>NC_072897.1:36492043-41492043 GCF_027943255.1 Anastrepha obliqua | reverse complement strand
CGCATGCACCAAGTTGTGAGGTCGTACAATATATTTGTTTGTGTTGTAATCTTCCTTTTAAATTAAAGCAGTGATCATTGGAGTTACTTTTGAAAATAGTAAATATATATTGAATTAAATTTGGTTTGTCAAGGGAATATAGAAATAAACTCATTCAAATGCCTTGCAAAATGTCGTCGGTCATTCGTCAATTTGATATCCTAGAGAAGCCAAAAACTGTGCAGAGCCAATACATGTACTAAAGAGAGAATTCACTGTAATCAGCTCTGTTAAAAATTTCACCACACCACGGCTGCGGTTAGACTTTGTTTTTGACAATTCACACTATTCGTACCTCGTCAGACTTCTCTATGCATTGACGTTCTTTGCTTAACGTTTCTTGCCTGCACAGTTTGTCCCGATGTCCATCCTCTTCTTTTCAGCCGACCGACCGCATCATTATGTCCGTTTGCCAAAAATTTAGCGATTGTGACTATCATATGACTTACTCAATGGTTAAAGTAATAAGGGTTCGGAAATATGGTACACCTAGTTGTGAAGAGTGATCGGAGAATAGTTCTTAACATGATCTGCAGGTTATTTCGTTAGCTTGAACACCTTTCGCTACACAAATAAATCGATGCTATCTGGCATTATTAAATAAAATACCACCAAATGAAGCCAAGTCCTTCTCCACCTGATCTTTCCAACGCAGAGGAGGCCTTCCTTTTCCTCTGCTACCACCAGCTGGTACCGCATCGAATACTTTCAAAGCCGGAGCGTTTGTATCCATTCGGACGACATGATCCAGCCAACGTAGCCACTGGATCTTTATTCGCTGCGCCATGTCTATGGCGTCGTTAATCTCATACAGCTCATCGGTCTGTCGCCTGCGATATTCGCCGTTACCAACGTGCAAAGGTCCAAAAATTTTACGCAGAATCTTTCTCTCAAACACTCAAAGCGTCGCTTCATCGGATGTTGTCATCGTCCACGCTTCTGCGCCATACGTTAGGACATCATGCCCGTCTTGTAGAGTGTTAGTTTTGTTCGTCGAGAGAGGACTTTACTACTCAATTGCCCACTTAGTCCAAAGTAGCACTTGTTGGTAAGAGAGATTCTACGTTGGATTTCAAGGCTGACATTGTTATCGGTGTTAATGCTGGTTCCTAAGTATACAAATTCTTTTACAACCCGAAATTATAACTGTCAACAGTGACGTGGGTGCCGATACGCGAGTGCGACGACTGTTTGTTTGAAGACAGGAGGTACTTCGTTTTGTCCTCGCTCACCACCAGACCCATTCGCTTTGCCTCTTTATCCACTTTGGAGAAGGCAGAACTAATAGCGCGTTTGTTAAGGCCGATGATGTCGATATTATCGGCATACGCCAATAATTGTACGCTCTTATAAAAAATTGTGCCTGAGCGATTAAGTTCTGCGGCTCGTACGATCCTCTCCAACATCAGGCTAAACAAGTCACACGATAGCGAGTCACCCTGTCTGAAATCTCGTTTGGTATCAAACGGCTCGGAGAGGTCCTTCCTAATTCTGACGGCGCTGCTGGTGTTGAGCAACGTCATCTTGCATAGCCGTATTAGTTTTGCGGGGATACCAAATTCAGACATCGCGGCATACAGATAACTCCTTTTCGTACTGTCAAATGCAGCTTTGAAGTCGACGAAAAATTGGTGTATGTCGATTCTCCTTTCATGGGTCTTTTCCAAGATTTGGCGTATTGTGTGATATAACTTTTAATTTTGGATTCGAAAGTAGCTTTTATCGCTAAACTGAGTTTCAGAGATCAGATTGATCTGATTTGATAGCATGCTGGGTGGCCTACACACTGATGGTATAGAGATAGAGCCATTTAAACTCTCCAAAATTATGTATATTTGTGGCTTGAGTAGCTTCTGTGCAAAAAGAGTTTATACCGTAATACTTCATATTACTTTTTATGATAGTAGCTGACCCAGCATGTACTTTTTTATCGGGATGCATTGTGTAATATAGCTTTTAATTTTTGATTCAAAAGTAGGATTTATCGCTAAAGTGAGTTTCAGAGATCAGGAGAGTATCTATATATGTGATTTAAGTAGAGTTTTTAATTCCAATATATTATTTGATAGGCAATTGGCATTCCAGATAAGAATATTCATGGATTTAAAGTGTTTATTTTATGAATCGTGAGAGTAACGAGCAGATTCATCATTTATGAGATTTGTTGCAAGACTTGCTTGAGAACTCGGATGTTGATTCTTTGGGCTGAGGGACTGAACAGACATTCGTATTGTGGCGAACATGTTTTACAACTTGTGTGTTTGGAGCGTGTCTAGGTGGTAGGATGACAATGATCGAACTTGTTGAGCTTTGGGGCTGAGCGACGGATGCGGTATTTTCATCCTTATTTTTCAGTGGCGAATATTTGTATATATATATGTCCGTAAGTAAAACACTCTCAGCTGATTGTTGAAAAATGCCCACAGCTGAGATCCCCTGTTCTTAAAACGCTCGTTTATGTAACATGGTTGCATAAGAAACAATAAATTGCATACAAAATCGTATCAAAAAGTTTAAAAAATTCTAATATTTCTCAATAAAAAGCATCTTCATAGCTAAAAAAATATATCATTATAAAAATATTTGCTATTTTAAATTTTCTAAGTTAAGGATATTATTTTTGTTATGGATATTCTATAGTTTTTAATGTTACCAGAAAAATTCTAAAATGCCTAGCACTCACACCATCACACACTTGGATGCCTGTCAAACTCACACTAAGGGTGCCTGTCAAAAAATAGAAAGAAGAAGAGCGTTTTTACATGCATTATTGTACAATGACAATGAATTACCTTCATTTTTTGTCGTTTTGCTGATCTATATGCAGCCGCTGGAAAGGTTTAAATTTTTTTTTATTATAATTAATTACAATTAAAAAATTGTAAGCACTTGCTGCCAGGGCTATCGGTTTTGTTACAAAATAAGTTCAGGTTAGATTAAATTGTGTATACAGTTATATTTTACAAAGTTATGTAATGTTTTTATGTTATCTATTTTTGGTTCTTTCTAAAAGTTTAAGGGATTTTAACTATGGAAAGATTAAGTAACGAGAGGACATTCTACAAGGATATGAGGGATCGTAAGTGCGGCTGTATAGCAAAATCGACATGATGGTTGTGGCTCATTGCTTAGCGAGGTCGAGAAGGAGTGTCGATATTTTTATGTAATTGAGCCAATGCACTATGGTCTGATATTCAAATTTTTTGGCATAAATTAGAAGGAGTGGTACTAGGCCATTGAAATTTCGCATACAGGTTATAAATGGCTTAGTTAAGAAAAATTCCAAGAATGGATAAAATCGGTCATTCCCCAGGGGTACCTCCCTTGGACCTATAGTAAACATTTTTGAATTTCAGCTCCAAAAATTGCGATATCTTAACGAAAATTGGTAAATATGTTATTCTCGTAATACGCATCGACGATACCAAAAATAGTTGAAATCGGCCAGTCCCTAGGAGTACCTCCCTTGGACCTATAGTAAAAATTTGGTTTCATAAAATGAAAAATTGCATATGATAGGCAAAAGTGGTCAAATAATTTTATTATCCAAATATTTATACATATGTTTTTACTGAAACAATTATTTTTATAATAACATTAACTGTACATCTGAACTGAGAGAGAAGTTACAGAATTATTAAATTCACTTGAATATAATATAAAAAGTTATATGTACCAAGCAAATCATTTTTGGAGGTAACAGCTTTTCTTATTTCGCTTTGGTCTGCGTGATGCGCAGTTTTCTTTAAAATAAATGCTACATAAATCACTTTGTTTTGATTTTTTTACCGCAACAGTAGCTGCATGAATCAAAAAATCAACATCGTCATTGTTTTCACAAGAAAGATCACTTGCCAGCTTCCTCTTAAGCCGATCTTTTGCATCTGTGTAGGAAGCCTTTGATCGTCCTGCTTTACTTGAACAGGGTTTTTCAAAATCATTTTCAGAAATTTCAATAATAGTTGTTGCGGAAACCCACTGGGAGTATTTCTCTTTAAATCTATTAACCATACGATTACATTTTGATAATTTTTCGCTAACATATGCTAATAAATTTTGTATTTTTTTTCTTATTTCATCTTTTTTCTTTAAACTTAACTCATTAGGATTCATTTTTTTAAAAACTCAATCCAAAACAACATGAGTTTTGCGATCGCCCTCTATCCAAACTCCAAGCATTTCTTCGTGTTGGAATTTAAAGGTTGCTTAAAATTACAAATATACTTAAATGGGGCAAAAACGGGCAAATGTTACATACATGATTTTAAAGAACATACCCCAAACTTCCATCGAACATAAAAATCGGGAACAATACGGGACAATACACACAACTTTCACTCCACAGAACACAGGTTAATACGAAATTTTCGGTTAAAAAAGCCATTAAACAAAACTCCACACTATACAGAAATGACACAATAAACCACATTTTTTTTCATTCAGTTAAAAAATAAATACCTTTCTTATATTCTTCCATTATAAATTTATTTCTTTTTTTCCTTTTTAACTATTATCGAACAGCTGTTTTCTTACAATATTTTACTGAACTGTTTACAAGTTTGTTAGTGCTTCAGAAGCATCATGTTTTACAGCTCATATTTAGAACAGAGTTGCCATATCCAAATATTTTTTTTTATATTTTAGACCACTGAAATGTCTCAATTAATACTGCGTACCTATTTTTTTGAAATAAGAACAAAAAAAATTTGGATTTATGCCAAAAAATTTGAATTTCAGACCATAGTGCAATGTTACATTGTTCTATTGGTACCGAAGCAAGAGGCGACTTTTGATACTTTTCTACTGGAGAAAGGCAGAAAAGTGAGAAAAGGAGATTTCGCAGCTAATTTCGCGGCTTTATCTGCACGCTCGTTTAGGATGGTTCCATGTGTAGAAGCCCAAGCAAGTGAGGAAAGTTACTGATCGCCATTCACTGGAGGATGGTTCCATGTGTAGAAGTCCACGCAAATGGGGAAAGTTACTGATCGCCATTCACTTGGGAGTGGCCAGGACGATTCTTCTGCATATGGTTCAAGCATCTCACAACGTCTGGGATTAACCCACTTATCCTCTAGGTAGCTTCCGAACACCCGATCGGGAGTGAGCTAACGTGAGAAGGCGAAATATTCCAGGATAGCTGGTGTGCGTTGGGTTTGGGACCCGTCACTTAAAAGGCCCCCCCAATGAAAACAGCAGCAAAGCCTCGGATGAGAATTTCCAACACTAATGACGACCCCAGCAAACGAAATAAGGAATACGATTTGAGGGCGTCCACTTGGAATGTCCGATCCCTTAATGGGGAAGGTGCCTCTGCCCGGCTGGTCCTGAGATGCCCTAGTGAGAGCAAAGGCTGACATCACTGCCATCCAAGAGATGCGATGGATGGGGCAAGGCAAGAAAAGACAGGACCTTGCGACGTCTACTACAGCTGCCATGTAAAGGAGCGCATATTCGGTGTCGGATTTGTTTTGGGAGAGAGGCTTCGTCGCCAAGTACTGTCGTTCACTCCGGTGGACGAGCGTCTCGCAATAATCCGCATCAAAGCGCGATTTTTTAACATCTCGCTAATTTGAGCCCACGCCCGACGGAAGAGAAGGACGATGCGACCAAAGATTCCTTCTATGAGCGCTTGGAACGTTCCTATGAGCGCTGCCCCCGCCACGACATAAAAATCGTGCTTGGCGACTTCAACGCCAGAGTGGGCAAGGAGGGAATTTTTGGTCCCACAGTCGGAAAATTCAGCCTGCACAACGAAACTTCCGGTAATGGACAGAGGCTGATCGACTTCGCCGGGGCCCGAAACATGGTAGTCTGCAGCACCAGATTCCAGCATAAAAAGATCCACCAAGCTACCTGGCTGTCCCCTGATGGAAAAACGCGAAACCAGATAGATCATGTTGTGGTAGATGGAAGACACGCTTCTAGTGTATTACATGTACGTACGATCCGAGGACCCAACATAGACTCGGATCATTACCTTGTTGCAGCCAAACTGCACACATGCTTCTGTGCAGCAAAATACGTAGATCTACCTAAGCAAAGAATGTTCGACATCGAAAAGCTGCAAACACAACGGACAGCCAGAAGATTCGCCACTCGACTCTCACTCCTGCTCTGAGAGAGTACTGCCCAACAAACCGGCATGCACGAGCAATGAATCAACATTTCTCGAACTGGTGACTGACATCCAGAGCAATCTTAAATTATGGAGGGAACACTTCTCGAACTTGTTAAACATCAATACAGCAATCGAAGACGACGGAATTGACCTTATACCCGATCATGACGAGGTGAGAATAGCGATAACGTGGCTAAAGAACAACAAAGCCGCGGGCCCCACGTCACTGTTGACAGTTATAATTTGAGGTTGTAAAAGACTTCGTTTATTTAAGAACCAGCATTAACGCCGATAACAATGTCAGCATTGAACTCCAAAGTAGAATCTCTCTTGCCAAAAAGTGCTACTTTGGACTAGGTAGGCAACTGAGCAGTAAAGTCCTCTCTCGACGAACAAAACTAACACTCTACAAGACCCTCATGATGCCCGTCCTAACTTATGGCGCAGAAGCTTGGACGATGACAACAGCCGATGAAGTGTGTTCGAGAGAAAGATTTTGCGTAAGATTTTTGGACCTTTGCACGTTGGTAACGGCGAATATCGCAGACGATGGAACGATGAGCTGTATGAGCTTTACGACGACATGGACATAGAAAGAAGACGACATAGAAGAAGACGACATAGACGCGAATAAAGATCCAGAGGCTACGCTTGCTGGGTCATATCGTCCGAATGGATACAAACGCTCCGGCTTTGAAAGTATTCGATGCGGTACCAGCTGGTGGTAGCAGAGGAAAAGGAAGGCCTCCTCTCGTTGGAAAGATCAGGGGGAGAAGGACTTGGCTTCATTTGGTGTGTCCAATTGGAGCCGGTTAGTACGAGAAAGAAACGACTGGCGCGCTTTGTTAAACTGGGAAAATATCGCGTAAGCGGTTATCGCGCCAATTAAGAAGAAGGAGAATGAGTTAAAGTAATTTGAACTTGGGGTGTATTTGTTTTAGTACCTCAGTGATGAGAATCGAAATTCGCGGTATTCGTTGAAGTGTAATTTAAAAGCACTGTTTGAAAGAACAGTAAAATGTCATGAGTGTGAACAGTAAGTGGAGCGTGGACAGTCAAAGTCGCAGTGTGAAATTTAGTACATTATTTCATCTTGACTGTATAAAAATTTTGCCTGAAGATTTTGAGTTTATGGCCATACCGCAGCACACAGATGATGCTTGAAGCTTAGCCTTGTGTCGAGCAAGACTCCGAGATACTTAATCGCCTCCTGTGAGAATATTTCGTGTCCGCCAACCATGATTCTCATAATTCTTTTTTGCTTCCGCGCGCTTATAAGCACGGCCTCTGTTTTCTGGGCTGCCAGCTTCAATCCCGCATTACCGAGCCATCGCTGTGCGTTGGCTCTGCGTTCCAGAGTGGTGGCCCCAGGACCGATCCCTGAGGGACCCCACCAGTAACTTCGTACTTTTTAGGCCCATTATCAGTATCGTACTGTATAATACGGTTGCGGAAATAGCTTCTGATGACGCGCAGGAGATAACATGGCACTTTCAAAAGTTTTAGGGCTAGCAGTATGTTAGACTATTTTGCCGAATCGAAAGCATTCTTTACATCCAATGTGATGACTGCGCAATATTTCATGGAGGAGCTTTTCCCGCTGATAGCTTCCCGAGCTATGTCTGTGACTATTCGGATAGCATCCACGGTTGACCTTGCTCGTCGGAAGCCAAACTGTCAGAGAGTCCGCTGGAGCTTTCTAAGTTCTCCTGCAGGCGATCACATATGATACGCTCAAAAATTTTCCCAACTATGTCCAACATACAAAGAGGTTTGTATGCAGATGGTTGGTCAGATTGCTTGCCTGGTTTAAGTAGCAGCACCAATCGTTGCAGTTTCCATCGCTTCGGGAAGGTTCCTTCGGCTAGAGAAGCACTATATAGGCGTGCGAACATCTGGGGCTTAGCCCGTATCGCGGTTTTAAGTTCAATGTTAGGAACCCCATCTGGGCCAGGCGACTTACAGTCTTTTACACGTTTTAGTGTGTTTAGCACTTTTTTCGTTGTCACCGGTTGCGCGTTTGGAATTGCATCTATGCCATATTCCTCGTCGCTTGTTTCCTCCTGTGGAGGAAAGAGTGCTACTATTATTTGTTGCAGCAATTGCGGACATGTGAGCTGCGGTGCTCTAGGGCAGGAGTCAGTATCTGCACCATCTCGCATTTGTTTGAAGCAACGATTTTTGCTTTCTCTAATTGTTTTTTTCAGTTCCTGATTTCGTGCTCTATACTCTGCTTGAAAGCCATTCAAGGTTGGTCGATGACGCTCTTGTTGCTCTTCTTCGCGCCTTGATGCAGGCTTTTCTCACATCAGCTATTTCAGCAGTCCACAAGTAGGCAGGTTTACGTTTGCCTCCGTATTTACATCTGGGCATCGATGCATCACAAGCGGCTTCTATCTGGGCGGCCATATGTTCCGCCATACCGTCCGTACTCATGGCGGGAAGATAAGCATCATCCCATGCCGACCTAAATGCCCCGGCATTTAAGACCATTTTTTCCCACTTTTGTAGTGTCTTCCATCTTTCATAGTTTCGCATATCCTCCTGTATTTCTATTATTATGGCCAGATGGACACTACGTGTGCGGATGGACTTTTCGATTGTCCACTTCACTTGATTTGTCCCCATTAACGAGGATTGGATGCTTCCCTCTTAGCTCCAGTTCGAGGGCCGTCATCATGCGTGCGAAGGTTTCTAACGGCCATCTAGGCGGCGCATAGAAGCTTACACAATAAACACTATCTAATTTAGCCCAAGTATAGCCGGAGTCTGGTATCGGCTTCTTGCATTGGGGAAACTTGTCAGTCACCACTTATATCGCAGCTAGCCTTTCAGAGTCCGACATCCAGCTGTGGGAGTTGATGTTTTCGTAGGGCTTGGAAAGAAGAGCAACATCTACATTATTTTCAGCGAGCGTTTGCCATAGCAGGTCTTGGGCTTCTCAACAGTGGTTTGTGTTGAGCTGCAAAATCTTCATGCTTTAAGTTTGCGCACCGCCTCTTGATATCGGGGACGTTTGCCGCTTAAAGCTGGGTGGGCTCCGCCGCAGAGCACGTATTTTTCAGCGTTTTTACACCTAGCTGCAAGGTGTCCTTCCATTCCACACCGTCTGCAAAGCTTCGCACGGTCTTTTCCTTTGAAACGCGGTCGAACGCCCAGCATTTGTAGCACCTTTTAGGGCAGATTACTTCCGACACGCGACATCGAATCCATCCAACCTTAATGGCATCATCCGCGGGGAACAAAATGTACACAGATTCTGTTCCTCCGTGTGTGTTACGCCTGCCTTTTATTGAGCTTTTATCAACGCTTTTCACATGCGCTTGATATGCTATTGCGCTGAGAATTTCATCATCTGTGCTCAGATCCGGAATAAGTCCACTGCACTAAATTGTAATGTTGTGCGTCTTGAGGTTGATCGTGGCCACATTTTCTAGGGCTTTTTCTATGGCCGCACGACAGCTTGGTGCTTCTAAATCCTTGCTCCTCTTTAGTTCGATCGCAAATCCACCTTTTTGAGTAGACCGCATGGTTTGTACCTTTTCGATGAGGTCTTTGAGCTCTACGCTATTTTTCACCAAACGCAGTATGTCCGCGTAAGTCATGTTATCTGCCTTTTTTTCGATGATGATCGCATCAGGCCTGGGTCTAATATTCCTGCCACCATTTTTATCTCTCCTAGGTTTCTTTTTTCTTTGGACTTCCGCCCATTCTTCCTTGGTCCCGGGAGGCATCAGTGCATGCGGGTAGCTGTCGTCTTTCCTTTTTTAGCAGATGGAGACTTTGTTGCTGTCTGCACTGCGACAGTTTTAGGGCTACCTCTATCTCTGGCTCTTTTAGCGGATAGTTTCACACTTTTTTGTAGTGCTGCTTGAATCATCCGCACAGGTGACGATATTAGCCTGGCCCTTCGCTCTTCGGCTTCGAGCTGTGTGATTACGTCGGTGTGTGTGCGTTTTAATATGCTACACATTTTTCGGATGTCAGCGTGAACATTTTCTGGCGGTTCGACATATGACAGTAACCCGTCGATTTCCTTTCCTAGGAGCTCTACCAGTTCACATAATGAGGGGTCGTCGGAATCGGTGCCGGAGGGGGCGGAGTGCCTTTTGGTGTTGCTTTCTGCTGTAGCTGTCGGACCTCATCGTTGTCCAGGTGGGATGTTGGCGTCCCAAAAATGCCGCTTGGCACATTGCTTGCTTGCGCTGTCAATCTGCTTTTACGGCGTTGGCTCGTTTCAAGCGTCGACGCTTGTCCTCCGTTCTTTGTTCGGATGTTCCTGTTACCTGTGGAGGGGACCTTCTTATAACAGTGCTCCACTTAAAGGCTTCTTCAGTTTCGGAATTCACGTTTTCGTTGTGTTTTGTTTCGTGTTTTTGTTTAATTTTTTCATTTTTGTCCATTCTATATGGGCCCAAACTCACAACCGCTATCTCCACGCCTGTATGTAGTTTCCGTAAGTTCTATGGTTATCTGTGAAACAGGGAGGCCATACTAGGGTTGACACTGGTCCTTATGGCACCAGTATTCAGAGCCAGACTTCAAGCCGGAACTAATGGGAGTCATCTCAACCCAACCTGCATAGTCACTGAAGATTACGCGTTTTGAGCGCTCTGTGAGACCTGCCAAGTTTTAATAGGGCGGAGGAGCAGCAAACCCTTCTGTAAGTCATTTCAACAAGATTTCGCTCCGCTTACTCAGATTACAGAGACTCACTGCTCCAGCCCGATCGCTTTCTGCTTCCAAACCAGTATTCTATAATCAGGATCTTACTGGTATCGATCCTGATGACCCGTAGGCGACGCTAACATGTTGTAATCAGCCGCTCCTACTATGAAGAACAGACGCTGACCAGCATATCAGCTCAATTTGAGTCCGACGCTCCTGGATTTTTTGGTCGTAGCGCCCTCGCGAAAGACATCTATTTAAAGACGGTGTTAAGTCGCCTTGTCGCAGAGGTATCAACGGAGATACCACTTCCTCTTCCTCTGCCGCTCCTTGTCAGGGGTTGCTTACTTGTCAAGACTTATTCGCAACTAACCTGCTACTATAGGTCTTCCGGCTATCCGCAACCTGCCGATCCCCCGGCAGCTTGGAGCTCAGCTATGCCCCCTGGTCGCAAAAGGACATTTGGTCTGTAGGCCACACATATAAACATTTATAACATATCTATACATTCGTACATAAATGCATACATATTTATATATTCGTCTACACATCCACGGGACAGGAACATAGCTGAACCTCAACCATCCCATCCCATGAATGTCGTCCTTAACCATGGTACCACAAGATGGCTCACCTTTTGGAGAATGGCTGGAAGATTCCATGCAGTCCTGGCGATTTAAATGGGTCGAAACTTTGTGTAGCCCATTCTATCTTGTTAGTCGTAATTACGTTCGTCGGGATGTCGTGCACAATATCTCTTCTAGGGTCGAGATCTGTGGTGTCCGCACACCCTGGAAAATGTATGCTGAATAGGTCTTCTATAGAATCATCACAACTGTCAACAGTCAAGCCGGATGTTCATCCAAAGAAGATCATGATATACACATGCCCCACAAAGTCTGCTTTCACTCGAATAGCCTTCTTAAATTTATTGAAAACAAAATAGAATATTATGATTAAATTGAAATCTTTACCATTTGCTTATTCACTACATTCCCAGCTTTTAAGGGCAAAAAAAAAACAAAATTCCTCACTTCACTTTTTAGATAACGGGAAAATAATTTCAGCAGCATGTAAATGCGGCACCAAAAAGTCTTTTCTGAGAGGAAAATAATTATAAAAATACGGAAAGACGGAAAAAGTTTCCGAAATATTGGAAAATCTATTGGGAGAACGTATTCCTCTATTCAGCGAGTTGTAAAAAATTTTCGGCAAACTGGAATTTTAAGCCCAGGTCAGGGCTTCCGAAAAAATTATCGACCCGGGAAGAGCGTTCTATAATCAACTTGGCAAATGTTAACACCCGGATTACATCCTCAAAATTAGTTGAACACATAAATCAAACATTTAAAAAAAGTATTTGCGCTGAAACTGCCAGAAAAGTTCTACGTCAGGCTTGATACCATGGTATTGTCGCCCGAAGAAAAGTCTTTCATTTCCCTTGTGAACAGACGTAAACGCATTCAGTTTGCTAATGAGTACATAAATAAGCCTCCCGAGTTCTGGAAAAAAGTAATATTTTCAGACGAAAGTAAATTTTGTATATTCTGAATAAAACGCCGTCAAATAGTTTGGCGAAAACCTGGAACTGTTTTTGAAAAGCAAAATCTTGTTGGCTCGGTTAAGCACGGAGGTGGCGGGGTTATGGTTTGGGGCTGCATGGCGGCAAATGGGGTGGGTCAGTTAGAATTTATTGATTCGACGATGTATAAATGGGGATACTTGAACATACTAAAACGGAATTTAAAGCAAAGTGCAGAAAATCTCGGCTTATCAAGAACATTTTGGTTTCAACAAGATAACGACCCGAAGCACACAGCCGAGATCGTTAAGCTTTGGCTCTTGTACAACCCCCCAAAACAGCTTAAAACACCGCCACAGTCCCCAGATCTTAACCTCATCAAGCATCTGTGGGATCTATTGGAAAAAGAATTCGTCAGCAAGTGATTACTAGTAAAGAGGTTTTGCGGAGTGTCATGCAGGCAGAATGGATGAAGATAACAGCAGAGGAAACAGAGAAACTAGTAAGTTCACTGCCAAATAGGCTGAGTGAAGTCCTGAAGCAACGTGGATATCCAACTAAATATTATATTTAATTTTTGCATATAGCATATCATGTTTTTGTATTAGACTTTAAGACTGAACGCAGACTTTATGGTCGCTTTATTTACTTGTTACAGCCATTATTCACCGTTATCTAAAAACTTATTTGAGGAATCTTCAAATTTATTTTTGTTTTTGAAACTTAAACATATAATAAACATATAAATATATACAAATTTATAAAAATTATAAAATCAGGTTGTGTATTTCATCCACTAAAAAGTTATTGGAGGGGGAACGCAGACTTTGTGGGGCATGTGTAAGTTTGGTGGGACTAGAGGGCTTGGTGCACTGGGAAATGCTCGTAAAGAATGCCACGGTCAACAAGAAGGTCTACATTGCCCAATAGACCACGTAACTGAGGCTATTCGACTGAAAGGACCTGGTCGGCATGGTCAAACCACACGTCTTCACAACAACGACAGGCCCCATGTTGCATAAGGCATCAAAGCCACACTCCAAGAGCTAGAATGGGAGGTCCTTCAGCATCCACCATATTCTCCGGACCTTGCAGCGACCGATTACCAGCTTTTCCACTCCCTGTCGAACCATAAAAAGGGCGTTACCTTCAATAACAAACAGGTCTTTAAAAACTGGCCCAACAGCTACTTTGACACAACACCAAATGATTTTTGACGAACGGCATCAGCCCATCTGTAGAGTTTTCTTTAAATTATCAACGGTTTCTCTCGGTCTTTCCGTTGTAACAAAGTCTGTTATTAACCACGGCTTTTTTTGCTTTCTCTAATTGTTTATGTGTGGTGGATTTCGTCCAAGTATCCTCTGGATAGCTCCCGAATATCCGTTTGGGAGCTTCGGGTATTTTATATTTCTTCGTAAATAGGACGACCTCCGCCTTAAGAGGATTCACCGCCGATGTCTATCGAACAACTACGTTCAGATATCCTTGCATCAAGTTGTACAGAGTATCCCCAAATTTTCCCCTAACGATTAATGCCAAGTCATCCGCGTAGGCAACCACCCTTCAGTCCCCTTTTACCAGCTCCTCCAGCAAATCATTTACGACAACAACCCAGAGGGAAGGCGAGAGAACACTACCTTGCGGAGTGCCCCTACTCACCTGCCGGTGGATGGAGATGCCATCCCATTCTGCACCGATAGTTCTGTCGCTACGCATAATATAGATAAATCTGATAAGTTCGGTTTCGACCCCCAGTTTACCCAGAGACCTGGTAATTGCCTCCGGGCGGACGTTGTTAAAAGCCCCCTCAATGTCGAGGAATGCGCCCACCGCAAACTCCTTCTGAAGAAGAGACTCCTCAATCTCTTTCACAATTGTGTGCAGGGCAGACTCCACCGATCTGCCCTTGAAATAAGCATGTTGGGTATGCGACAACCGACCCAGACGAATTTCGCTTCTTATGCGCAGGTCAATCAGTCTCTCAAGGGTTTTCAGCAAAAAATATGAGAGACTGATTGGCTTGAAGTCCTTAGGGGAGACATGCGAGCTCTTGCCTGCCTTGGGTATAAAGACAACCCTCACGGCCCTCCATGATCTCGGTATATAGTCCCTGGCTACGGAGCTCACATAGATAGGGCTCAACCAACGCCGTGATACCTCCACAGATTTCTGCAGTTGTGCAGGAATGATGCTGCCAGGACCAGGCGACTTGAAGGATCTGAAGGGAGCGGAACTCCCTCGTGAGTACTCGTCTAAACCTGAAGGACTCATGGCATCCCTCTACGCTCTCGTAGAAGCTTCTTCAGCTTTATACAGCTCCCATCCTGAGGTAGACCTAATTATTTATGCCCTATTAAAAAGGCGTCTGCATGAGGCCCTAAGCTCAGATAGCTCCGTTGTCCACCAAGGCGGCTTTTCCTTGCTGGAAAAAGCTTTTGCTGGACAAGAGGTTTCCAGGGCATTGTTGTAGGCTGAGGTGAAAGTCTCCACCAGTTCGTCGATCGCTACTTCCGATAGATCTAGATTTTCTCCAGGTGCTTTGGGGAGTAGGTTCAGCAGATTTCTGTAATATGCATCCCAGTCCGTCCTCCTCAGGTTCCTTTAGGGGGATCTTATTGGACGAGTTGAAGAAGAAGCCAGAGCAAGATCAAGCAGCTCTTCTCTGGCTGCGGTAATAAAGGTGAGGTCCTTACCCCTGTTACAGATAAACAAGTCTTCGTTTAAAATATAATCATAAAGTGACTCATCTCGTGCATTGATGTTTGAACTTCCCCAGCAGGTGTGGTGGGAGTTCGCCTCAGCGCCTATAATGACGCCGACTTTCCTGCGTTTTGTTTCAGCCGGGGTTTCCCTTAGCAGCACCGGAGGTGGTCCCACCTCGTCGTCATGTGCCATATATTATAGACGGACATCAGCCATAGCTTTCCATACGGGCCCTCCAGGCTCACCGTCACAATGTCTTCATTGCTGAAATTAGGCAAAATAAATGCGTTAAGTTCCTTCCTGACGAGTAAGCAGGATCTTGGCTTACCTGTCTTTCTATACGCCACCAGTTTGTAGCTTTTCCTCCTGAGGCCAGAAATACCATTGCTGCTCAGCCACGGCTCCTGGAACAGGACTATATCCACTCCACCTTGCTCAAGGTGGCTTAGTAGGTTGGCGGACACCGCCTTAGAGTACTTAAGATTTATGTGAAGAATAATCATCCTCCAGGATCCTCTCCATCACCCCAAGGACGGCGTCCTCGCTTTCCGAGGCCAGAAGCCTCTCCTCCTCCGTCCTGTCGAAGAACGGCCCGATGCTTTTGAGGGACCTCGGTAAAGAGCGAACGTCATCAGCATTGTCACCCTCCTACGTGACGGATTCCACTTCCATGTTCACAGGAGCTTCCTCCATTGTGGGCCTTACCTCTCCCAGCACATCCGCATGTGCAAGGGCATCTCCTCTGGCATCGGTTTGGTAGACCTTAAGAACCACCTTCTCGAAGCCATAGTTGATGACCCCTTTTGCTTCAGCGAGAGGACTGACTTCACTACCCTCATAAAAACTGCGGAGATGGCGGACGCTACACTCTTCCATTCCTCCCTAGAGATAGCGCCGTCTTCCTTACCGCTGTCTATCACTCCAAGAATAATCGAGCCCGCCTGTTTGGCGACTTTGCTAAATGATTTTGGCGGGCCACCCCCACCAATGGGCCTCTTTTCTTGGGAGATACCCTCTTCCTGGGAGCGTTGCCTTTTAACTCCTGAGTCCAATTTTGGAGCATTCGCTTCCGCTCCCTTTCCGCTGCCCTTCCCTGCTCCTCTAATGACCTCCCTGGCCCACTTGAGCATCTGGGAATCCTTCTCAGATAACTGAGAGTCATTCGGCCAACCGTAGCACTCCAGGATCTTGATCGCCATACGAAGATCAGAGAAGGACCGTTTATTCTGCCCTTACTGACGTTTAGGCCTAGTGGTCTTTAAAGAGATATCCCCGAAGTCCCCGAAAAACTGGGGAAAGTTCCTTGCTGGTGCTGGCTTTCCCATCCATCGCCCCTACTCTAGGAATTGCAAACGGTTTCGCCTGTACTCCGCTTCCTATCAAAGGTGGATTCCCACCCTTTACCCCCCGATTAATACTGAAAGTCGGTTCCGACTTTCCCTCGGTGTCTCCCTTGGTTACTGCCTTACGCATCGATTCCGATGCATTCCCCCATTAGAGATACCCCCCGGGGCAAACATTTTCGAGGAGACGATTTTGCTCCTCCTGTCTAGGGAGCGGTAGTTTAGGGACTCGGCTCCGAGTTAGTTTTGTTTTGTTAGTTGTGTTATTGTTTTGTTGTTGTTCATTGTTGAATTGAGCGTCCTTAAAGGGTCCCATGGTTGTCTGTGCCGTAGCAGGGAGGCCATGCGAGGGTTGACGCATGTCCTTATGGGGCATGCGTTCAGAGCCAGACCGGACACAAAGACGGGAGTCGTCCCAACCGCCAACCCAATGGCTACGGGTTTGGAACGTACTCCGAGGCCTGCCAAGGTTTTAGCGGGACGGGGGCAGTCACGTCATTAGCCCACCAGTCATTTCTGCTGAGTTTCACCTCAGCATACTCCGGTGGCAGAATGCCGCGACTACCAGCACAGGGGTCAAAAAGTCAAGATTGTGCTGGAGGAGAATAAGTCCAAATCCGAAAAAGGGGGTCTCGTCATCGTTCAGGAAGGCCGTTGAGGTCGCAGATCATTTAGTTCTACCCAGGGTGCACCACGCGGAAGCGATCTGCCCTACACCCCATTTAATTATGTAATATGATAAAAAATTTAAATTGGTTTCCAAACGCTGATAGGGAGATAAAATTAAATTTCACTACCTTAGCATAAGTGGTTCCAGAGAAAAATTAAATGAAGGTTTCAGTGTGTGTGGTAGGTGTTATGCTTTTCCTTTTCAAGACAGGTAATGCAAATTTCAGTTTATATGGAAGGTACCAAGACCCCTTTCACAATATCTACCACTTGTCACCATAAGTACGGTGTATTCGTACTAAGCTCCAGTTACCTATCCTAATTGGTTTTATAGATGCATTGGTTTTCATATTTTGGTCTATATGTTGAGATTTGTTTTCTTACTTAACTACTCGCTGCTATCTTCTTCTCTCAGTTGAACATAGGACCTCACATTTCTGCTGTAAAGGTTGCTCTTTTCTTCAAATTGATGGAGGTTTCTTTGTAATCGGTCGAACGGTACACTCAAAAAAGGGGTTTAAATATTTTAGTGTGGCGTATTTATATATCAGCTGACGTAACCGAATGGGTTGGTGCATGACTACCATTCGGCAGTAAACGGCTTTATGTCTCCGAACATGAAACATGAAATGTAGAAAAAGTTTCTTCTAGCAGCGGTTGCCCCCCGGCAGGCAATACTCCGAGTGTATTTCTGCCATGAAAAAGCTTCTTATATCGTTTGGCGGTGGCATAAATCTCTTGGTCCCCCATTTGAGGAAAACATCAAGACGCACATAACAAATAGTGGCAGGAACACAAAAAAATACCCATATCATATCATATATCATATATGTATATAATGATATTCTATAATGTGGGAGTAACATAAAGACATAAGGAGGAGCATTTTTGGAATGCTAGGATGATGTTTGGTCATAGTGTTGTCTTAAGCAACCAAAGGATTACTAGCAGCTTATCAGATTTTACTACTGTCAGTCTGGACTTCAGAGTAGAGTTAAAAATAACTAAAAAGACCATTCAAGGAAGATGGGTGGCCGTACAACACTAAATGTAGAAGCTGCAGTCAAGAAGAATATAGAGAAACAGTATTTCACTATCTATATGAGTGCCCAAGTCTGGGTGCTCTACAACATAGAACGCTCCCTATGCATAGGTATATTTATTGAGTAAATCAAAACATCGTTTATAACCCCTATACACAGCAGTGGGAACAAAATAAAGATTTTAAATTTATTTATTTTAATAATCTACAGTAAAAATTACCTTACAGAGAGGACACAAATGTAAAGAAAAGAAAGCCAAATTTGGCAACTATAATATTAGCAATCAATATAAGTACAATATTATGTAACTAAATTTAATTTTTTTACAAAATTAGATCTGGATAATGCAAAATCAAACAGACTGGTATTATATAATGAATTATATGTAGTCTCGAAGTGCGCGAGCAATGGGTGCATTACTCACAAATTTAGTCTTAAAGTTTTCCCCATAAAAAGGGTAAATATTTCGAAGACTTCTTTGGGGAACATTAAAGCTTATAACATTAAAAACAAAGGAAAGTGAAAGGAGTCTCTTTCTCACTTGAAGAGATTCCAGATTAATTAGTTTTAGCTGAGAAATACAGGATGGAACAGGCGATTCTTAAACTCTTTCACACTTTGTAGTACATCATTTGAAATGGTGTAGGATGTTAAATGAAAACATTTATTAATACTTAAGAACAGACGCGTTCTTTTTTACCAACGATAAAGATTGTTCAAGTCGAGTTAAAGCTTTTGAGCATCTACTGACTGACTTATCTCATTGATAAACATGGCGAAAAGAAGTGGCCCTAAGTGCTCCCTTGGGGCACACCTGAAGTAGCCACAAAGTGGTTCGGTACAACTCCATAAATTTTTACCACACACCATCTGCCCGTCAACTATGACTTAAGCCATTGCAGAAAGGTGGATAGAAAGCCCAAGCAAGCCAACTTGTTCACTAAAACCTCGTTGCGACACTTTGTCATATGCTTTAGAGAAGTTAGTGTAGACGCAATCAAATTGGAGCCCTTTAGAAAACGATGAAAAACAAAATTCGCTAAAAACAGATTAGTAGTTGTAAAACGCCCAGTACAAAACTATGTTGGCTTGTGTTAATTAAAGACTTATTCGTAAAATAAATTTTTTCCTTTACAATGCATTCAAACAGTTTAGAGATGATTGGTAGCTTGAAAATGGCCTATAATTACGAAAATCCTTTTTGTTCCACTTTTAAAAAAAGGTGTAATGATTGTAAACTTCGAATCATTTAAGAAAGTGCCCGTAGATAAAGATTTATTCAAAATAATTTCTAGAGGAATTGCTAATGCTGGACAATTCTTAATAGCTGAAAGGCCATCAGCATCTGTGTGTGACGACGGTTTGAGTGAAGGCATCCCCTTATAAATGTCATCAGATGAGATGTGCAGATTGCCAAAATTTAAAGATGAGGTATTTTACAAAATTCCAGAATGACTTCGGATTAGCTTCGATGTTCCGTTCAGTATTAAGTACTATGTATATATAGTTTTTGAAAAGCAGATCGTCGAGATATCTTTTGAAAATGCTTGAAGATATTTTGCAAAAAATGTTATAACTGATTACTTGTTGCTTTAAATTTCTTGAGGTATTTATTTTTAAGATTTTTTAATTTCTTGATTTGCTTATTATGCTAAGGTAACTTATAACAGCGCTTGGTTTTTAACGGAATATTATCAACGCAAAATTCATGCATTAATGTTTCAATATAAGAAAAACCACTATGAATGCCCAATTCGGACAATAATTCATCCCATTTAAATTCTAAAAGGGAATTATTTAAGTCGACATAACTTATTCGAAATTCCGTTAATTTGAGTAAGATTTATGCTTAGGAGACTATCTACAAAGTAAGATTCTAAATTCGTAGTGACATTACTAGGAGAGAGACCCACGAATGCGAAATTTTTACACCACATTATGTTACATAAATTAAAATCACCAATGCGCAAAGCCGATTTTCAAACAATTTCGTTTGCATACATTCCACCATCAATGGAAACTGAAATTGAAGAGGCACTTTCGACAGATTTAAAGTACTTGTTGTTGTTGTTGTTTTAACAGTAATGGTAGCCCTGTCAGTGTAGGGCATTTCGTCTAGCTCATCTAGGGGTAGGCCCAGGAAACATGCTGTTTCGACAGGTTGGGTCCAGAGGGAGAGGGGTGTTAGATGAGTCGGTTTTAGGGGGCATGTGAAGAGGTGGCTAGTGTCGTCCGGGGTACCTTCTCATGCCGGACATGTGTTTGGAATGTCGGGGTCGTTTCTGGATATGTAGGAGTTTAACCTGCTACAGTATCCAGAACGTAATTGTGCCAGTGTTACACGAGTCTGACGGGGAAGCTGGAGCTCTTCGTCTGCAATAGGTGGTGGTTGGACTCCGATTACGGCATTCACAGTACGGGAGTTCATGAAGGTGGTGACGGTCTCCCGGTGGATGTCGTTTATTGACTGTCTAAATACTGTACGATCCAGTAGGTTGCGGCAGTTTTGTCCTGGATTTCGTCAGCGAAGTCTAAAAGGTGTCTCTTGACGTGCCTGGGAGGCGGCTCAGGCTCAAGCAGGTGTCTGCAGAGGTGAAACGTGCGGTAACATCCAAGCAGGAACTGCTTGCTGAGCAGTTTTTTGTGCTCCACTACTGGGAGCATTTGTGCCTCGTTATGCAGGTGTTGAATGGGAGACATCAGGAGGCAACCGGTCGCTGTCCGAATGGCGGTATTTTGATATGTCTGTAGCTTTATCCACTGCGTGTCACTAGTTCCAGGCGACTAGACAGGCGCAACATAGTTCAGAACCGGCCGGCCAATTGCCTTAAATGTCGAAAGCAACAGTTCTTTGTCTTTGCTGCCGGCAAGCGATTTGAGGACCTTGTTGCGATTTTGGACTTTAGTGGCAATTGCGGTTGTGTGTGCAGAGAAGGAGAGCAAGCTGTCAAAGGTTACACCCAAAATTTTGGGGTTGTTTACCGTCGGGATTGGTGTATCGTCGACTTTTACCTTAAGGGACAGGTTGACCTCCTTTGTCCAGGTGGTAAAGAAAGGTCGGTGAGGTAGTTGTTCACTTTGGAACACAGGCCATCAATTTCATTGCCCGACGCCATTATCTTGCAGTCGTCAACGTATGAGATCAGGGAAACTCCCGCTGGTGGTTGGGGGAGCTTCGAGATGTAGAAGAAGGACACCACCCTGCGGCACACCTTGCTTAATCTTCCTCTGCTTTTGTTCTGATCTCGAATGTTTGATCTCGAAAAATCACTGACGAGTGTCGACCGCTCATGTAATTTGCGGACCACCTCTTCAGCCCTGGCAGGAGTGTCGACTGATAAATATCATCTAGTAGCGTGGAATGGCTGACTGTATCGAAAGCCTTCTTCAGGTCCAACGCTACTAGGACAGTCCTCTCGCAGGGGCGGTTTTGGTTAAGCCCGCGGTTTATCTGGGCGTTTATGGCGGTGAGTGCAGTGGTGGTGCTATGCACTCATCGGAATCCGTGCTGATGTGGGGCTGGGGCCAGGTGTTTCGTGAAGAGTGGGAGTAGGAGGGCTTCAAGTGTCTTCACTATTGGGGAAAAGAGAGTTATCGGCCGATAAGATTCCCCTTGATTGGCGGGTTTCCCAGGTTTCAGTAGTGGGACCACTTTCCCTGCTTTCCATTAGTCAGGGATTATGAGAGTGGCCAGGGACAGATTGAAGACCCTTGTGAGGAATCCTACTCCCAGAGGTCCCAGATGCTTCAGCATCAGCGCGTTTAATCCGTCAATTGCATTTAAAATACTAATATCTCATAGCTAATACAGTCTCAAGTGGTTTCTGCGCCAA
Organism: Anastrepha obliqua; assembly: GCF_027943255.1. Lineage (NCBI taxonomy): Eukaryota > Metazoa > Arthropoda > Insecta > Diptera > Tephritidae > Anastrepha > Anastrepha obliqua. The sequence goes on along the minus strand of NC_072897.1, from coordinate 41,470,102 downwards.
AGATTTGGCCAACCGCGACCGATGGTCACTCTCGGTGGTTGATAGCAGGCTTTTACGATTCTATGTAACTACGAACTCATCAAGTAAAACCTTAAAAATACTTATACTTCTGCAATACCAGTAAGCAAAAAATTTTAAAAATAAAAATTGAAGCCGGATTCGTGATTAGCGACCTGCAAAACATACGACATCTCAAATTCGGCTAAAAAATTCTATAACTTCCCCGCAACTTTATTATGCAATCTCTCCAAAATTTTACTTGGGTGTCATATCTTCTAAAAGGTATATAGATAGCTGAGTAAATTTCCGTTTGAACGAGCCCTCATCCGATGTTTCACCGTAACCTCGGTTTTAATTTGGAGCCAAAGATTACGTTTTCGCTATATGCCTTGTATAGTTTTTTCATCCGGAACAAATCGATACATCCTAATACCATAAGTGTACATACGAGGTGTGTTTAAAAAATATCGTGAATTTTGTATTTTTTTCAAAAATTATTTATTTATTCATTAATATCTATTTGATCCCCTTCAAAGTAGTCCCCCTGATGTATTATGCACTTGTGCCAACGTTTTTTCCAATCTTCGAAGCACTTCATAAAATCACTTCATCTTGTTCAGCTCGATGCCGTCTTTATCTCTTCAATCGTAGCGTAGCGTCGTCCTTTCATGGACCACTTCAGTAACGGGAACAAGAAAAGGGCACAGGGAGCCAGATCTGGGGAATACGGTGGCTGTGGCATCATTAGTGTGTTGTTTTTCGCCAAAAAGTCGCGCACAAGCAACGATGTGTGAGCTGAGGCGTTATCGTGATGCAAGAGCCAATTTTTGTTCTTCCACAAATCCGGGCGTTTCTGGCGGATTGCTTCGCGCAAATTGCGCATAACTTGCAGGTAATATTCCTTATTGACCGTTTTACCTTGTGGCAAGGACTCATGATGCACAACGTTCTGCGAAAATTCAAAACTCGCGATACTTTTTGAACACACCTCGTATATCTACGTATCAACGACCTGACGTTTGTAAAGGTAAGATAAGAGTGTAAGGGTAGATAGTACGGGATTGGGAGTAGGTTGACAAAAAGGAGGACGGTCATTACAGCGTATTAACGAAGCATAATCGCATATTCATACGACACTTAACTCATAGACACAATAAATGTGTGATAGTGATATTATCAAGCGCTTCATTATATTTATCTGTGATCATTACAATCATCGTCAGTCTAACTACCGTCTTCAGACTTCATGGCAGCGCAGGAGAGGGTACAGCGGCAGTTAAGCCGCTTTCTATCAACTAATAGCTTTGAAAGTTAAGGACTATCCTTTCTAGAACTGGATTCTTGAACGAAAAATCATACATGAAGGAAGTGTCCGAGAAGAGTCAAATAATACATAGTCATTAAAATACTCTGTACGTGGTTATGAAAAATTTTCGATTCCACTTTTTTGCTGAGAGAACTTTCGCATATTCGTGACAGTGTCCATAATGAGGTTATATTAAGGTTTGCCACCAAAACTACAAAAATGAAAAAAAAAAATGTTTATTAATGGGGGGGGGGGGGGGGGGGGAGCATTACGTCATACTTTAACTGAAAAATTCGACTTTTTTAGTTTCAGATGATTCTACGACGAATGCAGATTGGCACCGCAGAGCACCTCTCGAAAAACATATCTCCAAAAAAACTCTGTCACGGGCTTATTTGTCAATATTTTATTATTAATATTTTTTAAAAACTTATTGCAAAGATGTACAATAACATGCAACTGATTTTATTAAAGTATCTTAAGCCATATTTGTGTAAAAAATTCAAAAAAAAAGTGTTTTTTTTTAGCGCTAAACCCTACCACCCCCTTAACGATGAAGAAAATATACCATGTACACTACGCACAAATAGTGGTGGCAACTGGTAGGGCGGAAGAAATTGCTGATATCGTATTTATTATACAAAAGGTATGTGTGTACATGAATGTGTGTATCTCGTATATACAAACTTTTATTGAAGAGCTAGTCCCCATGTTACGCTTCTGCATTTGTTGCTAGCGATGATGACTGTGCCACCGACGCGTGGTAGAAGATATGGTGTCACTTTGCTGACGTGCGTCACTATGAAATGTCGATAAGACAATCAAGATCTTCAGCACGCGACACAATAAGGAAACCAAATTCGGAAAAAAATTCAGTACAGCATATGAGAGCCAATGTTGTACCCTTGCTGATTATTTTAACGTATTTTTTTGCATGTGATTTTTAGATAAGAATTAACGCAAACACACTACTTTGGCTGTTATTCACTTGTTAAAGAGTCGTTTGCTATATGTGATCATGTACTATGTTCAAAATGTGTCCCTTAGCATAATTTTTTTAGCATTTGGGAACGATTGACTTCGGGGAGTGGCAAGTCAAAATTGCAATTTACTCTTAGATTAAATATATATTTAGTTTTTCCTTGACCCAGTCATTTTACACACATATGTGCATACATGTACATAAACTTGTACATATGTATGCAACTTTCCATTGGAGAGGAACAAAACCAGTTATATGTGTGAGGAAAGATATTCCTTCTGCTGGGAGTTGCTGGAGTACTTCTTCAGTGATGAGATCATATCCGGGCGCTTTCTTAGTTATAAGCTTTTTTATTGCTTCTTTCACTTCGTTTTTGGAAAAAAATTGTATGGGTGGTTGCATCTGATGGATGAGCTCCAGGGTGTCTTTAACTTTTTGGGCAGTACTTAGCAAGGGTTCGATATCACATGGGGTAAATACTTGGGATAAATGACGAGCAAATGTTTGAGCTTTATCAAGATCCGACTTTTCCCATTCGCTATTTTCCACTTTAATCACTGATTGTGCTAAGGCTGGCCTTTTAAATTTCTTTGGTGCTTTCCAAAGATAATAATCTGAGAAAGAGGATGCATCGAGGTTACTAAGATAGTTTTTTAGTTGAGAGTCACGTTCATTTTTGAGAAGTTCTTTGACTTGTGTACGTGAGTTCAGAGTTTTTTTGTCTCCAGGGTGTCTGGTTTGTTACAAATGCTTTCTCGCCTGGCGTTTTTCTATTCGTTTTTCTTCAAAAATCAGAGATATTTGTGAGCGTTGTCGCTCGGTTTCGCAAGATGTGAATTTCCCAGCTGCTTGCTGGACGCAACTACTAAAATGCTCTACAGCATTTGATATATTTTCGTTCGTCTTGAGAGGGTGCTTCCGGTCAATTTCTAAGGATACAAGCGTCCGGAAGTATTTCCAATCAGTTTTACTATTGTAGAGACAGCATGTAGCAAATGAGTCAGCTGAGTATTTATTTAACGTGGTTTGTACGGGAAAGTGGTCGGAGGAAAGTTCATAACATGAGGAATACCTTTTTATTAGCGTCAGTCGGCCAATGTGTTGGGGAGCCTGAAGAGGCTGTGATGAGATTCAATTTTGTTATCGCTGCTAACGGCTGGTGACCTTTTGGGGTAGAGAGTCGAGGTCCCCACTACGTATGTTTGACGTTATAGTCTCCCCCTGCAAGGAGTGTGTTGCCGAGGGTTTTTCAGATTCCTCAGATTTTATAGCATGCTTGGGTGGGCTGTAAACTGATGAGATTATTAAGGGGGGAAGCTGGTCTAGAGCGCAAAAAATGGGCATATTTTATGAATTTATTTTGACTCAACAAAGGAATCAATCGAAAATCTGTGAAATAGGTTTAATAATATAGCTTTCATGGTACAAATACAAAATTTTTCGTCTGAATTAATTTCAAAATGGCCGCTGTCCAGCAGTTCTCCTAAGGCGCCTTTTTTTCTAGTGGGTCCATTGCCGAAGACGTAAACTCCTTAATTTTTGTCCTGGATCAAAAAATAAAATTTTTTTAGTTTCTATATAATAACAGAAAGAGACGTACGTAGGATTTTTTCGATATTTTGTTTTTTCGCGAAATGGTGCACGTTTGAACAAAAAGTTACAATTTTCACTATAAAGAACGACATAAAATTGTTGATTAAAAAAAAACTATGTAATATAAATAAAAAATCCTACGTACGTCTCCGGAGAAAGGTATTTCGAATGTATTGTCAAAATTTCGTAAGAATCGGTAAAGATTTGTTCGAGTTATGTCTTCGGCCAGTTTAAAAAAAGTGATTTCGAGAAAAACGCGTTTAAAGTTGTAAGTAGCGTTCGGGGCATACCTGCGAGGCACTGCCGTCGAATGAAAAATTTGGGCATTTAGACATTTTTGCTGGCATCCCTCATTTGGTATATTATTTCTAAGGCCCTAAAGCACCTTTTAAGACAAAAAAAATTTTTCGATTTTTTCAAAATTCTAGACCAGCTTCCCCCCTTAAGAGACCTTGCGGGTTTTCCACAATTATCTTCGTGGCTTGGATAGCTTATGTGCAATAAAAGTTAATGCTGTAGTGTTTGATGGTGTTTTTTATGAGAATAACAGATCCAGTATGCGTTTTTTATCGGAGTGCATTGTACCTATGATATAACTTGTTTTTTTTTTCTTGAGACTTGGGGTGTTTTTCATTTTCTCCTTCAATTCCAAGGGAAGGGAAACGATTCTCAGAGGACCCGGAGCTACCTAGCCAATACTGAACGACTTTAGCCTGTTTTTGGGATATTTTTGGCTTACCTGGGTTATCACGTGGTCTTTTTTGGAGTTCGCCAACATTTCCTGGAGTAGATACTGGTTGAAGGTGTTGGGGAAAAACTGTGCTGTTTATTTTAGTGAGGTTCATTTAGAGTGGATTGGGGAGTGGTTTCTTCGATTTTCTGTTTGTGTAGCAACTTCAGCTCTTCTTGCAGTAAGTTAATTTTCTGCTGGATAATTTTCTGTTGTGTGATTTCTTCTTGATTTGCCAAGGGTTTTGGCTAGTTAATATCTGGGGAATGACATTGGTATTCCATGGAGAAGAAGGGGTTATAAGCAATGTTTCTGTTTTTTGGTGTTGTTGGGCTTTCTGTTGCAGCTTCTGTTCCAGTTGTTGTTGATACTGCTGTTGTTGCTGTTTCGAACCACCCCGATTTAGTGGGGAGTGGCCATCGACCATTTTTGATTTTGTAAATTATTATTATTGTTTTCTTTTTTTAATGCGGAAGAAATGTCAGTTGGCAACACAGAATGAATTTTATTTATGCAGAAACCCAAAAAGCTGGCATATTTGCAGCTGACTGTGTTTGATTTACGTTTTATGGATTTGACCTTTTTGTTTGGTGTTTTTTTTATTGCTTTATTTTCACTTTGCTCAAGTTCTGAACGCAAAATTTTTTAATAGCAAAATATGCCTTTATTTTACAAAAATTTTATGTTATTTTATACACTACCGATTAAGAAAACTTTCTTTAATCAGATTTGCACAAATTTATAATTTTTGTCACTTAATACACAGTTCATTTTTCACATTATAAATTCACTGATGGATTCACTTTCTAGTGGTTTAAGGACTATGAAAACTGGACTGTTTTTATGATGTTTGGAAAATTTATCGATTACAAGAGCTCACTCTTAACATTGTGGACGCATAAAATACGCACATATACGGGGCAAACATACTGGTTTGGCTTTATTCTTATATTAAAAACTATACGCGGGCGGAACTAATTCCTTCAAGCTTACAGAATATCCCTTAAGGTCCTCGCATCATAAAGTTTTGGGATGACAACTGATTTTAAATGGTTTTGCGAATATTGCCTTTTAATAAAGGGTATCCGCGAATAAAATCCAACTTGTCTTGATGATTTAGAGTTTTTTTTGGTTTTTTTTTTTAATTTTTTATTGCAACTAGTTCATAAATATTTACAAATAACTAACAAGCAGCTTAATTATGATAACATTACACAATTTTCACAATACCAGCTGAGCCCGGTGATTTAAAAGGTTTGAAACTTTCAATCGCCCATAAGAGCCGATCCTCAGATATAGCATCTATTCTGACTTCACGACAGTGTACTGTATCTTCCATGTCGTGCCTAGTAATGTCTGAACAGCCTGGAAAATGAGTGTCGAGTAAAAGTTCTAGACACTCTTTACTGATTGTAGTGAAAGTACCATCACTTTTCTGTAGCAGTTCCCAATTTTGAGGGCTTCCCGCTAAAATCTTACGAAGTCTGGAGGCCTCAGTTGCCCCCTCAACCTCTTCACAAAAGGATTTCCAAGATTGCCTTGGTTATTTCTGATTTCCTTCTTGTAGATTCTCAGAGCATCTTTATAGCCTTTCCAATCTTCATCGAGACGTGTTTTCTTTGCCTCATTAAAAGCGCTTCTGCTTGTTTTTTGAACCGTCCACCACTTGGGCTTGGGTTTACCCCTCAGTCTTCTTATGGGGCAGGCTTCCGCCAAGGCAGCATTCATATTGTAGGTAATCTTGTCAACCAAATTTTCTAGTCCTTCTATGCTTTGTGGTACCACAGATGGGCATGTTCCTAGGGTAACCCCGATACAATCTACATACTTTTTCCAGTCTGTTTTCCTGATATTTCTACCAGGCTTATGTTTCGGTAGATTTTTACTAACCTCAAACGAGATATATCTATGATCAGAGAAGGAATGTTCTTTCAAAACTTTCCAGTTCCTAATTCTGTTAATAACGGAGTCAAAAGCAAATGTAGCGTCTAACACTTCCTGTCTATTACTAATGACAAAAGTAGGTTTATTACCTTTATTGCAAATCTGTAGTTTAGTTCCTATCAGATAATCAAAGAGACACTCACCTCTAGCATTAGTATCAGTACTGCCCCATATCTCGTGATGCACATTTACATCCGCACCAATAATTAGCTTTGCGCCAAGCTTCTGCGCATGCGCTACCAGATCTTTGAATATTAATCTCGGTAGCTCCTCACGGTCATGTGCGAGGTGACAGGAAGATAGCCACATCCGTTCATTTCCCGACTCCAGGCTAATGGTCATTTGATCGGTGTCGCTGTAATTAGAGAGCATGAAAGCATTTATCCCTTTTCTTATTAGTACACACGCTCTAGGATTACCTTTGTTGCGAGCATACATCAGTTTATATGTTTGAGTCCTTAGTACGCACACAAGTCCATGTGATACCCATGGTTCTTGAATCAGGACAATATCATGTCCACCTTTGGCCAGGTGGATTATGAGGTTGGCGGACGCAACCTTTGAGTGGTGAAGGTTAATTTGAAGAACCCGTAACATCATGGTTACTGGGCTTCCTCTCCACCACCGTTTTGTTGGGATCATCTGAGTCTGACGCCAGTAGCTCTTCCTCATCAGTGAGAGTAGTATCAAGTACTCTATCTAACAAGGAAGAGATACTGCCGTCAGCAGATGCCTTCCGTAGCGCTGTAGCAGTGTTAGGACCGGAGCCAGATTCCGCCGTGGGGCCTATCTCAGCTCCAACCGGGTCCTTTAAATTAGGCGTCTTGTCCTTATTATAGACCCTCAGAGTTATGGACGAAAATCCATAGCTTTTTACACCATCAGATCGCGCCAGTGCGTCCACCGAGTCCTTGCAGACTACGAAAGTAGCGCTTCGGTACTCGTCCTTGGGATCGTCCAGCTTTGCGACCTTCCAAGACGATGTAGGAAGCTCCGGATTGCATACCCGAAGCATTTCAAGGATCCTTTGAGAGCCTGATGGCTCCGCTGGTAACCAGGCCCTAGCTCTTGGTAAACTGGGGATGTCATCCCTTGAAATTACCTCGAGTTCAGACCCAGGCCATACTTCGCCGATCCTTGAAATGGCTATTTTGTAAAGATCATTGGATCTCTGATCGGCACAGGCAATAAGCTTCACGTGACTCTGATGCCATCCACTATCGCGACAGAAAGGAGCTGGACCAGGATTCTCCTTCAGAATTTGGAAGAAAACGCTTGAGAGCCTGGCTTCCACTTTCTTCCAATTGTCAGGCGAAATAGTGCCGTCAAGGTTGTTTTTATCAACCACCGCCCATAGCTGTTGGCCTTTGACAGCTTCGCTGTATGTAGCTGGAGAAGTCTTGTTGTTTCGGGGCTTCTTCAACGTGCTGGGGTTGCTGGGTGGGTCGTCCGACAACTCACGTTTTGGGTTCGGTTCAGAACCCCTAAGAGACTCCTCCGTTACCCTTGTCGGCCAGCTAAAAGAGTGCTTCTGTTTAACAGACCACTCCCTCTCGTCTCTCCTTGTAGCCATGCCGTGCAGGCTCTGCTACTGCGGAGGTATCAGTCGTTTCAGACTCAGCTTTACCTCCTTTACAAGGGCTAGTCCCGGTATTGGTGGTAGAGGAAATCAACTTCTTGGCCATAGGTTTATTGTGAGTACCGCCACTTCTGCTGTTGCCAGGTTTGTCCTCAGCACCAGCTTCCGCCGTACGAAATGGGCTAGCCGTGGAGGGCTTGGATGTACTGACACTTCCACTAGGTTTGGTTATCCCAGCTTCCGTTTTACTAAGAGAAATCTGGTTTGATCCAGATTTGGGGGTGGAGACTATAGCTTCCTTTGCATTTAAGGACTGCTTGTCCATTGAGGTTTTTTGATTGAACGACTCCATCTGTTTCTTACGATCACCAACCTCCGTGGCAGACATGTGTGTGTGTGTGTGTAATTGGCGCGTAAGTTAACGGCAGACCACTTACCCCATTACAATGCTAAATGTAAACACAATTGAGAAAACATATTTTGCATCTTACAAATCCGCCAGCTCAGCATTATGCTGCTGCGTAATAAAAATTAATTGAAAATGAAATTGATATCTTCTTTGACCAGGCTGATGCAATGCCAAACCATCATTGTGAAATACATAGATTTAAGTAAACAAATTGGCAATGCCAAACCATCATTGTGAAACACATAGATTTAAGTAAACAAATTGTAAAGATATAAATAAGGGAATTTATAGAATAAAGTTTAGTTTTTACTCCGTCTTCAACTGAAGCACGTCTTTTTTAAAAATGTTATTCCAGTAAGGAAAAACATAATTGGCGCCCAACGTAAAGGGCCTTGTTCTCCACTTCCAGAGCGTTTAAAAGTGATCGCAGTGCAGGCATCGAGCTCCGGTTCAACTAAGCAGCTTCAGCGAAGTTACCAACAGCGACTCAATAGCAAAGAACAATAACAGCAACAATTTTGCCATTAACACCAGCAGCGGCTTGGCTTGCAGCTTTTGCAGCAACTCCCCGTGATAGAAACGACAAGACATTTTTGCCCGATTTGGCAGCGCTCCTTGTAGCGAGCATTTTCCTGGCGCAGCACGTTCTTCGCAGAAGAGGAGACACAAATGCACCGAAGATAAAAAATGATATATGTAAGTTATACCATATACATATAATAAGTAAATGGGGAATACTCCCAGTGAAATAAAATATTCAAAATTATTATATTGTGAATATTGTAGTGGGGATCATAAAATTGAAAAGTGCCCTATATTATTTAAGAAAAATTTTAAGAAAAGTGAACAAAAGAATAAAAAGTATTCAAAATAATAAAATATAGGAATGGCTGATTTAACAGTTGATTTAATGTAGTGGGGATTATAAAATTGAAAAGTGCCCTATATTATTTAAGAAAAATTTTAAGAAAAGTCAACAAAAGAATAAGATATAAAAATGGCTGACTTAACAGTTGATTTAATTACAAGATTGATTGCGGAGAGCACAATAAATTTAAGGCAAGAAGTCGAACGATTACGATCTCAAGTTGAGATAGATACTCGTAGGGTGACGGATTATGTGACTGAGTCTATTGACGAAAATATACAGTGCCAAGAATCTCTTGATGTTGTAAAATCCCTTCCAGATTTTTCAGGGAAATTAAATTCTTACGTTAGTTGGAGGGAGGCAGCACATAATGCTATGAGCCTGTATATAAGGAAAAGTAGAAGATACTTTGCAGCCCTTACTATTTTGCGAAACAAGATCACACAAGATGCGAATGACACGCTCACCAATCATGGTACGGTGTTGAATTTTGAAGCAATAATTGCGCGATTAGATTTTGCTTATTCACACAAACGGCCGATACACATTATAGAACAGGAACTGAGTGTCTTACGCCAGGGATCAATGACAGTTGTCGAGTATTATAATTTGGTCAATAGAAAATTGACCTTACTCATAAATAAAACAATAATGACTCATAGTAGCTCATCCGATATAGCCAAAGAACTTAATAAAAAGAATAGGGATCATGCCTTAATAATATTTGTAACTGGTCTCAATGCACCTTTAAGAGACATAATATTTTCTCTCAATCCTCAGGATTTGCCTGATGCTTTGGCAAAAGCACAGGAACTAGAATCAAACAACCAAAGGGCATTATTTGCTAAAAATTTTGCAAATGAAAGAAGCAGAGCTAGGACAACAAATTATCCCAATAATAATTTGAGGTTCCCAACAAGGAATAACGTACCAAAACCAGAACCAATGGACGTAGATCCATCTGTCTCCAGGTCATACAATAAGAATTGCAACCCTTTTGGTCAACAAGGTGGCAGATATTTTAATCAGAATAACAAACCCCAGACAAGTAGTTCAGGCAATGGGTTAAATACTACTCAACAAAGTTCAGGGCCTCAGAACCAACATATGCAAGGCTTCAAGAGACGAAGAGAAAGTAATAATAGCTTTCGACCGCAAGGAAAAACTCCTAAAATAAACAATTTAAATGAAGAACATTTTTTAGGGAAAAGGGGAACGACCTCCCCTACATCATAGTTTATGATAAAAAACTCAATAAAGGATTGAAAGCACTGGTAGATACCGGAGCAACTTCTTGTTATATTAAGCAGGGAGTATATCAAAATAGAAATGAATTAGCCATTTATAAAAGAGTGAGAACTGTAAATGGTTATTCTATTATAAAATATTACCATATAATAAATTTATTCGGAGTTCGACAAGTATTCTTTGAAATAGATAATTTGGATTCGGACATCCTTTTAGGATATAATTTTTTAAAGAAAATAGAAGCACGTATCGATATACGTAGCAACAAAATAATTTACAAAACAAAATATGAGAACGAAAAGGTGGATGAAAGTATGAATATTAACATCCATAAAGAAAGAGTAAACTCAGAGAAAAAAGAAAATGTTAACCCCTTGGGACAAAAAGGTCCTAAGGCGCCAGCAGATGATAGTACCTGCAACAAAAAAGAAAAGTATGAAAATAAAAATGAGAAAAAAGAAAATTTTAGCCCCTTGGGACAAAAGGATCCTAAGGCGCCCGCCGAAGAACATACCGTCAATAAGAAAAGAAAAAATAATAAAAAAATTAATTATAAAATAAACACTGTGGATCAGAAAATTTCTACAGCATATACCGAGGGATTTACCGGTAAAAGTATGCCATATAAATGTTTGTCTTTGGCACCTGAAGATCCTAAAGCAATAGCTGATGAATATTCAGGTAATATAAGGGATAACTATTCCATGAAAACTGAAAAAGGTTCAGATCAGGCAGTCAATGAAAGTTTTGATGAAAACAGTGAAGACTCTCACTTAGTAAGAGCTTATAAAACTCCAGAAAGGAGAAATCAGGGTAAAAACCTTGAGGAATTTAGAATTTTAATAAAGCAGAGAATAGTGGAAAAACACGCAAATATTGATACAAGTTTTCCGTTTAGAACAGATGTAAGAGCGGAAATACGAACAGAAAATGAAAAGCCGATATGGAGTAAACAGTACCCATATCCTCTGTCTGTGAATTCTTTCGTAAATAAAGAAATTGGAAGATTATTGAATGAAAATATTGTAAGGCCTAGTAAAAGTCCTTATAATTCACCCATTTGGGTGGTATCAAAAAAAGGTACTAACGACGACGGTTCACCAAAATTTAGAATGGTGATAGATTACAAAAAATTGAATGCTCATACTATTCCCGATCGCTATCCCATCCCGGATACGAATATAATTTTGTCAAATTTAGGGAAATCAAGATACTTTTCAAGCATTGATTTGGAGTCAGGTTTTCACCAGATTTTAATGTCGGAAAATGACATAGAAAAAACAGCCTTTTCCGTTAATAACGGAAAATATGAATTTTTAAGAATGCCTTTCGGTCTAAAAAATGCTCCCAGAATATTTCAAAGAGCAATGGACAATATATTGCGTGATCAAATAGGAAAAACATGTCATGTATATATGGATGATATAATAATTTTTTCAGGAAGTTTAGAGCAACACATGAAGGATTTGCAAATGATAATTGAAATATTAAGAAGCGCTAATATGAAAATTTCTCTTGAAAAATCTAAATTTTTCAGAACTGAAATAGAATTTTTGGGTTACATTATAGCTCAAAATACAATTAAAACAGATCCAAGTAAAATTGAATTAATGCTTAATTACCCGCTACCCAAAAGTTTACGGGAATTAAGGGGGTTTTTAGGTGTTACCGGTTATTACCGGAAATTCATTAAAGATTATGCAACGATTGCAAAGCTATTGACAAAATACTTATCCGCAGAAAATGGCAGAGTCTCTAAAAATATGTCAAAAAAGGTATTAGTGAAAATTGATGAAGCAGGGATATCTTCTTTTAAAAAGCTAAAGAAAAGTTTAGCATCAGCAATGGAATTGACGCAACCAGATTATTCAAAAAAGTTTGTGTTAACTACTGACGCATCGAATGTTGCAATAGGCGCAGTCCTTTCTCAAGAAAATAAACCCATTACTTTTGTTTCCAAAACTCTTAATAAGACAGAAAGAAATTATGCTACAAATGAAAGAGAGTTGTTTGCGATTGTATGGGCACTGAAGAATCTTCGTAATTATCTTTATGGAGTAACTAATCTTGAAATTCACACGGATCATCAACCGTTAACATTTGCATTATCTACGCGCAACCCGAATTCTAAAATGAAAAGATGGCATGCTTTAATTGAGGAGTTTTCTCCAAAATTTGTATATAGGCCAGGCAAAACGAATGTTGTGGCTGATGCATTATCACGCCTTGAAATAAACAATTCGTCAAGTGAATCAGAACATTCAGCGGAAAGTAGCGAAAATGATCAAATACAGGAAACATACGAACCTGTAAATCAATTCAAACAACAAATTATATTATGTAAAAATAGGTTCACTATACATGAAATGATAGAAATTTTTGGAAGAAAAAGACATTTGATTGAATATGATACAGTTGAGAATCTACTTACTATTTTAAAAGAATACATAAAACCTAAATTGGTAACAGCAATACACTGCACCTCTAAAAGAAACATTTCAAAATAAATTTGTATATACTAAGCTATTTCCTATGGACATTCCCAATAGGGAAGATCAAGCAGGTATAATTGAGCAAACCCATAACAGAGCGCATCGAAATTACAATGAAAATATAAAACAGATAGAAAAACTATACTATTGGCCAGAAATGAGAAAGAAAATGAAGGAATATGTACGCAATTGCATAACGTGCAATAGGAACAAATATGATCGACATCCGAAAAAAATTCCAATAAAAGAGGCTCCAATTCCAGAAAAAGAGGGAGAGCAGCTTCACCTAGATATTTTTTATGCTCAGGGGTTGAAGTTTATCACATGTATTGATGCTTATTCAAAATTTTTAATATTAAAAAATATAGAAGACAAATCTAATATTGAGGAAAAGGTTTTAGAAATTCTTCAAACTTTCCCAGATGTGAAACGAATAACGTTAGATAATGAGCCAAGTTTTACAACACCTCAATTCAAATCGTTAATGCAGAGATTAAATATTGAAATATATTTTTGCAATCCAAGGCATAGTATTACTAATGGACAAATTGAAAGAGTTCATTCTACGTTAATAGAGATAGCTAGATGTATAAAAGAGGAATTCAACATAGTAAGTGATTTAGAAACAGTTCTAAGAGCTGCACAGCAATATAATATTACAATACATTCCGTTACAAAATTCCGACCAACAGATATTTTTCATAATAAAATAGGTCATGAAAAATTACATGATACTCTTGAGCAGGCGCAAAAGAAAATGCTTGCGATTCATAACAAAAATGGATTAAATAAGGAATACCACTCTGGTCAGGTAATATATGAAAAAATTGTAGGTGAAAGAAATAAGTTAAAGCCCAGATATAAGAGACAACAAGTAAAAGAGAACTTAGCAAATAAGGTAGTAATTATTAACAGAAACAGAATAATACATAAGGATAACATTAAGAGTTAAAATTTTAATGAAATACGACGTTTAACGAATTTAGTAAACAGTATCACAGGAATTTCGCATGAAAGAACAATACGTAAACAGAGAATTAAAATGGTAATATATGAATTACAAAATATTTTGCAAACTATTACATTAGCAAAAGGAGGAATATTAAACTCACATATACTTCATACAGATGAAACAAGAGAAATAATTCAGAACGAATTACAAGCAGTAACCTTGACAGACTTATTAGACGTTTAAAATCATACAAAAATCAGATCTAATTATATTGTATATTAAATATCCCAAAATAAATAATATTTGTACGTTATTTGAAACCAGACCAATATCACAAAATGATGGGAAATTAATAATTGAGAATGAAGTAGCATTATGTAATAACACATTTATATCTATTGAAGAATGTAAAATTGAAATAAGTAATATTTTTTGTAAGCAAAAATTACAAAATACATGTTTTATAAATTTGTTAAATAAAAAGCCAGCTAATTGCACTAAAATCAAAGAAAATAATAAACAAATAGATAAAATAAGAGATGGGGCTATATTAGTTTCAGGGAAACATACAGTTAATAAAATTGTAAGAAATGGTACATATTTAATAACTTTTAATACAAGTGTGAATATAGATATATTAACAAAACATATGAAAACCCCACAGGAAAAATTGTAAAATTTATAAAACAAAATCATTTTAAAAATTATGAAATACTTGAATTTGTAAACTCAAATGACGACACTTTAAAGTTCACTAACATAAATTTCTTAGAAAAAATTGGAAATTCGTATATTGAAAATCCCAAATCAATGTCATTATTGACCTTCATGTCACTGGCAATAATAGCATATACAGTTCATAAATTGATATTGTTTATACAAATGAAAAAGCAGGAAAAGTTCCAAAGAAATCAAGAAAAATTATATTTTGAGTTGCAAAATAAAATAAATATTCTATCAAAAGAAATCGTTGAATCGAGGGCGATTCATTTTAGAGAAGGGGGAGTTAACGGCAGACCACTTACCCCATTACAATGCTAAATGTAAACACAATTGAGAAAACATATTTTGCATCTTACAAATCCGCCAGCTCAGCATTATGCTGCTGCGTAATAAAAATTAATTGAAAATGAAATTGATATCTTCTTTGACCAGGCTGATGCAATGCCAAACCATCATTGTGAAATACATAGATTTAAGTAAACAAATTGGCAATGCCAAACCATCATTGTGAAACACATAGATTTAAGTAAACAAATTGTAAAGATATAAATAAGGGAATTTATAGAATAAAGTTTAGTTTTTACTCCGTCTTCAACTGAAGCACGTCTTTTTTAAAAATGTTATTCCAGTAAGGAAAAACATAATTCGTACACCCTTTTTGGGTGTTTAGCCGAGCTCCTCCTCCTATTTGTGATGTGCGTGTTGATGTTGTTCCACAAATGGAGGGACCTACAGTTTCAAGCCGACTCCGAACGGCAGATATTTTTATGAGGAGCTTTTTCATGGCAGAAATACACTCGGAGGTTTGGCATTGCAGACATGGTGATCTTATAAAAAGGAAGGGGAAACATAATGGTCGACCGTGGCAGTGCCCCATACCCCGGCAAGGTCATGGTTATACCACGAGGTGACCCGGTATCGAGGTAGCTCCGTAGAAATACAGTCGGACAGAAAACCCCCTGACTGCAAACCACCCGTGCCTATGGTCGCATGACACCTTGAGTTAGGGGGGGGGGCTAGGAGAGGAGATGATGGGATGATGACGGTTAAGGATTAGCAGGTACGTCGGTACGGTGATCTTCATATGGTGATTGGATGGCCACAAATTTTGCCGTGAAGCGGGTGGATGGCTAGCCAATCCTCATATGGAGCTTCCCTCTTAGTTCGTGTTGGGTTGGTCCCCATGATATGGGGGTCAAACCACCACTTAAGCCTCATCCCCGCGACAAGGAGACCAGCATGATGAGGTGTTTTAGAACATGTGCGTAAGTAAGTTGTTGTGGGATTTGTTTTTTTTTTTAATGTATAATTGCAAGCCATTGATTTCTCAGAATTTTCTTCATTAATTTTCTTGTCGCGTATCGGCACCCACGTCACTGTAGACAGTTATAATTTCGAGGTTGTAAAAGACTTCGTCTATTTAGGAACCAGCATTAACACCGATAACAATGTCAGCCTTGAAATCCAACGTAGAATCTCTCTTGCCAACAAGTGCTACTTTGGACTAAGTAGGCAATTGAGTAGTAAAGTCCTCTCTCGACGAACAAAACTAACACTCTACAAGACTCTCATCATGCCCGTCCTAACGTATGGCGCAGAAGCGTGGACGATGACAACATCCGATGAAGCGACGCTTGGAGTGTTCGAGAGAAAGATTCTGCGTAAGATTTTTGGACCTTTGCACGTTGGCAACAGCGAATATCGCAGACGATGGAACGATGAGCTGTATGAACTTTACGACGACATAGACATAGCGCAGCGAATAAAGATCCAGCGGCTACGTTGGCTGGGTCATGTCGTCCGAATGGATACAAACGCTCCGGCTTTGAAAGTATTCGATGCGGTACCAGCTGGTGGTGGCACAGGAAGGGGAAGGCCTCCTCTGCGTTGGAAAGATCAGGTGGAGAAGGGCTTGGCTTCACTTGGTGTGTCCAACTGGCGCCGGTTAGCACGAGAAAGAAACGACTGGCGCGCTTTGTTAAACTCGGCCAAAATCGCGTAAGCGGTTATAGCGCCAATTAAGAAGTGAAGAATTTTGTTGGATTTCGTTGAATAGGGAGCTGAAAGTTCTTTTTTTTTTTCCTGTCCAACTATTTGACTGCGAATTTTTTGTAGTTCTTTTGGTACTACACACCCTCTACAACTGGCTGGATGGGCTTCTCCGCAGTTACAGCATTTTGGTTTTACTTTTTCGGGTTTATTGCAGTCAATGCTTTTATGTTTTCCTGCACACTTAACACATCTTGCCTGTTTACCACAATAGTTTTGTGTATGACCGTAGGATTGACATAGTTTGCATTGTGGTATCAAATTTGATGATTTTACAGGTTCGATCGAGACAACTGAGTTTAAAATAGTTTTAATTTCATATATATTTTGTACATTTTGCATGGAGTTGAATGTTAACAGAAACATATCTAAGGTCTCCTTGGTTTTCCATTTTAGTTTATTGTGAGCACTTAGTGCACTAAGACCTGGTTTTCTTAAATCTTCAGTGATTGCTTTGGCTTCACATGAATGGTGTAGTTTTTTAACTAAACTTTAATTGGCCGCGTTTGTTTGTTCTCAAAACTGTAGCAGGAAATATTTTTAGTGGAAAAAGTTTTTGATAATTTTCTATAGTCTTCAATTGAAAAAGTGTTGACTTTATATACTCCATTATTCAAGTGTTTTATCGTAAAATTTTCTTTCGACTCAGTTTTTGTTAATGTATATAACTGTTGCTAATTACAATCTCCAGATGCCATAATAGGTGGTGGGCGAGTGTTTCCTTTAGTTGGTTTAGACGGCAAGAGGTCTTCATCATTTGCTTTAGAAAATTCCGTAGATGACTCTGCCTTTCTCTTCTTTGCTGGTCTCTTGGGAAAATTGGGTATAAACCATATGAAAGAGTGGAGCGACTCCACGACATTAAAAAAACAATATAAAGGTAAAAACTATTGCTAGCTGTTGAAATATTTAATTAAATTTAACCGCTTCCAATTCTTAAATAAAAAAAACACCACGTTTTTATATTTCATCAATTTTTATTTCAATTCTTTTCTTCTTTTACGACCCGCCACCGCAGAAAATCATATACAAATTGAACGCGTCTTAACCGACAAAATCAAATTCAAGACAAAGAAATAAGAACATAAGTCCCGCTATAATTCATATCTAATATATGTATACATAAAGAGTCTTAGGAATTAGGTATTTATGTAATAAAATCAAAGCCTACTATGTATTAATACAAGCTATCTCGTTTTAACCAAAGCAATTAGTCTTGTTCATTTTGCATGTCACTGCAACAAACACACACATACATATGTGTACATATCACATGAATTTATATTAATATACTAGCAAACCCGGCCCCCTTCGCTGGGCACACTAAAATAGAATAGATATGGTTTAGAACAGAAAATATATGGTTTTCATATTATTTATTTCTTTATTCTTTATTCAAGCGCTTTGGCATAAACAATATTTTTTGTTTTTCTATTTGTTTTTGAGTAAATATAAAATATAAATTGAAAATCAGGAAAAAAGAAGATTGTTTTTAAATTTCAAATCAACGCATATGAATAAACAATCGTCTTTTTTCCTGATCATCCATGAATTTTTCGTTTCAATTTATATGTTTTATTAAGCATTGGAGCTTTTTTAACCATTATCCATTTATATTAAAAAAAAAAAAACAAAAAAATTGTTTTTTCCACGAACACATAATTTCATTCGGATTTCACATTAAATTCTCAAATTTCGTAAGAAATTATTCACTGTTCCAAAATCCACTCCAAAAAAATTCAGAAACAATTTTTACATGTTGCACTTGCGTTTTTTCCTTATGGCATCCAAATCAGAAAGAAATATTGACACATTGTAACTCACACTGTCAATTTGACAGTTCAGTTCCGCCCCAAGCGTTAAAAAAGTAAGCGACATTATGGCTGGCTCAAAAGAACGCTGTACCCGTTGCCACTGCTCCGAATTACAACCAAACTTTACGAAACCCATTTTCAATACTTACTTAACAATGTGCGTAAGTTTGGTTTAATTCGGTGCAAAGACACGGCGGGTCCACGTTTTGGCATATATTTCGAGACCCTAGTCATCAATAGGTATGAAAATTACCCCGTATTAAAGCACTTCTCAACAGCTTTCATTTGATACCTATATTGTACATACACAACCAAAGGTTACCCGGGTCCACGTTTTGACCTATATCTCGAGACCCCAGTCACGTAGCGGCATGAAAAATACTCTGTACTAAGGCATTCCCCAACAGCTTCAATTTGATATCCATATTGTACAAACACATTCTAGAGTCCACGTTTTAGTCTCTATCTCGAGATCCTAGTCACGGAGCGGCATGAAAATTACTCTGAACTAAAGCATTCACCAACAGCTTCCATTTGATACCCATATTGTACATACACGTCCGAAGGTTACCCGGGTCCACGTTTTGACCTATATCTCGAGACCCTAGTCATCAATAGGTATGAAAATTACCCCGTATTAAAGCACTTATAAACAGCATTCATTTGATACCCATATTGTACAAATACATTTTAGGGTCCACGATTTGGTCTCTATCTCGAGACCCTAGTCACGGAGCGGATGGAAATACTCTGAACTAAAGCATTCACCAACAGCTTCCATTTGATACCCATATTTTACATACACATCCTAGGGTTACCCGGGTCCACGTTTTGACCTATATCTCGAGACCCTATGTACCAATAGGTATGAAAATTACCCCGTATTAAAGCACTTCTCAACAGCTTTCATTTGATACCCATATTGTACATACACATCCAAAGGTTACCCGGGTCCACGTTTTGACCTATATCTCGAGACCCTTTCTACCAATAGGTATCCAAACTATACGGAAACCATCTTCAATACCTCCTTAACAATGTGTGTAAGTTTGGTTTAATTCGGTGCAAAGACACGGCGGGTCCACGTTTTGGCATATATTTCCAGATCCCAGTCATCAATAGGTATGAAAATTACCCCGTATTAAAGCACTTATCAACAGCTTTCATTTGATATCCATATTGTACAAACACATTCTAGGGTCCACGTTTTGGTCTCTATCTCGAGACCCTAGTCACGGAGCGGATGGAAATACTCTGAACTAAAGCATTCACCAACAGCTTCCATTTGATACCCATATTTTACATACACATCCTAGGGTTACCCGGGTCCACGTTTTGACCTATATCTCGAGACCCTATGTACCAATAGGTATCCAAACTATACGGAAACCATCTTCAATACCTCCTTAAAAATGTGTGTAAGTTTGGTTTAATTCGGTGCAAAGACACGGCGGGTCCACGTTTTGGCATATATTTCCAGACCCTAGTCATCAATAGGTATGAAAATTACACCGTATTGAAGCACTTATCAACAGCTTTCATTTGATACCCATATTGTACATACACGTCCGAAGGTTACCCGGGTCCACGTTTTGACCTATATCTCGAGACCCTAGTCATCAATAGGTATGAAAATTACCCCGTATTAAAGCACTTATCAACAGCTTCCATTTGATATCCGTATTGTACAAACACATTCTAGGGTCCACGTTTTGGTCTCTATCTCGAGACCCTAGTCACGGAGCGGATGGAAATACTCTGAACTAAAGCATTCACCAACAGCTTCCATTTGATACCCTATTGTACATACACATCCGAAGGTTACCCGGGTCCACGTTTTGACCTATATCTCGAGCCCTATCCACCAATAGGTATCCAAACTATACGGAAACCATCTTCAATACCTTCTTAACTATGTGTGTAAGTTTGGTTTAATTCGGTGCAGACACGGCCGGTTAGCGAACACACACAAAAAGTTGACTTTATTTTATATATAAGATTTTTTTCAGTTTGTGTCCGAAAAATCCAAATATCTTACGGAACCCTATTTTTTTCCAAAATAAAATGTAATCCATGTTACTCTTGGATAATGTAGTTTTCGAATGGTGAAAGAATTTTTAAAATCGGTCCAGTAGTTTTTGAGCCTATTCGTTACAAACAAACAAACAAACAAACAAACAAACAAAGTTTTCCTCTTTATAATATTAGTATAGATATACATATAAGCGTAAGGAAACTTATCGCACTTGTTACGTTAAAGCGTAACAACTCAAAATTTCCAAATTTTAGTTTTTTGCAAGAAAACAATGTACAGTGGTTATCTCTACCCACTGTAAAAATCGTTCAGTGATTTGTCTAGTCTTTCGTTAAAAAAACCGTTATGACTCTCTCTTTGTTTTCAGAATGACTTCTTTTGTCTCAACTAAAGAGTTACATTTTTAGTTGTCTCCAAGTGTTTGAACAAATTTGTGTCACATAAAGTGTAACATTTTGAATTGTGCCTGTTTACAACCAAACAGTTTGTTTGAAATATACCACTAAGTGTATAAAAAAATTTCAGGAAAAGAGTAACAACTCAAAAATTTGTTATTTTAGCGCAACTACTAAAAAAATAAGAATGAAACAACCGATATATTGTTTTTAATGATATTTTCGTGCAGATACATATTTTTTTCCTTGTAATATATTATTAATATTTACGGAAACAGTTTTTCGTCTCTACTGAAAATGTTCAGATTTTGAGTTGTTACGCTTTAACGTAACAAGTGCGTTATATTAGGTTGTGCCATCACAATAAAGCGATGTTTGTTACAGTGACTTCAACACACCTCCTCAAAATTAACAAGAAACAGAAGTTATATGGAAACATACAAATATCATATTATATGATAACATTAATGACTAAACTAAATGTTAAGCGGTGGCAGGCCGAGTACTCTGGGAAATCATACAATTATGGTCCAACATTTGTTGCATGGATTGGGAAAACCCAGTAAAACCCAATCAGACCAATATAGTTCAAATCTAACAAACTTTAAATCATTAAGTAATTAAAAAAAATGTAAGTATACAAAAGTTTAGTAGTTTAATAACTATAAATATATATTTAGTTGTAATAAAAAGAGTTTAAATCATCAGTAGAAGTTGATCTCTTAAATCGGTAAATCGTGGTCCTGGTAACGGTTTGGTTAAAATATCTGCCAATTGTTTACCTGTAGGAATATACTCAAGAAAAATTAGTTTTCTTTCAATTTGATCTCTAGAAAAATGATATTTGATATCGATATGTTTAGTTCTTTTATGGTACGTAGGATTGTTAGCAATACTAATACATCCTAGATTGTCTTCAAATATTTTTATGGGTTGCTCATAGTCTAATTTAAGGGGTAACACCACTGTACACGCGTAAAATAAACACGATTTTTAAAGAATTTTTTTTGTATAGAAGGAAAGGGAAAACAATCACTCTGATTTGGGAAGTTATTACTTATATACTAAAATACAAAACTACAAAGTTTGATCGAAAAATTTTACAAAATGGCGGCATTGGAGACATTTTTGTAATGTGGTTTCTCTTGAAGGAGCTTCGCGGCACGCAGCACAGAGGGTGCAAATTTTATTCTGGAACAAAGAAACATTTTTTTTCTTAATCTATATAAGAATAGCTAGAGAAACACGTAGGGGATTTAAAAAATATTTATTTTTGTGGAATTAGCAAGCATTTGAAAGAAAAAACTCTATTTTGGACTAAAAAAACGGCACTTAAATAATTATAACAATCGTTTAAATTAATCTATCGAAAATCCCCTACGCTCTTCTCTTAAGAAGGTTATTATACAGACTTAGTGAAAAACCTGATTAAAAATATTTAAAATTGTTTGAGTTATGCTGCGTGCCAATTTCAGAAAACGTGTTTTGAGAAAAACGCGTTTAAAGTTTGGAAATTTGGAGAAGTCGTTAGGTAGCAGTCACAAACGCTTGGTTAAAAGCTTAAAATATTTATGAAATAGACTTCGGTAACGTATAAAACTTTTTGTTCTGTATTTTAAAAGGTTTAAAGAATTATTTAAGCTTATAAAAAAAGAATAAATTTTTTGAAATTTCTACAGTGGTGTTACCCCTTAATACTATTTGCTAGTGATTTCAACCACATAGCTTCCCTAGTGGCCTCAAATAACGCCATATATTCAGCTTCAGTCGACGATGCTGCAAAAGAATTTTGTTTCTTCGTATTCCAACAAATAAGACATGAGTCGAACATTTTTGAATAAATACCCTGTAGTACTTTTTCTATCGTATTCATTTCCCGCCCAGTCGGAATCGACATAACCAGTAAAAATGTTATCAAAATCTTCATTTCTTACAAAAGTTAGTTTTAGATTAATTGTACCTTTTAGATACCTCAATACCCTTTTTAGGCACTGCCATAGTTCTTTATTATTCTTATTCGTATATCTACTTAAAATGCTAATTGATGTACTTAAATAGTTACATAGTTACGAATCATATCAAATGTCACTTCTTGCTGGAGCTAATACTCTTTAATTGTCCCACTCGTAACCTAAGACTCAACAATATGTTCTATTTACCTTATCACAAGACCAATTTTAGTCGAAATGAACCGCTTGCACGTTGTATAAGACAGTCTAACCAATTATGCAAACATTTGGATATATTCTCTAACTCACGAGAGACTTTCAAATCACGACTTAATCTGGAGATACACTTTTTGAATTGTGATTAATGTATCTCACAGTATTGTTATTATATATTATATTATATTTAAGCTTTAATATTAGCAATCTATTTAAGTTATACTTTAATTGATGAATAAATAAATAAATAAATAAATAAATATATCAGGCCGAGTATATAACATTATATACATTAGGCATCCAATTAAATTTCGACATGGCGCATTATATATTTCATCTGAATTTAAATTTTCATAATCCAATTTACTTGGAAGTGGAGTATTAACTGGATTACAACCATTCATGCCAAATTTTTCCAAGACTTTATTGATATAAGCCGATTGACTAAGTTCAATTTTATTATTTTGTCTACTAACTTTTATTCCGATAAAATGTCTAATTTCAGCTAAATCAGTCATTCTGAGCTTACCCATTAAATAATCTTGATATTGTTGCTAAGTCGTATGTTGCTATGACTAAATCATCGACATATAATAATAAATAAATACTCTTCTTTACTTCAGATTTATCCAATATATAAATACAGTGATCTCCTTCTGAGCTAACAAATCCAATTTCTTGTAATGTCTTTTCAAACATTTCATACCAACATCTAGCTGCCTGTTTAAGACCATAAATTGATTTATTTAGTTTACACACTTTATCATCTTCGCATGGTAACCCTTGAGGAATTTTCATATAAATTTACTCTTTCAATTTTCCATTTAAAAATGCCGTTTTCACATCCATATGATGAACTTTCAATTCAAATTGATTCGATAAAGACAGACATAATTCGAAAACTTGATATTCTTGCTACCGGAGCAAAAGTCTCATAATCGTCAGTTAAATATTTTTGTGTAAAACCGCGAGCAACAAGTCTAGCTTTGCATCTAACAGGGTTACCCATTTCATCATTCTTGATTGTGAAAACCCACTTACAATCAATAATATTTTTATTTTTCGGATTATCAACTATAATTCATGTTTCATTCAATATATGAGAATCTAGTTCTGCTTTAATTGCCTTTTCCCATTTTAATCTGTCATGCCTGTCTTTTATCTCATCATAATTGTTTGGTACATCAGAAAAAGAATTTGTGAGTATAGTAGGCAACTATATAAATCCAAAAATCTGTAAGATTTTGGTGGTTTATCTCTCAGCCTATCACTTCGTCTCACTTCAATATTTTTCTCCATACTTTCATTCTGGGATTTAGGCTCATCTTCTTCCTTACTTTCTTTCAGGAAATTATCATTTTGAAAGTCACCCTGTTCATCTTCCTTACTTTTATTCTGGAATATTCTATTTTCCCTACTCTCATTCGGGACATTAATTTTCATATTTTCATTACTTTCATGCTGTGATTCATTTTGCTGATTCATACTATCATTCTGGATAGCCCAACCACTTTCAGGGCTTTCAACTTCCAAAATCTCTGTGTTAGTCATATTAATTTCATCTACAACTACATCTCTGGCTACAACAAACTTATTTTCCTCTAACACCCATAACTTATAACCATTTGTTTCGTAACCAACAAGTATACATTTTAAAGATTTTTCATCAAATTTTCTCTTTCTTGTTTTGTTCTGCATATAAACTGTAGAGCCAAAAACTTTCAAATATTTTAAGTTTGGCTTTCGACTATGCCACATCTCAAAAGGAGTTTTTTTCTTATCATATAGAGCATTACTTGGGGTTCGGTTTATTAAATAAGTAGCTGTCAACACAGCTTCTCCCCAAAAACATTTATCTAATTGTGTTCCATTTATCATAGCTCGTGCCTTTTCAGTTATAGTTCTTATCATACGCTCAGATACACCATTCAGTTGTGGTGTATGCGGAATTGTTAAATGGTAGCTTATACCCTTTTCAACACAATACTCTCTCATCTCATTTGATAAATATTCCCTACCATTATCGACATACAAATTTACTAATTTTAGATTAAAATGATTTTCACTTTTTGCAACAAAGTCTTTAAAATGAGCAAACACACCTGACTTATGGGCTATCAAGTATGTTACACAATAATGTGTATATTGATCAACAAAAATTACGTAGTAATTTCTACGATCAACTGTAGGAGGCGTAATCGGACCACATACATCTGAGTGTATTATAAACAATGGCCTTTTTATATAGTCCTTATCTTTAAACTTTGAAAGTGGCAATCGTGCTTGTTTCCCTTTTATACAAGCCTCACAGACATCATTATCAATTTTAATACTATCTAATAACTCTGTATCCTCCCACATTTTATTTCGTTTCATTTCTATTAATTTCCCTTTACTAATATGACCTAATCGTTCATGCCACAATTGGTATGAGCTTTTATTGATTTCGTCTGTTATAAATACTCTACGATGCTTTCCATTTCAATTCAACCGGGCTATTCGGGTCATGTTCTTCGATTTCGATGTAACTCAAATATGTTGCTCTCTGGTCAAAATAATGAGACACGTATTTTTTTTTCGCCCGAAAAACATTTTTTTCAAGAGTTATCGGCAATTTTGTTTTTCGGCTCAAATTCGATTTTTTTTAATTATGTAAGAAAAATTTTTTTTTAAATGCCCATAACTTAGTCAAAAATGAACTGATTTTAATAATTCTCGGTTCAAAATGATCGTAATTACTTACACGAGCGACTTCATGTAGAAACAATTGCAAAAAAGAAGTTGAAAATTTTTTATTTAGCAAAAAAGAAAAAAATTTAAATTTTTTCGAAATTCAATATTTCAAAAAGCGTATTTTTGTTTTTTTTATAACTTTTTTTAAATCAAAAGGACATCTCAAACTTTAATTGAGCTGAATGCCTAGTAGCTAAAATGCGTTGTTTTTGAGTAATGAATTTTTGAGTAAAAACCCTGTTTCGCCCTTTTTGTTTTTTGCAAAATAAAAAATTTTCAACTACCTTTATGCAACTGTTTCTACATCAAATCGCTCCTTTAAGTAATGACGATCATTTTGAACCCAAAATTATTAAAATCGGTTCATTTTTCACTAAGCCGAAAAACAAAATTGCCGATAACTCTTGAAAAAAATGTTTTTCGGGCGAAAAAAAATACGTGTCTCATTATTTTGACCAGAGAGCAACATATTTGAGTTACATCGAAATCGAAGAACATGACCCGAATAGCCCGGTTGAATTGAAATGGAAAGCATCCTACAACAAACTTCAAATTCTATAACAGGAATATTAATAGAACACATACCTTTAAAAAGTACCTCACCACCTTTTGATATTTCCACACCTCCTGTCGAAAATACAACCTTCATGTCGGCATCCGTCATTTTATTTACCGATAGTAAGTTTTGTGGAATATTCTCACAGTATAAGACTTTTTTAAGCGTTACATTTGACTGCCAGGAGTTTTTCATCTTCATCGTGCCCATAGCTGTTGCGTATATATAATATATTCCTCACTCTTGGCAATTGCAATTTTAATAGCAGTAAACTTTTATCATTGCACCTGAGTCCATAATAAAAAATATATTTTTCGAATTTTTATTTTCGTAGTTGATTACAGTTTTTAACATGAACGCGAAACCGGTATTAGATTGGACAGCAGCAGTAGCAGCCGTCTGCACTTGCTTAGCTTTATCTTTATTTTGATTGTTCTGTTGCCTTTTGTATATAAAGCAGTATTTTTTAATATGCCCGATTTTCTTACAATGGTGACATTTTAAGTTAACCTTTTTATATGCTTTAAATTTAAAATTATTTTTAAATTTATTATTTGCTTTGTATTCACTCGGTTCATAATTTCCAACAGCTTGCAGAACTTTTAAGCTCGTATCTTTTTGTGCCAATTTCAATTTTATTTCATGATCCAGAAGCCTGGTTTTAACAAATGCCAAAGTTAAATTTTGTTCAGACAGAGTTTTGACTGCTGTTATGATCCCATCATATGACGAGGGAAGAGTTAGTAACAAATGTGATACTTTGTCCATTTCGTCAACTTTTGCACCTGAACCAATTAATTCTGTGACCAAGTCATCAAACACATTAAAATGATTCATTAAATTTAAATTTGGCTTTAGTTTTAACGAAAGTAATTGTTTTCTTACGGACAATTGATATGCAACACTTTTACGCTCGTATATTTTGTCCAAATTAAAAAAAATGTCTCTTGCGGTACACTCTGCACTAGCAAAACTTAAAAACGAATCGCTGAAAAATTGAATTATAATACTTTTCGCAGTTCTTTCGGCTTTTGCCCACAGTTCACTTTCTTTTTCTGGTTTTTCGTCTTCAATTACAAAAAGCGCATCATTTTCTGCTAATAAAGCTCTGATACGAAATTTCCAGATAGAGTATTTTTCCCCATCGAAGGGTTTGATGTTCTTTTTTAGGTTTTCCATATTTTTTTTTAATGCCACTTTTATTTATTTATTTCTTCAACCGAACGCAACACTTTCTTTAATTAAGCCAGACACAAGATGCGACCACAATTTGTGTCTGGGCCCATAACCTGTTAAAATATTTAATTAAATTTAACCGCTTCCAATTCTTAAGTAAAAAAACACCACGTTTTTATATTTCATCAATTTTTATTTCAATTCTTTTCTTCTTTTACGACCCGTCACAGCAGAAAATCATATACAAATTGAACGCGTCTTAACCGACAAAATCAAATTTAAGACAAAGAAATAAGAACATAAGTCCCGCTATAATTCATATATATGTATACATAAAGAGTCTTAGGAATTAGGTATTTATGTAATAAAATCATTTATGTAATAAAATCAAAGCCTACTATGTATTAATACAAGCTATCTCGTTTTAACCAAAGCAATTAGTCTTGTTCATTTTGCATGTCACTGCAACAAACACACACATACATATGAGTTATATATTATATGTAACTTTCCCCTTTCGCTCTCGCTCTCTTCATTATAAATCTAACTGTAATAATTAGCTATGTAAATTATATATTTATTTGTTGTTTCCCCATTTGCTCTTTCTCTCTTCATTTTAAGTATAAATCTAACTGTTAAAATAAATTGAATATATATAGCTTTTTATGTTAAAAGTAGTCTTTAAAGTCACTTTGAAGAGTAAAGAACAAATTTATTTTGAAGTGTAACCAAACTTGTTCTATTTTAATAAAAATAAATTAATTTCAACAAATTTATTTTATTTTCAAAAATAAATTTAACAGGCGACGAGGATGGGATATGTTAGTTAAAACATATCCAGCGATAATCGGCAAAAGAAAAGGCTAAATTTTTCGACAAACCGATGTGAACCGCAAATGATTCAAGTGGACATTGCTAAAGTGTGGCAAAAAGAGAAATTTTTGTAAACTTAAAAACTAAAAACTAAACTAAAAAATATTACGTGTAATAATTAATCCGAAAAAAAAGATTTGCTTCGTAAAAAAAAAAGGAAAACGAATTACTAGAAGTTAAAAGTTAACGGAAAAAGAGAAGAAATTGTACGGTGTGCATTCTAGTGCTAACGGCGTGAGAGACGAAAGAAAAAAGCAAGCCAGCTATCATTAGAGAAAGGAGCAGAGCAGCGTGTGCTTAAATTACAACAACACCCACAATGACTTTGACGTTAGCTGAGAGCTTGCGTGAAGCGGGGAGCTTGCCTGCATTTAACGGGAGCAGTGAATATACGCTCAGCAACTACCTGAGGGACGTCGCAACTGTGTTGCAGCTAACACCAGCAGAACATCAACAAACAATAAAATCAGTATTAAGCAATAGGCTGCAAGGTAAGGCGTTAAAGGCAGCCGAAACCTTATTTAACCCTACATGGGAAAGTATAATAGTTAAGCTTAAGGAGGAATTTGGAGTAAAAAGAAGTTTTTTTAATTTAAGAAGTGACGCACTAAACGAAGAAGCTAGGAACATTGAGGAATTATTAATTAAGTAAAATTTTAAGTTTAATGAACACAAAGTATAGCTTAGAACCTGACATTTTGTATACACCTGAACATAATTTTTTTTTTTTTTTTTTTTATTATTATTTACATTGTAACTAGTTAATAAATTATAAACTAACGAACAATTTGGATTTAATTTTGTACAATACAACTAAATTTAAAGATACTCTGCATCAGGCTTGCAGGGAAATGGGCTACTGCGTCAGTTGGTGCGGTTTTTTTCGTTTCAGCCTTTCTTTCCATTTAACGGGGTCAATTAGGGCTGAGACTTCGCTATTTACATGGTGGCGTAGTCTTTCCATATGAGACTTAGCGTTGATGTTGATCGAAGTGGCAACTGAGTCGATGCCAAGGTCGCGTTCGATATCGGTGTTACGGACGTACCAAGGTGCATTAACAACGCATCGTAGTACCTTATTTTGGAATCTTTGTATGGATTTTATGTTGGTTGAGCTTGAGCAGCCCCATAGCTGGATCCCATATGTCCAAATTGGTTTAAGCACCTGCTTATATAAAAGAATTTTATTGTATATGGATAAGGCTGATTGGTTGCCCATAAGCCAGTACATATTTCTAAATCTGATATCTAACTCTTCTCTTTTCTTTTTAACGTGAGCATTCCATCTAAGCTTGGTATCTAGTGTCATACCTAAGTATTTGGCGGTGTTGTGATGCGGGATTTGTACGCCGTTTATATGTAGTGGCAGATATTTGATTTTCTTCTGTGTGAAGTCTAAATGAACCGATTTTGTTTCGTTTAGTTTTATGCGCCATTTAATGGTCCACTCGGAGATTTTATTTAAATAAATTTGAAGGTTTTTGATTGAGTCAATCTGAGTTTCTCCTACCGATAAGATGGCTGTGTCGTCAGCAAAAGTTGCCTGGAGCAATTTATGTCAATAGGTAGATCACACGTAAAAAGAATATAAAGAATGGGCCCCAGCACGCTGCCCTGTGGGACGCCAGCTTTAATTTCCTTAAGTTCGGAATATGTGTCTTCGTATTTTATTCGAAAAAAACGATCGGATAAGTACGATTTTAGAACATTAAAATATTGTATTGGTAGAAGCGCATTTATTTTGTTGAGGAGCCCAATGTGGCAAACTTTGTCAAAGGCTTTAGACACGTCGAGAAAGACAGCAGAGCACACCTTTTTTTCTTCAAAGGCGTTTTCAATGATGCGAGTAATTCTGTGCACTTGATCGATGGTAGAATGTTTTGTGCGAAAACCAAATTGATGCACTGGTATTATATTTCTTTGCTTAATAATTATGTTGAGACGTTTGGCTAAAAGCTTTTCCATCAGTTTTGATATAATTGGTAGGAGCGAGATAGGCCGATAAGATGTGACATCATGCGCTGGCTTCCCTGGTTTATTAAACATAATTATTTCAGCAGTTTTCCAATATATTGAGATATGGTGCAATTTGAATGTGGCGTTCATTATTTCAGTAAACCTAGATATCGTGCATTGAGGAAGTTGTTTTAAAATTTCAGCAGTAATAAGATCATACCCAGGCGCTTTTTTTGATTTTAGTTTATTTATTTCACCAAGCAATTCGGAATCCGTAACAAGGGGAATTTCGGCATCAGTTTCATAGGTAAGTGGCTGCATTCCGGCTATCCTCGACGTGTCATATGGCTTAAAGATGCCCTCGAGGTACTCAGCAAAAACATTAGCTTTTTCTTTACTGCTTTTGGCACAAGAACTGTCTTCTTTTTTGATTGGTGGGTACTGTGTTACTGGCTGTGAAAAGTTTTTTGTACATTTCCAGAGCGAGTAATCAGTGCTGCGTTCGTTCGATAAGCTCTTTAGATACGTACTCAGAGATCTGTTTTTAACATCTTTTATTTTCCTGGAAATTTCTTTCGTAATTTTACTTAGTCGTTTTTTGTCGGAGGGAGATCTTGTTTGCTGCCATCGTCTTCGTATTTTGCGTTTTTCTGCGACCATATCTTTAATATCTTTGGTATATTTATGACCTGATGTGACAAACTTTTTTTCCGAAGTGCTACTCCAGGCTGCCAGTTGTATAAGGTTAGATAATCTTAATATTTCATCATCGAAATCGGAAGTGTTGGTAATTTCTGCATTGTGATTATCCGCGGTTAAAACGTTCCTAAAATATTCCCAATCCGTATATTTATTTGTTAGCGTAAATGGCAATTTCTTGATAAGCGCATTTTCATATAATGTTAATAAAATTGGAGAATGATCCGAGTTCATATCCAACCCGCTTTCTATGCTGATATAATTAGCTGATATTTTTTTGGCAATGAAAAAATCGATTAGGTCGGGTATTTTTTGTGAATCCGTTGGCCAGTATGTTGGAGTCCCAGTAGAAAATGTTATACATCCAGTCTGTTGAAGAGCTTTGCATAATTCTCTACCTTTTGTAGTGGTTAATCTCGAGCCCCAGTGTGTGTGCTTCGCATTGAAGTCACCGCCCATTAAAAATCGGTTGTCGTGACTATTAATTAGCTCTATGTATTGGTCGCATTTGATCTGATGTTTTGGGGGACTATAGACTGCAGTGACTGATAAATTCCTATCACCCTCCACTGTTATAGTTATTGCTTGAAATTCAGGTATAGAGATGCTGCCTTCTTCGTAATGCTTTATATTGTTTCTTATAATAATAGCAGCGCCTCCTCGTGCGGCGTTGTTTGGGTGAATTGAATGGTATGTATTGTAGTTTTTGAATTTGATATATGACTGCTTGGTAAAGTGCGTCTCAGATATTAGGCAGATGTCGATTTTTTCGGTTTCTAAAATCATTTCCAGCTCGCTTTGATGTTTAAACAAGCCGTTTGCATTCCATAGCATTATTTTTAAAAATTTTGTCATTTTTATTCAACTAGGTGTAGTGTTTTTTCGATCTTCTGCAATCTATTTTCTAGTGCAGTCATATACTCGTTTTGTGTCGTTATTTTTTCCAATATTTGTTGTGGTATGTTAGCGTTTTCCGAGTGATTGTTTCCTTTTACTACCTGTGAGAATGTGGGTCTTTTAAGTGGTGTAGTATTGTTTTGCAAAATTGGTTTGCTGGTAAGGTTATTTGGGTAGCTACCTATAATATTTTTATTTATATTTTTGCCTTGAGTACTATTTATATTATTTTTTATTTTTGAGCCAGCTCGTTGATCACGTATCTTTTGTAGTTCTTTGGCAACAACACATCCCCTGTAGTTCGCAGGATGGGACTCACCACAATTGCAGCATTTTGGTTGTTGTTGTTCAAGCTTTGTGCATTCAATCGTTTTATGCTTCCCTGCGCATTTGACACACCTTGGTTGTTTGCCACAGTAGTTTTGCGTGTGCCCATACGCCTGGCATGATTTGCATTGCGGTATGAGTTTTGATTGCCTCACTGCTTCTATAGTAACAACAGAGTGTAAGATAGTTTTTACTTCATGTATTTTCTTAATGTTTTCATTGGAATCAAACGTAAGGAGAAACATATCTAAAGGTTCTTTAGTTTTCCATTTCAATTTATTGACTGCGCTGATGGCTTTAAGTCCTTGTTTTTGAAGATTTGATATTATTTCTCCTGGATCACTCGTATGATGCAAGTTCTTTACCATCACCTTAATCGGCCGGGCTTGCTTGTTTTCGTATGTATACCAAGATAGGTTTTTATTGGTCAGCATTTTTGTCAGGTTTCTATAGTCATCAGGATCTGATGCATTGATTTTGTAAGTATTATTGTTTAGAAGTTTAATAAGAAACTCTTTTTTCATTTCCTTTTTCGCAATATTAAAAATTTGTTGGTAATCGCATTCTCCAGATATCATTATTGGTGGAGGTCGCGGGATTTTCTTAACTTTTTGAGTTAGAAGCCTGTATTTCAGGTGATACTTCAGCCTTCCTTTTCTTACTTGGCCTTTTTTTAGGATCCAATCCGTCTCTCGTGCAAGTTCCTCTTCATCCGTTTCATATTGTACGTTAGTATCATTTTTTTTAAGAGGTGTACTATTTTTTTTAAGGTTTTTATTTTCTGTTTTGAGTAAATCTAATTCATTCTTTAATTCCATGCACATTTTTTCCATATTTTTTAACTGGTTAGCTTGTTGGCTTATTATGTTTTGATAGTGGATTAAGTTATTTGCCATAATTTCATGATTTTTTGCTAGTTGGCCACCTCCGGGTGGAGGCGTTCGTTGCATAATTTATGTAATTCGTAGTGTGCGCTGGGATATATGTATGTTTAAACACTTATCTACTAACACAGCACTTTGGGTTCGAAGTTTAGTCGGTATAGTAGATACCTTTTCGTTGAGTCGGTAATGCAGTTAACGATGACAGCTGTTCTTCCGACCCACGAGATTGTTTGTTTACGAGATTGTTTACACTCTCTATAGCGGGGGTTGTTTTTTTTTTATTGTAATGTTTTTTTTTTTTTTGTTTTGTTTTTTGTTTCTCTCTCTTTTATTGTTCTTTGTTTTCGCGTTTAGTCTACCGTACAATAATATATGCACAGCGAAACTAAAAACGCATGAATATGTATTTTGCTAATCACAAGTTTTGTTCACATGTACATAAGTGTGTATATCAATAATCACAGGCTCAATATGTCACCATTAAAATGGTTAAAAGTCACCAACGATATTAATACACTTAAAAACTGCGGAGCGAAATCAAAACACGTCTGTTTCCTCCAAATGTTTGTTGTACATAATGAAAAACTAATTTTTGATATCTATGTAAACTACTTACCTATTAGTATTAAATCTCTTTTGCTACAAAATAATATTAGATCTATTAACATAGCTTATACATTTTATTTAGAAAATAATGTATTAAAAGATATAAAACTAGTAAATAATAAACAAGCTAATAGTTTTGCGCATAAAAGTTTTCAAAACAATAATGATTATCCAAATAACAATACCTTTCCAAATAATAACTTTCAAAATGCAAATAATTCATTAAATAGGAATGGTTTTCAAAGATTTCAAAATTCAAGCAACTTTCCTAATTATAGTAGCCGAAATAACAGAAATAATAGTGGTGGTTCTAATAATTGTAACAAAAATTTCAGAAATTTTCAAACGCAAACTTTTAACACTCTTAACAGAAATAAGCAACAACACAAATCCAAAATTATTACTTAGAAAATTTTAGTCATTTACGACAAAATCAACAAAATTCATATAGACATTTAAGTAAAAGGTGTTTTTTTAGAGGTTAGGTTTTCAAGATGAAATAAAACGTATATAATTTAATGTTATGGCCAAGAATTTAGCTTTATTATAAAGATAAGGGTTTGCCATTATGTTTTAAAAATGATTTCGGGCAAGTGACCGCCGCGGCTGGCTCGAATAAATTCCAGCCGAGAGGCCCAATTTTCGACCACTTTTTGCAGCAATTGGGGCCGTATGTCAGCAATAACGCGCCGAATATTCTCTTCCAAGACGTCAATCGTCTCGGACTTATCTGCGTAGACAAGCGACTTCACATAGCCCCACAAGAAATAGTCCAGCGGTGTTATATCGCACGATCTTAGAGGCCACGCCACAGGTCCACGGCGCGAGATAATGCGCTCACCAAAAGTTTCCTTCAATAAATCGATTGTTGCGTTGGCTGTATGGCATGTAGCGCCGTCTTGTTGGAACCAAAGGTCGTCCACATCAATATCGTCCAATTCAGGCACGAAAAAGTCATTAATCATGGCTCTATAGTGCTCTCCATTGACTGTAACATTATGGCCGGCTTCATTTTTAAAGAAATATGGACCAATGATTCCCTCTGCCCATAGAGCACACCAAACAGTGACTTTTTGAGGATGTAACGGCGTCTCAGCAATGGCTTGTGGATTATGTTCACTCCAAATGCGACAATTTTGCTTATTGACATACCCATTCAACCAAAAGTGAGCTTCATCGCTGAACAAAATTTTCTTCGATGCGTCGCGCGAACCGAACCATTATTTTCGTAATAAATTTGCACGATTTGCAAACGTTGTTCAGGTGTAAGTCTATTCATTATGAAATGGCAAACCAAACTGAGCACAAATCAAGTGACAGCTGTCAAAAAGACCATCTACGAAAAAAGTAGTACCAACTTGAAAACCTAACCTCTAAAAAAAACACCCTTTAGTAATGAAGAACCAATGGAAATTGATGCAATTCACGTTACAGAAACTTTCCTGTGCAGCCTCGAAATTATCATTACCCATAGTAATATTAACAATAAATAATACAAAAACAAGATGCCTAATTGATAGTGGTGCTGCTACTACCCTCCTAGATTATAATTTTTTTTTCCAATATAGGAATAAAGAAAAGTTTAATAAAACCAGTTTTATTAAATACTCTAGTCGGTGATAATATTATTATAGATGAAGTGATAGTAAATGTGCCGGATGAATTCAAAGAAAAAAATAGCACCATGTCTGTTAAATTAATTAATTTTATTGATAAAAAATTCGATTGCATAATAGGAATAAATATTTTACAGCCCTTTGGAGCTATAATAGATTTTCAAAATAATACTATTAAAGTAGGTAGGTAGGTAGGTAGGGTGGTTGTCGCAAGACACACTTAGACCTTCGGCAGGTCCATTGTGATACCACTGGAGCTTATCCTTACTCTACGTGTTCCTTTTCAAACCATCCGGTTGCTTTAATAAACGAGCAGAGCTTCGTTAGTTTTAGATGGGCTATGTCCGCTACATCGGTTAGAAATGCTGTATCGAGAGTGCGCAGCCTTCTCATAGCTAGGCTTTCACACTCACATAAAATGTGTCTGACTGTTTCCTCTTCTTCTGTATTAAGACAGCTTCTACAGAAATCGAAGTAAGGGAGTCCTAACCTTCTAGCGTGGCTGCCTATTAAGCAATGACCAGTTAAAACACCTATCATTTTTCTTATAGATTCTCTGTTGAATCGTAGCAAGATCTTCGATCGACCGCTGTTCCAGTTCGGCCATGTCTGTCTGCTTAGTTCGCATGTTGTGAGGTTTTGCCAGATTGTATTTACCTTTTTGATGGTTTCCCTGTCTATAAGTAATTTACAAGTGGCTATGGGCATGGGTATCAGCGCCTTATCCGGTTCGAGACCGAGCGTTGTACCGGTTCTTGCAAGTTCATCCGCCTTACAATTTCCTGCAATGTTTCTGTGGCCTGGCACCCAGATAAGGTGCACCTTGTAGCATTTAGATACGTCATCTAGTAGTTTAAAACATTCTAGAACTGTTTTTGACGAGTGTGTTTTTGATTCCAGCGCTTTTATTGCTGCTTGACTGTCCGAGTAAATGAAGACTTCATTTGCGGATAATACTCTCGATTTTATCTCTTTAAGTCCCTCTTGTATGGCAGTGACTTCCGCCTGAAATACACTGCAATGATCAGGCAAGCGAAATGATTGGCATACTCCGAGTTTGTCGGAGTAGACCCCTCCGCCTACTTGGTTGTCTAGTTTTGAGCCATCTGTGTAGATGTTTAAGTCATTTATCTTGACAATGAGCCCGTTATCCCATTCCTCTTTGGAAGGAAATACTGTGACAAAGGATTTATCGAAATTGATGTCCTTGGTTCTACAGAAATCCGTTGTGCTGGGAATGCAGGGGAATTGTTCTAAAATTGAGGAGTGCCCTCTTTGGTACGTTCTGAGTAGGCCGATTTCTCTTAGTCTGAGATTTGCTTTGGCAGCTGTTTGCTTACCGTACTGCTCTATTGGTAGAATGTTAAGAATAATATTTAGTGCATCTGTGGGTGTGGTTCTGAGGGCCCCGCAGATGCAAAGACTGGCCATTCTTTGTACGTGTGCCATGGTTCTTTTGACGTACAATTTATCTAAAGCTGGCCACCATACTAATATGCCGTATGTTAGGATTGGTCTGACAATTGCCGTGTAAAGCCAGTATACGATAGATGGGGAGAGACCCCAACTTAGTCCTATTAGCTGTTTACAAGAGTATAGTGCTATTGTCGCCCTTTTTACTCTATCTTCGACATTTGCCTTCCATGTTAGCTTTCGGTCTAGTATTAGACCTAGGTAGCGGGCCTCATCGCTAAACGACAGTGCCGTTCCACCTAGAGTCGGAGGAGTTATATTTGGTATTTTGTGTTTCCTGGTAAATAGGATGAGTTCAGTTTTATTGGGGTTGACGCTTAGCCCATTTGCTTTTGACCAGTTTTCAACCATGTTTAGTAAATCCTGCATGACTTCTATGAGTGTATTGGGGAATTTCCCCCTTACTACCAATGCAACATCGTCCGCATAGGCTACAACGTGTTGTCCTCTCTCCTCTAGGCTCTTTAGCAATGAGTTTAGTGCCAGCACCCATAGGAGAGGGGACAGCACACCGTCTTGAGGTGTTCCTCTGCTAACTTTTTTCTTGATCTCTGAGTCCCCTAGGGTTGCGATCACCAATCTGCTCAAGAGCATGTTTTTGATGAACTCAACCAGGGCGCCAGAGATCCCGAAGTCCGTCAGTGCCTTTATTATGGTTTCCGGTAGGATGTTGTTGAATGCGCCCTCGATATCTAGGAAGGCTACCAGTGTGAATTCTTTATTATACATTGACTTCTCGATTTCTGTAACAAGTGAGTTAAGTGCTGTTTCGGTTGATTTCCCTTTACAGTACGCATGTTGTGAGATGCTGCGCTTATAAGGGCTGATGTTAGCCCTAATATGCTCTTCTAAAATTCTTTCTAATGTTTTTAGCAGAAAGGAGGATAGGCTTATTGGCCTGAAATCCTTAGGTGTCGTGTGTGAACTTTTTCCCGCTTTAGGGATAAAGACCACTTTTACCTCTTTCCATGTTGATGGGACACTTTTCAGTTTCAGAGCGGCCTTAAATATGACCGTCAACCACTCCATGATGTAGTTTAGTGAATGTTGTATTTGGGCCGGGAATAATCCATCTGGGCCCGGTGATTTAAATGGTTTGAACGTGTTCACTCCCCAGGCTATCTTAGTTTCAGTGATTATTTCTTCAATGTCAGAGTTTGGTCTTTCTGTACCATTGTTGATTAACACGTTAGATGATTCGTTGCTGGGAAAGTGTGTGTCCACTAGCAACTTCAGAGTTTCGTCACTCGAAGTAGTCCAACTCCTGTCCGGTTTTTGGAGGTATCCGGTGGTATAGTGTTTTTTTGAAAGGATTTTACGCAGTCTGGAGGCCTCTGTGGTTCCTTCGATTTCTCCACAGAACGTTCTCCAACCAGACCTTTTCGCTTTCCTAACTTCTTTTTTGTAAATTTTTAGCTTAGTGTAGTAGCAGTCCCAGTCTTTACTCTCTCGTGACGCTTTCGCTCTATTAAACTGTCTTCTGCTGTCGTTTCTTAGTGTAGACAGGTCTTCTGACCACCAGGGCGGCTTTTTCTTCCCCTTATACTTAATTAAGGGGCAAGCCTTGTTTAGCGCAGTTCTACAGACCTCCGGAAGGATTTGTACGTGTTCGTTCAATGATTCTCTGTCTTCAATAGTAATATTTTGGGAGTTTGGAAGTCTTTCCTTAAGTTCCCGTTCATATATATGCCAGTTGGTCTTTTTCAAGTTCCTGCTGGCGGGCGGGGCCCGTGAGTTTTTCCCCCAAATTTTATTTCTATGTAACGATGATCGGAGTAAGAGTGTTCATTCAGAACCCTCCACTGCGTCATCTTTTCGTAGAGGGTTTGACAAACTAGCGTAATATCAAGAACTTCTTGTCTATTGCGCGTAATAAATGTAGGTTCGTTGCCTTTGTTACACATTAAAAGCTTACTACATATAATATAATTGAAAAGAGACTCACCTCGTTCGTTTGTATCCGAGCTCCCCCATACGGTATGGTGGGCATTGGCATCACCTCCTAGGGCTAGTTTGCGGTTGTGTGCTTTGCAGTCTTCCACAAGGCTTCTTATTAGCGGCGACGGCAGTGGACCTGTGTCGTCTCCAGCAAAGTAGAACGAGGTTAGCCAGATGTTGCTTCCGCTCACTTCCCAGCTAACCGTCGTAGTATCTGCGTTACTGAAATTTTGAATCATAAATATATTAAGATGTGCTTTTGCCATTATGCATGCTCTTTTAGTACCTTCCCCATTGGTCTTGTATACCTTATACCCTGATGTCCTCAGACCGCAGATTTCGCCATTCCGTACCCAGGGTTCCTGGATGAGGACTACGTCCGGCTGATCTTCTGCCAGACGCTCCAGGAGGGCAAGGCAGGCTTCTTTACAGTGATGAAGGTTTATCTGTAGAAGATGCATCAGCTGTTAGCGTTATGTCTGGGTCTTCTTTGCTTTCGCATAAAAGTTCCCTTTCGGAATACTTACGCTGTTGTGTGTGGTACTTACCCTCCCGTTCGAAGTACAGCCTCCCTAAGCCCATTTCTGAGCCTGAAGAGGCGTATTCTTCTTCGGTGGGCCGGTCGTCTTCGCTCATTGGCTCGGTTTCGCTCATGGGTTCTAGTTCGCCCATGTGCTTTTCACCTTCCTTAGTGGCGAGGAACTCAATTGCATCTGTGTCTGTTTTGTAAATGTGAAGTTTCACCTTTACAAAACCGTATCTCAGATGCCCATCGCATTTCGCTAATGGTTCGATTGAATTCTCTGTGAGGAGCAGGAGAGCCTGCATGGTGGCGCGCTTCTGCTCTTTCGATTCTTCTGCGCTATTTTTGTTGGTGAGAGTTTTGACATACCTCCATTCCTGCGTTGGGATGTCCGGATTGCAGACCCGAATGAGCTTCATAATCTCTTCCGAGTCTTCGACGGTTGAAGGTAACCAAACCCTTGCTCGCGGCCTGGACGGAATATCCTTCCTGTCCACGACCACTAGCTTGGCATTTGGGTACACTTCGCCGACTTTGGAGATGGCCTCTTTATACAGTTGAACCGATCTCTCATCGTCGCAAGCTATAATTTTTATCTGGCCTTGGTGCCAGCCTAAGTCTTCGCACGCAGGCGGGGGACCGGGGTTCTCCAGAATAACTTTCAGTGCCACTTTCGTTAGCTCGGCCTCGATCCATTTCCACTGGGCCCTGGGGATCATACCTTCTGGGTGGTTTTCGTCCAGGACTCCTATGATCAGGCGGTCTTTTGCAACCTCCGCAAATGATCTTCTGGGCGTCACGCCCATTGATTTGTGCCTTTTTGCGTTTGGCTTATTTTCCTCCGAGGACCGCTGTCGTTTCGGAGCCGATTGTGTTGGTTTGAAGTCAGGGTTGAAATCAGGGATGATCGCTTTCGCTCTATCAATCGCCTCTTTCAACTCCTGTGTCATTTCACCTTCCTTTGGGCGAGTTTCGTGCACCCTCCTTAGGAGCCTAGCCGCGTTTCTGCGATCCTGGTAGCTCGCTTTCGCTGGGTCTACCACCCTCACAAGCGGCCATCCTTCGGTACCGGAGCTAGCAGTAGCATTGCTTCCGGTCGGGACCGTTTTTGGGGGCTGAATCGCAGTTGACTGCCGGGCTAGTGCCCCCCTACTTGTACTTGGACCTGTGTCCAGTTCTGAGTGCGTGTCAACTGTCCTCGCTTTCGCTGAGGCTGTCGTTGTTTGTTTGGATCGACTTATTAAGCCGATGGATGGCGTTTTCCTTGAGCTCGGTGCGACCGTTGCTCTTGTTGCGGAACTGTTTGTTCCTGTCGGTCTATTAGAAGGAGGACCGATCTCCTTTTTTTTTATTTATGTTTTTATGATCTCTCTGCATTTTGGACCCACGAGTGTCGGAGAAAGGATGTCCGCCCGTGCATAGCTCCGAACTACACGGGTAAGGCTAATTATTACGGAGGGCGCCAGTTATCCGTAAGCTCCGTTCGAGACTTGGTTATTTTTCAGAAGGGCCCCAAGCCTGACAGATTCTCGGCACGGGTCGCATCACACCTTAATCCAGCCCTTCACCCCCGACCACGTTAAAGGTACTTTGAGTAGTGCTGTACTATTGAGGAGTATCGAGCCCTACCCATAGTACCCTTAACTTAGCTAAGTACCTCCTGAAAATAGGAAAACTGTGGTACTTATTACCAGCTGGCACCCTCGGGGAGGGTTCAGTGGAGGATTTTCGCCAGCTCTCTTAAAGTAAATAATAATGAAATAAAACTAATTGACTATAAATTAAACATTTCTTATGAGGAAATTAATTATATAGAAAAATTTGAGCTGGATAAATTCAAACATTTAATGCCTACAAACTTAAATAAGGAAGAAAATAAGTTATTAGAAAATTTTTTACATAAAAATAAAAAGACGTTTTATATTAAAAACCAAAATTTAACTACAACTACCTGTGTAAAACATAAAATAATAACTACTTCTAATAAAAAAGTATACTGCAAGAATTATAGGCATCCACAGATTTTAGAAAATGAAATAGAAAAGCAAATAAATGAAATGTTAAAAGAAAATATAATACGCCCCAGCAAATCCCCGTATAATTCCCCTTTGTGGATTGTTAAAAAGAAGTCCGATAATTCGAACCAGCAGAAATGGCGATTAGTTATAGATTTTAGGAAGTTAAATGAAATAACTGTGGATGATAAATTTCCTCTCCCAAATATAGAGTCGTTATTTGACAAATTAAGAAAGGCACAATATTTCTCGTCCTTGGACCTTGCGAAAGGCTTTCATCAAGTTTTGATGGAGGAAAGCGACATTGAGAAAACGGCTTTTTCAACGCCCCGTGCTCACTTCGAGTTCATTCGAATGCCCTTCGGTCTCAAAAACGCGCCCGCTACATTTCAGCGAATGTTAAATTACATTTGACTGATTATATTAATAAAATTTGTATAATTTATATGGATGATATACTAGTATTTTCAACCTCGCTAACCGAACATTTAGAAAGCTTGCAAAAAGTATTTAATAAACTTAATGATTACAATTTAAAGGTACAAATAGATAAGTGTAGATTCTTATCGAAAGAAGCAAACTTTCTTTGCCATATCATAACAAATAATGGGATAAAGCCAAACCCCGAGAAAATTAATATAATACAAAACTTGGAGCTACCAAAGTCAGTAAAAGAAATTAAATCTCTTTTAGGTTTAACCGGATATTACCGGAAATTCATTAGGAACTATTCCTTTGTTGATAGCCCTATAATAAAATATTTAAAAAAAATAGCAAAATTGATATTAATGACAAATCTTATATTGACGCTTTCGAAAAACTGAAGAAAATTTTAACAAATCCACCAATATTATGCTATCCAGACTTTAATAAAAAATTTGTATTGACCACGGATGCAAGCAATGCTGCTATTGGCGCGGTGTTGAGCCAGGATGGCAAACCAGTAAGTTACGCCAGTAGGACTTTAAATGGACATGAAAAAAACTACTCAACGCTAGAAAAAGAATTATTAGCCATTGTATGGTCAGTGAAATATTACCGTCCATACCTTTTTGGTCGAAAGTTTCTAGTTCAAGCTGATCATCAGCCTTTGAAATGGCTTTATTCACTTTAAGAGCCCAATTCTAGAATCATCCGATGGAAAATATTATTAGATGAATTTGATCTCGATATTGAATATATTAAGGGAAAGGAGAATAAGGTAGCTGGTTTTTTTAGCAGAGTTGAGGTAAATCATAGTACGGAAGAAAATGCAAATATTAATTTCTTTAGAATAA
Source organism: Anastrepha obliqua (assembly GCF_027943255.1). NCBI lineage: Eukaryota > Metazoa > Arthropoda > Insecta > Diptera > Tephritidae > Anastrepha > Anastrepha obliqua. Next base: position 41,427,269 of record NC_072897.1, on the reverse strand, counting down.
ATAAAATTGTTAATAAATATAGGACGCAAATAAGAATAGTTAAAAATAAAAATAAAGAAACCGAAATACTTTTTAAAAAATATAAAATAATATATGTGTCTGACAATGACTTAAATAATACTCATTATTTGAATGATTTATTTAGACGCGAAATAAAAAAAGGAAAAATTGGGGTATACTCGGAGCTTGACAATAATATATATAATATAATACAGAACAAATTAATTGAATTATTTTCTAATAACAATAAAATAAATTTCATAAATTGTACTAAAGTTGCTAGTGATATTGAATCCGAGGAATCTTTATTGAATATCATTGATGATATTCATATTAAAGGTAACCATAGAGGAATCCAGGAGAATTTCGAAGAATTAAAAGATAATTATTATAATCCTAAATTATTAAAATTTATAAATAGATATTGTAATAACTGCAGAATATGTAATGAAAACAAATATGACAGAAAACCAATAAATAAAATATTTCAACATACTCCAACACCAGAAAAAACAAATGAAATAGTACATATGGATATTTTTCAGATACAAAAGACTAGTTTTTTGACAACAATAGACAACAATAGACAAATTTACGAAATTAGGAACCGCACATAAACTAAATGACAAAAATATGGTAACAATTAAAACTAAAATCGAAGAGCGAATCGCATTTTTAGGAAAACCTGATAAAATTGTTATGGATAATGAATTTAATAATGCACTTATAAAGCTGTTCTGTCAAGAAAATAATATAGAAACTCATTTTAGAACACCGAATTCGCACACAGGAAATTCAGATGTAGAAAGAATGCATTAGAGCATATAAGAATATTAAAAAACGCTGAAAATATTTATGACTCTGAAGAATTAGTACTAAAAGCAATTAATTACTATAATAATACAATTCACAGCACGACTAAATTAAAACCAATTGATTTTATAAATAAGTTACACATAAATTTAAAAGAGGTTAAAGTAAGATCTGAAGCAATTAAAAAGAAAACCATTGATAGAGAAAATATTAAAAGAGAAAATATTACACTTAATTTACAAAAATCTAATTTATATATTAAAAATCCGACTGCAATTAGACAAAAAACTGCTAAAAGATTTAACAGATACCACCACAGCAACCCTAATAAAGTAGACACTGCACAATTTAGACGCCCATTAAAGTCTATAAAATAAAATAAAAATAAATAAAACAAAAAAAAAGAAGAACAGTAGAACAAACCCTGGAAAACTGTTCGTTAATATTTTTTTTTATTATATTAAATCACACTATATTTATTTTTTAAATGTAAACTATAGAATAAGAAATGAATATTTATGGCTAATACAGTTTAATATTTATCTTGAAAAAAAAAGAAAACCCCTAAACAACTTAAATATATTTCATGTTTTATGTTAAGTTGTGATTTAAATCTGTATCAATATAAGAAAATATTAAATTTTCGTATTGTATTGTATATTTGTAAAAGATTCGACGAGACTCGAATTCTTTAAGGAGAGGCGAGTTATATATTATACGTAACTTTCCCCTTTCGCTCTCGCTCTCTTCATTATAAATCTAACTGTAATAATTAGCTATGTAAGTTATATATTTATTTGTTGTTTCCCCATTTGCTCTTTCTCTCTTCATTGTAAGTATAAATCTAACTGTTTAAATAAATTGAATATATATAGCTTTTTATGTTAAAAGTAGTCTTTAAAGTCACCTTGAAGAGTAAAGAACAAATTTATTTTGAAGTGTAACCAAACTTGTTCTATTTTAATAAAAATAAATTAATTTCAACAAATTTATTTTATTTTCAAAAATAAATTTAACTTATGTGTACATATCACATGAATTTATACTAATATACATATAAGCGTAATGCTAAGTTTCCACCGCAGCCGCTATCGTGTTCTCTGCCGCTATCGTGTTCTTAGCGCAAACACGAAACAAAACTCCTGTCAAATCCCATACAAAATTAAAACACAACTCCATACCTAAACTCACTTTCAAAGCGTGTTTTGTGGGTTTGCGTCTAATTTAAAGCGTGTTTTGTTGGGTTTGCGTCTAATTTAATTATTAAGTGGTGGCAATGTTGCTCATTTTCCTCATTTATTATTGCATTCTTATCGAAACATGGCAACAATGATTGCAATTTGTCAATATGACATTTGATTGACGGCCGCCGTAGCCGAGTGGGTTGGTGCGTGATCACCATTCGGAATTCACAGAGAGGTCGTTGGTTCGAATCTCGGTGAAAGCAAAATTAATAAAAACATTTTTCTAATAGCGGTCGCCCCTCGGCAGGCAATGGCAAACCTCCGAGTGTATTTCTGCCATGAAAAAAATCTGCTCATAAACATATCATAAAACAAAATGAAATAAATGTATAAAAAAAAAAAAATTTTTTTGTGATTCGAACCAAGGATTTCGGATCGGAAGCCCACATTGCTAGCCGCTGGGCTATCGCGCTGTGCTGTCGCCGCAAAATAATGTATCATAAATCTGCTTACCATACCAAAGACCATACACTTTGCAAACACATTTCGGTGGAAACAGTTGACAGTTCTCCCAAACACAACTCCTGCAAACACGGTGTTTGCTTTTGGTGGAAACGTAATATAAGGAAACTTACATTAGGTTGTGCCATCACAATAAAGCGATGTTTGTTACAGTGACTTCAACACTAGCAGAAGTGCATCGATGTCAATGCATACCAATATGAAGATGAAGGATAAACTAGATATGAAGGACAAACTGAGGGAAATATGCCCCTGAATGATTTACTTATCTCAGATTATGGATGTTGAGTCCAACTTAGTATTCGATTGAAATAAGTCATTTGTTCTCCTACATAAATGCATAGAGCTTACCGCTTTTGTGAAATATGTTTTCATTATAAACACTTTAATGTTTTTCAACTCTTATTATTTGTTATAATTTTCTGTGAAAATAAGTAGGCTTTGTTTGAAAATAAATATGATTATATAGGGAATATTTTGTAAAATAAATTGTGAGAAAATTTGTAATTTTGAAACTGAAGCAGCAGTAGAATGCTTGGTTGTTTAAACTGCAACAGTATTTGTTCTTCCTGCAACATTGTTGGTTCATCCTGCAACATTATTGGTCTTTCCTGCAACATTATTGGTTCTTCCTGCAGCATTATTGATCCAGCAACATATTTGTAGTCGCATACAGGATTCTCCCCGCAACTTTTCATTACCGCAACATTAATGATGAAACCAAAGATCTGAACGACCCATGAAAAACGGATCGTCTCACATCCTTGAAATCTCTAATGTCATTAGTTTACAAAAAAAACTCAAGAACCAGACTATCCAGTTACTATGTAAAATCGAGTGCCGAGTCCGAAAATTCACATTTTCTTTCTTTCAGATAATATATTACAAATTTCTAATATCAAGAGAATCCTTGATTAAAACCAGTGATATAACATATAAGTAGATTAAATTGAAGGTAATTCGCTTCATTATAACCACGCATTTGTGCACCAGGATAGTGATTCCTCGGTACCTGTACTTGCAAGTAAATACTTAATAATTTTTTCCCCCGAAACAAATAGTTTTTTACTCAATGATTCGCAATATGGCAACACTTTGACTACAATTCATATTAAAGGGGAAAGCGCAGAAAAGATGGAACCCCATTTCTTCATGCGCAATTTTGAAAACCGTTTGCCCCAGCACAATATACGGAAGACTCCGAAAGTCCTGTGAACTCCATGCCATTCAATTTCCAAACTCGTAGCCCTGTTTACCGGTTATTGGACGATCGGTACACACGCGGAAAAGTTAGGGTTACCATTTAATCTCCATTGCAGAAGCTGTAGGGACCTTTCAGAGAAGGAGACTGTTGAGCACTTTCTCTGTAAATGGCCAGGTTTGGTAGTTACACGATTAAGGTCACTGGGGTCCTGGCACATTGCGCCAACCTAAATCCCATCAATCTTCTCCACTATATCAACAGCTCTAGCTGGCTGCAGATATCTGCCTGTTGGAGGTCTCATAATGGCATCAAAACGGCGCTTTAGTGCTATTTGGGAAGTGCCAGAGTGGTACATCAACCATTTCACCTACCTACCTACCTGCAGTGAAGAACCATACGAGATAAATGGCACAGCCCTTCTACACTATGTCAGTTGCACAATTTATGTTAACGATTTCGAATTTTCGTAACTCCGGCTTCTTATTCAGCAATAATACCAAGGATGGTTTCCGCTTAGCGGACCCTACCTTAAATCGTGTGAGGGAAGATGTACCTGTAGTGTAGTTTTATGAATGAACGAGGCTACCTTTAATGAATGAAATAATTTGTGTTTCATTAAAATATATTAGAATGCTTGGTTGTTTAAATTGCTACATATGTATGTCTCAAGCTGCACCGAAATATACAAACAAAAAAGTTATTTTGAATGTGTTCAAACTAGAGTATGAATGTACAACTATCTCAGGAAAGAGAACGAGAAATCTTGAAAATTGTAAGTCTATGCCATAAGATCCTCTAACTCCTAATTGCAGTATAGAGCGTCTAATGGTGATGTATGGTAGGTGTAAAATTATCGACATATCTACTTTACATAATATTAAAATAAAATAACTGTAAAATGTTTTAAATAAAAGTACAGGCAAATCAAGATATTGCCGTAGCAAGAAATATTTAATACATATGTATACATGTATATACATACATATGTGCATCTGTATGTACGTTTACCGTACGTTTGCTCAGTGATTAGGCAAAGCTAAATCCACTACAGTGACACTTGCTTCGTGTCGATTTGTTTGTGTGAATATGAGCAAACACATCGGTCTCGCTAATTACAAACTGTCAAAATGTTTTCCCTTGCTGTTCTTTTCATCCGACCACAGCATCAATATGCCCAGTCTTATACGAGACGAATTTTCAACTTTCGCGGGCTACGTACATTCGACTTTCCATTATTATTTTTTATGTTAGTACGCTCGTCTCGAAGATATGTTCACGGTTTTAGCAATAAAGTATGTTTAGTTTGTTTGTGAGAGGCGTAAATAAGGCAACTATTTTGCGTGTTCGGCAATTTTCTGCTATCGAACAAAATGGAGCAAAGAAGTTGCATAAAATTTTGTGATAAAAATGGAAATAAAGTGCTCAACACTTGAAATGTTGACAGTGGCATACGGTGAGAGTACTCTGAATCAAGAAATGTTTTCAAGTGATACAAACTTTCACAGAAGGTCGATATGATGTGAATGATGGCGCTCGCTCTGGATGCCCCAGCACATCAACAACCGATGAAAATGTTGAGAAAGTGAAAAAAATTCGTATGGAAATTCGTTAAATCACAATTAGAGAAGTTGCTGAGGATGTCGGCATATCGGTTGGCACATGTCATACAATTATGGAAAAAAACATGGCTTTTGCATTCTGATCATGCACCTGCTCATTATCCTTGTTTGTGAGAGATTATTTGGCCAAAAACAACACCGTTATCATGCCTCAACCACCGTATTCACCAGATTTGGCCCCCTGCGACTTTGCAAGTGTATTATATTTGAGGGGAACTACTTTGAAGGAGATAAAACAGAAATCGATGAATAAATAAAAATTTTTTGACAAAAATGAAAATTCACCTTATTTTTTGAACACACCTCGCATGTCAACAAAGGGAGTGAAGTGGCAGTTGTCAGTGCTTATAGATCTAATACATAAAGCGGTGAAAGGAGTTAATTTCAAATACGTTCATTTTTTACTCTTATATTGTTTATTTATTTCCAGTCAATAATACAATATTAAGTACAATAGTATGTAATGATGCGTCATACAATGTCTCTAGACGAGCTCTCAAGTAACATACTCGTATATTATATATATATATGTATATTATTTGATGTTGAGTAACTTTTCCTTAAATAATGAAATTAATTTTCTTAAACTTAAAATGTATTAGAATATTTTATATTTTTGATGCAGGGAAAAGGGAACAACGGCGATGCATAAATGACTGTTTATAATAAAAGGCTAAAGTTTTAAGAGAAGATAGTCAATCAGCAAAAAGGTGGTGTGAGCTAGTGTTACGTTTTATTTGTTAACCATTTGTTTTTTAAGGGGGGAGCCTCGTTTATGAGGTCTAAAAATTGTATCTCTTTGCGATTTTTTTTTTATGGAAAATATTAATTTAGCACTGCAAAGTTTTTTCTATCTTTTAATGAACATTTAAAAAGTATAAACAATTTTAGTACTGGTTAAAATGAGTTGAAAAAAACGTTTAACATAGAAATTAGTAGAGCGCTGCAACGCTGGAGTTTCCAACTGGTGTACAAGATACAGCTCGTAATTATTATCTAAAGCAAAAAATTCAAATGGGTTTCTAATTATCATGATTTTTTATTCTAGATGAACTAAGAAAACTGAGAGAATTTCCAAAATTTAAACTTTTTGGAGATTTTAAAGAAAAAAATGGCTTTCTATAAAAAAAAATTCACTTCAACTTGGTATAAAATCTTGAAAATTTTTTTTATCTATTTTGTTAGTTCAAATAGAAGAGAACTTAATACTGAAGGGAACAAGCTATGATTCATTTCAAAAGCTTCATTAGTTTTTTTTCATTCATGTACGCCAATTCAAAGAAATCATAAAAATGAAAAGTCGAGAAAAGAAGATAAAGTTTATACTATAGCTGTCCGGTCACAGCGTAACTACCTAACGCTCGCCTACCTTTGGCTTTGTATCTACGGAAATATTGAGAATTAGGCTTTGTAACTTTGTGTGAATATTCTGAAATAAATGAGGAATCGCTTAAAATGAAAAAAAAAAAATTAATTTTTTTGATCTTATAAACCAGGCTCCCCTTAATGGTAAGGGTAGATTCGATTTTGTCGCAGTTTGAAATATTTGTATCACAACTTTGATTATTTGGATGTGACTATTTTATTGTTCGCTCTTCTGAATATGTGATATAAAGGGTTTTCCAATAATAGGTGTTATTGGAGAATGGATTTTTTATGGCCGGAACTGGATGGTATTGATCTGGACAACGTTTATTTTCAACAAGATGGCGCTACATGCCACAGAAGCAACGAAACCATTGATCTTTTACGGGAAAAGTTTCCGGACCGTGTTGAGGACATAGGTTCGGTTATGGAAAATTTCATGAAAAGGATTTTGTCCTGTAAGCGCGGTCGTGGTGGCCATTCGCCTTATGTTAGTTTCCACTATTAACGGCATACCTTCCTCTTTATAATGAAATAAACATCCGATCATTTATATTAAAAAATAGCATTTTTCTTTGAATATCAAAATAACACCTCTGTTTGGAGATATAGGGTTGTACTGGCGTATAGTTTTTGTTTTCTAAAAAGCCTTCTTTGTCGAGCTATAGGAAGGATTCTGCAGGTACGAATCCATTATAAAAAGCTAGTGAGAAATAATCGTCGCTTTCGTAGTTAGATACTCTTATTAATATGTTACTGGTATTGTACACCGGATATGTTTTCTTATAAATAATATTTACAATATGCCATTCAATTCTGGGTATTATATAGCTTTGAATTCGAGATGTATTTGGTATAGTTACTAATATGTGATCTCTCGAACTTCCTTAGTTGTTCCATATATGAGGCTGAAGTGGTGTACTAAATTGAGCAACCATATGTGAGTATTGGTCTTACCAGAATTTGATACATTACTATTTTGACTTTCTTGTGCAAAAGTTTTGATGAGAACATTTTTTTGTAGACATGGAAAGTTCTTGCGTTCTTCTCAACTTAGAGGTTAATGTGATCGTTATAGTACATATTTTTTTATATTTTTTTTTTAAGAGGTGTAAAAGCAATCGAAAGCCTTAGTCAGTGTGGGACTTTAACGTCACTAAAAGCACCTCAAGTCCGATGGAGGCCGTCGTGAGCAATAAGCTCAATCGTCAGTTATATTTGTCTACTGTTCGTCTTGTCGTTCCTTCACCTCCAATTAATGTTGCGAGGTTCCACGATAATTCCAGTTGCAAAAGCTTGTACTGCCCTCCATTTTTCATTCGACTCAAGCAATTGTGGAACTGGGTTAATGGGCGCCAGAAACACACCAATTGTTCTTGCTGGGTCATCGCGTTCCTTAACGAACCTGCTACAATAGAAAGCCATATGTTCGACCGTCTCCTCTTCGTCAAAGCATTCTGGACAATAAGGACTACCAGTCTAAGTCTAGGCGATGCAGATATTTTTCGAAACATCGGTGTCCACTTAATAACTGTGTTAGGAAGAAATCAACGTCTCCGTGTTTCCGACAGATCCACTCGTTAATCCGTGGAATCAACCTATGCGTCCACCGGCCTTTTGATGACTCGTCCCACTTTGACTGCCAGTAAGCTATATTGAATTCCTCTGGTGGCTTCATACCTTGCGAGCTGTACAACCTCTTCTGTAAGTTTTCCCGGATGTTTATAGGCATTTTGCTATCTATGACGCAGATTGCATCGTCCGACACCGTTCTATAGGCACATGCGGTCCTAAACGCACTTGTTCTACTGACCTGCAGTACTTCTTTAAAATGGCACTTTCTTGCTCCAGCCCAGATTGGAGAGGCGTACAACATTATGGAGTCTGTCACAGTGGAAAGAACTTTTCTCCTGGCACCCTGTGGTCCTCCTATGTTCGGTAGCATGCCCATAAGTGCGTTGTTAACCTTTGTCACCTTCACACCAACAGCTTTAAGATGTTCCCTGAATATTAGTCTGGCATCAATGTACATGCCAAGAAATTTTATAGACTTCTGGGATTCTAAATCGTGGCCACTAACTGATATTCACAGCTTTTCTTCGTGCTTGCTCCTACTGATCAGCACCAGTTCTGTTTTTTGGGCAGCTAATATAGTTCCAGGCTGGCGTTATTCAACCACCTTTGTATTCTTGTTATGGCAAAATTACATACATGTTGCAATCTGTCTATGTGCTTATCAATCACTACCAGTGCGATATCGTCGGCTTATCCCACTATGGTTGTATTAGCGGGCATTTCGACTTTAAGAATGCCATCATACATAGCGTTCCATAGGGTTGGTCCAAGAACAGATCCTTGCGGTACACCACCTGTCACGCTGTATCTCTTCGGGCCCTCCTCTGTATCATACTGCAGTACTCTCTAGTTAAAGAAGCTGCGGATGATTCTAATAAGATACTTTGGTATCGAGAAGCTGCTGAGTGCATTCAAAATAATTCCCCAATTGGCCGTATTAAATGCGTTTTTTATGTCTAATGTTATAACAGCACATTTTTTCGTCGCTCTGGTGATATTGAATTTATTAACAGCCTTTTTGGCCAAATCAACTACCATCTCTATTGCATCAACAGTAGATCTGGCTCTACGAAAACCGAACGGATTGTCTGAGAGATACTCCCGTAATCTTTCGCTTAATATTCTTTCGAATACCTTCCCAACGGTATCGAGCATACACAGCGGTCTGTATGACGATGGCTGATCCGGCTAGTTTCCCGGTTTTAGTAATAATACTGGACCCTGCTTTTTCCACCTCTTTGGGAATGTTCCTTCGGTCAGGCACAAATTATACAGGTTTACAAACACTGCCGGATTTGAGTACACCGCCGCTTTAAATGCCGCATTCGGAATGTCATCGGGCCCAGATGCTTTGTTGTCATTAATTCGCGCCGATGTGCTCAATACCTCTGGCACTGTAACCGCCTGAATCTCATAATTTTCTCCCACTTGCGTATAAATTTTGCTGCTTTCCTCCTGTGGAGGGAAGAGTGAGATGACCACCTTTTCAAGCAGTTCTGGGCAAGTTGGTTGAGGAGCTTGGGGACCTCTTACTTGGGACATGACTGTCTTATAGGCAATACCCCACGGGTTGTCATCCGCGTCGTCGATAATTTTTTAAAGTATCCCTTTTTACTTGCTTTTATTGCTTTCCTTAACTTCACCCGGTGTACTCTAAATTCTGCCCGTAGTTCTTCGAATACTGGTCTTCCCCTCGCTCTTTGAGATCGTCTTCTTGCTTTATTGCATGTTTCGCGCACCTCACCTATTTCAGTCGACCTCCAATATACCGGTTTTCTGTTGGCCGGTTTTTTGCATCTAGGCATCGACACATCACAAGCTGCTTCCATATGACGCGCTATCTGGTCGGCAATAATATCTGACGTGCCACCGGTAATTTTTAATCCTTCAAATTTTTCGTTGAAGACTTTTATGTTAAAAGACCTGGTCTTCCATGTTTTTGCTTGTACTCTGTGGCAGCTTGGCTTTTTAATGGTCTTGCTGATATCTATTGTGATGAGGAGATGATCGCTATGCGCGTATAATTTGTCTTCCCGTTTCCATTTGACGTAGCTCGGTCTGTCCATTGTGGTTCTCGAAAGTGTGAGCTCCGTGCTCATTCAATAGCACCAGATCCAGGGAAGCGAAGAAATCTTCCAATAACCTACCTCTCGCATTTGTTTTTCTGCTACCCCATGCCAGCGATCAAGCATTAAAATCTCCAGCGACCAGTATTGGGTGTTTTCCCCCGGAGCTCTATTTCCATTAATGATAGCATGCCTGCAAATTGCTCTTGTGGCCATCTCGGTGGTGCGTAAAAGCTCACTATGTACATGTGCAGTTTTACCCATATGAAGCCTGCACGCATAACTCTCATTCTGCATTGCGGTGTTCTGTTGCCAAGCACGCAGATTGCTGCCAGTTTCTGGTTATCACTTACGCAATTGTACGACTCTTCTGATTTATATGGCTCAGACAGCAATACCTCATCAATATGTTTTTCGGCGACAGCTTGCCAAAGCAAATCTTGTGCGATCCTACTATGTTTAATGTTAAGCTGTAGTACTTTCATGTTCTTCGACGTGCTGCGTCTTGGTACCTCAGACATTTAGCGCTTCCTGCTGCTTCCAGCGCAGAGGCACATTTTTCCTCCTGCTTAGAGCTCGCGGCTTCGTGTCCCGTTGTTACACATCTCCTGCATTGGTTTGCTCGATCCGGCTTTTTACATGTTGTGGCCATATGACCATATCCCCCGCATCGGAAGCAGTACTTTGTGGTTACAACTTCTGACACGCGGCAGCGTATCCAACCAGCTCTAAGATGGCCAAGTGACAGGACTCATTTGGCATCCTCTGCCGGTAAGGAAACGAAGGCAGTATGCATACCAGTGTATGTGGCTCGTGTGCTTTTTATGGAGCCTATTTCCGGCCTCTTAATTCTTGCTTGTTCGGTCAGCGCATCTATTAGTTCTTCAGCAGTGCTCACGTCAGTGATGAGATCTTTGCATTGCACGGTAACCATATGCGTACGTAAATCAACAATTGTCATGTTTGCTAAGACCTTTTCGATAGTTGCTTGAAGCTTCGCAGTATTGACGTCTTTTTTACGCCTGAGCTCTGCCAGCAAACCACCTTTTTGCGCAGGTCGCATAGTTCTGACATTTTCACATTTTCATTTCTTTTAGTTCTTCATTTGATTTTACTTTTTTCAGTATGTCTTTAATTGTTTGACTATGTATTCCTTTATTTGTAAAATTATTTTCTTTTAATTTACGTATTTTATTTTTTTTGTGTTGTACTAGATTAGGAGTTTATGCTGTTATAGTTGCTGGTTGATCATCTAATTCTAATTATGCTTTATTAAGAGGATTACGAGCTGTTGCTCAGACTATTTCTTATGAAGTTAGAATAGCTTTAGTTTTATTATCCTTTGTTTTTTTAATTGAAAGTTATAATATAATATTTTAAATTTTTTTATTATCAAAGCTATATTTGATATGTCGTTATTATATTTCCAGTTAGACTTGTTTGATTTTGTATTTGTTTAGCTGAAACTAATCGAACACCTTTTAATTTTGCTGAATCTGAATTAGTTTCTGGGTTTAATATTGAATATAGAAGTGGTGGGTTTGCTTTGATTTTTATAGCTGAATATGCTAAAATTTTATTTATAAGTGTTTGTTTTGTGTTATTTTTTTTGGTTGTGATTTGTTTAATTTAGTAGTTTATTTAAAATTGGTTTTTATTTCATTCGTTTTTATTTGAGTTCGTGGAACTTTACCTTGATTTCGTTATGATAAATTAATGTATTTAGCTTAAAAGTGTTTTTCACCTTTTTATTTAAATTATTTATTATTTTTTATTGGAGTTAAGTTATTATTGATATATTATGCCTATATTGTTAGTTCGGGGTAGCGCTAAATGATCTGCGGCCTCAACGGCCTCCTGAACGATGACGCTTTTTCGGATTTGGACAAATTCTTTTCATACTACTCTTTCGACTTTTTCTGACCCCTGTGCTGGTAGTCGCGGCATTCTGTCACCTGAGTATGCTGAGGTGAAACTCAGCAGAAATGGCTGATGGGCTAATGACGTGACTGCCCCCGTCCCGTTAAAACCCTGGCAGGCCTCGGAGTACGTTCCAAATCCGTAGCCATTGGATTGGCGGTGTAGGTGCGGTTGAGATGACTCCCGTCTTTGTGTCCGGTCTGGCTCTGAACGCATGCCCCATAAGGACATGCGTCAACCCTCGCATGGCCTCTCTGCTACGGCACAGACAACCATGGGACCATTTAAGGACAACTACACACTGCGGGTTTGGATAGCGGCTTCGAGTGGGGACCCAACAACAACAACAATAATGAACAATAACAAAAATTAAAACACAACAACAACAACACGGCAAACAAAACAATAACCCTGCAGAAAGCTTCAGGGGGTAGCGGGAGTTCGGAACCGAACCAAAAACCACCTCTCTCAGGACTGGAGGAGTGAAATCCTCTCCTAAAAAACCTACGCCCCGGGGGGTAGTCTCTAGTGGGGGTAAGGCGTCGGAATCGACGTGTACTGCGGTGACCAAAGGGGACACCGGGGGAAAGTTGGAACCGACTTTCTCCATAAATCCGGGGGTTAAAGGTGGGAACCCACCTTTGATAGGTAGCGGATCACAGACGGAACCGTCTGCGACTCCTAGAGCAGTGGCGCTGGATGGGGTAGCCAGCACCAGCAAAGGACTTTCCCCTAGCTTTTCGGGGACTTCGGGGGTATCTCTTCGAGGACCCTCCGTTAGGCCTACACGGCAGCCAGGCCAGAGTAAGCGGTCCTTCTCTGACCTTCGTATGGCTACCAGGATCCTGGAGAGCAACATGGCCAGAATGACCTTCAGTTATCTGTGAGGCATTCTCAGACGCTCGAGTGGGCCAGGAAGGTGATCGGAGGAGCAGGGGAGGGCAGCGGAAAGGGAGTGGAAGCGAGTGCGCCACCCCTTGGCTCGGGAGTAAAAAGGCAGCGCTCCCAGGAGGAGGATGTCTCCCAAGAGAAGAGACCCAAGATTGGTGGTGGCCCACGAAAATCGTTAAGCGAAGTCGCTAAATAGGCGGGCTCCATCATTCTCGGGGTGATGGACAGCGGTAGAGAAGACGGCACCATCTCTAGGGAGGAGTGGAAGGCGGCAGCGTCCGCCATCTCCGCCGTATTCATGAAGGTAGTGAGGGAAAACCCTGGACCACCCCCAAGCTGTGAAAGTGCCGGATGGCACTACTGTTCGTATAAAAGAATCGTCTGCGCTGATGAACGGTCAGCCTCAATATATAGGGCGGCGGTGGCCTTGGTGGGAGAGGTATGGGAGGGAGCCAAGCTGAAGGTAGTGGACCGAAAGGATCTACCTGTACGTCCGCGAGCACGTGTCTGGCTCCCCTCCGAACCCTCTGCTTGGAAGGAGATGGAGGGAATCCTCTGCTACTGCAATCCTTCACTTCCCACGCACAACTGGAGGGTGGTGAAGGTGGAGAAGACTGAGGGATCTTATCGGCAAGCACTGATTCTGCTGAATTCAGAGTCCCTCAGTCCTCTCGCTGAAGCAAAAGAGGTCATTAACTATGGCTTCGAGAAGGTAGTCCTTAAGGTCTACCAAAGCGATGCCAGAGGAGATGCAACTGCACATCCAGACGTGCTGGGAGACGTAATGCCCACAGTGCAGGAAGCTCCTGTGGACATGGAAGTGGAATCCGTCATGTCGGACGGTGACAATGCTGATGACGTTCGCTCTTTACCGGGGTCCGTCATAAGCGTCGGGTCGTTCTTCGACAGGGCGGAGGAGTAAAGGTTTCTGGCCTCGGAAAGCGAGGACGCCGTCCTTGGGGTGATGGAGAGGATCCTGGAGGATGATTATTCTTCAGATAAATCTTCAACACTCTAAGGCGGCGTCCGCCAACCTACTAATCCACCTTGAGCAAGGTGGAGCTGACATAGTCCTGACCCAGGAACCGTGGCTGAGCAGCAACGGCATTTCTGGGCTCAGGACGAAAAGCTACAATCTGGTAGCGTATAGCGGGACAGGTAAACCAAGATCTTGTATACTCATCAGAAAGGAACTTAACGCATTTATTTTGCCTAATTTCAGCAATGAAGACATTGTAACGGTGAGCCTGGAGGGCCCTTCCGGGAAACTATGGCTGATGTCAGTCTACGTGGCACATGACGACGAGGTAGAACCACCTCCGGTGCTGCTAAGGAAAACCCTGGCTGAAGTAAAACGCAGGAAAATCGCCGTTATTATAGGCACTGATGCGAACTCCCATCCCACCTGCTGGGGAAGTTCAAACATCAATGCAAGAGGTGAGTCACTTTTTGATTATATTCTAAACGAGGACTTGTTTATTTGTAATAGGGGTAAAGACCCCACTTTCATTACCGCAGCCAGAGAGGAGGTGCCTGACCTCACTCTGGCTTCTTCTTCACTGATAAACCGAATCTCCGATTGGAAGGTGCTAAATGCTCACTCCTTCTCGGACCATAGGTATATTCAGTTCTCTCTCGCTGAAACCCGTCCAATAAGGTCCCCCTACAGGAACCTGAGGAGGACGGACTGGGATACATACAACAGAAATTTACTGTACCTACTCCCCAAAGCACCGGGAGGAAATCAAGATCTATCGGAAGACGCGATCGACGAACTGGTGGAGTCTTTCACATCAGCTTGCAACAATGCCCTGGAAACCTCTTGTCCAACAAGAGCTTTTCCCAGGAAGGAAAAATCGCCTTGGTGGACAGCGGAGCTCTCTGAGCTTAGGGCCTCATGTGGACGCCTTTTTAATTGGGCTAAAAGAATAAGATCTCCCTCGGGATGGGAGCTTTATAAGGCAGGGCTAGGAATATATAAGTCCGAAATTAGGAAAGCTAAGAGGGACTCTTGGAGAAGCTTCTGCGAGAGCGTAGAGGGCCGCCATGAGTCTTCCAGATTGAGACGACTTGCACTCGAGACCGGGGCTGGTTGCTGGATAAGCGCCGCCTGTTTTGGGCCATTGACTCCTTTAGGCCCTTCAAGTCGCCTGGTCCTGACGGCATCATTCCTGCACAACTGCAAAAATCAGTGGAGGTATCATGCCGTTGGCTGAGCCCTATCTATGCGAACTGCGTAGTCAGGGGCTATATACCGAGGTCATGGAGGGCTGTGAGGGTTGTCTTATACCCAAGGCAGGCAAGTGCTCGCATGTCTCCCCTAAGGACTTCAGGCCAATCAGTCTCTCATCGTTTTTGCTAAAAACCCTTGAGAGACTGACGGACCTGCACATAAGAAGCGAAATTCCTCGGGGTCAGTTGTCGCATACCCAACATGGTTATTGCAAGGGCAGATCGGTGGAATCTGCCCTGCACACAATTGTGAAAGATATTGAGGAGTCTCTTTCTCAGAAAGAGCTTACGGTGGGCGCCTTCCTCGACATGGAGGGGGATTTTAACAACGTCCCCCCGGAGTCAATTACCAGGTCTCTGGGTAAAATGGGGGTCGAAACCGACCTAATCAGATTTATCTATAAAATGCTTAGCGACAGAGCTGTCGCGACAGAATGGGGCGGCATTTCCATTCACTGGCAGGTGAGTAGGGGCACTCCGCAAGGTGGTGTTCTCTCGCCTTTCCTCTGGATCGTTATCGTAAATGACTTGCTGGAGGAGCTGGTGAAAGGGGGCTGCAGGGTGGTTGCCTACGCGGATGACGTCGCATTAATCGTCAGAGGAAAATTTGGGAATACTCTGTACAACCTCATGCAGGGATATCTTAACGTAGTTGTTAGATGGGCAACGGGGTTGTTTTCTGGCCATATAATACTATTGTAAAGCATATCTTGTTATACGGAGTCATAGTCTGGTGGAACTCACTAGAGAAGACGACATTGGTGAAGAAGCTGGAGAGAGTTCAGAAGTCGGCACTCATTGGAATCAGTGGGGCGCTTCGAACGACTCCTACTCTGGCGCTCAACGCAATGTTAAATGTGGTACCCGTAGACATCGCAGGCAGAATTGCCGCTTCGCGTACCGCAATCAGACTGAGGGGCTGGAGCTATAAGCTTAATCTCACTTATGGGCACTCAAGCATCCTCAGAAACTTCGAGTTCATCCCTCTGTCAACGGATCAGTGTATACCCTCGTTTAGCCCAACCGGAACCTTCTCCACTTATATTCCGTCTAGGGAAGAGTGGACGGAGGGCTACACTTGGGAGCAGGGCCTGGTGAACTTGTTCACGGATGGCTTGAACTTGGAAGGAAAGGTTGGCGGAGGAGTGTTTTGCGAGGAGCTCCCCATTAGACTCAAATTCAGGCTACCGGACCACTGCAGTGTGTTCCAGGCAGAGGTAGCCGCAATCAAGGAGGCAGCCGATTGGCTGCTCAAATGCGTATTAACGGTCAAGAAAGTAAATATTTACTCCGACAGCCAAGCGGCAAAAAGGGCCCTGGGGTCTATGACGGTGCATTCGGAAATGGTCAAGGAATGCTTGACCTCGCTTTCGACTGCGACCGAATTCTTTAACATCAGCCTCATCTGGGTTTCTGGTCACAGCGACATTGCTGGAAACTGTGAGGCAGATGAGCTGGCCAGACAAGGGATATGCGAGGTGATTTCCCCGCGAAGGGAGAGAATCGGGATCCCCCTGACTACCTGCGGTCTGCTTCTGGAAAGATGGGCATTGCACCAACTCAGCGAGCGCTGGGCAAGTACACAAAAGTGTAAGGTCGCGAAATCCTTCTGGCCACGTGTGGACCGGAGGCGCTCGGGCGAGCTTCTGAGGCTGACAAAATATCAGCTCTCTAATCTCGTGGGCTCTCTCACAGGACATAATGCGCGAGGAATGCATGCTGTGAGACTTGGAGTCGCCTCGAGTCCTTTTTGCGCTGGATGTATAGAGGATGAAGTGGAATCATCTCAGCACCTTCTCCTTAGCTGCCCTGCTCTGGCGGGGCTAAGATCTAGGCATCTTGGCTCCTACTTTTTTGCCACGCCTGCTGATATAGCTGGTGCTGACATTAAAAATCTGATGAATTTCATCAGCAGCATTAAGCGGTCGACGCAAATATAGTCATCGTTCGTAATCCACACGCTCCTAACCATCCCATCACCATCTCTCCCCGCCCTCTCCCTGTATCCCATCGGTCTCGCCTCACCCCTCCATAATGGCATCACAAAGGACGAATCCTTCTTCGTCCAAGTGTGCCCATTCCCTGGGCAACCATATCAACCTAACTTAACCTATTGTTAATTGATTTTAGTAAAGTTAATAGGAAATTTTTGTTCCTATATTATTCAAAACATACGCTTGTTCAAGCTCATTAACTAATTAATTAATTAAATTATCTCATCATTTATTAATTAGTGGGTTAATAATGTAATATAAAAAGTAAACTACTGTTAAAATTTGTCCGACTAGCACATAAGGATCTTCTTCAGGCCGTGCTCCGATTCATGTTAATAGAATTACAGTAACTACTATAATTCAAAATAGAATTTTATTTACAGGGTAAAATTGGATTCCTCGAAAGTTTCTTAAATGATAGAATGGTAAAATTGCAAGGATTGCAATTGATAGAACTAATGCAATAACTCCTCCTAATTTGTTAGGAATAGAACGTAAAATTGCATATGCAAATAGAAAATATCATTCAGGTTGAATATGAACTGGTGTTACTAAAGGATTAGCAGGGATGAAATTATCGGGGTCTCCTAATAAATAAGAGTTAATTAAAGTTAATAATAGAAGTGCTAAAATTATAACGATAAATCCTACAATGTCCTTGTATGTAAAATATGAATGAAATGGAATTTTATCAATAGTAGAGTTTAATCCAATTGGATTATTAGACCCTGTTTGATGTTAAAATAATAAATGAATTAGTGTTATTGCTAGTAAAATAAATGGTAAAATAAAATGAAATGTAAAAAATCGGGTAGGAGTGGAATTATCTACTGCGAATCCTCCTCAAACTCATTGAACTAAATCAATTCCCAGGTAAGGAAATGCAGATAAAAAGATTTGTAATAACTGTAGCTCCTCAAAATGATACAGGGTGGGCCATATAGTGTTTGCTTTTTGAACCACCTATTTTTTTGAGAATGGTAACACAAATGACATGTCAAAAGTGTTCTTATTTTCTTAGAGGTTTGACATTTACGAAATAAGGCGCTATACGCTTGAACAAAATTGGGAAATATTGAAAACCTATTTCCAAAGTGGAGAGTCTTCTCCGCGGTAACAGTAAATGGCGAGCGTTACCGTGACATGCTCAATGAGTTTTTGTTTCCAAAAATTGATGAGGATGACATGGACGACATTTGGTTTCAACAGGACGGTGCAACTTGTCAAACTGCCAAAGTTACACTCGAACTTTTGGCTACCGTTTTTTAATTCCGATATCAATTGGCCGCCTCGGAGGTTTTATTTAAGCCCGTTGGACTATTTTTTGTGTGGAGCCGTTAAGGACAAATGTTATGCGAACCATCCAGAGACGATTGATGCTTTAAAACACGAAATCGAAGTTGCCATTCATGAAATTGGAGCCCAAACAATCGAAAATGTGCTTAAAAATTGGGTTGATCGAATGGCCTACTGTAAAGCAGGTCGTGGCAGTCATTTGAACGATATTATTTTTTACTCATAAATGACAATGTTCAATCTTCAAAATAAAAAAAAAAGTTTGAAAAAATATTGATTAGTTTATTTTTTAAAGCCGATTCAAAAAGCAAATTTTACATGGCCCACCCTATATTTAAAACGTAACCTATGAATGCTAACTAAAAATAGAATTAGTACTCCTACTAATCATGTAAATCTAATTCCTCGACCAATATGTAGATAAATACAAATGAAGAAAAATGATGCACCATAAGCATGTAAAGTTCGTAATAATCAACCATAATTTACATCTAGACAAATATGATTAACACTATTGAAAGCTAAATTAATATCTGCTGTGTAATGTATAGCTAAGAAAAGTCCTGTTAGAATTTGAACAATTAAGGATAATCCTAATAATGACCCGAAGTTTCATCAAGCTGAAATATTAATTGGGGCTGGAAGATCTACTAGAGCAGTGGTCGCCAACCTTTTCAATGTGTTGAGCTACTTTCAAGATTTTGAAATAAACAGCGAGCTACTTGCACAAGCCAACATAAATTAAATAATACACAGTTATATTCGACATACAATACATGTATTTATTTTACTAATATACGTTCTATATATAATAAACTTATGACTTATAGTGCTTATACTTATGCATAACTACATCCATGTTCACACCTATCAATCGTAACAAAATTTTTTGCAGTCATAATGGCAAATCACAAGCGACTTAAAAAAACAACAAAACAGTAATAGTACATTATTATATAAATAAAATATGGGCAGATAAAGAGAGCATATTTAATGAGAAGAATTTGCAGTATAATTTGATACAGTCATTCGAATACAGTTATCCAAATGTATATCTGTAAGCCGATTGCGGTATTTATTTTTAATAAATTTCATATTGGAAAAAGAAGATTCACACAAATAAGTTGAACTGACTAACGCTTTCACTTTCAACGCAACACGACATAAAACTGAATACTTATCTTTACTTACTAAAGTCCATATACATTTTGTATTTGAACCTAAAGATTTTAAAGTCAAGTCACTTTGAAAAGCAATCAGTTCCATTTCTGTCACAGCAATGTCTTCGCCAAAGTTGTTCATAACACAAGTTGCAAACTGTTGTATATCAATGTCCGTGAAGGGTGAAACAACAAATTGCGTCACTAAAGCAATTTTGCTGAAATCCTTGAACCGATTTTTAAACTTTTCCTTCAAGTTAGAAACTATTGCCATGCTATGATATTTATTGTCATAGGGCTCTAATAGATTTTTGGATATCTTTTCGGAAAGAATAGGAGAATGCTTAGTATCGCGGTTTTTTAGGTTTTGTTCCCAAAATTCAAGTTTTGTAATAAATGCATTTATATCAGAAATCATTTCCGCTAATTCTTTATCCCTGCGTTAAAGCTGCAAGTTAAGCTCATTTAATTTCTCTGTAATGTTAACAAGAATACCAAAATCTCTGAGACAAGTCGAATTTTCCAGTTCAGGAATCGGTTCATCGCGTTCTTTGAAAAATTGGAGTATAGCAGGCAGGACATCATTGAAACGTTTGAACACTCGTCCCCTGCTTAACCATCGCACTTCAGAGTAAAGAAGTAGCTCTCCGTATTGACAGTCAATTTCATCAGCCAAGGTTTTAAATAATCTTCTTTGTAACGCTTGAGCTCTAATCTTGTTCACAATTTTCACCACCAGTTTCATAACGTTGTTCAAGTTTAGAAAATTTCCACATAATGCTTGCTGATGTATAATACAGTGGTAACTAAGAAATTGTGGAAAACTTTCATCCTTATGGCATAGCGCCACGAGCCCCTTATCACAACCCACCATAGCTGGAGCACCGTCAGTGGTCAGGCCTACCATTTTTGATATTGGAATTTTCTCAGAAGAGATGAGATTTTTTAAATGAGAAAACAGCTCTACCCCAGTAGTATGTCCTTTGAGTGGAATAAACTTCAAAAGATCTTCTTTAATTGTAAAATCACTAAAAGCCATCCTGACAAAAATGGCCATCTATGAGGTGTCAATTACATCTGTTGATTCATCCAGTTGCAGTGAAAAATAAATACAGTTATCTAAGTCACTTCTTAACTGTAAAAAAATATCATTGCTCATTACTTTTACTCGCCTCATCACTGTATTAGCAGAAAGTTGCATATATTTTATAGCAGACCCTTTTTCGTCTTTATTTCTAAAGTTGGCGAATAAAGAATCTGCAGCTTCCAAAAATGCTTGTTTTATGATTTCCCCGTCTTCATAAGGTTTTTTCTTTTGTGCAATTATCTGGGAAACACGATAAGATGCTTCAATTGCAGCCTTATTTTTGTCGATTGTTTTCAAAAATATTGACTGTTGTCCAATTAACTGGATTTTTAAATGTTTCAGTTTTTCTTTTCTGGTGGCAGAATTTAACGGGAATGCCTTCTCAAAATTCGAATGTACAGTTTTATGATGCCTCTCAATATTTCCTTTTTTAGGAACTGACACAGATGTATTACATAACAAACAAACACTTTTGCCTTTAACTTCTGTGAAGAAGTATTGTTCTTCCCATTCCGAATGGAAATGGTATGTCTTCGCCTTCTTACTACTGCTTGCCATAATGTTTCGAACTCTAACCCAACCGCTGCACGCAGAACGTTGATAATGCCGTTCAGTATTAAACTGAGCGCAATGTCGACGTGCATTGCGTACATGATGCAAAGAATAATGAGATGGCGCCCATCGTGGTCCCGTTACTTTGCGCTCAGCGAATTTGACAACTAGTTACGTGATTTTAGCTCCAGTATGGCCAGATTACCATTTTCGTAACTTGATTTAGCATTTTTTTTTTGTTATTTTTTATTATTTTTTGTCTCGGAGTTTTAGTTCATTCCACATGACATTTTTCTAGCCTATTCTAATTAAAAGTAATGTTTATAATTTTGTAAAATATACATTTTTTAATAATTATTTAAATAATTCACTCAGTTTTATTTAGCTTTACTTTTTTTAACATCTGGTGGAATTGCCCGCGATTGCCGGTGTTGTTGGTGTTCTTCTGCTTTCGGCAGTCAAATCGCTCTCTCGTTACTGCAGAGTTGCCTAGCTTTGGATATAAAAAGCACTAAATGCCCATTTAAAGAAAATAAAACACGGAATTTGTATTGTGTTACTTAAAGAACTTTGTATGCGTGACAAATTGTCTGTAGAATGTGCGTTTTTTTTAAATAAATGTTTTATGCTTATGTACGATTTAATTTATAAGTTTTTTTTGTTAAGCGAGACTCTTTTATTAAGGGAACGACTTTTTTGCTATATTTGAAGTTATGTTACTAGATAAGGTACTCTTTTTGTAAAAATGTCAGTATGGTTTCTTTAGTATTTTCTGGTATTTTGTTGTTTATTTTTACAATGAATATAACTCTTAATGTCCTATGTCTCACTAAGGATTGATGACCGGAAGAAACGATTACACCTCTATGGTTTTAATTCGCATTCAATAAATTCAAAGGCTTTTTAAAATGTGTAAAAAGGTTTTCAAACTTAAGAAGAGTTGAGAGAGGGGCATTTAGTATTTTTGCATAGCCTTAAATGGAGCCAAAAATTAAATTTGCACTTTCAAATTATCAAATTTTATAGGAGTAAAAAAATTTTCATTAGCACTAAAATCTTCTCAGAGTGGCCTTTTTTAAACTTGTTTTGTATAATAATACAGTTTTTTTTTGACCTAAAGTTTCGCTAGCCTTAAATTAAAAACAAAAAGAAACAAACACCAAACTTAAAAATTGTCGCATTTTCGGTATAAAAAGCACTAAATTTATTGCACAACTCAGCAAACGTGACGTCACGTACGCTCTGATGGGCGCAATCTTGATTCTATTATTCTTGCATTGCGTATATATAAAGCCAAAAAATTCTCGAACACGCTAATCGGTTCCAGCCGATCCTAGAACGGAGACGCGACTTCGCGTCGTGTTTGTTGGCGCGAAATCGCTTACCCCAGTGTTGCCGCTGTTTATCTATTTATTATGAAAATTTCTGAAATTTGCTAGTACTGGTATGATTTTCAGACTTTTGGATTTTTTGCAACGTGAGCAGCGCAAGCTACCAGAATTGCCTTTGCGAGCTACCGGTACCTCGCGATCGACGGGTTGGCGACCACTGTACTAGAGCATTATATTATTTGCAATTTTAAATAAGGGGTGTTAGGTTCGTTTTTATTTATAGGTTTATTCATTAGTTTAATTTATTAATCGTAGGGGTCCGTAGAATAATTTAGTAATTTTTACTACTGCAATTAATGTAATTAATGGCCCTTATTATGAGCAACATTCGATCTTCGATTGTAGTCGAAAGTGCTGATCGAACGAATTTTCATTTGGTATTATGGTGCTCATTCGTTGAAGAATAGGACTATTGTGAATTTCGATCGCTCGACGCATGTACAATAGATAATTTTTTCTCAGCTGATACAGCAAATCAAAATAAAAGAACAACCGATTGTGTTGAAATTCTTTGTTAACAACATTTTTAAAAGTTAAAAAAAGTATTTTTTGTGATTCATCGGTCGATGAAAGATTAGTGGAACTAGCTAGAAGTAGTAAACAGTTGAGGGGCGCATCCAACCCCCTAGAAATGGCTTCCACTAAGTTTAGAATTTTCAAAATGTGTTGACGTACTTAATATTACAGAAATTTCCTTACAGATTTTTATAGAACTTTAGATTATCTAAAGAGGCGTTTATGAACCTACTGTCCAGTACAGAAAACCAGTTGCAGCAGTGCACCCGAGCCAAATCCATTCCAAATATGTTAAAGCTAGCCACAGTTCTGCGATTTTGTGCTCAGGGATCGTACCAATTGAGTATTGGTAATGAAGGTATGCTAGGACTTGCTCAACCCACTGTGTACGATGATGCTGAAGATATTGAAGTGGAGTCAAATAACGGAGAAGTAGAAAACATAAGAAATGAAGTTTTGAGAATGTTATATAATAGAAAAATCTAAAAAGTATTAAATAGAAACCTTTACGCCACAGTTTCTGTTTTATTTTTGTTATAAATTTTCTTTATTCAATTATTCATCATTCGAAAAAAATATGTACTTCAGTTCCTCTACGTATTTCAGCCCATACCTACCAAGGGAAAATAAAAATGTATTTCTATAAACATCACAAAAAAAAAAAACCATTATTAAGCTTAATCCATTCTGCTGCCGTTCTCACTGGTGATCCCAAGCAATTCAGCTCCGTTGTAAATTCCTCCCATTTTTTTGCTGCTTGAACTTTGGTGCAAATCCCTTTTGCGAATTGTGGATTCGCCTTTCTAATTGTTGTTTGGTACTCACGACTTTCGACCTGCATAAAATTAACAAAATTAGTATATATTTATTATTTGGTTACTATAAAACCATAAATAATCGCAAACAACTTACACTTTAACAAGTTTTCCCACAATACGCTACATGATCGAAAGCAAAATTGCGACTCTAAGGCCCTTATTATGAGCAACATTCGATCTTCGACTGTAGTCGAAAGTGCTGATCGAACGAATTTTCATTTGGTATTATGGTGCTCATTCGTTGAAGAATAGGACTATTGTGAATTTCGATCGCTCGACGCATTTACAATAGATAATTTTTTCTCAGCTGATACAGCAAATCAAAATAAAAGAAAAACCGATTGTGTTGAAATTCTTTGCTAACAACATTTTTTAAAGTTAAAAAAAAGCATTTTTTGTGAAAATGAGTACAACGGAGTTTTGTTCGACGATTTATCGGACGATGAAAGATTACCGGAACTAGCTAGAAGTAGAAAACAGTTGATGGGGCACATCCAACCCCCTAGAAATGACTTCCACTGAGTACGTTTAGAATTTTCGAAACGTGTTGACGTACTTAATATTACAGAAGTTTTCTTACAGATTTTTAAAGAACTTTAGATTATCTAAAGAGGCGTTTATGAACCTACTGTCTAGTACAGAAAACCAGTTGCAGCAGTGCACTCGAGCCAAATCCATTCCAAATATTTTAAAGCTAGCCACAGTTCTGCGATTTTATGATCAGGGATCGTACCAATTGAGTATTGGTAATGAAGGTATGCTAGGACTTGCTCAACCCACTGTGTCCGTTGTGCTATCGGAAATAATAGATGTCCTGGAAAATTATATTTGCCAAAGATGGATACAATTTAGTAGTACAGAGGCTGATCTACAACAAAGAAAAGCACATTTTTATAGCAAATACAGCATAAGAGATGAAATCTCTTGAATATTATAGAAAAATCTAAAAAGTATTAAATAGAAACCTTTATGCCACAGTTTCTGTTTTATTTTTGTTATAAATTTTCTTTATTCAATTATTCGTCATTCGAAAAAAATATGTATTTCAGTTCCTCTATTTCTATAAACATCACAAAAAAAACCATTATTAACCTTAATCCATTTTGCTGCCGTTTTAACTGGTGGTCCCAAGCAATTCAGCTCCGTTGTAAATTCCTTACATTTTTTTGCTGCTTGAACTTTGGTGCAAATCCCTTTTGCGAATTGTGGATTCTCTTCCATTAATGCAACTAGCCTTTCTAATTGCTGTTTGGTACTCAAGACTTTCGACCTGCATAAAATTAATAACATTAGTATATATTTATTATTTGGTTACTATAAAACCATAAATAATCGCAAACAACTTACATTTTAACAAGTTTTCCCACAATACGCTACACAATCGAAAGCAAAATTGCATTCGACTCTAAATTCGGTATTCAACGAAAATTTCGACAGCATTGCACCGCTCATAATACCAAATTGACATTCGATTTTCGATCTTCGACAACCAACGAATATCGAAGATCGAATGCAACTCATAATAGGGGCCTAAATTCGGTAAACAACGAAAATTTCGATAGGGTTGCACCGCTCATAATACCAAATTGACATTCGATTTTCGATCTTCGACAACCAGCGAATATCGAAGATCGAATGTAACTCATAATAGGGGCCAATAAGTAATTTATTAATAAAATAGTAATTAAATTTGTTGAATAATTATATAATTTGTGAAGATTTAAAGAATTTTCTTCTGTAAATATATTTAAATTAAACATGGTTTGTATTTCGATATTTTGAATGAAGAATGAAATATATGATTTATCTATAAGTCATCTGGTACCTAGGTATTAATAAGATGAAAATTAATATAAATGAGAAGGCTGTTTTCATTGAAAGGGAGAATATTTCATTTCATGCTAGGGATGTAACGTAGATGAATAACACTGTGCGACAGTGATTTTATAATATACTTTTATGGAGACCTAGTACAACTTGTAGGTATAGTAAAACTAAGAAAAATGGTATAAGAGAAATTTCCAATACACCCCCAAAATCTCGTTTTATGGCCATAAAACCGTTTTTCAGTAGGTTGATGTGAAGAATCACTCCTAACTTCGCCAACTTCCATCCGATTTCGAATTTGTTTTTTTAGTTCGAAAGAACAAAAACAAGCCTTTTTGACAGTGTATTGACAAATTTTCTGAAATGACAACTGACGAGACTGTAGGCGGAAGTATTTGGAACTTTTTTATTTTTTCTCTATTTTTTCAACTTTGACATAATTTTTACGATATTATCCGATATTGAGGATTTTTTTAGTACACTACTGTTATAGTAAATTTAATTTTGCGTCGAATGAGTTATACAGGGTAGGCCATTTAAAGCGGGCCCATTTGTTTCTGAAAAAAAACATTGAAAAAAACATTTTTTTTTGTGTTGATATGAAAAATCATTTATTTTGATTCAAGGAGATTTGTTCCAGCTAGTTTTTGAAAATGATATCCTTCAAATGTTTGCCTCTGGCCTTGATGGCCAAATGTGTCCTTTTTTCGGCGTTTTCCATCGTTTTGGCCAATATTTCGGCCGGTATGGCGGCGATTTCGCGTCGGATATTGTTTTTAAGTTGAGTTAGAGTCCTTGGCTTGTTGATGTGTACCTTGGATTTCAGATAACCCCACAAATAAAAGTCCGGTGGCGTCAAATCTGGTGATCTCGGTGGCCACGGAAAATCACCATTTTTCGAAATCAACCTTCCAGGGAACAATGGCTTCAAAAAATCGATTGTAGCGCGTGAAGTGTGGCATGTAGCCCCGTCCTGTTGGAACCAGTAGCCTTCCATGTCATTTTCTTCGATGATTGGCATAAACATTGGGATAACTCGATGTTCGCGGAGCCTCCTCAACACTGGCTCGTACAGCCTCGATATTTTCAGCAGAACGTCGTGTACGTTGTCTGAATGCGTGGCTGGTATTGCTGAGACTACCGTGGTTAATAAATTTTGCGTATAAACGCTGTAAAGTGCTTTTGGATGGCGCACTTTTAACTTTATTTTTTTTTTTAAACGCACGTTGAGTTTTCACAATTGAGAAGTTATTTTGGATGTAAAGCTGAATTATTTCAGCGCGTTCTTTTGGAGTGTACTGCTCCATGGTAAAAATTGTCTTGGACTGACGCTTCCAACGCGCTATGTCATTAGTCGATCTGACGTTCCTGTCAAAAGTTATAGGGTTGCCCGATGGGCCCGCTTTAAATGGCCTACCCTGTATTTGACTATAATTGAATTAAAACTAAAAGAGTTGTGTGAGTTTTAAGATTTTATTTTTCTTTTTACTAATTTGGTATGTACGTATAACTTACGCTAAATGGGAGTAAGGACGTGTTTTGATGCATTATTATAGATACGTAATATTTATTGGAGTATATATGTATACATAAGAGTACACTGTACTGCATACAACAGAACTGGTTAGAACTTACGAAAATATCTGACATATTATAGCACTTTTTTTTCAATAGAAATATGAAAAAGCTCCCAAGTGTACCAAAGTTCACACTGTACATTGATTAGCAAAAGAAGTTTGTTATTATAATTTAACCTTATTAAAACGTCAAAGTTTTATTGTTTGTTTCATTGAAATTCAAGAGATATAAATCAAAACGTTGCCAGAAAAGTCGAATTTCTCAATATTCTCCGATGATGTGGCATCATCAGCCTTATCATAAACCAGATGATTGTTATTTTTATAAAACAGACGTAAACGGTCATCATTATAAAACTCGAAAGCACATAAAGTATGCTGATGTTGCAACTGTTAAGAACCCCGTAGTCTTGGACGATATGATTGGCTCAACTGCAGGAACTGAAGGAAGTTCAACTCATTGCTGATGATGATCAAACAGATAACAATAAACCTGATGATGAAGAGTACTTTCCGTCTGGTTGTAAATCTGCAGAACGACACATTGTATCAAATTCAGATTTTCAGGATCTTTCTCGTGATTTACTTCTATCGGGAAGACAATCTGAAACGCTTGCTTCTCGATTTAAACAATGGAATTTAGTTGATGACGACTTCAGATGAATGATGATGATCGAATTTCTTACAGAGAAGTATTCAAAACTGATGAAGAGAATGACAAATGTACCGGACCATACTAAACTCCAAAGGGCCGTTTTCAATGCATTTTTATGTTTGGAACCAGTTCCGTTGTGTACTGCACCGTACCGCACCGTACCATACCGTACAATGCTGCACTGCACAATACTCCAATAAATATTATGTGTTTATAATGACACTTGTTATCATTTTCATGCTTCGATGCCTACATACCAAATTAATAAAAAAAAATAAAATCTTAAAACTTACACAACTCTTTTAATTTTAATTCAATTACAGTCAAATATAACTCATTCGACGCAAAATTAAATTTACTATAACAGTAGTGTACTAAAAAAATCCTCAATATCGGATAATATCGTAAAAATTATGTCAAAGTTGAAAAAATAGAGAAAAAATAAAAAAGTTCCAAATACTTCCGCCTACAGTCTCGTCAGTTTTCTTTTCAGAAAATTTGTCAACACACTGTCAAAAAGGCTTGTTTTTGTTCTTTCGAACTAAAAAAACAAATTCGAAATCGGATGGAAATTGGCGAAGTTAGGAGTGATTCTTCACATCAACCTACTGAAAAACGGTTTTATGGCCATAAAACGAGATTTTGGGGGTGTATTGGAAATTTCTCCTATACCATTTTGTTTAGTTTTTCTATAGCCTTAAGTTGTGCTAGGTCTCCATAAAAGTATATTTATTTTTTTTTTTGTCACACAATGTAATACTAATACTCTTCCTAGGAAAATTAAAAATAATACATGTGAGAATCAGAATCTTTTAGCTATTAATCCAGTTAGACAAACTTGTATTGTTTAAATTAATAATATTAGTCCTATTGCTAATGGATGATTTATTTGAATGAAAATAAGACTAGAGATTAATGTTGTGGAATATAAGGTTAATTGTATAATATCAGGAGGTAATTTATTTAAAATATTAATTTTGGGGATTAATGATAAAGTTATTTCTTTTCTCTTGAAGTTTTAAAAGATTTATTCTTATTTTTGATTTATAAGACCAATGTTTTTGTTAAACTATATTATTAAATATTATTATATTGGGGATTATCTTGTTTTTTAATTTTAATAGGAGTATTTGTTTTTGTTTTTAATCGTAAACATTTATTGTCTATGCTTTTGAGATTAGAATATATTGTTTTAAGTTTATTTTTTCTATTATTTATTTATTTGAATTGAATAGATTTTAGAAGATATTTTAGTATAATATTTTTAACTTTTAGTGTTTGTGAAGGGGCTTTAGGTCTTTCAATTTGGTATCTATTATTCGAAGACATGGAAATGATTATGTTGCGGGGAGAATCCTGTTCAAAAATGTTGCGGGGAGAATCCTGTGTGCGGCTACAAATCTGTTGCGGGAAGAACCAATAATGTTGCAGGAAGAAATTGATGCGGGAAGGACCAGTAACGTTGCAGGAAGAAATCGATGCGGGAAGGACCAATAACGTTGCAGGAAGAAACCGATGCGGGAAGGATCAATAACGTTGCAGGAAGAAATCGATGCGGGAAGGATCAATAACGTTGCAGGAAGAAACCGATGCGGGAAGATCTTGTATGCGGCTATAAATCCATTGCGGGGAGAGTCCTCTATCCTTAATGCTGCGGGGAGAGTCCTGTATCCAACAATTGCCCAAAATAATGAAACTTGCTGCTTCAATTGACAAAGTTACAATTTTTTCTCAATATATTTTACAAAAATGTTCCGTATTTATACACATTTCTTTACAAACAAAACCTACTTAACTCACAGAAAATTATAACAATTTAACAAAAGTTGAAAAACAATAAAGTATTTTATCTAATATTAAATTGAACTCAACATACCGCCGCCCTTGAACTATCTGAATAAGTTCAAAACAAAATATTAAAAAGAAAATGAAAAGCCTTGAAAAACATTTACGATAAGTTATTAGTTTCTTCATGAAATAAATCTCCTCTCGTTGGCAAAAGGCAAAGTTTGACTATAGGGCGAACCAATTCGCCATGCGGTGTTTTCAACGTAACTACTCTTACGCGTCCATCGGTGCCATGATGGCATTTGATCACTCGTGCAATCGTCCACTTCGTCGGAGGATTAGGCTCGTTGAATACAGCAACCACATCCCCTTCTTCAATGTTGCGTGAAGAACGAAACCATTTAGTGCGACGTTGTAAGCTCACGAGGTACTCGTCTCTCCAACGACGCCAGAAATGTTGTCTCATGGCAGAAATTGCTTGCCATCGCTGTCGAAGATTTCCACGAAACCCTTGACCCTCAGGTTCCGGTATTGACTTCAGCGGTTCACCGACTATGAAATGTCCGGGAGTTAAAACTTCTAAGTCACCAGCAGCTTCAGAGTTGTCACAGAGTGGGCGAGAGTTTACGCAAGCTTCTATTTCAGTCAAAAGTGTGTTGAACTCTTCGTATGATAGTGGAACTTCTCCTAATACGCGTTTTAAATGATACTTAACACGTTTGACTCCGGTCTCCCAGTAACCTCCCATATGGGGTGCAGCCGGTGGATTAAATCGCCATTCGATATTCGAGTCCGCAAAGAAAGAGCGAAGTTTAATATCAGCCATGCACTGTTGAAATGCAATGCGCAACTCCTTCTCGGCTCCAACGAAATTTGTACCGTTATCTGATGCCATGACCTTACAAAATCCTCGACGATTGGTGAACCTTTTAAACGCATTTAGGAAAGCTGGTGTTGACAGGTCACCAACAAATTCGAGATGCATCGCACCAGTGCACATACAAATGAACGAACAAATGTAGCCTTTGGTAGCCTTAGCTCCTCTTCCTTGGGTGAATTTGTAGAGGTAAGGTCCAGCGAAGTCAACAGCAGTGTGAGTAAAACAACGGGCGTAGGTTGTACGAATGACAGGTAGATCACCCATGACTTGTGTGGTAAGATTGCGGTTCAAATAAGTGCATTTCACGCACTTATGGTATATATTACGGATCAAGCTACGAGCGCCGATAACCCAATAACGACGTTGTAAGACAGTTTGCATAATGCGGGGCCCAGCGTGCAAAGTGACCTTGTGTATTTCGCAGATTATTAACTTAGCAAGCGGACAATTCTTAGGCAAGATAATGGGATGCCTAACATCTGGAGCGATTTCATCGTTTTTTATTCTTCCTCCAACACGTAGAACACAAGTCCCATCCAGAAAGGGCTGCAGACGCAAAAGACTACTGCGAAGTGGGATTGGTCTTTTAGCGCTGCAAAGAGAAATTTCATTAGAAAAATAAAACTGTTGCGTATACCTTATTAGGCGAAGTTCAGCTTCAAATAACTCTTGGCAACTCGGTGTACCAAAACGCTTTATAACATTAAGCCGTCTGTTAGCCCGAATGTTAGTCAAAAAACGTAAAACATAGGAAATAACTCGACGCAGCTTAGAATACGATGAGTATTTTGTCATCACGGACCAATGATCTGTAGAATTAATCACATGGGCACGAATACTCTTTCGTATGCCCAGCTCTGTAGTGTGCTCTTTAGATTTTTTCTGCTTCCACAATTGTTCAGTGCTTTTCAGGAAAATAGGACCAGCCCACCACAATTGATGACGTAATAATTCGGAGGGAGTTATACCTCTTGAAGCACAATCTGCAGGATTCTGTTCAGAACGAACGTGGTTCCAACATTCGGGAGGCAAAACTTCTTGAATATCAGCGACGCGGTTGGCTATAAATGTCACCCATCTGCTGGGGTGAGCTTGTAACCATGCCAATGTTATAGTAGAGTCAGTCCAAGCGAAAAGCGGATAACGGAGATCAGACCAGCAGTGCAGCACGCTTCGCACTAGTTTAGCAGCAAGATGAGCGGCGCATAATTCAAGACGTGGCAACGTTGTCGGCTTAAGCGGAGCTACCTTGGTTTTCGACGAAATTAATGACACAATAATGCTACCGTCGCTTTGTGTTGTTCGTGCATACAAAACGGCGGCGTAAGCCCGCTCGGACGCGTCTGCGAATACGTGCAATTGCGTAAATGACCCAGCTACTTCAGTACCAAACCAACGTTTCACCTTCAAATGTGCCAGTTTCTTGAGTTCTATGCGATGCTCCAACCACTTCGTTGCGATAGACTCAGGAATGATATCATCCCAACCTACCTTAGTGCGCCATATGTCTTGAAACCAAATTTTTGAATTTATAGTAGCGGGAGCAAGCAGGCCCAGAGGATCGAAGAGCGTACTTGCATCTGATAGAAACATGCGCTTGGTCAACTTAACTGGCGGTTCCCTCAAGTTAATAGCAAACGTGAGATAGTCTCCTTCTGTGTTCCAGATAAGACCTAAAGCGTGAACATCCTTATCGTCGACAATATAATGTGATATGTTCGTAGATGCATTAGAAATGCTTGCGATTAGCTCAGCGCAGTTCGATGCCCACTTACGAAGTTCAAACCCCCCTTCCCTCAATATTTCGGAAATATTTTGCTGCAACAATCGAAGTTCTTCTTTACTAGATGCACCAGTAAGTAGATCATCCATGTAAAAATCCTTGAGAATAACACTAACAGCCCTAGCACAACCATTCGACGAATCTCTTGCCGTCTGTTGAAGTGATCGGACAGCTAGATGAGATGCAGCTGCCACTCCGTACGTTACGCGAACCATGCGAAAATCTTGGATAGGCAGGGATGGGTGGCTACGCCATACGATGCGTTGCAAATCGGCGTGTTTTAAGGATACGCAGATTTGACGATACATTTTGGCGACATCTGCTGTTACAGCATAGCGGTGTGTTCTAAAGCGAAGTAAGATGGAGTATAAATCTTCCTGCAATTGAGGTCCTATAAATAATGCGTCATTCAGCGAATTTCCGGAAGTTGATTTTGCGGACGCGTTAAATACAACCCTCAATTTGGTCGTGGTACTACTTTCCTTTAAAACAGGATGATGAGGCATATAATACGTTGGATTCATAGTCTCTGACGTGACCTGCATATGTTTCATATCAATGAGTTCATTCATGAATTCATTGTAGCGTAAACGAAGATCGGAATCACAAGCGAGTCTTCTTTCAAGTCGTAACAAATTCCGGATAGCAAAGTTTCGCGACTCTCCCAGAGCTACATCGGGCTTCAGCGGCAATTCGACGACAAACCGTCCATTAGGTTCCCTTCGATGCGTTGTTTCAAAATGGTCTTCACAGTAACGCTCCTCATGCGTAAGATACGTTTTTTGCGGAGCTTCCTCTAACTCCCATAACTTGTTCAATGCTCGATCCAAATGAACATCGCAATGTAACGACTGTAAGCGTGGCATGTCAGGCTCAGATCCATTCACGCTTCCAAACAGAGTCCACCCAAAGACCGTCAGTTGAGCC
The DNA here is from genome assembly GCF_027943255.1 of Anastrepha obliqua. NCBI lineage: Eukaryota > Metazoa > Arthropoda > Insecta > Diptera > Tephritidae > Anastrepha > Anastrepha obliqua. The sequence goes on along the minus strand of NC_072897.1, from coordinate 41,393,627 downwards.
ATAGGAGCTCCAGATGGACCCTTACGAAGTTCTGTACAGATCAGTTGATCCATAACGTCCATTCCAATCTATATATCGACCCGTCCAGGCTTCATAAAATGGGGATCGGCTAAAAACAAACCTCGGATATGTGGCCACGATGAAGTAGCTATAGTCTGTGTTGGCAAGTCGCTTGTAATTTTAGACAGAATTAACGTTTTGACAGTAAAGCATTGATTTGTAGAGAAAGAAGAAAGAGAAAGTGATACTTCACCTCTAGCTCGTCCTCCTTGCGCTGACCCAATTCCAGTAATGTTTACTTCAGATGTTGATCGCGGCAGGCCTAAGCGTTGCACACACGCTTCGGTTACAAAGGAAGCATGTGATCCAGAATCGAAAAGTGCACGTGCGGGCTGCCAATTACCAGAACAGTCGCGTACCTTCACTAATGCGGTGGATAACAGCACAACTCTTTCTACAGCTATGGGTGGATTGGAGCTCGAGTTCAAGCATGAAGAAACGCGTGGAACGTCGACGCTTGCTGGAAATTCACAAGTTTTTGCGCTTACCTTTGATGTGGCGTCAGCAGCACATAACGAATGCGTCGCGTAATTGTTCACTGCGGTAACGGTCGTTGACTGCAAAGCACCGTGCAACAGAGTGTGATGACGTTGTTTACACATGCGGCAAGTGGAAGCACTGTTACAACGGTCTTTATAGTGACCTGAACTTAAGCAGTTGAAGCATATGTGTCCTTGCTTCACGAACTGTGATTTTGTAGACAAGTCCAATTCACGAAATTTTTCACAACTGTAAATTTTATGAGGTCCACTACAATATGCACACACGTTACTTTGTTTTGATATCGTGTGGAACACATTTGTCGACTTGCTTGATGATGCAGTTTTAACCTTAATTGGTACTGATGTTGTTGACGACGAAAACATCGATAACGATCGGCATCTTATCTCTAAAAATGTTATTAGTTGCTCAAAAGATGGAGGATCATCACTAACGAGCGATAACTCCCACTGCTTACGCGTTTCGAATGCCAACTTACTGACGACCTCATGTACCAACCAATCATCCCAAAACTCAATCGGACGACCCAACGCTTTAAGCTCGCGAATATGCTGTTGGAACGCATCAATTACACCTTTGATTGCGTCAGCATTGTCATGCGTAGCTCTTTTAATTTCAGCCAACGCGCGAAGATGAGATTCCACAATTACACGAATAACCTTATACCGCGATGTTAATAGACCCCAAGCTTCAACGTAATTTGCGTCACATATTTTAAAACCACTGATAATTTTCAACGCGTCACCTTTCAAGCAGCTTCGGAGATAGTGCAACTTTTGTCCATCTGTTAAAGCAGAGTTATTATCAACTAACGAAGAAAACGCGTCGAAAAAACCAATCCATTCTGTAGAGTCACCGGAGAATGTGGGCAACTCCATTTTCGGTAAACGTATAACCGTGGACACAGATGCCTTTGTGGAGCTATCTTGCGAATTAGTACGACAATTTTTCACGCGGCTAAAGTTAGCTGAAGCTGTAGAGTACCAAGTTTCGGCTTGGATACGCACATTTTCTTCAATTTCAATAACATCGGCACCACACGTAATTTCTACAGCGTCTTGAGCAACGTTAAAACGAACCCACTGTTCACTCAATAACTGAAGGTAGCTTGCAATATTTTCTGCATCCATAGTGAATGCCTCATCAATACTTTTTGCCATATACCGTTTAATGGCATTGAGAGCGGAATCGCGCGTTTTAGTGGAATTCGACATTTTTAATATGACAGAAAAGCAAACGACGGGTTTTTAGAATTTTCGCGATGTTAAATGCAGGAACGGCTGCACAAACGTACACACAATGCACAAAAATAATTTTCTTAATAATCGTTGCGCCTTTTGCTACGCGTATGTATGTACACAAGCGAATGCGTATATGCAAAAGGCAAGCGGAGTGACTATATCCGGCTCGAAGGACCAAAAATGTTGCGGGGAGAATCCTGTTCAAAAATGTTGCGGGGAGAATCCTGTGTGCGGCTACAAATCTGTTGCGGGAAGAACCAATAATGTTGCAGGAAGAAATTGATGCGGGAAGGACCAGTAACGTTGCAGGAAGAAATCGATGCGGGAAGGACCAATAACGTTGCAGGAAGAAACCGATGCGGGAAGATCTTGTATGCGGCTATAAATCCATTGCGGGGAGAGTCCTCTATCCTTAATGCTGCGGGGAGAGTCCTGTATCCAACAATTGCCCAAAATAATGAAACTTGCTGCTTCAATTGACAAAGTTACAATTTTTTCTCAATATATTTTACAAAAATGTTCCGTATTTATACACATTTCTTTACAAACAAAACCTACTTAACTCACAGAAAATTATAACAATTTAACAAAAGTTGAAAAACAATAAAGTATTTTATCTAATATTAAATTGAACTCAACAGATTATTTCGAATCATTTAATGTATTACAATGTTAAAGTTAATGTTTACAATAATTTATATTATACCTTTTTATTTTATTATAAATTCATTTTGAACGGTTCAAAGTTTACTATTTTTGGTAAGTTTTATTTTTATTTTAATGAATTATTGTACAAATTATTTTGTAAATATTTCTTATTTCTTGGGGTTTGATGTTATTTCATATGGATTAATTTTATTAAGTTTTTGAATTTGTACTCTTATGATTACTTCTAGTGAATCTATTAATAAGTATAATAACTATGGGAATTTTTTTTTAATTAATGTATTAATTTTATTATTGTGTTTAGTTTTAACTTTGGTAGAATAAATTTATTTTTGTTTTATTTATTTTTTGAAAGAAGATTGATTCCTACTTTATTTTTGATTTTAGGATGAGGGTATCAACCTGAACGCTTACAAGCTGGTATTTATCTTTTATTTTATGCTTTATTAGTTTATTTACCTATATTAGTAGGAATTTTTTATTTATATAATATAATACCTTAATAACATCGAATTATTATCTTTTGACAAATTATGTTAATTGTTATGATTTACTATATTTATCTTTAATTTTAGCTTTTTTAGTTAAAATACCTATATTTTTGGTTCATTTATGATTACCAAAGGCTCATGTATAAGCACCTGTTTCTGGTTCGATAATTTTAGCTGGGGTTATGTTAAAATTAGGTGGTTACGGATTATTACGAGTTTTTACTTTTTTACAAGTAAGTGGTATTATATATAATTACATTTGAATTAGATTAATTAGGGGTGTATTAATAAGTTTAGTTTGTTTGCGTGAAACTAATTTAAAGGCTTTAATTGCTTATTCTTCTGTGGCTCATATAGGAATTGTTTATTCTATTTATTATTCCTGTTGGATCGACAGACATTTGGCCATTTCCGATTTTCAGTAAGTTTCATAACATTGATCAATTTATAGCCAAATAAATTATAGAAGTTTATTATACGTTATCTCCTTTTTAAGCCCTTTTTGGGAGAATATAAATAAGTTTTAAAATTATGCCAAAGACATACAAAATAATAATCATAACCTATTGTATATATCAAAAGAAAAATAAGTTTTAAACTCCTAGATAAACACAAATGTATGTTAGGATAATGCTAAATAATCTAATTTTATCATAACTTTGTAAACTCCTATGTTAAAATGATTTTGGGCAATAAATGAAATGAAATGAAATGACTCGATCTATATATAATATATAAAAATGAAATGATGTTCGTTTGTACGCATATTTTTGGGCCGATACGAGGCCAATTTTATTCGTTCTTTTTTCATATTATAGGGATCCACTTGCTCGATTCATAGACTAAGTTTCGAATTAACATTCATTTTATGTGTACAACTTTTTTTGAATAAATATACGAATTTTTCGTTATTGTGAAACGATTTGTGTCGTGTTGCTAAGTTGCAAATTTTTTTCGGCGGAGAGTAAACATAAACACAGAGGTTTGTACGCTCTTTATGAAGAGAAATGCTTCAGTACACATACACGAACGCCGAACTACTGATTTGTGTTTTGTGTGCAGTTCATTTGTAAGAGCAACAAGTGTGTTGACCAAGGATAATAGATTTACCAAGTTTTGCCAGACAAGAAACAGTTATTCGGCTCTCAGAGAATTTGACAGAAGTTGTTTTTGGGTTTACGTCAAACGAGATATACATTTTGTAAGAACAAAGGAAATGTACAAACGGTTTGCTTACGAATACCGCACACCAGAGCACACCACTTTATACTTTTCCCCATGTGATTTGGCAGAAAATTTTTTTTGTTTTTGCAGTTTCAAGTAGACCTGATAAATCTATAGGCCTTTTGTGTTGACAGTTTTCTTTGAGTATTCACATCGATAAGATTACAATAGAATACATTGTTCTCGGATTGATACGAATTGAAAAAAATAACATTACATTTTCGGAATGGCAGATTTAAATAAAGTTGTGGATTTATTTACCGAAGAGGATGAACACATGAATACACAAAATTCAGATAACTCCAACGATATGAGCGTGTTTGAAGACATGGGAATTCAGATCAATGAGGACAATGTGATTGTTGTTTCAGACGAAAATTCAACGAACAACGAGTCAAAGACGGAAATTGTTCATCACGAAACGAAAACACAATCCGAAGTTCTCAATTGAGAACTGGAGCGTGAATACCATTATGATTGTAATGAACTAAACACAACAACAGCAACATGTTTATGATACAATCATGAATAATGTTAGCCATGGAACTGGTGGATTGTTTTTCTTGGATGCTCCGGGGGGAACACGAAAGACCTTTTTGATTTCATTGATATTAGCAACAATTCGATCAAATAATAACGTTGCATTGGCACTCGCTTCTTCCGGAATTGCGGCTACATTACTGGAAGGTGGTCGCACAGCACATTCTGCATTAAAGTTGCCTTTGAATATGCAGGTAAATGAAACACCAACATGTAATATTTCGAAAACATCTGGAATGGCAAAAGTTCTTAAAGTATGTAAGCTCATCGTATGGGACGAGTGTACTATAGCACACAAGAAACCATTGGCACTTGATAGAACTTTGAAAGATCTACGAGGAAGCCAAACAGTCTTTGGATAGAACGATTCGTCAGCAGCTGAATTTTCACACCAATTACTGAAAATGGGAAATGGCCAAATGTCTGTCGATCCAACAGGAATGATTACATTGCCTAACAATTAAAAGTGCAGAAATTGCACAGTCTAAAGAGGCATTGATACAGAGTGTATTTCCAAACATAGTTCAACATTACAAAAACCATGATTGGCTCAGCGAAAGAGCAATTTTAGCTCGGAAAAATAAGAACGTCAATGATATAAATGCAGCTATTTTGGATCAAATACCTGGCGACATAGTTGCATATAAGTAAGTCAATGGACACTATTACTGATCAAGATGATGTCGTAAATTATCCAACTAAATTCTTAAACTCACTCGATTTTCCAGGCCTACCACCTCATAATTTACGATTAAAAATTGGAGCACCGATTATTATGCTGCGCAACATTAATGTGCCACGACTTTGCAACGGTACCAGACTTTGAAAGGGAAGTACAAAGAAGAAGAAGACGTTTTGATACCCAGAATTCCACTGATTCCAACGGATTTACCATTCGATTTCAAACGTTTGCAGTTCCCTATTCACCTTGCCTTCGCTATGACAATTAATAGGCGCAAGGGCAGTCTCTACAAATGTGCGGCATTAATTTAGGTAACCCAATTTTTTCTCATGGACAATTGTATGCAGCTTGCTCACGAGTATGCAAACCATCGTCATTATTCATTTACGCGAAAGACGGGAAAACCAAAAACGTTGTTTACCAAAAAGTGTTCCAATAAAGTTCGAATGAAATTGTATCAAAGAATTTGCTTTGTTAGGTATTAATTTTATTCTCTTTCAGCAAATCATTGCATTTATCGCCTAGCGAAGTGGGCGAGGGTACGCTAGTATGTATATAAACATGCATATACATATACAATTTTGCGCAATTTTCAAAAAGAACAAATCTATATGTAAAGATGCATACAAGTCATATGGACATATCAAATATACGAATGTATTCCGTACGCAAGCAAATGTAAGCTAATGTGCTTGAACTGCAAGCGAGAACGGCCCCCGCGTTCGGCAACGTTCGACATCTGGCTCTGTCCTACTTGAGTGAGCATATATATGTATGTATATGCGCATATGTAGGTATATAAATTCACATACTTGTATTTGCATATGCCTTCTTCCTGTGTGCATGGTAATGAACCATTTCTCTGTTGAGAATAGGACGATGATAGAAAAAGTAGGAAATGAAAGGGAGTGTTTAGAGTGTAAAGTGTCTTGAAAAAGGCAAATCGATGATGGTGCCTCTTAGTGTTGTTAACTTATTAACGTCTGATGCACAATCGAAATTGAAGATATCTTTCATGAATCTGATAAATGTTTCGTCATTTTTCACGTTTGTGCAAATGTAACTTGACCTATTCCATTGCAATTCCATTTACCTCTTCCTCTATATCCATACAAAATATCTATCAAGCAAATAAAATTAAAATTTTGTTTTGAAAATTGCAACCATTCCATCAATATTTTCTTATAACGTTGTCACGTTAAACTATCATCAGTAAACCGACTTTACAGACAACCTCTTTTTATGAAAATAATCGTTCTGTTGCTGCTACTTTAACATAAGAGCATTACGGCCATTTTACGGTCCATTTAACAAGCCGTCCCGTTTTGGGGTTATGTGAAGTCATTGGTCTACAGTAACAAGCCGGCGACGATTTGTGAGCTCAAAGCCAATATTGAACGCGAAATTGCTGGAATTTCGGCCGATTTATGAAAAAGAGTGGTCGAAAATTGGGTTCAACGATTGGACTTTGTAAAACGTGCATGCGGTGGTCATGCAAAAGAAATCGAATTTCATACTTAAATGTATATGTTCAAACTCGATAATAAAAAAAAATTAGTTAAAAAAGTCAAACCGTTTGTGTTTTATTCAAAAAAAAGTTTAAGCGCTCTTACTGAAAAACCCTATACATTAATAATTGCTCATGGGCTTTGTTCTTCTGGGCTTTTTTGTTTAGTTAATATTACATATGAACGGTTGGGGAGTCGAAGTTTATTAATTAATAAGGTTTTATTAAATTTTATACCTTCAATAACATTATGATGATTTTTATTAAGAGCTTGTAATATAGCTGCACCTCCTTCTTTAAATTTATTAGGTGAAATTTGTTTATTAAATACAATTGTTAGTTGATCTTGATTAACAATAATTTATTTATCTTTATTATCTTTTTTTAGAGCTGATTATACTTTATATTTATATGCTTATAGTCAGCATGGTAAATTATTTTCTGGAGTTTATTCATTTAGAGGAGGTAAAATTCGAGAGTATTATTTATTATTTTTACATTGATTTCCTTTAAATTTATTAATTTTGAAGAGAGATATTTGTATAATTTCACTTTAATTTCATTTAAATAGTTTATTTAAAATATTGATTTGTGGTGTCAATGATATGATTTTTAATCATTTTAAATCGTGAGAAAGTATTTATCTATTTGTAGAATTAGATTTCTGATTTCAATTTTATTTAGAATTAATTTTTTTTTATTTAGGTTATTAATATTGATTAAGGATTTTTTGTATATTTATTGAATGAGAAGTAGTTAGATTTAATTCATGTATAATTGTTATAACTTTTTTATTTGATTGAATAAGTTAATTATTAATATCTTTTGTGTTATTAATTTCTTCTTTAGTTATTTATTATACAAATGAATATATGGGGGAGATTTAAATACAGGGTGGCGCACGAATCGTGCTACAAAAACAAAACGTAATAACTTTTTTTCTAATCAATGTATTTAACTTTTTGTTTTTTTTATTGTATAGATAATTCAATTTTATTTTATGTAACTAATTAGTTTTGAAAATAATAGAACGTAAATGACCTCCATGCTCATTCACGCATATGCGACAACTGATGAGAAAATTGTTCATTGCGCACTGAAGGGTTGAAGTCGGGATCGCACACTGTGACTTTTTATCGTTTTAGGATGCCAAAATTAAAAAAAAAAAGTTCTGCGAAAATGATTTTCTTTCGGTATGTTGTGTGAAAATGACCAAATTTTACGACAGTGTACTCAAAATTTATCAAAACAATAGTTTTAAGAAAGATAACCGTTTACAAACACAAGCCGGTGCGTCAATTGAATAATTTTTATTTATTATCCGAACATCGCTGTGAAGTTTGTCAAAAGATATAATACGAACAAGTATCAATTTCATAAAATTGAGTTTTTGCTGATTAAATTTCAACAATTTTGTACTTCAGGGGTAAGTAAGAGGATTATAAAGTTTTTACTATCGATACAAATCCGCTCAGTAAAATATCACTAAAACAGCCATAGCTTAATATTATTTTTGATATTTTACTGAGAAAAACTTATATTGGTCCATCGAGTTCCATCCATTCTTTAACAGCGAAACGACCTTTAGGATTCTGTGTTTCAGATACTAGAATAAAATTTTGCTACAATTTGCTACCACAGCTTTAAAAGAAGTTTTCATGGCGATTCCTCGGAAAGAACTTTTTGAAATTTGGCTGACGAGCTCAAAAGAAACGCATCGTGATGCGGTGTTAGAGAAAATTTTTGCGGTGATCGGAAGAGACGTGGATACAAAAAAGCTAGGAGAGCGTATAAAAAACTGTGTTACCAATACAAATGACGGAAACACAGCACGACGTTTTTTTAGTAATGCAGAAGTTACTGCAGACATTACAGGCATTAACTTATGTCTCTTAAAAAGGCTTTTCACCATATTGTCTTGCTTAGGGTGTGAATTTCAGATAAATGCTGAGGCCTTTGAGGTGTATGTGAGAGACACACGCGATCTTTATTTGAGGGAATATGAAAGGTACAATGTGCCAGTCAGTCTGCATAAAATACTGTTCCATTCAAGACATATAATATCGTCATGCATGGTTCCTATTGGTCAGCTTTCCGAAAAAGCACAAGAATCGAGAAATAAAAATGTCAGAAATTATCGCGAATGGTATACAATGAAAAGTTCACGACCTCAAACCAATGAGGATTTATTGCACAGGCTTCTAATATCATCCGATCCCTACATTTGCAGCTTACGTAAGCCATCGAAAACCAAGCGCGGGACTTTGCCCCAAGATGTAATTGCATTACTGGCCCAGGAAGAAGTATTATGAATAATTGCTTTCGAATAAGTGTTTATGTTTTGTTATGTTTAATCTTTAGAAACTGTTTATTGGCTTACTATTAATAAAATAAAGATTAGTGACATATTTATCATTCAAACAATTTGTGATTATCTCCTTCACTGATCAGTATAATGTAGTATAAAAAGGTACCCAAGGGCTGAATGAAATCTTTTAAATATTAGTCATAAGCCTCTAAGCTAAAGTTAAGAAATCTAAACAATTTGTATTTAAATTGGCACTGGAAAATGCTTTTAAAGTAGAAAATATGATTATGTGAAATTTTACCTTATATGTGGGCAAGGAGAAAAAGTGGGCGTATCACGCCCATTTTTATTCTCAAATCAGATTTAGGTGTCTGCAACCACACTACAAAATTTGAAATGAATTGCTCCATTGGTTTGGCTGTTATTAATTTTGGCATCCTAAAAGTGAAAAAAGTCACACTGTGGATCGCCTCAATTATTGTTGTGATGGACCGCTTCAATTCAGTCAAATTACTTGGTTTTGCTTTATACACCTCTTGTTTGAGATAACCCCATAAAAAAAAATCTGGTGCAGTGAGGTCAGGTGACCTTGGGGGCCAGCGGAAAGTGGAATTTCTGGATATCAATTTATTTCTAAATTTTCGTTGGAGCTCCTCCATAACCGGTCTGGCTATATGTGCAGTTGCTCCATCTTGCTGGAACCAAATGCTGTTAAAAGGGATACGTCTTCGCCGCAGTTCTGGATAAAAAAAACTCCTTCAACATGTTTAAATAACGGTCCCCATTTACAGTCGCTGTTACACCGTTTTCTTCGAAGAAGTATGGCCCGACAATGCACCTTGATGAAACTGCGCACCACACTGTGACTCGTTCTGGGTGCAGTTCCATCTCATGGAGTATTTGCGGATTTGATTGACTCCATATACGGCAATTTTGCTTGTTTACATTGCCGTTTAGATCAAAATGGGCCTCATCAGACATAAACAAGCAATTTATGAGGTTGTTGACTTCTTCGGCCATTTCAATAATTTTTTGGCAAAATTCCAGGCGAATAGGCAAATCCAGAGGGTTTAATTTGCTTGTGATTTGAACTTTGTACGGAAACAAGTTTAAGTCATCATGAACTATCCGCTGCAATGACCGTCTGCTAACTCCAATTTGCGCCGACAAGTTACGAGTCGAAACTCTTGGATTTGCCTGAATTGACGATGCTACAGCCGCGATTGTGGCTTCGACCCGAACATGGGGATCTCGATGGTACGGTCTGCGTGCGATGCTTCCAGATTCAGCAAACATGTTCACCAGCCTCAAAATGGTCCATCTGCTCGGGGGAGTGCCGCCTGCATGGTACCGCTGCACTATCCAAATCCTCTTTTCGGTATCCCAAGCCTCCATTTTTTGTAAATCTAAATACTAATCTGCAAAATAAAAAAAAAAAAGCCGATTACTCACACAGAAAAAAAGTTATTACGTTTTGTTTTTGTAGCACGATTCGTGCGCCACCCTATATTAATCGTTTTATTATATGAGTTCTTATATTCCTTTTATCCACATTATTATTAATTATTAGTCCTAATTTAATTAGAATTTTATTAGGATGAGATGGGTTAGGATTAGTTTCTTATTGTTTAGTAATTTATTTTCAAAATGTAAAATGTTATAATGCTGTTATATTGACTGCTTTATCAAAGCGAATTGGTGATGTCGCTTTTTTATTAGCTATTGCTTGAATGTTAAATTATGGAAGTTGAAATTATATTTTTTATTTGGAGACAATAAAAAATATAATTGAAATAGAAATTATTGGTGGATTAATTATATTAGCTGCTATAACTAAAAGAGCACAAATTCCTTTTTCATCTTGGTTACCTGCTGCAATAGCAGCTAATACTACTGTTTCTGCTTTAGTTCATTCATCTACTCTTGTTACTGCTGGAATTTATTTGTTAATTCGGTTTAATATTTTAATATTTTATTATGTAATTCTTGAATAGGTCAAGTTTCACTTTTATTATCTGGGTTAACTATATTTATAGCTGGATTAGGAGCTAATTTTGAATTTGATTAAAAAAAAATTATTGCTTTATCTACTTTGAATCAGTTGGGTTTAATAATAAGAATTTTATCAATAGGATTTTATAAATTGGTTTTTTTTCATTTATTGAGTCATGCTTTATTTAAGGCATTATTATTTATGTGTGCTGGAGCTATTATTCATAATATAAATAATTCTCAAGATATTCGGTTGATAGGGGGTTACGAATTTATGTATATACCTTTAACTTCTGGTTGTTTTAATGTTGCTAATTTAGCTTTATGTGGGATACCTTTTTTAGCTGGATTTTATTCTAAGGATTTAATTTAAGAAATTGTGTCTTAAGTTATATTAATATATTTCCTTTTTTTCTTAATTTTTTTCTACTGGATTAACAGTATGTTATTCTTTCCGTTTGGTTTATTATTCTATAACTGGTGAATTGAATTGTAGTTCTTTAAATATATTAAGATATGAAGGATGAGTTATATTGCGTGGCATAAGAGGGCTTTTGATTATGAGAATTATTGGTGGTAGTATACTTAGATGATTGATTTTTCCGACTCCTTATATAATTTGTTTACCAATTTATTTGAAATTATTGACTTTGTTTGTTTGTATTAGTGGTGGATTATTAGGTTATTGAATTTCTAATGTATCTTTATTTTATTTTAATAAGTCATAAGTAATTATTTAGTGAGTTATTTTTCTGGTTCAATATGATTTATACCTTATATTTCTACTTATGGTGTAAATAATCCTCCTTTAGTTTTAGGTAGAATTGTTTACAAATCTTTTGATCAGGGGTGATCTGAATTTATGGGAGGACGGAATTTGTATAATAAGTTGGTTGAATATTCCCAATTAGTTTATTTTTTACATAATAATAATTCAAAAATTTATCTTTTATTGTTTGTTTTATGAATTACTTTCCTTTTTAAATTTTTTTCCTTATTTTATTTAAGTAGCTCAAATTATAGCGTATAACACTGGAGATGTTAGGGTAATGGTTTAATTTCATTGCGTTACAAAAACGAGCTTTTTTTCTGTCCTATGAACCAAATATACTTTTCGGAAAGGGGAGAAAAAATGAAAATACACGAGTATCGGCGATTTTCATGTACACGTCAGAATTTTTTTCTTTTATGTATAAAATATAGAGCTCGTAGTCCGCCTGTGTGAAAAACTTTGGATCAATTTTTAACCCTTTTTCCGTGATCCAATCGCGCTGAATTTCTGCAGGCAGATTCGTGGAAAAGTTTTTAATATGTAAAATTAAAAAACAAAAATTTTATCAATTCTCAGATATTCTTGAATTATTTTTTTCTAAAAAAAAAATTTTTTTTTCTAAATTTTCGGCATAACTTGAAGTGACTCCAAATTTTTAAACAACTTATTAACCTTTAATTTATTGTTTCATACAACACACTCTGTGCCGTTTGTGTGTTTGTTCCAGTTCCGGAAGTTCCGATCACCTGACAGTTGCGCTACTAGGAGACGTATACTTTGACAATTGTTTTAAGTTCTGTTGCGCGAAAACGTCTTTCTGTATATTTCATCTTACGAAAAATGCAGTGCCCGACTCGAAATAACTTTTGTTACGTTTGTGGCTTATTCGCACCAAGTAAAAATTTTAAAAATATTATGAAAACAGTGGTTAATTCGTTTCAGAAAATATTCAAAACTGCTTATGTTCCTTACTTGTGGTATACTCCGGAATTCGTGTGCAACTATTGCTATAGAAATTTATGCAAGTTTACTGATGGAAGGTCAACAATAAAGTACTCTGTACGAACAATTTGTCTACCACGTACGGAGCACTGCAGTGAACTGTGCTACTTTTGCGTAACTTTTACTCAAACTAAAGGGTACCAATACTTTCGCCGCAACAAAATTCGCTACGCTAATGTAGAATCGGTTATTCCAGCGGTTCTGTACTCACCAGAAGAACGTATAGCGGCTTCAATGGAGATTTTTGAAGATGTTCCCGAATTAAGGGATGGAGAACCAACAGTAGCACCAACAATGCTGTCAACATTTCTTGCATCGAATGCGAGATGCGGGGAACCAGAAGTATCGGAATTTGTACCAACACCCAGTGAACTTGGGACTGCAGTGCCGCATTTAGTAACGCAAGCCGACTTCAATGACCTTGTACGAGAAGGAAATTTGTCAAAGAGTACAGCCGAACTCTTTGCATCACGCTCTAAGCAGTGGAATATAGTGGCGGCTGATTGTAAAATAACAGCCGCTCGTGATCGACGTAGCAGTATTCCATATGACGATTTTTTTAAATTGCACGAATATCGGGAAAAAAACCTGGCTTATTGTTGTGATATTGATTCGATGTTTGAAAAAATTGGTTACCCTCATATTTCAGAGGAGTGGCGACTTTTCATCGAAGCATCGGTCAACAGCCTTAAAGTAGTGCTGCTTCATATAGGAAAAAACATCCAGCTGTCCCGATCGCATATGCCACCAACCTCAAAGAAACATACGAAGGCATGGAATTAATATTACAGCTGATAAACTACCAAGAGCATAATTGGAAAATATGTGCGAATTAAAAGTGGTCGGATTACTCATGGGTGTTAAGCGTGGATTTCCAACCCACCAGTGCTTTTTGTGTACATGGGAAAGTCGCAAAAGAGATCAGCATTACACTGAATTTAAGTGGAAGCCGCGAACATGCTACAAAGTAGGCGTAGAAAGTATAGAAAATCTACCATTAGTGCAGCCATCTCAAATAATTTTGCCATCACTACGCATTAAGCTCTGTATCGTATCAAATTTTGTTAAAAAACTGGATCGTGAGGGCGAGGCGATTGCAAGTTTGCGCAATATTTTTCCGAAACTGAGCGGCGCAAAGATTCATGCAGGTATTTTTTTTACGAAGGCTTTTAGTAACGTTATTTTTTTAATGATGTGTATAATTTAAGGTGTTTTCAGTGGTCCGCAGATAAAAAAAAATAATTGCAAGTTATGAATTTTCATCAAAATTGAAAGCTATCGAACAACGTGCATGGAAAGGCACAGTTGCCGTTATTGAGCAGTTTCTTGGCAACAAACGAGCTGTTAATTATACAAATATTGTTGCAGAAATGATTTCGGCATATGGCGAAATGGGCATATTAATGTCGCTAAAGATCCATTTCTTTCACAATCATTTAGATTGTTTCCCTGGTGATGTAGGAGCTTGTAGCGATGAACATGGAGGATGGTTCCATATGTAGAAGTCCACGCAAGTGGGGAAAGTTACTGATCGCCATTCACTTGGGAGTGGCCAGGACGATTCTTCTGCATATGGTTCAAGCAGGTCACAACTCCCGGGATTAGCCCAAGTATCCTCTGGGTAGCTTCCGAACACCCGTTCGGCAGTGAGCTAAAGTGAGAAGGCGAAACATTCCAGGATAGCTGGTTGTGCGTTGGGTTTGGGACCCGCCACTTAAAAACCTTCCCCCAATGAAAGCATATACAAAGCCTCGGATGAGAACTTCCAACACTGATGACGACCCCTGCAAGCGAACTAAGGACTATGACTTGAGGGTATGCACCTGGAATGTCCGGCCCCTTAATGGGGAAGGTGCCTCTGCCCGGCTGGTTGATGTCCTCGTGAGAGTAAAGGCTGGCATCACTGCCATCCAAGAGATGCGATGGACGGGGCAAGGAAAGAAAACCATAGGACCTTGCGACGTCTACTACAGCTGCCATGTAAAGGAGCGCAAATTCGGTGTCGGATTTGTTGTGGGAGAGAGACTTCGTCGCCAAGTACTGTCGTTCACTCCGGTGGACGAGCGTCTCGCAACAATCCGCATCAAAGCCAGTTTTTTCAACATATCGCTAATTTGCGCCCACGCCCGACGGAAGAGAAGGACGATGCGACCAAAGATTCCTTCTATGAGCGCCTGGAACGTTCCTATGAGCGCTGCCCCCGCCCCGACATAAAAATCGTGCTTGGCGACTTCAACGCCAGGGTGGGCAAGGAGGGAATTTTTGGTCCCACAGTCGGAAAATTCAGCCTGCACAACGAAACATCCGGTAACGGACAGAGGCTGATCGACTTCGCCGGGGCCCGAAACATGGTAGTCTGCAGCACCAGATTCCAGCATAAAAAGATACACCAAGCTACCTGGCTGTCTCCTGATCGAAAAATGCGAAACCAGATCGATCATGTTGTGATAGATGGAAGACACGCTTCTAGTGTATTAGATGTACGCACGATCCGAGGACCCAACATCGACTCGGATCATTACCTTGTTGCAGCCAAACTGCGCACACGCCTCTGTGCAGCGAAAAGCGTCCATCTAACTACGCAAAGAATGTTCGACATCGAAAAGCTGCAATCACAACAGACAGCCAGAAGATTCGCCACTCGACTCTCACTCTTGCTCTCAGAGAGTACTGCCCAACAAACCGGCATGCACGAGCAATGGAGCAATATTTCTCGTTCTCTACGTACCGCCGCCGAAGAAGAAATCGGATTCCGGCGAGCCCGAAAAAACAATTGGTACGACGAGGAATGTCATGCTGCCGCCGAAAGAAAAGATGCTGCCTATAGAGCCACGCTGCGATCGGGCGCAACGCGAGCCATGTGGGATCGCTACAGAGAGCTAAGAAAAGAAGAGAGACGTATTATTCGACAGAAGAAACGACAGGCCGAAATACGTGAGTGCGAGGAGCTTGAGATGCTGGCCAATAGGAACAACGCCCGAAAATTCTACCAGAAAGTTCGGCGGCTTACAGAAGGTTTCAAGACCGGGGCGTTTTCCTGTAAGAACAAAGTCAGCGATCTGGTGACCGACATCCAGAGCATTCTTAAATTATGGAGGGAACACTTCTCGAACCTACTTAATAGTGATAGCTGCGCATGTCAAAGAGAATGTGATGATCCCGATACCCCAATCGTTGACGACGGAATTGACGTTCCGCTACCCGACCATGACGAGGTGAGAATAGCGATAACGCGGCTAAAGAACAACAAAGCCGCGGGCGCCGACGGACTGCCGGCTGAGCTATTCAAACATGGCGGCGAGGAGCTGGTAAGGTGCATGCATCAGCTGCTATGCAAAATATGGTCGGATGAAAGCATGCCTGCCGATTGGAATTTAAGTGTGCTCTGCCCAATCCATAAGAAGGGCGATCCTGCAATTTGTGCCAATTACCGCGGGATTAGTCTACTAAATATCGCCTATAAGGTTCTAGCGAGCGTATTGTGTTAAAGGCTGAAGCCCACCGTCAACCAACTGATTGGACCTTATCAGTGTGGCTTTAGACCCGGAAAGTCTACCATCGACCAAATATTCACAATACGCCAAATCTTGGAAAAGACCCATGAAAGGAGAATCGACACACACCATCTTTTCGTCGACTTCAAAGCTGCATTCGACAGTACGGAAAGGAGTTACTTGTATGCCGCGATGTCTGAATTTGGTATCCCCGCAAAACTAATACGGCTATGCAAGGTGACGTTGCTCAACACCAGCAGCGCCGTCAGAATTGGGAAGGACCCCTCCGAGCCGTTTGATACCAAACGAGGTTTCAGACAGGGTGACTCGCTGTCGTGTGACTTCTTTAACCTGATGTTGGAGAGCATCGTACGAGCCGCAGAACTTAATCGCTCAGGCACAATATTTTATAAGAGCGTACAATTGTTGGCGTATGCCGATGATATTGACATCATCTGCCTTAACAACCGCGTTGTTAGTTCTGCCTTCTCAAAGCTGGATAAAGAGGCAAAGCGAATGGGTTTGGTGGTGAACGTGGACAAAACGAAGTACCTCCTGTCATCAAACAAACAGTCGGCGCACTCGCATATCGGCACCCACGTCACTGTTGACAGTTATAATTTCGAGGTTGTAAAAGACTTCGTTTATTTAGGAACCAGCATTAACACCGATAACAATGTCAGCCTTGAAATCCAACAAGTGCTACTTTGGACAAAGTAGGCAATTGAGTAGTAAAGTCCTCTCTCGACGAACAAAACTAACACCCTACAAGACTCTCATCATGCCCGTCCTAACGTATGGCGCAGAAGCTTGGACGATGACAACATCCGATGAAGCGACGCTTGGAGTGTTTGAGAGAAAGATTCTGCGCAAGATTTTTGGACCTTTGCACGTTGGCAACGGCGAATATCGCAGACGATGGAACGATGAGCTGTATGAGCTTTACGACGACATAGACATAGCGCAGCGAATAAAGATCCAGCGGCTACGTTGGCTGGGTCATGTCGTCCGAATGGATACAAACGCTCCGGCTTTGAAAGTATTCGATGCGGTACCAGCTGGTGGTAGTAGAGGAAGAGGAAGGCCTCCTCTGCGTTGGAAAGATCAGGTGGAGAAGGACTTGGCTTCACTTGGTGTGTCCAATTGGCGCCGGTTAGCACGAGAAAGAAACGACTGGCGCGCTTTGTTAAACTCGGCCAAAATCGCGTAAGCGGTTATCGCGCCAATTAAGAAGAAGAAGAAGCGATGAACATGGCGAAAGGTTCCATCAGGACATTGCGGCTATTGAAAAGCGCTTTAAAGGACAAGACATGCTGCAATAGCAGCTCCTACTACTGTTTCTGCTTTAGTTCATTCTTCTACTCTTGTTACTGCTGGAATTTATTTGTTAATTCGGTTTAATATTTTATTATGTAATTCTTGAAAAGGTCAAGTTTCACTTTTATTATCTGGGTTAACTATATTTATAGCTGGATTAGGAGCTAATTTTGAATTTGATTTAAAAATGCTATTGCTTTATCTACTTTGAGTCAGTTGGGTTTAATAATAAGAATTTTATCGTTAGGATTTTATAAATTGGCTTTTTTTCATTTATTGAGTCATGCTTTATTTAAGGCATTATTATTTATGTGTGCTGGAGCTATTATTCGTAATATAAATAATTCTCAAGATATTCGGTTGATAGGGGGTTTACGAATTTATGTATATACCTTTAACTTCTGGTTGTTTTAATGTTGCTAATTTAGCTTTATGTGGGATACGTTTTTTAGCTGGATTTTATTCTAAGGATTTAATTTTAGAAATTGTGTCTTAAGTTATATTAATATATTTCCTTTTTTTCTTAATTTTTTTTCTATTGGATTATGTATGTTATTCTTTCCGTTTGGTTTATTATTCTATAACTGGTGAATTGAATTGTAGTTCTTTAAATATATTAAGATATGAAGGATGAGTTATATTGCGTGGCATAAGAGGGCTTTTGATTATGAGAATTATTGGTGGTAGTATACTTAGATGATTGATTTTTCCGACTCCTTATATAATTTGTTTACCAATTTATTTGAAATTATTGACTTTGTTTGTTTGTATTAGTGGTGGATTATTAGGTTATTGAATTTCTAATGTATCTTTATTTTATTTTAATAAGTCATAAGTAATTATTTAGTGAGTTATTTTTCTGGTTCAATATGATTTATACCTTATATTTCTACTTATGGTGTAAATAATCCTCCTTTAGTTTTAGGTAGAATTGTTTACAAATCTTTTGATCAGGGGTGATCTGAATTTATGGGAGGACGGAATTTGTATAATAAGTTGGTTGAATATTCCCAATTAGTTTATTTTTTACATAATAATAATTCAAAAATTTATCTTTTATTGTTTGTTTTATGAATTACTTTCCTTTTTAGACTTTTTTCCTTATTTTATTTAAGTAGCTCAAATTATAGCGTATAACACTGGAGATGTTAGGGTAATGGTTTAATTTCATTGCGTTACAAAAACGAGCTTTTTTTCTGTCCTATGAACCAAATATACTTTTTCGGAAAGGGGAGAAAAAATGAAAATACACGAGTATCGGCGATTTTCATGTACACGTCAGAATTTTTTTCTTTTATGTATAAAATATAGAGCTCGTAGTCCGCCTGTGTGAAAAACTTTGGATCAATTTTTAACCCTTTTTCCGTGATCCAATCGCGCTGAATTTCTGCAGGCAGATTCGTGGAAAAGTTTTTAATATGTAAAATTAAAAAACAAAAATTTTATCAATTCTCAGATATTCTTGAATTATTTTTTTCTAAAAAAAAAATTTTTTTTTCTAAATTTTCGGCATAACTTGAAGTGACTCCAAATTTTTAAACAACTTATTAACCTTTAATTTATTGTTTCATACAACACACTCTGTGCCGTTTGTGTGTTTGTTCCAGTTCCGGAAGTTCCGATCACCTGACAGTTGCGCTACTAGGAGACGTATACTTTGACAATTGTTTTAAGTTCTGTTGCGCGAAAACGTCTTTCTGTATATTTCATCTT
The DNA here is from genome assembly GCF_027943255.1 of Anastrepha obliqua. NCBI lineage: Eukaryota > Metazoa > Arthropoda > Insecta > Diptera > Tephritidae > Anastrepha > Anastrepha obliqua. Next base: position 41,374,117 of record NC_072897.1, on the reverse strand, counting down.
ACGAAAAATGCAGTGCCCGACTCGAAATAACTTTTGTTACGTTTGTGGCTTATTCGCACCAAGTAAAAATTTTAAAAATATTACGAAAACAGTGGTTAATTCGTTTCAGAAAATATTCAAAACTGCTTATGTTCCTTACTTGTGGTATACTCCGGAAGTCGTGTGCAACTATTGCTATAGAAATTTATGCAAGTTTACTGATGGAAGGTCAACAATAAAGTACTCTGTACGAAAAATTTGTCTACCACGTACGGAGCACTGCAGTGAACTGTGCTACTTTTGCGTAACTTTTACTCAAACTAAAGGGTACCAATACTTTCGCCGCAACAAAATTCGCTACGCTAATGTAGAATCGGTTATTCCAGCGGTTTTGTACTCACCAGAAGAACGTATAGCGGCTTCAATGGAGATTTTTGAAGATGTTCCCGAATTAAGGGATGGAGAACCAACAGTAGCACCAACAATGCTGTCAACATTTCTTGCATCGAATGCGAGATGCGGGGAACCAGAAGTATCGGAATTTGTACCAACACCCAGTGAACTTGGGACTGCAGTGCCGCATTTAGTAACGCAAGCCGACTTCAATGACCTTGTACGAGAAGGAAATTTGTCAAAGAGTACAGCCGAACTCTTTGCATCACGCTCTAAGCAGTGGAATATAGTGGCGGCTGATTGTAAAATAACAGCCGCTCGTGATCGACGTAGCAGTATTCCATATGACGATTTTTTTAAATTGCACGAATATCGGGAAAAAAACCTGGCTTATTGTTGTGATATTGATTCGATGTTTGAAAAAATTGGTTACCCTCATATTTCAGAGGAGTGGCGACTTTTCATCGAAGCATCGGTCAACAGCCTTAAAGTAGTGCTGCTTCATATAGGAAAAAACATCCAGCTGTCCCGATCGCATATGCCACCAACCTCAAAGAAACATACGAAGGCATGGAATTAATATTACAGCTGATAAACTACCAAGAGCATAATTGGAAAATATGTGCGAATTAAAAGTGGTCGGATTACTCATGGGTGTTAAGCGTGGATTTCCAACCCACCAGTGCTTTTTGTGTACATGGGAAAGTCGCAAAAGAGATCAGCATTACACTGAATTTAAGTGGAAGCCGCGAACATGCTACAAAGTAGGCGTAGAAAGTATAGAAAATCTACCATTAGTGCAGCCATCTCAAATAATTTTGCCATCACTACGCATTAAGCTCTGTATCGTATCAAATTTTGTTAAAAAACTGGATCGTGAGGGCGAGGCGATTGCAAGTTTGCGCAATATTTTTCCGAAACTGAGCGGCGCAAAGATTCATGCAGGTATTTTTTTTACGAAGGCTTTTAGTAACGTTATTTTTTTAATGATGTGTATAATTTAAGGTGTTTTCAGTGGTCCGCAGATAAAAAAAAATAATTGCAAGTTATGAATTTTCATCAAAATTGAAAGCTATCGAACAACGTGCATCGAAGGGCACGGTTGCCGTTATTGAGCAGTTTCTTGGCAACAAACGAGCTGACAATTATAAAAATATTGTTGCAGAAATGATTTCGGCATATGGCGAAATGGACATATTAATGTCGCTAAAGATCCATTTCCTTCACAATCATTTAGATTGTTTTCCTGGTGATTTAGGAGCTTGTAGCGATGAACATGGCGAGAGGTTCCATCAGGACATTGCGGCTATTGAAACGCGCTTTAAAGGACAAGACATTACGCATATGCTTGGCGAATACTGTTGGTCTATTTGTCGCGATACTGACACAAAGGCTTACAAACGCAAAAATATAAGGCCTAAGTTTCTTTAAAAGCATTAAAATTTTTTATGTAACAATTTTTAATTTTAATATAATAAAATTAATAAAAAAATTCGGGATTTTATATCTCTATTGTTTTGCGGAGTGAAATGCCTTTCTTTTGATACCCACATCGGCATATCTCATGCAAAATTTTTTTTTTAATTTCGAACAGGTGGCAACCCTGTGAAACATTGGCAGTGGCAACACCTAGGTGAAAAGTCTAGAAATGTGTTACACTATCTGTGCCCAATTTCATTCAAATCCGTTAAGCTAATCCTGAGATCGTGTGGCTATACAAATATGCATACAAGAATTGCTCGTTTAAAGTTATGAAATACAAAAAAAAAATTGTGACGTGTACATGAAAATCGCCGATACACGTTTATTTTTATTTTTTATCCCCTTTCCGAAAAAGTATATTTGGTTCATAGTACAGAATGTGTGTAACGCGGTGTTTTTGAATATAGTGAATAAGTTTTAGTAGATTAAGAACTTACTAAATAAATAGATCTAACTAAATTTTTGTTTTCATTATATTTATTTATTTAGTAAAATTATATATTATTATGCAAAATTATATATTTATTATACTATATATCTACAAATATATAATAACTTATTTGAAATGAAATAGGCTGTTTTCATTGATTTTTTTATTATAATTTTTTATTTTATTTTATTTTAGTATGATTTTTATCATTTTTTTAATATGATTTTTATTATTTTTTTAATTTTTTCAATAAATATTAATTTATTTTATATAAAATTGATTTAGTTTTATTGATTAATTAATTTAAATAATAAAATTTAGTAATTTATAAAAAAAAAAATATTTTTTATTTTACAATGAAAATGTAATGTTTTTGTTAAACTATATAAATAGAAGTGTAAATGGAATTTAACCATTAAAAGATACAAGTTAGCAGCTTTTTCTTGAACATCTTACTTCCTTGATTGGAAATTAAATTTCAGTTCTATCCTTAATAGTGATATGCCTCTTTTTGGCTTCAATTAAATTAATGATTAAGAATTTACTAAATAAATAGATCTAACTAAATCTTAAGAATAAGGGTAGTAAGTTGGAAAAATTAGGTCGAAACTAATTGCAATAAATCGCTTCATATTCGTTTGTATATATTTATTAAATTAATGATTAAGAATTTACTAAATAAATAGATTTAAGATAGATTGAAAATTCAATACTTTTTGAATGCAAATCAAATGTTATAATTAACTACAATCCTATTTATATTATTTATACGTTAGTTAGATCAATTTAATATACCTTGGTTTCATTCGTGGTATAAACCAATAATTAAGATTATAATGAAAACTAGCGAAAACCCGCCCGTTCCGCTGGTCGTCTTTAAAAAAATCCAGATTAATTAATTAAATTAAGCCGAAAAATACTGTGTGTATTTTATAAAAATTCTCGCTCATGAATGGTAATGAAAGAAGTTTTAAATAGAAGTAGCAATTACAAAACGTTTGATGTGATTTACTTTATTACTTTTTTTACTGTAATGCTCTTTGGCATACAATATTCTTCGTTTTTCCATGCGTTGTTGAATAGATGAACAATACCGATGGCTTTCCAACTCTTGAGCATGAAACATAAAGTTGGTCATGAGAAAAACGTGGGTATTCTAAATCAATACCACAAATTGATAAAGTTTGGCCTTGTGACTTATTAATAGTAATCGCGAATGCAAGGCGAATGGGAAATTGAAGACGTTTGAATTCAAACGGCATATCCGATGGTATCATTGGTATTCGCGGTATTAAAACGTCTTCACCAGAGTATTTTCCATTCAAAATTGTTGCTTCAATGACGTTATTCATCAATCTCTTAACTGCTAATCGAGTGCCATTACATAGTCGTGGTTGATTTATGTTTCTCAACATAATAATCGGTGCTCCTATTTTCAAGTTTAGCATGTGTGGCGGTAACCCAGGTAAATCAAAGGAATTCAAAAATTCAGTGGGATAATTTACAATATCGTCTTGATTTGTAACAGTGTCAACGGATCGATATGTTTGTTCTGCACTTGGTATGTTAGCCAAAATAGCCGCATTCATTTCATTCACATCTTTATTTTTGCCAGCCATGATGGCTCGTTCACTAAGCCAATCATGATTTTTGTAATTTTGAGGCAAATTTGGGAAAATACTTTGAATTAACTGTTCTTTCATTTGACTTATTTGACAAAAGTTTGGTTGTAAAGTTATTAAGCTAGTTAAATTACGACAGGAACTTTGCCATTTCCAATATCCAATAATTGCTGTGAAAATTCAGCAGCTGATAGATCATTTTGCATAAGAACACGTACATTTGTAGTTAGTTTGAGTGTTTGAACATGTCTCCACAAATACATATGATGATTTCAAACATGCAACCAATTCATCTGCTACAGTTGCTCGAGGAATAACAGGCAGTGTTTGTCTAAACTCACCTGCCAGCATCACGACCAAACATTTCATTTTTACTACGTAAGTCTCGTAATGTCCTATCAAGCGCTTCCAGTGACTTTTTATGTGCCATCGTGCACTCATCCCATACAATTACGTGTGCGAAAAAGCGGAGAAGGAGAAGAGAACTGTTCTATTCCCCCCAGCTTCAACCCAGCTATGTGTTTAGGTACAAATGACTTTTTTGCGTGAAGTCTGATATAAAATAAGTTCTATTTACTCTTCTTAAATTTATATAAACCTTTCCAGGCGAACTAAAAAAACTGACATAGATTTGTGAGTACACAGGTAATACGTAAATATATGAATGATGTAGGTAATATCTCATATTAGCATAACCTTTCTGCAAAAAATTAAGGAAACGATCACCAATCACGCCGGCAATGATACAATGAATTTTTCACTATAACTGACTTCAGATTAACGTTTATATAATAAGCGTATATGTAACATTTTCAAATTTTTCTAGAATTTTTTTTTTAATTTTTAATAATAAGTGGTCTTCCTCTTCCTCTTTATCTTTCTCTTCCTCTTCCTCTTCATCTTCTCACTTAAAAGCTTTCATCAACAGCTTCCATCTGATACCCATATTGTACAAACACATCCAAGGGTACCTTAGTCCACCTTTTCGGCTATATCTCGAGACCCTTGTCACTCAGAGATCTAAAAAATACTCTGTATTAAAGCACTCATTAGTAGCTTTGATTTGATACCCACAATGTAAAAACACATCCTAGGGTTACCCGGGTCCTCGTTTTGGCCTTCGGCAGCGCCACCTGATGGCGAGTGGAATCAATAAGCATATTATACTAACCTTCACCGTGGAAAAATATATATATATTAGAGTTGCCACGAATAGTGAATTGGCCGAATACCGAATACCGAATATTCGGCAACGCTGTCGGCCGAAGCGCCGAATATTCGGCCGCCGAATATTCGGCACGAAATACATGCTTGTCGGGGGCGCGTTAGCTGGAATAAGACAAGTCGCAACCTGTTAGTCGCACGCAACCAATAAAACAAATCGCAAACACAACACAGTGCGGGAGTTAATTGCGAGTAAATCATGTCACGAATAATACATAAAATAAAACTTAATTACTATTTTGCTAAGAAGTTTGTTTTTATCCATCACAACTTACCACTGATCAATTTTAAATACTAAAGTGTTGTAATTTGAAAATAAATACATAATTTTGAGTAACATAACGTGTCTTTTTTACATGATTTGGTATTCGGCGTTCGGCCGAATAGTACGTATTATTCGGCCGAATACCGAATAGCAAAAAAAGTGGCCGAATAGGCCGAGTACCGAATAGTTGCCGAATATTCGTGACATCTCTAATATATATACCAAATTTCATAATAATCGGCCCAGACACACACGACCCAAATGTATTCAATTCTAATGAATGCTATGTGCGGCACAAATAATACGTGCGGCAAATAGCAAAAACACACTCACTTAACCGACGCACCGCACACACACGCGCTATTGGATTTCAATCATACTTCACAGAAACCTTTGCCAAAGCAACACCAACAATGTGTGAAACTTTCATTGTTTTCCTTATACGCGTTGCTGAGATTACCACGGACAAATGCACACTTTTTTCGGCTTAATTTTTATATATATAGATAATTGATGTAATTGTTCATATTATGATGTTTGATAAGTTAATAATTAAAATTATTGGTAAGATTAATGCAATTTCTACATCAAAAATTAAAAAAATAATTGTAATTAGGAAAAATCGTATGGAGAACGGAAGACGTGATGATGATTTTGGATCAAATCCGCATTCAAATGGGGGGGGAGCATTTTTCTCGATCTACTATACTTTTTTTTTGATAAAATAGAAGCTAAAATTATTGCAATGCTTGTAATTGTTATTAAGGTTAGAGCTATAACGAAATGTAAATATCAAGCGGCTGCTTCAAAACCGAAATGATGCGATTTTGAAAATAATAAGAAAGTTGTTCCAATTAATACATGGATTCCATGGAATCCTGTAGCTATAAAAAATGTAGAGCCGTAAACTGAGTCAGCGATTGTAAATGGGGCTTCAATGTATTCATATGCTTGTAAAATAGTAGAATATACTCCTGGTAATACTGTGAAGAATAACCCTTGTGTGGCTTGAGAATGATTACCTCCATTAGGCTTTGATGAGCTCATGTTACAGTTACTCCTAAGGCTAGTAAGATAGCTGTATTTAATAAAGGAATTTGAAATGGATTGAAAGGTTTGATTCCTGCTGGTGGTCAGGAAGCTCCTTATTCAATTGTTGGAGATAATCTTTTGTGTGAAAAAGCTCAAAAGAATGATACGAAAAATAAAACTTCTGATAAAATAAATAAAACTATTCCTCATCGTAGACCTAATGTTACAGGTAGGGTGTGTAATCCTTGGAAAGTTCCTTCACGAGAAACATCTCGTCATCATTGGTAGACAGTTAAAATAGTAATCATATTACCTAATAAGAATAATGAAATATCATATTGATGAAATCATTTAACTAAACCTGAAACTGATGTTATTGCTCCAATAGCTCCTGTTAAAGGTCATGGACTATAATCTACTAAATGAAATATATGATTAGCATGTGTTGACATTAATTAAATTAATTTACTTCTCTAGAGTATAAAGTACTTAATACTGCAAATACATAGGACTGAATAATTGCTACTGCTGATTCAAGAACTAATAAAGCAATTTGGGCAATAATTAATAGTGAAATAATGGCGTATGAAAGTGATGGACCTGTATTTCCTAGAAGAGTTAATAGTAAATGACCTGCAATTATATTGGCTGCTAATTGTACTGCTAAAGTTCCTGGTCGAATTAAATTTCTAATTGTTTCAATACACACTATAAATGGTATTAAAATTGTTGGTGTTCCTTGAGGAACTAAATGTGCAAATATATGTTATGTATGATTAATTCAACCATAAATTATAAAACATAATCATAAAGGTAAAGCTAATGTTAAAGTTAATGTCAAGTGACTTGTACTTGTAAAAATATAAGGGAATAATCCTATAAAATTATTAAATAAGATTAGTCAAAATAAAGAATCGAAGGTAAAAGTTGATCCTGAATGTCCTGTAGATCCTAATAAAGTTTTAAATTTTTTGTGTAAGGTTAATAAAATTGAATTTCAAAAGATGTGGTATCGTGAAGGTTTTAATAAATATGTTGAAGGGATCACTATTAATCCTAAAAGGGTTCTTATTCAATTAAGGGATAAATTAAAAATACTTGAGGTAGGGTCAAAAACTGAGAATAAATTTGTTATCATTTTCAATTGAGAGGTTGAGTGGAAGATTTTTTAGTTAAATCAGATTTAGGGGATAGAGGAATTACAGAGTAGTAATTTATTATTCTAAAAAGTATAAATGTGATAGAAAAAAATAATAAATAAATGTAATCAACCAATTGGAGCAATTTATGGAATAAAAAAATATTAATAAGTTTAAAAATTTTAGTTTGACAAAGCAATGTTATAAATTTAACCAATTTTTTTATTATTAAATATTACATATAAAACATTAGAAGTAAGTGCTAATTTACTATTGAGCGGTTTAAGAGACCAATACTTGCTTTCAGTCATCTAATGATGAATTTATTTTATTTGTAATTCATTTAATAAAATGGTTAACAGGAATACTTTCAATAACAATAGGTATAAAACTATGATTAGCACCACAAATTTCAGAACATTGACCAAAGAATAATCCTGGTCGATTTATTAAAAAAATAATTTGTTTAAATCGTCCAGGAGTTCCGTCTACCTTTACTCCAAGAGCGGGTACTGTTCATGAATGGATTACATCTGCAGCTGTTACTAAAATACGAACTTGTGAATTTATTGGTAAAATAACACGATTATCAACATCTAATAATCGGAATCTATCTGTTGTTAATTCATTTGTTGGAATCTATCTATATGAATGTATATATATGAATCAAATTCTATATTTATAAAATCTGAATATTCATAACTTCACTATCATTGGTGTCCAATCCAAAGGAAAAGCAATAAATAATAGAATAATAGCTGGCAGAATTGTTCAAATTACTTCAATAGTTTGTCCATGTAGCAGATTTCGATTTGTGTATGAATTAAAAAATAATATAAATATTAGATTAGTAGAATAATATAAATATTTATTAGATTAGTTGTGATTATTACTAAAATTATAAGAGTATCATCGTGAAAAAATGATAATTGTTCTATTAAGGGAGAGGCACTGTCTTGAAGGCCAAGCGCTGCTCATGTTGTCATTATATAAATTAATGATTAAGTACTTTATATTTATAAATCTACTAAAAGTGAAATACTTTATATATGGAGCTTAAATCCATTGCACTAATCTGCCATATTAGAAATTAGTTAAAAGTGGTAATTCAGAATAACTATGTTCAGCGGGAGGGGTATTTTGAAGTCATTCAATTGATGAACTTAGTTGTATAGGGTAGATAACTTGTCGTTGGGAAATTATACTTTCTCAAATAATAAATAAGAAGAATAAAAGACCTAATAATGAAATAGAGGATCCAAAAGTTGAGATAATATTTCATGTTGTACAGGGCCCGCCATCTATCCTTACGGATTTGAACTAGGTATTATTTGAAGAATGGTAACACTTAGCTGTCATCTGATTTGACAGAAAATTAGTTTTATTCTTCGGCTGAACGAAAATGGTTGTGTACACGCTCAAAGAACGCTGGGAAATATTGCGACATTACTTTGAAAATCATGGTAATGTTGCAGAATGTGTACGAAAATTACGTACGGCAATGGGAAGAAGAAAATCACCGAATGAAGCGTATGTGCGTTACTTTGCGAAAAAAGTAAGAGAAAGTGGGTTGCTTATTGACAAACCAACGCGTGACCGACCAAAAACCGTGCGTACACCCGAAAATATTGCTGCTGTGGCCGATAGTGTTCGTGAATCACCAGGAACATCAGTTCACCGTCGTTCTCAACAATTGGACATTTCGGAGACATCATTGAGATGAATTTTGCGTAAAGACCTTGGTATGGTAGCCGAGGCAGCCATATGAATGAAGTTGTGTTTCATCATTAACCGGAAGGATTGTACTTCAAAATAAATAAAACAATTTGGAAAAATATTGAGTAGTTTCTTTTTTATAGCATTTTTAATTCCGTAAAGTTATATGGCGGACCCTATATATGCATCTGGATAATCTGAATATCGTCGAGGTATACCTGCTAGTCCTAAGAGGTGTTGGGGGAAGAATGTTAGATTTACCCCAATAAATATAATAATAAATTGACTCTTTAATCATCTAGGATTTATATTTAATCCAGTAAGTAAAAGGTATCAGTGAATAAATCCAGCTATAATTGCGAATACTACTCCTATAGATAATATATAATGGAAGTGTGCCATTACATAATAAGTATTATGTTAAATAATATCTACAGATGAATTAACAAGTATTACCCCGGTTAATCCTCCTACTGTGAATAATAAAACAAATCCTAGTGCTCATAGTATTGCTGGTGAATAATTTAGTTGAGTTCCATGGAGTGTAGCTAAACAACTAAAAATTTTAATTCCCGTTGGTACTGCAATAATTATACAGGGTGGGCCATATAGCGTTTGCTCTTGGAACCACCTATCTTTTTGAAAATGGTAACACAAATGACATGTCAAATTTGTTCATAATTTACTTAAAGGTTTGACATTTACGAAATGGGACGCTATACGCTTGAACAAAATTGGGAAGTATTGAAAACCTATTTCCAAAGTGGTGAGCCTTCTTCTTCTTTTCTGATTTTCACATCGGTGACTACGTCAATAAGCAAAATTGTCGGATTTGGGGCTCAGAAAATCCACACGTTAACTTCCGCTCAAATATGAACCAGACGGTATCAATAAAACGGTCCGCGGATGACATATGGCAAAAATACATTTTTTTGTTTTTTGGTAGGACTGTTATAAGCTTACATGGCAAATTTCGGCGTGATATGTCACATAGTTTGTTTTCTGTGCTACTGTAAACAAGTCAAGCTCGAGTGTGTTCTTCGAATTCTCTTTTATGACTTCAATTGTCTCAAAATGTTTTCCACGGAGCGGCAACTTGAGCTTGGGAATCAGGAAAAAGTCACATGGAGAAATATCAGGCGAATACGGTGCTTGCGGTACGATATTAACATTAGTTTTGTTCAAATAATCGCGAACAAGACGTGATGTGTGAGCTGGTGCATTATCGTGATGCAAGAACCATGACTTGTTGCCCCACAATTCCTTCCTTTTAAGACAAATGTTCTCGCGCAAACGCTTTAAAACGTCTAAATAATATTCAGCGTTAACCGATTTTGCGATTTGTGCGATTTTCAAGCACAATTTCCTTTACTTTTCCGATGTTTTCGTCGTTTACTGATGTTGCTGGACGACGTTCATGAAGCAAGTTTTCAACCGATGTACGGCCCTCTTGGAACGATTTGTACCACTGGAAAACACGTGCACGCGATAGAGCAGAGTCCCCATAGGTTGTCTGCAACATTTTTAAGGCGTCTGAAGCCGAAATTTTGTTGGAATAACAAAATTTCAAACAAATTCTTTGTTCAACTTGAATTTCCATCGTTAAATTCGAAGAACACACTCGAGCTTGACTTGTTTACAGTAGCACAGAAAACAAACTATGTGACATATCACGTTGAAATTTACCATGTAAGCTTATAACAGTCCTACCATCCAACAAAAAATTTATCTTTGCCATATGTCATCCGCGGACCGTTTTATTGATACCGTCTCGTTCATATTTGAGCAGAAGATACTGTAGAGAAGCAAATGCATCCACAACGAGTCACTGTTTGGCGCGGTTTTTGGTCTGGCGGGGAGCCGCGGTTACAGTAAATGGCGAGCGTTACCGTGACATTGTTTCCAAAAATTGAAGAGGATGACATGGATGACATTTGGTTTCAACAGGACGGTGCAACTTGTCACACTGTCAAAGTTACACTCGAACTTTTGGCTACCGATTTTGAAAACCGAATAAGCAGCCGAAATTCCGATATCAATTGGCCACCTTATAGCTGTGATATTTAAGCCCGTTGGACTATTTTTTGTGGTGAGCCGTTAAGGACAAATGTTATGCGAACCATCCAGAGACGATTGATGCTTTAAAACACGAAATCGAAGTTGCCATTCATGAAATTGGAGCCCAAACAATCGAAAATGTGCTTAAAAATTGGGTTGATCGAATGGCCTACTGTAAAGCAGGTCGTGGCAGTCATTTGAACGATATTATTTTTCATTCATAAATGACAATGTTCAATCTTCAAAATAAAAAAAAAGTTTGAAAAAATATTGATTTGTTTTTTTTTTATAGCCGATTCAAAACGCAAATTTTACATGGCCCGCCCTGTAGCTGATGTAAAATATGTTCGTGTATGTACGTCTATTCCAACAGTAAATATATGATGAGCTCATACAAAAAATCCCAATAATCCAATTGCTATTATTGCGTAATTTATTCCTAAAGAACCAAATGTTTCCTTTTTACCTGATTCTTGACTAATAATATGAGAAATTATTCCAAATCCAGGTAAAATTAGAATATAAACTTCTGGATGACCAAAAAATCAATATAAATCTTGATATAAAGTTGGATCTCCTGCTCCAGCAGGGTCAAAAAATGATGTATTTAAGTTTCGATCTGTTAATAATATTGTAATTGCACCAGCTAGTACTGGTAAAGATAAAAGTAACAATAGTGCTGCTAATACCACAGCTCATACAAATAATGGTATTCGATCAAATGTTATACCAGTGGATCGCATATTAATTACTGTTGTAATAAAATTTACTGCCCCAATATCTTTTATTTGATTTGTTGAGAATAATCATTGTCACGATTAAGACAATTAAAATATTCTTTATTATTAAAGCATTAAATGGCTGAAGATTAGGCGATAGATTGTAAATCTATTTATAAGAATAAATTCTTTTTAATCAAACAATTTATTTATAAGAATAATTTTTTCCAAAGAAATAGATCTAACTAAATTTATAAATCTAGAGCTTTATAGTCAATAATGACATTAGACTGCAATTCTAAAGGAGTATAAATATAGTATTACTAAGTCTTAAAAGAAGGTTATTAGTTTATTTAACTTAAAGCCTTTAATTCTATAATAAAAATAAACATTTTGATTTAACAAAATAAAATTGAATTAATGATTAAGAGTTTACTAATAAATAGATAGATCTAACTAAATTTTAAGATTTAGACTGGCTATAAGGTAACAAGATAATAGATACTAAAATTAATCTAAATGTGGAAATAAAAGATAAAATTATTATGCATTTAAATGAAATTTTATTAACTTGCATATAATTTGTTGAGTTATTTTAATTATAGTTTAGTATAAAATCAGCAAAACATAAACATAAATAAAAAAATAGTGTAATTAAAGTTATTACGGTTATAATTGTTATAAGAGTATATTGATTATTTAAAACTAATAATTGAATAACTAACCATTTTGGTAAAAATCCAATAAATGGTGGAAGTCCACCTAAGGATAATAGATTTAGAAATAATATAAATTTTAAAATTTTTGAATTAAAAAATTAATTAAATAATTGATTAATATGATACATTTTAAAATTATTAAAGATAAATTTTAAACTAAATGATAAAAATTTATAAAAACAAAAATAAACTATTCATATTGATTCACTAACTTGTATTGCAGCTAGTATTCATCCTAGATGATTAATTGATGAAAATGCTATTAGTTTACGTAAGGATGTTTGATTTAATCCTCCTATTGATCCAATAATTGTTGAAAGAATAATTACTGAAAAAGTAAAAGTGTTTTGTTGAATTGTAATATATGAAATTAATAAAATTGGTGCAATTTTTTGTCATGTTATTAATACTAAAGCATTTATTCATGATAGTCCTTCTGTAACATTAGGGAAAGGGGCGGCCCCGCTTTTTAGTAAAAGAGAGGAATAAATGACTGTATCATTATATATTGAATTTGATTGAAATATAGGGAAATTATTAAGGTATATCATAATAATAGCAAATAATAGAACAGCGGATGCTATTGCTTGAGTTAAAAAATACTTAAGGGAGGCTTCTGTTGATATTAAATTGTTATCTCTTATTAGGGGGATAAAAGATAATAAATTAATTTCTAAGCCTATTCAAGCACTTAATCAAGAATTAGATGATACTGTAATTAATGTTCCCTTTTTATCAGGCAATTCATTAAAGGAAAATAACTTATTTGAAATGAAATAGGCTGTTTTCATTGAATTTTTTTTTTTTTAATACTAGATTTATTAAAAAGGGGGATAAATTTAATTAAACTTACTTATTTAGTTATAATAATTAAATATAGTAATTAATTATTATATAATTTTATTTAACTAAATAATTAAAAATTCCAATATAGACATATCCGAGAGGTAAAAGTACAACTCATAGATAAATATATAGATGAATATAAAAAATCTAATTTTTATTATTAATTTATACAAATGTCTAACGTTAGATCAAAGTATGTGCCTATAAATGTAATATACAATTCTGCATCTTCTAATTTAAAGGGGTTTTTAACAAAATTAATAGGCATATATTAATTAATTAAATATTTATATACATATAGATATATATTAATCTAACTTAGTATATATCTTATTATTATAAAATATATTATTTAAAATTAAAACAAATTTTAAAAATTGAAAAATAACAGGATTATTTATCAATAAATATTAAAATTTAATAAATATGAAAAAAATAGAAATAAAAATTTAGTTGGATCTATTTATTTAGTAAATTCTTAATCATTAATTTTATTTTATTTTGTTATTCTAACTAAATTTTTTATGATAAATAATTTAAATTAAATGTAGTTATTTTATACCTATTAGCTTTATAAATTTAATTTATTATTTAAATTTTTATTAACTTATTAAGTTCAATGAAAATATTTGAAATGAAATAGGTTCTTTTCATTGAACTCTTTTTAATGAAAAAGAGTACATTTGATTAGGGGTCTTTTTACTTTTAAGGAGGAAATACTAAAATATTTTATTAAATTTGAAATTTAATTATAAATATTTCTTTATAAATAATTGTTATCTTTGATTTACTAAATAAATGGATCTAACTGAATTTTTATAACTAATTTTATTTATTATTAAGTTAATTAATTAATAATTTTTATTTATTGTGTTGATTTTACATAAATAATTAATTTAATGAAAATATTTGAAATGAAATAGGCTGTTTTCATTGAATTTTTTTAATGAAAAAGAGTAAATTTTATTAGGGGTCTTTTTACTTTTAAGGAGGAAATAGGTACTAATCAATTTTATTTTAAAATAGTTCTACTAAATTTTTTTTGACTTTATTTTTGTTAATAATTAATTAAAATACTAAATATTTATTAAATTTAAATTTATTAAAGATTTATACTATATTTATATCTAATTTATGTTACTAAATAAATAGATCTAACTAAATTGAATATGTTTTTTTTTTTTAATTTTATTTAATTATTAAAGTTTTATTTTGGCTTATGTTTTTGTTATTGATTTATTTTATATGTAAATTTTTGTAAGAAATTTTATTTATTTTAATAATAATTAGTTTTCTTTTAATTCTCAGTAATTAATTTTATAAATCAAAGAAATTTGGAATTAGTACAATAATTTTATATAGTATTGGCTAAATTTGTGCCAGCAGCCGCGGTTACACAACTAATACAAATAAAATATTTTTGGTAAAAGTTAAATTTTATACAAATAAAATATGTATAATTTTATTAGGTGAAATTTTAAAATTATTTATTTTTATTAAATTTTAATTGAAGCATGTAAATTTTATAAATAAACTACGATTAGATACCCTATTATTTAAAATGTAATTAATAAATACTAAGGTAGTAATAGTTATGTTCTTGAAACTTAAAAAATTTGGCGGTATTTTAGTCTATTCAGAGGAACTTGTCCTGCAATTGATAATCCACGATGTACCTAACTTAAATTTGTTTTTCAGTTTATATACCGTCGTTATTAGAGTATCTTATTAGAGTAATAATTTTCAATAATTTTTATTAAAATTTATATCAGATCAAGGTGTAGCTTATATAATATTTAAGTAGAGATAGGTTACAACAAAGTTATTTAAATAGATTTAAATTTAAAATTTTTTTTGAGAGTGGATTTGATAGTAAAATTTTAAAGATTAAAAATTTGATTTTAGCTCTAAAATATGTACATATCGCCCGTCGCTCTTACTATTAAGATAAGATAAGTCGTAACATAGTAGGTGTACCGGAAGGTGCGTCTAGAATGACAATTTAAAGCTAATTAAGTAAAGTATTTCATTTACATTGAAAAGATTTTTGTGCAAATCAATATAAATTCAATTTTAATATTTATTTATTAATTTTTTTTATTGTTAATTTAATTTATGAAAAGTAATTACATAAAATAAATTTAGTATTGTAGTTTTTAGTGAAAAAATAATTTTAATAACAGTTTATTATGTATTGTGAAAGAACATTGAAATAAATAGAAAAATTTTAATTAAAAAGAAAATTTAGTTTATTGTACCTTGTGTATCAGGGTTGATCAAATAATTAATAATTATTTATTAATCTTGATTTTTAATAATAATTTATTATTAAATTTTAATAACTTATTAAAGTTAATGTGTCAAAATTATTTTAAATAAATTATTAGAAATGAAATGTTATTCGTTTATAAAGGTATCTAGTTTTTTTAGAAATAAATTTAATTTATTTTTTTAATTTAAAAATTTATTAATTTGACTATTTGAAGGGATAAGCTTTAAAATAAAATAATTAAAAATTATTGAATAATTGACTTAAAATGTATGCATAGAATTAGAAATCATTTGTAAGTTTGTTATAAATTATTTTATAATTTATATTATTTAATTTTGTTTTCATTAAATTTATTAATATTCTTTTATTAATTTTAAATAAAAAGTAATAACGATTAAATTATTGTAGTATATTTAAGTATTGTTAAAATATTTTATATTGAAAAGTTTATATAAAGAACTCGGCAAATTTTATTTATACTCGCCTGGTTAACAAAAACATGTCTTTTTGAATTATATTTAAAGTCTGACCTGCCCACTGAATAATTTTAAATGGCCGCAGTATTCTGACTGTGCAAAGGCAGCATAATCATTAGTCTTTTAATTGAAGGCTGGTATGAACGGTTGGACGAAGTATAAGCTGTTTCATATAAATTTATAATAGAATTTTATATTTTAGTTAAAAAACTAAAATTTTATCAAAAGACGAGAAGACCCTATAAATCTTTATATTTCATACTAACTAATTTTTTTTGATTTATTTTATTTTTTTAATATTAATTATTTTGTTGGGGTAATATTAAAATTTAATGAACTTTTAATTTTTTAAAATCATTAATTTATGAATTATTGATCCATTAACAGTGATTAAAAGATTAAGTTACTTTAGGGATAACAGCATAATTTTTTTTGAGAGTTCATATCGACAAAAAAATTTGCGACCCCGATGTTTAATTAAGTTATAATTTTGGGTGTAGCCGTTCAAAAATTAAGTCTGTTCGACTTTTAAATCCTTACATGATCTGAGTTCAGACCGGCGTAAGCCAGGTTGGTTTCTATCTTTAATAAATTATAATACTTTAGTTATATTTTAATAATAGAATATTATTAATAAAATAAACTATGTATTTTGGCAGATTAGTGCAATAAATGTAGAATTTATTTATGTAGTTTATGCTACAAATAGTACTTTATTTTTATGGAAATAATTTTATCTTTTGTTGGTAGATTAATATTTGTAATTTGGGTGAGAGTAGCTTTTTTAACTCTTTTTGAACGTAAAGTATTAGGTTATATTCAGATTCGTAAGGGTCCTAATAAGGTTGGTTTAATAGGAATGCCTCAGCCTTTTTGTAACGTCCTTTGGGCTAGCTTTACCTCTCCACCTTTTCGCTGATTGTGGCGTTACGTGCGCTGCTAGCATAGGCTTGTGACGTGGATTTAGCTTAGCTCTTCTTTGTTCCGCCTCCAGTTCCATACTTATTTCCGTGAGACAGCGCTTCAATATGATGCACCGCTTCTTAACCTCACCATGTACATTGTGCCGCTGATCACAATAGTGAATTAGATCGTCTATCTATGATCCGAGTTTGATAACTAATTGGGCTAGTATATCCTCCTGTGGAAATTTTAAGCTGCAACCAACATCGACATTTCACGGATTCTTGTCATTTGTCACAGGTGTGGTGTTCAATCTGGTCGAGCTCCTGTCGCACTTGCTTAGATACTGTAATGAGGTGCTGCTGAGGAGTCGTAGCAGTTGTGGGGGTGCCACTTGAGGCAGACGCTGCTGGTTCAGTCGTTGCATTAGTATGTGGCGAATATTGCATTAACGAACTTCTCCAGAAAACATTGATGTTTTCTGCTGTTGCTGGTGTATTTGTTGTAAATTTGTTTTTAATGTGTCCCTTCTGTAAGGGTCCAAACTTAAGACCGCTATATCCACTCGTGTCTGTAGTTTCCTTAAGGCTCCATGATTATTTACGAAAGCAGTGAGGTCATGCGACGGATGACCCTGGCCCTTATGGGGTCCAGAGTTCAGAGCCAAGCCCCAACCGGAACAAATAGGGAGTCGTCACAACCTAACGTACATAGCCTAACTCCAAGGCAACGAGTATTGAAAAGAGACCTGCCAGGTTTTATTAGGACGGAGAATTTGCAATTCTTTCTGCAAGCCATTTCTACGGTGTTTCAAGTCGCATACTCAGGTAACAGGGAATTACAAGCCCAGCCCAGGTTTCTCATTTCCAAATATGTCCAGTATTTCAAAGCCAGAATGATACTGGTCTCCATTCTGATGACTCGCTAGCAAGATTACGCGTAAGTTACAGCCGCTCCTAGCCTGGAGCCAGATGCTGAACAGGGAAGCCGCTCACTGTGAGTCAAACGCTCCTGGATTTTTGTATAGTTCACCATACCATTGTATGCGGTATCTGTGCGCCTCTGTCACCGAAGTGTCCTCGGATTTGTTCGATTTATATATATATGTATATATGTAAGAAAGATTTAAACAAAAGTTTTGGTTTAGATATTCACTTTATTTCACTTTTACTGCTTAATCAATACTAATAACTTAATACTATTTTTCTTACTTCATCACCCACACTTCGGGCTCCTATCTCTGAGTATAAGAGACGAAATGTGAGAGACTTTCGGGAGTGGAGTCATGTATGTAGTCGACATATATAAAGTATATATGTCACTCCTCCCAACTTTAAAAATGTCCACAGCTCTTAACTAATGTACTAATATACATTTGCATTTTATATATAAGTTTTTCCTACTAATTCTTTATTTTTATATTCTATAAAATTATTTTTATTATTTATATTTTTTTGTTTTCATTTTTTCGAAATTGCTAGATTTAAATGATTCGTTAACATAGCTTTCATTAATTATTATTTACATAAATAAAAATAAAATTCCAATTAAATAAGAACTTTCATTTACTCAATATATTTTCTTTTTCCTTTTAAACTGGTTTTTATATTTTCTGACTTTCTGATTTTTTAAATTTTATAATATGGTGCTCCCCATCTTCTTCCGTTTTTAACAATCTTACTTGCCTATACGGATTACATATTTTATCTAATCGTTTTCTTGCATCTTCCGCATTTACAAAATTAGTATCGATTTCATTTTCTTGTCTGTGCTTATTAATATTTTCAATTCTTTTTTCTTTGATTATTTGGGGATGATTTTTTGGTGGTTGTTTATTGAAAAATATATTGTATGGAATTTCCCCTGTAGTCGAGTGAATAATTATATGATTATAGGTATAAATTGCTTGCTCTATTTCTAAGTATTTTAATTCTTTGTCTTCTGATGTATGTATTATTCTTAACTTTTCATTGAGTGTTTTGTGTAGTCGCTCAATATCGCCGATACCTGTTTTTCCTGTTGTTACTTCAATTCTTATGTTCATTTGATCACACCACTGTTTGATGTTTGTGTTATTTAGGCCCTGATCTTGGTCAACTTTCATAACTTTGGGGGGTCCCATAGTATTAAATATTTTTAGTAAAGCTCTTTTCGACTCAAGCCAGTTTAGTGCCTTCACCTTCTCTACCATAGCGAATTTAGAAAATAAATCGATACACGTCAAATAATATTCGTTATCCCATTTCCAAAAGTCTAAAACAAATTTTTCTCTGATTTCGTATGTCGGAGGGGTAACTTTGAATGGAAGCTTATATGTAATATGGTCACTTTTGCAGTGATTACAAAGCTCGCAACTATTAATAATGTTTGAAATTTCTTTCAGATAATTTGGATAGTAATATTTTTCTTTAAAACATTTTGCAACTTTCTCTATTCCCTGGTGAAGTCCACTTATATGCATTTCTGTCACTATAGTTTTAAAATCAGAATAATCAAAAATATTTTCCAATTCCTTAGTTGTCCTATAAACTCTATTTCTACTAGCATTAATCAAAAATTTGTACACATTTTGAAGCTGCAGGAAATCATTATCATTTGGCATATATATAACTGTTTTGTTCTTTAAAAGGTGAGTTTTAATTATTTCTATAATATAAAACTTTTTTTGTGTTGGTACTATTTTGTTTTCCTCTTACTATTTTGAGTTAATTTTTATATACATTTAAGGGTCTTTCAGTTATGTGAATAAAACTTTCGCTGTCCTCATCAGCGGAATGAATGGTTGCACAATTAGAAGCGATTTCATCTTCTTCTACATTACATTCCTCAACTTTAATGCGAGAAAGTGCATCTGCAACATGATTTTCCCTTCCCAGGATGTATTTCACGTCGAAGTCATACTCGTTGAGGCGAATCTTCCACCTTTGCAGCTTTGCATTTAGCTCTTTCAAATTATGTAGCCATTGAAGTGGTCTATGAAGCTCGCGAAGCAAATAGGATGGCTTTGTTGGCTTAACACTGCCCCTAAGGCGACGTTAGAAGCGTCTGTAGTTAGCGTAAATGGTTTTTTATAATTTGGGTACACTAATACAGGATCTTCTGGAATCAATATTTTTATAGTATCTATGGCGTTTAGGTATTCTTTATCCTGCGAATTTATCCTATTTCCCTTTTTTAAACAGTTTGTCAGCGGTTTGGTAATTTTGGCAAAGTTTTTAATAAATTTGCGATAAAATCCAGCCAAACCCAAAAACTGTTTAATCTCTTTTTCTGTTTGAGGTACAGGATAATTTAATATCGCTTTAATTTTATTCGGATTTGGCTTTATACCTTCTGGGGTTACTATGTGCCCCAAGAACTCTGTTTCGTGTTTCAGAAACTCACACTTAGCAAGCTTTACTTTAAGGTTAGCATCGAATAATCTTGCTAAAAATGACAATATCATCTAAATACACCATACAATTCTTACCAATTAACCCTTCCAATACTGTATTCATCAGCCTTTGGAATGTGGCTGGGGCATTTTTCAGCCCAAATGGCATACGTAGAAATTCGTAGTGACCTCCTTGCGTAGAGAAAGCAGTCTTCTTTCTGTCGGCAGGGTCCATTTCTATTTGGTGGAAACCCTGTGCCAAGTCCAAGGTAGAAAAGTACATACATTTACCCAACTTATCTAAAATTTCATCCATGTTTGGGATCGGGTACCTATCGTCTACGGTAATGGTGTTTAACTTACGAAAGTCGAAAACTATTCTCCATTTATCTTTCCCAGAGTGATCTGGCTTTTTAGGCACAACCCATAGCGGTGCAGAGTACGGAGAATCGCTATGGCAAATAATTTCTTGCTTCAGCATTTCCATTAATCTAAATTTTGTTTCTTCGTCGTCATCATTTATAATATTTAGAAGACTATCAAAATTCTCTAAGGAGTTCTTACTATCTGAAAACTTATAAAGCATTCCACTTAAATGAAGAGTGTTATTTTCAAGATTTATTTTCGAATTTAATTTTTTCAGTATATCATAACCTAAAAGTCCTTCGTAGTTGTTAGAAAAATTGTACACATAGAATTTTAAATTTTGCTTATTAAACGCAATTGTTTCCTGCACTTTGTCTAGCACGACTTTTCCGGTTGCAGTTTTTAAAATTATTGGCTTTACTTTAATTGCTTCATTGCTGAGTATACACGGTTTAATTAAACTAACAGACGATCCCGTATCTATTAAAAATTTTCTCATTTTATTGTTGAGTGTCAATTTAATTGAGGGTAGTTCTCCGAGGCTTCTAATTGAAAATTCGAATCATCGTGATCCATTGGTTCAGGTTGACCGTATCTACGTATTCTGGACTGGTTTGAGTCAGCCGGGCTAAACTTTCTGGCTTGCAATGAATTCGTTTGCAAGACATTGCTTGGAATTGCGCTGGTAGGGCTATTAAATAAATGAGGGCAATGCTTTTGTGCGCAAAATTGGCCTACATTTATCTGCCTGGATTGATTATGGCTTAAATTAGTATTATCTGATGGGACTCTTCTTGTATGAAAGTTGTTATTATTTAATGTTTGATAGTGATGATTTCTATCGGTTAAAGTAGAGTTCACAAATCCACCTTTTTGAAATCTATTATTATTAGAGTAATGGGGAGCCCTTGAACTGTTTCTTACATCCCGTTTATATTCATAATCAAATGCATCATTCTCTTTTAAAATTTTTTTTTATATTTTTTTTTTATTTTAAAAAATTGACTTAAAGAGTAAATCTTATAAGCTAATTGTAAATAAAGCGATAGCATCGAGGCCTTACGCTTAAACTGTGTATATGGAGTTATTTTGTATTGTGTCTTAAATTCTATGGTATAGGTAGGTTATTTTAAGGAATTTGGTTATTAAAGATATTGAATCGGAGGTTGGGGAAGATAGATGCGTCATTGGGTTTGAGTTGCTGAAGATTTGTCTTCTGCGGGCGGTGTATAGTGGGCAATGAAGAAGGATATGGGGTATGGTACATGTTACGTTCGGGTTGCACGTGCACGTAGTTGGGTTGGTGTTAGTCATGAAGTGTCCATGTGTAATCTTTGTATGCCCTAGCCGAAGAATTCAGAAAAGTTCCGATTCTTCGCATTAGTGTTACCTTGCTCATTGCCGTTACCTTGCTCATGTGTCCGTTACCTTGCTCATTGCCGCTACCTTGAATGAACTGCAAGCGAAAGCGCGGAACGAACGACAAAGCAAACAAAGCAAACGAACGGCAACGTTCGACATCTTGCTCTCTCCTACTTAAGTGAGCGTATATGTGTATGTATATGCGCATATGTACATATATAATATAAATTCACGTATTTGTATTTGCATATGCCTTGTTATTGATTATTATTAATTTGATTTACTTGAAGAATTTAAAATAAAACCAAGTTTGTTAATAATACCTGTTGTTTTAATGTTATTATTATTTTTTGACGTGATAACGTCTTATAATTCTATGTAGCCGGCTGCACGCACCAAAAAATGCGTCGTTATCTTGCTCATGCGTCGTTACCTTGCTTGAACAGCATGT
The DNA here is from genome assembly GCF_027943255.1 of Anastrepha obliqua. Lineage (NCBI taxonomy): Eukaryota > Metazoa > Arthropoda > Insecta > Diptera > Tephritidae > Anastrepha > Anastrepha obliqua. The sequence continues at coordinate 41,351,290 of NC_072897.1, read as the reverse complement.
TATGTTATGTTATGTTATGTTATGTTATGTTATGTTATGTTATGTTATGTTATGTTATGTTATGTTATGTTATGTTATGTTATGTTATGTTATGTTATGTTATGTTATGTTATGTTATGTTATGTTATGTTATGTTATGTTATGTTATGTTATGTTATGTTATGTTATGTTATGTTATGTTATGTTATGTTATGTTATGTTATGTTATGTTATGTTATGTTATGTTATGTTATGTTATGTTTGTTATGTTATGTTATGTTATGTTATGTTATGTTATGTTATGTTATGTTATGTTATGTTATGTTATATTATGTTATGTTATGTTATGTTATGTTATGTTATGTTATGTTATGTTATGTTATGTTATGTTATGTTATGTTATGTTAATGTTAACTCATTCTCTATATCCATACAAAATATCTATCAAACAAATAAAATTAAAATTTTCTTTTGAAAAATGCAACCATTCAATCAGTATTTTCTTATGACGTTATCACGTTAAACTATCGTCAGTAAACCGACTTTACAGACAACCTCTTTTTTTTCAGATGTTTGAGTTGCATTTTTGTATGGGTGGACGGGACGAAATGCTTTTGCATTTGTTAGTATTTATTTTAAGATGTCAGTTTGCTGCAAAATCTTCTGCAATATTGTGTTTCACTTGCATGTTTTTGCTAATATCTCCAATTGTTCTGGCTGGGTGGTAAATGACAATACCATCAGCAAGGGCTATGATATTGTATATTTTAAATAAGTACAGTAATTAAAGTATATAGAAAATAAGGCATTTCCTGTCGCTTGTTGCAAACCTTATGTTACATTAAATTCGCGACTACTTCTTATATGACTTACATACATATACTGAATTTTTTTTTTTGCAGCATGTTATAAATGAGCATGGTAAGGTGAACCAGGAATTTATAGCCAATAAGTTTAGATATCAGCCCTTCGCTCCACACTCGGTCAAAAGCCTTTTCAGTGTCCAAGAAACAAGCTGCTGTAACATGTTTTAATTATTCCACCTAGAATTAATTTCGGAGGACACAGGTTAATTGCATGAAAAGTGGAATGCCTATAGTTAATATCACATTGCTTAGGATTCACTTAGTCGTTAGTTTCAGTGACCCTGATTATATTATAGTTATGTTGATTGCGACCTAAAAAACTTTACTAATGTTTGGTAACAAGCTGATTGGTCGGAGAGTTTTTGTTCTTCTCTGTTTTTTTGGTATCACGATCGGTTTAGCATACTATGTCGGGTATGTCTTCACTGTTTTTGATGGAGTATATACATGGTATCAAAATTTTTTCTGGTAGATTGCAATTCAAGCCATCTGGTTAAATAGGTCCATAAATCAGTAACTATGACGCTGTTTGAAGTATTTTATGTTGCTATTTTGATTTCGATTGGTGCCGTAGAGTACCAAACATACATAAAGAATTTACAGAAGCTTCATTTATTCAAAAATTATTAACACTGAGAAACAACATTAGCGGAACTATGTGTAAGCTTTCATTCACGAAAAAATCGATTATTATTTGCCATCAATTTTACCACATGTGCGCCATCCAATTCGAATATGTGGAAAAACGTCAAAAACAAACATTGTGGTTGTTCATATGACTAAAATCCTTGACAGGCCGGGGGCCTGGGTCTGGCTACCAGCTGAGCCCTCCAAGCTATAAGCAATTGAGGAGCTTATCCAACTTGGCATCGAATGACTTTATACCGCCGACGGAACTAGTTCAAGTTGGTGAAGTCAACGAGAAGCAGCGCTACCTTAGTTCTGTCTTCAAAGAATCTGCGCTCGCAGCTCTCGCGGACTGTGATAGAGGAATAAACTACCGTTTCTACTCCATCACACTGAGAGTGCTCAAGAAAGATGAACCATCGCAGATTCAGTCAACCCTCAGAGTGCAACTCTTTAAACTCCACTGCGAGTGAGCCTGAAGACGTAACCGTCATCGCGGCGGGCACCGAAAGCGATACGTGATAGGTGTCCGCTTACGTCAGCTAGGACGCAGTTTTTTTTTATTTTATTACACTATTGTCACTGCTTAGGTGGAAATGGAAATAGTAAATGGAGGTTTACCTCTTTGTGAGTTTCCACTCTCACATAAGAAAAGGACGGACTGGCCAAAAGACAAAGCGTCACCGTCAGCTTTCTTCTAAAAACGCGCTTATTTCGAAACATTCAGCCTGCCGCTAAGAACTGATGAAGCAAACCCTTCTATGACAAAGTCTGTTTCCCTCGGCAAGCTTGACCCATCGCCTCAAATTTATAAAGCGGTACACGTTGTTACCAAAATATGTAACTTTACTTTTAAATATCATGTCTGAAAGGCAAAAACGGAATCCGGAGATCTCTGCCTTGAAGAGGGACATCAGAAGCATTTTAAAATTCGAAAAAACCGGGATCTTGGTAAGCCTATAATGTTGCAATGTTTTCAAATAACTGAACCCGAAACCCCGTCAGAAGGGCCTAAATAGAATTTTATAAGGGCATTGAAAACGCAAACATTGAAGGAAGCTCTAACGGAAATCAATTAGTTGAAAAACTGTCGAAAATTCAATTTACCCGAAATTTGTATGGAAGTCAAAGGGTGACGGAAATTTCGCCAGGTGCATAGAAGATCCTAACGCAAAATTTTTTAACGCGAGAACCTGGAATTTCTCCGGGAACATCATAAGCCTTAAACATACGAAAATGGTAATTAGCTCTTTCCAGCAGGACTAGATAGCATTTCGCCCACTGAACTGATATAGAAGAAGCTTTCAACAACCTCTACCTGGGTGCCGTTCAGGCGGGCCTGCATAGGACACAGGTATAATCCTCTCAGATACTTCTCGAGAAAATAACCGTTGTCTCGAAGATGGGAAACAAATATTAATAGCACGTAGCGAAGGGTGCTTTTTAGGAAAGGACCCTCTACCCTATACTCTGAAATCTTATTCTAACACGAAGTCAACTGGATCTGAAATATCAAAGGCAGGTCCAGAGAAGCGGCCAATTCTCTATATGGACGCAAATTGGCTATATGTAAAAAATGGAGCTTAAAACCACGCATGGTATACTGATTGTACACTGCGGTTTTGAGGCCTGTACTCTTCTATGGGACCAACGTTGAAAAAATTGAATTCATTCAAATGAAGGAAATCATTACAATAAAAACTGAAAAGAAATGCAGCATGCGCGAACCTATTGGAATACATAAAATACAAATACCTCCCACTCTTATTGAAACTTCACCCTCTTTCTCCAATGCAACAAAAAATACCTTCAGTAATCCACAAAACAATATAAACACAACAAATATAATTAATCACCAAGCAATACAAACCTCCAGAAACCCCAACAATTTAAATATCATCAAATCAAATAATACCACAAAAGGAAGTAAGAAAAATACAACAAATACATCATTCAAGCCAGCATCACCTACTCCCACTGTTGACACTCTTTTACCCTCCACCAACAATAATAACAATGGTAACCCACAAACCAAGCAAATATTTTCTAATAGCAACAATGCTAACACAGCAAACATAAACGCAAATGAATATAACGCGACTACCGATGGCACAAAATAATTCAGTCGATTACTACACCACAAAACCCACTATTTTCCCCTTCCTTTCTCAACTTACTTCTACCCAGCTTCCCACCCACCCTTTTCCACCTGTTATTACAGAAAGCCCATCCCAAAAAGAAGAATATTAATGGAAATATTGGAATATTAATTGACTGCTTAATAACTACATAGATTTAAATATAGAAATCAATTAATTCAACCCGGCAATTGTCGCACTGCAAGAAACACATATTCCATCCAATAAAACAGCATACGCACCTAATAAATATAATAGCTATTTCCTCAATTTGCCTCAAAATACCTTGTGTAAGCAAAGATTCGCTTTCTTTATAAAAAATTCCTTAAATCATAAAATAATTCCTATTTCATCTAATATAATATATCCTACCTAGCTATTGAGATTGATATTGAAAGAAAAATCACTTTAATTAATTGTTATATTCCTCCTAGCCAAAATTTTCATTACAAAGAGCTTACCGATATAATTAACAAATTTTCCACCGCAATTATAGTCCTAGGCGATTTCAATGCCTAGAGCCCATTGTGGGGCTCCGAGCATTCCAATATAAGAGGAAATACTATTGAAGATTTAATTTTGACCTAAAATCTCATTGCCTTGAACGACAACATTTTTCCACACACCAAACCCTCACCCATCCGGATATCATCATTGCATCCAGTTCTATAGCTCCCAGCCTTTCTTCTCGTACATTGTACGAACTCCATAACAGCGACAATTTCCCGCTTTTAACATCCTTTTCCATCCCTGATTGGTACGAAGTCAAGCCAATATCAAAATTTTTAACCGGAAAAGCTGACTGGGAAAAATTTCTTTCTTTATCCATAACTCTAACAAACAATAAGGCGGTTTCAAAAAACATCAACGTAATATAGAAGCTGCTAATATTCGGCAGCCCACCTCTCAATATCGCAAACAAACACAAGAAAATTTTCCGCCAAACTACCATACTGGTCTAATCTACTTACCATTTTTAGAAATAGCAAGCAAAAACTGTGGTCCAAATATAAGTACCACATAAACGATACCAACCTCGTTAATTATAAAACAGCGAATGCTGTTTTCAGAAAAGAGCTTAAATCAGCTAAGAGGCATTCCTTAGAAAAACTCACAGCCCTAAACAAATTTGGTCAGATATTATAACGCTAACAGGCAGCTCGCGTCGTTCTAACATACCAACCATTTATTTATAATGAACAAGGGCCAATCTACGCTCCACCAGATATCGCTGAAGAATTTGCCAAATCCTGGTCATCCTACTCCCACGACTCCACCTTTCATTCCGCCTTCAACTCGCAAAAAAATCTAACCCTACCTGAATATAATTCCAACCCATAGCCTTCAATTGAAGTTTCGCTCATAGAATCCCAAATTTCTCTATATGAATTCGATTCCACGATCTAAAAAATGACAGGAAAGACACCGGGCTTGGTTAAAATATCCTATGAAATATTATAATATATACTAAAAAACCTACCCAGCATCCTCAAAATCCGACTCGTGAATCTTTACAATGAAATTTCTAATGCTGGAATCTTTCCTCAAGAATGGAAGACTGCTTTAATTGTCCCTCTACCCTCACTATGAACTTTAGACCTATCTCCTTACTCCCTTGCATGTCGCTTTTATGCTTGGATCATTTCGTATCCTCGGCTTTAGCGTCAGGTAATCTCGTTTCTGTATTAAGTTTAGACTTCGAGAAAGCATTAGATAAAATCGGCATTCTTGTATATCTTAACCAACTCAAGCGCTGGAAAATCAGAAACAAAATTTATATATTCGTTAAATCCTTTTTAAGTAATCGCAAGTTTTCAGTCAGCGTTAATAATTGTAAATCACAGGCTCATAGCCTCTTTAATGGTATACCGCAAGGTTCACCTCTCTCAGTGACACTGTTCACTATAGCTTTTAATGAAATTAGTTCAATTGTCGGCTCTAATGCCGAGGTGGAACATGTTATATATGCTGATGATGTTTTAGTATTTTTCAAATTAAAAACCTTAACGAAGTCATTTATACTTTTCTGAACATTTTAAACATTATAAGCAAATGGTCAGAAATATCAGGCGCCAACATCTCAGCAAGTAAATGCGCTACTGTCACAAACCAGCTTGGTGTCACAATCTCAGTACTTTACTTTTCTACTGCTCAGTATTTACAGCGAAAGCAACTGCATTGCTTGAAGCGATAGCTTATGCCTCCAACAAAGGCGGAAAATTCATTATTTGCAGCCATAGTAAATCCGTAATGGACGCTATATTGAACCATTCTAACGAAACTCCGAAACACCGAAATCCGAAATAATAGCGTATCAAATAAAAATTCCATAAGGATCATGTGAGTTCCAGTTCATACCGGAATTCAAGGGAACGAGTGCGCTGATACTAGAGCCAAAGAATCTGCCCAAGAACCCCTTCACAGTGCACATTTTACTATCAAAGGTATTCGGAAAACTATACTAAAATCTCTTCAGGATACGTGCAATAGTCAACGGATTAATTATTAACCCCACTACAAAAAGTACAATCCTACTGGCATCAAGCCACATGTCATCCAAGAACCTCAAGATAATTACACGCCTTCGAATCGGTCACAATGCCAATGCAGTCAAACCAGACTGTCCTTTTTGCAACTCAGACGACTACACGACTACACACCTCCTCGATACCTGCCCAGGTTTGGAATGCACTAGAAATGCAATTCATCCTAACCTTGAACTTTCGAAGCTACTCAACAACACAGATGACAATAGCATTAACTTAATTTGTAAATTTATTAAACTAACTCAATTAAAACTTTAACTCTTTGTGAAAACTATATACAAAATTATACTCCGATCAAACTCACACTACCCACTAATCTTCTAATACTCCCTCAACTGCCCTCTCCCATCCTCTTGTATAGTTATATAATATTACTTACCTATATTACTACTCTAGTTACTACTCTAGTCTACTGGCAGCCAGTGCTTATTTCTTAAGTGAAATAGTTATTAATAACTGTTACTCTTTTAAACAAATAAATAAAAAAAAAATACTTCTTCAATTTTTCATCATTTATCAGTAAATCAGCTGAAAACACCGATATTAATGCAGATGATCTTGCAAATATGGTGAGTGATTAATGGTTAAAAGCACCATAAACTTTTTTCATCAATGCCAATGTTTCAGTAAATGTCTTACCGATTTTAAAACAAAATTTGATATTAGCTCTTTGTTCGAAACTCATTTTTGTACCGATGACACAAACATACTGACACTTTAAACGCAGTAACTTCGCTTCCACTGAACCGAATGTCACCAAGCTTTCACCGGAAAACAGCTAGGGATGAAATTTCCAACGCACTAACTCATTAAAAAGATGGCGGCATCAAAAACATTTTTATGACGCCAGTCTTGTTTATTTTGGACTTCACCTTGCAAACAATGTTTTCAAAAACACTAACGAAATCTACTTAAAATAAAAATATAAGGATTCTATATACTCCAAATTCAATTAAATGCACCGTGTTTTTCCTTGTTATTTGTGTTATTTTACATTCTGTAGCAATGCCTGTAGGAGTCAAACAAATAAGAAGTTGTAATAATGATAATTAAAACATTGTTTTAAATTCAAATTCAGAAATTGCCAGTGGAACATTTTCCACATCTGGTGAATATTTTTTTTTGCTATATTATATAGTAAATTTAACATTACTTATAACTTAGCAGAATACATGGAAAAACCTTTCTACTTTTACTGACAGCTCATCATCCTTACTCCAGATTTTGGAATAGTTTTGAGTAAAATGATTTTGTATTTTTCAACGCGAACTATTTATCTATACTAATATTATAAAGAGGAAAACTTTGTTTGTTTGTTTGTTTGTTTGTAACGAATAGGCTCAAAAACTACTGGACCGATTTTAAAAATTCTTTCACCATTCGAAAACTACATTATCCAAGAGTAACATGGATTACATTTTATTTTGGAAAAAAATAGGGTTCCGTAAGATATTTGGATTTTTCGGACACAAACTGAAAAAAATCTTATATATAAAATAAAGTCAACTTTTTGTGTGTGTTCGCTAACCGGCCGTGTCTGCACCGAATTAAACCAAACTTACACACATTGCTAAGAAGGTATTGAAGATGGTTTCCGTATAGTTTGGATACCTATTGGTGCATAGGGCTCGAGATATAGGTCAAAACGTGGACCCGGGTAACCTTTGGTTGTGTATGTACAATATGGGTATCAAATGTGATAAGTTGATAAGTGCTTTAATACGGGGTAATTTTCATACCTATTGATGACAAGGGTCTCGAAATATATGCCAAAACGTGGACCCGCCGTGTCTTTGAACCGAATTAAACCAAACTTACACACAGTATTAAGTAGGTATTGAAGATGATTTCCGTATAGTTTGAATACCTATTGGTAGATAGGGTCTCGAGATATAGGTCAAAACGTGGACCCGGGTAACCTTCGGACGTGTATGTACAATATGGGTATCAAATGGAAGCTGTGGTGAATGCTTTTGTTCAGAGTATTTTTCATGCCGCGCCGTGACTAGGGTCTCGAGATAGAGACCAAAACGTGGACCCTAGAATGTGTTTGTACAATATGGATATCAAATTGAAGCTGTTGGTAAATGCTTTAGTACAGCGTATTTTTCATGCCGCTCCGTGACTGGGGTCTCGAGATATAGGTCAAAACGTGGACCCGGGTAACCTTTGGTTGTGTATGTACAATATGGGTATCAAATGAAAGCTGTTGATAAGTGCTTTAATACGGGGTAATTTTCATACCTATTGATGACTAGGGTCTCGAAATATATGCCAAAACGTGGACCCGCCGTGTCTTTGAACCGAATTAAACCAAACTTACACACATTGTTAAGTAGGTATTGAAGATGATTTCCGTATAGTTTGAATACCTATTGGTAGATAGGGTCTCGAGATATAGGTCAAAACGTGGACCCGGGTAACCTTCGGACGTGTATGTACAATATGGGTATCAAATGGAAGCTGTGGTGAATGCTTTTGTTCAGAGTATTTTTTATGCCGCTCCGTGACTAGGGTCTCAAGATAGAGACCAAAACGTGGACCCTAGAATGTGTTTGTACAATATGGATATCCAATTGAAGCTGTTGGTGAATGCTTTAGTACAGCGTATTTTTCATGCCGCTCCGTGACTGGGGTCTCGAGATATAGGTCAAAACGTGGACCCGGGTAACCTTTGGTTGTGTATGTACAATATGGGTATCAAATGAAAGCTGTTGATAAGTGCTTTAATACGGGGTAATTTTCATACCTCTTGATGACTAGGGTCTGGAAATATATGCCAAAACGTGGACCCGCCGTGTCTTTGCACCGAATTAAACCAAACTTACACACATTTTTAAGGAGGTATTGAAGATGGTTTCCGTATAGTTTGGATACCTATTGGTAGATAGGGTCTCGAGATATAGGTCAAAACGTGGACCCGGGTAACCTTCGGATGTGTATGTACAATATGGGTATCAAATGGAAGCTGTTGATGAATGCCTTAGTACAGAGTATTTTCCATGCCGCTACGTGACTGAGGTCTCGAGATATAGGTCAAAACGTGGACCCGGGTAACCTTTGATTGTGTATGTACAATATGGGTATCAAATGAAAGCTGTTGATAAGTGCTTTAATACGGGGTAATTTTCATACCTATTGATGACTAGGGTCTCGAAATATATGCCAAAACGTGGACCCGCCGTGTCTTTGCACCGAATTAAACCAAACTTATGCACATTGTTAAGTAAGTATTGAAAATGGGTTTCGTAAAGTTTGGTTGTAATTCGGAGCAGTGGCAACGGGTACAGCGTTCTTTTGAGCCAGCCATAATGTCGCTTACTTTTTTAATGCTTGGGGCGGAACTGAACTGTCAAATTGACAGTGTGAGTTACAATGTGTCAATATTTCTTTCTGATTTGGATGCCATAAGGAAAAAACGTAAGTGCAACATGTAAAAATTGTTTGTGAATTTTTTTGGAGTGGATTTTAGAACAGTGAATAATTTCTTACGAAATTTGAGAATTTAATGTGAAATCCGAATGAAATTATGTGTTCGTGGAAAAAACAATTTTTTTGGTTTTTTTTTTTGAAAAATATAAATGGGTAATGGTTAAAAAAGCTCCAATGCTTAATAAAACATATAAATTGAAACGAAAAATTCATGGATGATCAGGAAAAAAGACGATTGTTTATTCATATGCGTTGATTTGAAATTTAAAAACAATCTTCTTTTTTCCTGATTTTCAATTTATATTTTATATTTACTCAAAACAAATAGAAAAACAAAAAATATTGTTTATGCCAAAGCGCTTGAATAAAGAATAAAGAAATAAATAATATGAAAACCATATATTTTCTGTTCTAAACCATATCTATTCTATTTTAGTGTGCCCAGCGAAGGGGGCCGGGTTTGCTAGTTTCTTAATATAGCAAACATTGACTAATGCTGAAAACAGTGAACACCGTACGCAATCCCTTACCGCAGTCCCTTACCGCAGTCCCTTACCGCAGTCCTACCCTTACAAAAACTCACCCCCGAGAACAACTGCGTTCTTTTAATTACATATTTACACAATACATCGGTTTGTGTGTGTATGTGTTTGGTTGTATCTACACAATGTTGCCATTGATATTTTTGCTTACACACTTTTTCACACATCCGCGTTATCAGTTACAATTTTTCATTGTTTAATAAACCAAAGCCAAAAACCAACAAAAGCAAATAGTTCATTTATCTATATTTAACATTATTCTATAACACTATTTTAACAAAAATTATCATTTTTCTATTTTGTAAATGATTTCGAAATGTACAACTTGGCAACACTGTGTGGTGAGAGAGCAATCAGCTGAGTCGGTATTACGGGAATTAAATCTACGGTACTACGATACGGAAGGAAGGAACTTTTCATTTACATGGGGTTCTCATTAGTTTGATCGGAACAGCTGAGTCGGGATTGCGTTTGTTGTTGTTGTTATTGAGGTGGTTGAGCATTTCTGAGCTGAATGTGCTCCTAATTAGTGACCAGTACCGTTTTACTACCACTATCTCGTGTGATGATGATGGTTTTTTTTTTGTTGTTCAAGTCAGATCCATTTAGTGAGGTCCAAGTATAGCAGCAAATCCTTTATCTCGATGTCTGAGATCTCCTTAATTTGCTGTAGGAAAGGCTTACCGAAGGATCGGAGACGTGCCCTGGCTAGTCCCGGACATTCACTTAAATAGTGGAACAGACTTTCCTTCGCCCCTTCCGCTTGACAGCTTCTACAGATAGGATTGAAGGGTAGATTGAGTTTAGCTGCATGATCCCCTACTTTCCAATATCCTGTAAGGGTTGCAGTGATGCGTGAAATGTTTGGCCTAGAACATCCTAGCAGGTCATTCGTCCTTTGGATTTTGTATGACGGCCATGTGTTTTTTGTTGCAATACATGTAGGTATTTGCTTCCATCTTCTTTCGGCTAAAGCATGATAGTGTGAAGCAATGGATGCTTTTAGTGTGTTCAGTGGGGTGGAGACTGCCACCGCCTCTGCTATGTCTAGTGTCGAGCCCTTTCTTGCTAGCTCATCCGCTATCTCATTGCCCCGTATGTTCCTATGCCCGGGAACCCATATCAGGGTAATTTCAAGCCAATGGCTGAGCAGTTTCAGCTCCTCTCTACACTGTAGGACCAGTTTGGATGAAATGTAGTTGGAGTCTAAGGCCTTAATAGCTGCTTGACTGTCTGAGAAGATAGCTACTCTTGCACCAACTTCCTTGTAGAGTTCTAGGGATTCGCATGCTTCTCTGATCGCTAGAAGTTCTGCCTGGAACACGGTGGCATAGTCAGGAAAACGAATTGATTGAGATAGTTTGAGTGGCTCCGAATGGAAGCCAGCTCCCACACCACAGTTCATTGAGCGCTTCAGTAGGACTGGTGCTAAGCGCTCCTGTAGTTAAGATACACGCTGTTCTTTGTATCTTGTTCAGCTTAGTTTTGTTGTATTTCCTTTCTGTTGCAGGCCACCAAACTAGTGCCGCATATGTTAGTATTGGCCTTACAATGGCTGTGTAGGACCAGTTGGATAATTTTGGTTGGAGACCCCATTTTTTCCCCAACATTCTCTTACACGTGTAAAGTGCTATATTCGCTTTCTTTACCCTGTACTCTACGTTGGACTTCCAACTGAGTTTGGGGTCCAGGATAACCCCTAGGTATTTTGCCTGTTTGGTTAGCGTGAGGCAAACGCCGTTTAGTTTTGGGATATTAAAGTTTGGCACCTTGGTTTTCTTGGTGAATAGCATCAGTTCAGTTTTACTCGGGTTTACACTTAAACCACAGTCCGTGGCCCAATTGCTGAGTAATACCAGAGCTCCTTCCATAATCTCACTGATTGTGGTTGGAAACATTCCTGAAACCATAAGCACTATGTCGTCCGCGTACGCCACCACTTTAATTCCCTTTCGGTTAAATTGGGTGAGGATGTTGTTGGCGACTAGTAATCACAGCAGAGGGGATAAGACCCCTCCCTGAGGGGTTCCCCTGTTGACAGAGCGTTTTATCGTGCTGCTGCCTACCTCACCGATGATTATTCTAGTTTTGAGCATGTTCTCTATCCATTCGTTGAGACCTATATCTATGCCTAACATGTTAAGAGCCTCAATTATAGATCTTGTCGTAACATTGTTGAAGGTCCCCTCTATGTCGAGAAAAGCGACTAGTGAGTATTGCTTGTACTCTATGCTCCTCTCAATCGCACTTACAACCTCATGAAGAGCTGTCTCTGTGGATTTTCCTTTGAGATAGGCATGTTGAGATGGTGAAATCGTTGAGTCTGTAATCTTTTCCCTGAGATATACATCCAACAATCGCTCGAGAGTTTTGAGGATGAAGGAGGATAGGCTGATGGGTCTGAAATCTTTCGCTGTATCATGACCGCGTCTTCCAGATTTAGGGATAAAGATTACCTTAACCCTCCTCCAGCTTTTTGGTATGTGCCCCAGCATAAGGCTTTTCCTGAAAAAGACCTCCAGCCAATGAATCGTCGATTCTCGAGTATTCCACAGCATGGTTGGGAGTATCCCACCTGGGCCGGCTGCCTTATATGGTTCAAAGTTTTTTATCGCCCATAATATTCTATCTTGGGATACGATGTGGTTGATTATAGTGGGTGATAGTTTGGATGTTTGAACACTGTCAGTATTGCTCTCAATATATTCTGTGTTGCCTGGGAAGTGTGTATCTACAAGATATTCTAGTGTGTCGGCCGAGGATTTTGTCCACTCTCCGTTATCTTTCTTCAAGAAGGAAGGGCAGGAGTGTTCCTTGGATAAAAGCTTGCCTAGTCTGGCCGTATCTTTGGTGTCTATGGAACTACAAAAGTCTCCCCAAGCCTCTGTCCGAGCCTCTTGGATTGCTTTCTTGTATTCCCTAAGGCAGTCTTTGTAGGGTTTGAAGTACTTGTGTTTGTAACAGATATTGAAGATTTCTCTTGTCATTTTCCTGAGTTGACTTAAATCTTCATTCCACCAGGTAGGATAGGTTGTTTTGCCATATGTGGCGGGACATGAAGCTTCAAGTCCTTTCGTCAACGAAGTTTCGAAAGCTCTTACTTTCTCATCTAGGTCTTCCCTTGACGCTATGGTTTTATTTATGTGTTGAAGTTTAGACTGGGTCACTCTATGGAATGTGTGCCAGTTTGTTCTTCTAGGATTTCTATATGGGATAGGTTTCTCAAGCTTAAGATTGATATCGAAGAGGATCCAGCTATGGTCCGAAAAGGATTTCTTGTCGGATACTCTCCAATTTGTTACTATTTGGGAATTATTGTTTGTGCATAGGGTAACGTCTAAGACCTCTTCCCAGCCTGGAAAGTTTGCCGAGCTCGGAAAAGTGAAGGTTGGGGTGGTCCCTACATTACATATGTCTAGGTTGGTGTTTAATAGGAATTTAAAAAGTGACTCACCTCTTTCATTCGTCTCTGAACTGCCCCAGAGCTCGTTTCTTGCGTTTGCGTCACAGCCCATCAATAGTTTGTCTGTGTTGTTTAATGTTGACAGGAATCGAGCCACTTCGTCTGGCGGCGCCGGTTTCTCATGTAGCATATACACTGATGCCAGGTATATCGCCGATTTCTGCAGCTCCACTTTCACCACCGTAAAGTCGGGAGTACTAAAATTAGAACACAGAAAAGCTTTTAAGTGTTTTTTAGTGATTATGCATGACCGCGGCTTACCGTCTGCTTTGTTGATGCTCTTGTTGTTTTGGAACCCCTTAATCTCGTTGTCTCTGACCCAGGGCTCCTGTATGAAACCGATGTCTATGTCCCCTTCCCTGAGGAAGACATCCAAGTTCTCTGTAGCACACTTCGAGTGCTGCAGATTCACCTGTACGGCTCTAGGCATCGGGTCTATTGTCTTCAGCTAGGTCCAGCTTCTCTAGCCTTTCTAGCTGTATGTTGTTGTCGACCTCATCTGGGTCTTCTTAATTTTCATTGCTGTCTGCTTTGAAAATTTTCAGTTTGGCCTTTCTTAGACCAAACCGCATTTTTTTGTCGTGTTGTTTTAATATTGGCAGGCACTCATCGTTGATTTGCAGAACGAATGACATGCTGCTCTTTTGCGGTTTTTCTGCCTTCACGATTGCCCAGGCGTCCATCGGCACCGCAGGGTTGTGTGACTTCAAGTATTTCAGCACTTCTGCACCGCTCAAGTCCATCACCGGTAGCCAAATGCGAGCGCGAGGAGGGCAAGGGATGTCCTTGGCCGGAATAAGCTTGAGTTTTAAGCCTTCCAGTGTGCTGTTGATCTCAGCAACACACTTTTCTAGGACAACCCTTGACCAGTTGTCGTCGCACTTGATAACCCTGCAGCCGCGAAGTACTCCTGCAGAATCGAAGGAAGGGAGAGTTCCGCCCTGTGCTCCAACCACATGCTTGTCTAGCACGAGCTTGGACAGTTTGGCCTCCACTTGCCCCCACTTCTGCAGGACCACTTTGCCACTGTTTGTGGTTTCGTCGATTAGTGCATAGAGGAGGTTATCCTTAACCACCTCACTGAACGGTCGTTGCTTCGTTTCTTCGATGCTGCTGGACACCTTAGGTCTCTTCGGTGCCTGATCGATCACGTCCTGTGACCTGTTTCTCTTCAACGCATCACCTTTTTTCTTGTCGTCCTCCTTGGGTTTTTTGTATAAGAAGTCTTCGTACTCCTTAACCACCTGCTGGTATTTTAATTTGTCGGCCGCGTCGCGCTCGTCAGCCGCTCCAGCGAGTTCATTTTTGGCAATCTTGCTTAGAATGAACCTCGCCTTCGTGTAGCGAGACTTCATGAGGGCACCCTCGGATTTGTGTTTTCGTGCGGCGTGACTCTCTCTCTGAGTGCCGTCTGCCGCCTTTTTCGATGTTTGTGGTAGAACATTTTGTTGTTGTTGTTGTTTTCTTGGTAAGGGTTTGCTATGGCTGGTACTTCTCTTACTCTTTGCTGACTCAGCCGTTTCTTGGCTGGAGGCCAGCAGGGTATCCTCCTCGGAGGATGGTATTGTGTCGAAGCGCGGCACGAATTTTTGGTTTTTTTCGTTTTGTTGTAAATTCATTATCATCTGTTTCTTACGGTTGCTTCGCCTGACTGCGAAGGGGAAGTAATGGGGTCCCCCGCGACAGCGCCCCTTACCGCGGTAAGGCCACAGTTACTCTCGAAGGCGGCCAGGTATTCGAGAGGGAAACACCGTTCGCGATGCACATGTTTTAATTCCCTGCACCATTCAGTCCTCGGCACGATTCCAAGCACACCTTGACTTGGGAATGACGGGATTGCGTTTACGGTGTTCACTGTTTTCAGCATAAGTCTAGTAGGGATACCACGTCAAAAGATAAAGCACTCATAACACGCACTACCTTCTAGATGGTGCGGGAATGGGTAACAAAATATATTTAGAAAACATCTGCTTTGTTTGAATTTATAAATTAAAATAGCAAAATATTATTTAAAATGTAGTTGTTTGCGTTGACAGTATTTTGTAAAAGAGTTACAATAGCTCGCGGGCGCTACCCCACATGCCGTGTCGACCGAGCCCTACTAGTATAGCCAAGAATTCAAAAATTAAGAAAAACCAAGAGCAACACACTTCCAACTTCAAATAAATTTGTTTCTGTAACTTTCTATTATTCTTTTGGGTTAAAAAACTGCAGCAAAAAATATTAAGTCACATATTTTGAATATTAAGTGTAGCCATTTTTTAAAAATATATTATTAAACTAACTTTCCTCCTATTTTTATTAACAAATTTTTTCTCTACGATCAAAAGATTTCGAACATCTGCGAATAAAGACAAGAATTCGATAAATCAACAATCAGATAAGCAGCAGAAGGCAGCGAATGTATTATAGTAGAGCAAGAAGCTAGTGTTCTTCGCCAACAGCTCAAAACAACGAATAACAATGAAGCTGGTAGCAAAATAATTTCTTAAGCTCTCTCTCAACAGCCCAAATCTATGCACTTGACAAACTCATAATCTTGCTTATTTTACAATATAGGTAGACTATTTATCAAGCGAATTAGAATTAGAATACTCATTAAAACAATTTATAAGATTTAAAATAGAAAAAATGTAATGACAACATTTATTTACTTTTAAGTTACAGTTTTATCAGACATTTTTTATTTTATCCTAGATGTTTTCGAAAGTAAATGGAAAAGTAGGAGACAAAACGCTGCAAATACTCATACATAGCACGATCGTATTTTGATTTTATATACATAAATTTTGCACAAAAATAATTTGAAAACTCAATAGAAATTGTAAGAGTGCCGAATGTCAGAAACGAAAATACAAAAGAATGCATAAGAAACATTTTCTGAGATGCATTAAATGTGGAGTTATTGATGATGGAATTAAGACATTTAAGGGGCAATATAAGGGGGCATCCAGCTTCAAAAATTCATGTTAACAATGTTATTTGTGTAAAATTCAGACAAGTAAGAAGAAGATCATGATGGCCAAACAGCCAACTTTTATTGTTTTTCATCAATATGTTAGATGACCACGGCAAAGTTTTAACTATCTAGCTTGGAGTTTTAAAGGTTGATGATTACTGTATCCATGGATACCAATTTTGTTTTTTTTTTTCAAATTCAAATATGGTATCTTGTACTCTGTTGTAGTGTAGGGGTTATACATAATACATATGAATGTGAAGTCAACAACAATTGTATAATTTTATGGCAATGTTTCGAGTAAATGAAATTTTTTATGGGAGCTTTCCGATTCTTAAGCAGAGAAATAAAAAGAAAATATTTTGTTAAGCAAATCAATTAATTTATAATTTTTCGGTATTTAAATTAATAATGTTTAAGATTTAATACAAAATGTTATTCAATTATGTTTGCTAATTTAATCATAATCTGTAAGAGGAAAGTTGTCGAGAAATGGAGTATGAAACAGTATATAAACCACTGGGCGTACAATACGATCATCAGACCCGTTTTAACTTATGGAGCTTTCGTGTGGTGGAAGGCGGTGCAGACACAATCCTACCTAAAGAATCTAATAAAAGTCCAACGAATAGATTGTGTAGGAATGACAGGTGCGCACCGATCGGCACCTCAGGCGGCGCTGAAAGTGATTCTACATATTCCACCCATTGATATACGAGTATATGTTAAAAAGATAGCGGCCAAATCTGCCTCCAGGAACAAAGCAACAAACATGCTAAAAGAAAACACTCACGGTCATGCCTCAGTCCAACTATGATAGTGGTCATCATGTTTTTGTTTCTTTAGACTCCCAGACGGATGTAGCGTCTTCCAGCTGATTCTACGCTGGACTTACCTCCGTCAAACCTTACCATTTTTGTTGATAGGCAAGCAGCGATCAAGGAACTGACCTCAGCGCACAGCAATTCAAGATGTGTTAGCCCTCCGATGTTCATATGGGTCTGGCCAGACCCATTCGATCTTTAAATATACATATGTAGATGTTTTATTTTTAATATCTGAGGCTTCTTAGTCCATGACTTCCTAAAATGTAGTGTGCTAAACACAATGAAGTAGCAAAATTAAGATTTTTGCTATATTTGTTGTAAAATTAATAATTTTAAACTAATTTCGTTAATTAAGCTCACATTAACCGTTAGGTGTGAAAAACTAAACTGTTAGGGAGGCAGCGGCAGAGATAATTTTTTAGTTGACATTTGAACACGTGTTTTTTAATTAGTGGGAAGTATTTTTTTTTAAATAAAATGCAACAAGTAAATATGGATGAAATTGATGTGATGACGCGTTTGCTTCGTAAGCTAAGTGCAGCAAATGTGAGTCCGGAAGAACTTCAGGCACATATTGAAGAAATTATGGGACAGGAGTCCGATCCATTTGAAATAAGTGGCGACGTAGAAGATGATGAATATTTTCTAGATGAAGATGACTTTGGTGAAGCATCAGATATAGAACAGGAAATCGAGTTAGAGGCTGTTCTGGATGAAAACCATGATGATATTGAGGATTTGTATAGAGAAGCTATCGCCTTTCAGACTTCAACCACAATGGAATCATGCAGCACATCTATTACCCAGGGCCTTATATACAGGTCGAAAGATGGTAAGATGTGGAATTCAAATCCTCCACCACCTGGAAGGCCTCGTTGTCACAATGTTACAACTTTTACTCGTAAAGGGCCACTACGAGGAGCGTCACCGAGTCATACAGCTCTTTTCAAACTATTGCTGTCTCCTGAAATCGTAAGCATCATTGTGCGGGAAACCAACAGAAAAGCCGTTGAAGCGTTTCGTCTATGGAATGAAAAGCATCCCAGTAATAAACAGCGTTCTTGGGTAATGACTAACGAAGACGAAATGTATGCTTTCTTTGGGATGCTACTTATTGCTGGTGTATTCCACTCGAATTCTCAGCCAGCGAAAGAATTGTGGGCCAGTTACAATATGCCAATTTATAAGACCACTATGTCATTGAATCGGTTCAAGAGCTTAACTACTTTCATCCGTTTCGATAACAGTGGTACTCGTGCTGAGAGGTTGAATCAAATCAAATCTGCTGCCCTGGACGATGTATGGCTCATGCTGAGGGCCAATTTAGAGAAAGCATACACTCCGTCGTGTAACCGTCGATGAACAGTTATTTCCATATCGTGGGCGCACTCGATTCACCCAATATATTCCGAGTAAGCCGGCAAAATATGGCATGAGTGGTGGATTTGTGACTCTGTTTCAAACTACCCTTTGAAAGGTATAATTTATACCGGAAAACCACCAGGTGGCCAGCGAGAAACGAATCAAGGTGAACGGGTCGTCATGAAATTGATAGAAAATTATATGGACAGCGGTAGGACTGTTTATACTGACAATTTTTTTTCAACATACAACTTGGCAGAAATGTTGATGGATCGTAGAATGGCTTTCGTCGGTACCGTAAGAAAAAATAAGACCTTCATTCCGCATGAGTTGCTTAACGCGAAGCGTGATGTTAAAAGCACTTTATTTTGTTATCACAATAATAATATCGCTCTGTGCTCGTATATGGCAAAGCCGAAAAAGCCAGTAATTATGTTATCCACTGCCCATTGCCGTCAAAGCACCGATCCATTGAAAGGATTCAAGCCAGATCAAATTTTGGACTACAATAAATTGAAAGCGGGGGTAGATACAATGGATCAAATGTTGACGGGCTATTCGTGCAAACGCTCGACAAACCGTTGGTCACTGGCAATGTTTTATAATATGCTTGATATTGCCGGTTTGGCCTCATTCATCATCTATGACGAGCTGAACCCGGCAAAGCAGAGTGATAAGAGGCGCTCATTTATCATTGAATTGGCACGGCAGCTAGTTATCCCACATATGACGAAACAGGCGACTAACCCATTAGTATGGAGGTTTGCTCATATAAGACAAGCAATGAATCTTTTCAATATCAAAGTGAATATGAATTATATACACACCTACATATATATCCGCGTATAAAGATATGTGTATGCATGTATTCATATTTACTAATTTAAAATAAATTATTTCGCTACTTTTAGGTACCTGAATCTTGTCCATCGACATCAGATGCAGCACAGCAACAATCATATGCTCAAGTTGCTTCAACTCGGTCATTGTGCTACCATTGTGCTGCTTCTTCTTCGAAAAAGCGACGTAAAACTCGTTATAACTGCAGCAAATGTCGTCCCATATGTCTTAATGAACATTCCATGCAACTATATAGTTGTAAACCCAATTGCTCTTCGTAATTAATACTAATCCGTTCAAATAAATAAATAAAATTATTTTTAAAACCGTATTTCTTACATTATTTTTATGGGTCTGGGCAGACCCTTGTGATGCACTTACCGCATCATAAGGCACCGAACATCGGAGGGTTAAAGTATGTATATTAGTAGGTCCCTCTCTCTTATCCAACAACACAATATCACACTTTGTTGGGTCCCCGGCCACTCTGGAGTGGAAGCAAATGAAAGAGCGGATGAGTGTGCAATGGAAGGCTCTGAGCTTGATCTACAACGAATGATAGATAACATTAGCAATCCTCTAAACGAACTGTCAGGGTCCAGCACTCAAAATTTAACCAATTAAAAAGGCCATACATTTAGTTTGAAAGAGTACTTTTATTCGATTCAAAGTAAAAAATGTGTGAAAAAGTCAAAAATGCTGAATGCTAGAAATTTGTTTTTCCACGAAGAAATGTGGTCATATAGACGTAACACGTAACATTATTGAACGCAATGAGCTAGCTTTCTAATGGCGAAAACCATACTGAAAGGTAGTCACGCGCGAACCCATTCGGCTACGGCAGCATTTAGGCTAAGTCAATTTTCGTGGGCACATTGTGAAATTGCAAACTGGTCAGTATTTATTTTAAAAAACAAATAATCAACTAGGCCAATTTTACTGAACAAATACAATTGAATATCATCAGCATAAGCATGTCCATTGACATATTGACACACAGAGGATATATCGTCCCCTTAGTATAACAATAGCCTATGTGCTCATAGGCTATTACTTTTTTATTGAATTTTTGGATTCTCCATCGTCGATTTTATATGTGGTCAAAATTTTGTCAAATTCTAGTTCCACAAAGTGGATCAAAACGTCAGTCAAAAATAATAAATATTTACAGACATAACGAGATTTGAGTGAGAGCTACTTTCGACAAAAAGTTTGAAATTCATTTTCTCAAAACATCAAAAAATTTATAGGCTATTTTAATACTAAGGGGACGATATCATTCAAAAAAAGCCCAAACAAAACTGAATCAAAGACAGAAGAAGAACCAACCAAAACAGTACTTCAACTTTTTGCAACAAAGGTTATATATTACCGAATCAAATGCCTTATCAAAGCCATATTTTTATAATAGCCGTAGAGCAAATACGCTTACGTCTATTCCAGATAAATAAACAAATGGTGGAATTTGAACAGGTATCAAAACTTCCGATACGCCATCAAATTGAAACTCATCATTTAAACCAAAATTGCTAATAAAATATTGAGCTGTAGAATTATTGCTACTTTTGCTGATGCTAGTAAACGAGGTGTTAAGCATTTTAGGATTAATTTTACTACAATTACGTATGTACAATCTGTTTTTAGTTTTTAAAGCTAAACGGACTGTATTATTGCACCATTGACAACGGCTATTCATAGCCCGAACAATACGGACGGGACATAATGGTCAAATAGTTCAATGATTTTATTTAAGAAATTAGGTCTTTCATCAACAGTCTTATGGCATCAACATTTGTCCCAGTTAAAATTTGACAGGTCAGCGAACAGATCCTTAATATGTATAGATTTCATATCACGATACATAAAAGTAACACTATCAGCAGGATGGTTAAATAACACATCTAGTGCACAAAATGTCAAGGCATGATCAGAGATGAAAACATTTGGTCAATTTCGAGAATATCATCAAGACTAGACATGATAATGAGGTCCGGCCAACTAGTCAACCTTTAGCTATAGTTTAATGCAATATGAGTCATTTATGAGGTGATTTATATTGAAGATGATTGAAGCATTGAGTAAGTATTAACATAGAGCAGAGGACGGAAAAGCTTACTAGTGCGAACAGTACACTCCACACACGTATTCATATTCAAATCAGTCATTGTTCTAATACCAACGATGCAATGTAGGCGGTGGTTACGCTGGTAATTTTCTTATTGTACAGTTGACTTACCTAGATATATGAATAAAATTATTAAAAACAAAATGTATGACTCCAAATTCGTTCGGTGATATGTAATGCCTTTTGTCTGATTTTGAAATTAAAGCAGGGATAATAGGAAAAGCAGGGATAAAGTAGAAAAAATTACGATAAAAGTATGTTTTGAAGAAATCTAGATAACAGTTTGTATCGTCAATTCAAAGGATTTTCTTCAAAGCTATTATCACTTTTACCTTCCACGTACATTTGCGAACAAAGTTTTTCTGATTTAAAACTTATTTGTCTATTTGTCCCAAGCAAAGAAATTCAAAACAAAACGAGAAACAGTCCCAAAAGTATTGTATTAATAATAATAATGAATAAACTACATTGTGTGGTATATGGCTTCTTTGTCTTCATTATAATTTTATAATAAACTAGGATTAAGTGTAAAATAATAAGTGTGAAATAATTCAATTGCTTAATTTCTGGCGGCCGCCGTAGCCGAATGGGTTGATGCGGAACTATCATTTGGATTTCAGAGAGAACTTAGGTTGAAATCTCGGTGAATAATGAAGAAAACGTTTTTTCCGCCTCTAGGCAGGCGATGGCGATCCTCCGAGTGTATTTCTGCCATGAAAAAGCTCCTCATAAAAATACCTGCTGTTCGGAGTCGGCTTGAAACTGTAAGTCCTTCCATTTGTGGAACAACATTAAGACGCACGCCACAAATAGGAGGAAAAGCGTGGCTTACGCGACAAATATATACATATATGTACATACATATCCAAATACGTGCTAAGGGCGACCACTTGCGCGATATCATATTCAAAAAGTGATGTAAACGAATCTCCTTGAACTAAATTAAATGTTTTTCACAATGAAACACAAAAAAATGTTTCTTTTTCCATATTTTTTTAATAATCACATGGGTCAGTTTAATATGGCCAACCCTGTATATATAATACTAGCAAACCCGGCCCCCTTCGCTGGGCACACTAAAAGAGAATAGATATGGTTTAGAACAGAAAATATATGGTTTTCATATTATTTATTTCTTTATTCTTTATTCAAGCGCTTTGGCATAAACAATATTTTTTGTTTTTCTATTTGTTTTTGAGTAAATATAAAATATAAATTGAAAATCAGGAAAAAAGAAGATTGTTTTTAAATTTCAAATCAACGCATATGAATAAACAATCGTCTTTTTTCCTGATCATCCATGAATTTTTCGTTTCAATTTATATGTTTTATTAAGCATTGGAGCTTTTTTAACCATTACCCATTTATATTTTTCAAAAAAAAAAACCAAAAAAATTGTTTTTTCCACGAACACATAATTTCATTCGGATTTCACATTAAATTCTCAAATTTCGTAAGAAATTATTTACTGTTATAAAATCCACTCCAAAAAAATTCACAAACAATTTTTACATGTTGCACTTACGTTTTTTCCTTATGGCATCCAAATCAGAAAGAAATATTGACACATTGTAACTCACACTGTCAATTTGACAGTTCAGTTCCGCCCCAAGCGTTAAAAAAGTAAGCGACATTATGGCTGGCTCAAAAGAACGCTGTACCCGTTGCCACTGCTCCGAATTACAACCAAACTTTACGAAACCCATTTTCAATACTTACTTAACAATGTGCATAAGTTTGGTTTAATTCGGTGCAAAGACACGGCGGGTCCACGTTTTGGCATATATTTCGAGACCCTAGTCATCAATAGGTATGAAAATTACCCCGTATTAAAGCACTTATCAACAGCTTTCATTTGATACCCATATTGTACATACACAATCAAAGGTTACCCGGGTCCACGTTTTGACCTATATCTCGAGACCTCAGTCACGTAGCGGCATGGAAAATACTCTGTACTAAGGCATTCATCAACAGCTTCCATTTGATACCCATATTGTACATACACATCCGAAGGTTACCCGGGTCCACGTTTTGACCTATATCTCGAGACCCTATCTACCAATAGGTATCCAAACTATACGGAAACCATCTTCAATACCTCCTTAAAAATGTGTGTAAGTTTGGTTTAATTCGGTGCAAAGACACGGCGGGTCCACGTTTTGGCATATATTTCCAGACCCTAGTCATCAAGAGGTATGAAAATTACCCCGTATTAAAGCACTTATCAACAGCTTTCATTTGATACCTATATTGTACATACACAACCAAAGGTTACCCGGGTCCACGTTTTGACCTATATCTCGAGACCCCAGTCACGGAGCGGCATGAAAAATACTCTGAACAAAAGCATTCACCAACAGCTTCAATTGGATATCCATATTGTACAAACACATTCTAGGGTCCACGTTTTGGTCTCTATCTTGAGACCCTAGTCACGGAGCGGCATGAAAAATACTCTGAACAAAAGCATTCACCACAGCTTCCATTTGATACCCATATTGCACATACACGTCCGAAGGTTACCCGGGTCCACGTTTTGACCTATATCTCGAGACCCTATCTACCAATAGGTATTCAAACTATACGGAAATCATCTTCAATACCTACTTAACAATGTGTGTAAGTTTGGTTTAATTCGGTTCAAAGACACGGCGGGTCCACGTTTTGGCATATATTTCGAGACCCTAGTCATCAATAGGTATGAAAATTACCCCGTATTAAAGCACTTATCAACAGCTTTCATTTGATACCCATATTGTACATACACAACCAAAGGTTACCCGGGTCCACGTTTTGACCTATATCTCGAGACCCCAGTCACGGAGCGGCATGAAAAATACGCTGTACTAAAGCATTTACCAACAGCTTCAATTTGATATCCATATTGTACAAACACATTCTAGGGTCCACGTTTTGGTCTCTATCTCGAGACCCTAGTCACGGAGCGGCATGAAAAATACTCTGAACAAAAGCATTCACCACAGCTTCCATTTGATACCCATATTGTACATACACGTCCGAAGGTTACCCGGGTCCACGTTTTGACCTATATCTCGAGACCCTATCTACCAATAGGTATTCAAACTATACGGAAATCATCTGCAATACCTACTTAACACTGTGTGTAAGTTTGGTTTAATTCGGTTCAAAGACACGGCGGGTCCACGTTTTGGCATATATTTCGAGACCCTAGTCATCAATAGGTATGAAAATTACCCCGTATTAAAGCACTTATCAACTTATCACATTTGATACCCATATTGTACACACACAACCAAAGGTTACCCGGGTCCACGTTTTGACCTATATCTCGAGCCCTATGCACCAATAGGTATCCAAACTATACGGAAACCATCTTCAATACCTTCTTAGCAATGTGTGTAAGTTTGGTTTAATTCGGTGCAAAGACACGGCGGGTCCACGTTTTGGCATATATTTCCAGACCCTAGTCATCAAGAGGTATGAAAATTACCCCGTATTAAAGCACTTATCAACAGCTTTCATTTGATACCTATATTGTACATACACAACCAAAGGTTACCCGGGTCCACGTTTTGACCTATATCTCGAGACCCCAGTCACGGAGCGGCATGAAAAATACTCTGAACAAAAGCATTCACCAACAGCTTCAATTGGATATCCATATTGTACAAACACATTCTAGGGTCCACGTTTTGGTCTCTATCTTGAGACCCTAGTCACGGAGCGGCATGAAAAATACTCTGAACAAAAGCATTCACCACAGCTTCCATTTGATACCCATATTGCACATACACGTCCGAAGGTTACCCGGGTCCACGTTTTGACCTATATCTCGAGACCCTATCTACCAATAGGTATTCAAACTATACGGAAATCATCTTCAATACCTACTTAACAATGTGTGTAAGTTTGGTTTAATTCGGTTCAAAGACACGGCGGGTCCACGTTTTGGCATATATTTCGAGACCCTAGTCATCAATAGGTATGAAAATTACCCCGTATTAAAGCACTTATCAACAGCTTTCATTTGATACCCATATTGTACATACACAACCAAAGGTTACCCGGGTCCACGTTTTGACCTATATCTCGAGACCCCAGTCACGGAGCGGCATGAAAAATACGCTGTACTAAAGCATTTACCAACAGCTTCAATTTGATATCCATATTGTACAAACACATTCTAGGGTCCACGTTTTGGTCTCTATCTCGAGACCCTAGTCACGGAGCGGCATGAAAAATACTCTGAACAAAAGCATTCACCACAGCTTCCATTTGATACCCATATTGTACATACACGTCCGAAGGTTACCCGGGTCCACGTTTTGACCTATATCTCGAGACCCTATCTACCAATAGGTATTCAAACTATACGGAAATCATCTGCAATACCTACTTAACACTGTGTGTAAGTTTGGTTTAATTCGGTTCAAAGACACGGCGGGTCCACGTTTTGGCATATATTTCGAGACCCTAGTCATCAATAGGTATGAAAATTACCCCGTATTAAAGCACTTATCAACTTATCACATTTGATACCCATATTGTACACACACAACCAAAGGTTACCCGGGTCCACGTTTTGACCTATATCTCGAGCCCTATGCACCAATAGGTATCCAAACTATACGGAAACCATCTTCAATACCTTCTTAGCAATGTGTGTAAGTTTGGTTTAATTCGGTGCAAAGACACGGCCGGTTAGCGAACACACACAAAAAGTTGACTTTATTTTATATATAAGATTTTTTTCAGTTTGTGTCCGAAAAATCCAAATATCTTACGGAACCCTATTTTTTTCCAAAATAAAATGTAATCCATGTTACTCTTGGATAATGTAGTTTTCGAATGGTGAAAGAATTTTTAAAATCGGTCCAGTAGTTTTTGAGCCTATTCGTTACAAACAAACAAACAAACAAACAAACAAAGTTTTCCTCTTTATAATATTATTCTTTTTGAATTTTGTTGCAGAATCGATATTTCTTATTTTATTATTATATAAAATTCATAATTTTATACAGATGCATATATATCATAATGGAGAACAACAGTATTAATTGTTCATTGTTGGAAGCTTTGGTCTTTAAATTTTACTCTTTTCGCCACTGTGCATTGAGATTACTCATAGGCATTGCATGTTAGATTCGTTTTCTGTTGAGTTATATATGATTTTAATTGAGAGTGCGCGTTTATTATAAGCCTTGACTACAATCATTGAGTAATATTATAGAGGCACAATTTCGCCAGTACTGGCACTTCCACTCAAATAGATTGTCCGCCTCGTTTTTAAATAAAGTAAGGAGAATAAATAAGATGGTATATAATCATCGTGTCGAGTAATGAACGCGACCAATGATGGTTTTGCTTGTAAACACAAAAGTAAGCGCCCAATATACACAGTGGGCAAAAATAGCTAAAAATACATAAATACACTACAGCAAAAAAAGCAGCAATCATGTATATTTTTAATAAACTTCATATATAAATACAAGTACAGGGTGGCTGATGAATTTTGCTACATTAAGAAACTCAAATAACTTTTTTTTAATGTATGGAATTCATTTATTTTTTTTTCAAGTTGAAGGTCATTAAATTTTATTAAATGTAGCTTAACTAGTTTTAAAAATAATTGAATTTAAATGCCCCCCATGCTCGTTGACACAAGTGCGGCATCTTAGTAAAAAGTTGTTCATTGCTGCTTTGAGAGTTGCGACAGGAATAGCCGCAATTGTTGCCCGAATGGATTGTTTTAGTTCATCCAAATTTGTTGGCTTTGTTTTATAAACTTCTTGTTTACATAAACCCCACAAGAAAAAGTCAGGTGCAGTAAGGTCAGGCGACCTGGGGGGCCAACGAAATTCGGAGTTTCTTGAAATCAGTTTATTGGGAAATTTTCGTCGCAACTCTGTCATAACAGTCTGGGCTATGTGAGACGTTGCCCCATCTTGTTGAAACCACACAGAGTTGAAAGGAATTCTCTTTCGGCGTAGTTCTGGATAGAAAAATTCTTTCAGCATTTTCAAATAACGGTCTCCAGTAACCGTAACGGTGTGACCATTTTCTTCAAAAAAATAAGGCCCGACAATACAGCGTGAAGAAACCGCACACCACACTGTCACGCGAAGAGGATGCAATTCCGTCTCGTGGAGTATCTGTGGGTTAGAAGTACTCCATATTCGACAATTTTGTTTGTTCACATTGCCGTTTAAATCGAAATGGGCCTCATCAGACATGAAAAGGCAGTTTAACATGTTTTGGTCTTCTTCCACCATTTGCAGGATCTTCTGGCAAAATTCCAAGCGAATCGGCAAGTCTGCTGCATTCAGTTTGTTAACCATTTGAATTTTGTAGGGAAATAAGTCTAAATCTTTGTGCATTATTGTTTGCAAAGAGTGTCGGCTGACACCAAGTTGAGCAGATAAGCTTCTTGTTGAAACCCTTGGATTGCTTTGTATAGCTGCAGCTACAGCAGCGATCGTTTCCTCCGTCCGAACTGGTGGGTTTCGATAATAAGGCCTTCTTGCGACTGTTCCTTGCTCAGCAAGATTATTCACCAGTCTCATTATGGTCTATCTGCTCGGGGGATCGCCGCCAAACATCCGCCTGTACTCTCTCTGTACCAAAACTACGGACTCCAGTGCGTGATAGCGGCGGACTATCCAAATTCTTGTTTGCGTGTCCCAGTTATCCATTTTAATAAATTTTAAAGATCAATCTGCAAATTAAAACAAAAATGGAACAGATAACTTAAAAAGAAAAAAAGTTATTCAATTTTTTTTTAGTAGCGGCTTTCATCAGCTACCCTGTATGTAAGTTCATGTATGTATTTACATATATATATAAGATCCTCTACTCTAGTTGGAGCATATGTACATCGGTATGTATGTATGGGCACTAAACAGCTTGTGGTTTTCAGGCAAAGACAAATCTACAACACGCTTGCTCTGTATCGAATTCTTTTTGGGTATACAAGAGCAAAGACATCGTTGCTCGCCTCTACAGCTCGTAGCGATGTCTTCCTCTTGTTTTCACATTACCGCTCGTACCAATATGACCGTTTGCTAAAAGTTTGCAGCTATTTTATGAACTGGTCGGCGCAAGATTCCTCTTGAGGTTTTAACATCGACGACTCTAATGCGATTATCACTGCCAGCAATGCACTTAATGATACGTCCCATAGTCCATCGCTGCGGAGGTGCGTTCTCGTCTAGGATAATCACTAGCAAACCTTCGAATACATTAGGATTACCACTCGTCCATTTGGTCCGCGCTTGCAAGCTGTTTATATATTCATGTGACCATCTTCGCCAAAACAGTGCGAGTCCAGTTGCTAATATGACCCATGTTGGTGCACATTTCCTCTCGCTTTCGGATTGCTTTAAGAGAGTTGCCTATTAAAAAATGGCCTGGAGTCAGTGCTTCAAGGTCGTTTGGGTCTGATGACAAAGGTGAAATTGGCCGTGAATTTAGTATCGCTTCGATAGAAATCATCACTGTGTTCAATTCCTCAAAGGTAAGGCGACTATTCGCCACACTGCGGTTCAGAAGACCCTTTGCTGACTTTCCAGTCCTAGGAGCCCTAGGGGGAATAAAGTGGAAATTTATAAACTGATTATAAACTGAATAATTTATAATTGACTCTTGATGTTTTTGATGAAATAAAAACATCTTCAACTCTTGAAGTTTTCTGCTGGCACCTACAAAATTAGTCGCGTTATCGCAGTATATATCAGTTAGTAATCCTCGCCTGCCGATCATACGCTTCAGTGCAGCCAGAAATGCATCTGTTGACAGGTCAGATACTATTTCTATGTGCACTGCCTTCGTTGAGAAGCACACAAATATGGCTATATAAATTTTGTATGGTGTCCGCAAAAGTCTATACCACACCGTGCGAACGATCTTGATGGCGTAAGACGTGATACAGGAAGATTTCCCATCAGGTGTTGAAATAATTTCGGTTTATATATTATATTACACAATGTATGCAAGATCTCACAATGCGACGTGCAATATCTCTTGCATTTATGACCCAGAATTGAAGACGTAGCAATGCCACCAGTACTTTAGCACCTGCATGGTAATGCGTGATGTGTAAATGTCGAATATAGAGCTCCACGAAGTGGCATTTTCCTGGCAATAAGGTAGGGTGTTTATGAAAATCTGCCAAATCTGCTAGCTTAAGACGCCCACCCACTAGTAGTAGACGAAAGCCACCATGAATCTGCAGAAACGGGTTGAGAAATTTAAGTCGCCCAGATATTATTTTGTTTTGGTTGATCAGCCGTATTTCGTCAGCGAAGTACTGTTGTTGCACATTCCAAACAATGCACCACAGCGCTTGCTTCAAATCTTGAGGCGAAAGAGTTCCTTTGTCTACGTGAGTTTCAAGCGGCCTGCTTGTTAATTGATGAAAACGAAATAGCCAGGCTATAACTCGTAAGCAATGATTGTATGTACTGTTTCTCTCAAGCACCTTCAAAATGTAGTTTTCTTCGATTACTGCTTTAAAAGCTGACTTACGTTTTTCTCGAGAAACTTCTTCCATATCGAGTTGGCCACACTGATTGCTGGGCCAGTTTCCGGGTTCAAGTTGTAAGAATGATGGTCCTGAAAACAACCAAATTGAACTGCTTAGTTCAAGTGCAGTACAGCCTCGTAACAAGATATCAGCCGGGTTACACTTTGTTGGGACATGCCGCCAACTTACATCTGCTGTGAGATCTTGAATCTCTGACACTCGATTACCGACGAATGTTGATAGGGTAGCTGAGTGCATTTCAAGCCAATATAGCACAATGTGTGAATCAGTCCACAGAAATACAGTGGTGTTGGCGTTGAATAGAGGTTTTATTTTTGCCAGTAGACGTGCCAACAGCAAGGTGCCACACCACTCGAGTTTAGGTAACGATTGCTTATTAATTGGAGCTACACGCGACTTGGCAGTCAAAAGGGTGACAGTAGGTTTGCCTTCTGTTACTTTGGAGCGAAGATAAATAGCACAGCCATAGGTTCGAATAGACGAATCACAAAAACCATGAATTTGTAAAGAGTTGTGATTTGTCGATCCAGAATACCTTGGAACTGAGAGCGTACTGAGATGAGCTATGTCCTTGATAAATCGTTCCCAAGCCGTTTGTAGGTTCTGCGGCACCGACTCGTCCCAATTCAGCTTCAAAAGCCATATTTCTTGTAATATGATCTTTGTAATAATAATAACGGGAACGAGAAGTCCCAAAGGATCGAAAAGTGCTGATGCAATAGATAAGATTGATCTCTTAGTTCCACGTCCATTCACAGGTTGATTCGACTAAAAAGAAACTAATATAAGAAAATATCTCGTAGTTGGTCCCATTTTATACTTAAAGTTCTCGTTGTAAAACTTTCGTCTATATTTAAATCTTTCATGGTGTCATCTTCTCGAAATTTATGGTGGTTTGACAGCCACTTCGCCAAAGGGAAGCAACCACGCCTCAGTATCTCCGTGACTTCGTATTTGATTCGCGATAGCTCTGCCAGGGTATCGGCACCGCATAAAATATCAATAACGTAGAATGACGTTTTAATTGTGCTGGCACCCAGAGCATAATCCGATTCGTATGTATCAGCAATGTAGTTGAGGCTCTGTACAGCGAGATAAGGGGCGGACGCTGTACCATATGTTACCGTGTTTAACTGGTAAGTGCGTATTTCATCGTGGGGCGTACTTCTCCATAAGATGTATTGGAATTTGCGATCGTTTTTATCCACCAAAATTTGTCTGTACATCTTTACGATATCAGCAGTAAGTTTGTAACGATATAATCGAATGTTTCTCTGCACGGTTTGCATGTTACTTTGTTCACAATTCATTTGCTCAGTGGTCCACATGTCTGCCTTTGATGGTTCATCCAGCTTCCAGAGACGTTGCAAATTGGCATCCACTGACTCCTCAACCGAAAGTAGGCAAATTTATGATGAATTCTCCGTAGGTCGTTTATATCGGCCAGAGACGACCCAACCTATTAAAATCTCCTGTAGTGGCGGTAACCCAGGTGCTAACTTTATCTGCCCAATAGACAGAATGCCGAAAAAGATTTCTGTGCCGATGAGTAGGTCTACACGTGTTGGCTTAAAGAAATTTTCGTCGGCGAGTTCAATGTTAGCCGGCAAGTTCCAAGAGGTGATATTAAATTCATAGTCACACATTCGAGATTTGACCGTGGCTGATGTCTTGTGTTTAATATATGTTACCGAGTCCTCAATACTTTGGATTTCAATGTGGTGCCTTTCTCTTGGGAGGCGCAATTTTCGGGAAAACTCCTCGGTAATAAAATTTACTTGGGAGCAGGAGTTGAGTAGCGCTCTACCCAATTGAAAACAGCCAGACGCATCTCGGATGAGCACCACTGCAGTTGCTAGTATGACTTGGTCGTGTGGCGATTTTTCTCGATGTGTGTGCGCAGCTGCAGTACTCACAGGTTGCGTTGGTTGCTCAAGTGATTATGTAGAAAACGATACTGAATGCATTTTGTTTGAAGTAGGAGCACGATGCAGTAGGCTGTGATGAGAACGAGCACAATGTTTACATCTGAATGCGGACGAGCAATGTGATAGTTGGTGTTTATTAGACAAACAATTTAGGCACAGACCTAACCTTTTTACCACTTTGAAGCGGTCAGCGATCTCTAATTGCTTGAAGCGAGAGCAACTGCCAATCAAGTGGTCTGAATTAGAACATAATGCGCAAGAGCGATTTGTACATGAAAACGAATAGCCCTTACGTGGCGGCTTATTCCTGTTTTCCTGTTTGTTGCTGGATTTACCAGAATCACCAAACGAGAGGGAGCCCGATGCTGACTCTAAAAACTGACAGCGCCGTTTCAGAATCTTTGCGCACTGTTCCCAAGATGGTAGCGATGTGAAGTCTAACGACTCCTTCCACTTTTTTTGCGTTTCTTCATCAACCTTGTCCATTACAAGGTGAATGAGCAGTAAATGCGAAATGTTTTTATCACAGCCGATTGACAACAGAGAACTATAAAGTGCAGACACGTTGTCGACCAAACTTTGTAAGAAGCACCACCTTTTGCAGCAGAAGGCAGCTCGAATAACGACTTGATGGTTTCCATGAAGATGAGCGTGCTATTGTCGTAACGGGACTTTAATCTGTCTAATGCCTTTGAGTAGTTCTCGCTGGTGATTTGGAACGCCTTCACAGTCTCCAAGGCCTGTCCTTGTAAGCAATTGAGGAGATGGTTGAACTTCTTAATATTAGACAGCGTTGACTTATTTCCGAAAACGTGCATGAATGATGCGTTGAAATTTTTATATTCTGAGTACCTTCCACAGAATACGGGTAGCTTTAGTGCTGGTATTTTTGAATGCGAGACAGGAATTGCTGCTGTTGATTCACGGAACGTTGAATTGTGTTCATCTTCATCTTCACCGAGCTGCATTTAGATGTTTGAACGGATGATGACGTAGAGGTCTTCCAGGTCACCCCGACCGTTGTCTTCTGGATCGAGCTTCTCGATTTGCTTTGATAGCCCAACACCTGCTTAAAATAGTAATCTGAAATTCCGAGTCGGCACTTGAGTTCAATGGGCGAAGTTGACAGAAATCCACGGTTGCGAAAAATGTAATTGCTAAACCAATATTTAATCCGTTTATCAGCGATTGCCACCAAAAAATTAAGAGACACTATATGTCGTGCCCTACATTGGGCGCAAAAAATGTACGGACAAACTCGTTTGTTTGTCCGGCGGCAATGCTGAGAAAAACGGTATAAATCGGTGAACTCCAAAAGTATACCGTTTTATTTTGCATATAGATCTACATGCTTATATACATACACACATACTTAATTCAAAAAGAAGGGGACGAAATCACCTGATGTTCATGATTGCGGGAATTACAATGCAGGGGCGGATCAAATGATGGGGATCAAAGGGGCGCATATAATATGACCAAACATCTGCAGGAACGGATCAAATGATGCGGATCAAAAGAGCGCATATAATATGACCAAACAGTGAGTTACAAATGTTTTTTTCTGAAGCATTTCAACAATCCAAATACGTCTATATTTCGGACAATAAAATTTATAATAAATAAACCTCGTTTGATATAAAACGGCTCGGAGAGGTACTTCACAATTCTGAGGACGCTGCTGGCATTTAGCATAGCCGTATTAGTTTTGCGGGGATACCATATTCAGACGTCGCGGCATATAAGCAACTCCTTATCGTACTGTCGACTGCAGCTTTAAAATACACAAAAACATTGTGTGTCGATTCTTCTTTCATTGTCCTTCTTTTCAGGTCTAAACCCTCACTGATAAGGTCCAATCAGTTGGTTGACGGTAGGCTTCAGCCTTTCACACAATTCGTTCGCTAGAACCTCATCCGCGATATTTAGAAGACTAATCCCGCGCTTGGACGATGACAACATCCGATGAAGCGACGTTTGGAGTGTTCGAGAGAAAGATTCTGCGTAAGATTTTTGGACCCTTGTACGTTGGCAACGGCGAATATCGCAGGCGATGGAACGATGAGCTGTATGAGCTTTACGGCGACATAGACATAGCGCAGCGAATAAAGATCCAGCGGCTTCGTTGGCTGGGTCATGTCGTCCGAATGGATACAAACGCTCCGGCTTTGAAAGTATTTGATGCGGTACCAGCTGGTGGTAGCAGAGGAAGAGGAAGGCCTCCTCTGCGTTGGAAAGATCAGGTGGAGAAGGACTTGGCTTCACTTGGTGTGTCCAACTGGCGCCGGTTAGCACGAGAAAGAAACGACTGGCGCGCTTTGTTAATCTCGGCCAAAATCGCGTAAGCGGTTATCGAGCCAATTAAGAAGAAGAATCCCGCGGTAATTGGCACAGATTGCAGTATCACTCTTCTTGTGGATCGTCAGAGCACATTTAAATTCCAGTCGGCAGGCTTGCTTTCATCCGATCATATTTTGAATATAAGCTGATGCATGCACTTTACCAGTTCCTCGCCGCCAAGTTTGAATAGCTCAGCCGACAGTCCGTCGGCTCCCGCGGCTTTGTTGTTCTTTAGCCGCATTATCGCTATTCTCACCTCGTTATGGTCGGGCAGCGGAACGATGGTCTCGTCGTCAACGATTGGGGTATCGGGACCTTCACATCTTTATGACATACGTAGTTGTCTTTATTTAAAAAGCTCGAGAAGTGATCCGTCTATAATTTAAGCAGGCTATGGATGTCAGTCACCAGATTGGCGTCTTTGCTCTTATAGAAAAATGCCTCGGTCTTGAAACTTTCAGCGAGCCGCCGAACTTTCTGGTAGAATCTCGAGCTCCTCGCACTCACGTATTTCGGCCTGTAGTTTCTTCCTTCTGGGATGCCAGTACTTTCATCTTTCCACTCAAACATGTTGCGCGACTCACTTTGGCGAAGAATGAGAATAATTCGGTATCATGTGGACTGAGCAGGAAATTGAAAAATATGGCTAGCTGTAATGCAAATATAGCATATGTTTTAGAGATCAGTTGATGTGTGACTTCGATATGTAAGTTTGATGTGTGAGGTCGTTCTGATACTTGTAGCGCGTTTTTAATTTTATTTGTTTGATAACTACTTTTTCAAAAATCGTCATAAAAACAAAAACGTTACTTTCAATTATGTTATTAAATTATTTATTGAAATATACGCATTTATATAGAACACAGCATATACATATGTACATATATATATTCTGTCGAAAAAGTACCGGGAATTGTTCAATAAAACACAAAATAATTGTTTAATCATCACAATTTAGTTGTTTGCCTTCAAAATAGGCTCCATTCAAAGCAAAACACATATGCCAACAATTAGTCCAGTCATCACAGCACTTTTTAAGTGCGTTTGAAGAGATCTTCAGCGCCTTCAGAGAATTCTCCTTAAAGAGGTCATCGACTCAAAGCCGCGTCCGCGGAGTGGCAATTTAAATTTTGGGAAATGCAAAAAGTTACAGGGATCTAGATCCAGTGGATACGGTGACTGTTCGATGATATTTGTCGAGTTTTTGGTCAAAACAGTGTTCACAGTATAAGCCTTGTGAGACGGTGCGTTATCATGGTGCAAGATCCATGAGTTTTTTTTCCACAAATTGGGCCGTTTCCTACGCAGATTCTCTCTCAAACGTCGCATAACTTCCAAATAATATTCTTTTATTATATTATCTTTGACGTGGTTTTTTTTTGGGTTTCGGCTCACGTGGATAGCGCCCATTGAGTAAGTAATACGATAGTCACAATCACTAAATGTTTGGCAAATGGGCATATTGATGCCGTCAGTAAGCTAATTTTTTTCTAGCTGACGGCCCTGACAGCCAGTGCTTTGGATTGAAGCGTAGCAATTATTTATAATTGTTTCTCTTTTTATAAATAAATTAGCGGACCCTCACCCGCTTCGCTGGGTGAAAGAAAAATATAAATGAAAAGTCTTCTTTGTTTTTTTCTTGTTTCATCATTTAATTCAGCTCGGCCATTATTTTGTAACTTATTCTAATAACAATGTTTTATTTATTTTAGTGACTTACTCTAATGATTGTAAACTAACAACTTATTCTAAAGCCTTCTGATACACAAAATTTTTGGTTTTATTTTCATGCGGTGTATAAATATAAAGTAACGATGGTTTCCCTACTCGAGAACATCCTACATACAGTTGCCCATGTCCAAAGCATAGATAAGTTTGGTCAATTCCACATAATTGAAGTGTTTGACCTTGAGACTTATTGATTGTAATAGCAAAAGCAAGGCGAATGGCAAATTGAAGTCGCTTAAAATCAAAAGGCAAATTTGTTCAAATCATTGGAATGTGCGGAGTCAAAACATCTTCACCTTTAAATTTGCCTTTCAAAATTGTTGCTTCAATTACATTGTTCATTGTCCGTTTCACTGTTAATCTTATCCCATTGCATAGTTTCGGCTGATTCATATTTCGCAACATAATGATCAATTACAAACGATGTGGTGGCAAGCCAGGCAAATTAAGTGAATTCAAAAATTCAATTGGATAATTCACTACATCGTCGGGATTAGTGATTGAATCAATTGATTTATAGGTGACAATTTCACCTGGAATTTGAGTCAAAATACTGGCATTGATTTCATTGACATCGACATTTTTGGCAGCTAATATAGGTCTCTCGCTTAGCCAATCTTGATTTCGATAGTTTTGTGCAATATTTGGGAATACATTTTGCACTAATTGTACTCTTGATTCTGTTACGGTACAAAAATTAGTTGGAAGTGTGATCATGCCTGTATTCTTATCAATTGGCTTTCGTCCATTTCCAATTTGCAACAAATGTTCGGAAAATTTAGCAGCAGTTGGATCATTCTGTAACTGCACACGAACATTAGTAGTTAATGTGAGTTTTTGAACATATCTCCACAGATTAGAAGATTTAAGGCACGCTCTCAATTCATCAGCTGCTGTTGATTTGGGAATAACAGGCAAAGTTTGTCGAAAATTACCGGCCAATAGAATTAGTGCACCATCAAATATGTTTGTATTATTTCGAAAATCTTTCAGTGTTCTATTTAAGGCTTCCAGTGATTTTTTATGAGCCATCGTACATTCATCCCATACAATAATTTTACATGTTTGTAAAACCTTTCCCATTCCAGAATTTTTAGAAATGTTGCAAGTTGGTTCTTCATTTACTTGCATATTTAATGGTAACTTTAATGCAGAATGTGTAGTGCGACCGCCGTCCAATAAAGTTGCCGCTATTCCAGATGATGCCAAAGCCAATGCAATATTATGCGATCGAATGGTGGCCAAAATTAACAACAAAAACGTTTTTCCAGTCCCACCTGGTGCATCTTAGAAGAATATTCCACCTTTTTCATTTGCAACATTGTCCATAATTGTGTAATATGCCTGCCTTTGTTCTGTGTTTAATTTTGGTAGGTTTGTTGTTACAAATGTGTTCAGATCATTTCGATCATATTCTTTTTCACGTCTTAATTCTGCATTGTATGCATCATGCATCGGACGATTTGGTGCGATCATACCTAACTCACTCAGAGTTTTATTTGCAATCATCAGGCAAAAGTGTTCGATTTTAATTAATGCCTCATTATATAATTCATCTGTACAATTCAAATTTGAATTTGCAGTAATGCGACGTACTTGATGTAGGATATCTTCTGACATGTATTCTTGGTAAGTACTCCACAATTCTTTTGGGTTTGCTAGGAAACATGTAGCAATAATAATGGCAAATAGTGTTCTTATTTGGTGTGGAGAACTTGTTGCACATGCATCCATATGAGTTGCATCTCACCGATTATCATTTTCAAGCAAATTCAATTCTTTGCATGCTTGCTGATAAGTATAACAAAGATGACCATTAACTCGTTTCAAACTTTCGAATGATCTTGGGCCGGGAATATCAACTAAGAGTAAACGTAAATAGAAACATTCCACTTTACTTGGATGCACAGTTTAAAGTCGTCCGATTGCATCACCCAAATGAACACCTGGATATCCATCTACAGGTATTCCTCGTTGCCTTCGTACCCAGGACCTTTATGATGCATTTTAAGTATAATATTTAGGAACATTTGAATAAAGCAATGTTCTTGCAAATGAATCTGTTTCACATAAGTTGAAAAATGCAGTTAGTGTTGTTGCTGGTGGTCGTTCGGCCATTTCTTGAGCAGTATTTTCAGTGAAATAAACACTTTGTTCATTTTCTAAATGGACTGACAAATGAATACCAGCTGGATGGCGATCATGAATCGGAAATGATAATATTCTCCAAACTGCTTCGTTGCTACTAATGTATCTTCCCATTTGGTAATTAGTAATTTCATCATTTCGATTTAAAACTCCAACTACTGCCATGTCCTTTCCTTTATTGATATATTTAGATATGTATTTGATGGATTTTACGGAGTTACAATATTCAACATTTATATGGGCCTTAAATGTTTTCGATAATAATTTGGAATACGGAACTATCCAACGGTTATCGATCTGCACATCTTGATTATTTATTTTCACAGTGACTGTTTTTCCATTATCTTCTGGTGATCTTCTACGGTACAATTATCCATTGTATCCGTCATTTCCAGTCATTGTTTCAGCAATTAATTGCCTTGGGTAGTTTTTTGAACCTTTACCATCAACCATACATGGAGAATTTTGATTTAACGTACCACACGGTCCATGAATCATGTTTTTGGTTATAGTAGTATGTAATTCCGGATCTTCATTTATATCTGGAATTTCAGCACATATAATATGATCAATTTTATCTGTGGTTAGTTTTTGTTTTAACCAAATCAAAATATGCGCATGAGGCAAGCCTCTTTTTTGCCATTTCACAGAATACATGAAACATTGTACATCTCCGTAAACTTTATGTTTTACAATGAAATCCATTAGAGACTCTAGCTTTCGTCTAAACACTCTTGCAGTAATGTCATGCCTATCAGTAGCTGATTGCCCAGTATATAAATGATTCTTAATATCATCCCATTTCGGATTGCATGTGAAAGTTATGAATAAGTCGCGTCGACCATAATTTCTGACATAACACATTGCATCTTGGGCGTATTCATGCATATACCTTGGACTGCCTGTATACGATGAAGGTAATATTACCATTTGACCAATGTTATTAACGTTGGTATCGTTGCTAATTGCATCTCGTAAATGTATGTATGTATTCGTCACAGCGTAATTTTCTTTAGTTGAATCTAATGTAATTCAATCGTTCTGTTTCTATTTTCGCATACATGTCAACAATATACTGATGAAATAATTTACGACATTTTAAAATGTGATTCTCTTGATTTTCTCTTATAATGATTCTGTATGCATAATAATTCATTGCGCTTACAGTTTTATTTGTTTCTTGACCATTTGCTGGATTTATTTGTTTTATATCAATCGAATAGCCATCTTCACCACGACAGAACATAAGAGGATATTGTAATGCATCATATTTTCGATGCGTTTCATTAACACGTTGCAGTGTATCATTTCTTCTTTGCAAAACAATATCTCTTGGTTGAAATTCATCTCCAGATATAACAATTGCAACCTCGTTGCTTGAAGTTGGTTGATTGTATCTTCCACGATGTTCGCCGGCAGGCGTTTTATTTGCATCAATTTTAATTTTATGATTATCAGATGACTATCTTTCGATTGTTGTTTTAAAACTTTGCACCAAAACATTGTGTGTGTGTAA
The DNA here is from genome assembly GCF_027943255.1 of Anastrepha obliqua. Lineage (NCBI taxonomy): Eukaryota > Metazoa > Arthropoda > Insecta > Diptera > Tephritidae > Anastrepha > Anastrepha obliqua. The sequence goes on along the minus strand of NC_072897.1, from coordinate 41,311,397 downwards.
TAAATCTTGTAACTCTCTCATAATGACTCTGTTTATATTTCTGAAAAATGCACACCGTGCTTCAAGTTCATCATCGTTGTCATTAATGAAATAAATTTGCAAAAATGTTGACTCTTGATCGGGTAGTGCTAGTAATGAACCTATTGAGTGATATGCTTGCTCTTGAATCTGAAAAAAGCCATAATTTGTGTCTATAAAATCTAATGATTCATTAGATGTGTCAGCGAATGTTATTGAACGTTGAAGTTTATGTATTACCTTAAACGTTGGCATGAAGTTATCGGTTATAATTTTTCCAGCACCAAAAGATGTCATTTGAAAACATGAATTATATGTGGACATTTTTTCAAGAAAATGTTTGGAATCGGGTGATGTTCCCGATAATAATGTAGCTAATGGTTCGGGCGGATATTGTAGGTCTGGTAAACGAACTTTTCCTGCAGCGCAACACATGCCTGGTGTTTCAGTTTTGAATTTCAATGCTTGAAAAAATCCGCAAATTTTATCCATACTTCCAATGACAACGTATTTGTGAGATGAATAATCAAGTTGTGGATTGTATTGAAATGCTGCACCATTCAAATTTACAGAATTGATATTTATTGGCCGATTTTGAGAACGTGACCTTGTACGATCTCTTTGTTGACTTAATCTATCAGCATGATTTTCCTCACTTTCATTTTGTCGGTGATTTTGCACATTTCTATTGTGACGTGTATTACGTCCGATGTTAGCTTGTCTTCTACCTCTTGGCATTTCTTTTACCGAATCAAAGTGGTCTTCTTTATGTCACTCTGAGCTCTTGATTGCTACTTTTCTTGTTTTTAAACTGGAATTCACATTAACATACTGTTAGTGCCATCTTTTAAAAACATAATTGAACTGTGAGCACGCGTTGAAATGAAAACTACACAGAACAGAAATGGGAAATGATCAGCAAAAATAATATATATTTTTGAAATTTTTCTTGAAAATATCTACGGAAAGTGTGAAAACAATTTCTTTTCTTAAATATCTTAAGTAAAAACTTCTAAAATATTAATTATTTTTGCCGATTTCTATTGTGTGTATTTTTCACACCATTTATTCACTGTTTCACTTGTTATCAATCATTTGCAAAATTAATATATATTTTGTAAATTTTTCGTGAAAATATCGTTGGAAAATGTGAAAACAATCTCTTCTCTTAAATATTTCTAACGCACTTTTTTTATCTCTTTGGTTGATGCCTGGAAACTGCTTCACTTGAACACTTTACCAAATAAAAGGCTTTCTTGTTAGTTTTAACACTTACTTTCACTATCCACTATTACTGATAACCTTTGGTAATCTTCTAAGAAAACGGCCTTGCTTAAGTACTTTACTTTTGGTTTTGCTTCGGTTATCCCGAAGTGTGGGTGTAAAGAAGAAGTATTTAAGCAAAGTGTTAAGTTAGTCACAGCAGCATTGTGTTGGTGTATTTGTTCTATTTGCTTGCTTTTGGTGCCGATCTGATCCCTGCTTCTAATAGTTACTACGTCATTAAAATGGATAATGGCATGTTCAATGTCAAGTTGCGTTTTTAATATCACATTTGGTATAAGTTGATCGTCAATATGGTGGCGGAATTTTTTTTTTCTGTCATTAAGTATGCGAAAAGATGTATCTATAGATTTTATATGACTTACATATTCAAGTAATATCGGCGAGTGGTCAGAAGAAAGTTCATAGTACGACTGAATTGTCAATTGGTTATGGCTTATGTTTTTGGTTATGCAGAAATCGATCAAGTCTGGAATTTTCTTTACGTCAGTTGGCCAATAGGTAGGTTCTCCGGTACTTATAAATCTGCAATTGTTTTTGTTAATTGCGTTAATAAGAATACGCCCCTTTTTGTTGCTGAGTCTTGAGCCCCAATCAATGTGTTTTGCATTGAGATCTCCAGCGGCAATAAATCTATTGTTAAGCGTCTTTATGTATTTGTCATATTGATCCGAGTTTATTATGTGTCTAGGTGGACAGAATATGGAGGAGATAGATACTGGTCCATTTTTGTCATAGATTTGTACTGTCGTGGATTGAAGATAAGGCGTCGAATATTGGAGTTGTTCATTGTGCGTTATGCTTGATTTAATAATTATAGCAGTCCCTCCGTGGGCTCTTCCATCAGGATGGTTTGTCACATACACTTTGTACTTAGGAAATTTCAGAAGACTTTTATCAGTGAAGTGTGTTTCTGCAATCAATGCTATGTCAATATCTTTTTCAACTAAAAATTGTTTCAGTTCTAAATAGTGCTGTTTTAGTCCATTTGCATTCCAAATTAGAATTTTAATTTTTTCACTTTTGTCCATTCATATTCTTTAAAAGCATTGTAATTATATTCATCATATTTGTCATTTGGTTGACTAGGGATTTTACCATGTCTTTAAGCTCTTCAATATCATTGTTTTTTTCAGATCTTTTAATCAGTTCCTGCTCTGCTTTATGTTCCCTTGAAGAAGATGCTACATCAGCATAGCTTACTCCGGGAATTATGTTTGTTACGGCTGTTGTTATTGGTGTATTATTTTTATTTGTATTTAATGTTGGTTCTTTATTACGCAGAGGTGGAAATCTTTGCATTTTAAGTGCTTTATAAATTTCGCATCCTTTGTAGTTGGCGGTATGCTTACCTCCACATAAAGCGCATTTAACTTCCTTTATTTGGTTTTTGCATTCCATTGTAAGATGTCTACCAGCGCATTTCACGCAAACTGGATCCCTTGTACAATAATTTTTTGTGTGCCCATATTTCTGGCATTTCGTGCACTGTGAAATGGTGCGCTTATGGTGAGGTGCTTCAAAAATGACTATGCAGTTCATTAGCTTGTTTATATTGTAAATGTCTTTGTTGTTATCACTTGCTTGTAGTTCGATGAAAAATAATGGTAGTGGTTTTTTTGTTGATCTTTGTATTATATTAGTAATGTTAAGTACTTTGTGGCCTTTTTCGTTTAGTTCTTTTTTAATTTCTTCTTGGTCTGTAGAGTGGCGCATATTTCGTAAGACTATTTTAAATCCTCTTTCACTTTTTGGCCTAAATGTATACAGTTTCGTACCTTTTTCTTTTAGCATGTGGTGTAATCTGTTATATATTTCTAAATTTTCTGCTTGAACGCGAACTTCATTATTTGCTATATTAAAATTTTTAGAGTGAAGCTTTTACACCTTGGACACCATGGACATATATTGGCGGTGGCTTATTATTTTTTTCTTTTTCGTCTTTGTTTAAATTTTGTGACAGTGAATCTTTAAATTGCCCACTGTTTGCAGTTTGAGTAATTTCTTCTCCATCATCCACATCTAAAGCTGCGAATTTGTTTGCAGAAGAAGTTCCACTCAGTAGTTTGGCAGTTTACTTTGATTGAGGGTTGATGTTGCTTTTATTTTTTTGTTACTAGCAGTCAATGTTGAGACCTTTGTGGGTGAGTTTCGTGCTCTTTTAACCACAGGTTGCTTTTTTAGTGCAGCTGATTGTGTAGACGCCGACAAATGGGTCGCTAGCAGTAGTTCTGTTGATGCAGTTGTTGTTGTTGTGGAATTTAAAGAGACGGTTGAGCAAGTTGTAGATGTATTTGTATTCGTAGTTGTAGGCATACCAGTTGTGCTCACGCATGATGCAGAGAATACGGGACTGCTGATATGAGAACTTATGCTCTCTGGCGATAATGTAGAGCGCATATTGTTGTTGCAGCTTCTGGGAGCTGACTGTGTTGACCCGTTTGCGTTCGATCCGCTCTGTACTAAATTCGTGCGGCATTGACAACGAGTTTTTAGTATGTAGCGGCATTTTTTGCGGAGTAAGATCTTTCGTCTCCCTTTTGGATTCTGTTCTCTCCCAAGGGGGAGAACGTAACACACTCATATTTATTTATTATTTATTTTGCCAGCTGCTTTGCTTGGTTTTAGTTTTTTTTTTTTTTTAATTAAAATGTTTGTTGGCTTATCGAGTTTGATAATGCACTTTGCACTTTCTATGCAGTTTGCTATGAGTCCTATCTCTTGTTAGCAATAATGCACTTTGAGTTTGTTGAGAAAACTTTTATTAACCCGGATCGACAGTAAAACACGTCCGATACGCACAGTATAAAAAATTTCGTACATACATACATATGTATTAAATAAGTATATCTACTATGTAGTCATTACAAGCTTTGAACCTCCCAAACCCCCCCCTGCGCACGGGCCTGGTTCAAATCAAAATGCATATCGCGCACTTCGTGAGTTTTTCGGTCAATTTAATCGTCCAAATGTGCGTACAATCGGAAAAAATGTGCAAAGGTTTGAGCAAACCAGGTCTGTAGGAGATGTGAAAACACCAGTGCATGCTCATACAGCTCGTACTGCAGAAAATATTGCTGCTGTTTGCGATAGTGGGGTTGAAGAACCGTCCACCTCAACTCGTCGTCGTGCCCAACAATTGCACCTCTCACGCTCGTCGTTGGTGAACATTATGCATAAAGACTTGCATTTACACGCTTACAAGGTTTACAATTGATTCTTTTTTAGTCTTTTTTCCATAACTTTGGAGAAAAGACAAAAAGAAGAAAAACAGCAGAAGGCCATTACTGGTGGAGATATAGAGCAGAGCCCTTAAGGAAACCTCGATTGCTTCGCTCGCCACCACAAAAAGGGAATTTGCCCCTTACGAGTGGAACATTGTATAGGAAAATAAAAGACGGTCAATGAAGAAAATGACGCCTCAAGAATTAGACCTAAGAGTAACGTCAAAAGAGGTTAAAAATACTCCAAATGCGCCGTCGCGTACCCCTGTAACTGCAAAGGACGCAAACACAGAACGGGAAACCACTGCATCTCCGCGGCAAGAGTTTATTCTCAAAATGCGAGCGGAAGAAGAGGAAGCCGTAGAGAAATGTTTGAGAATGCTTAGGAAGATGATAGCAGTTATATTGAAGAGTAGGAATACTTCCACGGAAATAAAGACCGGAGTCTCAGAACTTGGCAAACTATTTGACATCATGAAAAGACTGCAGAAGAGGTTGGATTCGAGCTCAGAAAGCCGAAAGAAATCGGAGGTGACACCCCCGCATTAGCTCGAAAAACAGGTGTTGTCCAGAAGATTACTCCCTTAACCGCAAAACTGAATGAACCAAGTCCTGCCGCACCCGACTCTTCGAAGAAACTAAGAGTTCGAGAGCCTGAGAAATGGCAAGTGGTAAGCCGGTAAACATCTAGGCCCAATGCCGTGCCAAAAAGAAGTGATGGAGCGCAAAACGATGGAGCAAGGAAGGCCAAACCGAACCAAAAGAAGGATGAACGAATACTAAAACCAAAATCGGAGGTGTTGGTAAAGCCGGTAGAGGGCCACAGTTATGCTGAAATCGTCAAAAACATCCGAGAAAAGACAATGCCAGACGAAACCACAACGGTGAAAGACATGAGAAGAACCAAAACTTTTGCTCTTTTACTTGAATTAGAAAAGGGGAACACAGTTAACGCTGATTTTTTGAAACAATTAGAGGAAACCGTAAAAGCGGTCGGTTCCATTGCAACCCTCAGACCAACTTCAACTGTAGAGATCAGAGACTAAGATGCCGTCAGAAGAAGGAAGTTAACGCTATGAGAAAAATGCTAGCTGGCACTAATGAAAATATCGATGTTAGGATCACAAAACATAATCAACGACAACAAGTACGGGCTTATGTTACTCTCGCCATTGAAAGCACAGAAAAGCTGCTCAAGCAAAATAATATCAAAATCGGATGGGTTAGTGCAAGGATGAGAGCTAGCACATCTCTGAAGTGGTGCTACCGGTGCTTCGGTGTCGGACACGTTCAATCAAACTCAGACCTACTAATGGAGCAGATGGTCTTAGAAAAAGGAGTTCAAGCAGTATTGATAAGCGAACAATATGCTCAATCCGAGAAAGCTTGGATCGAAGACGAGTCGGGAACTACCGCCGTCTGGCTGCCTAGGGGCACAAATTACGTAATAACCGCGAAAGGATCAGGCGATGGTTTCGTCTACGTTCAGAACAGCCTATTCACAATTACAAGCTGTTATCTTACACCGAATGACAATATAGATGAATTCACCCGGAAACTGGAAATAATTGAAGACAAAGCCCTAAGTTTAGAGGGACGACTAATAATAGCGGGAGACTTTAACTCAAAAGCAACCGAATGGGGCTCGGCGACAACGAACTCAAGAGGTAGACGAGTGCTGGACGTGACAGCCAACACAGGAACAACTACGTGGCGAAATCCAGGTTGCGAAGGCACCACACCCGACATAACCCTAGTATCGGAAACCATAGTCACCTTTACTGAAGACTGGAGAGTCCTGGAAGATTACAATGGGAGTGACCATTAATACATCCCGTTTTGCATTGACACCAACGCGTGAAAATCGAAATAAAAGTACACGCAAATAGAACATAAACAAGCTAAACCCAGCGACGCTCCCCGCAACTATTGACAACGATCTGTACGAATAGTACAGCAAAAGCACTAGTCAAGACAACAATGCAATGCATTACGATAAGTTACAACGCATCTATACCTTAAATAGATAAGAACAAAAAAAGAAATGCTGTATACTAGTGGACACAAGAGATCGCAGAACTTAGAGATATGTGCATCCATAAGCGTAGAAAGTATACTAGAGCTAGAAGATTGGGTCCAGCGATAATAGAATCCCAAGAATACAAAAAGAGCGGAAAAGAATTGAGGAAAGCTATAGCCGAAAGCAAAAAAGTAAAAAGGGAAGAGCTAAGAAACGATCTAAACAATAACCCATGAGGGTTGGGCTACAAAATCGTTATGAAAAAGCTAGGAGCCAAATCCCCTGCTGCTGATATGGAAACCAAAATGGTAAGCAAAATAGTAGACACACTATTCTCAACACACTGTGCTGAGAGGTAAGAGCTCGAGTATGAAGCAACGGAACCTGTCCCATTCACAGAAGAGTAACTTATGGATGCTGCAAAAGCAATGAAATGCAATAAAGCGCCAGGACCTGATGCCATAGTTGCAGAAATATTGAAACTATTGGCAAAAGAACACCCTCTTTTGCTGCTAAACATGTACAACGCATGCCTAAAAGAAGGAATTTTTCCAGATATATGGAAAAAACAAAAACTAGTACTAATCAGTAAGGGAAAGAGAGACCCAACATTAGCGTCCGCTTATAGACTGTTATGTATGCTGGATAGCGCAGGAAAACTCTTTGAGAAACTTATAAAGCATAGGCTTAGCGAAGCCGTAGAGAACAGTGGCGGCCTCTCTGAAAGGCAGCATGGTTTTAGAAGTGGCAGATATACCTTAGGAGCCATCCAAGATGTAATAGCTAGCGTAGAACATGCCCAGGTAGCTAATCGATGCTCCAAACACTTGGTATTACTAGCTACACTGGATATTAGAAATGCTTTCAACAGGTTAAGTTGGGACGACGTAATTCAAGCCCTAAAGGTAAAATTCAGGATCCCGAATAATCTATTGAAGATTATTCGTAGCTATCTAAGCAATAGCGTCCTCTTATACGAAACGCGGGAAGGGTGTAAGACTAAACATATAACAGCAGGTGTGGCCCGAGGATCAATACTTGGACCTGAACTCTGGTATATAAGCTACGATGAAATCCTTCGAATAGAGATGCCTCAGGATGTGCATTTAGTGCGATACGCAGATGACATTGCAGTTGTAATAATCGCCCGAAACACTGACAAAGCCAAAAGGAAGTTAAATCAGGTGATGATCCGAGTTCAGACATGGCTAGAAGACCATGGATTAGAGCTGGCCACAGAGAAAACAGAGCTTATCCTTCCAGGGCCGTGGAGAGAGTATTCGGGCCCCGGGGGAAACTTGAGATGCGGGCTCCTTCAAATTATGTCTAATTCATATAATTTGAATTACTCTCGAGTCCAGGCCCCTCTGAAAACTCCGGACCCGGGGGAAAAAGTACCCGTAAGTGCTGTTTCGGTTGATTTCCCTTTACAGTACGCATGTTGTGAGATGCTGAGCTTATAAGGGCTGATGTTAGCCCTAATATGCTCTTCTAAAATTCTTTCTAATGTTTTTAGCAGAAAGGAGGATAGGCTTATTGGCCTGAAATCCTTAGGTGTCGTGTGTGAACTTTTTCCCGCTTTAGGGATAAAGACCACTTTTACCTTTTTCCATGTTGATGGGACACTTTTCAGTTTCAGAGCGGCCTTAAATATGACCGTCAACCACTCCATGATGTAGTTTAGTGAATGTTGTATTTGAGGGTGGGGAGATCTCAGAGGAGGACGTCGAGGTCACGATGGTGGAGATGAAACGGACAGATTCTCATGAAGCTGATCCAAATTAATCTCCACCACTCCAAACTTGCGTCCGCGCATATCTCCGTCCGCTTGGCTGCCGGTGGACTTGACATAGCCCTCATTCAAGAGCCGTGGATATACGACAATAAAATCTGCGGCCTCGGAGTGAAGGGATTTAAAATGATTGCCGTACAACACAGAGGTAAGATTCGTAGCTGCATCCTCGCTAAAAATAATATAAATATCTTCTTGCTCCCACAGCTTAGTAGCGGCGACATGGTAGCGGCAAGCATCGAGCTCGGGAAAACCGGTTTTTGGCTAGCCTCCGCCTACATGGCCTATGACAGAGAAGCTCCGCCGGACGAAGTCCGCACTCTGGTGCAAGAGGCAGCCCGGAAGAACAAAAATTTGGTTGTCTCCTGCGACGCAAATGCCCACAATACCCTGTGGGGGAGCAGCGACACTAACTCTAGAGGTGAGTCACTACTGGACTTTATCTTAGAAAATAAAATTAGTGTTTTGAATTTAGGCTCAGAGCCGACTTTTGTTACTATGAACAGAGAGGAAGTTTTGGACATCACCCTGGCTTCCGACATGTTCTCTAATCACATTAAAAGATGGCGAGTTTCAAACGAAAATTCGTTCTCAGACCATCGGTATATTGAATTTGAAATCGAAACTAGGTCTCCCCAAGTTAGCCAGTTCAGGAATATACGGAAAACTGACTGGGGAGTTTACAATAAAAAATTAAGAGCTTTACTGCCAAAGAAAGCCCCCAAAAACCCCACTACTCGTGGGGAGTTGGATAAACTGGTTAATCAGGTAACTAAAGCAATGAATAGCTCGTTAGCAGCCAGCTGTCCGGTTGTCCGACCCAGAGGCAAGTCTAAACCACCCTGGTGGTCCGAGCAACTAACCTCACTACGAGAATACCATAGAAAACTATTTAATCTGGCCAAGGCCACGAGAAGGTCAGAGGACTGGCAAGCCTATAAGGCTGAATTGAAAAACTACAAAAAAGCAGTTAGAACTGCGCAGCGTGAATCATGGCAAAATTATTGCAAAGAAATTGAAGAGACTTCAGAAGCGGCCAGATTAAGAAAAATTCTCTCAAAGACGCCATGCAACCTAGGCTACCTACAAGGTCAAGGGAATACATGGACTACGTCAAGTGAGGAATCGTTAGGTCTTCTTCTAGACACACACTTTCCAGGTAACACGCCGGTGGAACAAAACCATTCCGCCAATAATGAAAGGCAATCCGACCTAGGAAATCTCTTAGTTACACACTCAAAAATCGATTGGGCTATTAATACTTTTGGTCCTTATAAATCGCCAGGAATGGACGGTATCTACCCCGCTGAACTGCAGCAATCACGGGGCATTGTACTACCGTATATCAAAATTGTCATTAGAAGTTGTCTTAACATGGGCTACATCCCGCTAGGATGGAGGGAGACGAAAGTCTCCTTCTTACCCAAGGCAGGTAGGTCCTCACACACTAACCCTAAAGACTTCAGACCCATTAGTCTAACGTCTTTTCTTCTCAAGATCCTGGAGAGAATAATAGATGAATACATACGGAGTGTCGTGCCTTTAAATAGGCTCTCTTCGGCGCAACACGCCTATACTAAAGGGAAGTCCACAGAAACCGCCTTACACTCACTCGTCGGGTTGGTGGAAAAAAGCTTATCAGACAAAGAGTTTGCATTGGTTGCTTTCGTAGACATAGAAGGCGCCTTCAACAATATAAATGCAAACGCCATAGTAGATTCATTAGAAGATTTTGGAGTTGAACCACACGTCGTAGCCCTGATAGAAGATATACTCATCAAAAGAAAGGTAACGGCTAAATTAGGAAGCACTACTCTAAGCAGACAGGTCTGCAGAGGCACACCGCAAGGTGGAGTCCTCTCCCCTCTTCTTTGGATCCTGGCAGTAAACTCCCTGTTGCTGACCCTGGAAAGAGGGGGTTGCCACGTCACAGCTTACGCAGATGACGTAGCAATAGCCGTTAAAGGCAAATATCCTAATACCCTTATGGATATTCTGCGCTCTAACATGGCCACGCTTAGAAGCTGGACTGAGAACAGGGGACTCGATATAAACCCCTCAAAAACTCAAATAATTCTCTTTACAAAGAAACATAGGCTCCCTGCAATCTCCCCGCTAATTTTTAAGGGTGTGGAGATTCCTTTGAAAGAGAATGTCAAGTACCTAGGACTCATATTAGACAGGAAACTTACGTGGAAATCTAATATTGAGGAAAGAGTAAAGAAGGCCAACGTTGCATTATACACTTGCAAAAAAGCGGTCGGTATCAAATGGGGACTAACACCCCGTATTACGCACTGGCTCTATACTTCGGTAGTTAGGCCAATCCTAATGTACGGAATACTTGTATGGTGGCCATCTGCTCAAAAGGCGACTTACGCTAAAATCATGAGTAAGGTCCAAAGAACAGCTTTTTTATGCATCTCTGGCGCTTTAAGGACTACTCCAAACAAAGCGCTGGAAGTGCTAATCAACTTACCTGGCCTAAATCTGGTAGGAAAACACGTCGCCGCCGCCTCGGCGCTCAGACTAAAAAGTATGGCGCTATGGAAAGAGCGGTGTGTTGGCCACGCTTCCATTTTGCACTCTCTGAATAGTCATAAACAAGAAATAGACTACTCTATCCCTAGACTCACCTTTGAAAGGCTCTTCAAGACGAGTATACCGTCAAGAAGTGAGTGGCATACAACAAGGCCATGGAGAAGGGGGGAATTAAACTTTTACACAGATGGCTCCAAGCTAGACGATAGGGTTGGCTACGGAGTTTTCTCGAAGGAATTAGGACTGGAACTATCCGTTCGACTACCAGACTACTGCAGCGTCTATCAGGCAGAGGTACTAGCTATAAAAGAAGTGGCTATATACCTAAATACGCACGCCGTAACAAAAACGATTATAAACATATTCTCGGATAGCCAGGCGGCCATCAAATCAATGAATGCGGCTTTACTAAGATCGAAGGTTGCACAGGAATGCCGGGCAGCCCTAAATGACATTAGTGACGTATTCAAGGTCAGCCTTATTTGGGTTCCGGGACATAGAGATATTGAGGGAAACTGTAAAGCAGATGAGCTAGCCAGAAAGGGTACTGCTCTCCAACTGCTTAGTGATAAAAGTACCATCGGAATACCCATGGCCACGAGTAAACTAATGATAAAAAACCACTTCATCCAAGAGGCCAATAGGTCATGGAGAAATGAGGATACGTGTCTAACAGCTAGGCTGCTATGGCCGCAAATAAACAAGAAAAGAACAAAGGAATTGCTTAGTCTCTCAAGAGACAATATCTCGAAGGTCGTGGCTTGTCTAACCGGTCACTGGCTATTTGGCAGGCATTCCTCGAGACTAGGAGTTTTCTCCCATGAATATTGCAGAAGTTGTAGAGATGAGGAAGAGGAAGAAACAGTTGAGCACTTCCTTTGCAATTGTCCAGCCCTAGCTAAAATCAGAGCAGGTTGTCTAGGTAAATACTTTTTTAATTCTCTTACAGAACTGTCTGGCGTGGGGTTGGCATCAATACTACGCTTCATAAGAGCCACGAAATGGTTCCACGAAGGAAGATAAATGAGGTTCCCGTGTAGCACAGTGGTATCACAACGGACCTGTAAGGTCTAAGTGAGTTGGTCGTGCAGACCGACTACCACCATAACCTAACCTAACCTGTATTTGGGCCGGGAATAATCCATCTGGGCCCGGTGATTTAAATGGTTTGAACGTGTTCACTCCCCAGGCTATCTTAGTTTCAGTGATTATTTCTTCAATGTCAGAGTTTGGTCTTTCTGTACCATTGTTGATTAACACGTTAGATGATTCGTTGCTGGGAAAGTGTGTGTCCACTAGCAACTTCAGAGTTTCGTCACTCGAAGTAGTCCAACTCCTGTCCGGTTTTTGGAGGTATCCGGTGGTATAGTGTTTTTTTGAAAGGATTTTACGCAGTCTGGAGGCCTCTGTGGTTCCTTCGATTTCTCCACAGAACGTTCTCCAACCAGACCTTTTCGCTTTCCTAACTTCTTTTTTGTAAATTTTTAGCTTAGTGTAGTAGCAGTCCCAGTCTTTACTCTCTCGTGACGCTTTCGCTCTATTAAACTGTCTTCTGCTGTCGTTTCTTAGTGTAGACAGGTCTTCTGACCACCAGGGCGGCTTTTTCTTCCCCTTATACTTAATTAAGGGGCAAGCCTTGTTTAGCGCAGTTCTACAGACCTCCGGAAGGATTTGTACGTGTTCGTTCAATGATTCTCTGTCTTCAATAGTAATATTTTGGGAGTTTGGAAGTCTTTCCTTAAGTTCCCGTTTATATATATGCCAGTTGGTCTTTTTCAAGTTCCTGCTGGCGGGCGGGGCCCGTGAGTTTTTTCCCCCAAATTTTATTTCTATGTAACGATGATCGGAGTAAGAGTGTTCATTCAGAACCCTCCACTGCGTCATCTTTTCGTAGAGGGTTTGACAAACTAGCGTAATATCAAGAACTTCTTGTCTATTGCGCGTAATAAATGTAGGTTCGTTGCCTTTGTTACACACTAAAAGCTTACTACATATAATATAATTGAAAAGAGACTCACCTCGTTCGTTTGTATCCGAGCTCCCCCATACGGTATGGTGGGCATTGGCATCACCTCCTAGGGTAGTTTGCGGTTGTGTGCTTTGCAGTCTTCCACAAGGCTTCTTATTAGCGGCGACGGCAGTGGACCTGTGTCGTCTCCAGCAAAGTAGAACGAGGTTAGCCAGATGTTGCTTCCGCTCACTTCCCAGCTAACCGTCGTAGCATCTGCGTTACTGAAATTTTGAATCATAAATATATTAAGATGTGCTTTTGCCATTATGCATGCTCTTTTAGTACCTTCACCATTGGTCTTGTATACCTTATACCCTGATGTCCTCAGACCGCAGATTTCGCCATTCCGTACCCAGGGTTCCTGGATGAGGACTACGTCCGGCTGATCTTCTGCCAGACGCTCCAGGAGGGCAAGGCAGGCTTCTTTACAGTGATGAAGGTTTATCTGTAGAAGATGCATCAGCTGTTAGCGTTATGTCTGGGTCTTCTTTGCTTTCGCATAAAAGTTCCCTTTCGGAATACTTACGCTGTTGTGTGTGGTACTTACCCTCCCGTTCGAAGTACAGCCTCCCTAAGCCCATTTCTGAGCCTGAAGAGGCGTATTCTTCTTCGGTGGGCCGGTCGTCTTCGCTCATTGGCTCGGTTTCGCTCATGGGTTCTAGTTCGCCCATGTGCTTTTCACCTTCCTTAGTGGCGAGGAACTCAATTGCATCTGTGTCTGTGAAGTTTCACCTTTACAAAACCGTATCTCAGATGCCCATCGCATTTCGCTAATGGTTCGATTGAGTTCTCTGTGAGGAGCAGGAGAGCCTGCATGGTGGCGCGCTTCTGCTCTTTCGATTCTTCTGCGCTATTTTTGTTGGTGAGAGTTTTGACATACCTCCATTCCTGCGTTGGGATGTCCGGATTGCAGACCCGAATGAGCTTCATAATCTCTTCCGAGTCTTCGATGGTTGAAGGTAACCAAACCCTTGCTCGCGGCCTGGACGGAATATCCTTCCTGTCCACGAGCACTAGCTTGGCATTTGGGTACACTTCGCCGACTTTGGAGATGGCCTCTTTATACAGTTGAACCGATCTCTCATCGTCGCAAGCTATAATTTTTATCTGGCCTTGGTGCCAGCCTAAGTCTTCGCACGCAGGCGGGGGACCGGGGTTCTCCAGAATAACTTTCAGTGCCACTTTCGTTAGCTCGGACTCCTATGATCAGGCGGTCTTTTGCAACCTCCGCAAATGATCTTCTGGGCGTCACGCCCATTGATTTGTGCCTTTTTGCGTTTGGCTTATTTTCCTCCGAGGACCGCTGTCGTTTCGGAGCCGATTGTGTTGGTTTGAAGTCAGGGTTGAAATCAGGGATGATCGCTTTCGCTCTATCAATCGCCTCTTTCAACTCCTGTGTCATTTCACCTTCCTTTGGGTGAGTTTCGTGCACCCTCCTTAGGAGCCTAGCCGCGTTTCTGCGATCCTGGTAGCTCGCTTTCGCTGGGTCTACCACCCTCACAAGCGGCCATCCTTCGGTACCGGAGCTAGCAGTAGCATTGCTTCCGGTCGGGACCGTTTTTGGGGGCTGAATCGCAGTTGACTGCTGGGCTAGTGCCCCCCTACTTGTACTTGGACCTGTGTCCAGTTCTGAGTGCGTGTCAACTGTCCTCGCTTTCGCTGAGGCTATCGTTGTTTGTTTGGATCGACTTATTAAGCCGATGGATGGCGTTTTCCTTGAGCTCGGTGCGACCGTTGCTCTTGTTGCGGAACTGTTTGTTCCTGTCGGTCTATTAGAAGGAGGACCGATCTCCTTTTTTTTATTTAAGTTTTTATGATCTCTCTGCATTTTGGACCCACGAGTGTCGGAGAAAGGATGTCCGCCCGTGCATAGCTCCGAACTACACGGGTAAGGCTAATTATTACGGAGGGCGCCAGTTATCCGTAAGCTCCGTTCGAGACTTGGTTATTTTATAGAAGGGCCCCAAGCCTGACAGATTCTCGGCACGGGTCGCATCACACCTTAATCCAGCCCTTCACCCCCGACCACGTTAAAGGTACTTTGAGTAGTGCTGTACTATTGAGGAGTATCGAACCCTACCCATAGTACCCTTAACTAGCTAAGTACCTCCTGAAAATAGGAAAACTGTGGTACTTATTACCAGCTGGCACCCTCGGGGAGGGTTCAGTGGAGGATTTTCGCCAGACTAGTATCCGATCTAAAAAAGTGGATAGAAAGAAAGCATGGTGAGGTTAACGAAATATATTTCACTATTTACCGTATAATTAATTCTTTGCGCAGATTCACTGTTTTTCTTGACCTTATATTAATAACTGAGCTTGTACTCGAAAAGATTCGTCTCTGCTTTGATTTTTCTAAGTCCCTGTTCACCCAGAAGCATATTAAATTCTTCTAATGCATCTGTTTCAAAAAATGTGAGATTATGCTCTAACAATGTCATCATTATTATTATTTTTTTTATTTAGTTATTGAGTAACTATTAAGGGTTTTTACTTTAATTGGTTTGATTGGTATAGGCAGACACGGCAAATCGTTCATACGCCTAAAAAAAACACTGCCTGTGTCATATTCGTCATTTTCCGGTGCAAGTGATTGTATTTCTTCTTCTCGTGTTTGATTTACTCGTTGTACCTTCTGTTTTGTGTTGAAATTACGAGATGAAGGATTTCGTTCCCTTTTTTGAGGCTCTCCGCGAAATGGGTTATTAGGAGGTAGTCCTTGCCTCTGGCGGTCATAGCTGTTTTGTGGTGCGGATACTTTGTGGATCTCGTGTATTTTTGTGACGGATCTATTTCCTTTGGTTGGTGCTCTTGCCTGAGTGCAGTTTGGTTGTATTGCACCTGCAAGTTAGTTCTGTAACTTTGAGGTTCCTCGTATCTTCTACTTAGCGAAGCATTGTAATGTATGTGGTTGTATTGCGGAAACTCGAACTGTAAGTTCACGTTGTCGTGTTGTATAGTGCTTGCGATAGCATAAGCGGTTTCTAAGTCCTTTGAACTGTGGCTATAGAGGATGGTGTATTTGCTGTTCAGACCGAGAATGAATGTCCTTACAGCTTCTTGGTTTGCGTATTCTTTCATGGCTGACGGACTCCCTGAGTTATCAATCTCAACTTTAGTGAATGGAATGTTAAGCGATTTACTAACTTCGCTATGGAACTCCGTCAACGTCCTTTTTCCATGTTTTCTTCTTTTTATTGCTTCGAGCAACACATACAGGGGTCTCTGGTCCACATAGGTATAATCAAGACGGTTAATTATGGAGTAAAAATTCAGCTTTGTGATGTGGTTAATTAGAATATCGGCCGCCTCTTCTTGAATTTTGGAATAAACGATCGAAAGCGCTGTATAATCTATGCGTGTCCAACTCGTTTTCTCCACGATCTATGAATATTGTTCGTGTCGCCTATGAATATTGGTAGGATTTTAAAAATTTCCAAGTTAATTTGCGACGCCATCACTAATGTTGGGTGCACCGTCTTGGTATTGATATGTGACTGTGACGGTTGCGTTGGTTTCAAGAGAATTCATCCTCTCTTTGGTTTCAGTCAGGGTTGTGGTCGAGGCAACTATTTGTGCCCTTAGGTTTGATATCTCCTGAGCGTTCATTTCTGCGTCCGATGGTAAACGTGTTGAGTCAATGATATATTGTCGCTTTTTCGCGATTACAGTTTTATGTTGTTAGAATTTTTTATAAAGTGTTTTCTTTTCATTAATTATTAACCCTCCGTTGTACACCCGGTTCTGTCTAGACCTTTTTTGACTTTGTACGTTAATTTAACGTATTTCTGCTTCCGATAAAATACTACATTTTTCTACTTATTTGTTTTTCAACCAAATCCGTTCACTTGGAGCTGCTTAAAGATTTGTTAACTGCTTTATTTCTAATGGCTATAAAACGATTGGTTGTCACACACTGAAAATCTCAAACTATAAGTAGATGGTCGGACAATGCCACTAATTTTGTCAGAGTTAAGAGTAAATTACGAGAGCTAAAGGAATTGGTTTTCAATCCAGTGCGTTTGAGGGCGATTTGTGAGTAGTGTTCAAGGACGGCATTCAATGGAGGCTAATACCTCCTCGTTCTCCTCATTTTGGCAGTCTTTTGGAGGCTGGATGTCTAATTGTAAAATTATCTTTTAATACCGTTGGTATGAATCAATATACAAGTAACATCACTGACAACACTCGATATTTACTTAGATACTACCTATTTACTAGTTACTTTTACTATTGCACATATCTCTTAATATGATATTTATTTATTCCCTATTGCATTCATCTTCATACGTTGATACAGTACATACATATGTATGTGCATTAGGGCGGCTCGATTTAAAAATCGCTCATTGCTCTGTGAAAATCGTATTCCAGGGATCAAAATAAGAAACATTGCCGAAGGAACCATACCTCTAAAACGAATTCTGATGTCCCCCAATTTCAAAATATCACCATTTTTGGCCTTTACATGAAAAAATCAGCTAAATGGCTATGTTTTTTCTTTATTTTTATTTATTTATAATATTTATTATTTATTTATAATAATATCTATTTTTTCTCTTAAGAAATTTATTTAGTCAGAACATATTTAAATGAAAAAAATAATTTAAGTGAGTTATAGAAAAGAAACTAAAAAGTTCGACCCAAATTGGGGGACATCAGAATTCGTTTTAGAGGTATGGTTCCTTCGGCAAAGTTTCTTATTTTGATCCCTAGAATATGATTTTCACAGAGCAATGGGCGATTTTTTTGCCTCCCCACAAAAGACACTAATAGTTCGACCCAAATTGGGGGACATCAGAACTCGTTTTAGAGGTATGGTTCCTTCGGCAAAGTTTCTTATTTTGATCCTTAGAATATGATTTTCACAGAGCAATGGGCGATTTTTTTGCCTCCCCACAAATCGACCCGGCCTAATGTGCATACATCCATATGTAACTAATTTTGTTGTTCATTTTACCGCGAAATCTTGTCATTTTACTGCACAAATCCAAGCTGTTATTTTCTGATGGCTGGCTGTCTCGGGAACACCAGTCATTTAATAAATTATTTAATAACCGTATTACTTGTTAACAGATACAGTACATTCATAGCTATATTCAAACAGCTGCTAAATCTTTATTAACTCTTTCCGTCACGCTCTTTACTGCGACATAAACAATTTATTTTTTGTTGTTAATTGGTGAATATGGAATACAAGTAAGACACGAATGCAAAAAAAAATATTTACCGTAAGGTTTTTGAGAAACAAGGTGGTCACCACCAGTAACCACCATGACTGAAGGGTACAAAAATTTATTAAAACTAATGCACTCAATTACTTCAGTTTTTTATTTATTTAAAAAAAAAGACAATAAGATATTTGGTAATTAATTTACAAATAATTATTTCTTGTGAAAATCTGAAAAACATGTCTTTCCTTTTCGGAGGCAAAGTGGGACGTGGCATGTTCTGCATTGCCATACTGTGCGGACAGGGACGCTTTTGGTACTGCAAAAGGCGCATCTTCTAGGTGTGCCTCTAAGCGGTTGGTGTCGATTACTCTCATGGCGGATTTCAGCAAGCACGCTAGGCTAATACCGTTTTATAGCAACTGGTACAGGAGATCTTGGGCTTGATCCATTGCTGATCGCGGAACTTAATGGAGCTCGCTTGTTTACGTAGCAAGGTGCTAACAGCCCCTGATAAATTGAGCGGCGAAAGTCCTTCAATGTCAACTCATCCAAATGAGGTCTGTTAATCAGAAGCTCTTTGTAAGCTATATAGCTATTGATAACGCAGCAATCTAAGAAATGAAAAAAAATTCTGTGCCACCACTTTTTGGACTTTCGGTCGATGGAGTAACACGCTTTTAATTGATCGAATTTATCAACGAAGTTCATATTGCTGTTGTATTTCTTTACAACCAGAGGGCAATCGATCCTAACTGCACTTCCATCACGTTCCCTGCGAGTAACTTATTCCACATCTTGAGGTATATCACCAGGTATATCCATAGAGAAGGTCCTTTTCCATTTAGGAGGCTGCAAGGTCCTAGAGCTATCAATATTATTCTGGCTTACAAAGTTTGATAATGGTATGCCATCCTCGTCGTCGAATAGCTCTTCATGGATATTCTGTACATCTGCCCCACACACATCCAATATCGATTTTGACACTGGCCACTCAGGCGTGTCTAGATTTTCATCCTCATCGGAACTGGCTTCACTTTCAGGTTCTGAAGGTAAATCTTCATTCAAACATTCTTCAATTTCCCTTTGCGTCAATGATCGTTTCATTATTGAAATAATTGCCTAAAATATTGTAAATACCAAAGAAAGTCCTACTCATAGTGACCGTATAAAAAAGCAAATTCTAGGAATACTTACGTCACGGTGGTTATTGTTCCTAACCACCACTGATTATAAAAAATATTCGTAAAATAATCGAAATTTAAGCGAAAAAGCAACCACTGTGTATCAAGCACACCACAAAAACTAAATTTCCACAAAAATCAAACCATAAATTGCGTTATTGAATTTATTATGAATTTTTACTTCTAGCTTTCACAAAACCGCGCGGCCACGGATTTTTACTTTAAATTTTCTTAACACGTGGTGGGTGTATTTCTAGCTATTAGCGTCCTCTTGACTTAAAAGGAAGCAATAATCAATATTCGTGCAAAATTAAAAACATAGATGTCGCCAACCTTGTTTTAAGCGAATGACAGCTTTTGTTTACATTACATGTATACACAAAGCTGCCGACTCTTGCCACGACAAAAATTGACTGTTCACAAAATATGTTTGTCTTCCTCAAGAAAAAAGGCTTATGGACAGTTCAGGCGCGTGAGGGTGGGTCCGTTCTATGAATGAACGAGTTTTGCTTTGAGAAATATGCGCTTGCGTTTATGAATAAATAGTTTTTGTTGCATTAAAGGAAATTTTAGAATGCTTGGCAGAAAAGGGGCTTTCGCATTGCGCATGCTGCTGCTTCTGCGGCGCCGTAGCCGTTCGAAGTCGGCTTGAAACTGTACTGTATACTGCTTGGTACACACGCCAATTATATATATACATAATAAGTAGGTAGGTAAGTGAAATGGTTGAAGTGCCAGTCGGGCACTCCTTAAGTAGCACTGAATCGCCGTTTTGATACCATTACCTCCAACAGGCAGATATCTACAGTCAGCCAGAGCTGTTGATATAATGAAGAAGATTGAGGGGATTTAGGTTGGCGCCAAGCCGGATATTTACAGAGAAAGTGCTCTACAGTCTCCTTCTCTGAAGGGTCCCCCCAGCTTCTGCAATGGGGCTTAAATGGTAACCTTAGCTTTTCCGCGTGTGTGCCGATCGTCCAGTAACCGGTAAACACAGCTTCGAGTTTGGAAATTGAATGGGGAAGAGTCCAAAGGACTTTCTGAGTTCTTCATATATTATACTGGGGCCAAAGGGTTTTCGAAATAGCACATGAAGAAATGGAGCTCCATCTTTTCTGTGCTTTCCTGAGAAAAAAATTGTACAGTTTCCCTTTAACAACTGTCAGGGGGATACTGATGACCGGATAGGAGGTCTCTAAAGCCAATTCAGTCCCATTCCTGGCAAGCCCATCAGCAATTTCATTTCCCTCTATGTTCCTATGTCTTGAAACCCAGATCAGAAAAATGTTACCTGCACGCCCAAGAGATTTGATCTCCTCCTTACAAGAGTTTACTAATTTCGTTCTGAACCATGGCGTCGTCAGAGCCCTGATCGCGCCTTGACTAGCGGAGAAAATGTGAATATCTCCCTCACTCCCGCGTTCCCTAAGCATGTTGCATTCTTGCAGGATCGCAAAAACAGTAGCATTATTCGGCAGTTTAAAGGAGATAGATAAATTGGCTGATTTAGAAAAAACCCCTGCTCCGACTCCCGATTTCATCTTGGAAGGCCACAAGCGGTAGCCCAGCGACTGAGTACAGTGACCTTCCCAAAATCTCAGCCATGACTGAGGGAAACGGACCCGATACCATCAGCGACGTATGCTACTACCTTAACCTTTAGCATTATCAGAACTTTGTCAATAGCAACTAGCCAAAGTAGGGTCAAAAGGACACCACTCTGCGGCGTCCCCCTGTGAACGAATCTAGTAACCTTAGCCCCTCTTATCACCGCATTAACTTCCCTGCAGCCAAGCAGGGACGAGATCCAGAGACAGATAGGTCTTTCCACCTCTACTCTATCTAACGCAGTGACAATTGGCTTCGCCCTGATGTTATTGAAAGCAGATACAGGACAAGCCACTTTGAAAGGATCGCTGCAAATATCCCACCTGCTTGTCCAGTTGATCATTGATATGTAATTAATACAAAAAAAAACTAAATTCTGAATTTTTTACATAGAAATGAATATATGAGCATCAGTTTCGAAGTCATCTCTAAATAATTTAATGTAATACTTTTACATTTTGTAAGGTAGGTTTTATTATTTAACTTTGTAGAAAATCGAGTTGTTATTGTGTGTAGATAAATTAATATTTATTTGAAATTCTCTTAGTTTATCTAAATGAAGAATATTGAAACATTTGGACTAAGTCATGTTGAATGTATGCTAGTATGGATAAGTTACAATGTACTGCGTTGACTACATTAGTGCTTACAATATCCTGAATATTATTCAAAAGCGTGCTTTTATCACAAAATTGTATAATGTGTCTTGTTCTAATTCCGAAAATGATAAAGATTCGTTTGTAAGGAAGTTCAGCGTCTTAAGTAATTATTTTATTTCTAAAAGAATTAACCAGCTTTTCAACTGCCACGATACTATGGTATAAGTTAAGGACCTCTCGCTGTGAATAGATTCAGCATTCAAACACATAAACCTGTTGACGCGAAAGAGCATCAGTGACATAGTTTTTTTCCGGGCTTATAATATAGCTTCGCATTGTGTTAATCGATAAATGTTTTCCAACGTTTGATTTTTACGTTTAGATTTCTGTCCGAAACCGCAAACGTAGTGGTTGATAATTGGTAAAAATATTTAAATATTATATAAATGTAGGTGCGAAGGTTTTTCAGCGCCCACACAAAGGTCAAGAATTCCCTGTCATAAGTAGCAAAATGAAGTTCAAATATTCGATTTCGGTTTTAAAAGCATAATGTGAACTATTCAATACCCTTAATATGATGTTCTTTTGTCTGAATATAATGCCATATAAATTATAATGTCATCCACGTAAGCAAGACAGCTTTTTCCTATTTGTTCATTTAGAATGTTGTCTATAGCTTTTTGAAAAATGCTGGGAGCGTTTTTAAACCGGAATGGCTGCCTACGAAATTCATACCTTCCGTTGTTTACGAAAATAACAGTTTTCTCTCTATATCGTTCTACGAGTTCAATCTGATGAAAACCTGACTTCAAATCGAGGCTTGTAACGTATTGTGGGAGTCCCATGTTTGATAAATCGGCATAACAGTTGATATCGGATATTTATTGTCAAAGATATTTTCGGTCAGTTTCTTTTTATTGCCTAACTCCATGACCCAACTGGGATTATTGTAGCGAGACCTAGATGGTCTAATAATGCCATTTCGTAAAATTTTTTTTATTTAATTATTAATAAAACCTACCACCCCCATTGGGCACGGATATATCTAAGAATAAATCGGTTCTTCATGTTTTGTACGAATCGGACCTAACACATTTGTTTTATATGGCAGAGATTCAATGGGATCAGCGAAAGTTTGTGATCTGTTTTCTATCATATTTAAAAATTCCGACTTTACTGCAAGAAATAATAACTTTTCAGTACCGAAATCATGGACAATGTCTGCTTTTTGAAGGTCCACGACTGCATTGACTCGCATTAGCATTTAGTAATATACAATAACAAAATCGGAAGTTATACTAAACAAATTAGTTTTACATTTCTCCCTTAATTTGGTTTTGCCATGACTTAACTACGAATGGTTTAGTTAAGGATACAACGCCTTTTCGCGCAGTAAATGGCTTAATATAATTTTTTGAAGCCCCTGTATCTACTAGCATTTTTATCTCTCTGCCCTCAGCTCCTATAGATCTTCTGACCCAAGAAAGCTGCGTACGTTCCCTAAAAAATTAAGTTCGTCTTCAATATCTTCGACTTGATTTCCTACAATATTATTATAAGAATTTGTTTTGACTATATCCTCAATTGTATCAGAAATGTGGTGGAGTCTCTGAACTTTTTGCCCAGTGCTCCTATCGGAAATGGGTGGTCGCTTGATTTGTTGATTTTGGTTGCTACTATTTAATGGAAATTGCCGATGATTGCTACTTTGTAAATTGCGCGGTTTATTTTGTTGTAAACATTTTTCCATGGGATTTTGCTGCTCAAACTTTGCTGAGCGGCGAATACGATATATGGGTGGATCTATGTCCATTGCTTCAACGCATTCCTCACTACCATTACTATCATTATTGAGTTTTTCTTGCCTTATTTGAAAGTGTGGATTTTTGTGATCACTAAATGTTTCTATTTATATATTGTTTTTCCTTTCAATTACCCTTCTACCTGAAAACTGGCCCAGGTCCCTTTCCCCAAAATGCTTTGAATAGTTTGCTGCAAAAATATATCGTTCATGGTTTGCCCCGACCTCTTGGGCAAGTGCCACAGCAGAAGGCAAATCTGTTGGACGAGTAGAAAAGAGAATGTCGCAAAGGGGCTTCCTAAGGCCAGAAACAAAAACATGTTGGATGCACTAGAAAATATTTTTCATTTATTAAGCTAGCTATATTGCCTCCATGATTAATTACAGTTTTTAGTAAGTAATGTGAGCTGCAACCAAGTGATCGAAATCACGGTAAAACAGAAGCAGTTCTTATAAGTAGCACGTAGTTGAGACAGCATATCTCACAGTAGGTAACCACATACTCGAGTCTAAGCTGTACATAAAATACCTTGGAGTAATTATTGACCACAGGTTGAGCATTAAGCAGCACCAGCACATACGCCAGCGATAAAGCAGCGAAGGCTGTAACTGCATCGACACGTATTATGATGAATACGAAAGGTCCTAAGCAGGCTTCTACGAAACTGCTCAGCAGTGTGATTGTAATGAAATGATTATTAAAGTAATTTTGATTTCATTTATTGAATTTTATTACTTCAAGCTGGGCATCCAGCTTGTAAAGTAATTGTTTTATTACTTGTCTCTTACATACTACGTACAAGCGTTTTTATAGGAATTTTAGTCAATGCAAACCAATAACAATTTTTCGGTGTTTACTTATGTAATATGATTCTAGCATTCACGCGCCACACATAAAAGAATTACGTTAGCTATGTTTGCATTTAGTTTCAAGTGTAATGAACCTTTTAAGAAATATGATACTATTTAAACGGCACAGCAAAGTGAATGCATAAGTGGACAATAAATAAAAAACCAAAACAAAACAATAAATGTTTATGAATATTAATGTTAAGGCATATCCGACTTATAATCATACTACACCTCCCTTCTTCAGAAGAATGCTCATACAACTTTTTTTGTGTATGAACATTCTTTTACATTGAATTGTTAAAATAAAAATATGTACATAAGAGTAATCTTAATTTTATATATATGTATATATTGTATTAATTTTTTTTATTTTAGTTTAGACGCGTCTATAAACTAATTATTGTTGATAAATCTTAAGCCTATTTTTGTGAACTATTTGTTCTTTTAAAGATAACTTCGACTATAGTAACATTATTTTTATTATCTATTGATTTAATAGTATAAGGCCCACAATATTGGGGTTCCAGTTTATGGGCCACTTCAATCCTAAGTAAAACTAAATTGCCTATGCTAAAATTGTGATCTAAACTAGTTTTATCATAAAATGTTTTTTGCTTAATTTTAGCTATGTCTATCATATTGCGAGCTCTTTTATGTGCTACCTCTAGCCTAAATCTTACTTCTCTAGCGTAGTTATCTATGTTATATAATGGAGTAATTTGGTCTACATTTGTGAACTGCTGAAACATGTTTGGTGTTTTTCCAAAAACTAATTCATACGGACAATAGTCATGCACTGTAGAAGGAGTGGTGTTAAAACAGTATGTGAAGTATTGTAGCCACTCATCCCAGTCGTTTTTGTCAATCGATATGTAAGATCTTACGTATTGATTGAAAGTTTTACCATGGCATGTGATCTTTCTATTACTCCTAGTGTTTGGTGGTGGTAAGCAGTTGAATTAAGTTTCTCTATTTTTAGCAATTCATATAGCTCTGTTAGTATTGAATTTTTGTATTCTGTACCCATGTCCGAAATGAACGTCTTCATTGGACCGTAGGTAAGAATAAACTTTTCAAATATTGCTTTCGCAACTGTCTTGGCATTTTTGTCTTGGATGGGTATCGTGACTAAATATTTTGTCATGTCGCATATTATTGTGACTGCATAAGTATTACCATTAATTGTTGTAGGTAGTGGGCCTATTGTGTCTACAAAGACTATATCAAATGTACCTGTAGGTGTTTGTGTTATAGTCATTGGGCTTTTTAAATGCTTTGTTATTTTGGTTTTTTGGCATTTTTCGCAAGTTTTTACGTACTTAGCAACATCTTTTGACATTTTATTCCAGAAGTAATGTCTTTTAATTTTCATGAGTGTTCTGAAAATTCCGCAATGACCGCCTTCTATAGAGTCATCGTGGTATCTTTTTAGAATGTCCATTACAGTTTTAGCATCATTAATGTGGGTCACCTCATTCAGTAGCGCTACTTTTACTTTATTTAATATCATATTGCCCTTATTTTTAAAATCATTAATCGAGACAAATTCGAAAATTTTCTCGCTAGGTGCCACTTGTAAATTATTAATGCCATATTTGTCGGCCACTTCGTCGAGCCTAGAGAAGAATTGTCCTAAGTCAATTTTCCCATTAACAAATAAGTCATCAATTTTTATATATGCCATTATAGATTTTCCTCGTTTGATGTAACATCGTGTGGGTGTAATCTTTAATTTGTTGTATTTCCTGACGTCAGTGTTATTAATTGGGACATATATTTTGGGCTTATCATATGTTTTAATGTGCTGTTGTGTAGTTGGACTGCTGTTATTTTTCGACATTGATCTAGTCACTATTTTGTATATATTTTGATTGTTTTCATTTATTCCTTTTAAGTCATTGATTGTAATGCGAGACAAAGCGTCCGCAACGTGATTATCTTTTCTTCAATTTTTTATTATGCATAGCATATAATTTTAATGCTAATATTAATAAGGTTATTACCGTGATTATAATTAAACTAATTTCGATTAAATTTAAGCCAGTATTAACGACTACTTCGTTTACTACATTGGCATTGGGTTTATCAACTTTTGATAAAGTTTTTCCCATTTCTGAAAAATTAGCTATTGGGGACCTTATACCGTAAATCAAATTGTTGACAATGTGTAAGGTATATACATTTATATTACACGGTATATATTATATATTATATTGATACATCATATGTTATACATACAAGTTGCGCAGTTGCGTTCTGCGCTTATCTATCTATATATGTATATATGTATGAAGTGAGTAAGTGGGGATATCGTCACTCTGCTTGGCCGCTTGTCATTGCCGTTGAGACAGATTAGATTGGATCGAGCACCCGGCTAGTAAAGAGCAAGCGCCCGCACGCGCTCTTTATTAATATTAATAAATAAATATAATTAATAGTTTATATTTATATGTTTATTTCACTACCTAACCACACCAATATCTCAACATGGTAGCAGAGCAAGGTTTTGGTTAGGTGGTTAAAAAGTTTTCAGTGGTACCGTTTTTTATAAAAATAAAGTAATCCCGTGTATGTCAGAAAGCACGAGTGATAATACAGGGTGGCTGATGAAAGCCGCTACCAAAAAAAAATTGAATAACTTTTTTTCTTTTTAAGTTATCTGTTCCATTTTTGTTTTAATTTGCAGATTGATCTTTAAAATTTATTAAAATGGATAACTGGGACACGCAAACAAGAATTTGGATAGTCCGCCGCTATCACGCACTGGAGTCAGTAGTTTTGGTACAGAGAGAGTACAGGCGGATGTTTGGCGGCGATCCCCCGAGCAGATGGACCATAATGAGACTGGTGAATAATCTTGCTGAGCAAGGAACAGTCGCAAGAAGGCCTTATCATCGAAACCCACCAGTTCGGACGGAGGAAACGATCGCTGCTGTAGCTGCAGCTATACAAAGCAATCCAAGGGTTTCAACAAGATGCTTATCTGCTCAATTTAGTGTCAGCCGACAGTCTTTGCAAACAATAATGCACAAAGATTTAGACTTATTTCCCTACAAAATTCAAATGGTTAACAAGCTGAATGCAGCAGACTTGCCGATTCGCTTGGAATTTTGCCAGAAGATCCTGCAAATGGTGGAAGAAGACCAAAACATGTTAAACTGCCTTTTCATGTCTGATGAGGCCCATTTCGATTTAAACGGCAATGTGAACAAACAAAATTGTCGAATATGGAGTACTTCTAACCCACAGATACTCCACGAGACGGAATTGCATCCTCTTCGCGTGACAGTGTGGTGTGCGGTTTCTTCACGCTGTATTGTCGGGCCTTATTTTTTTGAAGAAAATGGTCACACCGTTACGGTTACTGGAGACCGTTATTTGAAAATGCTGAAAGAATTTTTCTATCCAGAACTACGCCGAAAGAGAATTCCTTTCAACTCTGTGTGGTTTCAACAGGATGGGGCAACGTCTCACATAGCCCAGACTGTTATGACAGAGTTGCGACGAAAATTTCCCAATAAACTGATTTCAAGAAACTCCGAATTTCGTTGGCCCCCCAGGTCGCCTGACCTTACTGCACCTGACTTTTTCTTGTGGGGTTTATGTAAACAAGAAGTTTATAAAACAAAACCAACAAATTTGGATGAACTAAAACAATCCATTCGGCAACAATTGCGGCTATTCCTGTCGCAACTCTCAAAGCAGCAATGAACAACTTTTTACTAAGATGCCGCACTTGTGTCAACGAGCATGGGGGGCATTTAAATTCAATTATTTTTAAAACTAGTTAAGCTACATTTAATAAAATTTAATGACCTTCAGCTTGAAAAAAAAATAAATGAATTCCATACACTAAAAAAAAAGTTATTTGAGTTTCTTAATGTAGCAAAATTCATCAGCCACCCTGTAGTTTTTCTATGTCAGAAAATTCGAGAAAGTTTTACAATACAAATGGCTGACAATGGTGAAATCAAGATACCTATTTTTGATGGTGAAGATTACGCCATGTGGAAAAAACGATTAACAATGTCGCTCAAGTTGAAAAAGTGCGCAGTTAATATTGAACGAGCAAAGACGGACAAAGAAGGCGAAGAATGGGACGCAAAAGAAGTGAAAGCAATAAGTCTCATTTATAACGGTATTTCCAATAAGCAAATGGAATTCATTAATGACGAAGAAACGGCATATGACATGATTAAAAAATTTGATAGTTTATATCTGAAAGAATCAACGGCTTTACAAATTGTGTACAGAAATAAGTTAGAAAAAATTAAGTTAAAAAATTATAATGACGCTTCTAAATTTTTTAGCGATTTTGAAAAGTGCATTAATGATTTAAAAAGTGCGGGTGCAAAAATTACAGAAAGATGAATTATATATTGAATACTTTGCCGGAGTCCTATAGCTATATAGGCGATTTAATTGATGTATTAAAAGAAGAAGAACAAACGGCAGAATATGTAAAAAGCAAAATTTTGATGAAAGAAATAAAAATGCAAAAAGAGGAAAATTACAAGTGCATTCATGTCCGATAGAAGAAAGTGCTTCAAATGTGGAAAAGTTGGTCATATTCAGCGAGATTGTAAAAATGGCGACCAAAATGCAAGCGGCAGTTCAACATGGCCATCTACGCGAGGCAGAGGCACGCATCGAGGACGTGGCAACCGTGGAAGAGGCAGAGGCCAAAGAGGAATGCGCGCGCACCAAGCCGAGCAAGAAGGAGAACAAAAAGAAGACAACAGAGCTTGGATTGCGAGAGTTGACTGTAATACAGCGCAAAAATGTAAGTTTAATAATAATAATAATGTATGCGAAATTAATTGGTTACTCGATAGTGGTTGTACGGACCATATTATTAACAATGATTCATATTTTGAAAATTTTGAAATTCTAACAAATCCTATAAATATTCATTTGGGCGATAATCGTGTTGTAAAAGCTACAAAAGTCGGAAATGTAGTTAGTATTTTTGATGTTTTCGGTAAAAAAGGTGAAATTAATATGAAAAATGTATTTTTTGCAAAAGATATGACTGCGAATTTAATTAGTGTGAGTAAAATTACGAATAATAATAAAAGTATTTTAGAAAATAAATTGGCAAAAATTATTAATAAAAAAACGAAATAACAGCTGTTGCTGTAAAAAGGAATGGTTTATATCATATGAGAAGTATTATCGTATTGAAAAAGAAAAATAAATTTGTAAATATCGCGAACAAAAATGAAAATAATATGAATCTGAAAGAAAAATGGCATCGATTATTGGGTCATGTAAATTTTAAATATTTAAATATTTTAAGTAAAGATCAATTATTGGACGGTATTCCTAAAGATATAACGAGTGAATTTATGAAATGTAAAACATGCATCGAAACTAAAATGTCAAATTTACCATTTAAAAATAACAGACAGAAAGCAAAAGAAATTTTAGAAATTGTACACACTGATGCCTGTGGACCTTTTCAAACGGTGGGTTTCAAAGGTGAAAAATATTTCATTTCATTTATAGATGACTAGCAAACCCGGCCCGCTTCGCTGGGCAAATACACGGTGGATTCACGTTTTGGCATATATTTCGAGACCCTAGTCATCAATAAGTATGATTAAAGCACTTATCAACAGCTTTCATTTGATACCCATATTGTACATACACAACCAAAGGTTACCCGGGTCCACGTTTTGACCTATATCTCGAGACCCTAGTCACGGAACGGTATGAAAAATAGTCTATACTATAGAAATCATTAACAGCTTCCATTTGCTACCCATATTGTACATATACGTCCGAAGGTTACCCGGGTCCACGTTTTGACCTATATCTCGAGACCCTATCTACCAATAGGTATTCAAACTATAAGGAAACCATCTTCAATACCTCCTTAACAATGTGTGTAAGTTTGGTTTAATTCGGTGCAAAGACACGGCGGGTCCACGTTTTGGCATATATTTCGAGACCCTAGTCATCAATAGGTATGAAAATTAACCCGTATTAAAGCACTTAACCACAGCTTTCATTTGATATCCATGTTGTACAAACATATTCTAGGGTCCACGTTTTGGTCTCTATCTCGAGACCCTAGTCACAGAGCGGATGGAAATACTCTGAACTAAAGCATTCACCAACAGCTTCCATTTGATACCCATATTGTACATACACATCCCCAGGTTACCCGGGTCCACGTTTTGACCATTTTCCCGGCAATTATTCGAATTTTTCTCACCTTTTAAACCTTCCCTAGACCTCCACGAATAATTCAAGACCAAGATAAGATAAATCCGTTCAGCCGTTCTCGAGTTTTAAGCGAATATAGTGACAGATTTTCACATTTATATATATAGAAAATTATATATTAGTAAAATTGCTCGTGTTTATACTATGAAAGCAGAGGTATGTGATGTTTTCAAAAGATTTGTGAATGAATGTGAAAATTTAATGGGTAAGCGCGTTAAATATTTGAGATGCGATAACGGTAAAGAATACATTAATAGTGACGTGGATGATTTTGTTAAAAGTAAGGGTATCGTAATTTCTCCGTGTCCCGCGTATACTCATGAATTAAATGGGGTTGCCGAAAGATTTAATCGCACAATAATGAACATGTCGCGTTGTTTATTAGACGAAGCGCAAATTGATAGAAAATATTGGCCGGAAATCGTGTGCGCGGCGACTTACTTGAAAAATAGAACATTAACAAATACCATCGAAAAGAAAACACCATACGAAATATTTTTTGGAAAAAAACCAGACGTGTCAAATTTGAGATTATATGGAAGTAAGGTTTTTGTTCGTACGCCGGAAGTAAAACGACAGTCTAAATGGGATAAGAAAGCCGAAATGGGAATTTTGGTCGGTTATGACAACATGGGTTATCGTATTTTGTTGAATAACAAGATTATCGTTTCTCGAAATATTGAAATTTTAAATTCAAAAGAAAAATGTATCGGTATAAATATGGATGAAAGCGAGAGTGAATTTAATGAAACTAGTTCTGATTTTGATGAAAACACAGAAAATTCTGATGATGAATTTAACGATGATAGTTTTAAAAGTTTAAATGAAAAAGATGAGCTTGATGATAAAAACATTGATTTAAAAGTTGAAAAAGTTGAAAATTTAGAAAATGTTGAAAAAATTAAAAATAAGACTATGAGAAGGTCTACCAGATCAAAAAGTGTTCCCGATAGATATGATAGTCAAGCGTATAGTAATTGTATTTTTGCGAACTTATGTAGAACTGATATACCACATACCTTTGAGGAGGCGATAAATTCAAAAGATAAATTAAATTGGAAAATAGCAATGGATAATGAAATTAAAAGTTTAAAGGATAATAATACGTGGGAGTTAGTTGAAAATCCTGAAAATAAAAAAGTTATTGATGTGAAATGGCTATATACGAAAAAATCTGATAACAAATATAAAGCTCGTTTAGTTGTACGCGGTTTTCAACAAAAGGAATTTATTGATGATATTTATGCTCCGGTAGTTAAAATGCAAACTTTAAAAATCTTATTATCTATCTATCTATCTATCTAAACAACCTAAAGGTTATGAAGATGGAACGAATAAAGTTTGTAAGTTGAATAAAGCATTGTATGGTTTACGAGAAAGTCCAAGAGCTTGGTATGAGTGCCTTGATAATTTTCTATTAAAATTAGGATTTAAGAAAAATAATATTGATTCTTGTTTATATGTTTTGAAATTGGAAAAAGATACTATTTATTTATTAATTTACGTTGATGACTTATTAATTTGTGGAAAAAGTAAAGGTTTGATTAATTTAATTAAAGGTAAATTATCAGAAAAATTTAAAATGAAAGACATGGGAAAAATTAAAGAATATTTAAGTATTACCGTAGATTATAGTGTGCCGGAAAAATTAATGAAACTAAATCAAACTAAATATATAGAGTCTTTAGCGAGTAAATATAATTTGGAAAATAGCAAATTGTATAATACACCTATGGAAGTTAATTTAACCGTTTCGGGACGGGAACTTTTGTGACGTACAATCTCAAAGAAAAGTGTTTATTTCATCTCCTATGGCTATTTTAAGAAAAGTAATTTGATAATATATTTTTAGCGCATCCCTAAAAGGAGATATTGTCCTGGGATAAAAACATCCCAAATCCATCTTAAAAATTCTAGACTTAAATTAACTCGATTTCATTTTATTTTGTCGTTTATATATTCAATTTTATCTTATAAGACATTATATTTATATCTGATGGCAAGGAGTAAAACATTTTTTACAAAATGCCAAGTTGCAAGCAATGCAAATCTGATTCGTACGGCTCTCTTTGCCCTTTTTAGCACAATTTACACATCGTTGTCTCTTGTTCGTTCGTTGTGGCAAATGATCTCCCAGATTTTGTTTAATTTTTTTCTTCATTGCGGAGACCGGTCCTGTTCGAACTTTGCGCTGAATTTTCGCATTTTTCCCCCTTCGTCGATGATGCATTCGGATAGCTCTACCAAGAATCCCAAGAACGGTTCTCTTTTCTGACGTGGATGGTTTGTTTCCGCCTGGATAATCCAAGCATTTACGGTGCATGTCATCATAAGCCGAAAGAAAACGTTTCGCCACCATTTAGCAGACTTTCGGTCTAGTTCATACAGGGTAACCATTTTGTCGGCCAAATCTACGCCACCCATAATGTTTCGGTATGTTTTCACTAAATCTGGACAAGTCACATCAACTCTGGTGCCATCTTTTTGTTTTCTTTGAACGGTGCCCACTGTAGCCTCATGGCAATTGCTTAGAAGCATTACATGTTTAGTATCTTGCCAAACCACTGCCAAAGTACCAGATGAATTACACTTGAAAACATATTCTCCTCTGTTTAGTTTTTCAGTAACTTTAGGTAAATTTTTTCTGTTAGATATACAGGTACCTAAAGCTGGAAAAGGAATATTATTTATCAATTTTGTTGACGTGAAAAAACGGACAAAACACAATGTAGTGTCAGGATATCTGATGGTCGATGCCAATTTCATAATAACGCGTTCGCCTAATGTGGATGATGTATGCGAATTGTCTTCTTTTCCGCAATATATATTAAAATCGTAAGTATAGCCAGTCATACTGTCGCATCTCATCCATAATTTTATTCCTCTCTTCACTGGCTTCAATGGCATATACTGCTTCAAGGTAGAGCGACCCAAAAATTTGGTCATAGACTCATCTATGCTTTGGAATGGAGAGTCGGATCTACATTTTTGAAAGGTGCTTTTGAGGCAATTGACCAAATCATCAATGAAATATGTTTTAGGTTTTGGATCAGGCTGGTATGATAACGAGGAAAAATATAGTTTGGACATAACGTGTAAGAACCGATCTCTGGACATGGCTTTTTTTATGTACGGATTCCCCAATGAAGGGCTATTTGAAAAATAGTCCTTCAAAGAAGGCACTTGATTATATGGCATTACAAATGTGCATCCGAGAATTATGAGGATCTCACCAAAATCGGTTCTAGTTCGTTTGTTTTTTACATGGCTTATATTCTGAATATTAATTCTCTCATTGGTACAATATACTATGTGATGAATAAAGCTTCTAGGCAATAGCTTGAAAAATACCTCCAAAGGTTTCAGTCCACGAGTTATGCCCTCATTACTAAGGTTTCGTTCTTGGCTAATAGTGAATCATGGCTTGAATGTCGGTTGTGGGTCTGTCCATAATATATGTATCATCAGGCCATTCATTCACATTATCTTCTGCCAAACGTTCAACTTCGTATATTTCATCATCAGTACTTTCATTTTCACCATCATTTTCATCTATAGCACTTTCATTTCCACGATCAATTTCTATTTCTTCATCATATGCTCTGCCGGGCTGTGTGTTTTCTCCATCTTCTGAATCAATGTTGCTTTTTTCACTGGGACTGTATGCGGAACCACTATCAGCAAACAGATCATCCTCATCACTCGATTCATTCAAAAGGTTCTGAATTTGTGAAACACCCAGTCTGCGTGGTCTCTCCATTCTGTAAGTAAAATAATGTACATGAGTACGTATGGGATAATAATATCCCACAAATAAACAGATTTGGTATGATTTCTTCCCACGGAACTTACCTTGACTTCTTATAAGGAAAATAAGTTATTCTTTATTCTAAACTTTTTATTTCAATAGATTAGCACTATTTGCACAAAATGTAACTATATTTCTAAGCTTTTTCCAAACAAATACCATCTACGCAACAACGTGTCTAAGAAAATGACATTTAATAAAAAACTGATGACTCCAACCAACGCTGGTATTTTTGTTTTTGTAGAGAAGAGTATAATGAATGATTTGGGACTGTTTTGAACCAAATCGCTTCCATATTGTGACAGATACGATTTTTTTAATTTCTTCGGGATAAAAACATCCCCATCGTCCCGAAACGGTTAAAAATTGAAAAATTGGATAATTGTGAATTGGATATTAAATATCGAAATTTAATTGGTGCTCTATTATATTTTAGTTCGGCTACAAGGCCAGATATTAGTTTTTCAGTTAATTACTTAAGTAGATTTCAAAATTGTTATAATGAAACTCATTTTAAATATGCTTTGAGAATTTTGAAGTATTTATACAAAACAAAAGATTTAAATTTAACTTTCAAAGGTGATAATGACTGTGAAATTTTGGATTGTTTTGTTGACGCCGATTGGGCTGGCGATAATATAGATCGAAAATCGACCACTGGTTTCGTATTAAAATTATTTGGTAATGTTGTGTTTTGGAAATCACGAAAACAAAAATCTGTAACAAAGACTTCAACCTTTGCTGAATATGTAGCGTTATCAGAAGCAGCCAGTGAAATTAAATTTGTAATTGAATTATTAAAATTATTTGAAATTAAAATTGACAAACCTATTAATGTATATGAAGATAATTCAGGCGCGATAAATATAGCAAATTATGGTAATTTTACAAAGAATTCCAAACATATAGAAGTCCATTATCATTATGTACATGAAATGGTAAAAGAAAAGATTATAAACATTGTAAAGGTCGAGTCGAACAATAATGTCGCGGATATTTTCACTAAATCATTATGTAAAGAAAGTTTTGAAAAATTTAGAAATATGTTAAACTTAATTTAAGTTATTATGAAAATGTAAAATTGTAATTTTGAATTCATGATGAAAATTTATGTATTAATAATTATTTGAAAATTATTTTATTATGTACTAGCAAACCTGGCCCCCTTCGCTGGGCACACTAAAATAGAATAGATATGGTTTAGAACAGAAAATGTATGGTTTTCATATTATTTATTTCTTTATTCTTTATTCAAGCGCTTTGGCATAAACAATATTTTTTGTTTTTCTATTTGTTTTTGAGTAAATATAAAATATAAATTGAAAATCAGGAAAAAAGAAGATTGTTTTTAAATTTCAAATCAACGCATATGAATAAACAATCGTCTTTTTTCCTGATCATCCATGAATTTTTCGTTTTAATTTATATGTTTTATTAAGCATTGGAACTTTTTTAACCATTATCCATTTATATTTTAAAAAAAAAAGAAACGAAAAAAATTGTTTTTTCCACGAACACATAATTTCATTCGGATTTCACATTAAATTCTCAAATTTCGTAAGAAATTATTCTTCTTCTTCTTAATTGGCGCGATAACCGCTTACGCGATTTTGGCCGAGCTTAATAAAG
Source organism: Anastrepha obliqua (assembly GCF_027943255.1). NCBI lineage: Eukaryota > Metazoa > Arthropoda > Insecta > Diptera > Tephritidae > Anastrepha > Anastrepha obliqua. The sequence goes on along the minus strand of NC_072897.1, from coordinate 41,275,624 downwards.
CGCGCCAGTCGTTTCTTTCTCGTGCTAACCGGCGCCAATTGGACACACCAAGTGAAGCCAAGTCCTTCTCCACCTGATCTTTCCAACGCAGAGGAGGCCTTCCTCTTCCTCTGCTACCACCAGCTGGTACCGCATCGAATACTTTCAAAGCCGGAGCGTTTGTATCCATTCGGACGACATGACCCAGCCAACGTAGCCGCTGGATCTTTATTCGCTGCGCTATGTCTATGTCGTCGTAAAGCTCATCGTTCCATCGTCTGCGATATTCGCCGTTGCCAACGTGCAAAGGTCCAAAAATCTTACGCAGAATCTTTCTCTCGAACACTCCAAGCGTCGCTTCATCGGATGTTGTCATCGTCCAAGCTTCTGCGCCATACGTCAGGACGGGCATGATGAGAGTCTTGTAGAGTGTTAGTTTTGTTCGTCGAGAGAGGACTTTACTGCTCAGTTGCCTACTTAGTCCAAAGTAGCACTTGTTGGCAAGAGAGATTCTACGTTGGATTTCAAGGCTGACATTGTTATAGGTGTTAATGCTGGTTCCCAAATACACGAAGTCTTTTACAACCTCAAAATTATAACTGTCTACAGTGACGTGGGTGCCGATACGCGAGTGCGCCGACTGTTTGTTTGAAGACAGGAGGTACTTCGTTTTGTCCTCGTTCACCACCAGACCCATTCGCTTTGCCTCTTTATCCAGTTTGGAGAAGGCAGAACTAACAGCGCGGTTGTTAAGGCCGATGATATCGATATCATCGGCATACGCCAACAATTGTACGCTCTTATAAAATATTGTGCCTGAGCGATTAAGTTCTGCGGCTCGTACGATGCTCTCCAACATCAGGTTAAAGAAGTCACACGACAGTGAGTCACCCTGTCTGAAACCTCGTTTGGTATCAAACGGCTCGGAGAGGTCCTTCCCAATTCTGACGGCGCTGCTGGTGTTGAGCAACGTCATCTTACATAGCCGTATTAGTTTTGCGGGGATACCAAATTCAGACATAGCGGCATACAGGTAACTCCTTTCTGTACTGTCGAATGCAGCTTTGAAGTCGACGAAGAGATGGTGTGTGTCGATTCTCCTTTCGTGGGTCTTTTCCAAGATTTGGCGTATTGAGAATATTTGGTCGATGGTGGACTTTCCAGGTCTGAAGCCACACTGATAAGGTCCAATCAGTTGGTTGACGGTGGGCTTCAGCCTTTAACACAATACGCTCGCTAGAACCTTATAGGCGATATTTAGTAGACTAATCCCGCGGTAATTGGCACAAATTGCAGGATCGCCCTTCTTATGGATTGGGCAGAGCACACTTAAATTCCAATCGGCAGGCATGCTTTCATCCGACCATATTTTGCATAGGAGCTGATGCATGCACCTTACCAGCTCCTCGCCGCCATGTTTGAATAGCTCAGCCGGGAGTCCGTCGGCGCCCGCGGCTTTGTTGTTCTTTAGGCGCGTTATCGCTATTCTCACCTCGTCATGATCGGGTAACGGAACTACAATTCCGTCGTCATCGATTGGGGTATCGGGATCTTCACATTCTCTATGACATGCGCAGCTGTCACTGTTTAACAGGTTCGAGAAGTGTTCCCTCCATAATTTAAGATTGCTCTGTACGTCAGTCACCAGATCGCCGTCTTTGTTCTTACAGGAAAACGCCCCGGTCTTAAAACCTTCTGTAAGCCGCCGAACTTTCTGGTAGAATTTTCGGGCGTTGTTCCTATTGGCCAGCATCTCAAGCTCCTCGCACTCACGTATTTCGGCCTCTCGTTTCTTCTGTCGGATAATACGTCTCTCTTCCTTTTTCAGCTCTCTGTAGCGATCCCACATGGCTCGCGTTGCGCCCGATCGCAGCGTGGCTCTATAGGCGGCATCTTTTCTTTCTGCGGCAGCATGACACTCCTCGTCGTACCAATTGTTTTTTCGGGCTCGCCGGAATCCGATTTCTTCTTCGGCGGCGGTACGTAGGGAACGAGAAATGTTGCTCCATTGCTCGCGTATGCCGATTTGTTGGGCAGTGCTTTCGGAGAGCAGGAGTGAGAGTCGAGTGGCGAATCTTCTGGCTGTCTGTTGTGATTGCAGCTTTTCGATGTCGAACATTCTTTGCGTAGGTAGATGCACGTCTTTCGCTGCACAGAGGCGTGTGCGCAGTTTGGCTGCAACAAGGTAATGATCCGAGTCGATGTTGGGTCCTCGGATCGTGCGTACATCTAATACACTAGAAGCGTGTCTTCCATCTATCACAACATGATCGATCTGGTTTCGCGTTTTTCGATCAGGAGACAGCCAGGTAGCTTGGTGGATTTTCTTATGCTGGAATCTGGTGCTGCAGACTACCATGTTTCGGGCCCCGGCGAAGTCGATCAGCCTCTGTCCGTTACCGGATGTTTCGTTGTGCAGGCTGAATTTTCCGACTGTGGGACCAAAAATTCCCTCCTTGCCCACCCTGGCGTTGAAGTCGCCAAGCACGATTTTTATGTCGGGGCGGGGGCAGCGCTCATAGGAACGTTCCAGGCGCTCATAGAAGGAATCTTTGGTCGCATCGTCCTTCTCTTCCGTCGGGGCGTGGGCGCAAATTAGCGATATGTTGAAAAATCTGGCTTTGATGCGGATTGTTGCGAGACGCTCGTCCACCGGAGTGAACGACAGTACTTGGCGACGAAGTCTCTCTCCCACAACAAATCCGACACCGAATTTGCGCTCCTTTACATGGCAGCTGTAGTAGACGTCGCAAGGTCCTATGGTTTTCTTTCCTTGTCCCGTCCATCGCATCTCTTGGATGGCAGTGATGTCAGCCTTTACTCTCACGAGGACATCAACCAGCCGGGCAGAGGCACCTTCCCCATTAAGGGACCGGACATTCCAGGTGCATGCCCTCAAATCATATTCCTTATTTCGTTTGCAGGGGTCGTCATCAGTAAAGGCAGTTCTCATCCGAGGCTTTTTTAATCTTTTCATTGGGGGGGATTTTTTAAGTGGCGGGTCCCAAACCCAGCGCACAACCAGCTATCCTGGAATGTTTCGCCTTCTCACGTTAGCTCACTCCCGAACGGGTGTTCGGAAGCTAACCAGAGGATACGTGGGCTAATCCCGGACGTTGTGAGCTGCTTGAACCATATGTAGAAGAATCGTCCTGGCCACTCCCAAGTGAATGGCGATCAGTAACTTTCCCCACTTGCGTGGACTTCTACACATGGAACCATCCTCCATCCGTAAGAAATTATTCACTGTTCCAAAATCCACTCCAAAAAAATTCACAAACAATTTTTACATGTTGCACTTACGTTTTTTCCTTATGGCATCCAAATCAGAAAGAAATATTGACACATTGTAACTCACACTGTCAATTTGACAGTTCAGTTCCGCCCCAAGCGTTAAAAAAGTAAGCGACATTATGGCTGGCTCAAAAGAACGCTGTACCCGTTGCCACTGCTCCGAATTACAACCAAACTTTACGAAACCCATTTTCAATACTTACTTAACAATGTGCATAAGTTTGGTTTAATTCGGTGCAAAGACACGGCGGGTCCACGTTTTGACATATATTTCGAGACCCTAGTCATCAATAGGTATGAAAATTACCCCGTATTAAGGGGTTAGGGGTAGTCAGAATTTTCAAAAAATCGATTTTTTTTTTTGCATTTTCTTAAAGTACAATGTTTTAAAAATATTGTGTAAAAATTTGAAGTGAATCCGACAAATACTTTTCAAGTTATTCAACAATTAACAAAGGACGCTCGGCCGCTCCGGAGCCTATAGCAAAACTTTAAATGCGTTTTTCTCAAAACTATGTTTTTCAAACTGGTGAACACTGTAACTTAAAAACCGCTACGTAGATTTCAATAAAATTTATACAGCTTTTGAAAAACATAAAAATCTTGTGCCTGATCGAAGGATTTTTTTTTTTGAAAAATTTCGATTTTTTTTTAACAATTAACTGTTGGTTTTTTTTCCAAAATCCGGAAAAAATTTTCTGAGGCCGCCATTTTGTTCATTTTGAAACAAAAAAAAAAAGCTTCGATCAGGCACAAGATTATCTATTAATAAAACTAATTTTTCTTGTCCGATTGGTTTTAGATGAATCTGCAAGGACTTGTGATGTTCACCGCAAGGGACTTCTGGAGAAACGGGCTTCACACAAGCCGCGATAACTTTTGCAATTATTAATTTTTTTTTTTTGAAATTTTGGTGAAGTCAAGTTAAAACATGATGTTTTTATGCTACGTTTTTATTTTTGTTAAATAAATTAATTAAGTAGCAAAAAAAAATTCGTTAAAATCATCATTTTTTCGGGCCTCTGACTACCCCTAACCCCTTAAAGCACTTATCAACAGCTTTCATTTGATACCTATATTGTACATGCACAACCAAAGGTTACCCGGGCCCACGTTTTGACCTATATCTCGAGACCCCAGTCACGTAGCGGCATGAAAAATACTCTTTATTAAGGCATTCAACAACAGCTTCAATTTGATATCCATATTGTACAAACACATTCTAGGCCCCACGTTTTGGTCTCTATCTCGAGATCCTAGTCACGGAGCGGCATGAAAATTACTCTGAACTAAAGCATTCACCAACAGCTTCCATTTGATACCCATATTGTACATACACGTCCGAAGGTTACCCGGGTCCACGTTTTGACCTATATCTCGAGACCCTAGTCATCAATAGGTATGAAAATTGCCCCGTATTAAAGCACTTATAAACAGCATTCATTTGATACCCATATTGTACAAATACATTCTAGGGTCCACGTTTTGGTCTCTATCTCGAGACCCTAGTCACGGAGCGGATGGAAATACTCTGAACTAAAGCATTCACCAACAGCTTCCATTTGATACCCATATTTTACATACACATCCTAGGGTTACCCGGGTCCACGTTTTGACCTATATCTCGAGACCCTATGTACCAATAGGTATCCAAACTATACGGAAACCATCTCCAATACCTCCTTAACAATGTGTGTAAGTTTGGTTTAATTCGGTGCAAAGACACGGCGGGTCCACGTTTTGGCATATATTTCCAGATCCCAGTCATCAATAGGTATGAAAATTACCCCGTATTAAAGCACTTATCAACTTATCACATTTGATATCCATATTGTACAAACACATTCTAGGGTCCACGTTTTGGTCTCTATCTCGAGACCCTAGTCATGGAGCGGATGGAAATACTCTGAACTAAAGCATTCACCAACAGCTTCCATTTGATACCCATATTTTACATACCCATCCTAGGGTTACCCGGGTCCACGTTTTGACCTATATCTCGAGACCCTATGTACCAATAGGTATCCAAACTACACGGAAACCATCTTCAATACCTCCTTAAAAATGTGTGTAAGTTTGGTTTAATTCGGTGCAAAGACACGGCGGGTCCACGTTTTGGCATATATTTCCAGACCCTAGTCATCAATAGGTATGAAAATTACCCCGTATTAAAGCACTTATCAACAGCTTTCATTTGATATCCATATTGTACAAACACATTCTAGGGTCCACGTTTTGGTCTCTATCTCGAGACCCTAGTCACGGAGCGGATGGAAATACTCTGAACTAAAGCATTCACCAACAGCTTCCATTTGATACCCATATTTTACATACACATCCTAGGGTTACCCGGGTCCACGTTTTGACCTATATCTCGAGACCCTATGTACCAATAGGTATCCAAACTATACGGAAACCATCTTCAATACCTCCTTAAAAATGTGTGTAAGTTTGGTTTAATTCGGTGCAAAGATACGGCGGGTCCACGTTTTGGCATATATTTCCAGACCCTAGTCATCAATAGGTATGAAAATTACCCCGTGTTGAAGCACTTATCAACAGCTTCCATTTGATACCCATATTGTACATACACGTCCGAAGGTTACCCGGGTCCACGTTTTGACCTATATCTCGAGACCCTCGTCATCAATAGGTATGAAAATTACCCCGTATTGAAGCACTTATCAACAGCTTCCATTTGATACCCATATTGTACATACACGTCCGAAGGTTACGCGGGTCCACGTTTTGACCTATATCTCGAGACCCTAGTCATCAATAGGTATGAAAATTACCTCGTATTAAAGCACTTATCAACAGCTTTCATTTGATATCCATATTGTACAAACACATTCTAGGGTCCACGTTTTGGTCTCTATCTCGAGACCCTAGTCACGGAGCGGATGGAAATACTCTGAACTAAAGCATTCACCAACAGCTTCCATTTGATACCCATATTGTAGATACACATCCGAAGGTTACCCGGGTCCACGTTTTGACCTATATCTCGAGACCCTATCTACCAATAGGTATCCAAACTATACGAAAACCATCTTCAATGCCTCCTTAACAATGTGTGTAAGTTTGGTTTAATTCGGTGCAAAGACACGGCGGGTCCACGTTTTGGCATATATTTCCAGACCCTAGTCATCAATAGGTATGAAAATTACACCGTATTGAAGCACTTATCAACAGCTTCCATTTGATACCCATATTGTACATACACGTCCGAAGGTTACCCGGGTCCACGTTTTGACCTATATCTCGAGACCCTAGTCATCAATTGGTATGAAAATTACCCCGTATTAAAGCACTTATCAACAGCTTTCATTTGATATCCGTATTGTACAAACACATTCTAGGGTCCACGTTTTGGTCTCTATCTCGAGACCCTAGTCACGGAGCGGATGGAAATAGTCTGAACTAAAGCATTCACCAACAGCTTCCATTTGATACCCATATTGTACATACACATCCAAAGGTTACCCGGGTCCACGTTTTGACCTATATCTCGAGACCCCAGTCACGGAGCGGCATGAAAAATACTCTGTACTAAAGCATTCACCAACAGCTTCCATTTGATACCCATATTAGGGTGGTTCGAATTCCAACAAATTTTTCAAATCAAAATCTAATAGTGCGGAAAAGTTGCTATGGAGTAACACAAGTAATTTGGTAAAAAAAAATTGAAATCGGTCAATATCTTCTGTTCGCGCAACTCATTTAAAGTTTTAAAAATGATGTCTAAAAATGCATATTTCCTAATTTTTTTAGAATTATGTTTTAAATGTCGTTTTCCAAAGTTTTACTTATTATTATGTTTAAATTTAATTATTTATAAGGATTAGTTTGTATTTAAACAGTTTATTCATGCATTCTATGTATAAGGCTTTTCACGCTTAGCTTTCCCCAGGATCAACGACGAGGACGTGGTGAAAAATCTGATCCCACTTTTTTTTGTTTTTTTTAATATTTTATGTTTTTTTTGTTTTTTTTTATATTTTTTAAATTTTTTTTTTTGTTTTTTTTTTAATATTTTATGTTTTTTTTTGTTTTTTTAAATATTTTTGTTTTGTTTTTTAAATTTTTTGTTTGCTACTACGTGAAGATTTGTACAGTGAACTCTCTTTATGCGTTAATTACAAACTGGGATTTGTGATCAAATTTAGGCAAACTAGAACGAGAAAATGTGTATGTGATCATCCCTATTTTGATAACCACATACCTTGTTCGACGCTTCAGTGACAAGCTTAACAGTTCGCTCTACCGCTTGAGTGTGGCATGGAAAGCTAAACAAGTTCCATTGAGAGATAGATGGTTGGTTATCAATGGAAGATAACAGATCTGCATTTAAGACATTTCTTAGTACTGGAGGAGATGATAGTATTGTAGAAGACCAGTCGATCATTTCATAGTAATTAGTGGCATTAAAGTTCAGTTTTGGCAAAATGAATGAGCGCACCGAATTCTTCGCAGTAGAAGTTGTCTCTCTGGCTTTTAAAATCCTTTGTACCCCAATCTTACGTACATTCCGATTTTCATCTGTGATCATAGATAAAAGCAAATTTTCAGGATGCGCGAAATAAGCATTGTGTTGTATCACAGGATCAACTACTCTCAGAAGATGTTCTGGTAAGTACCGAGAATTTTTAATCATAGTGAAGACATGTCTCGCACCATCTGCAATTGAATCGTTCAGTTTTATTTGAAACCACATAGGTAAATACACTTTCATTATAAATGTAACTATGTGAACTAAGTTTTCAGAAGGGTCTTCACTTGATATGTATAATCTCAACGTTCTGTTTCCTAGAGTGAGCCAACGCGCGTGGGAGAGTTTTCCTGGATCTCGCAGAGACAGATCAGATGAACAATTACCTAAATGAATAGCTTGCCCAATGTCGTAAAGATATTTTTGATCTTTACTCAAATTGTCTCTGCATGTGACTTGTACTAAATCACACTCAATTTTTTTGAAATTAACAACAGGCAAGTGTTCAACGCCCTGAAGTTGTTTTCCGATTGTACCTGAAAATGAATTCGGTCCACTTGTTTTTCCATCAAAATGTTGAAATACGTGTCGCAAAGGTAATTCCTTTGCATGAAGCAAGCATATATTCCACTGAATTGGTCTGTTCAAGTATAATTCAATACGCCTAATAACACCACCTCTCCAGCCTGTATTAGTTGCTGTGCCATCACAACCAACTAGGAGAAGTTAACTAAAATCAAATTCCATTTCATTTAAGTGAGATATCATACTTTCAGTGATACCTTTGCTTGTACCAGAAATAGGCGTTACATGAGTTATATATTGAGAACCAGGTTCCCTTATAATAGAGACATGTTCTTCCTTGCGTGTTTTGCGATAACGCTTGGAGCCTACTTCCTCCTGGTATAAGGTCTCATCTTTTCTCCCATCAAAATAAAGGGATGTAAGGGCTTCGGACATAGTTTTAGGTTCCTGTTGCAAGGCTTTTCTGATTTTAGATTTCTCCCTTCTGATTTTATTTTTATCTATAACAAAAGTCAAGTCTGTATCAGTAACGATTTGTAGGTCTTTCAGAACTGACGTCGCAATTGCAGCGGTTGCTCTTTCCGAAACACCAAATCGGTCACTAATTACTGCAGTTTCAGGAAGATTAATGCGCATTTGTGAGGTAGAAGGCTTTTGAAGGTATGATGTTGATGGGCTGAGAGCGAATGTTGGATCTTTGACATGTTCTTGTACTTCAGGCGAACGATTCTCAACGAAATCTCCAATGTTGTCATCCAAATCATCTGAAAAACTTTTGGCATTGTCAACAGAAGAAGTGTAAGTACTAGAGGATGTCATTTTATATTATGTTTCGTTTTTTCATTTCTTTCAGCTCGACGAGTAAGCTTTGCAGTTTCAAGTACATCTATAGAACCAATCTTTCCGACTCTGGCAGTTCTTTGATCGAAAAGAAATTTACGTTCTATGACAGGAATTTCACGATCTTTTTCACATCCACAGTCAATAGAAATAGGGTTTGGACAAATACATAATGACAAAGGTTTACCGCAGTTACAGTCATTTGACATTTGGCATTTGCATGAAGAAATGTCAAAAATTTTCTCTGCTTCGGTCTTGAATATTTCATGAGCTTTCTGAAACTTAGGATTTTCTTTATCTCTTTTGTAAGACTTTCTTTTTTTCCAATATTTTGCATGATATGCAGTGATCATTTGTTCAACCCTGGTTTGAGAAACTGTAGGGATAGATGCTGTCATATAAAGCATCTTAATTTTCTGAGCTACCACATTCGCTATTTCTGGAAAAGCAATTTTCTGTGAAGGTAATTCTGTTGATGATGACATTACGTATCTTTGTTCAAAACAACAAAGAATAACGTCAGCATAAGAGGGCAGATTTCTTAAAGAAAAATCCTTAGGAGCGCCAAATATTGGACAAACATGATCTTTCCGAGAAATATGAAACCGGTTTTTTTTTTGTTTTTTCACTCATTTTAAGCAAAAGTAAATATACTACAACTACTGAATAACAATTAAAGAAAGTGATATAGCTTGGTAATAATTCGTAAAAAGTGCCAGTAAAAGTCAATATTATTTGACTTTTGAATATCGCGTACAAGAGTCACAGTCTCACTCTTTCACCTCCACTGGATCTTAAAAAATAATTGTCTCAAACAACATAAAGTTAATTATTATGACAAAACTAACAATCTGACAGCATAAGTAACAAAATATTATATTAATAAAAAATAACAATTAAATCTTACTTTCAAAAAGTTCAGAAAATGCACTATTTTCGACAAAATTTTCAAAACTTTAAGTGAGTTGCGCGAACAGAAGATATTAACCGATTTCAATTTTTTTTTTTACCAAAATACTTGTGTTACTCCATAGCAACTTTTCCGCACTATTAGAATTTGATTTGAAAAATTTGTTGGAATTCGAACCACCCTAACCCATATTGTACATACACATTCTAGGGTCCACGTTTTAGTCTCTATCTCGAGACCCTAGTCACGGAGCGGCATAAAAAATACTCTGAACTAAAGCATTCACCAACAGCTTCCATTTGATACCCATATTGTACATACACATCCGAAGGTTACCCGGGTCCACGTTTTGACCTATATCTCGAGCCCTATCCACCAATAGGTACCCAAACTATACGGAAACCATCTTCAATACCTTCTTAACTATGTGTGTAAGTTTGGTTTAATTCGGTGCAGACACGGCCCGAACACACACAAAAAGTTGACTTTATTTTATATATAAGATTTTTTTCAGTTTGTGTCCGAAAAATCCAAATATCTTACGGAACCCTATTTTTTTTCCAAAATAAAATGTAATCCATGTTACTCTTGGATAATGTAGTTTTCGAATGGTGAAAGAATTTTTAAAATCGGTCCAGTAGTTTTTGAGCCTATTCGTTACAAACAAACAAACAAACAAAGTTTTCCTCTTTATAATATTAGTATAGATAATATAAATGTAAGGAGGCGTGTTGAGAATGTGTAAGGTATATACATTTATATTATACAGTATATATTATATATTATATTGATACATCATATGTTATACATACAAGTTGCGCAGTTGCGTTCTGCGCTTATCTATCTATATATGTATAAATGTATGAAGTGAGTAAGTGGGGATAGCGTCACTCTGCTTGTCCGCTTGTCATTGCCGTTGAGACAGATTAGATTGGATCGAGCACCCGGCTAGTATAGAGCAAGCGCCCGCACGCACTCTTTATTAATATTAATAAATAAATATAATTAATAGTTTATATTTATATGTTTATTTCACTACCTAACCACACCAATATCTCAACACAAATAATTTATAATGTAAGGGTATATAATTTATAAATTTTGTTTTTACATTGGATTTATATTTATTTATCTATTTATTTTTTTTATTTTTTTTTTTTATTTTAAACGACAATGTGTGTATAAACATTTTGAAAAATTTTGTTTTTACATTGGATTTATATTTATTTATTTTTTAAAACGACAATGTGTGCATAAACATTTTGAAAAATTTTGTTTTTACATTGGATTTATATTTATTTATTTTTTAAAACGACAATGTGTGCATAAACATTTTGAAAAATTTTGTTTTTACATTGGATTAATATTTATATAATATAATATATTTTTTTTTTTCTGCGAGCGGTTAACGCTTGTCAGCCTAAACTGTCTGCGTGAAGCACGCACAGTTTTTTTGTTTTTCTGCGAGCGGTTAACGCTTGTCAGCCTATACTGTCTGCGTGAAGCACGCAGTTTTTTTTTTGTTTTTGTTTTTATTTAATCTGCTTACGCTGTTGCAGCAGGAATTCCAATTTTGAGATGCGTTCCCAAATGGAGCAAGCCTTGTTCCAAGGTGGTGGAAGCTGAGTGTTGACTTCTTGGAGTAGATATCCAATCTCTCGTTTAATGCGTTGGGTGTAGCCGCCTCTGCGCTTTGGTTTCTTTACGATTGGGATGACTATTTCGGCTGGTTTCTTTATTAAATGATTTCTCCTTCTATACTCCTCAATGGGGATAGCTTTCGGCCCTTCTGTGGTCATCTATCTTCTGGTCTATTGGCCAGACCAGGAACTTCACGCAACTGGCAGATCTTATTGGCTGATCAATACCAGGACTTTGTTATTAGTACTGTGCTTTCCGCCACTTGTGCAAAAAAAAATCTTAGCACCAAGCTGGACTTTGGAATTAGCATTTGAGCTTTCCGCCACTTGTGCAAAAAAATCTTAGCACCAAGCTGGCAGGATCGCCATGTAATGAAATGATTATTAAAGTAATTTTGATTTCATTTATTGAATTTTATTACTTCAAGCTGGGCATCCAGCTTGTAAAGCAATTGTTTTATTACTTGTCTCTTACATACTACGTACAAGCGTTTTTATAGGAATTTTAGTCAATGCAAACCAATAACAATTTTTCGGTGTTTACTTATGTAATATGATTCTAGCATTCACGCGCCGCACATAAAAGAATTACGTTAGCTATGTTTGCATTTAGTTTCAAGTGTAATGAACCTTTTAAGAAATATGATACTATTTAAACGGCACAGCAAAGTGAATGCATAAGTGGACAATAAATAAAAAACCAAAACAAAACAATAAATGTTTATGAATATTAATGTTAAGGCATATCCGACTTATAATCATACTACATGATATTGTCTATCTTGCTATATACGGTACCAGCCTGGGTCGAAGCAACAAACTGCAGCTCATACATGATCATCAAATCGGTATACCGGTTATGTAATCTCTGGGTGTGCTTCACATTCAGCACAGTATCGCTACCGCTTAAGCTGACTGCACTCGAATTCGCCGAAATTAAAAAACATCGAACGGATCCGTCGCGGCTGACTAACCGAAAGACTGAACGGGAGCAGAGCATCCGTTCGTGGTATCGACTCATTCCAAATATCACCAAATGGGTAAATTCAAAGCACTGACGTATAGACTTCTATCTGACCCAAAATCCTTAGTGGACATGGATGCTTTAAATCTTATCTGCATAGATTTAAGCATGAAGACAACCCGTGTTGCACCTTTTGGCACGGTCTAGTTGAAGATGCAGAGCATGTCTTCTTTGTCTGCCCCCGGTTTGAGCTGGAAAGGGAAGATTTCAGTTAAAGGATTGGGAAGCCAATAACGGTTAGTAACATAGTAGATATCATGCTTGAAGACAGAAGAACATTGGTCCGCTGTCAGTAATATGGTAAGAATGGTAATAACCAAACAGCCCAGATTTTCATATAGAGGCAATAGGTCGCTCCCCTTCCCGTGAAGTAATACTTAACGGGATTAGTATGGTAACTATATGTAAGGCAGGAATTCGATCATTCGTGTATTTACTTCCTAATTATTGCATATAAATATGATAAGGCGATAGGTCATGGTTGCTGCAGTGCATATGTATGCACATACATATGTAACACTACAAGAATTCAAGATGTAATTGAATTATTGTACAAATATAAGTAACATAATATATATATATACAGTAGGTTCTGTTTTTATGCAGCTTTTTTTTATGCGGTTTTGAAATATTAAACTAACGTGTACGTACAGAACGGACGTGTTTTTAAAACGCTCTCTAAAAAATCGCTTACAACCGCATATATAAAGTATTTAAAACCAAGATCCCTAATTAAACCGGTCGTGTTTCGCCTAAGTGAAATTGGTTTACTCCGGGATTAACAAAATAAATTAAATAATAACCAAATCAACGAAAATAAAACACCAAAAAACCAAAAGTGCAAACAGATGAGTGTCCGACGTTCTCCGCCGTCAGTGCGCGTTCGCTCAGCCAGCATTGATGAGAACGGCGATGCAGCAGCTTTCATCAACGGGAGCAAAAACGGGCGTACAATCTCCCCGCTTACAATAAGTTTTGGCGCAAACGAAATTGTCTCTGTTTCGCAAATGCAGTCAGAAGGCATTTCGCAAACCAACGGAAAAACTTCTGATCGAATTGTGAGTACACTCTCTACAGACTCTACAGAATCAGCAAATCCGTGGTCGAAGCAAAGCTTTTCTGTGAACAGATCTACAGCCACAGCTCAAGAAAAAAAGCTCTCTCACGAAAGCTCTACGAAAGCTCTAATCAGTAACTGCCCAAACCAGAGTAAAAATAAACAGTCGGTCATACAGACTGGGTTAGACCGCTACATGAACATTCAGCCAAAGCGTAAACTAAGTCCGCAAAAGCAAACAGTTGATAAACAAAGAGAAAAAATAAAAAAAAATTGTGAAGACGGCTCCCTGTCCCAGAATAGATTTGCTATACTAGACAACAGTGAGGAAATAACCAAGAGTAAAAGTACAGGCAGTAAGTCTAAACCGCCCCCAATATACTTAAGAGAAAAAAATTCGAACAGTCTTGTAAACAATTTAGCGAAGTTATTGGGTGCAAACAATTTTCATGTTGTCTCTGTTATGAAAGGCAATATACATGAGACCAAAATTCAAATCTACGAGGAAAAAAATTTTAGAAAGTTAGTAAATAATTTCGATTTGCTTAAGAAAGAGTACTACACGTATCAGCTTAAAAGCAGTAAGGGCCTTATAGTAATTTTAAAAGGAGTTGAGCATAATGTAGATCCGTCCGAAATAAAGGGAGCACTGGAAGAAGCGGGATTTGAAATAAAGTCCATATTTAATATAAAAAACCGAAACAAAGTTCCGCAACCAATGTTTCGTATAGAACTTGAGCCATCAGCAAAATTATTAAAAAAAGGCGAAGTGCATCCTATTTACAACCTGCGTTATCTACTGCATCGTAAAATTTCAATAGAAGAACCACTAAAACGTAAGAGTCCCGTACAATGTACAAACTGTCAGGAATTTGGCCACACTCGTAGCTACTGTAATTTACCAAGCGTGTGTGTGATATGCGGTGACTTACACTCCACATCCACGTGTAGCAAACCAAAACAAGATGCAAATGCTAAAAAATGTAGCAATTGTGGAGAAAACCACACTGCTAATTATCGGGGCTGTCCTGTATTTTTATCAATAAAACAAAAAGAATTGCTGCCAAATAGAAAACCTGTCCCACCTACAACAGTACCAAATCTAAATTCTTCTAGTCGCCAACCAATAGCACAACCACAATACCAATCATATGCAAACGTCCTAAAAACCAACCCAAATGTGGAAGCAAATAACATTAATAATTGCAGTATAGAATCTATGCTTCAAACACTCGTGCAAACTCTTAATCAATTTATGGTTGGAATGCAAAGCATGATACAGGATCTGATAAGAAATCAAACCATTTTAATGCAAACCCTTTTAAATAAACCATAATGTACAGAATCAAAATTTGTCATTGGAACGCAAACGGTCTCACCAAGCACAAGCTCGAAGTCTATAATTTTCTATTATCAAATAACATTGACATTATGCTTATATCTGAAACTCATCTTACAGATAAAAATTATTTTAGAATTCCGGAATATCTTTTCTATGATACAAAACATCCTAGAAACATGGCTCGTGGTGGCACAGCGATATTAATAAAAAAACGTCTAAAGCACAGTGTACTTGAGGAATTTAATGAAGAATACCTTCAGTCCACTATTATTCAACTGCAAGAATTTTCCAGTACAATGGCTATCGCAGCTGTGTACTGCCCTCCTTCTCAAATTATAACCGAACAACAGTTCAAAGATTTTTTTGCCAAACTTGGGCCAAAGTTTATGGCTGCAGGGGACTTCAATGCCAAGCACCACTATTGGGGCTCTAGACTGGTCACACCTAGAGGGAGACAACTTTTTAGTTGTATACTAAGATCAAAACTTGATGTTGTATCTACAGGACAGCCAACATATTGGCCATCTGACCGCCAGAAGATGCCTGACCTGATTGACTTTGGTATTATAAAGGGTATTGATCGCAAGATTGTAACAGCGTCCTCATCCCTGGAATTGTCCTCCGACCATTCTCCGTCTATTATAACCATGGAAGGTAGTCCTTGCACCAGAACAGCGGGTAATCAGCTCCCCCATCCCAATCTCATAAACTGGCTTAAATATAAGAAATACATTAGCACTCATATAAAAACCAATGTTCCTTTAAAGAATGATATTGATATCGATAGGCAGATATATACATTGACTGAACTAATGCATGGAGCTACTAGGGCAGCAGTGGTCACAAATAATAAAAGTCGTGTTAACTCCCAGCGAAACATTGATGAGACTATAGAAGATTTAGTTAAAAAGAAACGAGAGCTGAGAAGGTCTTGGCAACAATATCGTTCTCCAAAATACAAGAAACTATTGTATGAATACACAGTTAAGTTGCGTTGCGCCCTTAAAAAAGAAAAGGAGAGGCATCTTCATGATTTCCTTTCTAATCTTACTCCGACGGACCAAACAGATTACGCATTGTGGAAAGCCACAAAAAATATAAATCGGCCCATACAGTACGAATCACCAATTCGGCTAGGAAATGGTAATTGGGCACGTACGGATTCTGAAAAAGGGTGTGTATTTGCTGAACATCTGCAATCTGTCTTCACTCCCAATCAGTCTTCTGCAACTACTTGCTTACCACTAGACATATTGCAACCACCAAAAAAGCCAATAAAGTTTAAAAAAAATAACATAGTCTCAGTTATTAATCAACTTAAACCTAAAAAAGCACCAGGTTACGACAAAATCACCCCAAAAATGCTAAAAGAGCTTCCCAATATTGCCGTTCTTCATATCAGGCACATATTTAACGCCATCTCTCGTACTGCCTACTACCCAAAAGCTTGGAAATTATCTCAAATCATTATGATTGGTAAACCTGGGAAAGACTTAAGCCAAGCATCCTCATATCGGCCAATTAGTCTATTGTCCATACTTTCAAAGCTATTTGAAAAGTTGCTCTTGCAGAAAATAATGCCCTTTATTCAAGATAACAATATTATTCCTCAACACCAATTTGGATTTAGAGCAAAACATAGTACAACTGAGCAAGTTCATCGCATTGTGTCATTTATACGAAAGTCCTTTGAGAAAAATCAGTACTGCACTGCACTGTTCTTAGACGTAGCACAAGCATTCGATAAGGTATGGCACCGCGGCCTAATTCACAAAATTACTAGTTTACTGCCTACGAATGTACACCTCTTGCTGCAGAACTATATCACTAATAGAGAATTTGTTGTAAAGCAAAAAGATTTTTTCTCTCGGCATTGTAGAATAGACGCTGGAGTTCCACAAGGCAGCGTTCTGGGCCCTATTTTATATGTATTATACACATCTGATATGCCGACGACGAGCCAAACAATGACATCAACATTTGCCGATGATACTGCAATACTTTGCACTCACACAGACCCAAAAGTAGCAACGTCTATATTACAAAGGCATATACTTGAAACAGAAGTATGGCTTAAAAACTGGAGAATAAAGGTTAATGAAACCAAGTGCGTGCATATTACTTTTACTCTAAGAAAAGAAACTTGTCCTGCAGTTACAATAAATGGTCAGAATATACCACAGCAAAACGAAATAAAATATCTTGGAATTCACTTAGATATAAGACTCACATGGCGGAATCATATTGAAAAGAAAGTGTCGAATATCAAGCTTAAAATGAAAAGCCTATATTGGATGCTTAATTCGAAATCAGCATTACCTCTAGAGTACAAAGTGCTACTATATAAAGCCATGCTAAAACCAATATGGACATATGGTATAGAAATGTGGGGAACGGCTACGCCCTCAAATATCGAAAAACTTCAGAGAGTGCAATCTAAAGCCTTGCGGATAATCACGGGAGCGCCATGGTATATAAAGAACGTTAACATTCACAGAGATATTTGCATACCTCGTGTAGCCGATGAAATAGTACGGTTGAGCAAAAAATACCTACAAAAGCTAGAAGACCATCCCAATAAACTAGCGCGAAATCTACTTTTAGATGAAGGTCACACAAGAT
Organism: Anastrepha obliqua; assembly: GCF_027943255.1. Classification (NCBI taxonomy): domain Eukaryota; kingdom Metazoa; phylum Arthropoda; class Insecta; order Diptera; family Tephritidae; genus Anastrepha; species Anastrepha obliqua. The sequence continues at coordinate 41,257,899 of NC_072897.1, read as the reverse complement.
TGAAAAAAAGAGACATCTTCAAGTCTGCAGTATCTTAATGATCTCATCTCACGCGAGAGTCCGTCCACAACTTTCTCCAACCACATCTATCACATTCGAAACAAAAACAAAAAAACAACATCATTTTCACAATCGACATGAGAGACAACGGAAGCTCTAAGGGAGACTGGAAACTAGGCCTTTCCGGCTCCCAGCTACGAAGAATCGGAGACTGGAAACCCATCCTTTTCAGCTCCCAACTACTTTTAGATGAAGGTCACACAAGATTGAAAAAAGAGACATCTTCAAGTCTGCAGTATCTTAATGATCTCATCTCACGCGAGAGTCCGTCCACAACTTCCTCCAACCACATCTATCACATTCGAAACAAAAACAAAAAAACAACATCATTTTCACAATCGACATGAGAGACAACGGAAGCTCTAAGGGAGACTGGAAACTAGGCCTTTCCGGCTCCCAGCTACGAAGAATCGGAGACTGGAAACCCGTCCTTTTCAGCTCCCAACTACTTTTAGATGAAGGTCACACAAGATTGAAAAAAAGAGACATCTTCAAGTCTGCAGTATCTTAATGATCTCATCTCACGCGAGAGTCCGTCCACAACTTCCTCCAACCACATCTATCACATTCGAAACAAAAACAAAAAAACAACATCATTTTCACAATCGACATGAGAGACAACGGAAGTTCTAAGGGAGACTGGAAACTAGGCCTTTCCGGCTCCCAGCTACGAAGAATCGGAGACTGGAAACCCGTCCTTTTCAGCTCCCAACTATGAAGAATTGGAGATTCACAACCGATTTTATCATATATGTAAATATATGTTCATTTGAGCAAATAATTCGTTTCTTAGCACTGGCAAGGAAACATATTACTCTAGTATATAAGATTTGTAAACTTATTGTTAGTTTCTTATAAAAGAAAGATTCAATAAATAAAGAAAAATGGAAAAAAAAAAAAAAAAAAAATAAGTAACATAATATATATATATACATACTAGCAACCCGCCCAGCTTCGCGCGGGTATAAAATATATGCCCTATGTCACTCACTGAAAAAATTATTAAAATCGATCCAGTAGTTGTGGCTTATTCATTACTGCCCGTGGCCCGCACGCGTTAAATTTGGAGTAAAACAATTCCCCTTTTTTTATAGCATGAAGATTTCCTGCTATCTTTGGGATATCTAAATTCATACCCTACATTTTTGCATTTTTACATATGTGTTTATTTTATTTTTACAACAATTACTATATTACAGAATGTCTTTATATACAACGTTCATAGCCTTCTTGTCATTAGACAATACAAACATGTTTTCTCTAGAGGTTACTCTTGAAAGAGCGACATACAGTTGGCCATGTGAAAAACAGTCAACACACAAATCTAAGCCTGCAACGTTGAAGGTTTGACCCTGAGATTTATTAATGGTCATTGCAAAATATGTCTTTACCGGAAATTGTAAGCGTTTAAATTGGAATGGTAGATCCGATGGTATCAGAGGGATTCGGGGAATCAATACATCTTCTCCGGTACCACATCCTGTGAGTATTGTGCACTCTATTATGAAAGTTTTCAGTGATTTTACCAGCAAACGCGTGCCATTGCAAAGTTTAGGTGGACTTAGGTTTCTTAATAAAATAACAGGACAACCTATTTTCAGCTCCATTTTGTGAGGAGGGAGTCCAGACGGGTTCAAAGAATTTAGAAATTCTGTAGGAAATTGAACAGCTTTTTCCAAATCGAGAACAGTATCGACCGAGTAGTATATTTTCGTCGGCGCATCAATCTTTGAAATAATCAAGTTATTTACTTTATCTACTTGTTCGTTAGTTGGTGACAGAATAGCTCTTTCTTTAAACCAAGATATTGTCTTATAACTTATGTTATCAATGTCAGGATAGACATTGTTGACTAACTCTTGGATGTTGTCTATCAAAACACAAAGGTTTTCTAGGTTAATCCTTCCCTCACTTTGTATTAATTCTCCATTGCCAACTTTTAGTAGCATCTCTGGAAATAGCCTGTTCTCACGTGAAGATGACGAAACCCTCATATTAGTTTTAAGATCTAATTTATTGACATGCGACCAAAGGTGGGATCTTTTTAGCGAAGCATTTATTTCGTCAGCACGTGTTCCTCGAGTCACAACTGGTAGGATTTGACGGAAATCTCCTGAGAACAAAATTGTACATCCACCCATAGGTGAATTTTTGTTGCGCAAATCGCGCATTGTCCTATCCAGTGCTTCCACAGACGTCTTGTTTGACATGGTAGCTTCGTCCCAGACTATTAATGAGCAGTCACGCATCAATTTTCCTGTATTGCTCTGTCTAGAAACACTACAGACGCTGTTATCATCATCGGTTGCGATTTTCAGCGGGAACTTGAATGTAGAGTGTGCGGTTCGGCCTCCTTCCAAAAGAGTAGCGGCAATGCCGGATGACGCAACAGCTAACGCAATTTTTCCGGTAGATCTCACTTTTTTTAAAAGCAGATTGATTAAAAATGTTTTTCCTGTGCCTCCTGGGGCATCAAGGAAAAACAATTTCCCTTCATTGTTATCAATTGTTAATAGTAATGCAGTGAATACTTTTTTCTGATCGATGTTTAATCGTGGCTCATCTTGAGCTATATTTTGTAAAAGTCTCGTTTGATCGTATGATGTTTCTCTTGTGTACTCGGCACTATTAGTTAAATCAGAGTTAGTAGTATTAGCTGTCATCGGCAGCCCAAAATCCTTGATCGTTTTACCCGAAAGTAATTGCACTATTTTGTTTAATTCAAATAATGCTTCGTCAAATATGTTTTGGTCATATTGTACATCAACAGAGTTTGACTCATGCCGTCGCCGAATCAGAATATCACTGGCCATATTTTCTTGAAATTTATTCCATAGACTAACAGAATCAGTTACTTGACAAAACACTACTATGACGGCAAATAAATATCTTAATGATGTAGCTGAACTACAAACAGCTGCTTCTGATAATGTATTTTCCCAGTGAGAATCGTCTTCCAAGAGCCCCATAGCTTTGCATGCGGCTTGATAAGTATTGTAAACAACACCTTGTAAAGTTCTTAGGTGAGCAAAGGATGTCGGGCCTTTTACAATATGAAGTAACATTCTCAGATAAAAGCATTCGCTGTTGTTGGGATGAATCACATAGACTCTGCCAAGAGCATCCGTTTTTTTTACTCCGGGGAAACCATCAACCGCAGTATCTTTTTTTCGCCGTTGAAAAGCTTTAGAACTCTGGTTCCATGTATAGTAACTTGGAACTCTGTCATATGTCAGTGTTTTCGCGAAATCATCTTGAGCACATAACTTGAAGAATGCTGTCAATGTTGTATCCGGCGGGTTATTAATAACTTCTTGTATATTGTTCTCAGTAAAATACACCCTTTGTCCATTTTCTAAATGAACTGCAAGGTGGACAATTGTGGGAGACCGGTCGTGCACTTCGAATGATAAAATCCTCCATACAGCTTCAGAGCTGCAGATGTAACGTCCAGACTGATATATTTCCACTTCATTTGGTGATTGTATGCTGAAAGTGGCTTGATCACTGCCTTTATTAATGTACTTAGTAACATATTGGATTGACTTTATTGAATTGCACAACTCCACGTTGATGTGGGCATCAAAAATTTTCAAAAGGAGCGGATTATAGGGAACGATCCATCGGTTGTCAATATCAATGTTTCGGACGGTAGCAATTTGCCCACCCCCTTCTGGCGATCGTCGACGATATTTGGGGTATCCATCATCGCTAGTAATGGTTTGAGTTTGGAACAACTTCAGAAATTTTTTGGTGCATTTAGAATCTCGCATACATGGAGAATTCGGGTTTAAAGTCCCGCAAGGGCCGTGTACCATATGTTTCTTTACGATTTCGTATAGGATAGGATCTTCATCTTTATCCGGTAATTCAGCTGAAATAACCCTGTCAATTTGGTTTGGTCTAATTTTGTTCACTAACCACACCAGCAGGTGTACATGTGGCAAGCCACGCTTCTGCCATTCTATTGTGTACATATGACAGTGCGGCGGACCGAATATATGAGACTTGTTAATGAGGTGCAGAATTTTCTGTACTTTTAAATGGAAGACTCTGTTAACTATATCGTATCTGTCTTGTGGTGAATTGGTGTTAATATTTTCTCTGATTTCCGACCAATTTGGGTTACATGTTGCAGTTATAAATAAATCAGGTTTGCCGTACTTTCTGACGTAAGCCATGGCGTCTTGCGATTTTTCGTGTAAATATCGAGGTCCACCTGTGAATGATGAAGGTAGTATAACCAACTGCCCAATGCCGTTGTGGTGTTCATTCGCCTGTAAAGCATCCTGAAGATGAACGTAATTTTCGGCTCTCAATTTAGTTTGATTATTACGGATGTAGGCCAATCTCTCAGATTCAATTTTAGCATATTGATCTACCAAGTATTGGTTTGTTAACATTCCATATCTAAGCAAAGTGTTGAAATCATTACGTATTGTCATTATACGGTAGCAATAGTAGTTCATACATGACACTGTTTTACGCAGAGGTGTACCACCGATTGGGTCAACTTGAGAAATATTAATAGCATAACCATTTTCTCCATGACATATCATCAAAGGATATTGTAAGCTGTCATAAGATCTGTGTAACTCTGAAATTTTTTGCAAATTATCATCACGACTATGCAATACAATATCTCTTTTGTCAAATTGCTGTCCGGCTATCACCACTGCTACTTCACTCGTGGAAGGCGCATTGTATCGTCCTCTGTGTTCTCCAACAGGAACTTTATTTGCATGGATTACGACATTAAAGTCAGGAGTATCTGCTGGAACACTCTCAATCGCAGTTTTGAAAGACTGTATGTAGCAATTATGAGAATGTAACATATCTTGGAGAGATCTAATCAAATCTCTATCAATTGGCCGTGCAACACTTGAACACCTCGTAGATGCTTGTGTATCTGGATCTGCAATAAAATATATTTGCAGGAATTTGTGATCATCGGGTCGAAGTGGTAGCAAGCTCCCAGCTAAGTGGTATACTTGCCCTTGAATTTTAAATGTAGGCATTAAGCCACGCTCAACGACTTGCTTACTCTTAAAAGAGGTCATTTGAAATGCGTTATTGTAATGGCGTATATAGCGCATGAAATGATTAGATTTCTGATGATCACCCGTAAGAAGAGAGTGAAGTGGTTCAGGTGGAGGGAGAATTTCTTCTAATTTGACTTTTTCTTGTAAACAACACATACCTTTCGATTCGTCCTTGAATTTCAATGCGAAGCAATGTTCACACACTACTGACATAGTACCTATTGATACTATTCGGTCGTCCTTGTAAGAAATCGAAGGATCATAATTCATGGCCGAATTTTCTTTACTCACCCATGAATTAGTAACTCGTGCTGATGATTCTCTGGCTCTCTTTATTCGATGTCTGTCCTTATCTCGGGTGCGGCGAAGCTCACGCTCTCTTGAAGATTCTCCCTCTCTCTGAGCTCTATATCTATCCCGAAGCTGACTGAGTCGAGCCTCACGCTCTGCTGACGATTCTCTGTCCCTCTGAACCGTATGCCTATCTCGATCCCGGCTGCAACGAACCTGACGCTCTACTGAAGATTCCCTCTCTCTCTCAGTTCTATATCTATCCCGCATCTGACTGCGGCGAGCCTCACGTTCCGTTGACGATTTTTCATCTCTTGCTGAACGTAGTCTTCTGGCATCCACTGTACTACGACCTATGTTCGAACGACGACGTCTTCCAGCCATGACTTTATAATTTTTGTGAAAATTTACTCAGTTCTATATGTATGATTACCTATCCACAAATTGTCATATTATTAGTATGTGCCGCAGTTAAAAATATGTAAATACTTACCATTTAGAAACAAAAGATAATTACTGATGTAATATCTTGAAAAATATTTTTTTCAATTATATGCTGTAAAGAGTCATATACATACATATATCTATATTAAAACAACAATGTATTTAAGGTATTTAATTGGTTAAGGATTAATGATGTACCTATTTGCTGAAATCACTTCGAAAATAAGCTATTAGTTGTCGTAAAAAGTAAATGACAAAAAATGTTATTGTATGGAATCGATAGCAAACTAAACGCGCTCCGAATCAATAAAAACTATTCAAAAACTGTATTTTAACACGTTCCCTGTCCCAATACAAAAATGCAAAATTGACCGACACGTCCAACAGCGTTTTTTGAATAATTAGTTTTTTTGTAGTCATAGCTTTATATAATACTAATAATTAAAAAAAACGGATGTAGGGTATTTCTACCTGAAACACATATGGTCCATGAGCGTAGAGGGACATTTTTGCTTCTGCACGTTCATGAAACACATGTGGTTTATATACCCCCTGACGCACATATGGCTCAGGAACGTATCAGTGCTTATCAGGCGCACGTTTCCTGAACTATATGTGGCTCAGCGGACAGGGAACGTGTTAATTATGTGGGATTTACTAATATACATAGAACGTGAAAATAGCGTTTTATTTCGCTGTAAAACTAATAATTAAAAAAAACGGATGTAGGCTATTTCTACCTGAAACACATATGGTCCATGAGCGTAGAGGGACATTTTTGCTTCTGCACGTTCATGAAACACATGTGGTTTATATACCCCCTGACGCACATATGGCTCAGGAACGTATCAGTGCTTAACAGGCGTACGTTTCCTGAACCATATGTGGCTCAGCAGACAGGGAACGTGTTAATTATGTGGGAATTACTAATATAGAACGTAAAAATAGCGTTTTATTTCGCTGTAAAATTGTATGTGCATATAATTACATGGAATTCAGTACATACATAGATACATATGTACATACGTCCGAAATGAAATAATGCGAGCGATTCGTAAATACATACATACATACGTCACCATACGATGTAATTCAACATTAATGACGTGTGGTGAGATTATCGCTTAACGCCTGTTGCTTCATTCGGTTGACAGCGAACAAACACACAAACGGCTTTTTTTGGAAAAAGAGCTGCTTTTGTTTAAACAATTTTGGTTAAATCACTACATATTATAAAACAAAGCCGCTTTTTCTGTCCCTATGTCCACGTAATCGCTTAAATCTTTAAAACTACGCAACGGATTTTGATGCGGTTTTTTTAAAGATAGATTGATTGAAGAGGAAGGTTTATATCTATATAATGTGAAGAAATATATAAAGGGGGCGTGGCAATCGGTCAAAATGTGGCAGAAAAACATAATTTTTTTGTTTTCACGGCCATAAATCATAGACGAATCAACCAATTAAAATGAAACTTTCTTAGAGTTTAACTTTGAAATATTTACTTTCGTTCTGCATCAAAAAAAAAAAAAATTGATATATATGTTATTTAAATTGTTTAACAAAAGCAGCTCTTTTTCCAAAAAAAGCCGTTTGTGTGTTTGTTCGCTGTCAACCGAATGAAGCAACAGGCGTTAAGCGATAATCTCACCACACGTCATTAATGTTGAATTACATCGTATGGTGACGTATGTATGTATGTATTTACGAATCGCTCGCATTATTTCATTTCGGACGTATGTACATATGTATCTATGTATGTACTGAATTCCATGTAATTATATGCACATACAATTTTACAGCGAAATAAAACGCTATTTTTACGTTCTATATTAGTAATTCCCACATAATTAACACGTTCCCTGTCTGCTGAGCCACATATGGTTCAGGAAACGTACGCCTGTTAAGCACTGATACGTTCCTGAGCCATATGTGCGTCAGGGGGTATATAAACCACATGTGTTTCATGAACGTGCAGAAGCAAAAATGTCCCTCTACGCTCATGGACCATATGTGTTTCAGGTAGAAATAGCCTACATCCGTTTTTTTTAATTATTAGTTTTACAGCGAAATAAAACGCTATTTTCACGTTCTATGTATATTAGTAAATCCCACATAATTAACACGTTCCCTGTCCGCTGAGCCACATATAGTTCAGGAAACGTGCGCCTGATAAGCACTGATACGTTCCTGAGCCATATGTGCGTCAGGGGGTATATAAACCACATGTGTTTCATGAACGTGCAGAAGCAAAAATGTCCCTCTACGCTCATGGACCATATGTGTTTCAGGTAGAAATACCCTACATCCGTTTTTTTTAATTATTAGTATTATATAAAGCTATGACTACAAAAAAACTAATTATTCAAAAAACGCTGTTGGACGTGTCGGTCAATTTTGCATTTTTGTATTGGGACAGGGAACGTGTTAAAATACAGTTTTTGAATAGTTTTTATTGATTCGGAGCGCGTTTAGTTTGCTATCGATTCCATACAATAACATTTTTTGTCATTTACTTTTTACGACAACTAATAGCTTATTTTCGAAGTGATTTCAGCAAATAGGTACATCATTAATCCTTAACCAATTAAATACCTTAAATACATTGTTGTTTTAATATAGATATATGTATGTATATGACTCTTTACAGCATATAATTGAAAAAAATATTTTTCAAGATATTACATCAGTAATTATCTTTTGTTTCTAAATGGTAAGTATTTACATATTTTTAACTGCGGCACATACTAATAATATGACAATTTGTGGATAGGTAATCATACATATAGAACTGAGTAAATTTTCACAAAAATTATAAAGTCATGGCTGGAAGACGTCGTCGTTCGAACATAGGTCGTAGTACAGTGGATGCCAGAAGACTACGTTCAGCAAGAGATGAAAAATCGTCAACGGAACGTGAGGCTCGCCGCAGTCAGATGCGGGATAGATATAGAACTGAGAGAGAGAGGGAATCTTCAGTAGAGCGTCAGGTTCGTTGCAGCCGGGATCGAGATAGGCATACGGTTCAGAGGGACAGAGAATCGTCAGCAGAGCGTGAGGCTCGACTCAGTCAGCTTCGGGATAGATATAGAGCTCAGAGAGAGGGAGAATCTTCAAGAGAGCATGAGCTTCGCCGCACCCGAGATAAGGACAGACATCGAATAAAGAGAGCCAGAGAATCATCAGCACGAGTTACTAATTCATGGGTGAGTAAAGAAAATTCGGCCATGAATTATGATCCTTCGATTTCTTACAAGGACGACCGAATAGTATCAATAGGTACTATGTCAGTAGTGTGTGAACATTGCTTCGCATTGAAATTCAAGGACGAATCGAAAGGTATGTGTTGTTTACAAGAAAAAGTCAAATTAGAAGAAATTCTCCCTCCACCTGAACCACTTCACTCTCTTCTTACGGGTGATCATCAGAAATCTAATCATTTCATGCGCTATATACGCCATTACAATAACGCATTTCAAATGACCCCTTTTAAGAGTAAGCAAGTCGTTGAGCGTGGCTTCATGCCTACATTTAAAATTCAAGGGCAAGTATACCACTTAGCTGGGAGCTTGCTACCACTTCGACCCGATGATCACAAATTCCTGCAAATATATTTTATTGCAGATCCAGATACACAAGCATCTACGAGGTGTTCAAGTGTTGCACGGCCAATTGATAGAGATTTGATTAGATCTCTCCAAGATATGCTACATTCTCATAATTGCTACATACAGTCTTTCAAAACTGCGATTGAGAGTGTTCCAGCAGATACTCCTGACTTTAATGTCGTAATCCATGCAAATAAAGTTCCTGTTGGAGAACACAGAGGACGATACAATGCGCCTTCCACGAGTGAAGTAGCAGTGGTGATAGCCGGACAGCAATTTGACAAAAGAGATATTGTATTGCATAGTCGTGATGATAATTTGCAAAAAATTTCAGAGTTACACAGATCTTATGACAGCTTACAATATCCTTTGATGATATGTCATGGAGAAAATGGTTATGCTATTAATATTTCTCAAGTTGACCCAATCGGTGGTACACCTCTGCGTAAAACAGTGTCATGTATGAACTACTATTGCTACCGTATAATGACAATACGTAATGATTTCAACACTTTGCTTAGATATGGAATGTTAACAAACCAATACTTGGTAGATCAATATGCTAAAATTGAATCTGAGAGATTGGCCTACATCCGTAATAATCAAACTAAATTGAGAGCCGAAAATTACGTTCATCTTCAGGATGCTTTACAGGCGAATGAACACCACAACGGCATTGGGCAGTTGGTTATACTACCTTCATCATTCACAGGTGGACCTCGATATTTACACGAAAAATCGCAAGACGCCATGGCTTACGTCAGAAAGTACGGCAAACCTGATTTATTTATAACTGCAACATGTAACCCAAATTGGTCGGAAATCAGAGAAAATATTAACACCAATTCACCACAAGACAGATACGATATAGTTAACAGAGTCTTCCATTTAAAAGTACAGAAAATTCTGCACCTCATTAACAAGTCTCATATATTCGGTCCGCCGCACTGTCATATGTACACAATAGAATGGCAGAAGCGTGGCTTGCCACATGTACACCTGCTGGTGTGGTTAGTGAACAAAATTAGACCAAACCAAATTGACAGGGTTATTTCAGCTGAATTACCGGATAAAGATGAAGATCCTATCCTATACGAAATCGTAAAGAAACATATGGTACACGGCCCTTGCGGGACTTTAAACCCGAATTCTCCATGTATGCGAGATTCTAAATGCACCAAAAAATTTCCGAAGTTGTTCCAAACTCAAACCATTACTAGCGATGATGGATACCCCAAATATCGTCGACGATCGCCAGAAGGGGGTGGGCAAATTGCTACCGTCCGAAACATTGATATTGACAACCGATGGATCGTTCCCTATAATCCGCTCCTTTTGAAAATTTTTGATGCCCACATCAACGTGGAGTTGTGCAATTCAATAAAGTCAATCCAATATGTTACTAAGTACATTAATAAAGGCAGTGATCAAGCCACTTTCAGCATACAATCACCAAATGAAGTGGATTCTGTTAGTCTATGGAATATATTTCAAGAAAATATGGCCAGTGATATTCTGATTCGGCGACGGCATGAGTCAAACTCTGTTGATGTACAATATGACCAAAACATATTTGACGAAGCTTTATTTGAATTAAACAAAATAGTGCAATTACTTTCGGGTAAAACGATCAAGGATTTTGGGCTGCCGATGCCAGCTAATACTACTAACTCTGATTTAACTAATAGTGCCGAGTACACAAGAGAAACATCATACGATCAAACGAGACTTTTACAAAATATAGCTCAAGATGAGCCACGATTAAACATCGATCAGAAAAAAGTATTCACTGCATTACTATTAACAATTGATAACAATGAAGGGAAATTGTTTTTCCTTGATGCCCCAGGAGGCACAGGAAAAACATTTTTAATCAATCTGCTTTTAAAAAAAGTGAGATCTACCGGAAAAATTGCGTTAGCTGTTGCGTCATCCGGCATTGCCGCTACTCTTTTGGAAGGAGGCCGAACCGCACACTCTACATTCAAGCTCCCGCTGAAAATCGCAACCGATGATGATAACAGCGTCTGTAGTGTTTCTAGACAGAGCAATACAGGAAAATTGATGCGTGACTGCTCATTAATAGTCTGGGACGAAGCTACCATGTCAAACAAGACGTCTGTGGAAGCACTGGATAGGACAATGCGCGATTTGCCCAACAAAAATTCACCTATGGGTGGATGTACAATTCTGTTCTCAGGAGATTTCCGTCAAATCCTACCAGTTGTGACTCGAGGAACACGTGCTGACGAAATAAATGCTTCGCTAAAAAGATCCCACCTTTGGTCGCATGTCAATAAATTAGATCTTAAAACTAATATGAGGGTTTCGTCATCTTCACGTGAGAACAGGCTATTTCCAGAGATGCTACTAAAAGTTGGCAATGGAGAATTAATACAAAGTGAGGGAAGGATTAACCTAGAAAACCTTTGTGTTTTGATAGACAACATCCAAGAGTTAGTCAACAATGTCTATCCTGACATTGATAACATAAGTTATAAGACAATATCTTGGTTTAAAGAAAGAGCTATTCTGTCACCAACTAACGAACAAGTAGATAAAGTAAATAACTTGATTATTTCAAAGATTGGTGCGCCGACGAAAATATACTACTCGGTCGATACTGTTCTCGATTTGGAAAAAGCTGTTCAATTTCCTACAGAATTTCTAAATTCTTTGAACCCGTCTGGACTCCCTCCTCACAAAATGGAGCTGAAAATAGGTTGTCCTGTTATTTTATTAAGAAACCTAAGTCCACCTAAACTTTGCAATGGCACGCGTTTGCTGATAAAATCACTGAAAGCTTTCGTAATAGAGTGCACAATACTCACAGGATGTGGTACCGGAGAAGATGTATTGATTCCCCGAATCCCTCTGATACCATCGGATCTACCATTCCAATTTAAACGCTTACAATTTCCGGTAAAGACATATTTTGCAATGACCATTAATAAATCTCAGGGTCAAACCTTCAACGTTGCAGGCTTAGATTTGAGTGTTGACTGTTTTTCACATGGCCAACTGTATGTCGCTCTTTCAAGAGTAACCTCTAGAGAAAACATGTTTGTATTGTCTAATGACAAGAAGGCTATGAACGTTGTATATAAAGACATTCTGTAATATAGTAATTGTTGTAAAAATAAAATAAACACATATGTAAAAATGCAAAAAGTTAATATGCAAAAATGTAGGGTATGAATTTAGATATCCCAAAGATAGCAGGAAATCTTCATGCTATAAAAAAGGGGAATTGTTTTACTCCAAATTTAACGCGTGCGGGCCACGGGCAGTAATGAATAAGCCACAACTACTGGATCGATTTTAATAATTTTTTCAGTGAGTGACATAGGGTATATATTTTATACCCGTGCGAAGCTGGGCGGGTTGCTAGTATATCAATATACTTGTACGCTCTATGAATTCTCTTCTAAAATTAGTTTCAACACACAAAATTTTCATCAAATTTGTATAACATTTTAAATTTCCTAAAACGGAGGCGCCAAAATGTGAGGTCATTTTACAATGTATTTTGTTTCTGTTAAAATCTTCTTTTTAAATAAAAGCAGAGAACAAAAAAGTTACTTTGATTTTAAATTTTGGTGCTTATATTTCAAATATATCTATCTTTGAATGTACGTTTAAGTTTTTTGAAAATATAAAATGAATAAAATTCCATTTGTCAAGGGAAGATAAAAATAAGATCATTCAAATGCCGTCGACCATTCGTGAAGCCAAAACTGTGTAGAGCCGGATACTAAAGAGATAATTCTCTGGAATGAGCTGTGTTAAAAGTTTCACCATACCACGGCGGCGGTTAGACTTCATTTTTGACAATTCACACTATTCGTAGCTCGTGAGACTTCTCTATACATTACCGTTCTTTGCAGCCATAGTCAATATAAGAGGTAGCTCCGGAGGGTACCTTTCTGCACGAGTCTTGATTCTGAATACCAGGTAAATTTCATGACAGAGGATTTGGCGCAGAAAATACGAATTCGTTGCAAGACTGTAAACATCATTCACCAAAAAAGTAAGGACGAAATCAAATACATTTGTGAAGTTGCGGGTAAGTAATTACGTAGCACATTATGCCATATTGTTGAAGAACTAACAAGTATAGATTCCTTTGACCAAAAGTTCTGGCCGAAGGAACAATTACCTTCAGAGGCTAGTTCCGCAAAACTCACACCTGAACAAATATAGTGTGGTAATTTTTTCGTAGAAACTACTAAAGCTTTGTCGTCAGGAAGGCTTCAAGTAAGACTGCCTTTCAAAGATGACCGTAAGTTGCCGCAGCTCGCCGATTTCAGACCCTGGAGAGAAATACATTGAAAGACATAGGTCTTCGTAAAATGTATCTGAACTTCATGAATGAATATATCGAATTGGGCCACATGAGTCCAAAATATAATAAGATCCCAAGTGAGCCACACTACTTCATTCCACATCAGTGCATTCTTCGGCTTGAAAGTACAACGATAAAATTACGTGTTGTTTTCGACGTGTCAAATCGTAGTTCTTCTCAAATTACTTTGCAAGAAATCTTGATGGCTGGGCCGACCATTCAAGAAGAGCTGTATTCAACACTTCTTCGTTTTCGTTTGCATAAATATGCATTTACGGCGGACATTACTAAAACTGAGTCACCAACGCACGAAGAAGGCACAAACTTTCAGCTTGTTAACCCAGCGGGTTGAGGGAAAGAATACATCCGCGGTAAGGTATGCCTGTCGTAAGAGGCGACTAAAATCCGGCAGGAGAGGAAGGGGTTCGGCTCGAAAGCCTCATAGACCCCGAGTACCTCCAGCGGCAGGGGTGTAAAGCTCATCAGGATCGAGACCAGTAAGATCCTGATTACGGTATACTGGAAAATATTATTAGATTAGGAAGTCTATGGGTTGGTGAAAGTAGTACAGGCTTATGCTACAATCGCCTCCGTCTCGTTAAGACTCTGGCAAGCCTTCGGGTATGTTCCTTACACGTCAGCATTAAGTCGGTGGGGCAAGCTCATTTGAAAAATTGTGACTAGTTCCTGTCCTGGCTCTGAACTCTATTGCCCATGAAGCGTAGAATCAACCCTCGCATGGCCTCCCTGCTCGCATAGATAACCATGGGGACACTTAGGGAAACTGCACTTTCGTGTGAGGATAGCGGCCCGAAGTCTGGACTCAAAAGAATTTGAAAATGAATGCAAATAGAAATAAAACCACCGAGCAAAAAACAGATGAAGTAATTAGAGATGGTCGAGAGGATAATGTGGATCCAAGAGTGGTCTTCCGGAAAAGTAGTTTACTACTAAGATCCCCGCCGGCAAAAATCGCACCAATCTTTAAAGCAGCTGGAAGCGGACAAGCCCGCACTGCATTCAAAAATGTCAAAGCTGATAGCCCCGCAAACGGCAACGGGGACAGTAACATCAGCTTTCCGATGAAGAATGCCTCCAGTACTGCCATTGGAGGGCTACAATCAGCATAGTATACGCCCACCAGCACTCTTGCAGTGGTAGAACGGCTCGTTACTCCCATTCCAGCGAATGGCAATACAGAAACGATCCCCACAAAAGAGAGCGCGTCAATCGACGCTATTAAAATGTCTCCTCGGCTCGAGCTAATAAAAGACATGAGGCGGATGGAGGAAGATGCGATCTCCCAATGTAAATTGGTGATAAGGTCTATGCAGTAAACGTTCAGACGTCAAAAGAACACTAGCAATAAAGTCAAAGCTGGAGTGTACAAAATGACTGAGCTGCTAGATGTAACGCTGAATTACAGACGTTCGTGAAAGGCAGCAGAAGACGGAAGGTCGCTCTTGAACCCCCGTAAGAACACTGCGATAACAGATACTCCCACCTCTGCGACGACGAACCCGAAGCGACTGGCAACCAGCCCGGCTGCCCCTGAGACCTGTAAGAAAGCCAGGGGAAATGGACCCACAGCGAACAAAAAAGCTCACCCTGAGAGAACGGATGAAGGCTGGCAGACAGTAAAGCCAGAAGCTGTTGTGATAAAACCCGCAGAAGGTCATAGTTATGCAGATGTGCTGAAGGACTTGCGTGCGAAGATTACGACTGATGAGTCAGTCAAAGTAACGTCCGTCAGGAAAACGAAGGCTGGGGCCATACTTTGGAGTTTTGTAGGGGAGAGAAAGTCACGTCACAGTTCGTGAATCAGCTGAAAAGCACTGTGCAGGATACGGCTTCCATCGCGGAGTTAAAACCGAGCGCCACGATTGATATACGAGATCTCGACTCCTTGACGGCCAAGGCGGAGGTAGAAACAGCAGTCCGGAAACTACTTACCAATCAAGAGGAACATATACAGACGCGAATAACGGTGCCGAATGCGTGGAAGCAAGTACGTGCTTTCCTCACGCTAAGCTAATAGAGATCGGCGATATAAAAATCGGCCAGATCCGAGCAAAGATGCGTCCATGCGAACAAATTAAGAGATGCTATCGCTGCCTTGGGATAGGGCACACACAAGCAAACTGCAGTGGCCCTGATAGAAGGGATACGTGTATCAGATGCGGGAAACCAGGGCACAAAAAAAAAAGACTGCAAAGCAGCCCGCAATCGTATTCATTGCGTAGACGCGAAACGCGACCGTAGTGGCCACCTGCCAGGATCAAGGAGATGCCCTCTAGCTAAGAAGTGATGAGAGTACTCCAGGCAAATATGCATAGAACTCGTGCAGCAGACGCTCTGCTCGAACAAATAGCTATCGAGAGGGAGCTAGATGCCGTCATCATGAGCGAGCAGTACGGACGGCCTGCCAAAGGAACCTGGTTCGAAGACGAAACAGGAACGCCTGCACTCTGGCTACCAAGCGGTAGCGCAGTCGCCGTCACACAGCTCTGAGCCGGTCGTTACTACACATATATTCAAAATAAGCGCTTCAAAATGCTAAGCTGCTACCTTACCCCCTGCGACAGTATTGAACAGTTTATAATGAAACTGGACCTAATTGAGGATAAGGTTCGCGGAATAGGTGGCCCCTTCATCGTAGCCGGAGACTTCAACGCCAAGGCTGTCGAGTGGGACGCCCCTACTACGAACACACGGGGAAGACATGTAGTAGACATGGCTGTCAGACTGGGGCTTGTAGTGGCAAATACAGGAAGGCCACTACTTTTAGGAGACCAGGATGTGAACACACGACGCCGGATATCACCCTAGTGACTGAAAGTCTGGCTGGGGCAATCAACGGGTGGGAAGTTCTGAAGGAATATACTGGAAGTGAACATCAGTATATCACATTCCGGATCAGTGCGAGAACTGGCCTTACCCCAACACCTATAACAAAGGGCGCTCGCAATAGGAACATGGCCAAAGTGAACACTGAAGCGTTTCTAGCTCACTTTGATGCAAATTCCATGCCGCACATAAGGGGTGACGCTGGCTCGCTGGCAAGCGACATGATGCAGTGCATTGCCAAAAGCTGTGACGTGGGGTTACGCTCAAGAAGGCCAGACTGAAGGCTGATTTCAGACAATCCCAAAAAGCGCTGAAGCAAGCGTTCATCGCCAGTAAGAAGGCAAAATGGGAAGAACTTCGAAGGGATCTAAATAGCAACCCTTGGGGTCTGGGCTATAAAATTGTAACGGGAAAGCTGAACTCCAACTCCACAGCCGCACATTTAGACAGTGATGCTATCAGCAAAATAGTGGACAGACTGTTCCCCACGCACCCTATGCTGTGCGGGGCCGAGACCCCCAAGGTGACGAGATGCTCCCACCCTTCACCAAGTAAGAGCTTAAAACCGCTGGAAGATGCCTCAAAAGAAACAATGCTCCAGGCCCAGATGGCATCCCAGCTGAAGCACTCAAACTTGTGGCTGAAAGCCGACCGGATGTGATGCTCGACGCTTACAATGCATGCATTACTCAAAACATCTTCCCTAAGCTGTGGAAAATACAGAAACTGATGTTGATCAGTAAGGGTAAAGGTGACCCAGCGCAACCGTCAGCTTGGCGTGCTCTTTGCATGCTGGACAGCGCCGAGAAATTGTTTGAGAAACTCATACAGCGTAGACTTGCAGAGTCTGTTGAGAGAGCAGGAGGCTTGTCAGCAAGGCAATACGGTTTCCGACGGGGAAAATCAACTCTTGGCGCAATAGAGGAGGTGGTAAGCAGCGCTCAACGCAGACACCACCACTCGAACTGCATGACCGTCTTGGCTACGCTTGAAGTACAAAATGCCTTTAACAGCCTACGATGGACAGACATTATAAACGCACTAAGAGAAAGGTTTCGAATACCTGCATACTTGATAAGGATTCTCCAGTGCTACTTGAGCGAGCGCAAGCTGCTGTACGACACACCATATATAATACTCTATACTCAGCCCCGATCTCTGGAATCTGAGCTACGATGAGATATTGAGCACAGAAATGCCAGAAGATACATACCTAGTGGAGCGTGGCTTGCCACATGTACACCTGCTGGTGTGGTTAGTGAACAAAATTAGACCAAACCAAATTGACAGGGTTATTTCAGCTGAATTACCGGATAAAGATGAAGATCCTATCCTATACGAAATCGTAAAGAAACATATGGTACACGGCCCTTGCGGGACTTTAAACCCGAATTCTCCATGTATGCGAGATTCTAAATGCACCAAAAAATTTCCGAAGTTGTTCCAAACTCAAACAATTACTAGCGATGATGGATACCCCAAATATCGTCGACGATCGCCAGAAGGGGGTGGGCAAATTGCTACCGTCCGAAACATTGATATTGACAACCGATGGATCGTTCCCTATAATCCGCTCCTTTTGAAAATTTTTGATGCCCACATCAACGTGGAGTTGTGCAATTCAATAAAGTCAATCCAATATGTTACTAAGTACATTAATAAAGGCAGTGATCAAGCCACTTTCAGCATACAATCACCAAATGAAGTGGAAATATATCAGTCTGGACGTTACATCTGCAGCTCTGAAGCTGTATGGAGGATTTTATCATTCGAAGTGCACGACCGGTCTCCCACAATTGTCCACCTTGCAGTTCATTTAGAAAATGGACAAAGGGTGTATTTTACTGAGAACAATATACAAGAAGCTATTAATAACCCGCCGGATACAACATTGACAGCATTCTTCAAGTTATGTGCTCAAGATGATTTCGCGAAAACACTGACATATGACAGAGTTCCAAGTTACTATACATAGAACCAGAGTTCTAAAGCTTTTCAACGGCGAAAAAAAGGTACTGCGGTTGATGGTTTCCCCGGAGTAAAAAAAACGGATGCTCTTGGCAGAGTCTATGTGATTCATCCCAACAACAGCGAATGCTTTTATCTGAGAATGTTACTTCATATTGTAAAAGGCCCGACATCCTTTGCTCACCTAAGAACTTTACAAGGTGTTGTTTACAATACTTATCAAGCCGCATGCAAAGCTATGGGGCTCTTGGAAGACGATTCTCACTGGGAAAATACATTATCAGAAGCAGCTGTTTGTAGTTCAGCTACATCATTAAGATATTTATTTGCCGTCATAGTAGTGTTTTGTCAAGTAACTGATTCTGTTAGTCTATGGAATAAATTTCAAGAAAATATGGCCAGTGATATTCTGATTCGGCGACGGCATGAGCCAAACTCTGTTGATGTACAATATGACCAAAACATATTTGACGAAGCATTATTTGAATTAAACAAAATAGTGCAATTACTTTCGGGTAAAACGATCAAGGATTTTGGGCTGCCGATGCCAGCTAATACTACTAACTCTGATTTAACGAATAGTGCCGAGTACACAAGAAAAACATCATACGATCAAACGAGACTTTTACAAAATATAGCTCAAGATGAGCCACGATTAAACATCGATCAGAAAAAAGTATTCACTGCATTACTATCAACAATTGATAACAATGAAGGGAAATTGTTTTTCCTTGATGCCCCAGGAGGCACAGGAAAAACATTTTTAATCAATCTGCTTTTAAAAAAAGTGAGATCTACCGGAAAAATTGCGTTAGCTGTTGCGTCATCCGGCATTGCCGCTACTCTTTTGCAAGGAGGCCGAACCGCACACTCTACATTCAAGCTCCCGCTGAAAATCGCAACCGATGATGATAACAGCGTCTGTAGTGTTTCTAGACAGAGCAATACAGGAAAATTGATGCGTGACTGCTCATTAATAGTCTGGGACGAAGCTACCATGTCAAACAAGACGTCTGTGGAAGCACTGGATAGGACAATGCGCGATTTGCGCAACAAAAATTCACCTATGGGTGGATGTACAATTCTGTTCTCAGGAGATTTCCGTCAAATCCTACCAGTTGTGACTCGAGGAACACGTGCTGACGAAATAAATGCTTCGCTAAAAAGATCCCACCTTTGGTCGCATGTCAATAAATTAGATCTTAAAACTAATATGAGGGTTTCGTCATCTTCACGTGAGAACAGGCTATTTCCAGAGATGCTACTAAAAGTTGGCAATGGAGAATTAATACAAAGTGAGGGAAGGATTAACCTAGAAAACCTTTGTGTTTTGATAGACAACATCCAAGAGTTAGTCAACAATGTCTATCCTGACATTGATAACATAAGTTATAAGACAATATCTTGGTTTAAAGAAAGAGCTATTCTGTCACCAACTAACGAACAAGTAGATAAAGTAAATAACTTGATTATTTCAAAGATTGATGCGCCGACGAAAATATACTACTCGGTCGATACTGTTCTCGATTTGGAAAAAGCTGTTCAATTTCCTACAGAATTTCTAAATTCTTTGAACCCGTCTGGACTCCCTCCTCACAAAATGGAGCTGAAAATAGGTTGTCCTGTTATTTTATTAAGAAACCTAAGTCCACCTAAACTTTGCAATGGCACGCGTTTGCTGGTAAAATCACTGAAAACTTTCGTAATAGAGTGCACAATACTCACAGGATGTGGTACCGGAGAAGATGTATTGATTCCCCGAATCCCTCTGATACCATCGGATCTACCATTCCAATTTAAACGCTTACAATTTCCGGTAAAGACATATTTTGCAATGACCATTAATAAATCTCAGGGTCAAACCTTCAACGTTGCAGGCTTAGATTTGAGTGTTGACTGTTTTTCACATGGCCAACTGTATGTCGCTCTTTCAAGAGTAACCTCTAGAGAAAACATGTTTGTATTGTCTAATGACAAGCAGGCTATGAACGTTGTATATAAAGACATTCTGTAATATAGTAATTGTTGTAAAAATAAAATAAACACATATGTAAAAATGCAAAAAGTTAATATGCAAAAATGTAGGGTATGAATTTAGATATCCCAAAGATAGCAGGAAATCTTCATGCTATAAAAAAAGGGGAATTGTTTTACTCCAAATTTAACGCGTGCGGGCCACGGGCAGTAATGAATAAGCCACAACTACTGGATCGATTTTAATAATTTTTTCAGTGAGTGACATAGGGTATATATTTTATACCCGTGCGAAGCTGGGCGGGTTGCTAGTATATCAATATACTTGTACGCTCTATGAATTCTCTTCTAAAATTAGTTTCAACACACAAAATTTTCATCAAATTTGTATAACATTTTAAATTTCCTAAAACGGAGGCGCCAAAATGTGAGGTCATTTTACAATGTATTTTGTTTCTGTTAAAATCTTCTTTTTAAATAAAAGCAGAGAACAAAAAAATTACTTTGATTTTAAATTTTGGTGCTTATATTTCAAATATATCTATCTTTGAATGTACATTTAAGTTTTTTGAAAATATAAAATGAATAAAATTCCATTTGTCAAGGGAAGATAAAAATAAGATCATTCAAATGCCGTCGACCATTCGTGAAGCCAAAACTGTGTAGAGCCGGATACTAAAGAGATAATTCTCTGGAATGAGCTGTGTTAAAAGTTTCACCATACCACGGCGGCGGTTAGACTTCATTTTTGACAATTCACACTATTCGTAGCTCGTGAGACTTCTCTATACATTACCGTTCTTTGCAGCCATAGTCAATATAAGAGGTAGCTCCGGAGGGTACCTTTCTGCACGAGTCTTGATTCTGAATACCAGGTAAATTTCATGACAGAGGATTTGGCGCAGAAAATACGAATTCGTTGCAAGACTGTAAACATCATTCACCAAAAAAGTAAGGACGAAATCAAATACATTTGTGAAGTTGCGGGTAAGTAATTACGTAGCACATTATGCCATATTGTTGAAGAACTAACAAGTATAGATTCCTTTGACCAAAAGTTCTGGCCGAAGGAACAATTACCTTCAGAGGCTAGTTCCGCAAAACTCACACCTGAACAAATATAGTGTGGTAATTTTTTCGTAGAAACTACTAAAGCTTTGTCGTCAGGAAGGCTTCAAGTAAGACTGCCTTTCAAAGATGACCGTAAGTTGCCGCAGCTCGCCGATTTCAGACCCTGGAGAGAAATACATTGAAAGACATAGGTCTTCGTAAAATGTATCTGAACTTCATGAATGAATATATCGAATTGGGCCACATGAGTCCAAAATATAATAAGATCCCAAGTGAGCCACACTACTTCATTCCACATCAGTGCATTCTTCGGCTTGAAAGTACAACGATAAAATTACGTGTTGTTTTCGACGTGTCAAATCGTAGTTCTTCTCAAATTACTTTGCAAGAAATCTTGATGGCTGGGCCGACCATTCAAGAAGAGCTGTATTCAACACTTCTTCGTTTTCGTTTGCATAAATATGCATTTACGGCGGACATTACTAAAACTGAGTCACCAACGCACGAAGAAGGCACAAACTTTCAGCTTGTTAACCCAGCGGGTTGAGGGAAAGAATACATCCGCGGTAAGGTATGCCTGTCGTAAGAGGCGACTAAAATCCGGCAGGAGAGGAAGGGGTTCGGCTCGAAAGCCTCATAGACCCCGAGTACCTCCAGCGGCAGGGGTGTAAAGCTCATCAGGATCGAGACCAGTAAGATCCTGATTACGGTATACTGGAAAATATTATTAGATTAGGAAGTCTATGGGTTGGTGAAAGTAGTACAGGCTTATGCTACAATCGCCTCCGTCTCGTTAAGACTCTGGCAAGCCTTCGGGTATGTTCCTTACACGTCAGCATTAAGTTGGTGGGGCAAGCTCATTTGAAAAATTGTGACTAGTTCCTGTCCTGGCTCTGAACTCTATTGCCCATGAAGCGTAGAATCAACCCTCGCATGGCCTCCCTGCTCGCATAGATAACCATGGGGACACTTAGGGAAACTGCACTTTCGTGTGAGGATAGCGGCCCGAAGTCTGGACTCAAAAGAATTTGAAAATGAATGCAAATAGAAATAAAACCACCGAGCAAAAAACAGATGAAGTAATTAGAGATGGTCGAGAGGATAATGTGGATCCAAGAGTGGTCTTCCGGAAAAGTAGTTTACTACTAAGATCCCCGCCGGCAAAAATCGCACCAATCTTTAAAGCAGCTGGAAGCGGACAAGCCCGCACTGCATTCAAAAATGTCAAAGCTGATAGCCCCGCAAACGGCAACGGGGACAGTAACATCAGCTTTCCGATGAAGAATGCCTCCAATACTGCCATTGGAGAGCTACAATCAGCATAGTATACGCCCACCAGCACTCTTGCAGTGGCAGAACGGCTCGTTACTCCCATTCCAGCGAATGGCAATACAGAAACGATCCCCACAAAAGAGAGCGCGTCAATCGACGCTATTAAAATGTCTCCTCGGCTCGAGCTAATAAAAGACATGAGGCGGATGGAGGAAGATGCGATCTCCCAATGTAAATTGGTGATAAGGTCTATGCAGTAAACGTTCAGACGTCAAAAGAAAACTAGCAATAAAGTCAAAGCTGGAGTGTACAAAATGACTGAGCTGCTAGATGTAACGCTGAATTACAGACGTTCGTGAAAGGCAGCAGAAGACGGAAGGTCGCTCTTGAACCCCTGTAAGAACACTGCGATAACAGATACTCCCACCTCTGCGACGACGAACCCGAAGCGACTGGCAACCAGCCCGGCTGCCCCTGAGACCTGTAAGAAAGCCAGGGGAAATGGACCCACAGCGAACAAAAAAGCTCACCCTGAGAGAACGGATGAAGGCTGGCAGACAGTAAAGCCAGAAGCTGTTGTGATAAAACCCGCAGAAGGTCATAGTTATGCAGATGTGCTGAAGGACTTGCGTGCGAAGATTACGACTGATGAGTCAGTCAAAGTAACGTCCGTCAGGAAAACGAAGGCTGGGGCCATACTTTGGAGTTTTGTAGGGGAGAGAAAGTCACGTCACAGTTCGTGAATCAGCTGAAAAGCACTGTGCAGGATACGGCTTCCATCGCGGAGTTAAAACCGAGCGCCACGATTGATATACGAGATCTCGACTCCTTGACGGCCAAGGCGGAGGTAGAAAAAGCAGTCCGGAAACTACTTACCAATCAAGAGGAACATATACAGACGCGAATAACGGTGCCGAATGCGTGGAAGCAAGTACGTGCTTTCCTCACGCTAAGCTAATAGAGATCGGCGATATAAAAATCGGCCAGATCCGAGCAAAGATGCGTCCATGCGAACAAATTAAGAGATGCTATCGCTGCCTTGGGATAAGGCACACACAAGCAAACTGCAGTGGCCCTGATAGAAGGGATACGTGTATCAGATGCGGGAAACCAGGGCACAAAAAAAAAAGACTGCAAAGCAGCCCGCAATCGTATTCATTGCGTAGACGCGAAACGCGACCGTAGTGGCCACCTGCCAGGATCAAGGAGATGCCCTCTAGCTAAGAAGTGATGAGAGTACTCCAGGCAAATATGCATAGAACTCGTGCAGCAGACGCTCTGCTCGAACAAATAGCTATCGAGAGGGAGCTAGATGCCGTCATCATGAGCGAGCAGTACGGACGGCCTGCCAAAGGAACCTGGTTCGAAGACGAAACAGGAACGCCTGCACTCTGGCTACCAAGCGGTAGCGCAGTCGCCGTCACACAGCTCTGAGCCGGTCGTTACTACACATATATTCAAAATAAGCGCTTCAAAATGCTAAGCTGCTACCTTACCCCCTGCGACAGTATTGAACAGTTTATAATGAAACTGGACCTAATTGAGGATAAGGTTCGCGGAATAGGTGGCCCCTTCATCGTAGCCGGAGACTTCAACGCCAAGGCTGTCGAGTGGGACGCCCCAGACTGGGGCTTGTAGTGGCAAATACAGGAAGGCCACTACTTTTAGGAGACCAGGATGTGAACACACGACGCCGGATATCACCCTAGTGACTAATAGTCTGGGTCCTTGTCATGTCGGTCTCCTTGCCGCGGGGATGAGGCTTAAGTGGCGAGTTAACCCCATTCTATGGAGATTAACTTACCACGAACTAAAAGGGCAGCTCCATATAGGAATTGGGTATCCACTCAACCGCGGAACGGCGGAATTGGTGGCCACCCAAGTACTATGTGGAGAGTACCGTACCGACAACCTGGCAGGAGGTATAAAATGCATTTTCCTTACAATGTGGAGGCTTAACAAGGATCTCTCTGCACGAGGTAACCCACTTCTGGGAAATCCTCCCGTCGAGCAATCGACGGCTCGGGCATCGGATGTGCAGGCCCGAACCCCACATTCCCCCATGACCGGAACTGACACCCAGGGTTCCGGAGGAAGCACACTACTAGTGGTGAAACATGGCACATTGGCTATGCCAATGGAGAGCCGAGCGAGTGTGAGCGATACACCGCCGTCGAAACGATCTGAAGCAACTGAACAAGTTGTGGAGGATGTGGAGATGGCGGACAATCTCTCAGTAGACTCAGACGGATCTCTGGTACCGAGTAAGTCATTGACAACGGTTAAACCTGGTGCGAATCAGGTAAGTACCGGTAAAAAGACCGAAGTTATTGGAGATTCGAACGCAGGTGTTGGTCTAACCGCAAGGCAGATCAAACGAAGGAGACAGAAGGCGAGGCAAGCCGAAGCACTAGCTAAGGCAAGGACTCAAGCTCCGTCAACTTCGACACCTGTAACGGAAACGGGAAAGCGTGGCAGAACAGAGGATTCCTCTGTAGCGCTGCGCTCTTCCGGAAACGAAACGGGGTCTGTGCCAACGACCGGGAAGAGGAGAAAGGCAAAGAAGAGGAAAGTCGAGAGACGGAATTCGGAAATGCCTGCATCCTCGACCCAATCCAAGGCAGACAAACCTTTGCCTGACAAGGCAGAGGCTAAGGGACCTCAAATGTCGAATGACACTCTTCCGTCAACGTCTGGCGAATCATTCGCGAGAATGGCAGCAAAGGCAATGACGGTGGAGATACATACCGACAAACAAGATGGTCTATTGTCCAAAGGGCAACAAGACTATCTTGACAGCTACCTTTGGAAAGCTATCGGTGAGTCGAAAGACGCGCCGACGTTCGAGGGGAAAAGCGTGGTGGACGGCATCGTAAAGGTGCACTGTTCCAATGCTTTTTCCCGAGAATGGCTGGAAAAAGCTATAGCAAAGATTCCAGCCTGCGAAAACAGCAAGTTTATTCTTGTTGAGAGTAGCAAAGAAAGGCTGGTACGAGCGAGTGTCTGGATTCCGGGTCCTTCCTGTAATTCAGCAGAACTCCTCAAACGCATCCGTGTTCAAAATAAGGATCTTAACACGACTCTCTGGAGAGTATACTCGTGCACCAGGCAGAAATCCGCTACCACTTCGGAGGCGGGTTCCCACCTGGTACTGGGTATCGATCTTGGGTCCCTCAAGGTGCTTAAGTCGAAGTACGGGTGCCGTCCTCACCTACATCTGGGGCGGATCCAGTTCCGCGTCCAGGATAAGGTGGAGGACAAAGCGTAAATATACTCAGTCTCATGACTGAAGTAATATTTACACAGATTAATCTGCAGCATAGCAAAGCGTCTACGGCTCTCTTGTGCCGTAGGCATGCAAAACTGCAAACAAACCCACACATAATACTTATACAAGAACCATGGGTATGTCACAAGCGTATCTGTGGTCTAAGTGCTATGTCGTGGGGACAAATACTTCATTGTGAAGGGAATGTGAGACCGCGAGCATGTATTATCATGCCGAGGTTGATCGAACACAAGATGTTAGAAGAGCTATGCTCTGGAGATATCGTTGTTGCAAAAATAAAGTACTTGAAAAGTGGGAACAGTGTCGAAGCTATCATAGTTTCGGCCTACCTACCCTACGACTCTTTACAGCCACCTCCTTCGAGGGAGCTAAGAGAAGTGGTCAAGTACGCAGAATCCAATAATCTGGGGCTAATAGTGGGCTGTGACGCAAATTCACAGAACATTGTGTGCGGAAGCAGCAAATGCAACCCCAGAGGTCTCAAGTTACTGGATTTTATCCTGTCATCCGATTTGGTCATCCAAAACACTGGTAACAAACCAACTTTTGTGACCAGAAGGAGACAAGAGGTGATTGATTTAACACTTACCAATAGGTCAGGTGGAAATCAAATCAACCGATGGCGAGTTTTGGAAGAGGACTCTCTTTCTGATCATCGTCTTATCGAATTCCGACTGGGAATTGACACAATATCAATACCTTCCGGTAGGAATCCTCGAAATGTGGACTGGGACAGGTATGGTGAGCTTATAACATAGCGATTACCAAACCTGAAAAAACTCAAATCAGCAGAAATGATTGAAGATGCTACTAAGAAATTAGAAGGTACTTTAATCAATTGCTTTGGGGAACTGTGTCCACTCAGGCAAAGCAGACAGGGGAAAGCGGTTCCTTGGTGGAACTCTGAACTGTCGAAGCTTCGTGTACGGTCCAGGAAACTTCTTAATAAGGCCTTGAAGACCAAAACAGAAGAGGACTGGGCCAATCATCGACTTACACAGAGAGAATATAAGAAAAAAGTACGGCAAGCCAAACTTGAATCCTATAGAAATTTCTGTAGTAACGTCGAAGAAATGAGGGAAACAGCGAGACTTTGTAAGGTCCTTCATTTAGACCGCTCAGTAAGGCTGGATTCCATTCGAAAACCTGATGGTTCATACACCATTTCCAAATCGGAAACGTTTAATGCTCTACTCGAAACCCATTTTCCGGGTAGTAGAACTCTCTCTGAAGCTGAGAGTGGCATGAACAATGACGGTGGCAACGGTGGAACCTCTAGGTACAGCTGGTATATTGCTAGTCGGATAGTGACAAGGGAATCGATAAGGTTTTCCATATCTTCCTTTGAGAACTTTAAGTCCCCTGGACCTGACGGAATATATCCAGTAATGCTTAAAAAAGGAGGAGACAGGCTGATTGAGGCCCTGAAAAGGATCTTCACAGCCTGTCTTGCATTTGGTTATATACCATCCCAATGGCGACGCGTAAGAGTAGTATTTATTCCAAAACCAGGAAAAGATGACTATTCTCTAGCAAAAAGTTTTAGACCAATCAGTTTGACATCGTTCATGTTGAAAAGTCTGGAACGAGTGGTGGAGAAACATATTCGAGTGGGGGTATTGCCGAGAAGTCCACTTAGTAGAAATCAACACGCTTACCAGAGTGGAAAATCATGTGAATCAGCCTTACACGATCTTGTTAGCAAGATTGAAGCTGGGCTGGAAGCTGACGAATACACAATGGGCGTGTTCGTGGACATTGAGGGGGCTTTTGATAATGCCACTTTCGGCTCGATATGTTCTTCTGCCGAACGACACGGAGTTAATCAAGCCATTATAAAATGGATATACTCCATGCTCTCTGAGAGGCTGTTAACCGCTGGTGGGAGCGACGACGAGCAAATCACAGTCAGGGCCAAGCAAGGATGTCCCCAAGGGGGTGTTCTTTCTCCGCTGCTGTGGTGCTTCGTCGTAGACTCTCTATTAGCGGAGATGCAGGAACTCGGCTTTCACGTCCAAGCATATGCGGACGACGTCTGTGCGCTAACATCGGATAAATCCTTAAGGAGGCTTTGCACGAAAGTGCAGAGAGTCCTTGACAAAATCGATGATTGGTGCATGAGACAAGGTCTTTCCGTTAATCCGAACAAAACAACAATAGTCTTGTTTACGAGAAAACGGAAATTGGATGGACTCAGTCTTCCAACACTGAAAGGTGTGACACTTGGTCTTTCCAACGAAGTTAAATATCTAGGAGTAATCTTGGATAAGAAGCTGACCTGGGAGACACACGTTTCACTGAAGGTGAATCGTGCATTGAAGATTTTTTAGCAATGCCGTAGAGCCTTTGGCAAAACTTGGGGTCTGAAACCTGCTGTGGTCCTATGGATATACACGGCACTTATCAGACCAATCATCACTTACGCTTCTGTGGTCTGGTGGCGACGGAGCATGGTTAAGTCCACAATCCGAGAACTATACAGGCTACAAAGAACAGTATGTTTATGCATCACGGGTGCCATGAGTACAACCTCTGGTGATGCCCTAAATGCTATGCTTAATTTGCTCCCCCTGGATCTTAAGATACAACAGGAAGCAATAAAAGCAATGTGTAGACTCCATAAATATGGTTTCTGGCACGAAGATGGAACTACGGGACACAGAGAAATCTTTAAGTTGCTGTCGGAGCAGTATCCACTGTTTTTGGCACCTAAAGATGACCTGATACCCACAGTTTCATTCGGAAGGAAATTTGATGTCAGATTTCCATTGCGTGAGCAATGGAGCAATCCAGAATGCATGCAGGGAGGTTTGACGGATATTTTCTTTACCGATGGGTCCAAGACTGAAATAGGGTCTGGAGCCGGATGGTACTTAAACGATAGTTATATGCTATGGGGGGAATGGCAACTGTTTTTCAAACAGAAGTTTTTGCCATCCGAAAAGTAGCCGAATGGATAATCGAGAGGAGATGGAGCGGGAAACAGATTGGAGTCTTCAGTGACAGTCAGGCTGCATTGAAGGCCCTGGAGAACGCGAAGCAAACCTCGAAGGTTGTTCAAGAATGTAAGAAGAAGCTTAATTCTGTCGCAAGACAAAACAGGCTTGTACTTATATGGGTTCCAGGACACTCCGGTGTTCAAGGAAACGAAATTGCCGACGAATTGGCCAACCGTGGATCAGCGGTGCCCCCACAGGGGCCAGAGCCAATAATCGGAATCAGTCCCGCAGGAATCAAGAATTGGATCAACGACTATGTAGGCAATCTACATAAAGAGCGATGGTCCGGTCTAGAACGCTGCAGAACTGCAAAGTGTTTTGTGACAAGTCCGAACAGAAAACTGTCAAACTTTCTACTAAAACTTAGAAGGAAAGACATTCGGTTGATGGTCGGCATCATTACAGGACACAACCCATGGGGTCAGCATATGACCACCATTGGAATCATCGAGGACCCGGTATGCCTGTCCTGCTTGGAGGAGGCGGATAGCACTGAGCACTTTCTCTGTGAGTGTCCTGCCTTTGCTAGAGCGCGACTACGGGTATTGGGTTCCGATGTCATGGGAATGAGTGATATTCGTTCTCTAAAACTGGAGGATATTTACAGATTCGCCAAAGAATCTGGAAAATTCTTACAGGGCTAACTATCTCTATCTCTGTCTCTATTCTTTCCTATCTCTTTCTCTGATACTTTTCTCCCTCCCTCCTTGACTATCTACCCCCTTTCCAGAGCTTTAAATACAATGGGCTTTTTAGCCTGAGTGTTTTAGGAGCCACCAAATCTCCTGGTGCTCCTTGGCTCGACCTCTTCTTCAAATTCAAATTCAATAGTCTGGCTGGGGCAATCAACGGGTGGGAAGTTCTGAAGGAATATACTGGAAGTGAACATCAGTATATCACATTCCGGATCAGTGCGAGAACTGGCCTTACCCCAACACCTATAACAAAGGGCGCTCGCAATAGGAACATGGCCAAAGTGAACACTGAAGCGTTTCTAGCTCACTTTGATGCAAATTCCATGCCGCACATAAGGGGTGACGCTGGCTCGCTGGCAAGCGACATGATGCAGTGCATTGCCAAAAGCTGTGACGTGGGGTTACGCTCAAGAAGGCCAGACTGAAGGCTGATTTCAGACAATCCCAAAAAGCGCTGAAGCAAGCGTTCATCGCCAGTAAGAAGGCAAAATGGGAAGAACTTCGAAGGGATCTAAATAGCAACCCTTGGGGTCTGGGCTATAAAATTGTAACGGGAAAGCTGAACTCCAACTCCACAGCCGCACATTTAGACAGTGATGCTATCAGCAAAATAGTGGACAGACTGTTCCCCACGCACCCTATGCTGTGCGGGGCCGAGACCCCCAAGGTGACGAGATGCTCCCACCCTTCACCAAGTAAGAGCTTAAAACCGCTGGAAGATGCCTCAAAAGAAACAATGCTCCAGGCCCAGATGGCATCCCAGCTGAAGCACTCAAACTTGTGGCTGAAAGCCGACCGGATGTGATGCTCGACGTTTACAATGCATGCATTACTCAAAACATCTTCCCTAAGCTGTAGAAAATACAGAAACTGATGTTGATCAGTAAGGGTAAAGGTGACCCAGCGCAACCGTCAGCTTGGCGTGCTCTTTGCATGCTGGACAGCGCCGAGAAATTGTTTGAGAAACTCATACAGCGTAGACTTGCAGAGTCTGTTGAGAGAGCAGGAGGCTTGTCAGCAAGGCAATACGGTTTCCGACGGGGAAAATCAACTCTTGGCGCAATAGAGGAGGTGGTAAGCAGCGCTCAACGCAGACACCACCACTCGAACTGCATGACCGTCTTGGCTACGCTTGAAGTACAAAATGCCTTTAACAGCCTACGATGGACAGACATTATAAACGCACTAAGAGAAAGGTTTCGAATACCTGCATACTTGATAAGGATTCTCCAGTGCTACTTGAGCGAGCGCAAGCTGCTGTACGACACACCATATATAATACTCTATACTCAGCCCCGATCTCTGGAATCTGAGCTACGATGAGATATTGAGCACAGAAATGCCAGAAGATACATACCTAGTGGGATACGCGGATAAAAAGCGGCGGTCATACCAGCTCGGGACACTGAGTACGCTAGAAGGAAGCTGAACCAAGTCATGATAAGGGCGCAAATATGGCTTGAGGACCACGGGCCAGAACTCGCCAAACATAAAACCGAAGTCATCCTTATGACACGACGTCACATACCTACCAATCGAGGTTAGCATGCAAATAGGCGACACGTTTTTAGTGACCCAAAAAGTAGTAAAATACTTAGGTATTCAACTTGACTGCAGGCTTACTTTCTGGGCCCAGATACGGCATGTGGCCACCAAAGCAGCAAAGGTCACGGGTATGCAAATTAGATTAATGGCAAACATCGGTGGGCCAACACCGAGTAAAAGAAAGCTAATTATGGCGGCCACAAGCTCAATTCTCCTGTACGGCAGCGAAGTATGGGGAATTGTGCTAAATTGCAAAGCCAAGCGCAAAGCACTGGAGGCTGTGCACTGAACAGCGGCCCTCAGAGTTGCCCCAGCCTACCGCACTGTCTCAGGCGCTGCAATTTTCCTGATCAGCGGTTAGATACCCATCGACCTCATGGTCCGGGAACGAATGGATGCGTGGGACTCCAAGAAGAAACACGTCATCACTAGCTTCCCAGAACGGAGACGCCAAACCATGCTGCGGTGGCAAAGCCGATGAGACACTGAACCGAGTGGCAGATAGTCCAAAGGAGCTTCGGAGAAGTGAACTACTTCTACCCAGTTCCTCTCGGCCCACGGATACTTCCGGAGTTATCAATACCGTATGGGCAAGGTAACTGATTCCAAGTGCATATACTGCGAAGCACTAAGCGATGACGCTGAACACCCGTTTTTTAGTTGTGACAGATGGCTGGCGGAGAGAAATGCTCTGAAGGAGCAGATCGGCGGCATCGCATCGAACAACATAATCAGCAAAATGCTCGAACGCAGGGACAACCGGAACACGGTAAAGAAATACATCGAGAACGTACTACGAAAAAGAAGATTGACCTCGACACAGAGAAACAAAGCGAAGCCGCACAGATAGAGACACAAGAAGACGAGCCTATAGCATGAAAGCTGGCTACAAATATGGTGGACCCAGACGTGGGTCCTTTATGAATGCCGCTCTGGGTCCTTCCGAAGTAATATAGAAAGCAGTTCCGGGAAGTGTGTCTCCCCAGAAGGAGAGGAGGGATCGTTTTAGTGGCCACACCACACGACGCAGTAGACGACGGTCGCTGTAAGAGTGAGGGCATTTTGAACCCTACCTCACCCACCAAAAACAAAAAAAAAAACATAAACTTTTAGCTTCTAGTGTAGGGGCGGCACCCCTCTGAGCTACTTCAAATATTTCGACTTAGCACCGTAAAATACGGCACTGTGCCTGCTCCATTTCTCGCTACAGGGTGTTTAAAAATGTTCAGCGATGCCAATAAAAATATGTATCCACTCGGTTCAAAGGTAATAAAAAGTGATGTGTATATCGACGACCTGCTTACAGGATCCGAACATTTGGAGTCTCTAGATCTTATTAGAAGTTAAGTAGTTAAAATATTATAGTCGGCAGGATTCAAATTAGCTAAGTGGTTTTCAAACCATCAATTATTTTTCGTTTGTGAGAGCTTTGAGAATGTCTTAAACTTCAATTACACAGACTTCAAAAAAACACTTGGAATCCATTGGTTGCCGAATGAAGATTCGTTCCGGCTTATCTTATATGACATCTTTACCAGTTTACGAGCCACTAAGCATTTTGTCAGTTTCAGCTTGCCTCTTCGAACTTCTTGGTTTACTTGCCCCGATAGTTACCAAAGCCAAAATCTTGTTGCAACAGCTTTTGCTTTGATACCATTGCGCCTCGACATTAACTGGGAAAATTTCAAAGCCAATCTACTGCAGCTACCATCAATAAGCATTACTCGGTTTGTAAATACCGAATCGAATGCCAGCTGCTGATGGAAAGAAATGCACAGTCTAGAGTGGCTCCGCTGAAGACTAAATCTCTTCTGCGTCTAAAGCTCTCGGCAGCCCACTGGTTGGCCAAATTCTGACCACCAATGGCGCCAATGTTGAGTTGGCCAATTGAAAATATCAGGTCAGTCCATAAGTTCGTGCGTATTTTACCCATGATTTCACTTTTGTACGATTTTTGCATACAAAAAATTATTCGCGGAATATAACGGAACTATTTATATTTTCTTTGATATATTGTGCATTCAACAAGTGATTTTAATCGCGGATAGAAGCACGTGTTATTAAAAAATCAAATGGAATCTTCGAACGCGTATAAGAGGCATATTCTGTATATTTTTTCATTTCTTATATTATTATAATTGGCGCGTACACACTTTTTGGGTGCTTAACCGAGCTCCTCCTCCTTTTTCATGGCAGAAATACACTCGGAGATTTGCCATTGCCTGCCGAGGGGCGACCGCTATAAGAAGAAACTTTTTCTTAATTTTTGATCTTTCACCGAGATTCGAACCAACGTTCTCTCTCTGAATTCCCAATAGTAGTCACGCACCAACCCGTTCGGCCACGGCAACCGTATTTTTTTTATAAAAGTGGTCAAAATGCAGCAACTGCTGCTGCAGAAATAAACACTGTTCACCGAGAGGATACCGTGAGTGTAAGGACTGCGCAGAAGTTATTTTCAAAATTCCGTAGTGGGAACTGCGACGTGGAGGTGCCCCGCGCGCTGGTCGTCCTGAAGTCTTTAACTCTGACGCCTTGCTCGAACTCGTGGAAATTGAGCCAAATTGGACAGTGGATATGATAGCTCCGAGGTTAAATTTATCGCATGGAACAGTTCACTGGTACCTGGTTCAGCTGGGAAAGGTTTCAAAGCTAGAAAAAATGGGTTCCGCATAGACTTTCCGTCGTCAACCTTCAGCAGAGACTGAATGTGTGTTCTCAGCTGCTGCAACGGCTTTAAAATGAAAGTGTTTTGAACCGTATCCTTACTGGTGATGAAAAATGAGTCCTTTAAAATAATTCTGCTCGCAAACGCTAATGCTTAGATAAAGATGAAACACCAGAACCGACCCCTTGAGATGGCCTTCACCCCAAGAAGATTCTCCTGTCTATTTGGGGGAATATGTCCGGTATTGTTTATTATGAACTTCTGGAACCAAACCAGACGATAACTGCTGATTATTATTCCCATCAGCTATCAAACCTGAATGAGGCACTTAAAAAAAATTGACAGTCTTTAGTGAATAGACGCAAAGTTTTGTTTTTCTCCACGCCAACGCAAGACCTCATATCGCAAGGCAACATTAGGCAAGCTGATCGAGCTCGGGTGGGAGCTAAAGCCGCATCCACCGTACTCTCCGGATATTGCACCTTGTGATTATCACCTTTTCCGTGAACTTCAATCCTATATGAGTAAAAAGAACTAGTCATCAAAAGAAGTTATAAGAAGAGATATCGACGCGTATTTTGGCTCCAAGGACAAACAATTTTTTGAGCATCGAATTCAAAATTTGCCTAAACGTTGGGAAGACATTGTCAATAATGTTCCAAAATATATTATTCATTAATAAATACTTTAAACATCTTTTTTATTAATTTTAAAACCACCTTTAAAAACCCACGAACTTATGGACTGACCGACATAAACCTTTAGACAGACTCCGAAATCGTTTTCCATTGGATCAGAACGCATTCATCGGTACTACAAACTTTTGTTGCAAATAGAGTGTCCGAAATCCAAGAGTTGACGGATAAAGCTACTTGGCGACATATCCCAACTAAGCAAAATCCCTCAAAACAAGTGTTGTAACGTGGACGAATTGAATAATGCTATCTAGCGGTCCACAGCTCCTCCTAGAAGACCTTTTGTTATGGCCGACAAATACTCAGTTCCAGCTCTTTTCAGAAGACGAAGCATTAGAGAAGAAACGAAAGGCAACAATTTCACTTGCTTAAGCAACTGAATCGCATCCAATTATGTAACTCTTGGAAAGCATATCTTCTCATCGATGACTGCTTCGTATTGTCGCTTACATATTAAGGTGGACCAGATGCATTAACTACCTTTCTGCGACATTTACACCAGTAGTGAGCTGATAGGGCTGAAGCCCTAAAATTCAGTTTTCTCAAAATCATTGAGGTTGTTCGACATGTTCAATATGGTGAAGAAATTCTGAAACTCACCAAAGGTATCACCCTACCCTCAAGTTTGCAAGAACTAAATCCGTTTTTGCACAGCTACTGGGAACTGTCGCTGTCGTTTAATTTACTCCGAGTAGGAAACCTCCTATTAATTGCGTCTCTCCCATAGGATGAGAAGTTTTCATAGCTCTTAAGCAAGAATTCGCACTCCATTACCACATACCTACGTGGCCTACATTCTCGAGATCACCTCTACTAAGCCAAGACTATTAGTGCGTGGTGAAGAATCACATCCTGCGCGAGGTGGCCCTGACACTTAACTCAGTAAGAGCCCTTGCTGTCGAATGACAAATAGCATGATTACTGAGTTAAAACAGAACACTACGGATCTAGACATGAACTCTCGATAACGGTTCCTCTTCAGTATTAATAGGGCTACTCCACAAATGGAAAAATTAGTACATATCAGGACTTCTCTGCACGGGGTAGCCACATTTGTGGTAATCCTACCCCAGGTTCTCCAGAGGCTTGGGCATCGGATGTGCAGGCCAAAAACTCATTCACCACCAAGACGACCAGGGTAGAAAATCAGGGCCCTGGAGGAAGCAAGCTACTGGTTGAGGATGGACACCTATTGGACGGTGTATCCTCGTCAGGCTCTATACGTAGGTCTATAGAGAGCTTGTTACTGGGCAAAAAAGAGTTTGGCTCAGTGGAACCAGCGAAAGCAAGGAAGATGCAGGCGACCCCTGCAAGCCCTTTAGCTGATCCTGGGGAGGCTGCGCTAACTCATTTACGTCTTAGTGCTCTGACGCTTTCCTCTGCGGACGGAAGTAATGTGGTTAATTTGGATGCAAATCCGAAAAGTACCATTGCCCTAACGGCTATAAAGAAAGCGTCTGATTCGGGAGGCAATTTGGAGGACGCAGATGTGGTTATGACGCAGGTAACCCGTGCCTGTCATGTCACCATGACTGAGAAAACCAAATTGGTTCCTGTCCTGGTACCAGCTTCGGCGATTGTTGGGGCTATGGTTAATCCGAGTTCATGGTCAGAAAGTACCAGCGCACTAATGGTCAGTTGATTATTCCAAGAATATTAAATTCTCTTCTCTCAATTCTTCTTAACATGGAAAACTTTTTTACACATTTTAAAAACCGTTTGAATTTACTGAATACGAATTAAAACCATAGAGGTGTAATCGTTTCGTCCGGTCCTCAACCCTTGGTGGGACATAGGGATCAAGAGGTGTATTCACAGTAAAAAAAGGAGCAAAATACTAGAAAATTCTGAGAAACCCCTAATTTACAAAAATAGTACCTTATTTTGTTACATAACTTGAGATATAGCAAATAAGTCGTTCCCTTAACCAAAGAGTTTCTATTAACAAAAAAACTCATAAATTAAATGGCTGGGATTCTCAATAATGTAACTTGGGCAATTTTTGGCAAACTATAATGTCTTAATTAATGAAACTTGGTGGAGATGTTAGGGAGGTGTTAAGGAACAATCTTTATAACTCCTAATTATCCAGAAAATAATAGTTTCGTAATTATTTGCCTTCAAAGTGCCTTCGAGAACTTCACTATAGTTTGGCACATTACACTATATATTTCATACGCGTGTTTTTATACTTGTATTCGAATTATTTTCATTAAAATTAAATACAAATGCATTTATCCATATAATCACTTTCCAATTTTAAACGCGAATAAGAAGAAAATTGGAATGACAACAGTATAGTGTTGCTCGATGCCTGCAAATTAAAACAAAAATATGACCAAAAATGAAGTATTTCAGTTTAGTGTTAATGATGGGGAGAGGGTTATTGTATCTCCTTACTACACACACGAATACGACATTTTAATTTTGTGTTCAATGGTTTTAACACGGAAAGGAGTTCTACGCAAAAATACTGTGACTGCGAATCCGAGTTAAACTGATGAGGATTTCTTTTTTGAAGCACGACCGAAGGCCGCCCAAGCGGAAACGAATTCAACGCAAAAAATACTGTGGATTGTGTAGCCGGAATAAGACTGCTGAGAGTTATTATTTTGAAAGGAAACGAGTATTTTAATAAATACAACTACAACCCCCTATATGTTTTGCAGACATAATAATCGAATTTTTGTGGATAAGATCTGTTTATAAAAACCGTTTAAAAAACTGATCGAAGCAATACAATATACTTATAAACCGTAATTTTTGGTTCTTGAAAAGGTCGAGCCGAGGAGCACCAGGAGATTTGGTGGCTCCTAACACACTCAGGCTAAAAAGTCCATTGTATTTAAAGCTCTGGAAAGAGGGTAGATAGTCAAGGAGGGAAGGAGAAAAGAATCAGAGAAAGAAATAGGAATGAATAGAGACAGAGATAGAGAATTTCGTTTCCTTGAACACCGGAGTGTCTTGGAGCCCATATAAGTACAAGCCTGGTTTGTCTTGCGACAAAATAAAGCTTCTTCTTACATTCTTGAACAATCTTTGAGGTTTGCTTCGCGTTCTCCAGGGCCTTCAGTGCAGTCTGACTGTCACTGAAAACTTCAATCTGTTTCCCGCTTCATCTCCTCTCGATTATCGATTCAGCTACTTTCAGGATGGCAAAAACTTCCGTTTGGAAAACAGTTGCCATTTCCTTCATAGCATAGGGATACTTATTACTATCGTTTAAGTACCATCCGGCTCCAGGCCCTATTTCATTCTTGGACCCATCGGTAAAGAAAATATCCGTCAAACCTCCCTGCTTTCTGGATTGCTCCATTGCGTGGCATTAAACTTCTATCATCAAATTTCCTTCCAGATGGTACTGTGGGTATCAGGTCGCCTTAGGTGCCAAAACCAGCGGATACTGCTCAGATAGCATCTAAAAGATTTCTCTGTGTCCCGAGGATCCGAAACCATATTTATGGAGTCTACACATTCCTTTTATGCCTTCCTTCCATTGCACCCGGAATGCATAAACATACACTTCTTTGCAGCCGGTATAGTTCCCGGATTGTGGACTTAACCATGCTCCGTCGCCATCAGCCCACAGAGGCGTAAGTGGTCTGATAAGTCACACCCCAGGTTTTACCAAAGGCTCTGCGGCATTGCTGAAAAATCCTTAATGCGCGACTCACCTTGAGTGAAACGTGTGTCTCCCAAGTCAGCTTCTTATCCAAGATCACTCCTAGATATTTAACTTCGTCGGAAAGACCAAGTGTCACACCTTTCAGTGTTGGAAGACTGAGTCCATCCAATTTCCGTTTTCTCGTAAACAAGACTATGTTTGGTTTGTTCGGATTAACGGAAAGACTTTGTCTCATGCACCAGTCATCGATTTTGTCCAAAATCCTCTCCACTTTCGTGCAAAGCCTCCCTAAGGATTTATCCGACTTTAGCGCACAGACATCGTCCGCATATGCTTGGACATGAAAACCGAGTTCCTGCATCTCCGCTAGTAAAGAGTCTACGACCAAGCACCACAGCAGCGGAGAAAGAACACCCCCTCGGGGACATTCTTGCTTGGCCCTGACGGTGATTAGTTCGTCACTGTTCTTACCAGCGGTTAACAGCCTTTCAGAGAGCATGGAATATGTCCCTTTTACAATGGTTTGATTAACTCCGCGTCGTTACACGGAAGATTATATTGAGCCGAAAGTGGCATTATCAAAAGCCCCCTCAATGTCCACGAACACGCCTGTTGTATATTCATTAGGTTCCAGCCCGGCTTAAATCTTGCTAACAAGATCGTGTAAGGCTGATTCACATGATTTTCCACTCTGGTAAGCGTGTTGATTTCCACTAAGTGGACTTCTCGGCAATAACCCCACTCGAATATGTTTCTCCGTCATTCGTTCTAGACTTTTCAACACGAACGATACCAAACTGATTGGCCTAAAACTATTTGCTAGTGAATAGTCGTGTTTTCCTGGTTTCAGAATAAATACTACTCTTACGCGTCGCCATTGGAATGGTACATACCCAAATGCGAGACAGTTCCTCAAAGCAATTGATTAAAGTACCTTCTAATTTCTCAGTAGCATCTTCAATCACTTCTATTGATTTGAATTTTTTCAGGTTTGGTAATCGCTCTGTTACAAGCTCACCATACCTGTCCCAGTCCATATTCCTACCGGAGGGTGCTGATATTGTATCAATTCCCAGTCGGAATTCGATAAGACGATGATGAGAAAGAGAGTTCTCTTCCAAAACTAGCTATCGGTTAATTTGATTTCCAACTGACCTATTGGTAAGTGTTGAATCATTCACCTCTAGTCTCCTTTTGGTCACAAAAGTTAATTTGTTACCCGTGTTTTGAATGACCACATCAGATGGCAGGATAAAATCCAGTAACTTGAGACCACTGGGGTTGAATTTGCTGCTTCCCCATACAATGTTCTGTGAATTTGCATCACATTCCACTATTAGCCCCAGATTATTGGATTCTGCATAATTGACAACTTCTCTTTGCTCCCTCGAAGGAAGTGGCTGTAAAGAGTCGTAGGGTAAGTAGGCCGAAACTATGATAGCTTCGACATTGTTCTCACTCTTCCAGTACTACAACGATATCTCCGCAGCATAACTCTTTTAACATCGTGTATTCGATCAACCTCGGCATGATAATACATACTCACAGTCGCACATTCCCTTCACAATGAAGTATTTGTCCCCACGACATACCCATGGTTCTTGTATTAGTATTTTGTGGGGATTTGTTTGCAGTTTTGCATGCCCACGGCACAGGAGAGCGGTAAACGCTTTGCTATGCTGCAGATTTATCTATGTAAATATTACTTCAGTCATGAAACTGAGTATACACTTTGTCCTCCACCTTATCCTGGACACGGAAATGGACTCACCCCAGATGTAGGTGAGGACGGCACTCGTACTTCGACTTCAGCAGCTTGAGGGACCCAAGATCGATACCCAGTACCAGGTGGGATCCCGCCTCCGAAGTGGTAGTGGATTTCTTCCCGGTACACGAGCATACTCTCCAGAGAGTCGTGTCAAGCTCTTTGTTCTGAACACGGATGCGTGTGAGAAGTTCTGGTGCACTACAGGAAGGACCCGGAATCCAGGCACTCGCTCGTACCCGCATTTCTTTTCTAGTCTCCACAAGAATGAACTTGCTGTTTGTGCAGGGTGGAATTTTTGTTATCTCTTTTTCTAGCCATTCGCGGGAAAAAGCACTGGAACAGTGCACCTTTACGATGCTGTCCACCACGCCTTTACCCTCGAAAGTCGGCGCGTCTTTCGACTTACCGATAGCTTTCCAAAGACATCTGTCAAGATAGTCTTGTTGCCCTTTGGACAATAGACCGTCTTGTTTGTCGGTAGGTATCTCTACCGTCATTCCCTTTGCTGCCATTCTCGCGAATGGTTCGCTAGACGTGGACGGAAGAGTGTCATTCGACATTAGACGGGAGGATTTCCCGAAAGTGGGTTATCTCGTGCAGAGAGATCCATGTTTAACCTCCACATTGCAGGAAATGCATTTTACACCTCCTGCCAGGGTGCCCAATTCCTATATGGAGCTGCCCTCTTAGTTCGTGGTAAATTAATCTCCATAACATGAGGTTAAATCACCACTTAAGCTTCATCCCCGCGGGAAGGAGAACGACATGACAAGGGTGTGGTTTTTAATTATCTTATTATTGTTTGCGATACCTTTAATATCATTGTTTTTAAGCTTCGATGAGTTAAATACGTGCATAACATAATCCAGACAATCCCACTGTTTTTATTTTAAATTTCCTCGTGCAACGCTTTTTTTTGTATGTTAATATTTACAGCAAAAAATACTGCAGATTTACAATCAACCCTCCACTGAAGAGCAATGCTTACGAACTTCGCTTTTATTTCAACTTTTCGCTAAATTACACAACTAGGCATCACTGCAGTAGCGAGAGAGAGATTTGACTGCTGAAAGCAGAAGAACACCAACAACAACTGCAATAGCGGGCGGATGTTAAATAAAGTAAAGCTAAATGAAACTGAGTGAATTATTGAACTAATTTAAAAAAAATGTATATTTTACAAAATTATAAACATTAGTTTTAACTAACTCATTGTCAAATTCGCTGAGAGCAAAGTAACGGTACCACGATAGGCGCCATCTCATTATTCTTTCCATCGTGGCTTTCGCCAGCTACATCTCGTTACGATGCTTTTCCTTCCTCTTCTTTTCACCCGACCGACCATATAAATATACCCGTTTGCCAAAAATTGAGTGATTGTGACTCTATCTTATTACTTAATGCGTCAAGTAATATTTAATGGCGAGAGACCCGAATTTGTAAATCTGTCGGACCGACTACCATTACAAAGGTTAAAGCATTGATTGAGTAATAACATAAAGTGTCTATCTACTGTATAGCCAACCAATGATAGCCTAGCTCGTTAACGGCGCAGAATGCTGCGGCTCAATAT
The DNA here is from genome assembly GCF_027943255.1 of Anastrepha obliqua. NCBI lineage: Eukaryota > Metazoa > Arthropoda > Insecta > Diptera > Tephritidae > Anastrepha > Anastrepha obliqua. The sequence continues at coordinate 41,216,120 of NC_072897.1, read as the reverse complement.
AAGTAGCGTGCAAATTGGACGAATTTTGCCAACAATTTGTTCTTTGTTGGCTAAAAACTGGGCCACGGGAAAAAATATATAATATATGTACAATCGTGAAGTTTCGCTAACCGACTGATAGCAATAGCGAACGAGAGGCCAAAACAAAAACATGAATTAGCCTTAATGGCGGCAGCAGATAGTGAGACAGTGCACGCGTTCTGAGTATACCGCTATATGAGTTAATTAGATGAAGACGACAGGTGACTAGTAAGCTGCTGCTACAACAGAACTCGCCATAAGATACGAGCTGGCAGATCTAAAAATTACAATAATTACGATTAAGCACATGTAGGCTTAATTAGTTGATATTTTACATTTCGATTTTAATTTAAAAAAAAAACAATCGGACTATTGTCCGATTCATTTGTCTTTATTCGTTTAAGCTCAACTTAAAATTAATTACATTATGTTCCTTACTTCTACATTACACCTATTTCGACCATCAATATGCCGACTGTTGTTGACTCATTATTGTTGCTGATCGATACAATTACTAATTTGATGTAAATGTTCGTGGAATGCTGATGCAGCGTCAGCGGTTATAACGAATTCACCGGATGTATTATCGGTGCCACTAACCCATGGGGTTATTGTCCAATTCGAGGTTTTGTAAAGTGTGGTGTTAACTCCTCCCCTCTTAACCCTTCTACTATGTTTGGGTCAATTTGATCCAATTTTCAGTAAAACTCATCGAAATTCGCCTGTTAGTCTAGTCGTATGGTATTGATTCTTCTTCTATTTGTTAACTGCAGTAAAAGGAATAGATAAATATGAAAATTAATATAACATCTGTTTTTTATGTTGCTGGAGGATGCCAAATGTAATTTCATTACACTTATTACGTTGTTGGGTTAATTTAACCCGCCTAGTATTTTGAAACATTTTGCCGTTTATTATTACATCACTCGATCAAAAACGCAGACAAAGAAAGCTAGTTATCAGAGATCGAGTATACCTTCTACTCAAATATGAACGAGACGGTATCAATAAAACGGTCCGCGGATGACATATGGCAAAAATAAATTTTTTGTGTTTTGGTGGGACTATTATAAGCTTACATGGCAAATTTCAGCGTGATATGTCACATAGTTTGTTTTCTGCGCTACTGTAAACAAGTCAAGCTCGAGTGTGTTCTTCGAATTTAACGATGGAAATTCAAGTTGAACAAAGAATTTGTTTGAAATTTTGTTATTCCAACAAAATTTCGGCTTCAGACGCCTTAAAAATGTTGCAGACAACCTATGGGGACTCTGCTCTATCGCGTGCACGTGTTTTCCAGTGGTACAAATCGTTCAAAGAGGGCCGTACATCGGTTGAAAACTTGCCTCATGAACGTCGTCCAGCAACATCAGTAAACGACGAAAACATCGGAAAAGTAAAGGAAATTATGCTTGAAAATCGCACAAATCGCAAAATCGGTTAACGCTGAATATTATTTAGACGTTTTAAAGCGTTTGCGCGAGAACATTCGTCTTAAAAGGAAGGAATTGTGGGACAACAAGTCATGGTTCTTGCATCACGATAATGCACCAGCTCATACATCACGTCTTGTTCGCGATTATTTGAACAAAAATAATGTTAATATCGTTCCGCAAGCACCGTATTCGCCTGATATGGCTCCATGTGACTTTTTCCTGTTTCCCAAGCTCAAGTTGCCGCTCGTGGAAAACATTTTGAGACAATTGAAGTCATAAAAGAGAATTCGAAGAACACACTTGTCTTGTTCATTTCACTTTCATTACTTAGCTTATAAACTTGATGTTGACTATGACTATGAAGTGGTTGCATAATTATACGAATTACATTCGTTCAGTACCACACGAGGCTAGCATTATAATGATATGTATATATATATATTGTACGTACGTACGCAAAATATATACATGGCTATGAAAGGAACACATGGTAATTTGCTAATTTACAAATTCAAAGTTTTTTTGACTGCAAATACCGGGTGATTTTTTAGCTATTATCTTTTTAAACAGTCGGTTTAAACAGCTGACGCACGTTTCGTGTTTTGTTTCACTGTCAAATATCTTCAGTTTGGTCCATAATTTAACCATGAATCAACTTACAAACGAACAACACTTGCAAATTTTTGAATTTTATTATAAAAATGCGTGTTTTGTTAAGAAAGTTTAAGAAAAGTTAAGAAAGTTTAAAGTCGACAAATTGTGTTCAGCGACGAAGCTCATTTTTGGATATGGGTACGTAAATAAGCAGAATTGCCGATTTTGGAGTGAAGATCAACCAGAAGAATTGCAAGAGCTATCAATGTACCCAGAAAAGGTCACAGTTTGGTGCGGTTTATGGGCTGGAGGTATCATTGGGCCGTACTTCTTTAAAGATGCTGCGAATTGTAACGTAACTGTGAGTGGTGAGCGCTACCGTGTAATGATATCCAACTTTTTTTTGCCCGAAATGAAAGAGCTTGACTTGCATGACATGTGGTTTCAGCAAGACAGTGCCACAAGCGACACAGCACGCGTAACAATGGACTTGTTTAGAGGCGAGTTCGGTGAACATTTTATTTCACGTTCGGGACCTGTCAATTTTAGACTATTTTTTGTGTGGCTATGTTAAAGCTCATGTCTATTCAGACAAGCCTACTTCAATTAACGCATTGGAAGACAACATTAAAGCATTTATATGTGAGATACCGGCCGAAACATTGGAAAGAGTATGCCAAAATTGGACTAAGTGGATGGACTATTTGAAGCGCAGTCGCGGTCAACATTTGCATGAAATAATCTTCAAACATTAAATTATATAGACTGTACTATCAATTTAAATAAAAATTTCATGAATTTTTCTGAACTTTACGTGTGTTTTTTTGAAAAACTTTCCTGTAGCTCTTAAAAAATCACCCTTTAGCTTCACATATGGCTATAATTGAGTAGAGTATGTTGAGCTATAGCTTGGTAGGTTTAACGTTTTTATATGTACCTAACTTCGTTTTGTGAGGTTATGCTGTATGTAGTATTGTTGTCGATCTTAGATCCGTCTGTGTAGATGAAGGTATAGTTGTTTTATTTGTCTTTAATTTCGTAAAACTTGGTTTGATACTGGATTTGGTTCGTGTTGTTTTTGTTTAAGTTACTTAGGGTAGTATTAATTGCTTTAGGGTTTAGTATCCAGGAAGGCGAATTGTGGATAATATGTTTTGGATGTTTTATAGGTAGATTGAGTTTTGTACTGAGGTTTTATATTTTGCCTATGGCTGTTTGGGTATGTATTTGCTTTTCTAGTGGTTTTGGGCGATGTTGTGGAGAGGGTTGTGTTTTGATACAAAAATTTTTTTAAATAACCTTGCCGTGGTCAAGTCGCTCTGATTTTCTACCGATCGTATATTGCCTTCGAAGAGTAGGTATATTCTCGATAAATTTATAGCCTTTTCGAAAAAGGGGAGCTCCCGTTTTATGCACCTGTGCAAAGAGTAAGTGTCGATTGTTTGCTTAGTTAGTAATTTATTAGTAAGGAGCTTATCAAAGTTTTTATAAAGAAAGTGATTGCTAAATATATATTTCTACAATGTCCCAAAGGAAGAGAGTAAGTCAAGTTATTTAATTTACTATGTTTATGTTGCTGTTACACATTTTTATAATTTTATTTTTGAAAAGAAACTAAGTATTGAAGAAATACACCAAATTATTAATTCTGATGCTGAGGATATTTTCGACGAAAGTGATAGCGATGAAGACTTTGTACCTATCGCAGAAAATAAAACGGACGATTCAAATACTTCATCCAGTGAAAGTGAAGTAGATGTCGTTTTTGAAGGTAGCAATGCGACAAAAGAAGTTAATTTGCCAAATATTTTATCGAAAGATAAGAGCATAATATGGCATGATCAGCCACTTCCAATTTCATGAGGCAAAATTCCTCGAAATCAAATTTTATGTCAAAGTCCTGGCCCATCAAAGCGTGCTATTTCTATGGTCACAGATATAAAATCCTCTTTTGATATTTTCATGCCCTCAAGTATAAAAAACATAGTGGTAGAAATGAGCAACATCAAAGGATTGTAGTTTTTTGAGACAATTGGAAAATTATAGACCTTATATTATAGAATTGGAAGCATACATAGGATTGCAAATCTTAGCAGAAGTATACAAATCGCACAATGAAAGTCTAATTCATTTGTGGGATGAAATAATGGCAGACCAATTTTTCGGGCCACAATGAGCTTGGAAAGACTTATGAACATATCACGATGCCTTCGTTTTGACTCCGTTGCAGACAGGGACGAGAGAAGACAGCGTGATAAATTATTATAGCACCAGTAAGAAACATTTGGGATCAATGGAATCGGCAGTTCAGGTCATATTATCACTTATATGAAAATGTAACAATAGATGAGCAGTTAGTACCTTTTCGTGGTCGGTGCATCTTCGGGCAATACAATACATACAAGAAATACTCAAGCGGAAAGGAACCAAGGTAATGCATTTATAAATTGGCTTTTTGTATGTCTCAAACCTATGTACAGTATAAATAAACCGTCTCTATACAAATATTTTTAGGTGAACGTGTTGTTCTATCCCTATCAGAACCCCTTCCCAGAGGTCACACTATTACTTGCGATAACTTTTTTACGACGTACAATCTCGCCGTTCAGCTACTTCGCAGGAACATTACTTTGGTCGGTACAGTGAGGAAAAATAAGCTTTTTTTGCCACGAGAAATTGACGTTTTAGAAAGCCAATTTTTATTTACGGATAATGTAACTATTGTATCGTACGTCCCAAAAAAATATAAATTTGTTGTAGCATTGAGCTCCCTTCACCATTCTCCACTTGTTGATGAGGGTGACAGAAAAAAACCTGAAATAATACTTCAGTGTAATGAAACAAAAGCTGGTGTGGATGCGCTTGATCAGGTGTTTGCTAACTATACATATAAACGTCAGACCAAACGTTGGCCAGTTGCCCTCTTTTCGAATATGTTAGATATTTCGGCAAATAACGCATACGTAATATGGACAGAGATAAATCCCTCATGGAACTCCAACAAGCTTTATAAGCGAAGACTTTTTCTTGAAGAGCTGGGAAAGCAAATTATCGAACCAAATATTGTCCGCAGAGAGAGACGGCCGCGAGGAATCGCTGCTAAGAATATAGTAAAAAATATTCAAGAAAACTCCAAATCTGCAGAAGAAGCATCTACTTCTAATATTTCTGCCAGAAATGAGTCCACCAAAAAACAACAGCGATGTTTCTTCTGTCATCATACAAAAAATTCGAATAAATATTCAGCTGTTTGCAGTACGTGCCAAAAATTTGTTTGCAAGGAACATAGCAGCTTAGTTTGTTAAAATTGCCGTTAAAACATACATATCTCAACTATTTTCTACAATTAACATACACTTAACTTGATTCAAATAAAAAAAATATGAATTCTTTCAATAAAATAGTGTTATTAGTGGAGTTTTTATAAGTGGGTCAAATTGACCCAAAACACTATATGAGTAATTTTTACCTAACATAGCAGAAGGGTTAAGTATGATTGTCCGCGATCATTAATAGAAGGGTAAGTCGTTGAATTTTACGTATGCTGGAATGTCATTACTTTCTTGTAGCAGGCTTCCTGCTTTAGGCTTTGATACTTCTTTCTCGATGTATTGTATCTTTATTGATTTTTTCTTTAGCAAAATGAAAAGCGCAATGGTTATCACGGATGTTATGGATATTAAGCCTCCGATGGATAGTGTTGCCTTTTTGAGAGAATTTATTCTATGTGTGTTGTTTATATGTAAGGCGATATGGTCCTTCTCTAATGGAGTTGGCTGTAATGTTGCTGGGATAGATGTAATTGGCATTACTTCTATATTACTATATTCTTTGTTGTTGATTCTAATGGTAGCGTTGTAAAATATTACAACATGGGTCCCGTTTATCTTCTGTGCCATTTTATCGGCTTCTATTTTACCACTGAATTTATTGAGTAGAATTACGCCTTTGTTTATTTTTTCTATTGTTGGTATGTGGTGGTCATTGGTGGTATTACACGTAGAATTTAAGCTATTTATTATTCTAGATATACCTACATAAATCATTACTAATATCTATGACATCTGCCAATCGTTAAATCATTGTAAGTTTCACATTTATTTTTGATACCATATATAATAATTTATCTTTTCCTTTTAGAATTTCTTTGTATTTTGTTTCAATTATAATATTATTAATTTTCTTAACAGGTCTTACAATTATGCCTTTGAATGTTTTACTTAATGTTAGGGGTATTTTGATAATATAAATGATTTTGATATCTTTACTCAAAACGTTTATTTTTGCTAATCTTAGTGCATCTTCGGCACTCGTAAATGGAACATTTTCCCTTTTTATTATAGTTTGCTAATTGAAAATTCGATTCTTCTTTACTTAGTACTATAGAGTTAATTATATCGCTCTTTGCCCATTGAATGGCGTATCCTATATTAATTAATTCTTCTTTTATAAATCTAGTTTAAATTTAGATAGTTTCCATTACAATACTATCAAATACAAATACAATACAAAATACAATACTTACAAATTTACTATAGTTTCCATTACAATACTATCATCTTTTCTGATGGTGTTCAACATCTTATTTACTATGCCAGTTATATTATTTATAGGTTTTTCAAATACATTGTTTATTACTACTTCTTTGTCATTGTTTTCATTTAGATTATTCAAATTATTAGTTATTATATTTAAGTCTTCGTGATCAGGAGATCCGGCTATAAATTTCCATGCCGTTCCTAATATATCAATTGATCTTTTCTTTTTAATGTCGTTAATAGGTTTTAGGGTATTAAGGATTTCGAAAGTTTGGATTGTTTCATGTTTTAGGACGGGATATAGGAGGTTGTCTTTGGGGATTTGGCCAGTTATTTCGTCGTAGATTTCCGTTTCTTGTCTTTGTTGTTCTAACTGTTAGGGGTCACTATGGATTCTACTACCGAAAAATGTGTCTATTGGTTTATTTTTCGTCGTTGCGAGTATTGAGGAATTGTATTCTTGTACAGATTTGAATAAAAGTTCATCAAATGTTATTGTCGTTTGATTTGCCTTGAGGCATCTCATAATTTCCGAAAGTGTGCTGTGAAACCTTTCTATGTGCCCATTGCTTGTGCTTCTGTAGGGTGGTGTGGTATAAATGTTAATTGACATTTGGTCTCTGAGTAGGGATGAGATTGAAGAGGAATTGAGAGATTTTTCATTGTCGATTATACCAAGTTTGGGGACTCCGAACGCTATCATTAATTCTCTAATTGGGTCTTTAATATGTTCTATTGCCCTGGAACATATCATTTTCACCTGGGCATACTTAGAGAATTTATCTATGGCGGTAAGGATTAGTTTTTTTTCGGTGGAATATATGTCGACATCGACGATTTCACCTGGGGATTGTGGAATGGGGGTCGGTTGAATTTGTGGTTTGGTTGGATGCCTATCGCATTTATGCGCACGACAAGTTGAGCACTGTTTAACAACTTTTTCGATTTTTGCGCGCATGCTTGGGAAATAGAATTTTCGTAGAATTTGCGTTTTTGGCTGTTTCTATGAGCTCGCCGATGCTCTTGTGTTATAATTTGTTCTTGTTCGGTTTCTGATGTGATATCCTGGAGAAGAGTTTGTGTGTAGCGAATTTTTGTGTTGCTAAAATGGAGTGGGAATATTTCTTGGATTTTACCCATCAGCCTCTCTGTGGTGTATAGTCCGTTGACGAGTGAAGGGTCGAGGTAGCGTTTAAATATGTCTATGATGTCCTGGTTAGAATAATTTGATTTTGTAACAGTATGCCTGTGGTAACTAGGAAATGATAACTGGAATGAGTAGCTATCGGTGTTGCCAATCATTAAGAACAGTTGGTTTTTAAAAGCGTTTATGGGGGCTTCAGTGGCCGGAATAAGGAGGTGTGAGGAACTTTCGTCGCTATGGTCTGTAGTTGTAAGTATTAATGTCCGTTTGTGGGGGTCTCGAAAGTGCGTCTGCTACGACGTTGGCTTTTCCGGGTTTATACTTCATCTCGTAGTTATATTCTTCGAGGATGCACTTCCACATTTTCATTTTTCAATAATGGTTTTTGTAGCTTAATGCAAAGGTTAGCGGTTGGTGATCTGTGAAAATTACAACTTTAGTGGATCCGTATAAATAGTTCCTCAGTGAAGCGAGGGCCCAAATTATTGCCAACATTTCTTTTTCATTCGCGGCATAACTTTCCTTTGTCTTATTGAGTGATCGGGATATGAAGGTAATTGGCTTTCCTGATTGTTCGAGGACAGCACCTAGAGCGTAGTTTGATGCATCTGTCGTAAGGTGAAATTCCTCTTTGAAATTGGGGTATGATAAAATAACTTCTTCTGAAGTTAACGCTGTTTTTATATTCTTGAAGGCAGTTAGGGCGTGACTATTGAACGCAACTAGCTTTTTGCTGGAGGCATTTTTGGACACTCGTCCATCTTCCCCTCTCAAAAGCGAGGTCACAAGTTTTGCTAGCTTGGCATAATCTCTGATAAAGCGCCGATAATAGCCTGATAGTCGAAGGAAAGAGCTAAGGTCTTTCAATGTTTTTGGACACGGAAAATTTTGAATTGCACTTACTTTCACGGGATTGGTTTTTATACCTTGCGGGGATATGATGAATCCTAAAAATTCGACTTCCTTTCGAAAAAATTCACACTTGTCCAATTGGACTTTCATATTCGCTTTTTCTAGCGCGTGAAAATTTTGTTCGACATTTTGGAGGTGGCTCTGTTCGTCTTTGCCAAACACTATTATGTCGTCTATATAGACATAACATGTTTTACCGATATGTTCCTTCAAAATGTCGTCTAAAGCTCGCTGAAAAATAGCGGGTGCATTCTTTAGACCGAATGGGAGTCTAGTAAACTCATATTTTCCATTATTAATTGAAAAGGCAGTCTTCGCAATGTCGGATTCCTTTAATGAAATCTGATGGAAGCCACTTTTCAGGTCAAGAACGGAAAAGTATTGGTTATTTCCTAGTTGTGAGATGACTTCGTTAATTTCTGGGATTGGGTATTTGTCGGCTATAGTCAATGTATTTAATTTCCTGTAATCTATTACTAACCTGTATTTCTTTTTCCCTGATGCATCTAGTTTTTTGGGTACAACCCAAAAGGGTGAGTTATACGGTGAGCGGGACGGTCTAATAGTTCCGTCCTTTAACAAATTTTTTATTTCTTGCGTAACGGAGTCTCTCATGGCGAGGGGGTATGGATAGTACTTTGTGTAAGCTGGGGTATCTGAAGAAGTCCTGATATCTCCAACTACCGTAGTGGTGTAAGTAAGTTTTTCGTCCGGTTCGGTAAAAAGGTGTGGGTGCTATTTTGTTAAGTTATTTATATGTTGTTTTTGTGTAGTTGTCATATGGTCAGTTCTAACATCTATTTTATTAACTGTAGGGGAAAGGCTCTGTGATATTATTTAAGTGACTTGCGTCAATAGTTACGTCCGTTATATTTGCAAAATTTGCATTGGGATTAAGGGCTGCCTGGACTAAATTCCGTCCTTCTTGTCTTATAATATTGTTCACTAGTCCTCTCACTAAGTTAGTCAGTTGGTCCATATTAAATGAATTGGAGTTGGAATTGGAAACACCTGGTTGTAGGGGTGCGTTAAGAACAGGGGGTCGGACAAGATTATTGGGGTTTGCCATTGGTAAAAATTTACTTAATTTTGGCTTTTAAACGGAAAATTTACTTCATTTTTGTTCTAAAATTTGAATTGGAAATTTTAATTTCTTTATTTTAAATTTTTACTAAATTTGGTGTATTTTTTTCCTTTCTTAAAGTATTTTTTATTATGTTTTCCTTTATACTTCTCTGGAGGGTCCCTTGGGTGGTGAATCGCAGAGAGTTTATTTTTTATTATAAGCTGGAGGGTCCCCCGTTAGGTGGTGAATCGCAGCTTTAAATTATATTGTATTATTGGCTGTACAAGTCCGATACTATATTTGTGAGTATTATTAGTTGATGAGAGAAGAAAAAAAAACTCGTTAAATAAGCGTTTTTTTTTCCTTTTTTTTCCTTTTGGATTTTAACCAATATTTTTGGTTGCACAATTTCCGATGATTCTATATTTCTAAAAAAGTTTTTACTTTTACTTTTTATTACACAAAATTTTAATTTCAAATGTGCAGTTAATGTTATCCTTGTTTAAAATTTAATGTTACAATTTGTTCACTATTTTGGTGAGCTTAATAACCTTCTTGGTTTTACTAGTTTGTTCAAATAAATTTTTTACACTTTTTCACCATTTGTTAAATATTTTCTTAATTTATATACTTAAAATAACTTACTTAAGTCCTCCTGGTGTTGCGGTATAATTTCCTTTTTGCTGCAACTACTTGTGGAGTGCGTTTCTGTCCTACAGGAATTTAACGCTGCTGTCTTCTGGACCGGCTCTTCTGTTCACGTTCATTGGGGGTATTCCTACTTCGCATGCGTGGTATGGAAGTCCTTTTTGGATTATTCCACTTCTTTTGCACGCTGCCCAATGTCCTTGTTGCAACCTATTCCACTTTATATGCGTGATGTGAATTTCCTTTTGTGAGTGTCCGCGCGTTGATTTTCGGCTGTTTTTTTTATTTTATTTTTTCTCACAGGCGTTTTATCGTCACTTATTAATTTTAAGAATTTCGCGCGTTGGTACTTCGGCTTTTTTTTTCTTACAGGCGTTATTATTTTTTTTTTTCCACTCACTACCGATACGCGAACCACAACCGGTCCCTTCCCGGGCGCCAGTTAATGTTTTACATTTCGATTTTAATTTTTTAAAAAAGACAATCGGACTATTGTCCGATTTATTTGTCTTTATTTGTTTAAGCTCAACTTAAGATTAATTAAATTATGTTTCTTACTTCTACATTACACCTATTTCGACCATCAATAAGCTGACTGTTGATGACTCATTATTGTTGCTGATCGATACATTTACTAATAACCCCCATGGGGGGTTTTGTAAGGTGTGGTGTTAACTTATACATATAAGCAGAGGTGCAACTTGTGAGCGAATTAACGGAAAGTAATAGAGTGATTCAATCTGTATACATTTACATGTACATTTAGATGTAAAGTGTTGGACATAAAGTAAAGCAAGTGTGTTGCCATTAATTTTTGTGTTTTAGTCAACAATCCAGTGATCGATCTCTGAGAGTTATTGTAAGAGATTTATTTGAAATTTATCGTAGAAAACTCGTAACAATATAATATACAAATAATAATTTTTCGTGGTGAGTTTTGATTCTAAAACTGCCACACTCAGCGAAGGTAAAGGAAGCAAATTCTCTTCCTTGAGAAGTTCTGTTAGGGACGTTGTTTGCCCTGTAAACTAGCTGACTGCCTAAAAAGTTTGTATTAAAAAATGTGTGTGCTATCCTCTTTTCTGAGTATGTAAAAAACATGACTTTTTGCAAGGCTTATTACAGATTTGAAGAATTTGGTCACCGTGGAAGGCCACCATTTTTTCGCAGAAACGCAAACATCGTGAGTTGTGTCATGTAATTTCAAGCTGCAGAGCAAGTGTGAGATTAAAACAAAGTAATATTTCCTTTGATTAATTTATTAAGTATCTGATTATAAGCCTCAACTCATTGAGTCCGGGTAGAAGATAGCCTCTATTACAATACATTGTACAAATCCATAAATAAAAAAACACTCTCAGCTGCTTGTCAAAAAATGCCCACAGCTGATATTACCAGATTTCAAAATGATCTTCCCTCTAGCATTTTTTCATAAAAAATGTTTACAAATCATCGCAAAATCGTATGAAAAAGGTAAAAAAATGTAGTGCCAATTTTTTTCATTTCCTAATATTTATGGTAAAAGGGCATAATTATATCTAATGAAATATTTATAATTGTAAATTTTCTTAGTCAAAAGATAGTATTATCGCTATATTATTATAGTCAAAACTACATCAGCTCTATATGGTGTAAGCATTGTGTGCTGCCACCTATCAAGCGAAGGCAAAACAATTTTCAGACTGAATGATGGGTTAGTTTGTGTTTGGCAGCTATTTGAGTAAAACGTGTTTCGTGATTTTCGCTAAGATGGAAAAATAACAGTATCGTCTGTTAATTCGCTTTTTGTTTTTGATGGCAATGACTATTGCCCGATTATCTTTATGTGTGTAGCAGTCGCTGATGTACCATTTTGTAGCTCTGCTTAATCCCCTACTTATGAACGAGAGTTCTATGATGGAACCAGTACCATTTTTGCTAAATGTGTTCTCTGTGCCGCTGTTGAGTAGAACGAAGTCAAGCGCTGCTAGTGCATTCAAAAGCTCCCTGCCTTTCGGGTTTGTTCTTTTACATATCCACTCTGCTGCCCACGCATTGAAATTACCTATTATGAGTGCCGCGCTTCTTTGGGTTACTCCCGCAGCTCCATATGTCACACTTGCCATTTGCGTTGCTGGCCCATGACTCCATGCTGGCCCTCATGCCTCGATTCTCCGCATATGCCCGGAGACTTATTCGGCGTGTTGTTGGGTAGTTTGCTTATCCCTGTGGGTGTCATACACCTGGGTAGCAGTCTGAGCAGATGTGCAGATGATAAGCAGCTATTCTCTCTCTTCTCACTAACACTTTGCACCGTTTGCCAAATAGTTTCTTAATTTTTTTTTGTATATATATGTATATTTTTATGTATATATTTTTTTTGTGGAACTACTAAAAAGTTACGCAGCTGGCTGAGCAGGTGGGCTTATAATAAGCAACTGTTCTCTCTCTCAGCAACAACACTTTCCACCGTTTGCTTAATAATTTTTCAATTTTCTTTTTAATTTTTTTGGTTTTTTCACTCTTTTGGATTCGATAAAAATGGCTGTATTTACTCCTGGTTGGTCGGGTACACCTGTCAGAAGCAATCACTTGTCACTGCCCTAACTCCTGGGGGCACACTTGTATACTTTTTATCACTACCGGGGGCATTTTCCCAAACTTATCGTCACTTTTGCACTTGCAGAACACGTCTTTCACTGTTGACGAAACATGTGTTTGTTGGTTTTTTCTTTTTGAAGTGAAAACTTCTTTAGAATCGTTGGGAGTGATTTGAGAAAAAGTGAAACGAAATAGCGACCATCTTGGCTTCGAAGCGTTATATTATATGTTGATATAAACGTAGCGACGAACTAAATAACTTTTATTTTTTCTTGTGATTCGAACCAAAGATTTTGGATCGGAAGCTCACATTGCTAGCCGCTCGGCTACCGCGCCATGCTGTTGGCGCTGGCCTAAAAGTTATTTAGTTACGAAGCGTTATAATATATGTTGATATAAACGTAGCGACGAACTAAATAACTTTTAGGCCAGCGCCAACAGCATGGCGCGATAGCCGAGCGGCTAGCAATGTGAGCTTCCGATCCAAAATTCTTGCTTCGAATCATAAGAAAAAAAAAATTTTTTTTTTTTTTGAAATTTGCATTGTAGGACATTATTTATTGAAAACAGGTTTTTGGCTTTTCTATTTTTGGTTTAGATACTGAAAGTCAGTTTAAGTGAATCGGTATAAATATTTCGTACATTAATTTTTGTGAGCGTGTAATTCTCAAAAGGTTTATTAGAAAATGTATTGACAAGGTAGTTTGTTGGTTGTGTATGGTTATCGCTTCTCGGCCTTATGGCTAAGATCAAAGTGTAGCTTAATCAGCTTAACATAGATAGATCCTTCATCGGAGGACAACAAATGTTAAACTGATTTTAATATATCTAGCGAACCGTCACTCTCGAAAAGAGTGCGGGAATTTTTTATGTATCACCCCGGGGGGGAAATGTCCCCCCCGGGGAAAACGGTCTTGAAGCCCACTTTATCTGTTCTTATCAGCTTAACATCTGATAGATCCTCCATCGGAGGACAACAAATGTTAAACTGATTTTTGGAAATGGGCGGAGTGTTTTAGGGGCTTGCTCCACCTCTGCCACGGGTTGGCCCGGTATTGCAGTACGGCCGGGATTTCGGCCTTGAATAAATACAAGCAGAAATATACTAATACATTTAGCTTTGGTGGGAAGAGACATAAATTTTTATATGAATACAAGTAGACGAAAATGGAAGAAATTTGTAAGTCTGTTTCTTCGGTCCGTTTAGGTATTTTTTTTGACAACATCGAAACCAAAGCATTTGTATCATATTTTAGCTATCATAAGCCACTCGTATCATTTGTTGAAATTGAAAACATTGAGGATGAATAATAATAAAATGAAGAAAATAAAATATGAACTTTATAGCAATATTATAATGAACCTATAATTATCCCGCCCCTAATGCTGCTTTCGTCTCATTCTCTCTCAGTTTGTTTTACGGAAGGTTTCACTTCCATCGCGTCTAACCGTTAGACTGGTATTGGTATTTTTTTTTTGTATGGAGGTGGAAAAAAGCATTGAAAGCCGAAAAGTGTGAGACTTGTGTTTCGAGTCACCCACTAAAAACCCACCCCAGCTCAGTTTCCCTCCCGCGGAACGACCGCTAGGTAATACTTCACGAAAGGGGGAGCGACCTATTGCCTCTTGATGAAAATCTGCGCTATTGTTCAGCGCGTCATTGCTTGGTAACTAATTACCATGAAGTACTCATTCCCGGGAGGGAGAGCGGCATATTGCCTCTACCTGAAAATCAGCGCTGCTATTCAGCGGGACGCAGTTTTGTAATTCCTAATATCGTTAAGTATTACTAAGTACTACTTCACGGAAGGGGAAGTGGCCTATTGCCTCTACATAAAAATCTGCACTGTTGTTCAGCGCGACGCAGTTTGGTAATTACTATTCTTTCCATGTTACTGACAGCGAACCAATGTTCTTCTGTCTTCAAGCATGATATCTACTATGTTACTAACCGTTATTGGCTTCCCAAATCTATCACTCAAATCTTCTCTTTCCAGTTCAAAACGAGGGCAGACAAAGAAAACATGATCTGCATCTTCAACTAGACTGTCGCAATAGGTGCAATACGGGTTATCTTCGT
This sequence comes from Anastrepha obliqua, assembly GCF_027943255.1. Taxonomy (NCBI): domain Eukaryota; kingdom Metazoa; phylum Arthropoda; class Insecta; order Diptera; family Tephritidae; genus Anastrepha; species Anastrepha obliqua. The sequence continues at coordinate 41,201,101 of NC_072897.1, read as the reverse complement.
GCTTAAATCTATGCAGATAAGCCTTAAAGCATCCATGCCCACTGAGTATGCATGCTTCGCTCCCGTTCAGTATATCGGTTAGTCAGCTGTGCTGGATCCGCTCGGTGTTTTTTTATTTCGGCGAACTCGAGTGCAGTCAGCTTAAGCGGTAGCATACCCGTGAGGACCAATACAGCATCCTCCGATACTGTGCGGAATGTGAAGCACTCCCTGAGGGCACATAACTGGTATACCGATTTGATGATCATGTATGAGCTGCAGTTTGTGGCTTCGACCCAGGCTGGTACCGCATATAGCAAGATAGACGATATCACACTACCAAGCAGCTTCCTAGAAGCCTGCTTAGGTCCTTTAGTATTCATCATAATACGTGTCGATGCAGTTACAGCCTTCGATGCTTTATCGCTGGCGTACGTTAGATGCTGCTTAATTCTCAACCTGTGGTCAATAATTACTCCAAGGTATTTTATGTACAGCTTAGACTCGAGTATGTGGTCACCTACTGATATAAGCTGTCTCAACTATTTTCCTGCTACTGATAAGAACTGCTTCTGTTTTACGGTGATTTCGATCATTTGGTTGCAGATTGCTTGGAATTTAGCAACGACCACGATTGCAATGTCATCACAAAATCCTATGATTTGGGATCCTGTAGGTAGTTGGAGACGCAAGAGTCCAGAGGATCGGGCCTAGCACTGATTCCTGTGGGACACCTCCTGTTACTGATTCCTTCGTCGGTTTTGTATTGCAGGACTCTGTTAGAGAAATAGCTTGCAATCATTTTCCGAATGTAAACTGGGACTCGGGAATTCCCCAGCGCATTTAGGATTTTACCCCATACCCCCGAAGTAGATGCCGAAAAGGACATAAGAAGCTTTGGAAACTTTTAAAAACACACTTTCATTTAAATTATTACATTTGACTTAAATTTATTATAAAATAAATATGTAATTATAAATACTATATTTAAATAGCGACATTTTTCCATTAACGCAAAAGGAATTGTTATTTTTGGTGCCTTACTTCTGGCAGCCCGCCAGAGCTCCTGGGCGCGCTCTCACACAAAACAAAAGAGTTTTGCATATTATTATCTATGGTCCAGATCAAGGCAAATCTATTCAAGGGGATAGCAGTTGCACAAAAACAAAATGATATACATATGTATTTTGTTTTTTCTTTTTGGCGCAAGAGTCAAAGTAATTATTTCCAAGGCGAATTGGATTGTCAATAATAAACAAATAGTCCGTAAGCCAGGTCGGTAATTCGTAAAATGCTTCAGATAGTTGCGTAATGAAGCGTTGTAAACGTCAACTGCAGCTCCGAGGGTGGGTTGAGCAGTGGTAGCCGCCCACGCACGTAATAAAAAAAAATATTTTTAGTCACTTATTCCCGATCAAAAAATTGATCAAATTAAAGTGAGACTAATATTTTGAAGAAGTGAAATTGTCAGCTAATTATAAAGTGGTGGATTATACATACGTCAGCTGGTCACAAAAATATGAAAAAATATATTATATATGTGTTCAGTGATTTCCTTCCAAAGGAAAATTTATCAGATTATAGTTTATGTATTGTTTTTAATAAATAAATATGTCAGCTGGCTATATGTAGGTGGAATATGTGCCAGCTCATGCCCTGAAGGTGTAACGCAGGAGCTAGTCGGAAACATTTATAGCCTAAGTAAATGTATCAATTGACGAGTTTTCCCCCAACATACTGCCAGCTGATTAGTTTTATTACTTACAGGATCATTTAAACAATCCGCACAAACAATTTTGTTTTGGGAGGAAATGACGTACTTAAAGTTATTCAACATTACATGTAATGTGCAAACTGAAATGTATAATTTTATGGCAATGTTTCGATTAAATCAAATTTTTTATGGAAGCTTTCCGATTCTTAAGCAGAGAAATAAAAAGAAAATATTTTGTTAAGCAAATCAATTAATTTATAATTTTTCAGTAAATAAATTCGTCCCCTTAGTATTAAAATAGCCTATAAATTTTTTGATGTTTTGAGAAAATGAATTTCAAACTTTTTGTCGAAAGTAGCTCTCACTCAAATCTCGTTATGTCTGTAAATATTTATTATATTTTGACTGATGTTTTGACCCACTTTGTGGAACTAGAATTTGACAAAATTTTTACCACATATAAAATCGACGATGGAGCATCCAAAAATTCAATAAAAAAATAATAGCCTATGAGCACATAGGCTATTGTTATACTAAGGGGACGAATTAATAATGTTTAAGATTTAATAAATAATGTTATTCAATTATGTTTGGTAATTTAATCATTTTCATTTTCGCTTCTGTTCATCTCTCTTTCTGACTCACTGTCAGAGTCGCTGTCAGAGCTGTTTTCCACCATGTCTTCATTAACGTCATCTGTTTAAAAATACAAAAAATAATTTAGTATACATGTTTAACGTTACACGAATAAAATTAAAAAAAAATGTTTACCTTCTGATTGAGTTATTTGATCAATGGATGTTGGTAACTGAGTACCAGAAAACCACATGAATTCATATGTGTTATAAGGCTCATTGACAGTTGGTACTTTCAGGTGTGCGTGAGACCAAATTTCCGAAGTATAACATGTCTTTAGAAAATGATTATATAATTCCGTTTTGCACGGCGGAAAACATGAGCCATCAATACCTTTCTTAGGTAATCGAAGCGAATTGTCATTATCAAGAAATTTGTATGTTTTTTGAAACAACGCTACTCTTGTCTCATTTATATATTTTAATCGTTTCAAACCATATACATTACAGACAAACACTTGTATATTGTCAAAAAAGTCAAGTCTCTTCTGAGATGGTTGTGACAATTGGATGAAACATTCAGTGAAGTCTTCAGATTTTGACATTATTGAAAATGGGCGGTTTGTGCCCGTCTTAAAAAATGCCGGGTTGTAATCGCACCCTGTGAATGCGTGAAATGCAGGAAGCGCTGCACTTAAATTTATTCCTAATGCTTTATGTAATTCTGTTACGTTGATAAATCTTTGATTTTTTCCGACACCTACTTCCACACAAATTTGGATATCTTCTGCAATATTACCCATATTGGCAACCATAATTATTAATACGTCAGTATCAGAACAACGAATCGTTACATTTGCATTAAAATCTAACTGGCAAACGTGGAAAATTATATTTCTGTCGGCTTCTTCGTGAGCTGGACACGAAAGAGTTTTGCCGTTTTTACGCCTTTTGAATCTGTAACTACGTACTTAAAACAATCGTCAGCATTGACATATATTATTTTATTATTAATATATGGTGCCATATAATTTTCTGCCCAATTTCCAATAAAAAACTGTACAAGTGCTCCTTTAAAGATGGTATTTTTTAACTCAATTGAAAACATTTTGTTTCGCTCTTGATCTGGACCATCGATACGGAAGTTTACTTGTTCCATACCTCGTAGTTTATGCTCAGTGTCTTTAATCGATGGGAAAATGTATCTATCAAAGGCAATGATAATGACTTTTGCTCTATTTGCACAAATAATTTGCAATACTTTTTTTGAAATGTCTCCAAAGCTAAGCGGTACATCTTTCATCTGATGTAACATGAAGTATCCATCGTATATAATTAATAACGTCAGTATCTTGAGTAGGTTCAGATTGATTGTATTTTTCTAATAAAGCCGTCAAAGCCGACTTTTGTGTTATGCGCGTTATGCAGTGAAATATCTTGATAATTTAATTAAAGTTATAGCGTGTTCGTTTCTACACAAAAATGTTGCCATGCCGACGTGCAAAAGTTTTTCAAAGTCGCACTTCACGCTGTGCAACTGCCACCATTTTTAAGGTTCAGTGCAGCCCTTCACATTTATAAAAGAACACAAACTGTAACCCTGAAATGCAATCAGCTGTTTTTTCGCGCGCTAATCGGACAACGAATTGCAGAAATTTTTGGTGGACAGTTTAAAATAAAAAAATAAAAGAATGCTAGCTAATGAAGAAAGCCCTATTAGCAGCAAAACAGTTACAGGTAAAATGAGAATGTCTAATGCTAATTATTTAAACGATCCTTTTGGTAGTATGGACGGAAGGCGAAACGAGACTTCTGCTGGATAAATACGCCTCCTATTTGCCGGACATTGGTCCCTTCAAGCAATTAAAGACAAAAAAGGACATGTGGATGAAAATTGGCGCAGAGTTCGATGGGAAAAGTTGGAAGCAGTGTGAAGAAAGGTATAAGACCATCATGAAACGTAAAAAAGTGGCGGTGGAAAATAACAGGACCTCAGGTGCAAAACGCCAAAAGCTACAGTTTGAAGAAGAGCTCGAAAAAATATGCAAAGTAGATGTTTCCATTGAGCCGGCAGTAAAAATAAGTAGCTAATGTATGATAAAAAAAGAGGTCGCAGCAAAAGAAAAGCAAAGAAAGAGGAAAACGCTCTAAGAAACTATGTTAGAAATTGCTGCTAGGAAGGAGGAAGCCAGAGAGAAGCGACACAAGGAAAGAATGGAGAAAGCTGCAAGAATCGAAAGCCTTTTGGAAAAGTGCATCAGTGAAAACAAACCAGCTTGAAGCTGTGGGCGTGTGAGGTAAGTTATTAGAGCCGGCTTGAATTGTGTATGCTGCTTATGATCCACTAAATGTTAATTGAAATATTTTGGTTTTGCAGGCATCTGTAATTTAGTTTAAAATGGGAGGAAGTGCCTTTCGTTCCTGGCCCAACGTTTCGCCTATTTATTTTTTTACTTTGTACCTGCTTGAAGCAAATAAATATGATCTCCCTTATTTTCAATAAATACAATATATAAAACAAAAGAAAAAGTGGTTTTTTAATATTTATTGAAGTTTCTTTCAAGGTACATCTCTTTAATGCAATTAGTGCGTTCGAAAACCGTGCTAGTCCAAAATTTTACATTTTTGGTCTCTTCATTGACTGGCCTTAAAACGTTACTTAGCTGTTAATATTGTACAAATAAGGGGAAATGCCGAACGAACATTTTAACAATCCAAAGGCGTTTTCAATTCGGACCCTCTTTTCTTGCTCAGTTAAATTCCCGTAATCCCTATACGGCGTTAACAAATAATTTCGGATCGGATATGCAGAATCCCCTAACACATGATATTTAGGTAAACATAGCTTTGGAAGTTCTTTACCTATGAAAGATAACTTCAACACACGCGAGTCGTGCACTTTACTCGCCACGCCAGTGAAAACATCTAAAAATTTTAGATTTCCATCACATATACCCTGCATAGTCACGGAAATTGTGTCATGCCTATTTATATATGTTGAACGAATTTTTTTTTCGGCGCCCTTGTCGAAATGTAGGTTCCGTCAATGCAGCCTAATACGTTAGGAAAACCAGAGATTGCCGCAAACTCATTTGATATAATCTCTTTTTCAGTAGCACTTTGAAGGAATTTTATGATGTCTGGTGAAAGTCCAATCAGAAACGACACAACATTGTTTATCACGTTATGGGCACAAGCATATGACACATTAAACAGGTTGCTAACCTCACGTATGGTAGTTTTATTGCAGCAAAACCTATATAAGAAAATTATTTGAATTAGATGCATACACATTGGAGTCATTCCATTGTTACCATAAAAACAATAACACGTGTGCGTTTGGCGTTGCTTGTGGTCTCCCTCCTTTATAGTTCCTCTTTATATAGTACGAGCTGTTTATGTATTTTGCGATTAAATCATTCGCACTTTCACGCTCAATGCGAAAATTTTGTTTAAACTGTAAGTGTTAATAAATTATAAAAACATACAGTATATAAACAAGCACTGAACAGAATTATTGAAATGGTGTCTAGTATTTTGTCCACTAGTTTGAGAGCGGTAAGCGGAAATGGGCGAGAGATCTTTAAGAAACTCCACCCAGAAAAAAGAAAAAGCGTTAACACCATTCTTCATAGTATACATCTTTCCTGAAACTTGGTGGGTGAAAACTAAACCGTGCCCCTATTAAAAAATTACCTCGCGGCCTGTGTACAAATTAACTACTTCATTTACAAAGTCATTTACGCGTAAGCAGTTAATTTTTGGATTTAAAAGTACGCCGAGCTCCTCGTCATCTGAAGAAGAGGACGACGACTCCAGGAGGTCATTTATTAAACTGTTTGCTAAAATGAAGTATCGTTTTTCCATTTCCCGGCTAACAATGTTCTTCCACCTATGGCACCAATTATTTGTATGGTGGTAACTATGTATACATATGTAAACTCAATATTTTCGCGCAAACACATTTACCAGACAAAATACAATTTCTTTTATTGATTTTGGTAATTTCAATTTACAAATATCACGGGCAGCTACAATATTTTAATAGTTCTATGTATAATCTCAATTTCCGCTTTTTCAATTGACGACTGCTGAAATGAAATGTCAAAAATGTGTAGACTTTATCTGTGCTACTCGGACACAGCCGATAAATGTGAGCAAGAAAGAGTCAAATAAGGGGCTACTTTTGTTACTGATCAGCTGATTAATAGGGCAATTATCTCCACTGTCGATACCAGAGAGGGCAAGAAATGTTGCACTTTCACATTTTTTTAGGTTTGCCCTTGGAGAAACGATAAAGCTGCCCCTTGGGAATATTGCATTCATTTTACAAAAGAACACAAAATTCGAAAGTGGCAGCACAGGGCAACATTTTCACGTAGAACAGAAAACGCTATTAATGTTTCCGACTAGCTCCTACGTTACACCTTCTGGGCATCAGCTGGCACACATTCCACCTACATATAGCCAGCTGACTTATTTATTTATTAAAAACAATGCATAAACTATCATCTGATAAATTTCCCTTTGGGAGGAAATCACTGAACACATATATATTTTTTTCATATTTTTGTGACCAGCTGACGTTTACAACGCTTCATATTGCAACTATCTGAGGCATTTTACGAGTTATCGACTGAGAGGAACTTGTCGTGAAAATCTGTCGCTGGCTTACGGACTATTTCACTTAGATGATATTTCCTCCTTTATGCCGCGCCTGCTATGAGGGTTTCATAACCGAAAAGTTAGTGGACGAAAGGATGCTATCAAAATTTTCGACTATTTGGGAAAGTGTGAAATATGCATATTGCTTATTCTTCGATATCTTCTTTGTTACATCATACAATTCCCTAATATATTCGAATTATTTTTTAATTAAGTTATATTTTTGTTTTAGGCCGTTTTATTTGTTATTCTATTAATATATTGCTAAGGTACATATATATGCACTAAGGCAATAGTCAGTACGAATCTTTGTATTTTATGACCAAAAATGTAAATTAAATTCTTAAAATCGAGCTACAGTCAATGTTGAAACTTGTTTTTATCACATACGAATATATGTAAATATGTACATTTAATATCGTTAAAACCTTAATTTATCACATACTATGTATACGGCTGCCGTATGTGACTACCATTCGGAATTCGGAGAGAACGAATCTCCGTGAAACACGAAATAGTTTTTTTCCAATAGCGGTTGCCCCTCGGCAGGCAATTGTAAACCTCCGGGTGCATTTCTGCCATGAAAAGACTCCTTATAGAAAATATCTGCCATTCGGAGTCGGCTTAAAACTGTAGGTCGGTCCCTCCATTTGTGGAACAACATCAGGACGCACGTCATAAATAGGAGCAGGAGCTCGGCCAAACACCGAAAACGGGTATAAGCGCCAATTATGTATGTATGTATGTATACACAAAAGAAAAGATGAAACAGAGTGGTATTTTAAAAACACAAAATAAACAAATAATATCTTTATGAACAGTTTTTACAAATGAGATAATTAATATGTCGTATTTGCAAATTTTATTTAAGCTTATAGGTTTACAAACTACATTTGTCTTGTTCATTTCACTTTCATTACTTAGCTTATAAACTTGATGTTGACTATGACTATGAAGTGGTTGCATAATTATACGAATTACATTCGTTCAGTACCACACGAGGCTAGCATTATAATGATATGTATGTAAAAATGAACAATAAGTAATTGTCAAATTTGTAGTTTATAGTATTTGTATTTAGGTAAAAATGAAGAATCAGTAATTATAAAATTTATAGTTTACAGTATTTGTATTTATGTCAAAATGAACGTCTTCGCTTTACGGCTGCTTCACAACTACTGCCTACTCGCTTGTTCACTCCTGTGACTTCTGCTCCTTGTCGCAGGGTTGCCATTTGTCACATTCGGTCATCCTGTTCGTTATCTGTCCCAGATGACCCGTCGTTCTCAGCTGCATAATGCGCCCAAAGCTTCATATTGTCGACGCTGGTAGAAGTAAGGTGCGGCCCAACGAAATCGCCTGCTTTTTCAACCTCGTACCGCCCATTACCTTTATCTTTGACCACGCTATAAGGCCCGATGAACTTGTTCCCCAACCTTTTATCTGAAAACTGTGTTACTTTTATCGCCACCAAATCCGTCTTTTGATATCCCTGACTACTTTTACGCCTCCTGTCGAAATTTCGTTTATACACTTCTTGGGCGGCTTGGATATTGATTCGAGCCTCCTCTCTTAGTTTGTTGCGATCCCCTTGGAATGCGACCAACATTTCATCTTGGAGCAACTTAATTATATCGGCAGACATTTCGTTTCTCATTTTTACACCAAACATAATTTCGTAAGGTGTAAATTTTGTTGTTGTATGAACATGTGTGTTAATCGCTTCTTGCACCATCGCTGTATAATTATACCATTTGGCTGAATTATTAGCGGACAATTTTGCCAACATAGAAAGTATAACCCTATTGACGCGTTCAATTTGTCCGTTGCCTCTCGGGACACCCGTTGTTATTGCAATATGCTCGATTTTATTTTCCTTGCAGAAATCTTTAAATAAATTTGATAAAAAAGCTGATCCTCTGTCGCTCACAATTCGTTGCGGATTCCCAAATGTTGTAGTCTATGTTTTTAAATGCTTTACTGCTTCCTCAGCGTCCGTTGACTTGGTCGGAAATATCCAAACAAATTTCGAAAATCCATCAACAATCGCAAAAATATACTTATAATTCTTCGCCGTAGGATCTAAAATTTCCAAATGATCTATATGGATAGTAGACAGTGGAGAGTCACCCTTGTCAATACAATGCAGGAAGTCCTCTTGCTTTCCCAACTTTCGATTATGTACTATGCACTCAATACAATTCGAAATATGCTGCGTTACCTTTTTTTCGAGATGCGGTATAAAATAATCTTGTTGAATTACGTGAATCGTTTTTTGTGTGCTGAAATGGCCGAAGTTATGAACATTTCTTATAATTTCCTTTTCCATACTTCGTGGTACAACGAGCAGTTCTAGGCCCTTTAATTGTTTACATAAAACTCCGTTTTTCAAAACATAGTCAGCGTAAGGTTTCTGTTCGAGAACTGCAGATGTTCGTCATTTTGCTGCGATTTTATGTGTGACTCGATTACCATAACCGGATAGCGGCTTAAGGTATCTACGTGTTTCATTCTATCTGCTGAACGATGCTCAATATTAAAGTCAAAATCTTGTAAGTACATGAGCCACTGAACTACTTCACGTGGCACATCTTTTTTGGCAGCTGTCTGCTTAAAAGCTGCGCAATCTGTTATTAGGTCGAACCGTATACCCATCAAATAATGACGAAGTCGTTTCGCTAGATATGCTGCCTTCACTTCCAGAAAGTAACTGTGAAGTTTTTCTTCTTGTGGTGACGTGTTTCGGCTCCAGTAAAACACCGGATGCCACTTGCTCTCATGCTGCTGCACCAATGTTGCCCCAAAGCCATGCTTTGATGCATCGACATGAAGTTGAGTTTTTCCGTTTTGTTTGAAAATCTTTAAAACGGGGTCTTGAGTAAGTGCTGCCTTTAACTTCTGTACTGCTTGCTGTTCTGTGACACCCATTACAAATACCGCATCTTTTGTCAATAACTGCGTTAGTGGCCTAGCTTTAGTTGCATAATTTTGGATAAACTTTCTAAAATATCCAGTTAATCCTAAAAACGCTTGAACTCCTCTAATATTTTTCGGCATAGGAAAATTTTTAACAGCTTTTATTTTATCTTTACCTGGCCATATGTTGCCATTCTGAATTTCGTGCCCCAAGAAGCTAATTTTATATCTTAAGAACTTACACTTAGCCCATTTAATTTGCAAGCCGTAAGGTTCTGCTGTTTGCAACACTTTTCGCACATTTGTAAGGCATTCATCGCTTGTTTGACCAAAAACTACTATGTCGTCTACATACATTTCCATTATCCCCTCGTTTATAAGCTTTTGGCTACTTTCTTCGATAGGGACGTGGAAAAAACCATTTTTCAGGTCCATCACTGAAAAAAATCTAACTGACTGCATTTTCTCTAAAACCTCGTCAATAATCGGTACAAGGAATCGGTCTTTTAAAACATTGTCATTCAGTTTCCTATAGTCTATGCAAGCACGATAACTGCCATCTTTCTTTTTTGCTAGGACGACTTTGCTAGCTATATTTGCAGTGGATTCACGCACTATACCCTTTGCACTATAACCATTCCTCAATTTGCTTTTTATCAACGCCACGCTCTGCTCCAGACATTCGAGTTGGATTCTCATTAAAGTTTAGTAGATTTCCCTTTGTTACAATTCTTAATTGAATAGGGTGTACAACAGGGTTAGCAACCGGTTTATAATTATTGATTAATTTTATTACAACTTCTCTGTACTGTGGTGCAACGTCAATTTCGTGCCCCGATTCTACAACATTGTATACTGAAATGTCCCATCGTGCTTCTGATCAATTTTTTCAGAAAAAAAATACCCATCGGAATTAAATTCCAATTGGAATTGCTGAATGAAATCGTAGCCCACAATCACTTCGCAACTTATATTGCTGTCAGCTATAACAAGGAATGTATGATCGGATTATATCTTATCCACCAAAACTTCTGCTTTGAGTGCACCTTTAACCGTAGTTGTTACATTTCCCTAACCATACAATTTCGCCGAACTTTTACTCAATTCCAATTACTAAAATGTTTCTCATACACAGTTTGCTGCATCAGCGATACATCTGCGCCAGTATCAATCAGACATGAAAAATATTTGTTGTTGATCTGCATTCTCTTGTTTCTCTTGTCATTCGTTATTATGCTTACTGTCCTCTTCACGTTCGATTTGTCACAATTTTTTGCAATGTGCCCACTACCATTGCACTTGAAACATTTTGTCTCTGCTTCGCATTGTGATCGTACGTGTGAGGTTGACTCGCAGTTGAAACAATGTTGTTTCGAAACTCCACGCAGTTCGCTGCCGCTGTCTCTGCCCTTCTGCGCTGGCTTCGCGTAGTTTTGCTTTTGCTCTACCAGGTTGTTGGTTTGATTGCCGCTCATCTGCTGTATAACTTCGAAACGATCTCGCAGCTCTTTAAAAGTTTTGGCGCTATATAAAGGGTATTTCAAGTCGTCACGTACCTTTAGACCATCCACGATATATCGAATGACTGATTCATCTTCCACCGTTCCTAGCGCTGCTAGCTTCCTCATTTGAAGTACGTACTCGTGAAAATGCTCTTCATTTCTCTTTTTCCGTTGTATCAACTTCTGATGAACGTCGGCACTGCTAAGTATCACGTCAAACTCTTCGACTAGTGCTTCACATAAAGCTTCATTGTTTGAGACGCTGACCGTTTCGAGAAACAATTTGGCTGTTCCTCTCATCTTATTTCTTGCATTCACATACTTCTGTTTTTCCGTTAAATCGTACGCAGACGCATTTTCGTTGAAATTCTCCAGCCACGTTCTGATTGGAACTGTTATACCGTCATAATCTGGTATAATTTTTGCAAATTGTTCGACTGTTACGCTCCTATTGGCTTCTAGAATTCTTAACATTTCGAGAAATTCAACTGAATTTGCCGAATTACTGCATACACTTAATGTTGACTGCATATTGTTCACGTTAAAATCTTCAGACTCTATCAACTTTAATCCAATTTTCTCAACTTCCACTGAAATTTTTGCTGCTGACTTTAGCTTCGAATCGTCTTCTTCCCCTTCTTCTTGACTCTTCTTTGTTGCTTGCGGCTTCCCAATTTTTTCAACTTCCAACTGAACTTCTACCGGTTTCGGTTCTACTTTTTTCTCTTCGACTTCTAACTGAACTTCTGTTGCTGCTTTACACTTCTTTTTACTTGAACTACATATAGGCATTCTCGAACATTCTCATGCTTCGACTTTTTCTTAGTATTTTGTTCAGAGGTTGAGCCCCCATGTAAAAATGAACAATAAGTAATTGTCAAATTTGTAGTTTATAGTATTTGTATTCAGGTAAAAATGAAGAATCAGTAATTATAAAATTTATAGTTTACAGTATTTGTATTTATGTCAAAATGAACGTCTTCGCTTTACGGCTGCTTCACAACTACTGCCTACTCGCTTGTTCACTTCTGTGACTTCTGCTCCTTGTCGCAGGGTTGCCATTTGTCACATGTATATATATATATTGTACATACGTATGCAAAATATATACATGGCTATGAAAGGAACACATGGTAATTTGCTAATTTACAAATTAAAAGTTTTTTTGACTGCAAATACCGGGTGATTTTTTAGGTATTATCTTCTCAAACAGTTGGTTTAAACAGCTGACGCACGTTTCGTGTTTCGTTTCACTTCTTCCATTTTATGGTCAGTTTAATCGATCCACTGAAGCGGCTATTCGAGCTATTGTGAGTAAATTTCGGTCAGTGTTAATCAGGACTATCAATTATCGATTCGTCGCCGTTCGCAGCAATTGGGCCTCTGCTACTCAACAACGTGGAAATTTTGCGAAAGGATTTAGGTGTGAAGCCTTTCAAAATGCAGCTGGCGCAAGAATTGAAGCCGAACGACCTACCGCAATGCAGAATTTTTGGTGAATGGGCTCATGGAAAGTTGGCCGAAGATCCACTTTTTTATCGAAAAATTGTGCTCAGTGACGAAGCACATTTTTGGATCAATGGGTACGTAAATAAGCAGAATTGTCGATTTTGGAGTGAAGATCAGTCAGAAGAATTGCAAGAGCTACCAATGTATCCAGAAAAGGTCACAGTTTGATGCGGTTTATGGGCTGGAGGTATCATTGGACCGTACTTCTTCAAAGATACTGCGAAACGTAACTGTGAATGGTGAGCGCTACCGTGAGATGATATCCAACTTTTTTTTGCCCAAAATGCAAGAGCTTGTCTTGTATGACACGTTGTTGAGAGGGGAGTTCGGTGAACATTTTATTTCACGTTCGGGACCTGTAAATTGGCCACCCAGATCGTGCGATATAACGCCTTTAGATTATTTTTTGTAGGGCTATGTTAAAGCTCAAGTCTATTCAGACAAACTTGCTTCAATTAACGCATTGGAAGACAACATTAAAGCATTTATATGTGAGATACCGGCCGAAACATTGGAAAGAGTATTCCAAAATTGGACCAAGCGGATGGACCATTTGAAACGCAGTCGGGGTCAACATTTGCATAAAATAATCTTCAAACATTAAATTATATGGACTGTACTATCGATTTAAATAAAAATTTCATGCAGTTTTCTGAATTTTATGTGTGTTTTTTGAAAAAAGTTCTTATAGCTCTTACATATGTACATACATATAAACTTATTTTAAACTAATAACTATTTGGATATAGAATAAACTTATCCCTGCAGTGAAAATCAGTCAGCTCCTGACATGTGTTTATTTCGTGTGTGCATGCCTCAAACCACTTCTTTATTGTTACGGAAGCGCACAAATTATAGCGCTCATACTCACCAACGTAAACGTACGCCCCTACGCCCGTACGATACTACGGAACGGAACGGTGGTGAGAACTGATTTACATGGGGCTCTCATTAGTTTCATCGTGCCAGCTGTTACGTGCCTGTCAGGTGTATCATATACATACATATGTAGGTAGCAACGTAATTACGCTTTATTGAATGCCATGGCTAGTAAATACTGGCCGCCGCAGTGGTCTTTTTGATCTCTTCACTAGTCAACAATATGTGCTATATATTTTTAATATACCATGAAAAATCGTGGCATTTCAAACGTTTATAGTTGTATCTTCAGGCGCGCTGAACACGATTTTGTTTCCTTCTGAAAATACTCCTTGTATTCGTCCATCCATACATGAGCGGCACGTAATAATTTCAGCTTCATCGTATCCTTACCATCGAGCGCTGTACTACACGCAAACATGGATATATTTTTATACATAGTGACATAACATTTTCAGGCACGAAAGAATATTTTAATATTTTCATCACCCCAGATATCCATTCACTCTTCGTAAGCACCAATGTGTTGTCGATTTATTGAAAATAAGCCACCAGCCATTGTTGGTATTTTAAATGGACGTTTAAAATCTTAATCTTTCTTCGAAGTGTCTTTAGGCAAAGTAATCCATTTGTAATATTATCCCCAATTGAAGCCACCACGCACCAAAGGACTACGCAAGACAAACGTATCGAGACTAATCATATCCATAACCGGTACTACTATAATGGAGTTTTCTTGCTCGACTGCATGGAAAAGAGATTAAGCCCACTGCTGGTTGACTTCAATATGTGATCTTAGGAAAATAAGCACATCGCCCTCCGCAGCATCTGTCCCTCCCATACGTGAACGTATAAGTCCCTCACTAGCTCTAGCTATAACCAAGATCTGAAACATAAATTGAAACACATAAGACCAAAATATTACATACTCGTAACAACTTTGTTAATACTTACGCATAAAACTTCTTGATTTTGTTGAGCATCGTTTCTAACTGTAGGTGAACTTAACAAATGTAAGAAACAAATCATCGGATGATGAAAACAGTTCGTTTTTGCTTATTTGAAAAATGCCGCGATTGGAATGTTTAAAATTATTTGCCTTAAAATTGATTCAATTGAAACGTAATAATTTGAATTAAAGTGAGTTTTTAGAATTTTCCAAATCCTCTTATATTCTTTTCGGCTTCTACTTTTAATTAGTATTGTGTACATATATGAATACGTTTTACATACATATAATTTTATTGAAAACTGTATGTTGGCTTATGTCTACCAATTTGTCTATCTGTAAACATTTTATGGTTGAAAAGCGTAGGAAAGGAACTAACTAGTTCTGTTCGTTGTTTCAGCATTTTATGTTTTGTTACTCACTTTTCATGTTATATAATATTAAAAAATCGCAATATTGTATGTATTTACTTTCTATATACTTCTGTTTTTCGTGCTCATAACTTTGTTATTATTATATTAATTTGGTGTTTGAATTTTGAATAATTTCATTTACATATCAATTTTTGAGTTTTGTGCTTATTTATGTACATATTTCATATGGATTCTACTTATTTTTATTATATATATTATATGCATACTAAATACTAACTTCAATGGTGGTGTGGAAACTAAAAATTCCTAATTTTTGTTTAAACAATAATCTTTGAGTGAGAACGCGTCCTTGAGCTCGATACAAAACTTGGCAGCATTCACACTTCATTGGATGATGAACAGCTGATAGGCGAAATGTTGGACTGCTAGAAAAAAACGCGTCAAAAATAACTGACGAAATACACATATTGAAATAACAGTGGAAAATAAAAAGAAACCAGATAAATATTAAAGTTATTGCGGTATTAGCCCTCTTCTATTTGCCATTTCCCCGCTAGCTTCTCTATGCTCGACTAATTTGGCGAAAAATTTGCATTCTCAAGCGAGTATGGCTATAGTTCATTAGGCCGTACTGCCTTACCAGCACCTGTTATTTAAGACAGCTCTGTTCCCGCGTTGCCGACATATGTATATTCATTTGGTTCATCTATTCGCCACTTACTAAGAAAAAAAGAGGCCTATTAATACTTCATTCTAATGTAACACTAATTTTTCAACAATAAAATGCCTAGAGTAAAAATTGGGTGCGCTCGGAAATGCGTCGGCGGAAAACGAGATTTCAATTTCCCACAACAACCAACAATTTATTTTTGCTTGCATCCGTTGCAGAAGAGGCTAAGGGGGAATTAAGAGATTTCAATACAAAAAATTTGGGCGCAAATTTTTCTGAAAGAGCTAGTTGTAGCTAGGGAACAAAATTTGACAAGAGGAAATTCCAAGTTGAAAACAATTTTAGGAGAGATAGGTAGATATATTTTAAGGGGTCCCAAACCCAGCGCACAACCATTTATCCTGGAATGTTTAACCTTCTCACGTTAACTTACTCCCGAACGGGTGTTCGGAAGCTACCCAGAGGATACATGGGCTAATCTCGGGAGTTGTGAGCTGCTTGAACCATAAGAATCGTCTTGGCCACACCCAAGCGAATGGCGATCAGTAACTTTCCCCACTTGCGTGGACTTCTACACATGGAACCATGGAAAATAAAATACCACCCAAGTTAAAGTTATTTAAGTATTGTAAACGATTTGTATAATTGTATTATATAGTCAACCTTATCAGGAGCAAAACTGTCGGATAGCAAATGCCGGATAGAAAACACAAATGCAAATTAATTATAAGCGTTTTTCACAGTGTTTTTATGACACGCGGTGTTGTGCTTAAATGAGAGAATTCGTACTTAGCGAGGTGATAACCGTTGGCCTTTATTTCCCAAATTCAACTGACTTAATAATAACCTTAATTCTAGACCTAAGCTCCAAAGACGCTGTTCTTGCACTTTACTGCAAGGGATCGTATTTCGTCGCGAGGCATAGCTCGCAACATTTTTGTGCGTCGACGTTTCCGCTGCCGCTAAATAATTTCTGTGGGAACTGCTATTTTACGTTCTTGCACTTTACTGCAAGGAATCATATTACGGCGCAAGGCATAGCTCGCAACATTGTTGGCATCGACGTTTCCGCTGCCAACTGTTTTTTTTTTGGAGCACATTTTGTCCGCTTTTTTGAATTATCACTGCACCTTATCTCATCAGCGTTTTGCAATGCACAAATTGCAACCGTTACTATCCTTAATAGGATCAACTACACTCGTTCATACCTACATAATAACTGCACACGGAGTTCACGTTCCTTCAGGGTCGGGCGACTAAGCCGGGTTCTAAGTTACAATGGGGATCAGCAGGTTGCGGATAGCCGGAAGGCCTATAGTACCAGGTTCGTTGTGAATACGTTTTTAAAAAATAAAAAATCCCTGACAAAGAGCGGAAGGAACAAAGGATACTGTATAAAAGCTAGCGATGATGTTTCTGTGTCAAAGGCGAATCGACACTGCTTTATTAAATATGTGTCTCCTTCACCATGCATGGTGAACAATACCAAATACAAAAACGAGGAATGTTTGGAACATATTGCCACGAGCTGACGGCTGTGTCATTCTGTTTCCTTAGTAATAACCAATTCAAAACAAAATGCAATTGAGCAATTCAAAACAAAATACAATAGAAGAAGCTGTAATAACAGCAACCACACCATCTTTGGCTCTATTAACAGAGGCTGCAGCGCTAAAATTAAAGAGTTAAAGGAGATTATGGAACTCTCAAAGCGGAAAATTAACCAGACAATGTGAGATCTGGTTACAAGAATTTCTGAGCACTTAGAGAGATCCATTCTGACTTTTAGAATATTCCTTATTCTAAAGGATGTGGCAAAAAGTGTTGTACTCGAAGTAAAAAGTAAATGCACGCACATCACCTCTTATAAAGCGCGTTATGGACAGCTATTCCAAAGAGGACCATAGACACCGTCCCTGCCTGGAAAAGCCCTGCGAAAAAGAGTAAAAACAACCGCGATGAAACTCTGAGGACAACGCCGGTATCAATGAACAAGCGATTCAATTCCGAAGGATGGAACACTGTGACGGGAAACAAACAGACGAAGCAAATGCAAGAAGAAATCGCGGTAGCTGTTAAAAGCGTTGGCAATGTCTAATATGCAGACATTCTGAAATGTGTGAAAACACAGCATGGTTTACAGCAGGCTGAATCAGAAAGTACATGGAGGTCAAAAAAAAAATGAAAGTGGAGACTTGTTACTGGTGCTCAAAAGACCATCCGATCTAAATACCTTGAAGATCAACGAAGCAGTTAAGGCTCAGGACTCTAACTGAACTACGGCATATCGAAATTCGTGATTTTGACGAGAGAAGAAGCACATGAAGCTGTAGCATTAGTTTGCGAAAAGCTTGTGGTGGGACACCATCGGCGACCCTAAAGGTTACACCAGACACAGCTACCAAGCTCACAGCAGCAGACAAAGTACGAATTGGCCTAGTTATCTGTCATATTAGAGACAAACTTGATCCGAAGAGGTGCTTTAAGTGCATGAAATACGGGCACATCGCAGCGAGATGTAAAAGCGCGAATGATTTCACGAAGTCTTGCTTTAAATGCGGCAGTAAAGTTCACCAGGCGAAGTGTTGTACTCAAACAGCAAATTTCATAATCTGCAAAAAGAAAAAATAAGCGACACCGCACACGCGATGACTAGCAACATGTGCCCTTCATATCAAAGAGCACTCAAAGAAATGCGACTTAAATGAAGTTTGGCCAACTGAATTTAAATCACTGCGAAAAGGCTCAAAGCCTGCTCGAACGTACAGACTGAGAGCACAAAATAGATATCGCAATGCTCAGCGAACCCTATAAACACGGAAATGGCACCGATTGGGTATCCGACACAACGGACAAATCAGCTATCTGGGATTGTGGAATGCATAGGCCACGAATGACGAACATAAACACAGCTTGCGGCTTTGTACGAGCACGTGTTGGAAATCTGTTTGTTTACACAGTTACCTTCCACCCAGCTTAACCCTGGCGTAAGGTATATACATACTGGAACATCTCGCAAATGACATTAAAGTCCATAGCCGGGTTATCGTAGCTGGTGACTTTAATGCTTGGGCAGTGAATTGGGGATGCCTCCGAACTAACCCTAGGGGAAGAGCCCTCCTGGAAGCGCTTATGAATTCTGGGAATCAGCAAACATTTCAAAAAGCAGGGAAACAGTCAATAATCTTCTTCTTAATTGACGCGATAACCGCTTACGCGATTTTGGCAGAGATTAACAAAGTGCGCCAGTCGTTTCTTTCTCGTGCTAACCGGCGCCAGTTGGACACACCAAGAGAAGCCAAGTCCTTCTCCACCTGATCTTTCCAACGCAGAGGAGGCCGCCCTCTTCCTCTGCTACCACCAGCTGGTACCGCATCGAATACTTTCAAAGCCGGAGCGTTTGTATCCATTCGGACGACATGACCCAGCCAACGAAGCCGCTGGATCTTTATTCGCTGCGCTATGTCTATGTCGCCGTACAGCTCATACAGCTTATCGTTCCATCGCCTGCGATATTCGCCGTTGCCAACGTGCAAAGGTCCAAAAATCTTACGCAGAATCTTTCTCTCGAACACTCCAAGCGTCGCTTCATCGGATGTTGTCATCGTCCAAACTTCTGCGCCATACGTTAGGGCGGGCATGATGAGAGTCTTGTAGAGTGTTAGTTTTGTTCGTCGAGAGAGGACTTTACAACTCAATTGCCTACTTAGTCCAAAGTAGCACTTGTTGGCAAGAGAGATTCTACGTTGGATTTCAAGGCTGACATTGTTATCGGTATTAATGCTGGTTCCTAAATAAACGAAGTCTTTTACAACCTCGAAATTATAACTGTCAACAGTGACGTGGGTGCCGATACGCGAGTGCGCCGACTGTTTGTTTGAAGACAGGAGGTACTTCGTTTTGTCCTCGTTCACCACCAAACCCATTCGCTTTGCCTCTTTATCCAGTTTGGAGAAGGCAGAACTAACAGCGCGGTTGTTAAGACCGATGATATCAATATCATCGGCATACGCCAACAATTGTACGCTCTTATAAAATATTGTGCCTGAGCGATTAAGTTCTGCGGCTCGTACGATGCTCTCCAACATCAGGTTAAAGAAGTCACACGACAGCGAGTCACCCTGTCTGAAACCTCGTTTGGTAAAACGGCTCGGAGAGGTCCTTCCCAATTCTGACGGCGCTGCTGGTGTTGAGCAACGTCATCTTACATAGCCGTATTAGTTTTGCGGGGATACCAAATTCAGACATAGCGACATACAGGTAACTCTTTTCCACACAATACGCTCGCTAGAACCTTATAGGCGATATTTAGAAGACTAATCCCGCGGTAATTGGCACAAATTGCAGGATCGCCCTTCTTATGGATTGGGCAGAGCACACTTAAATTCCAATCGGCAGGCATGCTTTCATCCGACCATATTATGCATAGGAGCTGATGCATGCACCTTACCAGCTCCTCGCCGCCATGTTTGAATAGCTCAGCCGGCAGTCCGTCGGCGCCCGCGGCTTTGTTGTTCTTTAGCCGCGTTATCGCTATTCTCACCTCGTCATGGTCGGGTAACGGAACGATAATTCCGTCGTCAGCGATTGGGGTATCGGGATCTTCACATTCTCTATGACATGCGCAGCTTTCACTGCTTAACAGGTTCGAGAAGTGTTCCCTCCATAATTTAAGATTGCTCTGTACGTCAGTCACCAGATCGCCGTCTTTGTTCTTACAGGAAAACGCCCCGGTCTTAAAACCTTCTGTAAGCCGCCGAACTTTCTGGTAGAATTTTCGGGCGTTGTTCCTATTGGCCAGCATCTCAAGCTCCTCGCACTCACGTATTTCGGCCTCTCGTTTCTTCTGTCGGATAATACGTCTCTCTTCCTTTTTCAGCTCTCTGTAGCGATCCCACATGGCTCGCATTGCGCCCGATCGCAGCGTGGCTCTATAGGCAGCATCTTTTCTTCCGGCGGCAGCATGACATTCCTCGTCGTACCAATTGTTTTTTCGGGCTCGCCGGAATCCGATTTCTTCTTCGGCGGCGGTACGTAGGGAACGAGAAATGTTGCTCCATTGCTCGCGCATGCCGGTGTGTTGGGCAGCGCTCTCCGAGAGCAGGAGTGAGGGTCGAGTGGCGAATTTTCTGGCTGTCTGTTGTGATTGCAGCTTTTCGATGTCGAACATTCTTTGCGTAGATAGATGTACGTTTTTTGCTGCACAGAGGCGTGTGCGCAGTTTAGCTGCAACAAGGTAATGATCCGAGTCGATGTTGGGTCCTCGGATCGTACGTACATCTAATACACTAGAAGCGTGTCTTCCATCTATCACAACATGATCGATCTGGTTTCGCGTTTTTCGATCAGGAGACAGCCAGGTAGCTTGGTGTATCTTTTTATGCTGGAATCTGGTGCTGCAGACTACCATGTTTCGGGCCCCGGCGAAGTCGATCAGCCTCTGTCCGTTACCGGATGTTTCGTTGTGTAGGCTGAATTTTCCGACTGTGGGACCAAAAATTCCCTCCTTGCCCACCCTGGCGTTGAAGTCGCCAAGCACGATTTTTATGTCGTGGCGGGGGCAGCAGTCAATAATCGCCATCACATTTTTTAGCTCCAGCCTCGTAAGTAGCACGAAATGGTCCCTTAGCCATTATTACACTGGTAGTTATCATTTCGCAGTAATTTGCTTCATAAACAAATATATATGCCTAACTTACCTTACTTAACCTAACTCTTGCGTTGTGAGATACCGTATTGTAACTTTGAACCCTGAAGTGTTCGAGATAATAATGGCAAATTTTACACCCACTGGAAATTCGTCTGAAAAGGCAAATCAAGTCATGAAGCAACTCACTAGAGTATGTGACGCAGCTATGATTAAACCACGGCCTAATAAATACCACAGAGAGCTCGTTTACTGGTAGACGGAAGAAATCTCCGCAGCACGTGGAGAATTTAATAGAGCAATGCCTGTGCTTTCAAAAACTATGTGATGATGTTGAACACAATCCATGGGGATTTGCATATCAGCTGGTGATGAAAAAAACAAAAGCCTTCAAACCGCTGCCCACGACATGCCCGGTCATACTGCATAACGTGGTCGAAACATTGTTCTCTCAACAGAAAGGCATCGCAACGTTGGTACACGGTGGAGAAGACGACGAAAATGGGTGTTTAACCAAAAGTGATGAAATTTGGCACATTTGCATACAGTTTAAAACAGTAAGGTCCTCGGGCCCGATGCGATCCCGAATGAAGCCCTTAAGTTGTCAATTCAAAAGCATCCGGAGACCTTTGTGGATGTTTAGGTTAGGTCAGGTGGTGGTAGCCGGTCTGTACGTCCAACTCACTTAGACCTTACTGGTCCGTTGTGATACCACTGTGTTGCACGGGAACCTAATTTACTTTCCTTCGTGAAACCATTTGGTGGCTCTTATGAAACACAGGATTGGTCCCATTCCCACGCCAGACAACTCTGTAAGAGAATTGAAAAAGTATGTACCTAGACAGCCCTTTAGCTAAGGCTGGACTATTGCAAAGGAAGGGCTCACCTGTTTCTTACTCTTCCTCATCTCTTCAACTTCTGCACTATTCATGGGAGAAAACTCCTAGTTTCAAGGAATACCTGCCAAATAGCAAATTACCGGTTATACTAGCCACGACCTTCGAGATATCATATCTCGAGAGGCTAAGCAATTCCTAGGCTACCTGTTATGCATATATCTTCATCTTTCCATGACCTATTGGTCTCTTGAATAATGTTGTTTTTGATTATTAGTTTACTCGTGACCAAAGGTATCCCAATGGTACTTTTATCACTGAACAGTTGAAGAGCAGTACCTTTTTGGCTAGCTCATCGGCTTTACAATTTCACTCAATATTTCTGTGCCCTGGAACCCAAATAGGCTGACCTTGAATACGACACTAATATCATTTAGGGTTGCCCGGCATTCATGTGCAACCTTAAGTCTTGGTATAGCCTCATTCAATGATTTAAGGCCGCCTGGTTATTCGAAAATATATTTATTGCCGTTTTTGTTACGGCATGCGTGTTTATATATGTAGCCACTTCTTTTTCCATTTCCAGTCCTAATTCCTTCGAAAATACTCCATAGCCAACCCTATCGTCTAGCTTGGAACCATCTGTTTAAAAATGTAATTCACCCCTTCCCAATGGCCTTGATGTTTGCCACTCCCTTCTTGATGATATACTCGTCTTGAAGAGCCTGTCGAAGGTGATTCTAGGAATAGAAGATTCTATTTCTTGTTTGTGAATGTTCAGAGTGTGCAAAATACAGGCGTGGCCAAACCACCGGTCTTTCCATAGCGCCATACTTTTGAGTCTAAGCGCTGAGGCGGCGGCCACGTGTTTTCCTACCAAATCTAGTGCAGGTAAATTCGGCCACCGTAGCTGAATGGGTGGGTTCGATTCTCGGTGAAACCCCTAAATTAAGCTAAACATGTTTCTAATAGCGGTTGCCCCTCGGCAGTCAATGGCAAACCTCCGAGTGTATTTCTGCCATGAAAAAGCTCCTCATAAAAATATTGCCGTTCGGAGTCGGCATGAAACTGTAGGTCTCTCCATTTGTGGAACAACATCAAGACGCACACCACTAATAGGAGGAGAAACCCGGCCAAACACCCAAAAAGGGTGTACGCGCCAATTATATACTATATATATGTGGGAGTGAACGTGAGTAAGATGGCAACCCATATTTGTGTCGCCCTGTGGCGCCACACCATCGAGAAAGATGAGAAAAGAAGTCGGCAGTCTTGCAACGACAACGTACGAGGAGAGACACAATATTCGAGTCCGCGGGTGCTGATCGGTTTCTGTCCAACATATATGTACTTTAATTTCAATATCTACACAGTTACTTTGTAAATTAATTTTAAAATATTACCAATAAACAATATATCTTTTCCATTTTACCACATTTTGGGGGCTCAACCTAAAAGTTTTAAAGTGTAAAGTGCTGTTTCATTAAACAACGAAACTGATAATTTCTAAAGAATAAGCATGTCTTGCCTTAATGATTTTATGTGTAGTAGCTTGCGCAGTAGCACCAAAGCCAAAATTGCTATTTTCCATAAATATATATTTGAAGAAGAAGGTGACAGAAATAACCGACGCAGACTTCGTGAGTTTTGTGGCTTTGGATACGACGAAAACAGCGACGAGTATCAGCAAAAGAAGATATACGTTAGTTCAAATTTAAGTGAACGCGACTTAGTTTCGATTTGCAACATGATGGGCATTAGCTACGATGAAGACGATGTGCTGTTGCACATATTTCGTAATTTACGACGCAACCACTTGTTCACCGAAAGAAATGACGACGTAAACGACGGAGAAAACGACGACGAAGAAGATGATAACGGCGAAAATTCTGGAGAGAATACAGCGAGTTGCGGCAAAAGGAGAAACGAAGTAGCGAACAGTAAAGTAGAGAGAAGTAACGTATGCAAAGAAGATCATGAAACGACAGACTATTACGACTTTGCGACAAATATAAGTGAAAAAAACAATGAAGAAAATGAAAACAGTAGAGCGTCGGTAAAACACATAAACATGCAAGTAAATAAATGTGTGGAAAATTCCATGACAAAATTTGCAATGACATTTCGCGATATTGAGGATTCTATTAGACCATTTGACGGTTCTAATAAGGTTCGTGTTGATTTGTGGTGCGAAGAATTTGAAGAGCAGTCTATATTAATGCAATGGGACAATCTTCAAAAATTTGTGTTTGCAAAAAATCTTTGCGTGGTGTTGCTAAACTTTTTGTAATGAACGAAAGAGGGTTGAATTCATGGCAAGCATTGAAAAATGCGTTGATTAACGAATTTAAAGACACAACAAACAGTGCACTTTTACATAAACAACTAAGTGAGCGTAAATTAAAAGAAAATGAAAATTTGCAAGAGTACTTTTATAATATGAAAGATATTGCAAATCGTGGTAATATTGAAGACGAAGCATTAATACAATATGTTATTGATGGAATTAACGATTTGACAGTAAACAAAACGATATTGTATGGTGCAAAAAAGTTGTATGATTTCAAAGACAAACTTAAGTGTTATGAAATGATGTGTATGCAAAGCAAATCAAAAGCAAAGCAAATGGTGAAAACAAATATAAACCAATATGAACGAAAAGAAGTGCAATGCTACAACTGTGGTGGAAAAGGCCATGTATCAAGCAGTTGCAAAGATAAAGAAAAAGGGAGAAAATGTTTTAAATGCAATCGGTTCGGGCATATTTCGGCAAATTGTGATACAAATAAAAAGGACGAAACAAATTCAAAAGCAAACACACGTCAAATTGTACTTAAGCGCGATTTTGCTCACAAGAATGTTAAAGTTGGGGACAAATATTACGATGCATTAGTTGACACGGGTAGTAAATTTAATATTGTTACTCAAGAGGTGTATGAAAACCTCAACAAACCAAAATTAAATGCGTGTAACGTTTCACTTGTTGGGTTTGGTGCAAATAGTCATGAAAATAAAATCAAACCCAGTGGGTTTTTTAAAAGAGAAATTGAGGTAGACGGTGAAACATTTTTATTAAACTTTTACGTGGTTTCGAACAATTGCATGGACATTAAAGTTGTACTTGGTGAAGAACTGTGTATGCAATCAGTAATTACTATTAACAAAGACGGTTTAATAATTAGAAAAGCGCAAACGGATACAACAATAAACGATGATGTACTTTTAATGAAAATTGATACAGTAATTCAAAATAATGAACTTGACATAGACACTGATGCAACCAAAGAAGCAAAAAAAACCGTGAGTGAAATAATTTCGAACTACAAACCAAACAAAATTTTAACAACAAACGTAGAAATGCGAATTATCCTTCACGATGAATCCCCAATATTTTCAAGACCACGACGATTGCCATTTTCTCAAGTCGACATAGTCGAAAGCCAAGTTGATGAATGGCTCAAAGACGGTATAATTGAAATTTCAAACTCAGAATTCACCAGCCCCGTGGTATTGGTAAAAAAACGCGACGGTTCACCAAGATTATGTATAGATTTTAGGCAAATAAATAAAAAAATTATTAAAGACCATTTTCCACTTCCATTGATTGATGATCAACTGGATCGGTTGCAAGATGCTAGGTTGTTCAGCACTTTAGATATGAGAAACGGGTTTTTTCACGTGCCGGTGGAACAGTCAAGTAGGAAGTACACATCCTTCGTCACGCAGAGCGGGCAATATCAATTCTGCAAGGTGCCTTTCGGGTTATGCAATTCTCCGGGGGTATTCCAGAGACACATCAACGCGATTTTTCGAGAGCTGAGACGAGAGGGTATTGCACTACCATATATAGACGATGTTATTATTCCAGCTAAGAACGAGCAGCAAGCAATGCACAATCTAGAAAAAGTAATAAACACCTGCCGTGACTATGGGTTAGAACTTAATATAAAGAAGTGTCAATTCCTTAAAAAAAAAGTTAATTTTCTTGGATATGTGATTGAAGATCAAAAAATCCGTGCATCGCCGGAAAAAACGCAAGCGGTATATAATTATAAAATACCCAAAACACAAAAACAACTTTTGAGTTTTTTGGGCCTAGTGGGTTACTTTAGGAAATTTATACCCAATTATTCAATCATCGCAAAGCCTTTGACTGACCTAACCAAACAAAACGTAAATTTTACCATGAGCTTACCAGCTGAACAAGCATTTAACGCACTTAAAAATGCACTATGCGAGAACAACGTGCTAAATATATATAATTGCACCTACGAGACTGAGTTACACACAGACGCTTCGATTGATGGGTTCGGTGCAGTGCTACTGCAGAAATCTCCACACGATGGTCAGCTGCACCCTGTCTACTATATGAGTAGAAAAACGACAGAAGCTCAAAGAAAGTTTACCAGCTATGAGCTGGAAGTACTGGCAGTAGTTGAGGCCATGGCGAAATTCAGAGTTTATCTACTTGGTATAAAGTTTAAGCTTATAACGGATTGTAAGGCATTTACGAAAACTCTAGAGAAGAAAAGTTTATGTACACGTGTAGCTCGTTGGATACTGTTACTACAAGAATTTGATTACGTTGTCGAGCACAGAGTAGGCACACGTATGAAGCACGTAGATGCCCTAAGCCGCTATGCAGTTATGTTGATACAAGATGACCAATTAATTATCAGAATAAGTCAAGCCCAATTAGACGATGAAAAGTTAAAAGCTATTAGAGAGGTACTTAAAAGCAAAAACTCATACAACGATTATTTTGTGAAGTCAAACATATTATATAAGATGTTCAGAGATACCGAACTAATCGCAATACCAGAAAATATGGAAAAACAAATTATTAGCCAGGCCCATGAGAGAGGTCACTTCGCAGTGAAAAAGACAAAAGAACTAATTTTAAAAGATTATTATATTTCAAATATCGACGAAAAAATTAGAAGACATATTGCGTGTTGTATACCATGTATCTTAAGTAACCGAAAGCGAGGCAAACAAGAAGGTTTACTCCATCCTATACAGAAAGAGGAGTTGCCACTATATACGTTTCATATAGATTTTTTGGGTCCTTTACAATCAACAAGCAAACAGTATCAGCATATTTTAGCAGTTATCGACTCATTCACAAAGTTTTGTTGGTTGTATCCGTCGAAGTCCACAACAAGTTTAGAAGTAATATCAAAGCTTCGCACCCAAAGCGCAATTTTCGGTAATCCGGCAAACATTGTTTCTGATAGAGGCGCTGCATTTTCCTCAAAAGAATTTCAAGAGTACTGCGAGAGTGAGAACATTAAACATACGATGATCACAACAGGCTTACCCAGAGTAAATGGCCAGGTTGAGAGGTTGAATGAAATTATAATATCAGTTTTGACAAAGTTAAGCAGCACAGACCCTACAAAATGGTTCAAACATGTATCCAAAGTTCAGCAAGCAATTAATTCAACGTTTACAAGAAGCATAAATACAACGCCGTTTGAGCTTTTGGTGGGAACAAAAATACGTACAAAAGACGACAAACATATACAAGAACTCATTGAACAAGAAGCTATAAATGCATTCAACGGCGATCGAAATGATCTTAGAAAACAAGCAAAGCGTCAAATTCTTGAGGTTCAGCAAGAAAACAGAAGAACATACAATCTCAGACGTAAGCCGGCACAGCAGTATAAGGTCAACGATTTGGTGGTAATAAAACGCACACAATTTGGTAGTGGTCTTAAACTAAAATCGAAATTTTTGGGTCCGTACCGTATAATAAAAATCAGAGGTAATAACTCATATGAGGTAGAAAAAATCGGCAATGGCGAAGGTCCAATAAATTCGACAACTTGCGCTGAATATATGAAGCCGTGGGTAAAAGGTTCAGACAAGAATGACTTACCATTCGAGACGAATGTTTAACAGGATGGCCGAATGTGGGAGTGAACGTGAGTAAGATGGCAACCCATATTTGTGTCGCCCTGTGGCGCCACACCATCGAGAAAGATGAGAAAAGAAGTCGGCAGTCTTGCAACGACAACGTACGAGGAGAGACACAATATTCGAGTCCGCGGGTGCTGATCGGTTTCTGTCCAACATATATGTACTTTAATTTCAATATCTACACAGTTACTTTGTAAATTAATTTTAAAATATTACCAATAAACAATATATCTTTTCCATTTTACCACATATATATATAAATTGATTAGCACTTCCAGCGCTTTATTTGACGTAGTTCTTAAAGCACCAAAGATGCATAGAAAAGTTGTTTTTTGGACTTTACTCATGATTCGAGCGTAACTCTCATTTTGAGCAGATGGCCACCATACAAGTCAATGTGTAACACGAGGTGTTCTTCTTCTTCTCTTCTTAATTGGTGCGATAACCGCTTACGCGATTTTGGCTGAGTTTAACAAAGCGCGCCAGTCGTTTCTTTCTCGTGCTAACCGGGGACAATGGAGCCGGAGCGTTTGTATCCATTCGGACGACATGACCCAGCCAACGTAGCCGCTGGATCTTTATTCGCTGCGCTATATCTGTGTCGTCGTAAAGCTCATACAGCTCATCGTTCTATCGCCTGCGAAAATCTTACGCAGAATCTTTCTCTCAAACACTCAGAGCTTCGCTTGATCGGATGTTCTCATCGTCCAAGCTTCTGCGCCATACGTTAGGACGGACATGATGAGGGCCTTGTAGAGTGTTAGTTTTGTTCGTCGATAGAGGACTTTACTGCTCAGTTGCCTACTTAGGCCATAGTTGCACTTGTTTGCAAGAGAGATTCTACGTTGGAGTAGTGCTGGTTCCTAATAAACGAAGTCTTTTACAACCACGAGGTGTTTGCCCCTATTTAATACCGACCGGTTTTTTGCAAGTATGTAATACAACATTGGCCTTCTTTACTCTTTCCGCAATACTAAGTTTCCACGTGAGCTTCCTGTCTAATATTAGTACTAGGTTCTTTATATTCTCTCTCAAAAGAGTCTCCACACCCATTTCTTTGTAAAGAGAATTATTTCAGTTTTTGCGGGTCTTATGCCGAGTCCACTGCTCTCAGTCCAGCTTCTAAGTGTGGCCATGTTAGAGTGCAGAATATCCATAAAGGTGTTAGAATATTTGCCTTTAACGGCAATTGCTGGGTCATCTGCGTCAGCAGAAATCTATTGTCGATTTGAAATTCGATATACCGATAGTCTGCGAGCGAATTTTCGTTTGAGACTCGCCATCCTTTTAACATGTCGGAAGACAGGGTGATATCCAAAACTTCCTCTCTGTTCTTAGTAATAAAAGTCGGCTCTGAACTTAAATTCACACCACTAATTTTGTTTTCAAGTTAAGTAGTGACTCACCTCTAGCGTTAGTGTCGCTGCTCCACCACAGGATGTTGTGAGAATTTGTGTCACAGGAGACAACCAAATCTTCTTCGTTAAAAAGCGGCCCCACACCGGTCAGCCTCTCCGAGTCTGTTGAGGATTGGCTTCTGGCCAAGTATCGCTGCGCAAACCGGTTTTGCCACTCTTCTTAATTGAGTCTAAATCTGACTCGTTGCTGCGATAGATTCCAATAGTTTTGTTAACCAATCCGAACCTCACAATGTTGTTCTTCGTTGAAAGTGGCACGAGCGATTCTCCATTGAGAATGAGCAACACCTGTCTCCTACCTTCTACTTGCTCTTCCATTCCTCCTACCTTCCAGTTATGGGTTGGCAGTTCTCTATTGAAGGATTTGAAAATCTCCTCCATTTGACTCGGCTCTGTTGGCTTGGCCGGAATCCAAATTCGAGCTCGAGGTCTGTTTCGCGAGGAGGTTTGTGGATGTTTACAACTCTTGCTTAGAGGAATGCACATTCCCGAAAGAATGGAATCTGCAAAAATTAGTGTTAATAACCAAAGGGACTAAGCCGGCGGAAGATTCCTCAGGCTATCGTCCTCTATGCATGCTGGACACGGCAAGCAAATTATTGGAAAGGGTGATGGGGAATCGTCATTGATAATACCGCAACGCTATCGCCGTATCAATATGGATAACGTAAAACACGCTCTACCGCAGATTCTGTTATAGCGGTAAAGCATATCGCTCATAAGGCGATCAAAGGTTTTTCGCTGGCTCTATAGAGATGAATAGGATTGCCTAGCCCCAACGTTGCTCGTAAAAAAAAATTCATTTAGTACAACTAATTGCGGCAAAATCTTAAATGCGTTGGAGAATTTTGAAGTTCCAGTATACATTCGGAAAATTGTTACAAGCTACTATACAGCTAAATGGGATCAAATACTGATAGAACTACTGAGTAAGAATGTGCCAACTATCTGCTAAAGCTAATGGTATCATAATTTGAAAACAGAACCCAATGGTATGATATAGACGAAGGCCCCAAATGCTATAGGGTAACTGGAGGTGTTGCTCACAGTTGGGTATCAGGCCCGACTCTATGGAACATCACGGACGATGGGATTCTACGCGTTGAGAAGCACAAACAAGCGAGTATTATTGTATATGGAGATAATTTAGCTGTGGTGGTCGTAGGGAAAACACTGGAAGAGGTCTGACGAGTAGGATACCGTCAGTAAAAATAAGCATTGGCTACAATCGTCTGGACTAAGACTAGGATACCATAAAATCAAACTGGTGCTCATAAGCTCACGAAGAAAAGTTGAAGATATTCAAATAAAGGTTGGTGCACACACCATAACATCAAAGCTAGAATCTGAAGAAACCCAGAATTATGGTCGTAACGTAGCCTCAACAAATTTGCGAAGACTAAGACGCGACGATAATGAACGCAGGCAAAATGAGGGAATATTCACATCCTGCCCCCGCGATGGAATATATTACCTGTTAGTACCGTTCGGAACGCAGAACTGCGAGTTTAATCCATAAGCACTTGCGTATCTTGGCTCAAAAAGGGTTGGGTATACTGCAAGTGAATCGGGCATGCCGACTCATACATATTTTTAGAAGATTCCACCTCTCTGGTCCGCATACGAAGAAAAAGATCTAATAAATCTAACTACATCTAACTCTATTTTTAAACGAATTGTTTTGTTTTAACACGATTTTCAATATTTTATGAATTTTTAATGAATCTAATAGAGCAAATAGAGTGAGATTTCTCGACGCATGTACGAAGCGTTTAAATTAGTCTCAAGAAAAGTCTCTGAGACTCGGTAGACTATGCTATCGCCGTTTAATAATTTATTTCCTATAATATATTTAATGCAATAAATTCTTAAGTGAACTCTAAAAATTATTTTTTAATATGGTTTTTACCTAATTCTCCTTTTTTTTACACGAATTTTTTGGAAACGTGTCTATCGTGTTAAAAGAGAGTTAGATATATGTATAATCATTACATGCAAATTTCAAGGCGAACGCATACCATAACAAACAGGTATATAACGTCACACTGAACTATGTATGACATAGTCCACTAAGTACTTGCGCAGACCCAGTAGGACTGCGCTTTCAATTAAATTACAATATATGTATTGTATATATGTCCTTTTATTTAACTAATTTGTGCTTGTTAGTAAAAGCAAGTGGAAACGCTCACTGTGCTTATTAATCTTGTCATTCGAGCCAGATTTTCTAAACGAATAGGTCATCATGAGTGTGAAATCAGATTGCGCGACACCGCTCTGGGTAGCTAGCGGTACAAACATCCGCACCAAGGTTGTGCAGCGCCAGCGGTTAATTCAACACATCATGGATCAGCGCACCAGCATCCATCTGCAGTTACCATACCAATTGGAGACGAAGCTATAACTGGTGGAACACCACTTCCGCACATTTGAACGTCTGCAGTCAGTGCTCGAATCTCAGCTGGAAATGGATCACATCACGTATTCGAAGACTCCTTTTGTGAGTGCCATCATCAAACGCATATCAGAATTGCGTGAGTGGAACACCCTTGGCAGTAAGCACTTTAAACAAGCATTTCACAGCATAGACAGAAGGAATATTACATTTTTGCTGCAGTTCATTGGCATCGCGTTAAAGCTAATTAAGCTTTCTATGATGACGTTTAAAAATACCACGGCGAAAGTCATTGTGCAAGCAGAGCGTTCTGAATCATCTCCCATCATATCGGGAGTTAAACAGGGACACGCTTTATCAACATTGATATTCAACCTGGTTCTGCACGCAGCAATTACCGAACTAAATCCAAATGGGACTTTATGCAACAAACCGTTCCAGCTTTGTGCATATGCAGATGATGTAGATACCTATCTTGGCGAAAAGCAGGATTGAATTACAGAGTGCGTTTAAAAAACTAGAATAAAAAGATCGAACTACCGGACTAGAAATTAATACAGAAAAAACGAAGTTTATGGCCCGGCCCACAGTGCGGCCGATTCCCGAAAAGCTGGCCAAGACTCAAAAAATTAAGTAATTGATTCAAAATTTCTTACTCGGGGGTTTTCGGGGTCACTGATTACGAATTTGATCTTAAAATTTTGAAAATCCACCCCCTTCCCACCTATTGGCCAGCCCCTCACGTGAAATAGCGTATATTCTAGAACATAATCAAGATGCATGTTAATTTATATGTTTTCGGGGTCGCTGATTACGAATTTGATCTTAAAATTTTGAAAATCCACCCCCTTCCACCCCTATTGGCCACCCCCTCACGTGAAATGGCGTATATTCTAGAACATAATCAAGATGCATGTTAATTTATGTTTTCAGGGTCGCTGATTACGAATTTGATCTTAAAATTTTGAAAATCCACCCCCTTCCACCCCTATTGGCCACCCCCTCACGTGAAATAGCGTATATTCAAGAACATAATCAAGATGCATGTAAATTTATATGTTTTCGGGGTCGCAAGGTAGGAGCATACTGCTCCTGCTAGTAGTCGTAAAAATGGTGCCAGACATGCAAGGAAAATGGGAGGAAAAGATAGCTGCCAACTCTGACAAATCAAGCTCCTCTAGTCCCCAGTTGACATCATGGAATTATCTAGCCAGTTTACAGGGAACTTACAGCAAATTTACAGCGAACTTTTTCCTAAAATATTGAACCTTCCTCTATCCACCCGCATAGAAAGTGTCTCTTCTTCTTCAATGTCGTTACAGCTTCTGCAATAGCCGTTATAGGGTGCTTCCAACCTACTGGCATGCCTGTCAATCAGACAATGCCCTGTTAGGGCCCCAAGAAGATTTCTCATGTTCTTCCTGTTCAGTTTCAACAGTCGGCTTGTGCGGCCATGTTCCATTCTGGACACATCATTCTACTTGTTTATTCTACTTTGTTTATTACAAAGTACTATGTTAGTTCTGTCAAATCGGCGATACATTCTTTTACTGTCTTCGAGTTAATATTAGGCGATTTTAAAGTTTTCAGGGCCGATTGGCTATCTGAATATATTGTATATTTATATTTCTTGTGGTGAGGACACTTTAATTTAGGGCTAACAGGCCTGATAGCCAGAATTGCAGCTTGAAATACACTACTGTGATCCGGTAGCGGGATCAGAGTGACGGCCTCCGCCTACTTGTTCATTTAGCTTGAAATCATCAGTATAGATACTGATTCCACTACTGTTGTCCATTACCCCATTGTCCCAAGCTTCTCTCGTTGGGAAAGTTGTGGTAAAGGATGTGTTTATGTACATGTACCTCTACTGAGTTACAAAAGTCTGTCCTTTGATGTAAGAAGGGGTATTCGTCTAGTATTCTTGCGAGACCCCTCCTGTTAGTGGCTAGGTTAGAAGATTCTCTTAACTTAAGTGCAGGTTTCGCCGCCAACTGTTTGCTGTAGGCCTCTTATTAATATTGCAACATCATCTGCGTAAGCCACTACGTGTATCTTCCTTTCCTCTAGATTCTTTAACAATCGATTCATTGTCAGTATCCCCAGCAGGCGAGAAAGTACACCGCCCAGAGAGATAACCCCCTTCTGACGAATCTGCGTATCGTCGAGAGGCCCAACGTCGAAATTACGAACCTGCCTAATAACAATTGTTCTATAAATTTAACTAGGCCTTCGACTGATTTGGGGGTATCAGTCATCGCGCTTGCTGGGCCCCCGGTAAAATGTGGCTCAAAGCGCTCTCTATGTCTAGGAAGGCAACCAGAGAATACTCTTTAGGTAAGGTTAGGTTACCCTGGCTGGCAATAAGGCACGCATACACATTCTGGTCCCTAGCGATACGAGATGAAGACCGACCTCTGTGAATACCGAAAGTAGACATCATCTAGGATTTCAGCGCTTTTGGCGAATCTAAACAGAGCTGAGAGATCCGCTTTTGAGACGTCCCGCAGACCCTCAAACAATGGGGCTCCCAGGCATTTTGAACGCGTTTTTAATAATGTCGGACAGACGCACATAAGGTGTTCAAAAGTTTCCTCAACATCCTCTCTGCATTTCCTACATTTGTCCGTGTTAACAACCCCTATCTTGTACGCATGTGCAGCCAATAGATTATGACCTGCTAGCATACCTATGATAGTTCTGCAGTCCTTTCGCGAGAGCGAAAGTACGAATTGAGTCAGTTTTTTGTCGTTAATTTACACATAACATTTGCTGTTTTGCATGTGGTCAGAGTAGTCCACCTAGCTTTCACTCGCTTTTTCATGTAGCTTTCACTCGCTTTTTCCATTTCATTGTATATTGTATTTACCGGTTTTGATATGTCGTTCTCTTGTTCAAATGTTAGTATAGCAGCACTCTTTGCTATCTCATCTACCATTTTGTTCCCCATAATGCCTTTCAGGTACCCAGTAGATATGCAGCCTACTATTTACGGCTAGCCTTTCTATGTCCTCCCTGCTCCCTTGAACATTTTTGGACTTAATACATAATGAGCTTATTGGTTTTATTGCTGCTTGACTGTCCACGTATATATTAATTATTGAGTTCTTTCTTGTTCTTGTGTAGGCTAGCTCCGCTGCTTTATCCACAGCAAAAACTTCCGCTAGGAAAATACTGCTGTGGTCTGGCAGCTTGATAGGCCGCCTTATCCTAAGTTTTGAGCAGTAAACGCCCGCTCCCACTCCATCTAAAGTGTTAGAGCCGTATATATAGATGTGAAAAGTCCTATGGCCAGGCTTCATGTCTTTGTGGCATCCCTCCTTTTCACTTGTAGTACGAAACCTTCTCTCCCAATTAAAGTACGGAGTCATGTAGTCTGTGTAACCTGAGCTCCACTTTCCTATTGAGCTGTGTCTGAAAGTTCTACAGGTGAATACCCCAGCAGCCACTAACCTCCTCGCGGATTTCGCTGCCAGGTTTTCCGCCATAAGGTCAAAAGGTGGCATGCTGAGTATCATTTCCAGCGCCGCCGTTGGAGTGGTTCTCATCGCTCCTGTTATGCACAGAGCAGCGAGTCGTTTAATCCTTTCCAGTGGCATTAAGAATGTCAGTTTTCTTGTCGCAGTCCACCATACTAAGGCCCCATACAGCAATATCGGTCTAACTACTGCCGTGTAGCACCATTGCATCAGAGAGGGTGATAGACCCCAAGTAACGCCCAGCATTATTCTACATGCGTACAACGCATTACTGGCCTTTTTCTCACACCCTTTCCTCCACATTGGGCTTCTACAGCAATTTAATGTCTAGTATTACTCCGAGGTACTTCGCATGATCTTTGAGAATTAGTTCGTTGTTGCCTAGCTTCGAGAGGTTCCACGTCGGGATCCTATACTTCCTGGTTAAAAGTACCATGTCCGTTTTTTCGGCTTTTATCCCTAGCCCTGCGCGACATGTCCATTGGTGTACCGTTTTAAGTGTGTTATTCATCACATTACTGATGGTGTCCAGGTACCGCGGGTTGCACATGAAGTGACTCTATACTTTTAAAATAGCATCTTTCGTCACGTTGTTAAAGGCCCTGATATATCTAGAAATACTCCTACAGCATATTCCTTATATTCTAACGCCTTTTCTTTGTTTAGTACAAGTGAGTCAAGTGCAGTTTCAATAGAACTTCCTTTAGTGTAAGCGTGCTGCGCCTTCAATAACTCATCCGGCGCAATTGTGTCTATAATATATGTGTCTGGAATCTTCTCTAACGTTTTCAAGAGAAATGAGGTCAGACTACTGGGCCTGTATTCCTTCCAGTAGAGAGGGTTGCTTTTTCCAGTTTTTGGAATAAACACAACTCTCGCTTCTCTCCATAATACAGGAGCATAGCTGAACCTCAAGCATCCCATGAATGTCATTCTTAACCATGGTACCAGACGATAGCTACCCTTTTGGAGCATAGCTGGGAAGATTCCTTCCACTCCTGGCAATTTATATGGGTCGAAGCTTCGTATAGCCCATATTAACTTGTTGGTCGTAATTACGTTCGTCGGGATGTCGTGCATAACATCTCTTCTAGGTTCGAGATCTATAGTGTCCGCACACCCTGGAAAATGTGTGCTGACTAGGTCATCTAGAGAGTCCTGGCAGCTGGCAGCTCATTTCGAGAGCGTGCTTCTTTCTGGCAGCTGTTTCTACTAACTTCCGAAGTTCTGTCTGTGGTGCTTCTTCATCATGTGGCATAAAGCAAGACACAAAGATTAACGTCATATCCTTACAGCCCTCCAGTGCCACCATTGTCAGATTGTCTGAAGAGAGATTATGATCAATATAAGAACATATACTTTTTGTAACCATTATCGCTGTCCCTACCTTTCTTTTTGCAATCGAGATGTAGGTGTGGTAGTTATGCTACTTTAGACCGGAGACTATATTCCCCGATGCTAGCCATGGTTCCTGGACTAGAGCCACATCGTAGCCGACTCCTTCTATGTTGTGCAGGAGCTCGGCTAAGGCGTTCTTACTTTTGTGGAAGTTTATCTGAAGGACCTTCAGCATCTGGTCTCAGTACCTTCTCGGGTTTGGATACTTCTTCCAGCTTACCCTTCTCCACTTACTTTAACTGAGGGTGGCTTCCAGGATCTCTTCTATACAGAGATTCTTTTCCACCTCCCTCGAAGCGAGCGTGTTGGGATTGTCATCTGCCGGGTTGCACTTTTTGAGACGAAGGTGCACGCTACCAACTCCCCAAGCCATCCTCCTGAATTGTGCGTAAGGCTGGTCATCTGCCGGCTTGTTGATGTGGATAATGTAGTATTGGCCTCCATCAGCAATTGCTGGTTTTGCCACGCTCAATACTTTCCAGTCGTCTGTTGGTACGCCCGTGTTTTGTCTCTGTAGTAGTCGCAGTGCATTTGCGGGTTTTACCACTCGCGGAATGAAAACCTTTGCCTTCGGTATTGAGGGAATGCAGCTGCGATCAACAATTTCTAGTGGTGCCCCCTCCCACAGGCCTTGAAGCGTTTCTACTACTTCCTTTAGCCATGTGAGCGTGGGGTCATCCTTACATTTTATAATTTTGACGCCGCTGAATCACCCTGCTCCGTCAAATGCTGGCATTGGTCCGTTCAGCTCTGCGTCCATTTTCGTTAGTAGGGTTTCCAGTAGCTTCATTTCCCCTATCTTCCACCGTTCCTACGACATTGCGAATATTCTTTATTCTCTATTGACTTCTCTATCTCCGTAACTAGTGGATTGGGGTTAAGTGTTTCTTCTCACTGTATGAGTCTTTGTTAGGACTGACATTGACTACTACGAGGACGGCACAGGGCGTAAATATGCGCAATGCAGATGATTACTCCAACCCCATAGCCTCTACTAAGCCAAGACCGTTAGCGCGTGATGAAGAATCACATCCTGTGCAAGGTAACCCTGCTACTTTACTCAGTAAGATCCCTTGCTGTCGGATGACAAATAGCGTGATAACTGCGTTAAAACAGAGCGCTACGGATCTAGACTTGAACTGTCGATAACGGGTTCCTCTTCAACAGTGGTTCCCTTGAACAGTATTAATAGGTCCACCAAACGGAAATGAGTTCAAACCAGGACTACTCTGCACGGGGTACCCACACTTGTGGTAATCCTCCCGCTGATTCTCCAGCGGCTTGGGCATCGGATGTGCAGGCCCAAAACTCATTCACCACCAAGACGACCAGGGCTGAAAATAACGGCAAATGCTAAATAAAAAATTTTCAACTACTCTTTTGCAATTGTTTCTGCATGAAATCGCTCGTGTAAGTAATTACAATCATCTTGAATCCAGAATTATTAAAATCGGTTCATTTTTGACTAAGTTATGGGCATTTCAAAAAAATTTTTTCTTATGTTATTAAAAAAATCGAGTTTGAGCCGAAAAACAAAATTGCCGATAACTCTTGAAAAAAATTTTTTTCGGGCGAACAAAAAAATACGTGTCTCATTATTTTGACCAGAGAGCAACATATTTCAGTTACATCGAAATCGAAGAACATGACCCGAATAGCCCGGTTGAATTGAAATGGAAAGCATCGGAGGCAATTTGGAGGACGCAGATGTGGTTATGACGCAGGTAGCCCCTGCCTGTCATATCCCCACGACTGAGAAAACCAAATTGGTTCCTGTCCTAGCACCAGTTTCGGCAGCTGTTGGGACTATGTTTAATCACGCTCAGAAAGTACCAGTACACCAATGGACACGAAACAGATGCCAGCTTCAGAAGAAAATCTGTCTAATAGGCAGACGAAGCGGCAAAGGCAGAGGAACGCGAAGAAGGCAAGAGAAAAAGTAGGTATGACTACGGCTAACGTAGCTATGCCAGCTGCCTTCTCGAGCCGGAGTTGGGGCTCATTTGTCTTCGTCCAGTCCTGTAGCCGAATCTTGGAGGAAGAAGGGTGATAAACCGGACTTCTCTGCACGGCGTACCCACACTTGTGGCAATCCACCCGCTGGTTCTCCAACGGCTTGGGCATCGGATGTGGTGGCCAAAAACTCATTCACCACCAAGACGACCAGGGCTGAAAATCAGGGACCTGGAGAAAGCAAGCTCCTGGTTGAGGGTGGACAACTATTGGACGGTGTATCCTCGTCAGGCTCTATACGTGGCTCTATAGAGAGCCTGTTACTGGGCGAAAAGGAGCTTGGCTCAGTGGAACCAGCGAAAGCAATGGAGATGTCATGTCACCACGACTGAGAAAACCAAATTGGTTCCTATCCTGGCACCAGTTTCGGCGACTGTTAGGGCTATGGTTAATCAGAGTTCACGCTCAGAAGGTACCAGCGCACCAATGGCCACGGAACAGATGCCAGCTTCATGGGAAAATCTGTCTAATAGACAGAAGAAGCGGCAAAGGCAGAGGAACGCGAAGAAGGCAAGTGAAACAGTAGGTATGACTGCGGCTAACGTAGCTATGCCAACTGCAACTCTGTCTTCGTCCACTCCTGTAGCCGAAACTGGCAAGAGAAACAGATCTGATGATGACCCATCTGATCTGGCCACCTTGACAGATGAAGCGACGGTGAGCGCACCAGTTGGCACGAGGAAGAAAAAAAAGGAGGAAGGGTAATAAACTCGAATCCGAAGTAAGCAACCTTAGACAACAGGATGTAGTGTCTGCAGGAGAAGCCTCTTGCAGCAATCAAGTGCCTGGTAGTAGTACCAACGAATCCAGTGGAAGGAGTCCCGCGGGGGCTAAGAGTGCAGTAGCGAGCGCCAAACCCAGTCCGCCTAGTGATCCACTATTGTCTCTCTAAGGTAACTATGCTGCAGCAGCAGCCAGCGGCATGAGGGTGGAGATCTGAGGTGATGGGCATATCCAATTGTCCCAAAAACAATTGGATTTTGTCGACAGACAAGTCTGGGAGGCGATAGGCAATTCGAAAAATGCACCTTGATTCGAGCGAATGAGAGTTGAGCAAGGTATCTTGAAGGTACAATGCTCAAAAACTCAGTCGCTCGAACGACTGACCAAAACTGTGGCTGGGATGCCAGCATTTGAAGGCTGTAAGTTTGTCATTTGGCAAACGAACAAAATTCAAAAACTGGTAAAGCTCAGCATGCTGATCCCTGGGCCTCCAAGGGAGCCGCATGTGATCATCTCTAGGCTCCATGCCCTGAACGAGGGACTTGATACGAAGCTCTGGAGCTCATACCACTATACCAAAGCGGGGACGGGTTCTAACTATGGAAACTGTTCCCGCTTGGTTCTTGGTGTGGATCCAGAATCGTTGAAGGTCATACGGTCGAGGTATGGAATGCGCCGATATTACTAGTTACCGTCCTCGATTCAGATATAGGAAAGGTGTAAGATTGGAATTATGGCTGTCCATATGGCATCAAATATTTCATTTACGCAAATTAACTTGCAGCATAGCATATCGGCTACGGCCCTTTTATGCCGTAGTCAACCGAAACTGCACACAAATGCTCACATAATACAGGGCTTGGGAGATATAAACTGGGGGTCTATCCTTTATAAAGAGGAAGAGGTCCGTCCGTGTACGTGTATTATTATGCCGAAAGCGGTTGATTACACTTTGTTAAGACAATTCTGCTGTCAAGACTTAGTTGCAGTCAAAATAGAGTATCGGTTAGAAGGGAAAGAAGTAGAGACAATTGTCGTCTCGGCCTAATTTCCTTGCGACTCAATTCTCCCTCCCCCTACGAGTGAGTTTATGGAAGTTGTAAGATATGCTGACTCCATTGGATTAGGTCTAATTGTGGAATATGACGCAAATTCACAGAACACACTCTGGGGTAGGACAAAATGTAACTTCAGGGGGCATAAACTTATGGACTTCATTCCGTCATCTCGGTTGTTCATACAGAACGTTGGCACCAGTCCGACTTTTGTAACCAGGAAGTAATGGATATGACATTATCTAACAATAAAATATCAGATCATAATACTGGCTGGAAAATACTCGATAAAGATTCCCTGTCGGATCATCCTTATATAGAGTTCAGGCTTGCGATCGAGGCAACCTCGACCCTAGCAGGCCGGAATTCTCGAAAAGCGGATTGGGCACGATATGAGAAACCTACTAAAGCGAAATCTTTGATGTTCCCAAACTCCGAACCATAACTGCGACTGAAGAAGCTACAAAATCATTGGGGCGAACTTTGATCGAGTGTTATAACAAGGTGTGCCCGGAACGTAGGAGAAGAGAGGGTAAGACAGTCCCTTGGTGGAACACCGGACTCTCGAAACTCCAGAAAACTTCTCTCCACGAAACTTCTTAGCTCAGCTCTTAAAACTCAGTTGGAAGAAAATTGGACTGCCTACCGAAAGCTGAAGAAGGAATATAAAAAGAAAATAAGATCATCTAAATTGGACTCTTATAGAACCTTCTGCAGTGAACTGGAGGAACGGGAGAGTTCAGCGAGGTTATGCAAAGCCCTCCAAAAAGACCGGACGGCTAGGCTAGACTCACTGCTCAAAGCAGAAGTGTACGATGTTCTCTTTTCAACACATTTCCCTGGCTCCAGGCAGTGGACGTGATAGGTTTATTGCATCCGGGATAGTTAACGAGGAAACGATAAGGTTCGCCTTCTCGTCTTTCGAAAACCTAAAGTCCCCAGGACCCGATGGCCTTTACCAATCATGCTCAAGCGAGGCGGAGAACAACTAGTAAAGGCTTTTAAAAGAATCTTTACGGGATGTCATGCGCACGCTTATGTTCCACAATCGTGGCCTTTGGGGACAGTTGTGTTTGTTCCAAAGCAAGGCAAGGACAACTATGCCTTACAAAAAGTTTCAGACCTATAAGCCTGACTTCGTTTATGCTTAAGGGTCTGTAACGTATGGTGGAGAAGCACATTAGGACGAGGGTTCTAAGTCGAAATCCTCTCAACGTCAGGCAACATGCTTATCAAAGTGGGAAATCTTGCGAATCGGCTCTGCACGAGTGCGTTAGCATAATCGAAAAAGGCCTGGAAACAAGAGGGTACACTCTTGGTGTGTTTGTGGACATTGAGGGAGCTTTCGACAATGCTACCTTTGACTCTATGTGCTCTTCTAGCAGAAGTCATAGAGTTGAAGAAATCATTGTCAGATGGATCCACTCTATGCTATCCAAAAGACTGCTTACCATGGATAGAGAAAGCAGTAAAGGAGTCTCAGTTGAGGTAAAGAAGGGTTGCTCACAAGGCGGCGTACTCTCTCCCCTTCTCTGGAGCTTCGTGGGGGTCTCTCTTCTTAATGATCTGCATGAAATTGGACACATCGAAACCTACGCAGACGATGTGAGCGTATTAATCTCAGGGCGATCACTTGAAGTTATATGCAATAAAATGCAGATAGCTCTAAATAAGATTGAGTATTGGTGCGAATTGCATGGACTTTCGTTGAATCCGACAAAAATCACCTTAGTGCTTTTCACTAGAAAACGCAATATGGAAGGCCTGTTACTACCACTGTCTTCTGAGGTTAAATATTTAGGAGTGATACTAGATAGTAAACTTACCTGAAAGAAGCACGTCGAGCAGAAGGTATCTCGAACACTAAAAGTCTTCTGGCAGTGTAAAACCTTTGGCAAGGCATTGGGTCTAAGACCGGCGATAGTACACTGGCTGTACATCACCCTGTTTAGACCCATTATTACATAGAAATGTGTGCTTGGGTATCACAGGTGCCATGAGTACGACATTTGGTGATGCCCTTAATGGCATTCTGAACTTGCAACCTTTAGATCTTCAAATTGGAAAGGAAGCAATGAAGGCGGCGTACAAGCTCAAGTTAAACGAGGTCTGGGGAAATGAAGAAAGCACTGGCCACTGTCAGATATACCACCAGTTGTCGGACCGGTGCACATTGTTCTCGATGCCAGTGGACAATCGGGTGCCTGTGGTTAGCTTTGATAGGGAGTATGATGTTTCGATCCCAGATAGAGATCAATGGTTAAGTCCAGAGAACCTATTAAAGGGATATCAGCAACTTTCTACACCGACGGGTTAGCTGAACGAGTTATCTGATAAATTGGCAAATTAGTGCTCTGTAAGTATGCCACTAGGCCCTGGACCCT
The DNA here is from genome assembly GCF_027943255.1 of Anastrepha obliqua. NCBI lineage: Eukaryota > Metazoa > Arthropoda > Insecta > Diptera > Tephritidae > Anastrepha > Anastrepha obliqua. Next base: position 41,158,096 of record NC_072897.1, on the reverse strand, counting down.
TTCTAGGTGTCAATTCCGCATCTATTCAACTATGGATTGACGACTTCATGAGGTCTACCCATAGAGGATGTTGGTCTGAGTTGCTTTGTGAAAGAACCAAACAGGAAAACAGCGACATGTCTCCTAAAACTCAGCGGGAAGGACCTCAGAGTCATGGTGGGTGTAATCACAGGGTACAACGTCTGTGGTCAGCATGTGGCTACCATGGGCGTCGTGGACAGCCCAATATGCCTATCCTGTCTTGAGAATGACGACACTGCAGAGCATTTTCTCTGTAGCTGTCCTGCATTTTCCAGAATTAGACTTAGGATATTGGGTTGCGATACACTGAGTATGGACAAAGTTCATACTCTTCTTCTTCCGGATCTCTTCAAATTCATCAATAAATCCATGAGATTTGTGGAAGAGTGACCTCAAACTAATATATCCGTTTTTAGCATCCACCTTTTATCTTCTTATCTCTATTCTTTCTACTGATATCTATCCGGGTGTAGTACAATAGTCTACTGACTGAGTGCTTGGACTTGTCCAGCACCCCATAAATCTAATCTAATCTAACTAGTGGATTTCGTGCTGCCTCTGTGGATTTACCTTTATAGTATGCATGTGGTGATCTCGCAAGTAGGGGACACCGTCCCTTTTCTGTCATAAAGGTGTTTATTAATCGATGTAACGTCTTTAATAGAAATGGGGAAGGGTTAGTAGGTCTGAACTCCTACCAGTCTTTGGTATAAAAACTACCCTGACTTCTCTCCACCTTAGGGGGACGTAATTCGGTAGTAGTGCTGCTCTGAATATGATTATCAGCCATTTCATAACGTTGCCTATTGTCTGTTGCAGTGGCGCAGAGATTATCCCATCTGGTCCCAGTGTTTTGTATGGTTGAAAGTTCTCTGCAGCCCAAGTTATCTTGGCTTCTGTGACAATGCTAAGGATAAGGAACCTAGTACCGCATCCGAAGTTGGATTATTTGTGGTTATCGCTTCCTCTAAATTACCTGGGAAGTGAGTATTTAGTAGTAGATCTACTGATTCTTCGCTGGATTCTGTCCAGCTGGAGTCTGGTTTCTGAAGATACCCTATGGGTTGAGCAGACTTGGTTGGGATTTTTCTCAGTCGAGATGCCTCTACATTAGTCTCGATCTCTCCATAAAGACCCACTCGCTTTCGCGTTGGGAGAATTTGGGCTTGTTGAATTGTTTCCTACAATTCTTTTGCAGCGTTTTTAGTCCGGAGACCATCAGGGTGGCTTATTGCTGGGCAAGCCTTGTGCAGGGCTTGGTTGCAACAATTAGTCAGTCTATTGACTATATTATCTAATGTCTCTATGTTAGAAGGGTTGAAAGGTGGATCCATGGGCAAACGTTTCTTGAGAGTATATTAGCAAGTTTGTTTTCCTATGGTTCCTTAATTTTAGTGCTTTAGGATGAATACCCTCTTTCTGGAGCGTGCATTCTATACATCTGTGATCAGAGAATAAATGTGCATTGAGTACCCTCCAATTCACTATTCTATCTATAATTGAGTCTGAAACTAATGTCAAGAACTTCCTGACGATTACGTACAATAAAGTTTGGCTCATTACCGCGATTGCAGAACAATAATTTGGTCCCATGATGAAATTAAATCTGAACTACCCCAGGTAGTGTTATGGGCGTTTGCGTCGCCTCCCATTAATAATTAGCTGCTGCAGGTTGCGCTGTCCAGTATGAGCTCTTTTACCAGCTTCGACGGTACTGGATGTTCGTATGCCATGTCTCGCAGCTTATCGTTGTTGTGTCTGTATTGATATATTCATGGATCATAAATGTAGTTAGTTTTGTTTTTGCCATTATACAAGACCTTGTTTTACCTTGAGAATCCACCGTGTATAGCTTGTGGTTCGGTGTCCTCAATCCGCAGATACGTCCTCCATTGATCCATGTCTCTTGAATGAGGAAAAAATCAGAGTTTTCTACTGCCATGCCATCGATTAGGTCTTGTGAGGCTAGTTTACTGTGGTGCGGATTCATTTGAAGAAGACACATTGGTCAAGGTGGTATTCACATCTTCTTGCGATTCGTCGTCGGTTTAATTTTGTTTTCGTTTGGATTCCCACCAAATCCAACTAGACTTACATTACATGCACTTATTTTTGGCATATTTAATTTTTATACACGTCTTGTGTTACGATATTGAATTTGCTGCCTATGTCAAGTAATGCTAAATAATTTTTGTAACCGATTTTCACATATTTGTGGATCACGCTTAATTGCGATTTTCCGAGTATTTGCTAACCCTTCATTTTTTTTCTCTTCGCAATTCGCTGAAACATGCTGAAACGATTGCATCTAAAACATTTTCTACCCCTTTCTTTGTTCTTGCAATTTCTTATATACTATGGCCCCTATTATGAGCAACATTCGATCTTCGACTATAGTCGAAAGTGCTGATCGAACGAATTTTCATTTGGTATTATGGTGCTCATTCGTTGAAGAATAGGACTATTGTGAATTTCGATCGCTCGACGCATTTGCAATAGATAATTTTTCTCAGCTGATGCAGCAAATCAAAATAAAAGAAAAACCGATTGTGTTGAAATTCTTTGCTAACAACAATTTTAAAAGTTAAAAAAAGTATTTTTTGTGAAAATGAGTACAACGGAGTTGTGGTTCGACGATTCATCGCTCGATGAAAGATTAGTGGAACTAGCTAGATGTAGAAAACAGCTGAGGGGCGCATCCAACCCCCTTGAAATGGCTTTCACTGAGTAAGTTTAGTATTTTCAAAATGTGTTGATGTACTTAATATTACAGAAATTTCCTTACAGTTTTTTAAAGAACTTTAGATTATCTAAAGAGGCGTTTATGAACCTACTGTCCAGTACAGAAAACCAGTTGCAGCAGTGCACCCGAGCCAAGAGCTCTTCACTATTATCCAAAAAAAGCCACACAAATTATTAATGTGTGTGCAGCTTTGCACAACATTTGCTTGTTTTATAATGTTATCCGATGAGACCCTCAACGATGGTGCTGAAGATATTGAAGTGGAGCCAAATAACGGAGAAGTAGAAAACATAAGAAATGAAATTTTGAGAATATTATAGAAAAATCTAAAAGGTATTAAATAGAAACCTTTACGCCACAGTTTCTGTTTTATTTTTGTTATAAATTTTCTTTATTCAATTATTCGTCATTCGAAAAAAATATGTATTTCAGTTCCTCTACGTCTTTTAGCCCATACTTGCCAAGGGAAAATAAAAATGTATTTCTATAAACATCACAAAAAAAACCATTATTAAGCTTAATCCATTTTGCTGCCGTGCTCACTGGTGGTCCCAAGCAATTCAGCTCCGTTGTGAATTCTTCCCATTTTCTTGCTGCATGTACTTTGGTGCAAATCCCTTTTGCAAATTGTGGATTCTCTTCCATTAATGCAACTAGCCTTTCTAGTTGCTGTTTGGTACTCACGACTTTCGACCTGCATAAAATTAACAAAATTAGTATATATTTATTATTTGGTTACTATAAAACAATAAATAATCGCAAACAACTTACATTTTAACAAGTTTTCCCACAGTACGCTACACAATCGAAAGCAAAATTGCATTCGACTCTAAATTCGGTATTCAACGAAAATTTCGACGGCGAATTTCTTTTCTGGAAAAGTATGATGATCCGCTTTTTGAATACGAATCGTTTGACCGATTATTGGATGGTCTTTATTGTATTCGAAAGTGATATCTCACTATGCGCTGTAGCATCAGTTTCACTAATAAGATTGACGAATTGACGTGATAAAGCGTTTGCTACTACATTGTCTCGACCGAGTTTCTAATTTATAAATGTCTACATCTCTATTTTCCTAAGTAAACATGTTTGCGTTATAAAAAACTAAGGTTGGTGTTACGAGTATGTTCTTGTTTACATCTAACATGTGTGTCTTTATCAATGTACTAATAACCTAATTTGTTTACAATATTTTACCTCTACTTATTTTATTACTTTAATCTTATTTTGCTATTTTGCTACGTGCCGGTGTATATGTGATGTTAACTCGCGTCATTTTCAATGTCACCTTGCTATTTCTTTCATGCTATAGAAATATTTTTGTAACTTTCATATTCTTTTATTTTTCACTCACACAGTCACTTGCGCAACAATGCACTATTTGTTGTCGATTTAAACTCCCTAAGCAATGCGTGCTTCAACACATGCCACCAATTAAAATCTCTTTATCCCGGCACGAATAACTTTGCTATTTCGTGCAACGAAATTTATTGCTCATGCGCACGTCGTTGTGTTCAGCGCTTCCGTTGTTTTTCCTAGCAGCTTCGTCGTTCCTCTCATTTGCAGCTGAAGGAAAGCTGTAGTAGTTAGTAACTTCACCACAATCCGCACTCAATTCGCTGTTGCTCTCGCTCTCCTTGTCGTCGTTATCAGCATGGTTGTTATCGTCGTTTTCATACAGAAGATGCTAAAGTAGTGAACATCAAAATGTTGCCGAAAACAATTTTGCCCGTGTGACCGGGAATGAGACATGAAAAGGGAATTTACAGTATCTCCCTTCCAGATGTCTCCGTGTGTAAATCCGGTGTAAGCAAAGCTGCAGAACTATCTCAATCGTTGGCGGTTATTTCTGTCGCCCTCGCTTTCAAAAACGTATCTATGCAGCATCGTTATTTTCACTTTACTGCCACTGAGCAGGCTACTTTTCATAAAATCGTTGAGACACGTCATTTTTTTCCACGTTGAGCCCACAATATGCAAGGGTAAGCTTACAGATATCGAACCGTTAATAGAGTTAGTACAAAACGTTTTGAAATATCTAAAACCACTTAGGTCGTTTATAATTGCAATTAATGAGTATTTGAAAAAGTGATAGAACAAAACTTAAGCACGTCTTAGCTTGGTACGCGTTACTTTTCGACTACACGTTGTTACGCTCGATCAATGAGCTCAACTACAGGTATACTCAATTGCTATGGTTTTCAGTTGGTCGTTCAGATTAGTTAAATCAATCATCATTTTCTTTGTGTAAATAAATTTAACACCCAGAAATATGTCAATAAGACGATTGAATTTTTGATAGTGTAGAAAGGTCACAATAAATAGTGTTTGTAACGCTGGGACTATGAGGTTTTTAATAGTTTGCATAAATTCGTTCTTGTATCATAATTTATATTACGGCGAATTTCTTTTCTGGAAAAGTATGATGATCCGCTTTTTGAATACGAATCGTTTGACCGATTATTGGATGGTCTTTATTGTATTCGAAAGTGATATCTCACTATGCGCTGTAGCATCAGTTTCACTAATAAGATTGACGAATTGACGTGATAAAGCGTTTGCTACTACATTGTCTCGACCGAGTTTCTAATTTATAAATTCTTGCCAACGTTTGATTTTGGGATTTGGAATGGCGAAAGTTAACACCAGATGATCTGTAAAAATTAAAATACCTTTAACGCCATATAATTAAGGGCAGAGCGTTTTAAGGGCCCAAACAGTCGCCAGAAGTTCACGCGACTGGATAGCGTTGGAAAGCGCTGGAAGAAGGGTTAACTCCGGGTTTGTTATAATCAGGATAATTATTTTAAAGCAATGCAAACTTAAAACTAACAATTCAGAAAATTTTATTATTTAAATTTAACTGTAAATGAAATGTATGTAATGTAACTAGATTGGGAAAGTGATGCGAACAACATAGCCACTTCTGTCCAAATGGCAATCTTAAAGACTTAAAGTCCTGGAATTGGTACTCCCTGTTTTCGCTAACGAGGCTCTGTCGACCGAGACAAGGCTGTATAACTTTATCAGCACCTTACGCTAAGGTGTGCAGGTACCGGTGCCGAGCTCTATTTGGCTGGTAGTGCCTAAACCAGTCTCTAACGGTATTAAGAGCCTTACCACGGTATGCCGGCTCTGCCGTGGCGGACCAACCCTTCCGTGCCCACTCGTGGGATCAAAAAGCGAACGGATTTTAAACCAAGGAAAGGAAAGGAAGAAGAAGTAAAGGAAAAAACCGAGTATGTGCTGGGCATGCTCTCTGAGGATGCTCTTCTGGCCTCCACCCAGGACACGATCGTCGAGCCAAGCAGCATCGGCACCCGTCACAGCACCCCTCTTCTCAGGCCAAGCCGACTTCACTCAGCCTCCAAGACCACCTCTGGTGAGGAAGCCAAGGCGGCTTCTGGACAGGTTTCCATGGGGGCCTGTGGTAAGGCTGCCAAGCGACCACTGGCAATGATGCCCCGGTGGCCACTGTGAAGGTCACCAAAAAGAAAAAGAAAAAATCACCTGGTGCCCTGCCCAAGCCGCATTCTTCTTCTTCTTAATTGGCGTGATAACCGCTTACGCGATTTTGACCGAGTTTAAAAAAGCGCGTCAGACGTTTCTTTATCGTACTAACCGGCGCCGGTTGGACACACCAAGTGAAGCCAAGTCCTTCTCCACCTGATCTTTCGAACGCAAAGGAGGTCTTCCTCTTCCTCTGTTACCACCAGCTGGTACCGCATCAAATACTTTCAAAGCTGGAGCGTTTGTATCCATTCGGACGACATGACTCAGCCATAGTAGCCGCTGGATATTTATTCGCTGCGCTATGTCCATGCCGTCGTAAAGCTCATGCAGCTCATCGTTCCATCGCCTGCGATATTCACCGTTCCCAACGTGCAAAGGTCCAAAAATCTTGCGCAGAATCTTTCTCTCAAACGCTCCAAGCGTCGCTTCATCGGATGTTGTCATCGTCCACGCTTGTGAGCCTTGCACGAGTGTTAGCTGGTGTTGAGCAACGTCATCTTGCAAAGCCATATTAGCATTGTGGGGATACCAAATTCAGACATCGCGGCATACAAGTAACTCCTTTCCGTACTGCCGAATGCAGCTTTGAAATGGACGAAAAGATGGTGTGTGTCGATTCTCCTTTCATGGAATCTTTTCCAGGACTTGGCGTATAGTAAATATTTGGTCGGTGATAGACTTTCCAGGTCTAAAGCCACACTGATAAGGTCCAATCAGTTAATTGTCGGTGGGCTTTACACAATACGCTCGCTAAAACCTTATAGGCGATATTTAGAAGACTAATCCCGTAATAATTGGCACAGATTGCAGGATCATCCTTCTTATGGATTGGGCAGAGCACAATTAAGTTCCAATCGGCAGACATGCTTTCATCTGACCATATTTTGCATAGAAGCTGATGCATGCACCTCATCAGCTCCTCGCCGCCATGTTTGAATAGCTCAGCCGGCAGTCCATCGGCGCCCGCGGCTCTGTTATTCTTTAGCCGCGTTATCGCTATTTTCACCTCGTCATGGTCGGGTAGTGGAACAACAATTCCGTCGGCAACGATTGGGGTATCGGGATCTTCACATTCTCTGTGACATGCGCAGCTATCACTGTTTAACTGGTTCGAGAAGTGTTCCCTCCATAATTCATTCCCTCTGGATGTCAGGCACCAGGTCGCCCTCTTTGTCCTTACACCAAAACGCCCCGGTCTTAAAACCTTCTGTAAGCCGCCGAACTGTCTGCTAGAATTTTCGGGCATTGTTCCTATTGGCCAGCATCTCAAGCTGCTCGCACTCACGTATTTCGGCCTCTCGTTTCTTCTGTCGGATAATACGTCTCTCTTCCTTTCTTTGTTCTCGTTAGCGATCCCCTATGGTTCACGTTGCGCCCGATCGCAGCGTGGGTCTATAAGCGGCATCCTTTCTTTCTGCGGCAACATGACATTTCTCGTCGTACCAACTGTTTCCGGAATCCAATTTCTTCTTCGGCGGCGGGACGTAGAGACCGAGAAATGTTGCTCCATTTCTCGTGCATGCCGGTCTGTGGCGCAGTACTCTCCAAGAGCAGGAGTGAGAGCCGAGTGGCGAATTTCCTGGCTGTCTGTTGTGATTGCAGTTTTTCGATGTTGAACATTCTTTGCATAGGTATATATATATATATATATATAATTGGCGTGTACACCCTTTTTGGGTGTTTGGCCGAGCTCCTCCTCCTATTTGTGGTGTGCGTCTCGTCCCACAAATGGAGGGACCTACAGTTTTCAAGACGACTCCGAACGGCAGATATTTTAATGAGGAGCTTTTTTCATGGCAGAAATACACTCGGAGGTTTGCCATTGCCTGCCGAGGGGCGACCGCTATTAGAAAAATGTTTTTCTTTTTCTTTTAATTTTGGTGTTTCACCGAGATTCGAACCTACGTTCTCTCTGTGAATTCCGAATGGTAGTCACGCACCAACCCATTCGGCTACGGCGGCCGCCGTAGATGTACGTTTTTTGCTACAGAGAAGCGTGTGCGCCGTTTGGCTGCAATGAGGTAATGATCCGAGTCGATGTTGGGTCCTCGGATCGTATGTACATGTAATGCACTAAAAGCGATTTGGCTTCGCGTTTCTCGATCAGGAAACAGCCAGGTAGCTTGGTGTATCTTTTTATGCTGGAATCTGGTGCTGCAGACTACCATGTTTCGGGGCCCGGCGAAGTCGATCAGCCTCTGTCCGTTTCCTGTGTCCCAAGGCACGTTACCTGAGAGAAATTCATACGGGCAAAAATTACCAGAAATGGCTACGCCGGTAAAGCGCACGAGTGGGACAACGCGGATCGTGCTAAATGCGAGGCCACGATCAAAGGATACGAGGCCGCCCGCAGCTAAGCTTAGCCAGTCACAACAACAACGGCATCAAAAGCCGAAAAGGGTACAGAGCTCGGCTAAGCGTAACCGTTCGCAGGATGTGACTGGACGCGAAGCCAAGAAGAGCAAATACTCTTCAGGCCAGGGTGTTGAGGGCCCTTCAACCAGTATGGCAGGTGCGGCCGCGAGGGCGGCTTACAGTGAGGCGGCCAGCTATTATCTCCAAATTGCCCTTGTAGACGCAAAAACCAATAGTGGAATGGAGGTGTTGCCCCTGTGGATGCTATCGACGGACGGCTATCTAGTACGGACGTCAGACACTTCATAGCCAATAAAGGACCATTACCTTTTTCGACTCGGGTGAAATGTGTTGTCGTTGTTGGGGCATAAAATCAATTCTCGAAGTAGTTTCTGGAGAGTAACCTTGCAATGGTTAGCAACGCCTGGAAGGGGCTTTCGCTAAAGCTCATCCCTGCTTCAGAAATTCCAAGGCGACCACGAGCTCGAATTTGGTTGCCGGAAATGAAGCTGGACAGTTCGGAAATTGGCATGTTGCAAAAATCTGAGGTGCCGATGGATGACTGGTCTGTCATCAAGGTAGAGGATCTTCAGCAACACAGTTCCGCCGTTTTACTGCTGAGTAGTAACGAGTCCCTGGAGGCACTCGGAACACAGCAGTTTAAACTCCGCTTCGGCCTCAGGTTGACCAAACTGCAGGTATTCCCCGCTTCTGTTGGAGAGTCACCCTTTGATTTCATAATTAACCGTAATTTACTCCTTTGGAACAAGAAAAACACCCCAATCTTTCTTTTTTCCGGCATCGGAAACATCAACAGACTGGGAGGGAGTTCTTGACATTTCACTCTCGACAAACTCTTCTGCCGTTAGGGTTGAAAATTGGATAGTTTCAGAAAAGAACTCCTTTTCAGATAACAGGCTGATCCTTTTCGAAATCGATTTTGTTGGGGAAACTTTGTCACCCTGTAGTAACCCTAAAAGAACTGTTTGGTCTATTTTTCATAGGGTGTTCAGAGAGAAGTTGAACAGGAGTAAGGTTTCGACTTCCACTACAGAGCAACTGAAATGCAAATTGGACACTTAGAGAGTTCCTATCAGACTGCCTTTAATGTGGCCTGTCCAGTATCCTTTAGCAAGAAAGACTTTCCTCCATGATAGAGCAAGACTCTGAACGATTTAAAAGAGAAGGTTAGAAAGGTCTTCAATAGATGCTATTAAATTAGAAACTTTCAGGCTTTCCAATAATTTTGAAAGAATATAAGAAAGCCATTAAAGATGCGAGGCGCAACTCTTGGAAAGAATACTGCGAGTTCACTGAATCCGTAAAAGACTCGGCTAAACTCAGCAAAATCCTCTCCATGGACCATTCATGTAAAACTCTTGTCAAAAGAGAGAATGGGGAGTGGGCTGAATCTGCCGGAGAGTTTTTAAAAATCCTTGTTGATGCCCATTTCCTGGAAATTCTGTTGCTCCAGTCTGCACCAAAGGCGCGAGTCGGCAGGAGAGGTTACCTGCGGTTTTCCTGCCATCTGTCCTGTCTGTCAACAAAATAAACTGGGCAATCCATAGCTTTTCCCCTTTCAAATCTAGAGGTATCGATGGTATCATGCCAGTGAAAGAGAAATCTGCCGAAACAGCCTTGCAGGAGGTACTGAGTAGGAACTGTATTTCTGGAGGGAAAACATTTTACTTTGGCGGCCTTTAAAGACATGGGAGGCGCCTTTAATAATGGTACGGCCGAGTCAATTATCACCGAAAAAAATATATCTATTTACCTCTGGATCTCGTCCTTGCTGGGTTGTAGGGAAATAAATGCTGTAGCAGGAGGTGCCAGAATCACATAGGGGTACACCACAGGGCGGCGTCCTTTCGGCTCTCCTTTGGCTGGTAGCTATTGACGAAGCTTTAACTCGTTTAAACAGGGGTGGGGTAAAGGTAGTAGCATTTGCGGATGATTTGACCTAATGGTTTCAGGACCCTTCCCATCAGTAATGGCGGAAATTTTGGAAGGTGCATTGTCTACACTCAGTAGATAGGCTGCCAGTTACGGTCTCAGAGTCAACTCTGACAAAGCAGAGTTAAAGCTATTCACCAGGAAATACAAATACACCTTTTAAGATGCCAAGACTAAATAACCAGCGTCTTACATTCTCGTCGTTCATTATATGCTGCACATAGAAAATCGAGTTAAGAAGGCCAGTATAGCTTTCAGCGAATGTAACTCCATGTTCGGCAAAAAATGGGGTCTCAAGCCACCTGTCGTACTCTGGATGTACATCACTCGGGCATGTAGAACATGTCCCACCGCTGCTCTTAAAGTCATTCTGGCGAGACCCCATTATCATGCCGTCATCAGCCTAGGAGACCAGGGAGAGTCTCTATGGTGGCTTGGGGAGTTTCGAGATGTTAAAAAGCAAGGCTGAAAGGGAATCGAAATAGCACCGACGAATGACGACCACTCAGGTAGTTCGCGGTCTATCTCTTCAGCCCTGGTGGGAGTGTCGACTGTAAAATGTTATCTAGTAGCGTGGTAGTTTTCTCGCACAGGCGGTTTTGGTTGAGCCCGTGGTTTTTGTTTTTTTGTTTGTCCTTGTGCACTCCACTCGGAAGCGTAGAGCCTCGAGACTCAGTCTCAGTCTCAGTCTTGCGTTGGTTTCGTTAATCTATTTGCTTTCTGACAGGGTAGGTGATTAGCTTGCCGCTACCAGTCTTAAGTAGTGGGAATGCGCACTTATCGTTGCTTAGGAACAACGCCTTCTTACTGCTTGAAGCGCCATCTGTGTGTCAAATTTTTCTGGCAGGATCACACAGATGGTTGAGGACTCTGCTAAATTTGGTGTGTCAGCGCTATTACCAGAGAATGTTAATGAAATGAGAAGGTGCAAATGTTACTGTGAGCTTTTTTTAGTACGATTGAGATTTGAAAGATTTGAAGTAAGGAAATTTAGCACACCGAGTTTATAGACACCTCACTGACTTTTCCCCACACAAAAATTAGAAACACCACACATCTTTCACCTCAACACACAACACATTTCTCACCTCGACATTAAACCTATTAAATTTTTACTATTTTCGTATTTTTGAAATAATAAGCGAATACATAAAATTTATTACATAATTTTTATTTTTTTCAATTACATTAAATAAAAAACGAATTTAAAAAAAAAAAATTAATAAAAAAGTTTGCGCCGGGAATTGAAATCGAGTCTAACATGTGGCGAGGAAAAATAGGCGGTGTGTCTATTTCTTCGACTGCTTATTTTTTACTATTTTGTTACTTTCGAAATGATAAGCGGATACATAAAATTTATTACAAATTTTTTTACGATTACATTAAAAAAATAAATTTAAAAACGAAAAAATAAAAAATTTGCGCCGAGAATTGATGGCGAGTCACGTGGGGAGGATAAATACGCAGAGCGCAGAGAACGTTAATGTATAGAGAAGTCTCAATGACTGAAAAGGCAGCACTTTTCAGGGGTACTCGTTTTGCGCGCGAGGTACACCACAGCCACATTTTTCAACAAAAATTAACAGTAAGGGGCTGAATTATGTAAATTTAGCAGCAGTCGATAAGAATTTCTTGGTGATTAGAAGCAAAGAATGTTAGGTAGCTTTTTAAGATGACCTATATATTTTAATTTTTCCAAATCATCCAAAATTATATACATATGTTATGTCTGTCTGTCTGTCTGTCTGTCTGGTGTCTGTAAAACTTTGTTGAATTCCCTTCAACTGAATCAAAATCCTCTATAGAAAACGCCTCATTACCAGGCGCACAGGAAGATGGCATATGCAAATGTAAATTTGTGAATTTATATACATTTGCGCGTATGTATATGCTGTGTGTATGTATGCTCACCAGCCACAGCTCAAGATAAAACGGTAAAACTTCTCAAGAAATCCAGCGCGCATTCATAGGCGCAGCGCACATTCATTGGCACAGCATTGTACATATACACATATTTACATACATATATTGATGCATACATATGTACGAAGCCGCGGGCACTCGACTTGACAAAAATTCAAGATTTATCAAATATTGGCAAATAATTCTACGCGAAATATTCCAATATTGACTATTTTCGAATTGTCGAGAAAATTGGCATATGGGCGGCTCGTTTTATGAATGAAAGTTCTTGCTCTTAGAACTATGAGCTCGAATTATCAATGAATTTTTTGATGATGAGTTTTTGTTGCACAGTACAATAGTTGAAACTGTTCGGCGCCGCCGCGACTGTTCAGCGCTATGGCAACTAGAATGATGGCCGCTACGCCTGCGTCTATGACTGTATTTTGTTCTTGTAGTCGCTAGGCATAGAATTTTAGCTTTGAACGACATATGCATTTTGAGGAATAAAGTGAGTGCCCTGTGTGTGCGGTTGTATGTACATGCATATGGTATATTAATAAGCATTGTTTTGCTTGAATTCAATTCACATATTTATATTTGCATATGCCATCTTCCTGTGTGCCTGGTAATGAAGCGTTTTGTATACAGAATTTTTTGATTTGTTTGAAGGGATATGGGCACCAAGTGTACATACGCACATACAAATATGTACATGAGTATTCAAAAGAAATTTGTTTTAGCATTTGTGAGGCAGGAATTTGATCATTAGGTTATTTTCATACATGAAATATAAGGCGATGCTTGTGAGGTAGGTCATGTTGCTTCAGTGCACACATACATATGCGTGCAACATATACATATTTAATAAAGATGCAATTGAACTTAGTTGTCCCATATATGCAAATACGTTTCTTTGAAGTTTTCCTTTATTTATTTTAAAGTTTTATACTATCTAGAAAATGCATACATACAAATGTATGTATATTATTATTCCCTGTAATAAAATGTAAATTGAAAAAGATTTGGTTTGCCAAAGGAACAAATAAATGCATATTCAAATGTAAATACATATGTCGATATACCAAAACACTTGTATGCTATGAATTAATTTCGACTCACAAAATTAGTAAAAATTTTCATCAAACTTGTTTAGTTTTAAATTTACTAAAACGCACACACCAAAATGTGAGACGTCGTTTTATAATGAATTTTTTAAAATTAAATCAAAATATTAAAGTTACTTTGATTTGAAATGTTGGCGCATATAATAAATATTCTCAATCATTTTTTTTCATCACCTTTGTCTGAAAATACAAATTGAATAAATTTTCGTTTATCAAGGGAACATAAAAATGCACAAGCAAATACTTTGCAAAATGCCGTCGGCTATTCGTCAATTTGATTTCCTACAGAGGCCAAAAACTGTGCAGGGCCAATATGCTAAAGGAGAAATCGCTGTAAAACATCTCTGTTAAAAGTTTCACCACACCCCGGCGGCGGTTAGACTTCATTTTTGACAATTCACACTATTCGTATATTAGCTCGTGAGAATTCTCTATATTTAACGTTCTCTGCAGAGCGTTTATTTCTGCGCCTGCGTTGTGAACAAAAGGTTTGTGATGTCTACGTAGATATGTATGCGCGCGACGCGAATAAGTTTTAATAAATTCTGAAAGTAATTCATGAAGTTTTTCATTACATACATTCATAAATGAACGTATACTCTATATGTAATATACATAAATGATGGTATATGACAATATACATAATATGTGTGTACATGTCAATAGGAGGTATTTGCATTCAGAAAAAAAACAGTTTAAGGGGGTATTCTAGTCTATAGGCCCGAATTTCGAGCATTTTTTGACGATGAATAAAAAAAAACCTATTGATATTTTTACGATACATTTTTTTATCATTTATTTATTCATATATTAGGAGCACACAAAATAAATTTGAAAAAAAAAAATGAATTTTCATGGAGTTATGCGTCCTTGAAGTGGTCATCTGAAAAAAAAAATACAAATTCTTAATTAATATGAATGTCATTATCGTATGAACCAGAAAAAACGGAAAAAAATTTTTTTCCATAAAATGGCGGCTACTCAAAAAATTGAAGTCGATTTTTCTCTTATTTTTAAGCTTTCTCGAATTGTTTACACATATTAAAAAATTGAAATTTCCAGTTTTTTCGAGCTTCATACGATAGAGATATATTTAAGGAATATTCATGACAACTTTCAAGCAAATCGGTTGATTAGAACTTGAGATATCGTGCCGACCGTATCGAACGAAGTAGTTTCGAGAAAAACACTTTTGAAGTTCGGCGTCCGCTCAAACCAGTCAAGCTGTCGCGTCACTAAAATAGTTGTAGCTTCGAAAATAATTCGAATTTTGAAAAATCCTTTTAGGGAGATATTTTTGAATAGTTAAACTATCAAATTTTGAAAAAAAAATTTTTTCGATTTTTTCAAATTTCTAGACTAGAATACCCCCTTAAGATAAATCAACACTTATTTTATATTGTATATCAATTTATTGTTTATGTATTCGACAGCGTTTACATACATATGTATGTATGTACATACATTTGTATATGAAAAACAATAATGCACAAGCGAAAGAACATCACCTTATTTTCATACATATGTACATATGAATGTATGCCCAAATAACCTTGGCTTATGTATGTACACATGTCACAGCACATCACATTCTTACAGGAAATCAAATACACATACGCACTAGCGAACGAGTTTCTTCCTAACAAGTGCAAAAACAATTCTGCTCTATGTATGTATATATACCCACTTTATGTCCTAGCATATATACATCCATATATATCTACTTGCCTGCTAAACTTCCTACAAAATAATTGTATTCATATGTTACTACATCCATGCACGTTCATACATTCATGCATACATATATGCGCGAGCACAGCGCTCCCTTCTTGCTTCCGTGTACTTTTGTCCTTCTCCAGTCGATACTCCTAATATTGTACTTACAAAAACACAATACTTTGATAGACGCAAAGCCACAGCAACCGCAACGCGATGGCCGCTTTGCCACCACACATTCTAAAATGTTCTAGAACACAACAAAAACACATAAATCACATGCGCATGTCGCCCAAAGCTAAAATCTAAGCCTTGCGACTACGGCGCTGAACAATTTAGAACAAAAAAAAAGTTCATTCATAAGTTCGAGCTCATATTTCAATTTCATTCATGAAACGAGCCGCCCATATGCCAATTTTCGCGACCATTCGAAAATAGTCAATATTGGAATATTTCGCGTGGAATTATTTGCCAATATTTGATAAATCTTGAATTTGTGTCATGTCGAGTGGCCGCGGCTCCGTATGTATGTATGCACCCTTATATGTATGTAAATATGTCTTCTAACTGTTCGACAGTCGCGAGTTAATGCGACTTAGATTCCTTGAACAATTCCAGCGAATCACACATTTCTGTCCGCAAAGCCGCATATATGTACCCTGTGATCAAAAAGTTCCGGGAATATTTAAATAAAACATAACAGAGTTGAATTTCAGGCAAATTTATTTTATCTCCTTCAAAATATGACCCGTCTGAAGCAACACACATGTGCCAACGTTTAACTCAGTCCTCCAAACACCCCCGGCAGGCCGACATGGCCTTCAGCTCCTTCGTCGTATTCTCTTTGATCTCTTTGATCGGTGCGATGGCGCGTTATCATCACGCAAAATCCAAGAATTGTTTGCTCACATTTCCGGCGGTTTGCAACATACAGCATCTCTCAAAGGCTTCAAAACGGATAATTAATATTCTTTATTGACTGTCTGGCCCGATGGAAGGTACTCATGGTGGACTATGCCTTGGCAATCGAGTCAAAGAGTCAACATCACCTTCCCGGTTCTTTTTGCTCATAGGGGATACATATACCATCTTTTCACTGACGGAAAAGAAGGCGGTCGCAGTTGTTGTTTTTTATATGCATACATTTTGCGTTCGTTGAAGGCTTGTATATATGTATTTATATACATTTATATACATATGCGTGTATGCGCGTTTGGCTTTCTGGATGTGCCCATTTACATTCATTATTATCGGATTATTATAGGAGACATCTGGAAGGGAAACATTTTGTTCGGGGGTGAAGGACGGCCGCGGAAGAGAGAAGGGAATTTGTCTCCTGTACTGGCGACACGCTTTGCTCTTCTTATTCGTATTTCCAATCTTAAAGCATGTTTATGTTGAATTCTAATTTTCCCCGCATTTCTAGATACTCAAGTTAATTTTTAGTTAATTATTTATGTATGAAGTATTTTTAATTTAATTTTTTTTATTCAAGTACAACAATTTATAAATATATTTAAATACTGTTGTCGAACACTGTCTGCTTTACATGCAAGCGCGTGCGAGAATACATCCGAACCAGACGATGATAAAGCATTAAATGTCAAAATGTTGCCGAAAACAATTTTGCCCGTGTGGCCGCGAATGAGACATGAAAAGAGAATTTCCAGTGTCTCCCTTCCAGATGTCTCCTCGTGTAAATCGGGTCGATGCATCCATGGATATTAGAACATTTTCTCATCAATATGTGTATGTACATAAGTAGTTCAGATTTGACTAAAGAGATTAAATATAGGAATGCATATTCATATGATTGCCTTTATGGCTGTTTTACATATAAATCAATTCAAAAGAAGTATGAATAATGTTATATAGAAAATAAATTTCTAAATAACAGGTATTAGAAAAACCTTAATACACTATTTTGAATCAATTCTAATTAAACCAAATACCAAAAATTAAATAAAAATATCGAACAAAGAAAAGTGTGTACAGGACTTGAACCTGAGCCAAATATGGGACGATGTACTGCATATACGACACGTCTTTCACGATTGCGCTAAACTATAATTACTAATGAAATTTTCTAAATCACTCATTTATTCGATTCGCCGTTTTATATGCACATATTTGTTTGTATGCTCAATTATATGCATATGTATGTGTGTATGCGCGTTTGGCTTTCTGGACGGATATTAGAATGATATTTTCTCATCAATATAATTTGGATTTGATGAAAGAGATTAAAGACATATGTATGTAAGATATATATTTAGTTCTTTATACAGTAGTTGAAATATAATTAAAAAGATGGTGATTAAAAAGATGAAGTTTAGTACGGCACGTCTGTTTGGGCAACTGAAAAGAACGACTTTATATTAGCAAAAGCGCGCACACGAAAATACGATTTAACTCACCGACAACTTAAGGCGAACTCGTCTCTGCCTACTCTCCTACATTCGGCCATTCGACAATATCATCCGTCTCGGATAGATCGGATTCATCCCGTTTCCACGGCTTCATATAGTCACAACTCGTTGATGTTGCATTGGGGCCTTCAAAGTCTGCTGCCTTCTTTACATCGTACCTATCGTTTCGTTTGACCCTGATCACCGCATAAGGGCCCAGGTACTCGTTGGCCAACTTTTTCCCTGCGACAAATTGTGACCGTTTGATAGCCACTAAATCTCCCAATTTGTAGATTTTTTTGCATTTACGACGTCTGTCAAAGTTTTCTTTGTATTCTTTCTGAGCGTATACGATTTGTCTTCTTACATTTTCTCTCATACTGTCACGATTAGATATTAAAATATCGGCTGTTTCACTTTCCACCATATTATTTATGTTGACATCCATTGGCGTTTTCATTTTCACACCAAACATTATTTCAAATGGTGTGTATTTCGTTGATTTATTGATGGTACTATTGATGACTCTTTGCACTTTGCCAACGTATTTATACCAGGCTTCTGTACGATCTGCTGACAACTTCGAAATAACATTTATAACAACTCGGTTCAATCGTTCGACTTGGCCATTGCCTCTCGGCACACCCGTTGTTGTCAGGACGTGTTCTACTTTTTCTGTCTGACACCAGTCCTTAAACGCCGTCGATGTAAATGCTGACCCCTTATCACTGATAATGCGATGCGGTGCTCCAAATATGTTAGCCCATTCCGACATTTTTCTGATTACCTCCTCTGCAGATGTTGTTTTTGTAGGGTACAACCAAGTAAATTTGCTAAATCCATGAACAACGATTAAAATATGCTTGTACAATTTTGCTGTTGCATCTAAAGGTCCAAGGTGATCGATGTGGATTGTCAGCAGTGGCGCATCTCCCTTATCAATGATATGCATTTCCCCTTCTTGTTTCCCAAGCTTCTTGTTGAATAAAATGCATTTGATACAATTTTTAATATATTTTTCAACTTTTTGGCGTAAATGTGGTATAAAATACCTTTGTTGAACCGCATTAACTGTTTTATCAACCGCAAAGTGCCCTTTTTCGTGCTCTTCTCTAATAATTTGTTGCTCCATTAAACGTGGTACAGCAAGCAGTAGTAAACCATTTTGACTTTTGAACAAAATACCATTTTTAACAACGTAATCTTCATAATCTTGCGTTTGTAAAATTTGCTTCACGGCTTTAAAGTGTTCATCGCTTGTTTGGGCTAGGCGTAGTCTAGCACTTATTTCGTCAATCATTAAAACACTCGCTGGTGCTCTACTCAAAGCATCCACGTGCTTCATCAAAGTTCCTTTACGGTG
This sequence comes from Anastrepha obliqua, assembly GCF_027943255.1. Lineage (NCBI taxonomy): Eukaryota > Metazoa > Arthropoda > Insecta > Diptera > Tephritidae > Anastrepha > Anastrepha obliqua. The sequence goes on along the minus strand of NC_072897.1, from coordinate 41,138,992 downwards.
CTCTATAACATATTTATAATCTTCAAGATATAGTATCCAACGTGTTACGGCGGGTGGTAACTCTTTTTTAATAGTAGTGCTCTTGAACGCTTGGCAATCTGTGACTAGTTTAAACTCTCGTCCCAGAAGATAGTGGCGGAATTTCTGTACAGCATAATATGCAGCTTTTATTTCAAGGTAGAAGGTATGTAACTTACTTTCTTCAGCAGTATTTTTTCTACTCCAATAGTATATAGGATGCAGCTTTTCATCGAATAATTGCAAAAGAATTCCTCCAAGACCATCCTTCGACGCATCGGTATGAAGCTCCGTTGGTGCTGACGGGCAAAAGATACGCAAAACTGGTTGACTAGCTAGTATGTCTTTTACTTTTTCAATGGCTGTCATTTCTGCGGTGCCCACTACGAATTTGGCCTCCTTCTTCAATAGGTCTGTGAGTGGTTTGGTGATTACAGCATAATTTTCAACAAATTTCCTAAAGTATCCAAATAGTCCTAACATTTGTTGCAGCTGTTTCACGTTTTTAGGCACTGGGAACTTTCGTATGGCAAGACATTTCTCTGCATCAGGTGAAACACATCCGTTTTTTATTAATAATCCCAAATAAACTACATCGTGCTTTAAAAACTTGCATTTTTGCCATTTAATATGGAGACCATACTGTTCAGCCAAACTTAATACTTTCTTCAACTTCTCTATACCTTCTTCTTCATTCTTCGAGGGCACTATAACGTCATCCATGTACATCTGCATAACATTTTCTCTGATCAAATTACGAAAGATGTGGTTGACGAAACGTAAAAACATAGCCGGTGAATTACAGAACCCAAACGGTGCTCTGTTGAATTCATAAATACCATCGCGGGTAACAAAAGCGGTGTACTTCTTCGAACTCTCTTCTATTGGTACATGAAAAAATGCATTTTCAAGGTCCAAAGTTGTAAATATGCTTGCGCCTTCTAACGCTTCTATGACCTCTTCCATGAGTGGAACTGGGAAACGATCTTTTTGCACTATTTTATTTAAGTCTCGGAAGTCTACACACAAACGTTTTTTACCATCTGTTTTATCGACTATCACAACTCGACTACAATATTCGGAACTCGACGGACGTATTATTTTCTTTTGCAGCCAGTCTTCAACTTGCTCGCTTACAACTTTCTGTTCTGGCAATGGTAGTCTCTTCGGTAAATGTCGAATAACTTTATCTTCTGCCAACACAATTTTCATATTCATTGGGCTTGTCACTTCGGTTTTAGGTGAATACTCTTTAACAATATTTTCTATTTGATTTTTGTATATTTTTGGCATTTCTAACTCTTTATTTTCAATCGAAATATTGTGAATCCAATTTTCATTTTCGGAAAGAAATTTTGTAAATTTATAACCACTTCTATCATAAATGTATTCGCATTTTCCGATAAAATCAAAACCTAAGATGACCTCATACTTAGACAAATTGTCTGGTACGACCAAGAAGCTATGCGCACAAACAAGATTATCAACAGTAATATTCGCTTCACACCTGCCGATAGCAATCACCTTTTTATTGCCATAACCCGAAAGACTGTCACTACATTTCTTTAGAGAACAATTTAATTTTTTTGCAACCGTTTGCTCAATTATAGAAATTTCTGCACCGCTGTCGATTAGGCAACGAACTTTTATGTTGTTAATCTGTACAGTCTTTTGCATGTTTTGCTGCTGCTCAACTGTATGGACCAAGTTTACGTCATTATTTTTTTGCGTACTTGATGGGCAATTTTTGGATATGTGTCCCGTTTTATTACACCCAAAACATTTAGTTTGCTCTTTGCATTCGCTTCTTTTATGGTCAGTAGACCCGCAATTATAACAATGTTCTCGTTTGCTCTTTTTGTTTTTATTACTTTCCCTGTCACTAGAATTTCTACCATTATTTGCTTTTGCTTCTCTTTTCGTTTCTATTTGTTTTTCATAAGCTTCAAGCATTGCTTTCAAGTCGTCAAAGTTCTTGGCAGCATGTAAAAAAGTTTTGTTCTCTGCTTTTTCATTTATTCCATCAATAATGTACCTAATGATCGAAGGGTCATCTACTTTGCCGAACGTTCCTAACCGTCGCATGTGTAACATATACTCATGCATACTTTCTGTACTCTTTTTGCGTCTCTCCTGCAATTGTTTGTGTATGTCGGCACTTACAAAGTCACGGCGAAATTCTCGTTCAACTTCTTTTCTAAGAGTATCATAATCAAAAACACAAATTGAATCCACGAACAGTTTAGCCGTCTTTGTCATCTTTTTGCGAGCGAAAACATATTTTTGATTATCGCTCCATTTCAGAGCTGCTGCACATTTCTCAAAATTCTCGAACCAGCTCTCCACACGCTCCGGTGATTGACCATCGAAATCTCCGATTACACTATCAACATTTTCTGTTGAAATTGCTGCTTGCTTTGTTTTTTGCTGCTCTTCTTCCTTCTGAAACTTCAACGTTAGAAGTTTTATTAGGTCGCCAATTTCAGTCATTTCTGCTTTTATTTTATTTTCTGATGTTTCGTCGTTGGTAGCGTCGAGAAAAACTTCGTCGTCGACTTCAAACTTCTCTTTTATATTTTCTTGCAGTAAATCGATCTCTTCTGTTGCTGACCTTTTTGCCCTTGCTATTGCGCTCTGCTCTCGGCTTGTTGGTTTTGTCACTTGCAAATTGGATTCGCCTTTTTGCATAGACATAAATTTTACCGTTTATGTTTTATATCAAAATATATATTCTACTTTTAGCAACTTTTATGATTTTAAGCAACTTCAACTTAACCTTCTCTTAAAGTGTTTGTTCAACTTTAAAACACAATTAGGTCGACTTTAATAAAAATTAAAACTGCACGGTATTAGATTTTCCGAATTGGTTTTTTCAACTTATTAACCAAATTTTATCAACTTTTATTCGCGACGGTTGAGCCCCCAAATGTAAGATACATATTTAGTTCTTTATACAGTAGTTGAAATATAATTAAAAAGATGGTGATTAAAAAGATGAAGTTTAGTACGGCACGTCTGTTTGGGCAACTGAAAAGAACGACTTTATATTAGCAAAAGCGCGCACACGAAAATACGACTTAACTCACCGACAACTTAAGGCGAACTCGTCTCTGCCTACTCTCCTACATGTATGTATGTACTTATTTTCTGTTTTGATTGATTTATATAAAAATCAGGTCATATCCAGTATGAACTATTTTATACCGAAAAGAAATTTCCCTTTATGAAATACAAAAAAAAACAGTATTTTAAAGAAATTTTAATTAAAATAAACTCAAAAATTTTACCAAACTTTCCTGGCTTGAATTGTAAAAAAAAAATGTGCAAGAAAAAAAAATATGTCTTCAGGACTTGAACCTGAATTAAATACGTGCCAAAAAACAAAACGAATAATTCCGCCGACTTTAGCTTCTGCACCACAAATGAAATGCCTTCTTAATCGCAAATTTACTCGCTTCGCTGTGGGCATGAAATAAGTCGATTTCCATAGTAGTATGCCGAAAAATCTTATGAAATTCCTCAGTAGTTTGGTAAACGCAGAAAAGATCTGAATTCCTGTCCTAGCGTGGTAAGTAAATATAGAAACCCTCCACTCGCGTCACTCGCGTGGTAAATATCTGCAATTTCCCACTAGTGAGGAAAGTTGAATTTGAAATTACCTTAGTATGAATCTACAAATTAGTACTCGAAAAAAGCTCATTTAACATTTGCTCCTTCTCATTGCATTAACATTCTCTGCTATTACCGTGATTGCCCGGTTCCTCTTGCTGGCGCCACTGATGCAATGTGTAACTGTGTCTTTTTCTTTACTTTTTGCTTGTTTTAGCAGCCACAATGCAAGTAATGCTATGACTTTTTTTGTGCGGGAGTAAGGATTGGAAGGATAAGGTTGTTGGGGTTGAGGAAATCATTTTTTTTGTTTTTGTTTTGTTTGTTATAGAAACTAGGAAAGTAGGTAAGTTGGGAAAAGTGCGAGTACGTGCTTTACGTGAGATTCGAAACCACAACCTCTGGGATGGCAAGCTACTGCACTTGCGCTAGACTACCGCCCCCGTGGGGCAGTGCATTCTTGGGAAGCCATGCTGGTGTGAGGCTAGGGTCAGGTGTTTCGTAAAGAGTGGGAGTAGAAGGGCTTCAGTCTACCACTACTGGCGAAAGGAGAGTTATCGGACGATAAGAATCCCCTTGGTTGGCGGGTCTCCAAGGTTTCAGTAGTGGGACCACTCTCCCTGCTTTCCGCTTGTCAGGCACAATGAGAGTGGTCAAGAACAGATTGAAGACCCTTGTGAGAAAACCTACTCCCAATGGTTCCAAGTGCTTCAGCATTAGCGTGTTCAGTCCATCAGGGCCAATGGATTTGGATGTTTTTTATTTGTTGATGACCCCCTGAACCTCATCACTGGAGAAAAAAAGTGGCGTACGGACGCTCGTGAGTTTGTGCAGCCGTCTGGTGGCACGACGCTTGGTTCTGTCGGCCGGAGGATGCAGTGTAAAAAGTCGGCTAAAATAGCTCGCGCATCTCTTCGGGTCCGACGAAGTACAACCATTGAAGGTGACTGCCACCTTGTCATTGTGCTTCGTCGGTTTCGACAGGGACCTAAAGCGGGACCAGCGCTTACTCACACAAATGGTAAAATTGCAGGTCTTTGGTCCGCTTATGTTAAACTACCAGTTGTCGGATCTCCGAATTGAGATCTCTTACGCGGGGATCCCCTCACGCTCATTTTCTGAACTGGCTGCTTCGGCTGGGAAATTAGAACGTATAGCCTTGAGCCTTCCAGCGGGAATGAAGCGGGCCGCAGCAGCTTGCGGAATGTGCGTTCGCCTGCGCGCACATAAGTTGGGATGGGAAGAGCGGCGAAGGTGTCTTCGGTGAATTCCGCGAAGCCAGCCCAATTAGCTTTGTTAAAGTTAATATAGGATCGGTGGTTCGCGGAAGCAAAGTCGGCAGGTTTCTCAATCGAGACGGTAATGGGCAAATGGTCTGATGGAAGCGATAGCATAGGTCGCCAGGTTATGCTATTTATCAGACCAGCACTAGCTATTGTTATGTCACGCGAGTTGCTGCAATTGTCCACTACCCTAGTGGGGCGTCGTTGCTCTCAGTGCTGAATGACGAGTCGTCTATATGCTCTGCCAATTGATGACCCCTACGATCATTTGGTAGGCGATCGTGATCCGTATTAAAGTCACCTACTACCAATCGGTTTTTACCCCTGATGAGCGTACCTATATCAGGGTGATATCCTGTCGGCCCCAGGTGACGGGGGCTATGTATATATTAAAAATTTCGAGCTCGGCATCGCCTGACCGGACAATTATACCTTGACATTCTATACATCGATGTAACAGTTGAGGCTGGGACGGCCTGGTGGCGAGAGCAACACGTGACCTCATACCTTGTGGACTACTCCCTGTGAATCTTAAGGCCTGAAAAGGTTTTAAGATGGCACCACCCGTTGCACTTGTTGCACTTAATCGAGGTTGATTTCGGGTGGAGCTGTTTGTGGCATATGCAGCAGTCGAATACTTCGGGTCTAGGGTAGGGTTCTATACCAGGAGTGACTTCTGGAGGATGAAACGAACCAAGGATTACATTACATTATATGAGGGCATGTACCTGAATGTCCGGTCCCTTATGGGGAAGTGCCTTTACCCTTCTGGTTGATGTCCTCGTAAGCAAAAGCTGACATCACTGCCTTTGAAGAGATGCGATACACAGCGCGCAACTTCGGTGCTGAATTTATTGTGGGCGAGAGACTTCGTCGCCAAGTACTTAAGTTCCCTCCGGTGGACGAGCGTCTCAGAATAATCTGCATCAAAATGGTATTTTTTAACGTCCCGCTTGTTTTCATCCACCCCCTATCGGAAGAGAAGGATGAGACGTGCTGCATCCACCACGATATAAAAATCGTGCTTGACGATCTTAATGTCAGGGTGGGTAACGAATTTTTGGTGCCACAGTTGGGAAATACAACCTGCACAACGAAATATCTGGTAATGGAACGAGGTTAATCGACTTCGCCGGTGCGCGAAACGTGGCAGTTTCTGGCACCAGATTGTAGCGCAACAGGCGATTTCCTGTAAGAACGAAAACGGCGATATGGTGACTGACATCTAGAGCGTGCTCAAATTATGGAGGAATACATCTGGCATATAAACATCCCGATAACCCAATCGTTGATGAAGGACTGTCGTTGGTAAGAATAGCGATAACGCGGCACAGAACAACGAATCTATTCAAACATGGCAATGAGGAGCTGCATCAGTGTGGCTTTACCTGGAAAATCCACCATCGATCAGATATACACAATACCCCAAGTCTTGGAAAGATCAATGAAAGGAGAATCGACATACCCCATCTCTTTGTCGATTTGAAATTTGCATTCGACGGTACTAAAAGAAGTTACCTATATGCCGCAATGTCTGAATTTAATATCCCATCAGCGATATCAGAATTTGGAAGCAATTCTCCTTGCCGTTTGATGTCAAATAAAAGTTTTAAACATGGTGACTCGTTGCCGGGTGCCTTCTTTAAGCTGATACTGGAAAATATTTTGCAAGCACTAGAACATAATCGCTCAGGCACAATTTTTTATAAGAACGTTAAATTGTTAGCGTATGCCGATGATATAGATATCATCTCCCTTAAAAAACTCGCCGTAAGTTTTGAAATTCAACGGAGAATCTCTATTGCCAAGAAATTTTACTTTGGATTAAGTAGGCATTATTACTCAATTGCCCTCTTTCTACAAACAAAACTAACACTCTAACGTATGGCGAAGAAGCTTGGAGGACTAGAATATCCGATGAGGCGTCCCATGGAGTGTTTGAAAGTGAGATTCTGCGGAAGATTTGTTTACTTTGTACAGCGACAGCGTGTATCGTACGCAATGGAAAGACTGGCTGTATGAGCTTTACGTCGACATAGACATAGCGCTGCGAATAAAGATCCAGCGGCTTCGTTGGCTGGGTCATGTCGTCCGAATGGATACAAACGCTCCGGCTCTGAAAGTACTTGATGGGGTACCAGCAGAGGAAAAGGAAGGCCTCCTCTGCATTGGAAAGATCCGGTGAAGAAGGACTTCACTTGATGTATCCAACTGGCGACGGTTAGCTGCAGAAAGAAATGACTGGCGCGCTTTGTTAAAGTCGGCCAAAATCGCGTAAGCGGTTATAGCACCAATGAAAATAAAGAAAAAATCTTCGTCGAGTCAAGGTTTTTTAATATTTTCGGCTTTGTTTTTGCGTATCTTTATTAAATTTACTGACAATATTCAGGTCCTTCTAAACCACTCGAATTCTTTTCAGCTCAATCTGCTGAGAAAAATTTAAAAAAAAAACTTCATTGATAGGTACAAAGCTAGGCAAAAAAGCTGATATTTATTTTTGAAAATTAAAGTTGTTTTATACAGTTTTCGAATAAGATGAGGATTTACTAGGATGTTCTATTCTGGATCAGGCATTTCAGGATCTGTAGAAACTTTCAGATTTAGCAAATGTTACACATCACTGTCAATTTTGATCATGACAGCAATGAGTTCATCAAGTCCTATATTCTCCCTTTTTATTTGTTTACGTTTTTTCTTATATAACTGGCGGTGCATAACACGGATGTCCTTTAGATGCAGCATATAAATTTGACTAAATGACTGATCGCTCGGTTTTTAAAAAAGCTTTCGACGAAGCTGGTCTTAATTCTTCGAATCTAGATATACTTATAAGCTGAACTGGCAAATTGTCTAGACTCTAAAACTCGTAAAACTATGTCCATACGTCTTCAACGTAACTTTTATATATTTTGCTATTCTGTTGTTCGGTCGAATTTTTGTTGCGGATGGGAGGTTACCTAGACATATAAAGAGCGCTTCAACTTTTTTTTTGAATAAAACACAAACGGTTTGACTTTTTTAACTAATTTTTTTTATTATCGAGTTTGAACATATACATTTAAGTATGAAATTCGATTTCTTTTGCATGACCACCGCGTGCACGTTTTACGAAGTCCAATCGGCGAACCCAATTTTCGACCACTCTTTTGCATAAATCGGCCGAAATTCCAGCAATTTCGCGTTCAATATTGGCTCCGAGCTCACAAATCGTCGCCGGCTTGTTACTGTAGACCAATGACTTCACATAACCCCAAAGAAAATAGTCTAGAGGCGTCAGATCACACGAGCGCGGCGGCCATTCGACCGGTCCATTTCTGGAAATAATGCGCTCATCGAACTTACTCTTCAACAAATCAATTGTAGCGTGTGCTGTGTGACTTGTGGCCCCGTCCTGTTGAAACCACATCTCGTCTAAGTCCATACCATTCAATTGCGGCCCAAAATAATCGTTTATCATGTCGCGGTATCGATTTCCATTCACAGTAACGTGGCGATCGTTCTCGTCAACGAAAAAATATGGGTCAATTACGACGCCGGCATGTAAACCGCACCAAACAGTGATTTTTTCGGGATGCAACGGTGCCTCATGAATCACGTGTGGATTGCTTTCTGCCCAGTAACGCATATTTTGCTTGTTGACAAAGCCATTGAGCCAAAAGTGAGCTTCATCACTGAAGATGATTTTTTGGAAAAAATCTGGATCGAGTAGCAGCAACAGAACGATTATTTTCATAAAAAATTTGCACGATTTGCAATCGTTGCTCAAGTGTGTAGCGTTCCATAATGAAATGTATACTAATGAAGTTTACAAATAACAAGCGAAAAATAAAAAATATTGCGTCGTTCGCCCTCCCTATCGGAAAAAAGTTGAAGCGCACCTATTGAAAAACGCCTTATTTGAGGCTACTTTTATGTGCGTAGATCCCAATTCTCCCTCTTTATTAACGAAAACTTTTGAAGTGAAAACTTCTTTAGAATCGTTGGGAGTGATTTGAGACTCGATGAAACGAAAAAGCGACACTACGAAGCATTATATGTTGATATACGTATATGTGTGTGGCTGCGTACTGCTGAGCCACGCTAGTATAGTGAGTATTGTAGTATTTATACTACACTGCCTATTACTTGCTTTGGTGTTTAGTTCAAGCGTCATACGTATGTATTTTTGCATGTATGCTAGTGCGTATGTGTGCGCGCCTGCGTATTACGGAGCCACGGTGAGCGAGAAGGCATTATGTATACCTACATATACTACACTACCTAATACTTGCTTAGACCAAGCGTCCTACGAATGTTTGTGTGTATGTTAGTACGTCTGTGTAATATACGCGTTACGACGCTCATAATAGCAACCGCGTCTGCTGCATTGCGTCCGTATTTTTATATTCGTAAATATTTTCATTTTTAAATATTTACCGCAATTATGCCGAAAAATAATGCATACACCAGAAGTATCGCGGATACTTAGAAAAGATTACGATAAAGTTGCAATGATTTTAAGTGGCGATTTTAACGTAAATTTTGCATTGGACACAGCGGTTCCTTTAATTGACTTTCTCAATACAACAATTCAATTTAAAAATGTGTAACAATCGCACTGAATCGACAACACGGTCAAAAACAACAATTGACGCGGTATTTCAAAGATATGTTGACAACATCGAAACCAAAGCATTTGTATCATATTTTAGCTATCATAAGCCACTCGTATCATTTGTTGAAATTGAAAACATTGAGGATGAATAATAATAAAATGAAGAAAATAAAATATGAACTTTATAGCAATATTATAATGAACCTATAATTATCCCGCTCCTAATGCTGCTTCCGTCTCATTCTCTCTCAGTTTGTTTTACGGAAGGTTTCACTTCTATCGCGTCTAACCGTTAGACTGGTATTATTTTTTCATTTGTGCTTATTTCTAGATGTGATATTATTAAATGAATTGACAATAAGAGCTTTTGCTTTAATTATATATTTATATATATATATATATATATATGTATATAATTGACGCTTTGTTTCGCCGACCTCCTCCTCCTATTTCGTGGCGCGCGTCTTGACGTTGCTCCTCAAATGGAGGGACCTACAGTTTCAAGCCGACTCCGAACGGTAGATATTTTTTATGATAAATCTTCAATGTTTTTGTTTATTATTTTTAAGCCATGGTGGTATAGTCTACCAGTAATCCATGTTTAAGCTGTGCTAATAAAATCTAATTTTTTTTTTTTTTTCCATTTTTCTTTATTTATTGAATCTTTCTTTTATAAGAAACTAACAATAAGTTTACAAATCTTATATACTAGAGTAATATGTTTCCTTGCCAGTGCCATGAAACGAATTATTTGCTCAAATGAACATATATTTACATATATGATTAAATCGGTTGTGAATCTCCAATTCTTCATAGTTGGGAGCTGAAAAGGACGGGTTTCCAGTCTCCGATTCTTCGTAGCTGGGAGCCGGAAAGGCCTAGTTTCCAGTCTCCCTTAGAGCTTCCGTTGTCTCTCATGTCGATTGTGAAAATGATGTTGTTTTTTTGTTTTTGTTTCGAATGTGATAAATGTGGTTGGAGGAAGTTGTGGACGGACTCTCGCGTGAGATGAGATCATTAAGATACTGCAGACTTGAAGATGTCTCTTTTTTCAATCTTGTGTGACCTTCATCTAAAAGTAGTTGGGAGCTGAAAAGGACGGGTTTCCAGTCTCCGATTCTTCGTAGCTGGGAGCCGGAAAGGCCTAGTTTCCAGTCTCCCTTAGAGCTTCCGTTGTCTCTCATGTCGATTGTGAAAATGATGTTGTTTTTTTGTTTTTGTTTCGAATGTGATAGATGTGGTTGGAGAAAGTTGTGGACGGACTCTCGCGTGAGATGAGATCATTAAGATACTGCAGACTTGAAGATGTCTCTTTTTTTCAATCTTGTGTGACCTTCATCTAAAAGTAGTTGGGAGCTGAAAAGGACGGGTTTCCAGTCTCCGATTCTTCGTAGCTGGGAGCCGGAAAGGCCTAGTTTCCAGTCTCCCTTAGAGCTTCCGTTGTCTCTCATGTCGATTGTGAAAATGATGTTGTTTTTTTGTTTTTGTTTCGAATGTGATAGATGTGGTTGGAGGAAGTTGTGGACGGACTCTCGCGTGAGATGAGATCATTAAGATACTGCAGACTTGAAGATGTCTCCTTTTTCAATCTTGTGTGACCTTCATCTAAAAGTAGATTTCGCGCTAGTTTATTGGGATGGTCTTCTAGCTTTTGTAGGTATTTTTTGCTCAACCGTACTATTTCATCGGCTACACGAGGTATGCAAATATCTCTGTGAATGTTAACGTTCTTTATATACCATGGCGCTCCCGTGATTATCCGCAAGGCTTTAGATTGCACTCTCTGAAGTTTTTCGATATTTGAGGGCGTAGCCGTTCCCCACATTTCTATACCATATGTCCATATTGGTTTTAGCATGGCTTTATATAGTAGCACTTTGTACTCTAGAGGTAATGCTGATTTCGAATTAAGCATCCAATATAGGCTTTTCATTTTAAGCTTGATATTCGACACTTTCTTTTCAATATGATTCCGCCATGTGAGTCTTCTATCTAAGTGAATTCCAAGATATTTTATTTCGTTTTGCTGTGGTATATTTTGACCATTTATTGTAACTGCAGGGCAAGTTTCTTTTCTTAGAGTAAAAGTAATATGCACGCACTTGGTTTCATTAACCTTTATTCTCCAGTTTTTAAGCCATACTTCTGTTTCAAGTATATGCCTTTGTAATATAGACGTTGCTACTTTTGGGTCTGTGTGAGTGCAAAGTATTGCAGTATCATCGGCAAATGTTGATGTCATTGTTTGGCTCGTCGTTGGCATATCAGATGTGTATAATACATATAAAATAGGGCCCAGAACGCTGCCTTGTGGAACTCCAGCGTCTATTCTACAATGCCGAGAGAAAAAATCTTTTTGCTTTACAGCAAATTCTCTATTAGTGATATAGTTTTGCAGCAAGAGGTGTACATTCGTAGGCAGTAAACTAGTAATTTTGTGAATTAGGCCGCGGTGCCATACCTTATCGAATGCTTGTGCTACGTCTAAGAACAGTGCAGTGCAGTACTGATTTTTCTCAAAGGACTTTCGTATAAATGACACAATGCGATGAACTTGCTCAGTTGTACTATGTTTTGCTCTAAATCCAAATTGGTGTTGAGGAATAATATTGTTATCTTGAATAAAGGGCATTATTTTCTGCAAGAGCAACTTTTCAAATAGCTTTGAAAGTATGGACAATAGACTAATTGGCCGATATGAGGATGCTTGGCTTAAGTCTTTCCCAGGTTTACCTATCATAATGATTTGTGATAATTTCCAAGCTTTTGGGTAGTAGGCAGTACGAGAGATGGCGTTAAATATGTGCCTGATATGAAGAACGGCAATATTGGGAAGCTCTTTTAGCATTTTTGGGGTGATTTTGTCGTAACCTGGTGCTTTTTTAGGTTTAAGTTGATTAATAACTGAGACTATGTTATTTTTTTTAAATTTTATTGGCTTTTTTGGTGGTTGCAATATGTCTAGTGGTAAGCAAGTAGTTGCAGAAGACTGATTGGGAGTGAAGACAGATTGCAGATGTTCAGCAAATACACACCCTTTTTCAGAATCCGTACGTGCCCAATTACCATTTCCTAGCCGAATTGGTGATTCGTACTGTATGGGCCGATTTATATTTTTTGTGGCTTTCCACAATGCGTAATCTGTTTGGTCCGTCGGAGTAAGATTAGAAAGGAAATCATGAAGATGCCTCTCCTTTTCTTTTTTAAGGGCGCAACGCAACTTAACTGTGTATTCATACAATAGTTTCTTGTATTTTGGAGAACGATATTGTTGCCAAGACCTTCTCAGCTCTCGTTTCTTTTTAACTAAATCTTCTATAGTCTCATCAATGTTTCGTTGAGAATTAACACGACTTTTATTATTTGTGGCCACTGCTGCCCTAGTAGCTCCATGCATTAGTTCAGTCAATGTATATATCTGCCTATCGATATCAATATCATTCTTTAAAGGAACATTGGTTTTTATATGAGTGCTAATGTATTTCTTATATTTAAGCCAGTTTATGAGATTGGGATGGGGGAGCTGATTACCCGCTGTTCTGGTGCAAGGACTACCTTCCATGGTTATAATAGACGGAGAATGGTCGGAGGACAATTCCAGGGATGAGGACGCTGTTACAATCTTGCGATCAATACCCTTTATAATACCAAAGTCAATCAGGTCAGGCATCTTCTGGCGGTCAGATGGCCAATATGTTGGCTGTCCTGTAGATACAACATCAAGTTTTGATCTTAGTATACAACTAAAAAGTTGTCTCCCTCTAGGTGTGACCAGTCTAGAGCCCCAATAGTGGTGCTTGGCATTGAAGTCCCCTGCAGCCATAAACTTTGGCCCAAGTTTGGCAAAAAAATCTTTGAACTGTTGTTCGGTTATAATTTGAGAAGGAGGGCAGTACACAGCTGCGATAGTCATTGTACTGGAAAATTCTTGCAGTTGAATAATAGTGGACTGAAGGTATTCTTCATTAAATTCCTCAAGTACACTGTGCTTTAGACGTTTTTTTATTAATATCGCTGTGCCACCACGAGCCATGTTTCTAGGATGTTTTGTATCATAGAAAAGATATTCCGGAATTCTAAAATAATTTTTATCTGTAAGATGAGTTTCAGATATAAGCATAATGTCAATGTTATTTGATAATAGAAAATTATAGACTTCAAGCTTGTGCTTGGTGAGACCGTTTGCGTTCCAATGACAAATTTTGATTCTGTACATTATGGTTTATTTAAAAGGGTTTCATTTAAAATGGTTTGATTTCTAATCAGATCCTGTATCATGCTTTGCATTCCAACCATAAATTGATTAAGAGTTTGCACGAGTGTTTGAAGCATAGATTCTATACTGCAATTATTAATGTTATTTGCTTCCACATTTGGGTTGGTTTTTAGGACGTTTGCATATGATTGGTATTGTGGTTGTGCTATTGGTTGGCGACTAGAAGAATTTAGATTTGGTACTGTTGTAGGTGGGACAGGTTTTCTATTTGGCAGCAATTCTTTTTGTTTTATTGATAAAAATACAGGGCAGCCACGATAATTAGCAGTGTGGTTTTCTCCACAATTGCTACATTTTTTAGCACTTGCATCTTGTTTTGGTTTGCTACACGTAGATGTGGAGTGTAAGTCACCGCATATCACACACACGCTTGGTAAATTACAGTAGCTACGAGTGTGGCCAAATTCCTGGCAGTTTGTACATTGTACGGGACTCTTACGTTTTAGTGGTTCTTCTATTGAAATTTTACGATGCAGTAGATAACGCAGGTTGTAAATAGGATGCACTTCGCCTTTTTTTAATAATTTTGCTGATGGCTCGAGTTCTATACGAAACATTGGTTGCGGAACTTTGTTTCGGTTTTTTATATTAAATATGGACTTTATTTCGAATCCCGCTTCTTCCAGTGCTCCCTTTATTTCGGACGGATCTACATTATGCTCAACTCCTTTTAAAATTACTATAAGGCCCTTACTGCTTTTAAGCTGATACGTGTAGTACTCTTTCTTAAGCAAATCGAAATTATTTACTAACTTTCTAAAATTTTTTTCCTCGTAGATTTGAATTTTGGTCTCATGTATATTGCCTTTCATAACAGAGACAACATGAAAATTGTTTGCACCCAATAACTTCGCTAAATTGTTTACAAGACTGTTCGAATTTTTTTCTCTTAAGTATATTGGGGGCGGTTTAGACTTACTGCCTGTACTTTTACTCTTGGTTATTTCCTCACTGTTGTCTAGTATAGCAAATCTATTCTGGGACAGGGAGCCGTCTTCACAATTTTTTTTTATTTTTTCTCTTTGTTTATCAACTGTTTGCTTTTGCGGACTTAGTTTACGCTTTGGCTGAATGTTCATGTAGCGGTCTAACCCAGTCTGTATGACCGACTGTTTAATTTTACTCTGGTTTGAGCAGTTACTGATTAGAGCTTTCGTAGAGCTTTCGTGAGAGAGCTTTTCTTCTTGAGCTGTAGCTGTAGATCTGTTCACAGAAAAGCTTTGCTTCGACCACGGATTTGCTGATTCTGTAGAGTCTGTAGAGAGTGTACTCACAATTCGATCAGAAGTTTTTCCGTTGGTTTGGGAAATGCCTTCTGACTGCATTTGCGAAACAGAGACAAAATCTAATTGACGTTTATTTCTTATTCTAAGGGTTAGTTTTGAAAGGAGTGTGCGAATTTGGATGATTTTGGGGTTGAGAGAAGGATGTAGTGAGTGATTGTGTGGGATATTCTTCGTACAGTCTAGTGTATAGTGTGCATCCCCCCGCGGGCTATGCGGCTAGAATATGACCGCCGTAACGGATGCCTGTCGTAAGAGCCGACTAAAATCCACAACTCAGCCAGTTAGTTGTGAGTTAATCTCAGCGATAGCAGGCTGAGCGCAGCAGGTACACAAACGGCTTGGTGGCGATAGGAACACTGTCGTCATTGGTGCATCCAACTACCTACAGATAGATTACAGTGGAAGGTATAAAGAGACAGGATAGATATTATATGAATGGTAAAATTGGTTAGAGGTATTTTTTCCGCAATTCTTTTAGACGCATGGATGAATCTTAAGAGATCCGGAATAGGAAGAGTATGAACTAAATCTGATTCTAGAGAACGCCGGAGGCCTTCCTACTATGTTTGGTTTGGTTCTTTCACAAACCACTCATATCAACGCTTTCTATAGGTAGACCTCATGAAGTCGTCAATCCATTATTGAACCGATCCAGAATTGACCCCTAGGAAGGATTCAGGGCCCCGTGATGCGCTTGCAGAGCCTTCATAAGCCAGTTTATCAGCCAACTCGTTCCCTGTAATACCGCAGTGTTCAGGCACCCTAATAAGACTAACTTTGTTGTGTTTTGCCACACTGTCCAGTTTTGTTTTACATTCACCGACCAATTTCGAAAACCAGCGTGGTGCAGCTTGACTGACACTATAAATTCGAATACTATTACCTCGCCACTTTTTCTCAATTAGCCAGTATGCTGCTACTTTTAAGATGGAATAGACTTCCGTTCAGAATACAGTAGCCATCTGTCCTATAGCGTAAGAGTACTTAGTGTATTCGTCTAAGTACCATCCAGATCCACTACCATCGCTGGTTTTGGATCCCTCGGTGTAGAAAATCAGAAATCCCGATAATTAGTTTTCTGGTACCATTCCTACCGAAGCCAACGTAAGGCACCCGACTGTTCGCTGGCATCTAGAACAGTTTCCACCACTCCCACAAGTGGGGGCAAATCTGACAGTGGACAGTGTTCTCTTCGTTTACCCAGACTCCGTTTGACTTGAGTATGTACGCCATCTTCATTACTTCCATCTGGATTTGAAGATCTAGAGGTTGCAAGTTCCGGATGGCATTAAGGGTAACGTCAGATGTTGTACTCATAGCACCGGTGATATTCAAACACACACTTCTCCGTAGTCTTGTGAGGGGCTTTACAATAGTATCCTTCCACCAGACTAAGGAGGCGTATATAATAATGGGTCTAATCAGGCTGATGTACAGCCAATGCACTATCACCGGTCTTAGACCTCATGTCTTGCCAAAGGTCCCCTTACACTGCCAGAAGACTGTTAGTGTCCGAGAGACCTTCGCCCCGACGCGCGTCTTCTAGGTCAACTTACAATCTAGTATTATCCTTAAGTATTTGGCCTCAGAGGACAGTTGCAGTGTTACTCCTTTCAAGGTGGGTAGTGAAAAACCTTCCGCATAGCGTCTCCTAGTGAAAAGTACCAAGGTACTTTTTATAGGATTCAACGAAAGATTATGCAATTCGCACCTATAATCAATCTTGTTTAGGGCTACCTGCATTTTATGGCATATAGCTACTAGTGACGGGCCTGAGATTAGTATGCTCACATAATCCACATAAGCTCGGACGTGTCCAATTTTTTGCAGATTGTTAAGAAGAGAGTCCACAACAAAGCACAAAAGTAGGGTGTACTCCGCCTTGTGGGCAGCCCTTCTTAGCCTTCTCCCTGTCTCCTTCATCACTTCCTCCATCTCTGACAAGCAGTCTCTTGGATAGCATAGAATCAATCCATCTGATAATGATTTCTTCTATAGAAGAACACATAGCATCAAAGGTAGCATTATCAAAAGCTCCTTCAGTGTCCACAAGCACACCAAGAGTGTACTCCATTTTTCCCAACCTTTTTTCCATGATGCTGACGCACTCGTGTAGAGCCGATTCACAAAATTTTCCACTTTGATAGGTGTGTTGTCTGAGATTGAGGAGGTTGCGACTTGGAACCCTTATCCTACTGTTCTTCTCGACCATACGTTACAAACTTTTAAGCAAAAACGACGTAAGACTTATGGGTCTGAAACTTTTTGGTAAGGCATAATTGTCCTTGCCTGGCTTTGGAACAAACACAACTTTCCCCAAAGTCCACGATTGTGGAACATAAGTATGCGTAAGACATCCCGTAAAGATTCTTTTCAGAATCTTCATTAGTTGTGCTTCGCCTCGCTTGAGTATGATTGGATAAAGTCCATCGAATCCTGGCGACCTAAAGTTTTTGAATGACGAAAAGGTAAACCTTATCACTTCCTCGTTAACTATCCTGGATGCTATGAATCAACCACGTCTGCTGTTAGTTAGTTATACTGGCCTGATCAGATTGATCGATATAGCCTTGGCGAACAACATTTCTGCTGCCAGGGAAATGTGTTGAAAAGAGAACATCGTTCTCTCATTATCGACTTTGAGTCAGTAAAAGTACCATCAGGTTCTAGCAGTGAGTCCAGCTTAGCCGCCCGGTTCCTTTGGAGGACCTTGCGCAACCTTACTGATTTTTTCCGATCCTCCAGTTCACTGCAGAAGGTTCTATAGGAGTACAATTTAGATCATCCAATTTTCTTCTTATATTCCTTCCTCAGTTCACCGTAGGCAGTCCAGTCCGCTTCCAACTGAGTTTTATTAGCTTTGTTGAGAAGTTTTCTCGAAGTTTTTCGGAGTTTTGAAAGTTCAGCATTCCACCTGCCTTACCCTCTGTTCGCCTACGTTCAGGGCACACCTTCTCATAATTCTCAATTAAAATTCGCCTTACTGAGTTTGTGGCTTCTTCAATCGCAGTTATTGTCCGGGACTTGAGAATGTCGAGGATTAACTCTTTTTCTTTAGCGGTCCCCTCTTTTCTAATAGCGGTCGCCCCTCGGCAGGCAATGGCAAACCTCCAAGTGTATTTCTGCCATGAAAAAGCTCCTCATAAAAATATCTGCCGTTCGGAATCGGCTTGAAACTGTAGGTCCCTCCATTTGTGGAACAACATCAAGACGCACACCACAAATACGAGGAGGAGCTCGGCCAAACACCCAAAAAGGGTGTACGTGCCAATTATACAATATATATATAACAAAAAAAAATATATATATATAACTCTTTAATATCCGGCCTGCTGACATCGAGGATGTCTCGGCCGCAAGCTTAAACTCTATATAATGATGGTCAGACAGTCATATCAATCGTCCATGACTTATGACCCCTGAAGATACATTTCGTGCTACCCCAGAGTGTGTTCTGTGAATTTGCGTCACATCCCAAAATAAGACCTAATTTCATGGATTCAGCGTATCTTACGACTTCTATCGCCTCCCTCGTGGGGAGGAATATAGTCGCAGAAAAAATTTTATCTTAGCGGCAACTAAGTCTTAACAACAGAATGCAATCGACCGTTTTGTATAATGATACACGTACGCGGACGAATCTCTCCCTCGTTATAAGGATAGAGCACCACTTTATATCTCCAAGCCCAAGGATACCAACAAATCCTGCATTAATATTATGTGAGGATTTGGGTGCAGTTTCGCTTGGCTACGCGATAAGAGACCCGTAGCCGCTATGCTGTGCTGCATGTTAATCTGTGTACATGAAATATTTCTGGTCATATGGACAGTCTTAACTTAAGTTTTACTCCTTACCCATGTCTTAATCAAGTACAGTAACGAGCACCCTTCCAAGATCCAGAAATAGACGCATTCCATACCTAGACCGCATGACCTTTAGCCATTCTGGATCCACACCAAGATCCAGGTAGGATGCGTTTCCATATCTAGGATCCGTCCCCGGTTTGGTATATTGCTATGATCTCCAGTGTGCCTTGTGGCTGATCCTAGGGAGGTTGGAACAGCTCATTTATGTCTCAACTCTCTAACGCTTTCTTCTACGGGCGCAAGTAATATGGTTAATTCGGATGCAAACCTGAAAAGTACCATTGTTCTAACGGCTGTGAAGAAAAAGACTGTTCCGGGAGGAAATTTGGTGGAATCATATGTGGTTATGACGAAGGCAGCCCCTGTTATGTCACCACATCCGAGAAAACCAAAATCGGACTTGTCCTGGCACTAGGTTCGGGGATTTGTTGGTCAATGGTTAATCCGAGTTCGCGCTCAGAAAGTACCAGTGCACCAACTGAGCAGGTGCCAAATTCTGGAATAAATCTGTCCAAAAGGCAGAGACAGCGACAAAGACAGAGGAACGCGGTGACGGCGAGAGAAGCGGGAGCTGTGGTACTGCGAATCAAACTGGAGTGGCGACTCTTCTGCTTTCGTCCACCCCTGTAACCGAAGCTGTCAAGAGGAACAGATCTGATGATAACCCAACTTGAGAGATGAGGCAACAGCGAGCGCACGGGTTGGCAAAAGGAAGAAGAAAATCAGGAAGAACAACAAACCTGAATTCAATTAATCAACCTTGGACAACAGGTAGCAGTGACTGCAGGAAGAGCCTCTTGCAGCAGTCAAGTACCTGGTAGTAGTACCAACGGATCCAGTGGAAGGAGTGTTGCAGAAGGTAAGAATGTAGGACCGTGTCCGCCTAGTGATCTACTATCGTCCGCCGGAGAGAAATATGCTGCAGCAGCGGCTAGCGGTATGATGGTGAAGATGCAGGCAATGGATGGCTAATGAAAACTGTGGCTGCAATGCCATTTTTTGAAGGACGGAAGCTTGTCATCCGGCAAACGAACAAAAGTGTGTGCTGGGCGCACTCTCGGAAGATGAGTTGTTGGCTTCTAGTCAGGACACAGTGGTCGCACCCAGCACGTCGAGTGCTCGCTATAGCACCCCACTGCTGAAACCCAGCCGTCTACAGCCAATAACTCAGCATGCGCAATACTCTTCTCCGGCGTTCTCTGATAGGGACGCCAAGAAGAAGAATAAAAAATTTTCTGGGTCATTGCTAGAAGCGTGCTACTAGAGAGCCACATTAATTCTGACTAAGATAGTTAAGATTGAATTGGCCGGTAGAGCAGACGAACGCGATGCAGGGAACAAGATCAGATATAAGACCGTAGTTTCGGAGTACGAAACTATGGCCGCGAGCAGAACTTCCGACCTCCAATCGCACAAAAATCTTCGGAACCAACCAGCGGCTAAGTGTAACCGATCACAAAATGTGAGCGGTCCTGCTGCTAAGAAAGTAACAAAATTTTTTCCCTTTAAGGCGTTGAGGGCCCAACAACAAGATAGGTGCCAGCGATTGAGAGGGTTGCGAGGGATCACCTCCAAATCGCCAGGGATCACACTTAAGTTGCTCTCGTAGACGCAATATTCCATAGTGGTAGGGAGGTGCAGACCAATTGGGGTGCTGTTAAGGGACGCCTGTGAGAAATGATGGTCGAATACCAAATGGAAAACCAAGAACAGTTGCCTCTTTTCGACTTGGGAGATATCCGCTGCGGGTGTAGGGTTATCAAGTGATCCGATGAGTTCTCCTAGGGTTTTCTGGAGAAGTGCGTTGCTAGGGTTAGCAATGCCGGGGAGAGGCTCTTGTTTAAGCTCATCCCAGCTTCGGATATACCTAGGAGACGCAGAGCTCGCATTTGGCTATTAAAGGGGAACCTGAAGGGTGCGAAGGTCCTACACTGCCTCAAGCTTCAAAGGTTCCTATGTACAACTGGTCTGTGATCAAGTTGGAGGAACCTCAGAAAAACAGCTCGACAGCCCTGTTGCTTACTGCTGAAAAGTCCCTGAAGGTACTCGACGAAAAGAAACACAATCTCCATTTTGGCCTTAGAATGGCCAAAGTTAAGATCTTAACCGCGTCTGGTGCTCCGGATTGCGCCCTTGACAGTATAGGGGGAGTAACTAATCAGCCCGGAGCTACGGCCGTCCGTTATGGACGCGGTACCCGAGTCTAAGGAGCTTGGGGTGGCCATGGAGCATGCTAAGGTGAGTATCCTTTTACAAATTAATGTTAAGGGTAGCTCAGATTAACCTTCGCCATGCTAGTTTAGCCACGGATAACCTCTTTGTCATACTCAAGGAGGAACATACTGATAAGTGCCACTTCAACCTTTCCTTTATTTCCAGTCGGGAAGTGAGCCTAGTATTTGTATTCTCGTTAGGAATACCATAAATGCTTTTCTTATTTCTCATTTCTGCTCACCAGACGTGACAGTGGTCCGAGTGGAACCATCTAGTGACCGTTGCTACTACTTGGTTTCTGCATATATGGCTCACAAAAATGCAGCACCTACAGGGGAAGTGGTTCGTTTGGTGGACTCAATTTAATAAAGATCTAATGATCGGGGTGAGCCCCTTTTTGATTTCATTATTAGCCGTAATCTCCACATTTAGAACAAGGGCACCCCACGTTTGTATTTCCAGCATCGCGAACATCAAGCGGTTAGAAAGAAGATCCTGATATCACTATTTCGACGAATTCGTCTGCCATTAGGGTAGATAATTGGAAGGTTTCTTAGAAAAATTTCTCCGAAATTTTTCTTCAAAATCAAATTCGCACGGGAAACCATATCTCACCACAGGAACCCTAAAATAACCGACTCGTCTCTGTTCAATAGGGTTTTCAATAATAAATTGAACAGGTGAACTTTTTCCTACTCATCCACTGATCAACTGGACAAGAAGATGAAACACTTGCAGCGATCCTATCAGACGGACTTCAAAGTGGCTTGTTCAGTATCTTTTAGCAAGAAAAACTTTCCTCCCTGGTGGAGCAAGACGCCGACCGGCTTGAAAAAGAAGGTTAGATGGTTTTTAACGAATGCTTCCAACTAAAAACTTTTAAACTTACCGTGTAAATTTGAATGAATACAAAAAAGTCATTAAATATGCGAAACGCAACTCCTGAAAAGAGTACTGCGAATTCTGCCAGGCTAAGCAAGGTCCTTCGAGGGACCACTCCTACAAAACTCTTGTAAAAATGGAGGATGGGGAGTGGGCTGAAGCTGCAGGGGAATCTTTTACTATCCTGGTAAGTAATCACTTTTCGGAAAATTATATTACCCCACGTGACATTGTCGACACAAGTCAACAGGTAGGACTACTCGATGTTTCCCTGAAATCTAACCTGTCAGTTCACAGAATCAAAAAACACAAAGGTGTTTGAAAGGTTAACTGATAATCAGGGAGGAGGGGTCAAGGACTTTATCTATAAGTCCGACCTGATTTAAGTTAATGGTGTTTGAAAATTGATCGATTATCATATCCGAGAGCCCATCGAATCCAAAATATCCCCAGAGCAACATGCTTACCTGGAAGGGAAATCCGCGGAATCAGCCTTACACGAGGTTATAGGTACAGTGGAAAAATCTCTGGAGGGCAAACAATTCACTTTGGTGGCCTTGATAGATATAGAGGGTGCTTTTAATAGCATCAGTGCCGAGTCAATTTTCATTGCATTAGAGAGACTAGAGGTGGAAAACCCCATCTGCCTCTGGATCTCGTCCCTGCCTGGCTACAGGGAAGTTAGTGTGGTGGCAAGAGGGGCTAAAGTCACTAGATTTGTGCACAGGGGGGTGCCGCAGGGTGGTGTCCTTTCGCCCCTACTTTGGCTAGTTGCTATTGCCAAAGTTCTGAAAATATTATATAATAGTGGGGTTAAGGGTTAGTAGAGCTGGTGCTATTTACCAGAAAATTTAAACATCCACAACCATGTTCTCCCTCTTTCATCCAAAGTTAGGTATCTTGAAATCATATTTGACTCCAAACTCCATTAGAAGCTACACATTGAAAATCGGGTTAAAAGGGCCATTTACCCTTCTATTCCTGCAAATCTATGTTCGGTAGAAAATGGGGATTCAAGCCAAAGGTCGTCCCGTTGATGTGCAATGTAGTGGTTTTGCCAATTTTAACGTATGGATGCCTGGTTTGGTAAAAAGCTCTTCGGAAAGGCTATAATATAACTAAACTGGGCAGGGTGCACAGGACTGCATGTATTCGTATCACCGGAGCATTTAAAACTTGCCCCAATGCGCCAATGTTGTTTTCTACTTACTTTCCATTGACTTTTACGTTTTTCCATCGCAGCTCAAAGTACAATCAGGTTGAAAGAAGTTAGCCTTTGGAGGCAATTTCTCAAAGGACATGGTAGCATTTTTTGGCAGTTAACACCGTTCTTCTTCGAGCTTCGGGCAGATCTCTCTGTCCACAAATTGGAGTTTGAGGGTCATGCCAGGCCAATCTTTCTAAATAGGGAGGATTGGATCGAGGAGAAAATCTGCGCTGAAGCTTGCACCTCTGTCTTCACTGACGGTTCCAAGATGGAATCGGGAGTCAGAGCGAGGTTTTCTCTAAATAAGCCAATTTATCTATTTCCTTTAAACTGCCGAATACTGCCACTGTTTTTCAGGAAGAAGTCTTTGCGATCCTGCAGACATGCAAAATGCTTAGGGAACGCGGTAGCGAGGAAGATATCAACATTTTCTCCGATAGTCAAGCCGCGGTCAAGGCTCTGACGACGTCATGGCGCAGAGCGAAATTAGTAAACTCCTGTAAGCAGGAGATCAAATCTCTTGGGTGTGCAGGTAACATTTCTCTGATCTGTGTTTCAGGACATAGGAACATAGAGGGGAATGAAATTGCTGATGTGCTTACCAGGAAGGGCAGTGAGTTGGCCTCAGGGCCCTTCTTCCCAGTCATTGGCATCCCCCTGATAGTTGGTAAAGGGGAAATAAACAAATTATTACTCAAGAAAGCGAAGAAAAGATGGAGCTTCATTTCTTCATATGCTATTTCGAAAACCCTTTCGAAAGTTATTTGGACTCCTCGCAATTTATTCGTAGCTGTGTTTACCGGTCCCTGGACGATCGGCACCACACGCGGATAAGCTAGGGTTACCATTTAACCTCCATTGCAGAAGCTGTGGGGATCTTTCAGAGAGGGAGACTGTTAATTACCTTCTCTGTAAATGTCCGGGCTTGGCATCTAGACGATTAAGGTCACTGGGTGCTCCTTTCTTCGACACGCTGAGACAGTACGCCAACCTAAGTCCCATCAATTTTCTCCATTACATCTGCTCTGTTTGACTGTTGATATCTTTGTAACTTTGATAACGTGGTTTATTTAGAAACTAGTTTTAACACCTATAACAATGTCAGCCTGGAAATCCAACGTGGAATCTCTCTTGCCAACAAGTGCTACTTTTGACTAAGTAGGTAACTGAGTAGTAAACTCCTCTCTTGTCAAACAAAACAAACACTCTACAAGACTCTCATCATGCCCGTCCTAACGTATGGCGCAGAAGCGTGGACGATGACAACATCCGATGAAGCGACGCTTGGAGTGTTTGAGAGAAAGATTCTGAGCAAGATTTTTAGATCTTTCCACGATGGAAACTGCGAAAATCGCAGGCGGTGGAAAGATGAGCGGTATGAGTTTTACGACGAGATAAACATAGCGCGGCGAATAAAGATCCAACGGCTACGCTGGCTGGGTCATGTCATCCGAATGCATACAAACGTTCCTGCTCTGAAATCATTCGATGCGGTACCAGCTGGTGGTAGCAGATGAAGAGGAATGCCTCCTCTGCGTTGGAAAGATTAGGTGGAGAAGGACTTGGCTTCACTGGGTATGTCCAGCTGGTGCCGGTTAGCACGAGAAAGAAACGACTGGCGCGCTTTGCTAAATTCGGCCAAAATCGCGTAAGCGGTTATCGCGCCAATTAAGAAGAAGAAATGATGCTGCCAACTGTGCTCTATTGTGGGACGAGAAGTTAATCTTATTCTCAGTGATTTCACAAAGGTGGAGTGAATGTAGACGACTCTTTGGTTGCTCACAGCCAGGAGTCTAGGCAAATCACCTGTGAGTGCATTAACAAAGGCATCTGTAGCTTTTACACTATACATGTTTGTTAGAACTCTGATAGCCTCTGCATTTTCCTCTATGCAAGATATTTTATTAACGGCAAGGGCCTGACACTTTTTTGAATGTTAAACTCCTATTGTTGCGCGCATCTTAAAGATGTTCTGCAAATGGACGGACCTACAGTTATAAGCCGACTCGGAACGGCAGATGATATTTTTATGATGAGCTTTTTCGTCGTCACTCAAAGGGTTGCCATTGCCTGCTGAGGGGCGACCGCTATTAGAAAACAATTTTTTTCTATTATTTGGAGTTTCACACACGGAGATTCGAACCTACGCACTTCTGAATTGTTATCATGTTCTAACTCTTTCGGCAACGGCTACCGGTACTTAATTTTAGTCATTTATGTAAAAAATTAAATTTAACCAAAATTGTCGATTTTGTAGTGAAGATCAGCCAGAAGAATTGTAAGGGCTACCAATGTATCCGGAAAAGGTCACAGTTTGGTGCGGTTTATGGGCTGGACGGTGGCACATGCCACACAGCACGCGTAACAATGGACTTGGCGAGTTCGGTGAACATTTTATTTCACGTTCGGGACCTGTCAATTAGCCACCCAGATCGTGCGATATAACGCCTTTAGATTATTTTTTGTGGGGCTATGTAAAAGCTCATGTCTATTCAGACAAGCCTACTTCAATTAACGCATTGGAAGACAACATTAAAGCATTTATATGTGAGATACCGGCCGAAACATTGGAAAGAGTATGCCAAAATTGAACAAAGCGGATGGACCATTTGAAGCGCAGTCGCTGTCAACATTTGCATGAAATAATCTTCAAACATTAAATTACACAGGCCTGCGAAATTTAACTTTTTTCAGTTTCTAGAATGGCTGTACTTTTTTCTTGTAGTTTTTTATGCGCTGAAAACGAATCTGACCTTCAAAATGCTCCATCACGTCAGTATTTTTGGTAAATAAAGCCTAAAAGGTCAAAAAATGGCCATTTTAGCCATTTTTGATAATTTTTTTTGGGATAGAAAAATTTTTTTTTCAATTTTCGACGAAAAGGTCGCATAGTAAAACTCTTTAGCTTTAAAACCCATTTTTTTAAATTATTGTGCGATTTTAAAAAAAAAAGTTATGACATTTTGAAATTAACAGTTTCAGTTACGTATACGTTGGGTATAACGTCTATTGGCGGAGTGTAGGGTTCCTAGTATTTTTATGTTCAGTCAAGCAAGTAACTGTGCTTGCTTATATTTATAATATCTTCGGGTATAACTAAAGTTGATTATTTAGAAAGATGAAGAAATATTTAGATATGTAATTTAAACACATCTTATTTAAAGTTATGTTTGTCAAAACTAACAAAAAACATTTTTACTGAAACAAGATAATTATGTCTTGGTACAATGATAGGTTCTAATCGATTGCGAAAATATTAATATTTCAAAAATACACTTTTCTGCATACTTCACTAATAAAAACTGAGTTAGCAGTATTTGGTATGTAGAACACGAATACAATTCCACAATCTTCTCTGCCCTGTACTGCTTAAAAGTTTCGACATTTAAGTTCTCCATATGACAAGGTTCTTAATATAAGGCAAAATATAGTAATATTCATTCATTTACTGCCGTAATAAGTATAAATAGTACACCGGGAAATATCGATCTTGTTTTCAGGTTTGCAGCACCTAGCCCCTTAATTTAATATATTTACTATCATAAAGATTAAATGGAATATAATAAGTATTATGAAATTTAAGATGGCACAAGATGATAGGAAAAATAATATATCAATGAAATCGACACGAGCACAATTTTCATTTTATTTTTAAACACTTTCTATAGCATACATTTTTCGTTACACCAAGTAGGTTTGGATATAAAATTGATAAGTTGCGCTTTAATATCCAGAAACAACAGCAGGCCAAAACATGTTTCATGGAATTTTTTTAAAGAATATTTTACGCTTGAGGTTACTTAGGCACAAGTAAAGATTTTTGATTATCCTATCATTTCTGTAAAAAAATATTGTTATCTTGCTTTTCAAAATTAAGTTAATTCCAACAAGAACTGACCAACACGTGTACCAAGTTTGGGTGAGTTTTACTAAGTCGTTATCAAGAAACGCGCAGTTACCCTTTTTGGCCTCAGGGTCCCCAAAGTTAAGGTCTTCGTCTATTACCCAGATGGCAACTTTGACGAAATTGCGGAAGAAACCAACCAACTGCTCGACGAACTGCGACCGCTTGTGACGGACGCACTTCCAAAGCCCAGGGGGTTCATGGAATCCTTGTAGCCCTGGGCGGCCATGAAGAAGACTTAGGTGAGCTTCACTTAGCATAATAATTTTAAAAGTAGCTTAGGTTAAACTTCGTCATGCCAGCCTAGCCACCAATAATCTGGAAGGGAAACAATTCACTTTGGAGGGCAAAAAATTCACCGTAGGGTGATGCCCTTTCGCCTCTGCTTTGGCTAGTTGCCATTGTCGAAGGTCTACCTCAGTGAATTAAGAGTGAGGTTAAGGCAGTAGCATGCTGATGACTTGGTCCTAATGGTATATAGACCATTTACCTCAGTCATGGCTGATATCTTGTACTGGTCATTGGCTGTCCTCAATCACTGTGCTGCCAGTGCGTATCGGACGTGCTTTATTTTTTATCGAACTACAAGCAAATGATAACAATTAAGCCATTTACAATATGCAAAAGCTAATGAACTGCATAGTCTTCTCATGGGCACACAAAAAATTATTGTACAAGAGATCCAGTATGCGTGAAATGGCATCAAATCATTATGAGTGATGAGGCCCATTTCTCCTTGAACGGAACCGTAAATAAGCAAAATTGCCGTTTCTACGCCACTGAAAACCCTCAAATTATTGAAGAGGTACCTCTCCACGACCAAAAAGTTACAGTCTGGTGTGGCATTTGCGCTGATATGGTCATTGGGCCGTTCTTCTTTGAAAATGGTCAACACCAACCATTGACCGTCAATCAAGAGCGTTATCGGGCCATGATAACCGATTTGGTGATGCCGATTGTTCGTGAAAATGGTATGGAGCACTTCTGGTTTCAGCAAGATGGCGCACCACCACACACAGCACGAGCCACCGTCAACTTATTGAAGACTTTGTTCCCTGGCCGTTTGATACCAAAAAGCGGCGATTTTGACTGGCCGCCACGATCACCGGATTTGACGCCACCGGACTTTTTTCTTTGGGGCTATTTGAAATCTAAGGTTTACGTCAACAAACCAAAGACACTAGGCGCACTTAAGGCCAATATCCGACGGGAAATAGCCGCCATATCGGCCGAGACGCTGGCCAAAACTATGGAAAACGCCGAAAAACGGGCACATTACGCTATACGAGCTAAGGGCGACCACTTGCGCGATATCATATTCAAAAAGTGATGTAAACGAATCTCCTTGAACTAAATTAAATGTTTTTCACAATGAAACACAAAAAAATGTTTCTTTTTCCATATTTTTTTAATAATCACATGGGTCAGTTTAATATGGCCAACCCTGTATGTATGTAAATATGCCTTTCTAAAGGCTCGATAGCCGCAGCGTGCGTCAAGTGCACGAGTTAACTGCATACACAATTGGTATCCTTTGCAACAGTATGCATTCCATTAAAATGATGTAATCTACATCATTACATACTCTAAGTCTTAGCGATAAGAATAAATTATAAATAGTCCTTTTGAAGCAGATAAGCTTCAGCCAGGTACAAAATTAACTGCATACGCAATTGGTATCCATAGCAACAGTATGCATTCCATTTAAATGTTGTAATCTACATCATTACATATTCTAAAACTAAGCGATAAGAATATACATATTATAGCTATTTTATGTTCCCTAATAATAGGCAGATTAGATTAGATTTGCGGGGGGCTGGACAAGTCCAAGCACTCAGTCAGTAGACCATTGTACTAAACCCGGATAGATATCAGTAGAAATAATAGAGATTGGAAAGATAAAAGGTGGATGGTAAAAACGGATAAATTACAATAGTTTGAGGTCACTCTTCCACAAATCTCTTGGATTCATTGATGAATTTTAAGACATCCGGAAGAGGAAGAGTATGAACTTTGTCCATACTCAGTGTATCGCAACCCAATATCCTAAGTCTGATTCTGGAAAATGCAAGGCAACTACAGAGAAAATGCTCTGCAGTGTCATCATTCTCAAGACAGGATAGGCATATCGGGCTGTCCACGATCCCACAGACGTTGTGCCCTATGATTACACCCACCAATACTCTCAGGTCCTTCCTGATGAGTTTTAGGAGAAAGGTCGCTGTTTTCCTGTTTGGTTTTTTCACAAAGCAGTTGGCTACTCTGCACGAATTCAACTCAGACCAACGACCTCTGTGGGTAGACCTCTTGAAGTCCTCAATCCATAGTTGAATCGATGCGGAATCGAGGTTGTCTCGGCCACAAGCCTGAACTCTATATAACGATGGTCCGACAGGGAATCTTTATCGAGTACTTTCCATCATTAGATAATGTCACATCAATCACTTCCTGCCTTCTGCTGGTCACAAAAGTCGGACTGGTGCCAACGTTCTGTATGACCAAGCGAGATGACAGAATGAAGTCCATGAGTTTATGCCCCCTCAAGTTACATTTTGTGCTACTCCAGAGTGTGTTCTGTGAATTTGCGTCACATTCCACAATTAGACCGAATCCCATGGATTCAGCATATCTTACAACTTCCATAAACTCCCTCGTAGGGGGAGGGAGAATGGAGTCGCAAGGAAAATAGGCCGAGACGACAATTGTCTCTACTTCTTTCCCCTCTAATCGATACTTTATTTTGACCGGAACTAAGTATTGACAGCAGAATTGTCTTAACAAAGTGCAATCAACCGCTTTCGGCATAATAATACACGTACGCGGATAGACCTCTCCCTCTTTATAAAGGATAGACCCCCACTTTATATCTCCCTGTATTATGTGAGGATTTGTGTGCAGTTTCGCTTGACTGCGGCATAAAAGAGCCGTAGCCGATATACTATGCTGCAAGTTAATTTGCGTAAATGAAATATTTGATGTCATATGGACAGCCATTATTCCAACCTTACACTGAGTCGAGGACGGTAACTAGTATCCGTCCCAGATTCAAATATAGGCGCATTTCAAACCTCGGCCGTATGACCTTCAACGATTTTGGATCAACTCCAAGAACCAAGTGGGAACAGTTTCCATATTTAGGATCCGTCCCCGCTTTGGTATAGTGGTATGATCCCCAGTGCTTCGCATTAAGTCCCTCGTTCAGGGCATGAAGCCTGGAGATGATCGCATGCGGCTCCCTTGAAGGCCCAGAGATCAACATGCACAAACCTCACCAGTTTTTGAATTTTGTACGTTTGCCGAATGACAAACTTACATCCTTCAAACGTTGGCATCGCAGCCACAGTTTTGGTCAGCCATTCGAGCGACTGAGTGTTTGAGCATTGCACCTTCAAGATACCTTGCTCAACTCTCATTCGCTCGAATCGCTGTCGACAAAATCCAATTGTTTTTGGGACAATTGGATATGCCCATCGCCACAGATCTCCACCATCATGCCCCTGGCTGCTGCCGCAGCATAGTTATATCCAACGAACAATAACGGATCAATAGGCGGGCCCGGTTTCGCGCTCGCGACTGTGCTCTTAGCCCTCGTGGCACTCGTTCCACTGGATTCGTTGGTATTACTACCAAGTACTCGATTACTGCAAGAGACTCCTCCTGCAGTCACTACAACCTGTTGTCTAAGGTTGCTTACTTCGGATTCCGGTTTATTACACCTCCTCCTTTTCTTCTTCCTAGTGCCAACTGGTGCGCTCACCGTCGCTTCATCTGTCAAGGTGGCCAGATCAAATGGGTCATCATCAGATCTGTTCCTCTTTCCAGATCCGCCTACAGGAGTGGACGAAGACAGATGAGCCGCAACTCCGGCTCGAGTAGCAGTTGGCATAGCTACGTTAGCCGTAGTCATACCTACTATTTTTCTTGCCTTCTCGCGTTCCTCTGCCTTTGCCGCTTCTTCTGTGTATTAGATAGATTTTCTCCTGAAGCTGACATCTTTTCCATGGCCATTGGTGTGCGGGTACTTTCTGAGCGTGAACTCGGAATAACCATATCCCCAACAGTCGCCAAAACTGGTGCCAGGAGAGGAATCAAATTGGGTTTCTCAGTCGTGGTGACATGACAAGCAGGAGTTACCTGCGTCATAACCACGTCTGCGTCATTTTCGCCCAGTAACAGGCTCTCTATAGAGCTACGTATAGAACCTGACGAGGATGCACCGTCCAATAAGTGTCCATCCTCAACCAGTAGCTTGCTTCCTCCAGGGCCCTGATTATCAGCCCTGGTCGTCTTGGTGGTGAATGAGTTTTGGGCCTGCACATCCGATGACCAAGCCGCTGGAGAACCAGCGGGAGGGTTGCCACAAGTGTGGGGCCCCGTGCAGAGTAGTCCTGTAGTGGTTTGTAGCTTGAAATCATTTCCGTTTGGTGGCCCTATTAATACTCTTCAAGGGAGCCACTGTTGAAGAGGAACCCATTATTGATAGTTCTAATCTAAATCCGTAGTGTTCTGTTTTAACTCAGTATTCACTCTAATTGTCAACCGACAGCAAGGGATCTTACTGAGTTAAGTAGCAGAGTTACCTCGGGCAGGATGTGATTCTTCATCACGCACTAACGGTCTTGGCTTAGTAGAGGCTATGGGGTTGGAGTAACCCTCTGTATTGCGCATATCTCCGCCCTGTGCCGTCCTCATAGTAGTCATAGTCAGTCCTAAGAAAGACTCATACAGTGAGAACAAGCACCTAGCCCCACGGAGTGGCTATTTAAGTTTTGGAGAGAGGAAAAAGTCACAGGGGGCTAAATCCGGTGAATACGGTGGTTGTTCTGTTCGATGATATTTGTCGAGTTTTTGGTCAAAAAAGTGTTCACAATATGAGCCTTGTGAGGCGGTGCATTATTATGGTGTAAGGTTCATGAGTTTTCCTTCCACAAAGTGTGACGTTTCCTACGCACATTCTCTCTCAAACGTCGCATAACTTCCAAATAATATTCTTCATTTACCGTAGAACCATTTAGAACGAATTTCGAGTGCACAACACCATCTTAACCAACTTTGACGTGGTTTTTTGGGCTTCGGCTCACGCGGATAGCGCCCTTCAGTCGCCTGTTGACTAGTTTGCATGTAAAACGCAAGTATCGTCACCTGTTATGATACGCTGGATAAACGTTGTGTCCGAATTCACTTGCTCAAGCACGTCTTCAGCCACCTTCCTCTGATAAATTTTTTGAAAGAAATTCAACTCTCTTGAAACGAGTCGAGTAGCCACGCGTCTCATGCCCAAATGATGGTGTAAAATGTAACAAATTGATTCGTGAGACCCGCGTTACGCGTCACGAGCTACCTCCCTGAAACTTAAATGATGGTTTTCCCGCACCATGTTTTTGACTTTGTCGATTTTCATCCGTTGAAGACGTTGATGGGCGGCCAGATCGGGGCAAATCTTTCACGACTTCTCGGCTCTCCGCCAAAGCCTTATACCACTCGTAGATCCGTGTTTTTGATGAAGCACACTTGCCATAGTCTTTTTGCAGCATTGAAACGATTCGGCACACGAAATCTTGTTCAAATACACAAAATTTAAGACAAATTCTTTATTCGATATTTTTATCCATAGTGAAAATCGCAGAGCACACCTGCGGTTGTCTAATATATAATAATTAAATGCCAAAAACAGGCTAATTGACAGATCACGCTCAAACTCTGCGACACTATATAGTTGTACCAACATTCCAGCAAAAAAAGTAGACATATGTGTACGCGCGCTTTTTAAATGAACGGTTCCCGATATTTTTTTGACAGAATGTAAAGGGTGGTTAAGTTTTAAGGGCCGGTGTTGATTTTGAATAGAATACAATTACAAAGAATTAATTATCATTTCTCTTTATTATGATAATATTGGTGTGGCTCAATTATGTACGGAATAAAATATCGGCCAAATGGCCGCCGCGATCTCGGCGACACACCTCCATCCGATGGTCCAAATTTTCGATGACGCTGAGGCATGATTGAGGTTCTAAGCCGTTAAAGTGTCGAATTATCTTATCCTTTAGCTCTTGAATTGTTGCTGGCTTATCGACGTACACCTTTTCTTTCAAATAACCCCAAAGAAAGAAGTTCAATGGTATCAAATCACATGATCTTGGCGGCCAATTGACATCGCCGCGACGTGAGATTACTCGGCCATCAAATTTTTCGCGCAAAAGAGCCATTGTTTCGTTAGCTGTGTGATAAATGGCACCGTCCTGTTGAAACTACATATCGTCCACATCCATATCTTCCACTTCGGGCCATAAAAAGTTCGTTATCATCTCACGATAGCGAACACTATTCACAGTAACTGCCTGACCGGCCTCATTTTGGAAAAAATACGGCCCAATGATGCCGCCGGTCCATAAACCGCACCAAACAGTCACTCTTTGTGGATGCATTGGTTTTTCGGCAATCACTCTTGGATTATCATTCGCCCAAATGCGGCAATTTTGCTTATTGACGAATCCACTGAGATGAAAATGTGCCTCATCACTGAAGACGATTTTATTTACGAAGTGCGCGATATGCATTTTGATTTGAACGCCCGTTTTCATAATACGCCTGAATAACTTTAACGCGTTTCCCGATTGTGTACCTTTCCTTGCTTCAAATTGAGTTAGTCTGAAATTGAAAAATGTAAAATAAAATGCAGAAAAAAACTTGACGTTTAGGTGTGGTTTACCTTCAACATCGGCCCTTAAAATTTAACCACCCTTTACAAGAATCCTCAGTTCATCAAAGATAAGCAATGCTACACCAAAAACTCGGCAGAGGAAGAATTTCGCCAGTTAGATTGAGGGCCCCCAAAAGGCCTCCAAAGAGCGGAGGCCTTGGTGGTATAAACTTCCAACCAATTCTTTCGATGAGACATTTGCTGCTTCAAGGTGTAAAAAAATGTTTGGTGTTATCGTACCAGATGACCATTGGTTTGCCACGTATAGAATAAAATCGCCTCAGCGCAGCTAGGTACGACTCAGAAAACAGATCCTTGGTGAGTTTAACATGGACCGCCTTCGTAGTGAAGCATGGGTGTCGTACTCGTTTTCAGGGGTGCAACCCTCGATTTTGAGCAGAGTAATGTTGTGCGAACATTTTCCTGTAGGCAGGAAACAATACACATATATAGATGAGCCGTATACTGAGAGGCTGACGCCGCCAAATTGTTTAATGCGACATTGGTAGACCCTTATTCCAATCGAGCCTCTCCTCATTAGTCATAAAATTGGGCAATTGTTCACAAAATTGAGCATTTAAATATTTTCTTGTTTGTCTGGCGTGCAGAAAGGGAAAATAGGAAAAGGTCGGGATCGGGGTGCCATTGGAGTCTTTGTGATGTAACTACCATCATCAAATTTGATGGGTTTCTGGGTGTGGCATGTTGTTGAGCACCTCTGGTACATTTGAGCACCATTTCCTAATTTTAAAATTACCTTTACCTTCTAGCTCAGAGGTTTATTGCATTATGTTATTTACGTCGTTAATGGTATCAAGCCGGTTTTAAGTCATCGATGTAGAAATCGCGTAAAATGATCGTAGTGTCAAGGGATATGAAGCTGTTTCATCAGCCGCAAACTGATGCATGGTGTGAACTGCCAAAGATGGTGCAGATTTTGTGCCGTAAATGATTGTATCGAGGTTGAACATTTAGATGTCATCTTGAGAGTCGTCCTTTAAAAATATGCACTGCAAGTAATTATTAGGGGCTGGGACTTTAATGCAGCGATACATCATACAAATGTCTCCGCTCAGTGCGACCAGTTGTGATAGAAAGCGACTGAGAGTATCTGGTAACTTTGGCTGTATCGTTGATACGTTTTCGTCAGCGCCGAGCCATCGATCACTACTCTGAATTTGGTTGTTATACAGTCATTCTTGGAAACATGTGATTGCACTCAGGATACTCCTTTATGAATGCTGAATATTCTGAAATCACTTCGTGATTGCGCCTTTCAAGAGCCAAGAACCGTCGCAAAGCCTTCTGGTATGCGCCTCCAAGTAGATGCACGCTGAGGCTTAAAGGCAGGCGTACCGAATATTCGCCTGTCAGCATACGACTGTAATGCTCCTTGAAATGAGCTTCGCAATCGATTTGCTCCCTTGTAGCTTTTCGACTGGGCTGTTTTCTACCTCCCAAACCGAACGCACTATATGATTAGCGCATTGCATGAGGTTCAAGTAATTTTGTTGCTGTAGTTGGGTAGGATGATAACCATGACGAGATACCACGACCGCAAGACACACCCTGGCCCGAGCTTTCTATGAAATGTGCGGGTCGGCGATAAATAGTTCTGGTCGCCCGCGGCTTTGATGAGCCTCAGCTCCTTAACTGCATCCTTGATTTTCGCTAGACTAGAACAAGATTAATCTGCTGCCCACTCCAAAGATAGATTCACTACTAAGAGCAATGTTGCTAATTGTTCAAAGTGTTCTGGTCATCATTGTAGGTCAGTAAAGTACCATTCAGATCTCTGATTCGCTAGTTAATAATAATCTGCTGGTTGGTTAGGCGGCCAACTATACGGTAGAGATTTCTCATATTGTTTGCTCCTGCTGGCGCTTTTGATTTCTTTTCTGGCCGCAGGATAGCGTAGCAGCTGAACGTTGAATCACTTATGTCTACGCAGTGTGTAGGTTTTCTTCCTGCATTTCAGTTTGGTGTTGACGTCGCCGGTAATTAGCTCTTGGCAAAATGTCGTCATCATAGGTCAGATCGTATATCTGAGGCTTTGTCTTGTGTTGCTTACGTTAATCAGATAGATTACCGCCAGGGTAGTTGATTAGCCTGCCACTACCAGTCCTAAGTAGTAGGGCTGCCCAATTGTCGCTGCTTATGAACAACGCGTTCTGCGGCCTATAACTCTATCTGTGTTGTTATCTGCTAGAAGAATCGCGCATATGGTTGAGGATTTCGCTAAAGTTGTGTTATTTTGCGCTGTTTACCGCTACTGCTCTCTTTCTCTTGCTGGCGCCACTGGTGCATTGTGAATTTTAGCAGCCACCATGCAAGTAATGTGCCGACTATTGTGCGGGAGTGGGATTGGATGAGATCATTTGCTTTTTGGGCTTGGGGAGGTAGTTGGAAGATTTCGCTGGGGTTGGAACATTTTTTGAAACAAGAAAAATTTGGAAAAAGGCATAAACCGTGCTTTACGTGGGGTTCGAATTCACAACCTCTGCGATGGTAGGCTAGGGCACTTACGCTAATCTACCGAGGTCGCAAAATATGATTATTATTTATTAAATGAAATTGACCAATACATAACAGGTCAAAGAACATGATTGCACCGTTCAAGAGGTCCACACGTTGTGTTTTGTAAATTTCGGAGTATTGTTCGCTGGAATATCCCAATAAGTGATGCCAAGTGAATAATTTGCTTGGCAATCGGTGATTTTTGGAGTTATGGCTGCATCTATGATCGCATAAAGTTGCTATGTAACGACTGAATAAAAATGTTCACGCTGAAGTTGATAACGAGTTCTAAATCTCCAATGCCCAAAACTGTCACAAATGACTTAGATTTTTTATGCTGTATTTGACCAGCGAGTCTAGTTGTTATAAAATTAAGCTGCGAATGAAAATGGCAACATGGCACGAGAGAATCGACATAATTGCGATTTAAAGCAATAACAGTTTGAAGGAACACACATTCATTTGAACTAGCAGTTGTGTGAGCTGGATGTCATGGCTATGAGCGGTACAGACTGCACTGGAGTAGGTAATCCTTTAAGCTATCTGAGACTTGTCTGATCTGTCTGATTAAAGTGCAGTAACGTGTGGTGCATCAATGAGCTATGGCGACATGGAGATGATTTGCACTGCTGGATTTGATGGCCAGACTTAAGGTAGTAGTCTGGTCAAATACTCATTTTTTATAGACATTTTTTAGGAATTTTTTTTTTAAGAAAATAAAATGCGATCGTTTTGATTTTATAGTGTGTTATTATTGACATCAAATAGTATAGAAAAACAATTTTTTTTACATATTATTTTGTAGTAGTGTGGCACCAAAGTAAGCCCCTTAAAAATAGATAGGTGGCTTGTCAACAGGATTTTGGCTCTTCAGGACATCTGAAACGAAAAAGTTACACTGATTATTATTCTATAGGCTTGTCACTCTGGCAGATGCTACAATGGGATTTTTTTTTTTTAAATCACAGAATGGCGGACTTTTGAAAAAAGGTATGTTCTTCGGATGGAAATCAGACTGTTGAATGGAAAATTAGGGCTGAAAAAAAAGAAGTCTTTACTGTACCGAATGGATGTGGCTGCAAGTTCATCACGATAGTTTTGCATGTTCCATGTAGTTCCTCCACACTAGATTAAGTCAAGTTGATTTAGCGTAGTCAGGCTACGCTTTTTCTTTTTAAGAACGTTATTACCTAAAAGTTAGTCCCATTCTCTATTCTCTAAGTGACGAAAAAATAGACCGTTCAACTCAGGTAACTGTCGAATCGCGAGATTTGTGTACGGTACTTATGTGCAAGCAATTGACAATATACAGCAAAACCACATCGGCAAATAGCGGTTCCTATGTTTTCACGTCGGGTTCATCAAAAAATCTGGTCGTCGCACAATAATTTTTTCGGCCGATCGAATAGCAAAGAATAGCAAGAAAAAAAAAAAACAAAAAATAGTATGCAGACTTACAACTGTTCACGGCGTGAAAGTCAAAATCAAAATGTTTTTATTTAACAGATTTTTTATAAAGTAAGGTAAAATTTAATATAGTGTAACTTTTCCTCAAAGGTAT
Source organism: Anastrepha obliqua (assembly GCF_027943255.1). Taxonomy (NCBI): domain Eukaryota; kingdom Metazoa; phylum Arthropoda; class Insecta; order Diptera; family Tephritidae; genus Anastrepha; species Anastrepha obliqua. The sequence goes on along the minus strand of NC_072897.1, from coordinate 41,101,068 downwards.
GTCCTAAATTTCAATAAGTTATCATATCAAATATTTAAAATTAAATCCATAAATAAATGCAGTATGCATGAAGCAATCAAAAAATATAATAATTAGATACCTCCTACTCCAAAGCCAACTTTTGCTAGTGCAGCAAAAGCCTCAAATAACAATATTAAACAAACTACATATATGTATGTCAAAACAGAACTATTACACCACATACAGTGTCTCATCTTGCCATCCAATTTCTTCCCGACTCTCCTCTTGCTTCTCCGCTCTCTCTTTTATCGTTTTACCCCCTCCAATCCTCCTTCGGATATGGGAATGTCCACCCTTTCCCCACTCCTCTCAGAACCTTAATTACCGATGCTCCCTCCCTAGTTCTCAAATCTCATACCTTTACATTTAATTACTCATTATAATTTTCTATTGTAATCTCAATATGATATCTATTCTGCAATGGAATAATAGCGGCTACTATAATAATCATTTTTTCTTCTTCATAACCCCTCTGTCATTCTATTTAATGAAGCTCACCTTACCCACAACATCACTCCTGACTTCCTTAAAGCTTACATTGGTCGTTTTTATAGCTTTCAACATATTACGTTTAACAAACAGGGCATTGCCATTCTTGTAGAAAAAACCTACCTCAACTATCCTCTTTCCCCCAATCCAATATTGCTTCTCTGGCCATTAAACTATAAAATTACAATAGTGTTGGGTTATTCTCCTGGGGATGAATTGATCTGTACAACAGTTTTCAATAACATAATTTCTTCCTCTCCCCACCCTTTAAGTAGCTGGTTTTTTTTAACGCTTGGAGTCTCTCTGGGGGTCCGTTTCCTCAACTCGAAAGGTCGGACAATTGAATATTCCATCCTAGTTTCCAACGTAATTATCCTAAATGACGGATCTCCCACCCACTTTTTTACCCATTTATTCTTTACACATATTGACCTTACGCTTTGTTCTGCATCCCTCTCATCGAAAATATTATATTATGGCTCTTCATGATAGAGATTATTTCCCTATCTTTTCCAAAATCAAAATTTCTCGCTTCCCACCCCTTTTTAAACCTAGAATCTACTTCTAAACTGACCAAGCGGACTGATGGGTCAATACCTGACAACATCAACAAAGAAACTTCTAACGAAAAAAAAATCATTGCTACTAGACTATCATGGTATGTGCATGCAAATAAGCTAAGTCCCCACAATCAAGTTGCCTTGAAGACATGGTACGGTTGAGGCTCTCTTATATCTTGATCACTTTATTTCGGAAACTCTATCAAGGAGAAATTATATATCGCCCTTTTTATTAGATTTTTCCAAGGCTTTTGATCGATTAGGTAGGTCGTTTTAAGGCTTGTTGAAGGTTGAGCCAAGAATCTACCATTTTACTAAATTATCCTCTCGTAAGCTTAGTGTTTTTATTTCCCAAGGGGACCCGGCAGAGTTCACCTCTATCCGTTATCCTCTTCACTAAAGCTTTTGATGAGCTTAGTACGATTTTTCGCCATTTCCCTAACATTTGCTTCTATCCAAAATCCCAAACATAAATGCTGTAATAGCAACCTTTACAGACAATCTATCCAGCATTTCCTCATGGCCCCTTTCTTCAGGTGTTTCAATCTCTTCCAATAAAACTAAACTACTACATATTTGTAGGAAACAAAACTGTTAAATACCTACAAGATAGTTCTAAGTTTATTGGTATAGTATTAGATTCTAAGTATTTCTTGCCATCAATTGTAACGCTTTTCTACAAAAAGTCTTTCATTCGGCAGCTGTGTGCAAGAACTCCTAAGACAGCTTTTTCAATTTTCAAATGCGCCTCTTTTGCACAAGACAATGGACTGCACTTACGCTTATTATCGACGAGAGATGGTCATCATCCGCCATGGATGCTGAAAAAATCATCCTTTATAAACGACTTAAGCTATATGCCAAAATCGAATACGACATCGACAGAGTATTCCGCACGTTTCTTGGAAATTTTATCTCACCTTAAAAGCTCTAGCTGGCAGTTAATCGTCCCCGACGGTTCCAAAGCGAATTATAGTTCCATTGCTGTCGTAAAGGAAAGTGGAGAGTCATCGTACGTGCAACTACCAAGGGGAAGTTCCCAAATGCACAGATAATATGTACTGTTTAGGCCATAAAGAACTACAATAATTAAAATCACATTATTGGAGCCATTAGATATATCCCGATTTCACACCCTCATAAAATCAGAATCATGTGATATTCATGCTTCAACGTCAATACAATCGTTGATACTACTGAAAAGGATAAGAGCTTTACTCCTACCAGCACATCAAACCTCTTCGGTAAAAGTGATGTGGATCGACTCATAGAGCAGAAGAACCAAACCAAACTAATAGCTGCAAGCAAACCAACTAATGGTACTAAACCAAGTTACCAATCATTCCACCCATCTAACTATTAGTGGAGTGCCCGGGGGTTTTGACCTCGGATCTCTGAGTGACTGAATGAATTGCCATGTAACCATCAGGATTTTCTTTTGTATGATCTAAATTGTAACTTCTACCAATATTATATTGTGCAATTAATTTTTTCATTGTTTAAACAAAAAAATATGAAAAATTAATATATTGGAGCATAATATAATATTTAGTTGGAAATAATTTTTTTTAGTTCTACGTTAAATTTTACTTAAATAGATAAAGAAAAACATCTTCCCAACGTTATATATTATTGGTTATATTATGGCTGGAAGTGGGATAAAAGAAGTTCTTTCTACCATTTATGCAGAAAATACGATTGATCACATAACGTCAGGACGTGCCTATGCTAGAGCAATACGTGCTCATACCTTATTGCAGCAGGCTTTATCACAATTAATAGGACTATGAACAAGTTCGTGCGTAAAATGGTTACAAATTTAATATTCAAAGTATTGTCCATCGCTTACTACTACTTTTTCCCATCTTTCTGGCAATTCACGGATTCCCTTTGTGAAAAATTCGGTCGGTTTTGCCGCAATCCACGAATCGATCCATTTTTTGACTTCATCGTAATTACGGAAGTGCTGGTCAGCCAGGCCATGTTGCATCGATCGGAAGAGATAGTAATCGGATGGCGCAAGGTCTGGACTATACGGCGGGTGGGGTAGGACATCCCATTTGAGCGTTTCTAAGTATGTTTTGACCACTTGTGCAACATGTGGCCGAGCATTGTCATGTTGCAAAATAACTTTGTCGTGTCTATCGGCGTATTGCGGCCGTTTTTCTCGCAGTGCTCGGCTCAAACGCATCAATTGTCGTCGGTAGACATCCCCCGTAATCGTTTCATTCGGTTTCAGTAGCTCATAATACACAACACCCAGCTGGTCCCACCAGATACACAGCATAACCTTCAGGCCATGAATATTCTGCGCCGACGTCGATGTTGAAGCATGGCCAGGGTATCCATACGTTACCCGACGTTTTGGATTGTCGTAATGGACCCACTTTTCATCGCCAGTCACAATTCGATGCAAAAAACCCTTTCTTTTGTGCCGTTGAAGCAGTTGTTCGCATGCCATAAAACGGCGTTCAACGTCTCTTGGCTTCAATTCATACGGCACCCAATGGCCTACCTTTCGGATCATTCCCATGGCTTTTAAACGTTTGGAAATGGTTGATTGATCAACTCCCAAAGTTTTTGCAACCTCTTCTTGCGTTTGAGCCGGATCTTGATCGAGCAATTCCTCCAATTCGGTATCCATGAACTTTGGCGGCGCACCCTCGCGTTCTTCGTCTTCCAAGCCAAAATCACCACTTTTAAAGCGTGCAAACCACTTCTGGCACGTTCGCTCAGCTAGAGCATGCTCACCATAAACTTCCACCAAGATACGATGACTTTCGGCTGCTTTTTTCTTCATATTAAAATAATGAAGAAGAATTCCCCGCAAAAACACATTATTTGGCACGAAATTCGACATTTTCAAGTGTGGTAAAAATATTGTTTCAAATAAAAAACTTATACTGACGTTTGTGCCTTACGACAGTAGCTCTCCAATGAATGTTTGGAAATGTGGATCGATGGAATAATAATCAAGTTACGCCATCTGTTGTAAAACCGCACGAACTTATTCATAGTCCTATTAATTTTTGAAGATCTTAAGGAAAATAATGCGGATTTTTAAAATGTATTGAATGACGAATAAATATCGATGATTTTTGAAATGTTCAATTACAATGAAATTACAGAAAATCAAGGATTTCAAATGCTGAGTAGAATTTTTGAAAATAAGTTAGTTGAGCTTGAAAATAAAGATAAAACATCAAAACTATGGATTACGTATTTTCGAATGGTAACAATATTGAAAGACTTCATTGCTGCCGACCTTATGGGGGATTGAAATTTACATCTACATAGTACTGAGCTGATGATTCCACTATTCGACGCATCAGGACATTTTCCCTATGCGAAGGCTGCACAAATTTATCTGCAAGATATGAAGGAATTACAGTGTAAAATGGATCCAGCAGAGTTCGAAAAATATACAACAGGATATTTCACATCTAGGCGATCAGATATTTTTTTTCTGGTATTGCAAGTGATCAGACTTTAATGAAAGGAATAAGCGTCGAAGGGGGTCCTTTTGAACGAGGTGCCACTGAAAGTGTAGTTTATAAATGGATCAGAGGAGTTATTTATAGAAAAGATATTATTGAAAGCATAGAAAATTTTTGTGACATATCTTTCAATAAAAGTCATCAACGCAGTGATTCTACAGATGCTAGAATTGAAAGGGATGGTATCGATGTAAAAAGATTGGTACACTTTTTCAAAGAACACAGTCCTTTTCCTGATACAGATGCAATTATGTCAATTGCCACTGGAATTACCGGTGATAAAAGTATAAATTGTTACAATGCTTTTGAAGAAGGTTTAAAAGTTATGAAGAAAATCGAAGGGAAAAATGTACGCGAATTGAAGTTTTTAAGGAAAGATAAAATAAATTCTCTATTGGCTAAAAATAATAAAATAAAAATTCATGACAATGTTATTCCCGTTGATCCATTGTTGCTGTTTCAACGTATTTGTGTGTTGAAAAAAAACAGATTATGAACTAAAAACTTATATGAATTATGAACTGGCACCATATCCACTTGCTCTGTTTGAAGATGGCCAACTGCGAAAAACAAAAAAATCAACTTTCTACGAATTATTCCCAGAAATTCAGATTAATTTGAAAAGCTTAGAAAATGTTCATTATGTTATTGATGGAGGCATGTTGTTATATCGTTGCAAATGGCAATTAAATGAAGCATTCAAAATGATATGCGAACATTACGTAAGATATTTGAGGAATAATTATAATAACGTATACGTGGTATTTGATGGATATAAGAAGCACGGTATTAAATCTGCTGAAAGGAATCGTCGCGCACTAAAAAATATAAGTACAGATATTGAATTTGATGAAAATATGCCGTTAAAAATCGCTCAAGATAAATTTCTAACGAATAAAAAACATAAATCTCGCCTAATCGAAACGTTAAGTATAAAATTAGCTGATAACAATATTTTTACATGCCAAGCGGAAAGCGATGCAGATAAAATAAATGTTTATGCAGCAATTAGTTTAGAATCTCAAAATATTGTTGTAATTTCTGAAGACATTGACGTCTTGGTTGTGTTAACGTCATTGGCGCCTACTGATCGTGAAATATATTTTTTAAAACCATCCCGAGGCAAAGTTAACCAACAAATATTTTCATTAAAAAGTTTAGAAAAATCTCTACCAGCATCTAAAGAACATGTTCTATTTTTACATGCTTTCACGGGCTGTGATACTACTTCTGCGTTTTACAATAAAGGAAAAATTAAGTTTATCAAAAATTTTGAGAAGCGGAATGATCTACATGACTCAGCAGCAGTATTTAAAAATGTACATGAAGATGCAAAAATATATTTCAAGCTGGTATTACATGTATTTTGGGACTGTATGGTGGTTCGGCAAAAATTACAGATTTGAATACATTCAGGTTCAATTCTTTCATCAAAGCAACTGCCAAAGACACAAGTGTTCTTTTATCTTCGTTACCTCCCACATCTGATGCAGCATTTGAACACTTTAAACGGGTGTACCTACAAATTCAGATGTGGTTAGGGAATGATTTAATCATCGAAAATTGGGGATGGAACTATTCCAATAATACCTATCATCCAATATTTACGAATCAATTACCTGCTCCGGAAAATTTATTAAAAATGTTATTTTGCAATTGCAAAAAAGGATGTGGAGCTGCATGCGGATGCCGAAAAAGTGGATTATACTGCAGTGTAGCATGCCTACAGTGCAACGACGACAGCTGTCTAAATGTAGCGCCTATGATTAACATCAGTGAAATTGAAGATGATATTTGAAAAAATGTAAATTTTTCAATAGACAAATTTTTTTGTTAATTCATTTTTTTCTTTTAAATAGTCATAATTTTTTTGTTTTTAATAATTAATTCGATTTTACTTTTATGCTATAATAACAGAAAACAATGACAGTACAAATCTATAACTAAAATGGACGAGTATCTATCTTCATTATTGCCAAATACATAAGGACGCTTAACAATAAATTTACTGCAGCTGGAGATCTCAATGCAAAACACATCGATTGGGGCTTAAGACTCACCAACAAAAAGGGGCGTATTCTCATTAACGCAATTGACAAAAACAATTGCAAATTTATAAGTACCGGATAATAATAGGTAGGCCAACTGACGTAAAGAAAATTTCAGACTTGAAGTTCCAGACAAAAACATAAGCCATAACCAATGGACAATTCAGTCGTGCTATGAACTTTATTCTGACCACTCGCCGATATTACTTGAATATGTATCCAGAACCAACTGAAAAAGATCTGCCACCATATTGACGATCAACTTATATCAAATGTGATATTAAAAGCGCAACTTGACATTAAACATGCAGGGATCAGATCGGCACCAAAACAAGCAAAAAAAGTAAAGTTAAGAAAAAGATGACAAAAAACTATATCACCTGACGACAAAAGAAAACTAAACTTAGCTACAAAAATTCTAAAAGATACCTTAAACAAGAGAAATAACAAAGAAATCGAAAACAATTTGAAGAACCTGACTCCCTATCAAGATACAAACTACTCTTTATGGAAATGTACTAAAAAATTAAAAACCCAAATAAAACATGAACCACCATTAAAAAAAGATGACAATTCATGGACCGTTATATAAGAGGAAAAAGTGAAAATATTGGTAAATTACTTCGAAAAAGGTCTATCAAATGACGAAGAAAAGAAAATTGACAACCAAAACAACTTCCACTATGATTTTACAAAAATAAAAAGGACGAATACATAGGAAATAATAACTTGCATCAAAAAAGCAATAAAACATAAAAAAGCAACCGGATATGATATGATAACAGAAAAAGCCTTAGCGGAGCTACCAACCAAGACATACATACTGGGTTGCCCATATTCGACGGACCCATGTGTTTTTTTTTTTTAAATCAAAGAAAAACACAATGTTTGTGATGCTGACGATAATAATCATTTTATTTGGTTCAAGTAGATTTGTCGACATCACTTTTTGAATATGATATCTCTCAAATAGCCGCTTTGAGCCAGTACGGCGTATTGTGCCCGTTTTGCAGCATTTTCCATAGTTTTAGCTAACATTTCGGCTGGAATAGCGGCTATTTCCTCACGGATGTTGTTCTTGAGCTTTCCTATGGTCTTTGGCTTATTAAATAAACCTTTGATTTTAAATATCCCCACAAGAAGAAGTCAGGTGGCGTTAAATCGGGCGAACGCGGTGGCCAGTCAAAATCGCCATTTTTCGACGTCAAACGACGAGGAAACAATTTCTTCAAAAAATCGGTTGTGGTGCGAGCTGTGTGTGGTGGAGCGCCGTATTGTTGAAACCAGAACTGCCTCATACGCTTTCGACGAATAATTGGCATCACAAAAGTGGTTATCATATCGCGATAACGCTGCTGATTGACGATAACAGCTTCACCATCTTCATTTTCGAAGAAAAACGGCCAAATAATCGTTTTCGCACTAACGCCGCAGTGACTTTTTCGTCGTAAAGAGGTATCTCTTGAATTTCGTGAGGATTTTCAGAGGCGTAAATACGGCAATTTTGCTTGTTTACCGTCCCATTCAATAAGAAATGAGCCTCATCGGACATGATGATTTTGTTCCAAAATTGCTCATCATCTTCAGCCTTTTCGATGACTCTTTCCAAAGATTATTGCAAAGATTATTGCATTGCCATAACCGGGTAAAAATCCAACTACATTATCATCGTATATAGACCAATAAGATTTCAGCCGACAATATCTAAAATTGTTGAAAAACTACTACAAGATCGCCTAAACCAAATTCTAGACCAAAAAAGTATAATACCGGATCATCAATTTTGAATTATAAAACAAACATTCAACTATCCAACAGATCCATAGAATTACAAATACAATCTTATCAGATCTTGAAAACAATCGATACTGTGCCGCAGTATATTTACTAAATATTATTTAGACGTAGCTAAAGCGTTTGACAAAGTGTAGCACAAAGGCTTACTCCACAAAATAAAACTAATGTTACTTTTTCACTACTATTTCATCATCAAAAGCTACCTAACCGACCAAAGCTTCTATATTAAATATGACAATCAATGTTCAGATATTCATCAAATATGAGCTGGAGTTCCGCAAAGAAGCGTTCTTAGACTATTACAGGGTTTTCCAGTAAGAGGTGTTATTGGAGGCCTTTTCCTGTAAAAGATCAATGGTTTCGTTGCTTGTGTGGCACGTAGCGCCGTCTTGTTGAAAATAAACGTTGTCCAGATCAATACCATCAAATTCCGGCAATAAAAAACTGTTAATCATCTCTCGATAGCGCAATCCATTCACCGTAACTGTTGCTCCAGCTTCATTTTCGAAAAAGTAAGGTCCAATAACTCCGCCGGACCATAAACCGTGCCAAACAGTCACACTTTGAGGATAGAGAGGCTTTTCAACAATAACTCTTGGATTTTCTGAGCTCCAGATCCGACAATTTTGCTTGTTGACGAAAACACCGAGGTGGAAATGGGCCACATCACTTTTCGATGGAATTCCGGATCATTTGCATGCATTTCAACGACCCAATCAGCAAAGACACTAGGTTGTTGATGAACGGCCGGCTTATGTCCTTGTGTTAACTGGACTTTATAAGCCTTAAGACCCAAAATCTTTCTGCAAAATACGGTGCAATGACGTTTGTGAAATGCATAATTCCAAAGAACGACGAGGAATGGACAAACCTGGGTTTTCTTCAACACTTTCGGCTACAACTGCAATATTTTCGGCTGTTCTTGAGCGACCTGCACCTCGAATTTGTTCCCCAATTTCTGTATTGCGGGCCGAAAAGGTGCTTCACGATGACCTAAAAATGTTCGAGTTTTACGAACCGTCTCCGCCAAATTTTCACCATTTTTATAGTGAATTTTAATTATTTCTATGCATTTTTATTAAGGGCGTAGTTTCTACTTGTCAAATATCAAGAAATTACAGCTTCAAAAGTGACATCTACCTAAATAGCGAGCTATTCAAAATAACACCTGTTCTTGGAAAACCCTTTATATGTATAATTCACCGCAGACATATCACCTCCTGACGAAACCAATTATTCAATTGCTATGTTAGCAGACGATAAAATACTAATATCACCAGACAAAACCTTAACTATCGCTACTGAGGAATGCAGCGATACACAAACGCAGCTAAGAAATGGTTTGATAACTGGTGCCTAAAAACAAAGTAAGACAAAACCCTATAAAAATGCGTGTTCTGTTAAGAAAGTTTAAAGTCGAAAAATGGTGTTCAGCGACGAAGCTCATTTTTGGATCAATGGGTACGTAAATAACCAGAATTGTCGATTTTGGAGTGAAGGTCAGCCAGAAGAATTGCAAGAGCTATCAATGTATACAGAAAAAGTCACAGTTTGGTGCGGTTTATGGGCTGGAGGTATCATTGGGCCGTACTTCTTCAAAGATGCTGCGAATTGTAACGTAACTGTGAGTGGTGAGCGCTACCGTGTAATGATATCCAACTTTTTTTGGCCCAAAATGAAAGAGCTTGACTTGCATGACATGTGGTTTCAGCAAGACGGTGCCACAAGCCACACAGCACGCGTAACAATGGACTTGTTTAGAGGCGAGTTCGGTGAACATTTTATTGACGTTTTTATATGTACCTAACTTCGTTTTGTGAGGTTATGCTGTATGTAGTATTGTTGTCGATCTTAGATCCGTCTGTGTAGATGAAGGTATAGTTGTGGTATTTGTCTTTAATTTCGTAAAACTTGGTTTGATACTGGATTGGGTTCGTGTTGTTTTTGTTTAAGTTACTTAGGGTAGTATTAATTGCTTTAGGGTTTAGTATCCAGGAAGGCGAATTGTGGATAATATGTTTTGGATGTTTTATAGGTAGATTGAGTTTTGTACTGAGGTTTTATACCGTTCATATTCCATCGCAGTATTTGAAACGTCATATGAAATGGAATTAGATTAAATATTTTATAAGTATTTTCTTGTGGTTGCGTTTGCTTATTTATTAATTACTACGTATAGATTATTGTACTTTTGTGTGTGTTTATGTAAGTGTGTTCGTGTATGGATAATTGGTGTATGTATACTCTATTTGCTGTTTAGTCGGTTGCCATTGATTCAGAAGATTCTGAATCGCCGTTGTTTGTATTTAAAGTAGCTGGGTTTTTACTGCGCTTGGCTCTTTTCGTTGTCTTATTTATCTTTTTTATCTCGTTTTTGGTTCTGTTGGAGATATTTTTTGGCAAGATTGTGATTTTGTTTTCTTTCAAAATTTTTTCTATAGTATTTCCCGGCGTAGTGGTGCTGTTGAGTAAGACATCTGAGTAGTCAGTTTGTTTTCTTTGCGTGGAGACCGATGTATGTGGTGGAGGCGAATTATGTGGGAAGTTTGATGAGTGTGATGGATTATTGTTGGTGTTGCTGGAGCTGGTTGCTTGCGTTTTGTCAATTTTTGGTGTTCTGGTTGTTATTGGTGTGTGAGTTGTGGATTGTGTTGGAAGTAATGTTGGTATAATTGCTGCCTTTTTTGCGTATGATGTGTTTTATGGGTGACGTTCTTCGTATGTAGTGATTGCTTTTCGTCTATCCATTTTTTCTAGTGTTATAATGGCTTGTATTTCCCTTTCTTTTATGAATATTGAACATGTTTTATCTAAGGCATTGTGGTTTGTGTTGTTGATACCTTGGTGAATGCAACTGCTGCAGACAGTGGGGTTGGTGCACTTTTCGTTTAGTTCAGGGTCAGTGTGGGAGGCTTTTGCACAGTTTACGCATACTTGAGCATTATTGCATACTTTTTGTGAATGACCGTATCTTAAGCATTTGGTGCATCGGAGGGGAATTGGGATGTATGGTCTTAGCTTTACTGTTTTGTAGCCGATAAGTAGGTCGTCTGGCAGTGTAGGATAGTCGAACGTGATGATTAGTAAACCGGTTTCGACTAAACTTTGGTCGATATTTTTCATTATTTTCCTTACATCACATACGTTTTGGTGTTTCAGTTCGTCTTTGATTATGTCTTCTGGTATCCCTTTCAACTCCCATGAAAAAATAACGCCTCTTGTGGTGTTTAGGGTATTGCAAAATAAAAAATGTTCAACTAATTTTTTGCAATTGTTTCTACATGAAGTCGCTCGTGCAAGTAATTACGATCATTTTCAACCCAGAATCATTAAAATCGGTTCGTTTTTGATTAAGTTATGAGCATTTAAACAAAAAAATTTCTTTTTTAATTAAAAAAAATCGATTTTGAGGCGAAAAACAAAATTGGGGATAAATCTTGAAAAAAAAATTTTCGGGCGAACAAAAAAATACGTGTCTCATTATTTTGACCAGAGAGTAACATATTTGAGTTACATCGAAATCGAAGAACATGTCCCGAATAGCCCGGTTGAATTGAAATGGAAAGCATCAACTGCAATTGCAAACAACTGAACTACAAAGAAGGAGACGCAATATATTAACAGACGCATAGATGAAACAAAAACGTAAAAAAAATACGCGAGACATAATGTCAAATACGACAACGGGGAAACAGTAACGACAAATAAAAAATTCATTATCCATAAGGACAATATTAGAGTAAAGGCATGTACGGAAGAGAGTTTACATTACTCGTCTCTTTCGCACTTTGCAACAATATAATAGATTTAACTGATGGGAAATGTGTTCTAGTGGAAACCGACATTGTTTATATTTATCAGGATACAGCTTTCTTATATCACATATCACCTTATATCACCTTTCAAAAATACTAGCGTCATACGAAAGTATAATGAAATCATCCTATTATCTAGAAAACCAACCTGAAACTAAAGTTTTAGTGAACAAAATCGACTCATTCCAAATATTTAAAGACCCGAAAGATCACTAAACCTTCTTGGCTCCGTGGTAAAATTCATCACTGGCACATCAGATCACGATGACCTTGTAGAAATCTAAACTTCACTTAATATGCTAATAGAAAATAATAACAAGCAAAGAACAATTAACTCACAGTTCAATTAACTAACAGTTGATCTCAAAACAATAACCGAAAACATTGTTATAACAGAAGTTTATAATGAACTCCAATCAATAACAAATACTATATATTTTACGAAAACTAATAATTTTTATTCTGCTACATTAAATTTGAAAGATGTGTACGATTTTATAAACCACGAAAAACTAGATCTTCCAATAATTAATATATTACATTGAATATGCCGACATTCATACCTGTTACCTACAAGAAGCAATTATAACAATATACAAATATCCTATCCTCTAAACTAAATGTAGCCTATTTAATGTGTATCCTTTAGCATATAAGCTTGGTAAAATTAATTTAGACCCTAAGACCGCAAAGTGTAACAAATATCAAAGAATATCCAAATGTGGAAATTATATAAGTAACTTTATTTGTAAGTCTGCACCCTATGGCAATTGGACTACAAAAATATTAGAAGACAAATAAGCCAAATAAAGGGTGTTTTTTTAGAGGTTAGGTTTTCAAGTTGGCACTACTTTTTTCGTAGATGGTATTTTTGACAGCTGTCACTTGATGTATGCTCAGTTTGGTTTGCCATTTCATAATGAATAGACTTACACCTGAACAACGTTTGCAAATCGTGCAAATTTATTACGAAAATAATGGTTCGGTTCGCGCGACGCATCGAAGAAAATTTTGTTCAGCGATGAAGCTCACTTTTGGTTGAATGGGTATGTCAATAAGCAAAATTGTCGCATTTGGAGTGAACATAATCCACAAGCCATTGCTGAGACGCCGTTACATCCTCAAAAAGTCACTGTTTGGTGTGCTCTATGGGCAGAGGGAATCATTGGTCCATATTTCTTTAAAAATGAAGCCGGCCATAATGTTACAGTCAATGGAGAGCGCTATAGAGCCATGATTAATGACTTTTTCGTGCCTGAATTGGACGATGTTGATGTGGACGACCTTTGGTTCCAACAAGACGGCGCTACATGCCATACAGCCAACGCAACAATCGATTTATTGAAGGAAACTTTTGGTGAGCGCATTATCTCGCGCCGTGGACCTGTGGCGTGGCCTCCAAGATCGTGCGATATAACACCGCTGGACTATTTCTTGTGGGGCTATGTGAAGTCGCTTGTCTACGCAGATAAGCCCGAGACGATTGACGTCTTTGAAGAGAATATTTGGCGCGTTATTGCTGACATACGGCCCCAATTGCTGCAAAAAGTGGTCGAAAATTGGACCTCTCGGCTGGAATCTATTCGAGCCAGCCGCGGCGGCCACTTGCCCGAAATCATTTTTAAAACATAATGGCAAACCCTTATCTTTATAATAAAGCTAAATTCTTAGCCATAACATTAAATTATATACGTTTTATTTCATCTTGAAAACCTAACCTCTAAAAAAACACCCTTTATTAGAAGACAAAATCCAAAAACTCTCAACAAGTCAAGCTCTAGTGTGTTCTTCGAATTCTCTTTTATGAATTGTCTCAAAAGGTTTTCCACTGAGCGGCAACTTGAGCTTGGGAAACAGGAAAAAGTCACATGGAGCCATATCAGGTGAATACGGTGCTTGCGGAACGATATTAACATTATTTTTGTTCAAATAATCGCGAACAAGACGTGATGTATGAGCTGGTGCATTATCGTGATGCAAGAACCATGACTTGTTGTCCCACAATTCCTTCCTTTTAAGACGAATGTTCTCGCGCAAACGCTTTAAAACGTCTAAATAATATTCAGCGTTAACCGATTTTGCGATTTGTGCGATTTTCAAGCACAATTTTCTTTATTTTTCCGATGTTTTCGTCGTTTACTGATGTTGCTGGACGACGATGTACGACCCTTTTTGAACGATTTGTACCACTGGAAAACACGTGCACGCGATAGAGCAGAGCCCCCATAGGTTATCTGCAACATTTTAAAGGCGTCTGAAGCCGAAATTTTGTTGGAATAACAAAATTTCAAACAAATTCTTTGAATTTCCATCGTTAAATTCGAAGAACACACTCGAGCTTGACTTGTTTACAGTAGCACAGAAAACAAACTACATATGTGACATATCACGCTGAAATTTGATATTGTAAGCTTATAACAGTCCTACCAAAAAACAAAAAATTTATTTTTGCCATATGTCATCCGCGGACCGTTTTATTGATACCGTCTCGTTCATATTATATTTGAGTAGAAGGTATGATTAAACTGTAAACAAAAACCATAAATAGGTACCAAATTTGTAAGCAATTAATGTCATGTATGCTACTCACACTCAAAATGGAACAGTTAGAATTCGTCAGCTGGGTACCATGTTCGAAAGTGTTTATTTATTGTTTTTATGTTCGAAAAGTGTTTATTTCCAGTAGTATGTATTTCAGTGACTATCGACAACAATTGAAGTACATAATTTTTATAAAAACCTCAGAGAAAAAAGTCCGTTCGCGAAATTAGTGAAATTGTTGGTAAAAAAAAAGAGGTTGTTTGTAAAGTCGGTTTACTGACGATAGTTTAACGTGATAACGTCATAAGAAAATACTGATTAAATGGTTGCATTTTTCAAAAGAAAATTTTAATTTTATTTGTTTGATAGATATTTTGTATGGATATAGAGAATGAGTTAACATTAACATAACATAATATAACATAACATAACACAACACAACACAACACAACACAACACAACACAACACAACACAACACAACACAACACAACACAACACAACACAACACAACACAACACAACACAACACAACACAACACAACACAACACAACACAACACAACACAACACAACACAACACAACACAACACAACACAACACAACACAACACAACACAACACAACACAACACAACACAACACAACACAACACAACACAACACAACACAACACAACACAACACAACACAACACAACACAACACAACACAACACAAGACAACACAACACAACACAACACAACACAACACAACACAACACAAGACAACACAACACAACACAACACAACACAACACAACACAACACAACACAACACAACACAACACAACACAACACAACACAACACAACACAACACAACACAACACAACACAACACAACACAACACAACACAACACAACACAACACAACACAACACAACACAACACAACACAACACAACACAACACAACACAACACAACACAACACAACACAACACAACACAACACAACACAACACAACACAACACAACACAACACAACACAACACAACACAACATAACATAACATAACATAACATAACATAACATAACATAACATAACATAACATAACATAACGTAACATAACATAACATAACATAACATAACATAACATAACATAACATAACATAACATAACATAACATAACATAACATAACATAAGATAACATAACATAACATAACATAACATAACATAACATATCATAACATATCATAAAGCATTAACCAACAGCTTTCATTTGATACCCATATTGTACATACACGTCCGAAGGTTACCCGGGTCAACGTTTTGACCTATATCTCGAGACCCTATCTACCAATAGGTATTCAAACTATACGGAAATCATCCTCAATACCTACTTAACAATGTGTGTAAGTTTGGTTTAATTCGGTTCAAAGACACGGCGGGCCCACGTTTTGGCATATATTTCGAGACCCTAGTCATCAACAGGTATGAAAATTACCCCGCATTAAAGCACTTATCAACAGCTTTCATTTGATATCCATATTGTACAAACACATTCTAGGGTCCACGTTTTGGTCTCTATCTCGAGACCCTAGTCACGGAGCGGATGGAAATACTCTGAACTAAAGCATTCACCAACAGCTTCCATTTGATACCCATATTGTTCATACACATCCGAAGGTTACCCGGGTCCACGTTTTGACCTATATCTCGAGACCCTATCTACCAATAGGTATTCAAACTATACGGAAATCATCTTCAATACCTACTTAACAATGTGTGTAAGTTTGGTTTAATTCGGTTCAAAGACACGGCGGGTCCACGTTTTGGCATATTGTATTAATCGTAATCAAAGAAATTCTGTTTGTCTTAATCGTAATCGACTCGTTGCTACGAGTGTGTTTTATTGAATGCCTCTTCAGTTGTTACAATTTGGTTCTTACAGCTAAAGACAGCGTGGCTGCGCTGTCAGGGACGCCGGCAGAGGCGCGGTCAGCTTATGTATAATTCTTTATGTATTGTTTACATAAGAACGTCTAAGGGCTGACGCGGGTCGCAACGGCGGGGAGGAGGTAATATGTTCACTTGGTTGTTGAACCGTCGGCGCATGTCAAATATGCCGACGCGGCAATGTCCATGCAGGGCAATGTCCAAGGGATCGTATTACCACAAGTGCTTGCACATTGTTTATATGAATATTGTAGTCAAGTGCTACAATGTGTTTGTAATAATATTTATGCATTCAACTGAGAACAGTGAGCATTCGATAAGTGAACATACTACATCTCCCTCCTTTAGAAAAATAACGTAATTACATGAAGTTATTTTCTTAGTGTTATTACTTATATATGTTTAAAATTTATATATATTTAATATATTTTTTTGATTTTATGTATTTTAATACTAATTAATTAATAGATTTGATGATATATATATAAATGGTATTAATTACTTATTATAGGTATGGCCGTACTTTACTTTATAATAGTAGTCAACTGATTATGAAGTAACATGTATTTAATATATCAAGAAATGAAAATCTTTAACCTATCTTTATGTACTTTTTGTTTCTTATTTTTACTGTCTTTAATTATTATATCATCGTTATCTTCTATTTTTACTACAGTATAAGGGCCTAAATATGTTTTATCTAGCTTATGACCTGTTTCATTTTTTAATAAAACTAGGTCATCTATTTTTATGTTACTATCTATAATATTCCTATCGTAATATTCTTTATTTCTATTTTTATGTTTTTCTAATAGTAATCTAGCCCTTTTATAGGCTGATTCTAATCTAAACTTAACTTCTTTAGAGTAATCATCTATATTATAAATAGGTTCTATTTTATCTATATTTGTAAAATATTTTGGCAAGTTACTCTGTTTGCCGAAAACTAGCTCATATGGACAATAATTATGTGCCATAGAGGGTGTCGTGTTGAAACAGTATACGAAATATTGTAGCCATACGTCCCAATCTGTTTTGTCAACAGATATGTAAGAACGGATATATTCATTGAATGTTCTGTGGCTTCTTTCTACTGTTCCAACGGTCTGATGGTGGTGTGCAGTAGACGTTATGTTGTCTATCTTTAAGTATTTGCACAAGTCAGATATAATTGAATTTTTATATTCTGTTCCCATGTCCGTAATGAACGTCTTCATTGGACCGTACTTCAGAATAAAAGATTCGAATATAGCTTTTGCGACAGTTGTTGCACTTTTGTTTGCAACTGGAATTGCTACTAAGTACTTTGTCAGATCACATATTAAAGTGACTGCGTATTCATTTCCATTTTCCGTGCGTGGTAGTGGACCAATTGTATCTACTATCACTCTGTCGAAAGCATATATTGGAGTTTCAGTTAAAGTCATTGGGGTCTTTGTGTGTAATGTCGTCTTTGACATTTGGCATTTTGGACATCTACGTATGTACTCTTTGATATGACGAGTCATATTTTTCCAATAGTAGTGTCTTTTTATTTTAGCTATTGTTCTAGCTATTCCTGTATGACCTCCTTGTATTGGATCATCATGGAATGTAAACAGTATTGCTTCTTTTTCTTTATCTTTTTGTATTAGGGTCACCGGCTGGAGTAGCGCTACTCTTAATGATTTCAATATTTCATTGCCCATTTTTTTAAAAGTATCTATTGAAATTAATTCAAAGATCTTTTCGCTCGGTGCCACTTTGAGTTGGCTAATATTAAGTATACCGGCTTCTGTTTCAAGCCTTTGAAAGAACTGACCTAAGTCAAGAATTTCATTGGTGTACATATTGCTAACATCAATTCTTGCTATAACTTTATTTCCATGTTTTAGTAAGCATAGAGAGTCTGTTATTCGCAAGGTCACTACTTTTCGTACCTCGTCATTTGCAATGACTTCGTATACGTTGGGCTGAGAAGCATTTAGAGTTTGCTTTCGCAAATCCTCTTTTTCTTTTTCTTTTCCTGCGCAGGAATTTAACTGTTTACTTTGATTTCTGGTAGTGACTTTCAGAATTTTATTACTTATTTGTATGTTTTTTAAGTCCTTTATTGTAATTCTTGATAGCGCATCGGCTACAAAATTATCTTTGCCCTTTAGATATTCTACTGTGAAATTATATTCCTCTAATTCAAGTCTCATTCGAGTAAGTTTCGAACTTGGATTTACCATTGAGAATAGGTAAGTAAGTGCTCTGTGATCTGTTTTGACAGTGAAGTGTCTACCATAAATATATGGTCTGAAATATATTATTGCCCAATGAATAGCTGCTAATTCCTGTTCTGTTGTGCTTTTGTTGCTTTCACCTTTTGTGAATGCTCTTGATGCGTATGCAACTGGGAGTTGGAGTCCGTTTTTGTTCTGAGTTAGAACTGCTCCACATGCTTGTTTACTAGCATCTGTGATAATACAGAATTCTTTGCTGAAATCTGGATATTGTAGGAGTGTTGGATTCATTAGTGCTGATTTTAGATGTTCGAAGGCGTTTTGGCAATTAGCTGTCCATTCGAATTTTACATTCTTTTTACATAATCTCGTTATGTGACGGGAATAATCAGGAAAATTTTTTATGAATCTTCTGTAATAGTTACAAAATGCAACAAATCTTCTAGCGCTGTCCGCATCGTGTGGGACTGGATAATTTTGGATGACGTCGTATTTTTTGTCGTCGGGCAAAATTCCTTTGTCTGTGCATTTATGTCCTAGGAAAGTGACTTCATGCATGAAAAATGAGCATTTTTCGGGATGTAACTTTAGATTGTGTTGTCTACATTTGTCAAAAACATCGGTTAAGTTTTTGAGCATCTGTTTTTCAGAACAACCAATGACTATTAAGTCATCCATATAAAGGAATGCTTGTGAAGGTTCAAGTCCAGAGAAAGCTATAGTCATCATTCTCTGAAACGAATTTGGCGCTATTTTTAAACCGAACGGTAATCGCGTGAAGTGATATGAACCATTGTTTGTTGAAAAAGAAGTAATATCTCTTGATTTTTCTTCAAGTTCAATTTGATGAAAACCTGACATTAAGTCCAGGCATGAGAAGTACTTTGCTCTACCTAGTTGATCCAAAATATCATCAATTCTAGGGAGCGGATATTTATCAGACAACAGTTTTTTATTAATTTGACGATAGTCAATTACTAATCGCCATTTTTTTGTTTCCGAATTTGGAAGTGACTTTTTGGGTACTAATAACAAAGGGCTATTATAGGCAGATACAGATGGTTCGACTATTTTGTCGTCAATTAGTTTTTGGACTTGTTTCTGAATTTCGTCTTTGTGACTGTGAGGATTTCTATAATTTTTAATGTATATTTCTTCATCATCCTTCAATCTCAGTTTTTGTTTATAAAAATTATTTGTGGTTATTGGTTCGGTTTCTAGTCCGAATACATCGCTGTATTGTTTACAGATTGTTGTTAGTTGATTATGAAATTGTGGTGGGAAATTCTTTGATAGCTGTTTTAGTACAGATTTCTCTCTATTCTCTGGAATTGTTTTAACTACTTCGTAGCTTGAAAGTGGTTCATATTCTAATTTATTTATGTTGATTAACTGATCTTCATTTGTTGTATTAAGCATTCTTATGAATGCATTTTGGGTTGTTGCTATGGTATTTGCTATGTAGATACCATGCAGAATTTCTTGGTTTGGAATAAATACACTGTCTTCTACTGAGTTTATTGTAATTTTTCGGACCACTTGTGATCTTGCTGGCAGAACTATGGAATTGTTGCCAGAACTGTATGTTATCGGAACATAAATTGGGTATTTTAAGTTAGTTGGTCTGATTATAAGCCAGTCTTCAGACGGCTTGAAATCTAATTGACAGTTGTATTTTTTAATGAAATCTATTCCTAGTATTCCATCACATGGAATAGCGAATTGTAAATTTACAATGTGAAAATCGTGGGGGATTATGTAATTTGTGGTTTGGATTTCAATGGAAGTAAGTCCTTTAGATTTGGTTACTTCTTGACTTATTCCCTGTATATTTATTATATGATCAGTTTGAATGTATTGAAAAACATCTGAATTTTCTTTTAAAATAGATGTATCTGCACCTGTGTCTATCAAGAATACTAGTTCTTTTCCTGTGTTTATATTTGTGAAGGTTACGTATATGTTTTGGCTGAGATTGATGGTATGAATTTTATTATTTACTGCTGAGTATCTAAAGGCTGTTGGGAGTTTCCCGAAGCGTTTTGGGTCACCCTTACATTATTGTTACTGTTTTGGTTATAACCTCCATTTTGGTGGTTATTTCCTCTATGGTTTCCTCTGTTGTTTCCTCTATTATTACCTCTATAATTATTATATTGGTAATTATTATTCTGGCCATTATTGCGGTTGTTGTTATTATAATTATTATTATTATAATAACCTCGACCATTGCCTCTACCATTGCCTCTACCGCGATAATTATTCCTGTTGTTATAATTACCACGGCCCCTTTGGGCGAGCAATATTGAATTGGGATTGCCTGTCA
The DNA here is from genome assembly GCF_027943255.1 of Anastrepha obliqua. Classification (NCBI taxonomy): domain Eukaryota; kingdom Metazoa; phylum Arthropoda; class Insecta; order Diptera; family Tephritidae; genus Anastrepha; species Anastrepha obliqua. The sequence goes on along the minus strand of NC_072897.1, from coordinate 41,079,842 downwards.
TTTCGGTACTACATTGTATATACTTTGTGACGGCTTCATCCATTGTTTTGAAATTGCCTGCTTCGAGGATTGTTTTTAACTTTCCGTGTTCACAATTTTTAACCATTGCGTTAATGGCTTCTTTAGTGCTGAATTTGTCAGCATGTTCGGCTGATAGGCCTTCGTCAATATACGAAGCTTCCAAAAGCTTTCGTAAATTGTCAATTTCTGTCGTGAATTTTTCGGCAGTTTTCCCTTTTTGCATTGTTTTAGACAATTTGGCTTTTACTACGTCGGATGTTTCACCAACTATAGTATCTTGCAATTTTTTGATTATTGCATTAATTGTCGTTTCATTTTGGACTTTGTATAGAGTTGAGCCAACAATTTTTGACTTAATGACCTCAACAGCTATTTCTTCGAATGTGCCTTTTGTCAGATTTATTAACTTCAAAGCTGTTACAAATCTTTGAAGATGTATTTTCTGTCCATTGAAGTCTGGAATGGCATTCGATATGTCCTTTATGTATGCCCTTTGGGCGCTTACATCCGTCATGATGTTTTCATTTGTGTCTACTGAGCTTGTGCTAGAATTCAATCCTTCTTCCTGTTCTATCTCATTATCTTCTTCAGATAAAGTGATTTGTGCAGGAATTGTAAGATCTTTTAGGTCGTTTTCTTTTATATCAGTTTCTTCGTTTGATTCAGGATCTGAATCTAAATCTGTTTCAACTGATTTCTGATCTTCTTCTCCATGTAGTGTTAATGGTGAATTTAACACTGTTGGAATGAAAATATCTAGCTGATACTTTTCTTTGACGTTATATAAATTTGAACGTAATTTGATCAACAATTTTGATATTTTTGACCAGTTAGTTTTATTTATTATACGTCTATTATCATGCACTAATATTCTTGCATCATTAAATGTTTCTACAAGAATTTTCGCATGATTATTTAAAGTATCCTTTTGTATTGACCTATTCTGGCTCACACATTTGTAAGATTTATCAAATTTTTCTTTTAGTTCACGGATATTTAGGGTTAGTTGCTCCCATTCCATGCCTGGGATTCATTATGTATATGTAATTATATATAAAAGTTTTTTTTTTTTTTTTTTTTTTTTTTTTTTTTTTTTTTTTTTTATTCTTTATACATAACTTTTATTACATTTATTTGTCCCAATATTTCGTGCTTATCTATCTCTGAAAATACCCTGCAATTCTTTACCGTAGTCAATACTATTCCCTTTTGGGTGCTAGTACAATGGTAAAGGGGGGAAAAGTCTAAGTTATACTTTTCCATGTATTCACTTTCTAAATCATAGATAAGTATGGGTTCTACTCTGTTTTTTTAGTATAGACAATACCCTGTTCTGGAAATCGGGTTCATTTGTCATTACTATTCTAATGCATTTCTCCGTATTCATATTTGATTTTTTTTTCTTTATCTATCAAATTCATGTTTTTTTTTTTTTTTTTTTTTATATATAAACACATTACCATGAGAATCGTGTGTGCTTGTATATTATTTTCAGATCTTATCAAGATCGTTAGCTTGGCTTAAGGCTCTCTTTTTTATACATTTATTATGTAGGATGTAAGCTTTGTAAATAATATATGCACACATAATAATAACGATTATCAGCAACAATATGTTTGTTATTTTCATATCAGTATTTGGCGATTCTATTTTATTTATTACATTTGCAGTGGAGTCCACTGTTTTGGTATCAATTAACCCCATTCTGGGTGTTATTATATATATATCGTCAGATTTACTTATACTGTTTCTGCTCATTTATTTTAGTTTTGTTATTTCTAATGTTAATGTTCATTTAGGACTCAATTTTAATTTAATTAGTTTTTCCTGATTCGATCAACAGCGATCTCCTACCTAGTGGTTTGTATGGCTTCACGGGCCATACTCTAGCGGGCAATGCAGTTATCGCTTCCGCTTACTATATTTGTCATAAATTAATAACAAATTTTTTTTTTTTTATGTATTATATAAATATATCTAAATTCTGCTGCTGTTGATCGTCCATCTGCACCAGCTGGTCTTCGCCGGATCTGGCACGCTGGCGCTCCCTCGTTGACGCAAGCGGCGGGGTGCCTCTCGCGTTTGATGTCTCTAGTTGTTGTTCGTCTTGATGTTCGGATCCGCTGCCGTGCAGTGCTTGCACGTGTATTGGCAGAACGCACTGTCCAATGGTCCCTCGCAGTCGTCTGGGCACTTCTTGGCTGGTTTACTGAGCTGGGCTTTTATTGCTCCTGGCTGGTTTAATTTGGGAATAGTGTTATCAATTGTTTTTATATGTCTTTGTGTGGTGGTAGAGGTTGAATGCTTATGGTTTGCCTTCTGGGCTTGATCAATCTGATCTAGCTCGGCTTGTAGTGCTATTGTTGCCTCCCAACGTAATGGTGGGTTGGTGGCAAACAATAGTTTGAGAATTTCCGCCTTCCTCTTTTGGAGGCGTACTCGTATGCCGCTTCTTCCGGCTTTTTTCTTTTTGATTACTGCATTCATTGAACCTTACTCACTCAGACAAGAAAAATGTAGTTTCCAACGCTGTTCCTGCTCTTTGCCTTTTACGATGTAAAGTTGTCCAGCGTCCATCTGCTTCAATACTTTGTAGATGTGGTTGGCATAGCTTTCTTTCCTCCTGCTGCTTGACTCCAGGGCTTATTTTCTGAGTCCTGTCATAAGACCAGAATGATTTATTGAAATTCATGCTAATTATTTACAAGCGAAAGATTTATCAGACTAAAAGAGAATTAGAGAGCAATAATAAGTAATATTGACTATGTGTGTGTGTGTGTGTACGTATGCAAATTTACAATGAGTGGATGTTTATTTGTACATATTGAGTGTTAATTAGGTGTAAGTTATATAAGTATAAAGGGTGATCCAACAGTCGCCATGTATTAATCGTAATCAAAGAAATTCTGTTTGTCTTAATCGTAATCGACTCGTTGCTACGAGTGTGTTTTATTGAATGCCTCTTCAGTTGTTACAATTTGGTTCTTACAGCTAAAGACAGCGTGGCTGCGCTGTCAGGGACGCCGGCAGAGGCGCGGTCAGCTTATGTATAATTCTTTATGTATTGTTTACATAAGAACGTCTAAGGGCTGACGCGGGTCGCAACGGCGGGGAGGAGGTAATATGTTCACTTGGTTGTTGAACCGTCGGCGCATGTCAAATATGCCGACGCGGCAATGTCCATGCAGGGCAATGTCCAAGGGATCGTATTACCACAAGTGCTTGCACATTGTTTATATGAATATTGTAGTCAAGTGCTACAATGTGTTTGTAATAATATTTATGCATTCAACTGAGTACAGAGAGCATTCGATAAGTGAACATACTACAATATATTTCGAGAACCTAGTCATCAATAGGTATGAAAAATACCCCGTATTAAAGCACTTATCAACAGCTTTCATTTGATATCCATATTGTACAAACACATTCTAGGGTCCACGTTTTGGTCTCTATCTCGAGACCCTAGTCACGGAGCGGATGGAAATACTCTGAACTAAAGCATTCACCAACAGCTTCCATTTGATACCCATATTGTACATACACATCCGAAGGTTACCCGGGTCCACGTTTTGACCTATATCTCGAGACCCTATTTACCAATAGGTATTCAAACTATACGGAAATCATCTTCAATACCTACTTAACAATGTGTGTAAGTTTGGTTTCATTCGGTTCAAAGACACGGCGGGTCCACGTTTTGGCATATATTTCGAGAACCTAGTCATCAATAGGTATGAAAATTACCCCGTATTAAGGCACTTATCAACAGCTTTCATTTGATACCCATATTGTACATACACAACCAAAGGTTACCCGGGTCCACGTTTTGACCTATATCTCGAGACCCCAGTCACGGAGCGGCATGAAAAGTACTCTGTACTAAAGCATTCACCAACAGCTTCAATTTGATATCCATATTGTACAAACACATTCTAGGGTCCACGTTTTGGTCTCGATCTCGAGACCCTAGTCACGGAGCGGCATGAAAAGTACTCTGGACTAAAGCATTCACCAACAGCTTCCATTTGATACCCATATTGTACCTACACATCAGAAGGTTACCCGGGTCCACGTTTTGACCTATATCTCGAGCCCTATTTCCAAAATAAAATATAATCCATGTTACTCGTGGATGATGTAGCTTTCGAATGGTGAAAGAAGTTTTAAAATCGGACCAGTAGTTTTTGAGCCTATTCATTCCAAACAAACAAAGTTTTCCTCTTTATAATATTAGTATAGACAACATCACTACATACAAAGCCGCTTTTTCTGTCCCTATGTCCACGTAATCGCTTAAATCTTTAAAACTACGCAACGGATTTTGATGCGGTTTTTTTTTAAGATAGATTGATTGAAGAGGAAGGTTTATATCTATATAATGTGAAGAAATATATAAAGGGGGCGTGGCAATCGGTCAAAATGTGGCAAAAAAACATAATTTTTTTGTTTTCACGGCCATAAATCATAGACGAATCAACCAATTAAAATGAAACTTTCTTAGAGTTTAACTTTGAAATATTTACTTTCGTTCTGCATCAAAAAAAAAAATTGATATATTTGTTATTTAACCAAAATTGTTTAAACAAAAGCAGCTCTTTTTCCAAAAAAAGCCGTTTGTGTGTTTGTTCGCTGTCAACCGAATGAAGCAACAGGCGTTAAGTGATAATCTCACCACACCTCATTAATGTTGAATTACATCGTATGGTGACGTATGTATGTATGTATTTACGAATCGCTCGCATTATTTCATTTCGGACGTATGTACATATGTATCTATGTATGTACTGAATTCCATGTAATTATATGGACATACAATTTTACAGCGAAATAAAACGCTATTTTCACGTTCTATATTAGTAATTCCCACATAATTAACACGTTCCCTGTCTGCTGAGCCACATATGGTTCAGGAAACGTGCGCCTGATAAGCACTGATACGTTCCTGAGCCATATGTGCGTCAGGGGGTATATAAACCACATGTGTTTCATGAACGTGCAGAAGCAAAAATGTCCCTCTACGCTCATGGACCATATGTGTTTCAGGTAGAAATAGCCTACATCCGTTTTTTTTAATTATTAGTTTTACAGCGAAATAAAACGCTATTTTCACGTTCTATATTAGTAAATCCCACATAATTAACACGTTCCCTGCCCGCTGAGCCACATATGGTTCAGGAAACGTGCGCCTGATAAGCACTGATACGTTCCTGAGCCATATGTGCATCAGGGGGTATATAAACCACATGTGTTTCATGAACGTGCAGAAGCAAAAATGTCCCTCTACGCTCATGGACCATATGTGTTTCAGGTAGAAATACCCTACATCCGTTTTTTTTAATTATTAGTATTATATAAAGCTATGACTACAAAAAAACTAATTATTCAAAAAACGCTGTTGGACGTGTCGGTCAATTTTGCATTTTTGTATTGGGACAGGGAACGTGTTAAAATACAGTTTTTGAATAGTTTTTATTGATTCGGAGCGCGTTTAGTTTGCTATCGATTCCATACAATAACATTTTTTGTCATTTACTTTTTACGACAACTAATAGCTTATTTTCGAAGTGATTTCAGCAAATAGGTACATCATTAATCCTTAACCAATTAAATACCTTAAATACATTGTTGTTTTAATATAGATCTATGTATATGACTCTTTACAGCATATAATTGAAAAAAATATTTTTCAAGATATTACATCAGTAATTATCTTTTGTTTCTAAATGGTAAGTATTTACATATTTTTAACTGCGGCACATACTAATAATATGACAATTTGTGGATAGGTAATCATACATATAGAACTGAGTAAATTTTCACAAAAATTATAAAGTCATGGCTGGAAGACGTCGTCGTTCGAACATAGGTCGTAGTACAGTGGATGCCAGAAGACTACGTTCAGCAAGAGATGAAAAATCGTCAACGGAACGTGAGGCTCGCCGCAGTCAGATGCGGGATAGATATAGAGCTGAGAGAGAGAGGGAATCTTCAGTAGAGCGTCAGGTTCGTTGCAGCCGGGATCGAGATAGGCATACGGTTCAGAGGGACAGAGAATCGTCAGCAGAGCGTGAGGCTCGACTCAGTCAGCTTCGGGATAGATATAGAGCTCAGAGAGAGGGAGAATCTTCAAGAGAGCGTGAGCTTCGCCGCACCCGAGATAAGGACAGACATCGAATAAAGAGAGCCAGAGAATCATCAGCACGAGTTACTAATTCATGGGTGAGTAAAGAAAATTCGGCCATGAATTATGATCCTTCGATTTCTTACAAGGACGACCGAATAGTATCAATAGGTACTATGTCAGTAGTGTGTGAACATTGCTTCGCATTGAAATTCAAGGACGAATCGAAAGGTATGTGTTGTTTACAAGGAAAAGTCAAATTAGAAGAAATTCTCCCTCCACCTGAACCACTTCACTCTCTTCTTACGGGTGATAATCAGAAATCTAATCATTTCATGCGCTATATACGCCATTACAATAACGCATTTCAAATGACCTCTTTTAAGAGTAAGCAAGTCGTTGAGCGTGGCTTCATGCCTACATTTAAAATTCAAGGGCAAGTATACCACTTAGCTGGGAGCTTGCTACCACTTCGACCCGATGATCACAAATTCCTGCAAATATATTTTATTGCAGATCCAGATACACAAGCATCTACGAGGTGTTCAAGTGTTGCACGGCCAATTGATAGAGATTTGATTAGATCTCTCCAAGATATGTTACATTCTCATAATTGCTACATACAGTCTTTCAAAACTGCGATTGAGAGTGTTCCAGCAGATACTCCTGACTTTAATGTCGTAATCCATGCAAATAAAGTTCCTGTTGGAGAACACAGAGGACGATACAATGCGCCTTCCACGAGTGAAGTAGCAGTGGTGATAGCCGGACAGCAATTTGACAAAAGAGATATTGTATTGCATAGTCGTGATGATAATTTGCAAAAAATTTCAGAGTTACACAGATCTTATGACAGCTTACAATATCCTTTGATGCTATGTCGTGGAGAAAATGGTTATGCTATTAATATTTCTCAAGTTGACCCAATCGGTGGTACACCTCTGCGTAAAACAGTGTCATGTATGAACTACTATTGCTACCGTATAATGACAAGACGTAATGATTTCAACACTTTGCTTAGATTCGCTTTACAGGCGAATGAACACCACAACGGCATTGGGCAGTTGGTTATACTACCTTCATCATTCACAGGTGGACCTCGATATTTACACGAAAAATCGCAAGACGCCATGGCTTACGTCAGAAAGTACGGCAAACCTGATTTATTTATAACTGCAACATGTAACCCAAATTGGTCGGAAATCAGAGAAAATATTAACACCAATTCACCACAAGACAGATACGATATAGTTAACAGAGTCTTCCATTTAAAAGTACAGAAAATTCTGCACCTCATTAACAAGTCTCATATATTCGGTCCGCCGCACTGTCATATGTACACAATAGAATGGCAGAAGCGTGGCTTGCCACATGTACACCTGCTGGTGTGGTTAGTGAACAAAATTAGACCAAACCAAATTGACAGGGTTATTTCAGCTGAATTACCGGATAAAGATGAAGATCCTATCCTATACGAAATCGTAAAGAAACATATGGTACACGGCCCTTGCGGGACTTTAAACCCGAATTCTCCATGTATGCGAGATTCTAAATGCACCAAAAAATTTCCGAAGTTGTTCCAAACTCAAACAATTACTAGCGATGATGGATACCCCAAATATCGTCGACGATCGCCAGAAGGGGGTGGGCAAATTGCTACCGTCCGAAACATTGATATTGACAACCGATGGATCGTTCCCTATAATCCGCTCCTTTTGAAAATTTTTGATGCCCACATCAACGTGGAGTTGTGCAATTCAATAAAGTCAATCCAATATGTTACTAAGTACATTAATAAAGGCAGTGATCAAGCCACTTTCAGCATACAATCACCAAATGAAGTGGAAATATATCAGTCTGGACGTTACATCTGCAGCTCTGAAGCTGTATGGAGGATTTTATCATTCGAAGTGCACGACCGGTCTCCCACAATTGTCCACCTTGCAGTTCATTTAGAAAATGGACAAAGGGTGTATTTTACTGAGAACAATATACAAGAAGTTATTAATAACCCGCCGGATACAACATTGACAGCATTCTTCAAGTTATGTGATCAAGATGATTTCGCGAAAACACTGACATATGACAGAGTTCCAAGTTACTATACATGGAACCAGAGTTCTAAAGCTTTTCAACGGCGAATAAAAGGTACTGCGGTTGATGGTTTCCCCGGAGTAAAAAAAACGGATGCTCTTGGCAGAGTCTATGTGATTCATCCCAACAACAGCGAATGCTTTTATCTGAGAATGTTACTTCATATTGTAAAAGGCCCGACATCCTTTGCTCACCTAAGAACTTTACAAGGTGTTGTTTACAATACTTATCAAGCAGCATGCAAAGCTATGGGGCTCTTGGAAGACGATTCTCACTGGGAAAATACATTATCAGAACCAGCTGTTTGTAGTTCAGCTACATCATTAAGATATTTATTTACCGTCATAGTAGTGTTTTGTCAAGTAACTGATTCTGTTAGTCTATGGAATAAATTTCAAGAAAATATGGCCAGTGATATTCTGATTCGGCGACGGCATGAGTCAAACTCTGTTGATGTACAATATGACCAAAACATATTTGACGAAGCATTATTTGAATTAAACAAAATAGTGCAATTACTTTCGGGTAAAACGATCAAGGATTTTGGGCTGCCGATGACAGCTAATACTACTAACTCTGATTTAACTAATAGTGCCGAGTACACAAGAGAAACATCATACGATCAAACGAGACTTTTACAAAATATAGCTCAAGATGAGCCACGATTAAACATCGATCAGAAAAAAGTATTCACTGCATTACTATCAACAATTGATAACAATGAAGGGAAATTGTTTTTCCTTGATGCCCCAGGAGGCACAGGAAAAACATTTTTAATCAATCTGCTTTTAAAAAAAGTGAGATCTACCGGAAAAATTGCGTTAGCTGTTGCGTCATCCGGCATTGCCGCTACTCTTTTGGAAGGAGGCCGAACCGCACACTCTACATTCAAGCTCCCGCTGAAAATCGCAACCGATGATGATAACAGCGTCTGTAGTGTTTCTAGACAGAGCAATACAGGAAAATTGATGCGTGACTGCTCATTAATAGTCTGGGACGAAGCTACCATGTCAAACAAGACGTCTGTGGAAGCACTGGATAGGACAATGCGCGATTTGCGCAACAAAAATTCACCTATGGGTGGATGTACAATTCTGTTCTCAGGAGATTTCCGTCAAATCCTACCAGTTGTGACTCGAGGAACACGTGCTGACGAAATAAATGCTTCGCTAAAAAGATCCCACCTTTGGTCGCATGTCAATAAATTAGATCTTAAAACTAATATGAGGGTTTCGTCATCTTCACGTGAGAACAGTCTATTTTCAGAGATGCTACTAAAAGTTGGCAATGGAGAATTAATACAAAGTGAGGGAAGGATTAACCTAGAAAACCTTTGTGTTTTGATAGACAACATCCAAGAGTTAGTCAACAATGTCTATCCTGACATTGATAACATAAGTTATAACACAATATCTTGGTTTAAAGAAAGAGCTATTCTGTCACCAACTAACGAACAAGTAGATAAAGTAAATAACTTGATTATTTCAAAGATTGATGCGCCGACGAAAATATACTACTCGGTCGATACTGTTCTCGATTTAGAAAAAGCTGTTCAATTTCCTACAGAATTTCTAAATTCTTTGAACCCGTCTGGACTCCCTCCTCACAAAATGGAGCTGAAAATAGGTTGTCCTGTTATTTTATTAAGAAACCTAAGTCCACCTAAACTTTGCAATGGCACGCGTTTGCTGGTAAAATCACTGAAAACTTTCATAATAGAGTGCACAATACTCACAGGATGTGGTACCGGAGAAGATGTATTGATTCCCCGAATCCCTCTGATACCATCGGATCTACCATTCCAATTTAAACGCTTACAATTTCCGGTAAAGACATATTTTGCAATGACCATTAATAAATCTCAGGGTCAAACCTTCAACGTTTCAGGCTTAGATTTGAGTGTTGACTGTTTTTCACATGGCCAACTGTATGTCGCTCTTTCAAGAGTAACCTCTAGAGAAAACATGTTTGTATTGTCTAATGACAAGAAGGCTATGAACGTTGTATATAAAGACATTCTGTAATATAGTAATTGTTGTAAAAATAAAATAAAAATGCAAAAAGTTAATATGCAAAAATGTAGGGTATGAATTTAGATATCCCAAAGATAGCAGGAAATCTTCATACTATAAAAAAAGGGGAATTGTTTTACTCCAAATTTAACGCGTGCGGGCCACGGGCAGTAATGAATAAGCCACAACTACTGGATCGATTTTAATAATTTTTTCAGTGAGTGACATAGGGTATATATTTTATACCCGTGCGAAGCTGGGCGGGTTGCTAGTATCTTATAAAGTATATGGTAAATATTACCATACATTTTATCCTTCATATATAATAAAAAAATTAATAATAATAACATTAAAACAACAGGTATTATTAACAAACTTGGTTTTATTTTAAATTCTTCAAGTAAATCAAATTAATAATAATCAATAAGAAGGCATATGCAAATACAAATACGTGAATTTATATATGTACATATGCACATATACATACATATATACGCTCACTTAAGTAGGAGAGAGCAAGATGTCGAACGTTGCCGTTCATTTGCTTTGTTTGCTTTGTCGTTCGTTCCGCGCTTTCGCTTGCAGTTCATTCAATGCAATGAGCAAGGTAACTACATATGAGCAAGGTAACATTAATGAGCAAGGTAACACTAATGAGCAAGGTAACACTAAAGAGCAAGGTAACACTAATGAGCAAGGTAACACTTAAGAGCAAGGTAACACTAATGAGCAAGGTAACTACATATGAGCAAGGTAACACTAATATGAGCAAGGTAACCACATATGAGCAAGGTAACACTAATGAGCAAGGTAACGACACATTTTTTCGTGCGTGCAGCCTGTTAAATCGAATTATAAGACGTTATCACGTCAAAAAGTCTACAGAACATAATATTATTAAAAGGTACAAGGACAGGGAAAACGTGCGTGATAAAAAACCTAACCGAACAAACGGAGTGAAAATCAATAACTGGAGCTGTAGATTCATACTGCGTTTAACAAAACAGAATCCACAGTTATCTGCTGTAGATTTGAAAAAACTATAATATTAAAAGAGGGAAAAAAATTTAGAAGTTTGTGCAGAAACGATTCGCCGACTACTTAAGGGGTAACACCACTGTAGAAATTTCAAAAAATTGATTTTTTTTTTATAAGCTTAAAAACTTCTTTGAACCTTTTAAAATACAGAACAAAAAGTTTTATACGTTACCGAAGTTTATTTCATAAATATTTTAAGCTTTTAACCAAGCGTTAGTGACTGCTACCTAACGACTTCTCCAAATTTCCAAACTTTAAACGCGTTTTTCTCAAAACACGTTTTCTGAAATTGGCACGCAGCATAACTCAAACAATTTTAAATATTTTTAATCAGGTTTTTCACTACGTCTATATAATAACCTTCTTAAGAGAAGAGCGTAGGGGATTTTCGATAGATTAATTTAAACGATTGTTATAATTATTTAAGTGACGTTTTTTTAGTCCAAAATATAGTTTTTTCCTTCAAATGCTTGCTAATTCCACAAAAATAAATATTTTTTAAATCCCCTACGTGTTTCTCTAGCTATTCTTATCTAGATTAAGAAAAACAATGTTTCTTTGTTCCAGATTAAAATTTGCACCCTCTGTGCTGCGTGCCGCGGAGCTCCTTCAAGAGAAACCACATTAAAAAAATGTCTCCAATGCCGCCATTTTGTAAAATTTTTCGATCAAACTTTGTAGTTTTGTATTTTAGTATATAAGTAATAGCTTCCCAAATCAGATTGATTGTTTTCCCTTTCCTTCTATACAAAAAAATTCTTTAAAAATCGTGTTTATTTTACGCGTGTACAGTGGTGTTACCCCTTAAAAAAAACAAATTTTAAGCATGGGTGCTACGACGTAAGCCACTTAATTAAAAACAAAAAAACCCAAAGGCTAGGTTGGAGTTTGCGAAGAAGTTCCAATATGAGAATATGGACTTAAGGTCTAAGGTATTCATTGAAAAATAAGAATATAGTTTGAAAATCTCACCAGAATTTATCTGCATTCTAGGTTTTATTTATGGATGAAATCAAAATTAATATTTTTGCATCAGATGGCAAGTGTTTTTGTGGGGAGAATGCCTGGAAAAGAATTTGAAGACAAAAATATTAAAAAGGCGGTGAAGTATATGGCGGCTCAATAATGATATGGGGCTGGGGCTGCATCACGGGGCTAGCGTCGGAAAAGTACAAGTTGTGGACTGCTCGGAATCAGTTACAATTACTGTACTGTTCAAAGGTTCTGGCTACGCCTGCTCAATCTCCCGACATGAATGTCATTGAACATTTGTCCGGAAAACTCAAAAATAGACTTGCTACAGGATACGTGAGCAGAAGGTCAGATTTAAAACAAGCAGTATTGGAGGAATGGGGAAAAAATGAGGCCAATTATTGCCGAAAACACATTGAAAGGCGCTTAGAGGAAGTAATAAAATACAAAGGGAAATCGACAAAATAAATATTTTATTATTATTTATTTAATGAAATTTGCTGTCCTCCAGTCGATATTCCAAATATTTTACTTAGCAGCATTCGCAGCGCGATGACCGCTTTGCCGTTAATCATTCTAAAATGTTCCTTAATATAGCAAAAACTATTTCAATCATAAATGAAAGCGTACGAGTATATTTCTCAAACCAAGCAAACGAGCCCACATCTTCCCTCATGTGCCTGAGCTGTCCATAAGCCTATTTTTCTTGAGGAAGACAAATATATTTGGTGACCCGTCAATTTTTGTCGTGGCAAGAGCTGACAGCTTCGTATATACAGTGAGGGGCAAACTCCATTCCCTATTTTTTTTTCATATTATGTGAAAAATATACAACAGATTTAAGTTTAATCGGTTTTGTTAACTAATGTTAATCGATAGAATTCGATTACACTATGTGTGAAATATGATGTCACGCAAATGTTTGCCTTTTTCTTTAACGCAAAGTTGAGCTCGTTTTTTTGCATTTTCCATGACTTTTTTTAATGTATCTGGTCCTATGGCTGCAATTTCTTGTCGAATACTTTCTTTTAAAACTGTAAGTGTCTTCGGCTGGTTAGTGTAAACCTTTCCCTTCAAATATCCTCACAGAAAAAAGTCGGGAGCAGTTAAGTCAGGTGAACGCGGCGGCCAGTCAAAATCACCTTTTTTTGACACTAATCGACTTGGAAACATTTCCCATTGTTTTGCCGTATTGCAATCGTCTAGGGTAGTCTTGTGGATTCAATTGTTGCACAGTTTGAATCTTTTACGGAAACAACTTCAAATCGATCCGTAAAATACGTCGCATTGACCTTTTACTGATGCCCAAAGCCTGAGCACCGCGTTCAGTCGAAAGATTTGGATTTTCCTGTAAAAGCTCCTGTGCAATGGTGATATTGATGTTTGATCTAGCTATGCGGTGTATAATTGGACGTGGCACATTACTGAGAATACCAGTAGATTTAAATTTAGCATATAATGCACGAATTGTCTTAGGATCAGGTGCTTTTTTCCGAGGAAATTTTGCACGAAACGCGCGTTGAGTCAGAATAATTGAGTTCTGATTCTACGTCAAAAATTATGGTCAGTTTACATTAGGGAATCGAGTTTGCCCCACCCTGTACATACATATGTATGGATAACCATATGTATGGAAATACATGCATATGTATGTCTTCTAAATGCGCGACAGAATGGCGACAGTCGTAGCGAATGGTGATTGTTATCAATAGCAACTGTGTGCGTAGAATCATACAGTAATGATGTAAAAAAGCCACAGTAAGCTGTATTCTAAGCTTAGATATAGGTACATATGTCTTCGAAATTTCGTACTATTGAAAATTTCAAATACATTACTTTTTGTTCTGCCATAGAAGATAAATACTCATTTAAAATATATCTTTTGGTGTGAGATTATCCAAATAATAAAAAATGTACGAAACAAGAAATATAGCGGTGGAGTTAAAAATTTTCTTTGGATCAAGACTGTTGGTTGTTTTTGCTGTCGTGTATCTATGTATGTTTGCATATACATTTTGTTTATAACAACGAATTCAATCATTGCCCGGCTGCGTCCCACAGTGTCTTCAGCGGGCACAAATAAAAAATATAAGTAAAATAAAATAAATAAAATTGTTGAAATCCTTGTCATCGCTAATTCTATAATATTTGGCATCTCTCATTCATTTTAAATTAATTGTTTACAATTCATTGTTCATTCTATTTTTCACACAGTCCATTCTTTTGTCTGAATATAATAAACTCGGTTTATGGAAATGTAGACTGATTTCAATAAAACTGAGTATCCTGAATCTGTCCGCGGTGACAGAACTCAGAAGTGGGATGGACCTAAACCACTTAGCAGTAGCAGAGTCAAAGAACGTGTTGCAAAAACTGCAATTTAATACGAGTGGCACAAAAGCAGAATTGATCAGCAGATTGTAACGAGTAGATGAAGAAATGCTGGTGCCCTTATTGGCTCCATGTTTGCCAATGGGTGCAAGTGTAGCACAGGCACCTGATACGAGCCAGAAAAATGTTGGAGAACCGTTAAAACATTAAGTGCAATGAAGTTTGAGAAATACATGAATTTGTCTGCGAGTTTTGTAAACCGGAATAGGTATAGTGAAGCTATTCAAGGAACCACAACTCGGCGGACATCGCATGTTTTAGGATGAAGTGGATAAAACTTATGAAAATAAAAGTGAAAGTGGTTTGATTTGCTACAATTGCAGAGAAAGAGGGCGCATTGCTAGAAAATGTTGGAAGCCTAAAAGAAAAGAGTTCTGGCATAACAAGGTGACCGTGTACATCAGATAGCAAGTGAGGAATGTGGTGAAAGCGAGAGATTAGAAACTAAAATTTCTAATAAAATGAGTGTGTGGAATTGTGTAAAGATATTACAATCGCAGGTGTACCAGAGTTGGAATTTAAAGCACTCACTGATTCGGGCAGCAGCAAATCATTGGTGAAGTGGTCGATTGCAGAAAAGTGTGGTTTATGTGTCATTGAGTGTCATGAAAAGTTAATTTGTTTCGCTGGTGGTGAGGAAACACAGGAAAACATCAGCGCGTATTAGTTTTGATGATGCAATCGACGTCCTAACTAAAGGAAAGGTTGTAATTGAGGGTAGCAGATGCAAAGTCATGGCAATTAGAAAAAGTGCTTTAGATATTGGAAGTTCTTCTTTTTAATTGGCGCGATAACCGTTTACGCGATTTTGGTGCTAAGCAAAAATGTTCCGCAGAATCTTTCTCTCAAACACTCCAAGCGTCGCTTCATCGGATGTTATCATCGTCCAGGCTTCTGCGCCATACGTTAGGACGGACATGACGAGAGCAGTGTTAGTTTTGTTCGTCGAGAGAGGACTTTACTGCTCATTTGTCTACTTAGTCCAAAGTAGCACTTGATGGCAAAAGAGATTCAGGCTGACGTTGTTATCGGTGTTGATGCTTGTTCCTAAATATACGAAGTCTTTTAGAACCCCCAATCATAACTTTCAACAATGACGTAGGTGCCGATACGCCGACTGTTTGTTTGAAGGCAGGAGGTACTTCGCTTTGTCCTCGTTCACCACCAGACGCATGAGCGATTCAGTTCTGCGGCTCGTACCATGCTTTCCAGCATCCGGTTAAAGAAGTCACACGACAGGGAGTCACCCTGTGTGAAACCTCGTTTGGTATCAAACGGCTCGGAGAGGCCCTTCCTAGTTCTAACGGCGCTGCTGTGGTTGAGCAACGTCATCTTGCAAAACCGTATTAGTTTTGTGGGGATATCAAATTCAGGCATCACGGCATACAGATAACTCCTTTTCGTACTATTGAATGCAGCTTTGAAGTCGATGAAAAGATCGTGTGTGTCTATTCTCCTCTCATGGGTCTTTTCCCAGATTTAGCGTATTGTAAATATTTGGTCGTTGGTAGATTTTCCAGGTCTAAAGCCGCACTGATAAGGTACAAACAATTGGTTGATGGTGGCCTTCAGCCTGTCACACAATTTGCTCATTAGAACCTTATAGGCGATATTTAGAAGACTAGTCTCGTCGACACTCCCGCCAGGGCTTAAGAGGTGGTCCGCCAACTTCTGAGCGGTCGTCACTCGTCAGTGATTTTTCTTGACCAAACTTCTAAACAGACGAAGTTTTTTCACCCTGGTGTCCTTTCACCTTTGTTGTTCAACTTCCATATCGCGAAACTCCTTCAGCCACCAGAGGGAGCCTCCCTGGTCTCATACGCTTACGTCTGCACGATAATGGCCTCGGGCAATGACATCGATGGCCTGTGCTCCAAAGTCAACAACTACCTTACAGACCTTTCTCGCTTTTTCACTACGAGGAATCTGAAACTTTCCCGCACTAAGTCCACGGCAACCCTCTTTACCCCCTGGGCAAAGGAGATCAAACTGCCCCTTAAGGTAAAAGTCGTTGACATACCAATTCTGATTATAAGCAATCCCAAAATTTTGGCTGTAACCTTGGACAGTTTGCTCTCCTTCTCTGCGTACACAATCGCAATTGCCACTACTACGCCACACCTACTAAACTACGACGACGAGATCCCGGACACAACTAACAGACATCTACTGGACCAAACAGTGTTTAGACAGATATTAAACGACATTCACCGGGAGACTATTACCACCTCCATAAGCTCTCGTCCCCCGAATGTCGTAATCGGAGTCCAACCACCACCTATAGCAGATGAAGAGCTCCCACTTCCCCGTGAAACCTGCGTAACACTGGCACAATTATATAATATTATATATATTATAATTGTCACGTACACCCTTTTGGGTGTTTGACCGAGCTCCTCCTCTTATTTGTGGCGTGCGTCTTGAGGTTGCTCCACAAATGGAGGGACCTACAGTTTCAAGCTGACTCTGAACGGCAGATATTTTTGTGAGGAGCTTTTTCATAGCAGAAATACACACGGAGGTTTGCCATTGCCTGCCGAAGGGCGACCGCTATTAGAAAAATATTTTTCTTAATTTTGGTGTTTCGCCGAGATTCGAACCTACGCTCTCTCTGTGAATTCCAAATGGTAGTCATGCACCAACCCCGGCTACGGCGGTAGCACTGGCACAATTACGTTCTGGATATTGTAGCAAGTTAAACTCCAGAATTGACCACGACACCTCTTCACATGCCCTTTAAAATCTACTCATCTAACACCCTTCTGCCTCTGGACCCAACCTGTAGAAACAGCATGTTTCCTGGGCCTACCTTTAGATGTGCCAGACGAAGACGACCGGTGATATACCCTACACTGACGGGGTTTGTATTACTGCTACAACAATAGCGATTCAGGTCAAAAACGTCCAAAAACAGCAACAACACCAGAAATTGTAGAAAAAATACAGAATACGTTTTGGAAAATCGTCGAGTGACTGAAAAAGTTTTAGTAGAAGCCCTAGGCATCTCACTAGGTAGTGTAAGCAATATTTTCACTGAAGCAATATTAAGGGTTACAGAAAGCTGTGTGTACAATGGGTGCCACATTCGCTAACAATTGAACAAAAACACAGTCGAATGCGATTTTCTGAGTAGTAGATTTTGTGCGTCGATTCATTCATCACTGTGTATGAGGCTTGAGGCTATCACCATGACCCTAAATCAAAACAAGAGTGGAGAGTGGTGTGAACCTGGTTCTTCGGCTTCGACACGAGTTCGTGCCCACGACTTGGCCAACACCTCCGGCTTCAATTTTTTTCGAATGCGAATGGAATTTTGTTTGTGGATTACTTACCAACTGGTAAAACAATAAATTCTGAATATTATTGTAACCGTTTAGATTAGTGAAGGAAAAACTTCGGGGAAAAAGAGCCAGTTTGCAAAAGAATTTTTTTTTTTTCATCATCCATGAATTAAAGTTCAAATTGTTGGAGCGTCCATCGAATTCACTAGATTTGGCCCCTAGCGACTTCCATGCAGACCTAAAAAAAATCATGCGTGGAAAAGTTTTTCACCAAATGATGAGGTTATAATAGCTCTAGAAATGTATTTTGCAGCCCTTTCAGATTCTCACTTCAGGGATGGAATTCATAATTGGAATCTCGTTGGAATAAGTGTATTAATGTTCAGGGAAACTGTATTGAATAATAAAGTGTATTTCAAACCATTAAATTGTGTTTTTCTTATCGAACCGCAAAACTTGTTGAACAACCTAGTAACACAAGGACTGCAATAAATATCTTCAAATATAATATTCAAAATCAAGAATGGTGATGAGCTAACTTATCTAACGGATAAAGTTGATTATGTAATCTTCGTTTTAGAGAGTCAAACCATATTAAATCAAAACTGAATAGTAAAATTAAGAATAAGTGTAAAATATAGTACAAAAAAAAAATACTAATAGACTAATAATAATATTAATAATGGATGATACAATATAAGACTACCGGGGAACTGAGTACTCAAGACTAACTTCCGTACTGCACCGCTTGCATACTTCAATGGTGGTGTGGAAGCTAGAGATCTTAAATTTTGGCTTAAAAAGTTTTGTTAATGTTTCTTCCAGTGTATAATCATTGGATAAAGCTTAAAAAAATTCACATCTTAACAGTTCTTCCACGAGAAAAAGAGTTGAAACCTAGTTGTCTATGACGTCGCTGATTATTCGCGCTTCTAGATTCAGATACACATCAATTTAGTGAGGTATGCACATAAATTTAATATTTTTTATAACTAGTCCTTTTCATTTTCACGTAAATATTTAGATATCATAACATTTTCAACAGGATAATCAAATATTTTAATATAACAACAGAGAATTGATTTAAGCAAACGCTGGACTAATCCAAACATTCATTATATTAATAAACTAGTTGCAAACCCTATTGCCAACGAAGCTTTGCTTGCCCATCCACGCGTCACAATATTGGTATATACACATAAGCATATGTCAATATTTAAGTCTCATTAGGCTTATGAATATTGCAATATTCGTTTAGTCAAGTGCTTCATTTGTAAATTCTTATTAACTGAAGATGAACGTTGTTCTGGTGGTGATTACCTGCCCTGTTTTCCAAATTCTAGTGGGGAGCACTGCTTGTAACCATAAACATAGATGTGTTTGTGTGTAAATGAAGAAAATGCTTCTTTCCTCTGCTTTTGATTTTAAATACTCCCTCTTACTCATAGATTAATAACTAGAGTTTACAAAAATAAGAGTACAACAAAATTTATGGAAATGCTTACAGAACAATAGTACTCGGAAAAATTAATAAATAATTTTTCAAAATACGTAAATTTAAGAAGAAAGTATAAAGCGAAATAAATCCTGCTCCGAAAAGAACCCGGAGTCAAATACTATCTGTTGTTAAATTACATAAATAATAAATATAAAATAATTAGATTTAACTGAAAAGCAATTGCGGCAAATATTTTACTCTTAAATCAACAACTTTATAGAAATTATAAAAGTCAGATAGTTAGTTAATACAATGCATATTTCAAATTCCTTTTAAATTTGTTTTCGTCATTGCGAAAAGTACATAAATATTTACAAGAAATTATTTAATTGTTGAAAATAGATAACTCAGTATAAATCTACGGCATCTACGTCGGTTGTCGATTTAACCTTTAAACGATCTTGGCGTTGTTTTCTACGCTTTTTTTAAGTTAGTCAACGGCTTACAATGTTTATTTTAAACTTTTTGAGATGTTTTTGGAATCGTATTAAATTAGATTTCAGCTTATTATTTTTTCGTTTTGATGGCAGGCGGAGGAATGAGAAAGAGACAAAACGTTCTTTAACGTAGATTGCTACGACAGATCGCTGGTGTTTATCGGTAAGTTATGGGGTTACATGCGTCCAGAATTAAAAACAAAATCGATTTTTTCGATATTTCGAAAGTATAGTATATTAAAAATATACTGTGAAATTTTCATGCGGAAACTCCCAATATAATAGCTTCTACAGCCCATTAACTAAGTAGAGAGCGGTCCACGCGCTCCGGTACTTCAAGCTCCAAACTCGTTTTTTCTCGAAACTACTTTTTCCGGCACGGTCTGCATGATAACTCATACAGTTTTTAATATTTATTGATGCGGTTTTTTTTTTTTTTGAATATTCCAAAGTGTTTTCTCTATAGTCTGTCGAGCCGGCTTTTTGATATTTTTATCAAAAAATTTTATAAACATAATTAAAGTGTGACATTTATGATGTAAAACGCATACTTTTCTTTAAATGCCGTAAATTGCAAAATTTTTCGAAACTCGAAAATCCGGCTCGACAACTATAACTACAACTTTATTTTACAAGATTTTTTTACTTTTTACAGATCCATCAACATTTCATTTCCATTTTTTTCATTGTACTTTGGGTGATTTTTTATATACTAATTTTTGTAAAGAAAAATTAAAAAAATTTTTTTTATACAGTTTAAGCACTAGTACATTGTTACTAAATACATTATTTATACAAATTTTAAAATGACATTTATTTCTATTGCTATCCCTTCTAAAAACAGTTTTTCTTGCTGGACGTATGTAACCACTATTCTTATTCTTATTGACTAATGAGGTTATTGGTTTTCAGCTCGATTTATGAATCTCTTGATCAGTTATTTGATGCAGAATACGGGTGCCCAATGTTTGGGCCAATTATGTCAAAGCGTACATTCAATTATGTTTATCAAACTAATTCAATTCGATTATGTTGTGAGTTGCAGAGAAAGAAAATCAGAAGAAAGATTTGCTCGGATCCGAAATCTCTTTGATAAAGGGGTTGATGTGTTACCAAATTACTATAATCCATCAGAATCAGAAAAATAAGGCGGGCAAAAATAGCACGATGTTACCGTCGACAACTTCATTTCCTCATACCTACTGGGCGAAAAGTTGCTAACGAATAGTGCGAATCTCAAATTAATTTCCTACTGTTTTCATATCGTTAACTAACGGTTACGAAAATTTTTGTTAATTGCAATACTCGAGCACACTTTTATTGATTTTTGACAAATGACTTTGACAAGTTTTCTAACAATAGTGGATAACTTAGCTAAGAATATTTTGAAGAAGAAAAGTGTAATGATAATAAGAAAAACTAAGTAAAAATCTACCGGTAAGAAGGTCTACGTAAAAATAACTATGTATTAGTCACATCAGCATGCGAACGCGAAGGGGAGGGATGGTGCTACAGATAGAGAAAACGGTGCCCTATGGAGAATATGGGATGGGAGTCCTCCTTGTAGCCTTAAAAAATGTATCTATGGAAGCTTTGATAGTGGACCTGGATTCGACTGGTGTGGAAACTGCTATTCCACACTGGACCGGCACACACTGGGGATTTTTGTACAGAGATGCGGAAAAAAGTATACATCCCAAAAAATATTTACATTTTTACTACTAACGAAGTTGTATATATTTGTGTATGAAAAGAACATGTCTAAAAACTATTTTTTAAAAACATTTAAAAAAAAAATTTTTTTTTTTTAATTCATAAATTTCAATTTTTTTTTTTTTATTAATATAAGCCAGCAAATATTTACGCACAGGATACATGTAAGTTCATAATTCTGAATTACCCTCAAAATGTCAAAACAAAATTAAAAGTGTTTCGTTATCATTATGCACACACTAGAAAGCGTTTAGTTATTATCATTGCCAAAAAATAATCAGTGGCGCCTGGTGGCACCTGGTGGCACCTGCAATTGATTAAAACTGAAAGAGACGTTATTAAGCAACACGTTAATACTAGTTTCTGACCGTAGGTAAATGTAGCTCAACTTCCAGATCCAAGAATATGAAGGAAAATGATTTTTTTTTTTTTTTTCGTAAAATTAATTATAAATAGATAATCAAATGCTTTACAGCCTTTGTTCTTCCGGCTAAAATATATAAAAATATCGTACCCTAAATGAAAAATAAAAAATTGGAAGTCGGCTCAAGCAAAAAGAAAAAAAACCACCTTGGGCTTTGAAGTTTTTTCTTAGTCAGTTCAATACTATAAAAAAATTATACTTTTGACATATCTATAAAAAAAAACTGTAAGTCGGAGTTTAGTAATTCTTTTTGATTTTATTGTTGGTTCTATTCTGGAATTTAGAAATACCATTAAACATTGCGTAGGTGGTATGTTGCAAATTTGACTTTTTTCCGCAAAATCCCCAGTGTGCGGCAGCCAGGTAATGATGGGAAATGGAGGCTCAGTACAATCTCAAGAAAGGCAAACAGAGGAACTCCTTAGGGAGAAGTACTCTCAACTCTTCTATGGAACCTAGTGAATAGCAAATTTGGGAATAGCGGTCCGAAACTGACGACATATGCTAACGACTTGGCTGTTATCATCTCAGGTAGGTGTCTACAAACGATGAGTGAAATACTCACAAGGATGCTTAAAGAGAGGGGTTGAGTTGACATCAAAAACATCGACTAAAAACCTGGGTATTGTTGTGGACAGCAAACTGTCATGGATATTAAATGTGGAAAAAAGAGCAAAGAAAGCCCCTATTGCCTTATGCGCATGCACAAGCCTGCTCGGTAAGACTTGGGGCGTATTTCCTCGACTCACACGTTGAATATACAGTCTGTGTCAGAAAAAAGAACCGCGGTTATTCATGAAGCATAAAAGATATATCTTAAAATTTTTTTTTACAAAGTCTTGGCGTCTGTGGACTGAGAAGGCTAGTCCAGTTCATCTTGTTCTGTGGTTTCTCAATGTGTTTTTCTGAGAGTAGGGATTTTGACGATGTGGAACGGTAGCATAAGTTCGCCTCCTTCAGTTGTCGTTCGATGGTGTTGATACTCACATCTATTCCCTTTTCAGCCAGAATTGTGCGCGCTTGGCGTATTCGCAAGGAAGGGTCCCGCTTAAAAAGTTGGACTATCACTTTATCCTGCTTTTTTGTCGTCACTCGCTTCAAGCCGCTAGGAAAAGTCATTAACATTTTTGTACACTTTATACCGCTGATTCCACATTACAACAAACTTTTTTAAATTTTTAATCACTTATATATATATATAATATAACTAGCGGCCCGGTACGTGCTTCGCTACGTATAAAGTGAAATATTAAATCAAACTCATTTATAAAAAAAATATATATTTAATTATTTGCTAGCTATTTTAAAACTCAATCCAAAACATTTGGATAAACAATATTTTCTGTTTTTCCATTTTGAGCACGAATAAACAAACGGCTGGGGGTACCGACTCTGGAACAGGCAACATAAAGTTGGCCATGTGAAAAACATGATTCCTCCAAATTCACACCACAAACGTTAAGTGTTTGCCCTTGTGCTTTGTTGATGAACATCGCAAATGATAAACGCACAGGATATTGTAATCGTTTGAATTCAAATGGCATATCAGTTGGAATCATAGGGATACGCGGTATTAAACAAACTTCTCATTTTGATTTACCAGTTATGATCGTAGCTTCAATCAAATTTGACAATACATTTTTCACTGCCAATCTGGTGCCATTACACAGTTTTGGTGGATTAATATTTCGCAATAATATAATCAAAGAACCTACTTTCAGATTCAAGCAATGCGGTGGCATACCAGCCGGTTCTAATGAATTTAAAAATTCAGTTCGATAATTCATTGCCTCATCTTGATTCATAGCACTGTCAATTGATTTATATGTCGTGACTACACCTGGTAGTTTTGCTTGAATTTGAAAATTAATGGCATTTATATGAATGTTCTTCGGTGCTAAAATGGCGCGTTCTCTCAACCAATCATGATTTCTGTAATTCTGAAGAATATTCGTAATCGTACAAAAATTGTTCGGTACAGTAATCAATCCGTTGGTTCTGTCGATTTTTATTTTGCCATCACCAATATGTAACAATTGTTTTGAAAACTCATGGGCAGCTGGATCATTTTGTAGGTGAATACGCATATTAATGTTCAGTGTCAATTTTTGTACATATCTCCAAAGAACTGATGACTTCAAACAGGCATTTATTTCATCAGCAGGAGTTGACCGAGGAATGACAGGCAATGTTTGTCGAAAATCCCCTGACAGTAATATCAAAGCACCACCAAAAAGCTGTTGGTTACCACGTAAATCTTGCATTGTTCGATTAAATGCTTCTAGTAATTTTTTATTCGCCATTGTACACTCATCCCATAAAATAATTGGCGTTAATCGCAGAACTTTTGCCATAGCAGAATTTCTTGAAATATTGCAAGTTGGAGTTTCAATCACCTGTACATTCAATGGCAATTTCAATGCAGAGTGCGCTGTCCGACCACCTTCTAATAATGTAGCAGCAATTCCCGAAGATGCAAGTGCCAATGTAACTTTCTGTTCCGATGGAAAAGTGGCTAAAATCAGTGATATAACAAACGTTTTGCCTGTACCACCAGGTGCATCCAAGAAATATAACCCACCTGCATTATTGGAAATGGCTTGCATGATTCTGTCATATACATGTTTTTGCTGAATATTCATTTTGGTTATATTCGATTGTACAAATAAACGCAAATCCTTAGAATTTAATTCGTGCTCACGTTGCAATTCACGATCAAACAGATTATGCATGTCACGATTTGGTGCGGTCATACCCAATTGTACTAATGTTTTATTTGCAATCCGTAGACACATATCTTCAATTATTATCAAAGCTTCGTTGTACATTTCCAAAGTTATCAACAAATCAGGATTTCTTGCATGATGACGCATACGAATTAAAATATCTTCTGCAATATTATGTTAATATTTGTTCCATAATTCAAGTGGATTTGATGGCATACATGTTGATAATATAACGGCAAACAGCATTCCTATTTGTTGAGGATGAGCCGAAATAGATGCATCATGAAGTGTTGAATCCCAATGTGCATCATCCTCCAACAAATGCAAAAGTTGGCATGCTTCACGGTATGTTTCACACAAATGACAGTTGACTGTTCTCAATTCTTAAAATGATTTTGGGCCATTCACGTTAACCAGGCCCGTCGAGAGGGGAGGGATCAGGTACTTTTCCCCCCGGGCCCGGAGTTTTCAGAGGGGCCCGGACTCGATATTATACGTATTTATATGAATTAGACATCATTGGAAAGGGCCCGCATTTGCAATTTTCCCCCGGGGCCCAGATATGCTCTCTACGGCCCTGACGTTAACTAATAACAATCTCAAATAAAAACACTCAACATTGTTTGGATGTACACACATGTTTGGATGTATACACATTCCATGTGTAATACTGTGGCACTTCAGAATATAACAAAGTTATCGCAAATGTATCAGTTTCACATAATTTGAAAAAACCTTTAACGTAGTTGTTGGGGGCTGCGCTGCTCTTTCCAACAAATTTGCTACATTAAAATAAACACGTTGGCCATTCTCAAGATGCACAGCCAAGTGAACAACCGCAGGATGTCTTTCGTGCATTGGAAACGACATAATCCTCCAGACAGCTTCATTGCTACTAATATAGCGACCCACTGAGTAATTTCATCATTTCTATTATCACCAGCAACACCGAAAATAGCCATATCGCTCCCTTTATTTACATACTTTATTACATTATTAAACTATTATTGATGTATGAATTTTAATATGAAAACGTATAATCCGTTGGCTAAGTGGGATGAATCTGACCAAACAAATGGGTTTTTGGTGTGTTTTTAAAAATAATTTCACCATACATTGAGCGCTTTTCAATAAGCGCTTAAATAAAAAAAAAATGTAACATATGTGTGGTGAAATTTTTGAAACGTTTACCATGAAGGAAATAAGTAATGAGGTTTGTTTTGATTTGTTTTTAACATGCTGATTAACATTTTTGTCTACGTGCACATATCTGTTCACACAAAATGTAAGCACGAACAAAATGTGCCATTCTCAAATAAAAATACTTTGTGCTTATTCTTACACCGAAATGAGTGGAAGTACCATAGAAAGGTAAGTACAATAAAAAAGTTGTTTGATACATTCCAACGGCCGATTCTCTGTTTCTGATTTTGCAATTGGGAACTCGCCTTCAGGTAAAAAGAATATATTGTTATGTGATTGAATATACCATTTTAACTGGTTGTAGTACATAAGAATGCAATGTCTTAACCTGAAGGCGAGTTCCCAATTGGTCTATATCTGGAGTCCTTAGTTACCCAGCGAAAAGAAAAGTCCTCTTTTCATTAGCATTTATCAACAACTTACAATGGATACTCATGTGGTTCAAACACATCCTAGGGTTATCCAGGTCCACGTTTTGGTCTATATCTCGAGACCCTAGTTACGGAGGGGCATTAAAAATACTCTATACTATAGCAATCATCAACAGATCCCATTTGCTACCCATATTGTACGAACACATCCTTAAGTTATCGAGGTCCACATTTTGGCCGATATCTCGAGACCCTAGTCACGGAACGGCATCAAAAATACTCTATACTATAGAATCATCAGCAGCTTCCATTTGGTACCCATATAGTACAAACACATCCTAGGGTTACCCGGGTCTACGTTTTGGATTATATCTCGAGACCCTAGTCACGGAACGGTATGAAAAATACTCTATACTATAGAAATCATCAACAGCTTCCATTTGCTACCCATATTGTACAAACACATCCTAGGGTTACCCGGGTTCACGTTTTGGCCTATTTCTCGAGACCCTGGTATCCGATTCTTAAAATTTCAAAATACAAACCATCTACTGAATAGTCCAAACAAAGCCTAAAAATTTGGTTTGGATAGGTGTGCCCGTTCTTGAGTTATAAAGTCTCAACGAAAAATGGCATTCATTTTTATATATAGAGATTGGTGCATACACCCTTTTTGGGTGTTTGGCCGAGCTCCTCCTCCTATTTATGGTGTGCGCGTTGATGTTGTTCCACAAATGGAGGGACCTACAGTTTCAAGCCGACTCCGAACGGCAGATATTTTTATGAGGAGCTTTTTCATGGCAGAAATACACTCGGAGGTTTGCCATTGCCTGCCGAGGGGCGACCGCTTTTAATCACTTTTGCGCCGCTATAATTTCGGCCTTTTCGAATGCGTGCATAAAAATACCGCCTCAAACGTTTCGCGTACTTCTCACTCATTTTTGTTTAGTCGCGTTTACGAGAAGTCATAGCCATTGAGTGGGACTATTACACAGCAAAAAGCTGAACAAAATATATCTTGAAGTTACAAGAAAAAAACCGGTTCTTTTCTTTTGACACAGACTGTACATGGCGGCCATTAGACCGCTAATGCTATATGGTTCACTAGTATAGTGGACAGCGTGCGATAAAGTGACTTAAAGTCATGTGTAACCAAAATTATGCTAAAGATTTGCAATACTAAAACTATAAACTGTATTTTATCACTCCAAGAAAAGACTACAAAATATTGGTTGGAGTACTGACGGAACACTGTATCAGCTAAAATGGGATTAGTCCAGAGCGATGCGTGTAACACATGCAAGGAAGCGAATGCTCGCTCGACATATGCGCCTAGGATGAACACATTTTTCATCTTTGAAGGATATTGCTGACAACAGTCTGAACAACTTGTTAGACGTGCATTAATAATTACATAAAACAATAATTCGGCTCCAAATACATAGCACTGGTGACAAATGGTCGCTAGAGGCCTAAGTTATACAATAAATTTTTACAGATCAGCCAGCACTAATTCACCAAACCTAGTCACATATAATTCTAAAATTAAAGGGTGTTTTTTTTAAAGGTTAGGTTTTCAAGATGAAATAAAACGTATATAATTTAATGTTATGGCCAAGAATTTAGCTTTATTATAAAGATAAGGGTTTGCCATTATGTTTTAAAAATGATTTCGGGCAAGTGGCCGCCGCGGCTGGCTCGAATAAATTCCAGCCGAGAGGCCCAATTTTCGACCACTTTTTGCAGCAATTGGGGCCGTATGTCAGCAATAACGCGCCGAATAGTCTCTTCCAAGACGTCAATCGTTTCGGGCTTATCTGCGTAGACAAGCGACTTCACATAGCCCCACAAGAAATAGTCCAGCGGTGTTATATCGCACGATCTTAGAGGCCACGCCACAGGTCCACGGCGCAAGATAATGCGCTCCCCAAAAGTTTCCTTCAATAAATCGATTGTTGCGTTGGCTGTATGGCATGTAGCGCCGTCTTGTTGGAACCAAAGGTCGTCCACATCAACATCGTCCAATTCAGGCACGAAAAAGTCATTAATCATGGCTCTATAGCGCTCTCCATTGACTGTAACATTATGGCCGGCTTCATTTTTAAAGAAATATGGACCAATGATTCCCTCTGCCCATAGAGCACACCAAACAGTGACTTTTTGAGGATGTAACGGCGTCTCAGCAATGGCTTGTGGATTATGTTCACTCCAAATGCGACAATTTTGCTTATTGACATACCCATTCAACCAAAAGTGAGCTTCATCGCTGAACAAAATTTTCTTGTGATGCGTCGCGCGAACCGAACCATTATTTTCGTAATAAATTTGTACGATTTGCAAACGTTGTTCAGGTGTAAGTCTATTCATTGTGAAATGGCAAACCAAACTGAGCATTAATCAAGTGACAGCTGTCAAAAAGACCATCTACGAAAAAAGTAGTGCCAACTTGAAAACCTAACCTCTAAAAAAAACACCCTTTATTTTGGATTTCATACTGAAAGAACAACAGCTTGTTTCAAGAAGGACCGTTTATCGGAAAGCTTTTCTCTGCAATATGTGTACTGTCCATTTGATATGGACGTTGACTGTTTCGAAAGGTTATACCCACTGACTCGGGATGATGTGTACACGATTTTACACAGAATTAGTTCTCGCCTTGAGAAGAAGTAAATGGTATTTCATTATTATCGACTGAAGCCCAAGTAAGGTAGTACTATAGTTATACAATATTAGTTATAAATATAGGCATTAATACTGGTGATCGCGGCGCTTCGTTCTTATGCAACAGGCTGTTATCAAATACCAGTGGGAGAGCAACGACAACTCGGAACGAGCCAATCTTCCATAAGCCGTTTAACACATAAAGTAAAGGATGCTATATTATAAACGAAACTATGTTTAGCAAAATGTGTGCTAATGTGACTGCAATTGAGGACCAGTCTGCGCGGCAACCTTTCAATGGGGAAATCTACGTCCCTAAAGTCTACGAAAATTATCATTGGTATCATTCAATAAACGTACAAATTTTAAGTTGTAAATTTTGCACCAATTTAATTTATACGCTTATACCGAATTTTCTTAAAGGTGTGTAACCCAAATCTTAAAATTTTAAATGTTATAGCCGTGCCTGGAAACGAGCTTACGATTGAAAAGATTGTAGTACATTTTTAATAGGTGCATATGTTTCCTAGCATTTAGTTTAAACAACAAAATTTAAATCAAATTAAATTAAATTATAAATAAATTACCGGAGTCTCAGGTTACCTATTGGAGCCATGGTTGATAAAAATTCCCTGAAATCAAAGGGAAGTCGAAGGGGTTTTTAGAATTATAAAATCCACATGGCTATGCCTTTGTAAGCACCGGATGCTTATGCTCGAGCCTGGCTTCGCTGGTAGAATTGTTAACACGTTTGCAGTTCAGCATAACATGCGCCTCAGTACGAACAATGATTCCATTGAAAATGAAAACAGATGATTCTGAAAAGGCAGTTTCCTTGTCAGCTTTGACAAGGCGAACACAAGAACGACGTATAGCAACTAAATTTTACCAACAACACAACCAATAAATAAAAGGTTAAGCAAATTTCGGTTATTTGTGAACATATAGGCGTATATCACTAGTTAGTTTTTCGAGAGTTGATGCTACTCGATCAAACTCTTGCACTTGTAGCTGCGTTGCCTCTGCCCGTATTTTCGCGAACTCGGCATGTACTTTAGCAGCTTCAGTAATGTAAAACAGACAATAAATAAGTAAAAGGAGTGGAAAAAGTATTCATATCTTCACCTTCACATTGTGTGTTCCTGCTGCTTCGCCATTTTAGCGCAATTGTATCTTGTCTTTCGCTTATTTGCTCTCCTTGAGTTGGGCTGATCGACATCGTTTTTAATGTGGATCTGTAATCTGGACTTACTCTTCATTTGGGACCACTGCATAGTCCGACAATATAGAGACATCCCCATTTTCTAAAGCCATGTGCAGGTTCTATAATATTTATAATACAGTAATATTAGGATTACACAACACATTACTATCAATTTTTGTGCCTACATTTTGTGTACATTATCTTTATACATAAGTAAATACGAAGATGTGGGCACTTGCCACGACAAAATCACAAAATATTTTTGTCTTCCTCAAAAACAAATAGGCTTATGGATAGCTCAGGCGCGTGAGAGAGAGAAAATATAAACTTCAGTTTATGAATGAAATAGTTTTTGTTGTATTAAAGAACATTCTATAATGCTTGGCGGCGAAGCGGCCATCGCATGATGCTGCTTCTGCTCCTATGAAGGTATTTTGTTTTTGTATGTACTATATTTGGGGGGCTAATGGAAAAGTGATGTGAAATATATATTCTCTTCTCCTCAAATGACAACCTCACCCACTGTCTTTCCGACTTGGTGTCCCCCCGTTATCTCCAATGAGACAATGTCGACCGAGTAAGGGCGGGATAACCATAACCCACCCCGGCGCTGTATAAATACTGTCGCCCTGCGCAGATGAAAGTTTCTGCCATAAACTTGACTAAAGGCGCGTGGACTTGGTTTTGACAACCATATTTCACGTAAAAAAATAATAAGCCATGATATCTTCACAAAACCCTCGAATGAAATACGACCCTATCTGTAGACGCCCCACGCAATGTTTAAAGAACAACGATATAAAATTCGCTTAATGGAATGTACGCACTATGTTGCATCCAGCCAAAATGGCGGAAATTTCTGACGAAATAAAACGGTACAGTTTTGATGTAGTAGAAATTCGATAGAAAAATTTTGGCGAGACTACTCTTTATTCTTCAGCTTAAGTGTAAAAACTGGAGCAATTGGAGTTGGTTTCTATGTCAGCAAGAAAATAAAAAAAGAACCGTATTTCCTTTCAGCCCGTAAGTGTTAAACTATGTATCCTTAAATTAAAAGGCAAATTCCAAGCTGTGACAATATTTTCAATATAGTAGTAGTAGTAGTAGGTAATTCTTTATCTATACTAATATTATAATCTATATAATATTATAAAGAGGAAAACTTTGTTTGTTTGTTTGTTTGTTTGTTTGTAACGAATAGGCTCAAAAACTACTGGACCGATTTTAAAAATTCTTTCACCATTCGAAAACTACATTATCCACGAGTAACATGGATTACATTTTATTTTGGAAAAAAACAGGGTTCCGTAAGATATTTGGATTTTTCGGACACAAACTGAAAAAAATCTTATATATAAAATAAAGTCAACTTTTTGTGTGTGTTCGCTAACCGGCCGTGTCTGCACCGAATTAAACCAAACTTACACACATTGTTAAGAAGGTATTGAAGATGGTTTCCGTATAGTTTGGATACCTATTGGTGGATAGGGCTTGAGATATAGGTCAAAACGTGGACCCGGGTAACATTCGGATGTGTTTGTACAATATGGATATCAAATTGAAGCTGTTGGTGAATGCTTTAGTACAGAGTATTTTTCATGCCGCTACGTAACTGGGGTCTCGAGATATAGGTCAAAACGTGGACCCGGGTAACCTTTGGTTGTGTATGTACAATATGGGTATCAAATGAAGGCTGTTGATAAGTGCTTTAATACGGGGTAATTTTCATACCTATTGATGACAAGGGTCTTGAAATATATGCCAAAACATGGACCCGCCGTGTCTTTGCACCAAATTAAACCAAACTTATGCACATTGTTAAGTAAGTATTGAAAATGGGTTTCGTAAAGTTTGGTTGTAATTCGGAGCAGTGGCAACGGGTACAGCGTTCTTTTGAGCCAGCCATAATGTCGCTTACTTTTTTAACGCTTGGGGCGGAACTGAACTGTCAAATTGACAGTGTGAGTTACAATGTGTCAATATTTCTTTCTGATTTGGATGCCATAAGGAAAAAACGTAAGTGCAACATATAAAAATTGTTTGTGAATTTTTTTGGAGTGGATTTTGGAACAGTGAATAATTTCTTACGAAATTTGAGAATTTAGTGTGAAACCCGAATGTTCAAATGAAATTATGTGTTCGTGGAAAAAACAATTTTTTTCGTTTTTTTTTTTTGAAAAATGTCATGTATGAGAAAAGCACAGAAGCAATAGAGACATCCACCGAACAAGTTGTCCCTCGGATCCCGACATTTACACACACGTTAAATACATATATATATAACAGTAATATAGTTTCACTTAATAAAGCCAATAAATTCAATACATAACACTGGCGACGAGGATGGGATATGTACAATAATACATAATAATAAAAACAACATACACATATACTATATATATGTACGTATTGCGCGTAGGCCACTCGAAAAGTGAAACAAAGCATAACGACAAAACCTACCGGCGCACAACAACAAGGACATTGAATGTGCAGGAACCGTTTGCAAATACAAAAATGCACTGACATTCACACAACCTTGTGTTAAGTCGCCTTATTCGCAAAGAATATTTTGCGGTCATAAAAATTGGATCAGACAACAAAAAGTCAGCTCTCGTTGAGAGCACATGGATCGTAACGGCAAGCAAATAAAAAGTAGCGGTGATTCGCGTTCCTCAACTGATAGCAGCACATTCACTGGGAAGACGGAACGAGTTATTTTGCAAGAAGTCAAACGAGTCAACATGGCTGGAGTTGGGAACTTGGAACCATTTGATTTAAATCATCCAAATAAATGGTGAACGTATATGGTGCGTTTCGATTTGTTCCTTCTGGCCAATGATGTACAAGAGGAAGGTCGTCAAAAGGCAGCATTCCTCACATTGGCCGGAGCGCCACTCTACGACCTCTTGGCATCATTGGCGTCACCAAAGCAGGTTTGTAATCTGAATCTTCCCGATATAAAAACGATTCTAACCAACCATTTTTCACCACGTCCATCCGAAATTGCGGCCTATTATCATTTTCACAAACGTGATCAATATCCGGACGAGTCTGTCAGTAATTACATCGCAGCATTGCGCACATTGGCAGTGGACTGCAACTTCGGTACGGCGCTCGACCGCATGCTTCGCGACCGTTTTGTGTGTGGCATGAAGGACGAAGGACTGCAGAAAAGCTTACTGGCAGAAAAGGATCTAACAGTGCAAAAGGTTATCGAACGTGCACTTTCGAATGAGGCAGCAGCCATCAGTGCTATGGCTATGAGGCACCCCAGCGAACCAGTTAATGTTGTCAACGACAATCGTTTTCGTACACGAACAAAAAACGCCGTCAACAGAAACCAGCAGCTGTCATGCAATGGTTGTGGTGGATCACACCCTCGTAAGCAGTGTCCATATCGTGAATCACTTTGCAACGCATGCGGAGTCAAGGGGCATCTGCAGCGAGCCTGCCGCAGCGCGTCAAATGTCAATTCACACAGAGCGTCTTCATCCAACTCAACAAATGCTCGTTCAGGTTCAATGCGGAAAAAATCATCTCGTCGAGAGAATGTCAATCAGATCACGCCCTTGGTCAATCAGAAGAAGTCGATCTCAGTTACGATTAATGGCAGCACATGTATTTTTGAAGTGGATTCTGGGTCGCCTGTGACCATCATGACGGAATCTACGTTCAATAGCTTTTGGTCCAACAGAAGGCCAAATCTTTCCAAGTGTGATTTGGATCTTAGCGATTACCAACGCAACCACATCCCAGTCAAGGGGATCATCGATGTGTCAATTTATTACAACCGCCGTAAAATTGACAACTTGCCGCTAATCATCGCAAACAGTGGTGGCTCTAATCTTGTTGGTTGTAACTGGTTCGATGCACTGGGTATACGTATAGAAGGAGTTTTTGCCGTCAACAGTGGTCTCAGCATCAAAGCCATTCTGAAGAAATACGATCATTTATTCTCAACAGATCTTGGTCGCTACACAGGACCACCAGTGTCTTTACAAATCGATTCGGCGGTGCCGCCCGTGAGACTGCCTCCACGCCGTATACCCTTCGCCATTAAGGGGCCCGTGGAAGAAGAAATCGATCGCTTATGTTGTCAAGGTATTTTGGAGCCTGTGGAATACTCCGATTGGGCAACGCCAATAGTGCCCGTGGTATAAAAGGATGGTTCCATCCGTATATGCGGTGACTACAAATCGACGCTGAATAAGGCAATTAAGCCACACTATCATCAAATTCCAGCCGTTAGCACGCTTTTGGCTTCGATTGAAGGTGGATCGATTTATGCAAAAATTGATTTGGCACAGGCATACCAACAGCTCGTGGTTGATGAGCGTTCGTCACTCCTGCAAACCGTGTCAACGCATAAAGGCGCATTCAAGGTAACCAGTCTGCAGTTTGGCATCTCATCAGCACCCAGTATATTCCAAAGCTGCATCGAAAACGTTTTGCAAAACATTCCTGGCGTCTTGCCGTACTTTGATGACATCGTGGTCATGGGTAAATCGGAAGATGAGCTCGCAAATAGACTGGAACAAATATTTGTACGTTTCGACAAGGCCGGACTACGTTTGCGCAAGGACAAGTGCCAATTCAGTGTGCCATCTATCGAATTTTTGAGGTTTAAACTGGACAATCTCGGTATACGACCCTCACATGACAAGATCAAGGCCATTCATGAAGCACCATCGCCAAAGGACAAGAAGCAACTCCAAGCGTTTCTGGGCTTACTCAACTTTTATCACGCCTTTTTACCCAACAAAGCAACAATCGCTGAGCCGCTTCACCGCTTGCTCGACAAAAGTGCTCGATGGTCTTGGAAAGAGCAACACGAAACAGCTTTCAATACGCTTAAAAGGCTAATCGCATCAGAGAATGTGCTTATCCATTACAATGAGAACTTGCCGTTAGTGCTCACTTGTGACGCATCGCGGTACGGACTCGGAGCAGTTCTCAGCCACAGGTTAGCAGACGGGTCGGAGAAACCCATTGCATTCTACTCAAGGACGCTGTCGAAGGCAGAACGAAATTACGCACAGATAGATAGGGAAGCAGTCGCCCTCGTCTCTGGAGTGAAAAAATTCCACAACTACTTATATGGCAGATTTTTTACGCTTGTCACCGATCACCGTCCACTCTTGGGAATTTTCACCACATCAAAACCGGTCCCCAACGTAATTTCGAACACAATGCTTCGTCGATCAATTTTTCTCAGCGCGTACAACTTCAATTTGGTACACCGCGCTGGTCTTAGAATGGGCAATGCAGACTTTTTGAGCCGTTGTCCAATGCTGTCTGAAGCAGAGTCTACGACGACCGAAGACATTCTCATGATAGAAATATCGGCAAAACCAGTTGTCAGCGCGCAGCTGATTGCCTCTCAAACTTCTAAGGATCCGGAGCTCTCCAAAGTTTTCAACTGGGTGTTAAGGGGGTGGCCCAGCAAAATCAACCGCTCCGATAAGCTGTACTAATACTGTAATACTCCAGCAAATCTGGAGAGAAGAAGTGATGCCTAGTGATTGGAAAGAATCTATCATTATTAAGTTACCCAAGAAAGGCGATCGGAAAAAATGCGAGAACTGGCGAGGAATATCTATTCTACCAGCAATCACAAAAATTTTTACTCAAATTATCCTAGAACGAATATCAGCCCCGCTGGATAAACTTATCAGACCAAATCAAGCCGGTTTTAGACCTGGACGCTCGTGTATCGACAATATACATACTCTTAGAATCTTGATAGAACAATCTGCTGAGTACAACTCACCACTCTACCTGGCATTTATCGATTTTGCAAAGGCGTTCGACTCCCTAAAGCGGGATATAATCTGGTCTGCTCTATCTGCGAGAGGTATCCCAGATAAAATAATTAACATCATAAAATGCATGTATGACGGCTCATGCTGCCGAGTGTTGCACGAAAAACAACTAAGCGAGTCCTTCCCTACTGTATCAGGCGTGAAGCAAGGCTGCGCACTCTCTCCCTTACTCTTCATAACAGCACTGGACATAGCTTTCGAAACTTATAACCGATGTGGTATAAACTGGAAGATGACTCAAAAACTTGGCGACCTATCATCGCCTGTGGCAACTGACGAACCAAAAACCTATTGAAAAGGAAATAATGCACAGAAAGTACAAATGGATCGGGCACACCCTCCGAAAACAACCCGATGAAATAGTCTACTCAGCCTTACAATGGAACCCGCAAGGCACTAGAAACAGAGGGCGTCCCAAAATGACTTGGCGTAGATGCGTTAACCAGGAATCCAAAAAGTCATTCAATGAATTAAAATTCCTAGCCAGCAATCGGAATATGTGGAAATCTTTTGTAGATAGACTAAGTTCTTAGTACATATACCTATATGTATTGTAACACCTGAACATGTCAATAATAATAATAATAATACTTTTGCCGTCGAACTGAACTCAGTGCAAATAGAGGATGTTTAGTTTGGGGAAACCGCGCTGTAATTCCGTCTACTCTTCGAGGGTCTATTTTGAAAACTCTTCATGCACCACATCCTGGCATCGTCAAAATGAAGGCCGTTGCTCGAAGTTATGTTTGGTGGCCGAACATCGATGCGGAAATCGAACTCGTTGTGAAGAGATGCAGTTCATGTCAGCAAAATCGCAACGATCAACCCCAAACAACAACGCACCACTGGGAATCTGCAAAACGTCCATGGTCCCGCCTGTATGTGGATTTCGCAGGTCCTTTTCGAGGCAAATTATTCTTCATACTCATCGACTCCTACTCTAAGTGGCTTGAAGTGACCGTCGTTAATTCAACTTCGTCAGCGGCCGCTATTAAGGTGTTACGCCAAATATTCGCCACGCATGGGCTACCTGATGAGCTCGTGTCGGACAACGGAACAGCTTTCACATCTGAGGAGTTTAGGAACTTTATGAAGAACAATCTAATTCGACATATCCGTTCTGCGCCGTTTCATCCTTCTACAAACGGGCAGGCGGAGCGAATGGTTCAAAGTACCAAAAATTATTTGAAGAAAGCAGAGCCTGGCATAAACATCGATCTCAGCCTGGCTAGATATTTGTTCAACCAACACACCACCCCGCACTCAACAACGAACCGCTCGCCTGCAGAGCTACTGTTCAATCGTGAGCTGAAAACTTATTTCGACAAAATTCAACCTCAGGAAATAGTTTACGGTAAGGTCACCGACCCTGTCAGTACTAAACCTTTTATTTCAGGCAGTCCAGTATGGGTTCGTAATCATTCGACGGGCCCGAGATGGATCGAGGGCCTGGTGGAAAATCAGACTGGGCCTATATCTTATGAGGTTCGGTTGAACGACTCTAGGGTCATCAAACGACATCAGGACCAGCTTCGTAGTCGGGTGGCATCAGAAGATTCCGACTGCGAAATACTGTCAACCGAAGACGTCGAAGCCAGCACAATCCAATCATCTGATGAAGTTGATTCAAGTACTTCTGGTCACGTCGTGGAGACTCAATCGCCAGGGCCATCAACGAATCTACAGCCTGTCGCCTCGTCATCGCCAACACCGGAAGAACCGCGCAGATCGAAGCGCGACCGACAGGCCCCACAATTCTACTCCGCCTCTGGGTGTTAAGGGGTGTCATGTATGAGAAAAGCACAGAAGCAATAGAGACATCCACCGAACAAGTTGTCCCTCGGATCCCGACATTTACACACACGTTACATACATATATATATAACAGTAATATAGTTTCACTTAATAAAGCCAATAAATTCAATACATAACAAATATAAATGGATAATGGTTAAAAAAGCTCCAATGCTTAATAAAACATATAAATTGAAACGAAAAATTCATGGATGATCAGGAAAAAAGACGATTGTTTATGCATATGCGTTGATTTGAAATTTAAAAACAATCTTATTTTCTCCTGATTTTCAATTTATATTTTATATTTACTCAAAAACAAATAGAAAAACAAAAAATATTGCTTATGCCAAAGCGCTTGAATAAAGAATAAAGAAATAAATAATATGAAAACCATATATTTTCTGTTCTAAACCATATCTATTCTATTTTAGTGTGCCCAGCGAAGGGGGCCGGGTTTGCTAGTTTAATCTATAAAAAAATTTGGTTAACAATTGATTTGATTCATACATTAATTCTTTTAATATGTTAAAGTAAATAATATATTAAAGGATAATAATTTAATGTATTAAAGTATAAAGAAATAACGATGTTGTCTGTCACAGCTCTTAAATTAATAAATAATTGATATCTGCTATAAGAAAATCTCTATATGTAGTGCCAGGCTGAGTATATGAAGCCAGTTAGTGTTCTCCAATTTTGGCCATTTAGTATATATTGTGTGTATATTACTTCAGCGTCGTTTAGCTTCTCTGCATTTAAGCATCTTTGTCTGATTTCCTTCAGTACAGGGCACCTTCCTAAGAAGTGATACATATCTTCTCCTTCGTTTGAGTTGCATAGTGTGCAAATTTTTACCACGTTTCCATAAGCTATTGCATTTAGTTTTAACAAACCACATCTTGCTAAAGTATGATTCTCCTTTTGAGTGATCTAAGTGTTTATACATATATTCGTATGGTGCTTGATAGTGCTTTTTGTTTTGCCATGTTTAAATTTTGTAGTTTAACGTTTGATAAAAGCTGGGTACAGCGATCTTGCCAGTCCGTAGCAGTCATGTTTTCTTCAAGTTTTAGGCCAAACTCCATACCTAAGTCATTGAGTTGCTTGAACCAAAATATGTTTATGCGGGAGTCTACTGCTGTTGTATTTATAGATAGTTTTCAAAATGTATTTCATATGTAGTTCTAACGAATATAAGCAGTTATCTTCTACGTTAGTTTCTAGCGTTATTGCATAATTCGGGGTAAAATCAGGTAAATTGAAAATTCTTTTAATAAAATAACGCTTAAGTTTATTTACTTCTTCGAACAGCGTATAACCCCAGATTTGAGCGGCGTATGTTTGTATGGCTCTGCACACAGCCTGAAACAGCGCCCATTTAGCTTTGTATGAGATGTATGGCTTAGCTAAGAAATTGTTCCATGTACTATTAATGCTAGCTTTTGCTGAATTACTTCTGGCTTGCACATGTTTAGCAAACGCCATTTTGGATGTGAGAATGACACCAAGATATTTATATTCTGCTACCACTTTTATTTCCTCACCTTTGAACCACCATTTTTCTGCCTTGGCTAATTGAGCACCTTTACTAAACACCATCATCTCAGATTTCATTAAATTTACTTCCATGTTCCACTCAGCGCAATATATTTCTAGCGTTTTAATCATAGATTGCATGACATTAGGATTATCAGCTAAGAGAACAATATCATCAGCACACAGTGGGCCAGGAGACCAAAACAGCAACAATTTATAACTTTTAATACCGCTATGTACAAGTTTTGGGGTCTCTGATTACGAATATGAAGTCAGATTTCAACAATTCAAAATGGCGGATCCAATATGGCGGACATGAAATTTAAAAAATTGGATTTTTTTCACCAAATTTGGTATTTAGGGGTTTTGATGGCCTCTGATTACGAATATGAAGTCAGATTTCAACAATTCAAAATGGCGGATCCAATATGGCGGACATGAAATTTAAAAAATTGGACTTTTTTCACCAAATTTGGTATTTAGAGGTTTTGATGGTCGCTGATTACGAATATGAAGTCAGATTTTAACAATTCAAAATGGCGGATCCAATATGGCGGACATACATTTTTTAAAATTAATTATTTTTTACCAAACTTAGTATTTAGGGGTTTTTGGGGGCGCTGATTACGAATCTGCTGCCAGATTTTAGAAATTAAAAATGTCGAATCCCTTATGCGGACCTTTTTTTTTAATTTTATCTGATTAATTTGAAACTTGTTACTCGGGCTTTTTTGTATCGCTGTTGACAAATCTGCAATTAGATTTAAACAATTGAAAAGGGTGGATCCAATATGTCAGATAAAGAGACACGCCTGCAGTTAGCCTACATAATAAGTTGTAGTTTCCGGAATCTACCACGAGGAGGTTACAGTGCGACTTCAGACTCCTTTTCTTCTTTTTTTTTAATTTTTTGTTGTTTTAAATTTTTTTTAAGTTTTTAAATATTATTTTATTGGTTTTTAATTTTTTTATAAATTTTTTTAAAAATAGGTAAATACTAATTGCTTGCTCTACGAGGTCAAATATCGTCATTTACATCAGATTGTGAGTCTTCTTCCTCGGATAATTCTATGTCATCTAAATATAAGATTTTTTCTGTAAAATCAATTTCCTCAATTTCATATTCGTCTAGTTCTTCACTTACCTGTACGTAATTGGTACTTCCTGATTGATTAAAATCTACTTCAACCTCTTTCAATAAAAGTTGCACTTCTTTAGGAAGAGATAATTGAACTTTTTGTTGAAGGCGTTCTTTTAAACGTAAACTCGATAAAAGAGGATCAGAGGTGTCCATAGCTCTACAAAACAAGTCTTCCAAATTTGCCATCCTACTATGCTTTCTACTATGCTGGAGTCTAAATTTTTTGTAGTCCTTATTTCTCGCTTCAGATGCTTCTTCTCCGAGCATACCTACCGGTAAGATGCTGTTTTTTATTATTTCTCCGCTATGAATAAGAATTTTGTGAACCGTTTGAGACATAGGGTACCACGAATAGAGCGAGACGTACAGTTTTGCAGTAGAGGTGCAAAATTCTTCAAATCGACTTGAATCGAGAGGAAGATGACAAGAGAGGCTAATTAAAATTAAAAGACCAA
This sequence comes from Anastrepha obliqua, assembly GCF_027943255.1. Lineage (NCBI taxonomy): Eukaryota > Metazoa > Arthropoda > Insecta > Diptera > Tephritidae > Anastrepha > Anastrepha obliqua. The sequence continues at coordinate 41,038,921 of NC_072897.1, read as the reverse complement.
GGCATTCAGACAAAAGTTTACTATCTTTAAATGCCCTGCGAGCTGTGTTTCCATCATTGCTGGTACCACTTCCTCCAGGCTTTGGTTTATCCACTCTGAGTCCCATTTTTTCCCACAGAATTGATTGCACCTCTTGTTTTCTTAATGCTACCTGTTCTTTATTCTTAGCGCCTCTGGCATCCCATCTTTTGATAACCAATTTATAAGAAACATGTAAGCAAAATTCGAAAATTCTTATCCAGGCATGCAAAGGGCTGATTCCATGTAACAGTGACTCCTCATGAGGCATAAATTTCACACTCTTTATATTAGATAGATCGTTAATTTGTTTAGGAACAGCATGACAGATAGCACAAGTTTTCATTGATGGCGTGTTGGTGATCGTATTTAATACCTTACCGTCAATTAAAGTCATTAATAATGTATATTGTACTTTAAGACGACAGCCTTCAATCAAAATTTCAAAGGCTTGTAATTTCAGAATTGGTTCTTCGATGGCCTTCTTTTGGGCAAGAATTACTTCTGTTGATTCCTTTGCGTATCGAATTTGAATAGGGCGACAAAATCTTGGAGATTGAGATGTAACATTATTCCGCAAAATTACATCCACTTCACTTGATAACCTTAAGGGGATAAGTGTAGTAACGAACAGATTTTCATCTGTAGGAGTCTGTTTCTCATTGACATTATCATAACCTTGTTTGTAAGGCGAATGCCCACTACTCCCATCAAATCCCCACGAACACATCAGAACAGTTTTGAGCTCAGTAATTTTATTTTTTTGAATAAGACAGTGTAAAACTTCTCTTTGTAGTTCTATTATTCTATTCACCGTGTGGTTTAAAAGTTCTTGAAGTGATACTTCAGCTAACGTTTCAGAAATTTTAATTGACTCTTTCGACGGTCTTAACTTTTCTTTGGCTTCTCTAATCGCATTATACGCAGGCCAAATGTCTGCTCCACTAGATTTGGTCGCTAATCGCATATTCTGATAGACTTGTTTAGACATAGAATTATCGAAAAGAAATGCTAAAGCCACTTCTGGGCTTTTCTTTTTTATTGTAGGAAAAGGTGTTGTCATTATTTTTCTAATTTTCTTAGCCTGTTCCTCGCTTTTTGAAAGCTCGTTAAGTACCGATCGCAAATCTGCTTCCCCTGAAACTCGTGCCGCATGACTATTAGCCATTAATAGTTTCTGACGATCATTATCATGTTCTTCACTGATTTTAGACACTTCTCGTCTTTTCGATCTAGTAGATTTTTCTGCAAAATCGAACGATGGACGACCTCTTTTAAGTATTTCAGTCTTACTTATTTTAGCTGTGAGGTCTAAGTCAGGAATAGTAAATTCAGAATCTAACCACTCTGAATTTTGTGACTCAAAGACAGCTATTTTGCTACTGCAATGCTGATATTTTGCATTTCTTTTTGACTTTAAACTATTTAAAGCATTTTTCAAGCGTTCCAATCCTTTACAACCTACATCTGATTTATTGATACCAATTTTAGTTAAAATTGAATCAACGGTTATATTCATGTCATTATTACCTAACATAATTTGAAGAACCTCTTTTTTCTTCAATGAAGTCATTATGAATTAAATAAGTTAAAATTGTGTGATTCTTAATACTTGGTTAACTTTTTACACCCTATTGGCAAATGATTGATATACAGTCAACTCGCGCATAGATCAGTAAAACTTCATTTTTTTAAAAAGAAAATGAAAAACCGCAGCAAACCGCACCTTTAGCTTGTAACACATGAACTACTGAAGACGTTAATGTAAAGAAATTGTTAATAGCTTCTGGAGTTTTGCGCAAGGCTCAATCGGCGTATTAACAAGTAGTAAAAAAAAACAAAATTTTTCACAATTATTCTGAATATTTCTAACATCAGATTTATTTTTTCAGCTATTGACTATTTTCACATACTACATGATTGCAACTAATGAGAAAATGCAATATAATTAATGACAAATACTACATTTCAGTAAAACAGTGACAGTTTAGAACAATAGCTATATGGTGATCATTTAAGCCTTACACTTATATTAACTTATTATACAAGCTTAAATATTTCATTAAAACTTATAACATTTACAAAATAACTACTTTCACTTATCTATATGATGATACTATATTGCATTTTGAAAAATCTTTCAATGACTTTTGGCCAAATTTTTTGGTCTTCTGGCCCACAGTGCAGCATATAGAAGCAGGCGTACATTTATTCCTTTTGCCGATGTCTACTTTGAAAGTGGTTATGTACCTGTCCCCGATCTCTTGTTGTGTATTTCCAATTTTCTCTGGAGTTTCCTTGAAAAATTCCTTCACTAACTCTGCTTCCTCATGCCAAGCTGCTCCTCTTATATCCAAGGGTATAAATGTAATGCTGTTCCTCTTTTCGTGAAATCTTATTACATCTATTCCGTTTTCAGTTTTAAAGCTACATGTTATGCCCTGTTTTTTGCAATTCCTTACTAACGCCATACACATATCCTCTAGAAACTCTTCCAAATTTGCTACTTCGACTTGCTGCTTTCCAAAAAGTGTCATGATCTGGGAAGTAAAGGGTGATTTTTAAAAGCTATAGGAAAATTTTTCAAAAAAACATACGTAAAATTCAGAAAAATTCATGAAATTTTTATTTAAATCGATAGTACAGTCAATATAATTTAATGTTTGAAGATTATTTCATGCAAATGTTGACAGCGACTGCACTTCAAATGGTCCATCCGCTTTTTCCAATTTTGGCATACTCTTTTCAATGTTTCGGCCGGTATCTCACATATAAATGCTTTAATGTTGACTTCCCATGCGTTAATTGAAGCAGGCTTGTCTGAATAGACTTGAGCTTTAACATAGCCCAACAAAAAATAATCTAAAGGCGTTATATCGCACGATCTGGGTGGCCAATTGACAGGTCCCAAACGTGAAATAAAATGTTCACCGAACTCGCCTCTCAACAAGTCCATTGTTACGCGTGCTGTGTGGCATGTGGCACCGTCTTGCTGAAACCACATGTCATGCAAGTCAAGCTCTTGCATTTTGGGCAAAAAAAAGTTGGATATCATTTCACGATAGCGCTCACCATTCACAGTTACGTTACAATTCGCAGCATCTGGCTGATCTTCACTCCAAAATCGACAATTCTGCTTATTTACGAACCCATTGATCCTAAAATGAGCTTCGTCGCTGAACACAATTTTTCGATAAAAAAGTGGATGCTCGGCCAACTTTCCAAAAGCCCATTCACCAAAAATTCTGCGTTGCGTTCATTTTGAACGGCTTCACATCTAAATTCTTTCGCAAAATTTTCCACGTTGTTGAGTAACAGAGGCCCAATTGCTGCGAACGGCGACGAATCGATAATTGACACTGGCCGATACAGCTGCGATATTTTCTTCAGTTCGCACTCTACGTAGGCGTGTTGGTGGTTTGATGTCCAATCATGTAAATTTGGTTCTAAATTTAGTCACAATAGCTCGAACAGCCGCTTCAGTGGGTCGATTAAACTGACTATAAAATACAAAAAGCGCGCGATAAACTTTCTTAACTGAAAACGCATTTTTATAATAAAATTCAACGATTTGTAAGCGTTGTTCGTTTGTAAGACGATTCATGATTAAATTATAGACTAAACTGAAGATGATTGACAGTGAAACAAAACACGAAACGTGCATCAGCTGTTTAAACCAACTGTTTAAAAAGATAATAGCTAAAAAATCACCCGTTATTTCGTTATTTGGTTTATTTTCTCCTCAGTTAGATGGGTTTCTATCAGTACAGACACATGCTGCTCAAGGCCATTGACGTTATAGGAAATGATATTTAGTTTAATTTGTGTACATTTCAAATCATTTGCAGTTATTCTACTTTTAACTTTATTTTTATTAACTAATTTGCTATGACAGACTCTATCTAATTTTTTGCATTAATTTTACTTTGTAATACATTATAATCTATGTTTACATGTTGAAGCCTATCATCATACAACATCTTTAAAGCTATACTTGCATCTTCCTGGCCACAAACCAACTTTTGTTCCATGTTACACTTAAACCTTTTGTTCGTAATTTTCATTTTATCATCTTTGACGCCCATTCGGTGCTTAGTGGTAATCGCCATAATCTCTTTTTTCAGCTCCATCATAACTTGTTTGCCTTGCAGCCGCTCTAGGTTAAGAGCTCTATCTATGTAGATTGGGGTGTTCGCTAACTTATTTCAATTTTTGAAAACCATTCCAATACCCTGTTCGGACCTCATTTCTGCCAGCACTGTCTTTTTTCCATCTCGCTCTAATATTTTTTTCAATATATGCTCCAACTGAAGCTGTAAAAAATTATGAAAAAGATATCTTGTACGATTTGCTTTCTAAATAGTGCAATAAAATTGCTGGCTCCAGTTTGTTAGTATTACTGGGCGACTTTAACGCCAAAATTGGCAAAGAAGATTTTGTGAAAATGGGATGCACTCTCTACACAATTCTACTAGTGATAATAAACCTTATGGTTGAAAATAAACTATGGTTCAGCAGTACTTTTTTCAATACAAGCGCATTCACAAACAAACATGGAAAATCCGCAGCTGCCAACAAGCTAATTCGATCGATCATGTGCTGGTAGACAAGAGACATGCTTTCTCAATTCTGGGTGTCCGTTCACTTCGCGGAGTTTGTTGCGACTCCGATGACTATCTGTTAAAAATTAAATTAAAGCAAAGTTTGGCTGTTGTTTTATCTAAAAATAACTTCAAGAGAGATAAATATAACTTAAAAAAGCTTGACTCAGATAAAGAAATTAAAAGCAGTTTTCAAGGTGCGTTGAATGCGCAATTGAGATCAATACAATTCATGCTTTAGAAACCTGGAATATGGTAGCAAAGAGCATATCCAGCACGGCAAAGTAGGTTGTTCGCTACTTACCGAAGCAATCCAGAAAGGAATGGTTTTATGATGAGTGTAAAGAACTAATTAACTCAAAAAATTAAAGTTGGCGTAATTTTATAGCATGCGGCACCCGCAGAGCGCGAGCGGAATATGCTTCAGAAAGAAAAGAAACTAGGAAAGTTATAATAAAAAAGAAAAGAGATTGCTTCAAATATAAAATAAAAGATATAAATTTAAATGCAAAGTGCAATACGGTTCAGTTCTATCGGCAAATTAAAAACCTAATGACAGTATTTCAGCCTAGAATGAGTATGTGCTTATCTGAAAATGGCAATTTACTACAAACAGACCATGAAATCTTAGAAACATGGCGAAAACATTTTGAGAGTCTTCTAAATAATAAGCATCCACCCTGGGAAATGGAAAGGCATGTGGTGAAGACTCTATAGCGGCTGAACTCTTAAAAGAAGGTAGTGAGGAGCTATATTCGCATTTAGAGGTGATTCAACTTCTGCAGTCAGGGATCGCATCAACACCGTCAACAAAACGCATTATGCCCACCTTAACTTGTCAAGTTACGGCTCTTGTCTAAAACTATAAATCTAGTTGTATACAAGGCACTTATCCGACCAATCTTAACATATGGATGTGAGGTATGAACACTTACAGCTGCTGACTGCGCGCAGATTGATAGCATGGAAAGAAAAAAATTAAGAAACTAATATAAAAATAATGAATATGGTGTCAAATCATACTATGAAATATGCAAAGGTATATTCTGTTATACGACCATTTTCTCCTAATACTGCTTTACCTACACCTGCAGTGCCGAATCAGATAAATGACCAAATGATGTAATCAATTTACCTTCATGCAGATTTTCCGTCATAAGGTCAATAGGTGGTATGCTGAGTAGCATTTCCAGCGCCGTCGTTGAAGTGGTTTTCATCGCTCCTGTTATGCACTGAGCAGCGAGTCGCTGAATCCTTTTCAGTGGCATTAAGTATGTCAGTTTCCTTGTCGCAGTCCACCATACTAACGCCCCATACAACAATATCGGTCTCACTACTGCCGTCTAGCGCCAATGCATCAGTGAGGGTGATAGACCCCAAGTAATGCCCAGCATTCTTTTACATGCGTACAGCGCATTTCGTTGTTGCCTAGCTTCGGGAAGTTTCACGCCGGGACCTTATACTTCCTGGTAAAAAGTATCATGTCCGTTAATCCTTAGCCCTACGCAAGATGCCAGGTAGGGTAAAGTGGGGTACCTGTGACTATGGGACAGCACTGACTTTAACATTTTCGGTGTCAAAATGATTCAAAAACTTCGCAAATACAGAACTGTACGCAACCTAATATAAAAGATCACGTGGTTATATGTAGCTTAGCAGTTCTCCTTAAATGCTCAGCGGAGCAACGCGTGTTTCAGTGATTTTCGATTGGGTGATGTAATTTTTATGTAGCACTACGTAAGTATTTTTTGAAGTAAAAACAATTGTTTTCTAAAGGCTAAAGTTATTAACTGGGGCTTCGGGATTTCAATTTTGAGAAAAAATCAGTAAGTAACCATAAGTTTTTAAGAATAAAATAATCAAGACAATGAATGGGGATAAAGTCATTTGGACACATTTGACTTTTGAGTGTGGGGTACTTTTGACGAATGTCATGGTTGGAATTATATGGGCCAGTGGAAACCATTTGCCCACGGTGTATGTGCTTCCTCGTATACGATTCAACGAAAGATTCAAGATTCAGATCCTTCCCAGGTTCATTGGCTCTGAACTCAAAATCTGGCTGGATGAGCTAAATATTTATCGAGGTAGTGAAGAATATAAAATGAAGCACTCATTGTTCCAAAGATAAGCCCATTCTCGTTTTACTACAGGGTGGCGCACGAATCGTGCTACAAAAACAAAACGTAATAACTTTTTTTCTAATCAATGTATTTAACTTTTTGTTTTTTTATTGTATAGATAATTCAATTTTATTTTATGTAACTAATTAGTTTTGAAAATAATAGAACGTAAATGACCTCCATGCTCATTCACGCATATGCGACACCTGATGAGAAAATTGTTCATTGCGCACTGAAGGGTTGACGTCGGGATCGCTTCAATTATTGTTGTGATGGACTGCTTCAATTCAGTCAAATTACTTGGTTTTGTTTTATACACCTCTTGTTTGAGATAACCCCATAAAAAAAAATCTGGTGCAGTGAGGTCAGGTGACCTTGGGGGCCAGCGGAAAGTGGAATTTCTGGATATCAATTTATTTCTAAATTTTCGTTGGAGCTCCTCCATAACCGGTCTGGCTATATGTGCAGTTGCTCCATCTTGCTGGAACCAAATGCTGTTAAAAGGGATACGTCTTCGCCGCAGTTCTGGATAAAAAAACTCCTTCAACATGTTTAAATAACGGTCCCCATTTACAGTCGCTGTTACACCGTTTTCTTCGAAGAAGTATGGCCCGACAATGCACCTTGATGAAACTGCGCCCCACACTGTGACTCGTTCTGGGTGCAGTTCCATCTCATGGAGTATTTGCGGATTTGATTGACTCCATATACGGCAATTTTGCTTGTTTACATTGCCGTTTAGATCAAAATGGGCCTCATCAGACATAAACAAGCAATTTATGAAGTTGTTGTCTTCTTCGGCCATTTCAATAATTTTTTGGCAAAATTCCAGGCGAATAGGCAATTCCAGAGGGTTTAATTTGCTTGTGATTTGAACTTTCTACGGAAACAAGTTTAAGTCATCATGAACTATCCGCTGCAATGACCGTCTGCTAACTCCAATTTGCGCCGACAAGTTACGAGTCGAAACTTTTGGATTTGCCTGAATTGACGATGCTACAGCCGCGATTGTGGCTTCGACCCGAACATGGGGATCTCGATGGTACGGTCTGCGTGCGATGCTTCCAGATTCAGCAAACATGTTCACCAGCCTCAAAATGGTCCATCTGCTCGGGGGAGTGCCGCCAAACTCCCGCCTAAATTCCCTTTGGACGGAAATGATGGACTGCAAAGCATGGTACCGCTGCACTGTCCAAATCCTCTTTTCGGTATCCCAAGCCTCCATTTTTTGTAAATCTAAATACTAATCTGCAAAATAAAAAAAAAAGCCGATTACTCACACAGAAAAAAAGTTATTACGTTTTGTTTTTGTAGCACGATTCAAGCGCCACCCTGTAGATAAGCATTCATCTCATTGTAGTCTCGAAAGCATTAACTTTTGCACAGATAATGGAATTGTGATGCTATCTTTTCCACCTCAAGCCTCGCTCCGTTTACAGCCCTTAGATGTGTCCATATTCGCACCATTTAAACAACTTTGCCGAAAGAGCTTCAACGATTTTACTGTTTCAAACATCGGAAAACAAATAGCTATTTATGACGTGGAAAAATTAACGAACTATCCTTTCCAAAGGTCATTCTCGTCAGAAAATATATTGAAAAGGTTTAAAAGTACAAGTATTTATTCCTTTAACTCACACATTTTTAGTAACGACATGTTTACGTTGGAAGACTTGCCGGAAGAAGAATCTCGCCCAGTTATTAATGTCAGCGAAAACGTAGAAAACAGACAAAATATAATAAAAGTGCAAGAAAGCCCACAAAGCGATTCGACCCAAAACCGAACTCCTGAAATGGTTCGCCCAATCAAACGTTTGTGTGCCTCTAAAAAAACGGCCAGAAGTTCAACATCCCGTATCATAACGAGCTCAGCTGAGAAAGAGAAGTTGATGGAACCTAACAAAAAAAAAATATTGATAACGTAAAGCGAACTATTGTGTTTTCATCAAAAAAAGCGAACGCTTTTAAAGAAAAAATTTATAAATTATGACGTAATTGAGTCTGATACGACTGAAGAAAATGAAGATAACGTTTCCTACTGTGAATCCATTAACTCCATTGGATCTATTTCCCACGACGAAGGAAATTATGACATCGTAGATAACAACTTATCAAAATAGAAATTAACCGACGAAGATATATTAGATATAGAAGATTTTGTTCTGGTATAATTTGCTACTAAAAATCAAAATCCATTCCACTATATTGGTGCAACAACGGAAAAGTTCAGTAATAAGGCTTTTAACGTAAGCTATTTACGGAGATTTGCAACATTTAACTGCATGTTTGTAAAACCAGACGTAGAAGACATCGCACTAGCTTCAAGAAGTGAAATTGAACTTAAATTACCCAACTAATCCAGCTGGCACATCTCGCTGCCGGACGAAGTATTTATTTGATATTAACTTTGGAGACTGCAATATTAAATAATCAAATACTTTTTAATTACTTTTGTTCTCTCTAACAGATTTTTACTATAATATTATTATGATGTAGCTTCGATGGAAAAAGACCCTGTGTTTATGTTTCGTTGAAATAAATATATTTATTTTGTTATTTAAAATAACGTCTTGTTTTTACGTTATTGTAAGTATAAAATAAAGTACAAAACACGATGGTCAAATGTGCTCCTTTAAAAGTCAAAGGTACCCTTCCGGCGGGCACATTTGACAAATAGGCTATTTTTTAAAAAGAGGCCGAATAAGGTATTTGCACTGTTTTTTGTAACTCCTTGGCCAGTTAAACATTAAGATTAATTTCTAATAGTTACGATCAATTTTTAAAATCTACGCTTTTCTCGAAAAATATGCGTGAAATATGGCTTAGCAGAAAAGGTGTCAAAGGTGCCCTACTTTCCCGTAACTATTTACTATAGCCATGCCATGTGCATAGGCCACTAGTTTTGGTGCCCCTCCGTCAAATTTCTTGAGCAGTTCAATTGCTACAAGTCACCATAATAGCGGCGATGGTACCCCACCTTGCGGAGTACCTCTGTATGCATATTTGGTAACGCTCGTATCGACCCACTCCGTTCTTATCTTCCTGCTAGCTAGTAGCTGCTTTATCCATAGATGAACCGGCGCAATTGTGTCTCTAATGTATGCGTTTAGAATCTTCCCTAACGTTTTCAGGGGAAATGAGGTCAGACTAATGGTCCTGTATTCCTTTAACTCTCGCTTTTCTCCACAATACAGGAACATAGCTGAACCTCAAGCACCCCATGAACATCGTTCTTAACCATGGTGCCACAAGATGGCTTACCTTTCGAAGCAAGGCTGGGAAGATTCAATCCGCTCCTGGCAATTTATATGGGTCGAAACTTTGTATAGCCCATTCTATCTTGTGAGTCGCAGTTGCGGTTGCCAGGATGTCAGGCACAATATATCCCCTAGGTTCGAGATCTATAGTGTCCGCGCACCCTGGAAAATGTGTGCTGACTAGGTCTTCTAGAGAATCCTCACAACTGCTACAGAAGTCTTTTCAAGATTTTCTCTTGGCTCTATGTATTTCTTTCTTGTATACTTTTATTAGAATTCTATACTCCTTCCAACAGAACTCACTGTCAGCAACTTTGGCTAACTTTTAGAATTCATGCACTCTACGCCTTTGTGCCCCTAATTCCTTGTTCCACCACGGAGGTTTCACCTTGAGTCTATTACGTGTTGGGAGGCTGATCTTTTATAGGCTTTAACGAGGGTCGTTGCAAAAAATTCAACCCCTTTCTCAAGTGTAATGTGTAACCTGTATTTCCGCGGTATCATTGGTGTTTTTGATAGTATATTCTTATATAGGTAACGGTTCATATTCTTAGGATTTCTAAAGGATATATTTTTATTTTATGTATCTGTCATCGGATAATGAAGGTCCACTTCAACACTTCCCATTCCTACACCATAACATGCTTAATTGTGTAGAGTGTTAAATCAAGTACATTCTTCGAGGTTGGTCCCACATATGTTGGTTCCTCACCTCTATTAGCTATTTCTAGGCTACTCTGAAGAATATAGTTAAATAGTGACTTACCTCAGTCGTTTATGTCTGCACTACCCCAGACCGTGTGATGTGCGTAAGCGTCAGTTCCTACCACCAGAGCGTGCTTCTTTCTGGCAGCTGTTTCTACCAGCTTTCGAAGTTCTATCTGTGGTGCTTCTTCCTCATGTGGCATATAGCAAGACCCAAAGAGTAACGTCTCATCTTTGCAGCCCTCCAACAAGACCAATGTCAGATCGTCTGAAGAGAGATTACGATCAATATAAGAAAATATACTTTTTTTAACCATTATCGCTGTTCTTACCTTATTCTTTGCAATCGGGATGTAGGTGTTGTATAGGGTTTTTCAGTAAGAGCGCTTCAACTTTTGAACTTTTTTGAATAAAACACAAACGGCTTGACTTTTTTAACTAATTTTTTTTTATTATCGAGTTTGAACATATACATTTAAGTATGAAATTCGACTCCTTTTGCATGACCACCGCTTGCATGTTTTACGAAGTCCAATCGTTGAACCCAATTTTCGACCACTCTTTTGCATAAATCGGCCGAAATTCCAGCAACTTTGCGTTCAATATTGGCTCTGAGCTCACAAATCGTCGCCGGCTTGTTACTGTAGACCAGTGGTCGCCAACCTTTTCAATGTGTTGAGCTACTTTCAAGATTTTGAAATAAACAGCGAGCTACTTGCACAAGCCAACATAAATTAAATAATACACAGTTATATTCGACATACAATACATGTATTTATTTTACTAATATACGTTCTATATATAATAAACTTATGACTTATAGTGCTTATACTTATGCATAACTACATCCATGTTCACACCTATCAATCGTAAAAAAATTTTTGCAGTCATAATGGCAAATCACAAGCGACTTAGAAAAACTACAAAACAGTAATAGTACATTATTATATAAATAAAATATGGGCAGATAAAAAGAGCATATTTAATAAGAAGGTTGACATTCTGACTTATCGATAATTTTTTTAATATTTGCAGTATAATTTGATACAGACATTCGAATACAGTTATCCAAATGTATATCTGTAAGCCGATTGCGGTATTTATTTTTAATAAATTTCATATTGGAAAAAGAAGATTCACACAAATAAGTTGAACTGAATAACTCTTTCACTTTCAACGCAACACTACATAAAACTGAATACTTATCTTTACTTACTAAAGTCCATATACATTTTGTATTTGAACCTAAAGATTTTAAAGTCAAGTCACTTTGAAAAGCAATCAGTTCCATTTCTGTCACAGCAATGTCTTCGCCAAAGTTGTTCATAACACAAGTTGCAAACTGTTGTATATCAATGTCCATGAAGGCTGAAACAACAAATTGCGTCACTAAAGCAATTTTGCTGAAATCCTTGAAACGATTTTTGAAGTTTTCCTTCAAGTTAGAAACTATTTCCATATGATATTTACTGTCATAGGGCTCTAATAGATTTTTGGATATCTTTTCGGAAAGAATAGGAAAATGCTTAGTATCGCGGTTTTTTAGATTTTGTTCCCAAAATTCAAGTATTGTAATAAATGCATTTATATCAGAAATCATTTCCGCTAATTCTTTATCCCTGCCTTGAAGCTGCAAGTTAAGCTCATTTAATTTCTCTGTAATGTCCACAAGAAAACGAAAATCTCTGAGCCAAGTCGAATTTTCCAGTTCAGGAATCGGTTCATCGCGTTCTTTGAAAAATTGGAGTATAGCAGGCAGGACATCATTGAAACGTTTGAGCACTCGTCCTCTGCTTAACCATCGCACTTCAGAGTGAAGAAATAGCTCTCCGTATTGACAGTCAATTTCATCAGCCAAGGTTTTAAATAATCTTCTTTGTAACGCTTGAGCTCTAATCTTGTTCACAAATTTCACCACCAGTTTCATAACGTTGTTCAAGTTTAGAAAATTTCCACATAATGCTTGCTGATGTATAATACAGTGGTAACTAAGAAATTGTGGAAAACTTTCATCCTTATGGCATAGCGCCACGAGCCCCTTATCACAACCCACCATAGCTGGAGCACCGTCAGTGGTCAGGCCTACCATTTTTGATATTGGAATTTTCTCAGAAGAGATGAGATTTTTTAAATGAGAAAACAGCTCTACCCCAGTAGTATGTCCTTTGAGTGGAATAAACTTCAAAAGATCTTCTTTAATTGTAAAATCACTAAAAGCCATCCTGACAAAAATGGCCATCTATGAGGTGTCAATTACATCTGTTGATTCATCCAGTTGCAGTGAAAAATAAATACAGTTATCTAAGTCACTTCTTAACTGTAAAAAAATATCATTGCTCATTACTTCTACTCGCCTGATCACTGTATTAGCAGAAAGTTGCATAGATTTTATAGCAGACACTATTTCGTCTTTATTTCTAAAGTTGGCGAATAAAGAATCTGCAACTTCCAAAAATGCTTGTTTTATGATTTTCCCGTCTTCATAAGGTTTTTTCTTTTGTCCAATTATCTGGGAAACACGATAAGATGCTTCAGTTGCAGCTTTATTTTTGTCGATTGTTTTCAAAAATATTGACTGTTGTCCAATTAACTGGATTTTTAAATGTTTCAAAAATTCGAATGTACAGTTTTATGATGCCTCTCAATATTTCCTTTTTTAGGAACTGTCACAGATGTATTACATAACAAACAAACACTTTTGCCTTTAACTTCTCTGAAGAAGTATTGTTCTTCCCATTCCGAATGGAAATGATATGTCTTCGCCTTCTTACTACTGCTTGCCATAATGTTTCGAACTCTAACCCAACCGCTGCACGCAGAACGTTGATAATGCCGTTCAGTATTAAACTGAGCGCAATGTCGACGTGCATCGCATATATATAAAGTCAAAAAAATTTGGAACACGCTAATCGGTTCCAGCCGATCCTAGAACGGAGACGCGACTTCGCGTCGTGTTTGTCGGCGCGAAATCGCTTACCGCAGTGTTGCCGCTGTTTATCTATTTATTATGAAAATTTCTGAAATTTGCTAATACTGGTATGATTTTCAGACTTTTGAATTTTTTGCAACGTGAGCAGCGCGAGCTACCAGAATTGCCTTTGCGAGCTACCGGTAGCTCGCGATCGACGGGTTGGCGACCACTCCTGTAGACCAATGACTTCACATAACTCCAAAACGGGACGGCTTGTTAAATGCACCGTAAAATGGCCGTAATGCTCTTAAAGTAGTAGCTACAGAACGATTATTTTCATAAAAAATTTGCACGATTTGAAATCGTTGCTCAAGTGTGTAGCGTTCCATGATGAAATGTATACTAATGAAGTTTACAAATGACAAGCGAAAAATAAAAAATATTGCGTCGTTCGCCCTCCCTATCGGAAAAAAGTTGAAGCGCACCTATTAAAAAACCCTATAGTTATGTTACTCTAGACCGAAGACTATGTTGTCCTATCCTATCCATGGTTCCTAAACTAGAGTCACATCTTAGCCGACTCCCTCTAGAACTCGGCTGAGGCGTTATTTTTTTTTTTTGTTTTTTTTTTTCTTTTGTTTTTTGTCGGGACAATTAGCAAGTGCAGCACTCAGACTTTAATTATAATAAGTCCACTAGACTTGGATTCCCTTTTAATTCTCTTTAAATCTATCCGATCTCCGAAGAAATCTGAGTAGATCTTGTGGTGCCAAGGAGCCAAGGTGGTCGCTTCTTAACACATCAGTGCCAAAGACTTCAAACCTGATTCGAACGAAGGCGGGGCAGACGCACAGCAAGTGGTCCGCCGTCTCATTCTCCTCTTCACAATGTGCTTCGCCCACAGAAAGTGGCCCGCCATCAGTTCAACCACCTGTCTGCACTCCCTTCTGCTTAATTACAGGAGGGCTTGCGACAGTCGATCGGACATGACAGGTAACACCAGTTTAGTCCATCTGCAGCCTGCCAAGCTCGCTTGTGGGTTGTAGTAACCCATTTGCTAACCGTGGCTTTGATGGCCGCAGAAGGGAGTGGCAAAACGGGCTCTGGTCCAAAGAAGTTGGCCTCAGAGCCCATTTTAGCTAAGGAGTAGGAGATCACGTTTCCCACAATACCCGCGTGTTCCGGGACCCATGTAAGCATCAAGCTATTATGTCTACCGACATAGTTCAGCCTAGATTTACAGGACTCGACTACCCCTGATGTGGTTGGGGGGCTGTCTAAGGCCATGAGCGTAGCTGGCTGTCGCTGCAGACACATATATATCTGCCTCTCTATTTTTTTCCACAACAAAGTTCATCGCTCCTTGAACTGCATACACCTCCGCTTGAAATACAGATGCATGCATTCCAAGAGTAAAGTGCAGTTTTGCCCTGCTGGATTCCACGTAGGCCCCAGAGCCGGAGCCGTGCTCGGTCATGGAGCCATCCGTGAAAACAGTGTTTGCCGGGATCATTTTCAGAGTTTGACCACAACTGAGCTCTGGTAGCAGTACACTGTATCTCCTTTCAAGTATGACACTTGATGGCATGGAGTCAAGGGGCATGGAGAGGATCGTTGGATCGAAGTCCAATGCTTTCCAATGCCGAATAGAGGCCGTACCAATCCCCATTGTGTTTCAGCCTGCAGATGGCCTTCAAGGCCTCTCCTTGAATGAAAACATCAAGTGGTGGCAAACCAATCAGAGCATATAATGCCGGGCCTGAAGTAGTCGGAAAAGCTCCGGTGCAACAGATGGCCACAGTGTGCTATAGTCTCGTTAAGGTCCTCCTGACTCCAACGAGAGGGTCTACTCATCCAGACCACTGATGCATAGGTATTATAGGTCTTATCATAGCCGTATAGATCCATAGAACCTTGCTAGGAGAAATACCCCACATTATCCCAAAGTCACCTTTGCACTGCCAGAAAGCTGTCAGTGCTTTGGATGTCTTTGTTTCAATGTGTGACTCCAAAGAAGTTTTCTATCGAGGATTGCTCCTAGATATTTGATTTCTTTGGATAGCTGGATTGTGACTCCTTTTAGCTTAGGCGGACAAGTCCGTCGAGTCTCCTCCTTCTGGTAAAGAGGATAATACCAGCTTTGGTGGAGTTTGCCGATAGCCCATTCGCACAGCGGAGGGCCCGCTATCAAACAGGCCACGTCATCCGCATATGCTTGTGTGTAGACTCCAGCACCATTTAAGGTGTGGAGTAGAGGATAGATCACTATGCACCAGAGCAATAGAGACAGCACACCACCTTCGGTGCAGCCTCTATTAACCCCGGACTACACTAGCAGATCCTCTTTCGCCGGAACCGTAACGATTCTTTGGGCTAGCATTGAACGAATCCAATTCACCAGCACCCAGTCCACACCATGTCTACTGGCAGAGTTGCACATACTGTCGAACGTGGCATTATCAAAACTCACTGTCACTGACTATATGCCTTCCTTCAGCATGGCAGGGTAAATGCCATCTGGTTCGGTGGACTTGCAGCCGCCAAAAAATTCGATGGCATATCGAATGACGGCTTCATTCACCACAGGCCACGTACCGGTCATGCCGAGAAGGTGTAACAGCTCTGACAGCAGCCTCTTCCGTTGAGGGAATGTCTCACTTTGCTTCTCCGTGAAGGAGCCATCAGATTCCCTAAGTGACCCCAGCTTTGCGGTTTGATCCGTTTTCAGGATCCAAATCAATTTTGCCATGTCACTCAGGGATTCAATACCGCAGCAGAATTCCCTAAAAGAAACCCTTTTCGACTCACGAATTAGCTTCTTGTAGTTTCTCTGAATATGACTGTATCGCTCGCAGTCCTCAGCAAGATTAGACTTGAGAGCCAGGTCTAGAACTTTTCTTGACTCACGCTTCAATGTTTCGAGCTCTCGGTTTCACCCCGGAACAGGAGTCCGATTAAGAGAGGTCGAATTGGACAGTCTGACTTAAAACATTCAACTAAGGCAGCGCTGAGTTTCTCAATTGCCACCTCATCCCCTGTTCTTTCTGAAGTCTTGGTGGCGACACGTTAAAGGTACGCAACGCCTCCCTAAGCCTCTGCCAGTCTGTTTTCCTGGGGTTTCTGGAGGTCAATGGCATTTGCGCCCCCTCCCCACACTGAAATTCAGTATACCAGTGGTCCGAGCACAAATCTTCCTCAACGACTCTCCATTTCCTGATTGACCACCCAAATTTTGAATTTGATAAGGTGAGATCAATCACCTCCTGCCTTCTAGCAGTAAGAAACGTGGGCTGTCTGCGCTTGTTGTGTATGTTTATGCAAGAGGAAGCGATAAATTCGAATAGTCAAGAGCCCCGTCCATTGCACTTGCCGCTGCCCCAGATTGCATGCTGGGCATTAGCATTGCAACATAGAATAAGGCCCACACTGCGCCGCCCACAGAACCTCACGAGACTAGTGGCCTTCCCTGGTGGTGGCCCTTTCAAAACATCGTAAGGAAAATGAGCAGATGCAATTACAAACTTCAACCATCCGCGTCTACCTCTGTAACACACCTCAACCGCTCAAGATCTAGGCAACAGAATTGCTCAAGATCCATCACAGTGAGATGGGATGATACTATAAGACCGATCCTAGGTCTACTCCAACTCCTGTCATATAATAACGTGGCCCCTTTCAACGCGGTTAAGCCACAGAGACGGCCCTAAAGACCTAGGACTCTATGATGACCTTCCTGAGGGGTATACTCTCCTCGCTGTAGACTGCGAAGCGGTCCTGATCGACTCGAAGTTGGCCAGAGATGCACACGTCACCCTTATAGTGCCGTCCTTTGCGTTGACTTCAGGACCCGAGACAATAACCTGATGCATCAGCCTACTTTTGCTGTATTTGATTTCTGCATCCGTCAGGACCCAGTTTACCAGTCGTGGGCCAGTAGTCTTCTCGCGATAGGATGGCTTGGCCGCACCCTTGGATGTGCATGGGTGAAGGCCCAGCTCCCCATCCTCCACTGACGAAAATTTCGCCGGGCAGACAGCTGTGCTGGACTTCTTGTCGAGGCACCGGTAGGGGCGTGGCTCAGCAGAATCTTTTCGCATAACATTGACTGGCGCCAAGACCACGCTCGTATCTTGGGGGTCGTGGTTCGGCCATTGGCGGCAGCTGCAGGGCAAGGAGGTGTACTGCTTTCAGCCACCGTCCTTCTCCGCCTACCTCGAGAGTGAGACTGATTGGAACGTCCGTGCCAACCGAAGATTCGGCAGCTTCCGTGGGTGTCAGTTCCTGACCTAGATCTTTTGAAAGGCATAGACGCGGAAGGGCCGGCAGATGCACATGCGGATTTCTCCCGCATGAGCCTTGCCCGCCGCTTTCTTCTTTCCCTCCTTGCCACGCTCTTCGATTTCCCGGCTTCTTTGGGAGGTCGTGCCGCCACCGAAGAGACGTCATATCTCAGGCCCTCCGAAACTGGGAAACGTTTTTCAGCCTCTGAAGAAGAGGAGATTGCGATAGCAACCTCCGTCTCCCCCAGGATGTGCTCTCGTTCGTAGAGCTGAGAGACTTGGGTAATGGTTGGGGCCTCCAGAGTTTATGCCCGTGCCACCGAAGCGGGTGGATCGCCACTTGTGTGGATTCCACCTTAGTAATTAATCCAACGTTTTCCATTATCTTTTCGGTTTTTGTTCGGGACTCCTCCCTAGCCAGTTTGGTTCGCGGATGACACCCTGATTCTATGCAAACTTTGAGTCATCACACGAGTATTGGAACCTAACCCAGCTGGGGCCACTGTTATGATGCCAAGGCTTCCCTATCCATCACCTAGGACGCGGCCGATGGGAGATCAGTAAACTCCGCACAGATGAGGCGTTTTACTCTTGTGGAGATTTATCTGAAGGACCTCTTCCTTTGTCAGGTTCGACGTGCTGCCAAATCGGTCACAAACTTGGATCGTGGCCTTGCTCCGAGCTTTGGCCTTCAGCTTCTCCTTATTAGGCTTGGTCTTTGGCCTGTTCTTGCTATCCGAAGCAGCACTATTCTACCTAGCAAGAGAATGGAGAAGAGTCTCTTCCTCAGCCGTATTTGTGCTCCCGACGCTTTCGTGGTCCGAGTCTTTATGGATAACGGCACCTCCGCGATGTAGGGCGTTATGCGTATATTTGGCAGCAGCATTGCGATCACCGTAACCTGCTCCCGTTACAGTGGAAGTTTTGTCAGTTATATTAGTATTCAGGTTCATATTTTTCCCACGCAGTGGTCTATGGATATAAAGGGGAATTCAAACGGTCCACCACGGCAGTACCCCATGCCGTGGCAAGGCCACAGTTACTCCTTCAGGTGGCCCGGTGTTAGGAAGGCGCCTTTGAAATACAGCCGGTTTGGTAAGCCCACTGGCTACAAACCGTCCAATGGCCACGGTGTCGCAAAACACCCTGGGATGACAGAGGCTTAGGAATCACAAGGGATCTTCGTCGGTACGGTGATCATCGAATGGTGATTGGGAGGCTACCAAATACGCGGTAAAGCGGATGGATGGCTAGCCAATCCCCATAAGGAGGTTCCCACTTAGTTCGTGTTGAGTTGGTCCACATATATGGGGATCAAACCACCACTTATGCTTCATATCCACGGCAAGGAGACCAACATGATGACGTCTGCTTAAGCTAAAAAGCGTCACAATGTAGCTATCCAAAAAAAGCAAATATCTTAGATTAATCCTCGATATTAAATTTCTTTGGTGTCACACGTTGAAACAAAGACATCCAAAGCACTCACAGCTTTCTGGTGGTGTAGGGCCGTCTTTGGGAAAACGTCGGGTCTTTCTCTTACCAAGGGCTTATGGATCTAAACCGGAGCTTTTCCGACTACTTCAGGTATGGCATTAGAGGCTCTGATTGGTCTACCAGTACATGATACTTTCATACAAGGAGAAGCCTTAAAGCCCATGTGCAGGCTGAAACACATTGGGAACTGGTACGGCCCCTATCCGGCATTGGAAAAAAGAGAAGGCATGGACTTCGATCCAACGATCCTCTCCATTTCTCTTGACTCTATGCCATAAAGAGTCGTACTTGAAAAGAGTTACAGTGTGGAGCTGCCAGGCCCGGCAAACAATGTTTTCGCATTTTCACGTATGGCTCCAGGACCAAGTACGGTTCCAGTTCTGGGGTCAGCAGGGCAAAACTGCACTTTGCTCTTGGAATGCATGCATCTGTGTTTCAAGAGGAGATGTATGTGGTTGAGGAAGCTATTATCTTTGTTGTGGAAAACAAATGGAGAGGCAGATCTTTATGTGTCTGCAGGGACAGCAAACCTGCGCTCATAGCCTTAGACGGCCCCCCAACCACTTCAAGGATAGTCGAGTCCTGTAAATCTAGGCTGAACTATGTCGGTAGACGTAGTAGCTTGATGGTAACGTGGGACCCGTGGATATTGTGGGAAACGAGTCCTCTGACTCTTTAGCTAGGATGAGCTCTGGGCCTTTTTTTTACCCACAGCTCGTTCTGCCACTCCCTTCTGCGGCCATCAAAGCCACGGTTAGCAAATGGGTTACTACAACTCACAAGCGAGGCAGGCTGATGGACAAAACTGATGTTACCTGTCATGTCCGACCGACTGTCGCACATACTTCTGTGATTAAGCAGAAAGAACTGCAATCAGCCGGTAGGACTGATGACGCTCCACTTTCTGTGGGCGAATCCCAAGGAAACAAAACAAAAAACACAAAACATGAATCAAATCTCCGTCCAACACCACAAACAAGAAAAAGTTTTTTCTAATAGCGGTCGCCCCTTGGCAGGCAATGGAAAACCTCCGAGGGCATTTCTGCCACGAAAAAGCTAAAAATAAAAAGAAATATGTGTCATAAACTATGATAGCTTTGACACTGTTCCCACTCTTCCAGTACTTTATTTTTGCAACAACGATATCTCCAGAGCATAGCTCTTTTAACAGCGTGTGTTCGAGATCAACCTCGGCATGATAATACGTGCTCGTGGTCTCACATTCGCTTCACAATGAAGTATTCGTCCCCACGACATTGGACCTAGGTCACATATATATTTGTGAAGTGGCATACCCGCGGTTCTTGTATTAATATTATAAAGGGTGATTTTTTAGCTATTATCTCTTTAAACATCTTCACTTTGGTCTATAATTTAACCATGAATCGACTTACAAACGAACAACGCTTGCAAATTATTGAATTTTATTATAAAAATGCGTGTTCTGTTAGGAAAGTTTAAAGTCGAAAAATTGTGTTCAGCGACGAAGCTCATTTTTGGATCAATAGGTACGTCAATAAGCAGAATTGTCGTTTTGGAGTGAAGATCAGCGAGAATAATTGCAAGGGCTACCAATGTATCCAGAGAAGGTCACATGACATGTGGTTTCACCAAGACGGTGCCACATGCCACACAGCATACGTAAAAATGGACTTGTTGAGAGGGGAGTTCGGTGAACATCTTATTTCACGTTCGGGACCTGTCAATTGGCCACCCAGATCGTGCGATATAACGCCTTTAGATTATTTTTTGTGGCGCTATGCTAAAGCTCATGTCTATTCAGACAAGCCTGCTTCAATTAACGCATTGGAAGACAACACTAAATCATTTATATGTGAGATACCGGCCGAAACATTGGAAAGAGTATGCCAAAATTAGACTAAGCGAATTGACCATTTCAAACATTAAATTATGTGGACTGTACTATCGATTTAAATACAAATTTCATGCAGTTTTCTAAATTTTACATGTGTGTTTTTGAAAAACTTTCCTATAGCTCTTAAAAAATCACCCTTTATGTGGGTTTGTTTTCAGTTTTGCATGCTTACGGCACAGGAGAGCCGTATACGCTTACTTACATATTACTTCAGTAATGAGACTGAGTATTTTTACGCTTTGTCCTCCACCTTATCCTGGATAGGGAAATGGACTCGGCCCAGATGTAGGTGAGGACGGAATCCGTACTTCGACTTCAGCACCCTTAGAGACCCAATATCGATACCCAGTACCAGATGGGAACCCGCCTCCGAAGTGGTAGCGGATTTCTGCCTGGTGCTCGAGTATACTCTCCAGTGAGTCGTGTTAGGATATTTGTTGTCAACACGGATGCGTGTGAGGTGTTCTGCTGAACTACAGGAAGGACCCGGAATCCTGACACTCGCTCATACCTGCCTTTCTTTGCTACTCTCGACAATAATGAACTTGCTGTTTTTGCAGGCCGGAATTTTTGCTAACTCTTTTTCCAGCCATTCTCGGGAAAAAGCATTGGAACAGTGCGCCTTTACGATGCCGTCCACCACGCTCTTACCCTCAAAAGTCGGCGCGTCTTTCGACTCACCGATAGCTTTCCAAAGATTGCTGTTAAGATAGTCTTGTTGCCTTTGGACAGTAGACCGTCTGGTTTGTCGGTATGTATCTCTACTGTCATTGCATTTCCTGTCATTCTCGCGAATGATTCGCTAGACGTTGACGGAAGAGTGTCATTCCACATTTGAAGTCCTTTAGCCTTTGCCTTGTCAGGTAAAGGATTATCTGCCTTGGATTAAGTCGAGGATGCAGGCATTTCTGAATTCCGTCTCTCGACTTTCCTCTTCTTTGCATTTCTCTTTTTCCCGGTCGTTGGCACAGACCCCGTTTCGTTTCCGGAGGAGTGCACCGTTACAGAGGAATCCTCTCTTCTGCCACGCTTTCCCGTTTCCATTACAAGTGTAAAAGTTGACGGAGCTTGAGTACTTGTCTTAGCTATTGCTTCGACTTTCTTCTCTCTATGTTTTCTTCGTTTGGTCGGCCTTGCGTATAGACCAACACCTACGTTGGAATCTCCAATAACTTCAGTCTTAACCGGTACTTACCTGATTCGCACCACGGTTGACTGTTGTCAAAGACTTACTCGGTACTAGAGATCCATCTGAGTCTACTGAGAGATTGTCCGCTATCTCCACATCCTCCACAACTTGTTCAGTTGCTTCGGATCGTTTCGACGACGGATCGTTCCGACGTTATCGCTCACACTCACTCGGCTCTCCATTGGAATAGTCAATGTGCCATGTTTCACCACTAGTAGTGCGCTTCCTCCGGAACCCTGGGTGTTAGTTCCGGCCATAAGGGGGTGTTGGGCTCGGGCCTGCACATCCGATGCAAGAGCCGTCGATTGCTCGACGGGAGGATTTCGCGAAAGTGGGTTACCTCGTGCAGAGAGATCCTCCTGCCAGGTTGTCGGTATGGTACTCTCCACATAGTACTTGGGTGGCCACCAATTCCGCCATTACGCGGATGGGTGGATACCCAATTCCATTTTCTAAGTTAGTGGTCGGTCACTATTTTGAATTTATTTCCCAAAATATAGGTTCTCAATTATTTCACTGTCCAGAATATTGCCAATAGTTCCTTTTCTGTTGTTGGGTAATTCAACTCAGTCGCTGACAACGTTCTACTTGCAGAGCAAATTGGCTCATCGCTGCCTATTTGGCCTTGTGATAGTATTGCTTCAAGTGCAACATTGCTGGCATTTGCTGTCAAAATAAACGGTTTACTGAAGTCACTCAAGTCCGGATTCTGTAATATTGGGTCGTCAATCAATATATTCTTACAATTTTCAAAGTTTCAATATAGTTTTTTGTTAATTGTTAATTTTTATAAGCAATTTGTAAAGGAATTCACTAATTTTCCGAAGATTTTGATGAATTTCCTGAAATAGCCTAGTAGGCTAAGAAATAATTTTACTTATTTTTTTATCTTGCGCATTGGATTTGATTTTATGTTTTTAATTTTTTCTGGATAAGATTTAACTCCTTCTCTTCAAACTAAGTGTCCCAGGAATCCTGTCGCTTTTTGCAGGAATTCTGATTTGTTAATTTGTAATAAGTGTCGAGAATATTATAATGTCGTCCAAATTTACTAAACCTATCTTTTCTTGAGTAGCCCAATGGTTTCGGTACTCGTTTTGTTTAGTTTTACGCAAAATTTGATCGAGTAACGTTGCTCCAACGATCGCTGCATTTTCGCCACTGCAAAATCCAACACACTTTTAAAACAGCTTTCACGCGCGGAGCGATATTGACTGCACCGCTGTTGCCAGCGAACTGGGACCGGTTTCTAGTGGAAGCGGAAGGTCCAACGATCATTTTCAACCACCAGCCGATTCGGTTGATCGCTTGGCAGACGCTACGCGCGGGAAAGCTCATTACTTTTCAATCAAACCCTGTATTTCTGTGCCCCTGCACGGCAGTTGCTACGATGCGTCGCACAGTGCTTTCTGAACGGGCAAAAATTAACAATTTTGATGCCCCAAATATAGGCGCATTTCATATTGTTGAAAAAAATGATTGTAATCTTCTTTTTAGCAATAATTTCAAGGAAAGTACAAAATCTATGAAAGAACAAATTTGATTCAGTGCACTAACTTCAGTGCCTTTCTAGTCCACTAAGGAGCACACTATTTTCAAAATACATCCTTTTCCCTATTTTTCCCCACTTTTTATATGGAGGATTTATTCTTTCGTTTTACTCTATATGCGAGCAAAGCCATCTGTTAAATCCAACTAAGTATTCGTTTAAAATAAGTCATTTGTTCTCCTACATACATGCATAGAACTTACCGATTTTGTGAAATATGTTTTTATTATAAGCACTTTAAGGTTTTTCCACTCTTGTTATTTGTTATAATTTTCTTTGAAAATAAGTAGGCTTTGATTGAAAAGAAATATGTATATAAAGGGATTATTTTGGAAAATAAAATATGAGAAAAAATGGTAATTTTGAAGCACCGAGTGGACATTACGGATTTAGAACTCTCCCCGCAACAAATTGTAGCCGGATACAGTATTCTCCCCGCAAATTTTCATTACCGCAACATTACCATCGTCGAGCGCCTTTATAACTCGGCACGATGATTTGTCTCTCATCTGCTTTTCATACTTCTTACTTCACAAAAAATACAAACAACGTACTTAAGTGGAAATGATTAGAGATTAAGACTCTATTTTATTACAATACCTACTCAATGGTGCAACCTAAAAACTGAAAAGTAAAAACTTATGCTGGCAGAATCTTGGCACCTTCTCTCGTGGACGTTGAATCAATAAGTTATGCGGAGTAGACGGTTGTACAGGGTGGGCCCAATAAGACATACTAATGTTAAACACAAATAACTTTTGCAATAATCATTTATTTTGGTTAATTGTTTTTATACGATGAATATATTTTATGGAAATTATGTACGAAATATTACATCAGACAAATGTCACCATTTTTCTCGATACAAAGATTGGCAAAAAGTTTTCAATCAATGTTCTGTAAGAAGCGCCTGAAATCGATTCTGGCATTTCATCCTCATATTCGAAGAAATATGGACCGATAACTCTAATGGTCATAACCCCGCACAAAACAGTACGTTTAGATGGGTGCAACTGATGTTGGTGTGTTGCCCTTGGATTTTCAGAGCCCCACAATCTTCAATTTTGTTTGTTGACATAACCATTTAAATGAAAATGCGCTCCATCCGACATCAACACATTATTTAAAAAATCAATTTGTGTGGCTAATTGTGTAAAACGAATAGCGTATTGTAGTCGTTGTTGGTATTCTTGCGGGAGGGTTCCATAATAAATTTCTAACAATTCAGTTATAACCTAAAAAAAGAGAAAAATAAATATGTCAAAAAATAACAAAGTTATTAGTAGGTCTTATTTGGCCCACCCTGAAGAATCCGTCATCACGAATAATATAAATATCGATATGGCAATCAATCACAGATCAGTTAACACTTGTTTACAGTCGCGTTTCATAATTTTAAGATTTATAAGATCTAAATATTTCAGCTGTCTAACAAAATGCTAAGAAAATTGTGTTTCGAAATGGGCACACAGTGAAGAGCTTAAGTTTGTTACCAGATTCAATGCCAACTGATACAATGAAAAAATACTACCCGCACTTAAAGATATTCTAGCAAGTGAAAGTCCTCCACTAAACCCTCTAGGAGGGTGCCAGCTGGTGATAGGTACCACAGTTGTCCTGCATCAGGAGGTACTTACCTGAGTAGAAAATACTATGTTTGGCGTTTGATACTCCTTAATAGTACAGCATCTTACTGCGTACTGAGCATACAGATACCTGGACATCCTTCTTCCGACACTCGTGGACTCCAAGGAGTCCGGTCCCCCGTTAGCAGGACTAAGAGGGTCTACACGACTCGTAATTAGAGCAGCAGTGCTTCCGAGCTCGAATTCGGTAACTACAAAGGCAACGGCTGAGCCTCGCCCAAGTAGTGCTTCAGCAGGTACTGGCTTTGCCTCCCTTATTCTCAATGAAGCCCTTTGAGGCCACCGGAACAACCAAAAATGTCCATAGCCAACTTTCGACCACTTGCGACGGTGGGGCCAAGGAGAATACTGTGGCCAGTCCTAGTGGCAGTAAATGGCCGAAAATAACGTTATCTGATCCAACGAAAGCGGTATATTAGGAGCCTCGCACAGCTTTAAGACTTCTCAAGAAGGTTCACCAAAATTCGACGACTGAAGAAGAACTCAGGAAGGAAGTACGTGAGTTCTACAGAGATCTAGCAAAGAATCAAAGTCGATAGCTTAGACGTTAAAAATACACCGCGTTGCTCTCGATGAGGGAAATCCCGAAGGAAAAATTCCGAGAAGATAAGGAAAATGGGTGCAAGCTGCTCTCGCCAGCGTCTTTCTCAAAATGAGGGCGAACAATAAAGATCATATCCCTTCACGACCGAGGACGAGGGTTTGGACTCCGTCTACACACAATAAATCCGTAGAGATTACGAAAATATTCCAGAAAAGCAGCCCAGAACTCCCCATGAATAAATGGAATAAAGAACTACTAGAGCCATTGGCAAAGGTCGATGGTCTCGTAAATTATATTTTTAGGAAGCTGAAAATAAAACCCTATAAAACCGACACTGAAGCTGCCGACTTTCTTGAATTGGCAGATTAGTCCCAAATAGTAGGCGAGACCGATAATTAGCTAGACGCATTGAGGGAAGCTGATAGCGAAAAATGCGAAGAAACTTTAAACCGAAACGAAGTAATTAAGCGAATCCCAAAATGTCGTGGAAATCATTTTAACAAATGACGTGGCTTCATTGTAGAGAAGCCTCCGATGCGCTCCTGACATATCTGGTAAAACATCAGCCAGACTTCGTGCTAATTCAGGAGTCTTAGGTGAATGGAGGGAGAGTTTGCTGATTGATTGAGGACCCCTAGTTATAAGATGGTAACGGTAAGAGCATAACGTGTATAATGGCCAAATCTCATTATAGTATTTAGTTTTATAATATACTTATTGCCAATTAACTTATATGGTAAGCAAATAGCTGCCAAGTCAGCATTGCGGCTCATTCCTCGTAAAACACACGCTGACTTTAGCTTATATTAGATATATATATATATGACTACCATTCGGACTTCAGAGAGAACTTAGGTTCTAATCTCGGCCGAAGAGAAGAAAACGTTTTTTCTAATAGCGGTCGCCCGTAGGCAGGCAATGGTAAGCCTCCAAGTGTATTTCTGCCATAAAAAAGCTCCTCTTAAAAAATATCTCCCACTCGGAGTCGGCGCGTACACCCTTTTTGGGTGTTTGGCCGAGCTCCTCCTCCTATTTGTGGCGTGCATCTTGAATGAGAATTTTCGGGCATGGTTCCTGTTGGCCAGCATCTCAATCTCCTCGCACTCACGTATTTCGGCCTCTCGTCCCTTCTTTCGGATAATACGTCTCTGTTCCTTTTTTAGCTCTCTGTAGTGATCCCACATTGTTCGCGTTGCGCCCGATCGCCACGTGGCTCTATAGGCGGCATCCTTCCTTTCTGCGGCAGCATGACATTCCTCGTCATACCAACTGTTTTTTCGGGCTCGCCGGAACTCGATTCCTTTTTCGGCGGCGGTACGTAAAGAACGAGAAATCTTGCTCCATCGCTGGTGCATGCCGGTTTGTTAGGCAGTACTCTCTGAGAGCAGGAGTGAAAGTCGACCGGCGAATCTACTGCCTGTCCGTTGTGATTGCATCTTTTCGATGTCGAACATTCTTTGCGTAGATGTACATTTTTTGCTGCACAGAGGCGTGTGCGCAGCTTGGCTGCAACAATGTAATGTTCCGAGTCGATGGTGGGTTCTCGGATCGTACGTACATGTAATACACTAGAAGCATGTCTTCCATCTATCACAACATGATCGATCTGGTTTCGCGTTTTTTGATCAGAAGACAGCCAGATAGCATGGTGTATCTTTTTATGCTGGAATCTGGTGATCAGACTGAATTTTCCGACTGTGGGACCAAAAATTCCCTCCTTGCCACCCTGTCGTTGAATTCGCAAAGCACGATTTTTATGTAGTGGCGGGGGCAGCTCTTATAAATGCGTTCCAAGCGCTATAGAAGGAATCTTTTTTCACCACGTCCTTCTCTTCCGTCGGGGCGTGGGCGCAAATAAGCGAGATGTTAAAAAAACGGGCTTTGATGCGGATTATTGCGAGACGCTCATCCACCAGAGTGAACGATAGTACTTGGTGACGAAGTCCCGCTCCCACAACAAATCCGACACCGAATTTGCGCTCCTTTACATAGCAGATGTAGTAGACGTCGCAAGTCCTATGTTTTTCTTGGCATGTCCCGTCTATCGCATCTCTTGTATGGCAGTGATATCAGCCTTTACTCTCATGAGGATATCAACCAGCCGGGCAGAGGCACCTTCCCCATTAAGGGACTGGACATTGCAGGTTCATGCCCTCAAATCGTATTCCTTATTTCGTTTGCAGGGTTCGTCATCAGTAAGGGTAGTTCTCATCCGAGGCTTTGTAAGTGTTTTCATTGGGGGGGACTTTTAAGTGACGGGTCCCAAACCCAGCGCACAACCAGTTAAAATGCTTCGCCTTCTCTAGTTAGCTCACTCCCGAACGGGTGTTCGGAAGCTACCCAGAGGATACGTGGGCTAATCCCGGACGTTGTGAGCTGTTTGAACCATACGCAGAAGAATCGTCCTGGCCACTCCCAAGTGAATGGTGGTCAGTAACTTTCCCCACTTGCGTGGACTTCTACACATAGAACCATCCTCCAAGGGAAGTTACAACACGTAATATTCACCTAGATAATTTACTTACACGGATTCCCTTAGCTACGTACAAATTACAAATAGATAGACACTACCTCAAAGCTGCTAATGTCCGTTGGAGGTAATCACCTTTTCCCCTAATAAGCAGGCAAACTTGGCCAGAATGCGCCTTTCGTGACAGCATTGAAGAGATCTTTCAAATAGGGTTGCCGAAATTAATAAAATTCATTAAATCCGTAGATTAGTTGAGAGAAGATTCAGGAGTATTAAGGACGAGCTGCAGTGGTATCACAATGGGACTATTCTAGCTAAGCCAATCAATTTAACCTAAAATATATTCCATTGCATGGCTGCGTTGGTGTCATACCAATGCTAATGATTGCAGTAAACAATCCTAACCTAATTGTAGCATTAAGAGTACCCGTGGCAGGAGCCTGTAGCAGTCAAGACACAATTAGGATGAACTGTGTTTTCCGGACCAGTGCAGCCAGTAAGTCTGAGTATTTAATCTTTCACAAATGCTATGCATGAATTTGTGATTTTAAGGAAAACATTGGTATTCATTTTGTGGTCGCATGACGATCATCGATGTTTTGAGAAGTTGCGAAATGCGTGATAATCGGTTATTGTTCGGTTATTTTGGTCGAATAAATTTGTCAATTTTCTTTACAGCCTACCTGCAGCAATTTGACGGTTTGACGAAAAGTGACGAAAGACCCAGTACTTGCCAACATAATACAGCAACAAATAGGCAATTTGGTGCACAAAAACAAGGCTGTGAAATTGCCAGATAATGCAATCAAAGGCCGTGGAGGAAAGATATGGTATATTCCCAAAACGAATTGGGTACTGACGGTGGCGCCATTAAAAACAATTACTTTACTCTGACGTCACCTCCCTTCGCAATACAAAATAAACAAAAGTATAATATAATACATGTTTGTGAAAATTCAGTGAATAGCTTGGTAATATTGTGATTTTTGAGATTAAAATTAAACAAAGTAACGCGAACGAAGTGCGCATGTTAAATTGTTAAAGCACAAATTAATATAAAGCCTCCAAATGCAGTTTTTCCGGTTTTTATGCTGAAGACGCCGTGGCTAGAAAGTATGTATGTGCGCATATAATTTCTGTTGGTTGTTGGTTTATTGGTTTGTTGTTTCCATTGCTTTCGCCTACTCTTCTTCTTCACAAACAAATAATTCCCCCTTGTTTTGTTTGTTTATTAATGGACTCTTTTGGCAAGGCTCAATCTTCTTCTCTACCATTCTTGGTATATTCCCATATTTATCGTTCACAATCTAAATACACCATACAAGGTGAGAATGAGGGTGTGGGACGCATCATCCAAATTAGGTGAACATCTTCTTAATGAAAGGGATGGACTTGATTCCATTACTCAACATTTTATTCAAATTTGCTTGCGGCGATATTGCTGAAAAGTTGTATCTCATTCAACTCCGTGAAATAGATCGATATGCATAGCGTTTCATTTGACGTGGCAACGGCGAACAGTTATTCAGTGTGTTGTTGACTCACCTCGGTGTGTGCGATATTAATCCAAAAGGTGGCTTATTCTTGTGTAATCCTTGTTATTATAATTTACCGATTAGCAAACTCAGTCGCGCATTTTATTTAAAAATAGTAATAATTTGAAAATAAAAAACAAACGCAAAATAATTTTATGTATCAGAAAGTAAAATTATGGAAAAATAGAAATAGTTTTCAAAATAGGGGCAAAACTATTGGGAGAACCTACTATTGTTTTCAACACTTACTAAACAAATGCAAGCGAACCTGGATTTCAATATCAAACTGTCGATCCGAAAACAGTGCAGCATAATCAAAATGGTACAGCTTAACCCTCGGATTCTCTTATTCTTGATTGGCGCTATAACCGCTTGAGCGATTTTATCAAAACGTGTTTAACAAAACACATCAGTCGGTTCTTTATCGGGTCTAACCGGTGCCAGTTGGACACACCAAGTGAAGCCAAGTCCTATTCCAGCTAATCTTTCCAACGCAGAGGAGGCCTCCCTCTTCCACTGCTACCACCAGCTTTTACCGAATCGAATAATTTCAGAGCCGGATCGTTTGTATCCGTTTGACCTAGCCACTATGTCTACGTCGTCGCAAAGCTCATTCAGCTCATAGTTCCGTCGCCTACGATACTTGCCTGCGCTAACGTCCAAAGGTCCAAAAATCTTGAGCAGAATCTTTCTTTCAAACACTCCAACGGACGCCTCATCGGATGTTGTCCTTGTGCAAGCTTCTACCCCATACTATAGGACAGGCATGATGAGAGCCTTATGAAGTGCTAGTTTTGTTCGCAGCGAGAGTACTTTAGCACTTGTGGGCAAAACATATTTTCCGCTAGACTTCAAGGCTAACATTATTATCGGTGTTAATTCTGGTTGCTAGATCAACGAAGCCTCTTACAACCTCGAAATCATAAATGTCAAGAGTGATATGGGTGAAGACACTCGAGTGAGCCGACTGTTTATTTGATGACAGGACGTACTTCGTTTTGTCACTGCCAGACTCATTCGCTTTGCCTCTTTATCCAATTTGGAAAATGCAGAACTAACAGCGCGGTTGTTAAAGCCGATGATGCTAATATCATCGGCATAAGCCAACAATTTTGCGCTCTTATAAAAACTTGTGCCTGTTTCAAAAAGTCACACGACAGAGAGTCACCCTGTCTGAAATCTGGTTTGGTATCGAACGGCAGGGATCAGTCAGCGGAACGACAGTCCCGTCGTCAACCATTGGGGATCGGGATCTTTACATTCTCTGTAACATGCGCAGTTGACATACTATACCTATGAGTCTAGCGTAAGTGCACTTGCCTGCCATCCCACAGGTTGTGGGTTCGAATCTCGCGTAAAGCACGTTTTCCAAACTTACCTACTTTTCCAGTTACTATTAAAAAATATATATATTAATAATTTCATCCCTCAACCCCAACAACCTTATCCTTCTCATCCTTACTCCCACACAAAAGCCAGCGCATTATATGCATTGTGACTGCTAAAACAAGCAAAAAACAAAAGAAAAACACACAGTTATACATTGCATCAGTGGAGCCAGCAGGAGAAAGCGGGCAATCCCGGTAATAGCGCAGACACACTAAATCTAGCGAAGTCCTCAACCATCTCTGTGATCCTTCTGCCAGAAAAATGTGCCACACAGATGGCGCTTCAAGCAATAAGAAGGCGTTGTTCCTAAGCAACGACAGGTGGGCATTCCTACTACTTAGGACTGGTAGCGGCTGCTAACCACCTACCCTGTCAGAAAACAAAATAAGTTAACGAAACGAACGCAAGACTGAGACTGAGTCTTGTCGAGGCCCTATGCTCCCAAGTGGAGTGAACTAGAAAAAAAAATTAATATGAAAACAAGAAATCCCGGTTGTTAAAAAACTTGCATCATACGAGTGATCCAGGAGAAGTAATATCATATCTTCAAACACAAGGACTGATAGCCGTCAGCGCAATCGATAAATTGAAATGGAAAACTAAAGAGCCTTTAGATATGTTTCTCCTTACGTTTGATTCCAGTGAAAACATCAAAAAAATACATGAAATAAAAACAGTTTTACACTCTGATGTCACTATTGAAGCTGTAAGGCAATCAAAACTCATACTGCAATGCAAAAAATGCCAGGTATATGGACACACGTAAACTACTGTGGCAAGAAAACCAAGGAGTGTCAAATGCGCAGGGAAGCAAAGCCTGAACAACAACAACCAAACTGCTGCAATTGTGGCGAGTCCCATCCTGCGAACTACAGGGCAAAAATACAAGTATAAAGCTTATAGAAAGCTGCCCAAATAACCTTACCCGCAAACTAATTTTACAATGCAATACTACATTACTTAAAATACCCACATTCTCACAGGCAGTAAAAAAAAAATCACTCGGCAATCCCAACATCCTACAACAAATACTGGAAAAAATAACGACACAAAACGAGTATATGACTGCACTAGAAAAGAGGTAGCAGAAACTCGAAAAAACACTACATGAATAACTGACTGAATTTTTAAAAATAGTGCTATGGAATGCAAACGGCTTGTTTAAACATCAAAAAGAACTGGAAATGACTTTAGAAACCGAAAAAATCGACATCTGTCTAATATCTGAGATGCACTTCACCAAGCAGTCAATTACCAACATTTCCGATTTAGATGATGAAATATTGAAACTATCTGGGTTGGAACAAGGTGTAATTCCTCCAGTGCCGAGGTTTTGGCTGGATGGGGACCCAGATCAAAAATAGCCCAATCGCGAACGGAGTGCTCCGGATACTTGGCGACCTCCGGTTCTATCTAGGCTTACCTGTGCACACGGACCTCTGTACAGGTGGGCCTCCCTTGTCCGACACTCGTGGGATCTAAATGGAGATAAATTTAAAGAAAAATATTTCTAACAAGGAAGTCGGGCCTACCTACAAAACGGACGAAGTTGAATCCGACTGCTTCCACAGCTTCGAGCAAGGTAGTTGTGAGACCGCCGTTAATAGGAGATAAAGGGGCTTGAGTGAAAGGGCTGGTCCCAGAACGAGTACTGCAGGAGGCAGCGCGGGGCGAGGAGGCTTGGGTGAACCGGCTTCCACTCGGTTTCGGGATCAACTCTGCTTGGGACAAATAATCCCCACCTTACCTCAATACCAAATTTCGTATTTATTTTCTTTTTATTACAAAAGGGACATCAATCATCGAATTTTCTTTTCGAAGTTTGCTTTTTACAGTCGGGAATACCTGTCTGTGTTCTTGTACGCAACGTAATAAAAATTATTTTTGCTCCTCTTGAACAGTGGTCAAACCAGGGAAGTCTTGCATTAACTTAACCGGTTATTTTTTCTCGGAATCTCCGCCAAGAAATATAATTGAAAGCTCAATTAATTCGCGATAGTCATCTCTAACGATTTCTTTGGTTAATTCAGTTTTGTAGAATTCTAGCAGTCTGTCAATCTCCGAAACATTAAAACAAGATAGCTTTTCTGTACAGCTTTGTATTTTCTCGGGATCGATATTTTTCCAGTTTTCTCGGAACTTCTTGAATAATGGGATGTCTGGGCTTGTAGTTACTTGACTGATTTTCGCTTCAAACACGCCTTTAAGTACTAATTCATAAACGTGATGACGGCAAGCAAAAATAAGCACTTATCTACCCAGTTTTTATTCGAGAAGCACACATGCTCCATTTATCCGGCCTGTGTTAGAAGCAGTAGTATCACAACAGAGAATCTGCACTTTATCTTCAAGGTTTCAGTTCGTAATAGCATCCCAAACTGCGTCTGCCTGTTTCCTTCCTGTCGAGCTGTTCAATTTAGGAACAGCAATAATTTTTTCTTTATTATCGTATGTAATAACTACTTACAGTTTTCCGTCGCAATGGACATTTACCGTGTCCGGGACCTTGTTTTGAAAATCCATTTTTATAGCTTCAGCCCGTTCTCTTCATATTTCCGTGCGAACTCTATGTATGGAGGACTTGTTTATAGGGAATTCATCCGTATTGTGCCCCAGAGCCTCAATAGTAGCTTCAATTATAAAGTCAGAATCCCTCACACTTAACTGACACCTGTCTAATGCGGCAACTAACTTGGGAGTTATGATATTTTTCCGCATAGAAGTTTTATCGGGCTGAGAAGAGGCTTCTCTCGTCCTTTCCTCTTTGTTTGTTACTTTTTTGTCCCCTCCGGCTATGTGACCAGGCCGACCTGGTTCTCTTTGGTGCTGC
This sequence comes from Anastrepha obliqua, assembly GCF_027943255.1. Taxonomy (NCBI): domain Eukaryota; kingdom Metazoa; phylum Arthropoda; class Insecta; order Diptera; family Tephritidae; genus Anastrepha; species Anastrepha obliqua. Next base: position 41,004,501 of record NC_072897.1, on the reverse strand, counting down.
AAGAAGATCTTATCTTCATTTATTTTAATCAATTGAAGAGCATCGGCATGTGCGATGTCAAACATATTGTTTAAGTTTGAAACAAACTCCTGTCGACGCTGTTCATACACTTCTTCAGTTTTTTTCGCATTTTTTTGCAATTCTCTCCAAACTTGGTATAAGTTAACTACTTTCTTAACACAGTTAAGTATTCATCTGGTCGGTATACGTGCCCTTTCCCAATAAATAATACACTCACGAATTCTGAGATTTGCACTTTCATTGACACTTAAGTTCACTTCACGAATATTATGGAACAAAACTGCCAGTACTTGCCCGTTAGAGAGAAGTTTAGAACCGGTGATTTGATGTTTTAGGTCCCCTATTAAAAATATCGCCTTTTTGGAGCTTCGTAACTCCACTGACATGTTGACTACACGAAAAAAACGCGATTACTAATAAAACAAACAAGTAATTACACGCAATCAATCCGACAGTTCGCGCACGCCGTACTATACAAGTACCGACAGGTTTCCGCGTTACTCGGCACGGGTGGCCGTGATTCTAAATATATATTACGAAACATTATTTTTAGATGTTTTGAGACCATTTAAACAAAATAAGAGGTTATCCGTAAAAAAACACTTTAATTTTTTTTCGACACTCTATCATCGGTATATCGAATACGAAATCGACACAAGGTCTCCCAAAGTTAGTCAGTTTAGGAATATACGGAAAACTTACTGGGGAGTTAACAATAAAACGTTAAGAGCTTCTCTGCCAAAGAGAGCCCCCAAATACCCCACTACATCTGGGGAGCTGGATGAACTGGTTAATCAGGTAACTAATGCAATGAGCAGCGTCTTAGCAACTAGCTGTCCGGTTGTCCGACTCAGAGGGAAGTCTAAGCCACCTTGGTGGTCCAAGTATCTAACCTCGCTACGAGAATCCCATAGACTATTATTTAATCTGGCCAAGGCCACGAGAAGGTCAGAGGACTGGCAAGCCTGTAAGGCTGAATTGAAAAACTATAAAAAAGCAGTTCGAATTGCGCAGCGTGAATCTTGGCAAAATTAATGTAAAGATATTGAAGAAACTTCAGAAGCGGCCAGATTAAGAAAAATTTTCTCAAAACGCCATGCAGCCTAGGCTATCTACCAGGTCAGGAGAATACATGGGCTACGTCAAGTGAGGAATCATATGGTATTCTCATAGACACACACTTCCCAGGAAACAAGCCGGTGGAACAAAACGATTCCGCCAATAATGAAAGGCAATCCGACGTACGAAATCTCTTAGTTACAAACGCAAAGATCGAATGGGCTACTAACACTTTTGGGCCTTATAAATCTCCAGGACTAGGCGGTATCTAGCCTGCTGAACTGCAGCAATCACGGGACATTATATTTCCGTTTATCAAATTCGTCATTGGAAGTTGTCTTAACATGGACCACATTCCGCTAGGCTGGAGAGAGGCAAAAGCCTCCTGTCGTTGTGCCTTTAAATAGGCTCTCCTCGGCGCAACATACTTATAATAAAGGGAAGTGTACAGAAATCGCCTTGCACTCACTCGTCGGCTTGGTGGAAAAAAATTTATTAGACATTGGTTGCTTTCGTAGATATAGAAGGCGCCATAGGTGGGCACTTTGCAGTAACAGTAAAAATGCAGTAAATATAATATTTTACTGATATTGCTATTTAATTTTCATTACCAGTAAACTTTTACTGATTACTGAAAAAAATTTGCAGTAAAAATATTTTTTTACTGATTACTGAAAAAATTTGCAGTAAAAATATTTTTTTACTGATTACTGAAAAAAATTGCAGTAAAAATATTTTTTTACTGATTACTGAAAAAAAATTGCAGTAAAAATATTTTTTTACTGATTACTGAAAAAAAATTTCAGTAAAAATATTTTTTTACTGATTACTGAAAAAAATTGCAGTAAAAATATTTTTTTACTGATTACTGAAAAAAATTGCAGTAAAAATACTGTTAATATAATTGATTTGCTATTAGCTATTAGCCTTTCTTAACACAAGCATTTCAAAATTTGCATCGCTGAGTTTTTGCCTTCTGGACCGATTTACAATTCCAGCGAATGAAAACAACCGTTCTACAGGTGCAGATGACGGTAATGGGGTATTATATTTTAAAAATACGTTTTTAATAGCCTGATATTTATTTAGGCAACTTGTTGTTTCTTCTCGTTCGGCCAGGTATAAGAGCGTTTCTTGAAGATAATTTTCCGAGTCAGTGGAACCACATTGTATGTATCTATTTAAGTAAATATATGAGTAAAACAAATATTTAATTGAAAACCAAGTGTAAAAAGTTTACCATTACTTCATCCCCGAAGTCAAACAATGTTTTTTGAGGGGGTTGAGGTAGAATACGAGTTTTGGCACAGGCTACTTTTCCATACTTGACCACATAAGTGTTCCACATTTTTTTAACTTCCTGTTTGCGTTTTAGCTGTTTCTAAAAGAGCTTTCACAAATCGCAACTTAATGTCAGGGACAGAAATAGCGGCATTAACAACATCCCAAGCGTCAGGCTGAATCAGGAAGTACTTTTCAAATCTTTTAAGCAAAGCTTCATGCATTTTTTTGCTACTTTCGGTTAAATACTTAAAACTATTAGGCTCCAAACGACGCATTTTTATTCTTAAGGACACTATAGTGGGTATGAAATAACCAAAATACATGGTCTTTTCACCCTGAAGGAAGTCGATTGCTTCTGCAACAGGTTTCATAAGCTTTACGTATTCCTCTAAGTACTCAAGCTCACCACTGAGAATGGTAGGAATTTTTAAACGGAAACAAAATTCCGCTAAATTGGTTTTGTGCTCCAGTAACTTATTTACGGAATCATAAAGCGAGTTCCACCTTGTTATGCATGGAGTTATTAAATTCGCATTTATCACTCCATTAACAACTTCTGCAGATTTCGGTCTATTGCATTTATTCCAAAGTTGTGTGCATCTGTACAGTAAGAAAATGTGTAAATATAAAAAATTTCAATCAAATTGAAGGATTTTTTACTTTTGGAAAGAAAGAAAATAAAAGAAACCAAAAAAAAAAAGAAAGAATTATTGAGTACATAAATGATTGAATTTCGTGATGAGAGTGTATTACATTTTGACTTCCCATAAACAGTAAATATTATACTGATAATGCAAATCAAATTATATTATCAGTAATTTTACTGCAATTTTTTTCAGTAATCAGTAAAAAAAAATATTTTTACTGCTTTTTTTCAGTAATCAGTAAAAAAATATTTTTACTGCAATTTTTTTCAGTAATCAGTAAAAAAATATTTTTACTGCAAATTTTTTTCAGTAATCAGTAAAAAAATATTTTTACTGCAATTTTTTTCAGTAATCAGTAAAAAAATATTTTTACTGAAAATTTTTTTCAGTAATCAGTAAAAAAATATTTTTACTGCAATTTTTTTCAGTAATCAGTAAAAGTTTACTGGTAATGCAAATTAAACTTCATTATCAGTAAAATTTTACTGATTACTGCTATTTGTAATGCAGTAAGTTTATAATGCAGTGTGCCCACCTATGGAAGGCGCCTTCAACAATATAAATGCAAACGCTATAGTAGATTCATTAGAAGATTGCTGCCCTGATAGAAGCTATACTCGTCAAAAGAAAGGTAACGGCTAAATTGTGCAGCACTACCCTAAGCAGACAGGTCTGCAGAGGTACACCGCAAGGCGGACTCCTCCCCGTCCTCTTTGGATTTTGGCAGTAAAATCCCGCAAACACTGAAATAATTCTCTTTACAAAGAAACCTATTACTCATATTAGACAGGAAACTCACGTGGAAACCTAATATTTAGGAAAGAGTAAAGAAGGCCAACGTTGCATTATATACTTGCAAAAAAGCGGTCGGTATTAAATGGGGTCTAACACCTCGTGTTACGCATTGGCTCTATACTTCTGTAGTTGGCAAATTGTAAATTCCGATTATGCAAAAAACTCGATTCACGCAATGCCTGACCAACTAAAAGAAGTTATTCGATTACGAGGATATCCTACCAGACATAAAACATAACTGCAAGGGCATCAACGCTTTTGCTGCGCGAATTTTCAGACTTTCTATGGTTTTTTCCTTTTTATTTGAGAATAAGATAATTTATATTTTATATTCTCTTGTATTTCACAATAGAACAATTGGATTTATTTAATTTTAAATAAAATATTAAAATACTCAAAAACGTTCGTGATATTTTTTATAAGACATCTTCGAAGTAGTTCGGTGTCAAGACTTCTGCTGTAAGCTGTTATACGTCTTTAAGTTGCATTGGAACAAATTCTTGATGAACTGGTTAGAGAAGCCTTGACAAGAACGCAAAATCTAATAGGCGAAGACTTCAATGCATGGGCCTTAGAATGGGGAAGTAAGTTTACAAATCAGCGAGGGAAAGCACTGCTCAAAGAATTCTCGTTACCAGACGTTGCGCGAGAAGAATGGTCATGGCTTCATTATTGATATAGCTGTTATAATGAATGGATAAAAATAATGATGGACGAAATGACAGATTTGCGACACATATACCTACAATGCCCACTTGGCTATAATGATGAAATCAAGGGAAGAAAAAGCTTGCTAAAAAAGACCAGAGAAAGGGGTGGAAGATCGAAACCATGAACGAAGATATTTTTAAGCTAATGCTGAACCCTCACCCTAATAGCGCAAACGACGCGAACGAGCAAGTAAAGGGTGGTTAAGTTTCAAGATTGATTTTGAATAAAATACAAAATTTTTAGGAAATTATTGTCATTTCTCTTTATTCTGATAATATTAGTATGGCTCAATTACGTTTAAAATAAAATATCGGCCAAATGGCCGCCGTGGTCTCGGCGGCACACCTCCATCCGATGGTCCAAATTTTCGATGACGCTGAGGCATAATTGAGGCTCTATGCCGTTAATGTGCCGAAATATCTCATCCGTTAGCTCTTGAATTGTTGCTGGCTTATCGACGTACACCTTTTCCTTCAAATAATCCCAAAAAAAGAAGTCCAACGGTGTCAAATCACATGACTCAGCCATCAAATTTTTCGCGCCATTGTTTCGTTAGCTGTGTGACAAGTGGCACCGACCTGTTGAAACCACATATCGTCCACATCCATATCTTCCAATTCGGGCCATAAAAGGTTCGTTATCATCTCACGATAGCGAACACTATTAACAGTAACTGCCTGACCGGCCTCATTTGGAAAAAATACGGCCCAATGATGCCGCCGGCCCATAAACCGCACCAAACAGACACTCTTTGTGCGTGCATTGGTTTTTCGGCAATCAGTCTTGGATTAGCATTCGCCCAAATGCGGCAGTTCTTCTTATTGACAAATCCACTGAGGTGAAAATGTGCCTCATCACTAAAGATGATTTTCTTCGAAAATTGGTCATTCCCTGTTGCCATTTCCTGCCACCATGCTCGATTGTGTATCTTTCCATGGTTCAAATTGAATTAGTCTGAAATTGAAAAATTTTAAATGAAATGCAGAAAAAAGCTTGACGTTTAGGTGGGGTTCACATTCAACAAACGACCCTTGAAATTTAAGCACCCTTTACCACTATTGGTAACGCGCCTGACCAAAGCCTGTGATGCTGCGATGATCAGAAAAAATATAAATGCGTGCGGAAACCTGAAACCTTCGTACGTAAACTCAGAGCCCGTGCCACAAAGCTGGACGACAATATCGAAAAAGCAGAGGAACAGTTGAAAATGAAGAGTTTCCAAAATGCCAAAGCTGACGAAGATCCGTAGGGAGGATAATGGTGTTCACACTCACCAACGTTAACGTACGTTTCGTGTCAGTTGACACGAAAACCTTATGAGAACATCATGTAAATTAATGACGGGCAAACTCAGTACCTTTGCACTGTGCAGCAGCGTGTGCTTCTGCGTGCTAAAAGTGCTAGGTGAAGGGAAAAACAAAGCACATGGAAGAAACAGAAAAATTGAGCGATTTCTAAAAAATTTGGTTTTTTGGTAGATTTTTCTTCAATAACTAAATTAAATACATTTTACACTTCCTATTATAATAATGAATTAAGATAATAAACAACAATAAACATGCAATAAAACATTTTAAAAGTTCGCGTGTGGCAACACAGATTGAACGGACGACCCGATGGCAACCCTGACAATAACAGGACAATGTAAAAACGCCATTTAACGAAGAGTTTGAGTTTCATCTAATCGCTGGCGAAGACAGACGTGTTATACCAACCCGCATTTACAGACATTAATCTTTAAATTTTATTTAAATTCTAAATCTTAACCTAAGTACTGTTGTAATCAAAAAACCAAAAATAAAAATACTTTTTACTAAAATCGAAAACAAATCAATTACTGCTATCCCCACATCGCGTAATACTGTTTTTTAATTGCTAGATGTAAAGAATATTAAGGCCTCTGAAAATACTTAATTTGAGATTAAATTAAAATCTTACATATTGGAAAGCAATGACAGTTAAATCTTCAATAATATTGATGACTGCATATACTGACGAATCTGTAAATTATGCACACTTATCTTATGATTACTTAAATGGTTTTTGAGTTCGGATATATTTTTTTAAATTGAGCTAAGAAATCCAGATTTTAAAATTTTTAGCAAATTACTTTATAAAACTGCAAACTCTCTTCGGCTACCGAAGTTTGTTAAATGTTTCAGAATGTTTAGCTACTGAATGATACCATTTTTTCTTGTATTTTTCATAAAAAGTAGACGTGATTGACAACTAATTTCGTCCATCTAAATCAAATATGCTCTGATATGCACAACTGCATATAAAAATAAACAACCAAGAGTATATACATATGTATATAAATCATCGATAATAAAATCAACAATACCCAAAATTGATTCCCACATTTAACAACTGCGGCAATTCTTACTCATAAGTTTTGACATTTGATATATAAGATCAGTTTTTTCGTGATTTCTTCACTTTTCGACGATATTTTTTGAGACCGTAAGTTACATATTATTGTCGCATAAGAAACCAGTAATATTAACAAGAATGATAGAAAGAAGATTGCACCAGAGACCTGCATGGCTCACTGTTTTCTTGAGTTGTTCATACGCTAAATTTCTTGCTCACATTCAGTCAATTGAACCAAAATATTTGGTCAAATGCAGTCAGCTCATGCAGGCGAACGCGTAGTTCAGCTCAGTCAACACGTATGATCTAATGTCTTCGGCTCAAATCTAATCATTGAACAAAAAGCAGCATTGAATGAAATTAGCATCGGCCTTTGCGTTCAAACGATCAAACTTGTTCAAAGAAGTAATTGTCATTATTGTAAATAGCACATGTTCGAGCAAACGAGCGTTGGCGTACAATGTACGCTGTAAATTACGTTTCGTATTTGAAAGGGATTAGTTGGTTTCAGCAATTTTTTTTCTTATTTACATTATTTTCTTTCGTGTTTTATTATAAGTTTTAAGAAAAAAAACAAATATGAAAATATAGTGTTTTTGCTTTAAAATTTTGCTTTTACTTTGCTATCGTTAGTTACAAGCAAAAACTCATGCGCGATCATACGTGTTCAAACCGGCTCATTTGGCTCTATAGCCCTTTTATTCTTGCTCAAAAAAATGAATGTACAGCCGAACGAGCAAATACCCGAAACGGCTGCTATGAAGACGATTGGTGATAACATCGGAGAGCTAAAACGCAGCACATGATTTGATTGAGCTGAAATGAACAATGACAATAACTTATTTGAACAAGTTCGATCGTTTGAACGCAAAGGCCTGTTTTTTTGTTCAAGCGAAGCGTATGAATGTTTTACACTGAGCCGGTGCAGTTCTCTGGATTGCACCCATCAGAGAGTGCGTGACGTCACGTTTTTCCGAGTTGTGCAGTATTGCCAACCATTTGCTCTTCGCAATAAATTTAGTGCTTTTTTATAGCGAAAATTTGAAAATTTTGAAGTTTCGTGTTTGTTTCTTTTTTTTTCTTTAAAGCTACCGAAACTTTAAGTTAAAAAAACTGTATTATTATACAAAAGAAGGAAAAAAGGTTTTAGTGCTAATGAAAATAAGTTGGTTCTTATAAAATTTGATATTTTGAAAGAGTGAATTTAATTTTTTGCTCCTTTGAAGGTTATGCAAGAAAATGAAATGTCCCTCTCTTAACTCTTCTTAAGATTGAAAACCTTTTTACACATTTTACAAGGCGTTTGAATTTACTGAATACGGATTCAAACCATTGATTATTAAAAAATGTATATCTTACAAAATTATAAACATTACATTTTAATTAGAACAGGCTAGAAAATGGCGTGTAGAATGTCATGAAGAAAGAACTAAAACTCCGAGACTAAATCACAAAAAAAAAATGCTAAATCAAGTTACGAAAATGGTAATCTGGCCATACTGGAGCTAAAATCACGTTGTCAAATTCTAAAGGCAGCATGTCATTATTATTTCCATCATGTAATATTAAGTGTATTTGTATGGTGTGGATGCAGTGAAAGTGCTGAAAATTTTATTTAAAAATTTGAAACGGCGATCGTCAAAACAAACAGTGTTCAACTGCCGACAAAAACCTAAATTTATTTCAAATGTGTAATATATTACTCTGTTTTAATTTTAATTTTTAGAAAAACAAAGTTAAATAAAATAGTAAATATAAAACATTTGGTTCAGCATGACCTCAAATAAAAGAGCATTGTTAAATTTGAATGCGAAGTGGAATGTAACTTTTTTATGCAAATATAATATGTAGACGGAGAATCACAATGCCTTGTTTGTGAAAAACGTGTGGTGTGTAAGGTTTACGTTGTAGATGCAAAGCGTGCAACTTATGAAACCGCGTTAAACCTTGTTCGTGAGAATCGTGCTTTTTCGGATGGCGAATTGGTGAAGTCTTGTATATTAAAAGCAGTAGGAATTTTGTCCCCTTCAGAATTACCTAAAATGAGGCTATGGGCTTATCTCGTAGAACTAAATATAAGCAAACCAGTAGGTGAAATGGCGGAAATTACAGAATCGCAGTTAAAAGAGCTATTTCATTGGCTATTGACGAAAGTGCAGATATATCCGACATAGCCCAATTAGCGATTTTTATCCGAGGAGTTGATGCCCACCTGAATATATGTGAAGAGCTTTTGGACATTATTCCAATGAACGGGACGACTAAAGGTAAAGATTTATTTCAATGTGTTAACCAGTTAAGCGATTAGTTTTTCTTAGACAGCTCGATTTACTGTGCTGAATTAATTTCAAGCGAAGACCGGGATGTAAAACCGGTTTTCAGCCAAATATTGGATTCACCATGCGCGTTGGTTGGCTGAATGATTGTGATAACGATTAAGGGCAAATTCAGTGTTCATGCTTACTTTATAATGTCAAGATAACAGGGAAATTTTCGTTTTTTGCTTAACTTTAAATTTCATAGCAAATACAATTTCCTTTTTCGGCCTGACGCACATATAAGACATTAACAAAAAAATGAACTTTTGAAATTGACGCATATATACGACATAATCACTTAACAGGTTAATGAATGTGCTGAACGCATGGGTGTATCATGGCGAAAAGTGGTTTGCGTTGCCACCGATGGTGCGAAATCCATGAGCGGATCAAAATCAGGCCTAATTGCGAGAATTCGGCAAAAACTTGTGACTGAGAATATACCCAATAATTTAATTGCAATTCACTGTTTTATACATCAAGAGGCTCTTTGTGCGAAATCCTTTTCTTTACAAAATGTAATGACGGTCGTTGTAAAATGTGTCAACTTATTACGTGCTATGGGTTGAATCATCGCCAATTCAGAGACTTTTTAGAATTTAGTGAAAGCAAACATACAGACCTATCATATTATAGTGAGATCCGCTGGTTAAGTCGAGGAGCAACTCTTAATCGCTTGTTTGAGTTGCGAAAATATGTGTATGTTTTTTTGGTAAATAGACACCCCCCATTTTGGTAGATTTGTTTATATATATTTTGTATGTTCAACCCTTTTTTTCAAGACTAGCTTGAGATATAGCAAACTAGTGGCGGATCTATAATAGGATTTCGCGGTTCGAAAGTTAAAGCCACCGCAGTAGATCCGCCGTATTCCAAAACCTGCCGAAAAATAAAAAAAAACAAACGTTTTGTTTAAGGTTTCATAAAAAGTCTAGGCATGCAGTTTGCAGCCCATTACATTTTAGTAAAATGTTGAAGTGTGAAGATTGTCAGAAATACCGTTGATTTTCAAAAAGTGTTGGTTATAAACCAAGCGAAGCTTTCAAAAAGAAACTTAACAAACATTAAACATACAAAATAAAAATTTTCCAATCTAGCAACAAATCATGTTACCTATTTTATTGTCCATGAGTGTATTTATATAAAAATGCCCTATTTTTGAACATACTATTGGATTTCATAGGAAGAGAAAGGAAAATGTTTTCCTGAGCTTGTTGACGAATATAACACAACATTTTAATGCTTTAAGTTTTTCTCTAATGGGAAGACAAAACCTTATTTTTAATATGAACGACGAAATTGAAGCATTAAAAAAAAAAATCATTATGGATACGACAGTTAAAACAAAAGTGCTTCGATTTTTTTCCGTGCTTACAAACACTTACTGAAAGCCAAGACGTAGACGTAACAAAGTATGTGGCAGAACTTGAAAACCTCGAAAAAAAGTTTCAGGAACGATTTGTTGAGTTGAGTACAATAAAATCAAAGCTTGAAATGTTCGCGATGCCTTTTGATTTGGATTCTTTTGAAGCGCTACGACACTTACAAATAGAATTGATCGTTTTGCATTGTGATACCTGAATTAAAGCTGATGAGAATCGACTTGCATTACTGAGTTCTATCAAAGAATTTGTAACCAAAAATATTCTAATTAACGAAAGTTTGATACAGAAATAATAGCAATGTTTGGCTCAACTTATTCATGTGAGCAATTTTTTTCACTGGTAAAACTTTATAAGTGTAGGTTAAGAAATCGACTATCCGAAACTAATTTAAGAAATGCCTATATTGCGTTTAGCTGCAGCGCAAGAGGTGTCTCCCAATATAGAGATACTAAAAAAAAACAATAATAAATTTTAACATATATTTATTCTTTATTCTTTTGAGCAAACATTATTTTACTAGTTATGAAAAGCTTTCATTCGAAAATATTGTAGTTTATTTTAAATGTTGAAAAAGATATTTCGAAATAAAAATTATTTATTTGAAATTAAAAAATGTGTATGTATTTTGTCCTACAATACACAATGTAATCTGCATGTAACCGAACATGAGAGCTTGGTGGATGTAGGCCCACTTCTAACACATTTCTTCCAATTTTTTTTAGAAAAAAATCCGCTGTTTTCCATGGTATCAAACAAATGTCTCTAATCATTTTTGTGTACTTTATCATACTGTGCGCATTGCCATATACGTGTGATTTGAATATGAGAGCAAGTAAGTACACACCAAGAATACCCACTCTATTAAGATAATTTCCCCAATGTTTTTGGGAAAAATCCCCTATTTTTTAATGGAAACATGTTTTCCCACCAATGTCAGGTAACTAAATTGTCATTTTTAACAACATAAAATGTATAACATGCATTATTTAAATAAAACATAGCTCGTTGAGATTAGGGGGCGTCCATAAATTACGTGAGGTGTTTTTTTATATTTTCTGTACTTCCCTCCCCCCTGGTGAGATGTCGTGAGATTTTATTCAACCCCCTCCCCCATCCCCCAATCTCACGTGAGATTTTTCAAAATGTGGGTTTCTTATGTAAACGCGTTGGATTGTTATTGTAAAAAGAAAAAAAAATTTGCTCCGTGCTTTTATTTACGACTATTTAAGACTAGTAATCAATATTGCTGAGAGTTATAAGGGTAATAAAAATTTAACAATAGAAGACTTAAATCGTAACTACTGCGATTAAAAAAAATATCTACTCTAATTCAGTCCATGGAGAATCATGCGCGGTTTCAAGAGAGACTATTGGGACCAACATGTCCATATGATTTTCAGTAAAATCATCTGCTCCTTCAACTTCGTTCTGATCTAGCCACTCTAAGCCGTTGACGCTTGCGCACAGTAACTCATTAGCTCGTCTTGTGACAATCCGTGAGGGTCGCACTTTGCGGAACATACGCGCTTGTTTAGCTCGTCATGTTCTTTAAAGTCCGAAATTGTCAAACGTCCATCAACCTGAGTGATAGGGTATTGAGGTGGCAGAAAACGGTCGTGAAGAATCATATGCAGATCACTCCGGCGTGCGCTGCAGCACTTAGGTCAAGTTCCATATGCAGCTGAGCAATCTGTTTCTTCATAGTATCTTGTGCTGGAGTGGGACGTACGTTAGATGGTGTAGTGCTCGACATAGCTTCATCCACATCATCGCTGATCACAAGAAGCTGATTTTGAATTATGTGAAAACAGTGAAGGAAATGACCGCGCTAATATTTTGTAGTTACGATTTTAGCATATTTTATCAAGAATTTCACTGTTTCAGTTTTTTTTATGCTATTAAATGTAACAATAAACTTTATATAAAAAAAGTATTTTCTTAAAAACATATATATTTAACCTACCTTTTGAAGGAATGCTAAAGTAGACCGAACTTTTCTCTCAGTGGATTCCCTGAGAAGCCATTCAATCTCATGTTTAATGTGATGTATTAACTCTTCTTTCTTCGGGAATTTTTGCTTCGAGGTATTTCATAATTTTATCACATCGTCGTGGCAGGACTTCTTCGCCTTATAGACGTATCTTTTGACGTATGCGTTATAAAAATCTGGATAACTCATTTTAAATTAGTAAGAGCATGAACTGAGTCGAGTAAAACATTTATAATAATAAACAAAGAAGGTTGGAACCTGTCCGTGTGTCGCTGCCACTCAGCTCGTACGCTCTTGTTCATTGAGTCGCGCGTTCGGCTGATAGTGGCGCGAAAACAAATGACGGGCTACACTGTACTGTAAACTCAGATTAAATTGAGCTATTTGGTATAAAACAAATATGGTGGTTTGACAGTAGTAATGTACATATAACGTCGAAGTATAAATGAAATTATTTTCTTTCGAATGAATTAGTGAATGATCTTAATCATACTACGATTACGCTTAAGATTAAATCTTAAGCATGTTCAATCTGGATAATGGACCAAAATAGTATAATTTTTTTTTTCAATCAGAAAAAAAAATTGCGTGATATTTGCCGAGACCCCCCTCTCTCCAACGTAAGATTAGATGAGATTTGACTCGACCCCCTCCCCCCCCTTAAACATCTCACGTAATTTATGGACGCCCCCTTACTGCTTGCTGTTGTGCCCAGCATTTCTTTAAAAAAATGGACTAACATAAAAACATACGATATGTGTACATTAGGGTGTCCCAAAAAAATTAAAGTGTTTTTTTTTTAACGCACACCCTCTTATTTTGTTCGAATGGTCTCAAAACATCTAAAAATAAAGTTTCGTCTATTTAGAATCACGGCAACCCGTGCCGAATTGCGCGGAAACCTAACGGTACTTGTAACGTACGGCGCGCGCGAACTGTCGGATTGATTGCGTGTAATTACTTGTTTGTTTTATTAGTAATCGCGGGTTTTTCGTGTAGTCAACATGTCGGTTCTAAACTTCCCTCTAACGGGCAAGTACTGGCAGTTTTGTTCTATAATATTCGTGAAGTGAACTTGAGTGTCAATGAAAGTGCAAATCTCACAATTCGTGAGTGTATTATTTATTGGGAAAAGGCACGTATACCGACCAGATCAATATCTCACTGTGTTAAGAAACTAGTTAACTTATACCATGTTTGGAGAGAATTGCAAAAAAATGCGAAAAAAACTGAAGAAGTGTTTGAACAGCGTCGACAGGAGTTTGTTTCAAACTTAAACAATTTGTTTGACATCGCACATGCCAATGCTCTTCAATCGATTAAAATAAATGAAGATAAGATCTTCTTGCAGCGCCAAAGAGAACCAGGCCGGCCCGGTCACTTAGCCGGAGTGGACAAAAAACTAACAAAAAAAGAGGAAAGGACGCGCCTTAGAATCATCGAGGAGGAAAAGCGACGTGCTAAACATTTTTCATCCTTAGCACCATCAACATCATCTTGCGAACCGCCACTAGAAAAGTCATCTTCTGACTCTGAAATAATAGAATTAGAAGAAAATAGGCCCAGTGCAAGAGCAGCCTCCTCTCAGCTCGATAAAACTTCTATGCGGAAAAATATCATAACTCCCAAGTTAGTTGCCGCATTACACAGGTGACAGTTAAGTGTGAGGGATTCTGTCTTTATAATTGAAGCTACTATTGAGGCTCTGGGGCACAATACGGATGAATTCCCTATAAGCAAGTCCTCCATCCATAGAGTTCGTACGGAAATGTGAAAAGAACGGGCTGAAGCTATAAAAATTGATTTTCAAAACAAGGTCCCGGACACGGTAATCCACTGGGACGGAAAACTGTTGCCAGCTCTAGATTCACGTAAAAGTAAAGAAGAACGCCTACCGGTAGTTATTACATACGATAATAAAGAACAAATTATTGCTGTTCCTAAATTGGATAGCTCGACAGGAAGAGGACAGGCAGACGCAGTTTGGGATGCTATTACGAACTGGAACCTTGAAGACAAAGCGCAGATTCTCTGTTGTGATACTACTGCTTCTAACATAGGCCGCATAAATGGAGCATGTGTGCTTCTCGAACAAAAACTGGGTAGAGAAGTGCTTATTTTTGCTTGCCGTCATCACGTTTACGAATTAGTACTTAAAGGCGTGTTTGAAGCGAAAATCAGTCAAATAACTACAAGCCCAGACATCCCATTATTCAAGAAATTCCGAGAAAACTGGAAAAATATCGATCCTGAGAAAAAACAAAGCTGTACAGAGAAGCTATCTTGTTTTAATGTTTCGGAAATTGACAAGCTGCTAGAATTCTACAAAACTGAATTAACCAAAGAAATCGTTAGAGATGACTATTGCGAATTAATTGAGCTTTCAATTATATTTCTTGGCGGAGATTCAGAAAAGAAATATAAGATTCGGCCTCCAGGTGCTATGCACCAGGCTCGATGGATGGCGAGAGCCATTTATTCATTAAAAATATCGTTACTTAGCTCTCAATTCAGAATTTCAAACAAGGATAAGGCAGCTCTGTTGGACGTATGTCTGTTCATCGTGACATCCTACGTAAAACCCTGGCTCCAATGTATTTTAGCAGTAAAGGCGCCGTATCATGATTTGTGTTTTTTGAAGGCCATGAAAAATGACGAAACAATAGACAAAAGCTTTTCAAAAGCAGCTTTGCAGAAGTTTTGCCAGCATTTGTGGTATTTGACAGATGAAGTATCTATTCTGGCTTTATTTGATGATGATGTCGATCTAGAAACTAAAGTAAGAATGATTGCTAACTTAACTAGAGAAAACCCAACAGCCCACAATAAACGCTACATTGCATCCAAAGAAGAACTCTGTGGCCCACTTTTTGGTACGTTAATTAAGGTTTGATTTTGTTCTATGACTAAGTTTGCTAATAGGTATAATTGATAACTGATCTATCTGTTTTAATTTCAGAGAGAAACATTGATGACTTCGTCTCTGTCAAAAGCAAGTTCCTGTTTAATCGACTCCAGATTGCCGACAGTTTTCTGAACAAGTGCCCCTCTTCGTGGTCAAATGATGATTCGTTTCTACAGGCTAAAAAGAAGCTGCTAGGACTGAAAGCAGTTAATGATACGGCAGAAAGAGCGGTTAAGTTAATGCAAGACTTCCATGGTTTGATCACTGTTCAAGAGGAGCAAAAGCAATTTTTATTACGTTGCGTACAAGAACACCGACAGGTATATCCCGACTGTAAAAAGCAAACTTTGAAAAGAAAATTCGATGTTTTATAATAAAAAGAAAATAAATACGAAATATGTGTTTTATATTTATTTATTTAATTAATCTAAAAATTCAATTAAGTCTTTCTCTATTGTGAGCCTATAGCTTTCATACTAACTTTTAAACTCAAAGTTTGACATCAAGTCGGCACGGGTTAATGACATCCGATCTCAATAATATTTTATATTTAAGTTTTTAGAGTCAAATGGAAAAAAATAAAGGGTGTGCGTATTGAAATTCCGAAAAAAAAAATTCCCCCTTGTAGCCTGGGACACCCTAGTGTACATACATGCTTATATGTAACGAAGAAAATTTTTTCATTCAGAAAAATATACACCGATTTGTCAATATAAATTTTTTCTCCACATAGTTTAGCAACTATGAAACTTTTACATGCGAATGTTCAAACTTCTTGATTATGAAATCGCCTATGCTTCTTGATTACAAAAATTATAAAAGTAAATAAAATAGAAATTTGAAAAGAAGACGTTAATATTCAAAGAAGCGTTTCCAATAAAAAAAACACCAAAAGCATTTAATCTACACTAATATTATAAAGAGGAAAACTTTGTTTGTTTGCTTGGTTGTAATGAATAGGCTTAAAAACTACTGGAGTAACATAGACTATATTTTATTTTGGAAAAAATTAGGGTTCCGTAAGATATTTGGATTTTTCGGACACAAACTGAAAAAAATCAACCAAAGAAGTTACTTATTTTGCGTACGCTGCCTAAACTACAAAAGATAGAACCATAAAATGTTATAATTATTGTAGATCTTATAAATATCTACAAAAAAGTCCGCGACACACTATACCTATCTATGTCGAGTGAGGCACAACAACCACATTTTTATTTAAAAATCTTGAATTTTGTTTTGGACTACATTTAAACGCGTTTATTTTACTCATGCTATTAATCCTTATCAAAATAAATTATTTCATCAATAAGTACAGTTTATGTTGATAATACTTGGTCTTTGAATGATTAAAATTGGACGCTTGGTTTTGAAGTTGTGGTGAAATTAAAATATTACGATTTCTGCTGCACGGCCCGTTGCGAAGTGGGCGTCACCAAGGCCAGGGGTGCGCGTGCGGGAGAGGGGTGTTTAGATCTATGAGTAAGGTATCCGCGCGGCTCAGACGCGAGGTCGGCTCCCTACGCAGCGGTCGTGCGCGAAGTCTAATAATTTTCATGAGATTTTTTTTAGATTTTGTTCTTAAACCAACACCTACGCAAAAGTTCTTCTCAGAGCTAAGCAACAGTCCTTCTCAGAGCTATACAATAGTTCTTTTCAGGGCTAACCAACAGTTCTTTTCAGGGCTAAACAACAGTTCTTTTCAGAGCTAGAATATAACACGCTATTAACATTTTCTTAAACATTTGAAAATGCCTAAGAGAGCCAGGTCTCAACTTTCTAAACATAGTTCTCAAGCACGAGCAGCAAAAATACGTCGTATAGGAGAATCTTCACCTGAACGTTCACAACGCCTTGCTGAACAAAATCAGAGAAACTCTGAGGTACGCGTACGAGAGTCGAGTGTCGAACGTTCGCAACGACTTGCGCAACAAAATCAGAGAACCTCTGAGTTACGTGCACGAGAGTCGAGGCTGGAGCGTTCCCAACGTCTTGCCGAACAAAGCTTGAGAACCTCTGAGCTACGCGCTCAAAAGTCGAGGCTGGAGCGTTCCCAACGTCTTCATGAACAAAATGTATGGACCTCTGACTTACTCGAACGAGAGTCAAGTGTCGAGCGTTCGCAACGTCTTGCCGAACAAAGCTTGAGAACCTGTGAGCTACGCGCTCAAGAGTCGAGGCTGGAGCGTTCCCAACGTCTTCATGAACAAAATATAAGGACCTCTCAGTTGCGCGAAAGAGAGTCGAGTGTCGAGCGTTTGCAGCGACTTAGAGCTCAAGCAGAGAGACAGCAGTTGTCCAAAAATAGAGTGCGCAATCGAATTTTAGCTAACAGGAACAGACTGGCTTTCAGATATGATCCGCAGCTTGATTATGCACAACAAGCGTCCGTCCAAATCGGAGTCATGAATAAGATCTGCTCTAACTGCTCTGCCAAGAAATGGGAGGACGAACCTAATGGTATGTGTTGTGCTTCAGGTAAAGTGTGTCTTCCTAACCTTCAGGAGCCGCCACAACCAATAAAAAATCTTTTAACTAATAACCATCCATTATCTGGTCATTTTTTAACAAACATACGTAAATACAATTGTATTTTTCAAATGACTTCGTTTGGCGCAAAAGAAATCAGGGAAGGAAATTTTATGCCCACTTTTAAAATTGAAGGACAGGTGTATCATCTCATTGGTAGCCTTTTACCATCATCAGGCCAAAACCCACAGTTCCTGCAAATATATTTTATTTCGGATGCAGACCAGTTATCATTGCGATCAAGCATCGCACCAACCTTAAAAATGGATTTAATTCGCGAATTACAGACCACTTTGAATAATCGTAACGTGTATATACGAAGTTTTAAACAAAACTTAGAACTTAACTCATCACATAATTTAAAGCTAATTATTCATTCTGATCGCACTCCACAGACAGCACACAGAGGCAGATACAATGCTCCTACTGTAAACGAGGTAGCCGTTCTCTTGGTCGATGAAGACAAAGGTCCCAGGGATATAGTCTTACACGGTAGAGACGGACAGCTCAAAAGAGTTTCTGAGCTACATGGGTCCTATGATCCACTACAGTATCCTGTAATGTTTGTGACAGGTGAAGACGGTTATTATTTGACTATTCCTCAGCAGGGTTCTGCGCGTAATAAAACTGTTTCGTGTATGCAATTTTATGCATTTAGATTAATGTTTAGAACTAACTCTTTTAATCCGTTACATTATTACAGGGACTTATTTAGTCAATATTGTGTTGACATGATGGCGAAAATTATATCGGAAAGGTTAAATTATATTTCGCGAAATCAACAAAGACTGAGGGCTGATGACTACATCCATCTCAGAGATGCCTTAAATCATGACGCAAATGTTGACCCATCAAATATCGGTCAACATGTCATATTGCCATCATAATTTACGGGTTTCATGCACGAGAAAACGCAGGACGCGATGACGTACGTCCGAAATTATGGTAGACCTGACTTATTTGTCACTTTTACATGCAACCCCGAATGGCCTGAAATTAAAACAGAGCTGCTACCAGGACAACGGTCTTTCGACCGTCATGACATAATTTCACGTGTGTTTCATTTAAAAATGAAGAAATTCATCAAATTACACGGTGTCACAAAAAAAAAAAAATTAAATATACTTTTATGGAGACCTAGCACAACTTGTAGGTATAGTAAAACTAAGAAACATGGTATAGGAGAAATTTCCAATACACCCCCAAAATCTCATTTTATGGCCATAAAACCGTTTTTCAGTAGGTTGATGTGAACAATCACTCTTAACTTCGCCAATTTCCATCCGATTTCGAATTTGTTTTTTTTAGTTCGAAAGAACAAAAACAAGCCTTTTTGACAGTGCGTTGACAATTTTTCTGAAATGACAACTGACGAGACTGTAGGCGGAATTATTTGGATTTTTTTTATTTTTTCTCTATTTTTTCAACTTTGACATAATTTTTACAATATTATCCGATATTGAGGATTTTTTTTAGTACACTACTGTTATAGTAAATTTAATTTTGCGTCGAATGAGCTATATTTGACTGTAATTTAATTAAAATTAATAGAGTTGTGTGAGTTTTAAGATTTTATTTTTTTTTTTACTAATTTGGTATGAAGGTATAACTTTACGCTAAATGGGAATAAGGACGTGTTTTGATGCGTTATTATAGATACGTAATATTTATTGGAGTATATATGTATACATAAGAGTACACTGTACTGCATACAACAGAACTGGTTAGAACTTACGAAAATATCTGACATATTATAGCACATTTTTTTTTTCAATGGAAATATGAAAAGGCTCCCACGTGTACCAAAGTCCACACTGTACATTGATTAAGAAAAGAAGTTTGTTATTATAATTTAACCTTATTAAAACGTCAAAGTTTTATTGTTTGTTTCATTGAAATTCAAGAGATATAAATCAAAACGTTGCCAGAAAAGTCGAATTTCTCAATATTTTCCGATGATGTGGCATCATCAGCCTTATCATAAACCAGATGATTGTTATTTTTATAAAACGGACGTAAACGGCCAACATTATAAAGCTCGAAGGCACATAAAGTATGCTGATGTTGCAACTGTTAAGAACCCCGTAGTCTTGGACGATATGATTGACTCAACTGCAGGAACTGAAGGAAGTTCAACTCATTGCTGATGATGATCAAACTGATAACAATAAACCTGATGATGAAGAGTACTTTCCGTCTGGTTCTAAGTCTGCAGAACGGCACATTGTATCAAATTCAGATTTTCAGGATCTTTCTCGTGATTTACTTCTATCGGGAAGACAATCTGAAACGCTCGCTTCTCGATTTAAACAATGGAATTTAGTTGATGACGACTTCAGATGAATGATGATGATCGAATTTCTTACAGAGAAGTATTCAAAACTAATGAAGAGAATGACAAATGTACCGTACCATACTAAACTCCAAAGGGCCGTTTCCAATGCATTTTGAAGTGAAAACTTCTTTAGAATCGTTGGGAGTGATTTGAGAAAAAGTGAAACGAAAAAGCGACCATCTTGGCTTCGAAGCGTTATATTATATGTTGATATAAACGTAGCGACGAACTAAATAACTTTTGTTTTTTCTTGTGATTCGAACCAAGGATTTTGGATCGGAAGCTCACATTGCTAGTCGCTCGGCTACCGCGCCATGCTGTTGGCGCTGGCCTAAAAGTTATTTAGTTACGAAGCGTTATATTATATGTTGATATAAACGTAGCGACGAACTAAATAACTTTTAGGCCAGCGCCAACAGCATGGCGCGATAGCCGAGCGGCTAGCAATGTGAGCTTCCGATCCAAAATTCTTGCTTCGAATCACAAAAAAAAAAAAATTTTTTTTTTTTTTTGAAATTTGCATTGTAGGACATTTCTGATTATTTATTGAAAACAGGTTTTTGGCTTTTCTATTTTTGGTTTAGATACTGAAAGTCAGCTTAAGTGAATCGGTATAAATATTTCGTACATTAATTTTTGTGAGCGTGTAATTCTCAAAAGGTTTATTAGAAAATGTATTGACAAGGTAGTTTGTTGGTTGTGTATGGTTATCGCTTCTCGGCCTTATGGCTAAGATCAAAGTGTATGTATCACCCCGGGGGGGAAAAGTCCCCCCGGGGAAAACGGTCTTAAAGCCCATTTTATCTATCTGTTCTTATCAGCTTAGCATCTGATAGATCCTCCATCGGAGGACAACAAATGTTAAACCGATTTTTGGAAATGGGCGGAGTGTTTTAGGGGCCCAAATTATTGAATGAATACAAGAAGAAATATACTAATACATTTAGCTTTGGTGGGAAGAGACATAAATTTTTATATGAATACAAGTAGACGAAAATGGAAGAAATTTGTAAGTCTGTTTCTTCGGTCCGTTTGGGTATTTTTTTTTACAACATCGAAACCAAAGCATTTGTATCATATTTTAGCTATCATAAGCCACTCGTATCATTTGTTGAAATTGAAAACATTGAGGATGAATAATAATAAAATGAAGAAAATAAAATATGAACTTTATAGCAATATTATAATGAACCTATAATTATCCCGCCCCTAATGCTGCTTTCGTCTCATTCTCTCTCAGTTTGTTTTACGGAAGGTTTCACTTCTATCGCGTCTAACCGTTAGACTGGTTTTTTTTTTTAGTTTGGGACCAGTTCCGTTGTGTACTGCACCGTACCGCACATACCGTACAGTGCTGCACTGCACAATACTCCAATAAATATTATGTGTTTATAATGACACTTGTTATCATTTTCATGCTTCGATGCCTACATATCAAATTAGTAAAAAAAAATAAAATCTTAAAACTCACACAACTCTTTTAATTTTAATTCAATTACAGTCAAATATAGCTCATTCGACGCGAAATTAAATTTACTGTAACAGTAGTGTACTAAAAAAAAATCCTCAATATCGGATAATATCGTAAAAATGATGTCAAAGTTGAAAAAATAGAGAAAAAATAAAAAAATTCCGAATACTTCCGTCTACAGTCTCGTCAGTTTTCATTTTAGAAAAATTGTCAACACACTGTCAAAAAGGCTTGTTTTTGTTCTTTCGAACTAAAAAAACAAATTCGAAATCGGAAGGAAATTGGCGAAGTTAGGAGTGATTGTTCACATCAACCTACTGAAAAACGGTTTTATGGCCATAAAATGAGATTTTGGGGGTGTATTGGAAATTTCTCCTATACCATGTTTCTTAGTTTTACTATACCTACAAGTTGTGCTAGGTCTCTATAAAAGTATATTTTCACTGTCGCACAGTGTTATTTGTCAAAGAACAGATATTCGGTAAAGTAAACTGTTATATGGCAAGTGTAGAGTGGCAGAAGCGCGGTTTACCTCATTGTCATTTGCTGTTCTGGCTAGAAACTAAAATACAACCAGATGAGATCGACAGTGTCATAGTTGCGGAGCTACCCGATCAACAAATTGATCCGGTACTACACGACATTATAACTAAAAATATGGTACATGGACCCTGCGGAGAACATAATTTAGCTGCACCATGCATGAAGAACGGTGTCTGCACAAAAAAATACCCTCGCCGTTTCATTAACGACACCCAGACCGGAGAGGATGGGTATCATAACGCTCAGTTTATCGTAGGCGCGATACAGAAAATGGCGGTCGGAGCACTACGTTACAACTCAGGGGCAACATGGTGACGATAGATAATAGGTGGATTGTTCCATACTCCCCGCTACTATGTACGATTTTTAATGCTCATATAAACGTGGAGTATTGCCACTCTGTCCAAGCCATTAAATATATATGTAAATATATAAATAAAGGTTCATATCAGGCAACTTTTAGCCTTAGAAACCCACACGATGAGGTCGAAAACTATTTAAATGGAAGGTACATAAGCACATCTGAAGCTGTCTGGCGCTTATTTGAATTTCCTATTCACGAGCGTGCATTTGGTGCATTTGGCCGTTCATCTAGAGAACGGTCAAAGGGTGTATTTTACACCAGGGACAGCTCATCAAAACCCACACAATACCACATTACTGGCATTTTTTTCTCTCTGTAATGAAGATGAATTTGCGAAAACTCTTCTGTATCATGAAGTCCCGCAATACTATACATTGGCAAATAATAAATTCACTAGAAGGAGGCGTGGTGAAGATGTAGTTGGACATCCGGGGATAAAAAAAGATGCCGCTTTAGGTAGTCTACGGGATACATCCATCCCAATCAGAGTGTTTTTATCTTAGGATTCTACTGCACCACGTACGCGGTCCGACCTCATTTGCATACCTTAAAACTGTAAACGGTATTGTCAAAGAGACGTATCAAGCAGCATGCCGTGACCGAGGTTTACTTGAAAACGATGACCATTGGGGAAACACTTTAAGCGAAGCTTCGTTGTCACAGTGTCCAAAAAAACTAAGGGAGTTGTTTGTAGTCATACTTTTATTTTGTCAACCATCGGAACCATTGAAGTTATGGGATACTTTCAAAGATCAGTTCTGTGAAGATATTAGACATCGGATCAGACAACAGAATCAGGATAACACTTTACCCTTCACTGAAGTCATTTATAATGAAGGATTAATTGAAATTGAAAACAAACTTATAGAATTAAACGACAAAAATTTAAGTGATTTTGGATTACCTTCTCCCGTTCGTACCCAGAATAATACTATTGACACAATGGTACAACAGTATAACAGAAATGATCTAACAGCGTTTGTTAATGACAATGTGCCCAAATTAGTACCGGATGAAAGACATGCTTATGAGACTATTGTGGACGGCGTGAACAATAACATGGGGAGATTATTTTTTTTGCACGCACCAGGAGGCACTGGAAAGACTTTTCTCGCAAATTTGATACTTGCTAAGATACGGCAATCAGGGAAGATAGCGATTGCAGTTGCTTCGTCAGGAATTGCTGCAACTCTCTTGAACGAAGGAAAAACTGCTCCCTCTACGTTTTAACTCCCGCTATCCGTATCTTTAGATCAACGGTCTACATACTCTATTCGGAAAAATGGGCCTCTTGGTAAGTTTCTGCAAGACGCGTCGTTGGTAATATGGGATGAATGCACCATGAGTCATAGAGCTCATGTGGAGGCCGTGGACCGTACTTTAAGAGACCTCCGAAGCTCTGCTGATGTCATGGGTGGTATCACTTTTGTATTTGCTGGAGATTTCCGACAAACGCTTCCAGTCGTCAACAGAGGTACGCGAGCAGATATTATGAAGGCATGTTTAAAATCATCTCACCTTTGGACATCTGTACAACATTTGAATTTGCGCACCAATATGAGAGCTCATGTACATGGAAATATGCATAGCAACTTTCCACAACAGCTGCTGAAACTTGGAGAAGGAATTTTTCCATCTTTAAATTTGGGCACCGATTATGCGGTTACTTTGGATGAGTCTCTAGGCCAAATAGTCCAAAAATTTAGATAGTCTGATAGATGCTATATATCCTGACATCGAAAACTTAGATCAAAATGATTTTCGTTGGCTGTGTGGTAGAGCAATAGTTTCTCCCAGGAATGAAACAGTCAACGAAATAAACAGTTTAATTATGCAGAAAGTACCGGGTGAAGTTAAGTGCTATAAATCCATAGACACCGTCACTAACATCGAGGACGCAGTGCACTACCCCCAGGAATTTTTAAACACCCTGAACCCCGCTGGGCTACCACCTTATGAACTATCGTTAAAAGTTGGCACGCCGATAATGCTTCTCTGAAAATAATTTAACGTCAAATGTTGTTTATAGAGAAGCTCTACAATAATTTAGTTATGTATCCTAAAACAACAGGTTGCACTGCGGGACTGCAGGCAGAAGTGAACACTTTTGCCGGGAGCAAGACTTAGTTAGCGCTTTGCGGGCGGTCCTTTAGTTATTTCTAATAGAGATATATTTAGTATCGGCTGTGCACCCGTGCGAAGCCGGGGCGGGTCGCTAGTTATTTAATATGAAGGATCTAGCAAATCCCAACACTTCAAAATCCCCTAACATGGAATGAAGTCCCCTTATCTGGTAACTTTGCTAATGGCAAAGCTTCACGCTCTTTTTTACAAACATATTTGCGTTGCTCAGAAGTGATTAATATACGTACACGCCTATTGATTACCCTTCTGATGTAAGTTTGTCGCCCCCTCATCTAGCACTTTGCTAACACGCTCTGCTGCGGGCGTGCCATTCCGCTGCCCGTTCCTAATGTAAATGAACTCTCATCGCTGTTCCGTTCCTTAGTATCGTAGATCGTTGACGTGGGATTTTGGATTGTTTCCGTGCTCTCTCACTACACAGTGTTGCCAAACAGTACATTTCAAAATTATTTACAAAATAAACTTAGAAAAATTTTTATTTTTATTAAAATAACCTCAAAACAATATTGAATAATGTTAACTATATATATATAAATGAACTCTTTGCATTTGGTGGTTTTTGGCTTTGGTTTATTAAACAATGAAAAATTGTAACTGATAACGGGAATGTATGTAAAAGTGTGTATGCAAATATATCAATGCAACATTGTGACGATACCTTGAAACACAAATACAAACAAACCGATGTACTGTGTAAATATATAACCAAAGGAAAGCAGCTGTTTTCTACGGACAAAAGTGTTGCTGAATTTTGTGTAGAATGGAACAGTGGTGAGAATTCCCATTTACATGGGGCGCGCTGGAAGTTTCATTGTTATTATAAAGGGTTTTCCAATAAGAGGTGTTACTCCCGTAAAATATCAATGATTTCTTTGCTTGTGTGGCACGTAGCGCCATCTTGTTGAAAATAAACGTTGTCCCGATCAATACCATCCAATTCCAGCAATAAAAAATCGTTAATCATCTCTCGATAGCGCAATCCATTCACCGTAACTATTGCTCCAGCTTCATTTTCGAAAAAGTAAGGTTCAAAAACTCCGCCGTACCATAAACCGCACCAAATAGTCACAAATTGAGGATAGAGAAGCTTTTCAACAATAACTTTTGGATTTCCTGAGTCCCAGATCCGACAATTTTGCTTCTGGAGGAAGCCACCGAGGTGCCAATGGGCCTCATCACTCAATATGATTTTTCGATGGAATTCCGGATCATTTTCATGCATTTCAACGACCCAATCAGCAAAGACTCGACGTTGAGTTCTTGTGTTAACTGGACTTTATAAGCCTTAAGACCCAAATCTTTATGCAAAATACGGTTTAATGACGTTTGTATAATGCTTAGTTCCAAAGAACAACGAGGAATTGACAAACCTGGGTTTTCTTCAACACTTTCAGCTACAACAGCAATATTTTCGGCTGTTCTTGAGCGACGTGCACGGGTTTTACTCCTTTATTTTGTTCGCTGATTCAAAGTATGCCGACGCACTTTGCATGTTTGGCATAGAAAAAGTTGCGAAATTGCTTTGAGTATTATAAATAACCTCCATTGAGTATTGGTTCTAAAATACTATTCTTGGTAGGGTAGCTTTTGGCGGAATATGCACATTGTCACCTACAACGTTGTTTTCATTACCTGCATCTACACTAAAAATCCGAAACTTCTGATGCAAGTATTCTGTTTTTAGACGCACTGTCTCCACAAGCGGATTCGGTTGCTTTTCAAATTTTAAATCGGTCATGCGGCACAGGTGCCCCTTCACAGGCAGATCCTTGAAAAGTTTGTGAAGAAGACAATGCGGGCATTGTGAGCTGCCGTCTCTTCAGCATTAGTACTTAGCATGCTTATGATACCATCAAGTTGAATTATCGAGGAATGGGAGTTATTCCGAATAAGATTTTTAAAGAATTTTTGTATTATTTAACGTGTATTTCAGGAGATCTGGAGTTTCGAGCATGACCTTAAACTGAAACTGCAGTGGCATAATAAATGACACAAGATTCAATAACTAAAGTAGGATTCCTATGGGTTACTTTTTCTACTATTATTTTTTTTCAAAAACTGGTTTTGGGTGTTCGTATAAATCTTAAAATTCGACGCGAGGATGAGGCTTAAGTGGGGATTCAACTCCCTTATCTAAGGCGTGGGCTGAAGCCTTTATTGCCGAACACCGGGAGATTGCTAAAATGGATTCTACGCAAGGCAAACGCAAAAGATCCAGTGATGGGACATGGCTGAACCAAAAGAACGCCACTCAGACGACTAACATCACGATATAGAAATCTTTTGCAGTAATAGCGAAAGAAAGCTATATAACGGCCGTTATTGATCGCAGTTCCCATGACGTTGCAATCCCGCAAGCACACTGTGACCTGATAAACAGGAGTCTCTGGAAAGTATACATGGATATATTGAAGGGAAATCCAGGTCCTCCACTCAGTTGCTCGGATGCGGGATGGTTCCAATCACGCGTCAAATTAATAAGGCGCGATGGTCAACCATCGTTGTACCTATACACCCTGGAAATAAATCGTATAGAGAAGTCTTGGCCGGGGTCCCGCCTCGATGTGGTCCTCCGACAAGACATCTTCAACTGGCCAATATCCAGAGCCAATACCAGACTTCCAACCGATCCAGAGGAAGTACTGGAACTAATTAAATTCACCCTGAGGAGTATATCCCCACTACTTCCAGCGAGGATAATGCTAACCAAACCGTGCTTGCCCAACAAAGTATACCAGCGATGGTGGGGATTGTATACATAAATCCCACCACTGTAGGGCGGCCTCAGCAGCACTGTTCCTTCATCTCGCTATAAAAGAAGATGATATCCCGCTCGTACAAGAACCATGCGTCGTAAAAGATCAGATTTACGGATCTATGTCACCGACAAAGGTAAACCCAGGCCGTGCATATTAGTGAAAAACATAATATAATAATGTGTATTTACTAATACAATTTAGCGATGTGGATAACGATGTAATATCAGTAGAGTCCTGAGGAAGGACAGTATGTTTTACCTCGTCCTACATGTCACATGAAGCAGGGCAACCCCCTCCATCACTACTCCTAAGAGGTGCAGTCGAGGAAGCCGCGAGATGTGCTATCCCATTTATACTGGGAGCAGATGCTAATGCTTAACATCATGTCTGGGAAAGTTCAGACACAAACGAACGCGGTGAGTACATATTGGAATTCATTATGTGTAATAATCTTCCATATTAGTAATATATGTAGGCGACACCCATACAAGTAGCATGTATTTCTCAGGTTATTGACAAGCTAAAAATTTTAAACATTTTGTGTCATTTTAGTTGATTTTTTTTTAACTTCATTAACTAAAATTTTTAACATTTTTCATTTTAGTTCATTTTTTAAATATTTAACTCAAAATTTTAACATTTTTTGTCATTTTAGTTGATTTTTTTTAACTTCATGAACTCAACATTTTAACATTTTTCATTTTAGTTGATTTTTTAAATGTTTAACTCAAAATTATAACATTTTTTGTCTTTTTAGTTGATTTTTTTATATTAATTTCATTGACCCAACTCAAAAAAATTAAATAGAAATATATGTTAATTCTTTACTTTCATTATAATCAATATTTTTATATATATTTTCATTATGTGTAATAATCTTCCATATTAGTAATATATGTAGGTGACACCCATACCAGTAGTATGTATTTCCCAGGTTATGGACAAGCTAAAAATTTTAACATTTTTTGTCATTTTAGTTGATTTTTTTTAACTTCATTATTTAACTCAAAATTTTAACATTTTTTGTCATTTTAGTTGATTTGTTTTAATTTCATAAACTCAAAATTCTAACACTTTTCATTTTAGTGAATTTTTTAAATATTTAACTCAAAATTTTTACATTTTTTGTCATTTTAGTTAATTTTTTTAATTTCATTGACCCAACTCAAAAATATGTACGTTAATTCTTTACTTTTATTATAATCAATATTTTGGGTGGTACACTCCTGGTGTACCACCGCTATATCAATATTTTGATCTTTATGATAGTTAATATTTTGATCTTTATGGTAGTCAATATTTTGGTGGCACCTTTCGTCTTTATAATAGTCAATATTTTGGTGGTACCTTTTCAAGGTACTAGCCCCCTCCCCCCCTGAAAATACGCGTTAAGAATATTTAAAATTTTAATGATAGTTAAGTCAATCTTTAATATGAAATGCGTCATTAAAAGAATTTTTAACATGGCCGATTTTACCGTCGATTACGCCGACGATATTTGCATCCTTGCGCACAACTACGACGACATGGCACGAAAACTCAAATCGATATCGACACTGGCATCGAAAGTGGGACTCAACATCAATGTCTCTAAAACCAAGGCCATGCGCATAAAT
Source organism: Anastrepha obliqua (assembly GCF_027943255.1). NCBI lineage: Eukaryota > Metazoa > Arthropoda > Insecta > Diptera > Tephritidae > Anastrepha > Anastrepha obliqua. The sequence continues at coordinate 40,975,251 of NC_072897.1, read as the reverse complement.
GCAAACAACACGCGCCCATTCCTACTAAACTCAACACCTTTAGAGGAAGTTCAAAGTTTCTGCTACCTAGGATGCATTATCTCAACCTCTGGCGGCTGTGCGGAAGACATCGAAAACAGAATAAATAAGTCGCTGCAAGCATTCGGTCAATTGAAAAACATCTGGAGCTCCTCATTCTTGTCGCGTGGCACCAAACTAAAAATATTTAGTTCCAACGTCATATCCGTTTTACTATACGGATGTGAAACATGGAATGCTGCGCCACGGCTAATACAACGCATGCAATCTTTTACAAATCGTTGCCTTAGGCGTATACTAAAGATAAGGTGGCCAGAAACTATATCCAACGACAGACTGTGGGAGCTGACGAACCATACGCTCATCAAAACAAATATTCTGAAAAGAAAGTGGAACTGGATCGGCCATACGCTCAGAAAACCCGCACAAGATATCACGAGGCAAGCCATTGAATGGAACCCACAGGGATCACGCAGAAGGGGACGCCCAGCGCATACTTGGAGAAGACAGCTAGAGAAGGAGATAACATTAAGTGAAATGAACTGGAATGAAATTAAAAGAATGTCATTGGACAGGGACAGATTTAAGAGTTTTGTTGTAGCCCTATGCTTCACTATGGAGTAAAAGGAATAAATATATATACTGGCGGTAGTTAATTTATGAAAAATTAATAAACAAATAATAAAAAATCTAATTCAATAAAAACTTTAACATTTTTTTATATTGCAAATAAAAATTCAAACATTTATTTATATCTACCATCATTAGTTTCTTGTTCTATATCTATTACTAGAAAACTAAACTGTTCTTTCCAACATTGAATACACATGCTTTTTAAAATATCATAATCAATATCATTACAATGGTCATTAAATATGTGCTTTAGAGTAGTCTTATCTTGTTTAAATAAAATTATATAGTTAGCATTATCTCTTATCAGTTGTTTAGGAATTTTTGAATATGTTTGACATAAATAAAAACATAAGCAAAATAATTGGCAATATTATCTTGCTGTTCTGTAGAGATATCATCAAATATTATTGTATTACAGAATATGGTTTAACATTTTCAGGCGTTGGTAGAGATTGAATTGATAAACGTTTTATGTCTTTAGATTCTAAATCATTTTTAATACACAATTTATTAAATTGGATTATCATATTGCTCTTATAATATTTTGAAATAATTTATTTAATCTTTTTATTGGTTTATGAGTATCAAAATTTTTAATAGTTTATTTAGTTTTATGATCTAATTTGGTAACTTTTAAATTACCTTTCATATATTCGTTTTGCGAATCGTTTAGAAACTTGTAAATTTTAGATAAATTTTTTAATTATTATTGTAATATAGGTTTGTACTTTTATTAAAATATAAGTATTAACAAGGTAAGATCACCTTCGATGCTATCATCATCTGAAGATATTGACCATGGCTTCATATAATATATTCAGCGCATGTAGTTGTCGTTTTTGGCCCGTCACCCAAGCCGATTTTTAATACATCGTACGTGCCATTTGATTTGATGCTTCTTACTTCGTATGGTCCGAGATATTTTGGTTTCAGCTTAAGACCTACCCCGAACTGAGTTCTTTTTATGGCCACCAGGTCCCCGCGGTTATATAACGATGCTGGTTTTCGTTTACGGTTATACGATTTTTTGTTTTCTGTTTGCAGTTTCAGAATCTCCCTTTTCGCATTCTGTCTTACCTCGTTTCTCTCGTTTTGAAAATGGAAGATCATTTCATCTTCGATGAGTTGTTTAATTGTATGTCTTCTTTCTTTCGCATTTTTACCTCTATCATCAAAAGGCGTCGTTTTTGTACTCCTTGCGTATGTTGAGTTTATTATAGCTTGTTGTACTTTTTCGACGTGCTTGTACCATTTGGATGGATCGTCTGCACTCAATTTTGCCAATACGGAGCTAATTACCGCATTTAACCGTTCGATCTGTCCATTCGCACGAGGTAACCCTGTGGTTATTGTGTGATGTTTTATACCTTCAGCTTCGCAGTAGTTTTGAAAGTCATCAGATGTAAAAGCTGGGTTACCAAATATCGCGTTCTGGATTTGTAGCCATTTAATTACCTCTTTCGCTGATGTCGTTTTAGTTGGGTACAGCCAACAAAATTTTGTGAATCCATCAATCACTGCAAATATATGTTTGTAAAGCTTGCTTATCGATTCCAATGGGCCAAGGAAGTCGACGTGGTACGTTTGGAGTGGTATTTCACCTTTCTGTAATAGATGCACCTCACCTTCCTGTTTACCTAGTTTTCTGTTTGAAATAATGCAAGGTATGCAGTTGGCAATGTGACGTTGTATCTTTTCTTCAACTTTTGGTATATAGTAATCTTTGGTTATCAACTCCATAGTTTTCTTCACTGCAAAATGACCATTATCATGTGCTTTTCTGATAATTTCCCTTTGCATGTTGTTGGGCACAACAATTAGTTCGTCGTCACCTACAAGCTTGTACAAAATGCCACCTTTCGTAAAATAGTCGTTGAAAGTGGTTTTTTCGCGAAGAACATCTAAAATAACTTTGAGTTCATCATCTTGAAGTTGCGCGCGGCGCAATCTAACCAAAGAATCATCATTTATAGAAAAAACTGCGTAACGGCTAAGGGCATCAACGTGTCTCATCTGGGTGCTAGCTCGATGCTCTACTTCATAGTCGTATTCTTGGAGGAACAATATCCATCTAGCGACTCTGGTGCATAGGTCTTTTTTGTCTAACGTCTTAGTGAAGGCATTGCAGTCGGTTACTAACTTGAAATGCAGACCTAGTAGATAAACGCGAAACTTTTTTAGAGCCTCTATAACCGCCAAAACTTCCAACTCATAGCTCGTGTACTTTCTTTCAGCCTCGGTTGTCCTCTTACTCATATAGTAAATAGGATGCAGATGCCCATCTTCAGGCAATTTTTGTAGTAACACAGCTCCATAACCATCGATAGAGGCATCAGTATGAACTTCAGTTTGAAACTTTTGATTAAAAATGCTTAGAATCGGTTTTTCGCTTAGACATTTTTTTAGTGTTTGAACGATTCGATTTCTCTGTTTTTCATTTCGAGTTTTACATTTTGCTTCGTTAGGTCACTGAGCGGTTTTGCTATCACCGAGAAATTTCTAACAAATTTTCGAAAATATCCCGCAAGGCCCAAAAAACCCTGTAATTGTTTCAAATTTTGTGGTATTTTGTATTTTGTTACAGCTTAAATTTTTTTTTTGCTTTTGATTTTCTACAACATGCCCTAAAAATTCTACTTTTGTTTTAAAAAATTGACACTTCTTAAAATTTATATCGAGCCCATAGTCCTTGCAAACTTGCATTACTTCATCTAAATTTTTTAAAGCACTCTCTTCGTTTTGAGCAGAGATAATCACATCGTCCATATAAAGTAACGCGGTTACTCTACGCACCAAGTCTCTAAAAAATGGCATTTATATGCCTCTGGAAAACACTCGGAGAATTCGACAAGCCGAAAGGCACTTTCAAAAATTGATACTGACCGTTGTGTGTTACGAAAGCTGTGTATTTACGACTAGACTCAGCTATGGGCACATGGAAAACCCCGTTTCTTAAGGGGGAAGTCTACTGTGACAAGGGAAAAAACAGGCTTATTTTCCGGATTTTATTTCTAACAAAATATTGCTCGTACATAAAATCTATTTAAACTCTTATCTTTATTATATATTTAAGTTTTTGAAAAAAAAAATTTAAGTCAAAATATTCAAAATGGCCGCTGTGGCACTTCTGCAAGCGCAGATCCGCTTTTCTTAGGTGCCTAAACGGTGTACATGAAATCTTACGTTTCGGTGATCTTAAACAAAAAAACAAAATATTGTTATCATACACATAGTATTGACTCTCGTCTGACGTAGGATTATGTCGATAAAAAATTTTGGCGTTGAAAAAAAAATTCTTGAAATTTTTTTCTTTTTTTTTGCCTAAAATTGATGTTACTACTGTTTATAGCAATTTAACAAATAACGATATCAAAAAAATCCTATGCCAGACGAGAGACACTATTACAGAGAATATATAATTAAATTTTTAAGCTGATTCATTTATCAGAACTCGAGATATCGTGTACACCGTATACAAAAACTTAGTTTCGAGAAAAATGCGTTTAAAGTTTCAGTATTAGCAGGTACGCGCTTTGTAGCGCTTCGGGAAAAGGTCGAAATTTCAACGAAGAAAAATTTAGCCAGCTGTAACACATATTGTACCTTATTTAAGAGGGCTCAAAGTATTTTTTAAGCTAATAAAAAAAAATCGATTTTTTGAAAAATTCACAGTAGACTTCCCCCTTAAGTCAATTGTAGAAAAAATGTTAGCATTTTGTAATTGGTCAAGCTGATCTTCGATTAAAGGTAAAGGAAAATAATCTTTTATCATCACTTTATTGAGTCTTCGAAAGTCGATACACAGTCCTGGCGTACCATCACGCTTCTTTACCAACACAACCGGACTACAAAATTCAGAATCCGAGGCTTCTATTATGCCATCACTTAACCACTGTTCCACCTGACTGTCTACAATGTGTTTTTCAGCTATAGGTAAACATCGCTGCCTCGAAAATATTGGCGACTCATCTTTTAAAATAATTTTCATTTGAACATTTGCAAATTTTTGTTTATTTGGTTGATAAGTTTTTACCATGTCGCGCACCTTTTGTTTTGATGCTATTTGGGCCATTTCACCGATATCAATTTCTTTTTCGTCCGCAGCTTTTTTAATTTTCATCATAAAAAATTTTGAATCATCATCACTGTCATTTTCTACTTTTTTGATATGCAACTCTTCACGATCTATCTTTACTTCAGCGTAAGCACAAAAGTTCTCTCCGATTATCACTTCACAATCTTGGAATTTTGAAGGTACAACCAAAAATTCTAATTCATATATGTATTTCGCCGTCTATCTCAATTTTATATTTCAACGCACCCATTGGCTTTACTGCATTTTTAGTGTCACACTCACCGAAGCCATATAGTGAAATATTACATTCCTTTAAATAAGGTTTATTCAACACATTATACACAATCTCAGTAATGAGGCTAAACTTACTCCCCCTATCAAATAATGCTATTAATTTTTTATCATTCATTATTCATTATGCTTCGTTTTCCTGTAATAAGTCGTGTGTTTCGCTGAGCGTCTTTGTTTAAACTCTTATTATTTGTGCAATTTTTAGCAATATGGCCACACTCATTGCATTGAAAACACTTTTTCCCCTTTTCTCTACTCTCACAATTAACGATTTTGTGGCCTTTCGCCCCGCAATTGTAGCATTTAAGTTCATTTCTTTCGGTTTTGTTTACCATCCCCTTTTTTCCAATTTCTTTAGTATCGTTTGTTTTCACTTTTTCGCGTATTCCCTCATAACATCGAAGCTTTTCCTTAAATTCACGAATATTTTTTGCTTCATATAGAACTATCTTACTCACACTCATATCGCGTATACCATCAATTACGTATTGAATCAAAGCATTTTCTTCAATGTTTCCCCTTGCTGCTAACTCTTTCATACAAAAAAAATATTCCTGACGTTCTCCTCTCTTTTCAACTTTCTTTCTGTCAACTGCTTGTTCAAATGAGCGTTATTTACCACAGCCTGAAATTCATCCATTAATGCTTTTTTCAGTTTACACCACGATGTGATTCCCCTTTCACTTAAAATGAACATTCTTGCTAAATCTTTCAGCGACTTCTTTGCAAACACAAATTTCTGAAATGCATCCCAACGCATGAGGGTAGCAGTTTCTTCGAATTCATTTACCCTCACATCTATTGCCAATTTGTCAGTACCATCAAACGGCCTTATTGAGTCTTCAATATCACGAAAATTTATTGCAAATCGCGACATTTGCATTGGCATTTCATTTTCGTTAGCTTCACTTGCGCTTATACTTGTAACTCTTTCCTTCTTTTCCGTCGTTCCTGCCTTCGTCGCCGTTGATAGAAAAAAAGCAATCGTCGTTTCTCCTATTCCGCAATGTAGAACAAGCACGTTGTTCTGCGCCGTCGTAGCCGTTGGCTGCCTCGTCTTCGCTGCTAACGCCGTCGTCGTCATCGTCGTGATTTTCTGCATCGCTTGCTACGAGTAAGCGTCCCTTCTGCAAATTGTGAAATATGTGTAATTTCACATCAGCTACATTGTAGTCGATTCCTAAAACGTTGCAAATGATGACTAGGTCACGTTCGTTCAAATTTGCATCTACATATTGAGTTTTAAGTTTGAATTGCGCGCTGCTTTCGTTGTAGGCGAAGCCACAGAACTCTCTGAGTCGTTGGCGGTTACCTCTGTCGCCTTCGCTTTCAAAAATATATTTATGCAGCGTCGTTATTTTGGCCTTACTGCCACTGCGCAGGCTACTTTTAGTCAAATCGTTGAGGCATGCCATTCTCTTTTCTTTGTTGAGCCCCCAAAATATAGGTTTGTACTTTTATTAAAATATAAGTATTAACAAGGTAAGTTTTTATTAAGGAATTAATTAATTGTGTATTTAGTTTTTCGCCCGAAATCGACCACCTTCCATGCCAGTTAAAACACGACTCTCTCGTTCGCCGTTGTTGTCAGGGTTGCCTGAAACACGAAAGGAGGAGTAGGGATTACACCATTCCCACATTAATATAATTAGTTACATATTTATTTCAATTAATTTTTAGTTAATTAAAATATAATATTAAAACATTTAAAAAACAAGTCAAACATGCATTACTTGATTTGTTAATGGATTATACGAATAACTATCATCACTAATAATTAAACAAGGAACAGTTGTATTTGCTGGAAAATTTTCTGTCCATTTAAATTCAATTTTAATATCAATGGCAGCCTCTTTAATTACCTCATTTTGTTTAGACGTATCAATGCATATTATTGGATATTCTTTTAAAAATGTATCATAATTAACTATTGGTAAATTATTTATACTAGAACCATAGTATGAATTTTTAAAATCTAGAAACATATTATATAATGCATGAAATTTATTTTGATTAATAGATAGTTGCATATCATAGTTTAGATACCTATTTGTATTTAATTTAACTACAACATTTTCTAAATTACAATGGTCAAATTTACTATTGTCTTTATAATTATTCTGATTTCTTAATGTTTGAAATGTAATAAGGAAATATCTAGGTTTAGCACTAGATGATGTTATTTTCCACGTATAAGTATTTACAGCTGGAATTGCAGTAGTACAATAATATCTCCAATTCCTGAAATACATTTGGTAATTTGGATTATTTGAAATATTTTTATTAATTTCATGATCAACTTCAACCGAAAATTTAACATGAGGCATTCTCCACATTAACTGATTAAAATCAATAAATAAGTATGATCACTTAAACCACTATCAATAATTAAACAATTTGCATCATCATTTGATCTTATTAATTCTAATTTTTGATTAATTCTAAAAACAAAATTTTTGTAGTCATCAAAAAATCCAATTAATATACACAAAGGAATGCTAACAGAAAAATAGCCTTTCTTATTACAAGCACTACCTTTATTTACAATTTGCCAACCAGCATTATTTAATGTTTTTTTTTTTTTTTTTTTGGTGGGTGAGGTAGGGTTCAAAATGCCTTCGCACTTACAGCGACCGTCGTCTACTGCGTCGTGTGGTGTGGCCACTAAAACAGTCCCTCCTCCTCTCCTGGGGAGATTCCTCTCCCGGAACTGCTTTGTACATTACTTCGGGAGGGCCCAGAACGGCGTCCATGAAAAGGACCAAATTCTAATTCACCCACGTCTGGGTCCACCATATTTGTAGCCAGCATTCATGCTATAGGCTCGTCTTCTTTTGTCTCTATCTGCGGGGCTTCATGTTGTCGGCTTATCTTCTAGTCAAGTATATTAGCATCTCTGTCCATGTCAAGTTTTTTGGCACGTAGGACTCGCTCTATATACGTGCGAATAATTTGCCAATTTTCTGCGCTTTCTATCATTTTATCAGTGATGTTGTCAGCTCTTAAGAGGCCTAGTCTGCCTTCGACAGCTTTGCGATCTAGTTTCCATCTCTCACATTTGAAGAAAGTGTGATCTGCGCCGTGAATGAGTGCATCTCCGTAGATGCATTTAGTGGTTTCTGACTTGCCTATGTTGTTAAGGTATTTGTAAAAGTATCCATGTCCAGATAGCATCTGTGTGGTATAATAGTTTACCTCGCCGAACTGTCTGTTATACCATTTGTCTAGATTTGGTATAAATCTCTTCGTCCATTGGCCTTTCGTCTCTGACGTCGCCTCTTGCCATATTTGCAGTGTATGTGCTCTAATTTGCTGCTTTGCGCTCGTTTTGGTGCGGGCGAGTGTGTGGTCTCCTATGGCGTTTGTCTCGCTCTTTTTAAAGGTCCATAGTTCTTTTCGCTCCCTCGCTAGCAGATCTATAAGTATCGTGCCGCTAATAATGAGTACTGCTGCTTCTGATACCGTGCGATAAGCTCAAGCAACGCGGAGGGCGGCGGTTCTTTGGGCCTTGGCCAGGATCTTGCGGCGACACTCAGTTTTAAGTGTGTCCGCCCATACTTCACATCCGTATAGTAAAATGGATACCGTCGTGTCCATGAGCAGCTTCCGCCTGCTTGCGATGGGTCCTCCGATGTTTGCCATTAGTCTTGATAGCCTTGAGATTGTTATGGTGATTTGTGCCCAGTATGTCAGTTTGTTGTCGAGTTTGATGCCCAGATATTTCACTACTTTTGAGGTTGGTTTGTTCTCTGTGTAGACTGGCATTGTCACTTCCACAGGTATGCGCGCTCTCGTGAATAGGATCAGTTCTGTTTTTTCCGGAGCTAAACTAAGGTCTTGCGAGTCGAGCCATTTGCTAATATGTTTCCAAAGGAAACGGTTATTTAAAATAATTGTAGTCTTGTATTTAATTGTCTTATCAAATTATAAAAAAACATCATTAATAGAATAATAATTATTACAATCAATAATACAAAAAAACAAAATCGCACTTTTCGTCTGATGAATGACTTTTGATACTTGATGTTTACTAATTTGACAACGCTGATTCTAAATATACCCTCATTTTTTTTGTAACAGCTCTTGTTTACGAGTTATAGCTGTCACAAAAAAATCACTATATTTCAGTGTTAATTGACGAATATTTAAACAAATATTAAGTTTTGTTAATATTATTTGTTATGGCATCGTCAAGACGAGTTTGTATAAATGACCGGAATAGTTTTTGTTTTATTTGCGGAGAGTATATGTTTCAAGAAAACCGTTTGAATGTGACATCGTTCGTAAATGAGGCGTACAAAAATTACTTCGGTCACCCAATGGAAATGAAAAATAAGCCTTGGATTCCACAAAAGGTGGACGAATAAGAAAAGGAATAAATTTAGATACGACACTGCTATGATCTGGATTGAACCTGTGAACCACCACGACGACTGTTATTTTTGTATGGTAAAAATAACTGGTATTAACCGAAAAAATCGAGGCAAATGGGAATATCCTTCCATACGATCGGCACATAGACGTGTTTTGAGCCCTACGATGTCATCTGAACCTCAACCTGGTGCTTCACAGGAAGAACCTTTACATTTTGAGGCAAAAACAGACAATAGCGATAGTGACTTTGATTGTGACCTGGGAACACCAAAACCATTTAACCAAGATGATTTAAACCCACCTTTAGTATCAAGGGATCGTATAATTTTACCTCCGTTACATATAAAACTGGGGCTTATAAAACAATTTGTTAAAGCTCTTGACAAAAATCGAAATTGTTTTCTTTTTCTGTCTAAAAAGTTTCCAAAATTTAGTGCAGAAAAGATAAAAGCGAGTATTTTTGACGGGCCACAGATAAGGTCGTCAATAAAAGACTCAAATGTCATAGATACTATGACAGTGATTGAGAAAATGGTATGGAATGAGTTTGTTTGGCTTGTTCAAAATTTCTTAGGAAATAAGAAAAGTTCTGACTATTCTCAGCACGTCGAACAACTAATGGATCACTTCCAAAGGGTTTGATGTAATATGATCATTAAGTTACACTTTCTTCACAACCATCTGGACTATTTTCCAGCCAATCTTGGGGATCTCAGCGAAGAACAGGGCGAGCGATTTCACCAGGACCTTCGTACGATGGAGGAACGCTATCAAGGTTACTGGAACACACACATGATGGCCGACTATTGTTGGAGCATTAACCACAGTTCTATGCCTTCAACTTCAGCAAGGAAATCATATAAAAGACATTTTTTTCAAACTTAAGAAGGCAATAAAATAAAATAATCTTTAAATCTATAGTGTTTTATTACAAAAAGTCAAATGTGTCATATAGAGTCATATAGAGCTGATAGAGGAATTTCAGTTACAGATTTGAAATTGTCATTAAAAATTGGACTAAAAACATGTATCATAACCCAATCATCAGAAATGCTGTTGTGCAGTGTAATATATTATAATCATTATTAATAGAATTAACATTATGTTTACTACTGTTATTTTCGAGTGGTATTATTTTTACATATATTACATTTTTGTAATTTTTATTTTTTTATTTATATTTAGAACTATTTTCTGTATTTATTAATTAACTTTTTTTTTTTTTTAATATCATATTGAAAAGTTCATCATCAGTTAATTGTCTACTCTTCTTCTTTATAGATGGCATTTCATTTTTATCCTCCTCTATTAATTTTTAAGTTTTATTACGCAATTTTTCATAATTTTCTTCTGTCATCAAGTGTTTCCATCTGCTAAATTTTCAATTAGTTTTTCCATTTTTTTGTTTTTCTCCACTATTTCTGGGTTTTTCTCTACTAATTGATTTACTAGATCAGAAGAAACCATTTGTGCAAATTCTAATATCATTTTTTCATTATAACTTCCCTTACTAGTTCTCTACTCGCATCAACTGAAACACAATTATTATATTCTATTAATTTATAATTAATAATATATGTGTATAATAATTTTTTAATAGTCTGTGCATGATTATACCACTCATCATTAGAATCTTGAGCAACAATATTCAAACGTTTAACAAATGCATTTCTGTTTTGTATAAATGTAGAATTATTACATACAAATTGTTTATTTTCTTCAATTTGTTTATTAATTTCTTCCCTATTTATTGTTTTTATATTATTAAGTCTTAATTTCATTATTTTGAATAGTTGTAATAGTTTGAATATTTGACATTTTGACTATGTTAACGGTTTACAAAAATAAATTTATTATTTATTTATAATAAAAAAAATATTTAAAAAATTTATACATATATAAATTATAAATAAATTAAAAATGAATTCGAAAATGGTATCACCAGCACAATATTATATACCACCACCTCCACCTCTAAAAAAACAATCTAATTTAAGTATTGTAAAACAACATATATCTAGTTTGAAAAATGCAACAATTGAGAATGAATTAAATCAATTAAGAGCTGAAAATTATGCATATGATATTCGACTAAAAAACATTGGTATGAATACTATACGTAAAACTAATAAACAGGAGAATAAACAAGAACAATTGGGAACAATTGAGAATGATTCAAATCAAGAAAAATAATTAGAAAGATAGAAAAAAAGGTGAAAATTGGTGAAAATTGGTAAATAGGTACAATATATATAAACATAATACTTATTAATTATTTATTATGTTTTCTTCGGAAACCGTTCACAAAGTGAATTTAAATCATTTCCAAAAGAAATATATATACATCACTTTTTTTTTTTTAATTAATCGTACGATATTATGGTAACGGTATTAGAAATAATCTTATAAATAATCTTCCATTTGAGTTACATTCTCCAGGATATAATTATTTAGGACCTGGTACTAATCTTGAATTAAAACGTGAAGAATATGTGCTTCCAAATATGTTAATAAATTAGATGAAGCAGCTAAAGAACAGGATATTGCATATTCTAAAAGTAATGATATAAAGAAAAGACATGAAGCTGATAAAATTTTAGAACATAAAGCATGGTCAAGAGTTTTAGGAAAAGATGCTAGTTTATCAGAAAAAGTAAATGCATATTTAACTACTAATGCTATGAAATTTGAAAGAAAAATGGGTATGGGTTTGACAACTCACAATTCATCAACTGAAGAATTGATAGATAATAAAAAAGAGAATAGGGATGAAATTAATTTTATTCCAAAATGTGGACGACACATTAAATATCCAATACATTAATGATCCAATGAAGATCAACAAAAACAAGTTTACGATGCAATGAAAAATAAAACAGATATAACTATAAAATTAGAACCAATTCAATTACAAAGAACTAAAGAAAGTGCAATGAACGAAACATATTTACCATTTACTAGAAAACAAATTAATTCTATAAAAAAACATTTGAATAATAAAACTACTTTAAAAATTTTTACATTAAAATTATCTATGTCTCAGTTACAAAGTTTTAATAATGAAAAAATTGATGGATTTTTTACCAGCACTATTACCAGAGAATGTTAATGCAATGAGAAGGTGCAAATGTTACTGTGAGCTTTTTTTAGTACAATTGAGATTTGAAAGATTTGAAGTAAGGAAATTTAGCACACCGAGTTTATAGACACCTCACTGACTTTTCCCCACACAAAACTTAGAAACACCACACATCTTTCACCTCAACACACAACACATTTCTCACCTCGACATTAAACCTATTAAATTTTTACTATTTTCGTATTTTTGAAATAATAAGCGAATACATAAAATGTATTACATAATTTTTTTTTTCAATTACATTAAATAAAAAACGAATTTAAAAAAAAAAAAATTAATAAAAAAGTTTGCGCCGGGAATCGAAATCGAGTCTAACACGTGGCGAGGAAAAATAGGCGGTGTGTTTATTTCTTCGACTGCTTATTTTTTTACTATTTTGTTACTTTCGAAATGATAAGCGGATACATAAAATTTATTACAAATTTTTTTACGATTACATTAAAAAAATAAATTTAAAAACGAAAAAATAAAAAATTTGCGCCGAGAATTGATGGCGAGTCACGTGGGGAGGATAAATACGCAGAGCGCAGAGAACGTTAATGTATAGAGAAGTCTCAATGACTGAAAAGGCAGCACTTTTCAGGGGTACTCGCTTTGCGCGCGAGGTACACCACAGCCACATTTTTCAACAAAAATTAACAGTAAGGGGCTGAATTATGTAAATTTAGCAGCAGTCGATAAGAATTTCTTGGTGATTAGAAGCAAAGAATGTTAGGTAGCTTTTTAAGATGACCTATATATTTTAATTTTTCCAAATCATCCAAAATTATATACATATGTTATGTCTGTCTGTCTGTCTGTCTGTCTGGTGTCTGTAAAACTTTGTTGAATTCCCTTCAACTGAATCAAAATCCTCTATAGAAAACGCCTCATTACCAGGCGCACAGGAAGATGGCATATGCAAATGTAAATTTGTGAATTTATATACATTTGCGCGTATGTATATGCTGTGTGTATGTATGCTCACCAGCCACAGCTCAAGATAAAACGGTAAAACTTCTCAAGAAATCCAGCGCGCATTCATAGGCGCAGCGCACATTCATTGGCACAGCATTGTACATATACACATATTTACATACATATATTGATGCATACATATGTACGAAGCCGCGGGCACTCGACTTGACAAAAATTCAAGATTTATCAAATATTGGCAAATAATTCTACGCGAAATATTCCAATATTGACTATTTTCGAATTGTCGAGAAAATTGGCATATGGGCGGCTCGTTTTATGAATGAAAGTTCTTGCTCTTAGAACTATGAGCTCGAATTATCAATGAATTTTTTGATGATGAGTTTTTGTTGCACAGTACAATAGTTGAAACTGTTCGGCGCCGCCGCGACTGTTCAGCGCTATGGCAACTAGAATGATGGCCGCTACGCCTGCGTCTATGACTGTATTTTGTTCTTGTAGTCGCTAGGCATAGAATTTTAGCTTTGAACGACATATGCATTTTGAGGAATAAAGTGAGTGCCCTGTGTGTGCGGTTGTATGTACATGCATATGGTATATTAATAAGCATTGTTTTGCTTGAATTCAATTCACATATTTATATTTGCATATGCCATCTTCCTGTGTGCCTGGTAATGAAGCGTTTTGTATACAGAATTTTTTGATTTGTTTGAAGGGATATGGGCACCAAGTGTACATACGCACATACAAATATGTACATGAGTATTCAAAAGAAATTTGTTTTAGCATTTGTGAGGCAGGAATTTGATCATTAGGTTATTTTCATACATGAAATATAAGGCGATGCTCGTGAGGTAGGTCATGTTGCTTCAGTGCACACATACATATGCGTGCAACATATACATATTTAATAAAGATGCAATTGAACTTAGTTGTCCCATATATGCAAATACGTTTCTTTGAAGTTTTCCTTTATTTATTTTAAAGTTTTATACTATCTAGAAAATGCATACATACAAATGTATGTATATTATTATTCCCTGTAATAAAATGTAAATTGAAAAAGATTTGGTTTGCCAAAGGAACAAATAAATGCATATTCAAATGTAAATACATATGTATGTCGATATACCAAAACACTTGTATACTATGAATTAATTTCGACTCACAAAATTAGTAAAAATTTTCATCAAACTTGTTTAGTTTTAAATTTACTAAAACGCACACACCAAAATGTGAGACGTCGTTTTATAATGAATTTTTTAAAATTAAATCAAAATATTAAAGTTACTTTGATTTGAAATGTTGGCGCATATAATAAATATTCTCAATCATTTTTTTCATCACCTTTGTCTGAAAATACAAATTGAATAAATTTTCCTTTATCAAGGGAACATAAAAATGCACAAGCAAATACTTTGCAAAATGCCGTCGGCTATTCGTCAATTTGATTTCCTACAGAGGCCAAAAACTGTGCAGGGCCAATATGCTAAAGGAGAAATCGCTGTAAAACATCTCTGTTAAAAGTTTCACCACACCCCGGCGGCGGTTAGACTTCATTTTTGACAATTCACACTATTCGTAGCTCGTGAGAATTCTCTATATTTAACGTTCTCTGCAGAGCGTTTATTTCTGCGCCTGCGTTGTGAACAAAAGGTTTGTGATGTCTACGTAGATACGTATGCGCGCGACGCGAATAAGTTTTAATAAATTCTGAAAGTAATTCATGAAGTTTTTCATTACATACATTCATAAATGAACGTATACTCTATATGTACATAAATGATGGTATATGACAATATACATAATATGTGTGTACATGTCAATAGGAGGTATTTGCATTCAGAAAAAAAACAGTTTAAGGGGGTATTCTAGTCTATAGGCCCGAATTTCGAGCATTTTTTGACGATGAATAAAAAAAACCTATTGATATTTTTACGATACATTTTTTTATCATTTATTTATTCATATATTAGGAGCACACAAAATAAATTTGAAAAAAAAAAAATGAATTTTCATGGAGTTATGCGTCCTTGAAGTGGTCATCTGAAAAAAAAAAATACAAATTCTTAATTAATATGAATGTCATTATCGTATGAACCAGAAAAAACGGAAAAAAATTTTTTTCCATAAAATGGCGGCTACTCAAAAAATTGAGGTCGATTTTTCTCTTATTTTTAAGCTTTCTCGAATTGTTTACACATATTAAAAAATTGAAATTTCCAGTTTTTTCGAGCTTCATACGAGATATATTTAAGGAATATTCATGACAACTTTCAAGCAAATCGGTTGATTAGAACTTGAGATATCGTGCCGACCGTATCGAACGAAGTAGTTTCGAGAAAAACACTTTTGAAGTTCGGCGTCCGCTCAAACCAGTCAAGCTGTCGCGTCACTAAAATAGTTGTAGCTTCGAAAATAATTCGAATTTTGAAAAATCCTTTTAGGGAGATATTTTTGAATAGTTAAACTATCAAATTTTGAAAAAAAAAATTTTTCGATTTTTTCAAATTTCTAGACTAGAATACCCCCTTAAGATAAATCAACACTTATTTTATATTGTATATCAATTTATTGTTTATGTATTCGACAGCGTTTACATACATATGTATGTATGTACATACATTTGTATATGAAAAACAATAATGCACAAGCGAAAGAACATCACCTTATTTTCATACATATGTACATATGAATGTATGCCCAAATAACCTTGGCTTATGTATCTACACATGTCACAGCACATCACATTCTTACAGGAAATCAAATACACATACGCACTAGCGAACGAGTTTCTTCCTAACAAGTGCAAAACACTTTATGTCCTAGCATATATACATCCATATATATCTACTTGCCTGCTAAACTTCCTACAAAATAATTGTATTCATATGTTACTACATCCATGCACGTTCATACATTCATGCATACATATATGCGCGAGCACAGCGCTCCCTTCTTGCTTCCGTGTACTTTTGTCCTTCTCCAGTCTCCTAATATTGTACTTACAAAAACACAATACTTTGATAGACGCAAAGCCACAGCAACCGCAACGCGATGGCCGCTTTGCCACCACACATTCTAAAATGTTCTAGAACACAACAAAAACACATAAATCACACGCGCATGTCGCCCAAAGCTAAAATCTAAGCCTTGCGACTACGGCGCTGAACAATTTAGAACAAAAAAAAGTTCATTCATAAGTTCGAGCTCATATTTCAATTTCATTCATGAAACGAGCCGCCCATATGCCAATTTTCGCGACCATTCGAAAATAGTCAATATTGGAATATTTCGCGTGGAATTATTTGCCAATATTTGCTAAATCTTGAATTTGTGTCATGTCGAGTGGCCGCGGCTCCGTATGTATGTATGCACCCTTATATGTATGTAAATATGTCTTCTAACTGTTCGACAGTCGCGAGTTAATGCGACTTAGATTCCTTGAACAATTCCAGCGAATCACACATTTCTGTCCGCAAAGCCGCATATATGTACCCTGTGATCAAAAAGTTCCGGGAATATTTAAATTAAACATAACAGAGTTAAATTTCAGGCAAATTTATTTTATCTCCTTCAAAATATGACCCGTCTGAAGCAACACACATGTGCCAACGTTTAACTCAGTCCTCCAAACACCCCCGGCAGGCCAACATGGCCTTCAGCTCCTTCGTCGTATTCTCTTTGATCTCTTTGATCGGTGCGATGGCGCGTTATCATCACGCAAAATCCAAGAATTGTTTGCTCACATTTCCGGCGGTTTGCAACATAGAGCATCTCTCTCAAAGGCTTCAAAACGGATAATTAATATTCTTTATTGACTGTCTGGCCCGATGGAAGGTACTCATGGTGGACTATGCCTTGGCAATCGAAGAAAAGAGTCAACATCACCTTCCCGGTTCTTTTTGCTCATAGGGGATACATATACCATCTTTTCACTGACGGAAAAGAAGGCGGTCGCAGTTGTTGTTTTTTATATGCATACATTTTGCGTTCGTTGAAGGCTTGTATATATGTATTTATATACATTTATATACATATGCGTGTATGCGTGTTTGGCTTTCTGGATGTGCCCATTTACACGAGGAGACATCTGGAAGGGAAACATTTTGTTCGGGGGTGAAGGACGGCCGCGGAAGAGAGAAGGGAATTTGTCTCCTGTACTGGCGACACGCTTTGCTCTTCTTATTCGTATTTCCAATCTTAAAGCAATTTTTGACAGTTGGTTCATTTGTTTTCTTCTTTTGTGGGAGAAGGTTCTGAGTTATGAGTTGGTTTTCAAGCAAATGGAAGATAACAAAGATGACAAACATCCGAACACTGCTTGGGAAATGCACGATTATTTTTGCTAGTAAAGTAGGTATAATTTAAAATATATTATGGGGCATGTTTATGTTGAATTCTAATTTTCCCCGCATTTCTAGATACTCAAGTTAATTTTAAGTTAATTATTTATGTATGAAGTATTTTTAATTTAATTTTTTTTATTCAAGTACAACAATTTATAAATATATTTAAATAAAAAAACAACAAATTATTTATTATTTAACCAGTTTGCATTTTTCATTCATATATTTAAGAAACTGTTGTCGAACGCTCTCTGCCTTACATGTAAGCGCGTGCTAGAATACATCCGAACCAGACGATGCTAAAGTATTAATATAAATGTCAAAATGTTGCCGAAAACAATTTTGCCCGTGTGGCCGCGAATGAGACATGAAAAGAGAATTTCCAGTGTCTCCCTTCCAGATGTCTCCTCGTGTAAATCGGGTCGATGCATCCATGGATATTAGAACATTTTCTCATCAATATGTGTATGTACATAAGTAGTTCAGATTTGACTAAAGAGATTAAATATAGGAATGCATATTCATATGATTGCCTTTATGGCTGTTTTACATATAAATCAATTCAAAAGAAGTATGAATAATGTTATATAGAAAATAAATTTCTAAATAACAGGTATTAGAAAAACCTGAATACACTATTTTAAATCAATTCTAATTAAACCAAATACCAAAAATTAAATAAAAATATCGAACAAAGAAAAGTGTGTACAGGACTTGAACCTGAGCCAAATATGGGACGATGTACTGCATATACGACACGTCTTTCACGATTGCGCTAAACTATAATTACTAATGAACTTTTCTAAATCACTCATTTATTCGATTCGCAGTTTTATATGCACATATTTGTTTGTATGCTCAATTATATGCATATGTATGTGTGTATGCGCGTTTGGCTTTCTGGACGGATATTAGAATGATATTTTCTCATCAATATAATTTGGATTTGATGAAAGAGATTAAAGACATATGTATGTATGTACTTATTTTCTGTTTTGATTGATTTATATAAAAATCAGGTCATATCCAGTATGAACTATTTTATACCGAAAAGAAATTTCCCTTTATGAAATACAAAAAAAACAGTATTTTAAAGAAATTTTAATTAAAATAAACTCAAAAATTTTACCAAACTTTCCTGGTTTGAATTGTAAAAAAAAAATGTGCAAGAAAAAAAAATATGACTTCAGGACTTGAACCTGAATTAAATACGGGCCAAAAAACAAAACAAATAATTCCGCCGACTTTAGCTTCTGCACCACAAATGAAATGCCTTCTTAATCGCAAATTTATTCGCTTCGCTGTGGGCATGAAATAAGTCGATTTCCATAGTAGTGTGCCGAAAAATCTTATGAAATTCCTCAGTAGTTTGGTAAACGCAGAAAAAATCTGAATTCCTGTCCTAACATGGTAAGTAAATATAGAAACCCTCCACTCGCGTCACTCGCGTGGTAAATATCTGCAATTCCCCACTAGTGAAGAAAGTTGAATTTGAAATTACCTTAGTATGAATCTACAAATTAGTACTCGAAAAAAGCTCATTTAACATTTGCTCCTTCTCATTGCATTAACATTCTCTGCTATTACCACGTATTCCAGCAATAGGAGCTGGAGTTACTGGAGGAACTACATTATATAGAGCATATAATGATAAAAAAACGAATGATAAATTATTAGAAGAAAAAATACGTCATAATAAAGTATAAGAATGGAATGGTATGTGACTTAAAAAAAAATTGATTTTGAATTAATTCCAATTAAACCATTAAGTAATTATGATTTAAAAAAATATGCTAGAAAATTTAATATAGCAAATTTTAGGGGTGTATTCATGAAAGATAGATTACCAAAAAAGATAAAACACATAGAATGTGGAATAATAAATTTAGATAATAATGATGGTAATGGTACAAATTGGGTAGCATATAAAAAAATAATAATAATAATCATATTTTTTACTATGACTCCTTTGCTATAAATAAATTACCAATATTAACAGAAAAATATTTCAAAACTAATGAAAATACTGTTATTTTTAATAATAATATTGATCAAGAAATAAATTAAATAATTTGTGATCATCTATGTTTAAAATTTTTACTTAATTAAATAATGCCAACTATATCATTAGATGGAAATTCTTCAATAATTTCATGTAATTTTGATGAACCAATAATTTTAGATAATAAACATGATTTTGAAATGTGCTTGCTTAATTTTTCTACTTATAATTCTATACCGAATATATCTGAAAAATTAAAAAATAATATTTCACATTATGTTGACTCTGTCAACGGTTCACAAAGTGAACATATTTCGACTGAATCGAGATCATTCGATAATGTTAACAAAAAAATTACATTTCCAACTGGTTCATATGAAATAAATGATATAAACAATTTAGTAAAAGAGAATATAAAGGGTATTACTATTAAACCAAATATGACAACATTAAAAGTTGAAATTAAAAGTAATTATATTATTGATTTTACACAAAAAAATTCAAAAGCTTCATTACTAGGATTTAGTGAACAAATTATTCAACCTAATACCAACATTAGTATCATCTGATTTACCAATAAATATTATGAATGTTAATTCTATTAGAATAAAATGTAATATTGTAGGAGGTAGTTATGAAAATAATATACAAACAAATATTATTCATGAATTTTTTATCAATGATTTTATTCTAATTTACATGATTAATTTCTAATTTACATCACATCATATTTAATATTTAAATATTATTCATTATTTACTTATTTGTTTATATAAATAGTACATAGTAAGACTAAGGTCTTTTAATAGTACTTCAACAATATTATAAAAAAAAAACTGGACTGTTTTTAACATACAAGTTTCTTAATCTAAATTTTACACCAGTTCATTTACAAATCAATCCAATATATTTAACTTAACTATAATAATAAGAAGAAAAGAAGCAGCAGGAAAAGAAAAGAAGGATTTAGAAAAGAAAAAAAAAAAAACAATAGCAGTACTAGTAATTAGAGAATGTAAAGAGAAATTTAGTGCGCTACTTTAATGCAATCAAACACTTTTAAAATAATTATAGACTTGTGCCCTGTAGTTAAATCTGTTAAGTCCAGCCTTCACAGTGTCGGGTAGTGAGTTCCACACTTTAACAGCGTTAATGAAAAATAATCTAGATGATGGTAGGTAATTAAATTTTGGAACAATGAATTTGTTGTGTCTGCGAGACCTTACTGGTATCAACTTCTCTGTCAGATAGGGAGGAGACCTGAATAATATAAGTTTGCACAAAAATATGCAATTCCTAGCAGATAAATAACTATTAAGGCAACAGCCTAGTAACCTTGATCTGAAGGCAGAAATATGGTCATATCTGCCAATCCCATATACATATCGCGTGGCGTTATTAAATGCCACATTAAGTTTGTGGCAAGATGTGGAGTCAAGTTTGCTGAATACCACCTCAGAGTAGGTAATGAGAGACATAATTAGCTGGAGAACTAATTTGCGCCTCGTTTTCTCTGGCGTGAATGTTGCAGAGACTCTCAGTTTTCGCAAAGTAGCGTAAATATTCCCCACAACCGTGTTTATATGGTCAGCACAGGTAAGTTTTGTGTTAAGAATAAACCCCAAATTTTTTACTTTATCCATAAAGGTAAGGGAATTTGTACCTATCCACAATTTAGGGATATTGTCAACATGCACGACACTATTACATATAGGTAAGACATATGACTTTGACGCGTTCAGACATAAAGAGTTTTCATTAGCCCATACAGAAATAGCAGACAAATCACTGTTTATTTTGAAGCATAAATCTTCAACGGAAACAATACGACTGGACAAGTACAATTGTATAAGGTTGTCAAAAAAGTCTTGCGGTATTTTTATTGAATTTTCAATTGTTCATAAAATTGGTTATAATAATGCGATTTAAGTCAAATATGCGCCGTTTTGTTCGATGACGAGTTCCCAACGAGATGCCAACTTCATAATGCCCCTCTTATAGAAGCTCGATTCCCTATTGTCAAAAAACTCGGAGAGCCAATTTTCACAGGACTCTCTTGTGGACAACTTCCGGCTACCAAGCTCGTTCGCCATGGACAGAAATAGGTGGTAATCACTTGGTGCGAGATCCGGACTATACGGTGGATGGAAAAGAACCTCCCATCCGAGCTCCCGGATCTTCTGGCGCGTCACCAAAGATGTGTGTGGCCTGGCGTTGTCCTGATGGAAGACAATTCGGCCTCTGTTGATCAAAGATGGCCTCTTCTGCATGAGTGCTGCATTCAAGCGGTCCAGTTGTTGGCAGTACAGGTCCGGATTGAGCGTTTGGCCATAGGGGAGCAGCTCATAGTGGATGGTTCCCTGCCAATCCCACCAAACACACAGAAGAACCTTCCTGGCCGTCAATCCAGGCTTGGCCACCGTCTGGGCAGCTTCACCGCTTTTCGACCACGACCGTTTGCGCTTCACGTTGTCGTAAGTTACCCACTTTTCATCGCCAGTCACCATCCGCTTCAAAAACGGGTCGATTTTGTTGCGATTCAGAAGCGATTCGCATGCATCCATACGGGCAAAAATGTTTTTTTGCGTCAAGTCGTGTGGCACCCATACATCGAGCTTCTTTTTGAATCCAAGCTTCTTCAAATGGTTTATAATGGTTTGATGACTCATGCCCAGCTCTTGGCCGATGCTACGGCTGCTACTATGCCGGTCTCTTTCGATCAATTCAGCAATTTTATCGCAATTTTCGACGACAGGCCTTCCGGACCGTGGCGCATCTTCGATCACCTCTGCACCAGAACGAAAACGTTGAAACCATCGTTGTGCGGTGGAAATGGAAACTGTATCGGGTCCATAAACTGCACAAATTTTATTGGCAGCGTGAGATGCATTTTTGCCTTTATCGTAGTAGTACTGTAAAATATGCCGTATTTTCTCTTTATTTTGCTCCATGTTTGCGACGCTATAACTCACGAACGACTAAAAGCAAACAACAATTAATCAAACACGTGTTAGCACGTGAAAAGAGCTTTCCAAAAAGCTCTAGCGTGAACCGATGCGACGAATACAACTAGAACTACGCGCTTGCAAAGACAAGCTTGCGGAAATACCGCAAGACTTTTTGGCCAACCTTATATATCATCAGCATACGCATGGACATTCACGTACTGACAAACGGTAAAAACATCATTGACAAAAAGACTGAATAAAAGTGGACCAAGGATAGACCCTTGCGGAACACCAGTTTGTACGTATCTAGACTGAGATGTTAGTTTACTGGTCTTGACCTTCTGCGTTCTGTCACTAAGGTAGCTGGCCATGAGCTTCACCGCACTGTCTTTGAAGCCGAAATAGTGTTTAAGCTTCAAACATAATAATTTGTGATTCACTGAGTCAAATGCTTTAGAAAAGTCAAGTAAACAAAGTAGAGTCAAGTCTCCGTTGTCAAAACTAATTCTAATGTCGTCCAGTATTTTAACCATTGCAGTCGAGCAACTGTGACTTTGTTTGAAGCCAGATTGTAGTGGAGAGAGTAGACGATTGTTCTGTACAAATGATGAAATTTGCGTAGCCATCAAGTTTTCGCAAACTTTGGAAAATGCGGGCAATATGCTGATAGGTCTATAGTCGTCAGCATAAATAGCATTTGTCTTTTTTGCGACTGGGAGAACTATAGCCTTTTTCCATACTGTTGGGAAACATGAACTAGTCAAGCAATGGTTTATTATATGGGTAAGGGGTCCTATTATATATTGTATGACTATACGGACGAATTTTAGCGAGATGCCATCATCGCCTACAGCATTAGACTTTATTTTGGATAAAGCTTTCAGGACATCTACCTCACTAACTGTCAAAAATTGAAACTGTTCTTTTAGAGTAGCACAAGGTGAGGACTCTTTTAAAATGGGAGCACAATTTGTTTTCTTACCAACACTAATAAAGTCGTCATTAAGTTCATCAAGGTCAATCTCACATTCGGAACTTTCCTTGCCATGAATTTTAAATTTTTTTAGGTTGGTACATAGTAGCGCGATTGATATCTGATATGACTTAATCGATGTCAATATCGAAGTCGTGTAAGAAATTGTTATAATATAAGAACAATTTCGTAATTCGTGCTTTCACAATTTTATATATTTTTTTTCATTTCAGGAAATGTACAATAAATACCTATTTATAGTATTGTAAAATATATATACTATAATATATATGAGTAGTTAACTTACTTGTTGGTAAAAATAAAAAATAGAGATTAAAAAAACTAGTGTTTCAATTTTCTTAAGGATAATAATATTTATTTGGTAAGAAGAACTTAAATGAACATATACCAATAATTTAATTCGACAGGATTTCCTTACAAAATCAATATACATATTCGTTCAGCTAAATCAAATGAATATCTGCATATGAAAAATCGTTCATATGGACGTGCAAAAGCAAACACGCTTATACATAAATACATGCATACAAACTTCCATAGACATACATACATATGAGGCTGCGAGCACTTGCGACAGAAAAAATATTTCGATTTGCTATTGTTGTCGAGAATTTAGAACACATATTTACACACATATATTGATGCATACATATGTACGGAGCCGCGGCCACTCGACTTGACAAAAATTCAAGATTTACCAAATATTGGCAAATAATTCAACGCGAATTATCCAATATTGACTATTTTCGAATGATCGAGAAAATTGGCATATGGGCGGCTCGTTTTATGAATGAAAGTACTTTGTTCGTAGAAATATGAGCTCGAACTTATCAATGAATTTGTTTTTTTGTGCTTTTTAATATTTGAAACTGTTCAGCGCCGTCGCGGGTAAATAATCATGGCGGCAACAGGTACGCCTAGGAATGCATTTTGTTCTTGTAGTCGCTAGGCTTAGAATTTAGTTTTGGAAGCATACACATGTAGAGGCATAAAGTAAGTATGTGCGGTTATATGTATAGACGAATATTCATTGTTTTGCTTAGAATAGAAACTTTTACGTACATATGTACATTGTCCCAACATATGTATTCATATGTATGTGCATACATACATACATATGTATATGTACGCGAATAAGGTTTAGATGAGTTTTTTTTGCATATGTTTGTCTATTTGCTTTTGAATTTTTTATATGTAGATACATATGTATGAGCTGTGTTTGGAGGCAGGTCAAGATTTTGTTTCTGGCCACATGAATATGGATGGTAGATGTTATATCTATTTAGTATATGAATATACATACATATGGATATAAAAATTTAAAAAGGGCACATATTGTCGAATAATAACCGTTGATGCAAATTAATGGTTTACAAAGCCAATTTTTTATGTGGATATTTTGAAATTATTTTGATAATGCACTTAATATCTATACAATTTAGTTAATTAATATATGTAGATATTTAAAATTTCACATTCATGCATGCATATACATACATACTTAGAATTAATTTATTCATCTCACAAGAAATAATCCCTTTGCGCATGCGAAATGCCTACGGGAAATAAGCATGAAAGAGAAATGTGAATTTTGCACATACATATGTGTATTAGAAATATGTTTGCATACGTCTGTCTATTTGCTTTGAATTCTGTATATGGAGATGTGTATGAGAGGTGTATGAGCTGGGGTTTAAGGCAAGTCAAGATTTTTTTCTGCCCACATAAATATGGATGGTAGATGTTATATATAATATATTCAACGCTTTGTAGTATATGAATATACATACATATGTATATAATAATTTAAAAAGTACAACATATTGCTGAATAATAAACCTTGATGTAAATGAATTGTTTACAAAGTTATTTTTTGTGTTATGATATTTGAATAATTTTGATAATAGACCTAAATTCAATACAATTTAGTCAATTAGATACTTAAAATTTCATATTCATGCATGAATATACTTAGAATTATAATATTATTATTTATTAGAGCAATATGAAATATAACACTAATTGATAGAGCACTCTAGCTACTTAGGCCTACGGTGCTATTGCGCTACTTAGCATTAAAATATTCATCTCACAAGAAATAATCCATTTGCGCATGCTAAATGCCGACGGCAAATAAGCATGAAAGAAAAATGTACAACTCTTCTGTTATTTTCTTTTCCCTAACACCAAATCATGGCATTTTATATTTCAATGCAAACGCTATATTTATTTCTGTTGACTACGCTCCGCTATGTTAACTCTCTACTGTTAACTTCCTACCCTCGTTTTGATGTGTTTTGACATTTAACCTGTCCATTCGTTCCTGAGCCTTCTCTATGAATTTACGTTCTCTGCTCGTACCAGAAGGCGCAGTCCCGGCCCGTTCCTCCTAACAAAATACGGGTAGGAAAATGAAATCAGCACAAGTTAACAGTAGGAAATTAATTAATATGGCTGCCGGAGAGAAATGAGAGGGAGAGAGTGATACGCAAGTGTGAAAAAATGTAGTTTACATTAGCTTACATTTGCTTGCGTACAGAACAGATTTGTTCATTTGATATGTCCATATGATTTGTATGCATGTTTGCAGATTTGTTCTTTTTGGTCTTTTTATGAAAATTGCGCGTAATTGTATGTATGCATGTTTATATACATATATTAGCATAGGACATACAGCTATGGTCAAACGTTTAGCGCACTTAAAAAGAAATATAATGCTCGATTAAATGATATGAAACCAAAATAAATCCAGTTTTTTTAACTAAATATATTTAACACTTTATTATAAGACAAAATAACTTAAAGTAAACAGTTTTCCCTAGAAAAAATATGATAAAATAGAAGTAATTCTTATTTGGTCATAGTGGGATTTGGACAAAGACTTATTTCTGTAAAAAATATGAAATATTTGTAAGAAATGCGAAAAGATTGTTGACTATTATTATTTACCATATCAATATTTGGTAGAATAGCCGTTATTCTGTATAACTCCTTCACACCTGCGTGGTAAACTCTCTATTAACTTTTGGCACCTGTCCAAAGGAATAGAGTTCCATGTACACCTTCCCAAAGTTCATCGATATTTTAAATTTTTTTTGTCCAACCATCGTCTTCACATCATTCCACAAGTTTTCGATTGGATTTAAATCCGGACTTTGTGCTGGCCAATCGAGCTGGGTAATATTTTCCTGCGAAAGCCAGTTTTTGACCACTCCCGCAGCATGTTTGGGATCGTTGTCGTGCATAAATATCCAATTTTTGCATGTTTGACTATTGCCATCTTATAAAGTCCATCCGTAATGTATTTATGAAATATGATATTCCAACCGCCCATGGCACTGCAAGCTTTAAGGTCATTAGGAAGTTATTTGATATTGATCAGAAGAATTCCAATTTTAAAAATTGCCCAAAATTGACGGAGGCTCATATATACCCAAGCATTTGTTATAATATAAGAACAATTTCGTAATTCGTGCTTTCACAAGTTTATATTTTTTTTCATTTCAGGAAATGTACAATAAATACCTATTATTTATAGTATTGTAATATATATATACTACAATATATATGAGTAGTTAACTTACTTGTTGGTAAAAATAAAAAATAGAGATTAAAAAAACTAGTGTTTCAATTTTCTAAAGGATAATAATATTTATTTGGTAAGAAGAGCTTAAATGAACATATACTAATAATTTAATTCGACAGGATTTCCTTACAAAATCCATATATTCGTTCAGCTAAATCAAATGAATATCTGCATATGAAAAATCGTTCATATGGACGTGCAAAAGCAAACACGCATATACATAAATACATGCATACAAACTTCCATAGACATACATACATATGAGGCTGCGAGCACTTGCGACAGAAAAAATATTTCGATTTGCTATTGTTGTCGAGAATTTAGAACACATATTTACATACATATATTGATGCATACATATGTACGGAGCCGCGGCCACTCGACTTGACAAAAATTCAAGATTTACCAAATATTGGCAAATAATTCAACGCGAAATATTCCAATATTGACTATTTTCGAATGATCGAGAAAATTGGCATATGGGCGGCTCGTTTTATGAATGAAAGTACTTTGTTCGTAGAAATATGAGCTCGAACTTATCAATGAATTTGTTTTTTTGTGCTTTTTAATATTTGAAACTATTCAGCGCCGTCGCGGGTAAATAATCATGGCGGCAACAGCTACGCCTAGGAATGCATTTTGTTCTTGTAGTCGCTAGGCTTAGAATTTAGTTTTGGAAGCATACACATGTAGAGGCATAAAGTAAGTATGTGCGGTTATATGTATATACGAATATTCATTGTTTTGCTTAGAATAGAAACTTTTACGTACATATGTACATTGTCCCAACATATGTATTCATATGTATGTGCATACATACATACACATGTATATGTACGCGAATAAGGTTTAGATGAGTTTTTTTGCATATGTTAGGAATATGTTTGCAAACGTTTGTCTATTTGCTGTGTTTTGAGGCAGGTCAAGATTTTTTTCTGCCCAGATGAATATGGATGGTAGATGTTATATCTATTTAGTATATGAATATACATACATATGGATATAAAAATTTAAAAAGGACACATATTGTTGAATAATAACCGTTGATGGTTTACAAAGCCAATTTTTTATGTGAATATTTTGAAATTATTTTGATAATGCACTTAATATCAATACAATTTACCATAGTTGATTAGATATTTAAAATTTCACATTCATGCATGCATATACATACATACTTAGAATTAATTTATTCATCTCACAAGAAATAATCCATTTGCGCATGCGAAATGCCTAGGGAAATAAGCATGAAGAGAAATGTGAATTTTGCACATACATATGTGTATTAGAAATATGTTTGCATACGTTTGTCTATTTGCTTTGAATTCTTTATATGCAGATGTGTATGAGAGGTGTATGAGCTGGGTTTTGAGGCAAGTCATGTTTTTTTCTGCCCACATGAATATTGATGGTAGATGTTATATTAATTCAACACTTTGCTGAATAATAAACCTTGATGTAAATGAATGGTTTACAAAGTTATTTTTTGTGTTATGATATTTGAATAATTTTGATAATAGACCTAAATTCAATACAATTTAGTCAATTAGATACTTAAAATTTCATATTCATGCATGCATATACTTAGAATTATTATTATTATTATTTATTAGAGAAATATGAAATATAACACTAACTGATAGGGCACTCTAGCTACTTAGGCCTACGGTGCTATTGCGTTACTTAAAAATAATTTATTCATCTCACAAGAAATAATCCATTTGCGCATGCAAAATGCCGACGGCAAATAAGCATGAAAGAAAAATGTACAAGTCTGCTGTTATTTTCTTTTCTCTAACATCAAATCATGGCATTTTACATTTCAATGCAAACGCTATATTTATTTCTGTTGACTACGCTCCGCTATGTTAACTCTCTACTGTTAACTTCCTACCCTCGTTTTGACGTGTTTTGACATTTAACCTGCCCATTCGTTCCTGAGCCTTCTCTCTGGTACGAGCAGAGAACATAAATTCATAGAGAAGGCTCAGGGACGAATGGGCACGTTAAATGTCAAAACACATCAAAACGAGGGTAGGAAGTTAACAGAAGAGAGTTAACATAGCGGAGCGTAGTCAACAGAAATAAATATAGCGTTTGCATTGAAATATAAAATGCCATGATTTGGTGTTAGGGAAAAGAAAATAACAGAAGAGTTGTACATTTTTCTTTCATGCTTATTTGCCGTCGGCATTTAGCATGCGCAAATGGATTATTTCTTGTGAGATGAATATTTTAATGCTAAGTAGCGCAATAGCACCGTAGGCCTAAGTAGCTAGAGTGCTCTATCAATTAGTGTTATATTTCATATTGCTCTAATAAATAATAATATTATAATTCTAAGTATATTCATGCATGAATATGAAATTTTAAGTATCTAATTGACTAAATTGTATTGAATTTAGGTCTATTATCAAAATTATTCAAATATCATAACACAAAAAATAACTTTGTAAACCATTCATTTACATCAAGGTTTATTATTCAGCAATATGTTGTACTTTTTAAATTATTATATACATATGTATGTATATTCATATACTACAAAGCGTTGAATATATTATATATAACATCTACCATCCATATTTATGTGGGCAGAAAAAAATCTTGACTTGCCTTAAACCCCAGCTCATACACCTCTCATACACATCTCCATATACAGAATTCAAAGCAAATAGACAAACGTATGCAAACATATTTCTAATACACATATGTATGTGCAAAATTCACATTTCTCTTCATGCTTATTTCCCGTAGGCATTTCGCAGAGAACGTTAAATATAGAGAATTCTCACGAGCTACGAATAGTGTGAATTGTCAAAAATGAAGTGAAACCGCGAACACTATTTCACCTCGCTTAACTCGACAGCGGGGAAGTTCTTAACAGGGCTGATTACAGTGAATTATGTACAAGTACATTGGCTCTGCTCAGTTTTTGGTTTCTGTATGAAATCAAATTGACGAATGCCGACGGCATTTTGCAAGGCATTTGCTTGTGCATTTTTATGTTCCCTTGGTAAACGAAAATTTATTCAATATGTATTTTCAAACAAAGGTGATGAAGAAAAAGTGATTGAATTTATTATATGCGCCAACATTTCAAATCAAAGTAACTTTAATATTTTGATTTAATTTACCTCTCACATTTTGGTATGTGCGTTTTAGTAAATTTAAAACTAAAGAAATTTGATGAAAATTTTTACTAATTTTTTGAGTCGAAATTAACTCATAGCATACAAGTGTTTTGGTATATCGACATATGTATTTACATTTGAATATGCATTTATTTGTTCCTTTGGCGAACCAAATCTTTTTCAATTTACATTTTATTACAGGGAATAATAATATACATACATTTGTATGTATGCATTTTCTAGATAGTATAAAACTTTAAAATAAATAAAGGAAAACTTCAAAGAAACGTATTTGCATATATGGGACAACTAAGTTCAATTGCATCTTTATTAAATATGTATGTATATGTTGCACGCATATGTGTGCACTGAAGCAACATGACCTACCTCACGAGCATCGCCTTATATTTCATGTAAATAACCTAATGATCAAATTCCTGCCTCACAAATGCTAAAACAAATTTCTTTTGAATACTCATGTACATATTTGTATGTGCGTATGTACACTTGGTGCCCATATCCCTTTAAACAAATCAAAAAATTCTGTATACAAAACGCTTCATTACCAGGCACACAGGAAGATGGCATATGCAAATATAAATATTGAATTCAAGCAAAACAATGCTTATTAATATACACATATGCATGTACATACAACCGCACACACAGGGCATTCGCTTTATTCCTCAAAATGCGTATGTCGTTCAAAGCTAAAATTCTATGCCTAGCGACTACAAGAACAAAATACAGTCATAGACGCAGGCGTAGCGGCCATCATTCTAGTTGCCATAGCGCTGAACAGTCGCGGCGGCGCCGAACAGTTTCAACTATTGTACTGTGCAACAAAAACTCATCATCAAAAAATTCATTGATAAGTTCGAGCTCATAGTTCTAAGAGCAAGAACTTTCATTCATAAAACGAGCCGCCCATATGCCACTTTTCTCGACAATTCGAAAATAGTCAATATTGGAATATTTCGCGTTGAATTATTTGCCAATATTTGATAAATCTTGAATTTTTGTCAAGTCGAGTGCCCGCGGCTTCGTACATATGTATGCATCAATATATGTACGCAAATATGTGTATATGTACAATGCTGTGCCTATGAATATGCGCTGCGCCATGAGTGCGCGCTGGATTTCTTGCGAAGTTTTACCGTTTTATCTTGAGCTGTGGCTGGTGAGCACACATACACACAGCATATACATATGCGCGTATGTATATAAATTCACAAATTCACAAATTCACAAATTTACATTTGCATATGCCATCTTCCTGTGCGCCTGGTAATGAAGCGTTTTCTATAGAGGATTTGTATTCAGTTGAAGGGATTGAACAAAGTTTTACAGACACCAGACAGACAGACTAACTACATATGTATATAATTTTGGTGATTTGGAAAAATTCAAATATATAGGTCATATTAAAAAGCTACCTAACATTCTTTGCTTCTAATCACCAACAAATTCTTATCGACTACTGCTAAATTTACATAATTCAGCCCCTTCCTGTTAATTTTTGTTGAAAAATGTGTCAGTGGTGAAATTGTCTTCGCGAGACGAGTACCCCTCGAAAATGAACACTTTCCTGTCATTAAGACTTCTCTATACATTAACGTTCTCTGCATTTCGCATGCGCAAATGGATTATTTCTTGTGAGATGAATAAATTAATTCTAAGTATGTATGTATATGCATGCATGAATGTGAAATTTTAAATATCTAATTAACTAAATTGTATAGATATTAAGTGCATTATCAAAATAATTTCAAAATATCCACATAAAAAATTGGCTTTGTAAACCATTCATTTGTATCAACGGTTATTATTCGACAATATGTGCCCTTTTTTAATTTTTATATCCATATGTATTTATATTCATATACTAAATAGATATAACATCTACCATCCATATTCATGTGGCCAAAAACAAAATCTTGACCTGCCTCAAAACACAGCTCATACATATGTATCTACATATAAAAAATTCAAAAGCAAATAGACAAACGTATGCAAACATATTCCTAACATATGCAAAAAAACTCATCTAAACCTTATTCGCGTACATATACATATGTATGTATGTATGCACATACATATGAATACATATGTTGGGACAATGTACATATGTACGTAAAAGTTTCTATTCTAAGCAAAACAATGAATATTCGTATATACATATAACCGCACATACTTACTTTATGCCTCTACATGTGTATGCTTCCAAAACTAAAATTCTAAGCCTAGCGACTACAAGAAAAAAATGCATTCCTAGGCGTAGCGGTTGCCCCCATGATTATTTACCCGCGACGGCGCTGAACAGTTTCAAATATTAAAAAGCACAAAAAAACAAATTCATTGATAAGTTCGAGCTCATATTTCTACGAACAAAGTACTTTCATTCATAAAACGAGCCGCCCATATGCCAATTTTCTCGACAATTCGAAAATAGTCAATATTGGAATATTTCGCGTTGAATTATTTGCCAATATTTGGTTCTTATATTATAACAATTTCTCACAGGACTTCGATATTGACATCGATTAAGTCATATCAGATATCAATCGCGCTACTATGTACTGCACTTCGTCTGCTGTGGAATGAGTATTAATACCCTGACTAGCTCGGACCCGATAAAAGAAATTTTCTAAACAATCTTGGTTTAACTTTCCAAGGAAAATAAATTTTAAATTTTAATGCTGTTGAAAAAGTTCCTCGCACAATTCCAGCATCGATTTTATTGCAGTACGAAAGCCTTCGATACATTTAATAGTAGAATATGCACGCATATAGTAGACATTGGACTAAAGAACTCGAAGTAACTTAATAGTCTTTCAACTTTGCCCCTATCATCCCGCTTCAGAGGAGACCTTAATGGATTTGTTGACCGGAAATGCTTTGCATCGAGTTCATCAAAAAGATCATTCATTTCTTTAACAAATATCTGCGTGGGCTTGGCAAAATTTATCAAGTTTTCGTCAGTACCAAATAAATTTTGACTACACATCATGTCAATACCTGACGCTACCGAATTGCTCAATACTTGTGTTGCGCGTGAAACGCTCATTTTTTCGAAAATGCTTGGGTAAATATGAGTCTCCGTCAATTTTGGGAAAATTTTAAAATTGGAATTCTTTTGATCAATTTCAAATAACTTCCTAATGACCTTAAAGCTTGCAGTGCCATGGGCGGTTGGAATATCATATTTCATAAATACATTATGGATGGACTTTATAAGATGGCAATAGTCAAACATGCAAAAATTGGATATTTATGCACGACAACAATCCCAAACATACTGCGGGAGTGGTCAAAAACTGGCTTTCGCAGGAAAATATTACCCAGCTCGATTGGCCAGCACAAAGTCCGGATTTAAATCCAATCGAAAACTTGTGGAATGATGTGAAGACGATGGTTGGACAAAAAAAATTAAAAAATATCGATGAACTTTGGGAAGGTGTACAGGAAGCATGGAACTCTATTCCTTTGGACAGGTGCCAAAAGTTAATAGAGAGTTTACCACGCAGGTGTGAAGGAGTTATACAGAATAACGGCTATTCTACCAAATATTGATATGGTAAATAATAATAGTCAACAATATTTTCTCATTTCTTACAAATATTTCATATTTTTTACAAAAATCAAAACTGCGCTAAGTCTTTGTCCAAATCCCACTATGACCAAATAAGAATTACTTCTATTTTATCATATTTTTTCTAGGGAAAACTGTCTACTTTAAGTTATTTTGTCTTATAATAAAGTGTTAAATATATTTAGTTAAAAAAACTGGATTTATTTTGGTTTCATATCAATTAATCGAGCATTATATTGAACTCTTTTTAAGTGCGCTAAACGTTTGACCATAGCTGTATGTCCTATGCTAATATATGTATATAAACATGCATACATACAATTACGCGCAATTTTCATAAAAAGACCAAAAAGAACAAATCTGTAAACATGCATACAAATCATATGGACATATCAAATGAACAAATCTGTTCTGTACGCAAGCAAATGTAAGCTAATGTAAACTACATTTTTTCACACTTGCGTATCACTCTCTTCCTCTCATTTCTCTCCGGCAGCCATATTAATTAATTTCTTACTGTTAACTTGTGCTGATTTCATTTTCCTACCCGTATTTTGTTAGGAGGAATGGGCCGGGACTGCGCCTTCTCTATGAATTTAATTTCACTGGTACGAGCAGAGAACGTAAATTCATAGAGAAGGCGCAGTCCCGGCCCGTTCCTCCTAACAAAATACGGGTAGGAAAATGAAATCAGCACACGTTAACAGTAGGAAATTAATTAATATGGCTGCCGGAGAGAAATGAGAGGGAGAGAGTGATACGCAAGTGTGAAAAAATGTAGTTTACATTAGCTTACATTTGCTTGCGTACAGAACAGATTTGTTCATTTGATATGTCCATATGATTTGTATGCATGTTTACAGATTTGTTCTTTTTGGTCTTTTTATGAAAATTGCGCGTAATTGTATGTATGCATGTTTATATACATATATTAGCATAGGACATACAGCTATGGTCAAACGTTTAGCGCACTTAAAAAGAGATATAATGCTCGATTAAATGATATGAAACCAAAATAAATCCAGTTTTCTTAACTAAATATATTTAACACTTTATTATAAGACAAAATAACTTAAAGTAGACAGTTTTCCCTAGAAAAAATATGATAAAATAGAAGTAATTCTTATTTGGTCATAGTGGGATTTGGACAAAGACTTAGCGCAGTTTTGATTTTTGTAAAAAATATGAAATATTTGTAAGAAATGAGAAAAGATTGTTGACTATTATTATTTACCATATCAATATTTGGTAGAATAGCCGTTATTCTGTATAACTCCTTCACACCTGCGTGGTAAACTCTCTATTAACTTTTGGCACCTGTCCAAAGGAATAGAGTTCCATGCTTCCTGCAGAGAACGTAAATTCATAGAGAAGGCGCAGTCCCGGCCCGTTCCTCCTAACAAAATACGGGTAGGAAAGCACAAGTTAACAGTAGGAAATTAATTAATATGGCTGCCGGAGAGAAATGAGAGGGAGAGAGTGATACGCAAGGTAAAAAAATGTAGTTTACATTAGCTTACATTTGCTTGCGTACAGAACAGAGTTGTTCATTTGATATGTCCATATGATTTGTATGCATGTTTACAGATTTGTTCTTTTTGGTTTTTTTATAAAAATTGCGCGTAATTTAGGACATATGTATGTAATTAAGTTATGAAAATTGCGCCAAATTTTATGTATGCATGTTTATATACATATATTAGCAAAGGACATATTTATTTTAGGTTTACATATATGAAAATTGCGC
Source organism: Anastrepha obliqua (assembly GCF_027943255.1). NCBI lineage: Eukaryota > Metazoa > Arthropoda > Insecta > Diptera > Tephritidae > Anastrepha > Anastrepha obliqua. The sequence continues at coordinate 40,939,454 of NC_072897.1, read as the reverse complement.
CAAATATTGGAAAAAATGTATGATTGCATTAGATTTGATTTTGATTAGATAAATGTACATATATACATATGTACATATATGAAAATTGCGCCAAATATTGAAAAGCTCTTATGATTGCTTGTAACCAATTGAACTTGAATGCGCACATTCTCATTATTTTATTTACATATTTATAAAAAACTTTTGAATTTAAAGGATCGGGTGTAGGATAATGCCGTATGGGTAATTTGAAGCCAAGTATAATGATTTATTTAATGAAACTTGGTGCCTAGGATAAAGTTATACTTTTTGCGTTTCCTAGGGACGAAGAGACCCGTAAGAATTGGGCCTTGGCTTGCAACGTGCAAGTGCCAAGCACTGACAGGGTTTTTATTTGCCAACGCCATTTTGAACCCACATTGGTTACAAAATATAAACTCTTGAAAGGGGCTTTTCCTTGCTTCAATTTAGAGCCAGTAAATAGAAGTCGCTCGCCTAGTGCTGGCTCTGATTGGGTTTGCCCGCCCGTCACTGCAACTTATTGTAGGGTAGTTAAGCAAGTAGAAGAAGATTTAACTCTGGAAGAGTTTGAGAAATATTCGATATTAGAGGAAAACAGGCAGGCTAGTTATAGTAATCAGATCTGCGTGGACTTAGAAACCACAACCACTCGCAAAAGGTTTGCTCAGTCTGCTCGCTATTATCAGAGCAACGCGGTCAAATTAAATAAACGTATTGAGGAGCTTGAAAAAGAAAATAATGACCTAAAAAATAAATATTCTGAGTTGTTGAAAAGTGCAATAATTGCGGAGGAAAGTTGTAGCAACTTTTGCAAAATGATCGTCAGTACCAAAAAAGGTTGGTATAATGAGGACGAAAAGACATTGGCTCAAAATTTGAACTATATGTCCACTAAAGCAGGTTTTTGTTTACCACACAAATCATCGCTTTTGCGTTGGCGCCCCATCAGGTATGTTGTTCCAGGTTTCAATGCCAATGTCGTTAACAATTTAAGCAAAATTGCTAGCAAAATGTCCGGCACAGAACGCATATGCATTTTATTATTTGATGAAATTAGCATCAAGCCGGATCTTACTTATAATAAAATTAGGGATATAATTGATGGGTTTGTGGACCATGGGGAAGGTCAACGTCAAAGCAGAATAGGGAACAAATGTTGTTTTTTTATGGTTAAAGGGTTGTGCTCTAAGTGGAAGTATGTATTTTCCTACTATATTTCCAAAAATGGTTTTAATGGTACAGAGTTACATCAAATTGTAATGAGTAACATTTTATTTTTCAGGGTTTTCTCCGTCTTTCAGATTTTTCTCTATCTTTCAGGTTTTCCTTTTATCTTATTTTTCAGGTAGCACCTGAGCCTAGATTTTTAAACCACTACAATTTTCACTTAATCACGACAATAATTTAATTCGACAGGATTTCCTTACAAAATCAATATATTCGTTCAGCTAAATCAAATGAATATCTGCATATGAAAAATCGTTCATATGGACGTGCAAAAGCAAACACGCATACACATAAATACATGCCTACAAACTTCCATAGACATACATATGTACATGTGAGGCTGCGAGCACTTGCGACAGAAATCAAGAAATCCAGCGCGCATTCATAGGCGCAGCGCACATTCATTGGCACAGCATTGTACATATACACATATTTACATACATATATTGATGCATACATATGTACGGAGCCGCGGTCACTCGACTTGACAAAAATTCAAGATTTACCAAATATTGGCAAATAATTCAACGCGAAATATTCCAATATTGACTATTTTCGAATGGTCGCGAAAATTGGCATATGGGCGGCTCGTTTTATGAATGAAAGTACTTTGTTCGTAGAAATATGAGCTCGAACTTATCAATGAATTTGTTTTTTTGTGCTTTTTAATATTTGAAACTGTTCAGCGCCGTCGCGGGTAAATAATCATGGGGGCAACAGCTACGCCTAGGAATGCATTTTGTTCTTGTAGTCGCTAGGCTTAGAATTTTAGTTTTGGAAGCATACACATGTAGAGGCATAAAGTAAGTATGTGCGGTTATATGTATATACGAATATTCATTGTTTTGCTTAGAATAGAAACTTTTACGTAGATATGTACATTGTCCCAACATATGTATTCATATGTATGTGCATACATACATACATATGTATATATACGCGAATAAGGTTTAGATGAGTTTTTTTGCATATGCTTGTCTATTTGCTTTTGAATTTTTTATATGTAGATACATATGTATGAGCTGTGTTTCGAGGCAGGTCAAGATTTTGTTTCTGGCCACATGAATATGGATGGTAGATGTTATATCTATTTAGTATATGAATATAAATACATATGGATATAAAAATTTAAAAAGGGCACATATTGTTGAATAATAACCGTTGATGCAAATGAATGGTTTACAAAACCATTTTTTATGTGAATATTTTGAAATTATTTTGATAATGCACTTAATATCAATACAATTTAGTTAATTAGATACTTAAAATTTCACATTCATGCATGCATATACTTAGAATTAATTTATTCATCTCACGAGAAATAATCCGTTTGCGCATGCAAAATGCCGACGGCAAATAAGCATGAAAGAAAAATGTACAAGTCTGCTGTTATTTTCTTTTCTCTAACATCAAATCATGGCATTTTACATTTCAATGCAAACGCTATATATATTTCTGTTGACTACGCTCCGCTATGTTGACTACGCTCCGCTAAGTTAACTCTCTACTGTTAATTTCCTACCCTCGTTTTGATGTGTTTTGACATTTAACCTGTCCATTCGTTCCTGCGCCTTCTCCAGAGAACGTAAATTCATAGAGAAGGCGCAGTCCCGGCCCGTTCCTCCTAACAAAATACGGGTAGGAAAGCACAAGTTAACAGTAGGAAATTAATTAATATGGCTGCCGGAGAGAAATGAGAGGGAGAGAGTGATACGCAATGTAAAAAAATGTAGTTTACATTAGCTTACATTTGCTTGCGTACAGAACAGATTTGTTCATTTGATATGTCCATATGATTTGTATGCATGTTTACAGATTTGTTCTTTTTGGTTTTTTTATAAAAATTGCGCGTAATTTAGGACATATGTATGTAATTAAGTTATGAAAATTGCGCGAAATTTTATGTATGCATGTTTATATACATATATTAGCAAAGGGCATATTTATTTTAGGTTTACATATATGAAAATTGCGCCAAATATTGGAAAAAATGTATGATTGCATTAGATTTGATTTTGATTAGATAAATGTATATACATATGTACATATATGAAAATTGCGCCAAATATTGAAAAGCTCTTATGATTGCTTGTAACCAATTGAACTTGAATGCGCACATTCTCATTATTTTATTTACATATTTATAAAAAACTTTTGAATTTAAAGGATCGGGTGTAGGATAATGCCGTATGTTGTAGCAACTTTTGCAAAAATGATCGTCAGTACCAAAAAAGGTTGGTATAATGAGGACGAAAAGACATTGGCTCAAAATTTGAACTATATGTATGTCCACTAAAGCATATACTTTTATGCGTGACGATGTAGGTTTTTATATACCACACAAATCATCGCTTTTGCGTTGGCGCCCCATCAGGTATGTTGTTCCAGGTTTCAATGCCAATGTCGTTAACAATTTAAGCAAAATTGCTAGCAAAATGTCCGGCACAGAACGCATATGCATTTTATTATTTGATGAAATTAGCATCAAGCCGGATCTTACTTATAATAAAAGTAGGGATATAATTGATGGGTTTGTGGACCATGGGGAAGGTCAACGTCAAAGCAGAATAGGGAACAAATGTTGTTTTTTTTATGGTTAAAGGGTTGTGCTCTAAGTGGAAGTACATATGTATTTTCTTAATATACTATATTTCCAAAAATGGTTTTAATGGTACAGAGTTACATCAAATTGTAATGAGTAACATTTTATTTTTCAGGGTTTTCTCCGTCTTTCAGATTTTTCTCTATCTTTCAGGTTTTCCTTTTATCTTATTTTTCAGGTAGCACCTGAGCCTAGATTTTTAAACCACTACAATTTTCACTTAATCACGACAATAATTTAATTCGACAGGATTTCCTTACAAAATCAATATATTCGTTCAGCTAAATCAAATGAATATCTGCATATGAAAAATCGTTCATATGGACGTGCAAAAGCAAACACGCATATACATAAATACATGCCTACGAACTTCCATAGACATACATACATATGAGGCTGCGAGCACTTCGACAGAAAAAATATTTCGATTTGCTATTGCTGTCGAGAATTGAGAACACATATTTACATACATATATTTATGCATACATATGTACGGAGCCGCGGCCACTCGACTTGACAAAAATTCAAGATTTACCAAATATTGGCAAATAATTCAACGCGAAATATTCCAATATTGACTATTTTCGAATGGTCGCGAAAATTGGCATATGGGCGGCTCGTTTTATGAATGAAAGTACTTTGCTCGTAGAAATATGAGCTCGAATTTATCAATGAATTTGTTTTTGTTGTGCTTTTTAATATTTGAAACTGTTCAGCGCCGTCGCGGGTAAATAATCATGGCCGCAGCAGCTACGCCTAGGAATGCATTTTGTTCTTGTAGTCGCTAGGCTTAGAATTTTAGTTTTGGAAGCATACACATGTAAGGGCAAAAGTAAGTATGTGCGGTTATATTATATGTATATACGAATATTCATTGTTTTGCTTAGAATAGAAACATTTACGTACATATGTACATTGTCCCAACATATGTATTCATATATGCATATATACATACATATGTTTATGTACGCGAATACCGTTTAGATGAGTTTTTTTTGCATATGTTAGGAATATGTTTGCATACGTTTGTCTATTTGCTTTTGAATTTTTTATATGTAGATACATATGAGCTGTGTTTTGAGGCAGGTCAAGATTTTTTTCTGCCCACATGAATATGGATGGTAGATGTTACATCTATTTAGTATATGAATACATATATGTACATACATATGGATATAAAAATTTAAAAAGGACACATATTGTTGAATATAACCTTTGATGCAAATGAATGGTTTACAAATCCATTTTTTTATGTGAATATTTTGAAATTATTTTGATAATGCACTTAATATCAATACAATTTAGTTAATTAGATACTTAAAATTTCACATTCATGCATGCATATACATATGTACTTAGAATTAATTTATTCATCTCACAAGAAATAATCCATTTGCGCATGCAAAATGCCTACGGGAAATAAGCATGGAAAATAAATGTGATTTTTGCATACATACATATGTACATATGTATATTAGAAATATGTTTGCATACGTTTGTCTATTTGCTTTGAATTCTTTATATGCAGATGTGTATGAGAGGTGTATGAGCTGGGTTTTGAGGCAAGTCATGTTTTTTTCTGCCCACATGAATATGGATGGCCACATGAAGATGGAATGGTTTACAAAGTTATTTTTTTGTTATGATATTTGAATAATTTTGATAATAGACATAAATTCAATACAATTTAGTCAATTAGATACTTAAAATTTCATATTCATGCATGCGTATACTTAGAATTATTATTATTATTATTTATTAGAGAAATATGAAATATAACACTAATTGATAGAGCACACTAGCTACTTAGGCCTACGGTGCTATTGCGTTACTTAGAATTAATTTATTCATCTCACAAGAAATAATCTATTTGCGCATGCGAAATGCCGACGGCAAATAAGCATGAAAGAAAAATGTACAAGTCTGCTGTTATTTTCTTTTCCCTAACATCAAATCATGGCATTTTACATTTCAATGCAAACGTTATATTTATTTCTGTTGACTACGCTCCGCTATGTTAACTCTCTTCTGTTAACTTCCTACCCTCGTTTTGATGTGTTTTGACATTTAACCTGTCCATTCGTTCCTGCGCCTTCTCTATGAATTTACGTTCTCTGCCTTCTCTATGAATTTACGTTCTCTGGTACGAGTACTGAACAAAAACAGAAACAACAAAGCACGAGCACGCAAGAGTATATGTACACAGAACGTTAAATATAGAGAAGTCTCACGAGCTACGAATGGTGTGAATTGTCAAAAATGAAGTCTAACCGCGGCCGGGGTTTAACAGAGCTGATTGCAGTGAATTCTCTCTTCCTATATTGGCTCTGCACACAGAGAACGTTCTCTGTATATCATAACGTTCTCTGCTTTTGCTTCTGTAGAAAATCAAATTGACGATTAGCCGACGGCATTTTGCAAAGAATTTGCTTGTTCATTTCTACATATCGCACCCTAAATACAAAAGGGTCACAATTCAAAATTTTCCACACTCGAGCTTGACTTGTTTACTGTAGCACAGAAAACAAACTATGTGACATATCACGTTGAAATTTGCCATGTAAGCTTATAACAGTCCTACCAAAAAACAAAAAATTTATTTTTGCCATATGTCATCCGCGGACCGTTTTATTGATAACGTCTCATTCATATTTGAGCAGAAGTACATTTTGAGTTGTGACTCTTTTGTATTTAGGGTGCGATATGTTCCCTTGATGAATGAAAATTTATTCAACTAAATGATTATTGATGAATAATTTGAATATTTATTATATGCGCCAACATTTCAAATCAAAGTAACTTTAATATTTTGATTTAATTTAAAAAAATGCACTATAAAACGACCTCTCACATCTTGGTATGTGCATTTTAGTAAATTGAAAACTATACAAATTTGATGAAAATTTTTACATACAAGTGCTTTGGTATTTTGACATATGTATGTAAATATATGTATATCAATATATACATACATATGTATATGTATTATGTTAGCTATGCTTGTGTAAAAGTTCAATTGGATCTTGAATTCTTATAGTGTTACATATGTATCATATTTACATTTGAATATGCATTCATTTGTTCCTTTGCAAACGAAATTTTTTTCAATTTAGATTTATTACTTGGAATAATATATGTATGAATTTTATAGATAGTATAAAACTTTGAAATTTAAAATAAATAAAAGAAAACTTCAAAGAAGCGTATGTATTTGCATATACATATATATTTGTTATTTTTGGACAAAAAGAAATTGGGCATTGTTATACATACATTTGTTTGAAATAAAATTGACCGACAGCATTTTGCAAGGCATTTGAGGCATTACGTTTTTATTTCCGTTCTGTAATTTTTCATCCACATCCTATTGCAGGAGGTATACAAGCATGGTTTGTATACAAGTTTTGATATTCAAAATAAATAAAAGAATAATTTTAACAAACCCAAGATATCCTCCGTATTTACATATTTTATAGGATAAAAAAGCATATTCGTATGTTACCGTAAGTATGTATATTTGGATTAGTAACAAAATCTGTTTAAACTGTTTCTTACTACAAACATATGTATGTACATGTATGCATACACATGTAAGAAACAATTAAGCAAAAGTTCAATGTACTAAAGCAACCATGACCTACCTCACGTATTGGCATATTGATGCCCTATTGTATGTATGTCCGTACATACATATACATATATTCTCGACTCCCAGCAAAACTATGCTTATTAGTATATACATACATATGTATGTACATACAACAGCACACACAAAGCACTGGCTTTATGCCTCTGCACGCGTATGTTTCCAAAGCTAAAATTATAAGCCGAGCGACTGCAAGAACAAAATACATTCATAGGCGCAGTCGCAGCGGTCATATTTTTTTAGTCGCAACGACGCTGAAAAATCCAAAATATTCTATAACACTAAGTTCGAGCTCATATGCTCATATGCCCATATGCCAATTTTCTCGCCAATTCGAAAATAGTCAATATTGTAATATTTCGCGTTGAATTATTTGCCAATATTTGGTAAATCTTCAATTTTTGTGAAGTCGAGTGGCCGCGGCTCCGTACATATGTATGCATCAATATATGTATGTAAATATGTGTTCTAAATTCTCGACAGCAATAGCAAATCGAAATATTCTGTCGCAAGTGCTCGCAGCCTCATATGCAAGTATGTCTATGGCAGTTTGTATGCATGTATTTATGTACTATATATGTGTGTTTGCTTTTGCACGTCCATAGGAACGATTTTTCATATGCAGATATTTATTTTATTGAGCTGAACGAATATATTGATATTGTAATGAAATCCTGTCGAATTATATTATTGGTATACCTTTCTTTAATCTCCTCTTACCAAATAAATATTATTATCCTTAAGAAAATGAAATACTAATATAGTTTTTTTAATTTTAATTTTTTATTTTTATTCACAGAAATTTAAGTAATCTTATATGTATATGTATATGTATATATATTACAATGCTATAAATAATAGGTATTTACATTTCCTGAAATGAAAAAAAATATATATAAAATTGTTAAAGCACGAATTACGAAATTGTTCTCATACTACAACAATTTCTCACACGACTTCGATATTGACATCGATTAAGTCATTGCGATTTACCTGATTTTTAAAACACTACTCTCAATCCATCATGATTAAGAAAAAATTGTAGTGCTTTAAAAATCTAGGCTCGGATGCTAGCTGAAAGAGAAGAAAAAATAAAAAAGAAACCTGTAAAATAGACTAAAAAATAGAAAAAACCTGAAACGGGAAAATACCTGTAAAATATATAAATAAAAAAAACCTGAAATATAGAAGAGTGGAAAACCCTGAAATAAAAGAATAGGTATCATCATATGCAAAAGATAGCTAATAGATTATTAATTACCTGTGTGAACGGCGAATCTCTTTTCGTGGGGCCCTGGCTTACAACCTACTTACAACCTACAGCTTTTTTAATTTATTTTGTAGTTTTCTTTCTTTGACTTTATTGACCTCATTTCGCAAGAGCTACTACTACTATTTTTACCTTACTTTCCTTTTAATACTTTATCTTTACTACTATCTGTAATTTTAATTTTAATTTTAATTTTGATTTTACTGTTAATCTTTTTATGTAAACTATTCTTAAGGTCAATCATTGTAAAAATAACCTACGGTTGTATGTTTTGACTTTAATAATAATAAATAATAATAAATAAATAATATTTGCTTAAATTTAATCTAAAAACTCTTAGTTTTCCCTATTTCCCACTATTTATAGCACACTCTAGACTTCATAATCCGCATAAGCTGTTCAAATGCAAAGTTCAAAAACGGTTTGAGATAAAAAATTAATAAAAACAATTTTGCTTGATATTTTTCTGATTGGTTGTTTTGATTTTATTCAACAAGGCATAGCAACGGGTATTGTAATATTATGGTTATTAATAAAAAATTATTTTCTATGAAATATATGCACATACACATTCAAAAATAATTTAAATTTCTTAACTTCCTCCACTTTCCTGCCTCAAAACTCTAATGCTACCAGTTAACAAACCTCACCCTCAATAAAACCTATCCACCCTAATATTATATCAAATGAATTTTCATGCAAATAAAGATACAAAAAGCACCTGTAACACCCCATTTACATACGGAGACATCTGGAATAGAGACACTGGAAATTCTCTTTTCATGTCTCATTCGCGGACACACGCGCAAAATTGTTTTCGGCGACATTTTGACATTTAATACTTTAGCATCGTCTGGTTCGGATGTATTCTCGCACGCGCTTACATGTAAGCAGAGAGCGTTCGACAACAGTTTCTTAAATATATGAATGAAAAATGCAAACTGGTTAAATAATAAATAATTTGTTGTTTTTTTTATTGAAATATATTTATAAATTCTTATACTTGAATAAAAAAAATTAAATTAAAAATACTTCATATGTAAATAATTAACTTAAAATTAAACTGAGTATCTAGAAATGCAGGGAAAAATTAGAAATCAACATAAACATGTCCCGTAACTATTTTAAATTATACTACTTTACTAGCAAAAATAATTGTGCATTTCCCAAGCAGCGTTCGTATGTTTGTCATCGTTGTTATCTTCCGTTTGCTTGAAAACCAACACATAACACCCCATTTACACGATGTCTCCACTGGAAGGGAAACATTTTGTTCGGGGGTGAAGGACGGCCGCGGAAGAGGGAAGGGAATTTGTCTCCTGTACTGGCGACACGCTTTGTGCTTCTTATTCGTATTTCCAATCTTAAAGCAATTTTTGACAGTTGCTTCATTTGTTTTCTTCTTCTGTGGGAGAAGGTTCTGAGTTATGTGTTGGTTTTCAAGCAAACGGAAGATAACAAAGATGACAAACATCCGAACACTGCTTGGGAAATGCAGGATTATTTTTGCTAGTAAAGTAGGTATAATTTAAAATATATAATGGGGCATTTTTATGTTGAATTCTAATTTTACCCGCATTTCTAGATACTCAAGTTAATTTTAAGTTAATTATTTATGTATGAAGTATTTTTAATTTAATTTTTTTTATTCAAGTATAAGAATTTATAAATATATTTCAATAAAAAAAACAACAAATTATTTATTATTTAACCAGTTTGCATTTTTCATTCATATATTTAAGAAACTGTTGTCGAACGCTCTCTGCTTTACATGTAAGCGCGTGCTAGAATACATCCGAACCAGACGATGCTAAAGTATTAATATAAATGTCAAAATGTTGCCGAAAACAATTTTGCCCGTGTGTCCGCGAATGAGACATGAAAAGAGAAATTCCAGTGTCTCCCTTCCAGATGTCTCCGTGTGTAAATGGGGTGTAACTTAGAACTTTCTTCCACGAAAGAAGAAAACGAATGAAGCAACTGTCAAAAATTGCTTTAAGATTGGAAATACGAATAAGAAGCACAAAGCGTGTCGCCAGTACAGGAGACAAATTCCCTTCTCTCTTCCGCGGCCGTCCTTCACCCCCGAACAAAATGTTTCCCTTCCAGAGGAGACATCGTGTAAATGGGCACTAACCTAACTTTGGCACAAAACGACCCGATTTACACGAGGAGACATCTGGAAGGGAAACATTTGGTTCGGGGGCGAAGGACGGTCGGGGAAGAGAGAAGGGATTTTGTCTCCCGTACTCGGCGACACGCTTTGCTCTTCTTATTCGTATTTCCAATCTTTCCAATTTTTGACAGTTGCTTCATTCGTTTTTTTCTTTTGTGGGAGAAGGTTCTGAGTTATGTGTTGGTTTTCAAGCAAACGGAAGATAACAAAGATGACAAACATCCGAACACTGCTTGGGAAATGCACGATTATTTTTGCTAGTAAAGTAGGTATAATTTAAAATATATTATGGGGCATGTTTATGTTGAATTCTAATTTTCCTCGCATTTCTAGTTACTCAAGTTAATTTTAAGTTAATTATTTACATAAGAAGTATTTTTAATTTAATTTTTTATATTCAAGTATAAGAATTTATAAATATATTTCAATAAAAAAAACAACAAATAATTTTTTTTTAACCAGTTTGCATTTTTCATTCATATATTTAAGAAACTTTTGTCGAACGCTCTCTGCTTTACATGTAAGCGCGTGCTAGAATACATCCGAACCAGACGATGCTAAAGTGTTAAATGTCAAAATGTCGCGGAAACATTTTTGCCCGTGTGAACGCGAATGAAACTTCAAAAGAGAATTTCCAGTGTCTCCCTTCCAGATGTCTCCTCGTGTAAATCGGGTCAACGGAAAGTTTCCAAAAAAAAGCTCTTAATTCTCAAAAGCTGTTAAATTTCTGCAGTTGAGCATATTTCTGTTAACGTTCTCTGAAAAATGTCGCTGTTGTGTACCACGCGCGCAAAACGAGTACCCCTGAAAAGTGGTGCCACTTCAGTCATTGAGACTTCTCTATATTTAACGTTCTCTGATATGTATGTATGTGTGTTTGCAAAAATGATTGGCATAAACAAATATAGAAGAGCAATAAACAGAAAAAATGCAATAGTTAGAGTAACAGAGAAAATTAAGAAGTAATATAATACAAGATGTGTTAAGGTAAGAGAAAAGCAATAAAATAAAGAAAGAGAATAAAATAATAGAGAGTATGTAGAACATAAACATAGATACATATTAGAAATTCTGAGCATTAAATGTCTATCAAGGAGCATTAGGTGGCTGCAGCAACTGCATTTTCAATGCTATCAATATTAGTCACCCTGACTGCTTTGCATTTAGGGCGAACGCGTACATACACATAACCACGAATAGTGAAGGCGGCTGTGATTTTTTGTTCTCGCCTGAGCTGCATAGCAAAACGCATTAGTTCGCGATTGCTTTTCGTGAGACATTCGTGTATGTGTAATTTGCCCTCTGATTTGATTCCAGCATCGCATAGTAATAGTGGCCGCTTATAGCTATTAATTAATATGGTTGCTGATTTAGAGTTAAAAAATTTAAAAAAATATGATAATTTTAAAGTTATTTAAAGTGTTAATAAATTAAACTATAAAAAAGAATTTGATTTAATGACAGAGGAAATAGATAGTTAACTGTCGGAAAAATGTACAAAAGGATCTACAGCTAGATTTGTTAAAATTATAAAAACACATCTTAGTAGAGATAAGTCTCAATGCCTTGCTGGATCATTTATTTACTAATAGAAAATGTATTAATATTAAAAATATTGATAATTAATGTATTTTATATTCTATCTTATATTCTATTCATCAAGATGCGTGAAAAATTCATCCAAAAAGACCAATAAAATATAAAAAAATATTTTGAAGATTTAGAAAAATTTATCTGGATTCTTAAGCTGTAAAATTCACAAATATGATAGGCATCTAAATATTTGTAATAAATGTTTTAAAAAATGTAAGGCAATGAATGACTTGGAAGAACATATAAAAATATGTTACACATTAAAAGATGATAATGATATAATTCAAAATATAGAGCTACCCAAAGAAGGTGAAAATATTTCAAAATATAAATCTAATGAAGCAGAATTATTTCATCCGTATACTTTATATGCTGATTTTGAATGTACTTTGAAAAAAATTAATAAAAGAAAGTCTGACAATTGTGAAACAATATTACTTCATGAACACATTCCAAATAGTTATGGTATTTATAACACTTATTCTAAACAATTTATTTCAAAGAATGATTCTAATAGAAAAAAGATTGTTAAAATCATTCTTTGATGATTTATTGGAATATGCTAAAGAATATAATAAGGTAAGAAAAATAAATAATCTAATTCAAGATAAAGAATCAATATTAAAATTTGATAATACTAAAAATTGTGAAATTTGCAATATTTCATTTTCTAAAGATATTATAAAATGTTGGGATCATAATCATACAACTGGTAAATATAGAATGGCACTGTGTACTAATGCAATATAAATTTAAAGATGCCAAAATTCTTACCAATTGTTATTTATAATTTATAAGGTTATGATTCAAAGTTACTTGTAAAGTATTTAGACGAAATTTATCCAAAAACAGAAACTAGTGTTTTAGCAACAAGTACTGAAAAATTTAAACAAATTAAAAAAAAGTGTTGTTGTATAGGGTGATCAATTAAGAGGAGTTTTTTTCATTTGCGTTTTTTTTACAGATCGCGCGCGAGTTGTGGCAAACTGTCATCGTGTATTTGTTGAACAGCGTTTGGCATTTCATCATGGAAAGACTCACAAATTTATGAGTTTCAAGCCGACTCCGAACGGCAGATATTTTTATGAGGAGCTTTTTCATGGCAGAAATACACTCGGAGGTTTGCCATTGCCTGCCGAGGGGCAATTCAAAATTAAATGGAAATATTAATAATAAAGATTATTGATTTGCAAAGAAATTTTGGAAACATTTTAATTGTAAAACTTTTAAAGATTATCATAATTGGTATTTAAAATTAGATGTTATACTTTTAAGTGATGTGTTTGGTAATTTTAGAAAATAATGTTTTAAAAATTATAACCTAGATCCTATACATTATATAAGTTCACCACAATTAAGTAATTCAGCTGCCCTAATATTTACTAAACAGAAATTAGAATTATTAACAGATCAAGATAAATATGAATTTTATGAAAATGGAACTTAAGGTGGAATATCACAAATTTCACATAACTTTGCTAAAGCTAATAATTGTTATTATTACATTTCCGAAGGAAACGGTTCACAAAGTGAACACGAGGATGTTGTAGAACAAGTTTATAAATAAAGTAAAGAAGAAGTTTTTCTTAAAGGTATATACGATTCTAAAAAATTACCAAGTTATAATTAATATGGATGGGCTATGTCGCAAAAATTAAGTGTTGGTGATCATAAATGGTTAGATGAAGATGAAATTAAATACTTTAGTAACATTAATAATATTTTAAATATTAATTTTGATGATAATAGTATTGGATATACTTTAAAAGTTGATATAGACATTTCTGATGAATTACACCACTTTTTTAGTAACTATGCTCCAGCATCTCATCATTATGTTCCACAATTTGAAGATTTATCCCCACTCCAAAAAGACTTAATTAATAAAGGGATTGGTAGTAAGCCAAATGATAAAAATAAAAAATTAATGTGTACGTTGTTACCAAAGAAAAATTGTATAATTGATATAAGATTATTAAAAGAATATTTAAATAATGGTGTAATTTTAAATAAAGTTCACAGAGGTATTAAATGTAGACAAGAAGCATGGTTAAAAAATTATATTGAAAAAAAATACAATACTTGCCATGATGATTTGGCATAAACCACTGAATAATAAATAAAAGATTTGACAGATGTCACCAAAACAAAATTGCTTCCACAGGGCGCCAAAATCGACCCGCGCCAATTGAAAAACCCTATACTATAGAAGAAAATAAAATAGGATTGTCGCCCTATGATGATAAGTTTTATTTTAATAAAAAGTTGAATAATAATGAAATACAAAATAAGTTAAATAATATTGACTCTGTCAACAGTTTCCGAAGGAAACATACTTATGAATTACCCTGGGGACATTATGAAATAGGAAATGTAGGTAACTGAAATTATTTTTGAAGTGAAAACTTCTTTAGAATCGTTGGGAGTGATTTGAGACTCGATGAAACGAAAAAGCGACACTACGAGGCATTATATGTTGATATACGTATACAGTGAGGTGCAAAAATGGAACATAAATAACATAAGTTACGTTTAGTACCATATCTACGCAAACAAGCTTGTTTATTTGAATCCAATTGTACATGTATTATATAATTAGTGTGTAAGCTTTCAAATGAGCCCATAAGCTTGATTTTGTTAACTGCTGGGGATCTTTTGACCAAACCCATGAACAGCCATCCGATTCAAATCGGTTGATTTTTGTTTCATCTGACCATATCACCTGTAAAAAATAAAAATATGCATTAAATGATATTAATTATTGAAGCTTTACTGCTTAGTACCTGCTGCCAATCTGCATTAGTCCAATCGGTGTGTACTTCAGCAAACTTTTTTCTGCTCATTATGTTTTTTTTTTTTTTGAAAGCAGCGGTTTTTTCTTCTTTTCTGCAGCTTTCAATCCTAATTTTTTCAAATTTCGTCTCGCTGTCCATTTGCTGATTTTCAAATTCATTGTCTGAATGCCTTCTGACGGTGTCTTTCCGCTACCGCTTGCAACTATTGTAGTTTAGCCAAATGCCGGCTTTCCCTCTCGGTCTTTTATTGTGGACGCCCAGGATTTTGCTTAACTTGTAATAAATCATGTTTTTTTTTAAGCCTTTGCACTGTGGTGTGACTAACTTTGAATTTTTGGGCACATTCTCGAATTGACAACCCGTCCCGCACAGATTTTACAATATTTTCTTCAACACTTGGTTTCATAGTTTTATTTATTAATGACTTGACACTTTACCACTTTATGACACCAATTCCAGAAAAAGAACAAAAGAAACCACAGCCAAATTTAAAAAGAACCGTTAAAATTAAGCATTGAACAACAACGAAGTAAGCGGTGCATAATTGGAACATTTCTGTTTTTATTTTCAGCTCTTCCAATGAGTAGTTTTTGTTGTTAGATTTTAACTGTTATGGGCTCATTTGAAAGCTTACACACTAATTATATAATACATGTACAATTGCATTCAAATAAACAAGCTTGTTTGCGTAGATATGGTACTAAACGTAACTTATGTTATTTATGTTCCATTTTTGCACCTTACTGTATGTGTGTGGCTGCGTACTGCTGAGCCACGCTAGTACCTGATTGTAGTATGTATACTACACAGCCTATTACTTGCTTTGGTGTTTAGTTCAAGCGTCATACGTATGTATGTTTGTATGTAAGCTAGTACGTATGTGTGTGCGAAGGCGTATTACGGAGCCACGGTGAGTGAGAAGGCATTATGTATACCTGCTACCTAATACTTGCTTAGACCAAGCGTCCTACGAATGTTTCTGTGTATGTTAGTACGTCTGTGTAATATACGCGTTACGACGCTCATAATAGCAACCGCGTGTGCTGTATTACGTCCGTATTTTTATATTCGTAAATATTTTCATTTTTAAATATTTACTGCACTTGCAGGCGGTGTTGCAATATACCACAATCAAAGTGACGGTGCTCGTATTGTAACTCCACAGATAGATCTGAATGCACAGCAACTAGAATCACTGCCTGTTCAGCTCTCTAAAGTGGGAGAAATATGTGCATGCGAAACCAGATTGAGCAATGGAAAAACAGTTTTAATTGTGGCAATATATTTCACCAAATAAATAGCATCACGGAATTCATTCACGAAAATGTAATAAAGTATACACCAGAAGTATCGCGGATACTTAGAAAAGATTACGATAAAGTTGCAATGATTTTAAGTGGCGATTTTAACGTAAATTTTGCATTGGACACAGCGGTTCCTTTAATTGACTTTCTCAATACAACATTAAATTTAAAAATGTGTGACTATCGGACTGAATCGACAACACGATCAAAAACAACAATTGACGCGGTATTTCAAAGATATGTTGACAACATCGAAACCAAAGCATTTGTATCATATTTTAGCTATCATAAGCCACTCGTATCATTTGTTGAAATTGAAAACATTGAGGATGAATAATAATAAAATTAAGAAAATAAAATATGAACTTTATAGCAATATTATAATGAACCTATAATTATCCCGCTCCTAATGATGCTTTCGTCTCATTCTCTCTCAGTTTGTTTTACGGAAGGTTTCACTTCTATCGCGTCTAACCGTTAGACTGGTTTAATTGGTTTTTAATTTTTTTCCATTTAGATAAGTAAATATTTTTTAATTATTTTTCAATTATATTTGTTTCAATCTGTAGTTTACTTTTTTCAATATCTGATTCACTTTTTTCAATATTTGATTCAATTTTTTCAATATATTTTTCACTTTTTTCAATATCTGATTCAATTTCCTCAATATACAATATTTTTCACGTCAATTTTCACTTTTTTCAATATCTGATTCCCTTTTTTCAATATTTGATTAAATTTCTTTAATATCTGTTTCACTTTTTTCAATATGTGAATGTTTTATAAACTCATCTACTTGAATGCCTTTATCAATCTTATTATTAGTTTCATCATTGTGGTTAGTAGTATTATATTGATTGATATTGTCTTTATTTTGTAAAACTAAATCTTTAAGATAATTATCGATTAAAACTTGTTTTTCTGAATAACTATCCAATTGGTTTTCTAAACTGTTTTTAAAATTTTCAATATGTGTATCCATAAAATCTATTCGTTTAATTATGTCAATAATATTAGACTTATTATGATTATATTCTTTTCTAATTGTGCTATTACTATATTTAAAACAATAATAACTGCCTCTTTATTTTTTAAACTTTTTTCACGTTTAGCAACTTCTTTTTGGAGTAGTTGATTTAAATCTACTAATTTACTAATACTCTCTTTTGATTGATCTCTATTTGAACGAATTCGTTAGATGAATTTAATGAATTTAAAAAAGAAGAGTTTTGTCCAAACTTATCAATTCAAATTTATTAGAATAAATTTTTTTAATTTATTTAAATTTATGTTTAATTTAATTAAACAGTCAATATATTTTCTTCCCTTAATTCCTCAATAATATTCATAATTTCATTATGTATTTCTGGACTATCATTTCCTGCATTATACTCGCCTAACAACAAATTTAATCTATCTTTTAATTCATCAATATCATTTCGACAAACACGTTCACATTGTGAACGGTTCGCTAACGAACATATTCAGTGGGTAAACTAGTTTTAATTTTTAAATTTTGTAATGGTTTTCAAAGATTATTTTTTGAATTTAAACCAGATTCTACTTTTTCTCTTATAATTTTATTTTTAATCAATATTGGTCTAATAAAGTTCATATATTTATTTCCAACGCTAGATTTAATACGTTTACAATTCTTATCATTATTTTGCATGTAAGCATTTGTTGATAATATACTTTCTTCACAATTTTGTAAATCATCATTTGTCACAGATGTTGCTGGTTCTTTTAAAGTTACTAATTCCCATAACACTTTTGTTCCACTATAAGTTTTATTATTTAAAATAATATTATTATTATTAATTTTTACTTCAGTATTACCAACCCATAAATCTCTTCCATCTTCAGATCTTAGACCAAAAATATTGTCACATAATTTCATATCAGAATTATTTAAATTTAAATATTTCATTGCCATGTTTCCAATTTTTTCTGAAATAAATTGTACTGGTGTAGATAAAGTTTCATTTGCACTACGAACAAGAGCATGTTTTGATGTTGACGGAGTCAACCGTTCGCATCGCGAACATGTGCTAGCTGTTGGTGTACTTCGCAAATCCTTTTCAACTAATTGCTTTTTATTAACTTCGTTAGTTTGTAAATTATATTCGCTTTCCAAGTCGTTTCCTTTGGAAACCTGTGTGATATTATCATTGGAAATTTGTTTGATATTGTCAATTGGTTTCGAAACATTTTCAGGTCCATCTATTGTTTTTTTTATATTTATATATAATTCATTTGATTGATTTAAATCTTCTATTAAATTTATAAAGCTATCATTTAAATTGTGATTATTAATAACTGATTGATTTAATGGTTGAATAATTACTTGAAGATCTTCATTAATTTTTTCTTGTTTTAATAATTTATTTAAATTATATTGTTGAAGTTTATTTTTCAACTCTTTTTGTGTTTTAATATATTCTTTTAAAACTTTATCTGATATCATCGTTATTTAATTAAATAAGTTAAAAAAATTTTTTTTTAAATATATAGAAATGGAAAAATATAAATCAAATTATAAAAAAAATAATGATTTTCAAATAGCAACAGAATTGCATAAACCAGTAAGAAACAATTTTGAAAGAAGAAAAATTATTACTAAAGGCATAAATGAACTATGGGCAGCAGATTTACTAATTATGACAACTGTTCATGTTAGAATTAATAGAGGATACAAATATATGGTTAATGTAATTGATAAATTTCCTAAATTTGCTTATATAGAACCATTAAAAAAGAAGGATGGAAAAAAAACTTCTGAAGGTTGCGCGCCAAAATTACTTCATATAGATTCTGGTAAAAAATTTCTAAATAAATATTTTCAAGAAGTTTTAGATAAATATAATTTTCAAATGTATCAAACATTTAGTGAAAATAAATCTTCAATTGTAGAAAGATTTAATAGATCCATTAATGAAAAACTAAAAGTACGCTTTGAAATTCAGAAAAATACTAATTGGATTGATGTAATTGATAAAATATTATATAAATATAACTACAAAGATGTACATAGAACTATTGTAGTACCTTTAATAGGTACCACCACCTTTAAAAGGTACCACCAAAATATTGACTATCATAAAGATCAAAATATTAACTATCATAAAGATCAAAATATTGATATAGCGGTGGTACACCAGGAGTGGACCACCCAAAATATTGATTATAATAAAAGTAAAGAATTAACGTACATTTCTATTTCATTTTTTTGAGTTGGGTCAATGAAATTAAAAAAAATAAGCTAAAATGACAAAAAATGTTAAAATTTTGAGTTAAATATTTAAAAAATCAACTAAAATGAAAAATGTTAAAATTTTGAGTTAATGAAGATAAAAAAAATCAACTAAAATGACAAAAAATTGTAAAGTTTTGAGTTAAATATTTGAAAAATCAACTAAAATGAAAAATGTTAAAATTTTGAGTTAATGAAGTTAAAAAAATCAACAAAAAATGACAAAAAATGTTAAAACTTTTAGCTTTTCTAGTAACCTGGAAATACACACTACTCATACCTTTGTAATAACTACTAGGAGGGAAGTGTGTCAAAAAACGAAGGGCACATATTTTAAAAGAATGGACAGTGTCTAAAGACAACTCCTTCTCAGATCACAGGTCCTTAATGTACTAAACTTTGTAAGTCGGTTGTAAACCGTAGATGCACCAACTGGGAAATGTTTGAAACCATATTAGTCAGCAATCTCTCTGGCATGACATATCAAATTATCTCCGAGCTAAATACAAGTCGACTCTACTGTTGATGAACTGACTTCAGCATTGCATCATGCTGCGAAAGTAACTTGTCCTTCGAGGACGAAAGGAGAAAACCGAAACTTCCATGGTGGCCCACTGACATA
Organism: Anastrepha obliqua; assembly: GCF_027943255.1. Classification (NCBI taxonomy): domain Eukaryota; kingdom Metazoa; phylum Arthropoda; class Insecta; order Diptera; family Tephritidae; genus Anastrepha; species Anastrepha obliqua. Next base: position 40,918,966 of record NC_072897.1, on the reverse strand, counting down.
GCAATCCTATGAAGGAAACTAAGTATAATGAAGCGAGAAGAACTAACTCGTGACCTGATACTGTTGAGGAGCAGACAAAAAACTCCTGGTCTTAAACGAATATTTCTAGGAGGGAAATCACTTATGGTAACAGAAGGGGCAAAATATCTAGTAATTGTACTAGATAGGAAGCAAAATTGGGACAGTCGCAGACAGAGTAGGCAAAGCCATGACCCCGTTGTACTCCTGCGGAAGGCAAATTGAAAAAAAATGGGGATTGAAACCCAGAATGATACATTGGCTCAACACAGCAGTAATTAGAGCAATTATCTTCTATCGCATTGCAATATGGTGGAATGCCCTTTAGAAGAGCGGGAACATTAACATTAAGGGAATTGATAAGGTCGAGAGACTCGCGTATATTCTTATAACCGTTGCAATGTCAACCACACCATCAAAAGCATTATATGCGACATTAAACTTGCTTTCGATAGACCTGCAAGCAAGATATATCGCGCGCAGTGCGGTAATAAGACTAAACACTTTGAGTAAGTCGTAAAATAGGGACTATGGTCCCGGACAGGTGGACTATGCAGCCATTATATCGTTCACGACCCTCCTGCCCTCGAGGTAATGGGACTTTGTAAGACAGGGCGAGTCCATCCATGTATACACAGATGACTCAAAGCTCGAAAGCAGAGTGGGGGGAGGTGTATATTCCGAACATCTAGGGACCTCCTTCAGTTTTCGGCTTCCCGCCTACTATAGTGTCTCTTAGGCTCAACTGATGGCAATAATGAAAGCCGTGACACTGGTACAGGGTGATGCTATACCTGGAGAGGATGTCTACATTTTCACAGCTAGCCAAGCGGCAATAAAATCCATGACACAGCAGTCGGCAATCTCTAAAGTAGCAACGAAATGCCGCACATCTCTCAACGAGATGGCTGAGTTATTTTACCTAAAGGAATCCCATACTACCCTAGCCATTGTGACATTGAGAGTAACTAGAGAGCCGATGAACCGGCGAAACTCTGCACCAAACATATCGATAAGTACATAGACAGGGACTTAGACATACCCTTTTTTTTAAGTCAAGAGGTGTAAATCAAAATGTCTGAAACATCATCAAAGGTCACACCAATGGTATGTGGAGCTTATTCCCACTAACACTATAACATTCCTCCTCCTCATCTGATATCCACCCTGGAACCGCGTTAGCATTTCTTCAAGGTGGAGCCGCGTTTATGTCTATTGACACAACAGGTTCCTGCGTCCAGGTTATATCTATAAGGTTGTTTTGTATTTTTTTTTCTTCCTTTTCTTCTAAAAACCTTTCGAATTATGACTTAGCCGGATTAAGTACATTACATAAGAAATAATCTAGCTGGTTTTGCTACCTAATTAATTTAATATCTTAATAGTATTGAGTACCGAGTCTATCTTTCTGCTTCTACTGCTGCTGCCGCTGTTGTTGCTGCAGTAGCAACTGCTGCTGTCGTTTCTGGGCTTTCCTTTCCCAGTAAATGCGGTTGAGCTTCGTCACGACTGTAGCCGCGAACGTTTTTGCGGCGTCCTGTTTAGTGATGGTCGAGCACATATCCTGGACAAATCTTGCGTGCGATGGCAGGTGATCGAATGCCTTCGCCAGCATTGCTCGTTCTTCACTGAAACGTCTGCAGTGAGAAGCCACATGTTTTGCAACTCGGACGAAAAGGCCTGTCGGCCAGCTGGAAACGATGTAGATTTTCAAGGAAGCAGCCTTGTCCGGTGAGTATCTGAGTTAGGTAGTAGTCAATATCGCCATGCTTCCTATTCATCCACCTCATCTAATCTTCTTTGCCATTCGACCATGGATCGCGTTCTTTCCACCGCTTTTTTTACTATCGCCGGTTTCACTCCTTTTACTCCATAGAGGCGATACAATTCCATCGCATGAATATCCACTGGTATCTTTCTATCATTAACGCATATTGCGTCGTCTGATACCGTTCTATAAGCGCATGCAGTACGTAGTGCGCTGCGTCTATGGGTGCGCACTACCTCACGCATATGGCTATGTTAAGCCCATATCGGTGCCGCATATAATACGATAGAGTCCATCACAGTTGATATGAGTCGTCTCCTCTCTCCTTGGGGGTCACCTAGGTTAAGCAGAATTCTTGCGAGGGCGCCATTGACTGCCGCTGCTTTACAATTGACTGCTGCCAGATGATGCTTGAAGCTTACCCTCGTGTCGGGCATGACTCCGAGATACTTAATCGCCTCCTGTGAGAATACTTCGTGTCCGCCAACCGTGATCCTTATAATCCTTTTTCCATTCCAATCCATTCTTAACATCCAATGTGATGACTGCGCAATATTTCATGGAGGAGCTTGCCCCACTGATGGCTTCCCGAGCTATGTCTGTGACTGTTCGGATAGCATCCACGGTTGACCTTCCTCGTCGGAAGCCAGACTATTTATCAGAGATTTCGCTGGGGCTTTCTAAGCTCTCCTGCAGGCGATCACATATGATACGTTTTTGCGTTTGCCAAGGTAGGTCTTGGGTTTCTCAACAGTGGTTGGTATTGAGCTGCAACATCTTCATGCAAATTCTGCGCCTCCGTGTGTGTTACTTCTGCTTTTTATTGAGCTTTTATCAACACTTTTCACTTGCGCTTGCTCTACTATTGCGCTGAGAATTTCATCATCTGTGCTCAGATCCGGAATAAGTCCTCTGCATTGAATTGTAATGTTGTGCGTCTTGAGGTTAACCGTTGCCACATTTTCTCGAGCTTTTTCTATGGCCGCACGACAGCTTGGTGCTTCTAAATCGTTGCTCCTCTTTAGTTCGATCGCAAGTCCACCTTTTTGTGTAGGCCGCATGGTTTTTACCTTTTCGCTGAGGTCTTTGGGCTCTACGATATTTTTCACCAATCGCAGCATGTCCGTGTATGTCATACTATCTGCCTTTTTTCGATGATGATCGCATCAGGCCTGGGTCTAATATATCTGCCACCTTTTTTATCTCTCCTAGGTTTCTGTTTTCTTTGGACTTTTGTCCATTCTTCCTTGGTCCTGGGATGCATCAGTGCATGCGGGTAGCAGTCGTCTTTCCTTTTTTTAGCAGATGGAGATTATGCTGCTGTCTGCACTGCGACAGTTTTAGGGCTACCTCTATCTCTGGCTCTTTTAGTGGATAATTTCACACTTTTTTGTAGTGCTGCTTGGGTTATCCGCACCGATGTCGATATTAGCCTGGCCCTTCGTTTTTCGGCTTCGAGCTGTATGATCACGTTGGTGTGAGTGCGTTTTATTATGCTACACATTTTTCTGATGTCACCGAAGACATTTTTCCTCGGTTCGACAGATGACAGTAATCCGTCGATTTGCGTTCCTAGACGCTCTACCAGTTCACACAATGTATCTTCTTATAACGGTGCGCCGCTTAAGGGCTTCTTCAGCTTCGGTATTCACGTTTCCGTCGTTTTTTTTTTTGTGTTTTTGTTTCATTTGTTCATTTTTGTCCATTCTATATGGGCTCAAAGTCACAACCGCTATCTCAGCGCGTGTATGTAGTTCCCGTAAGACCTACGGTTACTAGGGTTGACACTGGTCCTTATGGGCACCAGTATTCAGAGCCAGACTTCAAGCCGGAACTAATGGGGAGTCATCTCAACCCAACCTACGTAGTCACTGCAGACTACGTGCTTTGAGCGCTCTGTGAGACCTGCCAAGTTGTAATAGAGCGGAGGAGCAGTAAACCCTTCTGTAAGTAATTTCAACTAGATTTCTCTCCGCTTACTCAGATTACAGATATTCACTGCTTCAGTCCGATCGCTTTCTGCTTCCAAACCAGTATGACATAATCAGGATCTTACTGGTATCGATCCTGATGACCCGTAGGCCACGCTAACATGTTGTAATCAGCCGCTCCTACTATGGAGAACAGATGCTGACCAGGATATCTGCTCAATTTGAGTCCGATGCCCCTGGATTTTTTCAACGGAGATACCGCTTTCTCCTCCTCTGCCGCTCCTTGCCGGGGGTTGCTTATTTGTCAAGACTTATTCACAACTAACCTGCTACTACAGGCCTTCCAGCTATCCTCAACCTGCCGATCCCCCGGCAGCTTGGATCTCAGCTATACCCCCTGGTCGCAAAAGGACAGTGGGCCTGTAGACCTCGGGCATACCCTATGCACACGCTTGAAAACATGTTAAAAGTTTATCTTTGAGTAAATTGTAAGAGCAGCGAATGAAAGATGGCGCAATGAAACCACATGCAGGTTCGACCGACAATTGAGGCCGACTTTCAATGCTAAACGCACAGACGAGAAAAAACATAGTCTTAACACACTGATTTCAGTTATAACGGGGCATTGCCTAAACGGCAGGCACGCCCAAAGAATGGGTGTGCAAACACATAATTTCTGCAGAAGTTGTCTAAATGAGAAAGAGACGATCCCGCAACTTTTGTGTCACCTCCCTGCTTTATTCAGACGCAGACTTACATTTTGGGTAGACAATCCTTTAATGAATTGGAAGATCTTAGTTCTGTTGAAATCAAGGATCTTCTAACATTTTTGAAAAGTTCACACAGGTTTTAGGATAGCTGCTTTTAGGAGAGAATGATAAGCTCCCCACGCGGCAACACAATGGGCTATGAGCCTGAGTGTGTTCTACAGTGGACAAACGCTTCAACCTAACCCAACATAGCTTATTTAAAAGTCTTTATTCGAATTTTATTTTCGGAGAGGGACTCTCTTCTACTCTTATTTCTTCAGAACAAAATTCGTTTTTGATTAAGACGAAAATAGATTTAAATAACGATTTTAGGAGCATACAAACTTAAGGATAATTTAATGCTTTTTTCTTTAAGTTATGAACCTGCTCGGTTACATTATTAAGTCAAGTTGTTTTAGAAATTTGGGGTTGTTCAATGCAATTACAATATTTAAAAAAAAACCCCTGAAGTAAACGAAGAAAAATTCGTTGTTGTATTTGATTGCAGCCTTGCATGGTAAATTTTTTAATCATTAAAACAGATAAACATTTTTATTCAGTTTTCATGAAACTCAAGAATGAGGTTAACCTAGCAAATTTGCAATCGAATGTAGTTTTAAAAACAAAATTTCAATGAAAATCCAAGTAATTTCCTACCTTAAACAGAGGGTTTGGAATATCTTAAAACATTCATAGCAAGTTGCCCTTAAAATGGATGGCACTTAAGTTGTACACCTATACATTACCCCTAAACGATGGCTTATGATACAATTTCGATTGGCTTATAAATTTTGAAACTTTAGTGAGTAGAAGCGTACAATAGTGTGCTTAGAAGTGTTTGGCGTACGCGTGCATGGTATTGGTACATATCTTGGTTGTAGTAGTAAATACAGAGAATGAGACCTTGGAGGACTGAAGTGGAGAAGGGTTTCGTGTGAACAGTGGTTGATCACGAGTTAGTCGGCTCTAAGTTCGAGGCGGGAGCCGAAAATTAAAAAAGGTTATAGGCAGCCTTATCCGTATACAATAAAATTATCTTATATAAACAGGTACTTAAGCTAATTTGGTCCTATGGGATCCAGTTATAGAGCTGCTCAAGCTCCAGCAATATAAAATCAATACAAATATTCCAAAATAAAGTATTACAACGCGGATATCGAATGCGACCCTGGCATCGAACCAGTTGCCACTTCGATCAACAGAAACGCTAAGTCTCATATGAAAAGACTACACCACCTTTTAAATACCGAAGCCTCAGCACTAATTGACTTAAATTTTTTTGTATTACACAAAATTAAATCCAATTTGTTAACTAGTTGCTATGTAAATAAAATAAAAATACTTATACCTATGTATCTAAACGGTCAAGAAAACTGTAGAATCTGTATCAGCGCTTGTCAAAATAGGTATAAAAATCACTTATTTCCGCATCCGACACACCTTCGACAATAAGGGACGGCTTAATGGATAACCACATTGAATAATACTTGAGTATCAATTTGTTTATTTTCCGCTCGTAATCGTTAATGGACAATACACGCGAAACGAAACTTTCTATTGTAGCTTTTTTGTTGCACAGTTCTTAACAACATTTCACTTTATATTTACATATATGTACCGTAGGTAGGTAGGTATAGTGGTTGTCAGTTGACACACCTAGGCCTGATGTTGGACCATTGTGATACCACCAGGGCTGTCCCCTCTCTTCATTCTACATTATCCTCATTGAACCAACCTGTGGCTTTAATATATCTAACAAGGCTCGTTATTTTTATATTGGCTACTTCTGCCAAGTTATTCAGGGAACTTTTTCCTAAAATATTGAACCTTTTTCTATCCAGAGCCATGCACCCGCATAGAAAGTGTTCTATAGTTTCTTCTTCTTCAATGTCGTTACAGCTTCTGCAATAGTCGTTATAGGGTGCTGCCAATTTTTTAGTTCCGTCAAATCGGCGATACATTCTTTTACTGTCTTCGAGTTAATATTAGGCAATTTCTCTTAACCTAAGTGCCGATTTCGCCACCAGCTGTTTGCTGTAGGCCTTAATCGGTAATAAGTGTAACGTGGCGTAGTCTTTAGTGCTCCCCTTATGCAGAGACTAGCACTCCTTTGAATACTTTCTAAGCGTTTTACTGTTGTTCTTTTCTCAAGTGTTGGTCACCAAACTAAGACACCGTATGTCATGATAGGCTTTACCACTGTTTTATATAGCCAGTGTACTATTTTTGGGAATAGGCCCCATTTTCCTGCCACAATTCTTTTGCATTTATAGATTACTGTGGCTGCTTTTTTTAATCAATCATCAATCATTTGTTTCCACGAAAGCTTCCTCTCTAATACTAGTTCTAGGTAGCTTTCCCCTCAAGGATGGGACGGCTTATAACAGGTATCCTGTGTTTTCTGGTGAACATGATTTGTTCTGTTTTGTTGGGATTTACCCTCTCGATACAGCCCACCGTCTTAAATCGTTCACAGCATTATATTGCAGAGGGTATCTGGGAATTTCCCTCTTATTAATATGATAAATATGGTTATCAGCTATTTCATAAAGTTGCCCATTGTCTGTTGCAGTGGCGCAGGGATTATCCCATCTGGTCCCAGTGTTTTGTATGGTTGAAAGTTTTCTACTGCCCAAGTTATCTTGGCTTATGTGACAATGTTGAGGTTCTTTCCAGCTGTAGTCTGGTTTCTGAAGATACCCTATGGGTTGAGCAGACTTGGTTAGGATTTTCTCAGTCGAGATGCCTCTACAGTAGTCTCGATCTCTCCATAAAAACCTTTTTTCTTTTCTTATTTCTTTCTTATATATTTTTAGTTTGTCATAGTACAAGTCCTATTCGCTTTCGGTTTGAAAGCGTTTAGCCCTGTTGAATTGTTCCCTGCAATCCTTTTGTAGCTTTTTAAGTTCGGGTGACCATCAGCGTGGCTTATTCTTCCCTCTATGCTTAGCTGCTGGGCAAGCCTTGTGCGGAGCTTGGTTGCAGCAATTAGTCAGTCCACTGACCATGTAAGAGCGCTTCAACTTTTGAACTTTTTTGAATAAAACACAAACGGTTTGACTTTTTTAACTAATTTTTTTTTATTATCGAGTTTGAACATATACATTTAAGTATGAAATTCGATTTCTTTTGCATGACCACCGCGTGCACGTTTTACGAAGTCCAATCGTTGAACCCAATTTTCGACCACTCTTTTGCATAAATCGGCCGAAATTCCAGCAATTTCGCGTTCAATATTGGCTCTGAGCTCACAAATCGTCGCCGGCTTGTTACTGTAGACCAATGACTTCACATAACCCCAAAACGGGACGGCTTGTTAAATGGACCGTAAAATGGCCGTAATGCTCTTAAAGTAGCACCAACAAAACAATTATTTTCATAAAAAATTTGCACGATTTGTAATCGTTGCTCAAGTGTGTAGCGTTCCATGATGAAATGTATACTAATGAAGTTTACAGATGACAAGCGAAAAATAAAAAATATTGCGTCGTTCGCCCTCCCTATCGGAAAAAAGTTGAAGGGCACCTATTGAATAACCCTATATAATGTCTCTATGCTAGAAGGGTTGAAAGGGGGATCCATTGGCAAACGTTTTGCTAGTTCTTGTGAATATATTTTATTAGCCAGTTTGTCTTCTTATGGTTCCTGAATTTAAGTGCTTTAGAATGAATGACCTCTTCCTGGAGCGTGCATTCTACATATCAGTGATTAGAGAATAAATATGCATTGAGTACCCTCCAATTCACTACTGTATATATAATTGAGTCTGAGACTAACGTAATGTAAAGAACTTCCCGACGATTACGTACAATAAAGGTAGGCTCATTACCACGATTGCAGAGCAATAATCTTGTTCCCATGATAAAATTAAAGAGCGGCTCAACTCGCTCGTTAATATCTGAACTACCCCAGGTAGTGTTATGGGCGTTTGCGTCGCCTCCCATTAATAATTTGCTGTTGCAGGTTTCGGTGTCTAGTATAAGCCCTTTTAGCAGCTTCGACGGTACTGGATCTTCGTATGCCATGTCTCGCAGCTTATCGGTGTTGTGTCTGTATTGCCACATGGATCATAAATGTAGTTAGTTTTGTTTTTGAATTATACAAGACCTTGTTTTACCTTCAGAATCCGCCGTGTATAGCTTGTGGTTTGATGTCCTCAATCCGCAGATACGTCCTCCATTGGTCCATGGGTCTTGAATGAGGGCAAAATCAGGGTTGTCTACTGTAATTCATAATTGGACCCACGAGTGTCGGAGAAGAAATGTCTACCTGTGCATAGCTTCGAACTACACAGGCAAGGCTAGTTATTACGGATGGCGCCAGGTAAATTTGTTAATTTTTCAGGAATTTTACACAGAGTTTCGAAGCTTTATTTTTATGTATTGTATTTAAAATTTAATGCAAAATTTTCAAATTCGAACGTAGTTAAGCTTTAAATAAAAGGGTTCGTATAGATTGAGAAAAATTCTCTATACGAAGAATTTAGTGGTGCACTGTATGTATAATAGTCTTTGTTTATATTTGTTTTGGCAATCGAAAATAGTTCCTTACAATATTCGTTGTAAATTTTAGATTAATAGTAATTAGAAATCTTATTTCGGAATAAATATATTACCATTTTGTGTACATTAGAAGATCTTTTCCAGGATACATCAGATTAAAGTCGATATTTGTCTTAAAATAAAAATATGTATATTATACTTGTTTGTAAAGATTTAACAACTAATAAAATAAGGCTTCTTCTTTTCGCCAAGCGTTAACAAGTGGCTAATAGATGAAGCAACTGGTATAAATGAACATATGTTGGCAATGCGGGAATAGAGATGCCTTAAATTACATGTGCTTGTACGAGAGTGAGTCATATCAGTCTAATGAGCTATAGCCATGCGCCTTCAGATGAACAATTGTTTCTAAATTAAAACCTTTATTTAAAGGTAAAACTAAAAAAAAAATCAACTACGAATTAAATTTATCTAGAAAATTTCACCTCTTGTGTGAAGAGTTACGGCAAGACAAACAGACATTTTTCGAATATTCAAGAATGTTTGTGACTTTAAAGTATGCATGTATGTAGATATCCACGTGTGAAATGTTTACACTTGTCCATTGCTTTTGGGGTAGGTGGCGGATAGCGAAGTAGTGTAATCCCAACTTTAATAAAAACCCTTCCCCTATGCGACCCCTGGAGACACATATGTAAATGAGACAGAAACCCATTCACAGTATATTTTTAATTCAAGATAAGTTATTATAATAAAGTTGCCCCAAAACCTACATACCTATGGTAGGGTGTACCCAACTATTAAATTTTACGGTCAAAGGTCACAAAAATCGTTTTTTGCGCTTATTTTGTAAATATCTCATTTCCCATGGGTTTTTGGCTACTTGTATCGCTTATCAATATTGTAGAATACAAAATTCTCTACAAATTTTGTTGAAAAAAATGTGTATACGCGGAACCGTGTTCGAGAAAGAGGGCGGAGAGCGCGTGGTCACCGGATCACTTCAAGTCAACCGGTGCCTCCGGTCGAAAACGCGCCATATATAGTTGATGAGCTATCGATAAATCAATGATTATAAATATTTGTCAATTTTTATTAACTATTATATTATATTTTATGATCTTTTCCTAACCTATCCACTTTTTATTCAGTATTAATTTACTTAACAACACTTACCTGCCCATGTAATTGCAGAATGGTTAATGAAAATATAGGAACTATATTTGAATTTTAACCTTTAATATTAATAACTTCTTACATGATGAAAAAAATTAATAAATTATGAATTAATATTTTTATTAAAAAATATTATTCAATACATTTGTTTTTATTAAAAGTAAAAAAATGGAATAAAGGTTACAAAAACTACACTTTATAATATTCATTATCTTCTTCCTCTTCATCGTCGTCTTCCGGCTGCTAGTAAATTTCAAACTGGTCTTCATTATCGTCTTCAACGACATTTGTCTCACGTTCTTCCATGATTTCGGGTTCAAAGGTTCCATCTTCGTTAATGTCGCTCTGATATGGTAGAGCATTGAGACAAGCTTGCCCATTACATTGGCCACAAGCTTAAGAGCATTGCAAGCCCGTTTTCCTGCATCCGCATCCCGAACCACAACCACTCTTGTAGTTGCAGAAAATTGTATTTAGCAAATCTGTAGGTAGTAAAATCGTCATGATAGGCTCCATAAAATCGTTTCGCATTGCCCAACCCCATACCTGGGGCTCCAAATCATGCCCTAACCAAGATAACCTTAACCCACTAGATAATAGTGGGTTGATGTTATGCTGCAAATGTTGATGAGAAGCTGCAATTGTTGGTGGAATATTTGAAAGCTGGACAGGTTTATTAAGTTTTGTAGACTTGACGTAATGTATAACGAAGATGATCGAGACTTTTCATAGATTTCGGAGCATTATAGACTGCTAATACAGTTTGAGTTCCATTCTCTAATAATCTCTGGGCCGAACAATTTTCTTCCTCAAATGCTGCAGCTAGTTCATCCACATTTTTCAGTTTTTCACAAACTTTTAAAAATGATTTTTTTCCTTTTTAAAAAGCACAGAAGTTGTGTCACAGTCAAGTTTTAGTCAAGTATATCTCCGTTTTTATATTTCCTTTTCCAACTTTTTTAAGACAATGTACGCCCAATTAAAATGACAAGTAAATCAATATCTTGTCCTACTATAACTGCAGTTTTTTCAGACTTTGATCCTTCAGTTGCAGCTTCAACAATAATCAAACATCCGCATCATCTCTGGCTTGTTTAGAAGTAATATTTGCAGCTTGTAATTTTTCAATTAACATATTAATGAGCATAACTTTGTTATTTCGATTTGATAAAATTTTTTCTTGAGTAACTGGAACAACCATTGTTTCATCGAAACAGACTTCATTCGTTCTTCTCTGCTGCTCCATAGCTTTTACGTTCATACGGTAGTCTGAATATCCGTCAAATAAGGGTTCTGTTCTGTCAAAATATGGAGTACTGAGTATCAGCACAGCCTACACTCTGATAAGGTTACCATGAGACACCGGCAACGGATTCCTCCAAAATCTGAAGCAGTCATCATTAGCAAATTGTAAAGAAGCAAATCATATATGCAACAATATGAAATAATATAGCCATCAATAAGACCGTGGAGTTCACCTGTTGCGCTGGTTAAAAGATAGAAAGGAAGCAAACGATTTGGAGTGGAATTCAGAAAGCTGAATGAAGTAACGAAAAAGGACAATTACCCGTTACTGCGAATATATGACACTCTCGAAACTTTATCCGGCGCAAAATGGTTTTCTACGTTTAATTAAACAAATGGTTATTAAGAGGTGGAAATTGAGGATTGCAACCTTATCTTCAGATGGGTTATTGCAGTTATCTGTGATGCCATTCGGATTATGCAACGCTCCAGCACTCTTTGAACGCCTACTGGAGCATGTGCTGAGAGGACTCCACTGGAAAACGTGTTACGTTTATCTGGATGATATCATCATCAAGGGTAAAAGCTGAATGCATCATCTGAAAAACTTGAAAGAAGTCCTTCAGCGCATTGCCTCCACAGAATTACGATTGAGTCCGAAGAAGTGTGCCTTATTTAAAACAGAATCTTGTATGTATCATGGTCAAAAGGTGACCACCGAAGGGGTCAAGCCAGGTGAGGAGAAAATAAATGCTGTAAAAGATTGGCCACGACCAAGAATTGTGCACGAAGTGCGAAGTTTCCTAGGACGGCGAACCTGTTACCGTCGTTTTGTTTCAGGGTTCAAAAATGTTTTCGGAGTCTCAGCAATCTCACTATAAGAATTGGTTTTTGTGTGACACAAATAACAAGAGGAAACGTTCCTGCAGCTATAAGAGTTTCTTTGTACTGCGCCTATGTTAGCGTATCCCGTCTAAGTTCGTTGTAGATAAAGACGCTAACGCAGACGGAATAGGAGGAGTACTGTCACAAATCATCAATGGGCATGCTATAGCAGAATCTTCGGAAAGCCGGAAATGAAGTACTGCGTGACCAGACGGAAACTGTTTGCTGTGGTTGAGTAAGTAAAACATTTACACGAATACTTGTATGGTTAACCGTTTCAGTTAAGAACAGACCAAACAACATTGAGATGGTCACATCAGTTCATGCATCTGGAATGACAAATTGCACGGTGGATCCAAAGACTGCAAAATTACGTGTTCGAGATAGAGATTGCGTGCAGTATATGGTAGCGGAAGATCCCAAGAGGAGAAGTCGTAGAAGATAGCAGCTATACAGCACTGATTCACCATTTGAATGGATGTCCATTGATGGGGCGGGTCCGATTCTAACAAGTTACTCCTACAATAAATATGTGCTCATCGTAAAGGACTACTTCAATAAGTGGCCACAAGTGTATGCGCTATTAAAACAAGAGGCCAAAACCATTGTTGAGGTTTTTATGCAGAGCCCAGTGACGGTTTGGAGTATCTTTAGAACTGCATTCAGTTCATGAAGAAATTTCGAGTTCCCAGCGGCAGTACTGAGGCAAAAAGGTACTAAAAAACATCAATTGGCCTTGAGGCGAGAAGAAGTCGCCAGAAGATAAGACAAATTTAGAAAATAATATAGTTATTAACCACATGTAAGTTAGCACAAACCAGAACGAGCTAGCACATTTTTATAAACTTACCCTGTACGTAATAGCCAATTCAAAACATACCCTGCATTGCAATTAAGCTGCGACAGCGGTTCACCTTTCAGCAGAACTCCAAGCGAGCCAGTTGCATTGCAACAGCAACACACAAATTCCATAAGCCAGTTGCACTATAACAACAGCACACATGCATAAATTGTAATGTTTTTAGCGGTAGCGCGACAAAGTTCCTAGAGTTGGTTGTCTTTTATTTTAAGGAAATGCATAATTTGCAATTCTTAGAATTAAGTCGCGCTTAATATACTTTAAAATACTTTTGAGAATAAAGATTGGATTAAGTTTTAGCCGAACTGTTGTTTCAATAATCGCGGATAACTTGTATATAAGTAGAGATGAACGAGCTTTGGGTATTCAGTTTTAAGTTAAATGTGTCAGCGTGTAAATGAATAACAAAGCAAAATTAAAACTGTAAGACTCTCATTATACCCGTCCGTGGCGCAGAAGCTTAACTTTTTTGATCTTTGCACATTGGTGACTGCGGGTATCGTGGGCGATGGAACAATGAGCTTTACGGCGACATAGACATAGCGCAGCGAATAAAGATACAACCAACTGAATATGGAAGTTGACGACATGGACCTGGGGCCAGATGGCAAAGCTTCTGCAATATCACCAGAGGAAGAGGAGAAACTACTAACTTCTCCCACTCGTGACAAGGTTCAGCTGTGTGGGGCCGCCAGAAAGCGTCTAAAGTACTTCCTTAGAAAGGGTCGGGGTATTGACAAAGCAAGAGAGCTTGCTCAAAAACGACCTGATCTGAAACGGCAATGTTTCAGCAGCACCGCGCCAAAGCAAAGCTCCCCTAATCGTCCCAATTTAGAGGTGAGCTCCAGCGTCGGAAGAAAGACAATCAAGACTACCGAAACGGAAGGCCAAGGGCAGCAGTGCCTAACCAAGGACGATAAAGCCAGTTGCTCCAGGCACGTTGCTGGTAAACCAACCACAACCATCACATGGCGCGATAAAGTGGCTCAAGGCATTCGCATGCAACCCCAGCTGCATGCCGATAAAAAAGCGTACAGCCATAACCAGACTGGAAAAGGAGACTTGATGCCCGCTGAGGAAGCAGTCTTGCTGAAAAGCAACTGAGGCAAGAAAGGGGCAGCCATTGCCAAAGGAAGGATCACTAGATGACTTGGCCAATCCAAAAACCTCGTAACAGCAGAAGGCAACTCGGATGCCTTCAAACAAATCTCCACCACGCAAAAGCAGTCTCGGACGTCCTTACGAGGAGATTTAACCAAGAACTCTTGGATCTAGCGTTCATTCAATAGGTACGTAAAGGAGTCGTTGTGGGGCTCTAGAACGTAAACGGTAAATTGATATATGCTGCTAACAATGACCGCCCAAGAGTGGCGTTGATAATAAATAATCAATTAAACTTTATCCCAATTTCACAGTTTACTACAAAAGATGGCGATTTGGGAAAAAGTGTCACCGAGCAAAGGAGCATGAGGTAGTTCTTGCCTCCGCTTACCTTCCAATAGTAACCTCATCTTGTAAAGAAACAAGAACTTTATGGAATAGAGCTAAAGAAACGGAGGATTGGTCCTCCTACTCAACAGCCCTAACAAACTTCAACAAAGAATTGAGGAGATCTAAAAGAGCTACTTGGAGGAATCATTGTGAAAAGATTTCTAGTCTTCCAAATGCTTTTTGTATCCAAAAAGCCTTTTTAAAAGACCACTCAAACGGCTTTAGTACCCTGAAAAAGGCAGATGGGAGCTACACAAGAAATCCAAGGGAACCAGTCAACTTCAGCAGGTTGTTAACCACATTATCCCTTATTTGACCAGATTATGCAAAGCAAGCTTATTGCTAACATATTTACCTACAAATAGACTGAGGTTAAGGTTGTATTTCTTCCAAACAACTGCCGACCAATTAGTCTCAGCTCATTTTTAAAAACAATGGAAAAGATAGTAGATCAGTATACTATAAGCGAAAACAACTTAGCCAACTTCCCGCTGCATCGACTTCCATTACTACATAGCCTGGTGACAGTTATTGAAAAGGCTATTGAGTCCAGACAGACAGCCTTATGTGCATTTATTGACATATCAGGAGCTTTTGATAACACTTCCTACGAGGCATTCTATAATCCCCTATATCTAAATGAGGTACCTGAACCCACAAGTATATGTTATCTAGGTAGATAGAATCTAGGACAATAGGAACTGAACTAGGAGGAACAATCAAATGTATCAAAACCAAAAGGGGTTACCCCCAAGAAGGCGTAGTCTCTCCTCTTTTTTGGACTCTAGTTATAGAGGAACTTCTCCACAAACTGAACAACTTAAATTTTCACAATCAAGGTTACGCCCTCCGCGTAATTTATATATTAGGCGAGCATGAGGAAACCATTTTGGGTCATATACAGCAAGCCCTTATAATAATTGGTATAAAATGAATGGTAGGTATAAAATGAATTTTTTCTACAATGTGGAGGTTAACGATGGATCTTTCTGCACGAGGTAACCCACTTTCGGGAAATCCTCCCAACGAACAATCGACGGCTCGGGCATCGGATATGCAGGCCCGAACCCCACACCTCTCTATGATCGGAACTGACACCCAGGGTTCCGAAGGGAGCCCACTACTAGTGGTGAAACATGCCACATTGCCTATTCCAATGGAGAGCCGAGTGAGTGCGAGCGATACACCGTCGTCGAAACGATCCGAAGCAGCTGAACAAGTTGTGGACGATGTGGAGATGGCGGACAATTTCTCAGTGGACTCAGATGGATCTCTGGTACCGAGTAAGTCTTTGACAACAGTCAAACCTGGTGCGAATCAGGTAAGTACCGGTTAAAAGACTGAAGTTATTGGAGAGTCGAACGCACGTGTTGGTCTATCCGCAAGGCAGATCAAACGAAGAAAACAGAAGGCAAATAAAGCCGAAGCATTAACTAAGGCAAGTACTCAAGCTCCGTCAACTTTTACACCTGTTATGGAAACGGGAAAGCGTGGCAGAGCAGAGGATTCCTCTGTAACGTTGCACTCTTCTAGAAACGAAACGGGGTCTGTGTCAACGACCGGGAAGAGGAGAAAGGCAAAGAAGAGGAAAGTCGAGAGACGGAATTCGGAAATGCCTGCATCCTCGACCTAATCCAAGGCGAACAAACCTTTACCTGACAAGGCAAAGGCTAAGTGACCTCAAATGTCGAATGACACTCTTCCGTCAACGTCTGACGAATCATTCGCGAGAATGGCAGCAAAGACAATGACGGTGGAGATACATACCGACAAACAAGACGGTCTACTGTCCAAAGGGCAACAAGACTATGTTGACAGCTATTTTTGGAAAGCTATCGGTGAATTGAAAGACGCGCCGACTTTCGAGGGTAAAAGCGTGGTGGACGGCATCGTAAAGGCGCACTGTTCTAATGCTTTTTCCCGAGAATGGTTGGAAAAAGAGTTAGCAAAAATTCCGGCCTGCAAAAACAGCAAGTTCATTCTCGTTGAGACTAGCAAAGAAATGCTGGATCCCGGGTCCTTCCTGAAGTTCATCAGAACTCCTCACACGCATCCGTGTTCAGAACAAAGATCTTAACACGACTCTCTGGAGAGTATACTCGTGCACCAGGCCGAAAACCACTACCACTTCAGAGGCGGGTTCCCATCTAGCACTGGGTATCGATATTGTGTCCCTCAAGGAGCTGAAGTCGAAGTACGGGTGCCGTGCTCACCTAAATCTGAGGCGAATCCATTTCCGTGTCCAGGATAAGGTGGAGGAAAAGCGTAAATATACTCAGTCTCATGACTGAAATGCATGCAGATAAATCTGCAGCATAGCAAAGCGTCTACGGCTCTCCAGTGCCGTAGGCATGCGGAACTGCAAACAAACCCACACATAATACTAATACAAGAACCAGTATGTAACAAGCGCATCTTTGGTCTAGGTGCTATGTCGTGAGGACAAATACTTCCTTGTGAAGGGAATGTGAGACAGTGATGGTAAATGCTTTTTTGAAAAATCCCTACACAGCCCAAAAAAATCCCAACTTTTCCCGACGCCTCAAAAAAGTTTCCCTACAAAATTCCCTACATTTTTTTCTCCTGTGTTTACGTTATAATGAGGCACTTGCAACGTCAAAATTGAATTATTTGCTTATGTTTTGGACTTGGTGCTGTTTTGACACTTTATAATTAAAATAAATTGTATAATATTTCAAATATATATAAATACACATATTTATTATATTATAAACACATATATAAAGAAACCTTCAGCAAAAAGACTAAAAACTAGACTTTTCCATTACATTCAGTTCTGTTTAAAACAAGAATGAGTTTCAATCTTTTCAGAATCCGGCACGATTACTTTTAAGAGTGGAATTAAATGGTCCACAACTTGCAGCGCGACATTATGCATTAAGCGAGTCTTATTTCCAAATTTCTGGAACCATTTGGTTTACTCGGCTTTTTCTTAAAAAAACTGTTTATTTTAGGTGTCTTTTTCATTGCCTTCATATTTTTTTGGTGCATTTTTGTTTCGGCGTGCTTCTGCAAATCAGACGTGACGCAGTTCAAAACTTTGTGGCACGCAGCGCATTTGCATTTGAACGGATCGTTAGCCACAGCTTTCAACCAGCCACTAAAATTATCGCCGTCAAGCCACTTGTTATTGAACTTTTGTTTCCGATACTTGAATTTTTTTCCTGGTGTTCCTCCGAAGAGTCAGTCGAAGAGGAGGAGCTCATTTTTGTAAAACATATGCATTTTAAATATAAAAAAAACTAAGACTAAAATAATTGCAAACTCACTTCAAAAATGAAAAGCACCAGAAAACGCGGGAGACTAACAATTTTCGCGCGAAGAAAAAATCGCGTTAGCGTTAACAAAGAAAAAATGGCAATGTTACCGTATTAACGCTTTAAAAGTATGCTGCCGTGAGAAAAAAAAAAAATACTGGCATGAAATTTTACTGCGGATTTTTATTTTAAATGAACTTTTTTTTTGTCGTTCTTGAAAATTCCCTACATTTACAGAATTAAAAAAAATCTGTCCTTTTTCGACAAAAATCCCTACATGTAGGGAATTTTCCCTACATTTACCATCACTGATGTGAGAATGCGAGCATGTATTGTATTATCATGTCGAGGTTTATTGAACACACGATGTTAAAAGAGCTATGCTCCGGAGATATCGTTGTTGCAAAAATAAAATACTGGAAGAGTGGAAACAGTGTCAAAGCTATCATAGTTTCGGTCTACCTACCCTACGACTCTTTACAGCCACCTCTTTCGAGGGAGCTAAGAGAAGTAGTCAAGTATGCAGAATCCAATAATCTGGGGCTAATAGTGGGCTGTGATGCAAATTCACAAAACATTGTATGGGGAAGCAGCAAATGTAACCCCAGAGGTCTCAAGTTACTGGATTTTATCCTGTCATCCGATTTGGTCATTCAAAACTCTGGTAACAAACAAACTTTTGTAACTAATAGGAGACAACAGGTGATTGACTTAACACGGAAACGTTTACTGCTCTACTCGAAACGCATTTTCTGGGTAGAAGAACTCTCTCTGAAGTAGAGAGTTGCATGAACAATAACGGTAGCGACGGTGGAACTTCTATGTTCAGCTGGCATATTGCTAGTCGGATAGTGACACAAGAATCGATAAGGTTTTCCTTGTCTTCCTTTGAGAACTTTAAGTCCCCTGGACCTGACGGAATATATCCAGTAATGCTTAAAAAAGGAGGAAACGGGCTGATTGAGGCCCTGAAAAAGATCTTCACAGCCTGTCTTGCATTTGGTTATATACCATCCCAATGGCGACGCGTAAGAGTAGTATTTATTCCGAAACCAGGAAAAGACGACTATTCCCTAGCAAAAAGTTTTAGACCAATCAGTTTGACATCGTTCGTGTTGAGAAATCTAGAACGAGTAGTGGAGAAACATATTCGAGTGGGGATATTGCCGAGAAGTCCCCTTAGTAGAAATCAACACGCTTGCCAGAGAGAAAAATCAAGTGAATCAGCCTTACTCGATCTTGTTAGCAAGATTGAAGCCGGGCTGGAAGCGGACGAATGGGCGTGTTCGTGGACATTGAGGGGGCTTTTGATAATGCCACTTTCGGATCAATATTGTCTTCTGCCGAACGTCGCAGAGTTAATCAAACCTTTGTAAATGGATATAGTCCATGCTCTCTGAGAGGAGGTCAACCGCTGGCGAGAACAGTAACGAACTAATCATCGTCAGGGCCAAGCAAGAATGTCCCCAAGGGGGTGTTCTTTCGCCGCTGCTGTGGTGCTTGGTCGTAGACTCTCTACTAGATGCAGGAACTCGGTTTTCATGTCCAAGCATGTGCGGTCGATGTCTGTGCGCTAACATCGGAAAACTCCCTAAGGAGGCTTTGCACGAAAGTGCAGAGGATTCTGGACAAAATCACACGTTTCACTGAAGGTGAATCGTGCATTGAAGATTTTTCAGCAATGCCGTAGAGCCTTTGGCAAAACTTGGGGTCTGAAACCTGCTGTGGTCCTTTGGATAAACACGGCACTTATCAGACCAATCATCACTTACGCTTCTGTGGTCTGGTGGCGACGGAGCATGGTTAACTCCAAGATCCGGGAACTATACAGGCTGCAAAGAAGTGTATGTTTATGCATCACGGGTGCCGTGACTACAACCTCTGGTGATGCCCTAAATGCTATGCTTGATACAACAGGAAGCAAAATAAACAATGTGTAGACTCCATAAATATGGTTTCTAACACGAAGACGGAACTTTGGGACACAGAACAAATCTTTAAGTTGCTAGCGGAGCAGTATCCACTGTTTTTGGCACCTAAAGATGACCTGATACCCACAGTTTCATTTGAAAGGAAATTTGATGACAGAAGTTTGATGTCACGCAATGGAGCAACCAAGAATGCATGTAGGGAGGTTTGACGAATATTTTCTTTACCGATGGGTCCAAGAATGAAATAGGGTCTGGAGCCGGATGGTACTTAAACGATAGTAATATGTATCACTATGCTATGCGGGAAATGGCAACTGTTTTCCAAACGGAAGTTTTTGCCATCCTGAAAGTAGCCGAATGGATAATCGAGAGGAGATGGAGCGGGAAACAGATTGGAGTTTTCAGTGACGGTCAGGCTGCATTGAAGGCCCTGGAGAACACGAAGCAAACCTCAAAGATTGTTTAAGAATGTAAGAAGAAGATTAGTTCTGTCGCAAGACAAACCAGGCTGGTACTTATATGGGTTCCGGAACACTCCGGTGTTCAAGAAAACGAAATTGCCGATGAATTGGCCAACCGTGGATCAGCGGTTCCCCCCACGGGCCAAAGCCAATAATCGGAATCAGTTCAGCAGGAATCATGAATTGGATCAGCGAGTATGTATGCAATCTACAAAAATAGTTTTCGGTTCTGATGTCATGAGAATGAGTAATATTCGTTCTCTTATACTGGAGCATATTTACAGATTTGCGAAGGAATCAGGAAAATTCTCACAGGACTACCTATCTCTTTATCTGTCTCTATTCCTTCCTATCTCTTTCTCTGATACTTTTCTCCTTCCCTCCTTGACTATCTACCCCCTTTCCAGAGTTTTAAATACAATGGGCTTTTTAGCCTGAGTGTTTTAGGGTCACCAAATCTCCTGGTGCTCCTTGGCTCGACCTTTTCAAATTTCATTTTTAACCCATCCAAAACCGCACTTGTACCGTTTACAAGAAGAAGGAGCATAAATCTCAAATGTCCGATTTTTATAGAAACAATACTTAAACTCTCGAAAGAAGCGAACTATCTTGGCGTCAGTCTTGACAAAACGCTTACATGGAATTCCAAGGGCATTCTTTGCCTGCACAAGGATTTTTGGTAGTACATGGGGACTAAACCCTAGAATGACCTTTTGGACATTCACCACAGTTGTGAAACCCATCCTCGGTATTACAGGGGATATGAAAACATGTTCAACTGATGCATTGGGTGTGCTCCTGAACACACCACCACTTCCAATCTTGATTGAAAGGGAAGCTCGCTCGAGTGCCTTCAGATTAAAAGGTATATCTGAATTTAAAAGTGGCGATATTAAATGACATTTAAAAATTCTAGAAGGCTTTCTACATAATCTGATTCTTCATAGGGATGACATACTATCGCCCAAACCAATACTCTTCAGGAACTTCCAAGTTATTATTAACGAACGTATAGCCTGGAGAACTAATTCTATAAATTTCAAACCTGGATCTCAGATATGGTTCACTGATTGGTCCAAATTGGAAAACGGTAGAGCAGTGGCAGGAATCAATGGGCCTTTATTAAAAAAATAGATTCCGATGGGACTCTACTCAACAATATTCCATGCAGAAATACATGCCGTTGAAATATGTGTGAGAGAATGCCTTCGCATCAAAATGAGAGGTACTCATATTTACATACTTTCAGATAGCCAAGCGACTCTAAAAGCCCTTCTACCAACAACTATCACCTCTAAATTGGCAAATGATTGCCTAAACCTTCTCAACACGTTAGGGAATCTCAACACAGTAATACTAGGCTAGATTCCGGGACATGAAGGGCATGAGTGAAATGAAATGGCTGATAACCTTGCAAAACCAGGAGCAAATATGCAACTTACTAGTCATGAGCCTCTCTGTGGACTCACAAAAAGCCACATTAATGAATTTCTTAGGAAATGAGAAGAAATGAAATTTGCTGCACATTGGCTAAACTGTACTTGTCAGCTAAACAATTTCTAAGTACCAGCAAAGGAATATTTGACAAGCTACCCCTACTTAGCAGAGTAGATCTGCGTCTTTTAACAGGATATCTTACAGCTCACTGTAGCCTGAGGTATTATTTAAATAGTATTGTTCTATCTGAGACCAATGTCTGCCGCTTTTGTAAAATGGACCTAGAAAGCTTAGAATATGTGCTGCTGAATGTCCTGCATTAGACAGACGAAGACTCTACCACTTTGGTGGTACCGTAGTATCTCCATGCAATCTTTGGAGCAACAGACCCAAAATTGTGCCAAAATTTTTAAAAAGCCTAAAACTTTAAGGTTATAAAAATATGTCTTGTACGATATATCAACTCTGGTCGCAGTTAATATTTTAGTGATAAGTTCTCGGGCCTTGCGATGACTATATCCCCTATCTTCAAATCTCTTAATTTCGTCTGCCATTTGTTGCGAGTTTGAAGAGTTGATAAATATTAATCGCTCCATCGCTGCCAAGTCTTCTTGAAGTAAACAGTTAACGCGTTGCCGTTGGCACTAGAGGATTGCGACACAGACCTCGTCTACTTCTAAACTTCGTAAATGCATCTAAGAATGCGTGTAATGAAAGACGATCGCCAACTTTAATATGCACCACCTTGCTGACTATGCAAACGAAAAGATCTGTTTTGATCGTTGTGCGCGAACTTTTTGTGCTGATGCGCACTGCAATAGTCTACGCTGGGAGATATAAATGGCTGTGCTGCATTGATGCGATGACTGGGTAAGGATGCCATCTGCAGAGATAATGTTACGCCTCAATGTCATCGGTAATTGACACAATTCTGCACATAGCTTCGGACTACCTGCCTTTTATTCAATATCCAGAGCCGTGCGCGAAAAGTTTGAAAAGTGACTCGCGGACCACCATGAAGCGTTGTTTCATGTACGTGCCGGATGAGTAAGTGTACTAAACATCCATGCTTCGGCACAAATATTAATGAGTATCCGTTCGGCGCAAAGGAATTAGCAGCTTGTTAAGTATAGCTGCGAATAAACGTGCCGCACATAGCTCTAGGCGAGTTATCGTTACACCCTTGAGGGGTATCACTTTTATGAGAGCCGTTAGTAATGATACTATTGAATGACCTTCATCGTCTGTTGTCCTAATATAGAGGACAGCCGCATAGGCAAGTATACTTGCATCAAAAAAAAGCAAGCAGCGTAGTAATCTTGCTCTCAGCCAAGTCTAACTATCGTGGTACAAAATATGGTTTATAACGACGATTTCTTTGTAAAATTAGGCCCACGTATCTTGAAGTGCATCTGGGAGTGGGTGATTCCAGCAGCAAACAATTAGCGCTACCATGCCGGGGGGATCAAACAGTTTGGCGACCCAAAGTTTTGTGATACATCCGATGTTCTGTTTAACATTCACTTAAAGAAAAGCTCATCTGCTGTTGGGTCCCAACTTAAACCAACTCAACGATCTTTTTCGTAAACGGGTTCTAAGGCTTTATTCTCAGTGTCACAACTGATAAGAAAATCATAAACATAAAAAGATGACAGAATCGCATCGCGCGCAACAATCGGTTGCTGGCTATTTGCGACAACTTTGTAGTTATCGTAACTGCATTGATTGGGTGCGCGAACCGCATTGTATACGACACAAGCAACCCCCTACGGCATTGTTATAAAGCGGTATACTGCTAGGTCGGTGGTTGATGATTTCCTCCAAATTAGAAGTCCCAATATTGGGAGTTATCAAAATTAGCAGGAAAATTTTCTCGATCTCTGCTGTTAATGCTACGCGAATACAGCGAGAAGGGAAGATGACATAACCGGGTTCGCTAAGCGTCTGCTTCGACTGCTTTACCCGATACACCCGCACCAATCAGAATGTCAATATAACTAGGAATGCGGAACTGCGTATCGGCCAATTCTGGCCAATTCAAATGCTGCCACCGTGTCATGCCAATATAGGGCATATTTCGGATGACCGTAGTAATATACTGCATGGCAAGTGAAACGATTTCCAAGCCAAAACTGGAATGAAGCGAATTTAAATTAGCGTGATACGGCGTCGAGTACGAGCTTAGGGCTGTGCTTTGATTCCTTCCGCCGGATTTGCTCTTATGAAGAGACAAAGAGTTAACAAATTTATCTGTTACAAAATTAACCTGCGATCCCGGATCACAGAGCACCCGTGTCAGACGTCCATTACGTAAGCTACCGCATACGTTCACGAGCGCAATTGCCAATAAAACTGTTGAATTCGCGTTGACAAAGCAACCTACCGCAGCAGGTTCTAGTCAGAGATCGAGTTCTTGGATGTAGTAGCAGGGACGACTCCTTCAGGACACTGCCTCTGTTGGGATCTGAGATTTTAATTCGCTCCAAAGTAATGAGTTGTGCTTATGACCACAGTGACTGCGATTCCTAGACGGGCAGAATACTGAGTGTAACATAACAGCTGTATTGAGACTATGAGCACGCTGACTCAAAAACGTAAGCAGCTCATCTTGGCTCGGAATTTCAGTGGGTGAAACACTCATGTTCCATTCGTGCTGTGTAGTTGACGAAAGTCTGGGAACTATTGTTGATTTGACCACGGCATTACCATGTCGACAATGAGAAATAACACAGTAGGTGTATCCTCTGGTGCTCAGCAATTGCGTTTGCTGCTGACCGCAGCTTGATTAATTTTTATACCTCAGGATAGTCTGTGTTGTGGACAAGTAGTTCAAAAACGTCCTTAAACGCTATTCAGTTTTACATATGTATTGTAGTTCCATCGAGCTTGGGAATCGCAAGTGGTTCTAACTTAAACTCACATTCACACGCACGCATTCCAGCAGACTGACTCGGTTTGGCACCCATTATTGCACGGCTCAAGGCGCTACATGGAACGTTATATAATATATACCTTCTTCCTCCCCCCATAACTTGTAGTAGACTTCCAACTAGGAGCTCGCTGCACTACCTATCAACTGGTCCTGGTTGGACACGAAGCGTCCAAAATGTGTAGACAATGATTTAAACCATTCTTCAAGTTGAAATTCATCAAATGTTCTCCGCTCGAACCCACGCACCCGATCGTGTATACGTTTAATGACCTTTATTGCCGAAGCGCGAGTTATGTTTTTCACTTCTTATGTCAACATTTGGTTGCGGTATTGTTAACAGGGGTTAAATAATAGACATTAATTAAATAATCTTTAAAAAAATTTATTATTTGGAATGTCAAGCGACTATGACCAATCGTCCTCGCTGCTCGGCCTTAACTGCCTTTTCTTATTTCTTAAGTCTTAAATATACCCTAACCACATATATATTTACGATCTAATTGTTTATTTATAAATACTTATTATCCTACTCAGCACCGTCCAAATAATCTACTTTGTTTTCTTTTTCTACCTGGTTTCACTAAAGTATGTTCTGCATACTTGAATGTTGACACCAGTATGTTTGTTTGTCTGCATATATGTATGATTTCACATCATCCATAAATGCAATGAACAGATTACAGTTACATATGTATATTTAAATTTCTTTATCTTCAATAAACTCTAAAGGGCTGAGTAGCATTTTTAAGGCTGAGTAGCATGGGTAAGGCTTTCTCAAGTGGGCCACAAAATTACCAAAGTGAATATTTTGCGATAAAATTCAGCCAGGACTGAGTTCTATCATCCAGAAGCACACTCAGAAAATTTTGTTGTAAAATTCGAAATAGTGTTTTTTTTATTAACTATCGAAGTTTTTTGCAGCGCTTGAATAATTATCACATTTCTCGTAAAGTAAGTATCCGATTACAACGATTTTTCAACTGCAGACTGATAAAGGATGATATTTTCCAAAAACGTTATTTTTGTTCCGAAACTTGGTGTTTTGTTGTTGTAAATAATTTTTTTAATAAACAATTAAAAATTTAACTAATTTCTGCGCCTCTGGGATGAAACTTTTTTAAGGATATTAACGCAATAAACATCTGTGCATTTATGCATGGAAAAAATGCGTGCAATTCGAAAAGGATTAATTACAATTAATTTTTTTGTGCCAGAATGCGCGCTTCGACATACGCGGACGCGCACGAACACACAAACGGCGACTCGCGGGCGGCTTGCGAAAAACCGTGTTTCGGACACATCTCAACGCGATATGCTTCCGTAAGATCAGTTTTGCGAACATTGTCATCAGTTGTGTCTAGTCTCCTTCCGTGTTTCGGACACAGCTCAACGCGATATGCTTCTGTAAGATCAGTTTTGCCAACATTGTCATTAGTTGTGTCTAGTCTCCTTCCGACTGCTGTGGTGATGTGTTTCGGTGATAATAAAAACTGTGATATAATGTAAATCGCGTACGTTAATGTGTACAA
Organism: Anastrepha obliqua; assembly: GCF_027943255.1. Classification (NCBI taxonomy): domain Eukaryota; kingdom Metazoa; phylum Arthropoda; class Insecta; order Diptera; family Tephritidae; genus Anastrepha; species Anastrepha obliqua. The sequence goes on along the minus strand of NC_072897.1, from coordinate 40,892,774 downwards.
AACTAAGTATAGACTAATATAATGCCACATGCAAATCGTTGTTGTAACCCTTTCGGAAAACAAAACCATAGTCGTGTTTACGCAAATCTAGTTCGAATATGTGACCAAAATGCGAAATTTAGTGTCGTGTTCAAAATTCTGTGCAATCAGAATACTGGAACACAACGCAGGCAACAATACATCCTTACGTTGTGCATTACAAAGAAAACGGCGTAGAACAGCATACGAATTTTGTGATAATTCAGTCAATTTGTTCAATTCTAAATTGATTCAATATTTGATTAAACAGTTTGGTAAACGAAATGTGAAGAAAATCTATTATTTTTCCGACGGGGCGGCCTCACAGTACAAAAACAAGTACAATTTTATAAATTTACTATTATATTTCACAAAAAGGATTTTGGCATCGATGCCGAGTGGCACTTTTTTGCCTCTGCACATGGGAAAGGTGCCTGTGATGGTATTGGTGGTGCTATAAGGAGAGATGCGTACCATGCAAGCTTGCGAGATAAAATCCCGGTGAAAATTACGGGACCGAAACAGTTGTATGATTGGGCAAAAGTCAATTCTAAGAAAATTAAATTTGATTACTGTAATAAACAAGAACATGAAAATCACTCTAGTAAGTTGAAAAAGCGCTATTCCAAAGCGCAAACTTTGAAAAATACGAGGCAGTTCCATTCTTTTATTCCAAAAGATAAAAATTCCATCGAGTGCAAAATATTTTCAGCCCACGATCAATCTAAAATTATACCCATTATGTAAAAACAAACTACAAGAAAAGTGTAAAAAGCGTGAATGATTTTCATTTTTTCTCGAAATAACAAATGAATATGCGATATCTGTATAACTTTCTATATCTGTTTCACTTTTTGTAACCGTCCGTGAATTGTTGTTGTTTTTCAGCGAGAAATTTTAAGGGCATTTGCTGACTGAACTTACAATGTATAGATCTGATATGTAAACATAAACGTTAGTAATAAAGAAGTATATATGAAACCTTGCATGACAGCTTATACATTCCTTTGAATACATTTGATTTAATTATCAATACGCATTTCCGCGACAGTCAAAGCGCAAATTCTGTTATACGTAAATTATTTATATGGCCAATCTTTAAAAACAAGTAAACACCAGTAACGGAAAAGTTGGCAAAACTGATCTTACGGAAGCATATCGCGTTGAGATGTGTCCGAAACACGGTTTTTCGCAAGCCGCCCGCGAGTCGCCGTTTGTGTGTTCGTGCTCGTCCGCGAGTGTCGAAGCGCGCATTCTGGCACAAAAAAATTAATTGTAATTAATCCTTTTCGAATTGCACGCATTTTTTTCCATGCATAAATGCACGGATGTTTATTGCGTTAATATCCTTAAAAAAGTTTCATCCCAGAGGCGCAGAAATTAGTTAAATTTTTAATTGTTTATTAAAAAAAATTATTTACAACAACAAAACACCAAGTTTCGGAACAAAAATAACGTTTTTGGAAAATATCATCCTTTATCAGTCTGCAGTTGAAAAATCGTTGTAATCAGATTCTTACTTTACGAGAAATGTGATAATTATTCAAGCGCTGCAAAAAACTTCGATAGTTAATAAAAAAAAAACTATTTTGAATTTTACAACAAAATTTTCTGAGTGTGCTTCTGGATGATAGAACTCAGTCCTGGCTGAATTTCATCGCAAAATATTCACTTTGGTAATTTTGTGGCCCACTTGAGAAAGCCTTACCCTATCTAACAAGCAAAAGTTTATGTTGAAATATGCTTGTTTTCCTTTTAATGCTTTTAAGTGTGGGAGCGGGGCCATTCCACATAACTCCCCCAACGATAGACTTAGAACTCTCCTGAGTTCCTTCATTTGCAATTACATTTTGTTTGGGGCTAGTTTCCATTCGCCTAATTCCACCTTCATTATAATTTCTTTTATTTACGATTATTACTTTTATATTTTATCTTTTTCAATATAAAAATGTTACAAACAACAAGAGCAATAAACACGTTGCTATTGTTACAATTATACCATAAGAAAAATTTTTATGGTATTTCAATTCTTTACTTTCTGCTCATAACTTTGATTTAACATTTTTTAGTACCATATTGACGATCAATGTCGTATCGACATCAATGTTATTTGAAAAGCACTATCATTTTCAAATATACTATTTTTACTTCTTCTTAGTTTCTTTTTTTATTATAAATCGTTATTAAATATTCGTTTTCTGCTTTCATTTGTAATTTCTTTTTGTTTGGCAATGGAGTGATCATTTTTAAATCAGTTATAACATAACTTCTTGGTATCTTAATTGCAATTACCAGTGAAATAATACTCGTTCTCAATTTCTCTCATCCAATATCTCCATTATGGGCTATGATACTAATCATCATTATTATTTTCTGCCTCAAAATTTGATATGTTCGCAAATTTTTGTCTTCTTTTTATATTAGTAGGATGGACGTTTTGCAAAGGATTAATTCGAAAATATGGTTGGTCCTTATGTTTTACTCTTTTGTAATTTTTTATGGGTCCTGAGCCTCTATTTTCTGTATAATCTTCTCTATTGCTATTATGTTTTGCTATTATTTTTTCTTTTGCCGAATTAATTCTATCACGTAATATGGATGGACATATGCTTTCTTTGGCGAACCTTGGAGAACATTTAATGGTTGAGTGATATCGATCATTATAGTTCTCTATAACGATCTGCATCCTCATTTCCGTTGAAAGACTTGCATCATCAATTCCTGTTAGTTTCTCTAACAGGGCTGAGTGAAGTCTCTCAATGACTGCATTACCAGTGTGATTATTGGGTTTTGTTAGATGGACCTCAATATTTTCAGTATTTAAATATTGTATTAAATGTTCTGCTCTAAACTTATTATCCATTATTACTTTCTTCGGTTTTGCGAATTTTGTAAACTGTTCTATCAATATAGTTTTCTTTGACCTCCAATTCCTATCAGTTATTATATTATATACTAGCAACCCGCCCAGCTTCGCACGGGTATAAAATATATACCCTATGTCACTCACTGAAAAAATTATTAAAATCGATCCAGTAGTTGTGGCTTATTCATTACTGCCCGTGGCCCGCACGCGTTAAATTTGGAGTAAAACAATTCCCCTTTTTTTATAGCATGAAGATTTCCTGCTATCTTTGGGATATCTAAATTCATACCCTACATTTTTGCATATTAACTTTTTGCATTTTTACATATGTGTTTATTTTATTTTTACAACAATTACTATATTAGAGAATGTCTTTATATACAACGTTCATAGCCTTCTTGTCATTAGACAATACAAACATGTTTTCTCTAGAGGTTACTCTTGAAAGAGCGACATACAGTTGGCCATGTGAAAAACAGTCAACACTCAAATCTAAGCCTGCAACGTTGAAGGTTTGACCCTGAGATTTATTAATGGTCATTGCAAAATATGTCTTTACCGGAAATTGTAAGCGTTTAAATTGGAATGGTAGATCCGATGGTATCAGAGGGATTCGGGGAATCAATACATCTTCTCCGGTACCACATCCTGTGAGTATTGTGCACTCTATTATGAAAGTTTTCAGTGATTTTACCAGCAAACGCGTGCCACTGCAAAGTTTAGGTGGACTTAGGTTTCTTAATAAAATAACAGGACAACCTATTTTCAGCTCCATTTTGTGAGGAGGGAGTCCAGACGGGTTCAAAGAATTTAGAAATTCTGTAGGAAATTGAACAGCTTTTTCCAAATCGAGAACAGTATCGACCGAGTAGTATATTTTCGTCGGCGCATCAATCTTTGAAATAATCAAGTTATTTACTTTATCTACTTGTTCGTTAGTTGGTGACAGAATAGCTCTTTCTTTAAACCAAGATATTGTCTTATAACTTATGTTATCAATGTCAGGATAGACATTGTTGACTAACTCTTGGATGTTGTCTATCAAAACACAAAGGTTTTCTAGGTTAATCCTTCCCTCACTTTGTATTAATTCTCCATTGCCAACTTTTAGTAGCATCTCTGAAAATAGACTGTTCTCACGTGAAGATGACGAAACCCTCATATTAGTTTTAAGATCTAATTTATTGACATGCGACCAAAGGTGGGATCTTTTTAGCGAAGCATTTATTTCGTCAGCACGTGTTCCTCGAGTCACAACTGGTAGGATTTGACGGAAATCTCCTGAGAACAGAATTGTACATCCACCCATAGGTGAATTTTTGTTGCGCAAATCGCGCATTGTCCTATCCAGTGCTTCCACAGACGTCTTGTTTGACATGGTAGCTTCGTCCCAGACTATTAATGAGCAGTCACGCATCAATTTTCCTGTATTGCTCTGTCTAGAAACACTACAGACGCTGTTATCATCATCGGTTGCGATTTTCAGCGGGAGCTTGAATGTAGAGTGTGCGGTTCGGCCTCCTTGCAAAAGAGTAGCGGCAATGCCGGATGACGCAACAGCTAACGCAATTTTTCCGGTAGATCTCACTTTTTTTAAAAGCAGATTGATTAAAAATGTTTTTCCTGTGCCTCCTGGGGCATCAAGGAAAAACAATTTCCCTTCATTGTTATCAATTGTTGATAGTAATGCAGTGAATACTTTTTTCTGATCGATGTTTAATCGTGGCTCATCTTGAGCTATATTTTGTAAAAGTCTCGTTTGATCGTATGATGTTTCTCTTGTGTACTCGGCACTATTAGTTAAATCAGAGTTAGTAGTATTAGCTGGCATCGGCAGCCCAAAATCCTTGATCGTTTTACCCGAAAGTAATTGCACTATTTTGTTTAATTCAAATAATGCTTCGTCAAATATGTTTTGGTCATATTGTACATCAACAGAGTTTGACTCATGCCGTCGCCGAATCAGAATATTAATGGCCATATTTTCTTGAAATTTATTCCATAGACTAACAGAATCAGTTACTTGACAAAACACTACTATGACGGCAAATAAATATCTTAATGATGTAGCTGAACTACAAACAGCTGCTTCTGATAATGTATTTTCCCAGTGAGAATCGTCTTCCAAGAGCCCCATAGCTTTGCATGCTGCTTGATAAGTATTGTAAACAACACCTTGTAAAGTTCTTAGGTGAGCAAAGGATGTCGGGCCTTTTACAATATGAAGTAACATTCTCAGATAAAAGCATTCGCTGTTGTTGGGATGAATCACATAGACTCTGCCAAGAGCATCCGTTTTTTTTACTCCGGGGAAACCATCAACCGCAGTACCTTTTTTTCGCCGTTGAAAAGCTTTAGAACTCTGGTTCCATGTATAGTAACTTGGAACTCTGTCATATGTCAGTGTTTTCGCGAAATCATCTTGAGCACATAACTTGAAGAATGCTGTCAATGTTGTATCCGGCGGGTTATTAATAACTTCTTGTATATTGTTCTCAGTAAAATACACCCTTTGTCCATTTTCTAAATGAACTGCAAGGTGGACAATTGTGGGAGACCGGTCGTGCACTTCGAATGATAAAATCCTCCATACAGCTTCAGAGCTGCAGATGTAACGTCCAGACTGATATATTTCCACTTCATTTGGTGATTGTATGCTGAAAGTGGCTTGATCACTGCCTTTATTAATGTACTTAGTAACATATTGGATTGACTTTATTGAATTGCACAACTCCACGTTGATGTGGGCATCAAAAATTTTCAAAAGGAGCGGATTATAGGGAACGATCCATCGGTTGTCAATATCAATGTTTCGGACGGTAGCAATTTGCCCACCCCCTTCTGGCGATCGTCGACGATATTTGGGGTATCCATCATCGCTAGTAATTGTTTGAGTTTGGAACAACTTCGGAAATTTTTTGGTGCATTTAGAATCTCGCATACATGGAGAATTCGGGTTTAAAGTCCCGCAAGGGCCGTGTACCATATGTTTCTTTACGATTTCGTATAGGATAGGATCTTCATCTTTATCCGGTAATTCAGCTGAAATAACCCTGTCAATTTGGTTTGGTCTAATTTTGTTCACTAACCACACCAGCAGGTGTACATGTGGCAAGCCACGCTTCTGCCATTCTATTGTGTACATATGACAGTGCGGCGGACCGAATATATGAGACTTGTTAATGAGGTGCAGAATTTTCTGTACTTTTAAATGGAAGACTCTGTTAACTATATCGTATCTGTCTTGTGGTGAATTGGTGTTAATATTTTCTCTGATTTCCGACCAATTTGGGTTACATGTTGCAGTTATAAATAAATCAGGTTTGCCGTACTTTCTGACGTAAACCATGGCGTCTTGCGATTTTTCGTGTAAATATCGAGGTCCACCTGTGAATGATGAAGGTAGTATAACCAACTGCCCAATGCCGTTGTGGTGTTCATTCGCCTGTAAAGCATCCTGAAGATGAACGTAATTTTCGGCTCTCAATTTAGTTTGATTATTACGGATGTAGGCCAATCTCTCAGATTCAATTTTAGCATATTGATCTACCAAGTATTGGTTTGTTAACATTCCATATCTAAGCAAAGTGTTGAAATCATTACGTCTTGTCATTATACGGTAGCAATAGTAATTCATACATGACACTGTTTTACGCAGAGGTGTACCACCGATTGGGTCAACTTGAGAAATATTAATAGCATAACCATTTTCTCCACGACATAGCATCAAAGGATATTGTAAGCTGTCATAAGATCTGTGTAACTCTGAAATTTTTTGCAAATTATCATCACGACTATGCAATACAATACCTCTTTTGTCAAATTGCTGTCCGGCTATCACCACTGCTACTTCACTCGTGGAAGGCGCATTGTATCGTCCTCTGTGTTCTCCAACAGGAACTTTATTTGCATGGATTACGACATTAAAGTCAGGAGTATCTGCTGGAACACTCTCAATCGCAGTTTTGAAAGACTGTATGTAGCAATTATGAGAATGTAACATATCTTGGAGAGATCTAATCAAATCTCTATCAATTGGCCGTGCAACACTTGAACACCTCGTAGATGCTTGTGTATCTGGATCTGCAATAAAATATATTTGCAGGAATTTGTGATCATCGGGTCGAAGTGGTAGCAAGCTCCCAGCTAAGTGGTATACTTGCCCTTGAATTTTAAATGTAGGCATGAAGCCACGCTCAACGACTTGCTTACTCTTAAAAGAGGTCATTTGAAATGCATTATTGTAATGGCGTATGTAGCGCATGAAATGATTAGATTTCTGATTATCACCCGTAAGAAGAGAGTGAAGTGGTTCAGGTGGAGGGAGAATTTCTTCTAATTTGACTTTTCCTTGTAAACAACACATACCTTTCGATTCGTCCTTGAATTTCAATGCGAAGCAATGTTCACACACTACTGACATAGTACCTATTGATACTATTCGGTCGTCCTTGTAAGAAATCGAAGGATCATAATTCATGGCCGAATTTTCTTTACTCACCCATGAATTAGTAACTCGTGCTGATGATTCTCTGGCTCTCTTTATTCGATGTCTGTCCTTATCTCGGGTGCGGCGAAGCTCACGCTCTCTTGAAGATTCTCCCTCTCTCTGAGCTCTATATCTATCCCGAAGCTGACTGAGTCGAGCCTCACGCTCTGCTGACGATTCTCTGTCCCTCTGAACCGTATGCCTATCTCGATCCCGGCTGCAACGAACCTGACGCTCTACTGAAGATTCCCTCTCTCTCTCAGTTCTATATCTATCCCGCATCTGACTGCGGCGAGCCTCACATTCCGTTGACGATTTTTCATCTCTTGCTGAACGTAGTCTTCTGGCATCCACTGTACTACGACCAGCCATGACTTTATAATTTTTGTGAAAATTTACTCAGTTCTATATGTATGATTACCTATCCACAAATTGTCATATTATTAGTATGTGCCGCAGTTAAAAATATGTAAATACTTACCATTTAGAAACAAAAGATAATTACTGATGTAATATCTTGAAAAATATTTTTTTCAATTATATGCTGTAAAGAGTCATATACATAGATCTATATTAAAACAACAATGTATTTAAGGTATTTAATTGGTTAAGGATTAATGATGTACCTATTTGCTGAAATCACTTCGAAAATAAGCTATTAGTTGTCGTAAAAAGTAAATGACAAAAAATGTTATTGTATGGAATCGATAGCAAACTAAACGCGCTCCGAATCAATAAAAACTATTCAAAAACTGTATTTTAACACGTTCCCTGTCCCAATACAAAAATGCAAAATTGACCGACACGTCCAACAGCGTTTTTTGAATAATTAGTTTTTTTGTAGTCATAGCTTTATATAATACTAATAATTAAAAAAAACGGATGTAGGGTATTTCTACCTGAAACACATATGGTCCATGAGCGTAGAGGGACATTTTTGCTTCTGCACGTTCATGAAACACATGTGGTTTATATACCCCCTGACGCACATATGGCTCAGGAACGTATCAGTGCTTATCAGGCGCACGTTTCCTGAACTATATGTGGCTCAGCGGACAGGGAACGTGTTAATTATGTGGGATTTACTAATATAGAACGTGAAAATAGCGTTTTATTTTGCTGTAAAACTAATAATTAAAAAAAACGGATGTAGGCTATTTCTACCTGAAACACATATGGTCCATGAGCGTAGAGGGACATTTTTGCTTCTGCACGTTCATGAAACACATGTGGTTTATATACCCCCTGACGCACATATGGCTCAGGAACGTATCAGTGCTTATCAGGCGCACGTTTCCTGAACCATATGTGGCTCAGCAGACAGGGAACGTGTTAATTATGTGGGTATTACTAATATAGAACGTGAAAATAGCGTTTTATTTCGCTGTAAAATTGTATGTGCATATAATTACATGGAATTCAGTACATACATAGATACATATGTACATACGTCCGAAATGAAATAATGCGAGCGATTCGTAAATACATACATACATACGTCACCATACGATGTAATTCAACATTAATGAGGTGTGGTGAGATTATCGCTTAACGCCTGTTGCTTCATTCGGTTGACAGCGAACAAACACACAAACAGCTTTTTTTGGAAAAAGAGCTGCTTTTGTTTAAACAATTTTGGTTAAATAACAAATATATCAATTTTTTTTTTGATGCAGAACGAAAGTAAATATTTCAAAGTTAAACTCTAAGAAAGTTTCATTTTAATTGGTTGATTCGTCTATGATTTATGGCCGTGAAAACAAAAAAATTATGTTTTTTTGCCACATTTTGACCGATTGCCACGCCCCCTTTATATATTTCTTCACATTATATAGATATAAACCTTCCTCTTCAATCAATCTATCTTTAAAAAAACCGCATCAAAATCCGTTGCGTAGTTTTAAAGATTTAAGCGATTACGTGGACATAGGGACAGAAAAAGCGGCTTTGTTTTATAATATGTAGTGATTTAACCAAAATTGTTTAAACAAAAGCAGCTCTTTTTCCAAAAAAAGCCGTTTGTGTGTTTGTTCGCTGTCAACCGAATGAAGCAACAGGCGTTAAGCGATAATCTCACCACACGTCATTAATGTTGAATTACATCGTATGGTGACGTATGTATGTATGTATTTACGAATCGCTCGCATTATTTCATTTCGGACGTATGTACATATGTATCTATGTATGTACTGAATTCCATGTAATTATATGCACATACAATTTTACAGCGAAATAAAACGCTATTTTTACGTTCTATATTAGTAATTCCCACATAATTAACACGTTCCCTGTCTGCTGAGCCACATATGGTTCAGGAAACGTACGCCTGTTAAGCACTGATACGTTCCTGAGCCATATGTGCGTCAGGGGGTATATAAACCACATGTGTTTCATGAACGTGCAGAAGCAAAAATGTCCCTCTACGCTCATGGACCATATGTGTTTCAGGTAGAAATAGCCTACATCCGTTTTTTTTAATTATTAGTTTTACAGCGAAATAAAACGCTATTTTCACGTTCTATGTATATTAGTAAATCCCACATAATTAACACGTTCCCTGTCCGCTGAGCCACATATAGTTCAGGAAACGTGCGCCTGATAAGCACTGATACGTTCCTGAGCCATATGTGCGTCAGGGGGTATATAAACCACATGTGTTTCATGAACGTGCAGAAGCAAAAATGTCCCTCTACGCTCATGGACCATATGTGTTTCAGGTAGAAATACCCTACATCCATTTTTTTTAATTATTAGTATTATATAAAGCTATGACTACAAAAAAACTAATTATTCAAAAAACGCTGTTGGACGTGTCGGTCAATTTTGCATTTTTGTATTGGGACAGGGAACGTGTTAAAATACAGTTTTTGAATAGTTTTTATTGATTCGGAGCGCGTTTAGTTTGCTATCGATTCCATACAATAACATTTTTTGTCATTTACTTTTTACGACAACTAATAGCTTATTTTCGAAGTGATTTCAGCAAATAGGTACATCATTAATCCTTAACCAATTAAATACCTTAAATACATTGTTGTTTTAATATAGATCTATGTATATGACTCTTTACAGCATATAATTGAAAAAAATATTTTTCAAGATATTACATCAGTAATTATCTTTTGTTTCTAAATGGTAAGTATTTACATATTTTTAACTGCGGCACATACTAATAATATGACAATTTGTGGATAGGTAATCATACATATAGAACTGAGTAAATTTTCACAAAAATTATAAAGTCATGGCTGGTCGTAGTACAGTGGATGCCAGAAGACTACGTTCAGCAAGAGATGAAAAATCGTCAACGGAATGTGAGGCTCGCCGCAGTCAGATGCGGGATAGATATAGAACTGAGAGAGAGAGGGAATCTTCAGTAGAGCGTCAGGTTCGTTGCAGCCGGGATCGAGATAGGCATACGGTTCAGAGGGACAGAGAATCGTCAGCAGAGCGTGAGGCTCGACTCAGTCAGCTTCGGGATAGATATAAAGCTCAGAGAGAGGGAGAATCTTCAAGAGAGCGTGAGCTTCGCCGCACCCGAGATAAGGACAGACATCGAATAAAGAGAGCCAGAGAATCATCAGCACGAGTTACTAATTCATGGGTGAGTAAAGAAAATTCGGCCATGAATTATGATCCTTCGATTTCTTACAAGGACGACCGAATAGTATCAATAGGTACTATGTCAGTAGTGTGTGAACATTGCTTCGCATTGAAATTCAAGGACGAATCGAAAGGTATGTGTTGTTTACAAGGAAAAGTCAAATTAGAAGAAATTCTCCCTCCACCTGAACCACTTCACTCTCTTCTTACGGGTGATAATCAGAAATCTAATCATTTCATGCGCTACATACGCCATTACAATAATGCATTTCAAATGACCTCTTTTAAGAGTAAGCAAGTCGTTGAGCGTGGCTTCATGCCTACATTTAAAATTCAAGGGCAAGTATACCACTTAGCTGGGAGCTTGCTACCACTTCGACCCGATGATCACAAATTCCTGCAAATATATTTTATTGCAGATCCAGATACACAAGCATCTACGAGGTGTTCAAGTGTTGCACGGCCAATTGATAGAGATTTGATTAGATCTCTCCAAGATATGTTACATTCTCATAATTGCTACATACAGTCTTTCAAAACTGCGATTGAGAGTGTTCCAGCAGATACTCCTGACTTTAATGTCGTAATCCATGCAAATAAAGTTCCTGTTGGAGAACACAGAGGACGATACAATGCGCCTTCCACGAGTGAAGTAGCAGTGGTGATAGCCGGACAGCAATTTGACAAAAGAGATATTGTATTGCATAGTCGTGATGATAATTTGCAAAAAATTTCAGAGTTACACAGATCTTATGACAGCTTATAATATCCTTTGATGCTATGTCGTGGAGAAAATGGTTATGCTATTAATATTTCTCAAGTTGACCCAATCGGTGGTACACCTCTGCGTAAAACAGTGTCATGTATGAACTACTATTGCTACCGTATAATGACAAGACGTAATGATTTCAACACTTTGCTTAGATATGGAATGTTAACAAACCAATACTTGGTAGATCAATATGCTAAAATTGAATCTGAGAGATTGGCCTACATCCGTAATAATCAAACTAAATTGAGAGCCGAAAATTACGTTCATCTTCAGGATGCTTTACAGGCGAATGAACACCACAACGGCATTGGGCAGTTGGTTATACTACCTTCATCATTCACAGGTGGACCTCGATATTTACACGAAAAATCGCAAGACGCCATGGTTTACGTCAGAAAGTACGGCAAACCTGATTTATTTATAACTGCAACATGTAACCCAAATTGGTCGGAAATCAGAGAAAATATTAACACCAATTCACCACAAGACAGATACGATATAGTTAACAGAGTCTTCCATTTAAAAGTACAGAAAATTCTGCACCTCATTAACAAGTCTCATATATTCGGTCCGCCGCACTGTCATATGTACACAATAGAATGGCAGAAGCGTGGCTTGCCACATGTACACCTGCTGGTGTGGTTAGTGAACAAAATTAGACCAAACCAAATTGACAGGGTTATTTCAGCTGAATTACCGGATAAAGATGAAGATCCTATCCTATACGAAATCGTAAAGAAACATATGGTACACGGCCCTTGCGGGACTTTAAACCCGAATTCTCCATGTATGCGAGATTCTAAATGCACCAAAAAATTTCCGAAGTTGTTCCAAACTCAAACAATTACTAGCGATGATGGATACCCCAAATATCGTCGACGATCGCCAGAAGGGGGTGGGCAAATTGCTACCGTCCGAAACATTGATATTGACAACCGATGGATCGTTCCCTATAATCCGCTCCTTTTGAAAATTTTTGATGCCCACATCAACGTGGAGTTGTGCAATTCAATAAAGTCAATCCAATATGTTACTAAGTACATTAATAAAGGCAGTGATCAAGCCACTTTCAGCATACAATCACCAAATGAAGTGGAAATATATCAGTCTGGACGTTACATCTGCAGCTCTGAAGCTGTATGGAGGATTTTATCATTCGAAGTGCACGACCGGTCTCCCACAATTGTCCACCTTGCAGTTCATTTAGAAAATGGACAAAGGGTGTATTTTACTGAGAACAATATACAAGAAGTTATTAATAACCCGCCGGATACAACATTGACAGCATTCTTCAAGTTATGTGCTCAAGATGATTTCGCGAAAACACTGACATATGACAGAGTTCCAAGTTACTATACATGGAACCAGAGTTCTAAAGCTTTTCAACGGCGAAAAAAAGGTACTGCGGTTGATGGTTTCCCCGGAGTAAAAAAAACGGATGCTCTTGGCAGAGTCTATGTGATTCATCCCAACAACAGCGAATGCTTTTATCTGAGAATGTTACTTCATATTGTAAAAGGCCCGACATCCTTTGCTCACCTAAGAACTTTACAAGGTGTTGTTTACAATACTTATCAAGCAGCATGCAAAGCTATGGGGCTCTTGGAAGACGATTCTCACTGGGAAAATACATTATCAGAAGCAGCTGTTTGTAGTTCAGCTACATCATTAAGATATTTATTTGCCGTCATAGTAGTGTTTTGTCAAGTAACTGATTCTGTTAGTCTATGGAATAAATTTCAAGAAAATATGGCCAGTGATATTCTGATTCGGCGACGGCATGAGTCAAACTCTGTTGATGTACAATATGACCAAAACATATTTGACGAAGCATTATTTGAATTAAACAAAATAGTGCAATTACTTTCGGGTAAAACGATCAAGGATTTTGGGCTGCCGATGCCAGCTAATACTACTAACTCTGATTTAACTAATAGTGCCGAGTACACAAGAGAAACATCATACGATCAAACGAGACTTTTACAAAATATAGCTCAAGATGAGCCACGATTAAACATCGATCAGAAAAAAGTATTCACTGCATTACTATCAACAATTGATAACAATGAAGGGAAATTGTTTTTCCTTGATGCCCCAGGAGGCACAGGAAAAACATTTTTAATCAATCTGCTTTTAAAAAAAGTGAGATCTACCGGAAAAATTGCGTTAGCTGTTGCGTCATCCGGCATTGCCGCTACTCTTTTGCAAGGAGGCCGAACCGCACACTCTACATTCAAGCTCCCGCTGAAAATCGCAACCGATGATGATAACAGCGTCTGTAGTGTTTCTAGACAGAGCAATACAGGAAAATTGATGCGTGACTGCTCATTAATAGTCTGGGACGAAGCTACCATGTCAAACAAGACGTCTGTGGAAGCACTGGATAGGACAATGCGCGATTTGCGCAACAAAAATTCACCTATGGGTGGATGTACAATTCTGTTCTCAGGAGATTTCCGTCAAATCCTACCAGTTGTGACTCGAGGAACACGTGCTGACGAAATAAATGCTTCGCTAAAAAGATCCCACCTTTGGTCGCATGTCAATAAATTAGATCTTAAAACTAATATGAGGGTTTCGTCATCTTCACGTGAGAACAGGCTATTTTCAGAGATGCTACTAAAAGTTGGCAATGGAGAATTAATACAAAGTGAGGGAAGGATTAACCTAGAAAATCTTTGTGTTTTGATAGACAACATCCAAGAGTTAGTCAACAATGTCTATCCTGACATTGATAACATAAGTTATAAGACAATATCTTGGTTTAAAGAAAGAGCTATTCTGTCACCAACTAACGAACAAGTAGATAAAGTAAATAACTTGATTATTTCAAAGATTGATGCGCCGACGAAAATATACTACTCGGTCGATACTGTTCTCGATTTGGAAAAAGCTGTTCAATTTCCTACAGAATTTCTAAATTCTTTGAACCCGTCTGGACTCCCTCCTCACAAAATGGAGCTGAAAATAGGTTGTCCTGTTATTTTATTAAGAAACCTAAGTCCACCTAAACTTTGCAGTGGCACGCGTTTGCTGGTAAAATCACTGAAAACTTTCATAATAGAGTGCACAATACTCACAGGATGTGGTACCGGAGAAGATGTATTGATTCCCCGAATCCCTCTGATACCATCGGATCTACCATTCCAATTTAAACGCTTACAATTTCCGGTAAAGACATATTTTGCAATGACCATTAATAAATCTCAGGGTCAAACCTTCAACGTTGCAGGCTTAGATTTGAGTGTTGACTGTTTTTCACATGGCCAACTGTATGTCGCTCTTTCAAGAGTAACCTCTAGAGAAAACATGTTTGTATTGTCTAATGACAAGAAGGCTATGAACGTTGTATATAAAGACATTCTCTAATATAGTAATTGTTGTAAAAATAAAATAAACACATATGTAAAAATGCAAAAAGTTAATATGCAAAAATGTAGGGTATGAATTTAGATATCCCAAAGATAGCAGGAAATCTTCATGCTATAAAAAAAGGGGAATTGTTTTACTCCAAATTTAACGCGTGCGGGCCACGGGCAGTAATGAATAAGCCACAACTACTGGATCGATTTTAATAATTTTTTCAGTGAGTGACATAGGGTATATATTTTATACCCGTGCGAAGCTGGGCGGGTTGCTAGTAACAAATATATCAATTTTTTTTTTGATGCAGAATGATCGTGAACGCCCAGTTTTTCGACGTCCTGTTTCCACTCTTTCCTTAAGGGTAGAAAGGTCGAGAGCGTTGTGAGGGTAGTGCATAGTCCACCATCCTGGGATGCTCCGAAATATCGTTAGGGATCTTCTCGTGACCATAACTAGTGTTTGACCACTTCTTTAAAGTTTTCACACTTATTGTCGCGCTGTTAGCGGCATGTTTTGCCTGCAGATCTACTGAAAGGAAGTTCAGATTCGCATAAAATGCTTTGGAAGGCGTGATTGACATTGCGCCGGATATAAGAATAGTAACGATTCTTTGAATTTTGTCAACTTCATTAATGTTCACACCCTTCTCAAAGGCGTTCCACCTCACAGCAATATGATAGTATGAAATTGGCCTAACTTATACTGTAAAGAATCGGTGTTCCATTCCCATTTTATTTATTTATTTATAAATACAAAAATTAAAGATAATGGACTCACCGCGTTCTTTTGTGTCCGAACTGCCCCACACATAATGGTGCGCGTTAGCATAAGCTCCTAATATCTGGAGAGTACCTCGATTTGAGGCTTATTTTACAGCACTTTTTATGGCATAGGATGCGGATGACGATGTCTATAGCGCTGAATTGTATCTGTATATAAACATTAATACATTTCTTTACCAGCATGCACGCCATGAGTTTACCTTTGTCGGTGACATAGACCAGTTTATAATCTTTATTCCTCATTTTGCATACCCGGTCTTATACGACCCATGCTTTTTCTATGAGCAAAAGCATCCATTCGAAGAGTTCGGCTACCATCATAGAGTTGGATGACATCTAGTCGTCCAGTTGGTACTCTTCTGCAGCTGAAGCCACCTCCGTTATATCGGTAGGGCTATATCCTACGCTGGGACTTTTCAAAAAATGGTCGCTTGACGCACGGACAACTCCAGTGCTTATTGACATGATATCCTTCATTTCTGGAAAAGGTGGATGGTTATACAACCAATCCATCAATTTTTTTACATCATCATTGTCGCGACTAACCCGCGAACTTCTCATTTCGATGTGCTGCTCATAACCATAAAAAGCAACATTGCAAAAGTTTTCCACTTCGTCGCAAATATTGTGCAAAATACCATTCCTAAAGTCCAGTTGGAAAGTACGGTGTCGTTAACTCCTCGTCCATGAGTGAGGCCCCCAAAGCATTTCATTGTCCTCATCAATGATTGCTCAATTGCCATATCTGTCTAATTGTAAAATATCTTTTAGTTGTAAAAAGTTCGTATTCTTCGACTGCCATTCGTTTCTTTAAATCCGACATGTCTTGCAAATATAAATGGCAGGATTTAGCATATAAGAAGTGGCCGCTGGCATGAAAATAAGGTATCATTTTGTGGATAGTATCAAGATGTAAACTCCAGTTGCCCATTCTTTCTGCTTCAATGAATTGTTTAACGAGTGTAACCATCCGGAAGTACTGTACCCACAATTTCGCAGTAGCGCCACGTTGTTCAAATGTAATCAATCGATTTTAAAATTGCTCCGCAAGTTCTTTGCAGCATTCTTCCTGGTCTGCCTCGAGTACCACTGACCTATCGAAATTGTATAAAATTATTTCTAAGTCTGGTTTGAGATCGGGTGCAAAATCTATTGATTGCAGAACAATTTGGGCAATTGAAAGATGCGTCAATATATGTGCTCTTACCGCACGCGAATAGGCATGTTATGTCATAATTTTTTCAATTGAATTTAATTCGTAAATGGTGTTAAACAGCTCTTTTAATCCACTTCCAGTCATTATGTATCCAATTGATCCCAGGAATGACATTAACAAATGAAATCCACCGAGTCTTACGACAGTATCGCTTAATTTGGAGTCCACATCGTACGAGGAAATACTGTCTCGCGCTTTGAAATACAGGTGCTGGTCAAATGTAACGAAACAAGTATGCTGGTGTAATGGCTCACGCAGTCAAAATTGTGTCGTAATCACTCGGTGGAGCATTAATGAAGGGCAAACATACAGCAAATGATTTTTGGAAAGAAAGTTCCGTTGTCACTTGTTCCATGAATCCACTCCATCCAGGTACGTTAGGCAGGCCGGCCCATTTTCCATATAGCCACAATAAAACTGAAACGGATGGCATAACTACTTCCGAAGCCACACGAATGCTACCGAGGTCTTGAATCTTTATGGTTTTCAAGCCCGTATCGTTTTTTTTTCACAAATATTTTTAATGCAATGGTACCTAAACTACCAACGACTACTGCAGACGGCATTTGTTTTAATCGTGGCATTATTTGATTTGGAGCGATAGCAGTTATAGGTGTTACACAATGGATATCGCCCATGGCATGGAAAGTGTTTTTACCATCTAATGTCTGCGTATTGAAATCAGCGTTGTCAAAAACAAATTGAGAAAATGCGTTATCATCGATATTTAACGGTGCGCGCATAATAGCTGAAACTTCGAACAACATTGCTTCGGTGTATGAAGAGCAAAATCCAAGAGATGATAATACATCTATTAATCGCCGAGATCCATACTTATGAAATAAAAATGCAGCTAGCCCAATCTGCACTGTTAATATAAAAGATTTTGTCCTTGCTGCTGCAATTACAGAATGGGCGAGAGCAATGCTTTTTTTCCATTTCTCAAGGGACCCTCGTTTGTTTTTTAAAATCACTCCATCTAAAAAAATGCGTAGAGTTTCAGGTATATCAGACTCAGAGCCTTGAAAAAAATTTTCTGATGGAGGATAATGCTTTGTCTCGTAGATTGTAGAGCGAATATCTTCTATAACAATTTCTGCTGCTGTCTTTACAATACGTTCTTCTACTTAGTCATCACTTTTTTGATTGTACCAGGCTTCCGTTAATAGCTTAAGTCCTGTATTTCGGAAACAAACCACGGGAGCCTTATTGGCAGTGATGGCAATTAAAATATCATCACCGTATTTTTTGAAGAGTTGTGCTTTGACTGTTTTTATGTGTGGGCGGTAATCACCTTCAATCCAAGGAAAACTGACACTGATGGGAATTCTGCTCAAGATAAGAATAAATGAACTGCATCGCAGTAATTATCTCATTCGCATGCGGACCCTTTTATTTTCAGCTGGTGGTGCTTGATACATTTTCTTTCATGCAGGAACTATGGTACTGTGCATCGGCTGCGACCAAATCATTCACATGCTGAAGACGCTCAACAATTGTTCGACCCCAATCATCATTACGAGCTCTAGCAAGTTCAGAAATACTATTTTTCATTGATAATTTTCGCACACTGGACACAAGGCTACGCTTGCACAACCGCTTCTGTTTTTGTTTTGCTATAAACTCTGCTGTTATTTCATCAGCACATAAAAAACAATAGTCTTTGAAAGGAAATGTTGGGTGCGAGGATCGCAGTGGTACTTGAGGTGTCGTGACATCACTTCCTCTACGCAATGATGCAGCGATTAACTTTTCATTGTTGTATCGTTTTCGACATACATCATGAACCGCTATCGATTTTATTCCCGCCAAAAGTTTAACTTTATTGTCATTTCTTTTAACACTTGATTTACGAAAAGTCTCCAATCCTTTTTCCTTCACTTCAATTGTTTCATTTGCTAATAATGGATTATCACAACTAAAACTATTTCTTTCATCAGAAGCCATTATTCTAAAAACACAAACTACACTGTAGAACGATAGAACTAAAACTAAAACAATTTCTTTCATCAGAAGCCATTATTCTAAAAACACAAACTACACTGTAGAACGATAGACGTATACTGATGACTCAGTCTAAACTAGATACTTCTCTACAGTTCTACCGACAGATGTTTCGTTGAAGGTCGAGAGAGAAAGGGACCCTTCAACAAAGGCGACACATTACCCTTATACCTGCTTTTCTAAAACCTGCTATAGTAGAAGATTATTGTAGAGAAATATACGAAAGAACGTGGTGGTGTAGGTGAATATAACATTGTGGCGCTCGTCCGCCAAAAACTATCGATTTTATAAAAAAATCGTCATAACATAAAATGTATTAAATTATATCTAGTTGAATTTTGTATACATATGTTTTTCTCATAAATTGCGTCGGAATGGAGATATTGTAAAAAATGCGCTAGCGTCGCAGATACGAGGTGGCAAAGTTGAAATTCGAAAAGACCATGCCAAAATCTATAAAAATTACCTAGTTTGAAAACTCCCGGAAAACTTTCCAGGCAACTCCCTTTTTTTACCAAATGACTGGACTATTACACGATAATTATATCGAAATAATTCTCCAAACTCCTCAATACTCAAAAGAAATTCTATGCAAAATTATATTTGAGTCAATTCCCAATGTAAACAATAAATCAATTATACATATTAAATACTTACGAAATACTGATATATTCCAAAAATAATATTTTAGATGTAAACGTTAAAGATAATCTTAAGAAAAATTTAATTCAAATTTCTAATGAATTTATTTCAAATATATTAAACTACGTGGAAGCATACTGCGATATGCGAACATAAGAGGAATCAGTCGTAATCAAAATTCTACTCGTACCTGGTATACTAATATTTAAAAACTTCTATTTCAAAGTCGAGCATAATTGTAACAAAATCGATATCAGAATAAAAGTAGTAAAATTTTAAAATTGTGAAATTAATGTAATTATTGTAATTAATTGTGAAATTAACGATCAATTTATTCTACCTAACGTTATAACCAAAATCAAAGAAAACTCAAATACAACTTTCTTCAATTTAAAGCTAGAATCATTATATTTAAAACAAATTAAACAAATAAAATGCTCGTATATCGAACAAATACAATATCAAACAAAGATTAATCAAATATCCTAAACGTAAGCACAAACATAACAATTCTTCTTACTATCATAATGTTAACAATATTTACTATATACAGGGTGAGCCATATAGCGTTTCCTTTTTGAACCACCTATTTTTTTGAGAATGGTAACACAAATGACATGTCAAATGTGTTCATAATTTACTTAAAGGTTTGACATTTACGAAATGGGACGCTATACGCTTGAACAAAATTGGTAAATATTGAAAACCTATTTCCGAAGTGATGAGTCTTCTTCTTCTTTTCTGATGAAGCTCATTTTCACATCGATAGCTACGTCAATAAGCAAAATCCACACGTTACTGTAGAGAAGCAAATGCATCAAGAACGAGTCACTGTTTGGTGCGGTTTTTGGTCTGGCGGCATCATCGGCCCATTTTTTTTCGAAAATGAGCGAGGAGCCGCGGTTATAGTAAATGGCAAGCGTTACCGTGACATGCTCTACGAGTTGTTTCCAAAAATTGAAGAGGATGACATGGACGACATTTGGTTTCAACAGGACGGTGCAACTTGCCACACTGCCGAAGTTACACTCGAATTTTTGGCTACCGTTTTTGAAAATCGAATAATCAGCCGAAATTCCGATATCAATTGGCCGCCTCGGAGCTGTAAGTTGGACT
This sequence comes from Anastrepha obliqua, assembly GCF_027943255.1. NCBI lineage: Eukaryota > Metazoa > Arthropoda > Insecta > Diptera > Tephritidae > Anastrepha > Anastrepha obliqua. The sequence continues at coordinate 40,871,900 of NC_072897.1, read as the reverse complement.
ATTTTTTGTGAGGAGCCGTTAAGGACAAATGCTATGCGAACCATCCAGCGACGATTGATGCTTTAAAACACGAGATCGAAGTTGCCATTCATGAAATTGGAGCCCAAACAATCGATAATGTGCTTAAAAATAGGGTTGATCGAATGGCCTACTGTAAAGCCAGTCGTGGCAGTCATTTGAACGATATTATTTTTTATTCATAAATGACAATATTCAATCTTCAAAATAAAAAAAAGGTTTGAAAAAATATTGATTCGTTTATTTTTTATAGCCGATTCAAAAAGGAAAATTTTCCATGGCCAACCCTGTATATACCTTATGATCAGAAAGTACCGGGAATGTTTAAATAAAATAAAACGGAGTTAAGTTTCAGGCAAATTTATTTTATCCACTTCAAAATATGACCAGTCTGAACCAACACACATGTGTCAACGCTTTACCCAGTCCTCCATGCTCCCCTGGTAGGCCGAGGAAGGGATGGCCTTCAGCTCCTTCGTAACTTCAACTTGGGAAACAAAAAGAAGTCGCACTGGGCAATATCAGGTGAATAGGTGCATGCACGATGGTATTTACTAGGCGTTTGGTCAAATAATTCAGCACAATTTGGCCTCCGTGCAATGGCGCGTTATCATCATGCAAAATCCAAGAATTGTTTGCCCTCATTTCCGGCCGTTTGCGACGTACAGTATCTCTTAAATCATCCGATGGCGAATGTGTGTCTTACAGTCCTACCAACTTAGAAATAGATATGGACCGGTTCCCACCTACGCGGTTCGTTCAAATTAAACATTCACGGTACTTTTTGATTATAGGGTATACAGGGTTGGCCATATTAAACTGACCCATTGAGTAACCCTATAACTTTTTACTGTAATTTGAAATCTAAGGTTTACGTCAACAAGCCAAAGACACTAGGCGCATTTAAGGCCAATATCCGACGGGAAATAGCCGCCATATCGGCCGAGACGCTGGACAAAACTATGGAAAACGCCGAAAAACGGGCACATTACGCTATACGAGCTAAGGGCGACCACTTGCGCGATATCATATTCAAAAAGTGATGTAAACGAATCTCCTTGAACTAAATTAAATGTTTTTCAGAATGAAACACAAAAAAATGTTTCTTTTTCCATATTTTTTTAATAAGCACATGGGTCAGTTTAAGATGGCCAACCCTGTATTTACTACAATATATACAAGGTGTGTTCAAAAAGTATCGCGAATTTTGAATTTTTGCATGTTACGTATATTCCAATTTCGATTTTTTTGTGGCGATATGTTGGTACTCATGTCACTCACTCATGCTTGCACGTGTTTCGGCTCGTCTTCGATTTTTACCTATTCAAAGAGATGGATCAAAGAACCTGTATCAAATTTGGGTGGAAAACGAAATTAAGTGCGCGGATGCATTCCGAATGTAGACTGTGTCATACGAGAAGCTACTTTGGTCCAAAGCAACGTTTATCGGTGGTACAAAATGTTCTCTGAAGTGCCAGACGCCCGAGAACTTCAACAACAGACAAAAAATCGATGAAGTGAAGAAAATTGTATTGGCGAATCGTCTAATCACCATTAGAGAAGTTTCTGAGGACCTAGACGTATCGATTGGCTCGAGCTCCAGAGGGTCATAACTGATGACGAATCGTGGATTTATGGTTATGACGAGGAAACCAAAGCTCAATGATCTCAATGTAAGTTGCCGCACGAACCAAGACCGAAAAAAGCTCGCCAAGTTCGGTCGAATGTAAAAGTTTTGCTTACCGTTTTCTTTGATTACAGGGGCTTTGTGCATCATGAGCTCTTGCCACAAGGTAAAACGGTCAATAAGGAATATTACCCGCAAGTTATGGGCAATTCACGCTAAGCAATCCGCCAGAAACGCCAGTAGTTGTGGAAAAACAAGAATTGGCTCTTGCATCACGATAGCGCCCCTGCTCACACATTGTTGCTTGCGCGCGACTTTTTGGCCAAAAACAATACGCTAATGATGTCACAACCACTGTATTTCCCATATCTGACCCCCTGTGACTTTTTCTTGTTCCCGAAACTGAAGAGGCCCATGAAAGGACGACGCCACTCTACGATTGACGAAATAAAGACGGCATCGAAGGAGGAGCTAAACAAGATAAACAAAAAATGATTTTTTGAAGTCTTTCGAAGATTGGAAAAAACGTTGGCACAAGTGCATAATATCTCATGGGGATTACTTTGAAGGGGACAAAATAGATATTAATGAATAAATAGATACTTTTTGAAAAAACACAAAATTCGTGATAATTTTTGCACACACCTCGTACATATCGAGACCAGTACGATCCTGATTATGCTATACAGTAAAAATTATTCGTATTAAACAGTCTAAAGGCTCTTGAAAGTAGTATTCTATCCACTGTTGAAAGTAGTACTCTATCACCTCAGTACAGGAGGGTGACACCTCACCGAAATGGCTGATAGGTTAATGCTACAATCGCCCCCGTCTCGTTAAAACACTGGCAGGTCTTCAAGTACGTTTGATGCTACGTCACCATTAAGTTGGTGGTACAAGCTCAGTTGAGGCAACTCCTGACTAGTGTCTGATGGAAAATAAACAACTACAACAACAACAACACAAAATTAATTAAGGAAACGCCGATGAGAGAAGCGTGTTCAAAAGGAGCAGCAGAGTACTGTGATCTTCGGTACTGAGCACGCCTCAACCATCAAAAAAGACAAAACGGTAGTAGAAACCCAAATCGAAACACCGAAGCAGTCAACACAGTTCCCCACTCCTGAACTACTGTCGTCCTATCACAGTTTTCCAAAACAGGAGTTCATACAAAAAACTAGAGCAGCCGAAGAAGAATCACTTACGAAATGTAAAAGGGTGATAAATAAAATGAAGCTTGCACTACTAAAGCAGAAGAGCGTCAGCATGGACATAAAATATGGTAAAAGATGACGTAATTGGCAGCCACCGACGAAATTGGGTGACGACAGAGAAATAAACAAAAAATAATGCAGCATCTGAAGCTATACGAGCTACCATTGTGGCCACACCTAGCACGTACTAGGCGAAACGACTGGCCACAAGTCCTCCAGTTCCCTTCAAACGCTTGTCAAACATAAATGGCGAAGATAGCTAATGGCAAATTGTTGGCGAAAAAAGGAGGTGAATTAGATTTGCTGCTGAAGCAGGTCCAAAGACTGGCCCTAAGCTATTATAGAAAAACTGCAAAAACCGTTAAAATTAAGCCACAATCGGAGCTTGACTGATCATATAACGGGATCGGGAAAATGCGCGGTACAGAAACAAAACTGCGAATATAAGAAAAGTGCTATCCGGAAATGGCATGTATCAAAGTTTGACCGCGAAGTGCTAATAGCCACCGTTGATGCACATTCCCGCGGAGCCACAACTCTTAAAAGCGCCACAGAAGTGGTGAGAGCAGAAATGCTTCGCATCAAACAAGCTTGTAATAAAGCGATGTCGACTCTGACAGAGAAAAAACATAAAAGCTCTGTTTATTGGTTGACGGAGGAAATAGCCGAGTTGAGACGTGACTGTCTTCGCCTCAGACGAAAATATACGGGCACACGAACCGGGCAAGCCTGTGGACGCAGAAGCATACAAGAGTGGAAAAAAGCAGCTAAGGTCGCTATTGCAAATAGCAAGAAAGAAGAATTGGAGGACACCTACACCTGAACTAAGCTCGAGCGCGAGCACAACGTAAAAGAACTCTTTCCAAGTCACGAATTCAGAAAAGGCATTAAACGTCAAATAAACGTGACAGAAGAGCCTCCAATATTCACCAGTGCGGAACTCCACTCAGCTGCGAGAAAACTCAAACACAACAAGGCACCAGAATTCCCCAAGGAGATCGCAAAAACGCGACCACAAGTCGTACTAGACATGTACAACGCCTGTCTAAGAGAGGGAACTTTCCCAGAAATCTGGAACAAGCAGCAGCTCGTCCTAGTATGCAAGGGGAATGGCAACTCGACCCTCCCATCAGCATATCGGTCATTATGCATGATCGGCACAGCAGGCAAGCTTCTTCAAAGATTGATCAAGCCTCGACTGACCGCAGCCATAGATAACGCCGGAGGACTGTGAGAAAAACAGCAGGGCTTTAGACGCGGAAAGTCTACAATAGGAGCAATTGAAACTGTCATAAACAGCGAAGGAGCAGCACAACAAGGCAGTACACAATCAGTACACAATTACGCAAACTCGTCTATCAAACCTCAGAGGGTTCTCGTGGTATAGACGTCACAAGGGTCAAATTCCTACTTGTGGAACATTAGTTATAACGATATATTCAATATAGAAATGTCCTATAGAGCTTCTCTAATCGATACGCATGCGATATCGCAGCACGAAACTTTGAAGAAGCTCGTAGAAAACTTTACCAAATTAGCCACAGAGAAAACGGAGCTCATACTTCTAACCAAGAAGCATATCCCGTTTGAAGTTGGCATGCAAACTTACTCACACACGCTAAGACTTGTGCTTAGTTCTAAAGTACCCAGGCATAAGACTGGACTCAAGACTAAGGTTCTGGGCCCAAATAAAACACGAAGCAAAGAAAGCCGCTAAGATGATATCCCTACTTAGTAGACTGATGGCAAACATACGAAGGGTGTCTTTTATATGTCGCGATTTTGCAACCCTGGTGTTGCAATCTGGCAACTGACAGCTGTATCGCAAAGTTTGACATTTTTTGGCTTTTACGTACTCAGAACGTTTTGAAATACCAGCGCTACTTGTGTTGTTTACAGTAACTTAAAAGATTCATCTCGGTCCAAAAATGGAATTAAATCGTGAACATATTCGTGCGATTATTTTTTACAACTTTCGACTTGGATTAACTCAGCCACATTGCATGGATGAACTTAATTCATTTTTTGGCGATGAAGCTCCATAAAGGACCAGTGTTTATCGATGGTATGGTGAATTCAATCGTGGTCGTAGTTCACTCCAAGACAAATTTCGTGAAGGTTGTCCAAAATCAGTTGTTGTTCCGAAAACCATTGATGCTGTGCGCGAACTGATATTGCAAGATCGTCATGTGACCTATCGTGAGATTGAGACAATCTTAGGCATTAGTGGGACCAGCATACATTCAATATTGCATAAACATTTGACTGTCAAAAAAATTTGTTCGCGTTGGATCCCACACAATTTGTCAATCGCTCAAAAAAAGGCTCGTGTCGATTGGTCGAAGGAAATGCTCAAAAAATACGATCGCGGGGCTTCGAAACACGTCTATGACATCGTGACAGGTGATGATTCATGGATTTACGCGTATGAGCCCGAAAGTAAACACAAGTCGACTGTATGGGTGTTTCAAGATGAGCCAAATCCAAGCAAATGGTCGCCTGTTTTTTCGGGAAAACTGGACATGTCGCAACCGTACCACTAGAACAACGCAGAACAGTAAATTCTGAGTGGTACACAACCATTTGTTTCCCAGTTGTCTTCCAAGAAATTAGGAAAACCAATCGCCAAAGACGGATCACTCTTCACCAGGACAATGCGAGCTCTCACACATCGACTCAAACAATTGCATTTTTGAGCACCCAAAACATCGAATTAATGGGTCATCCGCCGTATAATCCTGACTTGGCACCGAATGACTTCTTTTTATTCCCGTACGTAAAAAACAAACTGAGAGGTCAACGTTTTTCGACACCTGAAGAAGCGGTTGCGGCATTCAGAATGCATGTTTTGGAGGTACCTCATTCAGAGTGGCAAAAGTGCTTCGACAATTGGTTCAAACGCATGCAAAAGTGTATAGATCTTCATGGAGAATATTTTGAAAAACAATAAAGTGATTTTCGATGATTAAAATTTGTTTTTGTTCTCTAATCCCGACATATAAAAGGCACCCCTCGTATAAGGTCCAACCCTGACGAAATGGAAAATAATAAATAAAAATGGCTACCGTTGTCTTATACGAAACTGAACTGTTGGCCAACGCGCTAAAGGTAAATCAACGATACAAGCTCTTAACATCGGCAGCCGTTAGAGTTGTTTCCGCCTACCGCACAGTATCCGGTCCAGCTGTTCAAGTAATAAGCGGTTCAATACCAATAGACTTTCTAGTCTTTGAGAGGAAAACGTTATGGGCTTTACAGATGGATGGAAAGGAAGAAAGAGTAAGCAAACCTGTAGCACACGAAATAAGAGATGAAACGCTAAGGCTATGGCTACACCGCTGGATTAACGAAACATGCGGCAGATGGACGGCTAGCTTTATAAAAGACGTTGCCACATGGAACAGCAGGAACTGGTGAAGTCCATTTTTACACAACCCAAATGCTTGCGGGGCATGGGACGTCTAAATTTTTGAGTTTCCTGTTCAAAATAGGGAAATGCGAACATCCCACATGCATATACGAGGATGCCGCCGAAGAACGGGACCTAGACGCAGGCACCTAGGTATAGACATTTGTAATGAGGAAAATGGAACGCCACTCTGAAGGAATGCCAAAGCGCTTCCAAAGTGTATTATATTTAACTGAGCTTGCATTTCCGTCATGTGTCGTCTAAAATAAAGTAATACAAATATTTGTTTTTATAACACTATATATTGAACTCATTTGGCAAATGCCGAATTTCCATTTCTTGTATTTGATTTTCTTACACTCGCTCATATTTACCGGCGGACCAAGTATGCAAGGTGGACACAATTTAAAGTGTAAGTAATACCACTGTAAGAATTTCAAGTTAGTTTTAAAATAGTTCCACAATAAAGAGCAGTTTGAACAAAATAAAATAAAATAAGTTTTTTTTGTTCGAATAAAAACCTCCGGTGAAAAGTGAGCACCTCTGGGCAGTTTTTGTTTACCTCCATTGCACACTCTATGATTCCAACGACTCTGTGAATTTGGGCAATTGTTGAGTGAATGTGTATTTAAAAAAAAAACTACAAGTTGATCAGACAAACAATTATAATAATAATAATTATTGAGCAATCTCTGAAGTATTTCTGCAGTTATCAGGTCGAAAGCAAGCGATTTTTTTTGCGTTATTTTGAAAAGATTGCTCATTCAGCTCTTCGCTACTAATAAGCTCAATGCTGGCATCACTTTTAATCCAATTTGACGCGATGTCAATATGTTCAGATGCATCATTGGAAGAGAAGGTTTTACGAAGATTCTCTGCATACAAATTCACTTTCTGCTCATTGGTTTTCGTTGGGTATCGTTTAATTTAATGGGTGCCCCGCGTGTTTTATCGGACCATTGAATGACTTTGCTGCCATATGGAGTAGTCAGTAGATTTATAAGAAGTCAGATCATTATTTGTTTTATTGTTTGGTTGAGTTTCAATTTGTCCGCAGGATATCTGGTTTGCTGCTGATATCAAACGTTCGACGACTGAGTTATGGTGGCGTTAGCAACTTGGTCCTGTAGGAGTCCCTGTAAGGGTACCCACGAAATTCGAGAGCTGAGATTTTGTTAACCTGAGGAGTTCCATCAAGCGCCTCCGATCCACTCGTCGACAGGAAGATTTTGCTACCTTACAAGTTTGTGTACTCGCCCAGCGCTCACTGAGTCGACACGAAGCTCACCTCTCCAGGAGCAGATTGTAGGTAGTCAACGGGATCCTAATCCCCATCACCCAGACGAGATTTGTATCGACGAATTCGCCCAAAGTTCTGATTTGCCACTTGGCTCGCGGGGTAGATATTAACCTCCATGGGTGTCTGATGGGGAGCAACTCGCCAAATAGTCCCCAGGCCAACGCTTTCGTCCTGTTTCGAGTCATCCGTCAATAGGTTCACCAGTCGCTGCCTTCCAATACTGCACCCCGTCTACTCTTCCCTTCAAGGAATATAAGTGGAGAATGCTTCGCTTGGACTAAGCTAGGGTCCACATTGAGGATATCGCCAAGGAGATGAACCCAAAATTTTTAAGGATACCTGAGTGTCAGTAATTGAGGTCAAGTCTGTAACTTGAGTCTCTCAGTCTAATTGCGGGACGTGTAGCAACAGTTTTGCCTGCAATGCCTGCAGGAGCCCCATTTTACATTGCATTAAGCGCTAAAGTAGAAGTATTTGGAAGCGCCGCACTGATTCCAATGAGAGTACTTTGGACTCTCTCCAGCTTCTTCCCCGATGCCATCTTTTCCAGAGAGTTCAAGCAGACAACGACTCCATACTACAGAATTGGCTTTATAATGGTATACTAAGGCCAAAATACAGATAGTGAGAGAGCACTGCCAAAGATTTAGTGATTGTCTCCGAGAGGGCGTTATTAAAAGCCCCTCAATGTCGCGAAAGGCGCCATCTTCGAATTTCTTCTGATAAAAGGACTCCTCTATATATATATTTAACAATTATATGCAGGCAGATTTTACTGATCTATCTTAACAATATGTTAGTGTACGTCATGTGCACGATAGGAATATCGCTTCTTATGTGCAGGCCTATCAGTTTCTCAAGGAATTTTAGCAAGATATATGATAGCCCCTGGCTATATAGCACGCATAGATAGGGGCTAACTCCCGACAGGACACCTCCGCAGATTTCTGCAACCGGGCAGGCATGATGTCATCTGGACCAGGCGATTGGGAGGGCTTGAAGGTGTCAATGGCCCAAGTAGCGGCGCCTAACCAGTGACGAGTTATGGTTACAAGAAGGGATCGAAACGCTTTTCAAACTGGTGTTACTAAATGTTGGATTCGTCAGAAAGTAATTTTATTTACTCCTCGCCGCTCATCGCTCAACATACCGAATCGTCTCTCAAGTACTCCACGGGAGCGGAACTCTTGCAGAGAACTTGTCTATATCTCGAAGACTCATGGCAGCCCTCCACACTTGCACACAAGCTTCTCCAGAAGTTCCTTTTAGCTTTCTTAATTTCAGACTTCTAGATACCTAGCCCCACCTTATACAGTTCCCATCGTGAGGAAGACTTAACTCCTTTAGCCCTATTAAATAAATGCATTAAGATCCTTCCTGATGAGCATAGAGGATCTTCACTAACCTGTCCCGCTAAGTGCCATGGCATTTCGTCCTGACCCCAGAAACCCAGCTACTGCTCAGCCACGGTTCCTGGATTAGGTCTATATCAACTCCACTTTGTTCAAGGTGTAGTAATAGATTAGCAAACGCCGCCTTAGAGTGTTGAAGAATAATTATCTTGTATTTACATATATATATATATATATAATTAATTAGCGCGTACACGCTTTTTGGGTGTTTGGCCAAACTCCTCCTCCTATTTGTGGTGTGCGTTTTGATGTTGCCCCACAAATGGAGGGACCTACAGTTTCAAGCCGACTCCGAACGGCAGATATTTTTATGAGGAGCTTTTTCATGGTAGAAATACACTCGGAGGTTTGCCATTGACTGCCGAGGGGCGACTGCTATTAGAAAAATGTTTTTCTTAATTTTTAGTGTCTCACCGAGATTTGAACCGACGTTCTCTCTGTGAATTCCGAATGGTAATCACGCACCAACCTATTCGGCTACGGCGGCCGCCGTATTGGATTTAGCTGAACAGTAATCATCTAGGATATTCCTCTTCTGCCCTTCAAAGACGATGTCCTTGCTCTCTGAGACCAAGAGCCTCTCCTCCTCCACTCCGCCCTATCAAACAGTGCCCGGATGTGCAGGGGCAGCCTTTGGCCTGGGTTTGGTAGATATTAAAGCTCTCCTTACGCTCTCGAAACCACAAGTTGTGGCTTCCCTGGTTTTGGCGAGATGACCGAGAAACTCTGCACTCAACAGAATCAGCACATGCCGATGGGGTTCCTGAGTCAGCTGATCCACTTCTTCATTCCTGCAGTACTTATTCCGATTATTGGCTCTGGTACCTTTCGCAAGTCGGCTTCTTTATCCCAGATTACTCCTAGATATTTTACTTTCTAAGAGAGATTGAGTGTCACGCCTTTCAGTGCTGGAAGACTAAGTCTATCCAGTTTCAGTTTTCTCGTGAACAAGACTAAGGTACTTTTATACGGATTGACGGAAAGACCTTGTCTCGTGTACCAGTCGTCGATTTTATCCAGAATTCTCTGCACTTTCATGCAAAGCCTTCTTAAGGATTTGTCCGATATTAGCGCACGGACATCGCTCGCATATGCTTGAATATAAAATCCGAGTTCCAGCATCTCCGTTAGAAGAGAGTCTACGACAAAGCAACTCACTATCCGAGAAAGAGTACCCCTTTGGGGACATCGTTGCTTGGGCCTGACGGTGATTAGTTCATCACTATTCTCACCAGCGGTTAACAGCTTCTCAGATAGCATGAAATATATCCATTTTACAATGGCTTGATTAACTCCGCGTCGTTCGGCAGAAGAACATATTGAGCCGAAAGTGGTATTATCAAGAGGCCTCTCAATGTCCACGAACACGCCCATTGTGTATTCATTAGCTTCCAGTCGAGCTTCAATCTTGCTAACAAGATCGTGTAAAGCTGATTAACATGATTTTCCGCTCTGGTAAGCATGTTGATTTCTACTAAGTGAACTTTTCTACAATACCCGAACTCGAATACATTTCTCCATTACTCGTTCTAGACTTTCCAACACGAACGATGTCAAAATGATTGGTTTTGCTGGTTGTGACAAGTGCAAGACAAGCTGTGAATATCCTTCTCAAGGCCTCAATCAATCTATTTTCTCCTTTCTTTAGCATTGCTCTGTATATTCCATTAGGTCCAGGGGACTTAAAGTTTTCAAGTAGAGCATTTAATGTTTCCGATTTGGAAATGGTATGTGAACTATCATGTTTTCAAATGGAATCCAGCCTTACTGAGTGGTTTAATTGAAGCACCTTTCAAGGTCTAGCAGTTTCCTTCGTTTCTTCGACTGTACTACAGAAATTTCTATAAGATTCAAGTTTGGCTTGCCTCACTTCTTTTTTTGGGTGACATGTAGAATTTTTAATTTTTGTTTGTTGTGTGTTATCAGGTTGGTCTCCTTGCCGCGAGGATGAGGCTTAAATGGTTTAACCCACATTTTGTGGGGGCTAACTTACCATGAACTAAGAGGGATGCTCCACGGGTGGATTGGCTAATCATTCATCCGCGGAACGGCGGATGTTATAGTCACTCAATAACCATGCGGAGATTACCATACCGACGTCCCCCTGTTATCCTATCAAGTCCTCTCCTTATCGCCCTATTACTTTACCTGGAAGTAGGTATAAAATGCACTTTACGCTTCCTCACATTTGGCGGCTAAACAAGGATTTATCTGCACGAGTTAACCCACCTTTAGGAAATCCTAACGTTCAGCAATCGGCGGCTCGGGTATTGGATGTGCAGGCCCCAACCCCACATCCCCTTATGACCGAATCTGACGGTGAAGAATGGAACATTGACTATGTCAGTGGAGAGCCGAATTACTGAGAAGGATATCAATAAGTTAATCAATTATATATTCGCCGTTGCTGAGAAGGTTATCAATAAGTTAATCAATTATATATTCGCCGTTGTAATTTATAACATCTTCCCACCTTTCGACCAATTTGTTGATGCCGTTCCGCCAAAAAATGCCTGGTCTGATGTAAAAGAACTTGTTGAGCTAGTTTTTAAGACCATCTTTGTTATCAAAGGTAACGCTCTTCTTATGGTTTGACAGGGAACGGTAATCGGTCGGTGCAAGGTACAGAGAATGCGGTGGATGCTGTAAGACCTCCTATTCGAGCCCTTGAAGTGCGGCTTTGACGGCTTGTGCAACATGAGGCCTGGCGTTGTCGTTTGTCTGTTTGTTAACAGTAATAGAAGCCCCGCTAGTGTAGGGCATATCACCGGTCGTCTTCCTCTAGATCATCTAAAGGTTAGCCCAGGAAACATGCCGTTTCGACATGTTGGGAGAGGGGTGTTAGATGAGTCGGTTTTAGAGGGCATGTGAAAAGGTGGTTAGTGTCGTGCGGGGTGCCGTCACATGCCGGACATATTATATGTTTGGTATGTCGGGGTTGATTCTGGAAAATTACTAGGTTAACCTGCTACTGTATCCAGAAAGTAATTGTGCCAGTGTTTCACGTGTCTCACGGGGAAGATGGAGCTCTTCATCTGCTATAGGTGGTGGTTGGACTCCGATTACGGCATTCACAGGACGGGAGCTTAAGAAGGTGGTGACGGTCTCCCGGTGAAAGTCGTTTATTGACTGTCTAAACACTGTCAGGTCCACTAAATTTCGGACAGTTTTGGCCTGGATTTCGTCGGCGTAGTTTAAGAGGTGTCTCCTGACGTGCCTGGGAGGCGGCTCAGGCTCAAGCAGGTGTCTGCAGGGGTGAAACCTGCGGTAACATCCTAGCAGGAACTACTTGCTGAGCAGTTTGTTATGCTCCATTACTGGGAGCATTTGTGCCTCGTTGTGAAGGTGTTGAAGGGGGACATCAGGAGGCAACCGGTCGCTGTGCGAATGGCAGTATTTTGGCATGTCTGTACCTTTATCCACTTCGTGTTACTAGTTCAAGCGACCAGACAGGCACAGCAAAGTTCAGAACCGGCCGGTCAATTGCCTTAAATGTCGATAGCAACAGTTCTTTGTCTTTGCCCCAAGTGCTGCCGGCAAGCGATTTGAGGACCTTTGCGATTTTGGACTTACGTGACAATTGCGGTTGTGTGCGCTGATAAGGAGAGCAAACTGTCAAAGGTTACACCAAAAATTTTGCGGCTGTTTACCGTCGGAATTGGTGTGTCGTCGACTTTTACCTTAAGGGACAGCTTGACCTTCTTTGTTCAGGTGGTAAAGAGGGTCACCGTGGACTTAGTGAAGGAAAGTTGGAGTTGTTCACTTTGGAACACAAGCCATCGATGTCATTATCCGACGCCATTATCGTAAAGTCGTCAGCGTATGAGGCCAGGGAGACTCTCTCTGGTGGTTAGGGGAGCTTCGAGATGTAGAAGTTGAACAACAAGGGAGAAAGAACACCACCCTGCGGTACACCTTGCTTAATCTTCCTCTGCTTTGATGTTTGGTCACGAAAAATTACTGACGAGTGACGACCGCTCAGGTAGTTTGCGGACCACCTCTTCAGCCCTGGTGGGAGTGTCAACTGATAAATAGCATCTAGTAGCGTGGTCTGGCTGACTGTATCGAAAGCCTTCTTCAGGCCCAATGCTGTTGTTGTTGTTGGACAATGCTACTAGGACAGTCCTCTCGCAGGGGTGCTTTTGGTTAAGCCCGCGGCTTATCCGGGCGTTTATGGCGGTGAGTGCAGTGGTGGTGCTATGCACTCGTTGGAAGCCGTGCTGATGTGGGGCTGAAGCCAGGTGTTTCGTGAAGAGTGCGAGTAGGAGGGCTTCAAGTGTCTTCACTACTGGGGAAAGAAGAGTTATCAGACGATAAGATTCCCCTTGGTTGGCGGGTTTCCCAGGTTTCAGTAGTGGAACCACTCTCCCTGCTTTCCACTTATCAGGGATGATGAGAGTGGCCAAGGACAGGTTGAAAACCCTTGTGAGAAATCCCACTCACAATGGTCCCAGGTGCTTCAGCATCAGCGCGTTTAGTCCGCCAGGGCCAATGGCTTTTGATGTTTTAGATTTATTGATGGCCCCCTGAACCTCATCACCGGAAAAAGCAAGTCGCGCACTGTCGTTCGTCAGTTTGTGCAGCCTTCTGGTAGCACGACGCTTGGTTCTGTCGGCCGGAGGATGCAGTATAAAAAGCCTGCTAAAGTAGCTCGTGTCAGCTAAACTGCAACCGTTGAAGGTGATAGCCACCTTGTCGTTGTGCTTCGTCGGGTTCGACAGGGACTGAACGGTGGACCAGAGCTTACTCACCCCAGAGGTGAGGTTACAGGTCTTCAGGTGCTCAACCCATTTAGTCCGCTTGCGTTGATTTACCAGTTACCGGATCTCCAAATCTAGCAGGAATGAAGCGAGCCGCAACAGCTGTGAGCACCTTGCGGAATGCGCGTTCGCCTGCGCGCACATCGGTGGTGATGGGAAGAGCGGCGAAGGTGTCTTCAGTGAACTCCGTGAAGCCAGCCCAATTAGCTTTTCTATTTTGGATTCTGAACTGCAGCTATTGTGATACTATGTCGGCTCATGAAGTCAACGATCTCGTCGACCTTGCCCGTAAGTCCGTTGCAGTTGAATTGAAGAGGCTTGAAACTTCTTGGTAAGGTCGTAGTACTCGGGAGGTGAGGGACGCGTGGGGTTGCAGGCCGGAACATCTCCGAAAATGGCACCTGCCATTGCAAGAATTGCATTTGACTGATACCAGATTCCGAGGTATTCTGGTCTGACACACGGAACAGACTGTGCGGGTGACCAAGAGTTGCCGGTTTGTCCCCGCACTGGGGTTGGAGCAGGAGGGAAGGGGATGGGCTTAGTCGGGGGAGTTTTGTTGCTCCGATAGGCTCCTTACCATGGAGGTGTGGGTTGTGGTGGCGGTTGGTGTTGCCGGCCTATCAGGGGAAGTAGTAGCCGTGGAGGCATCAGACGCCCGCTGGCGGGAACAACACGTGCCACATACCGTGTGGACCACTCCCTATGGGTCTTAAGGCCTGAATAGGTCTTAAGGTGGCTCCACCCGTTGCACTTATTCCACCTTACCGAGGTGGAGTTCGGGTGGAGCCGTTTATGGCAGACGCAGCAATAGAATACTTTTGACCCAGCCCTGAGGAGAAGCATTTGGAGCAAGGTTGCTGTAAGGAGTTGCTCTTGTGACGTAAGGGGTGGGATGTTATGCTGTTCACTAGGCAGGGCTAGTTTACTGCGGCGGCAGCCCTTGGTCGGGAAAAACCCGAGTCATTCTGGGAACTTAAAACCGGCTGCCATGAGAATGCCTGGCGTTGTCGTGAAGGAGTATGGTTTGACCATGTAGATCAGGTCTTTCAGTCGAATACCCTCATTCACGCGGTGTAGCTGGGCATTGTACAGCTCCTTGTTGACCGTGGAATTATTTTAGAGCGTTTCAGACTGCACCAGTCTCACCAGACACTTATCATGATCTTTTTTAGATGAAGATCCGGCTGGACTCTCGGCTTTGGTGTATCTCCTGGAGCCACCTACTCCTTTCTTTGCTTCATATTGGTGTAAAGGCACCATTTCTCATCCCCCGTGACGATTCGATACAAAAAGCGCTGTTTATGACCGTGGCGGCGGGCGAGATGCTGAAAAGCAATTAAAAGCGAATTTCTTGTTTTATTCATTGAGCACATCAGGCACCCAGGCTCCCAATTTTTCGGTAAATACCATTGAATGAAGGTGCGTCGGGAGCTATT
This sequence comes from Anastrepha obliqua, assembly GCF_027943255.1. Taxonomy (NCBI): domain Eukaryota; kingdom Metazoa; phylum Arthropoda; class Insecta; order Diptera; family Tephritidae; genus Anastrepha; species Anastrepha obliqua. The sequence continues at coordinate 40,856,721 of NC_072897.1, read as the reverse complement.
TGACCTCGATGAAAAGCAAAAAAGAACAGGTGTCGAAAATCTTGTTTTTGTTTGAAAATAAAAGTAACATAGTTTTTACTTCAGCTGACAAGGGGTTAGATGATGACGTCGCTGATACTAGAATTGGAGGAAATATAGTGTAGCGCGCTTTCCCGAATTAATGATATATGTACCTGACCTTAACCGTTTTATGTGAAACAAGACGTATTAAATCACGATAGTTGGCACGAAATTTTGCCCGCATTAAAGTTACTGATTCCAATCGAGCATTAAAATAAGATTATGTCTTACGCATAGCCGGATCTTCTTTAAAATTTGTGATCGATTTGTGTACTGATACAAATACTGTACAAATATGTACAAATAGCTCAGTGATAAGTCACCTGGATCTAAAGAATCTGTACCTCCCATCACTCTAATGATAAAGAGAACCAACCTACTACAAAATCAACTGTACTCACCCTCAGACCACATGCGAATACCTGCAGACCCTCACTTCTGATCCTAAAGTTCCTTACAGGAGGCACCAAATGTTAAAGGTGCTGATAGGGCATGGTTTATTTTGCAAATATTTGATTTTTGAACATTTAATATGTTTGATTGTTGAGTGCCACAAAATGTCGATTCACTTCAAAAATTGTACACCAATTTTTTTAGCTAATGAAATATCGTCTTAGAGGAATTTTAAGCTTCCAAAATAGAAAGAGCAGAGATGCCATAAATATAAATTTATAATAAATTTTTACTACTCGTATAAGTATATAACCAACAGTGATGTTACAACCAACACATAGGCTCTGACCGCCCAGGGAATTCGGAAGGCGCAATCATGTATTCCATCATCCTTGGTATTGTGAAAATGAACTATTGCTACCATTTAATATTAAAATGCATGCCAAACAACGCGAATTGAGTATTATAGGTGACGCTTTCTCGACACAGTTACTTTATTTTTTCGCGATTTTGACAAGTCTGACTTCAGTTCCCTTTCCAATACAAGGCAAACGAGCAAAACAAACAAACGGAAGAGAAATTACATGTTTGTGAAAATTCATTAAATAGCTGAAGTGCTGCGTGTTAAATTGTGAAAGCACAAATTAATATAAAGCCTCCAAATGCAGTTTGTTTGCGGTTTATGCTGAAGACGCCGGGGCAAGAAAGTGTGTGTATGTGCGTATAGAGTAGAAACGTTATGTAAGTCAGAGGGTGTTATTGATTTCTCACGTCACACTACGGATCAACCAATATAAAAACCCGGATTTATATTTTGGACTTACTTAACCTTTTTGCTATATATGATACTTGTTCTTTATATGTTTATAGCTTCTGGCATATTTACGTGGTAATATAATGGACCCACAATTTACTGCAATCTATAATACAGGTTTTAAGGCTGATTAGTTAAATTTTATGTATGCATTGAAAATAGGAGGCTAAGTGCTGACAAAAATACTAAAACATTTTGCTTCAAACGATGTAATTTTAGCATGGTTATTACTGAAGATTTGATTTTGAATTGGGATTCACTATTTGCTGGAGTTAATCTGTCAGCTTTCGATATTTGTACAATATTTTTTGAAAATATGCACCATCTACTTTTATTAGTTGTAAGAGCGAAATGTGTACACTACAATTAAAAAAGCTCAAGAATTTGAGGTACAGTTTTTTAAAAATTTAATCTACAATGTGGCTGATGAATTTTGCTACATTAAGAAAATTAAATAACTTTTTTTTTAGTGTATGGAATTCATTTATTTTTTTTCAAGTTGAAGGTCATTAAATTTTATTAAATGTAGCTTAACTAGTTTTAAAAATAATTGAATTTAAATGCCCCCCATGCTCGTTGACACAAGTGCGGCATTTAGTAAAAAGTTGTTCATTGCTGCTTTGAGAGTTGCGACAGGAATAGCCGCAATTATTGCCCGAATGGATTGTTTTAGTTCATCCAAATTTGTTGGCTTTGTTTTATAAACTTCTTGTTTACATAAACCCCACAAGAAAAAGTCAGGTGCAGTAAGGTCAGGCGACCTGGGGGGCCAACGAAATTCGGAGTTTCTTGAAATCAGTTTATTGGGAAATTTTCGTCGCAACTCTGTCATAACAGTCTGGGCTATGTGAGACGTTGCCCCATCTTGTTGAAACCACACAGAGTTGAAAGGAATTCTCTTTCGGCGTAGTTCTGGATAGAAAAATTCTTTCAGCATTTTCAAATAACGGTCTCCAGTAACCGTAACGGTGTGACCATTTTCTTCAAAAAAATAAGGCCCGACAATACAGCGTGAAGAAACCGCACACCACACTGTCACGCGAAGAGGATGCAATTCCGTCTCGTGGAGTATCTGTGGGTTAGAAGTACTCCATATTCGACAATTTTGTTTGTTCACATTGCCGTTTAAATCGAAATGGGCCTCATCAGACATGAAAAGGCAGTTTAACATGTTTTGGTCTTCTTCCACCATTTGCAGGATCTTCTGGCAAAATTCCAAGCGAATCGGCAAGTCTGCTGCATTCAGTTTGTTAACCATTTGAATTTTGTAGGGAAATAAGTCTAAATCTTTGTGCATTATTGTTTGCAAAGAGTGTCGGCTGACACCAAGTTGAGCAGATAAGCTTCTTGTTGAAACCCTTGGATTGCTTTGTATAGCTGCAGCTACAGCAGCGATCGTGGTGGGTTTCGATGATAAGGCCTTCTTGCGACTGTTCCTTGCTCAGCAAAATTATTCACCAGTCTCATTATGGTCCATCTGCTCGGGGGATCGCCGCCAAACATCCGCCTGTACTCTCTCTGTACCAAAACTACGGACTCCAGTGCGTGATAGCGGCGGACTATCCAAATTCTTGTTTGCGTGTCCCAGTTATCCATTTTAATAAATTTTAAAGATCAATCTGCAAATTAAAACAAAAATGGAACAGATAACTTAAAAAGAAAAAAAGTTATTCAATTTTTTTTTGGTAGCGGCTTTCATCAGCCACCCTGTATCTGATGCCAAAGTTCAAAGGGATAAATATTTACGCTTTGTAAAAAAATTTAAGTACCTGAGTGAAGTTCTAGAGTATAATAATATGCGAAGATTTGAGGATGAAATTAAAACGAATACAAAAACATTCTGGCGTTATGTAAAATCCAGGAAGCCCGGCTCAAGCATGTGTTATGCAATGGAAGCTATGCTTCCTCTATCAAGGAGGCTGTTGACCTTTTTGCGGACTTTTTCAGTTCCAATTTTTAACCTGTGCTAAAATCAATTTCAAAAATTACTGCTAAAAGAGAATGTTGACTCTTAATGGTATTTGGGATAGTATTCAGCACATTAAATATACATGGCAAGTGGATGTTGACGGATTATCATCTTTTTTTGTCAAAAAAAGTCCGGATCTTCCCTATCCACTTCTGCTAATTTTTAATAAATCGTCAGCTTGTGGGTAATTCGTAGATTCTTGGAAAGTCACTTCCATCACACCTATTTTCAAGGCTGGGAATAAAAACGATATCGCGAATTAGAGTCATATTTTCAAACTTTCAACTCAAAGTTCCTTTAGAATATTATAAACAAAAACTATACTTCGCTGTAAAACGTAATATATCAAGTAATCAGCATGTTTTTATGGCTGGTAGGCTGGACATCATCGGCCTTAACAATCGCGCTGTTAGTTCTGCCTTCTCCAAACTGGATAAAGAGGCAAAGCGAATGGGTCTGGTGGTGAACAAGGACAAAACGAAGTACGTCCTGTCTTCAAACAAACAGTCGGCGCACTCGCGTACCGGCACCCACGCCACTGTTGACTGTTATAATTTTGAGGTTCTAAAAGACTTCGTGTATTTAGGTACCAGCATTAACCCCGATAACAATGTCAGCCTTGAAATCCAACGTAGAATCTCTCTTGCTTGCTACTTTAGACTAAGTAGGCAATTGAGTAGTAAAGTCCTCTCTCGACGAACAAAACTAACACTCTACAAGACTCTCATCATGCCCGTCCTAACGTATGGCGCAGAAGCTTGGACGAGGACAACATCCGATGAAGCGACGCTTGGAATGTTTGAGAGAAAGATTCTGCGTAGGATTTTTGGACCTAAACATGTTGGCAGCGGCGAATACCACAGGCGATGGAACGATGAGCTGGTTGAGCTTTATGATGACATAGACATATCGCAGCGAATAAAGATCCAGAACGGCTGCGTTGGCTGCGTCATGTTGTCCGAATGGATACAAACGCTCCGGCTCTGAAAGTATTCGATGCGGTACCAGCTGGTGGTAGGAGAGGAAGAGGAAGGCCTCCTCTGCGTTGGAAAGATCAGGTGGAGAAGGACTTGGCTTCACTTGCTGTGTCAAACTGGCGCAGGTTAGCACGAGAAAGAAACGACTGGCGCGCTTTGTTAAACTCGGCCAAAATCGCGTAAGCGGTTAAACCGCCAATTAAGAAGAAGAGAAGGTCAACTGCCACTAATCTTACTGTTTTTTACAGATTTTTGTACATTGGCATTCAATAATAGCCTTGAAGTTAATACTGTTTTTACGGATTTTTCCAAGGCTTTCGCTAATGTGTGCCATTCAAACTTAATCTCAAAACTAATAAGTTTTGGATTTCATTCTATTTTCCTTAAATGGATAAAGCCGTACCTTTTCAATCGGGAATGTGTAGTTGTTGTCGATAATGTATCTTCTTATCCTTTTATTGTCTTTCCGGTGTCCCGCAGGTCATCTTTTTGGGCCTTTTATTATTTGTAATTTTTATTAATGACATATCTGAATGTTTCCATCAATGAGACTTCAGCAACGTTGTGGCAAGGTGTTATATGAATCTACTTCATCTAAATATTAAGAAATGCTCTCATGTGTCATCTTCCAAGTCAAAGCATTTATAAAGAACTCTATTTTATAAAGAACTCTATGACTCCACTTTTCAGTTTCTCAGGTTAGGTTAGGTTGAAGCGGTTGTCCTGCGCGACACACTCAGGCTCATAGCCCATTGTGTTGCCGCGTGGGAGCTTGTCCCTGTCTCTCCTAAAACACAGTAGTACGAGATTGTCTCTTCCCCTTCCCCATCTAGACAACTTCTATAGATGCCATGTGTTTGCACACGCATCCTTTGGGCGTGTCTGCCTATTAGGCAGTGCCCCGTTATGACTGAAATAAGTGTGCTACGACTATGCTTATTTTGACTTAGCAGAGATTCTGTGCGGGTAGAATTGAAAGTTGCCCACAGTTGTAGGGCGATTCTGCAGGTGGTTTCATTACTCCATCTTTCGTTCACTGCTCTTACGAGTTCTTCAAGGACACAGGGTTTGATGTAATGAGCCTTATTTTTTTTAAGCAGTTTTATTAAACCTTTTTGCTTATACAACTAATATTCTTCAAAATAGGAACCTTGAGCGTCAATACACCGCTGGTAGCGGTCCTTCCACTGCAGGAAACATTTTTTAAACTCATCCGCCGGAATCGCGTTCAATTCGGCTGTCACAATTTTTTGGATCGCCTCGATGGGTCGTGGCGACTGGCTCGTGTGCCTCTCCGCACTCTCTCTCTTGTCCTCAGGATCGTACTCAAAGCACCAGGTTTCATCTCCTGTGATACAATTGTCTAAAGTATTATCCTGTTCGGCATTTTCCAATACTTCACGACTCTTTTCCACACGCAATTGCTTTTGTTCACCAACCAAAACCTTTAGAACCAATTTGGCACACACTTCGCGCATTTCAAGTATTCCGGTCAAGATTTCCCGCACATTGTGATAAGTTAAATTTAACTCTTCACTGATCAATGTTCAAAAATTCACGAACCCGGTTTGCGTCTGTTTGCGTCGTCGAAGGTCTTCCAGATCACTGTTCGTCTTCGACGTCCTCCCGGCCTTCCTTGAACAACTTGTGGCACCGTTTTACCTGGGCACTGGACAGAGATTGGTCCCCGTAAGCCTCCTTGAGTAGCCCAATGATTTCGGTACTCGTTTTGTTTAGCTTTACGCAAAATTTGATCGAGTAACGTTGCTCCAACGATCGCTGCATTTTCGCCACTGCAAAATCCTAACACACTTTTAAAACAGCTTTCACGCGCGGAGCGATGTTGACTGCACCGCTGTTGTCAGCGAACTGGGACCGGTTTCTAGTGGAAGGGGAAGGTCCGATCATTTTACCCCACCAGCCGATTCGGTAGATCGCTTCGTAGTGCCTACGGACTAAACCACCTCATCGCCTCGCTGTTCCGCTTTTGTCCCCTCGGAGTTACCAGTTAAGATATTCCTTAGAGGGGGCAGGATGTGTTTATTTGCTCATTTGTCTGCGTTCATTATCATCATGTCTCAGCCTTCGCATATTTGTTGAGGCTATGTTACAACCATAGTTCTAGGTTTCCTCAGATTCTGGCATATATATTGTACTAGGCTAGCAGCTGTTATGCTCTCGTAAATATTTGAGCGCCACATGTTTCGTTCCTCATAAATTCTAGAGCATTCTTATAGCGCATGCTCAGGAGTTTCATATTTTTCTTGGCAGCATAGGCAAAATAAGAAGTCTGTGTTCTTGCATTTGTACAAATACTGGCTGAAACAGGCCATGCCAGACCCTGTTAAAAACGCTGTCAGAATGAAGTTAACGTTTCCATGTCTTCTCCGGATGTATTTCTGTATGTCGTGGATCGTTGTGAAAGTTGTTCTTCCCTTCCCACTCTCGTTCCATTTGGTCTGACAATTTTGCAGAGCGATATCATCGATATAATCTGTACACCCGTTTAGCCTGTTTCAAGTAGCTGGGATATTTCACTACGTCGCCCCATCGGGATCGAGTTGTAGACGTTTACTAACAATGCGCTCATTTGTTGGCTTGGTCCAACCATATTGGGCATGAGTCGCGATAAAGCCGCGCAGGATTTTGCAACTTTCAAACTTTCGTATTCCAGCTGCATTTTTAAACTGAGTCTTCTTTCAATCTTCAGAATAAATATATTATGGTAACTCTTGTTATTATATTGTGACCACCAACCTGATAACCAGTTCGGTCTTATGGTCTGCTAGTCTTAGCCCAGACGATAGTAGCCATTGCTTAATTTTATTGATGGCGTCCTCTACCCTTCGTGAAACTTCTTCTAGCTTCATCTGCATACCCAACACCTCCAGTTACCTTAAAGCTTTTGGGGCCTACGTCTATTATACCATAGGGTTCTGCTTTCAAAGTATGAAACAATTAGCTTTATCAGATTGTTCGACATATTCATACTCCGAAGTGCCATCACTATTTGGTCCCATTTGGCCGTATTGAACACGTATTTAACGTCCAGAGTCACGACTGCGCAATATTTTTTGGTTCATCCTAGCTATATTCTACCGGAGATAGCAGTTTTTGCATACTTCTATGATTGCATCTACTGCACTGCGATGCTTTCTGAAGCCGTATTGGCGAGCTGACAGACCTGTATGGCATTCTGAGTACTGTTCTAGTCGGTTACATATTATTGCTTCTAGCACTTTGCCAGCGGTGTCCAGCATACAGAGCGGCCTGTACGATGGATCTTCTGAAGGTTTTCCAGGCTTCGGCAGTAGGACTAGTCGCTGTTGTTTCCATTTCACAGGAAAAACTTCGGTTTTAATGCATGTTGTGTACATGTTTCGAAAAACTTTTGGTCTCCCTTCTAGTACTTTTTTCAGCACGGCGTAAAGGACTCCATTAATGCACAGTGCTGTTTGCAATTTAATTCTTTTGGTAATTAGGTGCTCTCCCATTTCCTCGGCATTTACGAGGCATTGCAGCATCGCACGCGACTGATAGTAGGCGTAGTTGGCTTGCTGGTTTGCTGTACCTCTCTTTCTCTATTTTCTCTAGGAAGTACAAGAGTTTTTCTTTGTCTAAGTGGTAGGTTTTCCAGCGTCGTTTTTGTACTCTTTCGACGTGTTTTCGCATTTGAAAGCGTTGTGTAGGACTCCATTCGAACAGGATCATCTTATGGTCACTATCTGTATACTTCTCAGACACATGCCATCGTGTTGTTCTGGCTATTTTTGGACTAGCGAAGATACTCTTATTACCTTGATTTAGTAACACTAGGTCTAGACTACCAAAAGCCTCCAGTAGTGCTGCTCCCTTTTGTGTTGTTGCCGAGTAGCCCAATTCAGTAGCCCATGCAGTAAAATCGCCTGCAACTATGATACTATCGTTGCTTTCCCTCTGATGGTTCTGGTCAATACATCAACCGTTTGCTCAAAGTCATTCATGCTGCAGTTTGGGGAAATATAGCAGCCACAAAAGAAAACGCCGTTTATTTTGGCGACTACGAATCCGTTATATTTCTGGGGCTGGACCTCAAAGGAGTGGTTGCCGCAGTTCATTATGGCTGCGTTGCCGTGCCGTTTGCATCAGATGCTCACCGGTTGCTATCTGTTTTGATGCGGTATGGGTATGACTGTATCGTTGTCTATGTACTCATAGGCATCGCACCGGTTATAAAAAAAATGCTAGTCCTTGAACCTTGTCAATTTTTTTGGTGTGCACACCCTTTTCAGGAGCAGTCCACCATATCAGAGGATTGGCCTAATCACTGCTGTGTAGAGCCAATGTATATTTCTGGGTCCCAATCCCCGAAGTAGCTAGACTTGCTGGGGCTTGTCGATATAACTTTGCGGAGTCTACTGCTCTCCGAAACACTTTCTATCTTTTGTTGGCCTTTGGCATACTTAAATCTACGCTGGCATTTTTTGTATCCATCCCACGAGTTAGCTCTCGCTTCGATATACATATGTAGTTGTCCATTCCCTTCTAAGGTTTGCTATATCAGTGGACCACTATCGAGGTTTCGGTTCCCCTCTTCTAGTTCTCTGAGGGCATTCTGCTTTCGCAGCTTGTTGAAATGCTGAAGTCAGCTCATCAACCGCTGAGTCGAGCTGTAACTCGGAATTAATTTGGTATGTCGCACTAGGGATATAACTTGCTAATGTGGTTTCAAATATCACCCAGTTTGTGCGCCTGCGGTTTGTGACCGGCTTGCACTGTTTAATTGGCACTAAAATACTGTACATCAAGTGCCTATGATCTGAGAAGGAGTTTTCTATAGACACTCTCCAGTCTTTTAAAATTTGCGCCCCTCGTCCATTTACACACGTTATGACCAGAATTTCCCTTCTTGTGGTTGTTACATCACCTATATTACTAACACTAGCAAACCCGGCCCCCTTCGCTGGGCACACTAAAATAGAATAGATGTGGTTTAGAACAGAAAATATATGATTTTCATATTATTTATTTCTTTATTCTTTATTCAAGCGCTTTGGCATAAACAATATTTTTTGTTTTTCTATTTGTTTTTGAGTAAATATAAAATATAAATTGAACATCAGGAAAAAGATCGGTTTTAAATTTCAAATCAACGCAAATGAATAACTAAGAAACAATCGTCTTTTTTCCTGATCATCCATGAATTTTTCGTTTCAATTTATATGTTTTATTAAGCATTGGAGCTTTTCTAACCATTATCCATTTATATTTTTAAAAAAATAAACGAAAAAAATTTTTTTTTCCACGAACACATAATTTCTTTCAACATTCGGATTTCACATTAAATTCTCAAATTTCGTAAGAAATTATTCACTGATCCAAAATCCACTCCAAAAAAAAATTCATAAAAAAATTCACAAACAATTTTTACACTTTGCACTTACGTCTTCTCCTTATTGTATCCAAATCAGAATGAAATATTGGCACATTGTAACTCACACTGTCAAGTTCAGTTCAGTGACAGTTCAGTTCCGCCCCAAGCGTTAAAAAAGTAAACGACATTATGGCTGGTTCAAAAGAACGCTGTACGCATTGCCAGTTACATTGCCCCGAATTACAACCAAACTTTACGAAACCCATTTTCAATACTTACATAACAATGTGTGTATGTTTGGTTTAATTCGGTGCAAAGACAGGGCGGGTCCACGTTTTGGCATATATTTCGAGACCCTAGTCATCAATTGGTATGAAAATTACCCCGTATTAAAGCACTTATCAACAGCTTTCATTTGATACCCATGTTGTACATACACAACCAAAGGTTACCCGGGTCCACGTTTTGACCTATATCTCGAGACCCCAGTCACGTAGCGGCATGAAAAATACTCTGTACTAAAGCATTCACCAACAGCTTCAATTTGATATCCATATTGTACAAACACATTCTAGGGTCCACGTTTTGGTCTCTATCTCGAGACCCTAGTCACGGAGCGGCATGAAAAATACTCTGAACTAAAGCATTCACCAACAGCTTCCATTTGATACCCATATTGTACATACACGTCCGAAGGTTACCCGGGTCCACGTTTTGACCTATATCTCGAGACCCTATCTACCAATAGGTATTCAAACTACACGGAAATCATCTTCAATACCTACTTAACAATGTGTGTAAGTTTGGTTTAATTCGGTTCAAAGACACGACGGGTCCACGTTTTGGCATTTATTTCGAGACCCTAGTCATCAATAGGTATGAAAATTACCCCGTATTAAAGCACTTATCAACAGCTTCAATTTGATATGCATATTGTACATACACAACCAAAGGTTACCCGGGTCCACGTTTTGACCTAAATCTCGAGACCCTAGTCACGGAGCGGCATGAAAAATACTCTGTACTAAAGCATTCACCAACAGCTTCAATTTGATATCCATATTGTACAAACACATTCTAGGGTCCACGTTTTGGTCTCTATCTCGAGACCCTAGTCACGGAGCGGCATGAAAAATACTCTGGACTAAAGCATTCACCAACAGCTTCCATTTGATACCCATATTGTACATACACATCCGAAGGTTACCCGGGTCCACGTTTTGACCTATATCTCGAGCCCTATTTCCAAAATAAAATATAATCCACGTTACTTGTGGATGATGTAGCTTTCGAATGGTCAAAGAATTTTTAAAATCGGTCCAGTAGTTTTTGAGCCTATTCATTACAAACAAACAAACAAACAAAGTTTTCCTCTTTATAATATTAGTATAGATAAAGCTTGTTACACATAATGAATTCAAAAATCTACTCACCGCGTGCGTTTATGTCTGAACTGCCCCAGACATGATGATGTGCCTTAGCATTTCGAGGCTTCCTCAACTGCACCTCTAATGAGTAGTGATGGAGGTGGTTGCTGCGCATCGTGTCCCATATAAGAGGAAGCATGCCATATTAGTCCAGTCAAAAGAAGATTTAACTTAGTAATTTTAGGAGTATGCGAGTTTATGGTTTTATTATGTAAAGCCCATCACTGTGAACTAAAGTTTGAGTTTTCGGGGTCGGGGGTTGTGTCCCGCGGCCGCTATCTTGGAAATAAGGGTGCAACTGGTTTTTTGCGATTATCTCGTGAATTTCAAAAGTTACGAAAATTTTGTAAAATACTTTTTTGTAGATAATAATATTATCTACAACTTTCATTCAAAACTTTTTATTGTAATAGGTCTATGAATAAGTTCGTGCGGTTTTTTTTTCGAAATTTGAATTTCGGATCATTCCCATGGCTTTTAAACGTTTGGAAATGGTTGATTGATCAACTCCCAAAGTTTTTGCAACCTCTTCTTGCGTTTGAGCCGGATCTTGATCGAGCAATTCCTCCAATTCGGTATCCATGAACTTTGGCGGCGCGGCCAAAATCACCACTTTTAAAGCGTGCAAACCACTTCTGGCACGTTCGCTCAGCTAGAGCATGCTCACCATAAACTTCCACCAAGATACGATGACTTTCGGCTGCTTTTTTCTTCATATTAAAGAATTCCCCGCAAAAACTAAATTAATTAAAATTAATCATAAAAAAGTTATAAACAAAATTACGCGAAAAATTAAGGGATGCATTTTTTTCAAGCGTAATACCTTTTTTTTTATTGATTTTATGGAAAATATACATCAGAGCTTTTTTATAGAGCATTCTTTTGTGAACATTTTTGTCCATAAGTTTTTTTCGCTATCTTTATTTAGTGTTATGATTTTGAGCTGCTAAGCGGAGCAACCATTACATTAGCGAAGCGCGTACATGATTACACAGGCCGACAAAATTTAACCAACATTCAGACCCAGAAACCAGACTATATATTTCCGAAGGTTTATGATGCGTTGAATCCAAATCTGGCCTCAGAATTGCTCTATCAGCTCTGGTTTTCGAGATATCCTAACCTAAAAGTGCAAAAAACACCGTTTTTGCCCATATTTGAGGTTATGTAGCCTTGCAGATGTTTTCTTTCACCAAAATTAAAGGATGGCATTTATAAATACAAGCCTTCTTTTTTCAAATGGCGTTGAGTTTTCTCAAATACCTGAGATATCGCATTTTGAAATTTTCATGTTTCTAAATTTTCCTACACCTGAAAATCGATTGAGATAACATAGACATGATATAGTCGATTACTAATTTTCTTGAATTGAGTCTTATTTTTCTTAAAATTTTGTCTCACACCATAAGTATGCTGACTCACCAAACTCCTACACTATCTAACCCACGGGTACCGAGTCAGACACAGCCCTAACCCCTAGAAACCACCCCTACCATACCGCAAGCAAGTTGGCTATTTTTTTGTCTCTTTTGACTGGACTATATCGTTATTCCGCAAAATTGTATTAATACTGGGTTTCTTTTGCCTGGGTTTAATTAATTACTTAACCTGCCTTAATTAACGTTTTGCTTCCGATTTTATAGATCCATACATCTTAAAGTCGCTTTGTACTTCACTCCTACGATTTCGATATTTCGTTTGGCTCTCAAATCTTCACTGATCCGATTTCTTCATATAATGTAAGGTACGTATTCCCTTCTTCTTAAGGGGTTATATACCTTGTTTTGGACTAAAAAATCGAAAAATTTTTTAAAGCATATTTTAAAAGTACATCATATCAAAAACATAAATTCCAAAAATCATAAAGATCGTAGCACAAGAACGAAAGTTACAGACCGTGGAAGCGCGCGACCTTATCCATAAATGAAGTGCACGCAAAACTTTAGACGCGATTATCTCGAAGTCCTGTTTTTTGAAAATTACCGTCGCGATGATCATTATTTATCAAAAACTTTTTGTCCAATTTGCATAAGCTTTTTCTTAATTATCTGAACGGTTCACTTTTTATAAATATTTGCATAGTTCGCTGGAGTTAATTTTTTTTTTTTTAATTTTTCAACCCCTCAAAAATCTTTTTTTTTTTGGAGCAAAGCGGTTTTCATATCGAGAAAACCGACGCCAGTGGCACACACCAAGCTAAGCCAAGTCCTTCTCCACCTGATCTTTCCAACGCAGAGGAGGCCTTCCTCTTCCTCTCCTACCACCAGCTGGTACCGCATCGAATAGTTTCAGAGTCGGAGCGTTTGTATCCATTCGGGCGACATGACCCAGCCAACGTAGCCGCTGGATCTTTATTCGCTGCGCTATGTCTATGTCGTCGTAAAGGTCATACAGCTCATCGTTCCATCGCCTCCGATATTCGCCGTTGCCAACATGCAAAGGTCTAAAAATCTTACGCAGAATCTTTCTCTCAAACACTCCAAGCGTCGCTTCATCGAATGCTGTCATCGTCCACGCTTCTGCACCACACGTTAGAACGGGCATGATGAGAGCCTTGTAGAGTGTTAGTTTTGTTCGTCGGGAGAGGAATTTACTACTCAATTGCCTACTTAGCCCAAAGTAGTAAGTACCAGCTCCTCGCCGCCGTGTTTGAATAGCTCAGCCGGCAGTCCGTCGGCGCCGCGGCTTTGTTGTTCTTTAGTCGCGTTATCGCTATTCTCACTTCGTCATGGTCGGGTGGCGGAACGACAATTCCGTCGTCGTACCAACTGCCGGAATCCGATTTCTTTTTTGGCGGCGGTACGTAAAGAACGAGAAATGTTGCTCCATTATTCGTGCATGCGTGTCTTCCATCTATCACAACATGATCCATCTGGTTTCGCGTTTTTCGTTCAGCCGAGAGCCAAGTAGCTTGGTGTATCTTTTTATGCTGGAATCTGTTGCTGCGGACTACCATGTTTCGGGCCCCGGTGAAGTCGATTACCGGATGTTTCGTTGTGCAGGCTGAATTTTTCGACTGTGGGACCAAAATTTACCTCCTTGCCCACCCTGGCATTACTAAATCTAAAATCGTTACAAAGTAGAAGAAGTATACTTTCACTTGCTTTGTTTTCAATATTATAAATAGGGCAGTTGACCCGCCTTTATTCTTAAAGCGGGGTAGGATAGCACCTTTGGTTTTGCCTCGATAGCACCTTTGATTAGTGCATTGAATGAGTTTAACCATATTTTAAGTTCTTTGGCTATTGATTTATTGCTATCTAAATATGCGTTGAACTTATCACTTAGTAATTTTTTTAAATACAGGGTTGGCCATATTAAACTGACCCATGTGATTATTAAAAAAATATGGAAAAAGAAACATTTTTTTGTGTTTCATTGTGAAAAACATTTAATTTAGTTCAAGGAGATTCGTTTACATCACTTTTTGAATATGATATCACGCAAGTGGTCGCCCTTAGCACGTATTTGGATATGTACAGGGTTGGCCATCTTAAACTGACCCATGTGATTATTAAAAAAATATGGAAAAAGAAACATTTTTTTGTGTTTCATTATGAAAAACATTTAATTTAGTTCAAGGAGATTCGTTTACATTACTTTTTGAATATGATATCGCGCAAGTGGTCGCCCTTAGCTCGTATAGCGTAATGTGCCCCTTTTTCGGCGTTTTCCATAGTTTTGGCCAGCGTCTCGGCCGATATGGCGGCTATTTCCCGTCGGATATTGGCCTTAAGTACGACTAGTGTCTTTGGCTTGTTGACGTAAACCTTAGATTTCAAATTACAGTAAAAAGTTATAGGGTTACTCAATGGGTCAGTTTAATATGGCCAACCCTGTAGTTACGAAATATGCTCTTAAATAAAATTCTTACAAATAATATTAGGTCTATGTAGTCTGTAAGAAACCTTGTATATCTATATGAAAACATGAAAATACATATGTACAATAACTAATTACAGAAGTGTTTTTTTTTAATAATATTTTGCACAGCGAGTGGCTGACTGATATACCCAACATTTCTGAATGAAGTCATTAGAAACATTGCAACGGATATCCAGAGCCTCGAACCAATCATCCTGTTGTCCCTAGGCAGTGTATTTACTTAGCATATCGGGCTTTATTGTAATGTTTTCCCAAACGCAAATGTCAGTGATTCTCTCACTGTTCCGAATTTTGTCGATTGCTGATAGAAACACTTCTTTTCGACCAATGGAGCAATTCGGATGGAATCGATTTGATGTGATTATAGTCGAATATTTTGTAAATTTCTTACAAAAACGGGCTACTGATTAGCTAATCCTTTCGTTAGTATAGAAAAAAACTTTCTTCTTTTCATCCTTTCCATTCCAACGTTAAGTAGAATCGGTGCACATGATGTAAGTACAGATATATGTGCATATGCTATATGTATTATGATACATCATAATCAAAGAAATTTACCTTTTTCCTTCAGATCTGTAAGCCCTGTAATCGATGTAATTCTGGGACAGGTAGAGTAAGTTTTGGCTCGAAAAACGATGAAACAATTTTGGCTCATAAATTCCTCGAGATTTGGCCAACAACATATAATTACGAATTTGTTACCTTATTATTCAAATAAAACGTCTCACAATAATTCCTCTGAGTTCGCAATCAACAGTTCTTCTCTCTTTAAATTTCCTGGTTTTGACAATATCTTGCCTGTGATGCTTCAGTGATAAAGTACCTTGGTGCTTCCTGTCCTGCACGAAATTTATATGGTGTGTATCGCTCTTAATCACGTCTTTGCCAACTGGAAGAAAACGAGGGTTATTTTCATCTCCAAGGCAAGGAGGAGGCGCCAAGAACTTCAGGCCTATAAGTCTTACCTTATTTATTCTAAAGGTGTTTGAAAGATTGATTGATTATCATATCCGAGAGCACATCGAATCCAAATAATCTCAAAGGAAAATCCACGGAATCAGCTTTACACAAAGTTGAAGGGACTGTGGAAAAATCTCTTGTGGGCAAACCATTTATTTTGGCGGCCTTCATAGATATAGAGGATGATTTTAATAACATGAGGGAGGAGCCAATTGTCATTGCATTAGGCATACTAGAGGTGGAAAACCGATCTGCTTCTGGTTGTCGTCCCTGCTTGGCTGCAGGGAAGTTAATGCAGCGGCAAGAGGGGCTGCAGTTACTAGATTCGTTCACAAGGGGACGCCGCAGGGGTGTGTTCTTTCGCCCCTACTTGGACTAGTTGCTATTGACGAAGTTCTGATAATGTTAAATAAGGTTAAGATTAAGGTAGTAGCATACGCCGCTGACTTGGTCCTAATGATGTTGGGACCATCCTAATGATATCGGGATCTCAGTCATGGTTGAGATTTTGGAAAGATCAGTCGCTGGGCTCTACTCAGTCGCTGGGCTGCCGCTTGTGGGCTCCGAGTCAACTCTGACAAAACGGAGTTGGTGCGATTTACCAGAAAATATAAACTTCCACACTTTCGACTTCCAAATTAAACAATCACGCTTTCATCGGAAGTCAGGTATCTTGGATTGATACTTGACTCCAAGCTCCAGCTCTTAGTTGAAAAAACGGAACATATGCATTCCGAGATTAATTTCACATGCCGAACGAAATGCCTCTGCAGCAGATGCCTCTGCTTCTGCTTCTATAGCTTCTAACTTTGCGCCTGCTCTTGCTATCGGTACTTCGTATAAGCCAAAAGTGCAAGCGTTTACTCGTAAAATCGTTGTTGGGTCGAGCTCAAATGATGAATTAATTGTTGCGCATAGAATGAAATGGTTACACTTATCTTCATTTAAGCCATCTGTAACAACAAATAATATTATCGCCTATGTATTTAAGCATTCATCTATAAATTCGGAACTGATATCTTGCTATAGCCTTGTAAAGAAAGGTGTAGCTGTTGATTCTCTAAAGCGAGTGAACTTTAGACTAGGGGTCCAATCATAATGACAGCTGACTAAATTCAGAGCTCTGGCCAGCTGGATCAGAAACACTCAGACAATTTAATTAATATTTTGAATGTTGTTGAATACGATGAAGTACTATAATTAGGTGATTGTAATTTAAGTAATATAACTTGGTCTTACCATAGTAAAACTTTGTTACCAATTAATATCAAATCGGATGTCGATAGTTTAGTTAAGTACTATACTTTCCCAAAGTCTAATGCCATGTAACTATATTTTAAACAACAACGGTAAAGTTTTAGACCTCGTGTTTGCCTACAACGACTTGAAGATTACTTACGCGGACTGTGTCGCTCCAATTTCAAAGAATACTTTGAATCACAAAGCTTTACGTATTATTTTAAATTTTACAATTTCGATACTCAAATAGCCGTTGATGTGGCAGAACATAATTATTTAAAGGTTGATTATAAGGGCATTAGGAGTTTCTTTGATGAAACCGATTGGAGCTTTTTGGATTCAGTAAGTGATCCTGCTGATTCCTATGAGATTTTATGTCGAAAACTTTCAAATGCAGTTTCAAAATTTGTTCCTTTAAAGAAATCAGTAACAAACAATAAACCACCACGGTTTATAGTCCGTGAGCCAGGCGCTAATTTTTGTCAATTATTTCCTCTCAGTCGATAATTCGAAAAATGCCTCAGATAGTTGCGTTATGAAGCGTTGTAAACGTCAGCAGTGATAGCCGCCCATGCACGTAATAAAAAAAAAATATATTTTTAGTCATTTATTCCCGATTAAAAAATTGAGCAAATTAAAGTTAGACTAATATTTTGAAGGAGTAAAATTGTCAGCTAATTATAAAGTGGTGGATTATACGTCAGCTGGTCACACAAATATGAAAAAACTTTATATATAAGCTCAGTGATTTCCTCCCAAAGGAAAATTTATCAGATGATAGTTTATGTATTGTTTTTAATAAATAAACAAGTCAGCTGGCTATATGTAGGTGGAATGTTTGTCAGCTGAAGCCGACAGACGATATAAAACTCCTCTAAGGGGTACATAACTCAAAACATAGTCAAAACTTACAGTCGGATCTCGGTGCTTTCCGAAATTGGTGCTCATCAAACCATTTATATCTGAATGTACATAAATGTTTTATTTTAACTTATACCAGGAAGCCAATTTACTTTTCTGTTAACTACAAATTAAATAACTGTATCCTAAGTAGGAAGTGGGAAATGAAAAATCTTGGTATTATTTTTGGTACTATACTTTCATTCACTAAACATATTGATTATGTTATATCTAAAGCATTTACAATGGTTAATTGCATCAGAAGAAATTCCACTGATTTTAAAGACCCTCCAACGTTGAAATCTCTATATGTTACCTTAGGCCGATCTCGCATAAAGTACTGTTCATTAATATAGAACCCATACTATGAGGTTCATTCGAGGAAAATCGAACATGTTCAAATTAGCGTTGTTTAAAATGGTCTGGTAAGATTATTCTGCCCCTTATATAAGTCGCAGTAAATTACTTGGCTTACAGTCATTACATAATAGGCGAATATACTTATCAATAATCTTTGTCTATAATATCATTAATGGTAATATTGATCGTAAGGAGTTATTAAGCAAATTTCAAAGCAATATTTCTTTTTATAGTCTAAGAATTAATCGTTTATTCAATATTTCTAATAATACCACTAATTATGCATTTAATGAACCTTTTGTGCATTTTTACATAACATGTAACGATTTAACCCTCATTGCAGAAGCTGTGGGGACCTTTCAGAAAAGGAGGCTGTTGAGCACTTTCTTTGTAAAAAGGTTTAGCAGCTAGACGATTAAGGTCACTATGTGCTCCTTTCCTGGACAGGGTGAGAGAGTGCGCCCACCCTAATCCCATAAACCTTCTCCATTATATCAACAGATCTGGTTGGCCGTAGATATCTGCCCGTTGGAGGACTTATAATGGTATGATTGCATACTCTATGTGTGAGCACTTCTGCTTATAGATATATGTACATGTACTTAATAACTATCGTAATTTCTAAATTGACAACTCGTATCTTCTGGCGAGTTCCAAGGTGGACTTATTACAGGTGGTGGCAACCACCCAGCTGAATTTTTCGCCGTAGATATGCATTTTATCAAAATGACATGCTTTGTTTGTTTTGGTATGTTTACATTCATACATATGTTTACATTTGTGTTTGCTGAGCTATTGGTGCAAACGGAACATTTATTCACGTATGCCAATTTATTGACTCGCGGTTGTCCTTTAATTTAATTCATTTAAAATTTTAGGACAATTTATTGTGACTGTATCATTGCTAGACCGTGGTGAATCATACAAAGCACTGGTTCATCTCGCTGCTTATCGAAAAGACGTACACAGGTCCTCAAGAATTGGCAATCATTTTATCTGGTTGTGGCTTATATACTGCTTCATTTAAGTTGCTTACTGGCTTCGGATTATCACCTCTTCCCATATGGATACGCCGCATTACCAAGGAAAGCGCCAATGAAGCATGAGCGTGGTAACAAGTAAATGAAATGGCTGGTGAGAAAAAGTAGTTTCTATGCAAACATTTTCTTTGCTATATGATTTTTTCTATAATTTAGATTTGCCTCATCGCAATAAAGCAACCAATATGGCCCGTTCACTGTTACAAAAACTCATTTCTGATTATGAGTTAGAAAATTCTAGTAGAGTACGTAAATATATAGCAAAAAAGCTGCTAAATCTCAACGCTTTTATACCACAAAGGCTATACTACAAGGTTTGAAATTTGCTATAAAAACGTTTGACATAATTTATTAAAAACATGCATACCAAGAATTGGCGAATCGTCCAGAGCTATTGTATTTGTTCGTCAAACATAATCCCTTATTTGAAGCTGCTGAATTACCACATGCACTGTTGGAAGCTAGAAGCGAATATTTCAGTTTTAAACATACAATTGCGATTATAAGCCAAGAAATTTTGTCTGCCAAGAAATACATTAGATCTTTTGTTGCATGGATTGAAATTGAATGCTAATTCAGATATCGAGTATAAGCAGGTATGCATAATAATAATTCGAATAATAGACATAAATTATCATTTGTTTTTTATATCATAGGAGATTTACAGCAAAGAATAAAATCCAAATGGATTAAATAAAATTAATATAAATTTAAATTAAATTAAATAATTTATCTTTCAAAGTTCAAAATCTTATGTTTTAAATACAGGCTATAAACATCAATAAAGTTGAGTTATATAAAATGAGTTCACAAGCATGTTACAAATTTGTTATCCAGAATTTTTAAGTGTACAGTTTTAGATGTAAATCATAGCGATCGATTTTCCACAAAAAACATAAAGCAAACACTTTTATGCAATATGGTATGCGCATCTCAGCAGTATTTAGTATGAAGTCATCATAGTCATTAGTAGCCAAGGTGGATTTCTGATAGCCTTCAATATTCTTTGAGGATATAGAATTACACATGTAAAAATTGCACATTAAAAATGTGATACAAATACAATTGAGTTCAATATTACATACATTACTTTCTGTACGCAGTGAGACTTTAATTTTGCCCTTGTTTCGAAGTTTTTTTGCGTTATGTTTTTCTATTTTAAACTTTTCCGTGTCCAAACTTCACTCTCTACATTCAATTTCGCCTTATGCATGCCCGTGGCAAATTCTGAAATATGTATTAATAATTAAAATGCCGCAAACGTAGATGATTTTTTTCATATCCACAAGAACTTACAATTCACACATAAGCTACATACTAAATCTTCAGTGAACTGTGGGAAATGTGGCGACTTTTAATTTTGTGGCTGTTTCCTGCGTACGTTTCACAAGCAAATCACTCTGAAAACAAACAGCTGATTTTGACGTGATGCTTGGACCAAAGGAAAAAACAAATACAGGTAGGGTTTTACTTATATGTGGTTGCCATCACCTGTAATAAATTCGAAAAACGAATTTATGTTTTTGTTTTGGTATCTCATTCACTCGGTATTGCTGCCACCATTATATAATAATATTATGACGAGTCCAAATTATTTCCACAAGTGCCAAAGTACCCATACTACAGCAAGCAAAATAAACACACACACAAAACAAAAAAACGAAAAGCAATGAGTGGCAAGAAGTAATGTAAAACTTTTCTCAACTGATAACAAATGTAAATGTACTATATGTTCTGATAATAATAAATGTGATATAAATATCATAAAAAACACATTTGAAGTTTATGAAAGTTATGAAGAGAAGCTTGCAAGAGAAACCGACTGGATCCTAAGGAAAAATGCCATCCAAAAAGCATAGAGCTGAATTCCCCTGAAGTTGAAACAGCACGAAAATCTGAAAATAGTTTTAATGATACAACAAATTCAATAAAAAAGGAGCCAGTTAATAAAATATCTCGACCACCTCCAAGAAATATTAAAAGTAAAAACGACTTTAAAAAACTGCATAGTCAACTTATTACTACAAGTTCATTAAAAAACATTCGACGTTCGATTCCTGCGACTATCAGTGTGTAACAAAGTTATTATCAAATGAAAATATTCCTTGGCACAGCTATGGGGATAAACAAAATACTATGGACCATCACTCTTGCGACAGTGAATTAATTATGAATGACTTAAAATGCTTAATGCTTTAAGCGCTATAAACAAACTCAAGTCGAAAACAAAGAAACCACTTGAAATGTTTCTCATCACTTGCGATCCATCTGACGATGTCAAAAAAATTTATGAAATTAAAATACCTTTACTAAGCTCGAACCTGTCAAATCTACAAAGCTGATACCTTATAATACGTTCACATATAAATAGATGATCTATTTACTTTTTCGTGCTTAACTCCTAATCCGTAATTTAAAAAGAAGATTTCCAATTCAAAATTTCTCTCCCGAAATCTGAGATTATAAAATAATCCTAGATAATAACCATACTGACATACGACCATGAGTTTTCTGTGTAATAGATCATTATTTTTATGCGTGTAAAAAAATCTTGAAAATAACAACTAAACAAAAATGGATGGCGGCAAAGAAAACAGGTTTGCAGACATAATTCTAATAATATGTTTGTTAGGTATTATTAACTACGCATTTATATAAAAGAAAAAAAGCATGTGTCCATAAACGTGTGTTTTCTTATTACTTATTATAAAATGTAATATCGAATTTCGAATGCGCATTGCAGCCATAATTTTTTGAAACCTCAGTAATCGTCGTTTACGGATTTCCTCCAACTGTTTATTATTGGCAGCCAATTTCTTTCTTCTTGTCGTTTCTTCATATCGTTAATAATAATTAAACAAACAAAACACCGAAATATTCCACCTAAATAATTTCTATGACGAAAAATCTTTCACAACAGTATTCACAGCTGATTGTCATTTTTGCAGGTAATCTGCCATATGTGAACGGGTAGATTAATTTTGTGGATTTATTGGTAATTAATGCATATGTTAACGTACTTTTAGTGTACAAAACGCCAATCTTTTGGTCATACTAAAAACTATTCCGGAAAACTTCCATGATGTGTCAAGTGTGCAGGAAAACATGCAACTATTGATTCCAAAAAAAATAAACTAGAAATACTAAAGTGTTGTAACTGCGGGGAATCCCACCCTGCAAATTATAGTGGTGAAAGAACTCCTAAAATGTAGGACAAAAAATTAGTCCCAAAATTCAACACCAGAAAGTAATACAAACGATTAGCATCTAATCTCATAACGTGCTACAACCATCAAATCCCCCCTTACACTTACACTTACACTTACAAATAACCCCCTAAAAACTTTTATTATAAATAAACCGGCTACCTACGCTCCAGTTACAAAAATTTTTTTACCGAACCGACCTGTTGTATAAAATCCTTTTTCAACTATATTAAGCAAACTAAATGAACAAGGCCAAATCTTCAAATCAATTGAACAAAGCTTATGTGACCTTCAACAAAACATGAACTCCAAGCTGCGCTAGAAATTCTGTTAAACAGCGACTAAGTTGGCATATGTGTATATGCCTAATAGCTGACCCACATTTTACAAAAGATTTATACATGAATTTTATAAACTGCTCGTTATACCATACTACAAGGAGAAGTCCAAAATAAACAATACCGAGCTAAAATAGAAACGACTGGAGCTTTGTTCTGATAACTTCGAGTTTATTTATTCAAAATAGGCCCCTCTGGCCTCGATACACTGTTTTACGCGCTCTAAAAGCTTTTTGAAAGAGTGTTTCAGGTCATTGACCGGAATTTTCTTGACGGTGTCGGTACACGCCTTTTGGATGACCTCTACGGACGCAAATCATTTTCCTTTCATCGCCAAATGCAATTTCCGAACAGGTAGAAGTCACAGGGAGCCATATTAGGTGAATACGGTGCGTGATGGTTAAAATGCGAGTTCTAGTCAAAACCTCAGTCAAACGAGTGGATCGAAGAGATGGGGCATTATCATGCAATAAGCGCCAGATTGCTCCTTCACAGTATTTAGGGCGAATTCGACGAATGCCATGCAAAACGCCAAGATAGAAAATTGAATTGACGGTATTGCCCGTAGGCACAAACTCCTTGTGGACAATTCCCTTGGAATCGTAAAAGCAAATGAGCATCGGATTAATTTTTGACTTCTCCAAACGCGTTTTTTTTTGGGTGGTGGCTCGTCTGGGGCCTTCCATTCGGCAGTTTCACGCTTAGTTTGTTGCAAATACCCCGTTTCATCACCAGTTGCAATGTCGTGAAAAGGTTCTCATCTTTTTTATTAGGTCTTTCGAATGCTGAATTCTGAGGAATTTTTGGTCTTCAGTTAACTTGTGCGGAATGAAACGTGCACAGACCTTTCGTATGCCCAAATGATCAGTTAAAATGCGATAGATGGATGTTTTGAAGATATTCAAATCCGATTCCATAAATTTCAACGATGATTTCGGTTCATTTTTGATAAAGTTACGAACAATTCGATGGAGTTTTCGGTAATTATTGATTTTGGGCGGCCCGTTATGTCTTCACAACCATCTCGGAAACGTGTAAACTACTCATCAATCATCGCCATAAACTTTTTTCGCCAATGGAAATGTTTCGGCAAATGTTTTACCGGTTTTAAAACAAAATTTGATAATAGTTCTTTGTTCGAAACTAATTTTTGTACCAATGACACAAACATACTGACGCTTTAGACGCAATAACTTCGCTTCTACTGAACCGAATGTCTCCAAACTTGTATTGGAAGGCAGCCAGGAGTGTAACTTTTAACGCACTAACTCATTAAAAATATGGTGTAATCAAAAACATTTTTATGACGCCAGTCTTGTTTGTTTTGGAGATCGTGTAAGAGATCGCAGCGCCATTGTCATAAAAAACAATGGCCCCTATTATGAGTTGGATTCGATCTTTGATATTCGCTGGTTGTCGAAGATCGAAGATCGAAAGTCGAATGTCAATTTAGTACTATGAGCGGTGCATGCCGGTCGAAAATCGTTGTATACCGAATTTAGAGTCGAATGCATTTTTGCTTTCGATTGTGTAGCGTATTGTGGGAAAATTTGTTAAAAGTTAAGTTGTTTGCGATTATTTATTGTTTTATTGTAAACAAATAATAAACATATACTAATTTTGTTAATTTTATGCAGGTCGAAAGTCGTGAGTGCCAAAGACCAATTTGAAAAGCTGGTTGCATTAATGGAAGAGAATCCACAATTCGCAAAATGGATTTGCACAAAAGTTCAAGCAGCAAAAAAATGGGAGGAGTTTACAACGGAGATGAATTGCTTAGGACCACCAGTTAGAACGGTGGCAAAATGCACTAAAGTTAAGATTGGTTTTCTTTGCGATGTTTGTAGAAATACATTTTATTTTCCCTTGGCAGGTATGGGCTGACGCATGACGAATATTTGAATAAAGATTTATAACAAAAATAAAAAGAAACTATGGCGTTAAGGTTTTTATTTAATACTTTTTATTTTTTCCATAATATTCTAAGAATTTCATTTCTTATGTTTTCTGCTTCTCCGTTATTTGACTCCACTTCAATATCTCCAGCATCATCGTTGAGGGACTCATCCTATAATTCTTCATCCGCAAGTTGAACATTGTAAAGCAGACAACTGTTGTGCAAAGCTGCACACACATTAATAATTTGTGTTGCTTTTCTTGGAGAATAGTGGAGAGCTCTTGTCTGCACCAAACATCTAAATCAGTTTTTCAAGATTCCAATTGTTCTCTCAATGATACTTCTCGCTTTAGCATGTTGTTTGTTATATGTCCTTTGTGGAGACCCTTCCTCAGAGTTTCTGAACGGCGTCATTAAATATGGTTTTAGAGCGTATCCATCATCACCTGAGACATAAGTTATGTTGTAATACAAATGTTGAACTTCTTTCCTGGGAGCGACAATTTTAATATGCGTGCCATCAACACAGCCAATGGGAATGGAACCCGTATTTGCTATTAAAATGTGCTTTTATTTGTTGCAGATCAGCCTCTGTACTACTAAATTATATCCATATTTGGGAAATATAATTTTCCAGGACATCTATTACTTCCCGTTGTACTCATTTTCACAAAAAATACTTTTTTTACTTTTAAAAATGTTGTTAACAAAGAATTTCAACACAATCGATTTGCTGTATCAGCTGAGAAAAAATTATATATTGTGAATGCGTCGAGCGATCTAAATTCACAATAGTCCTATTCATCAGCGAATGAGCACCATAATACCAAATGAAAATTCGTTCGATCAGCACTTTCGACTAAAGTCGAAGATCGAGTGTTGCTCATAATAAGGACCAATATAACACATCACTTGGAAGACCAACACAGTGCTGAGGAATTTAGGTAAGTAGGTAAGTGAAATGGTTGAAGTGCCAGTCTGGCACTCCTCAAGTAGCACTGAAGCATTGTTTTGAAATCATTATGAGACCTTCAACAGGCAGATATCTACAGCCAGCCAGAGCTGGTGATATAATGGAGGAGATTGATCGGATTTAGGTTGGCACACTTCCCCAGGCTGTCGAAGAAAGGAGCGCCCAGTGATCTTAATCGTCTAACTGCCAAATCCGGACATTTACAGAGAAAGTGCTCAACAGTCTCCCTCTCTGAAGTGTTCCCACAGCTTCTGCAATGGGGGTTAAATCGTAACTCTCGCTTTTCCGAGTGGTTGCCGATCGTCCAGTGACCGGTAAACACAGTTACGAATTTGGAAATTGAACGACAAGAAGTCCAAAGGACTTTCTGAGTCCTTCGTATATCCCATTGGGCCAAAGGGTTTTCGAAATAGCACATGAAGAAATGGAGCTCCATCCTTTCTGCGCTTTCCTGAGAAATAATTAGTGCAGTTTCCCTTTAACAACTTTCCAGGGGATGCCGATGACCAGGTAGGAAGTCTCTGGGGTCAATTCAGTCCCCTTCCTGGCCAGCTCATCAGCAATTTCATATCCCGCTATGTTACTATCTCCGGGAACCCAGATCAGAGAAATGTTACCTTCACACCCAAAAGATTTTATCTCCTCCTTACAGGAGTTTACTAATTTCGTTCTAAACCACTGCGTCGTCAGAGCCTTGATCGCGGCTTGACTATGGGAGAAAATGTTAGTATCTTCCTCGTTCCCGCGTTCCCTAAACATTTTGCATGCCTGCAGGATCGCAAAGACTTCTGCTTGAAAAACACTATCAGTATTGGGCAGTTTAAAGGAGATAGATAAATTAGCTGATTTAACGAAAACCCCCGCTCCGACTCCCGATTCCATCTTGAAACCGGCAGGTGTTAACTGCCCGAAAATGCTACCATACCCCTTGAAAGATTGCCTCCAGAGGCCAACCTCCTTTAACCTGATTGCACTTTGAGCTGCGATGGAAATAACGTAAAAGTCGATGGGAAGTAAGTGCAAAACGACATTCAGGGCAGCACCGGGGCAAGTTTTACATACTCCGGGGATCCAATGCATGCAGTCCTTTGCACTCTCCTCAGTTTAGTGATATTATAGCCCTTCCGAAGAGCTTCCCACCGAACTAGGTATCCACATGTTTAAATTGGCAACACCACTGCGTTGTACGTCCACAGCACGACCTGTGGCTTGAGTCCCCATATTTTACCGAACATAGATTTGCAGGAGTAGTAGGTAATACAGACCTTCTATACCCGATTGTCAATGTGTAGCTTCCAATGGAGTTTGCAGTCAAGTGCCACTCCAAGATACCTAACTTCCGATGAGAGCGGGAGAACGTGGTTGTTTAACTTGTGAAGTCAAAAGGGTAGATGTTTATATTTTCTGGTTAATAGCACCAGCTCCATTTTGTCAGAGTTCCCAGTGACTGAGTACAGCCAGTGACCTTTCCAAAATCTCAGCCATGACTGAGGGAAACGGTCCCGACACCATCAAGACCAAGTCATCGGCTTATCCTACTACCTCAACCCCACCCTTATTTAGCATGATGAGATCTTCGTCAGTAACAACTAGTCACAGTAAGGGCGAAAGGACAACACCTTGCGGCGTCCCCCTATAAACGAATCTAGTGACTTCAGCCCCTCTTGCCACCGCATTAACTTCCCTGCAGGCAAGCAGGAACGATATCCAGATACAGATAGGGCTTTCCACCTCGACGCTATCTATCTAACGCGGTATCAATTGACTCCGCCCTGATGTTATTAAAAGCACCTTCTATATCTATAAGGGCCACCAAAGTGAATTGTTTGCCTTCCAGAGATTTTTCCACAGTCCTACGACCTCATGTAAGGCGGATTCCGTGGATTTCCCTTCCAGGTAAGCATGTTACACACTTTTAGGATAAATGAGGTAAGACTTATAGACTTGGGTATAAAAACAACCCTCCTTTTTTCCAGTTGGCGGAGACGTGAATAAGAGCGATACGTGCCAAGTAGATTTCTTGCAGGACAGGAACCACCGAAGTATCTGTTTTCTGAAACATCAAAGGCAAGATATCGTCAGAACCAAGAGATTTAACTAAGGGATAAAACCAAGGGATAAAACTATTAATTGCCCACGTGATGCCCTACCTGTCGACTCGTGTTGACAATGTCACAAGAGGTAATATAATTTTCCGGAAAGTGTTTATTCACCAGGGTAGTCAAAGATCCTTCTGCAGACTCAGCCCTTTCCCTGTGCTCCATTTTTACAAGAGTTCTGCTGGAGTGGTCTCTCGAAAGGATTTTGCTTAGTCTGGCAGAACCCCTCACGGATTCAATGGACTCGTTGTATGCGTTTCGCATATTTAATGGCTTTTTTGTATTTATTCAAAATTATACCGTAATTTTTAAAGTTTTTAGTCGGCAGCATTCGTTAAAAAGCATTCTACCCTTCTTCTTCAAGTCGGTCAGCGTCTTGCTCACCAGGGAGGAAAGTCTTTCTTGCTAAAAGATACTGGACAAGCCACTTTGAAGGCCGTCTGATAGGATCGTTGCAAGTGTTCCACCTACTTGTCCAGTTGATCAGTGGATGAGTACGAAAAAGTTCGCCTGTTCAATTTATTATTGAAAACCCTATTGAACAGAAACCAGTCGGTTTTTTTTGGGTTCCTCTGGTGAGATATGGTTTCCCGTGCGAAATTGATTTCGAAAAGGATCAACCTGTGATCCAAAAAGGAATTTCTGTGAGAAACCTGGCAATTATCAACCCTAATAGCAGGCGAATTAGTCGAGAGAGTGATATCAAGAACCTACTCCAACCGTTTGATATTTTCGATGCTGGAAATACAAACGTGGGGGTGTTGCCCTTGATTCAAATATGGAGATTACGGCTTATAATGAAATTAAATAGACACTCACTTCGATCATTTATCTCGCTGCTTCCCCATATGGCATGTCTCGCATTGGCGTCAATCCCGATGAGGAGGGCCTCTTTATTAAATGAAGGTGAGTCCACCAAACGCCCCACTTCCTCAGGAGGTGCTGCATTATCGTGGGATATGTATGCAGAGACCAAATAATAGCAGCGGTCACTAGATGCTTCTACAAGGACTACTGTCGCGTCTGGTGAGCTGAAATGAGAAGTCAGAAAGTTATTAATAGTATTCCTAACGAGGATACAAGCCCTAGGCTTACCTTCTGACTGGACATAAAAACGATCATAGTGTCTGCTCTGGAGGTCCATGATCTTAGACCGCCGAATCCATGGTCCCTGCATCAGGCAGATATCAATGTCCTCTTTTCTGAAGATGACACAGAGGTTATCGGTGGTTTAACTAGCGTGGCGAAGATAAATCAGACCTACCCTTAACATTTCTTTCCTGCCCTAGGTCTGTTTTATGGCCGAGCTCCGAGAATTTCATGGGCTTCGTGTACCGCGTCCGTGGCAGACGGCCGTAGCTCATCGGGCTGATTTGCTACTTCCCTTATTCCGTCCGGTTCACCATCCGGAGCACCAGTCGCGGAAAAGATCTTAAGTTCGGTCGTTCATAGGCCAAAACGAAGTTTATGCTTCTTTTCCTCGAGTACCTTCAGAAATTAGCAGCAGTGCAGTGGAGCTATTTTTCTGAGGTTCATCCAACTTGATCATAGACCAGTTGTCCGTTGGAACCTCAGGGTTTTAAGTTTGAAGCCGTGGAGGGTCTTCGGACCCTCCAGATTCACTTTTGGTAGCCAAATGCGGGCTTTGGGTCTTCTTGGGATTTCCGAAGCTGGAATGAGCTTAAATGGGAGCCCCTCCCTGGCATTGGTAACCTCAGCAACGCACTTCTCCAGAAAACCCCTAGAAAACTCATCGCCGCCTTTTGATCACCCTACAGCCACGGCAGATGTCTCTGAGTCGAAAAGAGGCACTTGTCCTTCGTTTGCCATGAGGGGTTCGACGATCATTTTTGACAGCCGTCTCTCAATGGCACCCCAAATGGCCAGCATTTCCCCACCACTATGGGATCTGGCGTCTACGAGGTAACTTGGAGAGGATCTCTGGCCACCTCGCTATAAGCAACGCTCGCAGACGCAACCACCGCACTTGTTGTACTCCGTACTTTGAAACTACGGCGTCATATCTGGCCATGTGCCCTGTATCGCAATCATCTGGCCTACCAGCCAATTCATTCTTAGCGATCTTAGTCAGAATGAATTTGACTCTCAGGTAGCGCGCTTGGAGCAGCGACCAAGAGGATTTTTTATTTTACTTTTTGGCATCCCTACCAGAGGTCGCCGGAGAAGAGGATTGTGTTTGTTGAGTTATTCGCTGGGTTTCAGCAATGGAGTGCTATAGTGAGCACTCGACGTGCTGGGTCCGACCACTGTGTCCCGGCTAGAAGCCAGTAGCTCGTCTTCCGAGAGTTCGTCCAGCACATTTTCAGTTTTTGATGTATCCGCAGGGTTTTTTGCTATGTTTTTTGTTTCTTTTTTATCATTTATTTAAATTTTGGTCCCACGAGTATGCACGGAACGAAATGGTCCGTCGCGGCAGAGCAAGCATACCGCCGTAAAGCACTTGCTACAACCGACCTTGCCTGGACATCGGAGGTGACCGTTAACGACTGGTTATTTAGACACTACCAGTCATGCAGCTCTCGGCACGGGTACTTCAACATCCTAGCTTAAAGTGCTGACACGAGCCTTGTTTTGGTTGGGCTCCAAAAGAATATGCAGATTGAGTCTCTGTTATATTACAACAGGTTGTTGAACGCTCTAATGACGACAGTGTTCCGACAGGTCTGTTTATGGAAAATAGTTTTGCAGGTTTGCTTCCACAAACGAAACTACATTTCTGTAAATAAAGATCAATTCATACTTTGTTTTGCCTGAAAACTAATTTTCAAGTTTTGCTGTAGAGGTTGCATCACTAAAATGGCTATATCTCCGTAAATATTCGGAATTTCGAAAAATCGTTGGGCACAATTTGAATATTTAATCTACATGAATTAGCAAAAAACATAATTGAAATATTTTAAATGAGGCGAGGGTCTTATACATCCTACTTAGACACCAACTAAAATCTGAATAGTATATATCTCTCATCGAACGGCACAAAAACGATATGTTATAAGTGGTGATTTCAACGCTAAGTACGCACATTGGGGTCTAGAAACCATAGCATCCACTGTATTCGAATTATAAAAAAAAAAAAACATACACAAGTATTTTTCTCACTTCTTTTATTTAAACTTTACTGCTTTATAAGTAATTGTAATTAATTATTAAAAAGACCAATGAACCATTTTTCCAAAAATTGTAAATTGAATATTGTAAATATTGTCAAGTAATCATAATTTTGTTGTAAACAAAATTAATGAAAGACTAACGAACTGTTAAGCAATTATTAAAAAGACCAATGAACCATTTTTCCCAAGAATTGTAAACTAAATTTCCAAAGAACCAATATATTGTAAAGCAATCAAACGGCGGCCGCCGTAGCCGAATGGGTTGGTGCATGATTACCATTCGGAATTCACAGAGAGGTCGTTGGTTCGAATCTCGGTGAAAGCAAAATTAATAAAAACATTTTTCTAATAGCGGTCGCCCCTCGGCAGTCAATGGCAAACCTCCGAGTGTATTTCTGCCATGAAAAAGCTCCTCATAAAAATATCTGCCGTTCGGATCGGCTTGAAATTGTAGGTCCCTCCATTTGTGGAACAACATCAAGACGCACACCACAAATAGGAGGAGGAGCTCGGCCAAACACCTAACAAATATTTATTGTAAACAAAATAAATAAAGTTTAAATAAGAAAGTTTAAAGAAATAAAGTTTAGTTATCAGTGATGAACTCAACCAAATTAAAACCTAAGTTTTTTTTATAAGCAATCAGGTAAAAACCTGTTTTGGCGCAGTCGATGAGATCGCTATATAACTAAAATATAGTTAGTTATACACGTTTTAACGTTTAATCGTGAAGTGCAATAAATAAACAAAACAGATCCTGCAAACAGGACTAAAAATTAAAAACTCCTGCATACAGGATAAATAAACAAAACTGATCCTGCAAACAGGACTAATAATTAAAAAACTCCTGCATACAGATCCTGCAAACAGGACTAGTAATAAAAAAATCCTGGATTCAACAACAAAGAAAAGGACCGAAGACACCAAAGAAGAAAAAGAGAGAGAATACATCAGCAACTACAATAAGAATAAACAACAGAAGTTACCAGCAACAAAAATCCTGTGAAAGAGGATTTAACAACAAAGAAACGGACCGAAGACACCAAAGAAGAAAAAAGGAGAGCAGACATCAGCAACTACAATAAGAATAAACAAGAGAAGTTACCAGCAACATTACAGTAAGACAAATTTTTATTAATCTTATATATAAAAATGAATCTTTGTCTGTATGTCATCGATGAACTCAAAAACTACTCGACCGATTTTAATAAAAATTGGTATATATATATATTTTTGCACGGAGAAGGTTTGTAGAATATGCTCATTGATGCCACTCGCCACCAGGTGGCGCTGCAGAGTAGCAACTTCTGCCCCGTTGAACCGATTGTCATGAAAATTAGTATGACCATGTATTTTTACACAGAGGAAACGAATATCACATGTTCATAGATGTAGCTCCGTGATTTGCAACGAGAAATACACTATGATTCTGATGAACTGGGGACATTCGTTAGAACAAATCTTCCGCAGTTGATTCCAAAGCAACGCATTGCGTTTGATAAAATTATGCGTGCAATCACAGAACAGAGCGGTGATACAGGCAAAACTTTTCTTCTTTCTTTACTTTTGGCAATCATACGATCACAAAATTATATTGCACTGGCTACTGCATCATCTGGAATTGCGGCAAATCTTTTGGATGGTGGCCGAAGGGCATTAAGCATTGAAACTGCCGTTGAATTTGCAAAACACTGAGGCACCAACAAGTATTCCAAGCGCTTGATCGTACACTGCGAGATTTGAGAGGAAACAAACAGATCTTCGGTGGCGCACTCATTTTATTGTCCGGTGATTTTCGACAAACACTGTCCATTATACCACGTTCAATACCCGCTGATGAACTTAATGTATGCCATGGCGTCATTTACAGAAATTGACTTAGAAAACTAACATCCGTGTACAACTACCACGGGATGCATCTGCTAGAAATTTTACAAAACAATTATTGGATATTGGATATTGGATATCACCCTGCTAGCAAACTTCTGTAAGGTCACAGAAAGCATCGACGAATTGGTGCAAAAAGTTTTCCCAAACATTGCACAAATCCGCAAAAACCATCTGATCCACTGATGCTATATTAGCAGCCAAAAACATCGATGTCAATACCATCAATTTCACCATTCAGCATGGAATACCCAGTAAAACGACAACATATAAGTCCATCGATACTGTGGAGAATCAAGACGAGGTTGTCAACTATCCAACTGAATTCTTGAATTCGCTTGATTTACCAGGTATGCCACCGCACGTTCTTACATTGAAAGTTGGCGTACCCATCATTCTTCTTCGAAGCATAAAGCCACCACGACTTTGCAACGGAAGCAGACTCTCAGTCAAGAAAATGATGAACAATGTTATCGAGGTAACAATTTTGACTGGAAAATGCAAAGGTGAAGACGTACTGTTGCCACGTATCCCAATGGTCCCGACAGATATGCCATTCGAATTCCGTTTACAGTTCCCGGTGTGACTCGCTTTCGCAATGACTATTAACAAAGCACAAGGACAATCGTTACAAGTGTGTGGATTAAATTTGGAGAATCCATGCTTCTCACATGGACAGCTCTAAGTGGCTACGCACCAGATGGAAAAACAAGAAATATTGTGTATCCCACAGAACTTCAATAAACATCGAATTGAAACTAAACTTTGTAATGTCAATTTTTTTCGAAATAAACCAAATCGGTTTTTCTTTAAAGTTATTTTTCTTAAATTTATTTTAGTTGTTGGCGTAACAACGCGCGCCAGGTACAGCTAGAACAATATGAATCTTGAAAAAATCATCTGCTAAAAGATATTCTTACATAATTTTTTTTTTTTTAAACCAATTGCTAAGTGATACAGTTTATTTATTAAGAAACCATTTGAAACAAAAATCCATTTGCTAAGTGACATAGTTTTTTGAAAAAAAAAACCCAATTGCTAAGTGACATAAATTTTTATTGTGAATTTTAAAGAAACCATTTGCTAAAAGACATAATTGCCAAGTGACATAAGTTTTCTATTTTGTTTTGTGAAAGCTTTTGTTAAGTTTATCGTGAAATCATTTGCTAATCAAAATCATTTTTTACGTATGAGTGATAGTGATTCTTTGTCGGAATATCCTTCGGATTTTGAATACGAGCCCAGAGACATTGACTATGGTTCTATAAACCTAAGAAGAGGAGGTTATACCTTATAGAATTGAGGTAACCGTTGGGAAAAGAAAAATTCTAAAAGAAAAATTAAGACGGTATTTTAGACGAAAGTAAACTTTTTTTTTACCAAAGGAAAGAAAAACCATTAATAAAAAATGTTGACCTACCACAAAACCAAGTTGTAATAGACCTCTTCAAATATCCCCAGAGCTTTCCTGAATTTTATGGAGACACCAACGACTTACAAACTTTTGCTACACTCGTGGAGAGGATTCATCCACATCTAAGAATATATAACCAATTGTCCCAAATTCTCTTCTAAGACATGATCAAATCAAGACTAAAGGGTTAAGCAAGACAGACCACTGAAATAAATTGCCATGCCACAACCTGGTCAGAGATAAAAAGTATTCTCCAAAATATTGTAAGATTTAGATTTTTACCATGCAATAAAAAATAAACTGCATAGATTTAATAATAAGTTAGTAGTTATCTTAGGCGAAACAGAAGCAATCAAGGTCAGTCCCAGGAATAATATGCAGACCGCCCTCAGCATTTTCAAAAATAAGATTCCAGAACCAATGAAAACCATTTTGTTCTGCAGAAATACCACAGGCCTGGAAGAAGCCATGGACATATTGTTCCAAGCAGGATACGCCCACATGGGGAGGGAAAATGCACAGATACCTCGCAATAAATATAATAAACAATTTCAGTCGATCGTACACAATGTTCAATAATCCCCAAGGCAGAAACAATTTTCACAATTCTTATAACAGGAACAAGTTTCAAAGTAGAAACAACTTTCAAAATATAAACAACTCCCAAAACAGGAACAATTTAAATTTTCAAAGTTTAAACTAGTCACAAAACAGAAATAATTTCCAAAATAGAAACAATTTAAACTTTCAAAATATAGACTAGTGTACAATCGTGATAGTCCGACATTTCTTAATCCGACACGTTCGGTAATCCGACAACCTCATAACGTCTATCGATGCAATTGGCATTATTTTATTTTGATCAGTCGTAGCAGAGCAGCAGAGGGGGATTGTGTTTTGTTTCCCACGTATTTGTCATTAAATTTGAACAACGCCAGTTCTCTTGCGATTTCTGACGGTGTTGATGTGATTTTTTTCCTGTCTTTTCGTGTCGTTATTTTCTGATTTGGTTTTACTTAGCGATGGCATCGACGTCAAACAAACGTAAACATATAACACTTACGCTGAATGATAAATGGACCATAATTCAGCGATACGAGCGTGGTGAAACACCTCTTTACCTAAGTGGGATCTACGGAGTCGGGCGAGTTACTATATATGACATAGTGAAGCGCAAAGATAAAATTGAAAAGTTCATAAAATCTGTCGTAAGTCAATAGGGAAACCGAAAAACTTTAAAGAGTGGTGAATTCCCAGAAGTTGAAGAAGTATAACATGTCTGGTTTCAACAACAAAGAAATAGGAACACACCAATATCACGTGAAATTTTAAAAGAAAAGGCGAAATTTTTTTATGGTAAAATTTTTAAGAAGGATGATTTCCGTGCTAGTGACGGCTGGCTTGACAATTTTAAAACCCGTTTCGGCATACGGTTTCTCCAAGTGAGTGGTGAAAAGCTTTCTGCGGACGAATCACAAATCGAAAATTTTAAAGCCAAGCTCAGATTAGTGAATCCCAAAGGTAGGCAGTTATATAAGACTTTAGTTGATCGAAAAAACGAATTGGATGTCATATCTCCTGGACATCCCACCTATTGGCCCTCTGATCCTAAAAAAGTTCCTGACCTCATAGATTTTGCTATATCGAGAAATATAAATCGAAACTCAGTCACTACAGAAACGTCGTATGATTTATCATCAGATCATTCCCCAGTAATATTAACCTATTACGCTAATATACCTGGCTCTGCAATTGACTCTAAATATAAAACAAACTGGTTGAAGTACAAAAAATTTATTAGCAGCCACATTAACACAAATCCTGTAGTTCATAGCGAGGCTGAAATTGAAAAATCTGTTGATGACTTCACGTTTGTGATGACATCAGCTTTAGAGCACTCTAAATACCAATTAAGTCCAAAATTTGCCACAAATGTCTCTAACTCTGAAATTGTTGGACTACTACTGGAAAAAAGAAGGTTAAGAAGAGAATGGCAACAAAACAGATCCCCTGGTGCTAAGCAAAGGCTGTCTGCTGCAAATAGAATACTGCGAAGTGCACTTCACTTGGACGAAGATCGTAAAAACAAAAACTATATTGAGAGCTTATCCAAAACAAAGCACACAAATTTTTCTATATGGAAAGCAGCTAAGACCATTAAGACGCCAGTAGAAGCACAAAGCCCCCTAAGAAAACCTGACGGTGCATGGGCTCGTAGCGCTGAAGATAAAGCGTCGATATTCGCCGATCATCTGAGTAATGTTTTCCAACCAAATTCTTCTGCAAATGAACAAATACTAGAAGAAAGTAGTGGCAACGCATCGTTAAACTCAGAACCAATCAACATAGCTCCTGAAGATATTCAGGCAGTTATTAACAAGAATCTTAAGGTGAAAAAGGCGCCAGGTTATGACGCAATAACACCATTAATGATAATGCTGTGCTGTCTGTAATATTTAATGCAATCATCGAGGTAGGCATTTTTCCAAAGAGCTGGAAAACGTCTTTAATAATAATGATTCCTTAGCCGGGCAAAGACTTAAATGTGCCATCGTCCTATCGACCAATCAGTTTGTTGCCGTGTTTGTCACAATTATTTGAAAAAGTTTTGAGAAACAAAATGATGCCGTTTTTAAACGAACGTAATATAATCCCTCCACATCAGTTTGGTTTTCGAGAACAACATGGGACAATCGAGCAAGTAAATCGGTTAACTGCGGAAATAAGAAAATGTTTTGAACTTAAAAAATACTGTTCAGCAATTTTTATAGATGTGGCACAGGCATTTGACAAAGTTTGGCATGAGGGTCTCATACATAAAATAAAACGCTGTTTGCCACCTATTACACACAAAGTTCTGGAATCGTACTTAACAAACAGACAATTCAGAGTAAAATGCAACGATTATGTGACTCATGAATATGAAATTGAAGCTGGTGTCCCTCAAGGCAGGGTACTAGGCCCAATTTTGTATTTAATTTATACTTCTGATCTGCCCGAGTGCGATAGTTTGACTATATCTACATTCGCTGACGACACCGCTGTGCTTAGTTCTCAAAATGATCCGTCTCTGGCATCTAGAGAGCTAAATAAATATCTCAGACTTTTAGAAAAGTGGCTGAAAAAATGGAGAATAAAAGTGAACGAAATAAAAAGTAAACATGTCACATTTTCGCTTAGAAGAGGAGACTGTCCCTCGGTTACCCTTAACAACGTATGCATACCACAGTCTGATCACGTCACATACCTTGGCGTTCACCTAGATAGGCGTTTAACATGGAGACGCCACATCGAGGCAAAGCGGCTTAATATGAGAATCAAAGCTTCAAACCTTCACTGGCTAATTAATGAGCAATCAAGATTGAGCCTTGACTGTAAAGTCCTCTTGTACAAGGCAATTTTGAAACCAATTTGGACTTATGGAATCCAATTGTGGGGAACGGCCAGCAGTTCCAGTATCGATCTTATACAGAGAGCACAGTCGAAAATTTTAAGAACCATAACTGGAGCGCCGTGGTATATAAGAAACGACAACATCCATAGGGACCTAGATGTACCGATGGTGAAGGAAGTATTCAAAAAAGTTCGTGAAAACTATCAGTTGAAATTGCAAGATCACCCGAACCCGTTCGCACGTCAACTCCTGAGTACGCAACATACGACCAGGCTTCGAAGAAATGACCTACCACCCCGATGAGTAGAGGGCCATTTGATAATTATTTATTGTAGAAAATGAGATAAAATAAAATTTTTCGTTTTAGTTCTAAGATTTGAATACTTATTTTGAGGCCTTTGAAAAGGCAGATTCAATAAACAAATAAAAAGTTAAAAAAAAAAAAAAAAAAAGCTCAGAGAAAAAATTTTAGAAGTTGGCCTTACTCCTGACCAGGTCTATAATGCAGATGAGACAGGTTTAAATTGGCGTCAACTGCCGACCAAAACCTTTGCTACACATGGTGAAGTCGGCGCACCCGGTCGAAAGCTCAGAAAAGAACGCTCAACTTTGATGCCCTGCACAAATGCCTCAGGCAGGCATAAATTGAAACTTTTAGCTGTAGGGAAATTCAAAAGGCCGCGTTCTTTTAAAAATTTTAAATTAGAAACCCTCCCTGTTGTTTACAAATCTCAAAGCCGAGCATGGGTTGTCTCGTGAAGTTTTTAAAGAGTGGTACACCGAAAATTTTGTTCAAAAAATGATCTTCCCATAAAAGCTCTGCTTTTATTGGATAATGCACCAGGACACCCGATCGATGATGAAGAAAACACGAGAGTAAAAACTCGAGATGGGTAAATCGAGACATTGTTTCTACCAAAAAACACTACTGCCTTGATACAGCCCCTCGATCAGAATGTAATAAAAGCCATGAAAATGCACTATAAAAAACGATTATTAATGGATATAGTGAGTGACGCACAAAGTGACATTTCCGAGGCTTTGAAAAGGTTTGATATTAAAAATGCAGTGATAAATTCAGCCTATGCTTGGGATCAAGTATCAACTTCCAACATTGTTAAATCGTGGAAAAACGTTTGGCCAGACAATCCCTTATTAGATTCTCTGCTCAAAATGACCCGGAAGATGCAGACCGCACAAATGACGACGTTGAGGTGTCTTCGACGCAATTCACTGTCAGCAGTGACGAGGCCACTTTGGTTGCTACGACACTGCTACGCTGGTCACAAGAACGTGATGTTGATATGGAAACTGTACTCCAGCTTAAGAAGGTCCAAGAAAAAATGATTGCCGAGTCTTATAAAAGAAAAAAACAAAAAAGTATTCTCGTAATTCATATTTTGTGTTTCAACGTAAGCTGGTTTTTACATATGTATTTACAATAATGTATATACTTACGTTCATGTTTTATATTAACTGCATATGTATTAAAAAACTAAAAATTTTGCGTGTAATTATTTTCTTTAAGTTTAGCAGTTACGTTTTTGTTCCCCCACTAAAAGAGATATTAATAAAAATTTTCGAATTAACATTGATTAAATGGAACCTTCGGTAGTCCGGAATATTTGATAATACGACAACGAGTCGGTCCCGTATGTGTCGGACTATCACGATTGGACTGTACTCACAAAACAGAAATAATCACCAAAATGGAAACAATTTCCAAAATATAAACAATTCCCAAAATAGAAGTAATTTTGTTAATAGACACAACTATCCAAATGGTAACCATTTCTCAAACAGAAATAATTTTTAAAATAGAAATGTATGTCAATATGATACACGATAATAACAATCTCCCAAATACTTCAACAAACAATCCTCTAAAATTTCCTTTACCAGCCTCTACGGAGCACTACCATATATGTATGTACAATAGTCAAAAATCACCTTAGATTTATATTTGATGCAGGTGCCACGCATTCAATTGTTAACCCCGGAATATGTAATTCAAATGGAAAATTAATGCAAATACTTTGACTTTGAAAACATTACAAAATACAGTTTCCACTAATATAATTTATCAAGTTCCATTACTTAAAGAATTAGGAAACTCCCAAAATAAAATACATTTAATAGAATGTCAATTCCACGAAAAATACGATGGAATAATTGGGAATGATATTCTGCACAAATATAGGGTCCGCCATATTACTTTACGGAATTAAAAGCTATAAAAAAGAAACTACTAAATATTTTTCCAAACTGTTTTTTTTTTTATTTTAAAGTACAATCCTTCCGGTTAATGATGGAACAAAACTTCATTCATATAGCTGCCTCGGCTAGCCATGCACCATCCCATACGATCGGTCCAATTTTTCAACACATTTTCGATTGTATGCGGCTGTATTTCAGCTTTGACATCGCGTATGTTGGTCTTCAGTGCATCAATTGTTGCTGGTTTGTTGGCATAACACTGGTCTTTGACGAAACCCTAAAGATAATAATCCAACGGCTTTGTCAATAAGCAACCCAGTTTCTCTTACTTTTTTCGCAAAGTAACGCACATACGCTTCATTCGGTGCTTTTCTTCTTCCCATTGCCGTACGTAATTTTCGTACACATTCTACAACATTACCATGATTTTCAAATCAGATGACAGCTAAGTCTTACCATTCTTCATATAATACCTAGTTCAAATCCGTAACGATAGATGGCGGGCCCTATATAAAGGTATTGTAAATATAAGAAATAATACATTAATAATAAATAATAAAAAAGTTCCCCTTTTTTATGGTGAAAACCGTAGTAATTCCATTAATTAATAAAAAACCAAATACAAGAAATGCTGAAATCTGGAATCATCCGTCCCAGTAACTTACCATATTCAGCGCCAATATGGATTACTCCAAAAAATCAGACGCCAGCGGTCCCAAAAAGTAGAGC
The DNA here is from genome assembly GCF_027943255.1 of Anastrepha obliqua. Taxonomy (NCBI): domain Eukaryota; kingdom Metazoa; phylum Arthropoda; class Insecta; order Diptera; family Tephritidae; genus Anastrepha; species Anastrepha obliqua. The sequence continues at coordinate 40,816,059 of NC_072897.1, read as the reverse complement.
CTAGCGGTCGATTATAGAAAGTTGAACGAAGTAACAATAGATGATCGATATCCAATACCGAATATCGAGGAAATCTTGGATAAACTTGGCAAAAGTATGTACTATACTTCACGACTTTGGATCTTGTAAAAGGGTTCTATCAGATTGAAGTCAGTGAAGAAGACATTCCTAAAACCGCATTTTCAGTCGAAGGACGACATTAAGAAAGACGCTAAAATGAATATTCGTGACCACTCATATAAACGACCCAATATTATTAGTCTATACAGATATTATATTAACAAAACATTTACCCTAAATACGGATGCAAGTAACAAACCAATATGTTTTCGCCAACCGAACTTTGAATGAACACGAACTAAATTATAGTACAATCGAAAAGGAACTACTTGCGATTGTATGGGGACAAAATATTTTAGGCCTTACCTTTTTGGAAGAAAATTCTGACTGAAAAATTGAGACTGACCATAAACCATTAACTTGGCTGTTCTCCATCAAAGAGTCAAATTCCAAATTGGTTCGCTGGAGGCTGAAACTGCGTGAATTTGACTATACAATCAAATATAAAAAAAAGTAAAAAATGGCAATGCAGACGCATTATCCCGAATACATCCCCAGGTAAACCATACTGAAAGATCAGCGGAGATTTCCCAAACTAACGGTCCAACACACTGCCCTGCAAATTTCAATTTTTCTGATGCGAATAAGATGTGACCTAGTGTTCTCGAAGGGAATTTTCGCGCTGAGCACGAATCCGAGTTCAAAAATTTTCCATCACGTCAGGTTTTCGAGAAAAAGGGGGTTGAAACCCCTAAAAATAGCGTATTTGGCCATTTTTCAAAAATTGTGGAGCAGAACCCTAACGTGCTACGATCTTCGTTATTGTTAGTAATTGAAGGTGTAACTTTGTTCTTTGAAATAAGCCCAAACCCAAATTGTTCGCATGCACCCTTAGAGTAGTAGTAAGTCTATTATGACACAATGAGCAAGCTAAGAACGAAACAGTACAAGAGAAAATTACTAGGATAATAAGATTTTATAATAATATATAATACATAGTTCCACACGTCTTAAACCTATCGATTTCCTGAACGGAAAAATACATGAAGATAAATATAATGACATCCATAATATGCTAATGGTAAAGAAGGAGAAATATATACAAAAATTAAACAACGGCAGAAAAGACGTTGAGTTAGAAGACGGAAAAAACTATATATGTAAAAGAAATAAGAAGTGGTAAAAACCACAGAAAGTATAAAAAAATAAATGCAAGGAAAATTGACAATAACCATATAGAGAATACAAAAAGCGGACTAAAATTTATAAAACACACGTTAAACAAAAGAAAAAATACGAAGACAGAGATAAACCCGTGACCACTACTAGCACGTAATACCGTTATTTCAGATGACGAACTGGACTCCAATCATATTTTTAATCTCAAAAAGTATCGCACAAATTATTAACCAATATAGAACCAATATATTGTAAAGTAATCAAATATTTATTGTAAACAAAATAAATTAAGTATATATAAGAAAGTTTAAAGAAATAAAGTTTAGTTATGAGTGACGAACTCAACCAAACTAAAACCCAAGTGTTTTTTATAAACAATCAGGTAAAAACCTGTTTTTTCTAGACTCACAACGAAAAAAGGGCGCGAAATGCTTAAAGTCATGGGACACAAAGGTTGCGAAATTATTTTAACTGGCAAGACAACATATTAACCTTCAGACACAAACAAAGTACCATCTTTCTATTTGCGAAAGTTTTGACCTGAACTGCGACCACTCGCCGGTCTTTTTTTAAATATCAGAAAATGCGGCACTAAGTAAAACGTCTGCTCGTCAATTAAATAACTTCATCGGTTGCCAGTACTTACAACTGCAATTAGAAGTTGTAGTAGTAGACCATTGATCCTGACCATTGATCATCTTGATTATGCTTCAATTCACGTAAATAATTCAAAACGCAGCAGGGAACAGAATGCCGAAGCAATATGTCACAGTAAAAAAGAAAATATACTCACCACATATCAAGATGCTGGCAAATAGAAAACGAAAACTAAGACGTCGTTGTCAGCAAACCACACATCCTGAGACATTGCGTCAAATTTATCAAAAAAAGTGCTTAGTTTCGATCTCATAGCTGCAGAAATTCTTCAGAGATTATCCAATAATTGTATCACTTGTTTGTTTTAAGGAAGCATCCTAAGTCCTTTTTTACCTCTTGTATATGAATGATTTACCGGTCCATAAGCAACACGTTGCCGCAACGTTTGCAAATGGCACGGCTATCCTGGCTGTTGGAGAATCAATCGAGGTTACGACGAAATTGTAATAAGCGGTAAATTCGATTGCACATGGGCGAACGAAAGGTGTAGGTTAGATTAGGTTAAATGGCTACCCTTGCGATGGCCCACTTTGAATAGTACAAAATTCCGTCCGGTGTGATTCCATACAGGGGAAAGGAGAAGAAAGGGAAGAAGACGCCTTGAGATAAGTGGATGATGACCATGCACATACGACGACAACCGACGGTGGCTAATTTATGTTCCTAATTAGCCGCTTCAAAGTATTGATGAACTTCGCCGGATGCGTGATATTTAAAACCGCATTATCCACAGGTGTAGCGACAGAGCAGCTGAAGAGAAGGTGCTGAAATGGTTCCACCTTGTCTTCCGGACAGCTTCCGCAGAACGGACTTGAGGCAATCCCAAGTCTCAATGAGCGGTAAGGATACCCACAAAATTCGAGATCTGCAGCTTTGTTAGCCTCAGAAGTTCCCTAGAGTGCCCGCGATCCATCCGTGGCCAGAAGGATCTCGCGACTTTCCACGTTTGCACACCAGCCCAGTATTCACTTAGTTGACGCGAAGCCCCCTTTCTAGGAGCAGACCACAGGTTCTCAAGGGAACTCCAATCCTCTCATTTTGCGACGAAACCGTCTCCAGGGTTTCCTGTCTAGCCGGCTCATCAGCCTAGCAGTTTTTCTCTATGCCGCTTGGGCGGGAACCCAAATGACCCTGATGTCAAAGTATTCGGACGCTTTGGAGAGAGAAGCCAGTCATTCCTCCACTAACGAACGACAAAGAAAACGAGCCCAATACCCTAATTGCCACCTTGATGTGTGGAACTAGATCAGAGCTCTTCCTGGCTATGCGCACCCTAATCAAAGGTTTTGTCTAGTGGTAACACCATTGAAGAAGCACTCGAGGTGCAGGCTCAAACAAGCGCAATGCTTAACAGCGGAACTTTAAGCTGCGTAAGTGGTACAGCAACCACAACAAGTTATTGGAGTACATTCCTGTAGAGCAGTGGTCGCCAACCTTTTCAATGTGTTGAGCTACTTTCAAGATTTTGAAATAAACAGCGAGCTACTTGCACAAGCCAACATAAATTAAATAATACACAGTTATATTCGACATACAATACATGTATTTATTTTACTAATATACGTTCTATATATAATAAACTTATGACTTATAGTGCTTATACTTATGCATAACCACATCCATGTTCACACCTATCAATCGAACAAAATTTTTTGCAGTCATAATGGCAAATCACAAGCGACTTAAAAAAAAAAAAAAAAACAGTAATAGTAGATTATTATATAAATAAAATATGGGCAGATAAAAAGAGCATATTTAATGAGAAGATTGACATTCTGACTCATCGATAATTTTTTTAATATTTGCAGTATAATTTGATACAGTCATTCACATACAGTTATCCAAATGTATATCTGTAAGCCGATTGCGGTATTTATTTTTAATAAATTTCATATTGGAAAAAGAAGATTCACACAAATAAGTTGAACTGACTAACGCTTTCCCTTTCAACGCAACACGACATAAAACTGAATACTTATCTTTACTTACTAAAGTCCATATACATTTTGTATTTGAACCTAAAGATTTTAAAGTCAAGTCACTTTGAAAAGCAATCAGTTCCATTTCTGTCACAGCAATGTCTTCGCCAAAGTTGTTCATAACACAAGTTGCAAACTGTTGTATATCAATGTCCATGAAGGGTGAAACAACAAATTGCGTCACTAAAGCAATTTTGCTGAAATCCTTGAAACGATTTTTGAAGTTTTCCTTCAAGTTAGAAACTATTTCCATATGATATTTACTGTCATAGGGCTCTAATAGATTTTTGGATATCTTTTCGGAAAGAATAGGAAAATGCTTAGTATCGCGGTTTTTTAGATTTTGTTCCCAAAATTCAAGTTTTGTAATAAATGCATTTATATCAGAAATCATTTCCGCTAATTCTTTATCCCTGCCTTGAAGCTGCAAGTTAAGCTCATTTAATTTCTCTGTAATGTCCACAAGAAAACGAAAATCTCTGAGCCAAGTCGAAAAATTGGAGTATAGCAGGCAGGACATCATTGAAACGTTTGAGCACTCGTCCTCTGCTTAACCATCGCACTTCAGAGTGAAGAAATAGCTCTCCGTATTGACAGTCAATTTCATCAGCCAAGGTTTTAAATAATCTTCTTTGTAACGCTTGAGCTCTAATCTTGTTCACAATTTTCACCACCATAACTTTGTTCAAGTTTAGAAAATTTCCACATAATGCTTGCTGATGTATACTACACTGGTAACTAAGAAATTGTGGAAAACTTTCATCCTTATGGCATAGCGCCACGAGCCCCTTATCACAACCCACCATAGCTGGAGCACCGTCAGTTGTCAGGCCTACCATTTTTGATATTGGAATTTTCTCAGAAGAGATGAGATTTTTTAAATGAGAAAACAGCTCTAGCCCAGTAGTATGTCCTTTGAGTGGAATAAACTTCAAAAGATCTTCTTTAATTGTAAAATCACTAAAAGCCATCCTGACAAATATGGCCATCTGTGAGGTGTCAATTACATCTGTTGATTCATCCAGTTGCAGTGAAAAATAAATACAGTTATCTAAGTCACTTCTTAACTGTAAAAAAATATCATTGCTCATTACTTCTACTCGCCTGATCACTGTATTAGCAGAAAGTTGCATAGATTTTATAGCAGACCCTTTTTCGTCTTTATTTCTAAAGTTGGCGAATAAAGAATCTGCAGCTTCCAAAAATGCTTGTTTTATGATTTCCCCGTCTTCATAAGGTTTTTTCTTTTGTGCAATTATCTGGGAAACACGATAAGATGCTTCAGTTGCAGCCTTATTTTTGTCGATTGTTTTCAAAAATATTGACTGTTGTCCAATTAACTGGATTTTTAAATGTTTCAGTTTTTCTTTTCTGGTGGCAGAATTTAACGGGAATGCCTTCTCAAAATTCGAATGTACAGTTTTATGATGCCTCTCAATATTTCCTTTTTTAGGAACTGACACAGATGTATTACATTACAAACAAACACAACAAAGAAGTATTGTTCTTCCCATTCCGAATGGAAACGGTATGTCTTCGCCTTTTTACTACTGCTTGCCATAATGTTTCGAACTCTTACCCAACCGCTGCACGCAGAACGTTGATAATGCCGTTCAGTATTAAACTGAGCGCAATGTCGACGTGCATTGCGTATATATAAAGCCAAAAAATTCTCGAACACGCTAATGGTTTCCAGGCGATCCTAGAACGGAGACGCGACTTCGCGTCGTGTTTGTCCGTCCGCCATTTTGAATTTTGGGAATCTGACTACAGGTTTGTAATCAGCGACACTAAATACCTTAGGAACACTGCACTTTTCATTATATCTTATCTTGGCTGCAGATAAGTTCCTATGTTCATTTTTTTCCCTACCCCCGTAGACATAAGTACACCCCCTACTCTAAGGGTGCATGCGAACAATTCGGGTTTGGGCTTATTTCAAAGAACAAAGTTCAACCTTCAATTACTGATAATAACGAAGATCGTAGCACGTTAGCGTTCTGCTCCACAATTTTTGAAAAATGGCCACATACGCTATTTTTAGGGGTTTCAACCCCCTTTTTCTCGAAAACCTGACGTGATGGAAAATTTTTGAACTCGGATTCGTGCTTAGCGCGAAAATTCCCTTCGGGAACACTAGGTCACATCTTATTCGCATGAGAAAAATTGAAATTTGCAGGGCAGTGTTATTTATTTCACCAAGGGATACCTATGGCCACGAGTGCGTTTTTCTGCGACCATAATTTTAATATCTTTGTTATATTTATGACCTAAAGTGACAGACTTTTTTTCCGAACGCACAAGAGTGCAAACTTAGATGGGAGGCAAAAAACACAGGAATCCCAGAACCACGCTTCTCCGATATTAAAGTTCAAACGCTCACCCTTTGCAGGCAAGATGGAACTCTAAACGGTACGGTAGACGGACAGCAGGACTTATACCCGATCAAAACAAATGGGTAGAAAGAAATCACGGTGAGGTTAACTATTACCTCACACAGTTTTTGTCGGACATGGGTACTTTCCACAAGTATTTGTGGCGGATGGGAAAAGTGAGCCTACCAAACTGCATGGAGATACTAAGTATGACGATGTGGAGCACACCTTCTTTAAATGCGAAGGTTGGAAGAAAAATAGAATACCGTCTCAAATTTCGTGGAGGATATTATCCGAAAAAAGAAGCGTGTAATGGAAAGTTATGCTGAAGAGCATTGAGCAGTCCCAGGGTGGAGCGAAAAATCCTTGATCCAATCCATATAGTAACGAAGTAGCGACGGTTACTATATGGTGCAAAGGCATTTTTAACCCAACCTCATCGCCGAAAAAAAAAAACGCCAAGGCGGTCACGTGTTTCCCCTTGAGATTCCGTGCAGGCAAATTGATTAGCACTTCGTTTGGGGTGGTCCTTAAAGCACCAGAGATGCATAAAAAACTTGTTCTTTGGACCTTTCTCATGAGTTTAGCGTAACTCGCCTTTTGAGCAGATGGCCACCATACAAGTATTCCATATATTAATATTCGTCTAACCACCGAAGTATAGAGCCAATCTGAAACGAGAGGTGTTAACCCCCTTTTAATACCGACCAATTTTTTTTCAGGTATATAATACAGCGCTGACCTTTTATACTCTTTCCTCAATATTAGATTTCCATGTAAATTTCCTATCTAATATGAGTCCTAAGTACTTCACAATCCCTCTCCAAGGAATCTCAACACTCTTAAAAAGCAGCGGGTAGATAACACTAGTTTACGAATTTTCACTTTCAAAAATGGTCTTAACTAACTTGAGGTCGCTGAAACCAAAAAATGAGTTTTATTTTTTTTCAAAGAACGGTTTCCGAGATATTCCCAAAAAACCTCTTTTGTTGAACAATAGTGCAGTTATTACCTGCAATCTCGAAAACAGTGTGCGCCATTTCTTTGAAGTGCATAAATTTCGAAAGGCACACATATAACCTACATGGCAATATAACGGGTGATCAATCATGAGGTGCTTTTTTCAATAGTTAAAAAAAAACAAAAATGTAAATTATGTTCAAAACCTTTATTTATCATTTGAAAGGACATTCTTTGACATTTACTTTTTGAATATGACTTCATTCAAATGTTGGCCGCAACTACGCTTAAGGTGGTCCATTCTGAAGGTCTGTCGTGAATAACACGCGTAATGTTGGCTTCCAGAGCTTCAATCGTAGCTGGTTTATCAGCATAGACCTTGGACTTCACGAATCCCCAAAGAAAAAAGTCCAAAGGTGTGATATCACAAGATCTTGGTGGCCAACTCACAGGTCCTAAACGTGAAATCAGCTGCTCTCCGAAATGACTTCTCAATAAAGTCATTGTTTCACGAGCTGTATGGCAAGTGGCTCCGTCTTGTTGAAACCAAATGTCGTAGAGATCATTAGATTCAATTTCAGGTAGCAAAAAGTCCGATATCATGGTACGGTAGCGAGCACCATTCACAGTTACGTTGCGGCCATCATCATTTTTGAAAAAATATGGACCGATGATTCCACCAGCCCATAAACCACACCAGACCGTTGTTTTCTCTGTTCTGGTTGCTCTTCATCCCAAATACCACAATTTTGCTTATTGACGTAACCATTGAGCCAGAAATGCGCCTCATCGCTGAACAAAATTTTGCTCGAAAACAGCGGATCTTCTTCAATCTTTTCAAGAGCCCAATCAGCAAAACGGTGACGTGCAGGAAGGTCATTTGGCTTTAGTTCTTGTACGAGCTGTATTTTGTATGCTTTTAAATGAAGATCCTTCCGTAAAATTGACCAAGTTGTTCCATACGACAGTTCAAGTTGCTGAGAACGGTGCCGAATCGATTCATCGCGGTTTTCACGTACACTCTCTGCTACTGCCGCTATATTCTCAATGCTTCTTGCTGGACGTGGTCTATTCGGTCGAGAATTATCCACCAATGAATATTCGGATTCAAATTTGTTGATGGTATGTCGAATAGTGTTTAAGGCAGGCCGATTATGTTGATCATAATGCGGTCTAAGCGCACGAAAAACATTTGTCACAGAACGCTGATTTTCATAATACAGTTGAACAATTTGTAGACGTTGTTGCGGTGTGAGTCTTTCCATGATGAAATGCCAAACGCTGTTCAACAAATCCACGATGACAGTTTGCCACAACTCGCGCGACTAAAGTATTTTAAGTCTTTGGACTTAAATTGAAACACTAAATTTAATTTTTATTTTCTAAAGTATTTTAAGTCTTTGGACTTAAATTGAAACACTAAATTTAATTTTTATTTTTCACGGTTTTATTCTTTAAACAAATTCAACCTTCTTGGTTGCTGTGAATCTACTGACTAACTTTTTACAATTTCCTTAATTCTAATGACACCTGTTTTGCGCTCACTTTATGCAGTACCTTATGCTTATTGAGAGCATAACTGCATTGAGCGAAAAACGTGTCGGTGTAATATTGCATGCTAAGCAAATATTTTGGTGGGAACCTTTATTTGTGAAATCTTAGTATCTTGGCATTTAAATAGTTTGGTGTATGATTCCAATTTCATTAAATGCCAGACAATACTGTCACAACTCAAAAAAGAGAAATAAATAGATAGGGTGGTGGAGTGATGGTACGTAACTCGCGCGATCTGTAAAAAAAACGCAAATGAAAAAAACTCCTTTTAATTGATCACCCGTTATAATTCGTGTCAATGGAAGTCGTAGTTTTCGCAAAACAGCTGTTGAAAGTCAAAAAAAAAAGGCATTTTTGACATTTTCTACTAAACTACCAAAGTTTATTAACCTTTTTCTGGAACAAAAAATTTTTTTATATCGACATAAGATAGGTTTTCTGAAAGACAATTTTGTCACCTACACTTTAAGCTTAAGTTTGTCTGAATCGACGAAATATTGTAGAAGTTATGAAAGAGGAAAAAAATCCAAATGACTGTGAAGTAGATGCATTTTTAACCACATGCGAGCACCTGTTAACAAAAACAAAGTTAATTGTAAATTTTCCAATAATTTTCCAATCAATTTATATGATAAATATATTTTGGAGTATGTACGTTTTATAATTTGAATTTGAATTTGAAAAGGTCGAGCCAAGGAGCACCAGGAGATTTGGTGGCTCCTAAAACACTCAGGCTAAAAAGCCCATTGTATTTAAAGCTCTGGAAAGGGGGTAGATAGTCAAGGAGGGAAGGAGAAAAGTATCAGAGAAAGAGATAGGAAAGAATAGAGACAGAGATAGAGATAGTTAGTCCTGTGAGAATTTTCCAGATTCTTTGGCAAATCTGTAAATATCCTCCAGTTTTAGAGAACGAATATTACTCATTCTCATGACATCGGAACCCAATACTCGTAGTCGCGCTCTAGCAAAGGCAGGACACTCCCAGAGAAAGTGATCAGTGCTATCCGCCTCCTCCAAGCGTGACAGACATACCGGGTCCTCGATGATTCCAATGGTGGTCATATGCTGACCCCATCGGTTGTGTCCTGTAATGATGCCGACCATCAACCGAATGTCTTTCCTTCTAAGTTTTAGCAGAAAGTTTGACAGTTTTCTGTTCGGACTTGTCACAAAACACTTTGCAGTTCTGCAGCGTTCTAGACCAGACCATCGATCTTTATGTAGATTGCCTACATAATCGCTGATCCAATTCTTGATTCCTGCGGGACTGATTCCGATTATTGGCTCTGGCCCCTGTGGGGGCACCGCTGATCCACGGTTGGCCAATTCGTCGGCAATTTCGTTTCCTTGAACACCGGAGTATCCCGGAACCCATATAAGGACAAGCCTGCTTTGTCTTGCGACAGAATTAAGCTTCTTCTTACATTCTTGAACAATCTTTGAGGTTTGCTTCGTGTCCTCCAGGGCCTTCAATGCAGCCTGACCGTCACTGAAGACTCCAATCTGTTTCCCGCTCCATCTCCTCTCGATTATCCATTCGGCTACTTTTAGGATGGCAAAAACTTCCGCTTGGAAAACAGTTGCCGTTCCCCCCATAGCATAGTGATACTTATTACTATCGTTTAAGTACCATCCGGCTCCAGACCCTATTTCAATCTTGGACCCATCGGTAAAGAAAATATCCGTCAAACCTCCCTGCATGCATTCTGGATTGCTCCATTGCTCACGCAATGGAAATCTGACATCAAATTTCCTTCCAAATGAAACTGTGGGTATCAGGTCATCTTTAGGTGCCAAGAACAATGGATACTGCTCCGACAGCAACTTAAAGATTTCTCTCTGTCCCGAAGTTCCGTCTTCGTGCCAGAAACCATATTTATGGAGTCTACACATTGCTTTTATTGCTTCCTGTTGTATCTTAAGATCCAGGGGGAGCAAATCAAGCATAGCATTTAGGGCATCACCAGAGGTTGTACTCATGGCACCCGTGATGCATAAACATACACTTCTTTGCAGCCTGTATAGTTCTCGGATTGTGGACTTAACCATGCTCCGTCGCCACCAGATCACAGAAGCGTAAGTGATGATTGGTCTGATAAGTGCTGTGTATATCCATAGGACCACAGCAGGTTTAAGACCCCAGGTTTTACCACAGGCTCTACGGCATTGCTGAAAAATCTTCAATGCACGATTACCTTCAGTGAAACGTGTGTCTCCCAAGTCAGCTTCTTATCCAAGATTACTCCTAGATATTTAACTTCGTTTTAAAGACCAAGTGTCACACCTTTCAGTGTTGGAAGACTGAGTCCATCCAATTTCCGTTTTCTCGCAAACAAGACTATGCTTGTTTTGTTCGGATTAACGGAAAGACCTTGTCTCATGCACCAGTCATCGATTTTGTCAAGAATCCTCTGCACTTTCGTGCAAAGCCTCCTTAAGGATTTTTCCGATGTTAGCGCACAGACATCGTCCGCATATGCTTGGACGTGAAAGCCGAGTTCCTGCATCTCCACTAATAGAGAGTCTACGACGAAGCACCACAGCAGCGGAGAAAGAACACCCCCTTGGGGACATCCTTGCTTGGCCCTGACTGTGATTTGCTCCCACCAGCGGTTAACAGCCTCTCAGAGAGCATGGAGTATATCCATTTTATAATGGCTTAATTAACTCCGTGTCGTTCGGCAGAAGAACATATCGAGCCGAAAGTGGTGTTATCAAGAGGCCTCTCAATGTCCACGAACACGCCCATTGTGTATTCGTCAGCTTCCAGCCCAGCTTCAATCTTGCTAACAAGATCGTGTAAGGCTGATTTACATGATTTTCCACTCTGGTAAGCGTGTTGATTTCTACTAAGTGGACTTCTCGGCAATACCCCCACTCGAATATGTTTCTCCACCACTCGTTCCAGACTTTTCAACATGAACGATGTCAAACTGATTGGTCTAAAACTTTTTGCTAGGGAATAGTCGTCTTTTCCTGGTTTCGGAATAAATACTACTCTTACGCGTCGCCATTGGGACGGTATATAACCAAATGCAAGACAGGCTGTGAAGATCCTTTTCAGGGCCTCAATCAGCCTGTCTCCTCCTTTTTTAAGCATTGCTGGATATATTCCGTCAGGTCCAGGGGACTTAAAGTTCTCAAAGGAAGATAAGGAAAACTTTATCGATTCCCTTGTCACTATCCGACTAGCAATATACCATCTGAACATAGAAGTTCCACCGTTGCCACCGTTATTGTTCATGCCACTCTCAACTTCAGAGAGAGTTCTACTACCCGGAAAATGGGTTTCGAGTGGAGCATTAAACGTTTCCGATTTGGAAATGGTGTATGAACCATCAGGTTTTCGAATGGAATCCAGCCTTACTGAGCGGTCTAAATGAAGGACCTTACAAAGTCTCGCTGTTTCCCTCATTTCTTCGACGTTACTGCAGAAATTTCTATAGGATTCAAGTTTGGCTTGCCGTATTCTTTTCTTATATTCTCTCTGTGTAAGTCGATGATTAGCCCAGTCCTCTTCTGTTTTGGTCTTCAAGGCCTTATTAAGAAGTTTCCTGGACCGTACACGAAGCTTCGACAGTTCAGCGTTCCACCAAGGAACCGCTTTCCCCTGTCTGCTTTGCCTGAGTGGACACAGTTCCTCAAAGCAATTGATTAAAGTACCTTCTAATTTCTTAGTAGCATCTTCAATCATTTCTGCTGATTTGAGTTCTTTCCGGTTTGGTAATCGCTCTGTTACAAGCTCACCATACCTGTCCCAGTTCACATTTCGAGGATTCCTACCGGAAGGTATTGATATTGTGTCAATTCCCAGTCGGAATTCGATAAGACGATGATCAGAAAGAGAGTCCTCTTCCAAAACTCACAGCCCACTATTAGCCCCAGATTATTGGATTCTGCGTACTTGACCACTTCTCTTAGCTCCCTCGAAGGAGGTGGCTGTAAAGAGTCGTAGGGTAGGTAGGCCGAACCTATGATAGCTTCGACACTGTTCCCACTTTTCAAGTACTTTATTTTTGCAGCAACGATATCTCCGGAGCATAGCTCTTTTAACATCGTGTGTTCGATCAACCTCGGCATGATAATACATGCTCGCGGTCTCACATTCCCTTCACAATGAAGTATTTGTCCCCACGACATAGCATTTAGGCCACAGATACGCTTGTGATATACCCATGGTTCTTGTATAAGTATTATGTGTGGGTTTGTTTGCAGTTTTGCATGCCTACGGCACAAGAGAGCCATAGACACTTTGCTATGCTGCAGATTTATCTGTGTAAATATTACTTCAGTCATGAGACTGAGTATATTTACGCTTTGTCCCCCACCTTATCCTGGACACGGAACTGGATCCGCACCAGATGTACGTGAGGACGGCACCCGTACTTCGACTTAAGAACCTTGAGCGACTTAAGATCGATACCCAGTACCAGGTGGGAGCCCGCCTCCGAAGTGGTAGCGGATTTCTGCCTGATGCACGAGTATACTCTCCAGAGAGTCGTGTCAAGATCCTTATTCTGAACACGGATGCGTTTGAGGAGTTCTGCTGAATTACAGGAAGGACCCGGAATCCAGACACTCGCTCGTACCAGCCTTTCTTTGCTACTCTCAACAAGAACAAACTTGCTGTTTTCGCAGGCTGGAATCTTTGCTATCACTTTTTCTAGCCATTCTCGGGAAAAAGCATTGGAACAGTGCACCTTTACGATGCCGTCCACCACGCTTTTCCCCTCGAAAGTCGGCGCGTCTTTCGACTCATCGATAGCTTTCCAAAGATAGCTGTCAAGATAGTCTTGTTGCCCTTTGGACAGTAGACCATCTTGTTTGTCGGTATGTATCTCCACCGTCATTGCCTTTGCTGCCATTCTTGCGAATGATTCGCCAGACGTTGACGGAAGAGTGTCATTCGACATTTGAGGTCCCTTAGCCTCTGCCTTGTCAGGCAAAGGTTTGTCTGCCTTGGATTGGGTCGAGGATGCAGGCATTTCCGAATTCCGTCTCTCGACTTTCCTCTTCTTTGCCTTTCTCCTCTTCCCGGTCGTTGGCACAGACCCCGTTTCGTTTCCGGAAGAGCGCAGCGCTACAGAGGAATCCTCTGTTCTGCCACGCTTTCCCGTTTTCGTTACAGGTGTCGAAGTTAACGGAGCTTGAGTCCTTGCCTTAGCTAGTGCTTCGGCTTGCCTCGCCTTCTGTCTACTTCGTTTGATCTGCCTTGCGGTTAGACCAACACCTGCGTTCGACTCTCCAATAACTTCGGTCTTTTTACCGGTACTTACCTGATTCACACCAGGTTTAACCGTTGTCAAAGACTTACTCGGTACCAGAGATCCGTCTGAGTCTACTGAGAGATTGTCCGCCATCTCCACATCCTCCACAACTTGTTCAGCTGCTTCACGGTATATCGCTCACACTCACTCGGCTCTCCATTGGCATAGCCAATGTGCCATGTTTCACCATTAGTAGTGCGCTTCCTCCGGAACCCTGGGTGTCAGTTCCGGTCATAGGGGAATGTGGGGTTCGGGCCTGGACATCCGATGCCCGAGCCGTCGATTGCTCGACGGGAGGATTTCCCGAAAGTGGGTTACCTCGTGCAGAGAGATCCTTTGTTAAACTCCACATTGCAATGAAATGCATTTTATACCTCCTGCCAGTTTGTCGGTACGGTACTCTCCACATAGTACTTGGGTGGCCACCACTTCCGCCGTTCCGCGGTTGAGTGGATACCCAATTCCTATATGGAGCTGCCCTCTTAGTTCGTGGTAAGTTAATCTCCATAGCATGGGGTTAACTCGCCACTTAAGCCTCATCCCCGCGGCAAGGAGACCGACATGACATGACGTTTTATAATACTAACCAATAGTTTTAAAGTATTTCATCATTGTATGAATCAATTGACGGTCGTTGTTGCTCATGTTGTTTCCCAAGAATCCATGAACAACTTTTTGGAAAGCTTTCCAAGCTTTAGCTTCGGAACTGTCAAGGCATTGCTGAATTTCTGTGTCCGTAAACAATTTCTTTATATGTGGACCGACGAATATACCCGCTTTGATTTTCTCTGTTAACAATCTTGGGAACTTGATTTTCAAGTATTTAAGGGAACTTGATTTTCAAGTGTTTTCCGGTTTTTTTGCCAAAGGTTAGGTTAGGTTCGCCTGGTTGGCAATAAGCCGCGCATAGACCTTTTGGTCCCTAGCGATACCAGAGGAGACCGACCTCTATGAATACCTGAAGTAGACATCATGTAGGATGTCAGCGCTTTTAGCGAATCTAAGTAGGGCTGGGAGCTCCGCTTTAGAGACGTCTTCCAGACCCTCAAACAGTGGGGCTCCCAGGCATTTTAGTCGCGTTTTTAGTAATGTCGGACAAGCGCACAGAAGGTGTTCTAAAGTCTCCTCAACATCCTCTCTGCATTTCCTGCATTTGTCCGTGTTAGCAATCCCTATCTTGTACGCATATGCAGCCAGTAGATTGTGGCCAACCTATGATAGTTCTGCATTCCTTTCGCGAGAGCGTAAGTACGAATGGAGTCAGTTTTTTGTCGTTAGTTCTACACATGACTTTTGCTGTTTTGCATGTGGTCAGGTTAGTCCACCTAGCTTCCACTTGCCTTTTCATGTGGTCGTCCATTTCGTTGTATATTGTGTTTAGCGGTTTTGGTATTATCGTTCTCTTGATCAAATGGTAGCCTCACAGCACTTTTTGCTATCTCATCTACTATTTCGTTCCCCATAATGCCTTTGTGACCAGGTACCCAGTAGATATGCAGCCTATTGTTTCCGGTTAGCCTTTCTATGGCCTCCCTGCTCCGTCGAACATTTTTGGACTTAATACAATATGAGCTTATTGCTCTTATTGCTGCTTGACTATCCAGGTATATATTAATTGTTGAGTTCTTTCTTGTTCTAGAGTAGGCTAGCTCCGCGGCCTTCCCCACGGCAAAAACTTCCGCTTGGAAAATACTGCTGTGGTCTGGCAGCTTGATAGGCTGCCTTATTCCTAGTTTTGAGCAGTAAATACCTGCTCCCACTTCGTCTGGAGTTTTCGAGCCGTCTGTATAGATGTGAAAAGTTCTATGGCCAGGCTTCATGCCTTTGTGCCATCCCTCCTCTTTAATTGTAGTGCGAAACCTTCTCTCCCAATTAAAGTACGGAGTCATGTAGTCCGTGCCACCTGAGCTCCACTTTCCTATTGAGCTGTGACCGAAGGTTCTGCAGGTGAATACCCCCGCAGCCATTAGCCTCCTCGCGGATTTCGCTGCCAGGTTGTCCGCCATGAGGTCAATAGGTGGCATGCTGAGTATCTTCTCCAGCGCCGCTGTTGGAGTGGTCTTCATCGCTCCTGTTATGCACAGAAGAATATAGGTAAATAGTGACTCACCTCGGTCGTTTATGTGTGCACTTCCCCAGACCGTGTGATGTGCGTTTGCGTCCGTTCCTACCACCAGAGCATGCTTCTTTCTGGCAGCTGTTTCTACCAGCTTCCGAAGTTCCGCCTGTGGTGCTTCCTCATCATGTGGCATATAGCAGGACCCAAAGAGTAGCGTCTCATCCTTGCAGCCCTCCAGCGCCACCACTGTCAGATCGTCTGAAGAGAGATTATGATCAATATAAGAACATATACTTTTTTTGACCAATATCGCTGTTCTTACCTTATTTTTTACAATCGGGACGTATGTGTTGTAGTTTTGTGACTTTAGACCGGAGACTATGTTGCCCGACGCTATCCATGGTTCCTGGACTAGAGCCACATCGTAGCCGACTCCCTCTATGTTGAGCAGGAGCTCGGCTGAGGCGTTTTTACTTTTGTGGAGGTTTATCTGAAGGACTTTCAGCATCTAGCCTCAGTACCTCCTCGGGGTATGGCGGTGCATGCCTATCGAAATTTTCGTTGTATACCGAATTTAGAGTCGAATGCAATTTGACTTTCGCTTGTGTAGCGTATTGTGGGAAAATTTGTTAAAATGTAAGTTGTTTGCGATTATTTATTGTTTTATAGTAACCAAATAATAAACATATATTGTACTAATTTTGTTAATTTTATGCAGGTCGAAAGTCGTAAGTACCAAACAGCAATTAGAAAGACTGGTTGCATTAATGGAAGAGAATCCTCAATTCGCAAAAGGGATTTGCACAAAAGTTCAAGCAGCAAAAAAACGGGAGGAGCTTACATCGCAGCTGAATTGATTGGGACCACCAGTTAGAACGGCAGCAATGGATTAAGGCTAATAACTGTGTTTTTTGTGATGTTTGTTAAAATATATTTTTATTTTCCCTTGGTAGGTATGGCTATAACAAAAATAAAAAAGAAACTATGGCGTAAAGGTTTTTATTTAATACTTTTTAGTTTTTTCCATAATATCCTAAGAATTTCATTTCTTATGTTTTCTGCTTCTCCGTTATTTGACTCCACTTAAATATCTCCAGCATCATCGTTGAGGGTCTCATCGGATAACTCTTCATCCGCAAGTTGAACATTGTAAAGCAGACAACTGTTGTGCAAAGCTGCACACACATTAATAATTTCGTTGCTTTTTTTTGAGAATAGTGGAGAGCTCTTGCCTGCAATAAACATCTAAATCGGTTTTTCAAGACTCCAATTGTACTCTCAATGATAATTCTCGCTCTAGCATGTTGTTTGTTGTATGCCCTTTGTGGAGACCCTTCCTCAGAGTTTCTCAACGCCGTCATTAAATATGGTTTTAGAGCGTATCCAGCATCACCTGAGACAGACAAAAAATATTAAAAACAAAATTTCAATTGTTGTTTATTACATACCGAGGAGCCAAGTATTGCGACGGCCATGGAGATGTTGCTCCTCTAAATTCGCTTTCAATGGCGACATGTTGAAAGCCATAGAAGCATGAGTAGCTCCTGGATTTTTCGCATTTATATAAGTTATTTTCATTGTATGATCACAAACCTAAATTTTGCATTATTCACATTTTCACAAAAAATACTTTGTTTAACTTTTAAAAATGTTGTTAACAAAGAATTTCAATGCAACCGCTTTTTCTTTTATTTTAATTTGCTGTATCAGCTGAGAAAAAATGATCTATTGTAAATGCGTCGAGCGATCGAAATTGAAAATAGTCCTATTCTTCAGCGAATGAGCACCGTAATACCAAATGAAAATTCGTTCGATCAGCACTTTCGACTACAGTCGAAGATCGAATGTTGCTCATAATAAGGGCCTATGTCAAGAATAGCTTTTGACATAGAAAATAAATTAAATTTTTCGACTTCATCAGCAAAAAAGCACTATTTATTTATTTTTGCCTTCTTTTTTGTACTGATTCATATTTATTCACCGAATTTCAAGGGAATGAATAAAAAAAAAATTGAAATTCGTTGTAAAAACAACAACTAGGGCAACAAAAACAAATAGCACACTAGTTCGACACTGTCAATAAACTGCTTTTTCAATTTCTTTAGAATGTGTTGCGCGATTAACTTCGATTCACCTCGAGCGGAAAAAGAGACTAGATTAGAGCAAAACTAAAATTACTGGACGTGCAGAACGCTTAATGATCCGAAAATTGGATCAAACCCCGAGAATTTTACTGCATCACAAATATTCATCGAGATCAGCATGCAAAAAACCACTGCTGTCTACACAACATGTAGAAAATCCCCTGTCTATTACTTTCAACTACATTTTTGAACCAGAAGATAATGCTGTAACGATGGACCGACTAGAGTATGACTCAAGCCCTTGACAGTTTACAAAATCGAAATAAAACTCCCACGGTTAATTTTGGGAAAATTTTCGTTACGGTTTGTGGATGCATTTCAAGCAAAAGAGTAATA
Source organism: Anastrepha obliqua (assembly GCF_027943255.1). Classification (NCBI taxonomy): domain Eukaryota; kingdom Metazoa; phylum Arthropoda; class Insecta; order Diptera; family Tephritidae; genus Anastrepha; species Anastrepha obliqua. The sequence continues at coordinate 40,797,489 of NC_072897.1, read as the reverse complement.
GACTTGGTGTTTATTGATAGCACAATGGACGCCAAACAATATTTAAATATATTGAAAAAAACTTGGTCAACAGTCCTAAACAATTTGGGATTATCACTAAGAATAAACCATATTTTAAATTTTACTAAGATAACCAGAGCATAATGTGCAGATGTGACTTCTCCACAATTGCGATAAAGTTAAAAATACACCAGCCCAGAGTTCCGACACAAACGTTATTGAAAATTTTTGATCCTTTTGGAAGAAAAGAGACCGTAAAAGACATCCAAAGAATACAGCAGCATTAAATACTGGAATAATGGAGGAATTGCAGAATGTACCGAACATATGGCGATGTACCGAACGTATTTCGCGAATAATAACGGAGAACCGCATTAAATTTGCAAATATGAAAGTAGTGAACAAAACTTTCAGTTTACTGATTTTAAATTTAAGGGTGTTAAAAATTGTTTGAACGTGGTTCCGCGTCGTTCTCGGCTAGATCTACAGTGCTCATCATGTCACTTCAAAAGTTCTGATTCACTGTAGCACCGTGTAATAAGCTACATATAAAATGAAGCTACAGATAAGGTGGAATTACAGAGAAAGGAATTGAAAGTCATTGCTTCCACGACAATCGATTCTACGTTATCGAAACGTCCCGGATTTATATCCGGCTAAGGACCGTCACTCCAGCAGTATTCCCCGTATGTAAGTAAGTGGGACAGAAAGTGAACTTTGTACTAATACTAAGTTACAGAATGTGAACTTTTTACTAATGCTAAGTTACAAAGAAAATTAACTTTGTACTAATGCTAAGTAAAAGATAGAGCGAAGCTACAACAGTTGTGGCATGATGTCATGCTACAAAAGTATGTTGTACTGTTGTTGAGCCAGAGATTGGGATGGTGTTATCATGCTTACGGTTAGGGTATTAATTCCCCCCTGCTTTCGAAAGATTAACCGTCCTCGGTTAAACTATACTTAAGGCATCCTTTCTGATAAGGTGTCCCATGCCTTGTTGCTTATTGTAGCTGTGTTTTATCTTGAAGTTTAATTTTCTTGAATTGTATTATATTATATATACAGTGGCCGACATAACTATGCATACCCTACCTAAGGGAAAATTCAAACACAAATATTTGTTTCTATTATATCATTCAAATTTCGATTAACTTATTAATTTGTTTATAATATAGTAACATTATAAAAACACAAATCAAAATATTTCAATTCCAAAAACAAAATATTATTTTTAAAATTTTTTTTTAAATGCCCAGAAACTTGTAGCGACAAAATTTGCGTATCCTTGTACCCTACAAGTAATAGTGAAAGTAATAACGTTATGCAAATGACTCAATACTTAGTGTTGCCGCCTTTTGCGTTAATTACAGCCAAAAGGAGGCGTGGCATACTGTGAACTAGTCTCTTAAGAAGCCCTTCAGGTATTTTATTCCAGGTCTTCTGAAAAAATTCTGCTTTCTTTGAGCGGCAACGTGATCGATCAATTTTTTCGTCTAAATATTGCCATAAGTGCTCGATAGGATTTAAGTCTAGGCTTTGAGCGGGCCATTCTAAAAGCTCTATTGAGTTTTGTCTAAAGTACTCCTTTGCTACGCGACTGGTATGTTTGGGGTCGTTGTCTTGTTGATAGATGAAATTGTGTCCAAGACCCATTCTTCGTGCCGAGGGCTCTAGGAATGTGCTTAGCATATTGACGTAGGACTCCCCAGTCATTTTTCCTTACGTACCAAATCTGATATACCGCTGTAGGAAAAACAGCCCCAGATAAGCACACTTCCCCCGCCAAACCTAATTGTGCTTTGCATGCACTTTGATTGGAGCCTCTCCACACTTTTTCTCTTCTTTTTGTATTTTTAAACTCAAACTTACCCTCATCGCTCCATATAACCCTCTCCCAGAAACTCAATGGCATATTGAAGTACTTTTTGGCGAATGCTAGTCGCGCTTCCATTTTTTTATTGCTGATGAAAGGTTTCCTGATCTTGTAATGACTAGAAAACCCCTCTTCACGAATTCTCCGCTGAATTGTTCGCTCGCTTACATTAATTTGAAGACTTTCTTTAATAAACCTTGCCGAAGTTGTCGGATCTTTCTTAATTTCCCTTAATATTTGCGTGTCATTGCGAGAATTGCTTACCCTTGCCCGACCTGTTTATGGAGCGCTCGCAAAGCCGCCATTTTTTTTAACTTTTTATAACTCTCCGGATTGTTGACTTGCATCTACTATATTTTTTAGCAGTTTTGCCATACCCCATTCCATTTTTGTTGTCCTGAACAATTAGTTTTCTTAAATCAATGCTTATTTCCTTCGACTTAGGCATTACAATATGCTAAAAGTATATTTGTTGTAAAATACAAGGTAAAATAAACACCAAAAGATTGGTGGATACTTTAGTGGTATGCACACTTTTGTCGAATCCGAAAAGCAACTGCGACGCAATTAGTGAAAATTGTTCTGCCATGTGAAAAGATAACGGCACTTTTTTAACGGCGCTGGTTTGCTAGCCCACACTTAGAAAAATAATGTGTACAATCTTAAATTCGAGGAGCAGCTTACGGACTTATTTCCATAAAAAAATATTTCTTCAAGGGGTATTCATAGTTATGTCGGCCACTGTACATATTATATATTTTGTTTAGGAACCATATCCTTAATATTGTTATACATAATGTGAAAATATGTGTTATGGTGTTTCTTATTGGGTATTCCTCAAATGTGATTATAAATTTGTGTAGTTTTTGATTATTATTAAATTCATATTGTGACTGGATTGAAGTAATTCTATTATTTCTATTTGCTCATTAGCTCTGCATTATATGAACTGTTTGATTTCTTCACCTTGGATAAAGAGGATATTTTTGTCTAGATTAATGATAATTGGAAACTGTACGAGATATATTCTTGCGATGGTTTTATTATTCCCAGTGTTATTATATTTCCATGTTTTAGAATAATTATTGGCTCGTTATTTTAACCCTTAGAATTACATTTTCCTGTGTTAGTGTTGTCTAATGGATACGTACAACTGTCTCTTGTTTGTTTCTTACATATATATTTGCTCAAATTACACTAGTCTACAAGGAAAAGTATCCGAAATAATTTAAACTAATATCTGCTTCTCTGTCCATGCAAAATTCGGATTGATAACTAAAATTAATTTATTAGTTTGAGTTTTTACGATAATCGTATCTTTCGTGTTTAATGGAACTAGGCCGACAAAATTTAACCAACATTCAGACCCAGAAACCAGACTATATATTTCCGAAGGTTTATGATGCGCTGAATCCAAATCTGGCCTCAGAATTGCTCTATCAGCTCTGGTTTTCGAGATATCCTAACCTAAAGTGCAAAAAACACCATTTTTGCCCATGAAAATTTCAAAATGCGATATCTCTGCGAAAAAAAATTATATTTGAGCAAACAAAACGCCATTTGAAAAAAGAAGACTTTTATTTAAAGATGCCATCCTTTAATTTTGGTGAAAGAAAACATCTGCAAGGCTACATAACCTCAATTATGGGCAAAAATGGGGTTTTTTGCACTTTTAGGTTAGGATATCTCGAAAACCAGAGCTGATAGAGCAATTCTGAGGCCAGATTTGGATTCAGCGCATCATAAACCTTCGGAAATATATAGTCTGGTTTCTGGGTCTGAATGTTGGTTAAATTTTGTCGGCCTGTGTTATTTTTACACTTTTTTATTCTCTGAAATGTTTTGTCACATGAGGCTATACGGAGTCTAGTTCGAGTTTTCCATGTCATTAAGATAGAGATGTGACGTCAAAAGTTTCACATTGATTTATTATAATTGAATATTTACTGATGATTACAAAAGTTTATTCATATCGACCTATGTGTACTATTGAGTATTCTAGTATATCTCTTATAGGTATTTGTATTTTCTCGGTTTTGGGGTTCAAATTTTCAATAAGTTTTCAAAGTTTGAATTTATCACTCGTTGTGCGTTATTGTTTCCTATTATTTCATTCAGTGTTTGTTGTATTTCAATCAGGACATCATCGTCTGGTGTTCCTGCCATAAACTTGAAAACTAAGCCTAGGAAGTTTAAGCTTCTTTTTGCTTTTGTGTTTATGAGTTGATTTTTTAATATTTCTATTCTGTTTGTTAGTGCTAAGTCTGCGACTTTCTGGTTTCTTGTTTTAGCATTGCTTTTATTTCGTTTTATGGTTTTAGTATTTTCGTCAAATTAATAATATGGAATAAATATACCTCATCCATGTTGAGAAAGGATGGATCCGTCTCGGTGAGTATATAGTTTTTTTATTTTTTAGGTCAGTTATCTCCTGTGCCTTCATGGTCTGCATCATGCACAGGAGTATCAGTAGTTTGAACAGTTTGTCTGATGTTATCTTTGTGTATAATCTTCCCCCTAGTTGTTAAAATTGTGTCCTCACGATCTTCTTTTGCTTGATGCTGGATGTACTTCTTTGTATATTTATCTCTCCGAATGCTTTTCTCATACATCAAATGTTCTGGGATGTATGTTTTTTGTTGCTATTTTTTGTTATGATATTTTAGCATTTTGTCCTGTTTTTCTTGGATTTTATGTTTTATTACAGGGTAAGTATCCTGAAATACAATATATTTAGGGGTATTTCGTTTGCTGCTGAGTGTATTGTTTTGTTTTATTCCTTTCTTCTTCTTCTTCTTAATTGGCGCGATAACCGCTTACGCGATATTGGCCGAATTTAAAAAAGCGCGCCAGTCGTTTCTTTCTCATACTAACCGGCCCCAGTTGGACACACCAAATGAAACCAAATCCTTCCCCACCTGAACTTTCCAATGTGGAGGAGGCCTTAATCTTCCTTTGCTACCACCAGCTGGTACCGCATCGAATACTTTCAGAGTCGGAGCGTTTGTATCCATTTGGACGAAATGACCCAGCCAACGTAGCCGCTGGATCTTTATTCACTGCGCTATGTCTATCTCGTCGTAAAGCTTATACAGCTCATCGTTCCCTTAACAAAGATATTCGCCGTTATCAACATGCAAAGATCCGAAAATCTTCCAAAGAATGTTTCTCTCAAACACTCCAAGCGTCGCTTCATCAGATGTTGTCATCGTCGACGTTTCTGCGCCATACCTTAGGACGGGCATGATGAGGACCTTGTAGAGTGTTAGTTTTGTTCGTCGAGAGAAGACTTTAGTACTTAGTTACCTACTTACTCCAAAGTAGCACTTGTTGGCAAAAAAGTTCTACGTTGGATTTCCAGGCTAACATTGTTATAAGTGTTAATAAACGAAGTCTTTTACAACCTCGAAATCATAACTGTCAACAATGACGTGAGTGCCGATACGCGAGTGCGCCGACTGTTTGTTTGATAATAGGAGGTACTTCGTTTTGTCCTCGTTCACCACCAGACCCATTCGTTTTGCCTCTTTATTCGGTTTGGAGAATGCAGAACTAACAACGCGGTTGTTAAGACCGATTATGTGAATATCGCCAACACATATCATACGCCAACAATTGTACGCTGTTATAAACAATTGTGCCTGAGCGATTAAGTTCTGCGGCTCGTACGATCCTCTTCAACATCACGTTAAAGAAGTCACACGACAACGAGTCACCCTGTCTGAGACCTCGTTTGCTATCAAACGGCTCGGAGAGGTCCTTCCCAATTCTGATGCCGCTGCTAGTATTGAGCAACGCCATCTTGCATAGCTGTATTAGTTTTCCGGGGATACCAAATTCAGACATCACGGCATATAGGTAACTCCTTTTCGTACTGTCGAAGATCGCCGTATTTGTTCTTACAGGAAAACGTCCCGGTCCTAAAACCTTCTGTAAGCCGCCGAACTTTCTAGTAGAAATTTGGGATGTTGTTCCTATTGGCCAGCATCTCAAGCTCCTCGTACTAAGGTATTTCAGCCTCTCGTTTTTTCTGTTTGAAAATACGTCTATCTGAATTTCTTAGCTCTCGGTAGCGATCCTACATGGCTCGCGTTACGCCTGACCGCAGCGTGGCTCTATAGGCAGCATCTTTTCTTTGTGCTGCAACATGACATTCCTCGTCGTATCAACTTTTTTTCGGGCTCGCCAGAATCCGATTTCTTCTTCGGCGGCGGTACGTATAGAGTGAGAAATGTTGCTCCATTGCTCGTGAATGCCGAATTAATGGGCAGTGCTCTCTGAGAGCAGGAGTGAGAGCCGAGTGGCGAATCTTATGGCTGTCTGTTGCGATGGCAGCTTTTCGATGTTGAACGTTCTTTGCGTAGGGTTGGGTCCTCAGATCGTACGTACATCTAAACCACTAGGACTGTGTCTTCCATCTATCAATACATGATTGATCTGGTTTCGCGTTTTTCGATCAGGAGACAACCAGATAGCTTGGTGTATCTTCCTATGTTGGAATCAAGTGCTGCAGACTACCATGTTTCGGCCCCGCCGAAGTCGATCAGCCTCTGTCCGTTACGGGATGTTTCATTGTGCAGGCTGAATTTTCCGACTGTGGGACCAAAAATTCCCTCCTTGCCAACCCTGGCGTTGAAGTCGCCAAGCACGACTTTTATGTGGGGCGTGGGCGCAAATGAGCGAGCTGTTAAGAATCGCGCTTTGATGCAGATTATTGCGAGACACTCGTCCACCGGAGTGGACGACAGTACTTGGCGACGAATTCTCTCTCCCACAAAAAATCCAACACCGCATTTTATACGTCGCAAGGTCCTAAGTTTTTGTTGCCTTGACCCGTCCATCACATCTCTTGAATGGCAGTGATGTCAGCTTTTACTTTCACGAGAGTATCAACCAGCCGGGCAAAGGGACCTTCCCCATTAAGGGACCGGACATTCCAGGTGCATGCCCTGAATTCGTATTCCTTATTTCGTTTGCAGGGGTCATCATCAATACAGGAAGCTCTCATCCAAGGCTTTGTTTGTGTTTTTATTTTTTTTTATTTGGCGGATCCCAAACCCAGCGCAGAACCAGCTATACTGGGATTCTTCGCCTTCTCGCTCTTGACGGGTGTTAGGAAGCTACCCAAAAGATACTTGAGCCAATCCCGGAAGATGTGAGCTGCTAGAACCATGTGTAAATGAATCATCCTGGCCACTCCCAAGTGAATGGCGAACCATCCTCCTTTACTGCTTGGAATATTTCTTTTTCGGCACTGGTTCCTTTTTCGCTTGCTATAGACCGCGCGATTTCCAGTAGTGTTTAATGTAACCGTTCGACTTGAAGGTTTGATGTAGAATGATTGTTTGGTGTTTGTGTATGCCTTATTTGTAGTCTGCTGTGTAATGTTGTCGTACCTATACCTAGAAATATGTTCTCATTGTCGGTCATTAGTTCGCTACAAAACGGGAATGTTTGTGTGATTACTTTCTCATGAAAATGTCGCTTTATGTCTAATTTTTCTATATATGCGTACTTTGCGTATCTGTCAATACTAAATAGATAGGCAATTGTACAACTTTTTACTATTCTTTCTGTGTCTTTTTTTATTGTGGGCCAATAGCAGGTCTCCATTATCTCTTTTAAGTGGTTTCTCGTGTTTCTGTGTGCTCTTTTGTGTGTAAAGTTTGCTATTTCTTCTTTCTCTTTATCTATTATTATGTCGTTTAGTTTTATTTGTACGTAGACTTTTGGGTAAGCTTCGAATGTTGCTTTTAAAAGAGGTTGTAATCATGCCATAACTTTAGTTCACTGTGGAATGCTGTCATTATCTTTGGTTTAATCACTGTCTTGATTGTGGTGAGTTAGAATTTAGTGTCCTTAAATGTAATAATAACCCGTTCGTGTTTTGGAAATATGGCGGATGTGACTAGTTGGTTATCGTCTCCTTTTTTAAAAGGGTTTTAAAAGAGTTAAGCGGTGCTGTTACTTGTCCAATATTCCTGACTTCTGCTTAGTGTACTGTTTCGTTGGAGCTGTTGAAGATTTGTCTTGATACTGTGTCTGCTACAACATTATCGGGTCCAGGTTTATATGTATTTGAGTGTTAGTCCGTATTCTTTTATTTGGTTTTTCCATCTTTTTAGTTTTGCGTTTAGATTTTTTCAGAGATGAAGAAAATTAATGACTGGTGGTGTGTGTAAATGGTTAAGTCTGCTATGCCGCATAGATAGTTACGTAATTTTTGTAATGACCATTCTATACCTAGCATTTTTTTTTCATTTGTTGAGTAGTTTTGTTCAGTTTGACTAAGTGTCCGTGATATGAAGGCGATTGGGTTTTTTTCCTTGAATCAAAACTGCTTCTATTGCGTAGTTGATTGCGTCAGTTGTGAGGTCGAGTCCTAAATTGAAGTCTGGCTGATAAATCTCTATTTGTTCTTTTAGTTTATTGTTTAATGTTTCTACCGTTTTAAGTGCTTCTGCATCTAGTTCTGCCTTTTGTTCTTTGAAATTTTGCCATTTTCACTGCGTAAATAAATGGTTAATAAATGGTTTGCATAGCTGTGTAAAATTTTTTACATGTTCGTTGGCTCTTTGTATCTGTCGATTACCCCTTTTTTTGGGCCTACTGTTATTCTTCCATTTTTGATTATGTGTTCTAGGAACTCAGTTTGCTTTTGAAAAAAAATTAGATTTTTTTCTCAGATTTTCATGTTGGCTCTGTGTAGTGTTTGTACTAAATTAGTGATGTCTTTCAGGTGTTGCTTAGGCATAGCTGAGTATATCAGAACATGATCTATATATACATACATATGCACATTGGGTCTCAAGAATGAAGGGTTTGGAATATTGAGGGTGCATTTTTTAGTCCGAATGGTAGCACCGTTTACCGAAAATGCTGTTTTTTCTCTGTCTTTTGGTTTTACCATAATTTGGTGAAATCCTGACTATAAGTCTAAAGTGGTGAAATAGCTGGCTTTCCCTAAATTCTGAAGTGTCATAGCTATGTCTGGAGTAGGATATCTATCAGCTATAGTTTGTTTGTTCAATTTTTGGAAGTCTATCACCATTCTTCGTTTAGGTTGTGCGTCTTTTGTGGTGCCTTTCATTGAGACTGTCGAAATAGATGAGTTGTGTGGACTTTTGCTCGTTTGAATGATATTGTTTTCTAGAAGTTTCTGTATTTCTTTTTTTTACCAATTCATGACCTGAGTAAGGGTAGGGATACTGTCTGACCCATACTGGTTCGTTTGTTGCTGTTCGTATTTCTGCTTGAATTTTAGTAGTGATTTCATTTTGATAGTTTTATTTCTTGCTCAAATCTTGTTTCTCCAATCGTATAGTTTAGCTTTTCACTTTTCAACTGATTTGACACTTTCGCGAAACTAATGAAATAGTTGAGTAGATTCACTTTAACCTTCATTTTCTATAAATCATCTGCGCCTAATATTATATCGAAATCTTAAAGTTTATCTATTTCTAATAATTCAATTTCATGTCCTGAATTGCGCATATGACGGGTCTACGTCCCTGGATTCTGGTGCACGTGGTTGGTATTGGTTTCTCTGGAGGTTTCCATTGTGGTTTTGTCGCGCTAACATCATTCTTGATATGTATTCAAGTTGATGATACTGTGAGTCATGTTGCATTGTTCGTGCTATTCCGTATGCTCCTGTTAGGTTAGTACAACTGCGAGGGTAAAGAGCGTTTTTAACATAACCACCTCCTCAATCCAGTTATGAATGTTCGAACTGCCTTTGACGTATAAATCATCTAGTCTTTTGATGATTGCTTCGAAGTTATGTTTGTGTTGTTGGTTGGAATTTAGGCTGCTCGTCCTGTAATTTTTCCTCGTACCATTATGAGGGCTTGGGCGAAGATCTGTTGTTTGGAATTTTTGTATGCTGTCCATTAAGGTGCATGCCCTTTTTCTTCAGTTTAATACTCATGGAAGACAAAGATAAACTGAAGCTACAGTAGTTGTGATATGATGCATGTTGCAAAAGTATGTTGTACTGTTATTTTATTATGGTTACGGTTAGGGTATTAACTCGCGCCTGAGCTCTCCAAAGGCCTATTTTTGTTGAGGAAAACAAAAATATATGGTGAACCGTCAATTTTTGTTGTGGCGAGTGCCGGCATCTTCGTACATACATACATACGTATGCATATCCATATTTATGTAAATATGTCTTCTAAATGCCCGAGAGAATGGTGACAGTCGTAGCGAATGGTGATTGTTTTAGCTGCAGTGTGTCAAGTGCGCGCAGAATCATAAACTAATGATGTAAACAAAAGCCACCCTTAGCTTAAAACAAGTTTACGTCTTTTAAATTTCGTACTATTGAAAATTTAAAATCTGTTGCTATTTGTTTTTCTATAGAATATAAATCCTTAATAAAAATATATCTTCACGTATGGAATTATCCAATTAACAAAAACTGCACGAAATAAGTAATATAGCCGTGAAGTTAAAAATTTACTTTGTAACCAGATTGCTACTTTCATTTTTTTTTTTTTTTTTTTGCTGTAGGGTATTTATGTTTACATATAAATATTTCTTGGCTGCGTCCAACAGTATTTCTTCGCGGGCACAAATAAAATATTTTATTGTCCGAAATATAGACGTATTTGGATTGTAAAAATGTATCAGAAAAAATAATTTTTAAACCTCATTTAAGACTTAATTTCATCGTAAATATAAAAGCTATGAAAAACCAAAAAAAAACCCCCCGAATAGCAAGGATTCAGCGTAGTCTAGCTTATTAAACTAACATTTTTTATCAAAATTCACTAATTTTTGCCCACTGTTTATATTGAGCGTTTACTCCTTGTGTACGAGCAAAGCCATCATTGGTCTCCTGTATTCCTTGGCATGATGATTTGCGTATCGTTTTGCATTGAGCAAGTAATATTATGATATTACCGAACCATCACGCTTTGAAATTCATCACTTGAATTCAACCACTCTTTATAAGACACTTTCGCAGAAGCACTAGGACGAAAAGTCTTATAAAGAGTGGTTCAATGTCAAGGGCCGATGTTGAATGTGAACCACACCTAAATGTCAAGATTTTTTCTGCATTTGGTTTGACATTTTTCAATTTCAGATTAGTTCAATTTGAATTATGGAAATATACATAATCGAGCAACGTGTTAAAGTTATTCAGGCTTATTATGAAAACGGGCGTTCAAATCAAAATGCATATCGCTCACTTCATCCTCAGTGATGAGGCACATTTTCACCTCAGTGGATTCGTCAATAAGCAGAATTGCCGCATTTGGCCGAATAATAATCCAAGAGTGATTGCCGAAAAACCAATGCACTCACAAAGAGTGACTGTTTGGTGCGGTTTATGGGCCGGCGGCATCATTGGGCCGTATTTTTTCCAAAATGAGGACGGTCAGGCAGTTACTGTGAATAGTGCTCGCTATCGTGAGATGATAACGCACTTTTTATGGCCCGAATTGGAATATATGGATGTGGACGATATATGGGTTCAACAGGACGATGACCCTTGTCTCACAGCTAACGAAACAATGGCTCTTTTGCGCGAAAAATTTGATGACCGAATAATCTCACGTCGCGGCGATGTCAATTGGCCGCCAAGATCATGTGATTTGACACCGTTGGACTTTTTCTTTGAGGTTATTTGAAAGAAAAGGTGTACGTCGACAAGCCATCAAGAATTCAAGAGCTAAAGGATGAGATGTTTCGGCACATTAACGGCATAGAACCTCAATTATGCCTCAGCGTCATCGAAAATTTGGACCATCGGATGGAGGTGTGCCGCCGAGACCACGGCGGCCATTTGGCCGATATTTTATTTTAAACGTAATTGAGCCATACTAATATTATCAGAATAAAGAGAAATGACAATAATTTCCTAAAAATTTTGTATTTTATTCAAAATCAATCTTGAAACTTAACCACCCTTTACTTGCTCATTCGCGTCGTTTGCGCTATTAGGGTGAGGGTTCAGCATAAGCTTAAAAATATCTTCGTTCATGGCTTCGATCTTCCACCCCTTTCTCTGGTCTTTTTTAGCAAGCTTTTTCTTCCCTTGATTTCATCATTATAGCCAAGTGGGCATTGTAGGTATATGTGTCGCAAATCTGTCATTTCATCCATCATTTTTTTTATCCATTCATTATAAAAGCTATATCAATAATGAAGCCATGACCATTCTTCTCGCGCAACGTCTGGTAACGAGAATTCTTTGAGCAGTGCTTTCCCTCGCTGATTTGTAAACTTACTTCCCCATTCTAAGGCCCATGCATTGAAGTCTTCGCCTATTAGATTTTGCGTTCTTGTCAAGGCTTCTCTAACCAGTTCATCAAGAATTTTTTCCAATGCAACTTAAAGACGTATAACAGCTTACAGCAGAAGTCTTGACACCGAACTACTTCGAAGATGTCTTATAAAAAATATCACGAACGTTTTTGAGTATTTTAATATTTTATTTAAAATTAAATAAATCCAATTGTTCTATTGTGAAATACAAGAGAATATAAAATATAAATTATCTCATTCTCAAATAAAAAGGAAAAAACCATAGAAAGTCTGAAAATTCGCGCAGCAAAAGCGTTGATGCCCTTGCAGTTATGTTTTATGTCTGGTAGGATATCCCCATTTAATACCGACCGCTTTTTTGCAAGTATATAATGCAACGTTGGCCTTCTTTACTCTTTCCTAAATATTAGGTTTCCACGTGAGCTTCCTGTCTAATATGAGTAATAGGTTTCTTTGTAAAGAGAATTATTTCAGTGTTTGCGGGATTTTACTGCCAAAATCCAAAGAGGACGGGGAGGAATCCGCCTTGCGGTGTACCTCTGCAGACCTGTCTGCTTAGGGTAGTGCTGCATAATTTAGCCGTTACCTTTCTTTTGACGAGTATAGCTTCTATCAGTGCAGCAATCTTCTAATGAATCTACTATAGCGTTTGCATTTATATTTTTGAAGGCGCCTTCTATATCTACGAAAGCAACCACTGTCTAATAAACTTTTTTCCACCAAGCCGACGAGTGAGTGCAAGGCGATTTCTGTACACTTCCCTTTATTATAAATATGTTGCGCCGAGGAGAGCCTATTTAAAGGCACAACGACAGGAGGCTTTTGCCTCCCTCCAGCCTAGCGGAATGTGGTCCATGTTAAGACAACTTCCAATGACGAATTTGATAAACGGAAATATAATGTCCCGTGATTGCTGCAGTTCAGCAGGGTAGATACCGCCTAGTCCTGGAGATTTATAAGGCCCAAAAGTGTTAGTAGCCCATTCGACCTTTGCGTTTGTAACTAAGAGATTTCGTACGTCGGATTGCCTTTCATTATTGGCGGAATCGTTTTGTTCCACCGGCTTGTTTCCTGAGAAGTGTGTGTCTATGAGAATACCATATGATTCCTCACTTGACGTAGCCCATGTATTCTCCTGACCTGGTAGATAGCCTAGGCTGCATGGCGTTTTGAGAAAATTTTTCTTAATCTGGCCGCTTCTGAAGTTTCTTCAATATCTTTACATTAATTTTGCCAAGATTCACGCTGCGCAATTCGAACTGCTTTTTTATAGTTTTTCAATTCAGCCTTACAGGCTTGCCAGTCCTCTGACCTTCTCGTGGCCTTGGCCAGATTAAATAATAGTCTATGGGATTCTCGTAGCGAGGTTAGATACTTGGACCACCAAGGTGGCTTAGACTTCCCTCTGAGTCGGACAACCGGACAGCTAGTTGCTAAGACGCTGCTCATTGCATTAGTTACCTGATTAACCAGTTCATCCAGCTCCCCAGATGTAGTGGGGTATTTGGGGGCTCTCTTTGGCAGAGAAGCTCTTAACTTTTTATTGTTAACTCCCCAGTAAGTTTTCCGTATATTCCTAAACTGACTAACTTTGGGAGACCTTGTGTCGATTTCGTATTCGATGTACCGATGATAGAGTGTCGCAAAAAAATTAAAGTGTTTTTTTACGGATAACCTCTTATTTTGTTTAAATGGTCTCAAAACATCTAAAAATAAAGTTTCGTATATTTAGAATCACGGCCACCCGTGCCGAGTAACGCGGAAACCTGTCGGTACTTGTATAGTACGGCGTGCGCGAACTGTCGGATTGATTGCGTGTAATTACTTGTTTGTTTTATTAGTAATCGCGTTTTTTTCGTGTAGTCAACATGTCAGTGGAGTTACGAAGTTCCAAAAAGGCGATATTTTTAATAGGGGACGTAAAACATCAAATCACCGGTTCTAAACTTCTCTCTAACGGGCAAGTACTGGCAGTTTTGTTCCATAATATTCGTGAAGTGAACTTAAGTGTCAATGAAAGTGCAAATCTCAGAATTCGTGAGTGTATTATTTATTGGGAAAGGGCACGTATACCGACCAGATGAATACTTAACTGTGTTAAGAAAGTAGTTAACTTATACCAAGTTTGGAGAGAATTGCAAAAAAATGCGAAAAAAACTGAAGAAGTGTATGAACAGCGTCGACAGGAGTTTGTTTCAAACTTAAACAATATGTTTGACATCGCACATGCCGATGCTCTTCAATTGATTAAAATAAATGAAGATAAGATCTTCTTGCAGCACCAAAGAGAACCAGGTCGGCCTGGTCACATAGCCGGAGGGGACAAAAAAGTAACAAACAAAGAGGAAAGGACGAGAGAAGCCTCTTCTCAGCCCGATAAAACTTCTATGCGGAAAAATATCATAACTCCCAAGTTAGTTGCCGCATTAGACAGGTGTCAGTTAAGTGTGAGGGATTCTGACTTTATAATTGAAGCTACTATTGAGGCTCTGGGCCACAATACGGATGAATTCCCTATAAACAAGTCCTCCATACATAGAGTTCGCACGGAAATGTGAAAAGAACGGGCTGAAGCTATAAAAATGGATTTTCAAAACAAGGTCCCGGACACGGTAAATGTCCATTGCGACGGAAAACTGTAAGTAGTTATTACATACGATAATAAAGAAAAAATTATTGCTGTTCCTAAATTGAACAGCTCGACAGGAAGGAAACAGGCAGACGCAGTTTGGGATGCTATTACGAACTGAAACCTTGAAGATAAAGTGCAGATTCTCTGTTGTGATACTACTGCTTCTAACACAGGCCGGATAAATGGAGCATGTGTGCTTCTCGAATAAAAACTGGGTAGATAAGTGCTTATTTTTGCTTGCCGTCATCACGTTTATGAATTAGTACTTAAAGGCGTGTTTGAAGCGAAAATCAGTCAAGTAACTACAAGCCCAGACATCCCATTATTCAAGAAGTTCCGAGAAAACTGGAAAAATATCGATCCCGAGAAAATACAAAGCTGTACAGAAAAGCTATCTTGTTTTAATGTTTCGGAGATTGACAGACTGCTAGAATTCTACAAAACTGAATTAACCAAAGAAATCGTTAGAGATGACTATCGCGAATTAATTGAGCTTTCAATTATATTTCTTGGCGGAGATTCCGAGAAAAAATAACCGGTTAAGTTAATGCAAGACTTCCCTGGTTTGACCACTGTTCAAGAGGAGCAAAAACAATTTTTATTACGTTGCGTACAAGAACACAGACAGGTATTCCCGACTGTAAAAAGCAAACTTCGAAAAGAAAATTCGATGATTGATGTCCCTTTTATAATAAAAAGAAAATAAATACGAAATTTGTGTTTTATTTTTATTTATTTAATTAATCTAAAAATTCAATTACACTTTTCTCTATTGTGAGCCTATTGCTTTCATACTAACTTTTAAATTCAAAGTTTGACGTCAAGTCGGCACGGGTTAATGACATCCGATCTCAATAATATATTATTTTATATTTAAGTTTTTAGAGTCAAATGGAAAAAAATAAAGGGTATGCGTAATGAAATTCCAAAAAAAAAAAAATTCCCCCTTGTAGCCTGGGACACCCTAACCAATGGTCTGAGAACGAATTTTCGTTTGAAACTCGTCATCTTTTAAGGTGGTTAGAAAACGTATCGGAAGTCAGGGTGATGTCCAGAACTTCCTCTCTGTTTATAGTAACAAAAGTCGGCTCTGAGACTAAATTCAAAACACTAATTTTATTTTCTACGATAAAGTTAAGTAGTGATTCACCTCTAGCGTTAGTGTCGCTGCTCCCCCAAAGGATGTTGTGAGCATTTGCGTCGCAGGAGACAACCAAATCTTGGTTTTTCCGCGCTGCCTCTTGCACTAGCGTACGGACTTCATCCGTCCATCCGTCCATCTCTATCGAAGGCCATATAGGCGGAGGCTAGCCAAAGATCGGTTTTCCCAAGCTCGATGATTGCCGCCACCATGTCGCCGCTTCTAAGCTGGGGAAGCTAGAAAATATTTATAATATTTTTTGCGAGAATGTAGCTACGAATCTTACCTGTGTGTTGTACGGGAATCAGTTTAAAGCCCTTCACAACGAGACCGCAGATTTATTGCCATATATCCACGGCTCTTGGATGAGGGCTATGTCAAGTCCACCGGTAGCCAAGCGGACGGAAAGAAGCGCGGTCGCAAGCTTGGAGTGGTGGAGATTAACTTGGATCAGCTTCATTGGAATCTGTCCGTTTCATCTCCACCATCGTGACCTCGACTTCCTCCTCCGAAATCTCCCCACACTCAGTGTCAGCGAGGAGATCCTTTTCGTTAAAAAGTGGCACCACACCGGTCAGCTTCTCCGAGTTGGTTGAGCATTGGCTGCTGGCCAACCCTTCTTCAGTATCGCTACGAAAAACCGGCCTTGTCACTCTCCTCATCTGAGTCCAAAGCTGGCTCGTCGCAGCGATAGATCCGAATGGTTTCGTCAACAAACCCGAACCTTACCACATTATTTTTTTGTGCCAGTGGGGCAAGCGATTCTCCATTGAGGATGAGCATCACCTGTCTTCTCCCCTCTACTGGTTCTTCTACTCGCACTACCTTCCAGTTATGAGTTGGCAGGTCGCTATTGCATGATTTAAATTTTTTTTCAATTCTATTCGGCTCTGCCGGCTTGGTCGGCATCCAAACTCGAGCTCGAGGTCTGCTTTGAATATTTTCCTTACTAACCGCTTCGAGTTTGTCTCCCGGCCAAACCTCTCCTACCTTACTTACAGCCAACCTGTAGAGCGGGGCTGACCTAGTGTCTTGGCAGGCGATGAGTGTAGCTCTACCCTGATAGCAGCCTGACAAAGGGGAGGAGGTCCGGGGTCTTCCTCTAGGACCTGGTGGTACACTTCAGCGATAGCCTCCTCAATCCACCTCCATTTTTCCTTAGGAATGTCTCCTTCCTCTTCTCCCTTCGCGATGATGGCCAGTATCTCACTGGCGTCTTTTACAACCTCACTAAAGGTTGGATGTTTATGACCACCTACCTTCTGTCTTTTAGCGACCCTTTCTATTGTCTGCTCTGCAGACCTTTGTCTTTGAGGAGTAGCAACCGCCGGTATTCCCAAGTCGGATATTACTCCCTTTGTCCACTCTAGCGATTTAGCCTGGTCTTCGGTTAGCTGGTCTATTGCTACCTCTCCTAGTCTAAATAAGAACCTATTGGCCACCTTCTTCTCATAGTGGTTCCCACGCTTGTAAACTGCCTAGAGGTACTAGGCCCTTCTATGGCAGCCTGCCGGTTAAACCTAGAAGCAGATGCCGACCCCCGCCCTCTGTAAGAGGTTGAGGTAAGATGGGGATTATTTGTCCCAAGCAGAGTTGATTCCGCAACCGATTGGAAGCCGGTTCACCCAAGCCTCCTCGCCCCGCGCTGCCTCCTGCAGTACTCGTTCTGGGGCCAGCCCTTTCACTCAAGCCCCCTTTATCTCCTATTAACGGCGGTCTCACAACTACCTTGCTCGCAGCTGTGGAAGCAGTCGGACTCAACTTCGTCCGTTTTGTAGGTAGGCCCGACTTCCTTGTTAGAAATATTTTTCTTTAAATTTATCTCCATTTAGATCCCACGAGTGTCGGACAAGGGAGGCCCACCTGTACAGAGGTCCGTGTGCACAGGTAAGCGTAGATAGAACCGGAGGTCGCCTAGTATCCGGAGCACTCCGTTCGCGATTGGGCTATTTTTGATCTGGGTCCCCATCCAGCCTAAACCTCGGCACTGGAGGAATTACACCTTGTTCCAACCCAGATAGTTTCAATATTTCATCATCTAAATCGGAAATGTTGGTAATTGACTGCTTGGTGAAGAGCATCTCAGATATTAGACAGATGTCGATTTTTTCGGTTTCTAAAGTCATTTCCAGTTCGTTTTGATGTTTAAACAAGCCGTTTTCATTCCATAGCACTATTTTTAAAAATTGAGTCAATTATTCATGTAGTGTTTTTTCGAGTTTCTGCTACCTCTTTTCTAGTGCAGTCATATACTCGTTTTGTGTCGTTATTTTTTCCAGTATTTGTTGTAGGATGTTGGGATTGCCGAGTGATTTTTTTTTTACTGCCTGTGAGAATGTGGGTAATTTAAGTAATGTAGTATTGCATTGTAAAATTAGTTTGCGGGTAAGGTTATTTGGGCAGCTTTCTATAAGCTTTATATTTGTATTTTTGCCCTGTAGTTCGCAGGATGGGACTCGCCACAATTGCAGCAGTTTGGTTGTTGTTGTTCAGGCTTTGCTTCCCTGCGCATTTGACACTCCTTGGTTTTCTTGCCACAGTAGTTTACGTGTGTCCATATACCTGGCATTTTTTGCATTGCAGTATGAGTTTTGATTGCCTTACAGCTTCAATAGTGACATCAGAGTGTAAAACTGTTTTTATTTCATGTATTTTTTTGATGTTTTCACTGGAATCAAACGTAAGGAGAAACATATCTAAAGGCTCTTTAGTTTTCCATTTCAATTTATCGATTGCGCTGACGGCTATCAGTCCTTGTGTTTGAAGATATGATATTACTTCTCCTGGATCACTCGTATGATGCAAGTTTTTTAACAACCGGGATTTCTTGTTTTCATATTAATTTTTTTTTCTAGTTCACTCCAGTTGGGAGCATAGGGCCTCGACAAGACTCAGTCTCAGTCTTGCGTTCGTTTCGTTAACTTATTTTGTTTTCTGACAGGGTAGGTGGTTAGCAGCCGCTACCAGTCCTAAGTAGTAGGAATGCCCACCTGTCGTTGCTTAGGAACAACGCCTTCTTAATGCTTCAAGCGCCATCTGTGTGGCACATTTTTCTGGCAGAAGGATCACAGAGATGGTTGAGGACTTCGCTAGATTTAGTGTGTCTGCGCTATTACCGGGATTGCCCGCTTTCTCCTGCTGGCGCCACTGATGCAATGTGTAACTGTGTGTTTTTCTTTGTGTTTTGCTTGTTTTAGCAGCCACAATGCATATAATGCGCTGACTTTTGTGTGGGAGTAAGGATGAGAAGGATAAGGTTGTTGGGGTTGTGGGATGAAATTATTAATATATATATTTTTTAATAGTAACTGGAAAAGTAGGTAAGTTTGGAAAACGTGCTTTACGCGAGATTCGAACCCACAACCTGTGGGATGGCAGGCAAGTGCACTTACGCTAGACTCATAGGTATAGTATACCAAGGTAGATTTTTACTGGTTACCATTTTTGTCTGGCTTCTATAGTCATCAAGATCTGATGCATTGATTTTGTAAATATTATTATTTAAAAGAAACTCTTTCTTCATTTCCTTTCCGCAATATTAAAGATGTATTGTTTATTGCATTCTCCAGGGTTCGCGAGATTTTCTTCTCTTTTTGCTGGAAGGATGCTTTTGCAGTAACTTTTGAGCCTGTATTTCAGCTGACACTTCAGCCTTCCTTTTCTAACTGTGCCTTTTTTTCAGGATCCAATACGTTTCTCGTGCACGTTCGTCTTCGTCTGCTTCATATTGCACGTTATTATCATTTTTTTAGGAGTTGTATTATTCTTTTATTCAGCGGCCTCCGTAGCCGAATGGGTTGGTGCGTGATTACCATTCGGAGTTCACAGAGAGAACGTCGGTTCAAACCTCGGTGAAACACTAAAAATTAAGAAAAACATTTTTCTAATAGCAGTCGCAGTCGTGGCAAACCTCCGAGTGTATTTCTACCATGAAAAAGCTCCTAATAAAAATATCTGCCGTTCCGAGTCGGCTTGAAACTGTAGGTCCCTCCATTTGTGGAACAACATCAAGACGCACTCCACAAATAGGAGGAGGAGCTCGGCCAAACACCCAAAAAGGGTGTACGCGCCATATATATATATAAATATACCTATATAGTATATATAATACTAGCAAACCCGGCCCCCTTCGCTGGGCACACTAAAATATAATAGATATGGTTTAGAACAGAAAATATACGGTTTTCATATTATTTATTTCTTTATTCTTTATTCAAGCGCTTTGGCATAAACAATATTTTTTGTTTTTCTATTTGTTTTTGAGTAAATATAAAATATAAATTGAAAATCAGGAAAAAAGAAGATTGTTTTTAAATTTCAAATCAACGCATATGAATAAACAATCGTCTTTTTTCCTGATCATCCATGAATTTTTCGTTTCAATTTATATGTTTTATTAAGCATTGGAGCTTTTTTAACCATTAACCATTTATATTTTTCAACAAAAAAAAACGAAAAAAATTGTTTTTTCCACGAACACATAATTTCATTCGGATTTCACATTAAATTCTCAAATTTCGTAAGAAATTATTCACTGTTCCAAAATCCACTCCAAAAAAATTCACAAACAATTTTTACATGTTGCACTTACGTTTTTTCCTTATGGCATCCAAATCAGAAAGAAATATTGACACATTGTAACTCACACTGTCAATTTGACAGTTCAGTTCCGCCCCAAGCGTTAGAAAAGTAAGCGACATTATGGCTGGCTCAAAAGAACGATGTACCCGTTGCCACTGCTCCGAATTACAACCAACCTTTACGAAACCCATTTTCAATACTTACTTAACAATGTGTGTAAGTTTGGTTTAATTCGGTGCAAAGACACGGCGGGTCCACGTTTTGGCATATATTTCGAGACCCTAGTCATCAATAGGTATGAAAATTACCCCGTATTAAAGCACTTATCAACAGCTTTCATTTGATATCCATATTGTACAAACACATTCTAGGGTCCACGTTTTGGTCTCTATCTCGAGACCCTAGTCACGGAGCGGATGGAAATACTCTGAACTAAAGCATTCACCAACAGCTTCCATTTGATACCCATATTGTACATACACATCCAAAGGTTACCCGGGTCCACGTTGTGACCTATATCTCGAGACCCTATCTACCAATAGGTATCCAAACTATACGGAAACCATCTTCATTACCTCCTTAACAATGTGTGTAAATTTGGTTTAATTCGGTGCAAACACACGGCGGGTCCACGTTTTGGCATATATTTCCAGACCCTAGTCATCAATAGGTATGAAAATTACCCCGTATTAAAGCACTTATCAACAGCTTTCATTTGATACCCATATTGTACATACACAACCAAAGGTTACCCGGGTCCACGTTTTGACCTATATCTCGAGACCCTAGTCACGGAGCGGCATGAAAAATACTCTGTACTAAAGCATTCACCAACAGCTTCAATTTGATATCCATATTGTACAAACACATTCTAGGGTCCACGTTTTGGTCTCTATCTCGAGACCCTAGTCACGGAGCGGATGGAAATACTCTGAACTAAAGCATTCACCAACAGCTTCCATTTGATACCCATATTGTACATACACATCCGAAGGTTACCCGGGTCCACGTTTTGACCTATATCTCGAGACCCTATCTACCAATAGGTATCCAAACTATACGGAAACCATCTTCAATACCTCCTTAACAATGTGTGTAAATTTGGTTTAATTCGGTGCAAAGACACGGCGGGTCCACGTTTTGGCATATATTTCGAGACCCTAGTCATCAATAGGTATGAAAATTACCCCGTATTAAAGCACTTATCAACAGCTTTCATTTGATACCCATATTGTACATACACAACCAAAGGTTACCCGGGTCCACGTTTTGACCTATATCTCGAGACCCTAGTCACGGAGCGGCATGAAAAATACTCTGTACTAAAGCATTCACCAACAGCTTCAATTTGATATCCATATTGTACAAACACATTCTAGGGTCCACGTTTTGGTCTCTATCTCGAGACCCTAGTCACGGAGCGGATGGAAATACTCTGAACTAAAGCATTCACCAACAGCTTCCATTTGATACCCATATTGTACATACACATCCGAAGGTTACCCGGGTCCACGTTTTGACCTATATCTCGAGACCCTATCTACCAATAGGTATCCAAACTATACGGAAACCATCTTCAATACCTCCTTAACAATGTGTGTAAATTTGGTTTAATTCAGTGCAAAGACACGGCGGGTCCACGTTTTGGCATATATTTCGAGACCCTAGTCATCAATAGGTATGAAAATTACCGCGTAATGAAGCACTTATCAACAGCTTCCATTTGATACCCATATTGTACATACACATCCGAAGGTTACCCGGGTCCACGTTTTGACCTATATCTCGAGCCCTATTTCCAAAATAAAATATGATCCATGTTACTCGTGGATGATGTAGCTTTCGAATGGTGAAAGAATTTTTAAAATCGGTCCAGTAGTTTTTGAGCCTATTCGTAACAAACAAACAAACAAAGTTTTCCTCTTTATAATATTAGTATAGATATATATATACATATATAGGGTCCGCCATATAACTTTACGGAATTAAAAATGCTATAAAAAAGAAACTACTAAATATTTTTCCAAGCTGTTTTTTTATTTTGAAGTACAATCCTTCCGGTTAATGATGGAATACAACTTCATTCATATGGCTACCTCGGCTAGCCATGCACCATCCCATACGATCGGTCCAATTTTTCAACACATTTTCGATTGTATGCGGCTGTATTTCAGCTATGACATCGCGTATGTTGGTCTTCAGTGCATCAATTGTTGCTGGTTTGTTGGCATAACACTGGTCTTTGACGGCACCCCAAAGATAATAATCCAACGGCGTCAAATCGCAGCTCCGAGGCGAGTAACGCACATACGCTTCATTCGGTGCTTTTCTTCTTCCCATTGCCGTACGTAATTTTCGTACACATTCTACAACATTACCATGATTTTCAAAGTAATGTCGCAATATTTCCCAGCGTTCTTTGAGCGTATACTCAACCATTTTCGTTCAGCGGAAGAATAAAACTAATTTTCTGTCAAATCAGATGACAGCTAAGTGTTACCATTCTTCAAATAATACCTAGTTCAAATCCGTAATGATAGATGGCGGGCCCTGTACATGCATACACATGTACGTACATATATATGGCTAACTTCGCAATATACTTATTGCAGAATTGTTCCGAATTTGGCAAATTGTGCAGATACATATGTATATGTATGGATAAGGGATAGGGAAATATTGTCGCAGGAAATTTATTTTTTATGTATGTATATGCGGCCACCGTAGCCGAATGGGTTGGTGCGCGACTACCATTCGGAATTCACAGAGAGAACGTCGGTTCGAATCTCGGTGAAAACACTAAAATTAAGAAAAACATTTTTCTAATAGCGGTCGCCCCTCGGCAGGCAATGGCAAACCTCCGAGTGTATTTCTGCCATGAAAAAGCTCCTCATAAAAATATCTGCCGTTCGGAGTCGGCTTGAAACTGTAGGTCCCTCCATTTGTGGAACAACATCAAGACGCACACCACAAATAGTTGGAGGAGCTCGGCAAAACACCCAAGCAGGGTGTACGCGCCAATTATATATATATATATATATATGCGTTTGTTTTTCTTCGTTCCCATAAGAAAGATGATATTTCGTATGTACGTACATACATACGCACGTATCTACATGTTTATAAGGACATATGTATATGGCATTGATGGCCTGTGTTCCAAGGTAAACGACTACCTCGCCTGCCTATCTCGCTTCTTCACTGCAAGGAACTTACAACGTTACCCCACTAAATCCACGGCGACCCTCTTCACCACCTGGTCAAAGGAGGTCAAGCTGTAACTTAAGGTGAAAGTCGATGATACGCCAATTCCGACTGGAAACAATCTTCGACAGCTTGCTCCCCTTCTCAGCGCACACAACGCCTATTACCACTCAAGTACAGAATCGCAACAAGGTCATGTTGCTACCAACTATCAAGGCAAAAGGCCGACCGGTTCTAAGCTATGTTGCTCCTGTCTCGTCGCCTGGAACCAGTGATTAGCAGTGTACAAAGCTACAGACCTGCCAAAACACTGCCATAAGGACCGCGACAGGATGTCTAATGATGTCGCCAATATAACATCTTCATGACGAGGCCCATATGCTGTCGGTTAAGGAGCATAACTCACTGCTCAGCACGCAGTTCCTGCTAGGGTGTTACCGTAGGTCTCACCTGCTTGAGCCTGAGCCACCTCCCAGGCACGTCAGGAGGCACTTCCTTAACTACGCGGACGAGACCCAGACTGACCGACAGCTACTGGGCCGGCAGGTGAAGGCACCCCTCACGACACTAACCACCTTTTCGCATGCCCAATCAAACCCACTAGACTGACAGGGCTAAGTTACTGCTACAACAACAACCATTCGTTTGTCGCCATTCTATCGCCCATTTAAAAAGTATACACATACTATACGTATTAGGTAAACATATACATTTTTTGTTGTATTTAAGAACATTTTAGAAAGCTACTTCTGCGCCTATGAAGGCATTTTGTTTTTGTAAGTACAATATTTGGAATATCGATTGGGAGAAGGCAATTTTCTTTAAGTAAATTATAAATAAAGGGCATATAAATATTTTATTAACCTTTGTAGAGAAATTCAAACATGTATGTATATGAGTCTATATTAAGACAAATTTAAGATCCTCTAACTCCTAGTTGGAGCACCGAACGGAAATTCATAAAGAAGACTCAGGAACGAATGGGCAGGTTAAATGTCAAATGCTAACAAAATCACGGCCTTGGAAAAGCTTAAATACGAGAGTTAACATAGCGGAGCGTAGTCAACATAATTAAATATAGCGTTTGCATTGAAATGTAAAAAGCAGCAGACTTGTACAATACATTTTTCTTTCATGCTTATTTGCCGTCGGCATTTTGCATGCGTAAATGGATTATTTCTTGTGAAATTAATAAATTAATTCAGTGAATTAATAATGTGAAATTTAAAGTATATAATTTACTAAATTGTATTGATATTAAGTCTATTATCAAAAGTATTTCACAATATCCACATAAAAAATTAACTTGGTAAACCCTTCATTTACATCAAAGATAAGTATTCAACAATGGCCTCTATATGAGTTACATTCGATCTTCGATATTCGCTGGTTGTCGAAGATCGAAAATCGAATGTCAATTTGGTATTATGAGCGGTCCAACCCTATCCAAATTTTCGTTGTTTACCGAATTTAGAGTCGAATGCAATTTTGCTTTCGATCGTGTAGTATATTGTGGGAAAACTTGTTAAAGTGTAAGTTGTTTGCGATTATTTATGGTTTTATAGTAACCAAATAATAAATATATACTAATTTTGTTAATTTTATTCAGGTGGAAAGTCGTCAGTACCAAACAATAATTAGAAAGGCGAATCCACAATTCGCAAAAGGGATTTGCACCAAAGTTCAAGCAGCAAAAAAATGGGAGGAATTTACAACAGAGCTGAATTGCTTGGGAGCACCAGTGAGAACGGCAACAAAATGGATTAAGGTTAATAATGGTTTTGTTTTTGTGATGTTTATAGAAATAAATTTTTGACGTGATAACGTCTTATAATTCGATTTAACAGGCTGCACGCACGAAAAAATGTGTCGTTACCTTGCTCATTACTGTTCATATGTAGTTACCTTGCTCATATTAGTGTTACCTTGCTCATATTAGTGTTACCTTGCTCATATTAGTGTTACCTTGCTCATATTAGTGTTACCTTGCTCATATTAGTGTTACCTTGCTCATATTAGTGTTACCTTGCTCTTTAGTGTTACCTTGCTCAGTAGTGTTACCTTGCTCATATTAGTGTTACCTTGCTCTTTAGTGTTACCTTGCTCATTAGTGTTACCTTGCTCTTTAGTGTTACCTTGCTCAGTAGTGTTACCTTGCTCATATTAGTGTTACCTTGCTCTTTAGTGTTACCTTGCTCATTAGTGTTACCTTGCTCATATTAGTGTTACCTTGCTCATTAGTGTTACCTTGCTCAGTAGTGTTACCTTGCTCATATTAGTGTTACCTTGCTCTTTAGTGTTACCTTGCTCATTAGTGTTACCTTGCTCTTTAGTGTTACCTTGCTCATATTAGTGTTACCTTGCTCTTTAGTGTTACCTTGCTCAGTAGTGTTACCTTGCTCATTAGTGTTACCTTGCTCATATTAGTGTTACCTTGCTCTTTAGTGTTACCTTGCTCATTAGTGTTACCTTGCTCAGTAGTGTTACCTTGCTCATATTAGTGTTACCTTGCTCTTTAGTGTTACCTTGCTCAGTAGTGTTACCTTGCTCATTAGTGTTACCTTGCTCATATTAGTGTTACCTTGCTCATTGCATTGAATGAACTGCAAGCGAAAGCGCGGAAGGAACGACAAAGCAAACAAAGCAAACGAACGGCAACGTTCGACATCTTGCTCTCCCCTACTCAAGTGAGCGTATATATGTATGTATATGCGCATATGTACATATATAAATTCACGTATTTGTATTTGCATATGCCTTCTTATTGATTATTATTAATTTGATATACTTGAAGAATTTAAAATAAAACCAAGTTTGTTAATAATACCTGTTGTTTTAATGTTATTATTATTAATTTTTTTATTATATATGAAGGAAAAAATGTATGGTAATATTTACCATATCTATACTAATATTATAAAGAGGAAAACTTTGTTTGTTTGGTTGTAATGAATAGGCTCAAAAACTACTGGACCGATTTTAAAAACTCTTTCACCATTCGAAAGCTACATCACGAGTAACATGGATTATATTTTATTTTGGAAATAGGGCTCGAGATATAGGTCAAAACGTGGACCCGGGTAACCTTCGAATGTGTATGTACAATATGGGTATCAAATGGAAGCTGTTGGTGAATGCTTTAGTTCAGAGTATTTCCATCCGCTCCGTGACTAGGGTCTCGAGATAGAGACCAAAACGTGGACCCTAGAATGTGTTTGTACAATATGGATATCAAATGAAAGCTGTTGATAAGTGCTTTAATACGGGGTAATTTTCATACCTATTGATGACTAGGGTCTCGAATTATATGCCAAAACGTGGACCCGCCGTGTCTTTGAACCGAATTAAACCAAACTTACACACATTGTTAAGTAGGTATTGAAGATGATTTCCGTATAGTTTGGATACCTATTGGTAGATAGAGTCTCGAGATATAGGTCAAAACGTGGACCCGGGTAACCTTCGGATGTGTATGTACAATATGGGTATCAAATGGAAGCTGTTGGTGAATGCTTTAGTTCAGAGTATTTCCATCCGCTCCGTGACTAGGGTCTCGAGATAGAGACCAAACCGTGGACCCTAGAACGTGTTTGTACAATATGGATATCAAATGAAAGCTGTTGATAAGTGCTTTAATACGGGGTAATTTTCATACCTATTGATGACTAGGGTCTCGAAATATATGCCAAAACGTGGACCCACCGTGACTTTGAACCGAATTAAACCAAACTTACACACATTGTTAAGTAGGTATTGAAGATGATTTCCGTATAGTTTGAATACCTATTGGTAGATAGGGTCTCAAGATACAGGTCAAAACGTGGACCCGGGTAACCTTCGGACGTGTATGTACAATATGGGTATCAAATGAAAGCTGTTGCTGAATGCTTTAGTACAGAATATTTTTCATGCCGCTCCGTGACTGGGGTCTCGAGATATAGGTCAAAACGTGGACCCGGGTAACCTTTGGTTGTGTATGTACAATATGGGTATCAAATGAAAGCTGTTGATAAGTGCTTTAATACGGGGTAATTTGTTATGTTATGTTATGTTATGTTGTGTTATGTTATGTTATGTTATGTTATGTTATGTTATGTTATGTTATGTTATGTTATGTTATGCTATGTTATGTTATGTTATGTTATGTTATGTTATGTTATGTTGTGTTATGTTATGTTATGTTATGTTATGTTATGTTATGTTATGTTATGCTATGTTATGTTATGTTATGTTATGTTATGTTATGTTATGTTATGTTATGTTATGTTATGTTATGTTATGTTATGTTATGTTATGTTATGTTATGTTATGTTATGTTATGTTATGTTATGTTATGTTATGTTATGTTATGTTATGTTATGTTATGTTATGTTATGTTATGTTATGTTATGTTATGTTATGTTATGTTATGTTATGTTATGTTATGTTATGTTATGTTATGTTATGTTATGTTATGTTATGTTATGTTATGTTATGTTATGTTATGTTATGTTATGTTATGTTATGTTGTGTTGTGTTGTGTTGTGTTGTGTTGTGTTGTGTTGTGTTGTGTTGTGTTGTGTTGTGTTGTGTTGTGTTGTGTTGTGTTGTGTTGTGTTGTGTTGTGTTGTGTTGTGTTGTGTTGTGTTGTGTTGTGTTGTGTTGTGTTGTGTTGTGTTGTGTTGTGTTGTGTTGTGTTGTGTTGTGTTGTGTTGTGTTATGTCATGTTATGCTATGTTATGTTATGTTATGTTATGTTAAAGTATATGTTATGTTAATGTTAACTCATTCTCTATATCCATACAAAATATGTATCAAACAAATAAAATTAAAATTTTCTTTTGAAAAATGCAACCATTCAATCAGTATTTTCTTATGACGTTATCACGTTAAACTATCGTCAGTAAACCGACTTTGCAGACAACCTCTTTTTTTATTTTCCCTTGGTAGGTATGGGCTGAAATACGTAGAGGAACTGAAATACATATTTTTTTCGAATGTCGAATAATTGAATAAAGAAAATTTATAACAAAAATAAAACAGAAACTGTGGCGTAAAGGTTTCTATTTAATACTTTTTAGATTTTTCTATAGTATTCTCAAAATTTCATTTCTATGTTTTCTACTTCTCCGTTATTTGACTCCACTTCAATATCTTCGGCATCATCGTACACAGTGGGTTGAGCAAGTCCTAGCATACCTTCATTACCAATACTCAATTGGTACGATCCCTGAGCACAAAATCGCAGAACTGTGGCTAGCTTTAACATATTTGGAACAGATTTTGCTCGGATGCACTGCTGCAACTGGTTTTTTGTACTGGACAGTAGGTTCATAAACGCCTCTTTAGATAATTAGTTCTATAAAAATTTGTAAGGAAATTTTTGTAATATTAAGTACGTCAACACATTTTGAAAATTCTAAACTTACTCAGTGGAAGCCATTTCTAGGGAGTTGGATGCGCCCCTCAACTGTTTTCTACTTCTAGCTAGTTCACTAATCTTTCAACGTCCGATGAATCGTCGAACCACAACTCCGTTGTACTCATTTTTACAAAAAATACTTTTTTTAACTTTTAAAAATGTTGTTAGCAAAGAATTTCAACACAATCGGTTTTTCTTTTATTTTGATTTGCTGTATCAGCTGAGAAAAATTATATATTGTAAATGCGTCGAGCGATCGAAATTCACAATAGTCCTATTCTCCAACGAATGAGCACCATAATACCAATTGAAAATTCGTTCGATCAGCACTTTCGACTACTGTCGAAGATCGAATGTTGCTCATAATAAGGGCCAATATGTTATACTTTTTAAATTATAATAACATCTACCATCCACATCTATGTGGGCAGAAAACAATCTTGACCTACCTTAAAACACAGCTCATATGCATATCTACATATAAAAACTTCAAGAGCAAATAGACAAACATATGCAAACATATTCCTAAAATATGCAAAAGAACTCGTCTAAACCGTATGCGTTTACATATACATATGTATGTTAACATGGCTAATGTTAACTTTTCACACGCCGATCAGCAACATGAGTACAGCGGATGTACAACGCTTACATAGCGCTTCCCACAATATTCCAGACGCACTGTCAGCAGAAAAGCCAACGGCAGCAACACCCCAATTGAATTAGGCCGGATGTTATGCACGCGCAACCAAAGTCAGCGATTCCTGGAAATTGCTCACGCCACCACAGGTAGCTCGGTGCATTTTAAGTTTAGGTTTTAGATTAAGAAATTTTGTAATTTTAGTTTTAGATTGAACTCAATAAAGAGCGGTCATACCGCAATCTTTTTTAAAAAGAGATTTCCACGCGAAAATCTTTAACTGGCGCCCAACGTGGGGCCAATTCGTTAACTAACGTGAGTGTAAACCAATACAGGAGCCGTCTCCAATAATAGTGTCCGTACTAAAAATAGAATAGCCGCCTCCACTAATAAGTGTTCCATTCGCGAGTAGTAACTGAATTGGCCACCGAACCTGGTGGACATAAAGGGCTTTTTTCAAGCTGTGCCACCAAAAGCTAGAAACGTGTGCCGGAAAAAGAATTCCCTGACAAACGGGGATTATCAACAATCCGCCGCACCACAGCGACCAAGTAGCGGAAAAAGGATTCCCTGACAAACGGGGACTACCAACAATTCGCCGCATCATAGCAACCAAGAGTGACGGAAAAGAGGCCCCCTAGTAGCGAAAGCAAACGGGAGACGCGAGCCGTCAGCCGCCGCACCGAATCAGCGCAAGACACGCAAGTAAACTTCATGGAAGGAAAAGGTCAACAGTAAAAATGTTCCTTCACACCTTTATGTAACTTACATACAAGTCTATAAATTTACGTTTAAATATGCATACATTTGTAAAATCTTGAAAATCTTCTATATATATAAATGTGAAAATCTGTCCCTATATTCGCTTAAAACTCGAGAACGGCTGAACGGATTTATCTTATCTTGGTCTTGAATTATTCGTGGAGGTCTAGGGAAGGTTTAAAAGGTGAGAAAAATTCGAATAATTCCCGGGAAAATGGTCAAAACGTGGACCCGGGTAACCTTTGGTTGTGTATGTACAATATGGGTATCAAATGAAAGCTGTTGATAAGTACTTTAATACGGGGTCATTTTCATACCTATTGATCACTAAGGTCTCGAAATATATGCCAAAGCGTGGACCCGCCGTGTCTTTGCACCGAATTAAACCAAACTTACACACATTGTTAAGGAGGTATTGAAGATGGTTTCCGTATAGTTTGGATACCTATTGGTAGATACGGTCTCGAGATATAGGTCAAAACGTGGACCCGGGTAACCTGGGGATGTGTATGTACAATATGGGTATCAAATGGAAGCTGTTGGTGAATGCTTTAGTTCAGAGTATTTCCATCCGCTCCGTGACTAGGGTCTCGAGATAGAGACCAAAACGTGGACCCTAGAATATGTT
Source organism: Anastrepha obliqua (assembly GCF_027943255.1). NCBI lineage: Eukaryota > Metazoa > Arthropoda > Insecta > Diptera > Tephritidae > Anastrepha > Anastrepha obliqua. Next base: position 40,766,349 of record NC_072897.1, on the reverse strand, counting down.
TGTACAATATGGATATCAAATGAAAGCTGTGGTTAAGTGCTTTAATACGGGTTAATTTTCATACCTATTGATGACTAGGGTCTCGAAATATATGCCAAAACGTGGACCCGCCGTGTCTTTAAACCGAATTAAACCAAACTTACACACATTGTTAAGTAGGTATTGAAGATGGTTTCCGTATAGTTTGAATACCTATTGGTAGATAGGGTCTCGAGATATAGGTCAAAACGTGGACCCGGGTAACCTTCGGACGTATATGTACAATATGGGTAGCAAATGGAAGCTGTTAATGATTTCTATAGTATAGACTATTTTTCATACCGTTCCGTGACTAGGGTCTCGAGATATAGGTCAAACCGTGGACCCGGGTAACCTTTGGTTGTGTATGTACAATATAGGTATCAAATGAAAGCTGTTGATAAGTGCTTTAATATGGGGTAATTTTCATACTTATTGATGACTAGGGTCTCGAAATATATGCCAAAACGTGGATCCACCGTGTATTTGCCCAGCGAAGCGGGCCGGGTTTGCTAGTATTAAATATAAAAATATTACGAAAATATTAAATACAAAATTGTGAATGTAGAATCATGAAAATATTAAATATGTATAAAGATATTACGAAAATATTAAATACAAAATTGTGGAAAAAAAAATAACAATTTTAAAATTAACCTTTATTTTTATGTACATGGCCACATACTTAAAATATAAATGCCTATATTTCTTGAAATCGCAAAAGTAATGCGAAAGTGTTAAAAAACAAATATATTGTGAAAGGAAAAATAATTAATTCCTGATAAACTCTATAAATAAAGGCTTGTACAGCCAATAATAAATTAAAAATAAAAAAACTCTATAATATTGCTTAACTCTGCGATTCCTACGGGACCCTCCAGAGTAGGAAAGCCCTCCTTCCTAGAAGGAGTAAAACAAATATAATAATTATAAAGCTTATAAAGGACGGCTCGTACAGCCAATAACTTAATAAATTTAAAACTAATAACATAGCTTAATTCTGCGATTCCCAACACCAGGGACCCTCCAGGGTACGAAAGCCCTCCTTCCAAGAAGGAGTAACCACATACCAAGCCGTATGTTATGCTTGTATAGCCAATAACTAATTACACGCAAAAGCTGCGATTCACCACCTTCGGGGGGACCCTCCAGCTTTATCAATAATAATAAAAAAATTAAAAAAACAAAAAATTTAAATAAAAATAAGTTATAAAAAAACAAGGAAAAGAGAAAACTATCATGTCTAATCCAAATAACTTGGTAAGACCTCCTGTGCTAAGCGCTCCTTCTCCACAATCTGTTCCTTCCTCCTCAAATGCAAATGCATTCAACATGGAGCAATTAACAAACGTAATAGCAGGATTCGTAAATAACATACTTAAACAAGAGGGACGAAACTTAGTTCAAGCTGCCCTCAACCCTAATGCGAACTTTACTGACATTTCGGACGTGACTATCGATTCTAGTCTACCGAACAATGTAACAGAGTTAGACAAAATTCCAGATGTAGTGAGATGTTTGCGGGAATTTTCGGGAAACCCGGGGGAATTCAACTCCTGGAAAAAGAGCGTAGATCGCATTTTGCAGATCTACGAACCGCAAAAAGGAACGCCTAAATACTATGGAATCCTCAACGTCATACGTAACAAGATTGTGGGCAATGCCGACATTGCCCTGGAATCGTATAACACGCCTTTGGACTGGAAAGCGATTTCCAGATGCCTCACTTTACACTACGCGGACAAACGCGACATCGGTACCCTTGAGTACCAAATGACCTCCTTAGTGCAGGGCAACCTGACGGTCCAAGAGTTTTATCAGCGCGTCTATTCCCACCTGTCACTTATCGGTAACAAAATCGGAAGCATGGAAGTTAGTCAAGAAGCCATGCATCTAATTACGCGTACCTATCGGGATTAGGCCCTTGACACCTTTATTCGAGGTGTTGCAGGCAAAAGCAACAATGGCTCAAAATACGAGGCTTCCGAAATTATAACAAACAACACTTTAAGTTCACTGTATTTTATTTCTTGTTCATGAAATATTTTATAAGTATTTTATAAGTATATGTATTTAATGTTTATGAAATTAATAAAGTTTAGCAAATTGCGTGAAAATAGAAGTGAGGTTTTTATATATTGTCGCGCCTCGTACGCGTCTGAATTTCCGTAAGCAACTGGACTTTTAAAAGCACGCTTCGGTCAATTCAACGGCGTTTACAGTTAAGGCATAGTTGCATTTTTTGGTAAAATATTACAAAAGAATTTTTTAGTATTAAGCGATAATTCAGGTTTAGTACATAAATATTTGAATACAGTTTTCGTCTAATTAGTACAAAAAACAATTTTAATATGGGATTGTATTATTAATCGGTAACATCCTCCCCCCCGTGATTCGCATCACTGGTGAGAGAATCACTACCAACGTTGAGCACTGCAATCTTAGACGCTGGTCTCCATAAAATTCCTGTTGACGTCTTGACTAAAACAGATCTAACTTAACCATCTGGGGCTGGCTTTGCTTCTGTTACGATACCCCGTTTCCAATGGCCTCGGCTCTCGTTGTCGTCGCAAACTATAACGATGTCACCTACAGCTATCAGCTTCACCCTCTTAAACCATTTCGTACGCCGGGTCAAGGTAGGGAGATACTCCAGTATCCACCTCCTCCAGAAAGTCTGCTTCAGCTGCTGCGCTATGTGCCACTGCTTGCGTAAACATATCTTCTCTGACAGCGTAGGAGTTTGTACATCATTCGCGCAGCCTAGCAAAAAATGATTGGGTGACAGAGGCTCGGCATAGGTACTCTCTACCGGCACATGTGTTAATGGACGCGAATTTATTAAATTTTCTGCCTCAATCAGAAGACTTTGCAGGGTCTCCAACTGTGGCGCTCGTTCCTTCAGCGTGAACATCAAAACTCGTTTTACGCTTCTTACCATTCTTTCCCATATGCCCCCGGCAGATGGGTTGGCAGGTGCATTGAAAACCCACTCTACACCTCGAAGATCACACTCTGATTGCATACCGCTTTGAACGTTTACCCAATCTTCTTTGCTTGCGCCAACAAAATTTGTCCCCATGTCGCTTCGGAGCCGTACCGGTACACCTCTTCTGTTAATAAAGTTACGGCAGACAATTATGGCAGCATCTGTTGATAGGTCCCTAGCTAGTTCCAGGTGAATGGCCCTAATAGTTAGACATGTGAAGAGTGCAACCCAACGTTTTTCTTGACGACGGCCTATGGCTACTAAGACAGGCCCAAAGTAGTCAACGCCTGAATATGTGAACGGGCGAACGAACGGCGTAACTCGATCGCTAGGTACTTGGCCCATAAGTGGTGATTCGGGAATAGCGGATAAATTTTTACATTTCTGGCATTTAGCTTTAATTGACCTCAATAATCGGCTCGCACTAGGAATCCAAAACTTTCGACGTATGGCGCATAACGCTGACTCAAAGTTGTGGTGATGAAAAAGTTCGTGATAGTGCTTAGCTACAAGACGTGATATAGGATGACTCCTTGGCAATATTATTGGTCGCTTTGTTGACATTGGTACGCATTCGGCATAGTCTATCCGACCTCTTAGTCGTATAAGGCCCTCATTGTCCAACATCGGGCTTAGCTTAAATATAGAGCTGCATTTCGTAATTGGCGCACCTTTGCGCAAAAATTCAACTTCGTCAGCAAAAACATCTTGTTGTACTAATAGTAATTCAGTTTGTTTGATCTCATTCGCAATAATTAACTTTGATGCATATACATTTCTACGTACGTCAACCTTACGGAATTTCATTATGGCATATCGTACCCATGTCATCACCCTTAAAAGTTTATAGTAATTTGAATACTTATTAAATGGAATTACTCTATCCGCTGACGATATCGTATATATTTGCTTGGAGCGTCTCTCCTCTTGGCATTCGCTATTATCAAATTCGGTTGGCATGGCTGGCCAACTATGTTCAGGCAATTTCAAAAAGGGCGGACCATTTAACCACTTACCATTTTGAGAAAAGGTTTTTATGCGTGTAGCATCATCAGCTGGGTTTTCTTTACCTGGTACCCACCTCCACTGACTGGCTTCAGATGTTTGCAGGATCTCAGCTATACGGTGTGCCACGAACTACTTGTAGCACCTGGCGTCAGACCTTATCCACTGGAGAACTATTTTTGAATCTGACCAAAATGTTGACTTACGCGGCTGTACGTCATGGCTGTTGATGACAGCTTCCCTCAACTTTATTCCCAAGACGGCTGATTGTAACTCAAGTCTCGGAATGGACAATAGCTTCAGCGGGCTGCACCGGGATCGGCCAGCAACGAACACGATGTCTGTATTATTTGCGTGATGAATTCGCCAAAAGGCGATGGCAGCAAATGCGATCTCACTCGCATCAACAAAAATATGTAGCTGTATATCGGCATTCGGATTCAAAAATTGTACGCCATAACATCTTGGCATTTTAAAATTTTCGATGGTATTCAACGTTTTGTACCACTGCAACCACTTCTTATAAACGTCTTCGGGAATTGGCTCATGCCAATCTATACTCCTGGTCCACAGACTCTGCATCAAAACCTTTGCCCGCAGCACCAACCCACACGCGAAACCTAACGGATCATATATAGACATAGTAACGCTCAGCATCTCACCTTTCGTTGGCCGTCTACTACAGTCTAAAACTGCTTTTGGCACTTTTGAAAACAGCAATTTGAAAAAAAAGTAATCTTTGTTTGGGTTCCAGTGCATTCCAAGCACCTTCTCGGCAGCACTCTCCCCTTGGCATATATAATTTCTTTGTTGCTTACACGGTTGCTCGTTGTGTAGTACAGCTTGCAGAATGTCGCACGAATTTGACGCCAACCCTCTTAACTGGAACCCGGCGTGGCTATGGATATCGATGACATCCTTGGTGACCTTAATGCATTCTTCGACAGTGTCGAAACTGTCCATATAGTCGTCGACGTAGTGCCGATCCACAATGGCATTGACGGCTCTTGCATTCACATCACGATATTTTTCTGCGTGCACGTTTTTTACAAATTGTGCAGAACATGGTGAGCTAATTGATCCAAATATCATGGCGCGCATAACGTAAACATCTGGCGGTTTTGATCGATCGCCCCCTCTCCAAAGAAAGCGCTGCGCGTTTTGATCTTCGTGGCGAATCAAAATCCGGTGAAACATCTCACATATGTCACCGCATACTGCAAATTTGCCTTGTCTAAACTTACACAATATTGCCAACAGCGATTTTGGTTGATACTCCTCCGGTCCTTTCATAAGGGCACAATTCAACGACATATTATTTATTTTTGCTGCGGCATCGAAAACAAGTCTACGTTTGTTTCCTTTGTTTACATTACATGTGGCGAAATGTGGTAAATACCATGTGCGATCAGCATTTACATTAGCTTCATGGGGTGAAAGTCGCTTTACGTATTCCTTTTCAATGTACTCATTGATTTTTGCTTTATACCATTCCCCGTAGTCTTTTTCCCGTTCCATTTTCGTTTCTATTTGCTCTAAGCGCTTCATGGCCATACTGAAACTTTCGGGAAATTTTACATTATCTTTATGCCAAAGCAAGCCAGTTTCATATCTATTATTATTTACAAACCTTGTCGTCTCGTTTAATAACTTTTCCGCCCTAATATCAGCTTCTGAACGAACGCTTGGCAATTGCTTTATTTCAAACTTTTCTGCTGCAAAATATTCTGTAATTTGTAAATTAATTTCATTCAATTGTGTGGTGCTTTCAATATTGACATGACCAATAGTACCATCACTCGAACGATATTCGTTCGATCCAAATAATGTCCACCCTAACATTGTCTTGTGGATTGCAAAGCCATCGTCCAAATTCACAGTTTTTATTGTTCGTATTAACTCTGTATGCGACAGTCCAATAAGCATTTACGGCACTGCATTATTGTAATCGGCGATTGGTATATTTGCCAATTGTTCGTGACGTTGTATGAACAGAGAACGTAAATTCATAGAGAAGGCGCAGGAACGAATGGACAGGTTAAATGTCAAAACACATCAAAACGAGGGTAGGAAGTTAACAGAAGAGAGTTAACATAGCGGAGCGTAATCAACAGAAATAAATATAGCGTTTGCATTGAAATGTAAAATGCCATGATTTGATGTTAGGGAAAAGAAAATAACAGAAGACTTGTACATTTTTCTTTCATGCTTATTTGCCGTCGGCGTTTTGCATGCGCAAATGGATTATTTCTTGTGAGATGAATATTTTAATTCTAAGTAGCGCAATAGCACCGTAGGCCCAAGTAGCTAGTGTGCTCTATCAATTAGTGTTATATTTCATATTGCTCTAATAAATAATAAATAAATGGATTATTTCTTGTGAGATGAATAAATTAATTCTAAGTATGTATGTATATGCATGCATGAATGTGAAATTTTAAATATCTAATTAACTAAATTGTATAGATATTAAGTGCATTATCAAAATAATTTCAAAATATCCACATAAAAAATTGGCTTTGTAAACCATTCATTTGCATCAACGGTTATTATTCGACAATATGTGCCCTTTTTAAATTTTTATATCCATATGTATTTATATTCATATACAGTAGGTTCTGTTTTTATGCGGCTTTTTTTATGCGGTTTTGAAATAGTGCGGTTTTTTTTTTTAATTACAAAATGCCTGTCGATCTATCGGGAATTGTACATGTAAACAAGATTCTAAACAAGCTAAGCAAAAACTCATCACAGATTACATCAGAAATGCTAACCCTACAAGTATGGAACTGCCTGCATAACTATCTAGATCAGACGTGTACATTTCCTAAAGTGACGAAAGTGATTGTACGCCAAATCCTAAACGAACGCGCAACATATGGGTATTGTCTGATTCTATTTCTGACTTAAATTTATTTTTCGATTCTGACGTTTCTTAAATAAAGATAAATATAATTTTCAAAAATACAATATTTTGTTTATGCGATTTTATTTAATTATTTCAGATTCACGCGGTCTATGGAACGTATCTATAGTTATAATATGGGACTAGTGCCCTTTTTTATGCGATTTTATTACATTATTTCAGATTTATGCGGTTTTAGCATTTGAAACGTATCTATAGTTTTACTATAGAACTAGTAGCTTTTTTTATGCTGTTTTTTTTATGCTGTTTCTTGCGGAACGTATCTACCGCATAAAAACAGAACCTACTGTACTAAATAGATATAACATCTACCATCCATATTCATGTGGCCAGAAACAAAATCTTGACCTGCCTCAAAACACAGGTCATACATATGTATTTACATATAAAAAATTCAAAAGCAAATAGACAAACATATGCAAAAAAACTCATCTAAACCTTATTCGCGTACATATACATATGTATGTATGTATGCACATACATATGAATGCATATGTTGGGACAATGTACATATGTACGTAAAAGTTTCTATTCTAAGCAAAACAATGAATATTCGTATATACATATAACCGCACATACTTACTTTATGCCTCTACATGTGTATGCTTCCAAAACTAAAATTCTAAGCCTAGCGACTACAAGAACAAAATGCATTCCTAGGCATAGCTGTTGCCGCCATGATTATTTACCCGCGACGGCGCTGAACAGTTTCAAATATTAAAAAGCACAAAAAAACAAATTCATTGATAAGTTCGAGCTCATATTTCTACGAACAAAGTACTTTCATTCATAAAACGAGCCGCCCATATGCCAATTTTCTCGACCATTCGAAAATAGTCAATATTGGAATATTTCGCGTTGAATTATTTGCCAATATTTGGTAAATCTTGAATTTTTGTCAAGTCGAGTGGCCGCGGCTCCGTACATATGTATGCATCAATATATGTATGTAAATATGTGTTCTAAATTCTCGACAACAATAGCAAATCGAAATATTTTTTCTGTCGCAAGTGCTCGCAGCCTCATATGTATGTATTATATGTCTATGGAAGTTTGTATGCATGTATTTATGTATATGCGTGTTTGCTTTTGCACGTCCATATGAACGATTTTTCATATGCAGATATTCATTTGATTTAGCTGAACGAATATGTATATTGATTTTGTAAGGAAATCCTGTCGAATTAAATTATTGGTATATGTTCATTTAAGTTCTTCTTACCAAATAAATATTATTATCCTTAAGAAAATTGAAACACTAGTTTTTTTAATCTCTATTTTTTATTTTTACCAACAAGTAAGTTAACTACTCATATAAAGTATATATATTTTACAATACTATAAATAGGTATTTATTGTACATTTCCTGAAATGAAAAAAAAATATATAAAATTGTGAAAGCACGAATTACGAACTTGTTCTTATATTATAACAATTTCTCACACGACTTCGATATTGACATCGATTAAGTCATATCAGATATCAATCGCGCTACTATGTACTGCACTTCGTGTGCTGTGGAATGAGTATTAATACCCTGACTAGCTCGGACCCGATAAAAGAAATTTTCTAGACAATCTTGGTTTAACTTTCCAAGGAAAATAAATTTTAAATTTTAATGCTGTTGAAAAAGTTCCTCGCACAATTCCAGCATCGATTTTATTGTAGTACGAAAGCCTTGGATACATTTAATAGTAGAATATGCACGCATATTGTAGACATTGGACTAAAGAACTCGAAGTAACTTAATAGTCTTTCAACTTTGCCCCTATCATCCCGCTTCAGAGGAGACCTTAATGGATTTGTTGACTGGAAATGCTTTGCATCGAGTTCATCAAAAAGATCATTCATTTCTTTAACAAATATCTGCGTGGGCTTGGCAAAATTTATCAAGTTTTCGTCATTACCAAATAAATTTTGACTACACATCATGTCAATACCTGACGCTACCGAATTGCTCAATACTTGTGTTGCGCGTGAAACTCTAATTTTTTCGAAAATGCTTGGGTAAATATGAGCCTCCCTCAATTTTGGGCAAATTTTAAAATTGGAATTCTTTTGATCAATATCAAATAACTTCCTAATGACCTTAAAGCTTGCAGTGCCATGGGCGGTTCGAATATCATATTTCATAAATACATTACGGATGGACTTTATGAGATGGCAATAGTCAAACATGCAATTTGATATTTATGCACGACAACGATCCCAAACATACTGCGGGACTGGTCAAAAACTGGCTTTCGCAGGAAAATATTACCCAGCTCGATTGGCCAGCATAAAGTCCGGATTTAAATCCAATCGAAAACTTGTGGAATGATGTGAAGACGATGGTTGGACAAAAAAAATTTAAAAATATCGATGAACTTTGGGAAGGTGTACAGGAAACATGGAACTCTATTCCTTTGGACAGGTGCCAAAAGTTAATAGAGAGTTTACCACGCAGGTGTGAAGGAGTTATACAGAATATCGGCTATTCTACCAAATATTGATATGGTAAATAATAATAGTCAACAATCTTTTCTCATTTCTTACAAATATAATATTTCATATTTTTTACAGAAATCAAAACTGCGCTAAGTCTTTGTCCAAATCCCACTATGACCATATAAGAATTACTTCTATTTTATCATATTTTTTCTAGGGAAAACTGTCTACTTTAAGTTATTTTGTCTTATAATAAAGTGTTAAATATATTTAGTTAAAAAAACTGGATTTATTTTGGTTTCATATCATTTAATCGAGCATTATATTGAACTCTTTTTAAGTGCACTAAACGTTTGACCATAGCTGTATGTCCTATGCTAATATATGTATATAAACATGCATACATACAATTACGCGCAATTTTCATAAAAAGACCAAAAAGAACAAATCTGTAAACATGCATACAAATTAAAGTGGTGCACAAGTCGACATATATGTGCTTTCAAGTCATTTGCTAAATTCACACAACAATGCAGTGTTTTGTTCTCAACTAACAGTAACAGGCAATAGCAGCTAGAGAGAAAACCAAATCATGCTTTTGTATGACTTGTTTCTCTCTCAGCATTGTCACTACACACATATTTCGGCAAGATAGCAAGAAAAGCAATGACACTGAAAGGCAATGAAAAACAATTCAATTCAAACAAGTGAATTGTGTCAGATGTGGATTATTTACTTACATGAATTCCTGATATTTTAAAATCAAATAGGCAGTTAATGTTTGGTATGATGGTTTTGTAGAATAAAAATTAAATTCTGATTAATATTTGAATATAATTTACACTTTCCTGCAAATATTCTTCTGCGCAATTTATTGGCTTTTAAATTTACTAAAAGCTGTCTTATTTCATAACATCAATAGCTTTAAAAATTATTCATCGAAAGTTTACCGTTATTTATTAATATTCTCCCCTTAATACGCAAAAGTGCGCGGGGAGCGAAGAAATGTGTATGTTTGCAATTTTCATACATCTCGAAAGTGTGCTAATACACACTACGTACATACATACATATGACACCAATTCACACATTGTACTTGATGTCTTTCGGCAAAGCTTGTATGAGAATGTTTTTCTACCATTGCCATGCAAGCATATAAGCAGCGTCGTGCAATTCGTGCACTGTCGATAGAGCCGAAGTAGTATTGCTTGTTGAAGACAGTTTTTCTTCGTTGCTGTTCAAGTTGTGTGCCTACATTGCTTTTTGTCATCACAAACAGTGTCACATGCAATGTGTGACTTGTTGCTTTGTAATAAGCAAGTCATTTGTGCACCACTTTAATACAAATCATATGGACATATCAAATGAACAAATCTGTTCTGTACGCAAGCAAATGTAAGCTAATGTAAACTACATTTTTTCACACTTGCGTATCACTCTCTCCCTCTCATTTCTCTCCGGCAGCCATATTAATTAATTTCCTACTGTTAACGTGTGCTGATTTCATTTTCCTACCCATATTTTGTTAGGAGGAACGGGCCGGGACTGCGGCTTCTCTATGAATTTACGTTCTCTGGTATGAAGTCGTTCAAATTCAACGTCTGCTGCGGCAAATACAACTTTTTTGTTGTACGCACTCCCCTCATTTCATAACTCGTTGCTGCTTTATTTGCGCCGGCAATTTCAAATGACACTTGCCGCGACTGTTCGCTCATGCTTTGATTTCCTATCCACTTCAGGCGAAGTAAATTGGATTTGCCTTTAAGGCCGAGAACGTTCGCTATATTTTCCTCCAATAGGGATATTTTTGCGCCTTCGTCAATGAAAGCGAAAATCTTGATTTCGCCTTTGGGACCTTTCAGCTTTACAGGCAAATATTTGAGGAGTGTTTTGTTACGTTGTGGTAAATTTGATCGAGCGAGTGGATGTTGTGGATTTTGATGCACAGTTTGAACAGTTGCCACAGCTTTATCAGCTGATGAAATATTGTTTTTGTTATTATCACTGGAACTATGAAGCAACCGATTGTGGAATTTATTACACGAGGATATACCACACACTCGTCGCCTGCGGCAATTCTGTACACTGTGACCAGGTTGCAAACAACAAAAACACAGATGCTTATTCTTTACTAATCTCCAGCGATTAGAACAATCGGCATCTTTAAATTTTGAGCACGTATTTAAAATATGGCTTTGGTCACACACTAAACACTTCTTTTCTTCTTTTGTTACAGTCATTACGGGCTTGGACGGCACTTTAGGTTTGTGGTACACAAAATCGTTGGGCATATACTTTGTTGGCATAACATCTATTGCCATGGACACATACATGGCGGTGTGCTGCAACCAATTGCTAAATTCACGCACAGTGGGGTATGGCTTTTGCATTTCGAAAACGTGGCGAGTCCACTCTTCCCTTTTGTTCAGCGGCAGTTTGCTGATTAATTCGTCGAGCAACATTGGATTATTTAGATGTGGTACCGCACCCGAATTTTCTAGAAAGGCAGTTAAGTTTGATACCATCGAGCTAAAATTGAGTATATCGGCGATTCGTCCTCCGGTAACGGGTGGAAACGCTCGAGCTTTCGCTATTTGGCTTCTAATAAGTAGCTCTGGACGACCGTAATGAAATTCTAATGTTTTCATAGCCGCATCTACACTGGATGGGTGGATCAACAACGACTCCACCAGTTGTCTGGCTTTCCCCTTTAGGGCTTTCTGGAGACGTAACAGATTCTCCAATTGCGAATATGAATTCGTTTCCGTGGTTTCCTTAAAGGCCACAGAAAACATAGGCCACTCTTCGGGCGAGCCATGAAAATCTGGCAAATCTAAAATTTTACGTACCTGGGTTGTGCTGGGTGCTATTTGAGCTTTTTGATTGATGAGCTGCGGTGTGATTTGTGGGTTGGACACTGCAGGCATGTAGCTTGCTGGCAGAAGATTTAGGCAATAAGGGTCGGTGTGGCTGTACGGCTGCATTATTGCTGGCGGGCACGTGGCAGACCGGATATAGGGGCCGAAGGCAGCGTCGGGCTTGACGTTGGCAGAAGTAACGATGGCAGAGGTAGCGTTGGCGTAATTGGTGCTGGCATTTGTAGCGCCGGCAAAGTTGACGTTGGCAGAAGTAGCGTTGGCATAATTGGTGCTGGCAGTTGTAGCGCTGGCGTAGGTGGTGTTGGCATAATGGTTACTAGAAAAATAAGTCTCGGCAGGAATAGCGCTGGCTGAGGTAGCGCTGACTGTTGTGAAGTTGGCAGAGGTAACTTCGGCTGGCTTGAAGCTAACAGGAATAGCTTCGATGCTAGGTACGTCGGCACTGATGACGTTGTTAGCGGTTTGTTGATTTAGGGCTTCTATGTACTGGACTTTTTCCTTTTCCGATGAGGCTAGCGACTTTTGCAAGGCTTTTATTTGCTCGCGTAGTTCTTCGATCACTTTGTCTTGCTGAACTATCGCGCAATTATTTTCGTCGTCACTCGAACTTCTTTCACCATTTTTGTCGGCCATTTTGGCTTCGCGAACTTTCTCGACGCGTTTCTTATGACGGAGGTTATAACGCGGTACTTCTTCGCCGGATTTTTCGTAGGCGCGATCACCCGACGATTTCATGAACAATTATTACGGTTATCGAAAATTTATATAAACGCCATTTTTTCAGCATGTATGTACAGGGTTGGCCATATTAAACTGACCCATGTGATTATTAAAAAAATATGGAAAAAGAAACATTTTTTTGTGTTTCATTGTGAAAAACATTTAATTTAGTTCAAGGAGATTCGTTTACATCACTTTTTGAATATGATATCGCGCAAGTGGTCGCCCTTAGCACGTATTTGGATATGTACAGGGTTGGCCATCTTAAACTGACCCATGTGATTATTAAAAAAATATGGAAAAAGAAACATTTTTTTGTGTTTCATTCTGAAAAACATTTAATTTAGTTCAAGGAGATTCGTTTACATCACTTTTTGAATATGATATCGCGCAAGTGGTCGCCCTTAGCTCGTATAGCGTAATGTGCCCGTTTTTCGGCGTTTTCCATAGTTTTGGCCAGCGTCTCGGCCGATATGGCGGCTATTTCCCGTCGGATATTGGCCTTAAGTGCGCCTAGTGTCTTTGGCTTGTTGACGTAAACCTTAGATTTCAAATTACAGTAAAAAGTTATAGGGTTACTCAATGGGTCAGTTTAATATGGCCAACCCTGTATATGCAAAATTAGGAAAATATATAAAAAGATGTTGCAGGCAAAAGCAACAATGGCTCAAAATACGAGGCTTCCGAAATTATAACAAACAACACTTTAAGTTCACTGTATTTTATTTCTTGTTCATGAAATATTTTATAAGTATTTTATAAGTATATGTATTTAATGTTTATGAAATTAATAAAGTTTAGCAAATTGCGTGAAAATAGAAGTGAGGTTTTTATATATTGTCGCGCCTCGTACGCGTCTGAATTTCCGTAAGCAACTGGACTTTTAAAAGCACACTTCGGTCAATTCAACGGCGTTTACAGTTAAGGCATAGTTACATTTTTTGGTAAAATATTACAAAAGAATTTTTTAGTATTAAGCGATAATTCAGGTTTAGTACATAAATATTTGAATACAGTTTTCGTCTAATTAGTACAAAAAACAATTTTAATATGGGATTGTATTATTAATCGGTAACACGAGGACTTAGAGGCGATCTGCCAAGACTCCTCGGAATGAGAGAACCAGCGGATCTTCCACAGGCTCTTCATTTATGCCTGAAGTTGGAAAACCAGAGTTTCCGTTCTTACTACGCACTGAAAAGTAGTGACCAGAACAGGAAACCTCACAACTTTCGTCCACCCCTTCCACCAAGAAGGTCCAACAATGAGTTCTACCCTGAATTAGCATATTTTCCCCAGTCGCGATCAAACCCGGCTATCCCCAACAGAGCACATAGGCCATATTTTCAATTTCAACGACATTATCAGCCCAACATATCTCAGCAACCAAACAATCTAACACCGCGTCCGCATCCGTTTCCGTTTCCGAAACCTCAACCACGACCGGAACCGATGGACATAGACCCATCATTACGCACACGCCATGTTAATTACATGAACAGACCACGCGCTAACGACTTTTTCGGTAAGAGACCTCCGATCGATAACCCACCGATTCCGAATAAAGTGCAAAGGAATTTCCATATAGATTCCGACCAAAATTATGGTCAAGAGCAATCTATAGCAGAACATACAAATGATTATATAGACCAGTACGATGAACTACAAGACAACGATCTGACTGACATAACAGATATACATTTTTTAGGTTAACTCACTCTTCACTGCCTTATTTTGAATGCAGACTGGAGAGTGGAAAAATAGTGAAATTTCTAATTGACACGGGGTCAACGAAAAACTATATTCAATCTTCTATCGTCCCTAATCCAATTAAAAATGAATCAAACTTTTTCGCAAAATCAATAGCAGGGGACATAGAAATAAAGGAACATACTTTCTTATAACTTTTTAATACAGAGTCAAAATTAAAATTTTTCCTTCTCGCAACGCTACGTTCATTCCACGGTATCCTTGGAAACGACAGCCTTAAAATTCTCGAAGCTGTTATCCACATCAAAGAGAATTTTATGTCAATCAAGGGAAACACCAAAATTAAAATAAAGCAACTTGAGTCCAATTCAGCGAACGCAATTAACATTAAAGAAGATCATATGACATCTACCCAACGAAGCAGAATCAAGAATTCAATGAACAACTTTTCTAAACTCTTTGCAGAACCTAACGACAAACTCACTTACACTACGAAAGTTATAGGAGAAATAAGGGCAAATAAGGATACCCCAGTTTACACAAGATACTACCCCTACCCAATGGGATTAAAAGGCGAGGTAGAATCCCAAATTAAAGCAATGCTAGACGACGGCATTATTCGACCTTCAAGGTCACCATATAATTCACCCGTTTTGGTTGTAGCAAAAAAACCGGACTCTCAAGGCAATAAACAGTACAGAATAGTAATCGACTATCGCAAACTCAATGCGATAAGCTTAGCGGATCGTTATCCAATACCCCCAATTAATGAGGTACTGTCCCAATTAGGGAAAAATCAATATTTCTCAGTCCTAGATTTAAAAAGCGGATTCCACCAAATCCCATTAAAGGAATCTGATATCGAGAAAACCGCTTTCTCAATTAATAACGGCAAATACGAGTTCACGAGGTTACCATTTGGACTCAAAAACGCTCCTTCAATTTTTCAGCATGCGCTTGATGACATTCTTCGCCATCACATAGGCAAAATTTTCTACGTTTATATCGACGACATTGTCGTATTTAGTAAATCCGAATCAGAGCATGCCCTCCACTTACAACAAATTTTTAAAACGCTTGAAGATGCTAACATGAAAATACAGCTGGGCAAATGTCATTTCTTTAGAGACTCAGTAGAATTCCTGGGATTCATAATTTCATCCAAAGGGATAACGAAAAACCCTGCAAAGGTGGAAGCAATAGCGAAGATATCATATCCAAAAACTATTAAACAACTCCGTTCATTTCTAGGCCTTTCAGGCTATTATGGCCGTTTCATAAAAGATTATGCTATGCTAACTAAACCTCTAACTTCACTCTTAAGAGGGGAAGAGGGACGTATTTCAAAAACTAAATCAGCCAAGATAAATATTGTATTGAACAGCGAAGCAAAAGATGCCTTCAACAAAGTCAAGAACTCTCTTATGTCCGATGACGTTATACTGGCATACCCCGATTTTAGTAAAGAATTTCACCTAACAACCGATGCTTCCAACTATGCCTTCGGTGCAGTCCTCGCACAAGATAAGAAACCCATAGCTTTCATATCCAGAACACTTACTAAGAAGGAAGAATCCCATGCGACAAACGAAAAAGAATTTCTCGCCATAATATGGGCACTAAACAATTTCAGAAACTACCTTTATGGCTCAGCCAAAGTCAATATATTTACGGACCACCAACCCTTGACCCAAGCACTGAGCAACAAAAACAATAATGCAAAAATGAAGCTATCCTGGAGGAATACAATCATGAACTCCATTATAAACCAGGTACGACAAACGTTGTTGCCGATGCACTCTCAAGAACGATAACCGAGCCAATAAACGCTCTGTCCACAACCCAACACAGTGACGAAAGTTCATCCGATAATCTAATCCCTCACTTAGAAACTCCGATAAACGTTTTCAAAAATCAAATATTTCTAAGCACTGGGTTAACTTCAACATATCAATTTAAAATAATATTTCCCACTTATCACAGACACATTTTAGAGGAACCAGTTTACAATTCAGCAAATCTAATAAGCCTCCTTAAGAGATATCTAAATCCCTCCGTAGTTGATTGCATTAAGACAGAAGAACGCATTATGGGAAAAATTCAGGAAATATACCCAATACATTTTAGCAACTATAAAATTCGATTTACTCAACTTCAAGTAGAGGACGTTACAAATGAACAAGAACAGGAAGAAATTATAATTACAACCCATAAAAGAGCCCACAGAAACCACCGAGAAAATAAATCTCAAATCCTTGAAAAATACTACTTCCCATCAATGACGAAGAAAATAAAAACAATAATTCAGCAATGCTCGATATGCAAGGAAAATAAATACGACCGACACCCCAGTAAACCAGAACTAGGCGAAACGCCCATACCGCAATACCCTGGACAGATTTTGCATATTGATATTTACATCACCGACAGAAATATAGTATTGACAGCAATAGACAAATTCTCAAAATATGCACAAACCAAGATAATTAAATCAAGAGCAATAGAACACGTAAAAGAACCTCTACGAGAATTGCTTTTCCAATTTGGCGTACCCGAATCAGTGGTTATAGACAACGAAACTTCCCTTAATTCTGCAACTATAAAATTTCTGCTCGAAGACACTCTCAACATCAAAATTTTTAAAACACCGCCTTATTCCAGTTCAGTTAATGGCCAAGTAGAACGATTTCATTCTACCTTAACAGAAATAATGCGCTGCCTAAAAGCAGAACGAAATTTTACTTCATTTGCCGAACTCCTTGATAACTCAGTCTATGAATATAATTATACCATCCACTCAACAACAAAAAAGAAACCAATAGAGATATTTTTCGGGAGAAGAGTCTCCACAGACCCAAGCCAGTTCGAAAAGGCAAGGGAGGAAAACATCTTAGAATTAAAAAATAAACAAGCAAAAGACCTTTGTTTCCACAACAAAAAAAGAGAAACCTTAAAAATTTATCATCCAGGCGAAACTATCTATGTAAAAATAAACAAAAGGTTAGGCACAAAAATTCCCCCAAAATTCAAAAAAGAAATAGTAAAGGAGAACAAACACTCAACCATAGTAACAGAATCGGGAAAAATAATTCACAAAAGCAATATAAAAAACTAGAATAAAACCGTCTAACCTTCTTTTCAGAACTCTCTTTATTTCGACCACCGCAACAATAGACATTTATGACTACTCTACTGCTCAACTGGTTACAATCAATGACGGGACAGCAAAAATTCAAAACGGAACCTTTAGGCTAATACATATAATCGACCTTAACAAATACGAACAATTTCTAACGGACATTTACGAATACATTTCTTCAGACATTCCTAAGGATAGCATTTTACTACCTATCCTAAAGCACGAATTAGTCCAATCTCTCCAAATCCTTGATACCCTTAAACCAGCAAACTTACGACAAAAAAGATCAATAAATAATCTAGGTACTGACTGGAAATTTATAGCCGGATCCCCCGATCATGAGGATCTAGAAGCAATATCAAATAATCTAAACCAGCTTAACAGCAATAATGATAAACAAGTTCTTATAAGCGAAATTTTTAATGAAAAAATTAATAACGTTACACAAATTGTGAATAAACTTTTTAATAATATACGGAAAGATATGAGTATAGTAAATGAAATGATCATTAATTTACAAAATAGAATTAGAATAATAAAAGAGGAATTAATAAATATTAAATATGCCGTACAATGGGCAAAGAGGGATATATTAAACTCATTATTGTTAAACAAGAACGAAATTGAAATTGCACTTGAAAAATTAGAGGATGATGAAATTCCATTTAAAAATGCGGAACAGGCATTAGAAATATCAGAAGTTAATGTTATTAGCAAAAATTTTACAATTTTTTATATGGTAAAAATGCCATTAACAATTAAAGAAAATTTTCAAAAAATTATTATAAGACCTGTAATAAAGGTAAATAACACTATAATTAATGTCGAATATAGTGAAATATTAAAAGGAAACAATCAAGTTTACGGAATAAAAACGCATTGTAATAACTATAAGATAATTGAAATTTGTAAACAAAAGCAGATAGTTAATATAACTAATAGTAATTGTATACCTAGAATAATTAATAGCTTTAATTCAACTTGCACCATAAGAAACGGGCACCATATTCCACATATTGAAGAAATAAAATCAGGCATTTCACTACTTAATGGCTTTGTGGGAAAAATAGATGCTGACGCAACAACCCAAAACTTGACGGGAACTCATGTTATCAACTTCCATAACTCAACATTGAAAGTTAATAATCAAATATTCATCAACTATGAGGCAATTCCTCCTCCAGCTATCCCAGCTGTCCTACAACCAGCACCAATTGAAAACGAACGAATTGAATTGCTTTCACTAAAATCTCTGCAAGAACTGCATATAAATAATACCCGGAAAATAAATCTCCTAAAGACAGCAGCAATATCAACTGGCTCACTTTCACTTGGATCAATTGCAGCTATTACTTGCATAGCACTAATATTTTTCAAATTTTGGAGGAAAACTCAAAACAAAATAATCATCGCACAAAGCCTAGACAGCAACCAGATGCCTCCAGCAGGCCTCTACTTGGGTCAACTCAAAGATCTGCCAAAAGATCAACCAAGATATGTAAGTTTCAATAACTTACCCTATTTCTAACAACGCTCGAGGACGAACGTTTTTAAGAGGGGAAGTGTTAACATGACTAATGTTAACTTTTCACACGCCGATCAGCAACATGAGTACAGCGGATGTACAACGCTTACATAGCGCTTCCCACAATATTCCAGACGCACTGTCAGCAGAAAAGCCAACGGCAGCAACACCCCAATTGAATTAGGCCGGATGTTATGCACCCGCAACCAAAGTCAGCGATTCCTGGAAATTGCTAAGAAATTTTGTAATTTTAGTTTTAGATTGAACTCAATAAAGAGCGGTCATACCGCAATCTTTTTTAAAAAGAGATTTCCACGCGAAAATCTTTAACTTGTATGTATGCACATATGAATACATATGTTTTACATGTTATATAACCGTACACACTCACTTTATGCCTCTACATGCGAATGTTTCCAAAACTAAAATTCTAAGCCTAGCGACTATAAGAACAAAATATATTCATAGGCGCACGTTATTTACCCGCGACGGCGCTGAACAGTTTCAAATGTTGTAACACACAACAAAAACAAATTCATTGATAAGTTCGAGCTCATATTTTTACGAGCAAAGTACTTTCATTCATAAAACGAGCCGCCCATAAACCAATTTTTCTCAACGATGAAAAACTCCTTTAAATAACAATGCAGAAATCACAGATGACCATTCGATAGTCAATACTGAAGTATTTCCTATAGAAATATTTGCCAATATTTGGTAAATCTTGAATTTTTGTCAATTCGAGTGGCCGCGGCTCCGTACACATGTATGCATTAATATGTATGTATGTAAGTATATCTTTCTGAAAGCTCGATAGCAGCTGCTTGTGCGTCAAGTGCGCGCATGAGCGTACAATAAGTTGTAAAAAGTGCCAAATATTTTAAATTCTGTGAACTGTTCAGCGCTGTTCATAACAACAGCACAATGCTGTGTCTATGAATGCCCGCTGGACTCCTTGGACATTTTTTGCGAATCGTAATATTTCTTCTGTCGCAAGTGCACGCGACCGCATACATACATATGTTCGAGTATATAAATTCACATATTTGTATTTGCATATGTCATCTTCCTGTGTGCCTGAATCATTTCTCTATGAGGATTATTAATTTGGTATGTTTTAAGAATTTAAAATAAAACCATCATCATCCTTATAATATATATATATATATATTAGAAAAATGTTTTTCTTAATTTTGGTGCTTCACCGAGATTCGAACAAAAATTTTTGTCAATTTGCAATCGGTTGTGAGTGTGTTCCCGAAGCTCACGATTTTTCTCATTTCTTTTGAAATTTTGAAGTGTGCGCATGAGCTGACAAATGACAACATTTTTTGAGGCAGGCTCATAGTCTTATCTACTAGTGCCTTTCGTAATGTAATATAATTATAATTATACACAGAGATAATTATATGAATATAATAATTAAAAAATAAAATAAATAATTGGCGCGTACAGTTCTGTTAGGTGTTTGGCCGAGCTCCTCCTCCTATTTGTGGTGTGCGTCTTGATGATGTTCCACAAATGGAGGGGCCTACAGTTTCAGGCCGACTCCGAACGGCAGATATTTTTATGAGGAGCTTTTTCATGGCAGAAATACACTCGGAGGTTTGCCATTGCCTGCCGAAGGGCGACCGCTATTAGAAAAATGTTTTTATTAATTTTGCTTTCACCGAGATTCGAACCAACGACCTCTCTGTGAATTCCGAATGGTAATCACGCACCAACCCATTCGGCTACGGCGGCCGATTATGTACATATAATATAATTATTCACAAAAACGTTAAAATAGAAAGTATAAAAAAAATCTTCGTTTCTCTCTCCTTTTCAAGCACAAATAAATACCATACATGGCAATCTTTTTTTCCACGTTCGATGTTCTCTCAGCAATGAATGAGCTTCAACTGATTGTTTGGATTTGTTCTCCTTCTGTACATTCGCATGTATCATACTTCGTGTTGATTTCTTTTTGTGCATACGAGCAAAGACATCGTTTCTCGCTTCTCGAACTTGCTGCAACGGTTCACCCTTCCTCTTCTTTGCAACCGACCGACCGCATCAATATGCCCGTTTGCCAAAAATTAAGTGATTGTGACTCTATCTTACTCAAGGCTGGCGAAAACCCTCTACTGAATCCTCTCCGAGGGTGTCGATTGGAAATAAGTACCACAGTTGTCCTATTTTCAGGAGCTACATAGCTAAGTTAAGAATACTTTAGTTAGTGTTCGATACTCCGCCATAGCACAGCATTATTCAAAGTATCTTTAACATGGTCGGTAGTGAAGGGCTGGATTAAGGCGTCTGTCTTAGGGCCCTTTTATTTAATAAGCAAGTCTTGAACGGATCTCACGGCGCCTTCCGTAATAACTAGCCTTACCGTGTAGTTCGGAGCTATGCACGGGCGGATATCTTTTTTCAGACATTCGTGGGTCCAAAATGCTAACTCTCAATACCAAAAAAACATATAAAGAAAATCGGTCCTCCTCCTAACAGACCATCAGGAATAACCAGTTCCGCAATCCCAGCAACAGTCGCACCGAGCTCAAAAAAACTCAGCCGATGTGTTGATATAATAAGTCATTCAAAACAAATAGTGACAGCCGAATCGAAAGCCAGGCCAGTAACTACACCAACAGCAGTGCTGGACACAGGTTCAAGCACAAGCAGAAGTGTACTAACCCGGCAGTCTACAGTCAATTCAACCCACAAAAAGGGACCCGGCCGGAAGCACATTAGTGAAGCTAAGCCTATGAGCGAAGATGAGCATCCCACCGATGAATATTACGCCTCTTCAGGCTCAGAATTGGTTTGGGGAGGATGTACTTCGAACACGACAGTAAGTATTCCGTACAACAGCGTAAGTATTCCAAAAGGGAATTTTTATACCAAAGTAAAGAAGACCCAGACTTAACGCTAACAGCTGACGCATCTTCTACAAATAAATCTACACCATTGTTAGGAGGCCTGGCTTGCCATCCTGGATCGTCTGGCAGAAGATCAGCTGAATGTAGTCCTCATCCAGGAATCCTGGGTGCTGAATGGCGAAATCTGCGGCTTGAGAACTTCAGGGTATAAGCTATATAAAGCCAATTGTGAAGGCATTAAAAGAGCATGTATAATTGCAAAAACACAACTTAATATATTTATGATTCAAAATTTCAGTAACGCCGAAACTACGACGGTTAGTTGGGAAGTGAACATCTGGCTAACCTCGTTTTATTTTGCTGGAGACGGCACAGATCCACTGCCGTCGCCGCTGATAAGAACACTTGTGGAAGACCGCAAAACACACAACCATGAATTAGTCCTATGAGGTGACGTCAATGCCCACCATACCATATGAGGAGCTCGGAGGTTGGATACCAACGAAGGTGGTGAGTCTCTCTTTAATAATATTATAGGTAGTAAGCGTCTAGTGTATAACAGAGGCAATGAACCCACATTAATTACGCGGAATAGACAAGAAGTTCTTGATATTAGCATGGCACACCCTCTACGAAAATGTGACACAGTGGAAGGTTTTGATTGCACATTCATACTCCGATCATCGCTATATAGAAATCAGGTTAGAGGGAAGCAGTCCACGAGCCCCCCTGCCAACATTCACTCAACTATATTAGGGAATGTTTAACAGTTATATTCAAGGCTACTCTGAAGCTCAAATGGTTCCATCCGTATGGAAAGAAGTAAAAGTTGTCTTTATTCCTAAAGCGGGAAAAAGTTCACACATAACACCCAAGGATTTTACGCCAATTATCCGATCATCATTTTTACTAATAACATTAAAAAGAATAACAGAAGAGTAAATTAAAGCTAATTTCAACCCCAATAAGCTTCGTATCTCACAACTTGCGTATTGTAAAAGAAAATCCTCAGAAACAGCACTTAACTCACTTGTTACAGAAATTGAAAAAACAATCTATAATAAGGAATACACACTGGTAGCTTTCCTTGATATCGAGGGCGCGTTCAACAACTCCGGTAGGATGTTAGCTGTGGAGTTCATCAAAAACATGCTCCTAAGCAGATTTGTGATCGCAACCCTAGGGGACTCGAAGAACAGGAAAAGAGTAAGTAGAGGAACACCTCAAGGCGGAGAGCTGTCCCCTCTCCTCTGGGTGCTGGCAATAAACTTATTGCTAAAGAACCTAGAGGAGAGAAGACAAAACATCGCAGCTGATGCGGATGATGTTGCAATGGTTGTTGTTGTTGAGGTGGTTGAACATTTCTGAGCTGAAATGCTCCTAATTAGTGACCAGCACCGTTTTACTACCACTATCTCGTGAAATGATGAGATGTTTTTTTTTTTTTGTTGTTGTTTCCAAGTCAGATCCATTTAGTGAGGTCCAAGTATAGGAGCAAATCCTTTATCTCGATGACTGAGGTCTCCTTAATTTGCTGTAGGAAAGGCTTACCGAAGGATCGGAGTCGTGCCCTGGCTAGTCCCGGACATTCACATAAATAGTGGAACAGACTTTCCTTCGCCCCTTCCGCTTGACAGCTTCTACAGATAGGATTGAAGGGTAGATTGAGTCTAGCTGCATGATGCCCTACTTTCCAATGTCCTGTAAGGGTTGCAGTGATGCGTGAAATGTTTGGCCGAGAATATCCTAACAGGTCATTCGTCCTTTGGATTTTATATGACGGCCATGTGTTTTTTGTTGTGATACATGTAGGTATTTGCTTCCATCTTCTTTCGGCTAAAGCATGATAGTGGGAAGCAATAGATGCTTTTAGTGTGTTCAGTGGGGTGGAAACTGCCACCGCCTCTGCTATGTCTAGTGTCGAGCCCTTTCTTGCTAGCTCATCCGCCATCTCATTGCCTCGTATGTTCCTATGACCGGGAACCCATATCAGGGTAATTTCAAGCCAATGGCTGAGCAGTTTCAGCTCCTCTCTACACTGTAGGACCAGTTTGGATGAAATGTAGTTGGAGTCTAAGGCCTTAATAGCTGCTTGACTGTCTGAGAAGATAGCTACTCTTGCACCAACTACCTTGTAGAGTTCTAGGGATTTGCATGCTTCTCTGATCGCTAAAAGTTCTGCCTGGAACACGGCATAATCAGGAAGACGAATTGATTGAGATAGGTTGAGTGGCTCCGAATGGAAGCCAGCTCCCACACCACAGTTCATCTTAGAACCATCGATATAAATTTCGATATCGTGTCTTCCAATCACCTCTCCTTTGCTCCACTCGGTTCTCGGTGGAAAACGTACCGTAAAGCCTTTCTTGAAGTTGAGGTCGGGGACTGTGTAGTCTGATCCGTTTTTGAGCAGCGGGGTTCCCTGTAGGAGGATCTTGCTGTGATCGTACGGCCTTGTTGTCCAGCTTCCTATGTCTCTGAGTCTTACCGCGCTGCAAGTAGCTATTGTTTTAATGTGTAAATCTAATGGCAATAGATGTGTTAGTACATTGAGCGCTTCAGTAGGACTGGTGCTAAGCGCTCCTGTAGTTAAGGTACACGCTGTTCTTTGTATCTTGTTCAGCTTAGTTTTGTTGTATTTCCTTTCTGTTGCAGGCCACCAAACTAGTGCCGCATATGTTAGTATTGGCCTTACAATGGCTGTGTAGGACCAGTTGGATAGTTTTGGTTGGAGACCCCATTTTTTCCCCAACATTCTCTTACACGTGTAAAGTGCTATATTCGCTTTCTTTACCCTGTACTCTACGTTGGACTTCCAGCTGAGTTTGGGGTCCAGGATAACCCCTAGGTATTTTGCCTGTTTGGTTAGCGTGAGGCAAACGCCGTTTAGTTTTGGGATATTAAAGTTTGGCACCTTGGTTTTCTTGGTGAATAGCATCAGTTCAGTTTTACTCGGGTTTCCACTTAAACCACAGTCCGTGGCCCAATTGCTGAGTAATACCAGAGCTCCTTCCATAATCTCACTGATTGTGGTTGGAAACATTCCTGAAACCATAAGCACTATGTCGTCCGCGTACGCTACCACTTTAATTCCCTTTTGGTTAAATTTGGTGAGGATGTTGTTGGCGACTCGTAACCATAGCAGAGGGGATAAGACTCCTCCCTGAGGGGTTCTCCTGTTGACAGAGCGTTTTATCGTGCTTCTGCCTACCTCACCGATGATTATTCTAGTTTTGAGCATGTTCTCTATCCATTCGTTGAGACCTATGTCTATGCCTAACATGTTAAGAGCCTCAATTATAGATTTTGTGGTAACATTGTTGAAGGCCCCCTCTATGTCGAGAAAAGCGACTAGTGAGTATTGCTTGTATTCTATGCTCCTCTCAATCTCACTTACAACCTCATGAAGAGCTGTCTCTGTGGATTTTCCTTTGAGATAGGCATGTTGAGATGGGGAAATCGTTGAGTCTGTAATCTTTTCCCTGAGATATACATCCAACAATCGCTCGAGAGTTTTGAGGATGAAGGAGGATAGGCTGATGGTTCTGAAATCTTTCGCTGTATCATGACCGCGTCTACCAGCTGTAGGGATAAAGATTACCTTAACCCTCCTCTAGGTTTTTGGTATGTGCCCCAGCATAAGGCTTTTCCTGAAAGAGACCTCCAGCCAAGGAATCGCCGTTTCTCAAGTGTTCCACAGCATGGCTGGGAATATCCCATCTGGACCGGCTGCCTTATATGGTTCAAAGTTTTTTATCGCCCATAATATTCTATCTTGTGATACGATGTGGTTGATTCTAATGGGTGATATTTTGGATGTTTGAACACTGTCAGTATTGTTCTCAATATATTCTGTGTTGCCTGGGAAGTGTGTATTTACAAGATGTTCTAGTGTGTCCGCCGATGATTTTGTCCACTCTCCGGTATCTTTCTTCAAGAAGGAAGGGCAGGCGTGTTCCTTGGATAAAAGCTTGCCTAGTCTGGCCGTATCTTTGGTTGATTCTATGGAACTACAAAAATTTCTCCAAGCCTCTGTCCGAGCCTCTTTGATTGCCTTCTTGTATTCCCTAAGGCAGTCTTTGTAGGGTTTGAAGTATTTGTGTTTGTAGCAGATGTTGAAGATTTCTCTTGTCATTTTCCTGAGTTGACTTAGATCTTCATTCCACCAGGTAGGATAGGTTGTTTTGCCATATGTGGCGGGACATGAAGCTTCAAGTCCTTTCGTCAACGAAGTTTCGAAAGCTCTTACTTTCTCATTTAGGTCTTCCCCTGACGTTATGGTTCTGTTTAAGTGTTGAAGTTTAGACTGGGTCACTCTACGGAATGTGTGCCAGTTTGTTCTTCTAGGATTTCTATATGGGATTGGTTTCTCAAGCTTAAGATTGATATCGAAGAGGATCCAGCTGTGGTCCGAGAAGGATCTCTTGTCGGATACCCTCCAATTTGTGACTATTTGGGAATTATTATTTGTGCATAGGGTAACGTCTAAGACCTCTTCTCAGCCTGGAAAGTTTGCCGAGCTCGGAAAAGTGAAGGTTGGGGTGGTCCCTACATTACGTATGTCTAGGTTGATGTTTAATAGGAATTCAAAAAGTGGAATTCATTCGTCTCTGAACTGCCCCAGAGCTCATTTCTGGCGTTTACTCACAGCCCATCAATAGTTTGTCTGTGCTGTTTAATGTTGACAGGAATCGAGCCACTTCGTCTGGCGGCGCCGGTTTCTCATGTGGCATATACACCGATGCCAGGTATATCGCCGATTTCTGCAGCTCCACTTTCACCGCCGTAAAATCAGGAGTACTAAAATTAGAACACAGAAAAGCTTTTAAGTGTTTTTTAGTGATTATGCATGACCGTGGCTTACCGTCTGCTTTGTTGTAGAATATGTTGATGCTCTTGTTGTTTTGGAACCCCTTAATCTCGTTGTCTCTGACCCAGGGCTCCTGTATGAAACCGATGTCTATGTCCCCTTCCCTGAGGGAGACATCCAAGTTCTCTGTAGCACATTTCGAGTGCTGCAGATTCACCTGTATGGCTCTAGACATCGGATTTATTGTCGTCTTCAGCTAGGTCCAGCTTTTCTAGCCTTTCTAGCTGTATGTTGTTGTCGACCTCATCTGGGTCTTCCTCATTTTCATTGCTGTCTGCTTTGAAAATTTTCGTGTTGTTTTAGTATTGGCAGGCACTTATCGTTGATCTGCAGAACGAATGACATGCTGCTCTTTTGCGGTTTTTCTGCCTTCACGATTGCCCAGTCGTCCATCGGCACCGCAGGGTTGTGTGACTTGAGGTATTTCAGCACTTCTGCACCGCTCAAGTCCATCACTGGTAGCCAAATGCGAGCGCGAGGAGGGCAAGGGATGTCCTTGGCCGGAATTAGCTTAAGTTTTAAGCCTTCCAGTGTGCTGCTGATCTCAGCAACACACCTTTCTAGGACAACCCTTGCCCAGTCGTCGTCGCACTTGATAACCCTGCAGCCGCGAAGTACTCCTGCAGAATCGAAGGAAGGGAGAGTTCCGCCCTGTGCTCCAACCACATGCTTGTCTAGCACGAGCTTGGACAGTTTGGCCTCCACTTGCCCCCACTTCTGCAGGACCACTTTGCCACTGTTTGTGGTTTCGTCGATTAGTGCATAGAGGAGGTTATCCTTAACCACCTCACTGAACGGTCGTTGCTTCGTTTCTTCGATGCTGCTGGACACCTTAGGTCTCTTCGGGGCCTGATCGATCACGTCCTGTGACCTGTTTCTCTTCAACGCATCGCCTTTTTTCTTGTCGCCTTCTTTAGGTTTTTTGGATAAGAAGTCTTCGTACTCCTTAACCACCTGCTGGTATTTTAATTTGTCGACCGCGTCGCGCTCGTCAGTCGCTCCAGCGAGTTCATTTTTGGCAATCTTGCTTAGAATGAACCTTGTCTTCGTGTAGCGAGACTTCATGAGAGCACCCTCGGATTTGTGTTTTCTCGCGACCTGACTCTCTCTCTGAGTGCCGTCTGCCGCCTTTTTCGAAGTTTGTGGTAGAACTTTTTGTTGTTGTTGTTGCTTGCTTGGTAAGGGTGTGCTATGGCTGGTACTTCCCTTACTCTTTACTGACTCAGCCGTATCTTGGCTGGAGGCCAGCAGGGTATCCTCCTCGGAGGATGGTATTGTGTCGCAGCGCGGCGCGAATTTTTTGTTTTTTTTTTTCATTTTGTTGTGTGTTCATTTTCATCTATTTCTTACGGTTTCTTCGCCTGACTACGTCAAGCTCCACAACCCACAAGTATTTAGGGGAAATAATGGGGTCCCCCGCGGCAGCGCCCCTTAACGCGGTAAGGCCACAGTTACTCTCGAAAGCGGCCAGGTATTCGAGAGGGAAACTCCATTCGCGATGCACATGTTTTAATTCCCTGCACCATTCAGTCCTCGGCACGATTCCAAGCACACCTTGACTTGGGAATGTGTTGGTACGGTTGGTACGGTACTCTCCGTATAGATGATTGGACGACCATCACACACGCCGTATCGTGTAGAGAGAGCTTCCCTCTTAGTTCATGACAGGTTAAATTCCTAAGAAGGAATTTAGCCTGCATTTAAGCCCCATCCCCGCGGCAAGGAGACCAACCACGATGGTAGTAAGGGAAATTTCCCAATACACATTGTGAAATCAAAAAATCACAAAACTGAACTCATCTTATTTACTAGGAAACATAAAGTTCCAGAAATAACTCCTCCGACTCTAAGTTGTAAGGCATTGTCAGTTAGTGATGACGCCCGTTACTTAGCTCTAATAATAGACAAAAAACTCAGATGGAAGTCAAATGTTGAAGATACAGAAAAAAGAGCGACAATAGCAGTCTACTCTTGTAAACAGCTAATACGACTAAGTTGGTGTCTTTCAGATTAATCAATCTACTCAGAACGAACCGTAGAGGGCAATCTTCAGTTTTAGAAAAATTTTCCTGCATTCCTGGAACAACGGATTTCTGTAAGACCAAGTATATCAACTTAAATAAATACTTTCGTCACGGTATTTCCTTCGAAAGAGGAATGGGATAACGGGCTAAATGACGTATCCAAATACTACAAAGTAGACCTTATTTGGATGCCAGGCCAGAGGAATATAACAGCGAACTGCAAGGCAGATGAACTTGCTCGAATCGGTACAACTCTTGGTATCCAAGTGGATAAGACACTGATACCTATGCCTATAGCCACTTGTTCACTGCTTATAGATAGGGAAACCATCAACAAAGTAAATACAAGTTGGTAAAACTTCACTAAATGTGAACTAAGTCGACATGGCCGCTTAGTTTACATGTAGTGGAACAGCGGTCGGCCAAGGAGCTTGTTAAGATTTAAAGGGTAGTTGTGAGAAACATGATAGGGGTATTAACTGGTCGTTGTTTTATAGGCAACCACGCTAGAAGGTTAGGACCTCCATACTATGATTTCTGTAGAAGCTGTCTTAACACAGAAGAAGAAGAAACAGTCAGACACCTTTTATATGATTGTGACAGCTTAGCGATAAGGAGGCTCCACATTCTTGGTACGGCATTTTTAACTGATGTAGCGGACATAGCACATCTAAAACTAACGAAGTTTACCTCGTTTATTGAAGCTACCGAATGGTCTAAAAAGGAACACATAGTGTAAGGATAAGTGTGTCATTGCTACAACCACCCTTCCTACCTCCTTACTTAATAGCTAAAACTTATCAAGGAATCCAGCGCACATTCATAGGCAAAGCATTGTGCTAATATGAATTATGAAACGTCAATAAAATTGCGTCATAATTTACTTAAACAACTCTTTAGGTCTTTACTATGAAGTAGTACATTATTATTCGATATGTGAATTTTAATGTGCAAGAAAAAAAGTATGTAGTGCATTTTAGAAATAAAAAGTGCATTTTGAATCACAAACTTTAACAATTTGAGGTTTGATCTCTGTTGTTATGAACAATACTGTTGATGAGCACAGATCAAAGAAGCTTCAGTAATCTCTTTAATATTACATGTTCGGCACTTTCGGCTTAATCCAAAGGCTGAATGTATGAACGAGTACAGTAATCTCCAAATGAGCCGCACTCTGGTTACAGAGTAAGTTTCTAAACTTGCAGCTATATATTTACATGTGTTTCTGTGCACTTTTATCATTTGGAGAACTACATACATATGTAAAGCGACATATGTACTAATTAACAATTTACCTACTATCAGAGAACATAAAACAATTGTTTCGAAATTTTCCTTAGTATCGAAATTTCCGAGGCAGAACTTTTTTATAAGCTACTCCTGTCGTTTTCTGCATCTTACTGTACGCTTATGCGCGCACTAGATGCTGTCGATCATTTGGAAGACATATTTACATGCATATATGTGTGCAGACATAAACGAGGTGTGTTCAAAAAATAAAGTGAATTTTCTTTTTGTTAGTGAGAGGCATAAATAAGACAAGTGTTTTGCATGTTCGGCGACTTTCTGTTATCGAAAAAAATGGATGAAAAAAGTTGCATAAAATTTTGTGTAAAAAACGGAATTAAGTGCTCAAAAACACTTGAAATATGGACAGTGGCGTACGGTGAGAATACACAGAGTCAAAAAGATGTTTAAAAGTGGTACAAGCTTTTCACAGAAGGTCGAGAAGATGTGAATGACGACGCTCGCTCTGGACACCTCATCATATCAACAACCGACGAAAATGTTGAGAAAGTGATGAAAATTGTTATGGAGAATCGTCTAATCACAATTAGAAAAGTTTTTGAGGATGCCCGCATATCGGTTGATTCATGTCGTGTAATTTTTTCGGAAATTTCGGGCATAAAGCGTGTGGCAGCTATGTTCGTTCCAAAATTGCTGA
Source organism: Anastrepha obliqua (assembly GCF_027943255.1). NCBI lineage: Eukaryota > Metazoa > Arthropoda > Insecta > Diptera > Tephritidae > Anastrepha > Anastrepha obliqua. The sequence goes on along the minus strand of NC_072897.1, from coordinate 40,735,311 downwards.
GTTTTTACCAAAAACAACGTCTTATGAACATCGCTCAGGAATTATTGAATGACGTGAACGATGATCCATATTTGCTTAAAAGGGTCATAACTCGTGATGAATCATGGGTATATGGTAATGACATCGAAACCAAAGTCCAATCGTCCCAATGGAAGAGTCCAGGAGAGCCAAGAGTCGGGACGAGTGTACCAACATAAAAAAATTATAATCGAAAGACAAATGATAGCCCAGAAAATTTGAAAACTCAACTTATTTTTTGAACACACCTCGTATAAAAAAAAATCCAGTATTGACTATTTTGATTTGATTTCTTCAATCTTAAATTGTAAATTGTTGTCATCGTTGAGAAAAATTGGCATATGGGTGGCTCAAGCTATAAATTAAAATAAGTTGCTGCTAGAATTATGAGCTGACAATGTATGAATGAATTTGTTTTTGTTGTGTAATGGGGCCGTCATAATGGGTCCGCTCCGTCCGTTGCGGCAACGAATCTGATGACAGCAAAATATGTAGAACATATGTATTTGAATCGCGGACGCCGTAGGAAAATGGGTTGGAGCGTGAAAAAGTTCCTCATAAAAAATATCAGCCGTTCGGAGTCTGCTTGAAACTGTAGGTTCCTTCATTTGTAGAATAACATCAAGACACACACCACAAATAAGAGGAGGAGCTGGGCCAAACACTCAAAACGAGTGTACGCGCCAATTATATATATATGTATTTGAATCGAAGGCGCCACATATGTGCCGTATGCCATACCCGAATGCACAAACACTGGCAACTTTCTACTTTTAACATACGGCAAAAATTGCAACTGTTTAAAACAGAGCAATTTTATATGTGTCGTGCAAATTAATATCGGTGGTATTTTTTAATATTTCGAATATAGAATTTTAATAGAATTTAGAATATAAATTAATTAAGTCTATTCAATTGCACCCTTGCCTTTTCGACAAAAGCTCGAAAGAGTATAGGAACAGGCTTGCGAAGGAGAAACCATGGAAAAATGTGCCGGCCACCACAGGTGCGCCCGGTAAGTGGCTATTTTGAAAATTATACATTCTTTATATAATGTTTCCTGAAAATTTTAGTTGAGCAGTATCAAGGGAGTGTCAAGCGAAGGTGTTTGGTGGATGGTAGTATATGAAGACTATGGCGTTTTTACGACGACATTTAGCGTCTTTAATAATTACACTGGCAGACAAAAAAAAAATTGTCTGTACACCGGGTGTCACGTATCTACGGCCATGTGTTTCGACCCGCTGAATACGAATTTCAAGTCAGTTTGGGCCGTCCAGCCTTCAATTACGAGTAAATAGCAAAAAACCAAAAAAATGAGCGAAAATTCGAATAAAATAGCAAAAAATGGATAAGATAGCAAAAAATTGCTGCTGAAAACATTGAAAAACATCTTTTAAACACAATTAAATAAATTTTATTGCATTGTTTATTAAAAAAATACAAGATTAAAATCTGAAAATTGAAAAAAAATGGAAAATCTATGAAAATGAAGTATAAAACAAACTGTTGTCCGGTGGTATCGAACTCTTTTATTTTCAAATGATCTACGGAGAGGATTTCTCTTTCGTTTGTTATTATCTTTTGGTATATCTCTTTTGATTGTCCAGCAATAGTCTGCCATCATGTTGATATTCCAATTTCCTTGATACCTAGTCTCCATTTCACTTATGTCTTGATGAAACCAAGGAAGTGTAATTTTAGATTCATTAAGCATCCTAAGTTTTTGTAATTTGTCACTAATTCTTCGACTATTGTCCTGTAATTTTCACTTTTATTATTTCCTAAAAAGTTATGAGACACATTTTTTTAAACTTACCCAAGCTGCTCTCTCCGTATCATTCATTTTACCTATAAAATTAGCATCCTGAAATAGAGTTCTAATTTGGGGTCCATTAAAAATTCCCTGTTTTAATTTGGCATCACTTATCGCGGGAAACTTTTCTCTCAAGTACTGAAAAGAATCACCATCCTTGTCCAGGGCTTTGACATTTTGTTTCATGAGACCTAATTTGATGTGAAGTGGCGGTAGCAGATAGCTTGAAGGCTGAATTAATGGTGTTCGTATTACATTTTGAGTACCGACATTTAATTGCACTCTCGTAGGCCATTCTTTTTTTCACATAGCGATTCTTTCTGTCTCTGCCATCCCACAAACATAGATAGCAAGGATGTTTTGTGAATCCTGATTGTTGGCCTAAAAGAAGTGTTGCGATTTTGAGATCCCCGCAAATTTGCCATTGGTGTTCTGAATACTTTATCTTGTCCAATACAATTTCCAAATTTTCATAGGTCTCCTTAAGCTTCGTCGAATGGGCTATTGGAATTGGCGCTAATATGTTTCCAATGTGAAGCAAGACAGCTTTGAGAGTTCTAGTTGATGAATCTATAAAGAGTCTCCACTCATCGTCTTTATAGATATTAGGTTTTAATTCATCAACCAAGCTTTTAACATTGGAACAGTACACCACCGAGTTCTCATCGTCCTTTGTGAAAAACTTCCGGAACTCCTCTTCTCAATTCCGATAAAAGTAAGTACGATCGAAATTAGTATCTAACGGATCAAAATACATAAAAAATTATGCTTTCCTTAGATTTCAAAATTTTTTTTTGCCAAAACATCGAATTTTCGCTATTTTTTGGATTTGTTTGCAATTTACTCGAAATTGAAGGCTGGACGGCCCAAACTGACTTGAAATTCATATTCAGCGGGTCGAAAAACATGCCCGTAGATAGGTGGCGCCCGGTGTACAGACAATTTTTTTTTTTTTGTGTGCCGGTGTTATTATAATAATAAATATACATAGTGTGTATAAATATAATTTGAGTGATTAAAGAAAGATGCATCTTCAGCACCAGTAAGACGCACCGCTGATTTTGTTGAGGTGTTGTACACTTACCTGATAAAGCATTCGGAAGATGTCAAAGACAGACTAAAAATTCAAAATTTAAATTTAGCTTGAAGTGGCGGGAAAAATGTGTGAATGTGATTTGCCTTTTTATTTGTTGAACAATGAAATGGGAATGTATATATGTATGATAATGATTCTTCTTCTTAGATAATTGGCGTGATAACCACTTACGCGATTTCGGCCGAGTTTAACAAAGCGCGCCAGTCGTTTCTTTATCGTGCTAACCGGTGCCAGTTGGACACACCAAGTGAAGCCAAGTCCTTCTCCACCTAATTTTCCAACGCAGAGGACGTCTTCCTCTTCCTCTGATACCACCAGCTCATACCGCATCGAATATTCTCGAAGGCGGAGCGTTTGTATCCATTCGGACGACATGACTCAGCCAACGTAGCCGCTGGATCTTTATTCGCTGCGCTATGTCTATGTCGTCGTAAAGCTCATACCGCTCATCGTATTCGCCGTTGCCAACGTGCAAAGGTCCAAAAATCTTGCGCAGAATCTTTCTCTCAAACACTCCAAGCGTCGCTTCATCGGATGTTGTCATCGTCCAAGCTTCTGCGCCATACGATAGAACGGGCATTATGAGAGCCTAGTAGAGTGTTAGTTTTCTTCGTCGAGAGCGGACTTTACTGCTCAGTTGCCTACTCAGTCCAAAGTAGCATTTGTTGGCAAGAGAGATTCTACGTTGGACTTCAAGACTGACATTCCTATCGGTGTTAATGTTAGTTCTGAAATAAACGAAGTCTTCCACAACCGTGAAATCTTAACTGGCAACAGTGACGTGGGCGCCGATACGCGAGTGCGCCTGTTTGTTTGATGACAGGAAGTACTTCGTTTTGTCCTCGTTTACCGCCAGACCCATTCGCTTTGCCTCATTATCCAGTTTGGAAAAGGCAGAACTAACCGTGCAGTTGTTAAGGTCGATGATATCAATTTCGCCAACATATATCATACGTCAACAATTAACCTAATGACCCTCTTAGAAAGGGTCGTTCCCACGACAGTCAGTTCTACGTTACCGGAACGGCCCGGATTTATATCCGGCCAAGGTCTGTCACTTCAGCAGCATTCCCCATATATGCATGGGGAATGCTTATGCTGCTACCACCCGGATTTATATCCGACCAAGGACTGTCATTTCAGCAGCATTCCCCGTATATGCATGGGGAATGCTTATGCTGCTACAACATACGCCAACAATTGTACGCTGCTATGAAAAATTGTGCCTGAGCGATTAACGACTCGCACGATCCTTCCAAGATAAGGTTACAGAAGTCACACGGCAACGAGTCACCCTGTCTGAAACATCCTTCAAACGGTTCGGAGAGGTCGTTCCCAATGCTGACGGCGCTGCTGGTATTGAGCCACGTCATCTTGCATAGCCGTATTAGTTTTGCGGGGATACCAAATTCAGACATCGCGGCATATAGGTAATTCTTTTTCGTACTGTCGAATGCAGCTTTGAAATCGACGAAAAGATGGTGTGTGTCGATTCTCCTCTCATAGGTCGATTCCACGATTTGGCGTATTGTGAATATTTGATCGATGGTGGACTTTCCAGATTTAAAGGCACAGTCATAAGGTCAAATCAGTTGGTTGATGGTGGTCTTCAGCCTTTCACACAATACGCTCGCTTGAACCTTATAGACGATGTTTAGAAGATTAATCCCGCGATAATTGGCACAGATTGCTGGATCATTCTTCTTATGGATTCGGCAGAGCATATTTTGTATAGAAGCTGATGCATGCACCTTACCAGCTCTTCGCCGCCATGTTTGAATAGCTCATCCTGAGGGATCCTCACATGCTCTGTGACATGCGCAGCTATCACTATTTAACTGGATCGAGAAGTGCTTTCTCCATATTTTATGTATGCTCTGGATGCCAACCACCAGATCGCCGTATTTGTTCTTACAGGGAAAGGCAGCGGTCTAAAGACGTAGAGAACGAGAAATGTTGCTCCATTGGTCGCGCATGCCTGATTGTTTGGCAGTACCTACTCTCTGAGAGCAGGAGTGAGAGTCGAGTGGCGAATCTTCTGGTTGTCTGTTGTGATTGCAGCTTTTCGATGTCGCGTTCTCTACGTAGGTACTTTTTTTTGCTGCACAGAGGCATGTGCGTAGTTTGGCTGCAACAATATAATGATCCGAGTCGATGTTGGATGTGTGGAACGGGTGTTCGGAAACTACCCAGAGGATATTTGGGCCAATCCCAGCTACTTGGACCACATATAGGAGACTCGTCCTGGCCACTGTATGGCGATCAGTAACTTTCCATACTTGCCTGGACTTCTACATATGGAATCATCCTCCAATAAATTAATTAATTGCTATACCTGTATTATGTTTTTGATCCCTTTAAAAATTTTTCGAATTAAGTTTATAATGAAAATATCGGACTGAAATGATAGCAGTCTAAGTATGTAAATGAATGAACATAAAATAAAGTTTAAATAAGAAAAAAAAAAACAATTTCAATTGTTATAAATAGTATTTTAAATTACAAATATACTGTATGCATACGTTAAAAATAAAAATTCAGTCTTATGTTTCTAATTTATTAGTCCAGTTTATTTCGTTATCTGAAAATATATGTAAATAGTAATCTGATATTATAAATTTGTAATTTCTTGTTCTAAAAGTTCAGCGTACTTCTAATTTATTCGATTATTTTTCGAACTATATTTATTTTATATCCCACCAATTCATCTCTTAATTTGAAAAAGTTTCGGGAAGCATTATTTCATGTTGTTCGTCTGGTTCTTTGTAAAGCGGTCGAAATTTCGCTTCGCAATGCATTTTATTTATACATATAATATATTTCAAATTTAATTTTTTAAATTCATTAGGCTTAAAAAAACTCGCATTCCTTTTCTGCCACTGATTTTCCCCTCTGCAAACATTTGGACAGATTGAATCTGCTATCTACTAATGCATTAGAAACGTAAACAATACTCACAAATGTGGGAATGAGATTAGTTAAAAGCGTTAATGCATACGCTAGAACCACGCTGGTTGTATAGCACAACTAAGAAGTTATTATTGTTCACATTTAATAACAACTCAGAATTGTATTCTTGCGGCTTGTGCCGTTTGTTTATTGTTTTAGCATCAACTAAAAACTAGACTTGCTTAATTATTATTAGTAATATTTATACGAAGTAGTCACGGCAGGTGAATTGCACTTGTTGTTTACCAAAACAATTCCCATGCAGCGGTAATGCAGCGTAAACATATTTACTCTCGCATGAAACGGTAACGCTGCGTTAGCATATTGGCTTTCCCATGAAGCGGTAAGCCCTTTTAAGTTTCATTGTTTGGCCGGATGCGTGTGTGGTGTCATTTACCCGTGGGATGATAGCTTTTAGTGTAATCACATGCGTATGCGAGCGACTGGGTGTTAATTATTTGTGAAAAATTATGTCGACCGATTTCTGCGCATATTGTATTAACTTCTCTTCCTTCAAAACATGCAGCATCCTCGTTAGATTTAGGGTTTCATCTTTTAATTGCTACAGGCTAGCTATCTTTGGAACTAGTAGTGCCGACTTGGATGTGGATTTTAGTTTTCTTGTTCGAGATGATTTTTTTTCGTTATAATAATAATCAAGGTGATTAGCTATAGTATTACTATTGTAGATGCCATAAAGAGACTGATTTTATATTTAGTGTTTATGGCATAGATTTGTCGAATGTTTTCTAAGCTCTTTCAAATATTGTAAGGAAAGAACTTCTTCGGGGCTCCTTGTAGCATTTGCCGATTTTATGACTGCTGGTAACGGTTTTGCGAAAAGTTATTTATTTGTAAAATTTTATTTTTTTATTATTTTATTTGTAAAATTGTTGTCTCCAATTGAAATGCTGGAGTTGTCGTATTTGATCAAAAATATTCCTTGTAAATTGATTAATTTATCGTCTATTTTTACGAATCCTATATAGCTGTTTATAAATAGCAGGCTATTATTATTTCCTCAATTGTAGAAATATGGTGACTTTTTATAGTGTTGAGTAACCTTTTATCAAATGTGGTATGCAACTACTGAACGTGACTTCTTCAACATTATTTTGTCTACATAGTACTAAATTGTTTATATTCTCACAACACCTTTCAATTCTAAATATTTCTTTGTTACAAACAATTAGGTTTTCATATTCTAATTTAATTAACTTATTTCCTTTTTTTACTGGTTTAATCATTATAGATTTAAAAGATTCCTTAATTGATGATGCATTTGATGCAATTTAACATCACTACACTCAATAGCTCCAATTAAATTTAAGTAAGGCATACTTGGTTTTTCTAATGTTTCTTTTATAACAATTAGTTCTTCGTTTGATAACATAAATGAGTTTACAATTCCGGCCTTTGCCCGTTGGATTGAGTAATCAATATTTATAGGTTGTCTAAAAAGTCTTGCGGTATTTTCGCAAGCTTGTCTTTGCAAGCGCGTAGTTCTAGTTGTATTCGTCGTATCGGTTCAAGCTAGAGCTTTTTGGAAAGCTCTTTTCACGTACTAACACGTGTTTGATTAATTGTTGTTTGCTTTTAGTCGTTCGTGAGTTAAAGCGTCGCAAACATGGAGCAAAATAAAGAGAAAATACGGCATATTTTACAGTACTACTACGATAAAGGCAAAAATGCATTTCATGCTGCCAATAAAATTTGTGCAGTTTATGGACCCGATACAGTTTCCATTTCCACCGCACAACGATGGTTTCAACGTTTTCGTTCTGGTGCAGAGGTGATCGAAGATGCGCCACGGTCCGGAAGGCCTGTCGTCGAAAATTGCGATAAAATCGCTGAATTGATCGAAAGAGACCGGCATAGTAGCAGCCGTAGCATCGGCCAAGAGCTGGGCATGAGTCATCAAACAGTTATAAACCATTTGAAGAAGCTTGGATTCAAAAAGAAGCTCGATGTATGGGTGCCACACGACTTGACGCAAAAAAACATGTTTGCCGTATGGATGCATGCGAATCGCTTCTGAATCGCAACAAAATCGACCCGTTTTTGAAGCGGATGGTGACTGGCGATGAAAAGTGGGTCACTTACTACAACGTGAAGCGCAAACGGTCGTGGTCGAAAAGCGGTGAAGCTGCCCAGACGGTGGCAAAGCCTGGATTGACGGCCAGGAAGGTTCTTCTGTGTGTTTGGTGGGATTGGCAGGGAATCTTCAGGGAACTCGTCATCGAACAAAACGGCGCATATTTGACTTAAATTGCATTATTAAAACCAATTTTATGAACAATTGAAAATTCAATAAAAATACCGCAAGACTTTTCTGACAACCTTTATTAATTCTTCTTTTATAAATTTGTAGCATACTTATATTTTATAAATTATTAATGTATTTATTTCTAAATGGCAATACCTTCTACTTGTTAAGATTTAATTTAAAGTTTTTCTTATATTCTTAGGGAATTACCTAAAACTGTAATGACTGCTAGATGTCTTTTGTCAAACTCTAAATTTGAATTTTATAACAAGATAGCCTTTGCCTATAAAAAGCCTGTGCCCTCTTGGAAAAAAACATTCCGTTTGGCAATCGGCGGTGAGCAGAGCTTACGTGCTTGCCAATGACCATGATTCAATTATTAAAGGTTTGCTCAGTAAACCGTTTTCTCGTTCTCTCTTGACGAATCGGCTCCCTTAGCAAGAAACTGTGTTGCTAACTCTAGAAATTGTAAGTAAAAGAGGAGCAAAAGTAAAATTTGTAGAACAAAAATAACCGTTAGCATCATTGCTATTTGATTTCTTCGTATTCGCTTACATTTGAATTTCTGAATTCGTGAGTTTGTGTAAGTATTTTAGTAAATTCATATTATTTATAATAATAAATAAATTATAATTTTACATTGATTAGGTTATTTTCGTGCTGATTTGAGCCTTTTCCTGCCCCTGTTTGTAAGTGAAGCTGTTTTAATCATTTTCCTGCCAGAGTGCAGCACAACCGTTTTGCAAGTGCGTCATACAGACACAAACACGGAAGTTCAAACCAATTGTGAATAGACTGCGCAATTATTTAAAGAGAACCTTTTCGTTTACAGGGTTCCAACTACCCATCTACAGCGCCACTCGTGTTTTAAAGCCCATATCCTAATTGGTATGTACATATATAAATTTTGCGTTACTTTTTTTTTGTCGGGAATAAAGTATGTTGTCTGTTTTCTTTAGCTTAAAAGTTATATAGTTTTATTTTATATATTTAATATTTATATAATGATGAAATTAGCTTTAGGAAATCAATGGTAATACAAATAATTTTAAGTTAATCAATAAAGCAAACAGACAACAATAACCGATGTTCCTTTAAATTTTATTTTACATGCCAACAAATAAAGGAACCGGGGCATATTATTTGTATGCGCTGGATTATTTAAGTTTACGTATGGAGTTTATTTCAGTTTCAATGTTTTATGGTGAACATAAACTTTGCTCCGGTTGTTCAGTAATTTCAGTGCAATGTTTATACATGTGTACTTGGTAGTTAGAAAATTAAAAAAGCTGATTAAGTTTTGTTACTTATTTAGTAAACCAAATATGCCAAAACCCAGTTGCAAATTTTGCCATAATACATGGGCAAAAGAAAACATCAGTATGCTCCATTTTCCGCAAGACGCAATAAATGGTCCGAGTCCTGCGGTGTCGAATTGCAGCCTGCTTCAAATCTTTGCTCGCTACATTTTACTGCAGAGGCTTTTGTATCTGGGGCGAATCGGAAACGGTTGAAACTATTTCAAGATGCTTTACCCATTGCTGTTGAAAGTATTTGCAGTTGGAATGAATTAAATAATAATTCTTCCAAATTCGTGGATGTTTCAACCCAAACCGAGTAAATATTAATAAAATTTAATTTCACAGCATGTTTTTTTTAATAAATGAAGTTTGTACTCTAGATCATATGAAGATTGTCGAGTATCATTTCTTGAAGTAGAAGTAGAGAAACTTAAAAACAAACTCGCTGAATATAAAAAGCTCGAAACTAGTGTGCAGTCCATTTTTACGGAAGGACAGGTGCGTAAACTTAGAGATGGCGACAAAAACGTTCACTGGACTTGGAACGATATTTCTTCCGCTATTTCTCTACATGCAGCCGGGCCGAGGGCATACGTGCACTTGTGCAAGAATGGATATATATTTCCAGGAGAATCGACCATTCGAAGATGGCTCCTGAAGGTAAAGGTAGACGATGGAGTCTTGAACTTTTCCTTAAATATAATGCGGAGAGCGAAAGAAACATCTGTTGATGATAGGCTGTGCATAATTTGTTTCGATAAAATGAAAATCGAAGCAATACACGAATACGATCCGGCGAACGATACCATTCGAAGCCCGTGCAACAACGTTCAAGTTGTGATTGCACGTGGACTTAAGTCCTCTTGGAAGCAGCCAGTCCTCTGTGTGTACGACTGCAAAATCACAAAATGCACCTTGGACAATTTAGTACAAAAAATTCACGAGTCTGGGTTCACTGGCGTAGGACTGGTATCGGTGGTATCGGTAACGTGGTTTTCAAATATAGCATCAGGCGGTAAAGTTTTTGTGTTTGCCGACGTGCCACATTTGCTTAAGCTGATTCGGTATCACTTCCTTGACACAGGATATATTTATAAAGATAAGTTTCTGACGTCGAGAACAATAGCACAGTTGCTTACGTTAACATCAGCTTCAGACGATTCAATATATATAATTGGCGCGTACACACTTTTTGGGTGTTTGGCCCAGCTCCTCCTCCTATTTGTGGTGTGCGTCTTGATGTTGTTCCACAAATGGAAGGATCTACAGTTTCAAGCCGACTCGGAACGGCAAGTATTTTTATGAGGAGCTTTTTCATGGCAAAAATACATTAGGAGGTTTGCCATTGCCTGCCGAGGGGCGACCACTTTTAGAAAAATGTTTTTTCTTAATTTTGGTGTTTCACCGAGACTCGAACCTACGTTCTCTCTGTGAATTGCGAATGGTAGTCGCGCACCAACCCATTCGGCTACGGCGGCCGCTTCAATAGCCTACAAAATATCGGAGGAACATCTCACAGTGCACCACGCTGGTCGTCAGAAGGTCAATTTGGCTGCTCAATTGTTTCGAACAGTACTACAAGTGCTATCAGAAGGTGTTATGCATTAGGGCATGATATTTACCATGCAATAGAAACAGCTGAGTTCATATCGATTGTGAACGACTGGAAGTTCACAAATTTTCAATCCATACCAACAATAAAGCCTTTCGGAATGGATTTGCTGCACCAACTACCATTTTTGGAAAGAATGAATTCATCTATGCACAACACAAGGACTTTTGGACGAAAAACGATGCTACCCTTTCAAAAAGGTGTGCTAATGAGCAACAACTGGCTCGGAGATTTATATATTATAGATATGTCCATGACCGCTATGACATTCAATATATCCTGACCTACCGATTAAACCAGGATATCATAGAGCATTTTTTTGGGTCAATGTGCGCGAAAGGTGGGCTTTTTGACAATCCAAGCCCCATGCATTTCAAATATAGGTTGCGGAAGCACTTACCAGGTAAGGGTGCTTTAAAAATACATAAGTTATGAACAAAAGTAACGTCGAATCAGATGAAACCGAGTATGAACCGTGGTAACGTCGAATCAGATGAAACCGAGTGGCTTCATCATAAGAAAGTTGGGACTGACAGAGCACATTTCCAATGAACCTACCTTCACTTGCGTTGATGAAGTGTCCGGAGGAGCCTTAACCAAGCCTAGCACCACTTTTCTAAATACTACAAAACAATTGGAGCTTGTAATCCAAAATTTTAACGGTAGAACTGTTCGGCACTGCGACGGCTATTTGGAAAAATTGATCGCGTGTTCGGGGCACGTAAATGTCAGCGTCAGCGTCAAGAACCTTTTCTTTAAAACTAGAATGTACCAACTAATTAAACATTTAAACAAATCATTGCGAAATAAAAGGCATTTTTAAAAAATCGCTTTAAATACAGTAATAATTAACTTAAAAAAGAACAGTTGGTTTTTCAAGTAGGTAGTAACATACGAAAATTTTTGACTTGGGGACCAAAACTATAAATTTACGTACGCAAAACATAGTCTAGTATGGCGTACATATGTTAAAGTGTGTTTTTAGTCAATTAAATTTGTGATGAATCTGCTTCTTCTATGAAATAATTTATTATGACCCTATTTGCCTATCGCATGGCAGTCGGTACTTCGTTACCGGACCAATGCGGAGTTGTATCCCAACATGTATGGGTAATGTTAATGCTCTCGCAATCACAACAACAAAATTCAATTCAAAAATTAATTCATAAAATCTAGTTATTTGACTAATTTCAACTATTTTGTTTTTTAATTCTCACTAGACAAATTCAGCTAAAACCTCCTACTTGCACCATATATTTGCTTAAACACTTACATATGTATATATGGTATATGAAATTAGACTTACATTGTTCACTAACCTTAACCCGCGGCCCCGCTCGTGTAGGAGTAGTTTTGAGGGATTTAGGATATGTATATAAAAGAATTACGAACAATAATGTAGAGGAACACCTCAAGGCGGAGAGCTGTCCCCTCTCCTCTGGGTGCTGGCAATAAACTTATTGCTAAAGAACCTAGAGGAGAGAAGACAAAACATCGCAGCTGATGCGGATGATGTTGCAATGGTTGTTGTTGTTGAGGTGGTTGAACATTTCTGAGCTGAAATGCTCCTAATTAGTGACCAGCACCGTTTTACTACCACTATCTCGTGAAATGATGAGATTTTTTTTTTTTTGTTGTTGTTTCCAAGTCAGATCCATTTAGTGAGGTCCAAGTATAGGAGCAAATCCTTTATCTCGATGACTGAGGTCTCCTTAATTTGCTGTAGGAAAGGCTTACCGAAGGATCGGAGTCGTGCCCTGGCTAGTCCCGGACATTCACATAAATAGTGGAACAGACTTTCCTTCGCCCCTTCCGCTTGACAGCTTCTACAGATAGGATTGAAGGGTAGATTGAGTCTAGCTGCATGATGCCCTACTTTCCAATGTCCTGTAAGGGTTGCAGTGATGCGTGAAATGTTTGGCCGAGAATATCCTAACAGGTCATTCGTCCTTTGGATTTTATATGACGGCCATGTGTTTTTTGTTGTGATACATGTAGGTATTTGCTTCCATCTTCTTTCGGCTAAAGCATGATAGTGGGAAGCAATAGATGCTTTTAGTGTGTTCAGTGGGGTGGAAACTGCCACCGCCTCTGCTATGTCTAGTGTCGAGCCCTTTCTTGCTAGCTCATCCGCCATCTCATTGCCTCGTATGTTCCTATGACCGGGAACCCATATCAGGGTAATTTCAAGCCAATGGCTGAGCAGTTTCAGCTCCTCTCTACACTGTAGGACCAGTTTGGATGAAATGTAGTTGGAGTCTAAGGCCTTAATAGCTGCTTGACTGTCTGAGAAGATAGCTACTCTTGCACCAACTACCTTGTAGAGTTCTAGGGATTTGCATGCTTCTCTGATCGCTAAAAGTTCTGCCTGGAACACGGCATAATCAGGAAGACGAATTGATTGAGATAGGTTGAGTGGCTCCGAATGGAAGCCAGCTCCCACACCACAGTTCATCTTAGAACCATCGATATAAATTTCGATATCGTGTCTTCCAATCACCTCTCCTTTGCTCCACTCGGTTCTCGGTGGAAAACGTACCGTAAAGCCTTTCTTGAAGTTGAGGTCGGGGACTGTGTAGTCTGATCCGTTTTTGAGCAGCGGGGTTCCCTGTAGGAGGATCTTGCTGTGATCGTACGGCCTTGTTGTCCAGCTTCCTATGTCTCTGAGTCTCACCGCGCTGCAAGTAGCTATTGTTTTAATGTGTAAATCTAATGGCAATAGATGTGTTAGTACATTGAGCGCTTCAGTAGGACTGGTGCTAAGCGCTCCTGTAGTTAAGGTACACGCTGTTCTTTGTATCTTGTTCAGCTTAGTTTTGTTGTATTTCCTTTCTGTTGCAGGCCACCAAACTAGTGCCGCATATGTTAGTATTGGCCTTACAATGGCTGTGTAGGACCAGTTGGATAGTTTTGGTTGGAGACCCCATTTTTCCCCAACATTCTCTTACACGTGTAAAGTGCTATATTCGCTTTCTTTACCCTGTACTCTACGTTGGACTTCCAGCTGAGTTTGGGGTCCAGGATAACCCCTAGGTATTTTGCCTGTTTGGTTAGCGTGAGGCAAACGCCGTTTAGTTTTGGGATATTAAAGTTTGGCACCTTGGTTTTCTTGGTGAATAGCATCAGTTCAGTTTTACTCGGGTTTCCACTTAAACCACAGTCCGTGGCCCAATTGCTGAGTAATACCAGAGCTCCTTCCATAATCTCACTGATTGTGGTTGGAAACATTCCTGAAACCATAAGCACTATGTCGTCCGCGTACGCTACCACTTTAATTCCCTTTTGGTTAAATTTGGTGAGGATGTTGTTGGCGACTCGTAACCATAGCAGAGGGGATAAGACTCCTCCCTGAGGGGTTCTCCTGTTGACAGAGCGTTTTATCGTGCTTCTGCCTACCTCACCGATGATTATTCTAGTTTTGAGCATGTTCTCTATCCATTCGTTGAGACCTATGTCTATGCCTAACATGTTAAGAGCCTCAATTATAGATTTTGTGGTAACATTGTTGAAGGCCCCCTCTATGTCGAGAAAAGCGACTAGTGAGTATTGCTTGTATTCTATGCTCCTCTCAATCTCACTTACAACCTCATGAAGAGCTGTCTCTGTGGATTTTCCTTTGAGATAGGCATGTTGAGATGGGGAAATCGTTGAGTCTGTAATCTTTTCCCTGAGATATACATCCAACAATCGCTCGAGAGTTTTGAGGATAAAGGAGGATAGGCTGATGGGTCTGAAATCTTTCGCTGTATCATGACCGCGTCTACCAGCTGTAGGGATAAAGATTACCTTAACCCTCCTCTAGGTTTTTGGTATGTGCCCCAGCATAAGGCTTTTCCTGAAAGAGACCTCCAGCCAAGGAATCGCCGTTTCTCAAGTGTTCCACAGCATGGCTGGGAATATCCCATCTGGACCGGCTGCCTTATATGGTTCAAAGTTTTTTATCGCCCATAATATTCTATCTTGTGATACGATGTGGTTGATTCTAATGGGTGATATTTTGGATGTTTGAACACTGTCAGTATTGTTCTCAATATATTCTGTGTTGCCTGGGAAGTGTGTATTTACAAGATGTTCTAGTGTGTCCGCCGATGATTTTGTCCACTCTCCGGTATCTTTCTTCAAGAAGGAAGGGCAGGCGTGTTCCTTGGATAAAAGCTTGCCTAGTCTGGCCGTATCTTTGGTTGATTCTATGGAACTACAAAAATCTCTCCAAGCCTCTGTCCGAGCCTCTTTGATTGCCTTCTTGTATTCCCTAAGGCAGTCTTTGTAGGGTTTGAAGTATTTGTGTTTGTAGCAGATGTTGAAGATTTCTCTTGTCATTTTCCTGAGTTGACTTAGATCTTCATTCCACCAGGTAGGATAGGTTGTTTTGCCATATGTGGCGGGACATGAAGCTTCAAGTCCTTTCGTCAACGAAGTTTCGAAAGCTCTTACTTTCTCATCTAGGTCTTCCCCTGACGTTATGGTTCTGTTTAAGTGTTGAAGTTTAGACTGGGTCACTCTACGGAATGTGTGCCAGTTTGTTCTTCTAGGATTTCTATATGGGATTGGTTTCTCAAGCTTAAGATTGATATCGAAGAGGATCCAGCTGTGGTCCGAGAAGGATCTCTTGTCGGATACCCTCCAATTTGTGACTATTTGGGAATTATTATTTGTGCATAGGGTAACGTCTAAGACCTCTTCTCAGCCTGGAAAGTTTGCCGAGCTCGGAAAAGTGAAGGTTGGGGTGGTCCCTACATTACGTATGTCTAGGTTGATGTTTAATAGGAATTCAAAAAGTGGAATTCATTCGTCTCTGAACTGCCCCAGAGCTCATTTCTGGCGTTTACTCACAGCCCATCAATAGTTTGTCTGTGCTGTTTAATGTTGACAGGAATCGAGCCACTTCGTCTGGCGGCGCCGGTTTCTCATGTGGCATATACACCGATGCCAGGTATATCGCCGATTTCTGCAGCTCCACTTTCACCGCCGTAAAATCAGGAGTACTAAAATTAGAACACAGAAAAGCTTTTAAGTGTTTTTTAGTGATTATGCATGACCGTGGCTTACCGTCTGCTTTGTTGTAGAATATGTTGATGCTCTTGTTGTTTTGGAACCCCTTAATCTCGTTGTCTCTGACCCAGGGCTCCTGTATGAAACCGATGTCTATGTCCCCTTCCCTGAGGGAGACATCCAAGTTCTCTGTAGCACATTTCGAGTGCTGCAGATTCACCTGTATGGCTCTAGACATCGGATTTATTGTCGTCTTCAGCTAGGTCCAGCTTTTCTAGCCTTTCTAGCTGTATGTTGTTGTCGACCTCATCTGGGTCTTCCTCATTTTCATTGCTGTCTGCTTTGAAAATTTTCGTGTTGTTTTAGTATTGGCAGGCACTTATCGTTGATCTGCAGAACGAATGACATGCTGCTCTTTTGCGGTTTTTCTGCCTTCACGATTGCCCAGTCGTCCATCGGCACCGCAGGGTTGTGTGACTTGAGGTATTTCAGCACTTCTGCACCGCTCAAGTCCATCACTGGTAGCCAAATGCGAGCGCGAGGAGGGCAAGGGATGTCCTTGGCCGGAATTAGCTTAAGTTTTAAGCCTTCCAGTGTGCTGCTGATCTCAGCAACACACCTTTCTAGGACAACCCTTGCCCAGTCGTCGTCGCACTTGATAACCCTGCAGCCGCGAAGTACTCCTGCAGAATCGAAGGAAGGGAGAGTTCCGCCCTGTGCTCCAACCACATGCTTGTCTAGCACGAGCTTGGACAGTTTGGCCTCCACTTGCCCCCACTTCTGCAGGACCACTTTGCCACTGTTTGTGGTTTCGTCGATTAGTGCATAGAGGAGGTTATCCTTAACCACCTCACTGAACGGTCGTTGCTTCGTTTCTTCGATGCTGCTGGACACCTTAGGTCTCTTCGGGGCCTGATCGATCACGTCCTGTGACCTGTTTCTCTTCAACGCATCGCCTTTTTTCTTGTCGCCTTCTTTAGGTTTTTTGGATAAGAAGTCTTCGTACTCCTTAACCACCTGCTGGTATTTTAATTTGAAAATTAGAAAATAATTTTTTATTAATAACCATAATATTACAATACCCGGCATCCATTGCTATGCCTCGTTGAATAAAATCAAAACAACCAATCAAAAAAATATCAAGCAAAATTATTTTTATTAATTTTCTATCTCAAACCGTTTTTGAACTTTGCATTTGGGTCATAGTTGAACAGCTTTTGCGGATTATGAAGTCTAGAGTGTGCTATAAATAGTGGGAAATAGGAAAAATTAAGATTTTTTAGATTAAATTTAAGCAAATATTCAATTATTAGTGACGAATGAGAGTGGTGGCGCGGCCTGGGGGCTGTGGGAAGGGAGATCCATCATAAAAACATGCATATAACCTTCATTGGGTGAAAATATGAAGGTATAAAAATTTTTACGTCATTTGGTGTTGTCGTTTCGTAGTGATGCGTGACAACGAACAGACATTCACCTTTATAGTATAGATGAGGAATGAATTTTGAAATAACTTATTTACATTCAAATATTAATTTTAAATTATGTTTTAAGCCGTTTGCAGCTTATGTATATAATTGGCGCGTATACCCTTTCTGAGTGTTTGGCCCAGCTCCTCCTCCTATTTGTGGTGTCCGTCTTAATGTTGTTCCACAAATGGAGGGACCTACAGTTTCAAGCCGACTCCGAACGGCAGATATTTTTATGAGGAGCTTTTTCTTGGCAGAAATACACTCGGAGGTTTGCCATTGCCTGCCGGGGGGCGACCGCTATTAGAAAAATGTTTTTCTTAATTTAGTGTTTCACTGAGATTCGAACCTACGCTCTCTGTGAATTCCGAATAGTAGTCACGCTCCAAGCCACGGCGGCCGCCCGAAGAGGGATTTAATTTTTTCCCCTTTCGCACCTTTCTTTAATGCAACCTTCTTAAATGTAACCTTTTGTAAGGGAGTGTCAAAATTCTAATGTCACAAGTGAGCAAACCTTTAATAATTGAAGCATGCCAATGACTACCATTGTAGTGTGAACAGCGTTGGCTGGCCGCTACATGGTGATTGTTGCTAGCATATCTGTACTTGTAGTGGGGACAGCGTTGGCTGGCCGCTGCAAAACAGGTGTTGCTCTTGCTCGCGCAGCTTACTCAACGCGTTTGTTTTTATTTTTCCGACGTTTTTCTTAAGGTTAAAAATATACAAAATGCAAGAGTTTTATTTTATAATAAATTAAATTATACTTCATAATAAAATAAATACAACTTTACAAATTTTAATTTCCTTTCAACAGGTTTTTCTATTTCTATGTAGTTTCAGAGCCTCGCATGATTTCATTTCGCTTAAAATTACATTTGACATTTTTGTTAAATCATTACTTCTTTCTAATATAGATTTATTAATTATAACTTGTTGATTATTGTTACTTAAAATATTATTTATGTTGTTACTTATTATCTTTAAATCTTCTTGATCGGGGGAATCAGCAAGCCATATCCAGGCTGTGCCAAAGGATTCTATTGCTCTTTTGATTTTTCTGGGCTTTAAGGATGGAATGGGATTATAAGGATGGAATGGATTTTTCTTCTTTGGATAGGAAGGGATAATTACGGCTTTTCTTATGTGATCACATCATGTTATAGGTATTATGTAGTACATGTTTTCAAGTTTGGAGTCATATTGGTCAAGGTTGATAGCGTGTATTAGTCGAATTGTTCCGGTCTGAACCTTGGTAGCTCCCAATTCTATTGTTGCTATGGGGCCATTAGTGTAATACAAAATTTGAGTTTCAGCATTACCCAGCGCTAGTAGGATACTAAAGGATGGTTCTATATGTAGAAGTCCACGCAAGTGGCGAAAGTTACTGATCGCCATTTACTTGGGAGTGACCATATGGTTTCAGCAGCTTACATCTTCCGGGACTAGCCCAAGTATCCTCTGGGTAGCTTCCTAACACCCGCTCGAGAGCGAAAAATGTAGGACCTTGCGACGTCTTCTACAGCTGTCTTGTAAAAGAGGGCAAATTTGGTGTCGGATTTGTTGTGGGAGAGAAACTTCGTTGCCAAGTACTGTTGTTGACTTCAGTGGACGGGCGTGTCGCAATAATCCGCATCGAAGTGCGGTTTTCTAACATCTCGCTCATTTTCCCCCACGCCCCGACGGAAGAGAAGGACTACCTAATTATATGACCAAAGATTCCTTCTATGAGCGTATGGAACATTCCTATGAGCGTGCTTGACGACTTCAACGCCAGGGTGGGTAACGAGGGAATTTTAGGAAAATTCAGCCTGCAGCACCAGATTGCAGCATAAGAAAATGCACCAAGCTACGTGGCTGTCTCCTGATCGAAAAAAGCGAAACCAGATCGATCATGTTGTGTTAGATGGAACACACGCTGCTAGTATTTTAGATGTACTTACGACCCAACATCGACTCGGATCATTACCTTGTTGCAGCCAAACTACGCACACTCCTCTGTGCAGCAAAAAACATACATCTAACTACGCAAAGAATGTTCAACATCGGCATTTCTCATTCTCTACGTACCACCACCGAAGAAGAAATCGAATTACGGCGAGCCCGAAAAAACAATTGGTACAACGAGGACTGTCATGCTGCCGCAGAAAGAAAAGAAGCTGCCTGTAGAACCACGCTGCGCTCGGGCGCAAGGTGAGATTTACAGATTTTGCAGTTTGTGGTTTAATTGCTATCTTTATATTATTTTTTATTAATATAACATATAGTTTTCCGAGGTGAAAATGACCGCTTTCTGTTGGTTTAGACTGTCGTTACCAAGAATTCCGTTAGATTAGATTAGATTAGATATGTGGGAGGTTGGACAAGTCCAAGCACTCAATCAATAGACCATTGAACTACACGATAGAAATCAGTAGAAAGAATAGAGATAGGAAAGATAGAACGTGTATGGTAAAAACGGATAGATTAGTTTGAGGTCACTCTTCCATAAATCTCTTGGATTCATTGATGAATTTTAAGACATCCGGAAGAGGAAGAGGATGAGCTTTGTCCATCGCAACCCAATATCCTTAGTCTGATTCTGGCAAATGCAGGACAGCTACAGAGGAAATGCTCTGCAGTGTCGTCATTCTCAAGACAGGATAGGCATATCGGGCTGTCCACGACCCCCATGGTAGCCATATGCTGACCACAGACGTTGTGCCCTATGATTGCACCCACCGGTACTCTCAGGTCCTTCCTGCTGAGTTTTAGGAGGAAGGTCGCTGTTTTTCCTGTTTGGTTCTTTCACAAAGCACTTGGCTACTCTGCACGAGTTCAACTCAGACCAACGACCTCTGTGAGTAGACCTCATGAAGTCGTCAATCCATAGTTGAATCGATGCGGAATTGACACCTATAAAGGGTTCAGGGCCTAGTGGGATACTTGCAGAGCCTTCATTTTCCAATTTATCAGCCAACTCGTTCCCTGCAATACCACAATGTCCAGGCACCCAAATAAGACAAACTTTGTTGTGTTTTGCAACACTGTTCAGTTTTGTCTTACATTCACCGACCAACTTCGAAGAGCAGCGTGGGTTAGCAAGGGCTTTCAGTGCAGCTTCACTGTCACTATAAATTCCAATACTGTTGCCCCGCCACTTTTTCTCAATTAGCCAGTACGCCACATTCAAGATGGCATAGACTTCCGTAAGGAATACCGTGGCCCTCTGTCCTGTGGCATAGAAGTGCTTAGTGTCTTCGTCTAAGTACCATCCAGATCCGCTTCCATCGCTGGTTTTGGATCCGTCGGTGTAGAAAGTGTGCTGGTATCCCTTTAATAGGTTCTCTGGACTTAACGATTGATCTCTATCTGGAATCAAAACATTATACTTCCTACCGAAGCTAACGACAGGCACCCGATTGTCCACCGGCATCTGACAGTGGCCAGTGCTTACTTAATTTCCCCAGACTCCTTTTAACTTGAGCCTGTACACCGCCTTCATTGCTTCCTTTCGAATTTGAAGATCTAGAGGTTGCAAGTTCAGAATGACATTAAGGGCATCACCAGATGTTGTGCTCATGGCACCTGTGATACCCAAGCACACATTTCTCTGTGGCCTGTTTAGGGGTTTTACTCTGAAATTAACCATTGTGGGTTTCCACCATACTACAGAGGCGTATGTAATAATGGGTCTAATCAGGGTGATGTACAGCCAGCGTACTATCGCCGGTCTTAGACCCCATGTCTTGCCAAAGGTTTTCTTACACTGCCAGAAGACTTTTAGTGTTCGAGAGACCTTCTGCTCGACGTGCTTCTTCCAGGCAAGTTTACTATCTAGGATTACTCCTAGATATTTAACCTCAGAAGACAGTTGCAGTGTTACCCCTTTCAATGTGGGTAGTAACAGGCCTTCCATATTGCGTTTCCTAGTGAAAAGCACTAAGGTATATTAATTTTTGTCGGATTCAACGAAAAACCATGCAATTCGCACCAATACTCAATCTTATTTAGAGCTATCTGCATTTTATTGCATATAACTTCAAGTGATCGTCCTGAGACTAATACGTACACATCGTCTGCGTAGGTTTCGATGTGTCCAATTTCATGCAGATCATTAAGAAGAGAGTCCACCACGAAGCACCAGAGTACACCGCCTTGTGGGCAACCCTTCTTAACCTCAACCCTGACTCCTTCATCGCTTTCTCTATCCATGGTAAGCAGTCTTTTGGATAGCATAGAGTGGATCCATCTGGCAATGATTTCTTCTACCCCATGACTTCTGATAGAAGAGCACATAGAGTCAAAGGTAGCATTGTCGAAAGCTCCTTCAATGTCCACAAACACACCAAGAGTGTCCTCTCTTGTTTCCAGCCCTTTTTCGATTATGCTAACGCACTCGTGCAGATCCGATTCGCAAGATATCCCACTTTGATAAGCATGTTGTCTGACGCAGAGGGGGTTTCGACTTAGAGCCCCCGTCCTAATGTGCTTCTCCACCATACATTCCAGACCCTTAAGCATAAACGATGTCAAAATTATAGGTCTGAAACTTTTTGGTAAAGCGTAGCTGTCCTTACCTGGCTTTGGGACAAATGCAACTTTCACCAAACGCCACAGTTGTGGAACATAAGCGTGCGCAAGACATGCCGTAAAGATTCTTTTCAAAGCCTTTTATAGTTGTTCTCCGCCTCGCTTGAGCATGATTGGGTAAATGCCATCGGGTCCTGGGGACTTAAAGTTTTCGAATGACGAGAAGGCGAACCTTATCGTTTCCTCGTTAACTATCCTGGATGCAATAAACCTATCACATCTGCTGGTAATTATATTGACATGATCAGATTGATCGATACAGCTTTGACCAACAACATTCCTGGAGCCAGGGAAATGTGTTGAAAAGAGAACATCGTACACTTCTGATTTTTAGTCCGTATAAGTACCATCTGGTTTGAGCGGTGAGTCTAGCCTAGCCGTCCGGTCTCTTTGGAGGGTTTTGCATAACCTCGCTGAACTCTTCCGTTCCTCCAGTTCACTGCAGAAGGTTCTATAAGAGTCCAATTTAGATTATCTAATTTTCTTTTTATATTCCTTCCTCAGCTTTCGGTATTCAGTCCAATCTTCTTTCAACTGAGTTTTAAGAGCTCTGTTAAGAAGTTTCCTCGAAGGTTTCCGGAGTTTCGAGAGTTCTGCGTTCCACCAAGGGACTATCTTACCCTATAACACTCGATCAAAGTTCGCCCCAATGAGTTTGTGGCTTCTTCAATCGCAGTTATTGTCCGAGTTTGGGAACATCACGGATTTCTTCTTTAGTGAGATCCTCATATCGTGTCCAATCCGCTTTTCGAGGATTCCGGCCTGCTGGGGTCGAGATTGTCTCGGCCGGAAGCTTGAACTCTGGTCCGACAGGGAATCTTTATCGAGTACTTTGAAACAAGTGATATGATCTGATATTTTATCGTTAGATAATGTCATATCCCCCTCGGCAGGCAATGTGTGTATTTCTGCCATAAAACAGCTCCTCATAAAAGTACTGCCGTTCGGAATCGGCTTGAAACAGTAGGTCCCCCTATTTTTGGAATAACACCAAGACGCGCTACAAATAGGAGGAGGAGCTCGGCCAAACACCCAAAAAGGGTGTACGCGCCAATTATATATAAAAAAAAAAAATAATGTCATATCAATCACTTTCTGCCTTCTGCTGGTCACAAAAGTCGGACTGGTGCCAACGTTCTGTATGACCAAGCGAGATGACAGAATGAAGTCCATAAGTTTAGGCCCCCTGAAGTTACATTTTGTGCTACCCCAGAGTGTGTTCTGTGAATTTGCGTCACATCCCACATTTAGACCTAATCCCATGGATTCAGCATATCTTACAACTTCCGTAAACTCCTTCGTAGGGGGAGGGAGAATGGAGTCACAAGGGAAATAGGCCGAGACGACAATTGTCTCTACTTCTTTCCCCTCTAATCGATACTTTATTTCAACTGCAACTAAGTCTTGATAACAGAATTGTCGTAACAAAGTGCAACCAAACGCTTTCGACATAATAATACACGTACGCGGACGGACCTCTCCCTCTTTATGAAGGATAGACCCCCACTTTATATCTCCCAAGCCCCGTATTTGTCCTTTAGCCACCCAAGGTTCTTGAATTAATATTATATGAGGATTCTTGTGCAGTTTCGCTTGACTACGGCATAAAAGAGCCGTAGCCGATATGCTATGCTGCAAGCTAACTTGCGTAAATGAAATGTTTGATGTCATAAGGACACCCATAATTCCAACCTTACACTTTTCTTATATATCAGAGTCGAGGACAGTAACTAGTATCCGTCCTAGATTCAAATATAGGCGCATTCCATACCTCGACCTTATGACCTTCAACGATTCAGGATCCACACCAAGAACCAAATGGGAACAGTTTCCATATTTAGGATCCATCCCCGCTTTGGTGTAGTGGTATGATCTCCAGTTCTTCGTATCAAGTCCCTCGTTCAGGGCATGGAGCCTAGAGATGGTCGCATGCGGCTCCCTTGGAGGCCCAGGGATCAGCATGCTCACCCTCACCAGTTTTCTAATTTTGTTCCTTTGCCGAATGACAAACTTACATCCTTCAAACGCTGGCATCGCAGCCACTGTTTTGGTCAGCCATTCGAACGATTGAGTGATTGAGCATTGCACCTTCAAGATACCTTGCTCAACTCTCATTCGTTCGATTCTAGGTACGTCTGCTTTTTTTGGGACAATTGGATATGACCATCGCCACAGATCTCCACCATCATGCCGCTGGCTGCTTGCGCAGCATAGTTACCTCCAACGGACAATAGTGGATCACTAGGCGGAGCCGGTTTTGCGCTCGCTACTGCGCTCTTAGCCCCCGCGGCACTCGTTCCACTGGATTCGTTGGTACTACTACCAGGTACTTGATTGCTGCAAGAGGCTCCTCCTGCAGTCACTACAACTTGTTGTCTAAGGTCGGTTACTACGGATTTCAGTTTATTACCTTTTCTCTTTTTTTTCTTCCTCGTGCCAACTGGTGCGCTCACCGTCGCTTCATCTGTCAAGGTGGCCAGATCAGATGGGTCATCATCAGATCTGTTCCTCTTGCCAGAATCGGCTACAGGAGTGGACGAAGACAGATGAGCAGCAACTCCGGCCCGAGTTGCAGTTGGCATAGCTACGTTAGCCGCAGTCATACCTACTGTTTCACTTGCCTTCTTCGCGTTCCTCTGCCTTTGCCGCTTCTTCTGTCTATTCGACAGATTTTCCCCTGAAGCTGGCATCTGTTCCGTGGCCATTGGTGCGCTGGTACCTTCTGAGCGTGAACCCTGATTAACCATAGCAATAACAGTCGCCGAAACTGGTGCCAGGATAGGAACCAATTTGGTTTTCTCAGTCGTGGTGACATGACAGGCATAACCACGTCTGCCTCCTCCAAATTGCCTCCCGAATCAGACGCTTTCTTTGTAGCCGTTAGTGCAGTGGTACTTTTCGAATTTGCATCCAAATTAACCACATTACTTCCGTCCGCAGAGGAAAGCGTCAGAGCACTGAGACGTAAATGAGTTAGCGCAGCCTCCATAGGATCAGCTAAAGGGTTTGCAGGGGTCACCTGCATCCCCATTGCTTTCGCTGGTTCCACTAAGCCGAACTCATTTTCGCCCAGTAAAAGGCTCTCTATAGAGTTACGTATAGAGCCTGACGAGGATGCACCGTCCTATAGGTGTCCATCCACAAGAATTCCGCGAAAAGATATTAATGTACATATACAAAATTTTAAATTTTCTTTTATTCCGAAAAGGTTAATTAAGTAGAAAATTTCATTGTTGGGAATAGAATTCCTGGTGAGTTATGGTTGTATATAATTTTTATCTGAGCCGGTATCAATTAATAATATTAGCGTTTCCACGTTACTATCCTTGCACTGGAAGTAAGGTAGCGTGGAATTATATATACATATATATGTATATATGTATAATTAGCGCGTACACTCTTTTTGGGTGTTTGGCCGAGCTCCTCCTCCTATTTGTGGTGTGCGTCTTGATGTTCTTCCACAAATGGAGGGACCTATAGTCTCAAGACGACTCCGAACGGCAGATATTTTTATGAGGAGCTTTTTCATTGCAGAAATACACTCGGAGGTTTGCCATTACCTGCCGAGGGGCGACCGCTATTAGAAAAAACTTTTCTGAAAGTGGAACTCGTTAGCCTAAAAAACGTCCTCTTCTGAGGCGTTGTCATAGGTGTAGTTGTCATTTGAGATATACTGGTCGTAATAGTTCTCCCAGGATTCTAAATTTCCTAGTTTTGTTGTCCTTCGTTATTTACTGTATTTTATGTAGGTTCTATGTGATTACTTCTGTGTTGTTTGAAGCAGTGGCGGATCCACGGGGGGGGTTTTCGGGTCTCTTGAAGTTTTTTTTGTGCTGAAAACGAATTTGATCTTGAAAATGCTCCAGCACGTCAGGACTTTTGGCAATTTGTGGTTAAATAGTCAAGAAATGCCGATTTTGGACATCTTTATGAATTTTTTTTGAGTAAGGTAAATTTTTTTTTTATTTTCCACAACGGAATCGCAAAGTAATACTCTGTAGCTTTAAAATCCATTTTTTAAAAGACTTCTAGGATGAATGAAAAAAAAGTTATACTATTTTGAATTTAAGACTTTTAGACATGCAAATTCATTTTCTTAACGCCCTCTTTAATGGCGCAACAGATTCTTAGAAAACTATGTATGTTCGACATTGGTGTCGATGATTACAAATCTGATGTTAGTTTTTTAGCAACGGCTCTTTCATGGTAACTTTCTTGCCGTTATATAGCAACACATGTTATTAGAGAAAAGCGCAATTAAATATATAATATTATATATAAACGCGAACGTTTCGTTTGAAGAACTTTATTGGAGTGAATTGAGTCACAGTAAGCATTAATACAAGAAGAAGAAGTAAAGAAGTTACAAACAGGGTTGATATTTTTTTCGTACTTAAACTATACATGGTTGAATTGCAAGTTGGCTCCAACACATGTTATAATATATTGTATCTTAAATAGGCGTAATTATTTATGAAGGTGTCCCACGATGTATAAAAACCACCAATTATTCTTGTAATTTTGAATCAAAGTCCTTTACTATTTTTAGAATTTTTTTTACAAGATATCTAGAGCTATTAGTTTTTTCATCGGCTAGTCACGACATGCCGCGCGAATAATGCCATATTTTATTCACGAAATTGATTTTTAATAAAAACACCCTTCTAAAATACCCCGGACCCCCCCCCCCCCCCCCCCTTTATGAAATCCTGGATCCGCCACTGGTTTGAAGTGTTGATGTACTTGGTTTGATGTGGTATTCGGTCGCGTTCCAGCAAAGGCATTGTTATTTGGTCTATTCATGTAATATATTTTTGGTCTTTTTGACTCGTCTACGTCCATTGGGACTGGTGGTTTGAGTTGGGTGGGCTCAGCGGTGAGTTTTGGTATTGATAGGGCCTTGGTGGCTGCTTTTGAGGATAATTGAAGTTTTGTTGGTATTGCGGTTTATCTAAATTGTCTTGATGTTGTGGATTAACCGAATTATACTGCTATTTTGGATACCTTTACGGCGGCCGCCGTAGCCGAATGGGTTGGTGCGTGACTACCATTCGGAATTCACAGAAAGAACGTAGGTTCAAATCTCGGTGAAACACCAAAATTAAAGAAAAAATTTTTCGAATAGCGGTCGCCCTTCGGCAGGCAATAGCAAACCTCCGAGTGTATTTCTGCCATGAAAAAGCTCCTCATAAAAATATCTGCCGTTCGGAGTCGGCTTGAGACTATAGGTCCCTCCATTTGTGGAATAACATCAAGACGCACACCACAAATAGGAAGAGGAGCTCGGCCAAACACCCAAAAATGGTGTTCGCGCCAATTATAGGTATATATACCTATATATATATTAGTATTGAGGCTGCAAATTTCTATTTATGATTAGTTGAACAAAGCTGGGAATGCAAGCCGTTGTTTGAGGTAAAAGGGCAAGGTCTGGATAAATGGGTTGTGTTGGGAAGTGCTGATTTCTTGGTGGAAGTGGAGGTGGGTTGGCTTTGATTTTGCAATTTCATGCATAGTTGCAGCGCCTAAGGCAGGTCTGTTGGTTCCTTGATTGCAAGTAGTTTTGGAAGGCCTCCATTCAGGCCTCTAATAAATGTATCTTGTGCTTTGTCGCGGTAGGTCTTTGTTAGGATGTTAATTGGTTCTTGTTCTCTTTCAAGGCAGGCTATTTGGTTTAATACAAAAGAAAGGTGGGAAAATACATCTTGGTAAAACTCATTAATGGTTTTACTCCTTTTGAAAAGTGCTGACATCTGGTACTATAAAGTACTAATGTCCATTTGTCGGCATCCACTATGCGGCATCCACTTGAGGCATTTCGATATGGCTTCCCAATTAAGCGGAATATTATAGGATTCTAGGGCTACATCGGCATTTTCCGTTATTTCACTTCTAATGACATTGAAAACTCCATCCATGACGCGAATTATCTAGGGTCGCCTGAAAAATCTCTAAGAAACCTTACTACATCTGGTACTCTTTTGAGTCCTGATAGGTTCCCGCATGCCTTGCGTTGATTGTCTGATCTGTTATAAGGTCTCTTGTGGGGTTAACAATATTTTGGATTAGTTTTGGTGCTTCCGTCGAAATAATTTGAGTTACTATGCCTCGAATAACACTCGCTAGTTCTGGGCTTACCTGAGGGCTTAGGGCTGGGGGTTGTGCAGACGCGTTGATAACTGAGCGTCTGACTAAAGGATCTGGCATTTTGGAATATATTAAATGTCCTTCTTATAAATTTAGTGGTTTTTTTTTCTTCCTTTTTCTTGACGTTTTGTTTTAATTGTTCCAAATTAACTGTTTTTAAAAAAATATTCTAATTTAAATATTCTTACACAATATTCCTACTGAAATGATCTAACTTAAAAATGCTTACAAAAAATGGTTTAAATTTAATTATTCTTACCCAATATTAAATATTCTAACTTAGATATTGTTACGTGGATCCCACGGCGAACTGGGTGCATCCCTTTTGCATTATAAGCTACTCCGGTCCCTCGTTGGGCACTCTTCGCGGGTGCGTGGTTCTCATCAATCGATCATCAAGGATGATGGTATGGTAAAAAAAAATGTTGAAGGGAACTTTGGATTCAAAGTCACTCGGCCTGTGTTTCACAGAATTTAGCTCGGTGTGAAACAATTGTGCAGAGTTAAATTTTGTGAAACACATTCCGAGTGACGTCGGCTTATCTGTCAATATCGCTCAAAGCCGAATAACAATCTGCTAGGTAGTACACCTTCAAAAATCTTTTCACCATGCTGCTCAGCGTGATGGCGACTAAAATCATAGTCGCTATGGCTGCGCCTGTGAATGTATTTTATTCTTCAAAATCCAAGAATTGGTTTCCTACATTTCCGGCCGTTTGCGACTTACAGTATCTCTCAAACGCTTCAAAACGGATAACTAATATTCTTTATTGACTGTCTGGCCCGATGGAAGGTACTCATGGTGCACCACACCTTGGCAATCGAAGAAAACAGTCAACATCATCTTCCCGGTGCGTTTTGATCATATGTTAAATGTATGTATATGAATTGCCATATTTTAGGCAGGAATTCATTCATTCGGGTATTTACTCCCAAATTATTGCATGTAGATGTGATAAGGCGGTAGGTCATGGTTTATTCAGTACAAACTGGCGGACAAGGCTGGAGTTTTTGCAAAAATAAAGTCTATGTGAATAAGCCAACAACGGTTCCATGGCTGAAATAAAACATTCGGATCGAGGTTGCGGAACTCAATGCGATATTGTGTGAGTGAGTCCTTGACAACAGTAATTCTCGTATGACAGCCTGTAGACGTGCTCAAATGATGTAATTTTGTGTTACACATAGTTTAACTGGTGCTCAATGTCGAACTGGACCCAGCAGCAAAAATAAGAACAAAAAAATATCTACTTTAAAGATACCTATATTTAAATAGAAAGGATCGCATTGAATTTGAATCGTAAAAAGGACTAAATATTTAAAAAAATATCAAACAAAAACTTTCTTGAATAAGAATTTTTAGCGCAAAGACAAATTGAAAGTCTAGATTAAAAAAAAGAACTTCCAAATTACGATGTAGGTAAAATACAGAAAATAACAAAAAAATCTAAATATCCTAAACAAAAGTGTGAAACATATCAAATGAAAATGCAAACGCCATTATGAGGCGAAGTGGTAAAAAATAATGAATACAAATTGACGTAAAAACTGCTTCGACAGCAAAAGCTAATTTGAGACAGTGAATTCTAAACAAACAGTTTTAACTCAAATTCCATAAAAAAGACTTATGAGTACTGAAATAAAAAATGTGCGAGTCAAAGGGAAACAGGATCGAGAAAGGCAAAAGGAAGGTTGGAAAACATTGAAATATAGAGTAAGCAAAATTATTTTTAAAACAACTGTTAAACTTAAAAACAAGCACATTGTAAAAAGTTATAAACATTATTATGGGAAACAAGAGATCCATTATATTCATTATATAATATATGTCTATTATTTGGAATATGGCGCTATATCACATTCTACGTCAAATCATACGAGGTGTGTTCAAAAAGTATCGCGAATTTTGAATTTTCGCTAGCTACGTATATTCGAATTTCGATTCTTTTGTGCCGATATGTACTTATATCCCTCACTCATGCCGACGAGTTCGGCCATTTTGAATGTTCAGTTAATTGTTGATAGCTGCTTTGCTTGCACGTGTCTCGGCTCGTCTTCGATTTTTACCTATTCAAAAAGATGGATCAAAGAACCTGTAACAAATTTTGTGTGAAAACGAAATTAAGTGCGCGCATGCATTCCGAATGTTGACTGTGTCATACGGAGAAGCTACTTTGGACCAAAGCAACGTTTATCGGTAGTACAAAATGTTCTCAGAAGGCCGAGAAGATATAAACGACGAAAAACGTGCCGGACGACCGAGCACTTCAACAACAGACGAAAAAATTGATGAAGTGAAGAAAATGGTATTGGCC
The DNA here is from genome assembly GCF_027943255.1 of Anastrepha obliqua. Lineage (NCBI taxonomy): Eukaryota > Metazoa > Arthropoda > Insecta > Diptera > Tephritidae > Anastrepha > Anastrepha obliqua. Next base: position 40,704,761 of record NC_072897.1, on the reverse strand, counting down.
AATCGTCGAATCACCGTTAGAGAAGTTTCTGAGGACCTAGACATAGCGATTGGCTCGTGTCATTCGATTTTTTTCAATGATTTTGGCATGAGACGGGTCGCCGCAAAATTCGTACCAAAACTGCTCAATTTCGACCAAAAGCAGCATCGCATGAACATTGCTTATAAGATGTTGGACTCTGTCCGGGACGACCCAAATTTGCTCCAGAGGGTCATAACTGGTGACAAATCGTGGGTTTTTGGTTATGACGTGGAAACCAAAGCTTAATCATCTCAATGGAACCTGCCGCACGAACCAAGACCGCAAAAAGCGCGCCAAGTTCGGTCGAATGTAAAAGTTTTGCTTACCGTTTTCTTCGATTGCATGGGCGTTGTGCATAAGGAATATTACCTGAGAGTTATGCGCAATTTGCGCGAAGCAATCCGCCAGAAACACCCAGATTTGTGGAAAAACAAAAATTGGCCCCCATAACGACCCTGCTCACAACACAATAATGATGCCACAGCCACCGTATTCTCCAGATCTGGCCCTGTGACCTTTTCTTCCCCGAAACTAAAAAGGCCCATGAAAGGACGACGCTACGCTACGATTGACGAGATAAAGCCGGCATCGAAGGAGGAGCTGAACAAGATAAACAAAAAATGATTTTTTGAAGTGCTTCGAAGATTGGAAAAAACGTTGGCACAAGTGCATAATATCTCATGGGGATTACTAGATATTAACGAATAAATAAATACTTAAAAAAAAACCACAAAATGCGCGAAAACATTCCACCCCCCAGCAAGTACACAGAATTACAAACGAAGTTCCTCAAGACATCAATAAAAAGCGAATGTGTGAAGCGGTATATCTCGACGCAGCCATAGCTTTTGACACAGTGAGGCATGCAGGACTTCTGCAAAAACTTTAAACTTACTTACAAACAGATTACTACAAATCCATGAAAAGCTATATAACTGGATTTTATGTAAAATTCTGATATACTAACAATGGAAGCACGTGTACCGCAAGGTAATGTCCTTGGGCCGCTTCTTTACCTCCTTTATATGATACAACTGATATCCCTAAACCGACAACGAAGAACTCTCTAATAGCAACATTTACAGCCAACACTGTGTTACTGGCTTCAGGCAAAGAAACAAGGATGGCTGCTTATAAACTTCAGGAATTACTCAGCAGCACCATTCAATGCTTCGAGAAATGAGGAATTAAAATAAACGAAGATAAAATCGCCCACGTTACATACACTAACAAGAGAAAAAAACAATGCAATCCAATATTCATAAAGAATAACCAACTACACGAAAACACAAAGGCAACAAACACTTGGATATGATTATATACAATAAACTTAACTGGAAGTTACACATCGGACAAAAACGAAGCGAAATCAAGACTAGGTTTAAACAACTTCATTGGCTTTGGGAAAAAATTCAACGCTCTCACTAGAAAACAAGATACTAATATACAAAGTAATTATAACACCAATATGGAAATATGCCTCAGAGCTTTGGGGAACTGCAAGCAGTACAAATATAAAAATTATACAACAAACGCAAAATAAGATACTTCGTATAATATCAAAAGCAGATTGGTATACAGGTATACTAAATGATAATATCCCTCGAGACCTGAAAGTAAAAACTTTCCGTGAAGAAATACCTAACAACAGCTTAAGACACACAAATCGACTACTAGAACACTCTAACAGGGAAATTCGACAACTTCCATTAAAAGAGGCAACCAAGACGAGAAGTTTTCAGCGCAAACGACCAGCTGATCTGCAAATTTAAATGGTGCCCCATCCCGATGAATAATGAATGAGTAAATATATAAACATACCTAAATAACCAGTAAATTTTTAAAGAATGGTTAAGATACTATAAAAAATATAACTTAAGTTGTATTCAACTATATCTGCAACACGCAGTATACTATAATTTGTCGGTTCCCCACAGAGGGGGGTCAAAAAATACTCGATTTTTGGGAATTTTTTTTTGTAAGTAGGAATGATTATTCGAGGATCGGACAAAAGGCAATTTATTATATATGTATTAAACTACAGAGTTTGATTGAAAAGTAATGAGCCTTCCCGCGCGGAGCGTCTGCCAAGCGATCAACCGAATCGGCTGGTGAGGGAAAATGATCGTTGGACCTTCCCCTTACACTAGAAACCAGTCCCAGTTCGCTGGCAACAGCGGTGCAGTCAACATCGCGCCGCGCGTAAAAGTGTGTTAGGATTTTGCAGTGGGGAAAATGAAGCTATCGTTGGAGCAGCGTTACTCGATCAAATTTTGCGTAAAGCTTAACAGTTTGTACATCCAGTAAGCACTGTAAACGCGGCATTTTACAAAGAAGTGCTCCTTTGGCTGAAAAACCGCATCGCCCGGGTTCGGCCCGACCTCGTCAACAATTGGACCCTTCATCACGACAATGCGCCGGCGCACACCGCCTTCCTCTGCACCTCTGCATTGGCCAAGATGGGGGTTCCGGTGCTTCCCCACCCTCCCTACAGCCCAGACCTGTCACCTCTGGACTTCTTCTTGTTCCCGCACCTGAAAAAAAAGCTGACTCCATCGAGGTGATCCAAAAAACTGTGACAGCCGAATTGAACGCGATTCCGGCGGATGAGTTTAAAAAATGTTTCCTGCAGTGGAAGGACCGCTACCAGCGGTGTATTGACGCTCAAGGGTCCTATTTTGAAGAATATTAGTTGCATAAGCCAAATGGTTTAATAAAACTGTTTTAAAAAAATAAGGCTCATTACTTTTCAATCAAACCCTATATGTAGATTTAAATTTTTATTAAAAAATATTGAAAATTGACAAATTTAAATTTAAATAATGTAAATAAACGTAACGAGTTAAAAAAAATGACATCAGCTGGTGGCAGCGGTACAGCAATGAATAATCATCTGAAATCAAAAAACCAAAAATTTTATTAATATACACAATAGTGGCTATCGTTGTACGTAGCCGTGTTTTTTTTTTTTTTTGACAAACGGGTGGCGATTTGAATTTTGATGTGTGTTTTTCAACAGGCCCAAGAAATTATTTATTTTCAAAATTTTGAAAATCGGCTACGTCCAACGATAGCCAATGCGATAACAAAAATTTGCAAAAGAAGAAAATTAATATCGGTTCCTTAGTCTTCGAGAAATCGTTACCACCGTATCAAAAAAAGTCGTTTCGAGAAAAACGCGTTTGAAATAAAGCATTGTATCGTAAGCGCTACGGGGCCGAACCGACCGCCGCTCACTTAAGTGCACATAGAATCGGGAATAAAGCGAGTTTCGCACATTTTCTTGAGTAGTTATACTAACAATTTATGCAAACAAAAAAATCGATTTTTTTGAATTTTCACAGTGGCGTTCTATGCAGCTATGGGAATATTATTAGCGCAACAGAAGTGAGAGTAGTAGCGCTAGCTCTAGTACACATGAATAATTTCGCAAGTAGCCCTCCACCTACTACTCCAACTACGGGCTTTGTTTTGACTAGTACTCTGAATTACTAGCAGTAACGAATGGTAGCTTGGATCAGAGTAAAACAATTGATCGCGCCTTTGTGCTACCTGCTCCACAACTCATCTTCAAGTTCAAAGTAGTAGCGAGAATAAAAGTGAAAACTTGTAGTAACTAGTGAAGTAGCGAAGCAATTTCAATTCCTGTTTTAAGCCATTTTCCCAAACATATACAACTAAATTTCTTATGATTAACTTGTGCGGATGCATCCAGTGATGCGAACCCCAACAAAAATATAAATTCAGTAGATTAATGCGAGCAGAGTTTTACTTTTAAGCCTCTTATGACGACTGCCTTCTCTCATTAGACATGACGCCAAACGCGAAAGTATTTAGATACAAGAATAATCTCTTTTTATAAAGGGATGCTCCACTTCTCATCTGTTCAAGTTCAAAGTAGTACCGAGAATACAGGGTTGCTCATATTCGACGGACCCGACGGATTTCGATGACTCTTTGGACCCATTCCAATCGACGAGGCTTGTCCGCAGGCAACAATCTTTGCGTCAATTGAATCTTATACGGGAATAAACGTAAATCAATGCGGATAATTCGTTGCAAAATCGTAAAAATCTGCTTCCCACGCGGTATGTCCCCTGTAAAAGTGAAAACAAGGAAGTAGCGGAGCAATTTCAATCGATGTTTTAAACCATTTGTCCATACATATACAAATAAATTTCTTATGATTAACTTGTGCGAATGCATCCAGGGATGCGGCCGCCAACAAGTGTATAAGCTCAGTAGAGTAATTCGAGTAGAGTTTTTCTTTCAAGCCTCTTATGACGACTGTCTTCTCTCCTCAGACATGACGCCAAAGTATTTAGAAACAGGAATAATCTCTTTTTATTAAGATTTTCAGTGTTTTTTATTTCTTTTTTGACCGACGGTATTTTGAGATCTCTGTGGATTTTTACATTGGAATTTAGGCCACGAGGAATTTATTATCATCCTGAGTACTTTAGACTGAAATCTCTGTAGTATTTCCATATTTCTAACACAAATGGAAAAGACAACTACCGAACAACAAATCGACTCTGCATTCCGTTTCGTGTGAGCTACTTGAAAATGCAATGAGTGGAGTCTTTGATGAAACTGGTTTTAAATGATTTTAAGCGATATGGATGTGATGTTAAAAACGGTTTCCTCTTTATTTTTCAGCTTCTAATAAAAGCTGATGCTGTGAAAAGCAAGAAGTGCTTGGAAAATGTATTTTTATATACATATTTGAATGTACCAAAACTTGTGATGATTTTTTTTCTTTTAACAAAAGATTGAATTATAATTAAATATAAGCTATATGTAAGTGTAGTTTAATAGAAATTGATCATCTTAAAGGGTTAAGTTTAGCTTGTAAGCGTGTGCTGCAACCAGACAGTGCCCTGCTAGTATACCTACTAAAGTTCTACAGTTCCTTCCATCGACCGACATAACCGATTTAGTATACTCGTCATCATATATGTACTTGTTTAGACATGGTCCTGGCAACTTTGCAATTGGTTAAGCTATGCCATCTGCCTTTTGCCTTTCTTAGCACGTGCTCCTCTAGTTCGTTTTGAATTGTGCGCAGGGTTTTACGTACCTGACTTAGTTCATCCCCTGCAAGTCTCGCGCCTTCTTTAGCTATTCCTTCCACTGTATCATTTCCCTCTATGCCTTTATGCCCTAATAGATGATACCCAAAGCTTGGGGTTGCGAGCGAGCTTATTAATTGGACTTACATGGATGATAGATGGTATGGTTTTATCGCTTTTGTAGCGGTTTGGCTTTCCTCGTAGAAGTTTATTGCGCAGTTAATTGTAACGTCTGTACAACAGGCTCTGCTACTTTCTTTACAGCAAATATATCAGCTTGAAGCACAGTACAATAGTTAGGGATTTTAAATAACTTTTTGATGCTTAATTCCGCACAATATATGTCAACACTAACCCCCTCTTCCATTTTTGATCCATAAGTAAATACATTGATGGTGTTACTACTCGGAAGCAAGGCTTTGCGTCTTCGATAACGGTATTTAGTGGTTTTCAAAAACTCGTAACTGGACCCATATAGTCTAAATTCACCGTGGCATTGTCAATAATAGAGCTATGTGCGAAGCTTCATATCTGAGTTTGCAGCCCGATTTTCTGCATAGAGATCAATCGGTGTAAGTTTGATGATAGCCTCAAGAGCTACCGTTGGAGTTGATTTCGTAACTCCCGTAATGCAAAGCGCAGAGGGTCGATGAACTTTTACCAATGGCCTGAAATATATTTTATTCCTAACTACCTTCCACCACACCAATATGCCATACAGTAATATAGGTCTAACAATTTCAGTGTAGCACCAGTGCATAACTTTGAACTTCTTTGAAAAGAGTAGTAAGGCCGTTTTTTCAGCACTGACACTTAGGCCAGCATTGCTGTACCAGTTGTGTATTGTTTTAAGGGCGTCGCTCATTAGAGCGCTTAGCGTGGATAGGCACCTTCCTGTAATAACTATAGCAATGTCATCTGCATAAGCAATCAATCTTGGAGCTCTACTTTGAAATCGAGTAAGTATTTGATTTACGCCTAGCAACCAGGCGTACACCCCCTTGAAAAGTCCTTCTACGCGCTTCCCTCGTTAAAAATAATCGTATTTTATACTGCCACAATCCTTCTGCAGTTCAGGAGACTTGCAATCCAGTGATATTATATATGGCAAGATCCATTTCTCCACCATTGTATATATATATAATTGACGCGTACACCCTTTTTGGGCGTTAGGCCGAGCTCCTCCTCGTATTTTTGGTGTGCGCCTTGATGTGGTTCCACAAATGGAGGAACCTACAGTTTCAAGCCGACTCCGAACGGCAGATATTTTTATGAGGAACTTTTTCATGGCAGAAATACACTCGGAGGTTTGCCATTGCCTGCCGAGGGGCAGCCGCTATTAGAAAAATTTTTTTCTTAATTTTGGTGTTTTCACCGAGATTCGAACCGACGTTCTCTCTGTAAATTCCGAATGGTAGTCGCGCACCAACCCATTCGGCTACGGCGGCCACCATTAAGGCTTTATAAAATAGCATTAGTTGATACATTGTTGAATGCACCAACAATGTCCAAAAATACACCTAAAGCATATCCTTTATATTCCAAAACGTTTTCAACATTAAAGACCAGAGTATGTAGTGCTGTGAATCTGCCATTAATGCAGACGTTTTGTGATTTTGACAGCCCTTCAGGACATATCCTGTCCCCTATATGATTTGTCAAAAGTTTTTCAAAGATTTTGAGAATGAATGACGTCAGATTAATCTGCCTATAATGATTGGAGTACAGATGACCATTTTTACTAATTTTCCGGTACATAGTTTAACCTCAAACATCCCTCGTAAATATTGTTCAACCAATGTATCATAGTCGGAATGATACCATCTGGTCCAGACTATGTGAAAAAAAGAGTCGATTGCTCAATCCAGTCTTTCATGGGTAATTACGTATGTTTTACTGAATCCCCCGTCACCCTGGCACAGCCTGGAAAGTGGGTTCTAATGAGATCATCTAGAGATTCTGCGTTTTTTTCGGTTCATGTAGCATTTTCCTTTCTGACAAGGTTAGATACAAAGCTTTGACCAAAGCCTTGCCACTTCAAAGGTTTTTTCTATATCTGGCAGTTCTTTCAGGAGTTTCTTTTGGCAACATAGATTTCCTTTTTAAAGAGCTTAAGAACATATCTCTATTTATCGATATTTTTCCCATTCCCTTAGTCAGAATCTTTCCATAGAGATCCCAGTTAGTATTTCTGGGATTCCTCAGAACTTTTGTGATTTTTGTGAAATAGAAATCAGTATTAAGGCTGATGCAATTATGATTTGAGAATGAGGGCCCTTCCAGAACCTTTAAGTCTCTAATAATAGGTCTATCATCAGTAAACAGAATTATATCGAGGACTTTTTCGAGGTAGGGCCCACAAAAGTCGATTCCTCTCCTCGATTTGCAAGACTTAACCTACTTTGATTTATAAATTTAAAGAAGTGGCTCACATTTGTCATTGATGTCGGTACGACCCAATACCGAGATGACGGGCATCGCCGTCATCACCAATGACAAGTTCATGCTTCCTTTCGTCGGCTATTTCTACGGGCGTTTGAAGCTCTCTATATAGTGTTTCTTCTTCGTGTGGCATGTAACAGGACGCCAGGAGTATGTTACTGCCACTTTCGTTTGTTTCCAGCGCTACAACAGTTAGATCATTTGTGGAGAGTGAATTGAGGACATGAGAATTAATACCTTTTTTTATCAGTGTAACAGTTTTTACCCTAGTCACTCCTTTCGGTATGTAAGTGTTGAACCATGGCTTCTGTACAAGGGCCACGTCGTGGCCACCCTCATCTGAAGTAAGGAGAAGCTCGGCTAAGGCCAGTTTGCTGCGATGAAGATTAATTTGTATAACCTTCAGCACTTGCCTTGGTTCATTTGGTTCAGAAGAATTTAAAGAAGAAATAACGATTTCCTCCAAACTGAGTTCTCTTTCAATCTCTTCTGCCGCTATCGCGTTGTGGTTCTTTTCCTTCGGACGAGCTTTGCACACCCCACGACATATCCGCAGCCAACTTGCATACAGCTTATACAGCTTCCGAAACTCGCCGTCACCAACGTGCAAAGGTCCAAAAATCGTCAGCATAATCTTTCTGTCAAATACTCATAGGCACGCCTCATCAGATTTTGTCATCGTCCACACTTCTGCGCCATAGGTTAAGACGGGCATGATTAGAGAGTCTTGTAGAGTGTTAGTTTGGTTCGTCGAGAGAGGACTTAAATGCTCAATCGCCTACTTAGTCCAAAGTAGCACTTGTTGGCAAGATAGGTTCTGCGTTGGATTTCAAGACTGACATTGTTATCGGTGTAAATGCTGGTACCTAAATAGACGAAGTCTTTTACAACCTCGAAATCATAACTGTCAACAGCGACGTGGGTGCCGATACGCGAGAGCCCCGACTGTTTGTTTGATCACAGGAAGTACTTCGTTTTGTCCTCGTTCAATACCAGTCTCATTTGCTTTGCTTCTTCTTATAAAATATTGTGCTTGAGTGATTAAGTTCCGCGGCTCACGCGATCTTTTCCAGCATCAGGTTAAAGAAGCCACACGGCAGCTAGTCGCCTTGATTGAAACTTCGTTTGGCATTAAAGGGCTCGGAGAGGTCCTTCCCAATTCTGACGGCGCTGCAAGTATTAAGCAATGTTATTTTGCATAGCCGTACTAGTTTTGCGGGGATACCCAATTCAGACTTCGCGGCATACAGATAACTCCTTTTCGTACTGTCGAATGCAGCTTTGAAATCGACGGAGAGATGGCGTGTGTCGGTTCTCCTTTAATGGATCTATTCACAGACTTTGAGTATTATAAATATCTGATCAATGGTGAGTTTTCCGGGCCTAAAGCCAAACTAATAAGGTCCAATAAGTTGGTTGATGGTGGGCTTCTGCCCTTCACACAATACGCTCGCTAGACCTTTATCCGGTAACTGGCATAGACTGCAATATCAACCTTCTTGTGGATTGGGCAGAGCACATTCAAATTCCAATCGACAAGCATGCTTTCCTCTGACCATACTTTGCATAGAAGCGGATACATGCACTTTACAAGCTTCCCGGCACCGTGTTTGAATAGTTCAGTCGGCAATCCGTCGGCGCCCGGTGTACGCGCCAATTATATGCATATATGGATTTCAATCACCAGATCGACATTTTTGTTCTTGTACGGGGGCAGCGCCCATAGGAATGTTCCAGGCGCTCATAGGAGGAATTTTTGGTCGCATCGTGCTTCTTTTCCGTCGGGGCGGGGGCGCAAATCTCAATATTGGAAGATGGTTCCGTGCGTAGAAGGCCACCTAAGTGGGGAAAGTACCTGATTGACATTCACATGGGAGTGGCCCAGAAGATCCTTCTTCATACGGTCCATGCAACTCACATCTTCGAGGGGAGTCTTATCACTCTTCCTGTGAAGCCTAGTAGTAGACGACCTGCTTGACTTGCTGACAAACAATGGAATCCGCTGTCAGGGATACGCGGATGACGTTGTAATTATATCGGGAGGCAGGTTCGAGAAGAGTCTTGCGATATACTGCAAATAGCTTTAAACCTGCCAAAAAGATGCCGGGGTGGGTCTGGAGAAAAACACGTCCAAATCAGCCATCATCCCTTTCACCAGGAAAAGAGCCTTACCAGGAAGGAAAGACGTCTAGCAGGAACATTTTGGGGCTGTAAACCAAGTCTTTGACAACGGTCTAACCTGGTGCGAATCAGGTAAGTATCGGTAAAAAGACTGAAGTTATTGGAGATTCGAACGCACGTGTTGGTCTATCCGCAAGGCAGATCAAACGAAGAAAACAGAAGGCGAAGAAAACCGAAGCAATAGCTAAGGTAAGTACTCAAGCTCCGTCAACTTCGACACCTGTAATGGAAACGGGAAAGCGTGGCAGAATAGAGGATTCCTCTGTAACGTTGCACTCTTCCGGAAACGAAACGGGGTCTGTGTCAACGACCGGGAAGAGGAGAAAGGCAAAGAAGAGGAAAGTCGAGAGACGTAAGTTGGAAATGCATGCATCCTCGACTCAATCCAAGGCAGACAAACCTTTACCTGACAAGGCAAAGGCTAAGGTACCTCAAACGTCGAATGACACTCTTCCGTCAACGTCTGGCGAATCATTCGCGAGAATGGCAGCAAAGGCATTGTCAGATACATACCGACAAACAAGACGGTTTACTGTCTAAAGGCCAACAAGACTATACTGTTCCAATGCTTTTTCCCGAGAATGGCTGGAAAGAGAGATAGTAAAAATTCCACCCGCTGCTACGAGCGAGTGTCTGGATTCCGGGTCCATCCTGTAGTTCAGCAGAACTCCTCACACGCATCCGTGTTCAGAACAAAGATCCTGACACGACTATCTGGAGAGTATATTCATGCACCAGGCAGAAATCCGCTACCACTTCGGAGGCGGGTTCCCATCTAGTACTCGGTATCGATATTGGGTCCCTCAAGGTTCTTAAGTCGAAGTACGGGTGCCGTCCTCCACCTACATCTGGGGGGGAATCCATCTCCGTGTCCAGGATAAGGTAGAAGACAAAGCGTAAATATACTCAGTCTCATGACTGAAGTATTATTTACACAGATAAATCTGCAGCATAGCAAAGCGTCTATGGCTTTCCTGTGCCGTAGGCATCCAAAACTGCAAACAAACTCACACATAATACCAATACAAGGACCATGAGAATGTCACAAGCGTATCTGTGGTCTAGGTGCTATGTCGTGGGGACAAATACTTCATTGTGAAGGGAATGTGAGACCGCGAGCATGTATTATCATGCCGAGGTTGATCGAACACACGATGTTAAAAGAGCTATGCTCCGGAGATATCGTTGCTGCTAAAATAAAGTACTGGAAGAGTGTGAATAGTGTCGAAGCTATCATAGTTTCGGCCTACCTACCCCACGACTCTTTCAGCCACCTCTTTCGAGGGAGCTAAGAGAAGTAGTCAAGTATGCAGAATCCAATAATCTGGGGCTAATAGTGGGATGTGATGCAAATTCACAAAACATTGTATGGGGAAGCAGCAAATGTAACCCCAGAGGTCTCAAGTTACTGGATTTTATCCTGTCATCCGATTTGGTCATTCAAAACTCTGATAATAACCAAAAGGAGACAAGAGGTGATTGCTTTAACACTTACCAATAGGTCAGTGGGAAATGAAATCAACCGATGGCGAGTTTCAGAGAAGGACCCTCTTTCTGATCATTGTCTTATCGAATTCCGACTGGGAATTGATACAATATCAATAATTTCCGGTAGGAATCCACGAAATGTGGACTGTGACTGTATGGTAAGCTTGTATCAGAGCGATTATCAAACCTGAAAAAACACAAATCAATAGAAATGATTGAAGATGCTACTGAGAGATTAGAAGGTATTTTAATCAAATGCTTTGAGGAACTGTGACCACTCAGGCAAAGTAAGCAGAGGAAAGCGGTTCCTTGGTGGAACCCTGAACTGTCTAAGCTTCGTGTACGGTCCAGAAAACTTCTTAATAAGGCCTTAAAGACCCAAACAGGAGAAAACTGGGCTAATTATCGACTTACACAGAGAGAATATAAGAAAAGATACGAAAAGCCAAACTTGAATCCTATAGAAATTTCTGCAGTAACGTCGAAGAAATGAGGGAAACAGCGGGCCTTCATCTAGACCGCTCAGTAAGGCTGGATTCCATTCGAAAACCTGATGGTTCATACACCATTTCCAAAGTGGAAACGTTTAATGCTCTACTCGAAACCCATTTTCCGGGTATAGAACTCTCTCTGAAGTAGAGAACAATAACGGTAGCGACGGTGAAACCTCTAGGTACAGCTGGTATATTGCTAGTCGGATAGTGGCAAAAGAATCGAAAAGGTTTTCCTTGTCTTCCTTTGAAAATTTTAAGTCCACAGGACCTGACGGAATATATCCAGTAATGCTTAAAAAAGGAGAAGACAGGCTGATTGAGGCACGGACCAGGAGCTTCACAGCCAGTCTGGCACTTGGGTAAATACCATCCCAATGGCGACGCGTAAGAGTAGTATTTATTCCGAAACCAGGAAAACACGACTATTCACTAGCAAAAAGTTGTAGACCATTCAGTTTGACATCGTTCGTGTTGAAAAGTCTAGAAGGAATGGTGGAGAAACATATTCGAGTGGGGGTATTGCCGAGAAGTCCACTTAGTAGAAATCAACACGCTTACCAGAATGGAAAATCATGTCTTACACGATCTTGTTAGCAAGACTGAAACCGGGCTGGAAGCTGACGAATACACAATGGGCGTATTCGTGGACATTGAGGGGGCTTTCGATAGTGCCACCTTCGGCTCAATATGTTCTTCTGCCGAACGAAATGGAGTTAATGAAAATGGATATATTCCATGCTCTCTAAGAGGCTGTTAACCGCTGGTGAGGACAGTGACGAACTAATCACCGTCAGAGCTAAGCAAGGATGTCCCCAAGGGAATGTTCTTTCTCCGCTGCAGTGCTGCTTGGTCACAGACTCTCTACTAGTGTAGATGCAGGAACTCAGTTTTCATGTACAAGCATATCATGTGATGCTTTTGCAATGCAGCAATCCAGAATTCATTCAGGGATGTTTGGCGGAAATTTTCTTTATCGATGGGTCCAAGAATGAAATAGGGTCTGGAGCCGGCTGCTCCTTAAACGATAGTAATAAGTATCGCTAAGCTGTGGGATAAATGGCAACTGTTTTCCGAACGGAAATTTTTGCCATCCTGAAAGTAAGCGAATGGATAATCGAGAGGAGAAGGAGCGGGAAACAGATTTGAGTTTTCAGTGACATTCAAGCTGCACTGAAGGCCCTAGAGAACACGAAGCAAACCTCAAAGATTGTCCAAGAATGTAAGAAGAAGCTTAATTCTGTCGCAAGACAAGCCATGCTTGTACATATATGGGCTCCAGGATACTCCGGTGTTCAAGGAAACGAAATTGCCGATGAATTGGCAACCGTGGATCAGCGGTTCCCCCACAGAGCCAATAATCGGAATCAGTTCCGCAGGAATCATGAATTGGATCAGCGATTATGTAGGCAATCTACATAAAGAGCGATGGTCCGGTCTAGAACGCTGCAGTACTGCAAAGTGTTTTGTGACAAGTCCGAACAGAAAACTGTCAAACTTTCTACTAAAACTTGGAAGGAAAGACGTTCGGTTGATTGTCGGTATCATCACAGAACACAACCCATGGAGTCAGCATATGACCACCATTGGAATCATTGAGGACCCAATGTGCCTGTCGTGCTTGGAGGAGGCGGATAGAACTGAGCACTTCATCTGTGAGTGTCCTGCCTTTGCTAGAGCACGGCTACGAGTTTTAGGTTCTGATGTCATGAGAATGAGTAATACTCGTTCCCTTAAACTGGAGCATATTTACAGATTTGCCAAAGAATTTCGAAAATTCTCACATCTCTCTATCTCTGTCTCCAATCTTTCCTATCTCTTTCTGTGGTACTTTTCTCCTTCCCTCCTTGACTATCTACCCTCTTTCCAGAGCTCTAAATACAATGGGCTTTTTAGCCTGAGTGTTTTAGGAGCCACCAAATCTCCTGGTGCTCCTTTTCAAATTGCAATTTGGAATAGATGAAGACTTAAATTAGAACAATACGACTACGAAATAGTATATATAAAAAAGGAAAAAATGACAGCATTTGGTAGTACGATCCACTCTGCCGAAGAAAACTTTAACGACGGAGTCCAAATATCCGTTTACTTTTATATTCAAATAATACTACAAAAATCGAAAGAGTGGTATGTAGCCTACATCGTACCATTCAGAAATAAGATCCGTAGGACTATTTTGAAAGAGATGTTTAACGAAAATGAAATATTAGAAATTTTTCAAAAATTCATAGTACCCAAAAAGATAACAGCTATAATGACTGATGATGAGACTTTTAAACTCATACAAAACCTTTACTCGAAATATAATATTTTACCCATAGTAGAATCTTTCGATTAATAAAATGCAAGGAAATACTAACTGGTATTATAGAAACCAATGTTGAACACAAGATTATTAATGACTACCACGAAAATAAAAACCATAGAGATATTAATGAGACCGTTCAACACCTTACACGGAAATATATTTCCGCCAATGAAGAATAAAATTACAGTGACTATTAAGAACTGTAAAATATGTTCAACTAAAAAATATAATATGACACACAACCTCCAAAGCCAAAATTCACTGGAAGTACCACTTAAACTACTAAATATAATCCACATAGATGTCTACACTATAAATAATAATCAAATACTAATAATAATAGACATATTGTTAAAATTTGATGCAGCTTACATACTTACTGCAGAAACAAGTGTAGTAATTTTAAAACATGTGAAGCATTTCTTAAGCAAATGCCATTCCGGAGAAGTTAGTTTGCGATTTTTGGAATGCAATTTTTGCGACATATAATATAATATTATCAGATACACAAATCACATATAACACCGTCATACATCCTTCCACTAATCATACCCCTTATGAATTTTTCTATGGACACACATACAAGTTTAATAATAATTTAACCTGCGATAACCACCATGATTATTTTAAAAATACTAAATTTTTAAATATCAAAATTAAACGAATATAAAAAAATATCATATTTCGAACAATACAAAATAAGCTAGAAAAAGATATAAGCGATTAAAAAAGGTTTGGTGGAAAGCTCTAGAGAGGGAATACAACATCAATATACTTAGCAGAATACAAAGATCAGCCTGTGCAATAACAGTCGGTGCACTCAGACCATGTCCTAGGGAGGCCCTAAACGCTCTGACACACGTTATTCCGGTAGATCTAGGTACATATCAAGAAGATGGCAACAATGAATGCATTTAGGATAAATGAAGCCAGTCTATTACTGCGACAAACCCAGTATACTCGAAGAGGATTGGCTACATCGTCCCGACGGTAACATTCAGTAGAAATTTTGTCACTCTCTTTCCATCTCGAAAAGAATGGAATAAGGGATTCTCACTAAACAAGTTTGACACTACAGTCTATACAGATGGCAGTAAAATGTATTGTGGTGTTGGAGCTAGTAAATATTCTCATAGAATTAAATTTGAAAGATCTGTGCATCTCCCTAAATCTTGCAGTGTCTTTCAGGCTGAAGTACTGGCAATTGGGGAAGCGTGTATGCTACTAATCGCAGATCCCTCTTTTAAGAGCAATATCGCTATTCTTTCGGATAACCAAGCTGTAATCCAGGCACTGGGTTTAGCTAAAACAACCTCTAAAGTGGTGGAACAAAGCACGACTAGCCTTACCACCTTGAGCGAAAACCATAAAGTTACCTTAATCTGGGTCCCGGGACATAGGAGCATCGAAGGTAATGAAAAAGCGGATGAACTGGCAAGAAGGGGATCTGCCATGAATAACGCTCTTTCAGAATCGGGATTCACACCACTAGGTGCAGTCAAGAGTGCAATTTCCCTAAAATACCTCCGAATCGCAGATTATAGATGGAGAGACCAGACGAAATGCTAATTTAGCAGAACGTTACGGCCCACCTACAACCTTTAGCAATCGTCAACATTGATAAACATGAAACGACGGGACGCCTGGAGACTAACGGCAGTCATAAATGGCTTTGGGTCTGTGAGAGAGCAAGCAGCCAAAATGGGCATCCCTCACAACACATGCTGTCACAGTTGTAAACAACCGGAGAAAAAGGAAACAATCTTCCATTTCCTCTGCGAATGCCCTGCCCTATGGAAGGACAGAATGTTAGCCCTAGGTAAACCGCTGTTCGAGAGTCTGGAACAGCTGTCTGGCTTAGATGTCAACAACCTGATAAGGTTCCTAAACCGCACAGACTGGATATACATAGTCATGCTCTAAATAACTGGTAAACAAGTTGGTAACGAAGATGTGGCAACAAAATGGTGCGGAAGCGCTAGTTGGATTCTGGAAGAATCAGCACTTAAACCGATCAAACAAATGACATAATATTCAGGAAAGAGAATAGGCGAAATTAAATCACACCTACATTTTCTATCCATAAGATTAATCATGATCAAAAAGCCACTGTATTTATCACAACTAACAATAAAAATTATATTTTTACGTGATTTCGTATACATTCGCAGAACTTCTCGAAATCCATGGCCCAAAGAAAACAAGCAGAATACTGGCCATAGCTTTAGGTTCAGCAAGACAAATTCCAGTGAAGAGTGTACTTTGCTCGAATATATTATTCCATCTAGCGGTATGTAGACCTGATTAGTGTTTATGCCTCTAACATCCCAAAATCGAAAAAGAAACGCCTCGAGTTCTACGAAATGCTTTAGAAGCAGTTGGATACAATAAAGAGTAGCGAACAAGTTATAATTATGGGTGATCTGAACGCTAGAATAGGCAGAACAGCATTGACCGGTATAAAGCACAAGAGGTTTAAAAACTTATAACCTTTCTACACTGCAGACTGCGAAATCATCTGCACATGATCGGGATTTGGTCGACACGCTCTTGGCGTTTTTGCGACCAATCCCAGGAGACTCCAATGCACCTTCTCCTGGAATGCAGCGCTATAGCGCGGAGAAGGTTCAAACATCTTGGCCAACTGCAGCCAGAGGAAAGGCACATACGCTCAATCCAACCCAGCTCTATATTTATATATATATAATTGGTGCGTACACCCTTTTTGGTTGTTTGGCCGAGCTCCTCCTCCTATTTGTGGCGTGCGTCTTGATGTTGTTCCACAAATGGAGGGACCTACAGGTTCAAGGCGACTCCGAAGGGCAGATATTTTTTATGAGGAGCTTTTTCATGGCAACAATACACTCGGAGGTTTGCCATTGCCTACCGAGGGGCGACCGCTATGAGAAAAACCTTTTTGTTAATTTTGGTGTTTCACTGAGATTCGAACCAACGATCTCCCTGAATTCCAAATGGCAGTCACGAACCAACCCATTTGTCTACGGCGGCCGGCTCTATCCTTAGCCTAATAAGGGAACTGGGCTTGGATGAGGTACTGTGGTGAGTAGGGGCTACAAACCTCATTCATACATCTAATCTAATGGGGAAGGGGCGTTTTCTCTGCAGGTTGATATACTCGTGAGAATAAAAGCTGGCATCACGGTCATTCAAGAAATATGATGGACGGGGCAAGGCAAGAAGAGCAATGGACCTTGTAAAGTCTACTAGAGCTGCCATACTAAGAAGCGCAAATTCAGTGTTGAATTTATAGTAGGAGAGAGATTTCGTCGCTAAGTACGACCTATGCGACCAGGGGGCATAGCTGAGCTCCAAGCTGCCGGGGGTTCGGCAGGTTGCACATAGCCGGAAGGCCTGTAGTAGCAGGTTAGGTTTGAATAAGTCTTGACAAATAAGCAACCCCCGACAAGGAGCAGCAGAGGAGGAGGAAACGATATAAATCGTACTATCTCCACTGATACTTCAGGACAAGGCGACTAAACCCCGTCTTTAAATAGATGCCCTTCGCTAGGGCGCTATGATCAAAAAACAATCCAGGAGCGTCGGACTCAAATAAGCGGTTATCCTGATCAGCGTCTGTTCTCCATAGTAAGAGCGGCTGATTACAACATGTTAACATGGCCTACGCGTCATCAGGATTGATACCAGTAAGATCCTGATTACAGGTATGGCATACTGACTTGGAAGCAGAAAGCGATCGAACTAGAGCAGTGAATCTCTGTAATCTGAGTAAGCGGAGTAAAATCTAGTTGAAATGACTTACAGAAAGATTTGCTGCTCCTCCGCCCTATTAAAACTTGGCAGGTCTCACAGAGCGCTCCAAGCGCGTAATCTTCAGTGACTATGTAGGTTGGGTTGAGATGACTCCCCATTAATTCCGGCTTGAAGTCTGGCTCTGAATACTGGTGCCCATAAGGACCAGTGTCAACCCTAGTATGGCCTCCCTATTCCATAAATAACCGTAGGACTTACGGAAACTACATACACGCGTGGAGATAGCGGTTCTGACTTTGTGCCCATATAGAATGGACAAAAATGAACAAATGAGAAAAAAACACAAAGTAAAAAACAACGGAAACGTGAGTACCGAAGCTGAAGAAGCCTTTGAGCAGAGCACCGTTATAAGAAGGTCCCCTCCATAGACAACAACCGAACAAAAAACGGAGAGCAACGCACCGACGCTTGTAGCGAGCCAACGCAAAGCAAGCAATGTGCCAAGCGGCATTATTGGGACGCCAACATGCCACCTGGACAGCGATATGGCCCGACAGTTACAGCAGAAAACAATACCAAAAGGCACTCCGGCTTCTCCTGAACCGACTCCGTTGGGTTGCTGTCATCTGTCAAACAGAGGAAAAATGTCCACCGTGACGTCAGAAATATGTGTAGCATAATAAAACGCACACACACTGACGTAATCACACAGCTCGCAGCCGAAGAGCGAAGGACCAGGCTAAGACGAAAGTCCAAAGAAAAAAGAAACCTAGGAGAGATAACAAAGGTCGCAGGTATATTAGACCCAGGCCTGATACGCATCATCGAAAAATAGGCAGATAGTATGACATACGCGAACATGCTGTTATTTGTGAAAAATAGCGTAGAGCTCAAAGACCTCAGCGTAAAGGACTACACAAAAAGGTGGACTTGCGATTGAACTAAAAAGGGGCAAGTATTTAGAAGCACCAAGCTGTCGTGCGGCCATAGAAAAAGCCTTAGAAAATGTGCCAACGGTCAACTTCAAGACGCAAAACATTACATTCCAGTGCAGAGGACTTATTCCGGATCTCAGCACAGCTAATGAAATTCTCAGCGCAATAGTAGAGCAGACGCAAGTGAAAAGTGTTGATAAAAGCTTAAAGCTCAATAAGAAGTAGGCGTAACACACATGGAGGCACAGAATCTGTGTACAGTTTGCTCCCAGCGGATGACGCCAAAAAGGTTCTGGAGCTTGGACACATTAAGGTTGGATGGAGTCGATGTAGCGTGTCGGAAGTAGTCTCCCCTAAAAGATGCTGGGCGTTCGACCACGTCTCGAATGCGTGCAAAGGAAAAGACCGTGCGAAGCTTTGCAGACGGTGTGGAATAGAAGGACACCTTGCAGCAACGTGTAAAAACGCTGAAAAATGCGTGCTCTGCATCGGAGCCCACCCAGCGGCAAATACCACCGATATCAAAAGGCTGTGCGCAAACTTAAAGCATGAATATGTTGCAGCTCAATACCAACCACTGTCGAGAAGCCCAAGACCTACTGTGGCAAACGCTCGCTGAAAACAATATGGATGTTGCTCTTCTTTCCAAGTTCTACGAAAACATCAACTCGCACAGAAGGGGGAAACTATGAAAAATGGAAGACGCGACAAAAGTGGAAAATAACGGCCTTCAATGCCGAGACATTTAGGTCGGCATGGGATGATGCTTACCTTCTCGCCAAGAGTGCGGATAGTATGGCGGAACATATGCCCGCCCCGCTAGAAGCCGCTTTTGATGCATCGATGCCCAGTTACAGTGGCAAACGTAAACCTGCCTACTGGTGGACTGCTGAAATAGCTGATATGAGAAGAGCCTACATCAAGGCGCGAAGAAAAGCAACAAGAGTGCGTCAACGACCAATCTTGAATGGTCTTCATGCAGAGTATTGAGCACGAAAGCAGGAACTGAAAAAAACAATAAGAGAAAGCAAAAATTGTTCAAGCAAATGCGAGATGGGACTGGCGTATAAAACGGTCATGCAAAAGGTAAAAGGCCCTAGAGCACCGCAGCTCACATGTCCATAATTGCAGGAACAAATAATAGTAGCGCTCTTTCGCCCACAGGGGGAAACAAGCGACGAGGAATATGACCTAGATGCAATTCCAAACGTGCAACCGGTGACATCGAAAGAAGTACTAAACACACTAAAACGTGTAAAAGACTGTAAGGCGCCTGGCCCAGATGGGGTTCGTAACATTGAACTTAAAACCGCGATACTGGTAAAACCCCACATGTTCGCAAACCTATACAGTGCTTCCCTGGCCGAAGGAACCTTCCCAAAGCGATGAAAATTGCAACGCTTGGTGCTACTACTTAAACCAGGCAAGTAACCTAACCAACCATCCGCATACAAACCTCTTTGTATGTTGGATACAGTAGGGAAAATTTTTGAACGTATCATATGTGATCGCCTGCAGGAGAGCTTAGAAAAGCCCCAGCGAAATCTCTGATAAACCGTTTAGCTTCCGACGAGGAAGGTCAACCGTGGATGCTATCCGAATAGTCACAGACATAGCTCAGAAAGCTATCAGCGAGGCAAGCTCCTCCATGAAATATTACGCAGTCATTACATTGGATGTAAAGAATACTTTCAATTCGGCAAAATGGTCTAACATACTGTTAGCTCTAAAACTTTTGAAAGTGCCATGTAATCTCTTGCGCATCATCAGAACCTATTTCCGCAACCGTATTCTACAGTACGATACTGTAAATGGGCCAAAAAAGTACGAAGTTACTGGTGGCGTCCCACAGGGATCGGTGCTGGGGCCAACGCTTTGGTACGTTATGCACGATGGGGTCTTAAAATTCAAATTTACCGGTAAGGTGGAGATCGTAGGATATGCTGATGATATTGCGTTGAAAGCTCTAGACAAGCGGCTAGATCAGCTGGAAACCAAATTTAACGATGCAGCAGCGAGAGTACAGCGATGGTTCAGTAATGCGGGCTTAGAGCTGGCAGCCCGGAAAACAGGGGCCGTGCTTATAAGCGCGCGGAAGCAAAAAAGGATTATAAGGATCACGGTTGGCGGACACGAAATATTCTCACAGGAGGCGATTAAGTATCTCGGAGTCATGCTCCACACGAGGCTAAACTTCAGACATTATTTGGCAGCAGTTAATTGTAAAACAGCGGCTGTCAATGGCGCACTCGCAAGAATTCTGCCTAGCATAGGTGACGCGCAAGGAGAGAGAAGACTACTCATATCGACTGGGATGGACTCTATCGTATTATATGCAGCGCCGATATGGGCTGAGGCTAAACATAGCCATATGCATGAGATACTTCGCACCCACAGACGCAGCGCACTACGTACTGCATGCGCTTATAGAACGGTATCAGACGACGCAATATGCGTGATTGCTAGAAAGATACCCGTGGATATTCATGCGATCGAGCTGTATCGCCTCAATGAAGTAGGAGTGAAATCGACGGTGGCAGAAAAGGCGGTAGAAAGAACGCGATCGATGGTCGAGTGGCAAAGAAGATGGGATGAGGCAACCAAAGGCCGGTGGACTTACAAACTCATACCAAACCATGAAGGGTTAGGAAAAGGGAGCATGGCAATATTGACTACTACCTAACTCAGATACTCACCGGACACGGCTGCTTCCTTGAATATCTACACCGTTTAAAGCTGGCCAACACCCTTTTTTCCCCGAGTTGCTCGAATAGAGTCGAGAGCGCAGAACATGTGGCATTCCACTGCAGACGTTACAGTGAAGAACGAGCAATGCTGGCGAAGGCATTCGAATACCCGTCATCCCACGAAAGATTTGTCCAGGATATGTGTTCGACTATCACTAAATGGGACGCCGCTAAAACGTTCGTGGCTACAGTCGTAACGAGGCTCAACCGCATGGACTAGGAAAGGAAAACCCAGTTGCAACTGCAGCAATAACAGCGTCAGCAGCAGTAGAAGCAGAAACAAAGATAAAGTATTCAATACTATTAAAATATTACATTAATTAGGTAGCAAGGTGAGCTAGATTATTTCTTATATAATGTAATTAATCCAGCTAAGTCATAATTCAAAAGGTTTTTAGGAGAAAAGGAAGAAAAAAAATACAAAACAACCTCATAAACATAAAGCCTATTCATTTATTACCGTTTCTGGTACCTTTGCTAGCAGGTGGACAGTGCAGATAAACTGTTTTAGACTAACCGATGACTGACACAGACGCTTGAGTCAAACACTCACAACAGTACCAAACTGAAGACAAGATAATAGTTTGTGAGTATCGGACCATTGACCCGACGTCTTAACAAATGTTCCCTCATACTGTTCGAGAGACCTTCTGCTCGACGTGCGTCTTTTAGGTCATCTTACACTGTAGGATTACCCCTATGTATTACTTGTATTACAGTGTTACTCCTTTCAAAGTGGGTAGTAACAGGCTTTCCATATTGCGCTTCCTAGTGAAAAGTACTAAGGTACTTTTTATAGGATTCACCGAAAGAATGTACAATTCGCACCAATGATCAATCTTGTTTAGGGCTGCCACAATTTTATTGCATAAATCTTCTAGTGACCGTCCTGATATTAATACGTTCACATAATCCACATAAGCTTGGGCGTGTCCAATTTCCTGCAGATTATTAAGAAAAGAGTCCACAAAAAAGCGCCAAAGTACTCGTCGGCTTGTGGGCATCCCTTCTTAACCTCCACCTTTAATCCTGCACCGTTTTCTCCATCTGTGATAAGCAGTCTCTTGAAAAGCATAGTGTAAATACGTCTAACAATAATTTCTTCTACTCCATGCCCAAGAGCACATAGAATCAAAGATAGCATTGTCAACAGTTCAGAAGGCGAACCTTATAGTTTTCTCGTTAACTATCCTAGATGCAATGAACCAATCACGACTGCTGATAGTTGTATTGGAGTGATCATATTGTTCGATGGAGCTTTGATCAACAACACTTGTGTAGTCAGGGAAATGTTTTGAAAAGAGAACATCGGTCACTTCTGACTTTTGAGCAGTGAGTCTAGCTTAATCCCTTTGGAGGACCTTGTACAACCTCGCTGAAATCTTCCGATCTTGCTCTTCAATGCAAGGTTCTATATGAGTCCAATTAAGATGATCTGATTATCTTCTTATATTTCTTCCTCAGTTCGCCGTAGGCAGTCCCATCCGCTTCCAACTGAGTTTTAGGTCCTCCATTAAGAAGTTTCTTGGAAGTTTTTCGGAGTTTTGAAAGTTCAGCATTCCACCAAGGAACTGCCTTACGCTCTCTTCTCACACGTTCCTTCTCATAACACTCAGTTACAGTTCGCCCCACTGAGTTTGTGGAGGATTTTATCTTTAATAAGATCATCATATCGGCGTCGAGGTTATCTCGGCCGCAACCCTAAAATCTATATAACGCTGGTACGACAGGGCATCTATATCGAGAAATTTCCAGCCAGTGGCATGATCTATGCTGGCTATTTATAACGCATGCCTTGCTCAAAACATCTTACCTAAGCTGTTAAAAATACAGAAACTGATGCTGATCAGTAAGGGTAAGGGTGGCCCAGCGCAACCGTTCGCTTGGCGTCCGCTTTGCATGCTGGACAGTCCCGGGAAATTGCTTGAGAAACATGCAGAGAGTGCAGGAGGATTGTCAGCAAGGCAATACGGTTTCCGACGGGGAAAATCAACTCTTGGCGCAATAGAGGAGGTGGTAAGCAGCGCTCAACGCAGACACCACCACTCGAACCGCATGACCGTTTTGGGAACGCTTGATGTAATATACGAAACGCCTTTCAAGCGTACGATGGATAGACATTATAAGGGCACTACGAAAAAGGTTTCGATTACCTGCATACTTGTTAAGGATTCTCCAGAGCTACCTGAGCGAACGTGAACTGCTGTACGATACACCAGATGGTCAGAAAACAAAACCAATAACGTCTGGTGCTGCTCAAGGATCTATTCTCGGCCCCGATCTCTGGAATCTGAGTTACGATGGGATATTGAGCATAGAAATGCCAGAAGACAGATACTTAGCGGGATACGCGGACGATACTGAGGACGCTAGAAAGAAGTTGAGCCAAGTCATGTTAAGGACGCGAATATGGCTTTAGGACCACGGCCTGAAACTCGCCAAACATAAAACCGAAGTCATCCTTATGACACGTGGTCACATACCACTCGAGGTCAGCAAGCAAATAGGCGACACGTCCTTAGTGACCCAAAAAGTAGTGAGATACCTAGGTATTCAACTTGACTGCAGCTTACTTTCTGGGCCCAGATACGGCTTGCGGCTACCAAAGCAGCAAAGGTCTCGGGTATGCTAAGTAGATTAATGGCAAACATCGGTGGGCCAACACAGAGCAAAATAAAGCTAATTATGGTGGCCACAAACTCAATTCTCCTGTACGACGGTGAAGTATGGGGAATTGTACTAAACTCCAAAGCCAAGCGCAAACTACTGGAGGCTGTGCAACGAACAGCGGCCCTCAGATACCCATCCACCTCATGGTCCGGGAACGAATGGATGCGTAGGACTCCAAGAAGAAAAACGTCATCACTAGCTTCTCCGAACGGAGATGCCAAACCATGCTGCGATGGCGAAGCCGATGGGACACTGAACCGAGTGGCAGATGGACGGCGAAACTTATTCCATCAATTGACAAATGGGTCCAAAGGAACTTCGGAGAAGTAAGCTACTTCTTAACTCAGTTCCTCTCGGGCCACGGATACTTCCAGAGATACCTATACCGCATGGGCAAGATAACCGATTCCAGATGCATATACTGCAAAGCGCTGAGCGATGACATTGAACACACGTTTTTTAGCTGTAACAGATGGCTTACGGAAAGAAATGCTCAGAGGGAGCAGATTGGCGACATCGCTCCGAGCAATATAATCAGCAAAATGCTCGAATGCGAGGACAGCTGGAACGCGGTAAAGAAATACATCGAGAACGTACTACAAAAAAAAAAGGATTGACCCCGACACAGTGCAACAAAGCGAAGCCGCACAGATAGAGACACAAGAAGAAGCTGGCTTCGAATATGGTGGACCCAGACGTGGGTGAATAGAACTGGTCCTTTATAGATGCCGTTCTGGGCCCTCCCGAAGTAATATTGAAAGCAGTTCCACGAAGGGTGTCTCCTCAGAAGGAAAGGAGGGATCGTTTTAGTGGCCACACCACACAACGCAGTAGACGACGGTTGCTGTAAGTGCGATGTCATTTTGAGCCCCACCTCAACCACCAACAAACAAACTAATTATATATATATAGTTAGATAATATCATATCAATCACTTCCTATCTCCTGCTGGTGGCGAAAGTCGGGCTGGTGCCAACGTTCTGAACACCTAAGCGAGATGACAGAATGAAATCCATGAGATTAAGCCGCCTAAAGTTACCTTCTGTGCTAGCCCAAAGTGTGTTCTGTGAATGTTCGCCATATCCTACAATAAGACCTAATCCTATGGATTCAATGGATCTTACGACTTACAGATCGCTAACTTACTTGGCATAAAAATATCAAGCAGAAGCGATGAGGCAAAAGCCTGACGAGGAACTACTGAACTGCCATGCAGCGCAAGTCCGCATGAGCAACAACTAAAGCAATTTGTGCAATATGAATTTCCCACATTCTGAATTATAAATTCTAAATGTAGTCTCGGTAGTCTAGCTAAGTGCACTAGACTTCCATCCTTGAGGTTGTGGGATCGAATCCCACGTAAAGCACGGTCCTCGCACTTTTCCAAATTTACCTACTTTCCCTCTTCTAAAACAAAAAAACAAACAAAAAATTCATTCCTCAACCCCAAAATCGTATCCTTTCCATCCTTACTCCCGCACAATAGTCAGCGCATTACTTGCAGTGTGGCTGCTAAAAGAAAGAAGAACACACAGTTACATTGCATCAGTGGCGCCAGCAAGAGGAAGCGGGCGACCACGGTGATAGCGCAGACACACGAAAGTTAGCGAAGTCCTCAACCATCTGTAGTGTGATCCTTCTGACAGAAAAATGTGAAACACAGCTCCAAGCAGTAAGAAGGCGTTTTTCCTTAGCAACGACAGGTGGGCATTTCCACCAGGCATTTCCGGCAGGCGAATCACCTACCCTGTCAGAAATCAAAATAGATTAACGCAAGACTGTGTCTTGTCGAGGCTCTATGCTTCCGAGAAGAGTGAACAAGGACAAAAAAAAAGAATGTAAATAACAAAGTAAACAAATAACTGTAAAGAGCACTCATAATTTTGACGATGTGCAAATTTACGACGAAAAGTTCTGCTGTGCTCTTCCCACCACCTCTATAGATTCTGCTTGCTCGCAGGGTTTAGCCCAAGGTGAATCTATACAAGGAGTTTCCAGTAGATCAGCTAATTTTTTTGTGTCGCCTTGAACATTAAGATATCAGCAAAAAAATAAAATAGCGAAAAACTGGTATATTTTACTACTACTTTACTTTCTTTTACCATGACATTCTAATGTACAAAATGCTGTTGGTCGTCTAGTAGCACCACCTTTGTCTTAGTCTTTCTTGCATTTGATAAAGATTGTTTAAATAGGATATATTTGATATGAAAAAAACTATAAATACAAAATTATGAAAGGCACTTTCAACAAGTAGCAGCAGTAGGGTTGCAATTTTTCTTTTTCATATTTTTTTGCTCTCTCTTTTTTATCTCCATTATTCAGGTTGGGCCTCGTTACTATTAAATACCTTTTACTTGCTTACAAAAAATATATTTCTTAAAAAAAAATTCTTCCGTAATTTATTTATACATGGATACTCATTTGCAATTCGTTAAATAATATATTTAATATGATATATAATATTACAAGTTTTTCTACAGTCCGGCAATTTACAAACAAGTAACTTCTGTTTCTCTTGTTTGTCAAAATAGCGAAAAACAAATTAACGATATACAGGTGGCGCCACTTTCTTTATTCTGTACACTCTGGGCAAGAATCAAGGCGAATTCAGTACTGAAGGTGGCGCCAGTAAACAACAGTTGACATCAGCTCCCTTCGCACTACAAAACAAACGAACAAAACAATAAAAGTAGCAAAAATTACATGTTTATGAAAATTCAGTGAATAGCTTGATAATATTGTGATTTGTCAGATTAAAACTAAACAAACTAACGAAAACGAAGTGCCGCGTGTTAAATTGTTAAAGCACAAATGAATATAAAGCCTCCAAATGCAGTTTTTTACATTTTTATGCAGAATCCTCCGCGACTAGAAAGTACGTGTGTGTGCGTTTATTTCTTGTGATTGGTTGTTTCCATTGATTTCGCCTACTCTTCTTCTTCACAACAAGTAGTTCCCCTTCCTTTTTTATGTTTATTGATGGACTCTTACGACGCGGCGAATGCGGAAGGCATAATATTCTTCTTTATCATTCTTGTAGAATAACAGGTTGATTTCACAATTTAACACGCGGCACTTCGTTTTCATTAATTTGTTTAGTTTAAATCTCACAAACCACAATATTGCCAAGCCATTCACTGAATTTTCACAAACATGTAATTTCCGTTTGTTTTGTATCGGTAAGGGATCTCACGTCACCTAGAGAATTCAATTCACCTTGGAGCTTCAAAAATAACCATTTATTTTGCATTTGGATTTTGATTTTAATGTCAAAAACCCGGATTCCGCATGCGTTATAATATCAGAAACATGAATTCGAATTAACTGGTAATTATTAATTATTAAATAAGATAATGATATTCCATTGAAATAATTTACTCTAATAACATTTTAAATGTTTTATATTAACTTTATTTAGTATCACTGATATAGTATTTTATCGAGTTTTGTAGATTTAATATAAATTTAAGTTTATACAGTCGATTCTGTTTTTATGCGGTTTTGAAATAGTGCGGTTTTTAAAAAAATTAAAAAATGCATGTCGACCTATCGGGAATTGTATAAACAAGATTCTAAACCAGCTAAGCAAAAACTCATCACAGATTACATCAGAAATGTTAACCCTACAAATATGGAACCGCCTGCATCACCATCTAGATCAGACGTGTACATTTCCTCAAGTGACGACAGTGATTTTACGCGAAATCCTAAACGAACGCGCAACATGTGGGTATTGTCTGATTCTACTTCTGACGATGTAAATTTATTTTTCGTTTCTGACGTTTCTTAAATAAAGATATAATTTTCAAAAATACAATTTTTTGTTTATGCGATTTTACTTAATTATTTCAGATTCATGCGGTCTATGGAACGTATCTATAGTTATAATATGGGACTAGTACCCTTTTTTTACGCGATTTTATTACATTATTTCAGATTTATGCGGTTCTTAGCACTTTTGAAACGTAGCTATAGTTTTACTATAGAACTGGTAGCTTTTT
This sequence comes from Anastrepha obliqua, assembly GCF_027943255.1. NCBI lineage: Eukaryota > Metazoa > Arthropoda > Insecta > Diptera > Tephritidae > Anastrepha > Anastrepha obliqua. The sequence goes on along the minus strand of NC_072897.1, from coordinate 40,676,670 downwards.
TATGCTGTTTCTTGCGGAACGTATATACCGCATAAAAACAGAATCTACTGTATTGAGTTTTCAGAAAATCAATATAAGCTGAAGAAAGAGTAATTCAGTTTTTAACAAAAACATGCACAAAAGCAAAAATGTGTGGTACGAATTACGTCACAACCGTTAGCTGTTTTTGTTTACAATGGCGGTCACAAAGTGTCGTGATCCTTAATAATAATAATTTTTTCTTTGTCACTAAGCAGACAGCTCCGTGATATAGCAGCATACCACGATATCTATGCGGCAAATGCGAAAGCATCATAAATCTAATCCAGAGTTTTGTTTTGATTCTCGTGATGGCGATAACAGTTCGCGTTGGACGTCGTTCGATTTTGTGAAATATACGCTATGCCTCTCGTTGCCATCTAATATCGTCAGAGAACTAGATACATATGAAAAAAAAAATTAAATAGCAGTGTATGAACTGTTTCGAAGTTCAATAAGGAAATAAACGCATTTGTGACATTCGAATGCTGATTTGCATAACATTTAGAAGCAAAGGTGCTGGTCTTCAAATAAATACATTTTTCGTGCTCTTTGGAGGTGGGTTTTTGTTTTACACGGCAAGTTGGCCAAAATATGAGGACAGTTATTTAAATATGTATGTATGAGACCACTGGGCGCTTATGATATCATATTTATTATATTAAAAATTTCAGAAAATGTGTTTTTTGTGCAGAAATACAGGAGTGTACTTGTAAATACTAGTTATTTTCGCAACGAAACACTGATGTTTTGTTTCTTAACGAAAAAAGTTGAAAATTCTATATCTATCGAATTCATGTAATCGCTCTGGCGTCATGAGTATTTATATGTTTATGTATATACCTATTTGTATTTGCGATTATATGAAACTGTATGCGTGCATCTATTTCTTTGGTTATATATGTAGTGTAGATGAAAACAAATAAACCACAGCAGCCAGCCTTGTTCCCCGTCTAAAATGTAGCTACATATGTATATAGACGCACATGCACATTGTATTTTGTAAAACATATGTGTATATATGTTGGTATTCTATCATTCTTGGGTAGACCAAGTAAATGATTGGATGTATGCATATGAATGTTAATACATGTGGATGCATATATGCTGATATCTTAATATACATACCTACAATTATATATTAATGCATTTAACAGTGTAAAAATATAACCATCTACTCTGCAACCAAATTGATGTAGGTTGCCTAACGCAAAAAAAGTAGTTCTAAACGACAAATGCTACAAAAGTAGCAGAGTTGACAATATAAACACACGCTGCCACTTTAAAATATTTCACTTCTGTAAAATAAAAATATCTTTTTCAGGTACTACTTTTTGGAGTAAAAAAGAAAATAAATCGACTTATTTGCTTTAAATCATCGATTCTTATTACAGTTAAAAAAGGATTATTATTTTATGCCTTTTTTATGTATTAAATACCGCAAACATTTATATCTAAACATTTACGTTCATAAAGAGGCCATAAACGGAAAACAAATCGAAACAATCGGTTGAAATTTCAACAGATTGACGCGTCTGTGGCGCAGTTGGCAAACCGATTGAAAATTCAGAAACATTTTTGTCAACTTGTTATCGTTTCCTTTCCCCCTTATTTTCAATCACAAATAAATACCATATATGCCAATCATTTTTCCCCGGCATTGCATGTTCACTCGACAACGAACAACGTGAAACTGAAATCGTAAATTAATCCATACGTATGTAAAATGCAAAATGAGTCAACCTATTATTTCGATTTGCTTTCCGTTTGTGGCCTGCTTAAGGGTTCAATACATTATACATATATTGTGATATTTGGATCGAGTTCCATATTGATGGATCGTGAGGGTGTGCTACACGCTCAATATTTATTGACAGTATTTGAAGGATTATGATACTGTGAGTAAACTTTTGAAGTGAGCCATTAAATAAAAAAAATATTAAAAATAAATTAAATCATTTTCATTTGCTTGTAATTTGTGTGTATTTTGTTCTTATTTCAGAATTTCTAGAAATCCATCAATATTTCATGCTACACATTCAATAAATATAGTGATCCAAAAATACTATCAATATATGTTGAATGTCTAACATGTCAATAGGCACGTGTGTATTTTAATATTTGACAGATGCTAGACGACACGTCGTTGTCAACGTGCTTATGCTATGACACGGTTAGTGATATGCGATGCGATTGAATACATGTTGTCTATTTGAGGTCGGTCCAAAACTAGTGCAAAATGGTAAATGACACCAATGTGGAAATAAACAGTTTGAAGTTTATGTCGATGATAACAGGCTTACTGGTACCAGCTCAAAAAGGTCTAGGGCTGTGTTGGTTTTACGACACACCAAACGGCCGCCGTAGCCGAATGGGTTGGTGAGCGACTACCATTCGGAATTCACAGAGAGAACGTTGGTTCGAATCTCGGCAAAACTCCAAAATTAAGAAAAACATTTTTCTAATAGCGGTCGCCCCTCGGCAGTCAATGGCAAACCTCCGAGTGTATTTCTGCCATGAAAAAGCTCCTCATAAAAATATCTGCCGTTCGGAGTCGGCTTGAAACTGTAGGTCCCTCCATTTGTGGAACAACATCAAGACGCACACCACAAATAGAAGGAGGAGCTCGGCCAAACACCCAAAAAGGGTGTACGCGCCAATTATATATATATATATATGTATATAATTTACATTATTGTTACCTATCCAGGATGATAGAATATCAGGTTGCTCGATCCGAATTCGCTGTGTCGTCAGATTCCATGAATAAACAAAAAAAAGGAAGGGGAATAACTTGTTTGTGAAGAGGAAGAGTATGCGAAAGCATTAGAGACTACCAAGACCCGATTTACACGAGGAGACATCTGGAAGGGAGACACTGGAAATTCTCTTTTGAAGTTTCATTCGCGTTCACACGGGCAAAAATGTTTCCGCGACATTTTGACATTTAACACTTTAGCATCGTCTGGTTCGGATGTATTCTAGCACGCGCTTACATGTAAAGCAGAGAGCGTTCGACAACAGTTTCTTAAATATATGAATGAAAAATGCAAACTGGTTAAATAATAAATAATTTGTTGTTTTTTTTATTGAAATATATATTATTTATAAATTCTTATACTTGAATAAAAAAAATTAAATTAAAAATACTTCATATGTAAATAATTAACTTAAAATTAACTTGAGTAACTAGAAATGCGAGGAAAATTAGAATTCAACATAAACATGCCCCATAATATATTTTAAATTATACCTACTTTACTAGCAAAAATAATCGTGCATTTCCCAAGCAGTGTTCGGATGTTTGTCATCTTTGTTATCTTCCGTTTGCTTGAAAACCAACACATAACTCAGAACCTTCTCCCACAAAAGAAGAAAACGAATGAAGCAACTATCAAAAATTGGAAAGATTGGAAATACGAATAAGAAGAGCAAAGCGTGTCGCCGAGTACGGGAGACAAAATCCCTTCTCTCTTCCCCGACCGTCCTTCGCCACCGAACAAAATGTTTCCCTTCCAGATGTCTCCTCGTGTAAATCGGGTCCAACACACAAGAAATTGTGCGCATTAGTGTTGATTAAAGTACGTTCACATATGCAGTAATTAGCAATAAATCCACAAAATTAATTTATCTGTTCACATATGGCAGATTACCTCCAGAAATGACAATACTGCTCTGAAATCTTTTCTTCACAGAAATTTGTTTGGTGGAATATTTTGGAGTTTTTGGTTTTTTTATTATTAACGATATGACGAAAATACAAGGAGCAGGAATAGCTAATTTAATTGCGCAATTGGCTACTAGTAATAAACAGTTGGAGGGAATCCGTAAACAACGTATGAGGTGGCAGCAATACACATTCGAAATTCGATATTACATTTTATAATAAGTTTTAAAAGGACAATGCGTTTATGGACACACGCTGCTTTTTTATTTTATGAATACATAGTTAATAATGCCTAACAAAAATTTTGTTAGAATTATGTCTGCAAATGTCGTTTCTTTGCCGGCATCGATTTTATTTAGTTTTTACTTTGACTTTTTTTTTTATATTCGTTAAAATAATTATCTGTAACACAAAAAACAAAAGGTTGTATGTAAAAAAGTGTGGTAATATTCTACGACTATTTTATAATCTCTTATATATTCATAATCTCAAAAAACATACAAATGTGTGTGTGTTTGTGCATACAAGGCACCCATGGTAAGCAAAAGGAATCAGTGTAATACAAGTGAAAAAGTAAGATAAAATAAAAAATGTGCAATGCTACTATATGAATAAAAGAGAATGAGCATAAAATATAATTTAAAAAACGCTAAAAGAAAAAACGGGTAATTATTTACTTTGTGAGGCACACGAAAAATTGGTCAATGATGATCAATGAAAATTGAAATTGATGGGATGTCGCTCAGCCTGCAACAAATGCCTGCAGGGGTGGTTCCTACGGTAGCAACCCAGCAGCAATCAGTTGTTCAGCACCTTACTATGCTCCCTAACCGAGGACAATAGTAGTCTCGCTTTGGCAATGTTAAAGGTGAGACATGAGGAGCCATTCTGTGGCTGTCCTAATGGCAGTATTCTGACGGGCTCGAGCTTTCCCCACCGTGAATCTGCAGTAGCAGGCGATCAGACGGGCCCTGCGTGCAGTGGTAGTGAAACGAGCGGCGACGATGTCCTCAGTACATTCCGCGAAGTGATTCAATCATCTTAATTAAGGATAATATAGAAGCGTGATTCGCGAAAATAAAATCGGCTGTTTTTTTTTAACCCACAGGATAATGAGTGAATTGTCTGATGTAGAAGATAGCATAGGTCGCGAAGCTATGCTATTAATCAGGAAGAAGTCGGAGTGATGTTACTCTGATTGGGAAAATTTCCATCTGATTGACCATGAATTATAAAAAAAAGGGTTATAAGGGGAGTAGACGGGGTATCCTACTTTCTAAAAGTGAAAATTTCACAGGCAGGGGGGTTATAGTTTTTAAGTTACTTGATTTCAAAATTTGTAAAATTTACCAAAAATTCGGTTAAACATTCCATTACTACTGCTTGAATTGTCCGATTTTTAGTCCAAATTTTCGCCTGCGCCCTTTTTTGCTTTAAAATATACATATAAAGGGGTTTTCAGTAAGAGCGCTTCAACTTTTGAACTTTTTTGAATAAAACAGAAACGGTTTGTCTTTTTTAACTAACTTTTTTTTTATCGAGTTTGAACATATACCGTACCGTTTTCGGTCTGTGTAAACACGTGTTTTTGGCTACTCAGTGTTTTTATTATAAATAATTGATAAATTGTGCAGTATTATCCGCAATTCTGTGCCTATTGTGATTCTGCCTGCTACCTGTCGTAACTAACACCTGTATCTATTTTTCTACACTCTGTTCCTGTAATTATGGGACCAAAAAAGTTAAACGTAGAAGTGGCATACCTTGGCAAGTGCTCTGCAATTGTCCGCGAGGGAACATCTAGTATTCAATGCACAGATTGTCGTCTCTGGTTTCATCATAAATGTACCAATCTCTCAACCGCTGATTTTAGGAATCTGGCAATCCGTATTAAGAAAGGTGAAGCAGCCTGGCATTGCTATCCGTGCGAAAGTGAGGTTAGCGTGCGCACGTTCGACGAGAAATTGGGTTCAACGAGAAACGGGATCCGATGGGCAATCTCGATAATCTGCTGGATAAACACTTTGTGCGTTTCACCAAGCAGTATGAGCAAAAATTTGAGGCCTTTAGGTCCGAAATTACATGCAATCTGGCAGACATCAGAGCAGAGGTTAGTAAGCTGTCCCAACAAAATGTTAACCTCTCCAATAAATGCTCTAAAATTGATGACAGGTTAACGTAAGTCGAGAATAAGATTAACTCCCATGTAATCTTACCGGCATCCAATGAAGCAGTTTTCGTAGAGCTGAGCGAACGTAAACGCCGCGAGGCTAATGTCATTGCGTTCAACGTCCCTGAATCATCTAAAATAACTGGAAAAGAGCGGCTGGAGGATGATAGATCAAGTCTGTCATCTATCCTGTCACCAGAGTTATCTTGTGACTCAACTGGCCTAAAACTTCGTAGACTGGGACGTCACACGCCGGGTCGTTCCCGTCCATTACTTGTAGTGACCCGAACTGCAACGGATGCAATCACCTTACTCAAAAGTAAGCAGGCACAGCAGGAATATCTGAAGAGCTTACGCTCTGACTTTGCCTCCCTTGAGAAGAATGGTGATTTGAGCAAGACAATAAAATATGTGAATGGCATACCGAAAATAGTAACAAAGAATTTTCGTTCGATCAGAGGGGAGGAGGAAAGTGACAAATATCACCGTCTACTACCAGAATGTTCGCGATCTACGCACAAAACTCTGTGAATTTCTCAAAGCCACGTCAATTAGTCACTACGATATCATCTGCATCACCGAAACCTGGCTACAGCCCGCTATACATGACGGTGAAGTACTGGACCCCACTTACAACATCTATCGCAGAGATCGTAACCAGGCAACGAGTGGTTGTCAGCGTGGTGGTGGTGTGCTCATAGCTACAAAACGGCACATTCAACTAGAATCGATTCAAATCAAGGAGAACAATATTGAGGAACTCTTTATTAAAATTAAGATTAACAATGACAATCTTATTTTAGGCTGTGTCTATATACCGCCACATACCACGTACGAAGCCTATCACACGCACTTATATGCTATCTCTTTTCTTTCCGATCCATGGTCTGAGATAATCAATCAGCATCAAGTGGCGTAGAGATCAGTAACTTATTTGCACAGTTCTTTAAAAGCATATATGCACCGGTGTCTGACCATAGCGTAACCCTAGCACACTCACACCCTTACACGCAATCGGTAAACTTAAATGACTTTGAGGTGACCTTTGATAATGTCTTCAAGCAACTGAACTCCGTAGATCCTAGTAAAGGTGCGGGACCTGATGGCCTACCGAATGCCTTTCTTAAGAACTGCGCCAATGGCCTCTGTGAACCGCTGACACACATTTTCCAATCGTCTCTGCAGTGTGGTGTTTTTCCTACAGACTGGAAACTCTCGTACATCAGCCCCATTCATAAAGAAGGTCCAAAGAATACAGTCACGAATTATCGGCCAATCTGCATTCAGTCGGCCTTGGCTAAACTTTTTGAAAAGCTGATCCTACCGATACTCTCTGCTGCTTTTGATCCAATCATTACCACAAGACAGCATCGTTTTATTAGTAGCCGTTCAACGTCAACTAACCTTTTCGCCTACACCAACTATCTACTGAACTCACTGAATACCCACACCTGTGTTCATAGCATCTATACTGACTTCAGAAAAGCGTTCGACCGAGTTGACCATGACATCTTGCTATACAAGCTCAGGAAATATGGCGTCTGCGGCAAAGCGTTAGACTTAGGTCATATCTAGCTGGTAAGCACCTGCAGGTCAAAGTGGATGGCCACCTATCCAATGAATATGTGGCTAACTCTGGTGTTCCGCAAGGTTCTCACCTCGGTTCGATTCTTTTCAGCATATTCGTGAATGATATTGGTAACGACTTCAACTCGGAATACCTACTCTTTGCAGACGATCTTAAAGTTTATCGATCAATCACTAGTGTGCTGGATAGTCATCTACTACAACAGGACGTCGATAATCTCTCTGGCTGGTGTACAAGGAACGAACTGGATCTCAACTTTAAAAAGTGTGCTTCTCGAGATCGCGCACTCCCTTACCTGCAATGTTCACACTCAATGGTGATAAAATAAGGGAGGTGGATGACATCAAAGACCTCGGTGTCACGATTGACACAAAACTAACTTTCCACAAGCACATAGACGGAATAACTCAGAGAGATTTTAAGATACTCGGATTTATAACAAGGAATTGTAAGGACTTCAAGAATCCCTACTCCCTGATTTGTCTTTTCAAAACTCAAGTTCTTCCAATACTGGAGTACGGATCCATAATCTGGTCTCCATACACTGAAGCAGGCATTACAAGACTTGAAAGAGTGCAGCGTAAGCTCTGCAAGACCTTAGCCTTCCGACATTCATCATCAACCGTTTCAGCTACAGAAGATATCTACATTCGGTACAACATCAACAATTTGCGAGCTCGCCGTCGCATAACTGATCTGGCGTTCTTCTATAAAGTGGTAAATGGTATTATTGATGCCCCGGAAGTACGCAGCTCCTTCGAGCTTGCCCCGGCTGGTCTCACTCTTAGGAATAGTCGTCTACTGAAAACAGTCGCTACTTACAAAAGCTACGTCTATTACGGCCCGTGCAATAGAATAGCCATCAGCGTCAACTCACTTCATGGTGTTCTCGATTTCTATGGTGGAACCTACGATACTTTTCTGCGAAATGCCAAAAATATCATCCTATAGATTTTTCTCAAGAACCGTGTGTCCCATATTCTTTATCATTGTATTACTTACCATTCTGATTCTGTACCCTCTTTTTATTTGTATGTATATTGCCGATTGGCTTTGTTTAAATAAATAAATATACATTTAAGTATGAAATTCGATTTCTTTTGCATGACCACCGCGTGCACGTTTTACGAAGTCCAATCGTTGAACCCAATTTTCGACCACTCTTTTGCATAAATCGGTCGAAATTCCAGCAATTTCGAGTTCAATATTGGCTCTGAGCTCACAAATCGTCGCCGGCTTGTTACTGTAGACTATTTGTTAACTGGACCGTAAAATGGCCGTAATGCTCTTAAAGTAGCAGCAACAGAACGATTATTTTCATAAAAAATTTGCACGATTTGCAATCGTTGCTCAAGTGTGTAGCGTTCCATGATGAAATGTATACTAATGCAGTTTACAAATGACAAGCGAAAAATAAAAAATATTGCGTCGTTCGCCCTCCCTATCGGAAAAAAGTTGAAGCGCACCTATTGAACAACCCTATACATGTATACTATATATATATAATTGGCGCGTACACCCTTTTTGGGTGTTTGGCCGAGCTCCTCCTCCTATTTGTGGCGTGCGTCTTGATGTTGTTCCACAAATGGAGGGACCTACACTTTCAAGCCGACTCCGAACGGCAGATATTTTTTTTATGAGGAGCTTTGTCATGGCAGAAATACACTCGGAGGTTTGCCATTGCCTACCGAGGGGCGGCCGCTATTAGAAAAATCTTTTTCTTAATTTTGGTGTTTCACCGAGATTCGAACCAACGTTCTCTCTGTGGATTCCGAATGGTAGTCACGCACCAACCCATTTTTTGTGTTTGGCACATATTTCGGACCGCTCTGCTAAAAAGAGTTTTCAAAAATTCCAATCTGGACACAATTGATGTTCGTATTGAGACAGTGACTCTATATCAGTGGATTTTTGAAGTTTTCTGCCTCTTTCTTTCACCCGTAAAACATATTTCCCATAAGAAAGAGTCTTAAAATAAAAAAGTGCAAAAGAAAATTTTAAATATTAACAGTATCATAACAATATACGCAATCCATGGATTGCAAAAGGTGCAAACTGCAAATCCGTGGAGAAACGGGAATAAGGTGTGCGGGTGTGTGTGGCAAAACATATCATTCCCAATCGAAATGCTCGGGAAAAGATCAATATACATTAGGAAAACTAGATGAATTTCCCAAACTTCGCTACATGTGTGGTTTACATTAGCAACGCTGACCTTCCAATTAAGGAGGTTCAGAGTGTAGTCGAGAAGAACGGTTCACTATTGCTTGATTACAAGTTTGAATTCGAAAGTGCACTTAAAACTCATGAAAAAGAAATCAAAAGCTTACTGGAGGTTATCGAGAAAAAATTCAGTGAAAAAATAAGTAGAATGCAAAAAGCGCAAGAAGCATGCGAGCGAGGTGAAATACATAAAATTCGCGAAATAACTGCAAGCTTCAACGAACAAAGTGGCAAAATATGCAAGGAACTACAGAAAACCAGAGAGGAAAATTTGAAGGTATACAACGAAATCAAGGAATCGAAAAAGGCAAACATAGCAAATGATAACGGCCAAATACCGTATGCAGCAGTGTTAAAAAACAACTTTGCTCTCAAAACAGTGATGCCAGATGGGGGAGTTGCAGTGTACTGTAAAAAAAGTTTGAAATTTAGACTAATAGCAAAGTCGAATAACTGCGAAAATGAATAGTTATTTACTGAAGTATCTGATGGCATCAATAAAATTTTAATTGCATGTGTTTACAATCCTAACAAAAATATTGATCTTGATACACTATTCGTTGATTTGTCTGAATTTGTCCTAAATTACGAGCGTATCCTGTTGTGTGGTGATTTTAATGTTAACCTTTTAAAAAATGAGCCAAGTAGTAGTAAACTATTCGACCGTTGGTAACAGCAGGACTTTGTGTTGTTAACGCAATTACACCAATGAGATATGCAAATAACTCTTAACTTAGTCTACTTGATTATTTTATAACCTGTGACTTGTCACATATTCTTAAATTCGACCAAGTTGACTTTATTTCAGATCATGACTTAATATTTTGTTGTTTAGATGTTGTGATGAATCGTCCAGATTTAAGTGCAACCTACGCGTATCGTGATTTTAAATCGTTGAATGTTAATTCTCTGTATTCAGCCATGGGTTCTATAAATTGGAATAAAGGTTGGTTTTTTAGTACTATTGATAATAAACTTAACTTCCTTAACCGTAACTTATCCCCGTTATTTAACATGCATGTTCCGCTTCGTTCTGTAAATGTTTTAAATAGTTCATGTCCTTGGTACAACTCGAAAGTTCGAGCTGCTATTAGAAAGCGCAACAAGTATTATGCTACATGGAGAAAAAACTTGACGGATACTTCTTGGCGCCGGTACAAGGCAATCCGAAATAAAACCACTGCAATAATACGACAAGCGAAACGTTGGTACAGTTACACAAAACTTGATCCGTCGCTTCCAATAAGAGAACTGTGGCGCAACCTAAAAAAATTTAAAATTCATTGCCAGGAAAGTCCCGAATGTGATATTGACCTTGATGAACTTAATGACTACTTTATTAGTGTTGGTACGAAAACCAATTGTTCTCCTATTTTAAAAGAGTCCTCATCTTGTGCTACTCTAGAAGAACAGTTTCAATTTTTGACAGTTAGTGAGTTAGATGTTCTGAAAGCATTATCTAAAATCAAGTCTAATGCTGTAGGTGATGATAACATCTCGCTAAAACTCGTCCGTATAGTAATGCAATATATAATAGGACCCCTTACCCATATAATAAACCATTGCTTGACTAGTTCATGTTTCCCAGCAGTATGGAAAAAGGCTATAGTTTTCCCAGTCGCAAACAAGACAAATGCTATTTACGCTGGTGACTATAGACCTATCAGCATACTGTCCACATTTTCCAAATTTTGCGAAAACTTGATGGCCACGCATCATTCATTTCATGTTTCATTTGTACAGAACAATTGTCTACTCTCTCCACTACAATCTGGCTTCAAACAAAGTCAGAGTTGTTCAACTGTAATGGTTAAAATACTAGATGATATTAGAATTAGTTTCGACAACGGAGATTTGACTCTACTTTGTTTACTTGATTTTTCTAAAGCATTTGACTCAGTGGATCACAAATTGTTATGTTTGAAGCTTAAATACTAGTTCGGCTTCAAAGACAGTGCGGTGAAGTTCATAACCAGCTACCTTGGAGACAGAACGCAGAAGGTCAAGACCAGTAAATCAACATCCCAGTCTAGATACATATACGCTGGTGTTCCGCAAGGGTCTATCCTTGGTCCACTTTTAATCAGTCTTTTTGTCAATGATGTTTTTACCGTTTGTCAGTACGTGAATGTCCATGCGTATGCTGATGATATACAATTGTACTTGGCCAGTCGTATTGGTCTCGTTGAAGATTTATGTTTCAAAATAAACAGTGATTTGTCTATTTCTGTATGGGCTAATGAAAACTCTTTAGGTTTGAACGCGTCAAAGTCATATGTCTTACCTATATGTAATAGTGTGGTGCATGTTGACAATATTCTTAAATTGTGGATAGGTACAGGTTCCTTTACCTTTATGGATAAGGTAAAAAATTTGGGGTTTATTCTTAACGCGAAACTTACCTGTGCTGACCATATAAATAGGATTGTGGGGAATATTTATGCTACATTGCGTAAGCTGAGAGTCTCTGCAACATTCACGCCAGAGAAAATGAGGCGCAAATTAGTTCTCCAGCTAATCGAGCCTCTCATTACCTGCTCTGACGTAGTATACAGCAGACTCGACTCCACATCTAGCCATAAACTTAATGTAGCATTTAATAACGCCACGCGATATGTATATGGGATTGGTAGATATGACCATATCTCTGCCTGGCGATCAAGGTTACTGGGATGTTGCCTTAACAGTTATTTGTCTGCTAGAAATTGTATATTTTTGTGCAAACTTACATTATTCAAGTCTCCTCCATATCTGACAGAGAAGTTGATACCAGTAAGGTCTCGCAGACAAAACAAAATTTAATTACCTAGCGTGATCCAGATTATTTTTCATTAACACTGTTAAAGTGTGGAACTCATTACCCGACACTGTGAAGGCTGGACTTAACAGATTTGACTTCAAGGCACAAGTCTATAATTACTTTCAAAGTTGCATTAAATTTCTCTCTACATTCTCTAATTACTACTTTGGTTTTTCTTTTCTAAACCCTTCTTTTCTTTTCCTACTGCTTTTCTTATTAGTGTAGTTAAGTTAAACATAATGGATTGATTTGTAAATGAACTTGAAGTACTTTCAAAAGATCTTAGTCTTACTATGTACTATTTATATAAACAAATAAATATCGATGTTCAACAAATGGAGGGACCTACAGTTTCAAGCCGATTCTGAACGGCAGATATTTTTATGAGGAGCTTTTTCATGGCAGAAATACACTCGTAGGCTTGCCATTGCCTGCCGAGGAGCGACCGCTATTAGAAAAAACGTTTCCTGCATTTTGGTCTTTCATCGAAATTCGAACCAACGTTCTCTCTCTGAAATCTGCGGCGCTTTTTTGCTTTAAAATGTACATATGTGTTACAAAACCAAATATTTTTACAAATACTGAAAATTTGGAATAAAAATCGCGCTATTTGTAGTCCAAATTTTCGACTGCGGCGCCTACGGATTTCAAATATGCATATATATAAATATATATTGGGTTTGGGAAATGGTAATGTCGTATTTTGTCAATTGAGCGCGACATTTAAACATATCTTGCGTTGTACTTATTGCATCGGGTCACACTAAACGGCGATTTGAAGACGACAATCGGTGCTACAAGTGTCTCTTTGACAGTGTTGTGATCGTACGTTTTAGTCTTAAGTTATAGTGCGTCAAAGATGGAGTCCATCAAGCAAGAAATTCGTCATATTTTACGTTTTTACTACCTTAGAGGTAAAAATGCAACGAAGGCGGCGGCAAAAATTTGTGAAGTTTATGGGCCTGCCACTGTAACGATTCGCACAGCACAGCGTTGGTTCGATCGATTTCGATGTGGTGTAGTAGATGTCGAAGATGCGCCCCGTACTCCAATCGTCGTAGAGACTGATAAAATCGTTGAAATTGTCCAAAGAGACCGGCTTGTGAGCATTCGCTCGATTAGTTAGGAACTAGGTGTAGACCACAAAACCGTTTTGAACCATTTGCAGAAGATTGGATTCCAAAAAAAGCTGGATGTGTGGGTGCCACTCGTGTTGGCACAAAAAAAACTCCTGGACCGAATCAACGCTTGCGTTTCTCTGCTAAAACGGAACGAACTTGACCCATTTTTGAAGCGGATGGTGACTGGTGATGAAAAGCGGATCACGTAAGACAACGCCAAGCGAAAAAGATCGTGGTCGAGAAGCGGCGAGCCGACCCAAACCAGAATTGACCGCCAGTAGTGTTTTTCTGTATTTGGTAAGATTTGAAAGGAATTATCCCCTATGAGCTGCTCAACTATGGCCAGACCCTTAATTCGGTCCTCTACTGTGAGCAACTTGACCGTTTGAAGCAGGCGATTGACCAGAAGCGGCCAGAATTGGTCAATAGGAATGGTTTTGTTTTCCACCAGGACAACGCTCGTCCTCACTCATCTTTGATGACCCGCCAGAAGCTACGGGAGCTCGGATGGGATGTTCTATCGCACCCACCATATTGTCCGGACCTGGCACCAAGTGACTATCATCTCTTCTGGTCCATGCAAAACGCCCTTGGTGATACCAAGTTGGCCTCAAAAGAGGCTTGCGAAAACTGGTTGTCTGAGTTTTTTGAAAATAAGGAGGGGGGTGGGGTTTTATAAAAAGGGGATAATGAAGTTGCCGTCTAAATGGCAACAAGTTTGCGAACAAAACGGGGCATATTTGACTTGAAACGGATAATTCTAAGTACGTTAAATAAAGCGTCAAATTTCGATCACAAATACGACATTTCTTTTTCCCCAACCGAATATAATTGGCGCGTACACCCTTTATATATGGTACATACAAAAAAAATTTTCCTAAATGGTGAAATAGTGCAAAGTCGGACAATTTTTAGCCTAAATTTTCGCCAGCGGCACTCATAACTTTTACGATAAAACAACATTTTCATAAGTGCTATGAATTATAAAACCTAAGTTAAATGCTTGCTGGATTGACGATTGCTGTATACACTTCTCTTCAACTGTATTCCAGTGCAAACTGCAAATGCGGTCGTAAAAACCCTAATTTTTAATTTCTCCTGGGGGTTCTATAGGGACCCTAGGAGGTTGGGACTTTCACAGTTAAAATGGGGAGACCTTGCGCTTTCTAATGGGCGTGGTGGGTGGTGCTCTGCAGCAGGGGGCAACGTAGTCAGTTGTCCACTCACGGGTTGTGCGCAGGCCGGAACATCTCCGAAAATGGCACCAGCTTTGCAAGAATTGCATTTGACTGATGCCAGATTCCGAGGTATTACGGTTTGACACGGAACTGACTGTGCGGGGAACCAGGAGCTGCTGGTTTGTCCCCGCACTGGGGTTGGAGCAGGAGGGAAGGGGATGGGTTAAGTCGGGGGAGTTGTATTGCTCCGATAGGCTCCTTACCGTAGAGGTGGCGGTTGGTGGTGCTGGCCTATCAGGGGGAGTAGTAGCCGTGGAGGCGTTGGACGCCTGCTGGCGGGAGAAACACGTGGCCACATACTGTATGGACCACTCCCTATGAGTCTTAAAGCCTGAACAGGTCTGAAGATGGCTCCACCCGTTGCACTTGTTGCACCTAACCGAGGTGGAATTCGGATGGAGCCGTTTATGGCAGACGCAGCAATAGAATAATTCTGGCTCAGAGTTGGATTCAATTCCAGCCCTGAGGAGAAGCATTTGAAGCAAGGTTGCTGCGAGGAGTTGCTCCTGCGACATAAGGGGTGAGGTGATATACTGTTTACTAGACAGGGCTAGTGTACTGGAGCGGCAGCCCTTGGTCGGGAAAAACCCGAGTCATTCCGGTAACATAGAACCGGCTGCCATGGGAATGTGTCTGCCCATCCGAGCTCATTCAGCTTGCCTAATGTTTGCCTCGCGGTATAAGGTCTTGCGTTGTTGTGGTGTAACAAAACTTTGCGTCTATTCACTAAAGACGTTCGATTTTTTTTAAGTGCCTCATTCAGGTTTGATAGCTGATGGGAATAATAATCATCAGTTATCGTCTGGTTTGGTTCCAGAAGATCATAATAAACAATAGCGGACATATCCCACCAAATAGACAGGGAATCTTCTTGGGGTGAAGGCCATCTCTAGGGGTCAGTTCTGGTGTTTCATCTCAACCATTGGCGATACGGTTCAAAAAACTTTCATTTTCAAACCGTTGCAGCAGCTGAGAACACACATTCACTCTCTGCTGAAAGTTGGTGACGGAAAGTCTATCCGTGAACAGTGTTTATTTCTGCAGCAGGGTTGTTGCATTTTAACCACTTTTATAAAAAAAATACAAAATATGCCTTTTATACGCGTTCGAAGATGCCATTTTATTTTTTAACAACACGTGCTTCTATTCGCGATTAAAATTATATTCCGCGAATAATTTTTTGTATGCAAAAATCGTACAAAAGTGAAATTATGGGTTAAATACGCACAAACTTATGGACTGACCTGATATATTATTGCGAATCCCAGCCAAAATAAGCACTAAATCAACATTTCCTGTGAGTTTCATTGGAAAACTCGTCATACATCTCTCAAAACAAGCGAACGATCGATCAGAAGGATACCTAGCCCTCTGATCGATGCCCCTACGCATCATGCGAAGTAGGAAAGGTGCGTCTGATGGGTAAAGCATCATGTTGCCACAAACCGAGTGGATCACTCCCTCTGGATCTTGAGGGTTGAGCAAGTCTAAAGATAGCATCATCCGTTGCACTGATTACATCTAACCGAAGTAAAGTTCGGATGGAGTCCTTTTTGACAAAGGTAGCAGAAATAAACTTCGAATCCAGGATAATGCTCAATGTCAGCCTTATCAAGATGTATTAGCAGCAACCTTGCTGCACGCAACTGCTTCAATGACGATTGATAAGGTGTAGTGTTCAGCACAATGCTTAGGATGTTATTCTAATCTATCACTAAATCCAATACCAATAGATGTGTACTGGCGCCAGTATTAATAATTTGAAAGAACGAAATGATTTTTTTCACCGTTCAAAAGATATTAACAAGCACAATTTTTATTATGTTGCTCTTTCCTATCGCTAAATATATACATATAATATTTATATTTATTTATTTAATATTAAAGTCAAAGATATAACCAAGGGTTATTTTTAATATGATTGACCTTAAGAATGGTTTGCATAATTAATTCGTAGATAAAGGATTAACAATAAAATGAATATATTGTATGTATTTGATTCGCACTTACACCCTGTATTGGGTGTTTGTGTTTGATATTTTTCCACAAATGGAACGACCTACTCTTTCAGGCTGCCTCCGAACGGCAGATGGTGTTTATAAAGTATTTTTCATGATAAAAATACACTCGGAGGTTTGCCGTTGCCTGCCAAGGGGCGACAGCTACCACGAACCAATCCCGTTCCCACGACAGTCGGATCTTCCTAACCGCAACGTGCCGGACTGTCACTTCACCAGCATTCCCTGTATATGAATGGGGAATGTTTACGTTGCTTCAACAACACACCATCACATTCGGCTACGGTGGCCGCTCTATTACTAAATACACGAGCGTAAATACATCTAGAGGCCAAACTTCACATTTCCTTTATGCATAGTGATATATAATATTTTAACTATAATATATTTACCGAGAAAATTCGGTATATATAGAATATTATTTTAATTATTACACATAATTAAAATAAAATGTATACAATGTTTGAGTGCTTAACGAAAAATTAAAATAATAATGCTTAGTATTGCGACTCGTTTGAAATATAGCAAGCCCAATTCCCATTGAAGTGCAAAGCGGCAACAATATCTTCAAATCAGGGGCCAGAACAAGAAAATGTTGCTGGCTACATTTAAAGCAATTAACCGGCTGAACCACGAAACGTCAGAAAGCATCTCTTTCTCTATACAGGTGAGACTATATACAACACCTACCAATAGTTTACGGGCAGGCTTGAAACGGCGTTCATCGATAGTCTCTTACCACCTCTTGAATGTCGTCATCGTACGACACCCAACACTAACACCCACTCGGAATGGCATGTTCTTAAGACCTATTGTTACATGAGAGTGACAATGACTATCGGTGACTAGGCCGTACCAGCATGGTTTGTTGCATTGCTATAACAACAGTAACAACAACAACAATTGCAGTCGGTTCTGTTTTACCGGATTGGACGGTGTTCTTGTTTATCGTCAGTTAAATTTCCTGTTGTTGTTGTAGCAGCATAAATATTCCCCATACATGAACGTGAAATGCTGCTGGAGTGACGGTCCTTTCCCGCATATAAATCCGGGCCGTTCAGGTAACGTAGAACCGACTGTCGTGTCTGTTAAGTTTCTAATGTATACTGATGATTTAAAAATTATACTCGATGATAGGAAATTGAAAACTTGTACCTATAGAGTAAATAATAAAGGGTTTTCCAATAATAGATGTTATTTTGAATAAACCGCTATTTCTGTATATGTCACTTTTGAAGCTGCCATTTTTTAACATTTGACACGTAGAAACTTCTTCTTAATTGGTCCGATAACCGCTTACGCGATATTGGCCGAGTTTAACAAAGCGCACCAGTCGTTTCTTTCTCATGCTAACCAGCGCCAAGTGAACACACCAAGTGAAGCCAAGTCCTTCTCCACCTGATCTTTCCAACGCCGAGGAGGTCTTCCTTTTCCTCTGCTACCACCAGCTGGTACCGCATCGAATACTTTCATAGCCGGAGCGTATGTATCCATTCGGACGACATGACCCAGTTGTTGTTGTTGTTGTTGTTTTAACAGTATTGGTAGCCCTGTCAGTGTAGGCATATCACCGGTCATCTTCGTCTAGCTCATCTAGGGGTAGGCCCAGGAAACATGCTGTTTCCACTGGTTGGGTCCAGAGGGAGAGGGGTGTTAGATGAGTCGGTTTTAGGGGGCATGTGAAGAGGTGGTTAGTGTCGTGCGGGGCACCTTCACATGCCGGACATGTGTTTAGAATGTCGGGGTCGGTTCTGGATATGTAGGAGTTTAACCTGCTACAGTATCCAGAACGCAGTTGTGCCAGTGTTACATGAGTCTCACGGGGAAGCTGGAGTTCTTCGTCTGCAATAGGTGGTGGTTGGACTCCGATTACGGCATTCACAGGACGGGAGTTCATGAAGGTGGTGACGGTCTCCCGGTGGATGTCATTTATTGACTGTCTAAATACTGTCTGGTCCAGTAGGTTGCGGTCAGTTTTGTCCTGGATTTCGTCAGCGTAGTCTAAGAGGTGTCTCCTACGTTTCCACGACAGTCGGTTCTACGTTACCGAAACGACCCGGATTTATATCCGGCCAAGGACTGTCACTCCAGCAGCATTCCCCGTATGTAAGTATGGGGAATGTTTATGCTGCTACAACAACAACAGGTGTCTCCTGACGTGCCTGGGAGGCGGCTCAGGCTCAAGCAGGTGTCTGCAGGGGTGAAACCTACGGTAACATCCAAGCAGGAACTGCTTGCTGAGCAGTTTGTTGTGCTCCACTACTGGGAGCATTTGTGCGTCGTTGTGTAGGTGTTGGATGGGAGACATCAGGAGGCAACCGGTCGCTGTCCGAATGGCGGTATTTTGACAAGTCTGTAGCTTTATCCACTGCGGGTCACTAGTTCCAGGCGACCAGATAGGCGCAGCATAGTTCAGAACCGGCCGACCAATTGCCTTAAATGTCGGAAGCAACAGTTCTTTGTCTTTGCCCCAAGTGCTGCCGGCCAGCAATTTGAGGACCTTGTTGCGATTTTGGAGTTTAATAGCAATTGCGGTTCTGTGCGCAGAGAAGGAGAGCAAGCTGTCAAAGGTTACACCCAAAATTTTGGGGTTATTTACCATCGGAATTGGTGTGTCGTCGACTTTTACCTTAAGGGACAGCTTGACCTCCTTTGTCCAGGTGGTAAAGAGGGTCGCCGTGGACTTGGTGGGGGAAAGTTGGAGATTCCTCGCAGTGAAAAAGCGAGAAAGGTCGGTGAGGTAGTTGTTCAGTTTGGAACACAGGCTATCAATGCCTTTGCATGACGCCATTATCGTGCAGTCGTCAGCGTATGAGATCAGGGAAACTCCCGCTGGTGGTTGGGGGAGCTTCGAGATGTAGAAGTTGAACAGCAAGGGAGAAAGAACACCACCCTGCAGTACACCTTGCTTAATCTTCCTCTGCTTTGATGTTTGATCTCGAAAAATCACTGACGAGTGCCGACCGCTCAGGTAGTTTGCGGATCACCTCTTCAGCTCTGGCGGGAGTGTCGACTAATAAATATCATCTAGTAGAGTGGAATGGCTGACTGTATCGAAAGCCTTCTTCAGGTCCAACGCTACTAGGACAGTCCTCTCGCAGGGGCGGTTTTGGTTAAGTCCGCGGTTTATCTGGGCGTTTATGGCGGTGAGTGCAGTGGTGGTGCTGTGCACTCGTCGGAATCCGTGCTGATGTGGGGCTGATGCCAGGTGTTTCGTGAAGAGTGGGAGTAGGAGGGCTTGAAGTGTCTTCACTACTGGGAAGACCTTTGTGAGGAATCCTACTCCCAGAGGTCCCAGATGCTTCAGCATCAGCGCGTTTAATCCGTCAGGGCCAATGGCTTTTGATGATTTCGATTTGTTGATTGCCCTCTGAACCTCATCACCGGAGAAAGTAAGTGGCGCACTGTCGTTCGTCAGTTTGTGCAGCCTTCTGGTAGTACGACGTTTGGTTCTGTCGACCGGAGGATGCAGTATGAAAAGCCGGCTAAATTAGCTCGCGCATCTCTTCGGGTCCGACGAAGTGCAACCGTTGAAGGTGATAGCCACCTTGTCGTTGTGCTTACTCGGGTTCGACTGGGACCGAACGGTGGACCAGAGCTTACTCACCCCAGAGGTGAGGTTACAGGTCTTCAGGTGCTCAACCCATTTGGTCCGCTTATGTTGATTTACCAGTTGCCGGATCTCAAAATTGAGATCCCTTATGCGGGGATCCCCGGGATCGGCCGGGCGTAGGTGGTCACGCTCGTTTGCGAAGCTGGCTGCTTCGGCTGAGAAATGGGGACGAATGTCCTTAAAACTTCCTGCTGGAATGAAGCGAGCCGCAGCAGCTGTGAGCACCTTGCGGAATGCGCGTTCGCCTACGCGCACATCAGTGGGGATGGGAAGAGCGGCGAAGGTGTCCTCGGTAAATTCCGTGAAGCCAGCCCAATTAGCTTTTTTAAAGTTAAAGTAGGACCGGTGATTCGCGAAAACAAAGTCGGCAAGTCTCTTAATCGAGACGATAATGGGCAAGTGGTCTGATGCAAGCGATAGCATAGGTCGCCACGTTATGCTATTTATCAGACCCGCGCTAGCTATTGTTAGGTCAGGCGAGATGCTGCAATTGCTCACTACCCTGGTGGGGGCGTCGTCGTTCACAGTGCTGAATGTCGAATCGTCTATCTGCTCTGCCAGTTGTTTTTTAAAGTTGATGTATGACCGGTAATCCGCAAAAACAAAGTCGGCAGGTTTCTCGATCGAGATGATAATGGGCAAGTGGTCTGATGCAAGCGATAGCATAGGTCGCCACGTTATGCTATTTATCAGACCCGCGCTAGCTATTGTTAGGTCAGGCGAGCTGCTGCAATGGCCCACTACCCTGGTGGGGGCGTCGTCGTTCACAGTGCTGAATGTCGAATCGTCTATCTGCTCTGCCAGTTGTTGTCCCCTACGATCATTTGGCAGGCTTGAATGCCAAAGATCGCGATGCGCATTCAAGTTACCTACAACCAATCGGTTTTTGTGTTGCTCCGATAGGCTCCTCACCGTGGAGGTGTGGGTTGTGGTGGCGGTTGGTAGTGCCGGCCTATCAGGGGGAGTAGTAGCCGTGGAGGCATCAGACGCCTGCTGGCGGGAGAAACACGTGGCCACATACCGTGTGGACCACTCCCTGTATGACTTAAGGCATGAAGAGGTCTTAAGGTGGCTCCATCCGTTGCACTTGTTGCACATAACCGAGGTGGAGTTCGGGTGTAGAAGGGTGTAGAATACTTCTGGCCCAGGGTTGGATTCGATTCCAGCTCTGAGGAGAAGCATTTGGAGCAGCATTGCTGCGAGGATTTGCTCCTGTGACGTAAGGGGTGAGGTGATTTACGGTTCACTAGACTGGGCTAGTATACTGGGGCGGCAGCCCTTGGTCGGGAAAAACCCGAGTCATACCGGTAACGTAGAACCGGCTGCCATGGGAACGTTTCAAGTAGGTATGATGGGGTGCTAGTACTGAGATTGGGACTCCATTAAATTAGACCTAGCAAGAGATTAAAATGTGCAGAAATAAGTGATATGTAATTGATAAATATCGCAGCTATTGTGACTTGGGGTTATGTAAAATTTACATATCATATTATTGATAATTGCTAAAATGAAAACTTCTGCATATGAGTTATCAGGCGACGTAAAAATAAACGTTGGGCAATAATTGTTATTAGGAAACGTAAAAAATCAATATTGAGAATTAACTATTATTGCGAATGGAGAAATTATTTCTCTTATTGTCTTGGTTCAAGTAACAAGTACGTAACTCTTATCGGCGGAATAAAAAATAATATGCCATCTTTTTGTCCTAAAACTTATAATTTTTATATCTCTGTTTATAAGAAGGTAGCTCTGGTTATGAAACTTTGAGTAAGCCAGAGAATTTTCCCTGTCGACCAGCGAAGATCTATGCACTCACGTCTACTTTGTGTTGCTGGTGGTAGATGTAGCAATGCATTCATATCGTTCCAGATGTGTTATAGAGTAAAGGTGCGAAGGAGTGTGGGAAATATTATCCTGTTGCTCACATCCAATTTTTCCTATCTGGGAGCTAGTCCTCATTGCCCAACTTTTTAGAAATTTTTTATATTTATTCCTTTTCTGAAATACTTTAATTATGTAACAACAGTTGTTACGATAAAAGAATTCACGTTATAAGGTCCCGCTGCAACGCATGCCGTGTGGAATCACTACCAGAAATTAAAAAAAGAAAAGAGACTTATTATCTGAGAAAAGTTTTATATGAAAGCAGAAACGCTATGATATTTCTATCAGAAAATATGTGTAGTAAATAGTGAAAAGGTGTGCGGTACATTCGTTTTTGAGCTTCATTGTGCTTTCTACATGCCATAATTCAAATTAAATCAAATTTTTTGTATGGTACATATCTACAGGAAATAAGAAATGGTTTAGAAAAAGCGGAGAAAAATAGATTTTCTCTTAATAATTGATTAGTGGACTTTTTTTATTCGCTATTATAAATGAGACACTGTTTTTCCAATTCAACTGGCTGAAAGAAATAAGATTTGCTTCAATCTTGCAGGGGAGGACAAGTTTTTATTACAGTTCTTTTAACTTAATGTTGGTGTACTAAGCCATATCAACACTTCAATCCACTTATGGAAATAAAAATAAACTAACTGTTCTTATATGTAATAATTTTTAGTAGTTAAGCAGATACGTGTTGTAAATTATTAAACTATCAACAGAGTTGCAATATAAAGTCCTTCAAAATTGGAGTGTTGGCCATTTACCCATAGTTTTTTTGGGGCAACACTTCTCACACTTGCTGAAGGGAGGCAGCCATGGATCTTACAGAGAAGGTGAACAACAAAGACTTGGGAGACAACAGACTACCAGCTGACCTATTCAAATATGACGGCGAGGAGCTGATAATGTGCATTCATCAGCCTCCTATAGAAAATATGGTCGGATGAATGCAAGCCTGTCGGGCAGTGTGCTCTGCCTAATTCTTACGAAGGATGATACCATGAACCAAATAATTGGACTTTATCACTGAGGCTTTGGACATGGAAAATTCACGGTTGACCAGATATTAAGGTATTTGACATATCCACAAAACTAATCTTCTCTTCTTAATTGGCGCTATAACCGCTTACGCGATTTTGGCCGAGTTTAACAAAGCGCGCCAGTTGTTTCTTTCTCGTGCTAACCGGCGCCAGTTGGACACACCAAGTGAAGCCAAGTTCTTCTCCACCTGACCTTTCCAACGCAGAGGAGGCCTTCCTCTTCCTCTGCTACCACCAGCTGGTACCGCATCGAATACTTTCAAAGCCGGAGCGTTTGTATCCATTCGGACAACATGACCCAGCCAGCGTAGCCGCTGGATCTTTATTCGCTGCGCTATGTCTATGTCGTCGTAAACTCATACAGCTCATCGTTCCCTCAACTACGATATTCGCCGTTACCAACGTGCTAAGGTCCAAAAATCTTACGCAAAATCTTTCTCTCGAACACTCCAAGCGTCGCTTCATTCGATGTTGTCATCGTCCAAGCTTCTGCGCCTTACGTTAGGACGGGCAGGATGAGAGCCTTGTAGAGTGTTAGTTTTGTTCGTCGAGAAAGGACTTTACCGCTAAGTTGCCTACTTAGTCCAAAGTAGCACTTGTTGGCAAGAGAAATTCTACGTTGGATTTCAAGGCTGACATTGTTATCGGTGTTAATGCTGGTTCCTAACTAAACGAAGTCTTTTACAACCTCGAAATTATAACTGTCAACAGTGACGTGGGTGCCGATACGCGAGTGCGCCGACTATTAGTTTGAAGACAGGAGGTACTTCGTTTTGTCCTCGTTCACCATCTGACCCATTCGCTTTGCCTCCTTATCCAATTTGGAGAAGGCAGAAGTAACAGCGCGGTTGTTAAGGCCGATGATGTCGATATTATCCGCATACGTCAACAATTGCACGCTCTTATAAAATATTGTGCCTGAGCGAGTAAGTTCTGCGGCTCGTACGATGCTCTCCAACATCAGGTTTAAGAAGTCACACGACAGCGAGTCACCCTGTCTGAAACCTCGTTTCGTATCAAACGGCTCGGAGAGGTCCTTCCTAATTCTGACGGCGCTGCTGGTGTTGAGCAACGTCATCTTGCATAGCCGTATTAGTTTTGTGGGGATACCAAATCCAGACATCGCGGCATAAAAGCAGCTCCTTGTTGTTGTTGTTGTTGTAGCAGTATCTTCGCCCTGTCAGTATAGTGTAATTACCGGTCGTCTTCGTCTAGCTCATCTAACGGTAGGCCCAGGAAACTGGCTGTTTCGACGGGTTGGGTCCAGAGGGAGAGAGGTGTTAGATGAGTGGGTTTGATGGGGCATGTGAAAAGGTGGTTAGTGTCGTGCGGGGTGCCTTCACATGCTGGACATATGTTTAGTATGTCGGGGTCGATTCTGGATAGGTAGGTTTAACCTGCTACAGTATCCAGAACGTAATTGTGCCAAGGTTACGCGGCACTCTCGGGGAAGCTGGAGTTCTTCGTCTGCAATAGGTGGTGGTTGGACTCTGATAACGGCATTCGGGGGTCGGGAGCTTAAGAAGGTGGTAAGGGTCTCCCGATGAATGTCGTTAATGGCCTGTCTGTACACTGTCTGATCCTGAAGTGTTATGTCTGTTTTGTCCTGGATCTCGTCCACGTAGTTGAGGAAGTGTCTCCTGATGTGCCTGGCCTATTGCTTGAAAGCCGACAGCAACATTTCTTTGTCTTTGCCCCAATTGCTGCCGGCGAGCGACTTGAGGACCTTATTGCGATTCTGTACTCTCGTTACAATAGCGGTTGTATGCGCTGAGAAGGAGAGCAAGTTGTCAAAGGTGACTCCCAATATTCTGGGGTTGTTTACCGTCGGTATTGGGGTATCATCGACGTGTACCTGAAGTTGCAGCTTGACCTCCTTTGTCCAGGTGGTGAAAAGGGTCGCCGTGGATTTAGTGGGAGAAAGTGGTAGGTTTCTCGCAGTGAAGAAGCGAGAAAGGCGGGCGAGGTAGTCGTTTACTTTAGAGCATAGGCCATAAATGTCACTGCCCGACGCCATTATCGTGCATTCGTCGGCGTATGAGACCAGTGAGACTCCCTCTGGTGGCTGGGGGAGTTGCGAAATGTATAAATTAAAAAGCAAGGGTGAAAGGACACCACCTTGCGGTACTCCCTGCTTAATTTTTCTCTGTTTAGACGTTTGGTCTCGAAATATCACCGACGAGTGACGAACACTCAGGTAGTTCGCGGTCCACCTCTTCAGCCCTGGCGGGAGTGTCGACTGTATCTAGTAGCGCGGCGTGGCTGACTGTATCGAAAGCATTTTGTAAATCCAACGCTACTAGGACAGTCCTCTCGCAGGGGCGGTTTTGGTTAAGTCCGCGGTTTACCTGGGCGTTTATGACGGTGTGTGCCGTGGTGGTGCTGTGCACTCTTAAGAAACCATGCTGGTGTGAGGCTGGAGTCAGGTGTTCTGTAAGGAGTGTGAGTAGAAGGGCTTCAAGAGTCTTCACTACTGGGGAAAGGAGAGTTATCGGACGATAAGACTCCCCTAGGTTGGCGGGTTTCCCAGGCTTCAGTAGTGGGACGACTCTCCCTAATTTCCACTTATCAGGAATGATGAGAGTGGCCATAGACAGATTGAAGGCCTTGGTGAGAAATTCTACTCCCAGTGGACCCAGCTTTTTCAGCATCAGCATGTTTAGTCCCTCAGGGCCAATGGCTTGTGGTGGTTTCATATGTTTGATGGCCCCCTGAACCTCGTCGCTGGAGAAAGCAAGCGGTGCACTGTTGTATGTCAGTTTATGCAACCGTCTGGTGGCACAGCGTTTGGATCTATCGGCCGGAGGATGCAGTATAAATTGCGGGCTAAAGCAGTTCGCGCATCTATTCGGATCCGACGAAGTACGACCGTTAAAGGTGATATCCACCTTGTCGTTGTGCTATTTATCATACTTGCGCTAGCAATTGTGATGTCAGGCGAGCTGCTGCAATTGCCCACTACCCTAGTGGGGGCGTCGTCGTTTACAGTGCTGAATGTCGAATCGTCTATCTGCTCTGCCAATAGCTGTCTCCTACGATCATTTGGCAGGCTTGAATGCCAAAGATCGTGACGCGCGTTACAGTCACCTACTACCAATCGGTTTTCTCCCCTGATGAGCGCACCAATATCAGGGAGATATCCTGCCGGGCAGCAGGTGACAGGGGGTATGTAAATATTATGTATTTCGAGCTCGGCATCGCCTGACCGGACAGCTATACCTTGACGTTCTAAGGTGATGCCCCTGCGGTCGATGCCTTCATCAATAAGACGATACTGCACTGAATGGTGTGCTATGAACGCTAGGCCACCACCGTTGCCTCGCTCGCGGTCCTTTCGGTGCATATTGTAGCCGTCCCTGGTGATCAGGGGGGAGCTAGCGTGCAGTTTTGTCTTCTGGACCGCAGCTATCTTGATTCCGAACCGACTCATGAAGTCGACTATCTCGTCAATCTTGCTCGTGAGTCCGTTGCAGTTTAGCTGCAAAAGCTTGAAGCTTCGCAGGAGTGTCGTCGTAATTCGGCGGGTGGGGGATGCGTGATGTTGTCTGCGTTGGTCCTGCTGTGCGTTCCGCAAAATGAGTAGTGGCCTGATGTTGACTGATGGCCGCGCCACTGGGGGCTGTTGCGGGTACAGAGCTCTGCAGCAGGGGGCAACGTAGTCGCGTGTCCACTCACGGGTGGTGTGCAGGCCGGAGCACCTCCGAAAATGGCACCAGCCACTGCAGGAATTGCATTGGACAGTTGTCAAGTTCCTTGGAACTACGGTCTGACACACGGAGCAGACTGTGCGGGGGACCAAGAGCTGCTGGTTTGTCCCCGCACTAGGGTAGGAGCAGGAGGGTTGTGGGTTAGTGAGGGAGTTGCGTTGCTCTTGGGGGCTCCTTACCGTTGAGGTGTTGTTTGTGGCGGCAGTGTGATGTGCCGGCACTGAGGGCAGTGTAGCCGTAGAGGCGGGGGCCGCCTGTGAGCAGGAGCAACACGTGGCCACATACCTTGTGGACCACTTCCTGTGTGTCTTAAGGCCTGAGCAGGTCTTAAGATAGCACCACCCGTTGAACTGGTTACCTAACCGAGGTGGAGTTCGGGTGGAGCCCTTTGTGGCAAATGCAGCAGTAGAATACTTCTGGTCCAGGGTTGGGTTCGACGCCAGCCCGGAAGAGAAGTATTTGGAGCAAACTGGCTGCAATGAGTTGCTCCTGTGACGAAAGATTTGGGCTAAAATACGGTACACTAGACAGGGCTACTATACTGGGGCGGCAGCCCTTGGTCGGGGAAAACCCGAGTCATTCCGGTAACGTAGAACCGGCTGCCATGGGAATGCAGCTTTCCGTACTGTCGAATGCAGCTTTGAAATCGACGAAAAGATGGTGTGTGTCGATTCTCCTTTCATGAGTCTTTTCCAAGATTTGGCGTATTGTGAATATTTGGTCGATGGTAGACTTTCCAGGACTAAAGCCACACTGATAAGGTCCAATCAGTTGGTTGACGGTGGACTTCAGGCTTTCACACAATACGCACGCTAGAACCTTATCGGCGATATTTAGAAGACTAATCCCGCGGTAATTGGCACAAATTGCAGGATCGCCCGTCTTATGGATTGGGCAGAGCACACTTAAATTCCAATCGGCAGGCATGCTTTCATCCGACCATAGTTTGCATAGGAGCTGATGCATGCACCTGACCAGCTCCTCGCCGCCATGTTTGAATAGATCAGCCGGCAGTCCGTCGGCGCCCGTGGCTTTGTTGTTCTTTAGCCGCGTTATCGCTATTCTCAGCTCGTCATGATCGGGTAGCGGAACGACCATACGTCCACAAAACTAATACCGCTCTGCAAAATGACGTTGAGCAATATGAGCGGCTCTGCCGGAAATTAAGTTTGAAATACTTTATTTGTTTATGCCTATTATTAATGCATTTTTTGTTTCAGATGACTAATTTGCTTTCATTTCAGTTGTACTGCTTGGAGCACGAGTAATTAGTTAATAATTAAAACAAAAAAAATATCACGCAAATTTTGTCACATCCGCAATTGTTCTTTCGTTTCTTTTTTCATTCACGAAATTTGTCGTAACATTATATCTCAAACCTGGGCCTGGGCTGCGAAGTAGAAATACAGTGGTCACACAATTTATTCGTACACCCTGCGTAGTAGCTAAAAACTTTAACTTTAACTAACGCAAAATATATATTTGTTGTGACAATATATTTGTTTTGGGTTATTGTAAAAATGCTACAATCCCTATGAATTGCCGCAAACAAAACTCCCGTTATTTCACACTGAATGTTTCACGGAAAGCAGGCAGACATAGCGAAATGCTGTAAAAAATTATTCGTACACTTGCAGCTTATGATATTGTTGCTGCAAAACTAACATTAAAAATCGTTTGTGTTTTTACTAATATTGCTGATAATGAAATATATTCTGTAAAAAAATATCGATAATTGTTCATTTAAAAAGCGCACGTTACATACATGTTTACATTTTTTTGCTGGAATGTTGCTACAACTGCCCTCTACAGTGTCGCAGAGTTTGAGCGTAATATGTCAATTAGCTTGTTTTTGGTATTTAATTATATGAAAATATCGAACAAAGAATCTGTCTTAAATTTTGTGTTTTGAACGTTTATCTAGCGCATCATAACAGGTGATGAGACGTGGGTATATGAGTTTGACATGCAAACCAGTCAACAGGCGGCTGAATGCCACATGAGCCGAAACCCAAAAAAACACTTCAAAATCGGTCAAAAGTAAGTAAGCTGAAGACGATCTTTTCAAACGCGTTTAAAAGGTGTTTTGATGACTGTACTAATCGTTGGCATGTGTATTGTTTCGAATGGAGCCTATTTTGAAGGCGACAAAAAATTGTTGATGATTAAAAAATTATTTTGCATTTTATTGCACAATTCCCGGCACTTTTTCGACAGAATCTAAGAAGAAGGGTTTTCTTAGTTTTTATCGCGGATTCAGTTTTAGTTGCGTGTAATATCTTCATTGAAAGTGACAAAGTGGGACGAAGTGCGGATTTACTATGAGACATGCGTAAAATTGTTATTAAATTATGCTTGGAAAACAAGTCTCCGCGTCAAATCAGAAAAACCATTGGCAAATCGCATTCTACGGTGCAAAGTGTTATTGCTAATTACGTTAATACGCAACAAAGTAGCATCAGTCGTGTAAAATCCAAAAATAACCTTCATGATACCACATAGGCCGAAATATTTAAGAGTCTTTGCATAAAAAAGTAAGCCCACAAACAGTCCGCGCAAGCCCCACATTTCAGATATTAACTGAAGGAAGAGATTGGAGTTCGCCAAACGCTATTTAAATGAGCCAGATTCTTTTTGGGAAAACGTCATATTCAGTGGTGAGTTGAAATTTAATGTTTTCGGATCGGATGGCCCTTAAAAAGTTTAGCGAAAACAAAATACAGAACTGAATAAAAGAATCGTATTCCTACCGTTAAGCATGAAGGGGGAATACAATAATAGTTTCGGTAGAAATAATGGTTTTTATTGATGATAAAATGTACAAACATCCGCGTTTAAACATTTTGAAAATTTACATGTTAGTGCCGTTAAACTTGGACTGGATGCTAAAGGGTTCTTGTTTCAACAAGACAATAACCTAAAACATTCATCTTAATTCATCGTGCAAGAATGGCTTATTTACAATTGTAAGCAGTTTAAAACTCCAGCTCAATCACCGGATCTGAACCCAATTGAGCATGTCTGGGAGCTCTAAGAAAGGAGAATCAGAAAACACAAAATAACATCAAAGGCGTAATTAAATACAGCTTTAAGTGTTGAGTGCGAGGAAAGCTAATGAAACCAAGGTATTGGTAAAAAGTATGCATCAAAGTACTGAATTTTCGTTTTTTCTATTATTTTATTATTAGGTGTATCTGTTTATAAACTGTGAATGTACGAATAAATTGTGTGACCACTGTATATATATTACTTGAGTCAATTAAGCATACACTGGAAGGGTTAAAGCAGTTATCAGCGGACAAGGGAGTATAAATATAAAAAAAAAATACATTCAAAGCATTACATGCTCTCTGTTGCAAACAAAGCCACCAAAACAAATAGCAGCAAGTTATTTTCAAATAGTGCTGCAGAGGTATAAAAGAAAGTACGAATTTCGGTGGGAGGTATACAATTCATACGAAACGTTCTAATTTCTATCAATATTATATATATTTTTTATAAAATAAAAAGTTTTTATGATTATTAAAATACTTTTCATATAGTAAAACGTATTACGGTTGTGACTCCCGAGCGTTGTAGCGTTTTTACCGAAAACTTTTATTTGAAAAAAAAAAAAAATTATATCAATAAGTTAAAGAATTATATTTTCGCCGTTGCTGTTTACAACCTCTTCCCACCTCCCGATCAATTTGTTGATGCCATTCCACAAAAAACGCCTGGTCGGGTCAAAGAAGTTGTTGAGCTAGTTTTTAAGGACCTCTTTGTTATCGAAGGTAACGCCCTCCATATGGCTTCACAAGGATCGGAAAAGATCGACGGATGCTGAAGGACCTTCCATTCGACCTCTTGGAGTGGGCGTGGCGTTGTCGTGAAGGGGTATGGTTTGACCATGCCGATCAGGTCTTTTCAGTCGAATGGCCTCTCTCTCGCGGTGTAGCTGGGCAATGCAGAGCTGCTTGTTGTCCGTGGCATTCTTTTCGAGCATTTCCCAGTGTACCATGCGCTCCCAGTCCCACAAACACATGTCATGATCTTCTTTGGATTCAGATCCGACTTGTCTCTCGGCTTTGGCTACCTGCTGGAGTCACCTACTTCTTTCTTTGTTTCATATTGATGTATAGGTACAATTTCTCCCATGATGATTCGGTACAAAAAGCGTTGTTCATGACCGCGTGTTGCTCGATGGTGGGCGAGATGCTAAGAAGCTATTTGCAGGCGACTTCCTTTGTTTTTTCCGTAGAGCTCGGGAGACACCCAGTCTACCAATTTTCGGCAAATTCTATTGAATAAAGGTGATTGAGTATCGTTTTATTAACGCATTTAATTTTTTCCGCCAATTCAGGAGTGTGTTGGCGACCGTTCTCCTTCAAAAGTGATTTGAGACGTTCTTCATCGAAATCAGAAGGCCTCCCGCTGCGGGACGTGTCATCGACGTCAAAGTCACCATTTTTGAAGTTTTCAAACCTTTTCCATGCTGTAGACTCGCCTATGACATCTTCTCCATACACGTCGCAAATGTCCCTGGCATCTTTTTGACCTCGATGAAAAGCAAAGAAGAGAAGGTGTCGATAATGTGGAATTTTGCCTCCTGGGCATTCCGTTTCTATGGCTCAAAACTAATAAAAATTAAATAATTCAAAAATACAATTAAGATAGTTTTGCAGAGCAGAAAGAGTTCTATCGAATGAATACTTACCCTTTGTCAAACAGAAATCGTTGTTAAATACAAGAAAATATATGAACTTATTCCCCAACCCAATAGTTGCCATAGCAGCAGTAGTAGAACTAAGTAGGAACATACGTTATTATACAATCGTATGAAAACGCAAACCTTCTGATTGTGTGTTAGATTTGCCGATGTTGAATGTGAACCACACCTAAACGTCAACGACACCGTGGGACTTCTTTCTTTGGGGTTATTTGAAAGAAAAGGTGTACGTCGAAAAGCCAGCAACAATTCAAGAGATAAAGGATGAGATAATTCGGCACATTAACAGCATAGAACCTCAGTTATGTCTCATGCCATTTTCTATATGTCTTTTGCAACGTGTCTACTTTTTTAAAGCTTTTGCCGACGTTTGCTTCCATTTGTAAAGTTTCTTTGCAGTTTTGCGAGTTTCTCCCGACTTTGTCTCGTATGCGCTCATATCGTCTTTGCTTTTCAATAATTTCATTATTTCCTTCAGCCAACGCTTTCCACTTTTTGTAATTTTGTTTGATCTTTATTCAAGTTTTCTTTATAACGTTTGCAATTCTCTTTACGGGAGGAGGTGCCCGGCCAAACACACAAAAAGGGTGTACGCGCCAATTATATACATATATACATGTATACACCCTGTGATCAAAAAGTACTGGGAATGTTTAATTTAAACACGCACGTGGGAACCGGTCCATAATTTTTTCTTATGTTAGTAGGACTGTAAGAGACATATCTGTCACTTTTATCGTCATCGGATCATTAGTGCTTGCCTGGGCGGCCGTAAATGTGGGCAAACACTTCTTGGATTTTACATCTTGATAACGCGCCATCGCACCGAGCCCAAATTGTGCTGGATTATTTGACCATCGTGCAAGCACCGTATTCATCTGATATGGCTCCGTCCGATTTCTTTTTGTTTCCCAAGTTGATTTTACCACTTCGTGCAAGGAGATTTCAGTCGATAGAGGAGATCAAAGAGAATGCGACGTAGGAGCTGAAAGCCATCACTTCGTCGGCCTATCAGGGAAGCATGGAGGACTGGGTCAAACGTTGGCACATGTGTGTTGCTTCAGACGGGTCATATTTTGAAGGAGATAAAATAAATTTTCCTGAAATTTAACTCTGTTTTGTTTTATTTAAACATTCCCGGTACTTACATATCATAAGATGTGTACATATTTACATAAATAAACAGTTGATTAAAACCAAAAAACATTTCCAAATTTTTAAATTTTCACTTTCCACAAATATTGTTATATTTCGGCAAATTTTTATTTTAATTGTTGCTTTCTGCATGTACACTCGATGCAGTGATAACAAATTTTGTTACGAAACATCGAAATATGCGATAATGTAAAGCAAAAACGTATAGTTACATATTTATAATCGGATAGTTTTTTATGCATAATGTCTCTCTTTCAGAAGTTCTGTCAAAATAAAACTTGCAATAACGTAGAAGTACATAAATAAGAAAATTAGCGCTTGCACAACTTTGAATTAAAATATCTCGAAATGGGTTATGAATACATACAGTAAAATTTATTTATTTATTTACTTCAAATATAATTATTTATAATCATACTAGCGGACCCTCACCCGCTTCGCTGGGTGGAAGAAAAATATAAATGAAAAGCGTTCTTTGTTTTTTTCTTGTTTCATCATTTAATTCATGCTCGGCCATTATTTTGTGACTTATTCTAATAACAATGTTTTATTTATTTTAGTGACTTACTCTAATGATTGTAAACTAACAACTTATTCTAAAGCCTTCTGATACACACAATTTTTGGTTTATTTTCATGCGGTGTATAAATATAAAGTAACGATGGTTTCCCTACTCGAGAACATCCTACATACAGTTGCCCATGTCCAAAGCATAGATAAGTTAGGTCAATTCCACATAATTGAAGACCTTGCGAATTATTGATTGTAATAGCAAAAGCAAGGCGAATGGGAAATTGAAGTCGCTTAAAATCAAAAGGCAAATCTGTTGAAATCATTGGAATGCGAGGAATCAAAACGTCTTCACCTTTAAATTTGCCTTTCAAAATTGTTGCTTCAATTACATTGTTCATTGTCCGTTTCACTGCTAATCTTGTCCCATTGCATAGTTTCGGCTGATTGATATTTCGCAATATAATGATCACTGCGCCGACTTTCAATTTCAAACGATGTGGTGGCAAGCCAGGCAAATTAAGTGATTTCAAAAATTCAATTGGATAATTCACTACATCGTCGGGATAAGTGATTGAATCAATTGATTTATAGGTGACAACTTCACCTGGAGTTTGAGTCAAAATACTGGCATTGATTTCATTGACATCGACATTTTTGGCAGCTAATATAGCTCTCTCGCTTAGCCACTCTTGATTTCGATAGTTTTGTGCAATATTTGGGAATACATTTTGCACTAATTGTACTCTTGATTCTGTTACGGTACAAAAATTAGTTGGAAGTGTGATCATGCCTGTATTCTTATCAATTGGCTTTCGTCCATTTCCAATTTGCAACAAATGTTCGGAAAATTCAGCAGCTGTTGGATCATTCTGTAACTGCTCACGAACATTAGTAGTTAATGTGAGTTTTTGAACATATCTCCACAGATTAGAAGATTTAAGACAAGCTCTCAATTCATCAGCTGCTGTTGATTTGGGAATAACAGGCAAAGTTTGTCGAAAATTACCGGCCAATAGAATTAGTGCACCACCAAATATGTTTGTGTTATTTCGAAAATCTTTCAGTGTTCTATTTAAGGCTTCCAGTGATTTTTTATGAGCCATCGTACATTCATCCCATACAATAATTTGACATGTTTGTAAAACCTTTCCCATTCCAGAATTTTTAGAAATGTTGCAAGTTGGTTCTTCATTTACTTGCATATTTAATGGTAACTGTAATGCAGAATGTGCAGTGCGACCGCCGTCCAATAAAGTTGCCACTATTTCAGATGATGCCAAAGCCAATGCAATATTATTCTGTGATCGAATGGTGGCCAAAATTAACGACAACAAAAACGTTTTTCCAGTCCCTCCTGGTGCATCTAAGAAGAATATTCCTCCTCTTTCATTTCCAACATTGTCTATAATTGTGTCATATGCCTGCCTTTGTTCTGTGTTTAATTTTGGTAGGTTTGTTGTTACAAATGTGTTCAGATCATTTCGATCATATTCTTTTTCACGTCTTAATTCTGCATTGTATGCATCATGCATCGGACGATTTGGTGCGATCATACCTAACTCACTCAGAGTTTTATTTGCAATCATCAGGCAAAAGTCTTCGATTTTAATTAATGCCTCATTATATAATTCATCTGTATAATTCAAATTTGGATTTGCAGTAATGCAACGTACTTGATGTAGGATATCTTCTGTCATGTATTCTTGGTAAGTACTCCACAATTCTTTTGGGTTTGCTGGGAAACATGTAGCAATAATGATGGCAAATAGTGTTCTTATTTGGTGTGGAGAACTTGTTGCACATGCATCCATAAGAGTTGCATCCCACTGATTATCATTTTAAAGCAAATTCAATTTTTTGCATGCTTGCTGATAAGTACAACAAAGATGACCATTAACTCGTTTCAAACTTTCGAATGATCTTGGGCCGGGAATATCAACTAAGAGTAAACGTAAATAGAAACATTCCTCTTTGCTTGGATGCACAGTGTAAAGTCGTCCGATTGCATCACCCAAATGAATACCTGGATATCCATCTACAGGTATTCCTCGCGTGCCTTCGTACCCAGGACCTTGATGATGCATTCCAAGTATAATATTTAGGAACATTTGAATAAAGCAATGTTCTTGCAAATGAATCTGTTTCACATAAGTTAAAAAATGCAGTTAGTGTTGTTGCTGGTGATCGTTCGGCCATTTGTTGAGCAGTATTTTCAGTGAAATAAACACTTTGTTCATTTTCTAAATGGAGTGACAAATGAATAACAGCTGAATGGCGATCATGAATCGGAAATGATAATATTCTCCAAACTGCTTCGTTGCTACTAATCTATCTTGCCATTTGGTAATTAGTAAATTCATCGTTTCGATTTACAACTCCAAATACTCTCATGTCACTTCCTTTATTGATATATTTGCATATGTATTTGATGGATTTTACGGAGTTACAATATTCAACATTTATATGTGCGTTAAATGTTTTCGATAATAATTTGGAATACGGAACTATCCAACGGTTATCAATCTCCACATCTTGATTATTTATTTTCACAGTGACTGTTTTTCCATTATCTTCTGGTGATCTTCTACGGTACAATGGATATCCATCATTTCCAGTCATTGTTTCAGCAATTAATTGCCTTGGGTAGCTTTTTGAACATTTACCATCAACCATACATGGAGAATTTTGATTTAACGTACCACACGGTCCATGAATCATGTTTTTGGTTACAGTATTATGTAATTCTGGATCTTCATTTATATCTGGAATTTCAGCACATATAATATGATCAATTTTATCTGTGGTTAGTTTTTGTTTTAACCAAATCAAAATATGCGCATGAGGCAAGCCTCTTTTTTGCCATTCCACAGAATACATGAAACATTGTGCATCTCCGTAAACTTTATGTTTTACAATGAAATCCATTAGAGACTGTAGCTTTCGTCTAAACACTTTTTTGCAGTAATGTCATGCCTATCAGTAGCTGATTGCCCAGTATATAAATGATTCTTAATATCATCCAATTTCGGATTGCATGTGAAAGTTATGAATAAGTCTGGTCGACCATAATTTCTGACATAACACATTGCATCTTGGGCGTATTCATGCATATGCCTTGGACTGCTGGACTGCCTGTATACGATGAAGGTAATATTACCTGTATACGATGAAGGTAATATTACCATTTGACCAATGTTATTAACGTTGGTATCGTTGTTAATTGCATCTTGCAAATGAATATATTGTTCAGATCTTAATTTTGCTTGGTTGAAACGAATAAAATTAAGACGTTCTGTTTCTATTTTGGCATACATATCAACGATGTACTGATGAATTAGTTTACGACATCTCAAGATATAATTTTGTTCTTGTGGACGAACCATCAATCGATAAGAATAAAAATTCATGGCACTAACTTTTTTCTGTACATGTAGACCTGAAAATAAGTGGAAAATGGGACTTAAGAAATTTCTACAAATGATGAAATGTCAACACACTGAAAATATTATTTACCTGTTCGTGGACCATTTTAACTTGTTGTAGTACATAAGAATGCAATCTCTTAACCTAAAGGCAAGTTCCCAGTTGGTCTATATCTGGAGTCCTTAGTTACCCAGCGAAAAGCCTCTTTTCATTAGCATTTATCAACAACTTACAATGAATACTCATGTGGTTCAAACACATCCTAGGGTTATCCAGGTCCACGTTTTGGTCTATATCTCGAAACCCTAGTTACGGAGGGGCATTAAAAAAACTCTATACTCTAGCAATCATCAGCAGCTTCCATTTGCTAACCATATTGTACAAACACATCCTAGGGTTACCCGGGTCCACGTTTTGGTCTATATCTCGAGACCCTAGTCACGGAACGGTATGACAAATACTCTATACTATAGAAATCATCAACAGCTTCCATTTGCTGCCCATATTGTACAAACACATGCTAGGGTTACCCGGGTCCACGTTTTGGTTGAGCCATTCTCCGTAAAGTTCATCACACGCGAAAAACGCCTGAATTTTTATGTATATAGAATTACAAAATCAGGGCAACTGGCAGTGGTGGAAATGCCCATATCTCTGGTGAAGTATTGGTCCATTCGGTTTTCAGAATTTCCTTCAGTTCGTTTGTGTTCCGTTTCTGTAGTTTTCTAGACATTTCTTCCTAACCATGTTCGATTATGTGGAGATCTGGCAAATAGCTGGTGTTCGCAGTAGGGCTCCAAGTTGTGAATGATCCACATCTCAACAACCATAGAAGTGTGCTTCGGGTCGTTGTCCTCATACAAAGCAAAATTGTGCAAACTATCGAACCGTTCAACATTTTGCCTAACATAAGTTTTAAGGATCTTAGATATTGAAATGTATCTATAGCGTTTTTCAGTAAGAGCGCTTCAACTTTTTTTTGTGAATAAAACACAAACGGTTTTTTTTTTTAACTAATTTTTTTTTTATTATCGAGTTTGAACATATACATTTAAGTACCTATGAGATTCGATTTCTTTTGCATGACCACTGCGTGCACGTTTTACGAAGTCCAATCGGCGAACCCAATTTTCGACCACTCTTTTGCATTAATCGGCCGAAATTCCAGCAATTTCGCGTTCAATATTGGCTCTGAGCTCACAAATCGTCGCCGGCTTGTTACTGTAGACCAATGACTTCACATAACCCCAAAGAAAATAGTCTAGAGGCGTCAAATCACACGAGCGCGGCGGCCATTCGACCGGTCCATTTCTGGAAATAATGCGCTCATCGAACTTACTCTTCAACAAATCAATTGTAGCGTGTGCTGTGTGGCTTGTGGCCCCGTCCTGTTGAAACCACATCTCGTCTAAGTCCATACCATTCAATTGCGGCCAAAAAATAATCGTTTATCATGTCGCGGTATCGATTTCCATTCACAGTATTGTGGCGATCGTTCTCGTCAACGAAAAAATATGGGCCAATTACGCCGCCGGCATGTAAACCGCACCAAACAGTGATTTTTTTGGGATGCAACGGTGTCTCATGAATCACGTGTGGACTGCTTTCTGCCCAGTAACGCATATTTTGCTTGTTGGCAAAGCCATTGAGCCAAAAGTGAGCTTCATCACTGAAGATGATTTTTCGACTTTAAACTTTCTTAACAGAACACGCATTTTTATAATAAAATGCAATGATTTGCAAGCGTTGCTCAAGTGTGTAGCGCTCCATGATGAAATGTATACTAATGAAGTTTACAAATGACAAGCGAAAAATAAAAAATATTGCGTCGTTCGCCCTCCCTATCGGAAAAAAGTTGAAGCGCACCTATTGAAAAACGCTATATATTGCCTTCTATAAAATTAATGTTTCCGGCACCCGCGTCCGAAACACATCATCACAGAACCGTAGTTGCCTTTGTATTCTTCGCCTCAAATTCAGTATTAAGCGCTTCCATCTTGATTATAGGCCTCTTCTATTCGCCACTTCTTTGCTCGATTAACTAGACGAAAAAATTGCTTGCGAAAGCAACATAAAAGTTATCGAGTAAGATTTGGCGCTAGCGAGTATGGTTATACCTCATTAAACTGGTATCTATCTACAAACACATGCACTATCTTACAAACACATATAATTTAAGGCAGCTCTATTCCAGCGGTTTCAGTATATGTTCATTTATACCAGTTGCTTCATCTATTCGCCACTTGCTAACTTTTGGTGAAAAGGAGAGGCCTTATATTTGCTTTGATCAGGCATTATACCTTAAAACAATAGCATATGTAAGAGCAAAAAGTGGGGATTTAGTTATATTATATTTACCGTTTTTAAGGAGTCTATATTTTTAGTTATATGTATAGTGAGTTGCAAATTTCATGCGAGGGCTCCTGTTTTTCTTGCAATTCGTCCATGGAAGTTATGTTTGCACTATGGAACCATCCGCAATGCGAACATCTTTTGCAGTACCAAACTTAACATAATCATGGAACCATCCTTTGCGATAAGACATGTGGTCACTAGCACCAGAGTCCATGTACCAACTGCTCTCACGTGATATGTTTGATTGCACAAATATAACCTCACTTACTAAAGCATTACCATGTGCTAATTTTTTACCGTTTTCTTTAATTGAACAGTCTCCAATGACCAGGCCATTTGCAAAGGCTTTCTTTCTTTTTATTAACTGCAATTTCGCTATATGCATCGCAATGCTGTCGTCGGCGCTTTTTACGTATTGAAAACAATTGTTGTTGTAGCAAGTGAATTGATGTATCCGACTTTTGTTCGTAAACGCTTTCCACTGTAGCGGACATAGCAGCAGCAGTCTCACAGTTTATAACATGCATCAGCGGTCCTTCGCCCATTGAAACAACCAGAATTTTCTGCGCCTTTGCATCATCTTTTGTCTACTGCTTTCTAGGTTCACCATAAGCTTCAGGTTGCGTTACAGTTCCACTTACAAGTTCCCATAGGCCACCAGCTCTAAGCACCACCTTTATCTGGAACTTCCATAAGGTCCAACCGTTCTCAACTTCAAGGTTGTTGATTTTAATTTCTTCCATTTTAAGCGCCGCAGTGTTCCTTGCAGAAATTGTTGTCGTTTTAAAATTTTTCGCGTTAACACATTATATAGTGCTAATGCGCCACTCGTTAGAACGTTGTCTGAC
The DNA here is from genome assembly GCF_027943255.1 of Anastrepha obliqua. Classification (NCBI taxonomy): domain Eukaryota; kingdom Metazoa; phylum Arthropoda; class Insecta; order Diptera; family Tephritidae; genus Anastrepha; species Anastrepha obliqua. The sequence goes on along the minus strand of NC_072897.1, from coordinate 40,636,575 downwards.
TTATTATCTTTAAAATTACTTTGTATGCAAGAAATCCAAATAATACTTTGTAAATATTTGTTATTTTAGTTTTATAATTATTCATTTCGGTAAAATTCAATTTTAAGTTCTATAAATATTTTAGCAATTTAATAGTTTCTTAAATTTATAATCTAATTCAACTATACTTTTTAATCTTAAATACTGTAAAATTTGTATTTTAGTTTTGAGTTAATATCCTAAATGTCTGTTCTGAATTTTGTTAGGCATTAATGAATAAATAAATAAATAAATATTTGTGTTGTTCTGTTTAGTATATACCTTGTTCTTTTTGCATCAGTTACTTCATCTATTGAGTAGCACAGTAAAAGATTAAATATGTTAGAGGAAAACGTATCGCCTTGTGTAACCCCGCTCCGTATTGTGAACGCCTCAGTTAAATTCTTTTGTATCAATACATTTGATTCTGTACTGCGTAGTCATAATAACCCATGCGCATTAATGTTTGTATGATTCCGCATTGCTCAAATATTACGGTTATATTCATTCTGTTTATGCTAAATTAAAGTCTATGAGCAGCATGTGTATGTTGATGTTGTGTTCATAGCACTTTTCCATTGACCGTTTCAGAGAAAATATGTGGTCTGCCGTCGATCTTCTTGGCCCGAATCCGCACTTTTAGGCGTTGTTAATAAGTCTTTTTTTTATTCATTACCTTTTATCGTATATAAATAGGATGCGGCAGTTTCCCCTTATATTTCAAACAAATGGTCATCCATTTTCATGAAAAGTGTAGTTTTTGGATTGCTCAAATATTTAAAGTAGTACATATGAAATTGAAATTTGAAAAGTCGAGCCAAGAACTCGGTGCTTCTTTGGTAACTCCTAAAACACTCAAGCGAAAAAGTCCATTGTATTTAAAGCTCTGGAAAGTGATTTAAAGCTAGTCATGGAGGAAAGGAAAAAGGAACAGAAAGAAAAAAATAGATAGACCTGTGAGAATTTTACTCGTTCTCATGACATCGGAACCCAAAATTCGCAGCTTTGCAATATCAAATGCAGGACACTCAGCTGAGTGCTATCCGCCTCCTCTAAGCAAGACAGCCAAATCGGGTCCTTGATTATTCCAATGGGGATCATATGTTGACCCCATGGATTATATCGTGTACTAATACCGACCATCAACCATACGTGTTTTCTTCCAAGCTTTAGTTTTCTGTTCGGGCTTGTCAGAAAATACTTTGCAGTTCTGCAGCATTCTAGACCGGATCATCGCTCTTTATGTAAATTGCATACATAATCGCTGATCCCCTTCATGATTTCTGCAGACTGATTTCGATTATTGACCCTCCTCCCTGTGGTGGAACCGTTGATCCACGGTTGGCCAATTCATAGGCAATTTCACCCACCCCAGTGTACAGGAAACCATATAAATATAAGCTTATTCTGTTTTGCAACATAATTAAGCTTCTTCTTACTTTCTTGAACAATCTTTGAGTTTTGCTTTACGTTCTCCAGAGCTTTTAGTACAGCCTGACTGTCATCAAAGACTCCAATCTGTTTCCCGCTCCATCTCCTTTCAGTTATTCATTCTGCAACTTTCAGAACGGCTAACATTTTTGTTTGAAAAACGAAATAGTCTAATGATACTTATTACTACCGTTTAAGTACCATAAAGTTCTTGCACAGAACAGAACTCATTCTACAGTAAAATATATAGTAATTAGAAGATTCAAAAGTGACTCTTCGATTGCAAATAAAACCTGCTAAACCCGGCTAAGATAAGAAACTTAACGGTAGCGAAGAACGCATGGTTTTTAACGATATTTAAAAAAATCCCGTTGTATCAGACGTAGAATTTATTCGAATTATTACGGAAAATACTAAAAAAAGTAGTTTGTGGAATAAAAGTTTGAAGTGTTTTGAAAATTTGCCTCAGCTTCCACGCCGTTAACCTTCAATAATAGCGTAAACAATTTCGAATTTTCTCGTACACCTTGTAACCACACCATGCCTTGAAATAGCAAGCGCTGGTCTCCGCTATCAATGAGTAACCTTTATCTAAACGTTGGATGAAAATAAATTAATTTTAATATGAGGTACATATAGCACATCAACCAAGTACTTTGCGTTCCAGACGTTGCCACTATAAGCTTCAACGTGAACTTGCCCATATGGGCAATTGCCTATGGTAATGCTTCCCCTATGGAACCATCCTTTGCGATAAGATATGTGGTCACTAGCAGTTCTGCAGGAATCATGAAGGGGATCAGCGATTATGTATGCAATTTACATAAAGAGCGATGATCCGGTCTAGAATGCTGCAGAACTGCAAAGTATTTTCTGACAAGCCCGAACAGAAAACTAAAGCTTGGAAGAAAACACGTATGGTTGATGGTCGGTATTGGTACACGATATAATCCATGGGGTCAACATATGATCCCCATTGGAATAATCGAGGACCCGATTTGGCTGTCTTGCTTAGAGGAGGCGGATAGCACTCAGCTCAGTGTCCTGCATTTGCTATTGCAAAGCTGCGAATTTTGGGTTCCTATGTCATGAGAACGAGTAAAATTCTCACAGGTCTAACTATTTTTTTTCTTTCTGTTCCTTTTTCCTTTCCTCCATGACTAGCTTTAAATCACTTTCCAGAGCTTTAAATACAATGGACTTTTTCGCTTGAGTGTTTTAGGAGTTACCAAAGAAGCACCGAGTTCTTGGCTCGACTTTTCAAATTTCAATTTCATATGTAATACTTTAAATCTTTGAGCAATCCAAAAACTACACTTTTTATGAAAATGGATAACCATTTGTTTGAAATATAACGGGAAACTGCCGCATCCTATTTATATACGATAAAAGGTAATGAATAAAAAAGATTTATTAACAACGCCTAAAAGTGCGGTTTCAGGCCAAGAAGATCGACGGCAGACCACATATTTTCTCTGAAACGGTCAATGGAAAAGTGCTATGAACACAACATCAACATACACATGCTGCTCATAGACTTTAATTTAGCATAAACAGAATGAATATAACCGTAATATTTGAGCAATGCGGAATCATACAAACATTAATGCGCATGGGTTATTATGACTACGCAGTACAGAATCAAATGTATTGATACAAAAGAATTTAACTGAGGCGTTCACAATACGGAGCGGGGTTACACAAGGCGATACGTTTTCCTCTAACATATTTAATCTTTTACTGTGCTACTCAATAGATGAAGTAACTGATGCAAAAAGAACAAGGTATATACTAAACAGAACAACACAAATATTTATTTATTTATTTATTCATTAATGCCTAACAAAATTCAGAACAGACATTTAGGATATTAACTCAAAACTAAAATACAAATTTTACAGTATTTAAGATTAAAAAGTATAGTTGAATTAGATTATAAATTTAAGAAACTATTAAATTGCTAAAATATTTATAGAACTTAAAATTGAATTTTACCGAAATGAATAATTATAAAACTAAAATAACAAATATTTACAAAGTATTATTTGGACTTCTTGCATACAAAGTAATTTTAAAGATAATAAGTCAGACAACGTTCTAACGAGTGGCGCATTAGCACTATATAATGTGTTAACGCGAAAAATTTTAAAACGACAACAATTTCTGCAAGGAACACTGCGGCACTTAAAATGGAAGAAATTAAAATCAACAACCTTGAAGTTGAGAACGGTTGGACCTTATGGAAGTTCCAGATAAAGGTGGTGCTTAGAGCTGGTGGCCTATGGGAACTTGTAAGTGGAACTGTAACGCAACCTGAAGCTTATGGTGAACCTAGAAAGCAGTAGACAAAAGATGATGCAAAGGCGCAGAAAATTCTGGTTGTTTCAATGGGCGAAGGACCGCTGATGCATGTTATAAACTGTGAGACTGCTGCTGCTATGTCCGCTACAGTGGAAAGCGTTTACGAACAAAAGTCGGATACATCAATTCACTTGCTACAACAACAATTGTTTTCAATACGTAAAAGGCGCCGACGACAGCATTGCGATGCATATAGCGAAATTGCAGTTAATAAAAAGAAAGAAAATGTATCCTTTGCAAAAGGCCTGGTCATTGGAGACTGTTCAATTAAAGAAAACGGTAAAAAATTAGCACATGGTAATGCTTTAGTAAGTGAGGTTATATTTGTGCAATCAAACATATCACGTGAGAGCAGTTGGTACATGGACTCTGGTGCTAGTGACCACATGTCTTATCGCAAAGGATGGTTCCATGATTATGTTAAGTTTGCTACTGCAAAAGATGTTCGCATTGCGGATGGTTCCATAGTGCAAGCATATGGTAGGGGGAAATTCACGTTGAAGCTTATAGTGGCAACGTCTGGAACGCAAAGTACTTGGTTGATGTGCTATATGTACCTCGTATTAAAATTAATTTACTTTCATCCAACTTTTAGATAAAGGTTACTCATTGATAGCGGAGACCAGCGCTTGCTATTTCAAGGCAAGGTGTGGTTACAAGGTGTACGAGAAAATTCGAAATTGTTTACGCTATTATTGAAGGTTAACGGCGTGGAAGCTGAGGCAAATTTTAGTGCGAAATCCGAGTCGCTGCAACTTTGGCATGAACGCATATATCATCAAGCTAAAGCCCATGGGAAGAGCGTACTAACTCAACGAAGTATTTCTTTTAATAGCAATAATATTTTTTTTGTGAGGGATGAGGGTAAACAGCATCGGATGTCATTTCATGAAAGCAAAAACAGGGCTAATTCGATAGGTGAGCTTGGTCACATTGATTTATGCGGCCCTATATAAGAGATTTCATATGGTGGTGCGCGCTATACGTTGCTGATTTTTCAAATTATCGATGTATCTTTTGCATAAAATCAAAAGCAGATGTTGCATTGGTTGTTGAAGGTTTTTTGGATAAAGCTGAATCAGAAACAGGAAAACGAGTACAGTACATCTGTTCGGAGCAGCAGCTAATCCTGTTCCACAACCTACAAACTAATTTCTTAACTATAGCCAATATTTATAATTTCTGCCATAAGCTGGTCACCTTAAAATGTTATAATATTGGTCACCTTAATATGTTATAATCCTAAAACGAAGGATATTCTTAAAGTGGAAGGTATAATATTTTCATAGGATTCCAACCAAATAGAAACCAGACTGGCCCTATACGCCTCAAACCGTAGACCGACAAAGCAGGCTGAAGTTAGAAGAGCAGCTAAGAAATTAATGAAGAGTTAATGATTAAAAGATAATTGTGTTAAGAAAAAAATTGCAACCAGTTCTTCGAAAGCAGCAGCGACACAATTGTGAGATATTAACCGACAACGACGATTCAGCAACACGAGAGGCTAAACGAAATATTCGAACGATTGTAAAATTCGTAAGAAATTAATTTAATTATACAAACGCCAAACGGCAATATACTACATAGATTTAATTTATTCAAAAAAGGGAATAATTTATAATAATATAATAATATAGAGGGGGTATTTATTAGTTTGAGATAACAGTAAGACTAATATGTTAATAAATTGAGCAAACAAATTATGTTAGGTGCCGTTTAACAGCTGCAACAAATGCACCAATGGATCCGCCATAGAATTCCACGTCATTATTGAGTGTATTGACTAGATTCGCAATACGATTATGTGGGCCACCAATTACGTAATTTTTGCTTGACTTGACAGTTTTTAATAGGCGACGACGCCTCAGATGTAGGTTAGCCGGCGCAAATTCAAAGCAGCCTGCTGCGTCTGGAGCATCTATCAGGCCATTGAGTACTTTGTAAAAGAAAACTAAGTCTGTCACCTGTCGACGTCTTTGCAGTTCCTCGATTCCGTAATGAATGTAGATGTCATCAGTTGAGGTGCAGCCTTGAGGCTTATACCGGTGTGCTAAAGTCCTGCAGAACTTCCTTTGGACTGACTCGATGCGTTTGATCTGGTAATCTGTATATGGAGACCATATGACAGATCCGTATTCCAGGATCGGTCGTACGAGAGTGTTGAAGAGAGATATCAGCGTGTGCGGATTGGTGAAATCTTTGCTGGTCCTTGTTATGAAACCCAGAACTTTATTGGCTTGAAGCGTGATCTTATCTATGTGTTTACTAAAAGATAGCTTGCTATCCACAATGATGCCTAGGTCCTTGATATCCTCGGTTTCATGGATGTCATCATCATTTAACGTATACTTTGCGGCTTCACGGGTGTGTGACCTTGAATACGAGACCACAGCACACTTTTTGATATTTAAATCAAGCTTGTTCTTGGTACACCAATCAGCCAATGTGTTGATATCTTGCTGTAGTAGATTCATGTCCTCGTAACGATTGATTCTTCTGTAGATTTTTAGATCATCAGCGTACAACAGGTAGTCTGAGTGAAGATTGTTTCCAATGTCATTAATAAAAATGTTGAAAAGTATGGGACCCAGGTGTGATCCTTGCGGAACACCTGATTGTACATCGTATTTCGTCGAAAGGTGCCCATCTATTCTGACTTGGAGCTTCCTGTCAATCAGATACGATTGAATCCAACTTAGTGCCCTGCCTTGGATGCCATAACTACTTAGTTTCATTACCAATATCTCGTGGTTGACTCTGTCAAAGGCTTTGCTAAAGTCCGTGTAAATGGAATGTACTTTGGCGTTATCGTTCAAGGCATCGATTAAATAGTTGGTGTAAGTAAAGAGGTTGGACGCAGTGGATCTTCCGCCCACAAAGCCATGTTGTCTATTCGAGATGATATCAGTAAAGTGCCACGTAAGTTGAGGCACAATGAGTTTTTCAAACAATTTAGCTAGCGCTGATTGTATGCAGATTGGTCTGTAGTTGGCAGCATCAGATCTGGGACCGTCCTTATGAATGGGGCTGACAAACGAGAGCTTCCAGACAGATGGGAAGGTACCTGATTCCAGCGAGGTGCTAAAAATATCCGTTAGTGGCTCACAGAGACCGATTGCGCAGTTTGCAAGGAATATGTTCGGCAGGCCATCTGGGCCAGCGCCTTTTCTTGGGTTTAAATTTGTTAGAAGCTTAAAAACTAGATCTTGGCTAACTTCAAATTCACTCAAGGCATTAAACATAGCGTTAGGGTTGCAGACAGACGCAGTGTTATGCTAAGTTTCCACCGCAGCCGCTATCGTGTTCTCTGCCGCTATCGTGTTCTTAGCGCAAACACGAAACAAAACTCCTGTCAAATCCCATACAAAATTAAAACACAACTCCATACCTAAACTCACTTTCAAAGCGTGTTTTGTGGGTTTGCGTCTAATTTAAAGCGTGTTTTGTTGGGTTTGCGTCTAATTTAATTATTAAGTGGTGGCAATGTTGCTCATTTTCCTCATTTATTATTGCATTCTTATCGAAACATGGCAACAATGATCACCATTCGGAATTCACAGAGAGGTCGTTGGTTCGAATCTCGGTGAAAGCAAAATTAATAAAAACATTTTTCTAATAGCGGTCGCCCCTCGGCAGGCAATGGCAAACCTCCGAGTGTATTTCTGCCATGAAAAAAATCTGCTCATAAACATATCATAAAACAAAATGAAATAAATGTATAAAAAAAAAAAAATTTTTTTGTGATTCGAACCAAGGATTTCGGATCGGAAGCCCACATTGCTAGCCGCTGGGCTATCGCGCTGTGCTGTCGCCGCAAAATAATGTATCATAAATCTGCTTACCATACCAAAGACCATACACTTTGCAAACACATTTCGGTGGAAACAGTTGACAGTTCTCCCAAACACAACTCCTGCAAACACGGTGTTTGCTTTTGGTGGAAACGTAATATTATCACGTTGCATATTTGAAGAATAGACACTTTCGAAAAAAGACGCAAATAGGTCGCAGGTCTCAACACCAGTGTTGGCCGACTTATTATTCCAATATATTGAGGAGGGTATATCGCAATTGTTCCTTTTTTTATTCTTGACGAATTTCCAAATTTTTTTTTTGTTCGTTTGCTTTGTTTGCTTTGTCGTTCGTTCCGCGCTTTTTTTATCCGATATTTAAGTTATTAATAAATAAATCAAATTAGTGTACTCTCAAGTATTCAAGTATAATTTTGCTGATACTCTGCATATATCTCAACGCTATCATACCCTTAAACTTCAAATATGCCTCCAAAAAAACTTGGCTCTCACCAGCATCACTACACATGTGGTATTTGCTCAACTATTATTAATGAAAGAATGGAGCCCAGCATTCTATGCTCTGGATGCCGTACATGGATTCACTCAAAATGCACGGGACTTACCCCTGATGAATACAAAATATTGGCTAGGAGCATTAAAAAGGATGGTGTGATCTGGAAATGCGCTACTTGCAAATTTGAGGTTAGTGTCATCACCCAAGAAGACCTGATGTCAGATGATGCCGACGACACAGTCACTATGGACAAACTGGAGCAATTGTTTAACAATCAGTTTAACCGTCTATCTCAGAAACTAGAAGCAAAGATTGACAGATTCAAAGCTGCCATCGAGGACAACATAGCCGATCTCAGAAACGATGTAACTAAAATCGCTAAACAAAACACCTCTTTAACTGATACTTGTGCCCGTCTCAACAATAGGCTAACCACAGTCGAAAATAAACTCACATCCTACACCGTTAACTCCACGTCTCCCGAGGAAGTATTTGCTGAGTTCAACGAACGCAAGCGGCGTGAATCAAACGTCGTAGTGCTCAACGTCATGGAGTCGAAGAAAGCCTCTGGGAACGACAGGCTTGATGAAGACAGGACACAGATATCTGCCATCCTGCCACCTAACCTATCAACTAGCATCGACAACCTAAAGCTACGCAGGCTTGGTCGCCCCATAGCTGGACGTTCGCGTCCTTTGCTAATTGAAACTCCGTCCCCAACTATTGCCTTAACTATTCTAAAATCTAAGCCTCCTACTACAGTTGATGGAACCCAGATAGCTTTCAAATCGGACCTTACTCCTGCTCAAGAACCTGCGCACTCAGTTGGACACATTAGAGAAAAATGGTGACACTAATAAGACTATTAAATACATAAACGGCACCCCTAAAATAGTCAACAAGAATTTTCGCTCGCTCAGCAAAGATCGCAAAACCCTCAGCAATAAGAGTGTTGTATCAGAACGTCAGAGGCCTGAGGACAAAATTAACCAGATTTCTGACCGCTACGGCGATCAGTAACACTGATGTCATCTGTATAACGGAGTCCTGGCTTCACCCAGCCATCCTTGATGGCGAAATCATGGATGATACATTCACTATCTTCAGGAGAGACAGGGATTTATCTACTAGTGGGTGTGAACGAGGTGGAGGCGTGCTTGTTGCTACTAAGCGCTCTATCCAAGCAGATCGCATAACAACTGCGGACACAACCGTTGAACAAGTGTTCATCAGGATAAAGTGTAATAATGCGGATCTCATCGTCGGCTGTGCCTACCTACCACCAAGATCAACCCCTGTATCATACCAAACACACATAGACACTCTCTTCTTTCTGAAAGAAAAATACCCTAACGCCAGACTCCTGATAACAGGAGACTACAATCTTCCGAGTAGCACTCCTCGCTCTGACTGTGAATATCTGCTATACGAAGGCTTCTCCTCACTTGAATGTACACAATATAACGCCATACTGTATAACAATAATAATCTGCTAGATCTCTGCTTCAATAATATTGAAGCAAGAGTTACAAGCACTCAAGAACTAACCAAGATGGATTCCTTCCACCCGGCGCTTGCTATTGAGGTCGAATTACAGCCTAACCTAAAATCCGCCAAATCAACCTACAGGGCCTTCAAGAATGCCGATTACACCAACCTGAACGCCTTCTTCACCAACACTGACTGGTCTAATCTATATTCAACTAACAACGTCGATGAGAAGATCAGCATCCTCTACAACATTGTGGAATTAGGTATATCTCACTACGTTCCAGTATACAGCAGAAAAACTAGTGACTTCCCTTGTTGGTTCTCTAACGACTTAAAATTCAAAATAATACAAAAAAAATCAGCTCATTCAACGTATAAAAAAAAGCCCACCAGAGAAAACTACTTTAAATTCAGTAATCTTCGTCGTGTATGCAAGAATTTGAGTAACTTGTGCTACAAAAATTACGTCTCCAACATGGAACTGAAGGTGTTGTCTGACCCGCATGAGTTTTGGAAATTCGTCAAGAATAAAAAAAGGAACAATTGCGATATACCCTCCTCAATATATTGGAATAATAAGTCGGCCAACACTGGTGTTGAGACCTGCGACCTATTTGCGTCTTTTTTCGAAAGTGTCTATTCTTCAAATATGCAACGTGATAACACTGCGTCTGTCTGCAACCCTAACGCTATGTTTAATGCCTTGAGTGAATTTGAAGTTAGCCAAGATCTAGTTTTTAAGCTTCTAACAAATTTAAACCCAAGAAAAGGCGCTGGCCCAGATGGCCTGCCGAACATATTCCTTGCAAACTGCGCAATCGGTCTCTGTGAGCCACTAACGGATATTTTTAGCACCTCGCTGGAATCAGGTACCTTCCCATCTGTCTGGAAGCTCTCGTTTGTCAGCCCCATTCATAAGGACGGTCCCAGATCTGATGCTGCCAACTACAGACCAATCTGCATACAATCAGCGCTAGCTAAACTGTTTGAAAAACTCATTGTGCCTCAACTTACGTGGCACTTTACTGATATCATCTCGAATAGACAACATGGCTTTGTGGGCGGAAGATCCACTGCGTCCAACCTCTTTACTTACACCAACTATTTAATCGATGCCTTGAACGATAACGCCAAAGTACATTCCATTTACACGGACTCTAGCAAAGCCTTTGACAGAGTCAACCACGAGATATTGGTAATGAAACTAAGTAGTTATGGCATCCAAGGCAGGGCACTAAGTTGGATTCAATCGTATCTGATTGACAGGAAGCTCCAAGTCAGAATAGATGGGCACCTTTCGACGAAATACGATGTACAATCAGGTGTTCCGCAAGGATCACACCTGGGTCCCATACTTTTCAACATTTTTATTAATGACATTGGAAACAATCTTCACTCAGACTACCTGTTGTACGCTGATGATCTAAAAATCTACAGAAGAATCAATCGTTACGAGGACATGAATCTACTACAGCAAGATATCAACACATTGGCTGATTGGTGTACCAAGAACAAGCTTGATTTAAATATCAAAAAGTGTGCTGTGGTCTCGTATTCAAGGTCACACACCCGTGAAGCCGCAAAGTATACGTTAAATGATGATGACATCCATGAAACCGAGGATATCAAGGACCTAGGCATCATTGTGGATAGCAAGCTATCTTTTAGTAAACACATAGATAAGATCACGCTTCAAGCCAATAAAGTTCTGGGTTTCATAACAAGGACCAGCAAAGATTTCACCAATCCGCACACGCTGATATCTCTCTTCAACACTCTCGTACGACCGATCCTGGAATACGGATCTGTCATATGGTCTCCATATACAGATTACCAGATCAAACGCATCGAGTCAGTCCAAAGGAAGTTCTGCAGGACTTTAGCACACCGGTATAAGCCTCAAGGCTGCACCTCAACTGATGACATCTACATTCATTACGGAATCGAGGAACTGCAAAGACGTCGACAGGTGACAGACTTAGTTTTCTTTTACAAAGTACTCAATGGCCTGATAGATGCTCCAGACGCAGCAGGCTGCTTTGAATTTGCGCCGGCTAACCTACATCTGAGGCGTCGTCGCCTATTAAAAACTGTCAAGTCAAGCAAAAATTACGTAATTGGTGGCCCACATAATCGTATTGCGAATCTAGTCAATACACTCAATAATGACGTGGAATTCTATGGCGGATCCATTGGTGCATTTGTTGCAGCTGTTAAACGGCACCTAACATAATTTGTTTGCTCAATTTATTAACATATTAGTCTTACTGTTATCTCAAACTAATAAATACCCCCTCTATATTATTATATTATTATAAATTATTCCCTTTTTTGAATAAATTAAATCTATGTAGTATATTGCCGTTTGGCGTTTGTATAATTAAATAAATAAATAAATAAATAATATGTTATATTATTTATTATTTTTATACATTCCTTACTATATTCTCTTTCGCTTAACGACATACAAACATACAAAGTATACGCAGGCATTTGCTTAGCATAACATATGTACCTATACATAACATTGCTTCTCTTTTCGCTAGTCTAATGCAGTTACATATGCACACATATATATATGTGCATATATTCGCGAATTGACATTAGGAGTTCAACTTTTGTAAACACGGCCACGCATTCGAAAATTAAATATTAAAGTGTTAAACTAGTTTTTTTCTTTCGCGATAGTGAAAATAGCTACCAAAAAATATTGGAAGCTCAACTTTTGGTGACCCCGACGTGATCGCCGTGTATTTCGTGTTAGTTTAATAATTTAAATTAAATAAGTTAAAGTTGCATATATTCCCGTTGCGGTTTCGAGCATTTTTATTGTTGTGTACTTAGTGCGGAGTACATAAGACAGTAAATAGGACTTGTAAAATAGTGCAATGAACTTATTAACCGGTGGCGAGATTTTGTAAAACAGTTGATCCTGCCAGTTAGATACGGTGCATTAATTTTTACTGTGTAACATTGTCGTCGAGTATAACGCACCTACTTTTTTTCTTATACGTGTCGCGTAGCGTTAAAGTTAACCAATTTGTTCACCATGCCATTCAGCCCAGCTACTGGTACCCCAGCAAGAGAAGATATGTGGGATGTTGGTCCAACCAATGAGCCGGCTATGGGTCCGCCTATGGGCCGAGTGACGTTTCTGAAGATGAAATCGAAAGCTATACTTAATCGCCTTGAAAGTATAGCCTCCGACTTGGATCCTGATAAGCTGCACAGTAAGGATGAATATGCTCTCACGGCAATACTGGAATTGTTGGTGGAGCTGAAATCCAGTTTCTCGGTCACCCACACAAGTTTGGAGGAACTGGACTTCGACTCGATTACCAGTGACCTTCCTGCCAAATTCGATACCACGCTAGCCAATCTCAGAGCCACTCTGGAACGGGAAATCGGGAAGCGCAGTACTTCACAACATTGCTCAGCTTTTCTGATGAACACCGCCGACACACAGTCTATTATTATAAACGCAAATCGTTCGCGTGTGCCACTACTAACGTTGCCCAAATTCAGTGGGGCTTACACGGAGTGGACAAATTTTTACGCAATGTTCACATCCGTAATCGACAAAGACAGTGAACTGACACAAGTGGACAAGCTTCAACATTTGCGGTCTTGCCTTAGTGGTGCTGCCCTGGACACCGTGGGATCACTCGAGATAAACGACACTAACTACAAAATTGCATTAGAACTTTTGCAAAAACGATTTGATAATAAACGTCTTATCTTTCAGGCACACATCAGGGTGATATTTGAGTTGGACAAGGCGGACGTGTCCGTATACACGTTGCGGGCATCTATCGGCTCAAAAGAACAAATATCCGATAGCATCCTCGTTCAGTCGATAGTGAAAAAGTTAGACAAGGTGACTCAGGCTAAATGGGAGGAGAATTCGATAAGCAACGACCTACCCTCTTGGGATCAACTAGCTGGATTTTTAGAAAAACGCTGTCGAACACTGGAAAACGTCGAATATGCATTGCAGGCACAAACTAGGAATCCTGTAAAAATCATCAAAAGCGTGAGTACAAATGCCAGAAAATCTTTTGTTGCTTCGAATAGTTCAGCAGGTAGTTGTGTATTTTTGTGTCGCAGCTGTCAAGCGAAGCATCATATTCGGAGCAGCAGCTAATCCCGTTCCACAACCAACAAACTAATTTCTTAACTATAGCCAATATTTATAATTTCTGCCATAAGTTGGTCACCTTAAAATGTTATGTTATATTATTTATTATTTTTATACATTCCTTACTATATTCTCTTTCGCTTCACGACATACAAACATACAAAGTATACGCAGGCATTTGCTTAGCATAACATATGTATACATAACATTGCTTCTCATTTCGCTAATCTAATGCAGTTACATATGCACATATATATATATGTGCATATATTCGCGAATTGACATTAGCAGTACGGCCACGCATTCGAAAATTAAATATAAATTGTAAAAGTGTTAAATTAGTTTTTTCTTTCGCGATAGTGAACATAGCTACCAAAAAATATTGGAAGCTCAACAACATCCTTTCCGATAATGGATTAGAGTTCGTCAACAAAGACGTGACAGAAATATTTCGTAGAAGAAAAGTGGTTCATCAAAAATCGATACCATATACGCGAAAACACAATAGTCGCGCATAAAAAGACATAAGAACTGTTATCGAAGGTGCAGGGTCTATGATTCACGCCAAAGAAATGAGCCTGAAATATTGGGATGAAGCAGTGAGCAATATCGTGTACACTCTTAATCGGAGGGGTATATGTCAAGTGGATGGAAAAACAGAAACTGAATTGTGGTTTAATAAATAGGGTGACTTGTCTGTACTATGAGTTTTTGGATCGGAGGCTTTTGTGCATATACGAGTACCACAGGAAAAGCGAAGAAAGCTTAATGCAAAATCCAAGAAAGGTGTGTAGGATACGAGGGAAACTGCAAGGGCTATAGGGTTTGGAAACCTAATCAAAGAAAAATTGAAGTATCAAGAGATGTTATAATCAAAGAAACCTACAAAGCAGCCGCATATGTACACGAAGAACACGCTGAAGAAGAATGCCCAGTAGAAGAGCCAACTACGAATGCTAACAAACCAGAAACCATAACTGATAGCTGTGACAATCACGATAGCGAAGATGCAACTAATCAACCGCACATAAGTACATAAGATCATGACATGTTCGCAAAGAAGTAAAGCTGCACTAAGCCATGCGTCTGCTACTGACGGATGCTATGAGAAAGCAGTATCTAGTAACCATTATGGGCAGTGGAAGCGTGCCATGGATGTGGAGTTTATATCGTTAATAACAAACCAGACCTGGTCCCAGGTAAGTTTACCTACAGGGCGAACAGCGATTTCTAACAAATGGGTCTACCAATCAAGTGTGGAAAAGAAGGTGAAATTGAACGTTTTAAGGCTCTCGACTTTACGCAGAAGTTCGGTACCGATTATTTCGAGACTTTTAGCCCTGTTGCCAAGTTTACGTCCATTAGAACTGCCATGCCAGTTGAGCTTGATTGTAAAGCCGTTTGATGTGAGGACAGCGTCTACGGTCCTCTTAATAAGGAGATTTATATGTATCAACCTACTGGTTACGAAGATGGAACTGACAAGTGTGTAAGCTGAACAAACGTCTTTATGGTTTAAAGCGGGCATCGAGATGTATGAATCAGAAATATACTCAGATGTTGGAGAATTGTAATCTTAAAGTCAGTGAGGAAGATCCATGCGTTTTTATCGGGAGTTTCAACAGTGCGAAATTAATTCTTGCAATTTATATTAACGATGGCATCATAGCAGCGCTGTCACCACAAGCCTTTGTAAGCTGATCGATCATCTCACGGAAGACTTCGACATTAAAGTTTTTGAGTCGAGTATTTTACCAGTAAGTTGTCAGGAAATCTGGGAAAATTTTTATTTGAAAAAAATCATACGCAACAAAAGGGTTGGAAAGATTTGGAATTCTCGACGTCAAGTCTGTCACAACTCCAGCAGAAGGTGCAAATTTAAATACAGAGAGCAGTCAGTAATTGCAGTACCCATATCGAGAAGCTGTTGAATCTCTTATGTATTTGTCTACAGTGACACGGCCTGGTCTAGCTTATGCGGTGTCGTATGCAAGTAGTTCTCCTGACACTTATGCCAGCGACCATATCGTCTTGATGAAGCGAATTTTCAGATATTTGCGAGGAACTCTCAGTGAAGGTATTTTATTCAAAAAAGTTAATAATTTGTCTTTGGCCTGCTTCAGTGATTCGGACTTTGCTGGTGATTTGGTACAGGGCGATCAACTGGAGGTTATGTAATCATGTTATGCGGCGGTAGTATTCCGTGGTTATAAAAAATGCAGCAAACAGGTGCACTCTCGACAACCGAAGCAGAGTACATAGCCTCTTGTGAGTCAGTAAAAGAACTAATTTGGGTTCGACGATTATTGGAGGAAATGTCCGGAAATCGCACAGTACTAGAACTTTGTTTGGACAATTAAACCGCAATTCAACTGGTGAAGAATCCACAATACCACAAGAGGACCAACCATATTGAGGTCAAATTTCATTTCAACAGAGAGGTGTATGAAAACAAAGGCTTCACGCTTAAGTACGTGCCCACAAATACACAGCTGGCGGATATTTTCACGAAGCCTCTAAAGAATTTAAATTTCAATAATTTTAAGTCACTCCTGAAAGTTTAGTAAATTTTTGAAAATGAATAATCTGGTCAATGAAAGTGGAAGTGTTAGGCACAGCTATTTGTGTGCTGTGTTCATTTTATTCTCATTTGTATTACACACTCATATGTACGCGTTTTGTAATAAAAAATACGTTCAATCTTTTTTCTCATCTGTAAGCGTAAATTCGTGTATTTGATTCTCGGAAAAAGACTACAGTTACGTCTTATAAAAGCGAACATAGCAAGTGAGTTGGAAATGGCAAAATTTAAGTACGTGTTAAAATTTAGCTTAGAATCGGAGAAAACCTCCAAATCTTTAATTACGTTAAACGAAGCTAGATATATAACGGGTGATTTTTTAGCTATTATCTTTTTAAACAGTTGGTTTAAACAGCTGACAAACGTTTCGTGTTTTGTTTCACTGTCAAACATCTTCAGTTTGGTCTATAATTTAATCATTAATCGTCGCACAAACGAACAACGCTTGCAAATCATTGAATTTTATTATAAAAATGCGTGTTCTGTTGAGGAAGTTTATCGCGCACTTCTTCCATTTTATGGTAAGTTTAATCGACCCACTGAAGCGGCTATTCGAGCTATTGTGACTAAATTTAGAACCACATTTACATTATTGGACACCAAACCACCAACACGCTTACGTAGAGTGCGAACTGTAGAAAATATCGCAGTTGTATCGGCCAGTGTTAATGATGACCATCAATTGTCGATTCGTCGCCGTTCGCAGTAATTGGGCCTATGTTACTGAGCAACGTGGAAAATTTTGCGAAAGGATTTAGGTGTGAAGCCTTTCAAAATACAGCTGGTGCAAGAATTGAAGCCGAACGACCTACCGCAACGCAGAATTTTTGGTGAATGGGCTCTTGGAAAGTTGGCCGAAGATCCACTTTTTTATCGAAAAATTGTGTTCAGCGACGAAGTTCATTTTTGGATCAATGGGCACGTAAATAAGCAGAATTGTCGATTTTGGAGTGAAGATCAGCCAGAAGAACTGCAAGAGCTACCAATGTATCCAGAAAAGGTCACAGTTTGGTGCGGTTTATGGACTGGAGGTATCATTGGACCGTACTCCTTCAAATATGCTGCGAGTCGTAACGTAACTGTGAATGTGAGCGCTACCGTGAAATGATATCCAACTTTTTTTGTCCCAAAATGCAAGAGCTTGACTTGCATGACATGTGGTTTCAGCAAGACGGTGCCACATGCCACACAGTACGCGTAACAATGGACTTGTTGAGAGGCGAGTTCGGTGAACATTTTATTTCACGTTCGGGACCTGTCAATTGGCCACCCAGCTCGTGCGATATAACGCCTTTGGATTATTTTTTGTGGGGCTATGTTAAAGTTTATGTCTATTCAGACAAGTCTGCTTGAATTAACGCATTGGAAGACAACATTAAAGCATTTATATGTGAGATACCGGCCGAAACATTGGAAAGAGTATGCCAAAATTGGGTCATTGCGCAGTAGCGGTCAACATTTGCATGAAATAATCTTCAAACATTAAATTATATGGACTGTACTATGGATTTAAATAAAAATATCATGCATTTTTCTGAATTTTACGTGTGTTTTTTTGAAAAACTTTCCTATAGCTCTTGAAAAATTACCCTTTATTATTAATATGATAAGAGGTATTAATAAGGTTTTGAAGCTTAGAAAATGTGATCTTATGACATTTATCAATATAAAGAAATGAACGATTCATAAGGCACCAGGAAAATAAATTATTCAGCTCAGACTGTAGGACGGCTAAACTCACTAGAATTTCATCCGTAGAACTATTGATATTTGATGGTGTTAGAAATACGTTATTATCATACATAGATATAATCAAATTAGATTGCAAAGTTAAAATTAAAATATATAAACTCTCATTACTGAAAGGTGGGGTATATAGGAAACACAAATACAAAAAAAGCTGTGTGAGCTGATCAATAATAGTATCAGTTTCTTGCAACTGAATAAGCGATGCCTTACGATTACAGCGAACTGTAATCATAACAGCCCCTCTGCTACATCCAGTTTTAACAATTCCTTATGGAAATATACGTAAAGGTTCGGATCGAAAAACTCAGCATCAAAAAAGTTTGAGTTGAGCCAACTCTCAGTTATAACAAGAACGTCATATTCATAACATGAACGCAGCAATCGCACTTATTCGGTCTTACTTCTTAGAGCGGAAGCGTTTTCATAATAAGTGTTTTTTCGCTAATTAGGCCTAGAATGAGCAACTAGTTCGGAAGCGGTTGATTTTCTTGCTTTCGTAAAAAATTAAATGGGCGAATAGATACTTTAGCAGGCAAAATCTCAGGCTAAAACAGTTTATAGTAATTATGCTCATTCACTCCCAACTCAAAGTGTATGTGCGTAAGAGAGTCCACATTCGTCTCTATTTTAAGAACTTATAGCATAAGATATGCTTCGTATCTATGCCGGCATATTTTTGAACGTATTCAATAACATCATAAGTTAACACCGTAGGGGAGAAAGAGGACAAATGTAGCCACTTAAAGCGAACAGTAACCAACATTCCCGTGGCAGCCGGTTCTACGCTACCGGAATGACTCGGGTTTTTCCCGACCAAGGGCTGCCGCCCCAGTATATTAGCCCTGT
Source organism: Anastrepha obliqua (assembly GCF_027943255.1). Lineage (NCBI taxonomy): Eukaryota > Metazoa > Arthropoda > Insecta > Diptera > Tephritidae > Anastrepha > Anastrepha obliqua. The sequence goes on along the minus strand of NC_072897.1, from coordinate 40,617,652 downwards.
CTAGTGAACTGTATATCACCCCACCCCTTACGTCACAGGAGCAAATCCTCGCAGCAATCCTGCTCCAAATGCTTCTCCTCAGAGCTGGAATCGAATCCAACCCTGGGCCAGAAGTATTCTATTGCTGCGTCTGCCACAACCGGCTTCATCCGAACTCCACCTCGGTTAGGTGTAATTAGTGCAACGGGTGGAGCCACCTTAAGACCTGTTCATGCCTTAGGTCGCACAGGGAGTGGTCCACACGGTATGTGGCCACGTGTTGCTCCCGCCAGCAGGCGTCTGATGCCTCCACGGCTACTACTCCCCCTGATAGGCTGGCACTACCAACCGCCACCACAACCCACACCTCCACGGTGAGGAGCCTATCAGAGAAACACAACTCCCCCTCAACCCCTCCCCTTCCTTCCTGCTCCAACCCCAGTTCGGGGACAAACCAGCAGCTCCTGGTCCCCCGCACAGTCTGTTCCGTGTGTCAGACCGTAATACCTCGGAATCTGGTATCAGTCCAATGCAATTCTTGCAATGGCTGGTGCCATTTTCGGAGATGTTCCGGCCTGCGCACCATCCGTGAGTGGGCAACTGCCTACGTTGCCCCCTGCTGCAGAACTCTGCACCCACTACCGCCCCCGGAGGCGCGGCCGCCCACCATAATCAGGCCGCAAGAGCCACAGTGGACAACGCGTCCCTCACCCCCCGAATTACACAGACCTTACCGAGAAGCTTCAAGCCTCTACAATTTAACTGCAACGGACTCACGAGTAAGGTCGACGAGATAGTTGACTTTATGAGCCGGCACGGTATTAAAATAGCTGCGGTCCAAGAAACCAAGCTACACGTTAGGTCATTTCTGATCACCAGGGATGGCTATAACGTGCACAGACACGATCGCGAGCGAGACAATGGTGGTGGCCTAGCATTTATAGTCCACCACACAGTGCAGTATCGTCTCATCGATGAAGGAATCGACCGCAGGGACAACAACTTAGAATGTCGAGGCATAGCTGTCCGGACAGGCGATTCCGAGCTCGAAATATTTAACATATATATACCCCCTGTCACCTGCTGTTTTAAGGACATTCGTCCCCATTTCCCAGCCGAAGCAGCCAGCTTAGCAAACGAGCGTGCCCACCTATGCCCGGGGATCCCCGCATAAGGGACCTCAATTTGGAAATCCGGCAACTGGTAAATCAACATAAGCGGACCAAATGGGTTGAGCACCTGAAGACCTGTAACCTCACCTCTGGGGTGAGTAAGCTCTGGTCCACCGTTCGGTCCCTGTCGAACCCGACGAAGCACAACGACAAGGTGGCTATCACCTTCAACGGTTGCACTTCGTCGGACCCGAAGAGATGCGCGAGTTATTTTTGCCGGCTTTTCATACTGCATCCTCCGGTCAACAGAACCAAACGTCGTGCTACCAGAAGGCTGCACAAACTGACGAACGACAGTGCGCCACTTACTTTCTCCGGTGATGAGGTTCAGAGGGCCATCAACAAATCGAAATCATCAAAAGCCATTGGCCCTGACGGATTAAACGCGCTGATGCTGAAGCATCTGGGACCTCTGGGAGTAGGATTCCTCACAAGGGTCTTCAATCTGTCCCTGGCCACTCTCATCATCCCTGACAAGTGGAAAGCAGGGAGAGTGGTCCCACTACTGAAGCCTGGGAAACCCGCCAACCAAGGGGAATCTTATCGGCCGATAACTCTCCTTTCCCCAGTAGTGAAGACACTTGAAGCCCTCCTACTCCCACTCTTCACGAAACACCTGGCCCCAGCCCCACATCAGCACGGATTCCGTCGAGTGCACAGCACCACCACTGCACTCACCGCCATAAACGCCCAGATAAACCGCGGGCTTAACCAAAGCCGCCCCTGCGAGAGGACTGTCCTAGTAGCGTTGGACCTGAAGAAGGCTTTCGATACAGTCAGCCATTCCACTCTACTAGATGATATTTATCAGTCGACACTCCCGCCAGGGCTGAAGAGGTGATCCGCAAACTACCTGAGCGGTCGGCACTCGTCAGTGATTTTTCGAGATCAAACATCAAAGCAGAGGAAGATTAAGCAAGGTGTACTGCAGGGTGGTGTTCTTTCTCCCTTGCTGTTCAACTTCTACATCTCGAAGCTCCCCCAACCACCAGCGGGAGTTTCCCTGATCTCATACGCTGACGACTGCACGATAATGGCGTCATGCAAAGGCATTGATAGCCTGTGTTCCAAACTGAACAACTACCTCACCGACCTTTCTCGCTTTTTCACTGCGAGGAATCTCCAACTTTCCCCCACCAAGTCCACGGCGATCCTCTTTACCACCTGGACAAAGGAGGTCAAGCTGTCTCTTAAGGTAAAAGTCGATGACACACCAATTCCGACGGTAAATAACCCCAAAATTTTGGGTGTAACCTTTGACAGCTTGCTCTCCTTCTCTGCGCACACAACCGCAATTGCCATTAAAGTCCAAAATCGCAACAAGGTCCTCAAATCGCTGGCCGGCAGCACTTGGGGCAAAGACAAAGAACTGTTGCTTTCGACATTTAAGGCAATTGGTCGGCCGGTTCTGAACTATGCTGCGCCAATCTGGTCGCCTGGAACTAGTGATACGCAGTGGATAAAGCTACAGGCATGTCAAAATACCGCCATTCGGACAGCGACCGGTTGCCTCCTGATGTCTCCCATTCAACACCTACATAACGAGGCACAAATGCTCCCAGTAGTGGAGCACAACAAACTGCTCAGAAAGCAGTTCCTGCTTGGATACTACCGTAGGTTTCACCCCTGCAGACACCTGCTTGAGCCTGAGCCGCCTCCCAGGCACGTCAAGAGACACCTCTTAAACTACGCTGAGGAAATCCAGGACAAAACTGACCGTAACGTACTGGACCGGACAGTATTTAGACAGTCAATAAACGACATCCACCGGGAGACCGTCACCACCTTCATGAACTCCCGTCCTGTGAATGCCGTAATCGGAATCCAACCACTACCTATTGCAGACGAAGAGCTGCAGCTTCCCCGTGAGACTCGTGTAACACTGGCACAACTACGTTCTGGATACTGTAGCAGGTTAAACTCCTACATATCCAGAATCGACCCCGACATTCCAAACACATGTCCGGCATGTGAAGGTGCCCCCTAAAACCGACTCATCTACCACCCCTCTCCCTCTGGATCCAACCTGCCGAAACAGCATGTTTCCTGGGCCTACCCCTAGATGAGCTAGACGAAGATGACCGGTGATACGCCTACACTGACAGGGCCACCAATGCTGTTAAAACAACAACAACAACAGCAACCTCAAGTTCGTAGTTCTCACACATCCGACTACACGTAATTAATTTTTCTCACGCTTAACTTGTTTACTCTCAACAGAAACTCAAGCAGAAGAACAATTCGTATGATGAAAAGTAATTAGTCGCGATGGTAAATTATTGTTTACGTTGTTAACATTAGTCGAGTGGGCATGAACTTTACTACAAACAATTGGACGACGAGATAATGGATAGAATGAGTTCCATATCCAGAGAAAAAAAGAACTGTGTGAAAAATAGCATGTACAATGAATAGTAAACAAATAATGTAAAATGAATCTACAAAGGTGCCAAATATATAGAATTCCGACAGAAACTCGTCCCGAGTTAACCAGCTTCATGACCTTCATCATCGTGGTCACCATCATCATCAATTTCAGGGAATAAGGCACACCATGCCTTCACCTTGTCTGCTGATGCAATTGTAGTGTACTTTTTTTGCGAGAGTTGCATACCTTCAATATCTTTGAAGACATATCAGTCGAACAGTAAGTCTTTCTTGACAATGGGCGCTTGTACTTTGGCTGGAGTTTTCGCGATTCGCCTGTACTTGGTTGGTTAGAGTGGTGATTCATCCTGAATCCAACTAGCGCTTCCGCACCATTTTGTTGCCACATCCTCGTTACCAACTTGTTATTTACGGCATGACTATACCCAGTCTGTGCGGTTCAGGAACCTTATTAGGTTGTTGACATCTAAGCCAGACAGTTGTTCGAGCTCCTCGAACAGCGGTTTGCCCAGGGTTAACATTCTGTCCTTCCATAGGGCAGGGCATTCACAGAGGAAATGGAAGATTGTTTCCTTTTTCTCCGGTTGTTTGCAATTGTGACAGTATGTGTTGTGAGGGATGCCCATTTTGGCTGCCTGTTCTCCGACAGACCAAAAGCCAGTTATGACTGCCGTTAGTCTTCGCCTGTACTTAGTTGTGAAGCTTCTACGAGAACCAAAGCCCCTTCCTCATATGGCACTGGTTTCCTATGTCTAGCGTCGAATTTTACCTTCCATGTAATTCCACCTGTTTCGATGTTACGAATTGCTTGTTCATATGTAGTTGGTCATCGTCCGCCTGTAGCGCTGCCAATATCTTACTTCCACTCAGATCGCGACGCAGAAAATCGTAAACTAGGTCGATCGGTGCAAATTTCCTTCCACATTTAATTTTCACATTTGTATTTAGTGACAATTGCAACATACGAATATTTGTGTCCCAGTCCTTTGCGTCGCTAATCGCTGTTCTTAAGTATGCCAACACCGTTTGATTCTGCTAAGCCGTTCGATCGCGGCGTTTGTACTGCTACCTTAATGTGTTGGATGTTATTGCAGCCGATGTAAACGCGGTACCATGGTCTGACACAATTTTTTGTGGTAAGCCAAAATACAGTGTTAGTTGGCTTAACGCATCCACTACAGGCTTGGTTTTTGTAGAGCATGTTGCAACGACTATACTACACTAGGATGCCCAACGTCATCGTGGCAGAGCTGAAGTGTACACCACCGCATACCCCTTGGAACCACTAGCAATTGACGCTCCTGCTCGACTTTCCGAAACAGTCGATTGCTTTTCAGTAAACTGCCAATATCTAAAGCACTTCTTCTAATTGCCATGACTCTGCATCTGCCACCCTCAATTACAACTTTTCCTAGCACGTCGATTCCAATAAGTGCATCATGTGTCATCATGGAGTCATTTATAATTAGCAACTTGATAATACATAAAAAATCATCAAATCTAATATGCGCTGATGTTTTCCCGTGGCAAAAGTCTCACCACCAGCGAAACCAATTAACTTTTCATGGCACACAATGACACATAAATAATACTTTTCTGTGATCGACCGCTTCACCAAAGATTTGCTGGTGCCCGAATCAATGAGCGCTTTACACTTCAGCTCTGGTACACCTACGACTGTAATTTCTTTACACAATTCCACGCAGTCATTTTTATCAGGAATTTTACTTACTAATGTTTCACTTTCAACACATTTCTCACTTGCTATCTGATGTACACGGTCTCCCTATTCCGATTTTCAAAACTCGTTGACAAATTCATGAGCGATTGTAGCAAGTCGGCGCATTTCGCGAACTTCATTGCACTTAATGTTTTTCGCAAATTATCATCGGCTAATCCGTTGACAATATACCTGACTATCGAACTATCATTGATATTATCCCGACGGCCTATCGGTCGGCCCAAAGTAGAATATAATGAAACTGTCTGCTGCGACATCAAATAAATACCAGCGTACTACGATGTAAGTGGAAAATTTCGTTCCACTGGAAATGCAAACGAAGTACGCTTGTAACTCTCGTATTGATGTTGATACTGCTTGTTGCGAATGCGGTACTGGCGCCTGCGTAACTGCGGTCGGTGGCGAAATATATGAGGCACCTGTGCCTGTTTCTAGAGCATTCTTTCCTGCTGGACGAAGAGTCTACAGCTGTGCGCTTAGCATCTCTACGGCACTACTAAGTGCGCTAATTTGCACCTCGAGCTGCGTCATGACTCGCACGTCGTCCTTTGATGGTTCCCCAACCGTTTTCTGGCTCTTTTTAGTTGCCTGTGCTACACTTGCACCCGTTGGCAAATATGGTGTCAATATCGGCTTCTGCATTTCTACACCATGCAATCTGCTGATTAATTCTGCTTTCGTGTCACTCGTCTTTACTTGCAGTTTTTACAACACGTCCTTTAACTCTGTTACTGTTAAGTGGTTTAGGTCCATCCCATTTCTGAGTTCTGTCACCACTGACAGATCAGGATAAACAACTTTATTAAGATCACTCTACCGATTGCCTTTACATTTACATAAAATGAGTTCATATCCAGACAAAACAATGAACTGTGTGAGAAATAGCATGTACAATAAATGAAAGGAAATCATGTAAAATGAATCGACAGAGATGCCAAATATATAGATTTAGTGATGACACAAGCATAATCAGCATCAGTATGAATAGGCAAATTAACAGTATCAGGGTTTATTGCAGTAATACAATACAGTTCTTAAATTTGCTCTTCATAGAGAGAAGTTCACCTTTTAGGTTATCAACCTTTCTAAGTATCACTTGTTTATCGTCGTGTAGAGAAATGGCACGAACATTTTCTGCTCTAAACCCAGCCTTTTCGTTCAAAACAGCACTGAGCATAGATTGTTTTTCTGGAGCATCCACATGAGCATAATAACAATAACAGCATTCGAAATATCCACAGGCGGCAATCCTTCAGGTGCATTGCGGGGTAGGCGGAGAGCGAATAGAGTTCTCCGTACTTTCGCACAAATTGAGCAATAAAATTCACTATCCGATTTAAATGGAAAGTCGACATCGGCAATTAGCACATTAAAAATGAAATAATTCTTTGCATTTAAAGCACTGCATTTTGGGCTGACCACGCTCAATTTTTTGCCTGCATGTAAAGGGTTTTTCAATAGGTGCGCTTCAACTTTTTTCCGATAGGGAGGGCGAACGACGCAATATTTTTTATTTTTCGCTTGTCATTTGTAAACTTCATTAGTATACATTTCATCATGCACACTTGAGCAACGCGTTAAAGTTATTCAGGCTTATTATGAAAACAGGCGTTCAAATCAAGTAAGGACGCACATTTTCACCTCAGTGGATTCGTCAATAAGCAGAATTTCCGCATTCGGGCGAAAGATAATCCAAGAGAGATTGCCGAAAAACCAATGTACTAACAAAGAGTGACTCTTTGGTGCGGTTTACATGCCGGCGGCGTAATTGGCCCATATTTTTTCGTTGCGAGAACGATCGCCACGTTACTGTGAATGGAAATCGATACCGCGACATGATAAACGATTATTTTTGGCCGCAATTGAATGGTATGGACTTAGGCGATATGTGGTTTCAACAGGACGGGGCCACAAGCCACACAGCACACGCTATAATTGATTTGTTGAAGAGTAAGTTCGATGAGCGCATTATTTCCAGAAATGGACCGGTCGAATGGCCGCCGCGCTCGTGTGATTTGACGCCTCTAGACTATTTTCTATTTAGGGTTATGTGAAGTCATTGGTCTACAGTAACAAGCCGGCGACGATTTGTGAGCTTGGAGCCAATATTGAACGCGAAATTGCTGGAATTTCGGCCGATTTATGCAAAAGAGTGGTCGAAAATTGGGTTCGCCGATTGGACTTCGTAAAACGTGCACGCGGTGGTCATGCAAAAGAAATCGAATTTCATACTTAAATATATATGTTCAAACTCGATAATAAAAAAAAAATTAGTAAAAAAAGTCAAACCGTTTGTGTTTCTTCAAAAAAAAAGTTGAAGCGCTCTTACTGAAAAACGCTTTACAAGGCAGGCTGAATGTGTCTAAGTAAAATTTAAAAATTAATGTTAAATATGGCACTAATACATATATAAAATAAAAGACCGAAAAAGAACGAAGCGTAGGCACATCCGATCAGCATGACAGCTTGACATGCGGATGATATTGTGATAACCAGAAAAAACATAAGCGCTCTATCAAATACTTTTTGTGATATCTGTAGAAAAGACTACTGGTAAAATTGAATTGAAAATGAATGATTATTGTAATACAAACAATCAATAGAGAATACTTTTCACAACTCTTGAAATCAAAGCTGCTTAATAAACCGGGCAAAACAACAATGTACGACTACAGATTTGTCCGACTAGTTTTGTGCTACGCGTCAGAGCCGTGGGTATAAAGTTTTTTATTTTTATTAACGCATCTTAAAGTATAAACAGGATAACGTTTAGATATTACAACTAGTACAACTAAATAAAAATACTAACGAGCAATGTTTATTGAACATTTATATTAAAAGAAGGAAAACTAGGATGCCTCAATATGTATTAAATTCTTTATGAATATATAAATATACCATATACGGTTTTACGCTTGAACCGCCCACGATGAGTACTTTGCTGGAGCAAAGCCAATGCTTCAGCGTTGACATGTGTACTTGGACGTTGTCTGTGGGATAGCCGTGTCATCTGTAAATGTTGCGGTAACGTGTTGCTCGTGGTAAGTCATGCGTATACAATAGGTATAGGAGAGGACCTAGGACTGTTCTGACCCCTGCGCTTGCTTTATGTAATGAAGAATAGGCGTTGTCACGTCTGACACGAAAGTATCTGTCATTAAGGTAGGAAGAAAGGATTTCGCAATAAATCCTGGGCAAAATCCTCTTTAGTTTGTGAAGTAAGCCCGTATGCCTGACTTTGTCAAACGCCTGCGAGACGTCAAGGAACACCGCTGCGCTAGCTTTATTTTCCTCTATCGCCACTCTACGGTTTTAACAACCCTGTGAACTTGGTCGATTGTTAAGTGGTTTTTGCGAAAGCCAAATTGACCCATTGGAATAACATTCTTGTTTTCTATAATCGGCAACATTCGAGTCAGTAACAGTAGTTCAAAGAGTTTGGACAGCATTGGTAGCAGAGAAATCGGTCGGTATGAAGACACATCATTTGGCGATTTTCCGATTCTTAGAATCATAATTACTTCTGCTGTTTTCCAGTACATAGGAACATATTTTAATAAAAAACACAAATTGATCAATTGAGACAGCCAAATAACATAATTTTTGGGTAATCTCTTAAGAATTTCGCAGGTAGCTTGGCTTTTATTTTGAAAATTCCTCATTACTCCTTCGCTACTAACTGCTCAATGCTGACATCACTTCCAAACCAATTTGACACGATGTCAACATCTTCAGATCCATCATTGGCAGAGAAGGTTTTATGAATATTCTCTCCAGATAAAATTCCTTTTTGCTCATTCCTTTTCGCCCATTGGGTATCGCTTATATTGATGGCTGCTATGTGATTTATCGGTCGAATGAATGACTTTGCTGCCTTCCATATGACTACCCTGTCAGTGGATTTATCCGATGTGAGGCCATTAAGAAATCAATTGAAATTATCATTTTTGAATACCTAAATTTGGACATATAGTTGTTTTGTTGTTTGGTTGAGGTTCAATTTGTCCTCAGTATATCTGGTTTGATGCCAACGATGTCTAAGTTTTCGTTTTTATTTATCAGCGTCTTGATATATGGTGCGTATTTTTTATTTTTTGATGTGACATCTTGATGGGACGTACTGTTCCATGCTGCGTTCTGAATTATTTGCGTGTATTGAAGCACTGCATCACCAAGATTTTCAATGTTCAGGATATGGTCGGTGTATACCACTACAGGTTCTAATTGCAGTTGGAAGTACTGCCAGTCGGTAAAGTTATTAAATAGGCGAGAAGACGTTTTATTTAGTATCGCATTTTATGATATTGCTAAAAGGTTCGGTTAGTGGTCAGAGTTCAAGTCGAAGTCTTCGGAAATAGAAAGATGGTTTGCGGAAATATTTTTGAAGGCAAAAAAGTTAATGAAATCAGATATTTTGTTGGTGTCTGGAGGCCAATATGTTGACTTGCCAGTTGAAAATATTTCGCAATCTTTGTGTCTTATGGCTTTAAACATTTCTCGCCCTTTTGTCGTTGTAAGCGTTGATCCCCAATGTACATTTGGTCAAAAAAATATTCTTCTCTTCTTAATTGGCGCTATAACCGCTTACGCGATTTTGGCCGAGTTTAACAAAGCGCGCCAGTCGTTTCTTTTTCGTGCTAACCTGCGCCAGTTTGACACACCAAGTGAAGCCCAGTCCTTCTCCACCTGATCTTTCCAACGCCGAGGAGGCCGCCCTCTTCCTCTGCTACCACCAGCTGGTACGGCATCTAATACTTTCAAAGCCGGAGCGTTTGTATCCATTCGAATGACATGACCCAGCCAACGTAGCCGCTGGATCTTTATTCGCTCCGCTATGTCTATGTCGTCGTAAAGCTCATACAGCTCATCGTTCCATCGTCTGCGATATTCGCCGTTGCCAACGTGCAAAGGTCCAAAAATCTTACGCAGAATCTTTCTCTCGAACACTCCAAGCGTCGCTTCATCGGATGTTGTCATCGTCCAAGCTTCTGCGCCATACGTTAGGACGGGCATGATGAGAGTCTTGTAGAGTGCTAGTTTGGTTCGTCGAGAGAGGACTTTACTGCTCAATTGCCTACTTAGTCCAAAGTAGCACTTGTTGGCAAGAGAGATTCTACGTTGGATTTGAAGGCTGACATTGTTATCGGTGTAAATGCTGGTACCTAAATAGACGAAGTCTTTTACAACCTCGAAATTATAATTGTCTACAGTGACGTGGGTGCCGATACGCGAGTGCGCCGACTGTTTGTTTGAAGACAGGAGGTACTTCGTTTTGTCCTCGTTCACCACCAGACCCATTCGCTTTGCCTCTTTATCCAGTTTGGAGAAGGCAGAACTAACAGCGCGGTTGTTAAGGCCGATGATATCAATATCATCGGCATACGCCAACAATTGTACGCTCTTATAAAATATTGTGCCTGAGCGATTAAGTTTTGCGGCTCGTACGATGCTCTCCAACATCAGGTTAAAGAAGTCACACGACAGCGAGTCACCCTGTCTGAAACCTCGTTTGGTATCAAACGGCTCGGAGAGGTCCTTCCCAATTCTGACGGCGCTGCTGGTGTTGAGCAACGTCATCTTACATAACCGTATTAGTTTTGCGGGGATACCAAATTCAGACATCGCGGCATACAGGCAACTCCTTTCCGTACTGTCGAATGCAGCTTTGAAGTCGACGAAAAGATGGTGTGTGTCGATTCTCCTTTCATGGGTCTTTTCCAAGATTTGGCGTATTGTGAATATTTGGTCGATGGTGGGCTTTCCAGGTCTGAAGCCACACTGATAAGGTTCAATCAGTTGGTTGATGGTGGGCTTCAGCCTTTCACACAATACGCTCGCTAGAACCTTATAGGCGATATTTAGAAGACTAATTCCGCGGTAATTGGCACAAATTGCAGGATCGCCCTTCTTATGGATTGGGCAGAGCACACTTAAATTCCAATCGGCAGGCATGCTTTCATCCGACCATATTTTGTATAGGAGCTGATGCATGCACCTTACCAGCTCCTCGCCGCCATGTTTGAATAGATCAGCCGGCAGTCCGTCGGCGCCCGTGGCTTTGTTGTTCTTTAGCCGCGTTATCGCTATTCTCACCTCGTCATGGTCGGGTAGCGGAACGTCAATTCCGTCGGCGAAGATTGGGGTATCGGGATCTTCACTTTCTCGGTGACATGCGCAGCTGTCATTGTTTAATAGGTTCGAGAAGTGTTCCCTCCATAACTTAATATTGTTCTGTACGTCAGTCACCAGTTCGCCGTCTCACAGGAAAACGCCCCGGTCTTGAAACCTTCTGTAAGCCGCCGAACTTTCTGGTAGAATTTTCGGGCGTTGTTCCTGTTGGCCAGCATCTCAAGCTCTTCGCACTCACGTATTTCGGCTTCTCGTTTCTTCTATCGGATAATACGTCTCTCTTCCTTTTTCAGCTCTCTGTAGCGATCCCACATGGCTCGCGTTGCGCCCGATCGCAGCGTGGCTCTATAGGCGGTATCCTTTCTTTCTGCGGCAGCATGACATTCGACAGTCGATGTTGGGTCCTCGGATCGTACGTACATCTAATACACTAGAAGCGTGTCTTCCATCTATCACAACATGATCGATCTGGTTTCGTGTTTTTCGATCAGGAGACAGCCAGGTGGTTTGGTGAATCTTCTTATGCTGGAATCTGGTGCTGCAGACTACCATGTTTCTTGCCCCGGCGAAGTCGATCAGCCTCTGTCCGTTATCGGATGTTTCGTTGTGCAGGCTGAATTTTCCGACTGTGGGACCAAAAATTCCCTCCTTGCCCACCCTGGCGTTGAAGTCGCCAAGCACGATTTTTATGTCGTGGCGGGGGCAGCGCTCATAGGAACGTTCCAGGCGCTCATAGAAGGAATCTTTGGTCGCATCTTCCTTCTCTTCCGTCGGGGCGTGGGCGCAAATTAGCGATATGTTGAAAAAACGGGCTTTGATGCGGATTATTGCGAGACACTCGTCCACCGGAGTGAACGACAGTACTTGGCGACGAAGTCTCTATCCCACAACAAATCCGACACCGAATTTGCGCTCCTTTACATGGCAGCTGTAGTAGACGTCGCAAGGTCCTATGGTTTTCTTTCCTTGCCCCGTCCATCGCATCTTTTGGATGGCAGTGATGTCAGCCTTTACTCTCACGAGGACATCAACCAGCCGGGCAGAGGCACCTTCGCCATTAAGGGACCGGACATTCCAGGTGCATGCCCTCAAATCATAATCCTTAGTTCGTTTGCAGGGGTCGTCATCAGTATAGGGAGGTCTCATCCGAGGCTTTTTTAAACTTTTCATTGGGGGCGATTTTTAAGTGGCGGGTCCCAAACTCAACGCACAACCAGCTTTCCTGGAATGTTTCGCCTTCTCACGTTAGCTCACTCCCGAACGGATGTTCGGAAGCTACCCAGAGGATACGTGGGCTAATTCCGGCCGTTGTGAGCTGCTTGAACCATATGCAGAAGAATCGTCCTGGCCATTCCCAAGTGAAAAAGTCCCCACTTGCGTGGACTTCTACACATGGAACCATCCTCCAAAAAAAGTATTGGGAATTGTTAATTTAAAAAGCGCGCATTACACATATGTCTAAATTTTTTTTGCTGGAATGTTGGTACAACTGTCCTCTATAGTGTCGCAGAGTTTGAGCGTAATCTGTCAATTAGCTTGTTTTTGGCATTTAATTAGATGTGTCAGTCGACCGCAGGTGTGCTCTGCGATTTTCACTATGGATAAAAATATCGACCAAGGAATTTGTCTTAAAGTTGGTCTTTGAACGGGATTTCGTGTGCCAAATCGTTGCAAGTGGTGCAGAAAACCTATTGTGAGCGGGCTTTATCTAAAACATGGGTCTTCGAGTCAACACTTTGGGCTTTGCAGTTCAGGTTGTTTGCAATCGTTGGCTGCATGCTTTCCTGCACACTTCCCGCATCGTGAGGGTTTCCCGCAAATGTTTTTAGTATGACCAAAAGATTGGTATTTTTTACACTAAGGTATCAGATTTGTAGATTTGAGAGGCTCAACCTTTACTATGTTATTCAATATATTAGTTTTAAGTGAAAAGAACAAAGCGAGAGTCCCAATATTTGAATGAAAATAATAAAAAAAACTTTTTTCCCAATAAATTCCATGAACTCTGACTATGTACTGTATTTTTACTTGCTTGATATTGTAATGTAATTTTTTTCTCGCCAAAATATTTAAATATCTGAAATTAACTAAAAACAGCAATAAAATTGTTGGGGTAATGTGTTTAAAAGATTTTAGCTCAATACTGCCATAAGTTTGTTTTTTTAAGTTTACATTGCTACTTGTTACAAAGAAGAATATTATATATATATTATTAACTAACGAGCAATTTGCTTTCAATTTGTAATATGAGGTACATACAACACTTAAGGTGTGATTCTAGTTAGTCCATTAAATCTTTGGGTTTTTTGCGTTTCAATCTTCTTCTCCAATTATAATAATAATAATTTTATTCTGGATCCTTTGTATAATAAGAATGTCATTTTGGCTGGAGCTGGCCATAACTGTGCGCCGAAGGACCATATAGGCTTCAAAATTTGTTTATATATAATTATTTTATTATTGATAGTGTTGATTCCTTTCCCATTTTCGTTTAATTTAGTATGCCATTTATTGGACCAGTCGTGTATTTCATTTATGGCTAAATGTAATTGTGATGTGGATGCGTTTTCCGTGTTTCCTATCGAAAGAATAGCTGTATCGTCAGCAAAAGTAGCTGTTACGCATTTTCGATTCTGCCAAGCAATCACATGTAAAAACCAAATATAATAAAGGTCCAAGTACGCTTCCTTGAGAAACCCCTGCTTTAATTTTTTTGAGGTATGAATATGAAATTTCTTTTTTTACTTTGAACTAGCGGTCGGATAAATACGAACGTAGAATAATGAAGTACTGCTTGGGCACTTACTTCTTCAGGCCATAGAGGCATACTTTGTCGAACGCCTGGAGACATCAAGAAATACCGCAGAGCAAGTTTTTATTTCTTCAAAAGCGTTTTCATTCATTCGAATTATCCTCATATGTACTTGATCAATAGTCAAATGTTTCGTATGGAATCCAAATTGGTGTGTCGGTATAATATTTTCATTTTCTATTAATATACTAGCGGACCCTCACCCGCTTCGCTGGGCGGAAGAAAAATATAAATGAAAAGTGTTCTTTGTTTTTTTCTTGTTTCATCGTTTAATTCATGCTCGGCCATTATTTTGTGACTTATTCTAATAACAATGTTTTATTTATTTTAGTGACTTACTCTAATGATTGTAAACTAACAACTTATTCTAAAGCCTTCTGATACACACAATTTTTGGTTTATTTTCATGCGGTGTATAAATATAAAGTAACGATGGTTTCCCTACTCGAGAACATCCTACATACAGTTGCCCATGTCTAACGCATAGATAAGTTAGGTCAATTCCTTATAATTGAAGTGTTTGACCTTGAGAATTATTGATTGTAATAGCAAAAGCAAGGCGAATGGGAAATTGAAGTCGCTTAAAATCAAAAGGCAAATCTGTTTAAATCATCTGAATCATTTAAATCATTCAAAACATCTTCACCTTTAAATTTGCTGTTCAAAATTGTTGCTTCAATTACATTGTTCATTGTCCGTTTCACTGCTAATCTTGTCCCATTGCATAGTTTCGGCTGATTGATACTTCGCAACATAATGATCACTGCGCCGACTTTCAATTTCAAACGATGTGGTGGCAAGCCAGGCAAATTAAGTGAATTCAAAAATTCAATTGGATAATTCACTACATCGTCGGGATAAGTGATTGAATCAATTTATTTATAGGTGACAACTTCACCTGGTATTTGAGTCAAAATACTGGCATTGATTTCATTGACATCGACATTTTTGGCAGCTAATACCTATAGCTCTCTCGCTTAGCCAATCTTGATTTCGATAGTTTTGTGCAATATTTGGGAATACATTTTGCACTAATTGTACTTTTGATTCTGTTACGATACAAAAATTAGTTGGAAGTATGATCATGCCTGTATTCTTATCAATTGGCTTTCGTCCATTTCCAATTTGCAACAAATGTTCGGAAAATTCAGCAGCTGTTGGATCATTCTGTAACTGCACTCGAACATTAGTAGTTAATGTGAGGTTTTGAACATATCTCCACAGATTAGAAGATTTAAGACAAGCTCTCAATTCATCAGCTGCTGTTGATTTGGGAATAACAGGCAAAGTTTGTCGAAAATCACCGGCCAATAGAATTGGTGCACCACCAAATATGTTTGTGTTATTTCGAAAATATTTCAGTGTTCTATTTAAGGCTTCCAGTGATTTTTTATGAGCCATCGTACATTCATCCCATACAATAATTTTACATGTTTGTAAAACCTTACCCATTCCAGAATTTTTAGAAATGTTGCAAGTTGGTTCTTCATTTACTTGCATATTTAATGGTAACTTTAATGCAGAATGTGCAGTGCGACCGCCGTCCGATAAAGTTGCCACTATTTCAGATGATGCCAAAGCCAATGCAATATTATTCTGTGATCGAATGGTGGCCAAAATTAACGACAACAAAAACGTTTTTCCAGTCCCACCTGGTGCATCTAAGAAGAATATTCCTCCTCTTTCATTTCCAACATTGTCTATAATTGTGTCATATGCCTGCCTTTGTTCTGTGTTTAATTTTGGTAGGTTTGTTGTTACAAATGTGTTCAGATCATTTCGATCATATTCTTTTTCACGTCTTAATTCTGCATTGTATGCATCATGCATCGGACGATTTGGTGCGATCATACCTAACTCACTCAGAGTTTTATTTGCAATCATCAGGCAAAAGTCTTCGATTTTAATTAATGCCTCATATAATTCATCTGTATAATTCAAATTTGGATTTGCAGTAATGCAACGTACTTGATGTAGGATATCTTCTGTCATGTATTCTTGGTAAGTACTCCACAATTCTTTTGGGTTTGCTGGGAAACATGTAGCAATAATGATGGCAAATAGTGTTCTTATTTGGTGTGGAGAACTTGTTGCACATGCATCCATAAGAGTTGCATCCCACTGATTATCATTTTAAAGCAAATTCAATTTTTTGCATGCTTGCTGATAAGTACAACAAAGATGACCATTAACTCGTTTCAAACTTTCGAATGATCTTGGGCCGGGAATATCAACTAAGAGTAAACGTAAATAGAAACATTCCCCTTTCTTGGATGCACATTGTAAAGTCGTCCGATTGCATCACCCAAATGAACACCTGGATATCCATCTACAGGTATTCCTCGGTCATTTGTTGAGCAGTATTTTCAGTGAAATAAACACTTTGTTCATTTTCTAAATGGACTGACAAATGAATAACAGCTGGATGGCGATCATGAATCGGAAATGATAATATTCTTCAAACTGCTTCGTTGCTACTAATCTATCTTGCCATTTGGTAATTAGTAAATTCATCATTTCGATTTACAACTCCAAATACTGTCATGTCACTTCCTTTATTGATATATTTGCATATGTATTTGATGGATTTTACGGAGTTACAATATTCAACATTTATATGTGCGTTAAATGTTTTCGATAATAATTTGGAATACGGAACTATCCAACGGTTATCGATCTCCACATCTTGATTATTTATTTTCACAGTGACTGTTTTTCCATTATCTTCTGGTGATCTTCTACGGTACAATGGATATCCATCATTTCCAGTCATTGTTTCAGCAATTAATTGCCTTGGGTAGCTTTTTGAACATTTACCATCAACCATACATGGAGAATTTTGATTTAACGTACCACACGGTCCATGAATCATGTTTTTGGTTACAGTAGTATGTAATTCTGGATCTTCATTTATATCTGGAATTTCAGCACATATAATATGATCAATTTTATCTGTGGTTAGTTTTTGTTTTAACCAAATCAAAATATGCGCATGAGGCAAGCTTCTTTTTTTGCCATTCCACAGAATACATGAAACATTGTACATCTCCGTAAACTTTATGTTTTACAATGAAATCCATTAGAGACTGTAGCTTTCGTCTAAACACTTTTGCAGTAATGTCATGCCTATCAGTAGCTGATTGCCCAGTATATAAATGATTCTTAATATCATCCCATTTCGGATTGCATGTGAAAGTTATGAATAAGTCTGGTCGACCATAATTTCTGACATAACACATTGCATCTTGGGCGTATTCATGCATATGCCTTGGACTGCCTGTATACGATGAAGGTAATATTACCATTTGACCAATGTTATTAACGTTGGTATCGTTGTTAATCGCATCTCGTAAATGTGTGTATTCGTCACAGCGTAATTTTCTTTGGTTGAATCTAATGTAATTCAATCGTTGTGTTTCTATTTTCGCATACATGTCAACAATATACTGATGAAATAATTTACGACATTTTAAAATGTGATTCTCTTGATTTTCTCTTATCATGATTCTGTATGCATAATAATTCATTGCGCTTACAGTTTTATTTGTTTCTTGACCATTTGCTGGATTTATTTGTTTTATATCAATCGAATAACCATCTTCACCACGACAGAACTTATGAGGATATTGTAATGCATCATATTTTCGATGCGTTTCATTAACACGTTGCAGTGTATCATTTCTTCTTATATCTCTTGGTTGAAATTCATCTCCAGATATAACAATTGCAACCTCGTTACTTGAAGTTGGTTTATTGTATCTTCCACGATGTTCGCCGGCAGGCGTTTTATTTGCATCAATTTTAATTTTATGATTATCAGATGACAATCTTTCGATTGTTGTTTTAAAACTTTGCACCAAAACATTGTGTGTGTGTAATAAATCTTGTAACTCTCATAATGACTGGTTATATTTCTGGAAAATGCACACCGTGCTTCAAGTTAATCATCGTTGTCATTAATGAAATAAATTTGCAAAAATTTTGACTCTTGATCGGGTAGTGGTAGTAATGAACCTATTAAGTGATATGCTTGCCCTTGAATCTGAAAAAAGGCAAACTTTGTGTCCATAAAATCTAATGATTCATTATATGTGTCAGCGAATGTTGTTGAACGTTGAAGTTTATGTATTACCTTTGACGTTGGCATGAAGTTATCGGTTATAATTTTTCCAGCACCAAAAGATATCATTCGAAAACATGAATTATATGTGGAAATTTTTTCAAGAAAATATTTGGAATCGGGTGATGTTCCCGATAACAATGTAGCTAATGGTTCGGGCGGATATTGTATGCCTGTAAACGAACTTTTCCGGCAGCGCAACACATGCCTGGTGTTTCAGTTTTGAATTTCAATGCTTGACAAAATCCGCAAATTTTATCCATACTTCCAATGACAACGTATTTGTGAGATGAATAATCAAGTTGTGGATTATATTGAAATGCTGCACCATTCAAATTTACAGAATTGATATTTATTGGCCGATTTTGAGAACGTGACCTAGTACGATCTCTTTGTTGACTTAATCTATCAGCATGATTTTCCTCACTTTCATTTTGTCTGTGATTTTGCACATTTCTATTGTGACGTGTATTACGTCCGATGTTAGCATGTCTTCTACCTCTTGGCATTTCTTTTACCGAATCAAAGTGGTCTTCTTTGTGTCACTCTGAGCTCTTGATGGCTATTTTTCTTGTTTTTAAACTGGAATTCAAATTAACATACTGTTAGCGCCATCTTTTAAAAATATAATTGAACTGTGAGCACGCGTTGAAATGAAAATTACACAGAACAGAAATGGGAAATGATCAGCAAAAATAATATATATTTTTGAAATTTTTCTTGAAAATATCTACGGAAAGTGTGAAAACAATCTCTTTTCTTAAATATCTTAAGTAAAAACTTCTAAAATATTAATTATTTTTGCCGATTTCTGTTGTGTGTATTTTTCACACCATTTATTCACTGTTTCACTTGTTATCAATCATTTGCAAAATTAATATATATTTTGTAAATTTTTGGTGAAAATATCGTTGGAAAATGTGAAAACAATCTCTTCTCTTAAATATTTCTGACGCACTTTTTTTGTCTCTTTGGTTGATGCCTGGAAACTGCTTCACTTGAACACTTTACCAAATAAAACACTTTCTTGTTAGTTTTAACACTTACTTTCACTATGCACTATTACTGATAACCTTTGGTAATCTTCTAAGAAAACGGCCTTGCTTAAGTACTTTTTTAGCGACGACCTGTTGAGGTTCGTTGAGCTAATGGTTTTTCTTCGGTTATCCCGAAGTGTGGGTGTAAAGAACAAGTATTTAAGCAAAGTGTTAAGTTAGTCACAGCAGCATTGTGTTACGATTAATTATTGCAAGGCATAGCTGTAGCTGACCGCCTGACCGCTAATTTGTATGTTTCAATTCTATGCGAATGCAGGCGTGCAGCCAATGCTGTATGAATATATGTATATGTATGCATGTTTGCATTCCATTGAAATGCATGTAATGGAATGAAAATTTAGGCATAAATACTGCTGCGTTAACTTGTACATATGTGAGTAAAATGTACGCTCCATGCAACCGTTTACAATAACAACCACACGCGTAAAAAGAACGCTGCCTCGTGTATACTGTGTGTTGACGAAGAAGTAATGGAGATTTTAACAAAACATAGTTACAAACCTTCTCCACATGTGTCTCTTCAATGTGGCAAAGTTTGGATAAAATCGGTTGAGCCATTCTCCGTAAAGTTCATCACAACGCGAAAAACGGCTGAATGTTTATATATATATATTTATCCTTTTGATAAACAATTTTCCCACCATTTTCGATAGTATTGGAAGAAGTGAAATAGGTCTGTATGATATTACGTCGTGAGCGGCTTTACCTGGCTTGTTAAACATAATTACTTATGCTGTTTTCCAATATATTGAAAAATATTTAAGCTTTATGGTCGTAGCCTGGCGATTATTTATCTTTAGTTTTATAATTTTTCCTATTATATCATTCTGTGTTATCGGAGGGATCTTATTAATACTAGATTTTCCAGAGCAGTAATTTTGACTGGTTGTGCGATTTCAATTCAAAATTTCCACTACATATAACATTTGCTTTCCGAAATGATGCTATGACGTTTGTAGCTATAAGTGGATAATATATTTTATGAACTTAATGTTACTTTATATATATTAATAACAAAGATATTTTTTGCTATTGACATTTATACCAGTACCATTCAAAATGACTGGTGCATGTTTCTATGCAGAAACTTGTGATTTCGGAAGAATCGGCATTGAGCCGTTGCTATCGTGTTCCTATTACAACCATATTTTGGACTATGAATAAGTTCTTGCGGTTTTTTTCGAAATTTGAAACTTTATTGACGTAAAATGGTTACAAATTTAATATTCAAAGTATTGTCCATCGCTTGCTACTACTTTTTCCCATCTTTCTGGCAATTCACGGATTCCCTTTGTGAAAAATTCGGTCGGTTTTGCCGCAATCCACGAATCGATCCATTTTTTGACTTCATCGTAATTACGGAAGTGCTGGTCAGCCAGGCCATGTTGCATCGATCGGAAGAGATAGTAATCGGATGGCGCAAGGTCTGGACTATACGGCGGGTGGGGTAGGACATCCCATTTGAGCGTTTCTAAGTATGTTTTGACCACTTGTGCAACATGTGGCCGAGCATTGTCATGTTGCAAAATAACTTTGTCGTGTCTATCGGCGTATTGCGGCCGTTTTTCTCGCAGTGCTCGGCTCAAACGCATCAATTGTCGTCGGTAGACATCCCCCGTAATCGTTTCATTCGGTTTCAGTAGCTCATAATACACAACACCCAGCTGGTCCCACCAGATACACAGCATAACCTTCAGGCCATGAATATTCTGCGCCGACGTCGATGTTGAAGCATGGCCAGGGTATCCATACGTTGCCCGACGTTTTGGATTGTCGTAATGGACCCACTTTTCATCGCCAGTCACAATTCGATGCAAAAAACCCTTTCTTTTGTGCCGTTGAAGCAGTGCCATAAAACGGCGTTCAACGTCTCTTGGCTGCAATTCATACGGCACCCAATGGCCTACCTTTCGGATCATTCCCATGGCTTTTAAACGTTTGGAAATGGTTGATTGATCAACTCCCAAAGTTTTTGCAACCTCTTCTTGCGTTTGAGCCGGATCTTGATCGAGCAATTCCTCCAATTCGGTATCCATGAACTTTGGCGGCGCACCCTCGCGTTCTTCGTCTTCCAAGCCAAAATCACCACTTTTAAAGCGTGCAAACCACTTCTGGCACGTTCGCTCAGCTAGAGCATGCTCACCATAAACTTCCACCAAGATACGATGACTTTCGGCTGCTTTTTTCTTCATATTAAAATAATGAAGAAGAATTCCCCGCAAAAACACATTATTTGGCACGAAATTCGACATTTTCAAGTGTGGTAAAAATATTGTTGTTTACGCTTCAAATAAAAAACTTATACTGACGTTTGTGCCTTACGACAGTAGCTCTCCAATGAATGTTTGGAAATGTGGATCGATGGAATAATAATCAAGTTACGCCATCTGTTGTAAAACCGCACGAACTTATTCATAGTCCTATTATATACGTATTTGTACTGAGTTAGAAGCCTCTCGAGTTTTGGGGAAAAACTGGATAATTACACAAGCAAAATTGAAGGTATTTATTGCAATATTATTCGCACGTGGGGCGTCCGGAGGAAATACTTTGAGGCTTCAATATTTGTAGAACAGCAAGTGGGGACTATCATTTTTCTCTATATCTATATACACTCGTTTCGACAAAAGAAGTCCGAGGAGTCAACGTTTGCAAACAGTCGGATGCTCTAGCTTCAGCAGTTTGGGACAAAGTTATTGAAAACAGTCAAAACTGCTTCAAACCGGGAGGTCATATTGCCGTGGATGAGCAACTGTTTCCAACTAAAGCCAGATACAGATTTACTTCGTATAAGCCAAACAAACCACATAAATTTGGCATAACTTCTTGGCTGGCGTCTGAAGTAGAGACGAAATGTGGCTAACAGTATTTAGAAAAAGACGAGTCTCGAAATGCACAAACCTCCTAATCGAGTTTGTCGAAATGAAACTTCTTGAAACGTATACCAAAGTATTCATTTGGCGTTAAAATTAAGATCTAAAAATACTTCGTTGCTTGGAACAATATGTGTGAACAAAAGGCAATTTTCGAAAACTTCCACGTTTCTCAACCTTGTTGTACCAATCCAATAGATGCACACTAACCGTTTATAAAAGCAAACCAAATAAAAAAGTGCTTATACTAAGTACAAAGCATAAACACATCAAAATTGATAAAGCTGCTAAGAAATTACCTGTGTAACTGTATTGTTTTATAATATAGCCGGAATAAACAGCTGAATATACAGGGTGAACGACAACTTCACACTGCTTGTATCTGTAAAACAGCTCATGACATCAACGTCAAAATTGTTCTAATGACAGTTCAATATTTTGTTTATAAGCCATCAAAAGCATTTGCGTCTAAGTTTTTTTGAATATTTTTTTCTGTGATGGATTTCAAACGTAATAGTGTGATTGCGTTATATTTGGCTGGAAAATCACAACCAGCAATTGTTCGAGAGCTCAGTCATCTGAAAGTGAATAAAATGTTTGTGTATCGCACTATAAAACGTTACAATGATACTGGTAGCATTGCAAAAAGCTATGGAGGTGGACCAAAAAAACCGCAACAACGCCAGAAATGGTTCGGAATGTGAAGGCTCGACTTGAACGAAATCCACTTCGAAGTGGAAGAATAACGGCGAAAGAACTGAAAATATCGCAAGACAGCATTCGACCCATATTGAAAAATGAGCTCAAGGTCAAGGCTTACAAGTTCCAAACAGCACACGATCTTTCACCCCAGCAAAAAAAAGTTCGGTGCGAAAGAGCAAAAGAGTTGTTGCACTTGCACGAACGTGTCGAATCTCCTAACGTTGTGTTTTCTGATGAAAACAATTTCCCAATTGAGCAGTTCATAAACACTCAAAACGATCGTGCTTACTTGACCGAACGCTCATACGAGAATTTGAGCCTACGAGTGGGCACTCGAAGCAATTTCCCATCGCAAGTAATGGTTTGGGTCGCAGTGACCGCTGATGGACGCTCCCCAATCGTTTTTATCGAGCCTGGCGTCAAAGTGAATGCGACTTATTATCGGGAAAATATTTTAGAGAGAGTGGACACCCAAATATTTCGGTCGTAGACCATGGACGTTCCAACAGGACTCGGCACCGTCTCATAAAGCTCGTGTCAACCAAGAATGGTTAAAAAATCATGTTCCACACTTCATTTCGTCTACACAATGGCTTCCGAATTCGCCAGACGCAAATCCGATGGACTATTCCGTGTAGTCCATTTTGGAGAGCAAGGTGAGGACTAAAAAATATGCCAGTATGGATGCGCTGAAAAAAGCGATTATACGAGAATGGGCCAAAATACCTCCAGATCACATTCGTGCAGCATGCAACTAATTTTTTGACGGTTTGAAGGCTGTAGTCAAGGCAAAAGGTGGTCATATCGTGTTAAGGTGTATATATGTTAAAATTGTAATCATTTTTGAACAATTTTGTCTTTGAAATAAATAAAAACTAATTTCACACAAAAAAGTTATGGTGTTTTGAATAGGTAACACTCGTTCACCCTGTACTGTACAAAAACACAACAGGAGAAAATATTTCACTTTCTCATAGACTATCTGTTTAGATTAGTTGTTGTTGTTTTTGTTGTAGCAGCAAAAACATTCCCCATACATGTACGAGGAGTGCTGCTGAAGTGACAGTCCTTGACCGGATATATAGTAAATCTGCGTCGGTCCGGTAGTGTAGAACGTACTGTCGGGGGCACGTATTTAGATTAGTAAAAGAACTTGCTTCAGAATTTCAGACTTTACGGTGAAAACTACACGAATATGATTTTCCTACTACAAGTGTCTTGGTTTCTGTACGCAAATGATGCCAAAGATGCAGAATATTGCAATAATAATCAGATTACAAATATATGTAAGACATGCAAAAAAAAATATATGCGGAGAGTGTACACACATGAAAATCTACCTATGTAGAAATTGTGACCGACTAACTGTAAACAATTAAGTATTTTGCTATTTGACGATGTCTATAAATTCATTAATCTATTACAACTAATATTGTTCAACTTTTTTTTGTTTTATTTTAGGAGTGGATAAAGACTTGAAGTCACAATAAGTAGTTTTTCTTATACACCAATCATTTTGACTCGTGTTGGTAGAAATAGGTATATTTAAATAGCTGGTAAATCTAGTGTTAATAGCATTACAATCGTCGTCGTGTTCCATATCAGGAGCCATTACCGATTTATATAGTGTGAACGTGTCATCGAGGTAGTTTGCGAAGATATCTGCTTTTTGTTTATTTGTTTTTGCCCACTTGTTGTCATGTGTCATGATTGGTGCGTTCTGCGATGACTGTTGTTTAAATTTTTTGGTACAATTCCATAGTGAATAATTCGTATGTCGCTCATTTGTTACTACTTGTAGGTATTTTCTGACTCAACTGTTCTTGTACGCTTTAATTTCGTCCCTACGCTTTTTAGTTATTTTATTTAAAAGCGCTGATGGTCGTGTTTGATGCCATCTTCGTCGCATTCTCCGTTTCTGCAATACCATTTCCTTTATTTCTTTGGTATACCTACTTGTGACCTGAGACGATATTCTTTTTGATAGGTGTACTCTGCCAAGCTGCGCGTTGGATGTTATTTGTCAATCGAAGTACATCGTCGTCGAGCTGATCCTTTGTGTTAATTATCGACAAGTCGTCACTTGGGCCTTGCAAGATTTTCTTAAAGTAATCCCAATCTGTAACGCGGTTTGTCAGTTTAAATGGATGTTGTGTTGTCATAATATTTTCGTGCAAAGTTAATATAATAGGAGAGTGATCTGAAGACATGTCCAACCATTTTCAACGCTTACATAAGCAGTTGATACTTTTTCAGCGATGAAAAAGTAATTAAGTTCGGTGTTTTCTGTGGATCTGTTGGCCATTACGTAGGGCTGCTCGGCGATATATAGGGTGGGCCATGTAAAATTTGCTTTTGGAATTGGCTATAAAAAAAAAAACTAATCAATATTTTTTCAAACTTTTGTTTTTATTTTGAAGATTGAACATTGTCATTAATGAATAAAAAATAATATCGTTTAAATGACTGCCACGACTGGCTTTACAGTAGGCCATTCGATCAACCCATTTTTTAAGCACATTTTCGATTGTTTGGGCTCCAACTTCATGAATGGGAACTTCGTGTTTTAAAGCATAAATCGTCTCTGGATGGTTCGCATAGCATTTGTCCTTAACGGCTCACCACAAAAAATAGTCCAATGGGCTTAAACCGATGTGAAAATGAGCTTCATCAGAAAAGATGATTTTTCGGTAAAAATGGTCATCTTCGGTCAAACGATTTTCTCCCCATTGAGCGAACAGAAAACGCATTGAATGGTCATTAGGCTTCAGTTCTTGCACCAATTGAACTTTGTAAGCCTTCATACCGAGGTCTTTATGCAAAATTCTCCTTAAAGAACTGCGTGAAATGTTCAGTTCTTAAAAACGATGACGAGTTGAGGTTGTTGGATGTTCTCGCACATTTTCGGCTACAGCAGCAATGTTTTCGGGTGTACGCACTGTAGGAGCACGTTCACGTGCTGTTTTATACATTAACGATCCACTTTCACGAACACGATTAACAAATTGATCCACAAACTGTCTTGTTGGCAAATCTGTTTTTAGGAATTTTTTTTCAAATTTCTCACAGTTTGAGTAGAAGACTCACCACTTTGGAAATAGGTTTTCAATATTTCCCAATTTTGTTCAAGCGTATAGCGTCCCATTTCGTAAATGTCAAACCTTTAAGTAAATTATGAACACATTTGACATGTCATTTGTGTTACCATTCTCAAAAAAATAGGTTGGTCTTCCTGATGTTTCAGGTTTTTTCTGATGATAACTACACTACCTCCTCTTGCGAAGTTGCTTGGGTGGATAGTCTGATAAACCATATAATTCTTATTGATGAATCCTTTGTAAAATGTGTCTCTGCTATCATGCATACGTCAACTTTTTGTGAATCTAAAATAAATTCCTACCTCTTCATGATTTTTTAACAGGCGTTTGAGTTTCATAGGATTATTTTAAAAAAAATTTTATTTTTTGTAGCTCTTTCGCTACAATGCAACCTTTGTAACTATCTGGATGGGCTTCTCCACTGCTAGAATATTTCGGTTCCAACATCTGGGCTGCTTTCCGCAGTAGTTTTAGGTATGTCCAAAGGTTTGACAAAACACTACACTGAGGTAGAAACGCTGATTGTCTAATTGGTTCCATGTTGATTATTGAGTGCAGTATGGCTTTTATATATATTATATTATTTATATATCCCGAAGTTTTAAACGTAAGAAGGAACATATCAAGCGGTCACTTGGTTTTCGATTTTGATTTATTTACCAGGTTCGTTTCTTTTAATCCCTTTTTTTTCAAGTCAGAAATTATATCCTTGGAGTCACATGAGTGATGTAAATGTTTGGCTATGACCTTAATTGGCCGTAATTTTTTATCTTCATAGGTTACTTGTTATTTAACGCATTCGTAATTTTCCTATAATCATTTAGATCCTTGATAGTTACTTTGTAATATTTATTACTGAGCAGTGTGATTAGAAACTCTTCGCTCGCCTCATCTTTCGCTATATTGAAGAGCTGTTGATAAATACACTCTTCCGATACCATTATAGGAGGAGGCCGAAGAGTCTTCTTTACTTCCTTGCTTTCTTGTGGAATTTTAGTGATTGAAGGAGATTTAAATAGTTCGGGGGAAGAATGAGCTGTCCTCTTTTTGCTGGATCTCTGTTTTAGTATCCATTCTGTTTCATGGAGGTTAATGATCAATTCCCATAATAACGCAGAATTTAGTTTAAGTGGCATCACTTCTTTCAGTAGCAAGGTGTGGATCGGTATGAAAGCACCTAACCCAGTATTTGCGTGACAGAGTCAGTTGGTAGCAATCGTGTAAATTTTCAAATAGTTTAATTTACTTACAAAATGATTTTCTTAGAAGTAAAATAAGAATAATCGGAAATACATAGTATTTGTGAATTTTGGCAATCTAAGCACCGCCTCTTCACCGGATAAAGTACCAAAGATTGGGTTAAATTTCCAAAATATTATTTCTCCGATTAAGTCGCAAGATGATAACCTGACATTTTGGTCAAATGGAGGAATAAAACGACGGTTTTCTATTCGTTATGCCAACGATGATAGCAAAGATGCACAGATTTTAGTACCGCAACAAGAACGTGAAGAAAAAACAAAAAAAAAAAAATATCACAATGACAACACAGCTGGACATTATCGTCCTATCGCCAAAACCTATATAGAATACCAGGAATGTAAAGCTACAAATATGAAATTGATGGGTGTTTTTCAAATGACAGCCAAAGACCGTAGGCCTAAGTAGCTAGTGTGCTCTATCAATTAGTGTTATATATATTTCATATTGCTCTAATAAATAATAATAATAATAAAGATCGGAAGCCTACCGAAAACACATTACGTGGACAAAGATTTTTCCATTGAAGGAAGCTACCGCACAAGAGTATGGAAATATTGATTGAATAAATACTTTTTCGTTCCGGAATTCTTCGCCGTCTAAAATCAAATAACTGTGTTCAGTTTGTATAGGAAATAATGCAAAGATTTCATATTGCTTGGGATTCGAGCAGCAACTACAAGCTAAATCCGTAGAGCACAAAGAGATCAAAGCACAAACGGCGATCCTTGTTGGAAATAGATACAATACCTGGAATCTATGTCCACTACCAAATTAACAAACAAAAAGCATAGGGAGAAAAAGTGAAAGTGAGTGGAAAGCGAAGAATGAATGGTGCATACATTTTCATACAATGTTTGTTTAATCAATTGCCATATTCACCAATAATAAAGTAGCGATTTTTGGATCACCATCTTCTGTATTCTCTACCATTGTGCAGAACTGCAAGTAAAAATACTCTTCAATCCAATTTTTGACGAGATCTAAGCGTGTGTTAGTGTGAGTGTTCGGTATTTTTGTTTGAATGAGTTATTGGGGTTGCTACGTCAAATTAAGGTTTTGTGAAGCAATTTCAGGGTTCTAGGACAAAGTAAAATAAATTTTAGTCTTAAATTTTCGAAGTGGGTTGTCGTAATTTTTAATTCTTTAAATTTATGGTTTGGGATTATAACTGAAATGTGAATTATGGAACAAAAATAATTTGAAATATGTTTGAAAAATTTAGTTTCATGATAATTGTAGTTTTATTTTTTGGAACTTCACGTTAATTATCATCATAATGTCAGAAGGTAATTGAAAGTAAGTCGCTCGCATGTATAGAAGTGACTAAATTTCATTAATTCATACAATAGTAATCTAAATTAACAAATTTACTTACAGACTACTTAGAGGTAGGTGTTGCACATTATGAACTCAATTCATTTAAGAACAAATGTATTCGGACTTAGGCCAACAAAAATCTATGGCTAATTATTATTACAAATGTAAAGAGAAACGTAAAAGTAAAAACTAAATAAAATGTTTCAGATCTGGACTTCCAGCCGGCCTATCTTCTGCAGCTAGGAACCCAGGAGTATTGTTTTTTAGCCACGGCTGGGTGCTTTTTGCCTTATGGGCTGGAGCGGAATCTTGTTCGAAGATCTAACTTTCTCCATTGAATAGAGTACTGCTCAACCAGAGAATGTTAATGCAATGAGAAGGAGCAAATGTTAAATGAGCTTTTTTCGAGTTCTAATTTATAGATTCATAATAAGGTCATTTCAAATTCAACTATCTTCACGAGTGGGGAATTGCAGATATTTACCACGCGAGTGACGCGAGTGGAGGGTTTCTATATTTACTTACCACGCTAGGACAAGAATTCAGATATTTTCTGCGTTTACCAAACTACTGAGGAAGTTCATAAGATTTTTCGGCACACTACTAAGGAAATCGAAGCGAATAAATTTGCGATTAAGAAGGCCGCGCGACAGTTAGTTTGTGGTGCAGAACCTAAAGTCGGCGGAATTATTCGTTTTGTTTTTTGGCACGTATATAATTCAGGTTCAAGTCCAGAAGTCATATTTTTTTTCTTGCACATTTTTTTTTTTACAATTCAAACCAGGAAAGTTTGGTAAAATTTTTTATTTTATTTTAATTAAAATTTCTTTAAAATACTGTTTTTTTTGTATTTTATAAATGGAAATTTCTTTTCGGTATAAAATAGTTCATACTGGATAAGACCTGATTTTTATATAAATCAATCAAAACAGAAAATATGTACATATATCTATAATCTATTTCATCAAATCCAAATTATATTGATGAGAAAATATCATTCTAATATCCGTCCAGAAAGCCAAACGCGCATACACACATGCATATTCATATAATTACGCATACAAACTTTCAACTAACGCAGAATATGTGCATATTAAACTGCGAATCGAATAAATGAGTGATTTAGAAAAGATCATTAATAATTGTAGATTAGCGCAATCGTGGAAGACGTGTCGTATATGCAGTACATCGTCTCATATTTGACTCAGGTTCAAATCCTGTGCACAGTATTTGGTTCGATATTTTTTTTTTATATTTGGTTTAATTGAAATTGATTTAAAATAGTGTATTCAGGTTTTTCTAATACCAGTTATTTAGAAATTTATTTATAAATTTATTTTCTATATAACATTATTCATACTTCTTTTGAATTAATTTATATGTAAAACAGCCATAAAGTCAGTCATATGAATATGCATTCCTATATTTAATCTCTTCAGTCAAATCTGAACTACTTACATACACATATTGATGAGAAAATATTCTAATATCCATGGATGCATCCAGAAAGCCAAACGCGCATACACGCATATGTATATAAATATATGCAAACCTTCAACGAACGCAAAATGTATGCATATAAAAAACAACAACTGCGACCGTCTTCTTGTCCGTCAGTGAAAAGATGGGATATGTATACCCTATGAGCAAAAAGAACAGGGAAGGTGATGTTTACTGTTTTCTTCGATTGCCAAGGACAAGTCCATGAGTACCTTCCATCGGGCCAGACAGTCAATAGAGAATATTATTTATCCGTTTTGAAACCTTAGAGAGATGCTGTGTGTTGCAAACCGCCGGAAATGTGAGCAAACAATTCTCAGATTTTGCATGATGATGACGCGCTCAAAGAGAATACAAATCGGCCTGCCGGGAGTGTTTGGAGGAGTGGGTTAAACGTTGGCACATGTGTGTTGCTTCAGACGGGTCATATTTTGAAGGAGATAATATAAATTTGCCTTACATTTAACTCTGTTTTGTTTAATTTAAACATTCCCGGTACTTTCTGATCATAAGGTACATATATGCGGCTTTGCGGACAGCAATGTGTGATTCGCTGGAAGTCGCATTAACTCGCGACTGTCGCACAGTTAGAAGACATATTTACATACATATAAGGGTGCATACATACATACGGAGCCGCGGCCACTCGACATGACAAAAATTTAAGATTTATCAAATATTGGCAAATAATTCCACGCGAAATATTCCAATATTGACTATTTTCGAATGGTCGCGAAAATTGGCATATGGGCGGCTCGTTTTATGAATGAAATTGAAATATGAGCTCTAACTTATGAATGAACTTTTTGTTTTTGTTCTAAATTGTCAGCGCCGTCGCTGATAGAATCATGGCCGCTGCGACTGCGTCTACGAATGTATTTTGTTCTTGTAGTCGCTAGGCTTAGATTTTAGCTTTGGGCGACATGCGCATGTGAGGTATGTGTTTTTGTTGTGTTCTAGAACATTTTAGAATGTGTGGTGGCAAAGCGGCCATCGCGTTGCGCTTGCTGTTGCTTTTGCGTCTATCAAAGTATTGTGTTTTTGTAAGTATAATATTAGGAATATCGACTGGTGAAAGACAAAAGTACACGGAAGCAAGAAGGGAGCGCTGTGCTCGCGCATATATGCATGAATGTATGAACGTGCATGGATGTTGTAACATATGAATACAATTATTTTGTAGGAAGTTTAGAAGGCAAGTAGGTATACCTCGTATATGTATGTATATATGCTAGGGCATAAAGTGGGTATATATACATACATAGAGCAGAATGGTTTTTGCACTTGTTAGGAAGAAACTCGTTCACTAGTGCGTATGTGTATTTGATTTCTTGTAAGAATGTGATGTGCTGTGACATGTGTACATATGTACATAAGTCAAGGTTATTTGGACATACTTTGCATATGTGATACTAGCAAACCCGGCCTCCTTCGCTGGGCACACTAAAATAGAATAGATATGGTTTAGAACAGAAAATATACGGTTTTCATATTATTTATTTCTTTATTCTTTATTCAAGCGCTTTGGCATAAACAATATTTTTTGTTTTTCTATTTGTTTTTGAGTAAATATAAAATATAAATTGAAAATCAGGAAAAAAGAAGATTGTTTTTAAATTTCAAATCAACGCATATGAATAAACAATCGTCTTTTTTCCTGATCATCCATGAATTTTTCGTTTCAATTTATATGTTTTATTAAGCATTGGAACTTTTTTAACCATTAACCATTTATATTTTTCAACAAAAAAAAACGAAAAAAATTGTTTTTTCCACGAACACATAATTTCATTCGGATTTCACATTAAATTCTCAAATTTCGTAAGAAATTATTCACTGTTCCAAAATCCACTCCAAAAAAATTCACAAACAATTTTTACATGTTGCACTTACGTTTTTTCCTTATGGCATCCAAATCAGAAAGAAATATTGACACATTGTAACTCACACTGTCAATTTGACAGTTCAGTTCCGCCCCAAGCGTTAGAAAACTAAGCGACATTATGGCTGGCTCAAAAGAACGATGTACCCGTTGCCACTGCTCCGAATTACAACCAACCTTTACGAAACCCATTTTCAATACTTACTTAACAATGTGTGTAAGTTTGGTTTAATTCGGTGCAAAGACACGGCGGGTCCACGTTTTGGCATATATTTCGAGACCCTAGTCATCAATAGGTATGAAAATTACCCCGTATTAAAGCACTTATCAACAGCTTTCATTTGATATCCATATTGTACAAACACATTCTAGGGTCCACGTTTTGGTCTCTATCTCGAGACCCTAGTCACGGAGCGGATGGAAATACTCTGAACTAAAGCATTCACCAACAGCTTCCATTTGATACCCATATTGTACATACACATCCAAAGGTTACCCGGGTCCACGTTGTGACCTATATCTCGAGACCCTATCTACCAATAGGTATCCAAACTATACGGAAACCATCTTCATTACCTCCTTAACAATGTGTGTAAATTTGGTTTAATTCGGTGCAAACACACGGCGGGTCCACGTTTTGGCATATATTTCCAGACCCTAGTCATCAATAGGTATGAAAATTACCCCGTATTAAAGCACTTATCAACAGCTTTCATTTGATACCCATATTGTACATACACAACCAAAGGTTACCCGGGTCCACGTTTTGACCTATATCTCGAGACCCTAGTCACGGAGCGGCATGAAAAATACTCTGTACCAAAGCATTCACCAACAGCTTCAATTTGATATCCATATTGTACAAACACATTCTAGGGTCCACGTTTTGGTCTCTATCTCGAGACCCTAGTCACGGAGCGGATGGAAATACTCTGAACTAAAGCATTCACCAACAGCTTCCATTTGATACCCATATTGTACATACACATCCGAAGGTTACCCGGGTCCACGTTTTGACCTATATCTCGAGACCCTATCTACCAATAGGTATCCAAACTATACGGAAACCATCTTCAATACCTCCTTAACAATGTGTGTAAATTTGGTTTAATTCGGTGCAAAGACACGGCGGGTCCACGTTTTGGCATATATTTCGAGACCCTAGTCATCAATAGGTATGAAAATTACCGCGTAATAAAGCACTTATCAACAGCTTTCATTTGATACCCATATTGTACATACACAACCAAAGGTTACCCGGGTCCACGTTTTGACCTATATCTCGAGACCCTAGTCACGGAGCGGCATGAAAAATACTCTGTACTAAAGCATTCACCAACAGCTTCAATTTGATATCCATATTGTACAAACACATTCTAGGGTCCACGTTTTGGTCTCTATCTCGAGACCCTAGTCACGGAGCGGCATGAAAGATACTCTGGACTAATGCATTCAAAAACAGCTTCCATTTGATACCCATATTGTACATACACATCCGAAGGTTACCCGGGTCCACGTTTTGACCTATATCTCGAGCCCTATTTCCAAAATAAAATATGATCCATGTTACTCGTGGATGATGTAGCTTTCGAATGGTGAAAGAATTTTTAAAATCGGTCCAGTAGTTTTTGAGCCTATTCGTAACAAACAAACAAACAAAGTTTTCCTCTTTATAATATTAGTATAGATGATGTTCTTGCGCTTGTGCATTATTGTTTTTCATATACAAATGTACATACATACATATGTATGTAAATGCTGTCGAATACATAAACTATAAATTGACATACAATATAAATAAGTGTTGATTTACCTTAAACCATTCTTTTTTTCTTAATGCAAATACCTCCTATTGACATGTACATACATATTATCAGAGAATGTTAATGCAATGAGAAGGAGCAAATGTTAAAAGAGCTTTTTTCGAGTTCTAATTTATAGATTCATAATAAGGTCATTTCAAATTCAACTTTCCTGAAGAGGTCGGAATTGCAGATATTTACCACGCGAGTGGAGGGTTTCTATATTTACTTACCACGCTAGGACAAGAATTCAGATATTTTCTGCGTTTACCATACTACTGAGGACGTTCATAAGATTTTTCGGCACACTACTAAGGAAATCGAAGCGAATAAATTTGCGATTAAGAAGGCCGCGCGGTAGTTAGTTTGTGGTGCAGAAGCTAAAGTCGGCGGAGTTATTCGTTTTGTGTTTTTGCACGTATTTAATTCAGGTTCAAGTCCTGAAGTCATATTTTTTTTCTTGCACATTTTTTTTTTTACAATTCAAACCAGGAAAGTTTGGTAAAATTTTTGAGTTTATTTTAATTAAAATTTCTTTAAAATACTGTTTTTTGTATTTTATAAATGGAAATTTCTTTTCGGTATAAAATAGTTCATACTGGATATGACCTAATTTTTATATAAATCAATCAAAACAGAAAATATGTACATATGTCTATAATCTATTTCATCAAATCCAAATTATATTGATGAGAAAATATCATTCTAATATCCGTCCAGAAAGCCAAACGCGCATATACAGATGCGTATGCATATAATTACGCATACAAACTTTCAACTAACGCAGAATATGTACATATAAAACTGCGAATCGAATAAATGAGTGATTTAGAAAAGATCATTAATAATTGTAGATTAGCGCAATCGTGAAAGACGTGTCGTATATGCAGTACATCGTCTCATGTTTGACTCAGGTTCAAATCCTGTGCACAGTTTTTTATTCGATATTTTTATTTCATTTTTTATATTTGGTTTAATTGAAATTGATTTAAAATAGTGTATTCAGGTTTTTCTAATACCAGTTATTTAGAAATTTATTTTCTATATAACATTATTCATTTGAATTGATTTATATGTAAAACAGCCATAAAGTCAATCATATGAATATGCATTCCTATATTTAATTTCTTCAGTCAAATCTGAACTACTTACATACACATATTGATGAGAAAATATTCTAATATCCATCCAGGAAGCCTAACGCGCATACTCACATATGTGTTTAAATATATGTACAAACTACCACCATTCTAACAAACCCAGAACACAAGCTTCTGCGCACACTTGACACATGGGATATGTATACCCTATGAGCAAAAAGAACCGGGAAGGTGATGTTGACTGTTTCCTTCGATTGCCAAGGCATAGTCCACCATGAGTACCTTCCATCGGGCCAGACAGTCAATAGAGAATATTATTTATCCGTTTTGAAACCTTAGAGAGATGCTGTGTGTTGCAAACCGTTCTCAGATTTTGCATGGTGATAACGCGCCATCGCACTGATCAAAGAGAATACAAATCGGCCTGCCGGGAGTGTTTGGAGGACTGGGTTAAGCGTTGGCACATGTGTGTTCCTTCAGACGGGTCATATTTTGAAGGAGATAATATAAATTTTCCTTAAATTTAACTCTGTTTTGTTTAATTTAAACATTCCCGGTACTTTCTGATCATAAGGTACATATATGCGGCTTTGCGGACAGCAATGTGTGATTCGCTGGAAGTCGCATTAACTCGCGACTGTCGCACAGTTAGAAGACATATTTACATACATATAAGGGTGCATACATACATACGGAGCCGCGGCCACTCGACATGACAAAAATTTAAGATTTATCAAATATTGGCAAATAATTCCACGCGAAATATTCCAATATTGACTATTTTCGAATGGTCGCGAAAATTGGCATATGGGCGGCTCGTTTTATGAATGAAATTGAAATATGAGCTCTAACTTATGAATGAACTTTTTGTTTTGTTCCAAATTGTTCAGCGCCGTCGCTGATAGAATCATGGCTGCTGCGACTGCGTCTACGAATGTATTTTGTTTTTGTAGCCGCTAGGCTTAGATTTTAGCTTTGGGCGACATGCGCATGTGAGGTATGTGTTTTTGTTGTGTTCTAGAACATTTTAGAATGTGTGGTGGCAAAGCGGCCATCGCGTTGTGCTTGCTGTTGCTTTTGCGTCTATCAAAGTATTGTGTTTTTGTAAGTACAATATTTTGAATATCGACTGCTGAAAGACAAAAGTACACGGAGCAAGAAGGGAGCGCTGTGCTCGCGCATATGTATATGTATGCTTGAATGTATGAACGTGCATGGATGTAGTAACATATGAATACAATTATTTTGTAGGAAGTTTAGAAGGCAAGTAGGTATATATGTATGTATATATGCTAGGACATAATACATACATAGAGCAGAATTGTTTTTGCACTTGTTAGGAAGAAACTCGCTAGTGCGTAAGTGTATTTGTCTTGTAAGAATGTGATGTGTTGTGACTTGTGTACATACATAAGTCAAGGTTATTTGGGCATACATGCATATGTACATATGTATGAAAGGAAGATGATGTTCTTGCGCTTGTGCATTATTGTTTTTCATATACAAATGTACATACCTACATATGTATGTAAATGCTGTCGAATACATAAACTATAAATTGACATACAATATAAATTAAGTGTTGATTTATCTTAAACCGTTTTTTTTTCTTAATGCAAATACCTCCTATTGACATGTACATACATATTATGTATGTATATTGTCATGTACCATCATTTATGTACATATAGAGTATACGTTCATTTATGAATGTATGTAATGAAAAACTTCATGAATTACTTTCAGAACTTTATTAAAATTAATTCGCGTCGCGCGCATGCACAAAACCTTGGTTCACAACGCAGGCGCAGAAATAAACGCACTGCGTATTTATCCTCCCCATGTGACTCGGCATCAATTCTCGGCGCCAATTTTTTTTTTCGTTTTTAAATTTTTTTTTTAATGTAATCGTAAACAAATTTTTAATAAATTTTATGTATCCGCTTATCATTTCAAAAGTAACAAAATGGTAAAAAAATAAGCAGTCGAAGAAATAAACGCACCGCCTATTTTTCCTCGCCACATGTTAGACTCGAGTTCAATTCCCGGTGCAAACTTTTTTTATAAATTTTATTTTTTAAAATCGTTTGTTTTTTTTTTAATGTAATTGAAAAAAAAAAATTATGTAATAAATTTTACGTATTCGCTTATTATTTCAAAAATACGAAAATAGTACAAATTTAATTGGTTTAATGTCGAGGTGAGAAATGTGCTGTGTGTTGAGGTGAAAGATGTGTGGTGTTTCTAATTTTTGTGTGGGCAAAACTCAGTGAGGTGTCTATAAACTCGGTGTGCTAAATGACCTTATTACAAATCTTTCAGATCTCAATTGTACTAAAAAAAGCTTACAGTAACATTTGCACCTTCTCATTGCATTAACATTCTCTGATATTATGTACTTATGTATATTGTCATATACCATCATTTATGTACATATAAAGTATACGTTCATTTATGTACATACATATGTGTGTAATGAAAAACTTCATGAATTACTTTCAGAACTTTATTAAAATTTATTCGCGTCGCGCGCATGCACAAAACCTTTTGTTCACAACGCAGGCGCAGAAATAAACGCTATGCGTATTTATCCTCCCCACGTGACTCGCCATCAATTCTCGGTGGAAATTTTTTTTTTTTCGTTTTTAAATTTTTTTTTTTTTATGTAATCGTAAAAAAATTTGTAATAAATTTTATGTATCCGCTTATCATTTCAAAAGTAGGTAGGTAGGTAGGTAGGGTGGTTGTCGTGAGACACACTTAGACCTTCGGCAGGTCCATTGTGATACCACTGGAGCTTATCCTTACTCTACGTGTTCCCTTTCAAACCATCCGGTTGCTTTAATAAACGAGCAGAGCTTCGTTAGTTTTAGATGCGCTATATCCGCTACATCGGTTAGAAATGCTGTAACGAGGGTGCGCAGCCTTCTCCTAGCTAGGCTTTCACACTCACATAAAAGGTGTCTGACTGTTTCCTCTTCTTCTGTATTTAGACAGCTTCTACAGAAATCGAAGTAAGGTAGTCCTAACCTTCTAGCGTGGCTGCCTATTAAACAATGACCTGTTAATACACCTATCATTTTTCTTATAGATTCCCTGTTGAATCTTAGCAAGATCTTCGATCGACCGCTGTTCCAGTTCGGCCATGTCTGTCTGCTTAGTTCGCATATTGTGAGGTTTTGCCAGATTGTATTTACCTTTTTGATGGTTATAAGTAATTTACAAGTGGCTATAGGCATGGGTATCAGCGCCTTATCCGGTTCGAGATCGAGCGTTGTACCGGCTCTTGCAAGTTCATCCGCCTTACAATTTCCTGGAATGTCCCTGTGGCCTGGTACCCAGATAAGGTGCACCTTGTAGCACTTAGATACGTCATCTAGTAGTTTAAAACATTCTAGAACTGTTTTTGACGAGTGCGTTTTTGATTCCAGCGCTTTTATTGCTGCTTGACTGTCCGAGTAAATGAAGATTTCATTTGTGGATAATACTCTCGTTTTTATTTCTTTAAGCCCCTCTTTTATGGCAGTGACTTCCGCCTGAAATACACTGCAATGATCAGGTAAGCGAAATGATTGGCGTACTCCGAGTTTGTCGGAGTAGACCCCTCCACCTACTTTATTATCCAGTTTTGAGCCATCTGTGTAGATGTTTAAGTCATTTATCTTAACAATGAGCCCGTTATCCCATTCCTCTTTGGAAGGAAATACTGTGACGAAGGATTTATTAAAATTGATGTCCTTGGTCCTACAGAAATTCGTTGTGTTGGGAATGCAGGGGAATTGTTCTAAAATTGAGGAGTGTCCTCTTCGGTTCGTTCTGAGTAGGCCGATTTCTTTTAGTCTGAGAGTTGCTTTGGCAGCTGTTTGCTTACCGTACTGCTCTATTGGTAAAATGTTAAGCATGATGTTTAGTGCATCTGTGGGTGTGGTTCTGAGGGCCCCACAGATGCAAAGACTGGCCATTCTTTGTACGTGTGCCATGGTTCTTTTAATGTACACTTTATGTAAAGCTGGCCACCATACTAATATGCCGTATGTTAGGATAGGTCTGACAATTGCCGTGTACAGCCAGTATACGATAGATGGGGAGAGACCCCAACTTAGTCCTATCAGCTGTTTACAAGAGTATAGTGCTATTGTCGCCCTTTTTACTCTATCTTCGACATTTGCCTTCCATGTTAGCTTTCGGTCTAGTATTAGACCGAGGTAGCGGGCCTCATCGCTAAATGACAGTGCCGTTCCACCTAGAGTCGGAGGAGTTATATTTGGTATTTTGTGTTTCCTGGTAAATAGGATTAGTTCAGTTTTATTGGGGTTGACGCTTAGCCCATTTGCTTTTGACCAGTTTTCAACCATATTTAGTGAATCCTGCATGACTTCGATGAGTGTATTGGGGAATTTCCCCCTTACTACCATTGCAACATCGTCCGCATATGCTACTACGTGTTGTCCTCTCTCCTCTAGGCTCTTTAGCAATGAATTTAGTGCCAGCACCCATAGGAGAGGGGACAGCACGCCGCCTTGAGGTGTTCCTCTGCTAACTTTTTTCTTGATCTCTGAGTCCCCTAGGGTTGCGATCACAAATCTGCTCAAGAGCATGTTTTTGATGAACTCAACCAGAGCGCCAGAGATCCCGAAATCCGTCAGTGCCTTTATTATGGTATCCGGTAGGATGTTGTTAAATGCGCCCTCGATATCTAGGAAGGCTACCAGTGTGAATTCTTTATTATACATTGACTATCCCAATTTCTGTAACAAGTGAGTTAAGTGCTGTTTCAGTTGATTTCCCTTTACAGTACGCATGTTGTGAGATGCTGAGCTTATTAGGGCTAATGTTAGCCCTAATATGCTCTTCTAAAATTCTTTCTAATGTCTTTAGCAGAAAGGAGGATAGGCTAATTGGCCTGAAATCCTTAGGTGTTGTGTGTGAACTTTTTCCCGCTTTAGGGATAAAGACCACTTTTACCTCTTTCCATGTTGATGGGACACTTCTCAGTTTCAGAGCGGCCTTAAATATGACCGTCAACCACTCCATGATGTAGTTGAGTGAATGTTGTATTTGGGCCGGGAATAATCCATCTGGGCCCGGTGATTTAAATGGTTTGAACGTGTTCACTGCCCAGGTTATCCTAGTTTCAGTGATTATTTCTTCAATGTCAGAGTTTGGTCTTTCTGTACCATTGTCGATTACTATGTTAGAAGATTCGTTGCAGGGAAAGTGTGTGTCCACCAGCAACTTCAAAGTTTCGTCACTCGAAGTAGTCCAACTCCTGTCCGGTTTTTGGAGGTATCCGGTGGGATTGTGTTTTTTTGAGAGGATTTTGCGCAGTCTGGAAGCC
Source organism: Anastrepha obliqua (assembly GCF_027943255.1). Lineage (NCBI taxonomy): Eukaryota > Metazoa > Arthropoda > Insecta > Diptera > Tephritidae > Anastrepha > Anastrepha obliqua. The sequence goes on along the minus strand of NC_072897.1, from coordinate 40,577,378 downwards.
TCTGTGGTTCCTTCGATTTCTCCACAGAACGTTCTCCAACCAGACCTTTTCGCTTTCCTAACTTCTTTTTTGTAAATTTTTAGTTTACTGTAGTAGCAGTCCCAGTCTTTGCTCTCACGTGTCGGTTTCGCTCTATTAAACTGTTTCCTGCTGTCGTTGCTTAATGTAGACAGGTCTTCTGACCACCAGGGCGGCTTTTTCTTCCCCTTATACCTAGTTAAAGGGCAAGCCTTGTTTAGTGCAGCTCTATAGACCTCCGTAATGGTTTGTACGTGTTCGTTCAATGATTCTCTGTCTTCAATAGTAATATTTTGGGAATTTGGAAGTCTTTCCTTAAGTTCCCGTTTATATATATGCCAGTTGGTCTTTTTCAAGTTCCTGTTGGCGGGTGGAGCCCGTGGGTTGTTTCCCCCAAATTTTATTTCTATGTAGCGATGATCGGAGTAAGAGTGTTCATTCTGAACCCTCCACTGCGTCATCTTTCCGTAAAGGGTTTGACAAGCTAGCGTAATATCAAGAACTTCTTGTCTATTGCGCGTAATAAATGTAGGTTCGTTGCCTTTGTTACACACTAAAAGCTTACTACATATAATATAATTAAAGAGAGATTCACCTCGTTCGTTAGTATCCGAGCTCCCCCATATGGTATGGTGGGCATTGGCATCACCTCCTAGTACTAGTTTGCGGTTGTGAGCTTTGCAGTCTTCCACAAGGCTTCTTATTAGCGGCGACGGCAGTGGACCTGTGTCGTCTCCGGCAAAATAGAACGAGGTTAGCCAGGTGTTGCTTCCGCTCACTTCCCAGCTAACCGTCGTAGTATCTGCGTTACTGAAATTTTGAATCATAAATATATTAAGATGTACTTTTGCCATTATGCATGTTCTTTTAGTACCTTCACAATTAGGCTTGTATACTTTGTAACCTGATGTCCTCAGACCGCAGATTTCGCCATTCCGTACCCAGGGTTCCTGGATGAGGACTACATCCGGCTGATCTTTTGCCAGACGATCCAGGAGGGCAAGGCAGGCTTCTTTACAGTGGTGTAGATTTATCTGAAGAAGATGCATCAGCTGTTAATGTTGTGTCTGGGTCTTCTTTGCTTTCGCATAAGAGTTCCCTTTCGGAGTACTTACGCTGTTGTGTAGGATACTTACCCTCCCGTTCGAAGTACAACCTCCCTAAGCCCATTTCTGAGCCTGAAGAGGCGTATTCTTCTTCGGTGGGCTGGTCGTCCTCGCTCATTGGCTCGGTTTCGCTCATGGGTTCCAGCTCCCTCATGGGCTTTTCGCTTTCCTTCGTGGCGAGGAACTCAATTGCATCCGTATCGGTTTTATAAATGTGGAGCTTCACCTTTACAAAACCGTACCTCAGTTGCCCGTCGCATTTCGCTAACGGTTCAATTGAGTTCTCCGTGAGGAGCAGGAGAGCCTGCATGGTGGCGCGCTTCTGCTCTTTCGATTCATCCGCGCTGTTTTGGTTGGTAATGGTTTTGACGTACCTCCACTCCTGCGTCGGGATATCCGGATTGCAGACCCGGATGAGCTTCATAATCTCTACCGGGTCTTCGATGGTTGAAGGCAACCAAACCCTTGCTCGCGGCCTGGACGGAATATCCTTCCTGTCCACGACCACTAGCTTGGCATTTGGGTACACTTCTCCAACTTTGGAGATGGCCTCTTTGTACAGATGGACCGATCTCTCATCGTCGCACGCTATTATTTTTATCTGGCCTTGGTGCCAGCCTAGATCTTCACACGCAGGCGGGGGGCCGGGGTTCTCCAGAATAACCTTCAGTGCCACTTTCGTTAGCTCGGCCTCTATCCATTTCCATTGGGCCTTGGGGATCATACCTTCAGGATGGTTTTCGTCCAGGACCCCTATGATAAAGCGGTCTTTTGCAACCTCCGCAAATGATCTTCTGGGCGTCACGCCCATTGATTTGTGCCTTTTTGCACTTGGCTTATTCTCCTCCAAGGACCGCTGTCGTTTTGGAGCCGATTGTATTTGTTTGAAGTCGGGGTTGAAACCAGGAATGATCGCTTTCGCTCTATCAATCGCCTCTTTCAACTCCTGAGACAATTCACCTTCCTTTGGGTGAGTTTCGTGCACCCTCCTTAGGAGCCTGGCTGCATTTCTGCGATCCTGGTAGCTCGCTTTCGCTGGGTCTACCACCCTCACAAGCAGCCATCCTTCGGTACCGGAGCTAGCAGTAGCTGTGCTTCCGGTCGGGACCGTTTTTGGGTGCTGAATCACAGTTGACTGCCGGGCTAGTGCACCCCTACTTGTGCTTGGACCTGTGTCCAGCTCTGGTTGTGTGGCAGCTGGCCTCGCTTTCGCTGAGGCTGTCGCTGTGTGTTTTGATCGACTTAATTGGCCGATGGATGGATTTCTCTTTGAGCTCGATGCGACCGTTGCTCTTATTGCGGAACTGTTTGTTCCTGTCGGTCTTTTCGAAGGAGGACCGATCTCCTTTTTCTTGTTTATTTTAAATAGTCTGCTTGCATATTTGGACCCACGAGTGTCGGAGAAAGGATGTCCGCCCGTGCATAGCTCCGAACTACACGGGTAAGGCTTGTTATTACGGAGGGCGCCAGGTATCCGTAAGCTCCGTTCGAGACTTGGTTATTTGTTAGAAGGGCCCCAAGCCTGACAGATTCTCGGCACGGGTCGCATCACACCTTAATCCAGCCCTTCACCCCCGACCACGTTAAAAGTACTTTGGGTAGTGCTGTACTATTGAGGAGTATCGAACCCAACCCATAGTACTCTTAACTTAGCTAAGTACCTCCTGTAAATAGGAAAGCTGTGGTACTTATTACCAGCTGGCACCCTCGGGGAGGGTTCAGTGGAGGATTTTCGCCAGCCATTTCAAAAGTAACAAAATGGTAAAAAAATAAGCAGTCGAAGAAATAAACGCACCGCCTAATTTTCCTCGCCACATGTTAGACTCGAGTTCAATTCCCGCCGCAAACTTTTGTTTATAAATTTATTTATTTTTTTTTTTTTTTTTTAAATCGTTTTTTTTTTTTTTTTTGTAATGTAATTGAAAAAAAAAAATTATGTAATAAATTTTACGTATTCGCTTATTATTTCAAAAATACAAAAAATAGTAAAAATTTAAATGGTTTAATGTCGAGGTGAGAAATGTGTTGTTGAGGTGAAAGATGTGTGGTGTTTCTAATTTTTGTGTGGGCAAAAGTCAGTGAGGTGTCTATAAACTCGGTGTGCTAAATGACCTTATTACAAATCTTTCAAATCTCAATTGTACTAAAAAAAGCTCACAGTAACATTTGCACCTTCTCATTGCATTAACATTCTCTGGCTCAACTACTTCACCACGCCTTCTAAGACATCCTAACCCCCTTTTTTTTTTTGAAAGGAGGTTGAAATCAAAATGTCAGAGACATCTCAAAGGTGCCGTCAAACCAATGGTATGTGGGGCACGCTCCCACTAATACCAGAGAATGTTAATGCAATGAGAAGGTGCAAATGTTACTGTGAGCTTTTTTTAGTACAATTGAGATCTGAAAGATTTGTAATAAGGTCATTTAGCACACCGAGTTTATAGACACCTCACTGAGTTTTGCCCACACAAAAATTAGAAACACCACACATCTTTCACCTCAACACACAACACATTTCTCACCTCGACATTAAACCAATTAAATTTTTACTATTTTCGTATTTTTGAAATAATAAGCGAATACGTAAAATTTATTACATAATTTTTTTTTCAATTACATTAAAAAAAAAACGATTTAAAAAAAAATGTATAAGAAAAAGTTTGCGCCGGGAATTGAACTCGAGTCTAACATGTGGCGAGGAAAAATAGGCGGTGCGTTTATTTCTTTGACTGTTTACTTTTTTACCATTTTGTTACTTTTGAAATGATAAGCGGATACATAAAATTTATTAAAAATTTTTTTACGATTACATTAAAAAAAAAAATTTAAAAACGAAAAAAAAAATTTGCACCGAGAATTGATGGCGAGTCACGTGGGGAGGATAAATACATTAAACTAATTAAATTTTTACTATTTTCGTATTTTTTGAAATAATAAGCGAATACGTAAAATTTATTACATAATTTTTTTTAATTACATAAAAAAAAACGAATTTAAAAAAAAAAAATTAATAAAAAAAGGTTTGCACTGGGAATTGAAATCGAGTCTAGCATGTGGCGAGGAAAAATAGGCGGTGCATTTATTTCTTCGACTGCTTATTTTTTTACCATTTTGTTACTTTTGAAATGATAAGCGGATACATAAAATTTATTAAAAAATTTTTACGATTACATTAAAAAAAACACATTTAAAAAAAAAAAAAAATTGGCGCCGAGAATTGATGCCGAGTCACATGGGGAGGATAAATACGCAGTGCGTTGTGAACCAAGGTTTTGTGCATGCGCGCGACGCGAATTAATTTTAATAAAGTTCTGAAAGTAATTCATGAAGTTTTTCATTACATACATTCATAAATGAACGTATACTCTATATGTACATAAATGATGGTATATGACAATATACATACATAATATGTATGTACATGACAATAGGAGGTATTTGCATTAAGAAAAAAAAAACGGTTTAAGATAAATCAACACTTATTTTATATTGTATGTCAATTTATAGTTTATGTATTCGACAGCATTTACATACATATGTAGGTATGTACATTTGTATATGAAAAACAATAATGCACAAGCGCAAGAACATCATCTTCCTTTCATAAATATGTACATATGCATGTATGCCCAAATAACCTTGACTTATGTATGTACACAAGTCACAGCACATCACATTCTTACAAGACAAATACACATACGCACTAGTGAACGAGTTTCTTCCTAACAAGTGCAAAAACAATTCTGCTCTATGTATGTATATATACCGACTTTATGTCCTAGCATATATACATACATACATATATACCTACTTGCCTTCTAAACTTCCTACAAAATAATTGTATTCATATGTTACTACATCCATGCACGTTCATACATTCATGCATATGTATATGCGCGAGCACAGCGCTCCCTTCTTGCTTCCGTGTACTTTTGTCTTTCACCAGTCGATATTCCTAATATTGTACTTACAAAAACACGATATGTACTTTGATAGACGCAAAAGCAACAGCAAGCGCAACGCCATGGCCGCTTTGCCACCGCACATTCTAAAATGTTCTAGAACACAACAAAAACACATACCTCACATGCGCATGTCGCCCAAAGCTAAAATCTAAGCCTAGCGACTACAAAAACTAAATACATTCGTAGACGCAGTCGCAGCGGCCATGATTCTATCAGCGACGGCGCTGAACAATTTAGAACAAAACAAAAAGTTCATTCATAAGTTAGAGCTCATATTTCAATTTCATTCATAAAACGAGCCGCCCATATGCCAATTTTCGCGACCATTCGAAAATAGTCAATATTGGAATATTTCGCGTGGAATTATTTGCCAATATTTGATAAATCTTAAATTTTTGTCATGTCGAGTGGCCGCGGCTCCGTATGTATGTATGCACCCTTATATGTATGTAAATATGTCTTCTAACTGTGCGACAGTCGCGAGTTAATGCGACTTCCAGCGAATCACACATTGCTGTCCGCAAAGCCGCATATATGTACCTTATGATCAGAAAGTACCGGGAATGTTTAAATTAAACAAAACAGAGTTAAATTTAAGGAAAATTTATATTATCTCCTTCAAAATATGACCCGTCTGAAGGAACACACATGTGCCAACGTTTAACCCACTCCTCCAAACACTCCCGGCAGGCCGATTTGTATTCTCTTTGATCAGTGCGATGGCGCTTTATCACCATGCAAAATCTGAGAATTGTTTGCTCACATTTCCGGCGGTTTGCAACACACAGCATCTCTCTAAGGTTTCAAAACGGATAAATAATATTCTCTATTGACTGTCTGGCCCGATGGAAGGTACTCATGGTGGACTATGCCTTGGCAATCGAAGGAAACAGTCAACATCACCTTCCCGGTTCTTTTTGCTCATAGGGTATACACATCCCATCTTTTCACTGACGGACAAGAAGACGGTCGCAGTTGTTGTTTTTTATATGCATATATTTTGCGTTCGTTGAAGGTTTGCATATATTTATATACATATGCGTGTATGCGCGTTTGGCTTTCTGGATGCATCCATGGATATTAGAATATTTTCTCATCAATATGTGTATGTAAGTAGTTCAGATTTGACTGAAGAGATTAAATATAGGAATGCATATTCATATGACTGACTTTATGGCTGTTTTACATATAAATTAATTCAAATGAAGTATTAATAGTGTTATATAGAAAATAAATTTATAAAAAAAAGGTATTAGAAAAACCTGAATACACTATTTTAAATCAATTTCAATTAAACCAAATATAAAAAATTAAATAAAAATATCGAACAAAAAACTGTGCACAGGATTTGAACCTGAGTCAAATATGAGGCGATGTACTCCATACACAACACGTATTTCACGATTGCGCTAATCTACAATTATTAATGATCTTTTCTAAATCACTCATTTATTCGATTCGCAGTTTTATATGCACATATTCTGCGTTAGTTGAAAGTTTGTATGCGTAATTATATGAATATGCATGTGTGTATGCGCGTTTGGCTTTCTGGACGGATATTAGAATGATATTTTCTCATCAATATAATTTGGATTTGATGAAATAGATTATAGATATATGTACATATTTTCTGTTTTGATTGATTTATATAAAAGTCAGGTCATATCCAGTATGAACTATTTTATACCGAAAAGAAATTTCCATTTATAAAATACAAAAAAAAAAAACAGTATTTTAAAGAAATTAACTCAAAAATTTTACCAAACTTTCCTGGTTTGAATTGTAAAAAAAAAATGTGTAAGAAAAAAAAATGTCTTCAGGACTTGAACCTGAATTATATACGTGCCAAAAAACAAAACGAATAATTCCGTCGACTTTAGGTTCTGCACCACAAACTAACTGTCGCGCGGCCTTCTTAATCGCGAATTTATTCGCTTCGATTTCCTTAGTAGTGTGCCGAAAAATCTTATGAACTTCCTCAGTAGTTTGGTAAACGCAGAAAATATCTGAATTCTTGTCCTAGCGTGGTAAGTAAATATAGAAACCCTCCACTCGCGTCACTCGCGTGGTAAATATCTGCAATTCCCCACTCGTGAAGATAGTTGAATTTGAAATGACCTTATTATGAATCTATAAATTAGAACTCGAAAAAAGCTCATTTAACATTTGCTCCTTCTCATTGCATTAACATTCTCTGCTAATACTATAACAATCTTCCACCTCGGCTAGTTCTACCCTGGGACTACAAAAGTAAAACTTCTGGGTAGAGCCGCGTTTAGGTCCGAAGACACAACAGGTACCTGTGTCCAGGTTCCTCTCCTGTAGGCGTATGAAGGCTTATCACCGTCGATAGTCTCAACTAATCCCACTATGTTTATAGATGGTCCAAAGTAAAGAAGGGATCGGAAAGCTTGCAGTAGTGTTATCTTAATTCACTACCGTCTTGTCCTCTGTATGATACTGTATTGAGTGTTTCATTTAACCCCTCTTTCGCAGACGAGATGTAACGTCTCCATTACGGATGATGGCCATGCTGAACCCTTGGAAAATCATTTTTTGGGATCTTTAGAAGGTTTAGCAGAGATTTTGTGATTTTGCTTATCTTCAACAGTGAAAATTTTCGCATCTGTGAAAAGAATATTTTCATGACCGTTGGCCGTGTGACACCGAAGGAGCTGTTTACAATTGTCGAGTCTAATTTTCTTCAAGCGCGTTGTCAAAACTTGAGTGACTGAAGACTTTTATGTGTAGATCATCCCTAATTAGTCTTGACATGGATCTGGTCTATTCATTGATTTCTCTGGACATGATTTTCTTCTTTCTAAGAGGATTTCTGCGAATTCTTCCTCGAACCACGCGAGGACGACCACTTCTTTTTGTGTCTTTCCGTTCAGACGTTTGGGAAAAACGATAAACGGTAAAAAAACATTCTCGAAATATTAAGTTTTTTCAACAATTCCTAAATCTTACTTGCACTTTTACCATACATATAATGCAGTACTGCAATACGATTTTCCTTAGCTCCCAACTCAATTGTTAACAATCGAAATTTGGCACAAAACGGAGTATTATTTATGAGTAACAAAAGGAAAAATAAGGGATTTTTTTTCAGCGAATTCGTTCTCGCCGTATGCATTGTAAGATTTGTCGCAGAATTTATGACAAGACTAAGTATGTTCCACAAATCACAAATTCACAGCTTCATTTAATCAGATTCTTGATAACTGCGTATGTGGATATTTATAAATTTATTATGAACATTTTAAAATAATTTTAGAACGACAATTAAATTGATTCCTTTCGCTATTTTGTCTTTACAAATAAATCACTTCTTTGTTTTCTACTTTGACGTGACGTTATAATGTGGTTGTTGGCCTGGTGCCACGACATATAATGAATTCGCCTTGTTGTGGCAGATTCATTGTGGGCATCGTTCTAGTTTCTTCAATGGTTAAAAATTCATCAAATAATTATTTGCTGACGCAGTTGCTCATCACCAAGGCCATGGAGTTAATTTACATTCGACAAAGTACTTTCTTTTGCTGGTGATCGTTTCTGTTGATAACACGCGGGGACACAAAGAAGCTGCCAAGTTCCATCAAAATATACGTGACAAGTTTTTTTTTGTTTATTTCCAAAATGGCTGCAACTCAATAAACACAACATACCTGTATGTATTCAAGCGAAACAAAATGCAACAGGTCATTGGTTCACTATTTTCTTGACTCTCATCCACTATACCAACACCGCATTTCGTGGTATTGTAAAAGTTTATAATCTCAGTCTTTTTCATATCATTTTCTGTAATTGTTTAGTTTTGTGCATTGTACTGAACAAAGTTTCAAAGCGACGGCTCTTTGTTGTAACATATGAAAAGAGTGGAAGATTTAGATTTTATTCAAAGTTACAATTATTGTAATCTTCCTTTCATGGGCATTTGTCTTCGCCTAAATGAGGACTCGTCTTTTTACCCATTCAACTAGATTTTTCCGGAAGAATTTCAGGGTCGTCGTCAGCGTAATGACTTATTTATTCTAGTTGTTTCAATTACAGTACAATATAATATACTGTACTAATGATGCTCCGACGGCTTAATGAACCTAAAATGATTCATCTGCTATCCCAACAATAGGGAGGGAGAAGTATGCGAGGAGGAAAAATTTTTGTAATCTTCCTTTCATGGGCATTTGTCTTCGCCTAAATGAGGACTCGTCTTTTTACCCATTCAACTAGATTTTTCCGGAAGAATTTCAGGGTCGTCGTCAGCGTAATGACTTATTTATTCTAGTTGTTTCAATTACAGTACAATATAATATACTGTACTAATGATGCTCCGACGGCTTAATGAACCTAAAATGATTCATCTGCTATCCCAACAATAGGGAGGGAGAAGTATGCGAGGAGGAAAAATTTGTATGGGTAAATCACCTCACCGAAGGTGGTTGGGCAATTGCAGAAAATTGGTTTAAATGAAATAGAAAATTAAAAGAAAATCTGTAAAACGTAATCAATTGAAATAAAAAAGCACTGAAATACATGTACTGAGCAAGTTTAATTTATTCAATCGATTTAACAGCGGAGTTTTAAATGATTTGTTGACTTGTGTTGAATGTGCAAATGCCTTGTATGTACGACAATTCACACAGAGACTGCACTCACCTAATTTTAAAACGGGCGGTATGTGGTGAGCAAAAGGATGTGTATCTTTTATGTATATATATTAAGACGTATCTTAAATGAGTCAAATAAAGATTATCATAATTATACACAGAAGATGTGTGACATTTTCTATTTAAGTAACATTTAAAAAAAAACTTAAATGTACATTCAACGACACATACCTATATTTGCATTATGAACTCCAGCAAATAAACATTTATTTACTTATTTATTTAAGCCTTATATAACAATTATTCAGTTACAGACTATTCACAATTCTGTGCTTAAACTAAGGTAATTAATGGAAGACTAAAATTATTATTTTATGTATATTATGTGTGTATTTCTTTCATTTATGTATGTATGTATTTCTTCCATTGAATGCATCTGGTTCAAATTAACTGTAAAAACCATTTAAGAACGTTAAAAATTAAGACTTAGAAGACAATAAGTCAGAGGCTAAAGGATCCGAGAATGAATTCAGTTCTCTTAACCCTATGTAAATTGGAGCATTGATAGCATAGCTACTTCTAACACAAGGTGACAGTTAATTATTCCATTAATATTATTAAAATAAATGAGAAGGAAAGAAAAATTAAGAATTTTAAGTCGATAAGAATTAACATCTGGCATTATATGATGGAATTCTTCTTCTTCTTCTTGATTGGCGGGATAACTGCTTACGATATTTTGGCCGGGATTAACAAAGCGCACCAGTAATTTCTTTCCACCAGCTGGTACCGCATCGAATATTTTTAGAGCCGGAGCTTTTGTATCCATTCAGTCGGCGCGTTTGTATCCGCTGTAAAGCTCATATAGCTAGCTCATTGTTCCATCGCCTACGTGCAACGATGAGACTGGGTCCATAAAATTCAGAGATCATAGGGCGAAGCGAACAACCACATTTTGGATACGCTCAAGTCTGGCAATCATAATAAGGCCTCCAAATGAAGACCACATATTGTAGTTTGAATCGAACAAGAGACTATTCAAAATCTTCATGGTATAGATCCGCTAAAATCAGAGCTAAAACGGCGAATGAAAGCTAGCAAAGCATAGGATTTTGCAATGGTACAGTGGATAGACTTAGAAATAAAAACTTTGAGTCAAAAAGAACACCTAGATCGGAGATCTCATTCAAAGTAGAAAAACGAAATGTGCCAATACAATAGAATAGGAAGTGGGGAAAGGAGAATTAATTACTCGTATAGGATATTAATCGAACCAGACGGGCTAAGAATGATGAAACAGACTTTTAAGTTGCCCGCAGATAAAAGATAGAGAGATCAGGACAGCAGTAAGTAGTAGTAAGTAAAAGATACATTGTAAAGCATTCACCAATGTCTAAAAAGTTCGAATAATTTAAGAAATGCGCACATTTTTTTGAATGTTATTCTAAATCATTTCTTAGGGTGATTTTTATATTATGAAAGATCATACGCGAATATAAACTTTAATATACCCTTTATATAGGGTGGGCCATGTAAAATTTGCTTTTTGAATCGGCTATAAAAAAAAAACTAATCAATATTTTTTCAAACTTTTTTTTTATTTTGAAGATTGAACATTGTCATTTATGAATGAAAAATAATATCGTTCAAATGACTGCCACGACTGCCTTTACTATGCAGTAGGCCATTCGATCAACCTAATTTTTAAGCACATTTTCGATTGTTTGGGCTCCAATTTCAGGAATGGCAACTTCGATTTCGTGTTTTAAAGCATTAATCGTCCCTGGATGGTTCGCATAGCATTTGTCCTTAACGGCTTCCCACAAAAAATAGTCCAACGGGCTTAAATCACAGCTCCGAGGCGGCCAATTGATATCGGAATTTCGGCTGATTATTCGGTTTTCAAAAACGGTAGCCAAAAGCTCGAGTGTAACTTTGGCAGTGTGACAAGCTGCACCGTCCTGTTGAAACCAAATGTAGTCCATGTCATCCTCTTCAATTTTTGGAAACAACTCGTTGAGCATGTCACGGTAACGCTCGCCATTTACTGTAACCGCGGCTCCTCGCTCATTTTCGAAAAAAAAAAATGGCCTGATGATGCCGCCAGACCAAAAACTGCACCAAGTGACTCCTTGTGGATGCATTTGCTTCTCTACAGTAACGTGTGGTTTTCTGAGCCCCAAATCCAACTATTTTGCTTATTGACGTAGCCTTCTTCTTAATTGGCGCGATAACCGCTTACGATTTTGGAGGAGTTTAGCAAAGCGGGCAAGTCGTTTCTTTCTCGTGCTAACCGGCGGCAATTGGACACACCAAGTGAAGCCAAGTCCTTCTCCACCTGATCTTTCTAACGCAGAGGAGGCCTTCGTCTTCCTCTGCTACCACCAGCTGGCACCGCATCGAATACTTTCAAAGCCGGAGCGTTTGTATCCATTCGGACGACATGACCCAGCCAACGTAGCCGCTGGATCTTTATTCGCTGCGCCATGTCTATGTCGTCGTAAAGCTCATACAGCTCATCGTTCCATCGTCTGCGATATTCGCCGTTACCAACGTGCAAAGGTCCAAAAATCTTACGAAGAATCTTTCTTAAACACTCCAAGCGTCGCTTCATCGGATGTTGTCATCGTCCAAGCTTCTGCGCCATACCTTAGGACGGGCATGATGAGAGTCTTGTAGAGTGTTAGTTTTGTTCGTCGAGAGAGGACTTTACTGCTCAGTTGCCTACTTAGTCCAAAGTAGCACTTGTTGGCAAGAGAGATTCTACGTTGGATTTCAAGTCTGACATTGTTATCGGTGTTAATGCTGGTTCTAAATAAACGAAGTGTTTTACAACCTCGAAATTATAACTGTCAACAGTGACGTGGGTGCCGATACGCGAGTGCGCCGACTGTTTGTTTGAAGACAGGAGGTACTTAGTTTTGTCTTCGTTCACCACCAGACCCATTCGCTTTGCCTCCTTATCCAGTTTGGAGAAGGCAGAACTAACAGCGCGGTTGTTAAGACCGATGATGTCAATATCATCGGAATACGCCAGCAATTGTACGCTCTTCTAAAATATTGTGCCCGAGCGATTAAGTTCTGCGGCTCTTACGATCCTCTCCAACATCAGGTTTAAGAAGTCACACGACAGCGAGTCACCCTGTCTGAAACCTCGTTTGGAATCAAACGGCTCGGAGAGGTCCTTCCCAATTCTGACGGCGCTGCTGGTGTTGAGCAACGTCATCTTGCATAGCCGTATTAGTTTTGTGGGGATACCAAATTCAGACATCGCGGCATACAGCTAACTCCTCTTCGTACTGTCGAATGCAGGTTTGAAATCGATGAGAAGATGGTGTGTGTCGATTCTCTTTTCGTTTTCCAAGATTTGGCGTATTGTAAATATTTGGTCGATGGTAGACTTTCCAGGTCTAAAGCCACACTGATAAGGTCCAATCAGCTGGTTGATGGTGGGCTTCAGCCTTTCACACAAATCGCTCGCTAAAACCTTATAGACGATGTTTAGAAGATTAATCCCGCGATAATTGGCACAGATTGCTGGATCATTCTTCTTATGGATTCGGCAGAGCACACTTAAATCCCAATCGGCAGGCATGCTTTCATCTGAGCATATTTTGTATAGAAGCTGACGCATGCACCTTACCAGCTCCTCGCCGCCTTGTTTGAATAGATCAGCCGGCAGTCCGTCGGTGCCCGTGGCTTTGTTGTTCTTTAGCCGCGTTATCGCTATTCTCACCTCGTCGTGGTTGGGTAGCGGAACGTCAATTCCGTCGTCGTCGATTGGGGTATCGGGATCTTCACGTTCGCTGTGACATGCGAAGCTATCACTGTTTAACAGGTTCGAGAAGTGTTCCCTATGTTGCTCCATTGCTCGTGTATGCTGGTTTGTTGGGCAGTGCTCTCTGAGAGCAGGAGTGAGAGTCGAGTGGCGAATCTTCTGGCTATCTGTTGTGATTGCAGCTTTTCGATGTCGAACATTCTGTGCGTAGGTAGATGTACGTTTTTTGCTGTACAAAGGCGTGTGCGCAGTTTGGCTGCAAGAAGGTAATGATCCGAGTCGGTGTTGGGTCCTCGGATCGTACGTACATCTAATACACTAGAAGCGTGTCTTCCATCTATCACAACATGATCGACCATGTTTCGGGCCCCGGCGAAGTCGATCAGCCTCTGTCCGTTACCGGATGTTTCGTTGTGCAGGCTGAATTTTCCGACTGTGGGACCAAAAATTCCCTCCTTGCCCACCCTGGCGTTGAAGTCGCCAAGCACGATTTTTATGTCGTGGCGGGGGCAGCGCTCATAGGAACGCTCGAAACGCTCATAGAAGGAATATTTGGTCGCATCGCCCTTCTTCTCCGTCGGGGCGTGGGCGCAAATTAGTGATATGTTGAAAAAACGGGCTTTGATGCGGATTATTGCGAGACACTCGTCCACCGGAGTGAACGACAGTACTTGGCGACGAAGTCTCTATCCCACAACAAATCCGACACCGAATTTGCGCTCCTTTACATGACAGCTGTAGTAGACGTCGCAAGGTCCTATGGTTTTCTTTCCTTGCCTCGTCCATCGCATCTCTTGGATGGAAGTGATGTCAGCCTTTACTCTCACGAGGACATCAACCAGCCGGGCAGAGGCACCTTTCCCATTAAGGGACCGGACATTCCAGGTGCATGCCCTCAAACCGTATTCCTTAGTTCGTTTGCAGGGGTCGCCAACAGGGGTCTTATACGAGGCTTTTTTAATTTTTTCGTTGGGGGGGATTTTTAAGTGGCGGGTCCCAAACTCAACGCACAACCAGCTATCCTGGAATGCTTCGCCTTCTCACGTTAGCTCACTCCCGAACGGGTGTTCGGAAGCTACCCAGAGGATACGTGGGCTAATCCCGGACGTTGTGAGCTGCTTGAACCATATGCAGAAGAATCGTCCAGGCCACTCCCAAGTGAATGGCGATCAGTAACTTTCCCCACTTGCGTGGACTTCTACAAGTGTAACCATCCTCCCCTGACGTGGCCACCGATATGGAAATTAGAAAAGAAGAAGAAGACTCACCACTTTGGAAATAGGTTTTCAAGGTTTGTGTTACCATTCTCAAAAAAATAGGCGGTTCAAAAAGCAAACGCTATATGGCTCACCCTGTAGAAACACGCGAATTAGTGATTATTCGCTTTGAAAATGGCAATTCGCAAATAAAGATGGCTGAGAATATGAATTTAGACACCTTCACAGTTCAGTACATAATAAAACGCTTTGTGGTTGACGAAGGTCGCGAAATCTTCGAAATACAATTTTTACTGACGCTGATGAAAGATGGATATTGAGATAAATCGAAAAATACCCAACCATAAGTGCAACAGCCTTAATAAAAAAAGTTCAACTGATACTCCGAAAGTCTTGTAATCCATAATTTATAACAACAATGAACCGTTACTGTTATGGTTTTTTGACTCGATCATATAGAAAAAAGCCGTATGAGTCATATCAAATGAATTCGATGGCTGTTGGATGGTATTCGTTTCGTTCATAGTCAAAAATTCACGGATAATGATAACACTATGCGACGGTGCGTTATCATTGTGGAAAATTCATGAGTTGTTTTCCCACAAATCATTTTTTTTGGCGAATTGCTTCACGTAAATGTCTCATAACGTCCAAAAAATAATCCTTATTAATTGTCTGCCTTTCTAGCGAAAATTCGTGGTGTACAGTACCGTTGTAATTCATACAAACCATGAGCAAAGCGTTCCTTTTTGACTGAAAACGACGTTGTTGATTTGGTCTTGGTTCATTCGGAGCTCTCCATTCACTCGTCCAACGTCTGAGCCGCGTGTCGTACTCATGACTCATGTCTTGTTTGCCGGAATGATGCGTTTGATGCATGTTTGGTCGCATTCAGCCTCGGAAATCATGTCTTTGGCGATATCATCGCGGTCCTTGTTTTTGCATAGAATTCAGGCAAACAACATGGCGCAAATCCAAACCATTAACTACAATGTCCTGAAAGGCTCCATAAGTAATGTCCAAGTCCTCTGTCAGCTTTCTGATGATTAATTCGCGGTTATTGATCAACTTTGCTTTCGCTTTATTGATGTTTCCGATGTCGATGGCCTGCCACTACGTTCGTCATCTTGGATGCGCTCACGATTTCTTCTGAAACGTTCATGCCACTTGTAAACGGCTGTTTTCCTTAATGTATCATTACCGAAACAGTTTAAAATCCATTATAAAACTGTAAAAAATCGAAAAAACTCAAGACGGCGCGTAACTTTTACAAACGTCAAGTAATGGCGATAATGGTGATTATGGTAGAAATGTTAATCGTAGATGTGGCAACCTAACAAAAACAAAACACAAATCAAATCAGTGGACTTAGGGTGTAACCTCGCGGTGGTTCCTGGAATTTTTTGATCAAGGGGGTTAGGTTAAGTTAGGTTGGTATGGTTGCCCAGGGACTGGGCCCACTTGGACGAAGAAAGATTCGTCCTTTGTGATACCATTATGAAAGGGGTGATGTGAGAGAGAAAGACCGATGGGGTGCAGGGAGAAGGCGGGGAGAAGTGGTGCTGGGATGGTTAGGAGCGTGCTGATTACGAACGATGACTATGTTTCCGTCAACCGCTTTATGCTGCTGATGAAATTCATCAGATTTTTAGTGTCAGCGCCAGCTATATCAGCAGGCGTGGCAAAGAAGTAGGAGCCGAGATGCCTGGATCTTAGCCCCGCCAGAGCAGGGTAGTTAAGGAGAAGGTGCTGAGATGATTCCACCTAATCCTCCACACATTCAGTGGAAAAAGGACTCGAGGTGATTCCAAGTCTCACTGCATGCATTCCTCGCGCATTGTGTCCTGTAAGAGAATCCACGAGTTTAGAGAGCTGATATTTTGTCAGCCTCAGAAGCTCGCCCGAGCGCCTCCGGTCCACACGTGGCCAGAAGCATTTCGCGGCCTTACACGTTTGTGTACTTCCCCAGTGCTCAATTCTCTCCCTTCGCGGGGAAATCACCTCACATGTCCCTTGTTTGGCCAGCTCATCCGCCCCACAGTTTCCCGCAATGTCGCTGTGACCAGGAACCCAGATGAGGCTGATGTCAAAGAATTCGGACGCAGTCGAAAGCGAGGTCAAGCCTTCTTTGACCAATCCCGATTGCACCGCCATAGACCCGAGGGCCCTTATTACCGCTTGGCTGTCGGAGTAAATATTTACTTTCTTGACCGTTAGTACGCATTTGAGCAGCCAATTAGCTGCCTCCTTGATTGCGGCTACCTCCGCCTGGAAGACACTGCAGTGGTCCGGTAAACTGAATTTGAGTCTGATGGGGAGCTCCTCGCAAAAGACTCCTCCGCCAACCTTTCCTTCCAACTTCGATCCATCCGTGAACAAGTTCACCAGGCCCTGCTCCCAAGTGTAGCCCTCCGTCCAGTGAAGAAGGTTCCGGTTGGACTAAACGAGGGTATACACTGATCCGTTGACAGAGGGAGGAACTCGAAGTTTCTAAGGATGCTTGAGTGCCCATAAGTGAGGTTGACCTTATAGCTCCAGCCCCTCAGTCTGATTGCGGTACGTGTAGCGGAAATTCTGCCTGCGATGTCTACGGGTACCACATTTAACATTGCGTTGAGTGCCAGAGTAGGAGTCGTTCGAAGCGCCCCACTGATTCCTCTGAACTCTCTCCAGTTTCTTCACCAATGTCGTTTTCTCTAGTGAGTTCCACCAGACTATGACTCCATATAACAAGATAGGCTTTACAATAGTATTATATAGCCAGAAAACAACTCTAGGCGAAAGGCCCCATCTTTTGCCAATTGCGCCCTTGCACCCATACAAGGCGATTGTTGCTTTCCTCACTCTTTCCTCAATATTGGGCTTCCATGCAAGCTTGCTGTCAAGGATAATACCTAGGTACTTCATCTTATCAGAAAGCATTAGAGGAGCGCCCCCTAGTGAGGGAAGTTGAGCTCTGGGTATTTTATGTTTCCTCGTACCGAGGCACCGACAGGCCGCAATCCATTGCCCATCTAACAACTACGTTCAGATATCTCTGCATCAAGTTGTACAGAGTATCCACAAATTTTCCTCTAACGATTAATGCGACGTCGTCCGCCTAGGCAACCACCCTGCAGCCCCCGTTCACCAGCTCGTCCAGCAATTCATTTACGACAACAACCCAGAGGAAAGGCGAGAGAACACCACCTTGCGGAGTGCCCCTACTCACCTGGAGATGCCGCCCCATCCTGCCGCGACAGTTCTGTCGCTAAGCATTTTATAGATAAATCTGATCAGGTCAGTTTCGAGCCCCAGTTTACCTAGAGACCTGGTAATTGCCTCCGGGAGGACGTTGTTGAAAGCCCCTTCAATGTCGAGGAAGGCGCCTACCGCAAACTCCTTCTGAAAAAGGGACTCTTCAATCTCTTTCACAACTGTGTGCAGGGCAGATTCCACCGATCTGCCTTGCAATAAGCATGTTGGGTATGCGACAACCAACCCCGAGGAATTTTGCTTCTTATGTGCAGGTCAATCAGTCTCTCAAGGGTTTTCTGCAAAAAAGATGAGAGACTAATTAGCCTGAAGGCTTTAGGGGAGACATACGAGCTCTCGCCTGTCTTGGATATAAAGATAACCCTCACGGCCCTCTATGATCTCGGTATATAGCCCCTGGCTACGGAGCTCGCATAGATAGGGCTCAACCAACGGCATGATACCCCCACATATTTTTGCAGTTGTGCAGGAATGATGCCGTCAGGACCAGGCGATTTGAAGGGTCTAAAGGAGTCAATGGCCAAAGCTAGGCGGCGCTTATTCAGCAACCAGCCCCGGTTCCGAAAGCAAGTTGAACTGCTTACCAGGTCGGTGCTGCTACGTGCTGGGCTCGTCGGAAAATGGGCGTCGAGAAGTAACTTTAGTGACTCCTCGCTGCTCATCACCCAACGTCCCAATTCGTATCTTAAGTACCCCAAGGGAGCGGAACTCTTCGTGAGTACTCGTCTAAACCTGGAGGACTCATGGCAGCCCTCTACGCTCTCGTAGAAGCTTCTCCAAGAGTCCTTTTAGCCCAATTTCGGACTTATATATTCCTAGCCCTACGTTATACAGCTCCCATCCCGAGGGAGACCTTATTCTTTTAGCCCTATTAAAAAGGCGTCTGCATGAGGCCCTAAGCTCAGAGAGCTCCGTTGTCCACCAAGGCGGTTTTTCCTTCCTGGGGAAAAGCTTTTGTTGGACAAGAGGTTTCCAGGGTATTGTTGCAAGCTGAGGTGAAAGTCTCCACCTGTTCGGCGATCGCTTCTTCCGATAGATCTAGATTTTCTCCCGGTGCTTTGGGGAGTAGGTTCAGTAAATTTCTGTAGTATACATCCCTGTCCGTCCTCCTCAAGTTTCTGTAGGGGGATATTATTGGACGAGTTTCAGCGAGAGAGAACTGAAAATACCTATGGTCCGAGAAGGTGTGAGCATTTAGCACCTTCCCATCGGAGATTCGGTTTATCAGTAAAGAAGCCAGAGTGAAGTCAAGCCCCCCTCTCTGGCTGCGGTATTGAATGTGGGGTCCTTACCCCTGTTACAGATAAACAAGTCCTCGTTTAGAATATAATAAAAAAGCGACTCACCTCGTGCATTGATGTTTGAACTTCCCCAGCAGGTGAGATGGGAGTGCTCGTCAGTGCCTATACTAACGCCGATGTTCCTACGATTTTCTTCAGCTAGGGTTTTCTTTAGCAGCCTCGGAGGTGGTTCCACCTCGTCGTCATGTGCCATGTAGACTGACATCAGCCATACCTTCCCAGAAGTTCCCTCCAGGCTCATCGTTACAATGTCCTCATGCTGAAATAAATGCGTTAAGTTCCTTTCTGATGAGTATACAGGATTTTGGTTTACCTGTCCCGCTATACGCGACCAGATTGTAGCTTTTCGTCCTGAGCCCATAAATGCCGTTACAGCTCAGCCACGGCTCCTGGATCAGGACTATGTTTGGGTTTTCCCTCACTACCCTCATAAAAACTGCGGAGATGGCGGACGCTACCCTCTTCCATTCCTCCCTAGAGATAGCGCCGTCTTCCTTACCGCTGTCAATTACTCCAAGAATGATCGAGCCCGCCTGTTAAGTGACTTCGCTAAATGATTTTAGCGGGCCACCACCAATCCTGGGCCTCTTTTCTTATGGGATATCCACTTCCTGGGAGCGTTGCCTTTGAACCCTCGAGTCCAATTGTGGCGCATTTGCTTCCACTCCCTTTCCGCTGTCCTCCTCTGCTCCCCTGATGACCTCCCTGGCCCACTCGAGCGTCTGGGAATGCTTCTCAGAAAACTGAGAGTCATTCTGCCCACCGTAGCGCTCCAGGATCTTGATCGCCATACGAAGATCAGAGAAGGACCGTTTACTCTGCCCTTACTGCCGTTTAGGCCTAATGGAGGGTCCCCGGAGAGATACCCCCGAAGTCCCCGTAAAACTAGGGGAAAGTCCCTTGCTGGTGCTGGCTTTCCCATCCATCGCCCCTACTCTAGGAATTGCAGACGGTTTCGCATGTACTCCGCTACCTATCAAAGGAGGATTCCCACCCTTTACCCCCCGATTAATACTGAAAGTCGGTTCCGACTTTCCCTTGGTGTCTCCCTTAGTTACTGCCTTACGCATCGATTCCGACGTATTACCCCCACTAGAGACTACCCCCGGGGCAAAAATTTTGGAGGGGGCAATTTCGCTCCTCCTGTCTAGAGAGAGGGGGTTTTGGAACTCCGTTCCGAGTTCCCGCTACCTTCTGAGTCTTTATAGAGGTTCATTGTTTTGTTAGTTGTGTTGATGGTTGTTCTTGTTGTTCATTGTGGTATTGAGTGGGTCCCCATTCGAAGCCGCTATCCAAACCCGTAGTGTGTAGTCGTCCTTAAAGGGTCCCATGGTTGTCTGTGCCGTAGCAAGGGGGCCATGCGAGGGTTGACGCATGTCCTTATGGGCATGCGTTCAGAGCCAGACCGGACACAAAGACGGGAGTCGTCTCAACCGCACCTACACCGCTAACCCAATGGCTACGGATTTGGAACGTACTCCGAGGCCTGCCAAGATTTAAGCGGGACGGGAGCAGTCACGTCATTAGCCCACCAGCCATTTCTGCTGAGTTTCACCTCAGCATACTCCGGTGGCAGAATGCCGCGACTACCAACACAGGGGTCAAAAAGTCCAGAACGTGTTGAAGGAGAATAAGTCCAAATCCGAAAGCGGGGGGGGGGTCGTCATCGTTCAGGAAGACCGTTGAGGCCGCAGATCATTTAGCGCTATCCAGGGTGCACCATGCGGAGGCGATCTTCCCTACACCCCATCAAGGGGGTATTATGTTCAGAGAGGAGTTTACTACAAGCCGTGTTGTTTGCGGCATTGCATTCTTTGCGGAGATTTTAAATATCTCTTCACTTCCGCTGTTTGTGGTAAGGACAGAATAACCAACAATTTCTTTTATTTTCACTTTTAAAGGTTTTCATCACTGAATATTGCTTCAACAGGTATGTTTTACTGCAATATGCGTTATCTCAAAGTACTTTGTTCGCCTGAGCTTTGTTCAGCACCGAAATAACAATGATTCTCTTGCAAAAAGGCTTTTGTAGATGAAGTGGAATCGTCTTCGTTTCATTGGTTTTGAAATCCATCTCCTTTTTTGCGTCACATAGGTTAGGTTATGGCTGCCCAAGCGAGGGGGCCACTTGGACAAAGAATCAAAATCGTCCATTGTGATGCCATACAGAGGGAAAATAGGAGAAGAAAGAAATAATAGGCTTTGGATTGAAGGAAAAATAAATGGATAAATTAATAAAAATAAACCAGCGACGGTGTACATTGATCAAGCATCATGGGGATGAACTCTAAGTTACCTCAATCTAATTGCGGCACGTGCAGCGTCAATTTTTCCTGCAATCTTTGTACTCTCTTCAGCTTCTTAACTGATGTCATCCTCTCCAGCGGCCTCCATACAACAAAATTGGCTTTACTATTGTGCTTTTTGCCAAATGTGGCCGATAGCGCCCCTGCATCCATAAAAGATAACTGTTTCCTTCCTGAATCTCTCTTCAATGTTGGGCTTCCTTGTTGGCCCTTTGTCAAAGGTGAGCCCCAGGCACTTTACCCTGTCAATGAGCACCAGCGGAACGCCCACCATGGAGAGTTAACTTCTAGATTTTTTTTGTATTTCTACGTAAATAAGACGAACTCCATCTTTAGAGGACTTACCGAGAGACCGCAATCTTCGATCCATTTCACAAGTAGATTTAGATAACCCTTCATCAATTCAATTCCATCATAGTATCTAAAAACTTCCCTCTGACAATAAGTGCCACGTCATCCGCGTTTCTATAGAGAGATACATACAAGATAACTTAAAAATAAATAAAGAATGCGAAGCTTTATCAAAAGCTATAGTCGCAATAAACCTGAAACTCATTGGAAAAAGACGAATTACAGTATTGACTAAAAACATCAAGATTCGAAACTGTTGATCGATTAAAAACAAATATGTTTGGCGAAATCAGAAATTTTTACACAAAATACGTCTTTAATGATACTCCCACAGAGTTTCGACACAGTAGATAGCTTAGAAATGGTCTCCGTATGATACAGCCAGCATTCGGAATGCATGCGCGCACTTAATATCGTTTTTCACACAAAATTTGATACATGTTATTTGATCCATCTTTTTGAATAGGTAAAAATCGAAGACGAGCCGAAACACGTGCAAGCAAAGTAGCTGTCAACAATTAACTGAACATTCAAAATGGCCGAAATCGTCGGCATGAGTGAGAGACATGAGTACCAACATATCGCCAAAAAAAATCGAAATTCGAATATACGTAACCAGCGAAAATTCAAAATTCGCGATACTTTTTGAACGCACCTCGTAGACATAGCGCAGCGGATAAAGATCCAGCGCCTACGTTGGTTAGGTCATGTCGTCCCAATGGAAATAAGCTGGTGGTAGCAGAGGACGAGGAAGGCCTTCTCTGCGTTAGAAAGATCAGGTGGCTTAACTTGGTGTTTGCAACTGGCGCCGGTAAACACGAGAAAGAAACGACTGGGCCGCTTTGTTAAACTCGGCCAAAATCGCGTAAGCGGTTATAGCGTCAATCAAAAAGAAGATTAAGCGATAGCTTAGAAATAAGTCTGAGGGTATGGAATAGTTCGAATTTCGGACTTAATAAAATGTTTGTGTTTGTTTTGATATTTTCCTCTATTCCGAGAATATACATAGTTTCTGTGGAGAAATTTGTCCAAATAATTAAGATATTTTGAGTAGCGTTTAAAATTAGTGAGAAAAAATTGATTATCAATTAATTAAATATTTTTTTCATTTATTTCTTTATTCTTTAACTTTTTCAATATAAAATTATACCACGGTAGTTAATATCGCCTTTCCTTGATAACCGGAATATTATTTAACCAAAATTCAAACATAAAGATTTAAAAATATGATAGCGACTAGAAACGTCAGAGCAGAACAATAAGCTTTCCCATTCGTATTCCGTTAAAAGAGTATTAATCTTATCGAAATCGCAACCGACAAAGTTGAAAGATATTATTTCATAAGGAACCGATAAGGGAAACTGATTCAGAACTACTATAATTCAAATTATAACTAATAAGATCTAGTTCTAAGATTCTATCTTAGTCACAGAAATGTTAATTTGTATTAAATTAAGACTTAAAAGTATACCAATAAAATAAGATTAATGACCTAAAGTAATATTTAATGGTGTTAGGCCTGAGTTCGTAAATCTATCGGAGCAGCGAATATTACAAAAGTTGAAGTCACTAGAGAATTATTGTTCTCAAGCGAAATTAAATATGAGTGAAGTTTACGTTGCACTGCAATGAGAACACCTCTTGTTAAACCTGTCTTAAGCATGTCTCTATCCTTACGGAAAACATTAAATAGTCTGGCGTCGAAATACTTATCAAAAAAGTTACAATTAAGCCAAGTCTCAACAAAAACAACTGCATTATAATCTAAAACCTAACAGCGCGAACGTATTCTGACTTAGTCCGTAATCCAAATGCATTTTGAAAATACACGTTCATTCATAAAAATTCCAGTAGCTATTGGAGACTTTGTTGGTGCAGCTCTTTTGGTTATGACGAAAACAACTTGTCAAAGGTGTCAGCTGAGACACCAAGCTTAAAATTAACTTCATTCAACCTACTCAACTTTTTTATTGTTTAACCAAAGCATAACACGTAATGTGTTGCTTATTACTAGCAGCAGCATGCTTACAAATAAAATCAATAATCGTATCCGCTGAGACAGAAGGCAGAGAACGTTAATGTATAGAGAAGTCTCAATGACAGAAACGCATGGAATGGTGAGAGGTACTCGTTCTATGAAGACTAATCACCACAGACACATTTTTCACCAAAAGTTAACTGTAGATTAAAAACAAAGAATGCTAACGCTCTAGGCTAGCTTTTTAACATGAATATATTTGAAGTTTTTCCAAATCATTCAAAATTATATACATATATTATGTCTGTCTAAGGTGTTAAACCTTTGCTGAATTTTAGAAAAAACGCTTCATTACCAGGAACACGGGAAAATGGCATATGCAACTACAGGTATGTGAATTTATATACTCGTATATATGTATGCGGGTGCGCTCGCTTGGTACAGCAAAAATATCACGATTCGCTGAAAATTCTAAAGGGATCCAGCTCACATTCATAGGCACAGCATTCTGCTAAAACTTATGACTTATTAATTTAATATTTACCTACCTCAGATAACAAAACATTATGGCTTCGAAATTTTCCTTAGTAACAAAACGTCTGGGACAGAACTTTTTTATAAGCTAATTGCTGCTATTTTCAGCATCCTACTGTACGCTCTTCTGCGCACTTGATGCACAGCAGCTGCTGTCATTTAGAAGACATATTTACAGACACACATTCTGTCGAAAAAATATCGGGAATTGTTCATTTAAAAAGCGCGCATTACATACGCGCGCATTACAAATTCTGTTCATCATCTGTTCCAGATGATTCTTCTGCTTTATCGTCATCATCGCTTTCCAAAGCTTAATATTGTCAGCGCTTGTTCATGTATTATTAGGACCAATAAATTCTGCTGCTTTTTGAAATTCATACCTTCCGTTCTGCTTTACTTTGATCATTCGTAAGGTCTGATGTACTTTTTCCCTAGTTTCTGCCCCGTCGTAAACTGCGTAACTTTGATATATAATATAAATAAAATTTTTGTATATTTCGAAAACCCGTCTACTATGGTAAATAAAAGTTTATAATTTTTTTTCCGTTGGATCAAAACTACCCAAGTGGTCATTGTGCAAGTCATTGGTCTACAGTAACAAGTCGGCGACGATTTGTGAGCTCAGAGCCAATATTGAACGCGAAATTGCTGGAATTTCGGCCGATTTATGCAAAACAGTGGTCGAAAATTGGGTTCAACGATTGGACTTCGTAAAACCTGCACGCGGTGGTCATGAAATAGAAATCGAATTTCATACTTAAATGTATATTTTCAAACTCGATAATAAAAAAAAAATTAGTTAAAAAAGTCAAACCGTTTGTGTTTTATTCAAAAAAAAAGTTGAAGCGCTCTTACTGAAAAACGCTTTACATTCGACACAGTTTGCGATATGTTGATTAATTTTCTTTTCCAAATGTGGTATCTAATAGTCCTGCTTTATCATATGCATAGTCTTTTGCGTACCCATGTGCCCAAAGCTGTGAACTTTCGCAATTACCTCTTTCTCCTTTACTTTTGGCACACCTCAAAATTCCTACCAACAAAATCGGAGGGAAAATTCTACACAAACCAAACAAAGCTTTAATAGTCGATCAAGATAAACCAATCCCTATCAAGATACACCTCAACCAATGGACGTAGACCATATTCAAACACACCTCGACTCGAATGAAAACGATGAGACTAATAACAATATCTACACGGAGGAAAATTTTTAATTGCCAAGCCATCAACAAGTTTACCGGTAGTCGAACTGACGATAGTAGATGAATAAATAAAATGTCTAATAGACACAGGGTCGACAACGTCACTGATCGATTAAAACAAAATACTAACATATAAAAGACTGAATTTAAAGACACCCATACATTTCGAAACACTTAACGGACTATCCGAGATATCAAAAGAAATTTTAACTGAACTACCATTGGAATTTAAAGAAAGAAATTTAATGAGCTGGAAAGTGCTAGCAAGTGCAGCACTCAGACATTAATTGAGTCCATTGTACTACACTTGGATTCCCTTTTAATTTTCTTTAAATCTACCCGATCTCCGAAGAAATCTGAGTAGATCTTGTGGTGCCAAGGAGCCAAGATGGTCGCTTCTTAACACATCAGTGCCAAAGACCTCAAACCTTATTCGGGCGAAGGCGGGGCAGACACACAGGAAGTGGTCCGCCGTCTCATCCTTCTCTTCACAAGCTGGGCAGAGTACACTGTCTGAGATGCCCAACCTTTCCATGTGCTTTGCCCACAGAAAGTGGCCCGTCATCAGTCCAACCAGCCGTCTGCACTCCCCTCTGCTTAATGACAGAAGGGTTTGCGACAGTCGATCGGACATGACAGG
Organism: Anastrepha obliqua; assembly: GCF_027943255.1. Lineage (NCBI taxonomy): Eukaryota > Metazoa > Arthropoda > Insecta > Diptera > Tephritidae > Anastrepha > Anastrepha obliqua. The sequence goes on along the minus strand of NC_072897.1, from coordinate 40,551,111 downwards.
TAGCATCAGTTTTGTCCATCTGCAGCCTCTCTCAGCCTGCCAAGCTCGCTTGTGGGTAGTAGTTACCCATTTGCTAACCGTGGCCGTGATGGCCGCAGAGGGGAGTGGCAAAGCGGGCTCTGGGCCAAAGAAGTTGGCTTCAGAGCCCATCTTAGCTAAGGAGTCAGAGGTCTCGTTACCCGCGATACCCACGTGTCCCGGGACCCATGTTAGCATCAGGCTGTTATGTCTGCCGACATAGTTCAGCCTGGATTTACAGGACTTCACTACCCCTGATGTGGTTTGAGGGCTGTCTAAGGCCATAAGCGCTGCTTGACTGTCGCTGCAGACACATATAGATCTGCCTCTCCATCGTTTTTCCACAACAAAGTTCATCGCTTCTTGAACTGCATACACTTCCGCTTGAAACACAGATGCATGCATTCCAAGAGCAAAGTGCAGTTTTGTCCCGCTGGATTCCACGTAGACCCCAGACCCCAGAGCCGGAGCCATGCTCGGTCCTGGAGCCATCCGTAAAAATGCGAAAACAGTGTTTGCCGGGCTCATTTTCTGAGTCTCCCTACAACTGAGCCTCTGGTAGCACTACACTGTATCTCTTTTCAAGTACGACTCTTGATGGCATTGAGTCAAGGGGCATGGAGAGAATCGTTGGATCGATGTCCATGCCTTCTCTGTTTTCCAATGCCGGACAGGTGCCGTACCAGTTCCCATTGTGTTTCAGCCTGCTGATGGCTTTTGAGGTCTGTCCTTGGATGAAAGCATCATGTGGTGGTAAACCAATCAGAGCATCTAATGCCGGACCTGAAGTAGCCGGAAATGCTCCGGTGCAACAGATGGTTGTAGTCTTGATAAGGTCCTCCTGACTCCCACGAGAGAGAGTATACTCATCCAGACCACTGATGCATAGGTGATAATAGGTCTTATCATAGCCGTGTAGATCCGTAGGACCTTGCCAGGAGAAAGACCCCACGTTTTCCCAAAGACACCTTTGCACTGCCAGAAATCGGTTGGTGCTTTGGATGTCTTTGCTTCAACGTGTGACTTCCAATGAAGTTCACTATCAAGGATTACTCCAAGATATTTCTTACATAGGAGAACTGGATTGGGACTCCTTTTAGTTTAGGCAGAAGGAGTCCATCAAGCTTCCTCCTTCTGGTGAAGAGGATAATATCAGTCCTGGAAGGATTTGCCGATAGCCCATTCGCACAGCACCAAGTGTCAATCAGACGCAGAGTTTTCTGCACTTTCCTACAGATGTTCATAAGCGAAGGGTCTGTTACTAAACAGACAACATCGTCCGCATATGCTTGTGCGTAGACTCCCGAGTCGTTTAAGGTGGTGAGTAGAGGATCGATTACCATGCACCAGAGCAATGGTGCCCGCCTTGGGGGCAACCTCTATTAACTCCGGATGATACCAGCAGATCTGCTCGTACCGAGGCGATTCTTTGGGCCAGCATCGAATGAATCCAATTCACTAGCACCCGGTATACGCCGTGTCTGGAAAGTTACGAAACTTTCAAACAAACCTTTTGATGCTATAATAGGACATAATATCCCTAAACCAATGGGAACAGTAATTAATCTTACAAATGAAGTCGTAGAAATTCATAACACAAAAATGTAATTTACTAAAGCGTGCCTTTATGATGTAGATCAAATCTGTGAATTGGAAAAATGTCAGCCAAATGATGAAATACTGAAAAAACTTATTCATAATGATATGAATAAAGAATAAATATTTCAACTCGAAAATATAATACACAAAAATACCGACCTATTTTTTGAAGAAGGCGGTAAACTTACTCACACACACGAGATTCAGCATGAAATTATTACAACAATTAGTAAACCAATTTACGCGAAAATATAAAGATATCCACCAGTACACAAAGCAGAAATAAAGCCGCAAATAAACAAAATGTTATTATAGAACAGGGAATAATCAAGAAAAGCAATTCACCCTTCAATTCACCTATACCCTGACGCAGGACGGTATTAAACCAAATATGGAAAAAATCAGAAAAATACTGAAATTTAAATTGCCGGAGTCAACAAAACAAATTAAATCATTCCTGGGCATAACAGGATATTACAGGAAATTCATCAAAGATTATGCCAACATCGCTCATGGTATGACAAAATATTTGAGGAAAGGAGCGCAAATAAATAAAAAAAGACTCCCAATACATATATGCCTTCGAAAAACTTAAACAACTTCTGACCAATCCTCCTGTCTTAAGATATGTAGACTTTAATAAAAAATTTAAAATTGCTACAGATGCAAGTGACTTTGCAATACGCGCCGTTTTAACACAGGAAAAACATTCGATAAGTTACGCCAGTAGAACACTTAATGATCTCGAGAGTGGAATTAAACGCATCAGGATGAAATGACACACAATTGTACCAAACAGACATTATAACAGACAGAAAAGGGAACTTATAAATATATTAGCAACCGGCTTGAAACAATCAGACAGAATATCGAAGATCATTTAAAAACTATAGACGAGAACACTCATATGACTGTCTCCAACATTAACAAAAATGTACAAATTAACAGCCATTTCAATGAAACTTTCAAGAAATTAAAAACCGCTATAGAAGACGATAGAAAAGAGATAATAGGGCCCTTATTATGAGAAACATTCGTTTTTCGACTGTAGTCGAAAGTGCTGATCGAACGAATTTTCATTTGGTATTATGGAGATCATTCGCTGAAGAATAGGACTATTGTGAATTTCGATCGCTCGACGCATTTACAATAGATAATTTTTTCTCATGCGAATAATGTAAATTTTAGGTTTGTGATCATACAATGAAAATAACCTATATAAATGCGAAAAATCTAGGAGCTACTGATGATTCTATGGCTTTCAACATGTCGCCATTGAAAGCGCATTTAGAGGAGCAACATCTCAATGACCGTCGCAATACTTGGCTCCTCGGTATGTAATAAACACCAATTGAAATTCCGTTTTTAATAATTTTTGTCTGTCTCAGGTACTGCTGGATACGCTCTAAACCCATATTTAATGACGGCGTTCAAAAACTCTGAGGAGGATCTCCAAAAAGGACATCCAACAAACAACATGCTAAAGCGAGAAGTATCATTGAGAGAACAATTGGAGTCTTGAAAAACCGATTTAGATGTTTGTTGCGGCCAAGAGCTCTCCACTATTCTCCAAAAAAGCAACACAAATTATTAATGTGTGTGCAGCTTTGAACAACAGTTGTCTGCTTTACAATGTTCAACTTGCGGATGAAGAGTTATCCGATGAGACCCTCAACGATGATGCTGGAGATATTGAAGTGAAGTCAAATAACGAAGAAGCAGAAAATATAAGAAATGAAATTCTTAGAATATTATGAAAAAACTAAAAAGTATTAAATAAAAACCTTACGCCATAGTTTCTTTTTAATTTATGTTATAAATTTTCTTTATTCAATTATTCGTCATCCGTCAGCCCATACCTACCAAGGGAAAATAAAAATGTATTTCTACTAGGGGTGGGACTATTCGAATAAAAATTATTCGAATAATAAAATCTTTTATTCGAGAGGTATTCGTAATTCGAATAATATTTATTCGAATTTTTTATTCGTTTATTCGAATAATGCTATTCGAATAGTTCATTATTCGAATACCTTACTATTCGAATACCTCACTATTCGAATAGTTTACTATTCGAATACCTCACTATTCGAATACCTTACTATTCGAATACCTCACTATTCGAATACCTTACTATTCGAATACCTCACTATTCGAATACCTTACTATTCGAATACCTCACTATTCGAATACCTTACTATTTGAATACTTCACTATTCGAATATTTTTGGTAAATATTTACTTAGATAAGCGGACTACTAATCGGTTTCTGTACAAGTGCATGTACCTATGTATGCAAATTCAAAAACCACGCAAAGGCTTATATTAACACGTTCCCTGTCCCAATACAAAAATGCAAAATTGACCGTCAAGTCCAACAGGGTTTTTTGAAAAATTTGTTTTTTTGTAGTCATAGGATAGCTTTAGTAATAATAATAACTAAACAAAAAAAACGGATGCAGGGTATTTCTACCTGAAACACATATGGTCCATTTTTGCTTCTGCATGTTCATGAAACACATGTGGTTCAGGGAACTTTTTCTATGCTGACACACATATGGCTCAGGAACGTATCAGTGCTTATCAGGCGCACGTTTACTGAACCATATGTGGCTAAGCGGACAGGGAACGTGTTAAATGAAAATACTACCTACTTTTTATTGTGTCGGCGCTTTGTTTTTGTTTCATATTTTGGTAAATATTTACTTAGATTAGCGGACTACTCTTGCTTGAGGCATGAAATTATTTTCTTTTAGGTGTTTTGCTTTTCGCAGTACTATTATATGCACATACATACATATACCCATATACTCTACCTGCTACTGACTGACCTAAGCCCGATAAACGAGTGCAGACAGTCCCACGACCATGCATACGCTTAGGTAAGTGGCGATGAGAATTATATATGTATGTATATGGACATTTCAGGCAATAAACTGCATGTGACACTGAAATACGTAATCTATTTCAGACTTCTTTTTAAGAGAAATAAAAAATATATATTTTATTATCGAATTAAAAAAAATTGTTTACTTTAAAAGGAAGAGCGTTAGCAAAAGCATACGTACATAAATACTTCAAAAACCATTTACTATGATAATTATTTATCACAAATAGTGTCTTATAACTAAATATACAAAGAAATATCTACCTACTATTGACCACTCGCAGGGTAGGTACATGTACATATACATACATATGTCATGTATGTATCTGTTGTTGTTGTCATGTATCTGTTGTACACACATTAGCAACAAAAAGTAAGTGATATTTTTCTTTAATTTCTTCTATAGCGTAATTTTTTGAAATTACATACATACATAGATACATACACACATGCATTTGCGCATCAATCCAATTTCAAAGCAATCTGCATGTGTTCATAAATAAGTACATATATAATTCTATCCTATTATTGGCCTTCAATAACTTCTAAATCTGTAGATTAAGCAAAAGAAGATTTTAAGGCTCCATATTTATCGTTTGAGAGAAAACCATTATTTCGATCCGTTACCGACAATGTTAAAACCGATGCGGACATAGAAAATGTGAAATCATATTTCTCCATAGAATTTATATGGGAAATTGAAAAGTGCGGTGCGGGCCACCCTAATATTAATATTGAGGCGTCTAAACACAAGAATTGTTACGAGGGAAAACCAAATATTTTTTTAGAAACGCTCTGATGTTTTTATGCACATTTAGTTATGCACATACATATAAGTATGTATACCTGTCGATGTTTTATCAAGAACAATACCAAAGAAATATTATCATATTAGCTAATTGAAACATGAAGCGGTCAAATCACAAAATCACAATGTTCAAAATTCGAGAAAAACTGATTAGCACCATGAGAAGGGCCAATGTAATTTTTATATTTTTAAAAGCATTTTCTCCCTGATGAATATATAGTGAGGTATTCGAATAGTAAGGTATTCGAATAGTGAGGTATTCGACTAGTAAAGTATTCGAATAGTAAGGTATTCGAATAGTGAGGTATTCGAATAGTAAGGTATTCGACTAGTAAAGTATTCGAATAGTAAGGTATTCGAATAGTGAGGTATTCGAATAGTAAGGTATTCGAATAGTGAGGTATTCGAATAGTGAGGTATTCGAATAGTAAACTATTCGAATAGTGAGGTACTCGAATAGTAAGGTATTCGAATAATGAACTATTCGAATTATTTGAAACGAATAGTATTATTCGTTTTATTCGAATAATGTTTATTCGAATATTATTCGAAAATAATCCCACCCCTAATTTCTACAAACATCACAAAAAAAAAACCATTATTAACCTTAATCCATTTTGCTGCCGTTCTAACTGGTGGTCCCAATAAATTCAGCTCCGTTGTAAACCCCTCCCATTTTTTGCTGCTTGAACTTTTGTGCAAATCTGTTTTGCGAATTGTGGATTCTCTTCCATTAATGCAACCAGCCTTTGCTATTTGGTACTCACGACTTTAGATCTGTATAAAATTAACAAAATTAGTATACTATATGTTTATTATTTGGTTACTATAAAACAATAAATAATCGCAAACAACTCTACTTTACCTACATTTTAACAAATTTTCCCACAATACGCTACACAATCGAATGCAAAATTGCATTCGACTCTAAATTCGGTATACAACGAAAATTTCGACAGGCATGCACCGCTCATAATACTAAATTCACATTCGATTTTCGATCTTCGACAACCATCGAATATCGAAGATCGACTCCAACTCATAATAGGGACCTAGGTAAATTTGAACAGGATACACTAATCTGAGTAAACAGTTTATCTATCTTGATACTTTAATGAAAATAAAAATGTTAGAAGACAATGTCGAACACGTATAAAACAATATGGTTTCCGCAAAATTAAACATTATGTCAGACAATATACTCACATTTGAAGAAATAATTAAATATAACATAGGAATCAATAAGTTACAAACTATAAAATTAGGAACAGCCCGATATAGGGAAAATAAAATAATTTTCGCACTTAATTTTCCTTATAAAACAATAATAGCAAAGAGATAAAATTTTGCCTCTATAAGTAATGATAACTATGAAGAACTAATTTTTGAACAAGAAGATGTTATTGAACTGAATAATACATTTTATAAACACGGAAAAGATTTTTACAAAAACAATTTAAAACAAGCTAAACTATGTATTTAAAAAAAAAATTGTAAAAAAAAAATAATAGAGAGGAAACAGTCAGCATCGAAAACGGCTTGATATTATTAAAAAACCATAAAAATAGCTATATAGAAAGTATGTATTTGCGACGAATGAAAAATGTACATAAAGAAAAATTATCTGATACTCTTTTACGATTGTGAAATATATAGGGTGGGCCATGTAGCGTTTACTTTTTGAACCACCTATTTTTTTGAGAATGGTAACACAAATGACATGTCAAATGTGTTTATAACTTACTTAAAGATTTGACATTTACGAAATGGGACGCTATACGCTTGAATAATATTGGGAAATATTGAAAACCTATTTCCAAAGTGGTGATTCTTCTTCTTCTTTTCTGATTTTCACATTGGTGACTACGTCAATAAGCAAAATTGTCGGATTTGGGGCTCAGAAAATCCAAACGTTACTGTAGAGAAGCAAATGCATCCACAAGGAGTCACTGTTTGGTGCGGTTTTTGGTCTGGCGGCATCATCGGGCCATATTTTTTTTCGAAAATGAGCGAGGAGCCGCGGTTACAGTAAATGGCGAGCGTTACGGTGACATGCTCAATGAGTTGTTTCCAAAAATTGAAGAGGATGACATGGACTACATTTGGTTTCAACAGGACGGTGCAACTTGTCACACTGCCAAAGTTACACTCGAGCTTTTGGCTACGGTTTTTGAATTCCGATATCAATTGGCCGCTTCGGAGCTGTGATTTAAGCCCGTTGGACTATTTTTTGTGGGGAGCCGTTAAGGACACATGCTATGCGAACCATCCAGAGACGATTGATGATTTAAAACACGAAATCGAAGTTGCCATTCATGAAATTGGAGCCCAAAAAATCGAAAATGTGCTTAAAAATTGGGTTGATCGAATGGCCTACTGCGTAGTAAAGGCAGTCGTGGCAGTCATTTGAACGATATTATTTTTCATTCATAAATGACAATGTTCAATCTTCAAAATAAAAAAAAAAGTTTGAAAAAATATTGATTCGTTTTTTTTTATAGCCGATTCAAAAAGCAAATTTTACATGGCCCACCCTATATATTAACTAATTTTTTATTTGATTATCTTTATACTAATGATGTTTAAGTCTTTCTGCTGTGCACGGCGAATTTGTAAGTGAGCCTCTGGTATTACTATCATGACAGGACAACGACTAAGACTATCAACGTGCTTCATCCGGTTTCCACCTCGATGTTCTAACTATTTTATAGTTGTAATCTTGATGATATATCAGCCACTGTACAACCTCGCGCGGAACGTCGTTTTTTTCGTAGTGTGCTTAAAAGCTGCGCAATCAGTTACCAGATCCAATTCAATACCCATTAAATAATTTCTAAGCCTTTTTGTCGCTGGGTATGCTGCTTTTACCTCTAGAAAGTAGCTATGTAGTTTTTCTTCTTGTGGAGAAGTTTTCGTGCTTCAATAGAATACTGGGTGTCACCTATTTTCTTGCTGTTGTAACAATGTGGCCCCGAAACCATATTATGATGCATCTATGTGCAACTGTGTTTTGGAGTTTCGAGAAAATATTTTAAACACCAGCTCTGCTAAAAGTGCTGATTTCAACTTTTCAAAAGCGTCTATTTGATCGTTCCTCATTTTGAACTCTGCTTCTTTTCTTATCAAAGAGGTCAACGGCCGAGCAATTACAGCATAATTATGAATAAACTTACGGAAGTTTATACAAAAAAGTTAATCTTTCTTTTAAAAATTGACATGTACCCCAGTTAATTTCTAAACCGAATTGCTCGGCTTGTAGAAGCACATGGTTCATATTTTCTAAACATTCTTCGGCTGTATTTCCAAATACAACTATATCATCTACGTAGATTTCCATGAAATGGTTAATATGGTTAACATAACGTACAAATACTGCTGGGGAATTACAAAAGCCAAACGGTGCTTTGTTGAACTCGAAAGGGCCTTCTTTGGTTGCAAACGCTGTATACTTTCGATTTTACTCCTTGACCTCAAGGTGGAAAAAAACATTTTTAAGGTCCAGAACAGTGAAAAATCTGGGACTTTGCATTTTTTCGAGTACTTAGCTTACTACTGGTACTGGAAATCTATCTTTTAAAACAAGGGAGTTAAGCTTGCAGAAGTCTACGCAAAGCCTCTTACTGCCGTCTTTCTTTTTGGCTAATACAACTTTACTTGCGATATCATAACATAATTGCCTAACGATGCCTCGACGTGGCCACTATCCATCTGTTTCCGTATAAATTCTCGATCTTTTGCAGATACCCGACTAGGATTTTCACGAAAGCTAATTCTCCCATATGGAACAATACTCAGTTTTATAGATGAACCCTTATCATTATTAATTGGTTTATAGTTTGATATTAACTTCAGAATAGCTGCTGTGTACTTCGGCTGTACATTTATTTCTAATTCGTTACAATGTACTTTGAAAATATTGTAAGCTGTTTTATATTCATCCACTGCCTAATAATAATATCATGAAATTTTTCAGAAGTACGTTTTTTTCGACAGCGCTGCCGCTTATGTATTTCAGCGCTACTCAACTTTTGCTCGAATTCTTCTCGTAATACTGCACATAACGATTCGTAGTCATAAACTGTGGTAGTGTCAAAAATAACCTTGCTGTGCCTACCATTTTATTACGAGCATTAACGTATTTTTGCTTATTGTTTAATTCATAAGCTTCTGCATTTTCATCAAAATTACGTATCCACTGGTGCAATGGTATCGAAATACCATCAAAATCTGGTATTACTTTAGAGAAGCTTTCAACAGTAATATTGTTTTTCTTTTTGTTTTGATAATTTTTTCAATTTTTTCGGCGAATACTTCAATTAACTATGCCAACTCGCTGGTACGTACAGGGTTGGCCATATTAAACTGACCCATGTGATTATTAAAAAAATATGGAAAAAGAAACATTTTTTTGTGTTTCATTGTGAAAAACATTTAATTTAGTTCAAGGAGATTCGTTTACATCACTTTTTGAATATGATATCGCGCAAGTGGTCGCCCTTAGCACGTATTTGGATATGTACAGGGTTGGCCATCTTAAACTGACCCATGTGATTATTAAAAAAATATGGAAAAAGAAACATTTTTTTGTGTTTCATTGTGAAAAACATTTAATTTAGTTCAAGGAGATTCGTTTACATCACTTTTTGAATATGATATCGCGCAAGTGGTCGCCCTTAGCTCGTATAGCGTAATGTGCCCGTTTTTTCGGCGTTTTCCATAGTTTTGGCCAGCGTCTCGGCCGATATGGCGGCTGTTTCCCGTCGGATATTGGCCTTAAGTGCGCCTAGTGTCTTTGGCTTGTTGACGTAAACCTTAGATTTCAAATTACAGTAAAAAGTTATAGGGTTACTCAATGGGTCAGTTTAATATGGCCAACCCTGTACATATGTATTCTCTTCGTCTGATTCAAAGCTGTTAGTTCGTTTTTCTTGTTCGTTGTTCCTTTCTGCTTCGTCTGCATTCCTGCCTGCTATGTCTGCTGTTAACTGAGATCGTACCAGATAATGTTAATGCAATGAGAAGGAGCAAATGTTAAATGAGCTTTTTTCGAGTACTAATTTGTAGATTCAAACTAAGGTAATTTCAAATTCAACTTTGCTCACAAGTGGGGAATTGCAGATATTTACCACGCGAGTGACGCGAGTGGAGGGTTTCTATATTTACTTACCACGCTAGGACAGGAATTCAGATATTTTCTGCGTTTAGCAAACTACTGAGGAAGTTCATAAGATTTTTCGGCACACTACTAAGGAAATCGAAGCGAATAAATTTGCGATTAATTTGTGGTGCAGAAGCTAAAGCCGGCGGAATTATTCGTTTTGTTTTTTGGCACGTATATAATTCAGGTTCAAGTCCTGAAGTCATATTTTTTTCTTACACATTTTTTTTTTACAATTCAAACCAGGAAAGTTTGGTCAAATTTTTGAGTTTATTTTAATTAAAATTTCTTTAACAGGCATGTTCTGCAAATCGTTTTCGGGCAATATTTTCGCATTTTCCGTTTTCAAATCGTTTGACATGTTCTGTAAATCGTTCCGTTTTCGTTTTTTTTTCGAACATCAGCAAATCGTTTTTTCACCCTGTTCTGGAAATCGAAATCGTTAAAATTTTCCAGTTTTATTTTCGGCAACTTAAACGTTAGCGGTTTGTGACATTCTTAAAACTGTTTGTTGAAATAAATTTATCAAAATGTGAGTATTTACTCAAAATAACTGCATATATTTATGTAAATAAAAGTGTTTATTTAAAATATTTAAAACTTATTCAAAAACTTTTAGGGGAAAACACAAGAACTCCAAGCAAGAGCTAATTTTAGTCGAGTTTATGGAATCTCATCCAGATTTGGCGAAGAACGACGCTGCTAAATGCAGAAGGGCCGCCCCAAAAAGATGTTAATGGATGGAAAAAAGTAAGTATTTAGTCAAATATTAAAATAAATATTTTTGAGTTGTCTTTTTTGAAGATATGGTCTGACTGGAAGGGGTGCATTCGGAAAAAGGTTGCCCATAACAATCTAGAATCGAGGGCAACAGGAGGTGGACCCTTTAATAAGCATTTACTGACGAGCAACGAAGAATGTGTTGCAAGAACTTATGGAATTTTTGCAGCCGTTGAGGGCATAAGCCATTCTAGAAGCTTTGGGACAGAAGAAAATAATAGCGCTATCGAACCTGAGGAAGAACGTCCCCAAACAAGTAGGGAAGCGGTGGCTACCCCGAGAGCTGCAAAAAGTCCACGAGTGTCAACGCAGGACAGCCTTCAGTCGTGTATGGCAACGCAATCTAGTTGTATGGAGAAAATATCCACCACTTTAGATAACATTTGCGAAAACCAACACAAGATTGCAAAATCGCAGGAAGATGAAAGGGAAGAGATTCGACGACTTCGTCGTGCTTTTGAGAAACAAAATGAATTGCTGGCAGAGCAAAATCGCTTGAAGACTCAAAGTATAGAGCAAAAGCAAAGACATTACCTCAAAATGGAGCAGTTGCAACAGGAAATAGTTAATATTAAAACTAAAATGTTTAAGATAGCGACTAAAAAATAAATATAAAAGAATCTTATTGAACTGTTATGTATATATTTACTTTTAATATGAATAAATTTTATGTTTCATAATATTAAATTTCTAGCAATAGAGTCTCTCATATTTCTGCCAACACTATATAAACTAGTGTTTTCCTCATTTTCAGCAATTTCCTCATCAATTGGATTGTTTTCTAATACGGTTTCTGTTTGAATGTCATCTATTTGATTACTCCTACATATGTTATGTAGTGCGCAACAAACATTTATTATCTTCACTATCTTTTGCGGCGTATATGGCAGGGTAGTTTTCAAACAACGAAACCGACTTTTTAATACTCCTATAACACGCTCAACGATGTTACGTGCTTTTGCATGCTGCTGGTTAAATCTGTGTTCTGCCGATCTTGGGCCTGGGTTTCTATATGGAGTCAGTAGAAATGGCTCTATACCAAAACCAGAATCTCCCAGTAGCCAAGACCCTCGGTCACCAGGGTAATAGTGTTTTGCACTGCTCATACTAAATACGAAAGCGTCATGGCTTGCACCAGGCCGAGTTGCATCTACTGCTCTTATTATCATATCAAAATCACAAATCTGTAAAATAAAGGCAGTAAATTTTAAATTTTAGAAACACAATTTAAATTCATTCTTACAATCATTGCGTTTATGCTAAAAAATCCTTTTCGGTTAAAAAATAGATGCTCGTTCTCAAAAGGTTTAATCAGAGCCACATGTGTTCCATCAATACACCCTATTACTCCTGGAATACCGAATTTTTCTACAAAATGAAGTTTTGATTTTCTAGAATCCTCTTCAGACATTTTCAGCTTAATCCACTTAGGACACAGAACATTTTCCAAAGCATTGATCATTTCGGATAATATTTTTGAGACTATGCTTCTACCCATAGCAATATCTGTATCCTTTCCGACGGAACGTTGATAGGAACCTTCTGCGAAAAACCTAAGACTTGCTGCCAGCTTTAATAAAATAGGTATGGACGTTTCCTTGACGAAAGATTTTACTTCATTCAGCACTTCTAAAAAAGCGTACTTGTTTAGGCGATAGTTGGAAACAAATCTAAAGTAGAAAAACTTAATGAATGCCACATTTCTAATCTTACGTAGAATCCGGTGCACTGAGAGGATTCGAATGGTCTCTTAAACGCCGCCTATCTATTCTACTTTGGTAATCTTGCTCCTGTTCGTTTAACACATAAGCTGCCATAAAAAACATGATAATTTTTTAATTAAATCCGTTTATTTTGAAATTATTTCGTATTTTTTGCCAACGAATTCTTTTGTCATTTGGTTTGTTTAATTGCCAAAGAGAAATCAGCTGTTTCAAACTTAAATTCGAATTTAAATGAAATCGGACGAATTACAGAACACCCAAAACAAAATCGTACGAATTGCCATTTCGGATCCGAATTGAAATCGCGCGATTTTCAGAACATGCCTGTAAAATACTGTTTTTTTTTGTATTTTATAAATGGAAATTTCTTTTCGGTATAAAATAGTTCATACTGGATATGACCTGATTTTTATATAAATCAATCAAAACAGAACATAAGTACATACATACATATGTCTTTAATCTCTTTCCTCAAATCCAAATTATATTGATGAGAAAATATCATTCTAATATCCGTCCAGAAAGCCAAACGCGCATACACAGATACATATGCATATATAATTACGCATACAAACTTTCAACTAACGCAGAATATGTGCATATAAAACTGCGAATCGAATAAATGAGTGATTTAGAAAAGATCATTAATAATTGTAGATTAGCGCAATCGTGAAATACGTGTTGTGTATGGAGTACATCGCCTCATATTTGACTCAGGTTCAAATCCTGTGCACAGTTTTTTGTTCGATATTTTTATTTAATTTTTTATATTTGGTTTAATTAGAATTGATTTAAAATAGTGTATTCAGGTTTTTCTAATACCTGTTATTTAGAAATTTATTTTCTATTTAACATTATTCACACTTCCTTTGAATTAATTTATATGTAAAACAGCCATAAACGCAATCATATGAATATGCATTCCTATATTTAATCTCTTCAGTCAAATATGAACTATTTACATACACATATTGATGAGAAAATATTCTAATATCCATGGATGCATCCAGAAAGCCAAACGCGCATACACGCATATGTATACAAATATATACAAACCTTCAACGAACGCAAAATGTATGCATATAAAAAACAACAACTGCGACCGTCTTCTTGTCCGGCAGTGAAAAGATGGGATATGTATACCCTATGAGCAAAAAGAACCGGGAAGGTGATGTTGACTGTTTCCTTCGATTGCCAAGGCATAGTCCACCATGAGTACCTTCCATCGGGCCAGACAGTCAATAGAGAATATTATTTATCCGTTTTGAAACCTTAGAGAGATGCTGTGTGTTGCAAACCGCCGGAAATGTGAGCAAACAATTCTCAGATTTTGCATGATGATAACGCGCCATCGCACTGATCAAAGATAATACAAATCGGCCTGCCGGGGGTGTTTGGAGGACTGGGTTAAACGTTGGCACATGTGTGTAGCTTCAGACGGGTCATATTTTGAAGGAGATAATATAAATTTTCCTTAAATTTAACTCTGTTTTGTTTAATTTAAACATTCCCGGTACTTTCTGATCATAAGGTACATATATGCGGCTTTGCGGGCAGCAATGTGTGATTCGCTGGAAGTCGCATTAACTCGCGACAACGCATATGAATAAACAATCGTCTTTTTTCCTGATCATCCATGAATTTTTCGTTTCAATTTATATGTTTTATTAAGCATTGAAGCTTTTTTAACCATTATCCATTTATATTTAAAAAAAAAAAAACGAAAAAAATTGTTTTTTCCACGAACACATAATTTCATTCGGATTTCACATTAAATTCTCAAATTTCGTAAGAAATTATTCACTGTTCCAAAATCCACTCCAAAAAAATTCACAAACAATTTTTACATGTTGCACTTACGTTTTTTCCTTATGGCATCCAAATCAGAAAGAAATATTGACACATTGTAACTAACACTGTCAATTTGACAGTTCAGTTCCGCCCCAAGCGTTAAAAAAGTAAGCGACATTATGGCTGGCTCAAAAGAACGCTGTACCCGTTGCCACTGCTCCGAATTATAACCAAACTTTACGAAACCCATTTTCAATACTTACTTAACAATGTGCATAAGTTTGGTTTAATTCGGTGCAAAGACACGGCGGGTCCACGTTTTGGCATATATTTCGAGACCCTAGTCATCAATAGGTATGAAAATTACCCCGTATTAAAGCACTTATCAACAGCTTTCATTTGATACCTATATTGTACATACACAACCAAAGGTTACCCGGGTCCACGTTTTGACCTATATCTCGAGACCCCAGTCACGTAGCGGCATGAAAAATACTCTGTACTAAGGCATTCACCAGCAGCTTCAATTTGATATCCATATTGTACAAACACATTCTAGGCTCCACGTTTTGGTCTCTATCTCGAGATCCTAGTCACGGAGCGGCATGAAAATTACTCTGAACTAAAGCATTCACCAACAGCTTCCATTTGATACCCATATTGTACATACACGTCCGAAGGTTACCCGGGTCCACGTTTTGACCTATATCTCGAGACCCTAGTCATCAATAGGTATGAAAATTACCCCGTATTAAAGCACTTATAAACAGCATTCATTTGATACCCATATTGTACAAATACATTCTAGGCTCCACGTTTTGGTCTCTATCTCGAGATCCTAGTCACGGAGCGGCATGAAAATTACTCTGAACTAAAGCATTCACCAACAGCTTCCATTTGATACCCATATTGTACATACACGTCCGAAGGTTACCCGGGTCCACGTTTTGACCTATATCTCGAGACCCTAGTCATCAATAGGTATGAAAATTACCCCGTATTAAAGCACTTATAAACAGCATTCATTTGATACCCATATTGTACAAATACATTCTAGGGTCCACGATTTGGTCTCTATCTCGAGACCCTAGTCACGGAGCCGATGGAAATACTCTGAACTAAAGCATTCACCAACAGCTTCCATTTGATACCCATATTTTACATACACATCCTAGGGTTACCCGGGTCCACGTTTTGACCTATATCTCGAGACCCTATGTACCAATAGGTATCCAAACTATACGGAAACCATCTTCAATACCTCCTTAAAAATGTGTGTAAGTTTGGTTGAATTCGGTGCAAAGACACGGCGGGTCCACGTTTTGGCATATATTTCCAGACCCTAGTCATCAATAGGTATGAAAATTACCCCGTATTGAAGCACTTATCAACAGCTTCCATTTGATGCCGATATTGTACATACACGTCCGAAGGTTACCCGGGTCCACGTTTTGACCTATATCTCGAGACCCTAGTCATCAATGGGTATGAAAATTACCCCGTATTGAAGCACTTATCAACAGCTTCCATTTGATACCCATATTGTACATACACGTCCGAAGGTTACCCGGGTCCACGTTTTGACCTATATCTCGAGACCCTAGTCATCAATTGGTATGAAAATTACCCCGTATTAAAGCACTTATCAACAGCTTTCATTTGATATCCATATTGTACAAACACATTCTAGGGTCCACGTTTTGGTCTCTATCTCGAGACCCTAGTCACGAAGCGGATGGAAATACTCTGAGCTAAAGCATTCACCAACAGCTTAGATTTGATACCCATATTGTACATACACATCCAAAGGTTACCCGGGTCCACGTTTTGACCTATATCTCGAGACCCTATCTACCAATAGGTATCCAAACTATACGAAAACCATCTTCAATGCCTCCTTAACAATGTGTGTAAGTTTGGTTTAATTCGGTGCAAAGACACGGCGGGTCCACGTTTTGGCATATATTTCCAGACCCTAGTCATCAATAGGTATGAAAATTACACCGTATTGAAGCACTTATCAACAGCTTCCATTTGATACCCATATTGTACATACACGTCCGAAGGTTACCCGGGTCCACGTTTTGACCTATATCTCGAGACCCTAGTCATCAATAGGTATGAAAATTACCTCGTATTAAAGCACTTAGCAACAGCTTTCATTTGATATCCGTATTGTACAAACACATTCTAGGGTCCACGTTTTGGTCTCTATCTCGAGACCCTAGTCACGGAGCGGATGGAAATACTCTGAACTAAAGCATTCACCAACAGCTTCCATTTGATACCCATAGTGTACATACACATCCAAAGGTTACCCGGGTCCACGTTTTGACCTATATCTCGAGACCCCAGTCACGGAGCGGCATGAAAAATACTCTGTACTAAAGCATTCACCAACAGCTTCCATTTGATACCCATATTGTACATGCACATTCTAGGGTCCACGTTTTGGTCTCTATCTCGAGACCCTAGTCACGGAGCGGCATGAAAAATACTCTGAACTAAAGCATTCACCAACAGCTTCCATTTGATACCCATATTGTACATACACATCCGAAGGTTACCCGGGTCCACGTTTTGACCTATATCTCGAGACCCTAGTCATCAATAGGTATCCAAACTATATGGAAACCATCTTCAATACCTTCTTAACTATGTGTGTAAGTTTGGTTTAATTCGGTGCAGACACGGCCCGAACACACACAAAAAGTTGACTTTATTTTATATATAAGATTTTTTTCAGTTTGTGTCCGAAAAATCCAAATATCTTACGGAACCCTATTTTTTTCCAAAATAAAGTGTAATCCATGTTACTCTTGGATAATGTAGTTTTCGAATGGTGAAAGAATTTTTAAAATCGGTCCAGTAGTTTTTGAACCTATTCGTTACAAACAAACAAACAAACAAAGTTTTCCTCTTTATAATATTATTATAGATTGGCAAATAATTCCACGCGAAATATTCCAATATTGACTATTTTCGAATGGTCGCGAAAATTGGCATATGGGCGGCTCATTTTATGAATGAAATTGAAATATGAGCTCGAACTTATGAAGGAATTTTTTGTTTTTGTTCTAAATTGTTCAGCGCCGTCGCTGATAGAATCATGGCCGCTGCGACTGCGTCTACGAATGTATTTTGTTTTTGTAGTCGCTAGGTTTAGATTTTAGCTTTGGGCGACATGCGCATGTGAGGTATGTGTTTTTGTTGTGTTCTAGAACATTTTAGAATGTGTGGTGGCAAAGCGACCATCGCGTTGCGCTTGTTGTTGCTTTTGCGTCTATCAAAGTATTGTGTTTTTGTAAGTATAATATTAGAAATATCGACTGATGAAAGACAAAAGTACACGGAAGCAAGAAGGGAGCGCTGTGCTCGCGCATATATGCATGAATGTATGAACGTGCATGGATGTAGTAACATATGAATACAATTATTTTGTGGGAAATTTAGAAGGCAAGCATGTATATATGCTAGGACATACATAGAGCAGAATTGTTTTTGCACTTGTTAGGAAGAAACTTGTTCACTAGTGCGTATTTGTATTTCATTTCTTGTAAGAATGTGATGTGACACAAAATAAATGGTTATAAAGTCAAAAGTTTAAGTTTAATATTTTAATAAAATTTTAAGAAATGCCACTTCTGCTGCTGAACTTCGGCTGGCTACTACCAGAGAATGTTAATGCAATGAGAAGGTGGAAATGTTACTGTGAGCTTTTTTTAGTACAATTGAGATTTGAAAGATTTGAAGTAAGGAAATCTAGCACACCGAGTTTCTTTCTAACAAGTGCAAAAATAATTCTGCTCTATATATGTATATATACCCACTTTATGTCCTAGCATATATACATACTTGCCTTCTAAACTTCCAACAAAATAATTGTATTCATATGTTACTACATCCATGCACGTTCATACATTCAAGCATACATATACATATGCGCGAGCACAGCGCTCCCTTCTTGATTCCGTGTACTTTTATCTTTCACCAGTCGATATTCCTAATATTGTACTTACAAAAACACAATACTTTGATAGACGCAAAAGCAACAGCAAGCGCAACGTGATGGCCGCTTTGCCACCACACATTCTAAAATGTTCTAGAACACAACAAAAACACATACCTCACATGCGCATGTCGCCCAAAGCTAAAATCTAAACCTAGCGACTACAAAAACAAAATACATTCGTAGACGCAGTCGCAGCGGCCATGATTCTAACAGCGACGGCGCTGAACAATTTAGAACAAAAACAAAAAGTTCATTCATACGTTCTAGCTCATATTTCAATTTCATTCATGAAACGAGCCGCCCATATTCCAATTTTCGCAATCATTCGAAAATAGTCAATATTGGAATATTTCACGTGGAATTATTTGCTAATATTTGATAAATCTTGAATGTTTGTCATGTCGAGTGGCCGCGGCTCCGTATGTATGTATGCACCCTTATATGTATGTAAATATGTCTTCTAACTGTTCGACAGTCGCGAGTTAATGCGACTGAGATTCCTTGAACAATTCCAGCGAATCACATATTTCTGTCCGCAAAGCCGCATATATGTACCCTATGATCAAAAAGTACCGGGAATGTTTAAATTAAACAAAACAAAGCTAAATTTAAGGCAAATTTATATTATCTCCTTCAAAATATGACCCGTCTGATGCAACACACATGTGCCAACGTTTAACCCAGTCCTGCAAACACCCCCGGCAGGCCGACATGGCCGTCAGCTCCTTCGTTGTATTCTCTTTGATCAGTGCGATGGCGCGTTACCATCATGCAAAATCCAAGAATTGTTTGCTCACATTTGCGGCCGTTTGCAACATACAGCATCTCTCAAAGGCTTCAATACGGATAAATAATATTATTTATTGACTGTCTGGCCCGATGGAAGGTGCTCATGGTGGACTATGCCTTGGCAATCGAATAAAACAGTAAACATCACCTTCCCTGTTCTTTTTGCTCATAGGGTATACATATCCCATCTTTTCACTGCCGGACAAGAAGACGGTCGCAGTTGTTGTTTTTTATATGCATACATTTTGTGTTCGTTGAAGGTTTGTATATATTTATATACATATGCGTGTATGCGCGTTTGGTTTTCTGGAGGCATCCATGGATATTAGAATATTTTCTCATCAATATGTGTATGTAAGTAGTTCATATTTGACTGAAGAGATTAAATAGAGGAATGCATATTCATATGATTGCCTTTATGGCTGTTTTACATATAAATCAATTCAAAAAAAGTATGAATAATGTTATATAGAAAATAAATTTCTAAATAACAGGTATTAGAAAAACCTGAATACACTATTTTAAATCAATTCTAATTAAACCAAATATAAAAAATTAAATAAAAATATCGAACAAAGAAAAGTGTGTACAGGACTTGAACCTGAGTCAAATATGGGACGATGTACTGCATACACGACACGTCTTTCACGATTGCGCTAAACTATAATTACTAATGAAATTTTCTAAATCACTCATTTATTCGATTCGCAGTTTTATATGCACATATTCTGCGTTAGTTGAAAGTTTGTATGCGTAATTATATGCATATGGATCTGTGTATGCGCGTTTGGCTTTCTGGACGGATATTAGAATGATATTTTCTCATCAATATAATTTGGATTTGAGGAAAGAGATTAAAGACATATGTACATATTTTCTGTTTTGATTGATTTATATAAAAATCAGATCATATCCAGTATGAACTATTTAATACCGAAAAGAAATTTCCATTTATGAAATACAAAAAAAAAAGGATTTTAAAGAAATTTTTATTAAAATAAACTCAAAAATTTTACCAAACTTTCCTGATTTCAATTGTAAAAAAAAATGTGCAAGAAAAAAAATATGACTTCTGGACTTGAGCCTTATTTTTTTTAAGCAGTTTTATTAAACCTTGTAGCCTATACAACTAATATTCTTCAAAATAGGACACACCGCTGGTAGCGGTCCTTCCACTGCAGGAAACATTTTTTAAACCCATCCGCCGGAATCGCGTTCAATTCGGCTGTCAAAGTTTTTTTGGATCGCCTCGATGGAGTCGAAACGCTTCCCCTTCAACTTTCTTTTCAGGCGCGGGAACAAGAAGAAGTCCAAAGGGGACAGGTCTGGAACCCCCATCTTGGCCAATGCAGAGGTGCAGAGGAAGGCGTTGTGCACCGGCGCATTGTCGTGGTGAAGGGTCCAATTGTTGACGAGGTCGGGCCGAACCTGGCGGTTTTTCACCCGAAGGAGCACTTCTTTGTAAAATGCCGCGTTTACAGTGCTTCCTGGAGGTACAAACTGTTTAGCTTTACGCAAAATTTGATCGAGTAGCATTGCTCCAACGACCGCTGCATTTTCGCCACTGCAAAAGTCTCACACACTTTTAAAACAGCTTTCACGCGCGGAGCGATGTTGACTGCACCGCTGTTGCCAGCGAACTGGAACCGGTTTCTAGTGGAAGGGGAAGGTCCAACGATCATTTTCCCCTACCAGCCGATTCGGTTGATCGCTTGGCAGACGCTCCGCGCGGGAAGGCTCATTACTTTTCAATCAAACCCTGTACATGCATATGTTTATATATTATAATAATCATTGTTTTGCTGGTAGCTGCGAATACAAATATGTACGTACATAGGTTAGGGTATCAAGTGTGCATACGCACATACAAATATGTACATGCATATGCAAAAGAGAATTGTTTTATCATTTTTTAGGCAAGAATTCGATCATTCGTATATTTATTCCCTAATTATTGTATGTGAATATGATTAGGCTATGCCTCATAAGGTTGGTCATGGTTGCTTCAGTGCATACATATGTATGTGTGCAACACTATAGGTATTTTTTAAAGATGCAATTGAACTTAGTTATCCCATATGTATGTTCAAATACGATTCTTTGAATTTTTCCTTTATTTGTTTCAAATTTCAAAGATTAATACTATCTAGAAAATGCACACATTTATTATTAACAGCAACATCAGCAATACACATCGATGCAGCATTCTCAGCTTTTGTACAGGAATTTAAGTCAAACATTTTTCTTCTTTCTATATTTGTGACAGGCACCCTAGGTGTGAGTTTGACAGGCACTTCTGTGCGTAATAGTGCGAGTGCTTGGTCCGTGTGCCTGAGTGCATTGTAATTTTTATGGTAGCATTAAAATCAATAGAATATCAACAAAAAAAAAAAAAGAAAACGAAATAAAATCTTTGACATTGAAAATTTACAATAACAAATATTTTTAATATATTTCTTAACTATAATAAGGCTTTTTTATTAAGAAATATATAAATTTGTACGACATTTGCTTAGGATTTTTTGATACGAGTTTCTATGAAATTTAACCAAAAGCTACCGTGACTAGGTACCAGCGATAGAATATCCGTCGTGGACATCAGCAAAATCGCGGTGCTCAGCAAAATCACTTGGAACAAATTGATAAGTAAAAAGTAAAAAGAGAAGAGCGACCTTCAGCTGTTCTTGGTTATCAAAATTAAATACTGTGCGGCGCGCCACCTATGCACTATCAAAGCAATCTTAATATCAACTACATTATCGACGCCAAATCGAATAGGGCTGCCATTTAAGTAAAAAATAAATTTGCGAAGAACACTTCCTCCTGGTCGTGAAGATTCGACAAAAAATCGAGCCACTACTAACTCACTACCATTTAGAGGCGGAAATCTACTAAAAAAAAACAAGAAAATATGGAGGAGGAAGAAGAAAACTTATCAAAGCAACTGCAAAATATGCAACACATTTGCGCTGAATTGAAAAATGAGCTACAACACCTAAAAATTGAAAACGCTAATCTAAAAGCTCAAACTGCATTCAGTAGTAAAACCAACAGTGTACACCAAAATAAAACACCACCTCAATATGAAACCGATGAAGAAGAGCTAGATCGAGAGACGGACTGAATCTTAAAAAGCGTCCATCTAAAAAATGAAAAGTGGTAAGTTCACAAATGAACAAAGAGGTTCAAATTCAAAGATGATAAAAAAGCCCCACGTCCGCCACCACTTATGGTAACAGCAGAATGTGAGTACCAAAAACTGTTCAACATAGCAAAGAACGGGTCAAGCAATGCGTTCTCTATTAAACTTCTGAACAATAAGATTTATAAAATAAACACATTTGATCCAGCTGATTATGGAAAGCAAACAAGACCAATAAAAATCTTCATCATTCGTGCGATTCTAATAATGGGTGATTTTTTAGCTATTATCTTTTTAAACAGGTGGTTTAAACAGCTGAGGCACGTTTCGTGTTTTGTTTCACAGTCAAACATCTTGAGTTTGGTCTATAATTTTACCATGAATCGTCTTACAAACGAACAATGCTTGCAAATCATTCAATTTTATTATAAAAATGCGTGTTCTGTTAAGAAAGTTTAAGATCCACTTTTTTATCGAAAAATTGTGTTCAGCGACGAAGCTCTTTTTTGGATGAATGGGTACGGAAATAAGCAGAATTGTCGATTTTGGAGTGAAGATCAGCCAGAACAATTGCATGAGCTACCAATGTATCCAGAAAAGGTCACAGTTTGGTGCGGTTTATGGACTGGAGGTATCATTGGACCGTATTTCTTCAAAGATGCTGCGAATAGTAACGTAACTGTGAATGGTGAGCGCTACCGTGAAATGATATCCAACCTTTTTTTGCCCAAAATGCAAGAGCTTGACTTGCATGACATGTGGTTTCAGCAAGACGGTGCCACATGCCACACAGCACGCGTAACAATGGACTTGTTGAGAGGCGAGTTCGGTGAACATTTGATTTCACGTTCAGGACCTGTCAATTGGCCACCCATATCGTGCGATATAACGCCTTAAGATTACTTTTTGTGGGGCTATGTTAAAGCTCACGTGTATTCAGACAAGCCTGCTTCAATTAACGCATTGGAAAACAACATTAAAGCATTTATATGTGAGATACCGGCCGAAACATTGGAAAGTGTATGCCAAAATTGGATTAAGCGGATGGACCATTTGAAGCGCAGTCGCGGTCATCATTTGCATGAAATAATCTTCAAACATTAAATTATATGGACTGTACTATCGATTTAAATAAAAATGTCATGCATTTTTCTGAATTTGACGTGTGTTTTTTTCAACACCAAAGCCTAAAAATCACTAATGCAGTGAAAAAACTAAAATAGAAATCGAAGGAGCCACTAGATATGTTTCTACTGACATTCGAATGAACTGAAGATAATAATAAGATATTTAAAATAATAACAATCTTACATGCGATTGTCAAAAATGAAGCGTGCAAGTCATGTCAGTCCTACGAACACACTCAAAACTATTGCGGCAAGCAGCCACGCTGCGTTAAATGTACGCAGGATCACAAAACAATCGACTGCACAAAACCAAATGAGCAGCCACCAAAATGCTGCAACTGTGGAGAAGCACATCCTGCTAGCTACATATGCTGCATAGTAGCCAAAGAACTTCAAAAAATTCGCGATAAAAAAATCTGACAGCGGAAAACTAACACTGGCGCTGAAAGCGCAACTAGAGGCATAGAGAGAAGTAAAGTTGAAGCAGTACAAAAACTATATCGCGTAAACCAATACCATCTTACTCACAGGTGGCAAAAACTAACGAAAATGGCACTACACATGAAGAAAATATGCTTTCAAAAATTATGCAAAAACTAACAGAACAACAAGAATTTTACAAATCACTTGCGCAAAGGTTGCAAAATCGTAAATTTAAAGTTTACCAGTCATTTACACATGCCTCATATTTTAAAAATAATGCTCCCAAAGTCAAAAACTTTGAAACTTACCGCACTATTCACCCGAGAAACAGTGAACGGGGCCGAAGTGCCGTAATTATTAGCACTACGAACACTACGAACAAGAAAAAGTCAGTACCAATGAATTCCAAGGCACCACCATCATAATCAAGGCTGGAGGTGATCTAGCATTTACAGCTGTTTATAGTCCTCCAAGACACCAAATCAAATGCGATTAATATGTTCCTTTTATTGAGCGTAATAAAACAAAATTCATTATGGGCGGCGATTCTAATGCTAAACATATCCTTTGGGGGTCTAGGCTAACAACCACTAAAGAAAGTTAGCTCTTCAAGGCGCTTCAGCAAACTGTAGCACTTCTTCGTCACCATCGACTTCTTCTTCACCAGAAAAGTCTCCAGTGCATATTTTAATATTGAAAACGGGCAAGACATGAATTCAGATCCTTCGCCAATCTATCTAATTCTCAGTGAAACAGAGATCTCAAACTAACTAGTCAATTCACCGACTGGGGTTATTTCCGCAGAATGTTAGAAGGATCACAGGACAATACGTTTCTATCGGACTCAACAACAAAGATAGATAACGAAGTTTTAAGACTGACAAGAGAAATACAACACTCTGCTTGGTCGAGCCCACCTTCTTTAATGAAAATTTCCGCTGGGCACAAATACACAAAAGATATAAAGAAATGGTGCTAAAGAAGCGAAAAATGCGGCGTAGATTATATCGAAAAAGATCACCTGTTCATATAGCAGCTTTGAACAAAGCAGCGAAAGAGCTCAGCCATAAAATTAAAGAATACTAAAATCAATCGTTTACAAACTACGTACAGCAATTAAATAATAAAAGAGACACAAATTACTCATTATGGAAATGAATCAAAAATCTAAACAGCCAGCTAACCATAATCCACCAATCAAGATAGACAATAATGGATGGGCGAAAACAAACACATTAAAAGCAAACATATTTTCAGACTACCTAGCACCAGCACCTAATAATGATGGCATAGCCAGCGATAATGATGGCGATATAGTACCCATACATGAAGATGGGATGTGCGACGAGATACAAAAGTTAAAGTCGAAGAAATCTCCAGGGTATGATTTAATAACTGCTGAAGTCCTTAAACAAGTTCCACAAAACATCATTACAAGACTAACAAACAATGAATGCTTGCTTTAAGCTGCAATACTTTCCAATTTATTAAAAAATAGCTGATGATATCATGATTATAAAACCAGAAAAGCCTCCAAACGATGTAGCATCATATTTACCAGTATCACTCTTGCGAATTTTATCTAAACTGTTGGCAAAATTTTTGATAAAGCGCCTGAACAATATCATGAAAATAAACAAATAATACAAACACACCAATTTGGATTCCACGCACGACACTCCACAATTGACCAAATTCACAGAATTACTCGTTTCAGAATTACTGTATCTAAAGCATTCGATAAAGTATGTCGTGCTTGCCTACTGTGCAAAATAAAAAATGTACTGCCAATAAAATTTTTAATATCTTAAAAACCTCTTTGTCCGAGCGCTATTTTCGCGTCAGATACGAAGATGAGTTCTCTGAACTGAAAGGGATAACAGCTGGTGTGCCGCAAGGAAGTGCACTTGGTCCCCTTCTTTATCTACTTTTTACTTACCACCTGCCGAACAGCAACAATTGCTTTACAGCAAAATTTGCTGATGACCCTGCAATACTAACTGCCGAAAAGGCAGAAATAGAATCTACTACACAATTGCAGCTTGCTATTAATAAAATATGCAACTGGACAGATAAATGGCACATTAAACTGAATGAAACAAAGTCTGTACACATCAAATTTACAAACAAAAAGACCCACTACTTGCTGATATACATAAACAGCATTAAAGTACACCATAACTACATACTGCAAAGTGTCTAGGTATGACGCTCGAGACGAAACTGAGGTGGAGTGCGCACGTGAAAAAGAAAAGAGAACAACGGGATCAAAAATTCCAAAATATGCGTTGGCTAATGGGTAAGCAATCATTTTTATCCACACACAATAAGATACTGCTTTAGAAACAAGTTCTCAAACCTATCTGGACCTATGGGATTCAGCTAAGGGGAGGAACCAGCTATAGTAAGACATTGCAAATACAAAGATTTCAGACTAAGGCATTCAAGCAAGCTGTTTGTGCTCCATGGTATGTTAGGACGCAAGATCTAGAACGTGACCTCAATATTGATTCAGTTTTGGCAACCATAAAAAAGCATGTGAACAATGAAGCTTTGATTCTTAATGATAATACAAAATGGAAACGAAGGCTCAAACGTAAAAAACCCCTAGATTTAAACTAATAAATAAACGAAAATCAGTTAAAAGTATGAATTAAATTTTGCTGAGGATTATGAATTATTTGTTTGTAATAAAACTCGACGAAAATTGCTCGTTAGTATGTATATGTATGTCATGTTATACTAGTTGTAATGAAAATACTAATAAAAAAAAAAAATTATACACCAAAAACTCAACAACAATCAAAGCAATAGAGTTCTCCCGGTGAATCTGATCCAAAGAAGGCGAAAACAGTCCCATCGGGCGGAAAGGTCATGGCGACGATTTTTTGGAATGCAAACGGCGTTATCCTCATAGATTTTTTACAAAAAGGAAGAACGATCACTGGACAATACTACAATGAGTTATTGGACCGCTTTCACAAAGAATTGAATGAGACACGGCCGCATATGGCGAAAAGCGATCACCACGATAACGCACCAGCACATACATCCGGAGTTGTACTCGGCAAACTGCATTAATTGCGTTATGGATTGCTGCCGCACCCCCGTCTTCCCCCGGTCTGGTTCTCCGCAACTTCTTCTTGTTCCCTAACATGAAGAAATGACTCGGGCAAAAAAATTAAGTTCGAACGAGGAAGTCATCGACAAGTCCTATTCTTTTGAGGGGTTTGTTAAAAGGGGATTATGTTGAAACGTATATATTTTTTTTAATTGTGTCGTCATTTCTAACACGGGTACTTGTTGAACCCCTTAGAAATACCAGCTGAATGTACGCTAATAGGCACAGTTGAACCCTCTTTTGCAGCAAAATTTGACGATCTAGCAGTTAACATTTTTGCGTTATTAATGAAAATATTAATATGTATGTTTAGATAACAAAATTTTAAGGCCATTAACCTCCTTAATTACACGAAATTTGAGAAGTTTTGTAGACACTGATCGGAATTCAATACAATTTTCGTATTATTGACTAGAAGTTTGCACATTTCTTGACTACCCACTTTTGCAAAAATTTTATGAAATTTGATTTTACGAACTTGGCAAAAAATTTCATTGTCAATGTCTTAAAGCTTCAGCACAAGTTGACTTCTCCATGGTAAGAGGCAGAAATAAACACGGCCGATGACCCTCGACTAATGCCTTTACAGTAGGCATGTTGGGAGTACGACATACGCCCCCGAGGAATTTCGCACTTTACGCACTGATCAATCTCAACGACCTTCAGCAAGAACGATGAGAGGCTGATTGACTTGAAGTCCTAAGGGAATACAGGTAGGATTTTGCCTGCCTTAGGTATGGAAGCAACTCTCACAACCCTCCAAGATTCAGCTCGCATAGATAGGAAGCAGCCAACGACACGATGCTTCCGCAGATTTCTGCTGCTGGCCAGGTATAATGCCATCATGGCCAGGTAACTTGAATGGTTTGAATGAGTCAATCGCCCACCCCATTAGATACTTATCCAGCAAGCAGTTTTGGGTGCGGGGAATGTGTGCGTGAATGCAGCACTTACGATAGCGATGTTCGGAGAATCCGACGCTATGACCCACAGCATCTTTTTACGTAATAGTCAGAAAAGGGAACGTTGCATCTCATTTTCATCTTTCAAATCTTGATAGTATTCTACCATGGCCAGTGGAAATTTTCAACCCTTGTCTAAACCTTGGCTGTTACCGATGAATATTATTTATCTATTTCTAAACTCATTATTCTATTAAAAAGAAAACTGTATTCAAGTACTTTTGTACTAAACTTAAATTATCGCTTTATACTAAAAATTTGTGTTTGTTATAATATATTTTTACCAAAAAATGCAACTATGCCTAAACTGTAAACGCTTTTGATTTCACCGGAGTGTGCTTTTAAAGTCCAGTTGCTTACGTTAATTCAGACGCATACGAGGCACGGAAAGATATAAAAACCTCACTCTCATTGTAGCTATAAATAAATAAGGTTTGCCCTAATTTCTGACGTAAGCCATGGCGTCTTGCGATTTTTTGTGTAAATATCGAGGTCCACCTGTGAATGGTGAAGGTAGTATAACCAACTCGCCATTGCGGTGTTCATTCGCCTGTAAAGCATCCTGAAGATGAACGTATCTCAATTTCGTTTGATTATTACGGATGTAGGCCAATCTCAGATTAAATTTTCGCATATTGATCTACCCAGTATTGGTTTGTAAACATTCCATCTCTAAGCAAAGTGTTGAAATTGTTACGTTTTGTCATTATACGGTAGCAATAGTAGTTCATACATGGCACTGTTTTACGCAGAGGTGTACTACCGATTGGGTCAACTTGAGAAATATTAATGGCATAACCATCTTCTCCACGACATAGCATCAAGGGATATTGTAAGCTGTCATAAGATCTGTGTAAGCCTGACATTTTTCCAAATTATTATCACGACTATGCAATACAATATCTCTTTTGTCAAATTACTGTCACCAGAAAAACATATAATATCTTGGAGAGATCTAATCAAATCTCTATCAATTAGCTGTGCAACACTTGAACACCGCGTAGATGCTTGTATATCTGGATCTGTAATAAAATATATTTGCAGGAATTTGTGATCATCGGGTCGATGTGGTAGCTAGTTCCCAGCTAAGTTGTACACTTGCCCTTGAATTTTAAATGTAGGCATGGACCCACGCTCAACGACTTGCTTACTCTTAAAAGAGGTCATTTGAAATGCGTTATTATAATGGCGAATATTGCGCATGATATGTTTGGATTTCTGATGATCACCCGTAAGAAGAGAGTGAAGTGGTTCAAGTGGAGGGAGAATTTCTTCTAACTTTACATTTCCTTCTAAGCCACACATGCCTCTCGATTCGTCTTTGAATTTCAATGCCAAGTGTGTGAACATCTACTCACATATCGTCCCCTTAGTATAACAATAGCCTATGTGCTCATAGGCTATTATTTTTTTATTGAATTTTTGGATTCTCCATCGTCGATTTTATATGTGGTCAAAATTTTGTCAAATTCTAGTTCCACAAAGTGGGTCAAAACGTCAGTCAAAAAATAATAAATATTTACAGACATAACGAGATTTGAGTGAGAACTACTTTCGACAAAAAGTTTGTAATTCATTTTCTCAAAACATCAAAAAATTTATAGGCTATTTTAATACTAAGGGGACGATATACCTATTGATAATATACGATCGTCCTTGTAAGAAATCGAAGGATCGTAACTCATGTCAAGATTTTCTTTACTTACCCATGAATTAGTAACTCGTGCTGATGATTATCTGGCTCTTTGTATTCGATATCTATCCCTATCTCCGTCTGCGGTGAACCTCACGCTCTACTGAAGATTCTCTCTCTCTCAGCTCTATATCTATCCCGAAACTGACTGAGTCGAGCCTCTCGTTCCGTTGACGATTCTTCATCTCTTGTTGAACGTACTCTTCTAGCATTCACTGTACTACGACCTATGTTAGAGCGACGACGTCTTCCAGACGTGACTTCATAATTTCTGTACAAAATTTACTCAGTTCTGTGCACAAATTGCCATATTATTAGTATGTACCGCAGTAAAAAATATCTAAATATCAGGTCAGTCCATAAGTTCGTGCGTTTTTTAAAGGTGCTTTAAAATGAATAAAAAAGATGTTTAAAGTATTAATTAATCAATAATAAATTTTCCTTCATTATTTACCATGTCTTTCCAACGTTTAGGCACATTTTTAATTCCCTGCTCAAAAAATTTTTTCTCCTTAGAGCCAAAATACGCTTCGATATCCTTTCTATAGCTTCTTTTGAGGAGTAGTTCTTGTTAATCATATGGGACAGGATTATTGTAAAGGACCCATTTTTCATCACCAGTAACGATACGGCTCAAAAAACTTTCATTTTCAAGCTGCTGCAGCAGCTGAGAACACACATTCACTCTCTTCTGAAGGTTGGCGACGGAAAGTCTATGCGGAACCCATTTTCCCACCTTTGAAACCTTTCCCAACTGAACCAGGTGCATGTGAACTGTTCCACGCGATGAATTTAACCTCTGAGCTATCACATCGACTGTCAAATTTGGTCAGCTTCCACGAGTTCGAGCAAGGCGTCGGAGTTAAAGACTTCAGGACGACTAGCGCGCGGTGCATCCTCCAAGTCGCAGTTACCACTTCGGAATTTTGAAAACCAGTTTTGCGCAGTCCTTACACTCACGGTATCCTCTCCGTGAACAGTGTTTATTTCTGCAGCAGCAGTTGTTGCATTTTAACCACTTTTATAAAAAAAATACAAAATATGCCTTTTATACGCGTTCGAAGATGCCATTTTATTTTTTAACAACACGTGCTTCTATTTGCGATTAAAATCACTTGTTGAATGCACAATATATCAAAGAAAATATAAATAGTTCCGTTATATTCCGCGAATAATTTTTTGTATGTAAAAATCCTACAAAAGTGAAATTATGGGTAAAATACGGACGAACTTATGGACTGGCCTGATACTTACCATTCAGAAACAAAAGATAATTGCTGATGTTATATCTTCAAAAATATTAATTTAAATCATATGCTGTAAATGGCTATCTAATATATATTAAATCAACAATGTGTTTAAGGTATTTAATTGGATAAGAATCGCTTCGAAAATTACCCATTAGTTGTCGTAAAAAGTAAAGTAAAGTAGTCTTTGGAATGGATAGCAAATTTAACGCGCTCCGAATTAATAAAAACTAGTCAAAAACTGTATTTTAATCGTGTGCGAATTATTAATATAGAACGTGAACAGTGCTATATATTTCTCTGTTTTTAGCACGGCTGTTTTCCAACGAATGATTTGCAAATACAAATGCTCAGCCGAATCAAGCCAACAGCGCAAATAGAATTGTATGTAAAGGGTGATTTCTCAAGAGCTATAGGAAAGTTTTTCAAAAACACACGTAAAATTCAGAAAAATGCATGATATTTTTATTTAAATCGATAGTGTACAGTCCATATAATTTAATGTTTGAAGATTATTTCATGCAAATGTTGACCGCGACTGCGCATCAAATGGTCCATCCGCTTAATCCAATTTTGGCATACACTTTCCAATGTTTCGGCCGGTATCTCACATATAAATGCTTTAATGTTGTTTTCCAATGCGTTAATTGAAGCAGGCTTGTCTGAATACACGTGAGCTTTAACATAGCCCCACAAAAAGTAATCTTAAGGCGTTATATCGCACGATATGGGTGGCCAATTGACAGGTCCTGAACGTGAAATCAAATGTTCACCGAACTCGCCTCTCAACAAGTCCATTGTTACGCGTGCTGTGTGGCATGTGGCACCGTCTTGCTGAAACCACATGTCATGCAAGTCAAGCTCTTGCATTTTGGGCAAAAAAAGGTTGGATATCATTTCACGGTAGCGCTCACCATTCACAGTTACGTTACTATTCGCAGCATCTTTGAAGAAATACGGTCCAATGATACCTCCAGTCCATAAACCGCACTAAACTGTTACCTTTTCTGGATACATTGGTAGCTCTTGCAGTTCTTCTGGCTGATCTTCACTCCAAAATCGACAATTCTGCTTATTTACGTGCCCATTGATCCAAAAAAGAGCTTTGTCGCTGAACACAATTTTTCGGCCAACTTTCCAAGAGCCCATTCACCAAAAATTCTGCGTTCGTTCGGCTTCAATTCTTGCACCAGCTGTATTTTGAAAGGCTTCACACCTAAATCCTTTCGCAAAATTTTCCAAGTTGTTCAGTAACAGAGGCCCAACTGCTGCGAACGGCGACGAATCGATAATTGCTGGTCATTATTAGCACTGGCCGATACAGCTGCGACATTTTCTTCAGTTCGCACTCTACGTAAGCGTGTTGGTGGTTTGATGTCCAATAATGTAAATTTGGTTCTAAATTTAGTCACAATAGCTCTACTAGCCGCTTCAGTGGGTCGATTAAACTCAACATAAAATGGAAGAAGTGCGCAATAAACTTTCTTAACAGAACACACATTTTTATAATAAAACTAACAAACCCGGCCTGCTTCGCTGGGCACACTAAAATAGAATAGAAAAGATATGATTTTCATATTATTTATTTCTTTATTCTTTATTCAAGCGCTTTGGCATAAACAATATTTTTTGTTTTTCTATTTGTTTTTGAGTAAATATATAATGCTGTTGGCTTCCCAACACGTGAACAGCCAATATATAGTTGACCATGGGTGAATACTGGTTCTTCTAAATTCATCCCGCATATTTCTAAAGTTTGCCCTTGTGATTTATTGATAGTTATTGCAAATGCTAAACGAATGGGCAGTTGCAAACGCTTGAATTCAAATGGCGATTCAGGTGAAATCATTGGAATTCTCGGTATTAGAACGTCTTCATTCTTGAATTTGCCAATTAAAATAGTTGCTTCGATAACATTATTCATCAATCGTTTGACTACAAGTCTAGTTCCGTTACATAATTTTGGATGATTAATATTCCGAAGCATAATAATGGTTGCACCAACTTTTAATTGCAAATAATGTGGCGGAAATCCAGATATATCCAATGAATTTAAAAATTCGGTTGGATAGTTAACTACTTGATCTTGGTCGATAATTGTGTCAACAGACCGGTATACAACAGTATCACCAGGTATTTTATCCAAGATATCTGCATTTATCTCGTTAACATCTTTGTTCGTACCAGCTAATATAGCTCGTTCACTTAGCCAATTGTGATTCTTGTAATTTTGTGTTATGTCTGGAAAAACCTTTTGCACCAAATCGGCCTTTGATTCTGCTATTTGACAAAAATGATCTGGAAATTTAAATAAGCCATTATTATCAATAGGAATTCGTCCATTGCCAGTTTGTAACAATTGCTTTGAAAAAACTTCAGCACTTGAATCATTTTGGAGTTGAAAGCGAACATTTGTGTTTAGTGTTAATTTCGTCACATATCCCCACAAATTAGATGCTTTCAAGCACGCATTCAATTCATCAGCTGGGGTTGATCGCGGAATAACGGGTAACGTTTGTCTAAAATCACCAGTTAATAAAATCAATGCATTTCCAAATAAACGTTGATTTTCACGCAAGTCTTTCAATGTACGATTAAGTGCCTCTAACGATTTTTTGTGCGCCATTGTACACTCATCCCAAATGATGATTTTACATTGTTGGGGTACCCTTGCCATTCCACTTCTTTTGGAAATATTGCATGCTGGTTCTTCATTAACTTGTTACTTTAACGGTAATTTGAGCGCGGAATGTGCGGTACGTCCACCTTCTAATAATGTAGCTGCAATACCCGACGAAGCAATAGCTAATGCAATAAATCCGTTTGCTCGTATATTGGCCAAAATCAATGACATAACAAATGTCTTGCCAGTTCCACCGGGAGCATCAAGAAAATAAAAGCCACCAATTCCAGTGTTAACGGCATGCATGATTGTATCGTATACACGCTTTTGTTCAGTATATAAAAATGGTTCATTTGCTTGTAGGTATGCGCTCAATGCATTTCTGTCGTATTGTTGTTCTCGTTCCAACTCTTTGTTGAAAATGTCGTGAATATTTCGATTTGGTGCAATCATACCAAGTTGTGTCAACGCTTTATTAGCAATTGACAAACACAGATCCTCTACCAAGATTAGCACTTCATTGTACATATTTGATGTATAATCCAAATTATGATTTCCAGTTGCAATACGCATTCGGCATAATATATCTTCCGTCATGCTGTTCTTATGGTTATTCCACAACTCACCAGGACTTGCTGGAAAACATGTTGATATGATTATTGAAATAACGTACGAATTTGGAATGGTGTGGATGATGCAGCTGAATCTGTTAAAGTATCATTCCAATGTGTGTCATCCTCAAGCAAATGCAATTTCATACATGCTTCGCGAAATGTAGTGCAGATTTGACCATTTACTGTACGTATGTTTTGAAATTGCATCGCTGGCAAAAACATTGTGATGAGTTTCAACCGGTGTTCCTTGCTTCCGTCTTTGAAAACTTTTCGATGCGTGATTCCAAGTGTAGTATTTTTGAGCTTCAGAATATAACAAAGTTATCGCAAAATCATCTGACCGACATAAATTGAAAAAAGCAGTTAACGTTGTTGCAGGTGGTTGAGTCGCTCTTTGCGCTGCATTATTTTCCGTGAAATAAACGCGTTGGCCATTTTCAAGATGAACGGCAAAATGTAAAACCGTTGGGTATCTGTCGTGAATAGGAAATGAAAAAATTCGCCACGCTGCTTCATTGCTACTTATATACCTGCCCATTTGGTATTGTGTAATTTCATAATTGCTGTTTTCAGCTACCGCTCCAAAAACAGCCATATCGCTACCTTTATGAATGTTCTTGCAAATATATTTGATCGATTTAACGGAATTACAATATTCAACGTTTATGTGGGCTTTATAAGTTTTCGATATTATAGGCGAATAAGGCACGATCCATCGGTTGTCAATTTCGATTTCTTCACCTCTAAGTCTGAGCTTTGTTGTAAATCCGTTATCATCTTTTGAACGTCGTCGGTACAATGGATATCCGTCATTGCCTGTTATCGTTTCAGCAGTCAAATTCCTTGGATAACTTTTGGAGCATTTACCATCAATCATGCATGGTGCGGCAGTATTCAAATTGCCACATGGCCACATCATATTCTTCATTACAATTTGTGATAATTCCGGATCAACTCTTGGGTCAGGTAATTCTGCCGAAATTATATCATCGATTTGGTTAGTTCTTATCTTTTCTTCTAACCATATTAATATGTGCGCTTGAGGCAGGCCGTCGCTTCTGCCACTCAGTCGAATACATCCAACAACGTACTGCACCGAAAATTTTATGTTTCACAATAAAATCCATAAATGATTTGAGTTTTTGCCGAAACACACGTGCTGTTATATCATGACGATCGCGTGATGATTGATGCAAGAATAAATTGCCTTTAATATTATTCCACTGCGGATTACATGTAAATGTAATGAAGAAATCGGGACGACCATAACGGCGCACATATGTCATTCCATCTTGTGCATATTCATGCATGTGTCTCGGGCTACCTATATAAGACGAAGGTAATATAACCGCTTGTCCAACGTTATTAGCGCTACCAACATTTTGAATGGCATCACGCAGATGAATGTATTCTTCAGAACGCAATTTACTTTGATTGAATCTCAAATAATTTAATCGTTCTGTTTCGATTTTGGCATACATGTCTACCAAGTACTGATGTAATAGTTGTCGACATTTCAAAATCGTATTCTCATCGTCGTCACGGACCATTAAACGATACGAATAAAAACTTATTGCGCTGACTTTTTTAGTTGTTTCTTGACGTGTTAAACGAACGAAATATATTAGCTAAAGTCAATAAAAAACTATTAAAATCGCTCGCCAGTTGATGGATTTAACATTCTGTAGTTGAAATGATAACCGTCATCACCATATAGGAACATTAATGGGTATTGTAAAGCATCATACGATCTATGGGTTTAAGAAACTGATTGCAATATAAAATATATTTGCAAAAATTGACATTTATCATCATTGAATGGTATTAGAGAGCCAATTTTATGGTAAACTTGGGCTTGTATCTGTTTGGTAAAAAGTCATCAAAATGATTGTCATTGATCAAAAAGTCACTGATATCAAATGATGAATTTACCTTAAAAGTTGGCATAAAATTATCTCTAATAATCTTCGTTGCACCAAATGAAGTCATATGTGTTATAGTTCCTAATTTTTTTCAGGAAATGTTGAGATTGTGCTGTTTTTCCGGATAATAATGTAAACAATGGCTCAGGTGGTACATTTAACGCTCGCAATTTTACTTTGCCGCTCAAACAACACATTCCAACAGTTTCGTTTTTAAATTTCTTAGCATGGCAATGTTGACACATTTGATTCATTAGGCCAATTTGAACAAAGTTATGGTCACTGTAGTTAACTGTGTGATCGTATGCAAAAGCAGCTCTGTTCCAATTGATGTCTCTTGGTCGATTTGATCTGGACCGTGCCATTCGTTGCCGATTTGCTTCATTTTGTTCTTGACGTTCTTCTGATGTCGCGTTATTCAGAGCATTTCTCATGCGCCTATTATTATTTGTCGAACGACCAATATGATAACGTGATTGTTTTGGCATTTGTACTGTAATAAACATGATTGTAATTATGGTATTCTGAGATTTTAAAACATGTTTTTTTTTTCAGTTTTGTGGATTATATTTTCGATGCATATGTGTTTAAAAGCCCAAGTCCACATGGTCAGGATTATTTTATTTTGTTGTGATTTTCTTAAATCATCTCTTTTCTTCTGAAAATTGTTGACAATTTGTATGACAAGACTATTAATTTTTTCATCAAATTTACGCATTTTTTATAAATGGATAATGGTTATAAAAGCTCCAATGTTTAATAAAAAATTGAAATTCATTTGCGTTGATTTGAAATTTAAAAACAATCTTCTTTTTTCCTGATCATCCATGAATTTTTCGTTTCAATTTATATGTTTTATTGAACATTGGACCTTTTATATTTATTTTCAATTTATATTTTTGAAAAAAAAAACCGAAAAAATTTTTTTTTCCACGAACACATTATTTCATTTGAACATTCGGATTTCACATTAAATTTTCAAGTTTCGTAAGAAATTATTCACTGTTCCAAAATCCACTCCAAAAAAATTCACAACAAATTTTTACACTTTGCAATTACGTCTTCTCCTTATGGCGTCCAAATCAGAAAGAAATATTGACACATTGTAACTCACACTGTCAATTTGACAGTTCAGTTCCGCCCCAAGCGTTAAAAAAGTAAACGACATTATGGCTGGTTCAAAAGAACGCTGTACGCGTTGCCAGTGTTCCGAATTACAACCAAACTTTACGAAACCCATTTTCAATACTTACTTAACAATGTGTGTAAGTTTGGTTTAATTCGGTGCAAAGACACGGCGGGTCCAGGTTTTGGCATATATTTCGAGACCCTAGTCATCAATGGGTATGAAAATTACCCCGTATTAAAGCACTTATCAACAGCTTTCATTTGATACCTATATTGTACATACACAACCAAAGGTTACCCGGATCCACGTTTTGACCTATATCTCGAGACCCCAGTCACGTAGCGGCATGAAAAAACTCTGTACTAAAGCATTCACCAACAGCTTCCATTTGATATCCATATTGTACATACACATTCTAGGGTTACCCGGGTCCACGTTTTGGTCTGTATCTCGAGACCCTAGTCACGGAGCGGCATGAAAAATACTCTGAACTAAAGCATTCACCAACAGCTTCCATTTGCTACCCATATTGTACATACGCATCCAAAGGTTACCCGGGTCCTCGTTTTGACCTATATCTCGAGACCCTATCCACCAATAGGTATCCAAACTATACGGAAACCATCTTCAATACCTACTGTAAGGTTGGTTTAATTCGGTGCAAAGACACGGCCGGTTAGCGAACACACACAAAAAGTTGACTTAATTTTATATACATATAAGATTCAATGATTTGCAAGCGTTGTTCGTTTGTAAGACGATTCATGCTTAAATTATAGACCAAACTGAAGATGTTTGACAGTGAAACAAAACACGAAACGTTACTCAGCTCTTTAAACCAACTTTTTAAGAAGATAATAGCTAAAAAATCACCCGTTACATAGTTATAATTACATGGAGTTCAGTTTGGTATTTCAAATAACGGCAAAATGTAAATATGTACTATGTATGTATGTATAAGTAACTTCAAGTGAAATATGAAATTAATTTATATAAATTTACGACATCACATAGAAACCTCAAAAATAACAGTATTCCCCCCTCTATTTAATGGATGTCTTCAATGAATCTGTCTATTAAAAAAACGCATCAAAATCCGTTGCGTAGTTTTAAAGATTTAAGCATATATAGGGACAGAGAAAGCGACTTTGTTTTATACTATGTTATGATATATCATTTTTGCGAAAACAAATAAAAATCATCGAAATCGGTTAAAATGTTGTTCATTATAGTTTTGAAAGCCTCGTACTTTGAGCCATTGTTGCTTTTGCCTGGAACATCTTTTTATATCTTTTCTTAATTTTGTATATCAGTGCTGGAAAAATTGGGTTTATATATCTTTTCGCTAATCGTAATAATTGTAAATGAAATTTTCGAGTGATAGCACCTACGAAAAATCGGCGGAAGAAGCACCGCGTTATAACCTCCGTAATAGGAAACTCGTGTTGAAAGTTCGCGAAGCTAAAATGGCCAAAAAAATGGTGAAAAAGTTCGTACGGTGACCACGAAAATGATTGTGCGATAGTTCAGCAAGACAAAGTATCGAAGAACTACGCAAGCAAATAAAAGCCTTGCAAAAGTCGCTAGACTCCTCTTAACAAGAAAAAGTCCAATACATCTAAGACCTAAATCAACGAGCAGCTAACAACATCATCAGTGTCGACGTGCCGAAGCTATTCCTGTCAGCTTCAAACCAGCCGGAGTTACCTCTACCAACTTTACGACAGTCAGCGCTATTCCTACCGATACTTATTCTGCCAGTAACAATTCTGCGTGTTAGCACGCCAACTCTACATTTGAAAGCGCTAGTTGCTTAAGTTTTCTGCCAGCCTTCAGTATCTAACCCAGAAAGTACAATGCAGTTCATCAATCTTAAAGCACAAATAGTACTCAGCATGAGCCAGGTACGTAAAATTTTCGATTTGCCAAAGTTCCATGCTTCGCCGGAAGACTGTTTTCTGTGGCCTTAAAGGAAACCACGGAAATGAATTCGTATTCGCAGTTGGAGAACCTGTTGCGTCTCCAGAAATCCCTGAAAGGGAAAGCCAGACAACAGTTGGTGTCGTTGTTGATGCACCCCTCCACTGTAGATACGGCCATGGAAACATGGGAATCCCGCTACGGTCGCCCGGAGCTACTTATTAGAAGCCAAATAGCGAAAGTTCGAGCGTTTCCACTAGGGTTTCTCATTTCCCGTCACATAATGATTCCCGGGAAACGAGAATATTTCGAAAATATTCCCGGGATTCCCGGGAAAATCGAGTTTTTATATTTACTAATTAAAATAAATTTATTAATTTAAAAACAATTAAAAAATTCATTTTCACATATTTTATTCATATTCACAAAACAAAAAAATTCATATTTATTCAAATAAAAACAAAAAAAAAAGTTATTTATTAGAAGAGTTTTTAAAATGAGTTCTGAGACAAACTAGCGCATTAACTGAATTGTCGTTGAGTCTTGTTCTAATTTTGGTGACAAAAAGGCCAGCAGTCGAAAATACTCTTTCACTTTCCACTGAAGTTGGTTTAATGCAAAGAAGAGCATCTAAGAGCATTTTCAAATTTTTGGTTAACTTTCCACTAGCTTCAAATAAATTAAATTCTTTTAATATAGTCTTATATTCTGTATCTCCAGTACTTTGTTTTTTGGCGCTCATACTATTTATAGCACTTTCAAGCTTTCGTTTCAAAACATTCGCGGGCATTTCTGCTTCTATATTGTTTTCCGTTTCGGAAATCAATACGCTTTCTTCATTTTCAAGTACAGTGGTGTCTTCAAGGATATTAACTGGAAATAGGCGGTGTAACAATTCTTTAGATAATTTAACCATTTCAGACTTCGACGACATTTCAAAAAACATATCATCTTGATTGGAGTACAATAAACTTGAATTATTTAGGTACTTTACCAATGAAATTAAAATTTTGGATCTTCGAGTTGTCATACGGAATTTAAAATTTTGTAATAATTCTCGAGATATTGAATTATCTAACGCATTTAACGTTTCTATTAGGAACGATAGTATTCCCTCACTCTTTATTAAATCCATATCACGTCGACATAATGCATCGGACGCTAATTTTACTGGACGTAAACAAGTAATTAATGTGCTTACAATTTGGAACAGCTGATCTTCCTTTTCAAGAAGATGTGTAGCATTAACTTCGCATAGACTTTTTTTAATCGGAATTCTTATTTGTTCAAATCTTTCCAACATATCTAATAAGCTATTCCACCTTGTCGTACAGTCTAATGATAGGTTTAATTCTTTACCATATTCTAATTTGACATTTTGCTGAAGAATTGTGTTACGTACTGGCGATTTTCTGAAAAATGATGCTATCTTGCGGATTTGTTTTATTGCATCCTGGATATGAGGTTTTAGATCTTTGAATTTAAGGTCACTTATATTTGTATCATGTTCATATGACATCCCTTCACATGTTGTATTTTCGTCTTTGTCAAGACAATCATAATTATCAATGTCGCTATCATCATCTGAATCTAATAATTGGTCTACTTGGTGCTGCTGATTTTTTTGCAATAATAATTCTGTCTTAGTAGAACCAAAAAGGGTATCCAGAACAGCCAAATGAATCCCATGTGTGTTGCATTGTAAATGGAAGGCAGGAGCTAACTTTCCAAATTTCACCATAACGGCTGCTCCATCAGTTATGATTGCAATAATATCTGTAGATAAATTCAAGTTAAATTCCTTTAACCGCTCATTAACTAAATCTAATGTTTTTTCAGCTCCGCAACTTCCTTCAATTCTTATTAATCCCAAATTTTCAAATATCCCACCATTGGACATAACATTGATATTCATGTATCTACGATTACGGCTGCTTGTCCACTCATCTACAGTTAAGAAAAATTTTTGATTTGCATTTAGAATAGTTGAAAATCTATATTTAAGTTTTGATTTAACTTCGGCATAATAGTTGAATATAAGATTCATTATGTGTGAAGGATTTTTAGGAAGAAAATATCCTTTCGCACAAATAGATTCACGAATGAACGTACTTTTCGAAATAACATTGATGGAAATTCCATCTACAGCTGCTAGTTTTGCAAGAATTTCTTCCAATGATTGTTTCTTTACATATTTTAAAATGGAA
Organism: Anastrepha obliqua; assembly: GCF_027943255.1. NCBI lineage: Eukaryota > Metazoa > Arthropoda > Insecta > Diptera > Tephritidae > Anastrepha > Anastrepha obliqua. The sequence goes on along the minus strand of NC_072897.1, from coordinate 40,509,415 downwards.
TTTTGATTTCCTGAAATTGATTTATCAGATTTGTCCGGCGATGAAGTACTTGGAGCGTCGAATTTATTGTTCTTGGTAACCAAATCTATTCCATGTTGGATTTGCATATGACGATTTATTCCACTTGTGGAACCTCCCTTTCTCATAATCACTTGATTACATTTATTGCATTTTGCTTTGTCCTTATTAGTAGAATCAATGGTAAAATAAAATCTCCAATTTCTTTCTGACGACATTCGTATTTTTTAATAACCCTTTAATTTTAATATTTAAAATATCAGTGGAATAATAACTAATTGTTATTAAAATTCAATTAAACTTACATTAATTCACAAAGAAATCTTTTAACCACTTTTAATATATAAAGACACCCAAACGCTATGACTTTTCAAATATTTGTGTTGCACAGCTGTATAATCACGAAAACAAGAAAGTCAATGCTTGCTTAGCTTACTTTGTTTTTTAATATTTTTAAATAAAAAAAGTAAAGACACCCAAACGCTATGACTTTTCAAATATTTGTGTTGCACAGCTGTATAATCACGAAAAGCTTACTTTGTTTTTGAATATTTTTAAATAAAAAAAGTAATTTGAATTTTTCATTTTAAATGATAATAAATGTTAAATAATCCCGGGAATTTACGTTTTTTTTCGGGAAATCGGGAATAGATATTTTTGCGGATTACCCGGGATATCGGGAACGGGAAATCCCGGGAGAGAAACCCTAGTTTCCACCCATCACCGGAAGACGAATCGCCAATATCCTCAATTTTATCTCGATGGTATCAAACTTAGCTGCCTTTCTAGAAAATTCAGGTCTATACACCTAAATAATCTAATATTGCTCGATGAATTAATCAGCACACATCTTTGAAATGCGTAAATTTTGCAATTGGCTGCAGTACACCGCCATGCATGGGTCTATGGCAATACCCGTTATGCCAACAAAGAATATGTATGCCCATGATGGAAATAATAATTATATGGCGCCTATCGTGGTACCGTTACTTTGCGCTCAGCGAATTTGACAATGAGTTACGTCGTTTTAGTTCCAGTATGGCCAGATCACCATTTTCGTAATTTTCTAGCCTGTTCTAATTAAAATGTAATGCTTATAATTATGTAAAATATACATTTTTTAAAAATTATTTTAATAATTCACTACGTTTTATTTAGCTTTACTTTTTTCTAACATCTGCTAGCATTGCCCGCGATTGCAGTTTTGTTGGTGTTCTTTCAGCAGGCAAATATCTCACTCGCTACTGCAGTGTTGCCTAGCTTTGGGTATAAAATCGCACTAAAATGCCCATTTAAAGAAAATAAAATACCAAATTTTTATTGAATTACTTAAAGAATTTTGTATGCGTGACATATTATGTTTAAAATGTGGGTTCTTTTTTTTATAAACTTGTTATGGCTGTGTACAATTTAATTTAAAAGTTCTTTTGTTGAAAGAAACTCGTTTGTTAAAGGAACGACTTATTTGCTATATTTCAGGTTATGTAACAAAATAAGGTACTCTTTTTGTAAAAAAGTTGTTATGGTTTTTTCAGTATTTTCTGCTATTTTGTTACTTATTTTTACTATGAATTCACCTCTTGATGCCCTATGTCCCACTAAGGATTGAGGACCGGACGAAACGATTACACCTCTATGGTTTTAATTCGCATTCAGTAAATTCAAACGATTTTTAAAATATGTAGAAAGGTTTTCAATGTTAAGAAGAAGAAAGGGTTTCAATGTTCATATTCTTGCATTAACTTAAAAGGAGCAAAAAATTAAATTTGCGCTTTGAAAATATTAAACTTTATAAGAATCAACAAATTTGCATTAGCACTAAAATCTTCTCAGAGTGACCTTTTTTAACATTCGTTTTAAGTCACATTCAGTAAGTTCAAACGCTTTTTAAAATGTGTAAAAAGGTTTTCAATCTTAAGAAGAGTTGAGAGAAGAAGATTTTATATTCTTGCATATAGCATTAAAAGAAACAAAAAAATAAATTTGCGCTTTCAAAATATCAAATTTTTTAAGAATCAACAAATTTTCTTTAGCACTAAAGTCTTCTCAGAGGCATTTTTTAACCTTCTTCTGTTTAATAGTACAGTTTGTTTTTAACCTAAAGTTTCGCTTGGTTTGAATTAAAACAAAAGAAACAAACACGGAACTTTAAAATTTTCGCATTTTGGGTATAAAAAAGCACTAAATTTATTGCGAAAAGCAAATGGTTGGCAATACTGCACAACTCGGCAAACGTGACGTCAAGCACTCTCTGATGGGCGCAATCTTTTTTCTATCATTCTTGTTTTATGCCCAAGGATTTTGTGTACCACAAACCTGAAATGTCGTGCAAGGCCGTAATAACTGTAACAAAAGAAGAGAGAAAGTGTTAAGTGTGTGACCAAAGTCAAAATTTAAATACGTGCTCAAAATGTAAAGATGCCGATTGTTCTAATCGCGCTGGAGCATAGTCAAAAATAAGCATCTGTGTTTTTGTTGCTTGCAACCTGGTCACAGTGTACAGAATTGCCGCAAGCGACAAGTGTGTGGTATATCGTCGTGTAATAAATTAGGCACTAGGTATTAGGTATGGTCACGTATGTAGGTATTGAAAGAACACAATTGATAGAGATTAACAAACAAATTGCAGAATATTTTGTTTGTTCGGAAGCTGATATTAGGGCGGAAAAATTATTACACGGGACGACAAGGTTTGTAAATAATAAAAATGGGTTTTCCAATAACAGGTGTTCCGTGTTCAACAAGGGAGATGATTAACAATTTTTTATGGCCGGAATTGGATGGTATTGATCTGGACAACGTTTAATTTCAACAAGACGGCGCTAAGTGCCACACAAGCAACAAAACCATTGATCTTTTACGAGAAAAGTTTCCGGCCCCTGTTGAGGACATAGGGCAGCCACTTTGCAATTCGGTTATGGAAAATTTCATGAAAAGGATATTGTAGTCGTGGAGGTCAATTTACTGATGTTATTTTCCACTATGAACGGCATACCTTCCTCTTTATAATGAAATAAACATCCGATCATTTACATATATTAAGAAATAGCATTTTTCTTTGAATATCAAAATAACATCCGTCATTGGAAAACCCTATAGATATGAAACTGATTTGCTTTGGCTTAAAGATAATCTGAAATTTTCCGAAAGTTTCAGTATGGTCATTAAACGCTTAGAGCAAATAGAAATGAAAATGGCGCGGGAAAGAGACGTGGGGAATGGTATAAAGCAAAAATCAAAGAGTACATCGAAAAGGAATATGCAAGCGACATTCACCTTATGATGTGAATGGAAATATTGATCGTACGTGGTATTTACCACATTTCGCCACATGTAATGTAAACAAAGGAAACAAACGTAGATTTTTTTTCGACGCCGCAGCAAAAATAAAAAATATGTCGTTGAATAGTGCCCTTATGAAAGAACCAGAAGAGTATCAACCAAATTCGCTGTTGGAAATATTGTGTAAGTTTAGACAAGGCAAATTCGCAGAGCTGCTCCAAGCCAATATACAGGGTGGCTGATGAATTTTGCTACATTAAGAAACTCAAATAACTTTTTTTTAGTGTATGGAATTCATTAATTTTTTTTCAAGTTGAAGGTCATTAAATTTTATTAAATGTAGCTTAACTAGTTTTAAACATAATTGAATTTAAATGCCCCCCATGCCTGTTGACACAAGTGCGGCATCTTAGTAAAAGGTTGTTCATTGCTGCTTTGAGAGTTGCGACAGGAATAGCCGCAATTGTTGCCCGAATGGATTGTTTTAGTTCATCCAAATTTGTTGGCTTTGTTTTATAAACTTCTTGTTTACATAAACCCCACAAGAAACAGTCAGGTGCAGTAAGGTCAGGCGACCTGGGGGGCCAACGAAATTCGGAGTTTCTTGAAATCAGTTTATTGGGAAATTTTCGTCGCAACTCTGTCATAACAGTCTGGGCTATGTGAGACGTTGCCCCATCTTGTTGAAACTACACAGAGTTGAAAGGAATTCTCTTTCGGCGTAGTTCTGGATAGAAAAATTCTTTCAGCATTTTCAAATAACGGTCTCCAGTAACCGTAACGGTGTGACCATTTTCTTCAAAAAAATAAGGCCCGACAATACAGCGTGAAGAAACCGCACACCACACTGTCACGCGAAGAGGATGCAATTCCGTCTCGTGGAGTATCTGTGGGTTAGAAGTACTCCATATTCGACAATTTTGTTTGTTCACATTGCCGTTTAAATCGAAATGGGCCTCATCAGACATGAAAAGGCAGTTTAACATGTTTTGGTCTTCTTCCACCATTTGCAGGATCTTCTGGCAAAATTCCAAGCGAATCGGCAAGTCTGCTGCATTCAGTTTGTTAACCATTTGAATTTTGTAGGGAAATAAGTCTAAATCTTTGTACATTATTGTTTGCAAAGACTGTCGGCTGACACCAAGTTGAGCAGATAAGCTTCTTGTTGAAACCCTTCGATTGCTTTCTAAAGCTGCAGCTACAGCAGCGATCGTTTCCTCCGTCCGAACTGGTGGGTTTCGATGATAAGGCCTTCTTGCGACTGTTCCTTGCTCAGCAAAATTATTCACCAGTCTCATTATGGTCCATCTACTCGGGGGATCGCCGCCAAACATCCGCCTGTACTCTCTCTGTACCAAAACTACGGACTCCAGTGCGTGATAGCGGCGGACTATCCAAATTCTTGTTTGCGTGTCCCAGTTATCCATTTTAATAAATTTTAAAGATCAATCTGCAAATTAAAACAAAAATGGAACAGATAACTTAAAAAGAAAAAAAGTTATTCAATTTTTTTTTGGTAGCGGCTTTCATCAGCCACCCTGTACTTTGAGCCATTGTTGCTTTTACCTGCAACATATATTCCAAATAGCTTGAACCTTTTTAAAGTCGTCGGCATGCCAAGGGTAGGTAGAAGGGTACACGAAACAGCGAAGGAGTTTAGGCATATGAGTCTTTCGTTCTTTCGAAAGGCTTTAAGATATACGCATTAGAAGTTCGCTGGAGAGCTCTAGTATATCAACTGCATAACACGCTTAACTTAAACGCAAATCTACGGAGACAGTGCTTCACGAGGTAATCCAAACAATAGAGGGATCTCTAGGAAGTAAACACTATACCATGGTAGCTTTCCTAGACATAGAAACGCAGTAACAACGTTAGCACTGATGCTATCTAACGGACGTTAATAGGCTTAAGGGTGGGTAATTGTATTAGCAATTGGGTCATCTCTATGATAGAAACCAAGATAATTAGAGCAACATAACTTCATAGGGGTACTCACAGGGGGGTGTATTATCTCCACTTCTTTGGTTATGTGTGATTAGCAAAATCTAAATAAAACTTAATGGAGGTGGGTTAAAAGTAGTGGTTGATATGGTGTTCATGACATTAGGACTGTGTTCTAATACGATCAGTGGCACCATTGCCCTGGGCGAGCTTAACTCTTAGGCCACAACTTTTGGCTTAAGTTAAAACAGGCGTGAAACAGATTTTATGCTTTTTACCACCAGATACAAGGTTGTAATTTTCACCCAGGCTGTAATTTTCACCCAGTCCAAAGTACTTAGAGGTAATTCTGGACCCCAAACTTAGCTGGAAATTAAACGTTGAAGAATGGATAAGGAAAGCAGAAAGGGCTCTATATGTTTGTTAACGTATGCTAGAAAGAAGATGGGGTCTTCTAAGTATACATTTTGATTGTATAAGGCGGTTATGCGACAAATTTTATCGTATGGATTGGTAGTTTGTTGGAAAGCTCTAGGCAGAGATTAAAATATCAAAATACTTTCCAGAATACAAAGATCGGTCTATGCAATAACGCTCGGTGCCATAAGTTTATGTCTTAGGAAGGCTCTTAGTGCACTGACACATGTTATTCCGATAGATTTGCATAATAAGAATATGGCAACCATGAGTGCATTTAGGTTAAATGAAGTGGGTCACTGGAAAGAAAAAAAGAAAGGCCTTGCTAATCTATTATTGCGGAGTTTTCTTAAAGGACTGACTACACCGTCCTACATCGTAATATTCAATGCAATAGGAAGTTTGCATTACGGAAGGAATTGAGTAAGTGATTCTCGCTAAACAACTTCGACACGACAGTCTATACAGATGGCTCTAAAATATATTTCGGTATATTCTTATAGACTTAGAAATGAAATATCTGTTCGTATTCGCACTGGCTAATTTAAGTCACTTCTTTCGATGCTGATCCTTTTTTTCTGGCCAGCCTAAATAACGAATGCTAATTGTGAAAATAACTTCTGGTTATTTTTGTTTGACCTGTTCGTGTTATAGTTTTCCTTAAGTTTTATCACATTAACTTTTGCTGATGCCGTACGCAGTAGTGCGCACACGCATACAAACTCATTTATACATGTGTCAAAAAGCTAAAGCTCATTGCTACACACAGAAATTATCAATCACTATTTGTGCTTGTGAAGTAAACTTAATAAAGTTATTATGAAAATTAATATGTTTTCCATAAAAACTAGTCATTTTTTAATTTCAAACCGAAATTGATACAACTGTCAAAGAATCAATAATATATTTCTCATAAGAAGGCTAGTTTAATCATCTACAAATTAGATCCTTCCGCCGTCTATCCCCTATAACTTCATATCTGCGATGGTTAATAAGACAATACCCTTTATTGTGTTTTACTATAAATTTACAAAGTAATCACTACGTTACCGAAATAGTTTTCGGAAAATACAGATTTTTCTTTCCACTCAATAGTGAACATCACGTAACCGCTAAAACAGCGCATACACTTTCAAAGTTCACAGTATTTTCTCAGCTGCTGTCCTGTGTTTTTTTTTGGATCCGAAGGGGGATCTTACATAGATATCGTCAACTAGACGGCATTCACGATTGATACTGCTCGCTAAAGGTACACCTCCTTTGGGACCACGCACAGTCTTACTAAACTGGAGTTGCGTAACAGTACACCTACGTGCTAAACCCTTAACTCCGACCTCTGTAGCTATGATTTTGCCCTGCCAAGCTTGCCTGTATGGCCCTTCAAATACCCTTCTCTCTACTCTTCGTCACTTGCTTGTCTCTTAACGCATTCGCGGACCATTCTTCCATCTTGTTCCCCACCAACTTCAATTGTAGCACATGATTTACAATATTGTGTGGAGTTACTCTCCCTTTTATTATTTCTTCCATTGACGTTCTTCAGATACATATTTCAGGAAGCGAAGAAAATATCTTCCACATTCTCACTACAACTGCCGCAGAACGAGCAGTCCGTTGCATTGTAGCCGAATGTTTGAAGATACTTTCTGTAGCAGCCATGTCCCGTCAGGAATTGTGTCAAATAGTAATTCGTTTCACAATGTCTTCTCTTAACTCATGTCTATAGGTTTCTGATAAGTTGATATATCCACCTCCTTTTTGTAGCTAAGTTCCAGCGATTTTGTCACTCAGTCATACTCCTCTGTCTTTCCTCTTTGCGCTCGTCCGCCGTTAGGCGCTTTTGGTTTTGGCGTACATTCTATCCATAATATCTGGTGGCATTATACTCGTACCCGATATGACACGCACCGCTTCATTCAACACTGTTCTGAAAGCACAGGCAACTCTAAGGACACCTAACTATCATTAACGCAATTCCGTTTGCATATCCAATTATTTGCACTTCCCTCGGCATTGATAGTCGCAGTACCCCATCGTAGAGAACATTCCATAGGATCGGGCTCAGTACATATTCCTGTTGTAATCCCGTCATTGCTTATCTCTTAGGACTTTATCTGTATCGTATAGAACTACTCTTTCTGACAGATAACTGATTATGACTCCTAGCAAGTATGACGGCGTTTTTTTCCCCTCCAGAGCCTTCATGATGTGAGGCCAGCATGCTGAGTTGAACGCATTCTTGCCATCCAAAGTGACAAGCAGTAACACAGTATTTTTTGTCGCCATTCTTCCACCTGACACTTTCAATGGCCTTGCTTAATGACCTTTTCGGAAGCCGAACTGGTGTTCAGATAGTTCAGCCCGCACTTTCTCCAGATGCTGCTCCAGACGCGTGCAGATTAATTTCTCCAGGATTTTACCCATCATATGTATCATGCAGAGGGGCCCATATTAACTTGGATCACCCGCTGGTTTATTCGGCCTCTGAAGTAGGACTAGTCGTTCGGAAATATGCCTTCATTTATAAACTTGGTGAAGTGTTCTGCAAAAAGCTTTGCATTGCGCTTGATATCGATTTTCAACGCTTTCTCATCTGCTTCTACCTACCATACTTTCGGAAATATGCCTTCATTTATAAACTTGGCCAAGTGTTCTGCAAACAGCTTTGCGTTCTTATCTTATCTTCTCAGCTGCCTCAGCCATTATTAACTACTTTCTGCTACGAGAAACGGGTTTGGGCTCGGTTGTTTGTATTGCATCGGAAAGAGTGTATGTACCATCTCTTCTAAAAGAATGGAGGAGTTGGTGCCTGTCCTCCACCTCCTTTGACCCTGGCCATAACAAGTTTGTAGCCATCGACCCAAGGGTTTTGGTCCACATTCTGGCAAAGTTCTTTAGGTTGTACAGGGTGCGCCATCTTATATGTCGGTATGTAAGCGCGGAATAACTTAGCTGTAAAGGAGGCCACTTGATTGATATTGTATTCAAAAAATAGTTTTAATAAATTGTAAATAACCAAACTAAATAAAAATACCTCACTTATACAAATCAGTTTTATTTTTTTTTTTCAAAGTTATTCAATGTTTTCACACCGACATAAAATATGGCGCACCCTGTAGTTCTTAAAAGTAGCTGCCTTGCTGCAACACAGTTGCTCGACAGCAATGGTTAAAATACTAGACGATATTAGAATTAGTTTTGACCACGTGGACTTGACTCTACTTTGTTTGCTTGATTTTTCTAAAGTATTTGACACAGTGGATAACAAATTGTTATGTGTTAAGCTTAAACACTATTTCGGCTTCAAAGACAGTGCAGTGAAGCTCATGGCCAGCTACCTTGGTGGCAGAACGCAGAAGGTTAAGACTAGAAAATTAACATCTCAGCCTAGATATGTACACACTGGTGTTTCGCAAGGGTCTATCCTTGGCCCACTATAATTTAGTCTTATTGTCAATGACGTTTTTACCGTTTGTCAGTATGTGAATTTCCATGCGTATGCTGATGATATACAATTGTACTTGTCCAGTCGTATTGTTCCCGTTGAAGATTTATGCTTCAAAATAAACAGTGATTTGTCTGCTATTTCTGTATGGGCTAATGAAAACTCTTTATGTCTGAACGCGTCAAAGTCATATGTCTTACCTACATATATGTAATAGTGTCGTGCATGTTGACAATATCCCTAAATTGTGGATAGGTACAAATTCCCTTACCTTTATGGATAAAGTAAAAAATTTGGGGTTTATTCTTAACACAAAACTTACCTATGCTCACCATACGAGTATAAATAGGGTTGTGGGGAGTATTTATGCTACATTGCGTAAGCTGAGAGTCTCTGCAACATTCACGCCAGAGAAAACTAATTATGCCTCTCATTACCTACTCTGAGGTGGTATACAGCAAACTTGACTCCACATCTTGCCACAAACTTGATGTGGCATTTAATAACGCCACGCGGTATGTATATGGGATGGGTAGATATGACCATATATATGCCTGGCGATCAAGGTTACTGGGCTGTTGCCTTAACAGTTTTTTGTCTGCTAGAAATTGCGTATTTATGTGGAAACTTACATTATTCAAGTTACCTCCCTATCTGACAGAGAAGTTAATACCAGTAAGGTCGCAACAAATTCATCGTTCCAACATTTAATTACCTAGCATCTTCTAGATTATTTCCCATTAACGCTGTTAAAATGTGGAACTCATTACCCGACACTGTGAAGGCTGGACTTAACAAATTTAACTTCAGGGCACAAGTCTATAATTACTTTAAAAGTGTTTGATTGCATTAAATTAGGGCATTCAATTTTTCTCTTCATTCTCTAATTACTACTTTTGTTTTTTTCTTTTCTTGTCTAAGTTAAATATATTGGATTGATTTTTTAATGAGCTGGTGTGAAATTTAGATTAAGAGACTTTTATGTTAAAAATATTGCAGTTGTATATAATATTGTTGAAGTACTATTAAAAGACCTTAGTCTTACTATGCCAAACTGCGCACACGCCTCTGTGCAGCAAAAAACGTACATCTTCCTACGCAAAGAATGTTGATATCGAAAAGCTGCAATCACAGCAGACAGCCAGAAGATTCGCCACTCGACTCTCACTCCTGCTCTCAGAGAGCACTGCCCAACAAACCGGCATGCACGAGCAATGGAGCAACATTTCTCGTTCCCTACGTACCGCCGCCGAAGAAGAAATCGAATTCCGACGAGCCCGAAAAAACAATTGGTACGACGAGGATCGTCATGCTGCCGCAGAAAGAAAGGATGCCGCCTATAGAGCCACGCTGCGATCGGGCGCGACGCGAGCAATGTGGGATCGCTACAGAGACCTAAAAAAGGAAGAGAGACGTATTATCCGAAAGAAGAAACGAGAGGCCGAAATACGTGAGTGCGAGGAGCTTAAGATGCTGGCCTACAGGAACAACGCCCGAAAATTCTACCAGAAAGTTCGGCGGCTTACAGAAGGTTTCAAGACCGGGGCGTTTTCCTGTAAGAACAAAGACGGCGAACTGGTGGCAGACAGCCAGAACAATCTCAAATTATAGAGGGAACACTTCTCGAACCTGTTAAAAAGCAATAGCTGCGCATGTCACAGAGAATGTGATGATCGCGATACCCCAATCTTCGCCGACGGAATTGACGTTCCGCTACCCGACCATGACGAGGTGAGAATAGCGATAACGCGGCTAAAGAACAACAAAGCCGCGGGCGCCGACGGACTGCCGGCTGATCTATTCAAACATGGTGGCGAGGAGTTGGTAAGGTGCATGCATCAGCTCCTATGCAAAATATGGTCGGACGAAGCCAGCCGATTGGAATTTAAGTGTGCTCTGCCCAATCCATAAGAAGGGCGATCCTGTAATCTGTGCCAATTACCGCGGGATTAGTCTTTTAAATATCGCCTATAAGGTTCTAGCGAGCGTATTGTGTGAAAGGCTGAAGCCCACCGTCAACCAAGTGATTGGACCTTATCAGTGTGGCTTTAGACCTGGAAAGTCTACCATCGACCAAATATTCACAATACGCCAAATCTTGGAAAAGACTCATGAAAGGAGAATCGACACACACCATCTTTTCGTCGATTTCAAAGCTTCATTCGACAGTACGGAAAGGAGTTATCTGTATGCCGCGATGTCTGGATTTGGTATCCCCACAAAACTAATACGGCTATGCAAGATGACGTTGCTCAACACCAGCAGCGCCGTCAGAATTGGGAAGAACCTCTCCGAGCCGTTTGATTCCAAACGAGGTTTCAGACAGGGTGACTTCTTAATCCTGATGTTGGAGAGGATCGTACGAGCCGCAGAACTTAATCGCTCAGGCACAATATTTTAGAAGAGCGTACAATTGCTGGCGTATTCCGATGATATTGACATCATCGGTCTTAACAACCGCGCTGTTAGTTCTGCCTTCTCCAAACTGGTTAAAGAGGCAAAGCGAATGGGTCTGGTGGTGAACGAGGACAAAACTAAGTACCTCCTGTCTTCAAACAAGTTGACACTGTTGACAGTTATAATTTCGAGGTTGTAAAACACTTCGTTTATTTAGAACCAGCATTAACACCGATAACAATGTCAGACTTGAAATCCAACGTAGAATCTCTCTTGCCAACAAGTGCTACTTTGGACTAAGTAGGCAACTGAGCAGTAAAGTTCTCTCTCGACGAACAAAACTAACACTCTACAAGACTCTCATCATGCCCGTCCTAAGGTATGGCGCAGAAGCTTGGACGATGACAACATCCGATGAAGCGACGCTTGGAGTGTTTAAGAAAGATTCTTCGTAAGATTTTTGGACCTTAGCACGTACGTTGGCAACGGCGAATATCGCAGGCGGTAGAGCAATGAGCTGTATGAGCTTTACAACGACATAGACATGGCGCAGCGAATAAAGATCCAGCGGCCACTTTGGCTGGGTCATGTCGTCCGAATGGATATAAACGCTCCGGCTTTGAAAGTATTCGATGCGGTACCAGCTGGTGGTAGCAGAGGAAGAGGAAGGCCTCCTCTGCGTTGAAAAATCAGGTGGAGAAGGACTTATCTGTACTTGGTGTGTCCAATTGGTGCCGGTTAGCACGAGAAAGAAACGACTGGCGCGCTTTGTTAAACTGGGCCAAAATCACGTAAGTGGTTATCGCGCCAATTACGAAGAAGAAGAAGTCTTACTATATACTATTTATATAAATAAATAAATGGCTTTCTTTAATTCATCTTCATCTGTATTGTATAGTAGTGCTCTTTCCGACAGGTAACTTTTTATAACCCTTTCTAGGTATGCTGGCGCTTTTTGCTCTTCCAGAGCCTTTATAATATGGGGCCAGTATGCCGAGTTGAAGGCGTTCTTGACATCCAGAGTGACAACTGCACAGTATTCTTTATCACCATGCATCCACCCTCAATAGCTTTGCTTGTAATGTTTTTCACTTTGCTGACAACGTCGATGGTTGACCGACCGTTTCGGAAACCAAATTGATGTTCCGATAGTTCAGCCGGCACCTTCTCCAGATGCTGTTCCAGGCGCGTGCAGATTAATTTCTCCAAGATTTTACCCATTCTATCTATCATGCAGAGTGGCCGATAAGAACTTGGGACACCCGCTGGCTTATTTGGTTTCTGAAGTAGGACTAGTTGTTCCATACTTTCGGAAACATGCCTTCATTTATACACTTGGTGAAGTGTTCTGCAAAAGGCTTTGCGTTGAGCCTGATAGCGATCTTCAGCGCTTTGTTCGGGATGCCGTCAGGTCCTGGTGCCTTAGCGTTGCCGAAACTTTTCGTTGCTAAAATCGCCTCTGCTTCACTGATTGTGACACTACTTTCTGTTGCGTGGAACTGGGTCTGGCTTGGTTGCATGTCTTGCTTTGGAAATAGTGTCTGTACAATTTTTTCTAAAAGAATAGGGCAAGTTGGTGCCTGTCCTCTACCTCCTTTGACCTTGGCCATAACGAGTTTGTAGCCATCACCCCACGGGTTTTCGTCCACATTCCGGCACAGTTCTTTAAAGCTGGCTGCCTTGCTCCTTTTAATGGCTTTCTTTAATTGTTTCCGCTTCTTTTTATAATTCTCGCGGAGCCTGTAGTGTTCTGCCAGCCCATAACTCCTTTGGGAAGGGCGCCTTGCTTTTTGGCATTCGCTTCTTAGAGTGCTGATCTCCTCGTTCCACCAGAACAGGCTTTCTGGACGCGCTCTGTCTTTTCCTGCTGTGCCTGTGTAAAAATCACACACTTACCTGCTTGATGCTCGTACTAGAGCCCTGCTGGCTTAAGTGATGTCGGTTATTGATGCACGACCATTCACTTCGAAGGTGTTTTTCCCCCCAGTGTTTAGCAGAACCGCATCAAGCCTTAATCAAGGCATCTCCCCTTTTATTGGTGTATCTGCTACCCCACTCCAAGACCCACGTATTGAAATCACCCGCAATTAATATACATTTGATGTGGTACCACGAGCGTTTTGCACAAGTTCATCCAGCAGGTTTTCGAACTCTGCTTGCGTCAATTTCGGTGGGCATGTAGCAACTGTAGAAATAAATGCCACATATTTTTGCTCGGGTGTAATAATCACTGTCGGTGATCGGTTTGTTCTGCAGGGTATTTCTCCCACAGGCTCATATTGCGGCTTTACCTTTGCTGGCCGAGACCCACGTTCCAACGTTTAGGTTTTTATGCTGGTCGCTGACTAGCTCCACATCCACCTTATTTTCGTATACCCTTTGTTTTAGGAGCTCTTGTGCAGCCTCGCAATGGCTTAGATTGATTTGCTCAAACCTCATTTCTTTCGTTTTAATATACGCCGCTTGATAAAGAGGACATTTTTTGCTCCCAATCTGGTGGTTTGGATCCGCTCTTTCGTTTCTTTTACATGCTTCGCAGAAAGGCTTTTTCTCGCATAATTTCGCTTCTGGCTTCTGTCGTCTTCGTTTGTACACGCCTTCGCCAAGTGTCCACACTCAGCATCTGTAGCATCTGCTCAAGTCATGCTTTTATCTTATTCGACATACCACTCAGCCGATTTTGAGTTTTAGCTTATCAAGCTGTTTGTGTGCCTGCATACGCCGCTCTACCGCTTTTTATTGCGCTTTCACTAAATAGGTCAAACTCGTTAACTTGCGTTCGTATTGCCTCACCTATGTCCTCTTTCCTAGCACCTTGCCAATCTTCTTCTGGTATACTCCTGTATTGGCTATCTGCTCCTTTTTCAATTGAAGCAGAATTTCGTTTTTGGCCGTCTTACTGATGCGTGTCACGTTTTCGCCGAGTTCTTGCAGGGCATCATCTTTCTTAACCACCCTGAGAACTATATGTCATTGTTCCAGCACACGCAAGGACAATCGCATCCGGCCTCGAGGGTGGTTTATTTGCCACTTTATTCTTGGCTGGTTTGCGCTTGACACTCATCCAGCCATTTTCCATATCCCCGTTTGCATTTTCGGCTTTAATCTCTCCTTTGCTTTTCTTGCCCGCACTTGTTGCCACTTTGTGCTCTTCCTCGTGAGTTGTTTTGCTTTTCTTGGGTGGCGTTTTTCTGCTCGCCTGTTTGTCGTCGCGTGGTCTTTTCGGCGTTCCTTCCGTCATTACGCTTCCAAGAACGTTTCTCTTGGCTTCTTTGATTTTCACTTCTTCCTGAGCTCTCGAGTGTAGTTTAGTGATTGTTTCGAGCAATTCCCTTATGTGGTTATTGATCGAGCGTTGCGGTAGACGGATTGCTTCTATCCACTTCCCAATCATCACACCAAGAAGCGTTAGGGTGTCACTACCCGATTGTGCTGCTTTCTCATTGTTTTGTTGCAATGCAGGTGGCGACGATTTTGCTCTCTCAGGGCTTTCTACACTGAGCGTCTTGATAGGACTCCGTCTCAGCTTTGATGCGCGCTTAAAAGGATCAGTACCCGTCATTATACGGCCTTTGGGGGTCTTGTTTTCCTCAGTTAGGTCCACTAGTAGATCTCTGGATCCACTTGCTCCTGGTGCCTTTTTGATAGCCTCTTCCAGGCTTTAATTATTACTGCCCATAATGGCTCCATATATATTGCTGCTGTTGTTTACTGTTGTTCTCATTTTATTTTCCATATATTGTTTTGTTTGCCAGCGCATCGTGTGTAGGGGGGCCGGGCCGAAATAAACAGGAACTGGTTTACCCCTGGGGACAGTGCCCCTACCCCAGTTCCACGGACGGATCGGAGCTCGTCCGGGGCAACACGTACTACTACCTCTGCGTCCAATACACACTTCCTGACTAGGGCCCGAAGGGGCTGGTCACTGATACACCCCGCGGCTAACACCTCGGCAGGGCAAGCTCACATCACTCTCCTCACTTCAATAACTGAGATGGTTTTTAAAGTGATGAGAGACTCCCAGTGCGCCACGTCATAAACTGGTCATGGTAAACAGACGCTGACCAGGAAGCCGTCCATTATGGAAACCGCCGCGTCTGGATTTTTGTTTTGCTTCCCATGATCTTGCATGATGAGGGAGACAACTATTTCTCAGAGGCATTGTCTTGGTGCCTCTGTCACTGGAAGCCTCATCGGATGGGCTGTCTTTTGGGCGCATCCTCCGCTCCTGGCCGCTCATTGTCGGGGATTGCTTATTCGTTTAAACTTATTTCGCAACTAACCTGCTACCACAGGCCTCCGGCTATCCCCAACCTGCCGACCCCCACGGTAGCTTAGAGCCCTGCTCAGTCGTCCAACCCCGAGGAGCGAACACTCCGTTCTTTTGCCCTGTGTGTGATCTAATCTGTGTCAGAGCTTTTAAAGTGCTTGCGCCCGCGGGCTCGGTAAAGATGCCAAAAAATACATATATTTTAATCGATTAATTAATCATATGATTAATCGCAAGGCATAAAGTAATAACAGCAATTAATGACACACAATTATTAATCGATTAGTTTCATCCTGTTAATTGATATTAAATCGCAGAATGACAATTTTCGAAATCTTTAAGCCTTAAGCTTTTAATTTTATCTAATTTTATATGTAGAAACAGTAACTTTTATAATCGTTTTGTTGTTAAGCGGCTGCGTTTTTCAGTAGCCGTCGCACCATCTTTTAAAAAATCCGTTCGGCTGGCACTAAGGTACTGATTAAATGACAATATTTGTTTTGAAGTCGGTGAAGTTTTGGTAAACAGTTTTCAATTCGTTAAAACGTCAATAATGTTTCAATTTTCTCCAGTATTTCCGTTATGTAATCTTTTCTCCTTGACGTTATCATTATCGGAGCGTCAGAATAATTAAGAAATTTTTGGCTGATGTATAAACTTGGTTTTACAAATCGTTCGAGCATGTAGTACATAGAATTCCATCTTGTTTTTACATATAATGTGGTATATATATTATGTATATATTATATAATTGACGATTATACTCTTTATTGGGTGTTTGGCCGTGCTCCTCCTCTTATTTGTGGTGTGCGTCTTGATGTTTTTGCACAAATGAAGCGACCTACAATTTTAAGCGGATCCGAACATCAAATGGTTTTTACGAGGAGCTTTTTCATGACAGAAATACACTCGGAGGCCTGCCATTGCCTGCCGAAAACAACCGTTTTGGCGAAAACATTTTACATCTTACATACACCTAATATCGTATAGGTTCGAGCATTTAGCTTTTGCTCATGCCTCCGGAAGCTTGCATTTTTCGCGGAGCATCATTAGCTTTAACGCTTCTTTTTAGTCACTTATCAATGTGTTTACACTTTACTACGATTGCATCTACTTCAGGAATGCTCCGTGAGTTTTCACATACCAAATTGAGTATATGTGCAAAACAAGGAATATGGCGTGTTCTGCCAAATGTGTTATACACTTATTTTACGATGTTTTCACCATTGCCAGCATTACAGTCATTATTTATTAACAAAATAAATGGACAGCACAAGTAAAACGGCTTCAGCCAACACTTGAAGGAGTTGAAAGTGTTTATAAACAATAATTCAACAGATGTATTGCTAATTTCTGAAACACACTTTACTGACAAAAACTTTACAAGAATATCTAATTATAACATATTTGTTACAAACGCCCCTGACAAGGTGTTACATCGATACTTAGTGATACTTATCGACAGAGTGGTAGCCTATTTTAAAGACACAATAATGAACGCCGCTACGAAATTCACTTCACAAGAAACTCTCTGTTCTTCCAGCTGTAAAATACCTGCACACATCCAAGAAAAAATCGAAAATTAAAGCCGCTTACGTAAACGCTGGCGAATAACAAGGCTTCCACTTCACAAAAGCAAGCTGAACGCAGCCTCAAAGGAAATCAAACAAATGCAATTTGACCTTATAAAATAAAAAACTTAAGAGACACATCGGAAATCTTGGATCCGGTATAACGACAAACTATTCACTATGGAAGGCTACAAACAAAATCGAAAACAAAATTTTATATGATACAAACTACCTATCAGAAGACTTGTCGGTAGCTGGACTAGAACGAATTTTGACATGGCTGAAGTTCTCGAAAAAAAAAAAACACTTCAAAAGTACATTCACCAATCATACGCTTAATGCAAACCTTTCCCCGACCCACGCAAAAAAGGACTCATGCAAACCAAAAAAATGTCACATTAGAAGAAATAAAACTTTACATATGGAAGAGAATTGATCCTAAGAAATCGCCCAGGTACGTCCTAATAACTGGTGAAGTTTTAAGATAACGTCCAAATTATTGCAATATCAAAACCATGCAAGGATCCTACGCAAGTAACTTCGTACAGACTTATAAGTCTACTGCCTGCCTATACTATTTAACATCTTTAAGGGGGGGGTAAGGGATAAAAATCGATTTTTTTTTGCATGTTATTGTAGTAAAACATTTCAAAAATACCGTGTTAAAATTTTAAGTCAATCCGAGCAAAACTTTTTAAGTTATAGAGCATAAAGCCGAGCCGCCTCAAACATCTGCCGAGACGCAGCAGTTGCGCGCGTAGTCCGTTACAAACGTATACCTGCGTGCGGACTCAGGTATACTTTTGTATCTGTCTATTGCTCCAAAAATATTTCTAGTACATTCTTTTGTATTCAATAACAGCTGCCGATGCTTCAAACTATGTATTATACCTATATAACAACTGTAAATCTCAAAGGGAGCAGAGAGAAGCATCATTTTGTCGTGCGACGCTGACTTGAACGGTTGCGACGCTGTTACTTTTCTTTAGTATTATAGATTTTTGTAAATAGTTTTATTAAAATGCCGAGATTATCTAAAGTAACTAGAAAAGATCAACGTAAAGGAATTCGTTTAGACAGACCAAAAAAACGACCGAATCCGAATAAAAAACAGGAGGGTGACTTAGACACTAGCGGTGCGTCGGCGAAAAAAATCAAAGTTAACACAATTAATAGCGTACCGGAAGACACTGAAAAACATTACCGAATCATAGATTTTTTGTTGGTATTTAATACATTATCTACGCTAGTTCAGTGTAAACAGTGCGGCAAAGATCTCTCTTTCAAGTGTTGTAAGAAAGAAGGACTTGGTTTTGAAATCCAATTGAAGTGTGATTCGTGTTCGCCACGCTATGTGCCCTCGTGCGAAAAAATTGGACGATCATACGAGATAAATAGTCGATTTATTTTCGTTATGCGATCATTAGGTATCGGACAAGCTGGATGTAATAAGTTCTGTGGTCTTATGGATCTCACATGCAATTTTTTATCCAAACCAAGTTACTTGGAAGCTATGCAAAAAATTTGTGACAGCGTAAAAACCACTGCTGCACAGTTCCTTTATTTTGCAGCTCAAGAAGAAAAACGTGCAACTTTTAAGAATACACAATCTGACAACTTGGCTGTTTCCGGAGACGGAACTTGGATGAAGCAAGGATTTAGCTCATTATTCGGCGTAACATCAATGATCGGCTATTGGACTGGCAAAGTAATTGATATTTTTGTGAGTAGTCTGTATTGCAACCTTTGCAAACTATGGCAAAACAAATTAAATACTTGTGAATTCGAAAGTTGGCACGAAGAGCATGTTGAAAACAACGAATGCCAAGCTAATCATACGGGACCTTCAGGTAACATGGAAACAGCTGCACTAATTGAGATGTTTTCTCGTTCAGAAGAACTTTACGAAGCGAAAATCGAAAATTACATCGGCGACGGTGACACTAAATCCTACGGTAACTTAGTGAAAGCGAAACCTTATGGTGAAAATTTTACAATTAACAAAAAAGAGTGCGTTGGCCACGTCCAGAAGCGGATGGGAGCGCGTTTACGCGATATTGTAAACAAAACAGTTGAGGAAAAAGAGGTAAAAACAGGTAAAAACGCTGGAAAGAAAAGAAGGAGTAAAATGCTTGGTGGTAAAGGCAAACTAACGGCTAAAGTTATTGGTAATTTAAGCCGTTATTACGGATTGGCGATTAGGAACAACTGTGATTCCGTAGAAAAAATGAAAACCGCTATCTGGGCCACTTACTACCATCAGCAATCAACAGATGAAAATCCGCAACACGACAAATGTCCGGCCGGAGCGGATTCTTGGTGTGGTTACCAAAAGGCCTTGGCCGAAGGAAAACCATTTAAACATGAATACACCCCACTGCCAGAAGATGTTTTGAACGCAATAAAACCAATTTACGTAGATTTGAGTAAAGACGAACTTTTAGAGAGATGCCTGGGTGGTTTTACTCAAAACACTAACGAGAGTTTAAATCAGTTTATATGGAGGATTGCTCCGAAAAAACTCTCTGGCAGTACAAGTATCGTTCAACTGGCAGCTCTGGTAGCTGCGTGCACCATTAATGAAGGCACAGGTGCTTTGCTGCAGTTTATGTATGACATGGGGATTAGCATTGGGCCAAGCGCTCACGAATATGCGAGAAGAGTGGACCAAACTCGCATCGAAAGATCTGACCAAAAATGCCACCAACAGACTAAGGAGGGCAGGATAGCTCGTAGACTTGCTAAAAAAGATGCTGAAGACAATGACAAAGCTAGTGGAAACATACTCTATGCTGCTGGAATCGACGACTCCGTGTAAGTAGAGAGGAAAAAGTATTTTCTTGACGTTTTCATAACTTAAAACTTTAAACGCGGTTTTCTCGAACCTTTTTTTTTAAAGTGCGTAGTCATTGGCATTTGAAAACTACTCAACCGATCCTTTTGAAATTTTGCACACATATTTTACATATAAAAAACCTCCCCCCAACGTTTTTTTTTCGCCATTTTTTTTTATATTAAGGTGGTTTTACACCTACAAAATGGCGGCATTTTTTCGTCAAAAATCACTTTTTACTTCAAACGACTACCAAATGGCTGAAAATGAAAATAAATCGTCAAAATAAACGTTGGGGGGAAGTTTAACTCATACTTTCACTTAATTATTCGATTTTTTTGATTTCAGATGATTCTACGCTGAGATATGCTGACTACTGCAAAATGTATTTTTGAAAAGACGTCTACGTAAATGTGCTCTCATTCGCTCATTTTGCAATATTTTTACATGAAAATTTTATCAAATATTCTTGAAATGTTACTTTATAATATGCAACAACTTTTAATAAACTGACTTGAACCGTTTCGCTACAATAAATTCATGAAAAAAGTGTTTTTTTTTTAGCGTTTATCCCTTACCCCCCCTTAAAAAGTTGCTTTTTGACAGAATCGAGCCCATTATACAAAAAGATAAAGTAATACCTTACCACCAATTTAGATTCAGGCAAAACATTCCACGATTCAGCAAATTCACAGAGTTACGAATAAAATTCTCTAAGGCATCGATAAAAAACGATCGTGTAACGTAGCCAAAGTTTTTGACTCAGTGTGGCGTGCAGGACTTCTACAAAAACTCTTAACTCATTTACCAACATACTACTAAAAAATAAATTATCAAATTCGAAGAAAAGTACTCTAATATACTAACAATGGAAATCAGTGTACCGCAAGGTAGTCCACCGGCAACGAAGAACTCTTTAATAGCAGTATTTGCAGACGACACTGTCTTGCTAGCACCAGACGAAGTTCTAAGGATGGCTGCTTATAAACTTCAGAAATTACTTAACAACAACATTCAATGGTTCGCGAAACAATACAATCCAACCTTCATAAAGAATAAACAAATTCACCACGATAAAAAAGCCAAATACTTACGTATGCTTATAGACAATAAACTTAACTGCAGTTACACATCGGTCGAAAACGACACCAAATCAAGACTAGATTTAAACAACTTCATTCGCTTTTAAGAAAAAAATTCAACTTTCTCACTAGAAAATAAAATACTAATTTACAAAGTAATTATAACCAATATGGAAATATATATATTATATATATATGTAATTGGCGCGTACACCCTTTTTGGATGTTTGGCCGCGCTGCTCCTCCTATTTGTGGTGCGCGTCTTGATGTTGTTCCAGAAATGGAGGGACCTACAGTTTCAAGCCGACTCCGATCGGCAGATATTTTTATGAGGAGCTTTTTTCATAGCAGAAATACACTCGGAGGTTTGCCATTGCCTGCCGAGGGGCGACCGCTTTTAGAAAAATGTTTTTTCTTAATTTTGCAGATTCGACCCTACGTTCTCTCTGTGAATTCCGAATGGTAGTCACGCATCAACCCTTTCGGCTACGGCCGCCGCCGTACAGTAGTACATACATATATAAAAATTGTACAACAAACGCAAACCAAGATACTTCTAAAGCAGAATGGTATACACTAAATGATAACATCCATCGAGACTTTAAAGGAAGCTACTTTTACTCCATCTTTCAGACAGCATACGGATTCCTCTGACGAAAAATTCCAGTTCTTTTGACTTGATCCATTCATTGAGCTAGTTTGCGATGGTCTTGTAAGAAGTGAACCGCTCCCCAATAAGGGCTGACTCCATTGATTGGAACAGATGGTAATCCGAAGATGCAATGTCTTAAGAATACGGCGGGTGGGACAAGATTTCTCAATTCAGTCCCTCTAAATATTTCTGGACCGATTTAGCAACGTGTGGCCTGTAGTTGTCATACAGCAAAATCAGTTTGTCATGTCTACCGTCCCATTCCGGTAGCGTTTCTTTGAGAGCTTGATTCAAACGCATTAGCTGCAGTTAGTAACGATCGCCAGTAATGGTTTCAGAGTTCATAATAGATGACACTCTTCTGATCCCACCAGATGAGCAAAATAACCTTTGAAGCATGAATATTTTTTCGCTATCAATTTATGTACGTACATACATATGCGGCTGCGTGTACTTGCCACAGCAAAAATATTACCTTTCGCTAAAAGTTCTCAAAAAATTCAGCGCACGTTATGAATTATGAGGCGTCAAAAAAATTGATTCGTAATTTACTCAAACAACTTTTTAGGTATTTACTATTGTGAAGTAGTATATACATTATTATTCGATATGTGAATTTTAATGTTCAAGAGGAAAAGTATTGTATGTATGCATAAAATTTTAGAAATAAAAAATACATATTAACTGAAAAATATTAGTTCAACAATTTGCGGCTTTGGTCCCTGTCATTATGAACAGCGCTGCATAGCTCACAGAAGCTTCAACAGACAACGGCAGTGATAGAGAGAGAAGTCTCACGAGCTACGAATAGTGTTAATTCTCAAAAATGAAGTGTAATCGCGAAAACTTTTTCACCTCGCCCAACTCGACAGCGTAGAAGTTCTTAACAGAGCTGATTACAGTGAGTTCTGTATAAGTATATTGGTTCCACATAGTTTTTGGTTTCTGTATGAAATCAATTTGCCAATGGCTTTTGGCAAAGCATTAAATATGCATTTATTTGTTCCTTTGGGAAACAAAATTTTATTCAATTTACATTTTATTACAGGAAATAATATACATACATATGTATGCATTTTTGCTTTTTGCTTATATCGTACAACTAAGTTCAATTGCATATTTAATAAATATAATGTTGCACGCATATGTAGGCACTGAAGCAACCATGACCTACCTCACGCGGCATCGCTTTATCATATTTACATGCAGTAATTACGGAGTAAATAACGTAATAATCGAATTCCTGCCTAAAAAATTCTAAAACAATTCTCTTTTGCATACGCATATAGATACATATTTGTATGTGCGTATGCACACTTGATGCCCTAGCCTATGTACAGTGGGGTGCACAAATGAGTACATGTTTGTACTCCGTTCACTTCCAAGTACATAACAGTAACAACAATAAAGCAATTCGCAAAATTTTTTTTCAATTTAATTTTTTATTCAATTCTTAGTAAAATAAATAATAACACAAAGCAAAAAGGAGCAAATTCTAGGAAATAAGCGAATAAAACAAAAACAACTTCTATGTACTCAATTTTGCACCTTTCACCAATTGTACGGATGGAGTATGTTTTTAGTGTTTTGTCCATAAACCTTTATTACGTATGACATTTTTCATACAGTTTGGCATACTTCCTACTAAATTTTGTGCAATTTCAGCCGGAATAGTTTGCCATTCGTGCTGTACACGCCGCCACAATTCGTCTGTATTGACTGGGGCTCTTTGATATTGTCCTAACCGTATGTTCACGATTGACCACAAGTTCTCAATCGGATTGAGATCAGGACTTTGAGCGGGCCATTGCGTTACCTCGAAATTTTGCCCAGCTAGCCATTCTTTCACAATTTTGGACGCATGTTTGGGGTCACCATCCCGTTGAAATATTACTTCTTCTTCAGGATAAGCGGCTATGTCAACAAAATGGGGAATATGAGTCTTTAGAATATGCAAATATTCCTGCTTCCTCATTATTCCGTCAATTTTTTGCAATGGCCCAACTTGCCACCACGTGAAACAGCCCCATACCATGACGTTTCCGCCACCGTGTTTCACCGTTTCTTTAATATGGTGTTTTTGTATGGTTTCTCCGGGACGGCGCCAGCAATACTGCTTACCATCGGACTGAAACCGATTAAGTTTTGATTCATCTGACCAGATTACCCGCTTCCAGTCATCTTCAGTCCAATTTTGGTGTTCCCTGACGAACTTCAACCACGCCTTAACATTTCGTTCCGACAGTGCAGGTTTTGGTTTTTTTAGAGCTGAGATATAGCCGATGTTATGAAGGGCTCTTGCTGCAGTCCATCGGCTAACGGATTTGTTTATAGCTATAGCCGCGTCCTTTGGGGTTAAACATTTGTCTTTTTTCAATTGTGACATCATGACACGTGCATCCGAATCCGTTAAAAGTTTTCGGCGACCTCTAACTTGTGGTTTAGCGACCACCCCTCTCCTTTTCTGGACTCTTATAACCACTGATTGGCTTATGTTCAGCTACTTGGCTATTATTCGCGTCGCGGAACCAGCATTTGTCATGGATATAACACTGTCCTCAATTTGTCGCGATAATTTCTTCATGACTTTAATTACGTATTAAATTGTTTCACTAACTTCCTCTATTTTATTAAATTTAAATGTGCCGCGTTCACAGTTTGCTTTAAACTAAGTAATCTTAAAATTTTCGAGAAAAAAACCAACGGTAAATAAATTTTTTCGCTGATATTATTGAGAGAAAACTGAGATCTTGCAGGTGCAAAATTGAGTACATAGAAGTTGTTTTTGTCTTATTCGCTTATTTCCTAGAATTTGCTCCTTTTTGCTTTGTGTTATTATTTATTTTACTAAGAATTGAATAAAAAATTAAATTGAAAAAAAAATTTTGCGAATTGCTTTATTGTTGTTACTGTTATGTACTTGGAAGTGAACGGAGTACAAACATGTACTCATTTGTGCACCCCACTGTACGTACATATTTGTAGGAATAAAGTGCCCTGTGTGTGCGGTAATATATATAACCATACATGCATATGTGTATACTAATAACACAGGCCGACAAAATTTAACCAACATTCAGACCCAGAAACCAGACTATATATTTCCGAAGGTTTATGATGCGCTGAATCCAAATCTGGCCTCAGAATTGCTCTATCAGCTCTGGTTTTCGAGATATCCTAACCTAAAAGTGCAAAAAACCCCGTTTTTGCCCATATTTGAGGTTATGTAGCCTTGCAGATGTTTTCTTTCACCAAAATTAAAGGATGGCATCTTTAAATACAATCCTTCTTTTTTCAAATGGCGTTTTGTTTGCTCAAATATCATTTTTTTTCGCAGAGATATCGCATTTTGAAATTTTCATGGGCAAAAATGGTGTTTTTTGCACTTTTAGGTTAGGATATCTCGAAAACCAGAGCTGATAGAGCAATTCTGAGGCCAGATTTGGATTCAGCGCATCATAAACCTTCGGAAATATATAGTCTGGTTTCTGGGTCTGAATGTTGGTTAAATTTTGTCGGCCTAGTTCCATTAAACACGAAAGATACGATTATCGTAAAAACTCAAACTAATAAATTAATTTTAGTTATCAATCCGAATTTTGCATGGACAGAGAAGCAGATATTAGTTTAAATTATTTCGGATACTTTTCCTTGTAGACTAGTGTAATCATAGTTTTGCTGTGAGTTTAGAATACATACAGTTTGTCAAGAATATCTTTGCATAGTGAAGAAAAATTTAAAATTTAAGCTTTGATCGAGAATTCCAGCAACAAATAAAAAAGAAAACAATAAATTTATACACACATTCCATTACTGTACTTGTCTACGACCATTAGGCGCCAACAGTTATTAAATAAACACACACATTACAAAAATAACAAAAAAAAAGATGTTTCCTCTATTTAAAAAGTGTCAAAAAAATCTTTCCATCATTGATGAAAACAACAAAAAATGCAGTTATTTTCCGCGAATTTCATTTATTTGGGTTTTTTTTGCAAATGGTATGGAATGTGAAAGGGGTAAGAAATTATTTAGTTTATTTAATTCTTCTGGATGTTCGCGATTACATACAAACGTCATTATGATCTTAGTCGTACGGTTGTCAGGTCATATTATTAATGATGCCATTATATTTTTGTCTGTTTTTCGCTGCTGGTGTTAGTTCGCCGATTGTTTTGAGGCCTGTCCACTCTTTGATGTTGTCTAGCCATGTCATTTTCTTCCTACCAATTCCTCTTTGTCCTTCAATTTTTCCTTGCATCAGCAGTTTTATAATATCATACTTGTCACCTCTTGTTATGTGTCCGAAATAAGCGACTTTTCTCCTTTTTATGTCTGTGAGCATGTTCCTAGCGGTTTGCATTCTATTTAGCACTACGTCATTTGATATTTTGTCATTCCAGCTTATTTTCAACATTTTTCTGTAGCACCACATTTCGAAAGATTCTAGTCGGCGTATGCTTACGGGTTTCAATGTCCAGGCCTCGCATCCATATAAGAGTGTTGACCATACATAACATTTCAAAATTCTTGTCTTTAACCCGATTGGTATGTCCCGGCGTGTCAGTATCTTTTTGATCTTCATGAAGGCCGCTTTAGCCCTTTCTATTCTGCCGCTTATCTCCTGATCATGGTCCCATTGGTCATTCAGCCATACACCCAGATACCTGAAACTTTTTACTCTCTCTCTATTGTTTTGCTACCTATGGTTAGTCTCGCATAGGAATAGTCTCTGCTGCTTTTATTTATAATAATAAATTTGGTTTTATCAATATTGCTGTGTTTTTCAACTTTGTTTACAATAGTTTTGAGATCCTGGAAACTGTTTGTTACTAACGTTGTATCGTCTGCGTAGCGAATGTTATCTATATATATCCCATTAACTTTAATACCTATTTCTGCGTCATTTATTGATTCTTTAAATATTTTTTCTGCGTACGTATTAAATAATAGTGGCGATAGAATGCAACCTTGTCTCACTCCTCTGTAGATTTTTGTCTCTCTTGTGGTGCTGTCTCCGAATCTGATTTCTGCAGTCTGATTCCAATATAAGTTTTGTATACATTTGACGTCATATTTGTTTATGTCCAAATCTTTCATTATATTACTTCAAATAGCTTGTTATGTTGTATTTTGTCAAAGGTTTTCTCGTAGTCTATAAAACACATGTATATATTTTGATTGGCGTCCTGTGATTTTTGTGTAAGCATTTGAAGACTAAATATTGCTTCTCTGGTCCCAAACCCTTTCTTAAAGCCAATTTGTGTTGTTCCTATAGCGGCGTCGCATATCTGATAAATTCTGTTGTGGATGATTTTAAGAAAAATTTTAAGCGTATGGCTCATTAGACTTATTATCCGATAATCCTTGCATTGTTTTGCATTGGTCTTTTTTGGTATCACAATAATCGTGGATTTTAACCATGAGCTTGGATAATTAGCAGTTTCATATATGTGGTTAAACACTTTCATTAGGGTTGACATTCCACTGTCATTTCATCATTTTCGTCTGTTATAACTTTGTCGTTTGTATCGTATAATGTATTAATTGCATTGTATCTTCTCAGGTTGCATATTTCCTTTAGTTTTCTGTGTGAATTAAAACTATCATGTAACTTTTGCAACCGCTCTATATCCTCACATTGTCTGCCCATCCATTGATTTCTTGCGTATCTTATTTTGTCTCTGATTTCCTTGTTTCTACGTTTATATTCGTCAATGTTTATGTTCCGATACTTCCTTCTCTCATTCATCAAGCTCAGAATTTCATCATTCATCCATTTTTCTTTTTCTACATTAATTTTTGTTCATTGTGTATTAGTTGCCAGTATTCTTATCTTGTCAGCAGTATTACTCCACCATTCAATCAGATTTTCACCAGTATTGCTACTTGTCAATAATTCATTTAGCTTGTTTTGGAAGTCATTTCTAATATCGTCGTTTTCCAGTTTTTGTATATCGATATGGGATTTTTTCTGTTTTGTTTGTGATGTTAATCGAGTTCGTATCGTTACCAGCAATAAGTTATGATCAGAAGGAACGTCTGCGCCTGGTAGTGTTTTTGCCCATATCATAGATGATTTAAATCTTTTGTTAATCAAGATGTAGTCAATTTGATTACGTTTTATATTTCTCATTCCATCTTGTGGTGATTTCCATGTGTACAACCGTCTCTCTGGTAATTTATAATACGTGTTACCAATTATGAATTCCTCTTCTTGACAAAGTTGCACTAGTCTATTCCCCCTTTCATTTCTGTCTCCAAGACCGAATTTTCCAGTCACATTTCTTGTTTCCTCTTTTCCTACTTTTGCATTGAAGTCGCCCATGATTACTCGTATATTTATATCATGTTTCTTAGTCAGCATTAGAATTTTTTTAAGGTCATTATAAAAACTTTCAATCTCGTCATCAGTACAGTCAGCATTGGGAGCATATACTTGGATAATATTTAAATCAACTCGGTTTGTTTTCAATTTTAGGATCGCCATCCTGTCAGAGTATGGAATAAATTCGCTAACTTTCCCACAATGCTTTTTCGCGATCATAATGCCTACTCCTCTTCTATGTCTTGAAGAATCATTTCCTGAGTAATAAAAGTGTACGCCTTTTTTTATGCAGCCATTTAATTGCCACCATGTTTCGCTTATACCAAGAAAGTCAAGTTTCAGTCTGTTAAATTCACTGATTGTGTTCTCTAATTTACCTGATTCGTATAAATTTCGTACGCTCCTTGTCGCAATATTTAAGCTCCTTAAGTGTTTCATAATATTTTTACTCCTATTATTTGTGTGTTGTTTGTATGTAATTGTACCTTCAGTGGTTTCCCGTTGCCTTCTGAAGGATTATTCATTTCAATAGTTTTTGGCTGCTAATATCCTATTTTTTGCTTGTTTGGCCGTTAAACGTCTTATATACACTGGGTATTGTTTACTTGTGTATACAAATTGAATTTTTCGTTTGCTCTTATACAATTAATACATTTATTTTTGAGGTCGTCATTGCACTCGCTTGATTTATGTTTTCCACAGCATCTGCTGCATGTTTCTTCGTTTTTACATTCTAGTGATTTGTGGTTGTATCCTTCGCATTTAAAGCACTTCGTCACGTCAACTCCGTCATACACCTTACATTTTCCCCATCCAATACTGACTTTTTCAATTTTTAGTCCGCTCGAGAAATGTTCTTCATCCACTTCCAGTATAGCATTGTAATATGTTTTGTTATTTTTTTGGACTGCGGAATTCATTGTATTTTTGCCATGAAAAAGCTCCTCATAAAAACATCTGCCGTTCGGAGTCGGCTTGAAACTGTAGGTCCCTCCATTTGTGGAACAACGTCAAGACGCACACCACAAATAGAAGGAGGAGCTCGGCCAAACTCCCAAAAAGAGTGTACGCGCCAATTATATATATATATACATATATTGTTTCAAGACCTTTATTGTACTTTGATTTTGCTTCTTCAAACATTCTAATAAATCTTCATTGCTCTTTTCGAAAGACATACCTGTTATCATCAGTTTTGGCTTAAGTGGTCGGGGGATCTTAATCTCGTATTGGTCACTTAAATATTTTTCCATTATTGCTTTAATTTTATTTCTTCCCTCATTATTCACACTATTAATTATCATAGTCCCATTTTGACGTGTTTTTATGTCAGCAAACTAAGAGCTAAAGTTTGGGTTAATTTTATTATTCAAGTCTTGGTTTGTTTTATCACTTGTTTGCTTTGTTTTTGGTTTTATTACAAGCGGCACACGTTTTTTTAATTATGGTATATCCTTTGTTTAGTTTGGGCCATTCTTGAGTTTTAACATGCTTGCATATGTGCTTTTTTCCACAACCAATGTTTTGATTTTTTTACATAGTTTTTCACTCTCTTTACCGCCAGTTTCAGTTTGCTCTTTCATTTGTTTCGCCTACTTTTCGTACTTTTGTTATTTCTTCAACATTTTGTTTGTATATCTCCTGTTGGATTTTTAGACTCGCCATTTTTTCGTTGAATTTCTCATCCATCGCTTGCAACAGTTGTGTCATTTCTCTCTTGTTTGTTCTTAGTGCCTCTTCAAAGTCACTCGTATATTCCTTTAGGTGTATATTATTTTTCATTGACGCTCTCCTGAATATCCCGTATGACTAGATCAACGTTTTGAATGTATGTAACACACTCCTCGGAAATGAATTTCACCATGGGATGTGTTCCAATTATGGTCGCTTTATAATTGTCCAGTCCTGAGCATTTTGTTGCTGAGTGGTATATTTTTCCACATACGCCTTCGCACCGGTATCCCGTTTCACCCCGTATTGGCAATTTGCATTTTACACATTTTTTGTTATCTGCCATTTTGGGTTATGCTGATGGTCCGTTTGTTTACTTTTTGCGCCGATTTTGTTGTTGATGTTTTTGTTTTTATCCGCACTGTTATTTTTACTTTCACTGTTATTTTTACTTTCACTGTTTATTTGCTTGCTATTCAATTTCAGCTCAGTTTAACGTGAGCAATTAAAAAGATCACAAGTTTATTCGCCACCGATACGGAGTCTCTATCTCACTTTGTATCAATGTGAATGTATATTTTGATATCACTTCTTTAATTATGTTTTTCGCAGAGCGATTCGAAATCTCGTCCGTCCTGACCGATTTCAATTAGTCGTTATGATGAATCTTATTAATTCAGTTTTATTAGTTGGCGATCTTTTTCCTGCTTTTATTTTTAAATGAACCCACAAATGTTCGATTAGGTTAATGTCGGGACTTTTGGCGGGAGTATCAATAACTTTGGTGCAGTTGTAAAGTAACCAGGACCTGCATAAATAAGATTTATGTTTGGGATCATTATCTTGATAGTATTTCTATTTAAATTTGTTCGAGTTTTCCGGGTCAACAAAGCCGAATTTTCTAATACTGGAAGACAATTCGTTTTTTAAAATATCAAGATATACTTCCTTGGTCATTATTTCGTCCAAAATTTAGATTTCACCCACTCCCATTGTTGATACACAACCCCAAACCATTACTGACAGTTTTCCAATCTTTACGGTAGAGATAATATTTTTGTTTTGTAGTGCTGTGAGAGGCTTACGTCAAACTCTCTGGGGTCCATCATGGTAGTAGAGCATCATTTTCGTCTCATCTGAGAAAATAACGTCATCCCAGTACTCTGTGGCTAGCGATATGTGCTCGGTGGCAAATCGCAATCTTTTATCAACGTTTTGTGCTGATAACAGGGGTTTTTTCCTAGCCGCTCTTGAAGAATATTTGTGTTTTTGCAACACTTTCGAACAGTTTCATGAGAAATTCTTAACCGTAGTCTTTTTCCGCTTGAAGAGCTAATCCTCTTGTACTGCTTTGCGGGCTATTATAAATAGTTTTAATAATTTTACGTTCAATTCGCTGCGACACTTTTTGTGGTCTGCCTGTAGACCCTTTCAACTCGAGTCTTTCCTCATTTTCAGCGCGGTTTATTTTATTATATAGAGATCTAATATTGAGGGGGAACATATCGGCAATTTCTCTGGCTGATTTGTCTTTGTAGTGATTGAAATACATTAATTGAATAATACTTTTTGAAACTCGTTTTCCTGCCATTTTTTTATTCAAATCTGAGATTACTTGAAGCACTGAAGGCAATCACTTTATAACTAAATAATTTCTTACCCCTTTTACATTCTATACCATTTGCAAAAAAACCCAAATAAATGAAATTTGCGGAAAATAACTGCATTTTTTGTTGTTTTCATCAGTTATGCAAAGATTTTTTTGACACTTTTTAAATAGAGGAAACATCGTTTTTGTTGTTGTTTTTGTAATGTGTGTGTTTATTTAATAACTGTTGGCGCTTAATAGTCGTAGACAAGTAC
The DNA here is from genome assembly GCF_027943255.1 of Anastrepha obliqua. Lineage (NCBI taxonomy): Eukaryota > Metazoa > Arthropoda > Insecta > Diptera > Tephritidae > Anastrepha > Anastrepha obliqua. Next base: position 40,477,642 of record NC_072897.1, on the reverse strand, counting down.
AGTAATGCAATGTGTGTATACTACATTTTTTGTATTGCGTATGTACGGACATAAGCTAGCTCAGAAGGAAATGGTGCAATATCTTGCCTTCATAAGCTATTACAGAACAGCTTCCAAGCAAGTGAAATGCTTATGTCAACAGCACTGCTCCCAGAGCGCTTCCAGTGCTCCTTCTCGAGAAGTGAGTAGGCAAGGTGTTACAAAATGAACTGTCCGCTACGTAGCTACGAGCTAACGTTTGTATACACAATTGTCGAAATTTACAGTTATAGCGGTACAAACAAAAAAAAGCGACGCGTTCATTTCTGTAAATTTATTAAAAGTGTATTTTTGGGATGAAAAGACGTGCTTCGGAAAGTTAGAAATAACTTAAGTAAAATTTATAATAAAAAGAGTGAGTGTAAATTAAATAAATAAAAAGATGGGTAGAAGAGGAATGAGCGCGAGTTCTATAAAAGAAAAATTTTAAAGGAACGAAATAATTTAATACGCAAACTTAAGCTATGTGAAAGAAAGAATGAAAAAGTAGAAGCCCCAAAAAAAAGTGTAATGCAGAAAAAATCAGAAGTATAGTTTTACAATAAAGTGATGAAATAAATGTTTCTAGTTTTGGTGCAGTAGATAACAAAATGCAAATAGATAACCAAATGCTAAAGAATTTATTTGATAAATTAAAAGAATGGTACATCAACTACCATCCAACAAGGGCTTGTATACAAGCGGTGTTAAATATTTTAAATTCAGAAGGACTAAATGTGCCAATTTCCCTAACTGGACTGCTTAAACATGGTAAGTCAAAAGCTGTTTTAAGAACTGTGTCTCCTGGAAAATATTTGCACATTGGGTTAGAAAAGCAGCTAAGAAAAATACCCGAATGTGCTTTGTCCGATTATGACGATATTATACTTGATATTGGAGTGGATGGACTACCACTTTATAAAAGCAGTTTAGAAAGTTTGTGGCCAATAATTGGAAAAATTGTTAATATCCGAAAAATTGAAGTATTCTTGATTGGAACCTATATGGGTAAAAAAAACCGCATAATGTAGATACTTATCTTCACGACTTGGTAACTGAACTAAAGATATTAGAAGAAAATGGCCTTATGCTGAATAGCCGGGAATTTAAATTCGAAATCAGGCTGCTTTAGCAGGCTGCGGTAAATGTTACCAGAGAGGGGAAAGAATTAAAAATGTTATAACTTTCAAAACTAAATCATCGCTATTAAGACTTTAATGAAAGAAAACAACCTGATTTTCACAAAGAGATGTATAAAAATAATCCAAGCAGTCTACAAACAATAGGCATAAAAATGATCACACAATTTCCGTTGGAGCCCATGCACTTGTTGGACTTAGGCGTTATGAAAAAGGTGTTGCACATTCTATTTAATGGGAAAATAGATGTTTCAATCACCACCGACAGAAAGAAAATGTTATCCACTCGGTTATTATCATTAAGTTCATATATTACGAACGATTTTCAGAGAAAACCGAGATCTTTTGATGAAATTTCACGATGGAAAGCCACGGAATTTCGTCAATTTATTCTCTACACTGGACCAGTTGTGTTGAAAAGTATGGTTGACGAAAACTTTTATTATGAATTTTTACTCCTTCATACGGCATATAGATTACTATCTACTCCTGCGAACTTCGCATCGAATGTTATTACAACAAATGAGTTATTGACCTTGTTTGTCGAAAATTTTCCAAGAAAAGGATCATTTAAATGTTATAAAAATGTAAATGATATTTTGTATAGTAAGTTGCAATAACAATAATATTTACTCCAATGTCTAACATGAGTATTTCCTTTCAATTGTAGAATCTGTTGCAGAAAGCGCAATAACATGGGACAACTATATTGTTGAACTTAAAAAAGGTTTTAAAATCGCAAAGAATCGAGTACACAAGACTACATGCCTTGCTAAGAAAAAAATAATTTAATTACATTTATTTATCTTTTTTGTTTAAAATTCTTATTTATATGTATACATACACATTTGTAAAGAAAGATGCACGTATGTGTATAAATCATCTATTAAAATACTTATAATTATTAAAATTAAAATAATATTTTGAAATTATCGTTGCTGTTTGGAAGTAAGATAACATCACATGACAAAGACGGCTTCTTGCAGCCCTTACAAAGTAAGCGAGCAAGAAGGGCATACTGCCAGGCGTTTGTGAAGCGCTTGAAGACAGCTCCTTCTCAAAAGCATTCTCGTACAAGCGGTGGCATAAGGACTTGCAATAACACTTTCCATAAGATGCTCCGTCGAAAGCGAAAATGCAATGCCTTGCGTTTTGGCTCATTTCATATAAAAAATAATTAAGGAAATCATGCAGATGGTAAGGCCCTCCCGATTCCAAAGAAGAGCTTCTGTAATCGCTTTTCACTCCTTCTTTATTGAGTAAAGCCATGTCAAGTGATCCTCGAAAATTTCACTAAGTCACGGATTTTAGGGCAAGATGTCTCGTTGTATAGTCAAAGTCATGTTAACGCTATTCTATAAATATTTCGCGCAAATTCCAATTTTAGCAATTGTTATTAACAATTAAAGTTTTAAGCAAGATTAAATTGAAAAATTAATTACTCCAAAACTACAATAGATAATGACGTGAAATTTTGCATACCATTCAAGTATTGTCTGTACTATTTTTTAATTGTTAATAACTTTTTTTATTGTGACAAATAGATAAATAAATAATAACTTTTCGTAATCAGTTGCATTTTTTCATGCTTTCTTCACGCTGTTAAACAATCGGACTTATGCATAATTGTGCGAAAAACGCTTACCTTCAATAATCTGAAAATAGAATTTTGTACTTTTACTCCATTTTCGAGATATTGACTGTTTTGTAACTTAATGCGCTCGACGGTGGCATTGCTACCATCGGCTGATCGGTCGCACGGCGGCTTGAGGGACCGCGCAAACTGAAGTAGCGTACAACTAATTTCATTAAAATAATTATATTGTATTAGAAGTCCGAAAGATTCCAACTATAGTACATTTTTACCATAATATGACATTTTTACTTTTTACTTTTATTTGCTGATAGTATTTTCAAACAAAGAATCGTCTTTTAAAAAAATTCGACTTTGAACTTTTTTCCAATTGTAGGTTGAAACTGGTGATATTGCCGCGTATTTTTTATCGCTACAGCTCCTTTGATGTGGTTTTGATATTTTTTTTCATGAGCATCATGCTCAAGTTGAGAGCAAAAATCAAAATCGATTGTTTTATGGTTGATACTGTTCTTTTGAAGCAAAGCGTCTTTAATATTTTTCACAAAAGCTGAGTATGGATTTTCTGTTTTTTTCTGATTTTTTAATTCTGCATTTTCTTTTCCTTTTCCGGAATTAATAAACAACAATTGCAACAATTTCTTTGAGTTCCTTATCGCATAAATCAGAATACCATTTTTTTTAATTGGTGATTCGCCTAGGTCTTGCAGAATTTTGTTCACTTTATCGAATTTAAAAGAATGATCAATGTTCTTTATTTCGAAATGAAAAAGAAACGTGGCGATTTACTCTAGCGGAGTCAGCAATTTTAAATGTTTTATTAACTTTCACATTAAAAATTGAAGTGTTTTTATTTGAGGTTAAAAATAGCAAAAAAAGAAAAAAATTTGGAGAGTATGTAAATATCTAACGAAATACACATTATACAAGCAAACATCCATTCACTCTGAAAAGAAATAATTTTCAATCGAAATTCAAATCTTGTTTGCAACAGCAGACTACAATAGTTTATTTACAGTATGTGACATATTAATTTCCAATGTGATAATGTAAGCGATAATAATTAAATAATTACTGGAAGAATATTGAATAAATATTACAGCTCATCTCGTATTCTGACAATGTTCACCTAGTGCGATCACAATGGTTTTCGCACCCTGATATAATTCTTTGCGACACATTTTACAAACATATTGACCAATATATTTTTCAAATTTATCATTCCACTTAGATGTCACCAAAAATATTTTGCGTCGGAAACAATTATGGCCTTTTTTCATAAACGGATTACAGCATTTGCTCGGTCGAACCATATTTATAATAATATTGAAATATGCAAATATGCTTTATCACCAGTCACCACTTAAATCGAACTGACACAAAGCAGTGACGACTTCAGTCAATAGGCAATAAATCCTGTGCGGGCATGTTCAAACGTGCACGCTGCTTCAGTTTGCGCGGTCCCTCAAGCCGCCGCGCGACCGATCAGCCGATGGTAGCAATGCCACCGTCGAGCGCATTAAGTTACAAAACAGTCAATATCTCGGAAATGGAGTAAAAGTACAAAATTCTATTTTCAGATTATTGAAGGTAAGCGTTTTTCGCACAATTATGCATAAGTCCGATTGTTTAACAGCGTGAAGAAAGCATGAAAAAATGCAACTGATTACAAAAAGTTATTATTTATTTATCTATTTGTCACAATAAAAAAAGTTATTAACAATTAAAAAATAGTACAGACAATACTTGAATGGTATGCAAAATTTCACGTCATTATCTATTGTAGTTTTGGAGTAATTAATTTTTCAATTTAATCTTGCTTAAAACTTTAATTGTTAATAACAATTGCTAAAATTGGAATTTGCGCGAAATATTTATAGAATAGCGTTAACATGACTTTGACTATACAACGAGACATCTTGCCCTAAAATCCGTGACTTAGTGAAATTTTCGAGGATCACTTGACATGGCTTTACTCTATTCTACTGGGAGGGAATCAATTGTGTATACGCACATGCAAATATGTATGGATATGCATTAGGGTGACCGCAAAAAATTTATGTCGGAATTTTGTTCGTCTGGACTCCCAAAAGGACGCAAAACAATTCCTCTTTATCCTCCATTATCCTGTGCCGCCCTTCAGGTGTACAATGCTGGTCCAAGGATAAAGTATATCTTTTTGGCTATCCAATTCACCAAATCTCCGTTTGTAAACTACCCCCAAATCGTAAAGTTTTGCGTGTTTTATTTTATAATATACGTGGTGTGAAATTAACTGTAAGAGGATCAGCAAAACTTCCCAATCGAGAAGTTGCTAATTTTTTGGGAAAAAGCTCAAATTCCAACTAAACATGAGCAAGATGCAATTACTAAGCTGGAAAGACTTTACGGCGAGTGGAGAACTTTTCAAAAAGACCGGAAGAAAACATCGGAAACGGTCAAGAACAAATGTAAACAGTTTGTTGAAAAGTTGGATGATCTATTTGGTATTAATCAACAAGATGCCATGGCTGTGATGAAATCGGAAGAAAAAAAGGCGTTTCCATTGAAACAGAGGTAGAAGGGCTGCCCAGGCTCCATGGTTGGAGTACATCTCAAGTTGTCTCGAGCTGAACAAATCAAGGCGAAAAGGAACTTGCAAAAATTAACCGACAAATCCAAGAAGAAACTTTTGACATAGGTGAGTTTTTTTTATTATTATTATTCTAAAAAGGAGATAAATAATAGATAATATATATTTTTTTAAATAATAGGTACCTATTGATAACACTGCCCTGCAAATTTCAATTTTTCTGATGCGAATAAGATGTGACTTAGTGTTTCCGAAGGGAATTTTCGCGCTGAGCACGAATCCGAGTTCAAAAATTTTCCATCACGTCATGTTTTCAAAAAAAAGGGGGTTGAAACCCCTAAAAATAGCGTATTTGGCCATTTTTCAAAAATTGTGGAGCAGAACCCTGACGTGCTACGATCTTCGTTATTGTCAGTAATTGAAGGTTGAACTTTGCTCTTTGAAATAAGCCCAAACCCAAATTGTTCGCATGCACCCTTAGAGTAGGGGGTGTACTTATGTCTACGGGGGTAGGGAAAAAAATGAACATAGGAACTTATCTACACCCAAGATAAGATATAATGAAAAATGCAGTGTTCCTAAGGTATTTAGTGTCGCTGATTACAAACCTGTAGTCAGATTCCCAAAATTCAAAATGGCGGACGAAAATGTTAAAAATTTATCCGATTTGCTTGAAACTTGTTACTAGGGAGTTTTTTATGCCGCTGATTACAAATCTAAAGTCAGATTTCCAAAATTCAAAATGGCGGATCCAATATGGCGTACGAAAATGTTAAAAATTCATTCGATTTCCTTGAAATTTGTTACTTTGAAACAATTCATCTTCGCTTTTCTAATATGGATGCAGAGTTATTAAGGTGACACCTTTATTCAAACTAAACACAAATTTTTACCTATTTTAACTTTTTAGCAGACTTATGCTCTACCATTAAAAGAGTTAATGTAAGAAAATCGATTGTTTTTATATTAAATTTGAATATTTAATAAACAAAAAATATTAAAAAATACAAAAAAAAAAAGAAAAAGGAGTGTAATATTAAGATCGCCTCCACGTGGTGCACTCTGGGAAATATAGTTTTATCAATTCTATAGCTAATTGACCTTCAAGAAAATATTCAAATTTAATATAAAAACAATCGATTTTCTTACATTAACTCTTTTAAAGGTAGAGCATAAGTCTGCTAAAAAGTTAAAATAGGTAAAAATTTGTGTTTAGTTTGAATAAAGGTGTCACCTTAATAACTCTGCATCCATATTAGAAAAGCGAAGATGAATTGTTTCAAAGTAACAAATTTCAAGGAAATCGAATGAATTTTAAACATTTTCGTACGCCATATTGGATCCGCCATTTTGAATTTTGGAAATCTGACTTTAGATTTGTAATCAGCGGCATAAAAAACTCCCTAGTAACAAGTTTCAAGCAAATCGGATAAATTTTTAACATTTTCGTCCGCCATTTTGAATTTTGGGAATCTGACTACAGGTTTGTAATCAGCGACACTAAATACCTTAGAAACACTGCACTTTTCATTATATCTTATCTTGGGTGTAGATAAGTTCCTATGTTCATTTTTTTCCCTACCCCCGTAGACATAAGTACACCCCCTACTCTAAGGGTGCATGCGAACAATTTGGGTTTGGGCTTATTTCAAAGAGCAAAGTTCAACCTTCAATTACTGACAATAACGAAGATCGTAGCGCGTTAGGGTTCTGCTCCACAATTTTTGAAAAATGGCCAAATACGCTATTTTTAGGGGTTTCAACCCCCTTTTTCTCGAAAACCTGACGTGATGGAAAATTTTTGAACTCGGATTCGTGCTTAGCGCGAAAATTCCCTTCGGGATCACTAGGTCCCATCTTATTCGCAAAACCGATGCAGGGCAGTGTAAGTAGAAGTAAGTAATTTAATACCTATACATACTGTGAGCGCCAAAATAAAGTGTACAAAGCATTTTGGTATAATATGGATTTTACTTCAGTCTTTTATAACAAAACAATATATTTTAATTTGAACAAAAAAATAAATTAGAACAACAAAAGTTGTAAGACGAAAACAAAATTTAGTTCATATTTTACGCGTCAAAATAAAGTGTACAGCGTACATCAGTAGCATTTTAGCGATGTTGTACGGTAAAAAATACCGTTACATTTGGTTGTTTACTTCCTTTTTCGAAGCATTGAAACTTTTTTCATATTGTATTTTAATAGGTTGCGATCGGCAGAGTGAAAAGTTTTTGTCTACAGTAAATTAAATTCTATTATTTATTTATTTTAATAATGGGTAAACAAACTTCGGCTGATGTTAGAGAACTGGTACTAAAGCTTCGCAATGAAGGTAAAACCTTTCGTGAAATTGGCTCTATTGTCAACAGAAGCCATAATACTGTAAAAATAGTTGAAAAATACAAAAAGTTCAGCAAAGTAGAAAATCGCCCAGGTGCAGGCCGTCCAAAAATTTTAAATGAGACTGAAGTAAGGTCTATAGTGTGTGATGTGAAGAAAAATCCCTTTAAAAGTGAGGTCAAAATATCACAAGAAGTTTCAACTGCATCAGATACTAGCGTAAGTGCCAGTACAATACGTCGAGCGTTGCCCGCAAATGGGTTACATGGTCGTCTCTCACGAAAAAAGCCGCTAATATCGACAGTTAATAAAAAAAACGTCTTGATTATGCAAAAAAATACGAAAATCGGGATGTTTCTTTCTGGAATAATGTCCTGTTTAGCGATGAAAGTAAGTTCGAGGCATTTGGGAAGAAAAAACCGGTTAAAGTCTGGAGAACCAAAAATAAAGAGTATGCCCACCAAAATTCGATAACCACAGTTAAACACGGTGGGGGCTCGGTGATGGTGTGGGGATGTATGGCGGCAAGCGGAGTTCGCAATTTATGAACAAAACAGATTATCGGAATATTTTACAAAATAATTTACTAACCAGTGTGCAGAAATTAGACTTGCAGGGATCTTGGATCTTTCAGCAAGATAATGATCCCAAGCACACATCAAAAATAGTAAAAGAATGGCTGCTTTATCGTACTTCTAAGACATTGGATTATCCTCCACAGTCACCGGACTTAAACCCTATTGAACACTTGTGGGAGCATTTAGACCACCAAATCCGGAAAAGGACAACCACCAATATGGATATGCTGAAACTCGCTATAAAGGAAGAGTGGGATAAAATTTCATCTGACATGACAAAAAAACTAGTTGAGTGGATGCCCCGAAGACTGTCTTCCGTTATGAAAGCAAAAGGGAAATCAACAAAATACTAAATCGATATCATTTTTGTAAAATATGTCTCTGTACACTTTATTTTGACGCGTTAAATATGCACTAAATTTTTTTTTTTGTCTTACAACTTTTGTTGTTGTAATTTATTTTTTTGTTGATTTCTAGTAATTAGTAGAGAATCAAATACTAATTTAAAAAACATGAAATTAAAATATATTGTTTTGTTATAAAAGACTGAAATAAAATCCATATTATAACAAAATGTTTTGTACACTTTATTTTGACGCTCACAGTATATAATTACTACTCTGCTTAAGTGACAAGTTTTTATAGAATTTTTTCCTCTTTCTTTTGCTGCTTCTTAGAGGCGGATGATGAAGACAAATTCGAAGAAGGACAAGAAAAAGAAGGCACTGAAGAAGACGGCATCCACCAGAAACTTGAGAGCTGAAATGGCCATCCCTAAAGAAGCTGTAGAAAATCCAGGACCATCTGAGAGCAAGAGGATGAAAGTTTCATTGCAAGGAGCGTTAAAGAGATGTAAAAAGAGAGATGAGAAAAACATGTAATTTTCCATTTTGTTGTTGTTGTTGTTTGTATTCAGAAAACAATATAAAAAAAATTGCAAAAACTACTTTAGCAAAAGCTCTAGAACAGATTAGTCTGTTTTGTATATCTTAAAATAAAGAGTGTCGATGGACTTATCAGTATTACTTGTCTTTTTTAAATATATTTCTACTTAAAACAAAAAGAAAATTGATCACTTAATAACAAAATATAGGAAGTATGTTCCTAGTGGTACTAGGTCACGTTTTTGAGCCTAAATGTGGTTGTAACTCGGTTTGACTTAATATAACAACAATTATGTATAGAATGTAAATTTTGAGGAACAACTTTAGCTTTCTTTTGAGATATTAAGCATGTTTTTATTATTTGCCGTTCTGCAGCTATGGTTCCATATGCCAGCTTTTTAACCAAAAATTTTGATATTTTTCAAACTTTGAGCGACGAGAGGTATGGGTTAACCTTGTTTAATCGAGCTCAAATTTCGGCTATCTCAATATCTGGAAAGGGGAATCGTATTGTAGGGTCCAGACGAACGAAGTTCCGACATTTTTTCCGGTGAGATCCGGTCACTCGTCAGAAGATGCAGTTCTTATCTGAAAATTATGATAGTTATTAACAACATGTACATACATTGAGCCGCACTCAAAATTGGACACTCCATGGAGAGGAGGGGTTAACTTAAATGAGAAAAACATTTTTTTATTGCAGTTTGTTTCTATTTATTTATGTACACTAGTATGTAAGAAATACAATTATAGAACCATAAAGTGTTTAAGGAGAGGCTGCACAAATACAACAACGTGCATGATCTGCAATATGAATTTCTCAGAGACCTTACGCGACTCCGTAATTATTTTCGCAGATTTGTTCAAGTCAAATTTTCTTTCCAATCTTGAGGTATCCCGTACGCCTTTCAACATTAATTTTCCGCGACCTGCTGCTCTTCAATCGTCATTAAATATGACTTGGATGGGATTTCCTCCTGTTTTCTTAAAAGTGCAGCTCGTCTATCTGTGTGCCATTAAATCTCATTTTTTCTTTCCTATCACTCCAATCTATAAGTCTGGAAATAACTGTTCCAAACTCTTCGAAAATGTAATCAACTATAAATTACTATTTTCCATCAAAAATATAATAAATCCGCGTCAGCATGGTTCTATCTGTGGGCGCTCCACAGTTACCAACCTCGCGGTATTTTCACAGTACTGTATCTCTGCACTCGTGAGTTGTTGTCAAGTTGACACAATATACACATACTTTTCAAAAGCCTTTGACATCTTGCATGATTAGGTTTTTATTCAACTTTCATGTCTTTAATTTCCAAAAGGTTCATGTTAGAAACACCACGTTTCATAACCAATTACAATGTTGTGAAGGAAGTTTTCGTCTTTTCTCGTCTCTTTAATGAGGTCTTTCGAATGCTGAATTCTGAGCAATTTTTTGGTCCTCAGTTAACTTGTGCGGAATGAAACGTGCACAGACCTTTCGTAAGCCCAAATGATCAGTTAAAATGTGATAAACGATGTTTTTGAGATATTCAACTCCGATTCCATGAATTTCAGCGATGATTTCGGTTAATTTTTGATAAAGTTACGAACAATTTCGATGGAGTTTTCGATGATTACTGATTTTGGGCGGCCCGATTGTTCTTTGTCACTTATGTCCTCACAACCATCACAAATGTGTAAACTACTCATGAACCCTGGCACGAGATAGACAATCATCGCCATACACTTTTTTCATCAATTCAAAGATTTCGATAAACGTTTTACGTTTACTTTTTAAAACAAAATTTGATATTAGCTCTTTGTTCGAAACTCATTTGTGTATCGATGACACAAACGGATTAACACTTAGACGCAATAACTTCGCTTCCACTGAACCGAATGTCAGCTAGCTTTCACAGGAAGTCAGCTAGGGATGTAACTTTCAACGCACTAACTAATTAAAAAGTTGGTGCCGTCAAAAACATTTTTATGAAGTACATAGTGTGACAGTAGTCAAGCGTGATCTGCCAAAATAACTCTATTGGAAAAAGTTTATCTACTCCGATCAGCCTTCAATTAGGATTTTTCTGAACTAATTGGACTTGGGTGCTTCTATGATCAGAAGAAACGTAGGGCAAGAATTTTGTTTGTAGTGTTGCTTAAAATCAAATTGGAAAAGTCATATTTATTTTGAATGTTGGCACTAATTTCTGTGTTTTTCTTTCTTGGTGCTGAATTAGATTCTTTGGAATCTAATGAAGCATAGTAGTTCCCCCAGAAGGAAAAAAACGCTGTTAACGTCACGAGCTGAATTTGTGGTTATTTGAATCTCAAAATTTCAATGAGAATGAGACAAATAAACAATACACCAACAAAGAAGTAGAGGTTTTGACGTTCAAATAACCAATTTGCCTAAAAACAAATAAGCTATTACGTGGAAGTCATATTGTGTGGAGTCGCTTTGGCGATGATGAAATAAAATAAAGGTGATATCAATAGCACAACAACAAGTTTGGCGGCACGGCCGAGAGAATACTGAAAGTATTCTCAGAGCTCGCAGTGAAATTGACAAAATCATCTGATTTATTTTCATAATAATTTTATATTTCTTTCAATTTTATTATTTTATTGTTTTTAACGGGTGATTTTATTGTAATACTCCGTTCTTTTTCTTCTTGGTCCAATTGTAACGTCACAGCCACAAATACGCTCACGAAAGTCATAATCGTGTATTCTTTCATTCTTGGATTGAAGTGTTCAAAGACCTAAAATAACATATTTTTCAAAAACAAAAAACTCATCGCCTTCACTGTGCTTTTATGTTTATACTTTGCTTGTTTGTTTACGTTATGATTTTGTCCAAATTGCTAAAACAAAATACATGCAAAAATATAATACGAATCGTACAATTGCTGGAAATATAAATAAATATATAATATAACGAAATAAAATGGAGCAACTGTAATTAAATGTAAATTATAATCCACATCGAGTGTTCTTTTGGAGGTGGGTGCAGAAGAATATAACAATTAATGACTATTTGCAGAGATTTCAAAATGTGGTCCATTTTTCAATAAGATCACCTAAAAGTTGATTCTAATCATTCATTCGGAGTGGTACACATTTGATTTAAGCAAGAAGTTGGAGTTCAAATATATCTTTAATTTTGGGATCTGTTTTTTTATCTGAACTAGCTGATACTAGCAGGATTTCTTTTCTAAAAACCTCTTTGAAAAGTGATATTGGGTATTTAAAAAGGATCCTCGAACAGGACGAAAAAAGGCCAGACCCGGATGCCCGGCCGTAGGTTTTAAAAATGTGTCGATGATCTGTATATAAATCCGTAGATGAGCTTATGCATATAATAGCTTGAGTTTTATTATAATTTACTTATACTTATCACTATGTGCATCTAGTCTGTAAGATTAATTAATGCCAGATACGAATAAACCGCATTGAAAGAGAATTGAAATTAAAAGAAAGTTCCCGGTCTTATTGAATCACCCTGTATACGCATATAGATATGTAAATAATAATGTAATGCATTCTTTTTTATTGCAGATTTAATTGCGATCTTGAAGATACTCGTGACTATTTATTGTAGCAATATCCAATTAGAACCAAGAAAACCGAAAACTGAACAACGAAAAACTGCAGAATTTTATCTCGTAAATGTTATTTTGCAATAAACGAAAAGAAGAACAAATATAATTACCTAATGAGAACCATCAACAACGTAGTTAGCAGATTATAAAACTCTAAAATGATTTAAACCAAAACTTTACGAATAATAAAAAATGTAAGTACAATACATAGGCTCAACCGTTAACGACAAATGAAAATATAATATAAAATTTGCTAGCGCAAATATTTTAGCTTATTATAAGTTTCCGTTCTAATCCTTGAATATTGTGCAGAAACATGTTCAATTCACGGTTATGTTCAATTTCAAACAAATATCTTACTGGGGGACGCTTCTTTGCCTTAAGTATTTAATGAAAGTAAATTGGGTTTTATTCTTCAATATAGCTTCTATTGAGTGAAATATCTTTCTTTTTTACTTTAAAAAATGGTTATACGAGCTATATTTATATATAATTGGCGCGTACCCTTCTGTTAGATGTTTGGCCGAGCTCCTCCTTTTATTTATGGTATGCGTCTTGATGTTGTTCCACAAATAGAGGAACGGAATATTTTTTTTTATAAGGAACTTTTTCGTAGCAGAAATACACTCGGAGGTTTGCCATTGCCTGGCAAGGGTCCTTGCATTTGGTGCCTCATCCATGAAGATTCGAATATACGTTCTCTCTGAATTCCGAATGGTAGGTAGGTAAGTAGGTAGGTTGGAGGGTTGTCGTAACGACACACTTAGAGCTTTCGCAGGTCCATTGTGATACCACTGGAGCTTATCCTTACCCTAAGTGTTCCTTTTCAAAACGTCCGGTAGCTTTAATAAACGAGCAAAGCTTCGTTAGTTCTAGATGCGCTATGTCCGCTTCACCAGTTAAAAATGCCGTATCAAGAGTGCGCAGCCTCCTCATAGCTAAGCTCTCACACTCACATAAAACCAGACCTTTTCGGTTTCCTAACTTCTTTTTTATAAATTCTTAGCTTACAGTAATAGCAGTCCCAGTCTTTACACTCTCGTGTCGCTTTCGCTCTATTAAACTGTCTTCTGCTGTCATTTCTTAATGTTGCCAGGTCTTCTAACCACCAGGGCGGTTTTTTCTTCCCCTTATACTTAATTATACGGCAGGCCTTATTTAGCGCAGTTCTATAAACCTCCGTAAGGATTTGTATGTGTTCCTTCAGTGATTCTCTATTTTTAATAGAGATATTTTGGGAATTAGGAAGTCTTTCCTTAAGTTCCCGTTTATATATTTGCCAATTGGTCTTTTTCAAGTTCCTGTTGGCAGGCGAGGCCCGTGAGCTATTTCCCTCAAATCTTATTTCTATATAGCGATGATCCGAGTAAGAGTGCTCGTTCAGAACTCTCCACTGCGTCATCTTTCCGTAGAGGGTTGGACATGCTAGCGTAATATCAAGAACTTCTTGTCTATTGCGCGTAATAAATGTGGGTTCGTTGCCTTTGTTACACATTAAAAGCTTACTACACATAATATAATTAAAGAGAGACTTACCACGTTCGTTGGTATCCGAGCTCCCCCATACGGTATGGTTGGCATTGGCGTCACCTAGAACTAATTCGCAATTGTGTGCTTTGCAGTCTTCCACAAGATTTCATATCAGCGGCGACGGCAGTGGACCTCCAGCAAAATAAAACGACGTTATCCCAACTAACCGTCGTAGTATCAGCGTTACTGAAATTTTGAATCATAAATATATTAAGTTGTGTTTTTGCAATTATACATGCTCCTTTAATACCTTCACAATGGTCTTATAAATCTTGTAACCTGATGTCCTCAAGCCACAGATTTCGTCATTCCGTACCCAGGGTTCCTCAAAGAGGAATACATCCGGCTGATCTTCTGCCAGACGATCCAGGAAGGCAAGGCAGGCTTCCTTACAGTGATGTAGGTTTATCTGAAGAAGATGTATCAGCTGTTAACGTTATGTCTGGATCTTCTTTATTTTCTCACTATTTATTTTCTCTCTATTTCCCTTTAGGAATACTTACGCTGTTGTACAGAATACTTACTCTCCCGTTTGAAGTACATCCTCCCTAAGCCCATTTCTGAGCCTGAAGAGGTGTATTCTTCTTCGGTGGGATGATCGTCTTCACTGATTGGCTCTGCTTCGCTCATGGGCTCTGTACTTTTCTTAGTAGTGAGGAACTCATAGTGGCGTGCTTCTGTTCTTTCGATTCTTCCGCGATGTTTTTGTTACTTAATGTGTTTACATATATCCACTCCTGCGTTGGGATGTCCGGATTGCAGACTGTCCACGACCACCAGCTTGGCATTCGGGTACATTTCGCCGACTTTTAAGATGTACTCTTTGTACAGTTGAACCGATCTCTCATCGTCACACGCTATTATTTTTATCTGGCTTAGTGCCAGCCTAAATCTTCGCACGCAGGCGTAGGGCTGGGGCTCTCCAGTATAACCTTCAGTGCCACTTTCGTTAACTCATTTCCATTGGGCCTTGGGGATCATACCTTCAAGATGGTTTTCATCTAGAACTCCTATGATAATGCGGTCTTTTGCAAATGATTTTCTGGGCTTCACGCCAATGGTTTTGTGCCTTTTGGCGTTTGGCTTATTTTCTTCCCAGGACCGTTGTCATTTTGGAGCAGATTGTGCTGGTTTAGAATTGGGGTTGAAATCAGGAATGATCGCCTTTGCTTATTCAATCGCTTCTTTCAACTCCTGTGACAGTTCGCTTTTTTTGGGTGGGTTTCCGAATGGTAGTCACGCACCAACCCATTCAGCTACGGCGGCCGCCAGGTCTAAACTATACGATGGGTTAAAATGCGGTGCATTTAAAGCCTACCTTGTAACAGAACACCGTACGTCAACAAGCCAATTCCCTCTTTCACGGTTGCTTTCGTACCTGAACCAATAAATTGGCATAATATTGTTCATTCATTTTAGTCACCATAAACATGAAATCGATTAATAATCTTGTCTCGCTAATGCCGACTTTTCGAGGATTTTTTCATCTCACCTTCCTCGTGATTATGCATTACAGTAGCTGTTGCTTACGCTCTGGGTCATACCGATGTGCGTTTATCAGATCACTAAACTGTTTACATTTCGAGAGTTGCTTCTCTGGGTGTATTAGCATTCGTGGTATGCCATACATAAATTATTTATCTTGGGAAGGTCTTTTACCGGCAGTTTGGAACGGGGTTCGTTTTTACATACCTCTCTTCCTTCTTGAAGCAGATGGGCCCACATTTTGACCAAATCAAACCAAAGCCAAATTAAATAAATTTTCTACTGATTTTGAATCAGAATCTCGTATACGTGGGCAAAATTCAAGAAAGCTTTATAAATAGTTGCATGTGGTTGATAAGAAAGCTATTGCAGGTCGGTAGAGTAAACTGATTTCTTCTGTACATAGAATGAACGGTAGTCAATTGTACTATAGGTATTACCATTTCAAGCTATGAGTGTTTGCCATCTTTCTGGAAACTTCATAAGTCGGTCATTGTACTTCAGGTTCCTAACATCAAAAACCCTATCCAAATACGATTTTAGGTTATTATTATATTATTCATCATCTCCTATTAAAAATTTTACAAAATTTGAAAAAAAAAAAATATGGTAAGGTGGTCAGTGCTACAAATAATGCAATATAAATTTCAAAATCGATTGCCAATCATGAGCACTTTGGAGGTTTTACAGTCTGTTTTTTCTAATAGTTTTTTCAAGTAACTAATGTATTACCAATTACGTTCTAAAAGTCCATAGGCTTTCAAAGAATAGGTTATATATCTTCATATTGTCTTTCTTCTTTTGACATATATCAGTTAACCAAAAATTTCGACATCTGCTATCACTTGAAGAAAGCAGCAATGTATGCTTTATGTGCTTCATGCAGGTGCCCTGTGTCTCACGTTTTGTCTCAAGCATGCATACGATCAACCCTTTCGTTAAAGTGGTACCCTCTTTGCCTCTAATCACACTTACAATATTACGTGTTTTTGTCCGTACAGTTGACCTTAAGCCTGTACAGTATTTTCTGTCATCGTCTGATGTGGTAATTATTTCTCCTGCGAATATTAGTACAATACGGGCACACATTTTAATTATGAAGACTTCCATACGGATTATGTTAAGATATGTGGAGAGGAGGATAATATGGCGGACCACTTTTGGTGCGTCTGCCCCGCCTTCGCTCGAATCAGGCTTGAGGTCTTTGGCACTGATGTGTTAAGAAGCGACCACCTTGACTCCTTGGCACCACAAGATCTACTCAGATTTCTTCGGAGTGCAGTACAAAGGATTTAATTGTGTCTGAGTGCTGTACTTGCTAGTCTGTCCCGACCAAAACACAAAAAAACAAAGAATATATGTAAGCGCTGACCGAACTTTCTCGAATCTAGGTCCGACTACGTTTGACACAGTACTCCCATTATATAGCTTATATACATATATGTATAACTGGCGCTTGCAGCTTTTTTGGATGTTTGGACTAGCTCCATCCTCTTCCTATTTGTGGTGTGCATCTTGATGTTGTTCTACTAAATGGTGGGACCTACAGTTTTAAGCTGACTCCGAACAACGGAGGTTTGCCATTGCCTGCCAAGGATCAAGCGCTGTTAGAAAAAACCTTTCCATTTTGGTGCGTCATGCATCGAAATTCAAACCTACGCATTTCCGAACGGTAGCCGCGCACCAACCCATTCGGCGGCCGGCGTACCCATCTTAGATACGTCAATATACCAAACCCGAGGTGTTTCAACATCGGTGTTATTGTCACAAAAATAATCAATTTTCATGCTAGTTATACTACGTAGCAGAACTTTTTCTCATTGTAACTGACTCTAAAGAAGTCCTCACTTATTCTCCATATGGTATGTCTTTGTTGCACTTAAGATTGACTAGGTTTTTTATTAAGCTGAAGATATCAAAACAATTATGTACATGGTCCGGCCCCCGAAGTGTAACTAATTAAAAAAGCCAATAATTTAGTTTGGAAAACTACTTTTATTCAATTCAAAATAAACAAAGTGTGAAAGTATTACAAAATTAAGAGTCGATTTACTTTTGCTCAATATGACCAACTTTTGTCTTGACTGTGGCGTTGAGACGGTCCAGAAACGAATCGCAAGCTACCCGAATGACAATGGCTTTTTTCAGCGCCTCGGACCTTGCTCTCCAAAATGGCCCAGAGAATAATCCATCGGATTCGCGTCTGGTGAATTTGTGAGCCATTGTGTGGACGTTATGAAGTTCGGAACGTTGTTTTTTAGTCATTCTTGGTTCACTCGAACTTTGTGAGTCCTGTTGAAACGTCCATGGTCTGCCACCGAAATGTTTGTCTGCCCACGACTTTAAAGCAACCTCCAGAACACTTTCCCGATAATATTTCGCATTTACCTTGACGACAGGCTCGATGAAAACGATTGAAGAGCGCCCATCTGCGGTTAGAGCGGCCCAAACCATTACCTGTGGTGGGTGCTGCCTCGTGGTGGCCCATCGATGACTCAAATGAACGGTCGGTCAAATAAACCCTATCGTTTTGAGAGTTTATGATTTGCTCGAAGAATTGTCTCGTCAGAAAACACAATGTTCGGAAATTTACCGCTTTCGGCCAAGCGAAGCAACTCCTTCTCTCTATCAAGTCTGACTTGTTGCTGCATTGGTGTGAGATCATGCGCATTTTGAATCTTGTAAGGCTTGACTTTCAGACCATTTTCCAATATGCGGCTATGCTATGGTCAGATATTTTCACTTCTTTCGCCATGTAATTGGCACTTCGTTAAGGATTTCGCTCAAGTCGCCTCTTCACTTTTTGAACCATTTCACGTGACTTTGTAATCTTTTGATGACCATGGAGGTGGACGTTTCGCGATGCTACCAGTATCATTGTAACGAGAATGGTGCGATAAACAAAAACTTTATTTACTTTAAGGTGCTCGAGCTCACGAACAATCGCTGATTGTGCTTCCGCGCGCTTGTAAACAATACTCTGGACTGCTTTTTAGCCAAGTAACAGACAGCTGATGCCCGTGCAAATTAGTCACTTAGTGCCGGACCCTGTAAACTGATGATATGTGTACTGTGAATATCAACTTAAATAATTGCTTCATTATTGTCTGCAAATCAAAGATTTGAGATTAAAATAATTCTATATTGTATGCAAAAGGCTAAAAAGAACACTGAAGCTTCAAATCAGGTGGATAGAATTTATTAATTTAATTGGGCTTTTTTCAAATGAAATCCGATTTGAAAGCTTTTCTCTGGTGAGATTTTTATTGGCAATTTACTACCAGAAATATTTAAATAAACTTATCCTTCATTGTTGGTTTGGTGAGGTAGAAAATCTATTGATGTACATATATATTTGAAATATACATATATATGCATGTTTGAGTCGAAAAAGTGGCTATGAAATCATTTGAAAATTTAATGTATTACCTCAACTGAAATAAATTCCATCTTGTTTTGAAAAAAAAGTGGGAAACGTATTATATAAAAAGTATATGTTATATAGCATTGGGCAGAGAAATACATCACTTACAACAAATAAACCAAACCAACGTGTATTTTACTTATACAACTAATTTATATTATTATGTGCGTAAAGCGTTATGTTAATGTAAAAGTAATAAAAACAAAAAATGTTTGCAGAAAACTAGCCTGTGTTGGACAAATTTCTGGTGGACATAGAAATAGTGCCGCATGTAGTCCTATGTAAAATCATAGTTAATTTCTCTCAAGAGTCAGCGCAAAGAGGTGTCACAGCTTTGAACCCTATTAATACCTTCACTAAATATAGCGCGTTAGTCGTTGGATCACATACTTATGATCAATAATTAGACTTTTCACATTTGAGTGAGTGGTAATACTGTACTCGATTTATTGGTTCTCTTGAATAGAGGCACTAACCAAATAATAAAAATAATAATAAATATAGGAAATTTTGTTTATTTTTACATTTATTATTTTAATCTTAATAGTTTGTGCTGCCACCTTGTAAATAAATTACTTCGTAAATACGTAGATTGATGAATCCAGATAGCCAAATGAAATTTCAGAATAGGTCGTTTTAATGATCCGAATTAAAACATTTTTGTCTTCAAATTGTTGCCGACTATATAAACCTTACGAGCAAGTCATCCCCATATATTTATCATAGGATTCACCTTGGTTCACGTAAAGATCCAGAACTTTTTGACTTCGACCAATTTTTTTTGGCAATTTGGCGACTTGAAAGTTTCTCTGAGGTCATGATATCGATTTATCCTTTTCGCGATCGGCCTAACTGCTTTCCCGTTTTATTAGAACTAATAAGTTTTCGACCAAACACAATGAATGCTTAAAAAAACGATCCCTTTTTACAGCTTTAATGAGCAAATAATGTAGGCAAACTGAGTGTCTCTATTCAACTAAGCCAATAAATAAAGCACAATATTACAACTGCTTAAGTTTTACTATATATATATATATATAAGAATATTTTGATGCATATTTTTTTTCGAGCAAATACAGTATTCACTTAAATTATCAGAAAATCTTGGATTATACATATATACAGGGTGGGCCAAATAAGACTACTAATGTATGCCAAATAAGACCTAGCAGTATGCGCAGTTGCTCCATCTTGTTGAAACCACAAATTAGGATACTGCTCCGTCATTGGCCGCAAAAAGTTTTCAATCAATGTTCTGTAAGAAGCTCCTGAAATCGATTCCGGCGTTTCATCCTCGTTTTCGAAGAAATATGGACCGATAACTCTAATGGGCATAACATTAGTAGGTCTTATTTGGCCCACCCTGTATATATATATATAGCACCCAAAATTGGTGTACGCGCCAATTATATATGTTTATATATAATTTATTTAATCACCGAGATTCGAACCTACGTTCTCTCTCCGAATGATAGTCACGCACCAACCCATTCGGCTACGGCGGCCGAATACGGTTTCTTTATTCCATAAAAATTATTGCCTTTAATCAAGTGAACCGGACTGTATATATAAGTATATATAAACTTATCTATCCTGCCAATAATTCCAATTATGAATGATTTACCACACCATTAAGAGTGGGACAGCTACATTTTGATGTTGTTTAGTTAATATTAAGTTAACGTTTTTCCAAAGCAAATATTGTTTTACTGGACATCTTTACTTGCATGGTACTGTACTTATCGTGCAGTAGTAATGTTAATACTGATCCAGTGACAATCAAAATAATAGCAGCGAGACATATTACAAAGTTTTGATTTGTTATTTTTTACACCATTTTTTAATTTCGTTATCACTAAAACCAAAATTATAGAACTCAAAATTACAAACTTTGTATAAATTTAAAATAACATTCAAAAAAAGAAAGTGTGTGGTAGTTCACGGAACCCGCACGATTGAAGTGAAACTTCTTTTATCAACAAATCAATAATTTAACTATTATTTCAATATAATGCATGCAGAAGTCATGGAAAGCATGGAATGGAATTTTATTAAACAGAATTATTTATTTATTTTAATATAAAAAGAAATGAATTTATTGTACTCAATTACATTTGGTTCTCGGCATTGTCATTATCATTATTGGATTCGTTTTCCAAAAATGAAACAAGGGCTTTATGGTAACTGAAATACGTAAAAAATGATCTACATTCTAATCTATCAAGGTATCGATGAAATACTGCATCAATGGTAGTTCCGCATCTTGTTGTTGGTACTACAAATTATCACTTATCGTACAACCGGAGGATTCACTGTCACGGTGTTCAACAGTAGCTCTTAATTTTTACGCTCCAAATACTCACGTTGCCGTTCAGCACCTGTTTTCGGTTTCCGTTTTTGTTGATTTGATGCCATATTTAACAGAAATCAATCAACAAAACAAAATATGTTTGTAAGATTTGCTCAAAACTACACACACACTCTATGACGCGTCTCGCGTTACTAATATAATATTGTGTTTGGGATAACTGTCAACTGTTTCCACCGAAATGCGTTCGCAAAGTGTATGGTCTTTGGTATGGTAAACAGATTTATGATACATTATTTTGCGGCGACAGCACAGCGCGATAGCCCAGCGGCTAGCAATGTGGGCTTCCGATCCGAAATCCTTGGTTCGAATCACAAGAAAATTTTTTTTTTTTTTTTTTTATGCATTTATTTCATTTTGTTTTATGATATGTTTATGAGCAGATTTTTTTCATGGCAGAAATACACTCGGAGGTTTGCCATTGCCTGCCGAGGTGCGACCGCTATTAGAAAAATGTTTTCATTAATTTTGCTTTCACCGAGATTCGAACCAACGACCTCTCTGTGAATTCCGAATGGTGATCACGCACCAACCCACTCGGCTACGGCGGCCGTCAATCAAATGTCATATTTACAAATTACATTCGATAAGAATGCAATAATAAACGACCGCATTACATTCACGACGACACGCCACGCCAGTCTTTTAACAGATGGCGCTGGCATAGCGTGAGTTTTACGTAGTTTAGCGTAGTTTTACTCCTCACAGCGTTTCATCCACGCCACGCTTTTAACAGATGGCGCTGGCGTAGCGTCACATATCGATGAAACGCTATGGTTTTACTCCTCACAGCGTTTCATCCTTCGAGACAAAAGAAGTTTCACTTCAAAAATTTTCAAACTTTTACAGTCAAATCTTTAGAAAAATTCTGGGTATGTAGCCATTTGTATTTGTATTACAGCCCATTGAATTTTGATATAATATTGTGCAAGATTTAAGCGGCTCTAAATTTGCGTTGATTTTTGATAATTTCCATATACAAAATACCGAGCAATTATAACATGTATACTATACTACAATATATATGTATATATTTTATTATATATTATAATTGGCGCTTTACGCCCTTTATTGGGTGTTTGGTTGACCTTCTTCTCCTGCTTGTGTCGTGCGTTTTAATGTTCTTCCATAAATGGAGTGATCTACAGTTTTAAGCCGACGTCGAACACCAATGTTTTTTTTTTGTGAGGAGTTTTTTTCGTGGCAGAAATACACATGGTGGTTTGCCATTACCTATCTTAATAGCTTTCTTAAAAAGCCATAACCTTGCAATGCAAAACACGTTCAACAAAAAAATAAATTGTTGGCTACAAAACTGTATACCCAGAATTTTTCTAAAAATTACCGGCCGAAATTTTAATGAAATTTTCTTGATTTTTTTTTAATTTTATATAATTTTTTAAAATTTGGTATACAATATGGTTTTTGTAATAGTAAAGAGTTTTCCAATAGCAGATGTTATTGGCGAATGGATGGCCGGAATTGGATGATATTGATCTGGACAACGTTTATTTTCAACAAGACGGCGCTACGTGCCACACAAGCAACGAAACCATTGATCTTTTACGGGAAAAGTTTGCGTATCGTGTTATCTCTCGAAGAAGTGTTCACAATTGGCCACCGAGATCTTGTGATTTAACACTTTGCGGCCATGTGAAAGAGAAGGTCTACGCCAACAGCCCAGGATCCATCAAGACCTCAAAGATGGAATTCGTGCGGCTATCGAGGACATAGGGCAGCCCCTTTACAATTCGCTTATGGAAAATTTAATGAAAAGGATATTGTCCTGTAAGTGTGGTCGTGGTGTTCATTTGCCTGATGTTAACGGCATACCTTCCTCTTTGTACATAATGAAATAAACATTCGATCATTTATATTAAAAAATAGCATTTTTCTATGAATATCAAAATAACACCTCTTATTGGAAAACCCTATATGAACTTTATTTTTATAAAAACAGAAATTACAAAAACTTTACAATATTCGTGCCGCTATTATTTTGACTGCTACTGTGTATCCGAACAACATTTACTCAGCCTTTAATAAGCATTTTTGAGAGAATCGTCTTTGCACTTTCGAGTAACAGGTATAGGAATTGAGTTTTAAGAACTGATTTTTTCCTGAGGCAGTTCATTAATTCAGCTAATTTTAAAGAAATAGTCTGAGGGATTTTATGCAGGAGCTTGTAAACGGTTCTTACCTGCTTTACTAAAGACGCTTCCTATTTTGCAAAATTATGATTTAGTATGTTTAAATTATGAGATTGAATGGCTTAAAATATTACAAAAACCAATAGCGTGCCATTTCTCTGTCCACATCCGAAGCGTTTTTAAATAATAAACTAAGGCTCATAATCATAGTCCTAAACTAGATCACTCTTTAAAATTATTTCTTTGTTGCGCTTGGTTTGATGGCTAACAAATGAGCAGCATTTTCTGGAGATAGAGCAACTACATACAAAAAGAAGAATTAAACCAAGAGTGATATAATTGCTTTAAAATGTATAATATTTTTAGATTGACTAAAAGTCTTATTCTTCTAAATCGTTATGCATTTTTAGTCATCTCTTTTAAAAATCAATATTCATTTGTAATGCCGAAATCCCTTTCAATTTTTTCAAATTACTATATATTCACTCGTTTTGTTTTAATCAAAATCACAACTTAATGGTTTCCAACACAAATAGAAATTGAAGCTTCGTTTAATTTGCCAGGTTCGGGAGCAACTTTAGTGACAGCTTTTCGTCATACTAAGTTTAGAACTGACTCTGAGCGAAAATACCGACTCTAACTCGATAATGAGTAATTGGTGCATTATTATGCACTTGATCTGCAAAAAGAACATTTGAAATCAGTTATATTTTGCATATACCTACAGTTGCTCCATATCCCTTGGTCTTATTTGTGTAACCGGCAGTTGAACGATTCGTTTTATTCAAGGCGGATCTATAACACTAGTTTACACCAAAAATGGTCCTCGACCAAAAGGCGTTTTTTAAACTAATTTGAGGTCGCTGAAACCAAAAATGAATTTTATTTTTTTTTTTCAAAGAACGGTTTCCGAGATATTCCCAAAAAACCTGCTTTTTGGGCAATAGTGCAGTTATTACCTGCAATCTCGAAAACAGTGCGCGCCATTTCTTTGAAGTGCATAAATTTCGAAAGGCACACATATGACCTACATGGCAATATATAATTCGTGTCAATGGAAGTCGTAGTTTTCGCAAAACAGCTGTTGAAAGTAAAAAAAAGGCATTTTTGACGTTTTTTCATAAATTATCAAAGCTTATTAACTTTTTTCTGGAACAAAAAAATTTTTTATATCGTCATAAGATAGGTTTTCTGAAAGACAATTTTCTCATCTACATTTTAAGCCTAAGTTTGTCTGAATCGACGAAAAGAAGAATTAAACCAAGAGTGATATAATTGCTTTAAAATGTATAATATTTTTAGATTGACTAAAAGTCTTATTCTTCTAAATCGTTATGCATTTTTAGTCATCTCTTTTAATAATCAATATTCATTTGTAATGCCGAAATCCCTTTCAATTTTTTCAAATTACTATATATTCACTCGTTTTGTTTTAATCAAAATCACAACTTAATGGTTTCCAACACAAATAGAAATTGAAGCTTCGTTTAATTTGCCAGGTTTAGGAGCAACTTTAGTGACAGCTTTTCGTCTTACTAAGTTTAAAACAGGCTCTGAGCGAAAATACCGACTCTAACTCGATAATGAGTAATTGCTGCATTATTATGCACTTGATCTGCAAAAAGAACACTTGAAATCAGTTATATTTTGCATATACCTACAGTTGCTCCATATCCCTTGGTCTTATTTGTGTAACCGGCAGTTGAACGATTCGTTTTATTCAAGGCGGATCTATAACACTAGCTTACACCAAAAATGGTCCTCGACCAAAAGGCGTTTTTTAAACTAATTTGAGGTCGCTGAAACCAAAAATGAATTTTATTTTTTTTTTCAAAGAACGGTTTCCGAGATATTCCCAAAAAACCTGCTTTTTGGGCAATAGTGCAGTTATTACCTGCAATCTCAAAAACAGTGCGCGCCATTTCTTTGAAGTGCATAAATTTCGAAAGGCACACATATGACCTACATGGCAATATATAATTCGTGTCAATGGAAGTCGTAGTTTTCGCAAAACAGCTGTTGAAAGTAAAAAAAAGTCATTTTTGACGTTTTTTCATAAATTATCAAAGCTTATTAACTTTTTTCTGGAACAAAAAAATTTTTTATATCGTCATAAGATAGGTTTTCTGAAAGACAATTTTCTCATCTACATTTTAAGCCTAAGTTTGTCTGAATCGACGAAAAGAAGAATTAAACCAATAGTGATATAATTGCTTTAAAATGTATAATATTTTTAGATTGACTAAAAGTCTTATTCTTCTAAATCGTTATGCATTTTTAGTCATCTCTTTTAATAATCAATATTCATTTGTAATGCCGAAATCCCTTTCAATTTTTTCAAATTACTATATATTCACTCGTTTTGTTTTAATCAAAATCACAACTTAATGGTTTCCTACACAAATAGAAATTGAAGCTTCGTTTAATTTGCCAGGTTCGGGAGCAACTTTAGTGACAGCTTTTCGTCTTACTAAGTTTAGAACTAGCTCTGAGCGAAAATACCGACTCTAACTCGATAATGAGTAATTGCTGCATTATTATGCACTTGATCTGCAAAAAGAACACTTGAAATCAGTTATATTTTGCATATACCTACAGTTGCTCCATATCCCTTGGTCTTATTTGTGTAACCGGCAGTTGAACGATTCGTTTTATTCAAGGCGGATCTATAACACTAGCTTACACCAAAAATGGTCCTCGACCAAAAGGCGTTTTTTAAACTAATTTGAGGTCGCTGAAACCAAAAATGAATTTTATTTTTTTTTCAAAGAACGGTTTCCGAGATATTCCCAAAAAACCTGCTTTTTGGGCAATAGTGCAGTTATTACCTGCAATCTCGAAAACAGTGCGCGCCATTTCTTTGAAGTGCATAAATTTCGAAAGGCACACATATGACCTACATGGCAATATATAATTCGTGTCAATGGAAGTCGTAGTTTTCGCAAAACAGCTGTTGAAAGTAAAAAAAGGCATTTTTGACGTTTTTTCATAAATTATATTATCAAAGCTTATTAACTTTTTTCTGGAACAAAAAATTTTTTTATATCGTCATAAGATAGGTTTTCTGAAAGACAATTTTCTCATCTACATTTTAAGCCTAAGTTTGTCTGAATCGACGAAAAGAAGAATTAAACCAAGAGTGATATAATTGCTTTAAAATGTATAATATTTTTAGATTGACTAAAAGTCTTATTCTTCTAAATCGTTATGCATTTTTAGTCATCTCTTTTAATAATCAATATTCATTTGTAATGCCGAAATCCCTTTCAATTTTTTCAAATTACTATATATTCACTCGTTTTGTTTTAATCAAAATCACAACTTAATGGTTTCCAACACAAATAGAAATTGAAGCTTCGTTTAATTTGCCAGGTTTAGGAGCAACTTTAGTGACAGCTTTTCGTCTTACTAAGTTTAGAACTGGCTCTGAGCGAAAATACCGACTCTAACTCGATAATGAGTAATTGCTGCATTATTATGCACTTGATCTGCAAAAAGAACACTTGAAATCAGTTATATTTTGCATATACCTACACTTGCTCCATATCCCTTGGTCTTATTTGTGTAACCGGCAGTTGAACGATTCGTTTTATTCAAGGCGGATCTATAACACTAGTTTACACCAAAAATGGTCCTCGACCAAAAGGCGTTTTTTAAACTAATTTGAGGTCGCTGAAACCAAAAATGAATTTTATTTTTTTTTCCAAGAACGGTTTCCGAGATATTCCCAAAAAACCTGCTTTTTGGGCAATAGTGCAGTTATTACCTGCAATCTCAAAAACAGTGCGCGCCATTTCTTTGAAGTGCATAAATTTCGAAAGGCACACATATGACCTACATGGCAATATATAATTCGTGTCAATGGAAGTCGTAGTTTTCGCAAAACAGCTGTTGAAAGTAAAAAAAAGTCATTTTTGACGTTTTTTAATAAATTATCAATTATTAACTTTTTTCTGGAACAAAAATTTTTTTTATATCGGCATAAGATAGGTTTTCTGAAAGACAATTTTCTCATCTACATTTTAAGCCTAAGTTTGTCTGAATCGACGAAAAATTGTAGAAGTTATGACCCATAAAGTCAACACGTGTAATTTTGTAGCTTTTGACTTGGCTATGTTTGAGATCGTAAATACGCTTTTACTCTCAAACTTCTTCTTTTATGTTGCACGGAATCTTCATGAAGTTGCTTCCAGCAGTAGTCGCTCATCATTCCTTGAAAATAATCCAAATGACTGTGAAATACTAACTAAAAGTTTTTGTAGGAATCAGTTGACGGTCGTTGTTGCTCGTGTTGTTTCCTAAGAATCCATGAACAACTTTTTATAAAGCTTTCCAAGCTTTAGCTTCGAAACTGTCAAGGCATTATTGAAATTCTGTGTCCGTAAACAATTTCTTTATCTGTGGACCGACGAATATACCCGCTTTGATTTTCTCTGTTGATAATCTTGGGAACTTGGTTTTCAAGTATGTAAGGGCTGTGTTTTCCGGTTTTTTTGCCAAAGCTTTCACAAAATTCTTCATTAGCCCAAGTTTTATATGCAAAGGGGGGAAAATAACTTTTTTTTTTCAACAAGTTCTTTTTTGGTAACGTTGTTTTTTCCCACGACATGCTCCATACGCTTCGGACAAACTTGGTGAGTGAAATGTTTATCATCCGCTCTGCTATCCCAAAGACACAAAAAACAACTGTATTTGGTATAGCCACCCTGCAGACCCGTCAGTAGAGCGAAAACTTTCACGTCACAACATATTTTCCAGTTATACGAACTGTAATATATGCGTGGTCAGCTTTTTTCGAGCACTTTCTTTGAAGATATATAAACCACAAATAAAACAGAATTTATCTGGTGCGTGCTTGCACATTTCAGTGTATTTTCTTATAACACAGATATAAACAAAGAAAAACAAAGTAAGTTCTGCTCTAGTGCAAGGCGCAATCTCAACTGCCCGACCGCCTGACGGACTGACGAAAGGGAGCCTGTATAATTTCATCATCTCATTATTCTATTGCTCTCTTTCTTTTACTTATGTATTCCGCGCCTTACGACCAGACCTTACTCGACAACAGAGACCGTCTCTTTTCCTCTGTCGTCGTGCACAAATTTATACTTGCAGAAATATGGCGCTACCGAAAAATATATATATGGTCATACCTACAAGGTCATACCTCTTATTTACCTGGAATTGGTACAATGGGCAAATAAGCCTATTATGCGACATATATATATAATATATATATATAAATATATATATCTATTTGTATGAAATAAATATTTTTTTTAATTATAGTGAGCCTAAGAACAGTTATTTAGCGTGACTCAATACGCAGACTGGAATCATTTACTTTTGTTCGAAACCGTATTGTATACATCAAAAGTAAAGGGTTTTTCAGTAAGAGCGCTTCAACTTTTGAACTTTTTTGAATAAAACACAAACGGTTTGACTTTTTTAACTAATTTTTTTTTATTATCGAGTTTGAACATATACATTTAAGTATGAAATTCAATTTCTTTTGCATGACCACCGCGTGCACGTTTTACGAAGTCCAATCGTTGAACCCAATTTTCGACCACTCTTTTGCATAAGTCGGCCGAAATTCCAGCAATTTCGCGTTCAATATTGGCTCTGAGCTCACAAATCGTCGCCGACTTGTTACTGTAGACCAATGACTTCACATAACCCCAAAACGGGACGGCTTGTTAAATGGACCGTAAAATGGCCGTAATGCTCTTAAAGTAGCAGCAACAGAACGATTATTTTCATAAAAAATTTGCACGATTTGCAATCGTTGCTCAAGTGTATAGCGTTCCATGATGAAATGCATACTAATGAAGTTTACAAATGACAAGCGAAAAATAAAAAATATTGCGTCGTTCGCCCTCCCTATCGGAAAAAAGTTGAAGCGCACCTATTGAACAACCCTATATATACGACAGATGATGAAATTGTCTTCATTCACATAATATGTTATAACTTCTACAATTTTTCGTTGATTCGGACAAACTTAGGCTTAAAATGTAGGTGAGAAAATTGTCTTTCAGAAAACCTATCTTATGTCGATATAAAAAAAAAAATTTTTTCTAGAAAAAAGTTAATAAACTTTGATAATTTATTAAAAATCGTCAAAAATGACTTTTTTTACTTTCAACAGCTGTTTTGCGAAAACTACGACTTCCATTGACACGAATTATATATTGCCATGTAGGTCATATGTGTGCCTTTCGAAATTTATGCACTTCAAAGAAATGGCGCGCACTGTTTTCGAGACTGCAGGTAATAACTGCACTATTGCCCAGAAAACAGGTTTTTTGGGAATATCTCGGAAACCGTTCTTTGAAAAAAAAAATTCATTTTTGGTTTCAGCGACCTCAAACTAGTTTAAAAAACGATTTTTGGTCGAGGACCATTTTTGAAAGTGAAAAATTGTAAACGTGAGTAATATACAAGGTGATAGCAGTCGCACAAAAACAAAATGGTCATTTTTTACGTATTTTGTTCTTGCAATGTTGTGGTTTCAGTGTCAAAATTTGAATCAGAATATAAACAAACAAGGAAAACAACAGCAAATAACAAGATCACTTTGTCATTGGAACCACCAAGTCGCAAGAAAAAACAAAACAGATCAGATATTCTATTACTATTACCTATATATGACGTTTAGCTGGAATTTCAATAGTACTTTCCAGGGCCCAATCACAGTAGTATCTTTTACTATTATTAGGTTGAGGAATAAGTTCGTAGCGTTTTTACCGTAGACTTTTATTTAATCAAAAAATAATAATTATATCAGGAAGCTAATCAGTTATATATTCGCCGTTGCTGTTTACAACCTCTTCCCACTTCCCGATCAATTTGTTGATGCCGTTCCGCCAAAAATCACCTGGTCGGGTGTCAAAGAAGTTGTTGGGCCAGTTTCTAAGGACCTATTTGTTATCGAAAGGCGGCCGCCGTAGCCGAATGGGTTGGTGCGTGATCACCATTCGGAATTCACTGAGAGGTCGTTGGTTCGAATCTCGGTGAAAGCAAAATTAATAAAAAAACATGTTTCTAATAGCGGTCGCCCCTCGGCAGGCAATGGCAAACCTCCGAGTGTATTTCTGCCATGAAAAAGCTCCTCATAAAAAGATCTGCCGTTCGGAGTCGGCTTGAAACTGTAGGTCCCTCCATTTGTGGAACAACATCAAGACGCACACCACAAATAGGAGGAGGAGCTCGGCCAAACACCTAACAGAAGTGTACGCGCCAATTATTTTTTTTTATTTTTTTATTTGTTATCGAAGGTAACGCCCTTCGCTTAACAAGGATCCAAAAAATATCGACGAATGCTGATGGGCCTCTCAGTCGAGCTCTTAGAGTAGGCCTGGCGTTGTCGTGAAGATGTATGGTTTGACCATGCCGATCAGCGTTTTTCAGTCGAATAGCCTTTCTCTCGCGGTGTAGCTGGACAATGCAGAGCTGCTTCTTGACCATGGTATTCTTTTCGAGCATTTCCCAGAGTACCATGCCCTCCCAGTTCCATCAAACACATGTCATGATCTTCTTTTGGTGAAGATCCGACTTAATTTTCGGCTTTGGCGTATCTCCTGGAGCCACCCAATCCTTTTTTGCTTCATAATGATTTATAGGCATCATATCTCATCTCCCGAGTCGATTCGGTACAAAAAGCGTTGTTTATGACCGTGTGTTGCTCGATGGTGGGGAGATGCTGAGAAGAAATTTAGGGCGACTTTCTTTGTTTATTTTCGTTGAGCTCGTGAGGCACCCAGCCTACAAATTTTCGGTAAATCCCATTGATGGAAGTCATTGGGAACCGTTTTATGATTGCTGTTTATTTTTTTCACCACTTCAGGAGTGTGTCGGCGACCGTTCTCCTTGAAAAGTCATTTGAGATGTTCTTCATCAAATTCAGAAGGCCTTCCGCTGTGGGACGTGTCATCGACGTCAATGCCACCATTTTTGAACTTTGCAGACCATTTCCGTGCTGTAAACTCGCCTATGACACCTTCTCTATACACGTCACAAATTTTCCGGGCTGCTTCGGCAGCTTTTTGACCTCGAGGAAAAGCGAAGAAGAGAAGGTGTCGAAAATGTTGATTTTTGCCCCCTGGGTATTTAATTTCTAAGCCTCAGAACTAGCAAAAAAATTCCATAACCCAAAAATGCAATTAACATAGAACAGAAAGAGCTCTATCTAATGAATACTTACCCTTTGCAAAACAGCAAACAAATCGCTGTGAAATAAAGGAAAATATAAAAACGCTATGAACTTATTCCCCAACCCAATATTTTATAATATTTTTACAACACTACTAATTAAGTCTGGCAAAGTTATGCGCTTTCAACTCAAAACGATTATATCAACCGTTGCTTTTCACGTAATTCGCTAAATTTCCTAGTGTTCCTTTACATGTCGAATGCAAAAAGAGTATAGCTTAAATAAAGTACGCTTAAATAAAATATTAGGCGGCCGCGTAGATTACGTAGAACGTAGGTTCGAATATCGGTGAAACACCAAAATTAAGAAAAACATTTTTCTAATAGCGGTCGCCCCTCGGCAGGCAATGGCAAACCTCCGAGTCTATTCCTGCCATGAAAAAGCTCCTCATAAAAATATCTGCCGTTCGGAGTCGGCTTGAAACTGTAGGCCCCTCCATTTGTGGAACAACATCAAGACGCACACCACAAATAGGATAAATATTATCTATCTTATTGAGAGCTGGCATTAACTGTAGTATGATTAGGCGCCTATGTAATTATTAATAAATACGTATGGGTTTAACATATTGACATCTGAAAAATAACAGATGTTTAAAGTGGGTTTACTCAGAATCATGATTTTCGACGTAAGCGCTTATTGCTTGTAACCAATATTGGTAGAGAGATTATTTTCCCGTTATATGTTGCAACAATTGAAGTAGGCAACATTCACAGTTAAGAACAAAGTTGTAAAATTTTTAAGCGAAGTAAGCTGTAAGCTACTTATTTCTCTGTCCATTGCTGTTTGAATAAATTCTGTTAGGATTTGTCAGATCTAGCGGACGCCCATATATGTATGTTTCGATGCACTTACACAAATTTGTGTATGCCTTTGTCGCTAGGTGAAAGGCGTCTAAAAACTTGGTACACCAGTTCAGTGGACCGATTTTGGCTTAAAACCGGAACGGAAACTGTATCGGTTGTCACCCGTTGTCAGGATTGCAACTCTCTTCACAGGAAAAATATGCATGTGGTAACATTATACCCTGAGACGATTGCAACATTAGCCACATTTAATACCTTAAACGAAATTAGAAATATCAACGCCAACAGTTGGAAAAAAAACAGTAAAAGTAGAAACATAAACAAAATTACAAAAAAACAATTCATCCCAATTGTCGCTGAAAATCCGAGCGACAGAATTTTTCAGCAGCCCACATCTTCTAACTTAAACAATAGAAAGGGTATATCTTCTGATTCTAGTAATGACAATATCAATAATGTTAAATACATTAGACCTTCAACAACACTAACAAAAGCAAAAAACGATACGACACCAAAAACTCAAACACTCGTAGCCACAACCATAGTAGCAGCATTGAAAGCCGTGCACGAAATGAGTCAACACGACGGTGTCACAAATATGGCGAGAAATAAAATATTTGCAAAGATTTTGCCAAGCAATAGTTTCGGCAGCACTTCGGGCGATGATAACGTTTCTTTTGGCGATGACAATGAGGGTGCGTTATGTGTCAATAATGACAGTATTAGTAGTAAAAGCCGCATCGGCAGCATCAGCAACAGCGACGATAAAAGCAACACGGCTGCGGTAAGAAACAACAGCAGCAGCAGAATGGACACAAACGAACGAGATCGAAAACGTAAGCGTTATTTATCTGACGAGGATTGTACCCGAACAACTCGCCAAAAACAGCATCTACTACAACAGCAACAAATTGAACAACATGGATACTTATGTGACATAGCCTCAGTGTTGGCGAAGAAATCGAAACCTATGACCGAGAACGCAATTAAATGCAGCAGCAACAGTAGCAATAGTAACCCAAGTAATAGTGGAAGTGATGCGCTTTCCAGAAAATGGTTGCGCTCCTCACTTTCTGGTGGTATGCAAGAAAGTATGGCGACAGAAATTGGGAAAGGGTGTAGCATTATGGAACACAAACGTATACTGCAAGCAGACTCTTACCGAAAACAGAGCGACAACACAATGATCAGCAAATGGCGAAAGAGCACTGAACAGAGATTGTCAAAAAAGCAAGGTTTCTCTAGCTCCGATTTTAGTGATGACAACGGCGAAGACGAACATAATGAAAGTGCCGATTGTGATAATGAGCTTGGTAATGATGCAGTTTATAACGACGGTGTTGTCAATGAAGAGCGGGCTGTACAAAGCGCTGAAATTAATGAAGTTGGCACATTAAGCAAACATAGCTATAATCCAATGAAAAGCCTCATCGATACTAATAGAGTAAAAATATCAGAAAATTCACGTTCACCATCATTAATCAATTCGTCTCTTACGCACATTGTGTCCGAATTTGAAGATAAAGAAAAAGTTTCCACGGATAACAGGTTTCACGCTAATGAATCTGATCGTGACGCTATGAATATAGATGGGAAAATTGTATTGCCGACGAAACCAAGAA
Organism: Anastrepha obliqua; assembly: GCF_027943255.1. Lineage (NCBI taxonomy): Eukaryota > Metazoa > Arthropoda > Insecta > Diptera > Tephritidae > Anastrepha > Anastrepha obliqua. Next base: position 40,443,327 of record NC_072897.1, on the reverse strand, counting down.
ATAAGTCGGCTCGGGAAGAGAATGCACTGTCAGGCATTGAAACCAAAATGTCGCATCGTCATCAGCAAAGTCGTCGTCTTAGCTCATCGCCGCATGCTAGCCATGAAGGAACGAAATCGCCGGTAAATATCAGTGAGACTGTATATGCCCTGAGCCAATCTGCTGGTACTGCCATGCAAATCACTCACGCATCAAGTGCAACAACTTTAATAACACCAGTCCGTTTGGCGCTTCGGGGCCATAATTATTGCTTCGATACTGGGGCATCAGTAACGGAAGAAGATGTGTCAGCAAAAAGTAAACATTCGAACGAGATTGAGGCCAATAGCACGAAGCAGCACGAAAATGCCTCCCAAAGCCGTATATGTGATTTTACTGTAAATGAAAAAAATTCCGAAAATACTTCCAAGAATGAACTTCCGTTCACAGGCATAGAAAATGGTGAACCTAATAACAGTGATGGTGATTTTAAGAGAGGGAACTTGAACAGCAAACAAGGGTATATATCAAGTCCACTCGATACGGGTGAACATGGGGGACATCAGACGCTATACGGTGATCAACATGTAAGCGATGATAGGTCTATTAATGCCGTTAGAATGTGTTTAGAAACATCTTTGCAAACGACGTCAACAAAACAAGTGACGGGAACAGAGCCAACCCATTATCACCACCTGGCAGCAAAAACAACGACGTCAGATTTGGTGTCAATAAACAATCGAATTGAAAGGACTAGTACGGTCAATGTTGTGGATAATGCTGGAGATTTGGAAGCAATAGCTAGGCAAACGCGTCAAAATACCGAAAACGAAGAAAAAGATGACGACAACGCTATTACTATGGAAGGTCATGTCAGCAATATGATCAGAGGGGATGATACTAACGATACTTTGGATCGGACACATAGTTTAATCCATGCTGATGATCATAGTTATCGCAATATAGTTGGGATATCTATGTGCAGTTACGACAGGAGCGAGAACCTTTGCCTACCGGCTGAATCTTTTTCGCTTGCAATAACATCAATAAAAGCGGAAAATACAACTCTTAAATTTGGAAATAATTTAACCAATTCTACTACTACTACTACTACTACCACTACTACTACTACTACTACTACTACTACTACTACTACTACTACTACTACTACTAGTACTACTACTATTACTACTACTACTACTTCTACAATTACTATGGCTACTGAAGGTTGTGTTTCATCAAATATTACTAACAAGATTCCTAAAAGAGATGCTATAATAGCAGCAGCAGAAGCAATGGCGGCGCCATCGCTGACACCGGCATCAACACCGATAATGAACACTGCGAAAATGCTTGTAAATAAAGCTGATGGCAATGAAATCGGCAAAAATATGACGCATGAACTAAATACAACTGCTATCAATATGAACCCAATGTCTCAAGAAATTTATAAACTGAACGCCTCGCCAGGGCCGTCGAAAATATTAACAGAAACGTATTCCACGTGCACTGAAAACAAAAATTTAACAACGAATGAGTCATACAGTTCATGGGTTCATACAAGTGAAATATTCAGACGCTACAGCATTGGTGACAGCGAAGATTGTAATGTCTTAGATACCGCGGCGCAAAACGAGCCACACTTGCCGATTATAACAGATTTGTGCTATAAAGTAGAAAGCACCCTGGATATTACTAGGAGAAGTGAAAACGGGTCAAACTCAAAACTTCAATTGCAGTCAAATGGTCACGAAACTGATTATAGTGCGACCACTGGGAATAAACAGCAGCCAAAAAATCAAACAAGCGAGCATTATACTAGACTCCAGCCCGATGATTCTTGTACATCTTTGGGGGCTACGCATCGATATGCTGCAGAAATGACAGCGCACCAGCAACGACAGCTGAATGAAGGCATACAGCACTATACGCAGAATCAGTTATGCCACCAAATGCAGCAGCAACAACATCAGATCCATGCTCATCGGCAAAACCAACTGCAACAAGAATTGCATCAACTGCGCCAGGAACAAAATCGTGATGATCGTGAGCATGCACAAATTGATACATCACACGTGCTGCAGCACGTTTCGTCCCACGGCCATCATCTGCATACGCAAGCTCACTCGCAACATTTACAAGACCGTCAACAGCAGCAGCTGACGCAACAGCATTTAGTAGAACAACAAAATCAGCGTCTAGATCGGCAACGTAACGAGGACCAGCACCAACAACACTTGATTGCGTATCTGCACCATACTGCCGAGCAGAGTCGCCTACAGCAACATCACGCCGCTCATCAACAACATGAATATCAGCAACACCAGTATCAGCAACAGCAACAAAATTTACAGCATCATCAGCAACACCTTCTTACAAATTTGCTACTATCGGCGCAGCAACAACAACAACCTCAACAGCACACGCCAACAGATTTCAAACGATTGAATCGTCCACAACCCAGTATTGATGACCTCATAATTGACGAATTCTCAGAAGATCCGCACGCAGCCTATAAACTGTGAGTAGTGTATGAGAAGCCATTGCTTATTTAATTTAAATTCCAACCTGTTCTAACACAAGAAAAAATTGATTATCATACTCTGTGGACATGTGTAAGTTACACATAATATTGATATATTATATATATGCAATTTATTATGGGTGGTTTTTGAGTTGCGATCGCATGTAAAAGCAGGGATTCACCTTGGATTATATTAGATTCTCCATGAGGTTTGCAGTTCGACCTTATGATCTTTTGTGCCTTCTACTCATCACGGTACATCATCCAGACCCAGTCCCCTTATTAAACTCCAGATAGAGCTAGGTTAGATTGGGCGTATGTGCCTTTCTTATGCATGCTATTGGTCGAGACGTCTCAACCTTCTCCGCGCTATAGCACTACATTCAGTGTTGTGCCAGCAAACCTCTCTTAGCTAGCCCTAGCTCTTCACTCCTGAGCTTCTCTTTGATGGTGTGTTGTCCCATAGCAAGGAAGGGTTCGGGTTCTATTAAATACGAGGTTGTAGTTTCATCTTGCCAATGTGTCCGCTATTTCCTCCCTAAATTGACCGGATGCGATTGTGCGTTCGCAGTAGATACAGTTTCTCGATACACTCAAGGACCAATGAGGACTTAGTCTCACAGGATGATAGAGCCTTGAGTGCCGCCCGGATGTAGCTCAGAATTGCAATTCGCTCATTCTGGAAATGTCTGTATAAGTTTATCTCTGCACATAAACATATGGTATACATCTCCGCTTCGAAAACTACCCACAGAACGCTTGGTTCTCGGGCCGTATTTTCTAGCGCCAATACCTTTTGTGGCATTTGAGCCATCTGTGTACCAGTGCACGGTACACTCCTGGAATTGTATTTCAAATGTAGGTCTACTCCAGTTTACTTTATCCTCCAGTTCAATTCTGAACTTCTTTCGACTTTGATGATTTTAGCGATATCATCTACGGGAGCTGCAGCCTCAGCAATTCCATGTTTTTAGATGTAATATTCAACGGAGTATGCTTGTCTTATTGCTGAATAACTGTATGAAGCGGTGTCAGCTCAAGCATCACCTTCATCGCAGATGTAGGACAGGTCCGCACCGCCCCCGTAATCCACACGCCTGTTAAGCGCTGATCTCTCATTCCTGGTAAAACTTTCTTCCTGGTGAAAGGAATGATGGTTGCTTTGAACGGGTTTATATCCAGACCTTCCCCAGCACACCATCTTTCATTATATCGCTATCGGCCCATCTTATGAATTGCTGAGTAAACAATTGTTAAGCCGATTGGGTTGGCCTCAAAAGCACCGTATAAGACCCCGGGATCTGAGTTACGGCTTCTGGAAAACTTTTAAGCCAGCAAATCGCATGCTCTTTCCACCTCATTGCATGTATATGTGCCGTCTGTCTTTTTGATGCCTAGTTTAATATCTATTTTCTTCTTACCCATAGCTTTTTGGAGCCTAGCCACAACGGGGGCTTTTCTACCCCTTTTCCTTTTTTTTAATCTCCTTACTGTATGCGGTTAGAAGGGTGGCGTATTCCCAGCATCAGGTGCGTTTGGCTTTATTAAATTGCCTTCTCACTCGCACCGCCTTTCGAAGTTTGTTATTTTTGTCTTTTGGTTTCGTCTGAGGACAGCTGCACTTAAAACCAGCAGTAATTGAGTCGCTGAGACTGTTTACCTTTTCTTCTAGCGTTATATTTTATATTATAGTTTATAGTACCTGACGGCATATTCCTACACTTGTCAGTGTTCCTGGGGTTATTTCTGGGAGTTTCTTGAGTGGCTTCTGTTCCCAGTTCATACTGGAGGTTCCTGTGGTCTTGTAGGGAAGCTCGGAGCAAACTTTCCAACCTGACACCAAGTTTTCAGCCAGTTCATCAAGTCACATCAAGGACTTCCTGTCTATTCCTCGTTCCGAATGTTGGCGTACACCCAATATTTTGCATATAGATCATTACTGATAATAATCTCAAATAGAGACGCACCCTTTCTTTTACAGTTGGCATCACATCCAATTAGGAGTGGTAGCTTCCTTCTGTTACAATAGATTACCAAACTCCGTACCTCTTCTGTTCGAACGGTGCTATTATAGCCCAAAAATATGCCGATGTCACCTCGACGTCTCTGCGGGTCCCGTCCACCAGCAGCTGCACCTGGATCGCAACCAGATCCTGGTTTAAGAACTCTGTAAAGCACAAATAGTTAATGTTTCTATTTAACACTACCCATGTTCTAGGTCTCTCTTACAAGATATCGCAAATTACTTTATTAGGCAGCACTACCAAATGCATGTCTTTGAGAGCTTGTCTGCTGGCCATTATTATCCAGCGGGGCTGTCGGGGGAGAAATATCCCGTCGATCCCTGCGCCACACTGAAGGAGCCGATGGATGTGCTCGCTGCTTCTTAGCTCTGTTGGTTTCCCGCTTCTTTTTTATGCGGCGAGTTTAGGTGTAATCTTTTTTCTTCCTGCCCTTCATTCTTTGGCCGTTGCTCCACAAGTTGGCGAGCTACTTCTGGCGATTTGCCCTCCTCCAGATAGCGCAGGTACCATTTCGCCCCCGCAGCAATCAATCCCATTCTGTTCAGGTCGTCCAATGCGCCGTTGTCCAGATCGCGAGAAGTTGGGCGTCTGCCCCTCCTCCGCCTACCCTTTCCCCTACTAGAGTCGGACGATTCCCCGTACTCTGAGTGCCTGAGAGGTTTGTGGTATCTGCTGTTGTTGTTGTTTTAGCAGTACCTTTCCCTGTCAGTGTAGTGTAATCACCGGTCATCTTCGTCTAGCTCATCTAACGCTAATCCCAGGAAACTAGCTGTTTCGACGGGTTGGGTTCAGAGGGAGAGAGGTGTTAGATGAGTGGGTTTGATGGGGCATGTGAAAAGGTGGTTAGTGTCGTGCGGGGTGCCTTCACATGCTGGACATATGTTTAGTATGTCGGGGTCGATTCTGGATAAGTAGGAGTTTAACCTGCTACAGTATCCAAAACGTAATTGTGCCAAGGTTACGCGGGACTCTCGGGGAAGCTGGAGCTCTTCGTCTGCAATTGATGGTGGTTGGACTCCGATAACGGCATTCGGGGGTCGGGAGCTTAGGAAGGTGGTAAGGGTCTCCCGATGAATGTCGTTAATGGCCTGTCTGTACACTGTCCGATCCTGGAGGGGTCTGTCTGTTTTGTCTAGGATCTCGTCCACGTACTTGAGGAAGTGCCTCCTGATGTGCCTGGGAGGTGGCTCAGGCTCAAGCAGATGGGTGAGGCCTACGGTGACACTCTAGCAGAAACGGCTTACTAAGCAGTTTGTTATGCTCTTTCACAGGAAGCATATGAGCCTCGTCGTGCAGGTGTTGTATGGGGGACATCATGAGACATCCTGTCGCGGTCTTAATTGCAGTATTTTGGCAGGTCTGGAGCTTCGTCCACTGCGTATCACTGGTTCCAGGCGACCAAACAGGCGCAGCATAGTTAAGAACCGGTCGCCCTATTGCTTTGAAAGTCGACAGCAACATTTCTTTGTCTATGCCCCAAGTGCTGCCGGCAAGTTACTTGAGGACCTTGTTGCGATTCTGTAGTCTCGTTGCAATAGCGGTTGTATGCGCTGAGAAGGAGAGCAAGCTGTCAAAGGTGACTCCCAATATTCTGGGGTTGTTTACCGTCGGTATTGGGGTATCATCGACGTATACCTGAAGTTGCAGCGTGACCTCCTTTGTCCAGGTGGTGAAAAGGGTCGCCGTGGATTTAGTGGAAGAAAGTGGTAGGTTTCTCGCAGTGAAGAAGCGAGAAAGGCGGGCGAGGTAGTCGTTTACTTTAGAGCATAGGCCATCAATGTCATTGCCCGACGGCCCGTCGGCGTATGAGACCAGTGAGACTCCCTTTGGTGGCTGGGGAAGTTTCGAAATGTAGAAATTAAAAAGCAAGGGTGAAAGGACACCACCCTGCGGTACTCCCTGCTTAATTTTTCTCTGTTTAGACGTTTGGTCTCGAAATATCACCGACGAGTGACGAATACTCAGGTAGTTCGCGGTTCACCTCTTCAGCCCTGGCGGGAGTGTCGACTGTAAAATGTCATCTAGTAGCGCGGCGTGGCTGACTGTATCGAAAGCATTTTGTAAATCCAACGCTACTAGGACAGTCCTCTCGCAGGGGTGGTTTTGGTTAAGTCCGTGGTTTACCTGGGTGCTTATGACGGTGTGTGCCGTGGTGGTGCTGTGCACTCTTCGGAAACCATGCTGGTGTGAGGCTGGGGTCAGGTGTTCTGTAAGGAGTGTGAGTAGAAGGGCTTCAAGAGTCTTCACTACTGGGGAAAGGAGAGTAATCGGACGATAAGACTCCCCTAGGTTGGCGGGTTTCCCTGGCTTCAGTAGTGGGACCACTCTCCCTAATTTCCACTTATCAGGAATGATGAGAGTGGCCATAGACAGATTGAAGGCCTTGGTGAGAAATTCTACTCCCAGTGGACCCAGCTTTTTCAGCATCAGCATGTTTAGTCCCTCAGGGCCAATGGCCTGTGATGGTTTCATATGTTTGATGGCCCCCTGAACCTCGTCGCTGGAGAAAGCAAGCGGTGCACTGTTGTATGGCAGTTTATGCAACCGTCTGGTGGCACAGCGTTTGGATCTATCGGCCGGAGGATGCAGTATAAATTGCGGGCTAAAGCAGTTCGCGCATCTCTTCGGATCCGACGAAGTACGACCGTTAAAGGTGATATCCACCTTGTCGTTGTGCTATTTATCATACTTGCGCTAGCAATTGTGATGTCAGGCGAGCTGCTGCAATTGCCCACTACCCTAGTGGGGGCGTCGTCGTTAACAGTGCTGAATGTCGAATCGTCTATCTGCTCTGCCAATAGCTGCCCCCTACGATCATTTGGCAGGCTTGAATGTCAAAGATCGTGATGCGCGTTAAAGTCACCTACTACCAATCGGTTTTCTCCCCTGATGAGCAACCAATATCAGGGAGATATCCTGCCGGCAGCAGGTGACGGGGGTATATAGATATTATAAATTTCGAGCTCGGCATCGCCTGACCGGACAGCTATACCTTGACATTCTTAGGTGCTGTCCCTGCAGTCGATGCCTTCATCGATGAGACGATACTGCACTGAATGGTGGACTGTAAACGCTAGGCCACCACCGTAGTCTCGCTCGCAGTCCTTTCTATGCACGTTGTAGCCGTCCCTGGTAATCAGGGGGGAGCTAGCGTGCAGTTTTGTCTCTTGGACCGCAGCTATCTTGATACCATACCGGCTCATGAAGTCGACAATTTCGTCAATATTGCTCGTGAGTCCGTTGCAGTTCAGTTGTAATAGCTTGGAGCTTCGCGGGAGTATACTCGTAACTCGAGGGGTGAGGGATGCGTGAAGTTGTCTACGTTGGTCCTGCTGTTCGTTCCGCAAAATTTGTAGTGGCCTGACGTTGACTGGCGGCCGCGCCACTGGGGGCGGTTGTGGGTGCAGAGCTCTGGATTTGCATTGGACAGTTGTCAAGTTCCTTGGAACTACGGTCTGACACACGGAGCAGACTATGCGGGGGACCAAGAGCTGCTGGTTTGTCCCCGCACTGGGGTAGGAGCAGGAGGGTTGTGGGTCAGTGAGGGAGTTGTGTTGCACGTGGGAGCTCCTTACCGTTGAGGTGTTGTTGGTGGCGGCAGTTTGACGTGCCGGCACTGAGGGCAGTATCGCCATTGAGGCAGGGGCCGCCTGAGGGCGGAGGCAACACGTGGCCGCATACCTTGTGGACCACTCCCTGTGAGTCTTAAGGCTTGAGCAGGTCTTAAGATGGCACCACCCGTTGCACTTATTACACCTAACCGAGGTGCAGTTCGGGTGGAGCCGTTTATGGCAAATGCAGCAGTAAAATACTTCTGGTCCGGGGTTGGGTTCGACGCCAGCCCGGAAGAGAAGTATTTGGAGCAAACGTGCTGCAATGGATTGCTCCTGTGACGAAAGATTTGGGGTGGGATACGGTACGCTAGACTGGGCTAGTTTACTAGGGCCGCAGCCCTTGGTCGGGAAAAGCCCGAGTCATTCCTGTAACGTAGAACCGGCTGCCATGGGAATGTGTGTGGTGGTATCTGCTCGCTGGAGATGGCTCCGGATCGGTTACTAGCCCGAAAGTTATCCGGCCTTGTGATACGCAGCGACGGTGATGGCGTTCGTTGGCGAGAATTGGTAGTGGTAGTAGCAGTTGTTTCTTTTCGAGGATGTCCTTGCCTCACTGTATTTGATGTTGGATCTCTGGTGACTGACCCACTCGATCTTTCAGTATCTAGGGCTGATTCGTGGTACACCCCACGGCCGGTACATGGTTTATCAGCTTCACGGGCGTGTTTCTCAAATAACGACATTTCCGCCTCTGAGAGCCCCTCAAGCTGGTGTTTATCAAGCTTTTTACCACTGCATTTTTTGTTGTAGTTTTTTTTGTTGGTTTTGTTTTTATATTCTTTTTGTTCTTACGACTGCTTGCTCGAGGTGGTGTTTGTCCAGCTTTATACCACTGCCCTTTTTGTTGTAGCTATGTTTGTTGGTTTTGACTTTATTTATATTCTTCTTGCTCTTACGACTGCCTGCTCGAGGAGGCAAGCTCAGCAGTCTTAAAATTTATTGGGGATTTCAATGGGTTCGCCGAGTTAGGGGTTCGCCCTTGTCGCGGTAAGGCCACCGTTTGTCCTTAATTCGGGCGGTGTTGAGGAGGCACCGTTATGATATAGCCGAATTAACCTCCTGGCTGCAAATCATCCAATGGGCACGACGACGCATAACGCCCTGGATTAGGAGGTAGCAGCTCTTTGTCATCGTTCTCAAGAGGTACTAGTTGTTGTTGTAGCAGCATAAACATTCCCATACATATATGGGGAATGCTGCTGAAGTTAAAGTCCTTGGCCGGATATAAATCCGGGTCGTTCCGGTAACGTAGAACCGACTACCGTGGAACGGTACTAGTCATTGGGGTGAGCTATTGTCTGAACTATTCCTTCGGGTGCCTGGATTGGTTTTGAAATTCGATTAAGCCCCTGCATCGCGTTAAGGTGCCTGCCGTAGCAGGAGCCCAATCAGTTCATATATCTTATAGGCCAGTACATATCTAGAGCTCTAATTGGACCCTGGCTGTTAGTTGAGATGAATACATATTTTTTAATGGTTTGGTTCCAACATTTAAGTACTTTTGCTTTTTTTGTTGTGTTGAAGTAGAGGTAGGGGTTTGATTATAGAGACAATCTATGAGATCGATACGATTAGGTATAGGGAACAATGCCATGACATAACTAAGGGCTGAAATGATGCAGGCGTTTTCTCTTTAATGAAATTATAAACGTCTTAAATTAGAGTATATTTGCTTAGAAAGAATTAGCTGCTTATGCTATTTATATAGATGTCGTGATCGAATATCGTGATGTATTAAATTAGGTTATATTGGTTTAGAAAGATTAAATAGGAGAATTATTTTCGATAGAAAGAAAACGATCTCTGTTGACGACGCGGTAGCTATATCGCCAACCAATAGGTACGATTTTTTCACATTCCTAAAGTGAGATCTCTTTGGAGAGTTCTCTATATGGTCTGCTCAATCCGATATCGTGAAAGTGTTTACTAAACACTCAGAGTTGAATTCCATAAAGATACTAAATGGCAGTCCAACATTTTATCTCTCCAATTTATCTGCTTTTTATGGTTTTTCAGAGTATTCAATATGCCCTGGTATTCAATCAATCATTACGGAGCCTTACCTGAATTGTCAGTCCTTCACTAATTCGCTGAGTGTTGGCTTACAATAACTATTCGACCTTTCTTCGACTTATTAATACTGGAGGCCCAGAATAGTAGTTCTTGGGGCCCCATTGCAGTTAAACAGAAAGGAGTTGGGTAATATATTGAATCGTGTGAGAAGTTGCAGTTGTACCATGCAATCAATTCAACTTATAATCGAATATTGTCATCACAGTACACAAACTTCGCCAAAATTGATTTTGCCACCGTTAAACATAGTACTAATTAAGTACGCGTTCCATGCGGAATGGCTATCAAAATCCATAAAGTAAATTGCATTGCCACGAAATTTCGTATGTATCTCATGGCAAAGCATTAATCAGTTAACGGAGAGAAAACACCGCGCAAGACGCCATTTAAAATTGAGTGAAACAGTTTGCTTGCGGGTGAAGTACCTAAGTTCGAATACTCCGAAGACAGGGTATTTTTAAGCGAAACGTCTTCACAAAGAGTGTAAGTAAATCTTTTTATATTTTTTGTGTCAATATATATGTGTGCTGATTTGTTTAAAAACACTTTTCTTACCAAAATTTCCCAATGGCTTCTGGGGCGATGCTCATGAATTTGACGTTTCTTCTCATTTAACAATCAATGTTGCTAGTAACATTTCACGGAAAGCCAAATGCATGTTTCACGGCTGTGCCTTTAGATGCAATACCGAGTTTTCATCGTTTTTCCATTATTTCCCGTGCTGTCTATTATGCTTCCAGCGTTTTTCCTATAGTTTTTATAGGCTCTAAAGAGTTCACAGGAGCGGAATTTCAGATTTTGGGATAGACTCTGATGTAACGCGGTGGCAGATCGATAATATGTTAAACATGTTTTAATTTGAAACCGTTCACAATATTACTTCTATGCAAATATCGATTCTTCAATTTAATTATATTTCGTCCTCCCGAAACGATTTGATTTAGAATCGCTCAGTAGATATATTATATTCCGGGTAAAGGTTTGACTGACTATAGCATATTGTTTGAGTGTATGTTGCTAGTTAAATAGTTAATACATATTATTGTTATAGAAGCGGTTTACTAAGTTAGTCTACTAATTGGTGTTATTCTTGTTGGAGTACTTATCTAACGGTATCCTCCAAAAAAATGCTATCTCGATGCGGTGCGTCCAAAGGGAAAGGGGTGTGAGATGAGTGGGTTTAAGTGGTCGCGTAAATAGGTGGTCAGTGTAGTGCGAAGTACCCTCACATGCAGGATACAGGTATGTTGAATATGTAGCGTTCAATACTGGATTGGTAGGAATTTAACCTAATGCAATATCCTGAATGCGATTGGGACTAGATGACGAGGGTCTCATAAGGAAGCTGAAGCTCTTTGTCTGCGATGAGTGGTAGTTGGACTCCGATGACGTCATTCGGGTGGCCCTAGTTTAGAAAGGTGATAGTAGATCGCTGTGAAGATATTGTAAAGGAGACATTAAAAGATATCCCGTGGTTGTCCTTATTGCAGTATCTTGGCAGGTCTGAAGCTTCATCCGCGACGTATCACTAGTGTCAGGCGACGCTTGGATCTGTCAACCGAAGGATGCAATATTTATCGGAAGCTAAAATAGCTCGCGCAACTCTTCGAGTCCGACCGAACACAACCACCCAAGGTGATTATCACCTTCGCCCTGATTAATAATTCCCAAATTGTTTGGGAAATTCAGCTGGAGTGACGGTCCGTGGCGGGATTTAAATCCAGGTTGTTCTAGTAACGTTGAACTGTCGTAGAATCGATTATTATTATTAATTGCTATTGTCGGTGTTATCTGCCGGCAGGTTCAGCAACTGTGTTGCTTCGAATAGGGTAGCTCAAAGGGTTGTAAGACGAGTTAAGGCAGGGAAGGAAGAGATGGTGTCAGTGAGGCTTCCTTCACATGCAAAGTATGAGTTTACTATGCCAGGATTGACTTTAACCTATTATAATACACAGAACAAATTTATAAAAAGAGTTACATGAATCTCAGAAGACCGCTGGAGGTCTGCTTCGCAATACGTGATAACATTCTTTCAGGTCCAGTAGTTTTCGCATATTACGTTAAAAACCGATTCTATGTGCTAATTTTTGAAGAATGACCTGATCAAATTATATTATGACAGCTATATAATCCCCGTTAGATTGGGACTATATAATCTCTGTTTGTTCTTGATTTGTTTCGAATTCTTAAGTTTGTTCCTGAAGTATTAAGTAAAAATATGTATGTTTTGTTACAGTGGTCTTTCGCCAAACAATGTCAAGCACGAAAATCAAGATGATGGCTATGAGACCAGTGCCGGCGATGTGCTTACTCCGAATTCTCATAGCTCTTCAACGCACTCGGTAACGCCACAACATCAGATGCAGCATGCTATTAACCTTATCCCACCGCCTAAGTGTGAGGAGCAACAAGTAAAACTGCAACAGCGGCAACATAGTGTTAGTGATGAACTTAATCAACAGCAACAATCACAAAACAAGCCTTTAGCACAAAGAATAGATCAGGATCTTGGAAATGCTGAAAATCGCACAGAAGAAATGTCAACATGTGCCAATACGAACGCAAATCTACCGACAGACCCCTTCGCTTTTATGGAGGAGGAAATAATTGCATCAACGGCAGCTGTTTCTAATGATAATAGCCCCAGAAATGATAGGGCCTCGAATATTGTACAAGAATCTCAAATTAACGGCGATAATGAGGCGATTAAGAGTAGTGATGTAGCTTTTCTGAGTTCGACAGTAAGTGTACTGGGGCAGGGAGACGAAATGTTTAATATGCAACATCAACACCGACAGTCCCAGCAGCAACAGCTATTGCATGCAGGTAATAGCGAATTACAGGAATCAATGGGTTATAGTCTGAAAATAAAGCTTCCAACCGCTGCTGCGAATATGCTGTCCGAGGGGGAACAACTGGAACAACAGCAATTGTTAGATCACCACCTACAACAGCACACACAATTGCCGCAGCAATTGACAACACAGCCGTCCCAATTTCTTTTCAATGAGAGTAATGCGATTTTAAGACCTCCACAAAAGAAACGGGGTCGCAAAAAAAAAATTCAGCCAGTTGCCGATGGAGCACTGCCATTATCATTACAATTGATTACAGGAAATAACAATACTTCAGGAACAGCTGGTCCTAGCAGGGAATTAGAATCTAAGTGAGTATTTTCCTTTATCTGGGAGGTAAACTGTTTGTAAATGTACGTGTGTGTTTTTTTATGCAGCCTTGCTGATAACCCAGGTTTGAATTCGAATGAAAATGCTTTCACAGGTCTACTAAAGGCGAAGGAGCGTAAAAAACATGACCGCTTTAATGGAATGTCTGAAGAGGAAGTCGTGAAGCGAACACTACCCGACCATCTTTGTGATAACCTCGACATTGTCATAGTGAGTGTAAATTCCCAATCGTTTCTGAGTATTATCTTTTAAATTTGTTTACATATGTACATATATGTACTCGTCGTAGCCGAATAGGGTGGGTCGTGACTACCATTCGGAATTCACAAAGTGAACTTAGGTTCGAATCTCGGTGAACCACCAAAATTAAGAAAAACATTTTTCTACTAGCGGTTGCCCCTCGGAAGGCAATGGCAAACCTCCGAGTGTATTTCTGCCATTCGGCACACCACAAATAGGAGGAGGAGCTCGGCCAAACACCCAAAAAGGGTGTACGCGCCAATTATATAAATATACCTATATATATATATATACATATATATGTTCTCGTACTGTATATGCGTCGCAAAAATTAAAAATAATTTCATTGTTCATAAAGCTTAAAAAGGTCAGGCAACTTTAAACCTCGAGGAAGTGAACAATTAAGCAAATAATCAAATATTTTAAAATCGCTGTGTCTAAAGTGAAAATTTCACAAAGTTTGTGCTAATCCGAGGGGTGAAAAAATTCTCACTCGGTGGCGAATGAGGTTTGGGTAAAATAGCGAATAAACAAGCATTTTTTTGCTGTTTTAACCGTTTGCCGCTGGAACTGAAGCAGATACAACAACAACAAAATCATAAAATCAACAAAAAAAAACAGCTGAGTCTCAAGCATAGTTACTTTCCGAATTCAACTAGCTGAATAAGCTCGGTCTAAAAATATGAATGTATTTTGTAAGTTCCTGCGTATTATAGTTAGTGCGGCTGAATAAAAGTATCGAACTAAAATATTAAAAAAAAATAAAAATAAATAATTGGCGCGTACACTTCTGTTAGGTGTTTGGCCGACCTCCTCCTCCTATTTGTGGCGTGCGTCTTGATGTTGTTCCACAAATGAAGGGACCTACAGTTTCAAGCCGACTCCGAACGGCAGATATTTTTATGGGGAGCTTTTTCATGGCAGAAATACACTCAGAGGTTTGCCATTGCCTGCCGAGGACCGACCGCTATTAGAAAAATGTTTTTATTAATTTTGCTTTCACCGAGATTCGAACCAACGACCTCTCTTTGAATTCCGAATGGTAATCACGCACCAACCCATTCGGCTACGGCGGCCGAAACTAATAGAAACTAATATATCCAAATAAATAAAGAATGGGTATTGCACACTCCCCACATATCCGGGGTAGTCAACCACAATCACATTAATAAATAGATAAACAACAGCAGCAACAACAACAACAACAACAACAACAACTGCTTCAAATACAACAAAAATCCCTAACTTCTCCCTGAAGGTTTCAATGCATCTCACCCAATGCAAATTCACCCAACAATTTTGATAGCCTTGGGAATCAGCAGAAGCATTTATATAGCTAACAAAATGGTAATATTCCCCCCATCCGCTTCAACTGAACCCATAGGGAAGGAATGAAAAATGGTCGAATCAAAAAAGAGGCCGAAAGAAATCCCATGCAAGCCGAAAAATTCTCAAAAGCAAGCCAAAATTGACCAATATTGCCAAGGAGGTGCAAAACACCATTATTCGAACATTAACCCCAAACGTATAAAACCTTCCTATCCATTATCGGTACCCACCAACCACATTACCCCATACACACGACTCCGTATTGGGCACACCTTAATTACTAGCGTACACCTATTACAGGGTAATACATTCAACCCCTGCCCCTTCTGCCAAGCCACAGTCAGTGTGCATCATCTACTTGTATCCTGCTCAGAACTTGCTTCTCAAAGGCATCACCACCTCAGCAACGCAGATCCTCTTCATTTTTTAAAAGATGTCACTGAAGATAACATTAAAAAAATTTACAAATTTTTAAAGGAAACCGACCTACTCTGTCGTATCTGATCCAATACACATCACCAGCCAGCCGAAAGATCCCAATATGCAGCAAAAGATGCCAATGATGACCATACTTATTTCCCTTACGACTAAAAACTCCAACTCTTCGATACCATAAATATCATATTATGCAAAGTCAACGGGCTATCTAAACACGTGCTCGAGATTAAAGCACTGCTAAATTCCCAGAATATCGATATTCTCCTAATATCGGAAACCCATTTCACGCAGAAGAGATATTTAAAAATCCCAAATTATAAACTCTATCATACATTGCACCCCGACAATAAAAATATCATTAAACACAATTTAATTAACTCCTACTGCACGGAAGCTATTCAAGCCACTAATATAACTGTAGAAGGCTAAAAAGGCCCAATTATAATCGTAGCAATATATAGTCCGCCCAAGCATGCAGTTAAATCAGAAGGGTACGAAAAGTTTTTCTCAACCCTAGGAAGCAGATTTCTCACTGGAGGTGACTATAACGCAAAATACACATATTTGGGCTCCGCCTTACAGCCCCTAAAGGCCGGCAACTTTATGCAGCTATTAACAAATTAAATTTAATATCTATATCATCGGGTTCCCCAACGTATTGCCCATCGGATTTGAAAAAAATCCTGACTTGATCGATTTTTGCGTCGTAAAAGGTATCACACCTGGTGACTTCAAGTGCAGCAGCTGCTTCGAGCGCTCCTCTCACCATTTTGCCGTCAAGATTGAGCTTCATAACCCCCTTGCCGATACACCCGCCCAATGTTACCTCCATAATAACAAAACTGATTGGAATCATTTTCGATATCTAGTATCATCAACGATAAATTTAAAACTCCCACTAAAAACGGAAATTGATATTGCTGAAGCTGTTAAAAATTTAAACTGCTGCTTACGACAAGCTGCTGAGAATTCAACCTCGCCCATCACATTCCCAAAAAAGGCGCTACAAATTTCTCCCAGTATTTAAGGAAAACTACAAGAAAAACGGATTGCAAGAAAAAATGGCAGATTCGCTCAGGAAGGGTGCTCGAAATATAAAAAGCTCTATACTCGTGCTACCTGCCCTTCGAATGAAAAGTAATGAATGGGCTGAGTAGCGACATTTTCTCCGCACTTAAAAAGAGTATTTACAGCCAAAGTACTCAAAGAGCTCCCAGAAAATGGAGTTACTCTGTTAACGTATTTATTTAATGCAATAATACTAACTGGAACTTTTCCTGCTCAATGGAAAGTGGCTCAAATTAAAATGGTCCTCAAACCTGGCAAAAAACTTCAGTTTGTATCGATTCGTTTCATCCAATCAGCTTGCTACCGACCAAGTTTTTTACGACGATTTCAGTCAAAAATATTAAGAATGATCATCAACTCACCCTACCATGGCAGCCGGTTCTACGTTAGCGGAATGATTCAGGTTTTTCCCGACCAAGGGTTGCCGCCCCAGTAAACTAGCCCTGTCTGGTGTACCGTATCCCACCCCCAATCTCTCGTCACAGGAGCAATCCCTTGCACAAACGGCTTCACCCGAACTCCACCTCGGTTAGATGCAATAAGTGCAACGGGTGGTACCATCTTAAGACCTGTTCAGGCCTTAAGACTAACAGGAAGTGGTCCACAAGGTTTGTGGCCACGTGTTGCTTCCACCATTAGGCGGCTCCTGCCTCAACGGCACTACCGTCCTCAGTGTCGGCACTTCAAACTGCCGCCATCAACAATACCTCAACGGTAAGGAACTCTCAGGCGCAACACAACTCCCCCCCTGACCCATAACCCTCCTGCTCCTATCCCAGTGCGGGGACAAACCAGCAGCTCTTGCTCCCCCGCACCATCTGCTCCGTGTGTCAGACCAGGGTCCCTCGGAACCTGACAACAGTCCAGTGCAATTCATGCAATGGCTGGTGCCACTTTCGTAGGTACTCTGGCCTGCGCACCACCCGAGAGTGGACAGGCGACTTCGTAGCCCCCTGTCGACATGGTATCAAGATAGCTGCGGTCCAAGAGAGAAAACCCCCCTGATCACCAGGGACGGCTACAATGTGCAGAGAAAGGATCGCGAGCGAGACTACGGTGGAGGCTTAGAGTTTATAGTCCACCATACAGTGCAGTATCGTCTCATCGCTGAAGGCATCGACCGCAGGGATAGCACCTTAGAATGTTACTTTCTTTGGCATTCAAGCCTGCCAAATGATTGTAGGGGACAGTTATTGGCAGAGCAGATAGACGGTTCGACATTCAGCACTGTAAACGACGATGCCCCACTAGGGTAGTGAGCAATTGCAGCAGCTCGCCTGACATCACAATTGCTAGCGCAGGTTTGATAAATAGCATAACCTGGGGACCTATGCTATCGCTTGCATCAGACCACTTGCCCATTATCATCTCGATCGAGAAACCTGCCGACTTTGTTTTTGCGGATTACCGGTCATACATCAACTTTAACAAAGCTGATTGGACCAGATTCGTGGAATTTACTGAAGACATCTTCGCCGCTCTCCCCATCACCACCGATGTGCGCGCAGGTGAACGCGCATTCCGCAAGGCGATCACAGCTGCTGCTGCTCGCTTCATACCCGCTGGAAGGATCCAGGACATACGTCCTAATTTCCCAGCTGAAGCGGCTGTTCTGGCGAACGAGAGTGATCGCTTACGCCAGGCCGATCCCGGGGTCCTCGGATGAAGGATCTCAATTTCGAGATACGGCAACTGGTAACCCGACATAAGCGGAACAAATGGGAAGAACATTTAAAGTCCTGCAAGTTCACCTCTGGGGTGAGTAAGCTTTGGTCCACCGACGAACCCGACGAAGCACAGCGACATTCCCATGGCAGCCGGTTCTACGTTACCGGAATGACTCGGGTTTTTATTCCCGACCAAGGGCTGCCGCCCCAGTACACTAGCCCTGTCTAGTGCACCGTATTTTACCCTAAACCTTTCGTCACAGGAGCAACTCATTGCAGCCAGTTTGCTCCAAATACTTCTCTTCCGGGCTGGCGTCGAACCCAACCCCGGACCTGAAGTATTTTACTGCTGCATTTGCCACAAACGGCTCCACCCGAACTCCACCTCGGTTAGGTGTAACCAGTGCAACGGGTGGTGCCATCTTAAGACCTGTTCAGGCCCTAAGACTCACAGGGAGTGGTCCACAAGGTATGTGGCCACGTGTTGCTCCCGCCCACAGGCGGTCACCGCCTCTACGGCGACACTGCCCTCAGTGCCGGCACATCACACTGCCGCCACTAACAACACCTCAACGGCCAGGAGCCCCCAAGAGCAACACGACTCCCTTTCCAACCCACAACCCTCCTGCTCCTACCCCAGTGCGGGGACAAACCAGCAGCTCTTGGTCCCCCGCACAGTCTGCTCCGTGTGCCAGACCGTAGTACCTCGGAACTTGACAACTGTCAAATGCAGTTCTTGCAGTAGCTGGTGTCACTTTCGGAGGTGCTCCGGCCTGCACACCACCCGTGAGTGGACACGCGACTACGTTGCCCCCTGCTGCAGAGCTCTGCACCCGCAACCGCCCCCCGTGGCGCGGCCTCCCGACAACATCAGGCCACTCCCCATTTTGCGGAACGCACAGCAGGTCCAACGCAGACAACATCACGCATCCCTCACCCCCCGAATTACGACGACCCTCCCGCGAAGCTTCAAGCTTTTGCAACTGAACTGTAACGGACTAACGAGCAAGATTGACGAAATAGTCGACTTCATGAATCGGTTCGGAATTAAGATAGCTGCGGTCCAAGAGACAAAACTGCACGCTAGCTCCCCCCTGATTACCAGGGACGGCTATAACGTGCACCGAAAGGACCGCGAGCGAGACAACGGTGGTGGCCTAGCGTTCATAGTACACCATTCAGTGCAGTATCGTCTTATTGATGAAGGCATCGACCGCAGGGACAGCACCTTAGAACGTCAAGGTATAGCTGTCCGGTCAGGCGATGCCGAGCTCGAAATTTATAATATTTATATACCCCCTGTCACCTGCTGCCCGGCAGGATATCTCCCCGATATTGGTGCGCTCATCAGGGGAGAAAACCGATTGGTAGTAGGTGACTTTAACGCGCATCACGATCTTTGACATTCAAGCCTGCCAAATGATCGTAGGGGACAGCTATTGGCAGAGCAGATAGACGATTCGACGTTCAGCACTGTAAACGACGACGCCCCCACTAGGGTAGTGGGCAATTGTAGCAGCTCGCCTGACATAACAATTGCTAGCGCTGGTCTGATAAATAGCATAACCTGGCGACCTATGCTATCGCTTGCATCAGACCACTTGCCCATTATCATCTCGATCGAGAGACCCGCCGATTTTGTTTCCGCGGATCATCGGTCATATATCAACTTTAACAAAGCCGATTGGACCAGGTTCGCGGAATTTACCGAGAACATCTTCGCAGCCCTACCCACTCCCACCGATGTGCGCGCAGGCGAACGCGCATTCCGCAAGGCGATTACAGCCGCCGCGGCTCGCTTCATACCTGCTGGACGGATCCGGGAATTACGTCCCAATTTCCCAGCTGAAGCAGCCGTTATGGCAAACGAGCGTGACCGTCTACGCCAGGCCGATCCCGGGGATCCTCGTATAAAGGATCTCAATTTGGAGATCCGGCAACTGGTCACTCAACATAAGCGGACCAAATGGGTAGAGCATCTGAAGTCCTGTAACTTCACCTCTGGTGTGAGCAAGCTCTGGTCCACCGTAAGGTCCCTGTCGAACCCGACGAAGCACAATGACAAGGTGGATATCACCTTCAACGGTCGTACTTCGTCGGACCCGAAGAGATGCGCGAGCTACTTTAGCCGGCAATTTATATTGCATCCTCCGGTCGACAGATCCAAGCGTTGTGCCACCAGACGGCTGCACAAACTGCCCTACAACAGTGCACCGCTTACTTTCACCAGCGACGAGGTTCAGGGGGCCATCAAACACATGAAACCATCAAAAGCCATTGGCCCTGACGGACTAAACATGCTGATGCTGAAAAAGCTGGGTCCATTGGGAGTAGAATATCTCACAAAGGTCTTCAACCTGTCTATGGCCACTCTCATCATTCCTGATAAGTGGAAATTAGGGAGAGTGGTCCCACTGCTGAAGCCTGGGAAACCCGCCAACCAAGGGGAGTCTTATCGTCCGATAACTCTCCTTTCCCCAGTAGTGAAGACACTTGAGGCCCTTCTACTCCCACTCCTCACTCAACACCTGACTCCAGCCCCACACCAGCATGGTTTCCGTAGAGTGCACAGTACCACCACGGCACTCACCGTCATAAACACCCAGGTAAACCGCGGCCTTAACCAAAACCGCCCCTGCGAGAGGACTGTCCTAGTAGCGTTGGACCTACAAAAGGCTTTCGACACAGTCAGCCACGCCACGCTACTAGATGACATTTTACAGTCGACACTCCCGCCAGGGCTGAAGAGGTGGACCGCGAACTACCTGAGTGGTCGTCACTCGTCGGTAGTATTTCGAGACCAAACTTCAAAACAAAGAAAAATAAAGCAAGGAGTACCGCAGGGTGGTGTCCTTTCACCCTTGCTTTTTAATTTCTATATTTCGAAACTCCCCCAGCCACCAGAGGGAGTCTCACTGGTCTCATATGCCGACGACTGCACGATAATGGCGTCGGGCAATGACATTGATGGCCTATGCTCAAAAGTAAACGACTACCTCGCCCGCCTTTCTCGCTTCTTCACTGCGAGAAACTTAAAACTTTCTCCCACGAAATCCACGGCGACCCTATTTACCACCTGGACAAAGGAGGTCAAGCTGCCACGTCAGGTTCACGTCGATGATACCCCAATTCCGACGATAAACAACCCCAGAATTTTGGGAGTCACCTTTGACAGCTTGCTCTCCTTCTCGGCGCACACAACCGCTATTGCAACGAGAGTACAGAATCGCAACAAGGTCCTCAAGTCGCTTGCCGGCAGCACTTGGGGCAAAGACAAAGAAATGTTGCTGTCGACTTTCAAAGCAATAGGCCGACCGGTTCTGAACTATGCCGCGCCTGTCTGGTCGCCTGGAACCAGTGATACGCAGTGGACGAAGCTTCAGACCTGCCAGAATACTGCCATCAGGACCGCGACAGGATGTCTTCTGATGTCCCCTATTCACCACCTACATGACGAGGCGCACATGCTCCCGGTTAAGGAGCATAACAAAATGCTCGGCAAGCAGTTTCTGCTTGGGTGTCACCGTAGGCCTCACCCATGCAGACACCTGCTCGAGCCTGAGCCACCTCCCAGGCACATCAGGAGACACTTCCTCAACTACGTGGACGAGATCCAGGACAAAACGGACAGACCTCTCCAGGATCAGACAGTATACAGACAGGCTATTAACGACATTCATCGGGAGACACTTACCACCTTCCTAAGCTCCCGACCCCCGAATGCCGTTATCGGAGTCCAACCACCACCTATCGCAGACGAAGAGCTCCAGCTTCCTCGAGAGTCCCGCGTAATCTTGGCACAACTACGTTCTGGATATTGTAGCAGGTTAAACTCCTACCTATCCAGAATCGACCCCGACATACTAAACATATGTCCAGCATGTGAAGGTACCCCGCACGACACTAACCACCTCTTCACATGCCCCATCAAACCCACTCATCTAACACCTCTCTCCCTCTGGACCCAACCCGTCGAAACTGCCAGTTTCCTGGGCCTACCGTTAGATGAGCTAGACGAAGATGACCGGTAATTTACACTACACTGACAGGGCGAAGATACTGCTACAACAACCACAACAACGAAGCACAGCGACAATGTGGATATCACCTTCAACAGTATCATAAATGCAAACAAAATCCGACGAAGCACAACGACAAGGTGGATATCACCTTCAACGGTATCATAATTGCAAACAAAAAAAGATCATTTCATTCTATTAAGAATTGTGAATGAAGTGTGAATTGAATTGTGTTTCAAACAAAAATTGAGAGTAAGGTTAATTATATATTAATTTTAATAAGGAAAAAAGTACTTCGAATGAAAATAAAATATTTTGTATATTTAATTTTACTACATCTATTCACATATATCATGTAAAAAGTTTCAACATAAGCTATTCATTTATATATGTACCATATGTTGCAACTTGTTTCTATGACTATAAATACTAAAAAAAGGTATGACTAAATTTTGAAATTTCGACGTATGGGCGATTCTAGTATATCTATATATATAAAATTCAAATTATGTATGTATCTATAGATCGACTTGCGTCCTAAACGCATAAACCGATCGTAACCAAATTTGAAACACGAACTGGATACCTTACCGGAATGGTCATGGGCTAAAAAATATTTTGATATATATAGGGGGCGTGGCACCTCCCATAAAAATGGAATTTTTAATAGTCCGTATTTCTGGAAGTATTTACGTTAGACTACTAAAATTTGGTAAGGGATTATATGACATTAATCCTTACCACATCCAGAAAAACTGCGTATAACGAAAAAGAGGGCGTGGCACCTCCCATACAACTGGAATTTTTTATAGTCCATATCTCTGGAAGTATTTAGGCTAGACCAATGAAATTTGGGAAGGGGTTATATGAGGTTAATACCTAACACCTGCATGAAAACTGGTGATAGCTAGAAATGGGGCGTGACACCTCCTATACAAATGGGATTTTTCATACTGCATATCACTGGACGCATTTTACTTTACTTTTTTACTTTATTTATTACTGCACTGCGATGCTTTCTGAATCCGTATTGGTAAGCTGGCATACCTGTATGACATTCTGAGTACTGCTCAGTCGGTTACAGATTATTGCTTTTAGCACTTTTCCAGCGGTCTCCTGTGCCAGTGTACGATCACGGATCTTCTGGAGGTTTTCCAGTCTTCGACAGTAGGACTAGTTGCTATTGTTTCCATTTCACAGGAAAAACTCTGGTACTAATGCATGTTGTGTACATGTTTCGAAAAACATCTGATCTCACTTGCAATGCTTTTTCAGCACGGCGTTAAGGATTCCATTGATGCCCAGTGCTTTTTGCAATTTAATCATTTTGCAGCTCAGTTCTATTTCGTCGTGGTTCACTTCGGGCACTTCGTCTTCGTTATCAGTGAGATCCCATCTGAAAGAGAATAGATCCGGGAAGAGATTTGTTACTATGCGTAGCATTTTAGGATGTGGTAGCAGCATGCTAGTACTCTCGTTCTGAAATTGTTTTGTAACTCCATGGATTCGCATCTACCTCATTTAGGAGGCTAGCAAATGCCTCCGCCTTGCTCTTTGCTAGAGCCTTTTTCAGTGCTAGGCGTTTTGGCTGCCCACAGCTGTTCCCCCTTCTGGCCTATTTCTTCTACGCTGATGCTTTCTCCGCAGTTTGTGGCATTCGCTTCTCAAATGCCCGATGTCATCATTCCACCAGTAATTAGATGCTCTCCCATTTCCTCGGCATTTACGAGGCATTGCAGCATCGCCCGCGATCGATAGTTGGCGTATAATGCAGTTGGTTTGCTGGCTTGCTGTACCTCTAGCTTCCCCTATTTTCTCTAGGAAGTACAAGAGGATTTCTTCGTCTAAGTTACTGGTTTTCCAGCCCTGTTTTTGTACTCTTTCGAGGTATATACTTTGTGTATACTTCTCAGACACATGCCATCGTGTTGTTCTAGCCATTTTTGGACTAGCAAAGGTCAGGTCTATGGTGGATATGCCTCTGCCATAGTCGAAAGTACTCTTATTGCCTCGATTTAATAGCACTAGGTCTAGACTACCAAAGGCCTCCAGTAGTGATGCTTTAAAGTCGCCTGCAACTACTATCGGTGCTTTCCATCTGATGGCTCTGGTCAATACATCAACCGTTTGCTCAAAGTCATTCATGCTGCAGTTTGGGGAAATATGGAAGCTACAAAAGAAAATGATCTTTATTATCTGGATCTCAAAAGAGTAGTTGCCACGGTTAATTATGGCTGCGTTGCCGTTTGAATCAGATGCCCACCGGTAGCTATCTGTTTTGATGCGATATGGTTCGCTCAAAAGAGCGATATCCATTTCTTCCTCATTTAGCGTTAGGTTGAGGATATCTTGTGCAGCTTCGCAGAGATTGAGGCTTAATTGCAGACACTTAATCATTCCTGGTTCTATTGTTAATCGCTTTCTTATAAATCCAACATTTGGTGCTGCCCAAAATGTGCTCTGCTTCGCTAAACCCCTTGATTTTACACACAGATCAGCTTGGATTTGCAGTGCATGTTTTCGCGATATGTTCTTCAGGCCCGCATCTTAAGCACATTTTTCCTCTGTCTGGGTTTTGGCACGATTTCGCCACATGACCGAGTTCCAGACATCGATCGCGTTAGCGTTGCCTTTTCCCGTATTCGGCATTGTACCCATCCCACTTTTAATTTGCCTACTTGTAGCAATTCCTTCGCATGCTTGGTGGGCAGTATTAGAGGCGCTATTTGCGTGGTATCTCGAAGTACCCGCATGGACTTAACTGTGCTATCTGTTAATCCATGAATTTCTGGAAATTGTTCCTTCACTGCTTGTATGACGTCATTTTTGGTAACCCATTCTTCCAGATCTCTACATTCGAAAGCGGTTTGTTCACCCAGGTTTTTCACAATCGCCGAATCAGTCAGTATAATTCCTACCTGCTCTTTAAATTTTTCGGTTTGGTTACTAGCACCATTTCTCAGCTGAATCAGAAGTTCCCCTTTCGCCGTTCTTCTGATTTTGTCGACGCTTTCTCCTAACTATTTCAGGTCAGGTTGGCCTTTAATTGCTTTTAAGATATCGGCATATGGCTTCTCTGTTTTGCAAATGATTAGCGCGTCAGGACGTCCGTGTGCTAGCTTGCGCGGTCTCTTGACTGTGTTTTTGCGTTCCACAAGTCGCCAGTCATTTATCACAGCGTGGCTTTCCGTATGCTGTTCGTGCCTTTCGCCTGTTGTCTCTTCAGTTTCTGTCGCTTTGCTAGCTATAGAAGTAGGCTACCTATTCACTCTACTACCTTTCTTGCGCAATGCAGCTAGCTGAGCTTTCCCATTTTTGGCATTTTGCCGTTGCTTGACAAGAAGCATGCCATCTGTCTACACTCCCTTCGTGGCCTTCATTACCGCTATTGGTGCTTCAGCGTCCTTATTGAGGCCTCTTTGTGTGTCTGTATTTTATTTGCCAGGTCTCTCAAATGTCGCTGCGCTGTCATCAAATATGATACATTAATTGAACAACTTTATTTCCCAAATTCCTATATGAATCATTTTCTTTAGGCTCCTTATCCTTGGTTCCAGCACCGACATCTTTGCCTATTGGCGTACTTGGAGTGAGGATGCTTCCTTTAAAAGGACCGCACGATCTTGATGAATTATCCTCTGCCACACCGCGTCATCAAATATAATGGGTGTAGTTTGACGTGCTGGCGATATTGCCAGCTTCTCTTGAAGGGATATTTCCCTTTCCCAGCATTCTCTGCTAATACGATTCCATTCTCGTTCTTATATCCGCTGTTGCTGGTACTGTCGCTTTTTTCCGCTATAGTTACCGCTTGCTGTTGTTGTAGTTTTTGTGTTTGTGGTTTTTTGCGTCTCCATTTAAAAAGGATCCTCACTCCAGTCCGTTATCTCTAGACGTAGTGTAGTTGCTTTATAACCCCATGGTGATCTATTCAATGTAGAGAGGCCATGCGAGAGTTAACACATGATTTTATGAGTAGATGTGTTCAGAGCCGGGTCGGCACTAACCAGGAAAAATTCAATTCGACCTCCACGACCCAATAAATGGTGACGGCTAGAGAGCGTTACTTGAGGATTGCCAAGGTTTTAACGGGACGGGGGCTATCGTGACTTTAGCCATTTCAGTAAGGCTTACTTACCTACTAAAATCCTAGAATACCACGATAACCAGCCCATGTCAAACAAAATCCTCTCCTATCGCCAGTTTGCCATAATTAAAATCTTAATGGTCTCGATCTTAATGGGCCCCCGCCGTTTTTTTTTTACCTGTTTTGCTCAGCCTATTGCCGTTAAGTTAATAATCATAACTAACAGACTAACAGTCTTCGCGTACTACGGAGATTTCTTCCGTCCACCAATAAACGGGCTCTCTGTGGTTTTTATTAGGCATTTTTTACCCATAGGAGTTAGGTGACGTGGGCCTATCTTTTTTGCCTATGACGCAATGTATTGCGAAATGATCAATGCGAAATGTTTGCAGATTTCCTGAATTCATAAGCGCTATGTCAAGCATAGAAAACGCTTCTAAGAAGGCTTTTCCTCAAGGGACATCTCCTAGGACAGCTTTAATTGCTTCGTTGATCTTCAGTGTGTTTGAATCAGATGATCGTTCAAGTACCAGTAGCAAGTCTCCATTTGCAGTTTTTCAACGCCATGTACTTTCTGATTGAGCTCCTGTAAACATGGTTTCAGAATGTGTGAATGTGAGATATTGCCAACGCTTTTAACAACTATCGCGTATTTACGGGGCGGTCTCTGTCGCCTGCGATTTCCTTTCGTATTTGCTTAATCTGTTTGTTTCCCGTCAGGTTTTGGAGCTTTATTTGTAGTTCCTTTACGGTTTTTGTTTAGCAATTACAGTATTCCTTTCCTCGGAACTGAAATGCTCATTCTTTGATACCGGCGTTGATCTGAGAGTTTCACCGTGGTCGTTTTTGCTCTTTTTCGCTGGGATTTTCCGTGCAGCGATGGTGTCTATAGTTCTCTTTGGCGTTCCATCCGTGACGCGCTTTATAAGAGGTGATATTTGCTTAATTCTTTTTTTTTTCGGGTACAAAACCGTTTGTCTCTTTTAGCATCCTTATTCTAGAAGTCAGAATCGACCTTTCTAACTTCTTGTCAAGTTCAGAAATGCTCGAAACCAGATAACTAGTGAATGTTTCGTTTTTGTAGTTCCATCATCTCCGTTAGCTCTTTAATCTTAGCGCTGATGCTGCGATTGAGCTCTCCCGTTGTGATCTTCTTTAGGACACTGCTGTACTGCATACATGGTGACGCAGATCTGGTTCTTCCAATCAACGGAGGCGAATGAGCCAATCTGGAGCTCCTTTGAACGGGGTTGTTTACTAGCTCCCCGCTGTTGTTACTGCCGTCTGCAGTCTCTTTTGGTAGATCTAAAGATGACGTGGTTGCTGCTATTTTAGCTTGATCTAATATATTTTGTTCTGTGACACTCGAATTCATAATTGTTGGACCCCAACTCGTTAGCCGTTCCATATCCCGATGCGTAGTTAGTTATTCATGATTCAATGGTTATCTTTGCAAGCAGGGAGGCCAAGTGAGGGTTGACAAAGTCTCCTTATGAGAGCCGAATCAGTGCTAACTATCAATTTTACATCTAGACCTATGCCGACACTTAATGGCGACGGAATATGTAGCGATCTTAGAGATTTCCCATGGTTTTAACGGAGTGGCGGCACAAAGCATTGAAAGCCGAAAAATGTGGGATTTGCCTTTCGACTCACCCACTAAAAACCCACCCCAGCTCCGTTTCCCACCCACCGCGGGACAACCGTTAGGCATGACTTCGCCTATTGCCAATTCTTGAAAATTTGCGCTGTGTTGTTCATATTACATACAGCGGACCAATGTTCCTCTGACTCTAACATAATATCTACTAGGTTATCAGCTGAAATTGGCTTCCCCACCCTAGGGCTTAGATCTTCCCTTTCGAACGCAAATCCCGGACAGACAAACAAAACATTTTCTGCGTCTTCTACAGTTGGTGCACAATAAGAACAGTACGGGTCGTCTCCGTGCTTAAACCTATATAAGTAGGACTTTAAACTCCCATGTCCTGTCAGTATTTGGGTCAGATAGTAGTCTAACTCATGTTTAAGGTTCACCCATTTGGAAATTATGGGAATCAAAAGGTACGTCCAGCGTCCGTTGAGGGACGAACTCCATTTTTCCTGCCATGAACGCAAGCCTACGGTCAATTATTACGCCCAGGTACTTAATGAATGGCTTCGATTCTATGCCATGATCGCCCACCTTTATATTGGCCGACTCCACAATCTTCCTGCTGCTAATTAATACTGCTTCACTTTTATGGTCCGCAAGAGTTAGGCCACTGTCGAACAACCATTCCTTTACCATGCCGTTTGCTTGGTTACATGTTTCTTCGGCTTGACGGAGTGATTTAGCCACGACCACAACAGCTATGTTGTCAGCAAATCCTACGATTGGTGACCCTAGAGGTAGATTGAGGCGCAAAACTCCATCGTACATAGCGTTCCATAACAAGGGGTCCACGACTGAGCCTTGTTATTTTGTACTCTTTTACACCAGCATCGGTTTTATAACGAAGGGTTCTGTCAGAGAGGTAACTGGCGACTATCCTACGAATGTACATTGGAATGTGGAAACTATCAAGCACAATTCGAATTTTGCTCCAATTCGACGTATTGAAGGCATTTTTAATGTCCAGCGTTGCAATTAGGCAGTACTCCTTACTACCGTATAGCCATCGAGTACCTTCAATGCCTTCTGGGCAATGGTTGTGACTGAAGATACAGCAACTCTGGTTAAACGTTCTTTCCGGAATCCGAATTGTCAGGGGGATAGACCACCTACATCCTCTATAGCAGCCTCTACACGATTTGCGATTTCCACTGGGTTGGAAATGTACACTCCTTTAGACATGTATTGTAGAGATCTACAAAAATGTCGGTACGACTATGAATTGCTACTTTTAAGGCCTCGTTGGGGATTCCATCCGGACCTGGAGCTTTATTTTTTTTGATCCGTTTTATGCTCCTCAGGAGTTCTTCTTTGTTTGTTAATTGCACATTTTGGTCGCCTTCACAGAATCTTACCAATTCGTAGTCTCGTATGGTATCTTGCACGGGGAACAGTGTTTCTACTACTTTACGCAGTGTAGCTGGGAATGTTGTTGGAAGTGGCTTACATACTTTAAGTTTTTTCATAACAAGCCAGGACCCGAAGCCCCAAGGATAACTATCGGCATCGGTTTTTAATTGCCTTTTTTTGGTGTCTTCCTCGGTCCCTACCCTTAGATCGTTGGTAGGCTCGCCTTGCTCTTTTACATTCGCTGCGCAATTCTGCAATGTCTTCTGTCCACCAATAGACAGATTCGCTGTTGTGCTTGTTGGGCCTCGTTTTGGACATGGCTGCGTCGCATGCCTCCGTTAAGTGTGTGTAGGTGTGCGTGTATGTGTATGTGCGCGTGTGGTGTCCGGCTTATATAAAAGGTCAAATGTAGAAATAATGGATCTTAAAAACTATAGGCAACATATAAAATGGTAATTGTATAATTGTGTGTATAGTAGATAAAAACCTATATGAAACTAACTAACTTAATAATAATTCTAATATTCAACCTGTTTCATTTACATTATGAAACAAGTCAACACCTAAATATAAGCAACTTCCAAAATTTTGAAAATCGTAAACGAGCTAGTTTTGAGTACAATGTTCCAAATACTTCATTATGTTTAAAAATAAATGTGACAATTCAATTGTTAGATCAAAGTTCGCCTGCACTGAACCCACCATCATCACCAACAACAACAACGCACAGCCTTGGTGACCTTATGGGATTCCAACTTACGCCGACCAAAGGACTACGCCCCGTAGTGAGAGAGGAAGTTGATATACTATTCTCGAGACTATTAATGCCTTTAAACGAGATGAAGTTGAAAAAGAAAGTCTAGCGTTTATCATTGTTTCATTGTTGGTCAGTTTACGATAGTTGTGAAATACGAATTAAATGCTCTTATTATGATAATTATGCAAAACGTACTCTCTGAATATCTATTACTTTGAATTGCATGAAAACAATACTAGGGGAGGGGAACGGGAAGCATTTCAGAAGCGCGTCTCATACAATACAAATCTAATAATAATTCATGTTGATCGTTATTATCAAACATAACATATGAGGGTTCAATAATAAAAGATATGTCCCACAGCTATAGATATATATAATTTTCTAAAAAAAATTAGAGCATATTTTTCCTGAAGAGGAGAAAAATAAACTTATCAATATTCAATCAAATATTGAATATATCCCGCTGGATGCTGGATTCCAAGGTCGGCCGCCACCTTGTGAATTCCTATGCCCATTTTTATAGTCATGACCCTCAATAAATTAAATTGTATAAACAACTAGCTGTACCCGGCGCGCTTTGCTACGCCAACAACTAAAATAAATTTAAGAAAAATACAATAACTTTAAAGAAAAATCAGTACACAAATATTCAATTCATTCTAAACCATTTTATTGATTTTGTTAATTTCGAAAAAATCTATTGAACGGGGCAGAAGTTGCTGCTCTGCAGCGCCGAGTGGCAGCAATGAGCATATTCTACAAACCTTCGCCGTGCAAAAATACATATAATAACCAATTTTTATAATAATCGGTCCAGTAGTTTTTGAGTTCATCGAGGACATACAGGCAAACATTCATTTTTATATATAAAGACTAGCTGTACCCGGCGCGCGTTGCTACGCCAAAAACTTAAATAAATTTAAGAGAAATAACTTCAAAGAAAAATCAGTACACAAATATTCAATTCATTCTAAACCATTTTATTGATTTTGTTTATTTCGAAAAAATTGTGACATTACAAAGTTTAGTTTAAATTCGATGTTTGTTGAATAGTTTTGCGAGAGTTTTGAAACTGGATAATTTTTATAGATTTTGGGATGCTTTTTTTCGAATTTCAACTTTGCCACCTCGTATTTGCGACGCTAGCGTCACCATATTGAAAAATGGCGCCTAAAAACAGTTTTTTTACAATATCTCCATTCCGACGCATTTTAAGAGAAAAACATATCGATACAAAATTAAACTAGAGATTATTTCCTACATCTTAGGTTATTACGATTTTTTTGTAAAATCAATAGTTTTTGGCGTATGACCGCCACAAAGAACATTTTAATATGCGTTTTCGAAAAAAAACTCATTTCCACACCACCTGGGGGTAGAGTAAGCGGCGCGTCTCCGACGATCACGAATAACTGCTTCAGTGGACATACTTTTTGATGATACAATGTTTCCAACTGTGTCACAAGATAAATTTTTGGGAAATGATGTGAACAAGAACCGCCTCATTGAAATGTTGAAAACAAAATTTGAAGCTGAGAATTTCATGGTCTCACAAGCCACGGAAGATGCGGATACGCTAAACATCAATACCGCAATACGTGTTTCACCAGCGTTCGACACCGTAATAGTGGTCGGCGAAGATATAGATCTTATTATTCTTTTGACAGCTCTATGTCAAAAGTTTGAAAACTCCCGGAAAACTTTCCAGGTAACTCCATTTTTTTTACCAAATTACTGGACTATGAAGTGCTGGGGGATACAAAATATTTCTTGCTTTTCCATCTGGTGCGTAGACGAATAAATCAGAAGATTTTCCGACACGTGAACAAGCCACATGGAGCTGTCCATATGAGAAGCATGGATTTTCCAAATTTAATCCACACACTTGTAACGATTGTCCT
The DNA here is from genome assembly GCF_027943255.1 of Anastrepha obliqua. Classification (NCBI taxonomy): domain Eukaryota; kingdom Metazoa; phylum Arthropoda; class Insecta; order Diptera; family Tephritidae; genus Anastrepha; species Anastrepha obliqua. Next base: position 40,411,415 of record NC_072897.1, on the reverse strand, counting down.
TGTACTTTGTTAATAGTCATTGCGAAAGCGAGTTGCACCGGGAACTGTAAACGTGTGAATTCGAATGGCTTATCTGTCGGGAGCATTGGGATACGTGGCAACAGTACGTCGTCACCTTTGAATTTTCCAGTCGAAATTGTTGCCTGACAAATCAAGCGAATTGAAGAACTCAGTTGGATAGTTGACAACCTCGTCTTGATTCTCCACAGTATCGATGGACTTATATGTTATCGTTTCACTGGGTATTCCATGCTGAATGGTGAAGTTGGTGGTATTGACGTCGATGTTTTTAGCTGGTAATATAGCGCGCGTACTGAGCCACTGATGGTTTTTGTAGTTTTGTGCAATGTTTGGGAAAACTTTTTGCACCAGTTCGTCGATGCTTTCTGTAATCTTACAGAAGTTTGCTGGCAGGGTGATACATTATGTAGACTCATCAATTTCCATTCGACCATTTCCAATATCCAATAATTGTTTTGCAAAATTTCCAGCCGATACATCCCGTTGTAGTTGTACACCCATGTTAGTTTTCAAAGTGAATTTCTGTAAATGACGCCATAGAACTGATGATTTAAGACATGCATTGAGTTCATTAGCGAATGTTGAACGTGGTATAACGGGCAGTGGTTGTCGAAAATCATCAGACAATAAAATGAGTGCGCCACGGAAGATCCGTCAGTTTCCTCTCGCAGTGTACGATCAAGCGCTTCCAATGCTTTCTTGTGAGTCACTGTGCATTCGTCCCATATGATGATTTGGAACATTTGGAGTACTTTTCCCATTCCCGAGTTTTGGCTAAGGTTGCATGTTGGTGCCTCAGTGTTTTGCAAATTCAACGGCAGTTTCAATGCTTAATGCGCTGTTCGGCCACCATCCAAAAGAGTTGCCGCAGTTCCAGATAATGCAATAGCCAGTGTAATATTATTTTGTGATCGTATGGTTGCCACCGGGCGCATCTATGAAAAACAGCCCACCGCTTTGTTCTGTGATTGCACGCATAATTCCGTCAGACGCAATGCGTTGTTCTGGAATCAACTGCGGAAGATTTGCTCTTCGAATGTACCCAGTTTTTCAGAATCATAGTGTGTTTCTCGTTGCAAATCACGATCGAAAAGGTTGTTTGCAATTTGCCAATTTTTATAATAATCGGTCCAGTAGTTTTTGAGTTCATGGAGGACATACAGACAAGAATTCATTTTTATAAACATATATAGATAAATAAAATTTTAAACGGAGACGTGTTATTATTAAAGGAATTGATGATTGGCAAGCTGACTTGGTGGCAGTGACTCAGTATTCAAATAGTAATAATCGATATCACTATCTTTTAACTGTTATTGATACATTTCCTAAAAAAGCTTGGGCTGAAGCAGTTAAAGACAGAACTAATAATACGTTCACATATAAGTAGCTGATCTACTTTTTCCTGCTTAACTCCCAATTCGTAATTAAAAAGCGATACAAAATTTCTCTCCAAAAATCTTAAAATATAAAATAATCCTGGATAATAACCATACTTTTTGAGGTCCAACACTGTGTTATCGATAATTAATATTACGAATGTGAGGAGAAACATCAAAATAAAAACTAAAGGAAATGGACGCCGGCAAAGAAAACAGGTCCTTTTAGATAATTCTAATACAATTTTTGTTAAATATTCATAATGGATTCATTTTATAGAAAAAAGCGATCGCATTAGTATAGAGAGGCGGTCGATTTTCTTTTGGAGTTGTGGGATGAGAATCTGCAACTACGAGGCCGCAAAAGAAATACGCATGTAAAGTGTTTTCCAATAACAGCTGTTATTGGTGAATGGATTGCGCTATCGAGAGATGATTAACGATTTTTTATGGCCGGAATTGGATGGTATTGATCTAGACAACGTTTATTTTCAACAAGACGGCGCTACGTGCCACACAAGCAACGAAACCATTGATCTTTTACGGGAAAAGTTTCCGTACCGTGTTATCTTTCGAAGAGGGGATCACAATTGGCCACCGAAATCTTGTGATTTAACACCTTTTGACTTTTTTTTTGGGGGCCATGTGAAAGAGAATGTCTACGCCAACAGCCCAGGCTCGATTCAGCACATCAAAGATGGAATTCGTGAGGCTATCGCGGACATAGGGCAGCCACTTTGCAATTCGGTTATGGAAAATTTAATGAAAAGGATATTGTCCTGTAAGTGTGGTCGTGGTGTTCATTTGCCTGATGTTAACGGCATACCTTCCTCTTTATAATGAAATAAACATCCGATCATTATTTATCTTAAAAAATAGCATTTTCTTCGAATATCAAAATAACACCTCTTATTGGAAAACCCTTTATATGCAGACATGGCCGTGGAAATGGCGCCAAAAGTTGTTCTATTTTCGTCGAAGGGAAAAAAGGTTTAAATACATAATTTATCAAATAAATATAGGTAACTGTGTTCAATAGCAATTGTTAGTATGTAATTCTAAAAGTAGTGTTCTTGTTTTACAGAGATGAGAAGAAAGTTTTTGGGCCTTCAGGCGGTACCCATCTGCGTGGGAGTACTATGATAAAGTGCACCATATCCTTGGCGGATACAAATATTTCAACCTCGAATTGTAGAAGAGAGTGTAGGTTAGTGCGGTGAAGCTTTATAATCTTATGCCTATATTAATTGTTTTTTTATTTATTATTTAATAAAGTGCAGACCCTTCAAATTTAGACAGAGGAAGAATGCTTCTGCAGCTCTTCTTAAATGCAAGCACCTTCGGCTGAATTTTCATTGGAATCGCCTTGACAACCTCCGAAAAATCGGAGAAAGGATAACGGAAATTTCCAATATGCATGAATTTCGGGCGGCCAACCAAACGAATGCCCGATAAACTCAAGAACTCAAGGAAGATAGTAGAGAAACCCTGCAAATTGAGAGGGAACGGAAACATTTTTAAAGGCCTTCAAACAAAATAGGTAGTGGAATTTTTGATCGCTTCCAAAATGAATAAAAATTTATGAAAACAAAACAACTAAAGATTAAAAAAAAAATTGAATTTTAAGTTTACAGATTAATTGTTAGTACTTTAAGCAGGTTTAATTAATTTAATAATAAAAAAATTAATTTACAAAGAAAAATGTGAAATAAATTAAATTTAAAAGGAAGATAAAAATGGAACGATTGATTCTCTAAAGTGTTATGAGCTGAAGTTGTGATCTTGAGTATAGTACGTCGGTTCTGGTTGCTCTCGTTGATTCGCGAATTCGAAATTTGTTTGGCTTTGGATCCATGTGTTGTTAATGCTGTCGTTACGTTCATTTACACAATTGTGCAAACACTGCAACATTTTATTATTGACGTTGCATTTTTGATGTCATTATCAATGCCTTTACCAATTCTTCTAAACCTTCCTTTCAAGTGACCGGAAGCATTCTCTACTTCTCTTCTAGGCTTGGAAAGTTGATAATTAAAAATCTTTTCGCTGTATCCGGCCGTGGAGTTGTAAGGGAAAGGCTTCATTATAAACTCTGTAAACCGAAACGCTGAGTCTTCTAGCACAACGACTGGAACCTTTGTACTAAAAATTGGTTTCGAATTCTCGCTGAGAAGAGAACTTTGAAGAATTTGCTTTAATAACGACTGCTCGAAAATTTGAGAATCATTGCAGCGGCCGGGTGCCCCAACATTTATATACATAAATCTATACCTATGAAAAATTAGGGTCAGTATTTTCATCGAACTTATATACAATACTAGCGGACCCTCACCCGCTTCGCTGGCTGAAAGAAAAATATAAATGAAAAGTGTTCTTTGTTTTTTTCTTGTTTCATCGTTTAATTCATGCTCGGCCATTATTTTGTGACTTATTCTAATAACAATGTTTTATTTATTTTAGTGACTTACTCTAATGATTGTAAACTAACAACTTATTCTAAAGCCTTCTGATACACACAATTTTTGGTTTTATTTTCATGCGGTGTATAAATATAAAGTAACGATGGTTTCCCTACTCGAGAACATCCTACATACAGTTGCCCATGTCCAAAGCAAGGATAAGTTAGGTCAATTCCACATAATTGAAATGTTTGATCTTGAGACTTATTGATTGTAATAGTAAAAGCAAGGGGATTGGGAAATTAAAGTCGCTTAAAATCAAAAGGCAAATCTGTTGAAATCATTTGAATGTGCGGAATCAAAACATCTTCACCTTTAAATTTGCCTTTCAAAATTGTTGCTTCAACTACATTGTTCATTGTCCGTTTCACTGCTAATCTTGTCCCATTGCATAGTTTCGGCTGATTGATATTTCGCAACATAATGATCACTGCGCCGACTTTCAATTGCCAGGCAAATTAAGTGATTTCAAAAATTCAATTGGATAATTCACTACATCGTCGGGATAAGTGATTGAATCAATTGATTTATAGGTGACAACTTCACCTTCAATTCATCAGCTGCTGTTGATTTGGGAATAACAGGCAAAGTTTGTCGAAAATTACCGGCCAATAGAATTAGTGCACCACCAAATATGTTTGTGTTATTTCGAAAATCTTTCAGTGTTCTATTTAAGGCTTCCAGTGATTTTTTATGAGCCATCGTACATTCATCCCATACAATAATTTTACATGTTTGTAAAACCTTTCCCATTCCAGAATTTTTAGAAATGTTGCAAGTTGGTTCTTCATTTACTTGCATATTTAATGGTAACTTTAATGCAGAATGTGCAGTGCGACCGCCGTCCAAGAAAGTTGCCTCTATTCCAGATGATGCCAAAGCCAATGCAATATTATTCTGTGATCGAATGGTGGCCAAAATTAACGACAACAGAAACGTTTTTCCAGTCTCACCTGGTGCATCTAAGAAGAATATTCCTCCTCTTTCATTTCCAACATTGTCTATAATTGTGTCATATGCCTGCCTTTGTTCTGTGTTTAATTTTGGTAGGTTTGTTGTTACAAATGCGTTCAGATCATTTCGATCATATTCTTTTTCACATCTTAATTCTGCATTGTATGCATCATACATCGGACGATTTGGTGCGATCATACCTAACTCACTCAGAGTTTTATTTGCAATCATCAGGCAAAAGTCTTCGATTTTAATTAATGCCTCATTATATAATTCATCTGTATAATTCAAATTTGGATTTGCAGTAATGCGACGTACTTGATGTAGGATATCTTCTGTCATGTATTCTTGGTAAGTACTCCACAATTCTTTTGGGTTTGCTGGGAAACATGTAGCAATAATGATGGCAAATAGTGTTCTTATTTGGTGTGGAGAACTTGTTGCACATGCATCCATAAGAGTTGCATCCCACTGATTATCATTTTAAAGCAAATTCAATTCTTTGGATGCTTGCTGATAAGTACAACAAAGATGACCATTAACTCGTTTCAAACTTTCGAATGATCTTGGGCCGGGAATATCAACTAAGAATCTAATGTAATTCAAATGTTCTGTTTCTATTTTCGCACGCATATTTACGACATTTTAAAATGTTATTCTCTTGATTTTCTCTTATCATGATTCTGTATGCATAATAATTCATTGCGCTTACAGTTTTATTTGTTTCTTGACCATTTGCTGGATTTATTTGTTTTATATCAATCGAATAACCATCTTCACTACGACAGAACATAAGAGGATATTGTAATGCATCATATTTTCGATGCGTTTCATTAACACGTTGCAGTGTATCATTTCTTCTTTGCAAAACAATATCTCTTGGTTGAAATTCATCTCCAGATATAACAATTGCAACCTCGTTGCTTGAAGTTGGTTGATTGTATCTTCCACGATGTTCGCCGGCAGGCGTTTTATTTGCATCAATTTTAATTTTATGATTATCAGATGACAATCTTTCGATTGTTGTTTTAAAACTTTGCACCAAAACATTGTGTATGTGTAATAAATTTTGTAACTCTCTCATAATGACTGTTTATATTTCTGGAAAATGCACACCGTGCTTCAAGTTAATCATCGTTGTCATTAATGAAATAAATTTGCAAAAATTTTGACTCTTGATCGGGTAGTGGTAGCAATGAACCTATTAAGTGATATGCTTGCCCTTGAATCTGAAAAAAGCCATACTTTGTGTCCATAAAATCTAATGATTCATTATATGTGTCAGCGAATGTTGTTGAACGCTGAAGTTTATGTATTACCTTTGACGTTGGCATGAAGTTATCGGTTATAATTTTTCCAGCACCAAAAGATATCATTCGAAAACATGAATTATATGTGGAAATTTTTTCAAGAAAATATTTGGAATCGGGTGATGTTCCCGATAACAATATAGCTAATGGTTCGGGCGGATATTGTATGCCTGTAAACGAACTTTTCCGGCAGCGCAACACATGCCTGGTGTTTCAGTTTTGAATTTCAATGCTTGACAAAATCCGCAAATTTTATCCATACTTCCAATGACAACGTATTTGTGAGATGAATAATCAAGTTGTGGATTATATTGAAATGCTGCACCATTCAAATTTACAGAATTGATATTTATTGGCCGATTTTGAGAACGTGACCTAGTACGATCTCTTTGTTGACTTAATCTATCAGCATGATTTTCCTCACTTTCATTTTGTCTGTGATTTTGCACATTTCTATTGTGACGTGTATTACGTCCGATGTTAGCATGTCTTCTACCTCTTGGCATTTCTTTTACCGAATCAAAGTGGTCTTCTTTGTGTCACTCTGAGCTCTTGATTGCTATTTTTCTTGTTTTTAAACTGGAATTCAAATTAACATACTGTTAGCGCCATCTTTTAAAAATATAATTGAACTGTGAGCACGCGTTGAAATGAAAATTACACAGAACAGAAATGGGAAATGATCAGCAAAAATAATATATATTTTTGAAATTTTTCTTGAAAATATCTACGGAAAGTGTGAAAACAATCTCTTTTCTTAAATATCTTAAGTAAAAACTTCTAAAATATTAATTATTTTTGCCGATTTCTGTTGTCCGTATTTTTCACACCATCTATTCACTGTTTCACTTGTTATCAATCATTTGCAAAATTAATATATATTTTGTAAATTTTTGGTGAAAATATCGTTGGAAAATGTGAAAACAATCTTTTCTCTTAAATATTTCTGACGCACTTTTTTTATCTCTTTGGTTGATGCCTGGAAACTGCTTCACTTGAACACTTTACCAAATAAAACACTTTCTTGTTAGTTTTAACACTTACTTTCACTATGCACTATTACTGATAACCTTTGGTAATCTTCTAAGAAAACGGCCTTGCTTAAGTAAGTACTTTTTTAGCGACGACCTGTTGAGGTTCGTTGAGCTAATGGTTTTTCTTCGGTTATCCCGAAGTGTGGGTGTAAAGAACAAGTATTTAAGCAAAGTGTTAAGTTAGTCACAGCAGCATTGTGTTACGATTAATTATTGCAGGCGGTCAGCTACAGCTGTATGAATATATGTATATGAATGTATGTTTGCATTCCATTGAAATGTAAATGTAATGGAATGAAAATTCAGGCATAAATACTGCTGCGTTAACTTGTACATATGTGAGTAAAATGTACGCTCCATGCAACCGTTTACAATAACAACCACACGCGTAAAAAGAACGCTGCCTCGTGTATACTGTGTGTTGACGAAGAAGTAAAGGAGATTTTAACCAAACATAGTTACAAACCTTCTCCACATGTGTCTCTTCAATGTGGCAAAGTTTTGTTAAAATCGGTTGAGCCATTCTCCGTAAAGTTCATCACAACGCTAAAAACGGCTGAATTTTTATATATTTAGATTGCAAATGAATATATTGTTCAGATCTTAATTTTACTTGGTTGAAACGAATAAAATTAAGACGCTCTGTTTCTATTTTGGCATACATATCAACGATGTACTGATGATATAGTTTACAACATCTCAAGATATAATTTTGTTCTTGTAGTCGAACCATCAATTAAGAATAAAAATTCATGGCACTAACTTTTTTCTGTACATGTAGACCTGAAAATAAGTGGAAAATGTGACTTAAGAAATTTCTATATTACAAATGATGAAATGTCAACAGACTGAAAATATTATTTACCTGTTCGTGGACCATTTTAACTGGTTGTAGTACATAAGAATGCAATCTCATAACCTGAAGGCGAGTTCCCAATTGGTCTATATCTGAAGTCCTTAGTTACCCAGCAAAAAGAAAAGTTCTCTTTTCATTAGCATTTATCAACAACTTACAATGGATACTCATATGGTTCAAACACATCCTAGGGTTATCCAGGTCCACGTTTTGGTCTATATCTCGAGACCCTAGTTACGGAGGGGCATTAGAAATACTCTATACTATAGCAATCATCAACAACTCCCATTTGCTACCCATATTGTACAAACGCGACCTTAAGTTATCGAGGTCCAAATTTTGGCCGATATCTCGAGACCCTAGTCACGGAGCGGCATCAAAAATATTCTGTACTATAGCAATCATCAGCAGCTTCCATTCGCTACCCATATTGTACAAACACATCCTAGGGTTACCCAGGTCCACGTTTTGGCCTATATCTCGAGACCCTAGTCACGGAACGGTATGAAAAATACTCTATACTATAGAAATCATCAACAGCTTCCATTTGCTACCCATATTGTACAAACACATCCTAGGGTTACCGGGTCCACGTTTTGGCCTATTTCTCGAGACCCTGGTATCCGATTCTTAAAATTCACAAACCTTCTCCACATGTGTCTCTTCAATGAGGCAAAGTTTTGTTAAAATCGGTTGAGCCATTCTCCGTAAAGTTCATCACAACGCGAAAAGCGACTGAATTTTTATATATTGTATATAGATTGCAAATGAATATATTGTTCAGATCTTAATTTTGCTTGGTTGAAACGAATAAAATTAAGACGTTCTGTTCCTATTTTGGCATACATATCAACGATGTACTGATGATATAGTTTACGACATCTCAAGATATAATTTTATTCTTGTGGTCGAACCATCAATCGATAAGAATAAAAATTCATGGTACTAACTTTTTTCTGTACATGTAGACCTGAAAATAAGTGGAAAATGTGACTTAAGAAATTTCTACAAATGATGAAATGTCAACACACTGAAAATATTATTTACCTATTCGTGGACCATTTTAACTGGTTGTAGTACATAAGAATGCAATCTCTTAACCTGAAGGCGAGTTCCCAATTGGTCTATATCTGAAGTCCTTAGTTACCCAGCGAAAAGAAAAGTCCTCTTTTCATTAGCATTTATCAACAACTTACAATGGATACTCATGTGGTTCAAACACATCCTAGGGTTATCCAGGTCCACGTTTTGGTCTATATCTCGAGACCCTAGTTACGGAGGGGCATTAAAAATACTCTATAGTATAGCAATCATCAACAGCTCCCATTTGCTACCCATATTGTACAAACGCATCCTTAAGTTATCGAAGTCCACATTTTGGCCGATATCTCGAGACCCTAGTCACGGAGCGGCATCAAAAATACTCTATAATATAGCAGTCATCAGCAGCTTCCATTTGCTACCCATATTGTACAAACACATCCTAGGGTTACCCGGGTCCACGTTTTGGCCTATATCTCGAGACTCTAGTCACGGAACGGTATGAAAAATACTCTATACTATAGAAATCATCAACAGCTTCCATTCGCTACCCATATTGTACAAACACATCCTAGGGTTACCCGGGTCCACGTTTTGGCCTATATCTCGAGACCCTAGTCACGGAACGGTATGAAAAATACTCTATACTATAGAAATCATCAACAGCTTCCATTTGCTACCCATATTGTACAAACACATCCTAGGGTTACCCGGGTCCACGTTTTGGCCTATTTCTCGAGACCCTGGTATCCGAATCTTAAAATTCACAAACCTTCTCCACATGTGTCTCTTCAATGTGGCAAAGTTTGGTTAAAATCGGTTGAGCCATTCTCCGTAAAGTTCATCACAACGCGAAAAACGGCTGAATTTTATATATATTTGTAGATATAGATTGTATTAGAATAAGGAAATATAAACATATATTTGAAAACGGGTATACACTAAATGGAATACGAGAAGTTTTTAAAATAAAATCAATTAAAAACACAAACCCAACTCAATACAGGAAGGTTATTAAGGCAATGATAGTAAGCAGTGTTGCCAGAACCAATCGCAGCAGCGTACTAAAGGGATGATCAAAAAAGTAATAGATTGCTGTACTCCGTAATAGGGTGTACTCTAGCGGAGAAAGTTGAAATTTTTACATGCGCAATAAGACTCGGCTCATAGAGTTCTATCAGGCGCTTAGGTTTAAATACGTATTCGTCATTCACAGTTAAACTTAATCAAAATATGTAATGAAAACAAAACATATTATTTAAAGCGAATTTTTAGAGTATTATATATTTTTTAATAACCGTTGAACATACATAAATATATGTATAAATAAATATATATTTATATATATATATATATTTTATATATTATTTTGAGATCGAATTTTTTGATTAGATAGTTGTCCTACGTTAGTAAGTTATTCGTAAAGTGGCTTTCTTTTAAGCAATGAAGCACTTGGTTTCCATGAATAACAATTACCATCATGTGTCTCATCGTGCAAAACTTGTTTCGCATGCAATATACTATCAATTGTTTTTATTTGTAGTCTATTTCTTTGTTTCGTTTTTAACAATGTTAATTGAGAAAATATTCGTTCGGCGGCTGCAGAAGAGTGCGGTAAAGATATAAGAGCATTCACTAAAACAGAAAGATTCGGAAAAAGTGTCTGATCCATGAAGTTTTTACAAACAATAACTTTTGTCCAAAAGTCAACGAAGTTATCATTCGCCCACTGTTTGCATTCAGTCGTATCAGGCAATAGACGCCATTCAGCGTCTAATTTCTCGACATCATCGACTAAATGAGGAAATAATTTCATGCTATCAACAGCTATGCTTTGTATTTCACCGCTCAAAGCCTTTTTAGGATCGAAGTAACTAACAAATGTCAACGTTGGATCAGAGAAATCGAAACGCAGTTTAATTTGCGAGGCTAATTCAACGTAAAAATTCAAAGCATTAATACGAAATTTGTGAACTTCTTGTTTATCCAAGTCAACGTTTGTTAGTAGGACTTGTGTTTTGGCGCCAAAATACATTTTATCTAATGACATGAATAACCTTGGATTGCACGGATCATTTTTTTCAGCTCAAGTCTGTCGATATGCTCTCTTTCGATGAAGTTTCTAATTGAATTTCTGTATAAATAATTTACACGACTTAGTAGCAGATGGATTTGTGGCGTCTCTCCTTGAAAAATTAGATTAAGCCGATTGACTATTTCCAAAACAAATGGCAAAAACGAATAATAGATTTTAGTGATTGGAGTTTTTAATTGCTGCAACATGATTTGGGTCGATTGAAAGTCAAACTCGAAACACTCGTCGGTGAAAAAAAGAATCAAAGCATCCCAGTTTTCTAATATACGATCAACTGCAGCCTGTACAGGAAAAAGCCCATAAATATATGTTCATAAAGTATAATTGCATGCATTGCATTCACTATAATTTATGTAAAAATCTGACTCACCTGAACAGATAGCCATCGAGTTTGGCTAGGACACAAAATCTTATGCGGTTTCAAGTCAATAAATGCTTGAAATTCTGAATGAGCCTTGACATTCGTTTTCTGCTGTGTGCGAAGTATTTATACACTCCTCTTGTTAAATCCTCCAAACTTTTCGGTAATTGTTGTGCAGCAGCTGATGAACACAAATGAAGCGAGTGACATACGCAGCCCAAGACAAAAATATTCGGTAGAATTTCTTGAAAACGTGCCCGAACTCCACTTATCTGACCCATCATGACACTGCAATTATCCGCAGCGAGGCCTACGATATTCGATAAAGGTATTGAATTTGATTGAAAATATCGTTACAACGTTAAATAGCGCTTCTGCAGTTCCACTTGTTATTTTGAGCAATCCGAAAAATTTGTCGTTCACTTTTCCATGCTCATAATATCGTACTACTACTGCCAAAGACTTTTCGATGCCTATATCGGTGGTTTCATTGATAATTATTGAGAATTTATTTTGCTGCAATGATTTTCGAATCAATGATAATTGCTCTTGTGCAATACAATCGGTAGTTAAGTGGGTCGCTTTTGTGCGTGCACACTTGATTTCTTTAGCAATTTTCGAGTCCTCAGCTGCAGATGCCACTAATTTCGGTAGATGATCCATTAAAGCGAAAGACAAGTTGTGCTCATGCAAAAACATTGCCATTTTTAACTCTGCAGATTTTACTGCATTGTGCTGATCATTCGGACGTTCAAGTATCTTATCGATTTTTATTGTGGATTTAGCATTCTTCAAATTCTCGAGATGATTCCCAAATTTTTCATGCCGCTGTAAGTGTGTGATTCCATTGTGAAGAGATTTACTGCATGCCTTGCAAAACGCTTCACCATTCCGTTCCTCCAGCCAAAGAAATTTTTTTTCCGTTCATCTTTGAACTTTTGTTTGTAGCTTTTTTTTTTTGGTTTGTTATTATTTTCTTTGTCATCGAAAACCTCAGTAACCTCAGTCATTTGCACGGTCTTGTTCATTTGCACGGTCTTCTTCATTTGCACGATCTTCACACGCCGACATAGTTTCCGCATCACTTGTTCTTAGTATTTTAGCCTCTATGTCATTATGCACACTTTGAGTATCGTCTAATTTTCGTTTAATAATAAATCTGCAAGATAAAATACGGATTCCTTCTTATACATACATGTAGATATTCTTTTATATTAAATTCTTGTTCATGGTCCATTGAAAAAATAATCCGTAATTATTTCACGTGAGAAAATGTTCAGAAACACTCACCTTTCCAAACTGATGTATCAACAGGATTTAATTGACTAAAACGAAAACAAAACACTCACTATCACACTGACATGCTCATCGAACTGAATAAACTTCTAACAAAGCAGTAAAGCTCATTCAGAAAGGCAGAGTCAAATAAACGTCATAACACAGGATATCACTAATTAACATATATTCTTCCAACATTAGCGGGTTTAATATTTTAAGCCTTTATGGCCAATGCGCACGTTGCAAGTCGCAACGTGTTGTATCGTGTTGTATCGTGTTGTTATACATATTCAAAATTGACGATGTGCAGTAGCGGAGAAATTATTGTCAAAAGGGCGAATGAAACAAAAATATATCCATACATATGTCCTTTTAGTATACATCATGTTTACTTTTATGGCTGCTGCTCGCCCTCTCTCGTTAACAATGGGACTTACATAAGCAGCGATGGATAAAGAAGGTTTCCCAATACGTCTTTTATAAAACATTTTTTTCAAAATTTGGCTGAAATTGTAATTTAAAACATGAACAATTTTTTTCCTGTTTCCTCTTAGAATTGGAAATTGTAATAGATTTCATATGCTGGAAAACACGTGCACGCGATAGAGCAGAGCCCCCATAGGTTGTCTGCAACATTTTTAAGGCGTCTGAAGCCGAAATTTTGTTGGAATAACAAAATTTCAAACAAATTCTTTGAATTTCCATCGTTAAATTCGGAGCGGCATGAAAAATACTCAGAACTAAAGCATTCACCAACAGCTTCCATTTGATACCCATATTGTACATACACATTCTAGGCTCCACGTTTTGGTCTCTATCTCGAGACCCTAGTCACGGAGCGGCATGAAAAATACTCTGAACTAAAGCATTCACCAACAGCTTCCATCTGATATCCATATTGTACATACACATTCTAGGCTCCACGTTTTGGTCTCTATCTCGAGACCCTAGTCACGGAGCGGCATGAAAAATACTCTGAACTAAAGCATTCATCAACATCTTCCATTTGATACCCATATTGTACATACACATTCTAGGCTCCACGTTTTGGTCTCTATCTCGAGACCCTAGTCACGGAGCGGCATGAAAAATACTCTGAACTAAAGCATTCACCAACAGCTTCCATCTGATATCCATATTGTACAAACACATTCTAGGCTCCACGTTTTGGTCTCTATCTCGAGACCCTAGTCACGGAGCGGCATGAAAACTACTCTGAACTAAAGCATTCATCAACAGCTTCCATTTGATACCCATATTGTACATACACATTCTAGGCTCCACGTTTTGGTCTCTATCTCAAGACCCTAGTCACGGAGCGGCGTGAAAAATACTCTGAACTAAAGCATTCACCAACAGCTTCCATTTGATACCCATATTGTACATACACATTCTAGGCTCCACGTTTTGGTCTCTATCTCGAGACCCTAGACATTTTCCAGGAGACCAAATTGTGAATCTAAACCATTCTCGAATCCCATTGAACACACACAAAAAATTTCATCAAAATCGGTTCAGTCGTTTAGGAGGAGTTCAGTGACAAACACACGAACATAAGAAATATATATATAAAGATTATCAAAAAAGGGGCTTGTACAAAACTTTTATTATATCAATCATTTTTAAATTAAATCCTAGACTTTTTAAAAACTCCTTATTCGATGGGGTTAAACAAATTTTGTGTTGAAAAATTTTATGTTCTCTTTTTAGAGCGTTGATTTTGCTTTGCACGCAATATTTTTGAGACCAATTGAAAACTGTTCACAAAATCTGTATGTAGTTGTTTTTTATTAAAAATAATCTTTTTGATATATTTTATTTATTTAGTCTTATTGATATATTTTCTCTCGAAAATTAACCAGCCTTCCAGCTTGATCGACGGCTTTAAGAACTTTTGTTATATCCACGGGATTGTTAGAGTTATGAAGAATCCCTGACTTCAATATTCTTTTACTGAATCCTAGTAATGATCCTATTGAGTATTCTTTTTCGAAATTCACTTCTTCCCTCGAACTCATACTTTCAGCTCGAAATGTATTAGTATTGACTTTTATATCAATTCATATAGATTGGTAGGTTCATATAGATCACTTATTTTCTTGGCTATATCACTCAGTTCATATGTTTCAACAGGTATCTCAATAACATTCGATCCGATGTGAAATAAATTGTTTTCTTTATCCACATTTGGAAGTGTGTGGTACGTGTCAAAACTAATTAACATAGTCTTGTTTAATTTCTATAGGAGGCATATAATTTATAAACAGTAAAGATGAATTACCATTTATTGCTAGTGTAATCGACATGTTGATAGGGTAGGTAGAAGAAGAATTCTAACCATACTTCTGCTCAAATATGCGTGCGCGCTTCCACTAAAATCGCAATATCTCGAGAACTATTATAGACACCATAAAATTTTTTTTTTCAAAATAAAGGTTAAATCATAAGGAATCGTTACGTGTATAACAGAAAATCTAAAAAAGTGGCCAAATCAACTAAAAATTGATTCAAAAAAATTTTTTGACTTTTTTTTGGTCAAAATTTCGAAATTTTTTTTTTACATAATACTAATTTAAACTACTTATTTGTTTCTATATTGTCTGTAAATTGCATTGAAATCCATCCACCGGTTCAAGAAATATTGATTTTTGAAAAAACACGGTCCCGATATTCAACATGGCGTAGATGACTCAATTTTGAAAATTTTTCAAAATCCTTTTAGGCTTGAATGTATCTTACCTAGAACTAATATTTCCCAAAGTTTCAAAGAAATCGAAAGACCACTTGCAAATCTCATATTTTCTGACGGAGTCTTACCCATATGTCAACCGCGGACCGTTTTATTGATACCGTCTCGTTCATATTTGAGCAGAAGTATGGTTAGAATTCTTCTTCTACCTACCCTATCAACATGTCGATTACACTAGCAATAAATGGTAATTCATCTTTACTGTTTATAAATTATATGCCTCCTATAGAAATTAAACAAGACTATGTTAATTAGTTTTGACACGTACCACACACTTCCAAATGTGGATAAAGAAAACAATTTATTTCACATCGGATCGAATGTTATTGAGATACCTGTTGAAACATATGAACTGAGTGATATAGCCAAGAAAATAAGTGATCTATATGAACCTACCAATCTATATGAATTGATATAAAAGTCAATACTAATACATTTCGAGCTGAAAGTATGAGTTCGAGGGAAGAAGTGAATTTCGAAAAAGAATACTCAATAGGATCATTACTAGGATTCAGTAAAAGAATATTGAAGTCAGGGATTCTTCATAACTCTAACAATCCCGTGGATATAACAAAAGTTCTTAAAGCCGTCGATCAAGCTGGAAGGCTGGTTAATTTTCGAGAGAAAATATATCAATAAGACTAAATAAATAAAATATATCAAAAAGATTATTTTTAATAAAAAACAACTACATACAGATTTTGTGAACAGTTTTCAATTGGTCTCAAAAATATTGCGTGCAAAGCAAAATCAACGCTCTAAAAAGAGAACATAAAATTTTTCAACACAAAATTTGTTTAACCCCATCGAATAAGGAGTTTTTAAAAAGTCTAGGATTTAATTTAAAAATGATTGATATAATAAAAGTTTTGTACAAGCCCCTTTTTTGATAATCTTTATATATATATTTCTTATGTTCGTGTGTTTGTCACTGAACTCCTCCTAAACGACTGAACCGATTTTGATGAAATTTTTTGTGTGTGTTCAATGGGATTCGAGAATGGTTTAGATTCACAATTTGGTCTCCTGGAAAATGTCTAGGGTCTCGAGATAGAGACCAAAACGTGGAGCCTAGAATGTGTATGTACAATATGGGTATCAAATGGAAGCTGTTGGTGAATGCTTTAGTTCAGAGTATTTTTCACGCCGCTCCGTGACTAGGGTCTTGAGATAGAGACCAAAACGTGGAGCCTAGAATGTGTATGTACAATATGGGTATCAAATGGAAGCTGTTGATGAATGCTTTAGTTCAGAGTAGTTTTCATGCCGCTCCGTGACTAGGGTCTCGAGATAGAGACCAAAACGTGGAGCCTAGAATGTGTTTGTACAATATGGATATCAGATGGAAGCTGTTGGTGAATGCTTTAGTTCAGAGTATTTTTCATGCCGCTCCGTGACTAGGGTCTCGAGATAGAGACCAAAACGTGGAGCCTAGAATGTGTATGTACAATATGGGTATCAAATGGAAGATGTTGATGAATGCTTTAGTTCAGAGTATTTTTCATGCCGCTCCGTGACTAGGGTCTCGAGATAGAGACCAAAACGTGGAGCCTAGAATGTGTATGTACAATATGGATATCAGATGGAAGCTGTTGGTGAATGCTTTAGTTCAGAGTATTTTTCATGCCGCTCCGTGACTAGGGTCTCGAGATAGAGACCAAAACGTGGAGCCTAGAATGTGTATGTACAATATGGGTATCAAATGGAAGCTGTTGGTGAATGCTTTAGTTCTGAGTATTTTTCATGCCGCTCCGTGACTGGGATCTCGAGATATAGGTCAAAACGTGGACCCGGGTAACCTTTGGTTGTGTATGTACAATATGGGCATCAAATGAAGACGTTCTAATACCGAGAATTCCAATGATTCCACCTGAATTGCCATTTGAATTCAAGCGTTTGCAACTACCCATTCGCTTAACATTTGCAATAACTATCAATAAATCACAAGGGCGAACTTTAGAAATATGCGGGATGAACTTAGAAGAACCAGTATTCACCCATGGTCAACTATACGTTGGCTGTTCACGTGTTGGGAAGCCAACAGCATTATATATTTACTCAAAAACAAATAGAAAAACAAAAAATATTGTGTATGCCAAAGCGCTGGAATAAAGAATAAAGAAATAAATAATATGAAAACCATATCTTTTCTGTTCTAAACCATATCTATTCTATTTTAGTGTGCCCAGCGAAGCGGGCGGGGTTTGCTAGTCTATATATATAAAAAGAAGTTACATTTCCTTGGTAATCTTATAACTCAAGAACGGGCTCACCTATCCAAACCAAATTTTTAGGCTTTGTTTGGACTATTCAGTAGATGGTTTGTGTTTTGAAATTTTAAGAATCGGATACCAGGGTCTCGAGAAATAGGCCAAAACGTGAACCCGGGTAACCCTAGGATGTGTTTGTACAATATGGGTAGCAAATGGAAGCTGCTGATGACTGCTATATTATAGAGTATTTTTGATGCCGCTCCGTGACTAGGGTCTCGAGATATCGGCCAAAATGTGGACCTCGATAACTTAAGGATGCGTTTGTACAATATGGGTAGCAAATGGGAGCTGTTGATGATTGCTATACTATAGAGTATTTTTAATGCCCCTCCGTAACTAGGGTCTCGAGATATAGACCAAAACGTGGACCTGGATAACCCTAGGATGTGTTTGAACCACATGAGTATCCATTGTAAGTTGTTGATAAATGCTAATGAAAAGAGGACTTTTCTTTTCGCTGGGTAACTAAGGACTCCAGATATAGACCAATTGGGAACTCGCCTTCAGGTTAAGAGATTGCATTCTTATGTACTACAACCAGTTAAAATGTTTTTAAAATTTCAGATCCGTTATCTACATATATTTCTCGAACTTTACAGATTCAAGGTCAAATATACCATAGAGCTGGGTCTTTGCTACCTTTCCCAGATGGTGACCATCAATTTTTGCAAATATATTTTATTGGTGATGAGAATCGTGAAATAGATCAGCGCTGTGCAATTTCGACGAATACGAGAAGATCAATCGTGAATGAATTGCAAACAATGTTCCATCAACACAATGAATTGGTGAAATTGTTCAAAGTGGCACTCGATCTGATGCTCACCGATGGCCACAAAATCATAATAAAAGCCGATACCAATTGGGAGCACGCCAGACGATTCAATGTACCAACGATTGATGAAGTAGCTATTGTTGTGGTTGGTGAACAGTTTCAGCCACGAGATATTGTTTTGTATCGTAGAAATGAGCAATTACAACGTATTTCAGAACTCCATCGCTGTTATGATGCATTGCAATACCCCATTTTGTTTTGGAGAGGGGACGATGGCTATTATATCAACATACCAATGATAAATCCAACAACTGGTACATACACATTTTATTTTTGTTTAAATATGATTTTTAAATAATTTTCATACGCTAATTAATTTTTGCATCGCAGGTCAAAAATCAACGAAAACCGTCAGTGCGATGAATTTTTATTCGTATCGATTGATGATTCGCCCTCAAGAAAACAATTTTATTTTGCGATGCAATCAACTTTCGCATCAATTTTTTATCGAATTGCAAGTCATTTGGACGCAAATATAATAAAAAATTGAATGCTCCAGGAGGAACTGGAAAAACATTTTTAACTTTATTTATTTTAGCATAATTTATTTAGCGTAAAAAATTGAAATGGAAATTAAAGAATCAAAGTTTAATTACAAGTTTTTATCGGCTCTTTCACCTTACCTGTATATATGTAGGTGACCACCACAATCAAATTTTAAAAAAGTACAGAAAAGGCTATTGTGACATCTTTAGAAAGTATGTTGAATGAAAAAAATCAACTAATTCAACTGTTTAAACATTTTACGAGTTCTATAAAGAAAACTTAATATGAAAAATTTCTTGCGATATAAAAAAAAATTTTATGTATGATGGTGCGAAGCCCACTGGGTAATGCTAGTCTATACTAAATTAGGGGTGGGATTATTTTCGAATAATATTCGAATAAACATTATTCGAATAAAACGAATAATACTATTCGTTTCAAATAATTCGAATAGTTCATTATTCGAATACCTTACTATTCGAGTACCTCACTATTCGAATAGTTTACTATTCGAATACTTCACTATACGAATACCTTACTATTCGAATACCTCACTATTCGAATACCTTACTATTCGAATACCTCACTATTCGAATACCTTACTATTCGAATACCCCACTATTCGAATACCTTACTATTCGAATACCTCACTATATATTCATGATTGATTTTTTGATTTGACCGCTTCATGTTTCAATTAGCTAATATGATAAGATTTCTTTGGTATTGTTCTTGACAAAACATCGACAGGTATACATACTTATATGTATGTGCATAACTAAATGTGCATAAAAACATCAGAGCGTTTCTAAAAAAATATTTGGTTTTCCCTCGTAACAATTCTTGTGTTTAGACGCCTTAATATTAATATTCGGGTGGCCCGCACTGCACTTTTCAATTTCCCATATAAATTGTGTGGAGAAATATGATTTCACATTTTCTATGTCCGCATCGGTTTTAACATTCTCGGTAACGGATCGAAATAATGGTTGTCTCTCAAACGATAAATATGGAGCCTTAAAATCTTCTTTTGCTTAATCTACAGATTTAGAAGTTATTGAAGGCCAATAATAGGATAGAATTATATACAGGGTTGGCCATATTAAACTGACCCATTGAGTAACCCTATAACTTTTTACTGTAATTTGAAATCTAAGGTTTACGTCAACAAGCCAAAGACACTAGGCGCACTTAAGGCCAATATCCGACGGGAAATAGCCGCCATATCGGCCGAGACGCTGGCCAGAACTATGGAAAACGCCGAAAAACGGCCACATTACGCTATACGAGCTAAGGGCGACCACTTGCGCGATATCATATTCAAAAAGTGATGTAAACGAATCTCCTTGAACTAAATTAAATGTTTTTCACAATGAAACACAAAAAAATTTTTCTTTTTCCATATTTTTTTAATAATCACATGGGTCAGTTTAAGATGGCCAACCCTGTACATATCCAAATACGTGCTAAGGGCGACCACTTGCGCGATATCATATTCAAAAAGTGATGTAAACGAATCTCCTTGAACTAAATTAAATGTTTTTCACAATGAAACACAAAAAAATGTTTCTTTTTCCATATTTTTTTAATAATCACATGGGTCAGTTTAAGATGGCCAACCCTGTACTTATTTATGTACACATGCAGATTGCTTTGAAATTGGTTTGATGCGCAAATGCATGTGTGTATGTATCTATGTATGTATGTAATTTCAAAAAATTACGCTATAGAAGAAATTAAATAAAAATATCACTTACTTTTTGTTGCTAATGTGTGTACAACAGATACATGACAACAACAACAGATACATACATGACATATGTATGTATATGTACATGTACCTACCCTGCTGAGTGGTCAATAGTAGGTAGATATTTCTTTGTATATTTAGTTATAAGACACTATTTGTGATAAATAATTATCATAGTAAATGGTTTTTGAAGTATTTATGTACGTATGCTTTTGCTAACGCTCTTCCTTTTAAAGTAAACAATTTTTTTTAATTCGATAATAAAATATATATTATTTATTTCTCTTAAAAAGAAGTCTGAAATAGATTACGTATTTCAGTGTCACATGAAGTTTATTGCCTGAAATGTCCATATACATATGTATATAATTCTCATCGCCAGTTACCTAAGCGTATGCATGGTCGTAGGACTGTCTGCACTCGTTTATCGGGGTTAGGTCAGTCAGTAGCAGGTAGAGTATATGGGTATATGTATGTGCATATAATAGTACTGCGAAAAGCAAAAAACCTAAAAGAAAATAATTTCATCCCTCAAGCAAGAGTAGTCCGCTAATCTATAAATATTTACCAAAATATGAAACAAAAACAAAGCGCCGACACAATAAAAAGTAGGTAGTATTTTCATTTAACACGTTCCCTGTACGCTTAGCCACATATGGTTCAGTAAACGTGCGCCTGATAAGCACTGATACGTTCCATGTGTTTCATGAACGTCCAGAAGCAAAAATGTCCCTCTACGCTAATGTACCATATGTGTTGCAAGTAGAAATACCCTACATCCGTTTTTTTTAATTATTATTATTACTAAAGCTATCCTATGACTACCAAAAAACAAATTATTCAAAAAACCCTTTTGGACTTGTCGGTCAATTTTGCATTTTTGTATTGCGGCAGGGAACGTGTTAATATAAGCCTTTGCGTGGTTTTTGAATTTGCATACATAGGTACATGCACTTGTACAGAAACCGATTAGTAGTCCGCTTATCTAAGTAAATATTTACCAAAAATATTCGAATAGTGAAGTATTCGAATAGTAAGGTATTCGAATAGTGAAGTATTCGAATAGTAAGGTATTCGAATAGTGAAGTATTCGAATAGTAAGGTATTCGAATAGTAAGGTATTCGAATAGTAAGGTATTCGAATAGTAAGGTATTCGAATAGTAAGGTATTCGAATAGTAAGGTATTCGAATAGTAAGGTATTCGAATAGTAAGGTATTCGAATAGTAAGCTATTCGAATAGTGAAGTATTCGAATAGCATTATTCGAATAAACGAATAAAAAATTCGAATAAATATTATTCGAATTACGAATATCTCTCGAATAAAAGATTTTATTATTCGAATAATTTTTATTCGAATAGTCCCACCCCTAATACTAATATTATAAAGAGGAAAACTTTGTTTGTTTGTTTGTTTGTTTGTTTGTAACGAATAGGCTCAAAAACTACTGGACCGATTTTAAAAATTCTTTCACCATTCGAAAACTACATTATCCAAGAGTAACATGGATTACATTTTATTTTGGAAAAAAATAGGGTTCCGTAAGATATTTGGATTTTTCGGACACAAACTGAAAAAAATCTTATATATAAAATAAAGTCAACTTTTTGTGTGTGTTCGCTAACCGGCCGTGTCTGCACCGAATTAAACCAAACTTACACACATAGTTAAGAAGGTATTGAAGATGGTTTCCGTATAGTTTGGATACCTATTGGTGGATAGGGCTCGAGATATAGGTCAAAACGTGGACTCGGGTAACCTTCGGATGTGTATGTACAATATGGGTATCAAATGGAAGCTGTTGGTGAATGCTTTAGTTCAGAGTATTTCCATCCGCTCCGTGACTAGGGTCTCGAGATAGAGACCAAAACGTGGACCCGGGTAACCCTAGAATGTGTATGTACAATATGGATATCAAATGGAAGCTGTTGGTGAATGCTTTAGTACAGAGTATTTTTCATGCCGCTCCGTGACTGGGGTCTCGAGATATAGGTCAAAACGTGGACCCGGGTAACCTTCGGACGTGTATGTACAATATGGGTATCAAATGGAAGCTGTTGATAAGTGCTTCAATACGGTGTAATTTTCATACCTATTGATGACTAGGGTCTGGAAATATATGCCAAAACGTGGACCCGCCGTGTCTTTGCACCGAATTAAACCAAACTTACACACATTGTTAAGGAGGCATTGAAGATGGTTTTCGTATAGTTTGGATACCTATTGGTAGATAGGGTCTCGAGATATAGGTCAAAACGTGGACCCGGGTAACCTTCGGATGTGTATGTACAATATGGGTATCAAATGGAAGCTGTTGGTGAATGCTTCAGTTCAGAGTATTTCCATCCGCTCCGTGACTAGGGTCTCGAGATAGAGACCAAAACGTGGACCCTAGAATGTGTTTGTACAATATGGATATCAAATGAAAGCTGTTGATAAGTGCTTTAATACGGGGTAATTTTCATACCTATTGATGACTAGGGTCTCGAGATATAGGTCAAAACGTGGACCCGGGTAACCTTCGGACGTGTATGTACAATATGGGTATCAAATGGAAGCTGTTGATAAGTGCTTCAATACGGGGTAATTTTCATACCTATTGATGACGAGGGTCTCGAGATATAGGTCAAAACGTGGACCCGGGTAACTTTCGGACGTGTATGTACAATATGGGTATCAAATGGAAGCTGTTGATAAGTGCTTCAATACGGGGTAATTTTCATACCTATTGATGACTAGGGTCTGGAAATATATCCCAAAACGTGGACCCGCCGTGTCTTTGCACCGAATTAAACCAAACTTACACACATTTTTAAGGAGGTATTGAAGATGGTTTCCGTATAGTTTGGATACCTATTGGTACATAGGGTCTCGAGATATAGGTCAAAACGTGGACCCGGGTAACCCTAGGATGTGTATGTAAAATATGGGTATCAAATGGAAGCTGTTGGTGAATGCTTTAGTTCAGAGTATTTCCATCCGCTCCGTGACTAGGGTCTCGAGATAGAGACCAAAACGTGGACCCTAGAATGTGTTTGTACAATATGGATATCAAATGAAAGCTGTTGATAAGTGCTTTAATACGCGGTAATTTTCATACCTATTGATGACTAGGGTCTCGAGATATAGGTCAAAACGTGGACCCGGGTAACCTTCGGACGTGTATGTACAATATGGGTATCAAATGGAAGCTGTTGGTGAATGCTTTAGTTCAGAGTATTTTTCATGCCGCTCCGTGACTAGGGTCTCGAGGTAGAGACCAAAACGTGGACCCTAGAATGTGTTTGTACAATATGGATATCAAATGAAAGCTGTTGATAAGTGCTTTAATACGGGGTAATTTTCATAGCTATTGATGCCTGGGATCTGGAAATATATGCCAAAACGTGGACCCGCCGTGTCTTTGCACCGAATTAAACCAAACTTACATACATTGTTAAGGAGGTATTGAAGATGGTTTCCGTATAGTTTGGATACCTATTGGTAGAAAGGGTCTCGAGATATAGGTCAAAACGTGGACCCGGGTAACCTTTGGATGCGTATGTACAATATGGGTATCAAATGGAAGCTGTTGGTGAATGCTTTAGTTCAGAGTATTTCCATCCGCTCCGTGACTAGGGTCTCGAGATAGAGACCAAATCGTGGACCCTAGAATGTATTTGTACAATATGGGTATCAAATGAATGCTGTTTATAAGTGCTTTAATACGGGGTAATTTTCATACCTATTGATGACTAGGGTCTCGAGATATAGGTCAAAACGTGGACCCGGGTAACCTTCGGACGTGTATGTACAATATGGGTATCAAAGGGAAGCTGTTGGTGAATGCTTTAGTTCAGAGTAATTTTCATGCCGCTCCGTGACTAAGATCTCGAGATAGAGACCAAAACGTGGAGCCTAGAATGTGTTTGTACAATATGGATATCAAATTGAAGCTGTTTGTGAATGCCTTAGTACAGAGTATTTTTCATGTCGCTACGTGACTGGGGGCTCGAGATATAGGTCAAAACGTGGACCCGGGTAACCTTTGGTTGTGTATGTACAATATAGGTATCAAATGAAAGCTGTTGATAAGTGCTTTAATACGGGGTAATTTTCATACCTATTGATGACTAGGGTCTCGAAATATATGCCAAGACGTGGACCCGCCGTGTCTTTGCACCGAATTAAACCAAACTTATGCACATTGTTAAGTAAGTATTGAAAATGGGTTTCGTAAAGTTTGGTTGTAATTCGGAGCAGTGGCAACGGGTACAGCGTTCTTTTGAGCCAGCCATAATGTCGCTTACTTTTTTAACGCTTGGGGCGGAACTGAACTGTCAAATTGACAGTGTTAGTTACAATGTGTCAATATTTCTTTCTGATTTCGATGCCATAAGGAAAAAACGTAAGTGCAACATGTAAAAATTGTTTGTGAATTTTTTTGGAGTGGATTTTGGAACAGTGAATAATTTCTTACGAAATTTGAGAATTTAATGTGAAATCCGAATGAAATTATGTGTTCGTGGAAAAAACAATTTTTTTCGTTTTTTTTTTTTTAAATATAAATGGATAATGGTTAAAAAAGCTCCAATGCTTAATAAAACATATAAATTGAAACGAAAAATTCATGGATGATCAGGAAAAAAGACGATTGTTTATTCATATGCGTTGATTTGAAATTTAAAAACAATCTTCTTTTTTCCTGATTTTCAATTTATATTTTATATTTACTCAAAAACAAATAGAAAAACAAAAAATATTGTTTATGCCAAAGCGCTTGAATAAAGAATAAAGAAATAAATAATATGAAAACCATATATTTTCTGTTCTAAACCATATCTATTCTATTTTAGTGTGCCCAGCGAAGGGGGCCGGGTTTGCTAGTAGTATAATAAAAAAGAATACCATAGATACATACCATATTTACATCCCCATACAAAATCAGGACGAGTATGTGCTACTAAGTGAGAGTATTTTGTACATTGATCCATATCAAATGCTGATTCAACAATTTCAAAAACTGTAAAGATGTTAAATAGTTGTATGGCCCATTTCTTCGAGGAGATACGATATGAAATGAATGGAATAGAAATTGATCGCACATGTTGGGTATTGCAACAGAAATGGAAATGTATGTATCGTTTAACGAATCTGAAAGTATAAATGCCTGG
This sequence comes from Anastrepha obliqua, assembly GCF_027943255.1. Taxonomy (NCBI): domain Eukaryota; kingdom Metazoa; phylum Arthropoda; class Insecta; order Diptera; family Tephritidae; genus Anastrepha; species Anastrepha obliqua. The sequence goes on along the minus strand of NC_072897.1, from coordinate 40,385,380 downwards.
TGGTGCCCTTTTGAAAATATAAACCTTAAGACTGGACTTTTAATTTTTGTGTACCGTTAAAAATCCTACTCGGATTTTTTGAAGATTTTGATAAAATTATTATTAGTTGTAAACATGAATTAATCTTAATGCAAGATAAAGAAAATGATGCTGTGTATGATGTCAACTATAGCAACAGATAAACTTAGATTAAAACTTTTAAATATTACATGGAAAGTACCACACATTCCACTTTGAGACTCGTACGAGTATTGGTTAAATGTGTTGCGAACAATTAATAGTAAACAACCATTAAGCATTTCGTTTAAAATGTGGGGTGTTTATCATATATAATAATAGGACTATGAATAAGTTCGTGCGGTTTTTTTTTCGAAATTTGAAACTTTATTGACGTAAAATGGTTACAAATTTAATATTCAAAGTATTGTCCATCGCTTGCTACTACTTTTTCCCATCTTTCTGGCAATTCACGGATTCCCTTTGTGAAAAATTCGGTCGGTTTTGCCGCAATCCACGAATCGATCCATTTTTTGACTTCATCGTAATTACGGAAGTGCTGGTCAGCCAGGCCATGTTGCATCGATCGGAAGAGATAGTAATCGGATGGCGCAAGGTCTGGACTATACGGCGGGTGGGGTAGGACATCCCATTTGAGCGTTTCTAAGTATGTTTTGACCACTTGTGCAACATGTGGCCGAGCATTGTCATGTTGCAAAATAACTTTGTCGTGTCTATCGGCGTATTGCGGCCGTTTTTCTCGCAGTGCTCGGCTCAAACGCATCAATTGTCGTCGGTAGACATCCCCCGTAATCGTTTCATTCGGTTTCAGTAGCTCATAATACACAACACCCAGCTGGTCCCACCAGATACACAGCATAACCTTCAGGCCATGAATATTCTGCGCCGACGTCGATGTTGAAGCATGGCCAGGGTATCCATACGTTGCCCGACGTTTTGGATTGTCGTAATGGACCCACTTTTCATCGCCAGTCACAATTCGATGCAAAAAACCCTTTCTTTTGTGCCGTTGAAGCAGTTGTTCGCATGCCATAAAACGGCGTTCAACGTCTCTTGGCTTCAATTCATACGGCACCCAATGGCCTACCTTTCGGATCATTCCCATGGCTTTTAAACGTTTGGAAATGGTTGATTGATCAACTCCCAAAGTTTTTGCAACCTCTTCTTGCGTTTGAGCCGGATCTTGATCGAGCAATTCCTCCAATTCGGTATCCATGAACTTTGGCGGCGCACCCTCGCGTTCTTCGTCTTCCAAGCCAAAATCACCACTTTTAAAGCGTGCAAACCACTTCTGGCACGTTCGCTCAGCTAGAGCATGCTCACCATAAACTTCCACCAAGATACGATGACTTTCGGCTGCTTTTTTCTTCATATTAAAATAATGAAGAAGAATTCCCCGCAAAAACACATTATTTGGCACGAAATTCGACATTTTCAAGTGTGGTAAAAATATTGTTGTTTACGCTTCAAATAAAAAACTTATACTGACGTTTGTGCCTTACGACAGTAGCTCTCCAATGAATGTTTGGAAATGTGGATCGATGGAATAATAATCAAGTTACGCCATCTGTTGTAAAACCGCACGAACTTATTCATAGTCCTATTATAATTTAAACCAATAAAAAAACATACGACGTGGGAATTGTATGCAAACCACTAGTAATGTTTGTATATTCCTGATCATACTAATACAATATTATCTTTGATAACAAATAATATGTGGTTTATTTGATATTGAAATTATTTTTATTTATCAACATGGATGTACGTATCAACAATTTTAAAATTTTAGTTTTTGAGGCTCATGCCTTTAAATATGGGCATAGTGGATTCACGAAGTGGCGGCCGACCTTGGAATCCAGCGGGAGGAATCCCTCGAATTTTTAACAAGGCATCATCAATTGACGGATTAGGATGTTTTATGCAGAACCGAACCTGCTGAGCATTAAGGGCGGTAATAAGCATATTAAATTCCAGGTATTGGAAAAAAGCCTGGAATGATATGGTTCATAGGAAGACGGGGCTTAAGTTTTATAGAGGGGTCCATAGCACTCTTTATATATTAATAATAAAAAAAATAATAATAATAATAACTTTTGGTATATTTAAAAGCAGGTAAGAATTATTTACAATATTTACAGCGAAGTAAATTGAAAATTGAATACTGATAAGTTTATTTTTCGCCTCTTCAGGCAAAATATGCTCTAATTTGTTTTAGAAAATTATATATATCTATAGCTGTGGGACATATCTTTTATTATGGAACCCTCATATGTTATGTTTGATAATAACCATCAACATGAATTATTATTTGATTTGTATTGTATGAGACGCGCTTCTGAAATGCTTCCCGTTCCCCTCCCCTAGTATTGTTTTCGTGCAATTCAAAGCAATAGATATTCAGAGTACGCTTTGCATAATTACCTTAATAAGAACATTTAATTCGTATTTCACAATCATCGTAAACTAAATTGAAATGACGATGAAACATGCCTAGACTTTCAAGAATACCATGAATACTTTTTTCTTTTTCAACTTCATCTTTTTTAAAGGTATCAATAGTCTTGAGAATAGTATATCCACTTCTTCTCTCACTACGGGGCGTAGTCCTTTGGTCGGCGTAAGTTAGAATCCCATAAGGTCACCAAGGCTGAGCGTTGTTGTTGTTGGTGATGATGGTGGGTTCAGTTCAGACAAAATCTGATCTAACAATTGAATTGTCACATTTAGTTTTAAACATAATGAAGTATTTGAATATTCTACTCAAAACTAGCTTGCTTACGATTTTCAAAATTTTTGAAGCTGCTTATATTTAGGTTTTGACTTATTCCATAATGTAAATAAAACACGTTGAATATCAGAATTTTTATTAAGTTAGTCAATTTCATATCGGTTTTTATCTTTTCAATTTCACTATTATTTAGAATTCAATCAGTTCGATCTCACGATATTCAAAACCCTTCATGCTCAACATTTTTTCCATATATCTCCTATCATATATGCAACGAATTGGTATATCAAAATTGTTTTGCTTCAATAATTCCTCCAAGATCAGCATATTTTTCAATAAGCGTTTTACGAAATGCCTCTATAGCTTTATCTATAGTAAAAACTCTTAAAGACTTCTCTTCATTTGAAACCTCGACTATAGACAGTGATGTGATTGTTTTAGATGGTTGAGTTGTTTCTGAAGGGAGTAAGGACTGCGATGGCAATACTCCAATTTCATCATCATCATTTAAAAGATGTTGACTTGAAATTTGAAAAGGTCGAGCCAAGGAGCACCAGGAGATTTGATGGGTCCTAAAACACTCAGGCTAAAAAGCCCATTGTATTTAAAGCTCTGGAAAGGGGGTCGATAGTCAAGGAGGGAAGGAGAAAAGTATCAGAGAAAGAGATAGGAAAGAATAGAGACAGAGATAGAGATAGTTAGTCTTGTGTGAATTTTCCAGATTCTTTGGTAAATCGGTAAATATCCTCCAGTTTTAGAGAATGAATATTACTCATTGTCATGACATCGGAACCCAATACTCGTAGTCGTGCTCTAGCAAAGGCAGGACACTCACAGAGAAAGTGCTCAGTGTTATCCGCCTCCTCCAAGCATGAAAGGCTTCCCGTGTCCTCGATGATTCCAATGGTGGTCATATGCTGAGTCCTGTAATGATACCGACCATCAACCGAATGTCTTTCCTTCTAAGTTTTAGTAGAAAGTGACAGTTTTCTGTTCGGAGTTGTCACAAAACACTTTGTCACTTCTGCAGCGTTCTAGACCGGACCATCGCTCTTTATGTAGATTGCCTACATAATCACTGATCCAATTCTTGATTTCTGCGGAACTGATTCCGATTATTGGCTCTGGCCCCTGTGGGGGCACCGCTGATCCACGGTTGACCAATTCGTCGGGAATTTCGTTTCCTTGAACACCGGAGTGTCCCGGAACCCATATAAGTACAAGCCTGTTTTGTCTTACGACAGAATTAAGACTTCTTCTTACATTCTTGAACAATCTTTGAGGTTTGCTTCGCGTTCTCCAGGGCCTTCAGTGCAGCCTGACTGTCACTGAACACTCCAATCTGTTTCCCGTTCCATCTCCTCTCGATTATCCATTCGGCTACTTTCAGGATGGCAAAAACTTCCGTTTGGAAAACAGTTGACATTTATTACGATCGTTTAAGTACTATCGGGCTCCAGACCCTATTTCATTCTTGGACCCATCGGTAAAGAAAATATCCGTCAAACCTCCCTGCATGCATTCTGGATTGCTCCATTGCTCACGCAATGGAAATCTGACATCAAATTTCCTTCCAAATGAAACTGTGGGTATCAGGTCATCTTTAGGTGCCAAAAACAGTGGATACTGCTCCGATAGCAACCAAAGTTCCGTCTTCGGGCCAGATACCATATTTATGGAGTCTACACATTGCTTTTATTGCTTCCTGTTGTATCTTAAGATCCAGGGGGAGCAAATCAAGCATAGCATTTAGGGCATCACCAGAGGTTGTACTCATGGCACCCAGGATGCATGAACATACACTTCATTGTAGCCTGTATAGTTCCCGGATTGTGGACTTAACCATGCTCCGTCGCCACCAGATCACAGAAGCGTAAGTGATGACTGGTCTGATAAGTGCTGTGTATATCCATAGGACCACAGCAGGTTTAAGACCCCAGGTTTTACCACAGGCTCTACGGCATTGCTGAAAAATCTTCAATGCACGATTCACCTTCAGGGAAACGTGTGCCTCCCAAGTCAGCTTCTTATCCAAGATTACTCCTAGATATTTAACTTCATCGGAAAGACCAAGTGTCACACCTTTCAGTGTTGGAAGACTGAGTCCATCCAATTTCCGTTTTCTCGTAAACAAGACTATGGTTGTTTTGTTCGGATTAACGGAATGACCTTGTCTCATGCACCAGTCATCGATTTTGTCAAGAATCCTCTGCACTTTCGTGCAAAGCCTCCTTAAGGATTTTTCCGATGTTAGCGCACAGACATCGTCCGTATATGCTTGGACGTTAAAATCGAGTTCCTGCATCTCCACTAATAGAGAGGCTACGACGAAGCACCACAGCAGCGGAGAAAGAACACCCCCAGACATCCTTGCTTGGCCCTGACTGTGATTTGTTCGTCACTGCTCCCACCAGCGGTTAACAACCTCTCAGAGAGCATGGTTTCGGAATAAATACTACTTTTACGCGTCGCCATCTGGATGGTATATAACCAAGTGCAAGACAGGCTGTGAAGATACTTTTCAGGGTCTCAATCAGTCTGTCTCCTCCTTTTTTAAGCATTGCTGGATATATTCCGTCAAGTCCAGGGGACTTAAAATTCTGAAAGGAAGACAAGGAAAACCTTATCGATTCCTTTGTCACTATCCGACTAGCAATATACCAGCTGTGTGCCAAGAGGTTCCACCGTTGCTACCGTTATTGTCCATGTCACTCTCTACTTCAGAGAGAGTTCTACTACCCGGAAAATGGGTAGAGTAGAGCATTAAACGATTCCGATTTGGAAATGGTGTATGAACCATCAGGTTTTCGAATGGAATCCAGCCTTACAAAGTTTCGCTGTTTCCCTCATTTCTTCGACGTTACTGCAGAAATTTCTATAGGCTTCAAGTTTGGCTTTCCGTACTTTTTTCTTATATTCTCTCTGTGTAAGTAGCCGAATGGGTTGGTGCGTGATTACCATTCGGAATTCACAGATAGAACGTTGGTTCGAATCTCGGTGAAACCAAATTAATAAAAACATTTCTCTAATGGCAATGGCAAACCTCCAAGTGTATTTCTGCCATGAAAAGCTCCTCATAAAATTATCTGCCGTTTGGAGTCGGCTTGAAACTGTAGGGGTCCCTCCATTTGTGGAACAACATCCAGACGCACATCACAAATAGAAAGAAGGAGCTCGACCAAACACCCAAACAAAGAGTGTACGCGCCAATTATATATTATATATATATATATATATATAAGTAGATGATTAGCCCAATCCTTTTCTGTTTGGGTCTTTAAGGCCTTATTAAGAAGTTTTCTGGTCTGTACACGAAGCTTCGACAGTTCAGGGTTCCACCAAGGAACCGCTTTCCCCTGTCTGCTTTGCCTGAGCCTCAAAGCAATTGATTAAAGTATCTCTAATTCTCTAAGAGGTTGACTTTGTTTTAATATTAATAATGAAATATTTATTTTTAATATTAATATTAATATTATTACTATTGGCGGCCGCCGTAGCCGAATGGGTTGGTGCGTGACTACCCTTCGGAATTCACAAAGAGAACGTCGGTTCGAATCTCGGTGAAAACACCAAAAAATTAAGGAAAAAATTTGTCTAATAGCGGTCGCCCCTCGGCAGGCAATGGCAAACCTCCGAGTGTATTTCTGCCATGAAAAAGCTCCTCATAAAAATATCTGCCGTTCGGAGTCGGCTTGAAACTGTAGGTCCCTCCATTTGTGGAACAGCATCAAGACGCACGCCACAAATAGGAGGAGGAACCCGAAAAGGGTGTACGCACCAATTATATATTATATATATATTGTTATATTAAATTCAACACTTTTCGAATTTTGAGTTATCGCGAGCGCGTTATTATTTAATTTTTCCCAAAACGGAACCCCATGGGTATTTTTTGAAATAAATAATAATGAGAAAGTATAAAACATGGGGGTCTACATGACACTCATTTAAAAAATGATAAAAAATGTATAATCTGATAGGTTTATTCCATCACATTTTAAAGTTTGTTCAATGTTAAATACCGGCTTTTGGAGGAACTCTGCTACCCACCTTTGTTTCTTTTGTCGCTTTACATTAACTTTTATGTTTTTTAAGGTTGATAGAAAATAGTTTCTAACGGTTTTATAACTGTCGCTGCCATAAGTCCATATTAAATTATGGTGGTATAACCAATTGGCTTCCCGTTGACCAGTCTTACTTAGGTCGGAAAATTGAAATTGAGCTATAATGTGGAAACAATGATTTTCTGTTTAACACAACAGCTATGGGCTGTGTATATGTACTTAAAGAATTACAAAAAAAAAAACGCACACACATCGCAAACGGCAGGCACGCGCCTTTCACTATTTCTGATGAAATTAAAATTTGAATTGGTTGAGCTAAGGAGCACCAAGAGATTTGGTGGCTCCTATAACACTCAGGCTAAAAAGCCCATCGTATTTAGAGCTCTGGAAAGAGGGTAGATAGTCAAGGGGGAAAGGAGCAAAGTATCAGAGAAAGAGCTGGAAAGAATAGAGATAGAGACAGAGGTAGTTAGTCCTGTGAGAATTTTCCACATTCTTGGTAAATCTGTAAATATCCTCCAGTATTAGAGAACGAATATTACTCATTCTTACGACATCGGAACCCAGAACCCGTAGTCTTGCTCTAGCAAAGGCAGGACACTCACAGAGAACGTGCTCAGTGCACTGGGTCCTCAATGATTCCCATGGTGGTCATGTGCTGACCCAATGGGTTGTATCCTGTAATAAAACCGACCATCAACCGAATGTCTTTCCTTCCAAGTTTTAGTAGAAAGTTTGAAAGTTTTCTATTCGGACTTGTCACAAAACACATTGCAGTTCTGCAGCGTTCCAGCCCGGATTAAAAATGTCATGCAGGCATTTGTATACTACTGGAATACACTAAGAATTTGTCATTGCCTGCCTCTATTAGAAAAAACTCTTTCTTCATTATGGTGTTTCACGGAGTTTTACGTCTTCTCAATGGAAGTCACGCACCAACCCACCGCCATTAACCCTGGGCTGCCGTTAGCTTAAATTAAAATCGCTATTTATTATAAGGCATTGCTATAAATATAAGTCTCACACCTACATTTATCTGCCTTTTAAAAAATTTTTTTCGAACAAAACAAAAAAATTGCGTTGGAGCGTCTGTTTTTACTATTTTTGTTTTTTTGTCAAACCTCTTATAAATATTCTTGTTCTATTACCAATGCGAAAAACACTCAACAGTGGTATACATATTGAAGCGATAAGATAAGTCACGAAAGTCACATATATTATGAGTGCCAAACACCGTATTTATCATCCCTGGTAAACTTATATACTTATACTATGGAGTACCATAGATCTCGCATTACTCAAATCAATGGTATTTCTCTTCTTCATCTCGATATTTCTCAATAATTTCTATCAGAATGATCCATAATGACTTCAAAACTGTCATCATCAGAATCATTTGAATCGCTGATATATTCATCAGCTTCCCCCAATAACGTTTAAAACAGCCACCTTCCATTTAAATTGGCTTTTAATTTTTGAATATTTTCGCATATTGTTTATTTCATTTTTTCCTACAGAGACATTTTTCAAGATTTAGAAGAGACAACACTTTTTCCGACATAGTCATTTTTCAAGATTTAGAAGAGCTCAATATCGCTAAATTGGTCGCAACTCAGGCACATTGGGTGGATTTATAAGTAAGTCTTTCTCTACGTAATGCACATTGTCTTAAAAACATGAATGAAGCATTATTTTGAAAACAATTTATTCAAATCAGACAAAATAAATTTAAATAAATTATTGGCGCTTACACCCCTTTTTGGTGTTTATCCGAGCTCCTCCTCCTGATTGTATCTTAAATGTCGGCAAATGTTTTAATGAGGAGGCTTTTCATGGCAAAAATACACTCGGAGGTTTGTCATTGTCTGCCGAAAAGCGACCGCTATTAGAAAAAAACTTTCTGTCATTTTGGTGTTTCATGCACGGAGATTCGGGCCTACGTACCTCCAAATGGTGGTCACGCACCAACGCAATTCGGGTACGGCGGTCGCCAATCACAACCAAGAATCCAAAATTTGCAAAATTTTCTATACCGGTTCGAATTCAATTATTTAAAAGTTATTTTTTATTACGTAATTTAGTGCGTGATAAATTGAGATAACTTGAGCTGTTGTGGAAGAGTTCTTGATTTAGATAAAAGCTTTTTTGATGCTTCTGGACTCATGATAAAACGTTGCGCCTGATTAGTTCTTCTTTCATTCAATTCATTTAAGAGACATTAATGGAATGCACCCAGTGATACAACCCTTTACTAATTTTATGATAAATAATAATATACTTATAGACTAATTTATTATGATATGACGTCTATTGTAAACTTTTTCTTGAGTCTGGTGAAGGCTATGGGATTTGCAATTATTTCTGCGACAAGAGCATTCGAGTGCGATTGAAGTCGAATTTGTGTGATTTGGCATATTTGGTAATTTCTTCAATTATTGTGAATGTGTCCTTTTATGATATAATAAGGGGCGTTTAAGGTCATTCTGAGATCTTTCGACTGGAATCTTTGAAGTATTTCTATGTTTAAGTTAGCTGCAGTCCACATCTGTTTTAAAATAGCTGAATCAAGTGAGAGTTTACTTTCGAATGAAACATGAGAATTGCGATGTAGTAACAATTTAGGTGGCCGCCGTAGTCGAATGGATTGGAGCGTAACTACCATTCGGAATTCGGAGAGAACGTAGGTTCGAATTAATTAAGAAAAAGTTTTTTTCTAATAGCGGTCGCCCCTCGACAGGCTGTGGTAATCCTCCGAGTGTATTTCTGCCACGAAAAAGCACCTCATAAAAAACATCTGCCGTTCGGAGTCAGCTTGGGGTTGTGGTAAACAATTGTGAGTACGGCAGTGTCCTCCGCGAACGTTCCAACTATGGTTTCTTCAGGAGCTGGTAGATTATAAGTATATAGCAAGTATAGAATGGATCCTATATTACTCCCTTACACGAGCTGAACTTTCACATATGTAGGTCAGACTGTTCTTCACCTTGTTTGTCAAAGAAATATCGATTTTCAAGGCTGGACTTAAGGTGTGTTTGAGAAATAAAGTTAATTCTCAAATTTCATGGGCTACGTACATTCGACTTTCAATTATTATTTTTTTTTATGTTGGTACACTCGAAGATATGTTCACTGTTTTAACAATATAGTATATTTAGTTTGTTAGACAAGTGTTTTGCGTGTTCGGCGATTTTCTGCTATTGATTCTTGGCTCTTCTGTACTCTTCCATGATATTGGGGTTTGGTTGCGATATCATAACCATTTGCCCATGATTCATCGCAAGAATGTATTTTATTTTATAGAGTAAGCCATCATGCTAAACGAGGTCAAAGGCTTCATATATATTGTGAAAAGCCGCTGTGAAATGTTTTTTTTTTTTGGTGAATTGCTTTGTGAATGTACATATGTATATGGACTTTTTCGATGGAACTGAGTTTTTTCCTGAAATCGAATTGGTAATTTGGAAATTTTGAGGAAAAGGGATTCCATTAAAAAATAAAATAAATAATTGGCGCGTACACTTCTGTTAGGTGTTTGGCCGAGCTCCTCCTCCTATTGGTGGGGTGCGTCTTGATGTTGTTCCACAAATGGAGGGACCTACAGTTTCAAGCCGACTCCGAACGGCAGATATTTTTATGAGGAACTTTTTCATGGCAGAAATACACTCGGAGGTTTGCCATTGCCTGCCGAGGGGGGACCGCTATTAGAAAAATGTTTTTATTAATTTCGCTTTCACCGAGATTCGAACCAACGACCTCTCTGTGAATTCCGAATGGTAATCACGCACCAACCCATTCGGCTACGGCGGCCGCGATGTAGAAGGGATTCCATTACTTTAGACGTAAAAGGCAATAGGTTGATGGACCGATATGATTCATCTTGCTCAGCGCTTTGCAGGTTTAGGCATCATTTTTACTTGAGCTACTTTCCATTGGGGGGGAAAGTGAGTCCTTCTTCTGGGAGTTGTTTCAGTACCTCTCCTGTTATGAGGTCATACGAGTATCCAGGGCCCTTCTTTTTAGTTTTTTATCACTTCTTTAACTTAATTTTTCGACAATTTTTTTGTTGGTGGGTCCATCTGGTGAGTATATTGTAGGGTATTTTTTATTTTTTGAGCAGTGCCGAGAGAGGGTTCGATTTCGTGAGGGCTGAACACTTATGTTAAGTGACGGGCAAATTTGTTTGCCTTCTTGGGATTTTTTTTAGCCCGTTTGTTTGTTTCCATTTTAAAGGATGCTTGATGATTTTGTTTTTAATTTTTAGTTGCTTTCCAGAGAGAGTAGTCAGTGGCATAGGTTGCATCAAGTTTGTTGAGATAGTTCTGAAGGTGAGATTTGTGCTCTTGTTTAAGAAGTTTTTTGAGTTCTTGAGTAAGTGAGTTAAGTGTTTTTTTGTCCCCAGGATATCTGCTTCTTTGCCATGTTTTTCTTGCTTCTCGTTTTTCTTTAAATTTTTCTTTTATTTCAAGGGATATCTGTTGCTTGGTGAGACATGATGTACAGTTCCCTTCTGCATGTTGTATACAATTATTGAAATACTCGGCAGCATTTATAATGTCTTCATTGCATGAGTGGGTGTTTAGAGTTAATGGTTGAAGTAATAAGGGCTCGAAAATACGTCCAGGCTGTTTTACAGTTGTGGAGACAGCAGTGACCAAGTGAATCAGCTTTATCTTTATTTTTTGTGACAGACATGGGAGTGTGATCGGAGGATAGTTCGTAGCATGAGCTGTAGGTTATTTCACTAGTTGGAACACCTTTTGCTGCACAAAAGTCGAATAGATGTGGTATTTTATTTGCGTCAGTGGGCAAATACGTTGGGGAGCCTGAGAAGGCTGTGATGAGATTCAATTTCATGATGACTGCCAATAGTTGGCGACCTTTTGAGGTAATGAGACGGGGTCCCCAATGGGTGTGTTTGGCGTTAAGTCTCCTCCAGTTAGAAACCTGTATCCAAGGGTTTTTTTCATATTCCTCTGTTTTGATAGCATGCTTAAGTGGGCTATTTGAGATTGTGATAGGGGCATTCGAACTCTCCACAACATAAATTATTTCAAGTTTGCCCTCAATTCTTGAAAAGAAACGTAAAGTTATGAACATTAAATGTATGTCGCTGCTGGCGAAATTCTACAGCTTGCCCGGTACAACATACTAAATTTCATCGAGTTTAAGAAAGATTCCCTAAAAGAATAATAGAAAAAAAAGTTTTCCTACTAAAAATCAGTGTTTAAAATAATGCGTACATTTGGAGATTAAATTTAGTATTCCGTACTTGAATATGACTTCATCCCATCTACGATGTATTGAATTTACTAAACTTGTTGGCAGGATAGATGTTGTAATAGTTGTGCTCAAAGATGTTCAATTGGGTTTAAGTCATGAGGTTGCGACGGCCATTATAAAACATTCACTTTTTTTTAAACCACTTCTTTGCTAGTTTGCGTAAATGGTATAATTGTTGGTTGTCAAACATATTGTTTTCCATTAGATCTAGACATACTTATTTCCGTTTAATCCGTCCATAGCACATTTTTCCAGTTTGAACGGAAAAGGTGTTTTCTTGCAAATTGAAGCCTTTTTGTTTTGTTTTGTAAACTCAACAACGGTACGCTTTTGGGTTTTCTTGCTATTAATCTGGCTTCTACCAACTTGCTTCGGACTGTCCGACTTACAACTTCCAAATTTAGTTAAATTTTAGCCCGTTTGATAACAAAAAGTTGTAATTTTGCTATAACGTATGAATCTCATGAGTCTCAGAAGTTTAAATTTTCTTTCTTGAGTTTCAGCTTTTGGTATGTTATAAATACCATTAAAAACTTTTTTCTTTGAACATTTTATTAATTCTACTATTTGATCGATCGTGTTGCCTTATTTTCTTAAATTTTTCATTAATCTGGCTTCTTCCTCCGTACAATACTTAGCGCGACCCATTTTGCTTATTTTATTAGATTCTAAATATAGGTTATATATAGGTAAATTAATTTAATTAATTTTACTTTTAAATGCAACATATTTTGTGATTTAAATGCGCAAAATTGCCAGGTTAACTTAAGAGTTGTTGTCGTTTTCAGATTGGCATTAATCCTGGTTTGTTTGCTGCATATAAGGGTCGTCATTATGCAGGACCTGGCAATCATTTTTGGAAATGCCTTTACCTATCTGGACTCACTCAAGAACAAATGAGCGCCGAACAAGATTACAAGCTATTGAAATATGGCATTGGCTTCACGAATATGGTGCAGCGTGCGACTAAGGGCTCCGCAGATTTGACACGCAAAGAAATTAAAGAGGGTAGTCGCATTTTACTCGAGAAACTGCAGCGTTTTCGCCCAAAAATCGCCGTTTTTAACGGCAAACTAATTTTTGAAGTGTTCTCTGGTAAAAAGGATTTCAATTTTGGACGACAACCCGAGTGTGTTGAGGGTACCGATACGGTAGGTAACCAGATATCTTATTATTTTAGTATGGATATAATTTTGTTTGTTTTAGTACGTTTGGGTTATGCCATCGTCATCTGCAAGGTGTGCACAGTTGCCACGAGCTGCCGATAAGGTTCCTTTTTATGCCGCACTGAAGAAATTTCGAGACTATTTAAATGGTTTAATCCCACATATGGATGAATCGGAATGCATTTTTACTGAACAGAAAATTAAACAAGTTTGCGAACAGGAGAATCAGAAGAATCTCGTATTAGTTTCTGGTGTTGCTAATTCTTCAGCAGGACTATTATGTGGGTCTACAAGTTCTACAGGGATACCTGCAACAACGGATAGTATTAGCATTGAGTATAACAACTTGCAACTGCGATCAATGGAAGATGGTGAAACCGTAAGCATTTCCACTCAGCAGCATGAGAGCGGTGGAGTCAGTAATGATTGTAATGGCATAAGTGGTTCAACACTTGGCGTTTGCAGTGATACTGCTATTTGCGGTAACTGCGGCGGGGGGGGTAGCGGTTGTATTGCTAGCCACATAGCTGTGATCAGAGAAGGAGCCATCGTCCCAGATGCTAACTGCTCTATGCATCAAGAGCAGGAGAAATTCCCTAGATTTCAAGGAGCGTCCGCTGAATCTGCTTACATGTATAGGTCCAATGATGGTGCACATGGTCACAGCGTTCCTGGTCATGTGTCGGGTCCAGGACCGTCACCAGAAACAGTTGCAAGTAATATAATGCAACAATCCAATCATAAAAATTACGCGATGACTACATATCACGGGCAACCGCCGCCCGAGAAAAAAAAACGTGGGCGCCCAAAGAAGGTTAAAGACCAGGATATAATGAACTCTGCCACACGCAGTCGGATGCAAATGATAGGACAAATGGTAGGCAGTAACGACTTTGGCAATATATTAAATTTGTCAATGATGGGAGGTAGTTCCACTAGTACATGTGTCAACGATTCACTCTTGGGAAGCGGTATCGGCGGAGGTAATGCTGAAACACCAAAGAAGAAGCGAGGACGACCGAAAAAAGTAAAGCCAACTACCGAAACCCAACAAGTGCCAAATGCTCTTCTTCAAGTGAAACCACATGCAATGTCGATTCAGGCGCTGACGGGCATGGATAATAATTCTACGCAGCGTTTGCAACAACAGCAAATTCAACAGCAGTCTCACACTTATGGAAGTAAAGATTTGTCACAGCAACAGACGCAGCAAATGTTCTCATCTAGTTCACCGATGAGATCACCAGCATTGAATTGCTCATATGCCGGTATAACTCCACCCACTTCTACGCAGTCTACACCACCCACACATCAACAACAATGCGATAAACTTCTAGATAATGGGGGCGGGATTATGAATAGTCCTAAGAATTTAGTCAACGCACATATCGATAATCCCAGTGGCGGCAGTGGCAGCAATAATGTAAATAGCTATTACACCCATAAAAGTATTGCACAGGGTGTAAATTCGATTAGCTCGGAACACCATGACAGTGCATCGGTATCTATATCGCTCACAACATCAGTGAGTGACCTTGCAAATAAAGTACCAATTAACTCATCAGTACCCGTATCTATTTCTGCTTCACATGAATCGCATTTGGGCGAATCCCCTTCACCCAGTTCGCCAAATATATGCGCTGTAGATTTTGAGCCTCCTACTACTAATCCTGCTTTAAGTAGTGAAAATGAGTCAGAATTGCAAAATCAACGAAGACCGGAAATACAACAACACTCTCGAATCCAGCATCAGCATCAGCAATTGCAACAAAACACGCGTTTCGCAAGTCCAGTGAACGAGTCATCAGCTGAAAACCAATCGACCGATCACTACCAGCAATGGCTTACAGCACACACGGGCATCACTTTGCCTGCACAGTATGCACACCTCCATCAGGAACAGATCCAACAGCAGCAGCAGCAACAGCAAGAACAACAACAAGCGGTAAACTTCAACGAACATCAACAGTTACATCATTTGCAGCAATTGCAACCCACAGTACATCCGATCCACGAACCAACGACTACCGCAATTCAGGCCCAATGGCAGCGCCAACAACATTATGATGATCTCGTGAGTAGCAATTATGGTATTTCATCGCCTCATACACATCAGCAGCAGCAACAACAAAATTCAAGTCAACACATGCATCATCAAAATCAACAACAGCAACATATATCCGAACACCAGCATAACCATCTCGTTTCCCATCAAGTACGATTGGCTTCCGATGTGAGTAGCAAAAGTCTTTCTGGGCTCGAGTCACTAGTCGACCAAATTCCCACAATACCAGAGAATGATTCCGTATCCATATCAACTGCGGTAGCAAGTAATTCTGTCAGTGCGGCCGTTGAGAGTCGTTTACAGAATTTGCAACAACATATGCAACAGCAACAGCAACACCAGCAACTCATTAGTGTAAGTAGTTCAGCGATTGATATACATTCTGAGCATTACTGCACGCCCACAGTGAATGGGATTTCTACAGTATCTGAAACAAGTGATACAGTGACTGGCAATAATAGCAGTGGCAGCAATACACCGCATCAAGCTAATGGACTATTTAATGCTAACTCACCAGGCAGTTACAGTATCCATAGACTTAATTCGTCAGCCGCCTCCTCGCCAGTTATGATGTCGCCACGTCATCACCACCATCAACAACAACTGACAACTCATCAGTCTTATGGAACTTCGGTGGGAGCATCGCTAATGACAGATAGTGTATTGCCCTCAACACCACTGACGAGTTCAGCCAGTCACACCAATAGCCCAGCGGATAACAATATGGCCGAAGATGCGCCAAATGCATGTACACCTCCAACTAGTAGTGCTGTCTCTACAGTGCCCACCAGTCTTTATAGCACTCCATCAACGCCGAATTTACACAATATAGGCAACAACAATTTTTCAGTTAGTAATTTAGCAGCTTCGTCTGTTACGCCAAGTAATGGTTGTAGAAGCAACAGTAATTATAATTCATTGTCGACACCATCGTCTGCAGCAGCAGCAAGTAATGTGTATCATTCAAATTTCATGGCAGCGGCTGCTTTGGCTGCAGCCGCAGCAAATTCGCCCACGGCGACAAGTGCTGCTGCTGCAGTTGCTGCACATCATGTTGCCCATCCTCAAATGTATATGGACCCGCATGCGCACCTTCCACCACATATGGCTGGCGTTAACTCCATGTATGCGCCAGCACCAACACACCATCACCATCATTTAACGCCACATCATCCAGTACACCATCATCATCATACAGCTTATGGTACAGCGGGGCAACACAGTTCCGCCAGTAACTATGGCAATCCATATTGCAATCCCACCGTTACCGGTGCAGCACAAGGCACTTCTCTTCACTTACCAAGTCCCAACTATCCATACGGATATGGTAGTCCAGTAACCGCTGCAGCAGTAGTAGCAGCCCAAAGTAACTACCCAACAGCAATGCATGCTCATCATAGCCAGTCGGCGGAAACGAATGCACCGGCACCACCTCCTGGTGCAGTATCAGCTGCTGCGGCGGCAGCTGCTGCTGCAGCAGCTGCGGCAGCCGTATACCACTCTCATCACCCGGGACATCCGCATGCCACACATCCGCATTCTCACGCACATGCTCTATCAATGTTTGATCGACTCAAACCGTCCGATATAAGTGGATACGGTGGATTTTGATCGTGAAAACTGAGTTTTAATTGCATATAAGCGGTATTAAATTTGGCCATGCCTAAATCCAATTATTTGCAAAGCAGCACTGTTGAACACTGAGGTTGCTTAGCGGTCAGTATTCAACTATCAAAATCGACAGTTTTAAAACCCACTCAAGCATATGTATATAAATATATGTATATATATACCAGAAACACATATGCTTAAGCGAAGCTAAACCAAATTAAGGCAACCAAAAACTAACAAAATGGTGTTATGGAAAAGCTCATTTAAATTTAGCGAAATTTGCCTTTGTGTGTGTATGCACATTTTAAAGTACATACGTATATGTGGAGCTCAAAAGTCGTAGTGCTTTTTGTTCTGTTTTTTTTTTTTTTTTGTTTTTTTAACATATTTTGTTTTTCTTTCCCAAGTAAAGACCCTGTAAGGTACATTTGAAGAAATAGTGTTGAATAGAACGTGAAACAGCTCGTGATGCTGACATATTTTACTTTTAAACTACCCCAATGCAATAATAAAGTATAACAATTGACTTGACATGACTTGTAAAATCCCTAATTTTATTTGTACATCTGATATGTTATTGGCAGAATACACTTAATGGTTATTGTCACAAAAGATCTTCATCCACATCCCTCAAGCATAGCATTTACATAAGTATGTATAATTCACGATTATATTGGTGTTGTAAGCGAAAATTATTATCATGTATAGAAATTAACAACACTTTCACGGTTTCTAATCTCGAATACTATTTTAGTAAAATATAAATATACACATACAATACCCTTGGTATCTTGTGAGCCTAACCAAAACAAAAACAAACACATAACAATACTTCGACATTGAAAATGACTTAATTGTATATGTATGAATGTATGAGAGTTCGAATAGGCATAATACAGCTATCCAGAATGTACAGATGGCAAAGGTGTGTTTAACATCAAACCGTTACCCGGCTCGCAGTGAATTTGAAGAAACCAGCTGACTTGCTGACGAAACAGGAATTATGGCAGAGGATTGTTTGCGGCCGAGATCAGAAAAATCTGAGACTGTGCTGGTACACACACACTGCCATTGCTCATGTTACTCCGTTACCGTTTGAACAAGGACTGGTTGGAATAGCGTAAGAGTAAGTGTAAAATAAGCGTGCACCAAACCTTTTATTCTATCATCCTTCAGAGATATATGTATCTGTTGTTGGCGATTGGATTTTTTTAATTTCCCTACACGGGAATAAAAAAAAAAAATTGCGCCCACCAGAGAGAGAGTGGCGTCACATTGGTCTTCGACAAAATTAAGATTGTGTTGGGGATATATGAAAAAATAAACGCAGACATTCATGTTACTTCGTTTGCGTCTGAACAACGACTGAATGGAAGAGCGTAAGAAGACGTGTGAAATGAGCCTGCAGAGCTCGCCTGCCGAATCCCCTATGCCGTGGCAGCCGCAGTTACTCACAATTTTGCTTCGGTTAGCCAAAACTTGTAATCTATCATCATTGGTTCTACTTCGCTCAAATGCATTGATTGCTGAGCAATACTCACACAATCATTTATTTTAATTTAACTTAGCGATGAGCGAATGAAGAAAGCAACTCGTTCGTGCGTCTGATGTAAACATTGTTGCCAACGACTTCAAATTGAAAATTATAAGGAAGCGGGGATTTTCTTTTTATGTAAATAATGTGAAGGATATTATATTGAAGAATTAATCTTTTAATGTGATACTTTATTTCACGTAAACTTCATGTTAGATTTTTAATTAACATTTTAATTAGAACTAAATTAAAAAGTGTAATTCAAATGTAGTAATCTTTTGATTTAAATTAAATAAAAATTTATTTTTATATACTTACGCGTGTCTCTGAAATGACCAGCTCTGCTCTAATGACATTGCTGCACGCCACCATTTGTTGTAAAACGCTGCGAGTGCGATCAGATTAAAAGTTCATGATTTTAAATATATATATTTTTTTTATTTGGACCAATGGCTACCAACATAGTTTACTTGAAATTTTTCCAAACTACGTATGCGAAATTCAATGAGGACAAATCTTCGCCATAATTTAATGAACTTGCAATAATCTGTCGCCTATTGTCATTGTTTTCTGAATTTATAGAACGAAACTTCGCTAAAGCTACAACAACGGTTACATTAATTTTGCTTTTACATTTTGGTGGTTAGAAAACAATAATGAAGTGTATTTTGTTGTTGCTTGAAAGCTCTAAAATGTCAAACTCGACATATCGAATTTGCCAATGGCGTGATATTTGTTGTTGCCTCTATGAGTACACATGTACTCTCTTAGTATGCTGGTCTAGACAACAACAGAGTAAATGGTAAACAAGGTGCGATAATTTAGAGAAAAGGTTAAATTGTAAAGAAAAGTCAAGGCAGCTTCTCTACGCCACCACTTTATTGATGTACTTTGGCTCGAATGTCAAAATTTCAATGGGAGTGTAAAGAAACAAATAAAGCAACAATGAGAAGCAGGGCACATTGGCATTCAGATCACCAAATCGCAAAAAAAAAATCAGCTGCTGTATCGAAGCACTTAGATTTGCCAAAATTCATATAGGGATACTCTTATTATAAAATGGTATAGTAACTATATAAAATACTTATAAAAGCGTTTGTTGAAATACTAATCTCACAAGGGATGATGTTTTTGCTATGAAGCAATAATTAAATTAGAATGATACCAAAAACTTAGCCAATAGTTAAGTACATCAGTATAAAACATAATTTATGAGACCATTTTAATTTTTTCTATGAAACGTAATTATTTTGCATTTTACGTTTCATGGAAAAAATTAGAATGGTCTCATATTTAGTATTTCAAACTTCAATAAAAAACTAATGTTATGCTTTTTAGATTATTATATACCAGCCTTTCGGCACATCCATAGCAAAAGTTTCTAAGGCAGTTCTTAATGAAAAGTTTTCCGTAAACTCTCTAAATTTTTGGAAGTGATTTTTACCTGAGTTTTGTACTAAAGTTCGTGAAAATAGTTGTCTGAAAACTCTAATTGTTAGAAAAATATGGAAGTAAATCGTACTATCTCATTTCATTTATGTATATATTTATTACATATTGTACATATATAATTTGTGGAAGTGTTGAATTTTTCTTGCTCTGTTCTCAATCGAAATGCACAACATTTTCACTGGGAAGTTGGAAATATTTTCGAGTTGTCGAGATATGCAATACGTTTGCATTGTTTTGGAGGAAAGAAAACTTTATAAGGCATATTTTTGTATTTCACCACAGCCAAAATCAGCCAATTATTTTAATATATTCATTTATAATTTGTTTGACCATGTTACGAGTCAGAATTAATACATTTTCTAAATTATGTTCTCCTTAGCGTCTTTTCACTGTTGTGCGTGTAGTTTGCCTGTGTGGCTTAGTTTCAGCTTTTACATCTACATATTTTATTGAGGTATTCTCGTTTCTCATATTAGCAACGAATTTCATTGAGATCGTATATGGGGTATAGAAGTACAACTTTATTCGGTATTCCTCACATATTAAAATTTAGTAAATTTTAATTCAAAGCGCTCAATTTACTTATTTAAATTTCCTGATACACCAAAAACATTATATAGGTTGGGCCATGTAAAATTTTCTTTTTGAATCGGCTATAAAAAAAAACTAATCAATATTTTTTCAAACTTTTTTTTTTATTTTGAAGATTGAACATTGTCATTTATGAATGAAAAATAATATCGTTCAAATGACTGCCACGACTGGCTTTACAGTAGGCCATTCGATCAACCCAATTTTTAAGCACATTTTCGATTGTTTGGGCTCCCATTTCATGAATGGCAACTTCGATTTCGTGTTTTAAAGCATCAATCGTCTCTGGATGGTTCGCATAGCATTTGTCCTTAACGGCTCCCCTCAAAAAATAGTCCAACGGCCTAAATCACTGCTCCGAGGTGGCCAATTGATATCGCAATTTCGGCTGATTACCGTCCTGTTTAAAACAAATGTCGTCCATGTCATCCTCTTGAATTTTCGGAAAGAAAAACTCGTTGAGCATGTCACGGTAACGCTCGCCATATACTGTAATCGCGGAAGAAGAAGAAGACTCACCACTTTGGAAATAGGTTTTCAATATTTCCCAATTTAGTTCAAGCGTATAGCGTCCCATTTCGTAAATGTCAAACCTTTAAGTAAATTATGAACACATTTGACATGTCATTTGTGTTACCATTCTCAAAAAAATAGGTGGTTCAAAAAACAAACGCTATATGGCACACCCTGTATATTTTTCGATAGTACTAACTGCTGCACACAGTCGCTACCAAACTCTAATAAGTTATTCAGTGTCAAATTGGTTATAAAAAGTAATAATAAACAACAGGGTAAATATGACGAATGGTATGTGTCGAGCAAACGGGATTTATCATAGTTAACATAATCTTATGTAAAATAATTTTGCAAATTTTCAATGTTCGACTATAAATATAAATACAGTGACAATTATTTATAAACGTTTTTACATGTCATTGTATCTGAGAGTATAGTAAATCTAATGTTGATCATACGTTACGTATTAAAAAGATCGTACGATTTTATACCTTTGCACGCAAATTTACTATATTTTTTTTACTACGACTATGCCCGTGCAAAGTCGATAGGTAAAAAGCAAATTACATATGAGGATGAATCCATATACATATATATATATTTGCTGTAGTCACTACCAAATAATGAATCAATGGAAGTTATATACTTTAGAGATAGCAAAGTTTTTCAATGATAGGTTCGTACCAAAACTAATCACACTTTCATTCCGAACTATTAAGGGAACGTGAATATTCTCCATCCGTAACCACTCTCTTTCAGGAAAATTGGTTATAAAGGTTGTGACATTTCTTTAAAAATAAATTAGACCAAATGTAAGACTTACAGTTTTAAGAGCGATATTTTTTTTTAATATTTACATGAATTACTTCTAGCATTGTAATCTACGAATTTATAAAGGCATGTATGCTAATTTTCTACTACCGCGTTTTTGCTGTGTTTATTATAGTGTAAAGCGCTCTTCAAAACAATTTTTTTGGGAAATGCCAATTGCCGTGGGAATGGAAACTTTTAAGTAATTGTTGTTTAAATAGTTAGTGGCACTCAATAAAAAGGAGGGTACATAGCAGTTTCAGATTACACTTTCATATATATCTTTCTTAGTTATTAAAAACAAAAAAAGTTCATATAACTATAAGATTCTTTGGGCATTGTGGTCCACTATTTATACAATATATGTATATATGTATGAGTGTGCATTCATATTGATACGAGGTTGAACTTAAACATTTTATTTATACATATTATACATACATATATTCATATCTCTATCAACCAGTATCCTTGTCCAATAATCACAAAAGTGTATTGTAAAATAAAGAGGCACGTTTTATATTTAGTTTAACTACTTGTGAAACTCATTTGTTAAATTATGTCTCTTATTGTCTAAATTGAAAATATGAAAACAGAGAGTAAAATTTTAACTACAAATTTCAAGCAAAAAAGAGAAAATTTAACTCAAGTGAAAGACAAGACAAAATATAAACTTTTAAACTAATTTTAAGAAATTAAACAACTAAATATATTTTTATGTGTAAACATATTTTATACATTAATAGCTTCAAAAGCTATTATAATATATAAAAATCATGATTTTAAATGATGTTAATGAAAGCAGCAAGCAAAAATCAATCGTGTGATTTACTTTATTATTTTTTTCTAAAAATCTTTCTTATGTTAATATAAATTATTGCAACTTATTTAGGAACTTGAAATAAAAGTAAAACATAGCAGAAATAATTTATATAAACACAAAAGATGAGATAATTGGGTTGGTCGACAGTATACTATATCAGTCAGTGTGCTGTATAAATTGAAAATTCTATACGCAACTTAAAAATTTCCAATAATACATATTAAAATAATAAAACAAATAAATGTGGAAAAGTCTTAAGGCCGGCAATTAAGCGTTAAAAAATACGAAATAGGTGAAAATTAAACGGAGGTTGCGTACAAACGAATAAAAAGTAATAAAAACCTAACACTGGGGAAAAAATCATATATAAAAAATTAGAAGTGTGTATGTATGTATAAATAAAAAACTACCCAAAAAAGTAAAAGTACGTCAAATACTGAGTAGTGAAGCAACGTACTACAAATTTAATTTAATGCAAAAATTAGTGATGATAAAATATGTAAGGTCACAATACTTGCATGGCAGTAAATATATAAGCCGAAGTAAATACGCCATCAATGCGATAAAAAAGCTAAGATGCAGAAGAAAACCATAAAAACTATGTAAATTGCTTACTAAAATTATGTTAATATAAATTTAAGATAGTAGTTCGTATTGTAATTATGACTTTATAAAATATCTACGCGTGTGTTAATTTCGAGTTGTAGAGTTCTACAGTAGTTTTTATTAAAATAGTTATATGCTCCATGCGAAAGTTACTGTACTATTCAGATTAGACTTCAAAGTCCATGCATGACAAAAAAATTAGATCAAATTTAGTTGTTCTAAGTTTTATCATTTGTCAACACTTTAACTATTCTTCGAATTGTATTCACAACGTTTTTTTAAGAATCACATTCGATGTGAAATTCTGGCAATTTATTCAAAAGTGTAGTCTTCGAAAGAGTGAACCATAACAAAATTAACAAACGTTGAATAATAACCAGAAAAAAGCAAAATTTAATAATGGAATCAAATTCGGAATATGGGGATGCTGAACACCAAGAAATGTGAAGGAGACCTGAGGACCTCTTCCACCTTCATGGGACCAGTTACAGCTATAGTAGTAACTGCATCTTGTAAATATTGTGAAATTGTTATTTTAGTTTCCACCGAGTACACAAAAATTTATGTAGAAGCAGTATAGTGCAATGATTAGTGAATGCCGTTTTTCCGGCAGTGACGCAACTCATTTATATTTACTACGTGCTTCACTAATACTGCATTTCTCGTGCGTTAAAATCTTTAATACTTCCTTAGCTTGAACAGTAGTTATGGTCAAAAGATGGCTGTTTATTAGTCCAATTGGTACAGAGGGCTCTAGTGCACTTTTTGGGGTTATATGGTGGGAGGTTGCAGATATTACAAGCAGGATTAACCTGGCGTCGTTTTTGAGTATGCCTTAGTCGTTGGCAGTTTGTGCATGGCAGCTATATAATGTTAAACCTTAACCTTGTACCACGCGACGTCGACAGATTCTGGGAGACGATATAAATTAAATGTAAGAATCACAAGTCCAGTAACGTTTCCGATAATGCCACTTTTGACAGTATGTGCAGCTCTACTAGTAGGAATGACGTAGACCAGGTGCTAGTAAATTGGATTCGTTCGATACCAGCCCATAGCTCGAATCGTCACAGTGCGAGCAGAGGAATATCTGCTGGTGTCATCCGGTATTAATAGAGGCTGCGGTGTTCTGTCACCATTGCTCTGCTGCATGGTGATCGATCCTCTCTCAGTAACTTAATTGATGCTAGCTTGTTGCCTGTTTGCTAACAGGCCATTCGCTTCAGAACTTCTGCAGAAAAGTGCAGAAAACTCTGGATATGGTTGATACTTCGTGCTGTGCGAATGGGCTATCGGCAAACCCCTCCAAGATTGGTATTGACCTTTTTAGCAGAACGAGAAGCTCGAAGGAGTCGTTCTGCCTAAGCTAATAGGAGTCACAATCTACCTATCCAAAGAATTCAAATTTTTTGGAGTAACTCTCTATAGTAAACTCCTTTGGAACACGTTGAAACAAAGGCATCCAAAGCACTGGCAGCCTTTAGGTCTTTCTCTGATAAAACCTATTATCAACTATGCATCAGTGGTCTGGATGAGTAGACTCTCTCTCCATGCCATTAAGAGTCATACTTGCAAAGAAATACAGTCTGGTGCTGTCAGAGGCTCACTTGTGGCCAAACTCTGAAAATGTGCCCGGCAAATACTGTTTTCGCATTTCCATGGACGGCTCCAGGACTGAGTACGGTTCCGGTTCTGGTGTCTACGTGGAATCCAGCCGGACAAAACTAAACTTTGCTTTTGGAATGTAGGAATCTGTGTTTCGACCGGAGGTGTATGCTATTCAAGAAGAAATGATCTTTGTTGTGGAAAACAGATGGAGAGGCAGATTTAAATGTGTCTGCAGTGACAACAAAGCTGCGCACAAGGCCTTATGCAGCCCTCCAACCACTTCAAAGGCAGTTGAGTCCTGTAAATCTAGGCTGAACTATGTCGGTAGACATAATATCCTGATGCTAACATGATCCCTGGACACATAGGTATCGCGGGTTACGAGATCTCTAACACTTTAGCTAGGATAGGGTCTGAGGCCAACTTCTTTGGCCTCGAAGCCACGGTTAACAAATGGGTTACTTCAACCCACAAGCGAACTTGTCAGGCTGAGAGAGGCTGCAGATGGACAAAACTGATGTTTCCTGTCATGTCCGATCGACTGTCGCAGATCCTTCTGTGATTAAGCAGAAGGGGCTACAGGCAGCTGGTTAGTCTGATAACGGGCCACTTTCTGTGGGTGAAGGTACGATGAGACGGTAAACCACTTTCTGTGCGTTTGCCGGCTTTCGCTCGAATCGGCCTTGAGGTTTTTGGCACTGATGTGCTAAGAAGCGACCACCTTGGCTCCACAAGACCCACTCAGATTTCTTCGGAGGTCGTGTAGATTTAAAGAAAATTAAGGCCCCTATTATGAGTTGCATTCGATCTTCGATATTCGTTGGTTGTCGAAGATCGAAAATCGAATGTCAATTTGGTATTATGAGCGGTGCAGCCCTGTCGAAATTTTCGTTGAATACCGAATTTAGAATCGAATGCAGTTTTGCTTTCGACTGTGTTGCGTATTGTGGGTAAACTTGTTAAAATGTAAGTTGTTTGCGATTATTTATGGTTTTATAGTAACCAAATAATAAATATATACTAATTTTGTTAATTTTATGCAGGTCGAAAGTCGTGAGTACCAAACAGCAATTATAAAGGCTAGTTGCATTAATGGAAGAGAGTCCACAATTTGCAAAAGGGATTTGCAGCAAAAAAATGGGAACAATTCACAACGGAGCTGAATTGCTTGGGACCACCAATTAGAACGGCAGCAAAATGGATTAAGGTTAATAATGGTTTTTTTTTTGTGTGATGTTTATATAAGTACATTTTTCCCTTGGCAGGTATGGGCTGACATGAAGTCAAAAGCGAAAAAAAAATGTCGCAAAACAAAGCTGAGCTCCGAGCAACAGGTGGGGGCCCTAACAAACTTCAGGGACTTTCAAATACCGAAGAAAGCATAATCGGTTTGCTGCAATTTGATGTCTGCATAAATCCGCCTGGGTGGAATTTGCCCTGGATACAACTACCAGTGACCAGTTCACAGTTTTGTCCGCGTCAAATCCCAGCCCAGAGCTTCTGGTCCAAAACTATGAGGAAAGTGAAGCCGATTTAAATTTAAATGTTCACGAGGAGCCAGCAGGAAAAACCAGAACAAATAAAAAGTCTCAAAAAGCAAAGAGATTGAGGTTACTGGAGTTGCAGACTGATGGCCAAAAACAATTTTATGAACAAATGATATCTACATTGCACAAAATCAAGCAAAGTGCTGCAGACACAGCGAAATACTCAAAAAAAAAATTACGAGTTAAAAAAAAAACGCAACCGACGAACTCTTGCAACTAAAACGGGAGAAATTGCTCCTATATAAAGAAGAAGTTCTGAGGAAGCAACAAGACCGCAGATCAAAACTACAATTAAAAGTAGCGATTTTAGAGATCAAAAAGAAATTGCTATCGAAATAATTTTTATACTTAGTGTTAAGGAAACTGAAGTGATATTTTTTGTTTTATATTAGTATAAGGAAAAGACTATATATTTAAAGTAGGTTAAACAAATGAATTAATGTTTTTTATTAAAGAAATGAGATTGATTTTGAACTAAATAGCAAATTGAAATACGTAGAACTGAAATATATTACATATTTTTTTCGAATAACGAATAACTGAATAAAGAAAATTTATAACAAAAATAAAACAGAAACTGTGGCATAAAGGTTTCTATTTAATACTTTTTAGATTTTTTTATAATATTCTAAGAATTTCATTTCTTATGTTTTCTGCTTCTCCGTTATTTGACTCCACTTCAATATCTTCAGCATCATCGTTGGGTATTTGCTATAAAAATGTGCTTTTCTTTGTTGCAGATCAGCCTCTGTGCTACTAATTTTACCCATCTTTGGCAAATATAATTTTCCAGGACATCTATTATTTCTGATAGCACAACAGACACAGTGGGTTGAGCAAGTCCTAGCATACCTTCATTACCCATACTCAATTGGTACGATCCCTGAGCACAAAATCGCAGAATTGTGGCTAGCTTTAATATATTTGGAATGGATTTGGGTCGGGTGCATTGCTGCAACTGGTTTTCTGTACTGGACAGTAGGTTCATAAACGCCTCTTTAAATAATCTGAAGTTCTATAAAAATCTGTAAGGAAATTTCTGTAATAGGTATTAAGTACGTCAACACATTTTGAAAATTCTAAACTTACTCAGTGGAAGACATTTCTAGGGGGTTGGAGGCGTCCCTCAACTGTTTTCTACTTCTAGCTAGTTCCACTAATCTTTCATCGTCCGATGAATCGTCGAACCACAACTCCGTTGTACTCATTTTCACATAAATTACTTTCTTTAACTTTTAAAAATAATGTTAGCAAAGAATTTCAACACAATCGGGTTTTCTTTTATTTTGATTTGCTGTATCAGCTGAGAAAAAATTATCTATTGTAAATGCGTCGAGCGATCGAAATTCACAATAGTCCTATTCTTCAACGAATGAGCACCATAATACCAAATGAAAATTCGTTCGATCAGCACTTTCGACTACAGTCGAAGATCGAATGTTGCTCATAATAGGGGCTTAAAATGGGAATTCGAGCGCAGTAGAATGGACTGCGAGGCAATTGCGGAAAATTATTTAGATTATCGTTCGCTTTTCTTTTCACGGCAAATAATAATAATAATTATAATCAAGAATGATAGAGAAAAAGATTGCGCCTTCCGAATTCGTCGTGTCGTAAGAATGCATCCATGAACACACAAAAGGAAAAGGAATTTCTTGTTTGGGAAGAAGAAGAGTAGGCGAAAGCAATGGAAAGAACCATACACAACGCAAGACAATTATACGCACACGCACATGCTTTCTAGCAGAGAACAAGAGAGGGAGAGAGAGAAAGAGAGAACAAGAGAATACCGCCAAAGAGGATTACGAGCATTAGCATCAACCCTATTACGACTGTCAATTATCGATAAATAAACGACTGTCAAGCAACTATCCACTATCGGTTGTTTATGAATATCGAATTCTCGTTCAATTATCGAGTGTTAATAGTTTTTTGCCGCTCTTTCTAGGAATTTTGTTTGAAATCGTAATGCATGTTTGTGGGAATTATATATCTAAATTTGTAAGCTATGAAAATCAACAGTAATTATCTAGTATACAGCCAATATACAGAAGTTCCAAAATTTGTCGAAAAATTTTACCAATTCGGTGCCAATCAACGCGTTTAGGACCCAGTATCATTATTCCAAAAAAAGTGCAATTCTTTTAAACCGTTCAAAAGTTAATAACAAGAAATCATTTCGTAAAATGTGGTATTTTGTACCACTAATTATTCATTCACTAATGCACTAAATTGCCGCATTACACCACTTGGACACGGTATTTATATTTTCAGTAAAATATTTTCCTAAATATTTTAACTATTTCACTATTCTAATAACAAAAATGTAAACACAAAACTGGCGACGAAAATTAAGGACGTTTTCCAAAAAGTAGGTATATCATGTAAAAGTGTCGCATCAAAAAAATACTGCATCATATTGCATCAGTAAAATACTGATACTTTGTAAAGTAATGTTTTGCAGCCTTGTTGAGGGTATGTTCAACAATGCATTATAATGCGCAACATACCATTTCAGAGTGAGCAGTGCGTTCAAAAATGCAAATATGGCAGTACTGCAAATGCAACGCGTTCTTAAACGTCATTTTTGTATCAAAAGTCGTGCATTATTTGCAGCAAAAATTTTCACACTGCCAATAAATACGCTAGTATAATGTCTGATGAAAAGTGGGTATTTAATTATTTATTTTAGCTTTTAATACCAAAATTGATGAAAAATACGATATTTAAACTTTATTTTATTATACTTTTCTTGGTTTTAGTGATTACTTTAGTAGATCGGAGATAAAATTACTGCTCACCGACTGAGCATGGAGAACGAGTTCACGTCGGGAAGGAGGAAAAAGAGCGTGCTCTGGGCTAAGGTCGTAGATGAAGTAAAAAAAGTTAATAAAGATTTCAAAATAGATAGAAACATCGCCCAGCGAAAACGACCAGTCCTTGCAGTTAACCAAACTGGAGTTAAAGCTGATTTCAAATACTTCATAAAACATTTGATTAAAAATACTGATGCAACTGGATATCAAAAACTTACCTCAAAAGTGGACCAATTCATTCGAAAATGAGAATAAAATATATCCTCGGGAAACGATTTTATTGTTTCAAAAAAAAACTTATTTTTGGGTATTTTCCGTTTTGATATTAAACTTTTGACAAGATATGTCCTTCTTTTGAGCTTTATACGGTTTTTTTCTTAAATTGAATAAAAGACTATCGGTTTTTTCCTCACATACATCATCCATGACCAAACTTAGTAACAATTCCATTTTACTGCACAGCGCGTTCATAAATGCAACAACTCTATTTGCAATTTTTCAACAAATCTATCAGTTGCATGAATTGTCACATTGACAGTGCTGCCAGCGCTGCAAGTACTGCGCATTATAATGCGATTCTTACCAAAGGTTCTCTTACACTGCCCGAAGATTTTTAGTGTTCGAGAGACCTTCTTCTCGACGTGCGTCTTCCAGGTCAACTTACAATCTAGGATTACCCCTCATCTCAAGGTAGGTGATAACAAGCCTTCCGCATTGCGTTTTCTAGTGAAATGTACCAAGGTATTTTTTATAGGATTCACCGAAAGACCATGCAATTTGCACCTATGCTCAATCTTGTGTAGGGCTACCTGTATTTCATTGCATATAACTCTAGGGACGGTCCTGAGATTAGTACGCACACATCATCCGCATAAGCGTGGACGTGTCCAATTTTCTGCAGATTGTGCAGAAGAGAGACCACAACAAAAGATCAAAGAAGGGGTAGGGGCGCCTTGTGGGCAGCCTTTCTTAACCTCCTCCTTGTGTCCTTCATAGCTTCCTCCATCTGAGTGAATCCATCTGACAATGATTTCTTCTACTCCATGGCTTCTGATAGAAGAGCACATATAATCAAAGGTAGCATTGTCAAAAGCTCCGTCAATGCCTACAAACACACCAAGAGTGTACTCTCTTGTTTCCAACCCTTTTTCGATGATGTTGACGTACCCGTGTAGAACCGATTCACAAGATTTTCCACTTTGGTTGGCGTTTTGTGTGACAAGGAGAGGGTTGCAAATTAGAACCCTCGTCCTAATGTGCTTCTCGACCATACGTTCCAGACTTTTAAGCATAAACGATGTAAGACTTATTGGTTTGAAACTTTTTATTAAAGCATAGTTGTCTTTGGGACAGCTAACTTTTACCAAACGCCACGATTGTGGAACATAAGCATACGCAAGACATGTCATAAAAGTTCTTTTCCGAACCTTTATTAGCTTATCCGCCACGCTTGAGCATGTTTGGCTAAATCCCATCTGGTCCGGTGGACTTAAAGTTTTCGAATGACGAGAAGGCGAACCTTATCATTTTTTCGTTCACTGTCCTAGATGCAATGGACAAATCACGTCTGCTGATCCTGATCCTGAAGTTTTTCGGAGTTTTAAAAGTTCAGCATTCTCCCAAGGGACTGCCTCGAGGGTTAACGCTTTAATGAGATCATCATATTGCGTCCAATCCGCTTTTCGAGGGTTTTGGCCTGCTTAAACTCTATAAAACGATGGTCCGGCAGGGAATCTTTATCAAGTACTTTGCAACCAGTGATATAATCTGATATTTTATTGTTAGATAATGTCATATCAATCACTGCCTGTGGTTACGAAAGTCGGGCTGGTGCCAACGTTCTGTATAATCTATCAGCTTTTGCCTCCGAAGTTACATTTCGTGCTACCCCAGAGTGTATTCTGATAAATTGCATCACATCCCAAAAACAGACCTAATTCCATGGATTCAGCGTATCTTACGACTTCCATAGCCTCCCTCATGGGGTGGGAGAATAGAGTCGCAGGGGAAATAAGCCGAAACAATGATTGTCTCTACATCTTTCCTGAATAATCGATAGTTCATCTTAGTTGCAACTAAGTCTTGACAACAGAATTGTCTTAACAAAATGCAATTCACCGTTTTCGGCATAATAATACACCTATGCGGACGAACCTCTCCCACTTATTTGTCCTTTGGACACCCACGTTTCTTGAATTAATATTATGTGAGGATTTGCATGGCGGTATAAGAGATCCGTAAACGTTATACTGTGCTGCAACAATATTGATACTTTGTTATGTTATGCCTTGCAACCCTATTGGTATATGCGATCTATTTATTTACTTTGAATATTATCTTACAGTTTTAGGCTGACTCGGAACGGCGGATATGTTTTTATGTAGAGCTTTTTCGGAGGTTTGCCATTGCCTGCCTAAGAGCGACCGGTATTAGAAAAAACTTTCTATCAATTTGGTGTTTCATGCCCTGGAGATTCGAACCTACGCACTTTAGAATGGTAGCCACCCATTCGGCTACGGTGGCCGCCAACACATTGTCGAACCTGTGAATAACCAAATGATAGCCACGCATCAATCCATTCGGCTACGGCAGTCGCCTTGTGACAAAATGACAATACCAGACATCATCTGCCCCATACGTTAGGATGGGCGAGATGAGAGCCTTATAGAATGTTAGTCTTGTTCGTCGAGAAAGGGCTTTACTAAACAGTTGCCCATTTAATCCAAAGTAATACTTGTTGGCAAGAGAGACCCTCCTGGATTTCAAGGCTGACATTGTTATAGGTGTTAATGCTGATTCCCGTTTGGAAAAGGGAGGACTAACAGCGCAGTTGTTATGGCCGGCGATGTCAATATGATCGTCATACGCCAACAATTGTACTCTAATGAAAAATTGTGCCTGAGCGATTAAGTTCTGGGGCTTGCACGATCTTTTTCAAGACCTGTTTAAAAAAAATCACACGACAGTGAGTCACTCTGTCTTAAATCTTAGTTTGATATCAAGCGGATCGGAGAGGTCCTTCCCAATTCTGACGGCGCTGCTGGTGTTGAGCAACGTCAACTTGCACAGCCGTATTAGTTTTGTGGGGATACTAAATCCAGGCATCGAAGCATGCAGATAACTCCTTTTTCGAGCCGTCGAATGCGCGACTTGGCTTGTTGTGAGTATCTGGTCGATGGTGGATTTTTTAGGTCTAAAGCCACACTTATAAGGTCAAATCAGTTGGTTGATGGGGGACTTCAGCCTTTTACAAAATTGCAAGAAACTTGTAGGTGAAATTTGGAAGACCAATCCCGTGGTAAATGACACATATTGCTGTATCACCCTACTTGTGTATTGGGCAGAGCACACTTAAATTCCAATCCGTAGACATGCTTTCATCCGACCATATTTTGCATAGGAGCTGATGCATGCACCTTACCAGTTCCTCGCCGCCATGTTTGAATAGCTCAGCCGGCAGTCCGTCGGCGCCCTTGGTTTTGTTGTTCTTTAGCCGCGTTATCGCTATTCTCACCTCGTCACGGTCGGTTAGCGGAACGACAATTTTCTTCCCATTTCTTCTTTCTTTTACATTTCCCGTCGTTCCAATTGGTTTTTCGAAATCCGATTTCTTCTTCGGCGGGAACGCGAAATGTCGCTCCATTGTTCCTGCATGCCGGTTTGTTGGGCAGAGCGTGCCGAGAGCAGGTGTCAGTGTGGACTGGTGAATATTCTGACTTGCTGTTGCGATTGCAGCTTTGTGCAGTTAAATGCACGTTTTTGTTGCACAGAGTGTGTGCGTATTTTGGCTGCAACATGGTAATGATTCGAGTCGATGTTGGGTCCTCGGATCGTACTTACATTTAAAACACTAGAATTGTGTATTCCATCTATTGCGGCATGATCAATTCCTCCTTGGCCACCCTGCCATTGAAGGCGCCAAGCATACGTGTTGTGGCGGAGGCAGCGCTCACAGGAGTGTTCAGGCACTCATAGACGGAAACTTTGGTTGCATCGTCCTTTTCTTCCGTCGGGGCGTTGGCGCTCATTTATGCGAGATGTTGAAAACACTCGCTTTGATACGAATTATTGCGAGACGCTTGTCTACCGCAATGAACGACAGTACTTGGTCTGACCAAATATCCTGGGTTGATTTGCCTCCTTATATTAGCCCGCTCCCAAACGGATTTTCGGGAGTAATCCAGGGGATATTTGGGCAAAGCTCGGAAGCTGTGAGCTGCTGGATGTTGTATGTAGAAGAATCGTTCTAGCCACTCCCATGTGAATGGCAATCAGGTACTCTCCCCTCTTGCGTGGACTTCTACACACGGAACCATCTTCAAAAAAAAAAAAAAAAATTACGCTCCCTTTATTGTTCTTACAATCGCGAAGTTTCGTGAACCGACTGGCAACAATAGCGAATGAGAGAAAATACTGGGCTTATGGTGCGCGTGTAAAAGTGTTATGCGCAGCGAAAGGCTATGTTCAGAAACGCGTTATAATGCGCAGTACTTGCAGCGCTGGCAGCACTGTCAATGTGACAATGGGTATATTCAGAAACGCATTATAATGCGCAACGTACTTTTGCAGTGTTGGCAATGCGTTCAGAAATGCAAATATGGCAGTACTGCAAATGCATCGCGTTCCAAAACGCCATTTTTGTATCAAACGTCACGCATTATTTGCAGGAAAAATTTTAATACCGCCGCTGATTACGCTAATGATGTCTGATGAAAAGTGAGTATAAAACTAATTTTTTTAGCTTTTAATGCAAAGATATATTAAATATACGTTATTAAAACAATATTTTATTACATTTTTCTTGATTTTAGCGATTATCTAAGTACATCGGAAGTAAAGTTGCTTCTCAGAGTCCGACTGAGCATGGAAAGTGAATTTGCTTCAGGGAGGAGGAAAGAGTGTTTTGTGGAATACGGTGGCGGAAGAAATAAAAAAAAGTGAATAAAGATTTGAAAACAGACGGGCAAATCGCGCAGCAAAAATTTTCTAATTGTTTCAAAAAAAGATTTTTTTTTTTTTTGAAAATTGGAAAAGTAATGAATTACAATCACAATAAAAAAGCATTAGCGACTAGGAAAAAAAGATTTATTTTTGGGAATTTTTCATTTTAATGAACATCTTACTATGTATATGTGATCTTCTTTTAGCTTTACACGTCTTTTTTTTCTTTAATTTAGCAAAAAACTATCACTTTTTACTTCAAATATATCGTCAACAACTAAACTCAATAATACTTCCATTTTAGTGTAAAACGCGTTCATAAATGCAACAAATCTTTTTGCAAATCGTTAACAAATCTATCAATTGCATCACTTGTCACATTGGCAGTGTTGCCAGCGCTGCAATTACTGCGCATTTATAATGCGTTTCTGAATATACCCAATTCATGCAACTGATAGATTTGTTGAAAAATTGCAAATAGATTTGTTGCATTTATGAACGCGCTGTGCAGTAAAATGGAATTGTTACTAAGTTTGGTCATGGAGGATGTATGTGAGGAAAAAACCGATAGTCTTTTATTAAATTTAAGAAAAAAAAAAAACCGTGTTAAGTTTAAAAGAAGGACATATCTTGTCAAAAGTTTAATATCAAAAGTTTAATATCTTTTTTTTATTCGCTTATATGTGATGAGTAAATTAGAAAATTTTCGCTGGGCGATGTTTCTATCTATTTTTAAATCTTTATTAACTTTTTTTACTTCATCTACGACCTTAGCCCAGAGCACGCTCTTTTTCCTCCTTCCCGACGTGAACTCGTTCTCCATGCTCAGTCGGACTCTGAGCAGTAATTTTATCTCCGATGTACTAAAGTAATCACTAAAACCAAGAAAAGTATAATAAAATAAAGTTTAAATATCGTATTTTTCATCAATTTTTGTATTAAAAGCTAAAATAAATAAATAAAATACCCACTTTTCATCAGACATTGGCAGTGTGAAAATTTTTGCTGCAAATAATGCACGACTTTTGATACAAAAATGACGTTTAAGAACGCGTTGCATTTGCAGTACTGCCATATTTGCATTTTTGAACGCACTGCTCACTCTGAAATGGTATGTTGCGCATTATAATGCATTGTTGAACACTATTCCAGCAAATCTGGAGAGAAGAAGTGATGCCTAGTGATTGGAAAGAATCTATCATTATTAAGCTACCCAAGAAAGGCGATCGGAAAAAATGCGAGAACTGGCGAGGAATATCTATTCTACCAGCAATCACAAAAATTTTTACTCAAATTATCCTAGAAGGAATATCAGCCCCGCTGGATAAACTTATCAGACCAAATCAAGCCGGTTTTAGACCTGGACGCTCGTGTATCGACAATATACATACTCTTAGAATCTTGATAGAACAATCTGCTGAGTACAACTCACCACTCTACCTGGCATTTATCGATTTTGCAAAGGCGTTCGACTCCCTAAAGCGGGATATAATCTGGTCTGCTCTATCTGCGAGAGGTGTCCCAGATAAAATAATTAACATCATAAAATGCATGTATGACGGCTCATGCTGCCGAGTGTTGCACGAAAAACAACTAAGCGAGTCCTTCCCTACTGTATCAGGCGTGAAGCAAGGCTGCGCACTCTCTCCCTTACTTTTCATAACAGCACTGGACATAGCTTTCGAAACTTATAACCGATGTGGTATAAACTGGAAGATGACTCAAAAACTTGGCGACCTATCATATGCGGACGACGTCGTTCTAATTAGTAACTCTTATAACGAACTACAAACAAGACTCTCCAACACAACAAACGACTGCTTAAAACTTGGCTTACAAGTTAATATAAAGAAGACCAAGTCTATGAGAATTAACGTAATCAACAACACAGAGTTTAAAATAGACGGAGGACAAGTTGACGATGTAAACAAATTTGAGTATCTAGGTAGCATCCTAACCCCCGATGGTGGTACAACGGCTGACATTCAGCGTAGGATATCCATAGCGACGAACACGTTTGCTGGGATGTCACGAGTGTGGTCTAACAAAGCGCTTAAAAGAGGCACTATAATCGGTATATTTAATGCTTGCGTAAAATCTGTGTTACTGTATGGTAGCGAAACGTGGCACATGAAACAAGACTCAACGAGAAAACTACAGGCATTCGTAAACAGATGCTTGCGACGCATTATCGGTATCTGGTGGCCACGTACAATATCTAACCCTCGCCTGTGGCAACTGACGAACCAAAAACCTATTGAAAAGGAAATAATGCACAGAAAGTACAAATGGATCGGGCACACCTTCCGAAAACAACCCGATGAAATAGTCTACTCAGCCTTACAATGGAACCCGCAAGGCGCTAGAAACAGAGGGCGTCCCAAAATGACTTGGCGTAGATGCGTTAACCAGGAATCCAAAAAGTCATTCAATGAATTAAAATTCCTAGCCAGCAATCGGAATATGTGGAAATCTTTTGTAGATAGACTAAGTTCTTAGTACATATACCTATATGTATTGTAACACCTGAACATGTCAATAATAATAATAATAAAACCAAGAAAAGTATAATAAAATAAAGTTTAAATAAATTTTTGTATTAAAAGCTAAAATAAATAATTAAATACCCACTTTTCATCAGACATTATACTAGCGTATTTATTGGCAGTGTGAAAATTTTTGCTGCAAATAATGCACGACTTTTGATACAAAAATGACGTTTAAGAACGCGTTGCATTTGCAGTACTGCCATATTTGCATTTTTGAACGCACTGCTCACTCTGAAATGGTATGTTGCGCATTATAATGCATTGTTGAACATACCCAAAAATATTTATTTCGCTTGAAATTTTTGAGTTGTTAACTCCTCCCCCTTTAAATAACTCGGTGTTCTCACTAAGTTGCGTTGAGGTCATCTGCATTTGGAAGTTACTTAAGTTCTTGGAAACTCCGTCTTGTTTCCCCGATGTTTTAGTTTTGTCCATAGCTGTTGTCACCGTAAATGATTTTGTCCGTTTCTGAAGGATGATTCTAAGCACAATTATCATCAAAGGTACTATTGTGATTCCAAGTATACTGAAAGTACTCAGTTGAAATTTGTTCTCTAAAGTTTCTATTTCCTTAGTGTTCGCACCATGTCATTCTTTAAGCAGTTTCAATGAGAGAATTTCTTCGAAATTTATAGAAGTATTTCCTGATTGAAGTATGGCAGGTAAAGGGTTGGCATTTGAAATTTGTCTATTTTCGTAAGCCCGTTGGTCGGCTTTGATATTATAAAATTTTATTAAGAATGTTCCATCCAGATTAACTGGCTTTTCTTCTATTTCCACTGTCCCGTTATAAGAGTTTAAAAGGAGTATGCCGGGGTTGATTTCTTCTATTTGTGGAATATGTTGTGCGTTCGTCATAGTGCAGTCGAAAGGTTGACCACTAAGCAATTTTGGTAGACATGTACTATTTGAAACATTTTTAAAATTCTCTCCTTTACGAATTGACACATCATTTAAAGTTTTACATTCACTTATGATCTCTAAGACCGAATTCTTACAAATTATTATTGTACTCTTTTAATATTTAATTCTTTTTTTTTCACTGCTTTAACAATTAGACTTTTGCAATTTGTTTTACAACAAAAACAACTCATAAAAATTGTATTTTATTCTATCGAAATTTGGTCAAGTTTAAGCGCTTAGTTCTCATTATATGTGACATATAGCGTGAAACTGATAATTGGTGTTAAAAGAACAAACTTTTACGTTTTGAAACGTAATATTAAAAAAAAGTTTATTTATGAACAACGCAGATATGCTCTTTTAAAAAAATGGTTCGATGATGTCCCGTACGAACGCACTTAACACTGTACAGTTATTTTTGTGCTCATCCGAGTAACTTATTTGTTACGATTACTTTACATTTAAAGCAAACTACTGGTGCTCTTTTTACTTGTGAAGCATTGATTTCAGTTTGCATCGCAAATAAGTTCAATATTCAGTCATTAAATTTTGTCCCGTACGAACACGGCATATAAGTTTTTCTTTTAACTAAAAAATGGAGAAAATTAGTCAAAATAATAACAACCATAGCGTGTCACGTTATAAAAAATGGAGAGACGAGAAACGAAAAAAAGGTCCAGATTTCAAAAACAACGAAAAAGAAAGAGTGAAACATTGGAGGAAAAGAAAAACTGAAGCCATGACCCAGGAAGAAATACAGAAGAGGAAGAAGTACGAAAAAGAAAACAAAGAGAGTCCAAAGAGCCAAAAAGTTGATTCAAACCCAAGACAGGGAGCCTGGTTCAAATATTGTTGGTGATTGCGAATCTGAATGTTTTCCATACAAATGTAAGCAAGCGTATGCTAAGGCTGTACAGAAATGTATGCGAAGTCTACCCGGTTCACCCACTAAAAAAAAGGCTGTTGTAGCGGGTGTGGCAAAAAAACTTCGACTTAGTATTTATAACGTTAGGAATAAATCTATAAATGAACCAATTAACGATGACGAAATCACCAAAATGGTGAAAGATTTTTACTTTCGTCCAGACATTGTTTATACATACATGCCCGGGCATGAACGGCACAATGGTCTGTGGACTAACGGTAAAAAACGTACATTACAAAAGCACTACCTCACCTTGTTTTTAAAAAAAGCTTTTTATATATTATATTTAAGGAAGAGCTCCCGAAAATAAAAATTGAGTTTTCTAGATTTTGTGCACTACGACCGAAAAATGCTTTGTTATTAAAAGACACGTCATCAGAACAGTGCAAATGTATGATTCACGAGAATTTTATTCTAAAATTGAAGTGTTTGAAAATAAGCTACAATAGCTCCTACTGGAGTAACATTCTCTGTGATACGGCTCTTGATTCAAGCTGTTGGAGAAATGTGTGCGACACATGTAAAAATGGAAGTAAAATAGTAATACCTTATGACCCAGGAAAAAATATAATTTATAAGCAATGGAAAAAAGGAGACGATCAACGAGTAAAACTGAAGACAGAAGAAATCAGTTGTGGAGAGTTACACGAAAACCCTATATCCGACTTACCATATGTCATGTATCACCTAAATATAAAAAGAGTACAAGCACAAGCATTCCAAAGCGATAAAAATAATGAACATGCAAGAATACTTCAAATTGATTTTGCTATGTCTTATTCTTGCGCATATCAAAACGAGGTGCAGTCAGCTTTATGGAGCAGGGAAAGTGTTACTCTTTTTATCGCTGCTTCATTTTTCATGGCAAAATGTAAAACTTTTGTGATATGCTCCGATACAAAGCAAAAAGATAAAGGCCCTTATTATGAGCAACATTCGATCCTCGACTGTAGTCGAAAGTGCTGATCGAACGAATTTTCATTTGGTATTATGGTGCTCATTCGCTGAAGAATAGAACTATTGTGAATTTCGATAGCTCGACGCATTTACAATAGATAATTTTTTCTCAGCTGATACGGCAAATCAAAATAAAAGAAAAAGCGGTTGTATTGAAATTCTTTGTTAACAACATTTTTAAAAGTTAAAAAAGTATTTTTTGTGAAAATGTGTGCAACGGAGTTGTAGTTCGACGATTCATCTCAATGTGAATAATGTAAATTCTAGGTTTTGGCATCATAAATTGAAAATAACCTATATAAATGCGAAAAATCCAGGAGCTACTCATGATTATATGGCTTTCAACATGTCGCCATTGAAAGTGCATTTAGAGGAGCAACATCTCAATGGCCGTCGCAATACTTGGCTCCTCGGTATGTAATACACACCAATTGAATTTCCGTTTTTAATAATTTTTGTCTGTCTCAGGTGATGCTGGATACGCTCTAAACCATTATTAACCTTAATCCATTTTGCTGCCGTTCTAACTGGTGGTCCCAATCAATTCAGCTCCGTTGTAAACTCCTCCCATTTCTTTGCTGCTTGAACTTTTGTGTAAATCCCTTTTGCGAATTGTGGATTCTCTTCCATTAATGCAATCAGCCTTTCTAATTGCTGTTTGATACTCACGATTTTCGACCTGAATAAAATTAACAAAATTAGTATATGTTTATTATTTGGTTACTAAAAAACAATAAATAATCGCAAACAACTTACATTTTAACTAATTTTCCCACAATACGCTACACAATCGGAAGCAAAATTGCATTCGACTCTAAATTCGGTAAACAACGAAAATTTCGATAGGTTTGCACCGCTCATAATACCTAATTGACACTGGATTTTCGATCTTCGACAACCAGCGAATATCGAAGATCAAATCTAACTCATAATAGGGGCCAAAGACAGTATATTCGCCTTCGTGACATATTTGTATGATAA
Organism: Anastrepha obliqua; assembly: GCF_027943255.1. Lineage (NCBI taxonomy): Eukaryota > Metazoa > Arthropoda > Insecta > Diptera > Tephritidae > Anastrepha > Anastrepha obliqua. The sequence continues at coordinate 40,344,886 of NC_072897.1, read as the reverse complement.
AATTTTTGCAGCAGATCATGGCGAAAGCATTAAAGAAGTTATATGGAGTCATGGTGCTTCTTCTGAATTCAAAAATCGTTATATGGTCTCGTTATTGGTATATCTCTCTAAAAGATATAGCAAACAATTTGAATGGAAGTATTTTGCCACTTTCCATGGTAAGGGAGTTGTAGACGGAGTCGGTGGCAATATAAAAAGACTTGTTAATCAAAAAGCCCGTAACCAAGGAAGCAATACTGTAATCCAAAACGCGAATGATATCGCAAAAGTTGCTGCCACATTAGTTCCTTCAACATCCATTTTTTATATTTCTGCATCCGAAAAAGCTGACAAAATTCGGGATGTTCGTCCCTGGGAATCGTCCAAGCCTATACCCGGAATATCCGAATTTCACGAAATATTAGCAAATGGGCGCGAAGTTACATGTAAAAGCCATGCTCAAGATAACAACAGCATCAAATGTTCCCTTAGAGAACGTTAAAATCAAAATTTAAGAGCTGAATTTCGTACGCGTCCCGTACGAACACAATTTGTCCCGTACGAACATTTTCATTTTTACACTATAAGTCATTTAAACTAAATATGTTTTAAATGTTTTTGTTGTATTAATAAACTCTAATATAATCACAATCTAATGTCATTTTCGTTTTCTTGTTAATATTATTAGTTTCGCTGTAATTTCACTTAATTCACTATAACTCAGAGTAGTGGTTGACTGGAGCTGTCCCGTACGAACATATAATTTTTTTTTGATTTTGCAAAAATATGCGAATATTTTAAAGCACGTTTATAGGTTTCGTTTAGAAAACTACCACACAGTATTAGTGCACTAAATAACTCGTTTTAAAAAGTTAAGGTTTGTCTATAATTAAGGTTGTAAACTGTAAAAATTCGTACGATCTGTCTCGTACGAACCATGGAATGCTCCTACATCTTTTTCTGTCCTTAAAAAAATTCTTTGGTTATTCTTAATTCTAGGTCTGATAGAATAAATAAATTCATAATAGATACTTGCTTTTGACCATTGAATTGCATAATCTACATTTATTATTTCTTCTTTTATAATTTTGAGTTTTCTCTCTAACGACTCCGATAAGTCTTTTCGAATTTGATCATTCGATTTAATATTTGTTATTAAGTTAGTCAACTCATTTAGTCTTTCTTGCACTAATCTATTTACTACCTGTTGATTATTGTTTCTTAAAACATCATTAATTTTATCTGAAATATTTTGGAAGTCATCATGATCCGGTGTCCCAGCAACACATTTCCACACCGAACCAAGTTCATTTATTGCCCTTTTATCTCTCGCAGGTTTTAATCTACGTAATACGCTTTCAATAATTTGAATTTCGTGCATTAGGTAGAGGTAACTTACATCACTTTTTGTTACGTCTTCTGTCAAGGTGCTTCTTATTTCATTAAGTATTGGCTCGTACTGCTCTAGGTTTATTACGTGAATTAGTTTAAAGGTCGATGTTTGTAATTTTACCGTCCCCCTATTGTCATTATGGGCGCGTTAGTGTAGTCGAGTATCTGAACCTTTCCATAGCAGAGGTTGATAAAATGACAGTTTGTTCCTTATAACGAGGAGAAAGTTTATTTCCTAGCCTTTTATTGATCCTTGAATAAATTATCTGCCCTTCGAAAAATGTTTCAAATTCTTTCCTTTTTTGATTATGATATTTTAAATCTTTCTCTTGCTTGTCTGTTAAGTTTTTTATGTTTTCTAACCTGTCCTGTTTTAATTGTGTAGGGTCAGTCGTTACTGTCCTTCCAAAGAAAACTTCTACAGATTTTCTTCTTATTGTTGAATGAATGGAGTAATTGTATTTAAAGATAGATCTATCATCAGCAGATCATCAAATAAATCATGAATTTTTTCTGCCTTAACGCAGCAAATAATTTCTGATAAAGTCGAGTGAAAGCGCTCTACCTGTCCGTTTACTGTGCTCATGTAAGGGGGAGCTCTAAATATTTCGATGTTGTATTGATTCTGTAGCATGTGGGTTATTGGGGCTGAATTTAGAGATTTCTCATTATCTATCACAACTTTTTTAGGGATGCCAAAGGACATGAGCATATCTCTTAATGGTTCTTTAATATCTTGTTTTTTTATTATTCGTGCCATTGCAAATTTGGAAAACTTGTCTATTGCAGTTAATATAGGGTTGTTCAATAGGTGCGCTTCAACTTTTTTTCGATAGGGAGGGCGAACGACGCAATATTTATTATTTTTCGCTTGTCATTTGTAAGCTTCATTAGTATACATTTCATCATGGATTGCTACACACTTGAGCAACGATTGCAAATCGTGCAAATTTTTTATGAAAATAATCGTTCTGTTGCTGCTACTTTGAGAGCATTACGGCCATTTTACGGTCCATTTAACAAGCCGTCCCGTTTTGGGGTTATGTGAAGTCATTGGTCTACAGTAGCAAGCCGGCGACGATTTGTGAGCTCAGAGCCAATATTGAACGCGAAATTGCTGGAATTTCGGCCGATTTATGCAAAAGGGTGGTCGAAAATTGGGTTCAACGATTGGACTTCGTAAAACGTGCACGCGGTGGTCATGCAAAAGAAATCGAATTTCATACTTAAATGTATATGTTCAAACTCGATAATAAAAAAAAATTAGTTAAAAAAGTCAAACCGTTTGTGTTTTATTCAAAAAAGTTCAAAAGTTAAAGCGCTCTTACTGAAAAACCCTATATTATCTTTTTGTCCGTGTGATATATATCTACATATATATTATATGAGAAATATGACCTGGATACACTGGAATGGGTGTAGCTTTTAGTATAGTTTTATCCGGATGCCTTTCGTATTTGTTTAATTTGCATATCTTGCACTGTTTTACTATCCTGCTAATTTTTGCACTCATCCGTGGAAAGTAAAAATTTTCAAATAACTGGGTTTTATTTTCTCGCGCGTTTCTACGGACACGATTGTGTTCTCGTAAGGATTTCGTTTTCTTGGTCGGTTTCGTCAGTTAGGTCCGTGGTAATTTTACGGCAATATTTTACTTTATATTGGGAAAAATGAATAGGATGCAATTCTTGAATTTTTCCAAGAATTCTGTCCTCTGTCTTTATGGCATTTGTGACTGAAGGATTGCGATATTTTTTTAAAATGTTTACTAGGTTGTTGTTATTATACTCGCTTTTTGATACTGTATGACGATGATATGTAGGAACAATTATATCGAAATTATAAGATGCATTTTCTCTCTTCGTAATGATTATTTGATTTTTAAATGCATTTATTGGGGCGTCTGTAAAAGGTATCAAATTTTGAGAAGAACTTTTATCGCTGTGTCGTGTGGCGGTCATGGAATTAACCTGAATGTCTTGTGTCGGTCTTGATAGAGCGTCTGCAACTACGTTAGAACTACATGGTTTGTATTTCATTTCATAATTGTATTCCTCAAGTATTGCCTTCCATCTCTTGAGTTTGCTATTTGTGTTTTTGTTACTAAGAGCGTATGTTAATAGCTGGTGGTCAGTGTGAATTATTATAGAAGCTGATCCGTAAAGATAGTTTCATAACGATTTGGGCTATACTATAGCGAGCATCTCTTTCGCGTTAGTAGCATAGTGCTCTTCAGCTTTGCTCAATGTTCGTGATGTAAAAATTATGGGTGCTTTGTCCTGTTCTAAAACGGCACCTATGGCGTAATTGGACGCATCGGTAGTGAGATGGAATTCTTTTTTATAGTCCGGATATTGCAGCATAACTTCGGTAGATGCGAGTGTGTTTTTTATTTTATCAAATGCTTCAGTAGCTTCAGAGTTAAATGTGATCGGAATTTTTTCAGACAGGTTTAGACATTCATCCCTCGTGACGGCGGCGACCGCGGTGATCGGTTTTGCGAGTTTCGCATAATCCTTGATGAAACGTCTATAGAAGCTTGACATTCCCAGGAATGACCTTAAGTGCTTCAAAGTTTTAGGACAAGGAAAATTTTTTATTGTTTCTACTTTTTTGGGATTAGTTTTAATTCCTTCTGAGGATACGATGAGTCCTAAATATTCGACATCGCTTTTAAGGAACTCACACATATCAATTTGGATTTTCATGTTCGCATTTTCTAGTATCCTGAATACTTTTTCTATGTTTCGGAAATGTTTTTCATCGTTTCCTCCAAAAATGATAATGTCGTCTATGTAAACATAGCAACATTTCCCTGTTTGATCTCTACGAATGTTATCTAAGGTTCTTTGGAAAATAGCCGGAGAATTTTTTAGCCCGAACGGCAGTCGAGTAAACTCGTATTTTCCATTGTTTACCGAAAATGCTGGAATGCCATTTTCGTTAAGTGGAATTTGGTGGAATCCGTTTTTAAGGTCTAAGACCGTGAAGAATTTTTGATTTTTCACTTGTGCTAAGACTTCATTTATTTCCGGAATCGGATATCTATCCGAAATTGTCAGGGAATTAAGTTTTCTATAGTCTACGCCAATGCGATATTTTTTTTCATTTGAAGCGTCAAGCTTTTTCGGTACTTCCATACCGGTGAATTATACAGTGATTCTGATTGTCTAATAATTACTTGACTCAATAACAGTTTTATTTGTTTTCCACCTCATCTTTCATTGCTATGGGGTATGGGTAATATTTTGAACAAATATGAGTGTCAGTTGTTGTACTAATGTCCGCTTTTATTGTTGTAGTGTACGTTAATTTTTCGCGGGTTCCATGAATAAGTTTGGGTACTTTTCACATAGTCTGCAAAGTTTTCCTTCTTGTGAATGTGATAAATGGCTGGTTCGGATATCAAGTGTATTGACAGATTGAGTAATTTGCTGTAGAATTTTGACTTTAACAGAGTTTTTTATCAACATATAATTGTTTGCGGTGTAAATAACTGCGTCTAGTGATTTTAAACTATTGTTACCGAGAATGCCATGAAAGGATTTCAATTAAGGCAAAATGTAAAATTTAAGGTCGATTTTAGTTCCGAAAAGGTTAAGTTTTGTGTGATGTGTTATAGGGATTTTACTACCAACTGAATCTGCATAAAAAATGTTTTCATTGATGAATTGATTTAATACTAAAGATGGTTGAATATAGTTCTTGTTAGACCCGGTATGACCCGATTTACACGAGGAGACATCTGGAAGGGAGACACTGGAAATTCTCTTTTGATGTTTCATTCGCGTACACACGGGCAAAAATGTTTCCGCGACATTTTTGACATTTTGCATATTTTAACATTTCTCTAATTTGTGCAGCGATTATTATTCTCAATTTTATAAACTGAAGGAAATATTTTCCAAAAATATGGATAAAAAACAAAAGTGCGAATTAATTACAAGCAAATTTCAATGCATTAGAGAAGCTATGCAATTGGACTCCGATGACAGCGATAAAGAGGAAATACTTTTAGGTATGTTACTAAATGCTTGTAAAATGTGCACATACGATTTTTAATTACTATATATTCCTAATAGGATTGGCCACATTGGGCGAGAAAGCTGCATCGTTGCCTATCAAGAGAGCCAAGCGGCAATGGATAAAGGAATGGAGGAAAAATAGGTGCGATCGCGGCTCGTTCGCCTTTTTAAACAAAGAATTGCTGGTACACGATGAGCAAAGCTACAGGAACTTCCTACGAATATCAAAATCTCAATTTGATTATTTGCTGTCGCTAATAGCGAATGAAATACAACGCTCTGATTCGACTATGAGAGGTGCGATTCCCGCAGCAGAAAAATTGGTATTGACGCTGCGATTTCTCAGCACTGGTAAGTTAAAAGAAATGGTAATGTAGCATTGTTATGAGCGGGTGTTTTTTTCAGGAGAGTCTTACGTGAGTTTCGATTACCAGACCCGTTTATCCAAATCTTCAATTTCCAGTATAGTTCCTGAGGTATGCAGTGCCCTTTGTAACAAATTGAAATCGTCGTATTTAAAGGTATGCACTATTTTTAGTATAGAAATAGAATAGAATAGAATATAGAATACTGCAGTTAATGACAATTTTTACGCAGTTTCCAAACAGCAATTCAGAATGGGAGGCCATTGCAAAAGAATTTGCAGTTAAATGGCAATTCCCCAACTGCATTGGCGCGTTAGATGGTAAGCATATAACTTTTCGTCCATCACGTACTGAAGGAGCTTTCTATTACAATTATAAAGGGACTAGAAGTATAATTTTACTAGCCCTGGTGGATGCTAATTCCAAATTTATTTTCGTGGATGTTGGTTGTAACGGTCGCAGTAACGATGCTGGAGTATTTCTGCAAAGCAAATTAAGGGATGTTCTGCAAGAAGAGAAGGAAATACCAAAAGCTGCTTCAATAGGAAACGATCGACGCCTACCATACGTCGTAGTCGGAGACGATGCATTTCCTCTGCAGATGCATTTAATGAAGCCATATCCTTACCACACGCAATGCCAGGAAAAACCAGTTTTTAATCAAAGACTCTCTCGTGCAAGGCATGTGGTGGAACATGCATTTGGAATTTTATCCAATAGATTTCGCGTCTTTCTAGTTCCGATAAATCTGAAAGTGGCCACTGTAGAGAAAATTGTATTGACGTGTTGTGTTTTACACAATTATTTAGTCGAAAATGGCGAAATGTTCACTGATGAGAGTAAACGCAGAAACTGTAAATAATAGCCACTCAACTGATTCTGATGTATACTACAATCCGCGGAGAGGTGCAGCAGAGAACGTACGTGAACAGTTTCTCAAATATTTTAATGAAGAAGGCAAACTGGATTGGTTACATAATAAATAATTTGTTTTTATTTATATATGTATATGTATACATTAGTCTTTGTTTTTTAATAAAAAAATAAATAAATAAAAATTCACTTCATGTGTAAACGCTTAACTAAAAGTTACAAAAAAATTATTGGCTTTCAATGCAGTCTTTTCTTTAAGGCACTTTGGTGTTCACATTTCTTAAACATAACGTCTTATTATCTTATTATTACTTATTTACTAAAACATAGTATTTGGCACGAAGCATAATTATCACCCTTTTTGTATATATGTATACATTAGTCCTTGTTTTTTAATAAAAAAATAAATAAATAAAAATTCACTTCATGTGTAAATGCTTAACTAAAACAAAGTTACAAAAAAATTATTGGCTTTCAATGCAGTCTTTTCTTTAAGGCACTTTGGTGTTCACATTTCTTAAACATAACGTTTTATTATCTTATTATTACTTATTTACTATTTGGCACGGAGTATAATTATCACTTTTTTTGGTGCTTCAGTATCTAGAAATGAAACAAAAAAACAATTGTAATTCAACATCAACATGTTCCATAAGTTTTTTAAGCCATACCTACTTTATTCGCAAAAATCTTCTCCGTCAAAAACTCCCTCCATGGATAGCTGCAACAGATCCTTGTCTGACGATGAAGACGTTCTGTTTGATGTTGGAGTGCTACGCTTCTGTTGAGATTTTTCTATATATTTCTTTTATCACGGATTGGATTTCCCAAGCGGCGTCCTGCTGTTTATTAGGATCTATCTCATCCATTTGATTGGCAACCAAAGCTCCCAACCATGCGTATTTTCTGCCATTTTGTTGTTTATTTTCGATCATAGACCTAAATACTGACAGCACCTGTTGCACATCAGCGAACTGGTTGCTTTTCTATAAAAAACAAAATTTGATTTTTTTTGAATATTTATTGTCAAGTTTTGTACCTTTTTTCGTTTTTTCAGTGGCTCGTCATTTACACTCGAGCTACCGGTTTCTGTGCTGTTTCCTGCACTTAAATAACTTGAGTTACACGAAGAAGGCATCTGAAAAACAAATTTGTGAAACATGTTAAATTATGTCAGTTATGTATTGAAATACATTTTATTATTACCTCAGTATTGTCTTGGCTCTGCCTAGTTGAAACATAGCCTTCAAGCACCAAAGCCTTGTTTCGTATACATCGTTTACTCCACTTCCACTTTTTTTGGAGTTTTTTTGTATACGTAGTTCCCTCATATTTTGGCTACGGAGGTTTTTCCATTTTTTTTTTAACATCGTCCAGTGTGACGCCAACCATTTCCGTTTCCAATTTTTTATGGATATCGGTAAATGCTGACGCTTTTTTGCCTCGATCCATATACTCACTAGAGCGAACATCTTATAAGCAAGTATTTTCTTGCACATATATTATACGCTTTTCCACTGCTTCTCTTTCCCACTTGTATTCCATTTTTACTTTCCGCTATACTTTTTAAAACACACGACTTTATCTCACAAATGACGAAAACGAATGAAGCAAGCGTCAAAAAAATAGTTTGCAGCCAACTTCAACATTGAAAATACGGATAAGCACAAAGCGTGTCGCCGAGTACGGGAGACAAAATCCCTTCTCTCTTCCCCGACCGTCCTTCGCCCCCGAACAAAATGTTTCCCTTCCAGATGTCTCCTCGTGTAAATCGGGTCTATCTATGAGAAATTTTAAAATATTGCCCTCTGTTGTCCTACATTCAAAGTAGGGTAATGAGAAATGTCTAAAAAATGGGTGTCAGTAAATGCCATTTCCTTATATCCTTCTTTCTCTGCGTTAGAGTATTCTTGCACATACTCTTCAAGAGATTGTTGTTCCTGGCCCTGAGTATTCTCTTCAAAATATTGGCCCCTATTAGGAGCAACATTCGATCTTCGACTGTAGTCGAAAGTGCTGATTGAACGAATTTTCATTTGGTGTTATGGTGCTCATTCGTTGAAGAATAGAACTATTGTGAATTTCGATCGCTCGACGCATTTACAATAGATAATTTTTTCTCAGCTGATACAGCAAAGCAAAATAAAAGAAAAACCGATTGTGTTGAAATTCTGTCGAAATTCTTTTTTGTGAAAATGAGTACAACGGAAAGATTAGTGGAACTAGCTAGAAGTAGAAAACAGTTGAGGGACGCATCCAACCCCCTAGAAATGGCTTCCACTGAGTAAGTTTAGAATTTTCAAAATGTGTTGACGTACTTAATATTACAGAAATTTCCTTACAGATTTTTAAAAAACTTTAGATTATCTAAAGAAGCGTTTATGAACCTACTGTCCACAACAGAAAGCCAGTTGCAGCAGTGCACTCGAGCCAAATCGATTCCAAATAGTTTAAAGCTAGCCACAGTTCTGCGATTTTGTGCTCAGGGATCGTACTAATTGAGTATTGGTAATGAAGGTACGCTAGGACTTACTCAACCCACTGTGTCTGTTGTGCTATCGGAAATAATAGATGTCCTGGAAAATTATATTTGCCAAAGATTAATAAAATTTAGTAGTACAGAGGCTGATCTGCAACAAAGAAAAGCACCTTTTCATAGCAAATACCGGATTCCAGGAATAAATGGCTGTATTGATGGCACGCATGTTAAAATTGTCGCTCCCAGGAAAGAAGTTCAGCATTTGTATTACAACAGGAAGGGATTCTACAGCATTAATGCTATGATTGTAAGTAGACATTTGCATATATTTTTATATGAATCATAAATTCTAAATGCGAATAATGTAAATTTTAGGTTTGTGATCATACAATGAAAATAACCTATATAAATGCGAAAAATCCAGGAGCTACTCATGATTATATGGCTTTCAGCATGTCGCCATTGAAAGTGCATTTAGAGGAGCAACATCTCAATGGCCGTCGCAATACTTAGCTTCACGGTATGTAATAAACACCAATTGAAACTCCGTTTTTAATAATTTTTGTCTGTCTCAGGTGATGCTGGATACGCTCTAAAACCTTATTAAATGATGCCGTTCAGAAACTCTGAGGAAGGATCTCCACAAAGGACATACAACAAACAACATGCTAAAGCGAGAAGTATAATTGAGAGAACAATTGGAGTCCTGAAAAATCGATTTAGATGTTTGTTGCAGGCAAGAGCTCTTCACTATTCTCCAAAAAAAGGAACACATATTATTAATGTCTGTGCAGCTTTGCACAACATTTGCTGTTTTTATAATGTTCAACTTCCGAATGAAGAGTTATCCGACGAGACCCTCAACGATGATGCTGAAGATATTGAAGTGGAGTCAAATAACGGAGCAGCAGAACACATAAGAAATGAAATTCTTAGAATATTATAGAAAAATCTAAAAAGTATTAAATAGAAACCTTTATGCCACAGTTTCTGTTTTATTTTTGTTATAAATTTTCTTTATTCAATTATTCGTCATTCGAAAAATATGTATTTCAGTTCCTCTACGTATTTCAATTTGCTATTTAGTTAAAAATCGATCTCACTTCTTTAATAAAAAACATTAATTCATTTGTTTAACCTACTTTAAATATATACAGTCTTTTCCTAATGCTAATATAAAACACAGAATATCACTTCAGTTTCTTTAAGGCACTTAGCTTAAAGCTATGTAAATATAAAAATTACCTATAAATAACCTTCTTTAAATATATACAGTCCTAATACTAATATAAAACAAAAAATATCACTTCAGTTTCCTTAAGACTAAATATTATATAAAAATTATTTCGATAGCAATTTTTTTTGGTCTCTAAAATCGCTACTTTTAATTGTAGTTTTGATCTGCGGTCTTGTTGCTTCTTCAGAACTTCTTCTTTATATAGGAGCAATTTCTCCCGTTTTAGTTGCAAGAGTTCGTCGGTTGCGTTTTTTTTTAACTCGTAATTTTTTTTTGTGTATTCCGCTGTTTCTGCAGCACTTTGCTTGATTTTGTGCAATGTAGAAATCATTTGTTCATAAAATTGTTTTTGGCGATCAGTCTGCAACTCCAGTAACCTCAATCTCTTTGCTTTTTGAGACTTTTTATTTGTTCTCGTTTTTCCTGCTGGTTCCTCGTGAACATTTAAATCTAAATCCGCTTCACTTTCCTCATAGTTTTGGACCAGAAGCTTTGGGCTGGGATTTGACGGGGACAAAACTGTGAACTGGTCACTGGTAGTTGTATCCAGGCCAAATTCCACCCCAGGCGGATTTATGCAGACATCAAATTGCAGTAAATAGTTTGCAGTTTGATAGGGCCCCACCTGTTGCTCGAAGTTCAGCTTTGTTTTGTGACATTTTTTTTTTTCGCTTTTGACTTCATGTCAGCCCATACCTGACAAGGGAAAATAAAAATGTATTTCTATAAACATCACACAAAAAAAAAACCATTATTAACCTTAATCCATTTTGCTGCCGTTCTAACTGGTGGTCCCAAGCAATTCAGCTCCGTTGTAAATTCCTCCCATTTTTTTGCTGCTTGTACTTTGGTGCAAATCCTTTTTGCATATTGTGGATTCGCTTCCATTAATGCAACTAGCCTTTCTAATTGCTGTTTGGTACTCACGACTTTCGACCTGCATAAAATTTACAAAATTAGTATATATTTATTATTTGGTTACTATAAAACAATAAATAATCGCAAACAACTTATATTTTAACAAGTTTTCCCACAATACGCTACACAACCGAAAGCAAAATTGCATTCGACTCTAAATTCGGTATACAACGAAAATTTCGACAGGGTTGCACCGCTCATAATAACAAATTGATATTCGATCTTCGACAACCACCGAATATCGAAGATCGATGCAATTCATAATAGGGGCCAATGCTCATTAACATATTGCTGTTCTTTAGCCATTTCTGTGCTATCGATTTGGTTTATTCTTTGTAGTTTTGGTTGTGGTTGATGAAATTGATTCGAAATTGGAGCCTGTCTTCTAATGGTTTGTCTCGTATCCTGTGGTCTATTTGTGTAATTAATTGCTCTAATCTGTAAGGACCTGTACACGTCTATGGAAATTGTTGGCTTCGGCTGAAAAGATCTTGGTGGTGGAGCCGAATATAGTTGTTGGGTTGGCGTGTTGTATTGCGGCCTAAACGATTGCTGTTGTGATGGGTTAAAATTATAGTGCCTTTGTGGGGGCAAGGGAAATTGTTGGTTCCCAGATCTATAATTTGTTTGGAATTGAGGTTTTCTGTAGTCTTGTGGAAAGTAAGGTAACTGTGGGTCAAATTTTTGGTAGGGGTTATTCAAATTTCTCCTAGGTGGAGGTGGTGGTACCATTTTATTAGAACTATGTGCTTGATTTGTCGGAAAAATTTTGATTTTTCATCTTCAGGCATAGATGAAGCGCTTGTGCAAGATCACTTGGTTCGCGAACGCCCAATAGCCGAGGAAGATCACCGCTCAGTCCTCTGACGAACGTGTCTAACGCCTTGTCGCGATACGCTTTTGTCAGGAGCTGAATAGCTTCTGCACCCGCATTCATACAGCTTATTTTATTAAGGATAAGCGTAAGGTGTGAATAGACCTCTTGATAGAATTTTTGTACCGTATTGCTTCCTTGGATAAGAGTAACCATTTGGTACTGTTATGTTCCTATATCCCTTTTATCGGCATAGTGAATTGTAAAGCATGCCAAGATGGCTTCCCAATTTAGTGGGGTATTATACGACTCCAACGCAGTCTCCGCGTTTCCTACAATCTTGTTACGCACCACGTTCAGGATTCCGAAATATTTGGGGGTTCCCTTGAGAGAGTCGTATAGTGTTAATACGCGTTCGACATTTTTTGGCATGATGCAAACTCTTTGGGGTCGTCTGAAAACTCCCTAACACATCTGACAACATCTGGAACCTTATCCAGATCACCTAGATTTGCTCTATGGATATCATCGATGCCCTGATCTACGAAAATGTTTGCCCTTGGATTTATTAATGTTGGTACTATAGACGCACATTCTACAATGCAGAGCCTGCGAACCGCCTGACTAATAGCAATTTCTATTTTGTGGATTATGGTTTGGGTTGGGAGGATGGTTATTGTTGATGACTGGAGGACGTATAAAGTTATTTGGATTCATGATGTTTAAAAAAACCAAAAAAAACTTTTTAATAATTCAATCAGATCCAAAAAAAAAATTGTTTATCAAATTTAAAAGAAAGTTTTTATTAGCACAGAACTTTCCTACTGGGTATTTCTAGAATTTTACACTCACTTTTCTTAAGCTTATCAATCGTTAATAATAATAATATTCAACTAAATAATACATAATATCTAACTAATATTTTACAACGATACACTCATTTCATTGCTGTTAACTTTTGTGGCCGTTCTGCAGTTGAGGGCACTGTTGCTGAATTCCTCTACCGTTTTTACGTTTGCGTGCACTGTTGTGGTTGTAGATGAAATTCAGCTACCGCTTTGTAGAAAATTTTGATGTCTGCTGCCGCTTTTACAATTGTTGGCACTGTGTCGGTGTAGAAAATTTTAAGTCTGCTGTTGTATAAAGTTGTTGGCACTATTTTGTAGAAAACTTTAAGTTTGCTGCCGCTGGCTTTATAATTTATTTAAAAAGTCTTAGTTTATTACTGCTTCTTTATTAATATACGATTTTCTGTTGGTTTTATGAATTTCGTTTAGAATGTCTTATTTTACTGCCACTTCGTTATTACGATTTCCAATAGGTTTAATCATTATCACTCTTAAATTTTTAGCATTTTTTCTTAAAGTCTAACTGGTAGGTGTTAACGCTTCTCCCCCTTTTTCCCTTACTGGTGACTCGGGGAGCCTTTAACACTGCGGAAAATGTTTTCCGATCCGGCACAATAAGACATACGCGTACACGATATTTTGTTTGAATCACTGTTTGCGCAAGTCTCTTTTTTTTCTTGTTACGTTGGGCGCCAGTTAAGTAAAACTATATTTAGTTATTTCTTTATAATCATTTTATTAGTTAAATAAAAACTATACTTTATTATTTGTTTATAATAATTTTATTCTAAATGCAGATGCAACTGCTTTTAGTGAATGGTACTTTACGACTAACTTTACAAGTGAACTTTAAAAATATTTTAAAAGAATTTATTCAAAGAATTGCACATTTTGCTGTAACGTGATCAGTAGCTTGCCGTTAGCTAGAGGTGCGGACATAGCGTCAGCAAATTAGTTCGAACTATCAGGTAAACAAAATACTGAGATTATGGTGAGCGTGTGAAAGTGCTATGCGCAGCGAAAAATATTTATTTCGCTTGAAATTTTTGTGTCGAGAACGTATATAAGCCGAGGTGCATGGGAATGACGTATTCAGTTGGAAATTGTACTTGTGACCGAATAACTGAAAAGTAATAAAATGATTCAGTCTTAAGATATCCGCTGGTTGTCGAAGATCGAAAACCGAATGCCAATTTAGTATTATGAGCGGTGCAACCCTGTCGAAATTTTCGTTGTATACCGAATTTAGAGTCGAATGTAATTTTGCTTTCGATTGTGTAGCGTATTGTGGGGAAATTTGTTAAAATGTAAGTAAATTAAACACTTAGTTTATTGTAAAAAAATTTTTTATTTCCCTTGGATTACCTAGGGCAGCCGGTCTCAGCGGATGAGTTGAAATAACTGGTTACATTAAAGCGACGCTATCGACTAAATACCTACACTCTTGCCCTAATTTCAGTTACCGCACGTTATTAGCCGCGTGACTTCTGCACTTGCAATTGCTCGACCAGTTCCGCTTATTGTCTTGTATTTGTTTTGTTGTTCCCACGCGCAAGATATTGCTTTGCCGTCTCCTCAGAAATATTGTAATGCTTGTAGCTTTGGCTAATAGAGTTAAGAGTAAGGCGCTTCCTGATTGTATTTGGCGAGTATCAATAAGATTCCGTAGGTGTGTTATGTGCTTAAGGTTTTTCATATTAATTCTTTGTAGGTATTGGAGTGATAATGACTCGATATGTTCGGTGAAGTTAACGTGCTGTGTGGGAACCGCTTCGGGATGTGAAGGCATTACTTCATTCCAGTTGTTGTAAGTGGTGGTGTTTATTGTAATATCACCTTTGAATGTTACCAAAAAAGTTCCTCTAGCCAATCTTGTCGAATTTTCGTTTTGTATTATCGCTGGCTGGTCATTGATTAAAATTATGCCGTCGTCGATCTCCTCAATGACGGGCACGTGGTCGGCAGATTTGGATTTGCATTCTGCGGAATGTTGGTTAAGTAATTGTCGTACACAGGGACTTTTTTTCAAGGGTTGGCAGAAGTTTGCTGTCATGGCTTCTCTACAATTATAAAGGGGGATATATTCTCAGTTGCATTTAGCTATAACATTTGTTTCCAAAGAAATAATTCTTCCCTTTTGGATAACGGGCAGTAACTTAACATTATTACAAATCCTAGCTATTTTTGTGTATTTAATAATGAAGTAAATAAGCTGTGTATTTTGAAATATCTTAAATTTGGAAACAGAAAGTATGTCAGTTATACTGGTATTTGTAGAGAGCTCAGCAGCTAATACATTGTTTATTTCCATGCCATTAAGCAGAGTGGGATTAATAACATTTACTTTTCCCAGAGCTACTGATGTTATAATGGTTTCTAACTCCATTATCACTGCTCTATTTCTAGTACTGACTAAAGAAAAGAGATTTCTCGTGTCGATCTGCGTTCGTTTTGCCTGTGCTAAAAGTTTATTAACTGTAACTGCCAGTTCGTTAATTTTTCTTTGTGTAACTGAATTAATCATTGCCTGCTGTTCATTTGCTTCTATTAGGGCTTCGGCTCTGGTCTCAATTGTTTGGAAGTCATCAAAGTCTGGGGTGCCGGTTATGTACTTTAATGCAGTCCCTAAGATATTAATGCCTCTGGCATGCCGGTGATGTATTCTGATCGCGTCTAGTAGTTTTAGTATTTCGTTAGCGTCGTTCCGGAGAAGTTGCCTGTCGTGGGAAAGTGGAAATTGCTCCAATATTGTGTCCGTCTCTTCCGCTATCGCTTCGAATTCTGTCAAGTTTGTCTTGTGGAGTAGGAAGTCATAGTTTTCGTGGAGGATCACTTTCCCTGTTGTTATTGGGATGTAGTTGGAGCTGGTATAATTGAATATCCTCGCATTGGCCCAATGATATATAGTCAAGTCATTGGAATTATTGTTGTCCCATACTAAGTGTTCTGGGACTAGCTCTTGCATCTCTTCACCTCGTTGCACTGGCAAAGTAAGATCATAATCTAAATCCGAATCACTTTCGTACGAACTTTCGTCTGAATAATTTGGGTCAATAACACTATCATCGTGGAAGTCACTGCAGCTCTCAGAATCACTCTCTTCTAATAAGCTTCGTATTACGTCTTCATCATTTATTCGTAAACGCTTTCTATCCCGGGTTGTGTCGCTGGTTGAAAAAAGTTGAAAATTGTAATTGTTTAATATGATACTGTTGGGACACATGCATCCCAATGGCAAGCTCTGCTGGGACACATATGTCCCAGATTTAGATTATGATCTATATCATATACAGTTTTAACACTATCAATTTCACAAATGTTTATTTTTATTCGCACGATATTACCTGTCCATGTTTCCACCAATTTCACAAAAAAATCACACTCAGTAGATCTATAGTTGTCGTTTTTCAACTTACTGACCTAGCACGTGCTACGATTTAACTACGACTGCAAAACATGTGTACAGAAAAATACAAAAGCGTCATACGGAGCATAATTGATGGTATATCTCGTAAAAAACTGATGGGAAGAAAATACACAGCGATTCAAAGAAATATTTGGCATTTAGTAAAACGAAAACACTCATTTGGACGTATGTGTCCCGTTAGTATTGAAAGGGTTAAGTTGGTTTTGTGAACTTTACGTCCGTCGATTAGAACAAATGTACCTAAATCGCTCTGGACTGTTTTTTCGGTGTAAAGTTTAGTGAATTTTTTTCCTATTCTCTTATTCGTCTTCACAGAAACCTTTTCTCCTGGCTTATATTGTCTTGTTTGTCTCTTTATACTGTGCTTTTTTTAAATCATTTTGTTGGGTTTGTATAAGCCTATTTTTTATTTCGTTAACCAGTTCGTCTGGCGCTGCATGATATCAATAGGTTTCCTGTTTGTCACGGAATGGACAGTGCGGTTGTACTTAGCCGTTGCTAGTAGAATTAATTCGGCCGTGTCGGAAATGCAAGTCTCGAGCTTTTGGCAGCGTGCAATTTCCGTAAGTGTACTGTGGAACCTTTCCACCTGGCCGTTCATTGTACTGTGAGCCGGTGGCGTGGTGTAGATTGTGACGCCGAAGTGGTTTTTTAGGATTGCTTTAATAGTTTCTGAATTCAGTGACCTCTCATTATCGCAAACCAGAAATTTGGTGTTTTTTGTAAAAGTTGATAGATGGGTTCCTTAATATCCACTATGGCTCTTTATTTGATTGGAAAAACTATTGCAAATTTTGTGAGAAAATGTGTTTTGTCTGTTGAATAAATGTCAACGTGAAGGATCTCTCCTGGGTATGAAGGTATGGGGGTTGATCCTATTTCGGGTTTGGGGGGTGTCGTTGGTATTTTGTTTCGTGACATATTTTGCAATTTGAAACTATTTCTTTTAGAATTTTCCTAACGTCGGGGAAGAAATAATTTTCCAGGATTTTGGAGGATTTCTGTTTGGTCCTCCTTATTAAAAATGTCGATAACCTGCTTTGTAGTGTGGCGGAACTTAACCCCTGGAAAAGATGTGGTAAGCTCGTTTTGGATTAGTGCCAAAGTAGGGAGTTCGCATAGCAATCCGTTAACAACATTCGGATTAACACATTGTTTTAAAGATTTCATTAGGTCACCTAAGTTATTAAAACTTATTTTATGTTTAACTCGTGTCCTAAAAATAATAGCCGTGCTAACTGGTAATGTCTTTCCCTCTTCCAGAATAATTTGGGTTTGGAAGCAGTTAATCGGGGTTTTTACTGTGGGTATCGTTTGAGTCAGTGACAACTCACTGTTAGCGACTATGCTTTCCGAGTTTAGCTCATGGCCTAGTGTGTTTATATGTTGGCGTGAGAGCGCATCAGCAACAAAATTTTCCTTGCCTGGTTTGTAATGGAACGTTGGTGAATATTCCTCCACAAAAGCGCGCCACCTTTTCATCTTAGCATTTGGGTTTTTGTCGGATAAAGCGAAGGTGAGCGGTTGATGGTCCGTAAAGATGTTCAGGTGTTTTACGCCGTACAAATAATTGCCAGGTTTTTGTAGTGCCCATACTATTGCCAAGAGTTCCTTTTCATTGGTTGCATAGATCTCTTCTGTTGGAGAAAGGGTTCTTGAGATCATTGTGTTGTTGTTAAGTCAAATGGTTGTTTGTAGTCGGAATAAAGAAGAAGTACATCCTTTGATGCAAGAATGTTTTTAACTTTATTAAACGCGTTGAGTGCTTCTTCGTCTAAGTTTATTTCTATTTTCCGAGATTGGTTAGTGCCAATGTTCCCATTTACCCCGCGTAGGTATTTTGTTAGGGGTTTGGTAACCGAAGCGTAGTCTTTTACAAATCGTCTGTAATAGCCAGCTAGTCCCAAAAACGATCGTAAAGCTCACTTTCCTGAAAGAATTTAGACTTGTCGGCGGACACTCGCATATTAGCAGAGTAGAGTTTGTTTAATACTTGGTCGATGTCCTTTAGGTGTTGCTCAGCGCTTTCTGAAAAAATTATGACATCATCTATATAGACGTGTCATATTTTTCCGATTTCTGCCCTAAGTACATCGTCAGTGGCCCTCTGGAAAATACTGGGAGCATTTTTTAGGCCAAAGGGAAGTCTACAGAATTCGTACTTTCCGTTATTGACCGAAAATGCAGTTTTTTCTCGATCTCTCTCAGCTAGTTTAATCGTGGAGAAAAAGTTAGCATTTCCCATGTTTGCCAAAATTACAGACGTGTCGGGTATCGGATACTTGTCACTCATTGTTTTTAAGTTTAGTTTCCTAAAGTCAATTACGAATCGTGACTTCCTATTACCATCTTCATCGACGCCCTTCTTACTTACTACCCAAATTGGATTATTGTAAGGGGAACGGGATGGTCTTATTACACCGTCTTGTAACAAATTCGTTATCTCTTTATTGACGAATTCGGCTGATGCCATGGCATATGGGTAGCTCCTAGAGTAAACAGGAAGATCGTCGGTAGTCCTTATTGTTCCTACAATGTCAGTGTTATATGGTAGTGCTTCATTAGGGTCCGCGAAGACTCTAGCGTGCTGCTTCAACAATGCAGGAATACTTAACTCGTTATTTGGCGTTTCGACATCCGTTTATATAAATTTATTAACGTCAGGATAATCGTGATATAATATAAAAGCTTTTCCTGTCCACCGTTGTAACTTAAAAGTCCACTCATCAAATCTATTTTACCGTTCACTTCTTTGAGTAGGTCGAAACCTATAATACCGTCAAAGGTGTTAAGACTGGGTAGGATGAAGAAGCTGATGTTTCTATTCAAAATGTTTATGGTACAGTATTTGTCAATCCTAGTGGTGCCATGGATTGATTTCACCGTAAAGGCGTGACTTACGGGTTTGATTCCCCTTAAGTCTTTGAGCGGTTTTACGTAGCTTTTTGCGGAATTTTATGCCTCTTCCCCCGATTGTCCGCTCGACATAGGGCAAGAGGGATTTCATCCAAAAAAATTCAGGTCGTCTTTGGGTTCATCTTGACACTCGACTGGGTTCCACTCTACATTATGGTAGTAATTGTCATATAGAGCATCATTACCATATTCTTCCTCGAGTTCGTCGTGTTCTTGGACAAGGTTGTTTATTCGTTGTACCTTTTGTATTGGCTGTTGATCACTCCCGTGTGATCTCTTTTCTGGTCGTGGTGCTACCTGTCCAATAGTCTGGTTGGTGGTGTTTCGGATGGGCAGGCCACCTGGTGTGCCGGTATATGGACGAGATGTTCTTGGATAGGTTCCTAGACGGTTCCTCTCGTCATTACCATTTATTGGTTGGGGTCTGTTTTGTCTGAACCTGGAGAGTGATGGGTCTATGTCCATTGGTACAGGCGTTTGTTTCTGTTTTAAGAAGGACCTTGACAGTTTGGGAGTCCATCGTTTAGGGAAATCTCAAATTCAAATACTATCTTTATTAATTAATTGATTAATTTTTATTTCTCAAATTCAAGTAGTACCCTTGTTTATTAATTGATTAAATTTTAGTTTGAACGTTTAACCTTCTATAAATTACACTTTATAACTAAAAAAAATTTTTTTTTTTTAATTTTATAGTTGCTGAGTTTTCTACTTACATGAATATTCCCATTCTTATGCTAATTAGTATTAGTATTCTTCTCCGGTGGATGATTGTTGAATTTGGGTGCGATTTATCGTCCCTCGTTGGCAACGCCTTTGCGTGGCGCGCAAAGCCGTATATATTTTTGGTGGTTTTATTTTGCTTAAAAATTTCTTTAAGTATTGTATTTTCACCTGATGGTTTTATTCGTAGTTTTTTTTACTTTAGTGGTTTCTTTGTATTTTCACCTGATGATGGTTTTATTTGTATTGTGGCACTTCTATGGTGACACTTAGTCCTTTATTTAATTTTTCTGGTTTATTGTAGCACTTCTATGGGGGCACTTTATTTATTGTGGCACTTCTATAGTGGTACTTAGTCTCAAAGTTTAAAAAAAAAAATTTTTTTTGATTTATTGTTGCACTTCTATGGTGACACTTTATTTATTGTGGCACTTCCGTAGTGGTACTTAGTCTCAAAGTTTTTATTAAAATTTTTTCAAATTTTTAGGAGGTGAGTCCGAACCCACCGCCAAAACTCGCGTGTCCTTAACAAGGATTTTTCTAGCTTGGCCCCATGTTGGGCGCCAGTAAATTAAACACTTAGTTTATTGTTAAACATTTTTTTATTTCCCTTGGATTACCAAGGGAAGCCGGTCTCAGCGCATGAGTTGAAATAACTGGTTACATTAAAGCGGCGCTAGCGGCTAAATACCTACACTCTTGCCCTAATTTCAGTTACCGCACGTTATTAGCCGCGTGACTTCTGCACTTGCAATTGCTCGACCAGTTCCGCTTATTGTCTTGTATTTGTTTTGTTGTTCCCACGCGCAAGCCTATAAGTGTCTCGTCGGCAGAATGGCCGTATGAGTTAGTAAAGCAGTATTGGACTTTTGCTTGTTGTTATGTGCGAGGATATAGACGCGCCGTCAGCAATTCGGTGGGAGGGGTGTTTTGGCCGGATGCGTTATTAAAGCGGTATTGAACTTTTGCTTGTTGTTACATGCAAAGCTATAGACCCGTCGTCGGCAAATTTGGTCGAATCGATGTTTTGGCCGGATGAGCCGATACCTGTGTTAACTTGAATGTTGTTTCCGATTTTTTATTGTTTAATAATAACCAAATAATAAACATATACTAATTTTCTTAATTTTATGCAGGTCAAAAGTGGTGAGTACCAAACAGCAATTAGAAAGGCTGGATGCATTAATGAAAGGGAATCCACAATTCCCAAAGGGATTTGCACCAAAATTCAATAATTTGTGTTGTTTTTTTGCAGAATAGTGGAGAGCTCTTGCCTGCAACAAACATCTAAATCGGTTTTTTCAAGACTCCAATTGTTCTCTCAATGATACTTCTCGCATGTTGTGTGTTGTATGTCCTTTGTGGAGACCCTTCCTCAGAATTTCTGAACGGCGTCATTAAATATGGTTTTATAGCGTATACATCATCACAGAGACAGACAAAAAATATTAAACACGGAATTTCAATTGGTGTTTATTACATTCCGAGGAGCTAAGTATTGCGACGGCCATTGAGATTTTGCTCCTCTAAATGCGCTTTTAATGGCGACATGTTGAAAACCATAGAATCATGAGTATGTCTTGGACTTTTCGCATTTATATAAGTTATTTTCATTGTATGATCACAAACTTAAAATTTACATTATTCGCATTGAGATGAATCGTCGAACCACAACTCCGTTGTACTCATTTTCACAAAAAATACTTTTTTTTAACATTTAAAAATGTTGTTAAAAAAGAATTTCAATACAATCGCTTTTTGTTTTATTTTGATTTGCTGTGTCAGCTGAGAAAAAATTATCTATTGTAAATGCGTCGATCGATCGAAATTCACAATAGTCTTATTCTTCAGCGAATGAGCATTATAAGACCAAATGAAAATGAATGGGCCAGAGTAAATCTTAGCCCTCGGGCTGTGTTTTAAATAATTACAATAGAGCTTTGTTTGTCGGTCATGAGACACATTAACAACAACGAATTTTGCCTCCATCAGCAAAAGTCTATTCTATTACCACTCCATGATGTGCAGAAGCTAAGATGTGACCAATATCGCAGTGCTATTCGTGGGCTTATTCGAATCACGTAATAAAACCGACAGTATTGCAGCACAGTTGCAACATTGTTGCAGATTCTAACCTGATACATTTCTGATGTTCGGTACTTATTTCGCATAGGAAGGTGAATGTGAATACGCAAATAAAAGTAATAAAGTTTTCAATAAATATTTTTCTTTATAATTTCCTTATTCACGGTGATTTACTAGAGTATTGAAATGAAATAAATGACAATAAATTAATGATAAAGAAAAGAGAATCATACAAACAAAAGTTTTATTACAAATATTTGAAAGTCTTTGCGTGCAACAATAGCGTAGGAGCGCTATACTTTTGCCAAAGTTGCCAAAATTTCACATTGAACATTATATTTTAAAAAATCATGCAACACACGATTGTGATTGTAACTCAAACAAGCCCGCTGTCTTTCTTCGTAGTGCAATAACAATTGCACGGTGTTCGCCAAATAAAATTTCAGCACAGGCCGTGGTTATGCTGTCGTACATCAAATGTGTTTGTTTGCTCTGCTTAGTGTACTTATGCCCGAATTCTGTAAGCAGTCTCAAGTCACTTATTGAGACTTTTCGTGGTGAAATTTGATTTTGAGACTAGTTGCAATTCAATAAGCAATCTTACGTGATTAGTCTAAAAAAAGTCATTAATTAGTGATCTACTTCTGAGCAACTCACAAAACGAAAAATATGGAAGAGGAATTAATTATTTTATATACATAGGTATATTGCAAAAAAAGCGCGAAAATGAAGAAGTAATATGTTTTGGGTAAAAATTTCTTAAGAACACGAATAATTGTGTATTTATTGACATTTTAGGACTATGCGTAGACGGATTCTGGCAAATTTACGCAGCAGGGAAGACCCATTTCTTCTGGAAAAAGACGTTTGAAAAGTTTGAGCGGAATTCGAGAATTTCATTTGAGCTTCGTGTTGGCTTGATACAGAGAACGTTAAAGTATAGAGAAGTCTCAATGACAGGAACGTATGGAATTTCGAGGGGTACTCGTTTCGCGAAGACTAATCACCACAGACACATTTTTCAACAAATGTTAACATTAAGGGGCTGAATTATGTAAATTTAGCAGCAATCGATAAGAATTTGTTGGTGATTAGAAGCAAAGAATGTTAAGGTAGCTTTTTAATATGACCTACATATAATATATTTGATTTTTTTCCTAATCATCCAAAATTATATACATATGTTATGTCTGTCTGTCTGGTGTCTGTAAAACTTTGTTGAATTCCCTTCAACTGAACCAAAATCCTCTATAGAAAACGCTTCATTACCAGGCACACAGGAAGATGGCATATGCAAATGTAAATTTGTGAATTTATATACATATGCGCATATGTATATGCTGTATGTATGTATGCTCACCTGCCACAGCTCAAAATAAAACGGTAAAACTTCTTAAGAAATCCAGCGTGCATTCATAGGCGCAGCGCACATTCATAGGCACAGCATTGTATGTACAGTAACCTTGAAATGTGTAGAGGCACCTTCAAATGCTCTGATGTTAGAGTAATATATGTTTCTAACTTTGGAGATATATGCATATATTTTGTGCACTTTTTATCAATTGAAGAACTACATACGTAAAGTAATATACTAATTAACTATTTACCTACTATCAGAGAACAAAAAATAATTGTTTTGAAATTTACTTCTAGTATTGAATGTTCTGTGTCGGACAACTTTTTTATAAGCTACTTATGTTTTTTTCTGCAAGTTACTGTATGCTCATGCGCGCACTTGACGCACAGCAGCTGCGGCTGCCGAGCATTTAGAAAGACATATTTACATACATATATTGATGCATACATATGTAGGAAGCCGCGGGCACTCGACTTGACAAAAATTCAAGATTTTTCAAATATTGGCAAATAATTCTACGCGAAATATTCCAATATTGACTATTTTCGAATGGTCGAGAAAATTGGCATATGGTGGCTCGTTTTATGAATGAAAATACTTTGCTACTAATGAGCTCGAATTTATCAATGAATTTTTTGATGATGAGTTTTTGTTGAAACTATTCAGCGCCGTCCCGACTATTTTGAGCTGTTCAGCACCATGGCAACTGGAATGAGTCGCTAGGCATAGAATTTTAGAAATCATTTGTTCATAAAATTGTTTTTGGCGATCAGTCTGCAACTCCAGTAACCTCAATCTCTTTGCTTTTTGAGACTTTTTATTTGTTCTCGTTTTTCCTGCTGGTTCCTCGTGAACATTTAAATCTAAATCCGCTTCACTTTCCTCATAGTTTTGGACCAGAAGCTTTGGGCTGGGATTTGACGGGGACAAAACTGTGAACTGGTCACTGGTAGTTGTATCCAGGCCAAATTCCACCCCAGGCGGATTTATGCAGACATCAAATTGCAGTAAACCGATTATGCTTTCTTCGGTATTTGAAAGTCCCTGAAGTTTGATAGGGCCCCACCTGTTGCTCGAAGTTCAGCTTTGTTTTGTGACATTTTTTTTTTTCGCTTTTGACTTCATGTCAGCCCATACCTGACAAGGGAAAATAAAAATGTATTTCTATAAACATCACACAAAAAAAAAAAAACCATTATTAACCTTAATCCATTTTGCTGCCGTTCTAACTGGTGGTCCCAAGCAATTCAGCTCCGTTGTAAATTCCTCCCATTTTTTTGCTGCTTGTACTTTGGTGCAAATCCCTTTTGCATATTGTGGATTCGCTTCCATTAATGCAACTAGCCTTTCTAATTGCTGTTTGGTACTCACGACTTTCGTCCTGCATAAAATTTACAAAATTAGTATATATTTATTATTTGGTTACTATAAAACAATAAATAATCGCAAACAACTTACATTTTAACAAGTTTTCCCACAATACGCTACACAACCGAAAGCAAAATTGCATTCGACTCTAAATTCGGTATACAACGAAAATTTCGACAGGGTTGCACCGCTCATAATACCAAATTGATATTCGATCTTCGACAACCACCGAATATCGAAGATCGAATGCAATTCATAATAGGGGCCAATGCTCATTAACATATTGCTGTTCTTTAGCCATTTCTGTGCTATCGATTTGGTTTATTCTTTGTAGTTTTGGTTGTGGTTGATGAAATTGATTCGAAATTGGAGCCTGTCTTCTAATGGTTTGTCTCGTATACTGTGGTCTATTTGTGTAATTAATTGCTCTAGTCTGTAAGGACCTGTACACGTCTATGGAAATTGTTGGCTTCGGCTGAAAAGATCTTGGTGGTGGAGCCGAATATAGTTGTTGGGTTGGCGTGTTGTATTGCGGCCTAAACGATTGCTGTTGTGATGGGTTAAAATTATAGTGCCTTTGTGGGGGCATTGGAAATTGTTGGTTCCCAGATCTATAATTTGTTTGGAATTGAGGTTTTCTGTAGTCTTGTGGAAAGTAAGGTAACTGTGGGTCAAATTTTTGGTAGGGGTTATTCAAATTTCTCCTAGGTGGAGGTGGTGGTACCATTTTATTAGAACTATGTGCTTGATTTGTCGGAAAAATTTTGATTTTTCATCTTCAGGCATAGATGAAGCGCTTGTGCAAGATCACTTGGTTCGCGAACGCCCAATAGCCGAGGAAGATCACCGCTCAGTCCTCTGACGAACGTGTCTAACGCCTTGTCGCGATACGCTTTTGTCAGGAGCTGAATAGCTTCTGAACCCGCATTCATACAGCTTATTTTATTAAGGATAAGCGTAAGGTGTGAATAGACCTCTTGATAGAATTTTTGTACCGTATTGCTTCCTTGGATAAGAGTAACCATTTGGTACTGTTATGTTCCTATATCCCTTTTATCGGCATAGTGAATTGTTAAGCATGCCAAGATGGCTTCCCAATTTAGTGGGGTATTATACGACTCCAACGCAGTCTCCGCGTTTCCTACAATCTTGTTACGCACCACGTTCAGGATTCCGAAATATTTCGGGGTTCCCTTGAGAGAGTCGTATAGTGTTAATACGCGTTCGACATTTTTTGGCATGATGCAAACTCTTTGGGGTCGTCTGAAAACTCCCTAACACATCTGACAACATCTGGAACCTTATCCAGATCACCTAGATTTGCTCTATGGATATCATCGATGCCCTGATCTACGAAAATGTTTGCCCTTGGATTTATTAATGTTGGTACTATAGACGCACATTCTACAATGCAGAGCCTGCGAACCGCCTGACTAATAGCAATTTCTATTTTGTGGATTATGGTTTGGGTTGGGAGGATGGTTATTGTTGATGACTGGAGGACGTATAAAGTTATTTGGATTCATGATGTTTAAAAAAACCAAAAAAAAAAACTTTTTAATAATTCAATCAGATCCAAAAAAAAAAATTGTTTATCAAATTTAAAAGAAAGTTTTTATTAGCACAGAACTTTCCTACTGGGTATTTCTAGAATTTTACACTCACTTTTCTTAAGCTTATCAATCAATAATAATAATATTCAACTAAATAATACATAATATCTAACTAATATTTTACAACGATACACTCATTTCATTGCTGTTAACTTTTGTGGCCGTTCTGCAGTTGAGGGCACTGTTGCTGAATTCCTCTACCGTTTTTACGTTTGCGTGCACTGTTGTGGTTGTAGATGAAATTCAGCTACCGCTTTGTAGAAAATTTTGATGTCTGCTGCCGCTTTTACAATTGTTGGCACTGTGTCGGTGTAGAAAATTTTAAGTCTGCTGTTGTATAAAGTTGTTGGCACTATTTTGTAGAAAACTTTAAGTTTGCTGCCGCTGGCTTTATAATTTATTTAAAAAGTCTTAGTTTATTACTGCTTCTTTATTACGATTTTCTGTTGGTTTTATGAATTTCGTTTAGAATGTCTTATTTTACTGCCACTTCGTTATTACGATTTCCAATAGGTTTAATCATTATCACTCTTAAATTTTTAGCATTTTTTCTTAAAGTCTAACTGGTAGGTGTTAACGCTTCTCCCCCTTTTTCCCTTACTGGTGACTCGGGGAGCCTTTAACACTGCGGAAAATGTTTTTCGATCCGGCACAATAAGACATACGCGTACACGATATTTTGTTTGAATCACTGTTTGCGCAAGTCTCTTTTTTGAAGTGAAACTTCTTTTGTCTCGAAGGATGAAACGCTGTGAGGAGTAAAACCATAGCGTTTCATCGATATGTGACGCTACGCCGGCGCCATCTGTTAAAAGCGTGGCGTGGATGAAACGCTGTGAGGAGTAAAACTACGCTAAACTACGTAAAACTCACGCTATGCCAGCGCCATCTGTTAAAAGACTGGCGTGGCGTGTCGTCGTGAATGTAATGCGGTCGTTTATTATTGCATTCTTATCGAATGTAATTTGTAAATATGACATTTGATTGACGGCCGCCGTAGCCGAGTGGGTTGGTGCGTGATCACCATTCGGAATTCACAGAGAGGTCGTTGGTTCGAATCTCGGTGAAAGCAAAATTAATGAAAACATTTTTCTAATAGCGGTCGCCCCTCGGCAGGCAATGGCAAACCTCCGAGTGTATTTCTGCCATGAAAAAAATCTGCTCATAAACATATCATAAAACAAAATGAAATAAATGCATAAAAAAAAAAAAAAAAAAATTTTCTTGTGATTCGAACCAAGGATTTCGGATCGGAAGCCCACATTGCTAGCCGCTGGGCTATCGCGCTGTGCTGTCGCCGCAAAATAATGTATCATAAATCTGTTTACCATACCAAAGACCATACACTTTGCGAACGCATTTCGGTGGAAACAGTTGACAGTTATCCCAAACACAATATTATATTAGTAACGCGAGACGCGTCATAGAGTGTGTGTGTAGTTTTGAGCAAATCTTACAAACATATTTTGTTTTGTTGATTGATTTCTGTTAAATATGGCATCAAATCAACAAAAACGGAAACCGAAAACAGGTGCTGAACGGCAACGTGAGTATTTGGAGCGTAAAAATTAAGAGCTACTGTTGAACACCGTGACAGTGAATCCTCCGGTTGTACGATAAGTGATAATTTGTAGTACCAACAACAAGATGCGGAACTACCATTGATGCAGTATTTCATCGATACCTTGATAGATTAGAATGTAGATCATTTTTTACGTATTTCAGTTACCATAAAGCCCTTGTTTCATTTTTGGAAAACGAATCCAATAATGATAATGACAATGCCGAGAACCAAATGTAATTGAGTACAATAAATTCATTTCTTTTTATATTAAAATAAATAAATAATTCTGTTTAATAAAATTCCATTCCATGCTTTCCATGACTTCTGCATGCATTATATTGAAATAATAGTTAAATTATTGATTTGTTGATAAAAGAAGTTTCACTTCAATCGTGCGGGTTCCGTGAACTACCACACACTTTCTTTTTTCTTGTTACGTTGGGCGCCAGTTAAGTAAAACTATACTTAGTTATTTTTTTATAATCATTTTATTAGTTAAATAAAAACTATACTTTATTATTTGTTTATAATAATTTTATTCTAAATGCAGATGCAACTGCTTTTAGTGAATGGTACTTTACGACTAACTTTACAAGTGAACTTTAAAAATATTTTAAAAGAATTTATTCAAAGAATTGCACATTTTGCTGTAACGTGATCAGTAGCTTGCCGTTAGCTAGAGGTGCGGACATAGCGTCAGCAAATTAGTTTGAACTATCAGGTAAACAAAATACTGAGATTATGGTGAGCGTGTGAAAGTGCTATGCGCAGCGAAAAATATTTATTTCGCTTGAAATTTTTGTGTCGAGAACGTATATAAGCCGAGGTGCATGGGAATGACGTATTCAGTTGGAAATTGTACTTGTGACCGAATAACTGAAAAGTAATAAAATGATTCAGTCTTAAGATATCCGCTGGTTGTCGAAGATCGAAAACCGAATGCCAATTTAGTATTATGAGCGGTGCAACCCTGTCGAAATTTTCGTTGTATACCGAATTTAGAGTCGAATGTAATTTTGCTTTCGATTGTGTAGCGTATTGTGGGGAAATTTGTTAAAATGTAAGTAAATTAAACACTTAGTTTATTGTAAAAAAATTTTTTATTTCCCTTGGATTACCTAGGGCAGCCGGTCTCAGCGGATGAGTTGAAATAACTGGTTACATTAAAGCGACGCTAGCGACTAAATACCTACACTCTTGCCCTAATTTCAGTTACCGCACGTTATTAGCCGCGTGACTTCTGCACTTGCAATTGCTCGACCAGTTCCGCTTATTGTCTTGTATTTGTTTTGTTGTTCCCACGCGCAAGATATTGCTTTGCCGTCTCCTCAGAAATATTGTAATGCTTGTAGCTTTGGCTAATAGAGTTAAGAGTAAGGCGCTTCCTGATTGTATTTGGCGAGTATCAATAAGATTCCGTAGGTGTGTTATGTGCTTAAGGTTTTTCATATTAATTCTTTGTAGGTATTGGAGTGATAATGACTCGATATGTTCGGTGAAGTTAACGTGCTGTGTGGGAACCGCTTCGGGATGTGAAGGCATTACTTCATTCCAGTTGTTGTAAGTGGTGGTGTTTATTGTAATATCATCTTTGAATGTTACCAAAAAAGTTCCTCTAGCCAATCTTGTCGAATTTTCGTTTTGTATTATCGCTGGCTGGTCATTGATTAAAATTATGCCGTCGTCGATCTCCTCAATGACGGGCACGTGGTCGGCAGATTTGGATTTGCATTCTGCGGAATGTTGGTTAAGTAATTGTCGTACACAGGGACTTTTTTTCAAGGGTTGGCAGAAGTTTGCTGTCATGGCTTCTCTACAATTATAAAGGGGGATATATTCTCAGTTGCATTTAGCTATAACATTTGTTTCCAAAGAAATAATTCTTCCCTTTTGGATAACGGGCAGTAACTTAACATTATTACAAATCCTAGCTATTTTTGTGTATTTAATAATGAAGTAAATAAGCTGTGTATTTTGAAATATCTTAAATTTGGAAACAGAAAGTATGTCAGTTATACTGGTATTTGTAGAGAGCTCAGCAGCTAATACATTGTTTATTTCCATGCCATTAAGCAGAGTGGGATTAATAACATTTACTTTTCCCAGAGCTACTGATGTTATAATGGTTTCTAACTCCATTATCACTGCTCTATTTCTAGTACTGACTAAAGAAAAGAGATTTCTCGTGTCGATCTGCGTTCGTTTTGCCTGTGCTAAAAGTTTATTAACTGTAACTGCCAGTTCGTTAATTTTTCTTTGTGTAACTGAATTAATCATTGCCTGCTGTTCATTTGCTTCTATTAGGGCTTCGGCTCTGGTCTCAATTGTTTGGAAGTCATCAAAGTCTGGGGTGCCGGTTATGTACTTTAATGCAGTCCCTAAGATATTAATGCCTCTGGCATGCCGGTGATGTATTCTGACCGCGTCTAGTAGTTTTAGTATTTCGTTAGCGTCGTTCCGGAGAAGTTGCCTGTCGTGGGAAAGTGGAAATTGCTCCAATATTGTGTCCGTCTCTTCCGCTATCGCTTCGAATTCCGTCAAGTTTGTCTTGTGGAGTAGGAAGTCATAGTTTTCGTGGAGGATCACTTTCCCTGTTGTTATTGGGATGTAGTTGGAGCTGGTATAATTGAATATCCTCGCATTGGCCCAATGATATATAGTCAAGTCATTGGAATTATTGTTGTCCCATACTAAGTGTTCTGGGACTAGCTCTTGCATCTCTTCACCTCGTTGCACTGGCAAAGTAAGATCATAATCTAAATCCGAATCACTTTCGTACGAACTTTCGTCTGAATAATTTGGGTCAATAACACTATCATCGTGGAAGTCACTGCAGCTCTCAGAATCACTCTCTTCTAATAAGCTTCGTATTACGTCTTCATCATTTATTCGTAAACGCTTTCTATCCCGGGTTGTGTCGCTGGTTGAAAAAAGTTGAAAATTGTAATTGTTTAATATGATACTGTTGGGACACATGCATCCCAATGGCAAGCTCTGCTGGGACACATATGTCCCAGATTTAGATTATGATCTATATCATATACAGTTTTAACACTATCAATTTCACAAATGTTTATTTTTATTCGCACGATATTACCTGTCCATGTTTCCACCAATTTCACAAAAAAATCACACTCAGTAGATCTATAGTTGTCGTTTTTCAACTTACTGACCTAGCACGTGCTACGATTTAACTACGACTGCAAAACATGTGTACAGAAAAATACAAAAGCGTCATACGGAGCATAATTGATGGTATATCTCGTAAAAAACTGATGGGAAGAAAATACACAGCGTTAGTATTGAAAGGGTTAAGTTGGTTTTGTGAACTTTACGTCCGTCGATTAGAACAAATGTACCTAAATCGCTCTGGACTGTTTTTTCGGTGTAAAGTTTAGTGAATTTTTTTCCTATTCTCTTATTCGTCTTCACAGAAACCTTTTCTCCTGGCTTATATTGTCTTGTTTGTCTCTTTATATTGTGTTTTTTTAAATCATTTTGTTGGGTTTGTATAAGCCTATTTTTTATTTCGTTAAACAGTTCGTCTGGCGCTGCATGGATGATATCAATAGGTTTCCTGTTTGTCACGGAATGGACAGTGCGGTTGTACTTAGCCGTTGCTAGAAGAATTAATTCGGCCGAGTCGGAAATGCAAGTCTCGAGCTTTTGGCAGCGTGCAATTTCCGTAAGTGTACTGTGGAACCTTTCCACCTGGCCGTTCATTGTACTGTGAGCCGGTGGCGTGGTGTAGATTGTGACGCCGAAGTGGTTTTTTAGGATTGCTCTAATAGTTTCTGAATTCAGTGACCTCTCATTATCGCAAACCAGAAATTTGGTGTTTTTTGTAAAAGTTGATAGATGGGTTCCTTAATATCCACTATGGCTCTGGATTTGATTGGAAAAACTATTGCAAATTTTGTAAGAAAATGTGTTTTGTCTGTTGAATAAATGTCAACGTGAAGGATCTCTCCTGGGTATGAAGGTATGGGGGTTGATCCTATTTCGGGTTTGGGGGGTGTCGTTGGTATTTTGTTTCGTGACATATTTTGCAATTTGAAACTATTTCTTTTAGAATTTTCCTAACGTCGGGGAAGAAATAATTTTCCAGGATTTTGGAGGATTTCTGTTTGGTCCTCCTTATTAAAAATGTCGATAATCTGCTTTGTAGTGTGGCGGAACTTAACCCCTGGAAAAGATGTGGTAAGCTCGTTTTGGATTAGTGCCAAAGTAGGGAGTTCGCATAGCAATCCGTTAACAACATTCGGATTAACACATTGTTTTAAAGATTTCATTAGGTCACCTAAGTTATTAAAACTTATTTTATGTTTAACTCGTGTCCTAAAAATAATAGCCGTGCTAACTGGTAATGTCTTTCCCTCTTCCAGAATAATTTGGGTTTGGAAGCAGTTAATCGGGGTTTTTACTGTGGGTATCGTTTGAGTCAGTGACAACTCACTGTTAGCGACCATGCTTTCCGAGTTTAGCTCATGGCCTAGTGTGTTTACATGTTGGCGTGAGAGCGCATCAGCAACAAAATTTTCCTTGCCTGGTTTGTAATGGAACGTTGGTGAATATTCCTCCATAAAAGCGCGCCACCTTTTCATCTTAGCATTTGGGGTTTTGTCGGATAAAGCGAAGGTGAGCGGCTGATGGTCCGTAAAGATGTTCAGGTGTTTTACGCCGTACAAATAATTGCCAGGTTTTTGTAGTGCCCATACTATTGCCAAGAGTTCCTTTTCATTGGTTGCATAGATCTCTTCTGTTGGAGAAAGGGTTCTTGAGATCATTGTGTTGTTGTTAAGTCAAATGGTTGTTTGTAGTCGGAATAAAGAAGAAGTACATCCTTTGATGCAAGAATGTTTTTAACTTTATTAAACGCGTTGAGTGCTTCTTCGTCTAAGTTTATTTCTATTTTCCGAGATTGGTTAGTGCCAATGTTCCCATTTACCCCGCGTAGGTATTTTGTTAGGGGTTTGGTAACCGAAGCGTAGTCTTTTACAAATCGTCTGTAATAGCCAGCTAGTCCCAAAAACGATCGTAAAGCTCACTTTCCTGAAAGAATTTAGACTTGTCGGCGGACACTCGCATATTAGCAGAGTAGAGTTTGTTTAATACTTGGTCGATGTCCTTTAGGTGTTGCTCAGCGCTTTTTGAAAAAATTATGACATCATCTATATAGACGTGTCATATTTTTCCGATTTCTGCCCTAAGTACATCGTCAGTGGCCCTCTGGAAAATACTGGGAGCATTTTTTAGGCCAAAGGGAAGTCTACAGAATTCGTACTTTCCGTTATTGACCGAAAATGCAGTTTTTTCTCGATCTCTCTCAGCTAGTTTAATCGTGGAGAAAAAGTTAGCATTTCCCATGTTTGCCAAAATTACAGACGTGTCGGGTATCGGATACTTGTCACTCATTGTTTTTAAGTTTAGTTTCCTAAAGTCAATTACGAATCGTGACTTCCTATTACCATCTTCATCGACGCCCTTCTTACTTACTACCCAAATTGGATTATTGTAAGGGGAACGGGATGGTCTTATTACACCGTCTTGTAACAAATTCGTTATCTCTTTATTGACGAATTCGGCTGATGCCATGGCATATGGGTAGCTCCTAGAGTAAACAGGAAGATCGTCGGTAGTCCTTATTGTTCCTACAATGTCAGTGTTATATGGTAGTGCTTCATTAGGGTCCGCGAAGACTCTAGCGTGCTGCTTCAACAATGCAGGAATACTTAACTCGTTATTTGGCGTTTCGACATCCGTTTCTATAAATTTATTAACGTCAGGATAATCGTGATATAATATAAAAGCTTTTCCTGTCCACCGTTGTAACTTAAAAGTCCACTCATCAAATCTATTTTACCGTTCACTTCTTTGAGTAGGTCGAAACCTATAATACCGTCAAAGGTGTTAAGACTGGGTAGGATGAAGAAGCTGATGTTTCTATTCAAAATGTTTATGGTACAGTATTTGTCAATCCTAGTGGTGCCATGGATTGATTTCACCGTAAAGGCGTGACTTACGGGTTTGATTCCCCTTAAGTCTTTGAGCGGTTTTACGTAGCTTTTTGCGGCACCGGTGTCGATGAGGAATTTTATGCCTCTTCCCCCGATTGTCCGCTCGACATAGGGCAAGAGGGATTTCATCCAAAAAAATTCAGGTCGTCTTTGGGTTCATCTTGACACTCGACTGGGTTCCACTCTACATTATGGTAGTAATTGTCATATAGAGCATCATTACCATATTCTTCCTCGAGTTCGTCGTGTTCTTGGACAAGGTTGTTTATTCGTTGTACCTTTTGTATTGGCTGTTGATCACTCCCGTGTGATCTCTTTTCTGGTCGTGGTGCTACCTGTCCAATAGTCTGGTTGGTGGTGTTTCGGATGGGCAGGCCACCTGGTGTGCCGGTATATGGACGAGATGTTCTTGGATAGGTTCCTAGACGGTTCCTCTCGTCATTACCATTTATTGGTTGGGGTCTGTTTTGTCTGAACCTGGAGAGTGATGGGTCTATGTCCATTGGTACAGGCGTTTGTTTCTGTTTTAAGAAGGACCTTGACAGTTTGGGAGTCCATCGTTTAGGGAAATCTCAAATTCAAGTACTATCTTTATTAATTAATTGATTAATTTTTATTTCTCAAATTCAAGTAGTACCCTTGTTTATTAATTGATTAAATTTTAGTTTGAACGTTTAACCTTCTATAAATTACACTTTATAACTAAAAAAAAAATTTTTTTTTAAATTTTATAGTTGCTGAGTTTTCTACTTACATGAATATTCCCATTCTTATGCTAATTAGTATTAGTATTCTTCTCCGGTGGATGATTGTTGAATTTGGGTGCGATTTATCGTCCCTCGTTGGCAACGCCTCTGCGTGGCGCGCAAAGCCGTATATATTTTTGGTGGTTTTATTTTGCTTAAAAATTTCTTTAAGTATTGTATTTTCACCTGATGGTTTTATTCGTAGTTTTTTTTACTTTAGTGGTTTCTTTGTATTTTCACCTGATGATGGTTTTATTTGTATTGTGGCACTTCTATGGTGACACTTAGTCCTTTATTTAATTTTTCTGGTTTATTGTAGCACTTCTATGGGGGCACTTTATTTATTGTGGCACTTCTATAGTGGTACTTAGTCTCAAAGTTTAAAAAAAAAATTTTTTTTTGATTTATTGTTGCACTTCTATGGTGACACTTTATTTATTGTGGCACTTCTATAGTGGTATTTATGTTAGTCTCAAAGTTTTTATTAAAATTTTTTCAAATTTTTAGGAGGTGAGTCCGAACCCACCGCCAAAACTCGCGTGTCCTTAACAAAGATTTTTCTAGCTTGGCCCCATGTTGGGCGCCAGTAAATTAAACACTTAGTTTATTGTTAAAAATTTTTTTATTTCCCTTGGATTACCAAGGGAAGCCGGTCTCAGCGCATGAGTTGAAATAACTGGTTCCATTAAAGCGGCGCTAGCGGCTAAATACCTACACTCTTGCCCTTATTTCAGTTACCGCACGTTATTAGCCGCGTGACTTCTGCACTTGCAATTGCTCGACCAGTTCCGCTTATTGTCTTGTATTTGTTTTGTTGTTCCCACGCGCAAGCCTATAAGTGTCTCGTCGGCAGAATGGCCGTATGAGTTAGTAAAGCAGTATTGGACTTTTGCTTGTTGTTATGTGCGAGGATATAGACGCGCCGTCAGCAATTCGGTGGGAGGGGTGTTTTGGCCGGATGCGTTATTAAAGCGGTATTGAACTTTTGCTTGTTGTTACATGCAAAGCTATAGACCCGTCGTCGGCAAATTTGGTCGAATCGATGTTTTGGCCGGATGAGCCGATACCTGTGTTAACTTGAATGTTGTTTCCGATTTTTTATTGTTTAATAGTAACCAAATAATAAACATATACTAATTTTCTTAATTTTATGCAGGTCAAAAGTGGTGAGTACCAAACAGCAATTAGAAAGGCTGGATGCATTAATGAAAGGGAATCCACAATTCCCAAAGGGATTTGCACCAAAGTTCAATAATTTGTGTTGTTTTTTTGCAGAATAGTGGAGAGCTCTTGCCTGCAACAAACATCTAAATCGGTTTTTTCAAGACTCCAATTGTTCTCTCAATGATACTTCTCGCATGTTGTGTGTTGTATGTCCTTTGTGGAGACCCTTCCTCAGAATTTCTGAACGGCGTCATTAAATATGGTTTTATAGCGTATACATCATCACAGAGACAGACAAAAAATATTAAACACGGAATTTCAATTGGTGTTTATTACATTCCGAGGAGCTAAGTATTGCGACGGCCATTGAGATTTTGAGTATGTCTTGGACTTTTCGCATTTATATAAGTTATTTTCATTGTATGATCACAAACTTAAAATTTACATTATTCGCATTGAGATGAATCGTCGAACCACAACTCCGTTGTACTCATTTTCACAAAAAATACTTTTTTTTAACATTTAAAAATGTTGTTAAAAAAGAATTTCAATACAATCGCTTTTTCTTTTATTTTGATTTGCTGTGTCAGCTGAGAAAAAATTATCTATTGTAAATGCGTCGATCGATCGAAATTCACAATAGTCTTATTCTTCAGCGAATGAGCATTATAATACCAAATGAAAATGAATGGGCCAGAGTAAATCTTAGCCCTCGGGCTGTGTTTTAAATAATTACAATAGAGCTTTGTTTGTCGGTCATGAGACACATTAACAACAACGAATTTTGCCTCCATCAGCAAAAGTCTATTCTATTACCACTCCATGATGTGCAGAAGCTAAGATGTGACCAATATCGCAGTGCTATTCGTGGGCTTATTCGAATCACGTAATAAAACCGACAGTATTGCAGCACAGTTGCAACATTGTTGCAGATTCTAGCCTGATACATTTCTGATGTTCGGTACTTATTTCGCATAGGAAGGTGAATGTGAATACGCATATAAAAGTAATAAAGTTTTCAATAAATATTTTTCTTTATAATTTCCTTATTCACGGTGATTTACTAGAGTATTGAAATGAAATAAATGACAATAAATTAATGATAAAGAAAAGAGAATCATACAAACAAAAGTTTTATTACAAATATTTGAAAGTCTTTGCGTGCAACAATAGCGTAGGAGCGCTATACTTTTGCCAAAGTTGCCAAAATTTCACATTGAACATTATATTTTAAAAAATCATGCAACACACGATTGTGATTGTAACTCAAACAAGCCCGCTGTCTTTCTTCGTAGTGCAATAACAATTGCACGGTGTTCGCCAAATAAAATTTCAGCATAGGCCGTGGTTATGCTGTCGTACATCAAATGTGTTTGTTTGCTCTGCTTAGTGTACTTATGCCCGAATTCTGTAAGCAGTCTCAAGTCACTTATTGAGACTTTTCGTGGTGAAATTTGATTTTGAGACTAGTTGCAATTCAGTAAGCAATCTTACGTGATTAGTCTAAAAAAAGTCATTAATTAGTGATCTACTTCTGAGCAACTCACAAAACGAAAAATATGGAAGAGGAATTAATTATTTTATATACATAGGTATATTGCAAAAAAAGCGCGAAAATGAAGAAGTAATATGTTTTGGGTAAAAATTTCTTAAGAACACGAATAATTGTGTATTTATTGACATTTTAGGACTATGCGTAGACGGATTCTGGCAAATTTACGCAGCAGGGAAGACCCATTTCTTCTGGAAAAAGACGTTTGAAAAGTTTGAGCGGAATTCGAGAATTCCATTTGAGCTTCGTGTTGGCTTGATACAGAGAACGTTAAAGTATAGAGAAGTCTCAATGACAGGAACGTATGGAATTTCGAGGGGTACTCGTTTCGCGAAGACTAATCACCACAGACACATTTTTCAACAAATGTTAACATTAAGGGGCTGAATTATGTAAATTTAGCAGCAATCGATAAGAATTTGTTGGTGATTAGAAGCAAAGAATGTTAAGGTAGCTTTTTAATATGACCTACATAAATATATTTGATTTTTTTCCTAATCATCCAAAATTATATACATATGTTATGTCTGTCTGTCTGGTGTCTGTAAAACTTTGTTGAATTCCCTTCAACTGAACCAAAATCCTCTATAGAAAACGCTTCATTACCAGGCACACAGGAAGATGGCATATGCAAATGTAAATATGTGAATTTATATACATATGCGCATATGTATATGCTGTATGTATGTATGCTCACCTGCCACAGCTCAAAATAAAACGGTAAAACTTCTTAAGAAATCCAGCGTGCATTCATAGGCGCAGCGCACATTCATAGGCACAGCATTGTATGTACAGTAACCTTGAAATGTGTAGAGGCACCTTCAAATGCTCTGATGTTAGAGTATGTTTCTAACTTTGGAGATATATGCATATATTTTGTGCACTTTTTATCAATTGAAGAACTACATACGTAAAGTAATATACTAATTAACTATTTACCTACTATCAGAGAACAAAAAATAATTGTTTTGAAATTTACTTCTAGTATTGAATGTTCTGTGTCGGACAACTTTTTTATAAGCTACTTATGTTTTTTTCTGCAAGTTACTGTATGCTCATGCGCGCACTTGACGCACAGCAGCTGCGGCTGCCGAGCATTTAGAAAGACATATTTACATACATATATTGATGCATACATATGTAGGAAGCCGCGGGCACTCGACTTGACAAAAATTCAAGATTTTTCAAATATTGGCAAATAATTCTACGCGAAATATTCCAATATTGACTATTTTCGAATGGTCGAGAAAATTGGCATATGGTGGCTCGTTTTATGAATGAAAATACTTTGCTACTAATGAGCTCGAATTTATCAATGAATTTTTTGATGATGAGTTTTTGTTGAAACTATTCAGCGCCGTCCCGACTATTTTGAGCTGTTCAGCACCATGGCAACTGGAATGAGTCGCTAGGCATAGAATTTTAGAAATCATTTGTTCATAAAATTGTTTTTGGCGATCAGTCTGCAACTCCAGTAACCTCAATCTCTTTGCTTTTTGAGACTTTTTATTTGTTCTCGTTTTTCCTGCTGGTTCCTCGTGAACATTTAAATCTAAATCCGCTTCACTTTCCTCATAGTTTTGGACCAGAAGCTTTGGGCTGGGATTTGACGGGGACAAAACTGTGAACTGGTCACTGGTAGTTGTATCCAGGCCAAATTCCACCCCAGGCGGATTTATGCAGACATCAAATTGCAGTAAACCGATTATGCTTTCTTCGGTATTTGAAAGTCCCTGAAGTTTGATAGGGCCCCACCTGTTGTTCGAAGTTCAGCTTTGTTTTGTGACATTTTTTTTTTCGCTTTTGACTTCATGTCAGCCCATACCTGACAAGGGAAAATAAAAATGTATTTCTATAAACATCACACAAAAAAAAAACCATTATTAACCTTAATCTATTTTGCTGCCGTTCTAACTGGTGGTCCCAAGCAATTCAGCTCCGTTGTAAATTCCTCCCATTTTTTTGCTGCTTGTACTTTGGTGCAAATCCCTTTTGCATATTGTGGATTCGCTTCCATTAATGCAACTAGCCTTTCTAATTGCTGTTTGGTACTCACGACTTTCGACCTGCATAAAATTTACAAAATTAGTACATATTTATTATTTGGTTACTATAAAACAATAAATAATCGCAAACAACTTACATTTTAACAAGTTTTCCCACAATACGCTACACAACCGAAAGCAAAATTGCATTCGACTCTAAATTCGGTATACAACGAAAATTTCGACAGGGTTGCACCGCTCATAATACCAAATTGACATTCGATCTTCGACAACCACCGAATATCGAAGATCGAATGCAATTCATAATAGGGGCCAATGCTCATTAACATATTGCTGTTCTTTAGCCATTTCTGTGCTATCGATTTGGTTTATTCTTTGTAGTTTTGGTTGTGGTTGATGAAATTGATTCGAAATTGGAGCCTGTCTTCTAATGGTTTGTCTCGTATCCTGTGGTCTATTTGTGTAATTAATTGCTCTTGTCTGTAAGGACCTGTACACGTCTATGGAAATTGTTGGCTTCGGCTGAAAAGATCTTGGTGGTGGAGGCGAATATAGTTGTTGGGTTGGCGTGTTGTATTGCGGCCTAAACGATTGCTGTTGTGATGGGTTAAAATTATAGTGCCTTTGTGGGGGCAAGGGAAATTGTTGGTTCCCAGATCTATAGTTTGTTTGGAATTGAGGTTTTCTGTAGTCTTGTGGAAAGTAAGGTAACTGTGGGTCAAATTTTTGGTAGGGGTTATTCAAATTTCTCCTAGGTGGAGGTGGTGGTACCATTTTATTAGAACTATGTGCTTGAGTTGCTTGAGTGCCTGCGAACCGCCTGACTAATAGCAATTTCTATTTTGTGGATTATGGTTTGGGTTGGGAGGATGGTTATTGTTGATGACTGGAGGACGTATAAAGTTATTTGGATTCATGATGTTTAAAAAAACCAAAAAAAACTTTTTAATAATTCAATCAGATCCAAAAAAAAATTGTTTATCAAATTTAAAAGAAAGTTTTTATTAGCACAGAACTTTCCTACTGGGTATTTCTAGAATTTTACACTCACTTTTCTTAAGCTTATCAATCGTTAATAATAATAATATTCAACTAAATAATACATAATATCTAACTAATATTTTACAACGATACACTCATTTCATTGCTGTTAACTTTTGTGGCCGTTCTGCAGTTGAGGGCACTGTTGCTGAATTCCTCTACCGTTTTTACGTTTGCGTGCACTGTTGTGGTTGTAGATGAAATTCAGCTACCGCTTTGTAGAAAATTTTGATGTCTGCTGCCGCTTTTACAATTGTTGGCACTGTGTCGGTGTAGAAAATTTTAAGTCTGCTGTTGTATAAAGTTGTTGGCACTGTTTTGTAGAAAACTTTAAGTTTGCTGCCGCTGGCTTTATAATTTATTTAAAAAGTCTTAGTTTATTACTGCTTCTTTATTACGATTTTCTGTTGGTTTTATGAATTTCGTTTAGAATGTCTTATTTTACTGCCACTTCGTTATTACGATTTCCAATAGGTTTAATCATTATCACTCTTAAATTTTTAGCATTTTTTCTTAAAGTCTAACTGGTAGGTGTTAACGCTTCTCCCCCTTTTTCCCTTACTGGTGACTCGGGCAGCCTTTAACACTGCGGAAAATGTTTTCCGATCCGGCACAATAAGACATACGCGTACACGATATTTTGTTTGAATCACTGTTTGCGCAAGTCTCTTTTTTTTCTTGTTACGTTGGGCGCCAGATAAGTAAAACTATACTTAGTTATTTTTTTATAATCATTTTATTAGTTAAATAAAAACTATACTTTATTATTTGTTTATAATAATTTTATTCTAAATGCAGATGCAACTGCTTTTAGTGAATGGTACTTTACGACTAACTTTACAAGTGAACTTTAAAAATATTTTAAAAGAATTTATTCAAAGAATTGCACATTTTGCTGTAACGTGATCAGTAGCTTGCCGTTAGCTAGAGGTGCGGACATAGCGTCAGCAAATTAGTTCGAACTATCAGGTAAACAAAATACTGAGATTATGGTGAGCGTGTGAAAGTGCTATGCGCAGCGAAAAATATTTATTTCGCTTGAAATTTTTGTGTCGAGAACGTATATAAGCCGAGGTGCATGGGAATGACGTATTCAGTTGGAAATTGTACTTGTGACCGAATAACTGAAAAGTAATAAAATGATTCAGTCTTAAGATATCCGCTGGTTGTCGAAGATCGAAAACCGAATGCCAATTTAGTATTATGAGCGGTGCAACCCTGTCGAAATTTTCGTTGTATACCGAATTTAGAGTCGAATGTAATTTTGCTTTCGATTGTGTAGCGTATTGTGGGGAAATTTGTTAAAATGTAAGTAAATTAAACACTTAGTTTATTGTAAAAAAATTTTTTATTTCCCTTGGATTACCTAGGGCAGCCGGTCTCAGCGGATGAGTTGAAATAACTGGTTACATTAAAGCGACGCTAGCGACTAAATACCTACACTCTTGCCCTAATTTCAGTTACCGCACGTTATTAGCCGCGTGACTTCTGCACTTGCAATTGCTCGACCAGTTCCGCTTATTGTCTTGTATTTGTTTTGTTGTTCCCACGCGCAAGATATTGCTTTGCCGTCTCCTCAGAAATATTGTAATGCTTGTAGCTTTGGCTAATAGAGTTAAGAGTAAGGCGCTTCCTGATTGTATTTGGCGAGTATCAATAAGATTCCGTAGGTGTGTTATGTGCTTAAGGTTTTTCATATTAATTCTTTGTAGGTATTGGAGTGATAATGACTCGATATGTTCGGTGAAGTTAACGTGCTGTGTGGGAACCGCTTCGGGATGTGAAGGCATTACTTCATTCCAGTTGTTGTAAGTGGTGGTGTTTATTGTAATATCACCTTTGAATGTTACCAAAAAAGTTCCTCTAGCCAATCTTGTCGAATTTTCGTTTTGTATTATCGCTGGCTGGTCATTGATTAAAATTATGCCGTCGTCGATCTCCTCAATGACGGGCACGTGGTCGGCAGATTTGGATTTGCATTCTGCGGAATGTTGGTTAAGTAATTGTCGTACACAGGGACTTTTTTTCAAGGGTTGGCAGAAGTTTGCTGTCATGGCTTCTCTACAATTATAAAGGGGGATATCTTCTCAGTTGCATTTAGCTATAACATTTGTTTCCAAAGAAATAATTCTTCCCTTTTGGATAACGGGCAGTAACTTAACATTATTACAA
The DNA here is from genome assembly GCF_027943255.1 of Anastrepha obliqua. NCBI lineage: Eukaryota > Metazoa > Arthropoda > Insecta > Diptera > Tephritidae > Anastrepha > Anastrepha obliqua. The sequence goes on along the minus strand of NC_072897.1, from coordinate 40,302,205 downwards.
ATCCTAGCTATTTTTGTGTATTTAATAATGAAGTAAATAAGCTGTGTATTTTGAAATATCTTAAATTTGGAAACAGAAAGTATGTCAGTTATACTGGTATTTGTAGAGAGCTCAGCAGCTAATACATTGTTTATTTCCATGCCATTAAGCAGAGTGGGATTAATAACATTTACTTTTCCCAGAGCTACTGATGTTATAATGGTTTCTAACTCCATTATCACTGCTCTATTTCTAGTACTGACTAAAGAAAAGAGATTTCTCGTGTCGATCTGCGTTCGTTTTGCCTGTGCTAAAAGTTTATTAACTGTAACTGCCAGTTCGTTAATTTTTCTTTGTGTAACTGAATTAATCATTGCCTGCTGTTCATTTGCTTCTATTAGGGCTTCGGCTCTGGTCTCAATTGTTTGGAAGTCATCAAAGTCTGGGGTGCCGGTTATGTACTTTAATGCAGTCCCTAAGATATTAATGCCTCTGGCATGCCGGTGATGTATTCTGACCGCGTCTAGTAGTTTTAGTATTTCGTTAGCGTCGTTCCGGAGAAGTTGCCTGTCGTGGGAAAGTGGAAATTGCTCCAATATTGTGTCCGTCTCTTCCGCTATCGCTTCGAATTCTGTCAAGTTTGTCTTGTGGAGTAGGAAGTCATAGTTTTCGTGGAGGATCACTTTCCCTGTTGTTATTGGGATGTAGTTGGAGCTGGTATAATTGAATATCCTCGCATTGGCCCAATGATATATAGTCAAGTCATTGGAATTATTGTTGTCCCATACTAAGTGTTCTGGGACTAGCTCTTGCATCTCTTCACCTCGTTGCACTGGCAAAGTAAGATCATAATCTAAATCCGAATCACTTTCGTACGAACTTTCGTCTGAATAATTTGGGTCAATAACACTATCATCGTGGAAGTCACTGCAGCTCTCAGAATCACTCTCTTCTAATAAGCTTCGTATTACGTCTTCATCATTTATTCGTAAACGCTTTCTATCCCGGGTTGTGTCGCTGGTTGAAAAAAGTTGAAAATTGTAATTGTTTAATATGATACTGTTGGGACACATGCATCCCAATGGCAAGCTCTGCTGGGACACATATGTCCCAGATTTAGATTATGATCTATATCATATACAGTTTTAACACTATCAATTTCACAAATGTTTATTTTTATTCGCACGATATTACCTGTCCATGTTTCCACCAATTTCACAAAAAAATCACACTCAGTAGATCTATAGTTGTCGTTTTTCAACTTACTGACCTAGCACGTGCTACGATTTAACTACGACTGCAAAACATGTGTACAGAAAAATACAAAAGCGTCATACGGAGCATAATTGATGGTATATCTCGTAAAAAACTGATGGGAAGAAAATGCACAGCGTTAGTATTGAAAGGGTTAAGTTGGTTTTGTGAACTTTACGTCCGTCGATTAGAACAAATGTACCTAAATCGCTCTGGACTGTTTTTTCGGTGTAAAGTTTAGTGAATTTTTTTCCTATTCTCTTATTCGTCTTCACAGAAACCTTTTCTCCTGGCTTATATTGTCTTGTTTGTCTCTTTATATTGTGTTTTTTTAAATCATTTTGTTGGGTTTGTATAAGCCTATTTTTTATTTCGTTAAACAGTTCGTCTGGCGCTGCATGGATGATATCAATAGGTTTCCTGTTTGTCACGGAATGGACAGTGCGGTTGTACTTAGCCGTTGCTAGAAGAATTAATTCGGCCGAGTCGGAAATGCAAGTCTCGAGCTTTTGGCAGCGTGCAATTTCCGTAAGTGTACTGTGGAACCTTTCCACCTGGCCGTTCATTGTACTGTGAGCCGGTGGCGTGGTGTAGATTGTGACGCCGAAGTGGTTTTTTAGGATTGCTCTAATAGTTTCTGAATTCAGTGACCTCTCATTATCGCAAACCAGAAATTTGGTGTTTTTTGTAAAAGTTGATAGATGGGTTCCTTAATATCCACTATGGCTCTGGGTTTGATTGGAAAAACTATTGCAAAGTTTGTAAGAAAATGTGTTTTGTCTGTTGAATAAATGTCAACGTGAAGGATCTCTCCTGGGTATGAAGGTATGGGGGTTGATCCTATTTCGGGTTTGGGGGGTGTCGTTGGTATTTTGTTTCGTGACATATTTTGCAATTTGAAACTATTTCTTTTAGAATTTTCCTAACGTCGGGGAAGAAATAATTTTCCAGGATTTTGGAGGATTTCTGTTTGGTCCTCCTTATTAAAAATGTCGATAATCTGCTTTGTAGTGTGGCGGAACTTAACCCCTGGAAAAGATGTGGTAAGCTCGTTTTGGATTAGTGCCAAAGTAGGGAGTTCGCATAGCAATCCGTTAACAACATTCGGATTAACACATTGTTTTAAAGATTTCATTAGGTCACCTAAGTTATTAAAACTTATTTTATGTTTAACTCGTGTCCTAAAAATAATAGCCGTGCTAACTGGTAATGTCTTTCCCTCTTCCAGAATAATTTGGGTTTGGAAGCAGTTAATCGGGGTTTTTACTGTGGGTATCGTTTGAGTCAGTGACAACTCACTGTTAGCAACCATGCTTTCCGAGTTTAGCTCATGGCCTAGTGTGTTTATATGTTGGCGTGAGAGCGCATCAGCAACAAAATTTTCCTTGCCTGGTTTGTAATGGAACGTTGGTGAATATTCCTCCACAAAAGCGCGCCACCTTTTCATCTTAGCATTTGGGGTTTTGTCGGATAAAGCGAAGGTGAGCGGCTGATGGTCCGTAAAGATGTTCAGGTGTTTTACGCCGTACAAATAATTGCCAGGTTTTTGTAGTGCCCATATTATTGCCAAGGGTTCCTTTTCATTGGTTGCATAGATCTCTTCTGTTGGAGAAAGGGTTCTTGAGATCATTGTGTTGTTGTTAAGTCAAATGGTTGTTTGTAGTCGGAATAAAGAAGAAGTACATCCTTTGATGCAAGAATGTTTTTAACTTTATTAAACGCGTTGAGTGCTTCTTCGTCTAAGTTTATTGCTATTTTCCGAGATTGGTTAGTGCCAATGTTCCCATTTACCCCGCGTAGGTATTTTGTTAGGGGTTTGGTAACCGAAGCGTAGTCTTTTACAAATCGTCTGTAATAGCCAGCTAGTCCCAAAAACGATCGTAAAGCTCACTTTCCTGAAAGAATTTAGACTTGTCGGCGGACACTCGCATATTAGCAGAGTAGAGTTTGTTTAATACTTGGCCGATGTCCTTTAGGTGTTGCTCAGCGCTTTCTGAAAAAATTATGACATCATCTATATAGACGTGTCATATTTTTCCGATTTCTGCCCTAAGTACATCGTCAGTGGCCCTCTGGAAAATACTGGGAGCATTTTTTAGGCCAAAGGGAAGTCTACAGAATTCGTACTTTCCGTTATTGACCGAAAATGCAGTTTTTTCTCGATCTCTCTCAGCTAGTTTAATCGTGGAGAAAAAGTTAGCATTTCCCATGTTTGCCAAAATTACAGACGTGTCGGCTATCGGATACTTGTCACTCATTGTTTTTAAGTTTAGTTTCCTAAAGTCAATTACGAATCGTGACTTCCTATTACCATCTTCATCGACGCCCTTCTTACTTACTACCCAAATTGGATTATTGTAAGGGGAACGGGATGGTCTTATTACACCGTCTTGTAACAAATTCGTTATCTCTTTATTGACGAATTCGGCTGATGCCATGGCATATGGGTAGCTCCTAGAGTAAACAGGAAGATCGTCGGTAGTCCTTATTGTTCCTACAATGTCAGTGTTATATGGTAGTGCTTCATTAGGGTCCGCGAAGACTCTAGCGTGCTGCTTCAACAATGCAGGAATACTTAACTCGTTATTTGGCGTTTCGACATCCGTTTCTATAAATTTATTAACGTCAGGATAATCGTGATATAATATAAAAGCTTTTCCTGTCCACCGTTGTAACTTAAAAGTCCACTCATCAAATCTATTTTACCGTTCACTTCTTTGAGTAGGTCGAAACCTATAATACCGTCAAAGGTGTTAAGACTGGGTAGGATGAAGAAGCTGATGTTTCTATTCAAAATGTTTATGGTACAGTATTTGTCAATCCTAGTGGTGCCATGGATTGATTTCACCGTAAAGGCGTGACTTACGGGTTTGATTCCCCTTAAGTCTTTGAGCGGTTTTACGTAGCTTTTTGCGGCACCGGTGTCGATGAGGAATTTTATGCCTCTTCCCCCGATTGTCCGCTCGACATAGGGCAAGAGGGATTTCATCCAAAAAAATTCACGTCGTCTTTGGGTTCATCTTGACACTCGACTGGGTTCCACTCTACATTATGGTAGTAATTGTCATATAGAGCATCATTACCATATTCTTCCTCGAGTTCGTCGTGTTCTTGGACAAGGTTGTTTATTCGTTGTACCTTTTGTATTGGCTGTTGATCACTCCCGTGTGATCTCTTTTCTGGTCGTGGTGCTACCTGTCCAATAGTCTGGTTGGTGGTGTTTCAGATGGGCAGGCCACCTGGTGTGCCGGTATATGGACGAGATGTTCTTGGATAGGTTCCTAGACGGTTCCTCTCGTCATTACCATTTATTGGTTGGGGTCTGTTTTGTCTGAACCTGGAGAGTGATGGGTCTATGTCCATTGGTACAGGCGTTTGTTTCTGTTTTAAGAAGGACCTTGACAGTTTGGGAGTCCATCGTTTAGGGAAATCTCAAATTCAAGTACTATCTTTATTAATTAATTGATTAATTTTTATTTCTCAAATTCAAGTAGTACCCTTGTTTATTAATTGATTAAATTTTAGTTTGAACGTTTAACCTTCTATAAATTACACTTTATAACTAAAAAAAAATTTTTTTTTTTAATTTTATAGTTGCTGAGTTTTCTACTTACATGAATATTCCCATTCTTATGCTAATTAGTATTAGTATTCTTCTCCGGTGGATGATTGTTGAATTTGGGTGCGATTTATCGTCCCTCGTTGGCAACGCCTCTGCGTGGCGCGCAAAGCCGTATATATTTTTGGTGGTTTTATTTTGCTTAAAAATTTCTTTAAGTATTGTATTTTCACCTGATGGTTTTATTCGTAGTTTTTTTTACTTTAGTGGTTTCTTTGTATTTTCACCTGATGATGGTTTTATTTGTATTGTGGCACTTCTATGGTGACACTTAGTCCTTTATTTAATTTTTCTGGTTTATTGTAGCACTTCTATGGGGGCACTTTATTTATTGTGGCACTTCTATAGTGGTACTCAGTCTCAAAGTTTAAAAAAAATTTTTTTTTTGATTTATTGTTGCACTTCTATGGTGACACTTTATTTATTGTGGCACTTCTATAGTGGTACTTAGTCTCAAAGTTTTTATTAAAATTTTTTCAAATTTTTAGGAGGTGAGTCCGAACCCACCGCCAAAACTCGCGTGTCTTTAACAAGGATTTTTCTAGCTTGGCCCCATGTTGGGCGCCAGTAAATTAAACACTTAGTTTATTGTTAAAAATTTTTTTATTTCCCTTGGATTACCAAGGGAAGCCGGTCTCAGCGCATGAGTTGAAATAACTGGTTACATTAAAGCGGCGCTAGCGGCTAAATACCTACACTCTTGCCCTAATTTCAGTTACCGCACGTTATTAGCCGCGTGACTTCTGCACTTGCAATTGCTCGACCAGTTCCGCTTATTGTCTTGTATTTGTGTTGATGTTCCCACGCGCAAGCCTATAAGTGTCTCGTCGGCAGAATGGCCGTATGAGTTAGTAAAGCAGTATTGGACTTTTGCTTGTTGTTATGTGCAAGGATATAGACCCGCCGTCAGCAATTCGGTGGGAGGGGTGTTTTGGCCGGATGCGTTATTAAAGCGGTATTGAACTTTTGCTTGTTGTTACATGCAAAGCTATAGACCCGTCGTCGGCAAATTTGGTCGAATCGATGTTTTGGCCGGATGAGCCGATACCTATGTTAACTTGTATGTTGTTTCCGATTATTTATTGTTTAATAGTAACCAAATAATAAACATATACTAATTTTCTTAATTTTATGCAGGTCAAAAGTGGTGAGTACCAAACAGCAATTAGAAAGGCTGGATGCATTAATGGAAGGGAATCCACAATTCCCAAAGGGATTTGCACCAAAGTTCAATAATTTGTGTTGTTTTTTTTGCAGAATAGTGGAGAGCTCTTGCCTGCAACAAACATCTAAATCGGTTTTTTCAAGACTCCAATTGTTCTCTCAATGATACTTCTCGCATGTTGTGTGTTGTATGTCCTTTGTGGAGACCCTTCCTCAGAGTTTCTGAACGGCGTCATTAAATATGGTTTTATAGCGTATACAGCATCACAGAGACAGACAAAAAATATTAAACACGGAATTTCAATTGGTGTTTATTACATTCCGAGGAGCTAAGTATTGCGACGGCCATTGAGATTTTGCTCCTCAAAATGCGCTTTTAATGGCGACATGTTGAAAACCATAGAATCATGAGTATGTCTTGGACTTTTCGCATTTATATAAGTTATTTTCATTGTATGATCACAAACTTAAAATTTACATTATTCGTATTGAGATGAATCGTCGAACCACAACTCCGTTGTACTCATTTTCACAAAAAATACTTTTTTTTAACATTTAAAAATGTTGTTAAAAAAGAATTTCAATACAATCGCTTTTTCTTTTATTTTGATTTGCTGTGTCAGCTGAGAAAAAATTATCTATTGTAAATGCGTCGATCGATCGAAATTCACAATAGTCTTATTCTTCAGCGAATGAGCATCATAATACCAAATGAAAATGAATGGGCCAGAGTAAATCTTGGCCCTCGGGCTGTGTTTTAAATAATTACAATAGAGCTTTGTTTGTCGGTCATGAGACACATTAACAACAACGAATTTTGCCTCCATCAGCAAAAGTCTATTCTATTACCACTCCATGATGTGCAGAAGCTAAGATGTGACCAATATCGCAGTGCTATTCGTGGGCTTATTCGAATCACGTAATAAAACCGACAGTATTGCAGCACAGTTGCAACATTGTTGCAAATTCTAACCTGATACATTTCTGATGTTCGGTACTTATTTCGCATAGAAAGGTGAATGTGAATACGCATATAAAAGTAATAAAGTTTTCAATAAATATTTTTCTTTATAATTTCCTTATTCACGGTGATTTACTAGAGTAATGAAATGAAATAAATGACAATAAATTAATGATAAAGAAAAGAGAATCATACAAACAAAAGTTTTATTACAAATATTTGAAAGTCTTTGCGTGCAACAATAGCGTAGGAGCGCTATACTTTTGCCAAAGTTGCCAAAATTTCACATTGAACATTATATTTTAAAAAATCATGCAACACACGATTGTGATTGTAACTCAAACAAGCCCGCTGTCTTTCTTCGTAGTGCAATAACAATTGCACGGTGTTCGCCAAATAAAATTTCAGCACAGGCCGTGGTTATGCTGTCGTACATCAAATGTGTTTGTTTGCTCTGCTTAGTGTACTTATGCCCGAATTCTGTAAGCAGTCTCAAGTCACTTATTGAGACTTTTCGTGGTGAAATTTGATTTTGAGACTAGTTGCAATTCAATAAGCAATCTTACGTGATTAGTCTAAAAAAAGTCATTAATTAGTGATCTACTTCTGAGCAACTCACAAAACGAAAAATATGGAAGAGGAATTAATTATTTTATATACATAGGTATATTGCAAAAAAAGCGCGAAAATGAAGAAGTAATATGTTTTGGGTAAAAATTTCTTAAGAACACGAATAATTGTGTATTTATTGACATTTTAGGACTATGCGTAGACGGATTCTGGCAAATTTACGCAGCAGGGAAGACCCATTTCTTCTGGAAAAAGACGTTTGAAAAGTTTGAGCGGAATTCGAGAATTTCATTTGAGCTTCGTGTTGGCTTGATACAGAGAACGTTAAAGTATAGAGAAGTCTCAATGACAGGAACGTATGGAATTTCGAGGGGTACTCGTTTCGCGAAGACTAATCACCACAGACACATTTTTCAACAAATGTTAACATTAAGGGGCTGAATTATGTAAATTTAGCAGCAATCGATAAGAATTTGTTGGTGATTAGAAGCAAAGAATGTTAAGGTAGCTTTTTAATATGACCTACATATAATATATTTGATTTTTTTCCTAATCATCCAAAATTATATACATATGTTATGTCTGTCTGTCTGGTGTCTGTAAAACTTTGTTGAATTCCCTTCAACTGAACCAAAATCCTCTATAGAAAACGCTTCATTACCAGGCACACAGGAAGATGGCATATGCAAATGTAAATTTGTGAATTTATATACATATGCGCATATGTATATGCTGTATGTATGTATGCTCACCTGCCACAGCTCAAAATAAAACGGTAAAACTTCTTAAGAAATCCAGCGTGCATTCATAGGCGCAGCGCACATTCATAGGCACAGCATTGTATGTACAGTAACCTTGAAATGTGTAGAGGCACCTTCAAATGCTCTGATGTTAGAGTAATATATGTTTCTAACTTTGGAGATATATGCATATATTTTGTGCACTTTTTATCAATTGAAGAACTACATACGTAAAGTAATATACTAATTAACTATTTACCTACTATCAGAGAACAAAAAATAATTGTTTTGAAATTTACTTCTAGTATTGAATGTTCTGTGTCGGACAACTTTTTTATAAGCTACTTATGTTTTTTTCTGCAAGTTACTGTATGCTCATGCGCGCACTTGACGCACAGCAGCTGCGGCTGCCGAGCATTTAGAAAGACATATTTACATACATATATTGATGCATACATATGTAGGAAGCCGCGGGCACTCGACTTGACAAAAATTCAAGATTTTTCAAATATTGGCAAATAATTCTACGCGAAATATTCCAATATTGACTATTTTCGAATGGTCGAGAAAATTGGCATATGGTGGCTCGTTTTATGAATGAAAATACTTTGCTACTAATGAGCTCGAATTTATCAATGAATTTTTTGATGATGAGTTTTTGTTGAAACTATTCAGCGCCGTCCCGACTATTTTGAGCTGTTCAGCACCATGGCAACTAGAATGATGGCCGCTACGCCTGCGGCTATGACTGCATTTTGTTCTTGTAGTCGCTAGGCATAGAATTTTAGCTTTGAACGACATACGCATTTTGAGGAATAAAGTGAGTGCCCTGTGTGTGCGGTTGTATGTACATGCATATGTGTATATTAATAAGCATTGTTTTGCTTGAATTCAATTCGCATATTTATATTTGCATATGCCATCTTCCTGTGTGCCTGGTAATGAAGCGTTTTCTATAAAGAATTTTTTGATTTGATCAATTGAACCTACATACATAGTTAGGGCATCAAGTGTGCATATACGCACATGCAAATACGTCGATGCATATGCAGTAGAAATTGTTTTAGCACTTGCAGGAATTCGATCATTCGAATATTTACTCCCCAATTATTGCATGAAATATGATAAGGCGATGCTCGTGAGGTAGATCATGTTGCTTCAGTGCATAAATATGCGTGCAACACTATATTTATTAAAGATACAATAGAACTTAGTTGTCCCATATATGTATGCAAATACGTTTCTTTGAAGTTTTCTTTTATTTAATTATTTTAAATTTCAAACTTTTATACGATCTAAAAAAAGCATACATATATGAATTATTCCCTGTAATATACATATGTAAATTGAAAAAAATTTCGTTTGGCAAAGGAACAAAAAATGCATATTCAAATGTACATAAACATGATAAGGCAATGCGTCGTTAGATAGGTCATTGTTGCTGCAGTGCGTGTGCACATACATACATTTGTAACACTATAAGAATTGAAGATGCAATTGAACTTTTGCACAAATATAACTAACATAATATATGTGACTAGCAACCCGCCCAGCTTCGCACGGGTATAAAATATATACCCTATGTCACTCACTGAAAAAATTATTAAAATCGATCCAGTAGTTGTGGCTTATTCATTACTGCCCGTGGCCCGCACGCGTTAAATTTGGAGTAAAACAATTCCCCTTTTTTTATATCATGAAGATTTCCTGTTATCTTTGGGATATCTAAATTCATACCCTACATTTTTGCATATTAACTTTTTGCATTTTTACATATGTGTTTATTTTATTTTTACAACAATTACTATATTACAGAATGTCTTTATATACAACGTTCATAGCCTTCTTGTCATTAGACAATACAAACATGTTTTCTCTAGAGGTTACTCTTGAAAGAGCGACATACAGTTGGCCATGTGAAAAACAGTCAACACTCAAATCTAAGCCTGCAACGTTGAAGGTTTGACCCTGAGATTTATTAATGGTCATTGCAAAAGATGTCTTTACCGGAAATTGTAAGCGTTTAAATTGGAATGGTAGATCCGATGGTATCAGAGGGATTCGGGGAATCAATACATCTTCTCCGGTACCACATCCTGTGAGTATTGTGCACTCTATTATGAAAGTTTTCAGTGATTTTACCAGCAAACGCGTGCCATTGCAAAGTTTAGGTGGACTTAGGTTTCTTAATAAAATAACAGGACAACCTATTTTCAGCTCCATTTTGTGAGGAGGGAGTCCAGACGGGTTCAAAGAATTTAGAAATTCTGTAGGAAATTGAACAGCTTCTTCCAAATCGAGAACAGTATCGACCGAGTAGTATATTTTCGTCGGCGCATCAATCTTTGAAATAATCAAGTTATTTACTTTATCTACTTGTTCGTTAGTTGGTGACAGAATAGCTCTTTCTTTAAACCAAGATATTGTCTTATAACTTATGTTATCAATGTCAGGATAGACATTGTTGACTAACTCTTGGATGTTGTCTATCAAAACACAAAGGTTTTCTAGGTTAATCCTTCCCTCACTTTGTATTAATTCTCCATTGCCAACTTTTAGCAGCATCTCTGGAAATAGCCTGTTCTCACGTGAAGATGACGAAACCCTCATATTAGTTTTAAGATCTAATTTATTGACATGCGACCAAAGGTGGGATCTTTTTAGCGAAGCATTTATTTCGTCAGCACGTGTTCCTCGAGTCACAACTGGTAGGATTTGACGGAAATCTCCTGAGAACAGAATTGTACATCCACCCATAGGTGAATTTTTGTTGCGCAAATCGCGCATTGTCCTATCCAGTGCTTCCACAGACGTCTTGTTTGACATGGTAGCTTCGTCCCAGACTATTAATGAGCAGTCACGCATCAATTTTCCTGTATTGCTCTATCTAGAAACACTACAGACGCTGTTATCATCATCGGTTGCGATTTTCAGCGGGAGCTTGAATGTAGAGTGTGCGGTTCGGCCTCCTTCCAAAAGAGTAGCGGCAATGCCGGATGACGCAACAGCTAACGCAATTTTTCCGGTAGATCTCACTTTTTTTAAAAGCAGATTGATTAAAAATGTTTTTCCTGTGCCTCCTGGGGCATCAAGGAAAAACAATTTCCCTTCATTGTTATCAATTGTTGATAGTAATGCAGTGAATACTTTTTTCTGATCGATGTTTAATCGTGGCTCATCTTGAGCTATATTTTGTAAAAGTCTCGTTTGATCGTATGATGTTTCTCTTGTGTACTCGGCACTATTAGTTAAATCAGAGTTAGTAGTATTAGCTGGCATCGGCAGCCCAAAATCCTTGATCGTTTTACCCGAAAGTAATTGCACTATTTTGTTTAATTCAAATAATGCTTCGTCAAATATGTTTTGGTCATATTGTACATCAACAGAGTTTGACTCATGCCGTCGCCGAATCAGAATATCACTGGCCATATTTTCTTGAAATTTATTCCATAGACTAACAGAATCAGTTACTTGACAAAACACTACTATGACGGCAAATAAATATCTTAATGATGTAGCTGAACTACAAACAGCTGCTTCTGATAATGTATTTTCCCAGTGAGAATCGTCTTCCAAGAGCCCCATAGCTTTGCATGCTGCTTGATAAGTATTGTAAACAACACCTTGTAAAGTTCTTAGGTGAGCAAAGGATGTCGGGCCTTTTACAATATGAAGTAGCATCTATACTAATATTATAAAGAGGAAAACTTTGTTTGTTTGTTTGTTTGTAACGAATAGGCTCAAAAACTACTGGACCGATTTTAAAAATTCTTTCACCATTCGAAAACTACATTATCCAAGAGTAACATGGATTGCATTTTATTTTGGAAAAAAATAGGGTTCCGTAAGATATTTGGATTTTTCGGACACAAACTGAAAAAAATCTTATATATAAAATAAAGTCAACTTTTTGTGTGTGTTCGCTAAACGGCCGTGTCTGCACCGAATTAAACCAAACTTACACACATAGTTAAGAAGGTATTGAAGATGGTTTCCGTATAGTTTGGATACCTATTGGTGGATAGGGCTCGAGATATAGGTCAAAACGTGGACCCGGGTAACCCTAGGATGTGTATGTAAAATATGGGTATCAAATGGAAGCTGTTGGTGAATGCTTTAGTTCAGAGTATTTCCATCCGCTCCGTGACTAGGGTCTCGAGATAGAGACCAAAACGTGGACCCTAGAATGTGTTTGTACAATATGGATATCAAATGAAAGCTGTTGATAAGTGCTTTAGTACGGGGTAATTTTCATACCTATTGATGACTAGGATCTGGAAATATATGCCAAAACGTGGACCCGCCGTGTCTTTGCACCGAATTAAACCAAACTTACACACATTTTTAAGGAGGTATTGAAGATGGTTTCCGTATAGTTTGGATACCTGTTGGTAGATAGGGTCCCGAGATATAGGTCAAAACGTGGACCCGGGTAACCCTAGGATGTGTATGTAAAATATGGGTATCAAATGGAAGCTGTTGGTGAATGCTTTAGTTCAGAGTATTTCCATCCGCTCCGTGACTAGGGTCTCGAGATAGAGACCAAAACGTGGACCCTAGAATGTGTTTGTACAATATGGATATCAAATGAAAGCTGTTGATAAGTGCTTTAATACGGGGTAATTTTCATACCTATTGATGACTGGGATCTGGAAATATATGCCAAAACGTGGACCCGCCGTGTCTTTGCACCGAATTAAACCAAACTTACACACATTGTTAAGGAGGTATTGAAGATAGTTTCCGTATAGTTTGGATACCTATTGATGACTAGGGTCTCGAGATATAGGTCAAAACGTGGACCCGGGTAACCTTTGGATGTGTATGTACAATATGGGTATCAAATGGAAGCTGTTGGTGAATGCTTTAGTTCAGAGTATTTCCATCCGCTCCGTGACTAGGGTCTCGAGATAGAGACCAAATCGTGGACCCTAGAATGTATTTGTACAATATGGGTATCAAATGAATGCTGTTGATAAGTGCTTTAATACGGGGTAATTTTCATACCTATTCATGACTAGGGTCTCGAGATATAGGTCAAAACGTGGACCCGGGTAACCTTCGGACGTGTATGTACAATATGGGTATCAAATGGAAGCTGTTGGTGAATGCTTTAGTTCAGAGTATTTTTCATGCCGCTCCGTGACTAGGATCTCGAGATAGAGACCAAAACGTGGAGCCTAGAATGTGTTTGTACAATATGGATATCAAATTGAAGCTGTTGGTGAATGCCTTAGTACAGAGTATTTTTCATGCCGCTACGTGACTGGGGTCTCGAGATATAGGTCAAAACGTGGACCCGGGTAACCTTTGGTTGTGTATGTACAATATAGGTATCAAATGAAAGCTGTTGATAAGTGCTTTAATACGGGGTAATTTTCATACCTATTGATGACTAGGGTCTCGAAATATATGCCAAAACGTGGACCCGCCGTGTCTTTGCACCGAATTAAACCAAACTTATGCACATTGTTAAGTAAGTATTGAAAATGGGTTTCGTAAAGTTTGGTTGTAATTCGGAGCAGTGGCAACGGGTACAGCGTTCTTTTGAGCCAGCCATAATGTCGCTTACTTTTTTAACGCTTGGGGCGGAACTGAACTGTCAAATTGACAGTGTTAGTTACAGTGTGTCAATATTTCTTTCTGATTTGGATGCCATAAGGAAAAAACGTAAGTGCACATGTAAAAATTGTTTGTGAATTTTTTTGGAGTGGATTTTGGAACAGTGAATAATTTCTTACGAAATTTGAGAATTTAATGTGAAATCCGAATGAAATTATGTGTTCGTGGAAAAAACAATTTTTTTCGTTTTTTTTTTTTTAAATATAAATGGATAATGGTTAAAAAAGCTCCAATGCTTAATAAAACATATAAATTGAAACGAAAAATTCATGGATGATCAGGAAAAAAGACGATTGTTTATTCATATGCGTTGATTTGAAATTTAAAAACAATCTTCTTTTTTCCTGATTTTCAATTTATATTTTATATTTACTCAAAAACAAATAGAAAAACAAAAAATATTGTTTATGCCAAAGCGCTTGAATAAAGAATAAACAAATAAATAATATGAAAACCATATATTTTCTGTTCTAAACCATATCTATTCTATTTTAGTGTGCCCAGCGAAGGGGGCCGGGTTTGCTAGTTCTCAGATAAAAGCATTCGCTGTTGTTGGGATGAATCACATAGACTCTGCCAAGAGCATCCGTTTTTTTTACTCCGGGGAAACCATCAACCGCAGTACCTTTTTTTCGCCGTTGAAAAGCTTTAGAACTCTGGTTCCATGTATAGTAACTTGGAACTCTGTCATATGTCAGTGTTTTCGCGAAATCATCTTGAGCACATAACTTGAAGAATGCTGTCAATGTTGTATCCGGCGGGTTATTAATAACTTCTTGTATATTGTTCTCAGTAAAATACACCCTTTGTGCATTTTCTAAATGAACTGCAAGGTGGACAATTGTGGGAGACCGGTCGTGCACTTCGAATGATAAAATCCTCCATACAGCTTCAGAGCTGCAGATGTAACGTCCAGACTGATATATTTCCACTTCATTTGGTGATTGTATGCTGAAAGTGGCTTGATCACTGCCTTTATTAATATACTTAGTAACATATTGGATTGACTTTATTGAATTGCACAACTCCACGTTGATGTGGGCATCAAAAATTTTCAAAAGGAGCGGATTATAGGGAACGATCCATCGGTTGTCAATATCAATGTTTCGGACGGTAGCAATTTGCCCACCCCCTTCTGGCGATCGTCGACGATATTTGGGGTATCCATCATCGCTAGTAATTGTTTGAGTTTGGAACAACTTCGGAAATTTTTTGGTGCATTTAGAATCTCGCATACATGGAGAATTCGGGTTTAAAGTCCCGCAAGGGCCGTGTACCATATGTTTCTTTACGATTTCGTATAGGATAGGATCTTCATCTTTATCCGGTAATTCAGCTGAAATAACCCTGTCAATTTGGTTTGGTCTAATTTTGTTCACTAACCACACCAGCAGGTGTACATGTGGCAAGCCACGCTTCTGCCATTCTATTGTGTACATATGACAGTGCGGCGGACCGAATATATGAGATTTGTTAATGAGGTGCAGAATTTTCTGTACTTTTAAATGGAAGACTCTGTTAACTATATCGTATCTGTCTTGTGGTGAATTGGTGTTAATATTTTCTCTGATTTCCGACCAATTTGGGTTACATGTTGCAGTTATAAATAAATCAGGTTTGCCGTACTTTCTGACGTAAGCCATGGCGTCTTGCGATTTTTCGTGTAAATATCGAGGTCCACCTGTGAATGATGAAGGTAGTATAACCAACTGCCCAATGCCGTTGTGGTGTTCATTCGCCTGTAAAGCATCCTGAAGATGAACGTAATTTTCGGCTCTCAATTTATTTTGATTATTACGGATGTAGGCCAATCTCTCAGATTCAATTTTAGCATATTGATCTACCAAGTATTGGTTTGTTAACATTCCATATCTAAGCAAAGTGTTGAAATCATTACGTCTTGTCATTATACGGTAGCAATAGTAGTTCATACATGACACTGTTTTACGCAGAGGTGTACCACCGATTGGGTCAACTTGAGAAATATTAATAGCATAACCATTTTCTCCACGACATAGCATCAAAGGATATTGTAAGCTGTCATAAGATCTGTGTAACTCTGAAATTTTTTGCAAATTATCATCACGACTATGCAATACAATATCTCTTTTGTCAAATTGCTGTCCGGCTATCACCACTGCTACTTCACTCGTGGAAGGCGCATTGTATCGTCCTCTGTGTTCTCCAACAGGAACTTTATTTGCATGGATTACGACATTAAAGTCAGGAGTATCTGCTGGAACACTCTCAATCGCAGTTTTGAAAGACTGTATGTAGCAATTATGAGAATGTAACATATCTTGGAGAGATCTAATCAAATCTCTATCAATTGGCCGTGCAACACTTGAACACCTCGTAGATGCTTGTGTATCTGGATCTGCAATAAAATATATTTGCAGGAATTTGTGATCATCGGGTCGAAGTGGTAGCAAGCTCCCAGCTAAGTGGTATACTTGCCCTTGAATTTTAAATGTAGGCATGAAGCCACGCTCAACGACTTGCTTACTCTTAAAAGAGGTCATTTGAAATGCGTTATTGTAATGGCGTATATAGCGCATGAAATGATTAGATTTCTGATGATCACCCGTAAGAAGAGAGTGAAGTGGTTCAGGTGGAGGGAGAATTTCTTCTAATTTGACTTTTCCTTGTAAACAACACATACCTTTCGATTCGTCCTTGAATTTCAATGCGAAACAATGTTCACACACTACTGACATAGTACCTATTGATACTATTCGGTCGTCCTTGTAAGAAATCGAAGGATCATAATTCATGGCCGAATTTTCTTTACTCACCCATGAATTAGTAACTCGTGCTGATGATTCTCTGGCTCTCTTTATTCGATGTCTGTCCTTATCTCGGGTGCGGCGAAGCTCACGCTCTCTTAAAGATTCTCCCTCTCTCTGAGCTCTATATCTATCCCGAAGCTGACTGAGTCGAGCCTCACGCTCTGCTGACGATTCTCTGTCCCTCTGAACCGTATGCCTATCTCGATCCCGGCTGCAACGAACCTGACGCTCTACTGAAGATTCCCTCTCTCTCTCAGCTCTATATCTATCCCGCATCTGACTGCGGCGAGCCTCACGTTCCGTTGACGATTTTTCATCTCTTGCTGAACGTAGTCTTCTGGCATCCACTGTACTACGACCTATGTTCGAACGACGACGTCTTCCAGCCATGACTTTATAATTTTTGTGAAAATTTACTCAGTTCTATATGTATGATTACCTATCCACAAATTGTCATATTATTAGTATGTGCCGCAGTTAAAAATATGTAAATACTTACCATTTAGAAACAAAAGATAATTACTGATGTAATATCTTGAAAAATATTTTTTTCAATTATATGCTGTAAAGAGTCATATACATAGATCTATATTAAAACAACAATGTATTTAAGGTATTTAATTGGTTAAGGATTAATGATGTACCTATTTGCTGAAATCACTTCGAAAATAAGCTATTAGTTGTCGTAAAAAGTAAATGACAAAAAATGTTATTGTATGGAATCGATAGCAAACTAAACGCGCTCCGAATCAATAAAAACTATTCAAAAACTGTATTTTAACACGTTCCCTGTCCCAATACAAAAATGCAAAATTGACCGACACGTCCAACAGCGTTTTTTGAGTAATTAGTTTTTGAAGTGAAAACTTCTTTAGAATCGTTGGGAGTGATTTGAGGAAAAGTGAAACGAAAAAGCGACCCTCTTGGCTACGGCTACGAAGCGTTATATTATATGTTGATATAAACGTAGCGACGAACTAAATAACTTTTAGGCCAGCGGCGATAGCATGGCACGGTAGCCGAGCGACTAGCAATGTGAGCTTCCGATCCAAAATCCTTGGTTCGAATCACAAGAAAAAAATTTTTTTATACAGTTATTTTATTTTATTTTATGATATGTTTATAAGGAGCTTTTTTTCATGGCAGAAATACACTCGGTGTTTTGCCATTGCCTGCTGAGGGACGACCGCTATTAGAAAAATAGTCTTCCTTAATTTTGGTGTTTTCACCGAGATTCGAACTGACGTTCTCTCTGTGAATTCTGAATAGTAGTCACACACCAACCCATTCGGCTACGGCGTTTGTTTAATTTTACTGATGCAAAAATGAGGGAAAATATTTGAATAAAGTTTGCTTACTGTTTACACATTTTCCAAAGGTGACGGAGAACCACAAAAAAAGTCGATTTTCAAACAAATACGAGTGCATATGTGTAATTGGGTTAGAGTTTCGGTCACGCCCCAGCAAAACCTGCGTGCATATGTGTTTGTAACATTCAAAAAAATGTAATTGTGTTAGAGTTTCGGTCACGCAGGTTTTGCTGGGGACGCTCATAATAGCAACCGCGTGTGTATTTTTATATTCGTAAATATTTTCATTTTTAAATATTTACCGCAACTATGCCGAAAAATAATGCAGAAAAGTGTCGTGAATATCGACAGAAAAAAAATCAATAAATAGCATCATGGAATTCATTCACGAAAATTTAATAAAGTATACACCAGAAGTATCGCGGATACTTATATTAGAAAAGATTAGGATAAAGTTCCAATGATTTTAAGTGGCGATTTTAACGTAAATTTTGCATTGGACACAGCGGTTCCTTCAATTGACTTTCTCAATACAACATTCAATTTAAAAATGTGTAACAATCGCACTGAATCGACAACACGATCAAAAACAACATTTGACGCGGTATTTCAAAGATATGTTGACAACATCGAAACCAAAGCATTTGTATCATATTTTAGCTATCATAAGCCACTCGTATCATTTGTTGAAATTGAAAACATTGAGGATGAATAATAATAAAATGAAGAAAATAAAATATGAACTTTATAGCAATATTATAATGAACCTATAATTATCCCGCTCCTAATGCTGCTTTCGTCTCATTCTCTCTCAGTTTGTTTTACGGAAGGTTTCACTTCTATCGCGTCTAACCGTTAGACTGGTATTTTTTTTGTAGTCATAGCTTTATATAATACTAATAATTAAAAAAAACGGATGTAGGGTATTTCTACCTGAAACACATATGGTCCATGAGCGTAGAGGGACATTTTTGCTTCTGCACGTTCATGAAACACATGTGGTTTATATACCCCCTGACGCACATATGGCTCAGGACGTGTCAGTGCTTATCAGGCGCACGTTTCCTGAACCATATGTGGCTCAGCGGACAGGGAACGTGTTAATTATGTGGGATTTACTAATATAGAACGTGAAAATAGCGTTTTATTTCGCTGTAAAACTAATAATTAAAAAAAACGGATGTAGGCTATTTCTACCTGAAACACATATGGTCCATGAGCGTAGAGGGACATTTTTGCTTCTGCACGTTCATGAAACACATGTGGTTTATATACCCCCTGACGCACATATGGCTCAGGAACGTATCAGTGCTTATCAGGCGCACGTTTCCTGAACCATATGTGGCTCAGCAGACAGGGAACGTGTTAATTATGTGGGAATTACTAATATAGAACATGAAAATAGCGTTTTATTTCGCTGTAAAATTGTATGTGCATATAATTACATGGAATTCAGTACATACATAGATACATATGTACATACGTCCGAAATGAAATAATGCGAGCGATTCGTAAATACATACATACATACATACGTCACCATACGATGTAATTCAACATTAATGAGGTGTGGTGAGATTATCGCTTAACGCCTGTTGCTTCATTCGGTTGACAGCGAACAAACACACAAACAGCTTTTTTTGGAAAAAGAGCTGCTTTTGTTTAAACAATTTTGGTTAAATAACAAATATATCATTTTTTTTTTTGATGCAGAACGAAAGTAAATATTTCAAAGTTAAAGTCTAAGAAAGTTTCATTTTAATTGGTTGATTCGTCTATGATTTATGGCCGTGAAAACAAAAAAATTATGTTTTTTTGCCACATTTTGACCGATTGCCACGCCCCCTTTATATATTTCTTCACATTATATAGATATAAACCTTCCTCTTCAATCAATCTATCTTTGAAAAAAAAAAACCGCATCAAAATCCGTTGCGTAGTTTTAAAGATTTAAGCGATTACGTCGACATAGGGACAGAAAAAGCGACTTTGTTTTATAATATGTAGTGATGTATATACATACATATATTGATATACATACATACCATATATATTCATCAATACACCAATATGCTCTTTGAATTCTTGTCTAAAATTAATTTCGACTCGAAAAATTAGTAAACATTTTCATCAAATTTACTAAAACGCACACAACAAAATGTGAGGTCGTTTTATAATGTATTTTGTTTGAATTCTTCTTTTAAAATTAAAGCAGCAAACATTAAAGTTACTTTGATTTTAAATGTTGGATTTTAAATCTTTATTTGGTTGTATTTGATTTCATACAGAAACCAAAAACTGAGCAGAGCCAATGTACTTGTACATAATTCACTGTAATCAGCTCTGCTAAGAAGTTCCCCTCTGTCGAGTTGAGTGAGGCACAGTGGTCGAAAAGTCCAAAAAACGCACCAAAACCACTAAACGTGTATAAAAATTAATGAAATATACTTACCTGAAGGTTTTCGGTGTCGCTGAATTCGAAAATGATGTTGATTTTTCAAAATTCAAAATGGCGGCCACAAGATGGCGGCCAACTGGCATAAAAATATCGTGTTTCGAGTCGAAATCAACTGATACTTACATTTTCGAGGTCGCTGAACTCGAAAATGTTGTTAATTTTTCTAAATTCAAAATGGCAGCTACAGAATGGCAAATTAATTTTGTATATACTATAAGTTTAAGGTGAGCTCCTAAAATAATGTAAATAACACGTAAAGAAAATGATAAATGTTTTATTGATAAACATGTTTTGTTCACAAAATGCTACATCACACTCTAATCGTCGTTATCGCTTTGGGTCTCGTTATCGCTATCAGTATCATGGTTCTCGCTTCTCTCATAACTCAACAATACAAGCGCTTCCGAAGATAATGTATTTTCTTTTTTCGGCTTTAACTTCTTCAAACTAGAAATATGGGGATCAGAACATACCAGAAGCCAATGGAATATGTCTTTCATTGTACTTTTTCTAGAACATTTCCCGCGAAAAGTGCTCCCTGTAACTCCTAATGTCTTTATTTCGGGCTTCTTGTGCCTCTTCTGATAACTGTCCGATAGGCAAAATAGCGGACTGGATAATTTTTGCGCCATGGATAAGAATATTCAGTTACATATAAATTGGCTGTTTCTGTGCAATAGCTCTCAAATAACGGTACATTTACATTAAAACCGCTGGATAAAACTTGTAAAATAACGTAAAATCGGTCGAATAATTCTTTCTTCAAGCCAAGAATTCTGCAGGATACTTCGAAGTTTTCAAAGAAACGTCTCGCGGTATTCCCCATACCAGGTTTCGGACGGTCAACTAACACATTCAATTCAACTTTGAACGCTTCTTGAATTTCAGATTTACGCTTTTTTAGAGCTTCCTTTACGTCCGCACCACGAGAATACCATTTCTGAATTTCTTTTTTGTAGCCTATGTGCAAAAGGCACTCAAAAAATCGTATCCAGCAATGCAATGTTGACAACCCGTATTCTAATTTAGAGTCGTCAACATATGCCGGATTCACACTGCACCCCGCGCCAGCCATGCTCGGGAAACGGCACGCGCGTGCTCACACGAAAATCGTTCATAAAGGCAAATCCACAAGAATCCGCAGTTGATTGAATCGCTATTTTATTGTAGACACTTTTCCGATCCCGAAACTGTAAGGCTCTAAGCTCAACTCGGTTCAACTAATGAACTGATTTTTCACTCAATATTGAAATTTTTATTAAACAAAAGAGAAATAAAACCCTTTCGTTGGACGTCTCTGACAGGCATCAATATCAAAATTATCATTCCAAGTTAGTATATAAATACTCCACTTAGCATCGCGTTGAAAATCCATCAGGCCTGGATATTCTCGGAATAGTTGTACTCTTTTTATAAACCAAAACTTTCGGATACACGCTCGAGGCAATACTGCAGCGTCACGCCCATTCATCGGAACGCTCAAGGTCGAGCGGCTGCCTGTTCAAAACAAAACGGGAACATCTATCCTCTAAAACATCTCGACAGTAACGCACTCTAAACACAATGAAGTCAATTGTATCCCGATCGGTGACAAAAATATTTCGAGGTTTTGGTTCGTTTTTTGGAATTTTCGACCACAGTGCGAGGTGGAAAAGTCTTCGCGGTCAGACTTCATTTTTGACAATTCACACTATTCGTAGCTCGTGAGACTTCTCTATACTTTAACGTTCTCTGCTGGATATTTAAATAAAAATATATAGGTATGCATTACAACATATTACTTTCAGTTTGTTTCAGTACTATATTTTCTGGCAAATGGCTCCTACCAAAGCCTTATAGGAAACTGCCACTTCTCGGCAATGAGTCTACCAAGCGTGTCGAGATGTATTGAGCAAATTTACAAAATGGTAGTGAAACACAAACACTTTGAAATTAGTGTTCCCAATGCGGTGGAGAATTACAAAGCATAAAGAGGGGGTAAGTTTCCAACATGGTACAAAATATCCATTTGCACCATTTCAACGGCTAAAAATTTGCAGTTTTTATAACAAATTCGGAATAAAAGGCGTCATAGGTGTTATTGAATGCACACATGTTGCAACACTTTCCCCGCAATCTTTAATCGCTGCAGTAGTGCCCCATGAGTATATGAATCGCAAGCGATACTACAGCATTAATGTTGAAGCCGTGAGTTTATAAAAAATAAATCCTGGTTTATCAACACTTTGCAATGTTTTTAACTAATAACCTCACTCCTAGATTTGCCACGACGAACTCATTTTTCAAAATGTCCATGCACGATTCCCAGGATTATGTCATGACTCCGGTATATGGACAACCTCGCCGGTGGGAATCAAACTCATCAGGGAACACATTTTGGGAGCATATAAATGGCTTTTAGGCGATTCTGGTTATCCTTTGGAGCCATGGCTTCTTACGCAAATAGCAACACCTACTTCCGCTAGCGAAAAGATGTTCAATAAAACACATATAAAAGCAAAGAACACAATTGAGCGTGCCTCTGTATCCAAAGAGCGCGTTCTCAGATATCCGCACAAAAATGCTACAGCTATCATCTATACATGCGCAATGTTCCACAATATGCTGCAAAAACGTGGCATATTCACTGATGAGGCCATGCTACCAGAAGACCCATCGAATGATGAAAATAGAGAACCATAAAGTCAAGAATATTATTCTGATGGCAGAAGGGCGCGGCTTTAAAACTTTTGTAAAAAATAAAATTTTAAACCTTTATATAAACATCAAAAACTTTTTTATTTATAAGACACATATAGTCACTTAACACTATTTACAACCGATATTCAATGGCAGCGGTATGTTGGGTTTTAACAGTAAACTTTAGAACTAAATTATACCAAACAAGTACAGTAGATTCTCTTTTTATGCGGTATATACGTTCCGCAAGAAACAGCATAAAAAAAAACAGCATAAAAAAAGCTACCAGTTCTATAGAAAAACTATAGATACGTTTCAAAAGTGCTAAGAACCGCATAAATCTGAAATAATGTAATAAAACCGCATAAAAAAAGGGTACTAGTCCCATATTATAACTATAGATACGTTCCATAGACCGCATGAATCTGAATTAATTAAATAAAATCGCATAAACAAAAAATGTATTTTTGAAAATTATATCTTTATTTAAGAAACGTCATCGAAAAATAAATTTACATCGTCAGAAATAGAATCAGACAATACCCGCATGTTGCGTATTCGTTTAGGATTTGGCGTAAAATCACTTCCGACACTTGAGGAAATGTACACGTCTGATCTGGATGGTGATGCAGGCGGTTCCATACTTGTAGGGTTAGCATTTTTGATATAATCTGTGATGAGTTTTTGCATAGCTGGTTTAGAATCTTGTTTATATGTACAATTCCCGATAGGTCGACATGCATTTTTAATTAAAAAAAAACCGCACTATTTTAAAACCGCATAAAAAAAAAACAGCATAAAAACAGAATCTACTTCGCTTTTGAGGAAATACAAATCGCAGTCTTCAAGTCAATCCATATACATATAAAGGGAAACTTTTTAGCTATTATCTTTTTAAACAGGTTGTTTAAACAGCTGACGCACGTTTCGTGTTTTGTTTGACTGTCAAACATCTTCAGTTTGATCTATAATTTAACCATGAATCGTCTTACAAACGAACAACGCTTGCAAATCATTGAATTTTATTATAAAAATGCGTGTTCTGTTAAGAAAGCTTAAGATCCACTTTTTTATCGAAAAATTGTGTTCAGCAACGAAGCTAATTTTTGGATCAATGGGTACGTAAATAAGCAGAAGTGTCGATTTTGGAGTGAAGATCAGCCAGAAGAACTGCAAGAGCTACCAATGTATCCAGAAAAGGTCACAGTTTGGTGCGGTTTATGGGCTGGAGGTATCATTGGACCGTACTTCTTCAAAGATGCTGCGAATCGTAACGTAACTGTGAATGGTGAGCGCTACCGTGAAATGATATCCAACTTTTTTCCCCCAAAATGCAAGAGCTTGACTTGCATGACATGTGGTTTCAGCAAGACGGTGCCACATGCCACACAGCACGTGTAAAAATGGACTTGTTGAGAGGCGAGTTCGGTGAACATTTTATTTCACGATCGGGGCCGGTCAATTGGCCACCCAGATCTTGCGATATAACGCCTTTAGATTATTTTTTGTGGCGCTATGTTAAAGCTCATGTCTATTCAGACAAGCCTGCTTCAATTAACGCATTGGAAGACAACATTAAAGCATTTATATGTGAGATACCCGCCGAAACATTGGAAAGAGTATGCCAAAATTGGATTAAGCGGATGGACCATTTGAAGCGCAGTCGCGGTCAACATTTGCATGAAATAATCTTCAAACATTAAATTATATGGACTGTACTATCGATTTAAATAAAAATGTCATGCATTTTTCTGATTTTTACGTGTGTTTTTTTGAAAAATTTTCCTATAGCTGTTATAAAATCACCCTTTATAAGGATGTACATACTTAAAAAAAAAAAATAACTAGTGTAATCTCCATTGATATATCAATATATACATATATACATAATCTATAGTATATGTGTATGAACAGGTAAAATAAGTACTTATGAACGTAACTTTATCAATCTTTATTGACAACAGCTCGCAATAATCCTAGGAATGCATTGGCCACGTTGTTCATGGAGTCACAAAAATGTTCCATACAGTTAAGACTTCGCTCTTTTTCTCTCTTCCTCATTCCTTTCGTTCATAGATTTAATCATGTTTTTGTTTAACTCCTCCGAATCTATTTTGCGGCGACGTGAAGGTCGTGGACTGTTAATTGATTCGTCGGTTGATTCCACAGAAGGAGTCACGGTGTCATAGGTAATTACTATTTCGCTCTGAAAAATAAAAAAAGCAGTTAAGTTTCCAGTCTATTGTAAACTATTTCAACAAGTACTCAAAGCTTGAGCACAATGATTTCAGCATCAAAACGTATAAACACTGTAGTGTAATAAACAACAGCCGTAGCCGAATGGGTTGGTGCGTGATAACCATTCGGAATTCACAGAGAGAACGTTGGTTCGAATCTCGGTGAAACCAAAATTAATAAAAACATTTTTCTAATAACGGTCGCTCCTCGGCAGGCAATGGCAAACCTCCGAGTGTATTTCTGCCATGAAAAAGCTCCTCATAAAAATATCTGCCATTCGGAGTCGGCTTGAAACTGTAGGTCCCTCTATTTGTGGAACACAAATAGGAGGAGGAGCTCGGCCAAACACCCAAAAAGGGTGTACGCGCCAATTATATCTATATACATATATAAAAATTAATGCCATTTTTCGTTGAGGCTTTATAACTCAAGAACGGGCACACCTATCCAAACCAAATTTTTAGGCTTTGTTTGGAATACTCAGTAGATGGTTTGTATTTTAAAATTTTAAGAATCGGATACCAGGGTCTCGAGAAATAGGCCAAAACGTGAACCCGGGTAACCCTAGGATATGTTTGTACAATATGGGTAGAAAATGGAAGCTGTTGATGATTTCTATAGTATAGAGTATTTTTCATACCGTTCCGTGACTAGGGTCTCGAGATATAATCCAAAACGTAGACCCGGGTAACCCTAGGATGTGTTTGTGCAATATGGGTACCAAATGGAAGCTGCTGATGATTCTATAGTTTAGAGTATTTTTGATGCCGTTCCGTGGGTAGGGTCTCGAGATATCGGCCAAAATGTGGACCCCGATAACTTAAGGATGTGTTCGTACAATATGGGTAGCAAATGGGAGCTGTTGATGATTGCTATAGTATAGAGTATTTTTAATGCCCCTCCGTAACTAGGGTCTCGAGATATAGACCAAAACGTGGACCTGGATAACCCTAGGATGTGTTTGAACCACATGAGTATCCATTGTAAGTTGTTGATAAATGCTAATGAAAAGAGGACTTTTCTTTTCGCTGGGTAACTAAGGACTCCAGATATAGACCAATTGGGAACTCGCCTTCAGGTTAAGACATTGCATTCTTATGTATTACAACCAGTTAAAATGGTATATTCAATCACATAACAATATATTCTTTTTACCTGAAGGCGAGTTCCCAATTGCAAAATCAGAAACAGAGAATCGGCCGTTGGAATGTATCAAACAACTTTTTTATTGTACTTACCTTTCTATGGTACTTCCACTCATTTCGGTGTAAGAATAAGCACAAAGTATTTTTATTTGAGAATGGCACATTTTGTTCGAGCTTACATTTTGTGTGAAGAGATATGTGCACGTAGACAAAAATGTTAATCAGCATGTTAAAAACAAATCAAAACAAACCTCATTACTTATTTCCTTCATGGTAAATGTTTCAAAAATTTCACCACACATATGTTACATTTTTTTTTTATTTAACTCGTACCTACTTGAAAAGTTGAAAAGCGCTCAATGTATGGTGAAATTATTTTTAAAAACACACCAAAAACCCATTTGTTTGGTCAGATTCATCCCACTTAGCCAACGGATTATACGTTTTCATATTAAAATTCATACATCAATAATAGTTTAATCATTTACTAAACGGGTTGTTACCTACTTAGCTACGCTCTTTCGCTCTCACAATTTATAAACTTTCGTCTTAACTAACATACTTATTATTCCCACCTACAAACTTACTTGCATTATATTTATATCAACATGTAGGTATGTATGTAGCAGGCAGATCGACAAACAAAAGACATCGAACTATATTACGGTGCAAAGTAGGCTTTGAAAAGACATCGAACTATATTACGGTGCATTTATTTTGCATAGAGAAATACATGAATATTTTGTATAGATAGGTATATAGAGCTTTGAGTCTTAGCATTAAGAAAATTCAAATTAGGAGAATATACTATATATACTAGTATGACATTGGAGTGTAAACATCGCTGGAGCGTTTTCTTTGGCCCCATACGTTCAATAGTGTCCGAAATTACCGCGGTGCAAAATTATTAGTTATTATAGTGTTTTTTTTTTTAATAATTATTGAAGTTTGTGTGAATTTGTGAAAAGAAGAAATATAGCGCAAAGCGAATTTCCGAGCAAACAACGGTAAGTTTTGAACTGTTGAAGTGAATTACACGAATGCATGTGTTTCCTTATTTGAAAAAACATATGGTGTACCACTATTAATGTAGGCTTTTTTTTTATTTAATTTATTCTTTTTTAATTGAAAGAAAAATGCCACGACCCACACGAGGAAATATAGGTCGACGAACGCGTCATGTAAGATGACTCCAGATGAACGAGCACAAGCTAATGCGTGAACGTAATGCACGAAATAGATCTGTTGTACCTGAAATTATGCGTGCTGCTTTTAATTACGGCAGTCAGATTAATTACAGTATGTACGGATATATTGGAATAATGGACGTAATATGTCCACATTGTGATGCTGCTAAATTTCCAGGTGAAACGCCCGGCATGTGTTGTGCTAATGGCAAATTGAGATTGCCACCATTAGAAACTCCACCCGAACCATTGTCTTCATTAATTTTTGGGACTTCTGAAAATTCGAAGCACTTTTTGAGTCATATTCAACAATACATTTCGGCATTTCAAATGACTTCTTTTGGTGCTACTAACATTATTAGAGATAATTTTATGCCGACGTTTAAGGTAAATACTTAAACAGGATTGTCCCAATCAATCTGAATCATAAAAGTATTCTATAGTTTTAAAAATTATTATGCAACATATACCTAAAATTGCATACATGTTGCAGATTCAGGGCCAAATTTGTCATCAAGCTGGTTCGTTATTGCCATACCCCGACGCTGATTATCAATTTTTGCAAATTTATTTTATTGGTGATGAAAATCGTGAATTGGATCAACGTTGTGCAATTGCTTTGAATACAAGGCGAGAAATTATTTGTGAGCTACAAAGGTTTTTCCATCAACATAACGCATTAGTTCAATTGTTCAAAATTGCTCTCGATCGTATGCCATCTGATAATCATAAAATCGTAGTAAGGGCTGATAGAACACCTTTTTGAGAGCATGAAAGGCGATTCAATGCACCGACAATTGATGAGGTTGCAATTGTAATTCGTGGTGATCAGTTTCAATCGCGTGATATTATACTTCATCGTAGAAATGAGCAATTGCAACGTGTTTCGGAACTTTCTTAAGTCACATTTTCCACTTATTTTCAGGTCTACATATACAGAAAAAAGTTAGTGCCATGAATTTTTATTCTTATCGATTGATGGTTCGTCCACAAGAACAAAATTATATCTTGAGATGTCGTAAACTATATCATCAGTACATCGTTGATATGTATGCCAAAATAGAAACAGAACGTCTTAATTTTATTCGTTTCAACCAAGCAAAATTAAGATCTGAACAATATATTCATTTGCAAGATGCGATAGCGAATGATGCTAATATAATATTAAAGACATCGGATGTTTAACTATATTGCCATCTTCGTATATTGGTAGCCCACGGAATATGAACGAATATGTACAAGACGCAATGTGTTATGTACGAAAATACGGTCGACCGGATCTGTTCATTACATTTACATGTAATCCGCAGTGGGATGACATCAAAAACAATTTATTTGCAGGACAGTAGACAACCGATCGTCATGACATTACTGCGCGTGTTTTTCGGCAAGAATGTAAAGCACTTATGGATTTAAATGTGAAATTATATGTATTTGGCGAGGTGCGTTGTCATATGTACCCCATCGAATGGCAGAAAAGGGGATTGCCGCACGCACATATACTAATTTGGCTGGTACATAAAATAACTCCGGATCAAATCGATAGCCTTATATCAGCTGAAATTCCTAACCACACTGCTCATCCTGAGTTATTTCAAGTTGTCGTTAAAAACATGATACATGGACCGTGCGGGTAACTAAATGGGAATTCACCATGTATGATTGATGAAAAGTGTTCGAAACGATACCCAAGGCAATTTACTTCAGACACAATAACGGGCAATGACGGATATCCGTTGTATCGACGTAGATCACCTAATGATAATGGCAAAACGGCAATCATTAGAATGCATAACCAGGAAGTTGAAGTTGATAATCGTTGGGTGGTTCCGTATTGTCCATTATTATCGAAAATATTCAACGCTCATATAAATGTGGAATATTGTAATTCTGTCAAATCCATTAAATATATTTGCAAGTATGTAAATAAAGGGAGCGATATGGCTATTTTCGGTGTTGCTGGTGATAATAGAAATGATGAAATTACTCAGTATCAAATGGGTCGCTATATTAGTAGCAATGAAGCTGTCTGGAGGATTGCGGTTGTTCACTTGGCTGTGCATCTTGAGAATGGCCAATGTGTTTATTTTAATGTAGCAAATTTGTTGGAAAGAACAGCGCAGCCCCCAACAACTAATTACGTTAAAGGTTTTTTCAAATTATGTGAAACTGATACATTTGCGATAACTTTGTTATATTCTGAAGTGCCACAGTATTACACATGGAATGTGTATACATCCAAACATGTGTGTACATCCAAACAATGTTGAGTGTTTTTATTTGAGATTGTTATTAGTTAACGTCAGGGCCGTAGAGAGCATATCCGGGCCCCGGGGGAAAATTGCAAATGCGGGCCCTTTCCAATGATGTCTAATTCATATAAATACGTATAATCTCGAGTCCGGGCCCCTCTGAATGGCCCACAATCATTTTAAGAATTGAGAACAGTCAACTGTCATTTGTGTGAAAGATACCGTGAAGCATGCCAACTTTTGCATTTGTTGGAGGATGATGCACATTGGGATTCAACACTTCATGATGCATCTATTTCGGCTCATCCTCTACAAATACGAATGCTGTTTGCCGTTATATTATCAACAGGTATGCCATCAAATCTACTTGAATTATGGAACAAATATAAACATAATATTGCAGAAGATATTTTAATTCGTATGCGTTATCATGCAAGAAATCCTGATTTGTTGATAACTTTGGAAATGTACAACGAAGCTTTGATAATAATTGAAGATATGTGTCTACGGATTGCAATATGACCGCACCAAATCGTGACATGCATAATCTGTTTGATCGTGAATTGCAACGTGAGCAGGAATTAAATTCTAAGGATTTGCGTTTATTTGTACAATCGAATATAACCAAAATGAATATTCAGCAAAAACATGTATATGACAGAATCATGCAAGCCATTTCCAATAATGCAGGTGGGTTATATTTCTTGGATGCACCTGGTGATACAGGCAAAACGTTCGTTATATCACTGATTTTAGCCACTATTCCATCGGAACAGAAAGTTGCATTGGCCCTTGCATCTTCGGGAATTGCTGCTACATTATTAGAAGGTGGTCGAACAGCGCACTCTGCATTGAAATTGCCATTGAATGTACAGGTGATTGAAACTCCAACTTGCAATATTTCAAGAAATTCTGCTATGGCAAAAGTTCTGCGATTAACGCCAATTATTTTATGGGATGAGTGTACAATGGCGAATAAAAAATTACTAGAAGCATTTAATCGAACAATGCAAGATTTACGTGGTAACCAACAACTTTTTGGTGGTGCTTTGATATTACTGTCAGGGGATTTTCGACAAACATTGCCTGTCATTCCTCGGTCAACTCCTGCTGATGAAATAAATGCCTGTTTGAAGTCATCAGTTCTTTGGAGATATGTACAAAAATTTACACTGAACATTAATATGCGTATTCACCTACAAAATGATCCAGCTGCCCATGAGTTTTCAAAACAATTGTTACATATTGGTGATGGCAAAATAAAAATCGACAGAACCAACGGATTGATTACTGTACCGAACAATTTTTGTACGATTACGAAATCGATACGATGAATTGATTGAATGTGTTTTTCCAAATATTCTTCAGAATTACAGAAATCATGATTGGTTGAGAGAACGCGCCATTTTAGCACCGAAGAACATTCATATAAATGCCATTAATTTTCAAATTCAAGCAAAACTACCAGGTGTAGTCACGACATATAAATCAATTGACAGTGCTATGAATCAAGATGAGGCAATGAATTATCGAACTGAATTTTTAAATTCATTAGAACCGGCTGGTATGCCACCGCATTGCTTGAATCTGAAAGTAGGTTCTTTGATTATATAAGGTTGTCAAAAAAGTCTTGCGGTATTTTTATTGAATTTTCAATTGTTCATAAAATTGGTTATAATAATGCGATTTACGTCAAATATGCGCCGTTTGGTTCGATGACGAGTTCCCAACGAGACTCCAACTTCATAATACCCCTCTTATAGAAGCTCGCTTCCCTATTGTCAAAAAACTCGGAGATCCAATTTTCACAGGACTCTCTTGTGGACAACTTCCGACTACCAAGCTCGTTCGCCATGGGCAGAAATAGGTGGTAATCACTTGGTGCGAGATCCGGACTATACGGTGGATGCAAAAGAACCTCCCATCCGAGCTCCCGGAGCTTCTGGCGCGTCACCAAAGATGTGTGTGGCCTGGCGTTGTCTTGATGGAAGACAATTCGGCCTCTGTTGATCAAAGATGGCTTCTTCTGCATGAGTGCTGCATTCAAGTGGCCCAGTTGTTGGCAGTAAAGGTCCGAATTGAGCGTTTGGTCATAGGGGAGCAGCTCATAGTGGATGATTCCCTGCCAATCCCACCAAACACACAGAAGAACCTTCCTGGCCGTCAATCCAGGCTTGGCCACCGTCTGGGCAGCTTCACCGCTTTTCGACCACGACCGTTTGCGATTCAAGTTGTCGTAAGTGACCCACTTTTCATCGCCAGTCACCATCCGCTTAAAAAACGGGTCGATTGTGCTGCGATTCAGAAGCGATTCGCTTGCATCCATACGGCCAAAAATGTTTTTTTGCGTCAAGTCGTGTGGCACCCATACATCGAGCTTCTTTTTGAATCCAAGCTTCTTCAAATGGTTTATAACGGTTTGATGACTCATGCCCAGCTCTTGGCCGATGCTACGGCTGCTACTATGCCGGTCTCTTTCGATCAGTTCAGCGATTTTATCGCAATTTTCGACGACAGGCCTTCCGGACCGTGGCGCATCTTCGATCACCTCTGCACCAGAACGAAAACGTTGAAACCATCGTTGTGCGGTGGAAATGGAAACTGTATCGGGTCCATAAACTGCACAAATTTTATTGGCAGCATGAGATGCATTTTTGCCTTTATCGTACTGTAAAATATGCCGTATTTTCTCTTTATTTTGCTCCATGTTTGCGACGCTATAACTCACGAACGACTAAAAGCAAACAACAATTAATCAAACACGTGTTAGCACGTGAAAAGAGCTTTCCAAAAAGCTCTAGCGTGAACCGATGCGACGAATACAACTAGAACTACGCGCTTGCAAAGACAAGCTTGCGGAAATACTGCAAGACTTTTTTGACAACCTTATATTATTGCGAAATATTAATCCACCAAAACTGTGTAATGGCACCAGATTGGCAGTGAAAAATGTATTGTCAAATTTGATTGAAGCTACGATCATAACTGGTAAATCAAAATGAGAAGTTTGTTTAATACCGCGTATCCCTATGCTTCCAACTGATATGCCATTTGAATTCAAACGATCACAATATCCTGTGCGTTTATCATTTGCGATGTTCATCAACAAAGCACAAGGGCAAACACTTAACGTTTGTGGTGTGAATTTGGAGGAATCATGTTTTTCACATAGCCAACTTTATGTTGCCTGTTCCAGAGTCGGTACCCCCAGCCGTTTGTTTATTCATGCTCAAAATGGAAAAACAGAAAATATTGTTTATCCAAATGTTTTGGATTAAGTTTTAAAATAGCTAGCAAATAATTAAATATATATTTTTTTTTATAAATGAGTTTGATTTAATATTTCACTTTATACGTAGCGAAGCACGTACCGGGCCGCTAGTATACATATATATATAATAAACAAAATGAGTTCAATACGTGACATTTATTTTTTCGTCGCATATTTGACAAAAAATTCAAAAATTTTGTAAATACAGAGCCAATAGAAAATTAGATTTGTATGTATTTCATTTTTGTTTTTTTAATTTTTAATATTTTTCGTTTGTCAAATGTGCGCAACGTCAAATATTGAACACCTTCTTTATTACACTATGCACTGAATCAAGTTTTTTAACAGCAAAGTTCTTTTTTTAAATTGCGTTTCATTCGTACTGATATGAATCAAATGCTGGTATACTTCACTAGCTAATACATTTATGTATTCAAGCTATGTGGAAAAGTGCAGAATATGGAAGTTTCGCCAACTTTGGATACTGAAAAATTTTAAATTTTTAATTTAAATCAAAA
Organism: Anastrepha obliqua; assembly: GCF_027943255.1. NCBI lineage: Eukaryota > Metazoa > Arthropoda > Insecta > Diptera > Tephritidae > Anastrepha > Anastrepha obliqua. Next base: position 40,268,449 of record NC_072897.1, on the reverse strand, counting down.
AGTTGTTATATAGTTAGCGCATGCTATTATTAATGTGCAAATTTTTTCAATTTAAAAGTCCATTTTATGACCTTTTACCATTGAAATGAACACGAATATATTATATATATATATGTGTACACATGTCTATTTACCTCGTCCCCAATATTTGGAATATCTGGCATTCCGTCGACCACGACTGACTCGAGCGTTTCCAAAGCGAGATTCTCCATCTCTGTCAAATCCTTTTGCTACCGGGGACCTCCACTTGTCACTAGTCGATCAGCCTTTGACTTCGTAGCTTTGTGTCGAATTTGGTTTTTTCAATGGCTTAGCTACTGTAAAATAAATATTATATTAAACAATTTGTTTGGCATATTAAAAACATACATCTTTCCATTTAGCCGCTGATCGTTTCGGGTCTTTAAGAGCATTAAGCTGCTCTGCAATCTCCTTCCACAGCTCCTCAATTATTTTTGGGCACGTTGGATCGTTTTGTGGAGCTTGATCTCCGGATGGCTCCTAACAAAAACATGATAGCAATATAATTGCTCCTTGCTTGTTCGGTTTGTTTTGCACTGTATATCTGTAAAAAATTAATATATCGCACTTGTTACGTTAAAGCGTAACAACTCAAAATCTGAACATTTTCAGTAGAGACGAAAAACTGTTTCCGTAAATATTAATAATATAAGTATTACAAGGGAAAAAATATGTAATTGCACGAAAATATCATTAAAAACAATATAACGGTTGTTTCATTCTTATTTGTTTAGTAGTTGCGCTAAAATAACAAATTTTTGAGTGGTTACTCTTTTCCTTTTCTTTTTGAGTTGTTACGCTTTAACGTAACAAGTGCGATATATTTTAAAATAAATCAGGAAATTTCTTTTATATTACAACTTACCCAACTCGTTCATTTCAACGGAATGTATATAGAGATGCAATTCAACATTTATGGATTATGAATTTTGTTTGTATCAATTGAATTGTTGATAAACCGATTCAGGTAAAAGGTTCATAAAACAGAAATTAAAAGCGCTATTTTGTTTAAGCTTAGTAATATTCATACTCTTTATGTTTTTTCTGAAGAATTTCGCTTGAAAAATGAGTTTAAAAAATTCCATTGTGTATGGAATCGATAAGTGAATTTGTACTGAACTTTTTGCGTATCTGTAGTCGATACGTGTCATCAGCTGACTGTCTCTTTTTATTTTCACCATGATATTTGGTAAAATTCTTGTGACTTTCCCTTACTGAATAGCAAAATCGTCTCAAGTCACAAAAATAGTGACTCATTCATAATCTCAATTTTAGTGATTTGAGATGAGATTGGTTTATAGAATTCGGGCATTCTTCTTCTTAATTGGCGCGATAACCGTTTACGCGATTTTGGCCGAGTTTAACAACGCGCGCCAGTCGTTTCTTTCTCGTGCTAACCGGCGCCAATTGGACACACCAAGTGAAGCCAAGTCCTTCGCCACCTGATCTTTCCAACGCAGAGGAGGCCTTCCTCTTCCTCTGCTACCACCAGCTGGTACCGCATCGAATACTGTCAAAGCCGGAGCGTTTGTATCCATTCGGACGACATGACCCAGCCAACGTAGCCACTGGATCTTTATTGGCTGCGCCATGTCTATGTCGTCGTAAAGCTCATACAGCTCATCGCCTTATCGCCTGCAATATTCACCGTTGCCAACGTGCAAAGGTCCAAAAATCTTACGCAGAATCTTTCTCTCAAACACTCCAAGCGTCACTTTATCGGATGTTGTCATCGTCCAAACTTCTGCGCCATATGTTAGGAAGAGCATGATGAGAGTCTTGTAGAGTGTTAGTTTTGTTCGTCGAGAGAGGACTTTACTACTCATTTGCCTACTTAGTCCAAAGTAGCACTTGTTAGCAAGAAAGATTCTACGTTGGATTTCAAGTCTGACATTGTTATCGGTGTTAGTGCTGGTTCCTAACTATACGAAGTCCTTTAAAACCTCAAAATTATAGTTTTCAACAGTGACGTGGGTGCCGATACGCGACTGTTTGTTTGATGACAGGAGGTACTTCGTTTTGTCTTCGTTCACCACCAGTCCCATTCGCTTTGCCTCTTTATCCAGTTTAGAGAAGGCAGAACTAACAGCGCAGTTGTTAAGGCCGATGATGTCGATATCATCGGCATACGCCAACAATTGTACGCTCTTATAAAAAATTGTGCTTGAGCGATTAAGTCCATTCAGCTATCCTTGAATGTTTACGGGGTGTTCGGAAGCTACCCAGAGGATACTTGGGCTAATCCCGGGAGTTGTGAGCTGCTTGAACCATGCAGAAGAATCGTCCTCCCAAGTGACTGGCGATCAGTAACTTTCCCCACTTGCGTGGACTTCTACATATGGAACCACCCGGGCATTGGTCTTGCCATAAATTCTGTGGCAAGTTTTACAATACGAGAACGAAGTCATAGAAAAGTTACGTTATTTTATACTCAGTTTCGTGGCAAATTTCACTTTTTTACAATGGAGTGGGGAGCTAAGGAAAATCGCATTGCAGCGATTGCATTACAAAAGTGCAAGTGAGATTTACGAATTGCTGAATAAAACTTCATATTTCGAGACTGTTTGTTTACCGCATGATCAATCGTTTTTCCTAGACGTCTGAAGTGACAGACAGAAAAAGAAGTGTTCGTACTCGCGTAGTTCGTACTTGTTCGTACCAGTGCAGCTATAAAAGCCATTTGAGAAAGAATTCCCAAAAAATCTTTTAGAAATCAGAAAATCATGTCGAGGGAAATCAATGTAACGACCAAATTCATGTAAAGACTAATTAGAGACGATATCCACATGAAAGATGGAAGCAGCTTCTTCGGTGGCACATGGACAACGACCATGAAAATATTGTTTTAACAGAAGAGAAAATGTTCACTGCTGGAGAAGTTTTTAATAAGCAAAATGACAAAATCTATCCTAAAACTTCTAAAGACCCAAAAAATGTTGTTTTAAGGGTTCAACGTAGCCACCGTCCAGCCTCCGTATTGGTTTGGTGGGGAATGTCTTGTAAAGGTGTTACCTTTTTTCATTTCTGCGAAAGAGGGGTTAAGACCGTGGCAAAAGTGTCCTGGTACACACTGATGTCTCAGAAGTCGAGATGAAGTAGTTGAACAGTACGCTCTTCAATGGAGACAGTTAAATCTTCCAGCAATATTCCCCTCGAGCCCATAAGGCAAAAACCCCTCAGCGGTGGCTAAAACACATGTTCCTGGGTTTATATACGCAGAAGATCGTCCGTCTGGAAGTCCAGATCTGAATCTATTGGACTACAGTTTGTGGTCAGAATTGGAGAACATAGTTGGAGTAGCGACATCAATATCGTTTGAAGGCTTGTGTAAAAGCAAATGGTGACCATTTCGAATGAAAATTAAAAGTGTGTTTTTATATTTACATGATAAAATAAAACTAACTTCATTAAAAAAGTATTATAATTTCATATCTATAATGGACTTATCTTGTAACAGAACCTATGGCAGGACTAAGTAGTTACGGAGTTGGTGAGTTTGTTACAGAATTGCGTTCTGGAAAACTAAAATTTAATTTGAGAGTTGGTGTTCTTACCTGTTGGCAATAATAATTGATGTACCCACATCTACGACTCACAATAAGGGTTAAATGCATAGCGACACATACAATATTTTACGATATTGAATATTATAAGGTTGTCAAAAAAGTCTTGCGGTATTTTTATTGAATTTTCAATTGTTCATAAAATTGGTTATAATAATGCGATTTACGTCAAATATGCGCCGTTTGGTTCGATGACGAGTTCCCAACGAGATGCCAACTTCAATGCCCCTCTTATAGAAGCTCGCTTCCCTATTGTCAAAAAACTCGGAGAGCCAATTTTCACAGGACTCTCTTGTGGACAACTTCCGACTACCAAGCTCGTTCGTCATGGACAGAAATAGGTGGTAATCACTTGGTGCGAGATCCGGACTATACGGTGTATGCAAAAGAACCGCCCATCCGAGCTCCCGGAGCTTCTGGCGCGTCACCAAAGATGTGTGTGTGTGTGGCCTGGCGTTGTCCTGATGGAAGACAATTCGGCCTCTGTTGATCAAAGATGGCCTCTTCTGCATGAGTGCTGCATTCAAGCGGTGCAGTTGTTAGCAGTACAGATCCGAATTGAGCGTTTGGCCATAGGGGAGCAGCTCATAGTGGATGATTCCCTGCCAATCCCACCAAACACACAGAAGAACCTTCCTGGCCGTCAATCCAGGCTTGGCCACCGTCTGGGAAGCTTCACCGCTTTTCGACCACGACTGTTTGCGCTTCACGTTGTCGTAAGTGACCCACTTTTCATCGCCAGTCACCATCCGCTTCAAAAACGGGTCGATTTTGTTGCGATTCAGAAGCGATTCGCATGCATCCATACGGGCAAAAATGTTTTTTTGCGTCAAGTCGTGTGGCACCCATACATCGAGCTTCTTTTTGAATCCAAGCTTCTTCAAATGGTTTATAACGGTTTGATGACTCATGCCCAGCTCTTGGCCGATGCTACGGCTGCTACTATGCCGGTCTCTTTCGATCAATTCAGCGATTTTATCGCAATTTTCGACGACAGGCCTTCCGGACCGTGGCACATCTTCGATCACCTCTGCACCAGAACGAAAACGTTGAAATCATCGTTGTGTGGTGGAAATGGAAACTGTATCGGGTCCATAAACTGCACAAATTTTATTGGCAGCATGAGATGCATTTTTGCCTTTATCGTAGTAGAACTGTAAAATATGCCGTATTTTCTCTTTATTTTGCTCCATGTTTGCGACGCTATAACTCACGAACGACTTAAAGCAAACAACAACTAATCAAACACGTGTTAGCACGTGAAAAGAGCTTTCCAAAAAGCTCTAGCGTGAACCGATGCGATGAATACAACTAGAACTACGCGCTTGCAAAGACAAGCTTGCGGAAATACCGCAAGACTTTTTTGACAACCTTATATTATGCGTTGGTCGCATTCAATAATGACATCACTATTACGGCCCTGTTACTTTTTTGATGGCCTGTTGCTGATACTCAGCTGAATAGCTACCGCAATATTGCGGAGGTCGAACGTGTTGCTTGGAAATATGGATAGTTATATTTAGATCTAATCGGTTAATTTGCACTTAATTTTGCGCTAAACAGAATAAATGAACAATATTAAACTTCAAACTAGTATATATTAAATAAAAGCTTACCATTTCTCCTCTATTTGAACTCCGCAGTCAAAATTATATACTGTACTTGATTAGCTAATGATGACCATCATTTTACTGATACTCGTAGAACACGTGACGTTGTCATTGTTCCACATATTATGTGACAGAACATAATGATTACGCCACCCTTCTCTTGCAAATAGTTGTTTCATTTCTAAACAGAAATTTTCAGGCGCAATAAAACTAGAATGGCTTTATTTCCGTTTTCAGCTGGAATTACTCAGACGTACACCTCAAATTACAGGAGAAGCTCTACCTAATCGTATTAAAGACCGTATCTATTATTATAAATATTATTAGCTCGAGTTATTCTGTATAATCAATTGAGCAGTTCACACGTTGTTATAAAGTTCTAAGTTGTAAATCGATATCCAACAAGAATAAAAAACTTGTAAAGAGAAAGAATAATGTAAATAGTTGATCGATTAGTACACTCCTTGTTTCCCAAATTGTTTTTTTTTTCTTGCAAAAACTGGAAGGTTTTTCGGATAATAAGTGGTAATTTTATCAAATACAACATGAACGGGATATTTCTTTACATATTTCTTATTATGATTATTCAATAATAGGAAAATTATTGTAATACAAAAATAGAAACTCTTGTGTTTTCGTCGAACTGAATAATTACAGCGGTATTGCAATACTGTTACTTTTTTGATGGCCTGTCGCTGATATCTAAATGATCAACTGCCGCAATAGCGCAGAAGTTATTTCGCATCGCAAGTGTTCTTTGGAAATATTTCATTTCAATTGAATTTAATTTGTGCCAAAAATAATACGTAAAAAAAAAATAAATAATTGGCGCGTACACTTCTGTTAGGTGTTTGGCCGAGCTCCTCCTCCTATTTGTGGTGTGCGTCTTGATGTTGTTCCACAAATGGAGGGACCTACAGTTTCAAGCCGACTCCGAACGGCAGATATTTTTATGAGGAGCTTTTTCATGGCAGAAATACACTCGGAGGTTTGCCATTGCCTGCCGAGGGGCGACCGCTATTAGAAAAATGTTTTTATTAATTTTGCTTTCACCGAGATTCGAACCAACGACCTCTAAGTGAATTCCGAATGGTGATCACGCACCAACCCATTCGGCTACGGCGGCCGCCGTACATACACAATATTAAACTTCAAATTAGTATTAATTAACACTATTTCTACCACGATTCTGTGTATACCTACTATGTACAACCAAAAGGTGTCTTTTTGTCATCTGTATGCAAATAACTGCGGAAATAATTATTTAATATATACCTATACAAACAGATATTTTGTATTATCATTACAAAATAAATTTATATTGCGAAATTATAACTCAATAAACTTCCAATTTTTGTATATTAAATTTAATCGTCTCCAACTTGCGTTCAATATATTATATTATAGTTTTTACTTCTTCTTCAGTGTTCGACGACTTATTTTCATATTCGCTATAGACGTCATAGTTAAATTCAGACAAATCATCTTTCAGATTGAGTGTCTTCATACATCCGCTAATTTTTGAAATTCCAGACATCCTTGGCATTAGATATAAATTAGATTAAATAAACTAACCAAAGTTATGGACACTTCTATTTACACACCTGAAATTATAATATACAGTGATCACACAATTTATTCGAACACCCTGCGTAATACGTAAACAGTTTAACCCTAGAACACACACCCAGAAAATACCACGTAAACACACACCCGGGACACGTTTGTACCCGGGACATCATTTTGCGGTTTTTTTAATGCTTATTCAACCGATTTCTATGATTTTTTTTCATTCGAATATTCCTACTGGTTCCAGCGATATGGGCAAATAAAGTCAGGACATGCAACAGTGGATTTTTGTTTTTGTTGTTGTCCTGATAAATGCAAAACAAAATAATATAATTTATAATAATATACTTGTAGAGTAACAACGAATACACATTCTGGTTTTTATTTCATTGAAATATTCTACCTGGTTCAAAAGATATGTGCAAAAAGGTCGCGCAAGGTATGGGTACGTAGGTAGCAAATACACTGGTATAACTGGTTTTTGTATTTTATATGCAGCTGCAAGGGTTGTTTTCACACGAGGTGTTGTTATAAATGCTGCCTGTTGATATTTTCATTATTGTTTTGGTGCTCAAAAGTGTAAGAAGTGAAAATATAAGTGAAAATAAATATAACTGAAACTATAAATAACTGGATACGAAATGACTTCAAGAAGAAACGAATATTTATCAAGTGCAGCATATAGAAGGTAAAAAATGTAAAATAAGCAACAATGTAAACATATACTATTTTTTTTTATTATGCAGGCTAACTGAGGAACAGCGAGAATCATATATACAATCTTTATTTGATGAAATTTGTGACGATCACGCTCCCTATGACTTTGACTCAGAAGATGAAGAAGAAATGCAATTCAATGACATTGAAATTGCTGATGACGATGCTGAAGTTTCGCAAAGTGCCGCAGAAGTATTACCTGATTATGCGGACTATAAGGATGATGAAGAAGAAGAAGTAGAAGAAAATAATGAATTATGGTACTGAGTGGATGAAAGAACCAAATGTAAGTCGTCAGGTACTCAGAAAAAAAAAATTTATAAAAGAACGTTCTGGACCAGCTAGATGCACTGAAATGATGTCAATAGAGCAAACATTCAAATGTTTCATGAACGTTGAAATGGTTGATATAATTATGCGCCACACAAATAAGTTAGCAAAAGAAACTTATAATGCTTACAACAATGCGCATCCAAACACAACTCCTAAGTCATGGACGCCTGTGTCAATAAAAGAGCTGTATGCATTTTTTGGCATACTTATTATGACTGGTGCGCACCATAGCAATGGAGAACATGTTCGGGATTTATGGAGCGTCAAAAACTATCCTTTATATCGCGCCACAATGGGAGTCAACCGTGTCTGTTCGATATTGCGGTTCCTAAGATTTGACGATAAAAACACTCGTGCAACACGCTTACTAACTGATAAAGCAGCACCGATCAGTGAGCTTGACGATTGATGAACAATTATTTCCTTACCGTGGACGCACACGGTGTACGCAGTACATACCGTCAAAACCTGCTAAATATGGTGTCAAGGTTTGGTGGATTTGTGATGCCACAAATGCATATCCACTGCATGGACAAATATATACTGGCCAAGCAGAAACTGGTAGGGAAACGAACCAAGGCGAACGAGTGGTGAAGGATTTGTCTGCCAAATACCAAGGAAGTGGCCGACACATTACAGTGGACAATTTTTTTACGACCTTGCCAGTTGCAGAACTGCTTCTCACCTGGAAACTCACGATCGTTGGAACTTTGCGCAAAAACAAATCATATATTCCTCAAGAAATGAAGCAGAACAAAAACAGGACAATTGGTTCAACGACATTTGGCTGCAAAAATAATGTGACAATGTGCTCTTATGTTCCCAAAAAAAATTAAGCAGTAATTTTGCTTTCGACCATGCATAATGATGCTGAAATAGCTGACAGTGGGAAACCTGAAATAATTGAATATTATAATCGTACCAAAGGTGGTGTTGATCGAATGGACCAAATGTTTGCGGAATATCCAACACAAAGACAAACAAAACGATGGCCACTAGCGATGTTCTTCAACATGTTGGACATTACAGCTCTTGCAGCCTACATTGTCTACGATTTGAATAATCCTATGTTGCCTTGGAGAACAAACAACAAGCGTAAGCAGATCATGCGCAGCTTGGCTGAAGCATTGTGTATGCCCATTATTGAAGCCAGAGCCATAAATCGTCAAGTGACGCGAAATTTTTCGACTAAAATTGCTATTGAAGCATATTTCAACCGACCGCTGGAATCAATGGTGTCAACAGCAGCATCCACATCTGCCGCAGCGCGCACGCCAAAACCTGTGTCCGGATCTTGCTATTTATGTTACGCACAAGAGGAAAAACGCCGTAGAAAAACCAGAGAGCTGTGCGCCAAATGTAAGAAGCCAATGTGTCTTGAACATTCGGTCACATCAACAAATTACTCTATTTGGCATGATTTTCCTTAGATATAATATAAATGCATTTTTATAATTTTTATAATAAAAGTCAATAATATAATGTGTGAAATGAATATTTTTAATTTTAAAAAAATAATATAAAAAATGTTTTTTTTTTATTATTATGAGGATTTTTACTATTGGGGTACAAACGTATCCCAGGTGTGTGTTTACGTATATAATGTGTTTGGAAGGCTGTAGCTCCTGAACCAATGGTCCAATCTGGTTCAAATTTTGAATTTGAACTCAAAACTAAATAATCTTCCTAGATCCGAAGTTAGCGGTAAAGAGGTATAGCGGTTCAAAAGTTACAACACTTCAAAGTTGAAGTGGATACATTTGTACCCGGATGTGTGTTCTAGGGTTAAGCTATGCGCAAAATATTTGCTGTGACAATATATTTTTTTTGGGTCACTGTAAGAATATTATTAGTAAAAGAGGTGTCGCTGCTGGTGATTTGAAAGTGTAAAGAGTGGTTTCGACGCTTCCAAAGTGGCAATTTCGACGTGAGTGATAAGGATCGCGAAGGGGCACCGAAAAAAATGGAACAACTACAACAATTATTGGATGACGACGCAATTCGAACCCTTGACGATATGTCTAAAGAATTGGATGTTGACCGATCAGCTGTTGGTAAACGTATGCACGCAATGGGAATGGTCCAAAAAGCAGGTAACTGGGTGCCACATCAATTGAAGGGGAGGGATATCGAGAGACATTTGGTGACGTGTGAGATGCTCCTTGAACGGCAGAAAGGTTTTTCTGCATTGCATCGTCACTGGCGATGAAAACTGGATCTATTATGATAACCCTAAGCATCGAAAAATTTAGGACCTGCCAGGTGAACCAGGTCCGTCGATAGCGAAAAAAAAAATGTGTGCTTCAAAGGTTATGTTGAGCAGCTGGTAGGATCAGAAGAGTGTCATATTTGATATTGCACCTTCGGATTACCATCTGTTCCGATCAATGCAGTCAGCCCGCTCTCCAATGGTTCACTTCTTACGAGATCATCGCAAACTAGCTCAGTGAATGGACTAAGTCAAAAGAACTCCAATTTTTCGTCAGAGGAATCCGTATGCTGCCTGAAAGATGGAGTAAAGTTGTAGCTTCTAATATCACTTACTTAACATAATATCATGTGTTACTTAATTGTTTAAATCTGTGGTCATAAGCAATAATCGCCTAAGTCGACTTAAGAAAGAAATGAATTATGTATACTAGCATATTCAACTAATAAAACTGTATATTTACGCGAAGTTCCTATCACTCTAACTATTTTTTTAGTGTAAATATTAATAAAAACATATTAGCCTAACTCGCAACGAAGCGCTATTGCATTTACTATATGAATCTAAGTATACTTAAGAAGATGGTCAATTACAATAATGTTATATTTAAATGGCCTATAATAACTTAAGTTGTTTTTGCACCTAAATTTTTTTTAAGTTTGTCATACACAAGAGAGCTGACATAAGAGCCAAAGTGAAGGTGAGTGTTTATTACAAATTGAAAATATATATAAGCATTCACTATCTCTTCAAAAGTTGTTAATGCATTTTTGTTGTGAGTTTTTAAGAGAGCTATATCTTCATACGCGACAAATGCGAATGACATATGCTCTTATTCTTTTTGCAAAGTGCAGTTAGATTGGTATGCCTAAAGCGCCATTTTAAAATCATTTGAGTTAACCAATTTCCTGTGATTAATGCAGAGGTTATAAGAGGTCAGAAAAAAAAGTTTCGGTAAAATTGAATATTTTCTGAACTAAAAAAATTTAATAAAGTAATTAATAAAAATATTTAAAATTAATGAATTGGAGAACGAAGTAAATGTAACAGGTAAGATTGAACAAACAAATAGCTTTGCTAAGTTGCTTAAATTTTTGCAATTAATAGGTTATGATGAAAGCAGTCACATCTCGTTTTTAGAGGGCAGTGGGGCTGATTTACTAACAAATGTTTCTAATACTCCACTATGCAGTGAGAATGAGGCAGATAAATGAAATTTACAGGAAAATCTCCGTTTTGACAGTAATGACTCAGTCCTAGATTCCGACTATGAGGACTCAACTTCTACTAATAATGGAAATAGTAGCAATTTAGATGATGATGAACTGCTTAACGAGGTCCGACTACATCCCAAAGAGCTTATTCGAGGAAACAATCATGCACAAGACCGAACTTGGGAAAAGCATACGTTAATGTAAAGAGGGTTGTTGTGTCGGAAAGAAAATTGAGACCTCTTATTATTGATTGTCGCATGAAGTGCAAATCAAAGGTTCCGCTTGCATTTCAGAAAAGCATTTTTAATAAATATTAGTCGTTGGGTACGTACAATCAGATAATTTTTTTCATTGGTTCCTTAATTGAAATCAACGACAAAAAAACTCAATATATGCAAAAACACCCTGAAAGGCCACGTGAGCAAAAATTTCAGGCTGCTTATTATGTTGAGTTTGAAGGCCAAAGAGTGCAGGTATGCCAAAAATGCTTCCTACAGTGTTTTGATGAGAGTGCCAGTTTCGTCAAAACTGTTTTGAAGAAGAAACTACACTATCCTAACAGTGACCTTGTTGATAAGCGTGGATCAGGTGGAGGAAAAAATATACTTACGGATGATAAAGTTCAACTTGTAAAGGACTACATAAACAGCTTTCCAAAATACGAAAGTCACTATACCAGGAGAGATACAAGTTGCCAATACTTACATGCAGTATTATCCCTGGCCCAAATGTATACTATGTTTTGCGATAAATACAAAGCCAACGTAGTTAGTGTTTCCTCATACAGTGGTATTTTTAAAAGTAAGTTGCATCTTTAAGGCCTTTCTACACGATATGGTTTGTACATATGACTTGTCATTCTTTCTACACTCACGTATTGTCGTATGACTTCCAATGCTTTAAGTAGTTCAATTTATTTGCTTTTTTCTTACAATAAATAAATAACTGCAAAAAATGTTGCCAACAAATTAAGGAATAGGTTAATGTAGTTATGTGTCAGGCGAAAATAGAATCGTTTCTATTTTGTATCTGCAGCTTTCTAAAAAGACATATACATATGACAAAACATATAGTGTAAGAAGCCTTTTACGCTTCTTATAATTATTTATATTAGTTAAAAAATGTTTTACAGCCATGAATATAAAATTTAAGAAGCCAATGCTTGATACTTGTTCTACGTGCGAAAAATTTAGAGCTAAAATTGCTATTGCTAAACAGGAATCCGATGATATTCTACTACGTGATTTAGAAAAGGAACTCTTAGCCCATCAGAGTAAAGCAGATTTTGCATATGAGTCAAAAAGAAATGACAAAACTTGCTCTTCCGATGATCCTAAAGTTAAAGTGTACTTTTGATTTGCAGTAGTGCTTGCCTACCCCATACTTAAGAAACTCAATAAGTTTCTACAAAAGGCAGCTTTGGACCTATAATTTAACCGTACAACTGGCACCCCACATTGCTTTATGTGGCATGAGGCACTTTCTGCCCGTGGCGGCAATCAAATCGCATCATGCTTATTCAAACATATAAACAATCTTCCACAAGTTAATCATGCAATCTTTTACAGTGATTCCTGTATGGGACAAAATAAGAATTCATTCGTGTGTGCAATGTTCACATTGGCTCTTGAAATTAACCCCACTTTAGAAATTAATGATCACAAATTTTTAGAACCTTGGCACACGCACATGGAATGCGATGTGGATCACGCTGTGATAGACATAAATACATCATCCACGTCACTGGTACAATTTTATAAGAAGTGTACGTTGCAGAAATCCGTTCAACGTAATTGAAATGAACTTACAAGATTTTTTTTGATTTCCAGCTTTTCTTAAAAACAAAGCTAATGTGGAGAACCAATAATCTAGATGGGGGAAAATTCGTTTGGAAAGATATTAGATGGCTAAGATTTACAAAGAGAAATTTTGGAAAAATCTATATATAAGGTTGGCCAAAAAGTCTTGCGGTATTTCCGCAAGCTTGTCTTTGCAAGCGCGTAGTTCTAGTTGTATTCGTCGCATCGGTTCACGCTAGAGCTCTTTGGAAAGCTCTTTTCACGTGCTAACACGTGTTTGATTAATTGTTGTTTGCTTTAAGTCGTTCGTGAGTTATAGCGTCGCAAACATGGAGCAAAATAAAGAGAAAATACGGCATATTTTACAGTTCTACTACGATAAAGGCAAAAATGCATCTCATGCTGCCAATAAAATTTGTGCAGTTTATGGACCCGATACAGTTTCCATTTCCACCACACAACGATGGTTTCAACGTTTTCGTTCTAGTGCAGAGGTGATCGAAGATGTGCCACGGCCCGGAAGGCCTGTCGTCGAAAATTGCGATAAAATCGCTGAATTGATCGAAAGAGACCGGCATAGTAGCAGCCGTAGCATTGGCCAAGAGCTGAGCATGAGTCATCAAACCGTTATAAACCATTTGAAGAAGCTTGGATTCAAAAACAAGCTCGATGTGTGGGTGCCACACGACTTGACGCAAAAAAACATTTTTGCCCGTATGGATGCATGCGAATCGCTTCTGAATCGCAACAAAATCGACCCGTTTTTGAAGCGGATGGTGACTGGCGATGAAAAGTGGGTCACTTACGACAACGTGAAGCGCAAACAGTCGTGGTCGAAAAGCGGTGAAGCTTCCCAGACGGTGGCCAAGCCTGGATTGACGGCCAGGAAGGTTCTTCTGTGTGTTTGGTGGGATTGGCAGGGAATCATCCACTATGAGCTGCTCCCCTATGGCCAAACGCTCAATTCGGACCTGTACTGCCAACAACTGGACCGCTTGAATGCAGCACTCATGCAGAAGAGGCCATCTTTGATCAACAGAGGCCGAATTGTCTTCCATCAGGACAACGCCAGGCCACACACATCTTTGGTGACGCGCCAGAAGCTCCGGGAGCTCGGATGGGAGGTTCTTTTGCATCCCCCGTATAGTCCGGATCTCGCACCAAGTGATTACCACCTATTTCTGTCCATGGCGAACGAGCTTGGTAGTCGGAAGTTTTCCGCAAGAGAGTCCTGTGAAAATTGGCTCTCCGAGTTTTTTGACAATAGGGAAGCGAGCTTCTATAACAGGGGCATTATGAAGTTGGCATCTCGTTGGGAACTCGTCATCGAACAAAACGGCGCATATTTGACTTAAATCGCATTATTACAACCAATTTTATGAACAATTGAAAATTCAATAAAAATACCGCAAGACTTTTTTGCAACCTTATATATAAAAATGAAATGATGTTCGTTTGTACGCATTTTTTTGGGCCGATACGAGGCCAATTTTATTCGTTCTTTTTTCATATTATAGGGATCCACTAGGGGAAGGTTTTTAGCAAAAAGAAATTTCTTTTAAATATTTTCTTCATATAAAAAAAAAGAAAAAAATGAAATTTCGAGTCAGAGACGGAAATTGTTCATCACGAAACGAAAACACAATCCGAAGTTCTCAATTGAGAACTGGAGCGTGAATACCATTATGATTGTAATGAACTAAACACAACAACAGCAACATGTTTATGATACAATCATGAATAATGTTAGCCATGGAACTGGTGGATTGTTTTTCTTGGATGCTCCGGGGGGAACACGAAAGACCTTTTTGATTTCATTGATATTAGCAACAATTCGATCAAATAATAACGTTGCATTGGCACTCGCTTCTTCCGGAATTGCGGCTACATTACTGGAAGGTGGTCGCACAGCACATTCTGCATTAAAGTTGCCTTTGAATATGCAGGTAAATGAAACACCAACATGTAATATTTCGAAAACATCTGGAATGGCAAAAGTTCTTAAAGTATGTAAGCTCATCGTATGGGACGAGTGTACTATGGCACACAAGAAACCATTGGCACTTGATAGAACTTTGAAAGATCTACGAGGAAGCCAAACAGTCTTTGGAGGTGCCGTGATTTTATTGGCTGGAGATTTCAGGCAAACATTACCTGTGATCCCAAAATCTACGGCTGCAGATGAAATCAATGCATGCTTAAAATCATCGTATTTATGGAGACATGTAAACACGCTTACACTTACTACAAACGTACGTGTTCAACTGCAGAACGATCCGTCAGCAGCTGAATTTTCACACCAATTACTGAAAATGGGAAATGGCCAAATGTCTGTCGATCCAACAGGAATGATTACATTGCCTAACAATTAAAAGTGCAGAAATTGCACAGTCTAAAGAGGCATCGATACAGAGTGTATTTCCAAACATAGTTCAACGTTACAAAAACCATGATTGGCTCAGCGAAAGAGCAATTTTAGCTCGGAAAAATAAGAACGTCAATGATATAAATGCAGCTATTTTGGATCAAATACCTGGTGACATAGTTGCATATAAGTAAGTCAATGGACACTATTACTGATCAAGATGATGTCGTAAATTATCCAACTAAATTCTTAAACTCACTCGATTTGCCAGGCCTACCACCTCATAATTTACGATTAAAAATTGGAGCACCGATTATTATGCTGCGCAACATTAATGTGCCACGACTTTGCAACGGTACCAGACTTTGAAAGGGAAGTACAAAGAAGGAGAAGACGTTTTGATACCCAGAATTCCACTGATTCCAACGGATTTACCATTCGATTTCAAACGTTTGCAGTTCCCTATTCACCTTGCCTTCGCTATGACAATTAATAGGCGCAAGGGCAGTCTCTACAAATGTGCGGCATTAATTTAGGTAACCCAATTTTTTCTCATGGACAATTGTTGGCAAACCATCGTCATTATTCATTTACGCGAAAGACGGGAAAACCAAAAACGTTGTTTACCAAAAAGTGTTACAATAAAGTTCGAATGAAATTGTATCAAAGAATTTTCTTTGTTAGGTATTAATTTTATTCTCTTTCAGCAAATCATTGAATTTATCGCCTAGCGAAGTGGGCGAGGGTACGCTAGTTCTTTATAAAACCACTTTAGACGAATATGCTCCTTTTAAAACATTGAACTTGTTACAACGTGGTGTAAATTCAATAGCAATAAGCGACATATCAATGTTAACACAAGACATTAAGATCAGCTCAAAAAAGAAAAAGGATCTCCTTGATTTACTACCATTTGTAAATCCATGCGTTCATCCTTTTTATAAAAGTTTGTTAACAGATAACTCAACTGATGTACATCCAGATTTAGTAGAAGGTGAATCAGAAACCGAATAACTTCGACTGATATACATATTATACTTATACTTTTAAATAAATAAATATTACATATAAATATTACAAAAATAAGTTTTCGGAAAATGTCATTTAGTTTAAAATAATGAATTTGTAAAATTCCTTTTTTTTTAAATAAACTCGTATTAGTGAAATGGACTAACTCTTTATCTTGATAAATTTATATATGCAATAGTTCCTTAACTCAATATGTGCCACACAAACAGCAACCAATTCTTTTACAATAAAAGCCTTAGTCAACATAGTCATTCTTATATCATATGTTATGTTTGCAATAAACACTTTTATTTCTTTTTATTAAATATCTCCTAAACAAAGGCAAGTTTCATTATAATTGTTTAACTGAGCATTGTGCTTGAAATGATCAATAATTATGTATTTACAGTTTTTTAAAGCTTCTTTCTACATTTCTCAGAAACGCTTCTGAATATAAAAAGCTATTTATCTCGGAAGCAAAGTTAACGACTTAGGCTATTATTGCTTATGACCACAGAAATAATATGTAACTTTGGCTAAGAAAGGACGGAAACATATTCCCATACCCAATACATTCCTAATGAATTGCCGCACACGAAACTTTCATTATATCAATTCACACTGAAGGGTTCCAAGGAAAGCAGGCAGACATAGCAAATTATAGCAAAACATTTATTCGTACACTTTCAGCTCATGATATTGTTGCTGCAAAAGTAACATTAAAAATCGTTTGTGCTTTTACTAATATTGTTGAAAACGAAATATGTAAGATTGGTTTTTCTTAGTTTTTACCGCCGATTCAGTTTTGCGCGTGATATTTCCATTGAAAGTGACAAAGTGGGCCGAAGTGTGGATTTACTATTAGACTATTACTATTACTATTAGATGCACAAAATTGTTATTAAATTGTACACAAGTCTCCGCTCGAAATCAGCAACACAATTGGCAAATCGCATTCTACGTTGCGAAGTGTTATTACTTATTACGTTAATACGCAACAAAGTAGCATCAGTCGCGCAAAATCCAAAAATAAACTCCACGACACCACATGTGCCGAAAAGTTCAAGAGTCTTTGCATAAAAAAGTAGGTCCACAAACAGTCCGCACTAGCCCTACGTTTCGGATATTAACCGAAAGAAAAGATTGGATTTCGCCAAACGCTATATAAATGAGCCAGATTCCTTTTGGGAAATTAATATAATATTCTTTATATGGCTATGTACGAATAATAATTTTGCATAACATTGTGCCTAATTTCGTTATTACCTTAAGATCTCTAATTCCAGAAATGAATTCGGAAGTTTTTGTTGCTTAAATATTGAATAAAAATGATATTTTTACGAATATATTATTATAAAATTTTGTTCTTTTGTATCAATCGTGTTAAGTATGTGGTGTATCTGTTTATAAACTGTGAGTGTACGAATAAATGGTGTGACCACTGTGTATCTGAATTGAAGTCAATTATATATATAATTGGCGCGTACACCCTTTTCGGGTGTTTGGCCAAGCTCCTCCTCCTATTTGTGGTGTGCCTCTTGATGTTGTTCCACAAATGGAGAGACCTACAGTTTCAAGGCGACTCCGAACGGCAAATATATTTTATGAGGAGCTTTTTCATGGCAGAAATACACTCGGAGGTTTGCCATTGCCTGTCGAGGGGCGACCGCTATTAGAAAAATGTTTTTCTTAATTTTGGTGTTTCACCGAGATTCGAACCAACGTTCTCTCTCTGAATTCCGAATGGTACTCACGCACAAACCCATTCGGCTACGGCGGCCGCCAAGTCAATTACGCAATACAATTATTTCTAGAACTTCTCACTTCAATGATCTGCAGTAAAATGCAATATTGCCCACAGCAACCGAATACAAAAATTACAACGAAAATTCATTGATTTTCTATAGTTATAACGAAAATTGGTTTATTTTTTTAGAATTATATGGAAATTTCTCTATGAGTTAGAAATGCAATGGTGCTGTCAATACTTTTAATGTTAAGGTAGAAAGTAGGTATACCAAGTACGTGTATTCAAATCTAGCATCAGCTGAATGAAAATTATGCTGCCAAATAAATTGAAAAGTTCTTATACATATACAAAGTCATGAATTAGGATAATGGGGCTACAGTCAGAGAATAATATTAAGAACAATTTTAAAGGTGTCTTTTTGACTGACTTTGTTATCTATGGATGGATATGACATTCTGAACCGTTTGGAATGATTCGAGTGGATGATAGCTCTAAAGAAAGAGAATCTCCTACAGTTGTTTTATGGTTTATCCTGTGCTTTATTTAACCTTTATAATCAAACAGACTTATTGAGAGACTTGTAAAGTGTGACGTGTCTCAGTAATGTCAATGGAGTATTCTACATAGGGGGATGTTAGGTAAGCATATACGCCATTAAAAAGTCTGTTGTGAAAATAGTTCTCGGTTTGCGGGAGGATAAATTGTCAAAACGCAAGCCATAAACTAAAGTTGAAGCTCAGTGCAAATGCCTACCAAAGAGATGCCGACTTCAACAAGTGGTCAGTCATTTCTTTTTCGTGCTAACCGGCGCCAATTGGGCAGACCAAGTGCGTTCGTGCCCATTCCTTACTTCAAAAACATAACTGTCAACAGGGACGTGGGTGCCGATACTGTTTGTTTGATGACAGGAGGTACTTCGTCTTGTCCTTGTTCACCACCAGCCCCATTGGCTTTGCTTATTTATTCGTATTACTTTTGCCGGGATACCAAACTTAGATATCGCGACATATACACAAAGACGGTGTTTGTCGATTCTCCTTCCATGTATTTTCCCAGGCTTTGCGTATTGTGAATATCTGATCAATTGCGGATTTTCCAGGTCTAAAACTACACTGATAAGATCAGTTAGTTGATAATGGACTTCAGTATTTCGAACAACACGTTACTTTTCCACATGGCCAGAATTGCACCCGATCATAGCGTGGCCCATAGGCAGCGTCCTTTATTTCTGAGCTAGCGAGACAGAAATCTATCTTTCTTTTTTACTTAATTTTTTCAATAAAATGAAACGTTTTGAAGACATTTACAAAGTAAGAAAAATTGTTCTTGTTTTTTCAAAAATATGAAGTTTTTCGCTTTGAGGGTTTTAAAAATAAATTTTATTACTTCCAAGTAATTTGTTACTAAGAGTTGAGTTACCCTCTTGTTAAATTTTACTTAATTGTAGTCAATGCAAAAAATGAGCCTAACTCAATAATAACAGCAATATTGCGACCCTGTTTTGATTCCCTGTTGCTGATAATCAGCTGTTTATATCGTACTATACATAAAATATATATATAATTAGCTCATACATCCTTTTTTGGGTATTTGGATGAACTCCTCCTTTTATTTGCTCCGTGCGAGAAATGATGTTTTATGAGGAGGGTTTTCATGTCAGAAATACATTGCCAGCCAATGGGCGACCGCTATTAGAAAAAACTGTCTCTATCATTTGCATGTTGAATGCACGAAGGTTCTAACCTGTGCACTTAGGAATGTTAGTCACGCACCAACGTATTCCTCTACGGCGGCTGATTAGCTGACACCATATTGCAGAAGGTATTTCGCGGTTTACGTGATGTTGGAAAAGATATGGATCAATAACTTCGTTTCATTTAATTCTGCGCTCAAAACAATAAACAATATTAAATTTTAAATAATTATTTATTAAATAAAGACTTACTTTTTCTGTTCCATTTCACAAATTTGCGAAAAAATTTTATTTTTGTTTGAGCATTTTTTTCGTTTATATCTCATGGTTTTTCTAGATATGTTATTTTTAAGAAATTATTAAAAAGGATTCCTCGTTTCGTTAAATATTGTATAATTTTCTTTAATTTGATATATCACTTGTTTTGATCGGATAACGGATTCTCCAGATATTGGAAATTTTTATGATCTATCTTTTTATATTTAATCCAAAACCAGAATTCTATGGCATCTCGAAAACTAAATGACAGAAGAACAAGTGATGTGGATTTTCAGACTCAGCGACCAATTTTGCATAGGAATTGGATGAAATATGTTCCGTAGGTGTTATAATATTGTATTATATGTCTAATAGCAAGTTTTTCGTTTGAGCACTGCCTTTTTGCTTCAATAGAAATTAAAGCAAATTATTGGTTTACATTCTCTATCCTCGTCGGGGAAGAGCTTTCAGAATACATATTATATAATACATGAACAGTTCCGAGCCTAACACGTAGATGACACTAGCTTTGTGGCATTCACCTCTTTTTCAGTTAGTACTAACCTTAAAAAGACAGCTGTTAAAATTTCATGATGTTCCATTTTTTAGCTCGTGAGTTTTTGTGCTAAGAGTGACGCTACTTTTGGGGGATATAATTTGACAATATCTTTTTTTTACATTCAATATATTTTTATCGGGTTTCTTTTTTTATAATCATTGGATGCCCTCAATATGCAAAAAATTCTTGCATCAATTAAAGAAGAAAATCAAGTTTTCGGGATTTTTTTGATAACTCATCTATGACTTCATCAGCTGTGATTGGAATATCATGATGAATAGCTAGAGCAGTCAATCCGTTCAAGCGATCCTACAATAAAAAAAAGAGACAAAAATAAATGTCTAATTTTGTAATAAAATTTATAGATCTTAGAGAAAAGATTAAGATCTTAAAGAAACTTACTTCTTTTGTCGTGTTTCTCAAAATCGTCTTTATCCGTTTCAAACTAGAGAAAGTGCGTTCCGCAGTAGATGTTGATACTGGTAAAGTAGCTAATATCCTTAGCAACACATTGATATTCGGAAAATTTTCTTCTGGACAATGATCAAGTGCATCCAATGAGTTTCCAGGTTTGATATCGCCCTTACGAATTACATATCTCTTCCACACTTTTAATTCGACAAGAACATCATGTGGCCCCGCAGTAAGAAATTCCTGGTAAAACTCGACTGTTTTGATGAATTTATCAGCTACTTTGTCGATTTCATTCAAATCATGCTTGAATAGGGCCGAAAATCCTTCTAATATATTTTCATGTTTGGTAAATCTTTCTCCAAGATCCATGATGTAAAAATCTAGAAAGGATTGAACGCTGTCACACGAAAATAATCTTCCGTGCTTTGAACTTCAGGATTTGCCCGATTTTTTTGTCTGCGCGCTATTCTTTTGTGTTTGATCTCAATGTCAAGATTTTCAGCAATTTTGTTCGAAGCTTCGTAAATTGCAGAAAAAGCGTCTTCTTTAGCGCGCATCTTTTTTACTTCCTCGCGCAAATCCTTGGCGAGATCCATGGCTTGGACCAAATCTAAATTAACCTTTTGCAATTCACGTCTCAAAGGCAACGAAAGTTGAAAAATTACATCGATAATATGTAAACATATTAAAAATTCGAAATCCATGGCGTTTTTCAGATTTTTGGCGTCTTTTTCCGAGGTTCTCATTGCATCTAGAGTTTCGTAAACAAACGGGAATAACTCAAAAAAGTCGTTGACGGCCTCATATTTCGAAACCCATCGAGTCAGATTCAATCTTTTCAAAGATTTCGCTCGTGGAGTTTCATCAGATTCTTCAATCGTGTTTTCCAAAATGGCTTTTCTTTTAGGGGTATGCAAGAAATTGTAGACATTTTCGAGGGTACCGAAGCAATCTCTAATGGCTGGTACGTTGCTAGTGATGGATATAGCAAGATTCAAAGAATGTGCGGCACAATGAACGTATATAGCATGAGGCGCATAATTATTACGTATAATTGCCTGAACACCTTTATATTGACCGGACATATTACTTGCCCCGCAAATCCTTGGCCCATCAAGAAAGAAATATCCAATTCAAAATTTCGAAGATTTTCTACCACTAGCTCGGCAAGAGCAGCACCTGTAAATTTGAACATCATATAATTAATGACATAAATATATATATAAACCTCTCAAGTAGCATACACTTGGATCTGGCTTAGATGATTCAAAGAATCATTTCACTTTCACCTGTAGTGGTTTCTGTTGGGATAAACCTCAAAAAATCTTCACACACAATATGATGGCCTTCGTTTTTCTCGCTCACATATCGAATGCACAGTGTAACCTGCTCGATGGTAGTCACATCTTGTGTTTCATCCGTCAAAATTGAGTAAAATTTTGCAGCTTTGATTTTAGATATCGCTTTTTGGGTCAAAATTTCATAACAAGCGTCGATAATTTCATTCTGTATAGACGGACTCGTAAATTTATCCCGTTTTCCTGGACCCTCTAGGTGGCTACGAAGAATTGGATCTCCCTTAGCTCTATACTTCAATAAAGCTCTGAAATTTCCTTCGTTCGGTCCAGTGAAGTCGTTTTGAATAACAATATTTCCACTGTCACGATGTCCGCGCAAAGCCAACTCTTGCCGTCCAAGAACTATGATTGATTCAACGACAGGAATTATATTTTGTCTATTCTTCAAGATTTGCTGTTTCCGGGACTCATCGATTAGATTTTCAATAGATTCATCCCGATTTTGCACGATGCGCAAAAAATTATCACGGTCAGCAATCGCATGTATATGATAAGTTTTTTTTTGATGTTCTTGAAAAGTCTGTAAAAATCAGAAAATAAAATGTTTCCGTCAAATTGTATTTTCAAAACCTTAATATTGTAATTATTCCTCGTCAAAATTCGTACAGATTCCACCTGTCGATCCACCTAATTCACCCTGATGTTGAAGAAAAGATGAGAATCTCATATGAATTTTTGATGTAAGATTTTCACATGTGATTCTGGTATGTCGTTCTCACATAAGAATTTCGTGGAATTCTCATGTAAAAATCTCACATGAAAATTTCACATATGCGAATAAAAGACCAAAATTACATGTGAACATCTCGTAAAAGAATCCTTTATGTAATTCTCAACCGTTGCTAAAATTCTGGGTGGTGCTTCTAAAAGTATTTTTAAAAGGTGATAATATCATACAAATAAAATGAAATCGATACGAATT
This sequence comes from Anastrepha obliqua, assembly GCF_027943255.1. NCBI lineage: Eukaryota > Metazoa > Arthropoda > Insecta > Diptera > Tephritidae > Anastrepha > Anastrepha obliqua. The sequence goes on along the minus strand of NC_072897.1, from coordinate 40,245,087 downwards.
ATTTGACTGGGTGAGTTCAAAGAATATTGAAAAGTCATGGATAAACTTATCAGTAATTTATGATTGAAAAGACATTATGTATTTTATAAAAAATGCTCGAAACTTACTTCCTTTGCTTTTTTCCAATTGTCGAATTTCGTTTTCACTAACTGACCCAAAGTTTGCGATCCCTTGCCACCACTTTTAGCAAATGCTACACACGAAATACAAAATGCCCCTTGGTGTAATTCTGAGTAGGCAAGCCAGGAAAATTCTTCCAGCCATTTATAACAAAACTTTAATCCTCGAGCTTCAAACTTTTGCAGCAACGGAAACGCATAATTTTTAGAAGGGGCCCAAACATTTTTTAATAAATCGAACCTTTGGGAATCATTCAAACGTGTGTTCGCAAAATTTCCGATGTCATTTTTATTTATAACTTCTTGATGGATGCATTGTTCAACACTCTTTCCACTTTCATCGAGAGAATTTTCTTCGACTGTATTTTCACTGCCTGACGCTTCACAACGAAGTTTCTTCGCAGTCATTTCAGCAGATAATTTTGCATTTTCTTCATTTTCGCTATTCTTAGCAAAGGGTGTTCTTGCCACTAAAAATCTTTTCATCATGAGATGATAAACAAATAACGATGCAAACGTGATTATGGAATAGGTTATACTAAATCCGCAATATTGACTTTATGTTCGATTATCGAACTTCAATACGTCCTTATCGATGACAGCGCCATTTCATGCCTTTCAATTTGTTGGGAACCCCCGATTTTTTGTAAAATTATTTGTTCTTGTTCGTGTACATATGTACAAACGCGCATATATAGAATTAGCGCTAATCTTGTATAGGAATACCGCAGTGTGTCCTTCGCCGAATTTGCCGCTGCGTTAATGACTGGTTCAATTTCAAAAATCAGTCATTGGCCAGCAGAAGGAATGGACACACTGCGAAATAAACGAAAGTTAAGTTCGCAAACGCATAAATTTTACTCCCTCGATTTTTTACACAATTGGTAAGCCCGTTTAGGCGCAGGAATTCCATTGTGTTCAAATTCAAAACTATTATAAAAAGATTTTTTCTTTCTCAAATGATGTCATACTGCAAAAAGGTTGAAGGCATTTCGAGAAATGGACCCGTATACATGTATAAGTACAATTTTTCAAAAATTTTAGTTTCAATTTCTCATGGGGGGGGATTGATCCCCTTGATCCACCCCCCCCCCCCCCCCCCCTATCTACGCCACTGGAGGGACCTACAGTTTCAAGCCGACTCACATAGGGGTATTTGAACAATCTAAGGGGCCAAAAGTATTTTTTGGGTTTAACGTGTGCTAATGGATGTTTCTGAATAAAACCAACTAAAATAATGAACTTAAAACATTTATTGAATGAAATATAATATGAGAATGAAGAAAGATTTACAAGATCAAACATAAAAAAATATAAACAATTAAATGGTATTATCTAGATTTTCTTCATCGCAACGTGAAGAAAATTCTAGGTTTGGATCGGCAGGCATGAGCATTTCCAATGTTTCTGGCAGAAATGATTGGGACTTTCTTCTTTTTATTTGCCTCCTAGAGCTCATTAAGGGGTCCGAGCTTAAAAGGAGGCGGTTAAAAATATCCCTGTTGCAATTTTCTCTAGTAAATTTTCGGGCAAAATCTAGCCGGTAAGAGCGGAAATGCTTATTTTGGGCTTCTGCAGCCTCTTCAGAGAGCTGGCCAATTGGTAACAAAGCACTTTTTATTATAACAGCTCCATGAATAAGTATTTTGTGCATTGTGTGTGTCATGGGATGCCACGGATAAAGATCCACATATAATCGAGCAGTTTCTGTTGCATAAGTATCATATTTTTCAGGATTAATTTTATGACCACTAGAAATTGTTTCTAGAATAACTTTCAGTCTATATATTAATTCGTAGCTGATGCCTGTTATATCGGATGCTAATTGAGGATTATCGAAAAATCTTCGGCTTGTGTTACCGTCATTGGTATTACCGAAATTCGCCTTTGGCATATCTATTAACAATCCCGTTTCTTGGCGAAACCTGTCCTGGATCTCTTGTTTTTTTATAAGCCAAAGGGAGAATGCTCTCAAATACTCTTATCCTGGCATGTAATACCGAAAGGCCGAATTGAATAGCCTCGAAATTAACATCTATTGTTTTATCCAAATTGTTGAAATCCTTTGAGGTTGTGCCGCAAATGTAGCAACGACTGGTTGATGTGGTTTCTGTGGCAGCATTACAGACCTTTCCGTCAACCATTGTCATTATAAATTCGTGTTTCCGACAAAATCGAGGAGAAGATGGTGTTGGATTTTCCCATATAGTCTTTTCCATGTTTTGGCCGCATACTAATTTTACAGGAACAAAGTAGCTTTGAAAAATGTTCGTATCTGAATCCGTATCATTTTCAATCTTTTGTTTGAACTGGGTCTGTTGGGACCCGTCGCAACCCCATTTACAAATTAATTTAAGGGTCTCACATTCTTGGACCTTCAATGTTGTTAGTACCTCTTCCAGGTAGTCCGATAATCGTCTAACGGTAAGGTCGACCAAAGGTTGCAATTCGGCTTCCGCACCCGTACTATATACAGTGTAAGATTCTGGTGGCGGATAACACTTCTTTTTTTCTTTTTGTAAAAGACTATAACAAGGAAAGAATTTCTTATTTGTTCTTCATATTGTCTCGTATTGGTCTCGTGTTAGATCTGCATCGATGAACATTTGCATTGCTTCCTGGACAGATAAGGGGCAAATTTTATCTTATGATGACTTTGTTCGATAATAGGCCTTTTTATATTTGGTTTCGCGAGTTGGCGAAGTAATGATTTCTTTTAGCACATTCGAAGCATCTCGTTTTCCTGACTTTCTTAATTCTACTTGCGCAGCATGCACGATAAGGTTTTGATCAAAATTAGAGCGCATTTCCTCAGTTTTTCTCCTTTTACTTCTTTCGCTCAGATCTCCAAAAGATTTACTCGGTCGTCCTGTTCGATTTGAAGGACTGTCAGCAACAACGGGAATGGCGAAGGTTCCGTTCAGCGAAGATTCATTACTTTTTAGGAATACCGCTTCTTTATAATGAGCTTTAGTCCATCGATTTTTAAATTCTGATTTGAAATGTGCAAAATTGCTTTTCAACGTCTCAATTTGATTGTCAGAGAATCCTTTAATAGACATAAACTGATCTTTCAAGAAATTTAGCCTTGCCTCTATGTTGGGTAAATTTTCATTGTTCATGAGGTCAAACAAGTACTTTCTAGTCACAATCCTCATTCGCGATGTTCCCATTGAACCTAACACAAATAAATATTTCGCTTAATCCCTTGTAATGGAAAATACCTTTTTCATAAAATTTTACCAACAACATTCAAAGTACTAAAATACCGTTTATCCGGACTTATCCGGATCAAATTCTTTGATGAATTGTCAAAACAAGGTACATACTAAACAATTACAATCGAATCTTAACCGGATCTATCTCGATAGTATTACTTATTGACTAACAAATATTAGTTAAAGAAAAAAAAAATAGTTTGAGAAGGTGTGTACTTATAGGGTTGAAAAGTTAACTTTAATACTTGAAAATTATAAAGATTCTAATTGATTTCATTCATTACTAACCTGATGCTTCAGAATCCATAACTCTTTACTCCGCTGTTGAACACAAAAACATAAAATTTCACTTTTAAAGTTTGGGTTTTGCAAGAGTGCCGAGAACAGATAACGTACACGAGGTGATACGATCGAATTCCGACTGCCGTTATCGTATGTCAAATGCTTGTAGGGTGCGCGGGAGGGGCTGGCTTTTGGTCTCGGAAGGGTCAGGTACCTCAGGAAGCCATTTTTGTAAATGTATTTATTGTTTTGTTAAATGGACTTTTGACCCCGTAGATCTTTCAAATACCTGTATGTGCGACTTCGAACAGCGGATATTTTTATGAGGAGCTTTTTCATGGCAGAAATACACTCGGAGGTTTGCCATTACCTGCCGAAGAGCGACCGCTATTAGAAAAAATGTTTTTCTTAATTTTGGTGTTTCGCCGAGATTCGAACCTACGTTCTCTCTGTGAATTCCAATCCATTCGGCTACGGCGGCCGCCGTAAAACATTTAATATTTGTTAATTTTGCACAATATTGGTCGGATTTCATCGAAGAAGAAGAAGTATTCACTGATTTAACTTTATGACCGATGAGTAAATGTTAAACTACGAATTCTACATATATGAAACAAAAACTAATGAAAATAATAAATAAGGCATAATCGTAAGTGTGGTGAGAGGACATTCACGGTATCATTTTTGATGTGGTAGGTAGCGACTCTTTCGGTTCGAACATTACTTCTTTTACAATGAGAGAAAAATTCATCGGATTATCCGTTACAGAAACTATGACATCGCCAAAGATTTGCAAGAGTATAAAAGAGAGATGGTTATGTTACATATTCCATTTCGTAGTGCAGAAACAGAAGAGCTATCAGAGTTAAAATACGTCCAGATCTACAATTAAAACTTAATTCTTAATCGTCGCAAAGAATTTGAATCAAACTTAGATATACAAAAAACAAAGGAAATTTGTCAAGCTTTACATCGTGGAGATGAGTTAGAAAACCCGACTGAGATAGAAGTTGCTGCGGATCGATGTGCTGATTATAATCCATTTCAACAGTTATGTTATGACTATATGAATGCAGACATTACTCTGGCTACATTGAACATACTTGGACGAATCGCAAAGAAAAGAGAAAATCTGATGTCGACTCCTCAGTTTTACGAATTAATGAGAATGGCCAATAAAAAACAAGGTGAATTACGACACGTAAGATCACATCTTCTGTCATTGAACAATTCTCCATTTCAAATATTTATATTACGGATTCTTCATCAGTGCGGACGTGTTTTTTTCTTACGCTCCAATATCTACGAAATATCTGTGTTTAAAGAAATAATCAAACAACCAAAACCAGCGAAATAGACGCTTTAACCAAAATATTGCAGATCGCAATACAGTTTGTATCAACAAAAACAATCACACTAAAAGAATAAGTAAAACAAAAAACAAATAATAATAAAAACAAAAAATAAGTAAAGCCTTAAAGTATCCTGTTATGCCAGTAGAGCGAACACCACCTACACCGAGTTATGCTCGTGGTGACAACAAACTCCCACCGGATAAAAATAATCTCAGTGCGCTCTCTCAAACGTGTTTACTCAGTGCGCGCAGTGAAAAAATATCAAATGAGAGGAAAAATGACTCCTCTCTTACCGCCTTAATAGGCAGTAAACAATCGAAAATCACCTGTGAATCCGGCAGACGCGCTACCTTGGACTGCTCAATGCACTACCCCAATCACTCCACTACCACCAACTGCTTCCCTCTCCAACAACAATAAGTATACTTATACTATTCCAACTTCACACTCTGATGAGACATCCACTAAAAAGTCTACAACAACAATAACAACACAAAGACAATACATAACTACCGCAGTATCAACAGCCACAACAACAACCGTGTATACTACCACAACAGCGATCGCCTCCACAATTGCATCACTAACAACAAACACGCAAGTACTATATGCAAATAATTTAAATTATACCAACTGTAAAGAGCAGCTTAGTCAAAAAAGAAATCGCGAAACTCAATCTCCAAGCAAACAAACAGAAGAGCTTAAGAGCAGCAAAAAACATAAACCCAAAGCACAAAATACAACACAGACAACACTAAAAGAGTACTGGCTGGGCAATCCAGCCTCTTCAAACAAGTTTGCTCTCCTAGCGGACGACGATATATTAGAAGAACAAAGCGACAGTGGGACAGTTCCGAATATCAGCCAACAAACTCCACGCATGCAAAAACCTCCACCTATATACGTCCAGAATGTCGAAAATATAAAAGCTCTAGCTGACGCGTTGAATTCGATCCCAAATATATTTTACGAAATAAAAGTACTTAGCAAAAACGAAATAAAATTACAAGCAAAAGAGTCTTTACACTATAAAAAAATGATAGAACTACTTAAGCAAAGACAAACAAAATACTACACGTTTAGACCAAAAGATGAACGAGGATTTAAAGTAATACTACGTAATATGCACTATTCAACTGACACCGAAGAAATTAAACAAGAGCTAGCTGAATTAGGTCACGAAATAACAAACATTCATAACATACAAATAACCAACTCAGAACGCAAAAAACAACCACTTTCACTATTTTCACTTGAATTAAAAACAAAGGATAATAACAAAGAAATATACAGTATAACTAATCTTCTACATTGCAAAATTAGTTTTGAACCACCCCGCCAAAAAAGAATAGCACCACAGTGTATAAACTGCCAAAGATACGGCCATACGAAAAATTATTGTCAAGTAGACCCAGCGTGCGTAAAATGTGCAGGCAAACACAAAACAATTATGTGTCCAATTAAAGACAATAATAAAAATAGCATAAAATGCATACATTGCGGCGAAAATCACACAGCAAACTACCGCGGATGTGCGATATATAAAGCACTACAAGTCCAGAGATATCCGGCACTACGCAAAAAAAGTATTCAAAATGAAAAAGAACAAATGAATAATGAGGCAATCGAGACAAACGCAAATACAACACGAGTGGTGCCAGGCATAACATACGCCCAGGCAACAACAATCAACACAATACCAAGAGAACAGAATCAAACAAAAAATAACATCGAACATGTTCCAAAAAATAACGACGATATGATCGAACTAAAAGAAATGATGAGACAATTAATAACCCAAATGACAAGTATGATGAACATATTAACACTGCTCGTTACCAAACTCGATGAACGAAAGGAATAAAATTAATTTAGCTATATGGAATGCGAATGGACTTGCTCGCCACGTTCTGGAACTTAAATCATTCTTAATAAATAAATCAATCGATATAATGATGATCTCTGAAACTCATGCCACTGACAAATCTTTTGTTAACATACCGAACTATAATATACATTACACAAATGAACCCGACAACAAAGCGCACGGTGGGACAGCAATTATTATCAAAAGAAGTATTAAATACAATGAACTGGAGGTATACAGAGAAAAAAACATCCAAGCCACCACAATAGCCATAGACGACACAAAAGGACAAATAGCAATATCTGCAGTCTACTGTCCCCCCAAATATAACAACACAAAAGAACAATACCTGCATTATCTAAAATCGCTAGGGAATCGATACTTAGCCGGAGGAGACTACAATGCTAAAAACATACTTTGGGGGTCAAGGTTAACAAATAAAAAAGGGAGGCAATTAATTGAAGCCATTAGAAAAAATAATAGTCGGTTTATTAGCACAGGTGAGCCAACCTACTGGCCAACAGATACGAAAAAACAACCGGACTTAATTGACTTTTGCATAATTAAAAATATGCCATATGAAAATCTGACAATAAAATCATGTTTAGAGCTATCTTCAGACCATTCACCATTAATTATGACCTTACTTGGACCTATTGAAATAAAACAATCTCTGGGCCTATATAATTCTAGCACGAATTGGACTAATGCTTGCCAAATATTAGAGCAAAAACTCAAAATAAATATATCACTGAAAACTTAAGATGAAATTGACGCCGCTATTGTATATTTCAATGATAGCGTAATACAAGCAGTTGCTTCCTCTACACCCACACCGAAAATGACAAATAAAGAAAATATCCCAACTTACATTAAAGAGAAAATCGGCGAAAAAAGAAAACTCCGCAAAACATGGCAAACGGCCAGACATCCAGCAGATAAGACCAAACTTAATAAAGCGACAAATGAGCTAAAAGCATTACTTACAAAACACAAGGAGAGTAAACTTCGAAATTATATGGCAAACCTGGGAACAGCAGCATCTACAAATTACTCCTTATGGAAAGCAACGAAACACATTAATGGCGCTATAATACATAAACCTCCCATCAAAACAGAAGCCGGCACATGGGCAAAAACAAGCAAAGAAAAAGCCGACACCCTAGCCAGACACTTCTTAGACACATTTACAAGCGAAATGGATAATCAAAACATTAACATTAAATCTGATAACATAATAAACGTTCCGCAAATCAAAACAAGAAAGACCACCATAAGCGAAATTAAAAATCAAATAAAACAGCTAAGCGATAAAAAAGCTCCAGGATATGATTTAATAAATGGAAAAATTTTAAAAAAGTTACCTGATACAGCATTGCAATTCATAAGAAATATATTCAGTTGCATGTTAGAGACTGAATACTTCTCACGACTATGGAAAATTGCTCAAATTACCGCCATACCCAAACCAGGAAAAGATGCCACCAAAATTGCCTCATATCGACCCATCAGCCTATTGCCAATTCTTTCAAAAGTGTTTGAAAAAATATTGTTCGACCGACTAGAACCAATTTTGACAGCAAAAAAAGTGATACCAAGCCATCAATTCGGATTTAGACGGCAACACTCAACAATCCAACAAATCCAGAGGGTTACTAACAAAATACTTAACGATATGAATGACAAAAAATATTGTGTAGCTGTATACCTAGACATTGCAAAAGCCTTTGATAAAGTTTGGCATAAAGGACTTTTGCATAAGCTCAAACGAATCTTTCCACAAAACTACTTTGAACTTTTGAAGAGCTACATAACTGATCGAAAATTTTATATAAGATATGAAGACGAATATTCCGATATTCTACCAATGACAGCTGGAGTACCGCAAGGCAGTGTATTAGGTCCTCTCTTATATCTAATATACACCGCAGATGTGCCAACTCCGACAACAGATAACACAATGATAGCAACGTTCGCGGATGATACTGTATTAATGGCATCAAACAATGACGAAAAACTGGCGACCTTTACACTTCAAAAATTAATAAACAATACAGTAAATTGGTTTGACGAATGGGGTATAGAAGTTAATAAAGACAAAACTATACAAGTTATATATACAAACAAAAAGACATCAAAATATAATCTAACCTTAAAAAACAACAAGATAAAAATCTGCCCAGCAGCAAAATATCTTGGAATAACTATTGACGAAAAACTAACATGGAAGCAGCATATCATTAACAAAAGAAATCAAATCAAGAATAAGTACCGGAAATTAAGTTGGCTAATAGGACGAGCATCAAAACTATCACTGTATAATAAGGTGACTATATACAAAACAATTATTACTCCTATCTGGAAATACGGAATAGAAATATGGGGAACGGCTAAAAACACAAATATTCAGCTCATACAGCGAACACAATCCAAAATATTACGAAATATAACAAATGCTGGTTGGTTTATTCCCAATGAAGCCATACATCGTGAATTAAATGTAGATACTATCCAAGAAACAATCACAAAATGTAGCACTAAGCATATACAGCGACTGTCAGTCCACCAAAACGAAGAAATGCGGAAAATAGCACCGGCAGAAAATACCAAACGAAGATTAAAGCGACTCACACCGACTGATCTAACTATAAGATTTACAGTGTAATCACAAAAAACAATAATAATAATAACAGATTCTTCTTACATTGGTAAAAGAACTTAATAGACCCTAATTGTACAAAAATTACATATTGTAAATATATAACAGACTGTAATAAATAAAGGGAGATATAAAAAATAAAAAAAAAAAAAACAAAAAAAAAAAAAAAAAAAAATATTTCTAACCGCGCCGGCAGGATGTGGCAAAACTTTTGTAATAAAATTAATTATGGAAATATACAATCGCTACACAAACAACGATGTGATCTGCAATGCTTACATTACTTGTACTTCTACTGGAAAAGCAGTAGTAGCAATTGATGGCACTACAGTACAAACAGCTCTGAAAATTTCTTCGTCCAATCTTCATCAATTGCATACTGAAGACGTTTATCAATATCGAGTTTTATTCAAATACGTCAAAGTGTTAATCATTGATGAAGTCAGCTGTGACTGATCATGCGGAATTACTGGGAAGTATTGATGTGGTAGTTTTTCATGAGACTCGATTTCGTGAAGTCGAGGAAATCAGTTTACCGAATTTTAACTGCATCCAGTGTAAAAGAAGTAATGTTCGAACCGGAAGACTCGCTATCTACCGCATCAAAAATGATACCGTGAATGTCCTCACATCACATTTACGATTTACCGCTGTAAAGTCAACATCCAATGCAGTTATAGCAGAAGATGTCGGTGATATTTGTATTTCTGTGTGCCTGCGATAAATGGACAAAATATAGTAATTATGGGTGTCTACATAACTCTGAATTCACATATCAACGACATTATCGCATTTTTACGTGGTTTGTTATTAAGATACACTCTTGTTGGTGGTAAACTTCTTCCTCCACGCGACGATCTGAAACCTCCATATTAACTGGAGATTTCAAAGTAAAGTTTGCATCGGACACTTCCATGAAATTAATAGATTTTTTAGAACACCAACTGAATTTACAAATGAGTAATGACCGCTATATTTCAACAACAAAATCAGGAACAACGATAGATGCCGTATTTTCTCGCTATATCGACATAATCGAGTCAAGAACATACAGGTATACATATATCCTATTTCAGTTACCACAAACCGATTGTATCCACTGCTGCTATTGCACCATCAATACAAAATGTGCAGGGTATTGAAGCACCGACTAATGTACAAATTTCAGAAATAAATGAATAATAATATTATCCACTATTATTGTATGTAATTTTATAAAAAATCATTTCAATCCTCATTAAAATATTTAAATTTATTCCAGAAATTAAGAAATTTCACTTCAAAAACGGGCACATAGTGCGGCTGGTCTTGTTTTTAAGAATTTTGCAGCGAATTTACAACTATCACACTTATGCCTTATTTATTATTTTCATTAGTTTTTGTTTCATAGATGCAAAATTCGTAATTTAACATTTACTCATTGGTCATAAAGTTAAATCAATGAATACTTCTTCTTCTTCTTCGATGAAAGCCGACCAATATCGTGCAAAATTAACAAACAGTAAATGTTTTACGGCGGCCGCCGTAGCCGAATGGGTTGGTGCGTGACTACCATTCGGAATTTACAGAGAGAACGTAGGTTCGAGTCTCGGTGAAACACCAAAATTAAGAAAAACATTTTTCTAATAGCGGTCGCCCCTCGACAGGCAATGGCAAACCTCCGAGTGTATTTCTGCCATGAAAAAGCTCCTCATAAAAATATCTGCCGTTCGGAGTCGGCTTGAAACTGTAGGTCCCTTCATTTGCGGAACAACATCAAGACGCACGCAACAAATAGGAGGAGGAGCTCGGACAAACAATCAAAAAGGGTGTACGCGCTAATTACACAATCACCACAGACACATTTTTCACCAAAAGTTAACAATAAGGGACTGAATTATGTAAATTTGTTCGTTATGCTGTGTGTATGTATGTGCACTTGCCACAGCAAAAAAAAAATAAAAAAATTCTGAAGAAACCCAGCGCACATTCATAGGCACAGGATTGTATGTACAGTAACCTTCAAATATTTACAGTAACTTTCAAATACTTTGATTTCAGAGTATGTTTCTGACCTTGAAGATATGTGTATGCATATGTTTTGTGCACTTTTTATCAATTGAAGAACTACATACGTAAAGTAATATACTAATTAACTATTTACCTACTATCAGAGAACATAAAATAATTGTTTCAAAATTTTCTCCTAGTATTCAAAAGTCCGACATAGAGTTTTTTTATAAGCTACTTATGTAGTTTTCTGCAACTTACTGTATGCTCATGCGCGCACTTGACCCACAGCAACTGCGGTTGTCGAGCATTTAGAAAGACATATTTACAAACATATATTGATGCATACATACGCAGCCGCGGGCACGACTTGACAAAAATTCAAGATTTACCATATATTGGCAAATAATTCCGCGCGAAATATTCTATTATTGACTATTTTCGAATGGTCGAGAAAATTGGCATATGGGCGACTCGTTTTATGAATCAAAGTACTTTGCTCTTAGAACTGTGAGCTCGAATTTATCAATGAATTTTTTGATGATGAGTTTTTGTTGTACGGTACAGTAGTTGAAATTGTTCGGCGCCGCTGCGACTATTTCAGACTGTTCACCACTATGGGAATAGAATGATCGCCGCTACGGTTGCGCCTATTATTGCATTTTGTTCTTGTAGTCGCTAGGCATATAATTTTAGCTTTGGACGACATACGCATTTACAGGAATAAAGTGAGTGCCCTGTGTGTGCGGTTGTATGTACATACATATGTATATATATATATATATATATATATATGTACATACATATGTGTGTGTGTACTATATAAGCATTGTTTTCCTGCAAGTTCAAAATACAAATCTGTGCGCACATAGGCTAAGGCATCAAGTGTGCATACGCACATGCAAATATGTATGTGGTTAGATGCATATGCAGAAGAGAATTGTTTTAGCATTTGTTAGGCAGGAATTCGATCATTCGGATATTTACTCGCTAATTATTGCATGAAATATTATGATAAGGCGATGCTCGTGAGGTAGGTCATGTTGCTTCAGTGCATACATATGCGTGCAACAGTATATTTATTAAAGATGCAATAGAACTTTGTGGTCCCATATATATGCAAATACTTTTCTTTGAAGTTTTCTTTTATTTATTTTAAATTTCAAAGTTTTATACAGGGTCGCTGATGAAAGCCGCTACCAAAAAAAAATTGAATAACTTTTTTTCTTTTTAAGTTATCTGTTCCATTTTTGTTTTAATTTGCAGATTGATCTTTAAAATTTATTAAAATGGATAACTGGGACACGCAAACAAGAATTTGGATAGTCCGCCGCTATCACGCACTGGAGTCCGTAGTTTTGGTACAGAGAGAGTACAGGCGGATGTTTGGCGGCGATCCCCCGAGCAGATGGACCATAATGAGACTGGTGAATAATTTTGCTGAGCAAGGAACAGTCGCAAGAAGGCCTTATCATCGAAACCCACCAGTTCGGACGGAGGAAACGATCGCTGCTGTAGCTGCAGCTATACAAAGCAATCCAAGGGTTTCAACAAGAAGCTTATCTGCACAAAGATTTAGACTTATTTCCCTACAAAATTCAAATGGTTAACAAACTGAATGCAGCAGACTTGCCGATTCGCTTGGAATTTTGCCAGAAGATCCTGCAAATGGTGGAAGAAGACCAAAACATGTTAAACTGCCTTTTCATGTCCGATGAGGAACATCTCGATTTAAACGGCAATGTGAACAAACAAAATTGTCGAATATGGAGTACTTCTAACCCACAGATACTCCACGAGACGGAATTGCATCCTCTTCGCGTGACAGTGTGGTGTGCGGTTTCTTCACGTTGTATTGTCGGGCCTTATTTTTTTGAAGAAAATGGTCACACCGTTACGGTTACTGGAGACCGTTATTTGAAAATGCTGAAAGAATTTTTCTATCCAGAACTACGCCGAAAGAGAATTCCTTTCAACTCTGTGTGGTTTCAACAAGATGGGGCAACGTCTCACATAGCCCAGACTGTTATGACAGAGTTGCGACGAAAATTTCCCAATAAACTGATTTCAAGAAACTCCGAATTTCGTTGGCCCCCCAGGTCGCCTGACCTTACTGCACCTGACTTTTTCTTGTGGGGTTTATGTAAACAATAAGTTTATAAAACAAAGCCAACAAATTTGGATGAACTAAAACAATCCATTCGGGCAACAATTGCGGCTATTCCTGTCGCAACTCTCAAAGCAGCAATGAACAACTTTTTACTAAGATGCCGCACTTGTGTCAACAGGCATGGGGGGCATTTAAATTCAATTATTTTTAAAACTAGTTAAGCTACATTTAATAAAATTTAATGACCTTCAACTTGAAAAAAAAAATAAATGAATTCCATACACTAAAAAAAAGTAATTTGAGTTTCTTAATGTAGCAAAATTCATCAGCCACCCTGTAATAAATGTAAATTGAAAAAAATTTCGTTTGGCAAAGGAACAAATAAATGCATATTCAAATGATAAATTACTATGATAAAGCCATGCGCGAGGGGTAGGTCATGGTTCCTGCAGTGCGTATGCACATATGCATGTAACACTATAAGATTTGAAGATGCAATTGAACATTTGCACAAACATAACTAACATAAGATGCATATGTATATATTGATATAGAAATGCACAAGCAAATTCCTTGCAAAATGCCGTCGGCTATTCGTCAATTTGATTCATAGAGAAGCCAAAAACTGAATAGAGCCAATGTACTTGTACATAATTCATTGCAATCAGCTCTGTTAAGATGTTCCCCGCTGTCGAGTTAAGCGAGGTGAAAAAGTCTTCGCGGTTTCACTTCATTTTTGACAATTCACACTATTCGTAGCCCGTGAGACTTCTCTATATATTAAGGGGGAAACCGGTTTAGGAGGCCAACATTTTGGTGTTTTTCAAGAATTTTTTGAACAAAGAAGGAATAATCAGAAATTGTTTAAGTTTAGAGGATATTTTATTTATATTTTTAGGTACACTTTTAAATTTTTTTGAAGCTATTTCCGCGGGAGATAGTGGCGTTAGAGCGTGCTGTCAATGGACGATCGCCATCCGAGTGTCTTACTGGTGCGAATTCCTGAAGTTGCATTTTTTCTCTGAAATCAACAGCAATTGTTTTTTATTAACAACATATTTCCTAAGAATATGAACCTAATTGTGGTAAAAAACTATTGAAAATTGCATGCTTTTGAGGCGCTTGAACACAAAGTAGTTTTTTTATACCATATTTTTTTATCTATTTTGCTTAAAAAAATATTTTTTATTATAATATGATCCCAAAATTAGGTTCATATGGATTAGGATTGAATAAAGAATACTCCGAAAAAAATTTATAATGATTGGTATAAAACGTTTTGAGCTAGAGTGCCCACCAGTTGAAGAAAGGTAGTTTCGAGAAAAACGTCGTTCTAACTAACGCCCGCTATGGTGCGGAACCGACGGGCAGTAACTTAAGTGCTTATAGAATCGGGAATAATGCGAATTTCGCTTTCAAATTTTTACCACATATTCTTGAGTAGTTATACTAACGGTTTATGCAATAAAAATCGATTTTTTGATCGATCTAAACCGGTTTCCCCCCTTAAAGTTCTTTGTCTTATCAATTGAGGAACCACATATAATACTTGAAGGAATATAATAATTTAGTATTTATATACCATGAGAGAACCAAAAATAATGGATTCAAAATTTTCGCTAGCATTGAAATGTACAGGACAGAATATTTTTAAAAGCTTCTAGTTGCTGTTTTGTGCATCTTACTGTAGTTTTTGCGAGCACTTGACTCCCAGCAGCTGCGGCTGTCGAGCAATTAGAACACATATTTACATACATATAAGTGTGCATACATATATACGGAGCCCCGGCCACCGACTTGACAAAAATTCAAGATTTACCATATATTGGCAAATAATTTTACGCGAATTGGAATATTGACTAATTTTGAATGGTCGAGAAAATTGGCATATGGGCGGCTCGTTTTATGAATCAAAGTACTTTGATCTTAGAAATATGAGCTCGAACTTATTAATGAATTGTTTGTTTTTGTGCCATATAATATTCTAAATTGTTCAGCGCCGTCGCGACTAACCGAATCATGACCACTGTGACTGCGTATACGAATGTATTTTGTTTTTGTTGTGTTCTAGAACATTTTGGAATGCGTGGTTGGAAAGCAGCCTTCGCGTTGCGCTTGCTGCTGATTTTGCATCTATGAAATTATTTTGTTTTTGTAAGTACAATATTCGGAATATCGACTGGTGGAAGACAAAAGTACACGGAAGCAAGAAAGGACTGCTGTGCTCGCGCATATTTATTAATGAACGTGCATGGATGCAGTTACATATGAATACAATTATTTGTAGGAAGTTTAGAAGGCAAGTATGTAGGTATGTTAATTCGTACCGTGCTATATCGAAACCGTGTTATACGAAACAAGGTATACCGTGTAGTATCGAGACCTAGTCTTGTGTTATATCGAAACCGTGTTATACGAAACCTTGAAATAATATAAATAAAGGCAATGTGTACCGTGTTATATCGAAACCAAATCTTTAGGTGTAAAATTTTATGATAGCTGAAATTTCGTCCAAATACTACATAAATGAAAAAGGAAGATACCTTGAAGTTTTTATGAAGAAAAATAAATTAAAATAAAAAATACAACAAAATATGTATTCACAGACTAATAATAATAATTACATAGGGGGTATTCCCCTTATTGAACGGAAAAAAAGTTCAAATTTAAAATGCATATTTTTCAAAATCCTGTTATATTAATATCAATTCTTGTACCGTGTAATATCGAAACCGTGTTTTACAAGTACTGTGTTATATGAGGGACGCCTGTATATGTATGCGTGCTAGGACTAAAAGTGGGTATATAAACATACACACATACATAGGCCTTAGAGCAGAATTGTTTTTGCACTTGTTAGAAAGAAACTCGTTCACTAGTGCGAATGTATATTTGATTTCTTGTAGGAATGTGATTTGCTGTGACATGTGAATAAATAAGTCAATGTTAATTGGGCTACATGCATATGTACAAAATAATGTGGACTGAGGACTGACTTCTAATTCTTCCTCTTTTAAACAGATTTTAATTATTAAAAGCAACAACAATTGCTTGCACTAAATACGCCAGATGCAGGCGTCAGCATTTAGCAGAAGCAATAGCGTTTTACCGGATGCGTGTGCAGTAACTTGATAACCAATATTTGGCTTGTTCCGCCAATTCGTGGAATTGGTCGCCACTTCGATTGTGAGACAGGAAATGCAAAAATGTAATTTAGCAAAACTTATGAAGAATTCACCTGTGGGAAATTCTGATTGCGAAAGTTAATATTAAATTGAATTATCAGCGTTAATTTGTTTATGAGAAATCAAATAGGTAATTATGTAAATATGTTGATCGCTTTGTTATAGCGGAATGAAAGCTAAACTTTAATTAATATTAATTTAGACTATCAGCATTAATTTGTTTATGAGGAATCAAAATTGTAAGTATGTAAATATGTAAATTGCTTTATAGTGCAAACAAAAGGAAATGATTTATTATGTGTTAGCTTACATATGAAAGGAAGATGTTGTTGTTGTCCTTGTGCATTATTCTTTTTGATATATAAATGTACATGCATACTTATGTAATTTGCCGTCGAATGCATAAACTATAAATTGACATGCAATATAAAATAAGTGTTGATTTATCCATAAACCATTATTTTATTTGTGGACACAAATACTTCCTATTAAACTTATCACCGTCGCACGTAAGATATCCACCGCTTTGTATCACAACGCACCGCACCTTTATCCTTGCCGTATCTATGACTTGACATCAATTACCGGCGCCAAATTTTTTTATTTTTTCTTACTTTATTATATTTTTTTTAGTGTAATCGAAAAAAAATGTGTAAGAAATTTTATGTACATATGCGCTTATCATTTCAAAAGTAACAAAATAGTAAAAAAATAAGCAGTCGCAGAAATAAACGCACCGCGTATCTTTCCGCGTCACATATTAGACTCGATATCAATTCCCGGCGCCAATTATTTTTTATATATTTTTAAATTTTATTTTTTTAATTTAATCGAAAAAAAAATTTTACGTATTCGCTTATTATTTCAAAAATAAGAAAGTAGTAAAAATGTAATTGGTTTAATGTCGAGGTGAGAATCTGTTGTGTGTTGAGGTGAAGATGTGTGGTGTTTTCAATTTTTGTATGGGCAAAACTCAGTGAGGTTCTATAAAGTCGGTGTTCTGAAATCCCTTACTACAAATCTTTCAAATCACAATTGTACTAAAAATAGTTAACAGTAACATTTGCGCCTTCTCATCTCGTTAACATTCTCTGCTGATACCAGGCAGCCTCTTGACTAGTCATTTCAACAGTGTTAAGCATGTTGATGCCAATATTACGTGTTATATCTACAATATCGAATTTAGGATGTTCGTCCATTGTTTGAATGATTAGACGTTGTAGATTGCTCACACCTCTTTTAGTCTTATTCACATATTCAGGTACCATCCATATTCGATTTTAAAATGTGGAACAACAATGGATTCAATGGATTATTCCATTTTTCATGAGGTTGGCGTTTGATGAAGACTCTGGGTCGTTTGATTCCTGCGTTTTGATAGTAAGCATCTGATGGTATATTGTTGGCAGCATAAAAATGATCCATGTTAATGTACTAATAGGTAGTTCTCCAAATTATCATGGATACTTTTGTAATGTTTGTAATATGCTTGAAAACCGGGTTCTTTTTTAAACTTCGGCGGCAGAGTACTTGTATTTCTACATGGCATAAATGGTGATTCAAATCGACATTGTTGAGGTCTGTTGGAAAAGATTTTCTTGTAGCACGTGAACGTGTGCTTATGCTTCTGAAATTTTGTGTTTGTTGATGCTTCACTTGATGAAACTGACAGGAGTATAAGTTGATCAATTAATGCCACTGCTTCGTTTTTATTATCACGTAACGCATCAGACGGAGCATTTGCCAGCCACAACAAAATATGAGCGTAGCCCCCCACCATGATGCTGGAATTCAATTCTTTTAAAATAATTCACAACATAGTATTTTCCAAAAGGACTGAATTTTTTGGATGCGAGGATTGTTATTACCACATTCGCTAATTTGTTGAAGTAAACTGCATATGTAAATGCATCTTCATTAACTAGTGTTTTTTTTCAATGTAGTTCAATTCAGCGGCAGTTTGATCAGAAATTTCCCTTCCATATTTTAACTTATATAAGCACCGAAGCATCTGTCCATCCAATTTCATTCGCGTTCATAGTGAGAAAAATTTTAGGTTTTTCCAATTGTCTGATCATTGCGTAAAGATCTTTTGTTCGATTGGACTAATACCATGCATAATTGGGAATAGATCGTAGAAATGCGAAATTGTGGTAAATACAATTGTTGATGTAGTCTTCATCTTCAATTTATGGCCGGGTAACATTAATGTTTTTCCCTATATGTTTAAATGCCACTGTGAGAAATCGCGTACACGAACGCTCATAATTTTCATCGCCAAGTATAATAAACTAGCAACCCGCCCAGCTTCGCA
Organism: Anastrepha obliqua; assembly: GCF_027943255.1. NCBI lineage: Eukaryota > Metazoa > Arthropoda > Insecta > Diptera > Tephritidae > Anastrepha > Anastrepha obliqua. Next base: position 40,225,989 of record NC_072897.1, on the reverse strand, counting down.
CGGGTATAAAATATATACCCTATGTCACTCACTGAAAAAATGATTAAAATCGATCCAGTAGTTTTGGCTTATTCATTACTGCCCGTGGCCCGCACGCGTTAAATTTGGAGTAAAACAATTCCCCTTTCTTTATAGCATGAAGATTTCCTGCTATCTTTGGGATATCTAAATTCATACCCTACATTTTTGCACATTAACTTTTTGCATTTTTACATATGTATTTATTTTATTTTTACAACAATTACTATATTACAGAATGTCTTTATATACAACGTTCATAGCCTTCTTGTCATTAGACAATACACACATGCTTTCTCTAGAGGTTACTCTTGAAAGAGCGACATACAGTTGGTCATGTGAAAAACAGTCAACACTCAAATCTAAGCCTGCAACGTTGAAGGTTTGACCCTGAGATTTATTAATGGTCATTGCAAAAGATGTCTTTACCGGAAATTGTAAGCGTTTAAATTGGAATGGTAGATCCGATGGTATCAGAGGGATTCGGGGAATCAATACATCTTCTCCGGTACCACATCCTGTGAGTCACGGTAGGCAGGAAGCATCGATAGGTTGCACAAAAATGTCGACAAAAACTGCAAGCTGGGTTGTATTTGTTGATGATTATAGGTGCAAAATCCGTTGGAATTGAAATCCTACCTGCTCCTTTTCAAAAGTTATTCATATTTTTATATTTCAGGTTGGGACAATTTGGAATCAATATCAAAAGTATAATCTCGTTTGATTTTGTATTATGCAAGAGAATAATAAAGAATCTTACGTAAGTTTTTAGCCCATTTTAATCGTTTCCAAGGTACACCACGTGGAGGTAACTTACTTTGTACCTTTTTTTCTATTTTTTTTATGTTTTTTCAGTTTTTTTGTTTTTTTAGATTTTTTTTATTTTTTTATTTTTAGATATTAAGATGCGTTACTATTTCTGTATATATTATTTAGAATTTGTGAACTTAAGTTTGTAAATTTAAACATGCTGTGATGAAAATGTAACGACAGCTTTCTTTAAGCGACTTATAAAAGATGGTTCATCTAGCAAATTTATTTTAAATCTATTCCAATATTTATTGAACTCGCAATGAACTGACTCTCCAGCCTGCTCGGACCATAAACCTAAGCCATCATTATTCAAGAATATGATTGCTTCCTCCAAATGCTCCAGGATAATATGCATTTTTAGTGTTTGAGAAATTTCAGTACTTTTTAAGGCTTCCCTTGGGGGAACCTGTTATCCCTATAGGGCGCGTCCCCAGGTGGTGGATAGGGGAACGCCTCCCAGATATGGAAGGTAGGAGAGTAGGTCTCCCGGGAACCACACAGGTCGAAGACGTAAACTTCGTTAAAAAAAACTCCCTCAACCCAAGGTGTCATGCGACCCGTGCCTATTGGGTGGGTTTGGCAGCCGGGGGACTAAATAAGGCTGTCTTCGTACGGAGCCCTCCTGATATCAGGCCGCCTCAGGTTGTAACGGTGGCCTTGCCATGGTATGGGGCGCTGCCATGGTCGACCGGATATTTCCCCTATATCCTCTTTGGTCACCGCGCATGGCGACTTGCGCAGCTCCCTTGGCGGGGCAGGTGACCGTACGAACCAGATGAAATTAAACCACAAAAACTTAAAAATTCGGATGACGGGAAAACAAACACGGAACAAACGGACAAAATGACGGGAAAACATACCGACGCATCGACAGCACGGACTGATAAAAAACCAAACACGCGGACAGAACTACAGGACAAGCAAACAGACAGACAGAAGGAAGCGACGGACGCACTTAAAAAACAGACAGACAATTGGACAAGACGTACAAGCAAGGACGAACTGAGGATGACGGGGTCACCCTCAGAGGATGAGCTCTTGGCCTCCAGCCAAGAAACAGTTGAGGGCAAAGCTGTGGGCCACAGCACGCCAACAACCATAAATGAACCAACAACATCCGCTAAAGCCATGGGGCAAAAGCGCACTAATAAAGGCCCATCAAGGTATAAGCTCTACCAGAGGTCTCTCGCTATCCTTGGCAGGATTCGTAAGAACGAGACCGAAGGTAAAGCTCATCCCAAAGATGAGGCTGACAAGGCAAGGTGTCAAAAGGTGGTGGACGAATACCTGGCATTCCAAACCGCCCGAAAGACAGAGGCCAAAAAACGTAACCGTTCGCAAGACGAAAACAAGAGGGCAACAAAGAAGCACAAGATCTCAGATCAGGGTGCGGTTGTCCCCAAACTTACCAAACAATTCAGTGAGGTGGCACGGGACCATCTTCAAATGGCACTGGTGGACGAAACTTCCAACCGCGGCAAACCTGTGCTTGACAAATGGTCGGAGATTGAGGCACGGTTGTCTCGCATAGTCGTCGACCATGTCATGGCGAACCCGGAGGGTCAATCCCCAGGTTTCGACTCGGTGGAAGTGGTTCGCGGTTGCCGGGTAATCAAATGTGATGACCAATACTCATTGCATTTCCTTACAAACGCGATTGGCAAAATTCAGAACAGCTGGGATGGCTTGAGGCTCAAGCTCATTCCAGCTAGCGAGATACCACGAAGGCCGAGGGCTCGCATCTGGATACCAAACATGGAGTTTGAAGCCAATCAGTTAATTCCCTATCTCCAGGCTCACAACCGCTCAGTGCCGATGGCCGATTAGTCGATCATCAAAGCGGAGACTCCGCAAAAGCACAGCGTGTCGTTCCTCCTTCAAATCACAGAAGAGAGCCTTGAACCACTGCAAAAAGTGGAAAATAAACTTCGGTTTGGCATACGGAAGGCCCTGCTGAAGATATTCCGTTCTGCGAATCCGGAGGAGGAGCAGGATGAGGTCGACGGCACCAGCGAACTGCTGATTGGCATGCAGTTAAATGATGCCGAACCTGCGGAAGCAAACCAATAAAAAATGGTTTTAAAGGTTGTCCAAATTAACCTGCAGCACTCACAAACTGCAACGGACAACCTAACCGTTCTCCTAGGGGAGGAGAACGTTGACATAGCCCTAATACAGGAACCCTGGGTGCGGAGCAACGAGGTGAAGGGGTTCCCGGGAAGAAACTACAATCTGTACTATAAGCGTACTCAAGGTAATCCTAGATCATGTATTGTAGCCAAAAAACACTTAAACATATTTTTAATCCCATCATACAGTTCACAGGATGTGACGGCCGTTGAGGTGGAAGCTGCTGACGATGTCAGCATCACACTTGCATCCATCTATATGGCACATGATCGGCCAGCACCGCCCGAGGAGGCTTATGGGCTTGTGCTTGAAGGAGCCAGGAACAAAACCCTGCTACTCGGATGCGACGCCAACGCGAGGCATGCGTTGTGGGGAAGCTCTGAGACAAACGACCGAGGTGAGTCTTTATATAATTTTATTATTAATACTAACTTATCGGTATGTAACAGGGGTAACACTCCCACTTTCACCTTTCCTAGTACGGAGTACTTCAGAGGATGGGAGGAAGTGATTGATGTTACTCTACTGTCTGAAAATAGCTCAGTAAGGGTAGATAATTGGAGGGTATCCAATAAAAGGTCCTTTTCTGATCATAGTTGGATCCTCTACGATTTAGATCTTAAGGTAGATCCACCCCTACCGTATCGAAATCCTTTAAGAACCAACTGGAAGAGGTTCAAAAATGCAGTAAACAAGAGGATAGCAGAGATTCCTATCCCTCAAATCACTCTCACGGAAAACCTTGAGAGTAGGGTCATAACACTGGAAAAGGCATTTAGTAGGGCCTACAAAACGTCCTGTCCCATAAAATTTAGCAAAAAAACTCACCCTCCTTGGTGGAGCAGTGAGCTCTTAAAACTAAGGGAAAAAGCCAGATCTACGTTTAACCTCAGCTACTCGACGGGAAATTGGGAATTGTACAGAGAAAGTCGGAGACAGTACAAGAAGGCAATCAGGGCCGCCAAAAAAGAGAGCTGGAGGGAATTTTGTTCGTCAATCGAATCCACCAGGGATTCTGCTAGGCTCAGCCGTGTTCTTTCCAAAGACCATTCAATGGCTTCTTGGGTCAAGAAACCTGATGGAACTTGGACTGCTACAGCAGAAGAATCGCTAGAGCTTCTGCTAAACACGCATTTTCCGGGATGCAGCGCTTACGAAAGTGAGAGGGGAAACATTAGGCGGAGCCAATATAATCCACAGCATCTTGCAAATGAAATTATTACCAAAGAAAAAGTTGCATGGGCAATCAAATCTTTCTCACCCTTTAAATCTCCGGGGCCAGATGGGATCATTCCAAAGATGTTACAGGAAACCTTGGACTGTACCCTACCATGGCTAGAGGAAATTTTTAAAGCGTGTTTAAACTTAGGCCATATTCCAGATAGCTGGAAACTAGTCAAGGTCGTCTTCATACCAAAAGTAGGTAGAAGAGGACATGAATCAGCGAAGGACTTCAGGCCAATCAGTCTTTCGTCTTTCCTGTTAAAAACTTTTGAAAGACTTTTGGATATGCACCTCAGAAGCTCTTTGGAGAGCTCTGGTATATCAACTGCACAACACGCATACCTTAAAGGCAAATCTACGGAGACAGCGCTTCACGAGGTAATCCGAACTATAGAGGGCTCTCTAGAGAGCAAACATTATACCATGGCGGCATTCCTGGATATCGAAGGCGCCTTTAACAATGTTAGCACAGATGCCATCCAACGGGCGTTGATAGACCTGGAGGTGGACAGTTGCGTTAGTAACTGGGTCATCTCCATGCTAGAAACCAGGATCATCAAAGCTAATATGGGTAATATCAACATAACCAAGAAGGTCCACGGGGGCACTCCACAAGGGGGAGTATTATCTCCACTTCTTTGGCTATGTGTGATCAGCAAAATCTTAACAAAACTTGACGGAGGTGGGGTAAAAGTGGTGGCGTACGCTGATGATGTGGTGCTAATGGTGTCAGGACTGTGTCCAAATACGATCAGTGGGATCATCCAAAGGGCGTTAGGCGAGCTTAACTCTTGGGCCACAGGATGTGGGCTAAGTTTAAACCCACGTAAAACAGAACTTATGCTCTTTACCACCAGATACAAGGTACCAACTTTCACCCTACCAAATATCAACGGACAAACTCTGTCACTATCAACCAGCGCAAAGTACTTAGGAGTAATTCTGGACTCCAAACTTAGCTGGAAGTTAAACATCGAAGAACGGGTAAGGAAAGCAGAAATTGCTTTATATGCCTGTAAACGTATGCTTGGAAGAAGATGGGGTCTTCAACCTAAGCATACATTATGGTTGTACAAGGCGGTTATACGACCAATTTTATCGTATGGTTCGGTAGTTTGGTGGAAAGCTCTAGGGAGAGAGTACAATACCAAATTACTCGGCAGAATACAAAGATCAGCCTGTGCAATAACGGTCGGTGCAATCAGATCATGTCCTAGAGAGGCTCTCAATGCTCTGACACACGTTATTCCAATAGACCTACATATAAAGAAGACGGCAACCATGAGTGCATTTAGGTTAAATGAAGCGGGTCGCTGGAAAGAAAAAACTTATGGTCACGCTAGTCTATTATTGCGACAAACTCAGTTAACCTCGGTGAGGACTGACTACATCGTCCCGATGGTAACGTTCAATAGGAATTTTGCCACACTCTTTCCATCTAAAAAAGAGTGGAAAAAGGGATTCTCTCTAAACAACTTCGATACCACAGTCTATACAGATGGCAGTAAAATGGATTGTGGTGTTGGAGCTGGTATATATTCTCATAGACTTGGAATTGAAAAATCTGTGCGTCTCCCTAATACCAGCAGCGTCTTCCAAGCGGAAGTACTAGCAATTGGGGAAGCCTGTAGGTTACTAATCGCAGATTTCTCTTTCAAGGGCAATATCGCTATTCTTTCGGATAGCCAAGCTGCAATCCAGGCGCTGGACGCGACTATAACAACCTCTAAAGTGGTGGAGCAAAGCAGGAGTAGCCTCACCAACTTGAATGAAAACCACAGAGTAACCTTAATTTGGGTCCCGGGACACCGGAACATAGAAGGTAACGAAAAAGCTGATGAACTGGCAAGAGGGGTATCTGCCATGAATAGCGCTCTTGCAGTACCAGTATTCACTCCACTAGGTGCGGTCAAGAATGCAATTTCCCTAAAATACCTTCGAATTGCAGATTGTAGATGGAAAGACCAGACGAAATGCAAAATCAGCAGAACGTTATGGCCCACCTACAACCTCAAGCAATCGTCGACATTAATAAACATGAAACGACGGGACACCTGTAGACTTACGGAAGTCATAACTGGCTTCTGGTCTATCGGAGAACAAGCCGCCAAAATGGGCATCCCTCACAACACATACTGTCATAGTTGTAAACAACCGGGGGAAAAAGAAACAAACACTTTTCAACAATTTTATTCATAGCTTTAAATGCAGCAATATAAGGCTGTAAACGAAATGGTCCTGCAAGCTCGTAAATTTCAGGATCCTGCAATTTATCGGCCTCTTTAAGTAAGTTTCGACATTGATTGCCTTCAAACAAATCTCCTTGATAGCTCTTATGAGATATACCTAATTTATTCGGCCACAATAACGCTCTACATTTTCCAATTTCCTCAATTTTAACTATACCGTCCCAGAAAAGATGGTTGACAAACCCTTGTAGTAGGTGTAGTTCAGGAGGAATGCACTTCTGAAGTACGTACAAGTTATCATCTTCAGTAGTGCCGTATTCAATGAATAAAGGGTGATTTACTGTACTGCGACATTCTTTAGACTTTTTTTGTCATTACCCAAGCTCTTGAATTTAAAGTAGTCATCTTTTAAATGCTTGTAGGTCTTTAAATCAAGATTTTTGTCATCACTGCTTATATAATTTTCCTCAATCATTTTATTATAACTTTTTAATTCATTTAATGTGACGAAGCAATAAGGGCAAGGGTAGAAAGCCGTTGCAGTTTGCTGCCCATTGACCAATAGAACGAGCTTTAAATCTCCAACAAATTTAAATGGTATCTCATTGAGTTTCGTCAATTCAACCAAAATTTTAAAATTATCATAGGTCTCTTTAATCCGAGGCACTATGCCTAATAAAAGCAATTTAAATACACTAGTCAACTTACGTTTATTTGCCATACTTCCACCAGTAGAGTAAGTTGAAACATTTTTACTTTTATCCAAGTCACTTTCTTTCAAGTCGTCTTCTGGAATTGATATTGAAAGAGAAACTTTGAAGAAATCTTGTCCTCCATCTGCCATTACTTTTATTTTTGATTGTTCAATATGTTCAATGTTTCGATTTTCAAAGACAAAGTCTATGAGTTCTGATGCAGTAGCATACACAACTGGTCTCTGTTTAATACCTGTTTCGAATTCGTAGAAACCTTCTTTATAAATGTGTTCCAGGATATTAGATTTTTCATACAAATGTTGATTGTAATTCTTGGGAACTGAGTTTCTACCAGCAGAACTACGAATGAAGTTAGCCAATTTTTTCATATCATTTGTAGACGATCCAGTATTAGCTTGGAAATTGTCTAATCTTTCGGCAGAAAATCTTAATTCTTTTTCTTTTTTTTATTAACAGTTACCCGAACCTTCGATCCCAGAGTATTTAACACGAGCTCATCTTTATCTTCGTTATCATTGTTGGATATTTTTTTTTTTTCAAAATTTTAGTTATTATTTGGTTCTGCTGTTTCTCGGGTAACTTTTGTACTATATTCAAAACATTCTTACGAGAATTGGAAGTAGAAGGACCTCTGCAAGAATGTGATATGCCTTTACCTATTTGTTGAAAACAACTGTTACATAACTCAGTAGAAGTTCTCGGTTTAGTTGCCTTTGCCTCATTTTTAGTAAGTAAATCTTTTTGTTGCGAAGTATCATCAAAACACTTGTTTACGTCAATGTTTGTAGAGAAATCCCTAATTTGAACTCTACCTTTTTTTTGTTTCTTATGACTCGTAACTCGTGCTGTTAGACAGATGTAACAATTACAGCCCAGCGTTCTTGTTTCTTTTGATAATTTAAGATCCTCGTAATTGGGCATAGTTGGACAAGGTCTTTTGAAAATATCATTTCAATATTCATTTACAGTTAGTCGGCAAGAGCTACATAAACTTTTTGGGAATTTACTATTATAAATTTTAAATTCACCATTAATGTGCTTTTTTATAACTTCAATATGTTTTTCAGATAGCAAGAAATGATGGGAAGGTTTATTTTGGAAAATAATTTGTTTCCCACAAAGAGCGCATACTTTTGTGCGATTTTCTTCATGATCGCATTTATAAAGCGGATGCTGACTATTCATCCGACTATTCAGCTGACTATTCATTATTAATTAATCTTCTCATATAAGAATTTCTAAAACTAGAAAATACATTTGCCAGAAAACACTAATATTAATAGTTTAAACTGTACTTTTTTATTGCGGGAAGCAGTGTTGCCAGAACCAATCGCAGCAGCGTACTAAAGCGATGATCAAAAAAGTAATAGATTGCTGTACTCCGTAATAGGAGTCTAAGCAAAATTAAAAAAAAAACATTTTTCTAATAGCGGTCGCCATTTTTCTAATAGCGGCGGGCAATGGCAAACCTCCGAGTGTATTTCAGCCATGAAAAAGCTCCTCATAAAAAATATCTGCCGTTCGGAGTCGGCTTGAAACTGTAGGTCCCTCCATTTGTGGAACAACATCAAGACTCACACCACAAATAGGAAAAGGAGCTCGGCCAAACACCTAACAGAAGTCTAATTTTCGTTTAATAATAAATCTGCAAGACAAAATACGGATTATTTCTTATACATACATGTAAATATTATTTTATATTAAATTCTTGTTCATGGTCCATTAAAAAAATAATCCGCAATTATTTCACGTGAGGAAATGTTCAGAAACAGTCACCTTTCCATACTGATGTATCAACAGGATTTCATTGACTAAAACGAAAACAAAACACTCACTATCACACTGACATGCTCATCACAGTGACAATTCTCGAACTGAATAAACTTCTAACAAAGCAGTAAAGCTCATTCAGAAAGGCAGAGTCAAATAAACGTCATAACACAGTCAGTAACACAGGATATCACTAATTAACATATATTCTTCCAACATTAGCGGGTTTAATATTTTAAGCCTTTATGGCCAAGTTGCAACGTGTTGTATCGTGTTGTTATACATATTCAAAATTGGCGATGTGCAGTAGCGGAGAAATTATTGTCAAAAGGGCGAATGAAACAAAAATATCTCCAGACATATGTCCTTTTAGTATACATCATGTTTACTTTTATGGCTGCTGCTCGCCCTCTCTCGTTAACAATGGGACTTACATACATAAGCAGCGATGGATAAAGAAGGTTTCCCAATACGTCTTTTATAAAACATTTTTTTTTCAAAATTTGGCTGAAATTGTAATTTAAAACATGAAAATTTTTTTTCCTGTTTCCTCTTAGAATTGGAAATTGTAATAGATTTCATATGAAGTGTAATAGCGTAATAAACTGAGAACAAATGTAATAGATCTATTACAATTGTAATAGACTGGCAACACTGGCGGGAAGCACTCGACTGCTCTCTGCCACCTAGCGGCATTTATCGTAACTATTATATATAATATAGCTACATAATATTGATATACGTATTATATACCATGTATTGAGTATACAACACTTTTACATATCTATTTAGAAAATAACTTTTGATACTTATTCCAAATTGTCCCAACCTGAAATATAAAAATATGAATAACTTTTGAAAAGGAGCAGGTAGGATTTCAATTCCAACGGATTTTGCACCTATAATCATCAACAAATACAACCCAGCTTGCAGTTTTTGTCGACTTTTTTGTGCAACCTATCGATGCTTCCTGCCTACCGTGGAGTATTGTGCACTCTATTATGAAAGTTTGCAGTGATTTTACCAGCAAACGCGTGCCATTGCAAAGTTTAGGTGGACTTAGGTTTCTTAATAAAATAACAGGACAACCTATTTTCAGCTCCATTTTGTGAGGAGGGAGTCCAGACGGGTTCAAAGAATTTAGAAATTCTGTAGGAAATTGAACAGCTTCTTCCAAATCGAGAATAGTATCGACCGAGTAGTATATTTTCGTCGGCGCATCAATCTTTGAAATAATCAAGTTATTTACTTTATCTACTTGTTCGTTAGTTGGTGACAGAATAGCTCTTTCTTTAAACCAAGATATTGTCTTATAACTTATGTTATCAATGTCAGGATAGACATTGTTGACTAACTCTTGGATGTTGTCTATCAAAACACAAAGGTTTTCTAGGTTAATCCTTCCCTCACTTTGTGTTAATTCTCCATTGCCAACTTTTAGCAGCATCTCTGGAAATAGCCTGTTCTCACGTGAAGATGACGAAACCCTCATATTAGTTTTAAGATCTAATTTATTGACATGCGACCAAAGGTGGGATATTTTTAGAGAAGCATTTATTTCGTCAGCACATGTTCCCCGAGTCACAACTGGTAGGATTTGACGGAAATCTCCTGAGAACAGAATTGTACATCCACCCATAGGTGAATTTTTGTTGCGCAAATCGCGCATTGTCCTATCCAGTGCTTCCACAGACGTCTTGTTTGACATGGTAGCTTCGTCCCAGACTATTAATGAGCAGTCACGCATCAATTTTCCTGTATTGCTCTATCTAGAAACACTACAGACGCTGTTATCATTATCGGTTGCGATTTTGATTGCTTGATTGTAGAGTGTGTGGTTCGGCCTCTTTCCAAAAGAGTAGCGGCAATGCCGGATGACGCAACAGCTAACGCAATTTTTCCGGTAAATCTCAATTACTAATTACTGATGTAATTAGTAATTGAAAAATATTGTTTTTAATTATATGCTGTAAAGAGCCATATACATAGATCTATATGAAAACAACAATGTATTTAAGGTATTTAATTGGATAAGGATTAATGTTGTACCCATTTGTTGAAATCGCTTCGGAAATAAGCTATTAATTGTCGTAAAAAGTAAATGACAAAAAATGTTATTGTATGGAATCGATAGCAAACTAAACGCGCTCCGAATCAATAAAAACTATTCAAAAACTGTATTTTAATTATGTGCGATTTACTAATATAGAACGTGAAAATAGCGTTTTATTTCGCTGTAAAATTGTATGTACATATAATTACATGGAATTCAGTACATACATAGATACATATGTACATACGTCCGAAATGAAATAATGCGAGCGATTCGTAAATACATACATACACACGTCACCATACGATGTTATTCAACATTAATGAGGTGTGGTGAGATTATCGCTTAACGCCTGTTGCTTCATTCGGTTGACAGCGAACAAACACACAAACAGCTTTTTTTGGAAAAAGAACTGCTTTTGTTTAAACAATTTTGGTTAAATAACAAATAAATCAATTATTTTTTTTGATGCAGAACGAAAGTAAATATTTCAAAGTTAAACTTCAAGAAAGTTTCATTTTAATTGGTTGATTCGTTTATGATTTATGGCCGTGAAAACAAAAAATTTATGTTTTTTTGCCATATTTTGACCGATTGCCACGCCCCCTTTATATATTTCTTAACATTATATAGATATAAACCTTCCTCTTCAATCAATCTATCTTTGAAAAAAAACCGCATCAAAATGCGGTGCGTAGTTTTAAAGATTTAAGCGTATACGGGGACATAGGGACAGAAAAAGCGACTTTGTTTTATAATATGTAGTGATGGTATGGTGTTGCAGCACGTCGATCTGATCTACGCATGCTATCGTAAATGGTGTTACTTGAACTTCTTTTCGGAAAGTTCTAAATTGACTAAAGTAGATCGCTGGAAATGACAGTTCTTCGACATGCTCATCGAATAGTATACTATTTGGAAGATTTTGTTCACCTGGTGCAATGCGAATATACTGATCTTCATTCCACAGTGTTGTTGTTGAGCAGTAAGAGATTCATCCATAGGAATATGTTCACTTACATCTTCGAGACGTATTTGAGGCGTAATGTGTTCCTCATTGAAGAAGGCTTCATCAATAGTTATTCCGTACATACGATAAAGTGGGGATGATATTAGATAAAGCAACCAAGCCTTTATTATGCTTTATTTACCATTCTGTGCAGATAGCTTGTTCGATTAATTTTTGATGTGTACATTTATGCAGTGATCATCATCGATGTTTCCTGGGAGATTTTTAATCATGGTATTCACACCAACTGGCACATTTATAATTTGCCCATAGATACCATATTGACCATTAATCGATCGGTGGTAGATGATCCGGAATCTCAGGAAATTTAAATCCATTATATACTGACATGGCTGGAATGTTTTTTTCAAAGAAGAGAAACACATATTTCAAGCCAAAATATCCTCCATAGATATATTTGGCAAATAGTAGTGTGTAAAATTTCCTGGTGTGCCTCTACTGGTTGTTTTAAATCTGCTTTGAGCCATAATCTATCGCAAATTGTATAAACATAGCCAAATGGAATATTTGTAAATTTATTTATGAAGATAAGCACTTTATTTGTCTCGCTCATTTACATCAATGGGAACATATGGTAGTTTTGATTCTGGTCTAACGGCTGAAGTGGCGGGAGGATCACACTCTATTTCCAATGTTTGAGATTGTAACACTTCAGCAAAATCAACTTGTATATCACTCACATTCGAAGACAAATTCACAACAACTGGAGAAACAACTGGTCTTTGGACGACAATAGTATTGGCATCTTACAACATCTTTTTTCACTGTCTATTTTCACGACACCGCTTCTCCTCGTCTTTGTGGATATAGTTGAGGTCGGATTCATTGGACTTTGCGATCAATTGGCCTGATGCACGTCGGCTTGGCGACAGTTATTCTTCTCTCAGTATTTTGAGCAGGAACTTGAGCCTGCTCAGCTTGGCCACTCGTTTGTAATATATATTGATGAAATATATTACCATCGTCTCTGCTGGTACTGGGTTGTGGATTTTCTGGATTGACTATGGGTAATTCACTTAGGCGAAAAAAATTCGTCGATGCTGATTCGTCTCCGATAGTGACGACTGCATTTCTCAAAACCTTCTGTCGAGCCCTACATTTTCGATTGCGTTGTGCTGCTGTTTGCGCTGGCGGTTTTTCTTATTTCGATAATTTTTTCCGAGCTCTGTATTCTCGTGCACGTTCAGCAGTAGTTTTTGGCATATTGAAACCTATAATTGGAAATCAACAATATTGTTTATGGTCATCCAATACAATAATATAACTATTATAAATTTATACTTACAATTACACAAATTAGTGATGTCAAATCGGGTTAGGAAGGCACAACAGTTTTTCCTCAACGGTACCTGTGAACTGTGTAAGAAAGATCTTTCGTAATCACAATATACTGATATTTAAGTTCTTCGTATAGATACTAAATTTGGCATAGTACATTTATACAAATAAATGACTTAAGCAATTTAATTTTCTCCGTGTTATTAACGTGTAATTGACTTAGCATCTCCAATGAAAGTATTTTCACGAATTCTCTTTCCATAGGCGTTGGTTGGACTATCGGTGGAGCAACCTCCATAGGGGGTGCTTCCCAATTTCTGTACAATTGGTTATTTATCTTTACAGTTGAATTCGAAAATTTTAGTAAGAATGTGCCATTAAGCGTGTTATTATTGACCGTGCCGTTAAAGTTGTTTAAAAGTACTATGCCAGTTGAAATTTAGTCTATTGTTGAAATATGGTAGCCATCAGAAATTGAACATGATGAGCTTAAACCATTAAGGAGCGCGGGGATGCAAAGTTCATTGGAAATATCAGTCAATTGACTTTTCTTACATAATTTAACTCTATTAATTTGATTACAATTCTCAAGTAATCCCAATATTTTTTTCCTCGTTTCTTAAAATTTCATCGTATTTCAATTTAATTATTTTATTTCCCTTCTTTACGGGTTTCAAAATAATATTAACATAATTCTCCCTGCTTGTGAGCGGGATTTTAACAACATACAGTAGAGTAGTGCCGTTATACAAAATATCAATATCGGCAAAGATAAGGGCTTCTTCTGTTGAAGTAAATAAAATGTTTTCTTTTCTAAGCTTGCTAAGAGTTACATCGATTTCTTTTTTATCTAGTAGGCTTGAATTTATTACATTGTTTTTTGCCCATTGTATTGCGTTTTTAACGTCTTTGAGTTCATCTTTAACTAATCTAATTTTTGTTTGTAAAAGTAATGCAATTTCATCTATAAGTCTATTATCTTTTCTAATAGCGTTACTTAACATATTCGTTATTGTTGTCAAATTGTTTATTCTGTCGCGAAATGCTTGATTTATCAAAACTTGCTTATTGTTATTTATGTTATTTTTATCTATAATGTCTTTGACCATTTCGAAATCATCATGGTCCGGTGTCCCAGCAATATACTTCCAGGCCGTACCAAGCAAATTAATAGATCTTTTATTCCGGAATTTATGGATTGGTTCTATTGCGTTGAGGATATTGGTAATTTGGGATAATTCAAGGTTTAATAGTGGGAAAAAGGAATTGCTTTTTGGGATGTTTTCCTCCATGAAAGTTCGTATGTTGTTCAGGAATGATGCGTATTGGTCAAGTTTTGTAACATGAATTATTTTAAATGTCCCGTCTTGTATTTTTGCTTGTCCATTGTTAATTGTGACTAGGTGCGATAGAGTATAGTTTGTTATTTGCAGTTCGTTTGCCAATATGCTGGTGATGAAGAGTGATCTATAAAAGATTAATGGATGTTTAGCTTCTGATATTGCTCTTGTAAACAATTTTTCCTTTTTCTGTGAGGACAGTTGTTGACTTGTCCTCTTTCACAATTTCTTTTTTAAATTTCGTATTATTCCATCACTTAGAAGTTTACTGATTTGTTTTTCTACCTCACTTTTAAGCGAAGCTAGATATGGGTAAAATTTACTGTAAACAGGAGTGTCCGTAGCAGTTCGTATTTCTCCAGTGACTTTTGTCGTGTAAGTTAGTTTTGCGTCGGGTTCCGAAAAGAGATTCGGAAATTTCTTTACTAAAGTGTCTACAGTTTCCATTTGGTAATCAGTCAAGTGCTCGTCTTGTAGTCCGATAGAGTTTATACTTTGGCTACTACGTTGCTCAAGTTGAATTTTGATTTTGTCGCGGATAACCATGAGGTTTTTGTCAGTAAAAATGACTGCATTCAGGTCTTTCAAGCTGTCGTTTCCCAGTATTGTATGGAAAGATTTTAGGGTAGGCATGACGTAAAATTTGAGCTTGTCGTCTAAATTGAATAAGTTAACAAGTATGCGATTGAATTTTTATGCCTCCTGCAACTGATTTTGCGCAGAATTTCTTTTTTTACTAGCCTCGGTTGGACATAGTTTTTACTGGAGCCTGTGTCCACCAAAAATTTTAAGATTTCTCCGCTCTTCGTTCTACATTCGAAGTATGGTAGCGAAGAGCTGGTTATCCTAAAAAATGTACGTCGCTTAATACCAATTCTTCCTCCCTGTTTTCTGATTCTATGGAATCGACGTATTCTGTCAATGTCTGGTCGTAATCGTCATTTTCTTCGTAAGTGTCTTCGCTGCCTTGTTAAGCTGGATATTCCTTTGAGAGGATGGTTGGGGTGGTCTTTTTCCCAGGAATTGATTTGCCTGAGGTCTGTTCGCGTAATTTATTTGTTGGGAGCGGATGCTTCGGTCGATATCCATCGGCTCTGGCGGTGGTAGTGGTTTGGGTGCTATGGAAGGTGGGGGTTGTCTTGGCTGGTTGCTATTTGTTGGTACTTGCTCGTAATTAAAAAATCTTGGGTTATTTTGGAATCTAGGTACGTGAGCTAATTGGGGGTAAAAAGTCTGTCTTTGTCTTTGATTATTGAGGCCTCTCTGTGGAAAAGGTGGTGGTGAATAGTAAGACTGCTTCCTTAGTGGTAAGTCGTTTTGATTTTGAGCATAATGAGTTCGAAATTTCTGATTCTCTAGTTTGAGACACAAATGTAGAGCTTGCGGAAGGTCCGCAGGCTCTCTCATACCTAGCAGTCTCGGTAAATCTCCGTTGAGACCTCTGATAAACGTATCAAGGGCCTTTCCTCGATAAGTCTCGGTAAGTAAGCTTAAGGCTTCTTTTCCTGATTTGTTGAGGATAAGGGATAAATGAGAGTACACAGCCTGATAGAGTTGTTGTACTGTAGAGTTGCCTTGAACGAGTCCTGCGTAATGCAGTGTAAGGCATTTGGCGATGGCTGTCCAGTCCAACGGCGTATTGTAGGACTCTAACGCGATATCAGCGTTTCCTACGATTTTGTTCCTAATTATGTTTAGGATTCCATAGTACTTTGCTGTTCCGCATAAGGGCTCATAAATTCTGAGTATTCTTTCCACCCTCTTCCTCCAGGAGTTAAACTCCCCTGGTCTGCCTGAAAATTCCCTTAAGCATTTAATAGTGGAGTGCCCAGGGGTTTTGACCTCAGATCTCGTAGGGACTGAATGAATTGCCATGTAACCAACAGGATTTTCTTTTGTATGCTCTAAATTGTAACTTCTACCAATATTATATTGTGCAATTAATTTTTTCATTGTTTAAACAAAAAAATATGAAAAATTAATATATTGGAGCATAATATTGAGTTGGAAAAAATTTTTTTTTTAGTTCTACGTTAAATTTTACTTAAATAGATAAAGACAAACATCTTCCCAACGTTATATATTATTGGTTATGTTATGGCTGGAAGTGGGATAAAAGAAGTTCTTTCTACCATTTATCCAGAAAATACGATTGATCACATAACGTCAGGACGTGCCTATGCTAGAGCAGTACGTGCTCATACCTTATTGCAGCAAGCTTTAGCACAATTAAGTTTTGAAGATCTTAAGAAGAATAATGCGGATTTTTTAAATGTATTGAATGACGAACAAATATCGATGTTTTTTGAAATGTTCAATTACAATGAAATTACAGAAAACCAAGGATTTCAAATGCTGAGTAGAATTTTTGAAGATAAGTTAGTTGAGCTAGAAAATAAAAATAAAACATCAAAACTATGAATTACGTATTTTCGAATGGTAACAATATTGAAAGACTTCATTGCTGCCGACCGTATGGGGGATTGGAATTTACATCTACATAGTATTGAGCTGATGATTCCACTATTCCACGCATCAGGACATTTTCCCTATGCGAAGGCTGCACAAATTTATCTGCAAGATATGAAGGAATTACAGTATTTAATGGATCCAGCAGAGTTCGAAAAATATACAACAGGATATTTCACATCTAGGCGATCAGATATTTTTTTTTCTGGTATTGCAAGTGATCAGACTATTGAGCAGACTTTAATGAAAGGAATGAGCGTCGAAGGGGGTCCTTTTAAACGAGGTGCCACTGAAAGTATAGTTTATAAATGGATCAGAGGAGTTATTTATAGTAAAGATATTATTCAAAGCATAGAAAATTTTTGTGACATATCTATACTAATATTATAGAGAGGAAAACTTTGTTTGTTTGTTTGTCTGTTTGTTTGTTTGTTTGTTTGTTTGTTTGTTTGTAACGAATAGGCTCAAAAACTACTGGACCGATTTTAAAAATTCTTTCACCATTCGAAAACTACATTATCCAGGAGTAACATGGATTACATTTTATTTTGGAAAAAATAGGGTTCCGTAAGATATTTGGATTTTTCGGACACAAACTGAAAAAAATCTTATATATAAAATAAAGTCAACTTTTTGTGTGTGTTCGCTAACCGGCCGTGTCTGCACCGAATTAAACCAAACTTACACACATAGTTAAGAAGGTATTGAAGATGGTTTCCGTATAGTTTTTATACCTATTGGTGGATAGGGCTGGAGATATAGGTCAAAACGTGGACCCGGGTAACCTTCGGATGTGTATGTACAATATGGGTATCAAATGGAAGCTGTTGGTGAATGCTTTAGTTCAGAGTATTTTTCATGCCGCTCCGTGACTAGGGTCTCGAGATAGAGACCAAAACGTGGACCCTAGAATGTGTATGTACAATATGGGTA
Source organism: Anastrepha obliqua (assembly GCF_027943255.1). NCBI lineage: Eukaryota > Metazoa > Arthropoda > Insecta > Diptera > Tephritidae > Anastrepha > Anastrepha obliqua. The sequence continues at coordinate 40,208,026 of NC_072897.1, read as the reverse complement.
TCAAATGGAAGCTGTTGGTGAATGCTTTAGTACAGAGTATTTTTCATGCCGCTCCGTGACTGGGGTCTCGAGATATAGGTCAAAGCGTGGACCCGGGTAACCTTTGGATGTGTATGTACAATATGGGTATCAAATGGAAGCTGTTGGTGAATGCTTTAGTTCCGAGTATTTCCATCCGCTCCGTGACTAGGGTCTCGAGATAGAGACCAAAACGTGGACCCTAGAATGTGTTTGTACAATACGGATATCAAATGAAAGCTGTTGATAAGTGCTTTAATACGGGGTAATTTTCATACCTATTGATGACTGGGATCTGGAAATATATGCCAAAACGTGGACCCGCCGTGTCTTTGCACCGAATTAAACCAAACTTACACACATTGTTAAGGAGGTATTGAAGATGGTTTCCGTATAGTTTGGATACCTATTGGTAGAAAGGGTCTCGAGATATAGGTCAAAACGTGGACCCGGGTAACCTTTGGATGTGTATGTACAATATGGGTATCAAATGGAAGCTGTTGGTGAATGCTTTAGTTCAGAGTATTTCCATCCGCTCCGTGACTAGGGTCTCGAGATAGAGACCAAATCGTGGACCCTAGAATGTATTTGTACAATATGGGTATCAAATGAATGCTGTTGATAAGTGCTTTAATACGGTGTAATTTTCATACCTATTGATGACTAGGGTCTCGAGATATAGGTCAAAACGTGGACCCGGGTAACCTTCGGACGTGTATGTACAATATGGGTATCAAATGGAAGCTGTTGGTGAATGCTTTAGTTCAGAGTATTTTTCATGCCGCTCCGTGACTAGGATCTCGAGATAGAGACCAAAACGTGGAGCCTAGAATGTGTTTGTACAATATGGATATCAAATTGAAGCTGTTGGTGAATGCCTTAGTACAGAGTATTTTTCATGCCGCTACGTGACTGGGGGCTCGAGATATAGGTCAAAACGTGGACCCGGGTAACCTTTGGTTGTGTATGTACAATATAGGTATCAAATGAAAGCTGTTGATAAGTGCTTTAATACGGGGTAATTTTCATACCTATTGATGACTAGGGTCTCGAAATATATGCCAAAACGTGGACCCGCCGTGTCTTTGCACCGAATTAAACCAAACTTATGCACATTGTTAAGTAAGTATTGAAAATGGGTTTCGTAAAGTTTGGTTGTAATTCGGAGCAGTGGCAACGGGTACAGCGTTCTTTTGAGCCAGCCATAATGTCGCTTACTTTTTTAACGCTTGGCGCGGAACTGAACTGTCAAATTGACAGTGTTAGTTACAATGTGTCAATATTTCTTTCTGATTTGGATGCCATAAGGAAAAAACGTAAGTGCAACATGTAAAAATTGTTTGTGAATTTTTTTGGAGTGGATTTTGGAACAGTGAATAATTTCTTACGAAATTTGAGAATTTAATGTGAAATCCGAATGAAATTATGTGTTCGTGGAAAAAACAATTTTTTTCGTTTTTTTTTTTTAAATATAAATGGATAATGGTTAAAAAAGCTCCAATGCTTAATAAAACATATAAATTGAAACGAAAAATTCATGGATGATCAGGAAAAAAGACGATTGTTTATTCATATGCGTTGATTTGAAATTTAAAAACAATCTTCTTTTTTCCTGATTTTCAATTTATATTTTATATTTACTCAAAAACAAATAGAAAAACAAAAAATATTGTTTATGCCAAAGCGCTTGAATAAAGAATAAAGATATAAATAATATGAAAACCATATATTTTCTGTTCTAAACCATATCTATTCTATTTTAGTGTGCCCAGCGAAGGGGGCCGGGTTTGCTAGTCTTTCAATAAAAGTCATCAACACAGTGATTCTACAGATGCTAGAATAGAAAGGGATGGTATCGATGTAAAAAGATTGGTAGACTTTTTCAAAGAACACAGTCCTTTTCCTGATACAGATGCAATTATGTCAATTGCCACTGGAATTACCGGTGATAAAAGTATAAATTGTTACAATGCTTTTGAAGAAGGTTTAAAAGTTATGAAGAAAATCGAAGGGAAAAATGTACGCGAATTGAAGTTTTTAAGGAAAGATAAAATAAATTCTCTATTGGCTAAAAATAATAAAATAAAAATTCATGACAATGTTATTCCCGTTGATCCATTGTTGCTGTTTCAACGTATTTGTGTGTTGAAAAAAACAGATTATGAACTAAAAACTTATATGAATTATGAACTGGCACCATATCCACTTGCTCTGTTTGAAGATGGCCAACTGCCGAAAACAAAAAAATCAACTTTCTACGAATTATTCCCAGAAATTCAGATTAATTTGAAAAGCTTAGAAAATGTTCATTATGTTATTGATGGAGGCATGTTGTTATATCGTTGCAAATGGCAATTAAATGAAGCATTCAAAATGATATGCGAACATTACGTAAGATATTTGAGGAATAATTATAATAACGTATACGTGGTATTTGATGGATATAAGAAGCACGGTATTAAATCTGCTGAAAGGAATCGTCGCGCACTAAAAAATATAAGTACAGATATTGAATTTGATGAAAATATGCCGTTAAAAATCGCTCAAGATAAATTTCTAACGAATAAAAAACATAAATCTCGCCTAATCGAAACGTAAAGTATAAAATTAGCTGATAACAATATTTTTACATGCCAAGCGGAAAGCGATGCAGATAAAATAAATGTTTATGCAGCAATTAGTTTAGAATCTCAAAATATTGTTGTAATTTCTGAAGACATTGACGTCTTGGTTGTGTTAACGTCATTGGCGCCTACTGATCGTGAAATATATTTTTTAAAACCATCCCGAGGCAAAGTTAACCAACAAATATTTTCATTGAAAAGTTTAGAAAAATCTCTACCAGCATCTAAAGAACATGTTCTATTTTTACATGCTTTCACGGGCTGTGATACTACTTGTGCGTTTTACAACAAAGGAAAAATTAAGTTTATCAAAAATTTTGAGAAGCGGAATGATCTACATGACTCAGCAGCAGTATTTAAAAATGTACATGAAGATGCAAATAATATATTTCAAGCTGGTTTTACATGTATTTTGGGACTGTATGGTGCTTCGGCAAAAATGACAGATTTGAATACATTCAGGTTCAATTCCTTCATCAAAGCAACTGGCAAAGACACAAGTGTTCTTTTATCTTCGTTACCTCCCACATCTGATGCAGCATTTGAACACTTAAATCGGGTTTACCTACAAATCCAGATGTGGTTAGGGAATGATTTAATCATCGAAAATTGGGGATGGAACTATTCCAATAATACCTATCATCCAATATTTACGAATCAATTACCTGCTCCGGAAAATTTATAATATTAAAAATGTTATTTTGCAATTGCAAAAAAGGATGTGGAGCTGCATGCGGATGCCGAAAAAGTGGATTATACTGCAGTGTAGCATGCCTACAGTGCAACGACGACAGCTGTCTAAATGTAGCGCCTATGATTAACATCAGTGAAATTGAAGATGATATTTGAAAAAATGTAAATTTTTCAATAGACAAAATTTTTTGTTAATTCATTTTTTTCTTTTAAATAGTCATAATTTTTTTGTTTTTAATAATTAATTCCATTTTACTTTTATGCTATAATAACAGAAAACAATTTTTTTTTTGTATGCTAATTATTTAAATAAACGAATAGTTTACATAATATTTTTTTTTTAACATTTAATTATGCATAATCTATTTATTTTTTCATTTGCTTCCACTTCTGTTACAAAAACAATAAATTCTACAACGTTATTTGCATTATAGCACATAAGTTATTGCAATCATACATTTTTGCTATTTAAAAATCAAATGCACAACTTTTAAATAGGTAGAGATTATTATTTATGTTATTCACAACACATTTTCGCAAAGATAATTTAATTTCATCTAGTCCCTAAGACATCCTAGGTTTTAACGTTTTTAACGCTCCAGACACTCCATTATAACAACGTCGGGAGTTCTGTCGAGGTCGCCTAAGCTATCTAGATGTTGTGTTTCTATTGTCTGGTCTACCATGTTAACAAAGTTCGCGTTGGGATTGAGTGCGGCCTGCACAATTGTTGGTGCTTGACTGCTAAGGACTTCTAAGGTTATCTGTGAAACTAGTTCTCTTAGATCCGAAAAATTTATTTGGGTTGGAGAATTGTTTGAGTTGGATGGGTCCTGAGGATTTGGATTGGCTGTGTTATTTGTGCTTAGCCTAGCTGGTCGTACCAGATTGCTTGGGTTTAACATTTTTCGAGTAATAAATTCCCGTGAAGCTTTATTTCGGCTTTAGTTTCGACAATAAATTTTTTTTTCCTTTTTAATAATAAATTAAAGTCTGCGTTTCTTACTTTCGCTCTTTCTCCGTTTTAAAGTTTAGGTAGGTAGGTAAGATGGCAAGAGTACCCCAGGTACGCTACAAGTAGCACTTACGTGCCGTTTTGATACCATAAAGTGAACCACTACCTGTGAAAGGATTAAGGGAGGAGATAAGACCGTCTAGAGCCATCCAGTGCTGTTGATGTAGCGGAGGAGAGAAAAGGGATCTAGGCTGGAGAATTTCATCAAGTCATCCCCAAAGGGAACGCTGAGGAATCTCAAGCGCCTAGCCGCCAAAGCCGGACATCTGCAGAGAAAGTGTTCCACAGTCTCTTTCTCTGTAGGATCCCCACAGCTTCTGCAATGGGGGTTGTACGGAATTCCAAGCTTCTCCGCGTGAGTGCCGATCATCCAGTGGCCAGTGATCACCGCAATGAGTTTGGAAATTGAATGGCGGGGGGTTCCCGTCACCTTAAGCGTTCTGTTTATATCGTATTGAGGCCATAGTGCTTTTGAAATGGCACACGATGAGACAGAACTCCATCTGTCTTGCGCTTTTCTTAGAAAGAAGTTGTGTAGTTTCCCTTTAACGACGGCCAAGGGGATACCAATGTCTGAGAAGAGGGCAGCTGGATTCGGTTCTGCCGCCCCCTTCCTGGCAAGCTCATCGGCAATTTCATTTCCCTCTATATTCCTGTGCCCAGGAACCCAGATGAGGGGAATGTTTCCTGCACATTCGAGGCGTTTAAGTTCCTCCTTACAGGAGTTCACGAGAAGAGAGCTGCAATACGGCGATGACAGTTTATAGGAGACCGAAATGTTGGCTGATTTGGAGTAGACCCCCGCCCCCACTCCAGACTCTTTCAAACACCTTGAGAATAAAGGAGGTAAGACTTATAGGTCTGAAGTCCTTGGCCAGGACGTGGCCCCTCCTTCCTGCCTTAGGAATGAAGACCACTTTGGTTTTCTTCCAGCTAGCAGGAACGTGGTTCAGCGAGATACACGCCGAGAAGATCTTTTGAAGAACGGGAACCACCACGGTCTTAGTCTTCTGAAGCATTACTGGCATGATACCATCGATGCCTGGAGATTTGAAAGGGGAAAAACTCTCGATTGCCCAGTTTATTCTGTTGACGGACAAGACCGGTGTCAGGGACATCACAGGTAACCCCTCCTGCCGGTTCGCGTCTTCGTTACAGACCGGATCAATAGAGTTTTCCGGGAAATGGGCATTAATAAGGGTTTTTAAGGATTCGCCTGCAGATTCAGCCCACTCCCCGTTCTCTCTTTTGACAAGAGTTTTACAGGAGTGGTCCTTGGATAGGATCCTGCTGAGTCTGGCCGAGTCTCTTACGGATTCGATGGATTCGCAGTACTCTTTCCAAGAGTTGCGCTTCGCATCTCTAATGGCTTTCTTATAGACTTTCAAAATTTCCCGGTAATCTTGAAAGTACCTTATTTGGTAACATTTGTTGAAGACTCTCCTAACCTTCTCTTTCAAGTCGGTCAGCGTTTTGCTCCACCAGGGAGGAAAGTCTTTCTTGCTAAAGGATACTGGACAGGCCACTTTGAAGGCAGTCTGATAGGACCCTTCTAAGTGTCTAACTTGCGTGTCCAGTTGTTCCTTAGTGGTAGTCAAGAACTTACTCCTATTCAGCTTCTTGCAGAAAACCCTGTGGAAAAGAGACCAGTCTGTTCGTTTAGGGTTCCTGCGGGGTAGCAAGGTCTCCCGAATGAAATCGATTTCGTAGAGGATCATCCGGTGGTCCGAAAACGAGTTCCTCTGGGAGACCGTCCAATTTTCAACCCTAACAGCAGATGAGTTTGTAGAAAGAGAGATATGAACTTCCTCCCAACCATTTGATGTTCCCGATGCCGGGAAGACAAAAGTTGGGGAGTTGCCCTTGTTCCAGATAAGTAAATTACGGCTTAGTATAAAATCAAACAGAGACTCACCCCGTTCATTGATCTCGCTGCTGCCACAAATGGTGTGTCTGGCATTCGCATCGCATCCGATCAGGATGTTCTCCTTCTTGGGCTGGAGAGTATCCACTAGATGTTTCAACTCCTCAGGAGGCGCCGATCTGTCGTGGGCCATGTAGGCAGACACCAAGCAGAAGCAACTGCCACTGGATGGTTCCACCCTGACCGCAGTCACATCCGGTGAACTGAAATTAGATAGCAAAAAGGCATTAATTGTGTTCCTTACTAGGATACAGGCCCTTGGCTTACCATCAGTACGGACATAAAAAAGGTCATAGGATCTGTCCCTCAGTCCCATGATTTTTTGCTGCCAGATCCAAGGCCCCTGTATCAGGCAGACATCGATGTCCTCCTCCCGGAGGGTGACTCTTAGGTTATCTGTGGCTAGTTTGGAATGACGAAGGTTAATTTGTAATACTTTTAACATACTGTTCAAAAGTGTTACTTACCTTTACGACTGCTCCCCCAGTTCAGAATCTGCGTCCGTCCCAGACAGCCGCAGATCGTCGAGCAGCTTCTTGGTGTCATCCCCCAATTTCTCCAGGCCATCGTCCAGGGCGACAGAGGCGAGGAAGACGTTCACTTTGGCCAACCTGAGGCCAAAGCGAAGTTTGAACTGCTGTTTTTCGAGTGCCTCCAGCGACTCGTTGTTAATCAGCAGTAATATGGCAGAGCTATGCTGCTGAGGTTCTTCTACTTTGATGACAGACCAGTCATCCATAGGAACCTCGGGATTCTGAAGCTTGAGACACGGGACAATTTCCGAACTGTCCAGCTCCATTTTCGGCAACCAGATTCTCGCTCGTGGTCGCCTGGGAATTTCTGAGGCAGGGATGAGCTTTAGCGAAAGCCCTTCCCAGGCGTTGCTAACCGTAGCAAGGCTCTGCTCCAGAAACTCTTTCGAGTACTGATTGGCACATTTTATCACCCTACAGCCTCGACGGATTTCACCCGAGTCGAAGAGAGCTGTTTTGGCTGTTGTTGTTGTGGCTGGTTTAATTTTGCTGCGGACGCGGCCTCGTACTTCACCCGGTCCTCAGCGTCCCGCTCGTGCGCTTTACCGGCTTGTTCATTCTTGGCAATCTTTGCCAGAATGAATTTCGCCCTCAGGTAGCGCGTTTTGAGCAGGGTACCAGACGACTTCTTCTTCTTTTTGGTGACCTTCGCAGTGGTCACCGGGGCATCATTGCCAGGGGTCACCTTGGCGGCCTTACCAGAGGCCCCCAAGGAAACCTTACCAGAGGCCGCCTTGATTACCTCACCAGAGGTCGTCTTGGTAACCGACTGGAGAAGGCTTGGTCTTAGAAGCGGGGTGCTGTGTTTTGCACCGCTCGAACATGGCTCGACGATCGTTTCCTGGCTGGAGGCCAGAAGATCGTCCTCGGAGAGAGTGCCCAGCACACTCTCCGTTAACTCCTTAACTACTTCTTTTGTTTTTTTATTTTTCGAATCCATTAGCTTTTTGGTCCCACGAGTAGGCACGGAAGGGGTGGTCTGCCACGGCAGAGCCGGCATGCCGTGGTAAGGCACTTAATACAACCGACCTAGCCTGGGCGTCGGAGCGGACCGTTAAAGACTGGTTATTTAGACACTACCAGCCATGCAGCTCTCGGCACGGGTACCTCGACACCTTAGCTTAAAGTGCTGACAAGGTTATACCGCCTTGTCACCGGTCGACAGAGCCTCGTTAGCGAAAACAGGGAGTACCAAGTCCAGGGCATCAGGTCCTGGACTGTGGGTAGAGGTTGCCAATTGGAGAGGAGTGGCTATATTGTTCGCATCACTTTCCCATTTAAAGTTTACAAAATTTGCTTTTAAATATTCACCAATTTATTTTTCAGTCAAATTTCTGTATTTATAATAAATTTCTTTGAAGCTTTGTTTCGGCTTTTTGTTTCTATTTTAATTATTTAAAAAAAAAAATTCTTAGCAATATCAATATGTCTTATCTCCTAATTTCATCCTGTCTTTCATTTCAGGATTTATAAAATTTTTCTTTTAATATTCAACGATTTATTTTTCCACAATATTTCTTTATTTAATTCGTCAAGACTTACGTTAGAATTTCAGCTACAAATTTTATCTTCTGTTGCATTATAATTCTGCGATTGGTTATGATGATGTTACTGCCGCTGGAGTTGGTTGCTTTCGATACTAACGCTGTTTTGATTGTTGTATTCCGTTGGTTGTTTTTGATAATAACACTGCATTAGATGATGCACTCAGTTGGTTGTTTCTGGTAATGCCATTACGTTGATTTTTATATTCCGTTGGTTGCTTTTGATAATAATGCTGGGTTGGTTTTTGTGTTCAGTTGGTGGTTTTCGGTGGTAACGATGCGTTGATTTGTTGGTTGTTTCCTCTTGCTATCAATGCTGGGTTGATTTTTTCGGTTGGTTGTTTTTGGTAGTAGCGATGCGGTGACTGTTGCACTCGCTTGATTGTTTTTTAATAATAATGCTGCGTTGATTTTTGTCGCTGATATTGAGTTTGATTGTAGGAGTAATTCTTAGCTTTTTCTCGCACGCACTGAACACACTAGTAACGTTTTCTTTTTCTTAAAAATGTTTGTTCGCGGGCAAGGCGGCTTGCGTTCAAACGCGTCCTTTTTGTTTTTTACTTTTTTTATCGAAAGAAAAGAAAAAAAAAATACTCGGGGACCTCTTTCCTCGCACTCGCGGTTCTTCTAACTTCAAGTTAGCAAAATACTTCGCTCGGGCGCCAGTTAGGTTTCCTTGCGCGGAAAACCTCAATTAAAATAAAAACACGGTAATTTACTTGGTGCGGTGCGTCCGCTTTTATTAGCTGTCCGAATAAAACTCAAACTCTTTACAAAAATTACTTAATTCTACACCTACGAATAACTTAATTCTACAGGAAGGCGTTGCTCAAGCCAGACGCTACGTAAGCATTATTTATTTTCCCAAGTTTGAATTAGTAAGAATTTTTAAGAGTGATTGCAAAAAGAATTGACAACGATATTGTGAAACAGTAAACGCTTCCGCTTGAGGGTTTGCGCAACTGCTGAATGTGTTCGCTACGTAAGCATTATTTATTTTCCCAAGTTTGAATTAGTAAGAATTTTTAAAAGTGATTGCAAAAAGAATTGACAACGATATTGTGAAACAGTAAACGCTTCCGCTTGAGGGTTTGCGCTACTGCTGAGTGAGTTAATTGGAAAAAGGTGATTGTACGATTGTACGGTAAGCAAAATGTATTGTGTGTTAGCTTATATATTTAATTATTAAATATTATTTAATAATAAGTTTGATGAACTCGTGGACCTAAATTGGGGGACATCAGAATTCGTTTTAGAGGTGCGTTTCCTTCGGCAAAGTTTCTTATTTTGATCCCTAGAATATGATTTTCACAGAGCAATTGGCAATTTTTTTGCCTCCCCACAAAAGACACTAAAAGTTCGACCCAAGTTGGGGGACATCAGAACTCGTTTTAGAGGTATGGTTCCTTCGGCAAAGTTTCTTATTTTGATCCCTAGAATATGATTTTCACAGAGCAATGGGCGATATTTTTGCCTCCCCACAAATCGACCCGGCCTAGTACATATGTATGCATTAATATATATTATGTATGTAACTATGTCTTCTAAATTCTCGACAGCAATAGCAAATCGTAATTATTTTTTCTGTGGCAAGTGCTCGCAGCCTCATACAGTATGCAAATTTCGTATTAGTACACCCTCTTACAAATAAAAATACCACGTATATTTTCAAATTTACTTTAAAGCAATTGATTTTAATCGTAGTGCAGTATTGTATAATTCATAAAAAAATAGAATAATAACACAAACTCCGAAACATTTGCATAGAATTGAAAAAAATAGCTTTAGTAGCAGTGTAGCTACAGGGTGGCTGATGAAAGCCGCTACCAAAAAAAATTGAATAACTTTTTTTCTTTTTAAGTTATCTGTTCCATTTTTGTTTTAATTTGCAGATTGATCTTTAAAATTTATTAAAATGGATAACTGGGACACGCAAACAAGAATTTGGATAGTCCGCCGCTATCACGCACTGGAGTCCGTAGTTTTGGTACAGAGAGAGTACAGGCGGATGTTTGGCGGCGATCCCCCGAGCAGATGGACCATAATGAGACTGGTGAATAATTTTGCTGAGCAAAGAACAGTCGCAAGAAGGCCTTATCATCGAAACCCACCAGTTCGGACGGAGGAAACGATCGCTGCTGTAGCTGCAGCTATACAAAGCAATCCAAGGGTTTCAAAAAGAAGCTTATCTGCTCAACTTGGTGTCAGCCGACAGTCTTTGCAAACAATAATGCACAAAGATTTAGACTTATTTCCCTACAAAATTCAAATTGTTAACAAACTGAATGCAGCATTTACCGTTATTTTCGAAACGATTGTGTTAAACATTCAATGTTTAACCTTGGGCAGTTGCGTTTTAGTAGCCATTTGTTGAAGTTCGCGGAGTTAGTTTGCAATGTCGCCTAAAGTAAGTGAATTATCAAACGAAACTAGGAGATTAGAATAAATATGAACAAAAACGGAAAGTCTTTACGCGAAATTGCGAGAACATTGCAGAAAAGTGTGTCTACAATACAAAACGTAGACAAAATTTATAGAGACAGTGGAATAATTGACAAAAAGCTTCGAAATGTGAACAGGGCAAAGCTTGGACAGAGGCACAAAACTTATTTGAAACGCCTTATCAGGAAAGATCCCACCGTCAGTGGAGTTTCGCTAGCTGCTGAACTAGAAAAATACTTTTCTATCAAAGTTACACCTCAAACAGTGCGCAATTATGTAAAAAAAATGGGATTTAGAAGCAGAACTGCGGCTAGAAAACCGTGTGTAAACTCAGTCAATAGAAGAAAGCGTGTTAAATTCGCCAGGCAATATTTAAACAAAAATATGCGGTTTTGGAAAAGGGTAATTTTTTCGGAAAGGTGTAAATTTAATATAAAAATGTCCGATGGACGCATAAAAATTTGGAGAGAGTGTAATACTAGCCTTCAAAAACGAAATCTGCAGCCTTCTTTCAAGCACGGTGGTGGTTCTCTGATGGTATGGGGATGTTTCGGGGCAAACGGAGTAGGAAAGTTGCATTTTATTGATGGAATTATGACTGCGAGGCAATATACTGATATTTTAAAAAAGAAAGAAAAAATTGGTGAAAATATACGTAGTTTTTTTTATTTATAAGGGGGTGTACTAATACGAATTTTGCATACTGTATGTATGTATGCCTATGGAAGTTTGTATGTATGTAATATATTTATGTATATGCGTGTTTGCTTTTGCAGGTCCATATGAACGATTTTTCATATGCAGATATTTATTTAATTTAGCTGAACGAATATATTAATTTTATAACGAAATCCAGTCGAATTATAGTATTGGAATATGTTTATTTAAGTTCCTCTTACCAAATAAATATTATCCTTAAGAAAATTTAAGCACTAGTCTTTTTATTTTATTATTATTTTATCAATAAGTAAGTTAACTACTCATATATATATATATATTACAATACTATAAATAAAAGGTATTTACATTTTCTTTTCTGAAAAAAAAATTGTGAAAGCACGAATTACGGAATTGTTCTTATATTATAACAATTTCTCATACGATTTCGATATTGACATCGATTAAGTCATTGCGATTTACCTGATTTTTAAAACACTACTCTCAATCCATCATGATTAAGAGAAAATTGTAGTGCTTGAAAAATCTAGCCTCAGGTGCTACCTGAAAGGGAAGAAAAAATAAAAAAGAAACCTGTGAAATAAAAAATAGAAAAAACCTGAAATGGAAAATACCTGTGAAATATCTACATATATAATATAAAAAAAAAACTTAAATATACAATAGATACCGGAAAACCCTGAAATAAAAGAATAGGTATCATCATATGCAAAAGATAGCTAATACGATTGTTAATTACCTATGTGAACGCAGCACCTCTTTTCGTGGGGCCCTGGCTTACAACCTACTACAGCTTTTTTTAACTTATTTTGGACTTTTCTCAATCTGACACTATTGACCTTCACATTTGAGCTTGCACAGCACTTTTTGGTAAATGTGATACCATGGTGGTCTCCTCCTTATGTCTCTAGATGACGATCCTCGGGGACAACATTCCAATCTAAATTTATATCGTCATCGTCTATACAGTTTGAACCTTTTTTCTCAAATCTCTGACGTAAAATTTTCATTGAGATTAATCGTGCTACTATATATTGGACTTCATGAGCTGTTGGATGGGTATTCATACCCTGACTAGCTCGTATGCGATAGAAAAAGTTTTCTAACGCATCTTGATTTATTTCCCGGTGAAAATAAATTTTAAGAAGCTTTGTTCGATAAAAAGTTTCTCGCATAACTTTTGCATCGCTAAAATCGTTATGCGGAAGCCTTCGATGCACATTACGTGTGCGTTTCCTGGCAACTGGAATGACCGCTAAAAATCTAGATGTTTATTCAATCTATCAATTTTTCTTGTGTCACCCCGCCTATTCGGACACTTTAAAGGATTTTTTGACTGGAAATTTTTTGCATCCAATTCGTCAAACAGATCATTCATTTTTTTACCAACATCTGTGTGGGTTTAGCGCATTTGATCATGTAGTCGTCACTGCCTAATAAACTTTGGGTCAAGGCCATTTCGTTACCGGAGGCTACCGAATTGCTCAGGACCTGAGTTGGGCGTGAAACGCTCATTTTTTCCAAAAAACTGGGATATGTATGGGCCTCCGTTAGTTTCGAACAAATTTTATAGTGGGGACTCATTTGATATGTGTCAAACAATTTTTTGTATTACCTTGAAGCTTGTCACTCCATCTGATGTTAAGATGTCATATTTCATTAAGGTATTTCGGACTGGCTTTATCAAGTGACAATAATCGAACAGGTAAAAAATCTTTGTGTCTTCGTGCAGGACAAAGGGGCACTTCTCAGAAATTCCTAAAGTGTTAAAGATACCAGTGTTGAAGGGCCCTTGATCGCAAACTATACCATTCAAATTTAACCCCAATTTTTTTAGTTGTGCGATATTTTTTCTCAAAATGGACAATAATGTCTCCGTATGTGTACCACCACTGGAGATATAATGCGAAAACACTTATTTCCATTTGGAGCACAATGCCGTACCCATAAAAAATAAAAATTTATTGCCAATTTTATTTTCGCGTTGACCTTCCCCATGGTCTACGAACCCATCGATAACATCTTTAGCTTTATTATAGCTCAAGTCCGATTTGATGATGATTTCATCGAATAATAGAATGCTTATGCATTAGGTGTCGGACATAGTAGAAACATTTTTTCTTAATTAATTAAGATATTGGCATCGAAACCCGGAACAACATATTTGATGGGGCGCCAACGCGAAAGAGATGACTTATGGAGCAAAGCAAAACCTAGATCGTCACGCATAAACGTATATGCTTTGGGGGACATATAACACGGTGTGACAAAAAAAAAAAAAAATTAAATATACTTTTATGGAGACCTAGCATGATTTGTGGCTATAGAAAAACTAAAAAAAATGGTATAGGAGAAATTTCCAATACACCCCCAAAATCTCATTTTATGGCCATAAAACCGTTTTTCAGTAGGTTGATGTGAACAATCCCTCCTAACTTCGCCAATTTCCATCCGATTTCGAATTTGTTTTTTTAGTTCGAAAGAACAAAAACAAGCCTTTTTGACAGTGTGTTGACATTTTTTCTGAAATTACAACTGACGAGACTGTAGACGGAAGTATTCGGAATTTTTTTATTTTTTCTCTATTTTTTCAACTTTGACATCATTTTTGCGATATTATCCGATATTGAGGATGTTTTTTACTACACTACTGTTATAGTGAATTTAATTCTGCGTCGAATGAGCTATATTTGACTGTAATTGAATTAAAATTCATAGAGTTGTGCGAGTTGTGCGAGTTTTAAGATTTTATTTATTTTTAGTAATTTTATAGCAAGTGTCAGTCTAAACACATCATCAGTATGAAACAGTACAGGTTTAAAATTTTAAAAGATGTCGCTAAAATGTTTGCTAGATCTGCTCCGTTTATAAGAGTCATCACAATTTTAGGGATCCTTGTCGGGCCTCAGATTTGAAAACTTATGCGAGATGAGAAATTTACGAGTAAGCTCAGTGCAGTGGAAAGACGGGCATGGGGAAGTTTTAAATCATTGTGTGAGAAGTTCCTTGGAAATAAAAAGAGCTCTGATTATGTTGAAGTCGTCAAAGAGTTTTTGAGTGCGTACGAAAAAATGGAATGCAATATGTCCCTCAAGATACACTTTCTGCACTCAAATTTGAATTTTTTCCCGGAAAACCTGGGCCAGATGAGCGATGAACAGGGTGAAAGATTTCACCAGGAGATAGGAGTCATCGAAAAACGTTTTCAAGGGAAGAACTCCATCAACATGCTTGCTGATTACTGCTGGTCCTTGAAACGTAAAACAAGTGATGACTCTTATAAACGGAGCAAACATTTTTGAAATGAAGATTAGTTTTTCCCGACATCTTTTAAAATTTTAAACCTGTACTGTTTCGTACTGATGATGTGTTTATACTGACACTTGCTATAAAATTAGTAAAAAAAATAAAATCTTAAAACTCGCACAACTCTATGAATTTTAATTCAATTACAGTCAAATATAGCTCATTCGACGCAGAATTAAATTCACTATAACAGTAGTGTAGTAAAAAACATCCTCAATATCGGATAATATCGCAAAAATGATGTCAAAGTTGAAAAAATAGAGAAAAAATAGAAAAATTCCGAATACTTCCGTCTACAGTCTCATCAGTTGTAATTTAAGAAAAATTGTCAACACACTGTCAAAAAGGCTTGTTTTTCTTCTTTCGAACTAAAAAAACAAATTCGAAATCGGATGGAAATTGGCGAAGTTAGGAGGGATTGTTCACATCAACCTACTGAAAAACGGTTTTATGGCCATAAAATGAGATTTTGGGGGTGTATTGGAAATTTCTCCTATACCATGTTTCTTAGTTTTACTATACCTACAAGTTGTACTAGGTCTCTATAAAAGTATAATTTCACTATCGCACAGTGTAATTGATGTTTTGAGCCAATGTCTTTTCCTCCTCGCTATAACGGTTTTTTTGGCCACTGACGATCATTATTGTGAAAGTTATAGCATCACTGCTTGAAGTTACTTCCTCAAGTACTGCACGACTACACAAATATTTATATTTTTGCTGCAGCTTCTCATTTTCTGCTTCTAGTTCTCCAATTCTTTTCTTTGGTTTAATTTCGTTGCTCCGATAAAAACGAGCAGCCTGAGCAAATCGTCCGCGACTGCTAGTGATTTCTAAGTCCTCACAGATGTTTTTGTTTTTGGGAACCTGGCTTGTTTCATCTAGCATAGAATATTATTCGAACTCTTCTAATGTAAGATCGTCTCATACACCTACTGTACGATTTACATATGTATACTTTGGTAACGGGCGGGCAAACCCAATCAGAGCCAGTACTAGGTGAGCAACTTCTACTAACTGGCTCTAATCTTAAAGATGGAACAACCCCATCTAAAACTTTAAATTGAGTTACTTGCTCTGGACTAAAGTCGTGTATGCAAACATATAGCCTATCTGTGTCTGCTGGTTGTATGTTACAGGCCGGGGCCCAACTTTTCCGAGCCTGTCATCATCATGTCCTATTAAAAAATTAAATATTACTACTACTTTGTACGAATTTATAAATATTTTGAATAAATTACTGTTTTTATTACTTCTTTTGTACGGTTTTTTGAACAATATTTAGAAACATATCCCCAAATTTAAAATACCTGCCCATAATTATAAAAGTGGTGTAGTCATATATTTTATTATTTCGAGATATTTAATGAATTGCGTTTGAATGACTTAATACATATTTGCATATTGCTACATTTTAATTTATAATTTTCCTAGTCTTGATTAAGAAAATTTATTATCAATATGAAATTTTGTATGAATTTCATCCGAAAATGTTTCTTTTATGATTCCTTTTGTTTGACATTGACATTTTGGGGCAAATTACGCAAAAATCAATTCAAATTCAAAAAATTTTTAACTTTGCGCACCAAAGGGAAGCTTTCCAAAATAAATGCTCTTAATTCTCAACTGCTACTAAATTTCACCAGTTGAGAAAAATTTGTGTTAACTTTGATGAAAAATGTGGCTGTTGTGTACTTCGCGAGTTAATGTCGTTATGAGAAAAAATAATGTATTTTTATATTTTAACGCCGAAGTGGGAGTTTATTTCCGATATTCTTAAGACTAACTTGTTACATAAATCTTACTGATATTTATACTATAATATTTAAATGCGGCGGATGTTATCCCATTGAGATAATTCGTTGCTGATTGTGTATTGTTTACTTTTACTTGTAGATAACTATTTGAATGTTTATGGTTTGTTTTGGTGATACCGAATTTCTATTGTTGCAGTTCATGGTAATGCATGTGAAAACAAGTCCTATTGTCTTAATGTTGTTTACTTGATAATGCATGTCTGTTGACCATGAACTGAAGTGTTTAGAAATGCAGAAAGTGAGGCCATGTCGTTAACTCCCCTCCTTCTTAAGACGTAGCGTCCTAGCAATGGTGTTGCTTCAAGTTGCTTTTGAAGACGGGTCATTTAGATTTCATATAATTCTTCAATTTGCCTTTGTCTGTTAAGCATTCTTCTATTTTCGTAGTATCGCCAGAGCTGTACCATACCGTTAGTGATAACTACCAAGGTAAAGAATCCCATTACGATGAAGAACGTAAACTGTACAGGATTTTCTTCAATAGGTATCAAAAATGTTGAGAGTTTTTGTATATTGCTGAATTTGTATATCGAACTTGAGGAAAGGATGCGGGGTACTTAAAGTTTTTCGTTATTTTGGTTGTGTATGATTTCCCTGAGTTGTAGTTGATGATTGTAATATGTGATATTATCGATGTTTGTGGATTCATTAAAATGCATCAATTTAGGGCCGGAGATATGGATTTTGTTCCAAGTGTGCTCGTAATCTGTCAAAATATATCCATTCTCTAAAATGTGGAGTGGAGCATTATTTTGATTTATTGTTCCGCATGGTGTTGAGTTGTTTTTAAATATTTTTATAGTACAATTGTCTGAGGGTTCTGATTTACAAATAAAGTTATTCATATAGTTTTTACATTTAGTTATCCTTTGATAATCGTTACATGATGCGATTTTAGGGTCTAAATTAATTTTACCATGCTTATGTGCTAGAGGATATACATTAAATAGGCTACATTTAGTTTCGAGGATAGGATATTTGTACGAGTATATTGTTATAATTGTTTCTTGTAGGTAACATATATGCATATCGGCATATTCTAATATATTAATTATTGGAAGATTCCGTTTTACTAAATCGTATACATCTTTCAAATTTAACGTGCCAGAATATAAATGAGTAGTTTTTGCAAAATTTATAGTGTTATTGATTGAAGTCCTCCGTGAGGTAGGCACCTAGCCGTGGTGCGGAGGCTTAGTCGAATCATTAATCAGGCTTTATCATTGGATGGCAGTGGGTTTGTTTAGGTACATTCCAGTAATGAACGAGTTCACTGGGGACCAAAAATGGAGAAAATTTTATTATAATACATATATATCTTAGAAGGAGGACGGTCCTCCCAAAAAACCAACGAAGGTGAACCCGACTGCTGCCATAGCTGCAAGCGAGGTAGTGATAAGACCGCCATTAATAGGAGACAGAGGGGGCTTGCGCGATAGGGCTGATCTCAGTACGAGTACTGAAGGAGGCAACGAGGGACAACGGAGGAGGACGTTGATGTCACGATGGTGGAGACGAAACGGACAGATTCATATAAAGCTGATCCCAATTTATCTACAGCATTCTAAGCTTGCGTCCGCACACCTTTCCGTCCGCTTGGCTGCCGGTGGACTTGACGTAGCCCTCATTCAAGAGCCATGGATATGCGGCAACAAAATCTGTGAACTCGGAGGGAAGAGATTCAAACTCATTACTGTACAAAACACAGGTAAGATCCGCAGCTGCATTTTAGCTAGAAATAGTATCAATATATTCAGGAAGAGGTTCGGGTGCTCGTGAAAGAGGCAGCTCTGAAGAAGAAACACCTGGTTGTCTCCTGCGACGCATATGCACATAACACCCTGTGGGGGAGTAGCGACACTAACGCTAGAGGTGAGTTTTTACTTGACTTTATTCTAGAAAGCAAAATTAGTGTGTTGAATTTAGGCTCAGAGCCGATCTTTGTGACAATGAATAGAGAGGAAGTCCTGGATATCACCCTGGCTTCCGACATGTTTTCCAACTACGTTAAGAGATGGCGCGTTTCAAACGAAAATTCGTTGTCAGACCATCGATACATCGAATTTGAAATCGACATTAGATCCCCTCAAGTCGGTAAGTTTAGAAATATGTATACGAAAAACCGACTGGGGAGTTTACAATAATGAACTAAAAACTTTACTGCCAAAGATAGCCCCCAAAGACCCCACTACATGTGGGAAGCTGGATAAATTGTTTAATCAGGTAAAAAAAAGCAATGAATATCTCTTTAGTAGCCGCCTGTCAGGCCCAGAGGAAAGTCTAAACCACCTTGGTGAACCAAGCAACAAACCTAGCTACAAAAATACCATAGAACTCCAAGAATATTGCCTCCCCGTTTATTAAAATTATCATTAGAAGTTGTCTAAACATGGGCTACATTCCGCTAGGATGGAGAGAGACAAAAGTCTTTTTCATACCCAAG
Organism: Anastrepha obliqua; assembly: GCF_027943255.1. NCBI lineage: Eukaryota > Metazoa > Arthropoda > Insecta > Diptera > Tephritidae > Anastrepha > Anastrepha obliqua. The sequence goes on along the minus strand of NC_072897.1, from coordinate 40,188,989 downwards.
GCAGACAGGTCCTCACACACTAACCCCAAAAACTTCTGACCAGTTAGTCTTAAGTCTTTCCTCCTCAAAATTCTAGAGAGGATAGTGGACGAGTACATACGGAGCGCTATACCAAAAAATAAGTTCTCCTCGGCGCAGCATGCCTACACTAAGGGGAAATCTACAGAAACCGCCTTACACTCGCTTGTCGGGTTTGCTGAAAAAATGTTTATCAGATAAAGAGTTTGCCATGGTTGCCTCCGTATATATAGAAGGCGTTTTCAACAATATAAAGGCGAGCGCTATCGTAGATGCTTTAGAAAACATTGGAGTGGAACCACACGTTATTGCCCTGATAGAAGCAATACTCGTCAGAAAGAAGGTAACGGCAAATTTAGGCAGCACTACTCTAAGCAAACAGGTCTGCCGAGGCACACCTCAAGGTGGTGTCCTCTCCCCTTTCCTCTGGATTTTGGCGGAGAGAGGGGGTGTTAAAGGCAGCTATCCTAACACCCTCATGGACATTCTGCGCTCTAACATGGCCACGCTTAGGAGCTGGATTGAGAGTAGGGGGCTCGCTATAAGTCCCGCAAAAACTGAAATAATTCTCTTCACAAGGAAACATAGGCTTCCTATAATCTCCCCGCTGGTTTTTAAGGGTGTGGACATTCCTTTGAGAGAGAATGTCAAGTACTTAGGACTCATATTATATAGGAAACTCACATGGAAACCTAATACTGAGGAAAGAATAAATAAGGCCAAGGTTGCATTATATACTAGCAAAAAAGCGGTCGGTATTAACTGGGGGTTAACACCTCCCGTTACTTATTGGCTATATAATTCGGTAGTTAGACCAATCTTAATGTATGGTGGTCATCTGCTCTAAAGGCGAGTTACGCTAAAATCATGAGTAAGGTGCTTTAGGACTACCCCAAACAAAGCGCTAGAAGTGCTAATCAATTTGCCTACACTAAATCTCGTAGGGGAAAATGTGGCCACCGCCTCGGATAGTCAAGCGGCCATTAAATCAATGAATGCTTCTATACTAAGATCAAATGTTGCACAGAAATTCCGAGCAGCCCTAAATGATATTAGCGTCGTATTCAAGGTCAGCCTTATTTGGCCTCCGGGACACAGAGATATTGAGGAAAACTTTAGAGCTGATAAGCTAGCCAGAAAAGGTACTGCTCTTCAACTGTTCCGTGATAAAAGTACCATTGGAATGCCTTTGGCCACGAGTAAATTAATAATAAAAACAACATTAATCAAGAGGCCAATAGGTCATGGGAAGATGAAAATACATGTGTAACAGCCAGGCTACTATGGCCGCAAATAAAAAAGCAAAGGACAAAGGAATTGCTTAGCCTCTCAAGAGAAGATATCTCGATGGTCGTGGCTTGTGTCACCGGCCACTGGCTATTTGGAAGGCATTCCTTGAGACTACGAGTATTCTCCAATGAATATTGTAGAAGTTGTAGAGATGAAGAGGAGGAACGAGTACTTCCTTTGCAATTCTCCAGCCTTAGCTAAAATCAGAGCAGGTTTTCTAGGTAAACACTTTCTCAATTCTCTTACAGAACTATCTGGCGTGGGGATTAGACCAATCCTGCGCTTCATAAGAGCCTCAAAATGGTTTCATGAAAGTACATAATTAAACAAGGTTCCCGTGTCGTACAGTGGTATCACAACGGACCTGTGAGGTCTAAGTGAGTTGGTCATATGGACCGACTACCACCATAACCTAACCTAACCTAACCTAACCTATTGATTGAAGTTCATTATAAACTTCTGCTATAACAATGTTTTTGGTTATTGCTTTGGGATCGAGGGCTTCGAGTATTCTCTCGAACTGTGAATTAATTGTTCTTTGCTTATTATTATTTTCTATTAGCATATTAAGTGTAGTTTTGATTTCTACGAGGTCATCATGGTCTGGTGTGACAATGATAAATTTTAACATGGAGCTAAGAAAGTTAAGTGATCTTTGGTCTATATGGTAAATATTTGGAATGAGTTGAGTTTTCAGGGTTTCGATTTTGTTCATTAAAATTTGAGTTTCAGGTTGGTTTCTAAATTATATGCAGATTTCATTATTCTTTCGTATGGCACGATTATTTTTGAGAAATTAGATATGTGACACAAGAAGGTTGCGTCTTGATAAATGTAAACAGGATCTGCTACTACTAGTACATATTTCCTATTGGCTAAATCTATTATAATATATTATCGCAAAGTACGTTAGAGAAAAGTAAGGTAAATATTATTACATATGTACATGCCTTTACTCTGATACTGTCCTTATGTATAATAACTCTTTTATTGGTGGTTATTGTATCACCGTTGTCTTTTTTGACGATATGTTTGGCGTATTTTTTTACGTTTTTGCTCCTTCTATGCGTCTTTGAATATACGACGTCTCCTTCTTTGTACTCGTAGTTCAGCTGTTTGCGATTGCGGTTGTGGTATCGCAAAACTCTCGCTTGGTTTTTTTTTGAAGACGCTTGTTGAAGACCCCCTTTGATTGAAAAACACGTCCTCGGGTCTCTCGTTGGTTGCCGAATGGATTGTTTTGTTGTATTGTCGGACTGCTCCAAATATCTGTTCGTCAGGTGCCGAACAGTGTTGATGTGCTAAGACTTTCGCGAGTTCTATTATGGTACTGTGCGTTCGTTCAACTTGACCGTTAGTTGTCGAATGATAGGCTGGAGTTTTGGTATGCGTTATTTGTAGTCGGTAAATGTTGATTCGTCACTACAAACTTTGCGTTTGGGCTTATTTGAAATAGTATCTCGTCAACGTATTTATATATGTCCTTTTTTGATGGTATTTTTCTCAAATGGCAGAATTTTGAGTATTTGTCGGTTGAACTAATGTAAATATATATCATAAAAAATCAGCTTAAGTGTATGTATTCGTCTACCTTGTTCGGCACTGGTGCTGAACCTATTGGTTGTTTATTTGGCCGGCGTTCATACTTATTTGTGAGGCAAATTTTGCAGTCCTGTACTTCGTGTTTACAAACGTCACGCATGATTGGCCAGTAGTGTCCGATCGAAATTTCCCGTGCGTTATTTTTGTAGTTTCTGTGAGCACGTTTGAGTGTGTCCTATATGATTTATTAGTTACCTTTGGTTTAATTATATTTTATAGTCTGTCTAGCAATTCAGTTTTGGTGTTAAAAAAAGCGTATGCTGGCTGTTAGAAAATATATTTTGTGAGGATATTTCGACGAGGTTCTGGTCTTACTGTTTTATAACAATTTGATTAACGATTGCTTTACGCGTTTGAGTTTTTGTGTTGGGGAACTTTGTGCTGAATGTTGGGAGTTATCAGAATGTAAAGTGTTTATTAGCTGGCGGGAAAGTGCATCAGCAACAACGTTCTGATGTCCGGGTTTGTAAACAAGTTTTGCACCGTATTCTTCAATGAAATTTTTCCATCTCTTTATTTTGTATTGGATTTTTTTTCTGATATGGAGAAGATTAAAGATTGGTGAACAGTGTAATTTGTTAAATCAAATATACCATACAAGTAGTTACGTAGTTTCTGTAGTGACCAAACAATTGCGAGTAACTCTTTTTCATTCGTGGAGTAATTCTGTTCTGGTTGGCTAAGTGTTCGCGAAATAAATGATATGGGTTTCCGGTTTTGCGATAATACAGCTCCTATAGCGTAATTGCTAGCATCTGTGGTTAATTCGTAGGGTTTATTAAAATTGGGTTGAAAGAGTTCAACCTGAGCTAGCAGTTCCACTTTAATTTTTTTCAGCGCTTCTAGTTCAGGTTCGTCTAAGGTGATTTTTATTATTGCGCTTTGATTTTTGGATATGCCACCGTTTTCTCCTCTGAGGAATGTAGTGAGTGGTTTGACAATGGCTGCAAAATTCTGTATGAATTTCCTATAATAACTAGCGAGGCATAGGAAAGATCTGAGTTCCTTCAGTGTTATGGGAATACGAAAATCTTTAATAGCTTGTATTTTTGTAGGGTCTTCTGTGATCCTGTTGTATTTAATTATGTGACCTAAGTATTCCACAGAGTCTTAGAAAAAGTGAGAATTCTCATTAGATATCTTCATGTAGGCTTGGTGAAGCACATTTATAATTATGCGAATGTGTTCGATATGTTCTTCAGGAGAAGAAGAATAAATGAGAACACCATCTTTATAAACGTAAGCCAACTTGCCGATATATGGTCTAAGGATATAGTCTACGCATCTTTGAAAAAAGAAGGAGAATTTTTCAGACCGAAAGGGATGCGAAGAATTTCCTATATGGCTCCATTTACACTAAAGGCAGTTTTTTCCCTGTCGGACTCATAAATAAGAATCTGATGGAAGCCTGATTCTAAATCTAACTTTGTAAATACTTTTGCAATACCAAAACTCTATATAGTCATAGTCACATCAGGTATGGGGTATCTATCTGTGATATTTTGAGTGTTTAGCTACTGAAAGTCTGTGACCATTCTGCGCTTAGGCTTCCCTTGTTCATCGGTACCTTTTTTAGCGACTGTCCAAATGGGAGAGTTGTACGAACTTTTGCTTGGTTGAATTATTTCATTTTTTAAAAGTTTCTTGATTTCTGTGCTAATGAAGTCATTATCCGACATAGGGTACGGATATTGCTTGGTTCAAATAGAATCTTCGGATTTCGTTCTAATGGTAGCTTGTATCGCGATAGTAATATATAAGGTAGCACTTTGTTTGTGACTTCATTTTTTTTGCATACGTTTTTCAATTTCTGCAATATATAATACTTTTCACTATTAACTGTATAATTTATTTTTGGTACAGATTCACTTTCTTTCCTGGCCCTATACTTATAACTGAGCTTGTACTCGAAAAGGTCGATCTCTGCTTTTATTTTTCTAAGTCCCTGTTCCCCCAGAAGCATATAAAATTCTTCTTATGCATCTGTTTCAAAAAATGTGATATTATGTTCTAATAGTGTTGCAATTTTTTTGATTTTGTTATTGAATAACCGTGAAGGGTTTCCACTTTTACAGGTTTTATGGAAATAGACTCACCGAAGTTACATTTTGTACTTATATACTTGTTGGTTGCTCCAGTGTCGATCAGGATGTTAATTAGTTTGCCTGTATCCCTGCAGTGGCGTTGCAGACACGCAAATCGTTTATGCGCCTTAAAAAAACACTGCCTGTTTCATATTAATCATTTCCGTATTCTGCTGCAAGCGATTGCATTTTTTCTTCGCGTGTTTGATTCACACGTTGCACCTTCTGTTGTGTGTTGTAGTTACGAGATGAAGGATTTCGGTCTCTTTTTTGAGAATCTCCTCGAAATGGATTATTTGGAGCTAATCCTTGCATTTGGCGGTCATAGCTGTTTTGTTGGGATGGATCTACGTCCATTGGTTCGAGCTGTTGCCTGGGTGAAGTTTAGTTGCATTGCACCTGTACGTTGGGTCAGTACCTTTGTGGTATCTCATAATATCTTCTGCCTTGGTTTTGATACTGCAATGTACTATTATATTATCTGTGCTGATTATATTACGGAACGTCGAATTGTGAGTTCACGCTATCGTGGTATATCGTACTTGCGATAGCGTAAGCGGTTTCTAAGTCATTTGGATTGTGGCTATATAGGGTGTCGCCGGTATATTTGCTGTTCAGACAAAGAATGAATGCCCTTACAGCTTTCTTGTTCGCATACTCTTTCATAGGTGATGTATTTCCTGAGCTATCCCTCTCAACTTTATTGAGTGCAAGATTAAGTCCCTTACTGACTTCGCAATGGAATTCTGCCAAGGTTCTTTTTCCCTGCCTTATTCTCTTCATTTCTTTGAGCAACACATGCAGTGGTCTCTGGTCCGCGTAAGTGTAATCGAGATGGTCTATTATATCATAAAAATGGAATTTGGTGTCGTGGTTAATTCAAATGTCGGCCGCCTCTCTTAAAATTTTCGAATGTATAATAGAGAGTGCCGTGTAGTAAGTGGGTGTAGTAGAGTAATTCTTTACATTTTCCATGTGTGCCCAGGCACGTTTTCTCCATGAACGATATTGGTTCTTATTGCCTGTGAATATGGGTCACGTTTTGAAAATTTCTAGGTTAGTTTGTGACTCATTGGTGATATGTGGTGTACAGTCCTGGTATTGATTGGTGATGTGATGTTAGAAGTTGCGATAGAACTCAATCTATGTTTAGTTTCAGTGAGTCCTGTGGTCCGAGCAGCGATTTGTGCCCTTAGATTAGCGATTTCCTGTGCAGTCATTTCGGAGTCTATGTCCAACGATAAACGTGATTAATTGAAGATTGCTTGTCGCTTTCTTTGCGATTCCAGTGTGATGTCTTTTTTTCAGGATGTGCTGTTCGTATTGCTTATCACGTTGCTCTAAGGGATAATTATTCCGATTTTTCAGGAATCCAATTTTTTCCTTCTTTAGGAACGGGGAATTTTTTATTTTTGTTCTGTAATGCAGGATATGGCTTGTTCAAGAATGAACGGACGAGCCAACAGCTAATATCGTTTTCACGATATGAGAAAAAAGAATATCTTCTTATATTTTAACGCCGAGGTGGGTGTTTATTTCCGATATTCTTAAGACTAACTTGTTACATAAATCTTACTGATATTTACTATTTAAATGCGGCGGTTGTTATCCCATTGAGATAATTCGTTGCTGATTGTGTATTGTTTACTTTTACTTGTAGATAACTATTTGAATGTTTATGGTTTGTTTTGGTGATACCGAATTTCTATTGTTGCAGTTCATGATAATGCATGTGAAAACAAGTCCTATTGTCTTAATGTTGTTTACTTGATAATGCATGTCTGTTGACCATGAACTGAAGTGTTTAGAAATGCAGAGAGTGAGGCCATGTCGTTAACTCCCCTCCTTCTTAAGACGTAGCGTCCTAGCAATGGTGTTGCTACAAGTTGCTTTTGAAGACGGGTCATTTAGATTTCATATAATTCTTCAATTTGCCTTTGTCTGTTAAGCATTCTTCTATTTTCGTAGTATCGCCAGAGCTGTACCATACCGTTAGTGATAACTACCAAGGTAAAGAATCCCATTACGATGAAGAACGTAAACTGTACAGGATTTTCTTCAATAGGTATCAAAAATGTTGAGAGTTTTTGTATATTGCTGAATTTGTATATCGAACTTGAGGAAAGGATGCGGGGTACTTAAAGTTTTTCGTTATTTTGGTTGTGTATGATTTCCCTGAGTTGTAGTTGATGATTGTAATATGTGATATTATCGATGTTTGTGGATTCATTAAAATGCATCAATTTAGGGCCGGAGATATGGATTTTGTTCCAAGTGTGCTCGTAATCTGTCAAAATATATCCATTCTCTAAAATGTGGAGTGGAGCATTATTTTGATTTATTGTTCCGCATGGTGCTGAGTTTTTTTTAAATATTTTTATAGTACAATTGTCTGAGGGTTCTGATTTACAAATAAAGTTATTCATATAGTTTTTACATTTAGTTATCCTTTGATAATCGTTACATGATGCGATTTTAGGGTCTAAATTAATTTTACCATGCTTATGTGCTAGAGGATATACATTAAATAGGCTACATTTAGTTTCGAGGATAGGATATTTGTACGAGTATATTGTTATAATTGTTTCTTGTAGGTAACATATATGCATATCGGCATATTCTAATATATTAATTATTGGAAGATTCCGTTTTACTAAATCGTATACATCTTTCAAATTTAACGTGCCAGAATATAAATGAGTAGTTTTTGCAAAATTTATAGAGTTATTGATTGAAGTCCTCCGCGAGGTAGGCACCTAGTCGTGGTGCGGAGGCTTAGTCGAATCATTAATCAGGCTTTATCATTGGATGGCAGTGGGTTTGTTTAGGTACATTCCAGTAATGAACGAGTTCACTGGGGACCAAAAATGGAGAAAATTTTATTATAATACATATATATCTTAGAAGGAGGACGGTCCTCCCAAAAAACCAACGAAGGTGAACCCGACTGCTGCCATAGCTGCAAGCGAGGTAGTGATAAGACCGCCATTAATAGGAGACAGAGGGGGCTTGCGCGATAGGGCTGATCTCAGTACGAGTACTGAAGGAGGCAACGAGGGACAACGGAGGAGGACGTTGATGTCACGATGGTGGAGACGAAACGGACAGATTCATATAAAGCTGATCCCAATTTATCTACACCATTCTAAGCTTGCGTCCGCACACCTTTCCGTCCGCTTGGCTGCCGGTGGACTTGACGTAGCCCTCATTCAAGAGCCATGGATATGCGGCAACAAAATCTGTGAACTCGGAGGGAAGAGATTCAAACTCATTACTGTACAAAACACAGGTAAGATCCGCAGCTGCATTTTAGCTAGAAATAATATCAATATATTCAGGAAGAGGTTCGGGTGCTCGTGAAAGAGGCAGCTCTGAAGAAGAAACACCTGGTTGTCTCCTGCGACGCATATGCACATAACACCCTGTGGGGGAGTAGCGACACTAACGCTAGAGGTGAGTTTTTACTTGACTTTATTCTAGAAAGCAAAATTAGTGTGTTGAATTTAGGCTCAGAGCCGATCTTTGTGACAATGAATAGAGAGGAAGTCCTGGATATCACCCTGGCTTCCGACATGTTTTCCAACTACGTTAAGAGATGGCGCGTTTCAAACGAAAATTCGTTGTCAGACCATCGATACATCGAATTTGAAATCGACATTAGATCCCCTCAAGTCGGTAAGTTTAGAAATATGTATACGAAAAACCGACTGGGGAGTTTACAATAATGAACTAAAAACTTTACTGCCAAAGATAGCCCCCAAAGACCCCACTACATGTGGGAAGCTGGATAAATTGTTTAATCAGGTAAAAAAAAGCAATGAATATCTCTTTAGTAGCCGCCTGTCAGGCCCAGAGGAAAGTCTAAACCACCTTGGTGAACCAAGCAACAAACCTAGCTACAAAAATACCATAGAACTCCAAGAATATTGCCTCCCCGTTTATTAAAATTATCATTAGAAGTTGTCTAAACATGGGCTACATTCCGCTAGGATGGAGAGAGACAAAAGTCTTTTTCATACCCAAGGCAGACAGGTCCTCACACACTAACCCCAAAAACTTCTGACCAGTTAGTCTTAAGTCTTTCCTCCTCAAAATTCTAGAGAGGATAGTGGACGAGTACATACGGAGCGCTATACCAAAAAATAAGTTCTCCTCGGCGCAGCATGCCTACACTAAGGGGAAATCTACAGAAACCGCCTTACACTCGCTTGTCGGGTTTGCTGAAAAAATGTTTATCAGATAAAGAGTTTGCCATGGTTGCCTCCGTATATATAGAAGGCGTTTTCAACAATATAAAGGCGAGCGCTATCGTAGATGCTTTAGAAAACATTGGAGTGGAACCACACTTTATTGCCCTGATAGAAGCAATACTCGTCAGAAAGAAAGTAACGGCAAATTTAGGCAGCACTACTCTAAGCAAACAGGTCTGCCGAGGCACACCTCAAGGTGGTGTCCTCTCCCCTTTCCTCTGGATTTTGGCGGAGAGAGGGGGTGTTAAAGGCAGCTATCCTAACACCCTCATGGACATTCTGCGCTCTAACATGGCCACGCTTAGGAGCTGGATTGAGAGTAGGGGGCTCGCTATAAGTCCCGCAAAAACTGAAATAATTCTCTTCACAAGGAAACATAGGCTTCCTATAATCTCCCCGCTGGTTTTTAAGGGTGTGGACATTCCTTTGAGAGAGAATGTCAAGTACTTAGGACTCATATTATATAGGAAACTCACATGGAAACCTAATACTGAGGAAAGAATAAATAAGGCCAAGGTTGCATTATATACTAGCAAAAAAGCGGTCGGTATTAACTGGGGGTTAACACCTCCCGTTACTTATTGGCTATATAATTCGGTAGTTAGACCAATCTTAATATATGGTGGTCATCTGCTCTAAAGGCGAGTTACGCTAAAATCATGAGTAAGGTCAAAAGAACAGCTCTTTTATGCATCTCTGGTGCTTTAAGGACTACCCCAAACAAAGCGCTAGAAGTGCTAATCAATTTGCCTACACTAAATCTCGTAGGGGAAAATGTGGCCACCGCCTCGCATAGTCAAGCGGCCATTAAATCAATGAATGCTTCTATACTAAGATCAAATGTTGCACAGAAATTCCGAGCAGCCCTAAATGATATTAGCGTCGTATTCAAGGTCAGCCTTATTTGGCCTCCGGGACACAGAGATATTGAGGAAAACTTTAGAGCTGATAAGCTAGCCAGAAAAGGTACTGCTCTTCAACTGTTCCGTGATAAAAGTACCATTGGAATGCCTTTGGCCACGAGTAAATTAATAATAAAAACAACATTAACCAAGAGGCCAATAGGTCATGGGAAGATGAAAATACATGTGTAACAGCCAGGCTACTATGGCCGCAAATAAAAAAGCAAAGGACAAAGGAATTGCTTAGCCTCTCAAGAGAAGATATCTCGATGGTCGTGGCTTGTGTCACCGGCCACTGGCTATTTGGAAGGCATTCCTTGAGACTACGAGTATTCTCCAATGAATATTGTAGAAGTTGTAGAGATGAAGAGGAGGAACGAGTACTTCCTTTGCAATTCTCCAGCCTTAGCTAAAATCAGAGCAGGTTTTCTAGGTAAACACTTTCTCAATTCTCTTACAGAACTATCTGGCGTGGGGATTAGACCAATCCTGCGCTTCATAAGAGCCTCAAAATGGTTTCATGAAAGTACATAATTAAACAAGGTTCCCGTGTCATACAGTGGTATCACAACGGACCTGTGAGGTCTAAGTGAGTTGGTCATATGGACCGACTACCACCATAACCTAACCTAACCTAACCTAACCTATTGATTGAAGTTCATTATAAACTTCTGCTATAACAATGTTTTTGGTTATTGCTTTGGGATCGAGGGCTTCGAGTATTCTCTCGAACTGTGAATTAATTGTTCTTTGCTTATTATTATTTTCTATTAGCATATTAAGTGTAGTTTTGATTTCTACGAGGTCATCATGGTCTGGTGTGACAATGATAAATTTTAACATGGAGCTAAGAAAGTTAAGTGATCTTTGGTCTATATGGTAAATATTTGGAATGAGTTGAGTTTTCAGGGTTTCGATTTTGTTCATTAAAATTTGAGTTTCAGGTTGGTTTCTAAATTATATGCAGATTTCATTATTCTTTCGTATGGCACGATTATTTTTGAGAAATTAGATATGTGACACAAGAAGGTTGCGTCTTGATAAATGTAAACAGGATCTGCTTCTACTAGTACATATTTCCTATTGGCTAAATCTATTATAATATATTATCGCAAAGTACGTTAGAGAAAAGTAAGGTAAATATTATTACATATGTACATGCCTTTACTCTGATACTGTCCTTATGTATAATAACTCTTTTATTGGTGGTTATTGTATCACCGTTGTCTTTTTTGACGATATGTTTGGCGTATTTTTTTACGTTTTTGCTCCTTCTATGCGTCTTTGAATATACGACGTCTCCTTCTTTGTACTCGTAGTTCAGCTGTTTGCGATTGCGGTTGTGGTATCGCAAAACTCTCGCTTGGTTTTTTTTTGAAGACGCTTGTTGAAGACCCCCTTTGATTGAAAAACACGTCCTCGGGTCTCTCGTTGGTTGCCGAATGGATTGTTTTGTTGTATTGTCGGACTGCTCCAAATATCTGTTCGTCAGGTGCCGAACAGTGTTGATGTGCTAAGACTTTCGCGAGTTCTATTATGGTACTGTGCGTTCGTTCAACTTGACCGTTAGTTGTCGAATGATAGGCTGGAGTTTTGGTATGCGTTATTTGTAGTCGGTAAATGTTGATTCGTCACTACAAACTTTGCGTTTGGGCTTATTTGAAATAGTATCTCGTCAACGTATTTATATATGTCCTTTTTTGATGGTATTTTTCTCAAATGGCAGAATTTTGAGTATTTGTCGGTTGAACTAATGTAAATATATATCATAAAAAATCAGCTTAAGTGTATGTATTCGTCTACCTTGTTCGGCACTGGTGCTGAACCTATTGGTTGTTTATTTGGCCGGCGTTCATACTTATTTGTGAGGCAAATTTTGCAGTCCTGTACTTCGTGTTTACAAACGTCACGCATGATTGGCCAGTAGTGTCCGATCGAAATTTCCCGTGCGTTATTTTTGTAGTTTCTGTGAGCACGTTTGAGTGTGTCCTATATGATTTATTAGTTACCTTTGGTTTAATTATATTTTATAGTCTGTCTAGCAATTCAGTTTTGGTGTTAAAAAAAGCGTATGCTGGCTGTTAGAAAATATATTTTGTGAGGATATTTCGACGAGGTTCTGGTCTTACTGTTTTATAACAATTTGATTAACGATTGCTTTACGCGTTTGAGTTTTTGTGTTGGGGAACTTTGTGCTGAATGTTGGGAGTTATCAGAATGTAAAGTGTTTATTAGCTGGCGGGAAAGTGCATCAGCAACAACGTTCTGATGTCCGGGTTTGTAAACAAGTTTTGCACCGTATTCTTCAATGAAATTTTTCCATCTCTTTATTTTGTATTGGATTTTTTTTCTGATATGGAGAAGATTAAAGATTGGTGAACAGTGTAATTTGTTAAATCAAATATACCATACAAGTAGTTACGTAGTTTCTGTAGTGACCAAACAATTGCGAGTAACTCTTTTTCATTCGTGGAGTAATTCTGTTCTGGTTGGCTAAGTGTTCGCGAAATAAATGATATGGGTTTCCGGTTTTGCGATAATACAGCTCCTATAGCGTAATTGCTAGCATCTGTGGTTAATTCGTAGGGTTTATTAAAATTGGGTTGAAAGAGTTCAACCTGAGCTAGCAGTTCCACTTTAATTTTTTTCAGCGCTTCTAGTTCAGGTTCGTCTAAGGTGATTTTTATTATTGCGCTTTGATTTTTGGATATGCCACCGTTTTCTCCTCTGAGGAATGTAGTGAGTGGTTCGACAATGGCTGCAAAATTCTGTATGAATTTCCTATAATAACTAGCGAGGCATAGGAAAGATCTGAGTTCCTTCAGTGTTATGGGAATACGAAAATCTTTAATAGCTTGTATTTTTGTAGGGTCTTCTGTGATCCTGTTGTATTTAATTATGTGACCTAAGTATTCCACAGAGTCTTAGAAAAAGTGAGAATTCTCATTAGATATCTTCATGTAGGCTTGGTGAAGCACATTTATAATTATGCGAATGTGTTCGATATGTTCTTCAGGAGAAGAAGAATAAATGAGAACACCATCTTTATAAACGTAAGCCAACTTGCCGATATATGGTCTAAGGATATAGTCTACGCATCTTTGAAAAAAGAAGGAGAATTTTTCAGACCGAAAGGGATGCGAAGAATTTCCTATATGGCTCCATTTACACTAAAGGCAGTTTTTTCCCTGTCGGACTCATAAATAAGAATCTGATGGAAGCCTGATTCTAAATCTAACTTTGTAAATACTTTTGCAATACCAAAACTCTATATAGTCATAGTCACATCAGGTATGGGGTATCTATCTGTGATATTTTGAGTGTTTAGCTACTGAAAGTCTGTGACCATTCTGCGCTTAGGCTTCCCTTGTTCATCGGTACCTTTTTTAGCGACTGTCCAAATGGGAGAGTTGTACGAACTTTTGCTTGGTTGAATTATTTCATTTTTTAAAAGTTTCTTGATTTCTGTGCTAATGAAGTCATTATCCGACATAGGGTACGGATATTGCTTGGTTCAAATAGAATCTTCGGATTTCGTTCTAATGGTAGCTTGTATCGCGATAGTAATATATAAGGTAGCACTTTGTTTGTGACTTCATTTTTTTTGCATACGTTTTTCAATTTCTGCAATATATAATACTTTTCACTATTAACTGTATAATTTATTTTTGGTACAGATTCACTTTCTTTCCTGGCCCTATACTTATAACTGAGCTTGTACTCGAAAAGGTCGATCTCTGCTTTTATTTTTCTAAGTCCCTGTTCACCCAGAAGCATATAAAATTCTTCTTATGCATCTGTTTCAAAAAATGTGATATTATGTTCTAATAGTGTTGCAATTTTTTTGATTTTGTTATTGAATAACCGTGAAGGGTTTCCACTTTTACAGGTTTTATGGAAATAGACTCACCGAAGTTACATTTTGTACTTATATACTTGTTGGTTGCTCCAGTGTCGATCAGGATGTTAATTAGTTTGCCTGTATCCCTGCAGTGGCGTTGCAGACACGCAAATCGTTTATGCGCCTTAAAAAAACACTGCCTGTTTCATATTAATCATTTCCGTATTCTGCTGCAAGCGATTGCATTTTTTCTTCGCGTGTTTGATTCACACGTTGCACCTTCTGTTGTGTGTTGTAGTTACGAGATGAAGGATTTCGGTCTCTTTTTTGAGAATCTCCTCGAAATGGATTATTTGGAGCTAATCCTTGCATTTGGCGGTCATAGCTGTTTTGTTGGGATGGATCTACGTCCATTGGTTCGAGCTGTTGCCTGGGTGAAGTTTAGTTGCATTGCACCTGTACGTTGGGTCAGTACCTTTGTGGTATCTCATAATATCTTCTGCCTTGGTTTTGATACTGCAATGTACTATTATATTATCTGTGCTGATTATATTACGGAACGTCGAATTGTGAGTTCACGCTATCGTGGTATATCGTACTTGCGATAGCGTAAGCGGTTTCTAAGTCATTTGGATTGTGGCTATATAGGGTGTCGCCGGTATATTTGCTGTTCAGACAAAGAATGAATGCCCTTACAGCTTTCTTGTTCGCATACTCTTTCATAGGTGATGTATTTCCTGAGCTATCCCTCTCAACTTTATTGAGTGCAAGATTAAGTCCCTTACTGACTTCGCAATGGAATTCTGCCAAGGTTCTTTTTCCCTGCCTTATTCTCTTCATTTCTTTGAGCAACACATGCAGTGGTCTCTGGTCCGCGTAAGTGTAATCGAGATGGTCTATTATATCATAAAAATGGAATTTGGTGTCGTGGTTAATTCAAATGTCGGCCGCCTCTCTTAAAATTTTCGAATGTATAATAGAGAGTGCCGTGTAGTAAGTGGGTGTAGTAGAGTAATTCTTTACATTTTCCATGTGTGCCCAGGCACGTTTTCTCCATGAACGATATTGGTTCTTATTGCCTGTGAATATGGGTCACGTTTTGAAAATTTCTAGGTTAGTTTGTGACTCATTGGTGATATGTGGTGTACAGTCCTGGTATTGATTGGTGATGTGATGTTAGAAGTTGCGATAGAACTCAATCTATGTTTAGTTTCAGTGAGTCCTGTGGTCCGAGCAGCGATTTGTGCCCTTAGATTAGCGATTTCCTGTGCAGTCATTTCGGAGTCTATGTCCAACGATAAACGTGATTAATTGAAGATTGCTTGTCGCTTTCTTTGCGATTCCAGTGTGATGTCTTTTTTTCAGGATGTGCTGTTCGTATTGCTTATCACGTTGCTCTAAGGGATAATTATTCCGATTTTTCAGGAATCCAATTTTTTCCTTCTTTAGGAACGGGGAATTTTTTATTTTTGTTCTGTAATGCAGGATATGGCTTGTTCAAGAATGAACGGACGAGCCAACAGCTAATATCGTTTTCACGATATGAGAAAAAAGAATATCTTCTTATATTTTAACGCCGAGGTGGGTGTTTATTTCCGATATTCTTAAGACTAACTTGTTACATAAATCTTACTGATATTTACTATTTAAATGCGGCGGTTGTTATCCCATTGAGATAATTCGTTGCTGATTGTGTATTGTTTACTTTTACTTGTAGATAACTATTTGAATGTTTATGGTTTGTTTTGGTGATACCGAATTTCTATTGTTGCAGTTCATGATAATGCATGTGAAAACAAGTCCTATTGTCTTAATGTTGTTTACTTGATAATGCATGTCTGTTGACCATGAACTGAAGTGTTTAGAAATGCAGAGAGTGAGGCCATGTCGTTAACTCCCCTCCTTCTTAAGACGTAGCGTCCTAGCAATGGTGTTGCTACAAGTTGCTTTTGAAGACGGGTCATTTAGATTTCATATAATTCTTCAATTTGCCTTTGTCTGTTAAGCATTCTTCTATTTTCGTAGTATCGCCAGAGCTGTACCATACCGTTAGTGATAACTACCAAGGTAAAGAATCCCATTACGATGAAGAACGTAAACTGTACAGGATTTTCTTCAATAGGTATCAAAAATGTTGAGAGTTTTTGTATATTGCTGAATTTGTATATCGAACTTGAGGAAAGGATGCGGGGTACTTCAAGTTTTTCGTTATTTTGGTTGTGTATGATTTCCCTGAGTTGTAGTTGATGATTGTAATATGTGATATTATCGATGTTTGTGGATTCATTAAAATGCATCAATTTAGGGCCGGAGATATGGATTTTGTTCCAAGTGTGCTCGTAATCTGTCAAAATATATCCATTCTCTAAAATGTGGAGTGGAGCATTATTTTGATTTATTGTTCCGCATGGTGCTGAGTTTTTTTTAAATATTTTTATAGTACAATTGTCTGAGGGTTCTGATTTACAAATAAAGTTATTCATATAGTTTTTACATTTAGTTATCCTTTGATAATCGTTACATGATGCGATTTTAGGGTCTAAATTAATTTTACCATGCTTATGTGCTAGAGGATATACATTAAATAGGCTACATTTAGTTTCGAGGATAGGATATTTGTACGAGTATATTGTTATAATTGTTTCTTGTAGGTAACATATATGCATATCGGCATATTCTAATATATTAATTATTGGAAGATTCCGTTTTACTAAATCGTATACATCTTTCAAATTTAACGTGCCAGAATATAAATGAGTAGTTTTTGCAAAATTTATAGAGTTATTGATTGAAGTCCTCCGCGAGGTAGGCACCTAGTCGTGGTGCGGAGGCTTAGTCGAATCATTAATCAGGCTTTATCATTGGATGGCAGTGGGTTTGTTTAGGTACATTCCAGTAATGAACGAGTTCACTGGGGACCAAAAATGGAGAAAATTTTATTATAATACATATATATCTTAGAAGGAGGACGGTCCTCCCAAAAAACCAACGAAGGTGAACCCGACTGCTGCCATAGCTGCAAGCGAGGTAGTGATAAGACCGCCATTAATAGGAGACAGAGGGGGCTTGCGCGATAGGGCTGATCTCAGTACGAGTACTGAAGGAGGCAACGAGGGACAACGGAGGAGGACGTTGATGTCACGATGGTGGAGACGAAACGGACAGATTCATATAAAGCTGATCCCAATTTATCTACACCATTCTAAGCTTGCGTCCGCACACCTTTCCGTCCGCTTGGCTGCCGGTGGACTTGACGTAGCCCTCATTCAAGAGCCATGGATATGCGGCAACAAAATCTGTGAACTCGGAGGGAAGAGATTCAAACTCATTACTGTACAAAACACAGGTAAGATCCGCAGCTGCATTTTAGCTAGAAATAATATCAATATATTCAGGAAGAGGTTCGGGTGCTCGTGAAAGAGGCAGCTCTGAAGAAGAAACACCTGGTTGTCTCCTGCGACGCATATGCACATAACACCCTGTGGGGGAGTAGCGACACTAACGCTAGAGGTGAGTTTTTACTTGACTTTATTCTAGAAAGCAAAATTAGTGTGTTGAATTTAGGCTCAGAGCCGATCTTTGTGACAATGAATAGAGAGGAAGTCCTGGATATCACCCTGGCTTCCGACATGTTTTCCAACTACGTTAAGAGATGGCGCGTTTCAAACGAAAATTCGTTGTCAGACCATCGATACATCGAATTTGAAATCGACATTAGATCCCCTCAAGTCGGTAAGTTTAGAAATATGTATACGAAAAACCGACTGGGGAGTTTACAATAATGAACTAAAAACTTTACTGCCAAAGATAGCCCCCAAAGACCCCACTACATGTGGGAAGCTGGATAAATTGTTTAATCAGGTAAAAAAAAGCAATGAATATCTCTTTAGTAGCCGCCTGTCAGGCCCAGAGGAAAGTCTAAACCACCTTGGTGAACCAAGCAACAAACCTAGCTACAAAAATACCATAGAACTCCAAGAATATTGCCTCCCCGTTTATTAAAATTATCATTAGAAGTTGTCTAAACATGGGCTACATTCCGCTAGGATGGAGAGAGACAAAAGTCTTTTTCATACCCAAGGCAGACAGGTCCTCACACACTAACCCCAAAAACTTCTGACCAGTTAGTCTTAAGTCTTTCCTCCTCAAAATTCTAGAGAGGATAGTGGACGAGTACATACAGAGCGCTATACCAAAAAATAAGTTCTCCTCGGCGCAGCATGCCTACACTAAGGGGAAATCTACAGAAACCGCCTTACACTCGCTTGTCGGGTTTGCTGAAAAAATGTTTATCAGATAAAGAGTTTGCCATGGTTGCCTCCGTATATATAGAAGGCGTTTTCAACAATATAAAGGCGAGCGCTATCGTAGATGCTTTAGAAAACATTGGAGTGGAACCACACTTTATTGCCCTGATAGAAGCAATACTCGTCAGAAAGAAGGTAACGGCAAATTTAGGCAGCACTACTCTAAGCAAACAGGTCTGCCGAGGCACACCTCAAGGTGGTGTCCTCTCCCCTTTCCTCTGGATTTTGGCGGAGAGAGGGGGTGTTAAAGGCAGCTATCCTAACACCCTCATGGACATTCTGCGCTCTAACATGGCCACGCTTAGGAGCTGGATTGAGAGTAGGGGGCTCGCTATAAGTCCCGCAAAAACTGAAATAATTCTCTTCACAAGGAAACATAGGCTTCCTATAATCTCCCCGCTGGTTTTTAAGGGTGTGGACATTCCTTTGAGAGAGAATGTCAAGTACTTAGGACTCATATTATATAGGAAACTCACATGGAAACCTAATACTGAGGAAAGAATAAATAAGGCCAAGGTTGCATCATATACTAGCAAAAAAGCGGTCGGTATTAACTGGGGGTTAACACCTCCCGTTACTTATTGGCTATATAATTCGGTAGTTAGACCAATCTTAATATATGGTGGTCATCTGCTCTAAAGGCGAGTTACGCTAAAATCATGAGTAAGGTCAAAAGAACAGCTCTTTTATGCATCTCTGTGCTAATCAATTTGCCTACACTAAATCTCGTAGGGGAAAATGTGGCCACCGCCTCGCATAGTCAAGCGGCCATTAAATCAATGAATGCTTCTATACTAAGATCAAATGTTGCACAGAAATTCCGAGCAGCCCTAAATGATATTAGCGTCGTATTCAAGGTCAGCCTTATTTGGCCTCCGGGACACAGAGATATTGAGGAAAACTTTAGAGCTGATAAGCTAGCCAGAAAAGGTACTGCTCTTCAACTGTTCCGTGATAAAAGTACCATTGGAATGCCTTTGGCCACGAGTAAATTAATAATAAAAACAACATTAACCAAGAGGCCAATAGGTCATGGGAAGATGAAAATACATGTGTAACAGCCAGGCTACTATGGCCGCAAATAAAAAAGCAAAGGACAAAGGAATTGCTTAGCCTCTCAAGAGAAGATATCTCGATGGTCGTGGCTTGTGTCACCGGCCACTGGCTATTTGGAAGGCATTCCTTGAGACTACGAGTATTCTCCAATGAATATTGTAGAAGTTGTAGAGATGAAGAGGAGGAACGAGTACTTCCTTTGCAATTCTCCAGCCTTAGCTAAAATCAGAGCAGGTTTTCTAGGTAAACACTTTCTCAATTCTCTTACAGAACTATCTGGCGTGGGGATTAGACCAATCCTGCGCTTCATAAGAGCCTCAAAATGGTTTCATGAAAGTACATAATTAAACAAGGTTCCCGTGTCGTACAGTGGTATCACAACGGACCTGTGAGGTCTAAGTGAGTTGGTCATATGGACCGACTACCACCATAACCTAACCTAACCTAACCTAACCTAACCTATTGATTGAAGTTCATTATAAACTTCTGCTATAACAATGTTTTTGGTTATTGCTTTGGGATCGAGGGCTTCGAGTATTCTCTCGAACTGTGAATTAATTGTTCTTTGCTTATTATTATTTTCTATTAGCATATTAAGTGTAGTTTTGATTTCTACGAGGTCATCATGGTCTGGTGTGACAATGATAAATTTTAACATGGAGCTAAGAAAGTTAAGTGATCTTTGGTCTATATGGTAAATATTTGGAATGAGTTGAGTTTTCAGGGTTTCGATTTTGTTCATTAAAATTTGAGTTTCAGGTTGGTTTCTAAATTATATGCAGATTTCATTATTCTTTCGTATGGCACGATTATTTTTGAGAAATTAGATATGTGACACAAGAAGGTTGCGTCTTGATAAATGTAAACAGGATCTGCTTCTACTAGTACATATTTCCTATTGGCTAAATCTATTATAATATATTATCGCAAAGTACGTTAGAGAAAAGTAAGGTAAATATTATTACATATGTACATGCCTTTACTCTGATACTGTCCTTATGTATAATAACTCTTTTATTGGTGGTTATTGTATCACCGTTGTCTTTTTTGACGATATGTTTGGCGTATTTTTTTACGTTTTTGCTCCTTCTATGCGTCTTTGAATATACGACGTCTCCTTCTTTGTACTCGTAGTTCAGCTGTTTGCGATTGCGGTTGTGGTATCGCAAAACTCTCGCTTGGTTTTTTTTTGAAGACGCTTGTTGAAGACCCCCTTTGATTGAAAAACACGTCCTCGGGTCTCTCGTTGGTTGCCGAATGGATTGTTTTGTTGTATTGTCGGACTGCTCCAAATATCTGTTCGTCAGGTGTCGAACAGTGTTGATGTGCTAAGACTTTCGCGAGTTCTATTATGGTACTGTGCGTTCGTTCAACTTGACCGTTAGTTGTCGAATGATAGGCTGGAGTTTTGGTATGCGTTATTTGTAGTCGGTAAATGTTGATTCGTCACTACAAACTTTGCGTTTGGGCTTATTTGAAATAGTATCTCGTCAACGTATTTATATATGTCCTTTTTTGATGGTATTTTTCTCAAATGGCAGAATTTTGAGTATTTGTCGGTTGAACTAATGTAAATATATATCATAAAAAATCAGCTTAAGTGTATGTATTCGTCTACCTTGTTCGGCACTGGTGCTGAACCTATTGGTTGTTTATTTGGCCGGCGTTCATACTTATTTGTGAGGCAAATTTTGCAGTCCTGTACTTCGTGTTTACAAACGTCACGCATGATTGGCCAGTAGTGTCCGATCGAAATTTCCCGTGCGTTATTTTTGTAGTTTCTGTGAGCACGTTTGAGTGTGTCCTATATGATTTATTAGTTACCTTTGGTTTAATTATATTTTATAGTCTGTCTAGCAATTCAGTTTTGGTGTTAAAAAAAGCGTATGCTGGCTGTTAGAAAATATATTTTGTGAGGATATTTCGACGAGGTTCTGGTCTTACTGTTTTATAACAATTTGATTAACGATTGCTTTACGCGTTTGAGTTTTTGTGTTGGGGAACTTTGTGCTGAATGTTGGGAGTTATCAGAATGTAAAGTGTTTATTAGCTGGCGGGAAAGTGCATCAGCAACAACGTTCTGATGTCCGGGTTTGTAAACAAGTTTTGCACCGTATTCTTCAATGAAATTTTTCCATCTCTTTATTTTGTATTGGATTTTTTTTCTGATATGGAGAAGATTAAAGATTGGTGAACAGTGTAATTTGTTAAATCAAATATACCATACAAGTAGTTACGTAGTTTCTGTAGTGACCAAACAATTGCGAGTAACTCTTTTTCATTCGTGGAGTAATTCTGTTCTGGTTGGCTAAGTGTTCGCGAAATAAATGATATGGGTTTCCGGTTTTGCGATAATACAGCTCCTATAGCGTAATTGCTAGCATCTGTGGTTAATTCGTAGGGTTTATTAAAATTGGGTTGAAAGAGTTCAACCTGAGCTAGCAGTTCCACTTTAATTTTTTTCAGCGCTTCTAGTTCAGGTTCGTCTAAGGTGATTTTTATTATTGCGCTTTGATTTTTGGATATGCCACCGTTTTCTCCTCTGAGGAATGTAGTGAGTGGTTTGACAATGGCTGCAAAATTCTGTATGAATTTCCTATAATAACTAGCGAGGCATAGGAAAGATCTGAGTTCCTTCAGTGTTATGGGAATACGAAAATCTTTAATAGCTTGTATTTTTGTAGGGTCTTCTGTGATCCTGTTGTATTTAATTATGTGACCTAAGTATTCCACAGAGTCTTAGAAAAAGTGAGAATTCTCATTAGATATCTTCATGTAGGCTTGGTGAAGCACATTTATAATTATGCGAATGTGTTCGATATGTTCTTCAGGAGAAGAAGAATAAATGAGAACACCATCTTTATAAACGTAAGCCAACTTGCCGATATATGGTCTAAGGATATAGTCTACGCATCTTTGAAAAAAGAAGGAGAATTTTTCAGACCGAAAGGGATGCGAAGAATTTCCTATATGGCTCCATTTACACTAAAGGCAGTTTTTTCCCTGTCGGACTCATAAATAAGAATCTGATGGAAGCCTGATTCTAAATCTAACTTTGTAAATACTTTTGCAATACCAAAACTCTATATAGTCATAGTCACATCAGGTATGGGGTATCTATCTGTGATATTTTGAGTGTTTAGCTACTGAAAGTCTGTGACCATTCTGCGCTTAGGCTTCCCTTGTTCATCGGTACCTTTTTTAGAGACTGTCCAAATGGGAGAGTTGTACGAACTTTTGCTTGGTTGAATTATTTCATTTTTTAAAAGTTTCTTGATTTCTGTGCTAATGAAGTCATTATCCGACATAGGGTACGGATATTGCTTGGTTCAAATAGAATCTTCGGATTTCGTTCTAATGGTAGCTTGTATCGCGATAGTAATATATAAGGTAGCACTCTGTTTGTGACTTCATTTTTTTTGCATACGTTTTTCAATTTCTGCAATATATAATACTTTTCACTATTAACTGTATAATTTATTTTTGGTACAGATTCACTTTCTTTCCTGGCCCTATACTTATAACTGAGCTTGTACTCGAAAAGGTCGATCTCTGCTTTTATTTTTCTAAGTCCCTGTTCCCCCAGAAGCATATAAAATTCTTCTTATGCATCTGTTTCAAAAAATGTGATATTATGTTCTAATAGTGTTGCAATTTTTTTGATTTTGTTATTGAATAACCGTGAAGGGTTTCCACTTTTACAGGTTTTATGGAAATAGACTCACCGAAGTTACATTTTGTACTTATATACTTGTTGGTTGCTCCAGTGTCGATCAGGATGTTAATTAGTTTGCCTGTATCCCTGCAGTGGCGTTGCAGACACGCAAATCGTTTATGCGCCTTAAAAAAACACTGCCTGTTTCATATTAATCATTTCCGTATTCTGCTGCAAGCGATTGCATTTTTTCTTCGCGTGTTTGATTCACACGTTGCACCTTCTGTTGTGTGTTGTAGTTACGAGATGAAGGATTTCGGTCTCTTTTTTGAGAATCTCCTCGAAATGGATTATTTGGAGCTAATCCTTGCATTTGGCGGTCATAGCTGTTTTGTTGGGATGGATCTACGTCCATTGGTTCGAGCTGTTGCCTGGGTGAAGTTTAGTTGCATTGCACCTGTACGTTGGGTCAGTACCTTTGTGGTATCTCATAATATCTTCTGCCTTGGTTTTGATACTGCAATGTACTATTATATTATCTGTGCTGATTATATTACGGAACGTCGAATTGTGAGTTCACGCTATCGTGGTATATCGTACTTGCGATAGCGTAAGCGGTTTCTAAGTCATTTGGATTGTGGCTATATAGGGTGTCGCCGGTATATTTGCTGTTCAGACAAAGAATGAATGCCCTTACAGCTTTCTTGTTCGCATACTCTTTCATAGGTGATGTATTTCCTGAGCTATCCCTCTCAACTTTATTGAGTGCAAGATTAAGTCCCTTACTGACTTCGCAATGGAATTCTGCCAAGGTTCTTTTTCCCTGCCTTATTCTCTTCATTTCTTTGAGCAACACATGCAGTGGTCTCTGGTCCGCGTAAGTGTAATCGAGATGGTCTATTATATCATAAAAATGGAATTTGGTGTCGTGGTTAATTCAAATGTCGGCCGCCTCTCTTAAAATTTTCGAATGTATAATAGAGAGTGCCGTGCAGTAAGTGGGTGTAGTAGAGTAATTCTTTACATTTTCCATGTGTGCCCAGGCACGTTTTCTCCATGAACGATATTGGTTCTTATTGCCTGTGAATATGGGTCACGTTTTGAAAATTTCTAGGTTAGTTTGTGACTCATTGGTGATATGTGGTGTACAGTCCTGGTATTGATTGGTGATGTGATGTTAGAAGTTGCGATAGAACTCAATCTATGTTTAGTTTCAGTGAGTCCTGTGGTCCGAGCAGCGATTTGTGCCCTTAGATTAGCGATTTCCTGTGCAGTCATTTCGGAGTCTATGTCCAACGATAAACGTGATTAATTGAAGATTGCTTGTCGCTTTCTTTGCGATTCCAGTGTGATGTCTTTTTTTCAGGATGTGCTGTTCGTATTGCTTATCACGTTGCTCTAAGGGATAATTATTCCGATTTTTCAGGAATCCAATTTTTTCCTTCTTTAGGAACGGGGAATTTTTTATTTTTGTTCTGTAATGCAGGATATGGCTTGTTCAAGAATGAACGGACGAGCCAACAGTTAATATCGTTTTCACGATATGAGAAAAAAGAATATCTTCTTATATTTTAACGCCGAGGTGGGTGTTTATTTCCGATATTCTTAAGACTAACTTGTTACATAAATCTTACTGATATTTACTATTTAAATGCGGCGGTTGTTATCCCATTGAGATAATTCGTTGCTGATTGTGTATTGTTTACTTTTACTTGTAGATAACTATTTGAATGTTTATGGTTTGTTTTGGTGATACCGAATTTCTATTGTTGCAGTTCATGATAATGCATGTGAAAACAAGTCCTATTGTCTTAATGTTGTTTACTTGATAATGCATGTCTGTTGACCATGAACTGAAGTGTTTAGAAATGCAGAGAGTGAGGCCATGTCGTTAACTCCCCTCCTTCTTAAGACGTAGCGTCCTAGCAATGGTGTTGCTACAAGTTGCTTTTGAAGACGGGTCATTTAGATTTCATATAATTCTTCAATTTGCCTTTGTCTGTTAAGCATTCTTCTATTTTCGTAGTATCGCCAGAGCTGTACCATACCGTTAGTGATAACTACCAAGGTAAAGAATCCCATTACGATGAAGAACGTAAACTGTACAGGATTTTCTTCAATAGGTATCAAAAATGTTGAGAGTTTTTGTATATTGCTGAATTTGTATATCGAACTTGAGGAAAGGATGCGGGGTACTTCAAGTTTTTCGTTATTTTGGTTGTGTATGATTTCCCTGAGTTGTAGTTGATGATTGTAATATGTGATATTATCGATGTTTGTGGATTCATTAAAATGCATCAATTTAGGGCCGGAGATATGGATTTTGTTCCAAGTGTGCTCGTAATCTGTCAAAATATATCCATTCTCTAAAATGTGGAGTGGAGCATTATTTTGATTTATTGTTCCGCATGGTGCTGAGTTTTTTTTAAATATTTTTATAGTACAATTGTCTGAGGGTTCTGATTTACAAATAAAGTTATTCATATAGTTTTTACATTTAGTTATCCTTTGATAATCGTTACATGATGCGATTTTAGGGTCTAAATTAATTTTACCATGCTTATGTGCTAGAGGATATACATTAAATAGGCTACATTTAGTTTCGAGGATAGGATATTTGTACGAGTATATTGTTATAATTGTTTCTTGTAGGTAACATATATGCATATCGGCATATTCTAATATATTAATTATTGGAAGATTCCGTTTTACTAAATCGTATACATCTTTCAAATTTAACGTGCCAGAATATAAATGAGTAGTTTTTGCAAAATTTATAGAGTTATTGATTGAAGTTCTCCGCGAGGTAGGCACCTAGTCGTGGTGCGGAGGCTTAGTCGAATCATTAATCAGGCTTTATCATTGGATGGCAGTGGGTTTGTTTAGGTACATTCCAGTAATGAACGAGTTCACTGGGGACCAAAAATGGAGAAAATTTTATTATAATACATATATATCTTAGAAGGAGGACGGTCCTCCCAAAAAACCAACGAAGGTGAACCCGACTGCTGCCATAGCTGCAAGCGAGGTAGTGATAAGACCGCCATTAATAGGAGACAGAGGGGGCTTGCGCGATAGGGCTGATCTCAGTACGAGTACTGAAGGAGGCAACGAGGGACAACGGAGGAGGACGTTGATGTCACGATGGTGGAGACGAAACGGACAGATTCATATAAAGCTGATCCCAATTTATCTACACCATTCTAAGCTTGCGTCCGCACACCTTTCCGTCCGCTTGGCTGCCGGTGGACTTGACGTAGCCCTCATTCAAGAGCCATGGATATGCGGCAACAAAATCTGTGAACTCGGAGGGAAGAGATTCAAACTCATTACTGTACAAAACACAGGTAAGATCCGCAGCTGCATTTTAGCTAGAAATAATATCAATATATTCAGGAAGAGGTTCGGGTGCTCGTGAAAGAGGCAGCTCTGAAGAAGAAACACCTGGTTGTCTCCTGCGACGCATATGCACATAACACCCTGTGGGGGAGTAGCGACACTAACGCTAGAGGTGAGTTTTTACTTGACTTTATTCTAGAAAGCAAAATTAGTGTGTTGAATTTAGGCTCAGAGCCGATCTTTGTGACAATGAATAGAGAGGAAGTCCTGGATATCACCCTGGCTTCCGACATGTTTTCCAACTACGTTAAGAGATGGCGCGTTTCAAACGAAAATTCGTTGTCAGACCATCGATACATCGAATTTGAAATCGACATTAGATCCCCTCAAGTCGGTAAGTTTAGAAATATGTATACGAAAAACCGACTGGGGAGTTTACAATAATGAACTAAAAACTTTACTGCCAAAGATAGCCCCCAAAGACCCCACTACATGTGGGAAGCTGGATAAATTGTTTAATCAGGTAAAAAAAAGCAATGAATATCTCTTTAGTAGCCGCCTGTCAGGCCCAGAGGAAAGTCTAAACCACCTTGGTGAACCAAGCAACAAACCTAGCTACAAAAATACCATAGAACTCCAAGAATATTGCCTCCCCGTTTATTAAAATTATCATTAGAAGTTGTCTAAACATGGGCTACATTCCGCTAGGATGGAGAGAGACAAAAGTCTTTTTCATACCCAAGGCAGACAGGTCCTCACACACTAACCCCAAAAACTTCTGACCAGTTAGTCTTAAGTCTTTCCTCCTCAAAATTCTAGAGAGGATAGTGGACGAGTACATACGGAGCGCTATACCAAAAAATAAGTTCTCCTCGGCGCAGCATGCCTACACTAAGGGGAAATCTACAGAAACCGCCTTACACTCGCTTGTCGGGTTTGCTGAAAAAATGTTTATCAGATAAAGAGTTTGCCATGGTTGCCTCCGTATATATAGAAGGCGTTTTCAACAATATAAAGGCGAGCGCTATCGTAGATGCTTTAGAAAACATTGGAGTGGAACCACACTTTATTGCCCTGATAGAAGCAATACTCGTCAGAAAGAAGGTAACGGCAAATTTAGGCAGCACTACTCTAAGCAAACAGGTCTGCCGAGGCACACCTCAAGGTGGTGTCCTCTCCCCTTTCCTCTGGATTTTGGCGGAGAGAGGGGGTGTTAAAGGCAGCTATCCTAACACCCTCATGGACATTCTGCGCTCTAACATGGCCACGCTTAGGAGCTGGATTGAGAGTAGGGGGCTCGCTATAAGTCCCGCAAAAACTGAAATAATTCTCTTCACAAGGAAACATAGGCTTCCTATAATCTCCCCGCTGGTTTTTAAGGGTGTGGACATTCCTTTGAGAGAGAATGTCAAGTACTTAGGACTCATATTATATAGGAAACTCACATGGAAACCTAATACTGAGGAAAGAATAAATAAGGCCAAGGTTGCATTATATACTAGCAAAAAAGCGGTCGGTATTAACTGGGGGTTAACACCTCCCGTTACTTATTGGCTATATAATTCGGTAGTTAGACCAATCTTAATATATGGTGGTCATCTGCTCTAAAGGCGAGTTACGCTAAAATCATGAGTAAGGTCAAAAGAACAGCTCTTTTATGCATCTCTGGTGCTTTAAGGACTACCCCAAACAAAGCGCTAGAAGTGCTAATCAATTTGCCTACACTAAATCTCGTAGGGGAAAATGTGGCCACCGCCTCGCATAGTCAAGCGGCCATTAAATCAATGAATGCTTCTATACTAAGATCAAATGTTGCACAGAAATTCCGAGCAGCCCTAAATGATATTAGCGTCGTATTCAAGGTCAGCCTTATTTGGCCTCCGGGACACAGAGATATTGAGGAAAACTTTAGAGCTGATAAGCTAGCCAGAAAAGGTACTGCTCTTCAACTGTTCCGTGATAAAAGTACCATTGGAATGCCTTTGGCCACGAGTAAATTAATAATAAAAACAACATTAACCAAGAGGCCAATAGGTCATGGGAAGATGAAAATACATGTGTAACAGCCAGGCTACTATGGCCGCAAATAAAAAAGCAAAGGACAAAGGAATTGCTTAGCCTCTCAAGAGAAGATATCTCGATGGTCGTGGCTTGTGTCACCGGCCACTGGCTATTTGGAAGGCATTCCTTGAGACTACGAGTATTCTCCAATGAATATTGTAGAAGTTGTAGAGATGAAGAGGAGGAACGAGTACTTCCTTTGCAATTCTCCAGCCTTAGCTAAAATCAGAGCAGGTTTTCTAGGTAAACACTTTCTCAATTCTCTTACAGAACTATCTGGCGTGGGGATTAGACCAATCCTGCGCTTCATAAGAGCCTCAAAATGGTTTCATGAAAGTACATAATTAAACAAGGTTCCCGTGTCGTACAGTGGTATCACAACGGACCTGTGAGGTCTAAGTGAGTTGGTCATATGGACCGACTACCACCATAACCTAACCTAACCTAACCTAACCTATTGATTGAAGTTCATTATAAACTTCTGCTATAACAATGTTTTTGGTTATTGCTTTGGGATCGAGGGCTTCGAGTATTCTCTCGAACTGTGAATTAATTGTTCTTTGCTTATTATTATTTTCTATTAGCATATTAAGTGTAGTTTTGATTTCTACGAGGTCATCATGGTCTGGTGTGACAATGATAAATTTTAACATGGAGCTAAGAAAGTTAAGTGATCTTTGGTCTATATGGTAAATATTTGGAATGAGTTGAGTTTTCAGGGTTTCGATTTTGTTCATTAAAATTTGAGTTTCAGGTTGGTTTCTAAATTATATGCAGATTTCATTATTCTTTCGTATGGCACGATTATTTTTGAGAAATTAGATATGTGACACAAGAAGGTTGCGTCTTGATAAATGTAAACAGGATCTGCTTCTACTAGTACATATTTCCTATTGGCTAAATCTATTATAATATATTATCGCAAAGTACGTTAGAGAAAAGTAAGGTAAATATTATTACATATGTACATGCCTTTACTCTGATACTGTCCTTATGTATAATAACTCTTTTATTGGTGGTTATTGTATCACCGTTGTCTTTTTTGACGATATGTTTGGCGTATTTTTTTACGTTTTTGCTCCTTCTATGCGTCTTTGAATATACGACGTCTCCTTCTTTGTACTCGTAGTTCAGCTGTTTGCGATTGCGGTTGTGGTATCGCAAAACTCTCGCTTGGTTTTTTTTTGAAGACGCTTGTTGAAGACCCCCTTTGATTGAAAAACACGTCCTCGGGTCTCTCGTTGGTTGCCGAATGGATTGTTTTGTTGTATTGTCGGACTGCTCCAAATATCTGTTCGTCAGGTGCCGAACAGTGTTGATGTGCTAAGACTTTCGCGAGTTCTATTATGGTACTGTGCGTTCGTTCAACTTGACCGTTAGTTGTCGAATGATAGGCTGGAGTTTTGGTATGCGTTATTTGTAGTCGGTAAATGTTGATTCGTCACTACAAACTTTGCGTTTGGGCTTATTTGAAATAGTATCTCGTCAACGTATTTATATATGTCCTTTTTTGATGGTATTTTTCTCAAATGGCAGAATTTTGAGTATTTGTCGGTTGAACTAATGT
The DNA here is from genome assembly GCF_027943255.1 of Anastrepha obliqua. Lineage (NCBI taxonomy): Eukaryota > Metazoa > Arthropoda > Insecta > Diptera > Tephritidae > Anastrepha > Anastrepha obliqua. The sequence continues at coordinate 40,159,017 of NC_072897.1, read as the reverse complement.
AAATATATATCATAAAAAATCAGCTTAAGTGTATGTATTCGTCTACCTTGTTCGGCATTGGTGCTGAACCTATTGGTTGTTTATTTGGCCGGCGTTCATACTTATTTGTGAGGCAAATTTTGCAGTCCTGTACTTCGTGTTTACAAACGTCACGCATGATTGGCCAGTAGTGTCCGATCGAAATTTCCCGTGCGTTATTTTTGTAGTTTCTGTGAGCACGTTTGAGTGTGTCCTATATGATTTATTAGTTACCTTTGGTTTAATTATATTTTATAGTCTGTCTAGCAATTCAGTTTTGGTGTTAAAAAAAGCGTATGCTGGCTGTTAGAAAATATATTTTGTGAGGATATTTCGACGAGGTTCTGGTCTTACTGTTTTATAACAATTTGATTAACGATTGCTTTACGCGTTTGAGTTTTTGTGTTGGGGAACTTTGTGCTGAATGTTGGGAGTTATCAGAATGTAAAGTGTTTATTAGCTGGCGGGAAAGTGCATCAGCAACAACGTTCTGATGTCCGGGTTTGTAAACAAGTTTTGCACCGTATTCTTCAATGAAATTTTTCCATCTCTTTATTTTGTATTGGATTTTTTTTCTGATATGGAGAAGATTAAAGATTGGTGAACAGTGTAATTTGTTAAATCAAATATACCATACAAGTAGTTACGTAGTTTCTGTAGTGACCAAACAATTGCGAGTAACTCTTTTTCATTCGTGGAGTAATTCTGTTCTGGTTGGCTAAGTGTTCGCGAAATAAATGATATGGGTTTCCGGTTTTGCGATAATACAGCTCCTATAGCGTAATTGCTAGCATCTGTGGTTAATTCGTAGGGTTTATTAAAATTGGGTTGAAAGAGTTCAACCTGAGCTAGCAGTTCCACTTTAATTTTTTTCAGCGCTTCTAGTTCAGGTTCGTCTAAGGTGATTTTTATTATTGCGCTTTGATTTTTGGATATGCCACCGTTTTCTCCTCTGAGGAATGTAGTGAGTGGTTTGACAATGGCTGCAAAATTCTGTATGAATTTCCTATAATAACTAGCGAGGCATAGGAAAGATCTGAGTTCCTTCAGTGTTATGGGAATACGAAAATCTTTAATAGCTTGTATTTTTGTAGGGTCTTCTGTGATCCTGTTGTATTTAATTATGTGACCTAAGTATTCCACAGAGTCTTAGAAAAAGTGAGAATTCTCATTAGATATCTTCATGTAGGCTTGGTGAAGCACATTTATAATTATGCGAATGTGTTCGATATGTTCTTCAGGAGAAGAAGAATAAATGAGAACACCATCTTTATAAACGTAATCCAACTTGCCGATATATGGTCTAAGGATATAGTCTACGCATCTTTGAAAAAAGAAGGAGAATTTTTCAGACCGAAAGGGATGCGAAGAATTTCCTATATGGCTCCATTTACACTAAAGGCAGTTTTTTCCCTGTCGGACTCATAAATAAGAATCTGATGGAAGCCTGATTCTAAATCTAACTTTGTAAATACTTTTGCAATACCAAAACTCTATATAGTCATAGTCACATCAGGTATGGGGTATCTATCTGTGATATTTTGAGTGTTTAGCTACTGAAAGTCTGTGACCATTCTGCGCTTAGGCTTCCCTTGTTCATCGGTACCTTTTTTAGCGACTGTCCAAATGGGAGAGTTGTACGAACTTTTGCTTGGTTGAATTATTTCATTTTTTAAAAGTTTCTTGATTTCTGTGCTAATGAAGTCATTATCCGACATAGGGTACGGATATTGCTTGGTTCAAATAGAATCTTCGGATTTCGTTCTAATGGTAGCTTGTATCGCGATAGTAATATATAAGGTAGCACTTTGTTTGTGACTTCATTTTTTTTGCATACGTTTTTCAATTTCTGCAATATATAATACTTTTCACTATTAACTGTATAATTTATTTTTGGTACAGATTCACTTTCTTTCCTGGCCCTATACTTATAACTGAGCTTGTACTCGAAAAGGTCGATCTCTGCTTTTATTTTTCTAAGTCCCTGTTCCCCCAGAAGCATATAAAATTCTTCTTATGCATCTGTTTCAAAAAATGTGATATTATGTTCTAATAGTGTTGCAATTTTTTTGATTTTGTTATTGAATAACCGTGAAGGGTTTCCACTTTTACAGGTTTTATGGAAATAGACTCACCGAAGTTACATTTTGTACTTATATACTTGTTGGTTGCTCCAGTGTCGATCAGGATGTTAATTAGTTTGCCTGTATCCCTGCAGTGGCGTTGCAGACACGCAAATCGTTTATGCGCCTTAAAAAAACACTGCCTGTTTCATATTAATCATTTCCGTATTCTGCTGCAAGCGATTGCATTTTTTCTTCGCGTGTTTGATTCACACGTTGCACCTTCTGTTGTGTGTTGTAGTTACGAGATGAAGGATTTCGGTCTCTTTTTTGAGAATCTCCTCGAAATGGATTATTTGGAGCTAATCCTTGCATTTGGCGGTCATAGCTGTTTTGTTGGGATGGATCTACGTCCATTGGTTCGAGCTGTTGCCTGGGTGAAGTTTAGTTGCATTGCACCTGTACGTTGGGTCAGTACCTTTGTGGTATCTCATAATATCTTCTGCCTTGGTTTTGATACTGCAATGTACTATTATATTATCTGTGCTGATTATATTACGGAACGTCGAATTGTGAGTTCACGCTATCGTGGTATATCGTACTTGCGATAGCGTAAGCGGTTTCTAAGTCATTTGGATTGTGGCTATATAGGGTGTCGCCGGTATATTTGCTGTTCAGACAAAGAATGAATGCCCTTACAGCTTTCTTGTTCGCATACTCTTTCATAGGTGATGTATTTCCTGAGCTATCCCTCTCAACTTTATTGAGTGCAAGATTAAGTCCCTTACTGACTTCGCAATGGAATTCTGCCAAGGTTCTTTTTCCCTGCCTTATTCTCTTCATTTCTTTGAGCAACACATGCAGTGGTCTCTGGTCCGCGTAAGTGTAATCGAGATGGTCTATTATATCATAAAAATGGAATTTGGTGTCGTGGTTAATTCAAATGTCGGCCGCCTCTCTTAAAATTTTCGAATGTATAATAGAGAGTGCCGTGTAGTAAGTGGGTGTAGTAGAGTAATTCTTTACATTTTCCATGTGTGCCCAGGCACGTTTTCTCCATGAACGATATTGGTTCTTATTGCCTGTGAATATGGGTCACGTTTTGAAAATTTCTAGGTTAGTTTGTGACTCATTGGTGATATGTGGTGTACAGTCCTGGTATTGATTGGTGATGTGATGTTAGAAGTTGCGATAGAACTCAATCTATGTTTAGTTTCAGTGAGTCCTGTGGTCCGAGCAGCGATTTGTGCCCTTAGATTAGCGATTTCCTGTGCAGTCATTTCGGAGTCTATGTCCAATGATAAACGTGATTAATTGAAGATTGCTTGTCGCTTTCTTTGCGATTCCAGTGTGATGTCTTTTTTTCAGGATGTGCTGTTCGTATTGCTTATCACGTTGCTCTAAGGGATAATTATTCCGATTTTTCAGGAATCCAATTTTTTCCTTCTTTAGGAACGGGGAATTTTTTATTTTTGTTCTGTAATGCAGGATATGGCTTGTTCAAGAATGAACGGACGAGCCAACAGCTAATATCGTTTTCACGATATGAGAAAAAAGAATATCTTCTTATATTTTAACGCCGAGGTGGGTGTTTATTTCCGATATTCTTAAGACTAACTTGTTACATAAATCTTACTGATATTTACTATTTAAATGCGGCGGTTGTTATCCCATTGAGATAATTCGTTGCTGATTGTGTATTGTTTACTTTTACTTGTAGATAACTATTTGAATGTTTATGGTTTGTTTTGGTGATACCGAATTTCTATTGTTGCAGTTCATGATAATGCATGTGAAAACAAGTCCTATTGTCTTAATGTTGTTTACTTGATAATGCATGTCTGTTGACCATGAACTGAAGTGTTTAGAAATGCAGAGAGTGAGGCCATGTCGTTAACTCCCCTCCTTCTTAAGACGTAGCGTCCTAGCAATGGTGTTGCTACAAGTTGCTTTTGAAGACGGGTCATTTAGATTTCATATAATTCTTCAATTTGCCTTTGTCTGTTAAGCATTCTTCTATTTTCGTAGTATCGCCAGAGCTGTACCATACCGTTAGTGATAACTACCAAGGTAAAGAATCCCATTACGATGAAGAACGTAAACTGTACAGGATTTTCTTCAATAGGTATCAAAAATGTTGAGAGTTTTTGTATATTGCTGAATTTGTATATCGAACTTGAGGAAAGGATGCGGGGTACTTCAAGTTTTTCGTTATTTTGGTTGTGTATGATTTCCCTGAGCTGTAGTTGATGATTGTAATATGTGATATTATCGATGTTTGTGGATTCATTAAAATGCATCAATTTAGGGCCGGAGATATGGATTTTGTTCCAAGTGTGCTCGTAATCTGTCAAAATATATCCATTCTCTAAAATGTGGAGTGGAGCATTATTTTGATTTATTGTTCCGCATGGTGCTGAGTTTTTTTTAAATATTTTTATAGTACAATTGTCTGAGGGTTCTGATTTACAAATAAAGTTATTCATATAGTTTTTACATTTAGTTATCCTTTGATAATCGTTACATGATGCGATTTTAGGGTCTAAATTAATTTTACCATGCTTATGTGCTAGAGGATATACATTAAATAGGCTACATTTAGTTTCGAGGATAGGATATTTGTACGAGTATATTGTTATAATTGTTTCTTGTAGGTAACATATATGCATATCGGCATATTCTAATATATTAATTATTGGAAGATTCCGTTTTACTAAATCGTATACATCTTTCAAATTTAACGTGCCAGAATATAAATGAGTAGTTTTTGCAAAATTTATAGAGTTATTGATTGAAGTTCTCCGCGAGGTAGGCACCTAGTCGTGGTGCGGAGGCTTAGTCGAATCATTAATCAGGCTTTATCATTGGATGGCAGTGGGTTTGTTTAGGTACATTCCAGTAATGAACGAGTTCACTGGGGACCAAAAATGGAGAAAATTTTATTATAATACATATATATCTTAGAAGGAGGACGGTCCTCCCAAAAAACCAACGAAGGTGAACCCGACTGCTGCCATAGCTGCAAGCGAGGTAGTGATAAGACCGCCATTAATAGGAGACAGAGGGGGCTTGCGCGATAGGGCTGATCTCAGTACGAGTACTGAAGGAGGCAACGAGGGACAACGGAGGAGGACGTTGATGTCACGATGGTGGAGACGAAACGGACAGATTCATATAAAGCTGATCCCAATTTATCTACACCATTCTAAGCTTGCGTCCGCACACCTTTCCGTCCGCTTGGCTGCCGGTGGACTTGACGTAGCCCTCATTCAAGAGCCATGGATATGCGGCAACAAAATCTGTGAACTCGGAGGGAAGAGATTCAAACTCATTACTGTACAAAACACAGGTAAGATCCGCAGCTGCATTTTAGCTAGAAATAATATCAATATATTCAGGAAGAGGTTCGGGTGCTCGTGAAAGAGGCAGCTCTGAAGAAGAAACACCTGGTTGTCTCCTGCGACGCATATGCACATAACACCCTGTGGGGGAGTAGCGACACTAACGCTAGAGGTGAGTTTTTACTTGACTTTATTCTAGAAAGCAAAATTAGTGTGTTGAATTTAGGCTCAGAGCCGATCTTTGTGACAATGAATAGAGAGGAAGTCCTGGATATCACCCTGGCTTCCGACATGTTTTCCAACTACGTTAAGAGATGGCGCGTTTCAAACGAAAATTCGTTGTCAGACCATCGATACATCGAATTTGAAATCGACATTAGATCCCCTCAAGTCGGTAAGTTTAGAAATATGTATACGAAAAACCGACTGGGGAGTTTACAATAATGAACTAAAAACTTTACTGCCAAAGATAGCCCCCAAAGACCCCACTACATGTGGGAAGCTGGATAAATTGTTTAATCAGGTAAAAAAAAGCAATGAATATCTCTTTAGTAGCCGCCTGTCAGGCCCAGAGGAAAGTCTAAACCACCTTGGTGAACCAAGCAACAAACCTAGCTACAAAAATACCATAGAACTCCAAGAATATTGCCTCCCCGTTTATTAAAATTATCATTAGAAGTTGTCTAAACATGGGCTACATTCCGCTAGGATGGAGAGAGACAAAAGTCTTTTTCATACCCAAGGCAGACAGGTCCTCACACACTAACCCCAAAAACTTCTGACCAGTTAGTCTTAAGTCTTTCCTCCTCAAAATTCTAGAGAGGATAGTGGACGAGTACATACGGAGCGCTATACCAAAAAATAAGTTCTCCTCGGCGCAGCATGCCTACACTAAGGGGAAATCTACAGAAACCGCCTTACACTCGCTTGTCGGGTTTGCTGAAAAAATGTTTATCAGATAAAGAGTTTGCCATGGTTGCCTCCGTATATATAGAAGGCGTTTTCAACAATATAAAGGCGAGCGCTATCGTAGATGCTTTAGAAAACATTGGAGTGGAACCACACTTTATTGCCCTGATAGAAGCAATACTCGTCAGAAAGAAGGTAACGGCAAATTTAGGCAGCACTACTCTAAGCAAACAGGTCTGCCGAGGCACACCTCAAGGTGGTGTCCTCTCCCCTTTCCTCTGGATTTTGGCGGAGAGAGGGGGTGTTAAAGGCAGCTATCCTAACACCCTCATGGACATTCTGCGCTCTAACATGGCCACGCTTAGGAGCTGGATTGAGAGTAGGGGGCTCGCTATAAGTCCCGCAAAAACTGAAATAATTCTCTTCACAAGGAAACATAGGCTTCCTATAATCTCCCCGCTGGTTTTTAAGGGTGTGGACATTCCTTTGAGAGAGAATGTCAAGTACTTAGGACTCATATTATATAGGAAACTCACATGGAAACCTAATACTGAGGAAAGAATAAATAAGGCCAAGGTTGCATTATATACTAGCAAAAAAGCGGTCGGTATTAACTGGGGGTTAACACCTCCCGTTACTTATTGGCTATATAATTCGGTAGTTAGACCAATCTTAATATATGGTGGTCATCTGCTCTAAAGGCGAGTTACGCTAAAATCATGAGTAAGGTCAAAAGAACAGCTCTTTTATGCATCTCTGGTGCTTTAAGGACTACCCCAAACAAAGCGCTAGAAGTGCTAATCAATTTGCCTACACTAAATCTCGTAGGGGAAAATGTGGCCACCGCCTCGCATAGTCAAGCGGCCATTAAATCAATGAATGCTTCTATACTAAGATCAAATGTTGCACAGAAATTCCGAGCAGCCCTAAATGATATTAGCGTCGTATTCAAGGTCAGCCTTATTTGGCCTCCGGGACACAGAGATATTGAGGAAAACTTTAGAGCTGATAAGCTAGCCAGAAAAGGTACTGCTCTTCAACTGTTCCGTGATAAAAGTACCATTGGAATGCCTTTGGCCACGAGTAAATTAATAATAAAAACAACATTAACCAAGAGGCCAATAGGTCATGGGAAGATGAAAATACATGTGTAACAGCCAGGCTACTATGGCCGCAAATAAAAAAGCAAAGGACAAAGGAATTGCTTAGCCTCTCAAGAGAAGATATCTCGATGGTCGTGGCTTGTGTCACCGGCCACTGGCTATTTGGAAGGCATTCCTTGAGACTACGAGTATTCTCCAATGAATATTGTAGAAGTTGTAGAGATGAAGAGGAGGAACGAGTACTTCCTTTGCAATTCTCCAGCCTTAGCTAAAATCAGAGCAGGTTTTCTAGGTAAACACTTTCTCAATTCTCTTACAGAACTATCTGGCGTGGGGATTAGACCAATCCTGCGCTTCATAAGAGCCTCAAAATGGTTTCATGAAAGTACATAATTAAACAAGGTTCCCGTGTCGTACAGTGGTATCACAACGGACCTGTGAGGTCTAAGTGAGTTGGTCATATGGACCGACTACCACCATAACCTAACCTAACCTAACCTAACCTATTGATTGAAGTTCATTATAAACTTCTGCTATAACAATGTTTTTGGTTATTGCTTTGGGATCGAGGGCTTCGAGTATTCTCTCGAACTGTGAATTAATTGTTCTTTGCTTATTATTATTTTCTATTAGCATATTAAGTGTAGTTTTGATTTCTACGAGGTCATCATGGTCTGGTGTGACAATGATAAATTTTAACATGGAGCTAAGAAAGTTAAGTGATCTTTGGTCTATATGGTAAATATTTGGAATGAGTTGAGTTTTCAGGGTTTCGATTTTGTTCATTAAAATTTGAGTTTCAGGTTGGTTTCTAAATTATATGCAGATTTCATTATTCTTTCGTATGGCACGATTATTTTTGAGAAATTAGATATGTGACACAAGAAGGTTGCGTCTTGATAAATGTAAACAGGATCTGCTTCTACTAGTACATATTTCCTATTGGCTAAATCTATTATAATATATTATCGCAAAGTACGTTAGAGAAAAGTAAGATAAATATTATTACATATGTACATGCCTTTACTCTGATACTGTCCTTATGTATAATAACTCTTTTATTGGTGGTTATTGTATCACCGTTGTCTTTTTTGACGATATGTTTGGCGTATTTTTTTACGTTTTTGCTCCTTCTATGCGTCTTTGAATATACGACGTCTCCTTCTTTGTACTCGTAGTTCAGCTGTTTGCGATTGCGGTTGTTGTATCGCAAAACTCTCGCTTGGTTTTTTTTTGAAGACGCTTGTTGAAGACCCCCTTTGATTGAAAAACACGTCCTCGGGTCTCTCGTTGGTTGCCGAATGGATTGTTTTGTTGTATTGTCGGACTGCTCCAAATATCTGTTCGTCAGGTGCCGAACAGTGTTGATGTGCTAAGACTTTCGCGAGTTCTATTATGGTACTGTGCGTTCGTTCAACTTGACCGTTAGTTGTCGAATGATAGGCTGGAGTTTTGGTATGCGTTATTTGTAGTCGGTAAATGTTGATTCGTCACTACAAACTTTGCGTTTGGGCTTATTTGAAATAGTATCTCGTCAACGTATTTATATATGTCCTTTTTTGATGGTATTTTTCTCAAATGGCAGAATTTTGAGTATTTGTCGGTTGAACTAATGTAAATATATATCATAAAAAATCAGCTTAAGTGTATGTATTCGTCTACCTTGTTCGGCACTGGTGCTGAACCTATTGGTTGTTTATTTGGCCGGCGTTCATACTTATTTGTGAGGCAAATTTTGCAGTCCTGTACTTCGTGTTTACAAACGTCACGCATGATTGGCCAGTAGTGTCCGATCGAAATTTCCCGTGCGTTATTTTTGTAGTTTCTGTGAGCACGTTTGAGTGTGTCCTATATGATTTATTAGTTACCTTTGGTTTAATTATATTTTATAGTCTGTCTAGCAATTCAGTTTTGGTGTTAAAAAAAGCGTATGCTGGCTGTTAGAAAATATATTTTGTGAGGATATTTCGACGAGGTTCTGGTCTTACTGTTTTATAACAATTTGATTAACGATTGCTTTACGCGTTTGAGTTTTTGTGTTGGGGAACTTTGTGCTGAATGTTGGAAGTTATCAGAATGTAAAGTGTTTATTAGCTGGCGGGAAAGTGCATCAGCAACAACGTTCTGATGTCCGGGTTTGTAAACAAGTTTTGCACCGTATTCTTCAATGAAATTTTTCCATCTCTTTATTTTGTATTGGATTTTTTTTCTGATATGGAGAAGATTAAAGATTGGTGAACAGTGTAATTTGTTAAATCAAATATACCATACAAGTAGTTACGTAGTTTCTGTAGTGACCAAACAATTGCGAGTAACTCTTTTTCATTCGTGGAGTAATTCTGTTCTGGTTGGCTAAGTGTTCGCGAAATAAATGATATGGGTTTCCGGTTTTGCGATAATACAGCTCCTATAGCGTAATTGCTAGCATATGTGGTTAATTCGTAGGGTTTATTAAAATTGGGTTGAAAGAGTTCAACCTGAGCTAGCAGTTCCACTTTAATTTTTTTCAGCGCTTCTAGTTCAGGTTCGTCTAAGGTGATTTTTATTATTGCGCTTTGATTTTTGGATATGCCACCGTTTTCTCCTCTGAGGAATGTAGTGAGTGGTTTGACAATGGCTGCAAAATTCTGTATGAATTTCCTATAATAACTAGCGAGGCATAGGAAAGATCTGAGTTCCTTCAGTGTTATGGGAATACGAAAATCTTTAATAGCTTGTATTTTTGTAGGGTCTTCTGTGATCCTGTTGTATTTAATTATGTGACCTAAGTATTCCACAGAGTCTTAGAAAAAGTGAGAATTCTCATTAGATATCTTCATGTAGGCTTGGTGAAGCACATTTATAATTATGCGAATGTGTTCGATATGTTCTTCAGGAGAAGAAGAATAAATGAGAACACCATCTTTATAAACGTAAGCCAACTTGCCGATATATGGTCTAAGGATATAGTCTACGCATCTTTGAAAAAAGAAGGAGAATTTTTCAGACCGAAAGGGATGCGAAGAATTTCCTATATGGCTCCATTTACACTAAAGGCAGTTTTTTCCCTGTCGGACTCATAAATAAGAATCTGATGGAAGCCTGATTCTAAATCTAACTTTGTAAATACTTTTGCAATACCAAAACTCTATATAGTCATAGTCACATCAGGTATGGGGTATCTATCTGTGATATTTTGAGTGTTTAGCTACTGAAAGTCTGTGACCATTCTGCGCTTAGGCTTCCCTTGTTCATCGGTACCTTTTTTAGCGACTGTCCAAATGGGAGAGTTGTACGAACTTTTGCTTGGTTGAATTATTTCATTTTTTAAAAGTTTCTTGATTTCTGTGCTAATGAAGTCATTATCCGACATAGGGTACGGATATTGCTTGGTTCAAATAGAATCTTCGGATTTCGTTCTAATGGTAGCTTGTATCGCGATAGTAATATATAAGGTAGCACTTTGTTTGTGACTTCATTTTTTTTGCATACGTTTTTCAATTTCTGCAATATATAATACTTTTCACTATTAACTGTATAATTTATTTTTGGTACAGATTCACTTTCTTTCCTGGCCCTATACTTATAACTGAGCTTGTACTCGAAAAGGTCGATCTCTGCTTTTATTTTTCTAAGTCCCTGTTCCCCCAGAAGCATATAAAATTCTTCTTATGCATCTGTTTCAAAAAATGTGATATTATGTTCTAATAGTGTTGCAATTTTTTTGATTTTGTTATTGAATAACCGTGAAGGGTTTCCACTTTTACAGGTTTTATGGAAATAGACTCACCGAAGTTACATTTTGTACTTATATACTTGTTGGTTGCTCCAGTGTCGATCAGGATGTTAATTAGTTTGCCTGTATCCCTGCAGTGGCGTTGCAGACACGCAAATCGTTTATGCGCCTTAAAAAAACACTGCCTGTTTCATATTAATCATTTCCGTATTCTGCTGCAAGCGATTGCATTTTTTCTTCGCGTGTTTGATTCACACGTTGCACCTTCTGTTGTGTGTTGTAGTTACGAGATGAAGGATTTCGGTCTCTTTTTTGAGAATCTCCTCGAAATGGATTATTTGGAGCTAATCCTTGCATTTGGCGGTCATAGCTGTTTTGTTGGGATGGATCTACGTCCATTGGTTCGAGCTGTTGCCTGGGTGAAGTTTAGTTGCATTGCACCTGTACGTTGGGTCAGTACCTTTGTGGTATCTCATAATATCTTCTGCCTTGGTTTTGATACTGCAATGTACTATTATATTATCTGTGCTGATTATATTACGGAACGTCGAATTGTGAGTTCACGCTATCGTGGTATATCGTACTTGCGATAGCGTAAGCGGTTTCTAAGTCATTTGGATTGTGGCTATATAGGGTGTCGCCGGTATATTTGCTGTTCAGACAAAGAATGAATGCCCTTACAGCTTTCTTGTTCGCATACTCTTTCATAGGTGATGTATTTCCTGAGCTATCCCTCTCAACTTTATTGAGTGCAAGATTAAGTGCCTTACTGACTTCGCAATGGAACTCTGCCAAGGTTCTTTTTCCCTGCCTTATTCTCTTCATTTCTTTGAGCAACACATGCAGTGGTCTCTGGTCCGCGTAAGTGTAATCGAGATGGTCTATTATATCATAAAAATGGAATTTGGTGTCGTGGTTAATTCAAATGTCGGCCGCCTCTCTTAAAATTTTCGAATGTATAATAGAGAGTGCCGTGTAGTAAGTGGGTGTAGTAGAGTAATTCTTTACATTTTCCATGTGTGCCCAGGCACGTTTTCTCCATGAACGATATTGGTTCTTATTGCCTGTGAATATGGGTCACGTTTTGAAAATTTCTAGGTTACTTTGTGACTCATTGGTGATATGTGGTGTACAGTCCTGGTATTGATTGGTGATGTAATGTTAGAAGTTGCGATAGAACTCAATCTATGTTTAGTTTCAGTGAGTCCTGTGGTCCGAGCAGCGATTTGTGCCCTTAGATTAACGATTTCCTGTGCAGTCATTTCGGAGTCTATGTCCAACGATAAACGTGATTAATTGAAGATTGCTTGTCGCTTTCTTTGCGATTCCAGTGTGATGTCTTTTTTTCAGGATGTGCTGTTCGTATTGCTTATCACGTTGCTCTAAGGGATAATTATTCCGATTTTTCAGGAATCCAATTTTTTCCTTCTTTAGGAACCGGGAATTTTTTATTTTTGTTCTGTAATGCAGGATATGGCTTGTTCAAGAATGAACGGACGAGCCAACAGCTAATATCGTTTTCACGATATGAGAAAAAAGAATATCTTCTTATATTTTAACGCCAAGGTGGGGGTTTATTTCCGATATTCTTAAGACTAACTTGTAACATAAATCTTACTGATATTTACTATTTAAATGCGGCGGTTGTTATGCCATTGAGATAATTCGTTGCTGATTGTGTATTGTTTACTTTTACTTGTAGATAACTATTTGAATGATTATGGTTTGTTTTGGTGATACCGAATTTCTATTGTTGCAGTTCATGATAATGCATGTGAACACAATTCCTATGGTCTTGATGTTGTTTACTTGATAATGCATGTCTGTTGACCATGAACTGAAGTGTTTAGAAATGCAGAAAGTGAGGCCATGTCGTTAACTCGCGCAAAACGAGTATGACGTTCCTGTCATTGAGACTTCTCTATACTATGGTGTGTCGCGGCCTTGCAATTATACACTGACGCGCGTAAAGAAGTTTCACTTCAAAAACAGCAATTTTCCCGGATCGTTTTCAGCAGCGTTCGCACATCATTTTGTAGCTACATGTATTTGAGTTACACGCTAGAGCTAAATGTGACTAAGTGTGAGTGTGTTACTACTGACCCTTAGATTGCCTGAATCAAGAATGCCTTAATATTTATAATATTATATTACACTTTAAATAACGCACACTAAAATTACGGACTTTCGCACATTCGTTCTCACCATATTCGTTAACAAAATGTTGCCATGGCATGAGCATACGTTATGTTGATTTTTTTCGTATACCACTAACACAAGCTAAATTTTGTTAAACATATCTCAAGTGGCGCCAACCCATCAGCACACCTCTAAAAATCTTTTCGCGATGGAATTCGCGATGGCAGCCGAATTCCATGGTGAAACGAATTAAGAGGTATGGCCAATATCATACCGTCATCCACCTCTCAGCGAATTTGGCAGAAGAACCTGTTAGGCTGACGTAACTGGGGTCACGAATCAGTTTGTTTACTGAAAAACCATGTTGTGTTAATTATATACGAAAAAAAATTGAATGCAACGCCACGTCATTGCCGTACGAACAGCGACTGATTGGACGAATGAGTGAATATGTGCGAAATGATTATGATTGTAATACACGAAAAAAAATCAACACAGTCTCAACTTACTTCGTTGCTATCTGAATAATGACTGATTGGATACATGTGAAATGATCGTATAGAATTCGGCTGCCGGGTACTCCGTGACTATGGTAGCGAAACTTCCGCTCACAATTTCTTTTCCCTCATATTTATTGGCCAAATCTATCATTCTTGACAATCACTCATTTGAGCATAATGATGCTGTCGGTCGGGGGGAATAGGAAGGGAAAATATTTTCACGATTTATAACTGGCGAGAACGATGTCTTTGCTCGAAGAGATCGTTAATATATACATAACCAACGTAAACGCACTATACGCCCGTATCAGCTGACACGATGAAACAACGATCTACGTTACTACGGAACGGAACGGTGGTGATAATTCATTTGCATGTGACTCTCATTAGTTTCATAGTGTCAGCTGATACGGACGTACGTTTACGTTGATGAGTGTGAGCACCATGTCTAAATAACAGAGACTGAATTATGTAAAGTAGAATTCGATTGTACTTATAATTAAGAACAAATAATGTTAACGCTGTAGGCTAGCTATAGGTGCTTTTTAGTATGACCATTAGTAATATACGTATTTATATTTTTGAAGTGAAAACTTCTTTAGAATCGTTGGGAGTGATTTGAGAAAAAGTGAAACGAAAAAAGCGACCCTCTTGGCTACGAAGCGTTATATTATATGTTGATATAAACGTAGCGACGAACTAAATAAAAATAACTTTTATTTTCTCTTGTGATTCGAACCAAGGATTTTGGATCGGAAGCTCACATTGCTAGTCGCTCGACTACCGCGCCATGCTGTCGGCGCTGGCCTAAAAGTTATTTAGTTACGAAGCGTTATATTATATGTTGATATAAACGTAGCGACGAACTACATAACTTTTAGGCCAGCGCCGACAGCATGGCGCGGTAGCCGAGCGATTAGCAATGTGAGCTTCCGATCCAAAATCCTTGGTTCGAATCACAAGAGAAAAATTTTTTTTATACAGTTATTTTATTTTATTTTATGATATGTTTATGAGGAGCTTTTTTTCATGGCAGAAATACACTCGGTGTTTTGCCATTGCCTGCTGAGGGGTGAGCGCTATTAGAAAAATAGTTTTCCTTAATTTTGGTGTTTTCACCGAGATTCGAACTGACGTTCTCTCTGTGAATTCTGAATAGTAGTCACGCACCAACCCATTCGGCTACGGCGTTTGTTTAATTTTACTGATGCAAAAATGAGGGAAAATATTTGAATAAAGCTTGCTTACTGTTTACACATTTTCCAAAGGTGACGGAGAACCAAAAAAAAAAGTCGATTTTCAAACAAATACGAGTGCATATGTGTAATTGTGTTAGAGTTTCGGTCACGCCCCAGCAAAACCTGCGTGCATATGTGTTTGTAACATTCAAAAAAATGTAATTGTGTTAGAGTTTCGGTCACGCAGGTTTTGCTGGGGACGCTCATAATAGCAACCGCGTGTGTATTTTTATATTCGTAAATATTTTCATTTTTAAATATTTACCGCAATTATGCCGAAAAATAATACAGAAAAGTGTCGTGAGTATCGACAGAAAAAAAAATCAATTAATAGCATCACGGAATTCATTCACGAAAATTTAATAAAGTATACACCAGAAGTATCGCGGATACTTAGAAAAGATTACAATAAAGTTCCAATGATTTTAAGTGGCGATTTTAACGTAAATTTTGCATTGGACACAGCGGTTCCTTTAATTGACGTTCTCAATACAACATTCAATTTAAAAATGTGTAACAATCGCACTGAATCGACAACACGATCAAAAACAACCATTGACGCGGTATTTCAAAGATATGTTGACAACATCGAAACCAAAGCATTTGTATCATATTTTATCTATCATAAGCCACTCGTATCATTTGTTGAAATTGAAAACATTGAGGATGAATAATAATAAAATGAAGAAAATAAAATATGAACTTTATAGCAATATTATAATGAACCTATAATTATCTTGCTCCTAATGCTGCTTTCGTCTTATTCTCTCTCAGTTTGTTTTACGGAAGGTTTCACTTCTATCGCGTCTAACCGTTAGACTGGTGTTTTTTTTTTATTTACTTTAAATTTCATTTGCAAATCTTCCTTTTTGAATTATTTCACACTTGGTTACTTATTCAGTAAAATATAAAAATATCGTTAAAAAACAAGTATTCTAAATTCAATAGTGCTATTAGTAGCAGTAATAGAAATAGCAAATCATCCAAAATTAGTTAAAACTTTCGTTACAATTATATTAAATCCCTTCAACCAAATCAACTTAATTCCTTCATAGAGAAATATTATGATTCGCTAAACTTCTCAAGGAATCCAACGCACATTCATAGGCATAGCGCTGTGTCGAAAATTATGAATTAGGAGGCGTCAACAAAATTGTTTCACAATTTACTTAAACAACTTGGGAGGTCTTTACTATAAAATAATACATTATCTTTCGATATATATATGAATTTTAATATTTAAAGGGTAAAGTATGTATTAAATTTTAGAAATAAAAACTGGATATTGACTGAAAAATTTTAGTTTAATGATTTGCGGATTTGGTCTCTGTTGTTATGAACAGTTCTGAACACATCTCACAGATGATTTCTTCAATATTAAATATTTGGCACTTTAGGCTTCATCCGAAGGCTGAATGTATTATATGTACAGTAACATCCAATAAGTCGCACTCGTGTTTCAGTGAAATTTTCTAACTTTGCGGCTATACATTAGGTTGTCCCTTATATGACAAAAAAAAGCTGTCAGCTCAACTCAACCAGCGGAAAATAAGTTCGGCCTAAACATATGTATAGTGATTTTTTGGTTTCTGTTAAGAGTTGCCAAAGGAATTTTTAACCTCAGTACCAAATAGCCAAAACTCTATATAAAGCAACATATACAGCAGCTCCAGCTGCAACTGCATCTGCTTTATCAACAACAGGAGTCTCTCGTACAGCTTTCACCCAGAAAGTCTACAGGTAGTGATTGGCAATCCGTAGAAATTATAAAACGAACCCGTGATAGCCCAGGTAAGCTCAAAATATACCAAAGCCAAGCCAAAATTGATCAGTACTGGCTAGGCTCCTTTGGAAATCGAGGAGGTAGATGAAAACCCCAAACCCCAGGAAAAAGTGGCAAAACCTCCACCAATATTCGTTGACAAAGTTAACAATATCACTACACTGATGAAGCTACTAACAGAAAAAGCTCCATCATTGTATACCTTAAAACTCATAAATAATGAGCAGATTAAAATACAACCGCTCAACCCCGACGCATACAAAACTTTAGTTACCCTCAAGAAGAAAAGCAAACAGAAATTTATGCATACAAGCCCAAATAGGAAAGGAACTTTAAACTTATTTTAACAAATATGCATCACTCCATTAGCACAGAACACATCTCTCTCGTACTTGCAAATCTCGGTCACAAAGCAATAAATATATATAATATGAAATACAGAAACACTAAACACTTTTAACATTCATTATTAAATTAAAACAAAGTCAAAATAATAACGATATGATATCCCTCAATGCGCTAACTGCCAGCAATATGGACACACTAAATCTTATTGCCACAAAACACCAGTCTGCATAAAAGGCGCTGAAGCTCATTTATCTGTAAACTATTCACGTAAGATTAAAAGTGGCACTGTTAAGTGCGCTTTGTGCGAAGGCATTCACCATGCAAATTACAAAGGCGAATGGTGTATAAAAATTTGCAGAAACTTAAAAATCCGCTACTAAGAAGAAATAGCGAAATATCCGCTCCTGTCACCCAACCACAGGACTCATCCAGGTTCATCCCTGCCACTCAACCACCCAAACACACCTCAAACTCACCTTTCACCCAAAGAAACAACATCAGAGTCCTCAAGTGAAATGCGAGAAATGATCGCGCTTTTCAAGCAAGTCTTGCTACACGTCTCATCAATGATGAATCTGCTCATAACTCTCACGACTAAAAATTCAACCCTTCAAACCCATGAATATTCTCCTGTGGAGTGCCAATGGGCTCTCAAAACACATATTGGAAATAAAAACGTTACTCAAATCCCATGACATAGATATTCTTCTTATATCTGAAACTCATTTCACCTAATAAAGGCTATTTTGGAATAGCGAATTACAAACTTTATCACACAATGCACCTCGATCAGAAAGCACATGCTGGTTCCGCTATTTTAATAAAAAATGGAAATAACGGTTTTAACTCAAAGGAAGCTATACAAACCATAAGCATAATTGTTGAGAATTTACACGGTCCCACGGTTACAATCTCATTTGTATACAGCCGACCCAAGCATTCTATGAAAGCGGAGGAATACGAAAAAGTCTTTAAAACTCTTGGAAATAGATTTCTAGCTGGAGGCGACTATAATGCGAAATACATTCAGTGGGGATCCCATCTCTCTAGCCCAAAAGGTCGGCAACTCTTAGCCTTGGTCTAGTGACATAAACAAAGTCTCCGATCTCATTGAGTTTTGCGTTGCGAAAAGTATTCCAGAAAGTGAAGTTAACCTCTGATAACTCTCCAGTAATGATCAATTTAAATAAAGCTGATAAATAGCGGAATCTCTTACCCCCTGTATTCTTCACAGCAATAAAACTAATTGGTAGTATTTCCGAACTTTAATTTCTTAAACAATTAACCTGGTGCTACCACACAAGTTCCACATGTTCAATTGCAGTTGAACATTTCACTAATTGCCTTCAGCAAGCAGCTTGGAACTCAACGCCACATAAGTCGAACCCTCGCTAAGCATTGCCCAAAAAGTAAAATACACCCTGGAACTTATCCACCAGATGGACCCGCCCATAAATTTTTTTTCGAAAATCGAGGTAAAAGTAGCAATAAAAAGCTCAAAACAAAGAAAGCTCCCAGATTTGATATCATTACTGGAGAACTACTGAAACAACTTCCCGATAAAGGAATCTCTTTTCTCACTTATATAGCATAACTATCGCACTAACTGGTTTTGTTCCCCCCTATGGAAAGTCGCACAAATAAAAGTGGTCCTTAAAACAGGAAAAAGCGCAGAAAAAGTGGAGTCTTATCGTCTTATCAGCTTATTGAACATTGCCTCTAAAGTTATAAAATCTCTTTTTCTCAAAAGAATGATGCCTATAACTGTAGACCGAAAATTAATCCCAAATCTCCAATTCGACTTTAGAAAAACACACGGTACCATCGAACAAGTACACAGACTCGTAAATCATATTCACAAAGCTTTTGAGCAGAAGAAGTATTGCACGGACGCATTTCTCGACATTTTGAAGCCTTCGACCCCGTCTGGCATGATGGCTTACTCTGCAAAATAAAACTCACTCTACCCATTAATTATTATACTTTTATCCAGTCCTACCTCAAATATCGACACTTCTTTGTTAAACAAACGAAGAACAGTCTGAACTCTATGAAAGTTAAGCTGGCGTACCCCAAGGCAGTATAATAGGCCCAATGCGTTACTTGCTTTACTCACAAGATTTACCAATCACAGAAGAAACTGTCGTCGGAACTTTTGCAGATGACACCGCCCTACTCGCTATAGACTCCCACCCCGAGTTTGCTTCCCTCAAACTCCAGAAATGGCTTGATAAAATAGCTTAATGACTGAAAGACTGGAAAATAACGAGACGAAATCTTTTCAAGTTACCTTTACACTCAAACGAAACACTTACTGACCCGTTAAAATCAATAATAATATAATTATTCCCCAAAATAATGTTACAAAATATCTTGGCTTGTACCTTGACAGCAAACTTACATGGAAAACGCATACTTTCACCAAACGCAAAGCACTTGGAATTAAACTTCGAAACCTACATATACTGGTTGATTAACGAAGGTCTCATGTTTCTCTGAAAAGTAAATTCTTACCCTACTCAGTTATCTTAAAACCAATATGGACCTATGGCATATAACTCTGAGGTACTACAGCTAACCCTAACATCGAAATACTCCAAAGATTTCAGTCAAAAACCCAAAGAATTATTACAAACGCACCATACTACATCACAAATGCCCAAATACATCGTGATCTCAAATTTCTCACAATAGCTGAAGAAATGGAAACGCTAGCAACATGTCATAATAAAAAACTTTAATCACACATAAACCCTTTAATCACAGAAATAACTCTCAATCCCATCTCCTTTAACAGACTGAAGAGGAAGTCAGCAATGGATTTATTATGCCTATACATAAGCAAACATTCTAGAAATGGTTGCACCACTGGGTGCTTTCCATCCATGCTTAATAAATTGTTTTAGTTTTAAATACAAATATTCATGAATGTTATAAAATAGATTGGAATAAATAAATGGATTAAAAAAAATGTGGACTGAGCAGGAAATTGAAAAATATGGCATGTTGTGGTGAAAATACAACATATAATATGTTTTAGAGGTCAGTTGATGTGTGTGATCAATATGTAAGTTTGTTGCGATTTCTGGAACGCATCTCTGACTACGATGTTTTATTGATTCACTTAATTACTCCAAGATTGCTTTTACAAGATCCGTAGATACTGGGCACCAGGTTCAAATCCTGAGACCGGCATCTCCGCATATTCACTTTGTATTTTTTATGTGAATTTTATTTTTTTGATAGTTATGTTTTTAAAAATCTTCATAAAAATATAAACGTTACTTTTAATGATGTTATTAAATTATTTATTAAAATATACGCATTTATGAGGACCGCTTAGAAATATATATGTAGTATGTACGTACATATATATAAGTCGGCATACATATACAATACTAGCGGACCCTCACCCGCTTCGCTGGGTGAAAGAAAAATATAAATGAAAAGTGTTCTTTGTTTTTTTTTCTTGTTTCATCATTTAATTCATGCTCGGCTATTATTTTGTGACTTATTCTAATAACAATGTTTTATTTAGTTTAGTGACTTACTCTAATGATTGTAAACTAACAACTTATGCTAAAGCCTTCTGATACACAAAATTTTTGGTTTTATTTTCATGCGGTGTATAAATATAAAGTAACGATGGTTTCCATACTCGAGAACATCCTACATACAGTTGCCCATGTCTAAAGCATAAGTTAGGTCAATTCCACATAATTGAAGTGTTTGACTTTGAGACTTATTGATTGTAATAGCAAAAGCAAGGCGAATGGGAAATTGAAGTCGCTTAAAATCAAAAGGCAAATCTGTTGAAATCATTGGAATGCGCGGAATCAAAACATCTTCACCTTTAAATTTGCCTTTCAAAATTGTTGCTTCAATTACATTGTTCATTGTCCGTTCACTGCTAATCTTGTCCCATTGCATAGTTTCGGCTGATTGATATTTCGGAACATAATGATCACTGCGCCGACTTTCAATTGCAAACGATGTGGTGGCAAGCCAGGCAAATTAAGTGAATTCAAAAATTCAATTGGATAATTCACTACATCGTCGGGATTAGTGATTGAGTCAATTGATTTATAGGTGACAACTTCACATGGAATTTGAGTCAAAATACTGGCATTGATTTCATTGACATCGACATTTTTAGCAGCTAATATACATTATGTAGCTCTCTCGCTTAGCAAATCTTGATTTCGATAGTTTTGTGCAATATTTGGGAATACATTTTGCACTAATTGTACTCTTGATTCTGTTACGGTACAAAAATTAGTTGGAAGTGTGATCATGCCTGTATTCTTATCAATTGGCTTTCGTCCATTTCCAATTTGCAACAAATGTTCGGAAAATTCAGCAGCTGTTGGATCATTCTGTAACTGCACACGAACATTAGTAGTTAATGTGAGTTTTTGAACATATCTCCACAGATTAGAAGATTTAAGGCACGCTCTCAATTTATCAGCTGCTGTTGATTTGGGAATAACAGGCAAAGTTTGTCGAAAATCACCGGCCAATAGAATTAGTGCACCACCAAATATGTTTGTGTTATTTCGAAAATCTTTCAGTGTTCTATTTAAGGCTTCCAGTGATTTTTTATGAGCCATCGTACATTCATCCCATACAATAATTTGACATGTTTGTAAAACCTTTCCCATTCCAGAAATTTTAGAAATGTTGCAAGTTGGTTCTTCATTTACTTGCATATTTAATGGTAACTTTAATGCAGAATGTGCAGTGCGACTGCCGTCCAATAAAGTTGCCTCTATTCCAGATGATGCCAAAGCCAATGCAATATTATTCTGTGAATGAATGGTGACCAAAATTAACGACAACAAAAACGTTTTCCCAGTCCCACCTGGTGCATCTAAGAAGAATATTCCTCCTCTTTCATTTGCAACATTGTCTATAATTGTGTCATATGCCTGCCTTTGTTCTGTGTTTAATTTTGGTAGGCTTGTTGTTACAAATGTGTTCAGATCATTTCGATCATATTCTTTTTCACGTCTTAATTCTGCATTGTATGCATCATGCATCGGACGATTTGGTGCGATCATACCTAACTCACTTAGAGTTTTATTTGCAATCATCAGGCAAAAGTCTTCGATTTTAATTAATGCCTCATTATATAATTCATCTGTACAATTCAAATTTGGATTTGCAGTAATGCGACGTACTTGATGTAGGATATCTTCAGTCATGTATTCTTGGTAAGTACTCCACAATTCTTTTGGGTTTGCTGGGAAACATGTAGCAATAATGATGGCAAATAGTGTTCTTATTTGGTGTGGAGAACTTGTTGCACATGCATCCATAAGAGTTGCATCTCACTGATTATCATTTTGAAGCAAATTCAATTCTTTGCATGCTTGCTGATAAGTACAACAAAGATGACCATTAACTCATTTCAAACTTTCGAATGATCTTGGGCCGGGAATATCAACTAAGAGTAAACGTAAATAGAAACATTCCACTTGACTTGGATGCACAGTGTAAAGTCGTCCGACTGCATCACCCAAATGAACACCTGGATATCCATCTACAGGTATTCCTCGTTGCCTTCGTACCCAGGACCTTGATGATGCATTCCAAGTATAATATTTAGGAACATTTGAATAAAGCAATGTTCTTGCAAATGAATCTGTTTCACATAAGTTGAAAAATGCAGTTAGTGTTGTTGCTGGTGGTCGTTCGGCCATTTGTTGAGCAGTATTTTCAGTGAAATAAACAGTATTTTCAGTGAAATAAATTTTCTAAATGGACTGACAAATGAATAACAGCTGGATGGCGATCATGAATGGGAAGTGATAATATTCTCCAAACTGCTTCGTTGCTCCTAATGTATCTTCCCATTTGGTAATTAGTAATTTCATCATTTCGATTTACAACTCCAAATACTGTCATGTCACTTCCTTTATTGATATATTTGCATATGTATTTGATGGATTTTACGGAGTTACAATATTCAACATTTATATGTGCGTTAAATGTTTTCGATAATAATTTGGAATACGGAACTATCCAACGGTTATCGATCTCTACATTTTGATTATTTATTTTCACAGTGACTGTTTTTCCATTATCTTCTGGTGATCTTCTACGGTACAATGGATATCCATCATTTCCAGTCATTGTTTCAGCAATTAATTGCCTTGGGTAGTTTTTTGAACATTTTCCATCAACCATACATGGAGAATCTTGATTTAACGTACCACACGGTCCATGAATCATGTTTTTGGTTACAGTAGTATGTAATTCTGGATCTTCATTTATATCTGGAATTTCAGCACATATAATAGATCAATTTTATCTGTGGTTAGTTTTTGTTTTAACCAAATCAAAATATGCGCATGAGGCAAGCCTCTTTTTTGCCATTCCACAGAATACATGAAACATTGTACATCTCCGCACACTGGGGATTTTTGTACAGAGATGCGGAAAAAAGTATACATCCCAAATATTTACATTTTTACTACTAACGAAGTTGTATATATTTGTGTATGAAAAGAACATGTTTAAAAACTATTTAAAAAAATTTTTTTTTTTTTTTTTGTTTTTTTTGTTTATTAATATAAGCCAGCAAATATTTACGCACAGGATACATGTAAGTTCATAATTCTGAATTACACTCAAAATGTCAAAACAAAATTAAAAGTGTTTCGTTATCATTATGCACACACTAGAAAGCGTTTAGTTATTATCATTGCCAAAAAATAATCAGTGGCGCCTGGTGGCACCTGCAATTGATTAAAACTGAAAGAGACGCTATTAAGCAACACGTTGATACTAGTTTCTGACCGTAGGTAAATGTAGCTCAACTTGCAGATCCAAGAATATGAAGGAATATGATTTTTTTTTTCGTAAAATTAATTATAAATAGATAATCAAATGCTTCACAGTCTTTGTTCTTCCGGCTAAAATATATAAAAATATCGTACCCTAAATGAAAAATAAAAAATTGGAATTCGGCTCAAGCAAAAGGAAAAAAAACCACCTTGGGATTTGAAGTTTTTTCTTAGTCAGTTCAATACTATAAAAAAATTATACTTTTGACATATCTAAAAAAAAACTCTAAGTCGGGGTTTAGTAATTTAATTTTTTAATTTTGATTTTATTGTTGGTTCTATTCTGGAATTTAGAAATACCATTAAACATTGCGTAGATGGTATGTTGCAAATTTGACTTTTTTTCCGCTAAATCCCCAGTGTGCTCCGTAAACTTTATGTTTTACAATGAAATCAATTAGAGACTGTAGCTTTCGTCTAAACACTCTTGCAGTAATGTCATGCCTATCAGTAGCTGATTGCCCAGTATATAAATGATTCTTAATATCATCCCATTTCGGATTGCATGTGAAAGTTATGAATAAGTCGGGTCGACCATAATTTCTGACATAACACATTGCATCTTGGGCGTATTCATGCATATGCCTTGTCTACGATGAAGGTAATATTACCATTTGACCAATGTTATTAACGTTGGTATCGTTGTTAATTGCATCTCGTAAATGTATGTATTCGTCACAGCGTAATTTTCTTTGGTTGAATCTAATGTAATTCAATCGTTCTGTTTCTATTTTCGCATACATGTCAACAATATACTGATGAAATAATTTACGACATTTTAAAATGTGATTCTCTTGATTTTCTCTTATCATGATTCTGTATGCATAATAATTCATTGCGCTTACAGTTTTATTTGTTTCTTGACCATTTGCTGGATTTATTTGTTTTATATCAATCGAATAACCATCTTCACTACGACAGAACATAAGAGGATATTGTAATGCATCATATTTTCGATGCGTTTCATTAACACGTTGCAGTGTATCATTTCTTCTTTGCAAAACAATATCTCTTGGTTGAAATTCATCTCCAGATATAACAATTGCAACCTCGTTGTTTGAAGTTGGTTGATTGTATCTTCCACGATGTTCGCCGGCAGGCGTTTTATTTGCATCAATTTTAATTTTATGATTATCAGATGACAATCTTTCGATTGTTGTTTTAAAACTTTGCACCAAAACATTGTGTATGTATAATAAATTTTGTAACTCTCTCATAATGACTGTTTATATTTCTGGAAAATGCACACCGTGCTTCAAGTTAATCATCGTTGTCATTAATGAAATAAATTTGCAAAAATTTTGACTCTTGATCGGGTAGTGATAGCAATGAACCTATTAAGTGATATGCTTGCGCTTGAATCTGAAAAAAGCCATAATTTGTGTCCATAAAATCTAATGATTCATTATATGTGTCAGCGAATGTTGTTGAACGTTGAAGTTTATGTATTACCTTGAACGTTGGCATGAAGTTATCGGTTATAATTTTTCCAGCACCAAAAGATGTCATTCGAAAACATGAATTATATGTGGAAATTTGTTCAAGAAAATATTTGGAATCGAGTGATGTTCCCGATAATAATGTAGCTAATGGTTCGGGCGGATATTGTTTGTCTGGTAAACGGACTTTTCCTGCAGCGCAACACATGCCTGGTGTTTCAGTTTTGAATTTGACAAAATCCGCGAATTTTATCCATACTTCCAATGACAACGTATTTGTGAGATGAATAATCAAGTTGTGGATTATATTGTCATACCATTCAAATTTACAGAATTGATATTTATTGGCCGATTTTGAGAACGTGACCTAGTACGATCTCTTTGTTGACTTAATCTATCAGCATCATTTTCCTCACTTTCATTTTGTCTGTGATTTTGCACATTTCTATTGTGACGTGTATTACGTCCGATGTTAGCATGTCTTCTACATCTTGGCATTTCTTTTACCGAATCAAAGTGGTCTTCTTTATGTCACTCTGAGCTCTTGATTGCTACTTTTCTTGTTTTTAAACTGGAATTCAAATTAACATACTGTTAGCGCCATCTTTTAAAAATATAATTGAACTGTGAGCACGCCTTGAAATGAAAATTACACAGAACAGAAATGGGAAATGATCAGCAAAAATATATATATATAAAAAGAAGTTACATTTCCTTGGTAATCTTATAACTTAAGGGGGGACTCTACTGTAAAACTTAAAAAAAATCGATTTTTTACTTTTTGTTGAAACATACTCAGAAACAACTCCAGAATGTTCCATGAAAATCTTAAAAAGAAATCTTGAATAGTTTTCAAGTTATAAAAATGTTAGCAAAGCAGGTATAAACTGAGCGCTCGAGCGGTTTACGGTCATATGCGTGTTTTTCTCGAAACCACGTTTTCAAAATTGCCCACATCACAGCTCCGTGAAAAATTAACATATCAAGCTCAAACTTTGATAGTATATTTTTAACAATATTTACTAGTTTTTAAAGCTATGGTGGGAAAAAATTTATTATTTATAACCCCTTTTTTAATAACAAAATGACAACAAAAAAATGTCGATTTTTTAAAAAACTTCAAAAATTTTACAAAAAAATTTTTTTTTTGCAAGTAATAGGCTTAACAACTAAAAATAATGATATATAATAAAAAAAATTTGGTTTTTTTCATTTCAGATTTTTTTTAAATGCGCGACAGTGTGGGCAGATTTCAAAAGGCGTTTCGGGGGAGCGGCTGTACAGCTGCCATTTTGAAATGAAAATAAATTAAAAAAATTTTTTTGTACACTCAAGACCTGTGTTTATGTAACCCTAAACTTTTTTTTACTAAATAAATTAATACAAGTATGAAAACAAAATCCATAAAAATTTGATTTTTACAGTAGAATCCCCCCTTAAGAGCCGCCGAACCGATTGACACAAAAATTTTACGAGTTCTTTTCTATCTTTGAGGAGGTGGTTTGTGTGAAGTTTGATTGAAATCGGTGCAGCCGTTCCTGAGTTATGACATTTTATGCTTATGAGCGTTTCTGTTGTACTGTTGTGGTTGTAAGTGTATTATGTTGGTGATGAGAATCGTGAATTAGATCAGCGCTGTACAATTTCGACGAATACGAGAAGATCAATCGTGAATGAATTGCAAACAATGTTCCATCAACACAATGAATTGGTGAAATTGTTCAAAGTGGCACTCGATCTGATGCCCGCCGATGGCCACAAAATCATAATAAAAGCCGATAAAACACCAATTGGGGAGCACGCCAGACGATTCAATGTACCAACGATTGATGAAGTAGCCATTGTTGTGGTTGGTGAACAGTTTCGGCCACGAGATATTGTTTTGTATCGTAGAAATGAGCAATTACAACGTATTTCAGAACTCCATCGCTGTTATGATGCATTGCAATACCCCATTTTGTTTTGGAGAGGGGACGATGGCTATCATATCAACATACCAATGATAAATCCAACAACTGGTACATACACATTTTATTTTTGTTTAAATATGATTTTTAAATAATTTTCATACACTAGGTAATTTTTGCATTGCAGGTCAAAAATCAACGAAAACCGTCAGTGTGATGAATTTTTATTCGTATCGATTGATGATTCGCCCTCAAGAAAACAATTTTATTTTGCGATGCAATCAACTTTCACATCAATATATCGTCGATATGTACGCCAAAATTGAAAGTGAGCGATTCAATTTCATCCGTCACAGTCAAGCCCGATTGAGATCAGAGGAATACATACATTTGCGTGACGCAATAACCAATGATGCATTTATCGAATTGCAAGTCATTTTGGACGAAAATATAATAAAAAATTGAATTCTCCAGGAGGAACTGGAAAAACATTTTTAACTTTATTTATTTTAGCATAATTTATTTAGCGTAAAAAATTGAAATGGAAATTAAAGAATCAAAGTTTAATTACAAGTTTTTATCGGCTCTTTCACCTTACCTGTATATACGTGACCACCACAATCAAATTTTAAAAAGTACAGAAAACGCTATTGTGACATCTTTAGAAAGTATGTTGAATGAAAAAAATCAACTAATTAAATTGTTTAAACATTTTACGAGTTCTATAAAGAAAACTTAATATGAAAAATTTCTTGCGATATAAAAAAAACATTTTATGTATGGTGGTGCGAAGCCCACTGGGTAATGCTAGTAATATATATTTTTGAAATTTTTCTTGAAAATATCTACGAAAAGTGTGAAAACAATCTCTTTTCTTAAATATCTTAAGTAAAAACTTCTAAAATATTAATTATTTTTGCCGATTTCTGTTGTGTGTATTTTTCACACCATTTATTCACTGTTTCACTTGTTATCAATCATTTGCAAAATTAATATATATTTTGTAAATTTTTCGTGAAAATATCGTTGGAAAATGTGAAAACAATCTCTTCTCTTAAATATTTCTGACGCACTTTTTTTATCTCTTTGGTTGATGCCTGGAAACTGCTTCACTTGCACACTTTACCAAATAAAACCCTTTCTTGTTAGTTTTAACACTTACTTTCACTATGCACTATTACTGATAACCTTTGGTAATCTTCTAAGAAAACGGCCTTGCTTAAGTAAGTACTTTTTTAGCGACGACCTGTTCAGGTTCGTTGAGCTAATGGTTTTGCTTCGGTTATTCCGAAGTGTGGGTGTAAAGAAGAAGTATTTAAGCAAAGTGTTAAGTTAGTCACAGCAGCCCTGTGTTACGATTAATTATTGCAGGCGGTCAGCTATAGCTGTGCCTGCTAATTTGTATGTTCCTATTCAATGCGAATGCAGGCGTGCAGCCACTGCTGTATGAATATATGTATATTAGAGTGTCCCAAAAAAATTAAAGTGTTTTTTTTAACGCATACCCTCTTATTTTGTTTGAATGGTCTCAAAACATCCAAAAATAAAGTTTCGTCTATTTATTATAGAATCACGGCAACCCGTGCCGAGTTGCGCGGAAACCTGTCGGTACTTGTATAGTACGGCGCGCGCGAACTGTCGAATTGATTGCATGTAATTACTTGTTTATTTTATTAGTAATTGCGTTTTTTTCGTGTAGTCAACATGTCAGTGGAGTTACGAAGTTCCAAAAAGGAGATATTTCTAATAGGGGACGTAAAACATCAAATCACCGGTTCTAAACTTCCCTCTAACGGGCAAGTACTGGCAGTTTTGTTCTTTATTATTCGTGAAGTGAACTGAAGTGTCAATGAAAGTGCAAATCTCACAATTTGTGAGTGTATTATTTATTGGGAAAAGGCACGTATACCGACCAGATCAATATCTAAATGTGTTAAGAAACTAGTTAACTATACTAAGTTTGGAGTGCATTGCAAAAAAATGCGAAAAAACTCAAGAAGTGTTTGAACAGCGTCGAAAGGAGTTTGTTTCAAACTTAAAGAATTTGTTTGACATTGCACATGCCGATGCTCTTCAATCGATTACAATAAATGAAGATAAGATCTTCTTGCAGCCCCAAAGAGAACCAGGTCGGCCCGGTCACTTAGCCGGAGTGGACAAAAAACTGACAAACAAAGAGGAAAGGACGCGCCTTAGAATCATCGAGGAGGAAAAGCGACGTGCTAAAAATTTTTCATCCTTAGCCCCATCAACATCATCTTGCGAACCACCACTAGAAAAGTCCTCTTCTGATTGTGAAATAATAGAATTAGAAGAAAATAGGCCCAGCGCAAGAGAAGCCTCCTCTCAGCTCGATAAAACTTCTATGCGGAAAAATATCATAACTCCCAAGTTAGTTGCCGCATTACACAGGTGCCAGTTAAGTGTGAGGGATTCTGTCTTTATAATTGAAGCTACTATTGAGGCTCTGGGGCACAATACGGATGAATTCCCTATAAGCAGGTCCTCCATCCATAGAGTTCGTACGGAAATGAAGCTATAAAAATTGATTTTCAAAACAAGGTCCCGGACACGATAACTGTCCACTGGGACGGAAAACTGTTGCCAGCTCTAGATTCACGTAAAAGTAAAGAAGAACACCTACCGGTAATTATTACATACGATAATAAAGAGCAAATTATTGCTGTTCCTAAATTGGATAGCTCGACAGGAAGGGAACAGACAGACGCAGTTTGGGATGCTATTACGAACTAGAACCGTGAAGACAATGTGCAGATTCTCTGTTGTGATACTACTGCTTCTAACACAGGCCGCATAAATGGAGCATGTGTGCTTCTCGAACAAAAACTGGGTAGAGAAGTGCTTATTTTTCTTCCCGTCATCACGTTTACGAATTAGTACTTAAAGGTGTGTTTGAAGCGAAAATCAGTCAAGTAACTACAAGCCCAGACATCCCATTATTCAAGAAATTCCGAGAAAACTGGAAAAATATCGATCCCGAGAAAAAACAAAGCTGTACAGAAAAGCTATCTTGTTTTAATGTTTCGAAAATTGACAAACTGCTAGAATTCTACAAAACTGAATTAACCAAAGAAATCGTTAGAGATGAGTATCGCGAATTAATTGAGCTTTCAATTATATTTCTTGGCGGAGATTCAGAGAAGAAATTTAAGATTCGGCACCAGGTGCTATGCACCAGGCTCGATGGATGGCGAGAGCCATTTATTCGTTAAAAATATCGTTACTTAGCTCTCAATTCAGATTTCAAACAAGGATAAGGCAGCTCCGTTGGACGTATGTCTGTTCATCGTGACATCCTACGTAAAACCCTGGCTCCAATGTATTTTAGCAGTAAAGGCGCCGTATCAGGATTTGTGTTTTTTGAAGGCCATGAAAAATTACGAAACAATAGGCAAAAGCTTTTCAAAAGCAGCTTTGCAGAAGTTTTGCCAGCATTTTTGGTATTTCACAGATGAAGTATCTATTCTGGCTTTATGTCAATCTAGAAACTAAAGTAAAAATGATTGCTAACTTAACTAGAGAAAACCCAACAGCTCACAATAAACGTTACATCCAAAGAAGACCTCTGTGGCCCACTTTTTGGTACGTTAATTAAGCCTTGATTTTGTTCTTTTACTAAGTTTGCTGATAGGTATAATTGATAACTGATCTATCTGTTTTAATTTCAGAGAAAAACATTGATGACTTCGTCTTAGTCAAAAGCAAGTTCCTGTTTAATCGACTCCAGATTGACGACAGTTTTCTGAACAAGTGCCCCTCTTCGTTGTCAAATGATGGTTCGTTTCTACAGGCTAAAAATAAGCTGCTAGGACTGAAATCAGTTAATGATACGGCAGAAAGAGCGGTTAAGTTAATGCAAGACTTCCATGGTTTGATCACTGTTCAAGAGGAGCAAAAACAATTTTTATTACGTTCCGTACAAGAACACAGACAGGTATATCCCGACTGTAAAAAACAAATTTTTAAAACAAAATTTGATGATTGATGTCCCTTTTATAATAAAAAGAAAATAAATACGAAATATTTTTTTTATTTTTTTTATTTAATTAATCTAAAAATTCAATTAAACTTTTCTCTATTGTGAGCCTATAGCTTTCATACTAACTTTTAAACTTAAAGTTTGACATCAAGTCGGCACGGGTTAATGACATCCGATCTCAATAATATTTTATATTTACGGTTTTAGAGTCAAATGGAAAAAAATAAAGGGTATGCGTAATGAAATTCCGAAAAAAAATTCTCCCTTGTAGCCTGGGACACCCTAATGTATATGTATGTTTGCATTCCATTGAAATGTATGTAATGGAATGAAAATTTAGGCATAAATACTGCTGCGTTAACTTGTACATATGTGAGTAAAATGTACGCTCCATGCAACCGTTTCCAATAACAACCACACGCGTAAAAAGAACGCTGCCTCGTGTATACTGTGTGTTGACGAAGAAGTAAAGGAGATTTTAACAAAACATAGTTACAAACCTTCTCCACATGTGTCTCTTCAATGTGGCAGAGTTTGGTTAAAATCGGTTGAGCCATTCTCCGTAAAGTTCATTACAACGCGAAAAACGGCTGAATTTTTATATATATAGGTTTCCAATACGAGGGGTGCCTTTTATATTTCGGGATTAGAGAGCAAAAACAAATTTTAATCATCGAAAATCAGTTTATTTTATCAAAATATTCTCCATGAAGATCTATACACTTTTGCATGCGTTCGAACCAATTGTCGAAGCACTTTTGCCACTCTGAATGAGGTACCTCCAAAACATGCATTCTGAATGCCGCAACCGCTTCTTCAGGTGTCGAAAAACGTTGACCTCTCAGTTTGTTTTTTACGTACGGGAATAAAAAGAAGTCATTCGGTGCCAAGTCAGGACTATATGGCGGATGACCCATTAATTCGATATTTTGGGTGCTCAAAAATGCAGTTGTTTGAGCCGATGTGTGAGAGCTCGCATTGTCCTGGTGAAGAGTGATCCGTCTTTGGCGATTGGTTTTCCTAATTTCTTGGAAGACAACTGGCAAACAAATGGTTGTGTACCACTCAGAATTTACTGTTCTGCGTTGTTTTAGTGGTACGGTTGCGACATGTCCACTTTTGTTGGATTTGGCTCATCTTGAAACCCCCATACAGTTGACTGCTGTTTACTTTCGGGCTCATACGCGTAAATCCATGATTCATTTGAGCAGTTCCTTCGACCAATCGACTTGAGCCTTTTTTTGAGCGATTGACAAATTGTGTGGGATCCACCGCGAACAAATTTTTTTGACAGTCAAATGTTTATGCAATATTGAATGTATGCTAGTCCCACTAATGCCTAAGATTGTCTCAATCTTACGATAGGTCACATGACGATCTTGCAATATCAGTTCGCGCACAGCATCAATGGTTTTCGGAACAACAACTGATTTTGGACGACCTTCACGAAATTCGTCTTGGGGAGAACTACGACCACGATTGAATTCATCATACCATCGATAAACACTGGAATGTTTATTAAGTTAATCCATGCAATGTTGCTGAGTTAATCCACGTCGAAAGTTGTAAAAAATAATCGCACCAACATGTTCACGATTTAATTCCATTTTTGGACCGAGATGAATCTTTTAAGTTACTGTAAACAACACAAATAGCGCTGGTATTTCAAAACGATCTGAGTACGTAAAAGCCAAAAATGTCAAACTTTGCGATACAGTTGTCAGTTGCCAGATTGCAACACCAGGGTTGTTAAATCCCGAAATATAAAATGCACCCCTCGTATATGCGAGTCGTTACCGAATGTAACCGATCATGCATAAAATATAATGTATGAAATTCAATGCATAAAAATAAAATGAATACAATAATGATTAAAAATATGCTTACAAAAAATATATAAATTCATACGTATCTCTCTGTTTCGGGCTAACTCCAAAAGATGACCGATATTTTGGACTCCGATCCACTGAAGTATAAGTTGCAGGAGATTATACTTATAATTTCGGCATATATGACCTAGGTAGGCTGGTTTTCTGCATTTATTGCACCGTAGAAGCTCTATATCGCTATTTACTCTTCGAAGTACTTCAGAGTCGGAGACACGGCCGGTCCACAGAATTTTCAGTAGTCTTCTTAGTATCCACATCTCGAATGCTTCAATGCGATTCATATCAGAAACTTTCATCGTCCAAGTTTCCATGCCATACAACAAAACTGACAAAACAAAACATGTCACAAAGCGTATTTTCAGATTTACATTAAAATAATGGTTTCTTAAAACACAGCTGTATTTATAAAAAGCAGCTCTAGCCATTTCTATGCGGTATTTAATTTCGATTGAATCGGCTAATGTGCTTAAATTTATTAATTCGTTCAATCGCCATGTTATTACTTCTCAATGTAAGACACTGATATTTAAACGATTTGTTTACTTTTGTTTTATCACAGTATCGACTAATCGTTGGAGTCTATCCATGCTGTCCGATATTAAAGTTGTGTCATTGGCGTATCTTATGTTGTTCATAAGTACGCTATTAACTTTAATACCGTCCTCAGTATTTTCTAAGGCCTTTTGGAAAATTTCTTCTGAATAGATGTTACATAGAAGTGGAGAAAGAATATATCCTTGTCATACACCTTTAAAAATGGGTACATCATTAGTTTTTCGCCGTCAATAAAAATGTATAATGATTGATTCGAATATAATTTTTGCAGTACTTGTATATCCTTGCCTTCAAGATTTAATGACCTCAAAATGTTGAAGAGCTTTTCATGCTGCACATTATCAAATGACTAGCACATGACTTCCATTACTTCCTCACAAGTTTGATATATTCTATTATGAATCACTTTCAGAAGTATTTTTAGAGAATGGCTAGTGAGACTTATAAGTCTATATTCGCTGCATTGTTTCGCATGATTCTATTTGGAAGAGTAATAAATGTTGACCTAAGTCAGTCCTGCAAATATACAAAATTTGAAGTTAAGAAAAAAAAAATAAACACTTGCAATAACTTAACACCAATGGCATGAGCCGTCTGTCGATTTATTTTTCGTACAAAAAAATTATACGGTTTACGGTTTTTAAAACCAGTTAAACTCTTTTATTAAGTAATCTCTGTATCTAGGGGCATATTTATTGAAACGCAAAAGTTTATCGCAATGACCATTTTCCCCATTGAGAATCTCAATCAGCTGTGAATCATTTAAGGTAAATTTTCCGAAAAAGACTTTTCTGTATGCTCTTAATATTGGGCAGCGCGCCAGGAAAAGTACTATGTTTTCAAGCTCGCCTAAATTACACATTGACCAAGTTTTATTTTCTGTGTCAAATCTGTTTTTATTTAAAATTACCATGTCACTTCTAGCCTTCATTATCCACATGCTTGATTCTATATCATATTTTTTAAATAAACCAGACCTTTTGACCAATGTAATTCCTTATAAATATATCCTACTAGTAGTATACTTAAAGCTTTTTGTATGAACATATTCATCCTAGCCTGGTTGTGGTTTGTTAAAAGCAATTTTGCATTTTCTATCCAGCTTTCTGATTGTATGTTATCTGTACGCTAAATGACATCGTTTTTACTAAACAAGTTCTTTAGATCTCTAAGCCAGAAGACTTCTTTCTTTACAACAATTTTGGACAGATAATGTGGCAGCCGATTCTGTGCATATACTTAAGGAACAGTTCGAAAGTGAACAAATGATTTTCTTGCATGTCGGTTTCCAAAAAAAGTATGGATGTAGGCATATGTGATGGTAGCTTCAGAATTTGCTTTACAAAATACTTTTGCAATATATCAAGTCCCCGAAGCGTTAATACCATTCTTCGCTGCAGCTGTTCTGTTTTCAACATGTTTTTTAAAATTCATTTGAGGAGTTATTTCCACTCCTAAGTAAGTATAGGGTGGGCCTATGTAAAATTTGCTTTTTGAATCTGCTATAAAAAAAAAACTAATCAATATTTTTTCAAAATTTTTTTTTATTTTGAAGATTGAACATTGTCATTTATGAATAAAAAATAATATCGTTCAAATGACTGCCACGACTGGCTTTACAGTAGGCCATTCGATCAACCCAATTTTTAAGCACATTTTCGAGTGTTTGGGCTCCAATTTCATGAATGGAAACTTCGATTTTGTGTTTTAAAGCATCAATCGTCTCTGGTTCGCATAGCGTTTGTCCTCCGGCTCCCCACAAAAAATAGTCCAACGGGCTTAAATCACAGCTCCGAGGCGGCCAATTGATATCGGAATTTCGGCTGATTATTCGGTTTTCAAAAACGGTAACCAAAAGTTCGAGTGTAACTTTGGCAGTGGGACAAGTTGCACCGTCCTGTTGAAACCAAATGTCGTCCATGTCATCCTCTTCAATTTTTGGAAACAAAAACTCGTTGAGCATGTCACGGTAACGCTCTCCACTAACCGCGGCTCCTCGATCATTTTCGAAAAAAAATGGCCCGATGATGCCGCCAGACCAAAAACCGCACCAAACAGTGATTCGTTGTGGATGCATTTGCTTCTCTACAATAACTTGTGGATTTTCTGAGCCCCAAATCCGACAATTTTGCTTATTGACGTAGCCACCGATGTGAAAATGAGCTTCATCAGAAAAGGTGATTTTTCGGTAAAAATGCTCATCTTCGGTCAAACGATTTTCTGCCCATTGTTCAAGCGTATAGCGTCCCATTTCGTAAATGTCAAATCTTTAAGTAAGTTATGAACACATTTGATATGTCATTTGTGTTACCATTCTCAAAAAAATAGGTGGTTCAAAAAGCAAACGCTATATGGCCCACCCTATATATCGAGACATAGTCTGTATTTCTTTCTTATAATACTATAATACCATTTCTCCTCTTTACTAAGTTTCCCACCTTTTCTGAGCACCATTATTTGAAACTTTGAGCGGTTTACTTTAAAATTCCACAGGTTGCAGTAACTTTCAAGGTTATTAATCATCACTTGTAGTTTGCCTGGGTGATCCGCTAACAAAGTGATATCATCCGCATACATTAGAAGTCTAATATTTTTCCCTTCTATGCTTAATCCTCCTTCTAAACTTTCATGTAAGTCGTTTATGTAAAGAGCAAATAGTATTGGCGACAATAGGCATCCCTGTTTGACGCTTGAGTTTGTTTAGAATGTATCTGAAATTTTTGAGCCATTCCATACAACTGTCTTTGTATCGCTGTATATATTCTCTATGAACCTCACTAGTTTCGTTGCAAGACCAATATGGCGGAGTTTATATATCAAGGCGTTTCTTGATACTCTATCAAAAGCCGCTTTAAAATCGACAAAATAGCGTAAACTTTCTTCTTTTCTTCGAATTTTAAATGGACAATAGCGGCTAAATTTAATATATTGTCGACTGTGGAGTAATTCTTTCTGAAGCCGGCTTGATACTGGTTTAAGATACTTTTCCTTTCAGTCCAAGAAGTTATTCTTTCGTTAATTATGCCCATCATAAATTTAGCAATGCAATTCATCCCCTTTTTTGAAGACAGGAAAAACTACGCCTGTTCTAAAAGCCTCGTCTACTTTGCATTTTTCGTAAAGATTTGTGTAAGCGCTTGCCACAGCCGCAATGAAAGTATGGGGAACATTTTTTAAGAACTCGTAAAGAATTCTATCAATCCCTGGAGCTTTGTTTAATTTAACTTTGTTTAGCACAGGTCTAACTTTGTCTGGTGAAAAAAGTGCCCCAAGCAGATCGTCAGCGTGGGAGTTATGAGCATAAACAATTTTCTTGTCATTAGCAGTAGGGCTCAGCAGGTTTTCAAAATAAACCTTAAATTTATGTGTTGATATGGCGGAACTTATTTTCAAAGCTTCATCCTTTATTTTCTTAACAAATTTCCACCAGCTAGCGCTATTTTTAATGTTGTTAATATATTTTATAAGCCTTTTATACCACTCTTCTCTATTCCTTTTACATACTTTTTTAAAATATTTATTTGCTTTTAAGTATCACAATTTATATCTAAGGGCACTTAAACTTTGAAATGAAGAGATGCTTGCACTGCACATTCTTTGTTAAACCACTCATTCTTGCCTAACCTTTTTGATTTCCTTTGGTACCTTATCGATGACTGTTCTATTGCTTCTTGGAGATCTTGAATATTAATATCTTTTACTCTACTTATAATTCCTATATTCTTATTTTAGTTTTCTTGATACTTCTCCATTTTTTGGACATTCCAATTCAACTTTGGCAATAAGCAACATATTGACATTTTGCAGGCTCTTTCACCCAACTTCAATTTAATTGGCAAATGGTCCGACCAACTTTTAAAATCAACTTCAAAGTCTAAAATTGATCTTTGTAATACATCTTTGTTGACTATACAGTAATCCACTCGACTGATGAATGTGAAATTTCCTCCGAGATCCCCTTTTGTTCTACCATTTAAAACAATTAATCAGAAATCATTACAAAAATCAAGCAAGATCTTACCTCTACCATTCTCTACCTTATCCTTTGAATTTCTTATTTCGAACCATGTATCGCCCCCTACCAAGTCTTGGAGTTGTTGTTGTTGTTGTTCCCCAATTCGCGCATTCATATCACCAATTAAAATGGGATTAATAATATCATCTTCTAGAAAAAGTGTAATAATATTATTTATTTCTTTCCGCCACGCAGCTCATCTTATATATGTGGGAATCAGTGTAAATTCCTCAGCTTCGTTTTTAATTACTAATACATCTACACCAAACAGGGTTTTAAAAAACCATTGATATTTAAGCGTTTTTAAGTCTGATTTTACACCGCATACTACTCCTTCTATATATAATATATATAATATATTTATAATTGGCGCGTACACCCTTTTTGGGTGTTTGGCTGAGCTCCTTCTCCTATTTGTGGTGTGCGTCTTGATGTTTTCCACAAATGGAGGGACCTACAGTTTTAAGCCGACTCCGAACGGTGGATATTTTTATGAGGAGCTTTTTTATGGCAGAAATACACTCGGAGGTTTGCCATTGCCTGCCGAGGGGCGACAGCTATTAGAAACTTTTTTTCTTAACTTTGGTGTTTTCACCAAGATGCGAACCAACGTTCTCTCTGTGAATTCCGAATGGTAGTCACGCACCAACCCATTCGGCTACGGCGGCCGCTAACTACTCCTCCTATACCTCTTCCAAAAAGACTAATGCGACTCGAAGGTTTCCAAAATGTATCAAAACTTTTGAGTTTTATCTGCACTTATGTGTGTTTCGAGTAATATGAAAATACAAAGGACTTGACATATTGAACAAATTCAGGTTGCAATGATTTGTTTTCTAAACCATGTACGTTATAAGAGAGTATATACCTATAGATTAGTCTTGAGCTCTTCACTTTTTTTGGTATATTTTTCATTAATTAGGCCTTTACATTTGTGTTTGTTTTCACAAGTAATTCTGGTTTGATTATTTAAATTTTGTGTTGCACAATTTCTTAGTTTTTTGAGTTTATTTTATGTTCTTTCAGTTTCAATACTAAATTATTAAATCTAAGGTTTATATCGTCAAATTTAATACCATAGATATTATTCAATACTTTTGTTGCATTCTCTTCGCCACTCACCAATATTTTGTGTTTATCCCATTTAAGCCATTTATTTTCTATTTTCATCCTGTTCCCCAATACTTGAATTTTACGCGTTGCATCCATGTTACGAATTTCTCTTTTAAATTAAAGTAGTCTCTGTTTTACCTCTCGCTTGTCTACGCGTAGGTCGTTCTCAACGGAAATAGCAGAGCCCGCCAGCCAGCTTTTTGATATTCCTAAAGATTGCTCCAACCGCTGCTTTTGTTGAGAATTCCAACTTAACTGCCCTCTTATTGCCTCGTTCATATAGAAGTTTAACGCCTCGAATTGTGTTTGCTTCCACGCCCAGTGTTTCTTCGCAGATCTGTTTTGCGGTTTTTTCCGGAAACGTTTGTTTTTATATTCCTTTGAATACGAGGTTCTTTCTATTGTTATCAAGAATTAATCGCTTTACTTCAGTCTTCTCGCTTTTCATTTTGGCTTTAGCAAGTTGACTTCAGAAACCAACGCTTTGTTTTCTTCAACATTTGCGGATACTATTAGTAGATTGTTTTTCGTGGCTAAATTTTGTAAATTTTCTTCTAGCAAATCTTTCATAAGCCGCATTAACTCCACTACATCCAAGTTTCAAACCGACCTCTTTTCTGCATCCGGTGCGATTTCTATCAGCATTCTCTTGGATTGCCGGGGGACATTTCTGCTATTAGTATTAAGTGGTGGTGTTCCTTGCATACTTCCAGGCTGCTAAGTTGCTTTTGATTCTTAATTTTATTGCTATTTTTCTTTTGTGAATGCTGTTTCTCGTTGGGAGCTTATGTCCACAGCACCGAGTTCTCAAGCTGCCGGAACAAGATTTAGTTCTCTCCCACCTCTCGTTTCCTCGTCAGGTTGGTTGCACTTGTCAAATATACGTGTGCACAGCAGATTTGGCCTTCGTAGATAAGATTAGTTATACGCCAAAACTTACGTTGGAGCCTTTGGAGAAAGAAGTTGCCGCCCTGTAGTGTTGTTCTTCTGCCGCAATTATCAGCAGTTTCTTTCGTTCTTAAAGCTCAATCGAGTGGCCTTGTTATGGTTATATTTGTGGCTGCAGCCCGCTTAGCGTGTGCCTCACCTTTAATTTCAACCGAACAATTAATTACCAGCAAAAAACTTATTAAAGTAAATAAATTTCGGCGACACACTTTTTTGTTTCACTTTCGCACTTGTGTTCACTTTCGCCTTCTCTTTGTTTCCAAACAACAAACTAATGATGCCACATCCGAAACTGAAGAGGCCCATATGGCAAACCATAAAAGGACGCTACGATTGACGAGATAAAGATGGCATCGAAGGAGGAGCTGAACAAAATAAAAAAAATGATTTTTTGAAGTGCTTCGAAGATTATAAAAATCGTTGACACAAGTGCATAATATCTGGGGATTACTTTGAAGCGACAAATAGATATTAATGAATAAATAAATAATTTTTGAAAAAAACGCAAAATTCGCAATACTTTTTGAACACACCTCGTATATATATATATAGAACAATAAATGGAATAATATTCCCGCTCAAGTGTTAACCATCAGGAAGATGAAGGAGGGGAAGGGCACAAAAGAGGTTAAATAAATAAAGCAGCTATAGGTTATGAGGTTGAAAGCAGCTATTATTGTGTTTAGTATAGTCTAGATTATTCGTTAGTTTGAAATTGTATTTTCACAACGACGGACGTACGGTTTTAAGAGCTATTGCTGATTTCTGTTTTGTATGTGATAAGTCACTTTCAGAAGGTGTTTCTGTGAATGTCGTACGTGGTTTACAAACTTTAAGAACTGCAAGTATTGAAAGGAATGATGGACATATAAACTATTTAAATACTTTAAGTTCTGTAAATGAGCATTCCGAGTGTCGAAAAGTGTACACTAGCAAAAATGTTATTGCTGCATCGAAACGGCGCACAGAAGTGGGGGAACCTTCAACGTCAAGTGCACCTCGTAAAAACAGAAATGAACCGTTTGATTTTAAAAATTTGTGCTTATTGTGTAGCCATGAGGCTAATGAAGCAGC
Source organism: Anastrepha obliqua (assembly GCF_027943255.1). Lineage (NCBI taxonomy): Eukaryota > Metazoa > Arthropoda > Insecta > Diptera > Tephritidae > Anastrepha > Anastrepha obliqua. Next base: position 40,118,072 of record NC_072897.1, on the reverse strand, counting down.
AGAAAGGAAAAAAAGACATAAGTATAGACGGACAATAAGTAATGTAAGTAGTCTTGCATTCAAAGACAACGTAATTAAGAAAGCAGAAGAACGAAACGATTCCTTTGGAGAACTAATAAAGGAACGTATACTTTACGAGTATGATTTGATCGCTTCTTCAATATGAACTAAGCCCGTATCCGACATCTTTATTTGATAGTAATGGCATGAGAAAAACCACAAAAGCGACATTATATGACAATATGATACCTGTCGATATCGATCTTGATGAAAAAAATGTAACATACGTTGTCGATGGTGGATTTCTTCTGCATCGCGTCGTGTGGAGCGAAGACGATACTTTCTCCATTATTTTAGATAAATACATTAAGTATTTACAAACACATTATGGCTCGAAAATCGTTGTTGTATTTGACGGATATTCGGACTATAGTAAAAATATTAAAGCAATGGAACAACAAAGAAGAACTGCAGCACTTTCAAAATCATATGAAGTTTGTTTTGACGAAACAATGATTGTGCCAATCAGCCAAGCAAAATTTTTATTAAATAAGTCGATTAAAAAAAAATGATCGACATGCTTGCTGAAAAATGAAAAACTGTTAATATCACATCAAAACAAGTCACAGATAATGCTGATGTTCTCATCATCAACACAGCTATTGCCTTATCAGACCAACAAAACACTGTCGTCATAATAGGAGAAGATATTGATTTGCTCGTTAGTTTAATTGGACGTACTCAATCACATCAACAGGAAATTTATTTTAAAAAAGTTGGCAAAGGCAATGTTAAGACACAAATATACTCTTCCAAAAGTTTTGACCAATATCCTCGTATTAAAAAACACATTTTATTTTTACACGCATTTAGTGGCTTTAACATGACTTCTGCGCTATTTAAAAAAGGAAAAAAAACTGTTACTAGAGCATTGGAGAAAATTACCAATTTGGAGAAACTGGTGGAAGTATTTCAACAAGAAAACTGCCCAAAATCTGAGGACAACCTTGATTATTTCCGCTACACGCAATTCATCAAATTAACCAAATTAAATAAACCTGTACAATTGTCAACACTTCCACCAACAAGTGTAGCAGCCCGTCAACATATCAATCGTGTCTACTACCAGATTCAAACGTGGCTAGGGAAGAACTTAGAACAGTTTCAACAAAAACTCATCATCAAAAAATTCATTGATAAATTCGAGCTCATATTTCTACGAGCAAAGTACGAAAATAGTCAATATTGGAATATTTCGCGTTGAATTATTTGCCAATATTTGGTAAACCTTGAATTTTTGTTAAGTATGCATCAATATAATATAGGTATGTATGTAAATATGTCTTTCTAAATGCTCGACAACCGCAGCTGCTGTGGGTGAAGTGCGTGCATGAGCATACAGTAAGTTGCAGAAAACTACATAAGAGGCTTATAAAAAAGTTCTGTGTTGGACATTTCAATACTAGGACTAACATTTCGAAACAATTATTTTATGTTAACTGATAGTAGGCAAATAGCTAATTAGTATATTAATTTACGTATGTAGTTCTTCAATTGATAAAAAGAGCACAAAACTTAGGAATACATCTGCAAGATTACAAACTTATTCTGAAATCAGAGTATTTGAAGGTAACTGTCCATACAATGCTGTGTCTATGCATGTGCGCTGTGCCTATTAATGCGCGCTGGATTTCTTCAGAAGTTTTACCGAAATTTGTTTTGCTGTGGCAAGTCAACATATGTATACACATCATATATATATGCACATATATGTATGTATATAAATTCACATATTTACATTTGCATATGCCATCTTCCTGTGTGCCTGGTAATGAAGAGTTTTCTATAGAGGATTTTGATTTGGTTGAAGGGAGTTGAACAAAGTTATAACAGACAGACATAATATCTATACTATAAAGGTGAATGTCTGTACGTTGTCCGCGCATCACTACGAAACGACAACACCAAATGACGTAAAAATTTTTATACATTCATATTTTCACCCAATGAAGGTTAGAGGATTGTTTTTATGATGGAACTACCTATCCACAGCCTCCAGGCCGCGCCACCACTCTCATTCGTCACTAATAATCGAATATTTGCTTAAATTTAATCTAAAAAATCTAAGTTATTCCTATTTCCCACTATTTATAGCACACTCTAGACTTCATAATCGGCATAAGCTGTTCAACTATGACCCAAATGCAAAGTTCAAAAACGGTTTGAGATAGAAAATTGATAAAAATAGTTTTGCTTGATAATTTTCTGATTGGTTGTTTTGATTTTATTCAACGAGGCATAGCAACGGATGCCGGGTATTGTAATATTATGGTTATTAATAAAAAATTATTTTCTATGAAATTATTGTTTGTAATTCTTATACATATCCTACATACATATCCTAAATCCCTCAAAACTACTCCTACGCGAGCGGGGCCGCGGGTTAAATCTTAGTTTTTCCTATTTCCCACTATTTATAGAACACTGTACACTTCATAATCCGCATAAGCTGTTCAACTATGACCCAAACGCAAAGTTCAAAAACGGTTTGGGATAGAAAATTAATAAAAATAAATTTGCTTGATATTTTTCTGATTGGTTGTTTGGATTTTATTCAACGAGGCATAGCAACGGATGCCGGGTATAGTAATGTTATGGTTATTAATTGTCGCGGCTACGACTCGGCGCTGGGTTGAAAGGGTTTGATTTAAACGCATATGGCAATGAATGGTTTATTCGCAGTTTTACACCCTTTTTTCCTTGACTTAACGTTATTCTTACAAATGCAAATGAAAAATAGAAATAAAAGGAATACGAAGAAGAATGAGTGCGCAACTTTGGTTCACAAGCAGAGTTGTACTAAATAGTATCAATTCCAATAATTACAAACTTTAAATATCATTTGTCAACATTAATAAAAAATTATTTTCTATGAAATTATTGTTTGTAATTCTTTTATATACATATCCTAAATCCCTCGAAACTACTCCTACGCGAGCGGGGCCGCGGGTTAAAGCTAGTATGTATATATTTTTGGATAGTTTTGTCTCTATTGAACTTAGCATATGTATGTATTTGCTGCTGTTTAATTTGACCAGTTCAGTATATTTCTGTTAACTTGTGGTGGAAAATATGTCTGTGGTGAGCTCCGCGCGCAAAATGAGTACCCCTCGAAATTCCATACGTTCCTGTCATTGAGACTTCTCTATACATAAACGTTCTCTGACGTCTGCTCCTGGAAATGTAGAAACTCTGCATATAGTTGAAGCAAAGCGTTTGTTTAAAATAATGTAATCTATTTGATTTCTTATAATGTTTTGGCTATTATTCATAGGACATTTCCAAGTGTAAACTCTTCTAGGTGGGAGACAGAAGCATGTAATTGTAATTTTCATCCGATGCTTCTGGCAGAACTGTATCAGCATGTCACCTCTTTCATTCCTTTCTCCCAGTCCAAAATTTCACACAATTCCATCTTCTTTTCTTTGACTTACTTTAGCATGAAAATCTTCTTGTATGATATTGATTTCATGAGATTGAGTATATTTCAACAATTCTTCGTTTTCTGCATGAAATTCTTCAATTTCTTCTTCGCTCTTATCAGCTGTGGGAGCCTAGGCCTAAATTATGTTAATATTAGGCGGTTTGGCACTGATTTTTAATAAGAGCGTTTTATCAGTTGTGGAATCCATCCAATTAAACATTTAGCAATATCTTTGCGAACAATCATTCCTACTCCATTTCTATGGTTTTTATTTTGGTTTCCAGAATAATAAACGGTTGTGTCATTCGATTTAAATTCATCATAGTTTGCCTACCACTACTCAGATATGCCCAAAATGTCAATTTTCTACCTCTTCATTTCTTGAATAGTATTCGCCAGCTTTCTTGCTTCATATAGGCTTCGCACATTTCACGTACCTAATTTTAATTTATGTTCATCGTTGGTGTTACCTCCGAGGATTCTTAGCACCCTCTTTGTGCCAGAGACTGAAGGCCCTTATAATATTAAGACTTGTATTCATGATTTTCAAGGAAAGCATACTTCAGTGGTTTTCATTGCCTTCTAAAGGGTTTAAAGTTCTCTTTCTTACTTTTTAAACCGCTCCACTTGCAGATCAGGTTGTTTACAGCAGCCCAATATGAGGACAGACGCTGTTGACTGTTGGTCCGCAAGAGGTATTTCATTTCCCTCCTACCACCCATATCTGGGAAGCATTCCCCTATCCACCACCTGGGGACGCGCCCTCTAGGGGTTATAGTCTCCCCGAGGGGAGGATTATATATATATATATAATTGGCGCGTACACCCTTTTTGGGTGTTTGTCCGAGCTTTGCCTTGCTCCAGAAGTCAAATTCTTTGAGTTATTAAGTTCCGGCAAGTTCGAGCTTTTTATTTCTATTAGTATCACTGTCAGCCGCAGTAGCCGAATGGGTTGGTGCGTGACTACCATTCGGAATTCACAGAGAGAACGTAGATTCGAATCTCTGTGAAACACCAAAATTAAGAAAAACATTTTTCTAATATCGGTCGCCCCTCGGCAGGTAATGGCAAACCTCCGAGTGTATTTCTGCCATAAAAAAGCTCCTCATAAAAATATCCACCGTTCGGAGTCGGTTTGAAACTGTAGGTCCCTCCATTTGCACCAACATCAAGACGCACGCCACAAATGGGAGGAGGAGCTCGGCCAACACCCAAAAAGGGTGTACGTGTCAATTATATATATGGGAACGATCTCTTTTTCTAGCAATACATGCCTTACATCCATTTTTTTTTATTGACCTTCGCACTGTAACCGATAAAACAATGGGGTTTAGAGATGTTTGCAATACAGTAGCTACATCCGGAGCACTTGCAAAAGAATTTTTGAAGTGAAAACTTCTTTAGAATCGTTGGGAGTGATTTGAGGAAAAGTGAAACGAAAAAAGCGACCAACTTGGCTACGAAGCGTTATATTATATGTTGATATAAACGTAGCGACGAACTAAATAAAAATAAATTTTATTTTTTCTTGTGATTCGAACCAAGGATTTTGGATCGGAAGCTCACATTGCTAGTGGCTCGGCTACTGCTCCATGCTGTCGTTGCTGGCCTAAAAGTTATTTAGTTACGAAGCGTTATATTATATGTTGATATAAATAATTTTTGTGAGCGTGTAATTCTCAAAAGATTTATTAGGTTTATTATTTAAAATCTATTGACTAGGTAGTGTGATATCTGTTCTTATCAGCTTAACATCTGATAGATCCTCCATCGGAGGACAACAAATATTAAACTGATTTTTGGAAATGGGCGGAGTGTTTTAGGGGCTTGCTCTCCACCTCTGCCACGGGTTGGCGCGGTATTGCAGTACCGCCGAGATTTCGACCTTGAATAAATACAAGAAGAAATATACTAATATACATTTAGCTTTGGTGGGAAGAGACATAAATTTTTATATGAATACAAGTAGACGAAAATGGAAGAAATTTGTAAGTCTGTTTCTTCGGTCCGTTTGGGTATTTTTTTTGACAACATCGAAACCAAAGCATTTGTATCATATTTTATCTATCATAAGCCACTCGTATCATTTGTTGAAATTGAAAACATTGAGGATGAATAAAATAAAATGAAGAAAATAAAATATGAACTTTAGAGCAATATTATAATGAACCTATAATTATCCCGCTCCTAATGCTGCTTTCGTCTTATTCTCTCTCAGTTTGTCTTACGGAAGGTTTCACTTCTATCCCGTCTAACCGTAGACTGGTATTTTTTTTCTATTGTTCTCTTGATAATTTTGGAATCCTTGTATTACCTTTAGCACTGTTGCTTTACTCCTCCTTTTATATCTTTATGCATGCAGAAAACAATTTTTCTGTGATCTGATGTCAATTCTTTTCGGGGCATGAGCGAGCGAAGCCACCCTTGGTCGCCTTTATAACTCGACAAGATGATTTGTCTATCCTGTTCTTTTCTTTCTCTTCTTACTTTACAAAAAGTAGCTGAACAATATATTTGAGTGGAAATGTGGTACCAGTACTGGCAAAATAATTTTCGTTCGAGATTTTAACTATGTTATTACTTATTCAATGGTGCCATTCAAAAATTTATGAGTTTTGACTGGCAACTTGGAGCGACCGAGCTATCAGACGTTTTCGGCGTCAGACCTTCATTCAACCTACTAAACTTAACAAGGATTGCAGAAAATGAACAAGTCTCCATGCTTGTGCAATGTTTTGGCTTTTCGATCACTTACGCTTATTCCTCCCCTACCACTTCTTTTTGGGAAGGCGTGTGCAAGCGGAACGAACGAAATCTTATTCGAAAGATAAATCCTTGAGCTAAACTTTTTACAAATACTTTGAAATACAATAATTCTAAATAAAAATAAAAAAGGTACTTTATTTTTCGCGATTTTGTAAGTCTAACGCCAGGCCCCTTAACACCACAAAACTAACAAACGCAACAAACAAAAGGAAGAGAACTTGGATGTTTGTGAAAAGTCAGTAAACGGTTTCGTAATATTGAGATTAATGTCTGTGTCTTCCAAAAGACCTCAATCGGCGAAAGTGACACCAACGGAAGCTACCGAGTCCTCGGTGGCACGGGCGCTCCTAAACTGTCTCGCTCTCGAGGTAAGCGGAGAAGGCCTGTGGCTGAAAGATGTACATGTCCCTGCTCTGCAGCTGCCGTTAATGGCCGATCCACGAACCCTCAAGTTACGAGCGCGGTCTTAGCGCCAGTCAATGTGGTGGGAAAAGGTTCTGCTAAGCTACGTCCTGATCGGCGCCTCGACAAAAAGTCCAACCCAGCTGTCTGCCCGGCGAAATTGTCGTCAGTGAGGGATGGCGAGCTGGACCTTCGCCCAAGCACATCCGAGGGTGCGGCCAAGCCATCCTATTGCGGGAAGGGTTCTGACCCACGACCTGTGGATGCAGAAATCACATACTGCAAAGTTATTGCCTCCGGTCTTGAAGCCAACGCGAAGGGCTATGAGACAAAGGACGGCACCATAATGGTGATGCGCACGTCTCGGGCCAACTTCGAGTGGACCAGGACCGTGGTCAGACAGCGCACTCTGCCCAGTATGTGGAGAGGAGGATGAGACGGCGGACCACTTTCTGTGCGTTTACCCTGCCTTCGCTCGAATCAGGCTTGAGGCACAGATGTGTTAAGAAGTGACCACCTTGGCTCCTTGCCACCACAAGATCTACTCAGATTTCTTGGGATGACGAGTAGATTCAAAGAAAATTAAGAAGGGAACCAGAGTGCAGTACAATGGACTTAATTGTGTCTGATTACTCTCCCGACTTACCATATATAGGAGTACCTGCATTACTGAATCGAAATATCTTTATAAACTTGTAAAACGATTAGAAAATTGTATTTAGTGTTTTTCCTGCTATAGGCTGCCAGTTTTAGTTTTGATTATCTGCTACCCAGCAGTTAATTAAAGATAAAGTTTATCAGAAGTTCAGTGACATACTCGTATATTCGCTGACCAGACATTAATAAATCACTTTATACCTATTAACTGATTAAGCACTTAATTGAGAAGGTGGTAGTAAATATCATTTAAAAGGTTTTCATACATTTCGCAACAAACATTTGTTAACAACATTTTTATTGTAAAAGTTCCTTTTAAATTTTTTCTTTTGCGCGAGACCGCCATTCGGGATTCGGAGTACGTTGATTCGAATCTCCGTGAAACAGGAAAATGAAGAAAAAAGTTTTTCCTAATTATACTCGTATGTATATATATATATATATATATTGTAAATCCACTCACATCTTGTTAGAATTCTAGTACTAAATAATTTTTTAAGGTATGGTTCATTCAAACAATAGTCAACAAGGTTGCTTGGGCCCAATTGCGCCATTGATTTGTTGCGACAAGCTGAGCAGCAGTGTTACCTGCATTCTGTTTACTAACTACTTCTAGGGGAGGTAAGAAGCAAAGTGTATTCAGAGGGTATAGTTCTAAGAGCGCCGCTGATTCATATAAGTGCCATACGTTGAACCCTCTCAAGCCTGTTTCTAATCGTTATCTTATCGAGAGCCATCAATCAGACAATTTTTGTTTTTTTTTTTGTCGGGACAACTAGCAAGTGCAGCACTCAGACATTCATAGAGTCCATTGTACTACACTTGGATTCCCTTTTTTATTTTCTTTAAATCTACCCGATCTCCGAAAAAATCTGAGTAGATCTTGTGGTGCCAAGGTCTAGCCTCCTCGCTTCTTAACACATTAGTGCCAAAGACCTGAACCCTGATTCGAGCGAAGGCGGGGCAGATGCACAGAAAGTAGTCCGCGTCTCATCCTGCACTTCACAAGCTGGACAGAGTACACTCTCTGAGATGCCCACCCTTTCCATGCGCTTTGCCCACAGAAAGGGGCCCGTCATCAGTCCAACCAGCTGCCTGCACTCCCTTCTGGTTAATGACAGGAGGGTTTGCGACAGTTGATCGGACATGACAGGTAACATCAGTTTAGTCCATCTGCAGCCCCTCTCAGCCTGCCAAGCTCGCTTGTAGGTTGTAGTAACTCATTTGCTAACCGTGGCCTTGATGGCCGCAGAAGGGAGTGGCAAAACGGGCTCTGGGCCAAAGAAGTTGGCCTCAGAGCCCATCTTAGATAAGGAGCCAGAGGACCCGTTACCCACGATACCAACGTGTCCCGTGACCAATGTTAGCATCAGGCTACTATGTCGGTAGTTCAGCCTGGATTTACAGGACTCGACTACCCTTGGAGTGGTTGGGGGGCTGTCTAAGGCCATGAGCGCAGCTTGGCTGTCGCTGCAGACACATATAGATCTGCCTCTCCATCTGTTCTACACAACAAAGTTCAGCGCTTCTTGAACTGCATACACCTGTGCTTCAAACACAGATGCATGCATTCTAAGAGAAAAGTGCAGTTTTGTTCAGCTGATTTCCACGTAGAACCCAGAGCCAGAGCCGTGCTCGGTCATCGAGCCATCCGTGAAAATACGAAAAGTTTTACCACAACTGAGCCTCTGGCAGCACTACACTGTATCTCTTTTCAAGTCCGACTCTTAATGGTATGGAGTCAAGTGGCATGGAGAAAGTAGTTGGATCGAAGACCATGCCTTCTACTTATCACGACCACTGATACATAGGGGATAATAAGTCTTATCATAGCCGTTTAGATCCATAAGACCTTGCTAGGAGAAAGATCCCACGTTTTCCCAAAGACACATTTGCCCTGCCAGAAAACTGTTAGTGCTTTGGATGTCTTTGTTTCAACGTGTGACTTCCATAGAAGTTTACTATTGAGGATTACTCCAAGATATTTGATTTCTTTGGATACCTGGATTGTGACCTCTTTTAGCTTAGGCAGAACGAGTCCATCAAGCTTCCTCCTTTTGGTGAAGAGGACAATACCAGTCCTGGTAGTCCCTCCTGTCGATGGCCAGCGCTACCCTAGCAACAAGGTTTGCAGTGCCGACTCGCAGGATTTTCCAGTTTGATAGGTATGATGAAATGGAGACAGCATGAAGGAAGTCATGCTGATGGGTCTAAAACTTTTGAGGCTGGAGTAGTCGTCTTTTCCAACCTTTGGGATGAAGGCAATCCTCACCATCTTCCAAGAGCGTGGCATATAGGCCAGTGCCACGCATACAGAGAAGATTTTCTTCAGGGCTACTTTCACGGACTCTGCGCCTTCCTTCAGCATGGCTGGATATACGCCATCCTGTCCGGGTGACTTAGCCGCCAAAAGATTTGATGGCAAATCGAATGGCGGCCTCATTCACTACAGATCTGGTAACGTACCAGTCATGCCGAGAAGGTGTAGCAGCTCTCACAACCCCTCTCTATCAATAAGGGCTGTTACCGACTGACGCTTAGCTGATAACCAGGAAAGTGAGATTCCATCAGCCGGCTGAGTGTCTCACTTTGCCGCTCCGTGAAGGAGCCATCAGATTTCCTAAGTTACCTAAGCTTTGCAGTTGGGTCCCTTTTCAAAATCGTAGCCAATTTCGGCGTATCAGTCTGAGATTCAATACCGCTGTAGAATTCCCTATATGAGGCTCTTTTCGATTCCCGAATAAGGCTCGAGTAGTTCTTCTGAATATCACGGTACCGCTCCCAGTCCTCAGCAAAGTTAGTCTTGAGGGCCCGGTTTAGAAGTTTTCTCGACTCACGAATCTTCGGCAAGGACTCTCCAGATCTTGATTGACCACCCTAGTTTTGAGTTTGATAGGGTGAGATCAATCACCTTCTACATTCTAGCAGTTACAAACGTAAGCTGTGTGAACTTATTGTATATGTCTATGCTAGAGGACGCGAAAAATTCAAATAGCCTCAAAAATTCCTTTGCACTTGCTGCTGCCCCAGATTGTATGCTGGGCATTAGCATCGCATCATAGGATAAGGCCCATATTGCGCCACTCACAGAACCTCACGAGACTAGTGGCCTTCCCAGGTGGTGGCCCTTGTAAAGCATCGTAAGGAAAATAAGCAGATGCAATCACAAACTTTGAACATCCTCCTCTACCTCTATAAGAGACCTCAGCCGGTACCAGTGAGATGGGATGATACTATAAGACCGGTCCTAGGTCTACTCGAACACCTGTCATAAAATAACGTGGCCCCTTTCAAGGAGTTTAAGTCACACAGGCGGCCCCTAAAGACCCAGGGCTCTTGCACTGTTGTTGTGTGGGGTAATGTGTGCATCTGGGTAAGCCTTCTACTTAGTAGTGCAGTAGCGGCTTTGGAGTGCTGCAAGTTCATCTGTATCACCGTCAAGGGGCTGTAGCTACAGGAACCGTCCGAGCCAATCATTTGGGAAAGACGTGGAAACTGACCGTCCCAAAGAAGAAAATCAGACGGTTCCAGAACCGTGTGTCCATGACATCAGCACTGGCCTTATCCGCTCGCGCGACAAGAACAGCCCCTTCCTATCCTTCCCGGTTGCTACTCTTGGTGTGCGAAAGGACTCACCAAAGTCTCGTGCTGACGGACGGATTCTAGGCACGTAGGCAGGACAAGACATCCACCGTAGACAGGTCTGGATCCAGAATCCAGCAGATGACCTTCCTGAGGGGTACACTTTCTTCGTTGTAGACCACGAAGCGAGTGAATTACAGGTAGTAGGCTAGCACCCTTCTCGCTATAGGATAGCTTGGCCGCCCCCTTTGATGTGCTTTTGCGAAGGTCCAGCTCCCCATCCTCTACTGACGCAGAAGGGCCGGCAGAGCCACATGAGGGTTTCTCCCGCATGAGCCTAGCTCGCTGCTTTCTTCTCTCCCTCCCTGCTGCGCTCTTCGATTTCCCGGCTTCTTTGGGGGCTCGTGCCGCCACCGAAGAAACCTCACAACTCAGGCCCTTCGAAACAGGGAAACGATTTTCAGACTCTGAAGAAGAGAAGCTGGGAGACTTGGATAATGGTTGGGGCCTCCAGAATCCATGCCTCTACCGCCGAAGCGGGTGAATTGCCACTTTTGCGGATCCCACTTGGAGTATTATGCTCTATGTTGTCCATTACCAGGGATGGTTTTTATTTGGGACTCCTCCATAGCCAGTTTAGTTCGCGGATGGCACCCTGATTCTATTCCAACTTTCAGTCATCACACGATTGTTGAACTAACCCCATCAGAGAAGCCCACTCGTGTGATGTCGGGTCTTCCCTATCCACCATCTCGGACGCGCCCGATGGGAGACCAGTCAACTTCTCAGGCCAGACTTTAATCCCTTAAAGGCCTGATAATGATCATATACAGCCAGTGAGTGTTCTTCGGAGAAAGACTCTACCTGCGTCCTATTGCCTTTTTGTGTGAGAATAGAGCTAAAGTAGGTTTCGGTACTCTTTCCTCTACATTTATGTTCCAATTTATTTTCTTGTCGGGAATTGCACCTAAATATTTGGCGCTATCTCCTATTTCTCGCTTTACACCATTTAATGTTAGCTTCACAAATTGTGGAGTTTTGTGTTTCCTTGAAAACAGCACGTTTTCTGAAGATTCACATTCAAACCGCTACCATCTAGACAGCTTATTAAGAGCGGTCTGCATTAGATGGCTTAGAGTTGAAAGATATTTGCCACATGTGGCAATAACTATGTTTTCTGCATAAGCAATTAGTTTACAGTCCTGACTTTCGAGTATCAAAACATCGTCGACGGTTAGGTTCCACAGAATAAGAGAAAGGACGCCTCCTTGAGGAGTTCCTCTACAAAATGTGCGAGCGCTGCAAGAAGCACCTAAATTGGAAAATATTTTCCAACTAACTATCAGGTTACGTTGTAGTTGTCTAATGGACATATCAGCTCCAACCTTACAAAGGGCCGAGAGTATTTTTTCTGGAGAGTTATTATTAGATGCGCATTCAATGTATAGGAAGGCTGCTAGAGTATATTCTTTAACCGGAAAAGATTTCTCAATAGTACCCACAAGTGAGTGCAGGGCAGTATCTGTTGACATACGCTTAGTGTAAGCATGTTGATATGCCGAGGAGTTCAAACAACCTCTTATGTGATAATCGATCAAACGTTCCAGAGCTTTCAAAAGGAACAAGGTGGTTGGTCTGAACTCCTTCGGAAGGATTTGCGAAATCTTCAGTACTTTAGGAATAAATACCACATTGGTTTCTCTCCCCTTATCGGGAATCTGTCGTATATTCAGCAATTTTTAAAAACGACCACGGTATCGCCGGATGAGGCATTCGTTGAAGCTCTACTGGAGCGATACCGTGAGTACCAGGTAATTTATAAGGTCTGAAACTATTAACCGCCCATCGAATCTTGGTTTCAGAGATGATTTCGTAAAGGTTTCTATTATAGTGTTCGTTATGATAAAATCCCTGGGTGGCATATCCATTATGGATGCCTGAACCGCCTGGAAAGTGAGTATCTAAAAGGAGATCTAGACCGTCCGGTCCTTTTACAATACCTGGGACATGCGTCTCGAGGACAATACCTTCCTTAGTCTGGAGACTTCCGTGCACCCATCAACTGAACTACAAAAATTTCGCCCCGAACTACGTTTTGCTCTTTTAAAAGCACTCCTATAGATTCTGCGGCCATCTTTAAGATATACCCAATCGTTTATCAGACCAGTGGCTTTATCCCGGTTAAACATCTGTTACATACTTTTTTAAGCGTATTTAGTTCATGCGACCACCAAGGAAGGCCACACTAAGCGCCTTGTTGGAGCTATTAGTATACTACTATACAATACTATACCCAATACAGTACAAGACCCAATTGGTCTTCCTAATATTCCTACGAAATCGAAAAATTGGAAATAAAATACCAAACTCAATATCCCTATGATCTGAGAACGAATTCTCGTTATTACCGCTCCAGCAATCTATATACGTAGAAAAAACATCTGAGGCAAATGTGATATCTAGAACCTCTTTCCTTTCTCTAGTGACAAAAGTCAATTTCTCCCCTTTAATAAAAATGAGTAACCTAGTGCACAGGATCAATTCTGCAAGTAATTCATTCCTTCCATATATATCGCTACTTCCCCACACGGAGCGGTGAGCGTTGGCATTGCATCCCACAATCAGCCCAACTTTAAATTTACTAGTTTCTTGTATCGTTTGCCTCAAAATTTGTCGCTGTAAATCAAAATGATCATGAGAGAGATATGTACACGCCGACCAATAACTTGAATTGTTGAGCTAAAGACTAGCTACCACCAGATCGCTATCACTAAGATTCGATGAAATAAATGTATACATCGTAGCTTTTACTAAAATACAGGAACGCCGTCAGAACTAAATACCAACAACTTATAGCCTGGCGTACTCAATCCGCAAACCCTATTAGCACGAACCCAGGACTCATGGATGAGAATAACATCATCTCCATAAGCGGATCCATCAGAATTATGGAAATTAATCTGCAAACATTTAGTGCCCATCAGGCTTTGCCGTCTCCATATCCACCATCGTAATATCGATTTCGTCCTCACCGGAGTCGAGCTCGTCGAGCTCTTCTTAGAGATCTTTGACCCCTGCCAGGCTCTCCGTATCAGAGGAGTAGTAATCCTCCAACATGCCTTTTTGAAGGAATTAGCATACATATATAGTAGACGGTCCCTGTGTGACAGCGGGCACATCTATGCGATAAAAGCGCAGATTGACTTTAGTAAAGCAGCAATTGATTACCCCTTCTGCCTTTTCTAGCGTATCCAAGGATTCAGTGCTGATTCTCACCATCACTTGCTTAGAAATCGCCTCTGGTTTTCCAACTTTCCCTATCTTTCAAGCTGGAGACCCAGTCACGAGCTCTTGGCTGATACGGGATGTTTTCGAAGTCTACAGCATCAAGATTTGAGCCTGGATATACCTCACCTACCTTTTCCATAGCCATACAAGGTGGTTTTTTATGGATCTTTCGTTGTTACAGGTGACTAATTTGACGTAGCCTTGATCCCAGCCCGCCCCGCGACTAGACAGAGGAGGACCAGGATGCTCGTGCAGTACGCTAAAGAGGACGATGACCAAAGCAATCTCAATCCACCTCCACTGATACCCAGGAACACTACAGCGCTGTTGTTGTTACAGAACCCGTAGTCGATCTATATTATTAAAACTACAATCGGAGATAGCCAAGGTTAACGCATTTTGCTTCACTTTCATAACTTCTGTACATAGGTAGTTGCCAATAGAATGATTGTAATATTTACTATATCAAGCATCCCACGCTTTTAACTCTTATTTGAATTACTCTATTTGTATCTTAATTTTTGTTATAATTCTGTTCTGAGGTAGTTGACTATGACTGATCGTTCGATTTGCTATTACTTCATTATAGGTCCCTTTGTCATTAAAATTTATTTTCTACTTTTTAGTTCGATTAGCAATAAAAGCGTGTTTTTTAGTTTTTTTAAACTATTTTTTATTTTCTACTTTTTAGTTCGATTAGCAAAAAAACGTGTTTTTTAGTTTTTTTTTAACTATTTTTTTAGTTTTAGTATATGTAGGTGTTTACGAGTAATATACTATTACACAACCGCACACTAAATACTAACCTCAATGGTGGTGTGGAAACTAAAAATTCCCAATTTTTGTTTAAAAAAATCTCCAATTCATGTTTCTACCGGTGTGGCAAATGTTATAAAAAATGCACATTTTTCAGCGCTCTTACGAGAAAAAGAGTTTCCCATCTAGTCATCTATGTTGTGTGTTCCGAGTCGATCAGATTCTTAGAAGCCAGTGAAAATTAAGCTCAAAGATTCCGTTACATACATACAACCCGAGCTAATAAAAGTGTGTTAATTATTCTATAATATTTGTATCTTAATTTTTGTTATAATTTTGTTCTGAGGTAGTTGACTATGACTGATCGTTCGATTTGCTATTACTTCATTTTAGGCCTCTTTGTCATTAAAATTTATTTTCTACTTTTTAGTTCGATTAGCAATAAAAGCGGGTTTTTTAATTTTTTTTAAACTATTTTTTATTTTCTACATTTTAGTTCGATTAGAAAAAAAGCTTATTTTTTAGTTTCTTTAAACTATTTTTTTTTATTATGAATGAAAATTATTGTTATCATTGCAGTCAGTGAATAAATGATTCGATATATTCGTGTTATATTTAATTCCTTTCTTATCGACTGTGAGTCTAAAGCTATGAGTTGTTGGCCGTGATAAAGAAGTAATCGGGATGAAGAACTTATTTCGTGGAGGGAGCCTGAGAAACTGATTTACAAGAATAAATAAAGATTTTTCATTTTACAACAAAACTCACCTTACCTTTTGCCCACAGTAAAAAAAAAAAAATATTAATCCTGGCAATCCTAATAAGGATAATGGAAAACTTTTGTCAAATTATTGCATTGTCATCGGTCCTTGATAGGTATG
This sequence comes from Anastrepha obliqua, assembly GCF_027943255.1. Classification (NCBI taxonomy): domain Eukaryota; kingdom Metazoa; phylum Arthropoda; class Insecta; order Diptera; family Tephritidae; genus Anastrepha; species Anastrepha obliqua. The sequence continues at coordinate 40,102,256 of NC_072897.1, read as the reverse complement.
CAAAATTTCAAGTCGATCAGATTTTTAGAAGTCAGTGAAAATTAAGCTCAAAGATTCCGTTACATACATACATACATACAACCCGACCTAATAAAAGTGTGTTAAAAACGAAGATGAAAACAAAAATTCAACACCGAAATCTCACAAATTATATATATATATATAATTATACAAGAAATTTAAAATTTTAATTGTATAAACAGTGCAAAAAATAATAAAGCCGAAACAAAGAAATCTCTACGTTTATTGGGGCTATTCAATAAATACACATATAGCAAAGCACTTCAATACGGTAGCAGCAGTAGAACAAGAGTAACAGTTGGGTGTATTTGCCTTTGTACTTTCCTCAAATTTGAATACCTATTGACGTATCACAAGCTGCAGAGAACGTTAAATATAGAGAAGTCTCAATGACTTAAATGGCAGCACTTTTCAGGGGTACTCGTTTTGCGCGCGTGGTACACAACAGCGACATCTGAGCGACATTTTTCACAGAACGTTAACAGAAATATGCTCAACTGCAGAAATTTAACAGCTTTTGAGAATTAAGAGCTTGTTTTTTGGAAACTTTCCGTTTTGTGCCAAAGTTAGGTTACAGGTGCTTTTTGTCTCTTTATTTGCATGAAAATTCATTTTTGAATTTGAATTGATTTTGCGTAATTTGCGCCAAAATTTCCATGTCAAACCAAAAGAGTCTAATGAACTTTAGTTTGAGAAAAACTTTTGATTGACGTCGCGCAATTTTCAAACGCTTTCGATTTTCCGAATTTTTTTAAACTTTTTCGATTTAAAAATGAGCAGAACGTGTCGTGTGCGCGGGTGTTATTTAAAAAACAGTGAAGTGAAATTATTTTCTTTCCCACAGGACCCCATATTAGCAGACAAATGGAGGCAGAATTTGCATATTGCCAGGACGGAACATCTTCCACCCCACAACTCATTTGTATGTGTAAAACACTTTGAGGCATGTGTTGTGGGGGGACAATGTTTGAAAAAGGGTGCCATCCCCACCCTTCGTTTAGGTAAGTTTTTGCGCAATACATAAGTAGGTATGTGTGTTTTTATATTTCGCTAAAGCGAACCTACAATAATATCAAACACACATACCTACTGATGTATTGCATTCATTTGATATAATATTAGGGTGGATAGGTTTTATTGCATACATTTGATATAATATTAGGGTGGATAGGTTTTATTGAGGGTGAGGTTTGCTAACTGGTAGCATTAGAGTTTTGAGGCAGGAAAGTGGAGGAAGTTAAGAAATTTAAATTATTTTTGAATGTGTATGTGCATATATTTCATAGAAAATAATTTTTTATTAATAACCATAATATTACAATACCCGGCATCCGTTACTATGCCTTATTGAATAAAATCAAAACAACCAATCAGAAAAATATCAAGCAAAATTATTTTTATTGATTTTCTATCTCAAACCGTTTTTGAACTTTGCATTTGAACAGCTTATGCGGATTGTGAAGTCTAGAGTGTGCTATAAATAGTGGGAAATAGGGAAAACTAAGAGTTTTTAGATTAAATTTAAGCAAATATTATTTATTTATTATTATTTATTATTACTAAGTCAAAACATACAACCATAGGTTATTTTTACAATGATTGACCTTAAGAATAGTTTACATAAAAAGATAAACAGTAAAATCAAAATTAAAATTAAAATAGTAGTAAAGATAAAGTATTAAAAGGAAAGTAAGGTAAAAATAGTAGTAGTAGGAGTAGGGACTAATAGGAAGAGATTTAAAGTACATTCAGCAATATTCGATTATTAGTGATGAATGAGAGTGGTGGCGCGGCCTGGGGCTGTGGGAAGGGAGTTCCATCATAAAAACATGCCTATAACCTTCTTTGAATTATTATACGTTTATATTATATTATAAAATAAATTTTCTTAATAGGGCACGACGATGACCCTACATACAGCTGTACAATTCCAAAAAAGCAACGGAGCTGTTGCGTGGTAGGATGCGTGGTGGAAAAGGGTCATACGTTGTATGAATTTCCTCGACGAGGAGAGGCTCGAATTAGTTGGGCCCTGTCTTGCAACGTGCAACCAGCAGATTCTGACAAGCTATATGTTTGTAAGCGCCACTTTAGTCCAGAGCAAGTAACTCGTTATAAAGTTTTAGATGGGGCTGTTCCATCTTTAAGATTAGAGCCAGTTACTAGAAGTCGCTCACCTAGTACTGGCTCTGATTGGGTTTGCCCGCCCGTTACTAAAGTGTACGTAAATCGTACAGTAGGTGTAGGTGTAGCAAATGATCTCACGTTAGAAGAATTCGAAAAATATTCTATGCTAGAGGAAACAAGGCAGGTACCCAAAAACAAAAACATCTGTGAGGACTTAGAAATCACAAGCAGTAGCGAACGATTTGCTCAGGCTGCTCGTTATTATCGGAGCAATGAAATAAAATTAAAAAAAAGAATTCAAGAGTTAGAAGCAGAAAATGAGAAGCTACTGCAAAAATATAAATATTTGTGTACTCGTGCAGTTCTTGCGGAAGAAACTTCAAGCAGTGATGCTGTAACTTTCGCAAGAATGATCGTCAGTGGCCAAAAAAATCGTTATAGCGAGGAGGAAAAGACATTGGCCCAAAACATCAATTATATGTCCTCCAAAGCATATACGTTTATGCGTGACGATCTAGGTTTTGCTTTGCCCCATAAATCATCCCTTTCGCGTTGGCGCCCCATCAAATATGTTGTTTCGGGGTTCGATGCCAATGTCTGTGATAATTTAGAAAAAATTGTTTCAAATATGTCCGACACCGAACGCATAAGCGTTCTATTATTCGATGAAATTATCATCAAGTCGGACTTGAGCTATAATAAAGCTAGAGATGTTATCGATGGGTTTGTAGACCATGGGGAAGGTCAACGCGAAAACAAAATTTGGAATAAATGTTTATTTTTTATGGTTAAGGGATTGTGCTCCAAATGGAAATACGTGTTTTCGTATTATATCTCCAGTGGTGGTATACGTACGGAGACATTGATGTCCATTTTGGACAAAAATGTCGCACAACTAAAAAAAATGGGGTTAAATTTGAAAGGTATAGTTTGCGATCAAGGGCCCTCCAACAGTAGTATCTTTAAATCTTTGGGGATTTATGAGGATAGCCCCTTTTACGTGCACGAAGGCACAAAAATTTTTTGCATGTTCGATTACTGTCACTTGATAAAGTCCGTCCGAAATACCTTGATGAAATATGACATCTTAACATCAGATGGAGTGACAAGCTTCAAGGTGATTGAAAAATTGTTTGATATAGATCAAATGAATCCCCATTTTAAAATTTGTCCGAAACTAACGGAGGCCCATATATATCCCAATTTTATGGATAAAATGAGCGTTTCACGCGCGACTCAGGTCCTGAGCAATTCGGTAGCCTCTGGTATCGACATGGCCTTGTCCTAAAATTTATTAGGCAGTGACGAGTACGTGATAAAATGCGCTAAGCCCACACAGATGTTCGTTAAAAAAATGAATGATCTGTTCGATGAATTGGATGCAAAAAGATTCCAGTCGAAAAATCCTTCAAAATGTCCGATTAGGCGGGGTGACAGCAAAAAAATTGATAGATTGAATGAACATCTAGATTTTTTGCGGTCATTCCAGTTGCCGGAAAACGCACGCGTGCAGTGCATCGAAGGTTTCCGCATAACGATTTCAGCGATGCAAATGTTATGCGAGGAACTTTTCATTGAGCACAGCTCCCTCAAATTTATTTTCACCGGGAAAATGAATCAAGATGCGTTAGAAAACTTTTTCTATCGCATACGAGCTAGTCAGGGTATGAATACCCATCCCTCAGCTCACGAAATTCAATACATAGTTGCGCGACTGATCTCAATGAAAATTTTACGCCAGAGATTTGAGAAGAAAGGTTCTAATTGTACAGATGATGACGATTTAAATTTAGATTGGTATATAGGCCCCGAGGATCGTCATCTTGAGACAGAGGTAGGAGACCAGCGAAATGAGGATCTCGTTTTAGAAGAGATTGATGTGGAAGACATACATTTTGCTGAAGAAAGTAATGAAGCTGAGGAACAAGTGCAGCGTTACTTCACAGGCTATGGTATTTACCAGAAAATGCTGTGCAAGTTAAAATGTGAAAAGTGCACGAACGCCATGACGAAAACAAAAGGGGAGCTGAAGTTGCATTCAGAAGCCCTGATAAGATCAAAAAACTTCACGGATGACAGCGATTTAAGGCTTATCAATCCTGAAGACAGGGTTTTCGAAGTGTGTCGACTCCAAATGGTGTGGTACCGTCAGCTCTTCGCAAAATATGCCCACATTGCAGGTCTTAGGTGTTTAATGTTGTCCGCTCTAAAAGAAAAAACACAAAAAGTGTTTCCCGACTGGTTTGTAGGATCTGGCGAGTGAGAGATCATCGCGAGAAGCTATTAGATTTTCTCTTAACTGTCCTTTTATTCAAGAATGCAAAGTGGCTCTTGCGAAATGAGGTTAATAAAGTCAAAGAAAGAAAACTACAAAATAAATTAAAAAAGCTGTAGGTTATAAGTAGGTTGTAAGCCAGGGCCCCACGAAAAGAGATTCGCCGTTCACACAGGTAATTAATAATATATTAGCTATCTTTTGCATATGATGATACCTATTCTTTTATTTCAGGGTTTTCCACTTTTCTATATTTTAGGTTTTTTTTATTTATATATTTTACAGGTATTTTCCCGTTTCAGGTTTTTTCTATTTTTTAGTCTATTTTACAGGTTTCTTTTTTATTTTTTCTTCTCTTTCAGCTAGCACCCGAGCCTAGATTTTTAAAGCACTACAATTTTTTCTTAATCATGATGGATTGAGAGTAGTGTTTTAAAAATCAGGTAAATCGCAATGACTTAATCGATGTCAATATCGAAGTCGTGTGAGAAATTGTTATAGTATGAGAACAATTTCGTAATTCGTGCTTTCAAAATTTTATATTTTTTTTTTCATTTCAGGAAATGTAAATACCTATTATTTATAGCATTGTAATATATATACATATACATATAAGAATACTTAAATTACTTGTGAATAAAAATAATTATATTTTTTTTTTTCATTTCAGGAAATGTAATTACCTATTATTTAGACCATTGTAATATATATACATATACATAAATTTCTGTGAATAAAAATAAAAAATTAAAATTAAAAAAACTAGTATTTCATTTTCTTAAGGTAATAATATTTATTTGGTAAGTGGATCTTAAAGAAACATATACCAATAATACAATTCGACAGGATTTCATTAGAATATCAATACACATATTCGTTCAGCTCAATAAAATAAATATCTGCATATGAAAAATTGTTCCTATGGACGTGCAAAAGCAAAACACTCATATATAGTACATAAATACATGCATATAAACTGCCATAGCCATACATACATATGAGGCTGCGAGCACTTGCGACAGAATATTTCGATTTGCTATTGCTGTCGAGAATTTAGAACACATATTTACATACATATATTGATGCATACATATGTACGGAGCCGCGGCCACTCGACTTCACAAAAATTGAAGATTTACCAAATATTGGCAAATAATTCAACGCGAAATATTACAATATTGACTATTTTCGAATTGGCGAGAAAATTGGCATATGGGCATATGAGCTCGAACTTAGTGTTATAGAATATTTTGGATTTTTCAGCGTCGTTGCGACTAAAAAAATCTGACCGCTGCGACTGCGCCTATGAATGTATTTTGTTCTTGCAGTCGCTCGGCTTATAATTTTAGCTTTGGAAACATACGCGTGCAGAGGCATAAAGCCAGTGCTTTGTGTGTGCTGTTGTATGTACATTAGGGTGTCCCAGGTTACAAGGGGGAATTTTTTTTTTCGGAATTTCAATACGCACACCCTTTATTTTTTTTCCATTTGACTCTAAAAACTTAAATATAAAATATTATTGAGATCGGATGTCATTAACCCGTGCCGACTTGATGTTAAACTTTGAGTTTAAAAGTTAGTATGAAAGCTATAGGCTCACAATAGAGAAAGAATTAATTGAATTTTTAGATTAATTAAATAAATAAATATAAAACACATATTTCGTATTTATTTTCTTTTTATTATAAAACATCGAATTTTCTTTTCAAAGTTTGCTTTTTACAGTCGGGATATACCTGTCGGTGTTCTTGTACGCAACGTAATAAAAATTGCTTTTGCTCCTCTTGAACAGTGATCAAACCATGGAAGTCTTGCATTAACTTAACCGCTCTTTCTGCCGTATCATTAACTGCTTTCAGTCCTAGCAGCTTCTTTTTAGCCTGTAGAAACGAATCATCATTTGACCACGAAGAGGGGCACTTGTTCAGAAAACTGTCGTCAATCTGGAGTCGATTAAACAGGAACTTGCTTTTGACAGAGACGAAGTCATCAATGTTTCTCTCTGAAATTAAAACAGATAGATCAGTTATCAATTATACCTATTAGCAAACTTAGTCATAGAACAAAATCAAACCTTAATTAACGTACCAAAAAGTGGGCCACAGAGTTCTTCTTTGGATGCAATGTAGCCTTTATTGTGGGCTGTTGGGTTTTCTCTAGTTAAGTTAGCAATCATTCTTACTTTAGTTTCTAGATCGACATCATCATCAAATAAAGCCAGAATAGATACTTCATCTGTCAAATACCACAAATGCTGGCAAAACTTCTGCAAAGCTGTTTTTGAAATGCTTTTGTCTATTGTTTCGTAATTTTTCATGGCCTTCAAAAAACACAAATCCTGATACGGCGCCTTTACTGCTAAAATACATTGGAGCCAGGGTTTTACGTAGGATGTCACGATGAACAGACATACGTCCAACAGAGCTGCCTTATCCTTGTTTGAAATTCTGAATTGAGAGCTAAGTAACGATATTTTAATTGAATAAATGGCTCTCGCCATCCATCGAGCCTGGTGCATAGCACCTGGAGGCCGAATCTTATATTTCTTTTCTGAATCTCCGCCAAGAAATATAATTGAAAGCTGAATTAATTCGCGATAGTCATCTCTAACGATTTCTTTGGTTAATTCAGTTTTGTAGAATTCTAGCAGCTTGTCAATTTCCGAAACATTAAAACAAGATAGCTTTTCTGTACAGCTTTGTTTTTTCTCAGGATCGATATTTTTCCAGTTTTCTCGGAATTTCTTGAATAATGGGATGTCTGGGCTTGTAGTTATTTGACTGATTTTCGCTTCAAACACGCCTTTAAGTACTAATTCGTAAACGTGATGACGGGAAGAAAAATAAGCACTTCTCTACCCAGTTTTTGTTCGAGAAGCACACATGCTCCATTTATGCGGCCTATGTTAGAAGCAGTGGTATCACAACAGAGAATCTGCGCTTTGTCTTCAAGGTTCCAGTTCGTAATAGCATCCCAAACTGCGTCTGCCTGCCCTCTTCCTGTCGAGCTATCCAATTTAGGAACAGCAATAATTTGTTCTTTATAATCGTACGTAATAACTACCGGTAGGCGTTCTTCTTTACTTTTACGTGAATCTAGAGCTGGCAACAGTTTTCCGTCCCAGTGGACAGTTACCGTGTCCGGGACCTTGTTTTGAAAATCAATTTTTATAGCTTCAGCCCGTTCTTTTCGCATTTCCGTACGAACTCTATGGATGGAGGACTTGCTTATAGGGAATTCATCCGTATTGTGACCCAGAGCCTCAATAGTAGCTTCAATTATAAAGACAGAATCCCTCACACTTAATTGACACCTGTCTAATGCGGCAACTAACTTGGGAGTTATAATATTTTTCCGCATAGAAGTTTTATCGGGCTGAGAGGAGGCTTCTCTTGCGCTGGGCCTATTTTCTTCTAATTCTATTATTTCAGAGTCAGAAGATGACTTTTCTAGTGGTGGTTCGCAAGATAATGTTGATGGTGCTAAGGATGAAAAATTTTTAGCACGTCGCTTTTCCTCCTTGATGATTCTAAGGCGCGTCCTTTCCTCTTTTTTTGTTAGTTTTTTGTCCACTCCGGCTAAGTGACCGAGCCGACCTGGTTCTCTTTGGCGCTGCAAGAAGATCTTATCTTCATTTATTTTAATCGATTGAAGAGCATTGGCATGTGCGATGTCAAACAAATTGTTTAAGTTTGAAACAAACTCCTGTCGACGCTGTTCAAACACTTCTTGAGTTTTTTTCGCATTTTTTTGCAATTCTCTCCAAACTTGGTATAAGTTAACTAGTTTCTTAACACAGTGAGATATTGATCTGGTCGGTATACGTGCCTTTTCCCAATAAATAATACACTCACGAATTGTGAGATTTGCACTTTCATTGACACTCAAGTTCACTTCACGAATATTATAGAACAAAACTGCCAGTACTTGCCCGTTAGAGGGAAGTTTAGAACCGGTAATTTGATGTTTTACGTCCCCTATTAAAAATATCTCCTTTTTGGAACTTCGTAACTCCACCGACATGTTGACTACACGAAAAACCCGCGATTACTAATAAAACAAACAAGTAATTACACGCAATCAATCCGACAGTTCGCGCGCGCCGTACGTTACAAGTACCGTTAGGTTTCCGCGCAACTCGGCACGGGTTGCCGTGATTCTAAATAGACGAAACTTTATTTTTAGATGTTTTGAGACCATTCGAACAAAATAAGAGGGTGTGCGTTAAAAAAAAACACTTTAATTTTTTTGGGACACCCTAATGTACATACATATGTATGTATATACTAATAAGCATAGTTTTGCTGGGAGTCGAGAATGTATGTATATGTATGTACGGACATACATACAATAGGGCATCAATATGCCAATACGTGAGGTAGGTCATGGTTGCTTCAGTACATTGAACTTTTGCTTAATTGTTTCTTACATGTGTATGCATACATGTACATACATATGTTTGTAGTAAGAAACAGTTTAAACAGATTTTGTTACTAATCCAAATATACATACTTACGGTAACATACGAATATGCTTTTTTATCCTATAAAATATGTAAATATGGAGGATATCTTGGGTTTGTTAAAATTATTCTTTTATTTATTTTGAATATCAAAACTTGTATACAAACCATGCTTGTATACCTCCTGCAATAGGATGTGGATGAAAAATTACAGAACAGAAATAAAAACGTAATGCCTCAAATGCCTTGCAAAATGCTGTCGGTCAATTTTATTTCAAACAAATGTATGTATGTATAACAATGCCCAATTTCTTTTTGTCCAAAAATAACAAATATATATGTATATGCAAATACATACGTTTCTTTGAAGTTTTCTTTTATTTATTTTAAATTTCAAAGTTTTATACTATCTATAAAATGCATACATATATTATTCCATGTAATAAATCTAAATTGAAAAAAATTTCGTTTGCAAAGGAACAAATGAATGCATATTCAAATGTAAATATGATATATACACACATATGTAACACTATAAGAATTGAAGATCCAATTGAACTTTTGCACAAACATAGCTAACATAATACATATACATATGTATGTATATATTGATATACATATATTTACATACATATGTCAAAATACCAAAGCACTTGTATGTAAAAATTTTCATCAAATTTGTATAGTTTTCAATTTACTAAAATGCACATACCAAGATGTGAGAGGTCGTTTTATAGTGCATTTTTTTAAATTAAATCAAAATATTAAAGTTACTTTGATTTGAAATGTTGGCGCATATAATAAATATTCAAATTATTCATCAATAATCATTTAGTTGAATAAATTTTCATTCATCAAGGGAACATATGTAGAAATGAACAAGCAAATTCTTTGCAAAATGCCGTCGGCTAATCGTCAATTTGATTTTCTACAGAAGCAAAAGCAGAGAACGTTATGATATACAGAGAACGTTCTCTGTGTGCAGAGCCAATGTAGGAAGAGAGAATTCACTGCAATCAGCTCTGTTAAACCCCGGCCGCGGTTAGAGTTCAGCTCTGTTAAACCACGGCCGCGGTTAGACTTCATTTTTGACAATTCACACCATTCGTAGCTCGTGAGACTTCTCTATATTTAACGTTCTCTGCAAGCTGCTCGAGGGTCAAACATTAGCTTGGATGCCATTGCATTCTCAGATCTTGTGTAAACGGTTGGTCGTATCATTTGATTGAATAGGTCAACGTCCAAGGTGCTAATTTACCATCCACGGCGTTTCTGACGTTATTATTTTGTGCGAAGTAGATGTCACAAACGATTGCCGTGAGTGTAACATTTGCTCAGCTGCCATCTGGAGAGCATGAATACATTTGGGCTGACAAATGTAATGCCTATGATTGACCCGAAACCATTTCTATTGGAGGTGTATTCTTCTCCGGTATTAAGCAAAGCCACTTGTAGACATGTCAGAGCTTCCAGGATCACCATACTCTTTGGACAAGTTCGCTGTGAACCCTACTTTACGGCTCTGGTGTTAAAATCGCCTGCGATGATAAAATACTGTCTGGTATTAGCATCCAAAACGATTTTCTGAACGATCACCTCAAATTCGCCTATGGGTGTACTTGTCGGTATGTAGCAGTTGTAGATATACAGGGTCTGGCACTCGAAGTGTAACCAATTGAAAAGGCCATAGTTTAGAAAAAAATAGTTTGGAAAATTACTTTTATTCAATTCAAAGTAAACATGTGTGAAAATAATACAAAATTAATAATCAATCTTGACTATTGCCTTGATATGGTCCCGAAACGAATCGCAAGCTGCCCGAATGCGACTTGCAGGTATTTTCTCCCAGTCGCTCACAATGACTTTTTTCAGCGATGCGAGACTGGTGAATCTTTTAGTTCGGAACTTGCTCTCGAAAATGGCCCAAAGAGAATACTCTCCCGATAATATTTCGCATTTACCTTGACGCCAGGCTCGATGGAAGCCGCAGATGGGCGCCGTTACAGCGGCCTAAACTATTTCCCGTATCGGGTGGTGCCTCCTGGTGGTCAATGGATTACTCAAATTCTCGTATGAACGGTCGGTAAAATAAACCCTATCGTTTCGAATATTTACGAATTGCTGAATTTGAAAAAAATTCTCGTCAGAAAACACAACGTTCGGAAATTTATCGCCTTTGGCCTTCTTCGCTTGGCCTTCATTCACTCTTTCAAGTCTGACTTGTTGCTGCTTTGGTGTGAGATCATGCGTCTTTTGGATCTTGTAAGGCTTGACTTGGAGATCATTTTTCGGTATGCGGGAGATTGCAGCTTTTCCACTGACATCGTGTTCCCAATTTTCCCGACTTCGCTTTGCGGGGTTCGCACTGTAATGCTATGCCAACATTTTGTTTCTCTAATGTCTGCCTTAAAATATTATATAATATATTGTGCGGCTTCGCAATGATTGAGGTAATTTTTACTGGTGCAGCTTTCAGCTTCCCTGTATTTGCTGGTGAGGGTTTGGCATAAGCAATGTATATGTATTGTATGATACAATGAAAAGGTATGTGTTCACGAGTTACTCTAAATTTTTGGCTTTCCGCAAACTTTCGCTTATTCATCTTCTTCTTTTTGTTTTTTTATTTTCTGTACTGACGTAATGGCATTTAGGGGGACTCAATCTTGTATTCTAGCATTCCTCCGAAACAAGTATTTCTCAAACAGTGTCTTAGAGATGCAATCGAAAATAATGCGATTATTGGTAAAAGCTATGAAATTTAAACGAAGCATATAAAACGTTTACTATACATAAAGCGTTTTTCAGTAAGAGCGCTTCAACTTTATTTTTGAATAAAACACAAACGGTTTGACTTTTTTAACTAATTTTTTTTTTATTATCGAGTTTGAACATATACATTTAAGTATGAAATTCGATTTCTTTTGCATGACCACCGCGTACACGTTTTACGAAGTCCAATCGTTGAACCCAATTTTCGACCACTCTTTTGCATAAGTCGGCCGAAATTCCAGCAATTTCGCGTTCAATATTGGCTCTGAGCTCACAAATCGTCGCCGGCTTGTTACTGTAGACCAATGACTTCACATAACCCCAAAGAAAATAGTCTAGAGGCGTCAAATCACACGAGCGCGGCTGCCATTCGACCGGTCCATTTCTGGAAATAATGGGCTCATCGAACTTACTCTTCAACAAATCAATTGTAGCGTGTGCTGTGTGACTTGTGGCCCCGTCCTGTTGAAACCACATGTCGTCTAAGTCCATACCATTCAATTACGGCCAAAAATAATCATTTATCATATCGCGGTATCGATTTCCATTCACAGTAACGTGGCGGTCGTTCTCGCCAACGAAAAAATATGGGCCAATTACGCCGCCGGCATGTAAACCGCACCAAACAGTGATTTTTTCGGGATGCAACGGTGCCTCATGAATCACGTGTGGATAGCTTTCTGCCCAGTAACGCATATTTTGCTTGTTGACAAACCCATTGAGCCAAAAGTGAGCTTCATCACTGAAGATGATTTTTCGACTTTAAACTTTCTTAACAGAACACGCATTTTTATAATAAAATTCAATGATTTGCAAGCGTTGCTCAAGTGTGTAGCGTTCCGTGATGAAATGTATACTAATGAAGTTTACAAATCACAAGCGAAAAATAAAAAATATTGCGTCGTTCGCCCTCCCTATCGGAAAAAAGTTGAAGCGCACCTATTGAAAAACGCTATATTAGGGTGTCCGTTATTTACCAATTTGATTATTTTTCTTGCGACGCCCCCTATACTTTTAGTTTTCCGTCTAAGAAAAAGTATCAGATCAAAATCAGCTCTTAACATTCAGAATAAACCTTACCCCAAACATGGGATTTTGCTACTTTTTGGAATAAACTTTTTTTTTCTCTAGTATGCTAATTTACAGCTATGAAAAACACATATTCTGATGGCAATTTTAACTCTCTACTTAAAAAAGATCTCCTATAATTTTTCGATAAATTGACTCCTTTAAAAGTTAATCGAAGTTAAAGTTGAACTGTGTGTAAATTTCAGTCTTTTTCACTTTTGCAGCAAAGTTATTACTGTTATAGCAAAATTCTCACGTTTATGTAAAAAAATGATAAATTTCTATGGTATGAAGATGAAAGATGAAAAAATCCATAAGTCGAATCAAATTTATACCACCTAAGAATGCACGATTTATTTTAGTAAACATGTTTTAGTTAAATTTTTTTTGTACTCGCTTACAATCTGGATTACATAGTGTTTGTCATTTTCACTTCTTGCTAAAACGTTAACATATTCTTCCGACAATTTTACAGCTCTTTCCGCATTGTCATTGACTACTCTTAAATTTCTTACAATTTCTAAACCTCTCAAATATCCAGGATCTTCTAACCACTTACTGCTGTCTAATTGAAGAAAGCTGGTATTAATATCAAATCTTTCAAAAAATTTTAAAGAAATTTCGTTTATAAAGTAATCAATGTCTATATTTATGAACCATTTGAAATCATCGGAATTAAATATGAAGCGTTTAGGAGCATCAAACTGATCGTCATCGCTCAATTTTAATGCTTCTACCATTTTTTGCTTTAAACTATAAGATAAACTTTTATCGAAAATGCTAGAGCCCCTGTTTCAGGACTTAAGTACCATAGATGATTCCGAAATTTTCTGAAAACTGCATCGGACAGATTTCTATCGATCGTTCTATATTGGTAAACAGATTTGATGAAATCAAGGTCTTGATTCGGTGCAGCTGCAGCTAGCGGTGCAGAGTACCAAAATGGAACATACATAAAAACGACGAACAATGCTATGTCCTGAAAACTTTGTTCATCTGCTGCGCTTAACTTGAAACTGTCTCGAAAATATACATTTTTAAGCAATCAAGTGCTTTGGACATCCATCGAGGGTGATGGAATGCCCCCGGTTTATAAAATTTGATTTCTTTGGCATTCATTGTGCCTAAAAATATTTTACTTAGCTCTAATAATTCTCGATAATCATCACGAGGAAGCATAGTATTCAAGTATTCATCAATTTTCGAATTTATTTCTGGAATTTTTTCTTTTAAGACTTTTTTCAATTTATTTCTTTGTATAGATTTATAGTTGTTTTTGTCAATAGAAGGCCACTGACTTTGGGAGCGTCGCAAGAAAAATAATCAAATCGGTAAATGGCGGACACCCTAATGTGCAAGAAAAAACCAAACCATATGTTGGCAGTAATGCTTGTAAAAATAATTGAAAAAGACATTTCATAGCAATGGACAAAAATTGATGAATTTTTTCAGAAATATTAGTTGATTAGATACTGTAAATGGAAAAATGTTTGAATAATTTTTACTTGGCTCTGGTCCAGTGATTATATTTTTATATAAACGTGAGAAGTTTACTACAACAATAATAATTTTGCTACAAAAGTGAAAAAGTCTGAAATTTACACACAGTTCAACTTTAACTTCGATTAACTTTTAAAGGAGTCAATTTATCGAAAAATTGTACGAGATCTTTTTTGCAGCAAAATCCCATGTTATGTAAATGGGAAATATAATGTGTTTGGGGCAAGGTTTATTCTGAATATTAAGAGCTGATTTTGATCTGATAATTTTTCTTAGACGGAAAACTAAAAACAAACACAAAAACTATAAACAAATTGGTAAATAACGGACACCCTAATAAATATGTAAGTAAGCAGCCGTAGTCGAATGAGGATATTATTATATTACACTGTGGTACAAAAAAAAAAGTTGCAAAAAAACTTTGGATCGGACATGGTGAGGGTTGTAGCTTATGAAAAACTGAAAATAATGGTATAGTTGAAATTTCCAATACACCCCCAAAATCTCATTTTATGGCCATAAAACCGTTTTTCAGTAGGTTGATATGAACAATCACTCCTAACTTCGCCAATTTCCATCCGATTTCGAATTTGCTTTTTTAGTTCGAAAGAACAAAAACAAGCCTTTTTGACAGTGTGTTAACATTTTTTCTGAAATGACAACTGACGAGACTGTAGACGGAAGTATTTGGAATTTTTTTATTTTTTCTCTATTTTTTCGACTTTTACATAATTTTTACGATATTATCCGATATTGAGGATTTTTTTTAGTACACTACTGTTATAGTAAATTTAATTTTGCGTTGAATGAGCTATATTTGACTGTAATTGAATTAAAATTAATAGAGTTGTGTGGGTTTTAAGATTTTTTCTTTTTTTACTACGAGATTTGGTATGCGTTTCGAAGCATGAAAATAATAACAAGTGTCATTATAAACGCATAATATTTATTGGAGTATTGTGCAGTGCAGCACTGTACGGTATGGTACGGTGCAGTACACAACGGCACTGGTCCCAAACTTAAAAATGCATTGGAAACGGCCCTTTGGAGTTTAGTATGGTACGGTACATTTGTCATTTCTTCATCAGTTTTGAATACTTCTCTGTAAGAAATTCGATCATCATCATTCATCTGAAGTCGTCATCAACTAAATTCCATTGTTTAAATCGAGAAGCGAGCGTTTCAGATTGTCTTCCCGATAGAAGTATGTAAATCACGAGAAAGATCCTGAAAATCTGAATTTGATACAATGTCTCGTTCTGAAAACTTAGAACCAGACGGAAAGTACTCTTCATCATCAGGTTTATTGTTATCAGTTTGATCATCATCAGCAATGAGTTGAACTTCCTTCAGTTCATGACCTGCAGTTGAGTCAATCATATCGTCCAAGACTACGGGGTTCTTAACAGTTGCAACATCAGCATACTTTATGTGCTTTCGAGTTTTATAATGATGACCGTTTACGTCCGTTTTACAAAAATAACAATCATCAGGTTTATGATAAGGCTGATGATGCCATATCATCGGAGAATATTGAGAAATTTGACTTTTCTGGCAACGTTTTGATTTATATCTTTTGAATTTCAATGAAACAAACAATAAAACTTTGACGTTTTAATAAGGTTAAATTATAATAACAAACTTCTTTTGTTAACCAATGTACAGTGTGAACTTTGGCACACTTGGGAGCTTTTCCATATTTCTATTGAAAAAAATGTGCTATAATATGTCAGATATTTTCGTAAGTTCTAACCAGTTCTGTTGTATGCAGTACAGTGTACTCTTATGTATTCATATATACTCCAATAAATATTACGTATCTATAATAACGCATCAAAACACGTCCTTATTCCCATTTAGCGTAAGCTATACCAACATTCCAAATTAGTAAAAAAAAAACAAAAAATCTTAAAACTCGCACAACTCTACTAATTTTAATTCAATTACAGTCAAATATAGCTCATTTGACGCAAAATTAAATTTACTATAACAGTAGTGTACTAAAAAAAATCCTCAATATCGGATAATATCGTAAAAATTATGTCAAAGTCGAAAAAATAGAGAAAAAATAAAAAAATTCCAAATACTTCCGTCTACAGTCTCGTCAGTTGTCATTTCAGAAAAAATGTTAACACACTGTCAAAAAGGCTTGTTTTTGTTCTTTCGAACTAAAAAAGCAAATTCGAAATCGGATGGAAATTGGCGAAGTTAGGAGTGATTGTTCATATCAACCTACTGAAAAACGGTTTTATGGCCATAAAATGAGATTTTGGGGGTGTATTGGAAATTTCAACTATACCATTATTTTCAGTTTTTCATAAGCTACAACCCTCATCATGTCCGATCCAAAGTTTTTTTGCAACTTTTTTTTTTGTACCACAGTGTTATTAGTTCTATTAAATTATAATGATCATCCCGCCCAGCTCGATAGCGGGCTGATTGTAGTGAATTCTCTCTAAGTAAGGGGTGTTTTTTTTAGAGGTTAGGTTTTTAAGATGAAATAAAACGTATATAATTTAATGTTATGGCCAAGAATTTAGCTTTATTATAAAGATAAGGGTTTGTCATTATGTTTTAAAAATGATTTCGCGCAAGTGGCCGCCGCGGCTGGCTCGAATAAATTCCAGCCGAGAGGCCCAATTTTCGACCACTTTTTGCAGCAATTGGGTCCGTATGTCAGCAATAACGCGCCGAATATTCTCTTCCAAGACGTCAATCGTCTCGGGCTTATCTGCGTAGACAAGCGACTTCACATAGCCCCACAAGAAATAGTCCAGCGGTGTTATATCGCACGATCTTGGAGGCCACGCCACAGGTCCACGGCGCGAGATAATGCGCTCACCAAAAGTTTCCTTCAATAAATCGATTGTTGCGTTGGCTGTATGGCATATAGCGCCGTCTTGTTGGAACCAAAGGTCGTCCACATCAACATCGTCCAATTCAGGCACGAAAAAGTCATTAATCATGGCTCTATAGCGCTCTCCATTGACTGTAACGCTACATTATGGCCGGCTTCATTTTTAAAGAAATATGGACCAATGATTCCCTCTGCCCATAGAGCACACCAAACAGTGACTTTTTGAGGATGTAACGGCGTCTCAGCAATGGCTTGTGGATTATGTTCACTCCAAATGCGACAATTTTGCTTATTGACATACCCATTCAACCAAAAGTGAGCTTCATCGCTGAACAAAATTTTCTTCGGTGCGTCGCGCGAACCGAACCATTATTTTCGTAATAAATTTGCACGATTTGCAAACGGTGTTCAGGTGTAAGTCTATTCATTATGAAATGGCAAACCAAACTGAGCATAAATCAAGTGACAGCTGTCAAAAAGACCATCTACGAAAAAAGTAGTGCCAACTTGAAAACCTAACCTCTAAAAAAAAACACCCTTTATATTGGCTCAGCACAAATTTTGGCATGTGTAGGAAATCAAAATGAATCAAGGCCCACAGCAATTTTTTTCATCCACATTTTGTTACATTGAATAAAATATGGATTTTCTAAATAGAAAAATTTAAAGAAACCTAAAAGTGTATAATTAAACATTTCAAAAACGATGGTTTGTAATGCTTTGAAATATTTTTCTGAGTATAAAACAGCAGAAAAGTTGCCAGAAAGTAGAAAGCGCGAAATACTACTATTGATAGGATGATCGTTAGATTGGCAAATGAGGATCCCAGAAAGACTGCTGCTGATATCAATCGAGAAACTTTTGTTCACCTGGAAAAGGCAATTCTCACGTATGCTGCGCAGACAAGGCCTACACGGCTCCAACGCAAAAAGTCATGGCAACAGTTGAAGAAGAAATAAGAAAAATTTGCAACATAGCGAAATAACGAAATGGGTCCGAACTCGAAGAAAAGCATGGAGAGATCACGTCCAAAGAATAGCAATAAACGGCAAAGTTAATCGCTACAGACCGCCAAGACACAGGCATGAGTGTTGGAAGTCGGGATCTGCTGATACGCAAAACTAAACATACAAAACAATGAAATATATATGCATACATAATAAAATATAAAATAACCCATAACTGTTATTGTAAACAGGATCAAATCCTAAATAAACGATGAAAAAGAAGAAAAGCTAATAACGAAAAGTTGCGATTCTCTGGTCTCAAAATCAGTGGCTTTATATGTATTTCATTCAGCGATGAAATGAAAATAAATAGAATTTTTTCAGATGGTAAGAAATACGTGCGGTGGCCAGAACGTGCAGCATTCGATGCCCAGCTCGTCTCACTTTACTGGTGATTTGGAAATTTCAACAAGGCAATTGATTCGAAGCACACTTCTCGTGAGGTAAACAAGTTTTTCCAAGACACCTTGACCACTATTCTGTATTGGGCATCTTTGAGTGCCGCTATAAATCCAATAGAATATTTTGATTAGTTATTTGAAAAAGCTAAGGCAGCATGGGAATCTAATTCCTGTTGAACATTGTAGAAATTTAAAAATGCCAATGCAAAGGCGATGTACAGCAGTAATAAAGCAACAAGGATTTTCAACAAAATATTAATATATACTTTTACATTTCGCCTGCATTTTTTATGATTGGACTATCATTTTACTTCGTTCCTAAGAATTTTTCTCGAAGAATTTTCGAATTGTATTAACTTTACATTTATGTGTTCCCATTTTTGGTGATTCTCTATTGTGACAAGGTGACTCTTTATCGTGTGACTTCTTTAACCTGATGCTGGAAAAGATCGTGCGAGTGGTAGAACTTAATAGCTCATGCACTCATTTTTATAATAGCGTACAATTGTTGCTGTATACCCATGATATTGACATCATCGGTCTTAACAACCGCGCTGCTAGTTCTGCCTTTTGGAAACTGAATAAAGAAGCAAAACGGTGGTGAACGAGGACAAAACGAAAGACCTCCTGTCATCAAACAAACAGTCGGCACACTCGCGTATTGGCAGCCACGTCACTCTTGACAGTTACGACTTCGAGGTTGTAAGAGACTTCGTTTATCATAAACACCTATGACAATGTCATGCAACATAGAATCTCTCTTGCAAACGAGTGCTACTTTGGTCTAAGTAGGCAATTGAGTAGTAGAGTCATCTCTCGAAGAACAAAACTAACACTTTATGAGGCTCTCATTATGCCCGTCCTACCGTATAGCGCAGAAGATTTGATGATGACAACATCTGATGAGGCGTCCCTTGGAGTATTGTAGAGAAAGACTCTGCAAGATTTTTGGACCTTTGCACGTTAGCGATGATGAGTATCGTAGGCGATAGAGCACTGAGCAGTATTAGGTTTACGACGACATATACATCAGTGCAGCGAATAAAGATCCAGAAGCTTCGATGGCTGGGTGCAGAGGAAGAGGAAATCCGACTTTGCGTTGGGAAGGTCAGGTGGAGAAGGACTTGGCTTCGAAACGACTGGCGCGCTTTATTAAAATCGGCCAAAATCGTGTAAGTGGTTATGGCGCCAATCAATGACAGGAAGAAGGATTACATACGAACCATGCTCCACTGCTGTTCATTTTAAGCAATTCTGTATTTTTATGGCGAAAACTGTGTATATGGACGAGTACCTCCACAATCGTATACGTTCCTTTTTTTGAGACTTCTCTGTATTAAAAAGAGTAATAAATCAAATTTTACATTCAAAATTAATAATAGTAATAATTATTCGCAGCTAAATCTTAAAATTTCTCCAGAAACTTTCTTGCGAACTCAAAATTTTAAGTACTTTAGAAAGTAAAGTAACTCATATCTTTGTACGCACTTTCCAGATGAAAACAAAGTACAACAGGAAGCATAGAAGCATAGTTAGAGAATCAGAGAAATTTGAGAAGGTGCTGGGCGAGAAACAGTGCTTTGTTGTTTCTTGGGTGTTGCACGAACGTTTCGCTTTTTAGCGGCGCATGTTACGAGCAATGTGCAACATCAGACTCGAAAGAAGGCAGTAGAATTCCAACGCTGGTTGCGGACAGAAGAAGTGAAATTGAAATTTAAATGAAAATATATAAAAATAAATAATCGGCTCGTACATTTCTGTTAGGTGTTTGGCTGAGCTCCTCCTTCTGTTAGTAGCGAACGTCTTGATGTTATTCCACAAATTGAGAGGCCTACAGTTTTAAGGTGACTCCTAACAGCAGATATTTTTTTAGAAAGAGCTTTTCCATGGCAGAAATACAATCGGAGGTTTGCCATTGCGACCGCTATTAGAAAAAAACTTGTTTCTTCATTTTGGTGTTTCATGCTTGGAGATTCGAGGCTACGTACTCCGAATGATAGTCACGAACCGAAAATAAAGCGTTTTTCAGTAAGAGCGCTTCAACTTTTTTTTTAAATAGAACACAAACGGTTTGACTTTTTTAACTAATTTTTTTTTATTATCGAGTTTGAACATATAAGTTAACACATGACTCCCATGAGTGACATATGAATACCATGTGCAGACTTAGCTACTTTGCATTAGCGTGGGAAAGCTAAACTTTTCATGGTCCCACGAATTAAATTCGCGCAACTGCAGCGGTAGGGATCATATTCATACTTACCGACAAGTGCAGACTACAACAACAACTCCATATTCAGCTACCTATGCAAACTACAATAAAATTCGCACAACTGCAGCGGTAGGGATCATATTCATACTTACTGGCAAGTGCAGACTACAACAACCACTCCATATTCAGCTACCTATGCAATCTACAACAACAACATTGGAATTCCACCAACAACAACAATAAAGTATTTGCCAGAAAAATAATTGTGCCAAGAATACGGACAAGTTAGATTTTAATTTATAAGTTAAGTTCAGTTCCGTTTTTGACTCGAAATAAAGAAGAGCGCATCGCGCTACAAACAAAAACCTCCGGGTTTCTTTTTAATAAGCACATAGTGCTTTAAGGACAGTTTTCGTTTTTTTAATAAGCACATAGTGCTTTAACCATAATTGGCGCCCAACTGGCAGAACTACTGAGCCCAACTGGCAGGACAACTGAACCCAACTGGCAGAACAACTGAATCTAACAACGAAGGACACAATCAACTCTTTTTGGAAACGAAAGAAACCTGCACGGCTGCAGAAATGATTGTAATGTAAGTTAAATTTGTCAGATCAAGTGAAAATTAGTAAATATTTATTGTTAAGAATTTTTGTATTAATTTAACGAGTATTTGTGAATTAAAATTTTGATAAGAAAGGAATCCGTAAAAATTATTCTGAAAATAATTTCGAAATTGTTGTGAAATTAAAATTTTGATAAGAAAGGATTCCGTAAAGATTATTGTGAAAATAATTTCGAAATTGTTGTGAAATTAAAATTTTGATAAGAAAGGATTCCGTAAAAATTATTGTGAAAATAATTTCGAAATTGTTGTGAAATTAAAATTTTGATAAGAAAGGATTCCGTAAAAATTATTGCGAAAATAATTTAGAAATTGTTGTGAAATTAAAATTTTGATAAGAAAGGATTCCATAAAAATTATTGCGAAAATAATTTAGAAATTGTTGTGAAATTAAAATTTTGATAAGAAAGGATTCCGTAAAAATTATTGTGAAAATAATTTCGAAATTGTTGTGAAATTAAAATTTTGATAAGAAAGGATTCCGTAAAAATTATTGCGAAAATAATTTAGAAATTGTTGTGAAATTAAAATAATTTAGAAATTGTTGTGAAATTAAAACTTGCATAAGCAAGGATTCCCTAAAAATTTTTGTGAGAATTATTTTAAGTTAAGAGCGTTTCTAAAATAAATTTCCCTGTCAAGTGCTCAGTGATAAATATTAAAATGAACGAGGATCAGTTGAGAATAATAGTGACAGCCGCAGTTTCAGCTGCTACAGAAAGGACTAGAGCTTCGTTTGAAGCAACGATAGGACAACTAACCGATAGGCTTAGGATCCTAGAAACCCCGACTAGGGTTGAAGAATATCAACCAGTAATAATAGATCAAACTGTGCGATGTGAAGAGTCCCTAGAAATCGTAAAGTCGCTGCCTGAATTTAATGGCGACAGGACGCGGTATGTTAGCTGGAGGCAAGCAGCATTTGCAGCTCATAAACTGTTTGAAAGTTTCGACGGTAGCTCCAAGCACTACCAAGCTGTAGCGATAATTAGAAACAAAATTGTCGGTTCTGCTGATCAAGTGTTGTCGTCATTCAATACCGTTCTTAATTTTAAGGCAATTTTAGCACGTCTGGACTTCACATATGCGGACAAAAGGCCAGTTTATTTAATTGAACAGGAAATGTCGACTCTACGCCAGGGAAAATTTTCTATTGCTGATTTTTATGATGAGGTAGAAAAGAAGTTAACGCTGATAATAAATAAAACAATAATGTCACACGAGGGTAACAATGAGCTCATTAGGTCACTATGCCAAAAATATAGGCAAGACGCTCTGAGGGTGTTTATATCAGGTTTGCGTAGGCCTATGAGCGATATAATGTTTTTATCGCAGCCCGCAGACATGCCCAGCGCCTTAGCACTAGCACAGGAGTTGGAGGCAAATCATGCCCGGTATTCATTCGCGAATTCTTTCAATAACAGGGGTGAAATTCAGTCAGGACATAACAACGGAAGGTCATATGTGCCGCAATACTCCCCACATTATACGCAACCTAAAAGGCAAAATCAAAATAGGCCAACCCCAATGGAGGTCGACCCTTCCATTTCGAACTTCGGACAGAGGACTAGGTACAACCCAAATTGGAGGTCACCGCAGGACTCCTCCAGAACTCGTCAACCGTTTCAGAGACCATTGCCCAGTAATAACCAGCAGAATTTACGAGGGGAAGCACACAAAAGACAGCGTGAAAGCGATAGGCAATCGCTTTTACCTAAAATTCAGAGGATAAATCATCTAAACCAGAATCTCGATGAAGGAAATTATTCTGAAAATAAAATACAAAGCGAGTTTTTTGAGGAAATAAATTTTTTAGGAGGAAGTCGCTCCTGCCATATGTAAGCAGGGAGCTGGCAGGGCGACCAATAAAGTTTTTAATTGATACAGGAGCGGGGAAGAATTACATAAAATATGATGAAAATTTAAAAGGGATTAAAAAAATTGATAAACCGTTTAGGGTAGAGTCAATTCATGGCACCGCCGAAATAAATGAGAAATGTGTAGTGAATATTTTCGGAAGGAACTCGGTTTTTTACCCCCTTCCTGATTTAAAAACATTTGACGGTATAATAGGATTTGATTTTATGAAAGAAATTGAGGCAAAATTGGATCTAAAAGCAGGAATTTTACATTACGAAAGTGGTCAGGAAGAAATAAGATATTACAACTGTAAGGATGTGAATAGTGTAATATTAAGTGGAAATCCTACAGTTAAGTCAGATGATAGTGATATGATTTCACTTATTTTAAAAAGACACTCAAAGGCTTTTGCGAACCCGAATGAAGCATTGCCGTTTAATACGAACGTAGTTGGCACAATAAGAACTGTGGATAGCCAACCGGTGTATTCCAAGTCGTATCCATATCCAATGGCAGCTTCAAAATTTATAAATGAAGAAATTTCAAATTTACTCCGAGATGGAATCATTCGTCCCTCTCGATCACCCTATAATAACCCTATTTGGGTCGTCGATAAAAAGGGATTCGACGACAATGGACAACAGAAAATGCGCATGGTAGTTGATTTTAGGAAATTGAATGGGAAAACAATTTCTGATAAATATCCCATTCCGGACACTTCTGTCATTTTGGCAAATATGGGGAAATCAGTTTTTTTTACAACTCTTGACTTGAAATCTGGTTTTCACCAGATCAAGCTTGCAGAAAAGGATAGGGAAAAAACCGCATTTTCAGTGAACAACGGGAAGTACGAGTTTTGCAGGCTTCCCTTTGGATTAAAAAATGCTCCAGGAATTTTTCAAAGGGCGATTGATGATATTTTAAGAGCAGAAATAGGAAAATGCTGTCACGTCTACATTGACGATGTGATTATTTTTTCTAGCAGCAAGGAGCAACACTATAAATACATAGAAAGAGTCCTTATGAGACTTTATGAAGCAAATATGCGGGTTTCAGCAGAAAAATTCTAATTTGTAAGAGAAGAAGTTGAATTTTTAGGCTTCATTGTTTTAAAAGAAGGCATAAAAACATGTCCTGATAAAGTCAATGATATAATCAATTATCAAATTCCTAGTACGCTTCGTGGTCTACGATCATTTTTAGGATTATCAGGCTACTATAGAAGATTTGTTAAGGACTATGCTTCTATAGTAAAACCCCTCACGAATATAGTAAAACCCATCACGAAAGACGCATTGTTGTCTTTTGAAAAAGTAAAGAAGATTTTGTCCTCGGAGGACGTGCTTCTTCTTTATCCAAATTATAGTAAACCTTTTGATCTAACGACAGATGCGTCAGCACATGCTGTTGGAGCAGTCTTATCACAGGGAGGTAGACCAATCACTATGATTTCCAGGACATTATCATCCAGTGAAGAAAATTACGCAATCAATGAAAGGGAACTGTTAGCAATTGTATGGGCCCTTCAAAAACTCCGAAATTATTTGTATGGAGTAAGGCATTTGAATATTTTTACAGACCATCAGCCCTTAACCTTTGCTGTATCGGACAAAAATCCAAATACAAAAATTAAGCGTTGGAGAGCGTTTGTCGAAGAATTTTCTCCAAATTTTTTTTATAAACCCGGGAAAGACAATATTGTTGCCGATGCGTTGTCCCGGCAACACTTAAATGCTATAGAACATTCCGAAGATTCTACATCCGTCACGATGCATGGCGAAGAATATTTATCGGAAGTAATTCCAACGGTTGAAAACCCAGTGAATTCATTTCGGAATCAAATAATCCTAGAAAAAGGGAATTTATTCGGATTATTGACGGCAAGAAACAGGGCAGTTATAACTGTATTAGAGGATATAATTTATTCTATAGTTTTAGGGAAAGTAAATATAGTAAGTCCTATTATTCTTGACACAAAAGAAATTTCAAAAATATTAATCACTGAGATCGCTGCAAATGTTAGTATAAGTGATATTATAAGTAATTCTAGGTTGAAAATTTTTCAAAATAATGAATTAATTTACTTTATAATTAAGTTTCCAAGAATAAAAAAAATTATGCAGTTTAGTTAGGGTGTTTCCAGTGGCACACAACCAAAGGACAATATTTTTAGAAACTAATAAAGTTTCGGACTGTGGAGACTCAACCATTCCTGTCACAAATTGCACGACGGCACTAACAGCTAAATTTTGTAGAGTAAAATTAGATGCGACGTGTGTGCAACAACTGTTTAACAATCACAAAGCTACATGTAAAACTACATTCAACAAACTCGAACCAGTTGCCGAGGTAGACAATGGGGTAATTATAATAAATGACCAAACTGTTGAAGTTCAAGAAGCAGACAATTCATCAGTCACGATATCTGGCACCTTTTTAATAACTTTTGATAAAACAATTCACGTAAACGGTACGACTTTTGTCAACGAAAAGGCAATAGCAACACTCTACCCGGGAGTTCCTTCAACCCAGTTTGTGAATTTGACGGAAGATTTGGAGATTTTAAGCTTACCGTACCTACACAGAATCAATTTGAAGAATCTTGGATACATTGAAAAATTACATGACGACATTCAAACTCGTTTAATTCAGGGAGGATCAATACTAATTATCATAGTCATCATTGTTGCCATAATATTTGTAATCAAAAAATACAAAGCAACCAAAGTGAAAAAGGATAAGATAGAAAGAGATGAGATAGCAGCAAAGATCATAAAAGCGGCCGAGGACGGCCTAAATTTACGAGGGGGGCAGTTAACACATGACTCCCATGAGTGACATATGAATACCATGTGCAGACTTAGCTACTTTGCATTAGCGTGGGAAAGCTAAACTTTTCATGGTCCCACGAATTAAATTCGCGCAACTGCAGCGGTAGGGATCATATTCATACTTACCGACAAGTGCAGACTACAACAACAACTCCATATTCAGCTACCTATGCAAACTACAATTAAATTCGCACAACTGCAGCGGTAGGGATCATATTCATACTTACTGGCAAGTGCAGACTACAACAACCACTCCATATTCAGCTACCTATGCAAACTACAACAACAACATTGGAATTCCACCAACAACAACAATAAAGTATTTGCCAGAAAAATAATTGTGCCAAGAATAGGGACAAGTTAGATTTTAATTTATAAGTTAAGTTCAGTTCCGTTTTTGACTCGAAATAAAGAAGAGCGCATCGCGCTACAAACAAAAACCTCCGGGTTTCTTTTTAATAAGCACATAGTGCTTTAAGGACAGTTTTCGTTTCTTTAATAAGCACATAGTGCTTTAATCATAATTTATACATTTAAGTATGAAATTCGATTTCTTTTGCATGACCACCGCGTACACGTTTTACGAAGTCCAATCGTTGAACCCAATTTTCGACCACTCTTTTGCATAAGTCAGCCGAAATTCCAGCAATTTCGCGTTCAATATTGGCTCTGAGCTCACAAATCGTCGCCGGCTTGTTACTGTAGACCAATGACTTCACATAACCCCAAAGAAAATAGTCTAGAGGCGTCAAATCACACGAGCGCGGCTGCCATTCGACCGGTCCATTTCTGGAAATAATGCGCTCATCGAACTTACTCTTCCACAAATCAATTGTAGCGTGTGCTGTGTGGCTTGTGGCCCCGTCCATACCATTCAATTGCGGCCAAAAATATTCGTTTATCATGTCGCGGTATCAATTTCCATTCACAGTAACGTGGCGATCGTTCTCGTCAACGAAAAAATATGGGCCAATTACGCCGCCGGCATGTAAACCGCACCAAACAGTGATTTTTTCGGGATGCAACGGTGCCTCATGAATCACGTGTGGATAGCTTTCTGCTCAGTAACGCATATTTTGCTTGTTGACAAAGCCATTGAGCCAAAAGTGAGCTTCATCACTGAAGATGATTTTCTGGAAAATCTGCTCTTGAAGTAGCAGCAACAGAACGATTATTTTCATAAAAAATTTGCACGATTTGCAATCGTTGCTCAAGTGTGTAGCGTTCCATGATGAATGAAGTTTACAAATGATAAGCGAAAAATAAAAAATATAGCGTCGTTCGCCCTCCCTATCGGAAAAAAGTTGAAGCGCACCTATTGAAAAACGCTATATGTAGGTATATACTTACTGTTAATTGAAACTAAAGTGAAAAAGAAAAATTGAAATTCATTCATCAAACCCGCATTTTAAAAGAGTGAGACTCCGTTGACTCATCGAAAATCGAGACTCCTTTGCATTTAGGTTTTAGTATTGCGATCATCGATAGTTAAAATTGTGCTCGTTGCTATATGCAAAATTCGAGAAACATCGTTCACTTCGTTTCTCTCGTTCATCGTAAATATTTCTTTCAGCACGAAAAAGCTGATGAGAACCCACTAAAACGTTGCTATTATAAAATTGTGTGTAGTGCTCCAAGAAGATTGCAAGAAACATCGTTTACAATTTTTCTCTTGTTCAGCGTAAATATTTATCTCCGTCTTCGACTCGGTACATATTGTTAACCAAAACAAAACGTAGAAATGGAAATCCTTCGTTCCTCAAACGTACTTAAACAAATGTGTAAAAATGCAGGACTTCCAAGCGCTGAAAATAAAAATGCGTTTATAAAACGTTTAGAACAGAGCATAATTTAAAGACCAAATGTGTTAACAACGAAAAATGAATACTGTACTACTCCACTATGAAATTCATACGTTTAAAAATATAAAATAGAATATTATAGATGTACGAGTATAATAATATAAGAAGTAAAGAATTTGTAACAAAGTTCAATAAAAATTTAAGCAATTGAATTACTTCGTACCATTTATTTTGCAATTAATCCTTGTTTACTTTAAAAGAAATTAAATTGACGACAAAGAAACCATATGCTTCAAAACGTAGTTTATTCAATATTACTATTTATACTTTTGGGAAATTTCTGGCTAAGAGTATATATTCTAAACGGCTTGTATTTAATTTATTCTTTGCTTGGAACAAATAAATTTTTAATCATAAAAAATTTGTTCGCCAAAATACGTGGAAGTAAAAAAAGAAAATTTTTTGAGTTGATGATACAAACTGTTATCTAAATTCCTCCAGAACTAAATTATTCAATATTACTTCCATTATAAAAATGTTTTTCGCTTCCTGGATTAGTAATTCTACTTGAATTTTAAAATCATATGTAGTTGCTAACATCACAAGTAAAAGGGTTATCAAAGAGATCAATGCAATTCGGAAGTCCCTTAATGTCTTCAAACCTGTTTTTAATTAAAGAAAAGAGTTTTCTTTTTCCTTTCAGTAAATAAATTATCCCTCCGCAAACCCTGAAAATTATCAAAATATCCCACTGCATATTACCAAACGCATTTGGAATCATAAAATATTTTTTTTCCAATCATTTTATTATATAATTATAATTATATTATTATTAAATTATATAAATATAAAATTACCAGCGCAGTCACTGCTTATGTTGCTTCTTTGCTGTCAGAACCATAGATGACTAGATGTGAAGCTCTTTTTCTCGTGAGAACGTGAGAAAATGTGCATTTTTTATAAAATTCGCCAATATTGCCACACCGGTAGAAACATGAATTGGGTATTTATTGGGCATTACGTACGTAATGAAGAACGTTATTTAAATACTAGTTTAGTGTTGTCACAAAGCGTAGCGAAATTAGAAAAGACGATTTAGAAATAGGCAACAAGAAAATTATTTTGTAATATGAAGTGATTTCGTACCCCAATTTGTCTGCTTGCCAGTAGACGGTGCCTGTACCGACAAACTTGCACACGATGCAATCGCTGGGGTCACGAATTTCAGGCGCCAGTGCCAATGCAGACAATTGGGGTTGGTTCCATTAAAAACCAAATGCCACATATTCAGTCTACCCCAGTTTCATTAAACGCAATTCATTTCATACAACGTCTCGAAATCGTACAAAATGCACACTGCATTTATCATAGGGTTTTTCTAGGTGCGGCGCAGCAAAAGAGTAAGTAACAGCTAAAAAGTTGATCGATTCACTGCAAGTAGTATACACTTCATGGTTCGAGTTTTCAAATCGGTTGATCAGTGATTTTCCATGCTTGCAAAGCATTGCTGACTTGCATTTAAAAATATCACAATTGAACAGCTCACGGTATGAAAAGAAATATTTCTAAAACGATATTGTTATTCACATCGTGAACAGTATGTATTAATGATGATGATTTGAAAAAAAAAATCTAACGATTACTCTCACATTACAGTAACTTGCCATGTGATATGAACAATTATAATAGTTTTAACGAACTGATGCGTGTTCCACAATATAAGCCAAAAACAATGCCACAAACAAACTCTACGTCCGTTCCGCGAAATACATACATAAAATCAAACCAAAGTGTGAAGTGCTACAATTGTTTAATAATGGGGCACTATTCGATTAAATGCCCAGAACCGCAGAAGAAAAAAGTCAACGCACTAATCATGTGACTGATAATTGTCCAGAAAAATCGAATAATACAGTGAAAGAATTTAATTATAGCGCCGAGTCGGTAGAAACCAGCTTAAGCGTGAATGTAAAACAAATTAAAATAAATGGGTTAATGACAATTTTTTTTTGTAGATTCCGAAAATAGTCGCAGTGTTGTGAAAGAAAGCTTCGCAAGAGAGCCCGGCATACCTACTTCGTGCTGAATCACGTTAAATGATTTTTGGTGGAGAGAAAATTAGGACGATAATTGAAATAGAATGTGTGAAAAGGAGGAGAGTACTGATGCGATGAGATTAAGAGATTTAAGATCTAAGGCGGCGCGAAAAAAGTCCTATAGTCAAATTGATCGTGAGGTAAAATGCAGTGCACGGAGTGATAAGCGTAAGTATACAGAAAATCTCTGTCGAGAAGCTGAAGCAGCTGTTGCAACTAATCGCACCCGGGACCTTTTTAAAACATTGAAAAGGATGACACAAAACAAAAATACATCTTCAATGTCAATAAAAGACACAAACAGCAAACTTGTTACCTCAAAAGAACAGCAGCTTTCCATTCGGACATAGTTCTACCCGAACTTTTGAAAACCGATCCCAAGACCAGTACAAAAAGCTTATTTAACATACCATCAAAAAGTTCTGAGACACTAGTAACCGTCCAGATGGGCTGAAAGAAGGCGTGATCATCAAAATCCCAAAGAAAAGAAACCTTACAGAATGTAAAAACTGGACAGGTATTATTTTGCTAAGCACGTTAAACTAGATAATTGTACAGATCATCAACAAAAGACTTTCAATCAGAGCTCACGCCAGAACAGGCAGGCAATCATCCTAACCGCTCTTGCATTGATCACATTAACAGCCTCCGAGTAATTTTCGAACAATTCGTTGAATGGAGGGCCGCACTTTACCTTGACTTTGAAAAAGCGTTCGGCACATTGGGTCACTGTGGTAATGCTCTTTTGAGAGTAAGAGGGTCCCACGCAAAGTGATTCAGTTTGTTGAGGGCAGGATGCAGAATAAAGCATGGTGAGATTCTAGGTGATACGGCAAAAGTCACTAATTGATGCCTTCGAAAAATCTTTTGGCCAAATACAATCTCGAATGCTGATCTGTTGAGAACAATTGGATTTGATTGGCCACTCCTTCGTAGACAATGTGATGACTTAACAAGATGCACGATTGAGTAGAATCCTTAAGGCACCGTAGACGCGGAAGGCAGTCGAACACTTAAAGACGATTGTTGGATTTGGGCATCGTGAATTTAACCTGGAATGAAGTTAAAGGACTGACGTAGAATAGATCTAATTGCAAGGAACTTGTTGTGGAGCTTTGTTCTTTCCTGAAACCATACGATATAATAATAAGTGAACCAAACTGCAGAAAAAAGGAGCAGCAAGTGACCTTAATTACGCAGTTGCCAAACCCGGACATTTACAGAGAAAATTCGCAATTCCTTCTTTGAAAGGTCCCCACTTCTTCTGCAATGGGGAAATAAAAGATCTACTCGAAAAGAAAACGAATTTATAAGACCATCAGTATCCACATATGTCACACTTATTTTTCTCCTCTGACTTTGCGTAGCTATATATGTCTGAATAAAGTAACGAAAAAAACAGCCCAGCTAGCAAGTATTAAATATTTCTCTATGTTAGATCTACGAATGACGTATTACTAAATATGTAGATCTCGATGGACATTCAAAGCAGTTTACGACATTTGTTACTAACGAAGTTCAATATAATGTTTTTTAGTTTGGTCGACGCTCCGCCTATGTTTCAAACAGTGAATAGATTGGTCGAATAAATGAAAACGGGGGAAGTCTTGGCATATTTAGATGACGTTATCATACCAAATTGCACTATTGCCTTCTCAGAAAATTCGCTCGTGATTACTCCTTAATAACAAAGTCCGCAACAAAATACTTTTTACTCGTCGGAGC
This sequence comes from Anastrepha obliqua, assembly GCF_027943255.1. Taxonomy (NCBI): domain Eukaryota; kingdom Metazoa; phylum Arthropoda; class Insecta; order Diptera; family Tephritidae; genus Anastrepha; species Anastrepha obliqua. Next base: position 40,070,618 of record NC_072897.1, on the reverse strand, counting down.
TATAGCAAACAGTGTTTGAAACAATTATCAAAATTTCGATAATCGCTCCAGTGTTGGCGTTCTGCGATCAATTCGCGCAGCGTGAGGTTCACACCGACGCTAGTATTATCGGCCTCGTAGTCGTACTGATGCAATCGCACGATAGTAAAACGTGGAAATCAACAATTTACTACAGTCGTCACTGGTGACTGGTTGTTCAGCAGTTACCAAATTACGTGCTAACAAGCAACTCAAGCCTAAATGGCGGTTGAAAATATCAGAATTCTACTTCGAAGCCCTACATTGTTCCGGTAGCAAATTTGCTCATGTAGATGCGGTGAGTAGAGTAGAGTATTTTTTTGGAAACTAAAAAATGTTCAACTACTTTTTTGCAATTGTTTCTACATGAAGTCATTCGTGTAAGTAATGGCGATCATTTTGAACCCAGAATCATTAAAATCGGTTCATTTTCGACAAAGTTATGGGCATTTAAAAAAAAATTCTAATATAGATGCTTTCCATTTCAATTCAAAAGGGCTATTCGGGCTATTAAAATAGGGCTATTAAAATCAGTTCATTTTTGACTAAGTTATGGGCATTTAAAAAAAATGTTTCTTATATAATTAAAAAAAAAATCGATTTTGAGTCGAAAAAAAAAATTGCCGATAACTCTTGAAAAAGATTTTTTTCGGGCGAACAAAAAACTACGTGTCTCATTATTTTGACCATAGAGCAACATATTTGAGTTACAACGAAATCGAAGAACATCACCCGAATAGCCCGGTTGAATTGGAATGGAAAGCATCTATATTAAAAATTATATCACGGCGTATATTGAATGCTGTTGTAGATCACAATCCAGTGTGACACAAGGTGCAATGCACTTTGTACATTGGCCCTTTTATTCGTAGTAAAAATATCGATCGAGCGACAAAAACGGAAAAAGTGTTTTGATGAAAAACATTCATGTTCTCGATTACATCGTAAATATTATTTAGTCGTTATCGAGAACGAAGCACTCGCTACTGGTAAGTCGCGAAAATTAGAGCTAAAGTATCCCGGTCCGTATCATATCGTAAAGGTTTTAAACAACGATCGGTATCTAATAGAAGATGTACCGGGTATGCCTATAAAGTCGCGTAATTTTTACTAATCTAGAAAACTTAAGCCCTGATATGGCATCTGTCCTTAACTCTATGATGATTACTGAAGTTGTACCGATTCTGTAGACAACCAAATCGGGGACGATTCCAAAGGACCGTGTGTCAGCGTGCAGGTAATTCTGCACCTAAATAGTCTTACGAACAATGTAGCAACATCAGACTCGAATGCAGGGAGTGGAGTTTCAGCGTTGGTTGACCACGGAAGCAGTGAAATTGAAATTTAATTAAAAGCTTTGTAAACTTTCTTAAATGCAAATACATACTTCGTGTAAATTGAAACTAAAGTAAAGACGTCTTGTTACACATGCTTCAAAGAACTAACTTCGTTTAATGCATTGCGAAGTGATGCAGTTGATGTATTGGAAGTGTCGAAATTTTACATGGAAAAGAACAAATTATCACACAGAGAAAAAAGCTGCCCGTTATAACCCAAACGACATTAAAAAATCGACAAAATGCTCGCAAATGATATACACGATAAATGCGAATATGCAAGTATTTACATAGTGTGACAGTAGTCCCGCGTGATCTGTCAAAATAAACCCTTGCACTCTAATCAGCCTTTATTTAGGATTTTTCTGAACTAATTGGGCTTGTGTGCTTCTATTTTTGATCAGAATAAACTTAGGGCAAAAATTTGGTTGTAGTGTTGCTTAAAATCAAATTAGAATTATTTTGGACTTCACCTTGTATAACATTTTTCTTCTGTGGCCTCTAATAGTAACGTTAGGCGAAGCTCAAAACGATACTTACCTGCTAGAATTTCTTGGAAATTTGTATAATAAATATGTATGTTAAAACAAACCGTTTCAGAGACCATTGCCCAGTAATAACCAGCAGAATTTACGAGGGGAAGCACACAAAAGAGAGCGTGAAAGCGATAGGCAATCCCCTTTACCTAAAATTCAGAGGATAAATCATCTAAACCAGAATCTCGATGAAGGAAATTATTGTGAAAATAAAATACAAAGCGAGTTTTTTGAGGAAATAAATTTTTTAGGAGGAAGTCGCTCCTGCCATATGTAAGCAGGGAGCTGGCAGGGCGACCAATAAAGTTTTTAATTGATACAGGAGCGGGGAAGAATTACATAAAATATGATGAAAATTTAAAAGGGATTAAAAAAATTGATAAACCGTTTAGGGTAGAGTCAATTCATGGCACCGCCGAAATAAATAAGAAATGTGTAGTGAATATTTTCGGAAGGAACTCGGTTTTTTACCCCCTTCCTGATTTAAAAACATTTGACGGTATAATAGGATTTGATTTTATGAAAGAAATTGAGGCAAAATTGGATCTAAAAGCAGGAATTTTACATTACGAAAGTGGTCAGGAAGAAATAAGATATTACAACTGTAAGGATGTGAATAGTGTAATGTTAAGTGTGTATCATATTAGTGATATGATTTCACTTATTTTAAAAAGACACTCAAAGGCTTTTGCGAACCCGAATGAAGCATTGCCGTTTAATACGAACGTAGTTGGCACAATAAGAACTGTGGATAGCCAACCGGTGTATTCCAAGTCGTATCCATATCCAATGGCAGCTTCAAAATTTATAAATGAAGAAATTTCAAATTTACTCCGAGATGGAATCATTCGTCCCTCTCGATCACCCTATAATAACCCTATTTGGGTCGTCGATAAAAAGGGATTCGACGACAATGGACAACAGAAAATGCGCATGGTAGTTGATTTTAGGAAATTGAATGGGAAAACAATTTCTGATAAATATCCCATTCCGGACACTTCTGTCATTTTGGCAAATATGGGGAAATCAGTTTTTTTTACAACTCTTGACTTAAAATCTGGTTTTCACCAGATCAAGCTTGCAGAAAAGGATAGGGAAAAAACCGCATTTTCAGTGAACAACGGGAAGTACGAGTTTTGCAGGCTTCCCTTTGGATTAAAAAATGCTGTCACGTCTACATTGACGATGTGATTATTTTTTCTAGCAGCAAGGAGCAACACTATAAATACATAGAAAGAGTCCTTACGAGACTTTATGAAGCAAATATGCGGGTTTCAGCAGAAAAATCCTAATTTGTAAGAGAAGAAGTTGAATTTTTAGGCTTCATTGTTTCAAAAGAAGGCATAAAAACATGTCCTGATAAAGTCAATGATATAATCAATTATCAAATTCCTAGTACGCTTGGTGGTCTACGATCATTTTTAGGATTATCAGGCTACTATAGAAGATTTGTTAAAGATTATGCTTCTATAGTAAAACCCCTCACGAATATAGTAAAACCCATCACAAAAGACGCATTGTTGTCTTTTGAAAAAGTAAAGAAGATTTTATCCTCGGAGGACGTGCTTCTTCTTTATCCAAATTATAGTAAACCTTTTGATCTAACGACAGATGCGTCAGCACATGCTGTTGGAGCAGTCTTATCACAGGGAGGTAGACCAATCACTATGATTTCCAGGACATTATCATCCAGTGAAGAAAATTACGCAATCAATGAAAGGGAACTGTTAGCAATTGTATGGGCCCTTCAAAAACTCCGAAATTATTTGTATGGAGTAAGGCATTTGAATATTTTTACAGACCATCAGCCCTTAACCTTTGCTGTATCGGACAAAAATCCAAATACAAAAATTAAGCGTTGGAGAGCGTTTGTCGAAGAATTTTCTCCAAATTTTTTTTATAAACCCGGGAAAGACAATCTTGTTGCCGATGCGTTGTCCCAGCAACACTTAAATGCTATAGAACATTCCGAAGATTCTACATCCGTCACGATGCATGGCGAAGAATATTTATCGGAAGTAATTCCAACGGTTGAAAACCCAGTGAATTCATTTCGGAATCAAATAATCCTTGAAAAAGGGAATTTATTCGGATTATTGACGGCAAGAAACAGGGCAGTTGTAACTGACTTAGAGGATATAATTTATTCTATAGTTTTAGGGAAAGTAAATATAGTAAGTCCTATTATTCTTGACACAAAAGAAATTTCAAAAATATTAATCACTGAGATCGCTGCAAATGTTAGTATAAGTGATATTATAAGTAATTCTAGGTTGAAAATTTTTCAAAATAATGAATTAATTTACTTTATAATTAAGTTTCCAAGAATAAAAAAAATTATGCAGCTTAGTTAGGGTGTTTCCATTGGCACACAACCAAAGGACAATATTTTTAGAAACTAATAAAGTTTCGGACTGTGGAGACTCAACCATTCCTGTCACAAATTGCACGACGGCACTAACAGCTAAATTTTGTAGAGTAAAATTAGATGCGACGTGTGTGCAACAACTGTTTAACAATCACAAAGCTACATGTAAAACTACATTCAACAAACTCGAACCAGTTGCCGAGGTAGACAATGGGGTAATTATAATAAATGACCAAACTGTTGAAGTTCAAGAAGCAGACAATTCATCAGTCACGATATCTGGCACCTTTTTAATAACTTTTGATAAAACAATTCACGTAAACGGTACGACTTTTGTCAACGAAAAGGCAATAGCAACACTCTACCCGGGAGTTCCTTCAACCCAGTTTGTGAATTTGACGGAAGATTTGGAGATTTTAAGCTTACCGTACCTACACAGAATCAATTTGAAGAATCTTGGATACATTGAAAAATTACATGACGACATTCAAACTCGTTTAATTCAGGGAGGATCAATACTAATTATCATAGTCATCATTGTTGCCATAATATTTGTAATCAAAAAATACAAAGCAACCAAAGTGAAAAAGGATAAGATAGAAAGAGATGAGATAGCAGCAAAGATCATAAAAGCGGCCAAGGACGGCCTAAATTTACGAGGGGGGCAGTTAACACATGACTCCCATGAGTGACATATGAATACCATGTGCAGACTTAGCTACTTTGCATTAGCGTGGGAAAGCTAAACTTTTCATGGTCCCACGAATTAAATTCGCGCAACTGCAGCGGTAGGGATCATATTCATACTTACCGACAAGTGCAGACTACAACAACAACTCCATATTCAGCTACCTATGCAAACTACAATTAAATTCGCACAACTGCAGCGGTAGGGATCATATTCATACTTACTGGCAAGTGCAGACTACAACAACCACTCCATATTCAGCTACCTATGCAAACTACAACAACAACATTGGAATTCCACCAACAACAACAATAAAGTATTTGCCAGAAAAATAATTGTGCCAAGAATAGGGACAAGTTAGATTTTAATTTATAAGTTAAGTTCAGTTCCGTTTTTGACTCGAAATAAAGAAGAGCGCATCGTGCTACAAACAAAAACCTCCGGGTTTCTTTTTAATAAGCACATAGTGCTTTAAGGACAGTATTCGTTTCTTTAATAAGCACATAGTGCTTTAATCATAATTTATACATTTAAGTATGAAATTCGATTTCTTTTGCATGACCACCGCGTACACGTTTTACGAAGTCCAATCGTTGAACCCAATTTTCGACCACTCTTTTGCATAAGTCAGCCGAAATTCCAGCAATTTCGCGTTCAATATTGGCTCTGAGCTCACAAATCGTCGCCGGCTTGTTACTGTAGGCCAATGACTTCACATAACCCCAAAGAAAATAGTCTAGAGGCGTCAAATCACACGAGCGCGGCGGCCATTCGACCGGTCCATTTCTGGAAATAATGCGCTCATCGAACTTACTCTTCCACAAATCTATTGTAGCGTGTGCTGTGTGGCTTGTGGCCTCGTCCATACCATTCAATTGCGGCCAAAAATATTCGTTTATCATGTCGCGGTATCAATTTCCATTCACAGTAACGTGGCGATCGTTCTCGTCAACGAAAAAATATGGGCCAATTACGCCGCCGGCATGTAAACCGCACCAAACAGTGATTTTTTCGGGATGCAACGGTGCCTCATGAATCACGTGTGGATAGCTTTCTGCTCAGTAACGCATATTTTGCTTGTTGACAAAGCCATTGAGCCAAAAGTGAGCTTCATCACTGAAGATGATTTTCTGGAAAATCTGCTCTTGAAGTAGCAGCAACAGAACGATTATTTTCATAAAAAATTTGCACGATTTGCAATCGTTGCTCAAGTGTGTAGCGTTCCATGATGAATGAAGTTTACAAATGATAAGCGAAAAATAAAAAATATTGCGTCGTTCGCCCTCCCTATCGGAAAAAAGTTGAAGCGCACCTATTGAAAAACGCTATATGTAGGTATATACTTACTGTTAATTGAAACTAAAGTGAAAAAGAAAAATTGAAATTCATTCATCAAACCCGCATTTTAAAAGAGTGAGACTCCGTTGACTCATCGAAAATCGAGACTCCTTTGCATTTAGGTTTTAGTATTGCGATCATCGATAGTTAAAATTGTGCTCGTTGCTATATGCAAAATTCGAGAAACATCGTTCACTTCGTTTCTCTCGTTCATCGTAAATATTTCTTTCAGCACGAAAAAGCTGATGAGAACCCACTAAAACGTTGCTATTTTAAAATTGTGTGTAGTGCTCCAAGAAGATTGCAAGAAACATCGTTTACAATTTTTCTCTTGTTCAGCGTAAATATTTATCTCCGTCTTCAACTCGGTACATATTGTTAACCAAAACAAAACGTAGAAATGGAAATCCTTCGTTCCTCAAACGTACTTAAACAAATGTGTAAAAATGCAGGACTTCCAAGCGCTGAAAATAAAAATGCGTTCATAAAACGTTTAGAACAGAGCATAATTTAAAGACCAAATGTGTTAACAACGAAAAATGAATACTGTACTACTCCACTATGAAATTCATACGTTTAAAAATATAAAATAGAATATTATAGATGTACGAGTATAATAATATAAGAAGTAAAGAATTTGTAACAAAGTTCAATAAAAATTTAAGCAATTGAATTACTTCGTACCATTTATTTTGCAATTAATCCTTGTTTACTTTAAAAGAAATTAAATTGACGACAAAGAAACCATATGCTTCAAAACGTAGTTTATTCAATATTACTATTTATACTTTTGGGAAATTTCTGGCTAAGAGTATATATTCTAAACGGCTTGTATTTAATTTATTCTTTGCTTGGAACAAATAAATTTTTAATCATAAAAAATTTGTTCGCCAAAATACGTGGAAGTAAAAAAAGAAAATTTTTTGAGTTGATGATACAAACTGTTATCTAAATTCCTCCAGAACTAAATTATTCAATATTACTTCCATTATAAAAATGTTTTTCGCTTCCTGGATTAGTAATTCTACTTGAATTTTAAAATCATATGTAGTTGCTAACATCACAAGTAAAAGGGTTATCAAAGAGATCAATGCAATTCGGAAGTCCCTTAATGTCTTCAAACCTGTTTTCAATTAAAGAAAAGAGTTTTCTTTTTCCTTTCAGTAAATAAATTATCCCTCCGCAAACCCTGAAAATTATCAAAATATCCCACTGCATATTACCAAACGCATTTGGAATCATAAAATATTTTTTTTCCAATCATTTTATTATATAATTATAATTATATTATTATTAAATTATATAAATATAAAATTACCAGCGCAGTCACTGCTTATGTTGCTTCTTTGCTGTCAGAACCATAGATGACTAGATGTGAAGCTCTTTTTCTCGTGAGAACGTGAGAAAATGTGCATTTTTTATAAAATTCGCCAATATTGCCACACCGGTAGAAACATGAATTGGGTATTTATTGGGCATTACGTACGTAATGAAGAACGTTATTTAAATACTAGTTTAGTGTTGTCACAAAGCGTAGCGAAATTAGAAAAGACGATTTAGAAATAGGCAACAAGAAAATTATTTTGTAATATGAATTGATTTCGTACCCCAATTTGTCTGCTTGCCAGTAGACGGTGCCTGTACCGACAAACTTGCACACGATGCAATCGCTGGGGTCACGAATTTCAGGCGCCAGTGCCAATGCAGACAATTGGGGTTGGTTCCATTAAAAACCAAATGCCACATATTCAGTCTACCCCAGTTTCATTAAACGCAATTCATTTCATACAACGTCTCGAAATCGTACAAAATGCACACTGCATTTATCATAGGGTTTTTCTAGGTGCGGCGCAGCAAAAGAGTAAGTAACAGCTAAAAAGTTGATCGATTCACTGCAAGTAGTATACACTTCATGGTTCGAGTTTTCAAATCGGTTGATCAGTGATTTTCCATGCTTGCAAAACATTGCTGGCTTGCATTTAAAAATATCACAATTGAACAGCTCACGGTATGAAAAGAAATATTTCTAAAACGATATTGTTATTCACATCGTGAACAGTATGTATTAATGATGATGATTTGAAAAAAAAAATCTAACGATTACTCTCACATTACAGTAACTTGCCATGTGATATGAACAATTATAATAGTTTTAACGAACTGATGCGTGTTCCACAATATAAGCCAAAAACAATGCCACAAACAAACTCTACGTCCGTTCCGCGAAATACATACATAAAATCAAACCAAAGTGTGAAGTGCTACAATTGTTTAATAATGGGGCACTATTCGATTAAATGCCCAGAACCGCAGAAGAAAAAAGTCAACGCACTAATCATGTGACTGATAATTGTCCAGAAAAATCGAATAATACAGTGAAAGAATTTAATTATAGCGCCGAGTCGGTAGAAACCAGCTTAAGCGTGAATGCAAAACAAATTAAAATAAAAGGGTTAATGACAATTTTTTTTTGTAGATTCCGAAAATAGTCGCAGTGTTGTGAAAGAAAGCTTCGCAAGAGAGCCCGGCATACCTACTCCGTGCTGAATCACGTTAAATGATTTTTGGTGGAGAGAAAATTAGGACGATAATTGAAATAGAATGCGTGAAAAGGAGGAGAGTACTGATGCGATGAGAATAAGAGATTTAAGATCTAAGGCGGCGCGAAAAAAGTCCTATAGTCAAATTGATCGTGAGGTAAAATGCAGTGCACGGAGTGATAAGCGTAAGTATACAGAAAATTTCTGTCGAGAAGCTGAAGCAGCTGTTGCAACTAATCGCACCCGGGACCTTTTTAAAACATTGAAAAGGATGACACAAAACAAAAATACATCTTCAATGTCAATAAAAGACACAAACAGCAAACTTGTTACCTCAAAAGAACAGCAGCTTTCCATTCGGACATAGTTCTACCCGAACTTTTGAAAACCGATCCCAAGACCAGTACAAAAAGCTTATTTAACATACCATCAAAAAGTTCTGAGACACTAGTAACCGTCCAGATGGGCTGAAAGAAGGCGTGATCATCAAAATCCCAAAGAAAAGAAACCTTACAGAATGTAAAAACTGGACAGGTATTATTTTGCTAAGCACGTTAAACTAGATAATTGTACAGATCATCAACAAAAGACTTTCAACCAGAGCTCACGCCAGAACAGGCAGGCAATCATCCTAACCGCTCTTGCATTGATCACATTAACAGCCTCCGAGTAATTTTCGAACAATTCGTTGAATGGAGGGCCGCACTTTACCTTGACTTTGAAAAAGCGTTCGGCACATTGGGTCACTGTGGTAATGCTCTTTTGAGAGTAAGAGGGTCCCACGCAAAGTGATTCAGTTTGTTGAGGGCAGGATGCAGAATAAAGCATGGTGAGATTCTAGGTGATACGGCAAAAGTCACTAATTGATGCCTTCGAAAAATCTTTTGGCCAAATACAATCTCGAATGCTGATCTGTTGAGAACAATTGGATTTGATTGGCCACTCCTTCGTAGACAATGTGATGACTTAACAAGATGCACGATTGAGTAGAATCCTTAAGGCACCGTAGACGCGGAAGGCAGTCGAACACTTAAAGACGATTGTTGGATTTGGGCATCGTGAATTTAACCTGGAATGAAGTTAAAGGACTGACGTAGAATAGATCTAATTGCAAGGAACTTGTTGTGGAGCTTTGTTCTTTCCTGAAACCATACGATATAATAATAAGTGAACCAAACTGCAGAAAAAAGGAGCAGCAAGTGACCTTAATTACGCAGTTGCCAAACCCGGACATTTACAGAGAAAATTCGCAATTCCTTCTTTGAAAGGTCCCCACTTCTTCTGCAATGGGGAAATAAAAGATCTACTCGAAAAGAAAACGAATTTATAAGACCATCAGTATCCACATATGTCACACTTATTTTTCTCCTCTGACTTTGCGTAGCTATATAGGTCTGAATAAAGTAACGAAAAAAACAGCCCAGCTAGCAAGTATTAAATATTTCTCTATGTTAGATCTACGAATGACGTATTACTAAATATGTAGATCTCGATGGACATTCAAAGCAGTTTACGACATTTGTTACTAACGAAGTTCAATATAATGTTTTTTAGTTTGGTCGACGCTCCGCCTATGTTTCAAACAGTGAATAGATTGGTCGAATAAATGAAAACGGGGGAAGTCTTGGCATATTTAGATGACGTTATCATACCAAATTGCACTATTGCCTTCTCAGAAAATTCGCTCGTGATTACTCCTTAATAACAAAGTCCGCAACAAAATACTTTTTACTCGTCGGAGCTATAGCAAACAGTGTTTGAAACAATTATCAAAATTTCGATAATCGCTCCAGTGTTGGCGTTCTGCGATCAATTCGCGCAGCGTGAGGTTCACACCGACGCTAGTATTATCGGCCTCGTAGTCGTACTGATGCAATCGCACGATAGTAAAACGTGGAAATCAACAATTTACTACAGTCGTCACTGGTGACTGGTTGTTCAGCAGTTACCAAATTACGTGCTAACAAGCAACTCAAGCCTAAATGGCGGTTGAAAATATCAGAATTCTACTTCGAAGCCCTACATTGTTCCGGTAGCAAATTTGCTCATGTAGATGCGGTGAGTAGAGTAGAGTATTTTTTTGGAAACTAAAAAATGTTCAACTACTTTTTTGCAATTGTTTCTACATGAAGTCATTCGTGTAAGTAATGGCGATCATTTTGAACCCAGAATCATTAAAATCGGTTCATTTTCGACAAAGTTATGGGCATTTAAAAAAAAATTCTAATATAGATGCTTTCCATTTCAATTCAAAAGGGCTATTCGGGCTATTAAAATAGGGCTATTAAAATCGGTTCATTTTTGACTAAGTTATGGGCATTTAAAAAAAATGTTTCTTATATAATTAAAAAAAAAATCGATTTTGAGTCGAAAAAAAAATTGCCGATAACTCTTGAAAAAGATTTTTTTCGGGCGAACAAAAAACTACGTGTCTCATTATTTTGACCATAGAGCAACATATTTGAGTTACAACGAAATCGAAGAACATCACCCGAATAGCCCGGTTGAATTGGAATGGAAAGCATCTATATTAAAAATTATATCACGGCGTATATTGAATGCTGTTGTAGATCACAATCCAGTGTGACACAAGGTGCAATGCACTTTGTACATTGGCCCTTTTATTCGTAGTAAAAATATCGATCGAGCGACAAAAACGGAAAAAGTGTTTTGATGAAAAACATTCATGTTCTCGATTACATCGTAAATATTATTTAGTCGTTATCGAGAACGAAGCACTCGCTACTGGTAAGTCGCGAAAATTAGAGCTAAAGTATCCCGGTCCGTATCATATCGTAAAGGTTTTAAACAACGATCGGTATCTAATAGAAGATGTACCGGGTATGCCTATAAAGTCGCGTAATTTTTACTAATCTAGAAAACTTAAGCCCTGATATGGCATCTGTCCTTAACTCTATGATGATTACTGAAGTTGTACCGATTCTGTAGACAACCAAATCGGGGACGATTCCAAAGGACCGTGTGTCAGCGTGCAGGTAATTCTGCACCTAAATAGTCTTACGAACAATGTAGCAACATCAGACTCGAATGCAGGGAGTGGAGTTTCAGCGTTGGTTGACCACGGAAGCAGTGAAATTGAAATTTAATTAAAAGCTTTGTAAACTTTCTTAAATGCAAATACATACTTCGTGTAAATTGAAACTAAAGTAAAGACGTCTTGTTACACATGCTTCAAAGAACTAACTTCGTTTAATGCATTGCGAAGTGATGCAGTTGATGTATTGGAAGTGTCGAAATTTTACATGGAAAAGAACAAATTATCACACAGAGAAAAAAGCTGCCCGTTATAACCCAAACGACATTAAAAAATCGACAAAATGCTCGCAAATGATATATACGATAAATGCGAATATGCAAGTATTTACATAGTGTGACAGTAGTCCCGCGTGATCTGTCAAAATAAACCCTTGCACTCTAATCAGCCTTTATTTAGGATTTTTCTGAACTAATTGGGCTTGTGTGCTTCTATTTTTGATCAGAATAAACTTAGGGCAAAAATTTGGTTGTAGTGTTGCTTAAAATCAAATTAGAATTATTTTGGACTTCACCTTGTATAACATTTTTCTTCTGTGGCCTCTAATAGTAACGTTAGGCGAAGCTCAAAACGACACTTACCTGCTAGAATTTCTTGGAAATTTGTATAATAAATATATATGTTAAAACAAACCGTTTCAGAGACCATTGCCCAGTAATAACCAGCAGAATTTACGAGGGGAAGCACACAAAAGAGAGCGTGAAAGCGATAGGCAATCCCCTTTACCTAAAATTCAGAGGATAAATCATCTAAACCAGAATCTCGATGAAGGAAATTATTGTGAAAATAAAATACAAAGCGAGTTTTTTGAGGAAATAAATTTTTTAGGAGGAAGTCGCTCCTGCCATATGTAAGCAGGGAGCTGGCAGGGCGACCAATAAAGTTTTTAATTGATACAGGAGCGGGGAAGAATTACATAAAATATGATGAAAATTTAAAAGGGATTAAAAAAATTGATAAACCGTTTAGGGTAGAGTCAATTCATGGCACCGCCGAAATAAATGAGAAATGTGTAGTGAATATTTTCGGAAGGAACTCGGTTTTTTACCCCCTTCCTGATTTAAAAACATTTGACGGTATAATAGGATTTGATTTTATGAAAGAAATTGAGGCAAAATTGGATCTAAAAGCAGGAATTTTACATTACGAAAGTGGTCAGGAAGAAATAAGATATTACAACTGTAAGGATGTGAAAAGTGTAATATTAAGTGGAAATCCTACAGTTAAGTCAGATGATAGTGATATGATTTCACTTATTTTAAAAAGACACTCAAAGGCTTTTGCGAACCCGAATGAAGCATTGCCGTTTAATACGAACGTAGTTGGCACAATAAGAACTGTGGATAGCCAACCGGTGTATTCCAAGTCGTATCCATATCCAATGGCAGCTTCAAAATTTATAAATGAAGAAATTTCAAATTTACTCCGAGATGGAATCATTCGTCCCTCTCGATCACCCTATAATAACCCTATTTGGGTCGACGATAAAAAGGGATTCGACGACAATGGACAACAGAAAATGCGCATGGTAGTTGATTTTAGGAAATTGAATGGGAAAACAATTTCTGATAAATATCCCATTCCGGACACTTCTGTCATTTTGGCAAATATGGGGAAATCAGTTTTTTTTACAACTCTTGACTGGAAATCTGGTTTTCACCAGATCAAGCTTGCAGAAAAGGATAGGGAAAAAACCGCATTTTCAGTGAACAACGGGAAGTACGAGTTTTGCAGGCTTCCCTTTGGATTAAAAAATGCTCCAGGAATTTTTCAAAGGGCGATTGATGATATTTTAAGAGCAGAAATAGGAAAATACTGTCACGTCTACATTGACGATGTGATTATTTTTTCTAGCAGCAAGGAGCAACACTATAAATACATAGAAATAGTCCTTACGAGACTTTATGAAGCAAATATGCGGGTTTCAGCAGAAAAATCCTAATTTGTAAGAGAAGAAGTTGAATTTTTAGGCTTCATTGTTTCAAAAGAAGGCATAAAAACATGTCCTGATAAAGTCAATGATATAATCAATTATCAAATTCCTAGTACGCTTCGTGGTCTACGATCATTTTTAGGATTATCAGGCTACTATAGAAGATTTGTTAAAGATTATGCTTCTATAGTAAAACCCCTCACGAATATAGTAAAACCCATCACGAAAGACGCATTGTTGTCTTTTGAAAAAGTAAAGAAGATTTTGTCCTCGGAGGACGTGCTTCTTCTTTATCCAAATTATAGTAAACCTTTTGATCTAACGACAGATGCGTCAGCACATGCTGTTGGAGCAGTCTTATCACAGGGAGGTAGACCAATCACTATGATTTCCAGGACATTATCATCCAGTGAAGAAAATTACGCAATCAATGAAAGGGAACTGTTAGCAATTGTATGGGCCCTTCAAAAACTCCGAAATTATTTGTATGGAGTAAGGCATTTGAATATTTTTACAGACCATCAGCCCTTAACCTTTGCTGTATCGGACAAAAATCCAAATACAAAAATTAAGCGTTGGAGAGCGTTTGTCGAAGAATTTTCTCCAAATTTTTTTTATAAACCTGGGAAAGACAATCTTGTTGCCGATGCGTTGTCCCGGCAACACTTAAATGCTATAGAACATTCCGAAGATTCTACATCCGTCACGATGCATGGCGAAGAATATTTATCGGAAGTAATTCCAACGGTTGAAAACCCAGTGAATTCATTTCGGAATCAAATAATCCTAGAAAAAGGGAATTTATTCGGATTATTGACGGCAAGAAACAGGGCAGTTATAACTGTATTAGAGGATATAATTTATTCTATAGTTTTAGGGAAAGTAAATATAGTAAGTCCTATTATTCTTGACACAAAAGAAATTTCAAAAATATTAATCACTGAGATCGCTGCAAATGTTAGTATAAGTGATATTATAAGTAATTCTAGGTTGAAAATTTTTCAAAATAATGAATTAATTTACTTTATAATTAAGTTTCCAAGAATAAAAAAAATTATGCAGTTTAGTTAGGGTGTTTCCAGTGGCACACAACCAAAGGACAATATTTTTAGAAACTAATAAAGTTTCGGACTGTGGAGACTCAACCATTCCTGTCACAAATTGCACGACGGCACTAACAGCTAAATTTTGTAGAGTAAAATTAGATGCGACGTGTGTGCAACAACTGTTTAACAATCACAAAGCTACATGTAAAACTACATTCAACAAACTCGAACCAGTTGCCGAGGTAGACAATGGGGTAATTATAATAAATGACCAAACTGTTGAAGTTCAAGAAGCAGACAATTCATCAGTCACGATATCTGGCACCTTTTTAATAACTTTTGATAAAACAATTCACGTAAACGGTACGACTTTTGTCAACGAAAAGGCAATAGCAACACTCTACCCGGGAGTTCCTTCAACCCAGTTTGTGAATTTGACGGAAGATTTGGAGATTTTAAGCTTACCGTACCTACACAGAATCAATTTGAAGAATCTTGGATACATTGAAAAATTACATGACGACATTCAAACTCGTTTAATTCAGGGAGGATCAATACTAATTATCATAGTCATCATTGTTGCCATAATATTTGTAATCAAAAAATACAAAGCAACCAAAGTGAAAAAGGATAAGATAGAAAGAGATGAGATAGCAGCAAAGATCATAAAAGCGGCCGAGGACGGCCTAAATTTACGAGGGGGGCAGTTAACACATGACTCCCATGAGTGACATATGAATACCATGTGCAGACTTAGCTACTTTGCATTAGCGTGGGAAAGCTAAACTTTTCATGGTCCCACGAATTAAATTCGCGCAACTGCAGCGGTAGGGATCATATTCATACTTACCGACAAGTGCAGACTACAACAACAACTCCATATTCAGCTACCTATGCAAACTACAATTAAATTCGCACAACTGCAGCGGTAGGGATCATATTCATACTTACTGGCAAGTGCAGACTACAACAACCACTCCATATTCAGCTACCTATGCAAACTACAATAACAACATTGGAATTCCACCAACAACAACAATAAAGTATTTGCCAGAAAAATAATTGTGCCAAGAATAGGGACAAGTTAGATTTTAATTTATAAGTTAAGTTCAGTTCCGTTTTTGACTCGAAATAAAGAAGAGCGCATCGCGCTACAAACAAAAACCTCCGGGTTTCTTTTTAATAAGCACATAGTGCTTTAAGGACAGTTTTCGTTTCTTTAATAAGCACATAGTGCTTTAATCATAATTTATACATTTAAGTATGAAATTCGATTTCTTTTGCATGACCACCGCGTACACGTTTTACGAAGTCCAATCGTTGAACCCAATTTTCGACCACTCTTTTGCATAAGTCGGCCGAAATTCCAGCAATTTCGCGTTCAATATTGGCTCTGAGCTCACAAATCGTCGCCGGCTTGTTACTGTAGACCAATGACTTCACATAACCCCAAAGAAAATAGTCTAGAGGCGTCAAATCACACGAGCGCGGCAGCCATTCGACCGGTCCATTTCTGGAAATAATGCGCTCATCGAACTTACTCTTCCACAAATCAATTGTAGCGTGTGCTGTGTGGCTTGTGGCCCCGTCCATACCATTCAATTGCGGCCAAAAATATTCGTTTATCATGTCGCGGTATCAATTTCCATTCACAGTAACGTGGCGATCGTTCTCGTCAACGAAAAAATATGGGCCAATTACGCCGCCGGCATGTAAACCGCACCAAACAGTGATTTTTTCGGGATGCAACGGTGCCTCATGAATCACGTGTGGATAGCTTTCTGCTCAGTAACGCATATTTTGCTTGTTGACAAAGCCATTGAGCCAAAAGTGAGCTTCATCACTGAAGATGATTTTCTGGAAAATCTGCTCTTGAAGTAGCAGCAACAGAACGATTATTTTCATAAAAAATTTGCACGATTTGCAATCGTTGCTCAAGTGTGTAGCGTTCCATGATGAATGAAGTTTACAAATGATAAGCGAAAAATAAAAAATATTGCGTCGTTCGCCCTCCCTATCGGAAAAAAGTTGAAGCGCACCTATTGAAAAACGCTATATGTAGGTATATACTTACTGTTAATTGAAACTAAAGTGAAAAAGAAAAATTGAAATTCATTCATCAAACCCGCATTTTAAAAGAGTGAGACTCCGTTGACTCATCGAAAATCGAGACTCCTTTGCATTTAGATTTTAGTATTGCGATCATCGATAGTTAAAATTGTGCTCGTTGCTATATACAAAATTCGAGAAACATCGTTCACTTCGTTTCTCTCGTTCATCGTAAATATTTCTTTCAGCACGAAAAAGCTGATGAGAACCCACTAAAACGTTGCTATTTTAAAATTGTGTGTAGTGCTCCAAGAAGATTGCAAGAAACATCGTTTACAATTTTTCTCTTGTTCAGCGTAAATATTTATCTCCGTCTTCAACTCGGTACATATTGTTAACCAAAACAAAACGTAGAAATGGAAATCCTTCGTTCCTCAAACGTACTTAAACAAATGTGTAAAAATGCAGGACTTCCAAGCGCTGAAAATAAAAATGCGTTTATAAAACGTTTAGAACAGAGCATAATTTAAAGACCAAATGTGTTAACAACGAAAAATGAATACTGTACTACTCCACTATAAAATTCATACGTTTAAAAATATAAAATAGAATATTATAGATGTACGAGTATAATAATATAAGAAGTAAAGAATTTGTAACAAAGTTCAACAAAAATTTAAGCAATTCAATTACTTCGTACCATTTATTTTGCAATTAATCCTTGTTTACTTTAAAAGAAATTAAATTGACGACAAAGAAACCATATGCTTCAAAACGTAGTTTATTCAATATTACTATTTATACTTTTGGGAAATTTCTGGCTAAGAGTATATATTCTAAACGGCTTGTATTTAATTTATTCTTTACTTGGAACAAATAAATTTTTAATCATAAAAAATTTGTTCGCCAAAATACGTGGAAGTAAAAAAAGAAAATTTTTTGAGTTGATGATACAAACTGTTATCTAAATTCCTCCAGAACTAAATTATACAATATTACTTCCATTATAAAAATGTTTTTCGCTTCCTGGATTAGTAATTCTACTTGAATTTTAAAATCATATATAGTTGCTAACATCACAAGTAAAAGGGTTATCAAAGAGATCAATGCAATTCGGAAGTCCCTTAATGTCTTCAAACCTGTTTTCAATTAAAGAAAAGAGTTTTCTTTTTCCTTTCAGTAAATAAATTATCCCTCCGCAAACCCTGAAAATTATCAAAATATCCCACTGCATATTACCAAACGCATTTGGAATCATAAAATATTTTTTTTCCAATCATTTTATTATATAATTATAATTATATTATTATTAAATTATATAAATATAAAATTACCAGCGCAGTCACTGCTTATGTTGCTTCTTTGCTGTCAGAACCATAGATGACTAGATGTGAAGCTCTTTTTCTCGTGAGAACGTGAGAAAATGTGCATTTTTTATAAAATTCGCCAATATTGCCACACCGGTAGAAACATGAATTGGGTATTTATTGGGCATTACGTACGTAATGAAGAACGTTATTTAAATACTAGTTTAGTGTTCAGCCAGTGCCAATGCAGACAATTGGGGTTGGTTCCATTAAAAACCAAATGCCACATATTCAGTCTACCCCAGTTTCATTAAACGCAATTCATTTCATACAACGTCTCGAAATCGTACAAAATGCACACTGCATTTATCATAGGGTTTTTCTAGGTGCGGCGCAGCAAAAGAGTAAGTAACAGCTAAAAAGTTGATCGATTCACTGCAAGTAGTATACACTTCATGGTTCGAGTTTTCAAATCGGTTGATCAGTGATTTTCCATGCTTGCAAAGCATTGCTGACTTGCATTTAAAAATATCACAATTGAACAGCTCACGGTATGAAAAGAAATATTTCTAAAACGATATTGTTATTCACATCGTGAACAGTATGTATTAATGATGATGATTTGAAAAAAAAAAATCTAACGATTACTCTCACATTACAGTAACTTGCCATGTGATATGAACAATTATAATAGTTTTAACGAACTGATGCGTGTTCCACAATATAAGCCAAAAACAATGCCACAAACAAACTCTACGTCCGTTCCGCGAAATACATACATAAAATCAAACCAAAGTGTGAAGTGCTACAATTGTTTAATAATGGGGCACTATTCGATTAAAAAAAAAAGTCCTATAGTCAAATTGATCGTGAGGTAAAATGCAGTGCACGGAGTGATAAGCGTAAGTATACAGAAAATCTCTGTCGAGAAGCTGAAGCAGCTGTTGCAACTAATCGCACCCGGGACCTTTTTAAAACATTGAAAAGGATGACACAAAACAAAAATACATCTTCAATGTCAATAAAAGACACAAACAGCAAACTTGTTACCTCAAAAGAACAGCAGCTTTCCATTCGGACATAGTTCTACCCGAACTTTTGAAAACCGATCCCAAGACCAGTACAAAAAGCTTATTTAACATACCATCAAAAAGTTCTGAGACACTAGTAACCGTCCAGATGGGCTGAAAGAAGGCGTGATCATCAAAATCCCAAAGAAAAGAAACCTTACAGAATGTAAAAACTGGACAGGTATTATTTTGCTAAGCACGTTAAACTAGATAATTGTACAGATCATCAACAAAAGACTTTCAATCAGAGCTCACGCCAGAACAGGCAGGCAATCATCCTAACCGCTCTTGCATTGATCACATTAACAGCCTCCGAGTAATTTTCGAACAATTCGTTGAATGGAGGGCCGCACTTTACCTTGACTTTGAAAAAGCGTTCGGCACATTGGGTCACTGTGGTAATGCTCTTTTGAGAGTAAGAGGGTCCCACGCAAAGTGATTCAGTTTGTTGAGGGCAGGATGCAGAATAAAGCATGGTGAGATTCTAGGTGATACGGCAAAAGTCACTAATTGATGCCTTCGAAAAATCTTTTGGCCAAATACAATCTCGAATGCTGATCTGTTGAGAACAATTGGATTTGATTGGCCACTCCTTCGTAGACAATGTGATGACTTAACAAGATGCACGATTGAGTAGAATCCTTAAGGCACCGTAGACGCGGAAGGCAGTCGAACACTTAAAGACGATTGTTGGATTTGGGCATCGTGAATTTAACCTGGAATGAAGTTAAAGGACTGACGTAGAATAGATCTAATTGCAAGGAACTTGTTGTGGAGCTTTGTTCTTTCCTGAAACCATACGATATAATAATAAGTGAACCAAACTGCAGAAAAAAGGAGCAGCAAGTGACCTTAATTACGCAGTTGCCAAACCCGGACATTTACAGAGAAAATTCGCAATTCCTTCTTTGAAAGGTCCCCACTTCTTCTGCAATGGGGAAATAAAAGATCTACTCGAAAAGAAAACGAATTTATAAGACCATCAGTATCCACATATGTCACACTTATTTTTCTCCTCTGACTTTGCGTAGCTATATATGTCTGAATAAAGTAACGAAAAAAACAGCCCAGCTAGCAAGTATTAAATATTTCTCTATGTTAGATCTACGAATGACGTATTACTAAATATGTAGATCTCGATGGACATTCAAAGCAGTTTACGACATTTGTTACTAACGAAGTTCAATATAATGTTTTTTAGTTTGGTCGACGCTCCGCCTATGTTTCAAACAGTGAATAGATTGGTCGAATAAATGAAAACGGGGGAAGTCTTGGCATATTTAGATGACGTTATCATACCAAATTGCACTATTGCCTTCTCAGAAAATTCGCTCGTGATTACTCCTTAATAACAAAGTCCGCAACAAAATACTTTTTACTCGTCGGAGCTATAGCAAACAGTGTTTGAAACAATTATCAAAATTTCGATAATCGCTCCAGTGTTGGCGTTCTGCGATCAATTCGCGCAGCGTGAGGTTCACACCGACGCTAGTATTATCGGCCTCGTAGTCGTACTGATTCAATCGCACGATAGTAAAACGTGGAAATCAACAATTTACTACAGTCGTCACTGGTGACTGGTTGTTCAGCAGTTACCAAATTACGTGCTAACAAGCAACTCAAGCCTAAATGGCGGTTGAAAATATCAGAATTCTACTTCGAAGCCCTACATTGTTCCGGTAGCAAATTTGCTCATGTAGATGCGGTGAGTAGAGTGGAGTATTTTTTTGGAAACTAAAAAATGTTCAACTACTTTTTTGCAATTGTTTCTACATGAAGTCATTCGTGTAAGTAATGGCGATCATTTTGAACCCAGAATCATTAAAATCGGTTCATTTTCGACAAAGTTATGGGCATTTAAAAAAAAATTCTAATATAGATGCTTTCCATTTCAATTCAAAAGGGCTATTCGGGCTATTAAAATAGGGCTATTAAAATCGGTTCATTTTTGACTAAGTTATGGGCATTTAAAAAAAATGTTTCTTATATAATTAAAAAAAAAATCGATTTTGAGTCGAAAAAAAAAATTGCCGATAACTCTTGAAAAAGATTTTTTTCGGGCGAACAAAAAACTACGTGTCTCATTATTTTGACCATAGAGCAACATATTTGAGTTACAACGAAATCGAAGAACATCACCCGAATAGCCCGGTTGAATTGGAATGGAAAGCATCTATATTAAAAATTATATCACGGCGTATATTGAATGCTGTTGTAGATCACAATCCAGTGTGACACAAGGTGCAATGCACTTTGTACATTGGCCCTTTTATTCGTAGTAAAAATATCGATCGAGCGACAAAAACGGAAAAAGTCTTTTGATGAAAAACATTCATGTTCTCGATTACATCGTAAATATTATTTAGTCGTTATCGAGAACGAAGCACTCGCTACTGGTAAGTCGCGAAAATTAGAGCTAAAGTATCCCGGTCCGTATCATATCGTAAAGGTTTTAAACAACGATCGGTATCTAATAGAAGATGTACCGGGTATGCCTATAAAGTCGCGTAATTTTTACTAATCTAGAAAACTTAAGCCCTGATATGGCATCTGTCCTTAACTCTATGATGATTACTGAAGTTGTACCGATTCTGTAGACAACCAAATCGGGGACGATTCCAAAGGACCGTGTGTCAGCGTGCAGGTAATTCTGCACCTAAATAGTCTTACGAACAATGTAGCAACATCAGACTCGAATGCAGGGAGTGGAGTTTCAGCGTTGGTTGACCACGGAAGCAGTGAAATTGAAATTTAATTAAAAGCTTTGTAAACTTTCTTAAATGCAAATACATACTTCGTGTAAATTGAATCTAAAGTAAAGACGTCTTGTTACACATGCTTCAAAGAACTAACTTCGTTTAATGCATTGCGAAGTGATGCAGTTGATGTATTGGAAGTGTCGAAATTTTACATGGAAAAGAACAAATACGCACACAGAGAAAAAAGCTGCCCGTTATAACCCAAACGACATTAAAAAATCGACAAAATGCTCGCAAATGATATACACGATAAATGCGAATATGCAAGTATTTACATAGTGTGACAGTAGTCCCGCGTGATCTGTCAAAATAAACCCTTGCACTCTAATCAGCCTTTATTTAGGATTTTTCTGAACTAATTGGGCTTGTGTGCTTCTATTTTTGATCAGAATAAACTTAGGGCAAAAATTTGGTTGTAGTGTTGCTTAAAATCAAATTAGAATTATTTTGGACTTCACCTTGTATAACATTTTTCTTCTGTGGCCTCTAATAGTAACGTTAGGCGAAGCTCAAAACGATACTTACCTGCTAGAATTTCTTGGAAATTTGTATAATAAATATGTATGTTAAAACAAACACTTCTTGACTTTTTGGAAAAAAAAATCCCCTGATATTTGAAGAGCGCGAACAATCGTAGATGGCCAATTTAAAACTAAGACAAAACAGTGATAGCGATATCAACATATCATACTTTATAAATAGGCGAAAACAAAGGGTGATCCGTAATGCATAACTTCTTCAATTTTGTTTTTGTTTTTTAACGAGGTGTAAAAGCAATCGAAAACCTCTGTCAGTATGGGACTTTAACGCCACTAAAAGCACCTCAAGTCCGACGGTTCATCCTACAGGGAAACCGTTTTAGTAATTACGTCTGTAGGCCGTCGTGGTCGTTGCTAGGTCCTCGCGTTCCTTAACGAACCTTCTACAATAGAAGGCCACATGTTCGACCGTCTCTTCTTCGTCCAAGCACTCTGGACAATAAGGGCTACCAGCTAAGTCTAGACGATGCAGATATTTTTGGAAACATGCGTCTCCACTTAATAGCTGCGTTAGGAAGAAATCAACGTCTCCGTGTTTCCGACAGATCCACTCGTTAATCCGTGGGATCAACCTATGTGTCTACCGGCCATTTGATGACTGGTCCCACTTTGATTGCCAGTCAGCTATCGAGGTAGAACGTTCTGCTTGTTTGAATTCGTCTGTCGGCTTCATACCTTGCGAGCAATACAACCTCTTCTGTAAGTTTGCCCGGATGTTTATAGGCATTTTGCTAGCTATGACGCAGATTGCATCGTCCGACACCGATCTATAGGCACATGTGGTCCTCAACGCACTTGTTCTACTGACCTGCAGTAGTTCTTTAAAATGGCACTTTTTTGCTCCAGCCTAGATTGGAGAGGCGTACAACATTATGGAGTCTGTCACAGTGGAAAGAATTTTTCTCCTGGCACCCTGTGGTCCTCCTAAGCTCGGTAGCATGCCCGTAAGTGCGTTGTTAACCTCTGCCGGCTTCACACTAACAGCTTTAAGATGATCCCTGAATGTTAGTCTGGTATCAATGTACATGCCAAGATATTTCATAGACTTCTGGGATTCTATATCGTGGCCACCAACTGATGTTGATAGCTTTTCTCCCTGCTTGCTTCTGCTGATCAGCACCAGTTCTGGTTTTTGGGCAGCTAGTTCCAGGCTGGCGTTATTCAACCACCATTGTATTCTTGTTATGGCATCATTACATACATGTTGCAATCTGTCTATGTGCTTATCAATCACTACCAGTGCGATATCGTCGGCGTATCCCACTATGGTTGTATTAGCGGACATTTCAATTTTAAGAATGCCATCATACATAGCGTTCCATAGAGTTGGTCTAAGAACAGATCCATGCGGTACACCACCTGTCAGGCTGTAGCTCTTTGGGCCCTTCTCTGTGTCATACTGCAATACTCTCTGGTTTAAGAAGCTCCGGATGATTCTAATACGATACTTTGGTACCGAGAAGCTGCTGAGTGCATTCAAAATATTTGCCCAATTGGCCGTATTAAATGCGGTTTTTATTGCTAATGTCATAACTGCACATTTTTTCGTCGCTCTGGAGCCATTGAATTTTTTAACAGCCTTTTTGGCCAAATCAACTACCATCGCTATTGCATCAACAGTAGATCTGGCTCTACGAAAACCGAACTGATTGTCTGAGAGACCTCTTGGCCCCTCCAGATACTCCCGTAATCTTTCGCTTAATATTCTTTCGAATACCTTCCCAATGGTATCGAGCATACACAGCGGTCTGTATGACGATGGCTGATCCGGCTGCTTTCCCGGTTTTAGTAATAATACTAGACGCTGCTTTTTCCAACTCTTTGGGAATGTACCTTCGGCCAGGCACAAATTATACAGGTTTACAAACACAGCCGGATTTGAGTACACCGCCGCTTTAAATGTCGAATTTGGTATGCCATCGGGCCCAGATGCTTTTTTGTCATTAATTCGCACCAATGTGCTTAATACTTTTGGCACTGTAACCGCCTGAATCTCATAATTTTCTCCCATATGCGTATAAATTCTGCTGCTTTCCTCCTGTGGAGGGAAGAGTGGGATGACCACCTTTTCAAGCTGTTCTGGGCAAGTTGGTTGAGGTGCTTGGGGACCTCTTACTTTGGGCATGCCCGTCTTATAGGCGATACCCCATAGATTGTCTTCCACGTCGTCGATCACTTTTTTAAAGCATACCTTTTGCCCGTAGTTCTTCGAATTCTGGTCTTCCCCTCGCTCTTTGAGATCGTCTTCTTGCTTTATTGCATGTTTCGCGCAGCTCACCTATCTCAGTCGACCATCAATACACCGGTTTTCTGTTGGCAGGTTTCTTGCATCTAGGCATCGACATATCACAAGCTGTTTCCATATGACGCGCTATATGGTCGGCAATAATATCTGACGTGCCACCGGTAATTTTTAATTCTTCCCATTTTTCGCTGAAGACTTTTATGTTAAAAGACCTGGTCTTCCATGTTTTCGCTTGTACTCTGTGGCAGCTTGGCTTTTTAATGGTCTTGTTGATGTCTATTGCGATGGGGAGATGATCGCTATGCGCGTATAATTTGTCTTCCCGTTTCCATTTGACGTAGCTCGGTCTGCGAAAGCGATATCAATCACTCACTGTCCGTTGTGGCACCAGATCCAGGGTGCTTTCAATAACCGACCTCTCGTATTGGTTTTCCTGCTACCCCATGCCAGCGGCCAAGCATTATAATATCCAACGACCAGTATTGGGCGTTTTCCCCTGAGCTCTATTTCTATTAATGGTAACATGCATGCAAATTATTCCTGTGGCCATCTCGGTGGTGCGTAACAGCTCACTATGTACATGCTGTGCAGCTTTACCCATGTGAAGCCTGCACGCATAACTCTCATTCTGCATTGCCGTGTTCTGTTCCTAAGCACACAGATTGCTGCCAGTTTCTGGTTATCGCTTACCCAGTTGTACGACCCTTCTGCTGCATATGGCTCAGACAGCAATACCACATCAATATGTTCTTCGGCGACAGTTTGCCAAAGCAAATCTTGTGCGATCCTACTATGTTGAATGTTAAGCTGCAATACTTTCATGTTCGTCGACGTGCTGCGCCTTGGTACCGCGGACATTTAGCACTTCCTGCTGCATGCGGTCCAGCGCAGAGAGCACATCTTTCGTCCTGCTTACAGCTCGCGGCCTTGGGTCCCGTTGATTCACATCTCCTGCATTAGTTTGCTCGATCCGGCTCTTTACATGCTGCGGCCATATGACCATACCCCCAGCATCGGAAGCAGTACTTTGGGCTTACAACTTCTGACACGTAGCAGCGTATTCAACCAACTCTAAGATGGCCAATCTGCCGGTAAGGAAACGTCCGGCGTCTTAATTTTTGCATGTTCGGTCAGCGCATCTATTAGCTCTTCAGCCGTGCTCACGTCAGTGATGAGATCTCTGCATTGCACGATAACCATATGCGTACGTAAATCAACAATTGTCATGTTTGCAGAGACCTTTTCGATAGTTGCTTGAAACTTCGCAGTATTGGCGTCTTTTTTACGCCTGAGCTCTATCAGCAAACCACCTTTTTGCGTAAGTCGCATAGTTCTGACATTTTCACTGAGATCTTTTAGTTCTTCATTTGATTTTACTTTTCTCAGTATTTCTGCATAGGTTACCACATCGACTTTCTTTGCTATCACCAACGCATCTGCCCTGGGTTTTATTGCTTTGGCCACTCTCTTGTGATTTCGTGCATTCTTGTCATTTTTGTTTTGAATATTTGTCCATTCCTGATCTTTGTATGGTGTTGTCTCCTTTTTCTGTGGGTGTAGGTTTTCTAGGGTCGTTGCCTTCCTTTTCTTTGCCTCGGGCGTTCTGCCAGACCCATTTGTAACGTCCTTTGGGCTAGCTTTATCTCTCGACCTTTTCGCTGATTGTGGCGTTCCGTGCGCTGCTACCATAGGCTTGTGACGTGGGTCGTTTAGCTTGGCGCTTTTTTGTTCCGCCTCCAGTTTCATAGTTATTTCCGTGTGACAGCGCTTCAATATGCTGCACCGCTTCTTCACCTCACCATGTACATTGCGGCGCTTATCACAATACTGAATTAGTTCGTCGATCTCTCTTCCGAATTTGACAACTAATTGGGCTGATATCCTTATGTTGTAATTTTAAGGCGCAATCAACTTCGACATTTGACGTCATTTGTCACTGGTGTGGTGATCAATCTGGTTGAGCTCCTTTCGCTCAGTGTGGTGGCCGCCTTAGGCACTGTAATGCGGTGCTGCTGAGGGGTCGAAGCAGTTGTGGGGGTGCCACTTGAGGCAGACGCTACTGGTTCAGTCGTTTCATTAGTAGGTGGCGAATATTGCATTAACGAACTTCTCCGCAAAACATTGATTTTTTCTGTTGTTGCTGCTGCTGGTGAATTTGTTGTAAATTTGTTTTTTAATGGGTCCATTCTGTGGGTCCAAACTTAAGACGGCTATCTCCACTCGTGTATGTAGTTTCCTTAAGGCTCCATGATTATCTATGCAAGCAGTGAGGTCATGCGAGGGTTGACCCTGGCCCTTATGGAGTCCAGAGTTCAGAGCCAAGCCTCAACCGGAACAAATAGGGAGTCGTCTCAACCTAACCTACAGAGCCTAGGTCCAAGGCACCAAGTATTGAACGCATCCTAAGACCTGCCAGGTTTTATTAGGACCGAGATTTTGCAATTCTTCTGCAAGCCATTTCTACGGTGTTTCAAGCCGCATACTCAGGTAACAGGAAATTACAAGCCCAGCCCAGGTTTCTCATTTCCAAATATGTCCAGTATTTCAAAGTCAGAATGATACTGGTCTCCACTCTGATGACTCGCCAGCCATATTACGCGTAAGTTACAGCTGGTCCTAACCTGGAGACAGACGCTGACTAGGGAAGCCGCTCACTGTGAGTTAAACGCTTGTACACTGCTGTTTCAAACCACGCCAGTGAATGCGTTCCCGGCATATCTAGTGGTGTCGTGACTAACCTCACTTCGGCTGCCATGCCTTGTAGCGCGCTAACCTATCCAACGTTCGTCAATATATATCGTCTATTTTGTTCACAGGCGATCACGCATAGCCGCATGCCGCCGCCACCGAATACCTCTGTTTTCGTGCAGCCGAACATAATGCAGTCGTATACTCAAACGCCTCTTATAATATTTGCAGCCAATGAGCTGTGAGCCACCCACAGCCCCTTTTTAAAATATTGAAATAAAGAGAGGTGGCCGCAATTCCCACATGGCAAGAATTTTAGTTCATGAAGTTGTCGATAAAAATGTAGATGTAAATGCAAAGGTGACTATATGCCCAAAGTGTGGTGCCTACCATAAACTGTCGCGAAATTATCGATGCCTGTTTATACGAGAGAAAAAACTTTCTTCTTCTTCTTCTTCTTAATTGGCGCGATAACCGCTTACGCGATTTTGGCCGAGTTTAACAAAGCGCGCCAGTCGTTTCTTTCTCGTGCTAACCGGCGCCAATTGGACACACCAAGTGAAGCCATGTCCTTCTCCACCTGATCTTTCCAACGCAGGCCTTCCTCTTCCTCTACTACCACCAGCTGGTACCGCATCGAATACTTTCAAAGCCGGAGCGTTTGTATCCATTCGGACGACATGACCCAGCCAACGTAGCCGCTGGATCTTTATTCGCTGCGCTATGTCTATGTCGTCGTAAAGCTCATACAGCTCATCGTTCCATCGTCTGCGATATTCGCCGTTGCCAACGTGCAAAGGTCCAAAAATCTTACGCAGAATCTTTCTCTCGAACACTCCAAGCGTCGCTTCATCGGATGTTGACATCGTCCAAGCTTCTGCGCCATACGTCAGGACGGGCATGATGAGAGTCTTGTAGAGTGTTAGTTTTGTTCGTCGAGAGAGGACTTTACTGCTCAATTGCCTACTTAGTCCAAAGTAGCACTTGTTGGCAAGAGAGATTCTACGTTGGATTTCAAGGCTGACATTGTTATCGGTGTTAATGCTGGTTCCTAAATAAACGAAGTTCTTTACAACCTCGAATTTATAACTGTCTACAGTGACGTGGGTGCCGATGCGCGAGTGCGCCGACTGTTTGTTTGAAGACAGGAGGTACTTCGTTTTGTCCTCGTTCACCACCAAACCCATTCGCTTTGCCTCTTTATCCAGCTTGGAGAAGGCAGAACTAACAGCGCGGTTGTTAAGGCCGATGATGTCAATATCATCGGCATACGCCAACAATTGTACGCTCTTATAAAATATTGTGCCTGAGCGATTAAGTTCTGCGGCTCGTACGATGCTCTCCAACATCAGGTTAAAGAAGTCACACGACAGCGAGTCACCCTGTCTGAAACCTCGTTTGGTATCAAACGGCTCGGAGAGGTCCTTCCCAATTCTGACAGCGCTACTGGTGTTGAGCAACGTCATCTTACATAGCCGTATTAGTTTTGCGGGGATACCAAATTCAGACATCGCGGCATACAGGTAACTTCTTTCCGTACTGTCGAATGCAGCTTTGAAGTCGACGAAAAGATGGTGTGTGTCGATTCTCCTTTCATGGGTCTTTTCCAAGATTTGGCGTATTGAGAATATTTGGTCGATGGTGGACTTTCCAGGTCTGAAGCCACACTGATAAGGTCCAATCAGTTGGTTGACGGTGGGCTTCAGCTTTTCACACAATACGCTCGCTAGAACCTTATAGGCGATATTTAGAAGACTAATCCCGCGGTAATTGGCACAAATTGCAGGGTCGCCCTTCTTATGGATTGGGCAGAGCACACTTAAATTCCAATCGGCAGGCATGCTTTCATCCGACCATATTTTGCATAGGAGCTGATGCATGCACCTTACCAGCTCCTCGCCGCCATGTTTGAATAGCTCAGCCGGCAGTCCGTCGGCGCCCGCGGCTTTGTTGTTTTGTAGCCGCGATATTGCTATTCTCACCTCGTCATGGTCGGGCAACGGAACTACAATTCCGTCGTCATCGATTGGGGTATCGGGATCTTCACATTCTCTACGACATGCGCAGCTGTCACTGTTTAACAGGTTCGAGAAGTGTTCCCTCCATAATTTAAGATTGCTCTGTACGTCAGTCACCAGATCGCCGTCTTTGTTCTTACAGGAAAACGCCCCGGTCTTAAAACCTTCTGTAAGCCGCCGAACTTTCTGGTAGAATTTTCGGGCGTTGTTCCTGTTGGCCAGCATCTCAAGCTCCTCGCACTCACGTATTTCGGCCTCTCGTTTCTTCTGTCGGATAATACGTCTCTCTTCCTTTTTCAGCTCTCTGTAGCGATCCCACATGGCTCGCGTTGCGCCCGATCGCAGCGTAGCTCTATAGGCGGCATCCTTTCTTTCTGCGGCAGCATGACATTCCTCGTCGTACCAATTGTTTTTTCGGGCTCGCCGGAATCCGATTTCTTCTTCGGCGGCGGTACGTAGGGAACGAGAAATGTTGCTCCATTGCTCGTGCATGCCGGTTTGTTGGGAAGTGCTCTCTGAGAGCAGGAGTGAGAGTCGAGTGGCGAATCTTCTGGCTGTCTGTTGTGATTGCAGCTTTTCGATGTAGAACATTCTTTGCGTAGGTAGATGCACGTTTTTTGCTGCACAGAGGCGTGTGCGCAGTTTGGCTGCAACAAGGTAATGATCCGAGTCAATGTTGGGTCCTCGGATCGTACGTACATCTAATACACTAGAAGCGTGTCTTCCATCTATCACAACATGATCGATCTGGTTTCGCGTTTTTCGATCAGGGGACAGCTAGGTAGCTTGGTGGATTTTTTTATGCTGGAATCTGGTGCTGCAGACTACCATGTTTCGGGCCCCGGCGAAGTCGATCAGCCTCTGTCCGTTACCGGATGTTTCGTTGTGCAGGCTGAATTTTCCGACTGTGGGACCAAAAATTCCTTCCTTGCCCACCCTGGCGTTGAAGTCGCCAATCACGATTTTTATGTCGTGGCGGGGGCAGTGCTCATACGAACGCTCCAAGCGCTCATAGAAGGAAACTTTGGTCGCATCGTCCTTCTCTTCCGTCGGGGCGTGGGCGCAAATTAGCGATATGTTAAAAAAACGTGCTTTGATGCGGATTATTGCGAGACGCTCGTCCACCGGAGTGAACGACAGTACTTGGCGACGAAGTCTCTCTCCCACAACAAATCCGACACCGAATTTGCGCTCCTTTACATGGCAGCTGTAGTAGACGTCGCAAGGT
This sequence comes from Anastrepha obliqua, assembly GCF_027943255.1. Lineage (NCBI taxonomy): Eukaryota > Metazoa > Arthropoda > Insecta > Diptera > Tephritidae > Anastrepha > Anastrepha obliqua. The sequence goes on along the minus strand of NC_072897.1, from coordinate 40,039,856 downwards.
CCTATGGTTTTCTTGCCTTGCCCCGTCCATCGCATCTCTTGGATGGCAGTGATGTCAGCCTTTCCTCTTACGAGGACATCAACCAGCCGGGCAGAGGCACCTTCCCCATTAAGGGACCGGACATTCCAGGTGCATGCCCTCAAATCGTATTCCTTATTTCGTTTGCAGGGGTCGTCATCAGTTTTGGAAGTTCTCATCCGAGGCTTTGTTGCTGTTTTCATTGGGGGGGATTTTTAAGTGGCGGGTCCCAAACCCAGCGCACAACCAGCTATGCTGGGATGCTTCGCCTTCTCACTTTAGCTCACTCCCGAAAGGGTGTTCGAAAGCTAACCAGAGGATACGTGGGCTAATCCCGGACGTTGTGAGCTGCTTGAACCATATGTAGAAGAATCGTCCTGGCCACTCCCAAGTGAATGGCGATCAGTAACTTTCCCCACTTGCGTGGACTTCTACACATGGAACCATCCTCCAAGGAAAAAACTTTGCTTTCGCTAATTCAATTTTCACATTCGCCAATGCAATTTGAAGAGTAGTTGTGTGGTTGACGGCTGCCAGATGGCAAACAACGCCCTTCTGCCTGCATCTGCTCCCGTTAAAAGCAACTTCCGTTATAAGCAAACAGCGCTTATCCACGAACGTCGTTCAGGCCCCCCAAACAAAAAGCAGAACTCGCTCTTCAGGTATGTCGCCGTCATTGCATCGACACAATTGGCGCTCCAAACTACCATACTTGCTACGAGGGATACGTACTATTGCTCGTTTAGGTCTACCTATAGTACCATATAACTAGAGTCGACAACGCGAAAGTCTGTGTGCTAATTGAAGATAGGGAGAGTAGCACCTCCAATCTGATTGCAGCTAGATGCCGACTGGGATGGACCGTTTATTGTTGAGACATATCTGAGCACGCAGTGAAGCCTCGTGTGCTCCACATCTGCAGCTGTGATCCTACGCTCAACGGCCGAAAGGATGAACAGATGAAGACATATTTTTCTATCGACGCTATCGGTGTCTATGCGCCAGCTAAACCGCTTCGCTCAAAAGATGATGAATGTGCTTTACAATTGATGGAAAAATTCACCATGTTTCTGCCAACAGAGAAGAGATGGGAAACAAGATTGCTATGAAAGCAAGATTTCGTCGATTTACCTTTGAAGCGGGATCCTCAACTCCACCGTTTTTTCGTCGGCAAAATTGACGACCACAAGAAAAAAGGTTACATATGTAAATTGAAGTTACGTGAAATATGGATAGGTGACAGATCATGGTATTCACGGTGCACAACGTCAACAAGAAGGAAACTAAATAGGTATGGGACGCTGCAGCCACAATTGGAGATACTGCACTTAACAACAAGTTGTCAAAAGGACCTGATCAGCAAAACACGATGATTGGCATTCTTCTTCGCTTCCGCGAAAAGCCTTATGCAAAGCCAAAGAGGACCAAGTAGCGCAGAAGTTTTTATGGTACGATGGTGAGTCTAATCGACAGCCAGAGGTCTATGCCATATGTGTGATGACCTTCGGCGCATCGTGTTTCCCTTGGCTAGTGAACTTCGTAAAACCGAACTGCTCAACGTTTTTCCGCGACTTATCCCGAAGCTGTACAAGCCATTATAATAACACTTTTTTTCGATGATTGGCTTCAGAGTGCAGATAATAAAGAAAAGTTATCACGCTTGGCCACTGTTGTTCGCTGGATCCATAACGAAGCCAGCATCGGATCAGCTTACATTTGTGGAGAAGTTTCCAAAATAATTTTTTGATGATCTCACATTTCTGTTAAAGCGACAAGATTTGCGTATATTTATGAGAATATTCGATGACACAAGTCGCTACGCACTTCTAAGTAGACGGCTTGCCCAGTTGCACACATTACCCCACATAACAACAGTGCAAGAGATCTGGATCCTTAGGGTCCGCCTCTGTGGATTTGAAAGGGGACATGGTATTATATGACAGGAATTCGAGTAGATCTAGTATCGGTCTTAAAGTATCACCCCATCTCACTATGGGTCTTGAACAATTCTGTTGCCCAGCATACAATCTGGTACAGCAACAAATGCAATGGCCGACACTCTCAACCTAACCATACACAACAAGGGCAGACAGCCTACGTTTGTAACTGCTAGAAGGCAACAGGTGATTGACCTCACCCTATCAAACTCAAAACTTCGGGGGCCAGTGGAGAACTGGAGAGTCTTTGAAAAAGACTCATGCTCGGACCACTGGTACATTGAGTTTCAATGTGTCGAGGAAGCACAAATGCCATTGCCCTCTAGAAGCGGCGTTGCGGGACCATGACGCGGCGCCACCATGACTTTGGAAAGAACAGGCCATTGAGGCGGCTTTTGAGAAACTCAACGCTGCCTTAACTGAATTTTTTGAGTCAGCCTGTCCAATTCGACCTCTCCTTGACCTGACTCCCGTTCCTTGGTTGAATAGAGAACTCCAGGTATTGAGGCGTAAGTCAAGAAAACTTCTAAACCGGGCCCTCAAGACTAATCTTGCTGGAGACTGGGAGCGATACTGTGATCTTCAGAAGAACTATAATAAGCTTATTCGGGAATCGAAAAGAGGCAATTCTGCAGCGGTATTGACTCTCTGATTGACACAGCGAAATTGGTTAGGACTCTAAAAAGGGACCCAACTGCAAAGCTGGGGTCACTTAGGATATCTGATGGCTCCTTCACGGAGAGGTAAAGCTTGCTCATGGAGTCTCACTTTCTAGGCAATCAGATAAACGTCGGCCGGCAAGAGCCCTTATTCAAAGAGCCTGCTACACCTTCTCGCCAGGACTGGTACGTTGTCAGATCTGTGGTACATGAGGCCGCCATTCAATTTGCCATCACATCTTTTCGCGGCTACAAGTCGCCCGGACCAGATGGCATATATCCTGTCATGCTGACGGAAGGCGGAAAGTCCGTGACAGCAGCCTTGAAAAAAATCTTCTCTGCATACCTGCATAGGCTTATACATCACGCCCTTCGAGGATTGGAGGTTCGCCTTATTCTCAATGGTTTGAAGAGATGACTACACCTGCCCCAAAAGCTTTATACACATCAGCATGACTTCTTTCATGCTGAAAAGTCTCGAACGACTAATGGAATTGCACATACGTCATAAGTCGGTGAAGGTATACCCTCTTTCTCCGCACACGCATATGCAAACAACGTTGCCTGTTTGTTAACAGGCCCTTCGCTTATGAACATCTGTAGAAAAGTGCAGAAAACTCTGGATATGATTGACACATGGTGCTGTGCTAATGAGCTATCGGCAAACCCCACTAAGACTGGTATTGTCCTCTTTACCAAAAGGAGGAAGCTTGATTGACGCGTTCTTACTAAGCTGAAAGCAGTCACAATCCAGCTATCTAAAGACATCAAATATCTTGGAGTAATTCTGAATAGTAAACTCCTTTGGAAGTTGCAAAGCCATCCAAAGCTCTGACAGCCTTTTGGCAGTGCAAGGGTGTTTTTAGGAAAACGTGTAGTCTTTCTCCTCGCAAGGTCCTATGGATCTCTATCGTGGCAATCAGAAGGACCACCGAAGCTTTTCCGACTACTTCAAGCCCGGCATTAGATGATCTGGTTAGTCTACCACCCCTTGCTGTTTTCATTCAAGAAGAGGCCTTGAAAGTACGCATCTGTGTTTCAAGCGGAGGTGTATGCCATTCAAGAAGCAATGAACTTTGTTAAAACCTTGGCAGCCCTCAAGTAACGCTCTCTAGCCGTCACCATTTAGTTGGTCGTGGAGGTCCAGTTGAATTTTTCCTGGTTAGTTCCGACCCGGTGTTCAGACATGTACTCATAAAGTCATGTGTCAACCCTCGCATGGCCTCCCTACATGGGGTTATAAAGCAACTACACTACGTCTAGAGATAACGGACTTGAGTGGGGACCCTTTTTAAAGGGAGACACAAAAAAACATAAACACAAAAAACAACAACAACAGCAAGCGGAGGAAAAGCGGCAGTACCAGGAACAGCGGATATGAAGTCGGGTTCGGGCTTGGCGAGTAAATACGAAGCCTAGTTGAAATGATGGCGGATAGCAAAAGGCGCTCAATACATCAGCATCAAGGCATTATACGAGCTGGCAGCTATTGAACAGGGAGATAAGCAAGCCAAAGACGTCATAGGAAAAAGCATAGGTTCCCAAACATCCCAGCACAATCCAGACCAAAAAAAAAAAAAAAAAATTTGGAGGGTGCGGTTTAAACCCCAACACCTAAGCGGAGGGACCCAGAGGCGAGTGGAACAGGTGTATAGCAAGACACCAGAACGCCGTCGGCTTCACAAAAGGAATCTTAGAAGGCAGATACCGAGCAATGGCGAACGGTGTCTAAAAATACCAAGCCAAGGGAGGCTAGAACAAGGAGGATTAGACCTGACGCAATTGTAATAGAGGCGAAGGGTGAAACCTCCTATGCGGAAATATTAAAGGAGAAGCACGTGAAAAGTGAAAAATTTAGTAACGTTCTAACAATCCGCGAATGGGCGAGAAGACATCGCCAATCCTACGCTATTAGGGTAATTATTAGCGAAGCTTCCAATGAGTAAGGAACTGGAGTGGGCCAGAGTCGCCGCCTCAATACAGCCGTATCCGACAATTGTACGCCTTAGCGCTTGGTTAAGTGAACATGCTAATTTTATATGCATAGTGCAAGATATTGACAGTAGAGAGCATAGACGTGGTGTTTTGCTATATACGACCGAAAAGCAGTGCCCGAGCTTTGCAGGTGTAATTTCTTTAAAGTGCCCACTATGCCACGGGCAACATAAACTGCAAGATTGCCGTCGTTTTCTAAATGCTGCAGTGCCCAATAAATGAGATTTCGTGAAGACATCGCGTTTTTCGTGCCTGAACGGGGCCATACTACGCGTAATTGTCTGCGTAAGAAGCCTTGTTCAGAAGAAGAATGTCACCGCATACACCATTATCTACTACAGGAAGCCTAAGTTATAACTCTGAACTTTAGGAAAAACAAGGTGACGTACGAGAAATCGTGTTGAACTGCGCGAATGTTAGCAGTTAGCCCAAGTTGCTCTTTGGTGTGCTGCCGGTAACTTAAAAAAAAATAAAAAAATAAATAATTGGCGCGTACACTTCTGTTAGGTGTTTGGCCGAGCTGCTTCTCCTATTTGTGGTGCGCGTCTTGATGCTGTTCCACAAATGAAGGGACCTACAGTTTCCAGCCGACTCCGAACGGCAGATATTTTTATGAGGAGCTTTTTCATGGCAGAAATACACTCGGAGGTTTGCCGTTGCCTGCCGAGGGGCGACCGCTATTAGAAAAATGTTTTTATTAATTTTGCTTTCACCGAGATTCGAACCAACGATCTCTCTGTGAATTCCGAATGGTAATCACGCACCAACCCATTCGGCTAGGGCGGCCACCGGTAACTTTGTATGACGATAATAAGCGTATTGGATGAAGGTTCTTCAGTTACAATGTTAGACAGCGATTTTGCCAAAAAGTTAGAAAGACGAGGCCGTCGACACCACTTAGATTTACGATGGTTTGGGGGAAGAGCAGCAGTCGACTGAGGTTTTCAGTGTTAAAATTAGCGGTGTTGGTAAGAATAAATGCTATATGCTGCCCAACCTATACGCCCTAGCTAATCTTGGTTTGACCATGCAGAGTCCATATCATGATGGTTTAAAGAGTAGTGACAAATCAATTTCTTCTCTTCCTCGCCAACTATATACCGATGCTGTACCTCAACTTTTAATTGGAATCGATCACGTGCGCTTAGGAATGCCGACGGACATAAAAAGGGTTAGTGAACAAGGTCTTTATGCCTGCAACACTAATCTAGGGTGGGTAAGTTTTGGTCCAACCTGTCTGCCATCATTAGCAACCCACTGTTGTCTGTGTTGACACACGCAAGAAAGGGAAGAGGACGAAGACATGCATCAACTTGTCTACGACTATTTCAGTCGAAAAGAACGATGTCGTCAAAGCTAAGCAGCTACTTAGCGGTACAACTATTCTAGTTGGAGGTCGATTTCAAACAGGCCTCTTATAGAAAAACGGCAACGTACAGCTGCCCGATAATTATACAGCTGCTTTACGTAGGCTTGAGGGGATTGAGAGAAAAATGAAACGTGACGTCACGTTCGCAACCACGTACAAAGTGATAATCGAAGGGTACCTAAGCAAAGGCTATGCTCGAAAGTTTACGCAAGAGGAATCGAGTATGACTTCATCCAGGAAATGGTATCTCCCACACTTCAGGGTCGTCAACCCAAATAAACCTAAAAAATTACGCTTTGTTTTTGACGTTGCCTGTCAATTTGAAGGGGTATCTCTGAGCTCTAAATTATTGAAGGGACCACAGCTGTATATATTACTACCTTCGATTTAATTTAATTTTAGAACACGTGCAGTCTCAATTTGCAGAGATATTAAAGTAATATTCCTCCAGGTGGCTATACAGCCACCACGTGATGGTGAGAGTAATAGGTCACTTGAGGAGTATGAGATGGGGGTTATGATTTTCGGTGCTGCGTGCTTACCCTTTTCGGCGCAATATGTCATGAGTCTGAACGCCAAGGAACACCACGAAAGTCATCCTCGCTATTTTTGAACACCATTTATTGATGATTTTGTAGACAGTTTTTTGACGATTGAAGCCGTAGATATCTCAAAAGCGGTTAGTGAAATTCACAGCGATGGTAGATTCGAGTTACGTCTAAGGTAGTTAAACAATGCGTCATATGTCACCGAATTGCAGAGATTTTAGATAGGAGTGATGGCGATGGGTACCAACGAAAGACAATGCTGCCGATGATGCGACAAGAAGCCATGGGATGATTTCTCAGTAAAATCTCAAAGAGGAATTCCGTTCAAAATTTTCTTTAATCTCGAATCTCGGTGAAAGACCAAAATGAAGAAAGAATTTTTTTCTAATAGCGGTCGCCCCTCGGCAGGCAATAGCAAGCATTCGAGTATACTTCTGCAAATTTAATGCAGTTCTCCGTTATTATTCGCGAAATACATGTATGAGTATATTTACTCATACCTGTGTCCATTCCGAATCTAGCAAGCATTATTTCATCAAAATTGATAAGAAATTTTACAAGTGCAGAACGTTTTTGTAGAAATAAAATGAAAACAGAACATTTTCGAGTTGCACAGAGACCGTAGAAGAATATTGTAACGTCAAAAAAAAATAATGCAAAATAACGCAATTTGCTGACTTACTTCTGCAATTTTCTGACTTACCCGGACGTAGTATTACTTAACTAAACCTTACCTAACCTAAAGTTATCGAAATCAATCCAACCGTACACAATGTGAGACAATCGAACCCATTGTGCTGCTTTTCTGCATTGCAAAAGGAAGCCATTTTCATTAGTTTGCAATGCCAACCTATCCAAACTCGACGTAACCTTGAATAACTTATACAGTAGGTTCTGTTTTTATGCGCCTTTTTTTATGCGGTTTTGAAATAGTGCGGTTTTTTTTTTAAATTACAAAATGCATGTCGACCTATCGGGAATTGTACATATAAACAAGATTCTAAACCAGCTAAGCAAAAACTCATCACAGATTACATCAGAAATGCTAACCCTACAAGTATGGAACCGCCTGCATAACTATCTAGATCAGACGTGTACATTTCCTCAAGTGACGAAAGTGATTTTACGCAAAATCCTAAACGAACGCGCAACATGTGGGTATTGTCTGATTCTATTTCTGACTTAAATTTATTTTTCGATTCTGACGTTTCTTAAATAAAGATAAAATTTTCAAAAATACAATATTTTGTTTATGCGATTTAATTTAATTATTTCAGATTCATGCGGTCTATGGAACGTATCTATAGTTATAATATGGGGCTAGTGCCCTTTTTTATGCGATTTTATTACATTATTTCAGATTTATGCGGTTTTAGCACTTTTGAAACGTATCTATAGTTTTACTATAGAACTAGTAGCTTTTTTTATGCTGTTTTTTATGCTGTTTCTTGCGGAACGTATCTACCGCATAAAAACAGAACCTATATTACTATATTATATTTTGTAGCTTAATTCAAATAAGGTTAGGTAAGGTTAGGTTAGGTTAGATGCACTTATGCTTAGTTTTAATAGGCCCTGATCATTCAAGAGTGATGATTTTCACACTCATTAAATTGTACATGTTTACCAGCGAATTGCAAACATTTCTGCTGTGTCATACAAGCGTCGGTTGGTCAGTTTGGATTAGGTAAGCTTACGTTATAATGGGTTTTGATATGTTAGATTACTGTCTTTCAAAGTTAGCCACAATGAGCAATAAAGCACTATCGGTCATGTGGTATTCTCTCGCACTCTCGGTTCAGCTGGATTTTTAAAAATGTGGAAGAAAACTTAAAAAAAAAATCGTAACTTTTACCGTTTTCAATATATAAAGATGAAAAATAGCTTATTTCGAGCACATCTTATTGGAGTTTAAAAATGTGTATATATTTGTGGTGCCCGTTTAAGAATAGTGGACAAAAAATTTCATCACATTGAAAAAAAAAACGTGAAAAAATTGCACAAATCAGAGCTTGTTATTGAAAATTTCTTTTGAACGTTAATCGTTCAATCTTAGAATTATATAGATTCATAACGCACATACACTTCCCTTCCCAAGACCATATTGAAGTAAAAAATCGGTTGAAAAATGGGTTAGTTATGTATTTTTACTTCATCAAAAACACCATAAATCGATTTTCTAACAATAAAAAAAACCTCCTGTTTTGAATTTTCTAAACACAGTTTTGTGTTGTATTGGTCTTGACCTAAAACGTACACTATACTCGTATCACTTGAAGAGTTCTTTCAATTTCTTTTATTTTGAAGCACTGTGTTATATATAACTATATATAGACTACAATATATAGACTAAAATTTACTTAGGCTAAAAAGGGCAAGAGCGATTCATAAATCGCTGCCGTAAACGGGAACTAGACCATCATGAATATGGACTTACTGAGCTGGAAGCCGCGGAGCACTTACTATGCCTACGCATCCAATCGGAAACATTTGCTTCAGAACGCAACAGTATCGACATTGATGAAGTCATCTCAACTGAAAGCGCATTAAAACATCCATATCTGGACGACATGGGACTACTTCCTGTGCAAGGGCGTATAGATGCAGCCAGCTTCTTGCCTTATAACAACAGAAGACCGATCATATTGGCGTGTGAACATATATTTACGCAACTCATCGTTAATTATCACCATTGAAAATGAAGCTCCAGAATCACGAGGCTACTTTAAGTAATATACATCAGAAATACTGGGTTCACCGAATAAGGCAGTTTCTTCCACGCGTAATAGCCGGATGTAAATATTGTTGAATCAGAAAGGCAGAACCTCGCGCACCCATGACGGATCCTCTACTTGAAGATCGTTTGAAGCCCTATGTACGACCCTTTACTTAAACGGCACTGGACTACTTTGGACCTATTTTTGTTACGATCGGGCGGTGAACTAAAAAGCGCTGGGTCGCGTTGTTTATCTGCCTCGCCGTGCGTGCAATCCATCTAGAAATCGTCCACGACTTATCAACGGATTCCTCTTTAAGTGTCATGCTCAGCTTAAACATGAATCGGAGAGGGGCCCCAGCACGTCTACGATCTCACAATGGAAAAAATTTTATTGTGGCCAATGAAGTAGCGAAACGTTTTCCTAAAGTTTTTCACACTGAGCGAGTACAAAACGGATTATTAAAAGAGGGAGTTGAGTGGTTTTTTAACTGCCCCGGTAATCCATCTGAAGGAGGAATTTGAGAAAGAATGGTGCAGAGTGTTGAAAAGTTTCTTCGACATTCATTGAAAGAAAGAGCGCTACGTAAGCATGTTTTCTGATCGAAGCGAAGAATATAGTAAACTCTCGCCCATTGACGCATCTACCCATTTCTTTAGACGAAGACGACCATTAACACCTAACCACTTCCTGATTAGCGTGGGGAATGTCCTTAAACACCACCGGCCAATTCAATTCAAGACACTTATTACGCATGCAATGGCTCATTGCACGAAGCCTAAGATACGCATTCTGGAAACGATGGAACGTGTGAACGAACGGCGCCTTTTAAATAAAGCGACTTAGTATTTATTTGCGATCCGAATATGCTAATGCATCAGTGGCGACGTGGTGTTGTTGAACGTGTGTAGACTGGCGCTGATGGTGTGGCTCGGCGGGCGGACTTCTTCAACAAGCGGTATCTAAACTGGCAGTATTGGATCTGGAAAGTGGTGAAGCTGATCGTTCCACGGGGGGGAGGTGTTGGCAAATGCCATTTAAAGTTTCCTTTTAATTATACTCTTTAATACAACTCTGGGTTGTGAACCAACGTTGCGCACTCATTCTTCTTCGTTTTCCTTTTTATTTATATTTCCTTTTGATTTCTAGTTTCACTTTGTATTTGTAAGAGCGCTGTATAAAACGGTTTTTTTAAATCAAAACTGACCTTCAAGAAGAAAGACTGAAAAACTGCGGTAAGTTTACTAAAGTAAAAAGTACATAATGTAATATATAATATTGAATTATTTTTCAGAATAAACATTCTCAATAGTAGTTGGTTTTTAACCACCGTTTTTCCAAATTAGGAAGGGTGTACATAGGTCTAAGATCCTCAGTTTTAATAGTATTTTTCACCTTCTTTAGTGGTACTATGGTGGAAGTTTTACAGCTGAATCTATAGATTCATTAAATATTGTTTTAATGTCTAGTGTGTTTCGCATGATCATAATTACTCCGCCTGTATACCTACTGTATGAATCGCACCTTACTAATTGATGCGTTGGGAACTTTAATTCTGAGCTGTTTATTTCATTTGTTGTACATGTTTCAGAACATAGAACTATATCCGCGTCAGCAGTCTCAATAAGCCTTTCGAGCTATAATACTATTTATATTAAGATATATGCACTTTAAATAGATTCATTAAATATTGTTTTAAAGTCTAGTGTGTTTCGCATGATCATAATTACTCCGCCTGTATACCTACTGTATGAATCGCACCTTACTAATTGATACGTTGGGAACTTTAATTCTGAGCTGTTTATTTCATCTGTTGTACATGTTTCAGAACATAGAACTATATCCGCGTCAGCAGTCTCAATAAGCCTTTCGAGCTATAATACTATTTATATTAAGATATATGCACTTAAAATAATGAAATCATGTTGCCCTCTGTTTGATTTTAGTTTCTAACATCCTATCCTTTGCTTTTCAAGCTTAAGTCGTCTAATGTAGACCGTACACTGCCGATTAAATGCATTGTGTTCGGTGTCAAGGTTCAGCCCTAAATTTTTGTTAGTATCACAACAGTTACAACAAATTTGTTTTGGATTAGTCTCAGTGCAGTTCTCTCAGCATACTCCCTCATACATTTCCTACACCTTAACTTTTTGCTGCAATTCTTAGACCCATGGTTGAAACCCAAACACTTGAAGCATCTTTTTACTGCTTGCCCACCATAGACGGGACAGCCATGCCAACCAATATTTAGTTTCTTTGAATCGAATACCTTTAAAAAAAAATGTGCTCGATTTCAATTATCGCATTGAATGTCTCCTTATTGTTTTTCGACCTAAAATTTTTAATGCATTTTAAGTTTGCAGCACTTAGAAAGCTATTTTGAATTTTAATTTTATTTATTAGCTCAGCATTCGTATGCGTTACCAGTATTTTTGGACTATTCATTTTCGCTTCTGTGATATCATATAACGGGTGATTTTTTAGCTATTATCTTTTTAAACAGTTGATTTAAACAGCTGACGCACATTTCGTGTTTTGTTTCACTGTCAAACATCTTCAGTTTGGTCTATAATTTAACCATGAATCGTCTTACAAACGAACAACGCTTGCAAATCATTGAATTTTATTATAAAAATGCGTGTTCTGTTAAGAAAGTTTATCGTGCGCTTCTTCCATTTTATTGTCAGTTAAATCGACCCACTGAAGCGGCTATTCGAGCTATTGTGACTAAATTTAGAACCAAATTTACATTATTGGACATCAATGTTGGTGGTACGCTTACGTAGAGTGCGAACTGAAGAAAATATCGCAGCTGTATCGGCCAGTGTTAATAATGACCATCAATTATCGAATCGTAACGTAACTGTGAATGGTGAGCGCTACTGTGAAATGATATCCAACTTTTTTTTGCCCAAAATGCAAGAGCTTGACTTGCATGACATGTGGTTTCAGCAAGACGGTGTCACATGCCACACAGCACGTGTAACAATATACTTGTTGAGAGGCGAATTCGGTGAATATTTTATTTCACGTTCGGGACCTGTCAATTGGCCACCCAAATCGTGCGAATCATAACGCCTTTAGATTATTTTTTGTGGGGCTATGTTAAAGCTCATGTCGATTCAGACAAGCCTGCTTCCATTAACGCATTGGAAGACAACATTAAATCATTTATATGTGCCCAAAATTGGGCTAAGCGGATGGACCATTTGAAGCGCATTCGCGGTCAACATTTGTATGGAATAATCTTCAAACATTAAATTATATGGACTGTACTATCGATTTAAATAAAAATTTCATGCATTTTTCTGAATTTTACTCATGTTTTTTTGAAAAACTTTCCTATAGCTCATAAAAAACACCCTTTACTGCTTTATTGAGATTGTTGGCTAAAGCTCATTTAATTTTTTCTTTCACTATGATACTATCAGCGTATATTACTGTGACAAATGGCAACCCTGCGACAAGGAGCAGAAGTCACAAGGGTGAACAAGCGAGTTGTTTTTAGTTGTCAAGCAGCCGTACAGCGAAGAAGTCTATTATTACTTACTATAAACTACAAATTTTACAATTAGTACAATTAAATGAAATAATAAAAATAACAATTGCTTATTCTTCATTTTTACATGGGGGCTCAACCTCTGAACAAAATACTAGGAAAAAGTCGAAGCATGAGAATGTTCGAGAATACCTGTATGTAGATCAAGCAAAAAGAAGTGTAAAGCAGCAACAGAAGTTCAGTTAGAAGTCGAAAAGAAAAAAGTAGAACCGAAACCGGTAGGAGAAGTTCAGTTGGAAGTTGAAAAAATTGGGAAGCCGCAAGCAACAAAAAAGAGTCAAGAAGAAGACGATTCGAAGCTAAAGTCAGCAGCAAAAATTTCAGTGGAAGTTGAGAAAATTAGTTTAAAGTTGATAGAGTCTGAAGATTTTAACGTGAACAATATGCAGTCAACATCAAGTGTATGCAGTAATTCGGCAAATTCAGTTGAATTTCTCGAAATGTTAAGAATTCTAGAGGCCAATAGGAGCGTAACTGTCGAACAATTTGCAAAAATTATACCAGATTATGACGGAATAACAGCTCCAATCAGAATGTGGCTGGAGAATTTCAACGAAAATGCTTCTGCGTACGATTTAACAGAAAAACAAAAGTATGTGAATGCGAGAAATAAGATGCAGAGAACGTTAAATATAGAGAATTCTCACGAGCTACGAATAGTGTGAATTGTCAAAAATGAAGTCTAACCGCCGCCGGGGTGTGGTGAAACTTTTAACAGAGATGTTTTACAGCGATTTCTCCTTTAGCATATTGGCCCTGCACAGTTTTTGGCTTCTGTAGGAAATCAAATTGACGAATAGCCGACGGCATTTTGCAAAGTATTTGCTTGTGCATTTTTATGTTCCCTTGATAAACGAAAATTTATTCAATTTATATTTTCAGACAAAGGTGATGAAGAAAAAATATTGAATATTTATTATATGCGCCAACATTTCAAATCAAAGTATCTTTAATATTTTGATTTAATTTACCTCTCACATTTTGGTATGTGCGTTTTAGTAAATTTAAAACTAAACAAATTTGATGAAAATTTTTACTAATATTTTCAGTCGAAATTAATTCATAGCATACAAGTGTTTTGGTATATCGACATACATATGTATTTACATTTGAATATGCATTTATTTGTTCCTTTGGCAAACCAAATTTTTTTCAATTTACATTTTATTACAGGGAATAATAATATACATACATTTGTATGTATGCATTTGTGCACTGAAGCAACATGACCTATCTCACGAGTATCGCCTTATATTTTATGTAAATAAGCTAATGATCAAATTCCTGCCTCACAAATGCTAAAACAAATTTCTTTTGAATATTCATGTACATATTTGTATGTGTGCGTATGTACACTTGGTGCCCATATCCCTTCAAACAAATCAAAAAATTCTGTATACAAAACTCTTCATTACCAGGCACACAGGAAGATAGCATATGCAAATATAAATATGTGAATTGAATTCAAGCAAAACAATGCTTATTAATATACACATATGCATGTGCATACAACCGCACACACAGGGAACTCACTTTATTCCTCAAAATGTGTATGTCGTTCAAAGCTAAAATTCTATGCCTAGCGACTACAAGAACAAAATGCAGTCATAGACGCAGGCGTAGCGGCCATCATTCTAGTTGGCATAGCGCTGAACAGTCGCGGCGGCCGCGAACAGTTTCAACTATTGTACTGTGCAACAAAAACTCATCATCAAAAAATTCATTGATAAATTCGAGCTCATAGTTCTAAGAGCAAGAACTTTCATTCATAAAACGAGCCGCCCATATGCCAATTTTCTCGACAATTCGAAAATAGTCAATATTGGAATATTTCGCGTAGAATTATTTGCCAATATTTGATAAATCCTTGAATTTTTGTCAAGTCGAGTGCCCGCGGCTTCGTACATATGTATGCATCAATATATGTACGTAAATATGTGTATATGTACAATGCTGTGCCTATGAATGTGCGCTGCGCCTATGAGTGCGCGCTGGATTTCTTGAGAAGTTTACCGTTTTATTTTGAGCTGTCGCTAGTGAGCATACATACACACAGCATATACATATGCGCATATGTATATAAATTCACAAATTTACATTTGCATATGCCATCTTCCTGTGCGCCTGGTAATGAAGCGTTTTCTATAGAGGATTTTGATTCAGTTGAAGGGATTCAACAAAGTTTTACAGACACCAGACAGACAGACTAACTACATATGTATATACTTTTGGATGATTTGGAAAAATTCAAATATAGGTCATATTAAAAAGCTACCTAACATTATTTGCTTCTAATCACCAACAAATTCTTATCGACTGCTGCTAAATTTACATAATTCAGCCCCTTACTGTTAACTTTTGGTGAAAAATGTGGCTGTGGTGTACCACGCGCGCAAAACGAGTACCCCTCGAAATTCCATACGTTCCTGTCATTGAGACTTCTCTATAGCTAAATACACACCAGGCAACCGTTGCAGCAACTCGGCCATGTTGAAGCAACCGTTGCCTCGTGTGTAGCTGTATTGCCAAATGATTTTCGTGTTACTGCAACCATTGCCTGAAATATCAAATAAATTTGATTTTTGGGATAGGTTGCTGCAACCGTTGCTTCGTGTGTATCATTGTTTACTGCTTTTACTCGTTCAGTTCGTTGAACACAAGCAAAGAAGAAGATTCGTGCGGAGTAAAATAAAGTGAAAAAGGAAAAAATGGCAATTGAAAATAATGAAAATTATGTTAATTGTTGATGTGAGATGTTGTCCGTTCAGCTCAATGTCTTTATTCAGAGAGAGCGTTCGGATTTTTATTTCATAGTTACAATAGATACTTCAATTATGTATAATATGTATAAGATACTGTAGAGGGCGCTAAAACAGGGTTGTATTTAGGCATTGGAATTGCTTCGTATTTCCTAACACCTCCCCTCGAAGAATTTCAATTTTTGCCGTCAGCCTCTTTCATGCCCAAGTCCAAGATGCATCTGTAATGTTTCTGCGAAGATAACCCCTTAGTTAGCACGTCGGCTGGCATTTCCTCTGTTTGAATATATTGTAGATCGATGTCGCCATTTTGATATTTTTCGCGAATGAAATGATGACGAACATCTATATGTTTCGTGCGCGAATGATATGCCGAGCTTTTCACTAAATTTTGCGCACTTTGGCTGTCATTGTATATTGTGATACAGTTTTGCTGCTATCCAATTTCATTTAAAATTTCGCGCAAATAAAGTGCCTCTTTGGTTGTTTCACATAACGCCATGTATTCCGATTCTGTGGTAGAAAGTGACACTATACGTTGCTTTCGCGCCTCCCATGATATAGATCCGCCAGCGAGAATGAAAGCAAAACCTGAATAAGAACGCCTATCAGCTAAATTAGCTCCCCAATCGGCATCAGCAACACCATATAGCTCGGAATCACTTTTCTTGTATAGAAGGCCGTAGTTGATGGTGCCTTTCACATATCTTAGCACCCGTTTAGCAGCTTTCCAGTGCTGTAGGCTGTAATTAGAATTAAACTGGCTTAAAAAACTCACCGTAAATGCAATGTCAGGACGCGTTGTAACAGATAAATACATCAGAGCGCCTAATAAGTTTTGATATGGATAGACTTTCATTTCGCTTTCGTTTGCGCTAGCTGGTTTTTCCAACCTGCAATTTAGTTCCATTGGAGTTTGTATGGGCTTGCACTGCTCCATACCGAATCGTATCAAAATCTCCTCGGCATATTTACGTTGCCCTAGAAATACGCTATTTGTTTTTAAATCCTGATGGAATTCTATTCCTAAACAAGTTTTAATAGGACCAATGTCTTTCATTTCGAAATTCTCAGCTAAGGACCGCTTCACTTGCTTCAACAACTGCTCATCATTTGATGCCATTAACAGATCATCAACGTAGATCGTAATTAGCATTATCTTCTCATTTTTTCTCATAAAAAATAAGCATGGATCACGTTTCGATGGCATTAAGCCAATTTGTAGCAGTTTAGTCGTAAGCTTCTGATACCATTGGTAACCAGACTGGCGTAGGCCATATAACGATTTTCTAAGTCTACATACCGGTTTATTACAGCTTTTAAGTAACTTTTGTCATGTCTGGGCCGTGCTCTGGATATGTTTTGCTTTCGGACCCAGTGTTGATTCAGACTCCCTCAATATTACCTTCTTTAGCATCACATCTAGATATTCAGGAACCTCCATATAGACATCTTCATCAAGATCACCATTCAAATACGCTGTAATCACATCCATCTGGTGTATCACTAACCCCATTTCTGCTGACAGTGCAACCATTAGTCTAACCGATGCAAGACGTGTGACTGGGGAATACGTAATGGTAAAATCCTCCCCTGGACGTTGGGAGCAGCCTTTCGCCACAAGACGTGCTTTCTTTGTATTTCCTTCCTTTGTGCGAAAAACAAAACGACTTCCAATAATTTTTCTATCAAGAGGACTCTCAACAATGTCCCAAGTGTTATTCGATAGTTGCGCAAGATACTCATCTTCGATTGCGCGCAACCAAGTTGCTGCTTCGTCGCCACTTATAGCTTCTTTTATTGTTGTTGGGTCATTGCTAATAGCCAAATTTGCAAATTCACAGTCTTCAAAATCTGTACTGTTATCAGAATCGTTAGTGTCAGCAGTTTCTTCTATTATATTTTTGTATATTTTCTTTGGACGTCCTGGTAACCCTTTTCTGTCCAATCGTGGCCTACCTCTACTACGTTGTTCGTTTTTCACGTTCACGTTTTCTGTTTTACTCGTATCCTCTTCGGGCATATTTAAATCGTCGTTTGGTTGCACAATAATATCAATTATTTGTTCCTTAAGTGGTTCGTTGACGTTATTCTTATTATTGTAAAACATTTCTGTGCAAAATTTTATATCGCGACTAATGACTATTTTTCGGTTCTTGGGCAACCACAATCGATAAGCCTTGGCTTCGTTAGAATATCCAACAAAAATACATGCTTCTGAGCGAGAATCGAATTTGCCAGTTGCTTTTCCCTTTATTAAAACAAACGCTTTGACACCAAAAGGCTTCATATGTGCAACGGTAGGTGTTTTGCCCGTCCAAACCTTAAGTGGTACTTCATCGCTTAGAGATTTTGTTGGACATCTATTCCTTATATAATTGGCTGTATTTACCGCCTCTGCCCAGAATGTCAATGGTAAATTAGCTTGTCTTAACATACACCTGGCCATTTCTAATAATGTGCGGTTTTTGCGCTCAGAAACGCCATTCTGCTGCGGCGTATATGGGGCTGTTAATCGCCTTTTAATACCGCAGTCATCTAAATACTTCTGGAAATCGTGATTTATATACTCCCTGCCGTTGTCGGATTGCAATGCCCTCACTCTTTTGCCAGTGAGTGTCTCAGCTGAATTTTTAAATTTCTTAAATATTTCAAGCACTTCAGATTTGTGCTTGATAAAATAGACTTCACTGTATTTGGAGTAGTCATCTGTGAATGTTACGAAGTATTTGGCCCCGGAGTGAGAAGCAGTTCTCATCGGCCCGCAAACGTCTGTATGTACGATTTCAATCAAATCTGTCGTACGTCGTTCCCCTTGTTTATGTTTAGCGAAGCTCTTTTGTGTTTGCTTCTCACTTAAGCAAATTTCACACGGAGGCATGGGTTCCTTTGCGTTGACTTCAATGTCATGTACCATTTTAGAAAAAAGGCATACGAACAATTAAAAAATGAATAGAAAAATTGATAAAAATTTCAAGTCCGCAAAAGCGTTTCCTGTTGGAAGATACCGCAAAGTTATTGCCGGTCTAATTTCTGCTGATATTGCCTCTCTCATTATGGTATCTTAATTCGTTATTTTGGCCTTTACGAAGTCCAACAATTTTCTAAACAGGGCTTCGTCCATCCTCATGTAATTTGTATAGTTCGCTGGCTCATTTTCCTTCAGTTCTTTCAGCAGCCTCTCGTTCGAAAATTCGATTTTTTTAAAAGGCAATTTTTGGACCAGATTTTTTTTCTCTTCTTTTGTTGCATCTCTTCTTCCTCATTTTCGTACAAAAGTTCGTCAATTATAATAAGAGAAGTAATTTTACGTAATTCGTCGATCATTTAAAAAATTTAATTTTATGTATCTTCCGCTTTTACCTTTCCTGCACCACAGTTAAACACAATACTGAGATTGAAGCAACGGTCGCAACGTGTTTCTTAAACAAAGGCAACACGTTTATGCAAATGTAAATTTGTGAATTTATATACATATGCGCATATGTATATGCTGTGTGTATGTATGCTCACTAGCGACAGCTCAAAATAAAACGGTAAACTTCTCAAGAAATCCAGCGCGCACTCATAGGCGCAGCGCACATTCATAGGCACAGCATTGTACATATACACATATTTACGTACATATATTGATGCATACATGTGTACGAAGCCGCGGGCACTCGACTTGATAAAAATTCAAGGATTTATCAAATATTGGCAAATAATTCTACGCGAAATATTCCAATATTGACTATTTTCGAATTGTCGAGAAAATTGGCATATGGGCGGCTCGTTTTATGAATGAAAGTTCTTGCTCTTAGAACTATGAGCTCGAATTTATGAATGAATTTTTTGATGATGAGTTTTTGTTGCACAGTACAATCAGAGAATGTTAATGCAATGAGAAGGTGCAAATGTTACTGTGAGCTTTTTTTAGTACAATTGAGATCTGAAAGATTTGTAATAAGGTCATTTAGCACACCGAATTTATAGACACCTCACTGACTTTTGCCCACACAAAAATTAGAAACACCACACATCTTTCACCTCAACACACAACACATTTCTCACCTCGACATTAAACCAATTAAATTTTTACTATTTTTGTATTTTTGAAATAATAAGCGAATACGTAAAATTTATTACATAATTTTTTTTTTCAATTACATTAAAAAAAAAAAAGGTTTTAAAAAATAAAATTTATAAAAAAAAGTTTGCACCGGGAATTGAACTCGAGTCTAACATGTGGCGAGGAAAAATAGGCCGTGCGTTTATTTCTTCGACTGCTTATTTTTTGACCATTTTGTTACTTTTGAAATGATAAGCGGATACATAAAATTTATTACAAATTTTTTTACGATTACATTAAAAAAATAAAAATTAAAAACGAAAAAAAAAAAATTCCACCGAGAATTGATGGCGAGTCACGTGGGGAGGATAAATACGCAGAGCGTTTATTTCTGCGCCTGCGTTGTGAACAAAAGGTTTTGAGCCTGCGCGCGACGCGAATAAATATTAATAAAGTTCTGAAAGTAATTCATGAAGTTTTTCATTACATACATTCAAAAATGAACGTATACTTTATATGTAAATAAATGATGGTATATGATAATATACATAAGCACATAATATGTATGTATGTAGATGTCAATAGGAGGTATTTGCATTCAGAAAAAAGAATGGTTTAAGGTAAATCAACACTTATTTTATATTGTATGTCAATTTATAGTTTATGTATTCGACAGCATTTACATACATATGTATGTATGTACATTTGTATATGAAAAACAATAATGCACAAGCGCAAGAACATCATATCACATATGCAAAGTATGCCCAAATAACCTTGACTTATGTACATATGTACACATGTCACAGCATATCACATTCTTACAAGAAATCAAATACACATACGCACTAGTGAACGAGTTTCTTCCTAACAAGTGCAAAAACCATTCTGCTCTATGTATGTATATATACCCACTTTATGCCCTAGCATATATACATACATATACGAGTATACCTACTTCCCTTCTAAACTTCCTACAAAATAATTGTATTCATATGTTACAACATCCATGCACGTTCATAATTCATGCATATATGCGCGAGCACAGCGCTCCCTTCTTGCTTCCGTGTACTTTTGTCTTTCACCAGTCAATATTCCTAATATTATACTTACAAAAACACAATATGTACTTTGATAGACGCAAAAGCAACAGCAAGCGCAACGCGATGGCCGCTTTGCCACCACACATTCTAAAATGTTCTAGAACACAACAAAAACACATACCTCACATGCGCATGTCGCCCAAAGCTAAAATCTAAGTCTAGCGACTACAAAAACAAAATACATTCGTAGACGCAGTCGCAGCGGCCATGATTCTATCAGCGACGGCGCTGACAATTTAGAACAAAAACAAAAAGTTCATTCATAAGTTAGAGCTCATATTTCAATTTCATTCATAAAACGAGCCGCCCATATGCCAATTTTCGCGACCATTCGAAAATAGTCAATATTGGAATATTTCGCGTGGAATTATTTGCCAATATTTGATAAATTTTAAATTTTTGTCATGTCGAGTGGCCGCGGCTCCGTATGTATGTATGCACCCTTATATGTATGTAAATATGTCTTCTAACTGTGCGACAATCGCGAGTTAATGCGACTTCCAGCGAATCACACATTGCTGTCCGCAAAGCCGCATATATTTACCTTATGATCAGAAAGTACCGCGAATGTTTAAATTAAACAAAACAGAGTTAAATGTAAGGCAAATTTATATTATCTCCTTCAAAATATGACCCGTCTGAAGCAACACACATGTGCCAACGTTTAACCCACTCCTCCAAACACCCCCGGCGGACCGATTTGTATTCTCTTTGAGGGCGTTATCATCATGCAAAATCTGAGAATTGTTTGCTCACATTTCCGGCGGTTTGCAACACACAGCATCTCTCTAAGGTTTCAAAACGGATAAATAATATTCTCTATTGACTGTCTGGCCCGATGGAAGGTACTCATGGACTATGCCTTGGCAATCGAAGAAAACAGTCAACATCACCTTCCCGGTTCTTTTTGCTCATAGGGTATACATATCCCATCTTTTCACTGACAGACAAGAAGACGGTCGCAGTTGTTGTTTTTTGTATGCATACATTTTGCGTTCGTTGAAGGTTTGCATATATTTATATACATATGCGTGTATGCGCGTTTGGCTTTCTGGATGCATCCATGGATATTAGAATATTTTCTCATCAATATGTGTATGTAAGTAGTTCAGATTTGACTGAAGAAATTAAATATAGGAATGCATATTCATATGATTGACTTTATGGCTGTTTTACATATAAATCAATTCAAATGAATAATGTTATATAGAAAATAAATTTCTAAATAAATTTCTAAATAACTGGTATTAGAAAAACCTGAATACACTATTTTAAATCAATTTCAATTAAACCAAATATAAAAAATGAAATAAAAATATCGAACAAAAAACTGTGCACTGGATTTGAACCTGAGTCAAATATGAGACGATGTACTGCATGCATATACAACACGTCTTTCACGATTGCGCTAATCTATAATTATTAATGATCTTTTCTAAATCACTCATTTATTCGATTCGCAGTTTTATATGCACATATTCTGCGTTAGTTGAAAGTTTGTATGCGTAATTATATGAATATGCATGTGTGTATGCGCGTTTGGCTTTCTGGACGGATATTAGAATGATATTTTCTCATCAATATAATTTGGATTTGATGAAATAGATTATAGATATATGTACATATTTTCTGTTTTGATTGATTTATATAAAAGTCAGGTCATATCCAGTATGAACTATTTTATACCGAAAAGAAATTTCCATTATAAAATACAAAAAAAAAAAACAGTATTTTAAAGAAATTTTAATTAAAATAAACTCAAAAATTTTACCAAACTTTCCTGGTTTGAGTTGTAAAAAAAAAAATGTGCAAGAAAAAAAATATGACTTCAGGACTTGAACCTGAACTATATACGTGCCAAAAAACAAAACGAATAATTCCGCCGACTTTAGCTTCTGCACCACAAACTAACTGTCGCGCGGCCTTCTTAATCGCAAATTTATTCGCTTCGATTTCCTTAGTAGTGTGCCGAAAAATCTTATGAACTTCCTCAGTAGTTTGGTAAACGCAGAAAATATCTGAATTCTTGTCCTAGCGTGGTAAGTAAATATAGAAACCCTCCACTCGCGTCACTCGCGTGGTAAATATCTGCAATTCCCCACTCGTGAAGATAGTTGAATTTGAAATGACCTTATTATGAATCTATAAATTAGAACTCGAAAAAAGCTCATTTAACATTTGCTCCTTCTCATTGCATTAACTTTCTCTGGTACAATAGTTGAAACTGTTCGGCGCCGCCGCGACTGTTCAGCGCTATGGCAACTAGAATGATGGCCGCTACGCCTGCGTCTATGACTGCATTTTGTTCTTGTAGTCGCTAGGCATTTTGTTCTTGTAGTCGCTAAGCAGTTCTCATCGGCCCGCAAACGTCTGTATGTACGATTTCAATCAAATCTGTCGTACGTCGTTCCCCTTGTTTATGTTTAGCGAAGCTCTTTTGTGTTTGCTTCTCACTTAAGCAAATTTCACACGGAGGCATGGGTTCCTTTGCGTTGACTTCAATGTCATGTACCATTTTAGAAAAAAGGCATACGAACAATTAAAAAATGAATAGAAAAATTGATAAAAATTTCAAGTCCGCAAAAGCGTTTCCTGTTGGAAGATACCGCAAAGTTATTGCCGGTCTAATTTCTGCTGATATTGCCTCTCTCATTATGGTATCTTAATTCGTTATTTTGGCCTTTACGAAGTCCAACAATTTTCTAAACAGGGCTTCGTCCATCCTCATGTAATTTGTATAGTTCGCTGGCTCATTTTCCTTCAGTTCTTTCAGCAGCCTCTCGTTCGAAAATTCGATTTTTTTAAAAGGCAATTTTTGGACCAGATTTTTTTTCTCTTCTTTTGTTGCATCTCTTCTTCCTCATTTTCGTACAAAAGTTCGTCAATTATAATAAGAGAAGTAATTTTACGTAATTCGTCGATCATTTAAAAAATTTAATTTTATGTATCTTCCGCTTTTACCTTTCCTGCACCATAGTTATACACAATACTGAGATTGAAGCAACGGTCGCAACGTGTTTCTTAAACAAAGGCAACACGTTGCTGCAACCGTTGCTTCAACGGTTGCCTGGTGTGTATTTAGCTTATACATTTACGTTCTCTGTATCACGTCAAACTCTTCGACTAGTGCTTCACATAAAGCTTCATAGTTTGAGACGCTGACCGTTTCGAGGAACAATTTGGCTGTTCCTCTCATTTTACAGAGAACTATAGAAAACGCTTCATTGCCAGGAGCACAGGAAGATGGCATATGCAAATGTAAATTTGTGAATTTATATACATATGCGCATATGTATATGCTGTGTGTATGTATGCTCACTAGCGACAGCTCAAAATAAAACGGTAAACTTCTCAAGAAATCCAGCGCGCACTCATAGGCGCAGCGCACATTCATAGGCACAGCATTGTACATATACACATATTTACGTACATATATTGATGCATACATGTGTACGAAGCCGCGGGCACTCGACTTGACAAAAATTCAAGGATTTATCAAATATTGAAATTGAAATTTGAAAAGGTCGAGCCAAGGAGCACCAGGAGATTTGGTGGCTCCTAAAACACTCAGGCTAAAAAGCCCATTGTATTCAAAGCTCTGGAAAAGGGGTAGATAGTCAAGGAGGGAGGGAGAAAAGTATCATAAAAAGAAATAGGAAAGAATAGAGACAGAGATAGAGATAGTTAGTCCTGTGAGAATTTTCCAGATTCTTTGGCAAATCTGTAAATATCCTCCAGTTTTAGAGAACGAATAATACCCATTCTCATGACATCGGAACCCAATACTCGTAGTCGCGCTCTAGCGAAAGCAGGACACTCCCAGAGAAAGTGCTCAGTGCTATCCGCCTCCTCCAAGCATGACAGGCATACCGGGTCGTCGATGATTCCAATGGTGGTCATATGCTGACCCCATGGGTTGTGTCCTGTAATGATGCCGACCATCAACCGAATGTCTTTCCTTCTAAGTTTTAGTAGAAAGTTTGACAGTTTTCTGTTGGGACTTGTCACAAAACACTTTGCAGTTCTGCAGCGTTCTAGACCGGACCATCGCTCTTTATGTAGATTGCCTACATAATCGTTGATCCAGTTCTTGATTCCTGCGGGACTGATTCCGATTATTGGCTCTGGCCCCTGTGGGGGCACCGCTGATCCACGGTTGGACAATTCGACGGCAATTTCGTTTCCTTGAACACCGGAGTGTCCCGGAACCCATATAAGTACAAGCCTGTTTTGTCGTGCGACAGAATTAAGCTTCTTCTTACATTCTTGAACAATCTTTGAGGTTTGCTTCGCGTTCTCCAGGGCCTTCAATGCAGCCTGGCTGTCACTGAAGACTCCAATCTGTTTCCCGCTCCATCTCCTCTCGATTATCCATTCGGCTACTTTTAGGATGGCAAAAACTTCTGTTTGGAAAACAGTTGCCATTCCCCCCATAGCGTAGTGATACTTATTACTATCGTTTAAGTACCATCCGGCTCCAGACCCTGTTTCAGTCTTGGACCCATCGGTAAAGAAAATATCCGTCAAACCTCCCTGCATGCCTCCTGGATTGCTCCATTGCTCACGCAATGGAAATCTGACATCAAATTTCCTTCCGAATGAAACTGTGGGTATCAGGTCATCTTTAGGTGCCAAAAACAATGGATACTGCTCCGACAGCAACTTAAAGATTTCTCTGTGTCCCGAAGTTCCATCTTCGTGCCAGAAACCATATTTATGGAGTCTACACATTGCTTTTATTGCTTCCTGTTGTATCTTAAGATCCAGGGGGAGCAAATCAAGCATAGCATTTAGGGCATCTCCAGAGGTTGTACTCATGGCACCCGTGATGCATAAACATACACTTCTTTGCAGCCTGTATAGTTCCCGGATTGTGGACTTAACCATGCTCCGTCGCCACCAGACCACAGAAGCGTAAGTGATGATTGGTCTGATAAGTGCCGTGTATATCCATAGGACCACAGCAGGTTTCAGACTCCAAGCGTAAGTGATGATTGGTCTGATAAGTGCCGTGTATATCCATAGGACCACAGCAGGTTTCAGACCAAGTTTTGCCAAAGGCTCTACGGCATTGCTGAAAAATCTTCAATGCACGATTCACCTTCAGTGAAACGTGTGTCTCCCAAGTCAGCTTCTTATCCAAGATTACTCCTAGATATTTAACTTCGTTGGAAAGACCAAGTGTCACACATTTCAGTGTTGGAAGACTGAGTCCATCCAATTTCCGTTTTCTCGTAAACAAGACTATAGTTGTTTTGTTCGGATTAACGGAAAGACCTTGTCTCATGCACCAATCATCGATTTTGTCAAGAATCCTCTGCACTTTCGTGCAAAGCCTCCTTAAGGATTTATCCGATGTTAGCGCACAGACGTCGTCGGCATATGCTTGGACGTGGAAGCCGAGTTCCTGCATCTCCACTAATAGGGAGTCTACGACGAAGCACCACAGCAGCGGAGAAATAACACCCCCTTGGGGACATCCTTGCTTGGCCCTGCCTGCGATGACGAGCAATCGCTCCCACCAGCGGTTAACAGCCTCTCAGAGAGCATGGAGTATATCCATTTTATAATGGCTTGATTAACTCCGTGTCGTTCGGCAGAAGAACATATCGAGCCGAAAGTGGCATTATCAAAAGCCCCCTCAATGTCCACGAACACGCCCATTGTGTATTCGTCAGCTTCCAGCCCAGCTTCAATCTTGCTAACAAGATCGTGTAAGGCTGATTCACATGATTTTCCACTCTGGTAAGCGTGTTGATTTCTACTAAGTGGACTTCTCGGCAATACCTCCACTCGAATATGTTTCTCCACCACTCGTTCCAGACTTTTCAACATGAACGATGTCAAACTGATTGGTCTAAAACTTTTTGCTAGGGAATAGTCATCTTTTCCTGGTTTCGGAATAAATACTACTCTTACGCGTCGCCATTGGGATGGTATATAACCAAATGCAAGACAGGCTGTGAAGATCCTTTTCAGGGCCTCAATCAGCCTGTCTCCTCCTTTTTTAAGCATTGCTGGATATATTCCGTCAGGTCCAGGGGACTTAAAGTTCTCAAAGGAAGATAAGGAAAACCTTATCGATTCCCTTGTCACTATCCGACTAGCAATATACCAGCTGTACCTAGAGGTTCCACCGTTGCCACCGTTGTTGTTCATGCCACTCTCACCTTCAGAGAGAGTTCTACTACCCGGAAAGTGGATTCCGAGTAAAGCATTAAACGTTTCCGATTTGGAAATGGTGTATGAACCATCAGGTTTTCGAATGGAATCCAGCCTTACTGAGCGGTCTAAATGAAGGACCTTACAAAGTCTCGCTGTTTCCCTCATTTCTTCGACGTTACTGCAGAAATTTCTATAGGATTCAAGTTTGGCTTGCCGTACTTTTTTCTTATATTCTCTCTGTGTAAGTCGATGATTGGCCCAGTCCTCTTCTGTTTTGGTCTTCAAGGCCTTATTAAGAAGTTTCCTGGACCGTACACGAAGCTTCGACAGTTCAGGGTTCCACCAAGGAACCGCTTTCCCCTGTCTGCTTTGCCTGAGTGGACACAGTTCCTCAAAGCAATTGATTAAAGTACCTTCTAATTTCTTAGTCGCATCTTCAATCATTTCTGCTGATTTGAGTTTTTTCAGGTTTGGTAATCGCTCTGTTACAAGCTCACCATACCTGTCCCAGTCCACATTTCGAGGATTTCTACCGGAAGGTATTGATATTGTGTCAATTCCCAGTCGGAATTCGATAAGACGATGATCAGAAAGAGAGTCCTCTTCCAAAACTCGCCATCGGTTGATTTGATTCCCAACTGACCTATTGGTAAGTGTTAAATCAATCACCTCTTGTCTCCTTCTGGTCACAAAAGTTGGTTTGTTACCAGTGTTTTGAATGACCAAATCGGATGACAGGATAAAATCCAGTAACTTGAGACCTCTGGGGTTGCATTTGCTGCTTCCCCACACAATGTTCTGTGAGTTTGCATCACAGCCCACTATTAGCCCCAGATTATTGGATTCTGCGTACTTGACCACTTCTCTTAGCTCCCTCGAAGGAGGTGGCTGTAAAGAGTCGTAGGGTAGGTAGGCCGAAACTATAATAGCTTCGACACTGTTCCCACTTTTCAAGTACTTTATTTTTGCAGCAACGATATCTCCGGAGAATAGCTCTTTTAACATCGTGTGTTCGATCAACCTCGGCATGATAATACATGCTCGCGGTCTCACATTCCCTTCACAATGAAGTATTTGTCCCCACGACATAGCACTTAGACCACAGATACGCTTGTGACATACCCATAGTTCTTGTATAAGTATTATGTGTGGGTTTGTTTGCAGTTTTGCATGCCTACGGCACAAGAGAGCCGTAGACGCTTTGCTATGCTGCAGATTTATCTGTGTAAATATTACTTCAGTCATGAGACTGAGTATATTTACGCTTTGTCCTCCACCTTATCCTGGACGCGGAACTGGATCCGCCCCAGATGTAGGTGGGGACGGCACCCGTACTTCGACTTAAGAACCTTGAGGGACCCAAGATCGATACCCAGTACCAGGTGGGAACCCGCCTCCGAAGTGGTAGCGGATTTCTGCCTGGTGCACGAGTATACTCTCCAGAGAGTCGTGTCAAGATCCGTATTCTGAACACGGATGCGTTTGAGGAGTTCTGCTGAATTACAGGAAGGACCCGGAATCCAGACACTCGCTCGTACCAGCCTTTCTTTGCTACTCTCAACAAGAATAAACTTGCTGTTTTCGCAGGCTGGGATTTTTGCTATCGCTTTTTCTAGCCATTCTCGGGAAAAAGCATTGGAACAGTGCACCTTTACGATGCCGTCCACCACGCTTTTCCCCTCGAATGTCGGCGCGTCTTTCGACTCACCGATAGCTTTCCAAAGATAGCTGTCAAGATAGTCTTGTTGCCCTTTGGACAGTAGACCATCTTGTTTGTCGGAATGTATCTCCACCGTCATTGCCTTTGCTGCCATTCTCGCGAATGATTCGCCAGACGTTGACGGAAGAGTGTCATTCGACATTTGAGGTCCCTTAGCCTCTGCCTTGTCAGGCAAAGGTTTGTCTGCCTTGGATTGGGTCGAGGATGCAGACATTTCCGAATTCCGTTTTTCAACTTTCCTCTTCTTTGCCTTCCTCCTCTTCCCGGTCGTTGGCACAGACCCCGTTTCGTTTCCGGAAGAGCGCAGCGCTACAGAGGAATCCTCTGTTCTGCCACGCTTTCCCGTTTCCGTTACAGGTGTCGAAGTTGACGGAGCTTGAGTCTTTGCCTTAGCTAGTGCTTCGGCTTGCCTCGCCTTCTGTCTTCTTCGTTTGATCTGCCTTGCGGTTAGACCAACACCTGCGTTCGACTCTCCAATAACTTCAGTCTTTTTACCGGTACTTACCTGATTCACACCAGGTTTAACCGTTGTCAAAGACTTACTCGGTACCAGAGATCCGTCTGAGTCTACTGAGAGATTGTCCGCCATCTCCACATCCTCCACAACTTGTTCAGTTGCTTCAGATCGTTTCGATGGCGGTGTATCGCTCACACTCACTCGGCTCTCCATTGGCATAGCCAATGTACCATGTTTCACCACTAGTAGTGGGCTCCCTTCGGAACCCTGGGTGTCAGTTCCGATCATAGAGAGGTGTGGGGTTCGGGCCTGCATATCCGATGCCCGAGCCGTCGATTGTTCGTTGGGAGGATTTCCCAAAAGTGGGTTACCCCGTGCAGAAATATCTTTATTTAGCCTCCACATGTAAGAAAAGAAAGGCATTTTATCCCTCCTGCCAGGTTGTCGGTACGGTACTCTCCACATAGTACTTGGGTGGCCACCAATTCCGCCGTTCCGCGGATGAGTGGATACCCAATTCGTATATGAAGCTGCCCTCTTAGTTCGTGGTAAGTTAATCTCCATAGAATGGGGTTAACTCGCCACTTAAGCCTCATCCCCGCGGCAAGGAGACCGACATGACGAGGGCAATATTGGCAAATAATTCTACGCGAAATATTCCAATATTGACTATTTTCGAATTGTCGAGAAAATTGGCATATGGGCGGCTCGTTTTATGAATGAAAGTTCTTGCTCTTAGAACTATGAGCTCGAATTTATCAATGAATTTTTTGATGATGAGTTTTTGTTGCACAGTACAATAGTTGAAACTGTTCAGCGCCGCCGCGACTGTTCAGCGCTATGGCAACTAGAATGATGGCCGCTACGCCTGCGTCTATGACTGCATTTTGTTCTTGTAGTCGCTAGGCATAGAATTTTAGCTTTGAACGACATACGCATTTTGAGGAATAAAGTGAGTGCCCTGTGTGTGCGGTTGTATGCACATGCATATGTGTATATTAATAAGCATTGTTTTGCTTGAATTCAATTCACATATTTATATTTGCATATGCTATCTTCCTGTGTGCCTGGTAATGAAGAGTTTTGTATACAGAATTTTTTGATTTGTTTGAAGGGATATGGGGACCAAGTGTACATACGCACACATACAAATATGTACATGAATATTCAAAAGAAATTTGGTTTAGCATTTGTGAGGCAGGAATTTGATCATTAGCTTATTTACATAAAATATAAGGCGATACTCGTGAGATAGGTCATGTTGCTTCAGTGCACAAATGCATACATACAAATGTATGTATATTATTATTCCCTGTAATAAAATGTAAATTGAAAAAAATTTGGTTTGCCAAAGGAACAAATAAATGCATATTCAAATGTAAATACATATGTATGTCGATATACCAAAACACTTGTATGCTATGAATTAATTTCGACTGAAAATATTAGTAAAAATTTTCATCAAATTTGTTTAGTTTTAAATTTACTAAAACGCACATACCAAAATGTGAGAGGTAAATTAAATCAAAATATTAAAGATACTTTGATTTGAAATGTTGGCGCATATAATAAATATTCAATATTTTTTCTTCATCACCTTTGTCTGAAAATATAAATTGAATAAATTTTCGTTTATCAAGGGAACATAAAAATGCACAAGCAAATACTTTGCAAAATGCCGTCGGCTATTCGTCAATTTGATTTCCTACAGAAGCCAAAAACTGTGCAGGGCCAATATGCTAAAGGAGAAATCGCTGTAAAACATCTCTGTTAAAAGTTTCACCACACCTCGGCGGCGGTTAGACTTCATTTTTGACAATTCACACTATTCGTAGCTCGTGAGAATTCTCTATATTTAACGTTCTCTGCGTGATACTTAGCAGTGCCGACGTTCATCAGTAGTTGATACAACGGAAAAAGAAAAATGAAGAGAATTTTCATGAGTACGTACTTCAAATGAGGAAGCTAGCAGCGCTAGGAACGGTGGAAGATGAATCAGTCAATCGATATATCGTGGATGGTCTAAAGGTACGTGACGACTTGAATTACCCTTTATATAGCGCAAAACTTTTAAAGAGCTGCGAGATCGTTTCGAAGTTATACAGCAGATGAGCGGCAATCAAATCAACAACCTGGTAGAGCAAAAGCAAAACTACGCGAAGCCAGCGCAGAAGGGCAGAGACGGCGGCAGCGAACTGCGTGGAGTTTCGAAACAACATTGTTTCAACTGCGGGTCAACTTCACACGTACGGTCATAATGCGAAGCAGAGACAAAATGTTTCAAATGCAATGGTAGTGGGCACATTGCAAAAAATTGTGACAAATCGAACGGGAAGAGGACAGTAAGCATAATAACGAATGACAAGAGAAACAAGAGAATGCAGATCAACAACAAATATTTTTCATGTCTGATTGATACTGGCGCAGATGTATCGCTTATGCAGCAAACTGTGTATGAGAAACATTTTAGCAATTTGGAATTGAGTAAAAGTTCTGCGGTATTGTATGGTTTGGGAAATGTAACAACTACGATTAAAGGTGCATTCAAAGCAGAAGTTTTGGTGGATAAGATAAAATCCGATCATGCATTCCTTGTTAAAGCTGACAGCAAAATAAGTTGCGAGGTGATTGTGGGCTACGATTTCATTCAGCAATTCCAATTGGAATTTAATTCCGATGGGTATTTTTTTTCTGAAAAAATTGGTCAGAAGCACGATGGGACATTTCAGTGTGTATACAATGTTGTAGAATCGGGACACGAAATTGACGTTGCACCACAGTACAGAGAGGTTGTAATGAAATTAATCAATAATTATAAACCGGTTGCTAACCCTGCTGTACACCCTATTCAATTAAAAATAGTAACAAAGGAAAATCTACTAAACTTTAATGAGAGTCCAACTCGAATGTCTGGAGCAGAGCGTGCCGTTGTTAAAAAGCAAATTGAGGATTGGTTAGAAAAGGGTATAGTGCATGAATCCACTGCAAATATAGCTAGCAAAGTCGTCCTAGCAAAAAAGAAAGATGGCGGTTATCGTGTTTGCATAGACTATAGGAAACGGAATGCCACTGTGTTAAAAGACCGATTCCCTGTACCGATTATTGACGAGGTTTTAGAGAAAATGCAGTCAGCTAGATTTTTTTCAGTGATGGACCTGAAAAATGGTTTTTTCCACGTCCCTATCGAAGAAAGTAGCCAAAAGTACACGGCATTCGTTACGAAAGAGGGTTTATATGAATTTACTAGGGCACCATTTGGTTTCTGCAACTCACCTGCGGTGTTCGTTCGGTACGTTATGTATATTTTTCAGCAGCTTATAAAAGAGGGAATAATGGAAATGTATATAGACGACATAGTAGTTTTTGGTCAAACAAGCGATGAATGCCTTACAAATGTGCGAAAAGTGTTGCAAACAGCAGAACCTTACGGCTTGCAAATTAAATGGGCTAAGTGTAAGTTCTTAAGAGATAAAATTAGCTTCTTGGGGCACGAAATTCAGAATGGCAACATATGGCCAGGTAAAGATAAAATAAAAGCTGTTAAAAATTTTCCTATGCCGAAAAATATTAGAGGAGTTCAAGCGTTTTTAGGATTAACTGGATATTTTAGAAAGTTTATCCAAAATTATGCAACTAAAGCTAGGTCACTAACGCAGTTATTGAAAAAAGATGCAGCATTTGTAATGGGTGTCACAGAACAGCAAGCAGTACAGAAGTTGAAGGCAGCACTTACTCAAGACCCCGTTTTAAAGATTTTCAAACAAAACGAAAAAACTCAACTTCATGTCGATGCATCAAAGCATGGCTTTGGGGCAAAATTGGTGCAGCAGCATGAGAGCAAGTGGCTTCCGGTGATTTACTGGAGCCGAAAGACGTCACCACATGAAGAAAAACTTCACAGCTACTTTTTGGAAGTGAAGGCAGCATATCTAGCGACGAAACGTCTTCGTCATTATTTGATGGGTATATGGTTGGACCTAATAACAGATTGCGCAGCGTTTAAAAAAGACAGCTGCCAAAAAAGATGTGCCACGTGAAGTAGTTCAGTGGCTCATGTATATACTTACAAGATTTTGACTTTAATATTGAGCATCGTTCAGCAGATAGAATGAAACACGTAGATGGCTTAAGCCGTTATCCGGTTATGGTAATCGAGTCACACATAAAAGCAAAAATTCATAAAGCGCAGCAAAATGATGAACATCTGAAGGCAGTAACTGCAGTTCTCGAACAGAAACGTTACGCTGACTATGTTTTGAAAAACGGAGTTTTATTTAAACAATTAAAGGGCCTAGAACTGCTCGTTGTACCACGAAGTATGGAAAAGGAAATTATAAGAAATGTTCATAACTTCGGCCATTTCAGCACACAAAAAACGATTCACGTAATTCAACAAGATTATTTTATACCGCATCTCGAAAAAAAGGAAACGCAGCATATTTCGAATTGTATTGAGTGCATAGTACATAATCGAAAGTTTGGAAAGCAAGAGGACTTTCTGCATTGTATTGACAAGGGTGACTCTCCACTGTCTACTATCCATATAGACCATTTGGGAATTTTAGATCCTACGGCGAAGAATTATAAGTATATTTTTGCGATTGTTGATGGATTTTCGAAATTTGTTTGGATATTTCCGACCAAGTCACCGGACGCCGAGGAAGCAGTAAAGCATTTAAAAACATGGACTACAACATTTGGGAATCCGCAACGAATTGTGAGCGACAGAGGATCAGCTTTTTTATCAAATTTATTTAAAGATTTCTGCAAGGAAAATAAAATCGAGCATATTTCTATAACAAGGGGTGTCCCGAGGGTCAACGGACAAATTGAACGCGTCAATAGGGTTATATTTTCTATGTTGGCAAAATTGTCAGCTAATAATTCAGCCAAATGGTATAATTATGCAGCGATGGTGCAAAAAGCGATTAACGCACATGTTCATACAACAACAAAATTTACACCTTACGAAATTATGTTTGGTGTAAAAATGAGAAACGAAATGTCTGCCGATATAATTAAGTTGCTCCAGGATGAAATGTTGGTCGCATTCCAAGAGGATCGGAACAAACTAAGAGAGGAGGCTCGAATCAATATCCAAGCCGCCCAAGAAGTGTATAAACGAAATTTCGACAGGAGGCGTAAAAGTAGTCAGGGATATCAAAAGGCGGATTTGGTGGCGATAAAATTAACACAGTTTTCAGATAAAAAGTTGGGGAACAAGTTCATCGGGCCTTATAGCGTGGTAAAAGATAAAGGTAATGGGCGGTACGAGGTTGAAAAAGCAGCCGATTTCGTTGGGCCGCACCTTACTTCTCCCAGCGTCGACAATATGAAGCTTTGGGCGCATTATACAGCTGAGAACGAGGTGTCATCTGGGACAGATGACGAACAGGATGACCGAATGTGACAAATGGCAACCCTGCGACAAGGAACAGAAGTCACATGAGTGAACAAGCGAGTTGTTTTTAGTTGTCAAGCAGCCGTAAAGCGAAGAAGTCTATTATTACTTACTATAAACTACAAATTTTACAATTATTAAATACAATTAAATGAAATAAAAGGAATACAATTGCTTATTCTTCATTTTTACATTACTACCTCCCCATTATGCCTATTTAATACCCTATCAATTTTTATGTTTGAGGCATCAATTTTGTTAAGATCAAGCTTAGTCTTTATAACCGTTTTTTTGGCTTAACGATATCAGGAGGTATACCTTTTAAAGCGTTAGCATATGATACAACCATACTGTTTTTCCCTTTGTTTTGGTTCGTTGCCTTCAAAACTTTACTTATAAGTTAATTTTCTGTTTGCATAGTCCACTTATAAGTTAATTTTTCTGTTTGCATAGCTCACTAGTTGAATTATCTACTTTTGTTATTTGCTCCTTATTAACATTTCGGAGGCTCTCTACTCCTTTTATAAATTCTAACTTCTCTGGGTTTGTTTTTTTAATGGTATCCATCAACAGTTTAATTTCTTTATTCTGCTCATTTGACAGTTTCTCTATATCACCTTTTTGTTCTTTTATGTTGACTCTGTTGGTCTCTGCTACGTTGCGCATTTCTTTTAGGGATCATCAACATTAGATATACATTTGTAATGCAGTCGTCACACATGACGACTGTTATAGATTCTGCTAAAAGATATAAAGTGAGAGACCGGAGCCATTTTTCACACTCCGTTCTTAGTGCAGACTTCTCAATACTTTTGCATGGAAAAGGTTTTAAATCATTCATCCTTCCCTTGTAATTGACTTGATCCATTGAGTGAGTAATAACATAGAGTCACAATCTCGAACAAAAATTGTTTTGTATGTGGGGTGCCTGTACTAAGTAGATATATAAGATCCTCTAACTCCTAGTTGGAGCATAAGACGTCTAATGATACTACAGGGTGAACGATATGAAGTGTTACTTATTCAAAACACCATAACTTTTTTGTGTGAAATTAGTTTTTATTGATTTCAAAGACAAAATTGTTCAAAAATGATAATAATTTTAACATATTATATATTCACTTTAGCTCGATATGACCACCTTTTGCCTTGACTATAGCCTTCATAGGGTCCAAAAATGAGTTGCATGCTGCTCGAATGTGATCTTGGGTATTTTGGCCCATTCTCGTATAATCGCTTTTTTCAGCGCATTCATACTGGCATATTTTTTAGTCCTCACCTTGCTCTCCAAAATGGACCAGATGGAATAGTCCATCGGATTTGCGTCTGGCGAATTCGAAAGCCATTATGTGGATGAAATGAAGTGTGGAACATGATTTTTTAACCATTCTTGGTTCACACGAGCCTTATGAGACGGTGCCGAGTCCTGTTGGAACGTCCATGGTCTACGACCGAAATGTTTGCGTGTCCACGGTTCTAAAGCAGCTTCTAAAACATTTCCCCGATAATAAGTCGCATTCACTTTGACTCCAGGCTCGATAAAAACGATTGGAGAGCGTCCATCAGCGGGCACTGCCGCCCAAGCCAGTAATTGCGATGGGAAATTGCTTCGAGTGGCCGTACGTAGGCTCAAATTCTCGTATAAGCGTTCGGTCAAGTAAGCACGATCGTTTTGAGTGTTTTTGAACTGCTGAATAGGGAAATTTTTTTCATTAGAAAACACAATGTTAGGAAATTTGCAACGTTCGTGCAAGCGCAACAACTCCTTTGCTCTTTCACACCGAACTTTTTTTTGCTGGGGTGAAAGATCGTGTGCTTTTTGGAACTTGTAAGCCTTGACCTTGAGCTCATTTTTCAATATGCGTCGAATACTGTCTTGCGATATTTCAGTTTTTTGGCCGACGGGCGATTCTGTAATCCCTAGAGGGGGCGTCTCCAGGTGGTGGATTAGGGAACACCTCCCAGATATTGGGGCCAGGAGAGCTCCCGCGAACCACACGCGTCGAAGACCTAAACTTCGTTAAAAAACTCCATCAACCCAAGGTGTGATGCGACCCGTGACCATTGGGTGGGTTTGGTAGCCGGGGGACTAAATAAGGCTCTCTTCGAACGGAGCTCTCCTGATATTAGGCCGCTCGAGGTTGTAACGGTGGCCTTGCCATGTATGTGGCGCTGCCATGGTCGACCCGATATTTCCCCTTTATCCTCGTTGGTCACCGTGCATGGCGACATGCGCAGCTCGCTTGGCAAGGCAGGTGACCGTACGAACCAGATGTAATGCTGGGCATGCTGCTGCTTCTGCGCCTATCAAGGTATTTTGTTTTTGTAAGTACAAAATTTGGAATATCGATTGGGGAAGGCAAATTTCATTGTACAACTAATAAATGAAAGGGATATATTTTTATTTATCTTTATAGATATATATACAAATATTTGATCTCTTGATATATAAGGTCCTCTAAGTCCTTGTTGGAGCAATGGACGTGTAATTGTAATGTATGGTAGGTATAAAATTATTTACATTTATGAGACATAAATATTTATACGAAAATCATCCAAAAATCAAAAAAAAAGGAATTAGGTTGTACTTCACCACCTAGCTCTGCTTCTATTCTGTTGAACCGAGGCCTGCAGCATTTTGCTACGATTTCGTTCGGTTCCTTCATTTAAACGGCATAATGCTCTCCCGGCAAGGGAAAACACGCAGTTAATCTAGCCTAAATTGCGAATAAAGATGTCGCGGCTACGACTCGACTTATGAAAGTGTTTGCGTTAAACTTATACCAATGAATAAATGTTTATTCTGAAAAATAATTTAATATTATATGTTACATTATGTACTTTTAACTTTCGAAAACTTACCGGATTTTCATTCTTTCTTCTTGAATGCCGGTTTTGATTTAAATATTCCTACAAATATAAAGCAAAAAAAAAAAATCAAAAGGAAATATAAATAAAAAGGAATACCAAGAAGAATGAGTGCGTAATGTTGGTTCACAACCCAGAGTTGTATTAAAGAGTATAATTAAAAAGAATTTTTAAAGGGCATTTGCCAACAGAAACCAATAGAGATATTTTTTGTTAGAAGAGTCTCCAAGGGCCCTAGACAGTTCGAAAACGCAAGAAAAGAAAATATTTAACTTTATATCACAACAAAAATCGACGAACCATTAAAATGTATCATCCAGGAGAGACTATCTATGTAAAAATATAAAAAAAGGCTAGGCACGAAAATTTCCCCAAAATTCAAAAAACAAATAGTAAAGGAAAACGAAACGACAAAAAATATCAATAAATATTCTAGGTACCGCCTGGATATTCATAGTCGGATCTCCCGGTCACGAGCATCTAGAAGCAATCGCAAATAATTTAAACCAACTTAACAGTAAAAATGATAAACAAGTCCTTATAAAAGAATTGTTTAATGAAAAAAATCAACACTACAAAAATTATGACCACACCATTTGAATAACGTACGGAAAGTATTGAGTTCAGAAAATGATTAATTGTTAATTTATAAAAGAGGATTAGATTAATAAAAGAGAAATTATTAAATATTAAAAGATGAGTATTAGCCGAATGGGTAGGAGCGTGACTACCATGCTGAAGTGTGCAGGTTCGAATCTCCGTGCATGAAACATCAAATGAAAGAGAAACAGAAAAAATGAAAATGGGAAAAGTTTGAAAGTCGTCCGTCGGTAGGCAATAGCAAAGCTCCGCTAATTGTATATCTATACAAATCTATACTAATATTATAAAGAGGAAAACTTTGTTTGTTTGTTTGTTTGTTTGTAACGAATAGGCTCAAAAACTACTAGACCGATTTTAAAAATTCTTTCACCATTCGAAAACTACATTATCCAGGAGTAACATGGATTACATTTTATTTTGGAAAAAAATAGGGTTCCGTAAGATATTTGGATTTTTCGGACACAAACTGAAAAAAATCTTATATATAAAATAAAGTCAACTTTTTGTGTGTGTTCGCTAACCGGCCGTGTCTGCACCGAATTAAACCAAACTTACACACATAGTTAAGAAGGTATTGAAGATGGTTTCCGTATAGTTTGGATACCTATTGGTGGATAGGGCTCGAGATATAGGTCAAAACGTGGACCCGGGTAACCTTCGGATGTGTATGTACAATATGGGTATCAAATGGAAGCTGTTGGTGAATGCTTTAGTTCAGAGTATTTTTCATGCCGCTCCGTGACTAGGGTCTCGAGATAGAGACCAAAACGTGGACCCTAGAATGTGTATGTACAATATGGGTATCAAATGGAAGCTGTTGGTGAATGCTTTAGTACAGAGTATTTTTCATGCCGCTCCGTGACTGGGGTCTCGAGATATAGGTCAAAACGTGGACCCGGGTAACCTTTGGATGTGTATGTACAATATGGGTATCAAATGGAAGCTGTTGGTGAATGCTTTAGTTCAGAGTATTTCCATCCGCTCCGTGACTAGGGTCTCGAGATAGAGACCAAAACGTGGACCCTAGAATGTGTTTGTACAATACGGATATCAAATGAAAGCTGTTGATAAGTGCTTTAATACGGGGTAATTTTCATACCTATTGATGACTGGGATCTGGAAATATATGCCAAAACGTGGACCCGCCGTGTCTTTGCACCGAATTAAACCAAACTTACACACATTGTTAAGGAGGTATTGAA
Source organism: Anastrepha obliqua (assembly GCF_027943255.1). Lineage (NCBI taxonomy): Eukaryota > Metazoa > Arthropoda > Insecta > Diptera > Tephritidae > Anastrepha > Anastrepha obliqua. Next base: position 40,000,725 of record NC_072897.1, on the reverse strand, counting down.
GATGGTTTCTGTATAGTTTGGATACCTATTGGTAGAAAGGGTCTCGAGATATAGGTCAAAACGTGGACCCGGGTAACCTTTGGATGTGTATGTACAATATGGGTATCAAAGGGAAGCTGTTGGTGAATGCTTTAGTTCAGAGTATTTCCATTCGCTCCGTGACTAGGGTCTCGAGATAGAGACCAAATCGTGGACCCTAGAATGTATTTGTACAATATGGGTATCAAATGAATGCTGTTGATAAGTGCTTTAATACGGAGTAATTTTCATACCTATTGATGACTAGGGTCTCGAGATATAGGTCAAAACGTGGACCCGGGTAACCTTCGGACGTGTATGTACAATATGGGTATCAAATGGAAGCTGTTGGTGAATGCTTTAGTTCAGAGTATTTTTCATGCCGCTCCGTGACTAGGATCTCGAGATAGAGACCAAAACGTGGAGCCTAGAATGTGTTTGTACAATATGGATATCAAATTGAAGCTGTTGGTGAATGCCTTAGTACAGAGTATTTTTCATGTCGCTACGTAACTGGGGTCTCGAAATATAGGTCAAAACGTGGACCCGGGTAACCTTTGGTTGTGTATGTACAATATAGGTATCAAATGAAAGCTGTTGATAAGTGCTTTAATACGGGGTAATTTTCATACCTATTGATGACTAGGGTCTCGAAATATATGCCAAAACGTGGATCCGCCGTGTCTTTGCACCGAATTAAACCAAACTTATGCACATTGTTAAGTAAGTATTGAAAATGGGTTTCGTAAAGTTTGGTTGTAATTCGGAGCAGTGGCAACGGGTACAGCGTTCTTTTGAGCCAGCCATAATGTCGCTTACTTTTTTAACGCTTGGGGCGGATCTGAACTGTCAAATTGACAGTGTTAGTTACAATGTGTCAATATTTCTTTCTGATTTGGATGCCATAAGGAAAAAACGTAAGTGCAACATGTAAAAATTGTTTGTGAATTTTTTTGGAGTGGATTTTGGAACAGTGAATAATTTCTTACGAAATTTGAGAATTTAATGTGAAATCCGAATGAAATTATGTGTTCGTGGAAAAAACAATTTTTTTCGTTTTTTTTTTTTTAAATATAAATGGATAATGGTTAAAAAAGCTCCAATGCTTAATAAAACATATAAATTGAAACGAAAAATTCATGGATGATCAGGAAAAAAGACGATTGTTTATTCATATGCGTTGATTTGAAATTTAAAAACAATCTTCTTTTTTCCTGATTTTCAATTTATATTTTATATTTACTCAAAAACAAATAGAAAAACAAAAAATATTGTTTATGCCAAAGCGCTTGAATAAAGAATAAAGAAATAAATAATATGAAAACCATATATTTTCTGTTCTAAACCATATCTATTCTATTTTAGTGTGCCCAGCGAAGGGGGCCGGGTTTGCTAGTATATTAATATATAAAAGCATTTACTATGTATAATAAATATGCCATACACTAAAAATGTCATATTAAACTCGTTATTATTAAATAAAAAGGAAATTGAAATAGCCCTTGAAAATTAGAAGATGATGAAATTCCATTTAAAATATGTGAAGTTAACATTACTAAAAATTCAACAATGTTTTATTTTGTAAAAATACCACTAAGAATTAAAGAAAATTTTAAAAAAATTATTATAAGGTCTGTAATAAAGGCAAATAACATTATAATTAATGTGGAATACAGTGAAATATTAAAAGGAAATAATTAAGTTTACGGAATAAAATTAGTAGTAACCAAAAGATAATTGAAATTTGTAAACAAAATCAGATAGTTAGTATGACTAGCAGTAATTGTATTCTTAGAATAATTAATAGTTTAAATTCAACTTGCACCAGAAGCAACGGGCACCACTTTCCACAGATTGAAGAAATACAATCAGGAAAAAGAAATGCTGTGGCATACGTAAATTCCGCCACCCAGCCAAACTGAAGCAACAGCCCAATTGAATTAGGGCCGGAAGTACTGAACGAGCAACCAAATCCATCGATCCTGGAAATCGATCACATCACCATAGGTAGCCCGGTGCATTATTTAGTTTAGCTTGTAGATTAAGATTGTAAATAAGTTAGTTAAGTAAGATAGAAAGACTTTTAAAAAAGACTTTCCGACGCGAAAATTAACTTATATTCAATAAAATATGTAAAAAATGTAGAGCATTAATATTTGCGTAGCCAATAATGGAATGAGACTAAAGCACTTCACTTTTACAGGGGAAACGTTCCAGAGCTGGAACTTTTATTCTAAGGTATTAAGGGCTTCTATTAGTGGCATAATGTCGAATGTAACTGATGCTAATTGGAAAGGTTTATACATATATGAAGGTATATATTTTTTGGTTGTACTTTTTATAAACTTGTACGAAATTCTACAAAATCCCGTGTACCCAGGAGTGTTTTTGGACGAAATCGCTGTTATTCGTATGTTTTCTTAAGTGATGATGCTTTCCCGCTGCAGACACGCATAATAAAGCCGTACCCCTATCATTCCAACTATCGTGAAATCAAGTCTCCACGGCTTTCTCGCGAACGGCACGTCGTAGAGTACTAACTACTTCACAATTCACTGTAACAGGTTCCTACTTTTCCTTGCTCCAATTAATTTAAAAGTGAAATCGATGCAAAAAATTACCCTTACTTGTTGTGATTTGCACAATTGTTTAGCAGAAAGCGATAGTACAAGATACTTAAACTACTCTCCAGCCGAAAGCCCCGCTATTGTTCCAGACAATTCCTATAATATCCTTGTGGTGCCAAAGAGCCAAGGTGGTCGCTTCTCAACACATCTGTGCCTCAAGCCTGATTCGAGCGAAGGCCGGGTAAACGCACAGAAAGTGGTCCGCCGTCTAATCCTCCTCTCCACATACTGGGCAGAGTGTACTGTCTGAGATGCCCACCTTTTCCATGTGCTTTGTCCATAGAAAGTAGCCCATCATCAGTCTAACCAGCCTCCTACAGTGCCCTCTGCTTAGTGACAGGAGAAACTGCGACAATCGGCCGGACATGACAGGTAACATCAGTTTTGTGCATCTGCAGCCTCTCTCAGGCCGCCAAGCTCGCTTTTGGGTAAGAGTGACCCGTTTGCTAACCGTGGCTTTGATGGCTGCGGAAGGGAGTGGCAGAACGGGCTCCGAGCCAAGAATGTTTGCCTCAGAGCCCAATCTGTCTAAAGAGTCAGGGATCTCGTTACCCGCGATACCCACGGGTCCCGGGACCTATGTTAATATCAGGATATTATGTCCACCGACATAGTTCAGCCTGCATTTACAGTGGTCGGGGGCTGTCTTAGGCCATGAGCGCAGCTTGGCTGCCGCTGCAGACACATGTAGATCTGCCTTTTCATCTGTTTTCTACAACAAATTTCATCACCTCTAGAATAGCATACACCTCCGCTCGAAACACAGATTTATACATTCCAAGGGCAAAGTTTAGGTTTGTCCCGCTGGAATCCACGTAGACACCAGAACCGGAACCGTACTCGGTCCTGGAGCCATCCATGGAAATACGAAAACAGTAATTGCCTAGCTTATTTTCTGAGTTTGACCACAGTTGAGCCTCTGGCAGCATCACACTGTATCTCTTTTCAAGCACGACTCTGGATGGCGTGGAGTGAAGGGGCACGGCAAGGACCGTTGGATCGAAGTCCATGCCAGCTCTGTTGTCCAGTGCTGTACAGGGGCCGTTAAAATTTTCATGGTGTTTCAGCCTGCAGATGGCTGCACTGCCAGAAGGCTGTCAGTACTTTGGATTTCTTTGTTTCAACGTGTGATTTCCAGAGGAGCTTACTATCGAGGATTACTCCAAGATATTTAATTTCCTTGGATAGCTGAATTGTGACTCCTTTTAGCTTAGACAGAACGATTCCATCAAGCTTGCTCCTTCTAGTGAAGAGGGCAATACCAGTCTTGGTGGGATTTGCTGATAGCTCATTCGCACAGCACCAAGCGTCAATCATATCCAGAGTTTTCTGCACTTTTCTGCAGATGTTCATAAGCGAAGGGCCTGTTACCACACAGGCAACATCGTCCGCATATGCTTGCGCGTAGACTTCCGAGTCGTTTAAGGTGGTGAGTAAAGGAACGATTACCATGCATCAGAGCAATGGAAACTGCACACCGCCTTCGGGGTAACCTCTATTAACCCCGGATGACACCAACAGATCTTCCTCTGCTCGACTGACGATTCTTTGGGCCGGCATCCATCGAATCCAATTCACTAGCACCCGATCTACGCTGTGTCTACTAGCAGAGCTGCACATACTGCCACATATATCTAAAAACATGCCCACAGCGTAGTCCCTCCTGTCGATGGCCAATCCTAGCAACAAGGTTTTGCAGTGCCGACTCGCAGGATTTTCCACGTCTTCTGACGTATGCGCAATTCCACTAGTCGTTCGAGACTTTTCAGCATGAAAGAAGTCATGCTGATGGGTGTAAAGCTTTTGGGGCTGGTGTGGTCACATCTTTCAACCTTTAGGATGAAGAAAACCTCCAATCCCCCAAGATCGTGGTATATAGGCCAGTGCCAGGCATGTAGAGAAGATTTTCTTCAAGGCTGCTGTCACGGACTCTGCGTCTTCCTTCAGCATGACAGGATATATGCCATCTGGTTCGGGCGACTTGTAGCCGCCAAAAGATGTGATGGCAAATTGAATGGCGGCCTCATTCACCACATATCTGGTAACGTACCAGGAACGCCGAGAAGGTGTAGCAGCTCTGATACGGGCTATTGAATACGGGCTATTGCCGGCTGACGTTTATCTGATTGCCTAGAAAGTGAGACTCCATCAGCAAGCTTTGCCTCTCCGACTCAGTTGAAGTCGTTTGTAGGTTAACTGGGAAAAATATTACATACCAGACGAGGTGGTTTCTGGACGGGGGGTTAGTTCCCTAATAGTAAAATATTTATTTTTTACTTGAAAGTTATTCTGTCCGTTGCTTATTTGTGTATGGACTCGAAGAAATTGAATATAGACATGGCACTAGTTACCTACAATATCAAAGTAGTGGTTGATTCTATCTTATGCCCAATTCGATGGAACGTAATGTACGAAATTAAATAAACGAATACCGACAAAATTCTGCACAATTATCGCGACGGTCTCTCGGGCGATTCTGTAATCCCTAGAGGGGGCGTCTCCAGGTGGTGGATTAGGGAACACCTCCCAGATATGGGGGTCAGGAGAGCTCCCGTGAACCACACGCGTCGAAGACCTAAACTTCGTTAAAAAACTCCATCAACCCAAGGTGTGATGCGACCCGTGACCATTGGGTGGGTTTGGTAGCCGGGGGACTAAATAAGGCTCTCTTCGAACGGAGCTCTCCTGATATTAGGCCGCTCGAGGTTGTAACGGTGGCCTTGCCATGTATGTGGCGCTGCCATGGTCGACCCGATATTTCCCCTTTATCCTCGTTGGTCACCGTGCATGGCGACATGCGCAGCTCGCTTGGCAAAGCAGGTGACCGTACGAACCAGATGTAATGCTAAAATCAAAAAATTAAAATTCGGATTAAGAAAAAAGAACCATGAAACAAACGGACAAAATGACTGGAAAACAAACGGACGCTTTGACAGCACGGACTGATATACATACAAACCCGCGGACAAATCCACAGAACAAGCAAACAGATAGACAGGAAAAAGGTGAAGACGTACTTAACAAACAGTCGGACAAATGGACAAGACGTACGAGCAAGGACGAGCTGAGGATGACTGGGTCACCCTCAGAGGATGAGCTCTTGGCCTCCAGTCAAGAAACCATTGAGGGCAAAGCTGTGGGCCACAGTACGCCAACAACTATAAATCAACCAACAACATCCGCTAAAGCCATTGGGCAAAAGCGTGGCAACAAAGGTGCGTAAAGCTGAGACCGACAAGGCAACATGTCAAAAGGTTGTTGATGAATACTTGGCATTCCAAGTCAGAGATAGAGCACGGTTGTCTCACATAGGTGACCATGTCATGGCGAACCCGGAGGGTCAAACACCAGGTTTTGACTGGGTTGAGGTAGCCCGCAGTTACCCTGTCATTAAATGCGATGACCTATTCTCACTGCATTTTCTGACAAATGTGATTGGTAAAATTCAGAACAGCTGGGAAGGCTTGAAACTCAAGCTAATTCCGGCTAGCCAGATTCCACGAAGGCCGAATCAGGGTACTAAACATGGAGTTTGAAGCCAATCAACTAGTTCCCTACGTTCAGGCTCATGATCGATCGGTGCCGATGACCGACTGGTCGATCATCAAAGCGGAGGGTCTGCAAAAGCACAGAATATCTTTCCTCATTCTAATTACAGAAGAGAGTCTGGGACCACTGGAGAAAGTAGGAAACAAACTTCGGCCCGGCATTCGGAAGGCCGAGCTGAAGATATTCCGTTCTGCGAACCCGTGCATGCAGCTAGATGACATGGGTTTAAATGTTGTCCAAATTAATCTGCAGCACTCACAGACTGCAACGTACTACCAAACCGTTCTCCTGGCGGAGGAGGACGTGGAAATCGCATTAATTCAGAAACCCTGGGTGCGGAGCACCGAGGTGAAGGGGTTCTCTGGAAAAAGCTACAATATCTACTATAAACGGATAGTAGGTAGTCCCAGAACATATATTGTAGCTAAAAAACACATAAACACATTTTTAATTCCATGTATTGTTCACAGGAAAGGACGGCTGTTGACGTGGAAGCCACTGACGGAGTTAAAATAACACTTGCCTCTATATACATGGCGCATGATAGACCAGCACCGCCTGAGGAGGCCCATAAGCTTGTGCAGGAAAGCTAAAGCAAAACCCTGCTTCTCGGATGAGATGCCAATGCGTGGCATGCCTTATGAGGAAGCTCCGAAACAAGCGACCGAGGTGAGTCGGTATGCAGCAGGGCCTACAAAACGTCCTGCTCCATAAAATTTTGCAAAAAAAACTTACCCTCTTTGGTGGAGCATTGAGCTCTTAAAACTAAGGGAAAAATCTAGATCAAAGTTTAACCTCAGCTACTCGACAGGAAATTGGGAATTGTACAGAGAAAGTCGGAGACAGTACAAGAAGGCAAGAAAGAGAGCTGGAGGGAATTTTGTTCGTCAATCGAATCCATCAGGGATGCTATGCTCAGCCGTGTCCTATCCAAAGATAATTCAATGGCTTCTTGGTTCAAGAAGCCTGATGTTACTTGGACTGCAACGACATAAGAATCGTTAGAACTTCTGCTGAACACGCATTTTCCGGGGTGCAGCGTCCACGATAGGGAAGGGAAAATATCAGGTGGATCCAATATAATCCACAGCATCTTGCAAAAGAAATAATTACAAAGGAGAAAGTTGCATGCAATTAAATCTTTTTCCCCTTTTCAATCACCGGGGCCAGATGGGATCATTCCAAAGATGTTACAGGAAACCTTGGACTGTATCATACCATGTCTAGAGGAAATGCGTGCTTAAATTTAGGTCATATTCCAGGTAGTTGGAAACTAGTCAAGGTCGTCTTCATTCCAAAAATAGGTAGGAGGGGACATGAATCAGCGAAGGACTATTGGCCAATCAGTCTTTCGTCTTTCCTGTTAAAAACCTTTGAAAGACTTTTGGATATATATCTTAGAAGCTCTTTGGAGAGCTCTGGTATATCAACTGCACAACACGCATACCTTAAAGGCTAATCTACGTAGACAGCGCTTCACGAGGTAATCCGAACATTAGAGGGTTCTCTAGAGAACAAACATTATACCATGGCGGCATTCTTGGATATAGAAGGCGTCTTTAACAATGTTAGTACAGATGTTATCCAATGGGCGTTGATAGACTTAGGGGTGGACAATTGCATCAGTAATTGGGGCATCTCTATGCTAGAAACAAGGATCATCAAAGCTAATATAGGTAATATCTACATAACCAAGAAGGCCCACGAGGGCAGTCTACAGGGGGGAGTACTATCTCCACTTCTTTGGATATATATGATCAGAAGATCTTAATAAAACTTAATAGAGGTCGAGTAAAAGTCCTGGCGTACGCTGATGATGTGGTGCTGTGCTAATGGTGCCAGGACTTGGATGTGTGTGATCAGAAAATCTTAATAAAACTTAATAGAGGTGGGGTAAAAGTGGCTGCGTACGCTGATGATGTGGTGCTGTGCTAATGGTGTCAGGGCTGTGTCCCAATACGATCAGTGGGATCATCCAAAGGGCCTAAGATTAAACCCGCGTAAAACAGAACTCATGTTTTTTACCACCAGATATAAGGTACCCACTTTTACCCTACCAAATATCAACGGACAAACTCTTTCACTATCACCCAGTGCAAAGTACATAGGGGTAATTCTGGACTCCAAACTTAGCTGGAAGTTAAACCTCGAAGAACGGGTAAGGAAGGCAGAAATTGCTTTATATGCCTGCAAACGTATACTTGGAAGAAGATGGGGTCTTCCACCTAAGCATACATTATGGCTATATAAGGCGGTTATACGACCTATTTTATCGTATAGTCCGGTAGTTTGGTAGAAAGCTCTAGGGAGAGAGTACAATTCCAAATTACTCGGCAGAATACAAAGATCAGCCTGAGCAATAACGGTCGGTGCAATCATATAATGTCCTAGAGAGGTTCTCAATGCACTAACAGGCGTTATTCCAATAGACCTACATATTAAGAAGACGGCAACCATGAGTACATTTAGGTTAAAAAAGCGGGTCGCTGGAAAGAAAAAACGTATGATCATGCCACTATATTATTGCGACAAACTCAGTTAACCTCTGGTATATATTCTCACAGACTTAAAATTGAGAAATCTTTGCGTCTCCCTAATACCAGCAGTGTCTTTCAGGCGGAAGTATTTACAATTGGTGAAGCTTGTAGACTACTAATCGCAGATTTCTCTTTTAAGCAAAATATCGCTATTCTTTCGGATGTAATCCAGGCACTGGGTTCGGCTACAACAACCTCTTAAGTGATAGAAGGTTATGGCCTACCTACAACCTCAAGCAAACGTCGACATTAATAAGTATGAAATGACGGGACGCCTGGAGACTAACGGCAGTCATAACGGAAGCACGAGATACATTCTGGAAGAATCAGCAATTTAACCAACCAACCAACAAATCGCCACGGTGAAGGCATGGCTCCAAGAAAACGAGCCAAGCTACTAAAAACCGAAGAGAGGTGGAACGGGTCTCCAGCAGAGTTGGAGATCACAATATAGAGTCCAATACAGACATAAGATACTTTGGGGTAATAAACCATAGGCTATCCTTCAAATAACACCTAAAGCACGCCGGACAAAAAGCTGCTAAAGTGTGTAACTGCCTTTTCAGAATTATGCCGATCGTTGGAGCACCCAACCAAACATCAAGGTTATTTGATTTAGCAAATCGATAATGCTCTATGTAACACCGAATTGGGCAAAAGCTGTGCTGTATAAACCGTACAGCAGAGAGCTAACCTGTGTGCCTCGGTTAACCAATCTCAGAGTGTGTAGGGCTTACTGTACAGTCTCCGGCGAAGCAGCCACTGTACACGCTGGAGGGTAACCCATTGACCTCGAAGATAAAACGGCGAAAACAACGTGCCTTCGCCGCGAACAGGATGAATGCGTGTGATTCACGGAACTTCGGAGACTGGTCGAACGAGAACTGAACTGCCAACTGAGCGCATGTGAAACCGTTCGACAATTGCGGGTGGTTTTAGTCTGTAGGCGCTTAGTGAATCGAGCAGGCTTATTGCACGGAATAAGTATCTTTAGAAGATTTAACCTCCAGACTCGCATACCATAAAAAAACCAAGACCTACTCACGACGCATCGCCTTATCATATCTACATACAACAATTACTAACACAGGCAAAAGCCATTCCCATCTACAAATGCATATAAGCAGAGGTACAGGGCAAACATTTCCGTGCGGTTAACTCAAATGAGAATTTTTAATTAAAACGGTGAAATTAAATGGTTTGGTTGGTTGGTTTTAGTGATTTCGCACCACCGCCACATCCTCGCTACCAACAAATTATACGGGTTAATCTTTAACCACAATACACAGTCTGTGGGATTGAGAAACCGTATAAGATTGTTAACGTTTATATCAGCCAGCTCTTTGTGGTTTTTATAAGGCGATTGCCAAGGTTTAAGATCCTCACCTTCCGTAGGTTAAGCAACTCACAGAGAAAGTGGGAGATAACTTAATTTTTGTCTATCTGCAGGCATCCTTTCGTTTCATATTTATCAATGTTGGTGTTTGTTTGTGATTTTAGGTGGACCATGATGACCTCCTAATTTTGCATATCTTTGCATAGGTATTGTGAGGAGATTACATCCTTGATTGCACGCTGTGGTGTGAATACCGATTCGGCAAGAATGTTATTCGTGGCGGACCTCCCTCTTGCCAATACTATTGTCTGGAAGACACTGTAACCCATTTTTGAACTATATGTATAGAATAATTAAGTAATTTCTTGCTGGCCCTTTCCACCAAACTGCCGATCTATACAATAAAATGGGTCGAATAACCGCTATATATGTACAACTATGCACTTAGGTTATGGGGTCTTCTTTAAAGCATAGGTTTACATACATACAAAGCAGTTTCTGCTTTGCTTACCCGTTCTTCATTGGTCAGATTTTAGATTGTTCAGTTTTAATAATTTGTCATTTACCAACCGATCGAGTTCAACATACATGTTTTCGATACATCAATTCAGTACACTTTCAACCATGTATCGCTTTACACCGAAACCACGCTGAAACGCTCTATTGCACCGTCTGACAATACTATTCGTCGTTTGTTGTCGAATTTTTTTGAGCACGGGATGGTGGGAGATCATCAGCATGCCGTTCATCAACGACCTATACGTTCCAATGAACTTGTTGAAGCAGTGAGGGAGAACGTTGCCCAGGAGCCAACAGTGTCGTATCGTCGTCGCGCTCAGCATTTTGGCGTCGGTGAAACCGACTTGGATGATTTAAATTTGTTTCCTTATAAAGGGCAATTGACAGAAAGAATATTGCCGACAGACCATTCACGGCGCTTGGAATACGGCCAAACAGTCGCTCGAATGGTTGATACTGAACCAAATTTTTGGAAGCAAATTTTACTGACTGACGAGGCATATTTTAACCGCCCTGGCAGCGTGAATAAACAAAATTGCCGCATTTGGGAAACTGAAAATCCACACGAGATCCATGAAACGCCATTGCATTACCGGAAAGGAACGGTTTGGGCCAGCATTTGCGCCAAAGCTATCATTTGGTCATATTTTTACCGAGAAAACGAAACGGTCGATAGAAACCGATATAGATGGATGTTGGCTCATTATGTCTGCCCGCAAATGCATGAAAAAGGTTTAGACGGTTACTGGTTTCAACAACACTGTGCGCCATGCAACATTACGAATGCAACAATTGCAACGAAAATTCCCGGGACGTCTAGTGATAAAAAGAGGCGACATCGACCTAAGAGTTGTGCCCACCTAGCGCTCTTTGAATGATCCCACGGATCGTGTTCTGATGCTATTACCACCTCATTACCAGCATACGCCACCACCTTTACTTCACCTCTATTTAGTTTAATTAGGATTTAACTTATAACACTTAACCAAAGAAGTGGGGATAATACCACTATTGGCCCTTTTAGTTTTGTTGATATTTCCCATATTAGCTTTGATGATTCTGGTTCCTAGCATAAAGATGACCCAACAACTAATGCAATTGCTTTAACTTTTTCCGGCAATGGCTTAATACCTTCTGCTGTGACGATATGACCAAGAAATGAAATTTGTTTTTGAGCGAATTTGCATTTATTAAGGTTGATCGTGAGATGAAATTGTTTAAGTCGTTCGAAAACTTGTCTTAAGTGCGCTTTATGTTGCTCGATACCTTCTGAGGCGACACACACATCGTCAATGTACACAAACACATATTCGATTCCACGGAAAACTTCGTGCATAAACCGCTGGAAACCCAAGTACCTGCCTTGGGTATGAAAGTAACTCTCACAGCCCTCCAAATTCTGGGTATGTAACCCCTATTTATGCAGCTCGCGTAGATAGGAAGAAGCCAATGACATGATACCTCAGCAGATTTCTGCAGTTGAGTCGGTATAATGCCATCGACTTGAAGGGCTTGAAAGAGTCAATCACCCAAGCCAGGCGTCGCTTATTCAGCCAGCGGTGGTGGGTGCGTGGAGTGCTATGCATCCTATCCCAGCCGATATTAAGCGAGTCCGGATTTGTCGGAAAATGGGCGTCAAGGAGTAACCTGAGTGACTCCTCGCTGCTCATGGTCCAGCACCCCGAGCTGTCTTTCAGGTACCCCATAGGTGTGGAATTCCTCGAGAGAATACGTCTGAATCTCGCGGACTCATGACAGCCTTCCACGCTTTCGCAGAATCTCCGCCATGAGTCTTGCTTCGCTTTCCTAATTTCAGACTTGTAAATTCCCTGTCCTACTTTGTACAGTTCCCATCCCGAGGGAGACTTAATTCTTCTGGCTCTATTAAAGAGCCGCCTACATGAAGCCCTGATTTCCGTGAGCTCGGTTGTCCACCAAGGCGGTTTTTCCTTTTTGGGGGGCGGTCTTAGTGGACAAGCGCTCTCGAAAGCTCTATTACTCGCAGCGGTGAATGTCTCCACCAATACATCTATAGATTCTTCCGAGAGATCCGCATTTTCTTTCGGTGCTTCCGGAAGGAAGACCTGCAGGTTTCTGCAGTATAGGTCCCAGTCCGTGCTCCGAAGCTTCCTGTAGGAGGATCTATTCGGTTTGGTTTCATTCACAGAAAACTGGATGTATCTGTGATCCGAAAAGGAATGAACGTAGAGCACCCTCCAATCAGATATTCGATACATTAGTGTAGAAGAAGCTAAGGTGAGGTCAAGCACCTCTTTCCTAACCGCCGTAATGAAGGTTCGGTCCTTACCTTTATTGCAAATACCTAAGTCTTCGCTTACAATAAAATTAAAAAGTGACTCACCTCTTGAATTGATATCCGAACTTCCCCAAGAAGTGTGATGGGATCTTGCATCGGTTCCGTTAATGACGTCGATTTTTCTACGCCTCGCCTCAGCTATTGCCTCCCTTAGCAGCAACTGAGGTGGCTCCACCTCGTCATCGTGCGCCATATAGGCTGAGATCAGCCAGAGTCTCCAGGTGGTGCTCTCAAGGCTTATAGAGACAATGTCCTCATTGCTGAAATTAGGCAAAATGAATGCTTTTAGTTCTTTTCTGATGAGTATACAGGATCTTGGTTTACCTGCTCCACTGTGAACCATCAGTAAATAGTTTTTCGTCCTAATTCCAGAGATACCGCTACTGCTCAGGCTTGGATCAGGACTACGTCAACTCCACCTTGCTCAAGGTGGATTAGTAAGTTAGCAGAAGCTGCCTTAGAGCGCAGGAGATTTATTTGAAGAATCTTCATCTTCGATAATCTTCTCCAACATCCAGAGGTCAACCTCCTCACTATGCGAGGCCAGAAGCCCCTCCTCCTCCGCCCTGTTGAACAGTTGCCCGATACTGAAGACTGACCCCGCTAGAGAGCGGGCGTCGTCAGCACTGCCCCCATCCGACATGACAGATTCCACATCCACGGGAGCTTCCTCTACCGTGGGCCTATCCCCTCCCAGCGCTACCGGAGTTGCAGAGACATCACCTCTGGCATCGGTCTGGTAAACCTTCAGGACTACCTCCTCGAAACCATAAGTGATGATTGCTTTAGTTTCAGCGAGAGGCCCGAGGGACTCTGCATTTTGCAGAATCAGCGCTTGCCGAAAATGTCCTTTGGACTTCTCCACCTTGACTACCATCCAGTTGTGCGTGGGAAGTTTGGGGTTGCAGTAACGGAGGATTTCCTCCATATCCTCTGGAGCAGAGGGCTCTGAGGGGAGGCAGACCCGGGCGCGCGGACGAAGAGGTAGGTCCTTTTTGTCCACAGCTTCCAGCCTGGCTCCCTTCCAGACCTCCCCCACCAGAGCTACTGCCGCCCTGTACATTGTGGCCGACCGCTCATCGGCGCACACAATTCGCTTAAAGGTACCGTGGTGCCACCCGGCACTCTCACAGCACGGTGGATGTCCAGGGTTTTCCCTTACCACCTTCATAAACACCGCAGAGATGGCGGATGCCACTATTTTCCACTCGTCCCTGGAAATGGCGCCATCTTCCCTGCTGTTGTCGACCACTCCAGTCCTCGGCTTCTTCGGCCGGAGAATTTCCTCCTCTTGAGAGCGTTGCCGATTCTACTGGCGGTGTTACCGCACCCTCCCTTTCCGCTCGGCGTTTCTCTGCTCCACTAAGTACCGTCCTGGCCCACTCAAGCGTCCTTAAATACTTCTCATGTACCTACGAAGCATTTTGGCCGCCGTATCGTTCCAGGATTTTAGCGGCTATGCGTTGGTCAGAGAAGGCTTTCCTGCTCTGTTCTGACTGCCGTTTAGGTCTAGCGAGGGACCCCTGAGAAGAAGTCCCAGAAACCCCGTCGATTCCGACTTCCCCCCAGAGCCCCACCTAGATAACGTTTTGAGCGTCGACTCTGACACCCTTCCGCCCCTACTTGTTTTGTCCCCCGGGGCTGCCTCTCGGTTAGGGCTGGTTAGACAAGGCGGTTCCGCCCCTCTTTCCTTAAGTGAGGAGACCTTGGGGTTCGGCTCCGAATCCCCACAGCCGCCTAAATTTTTTGGGTTTTGATTTTTTGTTTTGTTTTTGTTGTTGTTGTTATTCATGTTTTTTTTAATTGCGTCCCCACTGGGAGCCGCTGCCCATGACTCGAATGTGTAGTCGTCCCTAAGTGATCCCACGGTTATCTGTGCTGAGGCAGAGAGGCCGTGCTAGGGTTGACGCATACCATTATGAGGCATGCGTTCAGAGCCAGATCGGACACAAAGCGGGAGTCATCTCAACCGCACCTACACCACCAACCCAATGGCGACGAATTTGGAACCTACTCCGAGGCCTGCCAGGGTTTTAACGGGACGGGGGCAGTCACGACATTGGCCCACCAGCCATTTCGGTTGAGTTTCACCCCAGCGTACTCAGGTGGCAGAATGCCGCAACCACCAGCTGGATTCAAGGTAACGTACTACATATTTTTGTGTAAATGATTTATTTAAATTTTTGTAAGTTTCATTCTAAATATGAATTTCACAATCCGTGAATAAAATAAGCTGAGTTCCAATTAAATTTAATGTTCTTTCATTACATATACTTTTTATTTCGATTCCTTTTGAGTTTACAACAATTAGTAAGCCTTTCTCGATTTCCATAATTCTTCTTTAGTATTTTTTGTTTTCTTACAATTTGAGGCTTTCAGGTTATTCTGATATAAATTTTTTGAAAATGTGTATCTTGTATTATTAATTTCTAGAAGATGCTCGCTTTTGAATTGCAATTCTTCTGAATCTTGCACATGGCGTTATAAATATAGGGTGGGCCATGTAAAATTTGCTTTTTGAATCGGCTATAAAAAAAACTAATCAATATTTTTTCAAACTTTTTTTTATTTTGAAGATTGAACGTTGTCATTTATGAATGAAAAATAATATCGTTCAAATGACTGCCACGACTGGCTCTACAGTAGGCTATTCGATCAACCCAATTTTTAACACTAAACCTACCGGTATTTTATGTATTCCTATTCCTACCAATGTGAGTCAAATGACCCGTCTTTAAAATATTATATATATTATTAAGATCACATATATTTCTCGGTAAAACAATTAGCAAGAGAAGAGTTAATCTTGAAAAATACATTCGATATACTTTTTAATAAAAGTCGTGAAGGCAACCGACGATTTAATAATGTTATTTCTAAGAACTTCTGACAAAAGGTTTAAAATGGGTCATTTGACCCGTCCAGGGTAGGTTTAGTGTTAAGCACATTTTCGATTGTTTGGGCTCCAATTTCATGAATGGCATTAACGACTCCCTACAAAAAATAGTCCAACGGGCTTAAATCACAGCTCCGAGGCGGCCAATTGATATCGGGACTTCGGCTGATTATTCGGTTTTCAAAAACGGTAGCCCAAAGTTCGAGTGTAACTTTGGCAGTGTGACAAGTCGCACCGTCCTGTTGAAACCAAATGCCAACTCATTGAGCATGTCACGGTAACGCTCGCCATTTACTGTAGCCGCGGCTCCTCGCTCATTTTCGAAAATATATGGCCCGATGATACCGCCAGACCAAAAACCGCACCAAACAGTGACTCGTTGTGGATGCATTTGCTTCTCTACAGTAACGTGTGGATTTTCTGAGCCCCAGATCCGACAATTTCGCTTATTGACCACAGAACTGCAAGCGGTTGTATTTTTCTGACTTGCGATCCACTCACAAAAAAAGCGGTATCAATGTGTACGACCAACGCAAACTAAGCGGTGTTTGCGCTGAGCAGAACCGCAACAGAGCAGTAAATGTTCTATGTATATCGTTTGTACATCCGAGTCTTTATTTGTTCAGTCTTTGCTTCGTTTATAACTACCGCTTGTGCGATCACTTCGGCTATACTGTGCTACATATGACCGCTACCGAATGACAAAAATACTTAAAACACCGCCTGCAGAAATAGATCATAACACACAAGCAAAAGAGTACCGCTAAAAAATATCTATGCCATCGCGAGTTCACTCAATACATAAATGATTAGCACTCGAAGGAGTCCACTTTCTTATTTATGTTTTTTTATCTTTGTTTTCGTCGGTAGTGCATTAACAAGGGGCACGAATCAGTCTACTTCCAGATATGTATACTAATGTGTGCATGTGATTATATGTTTATTTTTAAAAGATTATAAATTTTATTGCTGAGAAAATTTCTTTATATCTTTATACATAAGTATCTTTAGAAGTAAGTTAAAAGAAAAATTATTATTTGTTTTTGTACGATAAGTAATTTGTAAAAGAATGAATTTGGTTTTCAATTTTTATTTTAAAGTTCAGTTTATTTTCTGTCATAATTAATAGTAATATACAATAATATAATAACATAATAACATAATATCACTGCTTCAATAAAGAAAAAACTTTTCATTTAAAAACACTGCTACGTATGTATAAAAATCCTTTTTTTCCGTGCGCTGCTATGAATTATACTGCAGACAATCTCACTATTTGCAAGGGATGACGACGCGGTGTTTGCGGTGTTTTCCTCGTTTGACAGATTTTACACGTCACACCGCTTAGCCGAAGTTGAATATACGATTGCTTTCAAATCTAACACGCGAGTATACGAGATATTCATACACTCAACAATCGCGGTAATAGCGGTATTGATCAGCACACACACCGCTCTTTTGCTTTCCGCTCAAATGCGTGCAGTTTTTCTGAAAATGTACTGTGAAGATCGAACAAAAAGAGAGCAGGTTTTGCATTTGACCGTCATGGAAATGAATGCTTGAGCTCAAATCACTTGGCGTTTGAGTATGAGTAGTGGTCTTGAAATTTTATTTGTGGAATTTTTGCGTTTTAGTTATAGAAAAACAGAGTATTGAAGCGGTGTGCAAGCAGTAACATTACACCGCTGCAGTTCTCTGTTATTGACGTAGCCACCGATGTGAAAATCAGAAAAGAAGAAGAAGACTCGCCACTTTGGAAATAGGTTGTCAATATTTCCCAATTTTGTTCAAGCGTATAGCGTCCCATTTCATAAATGTCAAACTTTAAGTAAATTATGAACACATTTGACATGTCATTTGTGTTACCATTCTAAAAAAAATAGGTGGTTCAAAAAGCAAACGCTATATGTTTTGCTAGTTATATTTGTCGGAATTTTCAGTGAAAATATTATACTATTTGCGGAGGCTGCTGCTCCTAGTTCAATATTCTCTAATTTAAATATGTCGATATTGTATACGTTTATTTCTTCAGGGGTTAGAATGTTGCTGGACATTAAATTTAGCCTAGCTGATGCTAAGTTGTTTTGAATGTTCTCTATAATATTGCTCAGTGTTTTATTTCTCATTAAAATATCAAGATGTAAAAGTTGTTTATGTATGTCTCAATTATCGTGCTGTACTGAATTTAATTTAAAATTTGTGTAAATTTGTCTTCTATCTGATTCTATAGCTTTTTGAATATTTTGGAAAGTTTTGTTAAAGTTACCGTTAATTTTAATATTCGTATTTATAGTGTTTATGGCAATATGGTCGCAAATTCCTGTATAAGAATTTGATCTTTTTCGGCCAGTTTAGAATCGCTCGCTAAATTTTCTAGTTCGCCAATAATATTTTCTATTTCCTTTGGTGTAATTATGTGGAGAACGATGTCGAAATCGGTTGTCAAGTTTTATTTCGGCAAATCCGTCTTCACTTTTAATGTCTTCAGTTATTATTGCTGCGGTCGTTCCTGTTATCAGCAATATTAATATTAGTAGTATTGGTGTCGATAGTACCTGTAAATTTCCCAGGTCTCTTAATATTACTTGCATGGATGTTCTGGAGTGGCAGTGTTCTATATCTAGATTCGTGCTTATGCCTAAGTGCTCTATAACTTTTTACGTGTCCTGTTCTTCTTTCTTCGTCATAAATCTCCCTTTTTGTGTTAATCTTATTGATGATTCTTTCCTTAACCTCCTTTATTCTATCGTGGACTATCTTTTTGTCAATTTTCCCTAATACTTCGTCTGAAGATTTTTCTTTCAATGTGGAATGAAGTCGTTCAATGTCCGAGTTCTCTGTGTGACTGTTTGGTTTGAAAAAATGAACTTCGACTCCTTCTTCTCTTAAAAAATCTTTTACATTTACCGAATTAAATTCGTTATCAGTTATAAATAATCTAAGTTTTCCTCTCATCGGAAGGGTTTCAACAAGTATAATGCTCTAAAAAAATTGCTACGGCAAATTTTGAAAATTTGTCGATAAAAGTCATTAAGTTATGTTTTCTAATTGTGTAAGTTTCTAGGCGTTCTGTTTCATTCTTATCCTTTGGAGTTTCTGTCAATTGGAATTTTGGTTTCCTGTCGTATTTGGTTG
Source organism: Anastrepha obliqua (assembly GCF_027943255.1). Taxonomy (NCBI): domain Eukaryota; kingdom Metazoa; phylum Arthropoda; class Insecta; order Diptera; family Tephritidae; genus Anastrepha; species Anastrepha obliqua. Next base: position 39,981,791 of record NC_072897.1, on the reverse strand, counting down.
GACAACATATGTCGCAATTGTTTATGAATTTTTTTAATTAGCTGTTTTAAATTTTTATAGTATACTAGCAAACAAGGCCCGCTTCACTGGGCACACTAAAATAGAATAGATATGGTTTAGAACAGAAAAGATATCGTTTCCATATTATTTATTTCTTTTTTCTTTATTCAAGCGCTTTGTCATAAACAAAATTTTTTGTTTTTCTATTTGTTTTTGAGTAAATATATAAATAATGTTGTTGGCTTCCCAACACGTGAACAGCCAACGTATAGTTGACCATGGGTGAATACTGGTTCTTCTAAACTCATCCCGCATATTTCTAAAGTTTTCCCTTGTGATTTATTGATAGTTATTGCAAATGCTAAACGAATGGGCAGTTGCAAACGCTTGATTTCAAATGGCAGTTCAGGTGGAATCATTGGAATTCTTGGTATTCATTCATGAATTTGCCAATTAAAATAGTTGCTTGGATAACATTATTCATCAATCGTTTGACTACTTCATTTTGTTCTTGACGTTCTTCTGATGTCGCGTTATTCCGGGCATTTCTCATGCGCCTATTATTATTTGTCGAACGACCAATATGATTACGTGATTGTCTTGGCATTTGTACTGTAATAAACATGATTGTAATTATGGTATTCTAAGATTTTAAAACATGTTTTTTTTTTCAATTTTGTGGATTATATTTTCGATGCATATGTGTTTAAAAGCCCAAGTCCACATGGTCAGGATTATTTTATTTTGTTGTGATTTTCTTAAATCATCTCTTTTCTTCTGAAAATTGTTGACAAATTGCATAATAAGACTATTAATTTTTTCATCAAAGTTACGCATTTTTCGCGCTCTTCTTTTGCATCCTTTAACAATTTCTTTTTTTTCATTTTTTTTTAACATTTTTTTCACTCATCGTGTATCGTAGCTTATCGCATATGAACGAAAAAATAAATCCACAAACCATAATTCCATTTGAACATTCGGATTTCACATTAAATTCTCAAATTTCGTAAGAAATTATTCACTGTTCCAAAATCCAATCCAAAAAAATTCACAAAAAATGTTTACACTTTGCACTTACGTCTTTTCCTTATGGCGTCCAAATCAGAAAGAAAAATTGACACATTGAAACTCACACTGTCAATTTGACAGTTCAGTTCCGCCCCATGCGTTGCCTGTGTTCCGAATTACAACCAAACTTTACGAAACCCATTTTCAATACTTACTTAACAATGTGTGTAAGTTTGGTTTAATTCGGTGCAAAGACACGGCGGGTCCACGTTTTGGCATATATTTCGAGACCCTAGTCATCAATAGGTATGAAAATTACCCCGTATTAAAGCACTTATCAACAGCTTTCATTTGATAGCCATATTGTACATACACAACCAAAGGTTACCCGGATCCACGTTTTGACCTATATCTCGAGACCCCAGTCACGAAGCGGTATGAAAAATACTCTGTACTAAAGCATTCACCAACAGCTTCCATTTGCTACCCATATTGTACAAACACATCCTAGGGTTACCCGGGTCCACGTTTTGGCCTATATCTCGAGACCCTAGTCACGGAACAGTATGAAAAATACTCTATACTATAGAAGTCATCAACAGCTTCCATTTGCTACCCATATTGTACAAACACATCCTAGGGTTACCCGGGTCCACGTTTTGGCCTATATCTCGAGACCCTAGTCACGGAACAGTATGAAAAATACTCTATACTATTCAAATCATCAACAGATTCCATTTGCTACCCATATTGTACAAACACATCCTAGGGTTACCCGGGTCCACGTTTTGGCCTATATCTCCAGACCCTAGTCACGGAACAGTATGAAAAATACTCTTTACTATAGAAGTCATCAACAACTTCCATTTGCTACCCATATTGTACAAACACATCCTAGGGTTACCCGGGTCCACGTTTTGGCCTATATCTCGAGACCCTAGTCACGGAACAGTATGAAAAATACTCTATACTATAGAAGTCATCAACAGCTTCCATTTGCTACCCATATTGTACAAACACATCCTAGGGTTACCCGGGTCCACGTTTTGGCCTATATCTCCAGACCCTAGTCACAGAACAGTATGAAAAATACTCTTTACTATAGAAGTCATCAACAACTTCCATTTGCTACCCATATTGTACAAACACATCCTAGGGTTACCCGGGTCCACGTTTTGGCCTATATCTCGAGACCCTAGTCACGGAACAGTATGAAAAATACTCTATACTATAGAAATCATCAACAGCTTCCATTTGCTACCTATATTGTACAAACACATCCTAGGGTTACCCGGGTCCACGTTTTGGCCTATATCTCGAGACCCTAGTCACGGAACGGTATGAAAAATACTCTATACTATAGAAATCATCAACAGCTTCCATTTGCTACCCATATTGTACAAACACATCCTAGGGTTACCCGGGTCCACGTTTTGGCCTATTTCTCGAGACCCTGGTATCCGATTCTTAAAATTTCAAAACACAAACCTTCTCCACATGTGTCTCCAATGTGGCAAAGTTTGGTTAAAATCGGTTGAGCCATTCTCCATAAAGCCGCGAAAAACGACTGAATGTTTATATATCGCACCCTAAATACAAAAGGGTCACAACTCAAAATTTTCCACACTCGAGCTTGACTTGTTTACAGTAGCACAGAAAACAAACTATGTGACATATCACGCTGAAATTTGCCATGTAAGCTTATAACAGTCCTACCAAAAAACAAAAAATTTATTTTTGCCATATGTCATCTGCGGACCGTTTTATTGATACCGTCTCGTTCATATTTGAGCAGAAGTACATTTTGAGTTGTGACCCTTTTGTATTTAGGGTGCGATATGTATGTAGATAAGCTTTTTTAGTCCTTCATAGTTTTCGTTCATACTTAAATGGCCGCTTTCGCTCAAGTGATACTTTTTTATAAATTTAAAAGCCTCGTCTTCGTCCCGCATGTCTTTAGCGTGGTAAGAGCATTTAAAGAATTTTATTGTTCTGTTAAATAACTCTATCAGTTTTTGTTGTACAGCGTTATACTCACTATCAGGAAGTTCGGAAAAAATTCCAACTTTTCTTGATTTGAGGAACGTTCTGAAAATGTCTGACATAAAACCGGTATATATATTTCTAGGCAGATAAATATCTTCCTTTTATTATCGATAATTTCTGTCCTCTATGCTTGTGATCGGTCAATATTATTTGGGTGTGAAAACGATTAACTACTGTATCTAGAATTGGGAAGTGATCGTTGGGCTCATCCTCCTGGGAATGTATAGTTGCGCAGATACTCATATTATCTATGTTGTCTTCTGTTTGTACGTCCTTATTTGTTAAATATATGTCACCTGTTTCGCTACTTATTCTGCTTAAGAAATCGGCTAAGGTATAATATTTTCTTTTCACTAAATGTAGCCGATATTATTATGTACGTTTACTTTTGTATCCCTTTTCAGATACTTAGTTATATCTTGAACGATTTTGGCGTAATTCTTTATGAATTTACGGTAGTATCCAGGTGCTCCCAGAAATGATTTTATCTGTTTTGCTGTTTGCGGCAGCTTAAGTTTTTGAATTGTCTCCACTTTAGTGGGGTTCGGTTTGGCACCTTCTGTAGTTAAGATGTGTCCTAAGTATTCTGTGGTTGTAGCGAAAAAGTTACATTTGTCAATCCTAATTCGTAGGTTATGTTTTCTAAGTCTATCGAAAATTTTCCTAATGTTATCCATGTGTTCTTGGGCTGTGGTACTAAATATAAGAATGTCATCCAAGTAAACGACGCAATTCTTATTCATGTAGTCTCTTAAAACTGAATTCATTAGTCTCTGGAAAGTGGCTGGAGCGTTTTTCAATCCGAAGGGCATACGGACAAATTCGTTATGTCCCAGTGGAGTAGAAAATGCGGTTTTCGCTCTGTCTTCCTCTTTTGTCAGGATCTGGTGGAAACCTTTACCCAAATCCAAAGTTGTAAAATATTGGGCTCTTCCCAATTTTTCTAATATAATGGGAAATTTGTCGCTAACAGTTGTATCGTTTAAGGCTCTATTGTCTACTTTTTTCGGGACGATCCACAGTGGAGAGTTATACGGTGAACAGCTTTCCCTAATGATGCCATGTTCTAGCATTCCTTTCATTTGTTTATTTATTTCTTCCTCGTGAATTTTAGGGTAGTCATATATTTTAGAATATACGGGCCTATCAGTAGTTGTAACGATTTCGTGTTTTACTTCATGTGTATGAGAAAGTTTTTGTCCTTCTTGAAAAAATTGATCAGCGTTTTTGTCTACGATTGAGTAAAGTAAACTTTTAACTTCCTCGTTCATGTCTTCACGCAATAGTTTTTTCATAATTGTACTGTCTATTTGTGTAGTTTCGAGTGTGTGTATGTTTTCGTACCTAGGTGAGCTGTGTCCTTACATTGTGAATTTCGATGTACCCTTCTTTAAGATTAATGATTGCTTCCATTGATTTTAATATATTTTGTCCGAGTATTTCGTCGAATTTTAATTTCAGTATTCACTCTCACGTTTCCATCTAATGTTTTAAAGTTCAGAGGTTTTGTGAGCTTTAGTCGTGTTTATTTTGGAAGTTTGTCTTCCCCAAGGAGGGATGTGTTTGAGCCTGTGTCGATAAGGCATACTATTTTGTCTTTGCCGATGTTCAATCTTACTAACGGTAAGTTATGGTGTTGGCCGGAAACCGAAAATTTTCACCCCCTTCATGAGTAGTTCAGCCTGGTTTGATTTGTATTGTCCGGAATTTCTACTTGTGGTATTATTTTGGAATAGAATACTATGTTGGGAGTTTCGATTGAACTGCCCAGAGTTGACTTTCGGCTGTCTAAATTGACCTGAAGAGTCAGGACTAGTTGTTGGTCCCTGATTCCTAGTGTTTTGTCCATTTCCTTGTTGAGGAGAATGTTGTGTCGATTCGTATTGCCGATTATTTTGTGTGAATCTATTTGACCTATTATTTTTGTTATCATATTTCCTAAGCATGCCTGTATCTTCAAAGTGAATTTTTATTTCTGCTATACACTATGCTAGCAAGGTTTTGATCTATGCAGTTTAAAAATGTTCGACACATTAATTTTCGGACCAAATTCTAAGGGTTTATTTTCGTCTTGTTCATACTTAGTATTTAGTTTAACTAAAATATTTCTAAGGGTAATAAAATAATCACTTACGTTATTATTCCTGGTGATAATTGCTTGATGGTACAGGTTGTGGTATGTTTCCTTGATGCCAAAATTTCTGATCAGTTCTTGTTTTATGGTGTCCCACGTTGGTGCGGATCCCAATGTCCTAATAGCGTTAAGTGCTGGTCCTTGGATTTTCGTCGTTATATATATTTGAAAAATAAACTCTTGCAACGCTGCATTTTCGTTGAAGAGTGGGGGATAGGTAGAAATTTTCTGATGAAAGCCGACAAGTCGTATGATTTGTCCCCTCGAAACTCCTTTATCCTTGAAGCATCTTTGATCAGTTCTGTTACGGCGATTGTGAGTTGAGGTTCATCCATTTTTAGTATTTTTTTTTTTTTGTTTGTTTGTTTTTGTTTTGCTTAGCTTTTACACTTTTTGCGACTTAGTTTTAAAACTTGTAGTTTTTGTTGCTTTAATCGTTGTTGGTGGATTAGATATTCAGCGGCTAATTGTTGAGCATTAACTGTTGTTGACGTATTTGCTGTGCTAATTCTTGCTGTTTTTCCAGCAACTCTTTCTGCTTTGGTTTCAGTATAGCTATATTTTCCTATCAATTCTTCGGAAAGGTTTTGCCTTCAGTGGTGGTTCAAAAAAAAAACCAAAAAAAATATTCTTCAGTAAATTCTTCAGAATATAGCTTATGATTTTGTTTAACTTTAGCTCAATAGTTTTTTATTACAATCCTTAAGGATTTGTCTGGGTTAGTGATAAATTCTTCGGAATTGAATTCACGGCGGTGTATATCTTAAGTTAGATTTCAATTTTTTTTTATTACAATCCTTAAGGATTAAACTGGGTTAGTGATAAATTCTTTAGAATTTATTCACGGCGGTGTATATCTTAAGTTAGATTTCAATTATTTTCGATTACAATCCTTAAGGATTTGTCTGGGTATGTGATACATTTTTTTTACAATTTAATTCACGGCGGTGTACAACTTAAGTTTGATTTCCGCGACGGTATTTTAAGTGTACCGTGTTGAATTGTTATAACGGTCCTTCAAGACTTGTCCCGTTCTATAATCAATTCTTCGGAATTGGTTCCCTTTTGACTGCGCTAAATAAGTTTAAGTGCAAGTCGCGGCTTAAAAAAACCAATTTGCGTCTTTATTTGTCAACGGTATACAATACAATTCTTTAATAAGTTCTTATAACTAAAATTTATTGTGATTTTATGCCTAAGCTACGTCAACGAAATATTTCTTATTACTAATATTACATCTCTTGGCAATAGTTTAATTGGTGAATCAACGAAATATTTCTTATTATTAATATTACATTTCTTGGCAATAGTTTGATTGGTGAATCAACGAAATATTTCTTATTACCAATATTACATTTCTACATTTGCGTAAGTGTCGTTGCACTTCTTTCATTCCAAGATAATTGGCATATCACTTGTGAAATGAAATGGTGCAATGACATTTATTTGGTTGGGTGTCGTGTTACGACGAGCAGTCAACTTCAATTTTTGGAGTGGAATGGCCGGGTGACGTAACTCGTACGGTTATGTACAGTAGGATGTCCCGAAATATTTTTTTTTAGTTTTTCTAAACGCAAGACCTCTTAAAATTTGTGTAATTAATTGTAGATTCCAAAAATAATTTTTAAATAAAAATGAAATTATATCTTCAGGTCTCTACCGATCTTCAAACTTTAGAATATTTTACCTTTTTTTGTAATTTTTCGCATTTTTTAATTTCGCTGAACTGAATTGAATATACAAAAATATTAACTTTTTTATTACATTCAAGTATAATGTAAACATAATATTTTAATTCGCATGCATTGACAAGTTCCCAATCACTAAATCTTTGCTAGGTTTCAACCTGCAAATACCCTCAATTTTCAACATAATTCGAAGTGTTTTTTACCTTAACTAGGGAGTGTTTTCTTCAAAGCCACTCAGTTTCTTGTGTCGTTAAAGTGCAGTTGCGATTGTTTTATTTTTAAAAGTGGATTAAATAATGAGTTTGAGGCGTAGTGAAACTACTTGTGCTATATTGGGACCTTACGAAGAACTTGGCGATCGACAGCTACCAACCATAAAGGACGTCATTAAATATATTTTATTCGTAAAACACGATCTAAAATTGAAGTACAATGGAAAAGATCCATCAAATTCAGATACATTTGCGATTGTTTCTGAAAAAATATGCGATATTTGGACCAAAGCTTCGATTCCAATCGTAACAAAAGAACGAATTATTCAATTACAAAAACAACATTTCGAAAAATATCTCCATTTAAAAAGATACCCCAAAAACAAAAGAAGTGATAGCTATGAAAATAAACTGAAATGTTTCTCAGTGTTATCAGAAAAACTCTTCGACGTTGCTGCTTGTAAATGCACTTCTTTCAAATTTTGTTCATGTTTAAAACTTAAAAAAGTTCCCATCAATGAAAGAAATTTTATGTTGGATCAGAGAAATGACAGGAAAATGGCTATTGGCGGAATTGATAAGAAGGAAACGACTAGATTAATGAAACGACAGCAGAGACAAATAGAAGAATCAACAAGGGCAACAAAAAAGTTCTGTTCTACTCAAGAAACCTATTCGGACTCAGCCTGTTATGAAGATGCGATGAGTGAATCTTGTCTGGAAATAAATCCGATATTAGAGGGATCATCGACCAGCATGCCCTCAGTAGAGGCGCCATCAACTTCAACGGCAAATCGAAACACACTGCCGTTGCCTACCGTGGCTAAGGTCTGTGACAGATACGGCTTATCGTTGCGATCTGCTGCGGCTGTAACTTCGGCGGTTTTGGCAGACGTTGGCTTGGATTCTACCAAAGAGTTAACTCTGGTTATTGATAAAAACAAGATCCACAGAGCGGTATCTAAAGCCCGGACCGAAGCCTCAAAAGATATTGGAAGCACCGTTATAAAAAGCATTTACTTTGATGGACGTAAGGACAAGACTCTGATAAATGAGAAAATAGGGAATCGCTACCGTCGCAAAGAAGTTTTAGAAGAACACGTCTCAGTTTTGGCTGAACCTGGATCAATTTATTTAGGTCACACAACGCCGAATCGTGGGACTGGGAAGGAAATTCAGATTTCGATCACAACTTTATTAGAAGGACAACGTTGGAAGTTAGATGACCTGATTTGCGTGGGATGTGACGGTTGCAGTTCCGGTTGGAAGGGTGGCGTGATTCAAAATTTAGAGCAATATTTAAAACGGCCACTCCAATGGTGTGTTTGTTTACTTCATGCTAACGAATTACCGCTTCGTCATCTATTTTCTACTTTAGATGGTCCCACTTCTGGGCCTAAAGAATATTCTGGACCTATCGGAAAACAATTAGTTGGCTGTGAAACTAAAACCCCCGTGTCTTTCTGTGCGGTGGCTGGTAATTTGCCTGACTTGCCGAGAAATGTGATCGATGATCTTAGTACAGATCAAAAATACCTTTATCAGATGAGTAATGCTGTATCAACTGGTTTCTGTGCTCCTGAGCTGGCAAACCGTCAACCTGGAAAAATGGCGCACTCGAGATGGCTTACTACTGCTAATCGTATACTCAGACTTTATATAAGTACTCTTCATCCAACAGAAAATTTGAAACTGCTTGTCAATTATGTTGTTAAAGCATACGCCCCGATGTGGTTCCTTATCAAGCAACAAAGTTCTTTTAAGGATGGCGCGAAGCATACTTACCAATTGACTCAGTATTCTCGATTTCTGCCAGAAAATTTGAAATCTGTTGTGGATCCTGTTATCGAAAGAAACGCCTTTTATGCGCACCCAGAAAACCTACTTGTCAGTATGTTATTTGATGAGAGGGATCACATTCGGGAGCTGGCATTACAGAAAATAATAACAGCTAGAGAAAATGAATCTTCAACAAAACTCAGAATATTCAGGCCACCAAAACTTAACTTCTCGGCCCGAGATTACACTGAAATGATTCTATGGGACGAATGCCTAACTACAACAGCCCCTGTTCTTCGTCACATTTCAGACGAGGAGCTAAAAAACATGGCAAAAGATAAGATCTTGGAAATCGATGACTTTCCTTGTCATACACAATCAGTGGAAATGTGTGTAAAACTGGTAACAGAGGCCTCACAACGTGTAACTGCCGCAAGCTCTAGAGATGGTTTCATTAGAACCAGGCTACAATCTCGAGCAGAAATGCCAAATTTTGGGCACAAAAATCTTTTTAAATATTAAGATTCTTTTATTAATTGACCGCTTTACTTCGTTTATTTTATTTTATTGTTCTGTAGTTCACTAATTTGCATAATAAACCAGCTTATGAATTTAACTTTTGTTTTATTTTCGGCATATGGTTCATTCTTGTAAAAATGTAAGATTTAATAAACTTTAACGTTCTGTAGAGCCCTCAAGATAATATGTAATTCAAATTTTCTTATGATATTCGTAATCTGTGTAAAATTACACAAATTTTGACAACTCTTGCGTTTGGATATCTTGAAAAATAAAAAATTTCATACATTGAGTGGTATCGGTGTTTTTCATTTGGGTTGTATTCGTGAGTATTTTTTTTAGCGAATTTTCTATATACTTGTATCAAACTTATATTTGGTAGGAAAATAATATTATAAGTGCTTTCTGTGGTAGGAAAAATTAAAAGTCCATCCAGAGGCCTCCTCTTGAAGACAACAGGTTCGCCCTGTTATCAACAAGCCCAAAAGCAGAAGAGAAAAAAGCGCAATCAATCACCAAAGAAATATTCCCTTCTCTCCCTTCAATAAAAAAGGACAACCCAAAATACCTTGTGGCTAGCGCAATAAACTGAAATAAACAACTAAATAAATATTCATGTTTCGCCGTACACAAGGCTTTAAAGAATATTTCAATGGAAAAATTGGAAATCTCAAGTCTCAGAGACGGCAGCCTTCTGCTGCTTGTTAAAAACTATTTAGTTGCAAAAAAATTTCTGGCCACAACTAAACTAATTGGAGTTTGCGATGTGAAAATCGAAATGCACAACCATTTTAACCACTATAAGGGCACTATTTGTGCGCTTTGTCTAAATGATGTACCAGGAACAGAAATAGTGGACAATTTAAGTAATCAAGGTGTTGTCTCAGCACACAAATTTCTTAAAAGTTTTGATAGCCAAACTGTTGCTAGAGGAGTCGTGTTGCTCACATTCGACTTGTATCAGTTCCCAAAAAAACTAGAAGTCTCACTATACACTACCAAAGTCAGACCTTACTTCCCGAACCCGATGAGGAGTAATAGTTGCCAATTCTTTGGGCACACAACTAAACGTTGCAACAAAACGCCAGTATGCGACTCACGTATTTTTGCGCAAATCGCTCTGACGATCATGCTGCCTCCAGTAAAACCTGCGCAAAATTCATTCATTTGAAGCTAATCATTACAATAAAAACTGAAAAGAAATGCAGCATGCGCGAAGCTATTAGAATACATAAAATGCAAAAATACCCGCCACTCTCAATGAATCTTCACCTTCTTTCTCTAATTATAAAAAAAATACCTGCAGTAATCCACAAAACAATATAAACACAACAAATATAACTAATCACCAAGCAGAACAAACCTCCAGAAACCCCAACAATTTAAATATCATCAAAAAAAATAATACCACAAAATGAAGTAACAAAAATACAACAAATACACCATTCAGGTCAGCATCACCTACACCCACTGTTGGCACTCTTCTATCTTCCACCAGCAATAATAACAATAGTAACCCACAAACCAAGCAAATATTTTCTAATAGCAACAATGCTAACACAGCAAGCATAATCGCAAATGAATACGAGTATAACGCGAATATCGATGGCACTGTTGACTACGCACACAATAATTCAGTCGATTACATATTCCATCCAATAAAACAGCATACGCACCTAATAAATATAATAGCTATTTCGACAATTTGCCTCAAAATACCTTTTGTACACAAGGAATCGCTTTCTTTATAAAAGAATCATTAAATCATAAACACGGTAGGCAGGAAGCATCGATAGGTTGCACAAAAATGTCGACAAAAACTGCAAGCTGGGTTGTATTTGTTGATGATTATAGGTGCAAAATCCGTTGGAATTGAAATCCTACCTGCTCCTTTTCAAAAGTTATTCATATTTTTATATTTCAGGTTGGGACAATTTGGAATAAATATCAAAAGTTATTTTCTAAATAGATATGTAAAAGTGTTGTATACTCAATACATGGTATATAATACGTATATCAATATTATCAGGTATGTTCTGAAAATCGCGCGATTTCAATTCGGATCCGAAATGGCAATTCGTACGATTTTGTTTTGGGTGTTCTGTAATTCGTCCGATTTCATTTAAATTCGAATTTAAGTTTGAAACAGCTGATTTCTCTTTGGCAATTAAACAAACCAAATGACAAAAGAATTCGTTGGCAAAAAATACGAAATAATTTCAAAATAAGAGGATTTAATTAAAAAAGTATCATGTTTTTTATGGCAGCTTATGTGTTAAACGAACGGGAGCAAGATTACCAAAGTAGAATAGATAGGCGGCGTTTAAGAGACCATTCGAATCCTCTCAGTGCACCGGATTCTACGTAAGATTAGAAATGGTTATACTTTGTGGCATTCATTCAGTTTTTCTACTTTAGATTTGTTTCCCACTATCGCCTAAACAAGTACGCTTTTTTAGAAGTGCTGAATGAAGTAAAATCTTTCGTCAAGGAAACGTCCATACCTATTTTATTAAAGCTGGCAGCAAGTCTTAGGTTTTTCGCAGAAGGTTCCTATCAACGTTCCGTCGTAAAGGATACAGATATTGCTATGGGTAGAAGCACAGTCTCAAAAATATTATCCGAAATGATCAATGCTTTGGAAAATGTTCTGTGTCCTAAGTGGATTAAGCTGAAAATGTCTGAAGAGGATTCTAGAAAATCAAAACTTCATTTTGTAGAAAAATTCGGTATTCCAGGAGTAATAGGGTGTATTGATGGAACACATGTGGCTCTGATTAAACCTTTTGAGAACGAGCATCTATTTTTTAACCGAAAAGGATTTTTTAGCATAAACGCAATGATTGTAAGAATGAATTTAAATTGTGTTTCTAAAATTTAAAATTTACTGCCTTTATTTTACAGATTTGTGATTTTGATATGATAATAAGAGCAGTTGATGCAACTCGGCCTGGTGCAAGCCATGACGCTTTCGTATTTAGTATGAGCAGTGCAAAACACTATTACCTATCGCAGTATGAAGCTGGTGACCGAGGGACTTGGCTACTGGGAGATTCTGGTTTTGGTATAGAGCCATTTCTACTGACTCCATATAGAAACCCAGGCCCAAGATCGGCAGAACACAGATTTAACCAGCAACATGCAAAAGCACGTAACATCGTTGAGCGTGTTATAGGAGTATTAAAAAGTCGGTTTCGTTGTTTGAAAACTACCCTGCCATATACGCCGCAAAAGGTAGTGAAGATAATAAATGTTTGTTGCGCACTACATAACATATGTAGGAGTAATCAAATAGATGACATTGAAACAGAAACCGTATTAGAAAACAATCCAATTGATGAGGAAATTGCTGAAAATGAGGAAAACAGTAGTTTATATAGTGTTGGCAGAAATATAAGAGACTCTATTGCTAGAAATTTAATATTATGAAACATAAAATTTATTCATATTAAAAGTAAATATATACATAACATTTCAATAAGATTCTTTTATATTTATTTTTTAGTCTCTATCTCAAGCATTTTAGTTTTAATATTAACTGTTTCCTGTTGCAACTGCTCCATTTTGAGGTAATGTCTTTGCTTTTGCTCTATACTTTGAGTCTTCAACCGATTTTGCTCTGCCAGCAATTCATTTTGTTTCTCAACAACACGACGAAGTCGTCGAATCTCTTCCCTTTCATCTTCCTGCGATTTTGCAATCTTGTGTTGGTTTTCACAAATGTTATCTAAAGTTGTGGATATTTTCTCCATACAACTAGATTGCGTTGCCATACACGACTGAAGGCTGTCCTGCGTTGACACTCGTGGCCTTTTTGCAGCTCTCGGGGTAGCCACCGCTTCCCTACTTGTTTGTGGACGTTCTTCCTCAGATTCGATAGCGCTATTATTATCTTCTGTCCCAAAGCTTCTACAATGGCTTATGCCCTCAACGGCTGCAAAAATTCCACAAAATCTTGCAACACATTCTTCGTTGCTCGTCAGTACATGCTTATTAAAGGGTCCACCTCCTGTTGCCCTCGATTCTAGATTGTTATGGGCAACCTTTTTCCGAATGCCCCCCTTCCAGTCAGACCATATCTTGAAAAAAGACAACTCAAAAATATTTATTTTAATATTTGACTAAATACTTACTTTTTTCCATCCATTAACATCTTTTTGGGGCGGCCCTTCTGCATTTAGCAGCGTCGTTAGCTCTTTCCACTTTTCCTCAACAGCAACTCTGTCGCCCTTCGAAAAATTCTTCGCCAAATCTGGATGAGATTCCATAAACTCGACTAAAATTAGCTCTTGCTTGGAGTTCTTGTGTTTTCCCCTAAAAGTTTTTGAATAAGTTTTAAATATTTTAAATAAACACTTTTATTTACATAAATATATGCAGTTATTTTGAGTAAATACTCACATTTTGATAAATTTATTTCAACAAACAGTTTTAAGAATATCACAAACCGCTAACGTTTAAGTTGCCGAAAATAGAACTGGAAAATTTTAACGATTTCGATTTCCAGAACAGGGTGAAAAAACGATTTGCTGATGTTCGAAAAAAAACGAAAACGGAACGATTTACAGAACATGTCAAACGATTTGAAAACGGAAAATGCGAAAATATTGCCCGAAAACGATTTGCAGAACATGCCTGTATATAGCTATATTATATATTATAGTTACGATAAATGCCGCTAGGTGGCAGAGAGCAGTCGAGTGCTTCCCGCCAGTGTTGCCAGTCTATTACAATTGTAATAGATCTATTACATTTGTTCTCAGTTTATTACGCTATTACACTTCATATGAAATCTATTACAATTTCCAATTCTAAGAGGAAACAGGAAAAAAATTTTTCATGTTTTAAATTACAATTTCAGCCAAATTTTGAAAAAAATGTTTTATAAAAGACGTATTGGGAAACCTTCTTTATCCATCGCTGCTTATGTATGTAAGTCCCATTGTTAACGAGAGAGGGCGAGCAGCAGCCATAAAAGTAAACATGATGTATACTAAAAGGACATATGTCTGGAGATATTTTTGTTTCATTCGCCCTTTTGACAATAATTTCTCCGCTACTGCACATTGCCAATTTTGAATATGTATAACAACACGATACAACACGTTGCAACTTGGCCATAAAGGCTTAAAATATTAAACCCGCTAATGTTGGAAGAATATATGTTAATTAGTGATATCCTGTGTTACTGACTGTGTTATGACGTTTATTTGACTCTGCCTTTCTGAATGAGCTTTACTGCTTTGTTAGAAGTTTATTCAGTTCGAGAATTGTCACTGTGATGAGCATGTCAGTGTGATAGTGAGTGTTTTGTTTTCGTTTTAGTCAATGAAATCCTGTTGATACATCAGTATGGAAAGGTGACTGTTTCTGAACATTTCCTCACGTGAAATAATTGCGGATTATTTTTTTAATGGACCATGAACAAGAATTTAATATAAAATAATATTTACATGTATGTATAAGAAATAATCCGTATTTTGTCTTGCAGATTTATTATTAAACGAAAATTAGACTTCTGTTAGGTGTTTGCCCGAGCTCCTTTTCCTATTTGTGGTGTGAGTCTTGATGTTGTTCCACAAATGGAGGGACCTACAGTTTCAAGCCGACTCCGAACGGCAGATATTTTTTATGAGGAGCTTTTTCATGGCTGAAATACACTCGGAGGTTTGCCATTGCCCGCCGCTATTAGAAAAATGGCGACCGCTATTAGAAAAATGTTTTTTTTTTAATTT
Organism: Anastrepha obliqua; assembly: GCF_027943255.1. Taxonomy (NCBI): domain Eukaryota; kingdom Metazoa; phylum Arthropoda; class Insecta; order Diptera; family Tephritidae; genus Anastrepha; species Anastrepha obliqua. The sequence continues at coordinate 39,966,670 of NC_072897.1, read as the reverse complement.
TGCTTAGACTCCTATTACGGAGTACAGCAATCTATTACTTTTTTGATCATCGCTTTAGTACGCTGCTGCGATTGGTTCTGGCAACACTGCTTCCCGCAATAAAAAAGTACAGTTTAAACTATTAATATTAGTGTTTTCTGGCAAATGTATTTTCTAGTTTTAGAAATTCTTATATGAGAAGATTAATTAATAATGAATAGTCAGCTGAATAGTCGGATGAATAGTCAGCATCCGCTTTATAAATGCGATCATGAAGAAAATCGCACAAAAGTATGCGCTCTTTGTGGGAAACAAATTATTTTCCAAAATAAACCTTCCCATCATTTCTTGCTATCTGAAAAACATATTGAAGTTATAAAAAAGCACATTAATGGTGAATTTAAAATTTATAATAGTAAATTCCCAAAAAGTGTATGTAGCTCTTGCCGACTAACTGTAAATGAATATTGAAATGATATTTTCAAAAGACCTTGTCCAACTATGCCCAATTACGAGGATCTTAAATTATCAAAAGAAACAAGAACGCTGGGCTGTAATTGTTACATCTGTCTAACAGCACGAGTTACGAGTCATAAGAAACAAAAAAAAGGTAGAGTTCAAATTAGGGATTTCTCTACAAACATTGACGTAAACAAGTGTTTTGATGATACTTCGCAACAAAAAGATTTACTTTCTAAAAATGAGGCAAAGGCAACTAAACCGAGAACTTCTACTGAGTTATGTAACAGTTGTTTTCAACAAATAGGTAAAGGCATATCACATTCTTGCAGAGGTCCTTCTACTTCTAATTCTCGTAAGAATGTTTTGAATATAGTACAAAAGTTACCCGAGAAACAGCAGAACCAAATAATAACCAAAATTTTGAAAAAAAAAAATATCCAACAATGATAACGAAGATAAAGATGAGCTCGTGTTAAATACTCTGGGATCGAAGGTTCGGGTAACTGTTAATAAAAAAAAGAAAAAGAATTAAGATTTTCTGCCGAAAGATTAGACAATTTCCAAGCTAATACTGGATCGTCTACAAATGATATGAAAAAATTGGCTAACTTCATTCGTAGTTCTGCTGGTAGAAACTCAGTTCCCAAGAATTACAATCAACATTTGTATGAAAAATCTAATATCCTGGAACACATTTATAAAGAAGGTTTCTACGAATTCGAAACAGGTATTAAACAGAGACCAGTTGTGTATGCTACTGCATCAGAACTCGTAGACTTTGTCTTTGAAAATCGAAACATTGAACATATTGAACAATCAAAAATAAAAGTAATGGCAGATGGAGGACAAGATTTCTTCAAAGTTTCTCTTTCAATATCAATTCCAGAAGACGACTTGAAAGAAAGTGACTTGGATAAAAGTAAAAATGTTTCAACTTACTCTACTGGTGGAAGTATGGCAAATAAACGTAAGTTGACTAGTGTATTTAAATTGCTTTTATTAGGCATAGTGCCTCGGATTAAAGAGACCTATGATAATTTTAAAATTTTGGTTGAATTGACGAAACTCAATGAGATACCATTTAAATTTGTTGGAGATTTAAAGCTCGTTCTATTGGTCAATGGGCAGCAAACTGCAACGGCTTTCTACCCTTGCCCTTATTGCTTCGTCACATTAAATGAATTAAAAAGTTATAATAAAATGATTGAGGAAAATTATATAAGCAGTAATGACAAAAATCTTAATTTAAAGACCTACAAGCATTTAAAAGTAGACTACTTTAAATTCAAGAGCTTGGGTAATGACAAAAAAAATCTAAAGAATGTCGCAGTACAGTAAATCACCCTTTATTCATTGAATACGGCACTACTGAAGATGATAACTTGTACATACTTCAGAAGTGCATTTCTCCTGAACTACACCTATTACAAGGGTTTGTCAACCATCTTTTCTGGGACGGTATAGTTAAAATTGAGGAAATTGGAAAATATAGAGCGTTATTGTGGCCGAATAAATTAGGTATATCTCATAAGAGCTATCAAGGAGATATGTTTGAAGGCAATCAATGTCGAAAATTACTTAAAGAGGCCGATAAATTGCAGGATCCTGAAATTTACGAGCTTGCAGGACCATTTCGTTTACAGCCTTATATTGCTGCATTTAAAGCTATGAATAAAATTGTTGAAAAGTGCTTTGCTGCCAAAAAAGCTGATCTTACTGACTTTAACAAAAATTTAAAAGAACTCCGTGAAGCCTTAAAAAGTACTGAAATTTCTCAAACACTAAAAATTCATATTATCCTGGAGCATTTGGAGGAAGCAATCATATTCTTGAATAATGATGGCTTAGGTTTATGGTCCGAGCAGGCTGGAGAGTCAGTTCATTGCGAGTTCAATAAATAGATGAACCGTCTTTTATAAGTCGCTTAAAGAAAGCTGTCGTTACGTTTTCATCACAGCATGTTTAAATTTACAAACTTAAGTTCACAAATTCTAAATAATATATACAGAAATAGTGACGCATCTTAATATCTAAAAATAAAAAAATAAAAAAAATCTAAAAAAACAAAAAATCTGAAAAAAAAACAAAAAAACTGAAAAAACATAAAAAAAATAGAAAAAAAGGTACAAAGTAAGTTACCTCCACGTGGTGTACCTTGGAAACGATTAAAATGGGCTAAAAACTTACGTAAGATTCTTTATTATTCTCTTGCATAATACAAATTCAAACGAGATTATACTTTTGATATTGATTCCAAATTGTCCCAACCTGAAATATAAAAATATGAATAACTTTTGAAAAGGAGCAGGTAGGATTTCAATTCCAACGGATTTTGCACCTATAATCATCAACAAATACAACCCAGCTTGCAGTTTTTGTCGACATTTTTGTGCAACCTATCGATGCTTCCTGCCTACCGTGTAAAAGATGCTTTCCATATTAATTCAACCGGGCTATTCGGGACATGTTCTTCGATTTCGATGTAACTCAAATATATTGCTCTCTGGTCAAAATAATTTTTTTTTTATTGAAACGTTATAAAATGGCTATACATTTCATGGTATTACGCCTAGCTTAAGCTAACAAGTAACATTATTCTATCCTTAACATTGAAATTTAAAAACAATTATAAATATTTCAAAAACAATTATACAGTGTTGACGATTAAATCTCGTGGCTTAGTTCTTTGAAGTCTTCTTATGCAGACTGGTTTGGTAAGCTCTGTGGCCTCCGGGTTTGTGTGCTCTTTCAGCCTGGTTTCATGCTTATTTGCAAGGATTGGGATTATATCAGCGACTTTTTTCACCGACAGATCATTGTGCAGGTCGTGATTTCGCACATATCAAGGTGCGTGGACCATGTCTCTGAGAATCTTATTCTGCAAGCGTTATACAGCTTCAATGTTTGAATTAGTGGTACATCCCCATAATTGAATGCCGTATGTCCATACCGGCCTAACTACTTGGTTGTATATTAATAATTTGTTCTCTATGGACAATGTAGACTTTCTGCCAATTAACCATTTAATTTTTTTAATTTTTAAGTTGATTTCAGTTGCTTTCATTTTGACATGCTTTTTCCATTTGAGCTTTGCATCCAAAGTCATACCCAAGTATTTTGCTGTATTACTATACGGAACAGTAGCAAATGATATTTTCACTGGGTTATAGGCTATTTTCTTGTTTGTAAAGTCTACGTGAACAGACTTGCTTTCATTTAGTTTGATTCTCCAGTTTTCAGTCCATGCGACAACTTCGTCTATCGATGCCTGTAACTTTCTAGTTGATTCATTTGCGTTATTTGCATAGGCTAAGATACACGTGTCATCAGCAAAAGTGGCTATCTTACTTGTATTTGAAACAGGTAGATCTGCAGTATAGAGCAAATACAGTACTGGCCCAAGAATGCTGCCTTGTGGTACACCAGCTTCAATTTTTTTAATGTTTGAGTATGCTTGTCTTTGTTTCACTCTAAAATATCTGTCTGTGAGATATGATTCCAATAGCAAAGTATATTGATATGGGAGCATCGCTCTGAGCTTACGGATTAGACCTTCGTGCCACACTTTATCAAACGCCTGTGCGATATCAAGGAATATTGCTGAACACACTTGGTTGTTTTCTATGGCCTCTTCTATGATGTGTACTATACGATGTATCTGATCTATCGTTGAATGTTTTTCTCGAAATCCAAATTGGTGAGATGGTATTAATTGTTTATTAGAAATTATATCCTTTAATCGTTTGGAAAATAGTTTTTCAAATAGCTTTCCGATGACTGAGAGTAATGCTATTGGGCGGTAAAATGTGACTTCGTTGGGATTTTTCCCTGGCTTTGAGATGATTTTAATTTCTGAAATTTTCCAAGGCATTGGTATGTATTTAAATTCAATGCATGCATTCATTATTGAAGTGAGTTTGATTAGCGCTTTGTGAGACAAGTTCTTTAGCACTTCGGCTGTGATTAAGTCAAATCCTGGATTTTTCTTTTGTTTTAGTTTGGAGATTTCATTTGCTACCTCATCTGTGGTAAAACTTGTAATTTCAACAGATTCTTGCACTTGTACATATTTGTGCTGACAGCTTTATTGTTTCCTTCTCAATTTCGTCAACATTATCGATTTCATTTGTCGTGTTTACATATGTGTCTAGTTTAGTCTTGAAGTATTGCCAATCTGTATATTTATTTGAAAGGGGCAGGTTTATTTCATTGATTTTTGTTTCACCATCAATAATCATGAATATAGGCGAATGATCTGAATTAAGATCTAAACCATCCTCAAGAGTTCTGATGTTGTATGGTAGTTGTTTGACAAAAAAAATCGCTAAAATCTGGACTCTTATTAATGTCTGTTGGCCAGTATGTTGGATTGCCAGTTGAGAATATTTCACAACCACATTGATGTGCTGCTTTCCACAGTTCGCGACCTTTAGTTGTCGTTAGGCGAGATACCCAGTTAATGTGCTTTGCATTGAAATCGCCGAATCTTCTTTTATGTTTACTTAAAAGTTGTGTGTATTCTGAAGATTTTATGTTATATCTCGGCGGGCTATATACTGCTGTTACCGACAGTTGGTAATGGCAAAACTTGATTCCAACTGTTGTCGCTTGAAACTCAGTGGAGCTGATCTTTTCTTCTTCGAAATTTTCAATTGAATTCTTAATAGTAATTGCGCTACCTCCTCTTGCGTTGTTTAGAGATGATTTGAGCAATACATATTAAATCCGTTGAAGGTAGAGTACATATGGGTGGTCAAATGAGTTTCAGATACTAAACAAATATCAATTCTTTTTTGATTAAGTACAAGCTCAAGTTCGTTTTTGTGCTTTTAGACTCCATTTGCGTTCCATGCCATTATCTTTAAACTTTTTCTTGTTGTGTTTTTAGACATTTATAATTTGCTCAAGTTTTTCAACGCGATTCAGTAGATCCTGGTTTAAGGTTAACTGCTTTTCAATTTTAAATAAAATTTGGGTCAATATATATTATCTTTATCTGTTGTATTTTCCTTTTCACAAGAAAGGCGATAAATTAAACTCCAAAGACTATCGCGGGATTTCCCTACTCAACACAACGTATAAAATCTTCACAATTGTTAACAAAAGACTTATAGGCCACTCGGATGGAGTACTTCCAGAATATCAATGCGGATTTTGACCTGGAAGGTCAACAATAGACCAAATTTTTTCTCTCAAACAGTCCATGCTGTTTGTTGATTTCAAGCAAACTTTCGATAATATCAACAGGAGAGCTATCTCCACAATATTTCATAAATGCGAAATCCCAGACAAACTAGCCAGAATAGTGATGATGACTCTGAAAGAAACTGTATCCAAAGTAATGATACAAGATAAAAAATCCGACCCCTTCAGAATTAAAACTGGATAAAACAAGGGTATACGCTCTCATCAACAATCTTCAACCTTATGCTATGCTGTGCCATCGATGCAGTAAGTGACGCAAAAAGGACTGGACATATTTTAAACAGAACTACCCAATTATTCGCATACGCAGATGACATAGTAATTGTCAGCAAAAATATCCACGCCCTAACTAAAACCTTCGATGAAATTGAAATTGCTGCTAGTAAAATTGGTCTTAAAATCAACGAAGATAAAACGAAATATATGATGGTGTCCAGACAAAATAAACCAACATCAGGCAATCTGAAAATTGGCGATTTTTCTTTTGAAATCGTTGAATCCTTTACCTATTCAATGAGCCTCACCATCGGTGAGAGAATTCTAGCAGCGAACAGAACGTATGCGTCGTTAACGAAACTCTTCAAATCAACACTACTAAACAGACAATGCAAATTCACTCTGTATAAAGCCATCATTAGACCAGTATTATGCTATGCAGCTGAATCGTGGACGCTAATTGAAGCAGATAAAACAAAACTGCAAGCCTTCGAACGAAAAGTACTCAGAAGAATTTTCGGAGCAATCAAAGATCACGGCGAGTGGCGGATAAGATGGAACGACGAGCGACGAACGAAAGCGCAGCGGTTAAGATGGCTGGGTCACGTTACAAGAATGGACGGTGCGAGGGCGCAGAAGAAAATCGTAGAAGCCAGAGCGTTCAACACTAGAGCAAGAGGAAGGCCGAGAACAAGATGGACTGACGAACTAGAGGACGACATCAAGAAACTTAGGATAATGAACTGGAAAAAAGTCGCAAGCGTTCGAGACGTATGGAGGTCCCACGTGCAGCAGGCCGAAGCTCACAAAGAGCTGTAGAGCCAAAAGATGATGATAATTTTCCTTTTGGGCTGCTACGTCTGCATATGTTTGTTTACCCGGTATTAGTGTTGGTTTCTTAGTCGTTCGTTATTCTACAGAATGATTTGGCATAACTAATGCTTGACGTATTGCTGTTGGGGGTTTTTCGCCAGTTTCTTCTTTGTGTTTAATTCCGCTTTTGTTACGGAGCTTTTGCAACTCCTTGGCAACATGACATCCTTTGTAGCTTGCTGGGTGGTTTTGCCCGCAGTTGCAGCATTTTGGTGGTTCTTTATGTGGTTTCTCTTGTATGCACATTTTGGAGGCTTCCAACAATAGTTCTTGGTGTGCATAGAACCCTGGCAGGATTTGCATTGAGGAATTAAGTTGGATAATTTTAATTGCTCAATTTTTACGATTGTGTTGAGTATGTTTTTAATCTCATAGACCTTTTTGACGTGATAACGTCTTATAATTCGATTTAGCAGGCTGCACGCGCGAAAAAATGTGTCGTTATCTTGCTCATTCGTCGTTACCTTGCTCATGGTCGTTACCTTGCTTGAACTACAAGCGAAAGCGCCCATGTTTGTGAATTTTTCGATATTCGAAAATCCATTGAGATAACATGAGACGTGATACGGTCGATTACATAGTCGCACAAAAAAAATAAAAAAAAACTTCAAAATGCGATATCTCAGTGAAAAATAAAGATATTTGAGCAAACTCAACGGCATTTAAAAGAGGAAGACTTATACTTTCAAATACTATGTTTACTTTTTTATGAAGAGCAAAATCTGCGTAGCTACATAACCTCAAAAATGGGGAAAAACAGCGTTTTTTGCACTTTTAGGTTAGGATATCTCAAAATCCTGACGTGATAGAGCAATTTAAACCCCGGATTCGGATTCTACGCAAAAAATTACTTCGGAAATGACCCTACACTTTTATAGGACAAAACATTGTCGACCTGTGTTATTATTAATTTGATTTACTTGAAGAATTTAAAATAAAACCAAGTGTATCATCATCATCCTTACCGAATTTATAATTAGTGACTAGTTGTTAATAATACCTGTTGTTTTAATGTTTTTATTATTAATTTATTATTATATATGAAGGAAAAAATGTATGGTATTATTTAGCACATACCTTATAAGATATGTTGTATACTAATATATGTATATAAAAATGCATACATACATATGCTTTGGTGCAATTTTCATAGACTAATATATGTACATATGTCCTATGTCAATATATATAAACATGCATATATACAATTTCGGGCAATTTTCAAACAGAAAGAACAAATCTGTATGTAAAGATGCATACAAATCATATAGACATATCAAATGTACGAATCTATTCTGTACGCACGCAAATGTAAGCTAATGTATATTGCTTGAACTGCAAGCGAGACCGCGGAACGAACGACAAAGAGCACAATCGGCCCCCGCGTTCGGCAACGTTCGACATCTGGCGCTCTCCTACTTGAGTGAGCATACATAAATGTGTATGTATATGCGCATATGTATATAAATTCACATATTTGTATTTGCATATGCCTTCTTTCTGTGTGCATGGTAATGAACCATTTCTCTGTTAGGACGGTGAGAGGAAAAGTAGGCAATATGAAAGGGAACGTTTCGAGTGTAATGTTTCTTGAATAAGTCAAATCGATGATGGTGCCTCTTAGTGTTGTTGACTTATTAACGTCTGATGCACAATCGAAATTGAACATATCTTTCATGAATTCGATAAATGTTTCGTCATTTTTCACGTTTGTGTAAATGTAACTTGACCTATTCCATTGCGATTCCATTTACCTCCTTCTCTATATCCATACAAAAATCTATGAAACAAATAAAATTAAAATTTTGTTTTGAAAATTGCAACCATTACATCAGTATTTTCTTATGACGTTGTCACCTTAAACTATCGTCAGTAAACCGACTTTACAGACAACCTCTTTTTATGTCTTCATTTGGGTCAAAACAGAGGGTAAACATGTTTAAGGGCTCTTTGGTTTTCCATTTCAATTTTCTATCTGCGTTTGTAGCCTTTGTAGCCTTGTCTTTGCAGATCTTATATGTTATCCTCAGGTTGACATGTGTGAAGTAGGTCTTTAACCACTACCCTTATCTACCTTGTGTGCATGTTTTCGTATGAGTGCCATGGGAACATTAGTTCAGTAAATATTTTTGTAATTTTCCTGTAATCGCTTCCATTTTGGACATTGATTTTATATACATATATCTTTGCCAATCAGCTTAATTTAAAGAATCATTATTTATGTTATATTTCAGTTTTTTTTTTAAGTTGTTGGTGATCTTTTTTTGGATTTGTCAATATTATTGGCGGTGGTCGTAGCTCTGGCAATTTAACCTGCCCCTTTTGAGTAGGTGGATCGATTTCTGGGGATGATTCCATTTTTCTTTTTTTATTTGCTCTTTTGGACATTTGGTTTCTCTTTCAAGCTGTTTTTCATCAGTATGATATTCTACTTCTGTTAGTATTGGTGTAGTTGACCTTTCAGTTGTAGTTTTTATACTATGCAATTCGCTTTTAAGAACTTTATTTTCTTATTGCAGAGAAAAGCACAATTTTTCTAGTTCTTGTAATTTAAGTGTTAATTTTTAGGTTTCAGCATGTTTGTCTCCCCCTGGAGGTGGCGCTTGTTGAGCCATCTAGCGGCCAGTAGCGTGTTAATCTTCGTGTTGAAGAATGTGACAACTCTACTTTTGCTCACTAGTTTGACAGAACAGAACAGCTGATGTTGTTTGTTTACCGATATGATCAATTTAAGTGATTTTCTTATTAAACTTTCCAGTCAAAGTCCTTTTGTAATTTAGTTTTTTCTAATAAAATGAATCGCATATAACTTTACCAAAAATGTTAAATTCGAACTGTCAGCAACGAGTCCGCAGAAGGGTCCCAGGTTCCGTCGACTTTCACCCAATTTACGATTTTTGACGTTCGCTAAAGATGTCTTCTTGGTGTTTTTCTGGAGCGCTTCTATTACGTACGAATTTATGATATCAAACACTCCAACACATACAGAAATTTTTTTTTCATTGCTCATAACTTAGTCGAAAATGCACCGATTCTTTAGATTCTGGATTCAAAATTATCGCCATTACTTGCACGAGCGATTTCATGCACAAACAATAGCAATAAGTAGTTGAAAATGTAATATTTTGCTAAAAACAAAAAGTGCGAAACAGGTTTTTTACTCAAAAATTCATTACTCAAAAACAACCGATTTTAGCTACTAGGCATCAGCTCAATTGAAGCTTGAGGTGTCCTCTTGATTTGGAAAAAGTTAAACAAAAAAAAACTACACTTTTTAAAATATTGAATTTCGAAAAAATTTCGCACTTCTTATTTTTTTGCAAAATAAAAAATTTTCAACATTTTTTTTGGTATTGTTTGTACATGAAGTCGCTCGTGCAAGTAATTACGATAATTTTGAATCCAGAATCTATAGAATCGGTGCATTGAAATTGGTTCATTTTTGACTAAGTTATGAGCAATTAAAAAAATAATATTCTTATATAATTAAAAAAATCGATTTTGAGTCGAAATACAAAATTGCCGATAAATCTTGAAAAAAAAATTTTTCGGGCAAGCAAATGGAAAGCATCAACATAATTCCTATCTTATCTAATATATCCTGCCTAGCTATTGAGATTGATATTGGAAGAATTAACACTTCAATTACTTGTTATATTCCTCCTAGCCAAAATATTACTTACAAAGGGGTTACCGATATAATTAACAAATTTCCCACCCCAATTATAGGAACATACTAGGCGATTTCAATGTCTGCAGTCCATTCTGGGGCTCCGAGCATTCCAATAGAAGAGGAAATACTATTGAAGATCTAATTTTGTCCCAGAATCTTTCCACACATCAAGCCTTCACCCATCATGATATCATCCTTGCATCCAGTTCTATAGCTCGAAGCCTTTAGTCTCGTACAGCGATAATTTCCAACTTATAACATCTTTTTCCATCCCTGATTGGTACGAAGTCTAGCCGATATAAAAATTTTTAACGGGAAAAGCTGACTGGAAAAAATTTCATTCCTTATCCGTAACTCTAACAAACAATAAGCGGTTTTAAAAAACATCAACGTAGAAGCTGCTAATATTAAAACAATAATTCTTTCAGCAGTCCACCTCTCAATATCGGAAACAAACACAACAAAATTTTCCGCCAAGTCCCCATACCGGTCTAACCTACTTACCATCTCAAGAAATACCAAGCAAAAACTGTGGTGAAGGATATCAACCTAGTTAATTATAAAAATGCGAACGATGTTTTCAGAAAAGAGCTTAAATCAGCTAAAAGGCATTCCTTGGAAAAACTCACAGCAAATATAAATCCTTCTTCAAGTCCTAAACAAATAGGATCAAATAGTAGAACGCTGACAGGCAGCTCGCGTCGTTTTCACATACCATTTATTTATAACATACCTTTTATTTTATAACGCGCGTTGCTACGCCAACAACTGAAATAAATAAATTAGTACACAAATATTCAATTCATTCTAAACAATTTTATTGATTTTGTTTATTTCGAAAAAATTGTAACTTTAGAAAGTTTAGTTTCAATTCGATGTTTATTGAAGTGCTGTGGGATACACAATATTTCCGGTTTTTTCATCTGGTGCGTACACGAATAAATCAGAAGGTTTTCCATCACGTGAGCAAGCCACATAGAGCTGTCCATGTGAGAAGCATAGATTCTCCAAATTTAATCCGCACACTTGTAACGATTGTCCTTGTGCTTTTTTGCAATGACTATGCGAAAACGAGTCGCACCGGGAACTGTTAACGTTTGAATTCGAATGGCATATCTGTCGGGATCATTGAGATACGTGGCAACAGTACGTCTTCACCTTTGAATTTTCCAGTCAAAATTGGTGCCTCGATAACATTATTCATCATTTTCTTGATTGAGAGTCTGTTTCTGTTGCAAAGTCGTGGTGGATTTATGTTTCTAAGAAGAATGATAGGTACTCCAATTTGCAATGTAAGAACGTGCGGAGGCATGCCTGGCAAATCTAGCGAATTCAAGAACTCAGTTGGATAGTTGACAACCCCGTCTTGATTCTCCACAGTATCGATGGACTTATATGTTGTCGTTTCACTGGGTATTCCATGCTGAATGGTGAAGTTGATGGTATTGACATCGATGTTTTTGGCTGCTAATATCGGTTGAACGGGGCAGAAGTTGCTACTCTGCAGCGCCACCTGGTGGCCAGTTGAATCAATGGGCATATTCTACGAACCTTCTCCGTGGAAAAATACATATATATACAAATTTTTATCATAATCGGTCCAGTAGTTGTTGAGTTCATCGATGACATACAGACAAATATTAATTTTTATATATATTATAACTGTACCGGGCGCTCGTTGCTACGCCAAGAACGAAAATTAATTTAAGAAAAACAACTTTAAAGAAAAATCAGTACACAAATATTCAATTTATTCTAAACCATTATATTGATTTTGTTTATTTCTAAAAATCGGTTGAACGGTGCAAAAATTGCTACTCTGCAGCGCCACCTGGTGGCAAGTGGCAGCGATGACCATATTCTACAAACCTTCTCCGTGAAAAAGTACATATATATACCAATTCTTATAATAATCGGTCCAGTAGTTTTTGAGTTCATCGATGACATACAGAAACATTCATTTTTATATATAAAGAAGAAGATGAACAGGGGCCAATTTACGCCCCACCAGATATCGCTGAAGAATTTGCCAAATCCTGGTCGACCTACTCCAATCTAACCCTACCTGAAAATTATTCCAACCTATACCAGTGGCGGACTAACCTAGTCAGAGGCCCAGGGCGGCATAATCGAATGAGGCCCTTCTTTGTGTAAAAAGATTTTGATTAATTTCAAAAATGTCTGCCTAAGTATATTTACCATACATAAATGTGTTTATTTGATTCAGATCTTACAATTGACGATCGAGTTTGAATTAGACTTTAATAAACAGTTGGAATAATAAAAAAAGTAAGTCTAATTTTTCAAAAAACATCCAATAGAAATAAGAATTATTAACTTATATTTTATGATATGCAAGTATGTAAGAATGTAAAAATGAAGGCATACGACATATGTATATATAATATTATGTAGGTAACATGAACCTTATACTTATATTAAATTTTATGTTTTCGTGTCTTCATTTTACTAAACTCTTCAATAACTTCAGTAAAATCAATTTCTTTTGAAACTTTTCTTTCAATCGAAAGCACAGACAGATTCACGACTCCCTCTTGATTCATTGTAGATTGAAGGTAATTTTCAATTAGTTTCAATTTAGAAAAACTTCGCTCGCATGATGAATTTGAAATGAAAATGGTTAAGAAATACTGAAGTATAAGCGATATGCAGGGCAAGGATTCAGTAAAGTCCCATGTTATTATGAATTGTAGGACTTCTTGGGCTGCCCATCTATATACAACGCCCGCACTCGTATCGGTAGCACGGCTGTGCCTGCGGTATCGTTTTATTTCTTCTAAAACCTGCTCTTTGTCAAATTCATTGTAAATTTCTTCTAGATTATCCAGTGCTACAGCCAGAGCGTCATCTGAAGCTTCCATCATGAACTTTGTTCCAATTATTTGGAAAATATTGTTTATTTGTTTGATAGCCTTGTATCGTTGCGACAATTCCTGTATAAATCGGACTATGCATTCAAACATTGACCGCCGTATTTCATCTTGAATCGATAATTCAGCATCACGAGCTAGTTCACCCGCCATAGTTTTTTTACCTTCCTTCTTCCTCGTCTCTCGATGCTAATCACTACATATTATAAAACAAAGTCGCTTTTTCTGTCCCTATGTCCCCGTATACGCTTAAATCTTTAAAACTACGCAACGGATTTTGATGCGGTTTTTTTTCAAAGATAGATTGATTGAAAAGGAAGGTTTATATCTATATAATGTGAAGAAATATATAAAGGGGGCGTGGCAATCGGTCAAAATGTGGCAAAAAACATAAATTTTTTGTTTTCACGGCCATAAATCATAAACGAATCAACCAATTAAAATGAAACTTTCTTAAAGTTTAACTTTGAAATATTTACTTTCGTTCTGCATCAAAAAAAAATAATTGATTTATTTGTTATTTAACCAAAATTGTTTAAACAAAAGCAGTTCTTTTTCCAAAAAAAGCTGTTTGTGTGTTTGTTCGCTGTCAACCAAATGAAACAACAGGCGTTAAGCGATAATCTCACCACACCTCATTAATGTTGAATAACATCGTATGGTGACGTGTGTATGTATGTATTTACGAATCGCTCGCATTATTTCATTTCGGACGTATGTACATATGTATCTATGTATGTACTGAATTCCATGTAATTATATGTACATACAATTTTACAGCGAAATAAAACGCTATTTTCACGTTCTATATTAGTAAATCGCACATAATTAAAATACAGTTTTTGAATAGTTTTTATTGATTCGGAGCGCGTTTAGTTTGCTGTCGATTCCATACAATAACATTTTTTGTCATTTACTTTTTACGACAACTAATAGCTTATTTCCGAAGCGATTTCAACAAATGGGTACAACATTAATCCTTATCCAATTAAATACCTTAAATACATTGTTGTTTTCATATAGATCTATGTATATGGCTCTTTACAGCATATAATTAAAAACAATATTTTTCAAGATATTACATCAGTAATTAGTAATTGAGATCTACCGGAAAAATTGCGTTAGCTGTTGCGTCATCCGGCATTGCCGCTACTCTTTTGGAAAGAGGCCGAACCACACACTCTACAATCAAGCAATCAAAATCGCAACCGATAATGATAACAGCGTCTGTAGTGTTTCTAGATAGAGCAATACAGGAAAATTGATGCGTGACTGCTCATTAATAGTCTGGGACGAAGCTACCATGTCAAACAAGACGTCTGTGGAAGCACTGGATAGGACAATGCGCGATTTGCGCAACAAAAATTCACCTATGGGTGGATGTACAATTCTGTTATCAGGAGATTTCCGTCAAATCCTACCAGTTGTGACTCGAGGAACATGTGCTGACGAAATAAATGCTTCTCTAAAAATATCCCACCTTTGGTCGCATGTCAATAAATTAGATCTTAAAACTAATATGAGGGTTTCGTCATCTTCACGTGAGAACAGGCTATTTCCAGAGATGCTGCTAAAAGTTGGCAATGGAGAATTAACACAAAGTGAGGGAAGGATTAACCTAGAAAACCTTTGTGTTTTGATAGACAACATCCAAGAGTTAGTCAACAATGTCTATCCTGACATTGATAACATAAGTTATAAGACAATATCTTGGTTTAAAGAAAGAGCTATTCTGTCACCAACTAACGAACAAGTAGATAAAGTAAATAACTTCAAAGATTGATGCGCCGACGAAAATATACTACTCGGTCGATACTATTCTCGATTTGGAAGAAGCTGTTCAATTTCCTACAGAATTTCTAAATTCTTTGAACCCGTCTGGACTCCCTCCTCACAAAATGGAGCTGAAAATAGGTTGTCCTGTTATTTTATTAAGAAACCTAAGTCCACCTAAACTTTGCAATGGCACGCGTTTGCTGGTAAAATCACTGCAAACTTTCATAATAGAGTGCACAATACTCCACGGTAGGCAGGAAGCATCGATAGGTTGCACAAAAAAGTCGACAAAAACTGCAAGCTGGGTTGTATTTGTTGATGATTATAGGTGCAAAATCCGTTGGAATTGAAATCCTACCTGCTCCTTTTCAAAAGTTATTCATATTTTTATATTTCAGGTTGGGACAATTTGGAATAAGTACCAAAAGTTATTTTCTAAATAGATATGTAAAAGTGTTGTATACTCAATACATGGTATATAATACGTATATCAATATTATGTAGCTATATTATATATAATAGTTACGATAAATGCCGCTAGGTGGCAGAGAGCAGTCGAGTGCTTCCCGCCAGTGTTGCCAGTCTATTACAATTGTAATAGATCTATTACATTTGTTCTCAGTTTATTACGCTATTACACTTCATATGAAATCTATTACAATTTCCAATTCTAAGAGGAAACAGGAAAAAAAATTTTCATGTTTTAAATTACAATTTCAGCCAAATTTTGAAAAAAATGTTTTATAAAAGACGTATTGGGAAACCTTCCTTATCCATCGCTGCTTATGTATGTAAGTCCCATTGTTAACGAGAGAGGGCGAGCAGCAGCCATAAAAGTAAACATGATGTATACTAAAAGGACATATGTCTGGAGATATTTTTGTTTCATTCGCCCTTTTGACAATAATTTCTCCGCTACTGCACATCGCCAATTTTGAATATGTATAACAACACGATACAACACGTTGCAACTTGGCCATAAAGGCTTAAAATATTAAACCCGCTAATGTTGGAAGAATATATGTTAATTAGTGATATCCTGTGTTACTGACTGTGTTATGACGTTTATTTGACTCTGCCTTTCTGAATGAGCTTTACTGCTTTGTTAGAAGTTTATTCAGTTCGAGAATTGTCACTGTGATGAGCATGTCAGTGTGATAGTGAGTGTTTTGTTTTCGTTTTAGTCAATGAAATCCTGTTGATACATCAGTATGGAAAGGTGACTGTTTCTGAACATTTCCTCACGTGAAATAATTGCGGATTATTTTTTTAATGGACCATGAACAAGAATTTAATATAAAATAATATTTACATGTATGTATAAGAAATAATCCGTATTTTGTCTTGCAGATTTATTATTAAACGAAAATTAGACTTCTGTTAGGTGTTTGGCCGAGCTCCTTTTCCTATTTGTGGTGTGAGTCTTGATGTTGTTCCACAAATGGAGGGACCTACAGTTTCAAGCCGACTCCGAACGGCAGATATTTTTTATGAGGAGCTTTTTCATGGCTGAAATACACTCGGAGGTTTGCCATTGCCCGCCGCTATTAGAAAAATGGCGACCGCTATTAGAAAAATGTTTTTTTTTTAAATTTTGCTTAGACTCCTATTACGGAGTACAGCAATCTATTACTTTTTTGATCATCGCTTTAGTACGCTGCTGCGATTGGTTCTGGCAACACTGCTTCCCGCAATAAAAAAGTACAGTTTAAACTATTAATATTAGTGTTTTCTGGCAAATGTATTTTCTAGTTTTAGAAATTCTTATATGAGAAGATTAATTAATAATGAATAGTCAGCTGAATAGTCGGATGAATAGTCAGCATCCGCTTTATAAATGCGATCATGAAGGAAATCGCACAAAAGTATGCGCTCTTTGTGGGAAACAAATTATTTTCCAAAATAAACCTTCCCATCATTTCTTGCTATCTGAAAAACATATTGAAGTTATAAAAAAGCACATTAATGGTGAATTTAAAATTTATAATAGTAAATTCCCAAAAAGTTTATGTAGCTCTTGCCGACTAACTGTAAATGAATATTGAAATGATATTTTCAAAAGACCTTGTCCAACTATGCCCAATTACGAGGATCTTAAATTATCAAAAGAAACAAGAACGCTGGGCTGTAATTGTTACATCTGTCTAACAGCACGAGTTACGAGTCATAAGAAACAAAAAAAAGGTAGAGTTCAAATTAGGGATTTCTCTACAAACATTGACGTAAACAAGTGTTTTGATGATACTTCGCAACAAAAAGATTTACTTTCTAAAAATGAGGCAAAGGCAACTAAACCGAGAACTTCTACTGAGTTATGTAACAGTTGTTTTCAACAAATAGGTAAAGGCATATCACATTCTTGCAGAGGTCCTTCTACTTCTAATTCTCGTAAGAATGTTTTGAATATAGTACAAAAGTTACCCGAGAAACAGCAGAACCAAATAATAACCAAAATTTTGAAAAAAAAAAAATATCCAACAATGATAACGAAGATAAAGATGAGCTCGTGTTAAATACTCTGGGATCGAAGGTTCGGGTAACTGTTAATAAAAAAAAGAAAAAGAATTAAGATTTTCTGCCGAAAGATTAGACAATTTCCAAGCTAATACTGGATCGTCTACAAATGATATGAAAAAATTGGCTAACTTCATTCGTAGTTCTGCTGGTAGAAACTCAGTTCCCAAGAATTACAATCAACATTTGTATGAAAAATCTAATATCCTGGAACACATTTATAAAGAAGGTTTCTACGAATTCGAAACAGGTATTAAACAGAGACCAGTTGTGTATGCTACTGCATCAGAACTCATAGACTTTGTCTTTGAAAATCGAAACATTGAACATATTGAACAATCAAAAATAAAAGTAATGGCAGATGGAGGACAAGATTTCTTCAAAGTTTCTCTTTCAATATCAATTCCAGAAGACGACTTGAAAGAAAGTGACTTGGATAAAAGTAAAAATGTTTCAACTTACTCTACTGGTGGAAGTATGGCAAATAAACGTAAGTTGACTAGTGTATTTAAATTGCTTTTATTAGGCATAGTGCCTCGGATTAAAGAGACCTATGATAATTTTAAAATTTTGGTTGAATTGACGAAACTCAATGAGATACCATTTAAATTTGTTGGAGATTTAAAGCTCGTTCTATTGGTCAATGGGCAGCAAACTGCAACGGCTTTCTACCCTTGCCCTTATTGCTTCGTCACATTAAATGAATTAAAAAGTTATAATAAAATGATTGAGGAAAATTATATAAGCAGTGATGACAAAAATCTTGATTTAAAGACCTACAAGCATTTAAAAGATGACTACTTTAAATTCAAGAGCTTGGGTAATGACAAAAAAAGTCTAAAGAATGTCGCAGTACAGTAAATCACCCTTTATTCATTGAATACGGCACTACTGAAGATGATAACTTGTACGTACTTCAGAAGTGCATTCCTCCTGAACTACACCTACTACAAGGGTTTGTCAACCATCTTTTCTGGGACGGTATAGTTAAAATTGAGGAAATTGGAAAATATAGAGCGTTATTGTGGCCGAATAAATTAGGTATATCTCATAAGAGCTATCAAGGAGATATGTTTGAAGGCAATCAATGTCGAAAATTACTTAAAGAGGCCGATAAATTGCAGGATCCTGAAATTTACGAGCTTGCAGGACCATTTCGTTTACAGCCTTATATTGCTGCATTTAAAGCTATGAATAAAATTGTTGAAAAGTGTTTGTTTCTTTTTCCCCCGGTTGTTTACAACTATGACAGTATGTGTTGTGAGGGATGCCCATTTTGGCGGCTTGTTCTCCGATAGACCAGAAGCCAGTTATGACTGCCGTAAGTCTACAGGTGTCCCGTCGTTTCATGTTTATTAATGTCGACGATTGCTTGAGGTTGTAGGTGGGCCATAACGTTCTGCTGATTTTGCATTTCGTCTGGTCTTTCCATCTACAATCTGCAATTCGAAGGTATTTTAGGGAAATTGCATTCTTGACCGCACCTAGTGGAGTGAATACTGGTACTGCAAGAGCGCTATTCATGGCAGATACCCCTCTTTCCAGTTCATCAGCTTTTTCGTTACCTTCTATGTTCCGGTGTCCCGGGACCCAAATTAAGGTTACTCTGTGGTTTTCACTCAAGTTGGTGAGGCTACTCCTGCTTTGCTCCACCACTTTAGAGGTTGTTATAGTCGCGTCCAGCGCCTGGATTGCAGCTTGGCTATCCGAAAAAATAGCGATATTGCCCTTGAAAGAGAAATCTGCGATTAGTAACCTACAGGCTTCCCCAATTGCTAGTACTTCCGCTTGGAAGACGCTGCTGGTATTAGGGAGACGCACAGATTTTTCAATTCCAAGTCTATGAGAATATATACCAGCTCCAACACCACAATCCATTTTACTGCCATCTGTATAGACTGTGGTATCGAAGTTGTTTAGAGAGAATCCCTTTTTCCACTCTTTTTTAGATGGAAAGAGTGTGGCAAAATTCCTATTGAACGTTACCATCGGGACGATGTAGTCAGTCCTCACCGAGGTTAACTGAGTTTGTCGCAATAATAGACTAGCGTGACCATAAGTTTTTTCTTTCCAGCGACCCGCTTCATTTAACCTAAATGCACTCATGGTTGCCGTCTTCTTTATATGTAGGTCTATTGGAATAACGTGTGTCAGAGCATTGAGAGCCTCTCTAGGACATGATCTGATTGCACCGACCGTTATTGCACAGGCTGATCTTTGTATTCTGCCGAGTAATTTGGTATTGTACTCTCTCCCTAGAGCTTTCCACCAAACTACCGAACCATACGATAAAATTGGTCGTATAACCGCCTTGTACAACCATAATGTATGCTTAGGTTGAAGACCCCATCTTCTTCCAAGCATACGTTTACAGGCATATAAAGCAATTTCTGCTTTCCTTACCCGTTCTTCGATGTTTAACTTCCAGCTAAGTTTGGAGTCCAGAATTACTCCTAAGTACTTTGCGCTGGTTGATAGTGACAGAGTTTGTCCGTTGATATTTGGTAGGGTGAAAGTTGGTACCTTGTATCTGGTGGTAAAGAGCATAAGTTCTGTTTTACGTGGGTTTAAACTTAGCCCACATCCTGTGGCCCAAGAGTTAAGCTCGCCTAACGCCCTTTGGATGATCCCACTGATCGTATTTGGACACAGTCCTGACACCATTAGCACCACATCATCAGCGTACGCCACCACTTTTACCCCACCTCCGTCAAGTTTTGTTAAGATTTTGCTGATCACACATAGCCAAAGAAGTGGAGATAATACTCCCCCTTGTGGAGTGCCCCCGTGGACCTTCTTGGTTATGTTGATATTACCCATATTAGCTTTGATGATCCTGGTTTCTAGCATGGAGATGACCCAGTTACTAACGCAACTGTCCACCTCCAGGTCTATCAACGCCCGTTGGATGGCATCTGTGCTAACATTGTTAAAGACGCCTTCGATATCCAGGAATGCCGCCATGGTATAATGTTTGCTCTCTAGAGAGCCCTCTATAGTTCGGATTACCTCGTGAAGCGCTGTCTCCGTAGATTTGCCTTTAAGGTATGCGTGTTGTGCAGTTGATATACCAGAGCTCTCCAAAGAGCTTCTGAGGTGCATATCCAAAAGTCTTTCAAAAGTTTTTAACAGGAAAGACGAAAGACTGATTGGCCTGAAGTCCTTCGCTGATTCATGTCCTCTTCTACCTACTTTTGGTATGAAGACGACCTTGACTAGTTTCCAGCTATCTGGAATATGGCCTAAGTTTAAACACGCTTTAAAAATTTCCTCTAGCCATGGTAGGGTACAGTCCAAGGTTTCCTGTAACATCTTTGGAATGATCCCATCTGGCCCCGGAGATTTAAAGGGTGAGAAAGATTTGATTGCCCATGCAACTTTTTCTTTGGTAATAATTTCATTTGCAAGATGCTGTGGATTATATTGGCTCCGCCTAATGTTTCCCCTCTCACTTTCGTAAGCGCTGCATCCCGGAAAATGCGTGTTTAGCAGAAGCTCTAGCGATTCTTCTGCTGTAGCAGTCCAAGTTCCATCAGGTTTCTTGACCCAAGAAGCCATTGAATGGTCTTTGGAAAGAACACGGCTGAGCCTAGCAGAATCCCTGGTGGATTCGATTGACGAACAAAATTCCCTCCAGCTCTCTTTTTTGGCCGCCCTGATTGCCTTCTTGTACTGTCTCCGACTTTCTCTGTACAATTCCCAATTTCCCGTCGAGTAGCTGAGGTTAAACGTAGATCTGGCTTTTTCCCTTAGTTTTAAGAGCTCACTGCTCCACCAAGGAGGGTGAGTTTTTTTGCTAAATTTTATGGGACAGGACGTTTTGTAGGCCCTACTAAATGCCTTTTCCAGTGTTATGACCCTACTCTCAAGGTTTTCCGTGAGAGTGATTTGAGGGACAGGAATCTCTCCTATCCTCTTGTTTACTGCATTTTTGAACCTCTTCCAGTTGGTTCTTAAAGGATTTCGATACGGTAGGGGTGGATCTACCTTAAGATCTAAATCGTAGAGGATCCAACTATGATCAGAAAAGGACCTTTTATTGGATACCCTCCAATTATCTACCCTTACTGAGCTATTTTCAGACAGTAGAGTAACATCAATCACTTCCTCCCATCCTCTGAAGTACTCCGTACTAGGAAAGGTGAAAGTGGGAGTGTTACCCCTGTTACATACCGATAAGTTAGTATTAATAATAAAATTATATAAAGACTCACCTCGGTCGTTTGTCTCAGAGCTTCCCCACAACGCATGCCTCGCGTTGGCGTCGCATCCGAGTAGCAGGGTTTTGTTCCTGGCTCCTTCAAGCACAAGCCCATAAGCCTCCTCGGGCGGTGCTGGCCGATCATGTGCCATATAGATGGATGCAAGTGTGATGCTGACATCGTCAGCAGCTTCCACCTCAACGGCCGTCACATCCTGTGAACTGTATGATGGGATTAAAAATATGTTTAAGTGTTTTTTGGCTACAATACATGATCTAGGATTACCTTGAGTACGCTTATAGTACAGATTGTAGTTTCTTCCCGGGAACCCCTTCACCTCGTTGCTCCGCACCCAGGGTTCCTGTATTAGGGCTATGTCAACGTTCTCCTCCCCTAGGAGAACGGTTAGGTTGTCCGTTGCAGTTTGTGAGTGCTGCAGGTTAATTTGGACAACCTTTAAAACCATTTTTTATTGGTTTGCTTCCGCAGGTTCGGCATCATTTAACTGCATGCCAATCAGCAGTTCGCTGGTGCCGTCGACCTCATCCTGCTCCTCCTCCGGATTCGCAGAACGGAATATCTTCAGCAGGGCCTTCCGTATGCCAAACCGAAGTTTATTTTCCACTTTTTGCAGTGGTTCAAGGCTCTCTTCTGTGATTTGAAGGAGGAACGACACGCTGTGCTTTTGCGGAGTCTCCGCTTTGATGATCGACTAATCGGCCATCGGCACTGAGCGGTTGTGAGCCTGGAGATAGGGAATTAACTGATTGGCTTCAAACTCCATGTTTGGTATCCAGATGCGAGCCCTCGGCCTTCGTGGTATCTCGCTAGCTGGAATGAGCTTGAGCCTCAAGCCATCCCAGCTGTTCTGAATTTTGCCAATCGCGTTTGTAAGGAAATGCAATGAGTATTGGTCATCACATTTGATTACCCGGCAACCGCGAACCACTTCCACCGAGTCGAAACCTGGGGATTGACCCTCCGGGTTCGCCATGACATGGTCGACGACTATGCGAGACAACCGTGCCTCAATCTCCGACCATTTGTCAAGCACAGGTTTGCCGCGGTTGGAAGTTTCGTCCACCAGTGCCATTTGAAGATGGTCCCGTGCCACCTCACTGAATTGTTTGGTAAGTTTGGGGACAACCGCACCCTGATCTGAGATCTTGTGCTTCTTTGTTGCCCTCTTGTTTTCGTCTTGCGAACGGTTACGTTTTTTGGCCTCTGTCTTTCGGGCGGTTTGGAATGCCAGGTATTCGTCCACCACCTTTTGACACCTTGCCTTGTCAGCCTCATCTTTGGGATGAGCTTTACCTTCGGTCTCGTTCTTACGAATCCTGCCAAGGATAGCGAGAGACCTCTGGTAGAGCTTATACCTTGATGGGCCTTTATTAGTGCGCTCGAGAACTATTATAGACACCATAAAATTTTTTTTTTTCAAAATAAAGGTTAAATCATAAGGAATCGTTACGTGTATTACAGAAAATCTAAAAAACTGGCCAAATCAACTAAAAATTGATTCAAAAAATTTTTTTGACTTTTTTTTGCTCAAAATTTCGAAATTTTTTTTTTAACATAATACTAATTTAAACTACTTATTTGTTTCTATATTGTCTGTAAATTGCATTGAAATCCATCCAACGGTTCAAGAAATATTGATTTTTGAAAAAAACACGGTCCCGATTTTCAACATGGCGTAGATGACTCAATTTTGAAAATTTTTCAAAATCCTTTTAGGCTCGAATGTATCTTACCTAGAACTAATATTTCCCAAAGTTTCAAAGAAATCGAAAGACCACTTGCAAATCTCATATTTTCTGACGGAGTCTTACCCATATGCAAATGTAAATTTGTGAATTTATATACATTTGCGCATATGTATATGCTGTGTGTATGTGTGTTCACCAACCACAGCTCAAGATAAAACGGTAAAACTTCGCAAGAAATCCAGCGCGCACTCATGGCGCAGCGCATATTCATAGGCACAGCATTGTACATACATATACACATATTTGCGTACATATATTGATGCATACATATGTACGAAGCCGCGGGTACCAAAAATTCAAGATTTATCAAATATTGGCAAATAATTCTACGCGAAATATTCCAATATTGACTATTTTCGAATTGTCGAGAAAATTGGCATATGGGCGGCTCGTTTTATGAATGAAAGTTCTTGCTCTTAGAACTATGAGCTCGAATTTATCAATGAATTTTTTGATGATGAGTTTTTGTTGCACAGTACAATAGTTGAAACTGTTCGGCGCCGCCGCGACTGTTCAGCGCTATGGCAACTAGAACGATGGCCGCTACGCCTGCGTCTATGACTGCATTTTGTTCTTGTAGTCGCTAGGCATAGAATTTTAGCTTTGAACGACATACGCATTTTGAGAAATAAAGTGAGTGCCCTGTGTCTGCGGTTGTATGCACATGCATATGTGTATATTAATAAGCATTGTTTTGCTTGAATTCAATATTTATATTTGCATATGCCATCTTCCTGTGTGCCTGGTAATGAAGCGTTTTGTATACAGAATTTATTGATTTGATCAATTGAATGTACATAGATAGATATAGTAGGGCATCAAGTGTGCATATACGCACATGCACACACGTCGATGCATATGCAGAAGAAGTTGTTTTAGCATTTGCAGGAATTCGATCATTCGAATATTTACTTCCTAATTATTTCATGCAATGTGATAAGGCGATGCTCGTGAGGTAGGTCATGCTGCTTCAGTGCATACATATGCGTGCAACACTATATTTGTTAAAGATGCAATAGAACTTAGTTGTCCCATATACATATGTATGCAAATATGTTTCTTTGAAGTTTTATTTTATTTATTTTAAATTTCAAAGTTTTATACTATCTATAAAATGCATACATATATGAATTATTCCCTGTAAAATACATATGTAAATTGAAAAAAAAATCGTTTGGCAAAGGAACAAAAAATGCATATTCAAATGTAAATACATATGTCGATATACCAAAACACTTGTATGCTATGAATTAATTTCGACTCAAAATATTAGTAAAAATTTTCATCAAATTTGTTTAGTTTTAAATTTACTAAAACGCACATACCAAAATGTGAGAGGTAAATTAAATCAAAATATTAAAGTTACTTTGATTTGAAATGTTGGCGCATATAATAAATATTCAATCATTTTTTCTTCATCACCTTTGTCTGAAAATACAAATTGAATAAATTTTCGTTTATCAAGGGAACATAAAAATGCACAAGCAAATACTTTGCAAAATGCCGTCGGCTATTCGTCAATTTGATTTCCTACAGAGGCCAAAAACTGTGGAGGGCAATATGCTAAAGGAGAAATCGCTGTAAAACATCTCTGTTAAAAGTTTCACCACACCCCGGCGGCGGTTAGACTTCATTTTTGACAATTCACACTATTCGTAGCTCGTGAGAATTCTCTATATTTAACGTTCTCTGCAAGGTATGAATAAACTAATATATGTATACACCATGATTCAATTATAGAAGGTTAGGTAAGTAGTGACAAGGGCGCTTTGACACTCCCTTATTTTAGGGCTGCATTTACGAAGGATGGGAAAAAGGGAAAAATGTTTTCCCCTTCTTGCCTAAAGGTAGTAAAAAAGTACGTAAAGTAACTAATTAGTCCTGTACTAAGAGAAAAACAAGTATATTGGTTATTTAATCTACATTAAAACAAAACGACAGAAAAATTATAGTTTTTTCTTAAAACAAATGTAATATTTATTTAGAATATTTTCGATGTTTATCTAACACAAGAGCACGCAGAACTATGTGATGTTACTTATGTATGTGTTTTTTTTTCTGCCGTTCGGAGTCGGCGTGAAACTGTAGGTCCCTCTATTTGTGGAATAACATCAAGACGCACACCACAAATAGGAGGAAGAGCTCGTGTATATATAGGAGGAAGAGCTCGTGTATATATATATATATATATATATATATATATATATAATCTTGCAATAGATTTGAGTATATTTTGTGGAAGAGAACAAAAAATAGTCATAATAAAGGAATTTAATGTGTTTAATTTACTACAATAGTACAAGTCTTTTAATACACCAAAGGTCAAAATATAAAGCGTTTTTCAGTAAGAGCGCTTCAACTTTTTTTTTGAATAAAACACAAACGGTTTGACTTTTTTAACTAATTTTTTTTTATTATCGAGTTTGAACATATACATTTAATGTATACTAATGAAGTTTACAAATGACAAGCGAAAAATAAAAAATATTGCGTCGTTCGCCCTCCCTAGCAGAAAAAAGTTGAAGCGCACCTATTGAAAAACGCTTTACTTAATCGACAGGAATGAGATGAAACAGAAAGTTTAATTTTTTTTTCTTATTTCGTACATAACAATACATGTAGATATATGTAGTATGTTACCGTAAAGACATTGCGAAAGCAGAAGTTCAGTCGATCATTTCTAAATATAAGAAAAAAATTGAAATTAGAAGAGTTAAAATAGTTTGCAATAAAAATTACAAATTTACTAGTTTATAGTTTAAAATTTGTCTACCTTAATATACTTTGCGTCCCTAATATTAACAGGAAAATGTATTAATATAAACTAAAACTAATACATCGAAAAATTTAAGATATTGGTAATATAATCCACTTTTAGTAATTGTGATGGTTTTTAAATTTACGTATATCAATACCACGTGTCTCAGTAATGAATCAGAGTGGAAATATGAGGAATGTGGGTGCACTTGCTCGTATAGGTGTTGGAACGCTGCACTTACTTCAGGCAGAAATCAAAAACCTGTAAACCAAAAACTTAAAAATAACTCACAAATATATCATTACAACTTATCTGTAATTGTAGACTTAAAGCGCGAGGACTTGCTCGTGTAGGTGTTGCGCATATATCTACGTACAGCATATTGTTCTAGACGGGGTAAGGTATCGACGTGGACAGCCAGTTCGGAAGTCAAATTCATTTCAGAGGTAGCAGTACTAGGCACATAATAACCGTCACATGTTAAACAGGTATTTGCACCATCATACACAACACGCTCCATGTCTCCTATGAAATTGTTCGTAGCACCACATGAGACAATGGTAGAAATACGCGCATACGTGCTTTCGTTTCTAAAAACCACAATAGTTGTGCCGCCTAGCTCTTCAACACACACCTTCCGCAGAAGTTGCTCGTCTGTGAAGTCCTACAAATAAAAACTTTTTATTTATTAGCAAATATTCTAAAAGAACTTACTTACTGTAGTTTATGTATTGTATGTAAGGTGGTCTCTGTTATATTTGCAAAAACGCTGCTATAAAAACCTATGACTGAAAAAGTTTAATAAGAATTTTTACAACTGTCTGATCTGGACTTACATGTATGAAAATTCACAAACCGGTGGTTTTCTGCAGCAGAAAGCCGACTCCAAACAATCGACTATCACCATATGTAAGACATAATCGACCTAAATAGTGAAAAACGACATTAATTTACAAAATAATTAGCTTTTATTATTATACTTACTTGAATGTTTACAAACAGATACAAGATTTTCAACGAATAATAACAAAACAAAGCGGCAAAGTGGAAACGGTGTTGCCGACCAAATAATTTGCACCAAAAGTTTAGTTTTTACTACAATTCAAACATTTTTTTGTGAAATAGGTACTTTTTTTTGTAAAGAAGCAACAC
Organism: Anastrepha obliqua; assembly: GCF_027943255.1. Lineage (NCBI taxonomy): Eukaryota > Metazoa > Arthropoda > Insecta > Diptera > Tephritidae > Anastrepha > Anastrepha obliqua. Next base: position 39,939,200 of record NC_072897.1, on the reverse strand, counting down.
GTTTTCAAATAAGGGAGCCGATATGTCAAGAGGGAGCGAGAAAGCTGTTTACTTACCTAACCTTCTATAATTGAATCATGTGTATACACCAGTGCTGTCCAAAATGAAAAGTGTGAGTGTATAAGTGAGAACGAGAGAATGGGAGCAGCCCAGTGGGAAATTTAAACCAAAATAAATAAATATTGGATTGGAGTAGAAAATTTTTGTGGCAGGAATCGAAATGCCTTTTGATATTATATCTATAGCTTCCTTTGAACGACTTGTAACATAAAAGGCATTGCAAGTCGCCAAAGGCATTTTCTAGCATAAAAAAGTTCTCACAGGGCATTGTATTGCATACATTAAGCGTCGCGGACAAAAGTGGTGTTTATTCGTTGCTGGTTTGCTAACGACTGAACGATGGAGAGTAAGAATACGTTGGTAACCAACAACAATTGCAAGCCAATCCTTTTCGTTTTAATCAAAATAATTTGCATAATTCAAATAATTCAAATAGAACCAGGCAGTCAAATTCCGCACAAAATGATAATAGAAGTTTTCTCTATAATACAAATGACCGAAGTTGCAATCAAGCCACTTCTAATGGATCAAGACAAGTTCAGGCCTTCAATAGATCAAATTCTCAGGTCGAACCTATGGAGATTGGTAGTTCAAGTGTAAATTTTCTAAATGCAGCCGAGCAAAACTACCCTATATAATAATAGATAACCCCTCAAAAAAATTAAAATTTGTTATCGATACTGGAGCTGAGTTCAGTCTAATTAATAATAACATTTGTCACCCTAAATGGAAGCAAGATGTTAACGTAATAGCCAAAGCTCTAGGTACAGAAACACTTTTAACAAAACTCTGTAAATTCCCAATATTTAATGAATTTAACTTTAGTGGTTACTATTGCGAGTTTTTAGAATGTAATTTCAATAAAAAATTTGATGGACTAATTGGTAACAATATTCTGAAAGATTTAGGCTGCATAATCGATTTTCCAAATAGGCAATTAATTACCAAAAACGCTGCAATAACTTTAATTTTATCGGAAGAGGAAGAAATTTATAATGAAGCATCGTATAAAGATAGTAACATTCAATTTTTCAACAGCGAAATTAAAAACTACAATATTTTAAGTTTAATTAAAACCGATCACTTACAGCTGTTTGAAAAAGAAAAGTTAATGAAAGTACTAAATAAATATAAAAATGTGTTTTACGATAACAATGATAATTTAACTTTCACAAATGAAATTAAGCACATAATAAAAACGAAACACGACGTACCGGTTTATTCTCGTTTATATAGATATCCGGAAGTACATAAAGAGGAAGTTGATAGGCAAATTGCAGACATGCTTAGGCAGGGTATAATAAGAAATTCAAATAGTCCATACAATAGCCCAATATGGGTAGTTCCCAAAAAATTAGATGTTAACAATAAACAAACGTGGCGCATTGTAATAGACTACAATATATACAAACCTTCAACGAACGCAAAATGTATGCATACAAAAAACAACAACTGCGACCGTCTTCTTGTCAGTCAGTGAAAAGATGGGATACGTATACCCTATGAGCAAAAAGAACCGGGAAGGTGATGTTGACTGTTTTCTTCGATTGCCAAGGCGTAGTGCACCATGAGTACTTTCCATCGGGCCAGACAGTCAATAAAGAATATTATTCATCCGTTTTGAAGCCTTTGAGAGATGCTGTATGTTGCGAACGGCCGGAAATGTGCGCAAACAATTCTTGGATTTTGCGAGATGATAACGTGCCATCGCACCGATCAAAGAGAATACGACTAAGGAGCTGAAGGCCATGTCGGCCTGCCGGGGGTGTTTGGAGGACTGGGTTAAACGTTGGCACATGTGTGTTGCTTCAGACGGGTCATATTTTGAAGGAGATAATATAAATTTGCCTGAAAGTTAACTCTGTTATGTTTTATTTAAACATTCGCGGTACTTTTTGATCATAAGGTACATATATGCGGCTTTGCGAACAGAAATGTGTGATTCGCTGGATTTGTTCAAGGAATCTAAGTCGCATTAACTCTCGACTGTCGCACAGTTAGAAGACATATTTACATACATATAAGGGTGCATACATACATACGGAGCCGCGGCCACTCGACATGACAAAAATTTAAGATTTATCAAATATTGGCAAATAATTCCACGCGAAATATTCCAATATTGACTATTTTCGAACGGTCGCGAAAATTGGCATATGGGCGGCTCGTTTTATGAATGAAATTGATATATGAGCTCTAACTTATGAATGAACTTTTTGTTTTTCTTCTAAATTGTTCAGCGCAGTCGCTGATAGAATCAGGGCCGCTGCGACTGCGTCTACGAATGTATTTTGTTTTTGTAGTCGCTAGGCTTAGATTTTAGCTTTGGGCGACATGCGCATGTGAGGTATGTGTTTTTGTTGTGTTCTAGAACATTTTAGAATGTGTGGTGGCAAAGCGGCCATCGCGTTGTGCTTGCTGTTGCTTTTGCGTCTATCAAAGTATTGTGTTTTTGTAAGTACAATATTAGCAATATCGACTGCTGAAAGACAAAAGTACACGGAAGCAAGAAGGGAGCGCTGTGCTCGCGCATATGGATATGTATGCTTGAATGTATGAACGGGCATGGATGTAGTAACATATGAATACAATTATTTTGTAGGAAGTTTAGAAGGCAAGTAGGTATATATGTATGTATATATGCTAGGACATAATACATACATAGAGCAGAATTGTTTTTGCACTTGTTAGGAAGAAACTCGCTAGTGCGTATGTGTATTTGTCTTGTAAGAATGTGATGTGCTGTGCCTTGTGTACATACATAAGTCAAGGTTATTTGGGCATACATGCATATGTACATATGTATGAAAGGAAGATGATGTTCTTGCGCTTGTGCATTATTGTTTTTCATATACAAATGTACATACCCACATATGTATGTAAATCACGGAGGTTGCGCTCCCTTGGGATCGGGCGACTAAGCTGGGCTCTAAGCTACCGTGGGGGTCGGCAGGTTGCGGATAGCCGGACGGCCTGTAGTAGCAGGTTAGTTGCGAATAAGTTCTAACAAATAAGCAGCCCCCGACAATGAGCGGCAGAAACGGAGGAAGCGGTCTAAAAGCTAGCAAATCCGAAGAGGTTCCTGTGACAAAGGCGAAACGACACCGCCTTTAATAAAATAAGTGTCCCCCTCATCATGCAAAGGCATGGTGAAAAATACAAAAATCCAGAAGCGACTGACTCATATTGGGCGGCTCCCTGGTCAGCGTCTGTCCTCCATGTTAGGGGCGGCTGTTAATTTAATACGATCTACATTAAGACCGAGCCCAGTAAGGTCTTAATCATGGAATACTGGAATACGTTAGGACATACCGCCACGAGCTGACGACTGTATTATTCTGTTTCCCTAGTAAGCGGAGTGATATCTAGCTGAAACGGCATTCAGGCTAATAATCCAGTTGCCCCCGCCCCGTTAAAATGATGGCAAGTCTCTAAGAACGCTCCATATCCTGTCGCCATTAAGTGTCGGCGTAGGTCTAGATGTAACATTCCTAGTTAACACTGATTCGGCTCTGAACTTAGGCTCTCATAAGGAGCTTTTGTCAACCCTCGCATGGCCTCCCTGCTCGCAAAGATAACCATGGAATCATTTACAAGTGACTACGCATCAGGATATGGATAACGACTTATGAGTTGGGGCCCAACAAATTAGAAATGTCTTCAAACCAAAACCAAAAACAAACCACGGAAGGAAGTGAAGTGGTAACAAAAATAACATCAGAGGTAACAACAACCATTGCAAACGGCAATAACGGCAGCGGTGAATTGCTGAAAAACCCGTTCCAACGGAGCTCAAGGTTGGCGTATTCACCACCAGGCACGGAAAGAACCAGGTCGGCATCACCGTGCATGCAGCACTTTGGCTTCACGAAAGCGATGACGGCCGAAGAAATATATCGAGCCATCGGCGATAAGGTCAAAGAACTAGCCGAAATGATGGAGCTTCCGAAGAGGAACATAAACCAGCCAATGCGAGATTTGGTCACGTACATAACGGACCTACACAAGAAACTGGAGGGATCTATCCTAACTCCGGAAAACCTGGCGATAAGAGGGGCGCATAGTGAACCATCTACTGTCAAAGATGGATGTACCCAAACTTCACCTCTAATTAAGCGTATAGATTCTACGCCAAAAAGGGCTATCGACAACGCCGCTGCAAGGAAAAGTCCTGCAAAAAGAAACAAAAATAACCGCGTTGAAGCTTTGAGAACAGAGCATGTTGCAACCGAAAAATGGGAGATGGTTAAATCCAAGAAAACCCGGAAGGATTTAACGCAAAATACACCCAAATCGGATGAAAAGACAGAAAGAAACGATGCAAGGAAAATTCGAAAACGGCAGAGGCCACCGCGAAAGGATGCCATAGTAGTAAAAAGCGTTGGCAGCATATCATATGCGGAAATCCTGAAGCGGGTTAAGTCAGAGGCAAACCTAAAGGAGCTGAATAATGACATTCAAGGGGTCAAAAAAACTGCCAAAGGGGAGTTACTTTTGGTGCTGGCAAAACCATCTGACCCAAACACCCTGAAAATCCATAAAGCTGTTAAGGCGGCTTTAGGAGAAGCGGTAGAAGTCAGGGCTCTAACGGAGCTGCGGCAAGTGGAAATCCGACACCTTGATGAAATCACCACAAAAGAAGAAGTACATGAGGTGATAACAAAACAGTTCAAGGAACTTGACGTACCTGCCTCAGCGATTCTGGGCCTACGAAAAGCATATGGAGGCACACAAACAGCGACACTAAGAGTAACGCCGGATACCGCTAACAAGCTGCTTGAAGCAAACAAAATTCGAATAGGCCTTGTAATTTGTCGCATACGAGAGAAAATAGAACCAAAAAGATGCTTCAAATGTATGGAATATGGGCATGTGGCAGGAAGTTGCAAAAGCCCAGCAGACTACACTAGCGTCTGCTTTAAATGCGGCAACAAAGATCATCAGGCCAAAAATTGCACACAAGCAGCAAACTGCATAATATGCAAGAAGAAAAATGTAAGTGACACAGGACATGCGATGACTAGCAGTAAGTGCCCAGAATACCAGAGAGCTCTGAAAGAAATACGACAGAAATGAAGATTTTACAACTAAACCTTAATCACTGCGAAAGCGCGCAAGACCTACTCACGCAGTCTATACGGGAACACAAAATAGACGTTGCTGTACTCAGTGAACCCTATAAGCACCTAGAAGGCAATGGCTGGGCCTCTGATATTACTGGCAAGTCGTCCATCTGGAACTGTGGGACAAATAGCTCCCGACTTATGAGCGTGAAGGCAGCTCGCGGATTTGTACGAGCGCGTATTGGGGAAACATACGTCTATAGCTGCTACCTACCACCCAGCTTAACACTGACTGAAGCTACCAGCATCCTAGAGAATCTCGCCCAAGATATTAAAGACCATAGACCTGTGGTCGTAGCTGGTGATTTTAACGCTTGGGCTGTGAACTGGGGATGCCCGCGAACAAGTCCAAGAGGTCAAGCCCTCTTGGAAGCTTTCGCCATGTTAGACATAGTCCTTATGAACACAGGGAACCAGCAGACATTCCAAAAGGCAGGAACGGGATCGATAATAGACCTTACCTTTATGAGTCCCAACCTTGCTCGCTCCACGAAATGGTTTGTTAGCCAGCATTATACCCGGAGTGACCATCTCGCGATAATCTGCGAAATAAAGAAACATGACGCATCAAAGGTGCCATATACATACGACGCGAGATACAGGGTCGACTCAATGGAGGCCGAAGTAATCGAAGTCATGCTGGCAGATATAACACTCACTGGTGATGCAACTGAGAAGGCTACACAAACTATGAAGCACCTAACAAAAGCATGCGACGCAGCCATGTCTAAAACAAGGCCTAACAGGCATAATAGTGAACCCGTTTACTGGTGGACAGCGGAGATTGCGGAATTGCGTAGCGAGTGCAACAGAGCAAGGCGAGTTTACCAACGCTCTAGGGGCACGCACAGTTTCCAAGGGAATCAGCTTCAGTATAAGCAAAAAAGAAAGGCCCTGAAAAAGGCAATTAAAGGGAGTAAACGGCAATGTTTCCTCCAACTATGTGACGAAGTCGATAGTAACCCTTGGGGACTCGGGTATAGGCTAGTCATGAAAAAACTGAAAGTTTTCAAGCCACTCCCAACATCGTGCCCGGCCACACTGCGTAATGTAGTTGAAACATTGTTCCCATCACAAGATGCTCTCCGAGCCTATGATTCGGGAAAATGCTGTGAGGGGGACCAAAATATGCAGTTGACAGACAAAGATGAGCTCCTGATGATCACTAAACGGATCAAAAACAATAAAGCTCCTGGCCCAGACGGAGTCCCCAACGAGGCACTAAAAGTGGCAATTCGAAGCCATACCGACATTTTTGTAGATCTCTACAATACATGTCTAAAAGAAGGCACATTTCCAACACAGTGGAAGTTACAGAAACTGGTGCTGATTCCAAAAGGATCTAAACCAGCGGAAGATCCTACAGGCTACCGCCCCCTTTGCATGCTCGACACCGCAGGTAAAATTCTAGAACGGTTGATCGCTAATCGTCTGGAGGCTGCCATTGATGACGCAGGCGGTCTATCATCCTCGCAATTCGGATTCCGCAAGGCTCGCTCAACCACAGATGCTGTAGTTGCGGTTAAAAGCATTGCGCAGAAGGCAATCGAAGGAACTCGGTGGTTATACGGTAGCAAGGAATACTGCCTAATGGCAACGCTAGACGTAAAGAATGCCTTCAATACCGCGAACTGGAACCAGATTCTGATGGCGCTTGATTGCTTCCAGGTTCCAAGGTATATACGAAAGATTATACTCAGTTATTTCACTGACAGAACCCTTCGCTATAATACCGATGCGGGTGTTAGGGAATATAAAATAACTGGCGGAGTTCCACAAGGCTCAGTCCTAGGCCCCTTGCTGTGGAATATTATGTATGACGGAGTCTTACGTCTCAGTTTACCTCCAGGGTCCAAAATTATAGGGTTTGCTGACGATATCGCTGTTGTGGTCGTAGCTAAAGTACTACAGCAAGCAGAAGCAACCTGCAACCAGGCTGTCGGCGTGGTAAAAGAATGGCTGCGCAAGAATGGTTTAACTCTCGCGGATCATAAGACGGAAGCAGTGCTCATTAGCAGCAGGAAGAAGGTAGAGTCGGCAAATATAATGGTGGGCGAAAATACCATAGGATCGAAACCGTTCATTAAATACCTGGGCGTATTAATCGACCATAGGCTGAACTTCAGAGATCACCTATCATACGCAAGCAGCAAAGCTGCAGAGGCAGTAACAGCACTGACGCGCATAATGATGAACACTAGAGGCCCTAGGCAAAACCGTAGGAGACTACTTAATACCGTGGTCTCATCGATTTTGCTGTATGCAGCTCCAGCATGGGCGGAAGCAACTAATTGCAGCTCATATGTGAGTTGTATGAAATCAGTGTATCGACTGAGTGCCCTCAGAGTGTGCTGCGCGTTTCGAACGGTATCAGAAGACACCATTATGGTTATTGCAGGACTACTCCCAATAAATTTAATGGCAAAAGAGTACGCTGAAGTTTACCAAAACAAAGCTACTTCAGAACGACAGACAATACGCAAGGAAGCAAGGGAGCGTAGCATGCGTTCATGGCAGGGAAGTTGGAGTTCGTCCCTGAACGGACGCTGGACGTACCGTCTGATTCCCTTAATAGCCAAATGGGTTAGCCGTAAGCATGGACAGTTAGACTATCATCTGACCCAAATACTGACGGGACATGGGTGTTTTAAATCCTATCTATATAGGTTTAAGCACGAAGACGACCCGTACTGTTCTCATTGTGCACCAGCTGTAGAAGACGCAGAACATGTTTTGTTTGTCTGTCCGCGATTTGTGTTAGAAAGGGAGGAACTAAGCACTAGGGTGGGGAAGCCAATTACGGCTGATAACCTAGTCGATATTATGTTAGAGTCCGAAGAATATTGGTCCGCTGTATGTAATATGGCAAAAATAATAATCTCCAAACTGCGTCGCGCTGAACAACAGCGCAGATCTTCATGAAGAGGCAATAGGCCGCTCCCCCTTCCGTGAAATACTACTTAACGGTTGTCCCGCGGGAGGGAAACGGAGCTGGGGTGGGTTTTTAGTGGGTGAGCCGAAAGGCAAGTCTCACACTTTTCGGCTTTCAATGCTTTGTGCCACCTCCATAAAAAAAAACATATGTATGTAAATGCTGTCGAATACATAAACTATAAATTGACATACAATATAAAATAAGTGTTGATTTATCTTAAACCGTTTTTTTTTCTTAATGCAAATACCTCCTATTGACATGTACATACATATTATGTATGTATATTGTCATATACCATCATTTATGTACATATAGAGTATACGTTCATTTATGTGCATATGTGTGTAATGAAAAACTTCATGAATTACTTTCAGAACTTTATTAAAATTAATTCGCGTCGCGCGCATGCACAAAACCTTGGTTCACAACGCAGGCGCAGAAATAAACGCACTGCGTATTTATCCTTCCCATGTGACTCGGCATCAATTCCGGCGCCAATTTTTTTTTTTTTTTGTAAATGTGTTTTTTTTTAATGTAATCGTAAAAAATTTTTAATAAATTTTATGTATCCGCTTATCATTTCAAAAATAACAAAATGGTAAAAAAATAAGCAGTCGAAGAAATAAATGCACCGTCTATTTTTCCTCGCCACATGTTAGACTCGATTTCAATTCCCAGTGTAAACCTTTTTTTATTAATTTTTTTTTTTTTAATTCGTTTTTTTTTTATGTAATTAAAAAAAATTATGTAATAAATTTTACGTATTCGCTTATTATTTCAAAAAATACGAAAATAGTAAAAATTTAATTAGTTTAATGTATTTATCCTCCCCACGTGACTCGCCATCAATTCTCGGTGGACATTTTTTTTTTTTTTTCGTTTTTAATTTTTATTTTTTTAATGTAATCGTAAAAAAATTTGTAATAAATTTTATGTATCCGCTTATCATTTCAAAAGTAACAAAATGGTCAAAAAATAAGCAGTCGAAGAAATAAACGCACCGCCTATTTTTCCTCGCCACATGTTAGACTCGAGTTCAATTCCCGGTGCAAACTTTTTTTTATAAATTTTATTTTTTAAAATCGTTTTTTTTTTTTTTAATGTAATTGAAAAAAAAAAATTATGTAATAAATTTTACGTATTCGCTTATTATTTCAAAAATTCGAAAATAGTACAAATTTAATTGGTTTAATGTCGAGGTGAGAAATGTGTTGTGTGTTGAGGTGAAAGATGTGTGGTGTTTCTAATTTTTGTGTGGGCAAAAGTCAGTGAGGTGTCTATAAACTCGGTGTGCTAAATGACCTTATTACAAATCTTTCAGATCTCAATTGTACTAAAAAAAGCTTACAGTAACATTTGCACCTTCTCATTGCATTAACATTCTCTGTCTGAACTACTTACATACACATATTGATGAGAAAATATTCTAATATCCATCCAGGAAGCCTAACGCGCATACTCACATATGTGTTTAAATATATGTACAAACTACCACCATTCTAACAAACCCAGAACACAAGCTTCTGCGCACACTTGACACATGGGATATGTATACCCTATGAGCAAAAAGAACCGGGAAGGTGATGTTGACTGCTTCCTTCGATTGCCAAGGCATAGTCCACCATGAGTACCTTCCATCGGGCCAGACAGTCAATAGAGAATATTATTTATCCGTTTTGAAACCTTAGAGAGATGCTGTGTGTTGCAAACCGCCGGAAATGTGAGCAAACAATTCTCAGATTTTGCATGATGATAACGCGCCATCGCACTGATCAAAGAGAATACAAATCGGCCTGCCGGGGGTGTTTGGAGGACTGGGTTAAACGTTGGCACATGTGTGTTGCTTCAGACGGGTCATATTTTGAAGAAGATAATATAAATTTGCCTTAAATTTAACTCTGTTTTGTTTAATTTAAACATTCCCGGTACTTTCTGATCATAAGGTACATACTTGCGGCTTTGCGGACAGCAATGTGTGATTCGCTGGAAGTCGCATTAACTCTCGACTGCCGCACAGTTAGAAGACATATTTACATACATATAAGGGTGCATACATATGTACATACGGAGCCGCGGCCACTCGACATGACAAAAATTTAAGATTTATCAAATATTGGCAAATAATTCCACGCGAATTATTCCAATATTGACTATTTTCGAACGGTCGCGAAAATTGGCATATGGGCGGCTCGTTTTATGAATGAACTTTTTGTTTTTCTTCTAAATTGTTCAGCGCAGTCGCTGATAGAATCATGGCCGCTGCGACTGCGTCTACGAATGTATTTTATTTTTGTAGTCGCCAGGCTTAGATTTTAGCTTTGGGCGACATGCGCATGTGAGGTATGTGTTTTTGTTGTGTTCTAGAACATTTTAGAATGTGTGGTGGCAAAACGGTCATCGCGTTGCGCTTGCTGTTGCTTTTGCGTCTATCAAAGTCATTATCATTTCAAAAGTAACAAAATGGTCAAAAAATAAGCAGTCGAAGAAATAAACGCACCGCCTATTTTTCCTCGCCACATGTTAGACTCGAGTTCAATTCCCGGTGCAACCTTTTTTTTATAAATTTTATTTTTTAAAATCGTTTTTTTTTTTTAATGTAATTGAAAAAAAAAATTATGTAATAAATTTTACGTATTCGCTTATTATTTCAAAAATACGAAAATAGTACAAATTTAATTGGTTTAATGTCGAGGTGAGAAATGTGTTGTGTGTTGAGGTGAAAGATGTGTGGTGTTTCTAATTTTTGTGTGGGCAAAAGTCAGTGAGGTGTCTATAAACTCGGTGTGCTAAATGACCTTATTACAAATCTTTCAGATCTCAATTGTACTAAAAAAAGCTTACAGTAACATTTGCACCTTCTCATTGCATTAACATTCTCTGGTATGTGCATACGCACTGCTGCAACCATAACCTAAATTTTTTTCAATTTACATTTTATTACAGGGAATAATATATATATGCAGTTTCTAGATATTATAAAACTTCGAAATTTAAAATAAATAAAAGAAAACCTCAAATAAACGTACTTGCATATATGGGGCAACTAAGTTCAATTGCATCTTTAATAAATATAGTGTTGCACGCATATATGTATGTATGTATATGCACCGAAGCAACGAGACCTATCTCACGAGCATCGCCTTATCATATGTCATGCAATAATTAGGGAGTAGGTATCGTAATGATCAAACTCCTGCCCAAGGTGGATTTATTATAGGTGACAGCAATCACCCAGCTGAATTTTTCGCCGTAGGTATGGCTTACGTCAAAATGATATGCTTTGTTTGTATTGGTATGTTTACATTCGTATGCTTACATTTGTGATTGTACGTTGAAAGTTTTAAATTTGAATTGAAATCAATATTAAAATAATATATACCAAAATGAAAAAATGTAAATTATGTGCAAAAGTAGTTAAAAAGGGCAAAGGACCTTTTTTTGCAGTTCCCGCTGAGGAAGGAAAACGGCAACTAGGGATCAATTCGTGTCGAATGGATCTACGATGGAGAGGCGTAATATGTGTAGACCATTTTGCCCAGGCGGATATTGCCCACACGAGTCAAGCCGTACGATTGTTGCCAAAAGCCATTCCCAAACCTGCACCACTTCGCGCAAGTACGACAAATTACATGCCAGTGGAAGATTTTGAACAATTAGGGTAAGTGGTGATCTTTTAGTTTATAAGAAGTGTAAATTTTAATAATTTGTATAGGACTAGTTTGAAAAGGGCAAATACCTGATTTCGGTATTTTGATGAAAACACCGTAAGTGAAGATGTTGAAAAAGGAAAAAAATTATAAATAAATGATTAAAATGCAGGTCCGATTTCGCGATGGTAGAAGAAATACCTAACGTTGAACAAAATTTTGATACTCCATATAAGTATGTATGAAAGAATTATTTAATTAATTTTATAACGTAATATTATATTATATATTTATTAGGTTGCCTATTTCTTTACTCGTAAGTAAAGTGTCGGTTAAGGATAGTGAAACTCAAACGGAGTAAGTGAACAAAAGCAGCATTTATTCGTTGACAATTTCAAACATAACAATTTTCAAATGTGCTTCTAGTTTTGCAGTGGGTTCCTCAATGAGGTTAGAAATTTCCGAGCTCAAAAAGGAAATGCGGCGATTGAAAGCAGAGATGAAAGCATTAAGAATCCAATTGGAGGAAGCGAATGCAATTGTAAATAATTTTAAAAGAATTTTTACCGAAGGCCAAATTTGGAAAATAGTTTTCCCCGGTATGTCTCATTTTTAATTTCCAAAAAACATTTTATACTAATCTATTTATTATAGATCGAAAGGTGATGTGGTCATGGGAAGACATATCAAGCGCCATATGCTTGTACGCAGCGGGACATCGGGCATACCACCATTAGTATGACAAGCGATTTCCGCTTCCTCACGAGACTACACCACAGCGCTGGTATCGCAAAATTTGTGCTCTCGCTTTCGATGAAATGAAAGCCTTCGAATCATATGAATATGAGCAGGCAGGAGACCACGTCCGAAAGCATGCAAACTACGTTCAAGTAGTGATGGCACGTGGCTTACGAAAATCGTGGAAGCAGCCCGTATATTATAATTTTGACTGTCAAATGACGAAAGACATTTTGTTTTCCATAATTTTGGCACTTCAAAATGCAGGCTATCCGGTCGTAGCTGTAGTGTGTGAGATGAGCTCCAGTAATCGCAAGCTTTAGAAGAGTTTGAATGTCACTGTAGGCAAGATATCTTTAATATGTTTAAAAATTTATTTTGAACTAATTATGTTATTTTTTACAGCATATATGTATGTGGTAAATACGTTTAGAATATTATAAGTGATGTTAGCTTTTTATACTTTTTTGGATCAACCATAAATTTTAGCACGGAATACTGAATGCCTACGAGAATGGTGAAATGTAAGATGCCATGATACGATAAACTGTAGGTCCATTTGTGGAACAACATCAAGGCGCACACCACAAATATTACATATAATAAATAAATAGGAGGAGGAGCTCGACCAAACACCCAAAAAGGGTGTACGCGCCAATGATATATATATAGTCCATCACATTCGGACGGCTCTGATGTACTACAAGAAGACGCTCTAGAGTACGTTGCTGGATACATCATCAAAAAGCTGAAGCTAGATGATCATAAAAGTTCAGAAAGTTCATTTACGTGGGTGGATCAAGTTTCAAAAGGCTTTTTAATTAAACCCTCATCCCATTTTGTAAGTGGAATTAAAAGCCTCGAGTCTGTGTTCAACAACGTGAACGGGCCAGACATAACGTACCGTAAAAATACCCGTTAGCATTTGGTTGATAGAAGCGTGGAGGTTGAAGTTCCAGAAGATGTGAAACGGCTTTTTTTCAAATGTAGGATTTTCTTCCGCGTACGCAATCTCAACAAGCGGTTGTAAATTAAGAAAGTGAAACAGAGGATAATGGGCTATAAAAAGTTCATTAAAATTATTCTTTGAATAGTAAGCAGACCCTATTAAAGTAATGGTTTATATATATATATATATACTGCTGCATTGAAGCTGCTTACTGGCTTCGGCTTATCACCTCTTTCCATATGGGTACGCCAATGAAGCGTGAGCGTGGTCACAAGAAAATGAAATGGCTGGTGAGAAAAAGCAGTTTCTATTCAAACCATTTTTTTGCTATATGATTTTTTCTATAATTTAGATTTGTCTCATCGCAATAAAGCAACCAATATGGCCCGGTCACTGTTACAAAAACTCATTTATGATTATGAGTTGGAAAATTCTACCAGAGTACGTAAATAAAGGCTGATTTTTTAAGAGCTATAGGAAAGTTTTTCAAAAAACACACGCAAAATTCAGAAAAATGCATGAAATTTTTATTTAAATCGATAGTACAGTCCATATAATTTAATGTTTGAAGATTATTTCATATGTACAAATGTTGACCGCGAATGCGCTTCAAATGGTCCATCCGCTTAGCCCAATTTTGGCATACTCTTTCCAATGTTTCGGCCGGTATCTCACATATAAATGCTTTAATGTTGTCTTCCAATGCGTTAATTGAAGCAGGCTTGCCTGAATAGACATGAGCTTTAACATAGCGCCACAAAAAATAATCTAAAGGCGTTATATCGCACGATCTGGGTGGCCAATTGACAGGTTCCGAACGTGAAATAAAATTTTCACCGAACTCCCTTCTAAACAAGTATATTGTTATGCGTGCTGTGTGGCATGTGGCACCGTCTTGCTGAAACCACCAAAAAAAGTTGGATATCAATTCACGGTAGCGCTCACCATTCACAGTTACGTTACGATTCGCAGCATCTTTGAAGAAGTACGGTCCAATGATACCTCCAGCCCATAAACCGCACCAAGCTGTGACCTTTTCTGGATACATTGGTAGCTCTTCAATTCTTCTGGCTGATCCTCACTCCAAAATCGACAATTCTGCATATTTACGTACCCATTGACACAAATATGAGCTTCGTCGCCGAACACAATTTTTCGATAAAAAAGTCGATCTTCGGCCAACTTTCTAAGAGCCTAGTCACCAAAAATTCTGCGTTGCGGTAGGTCGTTTGGCTTCAACTCTTGCACCAGCTATATTTTGAAAGGCTTCACACCTAAATCCTTTCGCAAAATTTTCCACGTTGTTGAGTAACAGAGGCATAATTGCTGCGAACGGCGACGAACCGAACACTGGCCGATACAGCTGCGATATTTTCTTCAGATCGCACTCTACGTAAGCGTCCGACAAACATTGATGTCCAATTTGTAAATTTAATCGCAATGGCTATATAATGACTACAAGGTATGAAATTTGCTATAAAAACGTTTGACGTAATATATTAAAAACATGCATAGGGGCCGTTTATAAACCTCGTGTCCCGAATTACAGAAAAAATGTGCCCCCCTTCCCCCCTTGTGACTCTCTGTGATAAATCTTTACGCAACTCCTGAAAGACACGTGATAATTCGTGATATAACCGAATATGTTTTTATTTTATGTTCTCTGATAGTAGGTAAATAGTTAATTAGTATATTACTTTACGTATGTAGCGCTTCAATTGATAAAAAGTGCATATATATGCAAAGTTGGAAACTTACTCTGAAATCAGAGTATTTAAAGGTGCCTGTACATATTTCATACTGTGCCTATGAATGCGCGCTGGATTTCTTGAGAAATTTTACCGTAATATATTTTTTTGCTGTGACAAGTGCACATATGTACATGCACACAGTATATATATATGCGCATATGTATGTATATAAATTGAGAAATTTAAATTTGCATATGCCATCTTCCTGTGTGTGGTCCTGGTAATGGAGCGTTTTCTATAAGGATTTTGATTTGGTTGAAGGGAAAGTTTTACAGAAGATGCTTAAACAGACATAATATATGATATATTTTTGTATGATTTGCTCTTTCTAAGTCACTTTTGACAGAGACACCAAACAGACAGACTTAATATAATATATGTACATAATTTTGGATGATTTGGAAAAAGTTCAAATATATCGGCCATATTAAAAAGCTACCTAGCATTCTTTGCTTCTAATCACCAACAAATTCTTATTGACTGCTGCTAAATTTACATAACTCAGCCCCTTACGGTTAACTTTTGGTGAAAAATGTGTCTGTGGTGATTAGTCTTCGCGAAACGAGTACTCCTCGAAATTCCATACGCTCCTGTCATTGAGACTTCTCTATACATTAACGTTCTCTGGTGCAAGTGACAAAGAATGCGAATGTGAGAATAATGGCAACTAACAAAATTAAGAGTGTTTCGAGGAGGGGCTGTTTTGCACCACCGACATATGTATGCAATTAATTTCAAATAAAAAATAAGCGCTAAAAGCCACACCATCGGCGCCGAGAAATTAAACTCTCCACGCGTTCTAGTCGCCATTTTAGTGGTTTAGAAGGTTTTCTTCTTTCAAAATGACCATATTTCCAACTTGAACAATCCCAGTTGATTTTCGCCACTTAACTCGTTCTTGCAGCAGTGAGAGATAAGAACTGCTCCACCTTTCCCAAAATACCTGCTGCATATGACAAACACGCTGCCATCGGCTTAAGCGACTGATATCGAGGCCGGTTACGTCTGGTTCAACGACAGATGTAAATGGCGCACCTATGAGAAAATGAGCGGGCGTGAGCATGTTGAAATCATCTGGATTCTCTGAAATTGGACAAAGTGGACGAGAGTTAACTATTGCTCCGATTTCACATACAAGAGTACGAAGCTCTTCGAATGTCAGGATTGAGAGGCCCATAATCCACCAAAATGTGGTGAACGAGGCCAAAAAAATTTCCAAGAGGTGCCTTCCAAGTTGCATTGATTAGTGACTTCAGTGTTATGGGAATTGCTTGAGAACAATTGATTTAACTCTTGCAACTCGTTTTTAGCGCCAACGAAGTTCGTTGCATTGTCTGACCAAATGGTGTGCGGTTTGCCTCTTGTGCAAATAAATCTTTTCAAAGCTGCCAAAAACGATGATGTAGAAAGGTCCTGAGTAAGCTCCAGATGACAAGCCTTCGTGCTGAAGCAGACAAAAACCCATATGTAGCATTTAATAAGTGGCCTGGTGCGAACTTCCGACTTGTAGTAAGTCGGCTCTGCGGTCCAGCGTGTAGATATTTGCGATGAAAGTGGTCAATTATTGCGTTTGTGACCGGATGATGTTTTGGCAACAAAGGTGGATGTTTTGCTTCAAAGTCCAATAAAGAATTTTGCAGACGTCCTCCAACACGAAGAAGCCCAAATGAGTGGATACGGATTTAATGAGTGTAGCTTACTTGACGAATTAAGTTTCTTGTCAAATCTTAGCGCCTTGAGCTCAGCTGCAAAATGAATTTGTTGAATGTTACGGATTAGCAAATGTGTACCCATTTTAATATTCAACGCTTGGCCATCAACGCGAGTACAGTGCGGTTGCCAAAAATAGTAATTGTAGGCAAAGATGGGCTGCAACCTTTCAAAGGAGTTGAGGTACTTGGAATCGAGCGTTATGTCTCGTAGTTGAGAAGCAACTAAGACTTTACGTCGCCGTTCGGGTAAATCAGTTAACAAATCCAGGAGATTAGGCCAATCCGATTGCCTTCTTGACAAAAATTGTGGACCACTTCTCCAAAGTTCAGAATTTAGTAATTCTTTTGGAGTGCACCCCCTCGAAAGAATGTCTGCCGGACTCAAAGAAATAGGCACATGATGCCAAGTCATACCTTTGGTTAGTTTTTGTATCTGGCTAACTCTATTTGACACAAAAATGTTAAAATTTGATGGTTGTTCGCGAAGCCATGATAGAGTGACCATTGAGTCTGACCAGCAGTGAACGGTGTGAGAATGTGGAAAATCTAGTGAAATGGGTGCCACCAATTCCGCAAGCAGCAAGGCTGCCGACAGTTCTAATTTAGGAATAGTTAAACTCTTCAGAGGCGAGACGCTCGACTTTGCATAAAGTAAGCAGGATTTTAAAATACCATCACACTCCGAACGAATGTATACACATGCACCAAACGCCGCCATGCGTCGCAGAATGCGTGAATCTCCCAACTAGAATTAGGCGTCGACACAAAGCGAGGAAATTTAAGGCTGCTTACTAGACCAAGCTGTACACAAATGTCGTTCTAGGTAGTTTGCAACAACTGAGGCAAGCTTTCGTCCCACTGCAGTTTTTCCTTCCAAAGGATTTGCAGGAAAATTTTTGCTTTCGTAATGACTGGCGAAACCAAGCCAAGCGGATCATAAATTTTAGCAATATATGAAAGTAGCGGGGTGTAGAGCAGATCGCCTCCGCGTGGTGCACCCTGGATAGCGCCAAATGATCTGCGGCCTGAACGGCCTTTCCGACAACCGAACGGTGACGACCCCTGCTTTCGTCTTTGGACCTTCTCTAGTTTCTATACGATTTGGAATTTTCTTGAACCTGTGCTGGTGGTTGCGGCATTCTGCCACCTGAGTATGTTAGGGTGAAACTTAACAGAAATGGCTGGTGGGCTAATGCCGTAACCGCCCCCGTCCCGTTAAAACCCTGGCAGGCCTCGGAGTACGTTCTAAACCCGTCGTCATTTGGTTGGCGGTGTAGGTGCGGTTGAGAGGACTCCCGTCTTCGCGTCCGGTCTGGCTCTGAACGCATGCCTCATGAGGGCATGCGTCAACCCTCGCATGGCCTCCCTGCTGCGGCATAGACAACCATGGGACCTCTAAGGGACGACTACACTTCTACGGGCTTTGGATAGCGGCTTCGAGTGGGGACCCAATTAATATAAACATGAACACCAACGCAACAAACACAACAAAACAAACAACAAAACAAACGACAAAAACCTTGGATGGCAGCGGGAACTCGGAACCGAGCCCCAAAACCATCTCTCGTAGGACAGGAGGGGCGAAATCGCCTCCCCGTAAATTCTCCCGGGGTCTTACCCTGAGGGCTGAAGTTCCCAGTGGCAGCAAAATGTCGGAAGCGACTAGCAGAGCAGAACACGAGGGGGACCCTGAGGGGAAGTCGGAACCGACTTCCAGCAAGAATGTGGGGGTCACAAGCGGGAACCCGCTTATGGTAGGTAGGAGGCTGCAGGCGGAACCGACTGCGTCTCCTAATCTAGCAGTACTGGACGGGGTGGCCAGTACCAGCAAGGGGTCCTCCATCAGTTTTCCGGGGGCTTCGGGGTTGCCTCTTCGGGGACCCCCTGTTAAGCCTACACGGCAGAAAGGGCAAAGCAAGCGGTCCTTCTCCGACCTCCGTCTCGCGACCAAAATCCTGGAGCGCTACGGCGACCAAAATGCTTCTCAGCTATCTGAGAAACATTCCCAGACGCTTGAGTGGGCCAGGAAGGTTCTACGGAGGGCGGAAGAGGACAGAGGAAAGGGTGTGAGTGCGCCACAAGGGGATTCGGGGGTAAAAAGACAACGGTCCCAGGAGGAGGATGTCTCCCTCGAAAAGAGACCCAGGACTGAGGGCGGCATACCCAAATCATTTAGCGAAGTCGCTAAACAGGCAGGCCGTATCACTCTCGGAGTCATGGACAGCGCTAGAGAGGACGGCGCCATCTCAAGGGAGGAATGGAAGAGAGTAGCGTCCGCCATCTCCGCTGTCTTTATGAGGGTAGTAAGGGAAAACCCTGGACCCCCCCCGTGCTGTGAGAGTGCCGGATGGCACTACGGCATGTTCAAAATAATTCTTTGCGCTGACGAACGGTCGGCTAATATGTACAGGGCGGCAGTGGCCTTGGTGGGAGAGGTATGGAAGGGAGCTAAGCTGAAAGCGGTGGATAAAAAGGATCTACCTATGCGTCCGCGAGCATGTGTCTGGCTTCCTTCCGAACCCTCCACCACCGAGGGAATGGAGGAAATCCTCCGCTACTGCAACCCGAAACTCCCCACGCACAACTGGAAGGTGGTTATGGTGGAGAAGACCGAGAGATCATATCGGCAAGCGCTGATTCTGCTGAATGCAGAATCTCTCGGCCCTCTCGCCGAAACAAAAGGGGTTATAAGCTATGGTTTCGAAAAGGTAGTCCTCAAGGTCTACCAAAGCGATGCCAGAGCGGATGCCACTGCTCATCCGGAGGTGCGGGAGGAAGAAGGGCCCACAGTTGAGGAAGCTCCTGTGGACATGGAGATAGACTCCGTCACGTCGGAGGTTGACAGTGCTGGTGACGCTCCCTCACGACCAGGGTCCGTTATTAGCATAGGGTCATTCTTCGACAGGGCGGAGGAGGAGAGGCTTCTGGCCTCGGAAAGTGAGGACACCGACCTTGGGATGCTGGAGAGGATTATCGAAGATGATTATTCTTCAGATAAATCTTCAGCATTCTAAGGCGGCGTCCGCCAATCTACTGCTCCATCTTGAACAAGGTGGAGTCGACATAGTTCTGATCCAGGAACCGTGGCTGAGCAGCAGCGGCATTTCTGGACTCAGGACGAAAAGATATAAACTGATGGCGCATAGCGGGTTAGGTAAACCAAGATCTTGTATGCTCATCAGGAAGGAACTTAATGCATTTATTTTGCCTAATTTTAGCAATGAAGACATTGTGACTGTGAGCCTAGAGGGCCCTGCGGGGAAGCTATGGCTGATGTCGGCCTATATGGCGCATGAGGACGAGGTGGAGCCACCTCCGATGATGCTGAGGGAAGCCGTGGCAGAAGCGAGGCGCAGGAAAACCGGCGTTATTGTAGGGACGGATGCAAATTCCCACCATACCTGTTGGGGAAGTTCCAACATAAATGCAAGAGGTGAGTCACTTTTTGATTTTATTTTAAACGAAGACTTGTTTATTTGCAACAGGGGTAAGGACCCCACTTTCATTACCGCAACCAGGGAGGAGGTGCTGGATCTTACTCTGGCCTCCTCCTCACTGTTAAACCGAATCTCCGATTGGAGGGTGCTTAACACCCACTCCTTCTCGGATCACAGGTATATTCAATTCTCTCTCACTGAAACTCGTCCAAAAAGACCCTCCTACAGGAATCTGAGGAGAACGGACTGGGATACTTACGGCAGGAATCTGCTAAACCTTCTACCCGAAGCACCCAGGGAAAACTTAGATCTCTCGGAGGGAGCGATCGATGATCTGGTGGAGATCTTCACCTCAGCTTGTAATAAGGCTCTTGAAAGCTCATGTCCACTTAGAACGCTCCCTAAGAAGGAGAAACCACCTTGGTGGACAGCAGAGCTCTCTGAGCTTAGGGCCTCGTGCAGGCGCCTCTTTAATAGGGCTAAAAGAATTAAGTCTCCCTCAGGATGGGAACTGTATAAAGTAGGACTTGGAATCTACAAGTCCGAAATTAGGAGGGCCAAGAGGGACTCTTGGAGGAACTTCTGTGGAAGCGTGGAGGGCTGTCATGAGTCTTCAAGATTCAGACGAATACTCACGAGGAACTCGGCTCCCTTGGGATACCTGAGGGATGAATCGGGACGATGGGCGATGAGCGGCGAGGAATCACTAAAAATGCTTCTCGACGCTCATTTTCCGACGAATCCGGTATCCAGCAGCACCAGCTTAGGAAGTACACCAATCTGTCTTCAGAACCGGGGCTGGCTGCTGGATGAGCACCGCTTGGCCTGGGCCATTGGATCCTTCGGGCCCTTCAAGTCACCTGGTCCTGATGGCATCATACCTGCCCAACTACAGAAATCTGTAGGGGTATCATGCCGCTGGCTGAGCCCTATCTATGCGAGCTGCATAGCCAGGGGCTATATACCGGGATCTTGGAGGGCTGTGAGGGTTGTGTTCATACCCAAGGCTGGCAAGAGCTCACATGTCTCCCCTAAGGACTTTAGGCCAATCAGTCTCTCATCTTTCTTGCTGAAAACCCTTGAGAGGTTGATTGACCTACACATAAGAAGCGGAATTCCTCGGGGGCGTTTGTCGCACACCCAACATGCTTACTGTAAGGGCAGATCAGTGGAATCTGCTCTGCACACAATTGTTAAAGATATTGAGGAATCTCTATATCAGAAAGAACTCGCAGTTGGCGCCTTCCTCGACATCGAGGGGGCCTTTAATAACGTCCTCCCGGAGGCAATCACTAAAGCTCTGGATAGACTGGGGGTCGGAGCCGATTTTTCCAGGTTTATCTACAGAATGCTCAGCGACAGAACGGTCGTGGCAGAGTGGGGCGGCGTCTCTCTCCGCCGGCAGGTGAGCAGAGGCACGCCGCAAGGCGGGGTTCTCTCACCATTCCTCTGGATCATTGTTATCAATGACTTGCTGGAGGAGCTGGTGAGGAGGGGCTGTAGGGTGATTGCCTACGCGGATGATGTGGCATTAATTGTTAGACGAAAGTTTATAGATACCCTGTATGATTTAATGCAGGGATATCTGAACGTAGTTGTTCGATGGGCAGCAGATTGCGGCTTATCAGTGAATCCTCTTAAGACGGAGCTCGTCCTTTTCACGAGGAAATACAAAATACCCAGAGCTCAGCTCCCCTCGATGGGGGGCGCTCCGCTGGTGCTTTCTGACAAGGTGAAGTACCTAGGTCTAATCCTTGACAGTAAGCTGACGTGGAAGCCCAACATTGAGGAGAGAGTAAGGAAGGCAACAATCGCCTTGTATGGGTGCAAAGGCGCAATTGGCAAAAGGTGGGGCCTCTCGCCCAGAGTTGTATTCTGGCTCTATAATACCATAATAAAGCCAATTCTGTTATATGGAGTCACTGTCTGGTGGAACTCACTAGAGAGAACGACATCAGTCAAAAAGCTAGAGAGAGTCCAGAGGTCTGCACTCATTGGAATCAGTGGGGCGCTTCGAACTACTCCTACTCTGGCGCTTAACGTAATGTTAAACGTGGTACCTATAGACATCGCAGGCAGAACTGCCGCTGCTCGTACCGCAATCAGACTGAGGGGCTTGGGCTATAAGCTCAACCTCACATATGGGCACTCAAGCATCCTCAGAAACTTTGAGTTCATCCCCTCGTCGACGGACCAGTGTGTGCCTTCGCTAAGTCCAAGTGGAAGTCTCTCCACCCATATTCCACCAAGGGAGGAGTGGACCGGGGGCAACACCTGGGGACAGGGCCTCGTTAACCTGTTCACGGATGGCTCGAAGTTGGACGGTAGGGTTGGAGGAGGAGTATTCTGCAAAGAGCTCCCCATCAAACTCAAATTCAGGCTACCGGATCACTGCAGTGTGTTCCAAGCAGAGGTGGCCGCAATTAAAGAAGCAGCTGACTGGCTACTTACTTGCGTAACAACTGTTAAGAGGGTAAATATTTACTCCGATAGCCAAGCGGCCATCAGGGCCCTAGGCTCTATTATGGTGCATTCGAAGCTGGTCAGGGAATGCCTGGTCTCACTCTCGATTGCATCAGAATTCTTCGACATAAAGATAATTTGGGTACCTGGTCACAGTGACATTGCAGGAAACTGCGAAGCCGACGAGCTGGCCAGACAGGGGACCTGTGAGGTAATGTGCCCGCGAAAGGAGAGGATCGGGATCCCCTTGACAACCTGCGCTCTACTCCTGGAAGGCTGGGCTATGCACCAACTCAGCGAACGCTGGGCAAGTACACGAACGTGTAGGGTCGCGAAGTCCTTCTGGCCACGTTTGGATAGGAGGCGTTCGAGGGATATCCTGGGAATGACAAAATGTCGTCTCTCAAATTTCGTGGGCATCATCACGGGGCACTGTCCGCGAGGTACACATGCCGTGAGACTCGGAATCACTTCGAGTCCTTTTTGCGACAGCTGCATGGAGGATGAGGTGGAATCATCTCAGCATATGCTCCTTAGCTGCCCTGCCTTCGCGGGACTAAGATTCAAGTATCTTGGTTCTCATTTCTTTTCTGCGCCTGCTGATATAGCAGGTGTTGATAACAAAAAACTGATGAACTACATCAGCAGCATAATGAGGTTAACACAACCGCGGACTAGTCACCGTTCGTAGTCCACAATCACTCACCACTCCCCCATCCCTTCCCTTCCTCCCCCTTCTCTGTCCTTAAATGGTATCACAAAGGACGAACCAAACTATTTCGTCCAAGTGGGCCCTACTCTCTGGGCAACCATTATAACCTAACCTAACCTAACCTATGAAAGTAGCGTGCTTTTTGTCGTACGTGCGTTATTAACTATAGGCGAAAATGAGAATAAGAAGTTATCAGTTTTAGGGTCCCAGATGAGGCCAAGAGTCTTTGCAACATCACTTCCATCGTGGAATTTAAGAAGATTCTCGCAATCTGAGTCAATAATACCTTGCAGCGCGCCATCCCCGTTTGAGCACCACTTACGAATGTTGAATCCTCCACGCTGAAGTAAAATTTTAACCTGACGTCTGATCTCAACCACTTCTTCTATAGTATCTCCGCCTCAAATGAGATCGTCAACATAAAAGTCTCTCCTCACGATTTTTGCCCCTATTGGAAATGACCCTTCTTCATCGTACGAAAGTTGATGCATAGCTCGTATTGCAAGAAAGGCGGCAGATTTTGTTCCGTATGTTACAATGTCTAACTTGTATACCTTTACCTCATCGAGTGGGTTCTCCCGCCATAAAATACATTGCAGATATTCGTCTGGAGATGTCATACGTACGCCGATACCGGAAATCAAAATTGCAGATTGTTTGAATGGAAGTTGCAGCATATTTGCCAAGGGAGCGGTTACAAAATTTATTTGAGAGTCCGAGTCGAGAATAGCATGACATGGAACGAAGTCCCCTGAACGATTTTTGACTGAAAGTATAGCTGTAGCAAGCAACACATTACTATTGGCACCCGATTTTGGGGCTTGAGCGACTGTACTTGAAGTTAACGATGAAATGAGTGTTTGCTGTGAAGGGGCTGTAGCTTCAATTGTTGGTAGGTTTGAAGACGGGGATATAGACGAGGTAAGCGGGTTCATATGGAGAAGCGAATTGTGTTTGCCTGGGCAATGACGACAATGCCCAGACTTACACCGTTGTAAACTATGGCCCTTGCGTGGGCAATTTAAGCAAGTTGCAATCGCTTAGCTTCTTTGTAGCGCAAATTCGGCGACAAATTTAAAAATTTTAAACAGCTATTTATGTAATGTTCTTTCGAATCGCAAAAAATGCAAAAGCTAGAGCTACTTGAGGATGCTACCAAAGCGTTTCTAATACCTTTATTTCCATTCGAATGCTTGCCAATCTGATTGCTAAGTGTTTGCGTAGCACTTTCCAAAATTTCCATAATTCGGCACTGCTTCTTCAGAAATGAGACCATTGAATTCAAAGATGGCAATGTCTGCGTGGGCAAGTCCTCCTCCCACTTCTCCTGCGTCTTCTGATCGAACTTTCTAGTAACAAGATGTATAAGCAAACCATCCGATATTGTTGCCATGGTGTTAAGTGCACGAAGATGGGAATTAAAATTGCCGTACAATTCGCGCAAACGATTGGCTTAACCTTTATCAACACTCTTCAACTCGATAATCACCCTAATGTGAGCCTGAAAAATAAGTAATTTGTTATCAAATCGATTTTTTAATAGGGCCTTTTCATAATTCTCCTCAACCGGTTCTAGTGAGCAAATTTTTTCCAAAGCGGCTCCTTGTAGACTAGCGCGTAAATGTTGGAGTTTCTCCACTTTGCTTAAATCGAGGTCCTTGTCAATAACGCTGCTGAACATGGCAAAAAAATTAGGCCAATCAATGTACGCTCCACTAAATTTCGGTATTTTCAGCTCAGGAAGGCGAGACTTTCTTTGCGACGAGAATAACGTTGTCGGCGATTCTTCCAATGCGAAATGCCTAGCAGTCGATGAATGCCTTGCGTTTGTCTTCCGATGCAAATTGAGCTCACGCGACAGCTTTGCTTTGACTTCTAGGTACACGTCAAAAAATTCTGCTCGGCCTACTCCATCTAGTTCGCGTGGATCAGCTTCTTCGAGAATAGAATGCACGTGGTCAAAGTGGTCGTGAATGCTTTCGACGTACTCCATGTGGACAGAAATTTCAGCTTCATCAAGTTCACCAAGACGATGCGACGACAATGTTTTGTTTAACGCAATTAATTGGTGCTTAATCGACGCATTTTTCCTTTTATTAAACGAAATTGAATCGGAGCTGTTGATCGTTACATCGGATGATGTGTTCTCAATACCCTTTTTCGATTTGCTGCCTTTGGGCATTTTGGCAATACAATTAAATGTGTGCAGTACGACAGATGCGAAGAAATAGGAGTAGCTGCATTATTAGCAGATACCTCCGTTATGCGGTTATGTACTGACGAACGAATTTAATTTATTTACAGTTTCAATAACTGCACTCAAATTTTGGCTTGCACGCAAATGAGCAAAATTTTATTTAGTTAAAACTCGAATAGTTATAACGCGAAAATACTTCTAACCCGATCATGTCGGGGTCACCAATGTTTCGAGGAGGAGCTGTTTTGCACCACCTATGTATGCAATTAATTTCAAATAAAAAATAAGCGCTAAAATGATTTACAACTTTATTGTTTCATGATCGCGGTAGAAGTGAGTTTTTAAGTTGTCACAATATAAATTTATGCTACACTTATGTATGTTGGTACATACTCGTATATATGTATATACAATAAGAATGAAATAAGAAGGAAATACGAAGAATTTTAGTTCATTGAGAGAATTACGGTTGTAGTTATCATCACGCCATTTAGTGATGCGAATATCGAAAATACCAATTAGTGCTGCTGCGAACAAAGAGAATGAATGGTAACAGTAACATATCCATTTTTCTAAATTTGATATATGTTTATTGGATGATTCATGTTGTGAAAGCTTTGGATTTAATTTCCACCATTGACAAAAACCAGAGACAAATTTACTACCACTTTTGTCTCCCTCAGATGCAAATAACCGACGGCAATAACAGTATAATTTCATTGATGATGGTGAATATAACTTCCATTTCCTTAAATATAGGGTTTTTCAATAAGGGCGGGTAGATGTTGAAATGGAATAAAATGGCGTTTGCTGTGTGGCACGTAGCGCCGTCCTGCTGGAACCACATGTCGTCTAGGTCCATATGGTTCAATATGGGCCATAAGAAATTGGTTATCATCGTTGTGTAGCGGTGTTGATGTTGTTGACGGTGACCGCCTCAACAATGTCGTTCGCAAAAAAGTACGGACCAATGACGCCGCCGGCCCAAAATCCACACCAAACGGTAACTTTTTGAGGAAGCATTATCACCTGGTGAACCTCGTGTGGATTGGTGTTTTCAGATATATGGCAATTTTGTCTGTTAACACAGCCATTCATCCAAAAATGCGCCTCGTCACTAAAGATGATTTTTCGCCCAAAACTGGGGTTCTCTTCCAAACGATTCGAAGCCCAGTCAGCGAACAAACGGCGAAAAATGGGCGCAATGCGCGCAACGTTTTCGTTAATGAACACTCATTTTGATAATAAAGTTTTATCATTTGAACGTGCTGTTCAATCGTGTAACTTGCCATGATGATTTGGCATAAACAACTGAATAATAAACAAAAGATTTGACAGATGTCACCAAAACAAAATGGCTGCCACAGGGCGCCAAAATCGACCCGCGCCAATTGAAAAACCCTTTATTTAGTTTCGTTTAAACGAGTAAAACCAAGACGAAGTTAAACAAAGATGTGTTTTCACCTGGTCTTTCTATAGATTCAAAAGGTCCGTCCTTGTTTTGAAATACTTCACTACCCCTTTCGACTATTAAACTTCTAATATGATCTTGCAGTGGTATTGGCCAGTCTGCAGCATCACTGGATAATCAGAAATTTGAAGCAGTATTCTCTTTCTCAGTTTGTTTTCTGATTTTAACAGTGCCATCAATTTTATCGTCCTGTTCTTCATTGTCTGTTACGGCAGAGTTTTTGTTAGTATCACAATCACAAATATCACGATCTCCCAGTATCACGATCTCAAATATAATTGGAAAGACACTGGGCTTGGATAAAATATCCTATGAAATACTCAAAAGCCTACCCAGCATTCCCAGAATCCGACTCGCTTCCAAAAAGGCATAGAAGTGACCGAGTCGCTTTTATACTTTGAACATTTCGCATCTTCGGCACTAGCGTCAGATAATCACGTTTCTGTATTAAGTTTAGACTTCGAGAAAGCATTCGATAGAATCGGCATTCATGTTGGTCTTAACCAACTCAAGCGCTGGAAAACCGGAAACAAAATTTATAAATTCGTGAAATCCTTTTTAAGTAATCGCAAGCTTTCAGTCAGCGTTAATAATTGTAAATCACAGGCTCATACACTCTTTAATGGTATACCACAAGGTTCACCTCTCTCAGTGACATTGTTTACTATAGCTTTTAATGAAATTAGTTCAATTATAGCTTCTAATGCCTAGGTGGAACATGTCACCATATATATGCTCATGATATTTCAGTATTTTCCAAATTAAAAAACCTTAACAAAGTTATTTATACTTTCGTGAACATTTTAAACAGCATAAATAAATGATCAGAAATATCAGGCGCCAACATCTCAGCAAGTAAATGCGCCACTTTTCATATATGTAGAAAACGTAAATGTTGCTTCCCCAGTTTGTCCTTTTCCAATGTACTAATCCCACATTCTAACACACTAAGGATTTTAGACTTAACATTTGACAAAAAACTTCCCTATAAGGAACACTATAAAGCCATTAGAATAAGCTTATTTTTAAGACTTAACATAATTAAATTTTTATCTTCTAAACATTTCCATAATCCTCCACACACACTTGTTAACGTAACAAAGGCCTTACTGTGATCCAAAATTGATTTTAGACTTTGTATTTACGGGCATTGTGCCAAAGAAAATTTCAAGCTATTAATTGCTCATTACCATGCGGCAGCTAAAAGGAGTATCCGCGCGTTTCCATGATCACCAACAAAAGCTGTTCTTGCAGAAGCCGGATTACCGAATATATCCCACAGAGCCAAGCGCAACCAATAATGCTCCTACCCAAGCTTCTTCAATGCAGAAATAAGATATTACATTTGGGTCATGCCGGAATACAAGGCAACGAGTGCGCTGATACCAGAGCCAAAGAAGCCGCCCAAGAACCTCTTCACTTCAGTGCACATTTTACTATCAAAGATAGTACTAATACTACAAATTATACTAATCTCTCTCAACACCACAAAGAAAGTACAATCCTAGTGGCATCGAGCCCATATATCCTACACACATGTCTTCTCAGAACCTCAAGATATTTATACGCTTTCGAATCGGTCACACTATAGCCATCCATGTTCACATGATAAACGGCACAGTCAAACCAGACTGCCCTTTTTGCAACTCAAACGACTACTCGACAACACACCTCCTCGATATCTGCCCTTTCGAATTTACTCAACAACACAAATGACAATAGCATTATCTTAATTTGTAAATTTATTAAACAAACTAAATTTAAACTTTAACACTTTGCGAAAACTATATACATATAAAGTTATACTCCACTCAAACTCGCACTACCCACTAATCTTCTAACACTTCCTCAACGACCCTCTCCCATCCTCTTGTATTGTTACCTATCTATATTATTACTCTAGTTTAAGATACCATAAGCCGAAATCCCTGGCAGCCAGTGCTTATTTCGTAAGTGGAATAGTTATTATTAACTGTTACTCTTTTAAATAAATAAATAAAAAAACTAAGATTGAGTAAGAGGTGTATACAATAAAGTTAATGTGACTGTTGAATGAAAAATGGGAGTCAAAGATCACACCTAGATCTTTGACTTCAAGAACAGATTGAAGTAAAATATTATATTATCAATGCCTAAGATGACTGGAAAACACTTTGAGTTTTAGCGAAAGTGACATGAAAACATTTCTTAATATTTAGCGAGATGTCAGAGTTACTGCACCAGCGAACGAGTAATTTAATTTCTGTTTGCAACATAGGAACATCCCCATATTTTCTAATTCCAGAAAATATTTTCAAATTGTCAGCATATAGAAGAAAGTTGGCAAATGAAAAGCATTTACTTATATCATTAACAAATAGAACGAAGAGAAGAGGCCCTAAAATACTACCTTGTGGTACCACTGAAGATGAAATCAAAGGTTCCGAACATTCACCCTCAATCATTACCACACATCGTCTATCAGATAAATAAGATTTCAACAATTGAAACAAAACAGAAGACAACCAAGTGATACTAATTTCCGTAAT
Source organism: Anastrepha obliqua (assembly GCF_027943255.1). NCBI lineage: Eukaryota > Metazoa > Arthropoda > Insecta > Diptera > Tephritidae > Anastrepha > Anastrepha obliqua. The sequence goes on along the minus strand of NC_072897.1, from coordinate 39,909,477 downwards.
AGAATTGTATGAGAAACTCTATCAAAAGCTTTAGAAATTTCCTTACAAGCACAATCGACTGGAAAGCTTTCAGCAAAAATTGAAAAACAATATTCACCAAAAGCAGCCACGTTGGAAACTGTAGGCCTACCCGAGATAAATCATGCTGGTGGGGCGACATTAAGCTCTTAGTCGCAAAGTATGATACATCCTTTCTTTAACAATTCCTTCGAAAAGTTTAGATAAAATATAATATAACCAAGTCATTCACCGAAATTTCACAAACATGTAATTTTTTCTTTTGTCGTTTGTTTTGTATTATTAAGGTGCCTGACGTCACACCTGTCAAAATCGAGAAAAATAAAGTAACTGTTTTGGGAAGACCTGACTTTCTGTATTAAATTGGCCTTGGTAGCGAATGGTGCTTGTTTTAGTTTCTGTGTGTCAAGTGCGCACAGAATAATACACTAGTTATGTAAACTACCGTTAGCTTATTAGCATATTAGACAGTTAATTTTTTTTAATTATAGGAGTTAAAAGCTTCGCGAGCTAAGGTGAGAAGGCGAAGCAACCCAGGATAGCTGGTTGTGCGCTGGGTTTGGGACCGCCTATAATATCCAGAGTGTACTTAAATTATGGGGGGAACACTTCTCGAACTTGTTAAATAGTGAACTCTGCGTATGTCACATAAATGTAAGGATCCCAGTACCCCAATCGCTGACGACGGAATCGTCGTTCCGCTTCCCAACAATGAAGAGGTGAGCATAGCAATAACGCGGCTAAAGAGCAACAAAGCCGTGAAAGCGACGGACTGCCGAAACATGGCGGCGTGGAGCTGGTAAGGTGCTTGCATCAGCTTTTATGCAAAATATGGTCGGATGAAACCATGCCTGCCGATTGGAATTTAAGAGTACTCTGCGCAATCCCTAAGAAGGGTGATCGAGCAATCTATGGCAATTACCGGAGTTCGTTGGTTGAACTTGACCAAAGCGGTCGTGTGCTTAAGGGAAGAAAATAAATAAATACTTACTGCACAGGTCGCTGAACTAAAAAGCATAATAGTGAATCTTAGCTCTGAGAAAGCCTCTCTCATAGAGGAAAACGAAGAATCAAAAAAATACGCAAACGTCAATCAAAGCAAACATGCAGATATTACTATGTCAAAAGAAGTAAACAATCAAAATGAAAGGGAGCACAATTTTCTCTCTCTTCCCACAGTAGTGAGCCGCGTACAAACAATGGCTCAAGTCGACAAAATCCATACTACCAAAACGTGAAATTAAAAAAAAAAAAAAGAAAACCCGTCTGTGTTTATTTGCTATAATATCAATCAAAAAGAAATGACAAATAACCTACAGCAGTTATTAAAACACAAAAACTTTGTGTTCAATATTATCAATAAAAATGTAACACACATAAGTTCATGTGTCATAAATGACTACAAAAATATTAAAACTTATTTAATAGATAGTAAAGTAAATTTTTATACTTACACCCCCAATGAAGAAAACCCTATTCAATAATTATTAAAAAACTATCAACTATTTACGAACATGATGCAATAAGGAAGGTCGCACTGTCAACTATCTAAATTATCCCAAACGCTTAGAAATAGTAAAACGAATGAACGCACGCAAGTCACAGGTCTCAAATAAAATCCCAACAAATACAACAATAACAAGTAATGTTAACATGGGTATACGAGTAAATTCACCTTCATACGCTTCGGTTATGCATGGAAATGAGCTTAAAAGAATCATAAAAAGCGGTACCACTAAAACAAAAAATTCAAAAGAGACTAAGCCGTTTGATACTGGGTTGCAATATTTCTGACTCCATGAAAAAAATTGTAAGCTTTTCAAAAGCCTATAAACAGTTACGTAATGATGACGAAAAATCAATTGCCCTGTTTGGGTTACTTACAGAATTAAGACCCAATAATGATTAACAAAAATATCAAATGCATGCTCATAAACGTGAACTCCTTGATATCAAAGCACAAAAGGTACTACTTTAACCTATTTCTGAAAAAACACAAACCGGATGTAGTACTTATAGCCGAACATCGCCTCAATCCAAGACCTAACGTTAATTTCAAAGGCTATAACTTTATTAAACAGACCGGGAGCGCTAAACAGGTACATAATAGGCAAAACACGGGTGGTACGGCTACTGCTATTTGAAGAATTGATAAAAGTTCCAGACACCGTTCATTTGGATAAAGTAGCTTTAAAAATTTTCTGTACAAATGGAGAAGAAATCTCGTTTCACCTAAACGACAACGACACCGTTGGACTTCTTTCTTTGGGGTTATTTGAAAGAAAAGGTGTACGTCGATACGCTAGCAATAATTCAAGAGCTAAAGGATGAGATAATTCGGCACATTAACGGCAAAGAACCTCAATTATGCCTCAGCGTCATCGAAAATTTGGTGGTGTGCCGCCGAGACCGCGGGGCCCATTCGGCCGATATTTTGTCCTATACGTAATTGAACCATACCAATATTATCATAGTAAAGAGAAATTACAATATTTTTTTCTAAAAAAATTGTATTTTATTCAAAATCAACACCGGCCCTTGAAACTTAACCACCCATCTGATTTATTACACGTAAATGATCTTAATTTAGTTCTAGACTCTCTTAATTCAAATAAAATAGTAATTGGTGAAGATTTCAATGCTACGCACACGAATTGGGGAGACTCCGTCATAAACAATAACGGGCGTATACTAAATAATTGGTTTCAACACTGTCCCGATTAAACTTGATACCAACAAAGCATCCCACTAGGGTATCTAGGCATTCAGTTTCATACTTAGATATATTTTTAGTGTCACCGTTTGTTGGAATATAATTTAATGAAGTAAATGGATATACATATTAATTGCTTATACACTCAGGAATACGGATCGGATCTTAGCGGAGTAGAATTGATCATAAAATCAAATCATAATGTGCTTAGTTGCCCATTAACTGAGTTTTTCAATTATGATAAAACTGATGTGAAACATTTTAACAATATATTGTTAAGCAATCTTAGTACAAACTATTTACCAATCAATCGTAACGTAACACGAAATAAAATTGATAACTGCATTATAAATTTAAATAAAGCCGTCGATACAGCTCTTAACTCAGGAGCTGATCCTCAAGTAGAAGTGTGCAATCGTCGGCTTATACACCTACCTAGTGATATACTAGATTTAATTTCTGAAAAGAAACGATTACGTCGCTTGCGTCAAGATGTATTAATCCTCAGAGGGAAAACACTTTGACAGCTATAGTGGGTAATATTAGTAAGATTATACCTAGAAGAGCGTTTTTGTATACACCAAAAATACTGGACAAATTACTTTTCCAATATACGCATGAATAACAAAACATACAATAAAATTAAGGGATTATGTGGATTAAAAAAAGTGTCAAAGATCCCAGACCTTGTAATTAATCAAGACGATATTGATATTGACTTCCCTTATGCAAATCCGGCTGGCAACAATAGCAGTAACAGCATTGTTCTTACAGAAAACTTACATAAAATGAATGCATTAGCGTATACGTAAGTTTGAACAAATAGGTACATCGCCAGAACCAGCAACTCGGAGAAACAAATTTTACAGCTCATGTCGAAAGTAGTGTATTAGAATTAACTAACACAGCTGAGCCAATTGTACATTTTACGAATAGCATAACAGCTGATGGTTAACAAATCTCGGCGCACTTTTATAAACGCTGCGAAAATCGAAATAATCTTACGATTAAAAAATAATAAAAAGAGCTGTGGGGAAGACGGTATCTCAAACTTTTTGCTAAAGAAAACAAAAAACACTTTCTGGAGATTCTTAGCAATTATCTTTAATCACTCACTTAATAGAGGCTATTTGCCACTAGAATGAAAAACAGCAAAAATAAAAGGCATTCCAAACGCTGACCTTAGTTCTCTTCTTAATTACCGCCCAATATCTCTTCTTTCAATACTAGTAAATTATTGGAAGATTTTTTGATTGAAAAAATAAAACAACATATTGAAGAGCGACATGTCTTCAAAGATTATCAATTTGGGGTTCGGCCATACCATTCAACATGCCACGCACTAACATTACTCTCTGATTTTATTTGTAGTAATTTAAATCGACGACAAGCGACGATCTTAGTCAGCCTAGATTTGGAAAAAGCATTCGATACTGCTTGGGTGGAAATCATTATTTTCAAAATGTACAGGAAGTTCAACTTCGAAAAAAATCTTTGCATAATGTTGTATAGTTATTTAAAAGAGCGATCATTTTATGTTAATGAAGGTACCTTCTGCTCAAATATGAACGAGACGGTATCAATAAAACGGTCCGCGGATGACATATGGCAAAAATAAATTTTTTGTTTTTTGGTAGGACTGTTATAAGGTTACATGACAAATTTCAGGTGATATGTCACATAGTTTGTTTTCTGTGCTACTGTAAACAAGTCAAGCTCGAGTGTGTTCTTCGAATTTAACTATGGAAATTCAAGTTGAACAAAGAATTTGTTTGAAATTTTGTTATTCCAACAAAATTTCGGCTTCAGACACCTTAAAAATGTTGCAGACAACCTATGGGGACTCTGCTCTATCGCGTGCACGTGTTTTCCAGTGGTGCAAATCGTTCAAAGAGGGCCGTACATCGGTTGAAAACTTGCCTCATGAACGTCGTCCAGCAACATCAGTAAACGACGAAAACATCGGAAAAGTAAAGGAAATTGTGCTTGAAAACCGCACAAATCGCAAAATCGGTTAACGCTGAATATTATTTAGACGTTTTAAAGCGTTTGCGCGAGAACATTCGTCTTAACAGGAAGGAATTGTGGGACAACAAGTCATGGTTCTTGCATCACGATAATGCACCAGCTTATACATCACGTCTTGTTCGCAATTATTTGAACAAAAATACTGTTAATATCATTCCGCAAGCACCGTATTCGCCTGATATGGCTCCATGTGACTTTTTCCTGTTTCCCAAGCTCAAGTTGCCGCTCCGTCGAAAACATTTTGAGACAATTGAAGTCATAAAAGAGAATTCGAAGAACACACTCGAGCTTGACTTGTTTACAGTAGCACAGAAAACAAACTATGTGACATATCACGCTGAAATTTGCCATGTAAGCTTATAACAGACCTACCAAAAAACAAAAAATTTATTTTTGCCATATGTCATCCGCGGACCGTTTTATTGATACCGTCTCGTTCATATTTGAGTAGAAGTTATATTTAATTCTTTGACAACAGACGCTAACTCAGGGGTGCCACAAGGTTCTTTGTTGGGGCCAATTCTCTATAAAATCTTTTTATCCGATTTCCCTGCCCACCATTAAGTTCTGAAATGACTTGTTTACAGTAGCACAGAAAACAAACTATGTGACATATCACGCTGAAATTTGCCATGTAAGCTTATAACAGTCCTACCAAAAAACAAAAAATTTATTTTTGCCATATGTCATCCGCGGACCGTTTTATTGATACCGTCTCGTTCATATTTGAGTAGAAGTTATATTTAATTCTTTGACAACAGACGCTAACTTAGGGGTGCCACAAGGTTCTTTGTTGGGGCCAATTCTCTATAAAATCTTTTTATCCGATTTCCCTGCCCACCATTAAGTTCTGAAATTAAGAATTGCGATATTAAAGTGCTCATATACGCATATGATATAATTATATTGGGATCTTACCCACACATAACCAAAGCCAACGAAGTCGTTAACTCATACATCTTAACACGTTTCAACAAGACTGCGATTCAATACATACTTTTAATATGTAGGTTATGGGCCAAGCACGCTTCCACTGCGCCTGGATAGTTCCCATTTAACCACAACTGCGAAACAAAGAAAAGATTTTGACAACAGAAGAAAATAGAAATCCATAGAAACAAAAAAAAAAGGTGAAGTACAAATATAAAATTGAGTTTATCGGCAATTAATATTGAACGTCTGAATAAAGAAAATTTTGATATCTGGAAAATACAGGTTGAGGCCATTTTAATAAAAAATGGGACGTGGCAGCTGTATAAAACCAGAAGCGCCACCCGAAGCAGTGAACGAATGGATAGATAGCGATGCCAAAGCAAGGTCAGATTTGGTATTATCAATCTCTCCAACCTAATTACAGCAAATTAAGCACTGTCATACATCGAAGGATATTTGGGATAAACTTCATTCGGTATATCAATTCCGCAGACCAGCACGTCAAGCAATGGTGCTCAAATCGCTCATATTGCACAAAATGACACCCGGTGATGATATGCACGGACATTTGCGAAAATTTTTGGACATTGTTGATAAGCTCGTCATAGATGAACTATTGACCATCCCGCTATTGTACAGTATTCCCAACGAATACGAAACGTTCAGAATTGCAATTGAGACGCAAGAAAAACTACCGAAACTTGAAATACTGAAAGTGAAATTATTGGAGGAGTTCGAAGCACGGAAACGAAATGAAGTAGCGATCCCGAAGACGTATTGTATGCGAATAGACGTAACTTAAATAAAAGCGGAGGTCGACCACCAGACACAGCAAATGAAGATCAACAGAAACAATCTTTCAAATACGCTTGTCACACATGCGGAAAGATAGGCCACAAAGCAAGAGATTTTAAATTCAACAATTTCAAGCACAGAAAGTCACAACAGAAGCAAGAACAAAACCATTCGTCGTGCAAAGTTGAAGAAATCGTTTTAGGTGCAAGCAGCGTAAATATGAGTGGCAGATGGTGTCTAGATTCAGGGGCATCGTCGCACATGTGTGCATTGCGAGAAAAATTTCGATATTTTGAAATCTTAAACGGCAAAACGTTAGCGTTAGCGAATGAGAGCTTTACGAAAATAGAAGGGCGCGTAATAGTGGAAATCAAATCGAATACCGGTTGTAATGTTACACTTAACGAAACATTGTATGTACCGGACCTCCGAACAAATTTGTTGTCAGTGCCAAAAATGACTCAGCATGGACTCAAGTGACGTTTACTGGAAACAAAGCTATTGTAAAAAAGGCTTCGACAGGCGCAAGAATCTTCGTCGCGGAGCGAAAAGAGAATCTGTATTACGTTGAAGAACCCCTTGAATTTACAGCGATCGCCAACATGAAACCAACATCACTTCAAGATTGGCACGAAGCTTTTGGCCATTTAAACGAAAAAGATTTAAATGCAGTTATTGACAAGAAAAAAGTTAATGGAATGAAAGAATGAAAGCAAATACGAAAACAAACTTACCTACATGCAGTACTTGTATTCAGGGAACGCAGACACAGAAACCATTTCAGAAGTCGACTCGTGAGCATGGATGTTTTAGAGCTAGTACATAGTGACGTATGCCGGCCGTTGAAAACGCAAACTTTTGCCGGCTCACGTTACTTTCTCACATTCATTGATGACAAGAGTCGATGGCGCGGAATTTACTTTCTAAAACATAAAAGCGAAGTTTTAGAAAAATTCAAAGAATATAAACGTTTAATGGAAAATCAATCTGGTAAGAAAATAAAATGTCTGCGAAGTGACAATGGAACTGAATACACAAGCAGTGCTATGAGAAGTTTCCTTAAAGCCGCAGCAAAATGGAGTAGCCAAACGGAAAAACCGAACCATCGTAGAAATGGCCAGTTGCATGCTCATACAATCGGGACTTCCTCCAGCATATTGGGCAGAAGCTATCAATACCGCAAACTATTTACGCAATCGCTGTCCGTCACAAAGTTTAAATGGTGAAGTTCCCTACCAAATATGGATGGGAAGGACTCCACATGCTAGCAATTTACAAAAGTTCGGCTGCACAGCGTACATGTTAGACAAAACTGCAAGTAAGTGTAAATTCAATTCGAAGTCCATAAAATGCATATTTGTAGGTTATTGCGACACGTCGAAGGGTTACCGCCTTTAGGACCCCGCAGCCAGAAAAATACGTCGAAGTAGAGACGTCATGTTTGTCCCGCAACAGAATATAGACATATACGAAGAATTTTTAACGAAAGACATCGAAATACATTCGCAGTTGGAACAAACGAAAGGAAAGGCACCGGTAAATTTGCCCGAAAACCAACAACAACAACCCCAAACAACTGAAGATTTGGGTGTTCAAGCGCTACGAGTTCTTAAACGAGGTAGAGGCCGCCGAAAGAGAATTAAGATCAAGTCCCGCGGTAGACCACGGTTAGAATACAATATGGTACCAGTTTTCAAAATGTCAACAAGCGGCGAAAATTCCACCACTGATCCGGAAGCGGTTCTCGAAGATGAACATCACAGTACAGCATTAGCCCATGGTACCGACCCAAAAACCAGTAAAGAAGCCCTCTCAAGTCCTGAAGCAACCGAATGGAAGAAAGCCATGATAAAAGAATATCGCACGCTTATGTCAAATAATACTTGGGAAATCGTAGATCGACCGGTTGGGAAGAAGATTGTTCAATCTAAGTGGGCTTTTCGAACTAAATACAAATCAGATGGCAGTGTTGACACCAGAAAAGCTAGACTGGTAGCAAAAGGATTCACTCAAAGGGCTGGAATTGATTATAATGAAATCTTTGCACCTGTCGCTAGGCTAAACACCATACGGCTGCTAATGGCTTTTTCAGCAGAAATGGGTTTAGGGGTCCACCAGCTCGATTTTGTAAGCGCATATTTAAACGGAACTGTAGAAAACGAAATATACATGACTTTGCCCAGCGATTTGCATGAGATATTGAGCGATACTGAAGCATCTCAATACACGATCTACTTTTGAAATGAAGGATTTAGGCCCGATAAAGTATTGCCTCGGAATTGAATTTAATCAATGTAAAAACACAAAAACTCTTACAATGTGTCCATCGAAATATGTACATAAGTCTATTACTGAAAAAATTTAACGTGGAAGAATGCAAGCCGGTCGCCACACCTGCAAAAGCAAGCATAAAGCTGTCTAAGGCAATGTCTCCGAAAACCGAAGAAGAACGTAATTCTGCAAGCAAACTGTCATTCCAGAATTTAGTTGGCTCACTAATGTACTTGGCTGTTTCAACAAGGCCAGACATCACACACATCGTAAGCGTATTGAGTTAATTTAACACCAACTACGGAAGTGCACACTGGGTGGCAGCAAAGCGAGTATTGCGCTATTTAAAAGGTACCCCGAATCTTGGAATGACTTTCACTACAACCAAAAACAACACCTTAGAAGGATTCGCCGATGCCGATTGGGGGTCAAATATTGATAACAGAAGATCATATACCGGGTTTACATTTAAATTAGCGAACGGAGCAATAAGTTGGGAGTCCAGAAAACAGCGTACAGGGGCTATGTCAAGCACCGAAGCTGTGTACATGGCGCTTTCTGATTCAACCAAAGAAGCAATATACTTGAAGAGGTTAGTCAGAGAAATAACCGGCGAAGACAGATCAGCAATCATCTACAATGACAACCAAGGCGCCGCTAAGCTAAGCAAAAATCCAATTTTCCATAACCGCACCAAACACGTCGATATACCCACGTCATCACTTTGTCCGTGAAGTTGTTGAAAGAAAATACATTATTATAAAATATATTAGCACTGAAGAGATGCCAGCGGACGTTTTGACAAAAAGTTTGTCAGCAACCAAGCACATTCATTGTATACAAAATCTCGGAATGAAACTAATTTAAGAGTTATATTTCGGGAATATGTACTTAATTTAATTACTAATTTAACACACTTTAGTATTTATAACATAAATTTGTAAGCGATGTCAAATTTGAGGGAAAGTGTTAAAATGGATAATATATCACAAATCTGGCATCAACTATATTACCCAGACTTAATGTCATTTATGTCAGTTCATTGAATACCCATTTCTTCACTTCCTGTTTGACCGAATAAAGAAGAAAACGTTTCAACAAGACTCTGCGATTCAATACATATTTTTAATATAAGCCCCTTTTGGGAGAATATAAATAAGTTTTAAAAATTATGCCAAAGACATACAAAATAATAATCATAACCTATTGTATATCAAAAAAAAAAATAAGTTTTAAGCCCCTAGATAAATATAAATGTATGTTAGGATAACGTTAAACAATCTAATTTTAACATAAATTTGTAAACTCCTATGTTAAAATGATTTTGGGCAATAAATGAAATGAAAAAATGTTGCAATTACTGCGACAAGAATTATGGCCGCCGTCTGCGGCTGCGCCTATCAATTTACTATATTTTGTTTTTGTATTCGCTAAACCAATATCAATCTGATCACCAATAGCTTGCACTGCATGAAATACTTTTTGAGCTGGAGCGGTTGTATCCATTCCGACGCTATGACCTAGTCAGCGGATTCGTTGGATCTTTATTCGTTACACTGATGTAAATATCATTCACTCACGACAATTATTACGCCCGCTCTTATAATAAATGGTGTCTGAGCGATTAAGTCCTACGACTCGAGCAATCTTTTCCAGTATCAGGTTAAAAAAGTCACACGACAGAGTGTCACCCTGTCTCGGACCTCGTGTGGTCATATATCTAGGAGAGGTCTTTCGCAATTCTGACGGAGCTGCTGGTTAGTTTTTCGGAGCAACCAAATTCAGGCATCGCGGCATATGGGAAACTCCTTTTCGTACGGTTTTAAAATCGACAAAGAGATAGTGTGGGTCGATTCTCCTTTAATGGGTATTTTGCAAGACTTAAGGGGCACGCTTGGACGAAAATCAAAAATTCGTTCTTTCTAGTACCATTGTAAAGGAGATAAGAAGGCTGGGAAGGAAGGATCTAGGAGGATTGGATAGTGGGCGATATAACAGGCATAGCATTAAGGTGAAGGCCAAGATACTGAGGGCCTCGAGTGACTCCGATCCACTCATGGCCCGAGAGATTTTGCGACCTCGCAGTTCCCTGCAATATCGCTATGACCAGGTACCCACGTGAACCGTGTATCGAAGAATTTCGATGCATCGGAGGTGGAATCAGACATTCTCTAACCAGTTTCAAGTGTACTATCGTCAAGCGAAGGGCTCTTATTGGCGCTTGGTTGTCGAAGTATATATTAACCTAAATGAAAACTTTTACACAGGTGAGCCACCAATCAGCTACTTCTTTAATTGCCGCTACCTCTGCTTGGAATACACTGCAGTGCTTCGGTAAGCTCAACTTCAGTCTGAGGGTCCATCCAATTTCGAGCTATCCGTGAACAGGTTCATTAGGTGCCTGCCTCCAAATACTGCACTCCGCCTTGAAGGAATGCGACTGGATAATGTTTCGCTCGGAGTAAGCAGGGGTGCGCATTGATTCAAAGCTCCTTCTATACTTGAGTGCCCGTAATTGAGATGAAGCTTGTAGGCTGAGCCTGATTGCGGCACGTGTAGCCGCTGCTACGACTGCAATGTCTAGAGGTACCACAGTTAGCATTTAATTAAGCGCTAGAGTGGGAGAAGTTCAAAACGCCCCCACGATTCCAATGAGGGCAGACCTTTGGATTCTCTCCAGCTTCTTCGCTGGTGCCAACCTTTCCAATGGGTATAGAGACAGTCCTCAATGGCTCACGCCAGGCGGCGCTTATCCAGTAACCAGCCATGGTTATGAGAAGGGATTGAGACGCTTCCCAGACTTGTGATTCGTCGGCATGATTTCACAGAAGCTACCACAGGAGTGCCTCTTAGCCTTCCTAATTTCGGAATTATAGATTCCTAACCCTACATGCAGTTCTCATCCTGAGGGAGATTTAATTATTTTAGCGCTACTAGCTAGATATTAAGGTCAGATTCCTGTAGGGTTTCAGTAAGGGAGAATTGAATATACCTATGATCCGAAAAGGAGTGAGTGATAAGTACTCTCCGATCGGAGATTTGGTGTAACAATAAGGAAGAGGCCGACGTGAGGTCCATTACCTCTTTCCTGGTTCCAGTGATTGAAGAGGAGTCATTGCCCCTGTTACAAATAAACAAGTTCTCGTTTAAGTAAAATCAAAACGTGACTTACCTCTCGTATTTATGTGGGAACTGCCCCAACATGACTAGTGGCAATTTGCGTCCGTCCCTATAATAACGCGTCTCGCTTCAGCCAAACCTTCGCGAAGTATCGTTCGATGTGATTCCACCTCGTCCGCCATATATAGGCCGGCATTATCCAAAGCTTTTGTGGCAGAGCCCTCCAGGTCGACGGACACTATGTCTTCATTGCTGAAATTAGACAATATAAATGCATTGAGTTCATTCCTGATGAGCATACAGGATCTTAGTTAACTTGTCATGTTATGCACCATCAGTTTATGGATTTTCGCTCTGAGCCCAAATATACCGACACCGCCTTAGAGAGCTGAAGATTTATCTAAAGAATCATCATCTTCGATAGTACTCTCTTCGTGGACAGTGTCCTCGCTCTCTGAGGCCAAAAGCCTCTCCTCCTTCGCCCTGTCGAACAGTGTCCCAATGCTGTTGATGGACCAAGCGCTGACGAAACGCTGCCAAATCTAGCATCCGACGTGACGGATTCTATACCCATGTCCGCTGGAGCCTCCTTTACAGGGCATCTCCTGTGGCATCGATTTGTTAGACCTTGAAGACTACCTTCTCGAAACCATAGGTGATAACTCCCTCTGTTGCAGTGAGGGGACCGAAAGATTCTGCTGAATGCAGAATCAACGCTTTCCAATAGGATTCCTCAGTTTCCTCCACTTTTAACCACCTTCTAGTTTGTGGGAAGTTTCGAGCGGCAGTATCTGAAGATTTCCTCCATCTCCTCTGAAATAGACGATTCAGAAGAAGCCACACGCGTGCTCGCGAACACAAAGGTAGATCCTCCCTGTCCACCGCACCTAGCTGGGCTCCCTTCCTCACTTCTCCCACCAAGGCAACTGCCGCTCTGTACACAGAAGCCGATCGTTCGTTGGCACAAACTATCCGTTTGTACGTTCCATAATGCCATCCGGCCGTCTCCCAGCACGGCGAAGGCCCAGGATTTTCCTTTACTACCGTCGTGAAAACTGTAGAGATGGACGCTACTCTTTTCCATGCCTCCCTGGAAATAGCGCCGTCTTCTTGCCGTTGTCTCATATTACATTAAAATTAGTAAACTTAGTTTACTATTTGCAATGAGGTTAGCCTTATTAAATCATGCGTTTACACAAGCCTTCAAATGTTTAGGCCATTCAGCTATTGCAGCATACACGGTTTCGATGGATATTGACGTCACAGCTCGAACCAAAGATTGTTTAAAGCACTTTATATGTCTGTGAGGCTTTTTGCAGACCATATTCTCCAATTCTGACCACAAATTGTAGTCCAATGTATTCTGATCTGAAGTTCAAAACGACGAATCTTCTACGGCGATGAACCGAGGAATATTGTTTTTAGCCACTGCTGGGTGGTTTTTGCCTTTTGGGCTTGAGCGGAATCTTGCTGGCAAATCCAACGCTCTTCATTGAAGAGAGTACTTGTCAACTGCTTCACCACCATTTTTAAGATATCCTTCTGGTACACTTTTGCACCGGTTTGAACCCCTTTTCCGCAGAAATGAAGAGTTGTAACGCCCTTACGAGACATTCGCCACCAAACCAATACGGAGGCTGATGGTGGCCACGCTGAATATCATTTGGCCCTTGGAACAACATTTTTTGCGTCTTGCGTCCATTTTAGCATTGAATTTATCGTTTTCTTTATTGAAACTTCTTCTACAGTGAGCATTTTCTCATCTGTGAAAAGAATATTATTATAGAGGTTGATCGCGCGCCCCCGATGAAGCTGCTTGCATCAGTCGAGCATAATTTTCTTCAAACGCGTTGTCAAAAGATGACCAGTTGAGCGACGGAAGGGTTTCATGTGGAGATCATCTCGAATTAGTATTGGCATGGATCTGGTCCATACATTGATTTCCATGGACAAGATTTTCTACTTTCTAAGGGGTTTTCTACGAATTCTTTTTCGAACGGCTTTTATGGCTGCACTGGTTCGAACCACGCGAGGACGACCACTTCGTTTTCTGTCTGTCACTAAAGACGTTTAGGAAAAACGATTGATTGTGTGGAAAACCAACATTCTCCAAATATTAAGTTTTTTCAGCAATTCGTAAATCTCATTTGCACTTTTACCATACTTATGTAATGTAATCACTGCAGTGCGATTTTCCTTAGCTCCCCACTCCATTGGTTGCAGGCGAAATTTGCTACGAAACTGAGTAATGATGAGTAGGCAATCTTTACGAACAGAAGCAAAAATAACGGAAATTTTTTCTGCGAATTTGTTCGCGATATAAGTATAGCACTTGGTATTGAGTCGCTAAAAAAACGTCTTTCCTCTATGAGGTCCAAAAGTAAAAAAGGACGGAACCAAATTTTATTTTTATTAGGTTGAGCGAATACAATGAAAAAGCAAGTGTCAAAAACTAGCGCATGGTTGCATCTGCGTATGTATGAGAAATGTAAGAGCTTGTGGTGCTGCCACAGTACTCCCCTTCTAGAGAGACGGTACGGCGATGTATGCTGCCTTTAAGCGGTCGACCGAGATATTCACGGCTTCATGATTGACATCGACGACAAAATACTTCGAGTAGCGATGTAATACTTTGAACGGTCCTTTGTATGGAGCTGATAATGATGGTTTTACTGATAGATCTCGTACAAACACCTGCTCGCATTTGCTAAGGTCTGAATGTACGAAAGACTTCTGCCTGGTGTGCCAAGTAGTATCGACAGCACGTAATTCGCGCATGACTCGGCGCAGCTGCGCTACGGTCTCTATTTTGGTAGTTGGGTTGCTATTATCCACGAAGAACTAAGAAGGCAAACGTAAAGTGGTCCCGTAAACGAGTTCGGCGGGGGAGGCATCTATATCGGGCTTGAAAGAGCTGCGAAGTCCCAGTAGGATTAATGGAAGAGAAGACGTCCATTGGTTTACATTGTGGCACAAAATAACTGTCTTAAACGTTCGGCGCCATCGTTCAATTATGCCATTCGTCTGCAGATGGTAGGCTAGTGCGTAACGCCTAAAATCTGCAGCAGTTGTCGAAATAAGTTGCTCTCAAACTGTCGACCGAGGTCCGACGTTATGTCCACAGGAACACCAAAACGCGATATCCAGCCACTTATTAATGCTTTTGCTTCAGTCTCAACTGTGATGTCTGGAATTGCGAAAGCATCCGGCCATCGGGTGAATCGATCGAGTAGTGTGGGACAATAACGGTTACCATCGGAAAGCGGGAAAGGTCCCACTATGTCAATATGCCGGTGCGAAAACCGTTGGCCGGGGCAAGCGCGGCGTTGAAACGATGATGAGTTGTAGCGGATTACTTTGTTTCGTTGGCATTGGATGCATTGCTTGGCAAACTGGCGGCTATCTTTCTGTATTCCGGGCCAGACAAAACGTTCAGTCATCAGTTTGGTTGTTACTCGTGTACCAGGGTGAGAGATACCGTGTGTTGCATGTAGGACAGCTTGTCGGAATCATTCTGTTACGAACGGACGTATTCGACCAGTCGAGGTATCGCAATATATTTTCTTGGTACTGAAAGGGTGAACAAAACTGATTAGTTGAAGCGAGTGTCTAACTTTACCTTCTAAGTACGATTTCAGCTCGTCGTTGTTAGCTTGATCATCTGCGAGGTCATCAAAATTTATTGGATCTGCAGCTATGGCTTGAATTCGTGACAGTAGATCTGCTGCTATATTTTTTTCCCCTGATATGTGCCGAATATCTGTGGTGATTTGGGCAATGAAGTCTAGTTGGCGTGCTTGTCGATCGGATGCTTTTTCTGGTCGTTGTTTAAAGGCGTAAATGAGCGGCTTGTGATCCGTATACACATGGCAATTTCTTCCTTCGAGCAGAAACCGGAAGTGGCGAATAGCGAGAAACATCGCTGTCAACTCTCTATCATACGTACTATATCGCTGTTCGGATTTCGTAAAAAACCGCTGGAAAAATCCTAAAGGTTGAGGGACTCCATTTACGATCTGGTGTAGTGCGGCACCTGCAGCATAGTCGGATGCGTCGACCCATAATGAAAGCGGAGCGTCTGGGCTTGGATGCGCCAAGAGTGCACAGTTCGTGAGATCTTCCTTGCATGCCTCAAAGTGTCTGACGTTGTCATCCGTCCATGTTAGCGGTGTTTTATCATTGCGCCTACTTCCTGAACACATTCTAAAACGCGGAGCTTGGTGCAAGAGTGGGTTTGTTAACAGCGATCTATAGAAACTAATCATAGCTAGGAAACGTTTAAGCTCCTTTGCAACAGTGGGGAGTTTGTACGATCGAATCGTTTCGACGTGGCTGGGTAGTGGCTTAATTCCATCTTTTGTTATAACAAGACCTAAGAATTGCAGCTCTGATACCCCAAGCACTGATTTTGATACATTAACGGTTAACTTATGTTGACGTAGTCGTTGGAAAACAGTATGCAGGTGTGTGCGATCCTCTTCTGGTGAGCTTGACGAGACGCATATATCATCCAAGTAGACGAAAACATTATTTACACCTCGAAAAACTTCGTTGATGACTCTCTGAAAGGTTTGTGCTGCATTGCGCAACCCAAAAGTCATGTGTAAACTCGTACAACCCGAAGGGGGTCGTTATCGCCGTTTTGCATATGTCCTCGGGATCGATTGGGATCTGGTGGAAGGCCCTCTGCAGATCGATTTTTGAAAAAATTGTTTTGCCGGACAGAATATGGCCCTTATTATGAGCAACATTCGATCTTCGACTATAGTCGAAAGTGCTGATCGAACGAATTTTCATTTGGTATTATGGTGTTCATTCGTTGAAGAATAGGACTATTGTCGATCGCTCGACGCATTTACAATAGATAATTTGTCTCAGTTGATACAGCAAATAAAAATAAAAGAAAAACCGATTGTGTTGAAATTCTTTGCTAACAACAATTTTGAAAGTTAAAAAAAGTATTTTTTGTGAAAATGAGTACAACGGAGTTGTGGTTCGACGATTCATCGCTCGATGAAAGATTAGTGGAACTAACTAGGTGTAGAAAACAGCTGAGGGGCGCATCCAACCCCCTTGAAATGGCTTCCACTAAGTAAGTTTAGTATTTTCAAAATGTGTTGACGTACTTAATATTACAGAAATTTCCTTACAGTTTTTTAAAGAACTTTAGATTATCTAAAGAGGCGTTTATGAACCTACTGTCCAGTACAGAAAACCAGTTGCAGCAGTGCACCCGAGCCAAGAGCTCTTCACAATTCTCCAAAAAAAGCAACACAAATTATTAATGTGTGTGCAGCTTTGCACAACATTTGCTTGTTTTATAATGTTCAACTTCCGGATGAAGAGTTATCCGATGAGACCTTCAACGATGATGCTGAAGATATTGAAGTGGAGCCAAATAACGGAGAAGCAGAAAACATAAGAAATGAAATTCTTAGAATATTATAAAAAAATCTAAAAAGTATTAAATAGAAACCTTTACGCCACAGTTTCTGTTTTATTTTTGTTATAAATTTTCTTTATTCAATTATTCGTCATTCGAAAAAAATATGTATTTCAGTTCCTCTACGTATTTCAGCCCATACCTGCCAAGGGAAAATAAAAATGTATTTCTATTAACATCACAAAAAAAAAAACCATTAATAACCTTAATCCATTTTGCTGCCGTTCTAACTGGTGGTCCCAAGCAATTCAGCTCCGTTGTAAATTCCTCCCATTTTTTGCTGCTTGTTCTTTGGTGGAAATCCCTTTTGCGAATTGTGGATTCTCTTCCATTAATGCAACTAGCCTTTGTAACTGCTGTTTGGTACTCACGACTTTCGACCTGCATAATATTAACAAAATTAGTATATATTTATTATTTGGTTACTATAAAACAATAAATAATCGCAAACAACTTACATTTTAACAAGTTTTCCCACAATACGCTACACAATCGAAAGCAAAATTGCATTCGACTCTAAATTCGGTATACAACGAAAATTTCGACAGGGTTACACCGCTCATAATACCAAATTGACATTCGATTTTCGATCTTCGATAACCAACGAATATCGAAGATCGAATGCAACTCATAAAAGGGGCCTATGACTAAAATCGTGAAGAAATGGCAAAGGATATCTGTCGAGAACGGTAACAGCGTTAAGTGCGCGATAATCGCCGCATGGTCTCCACGATCCATCCGCCTTGCGCACCATATGTAACGGATTTGCCCAGTTACTGCTGGACGGCCGACATATGCCAAGTTTAATTAGTAGTTCAAATTCGGCGCGCGCTGCGCTGAGCTTTTCAGCCGAGAGCCATCTAGGCCGAGCGAAAACAGGCTGACCGGTCGTGATAATACGGTGAACCACTGTGGACTTCGTCGTATAGTCTGGAGGCGGTGGTCGAGTAATGTCATTAAATTCTCGCAACAAGTTGGAAAAATCAGAAGCAAAAGTTATCGTTGATATGCTTGATGCTTCAATACGTCCCACTGTGCAAACTGACTTAATTGCTGTTTTGCGGTCGAGCAAACATCTTCCGTTGAGGTCAGGAAGGAGATCATAGTATGATAAAAAAATCAGCTCCGATAATAGCCTGTGATACATCTGCAATCACAAAACTCCATACAAAATCCCTGCGCAAATTTAGGTTAAGGCGAAGCATGACTTCCCCAAAAACTTGTATTGGTGAACTATTTGCGGCAAACAATCGCATATCCGATGGGCATACTCGCGTCATTTTCGTTCATTTTGGCACTACTGACACATCAGCGCCAGAGTCTATAAGATAAGTTATTTTAGTTGATGTGTCGAATATTCGTAAGCGACAGTTCGAAGATCTTTCAGAGCGTTTGCCGATCTCTGAAATGCCGTTGGCGGAGCACCCCTATTGTTTGTTGTTTTGCGATGATTGTTGAGTGAATTTACACGATTGGCGACATTTCTTAGCTTCTGTTCCGAATTTGGCATGATACCAGCACAGGTCAGCTGCATTTGTGTTATAAGGTCGCGCCGGTGTTCTTGATCTGGAGCCCGCTCGGGACTTCTCGGTGTTCATTACTTTCTCGAAGCGTTATTTGAGTTCAGCAATTTCGGCCCTCAGATCGTTGTCTGTAGTATGATTTGGTGCGGCTACTTCGTGTAACCGCCCCTCACGCAACTGCATTGATTCTGATATGGAATCAGCGATTTTTAATTTTTCCAGGATTGGTACGTTCGTTGCGATAATGGCTGCTTGTGCATATGGGGGTAAACGATTGACCCACAAATCATGTAAAATACTTTCACTTAATATGGATCCAGCAGCGCGCTTCATTTCGTTGAACAGGTCGCTCGGCCGGCGGCCACCTAATGGCATATCGCGCAATACGCGTTGCAGGCGGCGTTGTTGACTCTCGGTAAAATTTTCCGTCAATTTTGTCTGGATGTATTTGTATCGCCCTGTAGCGGGAGCAGCATCAATGATGGAACGCAATTCCATAAGCTTGGCCTGTGGTATGCTAACGGCAACTATGTTGAACTTTGCCGCGTCAGTTGTGACACCCGATGCCTCGAACCAAAAGTTGAGGGAGTAAAAATAAGCCTCGATATTATCCTCTGACATCGATGGCAGCGGGATTCGAGGAAATGTTGTAAAAGTATTATTGAACTCCTCATGGTGTGTGCCACCAGATACTGCCAAGCTATCGTTAAGCGCCATTTCACTTACCGTCTGAGGTCACCATTTATAGCACTTGGTATTGAGTCACTAAAAAAACGTCTTTCCTCTATGATGTCTAAAAGTACAAAAGGGCGGAGCCAAATTTTATTTTTATTAGGTTGAGCGAATACAATGAAAAAGCAAATGTCAAAAACTAGCGCATGGTTGCATCTGCGTATGTATGAGAAATGTAAGAGCTTGTGGTGCTGCCACATAAAAAAAAAAATAAATAATTGGCGCGTACACTTCTGTTAGGTGTTTGGCCGAGCTCCTCCTCCTTTTTGTGGTGTGCGTCTTGATGTTGTTCCACAAATGGAGGGACCTACAGTTTCAAGCCGACTCCGAACGGCAGATATTTTTATGAGGAGCTTTTTCATGGCAGAAATACACTCGGAGGTTTGCCATTGCCTGCCGAGGGGCGACCGCTATTAATGGCAAAATTTTTTATTTCTGCAATTCGCGTGCCTTTTATATATAAATAAAATTAGACTTACGCTAATTGTTTCTGAAACATTCTATTAAAACTATTTTTATTTATATACATACATACGCCGTGGCGGCCGCCGTGGCCGAATGGGTTGGTGCGTGATTACCATTCGGAATTCACAGAGAGGTCGTTGGTTCGAATCTCGGTGAAAGCAAAATTAATAAAAACATTTTTCTAATAGCGGTCGCCCCTCGGCAGGCAATGGCAAACCTCCGAGTGTATTTCTGCCATGAAAAAGCTCCTCATAAAAATATCTGCCGTTCGGAGTCGGCTGGAAACTGTAGGTCCCTTCATTTGTGGAACAGCATCAAGACGCGCACCACAAATAGGAGAAGCAGCGCGGCCAAACATCCAAAAAGGGTCTACGCGCCAACAATTATTGTATATATATATATGGCGGCCGCCGTAGCCGAATGGGTTGGTGCGCGACTACCATTCGGAATTCACAGAGCGGACGTTGGTTCGAATCTCGGTGAAAGCAAAATTTATAAAAACATTTTTCTAATAGCGGTCGCGCTTCGGCAGGCAATGGCAAACCTCCGAGTGTATTTCTGCCATGAAAAAGCTCCTCATAAAAATATCTGTCGTTCGGAGTCGGCTTGAAACTGTAGGTCCCTTCATTTGTGGAACAACATCAAGACGCACACCACAAATAGCAGGAGGCGCTCGGCCAAACACCCAAAAAGGGTGTACGCTCCAATAGACGCTCCTTGTCTCCAGTACTCACATGTTGAAATCGACGGAGTATGGTCTGGGTAGGCCTCCTGCAGCAATTCACGGGCTTGGGCTGTATTTTTTTTCAAATTGAAGCAGAAAAGCAAAGCTTCCCGCAAATTGCGTTTCGACGGCACGAAAGTTGACATACTCGGAGCACGAAAACACTGCGTTGTTTATACTTCAGCGAAATGACAGATACTGATAAACAAAGCCTAGGGATGAGGCTTTGTCATGGATATATATTCAGTATTGCCAACGCGATAAAGTGATAAATAGCGCCATCTGTGTGTCACCTTTAAAACTAATTCAACCTCCTAATAAGTAATGTTTAATTTTCAACATGCACATTTATATAGATAAAATTGCTGCTTACACCCTTTGTTAGGTTTTTTGCGAAGCTCCTCCTAGTAATTGTGGTGTTGATGGACCTTTGTAAGAACCTTTTTCATAGCAAAATTCATTCGAAAATTCGCTAGTGCCTGCTAAGGTGCAACCGCTAATAGAAAAAACTTTGTCCATCATTTGGAAAAATACACACTTCTACAAAATCATAGAAAATAAATTATAGCTATGCTGACCCTCTTTACCAGATTTTTGAGTATATAGCTTCCAATGGAGTATGGAGTCAAGTATCACTCCTAAATACCTAACTTCCGATGGAAGTGGGAGACCGTGGTTTTTTAATTTGGGTTGCTTACATTTTCTGGTAAATAGCACCAGCTCCGTTGTGTCAGGGTTGAGACCACAACTGGCAGCTCAAAGACTGAGTTCAACCAGTGACAACTTCAAAATCTCAGTCTTGACTGAAGAAAATGGTCCCAATACCTTTAGGACCAAGTCATAGGCGTATGCTATTACCTTTACCCCAGCCCTATTTAAACGAGGTAGAACTTCGTCAAAAGCAGCGAGCCAAAGCAGGGGGGATAGGGCACCACCCTCCGACGTCCCCCTGTGCACGATTCTTGTGACTTTAGCAGGGACGAGATCCAGAGACAGATAAGTCTTTCCACCTCTAAGCTATCTAATGCAGTGACAATTGACTCCATACTAATGTTATTAAAAACACCCTCTATATCTATGAAGACAGCCAAAGTGAATTGTTTGCCTGCCAGAAAGTTTTCTACAGTCCTTACAATCTCGTGTAAGGTCGATTCCGTGGATTTGCCCTTCAGGTAAGCATGCTGCGCTGGAGATGATTTGGATTTGATGTGCTCTCTAATATGATAATCAATCAATCTTTGAAACCCCTTTAGGATAAATAAGATAAGACTTATAGGCCGAGTCGTGACCGATCCTCCCTGCCTTGGGTATGGAAACAACCCTCGTTTTCTTCCAGTTTTCAGGGACGTGATTAAGAACGATACACGTCACATAGATTTCTTGCAGGACAAGAACCACTAAGGTACTATTGACTGCCCAGCTGATTCTGTCAACAGACAGGATAGATTTAGGAAACATCAGCGACAGCGTGTCTACAATGTCACTTGGGGCAATAGAGTCTCCAGAAAATGAGTATTTACCAGGATAGTCAAAGATTCTTCTGCACACTCAGCCCACTCCCCGTGTTTCCTTTTTACAAGAATTCTGCAGGAGTGGTCCCTAGAAAGAACCTTGCAAAATCTGGCAAAAACCTTCATGGAATCAATGGATGCAAAGTACTCCTTCCAGAAGCTGCATTTCGTTTATTTGATAGTTTTTTTGTATTCATTCAAAATTACGCGGTAAGTTTGAAAGATTTTAGTTTTGTAGCTTTTATTAAAAATCTTTCTAACTTTCTCTTTCAAGTCGGTCAGCGTATTGCTATCTTTTAGAGACAGGTTGATAGGCCCGCTCTAAGTGTCCACCTGTTTGTCCAGTTGATCAATGGATGAGAAGGATAATTTTCGCCTGCTCAACTTATTATTAAAAACTATATTAAACAGAGACCAGTTTTTTTACTAAAATATTTATTTTCGAAATTTCTAACGCTTTTTCTACGTTGTTAAATAGCATTTCTTGTTCTTTTAATTTTTTTAGTGTGATGTTTACTTCGTTTTTATTTAATACTACTTAACTTGTTGTTAAATATTTCTAGGTCCTCTTAGTCTGGTGACCCAGCCAGATATTTCCTTGCAGTTCCAAGTATATTAATAGATCTTTCTTTAAGTCGTTTTCTTATAGGTTTAAGGGTTTCAATGATTTCAAGGGATTGATTGGTTTCGTGCTTGAGGATTGGATAATTAAAACTGTTCTTAGATAGTTTACTGTAAATGCCCTTAAAACGTGTCTCGTTCTTCTCCAAACTGTCTTGAGTCTACAGTGATGTTTCGACCGAAAAATACCTCTGTGGGTTTTCTTCCTGGATGCGGAGTGTCTTTACCATGAGATTAATGAGTGCGGAATTGAAACGCCAAATTTGGAATAACGGTTCCGTAAAGTTTTCTTTATGTATTCCATTACTCTTGTTCTTATTAAGCCTGTCTGAACGTATTTTGAGAATATATGATGGTCGTCAGAGCTAGGTTTTTTTCTTCTATGTATGTATATGTCAAAATGAAGAAATGCATTTTCATTAATGATATTGTTGAGTGTTGCCAAAATTCGTCGATTCATCTCTATGCTGATGACACCCAGATCTACCTGTCAAGGCCAATAGGTCTTATTGAAGATTTGATAGCAAGGCTTAATGGAGACCTCACACGTATTTCTAACTGGTCCAAATCTAACAACTTGAAATTAAATGAGTCAAAGACGAAGGCGATTGCTATTTCTCATTCAAAGTATGACCTTAACTCTTTGCCGCCAATATTACTTAATGAAGTAAATATTAACTTTGATGACATAGTAACTAACCTGGGTTTCAGAATAAATTCAAGACTATCATGCGTTGACCATGTAAACTTTGTTGTAAACAAGGTATATAATATTCTTAGAAAACTATATTGTACTGCCCTTACTGCCACGGCAAACTAAATAAAAACTTGTTAGATCACTCATTGTTCCTCATGTATCATACGCTGAATTAGTATATTGCAGGCTTGATAATAATTCGAAACAAAAATTGCAAATCGCTTTAAATAATGCAGCGCGTTTCGTGTTTGAAAAAAGGAAATATGACCATATATCTATCTACTCAAAACAGATTCTCGATCATAACCTCGACTCGTATCTCAAAATACACTCTGTTTTGTTCCTGCATAAACTAATATACACACAAAAACCATTGTACCTGTATAAAAACATTGAATCTAATTGTTCCGACTTACACTTACTTGGAATCAGTCAGTGCCATTAAACTATGGAATTCTATACCAACTAGAATAAAGCTTATAAAACAAGCAAGGTGTTTTAAAACTGCAGTTTCTAATTACTTCTAACCTTTAATACCCCTTTCCTTCTCCCATTCCCACCATCTTTCTCTTCTTCTTACTTACTACTCTAAGTTTTAGTCTATAAGTTTAATAGTTAAAATAGTTTTAAATCTAAGTAGAATTTCTATGTATATCATCCTCGTATTCTAGAATTATAAGAAGATGTACTACCACAAGACTCTGTCTTACTATGTACAAAACAAATCAAATAAATTGAAAAATTGAATTGAATTGAATAAAATGACTTGGGTATTCAGGTATTGGTGGTTTTCTTAACTCGGAATTATTGGGATAGGAATTGTGTTTGTTTTTTTGTTGCATGCTGAGTATCCTCGTAGTAAATTTTTTATCTTTTTGACAAAGATTGGAAAAAGTAGTTTTCTAAGATTTCTATTTTCTTTTGGCAACAATTTCGGTGCGGTCTTTGATAAGTTTTTATGATAATTTCTTCTTGCTTTTGATCATTGATGATGGCAAGTCTCTGGATTTGAATGAATCTTATCTTGTAGGTAGGTAGGTAGGTATAGTGGTTGTCGGTTGACACACCTAGGCCTGCTGTAGGCCC
The DNA here is from genome assembly GCF_027943255.1 of Anastrepha obliqua. Classification (NCBI taxonomy): domain Eukaryota; kingdom Metazoa; phylum Arthropoda; class Insecta; order Diptera; family Tephritidae; genus Anastrepha; species Anastrepha obliqua. The sequence goes on along the minus strand of NC_072897.1, from coordinate 39,884,797 downwards.
ATTGTGATACCACCAGGGCTGTCCCCTCTCCTCACTCTACATTGTCCTCATTGAACCAACCTGTGGCTTTAATATATTTAACAAGACTTGTTATTTTTACATTGGCTACTTCTGCCAAGTTATTCAGGGAACTTTTTCCTAAAATATTGAACCTTCTTCCATCCAGAGCCATGCACCCGCATAGAAAGTGTTCTATAGTCTCTTCTTCTTCAATATCGTCTTCAGTATCGCAGGTTTATTGCAAAGTACTGTGATAGTTCTGTCAAAACGTCGATACATTCTTTTACTGTCTTCGAGTTAATATTGGGCGATTTTAAAGCTTTCAGGGCCGATTGGCTATCTGAAAATATGTTTATATCCCTTGTGGTGAGGACTCTTTTATTTAGGGATAGCAGGCCCTCCCTGATAGCCAAAATTTCAGCTTCAAATACACTGCAGTGATCCGGTAACCGGAATGAGGTGTTGGCATACATTCCTTCAGAATAAATGCCTCCGCCTACTTGATCATTTAGCTTGGAACCGTCAGTATAGATGCTGATTCCGCTTTTATTGTCCATTATCCCATTGTCCCAATCTTCCCTCGTTGGGAAAGTTATGGTAAAGGATGTGTTTAAGTGCAACTCTACTGAGCTACAAAAGTCTGTCGCTTGATGTAGGAAGGGATATTCGTCTAGTATTCTAGCGTGACCCCTTCTGTTAGTGGCTAAGTTAGAAGATTCTCTTAGCCTAAATGCCGATTTCGCCGCCAGCTGCTTGCTGTAGGCCTCAATCGGTAATAAATGCAGCATGACATTCATCGCTGCCGTGGGTGTAGTCTTTAGTGCCCCGCTTATGCAGAGACTAGCACCTCTTTGAATACTTTCTAGGCGTTTTACTGTTGTTCTTTTCTCGAGTATTGGCCACCAGACCAATGCACCGTATGTCATGATAGGCCGTACCACTGCTGTATATAGCCAGTGTACTATTTTTGGGGTTAGGCCCCATTTTGCCCCTACAATTCTTTTGCATATATAGAGTGCTGCTTTTTTTACTCTATCACTAATCGTTTGTTTCCACGAGAGCTTCCTATCTAATATCAGTCCTAGGTAGCTCGCCTCTTCCCCAATTGATAGTGTGATACCCTCAAGAGTAGGGGGGTTTAGGACAGGTAACCTGTATTTCCTGGTGAACATAATTAGTTCTGTTTTGCTGGGATTTACCCCAAGACCACTCGATGCAGCCCACCGGCTTACATCGTTCAAAGCATTTTGCATTATATTGCGGAGGGTATCTGGGAATTTTCCTCTTATTAATATTGCAACATCGTCTGCGTAGGCCACTACGTGTATTCTCCTTTCCTCTAGATTCTTCAACAATTGATTCATTGCCAGAATCCACAGCAGAGGAGAAAGTACACCGCCCTGAGGGGTGCCCCTCCTGACGGATCTGCGTATCGTCGAGGGGCCCAACGTCGAAATTACTAACCTGCCTAGTAGCAACTGTTTAGTAAATTTCACAAGGCCCTCGGCGACACCCAAGTCAGTCATCGCGCTTGTTATGGCCTCGGGTAGGATGTTGTTGAAAGCGCCTTCTATGTCTAGGAAGGCTACCAGAGAATACTCTTTGTCCTCTATTGATTTCTCTATCTCTGAAACTAGTGAATTTAATGCTGTCTCTGTGGATCTACCTTTACAGTAAGCGTGTTGTGATCTCGCCAGTAGCGACGGGGTCAAGTTTTCCCTTATAAAGGCGTCTATTAATCGCTCTAGCGTCTTTAATAGGAATGAGGAAAGGCTAATAGGTCTGAAGTCTTTAGGCTTTGTATGCGAGCTCCTACCAGCCTTTGGTATAAAAACTACTTTGACTTCCCTCCATCTTAGGGGGACGTAGTTTAGTCGTAGTGCTGCTCTGAATATGGTTATCAGTTGCGCAGGGATTATCCCGTCTGGTCCCGGTGTTTTATATGGATGGAAATTTCCTACAGCCCAAGTTATCTTGGCTTCTGTGACAATGTTGGGGATGTCGGTACCTAGTACCGCATCCGAAGTTGGAGTATTGGCGGTTATCGCTTCCTCTAAGTTACCTGGGAAGTGGGTGTTTAGTAATAGGTCTAATGATTCTTCGCTGGATTCTGTCCAGCTGGAGTCTGGCTTCTGAAGATACCCCATGGGTTGAGCAGACTTGGTTAGGATTTTCCTCAGTCGAGATGCCTCCACCGTAGTCTCGATCTCCCCACAAAAAGTTCTCCATGAAGACCTTTTTGCTTTTCTTATTTCTTTCTTATATATTTTTAATTTGTCATAGTATAGGTCCCATTCACATTCGCTTTGGGAGAGTTTGGCTCTGTTGAATTGTTTCCTGCAATTCTTTTGTAGCTTTTTCAGTTCGGGTGTCCACCAGGGTGGCTTATTCTTCCTTCTATACCTGGCTGCCGGACAAGCCTTATGCAGGGCTTGGTTGCAGCAATTAGTCAGTCTATTGACCATATTGTCTAATGCCTCTATGCTAGAGGGGTTAAAGGGGGGATCCATGGGCAAACGTTCTGCTAGTTCTTGGGAATATCTTAGCCAGTTTGTTTTCCTATGGTTCCTAAATTTTTGTGCTTTAGGATGAATGACCTCTTCTTGGAGCGTGCATTCTATATATCTGTGATCAGAGAATGAATGTGCATTAAGTACCCTCCAATTCACTATTCTATCTATAATTGAGTCTGAGACTAACGTAATGTCAAGAACTTCCCGACGATTACGTACAATAAAGGTAGGCTCATTACCGCGATTGCAGAGCAGTAATTTGGTACTCATAAAAAATTAAAGAGTGACTCACCTCGCTCGTTAATATCTGAACTACCCCAGGTAGTGTGATGGGCGTTTGCGTCGCCTCCCATAAGTAATATCTTGCCGCAGGCTTCGCTGTCCAGTATTAGCTCTTTTAACAGCTGCGATGGGACTGGATCCCCGTGTGCCATATAGAAGGACGATAGCCGGTACTTGTTACCATCTGTCTCCCAGCTTATCGTAGTTGTGTCTTTATTGCTATATTTATAAATCATAAATGTGGTTAGTTCTGTTTTTGCCATAATACAAGACCTTGATTTACCTTCACAGTCTGCTGTATACAGCTTATATTTCGGTGTCCTCAACCCGCAGATGCGCCCTCCATTGATCCATGGCTCCTGAATGAGGACAAAATCAGGGTTGTCTGCTGCCATGCGATCAATTAGGGCTTGTGATGCTAGCTTACTGTGATGTAAATTTATTTGTAGGAGACGCATGGTTAACACTCTCTGAATCTTCCTGTGAGTCGCTCAAGAGCTCTTTTTCTGAGTATGTTGTACTCAAACCAGCTTTAAGCTCAGTTGTCGTACTTGTACTCATTTTCTTGAGTCTAGCTGTGAGCTCAGACCCTGACGAGCAGTATCCTTCCATGTCGATGCTTTCGACATCGCTTGAGGACTCCATAGGATCTTCCTCAGCGTCATTGGCCTCAATTTCTGAGGCCAATTGGTCGATGGCATCAGCATCTGTTTTATAGGTTCTGACCTTAACCTTGCCAAAACCATAGTTTATCATACCTTCGCTTTTCGCCAAAGGTTCTAGAGAATCGTTTGTTAGTCTTATCTTATCTTGTAACTTTAAACTGGATTGGATAAATGTCTTGAACCCTGCCCATAATTGCTTTTGGCGGTGAGTGTGCAACTACAAGGCAAAACGTCAGTAAACCGGGCAATACCCAGCATGATCCGTGAAAGTACATATCAAGCAGCTCACGTCTTCTAAGATTAGCATAGGCACTCATACGATACTGGGACCACGGCACCCGCCGTATACTGGCTAACGTGAAAATGATTTTAGTAAAAATAGTGACATCTTGATGAAATGTTAAAACTTTGGCAAGCTTTCGAGTACGTTCCTCATGCGTCACCATTGAGTTGAGAAATTCTGATTAGCTCCCGTCCGGCTCTGAACTCTATTGCCCATAAAGCGTAGAGTCAGCCCCTGCAGCCCGAGCTTCCCTGCTCGGGAACATTTAGAGAAACTGTACTTTCATGTGAGGACAGCGGCCTGAAGTCGGGACCCAATAGAACTGAGAATGAACAATAAAATAAAATAACAAGAATAAGGAAGGAAGAATAAAAGTAAAGAGAACAGCGTGGATCCAGGAAGATGCAGTATACTGCTAAAATCTCTGCCGCTAAAGAATATAGCGATTCTGAATGCATCTGGAAGCGCATCAGATCACACTGCGCTCAAGGGCGTCATAGTAGATTGCCCCACATATAGCACCACGCATGCAAACATCAGCGCTCCGAAGAAAGATGCCTCCTCAATCAGCTCGCATGCAGCAGTAGAACCGCTCGTCACTTCCACCCCAGCAAACGGCAATACAGTCAGAGCTGAAACGACTGCGACGAAATACAGTGTGTCAATCGACGCAGTTGAAACATCTCCTCGGCTCGATCTGATCAAAAAAATGAGGAGGATGCGATTTCCTAATGCAGCCTGGTCATAAATACTTTGCAGCAGGCGTTCAGATGACAAAAAAACATCAACAACGAAGTCAAAGTTGGAGTATTCAAAATGGGTAAACTGATGTAATGCGGAGCTACAGACGTTCGTGTAGCAGGCCACCTAGCCAACAGAATATATTCCCACTCTTACGACGACAAATCAGATGCGACCGGCAAGCAGTCCAGTTGCCTCCGACAGCTGCAAGAAACCCACGGCAAAAGAACATAGTGGGAACGAAAAAGGACTCTTTGAGAGAAAAGATGAAGGCTTGCAGACAGTCATTAAGAAAAATAACCAAAAGAAGCCGAAAACAGCCAGCTGTTGTAATAAAGTTCGAAGAAGGCTATTGTTATGCAAATATACTGAGATACTTGCGCAAAGATTACGACCGATGAGTCAGTCACGGTAGGATCCTTCCGGAAAGCGAAAACTGGAGCCATACTTTTGGGGTTCAGAAAGGGAGAAGAAATTACACCAGAGTTTCTACATTAACTGAAAAGCACTGTGCAGGACATCTCTTCGATCGCGGAGTTAAAGCCGAGCACCACGATTGAGACACGGTATTTCGACTCCTTCACTGCCAAATTGGAAGTGGAAACAGCAATCCGTGAACTGCGCTTCAACCCAAAGGAACTGATACAGACGAGGATTATAACGCCGTCGAAATTGCGGGAACCAGTACGAGCATTCCTCAAGCTATCTTCAGAAGATGCTGCGAGGCTCAGCGGGATCGGTGAAACAAAAATCTATCGGATGTGACCATGCGACCAAATCAAGAGATGTTATTGGTGTCTGGGGACTGGGTACGCGCAAGCAAACTACTCTGGCCCTGATAGAAGGGATACTTGCATCAGATGTAGAAAATCAGGGCACAAAAGCAGCCCCGATCACCTGCTGGGCTCAAGGATAAGCCCTCTAGTTTAAAAATGATGAAAGTACTCCAAGCAAACATGCACTGAAGTCGCTGCTAAGATAGATAACAGTCGAAAAAGAGTTAGATGAAGTCATCGTCAGCGAGCAATATGGATGGATTTCTAACGGAACCTAGTTTGAGGACGAAACAGGAACGGCTGCACTCTGGTTACCAAGTCACAGTTAAATCACCATCAAGCAGTACGGAACCGGCTGCTGCTACAAATATCTTAGAAATTAACGTCTCACAATGCTGAGCTGCTTTCTCACAATTAGTGGCAGATTTGAACAGTTCAGGACGAAGCTGGACCTCATTGAGAATCAGATTCGCGAAATAGGTGTCCCCTTCCTCTACCCCGATCTCTGGAATCTGAGCTACGATAAGATCTCGAGCATAGAAATGCCATAAGGCACATATCTATTGGGATACGCGGACGATATAGCGTCGGTCATATCAGTGCGAGATATCAAGGGCATCAGGAAGAAACTAAACCAAGTTATTTTAAGGACTCAATTTTGGCTAGAGGTTCATGGCATAGAACTCGCCGAACATAACACCGAAGTCATCCTGATGACACAAGGTCAGCATGCAACTAGGCGACACGTCCCTAGGGACTCAAATACCTAGGTATTCCACTTGATTGCAGGCTTACGCTCTGGGCCTAGAAACGGGAGCGGCTAACAGTGAAGCCCCGGACCAGATGGCATTTATACCGCCATGCTGAAAGAAGGTATAGAGTCAATGACTGCAGCCCTGAAGAAAACCACGCTCGTTGAGGTTGGTGAGGGTCGCTTTCATCCCAAAGGTTGGGAGAGATGATTACACCAGCCCCAAAATCTTTAGACTTATCAGCATGACCTCCTTCACCCTGAAAATTCTCGAAATACTAGTGGAGTTGCATATGCGTTAGAGGTCGCTGAAGGTTCACCCACTTTCTCCATTTCAGAATGCCTATCAAAGCGGAGAACCTTGCCAGTCGGCACTGCAAAACCTTGTTGCTAGGATAGAGCAGGCCATCGACAGGAGGGGCTACGCTATGGGCATCTTTTTGGATATAAAGGGGGCTTTTGATAATGCCACTTTCAAGAGTATGCACAGATCTGCCAGTAGACATGGTGTAGACCGGGTGCTGGTGCATTGGATTCGTTCAATCGATCCTCTACTCACCCCCTTAAACGATGCTGGAGTCTACACACAAGTATATGCGGACGACGTTGTCTGTTTTTTAACGGGCCCTTCGCTTATGAACATCTGCAGAAAAGTGCAGAACACTCTGGATATGATTGAAACTTGGTGCTGTGCGAATGGGCTATCGGCAAACTCCACCAAAACTGGTATTTTCCTCTTTACCAGAAGGAGGAAGCTTGATGGAATCGTTCTGCCTAAGCTAAAAGGGGTCACAATCCAGGTATCCAAAGAAATCAAATATCTTGGAGTAATCCTCAATAGTAAGCTTCTATGGAAGTCACACGTGGAAACAAATACATCCAAAGGAAGTGGCAGCTTTCTGGCAGGGCAAAGGTGTCTTTGGGAAAACGTGTGATCTTTCTCCTAGCAAGGTCTTATGGATCTACACGGCTATGATAAGACTTATTATCCCCTATGTATCAGTGGTCGTGATAAGTAGAAGGAATGGTCTTCGATCCAACTACTTTCTCCATGCCCCTTGACTCCATACCATTAAGAGTCGGACTTGAAAAGAGATACAGTGTAGTGCTGCCAGAGGCTCAGTTGTGGTAAAACTTTTCGTATTTTCACGGATGGCTCGATGACCGAGCACGGCTCTGGCTCTGGGTTCTACATGGAAATCAGCAGAACAAAACTGCACTTTTCTCTTAGAATGCACGCATCCGTGTTTCAAACACAGGTCTATGCAGTTCAAGAAGCGATGAACTTTGTTTTGTAAAACAGATGGAGAGGCAGATCTATATGTGTCTTCAGCGACAGCGAAGCTGCGCTCATAGACAGCCCCCCAACCACTTGAAGGGTAGTCGAGTCCTGTAAATCCAGGCTGAACTACCGACATAGTAGCCTGATGCTAACATGGGTCACGAGACACGTTGGCCCAGAGCCCGTTTTGCCACTCCCTTCTGCGGCCATCAAAGCCATGGTTAGCAAACGGGTTACTCTAACCCACAAGCGAGCTTGGCAGGCTGAGAGAGGCTGCAGATGGACTAAGCTGATGCTACGGGAGTGCAGGCAGCTGGTTGGACTGATGATGGGCCACTTTCTATGGACAAAGCACATGGAAAAAGTAGGCATCTCAGACAGTGTACTCTGCCCAGTGTACTCCACCTTCGCTCGAATCAGGTTTGAGGTCTTTGGCATTGATGTGCTACGTGTGTTAAGAAGCGACCACCTCGGCTCCTTGGCACAGCAATATGTACTTAGATTTCCTCGAAGATCGAGTAGATTTGAAATAAATGAAAAGGGAATTGAAGTGTAGTACAATGGACTTAATGAATGTCTGAGTGCTGCACTTGCTAGTTTTCCCGACAACAAAAAAAAAAAAGAAAAGCAGCGAAGATAACGGGAATCCTAAGCAGACTAGTGTCGGTGGGCGCATCGGTGGGGCAACACAGAGTAAAAGAAGGCTGATCACGGCAACCACTAACGCAATACTCCTGAAACATGGGAAGATGCGCTAAGCTACCAAACCAAGATCACAGCATTGGAGGCTGTACAACGAAAAGCAGCACTCAGAGTTGCTTTCACCTACCACACTGTTCCAAGCGCAACAGTTTTTGTAATCAGCAGGGAGATACCCATCGACCTTGTGGTCCGTGAACGAATGGATGCGTGGAACTCCGGAAAGGAACACGTCATCACTAGCGTCGCGGAACGTAGATGCCAACCATGCAGCAGTGGCAAAGCTGATGGGACACTGAACCAAGTGACAGATGGACGGTGAAACTCATTCTACCAATAGCCAAACGGGTCCAAAAGGATTTCATGACTCAGTTCGTCTCGCGCCACGGATACTTCCGGAAATATCTATAACGCATGGGTAAGGCAAGCGACCGTAGGTGCATATGCTGCAAAGTACCGAGCGATGACATCGAACACACGTTATTTAGTTGTGATAGATTGCTCGTGGAAAGAGATGCTGTGAGGCGGCAGGTTGGGCAATGTGATCGAAAAGATGCTTGAACGCGAGGAACTGGAATGCGGTTAAAGATACGTAGTACAACAAAGCGAAGCCCCATAGACAGAGACATAAGAAGTCGAGCCTATAACATGGCTACAAGCATGGTGGACCCAGACGTGGGCGAACAGAACTGGTCCATTTCATGGACGTCGTTCTCGGCCCTCCCGATACAATGCAGAAAGTAGTCCAGTCCAGTACACGATGGTTGCTGTAAGAGCGGTGACATTTTGAACTCTACCTCATTGACAAAAAAAAAAGTTTCATTTTTGGATTGTTGTTTTTATTACATAACGCAAAAACGTATTGAGTGCCCATATTATTGCCAGCATTTATTTTTCGTTTGTGGCGTAACTTTCGAGGGTTTTGCTTAACAAGCGTTATTATTATATTATAAAACATAATATTTCGATAATCGTGCAGGCAATGAAAATTATTTTGCTGAATGTTAACAGCAGGAAGGAACCGCGTACGAAATCAATGCTTTATGAGTATATCCGTGATGCCATATGTTAGCAGGACATTTGAGGAAAAATAACCAAAGTTTCTGGTGGATATAAATGCACTAAAATGATGTAAATACTTTAAGCTGAAAGAGTATAAAACGTATCCCTCCCCATTTTTAGTCAAATCCACTCACAACACTGATAAGGTTACCAGGAAGTACATCCTTACTATTTTCAATGCCAACTCCCCATATTTTATTTTTTATAATTGACTGCAACCTTCTTTGTTAAACAGACTATCGACTAACTGGACATTAAAAAGATCATTTTAAATTAGAGGGGCGGTTCAGAAAAACTTGTATACCTATACTACAAGGAAGCCAACAATATTATTGCGGATAGTAACATAGAGCGATTGAAAACGAATCGCGATGCTGTTTCTTCTGATCCAAACGAGTAAGTCTGTGGCAAGTCTACCCATATCCAAAGCTGGCTTCCAAGTTCGTAATCTGTTGCGTAACGGCATTATAAGATCATCGAGATCGGACTATCACAGTGCGTGGTGTCCAAGAAAGGAAAAAACGATGCATGAGAAGAAAAGGTTTTTCCTGTCTTGGAAGACATTGTTTCGAAACACTGCGCTCCTTTCTGGGACTATCTGGTAACTACAGAGGCTTTAATAAAGAGTATGCGCTAATTGCAAAGGAGAGAACGAAACAATTACCGCAAATGATTCGAAAAATATTAAAATTACTTTTGATGAAGAAGTTTCAGGATGTCCTTCTTCTCTATCCACATTATGATTAGTCTTTTGATTTACCGATGGATGCGCCGACTCATGTCTTAGATGCTGTGATTTTACAAGAAGACAGAAAAACTATGCATTCAATTAGTGGGAACTCCTCGCAATTCTCTGCGCCCTTCAAAAACTCGGTAATTCTATGGCGTGGATAATATTAATATTTTTACTGATTAACTCCTTACCTACTCGATATCAAACAAATCTTCGAATTTAGCTACCACAATACGAACAGGCAAACGAAAATTTGTAAACCAGGCGAAATTTTATCATAAAGTCCTATAGAAGACTGGGTAACAGACTTGGTAAACTAGATACTTAAAAAATAATAGCAAAATATTTGTACCAACAGTACTTATTAATGGCAAAAACATTCATATAGGCAATTTGAGGTAATCTTTTCTATCACTCCTGATAGCGGCAGTATTAGCGCGGTCGGAAATCTTTAAACACAATCTCTTTTTAACCCTTAACTGGTATCGTGGGGGCCGCGCAGACCCCATGCGTTTTATTTTTTTTTTTTGAATTTCTTAAAAACTACGCATAGTACGCGGCTGCCATTTTGAGTAATCTCATTACGTCGCGACACGCGGCGGGTGTCGGACGTTCGGCGCTGAAGCTTTTACCAGAGCGGAGCTACGTACGTTGCGGGGGCCGTGCGGACCCCATTATACCAGTTCCGTAAGTTTTTAGTAAATATTTTATTTAACTTATTTGTTTGTTTTACAGTTATTTTGCTAAGATGGCGAGACCTTTGAGTAATAGGGCTATAGAAGAAATACTGAACGAGGATTATGACTCCGAATCAGTACTCGGTGGCCATCTAGAAGAACAAATCAGTGACAATGATGGAACTAGCGATTGTGAGGAGCCGCCAACACAAGACTCAGATAGCAGTGAGGATCTGGGTTCAGAAATTGAAGCATGTTCTTCAAAGAGTGAAGATGAACCTGTTGCAGGACCGAGTCAGAGCAGTTACTATGGAAAAAATAAATACAAATGGTCTAAAAATCCACCAGCAGCTTCACGAACTCGTCAACATAACATCGTTAGACAAAGACCTGGATTGATTGGTCCAGCAGCGTCAAAAAATGAGATGACTACCAAAGAATCATTTGAACTACATACTTATAGATGGTAATATTATACAAATTATAACTAACTATACAAACGAAAAGATTACAGAGAGTTCAGAAAAGTATTCCACAGTGGCGTTTTGGACAAATCATGTTTCTGAAACGGAGATGAACGCTTTTATAGGTCTTATGTTACTGGCCGGAGTATTCAAATCTGGACATGAAGATGTAGAATCTTTGTAGGACACAGACGGAACTGGTCGCGAAATTTTTAGAATAACCATGGCATTGAAAAGATTTTTGTTCATTTTGGCAAATCTACGGTTTGATGATATTGCATCAAGGGAGGAACGAAAGACTGTAAATCGGGCGGCATTGATTTCTGAAGTGTTTGACAGATTTATAGAAAATTGTCAGAAGAATTACAGTTGTTCGGAATATATAACCATTGACGAAATGTTATGTACATTTCGAGGCCGATGTTTGTTCCGGGTTTACATGAAATCAAAGCCAGCTAAATATGGCATCAAAATATTATGCCTATGTGATGCTAAGACTCACTATTTATATAATGCTTTCATATATACTGGGAAACAGAATGATCGGCCCAGGTGTCAACAATCCATACCTACACAATCCGTACTACAGTTAGCTACTCCAATTTTTGGATCATAGCAGCAGATAATTGGATAATTGGAAATATAGCAGCAGATAATTGGTTTTCTTCAGTGGAGCTGGTAGATACATTGCTGGAAAAGAATTTGACTTATGTTGGGACATTGAGAAAAAATAAACGTGAAATCCCCTCCCAATTTCAACCAAATAAACAACGTCAACCTGGAACAACTATCTTTGGATTTACGGCGAGCAAAACACTAGCTTCTTTTGTACCGAAAAAGAATCAGAGTGTAATAATGATTTCTTCAATGCACCACGACCAAACTGTCAATGAAAGATCTGGGAAACCTGAAATAATAGAGTTTTACAATTCCACAAAAGGTGGAGTTGATGCTTTAGACCAAAAGTGCGCAAATTACTCTGTAGCTCGCAGAACACGACGTTGGCCAAGTGTAGTGTTTGCTGGAATGCTAAATATTGCTTGTGCGAACGGCTATGTGTTATGGAAAAGTTCAAATACTGAAAAAAAAATTTAAAAGGAAGAACTACATAAAATCAGCTGGGATGGAATTAATAAAAGAACATGTCATAAATCGGAAAGCTGAATATTCAATGTACCCACGAGAACTGCGAGAAAAGATTGATCGTTTAGTAGCATCTTATAATATAACTGCAACATCTGTGACTAATTCCACGCCTGAAGTTGCCACCTCGAGCCGAAATGATCTAAAAAGACGGGAAATTTGTTACAAAATGCAATAATTGCAAGCATTTCATTTGCAAATTGCACAGTAGCACAAAAGTACTGTGTGATAGTTGTCAAGACTGAAATTAGTCCACTTATAATGTTCCTAAACACTTCGGTTTGTAATTTTGTGTTGCTTTTTTTCTAATACGTTGAAATACTTATGTTTTAGTTTATTTTTTCAAAGTTGATTTTATAAGAAGTAAGAAAACATACATATCTTAGCTAAAGACTTTCGAAATAATAGTTTTTTTTTTATTTTTATAGTGGTAAGAAAAAAATACCAAAAAATTGTCCAAATTTTGTGATCTCTTGTAGTAAATAAGTTAAAAGAAGTATATGAATAAAAACTTATTAATTTCATAAAACAAGCTTGTTATTTGTCCTATCAAAATAATTCTTGAAAAAAATTGTAGACATTTGTATCCTAGAATCTAATTTTAATAGGGGGCTGCGCGGCTCCCACGATACTAGTTTCGTTAGTCAAATTTACGATACCAGTTAAGGGTTAAATCCCTGTCTAGATGGTTAACATCTACCACCAATATAAATATATTATTCATATTGCATTATTGAGGGGATTTGTTGAAATACAATCATCTTAATTGCTTATAGCTTACGCCTTCATGTCACAACTACCGTTTCAAGTTTACATTTCAATATTCATTAAGTTACAATTCTCAATATGCTTCTGCTTCCCAAACGCTTTGGTAAGTACCTATGTCGGCTGCATTCTCATTTGTCGGAACATACTCGACCTCAATTTGTCCGCATTTGTGTTTCTCCCGTATATAGTGGTATCGAATGTCGATGTGTTTGCTTCGTTTCTGCCTCAAGGCATTTTTTACCATAAATTGCGCACTTTGGTTGTCACACAAAATCAAAGTAGGGCCTCTTGTATATTCCAGCCCAACTCATTCAACAGACCACGAAGAAAAACTATTTCTTTAGTACCTGGGCATAGTGCTATGTACTCAGCTTCCATCAAACTTAACGCAACAACAGGCTGCTTTCGCGACTCCCAAGCTATTGCTCCACCAGCCATTGTAACAAAATAACCTGTATAGGACTTCCTGTCCAAGCTGTCGCTACCCCAGTCAGCGTCTGTGAAACACATAAAATTCTCAAAATTAGCAGAAAAAGTTAATTTACCATAAGGGGTTTTCTTCAAATATCGAAAAACGTATTTTGCCGCCTGCATATGCTCTGTATGCGGATGTGAGTTATATTGAGATAACTTTGACACCACATGCGCGATATCCGGACGAGATATGACAGCCAGATACATCAGCCCGCCAATTAGACTTTGGTAGTCCTTCGCCTTCAAGTCACTGCACTGCTTGTCACATTTATGAAGCACCGTGCCTGGAGTCCATGGAGTTGCCGCTGGCTTACAACCTTCCATGCCCCATTGTTGAAGAAGTTGCTCGATATATCGCTTCTGATGTATAGTGATGTCACCTCGATCACCATCCCGTTCAACTTCCATCCCCAAATAAAATGATACCTGCCCGCGATCGACCGTTTCAATGCATAGATTCAACGTTGCTATTATACTCAGCATCTCATGCTTGTTTGAGCATGCCAAGATCATGTCGTCTACGTAGAGACCAATAATACTAACATAGGCATTACCACGACGAATATAAACCGATGGGTCCGACTTGCACCTTACGAATCCCATCTTCAGCAATATTTGAGTAACTTTCCGGTTCCATTCTCGACCGGCTTGCCTCAGGCCATATAAGGCCTTTTAAAGTCTGCATACCTTATTAACATTTTTCGAATCTCCAAACATGGGTGGCTGACACATATAAACCGTCTCCTCCAAATCGTCGTTCAAGTATGCAGCAACAATGCCTATGTGGTTAACCAGCAACTTGTGTTTCACGGCCAATGCCAAAATTAGGCGAATTTTTGAATGACGTACCACCGGAGCAAATGTTTCGCAGTAATCCACATTGTATTTTTGTGCGCAACCCATCGCAACTAGCCTCGCCTTAAACTTCTCAATTGAGCCATCCGGATTACGTTGTATTGCGAAAACCCATTTACAGCCGATAACATTTTTATGAGCTGGTCGATCTACCAAATCCCATGTTGCGTTCCGCACCAACGATTCATACTCTACTCTCATTGCCTCTTTCCACCTGTCAGCATCTTTATAGCTTAGCGCCTCACTGACCGTGTTCGGATTTTCAATAACAGAGTTCAGCATCTCCGGACCAGCCTCTGTACAATAGACTTTTCTCGGCCTTCCTACACCTCCTGTACGCACCATTTTTGGCCTTCCTCGCTTTCTCTTGTTATTGTTTACAGCAACAGCCTCCTCGTAGTCAGACTCAGTCTCAGCTCTTTCATGTTCTTCACACTCGCTGCCTTCGTCTTTACGCTCGCCACGTCTGTCTTCGCTTACCAACGCTTCTTCAGCGCTACTTGGTTTTGTTTGAAGTTCAATAAAAAATGGTTCTTCATTGACATCACTGTCCCTTAAATTTAATTCAAATGAATTTTCAAAAAATATAACATCGCGTGCAATTGTGATTTGATTCGTTTGTAAGTTAATAAATCGATAACCTTTCGTAGTTGGGTGATAGCCAACAAACTTTAGCTTAACCCCTTTCGGCAAAAACTTACTACCGCGTGGTCTTGGCTCCTTTTGCAGAACCACTGCATCACAACCAAACGTACGTAGATGTTCAACCGATGGTTTCCGCCCATGCCATTTCTCGTAAGGTGTAACTGCAACTAAAACTTTTGTAGAACACCTGCTTCTAATATCTGTGGTCATAAGCAATAATCGCCTAAGTCGACTTAAGAAAGAAATGAATTATGTATACTAGCATATTCAACTAATAAAACTGTATATTTACGCGAAGTTCCTATCACTCTAACTATTTTTTTAGTGTAAATATTAATAAAAACATATTAGCCTAACTCGCAACGAAGCGCTATTGCATTTACTATATGAATCTAAGTATACTTAAGAAGATGGTCAATTACAATAATGTTATATTTAAATGGCCTATAATAACTTAAGTTGTTTTTGCACCTAAATTTTTTTTAAGTTTGTCATACACAAGAGAGCTGACATAAGAGCCAAAGTGAAGGTGAGTGTTTATTACAAATTGAAAATATATATAAGCATGCACTATCTCTTCAAAAGTTGTTAATGCATTTTTGTTGTGAGTTTTTAAGAGAGCTATATCTTCATACGCGACAAATGCGAATGACATATGCTCTTATTCTTTTTGCAAAGTGCAGTTAGATTGGTATGCCTAAAGCGCCATTTTAAAATCATTTGAGTTAAGCAATTTCCTGTGATTAATGCAGAGGTTATAAGAGGTCAGAAAAAAAGTTTCGGTAAAATTGAATATTTTCTGAACTAAAAAAATTTAATAAAGTAATTAATAAAAATATTTAACATTAATGAATTGGAAAACGAAGTAAATGTAACAGGTAAGATTGAACAAACAAATAGCTTTGCTAAGTTGCTTAAATTTTTGCAATTAATAGGTTATGATGAAAGCAGTCACATCTCGTTTTTAGAGGGCAGTGGGGCTGATTTACTAACAAATGTTTCTAATACTCCACTATGCAGTGAGAATAAGGCAGATAAATGAAATTTACAGGAAAATCTCCGTTTTGACAGTGATAACTCAGTCCTAGATTCCGACTATGAGGACTCAACTTCTACTAATAATGGAAATAGTAGCAATTTAGATGATGATGAACTGCTCAACGAGGCCCGACTACATCCCAAAGAGCTTATTCGAGGAAACAATCATGCACAAGACCGAACTTGGGAAAAGCATACGTTAATGTAAAGAGGGTTGTTGTGTCGGAAAGAAAATTGAGACCTCTTATTATTGATTGTCGCATGAAGTGCAAATCAAAGGTTCCGCTTGCATTTCAGAAAAGCATTTTTAATAAATATTAGTCGTTGGGTACGTACAATCAGATAATTTTTTTCATTGGTTCCTTAATTGAAATCAACGACAAAAAAACTCAATATATGCAAAAACACCCTGAAAGGCCACGTGAGCAAAAATTTCAGGCTGCTTATTATGTTGAGTTCGAAGGCCAAAGAGTGCAGGTATTCCAAAAATGCTTCCTACAGTGTTTTGATGAGAGTGCCAGTTTCGTCAAAACTGTTTTGAAGAAGAAATTACACTATCCTAACAGTGACCTTGTTGATAAGCGTGGATCAGGTGGAGGAAAAAATATACTTACGGATGATAAAGTTCAACTTGTAAAGGACTACATAAACAGCTTTCCAAAATACGAAAGTCACTATACCAGGAGAGATACAAGTTGCCAATACTTACATGCAGTATTATCCCTGGCCCAAATGTATACTTTGTTTTGCGATAAATACAAAGCCAACGTAGTTAGTGTTTCCTCATACAGTGGTATTTTTAAAAGTAAGTTGCATCTTTAAGGCCTTTCTACACGATATGGTTTGTACATATGACTTGTCATTCTTTCTACACTCACGTATTGTCGTATGACTTCCAATGCTTTAAGTAGTTCAATTTATTTGCTTTTTTCTTACAATAAATAAATAACTGCAAAAATGTTGCCAACAAATTAAGGAATAGGTTAATGTAGTTATGTGTCAGGCGAAAATAGAATCGTTTCTATTTTGTATCTGCAGCTTTCTAAAAAAACATATACATATGACAAAACATATAGTGTAAGAAGCCTTTTACGCTTCTTATAATTATTTAGTTAAAAAATGTTTTACAGCCATGAATATAAAATTTAAGAAGCCAATGCTTGATACTTGTTCTACGTGTGAAAAATTTAGAGCTAAAATTGCTATTGCTAAACAGGAATCCGATGATATTCTACTACGTGATTTAGAAAAGGAACTCTTAGCCCATCAGAGTAAAGCAGATTTTGCATATGAGTCAAAAAGAAATGACAAAACTTGCTCTTCCGATGATCCTAAAGTTAAAGTGTACTTTTGATTTGCAGTAGTGCTTGCCTACCCCATACTTAAGAAACTCAATAAGTTTCTACAAAAGGCAGCTTTGGACCTATAATTTAACCGTACAACTGGCACCCCACATTGCTTTATATGGCATGAGGCACTTTCTGCCCGTGGCGGCAATCAAATCGCATCATGCTTATTCAAACATATAAACAATCTTCCACAAGTTAATCATGCAATCTTTTATAGTGATTCCTGTATGGGACAAAATAAGAATTCATTCGTGTGTGCAATGTTCACATTGGCTCTTGAAATTAACCCCACTTTAGAAATTAATGATCACAAATTTTTAGAACCTTGGCACACGCACATGGAATGCGATGTGGATCACGCTGTGATAGACATAAATACATCATCCACGTCACTGGTACAATTTTATAAGAAGTGTACGTTGCAGAAATCCGTTCAACGTAATTGAAATGAACTTACAAGATTTTTTTTGATTTCCAGCTTTTCTTAAAAACAAAGCTAATGTGGAGAACCAATAATCTAGATGGGGGAAAATTCGTTTGGAAAGATATTAGATGGCTAAGATTTACAAAGAGAAATATTGCAAAAATTCTTTATAAAACCACTTTAGACGAATATGCTCCTTTTAAAACATTGAACTTGTTACAACGTGGTGTAAATTCAATAGCAATAAGCGACATATCAATGTTAACACAAGACATTAAGATCAGCTCAAAAAAGAAAAAGGATCTCCTTGATTTACTACCATTTGTAAATCCATGCTTTCATCCTTTTTATAAAAGTTTGTTAACAGATAACTCAACTGATGTACATCCAGATTTATTAGAAGGTGAATCAGAAACCGAATAACTTCGACTGATATACATATTATACTTATACTTTTAAATAAATAAATATTACATATAAATATTACAAAAATAAGTTTTCGGAAAATGTCATTTAGTTTAAAATAATGAATTTGTAAAATTCCTTTTTTTTTTAAATAAACTCGTATTAGTGAAATGGACTAACTCTTTATCTTGATAAATTTATATATGCAATAGCTCCTTAACTCAATATGTGCCACACAAACAGCAACCAATTCTTTTACAATAAAAGCCTTAGTCAACATAGTCATTCTTATATCATATGTTATGTTTGCAATAAACACTTTTATTTCTTTTTATTAAATATCTCCTAAACAAAGGCAAGTTTCATTATAATTGTTTAACTGAGCATTGTGCTTGAAATGATCAATAATTATGTATTTACAGTTTTTTAAAGCTTCTTTCTACATTTCTCAGAAACGCTTCTGAATATAAAAAGCTATTTATCTCGGAAGCAAAGTTAACGACTTAGGCGATTATTGCTTATGACCACAGATATATACCGCCGTGCTTACCGCTTCAGCCCACAATGATTGTGGCATTTTAGAAGAGCTTAATAAGCATCGCGCCATTTCCACCAAAGTTCTGTTGGCTCTTTCAGCCACACCGTTTTGCTGAGGGCTGTACGGCACAGTGGTTTGATGCCGAATGCCTTTATCACGTAACCAATTTTCAAACTGAGAGTTGACGAATTCTCTCCCATTGTGACTACGAATCGTTTTTATTTTGCGGCCAGTCTGCTTCTCCGCGGTCGCAGCAAAAAGTTTAAACATATCAAATGCTTCGGATTTTCTTTTTAAATAATAAACCGCAGTATATCGCGAGTAATCATCTATAAATGTGATAAAATACAATGCACCACCAACCGAATTCACACCCATAGGCCCGCACAAGTCCGTATGTACAAGTTCTAATACACTTTTTGTGTAAACGCCGCTATATTTCACATAAGGCTTACTATGGATTTTGCATACCGCGCACATAAAGCATTCAATGCTTTTTGAAATTTTAAAGTTCAAACCATTTACCATATTCATTTTTGAAAGTTTATTTAAATCACTTGTATTTATGTGACCAAACCGCTTATGCTAATCACTCGCGTCATCACTAACTCCATTTACACAGTCCGCACTTTTGCGCACTAAAACGTTAGCAACATGTATGCCATTTTCCAATGCACCAGTAAGAATTGTTTTTTTTTTATTTTTGTTTTGCACTATGGCATTATTTTCTGTAAATGTGATGACATTTCCACTCTCTGCAGCTTTAGCGATGGAAAAAAAATTGGAATGTAAATCAGGTACATACCAAACGTCTCTCAAATTAACAGTTGTGTACTTTGTTTTCAAATTAACCGTACCCCTTCCGCGTGCATAAACGCAAGCACCTGAAGCTAAAACTATTCTATGTTTTACACAAACAAGAGAACTAAACAATTTAGCATCTTTCCACATGTGAGACTGTTCAAGGTATATTCTTCAAGTTTAATTTTATTTAATTTATTTTATTATACTGTAGAGTATATAATTTTGTATGTTCAAATTATATTCTGCAGCGGCACGTCCGTTCGCGAAAAAGTCAAAGCAAAAAGAGAGCGAAAAAGCGGGTGCGCAACATATGGGAAAAAGCAAATGTCAAAAGTAACGGGGTTGCCATATTAGCATTTTATTGACCAGCTTTGCATTCAGTCGTAACATTCCGCCTACCTCGTCCAGGTCCTGCGACGAAATAAGGGACCAGCCGCCCACCGTAAAGACATCAGGTGTCCTCCATAGGCAGCAGTACTAACTTTGATATGGCTCGCTTGATTATGGAAGTTGGCGTACGAATGGTTGCCACTCTGACAACGTCGTCAGTTCCTGGATGCACGTCTATTATACGACCCAACGTCCACTGAGTGGGAGGAGCGCGCTCGTCGCGTATTAAGACCAAGTCTCCGGGTGATAGATAGGTGCTAGTTTGATGCCATTTGCGTCTTACTTGTAGTTCTCGCAAGTACTCACAACTCCATCGGGCCCAGAAATGTTGTTGCATTTGTTGAAGCTGTTTCCACCTTTTGAGTCGATTTGGATTAACATCAAGTAAACTTGGTTCGGGAGTAGCGACTAACGGACCGCCCACCAAAAAATGACCAGGGGTCAGCGCAGCTAAGTCCGTTGCGTCTTCTGTTAGTGCCGAGATCGGCCTCGAGTTAAGCACTGCTTCCACTTTCTTTAAAAGAGTATAAAATTCTTCAAATGTTAGCTTCGCGCTGCCAATTATGCGCTTTAAATGATGTTTCATGCTTTTTATACCCGCCTCCCAGATGCCTCCGAAATTTGGAGATCCAGGTGGTATGAAATGCCATGTTACTCCCCAAGTTGGCACGTACCGTGCTGCCGCCTCAAGCTGTTGTCGAAAGCTGGCCAGATCTGCTTTTAGTTCCGCATCGACTCCTACGAACGTTGTAGCACAGTCGCTGTATATGTCCGAACTGTATCCACGGTGTGCAAAGAATCTTCGAAGGGCTGCAAGAAACGCTGCAGTGTTCAAGTCGCTAACCAGCTCCAGATGAATTGCTCGGGTGCTGAAGCATACGAATAGGGCAACATAGCCCTTGTAACATTGATGGCCTCTGCCTTTCGCGCTGCGAATCTGGTACGGTCCACCGTAATCGAGACCACAATGACTAAAAGGTTTTGCTGCGTTGCAGCGATGCGTGGGAAGACTTCCCATGATTTGGGTCGAGGGAACACCTCGGTGACGAAAACATTTTATTCAACGATGAATGAATCGTCTGATTGACGAACGAGCGTCAATAATCCAGTATCTTCTTCTTATAAAGTTGAGAGTCGATTGAACGCCGCCGTGCAACGTATAGTCATGCGCTTGACTGATCAGTAACGTGCACAGAGGATCCTGTTTCGGTAACAAGCATGGAAACTGTTCATAGAAAGGCATGTTTGCGTTCTTCAACCGCCCGTTTAAACGCAAAATACCATCGTCATCCAAAACTGGGTTCAATTTGAGGAGCTTGCTCTTCTGGCAAGTCGGTTTGCTAGAACGAAGACAGGAGATCTTATTAGCGAAATGAATCTGCTGAACATACCTTATCCAGAATTGCAAGGCCGCGGTTCTTTCAGTCACAGTGCACCATAGAGTTGTTTCATGGGGTCGCTTCATCAGTGCGGCAAGGAAACGCTGACACCAAGATGTGACTGTCAATAGCTTGTTGAGATTCGAGTATTTTTGGAGCAATGTCGTGAGCATGGTTGGTTTGGACTCTTCCGGAATCGTCACTGGGGAGAGAACTAATTCTTCGTCTGGATCTGTCGAACCGTTGTGTTGTTCAGGCCAGGTGCTTGAGTGACGATTTAGCCACGGAGGTCCCCGCCACCACAGCGACAACCCTGCGAGCTGAGACGGGAAAATGCCCCGGGATGCAATGTCGGCTGGGTTCGTTGTAGTAGGTACATACTTCCAAGCGTTGATTGGTGTTAACTCTTGGATTTGAGTTACACGATTGCTGATGTATTGCTTGTGTTTACCAGGATTTGATCGAATCCAGCTGAGCGTGGTTTTGGAATCCGACCAACAGTAAAGTCGAATCGCTGGGAGTTGCAGTGTTGACAGCACTTTGGCGGCTACTTTCGCTGCGAGTCGAGCAGCATTTAGCTCCAAACACGGGATGGTTATCTTCTTCAGTGGTGCCACCTTAGTCTTAGCGGTTAGAATTGATATTTTTACATCATTACCTGAAGTTTCCACACGAAGGTACGCGACAGCAGCATATGCCACAGTAGAGGCATCAGAAAATACATGCAGTTGGTAACTGGATACACTGGGCTCAGCTCCAACCCACCTGGGCACTTTGAGTTCTCTGATTTGAGGCATTTCGTCTCTAAAGCGTCGCCATTCTTGTTGAAGTGGATCAGGAATGGGATCGTCCCAATCGACACCCGATAACCACAGCTGCTGACAAATAGCTTTACCTTTAACTACGACAGGTGCTAGTAGACCCGGCGGGTCATAGATTTTGGCCACATCGGACAATTGCTGCCTCTTTGTGACGTCTCCAATGATAGGTGTTACGTTTGTCTTGTAACCGATGCTGTCAGTGTCGCACAGCCAATAAATTCCTAGAGCGTTTGTTTCGCTATCAAGATTTAAGTTGCGGGACAGCCCAAGGTTTTCGTCTTCAGTGTACAGATGGCGCATAAATTCAGTAGAGTTGGACATCCACTTCCGAAGGTTGAATCCGCCGCGCTGCAAAAGCTGTTGTAGATGGCGTTGAATATTCAGAGCGTCTTCCACGGTTGCGGCACCATGCAGGCAATCATCCATGTAAAATGACTCCGTTAATATTTTTGATGCTGCCGGAAAATCGTGTTCTTCATCCGTAGCAAGCGTGTGCAGAACCTTAATGGTGAGATAGGGCGAACAATTTAAGCCGTAAGTTACAGTGAGCAACCGGTAAATGGCTGGATTGCCCTGTTTGTCACGCCAGACAATCCGCTGCATATCAGCATCAGGTCTGCTGACTAAAATCTGGCGATAACATTTTTCAATGTCCGCTATGAACACAACTCGACGCATTCGCCATTTTAAAATGATGGAGCTTAAGTCGCTCTGCAGCTTGGGTCCAACATGAAGACAGTCGTTTAGAGAAATTCCACCTTTGTATTTCCTTGAAGCATTAAATACAGTGCGAAGCTTCGTCGTAGTGCTACCCTTTTTGTACACACCATGATGAGGAATGTAACATACTGGATGC
This sequence comes from Anastrepha obliqua, assembly GCF_027943255.1. NCBI lineage: Eukaryota > Metazoa > Arthropoda > Insecta > Diptera > Tephritidae > Anastrepha > Anastrepha obliqua. Next base: position 39,861,980 of record NC_072897.1, on the reverse strand, counting down.
GCAAAATCGTCAGATAGGACTGGCTCCATATGACCAAGATTTCTGTACTCAGCCATAAACGCTGTATACATTTCATTCAGTGTGGCATTGTTTTGAAGGCGCGCTTGTTGGTATGCGAATAGTCGAAGGGCATCTGATTTAGAATCGGATAGAGCAGCAAGGTCACAGGACTCCTTAAAGGGATATTGAACGTGATAGCGCCCGGAAAGATCGCGACACACTGTACGCTCAAATAGCTTCTCGCAGTAAATTTCGTCTTGCGTCATGAGGATGAGCCTTCCACGTCCTCACATTCATTGAACTTCCACAGTTGCTGAACCAAATTGTTGAGCTCAGTAGTGGCTGTAGCGCAAAACGTGGTGGCCAGGAGTAGTGTAGATGTGTGGGGCAGACGCCCGTAGATTACCCATCCTAAGTGAGAATTCTGTGCGGTAACTTTGTTGATGGCAGAGCGTTTGATGTCGTTGCGCAAAAGGAGACCGTAGAGGTCTGCGCCGATGATGACATCAATAGACCCTGGTTCGAAGAAGTTTGGATCGGCTAATGGCAGATAGAGAAATTCCGAATATGGTTTTGGATCGACACGTTTTAACGGCATGAGATGTCCCAAGCGGGGCAGGACCAGAGCCGAACAATCGATGTTGAACTCGGGTTCTGTAAGTGAATGTAATGAGAAATGAACTACGCCATTAGACTCACCTACACGGCAGCCGCCTATACCGGTGATGGGTACTTGAAGACGGGCTCTGCGAAGGTGTAGTTGTTGAACTGCAAACTCGCTGATGAAAGATGCCTGTGATCCATTGTCCAGAAGCGCCCGCAGTTGGAGTTCGTGCCCTGTGGGAGAGCGTATTCCAATAACCGCAGTTGCAAGCAGAACAGATGTGAGATCATTTGTGTTTGGTGTTTGTATGAAATAATCGGAACGCGTATGATGAGCAGCAACCTTGTTGGGTTGCGTAGAAAGACTGTCATGCAACAGTGTATGATGTTTTTGCATGCACCTTTGGCATGTATAAGTAGATGAGCACTCGTCAAGAGTGTGGCCTGGTTTTAGACAATTTTTGCAAAGTTTTGCCTTATGAACCAGATCGAATTTTGCTGAAGATGTTTTCTTGCGGAAATCCGGGCAGTACATAAGCGTATGCTTACCCGAACAGCATGAGCATCGGCCAAAGCTCGTTTGATGACTTCGCACAGCTTGATTGTGTGGTGATTTTTGTGAAAAATCTTTCGATTTATTCTTGGCAGCTGCCCCCACTGCTTCCAATCCAAGAATGCGTTTTTGTAAGAACGCGACTAAGTCGCTGTAAACAGGCAGCTCACTTGGACTACCAAGACTCATCTCCCATTCTTTAACTGTGGCAGAATCGAGCTTTTCGGTGATTAGAAAAATTAGCCAATCATCCCACTGAGCTGTTGGACGGCCAAGCTGTTGTAACGCACGCATTGACTCAGTCACGGTGTCCAACAGTTTTCGCAGTCTCGTTTCGGATTCTGTGGGCATTGCCGTCAACTTGACAATGTTTCGCAAGTATGACTTCACAAGTCGTCGTGTGTTATCATATCTTTGTTGGAGTAGGTCCCACGCGATTATAAAATTAGCGTCTATAACCGAAAAACTCCGAAGCATAACCTCCGGCTCGCCCTGTACGCTGCTTTTGAGATAGTGCATTCGTTGCACGTTGGAGAGTGTCGTATCCGTCCACACTTAAAGCACTTTATGTTGTTGCTGTACCTACTGGAAGTTGTGGTTTCCTTCGCTCTTCGCTCTTCCATTTTCCTTTTGTCTTGTTCTGCTGCTGTTACCGCTGCCAGCGCCTCTGCCGCTACCGACACCAATCTCACTCCTTACGACTCTGCTACTGCTGCTGATTTCACCGTTTGTACCTCTGCCGCTGCTGATGTTTTTATTTCGAAAAATTCCAACGCGCCTTTTCGATTCGTTTGCCGAAAAAGCTGTTTCTGCACTACTACATATGTCGCCGTGCCTTTGCTCCTCTTCCAGAATCTTCGCGACGAGATTATCCAATTTGGGCAATGCGTCCCTGCTCTCGATTGCCACCACAAAATTCTCCATTTCGTCTGGTAATGAGCAAAGCAACAAAATTGATAAAAAATCGTCCTCCATGGATATGCCAACTTCTTTTAAGTCATCTACAATACAGCAGAACTCCTTCAATTGAGCTGAAAACTTCTCACTGCTTCTGAATTGAAATCGGAACAGTTTTTTAAATAGGTTAACTTTCCTACACGCTGTATCTGCCTTGTAGAGCGCGTTCAACGTGTCCCATGCACTTTTTGTTGTGATACAGTTTTTAATATGTATCAGCTCACTTGGCTTGACGCTCAACGTTATAGTAGCGAGAGCCTTCCTGTCGCATACTATCCAGATGGTCTTTCCAGGCTCCTCCTCCGGACACTTATCCACGACTGCACTCCACAAATCTAGAGTGATCAGTAAACTCTTTAACTGAATACACCAAGTGGTATAATTTTCCCCACTTAATTTTTCGATGTTGGCTAAAGCGTTAGCCATTTTATCGCGACTATTGCTTTTAACACCGGATAAGCAAATCAACCGAATTATTACAACTTCTATTTATGTATGTTGACCGTGAACTTAGAACCCCAAGTCGATACCTGGCCCCATAGCCATTTGAAGCAGTATTTCCGCGCAGAGAAAGAAAAAGTCGTGTCGATGTAATTCACGTTTTTATTCTAAGTTCCGTTTTTACATTTTTGGCTTCGCCTACTATCTAATGTATAATTGTACAAGTACAAAGTTCCATGTAATTGTTCGTATAAGAGAGCAGGATTGGTTTGCAGAGTTGTATTTATAATTCAACACCGTTTTTGTTGTTACCATATTATCCTACATAAACAACAGGCGCGTAAAATGTAATATTAGTACGTTCTTAAGTAGTCCGTGGCAGGGGAATACTTAGCGCACCACAGTCGACAATAACAATTACAGTAACAAAATAAAAAGCGGATCTCAAGTTACGCAGGCATAACAACGGGAGCGCTTGCTAGCAGAAAAAATGTCCGCTCTGATTTTCAGCCTTATGTTGCCCACAGTTGTAAAAGATATTAACTTGTCCGGAACAATATTTGACAAAGATTTTGAAATATGTGCTTATGCTGGCACATATCATGGCAAAAAACAAACTAATTCCCATATTCAAGCTGCTAGAAACAAAAGCAAAACTTATAGGACTCAAGGTCAACGTTTATGCTTCGCTCAACACGTAATATGGATGTCAACATTCTAGCTATAGATAATTTTGTTTTTGAAAGCGTAAATAAATGCAAATACTCAGGATTCGTCCCATTACCGACTAAAGACACATCAATTGCAATAAATGAAATAATTACGAGTAAATCTGCTAATAAGACGTACTATGCAAATATAAAATTTTTCAGATCAAAAGTTTTATCACCAATGCAGAAAATCAAGATGTATAAAACTTTGAACCAGTTCTTACTTCTTCTTTTTAATTGGCGCGCTAACCGCTTACGCGATTTTGGCCTAGTTTAACAAAGCGCGCTAGTCGTTTCTTTCTCGTGCTTACCGGCGCAGGTTGGACACACCAAGTGAAGCGACGTCCCTTTCCAACTGTCCCACGCAGAGGAGGCCTTAATCTTCCTCTGCTACCACCAGCTTCGTACTAATACTGCGATAATTGGCACAGATTGCAGGATCACCCTTCTTATGAAATGGGCAGAGCACACTTAAATTCCAGTCGGCAGGCGCTCATTCATCCGACCATATTTTGCCTAGAAGCTGATGCATGCACCTTACCAGCTCCTCGCGGCCATGTTTGAATAGTTCAGCCGTCAGTCCGTCGGCGCCCCCTCACATTCTCTGTGATATGCGCAGCTGTCTCTATTTAACAGGTTCGAGAAGAGTTCCCTCCATAATTACAGTAAGCTCTGTATGTCAGCCACAAGATCGCCGTGTTTGTTCTTATAGAAAAGCACCAGGGTCCTAAAATCTTCTGTAAGCCGCCGAACTTTCTAGTAGAATTTTCGTGCGTTGTTCCTATTGGCCAGCATCCCAAGCTCCTCACACTCACGTATTTCGGCCTCTCGTTTCTTCTGTCCGATAATACGTAACTCTTCCTTCTTTAGCTCCCGGTAGCGATCCCACATGGCTCGCGTTGCGCCCGATCGCTGCGTGGCTCTATAGGCGGCAACCTTTCTTTCTGCGGCAGCATGACGTTCCTCGTCGTGCCAACTGTTTTTCGGGCTCGCCGGAATCCGAGAATAGAGAACGAAAAATGGTGCTCCATTGTTCGTGCATACGGTTTGTTGGGCAGTACTCTCCGAGAGCAGGAGTGAGAGTCAAGTGGCTGTCTGGCTGTCTGTTGTGATTGCAGCTGAACATTTTTTGCGTAGGTAGAATAGGTAGTAAGGATTTTGCTGCACAAAGGCGAGTGCGTAGTTTCGCTGCAACAAGGTAATGCTCCGAGTCGATGTTGGGTCGTTGGATCGTACGTACATCTAAAACACTAGAAGCGTGTCTTCCATCTATCACAACATGAGCGATCTGGTTTCGCGTTTTTCGATCAGGGGACAGCCAAGTAGCTTGGTGGACCTTTTTATGCGGGAATCTGGTGCTACAGACTACTATGTTTCGGGCCCGTTACCGGATGTTTCTTTGTGCTGAATTTTCCGACTGTGGGACCAAAAATTCCCTCCTTGCCCACCTTGGCGTTGAAGTCGCCAAGCACGATTTTTATGTCGTGGCGGGGGAGCGCTCATAGGAACGTTCCAGGCGCTCATAGAAAGAATCTTTGATCGCATCGTCCTTTTCTTCCTTCGGGGTGTGGGCGCAAATTAGCGAGATGTTAAAAAATCGCGCTTTGATGCGGATTATTGCGAGACGCTCGTCCACCAGAGTGAACGACAGTACTTGGCGACGAAGTCTCTCTCACACAACAAATCCGACACCGAATTTGCGCTCCTTTACATGGCAGCTGTAGTAGACGTCTCAAGGTCGTATGGTTTTTTTGCCTTGCCCTGTTCATCGCATCTCTTGGATGACAGTGATGTCAGCCTTTACTCTCACGAGGACCTCAACCAGCCGGGCAGAGGCACCTTCCCCATTAAGGGACCGGACACTCCAGGTGCATGCCCTCAAATCGTAGTCCTTAGTTTGTTTGCAGGGGTCGTCATCAGTATAGGAAGTTCCCATGCGATGTTTTGTACATGTTTTCATTGGGGGTCCTTACTTATGGTGTGGAAATCTGGACACTGAAAGTTATTGATATAAGCCAGTTATTGCTGTGTGAAAGAACCGTAATAAAAAAATCTACAGTCCTATTCTGCTTGAATACGGCACGTATCGCAATCGCTACAACAGCGAAATTGAAAACCTTATAGGTGGTGAAAATGTAATACGTTTTATTAAAGCGCAGCGGACTAGCGGATTGGAGACATCATACGAATGACCAACGAAAGAGTCCAAAAAAGATTGTCTACTTTGCGTCCAATTTGAGGAAGAAAGAGATGCCGGCAAAGCCGACTTAAAATCGATGGAAGTTCGTAATTGGAGAAATTACGCAAGAGAGAGACTGAATTGGAGGGGAATTGTTGACGAAGCGATGGTCGACCACAGGCTGAGAGAGAAAAAATGTTAGCAGTGCGAAATATGGCAAACGCCGATGTAGCAAGACTGCGTATTTTGCTCCCACAAGCAGCAAAGCTTAACCTCATTAGGGAAAACTGTTGCCTGTCGAAAGCGGGCGGTTGTAGTCTCTTAAAAATAAGTCAAATCCAGCTGATGGGATACAAAGGTCCATCTTCACAAGCCTAACTCGGGGCTTTAAATAAGGACGTAAAAGATGCTGGCCATGAATTCTTAACGGTCAGAAGGCCACAACTTTTAACTCGAGCAACAATACCACATGCACTCTTACTAAGCGAGCCGACTTCATGGAGTGAACAAAGTAAAGCCCTAATAAGCATGACCTACCTAACAAACTACAAAAGCGCAACAACAGATACACCTATAACCACTCTCCCGTCATTCTACTCAGCTACAATAACTACGAGGTGTGTTCAAAAAGTATCGCGAATTTTTCATTTTCGCAGGTTACATATATTCAAATTTCGATTTTAATGTGACGATATGTTGGTACTCATGTCTCTCACTCATGCCGACGAGTTCGGCCATTTTGAATGTTCCGTTAATTGTTGACAGCTGCACGTGCAAGTTTCGGCTCGTTTTCGATTTCTACCTATTCAAAAAGATGCATCAAAGAACCTGTTTATGTGAAAAGCGAAATTAAGTTGCGGATGCATTCCGAATGTTGACTGTGTCATACGGAGAAGCTACTTTGGACCAAAGCAACGTTTATCTCTGGTACAAAATGTTCTTAGAAGGCCCAGAAGGTGTGAACGACGAAAAGCGTGCCGGACGTCCAACAGACGAAAAAATTGATGAAGTGAAGAAAATGGTATTGGCCAATCGTCGAATCACCGTTAGAGAAGTTGCTGAGAACCTAGACATATCGATTGTCTCGTGCCTTTCGATTTTTTTCAATGATTTGGGCATGAGACTTGTCGCCGCAAAATTCATACTAAAACTGCTCAATTTCGACCAAAAGCAGTATCGCATGAACATTAGTAATAAAATGTTGGACTCTCTCCGCGACGACCCATATTGCTCCAGAGGGTCATAACTGGTGACGAATCGTGGGTTTATGGTTATGACGTGGAAACCAAAGCTCAATCATCTCAATGAAAGCTGCCGCACGAGCCAAGACCGAAAAAAGCGCGCCAAGTTCGGTCGAATGTAAAAGTTTTGCTTACCGTTTTCTTCGATTGCAGGGCCGTTGTGCATCATGAGTTCTTGCCACAGGGTAAAACGGTCAATAAGGAATATTACCTGCAAGTTATGTGCAATTTGCGCGAAGCAATCCGCCAGAAACACCCGGATGTGTGAAAGAACAAAAATTGCCTCTTGCATCACGATAACGCCCCTGATCCCACATCGTCGCTTGTGCGCGACTTTTTGGGCAAAAACAACACACTAATAATGTCACAGCCTCCATATTCCCCAGATCTGGCCCGCTGTGACTTTTTCTTGTTCTCGAAACTGAAGAGGCCCACGAATGGACGACGCTACGCTACGATTGACGAGATAAAGACGTCATCTAAGGAGGAGCGGAACAAAATAAAAAAAATGATTTTTGAAGTGCTTCGAAGATTGGAAAAAACGTTGGCACAAGTGCATAATATCTCATGGGGATTACTTCGAAGAGGGCAAAATAGATATTAATGAATAAATACATAATTTTTGAAAAAACACAGAGTTCGCGATACTCCAACAAAAACACGGCAGTCCTAACTACACAAAAGCGGTACCGCAACTCCCCAAGTAAGCAAAATGATTATATACATAGCACAAAAAACATAAAAGCAAAGACACGACAACAAACCAAAAACAAGCTAACGTCATATTGGCTCAGCCAAAAACATCGTGAAACATGTCTGAATTGCTCTGAGATGACAAACCAAATAAAGACCCAACCGATAACAGTGGAACAAAAAATCCAACCCATAGTTAAAAAACGCAAGCCTCCCCGATTTACATACAAAACGTAGAACAGCGACTCGATTCACACAATTATACTGCAATAGTCAAAATATTAAAGGAGAAAAAACCCCAGTGTTATACTTTTTAATTAAAGGAAGAAAGATGATTCAAAGTATTCCTTAAAGGAATGCATTCGTCGGCTGATAAAGACAAAGTTAGGCAGGAACTACTGGAATTAGGCCCCTAAGTAACAAATATTCAAAATATTCTGCAAAAGGGCACCAAGAAACCGTTGCCATGGTTCTCATTGGAGATGAAGCAAGGGGCAAATAATAAAGATATTTATTCAATAAATAATCTACTACACCGCAAAATAAGTTTTGAATTACCTCATCAAAAGAAAAAAATTCCACAATGCACAAATTGTCAAAAGTACGGACACACTGAAAACTTTTGCACAAAAAACCCAGTTTGTGTAAAATGCGCGGTTAATGATGACCATCAATTATCGAGTCGTCGCCGTTCGCAGCAATTGGGCCTCTGTTACTCAACAACGTGGGAAATTTTGCGAAAGGATTTAGGTGTGAAGCCTTTCAAAATACAGCTGGTGCAAGAATTGAAGCCGAACGACCTACCGCAACGCAGAATTTTTGGTGACTGGGCTCTTGGAAAGTGGGCCGAAGATCGACTTTTTTATCGTATTTTAATGTATCCAGAAAAGGTCACAGTTTGGTGCGATGTACGGGCTGGAGGTATCATTGGACCGTACTTCTTCAAAGATGCTGCGAATAGTAACGTAACTGTGAATGGTGAGCGCTACCGTGAAATGATATCCAACTTTTTTTGCCCAAAATGCAAGACCTTGACTTGCATGACATGTGGCTTAAGCAAGACGGTGCCACATGCCACACAGCATGCGTAACAATGGATTTGTTGAGAGGTGAATTAGGTGAACATTATATTTCACGTTCGGGACCTGGCAATTGGCCACCCAGATCGTGCGATATAACGCTTTTAGATTATTTTTTATGGGACTATATAAAGCTCATGTCTATTCAGACAAGCTTGCTTCAATTAACGCATTGGAAGACAACATTAAAGCATTTATATGTGAGATACCGGCCGAAACATTGGAAAGAGTATGCCAAAATTGGGCTAAGCGGATGGAGCATTTGAAGTGCAGTCGCGGTCAACATTTGCATGAAATAATCTTCAAACATTAAATTATATGGACTTTACTATCAATTTAAATAAAAATTGCATGCATTTATCTGAATTTTCTCTGTGTTTTTTTTTTAAACTTTCATACAGATCTTAAAAAAACACCCTTTAATTATCCATGACGTGAAGAATTTTCCTTGTTTTAAAGCCGTGTGCAGGGCGTATTTATAGAAAGTATCACCCCAGCGAATTAATCGCCTTGAGCACTTTTCCAAAAAAATAGTGCTTTGATTACACATTTCATTGCTGACATCGTTATTATGTGTAAGTTAACACATGACGACCCTCAGCACCGTGACACATGAAACCCTTTGCTGCAGAGCAGACGATAGCTTAGGAATTCTGCCAAAATGCAAGCACGAATTAATACTCTTCGTATTGAAAATACAAAAAATATATTTTTTAGTTCTGCCCGTATATTGGATCAGAACGTTCTTTTATTTATTTTTTCTTCAACAACTTACTGCTAAGAATATATAGTGACAAAAGACGTTGTATGTTATGTTGGCTTGGTTATTTATACTAATGATAAGCTACAAATAAAGTGAAGCTATAGATAAGATGAAGTTACAAAGAAAGTGAACTTTGTACTAATGCTAAGTTAAAGATAAAGTGAAGCTACAATAGTTGTGGCATGATGTCATGCTACAAAAGTATGTTGTACTTGTTGTTGAGCCAGAGATAGGGATGGTGTTATCATGTTTAAGGTTAGAGTATTAACTCCCCCCTCCTTTCGAAAGATTAACTGTCCTCGGTTAAACTATTATATACTTATTGCATCCTTTCTGATAAGGTGTCCCATGTCTTGTTGTTTAAGTATATTATTAGTTCATATTGTAGGTGTGTTTTTTCTTGAAGTCTGATTTTCTTGAATTGTATATACATACCTTCAACTCAAATATGAACGAGACGTTATCAATAAAACGGTCCGCGGATGACATATGGCAAAAATAAATTTTTTGTTTTTTGGTAGGACTGTTATAAGCTTACATGGCAAATTTCAGCGTGATATATCACATAGTTTGTTTTCTGTGCTACTGTAAACAAGTCAAGCTCGAGTGTGTTCTTCGAATTAAACGATGGAAATTCAAGTTGAACAAAGAATTTGTTTGAAATTTTGTTATTCCAACAAAATTTCGGCTTCAGACACCTTAAAAATGTTGCAGACAACCTGTGGGGACTCTGCTCTATCGCGTGCATGTGTTTTCCAGTGGTACAAATCGTTCAAAGAGGGCCGTACATCAACCCAAAAAACCACGCCAAAGTCGCTCAAAAATTAAGGTTATGCTGACTGTTTTTTTCGATTACGAAGGTGTGGTGCACTCGGAGTTACTTCCGCAAGGCCGATCGGTTAACGGTTTAGACGTTTTAAAGCGTTTGCGCGAGAACATTCGTCTTAAAAGGAAGGAATTGTGGGACAACAAGTCGTGGTTCTTGTATCACGATAATGCACCAGCTCACACATCACGTCTTGTTCGCGATTATTTGAACAAAAATAATGTTAATATCGTTCCGCAAGCACCGTATTCGCCTGATATGGCTCCATGTGACTTTTTTCTGTTTCCCAAGCTCAAGTTGCCGCTCCGTGGAAAACATTTTGAGACAATTGAAGTCATAAAAGAGAATTCGAAGAACACACTCGAGCTTGACTTGTTTATAGTAGCACAGAAAACAAACTATGTGACATATCACGCTGAAATTTGCCATGTAAGCTTATAACAGACCTACCAAAAAACAAAAAATTTATTTTTGCCATATGTCATCCGCGGACCGTTTTATTGATAACGTCTCGTTCATATTTGAGCAGAAGGTATTATATATTTTGTTAAAGAACCATATGCTTAATATTATTGTACATAATGTGAAAATAAGTATTAGGGTGTGTCTTATTGGGTGTTCCTCAAATGGGATGATAAATTTGTGTAGCTTTTGATTATTATTAAATTTATATTGTGACTGGGATTGAAGTAATTCTATTATTTCTATTTGTTCATTACCTCTGGATTGTATGAACTGTTTGATTTCTTCATCTTGGTTAAAGAAATTTATTGTCTAGATTAATGGTACTTGGAAACTGTACGAGATATGTTCCTACGATGGTTTTATTGTTCACAGTGTGCGTTCCATCTATTATTATATTTCCATGTTTCAGAATAATTATTGGTTCGTTATTTTCCTCCTTAGAATTACATTTTCCTGTGTTAGTGTTGACTAATGGATAAGTACAATTGTCTCTTGTTTGTTTCTTACATATATTATATATTTGCTTAAATTATTTTTACACTTATTTATTCTTTAAAATGTTTTGTCACATGAGGCTATAAGTGAGTCTAGTTCGAGCTTTCCATGTCGATAAGATAAAGATGTGACGTCAAAGGTATCACATTGATTTATTATAATTGGATATTTATAGATGATTACAAAGGTTTCTTCATATCTTCCTATGTGTACTGTTGAGTATTCTAGTATCTATTATAGGTATTTGTATTTTCTCGGACATAATTATATTTTCTACCTCTTCAATATTTATTGCAGCAGAATAAAAGTTTCCGTTTTTTGCAAAATTAATGGTGGTGGTTAGGTCGAATAATTCTTTATGGATTTCTTGTAGTAACATCTGATGTTCAAGGGTTTTGATGTTAAAATTTTCAATAAGTTTTTCAAAGTTTGAATTTATCACTCGTTGTGCGTTATTGTTCTCTATTATTTCATTCAGTGTTTGTTGTATGTCAATCAGGTCATCATGGTCTGGAGTTCCTGTCAAAAACTTGAAAGCTGAGCCTAGGAAGTTTAGGCTTCTTTTTGCTCTTGTGGTTATGAGTTGTTTTTTTAATATTTCTATTCTGGTGTGGTTTCTTGTTTTAGCATTGCTCTTATTTCATTGTATGGTTTTAGTATTTTCGTCAAATTAATAATATGGAATAAATAGTCCGCATCCTTGTAGAGAAAGGATGGATCCGTCTCGGTGAGTATATATTTTTTATTTTTTAGGTCGGTTAGCTCCTGTGCCTTCATTAGTTCAGTAGTTTGAACATTTTGTCTGATGTTATCTTTGTGTATAATCGTCCCTCTGGTTGTTAAGATTGTGTCCTCACGATCTTCTTTTACTTGATGTTGGATGTATCTCTTTGTATATTTATCTCGTTGACTGCTTTTCACATATATTATTTGTCCTGGGGTGCATGTTTTTTGTTGCCTATTTTTGTTATGATAATTTAACATTTTGTCCTGTTTTTCTTGGATTTTCTGTTTTATTTCACTTCTGTCAAAATATATGTTTAGTGGTTTTTCGTTTGTTACCGAGTGTATTGTTTTGTTGTATTCCTTTACTGCTTGGAATATTTCTTCTTCTGCGCTGGTTTTTTTTCGCTTGCTATAGACCGCGCGTCTCGTGTCCAGGTTTATACTTGAGTGTTGTTCCGTATTCTTCTATTTGGTTTTTTTTTTTTTTTTTTTTTTAGTTTTGCGTTTGGATTTTTTTCAGAGATGGAGGAAATTAATGACTGGTGGTCTGTGTAAATGGCTAAGTCTGCTATGCCGTATAGGTACTTTTGTAGTGACCATACTATAGCTAGCATTTCTTTTTCATTTGTTGAGTAGTTTTGTTCAGTTTGACTAAGTGTCAGTGATATGAAGGCGATTGGGTTTTCTCCTTGACTCAAGACTGCTCCTATTGCGTAGTTGCTTGCGTCAGTTGTGAGGTCGAATCCTAAATTGAAGTCTGATTGATAAAGCTCTATTTGTTCTTTAAGTTTATTTTTTAATGTTTCTACCGCTTTAAGTGCTTCTTCATCTAGTTTTATCTTTACTGTTGAACTTTTGTTCTTTGAAATGTTGCCGTTTTCACCGCGTAAATAAATGGTTAAAGGTTTGCATATTTGTTCAAAATTGTTTACAAATTTTCTATAGTATGAGGCTAGGCCCAAGAATAATCTGAGTTCTTTCAAGTTCGTTGGCTCTTTATATCTGTCGATTACCTCTATTTTTTTGGGATCTACTGTTATTCTTCCATTTTTATTATGTGTCCTAGAAATTCAGTTTGCTTTTGAAAAAAATTAGATTTTTCTTCTGAGATTTTCATGTTGGCTCTGTGCAGTGTTTGTACTATATTGGTGATGTCTTTCACGTGTTGCTCAGGTGTGGTTGAGTATATCAGAACATCATCTATAGATACATATGCACATATATCAATGAAGGGTCTCAAGATATCGTCCACGCATCTTTGGAATGTTGAGGGTGCATTTTTTAGTCCGAATGGTAGTCGTAAAAATTCATATTTAGCACCGTTTATCGAAAATGCAGTTTTTTCTCTGTTTTCTGGTTTTATCATAATTTGGTGAAATCCTGACTCTAAGTCTAAAGTGGGGAAATAGCTGGCTTTCCCTAAATTCTGAAGTGTCATAGTTATGTCTGGAATAGGATATCTATCAGCTATAGTTTGTTTGTTTAATTTTTGGAAGTCTATCACCATTCTTCGTTTAGGATGTCCGTCTTCTGTTGTACCTTTCTTTGAGACTGTCCAAATAGATGAGTTGTATGGACTTTTGCTCGGTTGTATGATATTATTTTCTAGAAGTTTCTGCATTTCTTTTTATACAAATTCATGATCTGAGTAAGGGTAGGGATACTGTCTGACCCATACTGGTTCGTTTGTTGCTGTTCGTATTTCTGCTTGAATTGTAGTAGTGAAGGGTAGTATTTCATTTTGATAGTTTCGTTAAATTTTTTATTTGTTGCTCAAAACCTTTTCCTCCTATCGTATAGTTTAGCTTTTCACTTTTCAAGTGGCTTGACACTTTCGCGAAACTAATGGAATAGTTGAGTAGATTCACTTTAGCCTCCATTTTCTTTAAATTGTCTTCTCCTTATATTATATTATATCGAAATCTTTAAGTTTATCTATTTCGAATAACTCGATTTCATGTCCTACTAGGTTAATTTTTCTTTTGTGTGTTATTATTGAGCTACCATGCAAGGTATTTGTTTTTATAGGTTTGCTCAGTAAAATGCTTTTAGCATATTTATAATCTTTTCCCACATAACTACTTGTGGCACCTGTATCTATTAATATATTCACGGACTTACCATCTGGTGCTGTCCTTTGGAGTGTGGGTAATCCGTGATGCTTTATAAAAAATGAGGTTGTTCTTCATCAGCATCGCTGGCTTGTTCGTTGTATAGCGACTGTACCTCCTGTTGTTCTTCTGAAAGTTGATTGACTCGTTCTCGTTTGGTTAGTTGCTGAAATGATTCCTCCTGATTTCTTTTTCGAGGAATGTATTGATTGAGCCGACTCCCTATATTGTTGAATGTATTCCTGAAGGGATTTTGGAATGCTAGACGTGGTGGTTGCTGTTGGTTTACATATGGCGGCTTTGTATGTTGGGTAGGTCTCCTGAATTGTGCAGATGATGGGTCTACTTCCATGGGTTCTGTTGCACGTGGTTGGTATTGGTGTCTCTGGTGGTTTCCATTGTGATTTTGTCGCGCTGACATCATTCTTGGTATATATTCAAGTTGATGATACTGTGAGTCATGCTGCATTGTTCGTGCTATTCCGTATGCTTCTGTTAGGCTTGTACAATTACGAGAATAGAGAGCATTATTTGTGGTCATGCTTCTTAATCCTGTAGTGAATGTACGTACACCTTTCGATTGCACTTCCTTGCTCAAGGCGGTGGCCACATATTCATTTTTGTGTGACATCTCAATTTTTGAAAGCACTAAACTCAATGATTGATTCAATCTGTCATAAAATACGTGGAGTGGTAGATTCTCCTGCCGTACCTTCATCATCTCCTCTTCCAATGCATATAAAGGTCTTTGGTACGAATAAGAGCCGTCTAATCTATCGATGATTGCCTCGAAATTGTGTTTTGTATAATATTATTATTGATTAGAATTTGTGCAGCACGTCCTGTGCATGCACGTCCTGTGCAAAGCACATGCCATCTTCCTCCAATTCCTGTATTCGTGATAGTCTCCTGAGAATGTAGTTAATGATTTAAAAATGTTCAAGTCCACTTCTTGTGGTGTGTTGTAGTAGCAATTTTGTTCTTGTATTTCTGGAATGCTGTGTCCTTGTTCTTCCTACAATGTTGCTAGTCTTTGTTGTAAATTAGCAACTAATTCTATATATATATATTATATTATTGTTTATTAATTTTTTATTTTTTGTTGTGTACTTTTAGGATCGTTTTTTTTCTTTTTTTTTATTAGTCACTTATATTTTTGTACAGGATTTATATCCTTCTTTATTTTATGAAACTATGTTTCTTTGAGCGACCGGTGTTAGGATTTTTTATTGAATCCTTTTTTGGTGGCCGCCCCACGTTGGGCGCCAATTAATACTCTTCGTATTGAAAAATACAAAAAATATATTTTTTAGTTCTGTCCGTATATTGGATCAGAACGTTCTTTTATTTATTTTTTCTTCAACAACTTACTGCTAAGAATATATAGTGACAAAAGACGTTGTATGTTATGTTGGCTTGGTTATTTATACTAATGATAAGCTACAAATAAAGTGAAGCTATAGATAAGATGAAGTTACAAAGAAAGTGAACTTTGTACTAATGCTAAGTTAAAGATAAGGTGAACATTGTACTAATGCTAAGTTAAAGATAAAGTGAAGCTACAATAGTTGTGGCATGATGTCATGCTGCAAAAGTATGTTGTACTTGTTGTTGAGCCAGAGATAGGGATGGTGTTATGCGTGAAAGGAATGGAAGACAAAATGTGTACTTTTCTCAGGTACAGAAATTGGTGGAAACACGGTTGGTATAGAGCAGAGCTTGTTGCATGCAATTCTCAGCAATTTCTTCTACTTACTTTATACCGATATAAAATGAGAATATATGTATCACCAGCAATCAGATCATTAGAATCAACAATACTCTTTCCAAAATATTAAAAAACATTTGTTTAATCAACCCCCAGTTGGAAACGATGTTTTAAAAACGAGTTGTTTTAAAAAGTTGTGTACAAGTATGCAATATTTTTGTCTGAGGTGTTTCAATTTACATTTTAGATCTTGGCCATAGCTCGAGCTTAACATTACCGATGGGTAAGTACAAAATGACATTCAGGGTAGCACTGGGGCAAATTCTATATTAAAAGTAGTCCTTTGCATTCTCCCCAGTTTGATGATATTATAGAAGAGCCTTCCACCAAAATAGGCATCCATAAAATTAGGAGAACCACTGCCTTATGCATCTAAAGCACGTCCTGTGGCTTGAGTCCCCATTTTTTGCCGAACATTGTTTTGCGGGAGTAGAAAGCAATACTGACCCTCTTTACCCGACTTTCAATATATAACAGGTGGCGCTAAAGTAATCCTCCTATCAGAAAATGCTATAAATTTTGCGATTGGCCCCTAATGTCAGTTCTGTTTTGACATTTGTGTAGCAAACACATGCGAAATACACGTTAATAAACAATGTTACGCTACACTGCTCCAGAACGCGGAATATTGCTGACTATTTATTTGACCAATAATCGGTCGGTGACTTTGGCAAAACGTGAATTTCGTCGCAGATTTCCTCGCCATCCAACGCCTACTGGTGAAACACTGCGACGTTTAGCCGCTCGCCTCGAAG
This sequence comes from Anastrepha obliqua, assembly GCF_027943255.1. Taxonomy (NCBI): domain Eukaryota; kingdom Metazoa; phylum Arthropoda; class Insecta; order Diptera; family Tephritidae; genus Anastrepha; species Anastrepha obliqua. The sequence continues at coordinate 39,845,615 of NC_072897.1, read as the reverse complement.
AGACTGGCACAACACGAGATGCTGCCAGGCGTGGCAGACCCCGGAGTAGCCGTTCTGCAGAGAATATTGCTGCTGTAGCCGAGGATGTCATGGAAGCGCCGTCGACATCGACCAGACGCAAATGGGTATCAGTCGACGGTCTTTACAGCGAATTTTGGTACAAGATTTAAAGATGTTTCCGTACAAAGTCCAGACGGTGCATCAGCTGTTAGCTGCTGACCGCCAATCGCGTCTAACATACGCTCAAGCCATCCTTAATCACCACCAAGAGGAAGATGATTTTTCATCAAAAATAATCATGAGTGATGAGGCCCTTTCCATCTTAGCGGGTACGTAAATACGCAAAATTTACGCTTCTGGGGCACTGAAAATCCGCGTGTAACCCACGAAGAGCCATTACACCAGCTCAAAGTCACTGTATGGTGTGCTGTTTTCGCTGGAGGAGTCATCGGACCTTTTTTCTTCGAAGACGTCGCGGGCCAAACGGTTACTGTGAATGGTGAGCGCTACAGAACAATGATCAACGAGTTCTTTTTGCCGCAACTTGATGAATTAGGATTGGAAAACATGTGGTTCCAACAGGACGGTGCAACGGCACACACTGCACGTGCCACAACCGATATGCTGAAGGATGCATTTCCCGGGCGCCTAATCCCACGTTTTGGCGATTTGCACTGGCCAGCAAGATCGCCTGATTTGACCGCTCCAGACTTCTTTTTGTGGGGCTTTTTGAAGTCGCGGGTTTATGTCAACAAGCCTCAGACTCTTGCAGCTCTTAAAGACAATATCCGTCAAGAATGTGAGGACCCATTGCCGGAAGTTTTGGCCAAAGTGATGGAAAATGCCATAAAAAGGGCTCAAATGGCAATCAACTGTGGCAGCGGCCATTTACATGACATCATATTCTCGACTTGATGTAAAAAAAATTAAAAGACCAAATAAAAATAGTCCACAAGAAGAATCAAAGTTTTTCATTTTTTTTTTTAAATTTCAGCCAAAAAACATCGCAAGGTTACTTTTGCGCCACCTTGTAGCTTCTAATGGAGTTTAGAGTCAAGTATTACTCCAAGATACCTAACTTCCGATGAAAGAGGAAGGACGTGGTTATTTACAAGTAATTTGGGAAGTCTAAAGTGTGGAGGTTTATATTTTCTGGTAAATAGCACCAGCGTTGTGTCAGAGTTGACTCCGAGGCCGCAACTGGCAGCCCAGCACCTGAGTACAGCCTTTCCAAAATCTCAGCCATGACCGAGGGAAGCAGATGCTAATACCTTTACCCCACCCCCATTTACATGAGTAAGACCTTAGTCAATAGCTACTAGCCACTACTTGGCGAGAGGACACCAACCTGCTGTGTACTTCTATACGCGAATCTAGTGATTGTGGTACCTCCCGCCTGCATTACGATAATTCCCGTACAGCCTGGCAGGGACGGAATCCAGAGGCAGATAGATTTTCCTACCTATAGTCTATTTAGTGCAGTGACAATTGACTCAGCCCTAGCATTATTAAAAGCGCCCTCTATGTCAATAAAATCCGCCAAAGTGAATTGTTTACCTTCTAGAGATTTCTCCACAGTCCCTACGTAAGGCTGTTTCAGCAGATTTCCCTTTCGTATGTGAATTATTTTTTTTTATTTATTTATTTGAAAGAGTAACAACTAATTAATAATTATTACACTATAATATTACTGCGCTGGCTACCAGGACCTTCGGCTTATTGCTAAAAGGAAAAAATACTCTAGGTAGGTAGGTAGGTAAGATGGCAAGAGTACCCCAGGTACGCTACAAGTAGCACTTACGTGCCGTTTTGATACCATAGAGTGGACCACTACCTGTGAAAGGATTAAGGGAGGAGATAAGACCGTCTACAGCCATCCAGTGCTGTTGATGTAGCGGACGAGAGAAAAGGGATCTAGGCTGGAGAATTTCGTCAAGTCATCCCCAAAGGGAACGCTGAGGAATCTCAAGCGCCTAGCCGCCAAAGCCGGACATCTGCAGAGAAAGTGTACCACAGTCTCTTTCTCTGTAGGATCCCCACAGCTTCTGCAATGGGGGTTGTACGGAATTCCAAGCTTCTCCGCGTGAGTGCCGATCACCCAGTGGCCAGTGATCACCGCGATGAGTTTGGAAATTGAATGGCGGGGGGTTCCCATCACCTTAAGCGTTCTGTTTAAGTCGTATTGAGGCCATAGTGCTTTTGAAATGGCACACGATGAGACAGACTTCCATCTGTCTTGCGCTTTTCTTAGAAAGAAGTTGTGTAGTTTCCCTTTAACGACGGCCAAGGGGATACCGATGTCTGAGAAGAGGGCAGCTGGACTCGGTTCTGCCGCCCCCTTCCTGGCAAGCTCATCGGCAATTTCATTTCCCTCTATATTCCTGTGCCCCGGAACCCAGATGAGGGAGATGTTTCCTGCCCGCTCGAGGCGTTTAAGTTCCTCCTTACAGGAGTTTACGAGAAGAGAGCTGCAATGCGGCGACGACAGTGCCTTGATTGCAGCTTGGCTATCGGAAAAAATTTTTATGTCTCCCTCCCAACAGCGATCCTGAAGCATTTTGCATGCCTGCAGGATCGCGAAGACCTCTGCTTGAAAGACGCTGCTTGTCTCCGGCAGTTTATAGGAGACCGAGATGTTGGCTGATTTGGAGTAGACCCCCGCTCCCACTCCAGACTCCATTTTGGATCCGTCAGTGAAAACAGAGGCATCTATATCCGCAACAACTCTCCCCTCTTTCCAATCTTGCCTGCCCGGAAAGATAGCCCTAGCACAACCCTCAAAGCACAGTTTGCGGATGGAGAGGTCGGTGCGAATATCAGAGAAGGAAGGGGAGATCTGCTTCAAAATGCTGCTATGCCCAACAGGGAGTTGTCTCCAGAGGCCAAACTCCCTCAGTCTGATAGCACTCTGAGCAGCAATGGATTTAACTTGCAGATCCACAGGAATTAAGTGGAGTATAACGTTGAGCGCAGCGGTGGGACATGTTCTGCAGGCACCAGTGATGCCCACACATGCAGTTCTTTGCACTCTCTCTAATTTAGTGAAGTTGTAGCCCTTCTGAAGAGCTAACCACCAAACTAGGCAACCGTATGTCAAAATTGGCAGAACCACTAAGTTGTACATCCAGAGTACGACACGTGGCTTGAGGCCCCATTTCTTGCCGAACATAGATTTACAGGCATAGAAGGCTATATTAGCCTTCTTAACTCGATTTTCTATGTGCAGCTTCCAGTGGAGCTTGGGGTCAAGTATTACACCAAGATACTTGACTTCCGATGAAAGTGTAAGACACTGGTTATTAAGTCTAGGAAGCTTAAACAGCGGAGGCTTGTATTTTCTGGTGAATAGCATCAACTCCGTTTTGTCAGAGTTGACTCTGAGACCGTTACTGGCGGCCCACCTGCTGAGTGTAGCCAGTGCACCTTCCAAAATTTCAGCCATTACTGATGGGAAGGGACCTGAGACCATCAGGACCAAATCATCGGCATATGCTACCACCTTTACCCACCACCCCCCCCCCCCCCCCCCCCCCCTGTTTAACCGAGTTAAGGCTTCATCTACAGCTACTAGCCAAAGGAGGGGCGAGAGGACGCCGCCCTGCGGGGTGCCCCTATGTACGAATCTGGTGATTCTAGCCCCTCCTGCCACCGCATTTATTTCCCTACCACCAAGTAGGGACGAGATCCAGCGGTAGATAGGTGTTTCTACCCCTAGCCTGCTTAGAGCCGTGACAATTGACTCCGCCGCAATGTTATTAAAGGCGCCCTCTATGTCTATGAAGGCCGCCAAAGTGAATTGTTTCCCCTCCAGAGATTTCTCTACAGTCCCTACTACCTCATGTAAGGCTGACTCGGTAGATTTCCCTTTTTGGTAGGCGTGTTGGGCTGGAAAAAGTCTGGTTTCACAGTGCTCTCGGATGTGACAGTCGATCACTCTTTCAAGCACCTTGAGAATGAAGGAGGTAAGACTTATAGGTCTAAAGTCCTTGGCCAGGACGTGGCCCCTCCTTCCTGCCTTAGGAATGAAGACCACTTTGGTTTTCTTCCAGCTAGCAGGAACGTGGTTCAGCGAGATACACGCCGAGAAGATCTTTTGAAGAACGGGAACCACCACGGTCTTAGTCTTCTGAAGCATTACTGGCATGATACCATCGATGCCTGGAGATTTGAAAGGGGAAAAACTCTCGATTGCCCAGTTTATTCTGTTGACGGACAAGACCGGTGTCAGGGGCATCACAGGTAACCCCTCCTGCCGGTTCGCGTCTTCGTTACAGACCGGATCAATAGAGTTTTCCGGGAAATGGGCATCAATAAGGATTTTTAAGGATTCGCCTGCAGATTCAGCCCACTGCCCGTTCTCTCTTTTGACAAGAGTTTTACAGGAGTGGTCCTTGGATAGGATCCTGCTGAGTCTGGCTGAGTCTTTTACGGATTCGATGGATTCGCAGTACTCTTTCCAAGAGTTGCGCTTCGCATCTCTAATGGCTTTCTTATAAACTTTCAAAATATCCCGGTAATCTTGAAAGTTCCTTATTTGATAACATTTGTTGAAGACTCTCCTAACCTTCTCTTTCAAGTCGGTCAGCGTTTTGCTCCACCAGGGAGGAAAGTCTTTCTTGCTAAAGGATACTGGGCAGGCCACTTTGAAGGTAGTCTGATAAGACCCTTCTAAGTGTCTAACTTGCGTGTCCAGTTGTTCCTTAGTGGTAGTCAAGAACTTACTCCTATTCAGCTGCTTGCAGAAAACCCTGTGGAAAAGAGACCAGTCTGTTCGTTTAGGGTTTCTGCGGGCTAGCAAGGTCTCCCGAATGAAATCGATTTCGTAGAGGATCAACCTGTGGTCCGAAAACGAGTTCCTCTGGGAGACCGTCCAATTTTCAACCCTAACAGCAGATGAGTTCGTAGAAAGAGAGATATCAAGAACTTCCTCCCAACCATTTGATGTTCCCGATGCCGGGAAGACAAAAGTTGGGGTGTTGCCCTTGTTACAGATAAGTAAATTACGGCTTAGTATAAAATCAAAAAGAGACTCACCCCGTTCATTGATCTCGCTGCTGCCCCAAATGGTGTGTCTGGCGTTCGCATCGCATCCGATCAGGATGTTCTCCTTCTTGGGCTGGAGAGTATCCACTAGATGCTGCAACTCCTCAGGAGGCGCCGATCTGTCGTGGGCCATATAGGCAGATACCAAGCAGAAGCAACTACCACTGGATGGTTCCACCCTGACCGCAGTCACATCCGGTGAACTGAAATTAGATAGCAAAAAGGCATTAATTGTGTTCCTTACTAGGATACAGGCCCTTGGCTTACCATCAGTATGGACATAAAAGAGGTCATAGGATCTGTCTCTCAGTCCCATGATTTTATGCTGCCAGATCCAAGGCTCCTGTATCAGGCAGACATCTATGTCCTCCTCCCGGAGGGTGACTCTTAGGTTATCTGTGGCTAGTTTGGAATGACGAAGGTTAATTTGTAATACTTTTAACAGACTGTTCAAAAGTGTTACTTACCTTTATGACTGCTCCCCCAGTTCGGAATCCGCGTCCGTCCCAGACAGCCGCAGATCGTCGAGCAGCTTCTTGGTGTCATCCCCCAATTTCTCCAGGTCATCGTCCAGGGCGACAGAGGCGGGGAAGACCTTCACTTTGGCCAACCTGAGGCCAAAGCGAAGTTTGAACTGCTGTTTTTCGAGAGCCTCCAGCGACTCGTTGTTAATCAGCAGTAATATGGCTGAGCTATGCTGCTGAGGTTCTTCTACTTTGATGACAGACCAGTCATCCATAGGAACCTCGGGATTCTGAAGCTTGAGACACGGGACAATTTTAGAACTGTCCAGCTCCATTTTCGGCAGCCAGATTCTGGCTCGTGGTCGCCTGGGAATTTCTGAGGCAGGGATGAGCTTTAGCGAAAGCCCCTCCCAGGCGTTGCTAACCGTAGCAAGGCACTTCTCCAGAAATTCCTTCGAGTACTGATTGGCACATTTTATCACCCTACAGCCCCGACAGATTTCACCCGAGTCGAAGAGAGGTGCTGGCCCTTTTTTGTCCATGAGGTGTCTGACGACCATCCCCGATAGCCGTCCCTCAATGGCATCCCAAAGGGGTAACACCGCTCTTCCACTTTTGGTTTTTGCGTCCACGAGGGCAACTTGGAGATGGTCTCTGGCCACCTCACTATAAGCCGCCCTCGAGGCCGCGCCTGCCGCACTGGTTGAAGGGCCCCCAGCCCCCTGGGTTGAGGAGTGTTTGCTCCTTTTGGCCACACGTTCACTCACATCCTGTGAGCGGTTACGTTTGGCCGAGCTCCGTGCCGGTTTTGGCTGTTGTTGTGGTTGTTGTTGTGGCTGGATTAATTTTGCTGCAGACGCGGCCTCGTACTCTCTGATCGCGGCCTCGTACTTCACCCGGTCCTCAGCGTCCCGCTCGTGCCAGATCGTGCGATCTTTGCCAGAATGAATTTCGCCCTCAGGTAGCGCGCTTTGAGCAGGGTACCGGACGACTTCTTCTTCTTTTTGGTGACCTTCGCAGTGGTCGCCGGGGCATTGCCAGGGGTCACCTTGGCGGCCTTACCAGAGGCCCCCAAGGAAACCTTTCCAGAGGCCGCCTTGATTTCCTCACCAGAGGTCGTCTTGGTAGCCGCCTGGAGAAGGCTTGGTCGTAGAAGCGGGGTGCTATGTTTTGCACCGCTCGAACATGGCTCGACGATCGTTTCCTGGCTGGAGGCCAGAAGATCGTCCTCGGAGAGAGTGCCCAGCACACTCTCCGTTAACTCCTTTTCTTCTTCTTTGGTTTTTTTATTTTTGGATTCCATTAGCTAGTTGGTCCCACGAGTAGGCACGGAAGGGGTGGTCCGCCACGGCAGAGCCGGCATGCCGTGGTAAGGCACTTAATACAACCGACCTAGCCTGGGCGTCGGAGGGGACCGTTAAAGACTGGTTATTTAGACACTACCAGCCATGCAGCTCTCGGCACGGGTACCTCGACACCTTAGCTTAAAGTGCTGACAAGGATATACCGCCTTGTCACCGGTCGACAGAGCCTCGTTGGCGAAAACAGGGAGTACCAAGTCCAGGGCATCAGGTCCTGGACAGTGGGTAGAGGTTGCCAATTGGAGAGGAGTGGCTATATTGTTCGCATCACTTTTCCATTTTACCCCCCAAAAAAAATAATACTCTAATAGGATTTAAAAATATTTAAAGTTATTGGCAAATGCATGACTGATGGTACTCATGTTCATTCGTACTAACATGTGTGAGTAACATATATACGCTCATCGTATGTACGATTAAGCGCATAGATGTACGCCCGTATATTCACTAACGAACATTTGTACCATGTCCAACAAGGATTATTTACATACATATATTAAAAGTAATATATACAAGAAAAAATAATGGTTAAGGAGGTATCTTACACTTATAAATAAATTTATAAATGATGTTAACACTATCGATATCGCGAAGCTTTAGGTAGGATGATGGTTTGGTATTGTTAAAATTGGAGGTTCTTATTTGTTTGAGTCCAGCACATTCGTCCAGAAGGTGAAGAGCGGTGTTGTCAGTAGAGCCGCAAAAGGAGCAGGTTTGTCTTGTGGAGCCTTTTAAAAGGTGTGCATGTGTGGTGAGTGGGTGTTCAGTTTTAAGGCGAACAAATATTTTGAGTTTGCCGCATGATACATTAAATGAATATATCGGAGTTTCCCCATTAGGGTTGTAATTTTTGTAGCAGTAATGATAGCTACACCAATCGCTAGCGAAACATTCCTGAATATATTTTTTTACGAGCTTCTTCTCTGTCTTCATCGATGAAGTGTTCGGATAGATGTAGCGGTTGTCTGGAAGCTTCTTTGGCAAGTTAGTCAGCTTTCTCGTTCCCGCGAATACCGGCGTGACCTGGTATCCACATAAATTTTATGGAATTTTTTCAATTAGTGGAGTTTTGTTGATGTGGTTAGCAAGGGCTTCGAATGTGGATTTACTATCACTACATATCAGATATTTATTTCCACTACCGGAGGCAAACCGTATCGCTTCAAATATTGCAGCTGCTTCAGCTGTAAATATCGAGCAATATGTTGGCATTGTAGCGGCCGAAATCAAACCACCAAGCTCGTCTGTCCCTGCAAACGTAGTGCTGGTGTCAGACTTCCATCCGTCTGTAAAAATAAACTCCCAGTTATCTCTAAGAGGTTCAACAAATTTGTTAAAGAGTTGTTTGTATTTGTTGAGGCTGGTAGAAGATTTGGGATATTTTAATAAAGTGGTGATGAAGATAGATCTTCGATCCAACCACTGCGGATGCATTTCGGTTTGCTGAGAACGTTGGTACAGAAACAATGTCGAGGTTCTTGAATAAGTTTAAAATGCGCGATATTGCTGATGGTGCCTTGGACTTGTCTTTTTGAAGTCATTCTGATTCAACGTATGAAAACAGCAACATGTTTCTGCAGTGAAGCATTTTTGGGATTAGCATCATTGAATTGAATAGCTGGCAGTCCTGCTTCGGCTAAAATTACCTTTATTGGAGACATGGGAAAAGCGCGGATACTTCTCCTGGCCGCAGCATGATATGGTGTTTGTAGGCGTTTGATATGTCTTCTGGCGCAGTGTCCGTATATTGCGAGTCCGAAATCGATTTTAGAAAGCATTATGGCTTTTGTTATATTGACAGAGTTCTTATATGTACTACACAATGTTTAGATGAGAGGTATTTTACAATATTAATACAATATTTACAATGATCTTTGAAAGTATATCTCTTATCAAATATAATGCCTAATATTTTTAAACTATTGTATGGGGGATTGGAGAGTTAAAAAGGGAAAGGGTAGGGAAGACGCAATTATGTTTCCTGCAGATATGGAAAGATGTGCTTTTGTTAACAGACAGATTAGCTCCGTATATTTTTTACCAAGTGTTTAAGTCCTCCAAGATATTAGAGAACGCGGTTTTTATTATAGTTGGGTCTTTGATTTTTGAAAAAATAAGGACATCATCGGCATAAACGAAGTGCTCAATTTGGGTATATGACGAAATAATCCGGCTAATTACGTTGAACGCAATTGTAAATAGGATAACTGATAACGGCGACCCTTGAGGGATACCATTGAAAAGGGGAACAATTTTTGATTTCTGATTATTTGCACGAACAAAAAATTTGCTATTGCAGAGGAAGGATTTTACGACATTGAATATTTTTTCACCAACTTTCCAACGTTTAAGTTCTTGTAATACGCAATGCGCTTCAATTCTGTCATATGCCTTTCCAAAGTCTATACTAAGTATTGAAACGTGATTTTTAGACGATAGGGCTTTAGTAATGAAATGATCAAATAATAGAAGAGGATCTATAACGCTTACACTTTTCCGAAAAGCAAATTGATGTGGGCTTATAAGATCATTCTGTTCAGCAAACCACTCAAGTCGCCGAGAGATTATCTTTTCTAGTACCTTGGCATGCAAGGTAATAGCGAAATTGGTCTATAATTTAAAATCAGAGAATTGGGTCTGTTCGGTTTTGGGATAGGTATAATCCCAGCAGTTTTCCATGCCTGTGGGTATTAACCTCGGTCTAAAATCAGATTATATAATCTTACAAGCCTTGATTTCACAGCAAAGCGAATATTTCCTAAAATTGGATACTATATTTTGTCTGCACCTGGAGTTTTGCCTTTCATTGAGGAAATAGTACTGTCAAATTCAAATAATGTGACAGGAGCATCAACGCTTGAAGCAGAGAGTGTAGGAGAGTGACAGTTTTCGTTTTTGGGGCTTGCATTTAACGTATTAAAATCTGGACTAAAATTTGAAGAGTGGGAGTAGTCTGACCATGTGCCTGCAAATTTATCGGCTATAATTTGGGGATCGTAGATCGGGCCTTCTGGTGAATGAATAAAGGCGATGTGATTTCGTTGGAGTGACGATGTAAGTGTTTTTATATCAGCCCATACTTTTTTTGGACTAGAGGATGGAGTGATTTCCGACGTAAGTTTTTCAAGAGATTTTCGTTTTAAAGATTTAAGTTCTAGTCTGAAAAGAGCATTACAAAATAATTTACATAATTTTCGTCAGTTCTGTTCCGTTTGTATTGACACCATAAGTTTTTCTTTGTATTTCTAAGTATTGATAAAAGCTGTGACCAATAAGGTAATTTGGTAGATAACTTTTTTGTGTTTGTTTGTGGTATGGAAAGGTGAGCAGCTGATCGAATTATCGATTTGATGGTAGATGCCTCTTCATTGATGTTCGTTGAGTATGGCTTATTTCTAGACAGATATAATAAAGATTTGCAGAATTTTGACCAATCTGATTTTTCTGTTATGAATTTGGCAACAGGTTTGACTTGGTAGGAAAAGGGGATTGCAAGAGAGGAAATGATAGGGAAGGGGTGACTATTGTACAAGTCATCCAGTGTTTTGGTTGATAGTTTAGGGGCTATGGATGCTGAAGATAGGATGATATCAGAGTGGGAAAAGGTTTTATGAGTGGAAAAATGGGTGGGTGCACAATCATTTAAGACAACTAAATTTTTGGAGAGGATTATGTCCCCAAAGGGGGCTCCACGCGTTAAAGTCTAGAATGTTGTTTAGGTTCCTGTTATTAAAATCTTGATTTGGAGGAATGTAGCACGTAGTTATTGTTACTTTAAAACCAATGTCGACTTCAAAAGCTAACGATTGGATGTTTGAGTTGATAGGTATTTGCTTATGGATAACTAATTTTTTTACAAATACGGCAATGCCTTGTTTACTGTAAGTATTTTGTGAGCTGTTATGGAAATAAGTCACATAATTATTAGGGGGATAAGCTGATTTTCTGGCTGGGATATGTGTCTGTTGTAGTGCCCTTATTTCTGGAGTAAATTCTTTAATTAATAAATTTAAATCTGGAAAATTGTTAAGAAGGCCATTAAGATTCCACTGTAGTATAATATTCTCATGTTTCATTATCATTCATTTCTACTGTATTACTAGTATCAGTATCAGAATTCGGGGGAGGTAGGAATTGAGTTGAGGTATTAAGTCTGCTGAGAGACAATTTATTTGAGAGATAAAATCGTAAGAGAGAGTATTGGTTATTGTTGGAGTATCGACTGACTCAACTATGTGTGAATTGTTGGAGTATGGTGTGTTTTGGGTGTTGTCTGCGTTTTCTTTGCTTACATTGCACAGTGGTCCCGCCGCGTAGGAAGAGCGGTCATAAGAACTTTTGGCGTGATAAATGACTTTTTAGTATGTTTTTAAGTTGAGAAATGTTTTTATTTGTTAAAAAAACATTAAGACATATAAAAAGTAATATATATATAATAAGAATATATATAAGATATAATAATAATAATATATAATAGAGTAATATATAATTAATATAAAAAGTCAAAGGAAAATTAGGTACACACATTTTTTATATAAAATTTTTTTGTTTCGTTTAAAGTTTTGCATAAATCTTAAATTATAAACAATAATAGAAAAAAACATTAAATTCCAAAAGGATGAGCATAAAGTATACTTTGATGCCAGTTAACTTATTCTTATTTATGAAAACAATATATTAAAATATTCACTTCCTAAAAAGTTAATGTACTTAGAAATACAAAACTCTTAACTCAATAAATCTAACACTTCTCTTGACATCATAGATTTTTTTTTACATGGTAATTTTCGTAGACTAGATATAAATGGATCGGAATTAAGAAGAAGCCTGTGCAAAAGATCCGTGTTAGTTACAGTTCTTGAGTGCTTTCTGGTATTGTAACGTCTGAATTGATTCACTAATTTATTACATGATTCAGCTGCCTCCTCTGATAATTCTCCAATTGATAATAAACAATGATCGATTACCTCCGACCCATGAATGAGCACTTTATGAACTGATGCAGGTAAATTATACCATGAATATTTACTAACTAGAATTTTAGCAGTGTCTAGTGCGTATATTTTGAATTTATTCGAATTAGTTTTAAAAGCAGATGAAAGACATTGTAGGAGACAACTACATCTGTCTATAACATGTTTGTATATTCCTGTGATTTCGGATGATATGGTTGAATGAAGGAAAAATATTCGTGCTGTATTTCCATCATTAGAGTTGCCACTTCCTCCACATCGCGGTTTGTCAACTATCAGGCCTAATTGTTCTCTAAACTCCCTCTGAACAAATTCCTTTCTCTTAGCTAAAAGTGATTTTTCCTCAGATGAACGTGCTTGCCACCTTTTAAATTCGATTCTATAAGAAACATGAATACAGTATTCAAAAAATCGAATCCAAGAATGCAGGGGTGATAAACCAAATTCAAATCTACTGGAGTTTACTTGTTTGTTTCTACACTTTTCTAAGTCATTCATTTCTTTAGGTGTCGCACCAAAAATATAACATTTACTCGTAGATGAGTCACTAAGAGCACAGCACACTTTACCATCAACCATAGTTAATTGTAAAGAATGACTTACTTTATAACTATGGTTATCAATTTTAACAACAGTCGGATTCAAGTCACTAATAGCTTTTTTAAAATACTCTTCTTCTTGAACACAGAGAGCTTTAGTTTCTTTAGCAAATTGAAAACGCATAGGCTGACAAAACCTTGTGGACGATGGGACGAGGGTTTCTCCAAATTATCTTATCTGAGTCAGAGGTAATCGATTTACAAATTAATTTCAAGGGTACATAAGATATAACAATTAAACTTCCATCTTCCGTTCTCGGATCAGAAAAACTTTGCTTGTATTCGCTATGTCCAGTGCTGCCATCGAAACCCCATTTACCTACTAATTCATACTCAGTGCAACTTGATTCATATATATTTACCAATACTGGTTTTTGAGATTCGAGAATTCGAGAGTATGTGTGGTCCAACAAACATTGTAAATTAATTTCGGCAGATGATTCTGTAACGCCAATTCCTGTTGGGTAACACCGTTTTTTTGCGTCAATAACTTTTTTATAAGATGGTAAAGCGTTAGGCAATTTTGAATGAATAAAGTCTCTTAATAACAAATTAACCAGTTAACCAATTACTGTACTTGGCAATCAGCCTTGTTTTTGATCTTTGCACTTTTTTCCAGTATCGAGAAATCCGTGAACAGATCCAAGAAACACGATTTTCAACGTCTTCTAAGGTTAAATTCTCAGAGTTTGGTAAAGCTTGAATTATGTTCTTCAGTACGTGGCGACATCTATTAACATCATTATTAATGCTATTGTAACATAACCACGTGTCCAGAATATGCATGCGCGTAAATAAACACTTCAAATTTACACCTAAAACAAAAAAAAAAATCTTTATCAGCAATCTTGGTAGAATAACATTTTTCAAAATCCTACACATAGGTACAGATTAGACCCTATATCAAGCGCAGTCACAGCTGGAAATTATTTTTCCTTAAAGAGGACATACGTAAGAATATGTTAATGTGTGTTCCATTTGTGCAGACTCGTGCGAACTTAGTTAAAACTTTACAAACTTCTTATAAAAAAAAAATAAACGGCAAATTTTAAAGTACGTATTCCGTACGGTCTGAAAACCTATTAAATAATAATTAAAAAAGATAACAAAACGTTCAACATGTCGTACATACCTTCAACTTGAATTTCCATTGTACAACAGGTCATAAACACAGTAATTCTTAGAAAAATAACACTTCCCGGAACTGCGTAAGTACGGAGCGGGGACCACGCTAACTATCACTTTTCAAATTCTCTTACTTTGGAGGCACAATTATAAGTGAATTGTTTGTGCAGTTGAAATTTCTTTTATACTCTAAGTTACTATGACTAATGAACTAACATTTAGCTAAATATTGTTGCATAATTTTAACATGACTATTTTCATCCAATGTCCTATGGCGGAACCACTGTGCATTTTTTCGTTTATCAGTAATGTTTTTTGTGGTGGATTTTGTTGTTTGTGTATATTGTTCGCCGGTGTTGTTTTGATTGTTTTTGCTTAGTGACGTTTTTGCTACTTCAGGAGTTTTCATAAATTTTTTTTGGAATTTGTTTTCGCTGTATTTGGATAGCTTCACGCATGGAGCACTTATTGTCGGTTTTAATGGTAATGATTTGTTTGATTTGAATATATTTAGGACATGATTTACTTGATGCGGAATAATTTCCAGAGCAATTCGCACATAAAGAGCGAGTGCAAGGGGATGGGTTATGAGGGAGTAGAGAGCAATTATCACATGCAGGGGTCTTATTACATCTTTTCCTTACATGTTCGAGAAGTTGACAGTTTTTGCATCTCATTGGGTTGGGATAATAAGGTCTCACTTTCGCAGTGTACCATGACACTTCGATTTTATCAGGCAGATGGTAAAGATCGAATGTTAGCAGTAAAACTCCGCTTAGAAAAGGCTTTCCATCAATATATTTTGGGAACTTGTATACAGATGTGACACCCTGTACCTTCAAGTTTTCAATAATTTCATATTCCTGGCTTCTAAAAATCTGATCGACTTGGAATTTTGCACACCTATCAAGGACCGATGGCAATGCAATAATTTGATTAAAGTTTTCCATTATCCTTATTAGGATTGCCAGGATTAATATTTTCTTTTTTTACTACTGTGGGCAAAAAGTAAGGTGAACTTGGTTGTAAAATGAAAAATCTTTATTTATTCTTGTAAATCAGTTTCTCAGGCTCCCTTCACGAAATAAGTTCTTCATCCCGATTACTTCTTTATCACGGCCGATAACTGCATAGCTTAAGACTCACAGTCGATAAGAAAGGAATTAAATATAACACGAATATATCGAATCATTTATTCACTGACTGCAATGACAACAATAACTTTCATTCGTAATAAAAAATAGTTAAAACAAAACTAAAAAACAAAGAGACCTGTAATAGCAAATCCAACGATCAGTCATAGTCAACTACCTCAGAACAGAATTATAACAAAAATTAAGATACAAATAGAATAATTAACACACTTTTATTAGCTCGGGTTGTGTATGTAGGTAACGGAATCTTTGAGCTTAATTTTCACTGGCTTCTAAAAATCTGAGCGACTTGGAATTTTGCACACCTATCAAGGACCGATGACAATGCAATAATTTGATAAAAGTTTTCCATTATCCTTATTAGGATTGCCAGGATTAATATTTTCTTTTTTTAACACACTTTTATTAGCTCGGGTTGTATGAATGAATGAATGTAACGGAATCTTTGAGCCTAATTTTCTCTGGCTTCTAAAAATCTGATCGACTCGGAACACACAACATAGATGACTAGATGGGAAACTCTTTTTCTCGTGAGGGCGCTGAAAAATGTGCATTTTTTATAACATTTGCCAATACTGCCACACTGGTAGAAACATGAATTGGGTATTTTTTTAAACAAAAATTGGGAATTTTTAGTTTCCACACCACCATTGAGGTTAGTATTTAGTGTGCGGTTGTGTAACAGTATATTACTCGTAAACACCTACATTTACTAAAAAAAAATTAGAAAATAAAAAATAGTTAAAAAAAAACCTAAAAAACACGCTTTTATTGCTAATCGAACTAAAAAGTAGACTTTTATTTGTGGGAGTATGCAAAGTCTAACTGCTTTGTAGATGAACTAGCTTCTATTAAGGCATTGGAAGCAAACAATACTGAAGTATTATAAACTATAATATACCACATATACCGAATTACGGCGTAGTTACGGCCAAAATTTGAAAGGTACTATCTTTAAAAAATAAATTTCATGAATCGTTTTTCTTCATCTTCTTAATTGGCGCGATAACCGCTTACGCGATTTTGGCCGAGTTTAACAAAGCGCGCCAGTCGTTTCTTTCTCGTGCTAACCGGCGCCAGTTGGACACACCAAGTGAAGCCAAGTCCTTCTTCACCTCATCTGTCTAGCGCAGAGAAGGTCTTACTCTTCCTTTGGTACCACAAGCTGGTGCCGCATTGAGCTGGAGAAATTGGAACCATTTAAACGACATGACCTAGCTAATGGAGCCGCCTACGATATACACCGTCGCCAACGTGCAAAGGTGCAAAAATTTTGCGCAGAATCTTTCTTTCAAACACTCCATGCAACGCCTCATCGGATGTTGTCATGGCCCCCGCTTCTGCGCCATACGTTTGGTCGGGTATGATGAGAACCTTATGAAGTGTGAGTTTGGTTCGTCAGTTGCCTACTTAGTTCAAAGTATCACTTGTTGGCAAGAGAGATTCTACGTTGGATTTCTAGGCTGCCATTGTTATCGGTGTTAATGCTGGTTCCTAAAGAAAACGAAGTATTTTCCAACCTTGAAATCATAACTGTCAACAGTGACGTGGGTGCCGATACGCGAGTGCGCTGACCGTTTGTTTGATGACAGGAGGTACTTCATTTTGCCCTCGTCCCCACCAGACCCCTTCGCCTTACTTCTTTATCCAATTTGCGAACGCTGAACTAATAGCGCGGTTGTTCATCATCGGCATACGCCAAAAATTGAACGCTCTTATACAAAATTGAACCTGAGCGATAAAGTTCTGCGGCTCGCACGATCTTTTCGAGTATCACGTTAAAGATGTCACACGAGGTATCAAACGGCTCGGAGAAGTCCTTCTCAATTCTGACGGCGCTGCTGGTATTGAGCAGCGTTATCTTGCATGGCCGTATTAGTTTTGCGGGGATACCAATTGAGACATCGCGGCAAATAGGTAGCTCCTTTTCGTACTGTTGAATGAAGCTTTGAAGCCGACGAAAAGATGGTATGCATCAATTCTCCTTTTACGGGTATTTTCCAAGATTTGGCGTATTGTGAATGTTTGTTCGATGATGAACTTTGCAGGTCTTAAGCCACAATGACAAAGTCCAATCAGTTGGTTGATGGTTGGCATCAGCCTTTCACACAATTTGCTCACTACCACAGATTGCAGGATCACCCTTCTTATGGATCGGGCAGAGCACACTTAAATTCCAATCGGAAGACACGCTTTCATCTGACCATATTTTGCATAGAAGTTGATGCATCCACCTTACAAGCTCCTCACCGCCATGTCTCAATAGCTCAGCTGGCAGTCCGTAGGCTCCCGCAGCTTTGTTCTTCTTTAACCGTGCTATCGCTATTCTCACCTCGTCATGGTCGAGTAGCGGAACGACAGTTCAATTATCAACGATTGGGGTATTAGGATATTCACATTCTCTGTGACATGCGTAGCGGTCACTATTTAACAAGTTAGAGAAGTGTTCCCTCTATAGTTTTAGTATGCTCTGTATGTCAGTCACCATATCGCCGTATTTAAAATGTGTTAAAACCTTCTATAAGCTGACGAGCTTTCTGGTAGAATTTTCGGGCGTTTTTCCTATTGGCCAGCATCTCAAGCTCCTCGCATTCACGCATTTCGGCCTCTCGTTTCTTCTTTCGGATAAAACGTCTCTCTTTCTTTCTTAGCTCCCAGTAGCGTGGATCCTTGAATGCGTCAGGTATTCGGCAGCTATCCAGAGGAACTTTGGACTAAGCCCGAAAGTTGTGAGCTGTGTGGACCATAAGTAGAAGAATCGTCCTGACCACTCGCAAGTGAATGGCAATCAGTGACTTTCCCCTCTATAATCAGTGACTTTCCCCTCACTAGTAAAGATTGCCCAATCAATTTGAAAATTCTTTGTTTTATTTCGATTTGAAATCCGATATCTCTAAATAGATCGCCCTTTACTAGAGGGAATTTTGGTTGTGATTTGGGACGAATAGCATTTACTGCATTGTTGGGTATATTCGTTTCCAGACGTAGCCTGGTGCAAGAGGAAAGCAACTTTTTTATGAAGCTGTATGAAGCAACTAATTTGTTTTTTTTTTTTAAATAGCAAGTTCTAACGTTTTGCAGATGGCAATGTACACAGAACACATTTGGATTAACCAATAAAAACCATAACGCAAACATGAAAAGATGGAAATTCATTTTAGAGGAGTTTAACAATGAAATCTACTATAAACCTGGTAACTTGCAGACGCTCTCCACCTAAGTATGAAGTATGTAAGTACCCTCATACAACTGACCATATTGACGAAAGCTCTGCTCATATCCTCATACCTGCTACTACTAATTGGAAATGAAGGCAACTACAATTTTGAACTCCCTATCCCCAGTTATCACAAGCCATAGAATAAAATATAGAATTACTTACAATGAAGCAAGAAAAGGAATTTGATTGCCACAATAAAAACAAAAAAGAAAATAAAAGACTACTTTGTAAGTGAAAAGATATTCGGAAAAATAAATAATAAATAAAATTAGACTCAAAACTATCGTCAAGATACAAGGAGGAAATACATGCAGAAAATAACAGTCCCACAGTCAAAACCTAATCAGGCCGAACTTTTCACAAGAGTAACATCCGAAGTTAGTCTTACCATTTGAAGCGTGGAAGATTTATAAAATTTATAATTGATACAGGAGCAAAAAATTCCATCCTCAACCCAGAAATTTGTCACCCAAAAAGGATCCTCGAAACAAATCCAATTTTTATTAGAGCCCTGCTACACCAAATTTAGATAAATAAAAAGCAATAGTACCCACTTTTAAAGAATGTAATACTAACGGATCGAGTGAAACGCTCGAATTTTACATAACAAAATTCCATAATTTCTACGATGGCCTAATAGATAATATTAAGACCATTTAATGTACTTATATATTGTAAGAGAAGAGAAATAACCATTGGCAATGAGACGTTGCCAATGCATTTTGAAAACGAAAAGCGTATACAGACACCAAATGAGTCCGAGTTTATTTATTTTAAGGAAGAAAATGATTTAATGATTTTAAGTGAAAGTATCCTAAGTACAGAAAACCAAGCTGTATGTTTTAATATATATATATTAATTTAAAGTAAATTTAAGTATAATAGAAAAAAATTAACATAAACCACTTTTTGAACAAATCCGAACGAAACATCTTAATTCCGAAGAAAAAACAGAACTTTTAAAAGCAGTAAAAAATATTCAGATGTATTTTATCAAGAAAACACTAAACTAACCTTTACTTCCGGTATAAAACATGAAAGTAGGACCACCAACAATATCCCCATAAACACTAAATCATATCGTTACCCTTTTGTACACAAACAGGAAGTCCAAGCACAAATTCAGGATATGCTTGATAAAAACATTCGCCCCTATTATGGTTATCAATATTGCCAAAAACAATGTTGATGCTCACGAATCGGTATCAGCGTTGGCAATATCTGTAACTATCGATAGGTATTGGCAGCATTTTGGTATCAGCTAATGCAACATTGTTATTAAATCGACATGTGTTGACACAAAATTTGTCGACATAGTTTTTGACAGCGACAGTTATAAAATTTGTAAGTTGCAGAATTGGAAAAATATCCTACCCTTGCCGAAGGTTTTAATAGGGAGACAGTACCTGTTAATTTTAAAGAGCAATGGCAAGATATAACAACAAAGTTAAATGCTCTAGGGCCACCATTAAGAGATGGTGACGGTTGGGAAAAGGTATTAAGTTCATGGGCTTTAGGAAACTTTTTTCAACTTATTTTATTTCAAGGAATGGAGAGATCTTAAGTGCAAAGTTAAGCGAAAAATGATTCACAACAAGGCAGAGTGCAGAGCAACTGGAAGGGGGAGTTTCAAACAACTCACACTAAGCCCATTAGAAGAAGAGGTTGCTAACCTTTTCCAATTTGGAAAACAGTTAAGTCCCAAAGAATGCCGCAGGGTGTATCAAATAGCCAAGTTGAGCAAGTTGAATTTCAACAAGTTGTAGTCGCGGAAGCTGTAGTGCTGCAAGATGCAAATCAAAGTGTATTAGATACAAATTTTGAAGAAGTTCAAGATACAACCATTGATGTTGAAGAGATAGAGTATGACTTCGCTGATCACAACATCATAGTCAGTACTACCGAACGGACTCTACCCTCAATATATGAAACTGTAGTGCAAAATGCAACCTCAGCTTCTACGAGTGGAAGAAGCCGTATTCGCGATCGGAGGCAACGAGAAAACTTGCTCGAAAGTCACACTGCAATGTTAGAGCGGGTGTTAACCTAAATGTCAACAACTCTTACAGAATTTACTAATAAATTAAATTCTTTCGAAAACGTATCGCATTGAATTCAAAACCTGGTGCAGATAGAAGAGAAGAAAGCCAAAATAATGGAACGACAGGAGGAAAGAGAGAAGTCATTATACGAAGCGGAAATTAAGCTTAAAAAAATTAACATGGAAAAAAAAGAAAGGCAAATGGAAATACTCTCAATACAAACTAAGAAAAAATGAAAGCGATATTTACATTTACCTGAAAAAATCTTTTTGTGATTGATCCCTATGCTAAGAAAGCATTTTTTTGTTAAACGTTTTTTATATATATGTAAAAATGAAGAATAGGTAATTGTCAAATTTGTAGTTTATAGTATTTGTATTTATGTAAAAATGAAGAATCAGTAATTATAAAAATTGTAATTTGTGGTATTTGTATTTATGTCAAAATGAACTTCTTCGCTTTACGGCTGCTTCACCACTACTGACTATTCGCTTGTTCACTCATGTGACTTCTGCTCCTTGCCGCAGGGTTGCCATTTGTCACATTCGGTCATCTTGTTCGTCATCTGTCCCAGATGACCCGTCGTTCTCAGCTGCATAATGCGCCCAAAGCTTCATATTGTCGACGCTGGTAGAAGTAAGGTGCGGCCCAACGAAATCGGCTGCTTTTTCTACCTCGTACCGCCCATTACCTTTATCTTTGACCACGCTATAAGGCCCGATGAACTTGTTCCCCAACTTTTTAACTGAAAACTGTGTTACTTTTATCGCCACCAAATCCACCTTTTGATATCCCTGACTACTTTTACGCCTCCTGTCGAAATTTCGTTTATATACTTCTTGGGCGGCTTGGATATTGATTCGAGCCTCCTCTCTTAGTTTGTTGCGATCCCCTTGGAATGCGACCAACATTTCTTCTTGAAGCAACTTAATTATATCGGCAGGCATTTCGTTTCTCATTTTTACACCAAACATAATTTCGTAATCCTAAAAACGCTTGAACTCCTCTAATATTTTTCGGCATAGGAAAATTTTTAACAGCTTTTATTTTATCTTTACCTGGCCATATGTTGCCATTCTGAATTTCGTGCCCCAAGAAGCTAATTTTATCTCTTAAGAACTTACACTTAGCCCATTTAATTTGCAAGCCGTAAGGTTCTGCTGTTTGCAACACTTTTCGCACATTTGTAAGGCATTCATCGCTTGTTTGACCAAAAACTACTATGTCGTCTATATACATTTCCATTATTCCCTCGTTTATAAGCTGCTGAAAAATATACATAACGTACCGAACGAACACCGCAGGTGAGCTGCAGAAACCAAATGGTGCCCTAGTAAATTCATATAAACTCTCTTTCGTAACGAATGCCGTGTACTTTTGGCTACTTTCTTCGATAGGGACGTGGAAAAAACCATTTTTCAGGTCCATCACTGAAAAAAATCTAGCTGACTGCATTTTCTCTAAAACCTCGTCTATAATCGGTACAGGGAATCGGTCTTTTAAAACATTGGCATTCAGTTTCCTATAGTCTATGCAAACACGATAACTGCCATCTTTCTTTTTTGCTAGGACGACTTTGCTAGCTATATTTGCAGTGGATTCACGCACTATACCCTTTTCTAACCATTCCTTAATTTGCTTTTTATCAACACCACGCTCTGCTCCAGACATTCGAGTTGGACTCTCATTAAAGTTTAGTAGATTTCCCTTTGTTACAATTCTTAATTGAATCGGGTGTACAGCAGGGTTAGCAACCGGTTTATAATTATTGATTAATTTCATTATAACTTCTCTGTACTGTGGTGCATCGTCAATTTCGTGCCCCGATTCTACAACATTGTATGCACACTGAAATGTCCCATCGTGCTTCTGATCAAAAAAAAATACCCATCGGAATTAAATTCCAATTGGAATTGCTGAATGAAATCGTAGCCCACAATCACCTCGCAACTTATTTTGCTGTCAGCTTTAACAAGGAATGCATGATCGGATTTTATCTTATCCACCAAAACTTCTGCTTTGAATGCACCTTTAACCGTAGTTGTTACATTTCCCAAGCCATACAATTTCGCAGAACTTTTACTCAATTCCAAATTGCTAAAATGTTTCTCATACACAGTTTGCTGCATCAGCGATACATCCGCGCCAGTATCAATCAGACATGAAACATATTTGTTGTTGTCATTCTTTATTATGCTTACTGTCCTCTTCCCGTTCGATTTGTCACAATTTTTTGCAATGTGTCCACTACCATTGCATTTGAAACATTTTGTCTCTGCTTCGCATTGTGACCGTACGTGTGAAGTTGACCCGCACTTGAAACAATGTTGTTTCGAAACTCCACGCAGTTCGCTGCCGCCGTCTCTACCCTTCTGCGCTGGCTTCGCGTAGTTTTGCTTTTGCTCTACCAGGTTGTTGATTTGATTGCCACTCATCTGCTGTATAGCTTCGAAACGATCTCGCAGCTCTTTAAAAGTTTTAGCGCTATATAAAGGGTATTTCAAGTCGTCACGTACCTTTAAAACATCCACGATATATCGAATGACTGATTCATCTTCCACCGTTCCTAGCGCTGCTAGCTTCCTCATTTGAAGTACGTACTCGTGAAAATTCTCTTCATTTCTCTTTTTCCGTTGTATCAACTTCTGATGAACGTCGGCACTGCTAAGTATCACGTCAAACTCTTCGACTAGTGCTTCACATAAAGCTTCATAGTTTGAGACGCTGACCGTTTCGAGGAACAATTTGGCTGTTCCTCTCATCTTATTTCTTGCATTCACATACTTCTGTTTTTCTGTTAAATCGTACGCAGACGCATTTTCGTTGAAATTCTCCAGCCACGTTCTGATTGGAACTGTTATACCGTCATAATCTGGTATAATTTTTGCTTTTATTCGCTTCTAGAATTCTTAACATTTCGAGAAATTCAACTGAATTTGCCGAATTACTGCATACACTTGATGTTGACTGCATATTGTTCACGTTAAAATCTTCAGACTCTATCAACTTTAATCTAATTTTCTCAACTTCCACTGAAATTTTTGCTGCTGACTTTAGCTTCGAATCGTCTTCTTCCCCTTCTTCCTGACTCTTTTTTGTTGCTTGCGGCTTCCCACTTTTTTCAACTTCCAACTGAACTTCTACCGGTTTCGGTTCTACTTTTTTCTCTTCGACTTCTAACTGAACTTCTGTTGCTGCTTTACACTTCTTTTTGCTTGATCTACATATAGGCATTCTCGAACATTCTCATTCTTCGACTTTTTCCTAGTATTCTGTTGAGGTTGAGCCCCCATGTAAAAATGAAGAATAAGTAATTGTCAAATTTGTAGTTTATAGTATTTGTATTTATGTAAAAATGAAGAATCAGTAATTATAAAATTTGTAATTTGTAGTATTTGTATTTATGTCAAAATGAACGTCTTCGCTTTACGGCTGCTTCACCACTACTGACTATTCGCTTGCTCACTCATGTGACTTCTGCTCCTTGTCGCAGGGTTGCCATTTGTCACATATGTAATTGAAATGTTTTGTGTTTTATGCTATCTGCAAAATAGTTTTACATTTTTTTTTAATAAAACTACAGCTTTATGTACATATATGAAGTAATAGACATAAGTTTGAAAGTCTTTACAAAAAATTTTCTTTTATTTGTTGACAAATCTGCGAAGCTTCAATGTTTTGTGAGTTGTCGGATATATCAACATCAAACATATCATGAAAATTCTCAGTGGGCGAAGGTGCATCATTTGATACTACGATGTTATATTTAATACAAACGTTATGCAAGGCAGCACACACGTTTGCGATTAGAGTTTCTTTTTCAGGTTTATAATGAAGCTGACGAGCACCAAGTAAACAACGGAATCGGTTTTTCAGCACTCCAATTGTTCTTTCAATAATGTTTAGTGTTGAAAATTGCCTCAGCGCTTCATTCCGAAACGGACTTATAAGGTGTCATTAAATATGGTTCCAAAGGGTAGCCGGCATCGCCTGTAAATAATTTTTTTTACTGGAACTTAAACTTGTAATCTAATTTTATTTACCCAATAGTTGCGCTCACCAGCATTGTAGCGTTCACATAAAACCCGTTTGGCAGAACTTATATTCCAGATAAGGGAGTCATGAGACGAACCTGCATATCTCGCATCAAAAAAACGTATTCTCATTTTATGATCACAAATCTGAAAGCAAGTTTGTCTAAACCTAATTAAATACGGTTAAGGGAAACTTATTACAATATTGCATTTAAACTGAAAAATCCCTTTCGGTTGAATTAAAGACCTTGCTCTGCCTTATTAGGTGCCGAAACTTTTATATGTGTCCCATCTACGCAGCCAATCACGCCAGGAAATCCCGTTTTCTCAAAAAAAGACTGTTCTTCAGTTTTTTCTTGTTCAAACATTTCGAAATTTATGAACATTGGGCAAATTATTCTCTCCAATACTTCAGGAGTTTCAGCCAATATTGCGCAGACGGTGGGTTGTGATAAGGCCAAATTGAAATCATTTACGTTTAGTTGGTAAGATCCTTGCGCCTAAAAACGCAATGTTGTTGCTAATTTTCGTTGGTTACTGATGAATGTTGATCGTTTCCCAATTTTCATAGACGGCTCTATTTTCTCCAGGATAAATTTAAATGCTGGCTTACTTATTCGAAAGTAATCTACAGATCTGAAACAAATGAATATATGCAGTAGTTGACACATTTTAAGAGTGCGCATTATTGTACGTAGTTTGTATCTGGTAAATTAAAAATGTTGGATCTTTGTCTTATTCCTTTTCTTTAAAAACCGCAATCTTTGCTTTTTCTCTTAATCACTTGAACTATCGCCAGAATCTATCAGCAAAAACATTTTTGAGCATACATTTTAAACGAAAAACCACACAAAAGCAAAAGGTAACGGATGAAATGCAAAGATCGTATTTATTTCTGTCAAATTATCGATAACACGTCACATCAATACAATGTTTTAGTAAATACCCATTCTGCATTGGCGTGATGTTGATGTTGATACGAAGTGATGTAGATGTTTATACGAAAGGATTTCACCAAATAGATATTAAGGAAGAAGATATTTATAAGACCGCCTTTCGAAGGATGACACTATGAATTCCTACGAATGCCATTCGGGCTAAAGACAGCCCCAGCGACATTTCAAACGTTAATGAATCACGTACTTAAAGATTATATCAACAAAATCTGTCCAGTTTACCTGGACGACGTAATAATATTTTCGACTTCTTTAAAAGAACACATTAATTCAATAAAATTTATTTTTAATCGGCTACACGAAGCCAACCGCAAAATACAACTAGACAAATCTGAAAAAGGAAACCGAGTTCCTTGGTCCCATCGTTACATTAGAGTGTATAAAACCCAATCCGAAAAAAATAGAATGCGTAGTCAATTTCTCTATACCAAAAACACCTAAACAAATTAAACAATTCCTTGACTTAACTGGTTACTACCGTTTTTTTATAAAGAACTATTCATTAATAGCTAACCCATGACATATATATACACATAAATATATATACATATAATTGGCGAGTGTTTGGCCGAGCTCCTCCTCCTATTTGTGTCGTGCGTCTTGATGTTGTTCCCCAAATGGAGGAGCCTACAGTTTCAAGCCGACTTCGAACGCCAGATATTTTTTATGAGGAGCTTTTTCGTGGTAAAAATACACTCGAAGGTTTGCCATCGCCTGCCGAGGGGCGACCGCTATTAGAAAAAACTTTTTCTTCATGAAACAAAGTACTTTAAAAAAGACAAAAAAATAGACATATCTAACCCGGAATATCAAGAAAGTTTTAACACACTAAAAATTCTGTTAACACTTGACCCAATCCTGGCTTATCCAGATTTAAAAAAAAAATATACCTTAACAACAGACGCTAGTAACTTCGCACTTGGAGCTGTGCTTTCGCAAGAAAATCACCCTATGTATATGTTATGCTAGTCGTACTCCAAACGAACATGAGATCAATTACAATACCATAGGGAAAAAGCTTTTAGCAATAATTTGGGCCACAAAGTATTTTCGGTTATACCTTTTTGGACGAAAATTTACATTAAAAACGAATCACAAACCACTTACATGGCTTTTCTCGATTGAGGAACCAAACTCGAAACTGGTCAGATGGAGACTAAAACTGTCGGAGTTTGACTACGAAATTAAATACAAAAAGGGAACAAAAAACAGTAATGCGGACGCATTATCAAGAAATTTTTTCCAGTAATAATGAATTCAAATTAAATAGGCGCTTTAAAAGACTAGAGGACATAGAAGATGAACTTGAGTTAACAGAGATGATTGAACATGAACATCTAAGCAAAAATCACATAGGCATTCAATCAGCATTTGAAGAGCTAAAAAAGAAAATCTATAATCTTAAACTCAAATTGAGAATAACCCACTTTTTGAATAATTGTGAAGTATGTACATTAGAGAAGTATGACAGAAGACCACCTAGAGCACCTTATAAACTAACGGAAACACCCTCATTAGAAAAAAAATTATACCTAACTATGATTGATAAGTTTAATTAATGGAAGATCATGGGTAGAGTTTAAAACGAAATTGATACACTTTTGGAAAAATAGAAAGAATTGTATAATAGTTGACAACGAACTAGGATTTAAAGTCTTTCCCAGACAGGAATATTTAAAGAAACAGAATATTAATATATGTTACACGTCGAACAGCAATCACACATACATAAAAGGATATAGAACGACTTCCCAACACGTTGAACGAAGAGTTGAGAATACTACGACACGACGAACAGTCTAAAAACGCGACGACAGAGGAGAAAATATCACGAATTATAGGATTTTATAACAATACAATTCACAGCAGCACACAACTCAAACCGATAGATTTCGTAAACGGTAAAGTAGGAAAAATGTGCTGAATCTCATGAACTCTTAAATCCGGAATATTACTACTTAATTAAATTCAATATCATTATAGGAAATAAAATTTCAACCATAGAAGGTAAGATAACATTGATGGTACATATATACCAAACTAATAACGACATCTCACTTCTACGACAACACGTAGACGATATCGGACTCATTATTTTCTCCGGCAAAATAGGCATCATACCTACAGATATTCTAACTCAAACCGAACTTAACCTTATCAGAGACTTCGACAGTTACACCCAAATTAAAGTAAATATCTGTAGCACTCCACGAAAATAACATTATCATTATTCTCTCTATACCACAACTATCAAAAGATCCATTATCCATGGTGACTTTTGTACCAATCCCTGACAAAAATAACCAATCCGTAGAGCTCAATAATTCTGATGTGCTTATAGGTCTAGAAAACAATATTTATAGTACATATATTAAAGATAATTTAAAAAGAAATCTAATACGAATTAACGATAATTCTTTAAGTATTATATTATATTGAATTTTAAGGAAGCCAACTACAAAATCCAAACATTGAACAAACAACAATAGTCGAAGTTATCCCAGGAATATTAGTTCTTAAACATTTTAACGATAAATAAACCAAATTAAAATTTATCGGAAACTACTTAATAAAATTTGAGAACTGTGAAATTAATACCTTGAATAAAACTTTTACAAATGTTAAAATAAAATTACATGATAAATTTATTTTACCAAATTTTATAACATAACATTAAAGAAAACAGTAATACAATTCTAGCAGATATTAAAATTGTATCTTTATATTTTAAAAAACCAGATCACCTGACGACAAGAGAAAACTAAACTTAGCCACAAAAATTCTTAAGGATACTTTAAACAAAAGAAATAACAAAGAAATCGAAAACTATTTGAAGAACCTGACTCCCAACAAAGATACAAACTACTCTCTTTGGAAATGTACCAAAACATTAAAAACACAAATAAAACATCAACCACCACTAAAGAAAGATGACAATTCATGGGCCGTTACAAAAGAGGAAAAAGCGAAAACTTTAGCAAAATACTTTGAAGAGGTTCTATCAAATGACGAAGAAAAGAAAATTGACAACCAAAACAACTACCATTATGACTTTACAAAAATAAAAAGGACGAATACACACGAAATAATAGCTTGCATCAAAAAAGGACTAAAACATAAAAAAGCACCCGGATATGACTTGATAACAGGAAAAGCATTAGTGGAGCTACCAACCAAAGCATATATATTTTTGCGAAACGTTTTCAATGCCATGTTTCGCTTGCAATATTTTCCGAAACTCTGGAAAGTGGCAGAGATTATTGCATTGCCAAAACCGGGTAAAGATCCAACTACCGTATCATCTTATAGACCAATAAGCTTACTACCGACAATATCTAAAATTGCTGAAAAATTACTGCATGACCGACTAACCCAATTTCTGGAGAAAAAACGTATAATACCGGATCATCAATTTGGATTTAGAAAAAAACATTCGACTATCCAACAGATCCACAGAATTACAAATAAAATCCAATCAGACTTTGAAAACAATCGTTATTGTGCGGCAGTATTCTTAGACGTAGCTAAAGCGTTTGACAAAGTGTGGCACAGAGGCTTACTCCACAAAATAAAAATAATGATTCCTTTTGACTACTATCTTATCATAAAAAGCTACCTAACTAATCGAAGTTTCTATATTAAATATGACAATCAATGTTCATATATTCATCAAATAACTGCTGGAGTTCCGCAAGGAAGCGTTCTTGGACCTCTACTATATGTTTTATTCACCGCAGACATACCACCTCCTGACGAAACTAATTCATCAATTGCTACGTTCGCAGACGATACAATACTACTGGCATCGGATAAAAGCTTAACTATCGCTACTGAAAAACTGCAGCGATACACAAACGCAGTTAAAGAATGGTTCGATAATTGGTGCCTAAAAATAAATGAAGACAAAACCGTACAGGTTATATTTACTACCAAAACAAAATTTACTGCAGTTCCAATAAAAATAAATGGCAAAGCAATTACAATTAAACCAACTACGAAATACCTTGGAATACATTTGGACTCGAAACTAAATTGGAATCACCACATAAAGCAAAAGGTCAAACAAATAAAAGAACAGCTTCGACAACTTCATTGGTTAGTCAGCACAAAATCCAGACTTACTATACAGAACAAGCTATTATTGTACAAAGCCATGATTAAACCAATCTGGCTATATGGACTACAGGTATGGGGAACGGCTAAAAAGTCACACCTAGCAAAAAATTCAACGACAGCAATCGAAGATTCTTCGAATTTTGACTATGTCTGACAGGTACACGAAAAATGATGACATCCACAGGACTTTTAATATAGCAACAGTAGACGAAGAGACCAAAAAAATAGCAAGAAGCCACTTTGAAAAAATACAGGGACACAATAATGCAGAAATCAACAAACTTCTGGAAAGGGAAAAAAACACTGAAAGACGCTTAAAGAGAACTCGACCAAGCGACTTAATGAATGCTAGAAAATAATAAATGTGCAAAGGGCTTAAATTGCTGTTAAATTGTTGTAAAATTTGTATTATGTAGAGTAAAACTTGTATTGAATATTATTTAATTGTATTTAATTGTAAATAGTATTAATTCGTTTATTTTAATTTTTATCGCTTTGGCACTGGTCATTAAGCGATGTATGTAAATCCTGGCCAAATTGTTAAACAACGTACTTAATGTCAATGGACAGATGTATAAAATAAAGGGGATAAAAAAAAAAAAAAAAAAAAAATATTTAAAACAAATAGAATACGAAGAAACATTAAAACCAGTACTATATAAAGATAATAATTCAAAGATAATTGGTTTTAGCATAGATATCTCGATTATTGTATCATTATGTATCTTAATTATTTTTGAATATTTCTTTAAGAATAGACAAACATATACTCCAAATGTACAATTAAAAAATGAAACTACAATAAATAACCCAATAAAAATAATATAATTTCGTCGGAGCCTCAAACTAGTGGTGGGGGTGTTATAGTGTGGCAGAGTTTTTTTGGAGATATGTTTTTCGAGAGGTGCTCTGCGGTGCCAATCAGCATACGTCGTAGAATCATCTGAAACTAAAAAAGTCGAATTTTTCAGTTAAAGTATGACGTAATGCCCCAACCCCCCCCCCCCCCCCCCCCCCCCCATTAATAAATTTTTTTTTTTTTCATTTTTGTAGTTTTGGTGGCAAAAAAACGTAAACGAGCATTTTTGGCGAAAAATTTCGTCATATTTGTAAGTGAAAAACAACCTTAAAAAAAAAAAAATGAAAAAAAAAAACAGTGGGGGAGCGGAGGTATTTTTGATTTAGAAAACGTGTGCCAAATTTGAAAAGAATCGGTTGAATAGTTTCGGAGTTGTGATTGGCACCGACTTTTAAGAAGTCGTTTCGGGAAAAACGCGTTTGAAAAAATGACTCTGAAAAACTATCGATGCTCCGCATTCGAGGTAGAGTGCCTACAAAGGCTATAACTTTGAGAGTTCTCCTCCTATCCACTTAAAATTTTGACACAACATTCTTGAAATGATGTACTATAAGATGAGTGAAGAAAAAAAATTTCGATTTTGTGGCAAAATTCAATAATGCAATATCTGGACTATTTAAACGATATACCGCTGGAGGTGACTACAATGCAAAAAATTCTATTTGGCGATCAAGGTTAACAACTTCGAAAGGCCGAAAATTACTAGACGCTATAAGAGAAAATAATGGGCATTTCATAAGCACCGGAGAGCCGACATACTGGCCTACAGATATCAAAAAACAACCAGATTTAGTTTATTTATGTATTGTTAAAAATATTCCCCAAACCCATCTGACCATTAAGTCATGTTTGGAGCTATCGCCGGATTATTCACCACTTCTCATGACAATTTTTGACACCAACAAACGTTTACAGGACTATATAATAAAGCACAATTGACAATAAATATTTCATTAAAAACGAAAAACGAAATTGACTCAGCAATAGGTTTTTTCAACAATTCCATTAAAAAAGTCCTCACCCTTTCGACGCCAACTATAAAAATTCAACAAAAAGACTCTATTACAGTTCCACATGAACCTCCCATCAAAACACAACACAGAACTTGGGCAAAGACCAATAAAGAGAAGGCAAACACACTAGCTGAACACTTTAACACAATATTCTTAAACGAAAAAGACAATCAGCAGATTGAACAAAATAAATACGAGTAACCCAGAAATCAGATATCATTTGAAAAATCTGAACAGTGAAAAAGTACCGGACTACGATCTAATAAATGGTAAAATATATTAGTACTAAAAGAACTACCTGATGTAGCAATTACATATGTATATACTACAAATATTCAACAGCATATTAAGAAAACAATGCTTCCCACGCCTCTAGAGCAGTTGAACAAATAACGGCAATCCCCAAACCAGGTAAAAATGCATTGAAACAACATCATATCGCCCCATCAGTCTCTTGCCCATTCTTTCAAAAGTGTTTGAAAAAATATTCTTTGCCAGATTAGACAAAATTCTGATAGAAAAAACTATAATACCAAGCCACCAGTTTGGATTTAGACGACAGCATTCAACTATGCAACAAGTCCGCAGAGTTATAAACAAAATATTAAATGATATGGATAATAAAAGGTTCTGCACAGCTGTCTACCTTGGTATTCCAAAAGCGTGTATTTTGACAGCGTGTGGCATGAAGGGCTACTGCATAAGCTCAGCGAAATATTACCACGGAATCATTTTCGTCATTTTCAAAAGTTATCTGGGAAACCGACATTTTTTATAAAGTTCGAAGACGAATGCTCAAGCATGATGCAAATGACAGCAAGTGTACCCCAAGGTAGTGTCCTGTTACCATTGTTATTTTTGCTTACACACTTTTTCACGCATCCGCGTTATCAGTTACAATTTTTCATTGTTTAATAAACCAAAGCCAAAATCCAACAAATGCAAACAGTTCATCACTACATATTATAAAACAAAGCCGCTTTTTCTGTCCCTATGTCCACGTAATCGCTTAAATCTTTAAAACTACGCAACGGATTTTGATGCGGTTTTTTTTTAAAGATAGATTGATTGAAGAGGAAGGTTTATATCTATATAATGTGAAGAAATATATAAAGGGGGCGTGGCAATCGGTCAAAATGTGAAAAAAAAACATAATTTTTTTGTTTTCACGGCCATAAATCATAGACGAATCAACCAATTAAAATGAAACTTTCTTAGAGTTTAACTTTGAAATATTTACTTTCGCTCTGCATCAAAAAAAAATTGATATATTTGTTATTTAACCAAAATTGTTTAAACAAAAGCAGCTCTTTTTCCAAAAAAAGCTGTTTGTGTGTTTGTTCGCTGTCAACCGAATGAGGCAACAGGCGTTAAGCGATAATCTCACCACACCTCATTAATGTTGAATTACATCGTATGGTGACGTATGTATGTATGTATTTACGAATCGCTCGAATTATTTCATTTCGGACGTATGTACATATGTATCTATGTATGTTCTGAATTCCATGTAATTATATGCACATACTATTTTACAGCGAAATAAAACGCTATTTTCACGTTCTATATTAGTAATTCCCACATAATTAACACGTTCCCTGTCTGCTGAGCCACATATGGTTCAGGAAACGTACGCCTGATAAGCACTGATACGTTCCTGAGCCATATGTGCGTCAGGGGGTATATAAACCACATGTGTTTCATGAACGTGCAGAAGCAAAAATGTCCCTCTACGCTCATGGACCATATGTGTTTCAGGTAGAAATAGCCTACATCCGTTTTTTTTAATTATTAGTTTTACAGCGAAATAAAACGCTATTTTCACGTTCTATATTAGTAAATCCCACATAATTAACACGTTCCCTGTCCGCTGAGCCACATATGGTTCAGGAAACGTGCGCCTGATAAGCACTGACACGTTCCTGAGCCATATGTGCGTCAGGGGGTATATAAACCACATGTGTTTCATGAACGTGCAGAAGCAAAAATGTCCCTCTACGCTCATGGACCATATGTGTTTCAGGTAGAAATACCCTACATCCGTTTTTTTTAATTATTAGTATTATATAAAGCTATGACTACAAAAAAACTAATTATTCAAAAAACGCTGTTGGACGTGTCGGTCAATTTTGCATTTTTGTATTGGGACAGGGAACGTGTTAAAATACAGTTTTTGAATAGTTTTTATTGATTCGGAGCGCGTTTAGTTTGCTATCGATTCCATACAATAACATCTTTTGTAATTTACTTTTTACGACAACTAATAGCTTATTTTCGAAGTGATTTCAGCAAATAGGTACATCATTAATCCTTAACCAATTAAATACCTTAAATACATTGTTGTTTTAATATAGATCTATGTATATGACTCTTTACAGCATATAATTGAAAAAAATATTTTTCAAGATATTACATCAGTAATTATCTTTTGTTTCTAAATGGTAAGTATTTACATATTTTTAACTGCGGCACATACTAATAATATGACAATTTGTGGATAGGTAATCATACATATAGAACTGAGTAAATTTTCACAAAAATTATAGTCATGGCTGGAAGACGTCGTCGTTCGAACATAGGACGTAGTACAGTGGATGCCAGAAGACTACGTTCAGCAAGAGATGAAAAATCGTCAACGGAACGTGAGGCTCGCCGCAGTAAGATGCGGGATAGATATAGAGCTGAGAGAGAGAGGGAATCTTCAGTAGAGCGTCAGGTTCGTTGCAGCCGGGATCGAGATAGGCATACGGTTCAGAGGGACAGAGAATCGTCAGCAGAGCGTGAGGCTCGACTCAGTCAGCTTCGGGATATATATAGAACTCAGAGAGAGGGAGAATCTTCAAGAGAGCGTGAGCTTCGCCGCACCCGAGATAAGGACAGACATCGAATAAAGAGAGCCAGAGAATCATCAGCACGAGTTACTAATTCATGGGTGAGTAAAGAAAATTCGGCCATGAATTATGATCCTTCGATTTCTTACAAGGACGACCGAATAGTATCAATAGGTACTATGTCAGTAGTGTGTGAACATTGCTTCGCATTGAAATTCAAGGACGAATCGAAAGGTATGTGTTGTTTACAAGGAAAAGTCAAATTAGAAGAAATTCTCCCTCCACCTGAACCACTTCACTCTCTTCTTACGGGTGATCATCAGAAATCTAATCATTTCATGCGCTATATACGCCATTACAATAACGCATTTCAAATGACCTCTTTTAAGAGTAAGCAAGTCGTTGAGCGTGGCTTCATGCCTACATTTAAAATTCAAGGGCAAGTATACCACTTAGCTGGGAGCTTGCTACCACTTCGACCCGATGATCACAAATTCCTGCAAATATATTTTATTGCAGATCCAGATACACAAGCATCTACGAGGTGTTCAAGTGTTGCACGGCCAATTGATAGAGATTTGATTAGATCTCTCCAAGATATGTCACATTCTCATAATTGCTACATACAGTCTTTCAAAACTGCGATTGAGAGTGTTCCAGCAGATACTCCTGACTTTAATGTCGTAATCCATGCAAATAAAGTTCCTGTTGGAGAACACAGAGGACGATACAATGCGCCTTCCACGAGTGAAGTAGCAGTGGTGATAGCCGGACAGCAATTTGACAAAAGAGATATTGTATTGCATAGTCGTGATGATAATTTGCAAAAAATTTCAGAGTTACACAGATCTTATGACAGCTTACAATATCCTTTGATGCTATGTCGTGGAGAAAATGGTTATGCTATTAATATTTCTCAAGTTGACCCAATCGGTGGTACACCTCTGCGTAAAACAGTGTCATGTATGAACTACTATTGCTACCGTATAATGACAAGACGTAATGATTTCAACACTTTGCTTAGATATGGAATGTTAACAAACCAATACTTGGTAGATCAATATGCTAAAATTGAATCTGAGAGATTGGCCTACATCCGTAATAATCAAACTAAATTCAGAGCCGAAAATTACGTTCATCTTCAGGATGCTTTACAGGCGAATGAACACCACAACGGCATTGGGCAGTTGGTTATACTACCTTCATCATTCACAGGTGGACCTCGATATTTACACGAAAAATCGCAAGACGCCATGGCTTACGTCAGAAAGTACGGCAAACCTGATTTATTTATAACTGCAACATGTAACCCAAATTGGTCGGAAATCAGAGAAAATATTAACACCAATTCACCACAAGACAGATACGATATAGTTAACAGAGTCTTCCATTTAAAAGTACAGAAAATTCTGCACCTCATTAACAAATCTCATATATTCGGTCCGCCGCACTGTCATATGTACACAATAGAATGGCAGAAGCGTGGCTTGCCACATGTACACCTGCTGGTGTGGTTAGTGAACAAAATTAGACCAAACCAAATTGACAGGGTTATTTCAGCTGAATTACCGGATAAAGATGAAGATCCTATCCTATACGAAATCGTAAAGAAACATATGGTACACGGCCCTTGCGGGACTTTAAACCCGAATTCTCCATGTATGCGAGATTCTAAATGCACCAAAAAATTTCCGAAGTTGTTCCAAACTCAAACAATTACTAGCGATGATGGATACCCCAAATATCGTCGACGATCGCCAGAAGGGGGTGGGCAAATTGCTACCGTCCGAAACATTGATATTGACAACCGATGGATCGTTCCCTATAATCCGCTCCTTTTGAAAATTTTTGATGCCCACATCAACGTGGAGTTGTGCAATTCAATAAAGTCAATCCAATATGTTACTAAGTACATTAATAAAGGCAGTGATCAAGCCACTTTCAGCATACAATCACCAAATGAAGTGGAAATATATCAGTCTGGACGTTACATCTGCAGCTCTGAAGCTGTATGGAGGATTTTATCATTCGAAGTGCACGACCGGTCTCCCACAATTGTCCACCTTGCAGTTCATTTAGAAAATGGACAAAGGGTGTATTTTACTGAGAACAATATACAAGAAGTTATTAATAACCCGCCGGATACAACATTGACAGCATTCTTCAAGTTATGTGCTCAAGATGATTTCGCGAAAACACTGACATATGACAGAGTTCCAAGTTACTATACATGGAACCAGAGTTCTAAAGCTTTTCAACGGCGAAAAAAAGGTACTGCGGTTGATGGTTTCCCCGGAGTAAAAAAAACGGATGCTCTTGGCAGAGTCTATGTGATTCATCCCAACAACAGCGAATGCTTTTATCTGAGAATGTTACTTCATATTGTAAAAGGCCCGACATCCTTTGCTCACCTAAGAACTTTACAAGGTGTTGTTTACAATACTTATCAAGCAGCATGCAAAGCTATGGGGCTCTTGGAAGACGATTCTCACTGGGAAAATACATTATCAGAAGCAGCTGTTTGTAGTTCAGCTACATCATTAAGATATTTATTTGCCGTCATAGTAGTGTGTTGTCAAGTAACTGATTCTGTTAGTCTATGGAATAAATTTCAAGAAAATATGGCCAGTGATATTCTGATTCGGCGACGGCATGAGTCAAACTCTGTTGATGTACAATATGACCAAAACATATTTGACGAAGCATTATTTGAATTAAACAAAATAGTGCAATTACTTTCGGGTAAAACGATCAAGGATTTTGGGCTGCCGATGCCAGCTAATACTACTAACTCTGATTTAACTAATAGTGCCGAGTACACAAGAGAAACATCATACGATCAAACGAGACTTTTACAAAATATAGCTCAAGATGAGCCACGATTAAACATCGATCAGAAAAAAGTATTCACTGCATTACTATCAACAATTGATAACAATGAAGGGAAATTGTTTTTCCTTGATGCCCCAGGAGGCATAGGAAAAACATTTTTAATCAATCTGCTTTTAAAAAAAGTGAGATCTACCGGAAAAATTGCGTTAGCTGTTGCGTCATCCGGCATTGCCGCTACTCTTTTGGAAGGAGGCCGAACCGCACACTCTACATTCAAGCTCCCGCTGAAAATCGCAACCGATGATGATAACAGCGTCTGTAGTGTTTCTAGACAGAGCAATACAGGAAAATTGATGCGTGACTGCTCATTAATAGTCTGGGACGAAGCTACCATGTCAAACAAGACGTCTGTGGAAGCACTGGATAGGACAATGCGCGATTTGCGCAACAAAAATTCACCTATGGGTGGATGTACAATTCTGTTCTCAGGAGATTTCCGTCAAATCCTACCAGTTGTGACTCGAGGAACACGTGCTGACGAAATAAATGCTTCGCTAAAAAGATCCCCCCTTTGGTCGCATGTCAATAAATTAGATCTTAAAACTTAAATGAGGGTTTCGTCATCTTCACGTGAGAACAGGCTATTTCCAGAGATGCTACTAAAAGTTGGCAATGGAGAATTAATACAAAGTGAGGGAAGGATTAACCTAGAAAACCTTTGTGTTTTGATAGACAACATCCAAGAGTTAGTCAACAATGTCTATCCTGACATTGATAACATAAGTTATAAGACAATATCTTGGTTTAAAGAAAGAGCTATTCTGTCACCAACTAACGAACAAGTAGATAAAGTAAATAACTTGATTATTTCAAAGATTGATGCGCCGACGAAAATATACTACTCGGTCGATACTGTTCTCGATT
The DNA here is from genome assembly GCF_027943255.1 of Anastrepha obliqua. Taxonomy (NCBI): domain Eukaryota; kingdom Metazoa; phylum Arthropoda; class Insecta; order Diptera; family Tephritidae; genus Anastrepha; species Anastrepha obliqua. Next base: position 39,808,069 of record NC_072897.1, on the reverse strand, counting down.
TGGAAGAAGCTGTTCAATTTCCTACAGAATTTCTAAATTCTTTGAACCCGTCTGGACTCCCTCCTCACAAAATGGAGCTGAAAATAGGTTGTCCTGTTATTTTATTAAGAAACCTAAGTCCACCTAAACTTTTCAATGGCACGCGTTTGCTGGTAAAATCACTGAAAACTTTCATAATAGAGTGCACAATACTCACAGGATGTGGTACCGGAGAAGATGTATTGATTCCCCGAATCCCTCTGATACCATCGGATCTACCATTCCAATTTAAACGCTTACAATTTCCGGTACGCTTACAAACCTTCAACGTTGCAGGCTTAGATTTGAGTGTTGACTGTTTTTCACATGGCCAACTGTATGTCGCTCTTTCAAGAGTAACCTCTAGAGAAAACATGTTTGTATTGTCTAATGACAAGAAGGCTATGAACGTTGTATATAAAGACATTCTGTAATATAGTAATTGTTGTAAAAATAAAATAAACACATATGTAAAAATGCAAAAAGTTAATATGCAAAAATGTAGGGTATGAATTTAGATATCCCAAAGATAGCAGGAAATCTTCATGCTATAAAAAAAGGGGAATTGTTTTACTCCAAATTTAACGCGTGCGGGCCACGGGCAGTAATGAATAAGCCACAACTACTGGATCGATTTTAATAATTTTTTCAGTGAGTGACATAGGGTATATATTTTATACCCGTGCGAAGCTGGGCGGGTTGCTAGTTTATCTATAAATAACATTATTCAACATTGTTTTTAAGTTATTTTAACAAAAATTAAAATTTTTCCAAGTTGATTTTGCAAATGATTTCGAAATGTACTGTTTGTGTGGTGAGAGAGCAATCAGCTGACACGGTTCTACGGGAATTTTCAAAAATCCTGCTATAAAATCTACGATATTACGATACGGAAGGGAAGTAATTTTTCATTTACATGGGGCTCTCATTAGTTTGATCGTAACAGCTGACAGGGGACTGCGTATACATCGGTGACTGTTTGCAGCATAAGAAACACAAACTAACAATAAAAAACAATGAAATAAAAATCCGTCCTTTTGCAAAGTATCTTGGCATAACTATAGATGAAAAAATAAATTGGCAGTGGTCTAAAAATTCAAAACTAAGCCTTACCAACGAAGTAGTGATATATAAATCTATAATCTCACCCATTTGGAACCCCGGGGCTGCTGTGCCAATATCAAAATAATTCAAAGGACACAATCTAAAATACTTCGAACACTAACAAAAGCAGACATAATAGATGACATTATCAGAAAATACAGCATCAAGCATATATGTACAACACCTAACATTGATGATATGAACAAATGGCAAACTACCACAATCGGAGAAAGTGTGAAAACAAAGATTAAAACGATTAACTTCAACAGAATAAGAAGAAAAAACAAAAAATAATAATAATTATAACACTTAGAAAATAATATAATGTAGCATTATCTGAAGCAAAATTGAATGTTTATCTAATATTAGGTAGAGAACAAAGAATTCCAATATAGCTTTAAAAATAATTACTTATTGTTTAAATTTAACAGATTGTAATTTAAAAATGGAAATAATAAAATTTTTTTTATCGAAATACAGAATATAAATGGAATTTAAATTAATTGAAGCAATTTAAATGCAGCATTATCTTTCCAATAAAAGCTTGAGTAGAGACAGGTTAGGTTTACCCAAGTTGTCCAGAAAAATTAATGTGCGCTCCGATCTCGAATTAATGGTTGTACCCCCCGTCTACGTCTACGAAAAATTCTAAAAACAAACCTCTTTCCCTTCAATAAGCATTAATTTTATAATATATTTCACAACCAACAAAAACCTGTTTATACACAACGAAATACCTCGTTCTTGCACATAATGAAAACAGGGCTCGGTGCAAGAATTGAGGTTGTCGCAAGTAGCGAGTATTTTTTGTTTTTTTTTGTATGAAATAAACGGCAATTTTATGAAAGAATTTGGTTGGAAAATAAGTTTATTATATTTAATATGTATTTTAATTCAATACGCTTAAGTTTAATTCGTTCATATACATAAATATAGAAAGACTCACATACTTTATGATGAACTAAAAATATTTGAAAATTTTGTTTGTTTTGTGCAAGCTCGGTTGTTCAGTACTACAGCCCATTTTAAGCAGGTATTGTATGCTGATATAGTCTCCTCCTGTGTAACTTTCTCCGTATTTACTACCACGTTGTTTGTTTCTTCACCATCAGTAAGGTCACAATTGATACAAGGATCTTCATTTTATTCAAAAGACTCCAAAATAGGTTCAGCAATCCATTGCTCAATTTCAGAATCGGATATTTGCTGCAATGGTTCTATTTCTTGAAGCAAATTTGAAATTACTTGAATATTGGATGTATCTTCAACAAGCTGTAAGCGTAACTCTGAAAGAGGGATGACATCTTCACTATCCCATTCGGATGTTACCTCAAACAGCTTTTGCAATGATGACTGAATGGAGGTCAAGCATTCCAAGCATTAGCTAAAAAGCATATTGCGTGTTTTAAGTTGATGTTTCGCAGAGATTCGTCTATTGTTTTTCCACGGCGAACGATGTCACTTAAAAGGCTTGTTTTGTAGTTCAATTTCGTAAGTCTTATAACATTCTGGTCCATGGGCTGTATAAGTGCAGTACAGTTTGGAGGAAGACACATTACAGATATTCGACCATCACTACTCATTAACTCGCCGTCTTTGGGATGGCATGGAGCATTATCAATAAGCAATAGAGCCTTTTCGGGAAGATTTTCGGCACGAAGGAACCCTTTTACCTCTAGAACAAATGTTTTGTGAAACCATTCCTCAAACAAAGCCAAGGTCATCCAAGCACTTTTATTTCCTTTGTAGACAACTGGAATATCCGTAAAATTGTTAAGTGATCGAGGGTTTAATGATTTCCCAATAACCATTAGTTTTACTCTGTGATTTCCAGATGCTTTCGTGCAAGCCAGAAAAGTTATTCTTTCCTTACTGATTTTATGTCCTGGAACGGAAGTTTCTTTTGACCGCACAAGAGTTCTATGAGGCAAAAGCTTCCAAAAGATACCAGATTCATCGGCATTGTATATCTGGTCTTTGGTCAAACCTAAATCAGCAATTTTTTTGTTCAGTTTTTGTAAAAATGTATTAACTGAGTGAGTCTTATTCGAAAGTTTTTGTCCACATATTTTGAGTCTTCGTATTCCGTATCTTTTTTTAAAGTTTGTAATCCAACCATTGCTAGCATGGAAGTCCCCCGATTTTTTCGATTGGTAAATTCTTGGCTCGTTGATTTGCAAACCTTTTCATCAATGCTCTTTCCATTTTAGGAAGCTCTGCAGGTTTAAACGTTTTTCTCTTCCCAGGACCAGATTCAGCATGCGCCAGGAACTTCCTTATGGTATTCTTCTTATTCTTAATGCGGTTTATTATTGACCTGTGCACGTGAAAACTTTTGGCAAGGTATCGATAGAAAATCCTTCACTTAGCTTCCTTAGAATTTCAGCTTTTTGCTTTATTGTAAGCAACGTAAATTTTTCCCTGCCATTGTGAGACCGCACTCAATGAAACGTCCGTTAAAACTAATTCAAATGTCCAAACATACACGTGCGTAAGAGAATTAGCCAATCACAGCAATTCATTTGCGAAATAAATCGGGACTTCCCCGAATTTTATTGAACAAGGCAATGTCGCAAGTATCGAGTTCAAATTTTTTGGATGTCGCAAGTACTGAGTACGTAATGGAAAAATTTTTTATGTTGCAAGAATCGAGGTGTACGAGTACCGAGTATGTGCAAGAATCGAGGTACTACTGCATAGTATTTGCTTTCACTACAAGAGTATCTGTTGCCCTTTTGTCTATAAGCGCCAATACATTCATTGTGATACCACGGTACGTTTTACACGTCACGGCAGTCAACTGCGTTACCCCAACGGACGGAACGGATCCGAATTTGTGGTAGCGTTTTTGACGGACTTTCCGCATGTGAGACAAATCGGCGGTCCCTCATACCTATACGAATGATAAACACTAAAATAAATAAAGGCGAGATATTAGTAGAATAATACTACAAAATGTTAGCGTTTGGCCGTCGGGATAATATCGATGAGATTTCGATAGTTAGATACACTGTCAACGGATTGGCCGATGATAACACTGTTTACAGCCAAAATGCACCAGAGACGCCGTTATGAAATTCCTATGTAAAATCACCGTCTGATTCCGAAAATCAAGGTTATTTTTTATTTTATGTTAACGTTTTTGAGATATTTACGAAATACCGTTATTTCAAAAAAAAAAAACAATTGGGCACACTTAGTCATATATATCTCGAAAACGAATTGAGCGATTCCAAAACCGTTTAAAGCTTTTAAAAAGTCATAAAATTTGCTATAAACTGTGTGGAAAACACTTTTTGCTAGGCCATGCAGATTCAAAGATAACGAACTATCATAACGGATTTTTTAAATTTTTTTTGTAAAAATATAAAAACATTTGTACTTTGAGAGAAAGGATCTTTAAAACTCTCTATTTTTTCGTGTATTTTTTGTTTTCACTCTAAGCTCTGTTTTATTACAAAAAAAATAAACTTTGATTAAACAAAATCGATGAACTAATACAAAAGTTACAAGCATTCAAGTAAATATATCCATATAGTAAAACTTAAGTACCCTACAAATAATAGCATATGTACATATGATTCTGTTTTAACTCTATGATCTTATTTTATAATTGAAAAAGTTATGTGTCTTGTTTTGACGCTTATTTACATAAGGATCGGTTTCTCTTATGAGAAACCAACAGTAGTCACCCATCATAGCGACATCCCATAATCCTTGATACCGACTTTCAATCATTTTCATTTGCTGGTGAAACCTTTCGCCATGAAAAAATTTAAATGGGAGTGCAGAAAATGAATTTTTAAAGACATATTTACTCCTGAAAGAAAATTAAAAAGGGAATTAGATAAATATATAAGTGACACATTAGCATATTATTTTCTTAGGCTGCATTAATCTTCCAATTCAGAACAAATTTTGGTTGTTCTTGTTTGTTCGGAGCAGGGCAATAAATTCAGATTAAGGGCTATATATTCTCATGTAAATTTAAAAATTTGCTTTCAAATTTTTTGTTTAGTTTTAAAGTTAACTGAGAAAACGGTTTTATATGTGTTTTTTATTTACCCCTTTCCGCATAGTTTTTGCTTAAATCGTTCACTATCAGCTCGAAGTTAGGACTTTTGTGTTTGCCTAAAAAAGAAGTAACGACCTTTTCAAAAGAGCCCCACGCCGCTGCCTCCACTGGTGACAATAGTTCTTTGAAATGGGTATTGGCCATTATTTTCCTTATTTGCGGCCTCACAAAAGTCTCTTACTTTATTTTTGCTTCTGAAATCTGTGGAAAGATTGTTTTCAAATAATGAAAAGCTTCGCCTTGTTTGTCCAAAGCCTTGAACAAGTTTTTGATAAGGCCGAGTTTGATGTGGAGCGGAGGTAGAATTGTTTTTTCCTTCTTTATAAGTGGTGAGTATTTTATGTTATCCACCCCAACTTGAAACTCGATTCGTTCTGGCCAATCCTTTATGATGTAGTGGTCTTGACGTGCTCGGCTATCCCATTTGCATAGAAAGCAACAGTATTTTGTGTATCCAGATTGTAGACCACATAGCATTCCAACGACTTTTAGATAGGCACATATTTTCCAATCATGTTTTTCGTATTTAATTAATTTAAGCAATTTTTGCATTGTGTCATATATTTCCTTCGTATTTACTGCATGCGCGATCGGGATAGATGGCTTTTGGTTGCCAATATGCAATAATACGGCCTTTAAACCTAATTTATTGCCCTCTATGAACAATCGCCACTCTTTTGAATCATATAGTTCACCAAACTGTCCATAGTACTGGGAGAATTGTTCGTGACGAGTCCTTTCGACAATTCCAAATCCCTTATCCAATCATTAAGTTGTGCTTGTGACAAAGGGTTTCTTTCGTTTTCCGTTTGCAATTCAGTACAACATGATGCCGCGTAATCAGATACTGCTGTTGACAATGAAACTGGAGCCGGAACTAAAGTTAAATTTGATTCTGGCAATGTAGCAGTCCGTTGAATGGCAAGTTGGTTCCCTCCACTTCATTGGTGTAATAAATTTCATATGTCGCCTAAATTTATTAAGAAATTAGTCAGATATGCATTAAAAGAGAGGAAACTCCTAATTTTTACGATGTACCTTTTGGTTCCGGTTTCCGAAAATATCAATTCGAGTCGACATGTGGTGCACACAGTATTCGGTGTCCATGGTTCTTCATTGTTTCTAGCCTCAATTCCATAACACTTATGGTATGCAAATTTCAAAGGATTTGAAAACACACGTCGCATCCTTTTAACGATAAATTCACCGCAAATGAAACAGAACATATCTGGATCATTTTTACACTCAAACTCTCGCGCCCTTTTATTCATATTATATTATAAACTGCAATTATAAAGTGAACAGTATCCGGCGATCCTTGCAGAAATTATGAAGGAACGATGCACATGTATTATCTGTACTAATATTATAAAGAGGAAAACTTTGTTTGTTTGTTTGTTTGTTTGTAACGAATAGGCTCAAAAACTACTGGACCGATTTTAAAAATTCTTTCACCATTCGAAAACTACATTATCCACGAGTAACATGGATTACATTTTATTTTGGAAAAAAATAGGATTCCGTAAGATATTTGGATTTTTCGGACACAAAGTAAAAAAGATCTTATTTATATATTAAAATAAAGTCAACTTTTTGTGTGTGTTCGCTAACCGGCCGTGTCTGCACCGAATTAAACCAAACTTACACACATTGTTAAGAAGGTATTGAAGATGGTTTCCGTATAGTTTGGATACCTATTGGTGGATAGGGCTCGAGATATAGGTCAAAACGTGGACCCGGGTAACCTTCGGATGTGTATGTACAATATGGGTATCAAATTGAAGCTGTTGGTGAATGCTTTAGTACAGAGTACTTTTCATGCCGCTCCGTGACTGGGGTCTCGAGATATAGGTCAAAACGTGGACCCGGGTAACCTTTGGTTGTGTATGTACAATATGGATATCAAATGAAAGCTGTTGATAAGTGCTTTAATACGGGGTAATTTTCATACCTATTGATGACTAGGGTCTCGAAATATATGCCAAAACGTGAACCCGCCGCGTCTTTGCACCGAATTAAACCAAACTTACACACATTGTTAAGGAGGTATTGAAGATGGTTTCAGTATAGTTTGGATACCTATTGGTAGATAGGGTCTCGAGATATAGGTCAAAACGTGGACCCGGGTAACCTTCGGATGTGTATGTACAATATGGGTATCAAATGGAAGCTGTTGGTGAATGCTTTAGTTCAGAGTATTTCCATCCGCTCCGTGACTAGGGTCTCGAAATAAAGACCAAAACGTGGAGCCTAGAATGTGTTTGTACAATATGGATATCAAATGAAAGCTGTTGATAAGTGCTTTAATATGGGGTAATTTTCATACCTATTGATGACTAGGGTCTCGAAATATATGCCAAAACGTGGACCCGCCGTGTCTTTGAACCGAATTAAACCAAACTTACACACATTGTTAAGTAGGTATTGAACATGATTTCCGTATAGTTAAATACCTATTGGTAGATAGGGTCTCGAGATATAGGTCAAAACGTGGACCCGGGTAACCTTTGGTTGTGTATGTACAATATGGATATCAAATGAAAGCTGTTGATAAGTGCTTTAATACGGGGTAATTTTCATACCTAGTGATGTCTAGGGTCTCGAAATATATGCCAAAACGTGGACCCGCCGTGTCTTTGCACCGAATTAAACCAAACTTACACACATTGTTAAGGAGGTATTGAAGATGGTTTCCGTATAATTTGGATACCTATTGGTAGATAGGGTCTCGAGATATAGGTCAAAACGTGGACCCGGGTAACCTTCGGATGTATATGTACAATATGGGTATCAAATGGAAGCTGTTGGTGAATGCTTTAGTTCAGAGTATTTCCATCCGCTCCGTGACTAGGGTCTTGAGATAGAGACCAAAACGTGGACCCTAGAAAGTGTTTGTACAATATGGATATCAAATGAAAGCTGTTGATAAGTGCTTTAATACGGGGTAATTTTCATACCTATTGATGACTAGGGTCTCGAAATATATGCCAAAACGTGTCTTTGCACCGAAATAAACCAAACTTACACACATTGTTAAGGAGGTATTGAAGATGGTTTCCGTATAATTTGGATACCTATTGGTAGATAGGGTCTCGAGATATAGGTCAAAACGTGGACCCGGGTAACCTTCGGATGTATGTATATGTACAATATGGGTATCAAATGGAAGCTGTTGGTGAATGCTTTAGTTCAGAGTATTTCCATCCGCTCCGTGACTAGGGTCTTGAGATAGAGACCAAAACGTGGACCCTAGAATGTGTTTGTACAATATGGATATCAAATGAAAGCTGTTGATAAGTGCTTTAATACGGGGTAATTTTCATACCTATTGATGACTAGGGTCTCGAAATATATGCCAAAACGTGGACCCGCCGTGTCTTTGAACCGAATTAAACCAAACTTACACACATTGTTAAGTAGGTATTGAAGATGATTTCCGTGTAGTTTGAATACCTATTGGTAGATAGGGTCTCGAGATATAGGTCAAAACGTGGACCCGGGTAGCCTTCGGACGTGTATGTACAATATGGGAATCAAATGGAAGCTGTTGGTGAATGCTTTAGTTCAGAGTATTTTTCATGCCGCTCCGTGACTAGGGTCTCGAGATAGAGACCAAAACGTGGAGCCTAGAATGTGTTTGTACAATATGGATATCAAGTTGAAGCTGTTAGTGAATGCCTTAGTACAGAGTATTTTTCATGCCGCTACGTGACTGGGGTCTCGAGATATAGGTCAAAACGTGGACCCGGGTAACCTTTGGTTGTGTATGTACAATATGGGTATCAAATGAAAGCTGTTGATAAGTGCTTTCCGGGTCCACGTTTTGGCCTATATTTCGAGACCCTAGTCATCAATAGGTATGAAAATTACCCCGTATTAAAGCACTTATCAACAGCTTTGATTTGATATCCATATTGTACAAACACATTCTAGGCTCCACGTTTTGGTCTCTATTTCGAGACCCTAGTCACGGAGCGGATGGAAATACTCTGAACTAAAGCATTCACCAACAGCTTCCATTTGATACCCATATTGTACATACACATCCGAAGGTTACCCGGGTCCACGTTTTGACCTATATCTCGAGACCCTATCTACCAATAGGTATCCAAACTATACGGAAACCATCTTCAATACCTCCTTAACAATGTGTGTAAGTTTGGTTTGATTCGGTGCAAAGACACGGCGGGTCCACGTTTTGGCATATATTTCCAGACCCTAGTCATCAATAGGTATGAAAATTACCCCGTATTAAAGCACTTATCAACAGCTTTCATTTGATATCCATATTGTACATACACAACCAAAGGTTACCCGGGTCCACGTTTTGACCTATATCTCGAGACCCCAGTCACGGAGCGGCATGAAAAATACTCTGTACTAAAGCATTCACCAACAGCTTCAATTTGATACCCATATTGTACATACACATCCGAAGGTTACCCGGGTCCACGTTTTGACCTATATCTCGAGCCCTATCCACCAATAGGTATCCAAACTATACGGAAACCATCTTCAATACCTTCTTAACAATGTGTGTAAGTTTGGTTTAATTCGGTGCAGACACGGCCGGTTAGCGAACACACACAAAAAGTTGACTTTATTTTAATATATAAATAAGATCTTTTTTACTTTGTGTCCGAAAAATCCAAATATCTTACGGAATCCTATTTTTTTCCAAAATCAAATGTAATCCATGTTACTCGTGGATAATGTAGTTTTCGAATGGTGAAAGAATTTTTAAAATCGGTCCAGTAGTTTTTGAGCCTATTCGTTACAAACAAACAAACAAAGTTTTCCTCTTTATAATATTACATAGTATAGATAATGGTTAAAAAAGCTCCAATACTTAATAAAACATATAAATTGAAACGAAAAATTCATGGATGATCAGGAAAAAAAACGATTTTTTATTCATATGCGTTGATTTGAAATTTAAAAACAATCTTCTTTTTTCCTGATTTTAAATTTATATTTTATATTTACTCAAAAACAAATAGAAAAATAAAAAATATTGTTTATGCCAAAGCGCTTGAATAAAGAATAAAGAAATAAATAATATGAAAACCATATATTTTCTGTTCTAAACCATATCTATTCTATTTTAGTGTGCCCAGCGAAGGGGGCCGGGTTTGCTAGTTATTTATACTTACATAGATCAACAAAAAATGCAAGCCTACCTATACAAAAGGGTTCCCTAGTTATACATAGAAAACACTACCTGCCTTAAACATATGATCTTGCTTGAAATGTATCTGTGTTTGAGATAACGACACTAACAATTTTTTGTATCTAATAACCCTTCCAAAATCTACCTGTAACTAACTGATATGCGAATACTGACACATATTACCAGTAGGGTACTTAAGTATTAAATGGATATATTTAGTTGAATCCTTGTAACTTTTTTATTAGTTCATCGATTTTGTTTAATCAAAGTTTATTTTTTTTGTAATAAAACAGAGCTTAGAGTGAAAACAAAACATATACGAAAAAATAAAAAGTTTTAAAGATCCTTTCTCTCAAAGTACAATTTTTTTTATATTTTTACAAAAAAAATTTAAAAAATCCGTTATGATAGTTCGTTATTTTTGAATCTGCATGGCCTAGCAAAACGTAATTTCCACACAGTTTATAGCAAATTTTATTACCTTTTAAAAGCTTTAAACCGTTTTGGAATCGCTCAATTTGTTTTCGAGATATATACAGGGTGGCTGATGAATTTTGCTACATTAAGAAACTCAAATAACGTTTTTTTAGTGTATGGAATTCATTTATTTTTTTTTTCAAGTTGAAGGTCATTGTATTTTATTAAATGTAGCAGTAAGGTCAGGCGACCTGGGGGGCCAACGAAATTCGGAGTTTCTTGAAATCAGTTTATTGGGAAATTTTCGTCGCAACTCTGTCATAACAGTCTGGGCTATGTGAGACGTTGCCCCATCTTGTTGAAACCACACAGAGTTGAAAGGAATTCTCTTTCGGCGTAGTTCTGGATAGAAAAATTCTTTCAGCATTTTCAAATAACGGTCTCCAGTAACCGTAACGGTGTGACCATTTTCTTCAAAAAAATAAGGCCCGACAATACATCGTGAAGAAACCGCACACCACACTGTCACGCGAAGAGGATGCAATTCCGTCTCGTGGAGTATCTGTGCGTTAGAAGTACTCCATATTCGACAATTTTGTTTGTTCACATTGCCGTTTAAATCGAAATGGGCCTCATCAGACATGAAAAGGCAGTTTAACATGTTTTGGTCTTCTTCCACCATTTGCAGGATCTTCTGGCAAAATTCCAAGCGAATCGGCAAGTCTGCTGCATTCAGTTTGTTAACCATTTGAATTTTGTAGGGAAATAAGTCTAAATCTTTGTGCATTATTGTTTGCAAAGACTGTCGGCTGACACCAAGTTGAGCAGATAAGCTTCTTGTTGAAACCCTTGGATTGCTTTGTATAGCTGCAGCTACAGCAGCGATCGTTTCCTCCGTCCAAACTGGTGGGTTTCGATGATAAGGCCTTCTTGCGACTGTTCCTTGCTCAGCAAAATTATTCACCAGTCTCATTATGGTCCATCTGCTCGGGGGATCGCCGCCAAACATCCGCCTGTACTCTCTCTGTACCAAAACTACGGACTCCAGTGCGTGATAGCGGCGGACTATCCAAATTCTTGTTTGCGTGTCCCAGTTATCCATTTTAATAAATTTTAAAGATCAATCTGCAAATTAAAACAAAAATGGAACAGATAACTTAAAAAGAAAAAAAGTTATTCAATTTTTTTTTGGTAGCGGCTTTGATCAGCCACCCTGTATGATTAAGTGTGCGGAATTTTTTTTTTTTTTTAAATAACGGTAATTCGTAAATATCTCAAAAACGTTACCATAGAATAAAAAATAACCTTGATTTTCGGAATCAGACGTGGTGCAGAAAAAAAGTTGAAATTTGTGATCCAGTGTAATTTGCGGAATACATTAAGTGCAATAAAGTTTTCAAAATGTTTAGCAGCAAATAGATCTTGTTACTCTAATATAAAACTGCGTAAGTGAAAATTATTATCTCGCGACCAAAAGTTAAGGATACCTATACAAAACCTTGATCCGCCCTATGCTTACCTATGGTTGCGAACTATGGACGCTAAAAACTATTGCCATTAATCAGCTAATGGTTTTCGAAAGAAAAATTTTACGAAAAATGTATTTACCTATAAAACTGCAGGATGGTACTTATCGATTAAGAAATAATCATGAGCTGGAACTTTTAGCAGAAAACGAAACTGTGATAAGATTTATAAAATCTCAGGGAATAAGATCGCTTGAACACGTGTTTAAAATGCCCACGGAGAGAACAACCCGCAAGGCAGTTGAATTGCGCCCTGTTGGTCGCCCCCGAAAGAGATCACTCGAAGAAGTTGGAGATGACCTTGCAAAGCTAAACGTGTGGCGGTGGAAGGAAGTAGCCTTAGATAGAGACGTGTGGCGAAAGGTTGTGAATGAAACAATGGTTCACCAAGGACTGTGATGCTAAGAGGAAGAAGTTTTAAAGATGCGCCGACGTGCTACAACCGCTCAACCAATTTTGGACCAATTTCCTACAATTTCAGAGAAAAAGGGAACATTTCTACAAATTGTGGGAAGCTCAAGAGAAAAGTTCAAACAAAACAGGGTGACCGTGTACATTAGATAAGAAGTGACGAATGTGTTGAAAGTAAGACATTAGTAAATAAAGTTGCTGATAAAATAGAGTGCGTGGAATTGTGTAAAGAAACAACAGGCGTAGGTGTATCATAGTTGAAGTGTAAAGCGCCCATTGATTTGGGCAGTAGCAAATCTTTGGTGAAGCGGTCGATTGCAGAAAAGTGTAGTTTATGTGTCATTGAGTGTCATGAAGAGTCAATTGGTTTCGCTGGTGACGAGGTTGTTTGTCGGGGAAAACATAAGCGCGTATTAAGTTTGATGATGTTTTACGCAGCGAATATAGACCAAAATTTAATTGATTCAGTTAATGCATATGCGACCTGTTTTGCGGAAAAGTTACCCGAATTGGGAAAGATTGACATTAAGTTAACGTTTAGGATGGACATTAAGTTAACATTTCACTGGCCGGCAGTTAAAAAGCCGTACAGTATTCCTATTCTAAAACAGGAAGTATTTGAAGAAATAGTGAACGAGTGGTTGCATTTGGGCATAATTCGAAAGTCAAATTCTGCATGCATCACCTGTCGTTTTGGTACTCAAACCAAATGGCGAGGATAGGCTCTGTGTATATTTTCGAGGGCTGATGCAATTACTGAAAGCAACATTGTCTGAAAAGAAACTTTTCACTACGTTAGATCTTATGTCTGAATATTACTAGATTTAAGTAGAAGAAGAATCCAAACCGTTCACTGCGTTCGTAACGCCTGGTAGGCATTTAATAGAATGCCATTTGGCTTACGGAGTGTTCCATGTGGTTTCCAAAGAATGATCTCAGAACTAATTGAGCTTTTAAAGAAAGCTGTTGTTAGTTATATGGATGAAAATTTTATAGCGAGAAGATACCGCAGAAAAAAACTTATTTTATTTAGAAGAATTTCTAAAAATTATTCAACAAGAGAGTTTAACATTAAGGCTATCGAAGTGCTAATTTTTGAGGATCGAGGTTAGCTTCTTAGGGCATCTGGTTGATGTAAATAGCATTAGGCCTGGGATTTTGTAAACTTTGGCCATAGAGGCACATCCGACTCCATTGAGTAAATTAGAAGTCTCACGGCCTTTGACGTTGATTGGGCTCTTCCGCAAGTTTGTTCCTGGGTATGCTCTTACAGCTAAACCTCTTACACATCTAACGAAGAAGAACACAAATTTTATATGGGAGCGTTCCGACTATTTATTAAAATAATTATTAGAGCTCCAGTTCTTACAATTTATGACGTCACGAAAGAGCACGAACTTCACACTAACGCGTCGAGTGTTGACATCGCAGCTATCCTGATTCAGAAGGAGAAAAAAAAATTGAGGCCAGTTGAATATTATAGCTGACCGTGTACGCCCCAGGAGAAGAATTTTCATGCGTACGAGTTAGAAGTTCTTGCAGTTGTAGACCCTTGCGCAAGATTCCGAATATTTTTAATAAAAAAATATTGTACTATTGTTATGCATTGTCAAGCAATCACCACTGCGAAGATATCCAAGCCGATGACACCATGGGTAATGCGTTGGCTTTTAAGACTGTTAGAGTATGATTGCAACATAATAAAGCGTTTTTAAGTCAGAGCGCTTCAACTTTTTTTTTGAATAAAACACAAACGGTTCGACTTTTTTAACTAATTTCTTTTTATTATCGACTTTGAACATATACATTTAAGTATGAAATTCGATTTATTTTGCATGACCACCGCGTGCACGTTTTACGAAGTCCAATCGTTGAACCCAATTTTCAATATTGGCTCTGAGCTCACAAATCGTCGCCGGCTTTTTACTGTAGACCAATGACTTCACATAACCCCAAAGAAAATAGTCTAGAGGCGTCAAATCACACGAGCGCGGCGGCCATTCGACCGGTCCATTTCTGGAAATAATGCGCCCATCGAACTTACTCTTCAACAAATCAATTGTAGCGTGTGCTGTGTGGCTTGTGGCCCCGTCCTGTTGAAACCACATGTCGTCTAAGTCCATACCATTCAATTGCGGCCAAAAATAATCGTTTATCATGTCGCGGTATCGATTTCCATTCACAGTAACGTGGCGATCGTTCTCGTCAACGAAAAAATATGGGCCAATTAGGCCGCCGGCATGTAAACCGCACCAAACAGTGATTTTTTCGGAATGCAACGGTGCCTCATGAATCACGTGTGGATTGCTTTCTGCCCAGTAACGCATATTTTGCTTGTTGACAAAGCCATTGAGCCAAAGTGAGCTTCATCACTGAAGATGATTTTTTGGCCGTAATGCTCTTAAAGTAGCAGCAACAGAACGATTATTTTCATAAAAAATTTGCACGATTTGCAATCGTTGCTCAAGTGTGTAGCGTTCCATGATGAAATGTATACTAATGAAGTTTACAAATGACAACCGAAAAATAAAAAATATTGCGTCGTTCGCCCTCCCTATCGGAAAAAAGTTGAAGCGCACCTATTGAAAAACGCTTTACATCGGCCCGGGTCATGTCGACGCTATAAGCCATTTACCAATGGCTGCAACAAGTTGAAGATGTATAGTAGGTGCGAAAGTATTATCATTGTCAAACAATTATTGGGTTTGTACCATGCAAAGGCAAGATGGTAAGCTGAACGAAATTATAAGCATTTTGTAGAGTAGCGACACTGGTGGTCAAATGGCTTAGCGATCGAATGGCTTAGCTGAGCACGTAAATCAAGCGGTGTTGACATACTTAAGAATAGAGACTAACGACATCAAAGGAATGGGATACACATATTCGTATGTTGCAATGGTACTAAATACAACGATGAATGCAACAACGAAATTTGCACCGATTGACCTAGTTAACGATTTTCCGTTTCGCGATCAGAGTGCAAATAAGATATTGGCAGAGCTGCAGGCGGACGTTGAGAACCAACATAGGAACGGGCGGTGTAGTGAAGCAATTCGTAACATCGAAACAGCTAGATGCAGCAGCAAGCTCATGATCCTCATAGAAGCTCCACCTCAAAGTATAGGTGAATCGCGAATACTCCAGCCAAAGTACAAGGGCCCATACATTGTTAAGAAAACCCTAAGATTCGACTAATACGTCATCGAAGATGTATAAGTATGCAGAGCTCGCAAAAACAGTACAGTACAATTGCAACAGCAGACAAGATGTATTCCCTGAAATTGATGATGATGGGGATCACGATGATTATCGTCTTGAAGTTCACTCGGGATGAGTTTCTGTCAGGAGGGGGCTAATTCTATTTTATTTAAAAAAAATTTTATTTTATTTAGCATCCCTGTATATTGGACTGGCCGCAGCTTGTATGGAGAAAAATAAAAATTGAAAATCCAAAAGTTTTCGGGTCGTAAAACATGAGGTTAGATGCAATAAAGAACGGTATATTTTTTCAGCCCGATCCGATGATGTCTAACCGTGCCCATTTGATCCCAAGGTATGGAAAATTTGAAAAAATCACAATTTTTACTAATTTTTTTTTCGTTTTCAATTTTTTTGTTCGAATCTTATATTTATTGATGTGATGCGATTTTAATTAATGTTCTTATTTACTTTATTGCGGTATGGCCCAATTTATATCGCGAAAGCCACCTGACAAAAGGTGCTTTCAGCACACATAACTGATTAGTGATACGTGGAAAATGTGTCACCGTCAGTTGAGTAATAGAAATTGTGTTTTATGAACGGTGTGTTGAGCCAGCTGCTAACTGAAATAATTATTTTTAAATTTTATGCAAAGGTACTTTTTAAAAAAATTTTCACACTTCACTATAATAATAAAAATAAAAATTTGTTTCATAATCAACACTTTGGTGATCACTAAACAATTCATCAACTGTTGTGTTCGCAGAATACGCTAAAAGTTTTGAATTTTTACTCGACATTTGAATTAGTAAGCTTTGACATTGCATTCTTATTCAGTGTGAATTTTTTTCTCGATATTTGAATTGGTAGGCTATGGCATTGCATTTTTATTCAGTTTCAGTTGTCTTATGCGTTTAATAGTACAAAAGTAATAAGTTTGTGAAAAAATGAGTTCAAAATCATTATCAGGCATTCCGAAAAAAAGATTACGTTCTGAGCAAAAAATATTTCTTGTGGGTGAATGTGAAAGTGTTATTTTGGGTGCCAAGTTGCCATCAATGAAACAGGTGCTCCAATTATTGTTTTACAAAATGAGGCACGAAAACTTGACTTTGGAAAGCAGTATGAAATACACGATTGGTGCCACGATTGAATTTTGGAAAAAAGCTAAAATTCCCACGGCGCAAGAAAAAAAATGTATAAAAAAACTTAAAAATCTTTACGAGGAATGGAGAAATTTACAAAAACATTCCAAGACTCCTAACGAGAAGTGTCGTAAAAATGAAGCAGAGTTTAAGGATAAAATTTAAAACTTCATATTTGACATTGCAGCCATGGATGCCCTAGGTATAATGAAAATGCAGGAAGATAAAGACTTTCTTTTGCTCCAAAGAAATAGAGGACGTCCAGGTAGTATGTATGGTGCCGATACTGTATTCACAAGAAAAGAAAAACACAAAGAGTAACGAATGGAAGAAGAAAGAAAGCGCGTTGAAAAGCATTTAGTTCATAGTAAGTTTATTAAAGTTAAGCTTTACTGGTTCTTTTTTTTAATATTTGTTCCCATTTGAAGCTAATTATGCTCTTGAAGTCACTGATACCGAGGATGCTGAAAAGGATATTTCAACTGGCGAGGAAAATGCAGCAAAAGATATGAATGAAGGCGAAGATACAGACGGAAGTAACATTAATTTACTACCGAAAAAGGCAAATCGAGGAAAAATTAATTTTATTGATGATAGAATGATTGCATGCATGGACAAATGTAACCTCTCAACAAGAGATGCCATGCATTTGGTGAGTGCAACGGTTGCTGCCTTCATAAATACCATGCAAAATGTTAATGGAACGCCGTCAATAAAAATGGAAGATTTAATTCTTAATCGAACAACATTACATTCGATGAGCAGAGATTATCGTCGTAGACAAGCTCAAGAGATTATTAATGGATTCAATGTAATGGTTTTACTGAATATGTTTATAAGATTTTGGATTCTTGACCTTTCTTTTTACTTGTTTGTAGATTCCCGACGTTTTTGTCCTTCACTGGGATGGAAAGCTGCTTGCAGAAATCCGAGGCACAGAAAAGAAAGATAGATTGTCTCTCGTTGTCACAGGAGAAAATATGGAAAAACTGCTGGGGATACCAAAAATTGAAAGTTCAACGGGAGATGCAATAGCTGCAGAAAAACATAATTTTTTGTGCAAGTGGAAGCTCGATGATTTAGTGGAAATTGTATCATTTGATACAACAGCTGCTAATACGGGAGTTAATAATGGAGCAGCGTTCTTGCTTGAAAAAAGGTTGGGCCGAAATCTAGTTTTCTTTCCCTGTCGTCACCATGTTAGTGAGTTGCTAGTCAAAGCAGTGTTCGAACTAAATTTTGGCAAATCATCAGCACCGGAAGTTCCCTTATTCAATCGTTTCTCTAACAGCTGGAAAAACATTAATTCTAAGTCATTCAAAAGTGGAATATCGGAAAATGAAGTTCGGAAAGTCTTTACAATAGCTGAAGTGGAAATATTTAAGAATTTTTGTCTAACTGCATTAAATAGTCACCACACTCGTGCCGATTATAAAGAATTACTACAACTATCGTTGCTCTTTGTTGGAGAAGACGTACCAAATTTTTCACAAGTACGGTCACCTGGTGCAACATCACACGCAAGGTTTATGTCGAAGTGCCTATATTGCTACAAAATGTTTCTGTTTCGCGAGCAATTCGTGTTAACGACTTCAGAGATAAAGAGTCTAAGAAGCGTTTGTATTTTTTTAACCTGCATCTACGTTCCATATTGGTTTCGTTATGTGGATCCAATAGCTGCTCCACAAAATGACCTTAAGCTCATTCAAGATGTGATTGTATATTTCGATAGGAATGTATCCAATGCCTTGTTACATTAAAAAATTCATTTATGGTATTTGTCGGAAGAGGCGGTTGGCCTTTCATTTATTGATGATTAAAATCCTTCACATATTAAGCGAAAAATGGTGGAAGCAATTACTAGCGATAACCAGAAGGATGATGCTGTTCCAAAAGAGTTGTTGCAACAATGTCAGAAATAACGCTTTACGGCAGCAAGAATATAAATGATTTTATTTCATCAAGAACTAAAACATTCTTTACCCGCTTAGGAATTGAAGCAAGTTTTTTGGAATCAGATCTGAAAATTCTTAAGCGTTTTTAAGAGAAATTATTTTACGTGGGAAGGATGCGCGAACACAACAATTGCCTGTTAAATAAATATGCGAGCGCGTTCGGTGGTAACTTCACAAGTGATTTGTTTATTTCAGAATTCAAGTTTTTATAATGTTTTAGCCTAACGGATTAAGTTCATATTTATGTAATTATAGTAAATATGTCTTGCTCTCTTACGTTTATGTAATATAGGTGTTTATACATATATAGTGCTATTTTTATGTACGAAAATTGAACAGTATTTTTAGAAAACAGTAAACTTAATTTGAAACGTTACAAGAAATTATGGAATTTAACAAATTCTAATAATAATGATTAAAATTAAATTAAATATATAAAATTAAATTAGTAATTAGAATTCTAAGCCATTTGGCGTAACACCGGCCACCTTGAAAGGCTCATGGTCCTTCAACGTCTAATGGCAGTACGGCGAGCTTGTGAACGGGGCGTTTAATTACGCCCGCTTTGGTTGCCACGTCTGCTACGCGGACTTTGCCGTCTTGCCCTGTTACGGTTGCGGCGACGCGGCCGAGCACCCATTGCTGCGGTGGTGTGTTGTCTTCCTGAACCAGGACGAGGTCGTTCAGCTCGAGGTTGCGCTTCGGATGCAACCACTTGTTCCTCTGTTGAAGACCCAACAGGTAGTTCCTGGACCACAGTCGCCAAAACTGTTGCTTGAGACAACAGACAAGTTGCCATCTGTCGCAGCAACGCATTGGGTCCATCGATACCTGGGCTGGTGGCAGCGCTCGAAGGGGGCACCCAACTAGTAGGTGCGCTGGTGTTAGGGCCTCTCCATCGTTCGGGTCCTGACTCAGTGGTACCAGGGGTCGCGAGTTGAGTACGGCCTCGACCTCGACGAGCAGCGTCTGTAGTTCTTCGGAAGGTGTTTGGCGGACTTCACTGCCGCCTCCCATAACCCGCCGAAGTGCGGTGCCCTGGGTGGTATAAAGGCGAAGGTGAATCCTTCGTCCGTTGCGTACTTCTGTACTTCCGGTTGTTGGGCCTCGAAAGCATCCCTCAGCTCGCGAAGCTTGCGATCGGCGCCGACGAAGTTGGTGGCGTTGTCGCTGTATATTTTCCGCGGCATTCCTCGGCGTCCAATGAACCTTTTTAGGGCGAAAATAAAACAATTAGAAGACAAGTCTGTTACTAGTTCTAAATGTACTGCCTTTGAAGTGAAACAAACGAACACTGCGATATATGTTTTTACTGGGGGTCTACCACGTATTTTCAATGTAGTATATACGGGACCACAAAAATCTACTCCACATATTAGAAAGGGTCGTAGTGCACGAAGCCTATCGGCAGGCAAATTTCCCATTATTTGGGTTTGCAGCTTCGGCTTATAATGAAAGCAGTGTGTGCAGTTTTGAACGGTACGACTACAAGCTTCTCGAGCATTGACCAGCCAAATGCGGTCTCGGAGAAGCGCTACCAATGCCTTTGCTCCAGCATGGTGATTTCGAAAATGTAGGTACCGTAAGTATGTGGTAACGAAGTGCGAGTTCTTGCTTAAGAGCAGTGGGAACTTGGCATCATATGGGAGAGGCGCATTTAATAGGCGGCCTCCTACTCGGAGTAAATTAAACGACAGCGACAATTCCGAGTAGTTGTGCAAAAATGGATTAAGTTTTTGCAAACTTGAGGGTAGGGTGGTACCTTTGGTGAGTTTCATAATTTCTTCACCATATTCAACATGTTGAACCACCTCAATGACTTTGAGGAAACTTAATTTAATATCCTCAGCCGTCAGCATTTGTGTGAATGTCGCAGATGGGTTTCTAATGCGTTTTATCCATCTTAATATGTAAGCGACAATACGAAGCAGTTTTTGATGAGAAGATACTCTTTTGGTGAGTTCCATAATTGGATGCGATTCATTTGCTTGAACAACTAAAACTGTTGCGTTCCGTTTCTTCTCTAATGCTTCGTCTCCTGGAGAGAGCTGGAAGTGGGTGTTTGTTGGCCATAACGCAGGGTCTTCTAGGAGGAACTGTGGACCGCTAAACCAGATAGAATTATTCAATTCGTCCACGTTACAACCCCGAGACACTTGATCCGCGGGATTTTGCTTAGTTGGCACATGTCGCCAAGTAGCTTTATCCGTCAACTCTTGGATTTCGGACACTCTGTTTGCAACAAAGGTCTGTAGTACAGATGGATGCGTTTTGATCCAATGCAAAACAATTTCGGAGTCTGTCCAGAAGTTTATATTTTCAATTGGCCGACTCAACATTGGCGCTATTCGTGACCATAATTTGGCCAGCAAGTGGGCTGCCGAGAGCTCTAGACGCGGAAGAGATTTAGTCTTCAGCGGAGCCACTCTAGACTTTGCAGTAAGCAGCGTACATTTCGTTCCACCAGCCGAATGGCTACGTATGTATATACAGCAGCCATACGCTCGTATTGAGGCGTCGGCAAAGCCATGAATTTGGCAGCTTGCACTCGACTCGGTGTGTACAAACCGAGGAATGCTTATTGATGGTAGCTGCAGTAGATTGGCTTTGAAATTTTCCCAGCTGGTGTCGAGGTGCAATGGAATCGACTCATCCCAATCTAGTTTTTGCAGTCAAAGCTCTTGCAATAAGATTTTTGCTTTGGTAACTAGTGGGGCAAGTAAACCAAGAGGATCGAAAAGACGCTTAGTGGCTCGTAAACTGGTAAAGTTGTCATTTAAGACAAACCGAAACAAATCTTCCTTCGGCAACCAATGGATTCCAAGTGTTTTTGTGGAGTCTGTGTGATTGAAGTTTAAGGCCTTCTCAGAACTCTCACAATCGAAAAATGATGGGTGATTTGAAAACCACTTAGATAAATTGAATCCTGCCGAGTTTAATATTTTAACTACCTCACTTCTAATAAGATCTAGAGATTCAAAATTATCGGATCCTGTAAGCAGGTCGTCTACATAAAAATCTCTTTTTATTGCCCTTGAGCCGAGTGGATACATATGTGTATTGGCATCGCTGAGCATTTGTAAACACCGTGTAGCGAGAAATGGAGCAGGCGCAGTGCCGTATGTTACGGTGTTAAGTCGAAAGATTTGAAGTGGCTCAGATGGATGCCGTCTCCACACTACAAGCTGAAAGTTTTTGTCTTCTTCGTGCATGAGAATTTGGCGGTACATTTTAGTAATGTCCGCCGTAAATGCATATTTATGCAAGCGAAAACGAAGAAGTGTTGAATACAGCTCTTCTTGAATGGTCGGCCCAACCATCAAGATTTCATTCAACGCAATTTGAGAAGAGGTACGACTTGATGCGTCGAAAACAACACGTAATTTAGTCGTCGTACTTTCAGGCCGAAGAACGCATTGATGCGGAATGAAGTAGTGTGGCTCACTCGGGATCTTATTATTTGTTGGGCTCATGTGACCCAATTCGATGTATTCATTCATGAAGTCCAGGTACATTTGACGAAGTTCTGGATCTTTCAAGGTCTTTCTCTCCAGGGCCTGAAACCGCCGAGACGCGGTTTCATAGGAATTACCGAGTAACTTACGGTCATCTTTGAAAGACAGTCTTACTTGAAGCCTTCCTGAAGGCAAAACTTTAGTAGTTTTTACGAAAAATTTTTCACACTCTTTTTGTTCAGGTGTGAATTTTGTCGAACTAGCCCCTGAAGGTATTTCTTCCATCGCCCAGAACCTTTGGACAATGGAATCTATATTTGCTAGATCTTGTTCAGTATGGCATAATGTGCTACTGACTGTGGGAGGAGGACGTTGGTTGGAGGCGTATTTGCCAGACACAACCCAGCCTAAAAGTGTCTTTTGCAATGTTGGGTGATTGGGGCTGGCCTTGATCTGGCCTACAGCTAAAAGCTCGAAAAATGTTTCAGCACCTAACAAAAGATCTACCTTTTGAGCCTTATAAAATTCTGGGTCCGCTAAGCTAATGTTTTTAGGAATTTTCCAGCCATTATCCAAAACTGTGCCGAAAACTCATAATTATTGACCCGCGATTTTACAAACGTATTTAATTTCGTCCTTACTTTTTTGGTTGCATTTCCGATGCCGATAATATTTAAGGTCGTACTTTCGCGACGAATTCGTAATTTCTGCGCCAAATCCTCTGTCATGAAATTCACCTGAGATCCAGAATCCAGCAAGGCTCGTGCAGCAAGGTACTCTCCGGAGCTACCTTTTACGTTGACTACGGCTGTAGCCAACATAACCCGATCTGGCGTACTCGTCGTGTGCATGGCATGCGAGGTCGAAAGTTGTGGTGCAGTTGCAAAGGATACAGGGTACTGGTGCAGCAACGTGTGATGCGAACGGTTGCAAACACGACACCGATCCGCTTTGCACTTTGAAACTGAGTGCCCCTTTCGCAAACAATTTATGCATAAGGGGACTGATTTGGCAAACTCAAATCGCTGCTGAGCAGAGAGAGTTTTAAAAGTAGGACACGCGGGTATACTATGATCATTTGATTTACAGTGCAGACACACCGGCTGTTTTATATTTGAAGTCACTAAGGCAGCTTTCGTCCTTCCCGCATGAAGGTGGGGTTTCTGAATGCTGTGACTGCTTGACGGCTTGAGCCTCGACGTTGAGGCTTCATCGGCAGATAAATGTTGGTAGCGTTTATTTAATGCTGCCTCACACTCACGCCATAATGGCAGCTTATCATAATCCAACTGTTCCTCCCACTTTGACCGAGTAACGGTGTCAACTTTTGACATTACCAGATGAATTATGATAGCGTTTGTGATGTTTTTCTCGTCACCTAACGACAGCAACGAGTCGTAAACAGCCGACACTGTATCAATCATTGTGCGCAATGAAAGCGCAGATGGCTTTGGGATAGTTGGCAGTTCAAAAAGTTTGGAAATTGTGTCGAAAAATATTAAGCATTTATTGTCATAAACTTTTTTGAGACTAGCCAACGCCTTCGAATAATTTTCGTCCGACATTTGGAAGGCCTTTACCGTTCCCAAAGCTTCACCAGACAGACAGTTAACCAAGTGATTAAATTTCTCAATTTCTGGGATTGTAGGATCGTTGTGCACCAAACTCTCGAACAGACTCATAAAATTTTTAAATTCTGAATATTCCCCTTTAAATTTCGGTAGCGACATTTTCGGTAGTCGCGAGCTGTGAGGTGCAACAAATGATGTTTCGGCTATTGACGATTTATTTCTCGCCAGAATAGATTTTATAACGGACTTAGTTTCCACTATTAGGTCCTCTAACTCCCCACGGGCTATGTCTTCCTCGTCGATTTCTTCAATTTTCGACTGACACTTCATAAGCTTATCGCTATGAGAGTTCAAAATGTCCAGTCGACACTCCAATTCAATTGGATCTAACGACATTGTTTTATCGAGGAGACCCGTTTTTATGCGCACTATACTATTTTTCGCAACAGTTCGCTGGCGCTTTAGTGATTTCAATTCCATAATCTCCTTACTTGGAGAGAGACTTGGAACTGCTGTCTTTGGCTTGCTCATTTTGAGTTAAATTATTTAAACTCCCGAAAAATTTGCTCAATGTCCACAGAAACGAAAAAATATCTGTGAGAGTTTGTGGCTGAAAAAACGAAAACGAAAAGATGGCTGAATAGCCTGCACAAATCTCAATCAGAGAAACGAAAAATAGCTGTTGGACAAGGCTGTGGTCAGGCCACGAAAGGATGAGCAAGCACAGTAGCACAACACTACGAAAATTGTTCAACAGTTTTGCGAAAAATCGAATTTTGTTTGAATTATTTTCTTGTAAATAATCCGTATTTACGAAAAATTTGTTTAACTTTATAATAATTTTAATTTAATTGAACTTATTGTTCGAAAAAACGGTATTCAATTTATTTAATTTTGTTTTTTAAATTTATTGACGATTTCGCATTTAAGGTCACACCCTTTATTATCAAATCCCAACGTACCCTTGTTTCACTTTCGCGGAGTTTTATATACGTATATTTGTATAGATAATTGTATATATGGTACATGTACACATATGGGTGTGTGTACATATATATGTATGTATATATATGCAAGAAAGTGAAAAGGGGATGCAAAAAATTGAGAGTGTTTATCAACAACAACCACAACTTTCAATTTATTGCACTTGTTACCTGTATAGGCTTATTGGAAGCCTTAACTTTCCTTTTGCAAAGGATGCAGGTGCAGGTCATTCCTGGCGGCGACAGAACCAGCGGTAGAAATCGCAGCGACAGCGGGCGATGACGGCAGCAGCAGTGACCAGAGTAGCAGCGACGGTTACAGCGATGAGAGCAACGGCGAGTATGGCAGTAACTGATGATGGCGACGAACTGCAAATGAGCAGCGGTGAATTCCACTGTTTTTTTTTTTATAAAATTGCCTTATTTTTGGCCGAGAACATTTATTATATGATATACCGCACTGTTTTAGCTTTGCACCGTGTATTTTAGTTTATTCTTTCTTATTTAATATAATTTAAGAATTTTTTTTTTTTTTTTTTTTTTCACTGTGTCCCATTCCATAAACGGCACACTGTATTGCCGCTGATACCGCTTCTCTCCGTATGTATTCACAAATATACACTATGTATTGTACCTATGTACTTTTTATTGCTTTTAATTTAGTCACTGAACCTTTTTTAGTGAGGGTGGTTTTTATGTTTGTTTGTTTGTTTTGTCACTCGACGCGAAAACGGACTTGCAAAATATAAACGCGCAGGCAATTGTTGTTACTAATTACAGCACTTATTGTTTTTATGTGTTTATTGTTTTGTGTATTTGGAAATAATTTCCGATTATGTTCACCAATTTATTATTTTTTTTTTAGCACAAGCGGATTAATTATGTTTAATTTTATAATTATGTCTTCACGCACTTAGTCCCTGCTCGGGCGCCATGAAAATTCTTAAGCGTTTTTAAGAGAAATTATTTTACGTGGGAAGGATGCGCGAACACAACAATTGCCTGTTAAATAAATATGCGAGCGCGTTCGGTGGTAACTTCACAAGTGATTTGTTTATTTCAGAATTCAAGTTTTTATAATGTTTTAGCCTAACGGATTAAGTTCATATTTATGTAATTATAGTAAATATGTCTTGCTCTCTTACGTTTATGTAATATAGGTGTTTATACATATATAGTGCTATTTTTATGTACGAAAATTGAACAGTATTTTTAGAAAACAGTAAACTTAATTTGAAACGTTACAAGAAATTATGGAATTTAACAAATTCTAATAATAATGATTAAAATTAAATTAAATATATAAAATTAAATTAGTAATTAGAATTCTAAGCCATTTGGCGTAACAAGATCCTTCAACATGGCAAGAAAGTGAAGACTATAGTATATAGCGGGAAAACGAATTTGTCAGCATTTGTCTGTAGTTAATGGCGCTGCAGAGAGAGCATTGAAATTGATCACAGACTACAACAGATCGCTTACTTATAATAAAGAATATAAACAGTACTTACTGCAAGTTGTTGAGCACTACAGGCAATTGTATCCGTCTTACACCAAAACATCTCTCATTAAATAGACAATCTAATTCTTTAATTAAAATTTTATTAAATTAAAATAAATTATATAAATAAAGTTAAATTATATATATATTAAGTATATACATATTAAATTAAATTAAATTATAATATTATATATAAATTGGAAACAAAAAAAATTTTTGTAATATAAAAATAGTGATTTTTTAAAATTGTCCATATTTTGGGATCAAATGGGCACGGTTAAGCATCGTCGGATCGGGTTAAAAAATTACACCGTTTTTCATTACTCCTAACCTCATGTTTTAAGGCCCGAAAATTTATGGATTTCCACAAAAAAAAAGTTACGGCCAGTCTACTGTATATTCGATTTATATTATTTGTTTACCATACATTGTTCATGCTTTTTAACATAGTTCATTATTTTGTCTGGATATAAACTCATTTTAAGTAAACATAAAAACAGTCGTTAAAGTGAATTGAATTTATAGGTATGTATGTAACACTACATGAATTAAAAATGCAATTGAACTTTTGCCTAGTTGTCCCATATATGTATATACGTTTCTTAAAATTTTTCTTTTATTTATTTTAAATTTCAAAATTTCATACTATCTAAAAAATCCATATATTATTCCCTGTAATAAAACGTGATTGAAAAAATTTCGTTTTTCAATGGGACAGAACAGATACATATATACACATATTCAAATGCCTGGCAAAATGTCGTCGGCAATGAGTCAACTTGATTTCCTACAGATTCCACATGTATGTATATATATATATAAGTATGATAATATAATTGCATGTCGACGGCAAATTAGTTCAAAATGTACAAACCTTTTCCTTTTGTACAAGCATAACTAAATAGACTTCTTCTTCTTCCTTAGCATGACAGTCCTGTATGGACAAGTAGTGGCAACTATCTTTCCCCAGATTTTTCGATCCGCTGTCAATCGCCACCAGATAGACTTCTTATATTTACATATACATATATGTATATATCAATATACCAACACACTTGTACGCTTTATGCATTCTTGTCTTAAATCAGTTTCAACATAAAGAATTAGTAAAAACCTTCACAAATTTGTATGTTTACCAAAACGTACGCAATTTCGTGTGCCAATGAATAAACATAGAAATCTATAAATAAAACTGTTAAAAATTGCACTCGGACCCGTCGTTAGACTTCATTTTTGACAAATCACAATATTCATTGCCCGTGAGACTTCTCTATATCATTAACGCTCTCTGGGATATTTTAAGAAAAATACGTACAAAGAAAATATGTCTGCAAACTGAGTACTAAAACTGATCTCATTTATCATTTATGTTTTGTAACCTTTTGACGATAATTCGATGTAGTCGGCTGCACGCACCAAAAAATGCGTCGTTATCTTGCTCATGCGGCGTTATCTTGCTCATGCGTCGTTATCTTGTTCATGCCGCGTTACCTTGCTTGAACTGCAAACGAGAGCGCGGAACGAACGCCAAAGAGGCACAATCGGCCCCCGCGTTCGGCAACGTTCGACATCTGGCTCTCTCCTACTTGATTGAGCATATATATGTATGTATATGCGCATATGTATATAAATTCACAGCGGGAAAACCAGGCGATGAAGTGAAATCCTATCGCCCTATCAGTCTTCTACCAATACTGTCAAAAGTTTTTGAAAAGATCTTCCTTAAACGTTTAATGGTTTTTATCGAACGCAAACAAATAATTCCGAAACATCAGTTTGGTTTCAGGAATGAGCATTCGACAATTGAGCAAGTCCATAGACATGTCGAAAAAATACAAACAGCGCTCTACCGAAAACAAATCTGTTCAGCAGTTTTCCTGGACATATCACAAGCCTTCGACCGAGTGTGGCACCAAGGCCTACTCTTTAAAATAAAAAAGAAATTACCACTAAATGCCTATTTGCTCCTTAAATCATATCTAAACCAATGAACGTTCTACGTAAATGACGCAAATGAAATTTCCAATTTCCAACAAATTAAAGCTGGGGTCCCACAAGGCAGTATATTAGGTCCAATCCTGTACTTAATTTTTACACACGATCTGCCAACCACAAAAGGTGTACTAACTGGCACTTTTGCCGATGACACTGCTATTATGGCGACAGTAGTGGATCCCGTATAAGGCTCTTATATGCTCCAAATAAGCATAAATAAAATCTCCGGAGCTGGCGGTTGAAAGTAAACAACATAAATCTCAACACGTAACCATTACCACAAAAAGAACCACCTGCTCACAAATCAACTGAAACCGTGTTCCAATTCCGCAATGTGATAGTGCTAAATATCTAGCCATTCATTTGGATAAACGACTTACGTGGAAAACGCATATCTTTGCAAAAAGGAAAGCTCTAGGTTTAATATATTATTTCGTAATATGTACTGGCTGCTAAACCCGCAAATCCACCCTCTCAATGGACAACAAACTTATCCTCTACAAATCTGTGATAAAACCAGTCTGGACTTACGGAATCCAACTGTGGTGTACTGCGTCAAATTCAAACTTGGAAATCCTGCAGCGTTTCCAGTCCAAGACCCTACGCACCCTAGTCAACGCTCCGTGGTACGTGATAAATACCCAAATTCATCGGGACTTAGACATCCCTTCAACAAAAGAAGAAATACAAAATGTAACCAGTAAATACCGAAATCGACTTCAATCGCACCCAAATGAGTTGGCCTCTACCCTCATGTCACCATCATGTGTCTTTTTAAGGTTGAAAAGAAAAACACCAATTCAGCTCGTCCAAGAGCCATCTATAAAATATTGAATTTATTTATTAGAAAGGATAATTCACTGGAAATATTCCTTTAATACTAAAATCAAAGCCACTCTTAAATGTAACCAAATTTTTGTAAAATGTCTTCTAAGAATTGTAAGTATAGACAGAATACAAAAAAAAAAACATATTGGTATTTGCATATGCCTTCTTCCTGTGTGCATGGTAATGAACCATTTCTCTTTTGAGAATAGGACGATGATAGGAAAAGTAGGAAATGAAAGGAAGTGTTTCGGGTGTAATGTGTCTTGAAAAAGTCAAATCGATGATGGTGCCTCTTAGTAATGTTGACTTATTAACGTCTGATGCACAATCGAAATTGAACATATCTTTCATGAATTTGATAAATGTTACGTAATTTTTCACGTTTGTGTAAATGTAACTTGATCAATTCCATTGCGATTCCATTTACCTCCTTCTCTATATCCATACAAAATATCTATCATACAAATAAAATTAAAATTTCCTTTTGAAAAATGTAACTATCAGTATTTTCTTATGACGTTGTCACGTCAGTAAACCGACTTTAGAGACAACCTCTTTTTTTCAGATTTTATTACGCTTTGAAAACATTTTATTTATAATTTGAATATCCTTATACATATCTACGTTTTTGAATATACATTCATCATTTGGTTAACTTTACTTAGAATTATTTTTTAAAATTTCATCGGCAAGAAATATGAAGCATATCTATAAAACGTGAAGTAAATGTTTATATTCATATTATATTTACGTAAAACTTTGGGTTACATTCTTATTATAAATGAAATACAGGGTGGCTGATGAAAGCCGCTACAAAAAAAAAATTGAATAATTTGCAGATTGATCTTTAAAATTTATTAAAATGGATAACTGGGACACGCAAACAAGAATTTGGATAGTCCGCCGCTATCACGCACTGGGGTCCGTAGTTTTGGTACAGAGAGAGTACAGGCGGATGTTTGGCGGCGATCCCCCGAGCAGATGGACCATAATGAGACTGGTGAATAATTTTGCTGAGCAAGGAACAGTCGCAAGAAGGCCTTATCATCGAAACCCACCAGTTCGGACGGAGGAAACGATCGCTGCTGTAGCTGCAGCTATACAAAGCAATCCAAGGGTTTCAACAAGAAGCTTATCTGCTCAACTTGGTGTCAGCCGACAGTCTTTGCAAACAATAATGTACAAAGATTTAGACTTATTTCCCTACAAAATTCAAATGGTTAACAAACTGAATGCAGCAGACTTGCCGATTCGCTTGGAATTTTGCCAGAAGATCCTGCAAATGGTGGAAGAAGACCAAAACATGTTAAACTGCCTTTTCATGTCTGATGAGGCCCATTTCGATTTAAACGGCAATGTGAACAAACAAAATTGTCGAATATGGAGTACTTCTAACCCACAGATACTCCACGAGACGGAATTGCATCCTCTTCGCGTGACAGTGTGGTGTGCGGTTTCTTCACACTGTATTGTCGGGCCTTATTTTTTTGAAGAAAATGGTCACACCGTTACGGTTACTGGAGACCGTTATTTGAAAATGCTGAAAGAATTTTTTTATTCAGAACTACGCCGAAAGAGAATTCCTTTCAACTCTGTGTGGTTTCAACAAGATGGGGCAACGTCTCACATAGCCCAGACTGTTATGACAGAGTTGCGACGAAAATTTCCCAATAAACTGATTTCAAGAAACTCCGAACTTCGTTGGCCCCCCAGGTCGCCTGACCTTACTGCACCTGACTTTTTCTTGTGGGGTTTATGTAAACAAGAAGTTTATAAAACAAAGCCAACAAATTTGGATGAACTAAAACAATCCATTCGGGCAACAATTGCGGCTATTCCTGTCGCAACTCTCAAAGCAGCAATGAACAACTTTTTACTAAGATGCCGCACTTGTGTCAACGAGCATGGGGGGCATTTAAATTCAATTATTTTTAAAACTAGTTAAGCTACATTTAATAAAATTTAATGACCTTCAACTTGAAAAAAAATAAATGAATTCCATACACTAAAAAAAAAGTAATTTGAGTTTCTTAATGTAGCAAAATTCATCAGCCACCCTGTATATCTGAAATAATAAAACTGCGAGGAATACAGTGCACAGTGCATATAAATTTAAAATCCATATTAGAAACCAATTGGATTTCAAGGTTATAATACCATTCAGTATCTAACTTTTCTCCATATCAAGAACTAAGTCCCCTTTTTGTAGATAATGCTGTAGCTCTTGACAATTTCTCTAATCATATTATAACATTCTACCTTAAAGAAACACATTAGAATTCAACTCGTTTTCTCATCGTTCTCAAACCTAAATGTTTGTTGGGATATCATCAATCCATGCCAAATGTCTGATAATGAGCAGCCTTTTTTTCCAATGTACTCCGAAATTCAAGGTTTTTTCACGTAAACGTCCTCGAATCGTGTATTTGGATACATTAACACCGCTTTTTATAAGAACTTTCCGTTTATTTATGAGGGCCTTCGACTTCTGCATATATCATATTTTGCTGCAGATTCACTTAATATTCTTGTACCTTTAGGTTCTGTACATAGGAACACTGCTTCAAATAATTTTTTATGCTGGGAAAAATTCGGAACCTATAATGTCACTTATTTTCATTATTATTTTCATTAATACCGAAATTCAAGGTTTTTTTTCACGTAAACGTCCTCGAATCGTGTATTTGGATACATTAACACCGCTTTTTATAAGAAC
The DNA here is from genome assembly GCF_027943255.1 of Anastrepha obliqua. NCBI lineage: Eukaryota > Metazoa > Arthropoda > Insecta > Diptera > Tephritidae > Anastrepha > Anastrepha obliqua. The sequence goes on along the minus strand of NC_072897.1, from coordinate 39,775,998 downwards.
TTTCCGTTTATTTATGAGGGCCTTCGACTTCTGCATATATCATATTTTGCTGCAGATTCACGTAATATTCTTGTACCTTTAGGTTATGTACATAGGAACACTGCTTCAAATAATTTTTTATGCTGGGAAAAATTCGGAACCTATAATGTCACTTATTTTCATTAATACCGTTCAGTTTTATAGATGCATTAGTATTACACCCTTTTTGGGTGTTTGGCCAAAACCAATTGGAATCATACATTTTTTGATGATATGCTTCACCAATGAGTTATTTTTTTCATTTTTTAGTTTCGTTTATAATAGTACACACGTATTTTATTAATAGTACAAAAATTTAAGAATTAAACTATTTTTGTTAACAGCAAACAAAGGTATTTTTAAAAATGTTAAATTATATAATATTAAAATGTTAAATTACATTGAAAGAACAAAATTATAAAGAGAAAATCTGTCAAGCCACAAAAAAGCGTATAAGTCTGCAACAACTCTATTTTGAAATTGTCCGATTATTGGTGTTGGGACAAGTTGGCCTATGGAAGAAAATTACATTTACAGATTTAAAAAATATTAACAACGAGAAAGTTAGCCGGGTACTCGTCCCTCCTAAAAAACTAAAAATGAACTTACCATATTTGAAGACGATTTATTTACTTTATTTAAAAAATCCTTTGCAGTGTACATATGGCCGTTTTGGATAACACAACTTAAATTACAAAAAAAGCAAAACTTTGTACAAAATGTAACACGCAGTGCAGCAACCACTCTCAACTTTCGCGTTCGTGCTACATATTTTCTAATTACATATGCATGTATATGTTCATATTAGAAAGTGTGTTGGGACACTAAAATAAATATTTTAGCAACGCTTTTGCCTCGAGGCATGCCGTTTGTAAACACTGTCATACTGAGTTCCAGCTCGATCTCCTGTGGTCCCTGCAGCGAACGCTTTAGTTGCAGGTGCACTTCATGCTTGCCCTTTATGGTACTAAAAACAGGGGAAATCGGTGTCGCATATTTAAACACAATATATACAATGTTGGTATACTAACTCAAAATGATTGCCCAACGCCTTCTCGATGTTGGCTGCAGCTTGAATTTTTATAATTTTCAAATCAAAATCTATAGCATCATACCAAAGCGGTCCACGTAGGCTAAATATGATCCTACCTTCAGGCGGTATACTTAACTTGGAGATCAGAGTAATGAAATTATATGTATAAGCAGATGGTTTGCTATAGCATTCATCGCCTTCACATAGGTTGTTGGTCAAACGGCAGCGACTGTATGGGAAGTACATTCAAAAACGAAAATAAAAATCAGTAGATTAATCATGAATAACTAATTTATTTACTATGCTTACTTTCTCTGATCTGGATCATTAACATAACCATACTGGCAATGTATAGTAGTGCATTTGAAACTTCCATGTATATTAGTGCATATGTCGTTACGCCCCGTACAAAATTCACCTGTAGCACACTCATCTATATCACGGCAAGTGGTTTTATCCACAGACAGCAAATAACCACGTGGACATGAGCATTCATAAGAACCAGGTACATTATTACAGTAGCCCATACAAAGTGTGTAAGTTTTGTGCACTTCGCATTCGTCCACATCATTGCAAGTGCGATTGTCTGCACCCAGCTCGAATCCTTGGTTGCACGTGCAGCGGTAACCACCCCAATAATTAACACACTTCTGTTGACACAATCCCTGAATTTCTTGACACTCGTCCACATCCAGGCAAATATGTTCATTGTCTTTGCTCTTTTGAAAACCAGACTTGCATTCGCAATAATATGAACCAATTGTGTTTAGGCAGTGAGCATTTGATGGGCATACGGTCGGATGCGCTTGGTCACATTCATTTATGTCCACGCAAAGGCTCAGGTCATTTCGCATGCGAGACAGTTGATGGCCAAGTGGGCATGAGCAGATATATCCACCATTGCGATTACGACAAATTTGATTCTCGGCACAATGATGCTCTCCAGATTCGCACTCGTCAATATCTAAAGAAATATAAAGTAAAATAATTTCACTTTTTAATTCAAAGTTGCAAACTCGCCTATATCTAAGGCAATATAAATATAAAGTAAAATAAGTTCACTCTTTAATTCAAAGTTGCAAACTCACCTACGCATTGCGTACCATCCGGTGTAGATTTGTAGCCTGCTGAGCACTGTAATAAGTTTTGACAGCGATATGAACCATTTGTATTAACACAACGTTGATGCGATCTGCACGGATTCGTTAAAATACATTCATTGAGATCTATAAGGACAAAAGTGTTTCTGTAATGAGTCTGCCTAACTAGTCGCTATTTTTGCAAATTTCATTTAGTAATCCGTGCCCCCTTAAGAACGGGTATTTAGAATTTTGCGCACTCTTTTATTGCCGGTAGTACAACGCTATTTTTTGACCGTTTTAAGGGTGAGAATTGAAGTTCCCTCATGTAATACTCGTACAGGTACACCAAATAAACTCGAAGACATAACACAGCCAGATAGACTGTTAGAATTAGTTAAACAAACACTCGAGCGAGCACACAGGGGATGCAAAAATAATGTAAAAGAACTATGGTATTAGAACAATACTATTGGCCGAACATAAAACAATAATGTAAGGCAAATACGGTGGCCGCCGTAGCCGAATGGGTTGGTGCGCGACTACCATTCGGAATTCACAGAGCGAACGTCTGTTCGAATATCGGTGAAAACACCAAAATTAAGAAAAACAATTTTCTAATAGCGGTCGCCCCTCAGCAGGCAATGGCAAACCTCTGAGTGTATTTCTGCCATGAAAAAGCTCCTCATAAAAATATCTGCCGTTCGGAGTCGGCTTGAAACTGTAGGTCCCTCCATTTGTGGAACAACATCAAGGCGCACACCACAAATACGAGGAGGAGCTCGGCCAAACTCCCAAAAAGTGTGTACGCGCCAATTATATATACATATATATAAGGCAAATACGAACGAAATGCCACAAGAGAACCATTAAAAGAATCAGACGTACCAACCCAACCAGGGGAATACATACATATAGATATTTATTTTAATGAACACAAAACATGTTTAGCAGCAGTAGAAAAATTCTCAAAATACATAACTATCAGACAATCAGACTCAAAAACAGAAATGGACAAAAGAGTAGAAGAAATTCTTATCAACAAATTTCTGAACTGTAAACGATTCATGACAGATAACGAAAGCTGTCTGAATACACCAATGTTAAAACAAATGTGTATAAAATACAATATCAACAAAATACAGACACCAATATATACTTAGATCAAAGGCAAACGGTCAGGTAGGTCGTACGCACAACTCCATATCAGAATTGGCAAGAATATTACAAATAAAGAATTCAACATTAGCAACCGAGGGGTTATTTGTAGCTATAAAGGAATTGAACAACACAACCCATACCGTCACAGAAAAAAAAAACAAAGGATATACCTTTTAATCTAATAACATACAGCAGGGAAGACACAGTAAAAACATTGAAAGACGTATCGGAGAAAGCATTACAACGTCTAAACCAGGGAACTAGGCACCGAACTTTCAAACACGGAGACCAGATATTGGTGTTAAGGACTAACATCAGAAGTAAAAGCGACAGTCGTTACAAAAAGTACGTAGTGCAGGAAGATCGTGAGGATACGATTTTGACCAAAGAAGGAAAAGTTATTCACAAAGACAACGTAAAAACTGCACAGTTACAGGAGACGACAATGAATTACCTGATATTACTAGCCATGGTCATCATAATCGCAATTCAAGCAGAAGGAGTCACCAAAATAACAACCAACAACCATAACTAACACAAAATATATTCTAGAACCGACGATGGATACATATTTATTTGACGAATTCACATTTTTATTCTGCGTAACTAATTGACAAAAAATTACCACATCATACGAATTAATATTTAATAAGAACTATAAATCCTATCATTGATATTTTCAAATATCCTATCATAAATAATCATTGTAAACTATTTAAATTCACACCACTTAGAACTAAGCATGTAAAAATTTTCACCGAAGAGGAAATTGCCCTTTGCAACAATATTTACACTAGAGTGAAAATTATTTAGGCAAGGACGAGAAACTAACATTAATTCGGTACAAATCGTGACGATTTAATTTAGGGAGGGGAGAGTTAAAGAATGATTTCATTCACAAATAATAAATGAAAATAGTTAAGTAAATTGTAAGTATAATCATGCAGGGCTAAACAAATCCAAACATATGTATTTTAAGAATAACAAGAGATAAACATATGTTGAGAATAACAAAAGGTACACATATGTATTTTAAGAATAACAAAAGATAAACATATGTTAAGAATAACAAAAGATAAACATATACCTATTAAGCATAACAAAAGATAAACATGTTTTTCCTAAACACCAAATAAACAAACTAATACACAAGTCGTGTACGTAAAACAGTAAGATGAGGTATAAGTATAAATACGACTGTTAAATATGTTGGCATTCAGTCCAGTATTAACATAGTGTTAAGAACTACCCTAAAAATAGATTCATAAAAATAAATTTTTATATATTTTCCAAAGACAAGCAAGTCTTTAACTATCTTCCAAGTCTTTAACTAGATGTAAGGTTTGTCACATAACGAGTATATAAAGGGTGTTTTTTTTAGAGGTTAGGTTTTCAAGATGAAATAAAACGTATATAATTTAATGTTATGGCCAAGAATTTAGCTTTATTATAAAGATAAGGGTTTGCCATTATGTTTTAAAAATGATTTCGGGCAAGTGGCCGCCGCGGCTGGCTCGAATAAATTCCAGCCGAGAGGCCCAATTTTCGACCACTTTTTGCAGCAATTGGGGCCGTATGTCAGCAATAACGCGCCGAATATTCTCTTCCAAGACGTCAATCGTCTCGGGCTTATCTGCGTAGACAAGCGACTTCACATAGCCCCACAAGAAATAGTCCAGCGGTGTTATATCGCACGATCTTGGAGGCCACGCCACAGGTCCACGGCGCGAGATAATGCGCTCACCAAAAGTTTCCTCCAATAAATCGATTGTTGCGTTGGCTGTATGGCATGTAGCGCCGTCTTGTTGGAACCAAAGGTCGTCCACATCAACATCGTCCAATTCAGGCACGAAAAAGTCATTAATCATGGCTCTATAGCGCTCTCCATTGACTGTAACGCTACTTTATGGCCGGCTTCATTTTTAAAGAAATATGGACCAATGATTCCCTCTGCCCATAGAGCACACCAAACAGTGACTTTTCGAGGATGTAACGGCGTCTCAGCAATGGCTTGTGGATTATGTTCACTCCAAATGCGACAATTTTGCTTATTGACATACCCATTCAACCAAAAGTGAGCTTCATCGCTGAACAAAATTTTCTTCGGTGCGTCGCGCGAACCGAACCATTATTTTCGTAATAAATTTGTACGATTTGCAAACGTTGTTCATGTGTAAGTCTATTCATTATGAAATGGCAAACCAAACTGAGCATAAATCAAGTGACAGCTGTCAAAAAGACCATCTACGAAAAAAGTAGTGCCAACTTGAAAACCTAACCTCTAAAAAAAACACCCTTTACTAACCCCAAGAATTGTAGAATACAGGTTTGCCATATCGCAACGCGTCAAGACTTCAGCAGAGTAGAAAAACAAACAAAAATAAAAGGAATAATAAACGAAACAAGTTTCAAGGACTCATAACACTGTGCAAAAATAATTAAAATATGTTTAGTCCAGGTGTTCCACAATATTTTTCTGATATGATATAGAAAATAAGAAGAAATTTATTTTAACAAATATTTGCTTCAGTAATTTTTTTCATTTTATACCACTATTTAGAATATTTATCTTAATTTAAAATGTCGCTTATTATTATATTATTAAGGATTAAGTGTTAATATGATAAAATAAGGCATAAATAAATATCAACAAAATGGTTAAATAAAGAAATAAAAAACGCAGTGCTAGCAACGGAGGCTTTCAGCTGGCTGGTGAAAATTGCTGTTTTATATATGTAAGGTACGTCGTAGAAGATCGGAATGGCCAATGTCTAGGCGAGTATAGGGTGTAGTATATAGTGGAGTGTCTGGAGCGTTAAAAACGTTAAAACCTAGCATGTCTCAGGGACTAGATGAAATTAAATTATCTTTGCGAAAATGTGTTGTGAATAACATAAATAATAATCTCTACCTATTTAAAAGTTGTGCATTTGATTTTTAAATAGCAAAAATTTATGATTGCAATAACTTATGTGCTATAATGCAAATAACGTTGTAGAATTTATTGTTTTTGTAACAGAAGTGGAAGCAAATGAAAAAATAAATAGATTATGGATAAATAAATGTTAAAAAAAAAATATTATGTAAACTATTCGTTTATTTAAATAATTAGCATACAAAAAAAAAAATAAAAAATTGTTTTCTGTTATTATAGCATAAAAGTAAAATCGAATTAATTATTAAAAACAAAAAAATTATGACTATTTAAAAGAAAAAAATGAATTAACAAAAAAATTTGTCTATTGAAAAATTTACATTTTTTCAAATATCATCTTCAATTTCACTGATGTTAATCATAGGCGCTACATTTAGACAGCTGTCGTCGTTGCACTGTAGGCATGCTACACTGCAGTATAATCCACTTTTTCGGCATCCGCATGCAGCTCCACATCCTTTTTTGCAATTGCAAAATAACATTTTTAATAAATTTTCCGGAGCAGGTAATTGATTCGTAAATATTGGATGATAGGTATTATTGGAATAGTTCCATCCCCAATTTTCGATGATTAAATCATTCCCTAACCACATCTGAATTTGTAGGTACACCCGTTTAAAGTGTTCAAATGCTGCATCAGATGTGGGAGGTAACGAAGATAAAAGAACACTTGTGTCTTTGGCAGTTGCTTTGATGAAAGAATTGAACCTGAATGTATTCAAATCTGTAATTTTTGCCGAACCACCATACAGTCCCAAAATACATGTAATACCAGCTTGAAATATATTTTTGCATCTTCATGTACATTTTTAAATACTGCTGCTGAGTCATGTAGATCATTCCGCTTCTCAAAATTTTTGATAAACTTAATTTTTCCTTTATTGTAAAACGCAGAAGTAGTATCACAGCCCGTGAAAGCATGTAAAAATAGAACATGTTCTTTAGATGCTGGTAGAGATTTTTCTAAACTTTTTAATGAAAATATTTGTTGGTTAACTTTGCCTCGGGATGGTTTTAAAAAATATATTTCACGATCAGTAGGCGCCAATGACGTTAACACAACCAAGACGTCAATGTCTTCAGAAATTACAACAATATTTTGAGATTCTAAACTAATTGCTGCATAAACATTTATTTTATCTGCATCGCTTTCCGCTTGGCATGTAAAAATATTGTTATCAGCTAATTTTATACTTAACGTTTCGATTAGGCGAGATTTATGTTTTTTATTCGTTAGAAATTTATCTTGAGCGATTTTTAACGGCATATTTTCATCAAATTCAATATCTGTACTTATATTTTTTAGTGCGCGACGATTCCTTTCAGCAGATTTAATACCGTGCTTCTTATATCCATCAAATACCACGTATACGTTATTATAATTATTCCTCAAATATCTTACGTAATGTTCGCATATCATTTTGAATGCTTCATTTAATTGCCATTTGCAACGATATAACAACATGCCTCCATCAATAACATAATGAACATTTTCTAAGCTTTTCAAATTAATCTGAATTTCTGGGAATAATTCGTAGAAAGTTGATTTTTTTGTTTTCGGCAGTTGGCCATCTTCAAACAGAGCAAGTGGATATGGTGCCAGTTCATAATTCATATAAGTTTTTAGTTCATAATCTGTTTTTTTCAACACACAAATACGTTGAAACAGCAACAATGGATCAACGGGAATAACATTGTCATGAATTTTTATTTTATTATTTTTAGCCAATAGAGAATTTATTTTATCTTTCCTTAAAAACTTCAATTCGCGTACATTTTTCCCTTCGATTTTCTTCATAACTTTTAAACCTTCTTCAAAAGCATTGTAACAATTTATACTTTTATCACCGGTAATTCCAGTGGCAATTGACATAATTGCATCTGTATCAGGAAAAGGACTGTGTTCTTTGAAAAAGTGTACCAATCTTTTTACATCGATACCATCCCTTTCAATTCTAGCATCTGTAGAATCACTGCGTTGATGACTTTTATTGAAAGATATGTCACAAAAATTTTCTATGCTTTCAATAATATCTTTTCTATAAATAACTCCTCTGATCCATTTATAAACTACACTTTCAGTGGCACCTCGTTCAAAAGGACCCCCTTCGACGCTTATTCCTTTCATTAAAGTCTGATCACTTGCAATACCAGAAAAAAAATATCTGATCGGCTAGATGTGAAATATCCTGTTGTATATTTTTCGAACTCTGCTGGATCCATTTTACACTGTAATTCCTTCATATCTTGCAGATAAATTTGTGCAGCCTTCGCATAGGGAAAATGTCCTGATGCGTCGAATAGTGGAATCATCAGCTCAGTACTATGTAGATGTAAATTTCAATCCCCCATAAGGTCGGCAGCAATGAAGTCTTTCAATATTGTTACCATTCGAAAATACGTAATCCATAGTTTTGATGTTTTATCTTTATTTTCAAGCTCAACTAACTTATTTTCAAAAATTCTACTCAGCATTTGAAATCCTTGATTTTCTGTAATTTCATTGTAATTGAACATTTCAAAAATCATCGATATTTATTCGTCATTCAATACATTTTAAAAATCCGCATTATTTTCCTTAAGATCTTCAAAAATTAATAGGACTATGAATAAGTTCGTGCGGTTTTACAACAGATGGCGTAACTTGATTATTATTCCATCGATCCACATTTCCAAACATTCATTGGAGAGCTACTGTCGTAAGGCACAAACGTCAGTATAAGTTTTTTATTTGAAGCGTAAACAACAATATTTTTACCACACTTGAAAATGTCGAATTTCGTGCCAAATAATGTGTTTTTGCGGGGAATTCTTCTTCATTATTTTAATATGAAGAAAAAAGCAGCCGAAAGTCATCGTATCTTGGTGGAAGTTTATGGTGAGCATGCTCTAGCTGAGCGAACGTGCCAGAAGTGGTTTGCACGCTTTAAAAGTGGTGATTTTGGCTTGGAAGACGAAGAACGCGAGGGTGCGCCGCCAAAGTTCATGGATACCGAATTGGAGGAATTGCTCGATCAAGATCCGGCTCAAACGCAAGAAGAGGTTGCAAAAACTTTGGGAGTTGATCAATCAACCATTTCCAAACGTTTAAAAGCCATGGGAATGATCCGAAAGGTAGGCCATTGGGTGCCGTATGAATTGAAGCCAAGAGACGTTGAACGCCGTTTTATGGCATGCGAACAACTGCTTCAACGGCACAAAAGAAAGGGTTTTTTGCATCGAATTGTGACTGGCGATGAAAAGTGGGTCCATTACGACAATCCAAAACGTCGGGTAACGTATGGATACCCTGGCCATGCTTCAACATCGACGTCGGCGCAGAATATTCATGGCCTGAAGGTTATACTGTGTATCTGGTGGGACCAGCTGGGTGTTGTGTATTATGAGCTACTGAAACCGAATGAAACGATTACGGGGGATGTCTACCGACGACAATTGATGCGTTTGAGCCGAGCACTGCGAGAAAAACGGCCGCAATACGCCGATAGACACGACAAAGTTATTTTGCAACATGACAATGCTCGGCCACATGTTGCACAAGTGGTCAAAACATACTTAGAAACGCTCAAATGGCATGTCCTACCCCACCCGCCGTATAGTCCAGACCTTGCGCCATCCGATTACTATCTCTTCCGATCGATGCAACATGGCCTGGCTGACCAGCACTTCCGTAATTACGATGAAGTCAAAAAATGGATCGATTCGTGGATTGCGGCAAAACCGACCGAATTTTTCACAAAGGGAATCCGTGAATTGCCAGAAAGATGGGAAAAAGTAGTAGTAAGCGATGGACAATACTTTGAATATTAAATTTGTAACCATTTTACGCACGAACTTGTTCATAGTCCTATTAATTGTGATAAAGCCTGCTGCAATAAGGTATGAGCACGTATTGCTCTAGCATAGGCACGTCCTGACGTTATGTGATCAATCGTATTTTCTGCATAAATGGTAGAAAGAACTTCTTTTATCCCACTTCCAGCCATAATATAACCAATAATATATAACGTTGGGAAGATGTTTTTCTTTATCTATTTAAGTAAAATTTAACGTAGAACTAAAAAAAATTATTTCCAACTAAATATTATATTATGCTCCAATATATTAATTTTTCATATTTTTTTGTTTAAACAATGAAAAAATTAATTGCACAATATAATATTGGTAGAAGTTACAATTTAGATCATACAAAAGAAAATCCTGATGGTTACATGGCAATTCATTCAGTCACTCAGAGATCCGAGGTCAAAACCCCCGGGCACTCCACTAATAGTTAGATGGGTGGAATGATTGGTAACTTGGTTTAGTACCATTAGTTGGTTTGCTTGCAGCTATTAGTTTGGTTTGGTTCTTCTGCTCTATGAGTCGATCCACATCACTTTTACCGAAGAGGTTTGATGTGCTGGTAGGAGTAAAGCTCTTATCCTTTTCAGTAGTATCAACGATTGTATTGACGTTGAAGCATGAATATCACATGATTCTGATTTTATGAGGGTGTGAAATCGGGATATATCTAATGGCTCCAATAATGTGATTTTAATTATTGTAGTTCTTTATGGCCTAAACAGTACATATTATCTGTGCATTTGGGAACTTCCCCTTGGTAGTTGCACGTACGATGACTCTCCACTTTCCTTTACGACAGCAATGGAACTATAATTCGCTTTGGAACCGTCGGGGACGATTAACTGCCAGCTAGAGCTTTTAAGGTGAGATAAAATTTCCAAGAAACGTGCGGAATACTCTGTCGATGTCGTATTCGATTTTGGCATATAGCTTAAGTCGTTTATAAAGGATGATTTTTTCAGCATCCATGGCGGATGATGACCATCTCTCGTCGATAATAAGCGTAAGTGCAGTCCATTGTCTTGTGCAAAAGAGGCGCATTTGAAAATTGAAAAAGCTGTCTTAGGAGTTCTTGCACACAGCTGCCGAATGAAAGACTTTTTGTAGAAAAGCGTTACAATTGATGGCAAGAAATACTTAGAATCTAATACTATACCAATAAACTTAGAACTATCTTGTAGGTATTTAACAGTTTTGTTTCCTACAAATATGTAGTAGTTTAGTTTTATTGGAAGAGATTGAAACACCTGAAGAAAGGGGCCATGAGGAAATGCTGGATAGATTGTCTGTAAAGGTTGCTATTACAGCATTTATGTTTGGGATTTTGGATAGAAGCAAATGTTAGGGAAATGGCGAAAAATCGTACTAAGCTCATCAAAAGCTTTAGTGAAGAGGATAACGGATAGAGGTGAACTCTGCCGGGTCCCCTTGGGAAATAAAAACACTAAGCTTACGAGAGGATAATTTAGTAAAATGGTAGATTCTTGGCTCAACCTTCAACAAGCCTTAAAACGACCTACCTAATCGATCAAAAGCCTTGGAAAAATCTAATAAAAAGGGCGATATATAATTTCTCCTTGATAGAGTTTCCGAAATAAAGTGATCAAGATATAAGAGAGCCTCAACCGTACCATGTCTTCAAGGCAACTTGATTGTGGGGACTTAGCTTATTTGCATGCACATACCATGATAGTCTAGTAGCAATGATTTTTTTTTCGTTAGAAGTTTCTTTGTTGATGTTGTCAGGTGTTGACCCATCAGTCCGCTTGGTCAGTTTAGAAGTAGATTCTAGGTTTAAAAAGGGGTGGGAAGCGAGAAATTTTGATTTTGGAAAAGATAGGGAAATAATCTCTATCATGAAGAGCCATAATATAATATTTTCGATGAGAGGGATGCAGAACAAAGCGTAAGGTCAATATGTGTAAAGAATAAATGGGTAAAAAAGTGGGTGGGAGATCCGTCATTTAGGATAATTACGTTGGAAACTAGGATGGAATATTCAATTGTCCGACCTTTCGAGTTGAGGAAACGGACCCCCAGAGAGACTCCAAGCGTTAAAAAAAACCAGCTACTTAAAGGGTGGGGAGAGGAAGAAATTATGTTATTGAAAACTGTTGTACAGATCAATTCATCCCCAGGAGAATAACCCAACACTATTGTAATTTTATAGTTTAATGGCCAGAGAAGCAATATTGGATTGGGGGAAAGAGGATAGTTGAGGTAGGTTTTTTCTACAAGAATGGCAATGCCCTGTTTGTTAAACGTAATATGTTGAAAGCTATAAAAACGACCAATGTAAGCTTTAAGGAAGTCAGGAGTGATGTTGTGGGTAAGGTGAGCTTCATTAAATAGAATGACAGAGGGGTTATGAAGAAGAAAAAATGATTATTATAGTAGCCGCTATTATTCCATTGCAGAATAGATATCATATTGAGATTACAATAGAAAATTATAATGAGTAATTAAATGTAAAGGTATGAGATTTGAGAACTAGGGAGGGAGCATCGGTAATTAAGGTTCTGAGAGGAGTGGGGAAAGGGTGGACATTCCCATATCCGAAGGAGGATTGGAGGGGGTAAAACGATAAAAGAGAGAGCGGAGAAGCAAGAGGAGAGTCGGGAAGAAATTGGATGGCAAGATGAGACACTGTATGTGGTGTAATAGTTCTGTTTTGACATATATGTAGTTTGTTTAATATTGTTATTTGAGGCTTTTGCTGCACTAGCAAAAGTTGGCTTTGGAGTAGGAGGTATCTAATTATTATATTTTTTGATTGCTTCATGCATACTGCATTTATTTATGGATTTAATTTTAAATATTTGATATGATAACTTATTGAAATTTAGGACATACCTTTGAGGAAAAGTTACACTATATTAAATTTTACCTTACTTTATAAAAAATCTGTTAAATAAAAACATTTTGATTTTGACTTTCACGCCGTGAACAGTTGTAAGTCTGCATACTATTTTTTGTTTTTTTTTTCTTGCTATTCTTTGCTATTCGATCGGCCGAAAAAATTATTGTGCGACGACCAGATTTTTTGATGAACCCGACGTGAAAACATAGGAACCGCTATTTGCCGATGTGGTTTTGCTGTATATTGTCAATTGCTTGCACATAAGTACCGTACGCAAATCTCGCGATTCGACAGTTACCTGAGTTGAACGGTCTATTTTTTCGTCACTTAGAGAATAGAGAATGGGACTAACTTTTAGGTAATAACGTTCTTAAAAAGAAAAAGCGTAGCCTGACTACGCTAAATCAACTTGACTTAATCTAGTGTAGAGGAACTACATGGAACATGCAAAACTATCGTGATGAACTTGCAGCCACATCCATTCGGTACAGTAAAGACTTCTTTTTTTTCAGCCCTAATTTTCCATTCAACAGTCTGATTTCCATCCGAAGATCATACCTTTTTTCAAAAGTCCGCCATTCTGTGATTTAAAAAAAAAAATCCCATTGTAGCATCTGCCAGAGTGACAAGCCTATAGAATAATAATCAGTGTAACTTTTTCGTTTCAGATGTCCTGAAGAGCCAAAATCCTGTTGACAAGCCACCTATCTATTTTTAAGAGGCTTACTTTGGTGCCACACTACTACAAAATAATATGTAAAAAAAATTGCTTTTCTATACTATTTGATGTCAATAATAACACACTATAAAATCAAAACGATCGCATTTTATTTTCTTAAAAAAAAATTCCTAAAAAATGTCTATAAAAAATGAGTATTTGACCAGACTACTACCTTAAGTCTGGCCATCAAATCCAGCAGTGCAAATCATCTCCATGTCGCCATAGCTCATTGATGCACCACACGTTACTGCACTTTAATCAGACAGATCAGACAAGTCTCAGATAGCTTAAAGGATTACCTACTCCAGTGCAGTCTGTACCGCTCATAGCCATGACATCCAGCTCACACAACTGCTAGTTCAAATGAATGTGTGTTCCTTCAAACTGTTATTGCTTTAAATCGCAATTATGTCGATTCTCTCGTGCCATGTTGCCATTTTCATTCGCAGCTTAATTTTATAACAACTAGACTCGCTGGTCAAATACAGCATAAAAAATCTAAGTCATTTGTGACAGTTTTGGGCATTGGAGATTTAGAACTCGTTATCAACTTCAGCGTGAACATTTTTATTCAGTCGTTACATAGCAACTTTATGCGATCATAGATGCAGCCATAACTCCAAAAATCACCGATTGCCAAGCAAATTATTCACTTGGCATCACTTATTGGGATATTCCAGCGAACAATACTCCGAAATTTACAAAACACAACGTGTGGACCTCTTGAACGGTGCAATCATGTTCTTTGACCTGTTATGTATTGGTCAATTTCATTTAATAAATAATAATCATATTTTGCGACCTCGGTAGATTAGCGTAAGTGCCCTAGCCTACCATCGCAGAGGTTGTGAATTCGAACCCCACGTAAAGCACGGTTTATGCCTTTTTCCAAATTTTTCTTGTTTCAAAAAATGTTCCAACCCCAGCGAAATCTTCCAACTACCTCCCCAAGCCCAAAAAGCAAATGATCTCATCCAATCCCACTCCCGCACAATAGTCGGCACATTACTTGCATGGTGGCTGCTAAAATTCACAATGCACCAGTGGCGCCAGCAAGAGAAAGAGAGCAGTAGCGGTAAACAGCGCAAAATAACACAACTTTAGCGAAATCCTCAACCATATGCGCGATTCTTCTAGCAGATAACAACACAGATAGAGTTATAGGCCGCAGAACGCGTTGTTCATAAGCAGCGACAATTGGGCAGCCCTACTACTTAGGACTGGTAGTGGCAGGCTAATCAACTACCCTGGCGGTAATCTATCTGATTAACGTAAGCAACACAAGACAAAGCCTCAGATATACGATCTGACCTATGATGACGACATTTTGCCAAGAGCTAATTACCGGCGACGTCAACACCAAACTGAAATGCAGGAAGAAAACCTACACACTGCGTAGACATAAGTGATTCAACGTTCAGCTGCTACGCTATCCTGCGGCCAGAAAAGAAATCAGAAGCGCCAGCAGGAGCAAACAATATGAGAAATCTCTACCGTATAGTTGGCCGCCTAACCAACCAGCAGATTATTATTAACTAGCGAATCAGAGATCTGAATGGTACTTTACTGACCTACAATGATGACCAGAACACTTTGAACAATTAGCAACATTGCTCTTAGTAGTGAATCTATCTTTGGAGTGGGCAGCAGATTAATCTTGTTCTAGTCTAGCGAAAATCAAGGATGCAGTTAAGGAGCTGAGGCTCATCAAAGCCGCGGGCGACCAGAACTATTTATCGCCGACCCGCACATTTCATAGAAAGCTCGGGCCAGGGTGTGTCTTGCGGTCGTGGTATCTCGTCATGGTTATCATCCTACCCAACTACAGCAACAAAATTACTTGAACCTCATGCAATGCGCTAATCATATAGTGCGTTCGGTTTGGGAGGTAGAAAACAGCCCAGTCGAAAAGCTACAAGGGAGCAAATCGATTGCGAAGCTCATTTCAAGGAGCATTACAGTCGTATGCTGACAGGCGAATATTCGGTACGCCTGCCTTTAAGCCTCAGCGTGCATCTACTTGGAGGCGCATACCAGAAGGCTTTGCGACGGTTCTTGGCTCTTGAAAGGCGCAATCACGAAGTGATTTCAGAATATTCAGCATTCATAAAGGAGTATCCTGAGTGCAATCACATGTTTCCAAGAATGACTGTATAACAACCAAATTCAGAGTAGTGATCGATGGCTCGGCGCTGACGAAAACGTATCAACGATACAGCCAAAGCTACCAGATACTCTCAGTCGCTTTCTATCACAACTGGTCGCACTGAGCGGAGACATTTGTATGATGTATCGCTGCATTAAAGTCCCAGCCCCTAATAATTACTTGCAGTGCATATTTTTAAAGGACGACTCTCAAGATGACATCTAAATGTTCAACCTCGATACAATCATTTACGGCACAAAATCTGCACCATCTTTGGCAGTTCACACCATGCATCAGTTTGCGGCTGATGAAACAGCTTCATATCCCTTGACACTACGATCATTTTACGCGATTTCTACATCGATGACTTAAAACCGGCTTGATACCATTAACGACGTAAATAACATAATGCAATAAACCTCTGAGCTAGAAGGTAAAGGTAATTTTAAAATTAGGAAATGGTGCTCAAATGTACCAGAGGTGCTCAACAACATGCCACACCCAGAAACCCATCAAATTTGATGATGGTAGTTACATCACAAAGACTCCAATGGCACCCCGATCCCGACCTTTTCCTATTTTCCCTTTCTGCACGCCAGACAAACAAGAAAATATTTAAATGCTCAATTTTGTGAACAATTGCCCAATTTTATGACTAATGAGGAGAGGCTCGATTGGAATAAGGGTCTACCAATGTCGCATTAAACAATTTGGCGGCGTCAGCCTCTCAGTATACGGCTCATCTATATATGTGTATTGTTTCCTGCCTACAGGAAAATGTTCGCACTACATTACTCTGCTCAAAATCGAGGGTTGCACCCCTGAAAACGAGTACGACACCCATGCTTCACTACGAAGGCGGTCCATGTTGAACTCACCAAGGATCTGTTTTCTGAGTCGTACCTAGCTGCGCTGAGGCGATTTTATTCTATACGTGGCAAACCAATGGTCATCTGGTACGATAACACCAAACATTTTTTTACACCTTGAAGCAGCAAATGTCTCATCGAAAGAATTGGTTGGAAGTTTATACCACCAAGGCCTCCGCTCTTTGGAGGCCTTTTGGGGGCCCTCAATCTAACTGGCGAAATTCTTCCTCTGCCGAGTTTTTGGTGTAGCATTGCTTATCTTTGATGAACTGAGGATTCTTGTAAAGGGTGGTTAAATTTTAAGGGCCGATGTTGAATGTAAACCACACCTAAACGTCAAGTTTTTTTCTGCATTTTATTTTACATTTTTCAATTTCAGACTAACTCAATTTGAAGCAAGGAAAGGTACACAATCGGGAAACGCGTTAAAGTTATTCAGGCGTATTATGAAAACGGGCGTTCAAATCAAAATGCATATCGCGCACTTCGTAAATAAAATCGTCTTCAGTGATGAGGCACATTTTCATCTCAGTGGATTCGTCAATAAGCAAAATTGCCGCATTTGGGCGAATGATAATCCAAGAGTGATTGCCGAAAAACCAATGCATCCACAAAGAGTGACTGTTTGGTGCGGTTTATGGACCGGCGGCATCATTGGGCCGTATTTTTTCCAAAATGAGGCCGGTCAGGCAGTTACTGTGAATAGTGTTCGCTATCGTGAGATGATAACGAACTTTTTATGGCCCGAAGTGGAAGATATGGATGTGGACGATATGTGGTTTCAACAGGACGGTGCCATTTATCACACAGCTAACGAAACAATGGCTCTTTTGCGCGAAAAATTTGATGGCCGAGTAATCTCACGTCGCGGCGATGTCAATTGGCCGCCAAGATCATGTGATTTGATACCATTGAACTTCTTTCTTTGGGGTTATTTGAAAGAAAAGGTGTACGTCGATAAGCCAGCAACAATTCAAGAGCTAAAGGATAAGATAATTCGACACTTTAACGGCTTAGAACCTCAATCATGCCTCAGCGTCATCGAAAATTTGGACCATCGGATGGAGGTGTGTCGCCGAGATCGCGGCGGCCATTTGGCCGATATTTTATTCCGTACATAATTGAGCCACACCAATATTATCATAATAAAGAGAAATGATAATTAATTCTTAAAAAATTGTATTCTATTCAAAATCAACACCGGCCCTTAAAACTTAACCACCCTTTACATTCTGTCAAAAAAATATCGGGAACCGTTCATTTAAAAAGCGCGCGTACACATATGTCTACTTTTTTTGCTGGAATGTTGGTACAACTATATAGTGTCGCAGAGTTTGAGCGTGATCTGTCAATTAGCCTGTTTTTGGCATTTAATTCTTATATATTAGACAACCGCAGGTGTGCTCTGCGATTTTCACTATGGATAAAAATATCGAATAAAGAATTTGTCTTAAATTTTGTGTGTTTGAACAAGATTTCGTGTGCCGAATCGTTTCAATGCTGCAAAAAGACTATGGCAAGTGTGCTTCATCAAAAACACGGATCTACGAGTGGTATAAGGCTTTGGCGGAGAGCCGAGAAGTCGTGAAAGATTTGCCCCGATCTGGCCGCCCATCAACGTCTTCAACGGATGAAAATCGACAAAGTCAAAAACATGGTGCGGGAAAACCATCATTTAAGTTTCAGGGAGGTAGCTCGTGACGCGTAACGCGGGTCTCACGAATCAATTTGCTACATTTTACACCATCATTTGGGCATGAGACGCGTGGCTACTCGACTCGTTTCAAGAGAGTTGAATTTCTTTCAAAAAATTTATCAGAGGAAGGTGGCTGAAGACGTGCTTGAGCAAGTGAATTCGGACACAACGTTTATCCAGCGTATCATAACAGGTGACGATACTTGCGTTTTACATGCAAACTAGTCAACAGGCGACTGAAGGGCGCTATCCGCGTGAGCCGAAGCCCAAAAAACCACGTCAAAGTTGGTTAAGATGGTGTTGTGCACTCGAAATTCGTTCTAAATGGTTCTACGGTAAATGAAGAATATTATTTGGAAGTTATGCGACGTTTGAGAGAGAATGTGCGTAGGAAACGTCACACTTTGTGGAAGGAAAACTCATGAACCTTACACCATAATAATGCACCGCCTCACAAGGCTCATATTGTGAACACTTTTTTGACCAAAAACTCGACAAATATCATCGAACAGAACAACCACCGTATTCACCGGATTTAGCCCCCTGTGACTTTTTCCTCTCTCCAAAACTTAAATAGCCACTCCGTGGGGCTAGGTGCTTGTTCTCACTGTATGAGTCTTTCTTAGGACTGACTATGACTACTATGAGGACGGCACAGGGCGGAGATATGCGCAATACAGAGGGTTACTCCAACCCCATAGCCTCTACTAAGCCAAGACCGTTAGTGCGTGATGAAGAATCACATCCTGCCCGAGGTAACTCTGCTACTTAACTCAGTAAGATCCCTTGCTGTCGGTTGACAATTAGAGTGAATACTGAGTTAAAACAGAACACTACGGATTTAGATTAGAACTATCAATAATGGGTTCCTCTTCAACAGTGGCTCCCTTGAAGAGTATTAATAGGGCCACCAAACGGAAATGATTTCAAGCTACAAACCACTACAGGACTACTCTGCACGGGGCTACACACTTGTGGCTACCCTCCCGCTGGTTCTCCAGCGGCTTGGTCATCGGATGTGCAGGCCCAAAACTCATTCACCACCAAGACGACCAGGGCTGATAATCAGGGCCCTGGAGGAAGCAAGCTACTGGTTGAGGATGGACACTTATTGGACGGTGCATCCTCGTCAGGTTCTATACGTAGCTCTATAGAGAGCCTGTTACTGGGCGAAAATGACGCAGACGTGGTTATGACGCAGGTAACTCCTGCTTGTCATGTCACCACGACTGAGAAACCCAATTTGATTCCTCTCCTGGCACCAGTTTTGGCGACTGTTGGGGATATGGTTATTCCGAGTTCACGCTCAGAAAGTACCCGCACACCAATGGCCATGGAAAAGATGTCAGCTTCAGGAGAAAATCTATCTAATACACAGAAGAAGCGGCAAAGGCAGAGGAACGCGAGAAGGCAAGAAAAATAGTAGGTATGACTACGGCTAACGTAGCTATGCCAACTGCTACTCGAGCCGGAGTTGCGGCTCATCTGTCTTCGTCCACTCCTGTAGGCGGATCTGGAAAGAGGAACAGATCTGATGATGACCCATTTGATCTGGCCACCTTGACAGATGAAGCGACGGTGAGCGCACCAGTTGGCACTAGGAAGAAGAAAAGGAGGAGGTGTAATAAACCGGAATCCGAAGTAAGCAACCTTAGACAACAGGTTGTAGTGACTGCAGGAGGAGTCTCTTGCAGTAATCGAGTACTTGGTAGTAATACCAACGAATCCAGTGGAACGAGTGCCACGAGGGCTAAGAGCACAGTCGCGAGCGCGAAACCGGGCCCGCCTATTGATCCGTTATTGTTCGTTGGATATAACTATGCTGCGGCAGCAGCCAGGGGCATGATGGTGGAGATCTGTGGCGATGGGCATATCCAATTGTCCCAAAAACAATTGGATTTTGTCGACAGCGATTCGAGCGAATGAGAGTTGAGCAAGGTATCTTGAAGGTGCAATGCTCAAACACTCAGTCGCTCGAATGGCTGACCAAAACTGTGGCTGCGATGCCAACGTTTGAAGGATGTAAGTTTGTCATTCGGCAAACGTACAAAATTCAAAAACTGGTGAGGTTTGTGCATGTTGATCTCTGGGCCTTCAAGGGAGCCGCATGCGATCATCTCCAGGCTTCATGCCCTGAACGAGGGACTTAATGCGAAGCACTGGGGATCATACCACTATACCAAAGCGGGGACGGATCCTAAATATGGAAACTGTTCCCACTTGGTTCTTGGAGTTGATCCAAAATCGTTGAAGGTCATACGGCCGAGGTTTGAAATGCGCCTATATTTGAATCTGGGACGGATACTAGTTACCGTCCTCGACTCAGTGTAAGGTTGGAATAATGGCTGTCCATATGACATCAAATATTTCATTTACGCAAATTAACTTGCAGCATAGTATATCGGCTACGGCTCTTTTATGCCGCAGTCAAGCGAAACTGCACACAAATCCTCACATAATACAGGGAGATATAAAGTGGGGGTCTATCCTTTATAAAGAGGGAGAGGTCTATCCGCGTACGTGTATTATTATGCCGAAAGCGGTTGATTGCACTTTGTTAAGACAATTCTGCTGTCAATACTTAGTTCCGGTCAAAATAAAGTATCGATTAGAGGGGAAAGAAGTAGAGACAATTGTCGTCTCGGCCTATTTTCCTTGCGACTCCATTCTCCCTCCCCCTACGAGGGAGTTTATGGAAGTTGTAAGATATGCTGAATCCATGGGATTCGGTCTAATTGTGGAATGTGACGCAAATTCACAGAACACACTCTGGAGTAGCACAAAATGTAACTTGAGGGGGCATAAACTCATGGACTTCATTCTGTCATCTCGCTTGGTCATACAGAACGTTGGCACCAGTCCGACTTTTGTGACCAGCAGAAGGCAGGAAGTGATTGATGTGACATTATCTAATGATGGAAAGTACTCGATAAAGATTCCCTGTCGGACCATCGTTATATAGAGTTCAGGCTTGTGGCCGAGACAACCTCGATTCCGCATCGATTCAACTATGGATTGAGGACTTCAAGAGGTCTACCCACAGAGGTCGTTGGTCTGAGTTGAATTCGTGCAGAGTAGCCAACTGCTTTGTGAAAAAACCAAACAGGAAAACAGCGACCTTTCTCCTAAAACTCATCAGGAAGGACCTGAGAGTATTGGTGGGTGTAATCATAGGGCACAACGTCTGTGGGATCGTGGACAGCCCGATATGCCTATCCTGTCTTGAGAATGATGACACTGCAGAGCATTTTCTCTGTAGTTGCCTTGCATTTTCCAGAATCAGACTTAGGATATTGGGTTGCGATACACTGAGTATGGACAAAGTTCATACTCTTCCTCTTCCGGATGTCTTAAAATTCATCAATGAATCCAAGAGATTTGTGGAAGAGTGACCTCAAACTATTGTAATTTATCCGTTTTTACCATCCACCTTTTATCTTTCCAATCTCTATTATTTCTACTGATATCTATCCGGGTTTAGTACAATGGTCTACTGACTGAGTGCTTGGACTTGTCCAGCCCCCCGCAAATCTAATCTAATCTGCCTATTATTAGGGAACATAAAATAGCTATAATATGTATATTCTTATCGCTTAGTTTTAGAATATTTAATGATGTAGATTACAACATTTAAATGGAATGCATACTGTTGCTATGGATACCAATTGCGTATGCAGTTAATTTTGTACCTGGCTGAAGCTTATCTGCTTCAAAAGGACTATTTATAATTTATTCTTATCGCTAAGACTTAGAGTATGTAATGATGTAGATTACATCATTTTAATGGAATGCATACTGTTGCAAAGGATACCAATTGTGTATGCAGTTAACTCGTGCACTTGACGCACGCTGCGGCTATCGAGCCTTTAGAAAGGCATATTTACATACATACAGGGTTGGCCATATTAAACTGACCCATGTGATTATTAAAAAAATATGGAAAAAGAAACATTTTTTTGTGTTTCATTGTGAAAAACATTTAATTTAGTTCAAGGAGATTCGTTTACATCACTTTTTGAATATGATATCGCGCAAGTGGTCGCCCTTAGCTCGTATAGCGTAATGTGCCCGTTTTTCGGCGTTTTCCATAGTTTTGGCCAGCGTCTCGGCCGATATGGCGGCTATTTCCCGTCGGATATTGGCCTTAAGTGCGCCTAGTGTCTTTGGTTTGTTGACGTAAACCTTAGATTTCAAATAGCCCCAAAGAAAAAAGTCCGGTGGCGTCAAATCCGGTGATCGTGGCGGCCAGTCAAAATCGCCGCTTTTTGGTATCAAACGGCCAGGGAACAAAGTCTTCAATAAGTTGACGGTGGCTCGTGCTGTGTGTGGTGGTGCGCCATCTTGCTGAAACCAGAAGTGCTCCATACCATTTTCACGAACAATCGGCATCACAAAATCGGTTATCATGGCCCGATAACGCTCTTGATTGACGGTCAATGGTTGGTGTTGACCATTTTCAAAGAAGAACGGCCCAATGACCATATCAGCGCAAATGCCACACCAGACTGTAACTTTTTGGTCGTGGAGAGGTACCTCTTCAATAATTTGAGGGTTTTCAGTGGCGTAGAAACGGCAATTTTGCTTATTTACGGTTCCGTTCAAGGAGAAATGGGCCTCATCACTCATAATGATTTGATGCCAAAAATCCTCATCAGTTTGGGCCATTCGGACGACAAAATTGGCATATTCCAAGCGACGAGGCTTGTCGGCCGGCAACAGTTGTTGATTTAGTTGTATTTTGTACGGGAATATCCCCAAATCCAAACGAATGATACGTCGTAGAGTGGTCCGAGGGATGTCCAACTGAGCAGAACGACGATTACCTGACGTTCGCGGCGATGACTCGATACTGGCTCGTACGGCCGCGATATTTTCGTTAGATCGTCTTGGCCGCTTTTTATTTGGACGTCGGGTATTAGCCACAGTGCCGGAAGACAAAAATCTTTTGTGCATTTGCTTGATTGCGTTCTTTGACGGCGCACTTTTCACTTTATTTTTTTTTTCTCCACGCACGTTGCGTTTTTACAATCGAGAAGGAATTTTGAATGTACAGCTGAACAATTTCAGCGCGTTCTATTGGGGTGTACTGTTTCATGGTATAAATCTCCTTCGACTGACGCTTCCAACGCGGTATGTCATTAGCTGATCTGAAATTACAGTAAAAAGTTATAGGGTTACTCAATGGGTCAGTTTAATATGGCCAACCCTGTATATTGATGCATACATATGTACAGAGCCGTGGATGCTCAACTTGATGCAAATTCGAGATTTACCAAATATTGGCAAATATTTCTACAAGAAATATTCCAATATTGACTATTTTCGAATGGTCGACTAAATTGGCATATGGGCGGCTCGTTTCATGAATGAAACTTCTTTTCTCGTAGAAACATGAGCTCGAACTTATCAATAAATTTGTTTACGTTATACTTAACAATATTTGAAACTGTTCAGCACCGTAGTTAAGACTCTGCGTGGAAAAAATAATGACTACATTTTTTCTGAGCAACAGCTCCTTTCTTCAATCCGTCTATTTCAGAATTGCTTTTATATTTTTTAAGCTTACATCTATTTATCTAAATACAATTTGGTTTGTGATAAAATGGTAATTAAACAATATTTGTTAATTAAAACATGTTTACATGCTTTTATATAAATTTTTATCATGTTATTGCTTCATTTGCATTGTTATTGTATGAAGGGACAAAGAGTATGTTTGTATTGCTTATCATTGTTATTGTTTGTATACAATAATAATGTATGTTTGCAGTGTATGTGTCAACGTCGTTAACTGTCACCGGTGTTTAAAATGAAATGAAATCATTTCAAATCTGCTGTAGTCGGAGGAGTTCGGCTTCATATGCCCTTTCTCGTTAGTTTCGTTGATATTGGTTTAATTTTATGTAAATATATATAAGCATGATTCAATGGTAAAAGGTTTGCTCAGTAAGCAGCTTTCTCGTTCTCTCTTGACAAATTGGCTCCTTTAGCAAGACACTGGGTTGCTAGCTCTAGAAATTTTGATATTTGAAAAACATTCCATTTTCAAAATGGTCTGCTTACGAGCAACAACTCGCTAACGAGTTTTCATCGGTATGTTCAGGACAATGATAGTATGACGTGGAATACATACCTCTTAAGTCAGGACATGATAGAGTATTTGACGTAATCCAAGATCGATGAGTGGAGAATTTACAAGGCTTTATTTCTTGTGATGTGTTGATTAAGAAGGATTTCATGTTTTGCAAAGAGGTAACATTTCCCAAAGAGTTACGACAAGGAGAATAATTGGATAGTCCCGACACGGCCGATAACATATTATATATAAAAAAAGTTGGGATTGACGGAACTTGCTTCCAATGAGCCCACTTTACCATGGATGGTTGAAGCGTCCAGAGGAGGCTTAGCAAAGCACATTACCAGCATGAAAATGCTCCTCATAAAAAACCATCTGCCAGAATCGGCTTAAAATTATAGGTCCTTCCATTTGTGGAACAACATCAAGACACGCGCTACAAATAGAAGGAGGATCTCGGCCAAACAACTATATTAACAGAATTGTACGTGCCAATTATTTATTTATTTTTAACAAAATAGTTTCATATGGGCGGAGATTCGCAACTTCGCGATCGGTTTTAAATTTAATAATCAATTCACAAAATAAAATCTTGGATTAAGTGAAATAATTTCTTGTTTTAATATTAGACTTGGCAATTTCCGCTAATAACTTCTATTTGTACCATTATTTACATTCCAATATTAATTAAAATTATTTTTTTAAACCGTTCGGAGTTCGTTTCCATTTAAGTAACAAAGTACTTTTTTGCTACCATTTTAAAAAGAAAGGATTTAATTTGTTCCACTTTATTCACCTTCTCAAATACAACCTTTTGTAAGAGAGTGTGAAAAATCGAATGTCACTAGTGAGTAAATCTTTAATAACAAAGTCCTGCGAGGGTGAGTCGTAAAGTTAAATTTCGCAGGCCTGTGTAATTGAATCATGATGTATAAGTAAATTGTTAAGAGTCAAACTACGTCAAGTGGGCCCCGAATTTTCCATCAAATTCCCGATTTTAAAATCACATGCATTTTTGGATAGAGAATTTGTCACATAATAATTGTTGTGAATAGTTTTTTTTTATTTCGCTTTTTGTTTATGTTATTAACAATTGAATTTTTTTGCATGATATTCTTGTAAAATCAGTATCTCAGAAACTACAATTGATAATTTGATGAAATTTATTTCGGTTACCGAAAAATGTTTACTCTACCGATTTAACGCTCAAAGACTGTGTATTTGTTGAAACAATTATTTTTAACAATAATTTTTATGAAAAATCGCAATTATTTTTGCGTTCTTCACGCTCTAAATGGACAATATTACAGTCAGATTAAGCGCACAATGCTCACCTTTAATAATCTGTAAAAAAAACTTTGTTCATCCAATCCGTTCTGAAGATATCGAATTTTTTTTTCAGTCGAGGCACTACGCACGAAAACGAACTTGCATGAACATGGCTTTGCAGAGTCGTACAGTCGCCGCAACTTCTAGTGTTAGTGTGCTGTGATTCCTAGTATTCAAACAATATATCGGTAAATACGTTTGCAAATCATGTCGTATGAAGATATATGAAAGTGCAGCGTATATACATACATACGTTCAAGTCCACAGTGGGTATAATCTTGAAATTATATACATATATACATATATTGTGCATTGAATAGTTATTATTTAGGCAAATAAAGTCAATTAGTTCTCAAAATTTTGATTAATTTTTTCTAGTGCTGACCAAGGAGCAGAAAACGACGAGTCGGAAGTTTCTTCTGATGCAGAAGAATGTTCGGATAGTGAAGCTAATTTTGAAAACCAGGAAATTCAGATTGACCTAAAATTAGAAAAGGTGAACAATATTTTACAGGAACTTGGTGAATCGCCAATAAAAAAAACGACATTTTTCAAAATTAAGTGATATGAATGTCAAAGAGATAATAGCAGAAATCAACAACGAAAAAAAGGAAAGAAAACAAGGAAAAAAAATTGAATTCAGCATTTGTGGAGAATATAAAGTCTGCTTTACGTGAGAAAAAAAAATACAAATGATAAAATTCAAATTTTAACAACGGTACCAGATGAGGTAACATCGAAACAAATGCGTGAAACAAGTGACCATTCACCCGTATGTAATTTACTATTGTATCGATGGTAAACAGCATCATTTAAGCCTTGTCATCATTTCTGAAAAACTAACCCACGATACAAGTTCGGTTCACTTATTCAACACAAGACTTGTTAAATATCTTAAAAGCAAATTTGTATCCAGAAATATAAAAAAGTTCTCTTATTCTTCTGATGGAGCTGCATCACAGTACAAGAATAAATCTAACTTTTTGAACCTATATTACCTAAAAAAAGATTTCGGAATCGAAGCCGAATGGAATTTCTTCGCGACTTCCCATGGCAAGGGAGCGTGCGATGGGGTCGGCGGAGCAGTTAAAAGGCTAGCTGTATGCAGCGTGTGGCTGGAAATCATATTCGCGATACTAATGCTCTTTTCGAGTGGGCCAAGGGTGCGTTTAAATCGATAGATTTTGTTTTTTGTTCGCAAAAAGATCATGATGCACATGAAAAAAAATTTCCAAATGCTTCAATGAGGCAATAGCTATCAAAAAAAAACGCGGCAGTTTCATCACTTCGAACCTACAAGTAACAAAAAGATTCGAAGTAAAATCTTCTCCGAGGATACATCTTGTTTCGAGACTATTATTACTAATTAAATTTTGTATGTTTTCATGTAGATATGGATGTATGTAATAAAAATTCTAGTAATGAAACACCTCATTTTTGAATCCTTAATCCTTTTGTATGTCTTTTTTAAGTGTTATACGTTTTAGCGTATGATCCACTGGGACAATGCAAGGCCAACTGCGAAGCGCGTCGCGTGGCACCAGACTATACTGCGCATCAAAACTTTACACAGTTTGACAAAAAATTCGATATCTTCAGAACGGATTGGATGAACAAAGTTTTTTTTACAGATTATTAAAGGTGAGCATTGTGCGCTTAATCTGACTGTAATATTGTCCATTTAGAGCGTGAAGAACGCAAAAATAATTGCGATTTTTCATAAAAATTATTGTTAAAAATAATTGTTTCAACAAATACACAGTCTTTGAGCGTTAAATCGGTAGAGTAAACATTTTTCGGTAACCGAAATAAATTTCATCAAATTATCAATTGTAGTTTCTGAGATATTGATTTTACAAGAATATCATGCAAAAAAATTCAATTGTTAATAACATAAACAAAAAGCGAAATAAAAAAAAACTATTCACAGCAATTATTATGTGACAAATTCTCTATCCAAAAATGCATTTGATTTTAAAATCGGGAATTTGATGGAAAATTCGGGGCCCACTTGACGTGGTTTGACTCTTAAGGTAAAAGTAATAATAAAGGATGCTCTTCTATAGGTATGACATATTTATATAATTGTTGAATATTATTAAATTTATAATTTCAGTTTGATGCAAGTATTTTCAAGACATCTACTTGTTCGTTATTATGTGCGTGAATAACTTTTTTAATTTCTTATTGATGGTTCACATTTGTTTTATCATCTATACTTGTAGAAATCTTAAACTGTACTAAATGTGGTCCGTTTACTTTTAAACCATTCCAAGTATGTTCATTAGTTATTACAATATTGCCGTGCTCTATAATTTGTTTTGGAATATTATTTTCTTGTATTATGTTACATTGAGCTTGTTGATTTGATACCAGTAAAATTGTGCAATTATCCCTTAATTCTTATTTACAAATACTAATGCATAAATAATTTTTGATACATTAATAAATTCGTTATTACATTTTGAAACCTTTTGTTTTACTTCATATTTTCCTTGTTTAAATGCTAAATATGGTTATTATTACGGTTTTAAACATGCATACATGGATGTCGGAATATTTTAGTATATTAATTACATGAATACATATAATATTTCATTGTTGATTACTTCATTTATTTCTTTTAAATTTAAAGTTCCTGAATAAAATTTTCCTAAACTTGCAAAACCTTCCCTTATAGTATTCGCAATACTTTCCAATTCTTTCAGGACTTCTGTCACAATTAGTTGCTCTGTGATAGATTTAGGATTAAGAGTTTCAAGGATCTTTTCGAATTGGGAATTTATTTTACGTTGTTCGTTATTGTTTTCTAACAATTGGTTTAATCCTGTTTTAATTTCTATTAAATCATCGTGATCGTTGTCCCTGTTACAAATTTAAGTGCCGAGCCCAAAAAATTAAAAGCTCGTTTAGTTCGATATTTTTTTAAGTTTCTGTCCTGTTCATGAGCATTTCCTCTTGTTGTGATTCCTGTATTCTATAGTGTAACCTCATAATGTTTTCGTATGGGGCTAATATATTAGATGTGATATAGGTAAGTTGTGTTGTCAAACATATACATCGTGTCTGATTCTATATGCACAAATTTTTTTACATTTTAAGTCCGTTATTTTGTCGCAAGAACAAGATGAAAGAATAAGTAATAAAATTAATCCAGTTGCCACTTCCCTGTAAAATTTCCCTTTTACTATCAGAATCTTGTCCCCTCGATCTTCTTTGACTTGATGTTGGTCGTATTTTGCCGATGTTTTATTTCGTAGATCTGTCCTGTTGTAAATCGCATCGCCTTGTTTGTAGTTAATAATCTTTCGATTTTTATTATGGTACCTGAGTAAAGCCATGTCAAGTGATCCTCGAAAATTTCACTAAGTCACGGATTTTAGGGCAAGATGTCTCGTTGTATAGTCAAAGTCATGTTAACGCTATTCTATAAATATTTCGCGCAAATTCCAATTTTAGCAATTGTTATTAACAATTAAAGTTTTAAGCAAGATTAAATTGAAAAATTAATTACTCCAAAACTACAATAGATAATGACGTGAAATTTTGCATACCATTCAAGTATTGTCTGTACTATTTTTTAATTGTTAATAACTTTTTGTATTGTGACAAATAGTTGCATTTTTTCATGCTTTCTTCACGCTGTTAAACAATCGGACTTATGCATAATTGTGCGAAAAACGCTTACCTTCAATAATCTGAAAATAGAATTTTGTACTTTTACTCCATTTCCGAGATATTGACTGTTTTGTAACTTAATGCGCTCGACGGTGGCATTGCTACCATCGGCTGATCGGTCGCGCGACGGCTTGAAGGACCGCGCAAACTGAAGCAGCGTGCACGTTTGAACATGCCCGCACAGGATTTATTGCCTATTGACTGAAGTCGTCACTGCTTTGTGTCAGTTCGATTTAAGTGGTGACTGGTGATAAAGCATATTTGCATATTTCAATATTATTATAAATATGGTTCGACCGAGCAAATGCTGTAATCCGTTTATGAAAAAAGGCCATAATTGTTTCCGACGCAATTTATTTTTGGTGACATCTAAGTGGAATGATAAATTTGAAAAATATATTGGTCAATATGTTTGTAAAATGTGTCGCAAAGAATTATATCAGGGTGCGAAAACCATTGTGAACATTGTCAGAATACGAGATGAGCTGTAATATTTATTCAATATTCTTCCAGTAATTATTTAATTATTATCGCTTACATTATCACATTCTCACATACTCAGCTTTTGTGAAAAATATTAAAGACGCTTTGCTTCAAAAGAACAGTATCAACCATAAAACAATCGATTTTGATTTTTGCTCTCAACTTGAGCATGATGCTCATGAAAAAAAATATCAAAACCACATCAAAGGAGCTGTAGCGATAAAAAATACGCGGCAATATCACCAGTTTCAACCTACAATTGGAAAAAAAGTTCAAAGTCGAATTTTTTTAAAAAACGATTCTTTGTTTGAAAATACTATCAGCAAATAAAAGTAAAAAGTAAAAATGTCATATTATGGTAAAAATGTACTATAGTTGGAATCTTTCGGACTTCTAATACAATATAATTATTGTAATGAAATTAGTTGTACGCTACTTCAGTTTGCGCGGTCCCTCAAGCCGCCGTGCGACCGATCAGCCGATGGTAGCAATGCCACCGTCGAGCGCATTAAGTTACAAAACAGTCAATATCTCGGAAATGGAGTAAAAGTACAAAATTCTATTTTCAGATTATTGAAGGTAAGCGTTTTTCGCACAATTATGCATAAGTCCGATTGTTTAACAGCGTGAAGAAAGCATGAAAAAATGCAACTGATTACGAAAAGTTATTATTTATTTATCTATTTGTCACAATAAAAAAAGTTATTAACAATTAAAAAATAGTACAGACAATACTTGAATGGTATGCAAAATTTCACGTCATTATCTATTGTAGTTTTGGAGTAATTAATTTTTCAATTTAATCTTGCTTAAAACTTTAATTGTTAATAACAATTGCTAAAATTGGAATTTGCGCGAAATATTTATAGAATAGCGTTAACATGACTTTGACTATACAACGAGACATCTTGCCCTAAAATCCGTGACTTAGTGAAATTTTCGAGGATCACTTGACATGGCTTTACTCACCTTAAAAGCTGCTGCTTCTGTTCAGGTGTTTCACGAATGTCAGGATATTTCTCGCGATTAAAAAACGCGACCTCAGGTTTATATCTTGTGCTTGAGTGAATACTTTTGTTGTATTGGTGAACTGCGTTGTATAATTCGTAAGCGGAAGCTGTTTTATTCTCTGCGGCTGAAGTTTGACAGAGTTCGATAAGTGTGCTATGTAACCGTTCAACTTGAGTGTTTGATGTTGAATGATGTACAGACGTGACGGAGTGTGTTATTTGTAGTCGACTGTATACTGATGCTGTCCTATTTCCTATGATTATAGTCTCGTTATCAGTCATAAGATATTTTGCGTTGGAATAGATTTGTGTGAGGACTTTCTCAATATACAGGGTTTGATTGATAAGTAATAAGCCTTATTTTTTTAAGCAGTTTTATTAAACCTTTTGGCTTATACAACTAATATTCTTCAAAATAGGACCCTTGAGCGTCAGTACACCGCTGGTAGTGGTCCTTCCACTACAGGAAACGTTTTTTTAACTCATCCGCCGGAATCGCGTTCAATTCGGCTGTCACAGTTTTTTGGATCGCCTCGATGGAGTCGCATCTCAAGTTTTCCGGTCACGATTTCCCGCACATTGTAATAAGTTAAATTTAACTCTTCACTGATCTCACGTAGACCAGCACGTCGGTCAATGTTCAAAAATTCACGAACCCGGTTCACATCTTCGTCTGTTTGCGTCGTCGAAGGCCTTCCAGATCGCTGTTCGTCTTCGACGTCCTCCCGGCCTTCCTTGAACGACTTGTGCCACCGTTTTACCTAGGCACTGGACAGAGATTAGCCCCCGTTAGCCTGCTTGAGTAGCCCAATGGTTTCGGTACTCGATTTGTTTAGCTTTACGCAAAATTTGATCGAGTAACGTTGCTTGAACGATCACTGGATTTTCCTAGCACACTTTTAAAACAGCTTTCACGCGCGGAGCGATGTTGACTGCACCGCTGCTACCAGCGAACTGGGACCGGTTTCTTGTGGAAGGGGAAGGTCCAACGATCATTTTCCCCCACCAGCCGATTCGGTTGATCGCTTGGCAGACGCTCCGCGCGGGAAGGCTCATTACTTTTCAATCAAACGCTGTACTCGTGGGAATATAATTTAATTTCTAGTTTTCGAACAAAGCAGTATTTCGAGTATCTGTCTGTAGAACTGGGATACATATTGTTCTTCATAGGAAATATGTCCATTTGTATGTATTCCCCTACTTTTGTTGGTATTGGTGTTTTTCCTATAAGTTGTCTGTTCGGTTGACGTTGACAACGCATATCTCGCATTGTTTGTCTCCGTACTGCACATTTTTTTTAGGTTTGGCCTGTAGTAGTTTAAAAATATCTCTTGCGGGTTGTTTTTGTAATTTCTATGAGCTCTTCTGTGAGATTGAATAATAATCTCTTTTTGTCTATCGATATTCGTAATATTAGTAAGGAGTGTTTGTGCTTGTACAAACGTACAATTTGGAAATGTACGAATAATATATTTTGCAAAGTGAAATATTTCTTCATTTTCTACCCTTAAAGCGTTTGTAACGTTTGGTCTGACTATCTCCTTCAACTTCTTGCATAAAATTTTTGAATCGTTGTAATATATCGTGTGTCTAGGTAGAATGATCGGCAAATATATTCTCAGATACGGTTTCTTTCTCTTCGTTGGTTTTTATAATAATAATTTGGTTTTTGAACGCATTGAATGGCTGTTTCACTTTATTTATGTTGGTGAGCTTTGTGCGGAATGGGCTGAGCAATCCGTTGAGGTGTTTATTTGCTGTCGAAAAAGTGCATCTGCTACAATATTTTTATAACCAGGTTTGTAAACTAATTTTGCTCCGTATTCCTCTATTAAAATTTTGCATCTTATTAATTTGCTATTTGGATTTTTAAATAAATTGTCAAATAGGCTGAAATTGAAATTGAAGTTTGAAAAGGTCTAGCCAAGAGGCACCAGAAGATTTGGTGGCTCCTAAAACACACTAAAAAGCCCATTGTATTTAAAGCTCTGGAAGGGGGGTAGATAGTCAAGGAGGGAAGGAGAAAAGTATCAGAGAAAGAGATAGAGATAGTTAGTCCAGTGAGAATTTTCCAGATTCTTTGGCAAATCTGTAAATATCATCCAGTTTTAGAGAACGAATATTACTCATTCTCATTGACATCGGAACCCAATACTCGTAGCTGTGCTCTAGCAAAGGCAGGACACTCACAGAGAAAGGGCTCAGTGCTATCCGCCTCCTCCAAGCATGACAGGCATACCGAGTCCTCGATGATTCCAATGGTGGTCATATGCTGACCCTATGGGTTGTGTCCTGTAATGATGCCGACCATCAACCGAATGTCTTTCCTTCTAAGTTTTAGTAGCAAGTTTGACAGTTTTCTGTTGGGACTTGTCACAAAACACTTTGCAGTTCTGCAGCGTTCCAGACCGGACCATCGCTCTTTATGTAGATTGCCTACATAATCGCTGATCCAATTCTTGATTCCTGCGGAACTGATTCCGATTATTGGCTCTGGCCGCTGATCCACGGTGCAGCCTGACGGTCACTGAAGACTCCAATCTGTTTCCCACTCCATCTCCTCTCGATTATCCATTCGGCTACTTTCAGGATGGCAAAAACTTCTGTTTGGAAAACAGTTGCCATTTCCCTCATAGCATAGTGATACTTATTACTATCGTTTAAGTACCATCCTCCCCCAGACCTTATACCATTCTTGGACCCATCGGTAAAGAAAATATCCGACAAACCTCCCTGCATGCATTCTGGATTGCTGACATCAAATTTCCTTCCAAATGAAACTGTATCAGGTCATCTTTAGGTGCCAAAAACAGTGGATACTGCTCCGATAGAAACTTAAAGACTTCTCTGTGTCCCGCAGTTCCATCTTCGTGCCAGAAACCATATTTATGGGGTCTACACATTGCTTTTATTGCTTGCTGTTGTATCTTAAGATCCAGGGGGAGCAAATCAAGCATAGAATTTAGGGCATCACCAGGGGTTGTACTCATGGCACCCGTGATGCATAAGCCTACACTTCTTTGTAGCCTGTATAGTTCCCGGATTGTGGACTTAACCATGCTCCGTCGCCACCAGACCACACAAGCGTAAGTGTTGATTGGTCTAATAAGTGCTATGTATATCCATAGGGCCACAGCAGGTTTCAGACATCAGGTTTTACCAAAGGCTCTGCGGCATTGCTGAAAAATCCTCAATGCGCGATTAACATTCAGTGAAACATGTGTCTCCCAAGTCAGCTTCTTATCCAAGATTAGTCCTACAGTGTTGGAAGACTGAGCCCATCCAATTTCCGTTTTCTCGTAAACAAGACTGTGGTTGTTTTGTTCGGATTAACGGAAAGACCTTGTCTCATGTACCCGTCATCGATTTTGTCAAGAATTCTCTGCATTTTCGTGCAAAGCCTCCTTAAGGATTTGTCCGATGTTAGCGCACAGACATCGTCCACATATGCTTGGACGTGAAAATCGAGTTCCTGCATCTCCACTAATAGAGAGGCTACGACGAAGCACCACAGCAGCGGAGAAAGAGCACCCCCTTGGGGACATCCTTGCTTGGCCCTGAGTGTGATTTGTTCGTCACTGCTCCCACCAGCGGTTAACAGCCTCTCAGAGAGCATGGAATATATCCATTTTACAATGGTTTGATTAACTCTGTGTCGTTCGGCAGAAGAACATATCGAGCCGAAAGGGGCATTATCAAAAGCCCCCTCAATGTCCACGAACACGCCCACAGTGTATTCGTCAGCTTCCAGCCCGGCCTCAATCTTGCTAACAAGATCGTGTAAAGCTGATTCACATGATTTTCCACTCTAGTAAGCGTGTTTATTTCTACTAAGTTGACCTCGCGGCAATACCACCACTGGAATATGTTTCTAGACCACTCTTTCCAGACTTTTCAACAGGAACGATGTCAGAACTGATTGGTCTAAAACTTTTTGCTAGGGAATAGTCATCTTTTCATGGTTTCGGAATAAATACTACTCTTACGCGTCGCCATCTGGATGGTATACAACCAAATGCAAGACAGGCTGTGAAGATCCTTTTCAGGGCCTCAATCAGCCTGTCTCACTATCCGACTAACAATATACCAGCTGTACCTAGAGGTTCCACCGTTGCTACCGTTATTGTTCATGCCACTCTCAACTTCAGAGAGAGTTCTACTACCCGGAAAATGGGTTTCGAGTAGAGCATTAAACGTTTCCGATTTGGAAATGGTGTATGAACCATCAGGTTTTCGAATGGAATCCAGCCTTACTGAGTGGTCTAAATGAAGGACCTTACAAAGTCTCGCTGTTTCCCTCATTTCTTCGACGTTAGTGCAGAAATTTCTATAGGATTCAAGTTGGGCTTTCCGTATTTGTTTTCTTACATTCTCTCTGTGTAAGTCGATGATTAGCCCGGTCCTCTTCTGTTTGGGTCTTTAAGGCCTTATCAAGAAGTTTTCTGGACCGTACACGAAGTTTTGACAGTTCAGGGTTCCACCAAGGAACCGCTTTCCCCTGTCTGCTTTGCCTGAGTGGGCATAGTTCCTCAAAGTAATTGAGGCGTGAGCAAAGGGAGATCTGCTGGTCTCATCCGAGGTTAATAGAGGTTGCCCCCAAGGTGCTGTGCTGTCTCCATTGCTCTGGTGCATGGTGATCGATCCTCTGCTCACCACCTTAAACGACTCGGGAGTCTACGCACAAGCATATGAGGACGATGTTGCCTGTTCGGCAACGGGTCACTCTAGCCCACAAGTGAGCTTGGCAGGCTGAGAGAGGGTGCAGATGGACAAAACTGATGTTACCTGTCATGTCCGACTGATGTCGCAGTTTCTCCTGTCACTAAGCAGAGGGAACTGTAGGAGGTTGGTTGGACTGATGACGGCCACTTTCTATGGGTAAAGCACATGGAAAAGGTGGGCATCTTAGACAGTGCACTTTGCCCAGTATGTGGAGAGGAGGATGAGACGGCGGACCCCTTTCTGTGCGTCTGCCCCGCCTTCGCTCGAATCAGGCTTGAGGTCTTTGGCACTGATGTGTTAAGAAGCGACCACCTTGGCTCCTTGCCACCACAAGATCTACTCAGATTTCTTCGGAGGTCGAGTAGATTTAAATAGAGTTAAAAAGGGAACCCGAGTGCAGTATAATGGATTTAGTTGTGTCTGAGTGCTGCACTTGCTAGTCTGTCCCGGCAAAAAGAAGTTCAATTCATGTAGTTTTGTCATCACCGCGGCACCTACTTTGAACAGAGCTTTCTCATAGTTAAATGCTTATGCGATATAAAGCCTACATGTTCTTTTGATATTTTTACGGTGTCAGCTAACTCACGCAACTTCACTTTCCGATCATTCAAAACGATTTTATGGATTTTTTGATGTTTTCTGGTGTTTTCGCCTCATTTGACCGTCCACTGTGTTGTGCATCATCGGTGTCTCTACGACCATGGTTGAAGTCAGCAAACCATCGTTTCATTGTTGTTTCTGATGGAGCGAAGTCCCCATAAAACTCGTCAAGCTATTGATTCGCTTAAACGCTATTTTTCCTCATCCAGAAGCAGTATAAAATTAAAAAACAAAATGCTCTTTGATGAAGTGCTTTAAAAATAACAAAAGTAGCGTCACTCCTAGCACAATAACTCACGAACTAATGAATAGAATATTATGCAATGTTCAACTGTCTTTTTAACGTTAGTACTAACTGAAAAAAGAGGTTAATCCAATAAAACTAGTGCCATCTATATTTAGGCCCGGCGGTTTTTTGGGTTTTTGGGTTTTATGGGCAACAAACTTTTGCAATAAGAATGACGTGGTGAGTACAGAGAAATATGAGTGGGCGAAATTTGACGCGCCACCTATAATTGTAAGCTAACACCATGCGAATATGTTATCGAAAATTTTTGTCCAAAGGACTTTTGAAATAAACATTGGGTTTTTATTTTATTTTAAATTATACGATTTTAATAGGGCACTATGTATGTTTTATATATACCATGTGTTATATATACCTTACCTACGCAAGCGCCCAATTGGTTACGATGAAAACCTATGTCACATGAGGGTAACGGATTGTTAACAGGGTCTCTATTGTGGCTGAGAGTCTGATGTGAAGCGTAATTGTTTGGATAATTGTAAGTCGTTCGATTTCGATAGTAGTAGGGGGAGGAAACGCTGGCTGGAGTTGTTGCAGTAATTGTTGACGACTTCGTTGTTGTAGTCCGCATGGTCGATGGCATACGACGGTAACAACGAAATGAACCTTTCGTGTTGTGACACTCGTAATCTGGCGGACAATTATGTGTATCTAGGGCGCACTCATCGTCGTCTTTATAAAACATAAACAGATATAAGATTTAAACAAAAAAAACATGAGAAACTGAAATGCTCTTACCATCGCAATTTCCTGTTTCGGCATTCAGTGTGTAGCCAG
The DNA here is from genome assembly GCF_027943255.1 of Anastrepha obliqua. Classification (NCBI taxonomy): domain Eukaryota; kingdom Metazoa; phylum Arthropoda; class Insecta; order Diptera; family Tephritidae; genus Anastrepha; species Anastrepha obliqua. Next base: position 39,738,652 of record NC_072897.1, on the reverse strand, counting down.
TACCACAACTTTGAAGTCGGACGCAGACGTAAGATCCATGTGTGTTGTCGCAACGTTGCGTTGGAAGGCAGTTATGGTTGTTAATAGAGCACTCATTTATGTCTGCAAAATAAACCTAATGTAACTGACCTTTGAGTATACTGTTGAGTTTCTGTGGTTGAGTACTTTGATTTTGAGGGGCCTAGATATTTATATTTTTCCCCAGTGATGCCTTCCATAAAGATTTTCCATTATTTGATTTGTTGAGTAAGTAAGAATATGGATTTACAATCGCAATAAAAAAATATTTTGGAGGTGGATGCCAGTACTGGCTCCCCGTTTCCACTAAAACATGTTGTGTGACTAATTCCTGTGAAGTATGATGAAAAGTGCAGCATGAAAGAAGATGAAAAGCAAATAATCGCGACGAATTGCCTTGCTTATACGACTATACACAAAACAAAGAACAGCGCACAGTGCTGTAGTTCCATATAACAAGTGGGCCAAAATAAGAAACGGATGGATTTTAAACAATTTTGCCTTAATGGATTAGAGTACGCTGACCCCGAGAATAATTTTTGTTTTTGTATAGCTTTAATATTTCCGATTAAATTAAGGCTGAGATGAAGATTAAATATTTTGTATTTCTAGACCATTCCAGTGCATGTTACGTTTATGTTTCCTTATTCAAGTTATTCAATAGAATAGCTTTCAAGTAAATATTCAATGCCCCTATTTTTTGTTCTCAGCGAAGCTTCAGAAAACTTCTCTAAAACTTTTTTCGGATTTATTTATACTGCCCCACCTTTTTAGGGCAGTAGCTTTAATAATGGTTAAATTACCTTTCCAACAACGCGTGTATACTATATTTGGGGCAACAAAATTTTTGATTTTTGTTCGCATAGAAAGCACTGTGCAACGCAGTGAAGCAAGTACCATGTCGATTCGTCTTCGCACACTTTTACCCAAGTGGTACAAGTGTTCAGGGATATCCGAAATGTTTTCGGTAACACGTCAGATAATTTATAATGTTATTAATCGAGCGGAAAAAGATGGTAGATTAGAGCAAAAGCATACAGGTGGGTCTAAAACTAAAATTAGGAGCAAAGGAGCTTAACGAGGTATTGTTGTCTCTCATGAAGCAGTGCATCCAGCCATACTGCACCACAAATATTCATATCAGTACGGAAGAAACCATTACTGTCTGAAGAGTGAATGTAGAAAAATGCCTGTATTTTACTTTGAACCACATTTTCGAAGCAGTAGATTATTGGAACAACGTTATATTTTGTGACGAGACAAATATAATGCTGTATTACAACGTTGGACTGACCAGAATATAGTGCAAGCCCTTGACATCTTTACAAAATCGAAATATAATTCCCACGGTTAAACTTCGAAAAATTTCCCATTTTGGGGTGCATTTCAACTAAAGGAGACTTATTGTTTATTGATGGCACAATGGACGCCAGACAATATTAAATGTATTAAAGAAAACTTAGTCGACACTGCTAAAAAGTTTGGGTTTATCACTGAGAATAAACCCAATTTTAATTTTTACCAAGATATCAATGCAAAACATAATGTGGGATGTGGCTTCTCTACAATTCCGGTAAAGTTATAAATAGCCCAAAGTCCCGACATAAACGTGTTTGAAAATTTGTGGGCCTTTTTGAAGAAAATAGTCCATAAAAGACATCCAAAGAACGCAGGAGCATTAAAAACTGAAATAATGAAGGAATGGCAGACTTGCAGAATACACCGAACGCATACGATATAAATAAATTGGTCCATTCCATGAAAAAGCGCATGCAAAATGTTGTTGAAACTAATAACCCATAACTAATAACCCAAATATTAAATTAATCAAAATATTATGTATTCACATTATGTATTTAATAAAACAAAACGGTATTAAAAGTTGTAAAAAAAGAGTTCAATTAAAGTGTCGAAATACTAAATTTGCATTAATCTGAAAACATGATGCTGTTAATTCTTCTTCTAATACTTGTCACAAAATGCTTATTTATTATATTACGTACATGGTAACCAGCGTTATACAATACTAAGCGGATACTTTGGAATTAAATTAGTTTCCAATCACATTTTCCACTTTAGATTTCATTTGGTGACACTTATTTTGGAATTTATTCTTATTTTACGCTTGATTACGCTATTTTCTTTATAATTTAATCCCCGAGGATGTCTGGAGCGCAACTTATGTATTGTTTCCCGTTTATTTATTTACCATATTTTGGATTGTATTCACTAAACGATCGATTTCGCATAATAATTTATTTTGTTTATGACATTTTATTATCAAATTTTTCAAATCATCAGAAAGCTCTTGATACCATCGCTAAAAAATATATAAGCAATTTAAAAGGAAATGATTATCTTCAAATTATAATACTCTTTTAGAATTGTTGGTTTAAATTACTTGAGCTTTTTTAAGCCAAATCGAACAAATCGCATAATGTTCATCAAACAACCGCCCACTGCGTGCCTATGAAACCGGTCGCAAATACGCGAATGCTATGTGTAAAAATTTGTGATTACATATTGCTATACATTATTGGGAAACGAGTAAAATTCAATCTATTTCATAGATATAGTATATACCAACTAACTTATGTAAGTGATTAATTCTCTTCTTCTTCTTAACTGGGGCGTTAACCGCTTACGCGAATTTGGTCGTGTAGAACAACAGATGAAAACACCAAGAGAAGCCAAGTCCTTCTCGCCCTGATCTTTTCAACGCAATGGAGGCCGCCCTCTTCCTCTGCTACCACCAGCTGGTACTGCATCGAATACTTTTAGAGCCGGAGCGTTTGTACAAATTCAGACGACATGACCCAGCCAACGTAGCCGCTGGATCTTTATTCGCTGCGCTATGTCTATGTCGTCAGAAAGCTCATACAGTTGCTATACTCGCCGTCTCCAACGTGCAAAGGTCCAGAAATCTTCCGCAGAATCTTTATCTCAAGCATTCGAAGCCACGCTTCATCGGATATTGTCATCGTCCCCGCTTCTGGGCCATACGTTAAGACGAGATAGCCTTGTATCGTGTTAGTTTGGTTCGTTGAGAGAGGAATTTACTACTCAGTTGCCCACATAGTCCAAAGTAGCACTTGTTGGCAAGATAGATTCTACGTTGGATTTCAAGGCTGACATTCTTATCGGTGTTATTGTTGGTTCCTACATAAACGAAGTATTTTACAACCTCTAAGTCATAACTGTCAACAGTGACGTGGTTAGTTTTGCGGGTATACCAATTCAGACTTCGCGGCAAATAGGTAACTGCTTTTGCACTGTCGAATGCAGCTTTGAAGCCGACGGAAGGTAGTGTGTATCGATTCTCCTTTTATTGGTATTTTCCAAGACTTGGTGTATGTGAAGATATGTTCGATGGTAGACTTTCCAGGTCTAAAGCCACACTGATAAGCTCCAACCATTTGGTTGATGGTGGGCATCAACCTCTCACACAATACGCTCACTAGAACCTTATAGGAGATGTTATGAAAACTACTCCCGCGATAATTGGCTGAGACTGCAAGACCACCCCTCTTATATATTGGGTAGAACGCACTTAAATTCCAATTGGCAAGCATGCTTTCGTTCGCTCGTGCACCTTACCAGCTCCTCGCTGCTATGTTTGAATAGCTCAGCTGGTAGTCCGTCGGCTCCCTCGGCCTTGTTGTCCTTTAGACGCATTATCGGTATTGTCACCTCGTCATGGTCTGGTGTTCCGCGACCATTCCGTCATCAACGATTGGGGTATCGAGATTTGTTCCCTCCATAATTTAAGTATGCTCTGGATGTCAGTCACCAGTTCGTGGTCTTTGTTCTTACAGGAAAACGCCCCTCTCTTCAAACGTTCTGTAAGTCGCCAAACTTTCTGGTAGAATTTTCGGGCGTTGTTCCTTTTGGGTGGCATCTCAAGCTCCTCGCATTCACGTATTTCGGCCTTTCGTTTTATCTGCCTGATAATACGTCTCTCTTCCTTTCTTAGCTCCCGGTGTCGATTCCTCATGGCTCGCGTTGCGCACAATCCCAGCGTGGCTCTATAGCAGCATCTTTTCTTTCTGAGAAACGTTGCTCCATTGTTCGTGCATGCCGGATTGGTGGGCAGTACTCCCTGAGAGCAGGAGTGAGGGTCGAGGGGCGAATATTCTGGCTGTCTGTTGTGATTGCAGCTTTGCGATGTCAAACATTCTTTGTGTGGGTAGATGTACGTTGTTTGCTGCACAGAGGTGTGTGCCTAGTTTGACGAAAAATTCTCTCCTTGCCCACCTTTTCGTTGAAGTCGCCAAGCACGATTTTTATGCCGTGGCGGAGGCAGCGGTCATAGGAACATTCCAGGCGCTCATAGAAGGAATCTTAGGTCGCGTCGTCCTTCTTTTCCGTCGGGGGGGCGGGTGATGTTGAAAAAGTGCGAGACGCTCTTCCACAGGAGTGAACGACAGTACTATGCGACGAAGTCTCTTTCCCACAACAAATCCAACACCGAATTTGCGCTCCTTAACATGACAGCTTTGGTAGACGTCGCAAGGTCCTAATTTTTTCGTACATTGTCTCGTCCATCGGTTGTTCGCAAGCTAATCGCGGAAGAAGTGAGCTGCTTGAACCATATGTAGAAGAATTGTGACTAACTCTATGTAGGTATAAATTTGTTCTTTATCATATTTGATGCTTTTGGAAATATTTTGATTCGCCTATTTTTTCGTGTGATTTTTATTTGTTTTAGCTTTGTTTTGTACGATATATTTTCAGAAAAAATATATGGCAGTATAAGTACATAACTTAGGAATCTAAAAGCTCTGTTAGCAAAGCTCTAGATTTGACATAGTTTTCAACATCGAATCTCGACGTTCTCGACAATTAAGCACTAATGAATCCACTACTTAGCAGATTTTACCCGTAAACGTGCTCATGGTGGCCATTTAAATTATACCACTTTTCTCAAATAATTGTTAAGGGCAACATTTTGAATAAAAATAGTGAAACCTGAAAAATCTCTTTTTACATGTTTTATTTTAAAACAATTAAAACAACATATAAATGCGTCTTTTGAAATACCCTTTCTAAGTCTTCTAACTTTGATACACGTGTATCCTGCTTTTCCAGGAGCGCATTCATGTTCGACGACAACTCCGCTGATATTTATGAAATCTGCGATGCAATTTGTGACGGCATCTATGGTGAAATTTTTGTCAATTGCCGGCCGGATATACATAAATCCGGTCGGGTAACATAGAACCGACTGTTATAGGAACGTCTTTGTTTTCTCTTCCAGTTTGGAAGATGATTCTTCAGGTTCCAACTGGTTCGCCGACATATACATATTTCCAAAGCATCGCTCAGCCGTGGTTGCAACTCCGTTTTATATCCCGAAGTTGATGAGCCACGCTGCTCCAACTCTTCCTAGTTCCTAACATAATTTTCATAAATTAAGTTTGTTACTTAGCACGTCATTACGTCTATCCTGAAGTCTAAAGGTGCGAAAGTTAAGTTCATTCAGCTTTGCCATTTTTAGGATCCTGTTTATGGGACCTTATTCAACAATCCACTTCCACAAAATTTTACGTTTTCCTCCAACTGGCTCCCACAACTAAATTCCCCACAATCTCCGTCTCGAAAATTGGACGGGAAAGCAAAAACTTAACGTGAATGGTAAATGCTCGATACCCAGTGCTTACCTTGGACAGAGGTGCGACGAATTCGATCGGCAAAGACTTGGACGCATTAACTAAAAGAGGTAGAGAAGATGAAAGCTAAGAAATTGTTGGAGAAATACAGCTACATAATCGGCGCTGGTTGTGGAAAATTTGATTGAACTCTCATCGTGAAGCATCAAATAGACACGAGAGATGCATAGCCAATTAATCAAGTTCCACGACGAGTTTTACCAGCAAAGCGCAGTGAAGCAAATAAAATAATCCAGGATATGCAGCAAAGTGGAGTAATTATGTTATCGGTAAACCCCTGCAGCTCATGGGTTGTGGTCGCTCAAAAGGATGTAGGTTGTAAACGGTTTTCCAACAAGAAGTCTTATTTTGGTAAAAGATCAATGGTTTCGTTGCTTGTGCCACACAACGTCGTCTTGTTGAAAATAATCGTTGTCCAGATCAATACCATCCAATGCCGACCATAAAAAATCGTTAATCATCTCTCGATAGTGAAATTCATTCACCGTAACTGTTGCTCCAGCTTCGTTTTCGAAAAAGTAAGGTCCAATTACTCCGTCGGACCATAAACCGCACCAACCAGTCACACGTTGAGATTAGTGACCCTTAAGACCCAAATCTTTATGCAAAATACGGTGTAAGGACGTTTGTGGAATGCCTAATTCCAAAGAACGACGAAGAATGGACAAAAATGGGGTTTCTTCAACACTTTCGGCTACAACAGTAGTATTTTCGGCTATTCTTGAGCGACGTGCACGAGTTTTATTCTTCACATCACTAACTTGTCCCAGCAGTTCGAATTTTTTTTACCAATTTCTGTATTGCGGTCCGACAAGGTGCTTCACGATAACCCAAAAATGTTCGAATTTTATAGTGAATTTTAAATGATTTCAATGCGTTGTTTAAGCGTACATCGTTTCATTTTTATTAATGGCGTAGTTTCTATTTGTTAAATATCAAAAAATGACAGCTTCAAAAGTGGCATCTACCGAAATAGAGGGCTATTCAGAATAACACCTATTATTGGAAAACCCTTCAGAAAGATGAATGAAGTCACGAACAAGAATAGCTACCCATGGCTGCGAATAAATGAAACTCTCGACACTTTGTTTTGGTTTAGATGTGGTGATTTAAAAAGTTGTTATTGGCAGGTGAAAATCCAGAGTTTCGATCGTGCGACGACAACTTTTAGTATAGGAGGGGGGTTTTGTCAGTTTTCTGTGATATCATACGGATAATGCAACGCTCCAGCAAGCTTTGCGTACGCATGCAGCAAGTGCTAAGGGGGCTCCACTAACAAACTTTTCTAGTCTATCTGGATGACATCGTCATTATGGGTGACAATTTTAGAAACCACCTGAGGAATTTCGAAGAAGCCATTCAGCGCATTGCCTCAGTGGGATTACGGTTGAGTCCGAAGAGGTGACCTTGTTAAAGCCTGAAGTCACGTATTTTTGACACAAAGTGACAACCAAAGGCGTCAAGACTAACGAGGAAAAAATGAAGACAGTAAAAGATTTTCCACGACCAAGAAATATCCACGAAGTGCGAAGTTACCTAGAACTGTGCACGCATTACCGTCGTTTTGTTCAAAGATTCGCAAATGTTGCCCGGGATCTCCATAATCTCACAAAGAAAAATTGCGCTTTTGTGTATCCTAAAGAACAAGAGGAAGTTTTCCAGCAATTGAAAGAGCTTATTATACTGTGCCTATGATAGCGTGTCCGACCGCGAGAGAAAGATTCGTTCTAGATACAAACGCTAACTCATGCGGAATAGGAGAAGTAATGTCACAGACCTTTCATGAGCAAGAAAAAGTGCTCATATACTATAGCATCGTATACTGCGGCCACCGTAGCCGCATGGGTTGGTGCGTGACTACCTTTCGGAAATCAGTGAGAACGTAGGTTCGAATCTTGGGGAAAGACCGAAATGAAGAAAAAGTTTTCTCTAATAGCGGTCGCCCCTCGGCAGGCAATGGCAAACCTCCGAGTGTATTTCTGCCATGACAAAGCTCCTCATAAAAATATCTGCCGTTCGGAGTCGGCTTGAAACTGTAGGTCCCTCTATTTGTGGAACAACATCAAGACGCACACCACAAATAGGAGGAGGAGCTCGGCCAAACACCCAAAAAGGGTGTTATATTATAGCTTCTGCTGACGCTCAAGCATGCATGTCCAGCAGCTTTTATGTGTGCGTGTCGGGTGCATGACGCTAATATCTAAAATTTTTGATTTTCATCATGCAAAAGCCGACAACAAGTATGTTTGACATGAAGCAAGTACGTGTGGCACCCCACTCGCACACATATAAGCTGCTGGACATGCATGCGTGGGCCTTGGAATGGGGTAGCAGATACACCAATAAAAGGGGAGATGCCTTGATCAAGGCATTCTCACTGCTTGATGCGGTTCTGCTAAACACTGGGGGAAAAAACACCTTTGAAGTGAATGGTCGTGCATCAATAATAGACATCACTTACGCCAGCAGGGCGCTAGTACGATCAGCAAGCTGGCAAGTGTGTGATTTCTACACAGGCAGTGACCACCTTGCCATTCAGGTGGACTTTTCGCATGGAAAAGAAAAAACAGAATAAGGGCTGAAGGGTGGAGACGCTTGATGAAGAAATGTTCCAAATCATGTTAGAAGAGAACCCGACTAACACCAACGATGTGGAACTACAGGCGGAGCTGCTAGTAAAATATGTTAGCAGAGCTTGCGATGCCGCTATGTGCAGGAAAAGACAGAGAGCTCCCAGAAAGCCTGTATACTGGTGGAACGAGGAGATCAACACCCTAAGAAGCGAATGCAAAAAAGCAAGGCGCCTTTCCCAAAGGAGTTATGGGTTGGCAGAACACTACAGGCTCCGCGAGAACTACAAAAAGAAGCGGAAACAATTAAAGAAAGCCATTAAAAGCAGCAAGGCAGCCAGCTTTAAGGAACTGTGCCAGAATGTGGACGAAAACCCGTGGGGTGATGGCTACAAACTCGTTATGGCCAAGGTCAAAGGAGGCAGAGGATAGGCACCAACTTGCCCCATTCTTTTAGAAAAAGTTGTACGTACACTCTTTCCAAAGCAAGACATGCAACCAAGCCAGACACAGTCCCACGCAGCAGAAGGCAGTGTCACAATCAGTGAAGCAGAGGTGATTTTGGTGACGGAAAGTTTCGGCAATGCTAAGGCTCCAGGACCTGACCGCATTCCGAACAAGGCACTGAAGATAGCTGTCAGGCGCAATGCAAAGCCATTTGCAGAACACTTCACCAAGTGTATAAATGAAGGCATGTTTCCGAAAGTATGGAAGAAGCAACAACTAGTCCTACTTCAGAAACCGAATAAGCCAGCGGGTGACCCAAATTCTTATCGGCCACTCTGCATGATAGATAATATGGGTAAAATCTTGGAGAAACTAATCTGCACGCGCCTGGAACAGCATCTGGAGAAAGTGCCGGCTGAACTATCCGAACATCAGTTTGGTTTTCGAAAAGGTCGTTCAACCATCGACGCCGTCAGGAGGGTGACAAACATTGCAAGCAAGGCTATTCAGGGTGACAGGTGGATGCATGGTGATAAAGAATACTGTGCAGTTGTCACTCTGGATGTTAAGAACGCATTCAACTCGGCATACTGGCCACATATTATAAAGGCTCTTGAAGAAAAAAAACCCCAGCATACTTAGTACGGGTTATAAACAGTTATCTGTCGGAAAGAGTACTTCTGTACAATACAGATGAAGGCCCTAAGAGATATGCAGTGACGGGCGGAGTACCGCAAGGATCTGTGCTGAGCCCGATCCTATGGAATGTACTATATGATGGGATACTGCAACTCCCAATGCCGAGGGAAGTGCAAATACTAGGGTACGCAGACGACATTGCGTCGCCAAAACAATCCCTCAGATTCAGAGTATCTGCAGCGAGGCCACAACGAAGGTCAAACAATGGCTAACGGCGGTTAAACTACAGCTAGCAGGGCAAAAAACAGAAGCAGTCCTCATTACGAGTAGAAAAAAGCTAGAAACGAGCACACTAAACATTGATGGGTTTAACGTCACAACACAAGTGGCACTACGATATTTGGGTGTAATGATCGATGCTCGACTAAGCTTCAAGGAGCACATTAAAAAAGCATGCGGCAAGGCAGCCATGGTAACGGCGGCACTGTCAAGAATCATGGCCAACATCGGTGGTCCCACTCGGAGTAGAAGAGCGCTCCTGGCTAAAGTTACCCAGTCTACACTCATGTATGCAGCACCCATATGGGGTAAAGCCCTGATACAGAAAACATACGCGAAGAAGGCGGAAATAGTTTTTAGACTTATTTCCCTTAGAGTTGCCTGTGCTTTCAGGACAGTGTCGTTTGAAGCAGTATGTGTCATATCGGGTATCATGCCACCAGATATAATGGCCTCTGAACTGGGTAGAGCGTACGACAAAGCCAAAAGCCTAAACAGGAGATTAACGGCGGCAGAGCGTAAAGAAGAAAGACTGGGGAGCATAATTGAGTGGCAAAATCGCTGGGACCTAGCGACAAAAGGGAGATGGACGCATAAACTCATCAGAAGCGTACAGGCTTGGGTTGAGAGAGGACATGGTGACACAGATTACTACCTCAGACAGTTCCTGACGGGGCATGGATGCTATAGAGAGTATCTCCAAAGACTCGTCCACGAGGACGCAGCTGACTGCTCGTTCTGCGGCAACGGTAGTGAGAACGTGGAACATGTCTTCTTCTCCTGCCCGAGATACGCATCTGAAAGAATGAGCATTCAAGAAATCATAAAAGAAAAAATAACCCCGGGCAACATTGTAGATCACATGCTGCGGTCGAAGTTGGTGTGGGCCAAGATGAGAGAATGGTCCGCAAATGCGTTACAGGAACTTCGAAAAAAGGAATGGGAACGCAGTAAAGAAAGAAGACAAAGAAATAATGAAGGCTAGACGGAGAAAGAGATAAAAGTGAAGAGCTATAATGGCCAGCTTGGCCCTGCGATGCAATGCTTAAACGGCGGTACCGCAGGGCAAACTAAAGCTACAGAAGTCGGCGTTAGGGTTTAGTACGTAGGTGTACTGTTTCGCAAGTCCAGTTTAGTAGTAATACTGACTGTGCGTGGTCCCGAATGAGGTGCACCCTTAGCGATCAGTATGAATCGTGCATGCCGTCTGCATTGACGGTATCTATGTAAGATTCCAACTTCGGATACAAAAAAAAAAAAAAAAAAAAAAAAAATGCATGCTTGAGCGTCAGCAGAAGCTATAATATCTCTTCAGAAAGCCAAACGCGCATACACGCATATGTATATATGTACATAAATATGCATACAGACTACCTCCACTTCTGACAAACGCAGACCCACTTGACATAGGGCATGGAAAAGACAACAACCATTCGCTGTGACCGCCTACTCCTTACCCTTCTGGAAAATGCGTATGTATATGCACAACCCATATACGGTTGGTCGGGCACGATTCACTAAAAGGCTAAAAAGGAATCCGAGCGCATTCAAAGGCACTGCATTTTGCCGAAAATGAATTATGAAGCGTGCACAAAGTTATCCTATATTATTCTTCGATACCTTTAACAGACCTTTTGTATGAAATGTAACGTTATTATCTGGTATATGAATACTTATTCATATTAAAATCGAAAAATATATGTTAAAGCTTTGAAATAAAAAGTACATTATGATTGAAAATATTTAGTTTAAAAATTTGAGGCTTCGGTCTCTGTATACTGCACATCAACACAACTCACAGAAGCTTCAGTGATTTCTTCAATATTAAACTTTTGGCACTTTGAGCTTCATGCGAAAGCTGATTGTCTGCACAGTAGCCTACAAATAAGCCGCACTCTTGTTTTAGAGTAAGTTTATTACTTTGCTGCTAAATGCATATGATTTTGTTCACTTTTTATCAAGTGGAGAACCACATACGTAAAGGAATATAATAATTTAGTATTTATATACTATGATTCGAAATTTTCCCTAGTATTGAAATGTCCGAAACAGAACATTTTTATAAGCTATGTAAATACTTCTTACTATTTTGTGCATCTTACTGTAGCTTTTGCGAACATTTATATACATATAGGTATAAGGAGCCGCGGCGACTCGACATGACAAAAATTCAAGATTTACCAGATATTGACAAATAATTCTACGCGAATTCGAATGGTCGAAAAAATTGGCATATGGCGGTTTGTTGTATGAATGAAATTACTTTGCTCTTAGAAATATGAGCTCGAACTTGTGAATGAATTTTTTGTTTTTGGACCATATAGTATACCTAAAATGTTCAGCACCGTCGCGACTAAAATAATGGTGACCGCTGCGACTGCGTATATGAATGTATTTTGTTTGTGTAGTCGTTATGCTTAGATTTTGGCTTTGGACGACATACGTATGTTGAGGCATGAAGTGAGTGCGCTGCGTTTTTCTTGTGTTCTAGAACTTTTTAGAATGCGTGGTGGCAAAGCGTCCATCGCCTTGCGCTTGCTGCTGCTTTTGCGTCAATTATGAGTTTGAATTTTTGAATAATTTTTTATTTCAGTGAAATAAACGTTAAATAACCGCAGAAGGATGGGTGGTTTATTTCTTTTGTATTGATTAACAAATACTTACCGCGTTTTATTTCAACTTTTTCTCCGAATTTGAAGACATCATATTGTGCAATGGAGACACCAAGTCAAACGAAAGCCAAAAAGGTAACGCAGAGACCACAGACGCCGCAGTCGGCAGAATCTGATGAAATAGACTTGGATAAAACCGTCGTTGAGACCATCGATACTGAGAAGTCTCTTCAAAAGTTAATTAAAGACCTGACAGAACTGACAGAACACGGCTGCCACGCCGATTAACTCTACTAATTCCCCAAGTGATAATTTGCCATCACGAGTCGTTCCGACGCCAAGGAACATCTCTTTTGCTCTAGATAATTCAGTGACACCTGCTGTAAGTGCTATGCACAGGAAGTGACAGGGTCAGTAATATCGCCATACTCTAACTCAGTCCCAACCGCTGCTTGGAATCTGCCATTTTGACAACATTCGCCTAACATACGCTCCAACAAATATGACGTACACCGCTACCAGTACCCATTTCCCGTCTAACCAAACAACGCATATGTGGATGCCACATTCTATATGAATTGCCGGAGTTCAATGGCCGTCCTGAAGATTGGCCTATATTTTTTACATCGTTTAATGAATCAACAAGAGGCTACGGATATTCTATGCTAGAAACACTACGTTTGCAAAAGTGTCTTAAAGGTGCAGCGCGGGAAGAGGTAGAATGCTTGCTTGTTGATTGACGTAACGTTTCAGAAATAATTGAACTCTTAAAGTTTCGATTTGGCCAGCCAGAACTTCTCGTTAGAAGTCAACTTATGAAAATAAAACAGATATTACCCATACCAGAAAATCGTTTGGAAAGGATGGTATCGTTTGCATCTAGTGTAAAAAATCTAACAGTATTTCTTAAGACAGCCAATGACTAAGAGAGTAGATTGGGCATCATATTCTATGCAGATTCGTCCATACCCCACTTTAATACATTTTGAACAATGGATGAGTCAATTTGCAAGGATTATGGCTAAGGCCACAGTTTACTCGATGCCCTCCACCATGCAACCCAGCTAAAGCAAGTATTTGCCGTAAAACCACTTGCTTGCAACGAAGGAATAAAGCAATGTATAGAATGCTCAGACAGTCATCACTTGTCAAAATGCCCCGTAAATTAAAAAAAACTGTTAAACAAAGGTGGGAAACCATTAAAACTCACAAGTTGTGTTTTTCTTGTTTAATAAAAGGTCAGAACATGTACCAATGTAAAAGGAAACAGGCATGTATGGTAGAGGGTTGCAAGAAAACTCACCACCGTTCCTTACATGAAGCTAACCTGCATTACGTCAATAAGCATGAAACACCACAATTGCTAGAAAAAATGCAGCAGGTTAACACTGTACAGACCAATAAACTTAATAAAAAATGCTACAAAGATTTTATATAAAATACAGCGCACGCTCGATAACGTGAACGCTCTAAAGCGTGAACACCCCAAAACGTGAACAGATATTTTTATGCATTGACTACTCTAAAACGTGAACAAACCCAAAAAGCTCTATAACAGGAACAATAAACGTTACAATTATTTGAATGTAATTTACATTGATCTCAAATAATTCTGAAATTGGGGAATCCCCTAATTATGAAATAGCCATTTTATTCGTAATTGCATGTAAGGAGTAAAATATTTCAGTCGCGGTTTGGTTTTGCAAAGAGTGTTTCGTCTTATGTTTTCTGGTGAAAATGAGTTCTAAAAAACCCGTGTGCTTTACATTAAAACAAAAGGCTAAAATTCTCGGCTTTTTAAAAAAAGGCTCATCTGTTACGATTTTAGCAAAGAAATATTATGTTGCTAAATCAACAATTTGTAACATTAAAGCGAATAAGCAAGTGATTTTAAAGTGCGTAAACAACACGTATTGTGGACCTGAAAATAGAAAAACACTGCATTCTTCAGAGTAGCCCAAAATGGAGAGAGCTCTTTATCGTTGGTTTATCCGAATCCAAGATAAAAACTTGTCAGTAAGTCGTCTAATGTAGAAAGAAAAGGTAAAAACACTTCATGCAAAATTTAAAGAAAATGAAGCAAACTTCTTCGCTAGGATGGCGCCAAGTATTTAAGAAGAGGTACGGTATTCGTCTTCTTAAAATATCAGGCAAAAAACTGTCTTCGCAACCTCAGCTAGTGGATCAGTTTAAAGAAAAACTTAAACTAAAACTTAAGCTTTGTCCGATTTTTAAGGTTAACTGGTTGTTTTTTAAGGTTACATCGTTTTTAAAGGAGAAAGCCTTACCAATTAAATCGACAATGCTCCTTCTCACCGAAATGAAGCTGAACTGACAACGGAGAATGGGCAAATTTCAGCAATGTTTATGCCATCAAACGTTACTCCCCTCATACAACCGATGGATCAGAATGCAATAAAAAACACTAAGTTGCATTACAGAAAAAGCCTTCTAGCTTCATTACCAACGAAAAAGTCTGATTTGCTCCAGTCGTTGAAAAAAATTAACTTAAAAACAGCTATAAATCTTTTAGATGCGACTTGGACTCGTGTTGGTGAAGCAACATTAGCAACGTGCTGGAACAGTATATTAAATTTCGCGGTAAACAATTATGGTCCCGAAGATAATGTTCCGTTGGCGGTTTTAAAAGAATAATGGGAAGCTGAACTTCGCACCTTGATGAGCAACACCGTCGATCTCCTTAGTAGTTTAAGTCCTGAGGTTCGTTCGTGTTCGCAGATATGCTCAAAGATATGTATGTGGGTTATTGAAAACACTTTTTTTTATCAAAAATTTCAGATTGGATTCACGTTACCAGCCATTCATTAATGGAACGAAGATATCGAGGAGGGCAATGCAGATGACGATAATCAACAAGAGGACGAATCCGATGATGACAGCGTATCAGAGCAACTGGAGAAAATTAAGCCGACTGAGGCAGTTGAAATTTTCAACAAGGCGTTAATATGGGCTGCTCATGAAGACGTCGATCAAAATGATATTAGTGTGCTAAGACGGTTAGGGAGAAAGCTGTGCTTCAAGTTTTAGAAAAACAGAAGATACAAAAAAAGATGACTGTTTTTTTTAAATAAAACCATCGTATGACTTAATTTTCAATTAATATGTAACGAAAACAAAAATAAAATGTGAATTTAAATGTGGAAAAATATATTTACATAGTCTTTTTGGGCATTCCAAAACGGGAACACTTTTGTTAACGTGAACTGCTTTGGTTTGAATTAGTTCACGTTATCGAGCGTGCGCATTGTTAGATGAAGGTTCATCATGTACACTCATAAGCGAATCAATCGCCAATCAGCTAGGAATTAAAGGCCAAAACGTTCCGTTGTCACTCAATGGTTTGGTGGAAGACAGACCAAGGTCACACCAAAGAAAATAGAATTACAAATAAGAGGCACTAAGCATAGTGCTAAGTGGTACAATCAGACTGCGCAAATGGTGCCTAATCTCGATCTGCCAATGCAAACTGTGAATTTTTCTGAACTGCACTCGAAATGTCGCCAACTGAAGAAACTTCCAATAGTAGATTATGCTAATGCGACACCAACAATCTTGATAGGTTTGGATAATTGTCATATAACAGCAAGTTTGAGGATTATCCAATGTGAAAACTCAATTGTGGCTGTAAAGTTAGAATTGGGATAGCTCGTTTATGGTAAAACGCGAGATGAACAGAAACAAATAAAAAAACAAGTACTTAAATACAATTTCACACACGTCAGTTAGATATGATATACACGATTTAATTGCCGATTATTTTACAACTGAGAATTTTGGTATTGCTATAACGAAGAAATTGGTATAATCTAAATACATTATAAGGGCACGAAATATTTTAGAGAGCACCACAAAAAAGATTGGGTGCAAATACGAATGCGGTTTGTTGTGGAAATCTGATGAAATTAAACTTCCCGACAATTATGACATGGCTCTGAATCGATTCTATTCATTAGAAAGAAAAATGAGAAATAATGTTGATTTCGAACAATCATACAAGAACGCTATGTCAAGTTTTATTGCCAACGGGTATGCTCGGAAATTAGAGTCGACCGAAGTGAAAATTAAAACAAATTTAACATGGTATTTGCCACATTTTGCAGTTTTTAACGTCAATAAACCAGGTAAGCTGCGATTAGTTTTCGATGCGGCGGCGGCTATAGGTAAAATATCGTTCTCCTCAAAGGCGCAGATGAATCAGAGCCACTGGTAAAAATATTATTACAGTTTAGGGAGCGTGCCATTGGTGTGTGGGCTGACATAAAAGAGATGTTTTTACAAGTCGGAAGACCAAAATGACAACGTTTTTAGTAGTGATGTGAAACTGATAGGCCCATTGATACATATATTATGAAATCTATGGTATTTGGTGCCACATGCTCTCTATACATAGCACAATATATCAAAAATAGAAATGCACTAAAAGTTGCGGGTGATCGTCCGGAAGTAACTGATAATCAGTCGCAACTACTGCCCCAAGCATACGAACGTATTTTCGCGAAAATCGATATTAAAGCAAAACGCGCAAAGTCTTATAGTCAAAAAAAAAAAAACAAAAAAAAAAAAAAACAATAATAGTGATAATTAATTTAACAACTAGAGCATTAACAAACTTTAAATATACATATATATATATATATTATATATATATAATACTAATAACATTGAACAAGTGAATTTTCAATTTGTGTAATAGGAATTACCTTCTTATCCCTCACTCAAAATGAATAAGCCACCGGACAATAAAGTAAATTTACCTCCCAATTTACCTGCACTCAAATGGGACAAAACAAAGCAATCAAACTTTACATCGAACGAACCGGTATACCTACTCATGTCCAGACCCAATAACTCAGACAATTTAAAGAATGTTTCACCTTTTTTGATTCAAAAAGCAATCAACTCAACTTGCGGCGAAGTTGAATATTGCAAAAAAATTATTAGCGGCCAAATTTTGATCAAAACCAAAAACGGCTCACAAGCGAACAAATTAACGACACTAACAGCGCTTTCAAACACAATCATAGTTGAGATTACACCACACAAGACACTTAATTATTCGAAAGGCGTAATATATTGTAACGAACTAAGATCAATACCCGAAAGTGAAATCCTCGATGAACTAAAACCCCAAAATGTATGCGAGGTGAAAAAAATACTCAAAAAAGTGAACAATGACCTGATTGAAACAGGATTAATTATATTAACATTTGCCACAACAACATTGCCAACGAAAATACACATCGGTTATATTAAAACAACAGTTCGCCCATACATCCCCCCACCAATGCGATGCAAAAATTGTTTTAAATTTAATCACGTAGCAAAATTCTGCAAAAGTCCAAAGTGCTGCCATAACTGTGCAAGCAATTACCATATTAACGACGAAAACCAAGAGAAATGTAATAACCCTACGAAATGCGGCAATTGCGATGCGAACGGACTAACATGTACTAATCACACCACTCTCGACAAAAAATGTCCCATATTTATACGCGAGAAAGAAATCCAAACAATTAAGATCACCTCACAAGTCGACAACAAAACTGCACGAGCTATTTACAAAGAACGACATCCACACAACAACTATACATTTGCAGAAGTCACCAGTCAACATACTTCTAAACAAACAACACTCAACTCACAATCAGAACATCAAAACTCACCACACTTTAATCACCCACTCGCAGTACAGCCAGAGAATGTTAATGCAATGAGAAGGTGCAAATGTTACTGTGAGCTTTTTTTAGTACAATTGAGATTTGAAAGATTTGTAATAAGGTCATTTAGCACACCGAGTTTATAGACACCTCACTGACTTTTGCCCACACAAAAATTAGAAACACCACACATCTTTCACCTCAACACACAACACATTTCTCACCTCGACATTAAACCAATTAAATTTTTACTATTTTCGTATTTTTGAAATAATAAGCGAATACGTAAAATTTATTACATAATTTTTTTTTCAATTACATTAAAAAAACGATTTAAAAAAAAAATGTTTGCGCCGGGAATTGAACTCGAGTCTAACATGTGGCGAGGAAAAATAGGCGGTGCGTTTATTTCTTCGACTGTTTACTTTTTTACCATTTTGTTACTTTTGAAATGATAAGCGGATACATAAAATTTATTAAAAATTTTTTTACGATTACATTAAAAAAAAAAATTTAAAAACGAAAAAAAAAATTTGCACCGAGAATTGATGGCGAGTCACGTGGGGAGGATAAATACATTAAACTAATTAAATTTTTACTATTTTCGTATTTTTTGAAATAATAAGCGAATACGTAAAATTTATTACATAATTTTTTTTAATTACATAAAAAAAAAACGAATTAAAAAAAAAAAAATTAATAAAAAAAGGTTTGCACTGGGAATTGAAATCGAGTCTAACATGTGGCGAGGAAAAATAGGCGGTGCATTTATTTCTTCGACTGCTTATTTTTTTACCATTTTGTTACTTTTGAAATGATAAGCGGATACATAAAATTTATTAAAAATTTTGTACGATTACATTAAAAAAAACACATTTAAAAAAAAAAAAAAAAAATTGGCGCCGAGAATTGATGCCGAGTCACATGGGGAGAATAAATACGCAGTGCGTTTATTTCTGCGCCTGCGTTGTGAACCAAGGTTTTGTGCATGCGCGCGACGCGAATTAATTTTAATAAAGTTCTGAAAGTAATTCATGAAGTTTTTCATTACATATGTACATTCATAAATGAACGTATACTCTATATGTACATAAATGATGGTATATGACAATATACATACATAATATGTATGTACATGTCAATAGGAGGTATTTGCATTAAGAAAAAAAAACGGTTTAAGATAAATCAACACTTTTTTATATTGTATGTCAATTTATAGTTTATGTATTCGACAGCATTTACATACATACACATAGTAGAGAAAGTCTGCGTTCACCTATGCAAATATTCTTTGCATTAGAAAAAGTTCAAAACAATAAATATTTCAGAAATTTTTTTTAATGAGTTTTATTTAGTTCACTTAAACGTAACTATCACACATATTTCGCTACCAATAACAAAATCACATTTAAAATGAGATCACATAAAATTAAAAAGGCCATTCAAACTAAACGGAAAAAGTTTGCGTTCACTTCAATAATAATAAAATAAAAGGCTTAAGATCATAGAAATGTTTTAAAATTAATAGCTAGTTGGATATCCACGCCTTTTTATGACTTCTAGAAGGCGTCTTTTCATTGATCCAACTAGTTTGGCTGTTATTTCTGGACTTATGGCTTCCCATTCCTCTTTAAGCGCGTTCTTAAGCATTTCTTTGCTAGTTATTGTACGCTCTCGTATTTTTTCTCTAGAACGTCCCATAAGTGCTCAATGGGGTTAAGGTCAGTTAATTGTGGGGGTGTGCGAAGTTGTTTTGGAACATTATACAACAACCAGAACCTAACAATCTCTGCTGTGTGTTTCGGGTCGTTGTCCTGTTGGAAAACAAATCTTTCACCGAGTCCCAGTTAGATTGCACTTTCTTTCAAATTCGTTTTTAAAATATCGAGATAATCATGTCTGTTCATTATCGGCTCAATAAACTGTATATTTCCAACGCCTGAACTAGCCATACACCCCCATATCATGGCACCTCCTCCCCCATGCTTTACCGTAGGTACCAGATTTTGCTTTCCAAGTGCCGTTCCGTTTTTCCTCCAAATAATTTTACGACCTTTTATCCCGAAAATGCAAAACTTGCTCTCATCTGAAAAAATCACACTATTCCAAAACACAGGTGGCTTGTTTACGTATTCCTTGGCGAAAGCCATCCGCTTAAGTCGATTTACTCGCGATATGAAGGGTTTTTTCGGGCCACTCTGCCGTGAAATCCGATTCGTTTTAGAATTTTTCTTACTGTATCTGGATGTACTACCTATTGATATTTTACTTCTATGTCTTTTGAAATTTGGCTTGCTGTTACTCGTGGATTAGACTTCACAAGAATAGTTATGTTGCGTTCTTCTCTTTCCGTCAGTTTTTTTGGGCGCCCAGAACGAGGCTTAGACTCCAAACAATTCGTTTGCTTGAAGTTGTTTATCACTCTTTGGACCGAGGAGTATTGCCTCCCAACAATTTTCGCGATTTCCCGATAGCTCTTACTATTTTGCCACAAACTTACAATGATTTTCCTTTCACCAATATCTATTTCTTTTCGCCTTTGGTCCATAGTAACAAAAAATGTATTTCTAATATCAATTTTTCCCTCTTCAGATTTGTTCTTAACCGCGTGAACTACATGAATGATTTAAAATTAAATTTAACGTAATTGCCATGCAAATAATCGTCACTATTCGAAATGAACGCACACTTTTTCTGCTCAGCCTATTTAAGTAACTGTACTACAATCCCGTTATCTGAACACGACGCAGCTCAAACTCCAAAAAATTTTGTTCATACCCTCTACGAATAATTTTCTTTGAAATAAGTGAAAAGAAATAACTGAGAGTTTTAAGATAAACACGTTAAATTATTTTAATATTTTATAACAGTGCGTGAACGCAGACTTTTTCTACTATGTGTATGTAGGTATGTACATTTGTATATGAAAAACAATAATGCACAAGCGCAAGAACATCATCTTCCTTTCATACATATGTACATATGCATGCATGCCCAAATAACTTTGACTTATGTATGTACACAAGTCACAGCACATCACATTCTTACAAGACAAATACACATACGCACTAGGGAGTTTCTTCCTAACAAGTGCAAAAACAATTCTGCTCTATGTATGCATTATGTCCTAGCATATATACATACATATATACCTACTTGCCTTCAAAACTTCCTACAAAATAATTGTATTCATATGTTACTACATCCATGCACGTTCATACATTCATGCATATGTATATGCGCGAGCACAGCGCTCCCTTCTTGCTTCCGTGTACTTTTGTCTTTCTCCAGTCGATATTCCTAATATTGTACTTACAAAAACACGATATGTACTTTGATAGACGCAAAAGCAACGCACATTCTAAAATGTTCTAGAACACAACAAAAACACATACCTCACATGCGCATGTCGCCCAAAGCTAAAATCTAAGCCTAGCGACTACAAAAACAAAATACATTCGTAGACGCAGTCGTAGCGGCCATGATTCTATCAGCGACGGCGCTGAACAATTTAGAACAAAACAAAAAGTTCATTCATAAGTTAGAGCTCATATTTCAATTTCATTCATAAAACGAGCCGCCCATATGCCAATTTTCGCGACCATTCGAAAATAGGCAATATTGGAATATTTCGCGTGGAATTATTTGCCAATATTTGATAAATCTTAAATTTTTGTCATGTCGAGTGGCCGCGGCTCCGTATGTATGTATGCACCCTTATATGTATGTAAATATGTCTTCTAACTGTTCGACAGTCGCGAGTTAATGCGACTTCCAGCGAATCACACATTGCTGTCCGCAAAGCCGCATATATGTACCTTATGATCAGAAAGTACCGGGAATGTTTAAATTAAACAAAACAGAGTTAAATTTAAGGCAAATTTATATTATCTCCTTCAAAATATGACCCGTCTGAAGGAACACACATGTGCCAACGCTTAACCCAGTCCTCCAAACACTCCCGGCAGGCCGATTTGTATTCTCTTTGATCAGTGCGATGGCGCGTTATCACCATACAAAATCTGAGAATTGTTTGCTCACATTTCCGGCGGTTTGCAACACACAGCATCTCTCTAAGGTTTCAAAACGAATAAATAATATTCTCTATTGACTGTCTGGCCCGATGGAAGGTACTCATGGTGGACTATGCCTTGGCAATCGAAGGAAACAGTCAACATCACCTTCTCGGTTCTTTTTGCTCATAGGGTATACATATCCCATCTTTTCACTGACGGACAAGAAGACGGTCGCAGTTGTCGTTTTTTATATGCATACATTTTGCGTTCGTTGAAGGTTTGCATATATTTGTATACATATGCGTGTATGCGCGTTTGGCTTTCTGGATGCATCCATGGATATTAGAATATTTTCTCATCAATATGTGTATGTAAGTAGTTCAGATTTGACTGAAGAGATTAAATATAGGAATGCATATTCATATGATTGCCATTATGGCTGTTTTACATATAAATTAATTCAAATGAAGTATTAATAATGTTATATAGAAAATAAATTTATAAAAAACAGGTATTAGAAAAACCTGAATACACTATTTTAAATCAATTTCAATTAAACCAAATATAAAAAATGAAATAAAAATATCGAACAAAAAACTGCGCACAGGATTTGAACCTGAGTCAAATATGAGACGATGTACTGCATACACAACACGTCTTTCACGATTGCCCTAATCTACAATTATTAAGGGGAAAGTCTACTGTGACAAGGGAAAAAACAGGCTTATTTTCCGGATTTTATTTCTAACAAAATATTGCTCGTACATAAAATCTATTTAAACTCTTATCTTTATTATATATTTAAGTTTTTGAAAAAAAAATTTTAAGTCAAAATATTCAAAATGGCCGCTGTGGCACTTCTGCAAGCGCAGGTCCGCTTTTCTTAGGTGCCTAAACGGTGTACATGAAATCTTACGTTTCGGTGATCTAAAACAAAAAAACAAAATATTGTTATCATATACATAGTATTGACTCTCGTCTGACGTAGGATTATGTCGATAAAAAATTTTGGCGTTGAAAAAAAAATTCTTGAAATTTTTTTCTTTTTTTTTTGCCTAAAATTGATGTTACTATTGTTTATAACAATTTAACAAATAACGATATCAAAAAAATCCTATGTCAGACGAGAGACACTATTACAGAGAATATATAATTAAATTTTTAAGCTGATTCATTTATCAGAACTCGAGATATCGTGTACACCGTATAGAAAAGCGGACCTGCGCTTGCAGAAGTGCCACAGCGGCCATTTTGAATATTTTGACTTAAAATTTTTTTTTCAAAAACTTAAATATATAATAAAGATAAGAGTTTAAATAGATTTTATGTACGAGCAATATTTTGTTAGAAATAAAATCCGGAAAATAAGCCTGTTTTTTCCCTTGTCACCGTAGACTTCCCCCTTAATGATCTTTTCTAAATCACTCATTTATTCGATTCGCAGTTTTATATGCACATATTCTGCGTTAGTTGAAAGTTTGTATGCGTAATTATATGAATATGCATGTGTGTATGCGCGTTTGGCTTTCTGGACGGATATTAGAATGATATTTTCTCATCAATATAATTTGGATTTGATGAAATAGATTATAGATATATGTACATATTTTCTGTTTTGATTGATTTATATAAAAGTCAGGTCATATCCAGTATGAACTATTTTATACCGAAAAGAAATTTCCATTTATAAAATACAAAAAAAACAGTATTTTAAAGAAATTTTAATTAAAATAAACTCAAAAATTTTACCAAACTTTCCTGGTTTGAATTGTAAAAAAAAAATGTGTAAGAAAAAAAAATGTCTTCAGGACTTGAACCTGAATTATATACGTGCCAAAAAACAAAACGAATAATTCCGCCGACTTTAGCTTCTGCACCACAAACTAACTGCCGCGCGGCCTTCTTAATCGCAAATTTATTCGCTTCGATTTCCTTAGTAGTGTGCCGAAAAATCTTATGAACTTCCTCAGTAGTTTGGTAAACGCAGAAAATATCTGAATTCTTGGCCTAGCGTGGTAAGTAAATATAGAAACCCTCCACTCGCGTCACTCGCGTGGTAAATATCTGCAATTCCCCACTCGTGAAGATAGTTGAATTTGAAATGACCTTATTATGAATCTATAAATTAGAACTCGAAAAAAGCTCATTTAACATTTGCTCCTTCTCATTGCATTAACATTCTCTGGTACAGCCAACAAAACCACCAACAAAGCCAACCACACCAACTACCAATTCTCTCACTGAAAATAGCATGGAAAGAAAAATCATGCAATATTCAGATGTAATGAGCGAATCAGAGACAGATGACAGCTTAGAATCCACATCTACATCAAAGCAGAAGACAAAAATCCTACCAAAAAATACATCGAAACGACTACAATCACAGATAAAAAAACTTAACAAAAAAAAGTAACCCAACTAACACTACAACTAGCCAAAACGTTAATTATCCTAATATTCCTAAAAACAGAAATATATATACTTATACATACTTATTCTTAACTTACTTACACCTTATATAAATACTTATTAAATCTTAATTTAGTTAATTCAAAACAAAAACACGAACACTTATCTATTCTACTGATATATGACGTCCTCACTAAAAATCATACAATGGAATATACGAGGATACCAAAATAACTACAACGAACTACAAATATTACTAACACAAACCAGACCACACGTAATTATCCTGCAAGAGACACACATCCAAAACTCGATACCAATGCCAACGCCTATTAATTATAATATATACACATCCACAAACCCATGTAACTCATTTGGAGGATTTGCTATTCTTATACATAAATCCATACAGCATAAAATAATAAACCACACTACTAACACTTTTGATATAGTTAGTATACAAATACAGTCCGTACTCAAATTTACAATTAGTTCCATCTACCTTTCACCAAACAAAAACTTCAATACCAAAAACCTTCAAGATGTATTTGACAGCTTGCAACCACCAATTTTAATTACCGGTGACTTTAATAGTTGGCATCCAAACTGGGGATCCCCCAAAAGCAACAGCAGAGGTAATAAGCTCTTTAAATTCGTTGGTCAATCAAGACTAATTCTTTTGAACGATGGCTCACCAACCCACTTTACAACACACCATACATTCACTCATGTGGATTTAACCATAGCTTCACCTTCCATAGCCCTGCAAAGTAATTGGCAAGTAGAATCCTGCCTTTTTGGCAGCGACCACTTCCCAATAACCACAACCATCTTTCACAACCAATCAAACACTACAATAAATGTCAGACCCAGGTTTAACCTTAATAAAGCTAATTGGGAAAAATTCAGCACCCTAGCGAATATACTATGTCAAGCTAAACCACACAGCAATAATACAAATAAAGAAGCGGCCACGCTACACAAAATCATACTCCAAAGCGCAAATGAAGCAATCCCTCAAACGAATTACAATACGAAAAAATGTACACCTTGGTGGAACAAAGAACTCGAAAGATTGAAGAAAGATAGAAATCGCTTTTGGAATAAAGTAAAAAGACACATAACAACTGAAAACATAATAAACTACAAAAGAGCAAATGCTCTATTTAAAAGGGAACTTAAATTATCCAAAAACAAGGCAATGCATAAGTTTACAAGCCACATTCACCCCCATACACCCACTGGACAGTTATGGCACACTATACGTCGATTATGCGGCTTAAAACCATACCTTCCGATACACAGTATAGCGCTACAAGATCCAATCCAAACTACCACAACCAATAAACTTACAATAGCCAACTCATTTGGAAAATACTGGTCAAATGAAGCCAGCGACACCAACTTTACACGATCATTTTTAGACCACAAATACTCCTCCTTAACACCAATTAACAGCTTAACCCCAAGCAAAACTGCGCTTCAAATAGAAAGCGATATAACTCCAATAGAACTCTCTATAGCTTTGTCAAAACTTAAGGGTCGCACCCCAGGTACTGATAGAATTTCTTACCCCATGATAAAAAACTTACCGGCGGCCATGAAAACCCGTTTACTTTGTCTTTATAACAACATTTTAAACAATCAAATTCCTCAAATGTACAAAAGCAGTCTCGTCCTCCCCATACATAAACCAAACCAAGATAAATCCTCCATCAAATCCTACCGTCCAATATCCTTGAATCCGGTCTGCGCAAAATTATTAGACAAAGTAGTAGCTAATCGGCTATGGTGGTTTGTTACCTGCAACAAACTACTACATAGCCAGCAAATTGGATTTAGAAAGGGTAAATCAGTGTCTGATTATCTAGTATATCTAGACCATCAGATCACGTCCTCCCTATCCCAAAAAAAGCATTTGTCAATCATCTCACTCGACTTTACTAAAGCATTTGACAAAATCGGAGTACACACCATTCTAGACCAGCTCTTAGAATGGAAAATAGGTCCTAAAATATTAAACTATATCAAAAACTTTATGACAAACAGAAAAATTAAAATAAGAATAGATTCTCACTTCTCCGAAACATATCCACTACAGAATGGGATACCCCAAGGATCCCCAATTTCAGTCATACTATTCCTTATAGCATACCACAAACTCAGCAACATTTTATCATTACACAAAGAAATAGACTTTCTGGCTTACGCAGACGATTTCACTCTCATAAAAAAAATGAATAAACATGAAAATACAAACATAGATCTCAACGACATTCACAACGATATTTTGAACTGGTGCAATTACTCAGGTGCAAGCCTCTCAACAGAAAAAAGTAAACACATACACATATGCAGGAAAAAACACTGTCATCCAAATATCACATGCAACAACTTTACAATAAACAACGCCGAAAACTTAAAAATATTAGGTATTGAATTTAATAAAAGATATAGATGGGAAGCCCACATTTCAAAACTTGTCAACTCATTAAATAAACGTTTGAACATAATAAAATGCCTTTCAAGCCCAAAACTGAATGCTAACACTAGTTCAATCATTGCCGCTACCAAATCTTTAATTGTATCAAAAATTTACTATGGATTATACCTTTTTGGCTATACACCTAAGTCCAATATCAACAAACTCAACTCACTACTAAACTCTGCTATACGAACCGCCTTAGGCGCATACCGTACTACACCGATTCGCAACATGACGTTCGAAACAGGCATACCTCCGTTAACACAAATGAGGGAGTTTGCCACAACAAAACTTTGCAAAAACCTAATCGTTAATGACCAGTCAACACTTTCAAAACTTACACACAAAATAATAATTTCTAAACGAAAACACAAAATTCAATCAACACTCACACGCATAATAGAAAAATCTCTGGAATTAGATATTCCCATGAATTATAAACCTAAGACCATCACCCGATTTCCTGGATGGCAACTACCTTTCAATGCCATAGATACATCACTCCACCATTGGAAAAAAGAAAATACGCCTTCAACAATATTCCAAAAACTCTTCTCAGAATTAACCAACAAACTTATAAAAAAAAAGTTCAAACTAATCTTCACAGACGGTTCAAAAAGCGCAAACCAAACAAGCTTCAGTGTTATATACAATGACAGAATATTAATTAGCAAGGTTTTACCTTATTACAGCACAAATTTTGCTGCAGAAACGATAGCCATATTTGAAGCAGTACAATATGCTAGCCAAACACCTGGAAAATTTGCAATTTGTTCCGATTCCTTAGCCTCATTAGAAATGGTAAAAAATATAAACAATAATAATTATTATACGGACTACATAAGAAACTGCTTACTAAAATTCAAAAATAAAATCGAACTCATATGGATACCAGGACACGCTAAAATCAAGGGCAACGAACTAGCAGATTTAGCAGCAAAAGAAGCACAAAACCGCCCCTAACTATGTCTCTGAACCTCCTACACACAGATATTAAAAAACATATAAGAAAAATATTCAAAAATACACAACACTTCACATTCGAACAAACAACAAGCTGGTACAAATTTGTTAACCCAAAGAAGCAAGCGATCAATGAACACACATTTACACATAATACTAACATAACTAGAAGGGAAATAACAAAAATAATTAGACTACGACTTGGGCACACACGACTAACACACGAATATTTAATAAAAAAAGACCTAAATATCTGCAAATACTGCAATACCTCAGCTCCAAACATCAAACACATCCTAGACGACTGCACACATTTTACAAACCACAGAAAATCACTAAACAACACAAAACCTACTGATCTACGTTTAAACAATTCTACAGAGAACATTATTAAACTTATAAACTATTTAAAATATTGTAATATCTTAAATGAAATTTAGCTAACACCCTACATACACATATATACACACCAAGTATATTAGCTTAAGGCCGCAGTAGCCATAGCTATAAGCTTTTTTGTATTTTATAGTTAACTATAAATACAATTGTCAATAAAAAAAAAAAAAACTGATAATCATTATGTGGATGATTTTGTGTGCAGCTATGAAAACAAATATAAAGCGTTAGACATCGGACAAGCTGTGATTGAAACTCATTTGAAAGCTGGCTTTATGTTGAGGAACTTTATTTCCAACTCGCAAACTGTCCAAAACCACCTAAATAAAAGCCTCTGGTGCTGGAAGGGAAGTCCGACGAAACGACAGTTCCTGAGTTTGGTTATGTCAGTATATGACCCGGTCGGAATGCTAGCAGAAATTGTGGTATACGGGAAAATTCTATTGCAATCACTTTGGAAAAATGGCATTGAGTGGGATGATGAAACCCCTCCTGACATTTTTTCTAAGTTTTCGTTGTGGATTACAAGACTACGCAACAGCTTCAAGTAACTAGGTGCTATTCCATGGAATTTTTGCTAAGCCTCGTCGTACGATTTTATGGACTGATTCTAAAACGGTTTTGATGTGGATAAAGTCCGCAAAAGGCATTATGTGGGAATTTAACTGTCCAGCGAATCCAAGCAGCGGTGGTTGTTGGGAGCGTCTTGTGCGTTCGGTGAAGCAGGTGTTGTCGTTCACATTGAAGGAGCCACCACAAGGAGGCACCACAAGTAGAAAATATTTTAAACAGTCGTCCTCTGACTCACTTACCGGTTACACCCGAGGAGCCGGATCCTCTGACTCCTAACCATTTCCTGTTGGCAACCACTAATTCTACACAGACGCCAGGAGAAGAACAGATGGTCGCCACGAGAAAGCAGTACCAAATAGCCCAACAGCTAAAGAACACGTTTTGGAGTCGGTGGATAAAAGAATATTTACCGACGCTTACCAGACGAACGAAGGGGTTTGACCCACAGACAGAAGTGAAAGTCGGTGACGTAGTCTTAATCTACGATGGCAATCTTTCACAAAGTGAATGGAAAAAAGGAATTGTTATTTCCAAGATAGTAGCGAAAGACGGACATATACGTTTGGCTGAGGTCGAGACAAAGGATGGTGCACTGCGGCGACCAGTGTCCAAGTGGGCGATCCTAGACGTAATGAGGTGAAGGGGCTACCCAGTTCACTGGGGGGTGGGATGTTGCGAACGCATTACCCTATGAATCAATTATAACACGGCTGGTACGAACACATCTGTTGATACTTCAAAAGCAACCCTGCATTTACTGTCATTTTATTTTCTCTTCATTTTATCAAACGTCAAATTTGAATTAACTATCATTTTTTCATCATGTTCATTTGATCATTTGTAAGCGAATCTTGCCGGGGTAAAGATACAAAGTGTAAGACAATATATAAATTTACTTTGTATGTTAGGTTAGGTTGGTATGGTTGCCCAGGGAATGGGCACACTTGGACGAAGAAAGATTCGTCCTTTGTGATGCCATTATGAAGGGGTGAGGCGGGAGAGAAGGACCGATTGGATGCAGGGAGAGGGCGGGGAGAGGTGGTGCTGGGATGGTTAGGAGCGTGCGGATAACGACCGATGACATTGTTTGCGTCGACCGCTTTATGCTGCTGATTAAATTCATCAGATTTTTAATGTCAGCGCCAGCTATATCAGCAGGCGTGGCAAAGAAGTGGGAGCCAAGATGCCTAGATCTTAGCCCCGCCAGAGCAGGGCAGCTAAAGAGAAGGTGCTGAGATGATTCCACCTTATCCTCCATACATCCAGCGCAAAAAGGAGTCGAGGTGATTCCAAGTCGCCTTTCCTTCCAACTTCGATCCATCCGTGAACAAGTTCACCAGGCCCTGCCCCCAAGTGTGCACTCCACTCCACTCTTCTCTTGACGGAATATAAGTGGAGAAGGTTCCGGTTGGACTAAACGAGGGTATACACTGATCCGTTGACAGAGGGATGAACTCGAAGTTTCTGAGGATGCTTGAGTGCCCATAAGTGAGATTAAGCTTATAGCTCCAGCCCCTCAGTCTGATCGCGGTACGCATAGCGGCAATTCTGCCTGCGATGTCTACGGGTACCACATTTAACATTGCGTTGAGCGCCAGAGTAGGAGTCGTTCGAAGCGCCCCACTGATTCCAATGAGTGCCGACCTCTGAACTCTCTCCAGTTTCATCACCAATGTCGTCTTCTCTAGTGAGTTCCACCAGACTATGACTCCATATAACAAGATAGGCTTTACAATAGTATTATATAGCCAGAAAACAACTCTAGGCGAGAGGTCCCATCTTTTATCAATTGCGCCCTTGCATCCATACAAGGCGATTGTTGCCTTCCTCACTCTTTCCTCAATATTGGGCTTCCATGTAAGCTTGCTGTCAAGGATAATACCTAGGTACTTAACCTTGTCAGAAAGCATCAGAGGAGTGCCCCCTAGTGAGGGAAGTTGAGCTCTGGGTATTTTATGTTTCCTCGTAAATAGGACGAGCTCCGTCTTAAGAGGATTCACCGAAAGGCCGCAATCCGTTGCCCATCTAACAAATACGTTAAGATATCCCTGCATCAGGTTGTACAGAGTATCCACAAATTTTCCTCTAACGATTAATGCGACGTCATCCGCGTAGACAACCACCCTGCAGCCCCCTTTCACCAGCTCCTCCAGCAAGTCATTTACGACAACAACCCAGAGGAAAGGCGAGAGAACACCACCTTGCGGGGTGCCCCTACTCACCTGCCGGTGGATGGAGATGCCGAACCATTCTGCCGCGATCGTTCTGTCTCTAAGCATTTTATAGATAAATCTGATCAGGTCGGTTTCGACCCCCACTTTACCCAGAGACCTGGTGATTGCCTCCGGGAGGACGTTGTTAAAAGCCCCCTCGATGTCGAAGAAGGCGTCCACCGCAAGCTCCTTCTGAGAAAGAGACTCCTCAATCTCTTTCACAATTGTGTGCAGGGCAGACTCCACCGATCTGCCCTTGCAATAAGCATGTTGGGTATGCGACAACCGACCCCGAGGAGTTTCGCTTCTTATGTGCAGGTCAATCAGTCTCTCAAGGGTTTTTAGCAAAAAAGATGAGAGACTGATTGGCATGAAGTCCTTAGGGGAGACATGCGAGCTCTTGCCTGCCTTGGGTATAAAGACAACCCTCACGGCCCTCCATGATCTCGGTATATAGCCCCTGGCTACGCAGCTCGCATAGATGGGGCTCAACCAACGGCATGATACTTCCACTGATTTTTGCAGTTGTGCAAAAATGATGCCGTCAGGACCAGGCAACTTGAAGGGTCTAAAGGAGTCAATGGCCCGAGCCAGGCGGCGCTTATCCAGCAACCAGCCCCGGTCTCGAATGCAAGTTGAACTGCTTTCCAGGTCGGTGCTGCTAGATGCAGGGCTCGTCGGAAAATGGGCGTCGAGAAGTAACTTTAGTGACTCCTCGCTGCTCATAGCCCAACGTCCCAATTCGTATCTTAAGTACCCCAAGGCAGCGGGGTCTAAACCTGGAGGTCTTATGGCAGCCCTCTACGCTCTCGCAGAGGCTTCTCCAAGAGTGCCTCTTAGCTTTCCCAATTTCGGACTTATATATTCCTAGCCCTACCTTATAAAGCTCCCATCCCGAAGGGAGATCTTTTTCTTTTAGCCCTATTAAAAAGGCGTGGGGTCCTTGCCCCTATTACAAATAAACAAGTCCTCGTTTAGAATGTAATAAAAAAGTGACTCACCTCATGCATTGATGTTTGAACTTCCCCAGCAGGTGTGATGGGAGTTCGTGTCAGTGCCTATAATAACGCCGATTTTCCCGCGTTTTGCTTCAGACAGGGTTTTCTTTAGCAGCATCGGAGGTGGTTACACCTCGTCGTCATATGCCATGTAGACCGACATCAGCCATAGTTTCCCAGAAGGGCCCTCCAGGCTCGCCGTTACAATGTCTTCATTGCTGAAATTAGGCAAAATAAATGCGTTAAGTTCCTTTCTGATGAGTATACAGGATCTTGGGTTACCTGTCCCGCTATACGCCACCAGATTGTAGCTTAGCTTGCTGCTAAGCCACGTTTCCTGGATCACGACTATGTCAGTTCCACCTTGCTCAAGGTGGATTAGTAGGTTGGCGGACGCCGCCTTAGAGTGTTGACGATTTATCTGAAGAATAATCATCCTCCAGGATCCTCTCCATCACCCCAAGGACGGCGTCCTCGCTTTCCGAAGCCTCTCCTCCTCCGCCCTGTCGAAGAACGACCCGATGTTTATGACGGACCCCGGTTAAGAGCGAACGTCATCAGCATTGTCACCCTCCGACATGACGGATTGCACTTCCATGTCCACAGAAGCTTCCTTCACTGTGGGCATTACGTCTCCATGTGCACGGATGTGCACGGGCATCTCCTCTGGCATCGGTTTGGTAGACCTTAAGAACTACCTTCTCGAAGCCATAGTTGATGACCCCTTTTGCTTCAGCGAGAGGACTGAGAGACTCTGCATTCAGCAAAATCAGCGCTTGCCGATAGGATCCCTCAGTCTTCTCCACCTTCACCCCCCTTCAGTTGTGCGTGCGAAGTGTAGGATTGCAGTAGTAGAGGATTTCCTCCATCTCCTTCGAAGCAGAGGGTTCGGAGGGGAGCCAGACACGTGCTCGCACGCACAGGTAGATCCTTTCTGTCCACTACCTTCCGCTTACCTCCCTCCCATACCTCTCCCACCAAGGCTACTGCCGCCCTGTACATTGAGGCTGACCATTCGTCATTCGTCAGCGCAAACGATTCTCTTATACGAACCATAGTGCCATCCGGCACTTTCACAGCTTGGGGGGGGCAGGGTTTTCCCTCACTGCCCTCATAAAAACTGCGGAGATGGCGGACGCTACCCTCTTCTATTCCCCCCTAGAGATAGCGCCGTCTTTCTTACCGCTGTCCATTACTCCAAGAATGATAGAGCCCGCCTGTTTAGCGACTTCGCTAAACGATTTTGGTGGGCCACCACCAATCCTGGGCCTCTTTTCTTGCGGAATATCCTCTTCCTGGGAGCATTGCCGTTTAACTCCCGAGTCCGATTGCGGCGCATTCGCTTCCACTCCCTTTTCACTGCCCTCCTCTGCTCCCCTGATGACCTTCCTGGCCCACTCGAGCGTCTGGGAATGTTTCTCAGATAACTGAGAGTCAATCTGCCCACCGTAGCGCTCCAGGATCTTGGTACCCATACGAAGATCAGAGAAGCACCGTTTACGGCACCCCCTTGCTGGTGCCGGCTTTCCCATCCATCGCCCCTGCTTTAGGAATTGCAGACGGTTCCGTCTGTACTCCGCTACCTATCAAAGGTGGATTCCCACCCTTTACCACCCGATTAATACTGAAAGTCGGTTCGGACTTTCCCTCGGTGTCTCCCTTGGCTACTACCTTATGCATCGATTCCGAGGCGTTACCCCCCCTAGAGACTACCCCCGGGGAAAACATTTTCTCCTGTCTTGAGGGAGGTGGTTTTGGGACTCGGTTCCGAGTTCCCGCCACCTTCTGAGGCTGTGTTAGGATTTATTGTTCTGCTAGTTGCTTTGTAAGCTTCATATGAATAATTTCTTATTTCAGTGAAATAAACCTTAAATAACCGCAGAAGGACGGGTAGTTTATTTCTTTTGTATTGATTAACAAACGCTTACCGGGAAGAAACATAGGTATATGAATATGTATGTATCCTAGGACATAAAGTGGGTATATATACATATACACGAGCGTAGGCTTTAAAATTCAGAAAATGCATGAAATGAGTCGCAGAAATAAACACAAGGCGTATTTGTCCTCGCCAAATGTATGACTTGACATCAATTCTTGGCGGAATTTTTATATTTTTATTTTTTTTTTTATAAAATAAATCTTTTTTTTTAATGTAATCGAAAGAGTGTTGTGTAATAAATTTTTCGCATTTGCTTATTACTCCAAAAATAAAAAAATAGTTAAAATTTAATTGGTTTAATGTCGAGGTGAGAGATGTGTTGTGTGTTGAGGTGAAAGATGTGTGGTGTTTTCAATTTTTGTGTGTGCAAAACTCAGTATGGTGTCTATAAAGTCGCTGGTCTAAAATCCCTTACTACAAACCTTTCAAATCTTAATTGTACTAAAAAGAGTTAACAGTAACATTTGCGTCTTCTCATCTCATTAACATTCTCTGGTAATACTTCTTTGTAACATTTAATGCAGTGTCACATTTCATTAAACCAATTGTAATATTGTTTTTATACTTTTCATTTTATTAAATGAAAGCAAACGGAAATGCAACACCCAATAAGTCTCTAAGTCCAGACAAAATTCTAAAGAATTGCTTACCAATTAATTTACATTTCTTAAGAATTCTTTACCAAAAAATAGAAGAATTGTTTATTGAAAATTAATTTATATTTTTGCATTGTTAAACCACAAGTCAATTTATTTGTCCAACAACAAAAATGTAGCAATAAGCAAAATATTAGTATATAAGACAAAGCGTAAATAAAGAAAAAGGTTCTTGAGTTTTTTCACTCCAATCAAATAAGAAGTGTTTGTTTTTCTTTCAAACCAGCAACTAGTGTGCTTATTTTTCAATTGTGTTAAATTAAGTGTAGTAAATGTTAACCACGTGCGCAAAACGAGTACCTCTCAAAATTCCATTCGTTCCCGTCATTGAGACTTCTCTATACATTAACGTTCTCTGCTATATGTACGTACAAATTTAAAAATGGCATCTTTTCCCCAAGTTTCCCAATAGTTTCTGAAAATTATCCACATCTCTATGAAAAATATTGTAATGTCTACTGGAATTATATTTTCGAGTTTCTTTAATGAATGTGTAGCACAAAAGCCACTGCATAGCACCAAATGTATTTTGGAATCATTGGAATTAACTTGTAGGTTTATCAGAGAACGTTAATGTATAGAGAAGTATCACGAGCTACGAATAGTGTGAATTGTCAAAAATGAAGTGAAACCGCGAAGATTTTTTCACCTCGCGCAACTCGACAGCGGGGAACTTCTTAACAGAGCTGATTACGGTGAATTATGTACAAGTACATTGGCTCTGCTCAGTTTTTGGTTTCTGTATCAAATCAAATTCACGAATTAGCCGACGGCATTTTGCAAGGAATTTGCTTATGCATTTCTATGTTCCCTTGATAAACGAAATTTGATTCAATTTATATTTTAAAACAAACTTAAATGTACAATCAAAGATGCGTATGTATATGTATATATGAAATCTATGCGCCAACAAAGTAACTTTAATGTTTGTTGATTTAATTTAAAAACAAAAATTTTAACAAAATACATTATAAAAGGACGTTTTGATGTGTGCGTTTTAGTAAATTTAAAACTTCATACAAATTTGATGAAAAGTTTTACTAATTTTTCGAGTCGAAATTAATTTTAGGCGAGAATTCATGGAGCATACAAGTGTTGCTCAATATATACATGCATACATATGTACATATATAATGTTTGTTATGTTTATGCAAAAGTTGAATTGGATCTTCAATTCTTATAGTGTTACATAATTTCACTTTTGTACGATTTTTGCATACAAAAAATTATTCGCGGAATATAACGGAACTATTTATATTTTCTTTGACCTATTGTACATTCAACAAGTGATTTTAATCGTGGATAGAAGCACGTGTTGTTAAAAAATAAAATGGAATCTTCGAACGCGTATAAGAGGCATATTTTGTATTTTTTTACAAAAGTGGTAAAAATGCAACAACTGCTGCTGCAGAAATAAACATTGTTAACGGAGAGGATACCCTGAGTGAAAGGACTGCGCAAAAATGGTTTTCAAAATTCCGAAGTGGTAACTGCGACGTGGAGGTTGCCACGCGCGCTGGTCGTCCTGAAGTCTTTAACTCCCACACCTTGCTCGAACTCGTGGAAGCTGAGCCAAATTTGAAAGTCGATATGATAGCTCAGAGGTTAAATTCAACGCATGGAACAGTTCACATGCACCTGGTTCAGTTGGGAAAGATTTCAAAGCCGGGAAAATGGGTTCCGCATAGACTTTCCGCCGCCAACCTGCAGCAGATAGTGAATGTGTGTTCTCAGCTGCTGCAACGGATTGAAAATGAAAGTTTTTTGAACCGGACCTTTACTGGAGATTAAAAGTCCTTTAGAATAATCCTGTTTGCAAACGTCAATGGTTAGATAAAGATGAAACACTAGAACCGACCCCTTGAGATGGCCTTCACCCCAAGAAGCTCCTCCTGTCTATTTGGTGGGATATGACCGGTATTGTTTATTATGAACTTCTGGAACCAAATCAGACGATAACTGCTGATTATTATTCCCATCAGCTATCAAATCTGAATGAGGCACTTAAAAAAATCAACCGTCTTTAGTGAATAGACGCAAGGCAAACATTAGGCAAGCTGAACGAGCTCGGATGGGAGCTAATGCCGTATCCACCATACTCTCCGGATATTGCACCTTGTGATTATCACCTTTTCCGTGGACTTCAATCCCATATGAGAAGCAAGACCTACTCCTCAAAAGAAGCTATAACAAGGGATATCGAAGCGTATTTGGGATCCAAGGACCAAAAAACTGTTTGAGCAGTGATTTAAAAATTTGCCTAAACGTTGGGAAGACATTGTAAATAATGAAGGAACATATATTATTGAGTAATAAATACTTTAAACACCTTTTTTTTATTGATTTTAAAACCACCTTTAAAAAACGCACGAACTTATGGACTGACCTGATATGTTCACTTTAGCTCGATATGACTACCTTTTGCCTTGACTATAGCCTTCAAACGGTCAAAAAACGAGTTGCATGCTGCACGAATGTAATCTTTTTAACCATTCTTGGTTCACACGAGCCTTATGAGACGGCGCCGAGTCCTGTTGGAACGTCCATGGTCTACGACCGAAATGTTTGCGTGTCCACGGTTCTAAAGCAGCTTCTAAAACATTTTCCCGATAATAAGTCACATTCACTTTGACTCCAGGCTTGATAAAAACGATTGGAGAGTGTCCATCAGCGGTCACTGCGGCCCAAGCCATTAATTGCGATGGGAAATTGCTTCGAGTGGCCATACGCAGGCTCAAATTCTCGTATGAGCGCTCGGTCAAGTAAACATGATCGTTTTGAGTGTTTATGAACTGCTCAATGGGGAAATTTTTTTCATCAGAAAACACAATGTTAGGAAATTTGCCACGTTCGTGCAAGCGCAACAACTCCTTTGCTCTTTCGCACCGAACTGTTTTTTGCTGGGGTGAAAGATCGTGTGCTTTTTGGAACTTGTAAGCCTTGACCTTGAGCTCATTTTTCAATATGCGTCGAATGCTGTCTTGCGATATTTTCAATTCTTTGGCCATTTTTCTTCCACTTCGACGTGGATTTCGTCAAGTCGAGCCCTTACTATCCGAACCATAGCTGGCGTTGTTGCGGTTTTTTTGGTCCACCTCCATAGCGTTTTGCAATGCTACCAGTATCATTGTAACAGAGAATGTTAATGTATAGAGAAGTCTCACGAGCTACGAATAGTGTGAATTGTCAAAAATGAAGTGAAACCGCGAAGACTTTTTCACCTCGCTCAACTCGACAGCGGGGAACTTCTTAACAGAGCTGATTACAGTGTATTATGTACATGTACATTGGCTCTGTTCAGTTTTTGGTTTCTTTATGAAATCAAATTGACGAATTAGCCGACGGCATTTTGCAAGGCATTTGCTTGTGCATTTCTATGTTCCTTTGATGAACGAAAATTTATTCAACTTATATTTTCACACAAATACAATGCAAGTAAATTTTTGATAATAATATGTATGTAAGATGTTAGTTATGTTGCTATCAGTTTAAGTGTCACCCTTATGGCTGCACAGACAATATCAGTCGGTAAAGGGGTAGTCGGCAAAGAAGTATCTGCAGCTGTAACAAGGTGGATTTATTAAGGTGACAACATTCACCCAGCTGAATTTTTCACCGTAGGTATGGCTTACGTCAAAATGATATGCTTTGTTTGTATGTTTAGTGGTATGTTTACATTCGTATGTTTACATTTGCTTGCTGATTTTGACGTGATGGTTGGACCAATCGCAACAACAAATACATGTAGGGTTTTACTTATATGTGTTTGCTGTCACCTGTAATAAATTCGCCTTGGCTTCTTTGTTGCGAGTTCGTGTAAAGTATGGACTTCGAGGAATTGGAACTCTCGGATTTTTATAAATTTTTCGTTCACTCTCATTTTCGGTTAGTTTTACTTCTTTTTCTATATGTTTTGGCTCTCTTACAAGGTGGATTTATTAAGGTGACAGCATTCATCCAGCTGAAATTTTCGCCGTAGGTATGGCTTACGTCAAAATGATATGCTTTGTTTGTATGTTTAGTGGTATGTTTACATTCGTATGTTTACATTTGCTTGCTGATTTTGACGTGATGGTTGGACCAATCGCAACAACAAATACATGTAGGGTTTTACTTATATGTGTTTGCTGTCACCTGTAATAAATTCGCCTTGAGCTGTAACAATTGAAAAAGCAGAAAAAAGTGAGAGCGCAGAACGTTGGTGAACCTCGGAGCTGAAAGTCGAATTTCTTTTAATCCTACATTTTGCATATTGATCTACATATAAATAAAGTTTATTTTTTTAATCTTACATTTTGCATATTGACCTAACATTTTACATATCGAGTACGTATAAATAAAATAAAGATTCATTTTGTCTTACATGTATATTATATGTATATCAATATATACATATATATACATATAGGTATTATGCCGTAGCCGTAGCCGAATGGGTTGGTGCGTGATCACCATTCGGAATTTACTGAGAGGTCGTTGGTTCGAATCTCGGTGAAAGCAAAATTAATAAAAACATTTTTCTAATAGCGGTCGCCCCTCGGCAGACAATGGCAAACCTCCGAGTGTATTTCTGCCATGAAAAAGCTCCTCATAAAAATATCTGCCGTTCGGAGTCGGCTTGAAACTGTAGGTCCCTCCATTTGTGGAACAACATCAAGACGCACACCACAAATAGGAGGAGGAGCTCGGCCAAACACCTAACAGAAGTGTACGCGCCAATTATTTATTTTTTTTTTTATTTATTATGTTAGTTATGCTTGTGCAAAAGTTCAATTGCATCTTCAATTCTTATGGTGTTACGTATGTATGTATGCGCACAGGCACTGTAGCAACAATTACCTATCTCACGACGCATCGCCTTATCATATTTATGTACATTTGAATATGCATTCATTTGTTTCTTTGCCAATATACATACCATATGTATGCATTTTATAGATAGTATAAAACTTTGGAATTTAAAACAAATAAAAGAAAACTTTAAAGAAACGTATTTATATGGGACAACTAAGTTCTTTTGCATCTTTAATAAATATAGTGTTGCACGCATATGTATGCACTGAAGCAACATGACCTACCTCACACAAGCATCGCCTTATCATATTTCATGCAATAAGTAGGGAGTAAATACCCGAATGATAGAATTCCTTCTTAACAAATGTTCAAATGATTCTCTTTTGCATGTGTGGTCTTACTTGTATGTGCGTATGCACACTTGATGCCCTAGCCTAGGTATGTACGTACATACATATTTGTGTTCTGAACTTCCAACAAAACAATGCTTATTAATATACACCTATTCATGTACATACAACCGCACACACGGTCCACTCACTTTATTCCTGTAAATGCGTATGTCGTTCAAAGCTAAAATTATATGCCTAGCGACTACAAGAACAAAAAGCATTAATAAGCGCAGCCTTAGTGGCCATCATTCTAGTTGCCATGGTGCTGAACATCCTAAAATAGTCGCGGCGACGCTAGTTTCAACAAAAGCTTAGCATCAAAAAATTCATTGATAAATTCGAGCTCATATTTCTACGAGCAAAGTACTTTCATTCATAAAATCGGCGGCTCCCATATTCCAATTTTCTCGACCGTTCAAAAATAGTCAATATTGGAATATTTCGCGTATAATTATTTGCCAATATTTGGTAAAAATTGATTTTTTGTCATGTTGAATGGTCGCGGCTCGTATATACATATATTTGCACCAATATTTGTATGTAAATATGTCTCGACAACCGCAGCTGCCGTGCGTCAAGTGCGCGCATGAGCATACAGTAAGTTGCAGAAACTACATAAGTAGCTTATAAAAGAGTTCTGTATCGGGCACATATGCATATATCTGGAAGGTTAGAAACTTTCTCTGGAATCAGAGTATTTGAAGGTTACTGTACATATTTGAAAGATACTGTACATTCAATGCTGTGCCTATGAATGCGCGCTGGATCCTTGGACATTTTTTCCGATATTTTTTCTGTGGCAAGTGCACGCGGCCGCATGTGTGCATATATATAGATTCACATATTTAAATTTGCATATGCCATCTTCCTGTGTGCCTGGTAATGAAGTGTTTTCTTTAGAGATTTTTATTCAGTTGAAGGGAATTCAACAAAGTTTTGCAGTGCACCATACAGACAGACCAAATATTTACATATATTTTTGGATGATTTGCAAAAAATCCAAAAGCTACCTAACATTCTTTGCTTCTAATCACCAACAAATTCTTATCGACTGGTGCTAAATTTACATAATTCAGTCCCCTACCGTTAACTTTTAGTGAAAACTGTGTCTATGGTAACTAGTCTTCGCGAAAAGAGTACCCCTAAAAATTCCATACTTTCGTGTCATTGAGACTT
Source organism: Anastrepha obliqua (assembly GCF_027943255.1). Classification (NCBI taxonomy): domain Eukaryota; kingdom Metazoa; phylum Arthropoda; class Insecta; order Diptera; family Tephritidae; genus Anastrepha; species Anastrepha obliqua. Next base: position 39,697,727 of record NC_072897.1, on the reverse strand, counting down.
CTCTCCTTAACGTTCTCTGTAATATACTTCGCAAAAATGAGTCACGCAAAAGAGATCGTTAATGTATGTGTATGTAGAGAAGTCTCAGTGTCGTTTATCGGTGGCACAAAATGTTCTCAAAAGGTCGAGAAAATGTGAACGACGAAAAGCGTGCCGGACGTACAACAGACGAAAAAATTGATGAAGTGAAGAAGATGGTATTGCCCAATCGTCGAATCACCGTTAGAGAAGTTGCTGAGGGCCTAGACATATCGAATGGCTCATGCCATTCGATTTTTTTTCCAATGATTTGGGCATGAGACGGGCGCCGTAAAATTCGTACCAAAACTGCTCAATTTCGACCAAAAGCAGCATCGCCTGAACATTGTTAAGGAGATGTTGGACTCTGTCCGCGACGACCCAAATTTGCTCCAGAGGGTCAGAACTAGCGACGAATCGTGGGTTTACGGTTATGACGTGGATACCAAAGCTTGATCATTTCAATGGAAGCTGCCGCACGAACCAAGGCCGAAAAAAGCGCGCCAAGTTCGGTCGAATGTAAAAGTTTTGCTCCCGTTTTCTTCGATCGCAGGGTCGTTGTGTATCATGAGTTCTTACCACAGGGTGAAACGGTCAATAAGAAATATTACCTGGAAGTAATGCGGCCGCCGGAGCCGAATGGGTCGGTGCGCGACTACCATTCGGAATTCACAGAGAGAACGTAGGTTCGAATCTCGGTGAAACACCAAAATTAAGAAAAACATTTTTCTAATACTGGCCGCCCCTCGACAGGCAATGGCAATCCTCCGAGTGTATTTCTGCCATGAAAAAGCTCCTCATAAAAATATCTGCCGCTCGGAGTCGGCTTAAAACTGTAGGTCCCTCCCAAAAAGGGTGTACGTGCCAATTATATATATATATATTATATGCGCAATTTGTGCGAAGTAATTCGCCAAAAACGCACGGATTTGTGGAAGAACAAGAAAGGCTTCTTACATCACGACAACACCCCTGCTCACACATCGTTGCTTGTGCGCGACTTTTTTGCCAAAAACAACACACTAATAACACCACTGTATTCTCAAATCTGGCCGCTGTGACTTTTTCTTGTTCCCGAAACTGAAGAGGCCCATGAAAGGACTACGCTACGCTGCGATTGACGAGAGACAGAGACGAGAAAGGCGGCATCGAAGGAGGAGCTGAAAAAGATAAGAAAAAATGATTTTTTGAAGTGCTTCGAAGATTGGAAAAATCGTTGGCACAAGTGTATAATATCTCATGGGGATTACTTTGAAGGGAACAAAATAGATATTAATGAATAAATAAATAACTTTTGAAAAAACACAAAATTCGCGATACTTTTTGAACACACCTTGTTTGTATGTATGGATATATGCTGCGTGAACTTGTCACAGCAAAAAATATTACAGTTCACTAAAAAATCTCTAGAAATCCAGCGCACATTCATAGGCACAGCTCACAGATGTTTCAATAATAAAAACTTGTCTTTCGGGCTTCAGCCAAAGGCTGAATGCATGTATAGTAACCTACATATAAGCCGCACTCTGATTTCAGTCTAATTTTCTTACTTTGCAGTTATGTATATACATACACATGGTAGAAAAAGTCTGCGTTCACCCACTGTTATAAAGTATTTAAATAATTTAACGTGTTCATCTTAAAACTCTCAGTTATTTCTTTTAACTTATTTCCAAGAAATTTATTCGTAGAGGGTACGAACAAAATTTTTTGGAGTTTGAGCTGCGTCGTGTTCAGATAACGGGATTGTAGTACAGTTACTTAAATAGGCTGAGCAGAAAAAGTGTGCGTTCATTTCGAATAGTGACGATTATTTGCATGGCAATTACGTTAAATTTAATTTTAAATCATTCATGTAGTTGACGCGGTTAAGAACAAATCTAAAGAGGGAAAAATTGATATTAGAAATATATTTTTTGTTACTATGGACCAAAGGCGAAAAGAAATAGATATTGGTGAAAGGAAAATCATTGTAAGTTTGTGGCAAAATAGTAAGAGCTATCGGGAAATCGCGAAAATTGTTGGGAGGCAATACTCCTCGGTCCAAAGAGTGATAAACAACTTCAAGCAAACGAATTGTTTGGAGTCTAAGCCACTTTCTGGGCGTCCAAAAAAACTGACGGAAAGAGAAGAACGCAACATAACTATTCTTGTGAAGTCTAATCCACGAGTAACAGCAAGCCAAATTTCAAAAGACATAGAAGTAAAATATCAATAGGTAGTACATCCATATACAGTAAGAAAAATTCTAAAACGAATCGGATTTCACGGCAGAGTGGCCCGAAAAAACCCTTCATATCGCGAGTAAATCGACTTAAGCGGATGGCTTTCGCCAAGGAATACGTAAACAAGCCACCTGTGTTTTGGAATAGTGTGATTTTTTCAGATGAGAGCAAGTTTTGCATTTTCGGGATAAAAGGTCGTAAAATTATTTGGAGGAAAAACGGAACGGCACTTGGAAAGCAAAATCTGGTACCTACGGTAAAGCATGGGGGAGGAGGTGCCATGATTGTTCATTGAGTCGATAATGAACAGACATGATTATCTCGATATTTTAAAAACGAATTTGAGAGAAAGTGCAATCAAACTGGGATTCGGCGAGTGATTTGTTTTCCAACAGGACAACGACCCGGAACACATAGCAGAGATTGTTAGGTTGTGGTTGTTGTATAATGTTCCAAAACAACTTCGCACACCCCAACAATCACCTGACCTTAACCCCGTTGAGCTCTTATGGGACGTTCTAGAAAAAAAAATACGAGAGCGTACAATAACTAGCAAGGAAATGCTTAAGAACGCGCTTAAAGAGGAATGGGAAGCCATAAGTCCAGAAATAATAGCCAAACTAGTTGGAACAATGAAAAGACGCCTTCTAGAAGTCGTAAAAAGGCGTGGATATCCAACTAGCTATTAATTTCAAAACACTTCTATGATCTTAAGCCTTTTATTTTATTATTATTGAAGTGAACGCAAACTTTTTCCGTTTAGTTTGAATGGCCTTTTTAATTTTATGTGATCTCATTTTAAATGTGATTTTGTTATTGAACTAAATAAAACTCGTTAAAAAAAATTTCTAAAATATTTATTGTTTTGAACTTTTTCTAATGCAAAGAATATTTGCATAGGTGAACGCAGACTTTTTCTACTATGTGTATGCTTTTGTGCACGTTTTATCAATTAGAGAACTACATACGTAAAGTAATATACTAATTAACTATTTACCTACTATCAGAGAACATAAAATAATTCCTTCAAAATTTTCTCCTAGTATCGAAATGTCGAGCATTTAGAAGTTATAAATATTTACATATACAGTCGAACCTCAATAAGTCGAACTTCGATATCTCGAATATTTGATATCTCGAATCAAATTGCTTGGCAATGGCGTTTAGAGTGAGAATTGTGTGTAATTTTTACTTGATAACTCGAACTTCTATTACTCGAATATCTTGATAACTCGAACAGAATATTTGGCGCCAGCTTTGATAAGTCGAATTTCCGGGGAAATCCCCTTATTACGTGTTGCTTATTTTATAGCAAACAGATGTCAGCAGTTGGGTCGCAGCACTGTTTAAGTCCACAGGTATTTTTTTAGTAGTTCTTACGCGAAAATAAACTCTTTTGACATGTCATCAAAACGTTGTTTAAAAACTTTATTGATGAAAAATTTAAACTAATAAAGGAAGTAGAAATGAGTGCGCGAAAAAAAGATGTAGCTGTAAAGTATGCTATTCCGGCAAATACAGTGTCAACTATTTTAAAAAATAAACAAACGGTTATTAATGCAGTGGAAAGTGGTGGTGCAAGTAAGAGTTCAAAGAGACTAAAAAAGCCAACATACGTAAATGTGGACAAAGCAGTTTTAGAATGGTTTAAATCGGCAAGAACACGGAATTTGCCTATTTCCGGAGGATTACTTAAAGAAAAAGCATTGGAATTTAGTCAAAAATTAGAACAACCGAATTTCAAGGCAAGCACTGGTTGGCTCGATAATTGGAAACGAAGGTATGTACATTCAAAAAATAAATGTGCAAGCTGGCACCTAAAGTTATTTTTTTTTCTAAGATCTGGTATATGTCATAAAAAGGCGTGTGGGGAGAGTAATGATGTAAGCGAAGAAGACTGTATGAAATGGCAACGTGATGTTTTACCTCATTTATTAGAAGGTTATCAAGCACGAGACGTATTCAATGCAGACGAGACGGGCTTATTCTTTAAATGTCTTGCAGATAACACCTTAACTTTTAAAAACTAGAAATGCCATGGAGGAAAGCACAGTAAACAGCGAGTTACGTTGATGATTGCCGCAAACATGCATGGATCAGAAAAATTTAAAATACTCTTGATAGGTAAAAGTAATCAACCCCGCTGTTTTAGAGGTGTTAAATGGTTACCTCTCGACTATAAAGCAAATTCAAAGGCGTGGATGACGGAAGCCTTTCTTGAAAAAACCGGAAGAAATATTCTACTTTTTATTGGCAACTGCCCAGCCCATCCTGAAGACATCCAACAGAGATTAAAATTTATCAAACTTGTGTTGGACTGTGTTGATGAAATAACTAATGCATGGAATATCGATGTTAAGCCTGAAACCATCTCTAATTGTTTTAGAAAAGCCGGCTTCGGTCAATATTCTGAATGGGAGGAAGAAGATGACATTCCTTTGGTTTTCATAAGCGAACGCATAAAAGAAAGGAGTAAGGAAGAAATTCAACTGCAGAATGAATATGAAGCTTCGCAAAATATCAAAGGTACAGAAGGTGTCACCTTTAATGATTTTATGCATGTGGATGACGATATTGTTACTTCAGAGTTTCCCACAGATGAAGATATTGTGGAGCTATTGGGATCTAAATCCGAATTTGAGCATGATAGCGAAAGTGATATAGAAGATGATTTGCAAGATGATATGCTGCAACCAATTTCAAACGAGCTAGTTGCAAATTCGTTCAAATTTTATCATATTTAAAAACTAATGAACATACAACCGATTCTCTGTACAATAGTTTAAATAATATTGAAGCTTTTTTGAAGATCATAATAAAAAATCCTCTCGTCAATCCCAAGTAACTGACTTTTTTACTTTAAACGAATGAAAGCTATACATCTATTCATACAATGTTCTTAATTATGTATCTATATATAATTTTAAAATATACACATACAATATTATATAGCAACTATACATAATTTGAAGCATGTACTGTTTTATCAATAAAATTGCTTGCTAACCCTTGAGTTTTATGTATTGTTTTATTTTTCCATCAGGTTTTATTTTGTCTATGGATTTTTATGTATGTATGTACCTATGTATATTATATTTGATAACTCGAAATCTTGATAGCTCGATTTTTTTTTGTGGCATGTCATAGTTCGAGTTATCGAAGTTCGACTGTACTTATACAGAGCCGCGGCCACTCGACTTGACAAAAATTCAAGATTCACCAAATATTGGTAAATATTTCTGTAGGAAATTTTTAATTTACATATATATTTAACAAATGAAAACACTTTCTTATGTTCGATGAACTATTATACGCATAGGACGCATCTTTATTTTACAAAGATCATACGATGACTAACTCTAGGTTCGATGGACAAAAGAATTTATGCTAAAAAGCAATGAGTGAGGATACAGTTATTAACGGCATAGGTATGAGCAGTAATGTATTCAGCAATTCGTGGTAGGCAAATAAAGAATATACATATATTATATATTATACAGAAAGAGAATTCAGTAAATCCTACATTATGAGTGCAAGTACATATCATAGATAACTAGATGTGAAACTTATTCATTTTGAGAGAGAGCGCGCCCATGAGGATGTTTCGAAACTTGGCAGCACTCACACATTAAGAGATTTTGAACAGCTGATAGTCGAAATGGCAGACTGCCAGAAGAAACGCGCCAAAAATAACAGACGAAAACAGTTCGTTTTTGCTTAATGGAGAAATGACGTGTTGAAATGTTTATAATTATTTGTCTTAAAATTAATTCAATTGAAATGTAATAATTTGAATTTAAGTGAGTTTGTAGAATCCAAAGCTCGTTATATCCTTTTCAACTTGTACGTTTAATTAGTCTTATGTACATAATGTAATTTTATTGAAAACTGTGTGTTGGTTTATGTAAATTTGTATATACGTATATATTCTATGGTTGAAAAGCGTAGGTAAGGGAACTGACTTTCTGTTCGAGATATTTTACAAAAATTAAAGGTAATCTGCTTTAACTCTGTTCGTTGTTTGAGAATTTTTTTTTTGTTACCCAATTTCTGTGTTATACTAAAAAATCGCAATAAGTTATGTTTTTAATTATAACTTATGTTTTTCGCGTTCATTACTTTATTATTATTAAATTACTTTTGTATTTCAGTTTTAAATAATTTCATTTACATATAAATTTTTAAATTTTTTGCTTATTTATGTACATATTTCATACGGATTATGCTTATTTTTAGTATATGTAGGTGTTTACGAGTGATATAAGGCTATTGGGCAACCGCACACTAAATACTAACCTCAATGGTGGTGTGGAAACTAAAAATTCCAGACCTTTGGTTCAAAAATACCTAATTCATGTTTCTACCGGTGTGGCAATATTGGAAAATGTTATAAAAAATGCACATTTTTCAGCGCTCTCACGAGAAAAAGAGTTTCACATCTAGTCATCTATGGTACATATATCAGTGCTGTCCATCCCATAGATCAATTGGTCACATGTATTCTTACTCTCCATCGTTCAGTCGTTAGCAAACCAGCAACGAATAAACACCAAATTTGTCCGCGACGCTTAGTGTATGCAATACAATGCCCTGTGAGAACTTTTTTATGCTAGAAAATGCCTTTGGCGACTTGCAGTGCCTTTTATGTTACAAATCGTTCAAAGAAGGAGATGTAATATCAAAAGGCATTTCGATTCTTCCCACAAAAATATACAAATTTTAGACAAAAAAGCTAGTCAGGGATTATATGAAGAAAAAAAGTTAGACTTTTTGGAAAAATTCAAAGGGTGGTTGGTTAAAGTAGAAAATGAGGAAGTTGTTAAGCAATCAAATATAAAAATGAATGCTGAGCTATCTTCCATGATCAGCTTATATATTGCTAAACAAGGCCGGCCTTTTATAGATGGTGTTTTTGTTAAAAACATTTGTCTAAAAATGTTAAAAATACACCCATATCCCGCCAAACAGTAGACCGACGGATTGATGAACTGGGAATACACATTCAATCTGCAGTGAAGGAAAAAATTAATGATTGCCAATTTTTGTCTCTGTGCTTGGACGAAACCACCGATATTAATGATTTATGTCAACTGGCGATATGTGTTCGGACAGTTAACGTAAATTATGAAATAACTGAAACAATGTTTTCTCTTGAAACATTCTGTGGGAATGTTACAGGAAAGATCTTGTTCAAAGTAGTAAACGAAAAAGTTTTTCAGTTTTCGATGCAAACAAATTTGTAGGAGTATGCACGGATGGGGCAAACGTTATGACCGGCAAGAATGAAGGGGTCATTGGCCAATTGAAAAAAAATGGAATTTCTGGGAGACATTTTCATTGCATTATTCATCAAGTTGCACTCGCTTCAAAATTTTTGAGCAGTCATCCTGTCATGAAACGTGCAGAACAGATTATCAATGAAATACGGGGAGGGCACCATTCCCTCACCCACAGAAAATTTGTAAATTTTTTAAAAACATCTTCTGCTCGGCATAATGACCTAAAAATGTATACAGACATTCGTTTGCTAAGTCGTGGTGATTGTCTCAACAGGTTATTTGAGTTGAGGGAAGAAGTTTTGCAATTCCCTGAAATTAATTGTAATGAAGACACCATCTTAAAAAGATGACAATTTTATTTCAGATTTAGCATTTTTGGCTGATGTCTCCTTTTTTTTGAACAAACTCAATTTAAATCTTTAAGGAAAGGAAACAGAAATAAACGATGCTGTGAAAAATGTGCATCAATTCCAAACAGAACTATTTTTGCTTTTAAGGGAACTTCAATCTGGCGATTATGCCCATTTTCCGAAAACTTCGCTTATTATTACGAAACATGAGGGTGTTAAACCGAGTGATCATAATGCAATTCTCGAACAATTGTTTAACAATTTTGAAGACAGATTTCAGGATTTTGTTTGTTTTCAACCATTTCTTGACATCTTTGAAAACCCCTTCAAATGCGATATAAGTAAGTATGAATTTGCAATTCAGTCGGAGTTAATCATCTTCCAAAGCGAAAACGTTCCACCATACGGAGATAATATTGAATTCTGGAAAAATTTAGAAGTGTCATTATATCCAATATTGAAAAGAATATCTTATGAGTGCCTCTCAATTTTTCCCACAACATATTTTTGTGAGAAAATTTTTTCATTTGCTCCAAGCAGCGCCACAGTTTAACATCAAGTCGTTTCTCGAATGTACTTTTATTAAGAAGCTGCCACGAAAGTATTCATATTAAGGATTTTATTAGAGATGTAATATAGATTTACAAACCCAAATATATATAAGGAGTTACATAACGTTCCAAATTTTCTACTCCAATCCAATATTTATTTATTTTGGTTTAAATTTCCTACTGGGCTGCTCCCATTCTCTCGTTCTCACTTATACACTCACATTTTTCATTCTGGACAGCACTGACATATATGTATGTATATGTGTATTATATATTAGAAGAGTATAGAAAGCGCAATACCCAACACTCCCACTCGCTTTCGCATCAAAAAGAAAAACGATCAATTGTCGGACAACGTACATTGATTTATAAACGTACTGAATTTTTCCTTCGGCAAAGCTTAAGTCGAAACATCGGCAAGCTGTTCTTCGGTAGGCACGAACTCCACGCTGATTTTACACTCTCGTTGCATATAACACGTGCATGATGCAAAGAATAATGAGATGGCGCCCATCGTGGTCCCGTTACTTTGCGCTCAGCGAATTTGACAACTAGTTACGTGATTTTAGCTCCAGTATGGCCAGATTACCATTTTCGTAACTTGATTTATCATTTTTTTTTTTTTGTTATTTTTATTATTTTTTGTCTCGGAGTTTTAGTTCATTCCACATGACATTTTTCTAGCCTATTCTAATTAAAGGAATGTTTATAATTTTGTAAAATATACATTTTTTAATAATTATTTAAATAATTCACTCAGTTTTATTTAGCTTTACTTTTTTTTAATATCTGGTGGCATTGCCCGCGATTGCCGGTGTTGTTGGTGTTCTTCTGCTTTCGGCAGTCAAATCTCTCTCTCGCTACTGCAGAGTTGCCTAGCTTTGGATATACAAACGCACTAAATGCCCATTTAAAGAAAATAAAACACGAAATTTTTATTGAATTACTCAAAGAACTTTGTATGCGTGACAAATTGTCTGTAGAATGTGCGTTTTTTTTAAATAAATGTGTTATGCTTATGTACAATTTAATTTGAGTTTTTTTTGTTAAGCGAGACTCTTTTATTAAGGGAACGACTTTTTTGCTATATTTGAAGTTATGTAACTAGATAAGGTACTCTTTCTGTAAAAATGTCAGTATGGTTTCTTTAGTATTTTCTGGTATTTTGTTGCTTATTTTTACTATGAATACACCTCTTGATGCTCTATGTCTCACTAAGGATTGATGACCGGAAGAAACGATTACACCTCTATGGTTTTAATTCGCATTCAATAAATTCAAAGGCTTTTTAAAATGTGTAAAAAGGTTTTCAATCTTAAGAAGAGTTGAGAGATAGGCATTTAATATTTTTGCATAACCTGCAATGGAGCCAAAAATTAAATTTGCACTTTCAAATTATCAAATTTTATAGGAGTAAAAAAATTTTCATTAGCACTAAAATCTTCTCAGAGTGGCCTTTTTTAAACTTCTTTTGTATAATAATACAGTTTTTTTTAACCTAAAGTTTCGCTAGCCTTAAATTAAAAACAAAAAGAAACAAACACCAAACTTAAAAATTGTCGCATTTTCGGTATAAAAAAGCACTAAATTTATTGCGAAGAGCAAATGGTTGGCAATACTGCACAACTCAGCAAACGTGACGTCACGTACGCTCTGATGGGCGCAATCTTGTTTCTATCATTCTTGTAACACGTGTAGAAATATTGAATGTCGATATGTTTTGTTCTCTTCGACGACTCCGGACTTTTAACTAATGCGATTGCTCTTTGGTTGTCGCATTTAATTACCGCAGGATTGCTCTGTTTATATCCCAAGTCTGTCAAAAGTTTGCGTAACCACACAGCGTTTCTTGTTGCTTCACAAAGAGTAACAAATTCAGCCTCAGTCGTAGAGGTTGCTGTCACACTTTGTTTTTTAGAACTCCATGCTATTGATCCACCATTTAGGAATGCTATCCAACCTGATGTACTGCGACGAGTGTCAACATCACCACCCCAGTCAGAATCACAAAAGAAGCTTAATACTGCATCATGAGTACCAGATTTAAAAATTATGCCACGCTCTTGTGAACCCTTCAAAAACTTAAAAATTCGTTTAATTCCGTTCCAGTGAATTTCAGTAGGATGTTCCATAAATCTGCTTAGCACACCAACTGAATATGCAATGCAGAGAACGTTAATGTATAGAGAAGTCTCAATGACAGGAACGTATGGAATTTCGAGGGGTACTCGTCTCGCGAAGACAATTTCACCATATCCACATTTTTCAACAAAAATTAACAGTAAGGGGCTGAATTATGTAAATTTAGCAGCAGTCGATAAGAATTTCTTGGTGATTAGAAGCAAAGAATGTTAGGTAGCTTTTTAATATGACCTATATATTTGAATTTTTCCAAATCATCCAAAATTATATACATATGTAGTTAGTCTGTATGTCTGGTGTCTGTAAAACTTTGTTCAATTCCCTTCATCTGAATCAAAATCCTCTATAGAAAAGGCCTCATTACCAGGCGCACAGGAAGATGGCATATGCAAATGTAAATTTGTGAATTTGTGAATTTATATACATTTGCGCATATGTATATGTTGTGTGTATGTATGCTCACTAGCGACAGCTCAAAATAAAACGGTAAACTTCTCAAGAAATCCAGCGCGCACTCATGGCGCAGCGCATATTCATAGGCACAGCATTGTACATATACACAAATTTACGTACATATATTGATGCATACATATGTACGATGCCGCGGGCACTCGACTTGACAAAAATTCAAGATTTATCAAATATTGGCAAATAATTCTACGCGAAATATTCCAATATTGACTATTTTCGAATTGTCGAGAAAATTGGCATATGGGCGGCTCGTTTTATGAATGAAAGTTCTTGCTCTTAGAACTATGAGCTCGAATTTATCAATGAATTTTTTGATGATGAGTTTTTGTTGTACAGTGCAATAGTTGAAACTGTTCGGCGCCGCCGCGACTATTCAGCGCTATGGCAACTAGAATGATGGCCGCTACGCCTGCGTCTATGACTGCATTTTGTTCTTGTAGTCGCTAGGCATAGAATTTTAGCTTTGAACGACATACGCATTTTGAGGAATAAAGTGAGTGCCCTGTGTGTGCGGTTGTATGCACATGCATATGTTTATATTAATAAGCATTGTTTTGCTTGAATTCAATTCACACATTTATATTTGCATATGCCATCTTCCTGTGTGCCTGGTAATGAAGCGTTTTGTATACAGAATTTTTTGATTTGTTTGCAGGGATATGGGCACCATATATGTACATGAATTTCAAAAGAAATTTGTTTTGCATTTGTGAGGCAGGAATTTGATCATTCGGTTATTTACATGAAATATAAGGCGATGCTCGTGAGGTAGGTTATGCTGCTTCAGTGCATACATATGCGTGCAACACTAGATTTATTAAAGATGCAATAGAACTTAGTTGTCCCATATACATATGTATGCAAATATGTTTCTTTGAAGTTTTATTTTATTTATTTTAAATTTCAAAGTTTTATACTATCTATAAAATGCATACATATATGAATTATTCCCTGTAAAATACATATGTAAATTGAAAAAAATTCGTTTGGCAAAGGAACAAAAAATGCATATTCAAATGTAAATACATATGTATGTCGATATACCAAAACACTTGTATGCTATGAATTAATTTCGACTCAAAATATTAGTAAAAATTTTCATCAAATTTGTTTAGTTTTAAATTTACTAAAACGAACATACCAAAATGTGAGAGGTAAATTAAATCAAAATATTAAAGTTACTTTGATTTGAAATGTTGGCGCATATAATAAATTCAATCATTTTTTCTTCATCACCTTTGTTTGAAAATACAAATTGAATAAATTTTCGTTTACCAAGGGAACATAAAAATGCATAAGCAAAAATGCCTTGCAAAATGCCGTCGGCATTCGTCAATTTGATTTCATACAGAAACCAAAAACTGAGCAGAGCCAATGTACTTGTACATAATTCACTTTAATCAGCTCTGTTAAGAACTTCCCCGCTGTCGAGTTAAGCGAGGTGAAATAGTGTTCGCGGTTTCACTTCATTTTTGACAATTCACACTATTCGTAGCTCGTGAGAATTCTCTATATTTAACGTTCTCTGTGCAATGTCAGGCCGCGTTATAATCATTAAGTACATGAGCGAACCTCTCGAAACGGAAATTTCTTCATATGTTGTTGTTCCCTCTCTGCTTTTTGTATATGCGCTCTGAAAAATTTTAAGTTTACGTTTTTTCCGATTTCTTAAGATTTGGAAACCAATTAAAAATTCCGCTTCTTTAAATATAATTTCAAACTCCGAATTTAGATCTGAAAAAAAAAAAACGTTTTAATAAATGGTTTATTATTTCCACAAAGTAAAACATTGTCCACATAAAGTGCTAGAAAAAAAGGAATTGAGTTTTTATTGAAAATGAAAACGCATGGATCTGCAGTAGATTGATAAAATCCATGATTTCGCAAAAATTCAACAATCCGTTTGTTCCATTGCCTTGATGCTTGTTTAAGACCATATAAACCCTTTTTAAGTAAAAATACTATGTCATCTTCCTCAAATCCGTACGGCGGCTCCATGAAAATGGTTTCTTCTACAACGCCATGTAAAAATGCAGTCTTGATATCGAAAATCTCGAAATCCTGTGCTGTTGCAATTGCTAAAATTGCTCTCACTGATTCGTATCGTACAACAGGTAAAAAAACATCAGTATAATCAACACCACCTTTTTGTGCACAACCTCTTACAATGAGTTTGGCTTTGAAGCGCTCTATATCTCCATTGGCTTTAATTCTTTTTGAACACCCACCGATTTGAAATTACGTGCATATCATGCGTGCGTGAAACAAGAGTATAAATATTTGTTTTGTGCAAAGCTTTTATTTCCTCCGGCAGAGCAGCAAGCCACATGTTTGCGTCTTTACAGTTCAAAGCTTCTTCTAAATCTGTAGGTTCAATTTCAGCTATACAAACTTCTCCCACTGCTTCGTTTCCATTGCGAATTTCGTTAGCTTCTTTCAAGGTGGATTTATTAAGGTGACAGCATTCACCCAGCTGATTTTTTCACCGTAGGTATGGCTTACGTCAAAATGATATGCTTTGATTATATATATTGGTATTTTTGCATTCGTATGTTTACATTTGCTTGCTGATTTTGACGTGATGGTTGGGCCAAACGCAACAACAAATACATGTAGGGTTTTACTTATATGTGTTTGCTGTCACCTGTAATAAATTCGCCTTGGCTTCTTTGTTGCGAGTTCGTGTAAAGTATGGACTTCGAGGAATTGGAACTCTCGCATTTTTATAAATTTTTCGTTCACTCTCATTTTCGGTTAGTTTTACTTCTTTTTCTATATGTTTTGGCTCTCTTACAAGGTGGATTTATTAAGGTGACAGCATTCATCCAGCTGAATTTTTCGCCGTAGGTATGGCTTACGTCAAAATGATATGCTTTGTTTGTATGTATTGGTATGTTCACATTCGTATGTTTACATTTGATTACTGATTTTGACGTGATGCTTGGACCAAACGCAACAACAAATACATGTAGGGTTTTACTTTGTGTTTGCTGTCACCTGTAATAAATTCGCCTTGGTTCTCTTACTTCATATACGCAGTCAAGGCACTCGTTGAATATTACATCTCTTCTTATGAGAATCTTTCTTCCGTATGGCTCGCAAATTCTGTACGTCTTACTTGCGTCGTTATAACCAATCATCACACCTTTCGTAGAATTTTTCTCCCACTTTGCTCTCTGTTCTTTTGGAATATACGCTGCCAAAAACACGAAGATGCGATGCTGAGGGTTTCGTGCCAAACCGTTTTTCATATGGCGTCATTCCTCCAATGACTTTTGTTGTTTTAAATATACAGCAGTATTAGCAGAGAACGTAAATTCATAGAGAAAGCGCGGTCACGGCCCGTTCCTCATTTTGGGCTCTAACAAATCACGGGTAAGAAATTCAAATCAGAAATTACTTCAGCACAAGTTAACAGTAGGAAATTAATTAATATGGCTGCCGGAGAGAAATGAGAGGGAGAGAGTGATACGCAAGTGTGAAAAAATGTAGTTTACATTAGCTTACATTTGCTTGCGTACAGAATAGATTTGTTCATTTGATATGTCCATATGATTGGTATGCACGTTTACAGATTTATTCTCTTTGGTTTTTTATGAAAATTGCGCGTAATTGTATGTACGCATGTTTATATACATATATTAGCATAGGACATATGTATGTATGTAATTAGGTTATGAAAATTGCGCGAAATTTCTTTTCAACAGCAACAAAATTTAAAATTTATTTTCCTTGGAAAGTTAAACCAAGATTGTCTAGAAAATTTCTTTTATCGGGTCCGAGCTAGTCAGGGTATTAATACTCATCCCACAGTCCACGAAGTGCAGTACATAGTAGCGCGATTGATATCTATGAAAATTTTACGACAGCGGTTCGAAAACAAAGGCAATAATTGCGAAGATGATGATAATATTAATTTAGACTGGAATTTAGGGACTGAGGATCATCATCTGGAGGAAGAAGTAGGAGAACCGCTATGTGAGCAACTCGTTTTAGAAAATATAGAGGTAGCAGACGAGAATTTTGCCGAAAAACCAAATATAGCTGAGGTGCAGGTGCAGCGTTATTACAGTGGGTATGGTATTTACCAAAAATTACTGTGTAAGCTAAAATGCGACAAATGCGCCCACATTATGATGAAAACACAAGGAGACTTAAAATTTCATTCCGAAGCCCTGATAAGGTCTAAAAATTTCACGGATCACACCGATTTGAGACTGTTGAATCCTGAAGACAGGGTATTCGAAGTGTGTCGCCTTCAGATGATGTGGTACCGTCAGCTTTTTGCAAAATATGCTCACGTAGGTAATATTCGCAATGTAATGTTGCCAGTTATAAAACAAAAAACCGAAGAAGTATTTCTCCATTGGTTCGCAATATCTGGCGAATGCAAGATCATCGCATCAAGCTACTCGACTTTTTTATATATGTATTTCTATTCAAAAATGCAAAATGGGTTTTACGGCAAAAAATACCCAAGTTAGGTGTCAGCAGCGCAACTAAAAAAACTAAAAAAGTTGTCGTACGTTGCAGGTCAGGGTCCAACAAGGTGAGTCGCACAGGTCCTTAGGGTAAGTAAAACCAGCGTTTATTTATTGTTTATTCTAATATGTATTTATTTATATTTATTTTTCCTATTTTCCAGATTTTTTTATTTTTCAGATTTTTCTCCATCTTTCAGATTTTTCTCTATCTTGCAGCTTTTCCTTTTATCTTCTTTTTCAGGTAGCACCTGAGCCTAGATTTTTAAACCTGTACAACTTTCACTTAATCACGATGGATTGAGATTAGTGTTTTAAAACTCAGGTAAATCGCAATGACTTAATCGATGTCAATATCGAAGTCGTGTGAGAAATTGTTATAATATGAGAACAATTTCGTAATTCGTGCTTTCAGAATTTTATATATTATATTTTCTTTCATTTCAGGAAATGTACAATAAATACCTATTATTTATAGTATTGTAATATATATATACTATATATGAGTAGTTAACTTACTTGTTGATAAAAATAAAAAATAGAGATTAAAAAAACTAGTGTTTCAATTTTCTTAAGGATAATAATATTTATTTGGTAAGAAGAACTTAAATTAACATATACCAATAATATTATTCGACAGGATTTCCTTACAAAATCAATATATTCGTTCAGCTAAATCAAAAGAATATCTGCATATGAAAAATCGCTCATATGGACGTGCAAAAGCAAACACGCATATACATAAATACATGCATACAAACTTCCATAGACATACATACATATGGATTCTCAATTGACGAAGTTGTGTTCAGAGAGGTGTCCGGAAAAAAAAAATCAAAATATATAGGATATATAAAGCCCTTAGTTGGGATTCCATAAGTAACCTACCCGGGAAGTGCGTTATAAAGTCTGTACGTAGTCGCGAGTGTCGGCGTAGTTCTACTGTGCATTGCCAGGAATCTTAAAACAAAATTCAATTTGGCTGTGAAAGTTTTCACAAAATTAACAATTTGAGTGAGTGCTTTCGCACGTGAACGAGATAGCAAAGACATCAAAACGCTTTGGTAAACTGTCGAATACAGCTGAGCTCGTCACCCAAAAGTGGAACAGGTCTAGGCGTACAGGTGTTAGCTAAGATCGAAACCACAAGTGCAGTATAGTGCAGTCATGCAGTATAACGCAGGGCGCAGGTAGTGAAGTGCGATTTGTGGATTAGGGAGGTTCTAAGCCTGATAAAAAAAAAAAAAATTTATTAATATATAAGCAAAATTTATAATAAATACATTAAGACTACATTAATTATCGATAATAATAATTTATAATAAATTATAATAATAAACAATCATAATAAATATTAATAATAAATAAATTATAATGTTAACTGCTCGCACTCCGCCGCCAGGCGGTGGAATAACGTCTAAAAACACTAAAACCTTCGATATAACAGTCTTAATACAAAAACTAAACGATTTAGAAGCACTTTGTCGTGAATTAAAAGACGAAAATGAGAAACCTAAGCTTGAAAATAGAAGTTTTACTAGTGCTTATGCTTCCAAACAAACAAATAACCAGGTCAAAGTAACATATGAAACTGATGAAGAGGAATTAGCTTTAGAAACCGATTGGATTTTAAAGAAAAATAAAAGACCCAATAAGAAACGGAAAGCTGAAGGATCTCCTGTATATCTAGTATCCGATAAGCACACTGTAAACGATCCCCCCGTGTTTGAAATCTCCGCCGCGAAAAATGGCAACCAAAAATATGAACCTCGTCCTCCGCCTATCATGGTATCAAATATCACTAACTATCAAAAACTAAGTATCGCAATAGAAAATTTGATTAAAAACCCATTCACTCTAAAATTATTAAACAATGATATATACAAAATAAATGTTACACACAGTGACGACTATAGGTCAGTAACTAAAATGCTAACAGAATCAGAAATATCCTGGTTTTCGTACCAAAATAAGCAAACGCGACCAATTAAAGTGATGATAAAAAACCTGCATCACACTTGTGAACCTGAAGCAATTATAGCTGACCTAAATGATCAAGGCTTTAACGTTTTAAATGCTGTGAACAAGCTAAAATGGAAAAGTAAAGAACCTTTAAATATGTTTATGGTTACTTTTGATCCCAGTGAAGATATCAACAAGATTTACAAAATAAACCATGTCCTCCACTCAATCGTTGTTATTGAACCTGTCAAAGCATCAAATCTGATTCCCCAATGCAAAAGTTGTCAAGCATTTGGTCATACCAAGAACTACTGTAACAAAACTCCAAGATGTGTAAAGTGCAGTGGAAAACATAGTACATTTGAATGTAAAAAAACCGTCAGACCAAAACCCAAAGTGTTGCAACTGCGGGGAAAACCATCCCGCTAATTACAGGGGATGTATAGTCGCGAAAGAATTGCAAAAAATCCGTGATAAGAACAGGAATAAACAACAAATGCCAAATCATAGTAATAAAGTTATCGATACTATAAATAAAGTTACTAAAATAAATGCTGTGAAAACAAAAAAACCATCTTTTGCTGAAATTCTCAAAGAAGATAAGAAGATTGCGATATCAAACAAAATAACAAACAATGACCAGATTCTTGCCCAAATACTTCTCAAATTGAATAATCAAGAAGATTTCAACAAAAGCCTCCATAAACGGTTAAATGATCTTGAAAAACAAATACTGTCCAAAGGTAACAAACACAATGACTGATATGCTGAGAATTATGGCATGGAATGCGAATGGCTTAAAAAATCACAAAAATGAATTACAAATTTTATTAGAATTAGAACATATTGACGTCTGTCTTATTTCTGAAACGCACTTTACCAAACAATCGCACATTGAATTCAAGCATTATAATATCTACCACACTACACACCCAAGCAACTGTCCAAGGGGTGGTAGTGCCGTAATTATTAAGAAAAATATTGAGCAGTACGAAGATTTCAATTTAAGTACAGAAATATTCCAAGCCACAACTGTAACAATCCAAACAAAAAACCAACCACTTTCAATCACTGCCATATATTGTCCACCAAGATACAATATATCTTCAGAAGAATACAAGAAACTCATCAACATGCACAAATTTAAGTTCGTAATTGGTGGAGATTTTAACGCAAAAAATGTTCATTGGGGATCACGTTTAACCACAGTGAAAGGACGTGAGTTGTACAAAGCAGCGCGAGAAACTGGATGTGACTTCATTTCTACGGCGAAACCAACATATTGGCCAACTGATGTCAATAAAACTCCGGACCTGATCGACTTTTTCATTGTAAAAAAACTGTCAACGAATTTTATTCAAATAGCCGAAGGTTCTGATCTCAATTCTGATCATTCACCAATATTCTTAACTATCAGTGAAACAATAATCGAGAAAGAAAGTAAACCGACGCTCAATAATAAAAATACTGACTGGAAATCCTTTGCAAAAATTCTTCAAAACATTCAACAAAATGATTTTCTTAGTAACCACCAAAGATCAACTAGAAGAAGAACTTCAAAGGTTTGTCCAAGAAATCCAGAAAGCTGCCTGGATGAGTACACCCAATTTCAAAAGGGTAACAAATGGAGCTAACTACCCCAAAGAAATTAAGCAGCTCATCACAAACAAAAGAAAATTACGACGAAAATGGCAACATACTCGTTCCCCTAGTGACAAAACCAAGCTCAACAAAGCATCACAAGAATTAAATAATGAAATAAATTGTATTAAAAATGAATCAATAAATCAATACCTTTCAAGCTTGAGATCTGATAAAAAAGGTGACTACTCACTTTGGAAGTGTACTAAATATTTGAAAAGACCAAATTGTCATGTTCCTCCAATCAAAAGAGATAATAATACATGGGCAAAAAATGACAAAGACAAGGCAGTAGCTTTTGCAAAACACTTAACAGAAACTTTCCAACCCAACGAAAATCAATCTGACAATTTGTATACTCATACTGTAGATGAAAACACTCCTATTTCATTCATTACTATAAAAGAACTCAA
Organism: Anastrepha obliqua; assembly: GCF_027943255.1. Lineage (NCBI taxonomy): Eukaryota > Metazoa > Arthropoda > Insecta > Diptera > Tephritidae > Anastrepha > Anastrepha obliqua. The sequence continues at coordinate 39,678,194 of NC_072897.1, read as the reverse complement.
AAGGGAAATAAAACAACTAAAAGATAAAAAAGCGCCCGGATTCGATTTAATTACAGCTGAGGTTTTAAAAAAGTTACCCTACATAAGTTTGGTTAAATTAGTAAAGTTATTTAATCATTCAATTCAGCTTCACTATGTTCCAACCCTGTGGAAAGTTGCGGAAATGATAATGATTCCGAAACCGGGAAAAGATCTACATCTTGTTTCCTCGTACAGACCAATCTCGTTGCTGCCTCAAATTGGTAAGCTATTTGAAAAGCTCATCCTCAATCGGTTGACGCCAATTATCGACTCTAAAGATTTGTTACCTTCGCATCAATTTGGCTTTCGGTGTAAGCACTCAACCATCGATCAGGTGCATAGAATCACAGCCGAAATTGAAAACTCTTTTGAACAGAATAACGTGTGTTCAGCAGTATTCTTGGACGTCGCACAAGCTTTCGACAAGGTTTGGCATGACGGTTTAAATAACAAACTAAATACCTGCCTTCCAAGCGGTTTTTGCGCCCTCCTAAAGTCGTATCTGAGTGAACGCTACTTTCGCGTTAAACAAGGAAATGAATACTCTGACCTTGAAGAAATAAATGCTGGTGTGCCGCAAGGAAGCATTCTTGGTCCGCTCTTATACCTTTTATACACCAGAGACTTGCCGATACCCTCGAATAGCTTGATCGCCACTTTCGCCGACGACACTGCCATCCTAGCAATTGGAAAAAGTGCTGAAGAAGCTGCAACCAAACTTCAAATTGCAACAAACGCTATTGAAGAATGGACGAAGACTTGGCGCATAAAATTGAACAATACCAAGTCAATACATGTAAACTTCACCAACAAAAAAGTGAATCATTATCCAATAATGCTGCTAGGTGCCGCAATACCACATGCAAACACTGCAAAATACCTTGGCATGACGCTTGATGCTAAGCTTCGATGGAAGGAGCATATAAAACTTAAACGGCATGAAATCCATCTGAAGGTAATACAAATTAAATGGCTAATTGGACGAAGATCAAAGCTATCCATATATAACAAAATAGCGATATATAAACAAATTATAAAACCAGTGTGGTCCTATGGCGCGCAATTATGGGATTGCGCCAGTCAAAGTAATATAAATATACTTCAACGACTCCAGAATAAAATCCTTCGAGATATTCTCAACGCATCTTGGTTCGTTCGCAATAAGGATATTCATCGTGACCTCAATATCCCTACGGTCGCTGAAGAAATTAAAAAACAAGCAGAAGCCCACTCCCATAGACTTCAAAGGCACGTGAACGAGGAAGCTAGCAATCTGCTCAACACCTCAGGCCTAACTCGACGACTGCATCGAATTAAACCACATGATCTGGCATGATGGCTGTTAACTTAAGGAAGGGACTATGAAAATCTCTTCACAAAATTTTATTTATGTTACCAAAATTGTACTGCTCGTTAGTTTATCTGTAACTAGTTGCAGTGCCAACAAACATTGTTATGTATTTTATATTGTATCTATGTTTGTAATAAAAAAAAAAAAAAAAAAAAAAAAAATACATACATACATGAGGCTGCGAGCACTTGCGACAGAAAATATATTTCGATTTGCTTTTGCTGTCAATAATTTAGAACACAAATTTACATACATATATTGATACATACATATGTACGGAGCCGCGGCCACTCGACTTGACAAAAATTCAAGATTTACCAAATATTGGCAAATAATTCAACGCGAAATATTCCAATATTGACTATTTTCGAACGGTCGAAATAATCCATTTGCGCATGCAAAATGCCGACGGCAAATAAGCATGAAAGAAAAATGTACAAGGCTGCTGTTATTTTCTTTTCCCAAACACCAAATCATGGCATTTTACAGTTCAATGCAAACGCTATATTTATTTCTGTTGACTACGCTCCGCTATGTTAACTCTCTTCTGTTAACTTTTCCAAGGCCGTGGTGAAATAATAAAACTTTCTTACCCGCTTTTTGTTAGCATTTGACATTTAATCTGCCCATTCGTTCCTGAGCCTTCTCTATCAATTTACGTTCTGTGGTATTAGATGCTTCTGCCCACAAATGTAGAGTCAAATTTTTCATGTGCAACATCGCTTTAGCACATTCTACTATCGTTCTATTTTGCCTATAAAGCCATTTTGCTCAGGTGCTCTTGGAGTCGTTATCTTCTGCTTAATGACTTTCTTCAGAAGTAATTTGTCTACGGACTCATTGCAAAACTCCAGTCCATCATCAGATCGTAAACGTTTGACTCAACGCCCATCTGCTTCAACATCAGAGCAAAATTTCACCAAATTCTCCAATACGTCTGTTTTATATTTCAAAAAATAAATAGAACTGTACCTCGAATAATCACCTTTTAAAAGCATGAAATAATTAGCCCGTCATTTGAAGGCGTGCTCATCTTACCACAAAGGTCAACATGAAATACTTCACCAGCCTTAGATGAACGTTTCGTACGGATTTAGGGAAACTGAAGCGATGCTGTTTTCCGTAAACACAACCTTCACAAAACAGATTTGCTTCACGTGTGTTGTCAATGTGAAGATCTTTTACAATTTCTTTAGCCGACATTTCTCTTAGAGTTTCGAAGATTACATGGCCTAAACGCTCATGCCATTCACGCAATTATGTTGTTGCTACTTGTAATTCCCTTTTTTTAAGCACCCTTATATGCATTTTATAAAATCTGTCTTCGCATTCTCCATTATCTATCATAGCGCCATTTTTCTGAAAGTAGACTAGTTTTCCACCTTCTGCACAAATTACTTTAAAATCTTTCTCTGTCACTATAGATACAGATATAAAATTTCGATCCAAATTGGGTACATGCAAAACATCTTTATTCAAACAAACCTCTTTTGACATTCCCGTTTGAACTTTTATGTCACCCATACCCTTTACTTCCACCTTTTGCCGTCACAAACTTTAACTTGGCATACGCCTTCGGAAAACGCTTTAAAATTATGGAACAATTCACCTTGAAACGACATATAATCAGTAGCTCCCGAGTCGGCGTACCACTCATCTCTGATTTTCCCTTCTGCATTCTTCGAATGTAAAACGAATAAATGTTTTGCTTCTCCACCTAGCATACTAGCACTAGCTTTTGCTGTAGTCTTTTTCTGAACTGACATAGAATGACTATCAGACCTCTCGTTAAAACCTCTTTGCTTGCTCGCCTGCTGTCGTTAATAGCATTCACTGGCCCAATGCCCTTGTTTTCCACAAAAATTGCACTTGCCTGGTCGTCTTTTTGCCTTGTTGCCTTGTTGCCTTGAAGTACATACGCAGTTTTTGCTTCTTTGCTTTCGTCGGTTGAACGCGCATTGATGAGAGACTCCTCATTTATCAGGTAATCTGTGAGGCGATCCATATTTTGTTCAGCTCGCGGAAGGGTGGTAAACTGCTTAATATTTTTGCTATTACACTGTGTGACAAAAAAAAAAAATTAAATATACTTTTATGAAGACCTAGCACAACTTGTGGCTATAGTAAAACTAAACAAAATTGTATAGGAGAAATTTCCAATACACCCCCAAAATCTCATTTTATGGCCATAAAACCGTTTTTCAGTAGGCTGATGTGAAGAATCACTCCTAATTTCGCCAATTTCCATCCGATTTCAAATTTGTTTTTTTAGTTCGAAAGAACAAAAACAAGCCTTTTTGACAGTGTGTTGACAATTTTTCTGAAATGACAACTGACGAGACTGTAGGCGGAAGTATTTGGCATTTTTTTATTTTTTTTCTATTTTTTCAACTTTGACATAATTTTTACGATATTATCCGATATTGAGGATTTTTTTTAGTGCACTACTGTTATAGTAAATTTTGCGTCGAATGAGCTATATTTGACAGTAATTGAATTGAAATTAATAGAGTTGTGTGAGTTTTAAGATTTTTTTTTTTTTTACTAATTTGGTATGTAGGCATCGAAGCATGAAAATGATAACAAGTGTCATTATAAACACATAATATTTATTGGAGTATTGTGCAGTGCAGCACTGTACGGTATGGTACGGTGCAGTACACAACGGAACTGGTTCCAAACTTAAAAATGCATTGGAAACGGCCCTTTGGAGTTTAGTATGGTACGGAACATTTGTCATTCTCTTCATCAGTTTTGAATACTTCTCTGTATGAAATTCGATCATCATCATTCATCTGAAGTCGTCATCAACTAAATTCTATTGTTTAAATCGAGAAGCGAACGTTTCAAACTGTCTTCCCGATAGAAGTAAATCACGAGAAAGGTCCTGAAAATCTGAATTTGATACAATGTGTCGTTCTGAAGACTTAGAACCAGACGGAAAGTATGCTTCATCATCAGGTTTATTGTTATCAGTTTGATCGTCATCAGCAATGAGTTGAACTTCCTTCAGTTCCTGCAGTTGAGTCAATCATATCATCCAAGACTACGAGGTTCTTAACAGTTGCAACATCAGCATACTTTATGTGCTTTCGAGCTTTATAATGATGACCGTTTACGTCCGTTTTATAAAAATAACAATCATCTGGTTTATGATAAGGCTGATGATGCCACATCATCGGAGAATATTGAGAAATTCGACTTTTCTGGCAACGTTTTGATTTATATCTCTTGAATATCAATGAAACAAACAATAAAACTTTAATCTTACTTTGTTAATCAATGTACAGTGTGAACTTAGGTACACTTGGGAGCTTTTTCATATTTCCATTGAAAAAAAATGTGCTAATATATAATATGTCAGATATTTTCGTAAGTTCTAACCAGTTCTGTTATATGCAGTACAGTGTACTCTTATGTATACATATATACTCCAATAAATATTACGTATCTATAATAACGCATCAAAAAACGCCCTTATTCCCATTTAGCGTAAAGTTATACCTACATACCAAATTAGTAAAAAAAAAATGAAATCTTAAAACTCACACTGCTCTATTAATTTTAATTCAATTACAGTCAAATATAGCTCATTCGAAGCAAAATTAACAAATTAACTATAACAGTAGTGTACTAAAAAAAATCCTCAATATCGGATAATATCGTAAAAATTATGTCAAAGTTGAAAAAATAGAGAAAAAATTAAAAAGTTTCAAATACTTCCGCCTATAGTCTCGTCAGTTGTCATTTCAGAAAAATTGTCAACACACTGTCAAAAAGGCTTGTTTTTGTTCTTTCGAACTAAAAAAACAAATTTGAAATCGGATGGAAATTGGCGAAGTTAGGAGTGATTCTTCACATCAACCTACTGAAAAACGGTTTTATGGCCATAAAACGAGATTTTGGGGGTGTATTGGAAATTTCTCCTATACCATTTTTCTTAGTTTTACTATAGCCACAAGTTGTGCTAGGTCTCCATAAAAGTATAAAATCACTGTCGCACAGTGTTATCATAGGCTCCTTTTGTTCAAGATCCATATTCTTCAACCTTTGTGGAAGAGACGTTACCTTGGCACATTTTCATCGCCATCCATTGTCAATTAACCCTCGAGAACACGCGCCTCGTAAGATAGCACGGATTCTCGCGCATGAGCATTTTGCTCACTTCATGTAAGCATGTAACTTTTTAATGGATTACGATTTTTAAACATTTCATTTTTAACATAGTCATAATACCAAGTCATTTTTTTTGCAATTATGTGTTTATTTAAGAAATTCACACTGTAAAATTATGTAAATTCATTCAATCAAGACATAACCAAAAATTTTACATTCATACTTTAGTATATTAAGAAAAAAAACTCCTTGTAACAAAATAAATAAATAAAAGACAAAAATCAGTCTTCGGTAAGATTGCCATTTACGTTGCTTTCGAAGCAAGATGGGCACATATACATAACGTGTTCCGTGCAAAGTAATTTTCCACATAAAGTGCAGCCTTTTTTCGAACGTCTGTTTTTACTCCTGGGGCAAAGCACGCAAAAGTCAGGTTGTAGGTGTTGGCTTTCAGGTTCGTTTCCTGGTACAATGCGATCCATAGTATTTCTTAAATCACAGGTAAAGTTTTTATGGCCTGCCGATTAGAAATATGTGGCTTTATTAGCTCCATGGCAATTTTCTTTAGAAACGTCCTCCTCTGGGTTAAATTGCCTGTATTTGATTTGTAAATAATTTGTGCGTTTATGCCAGTAATGTCAATAAGCGTGAAAAAGAGACGCATTGGCCACCTGCAGGTTATCCTGGAAACTGAATATGTGCCTTTCGTTTGATCAACAGTGTCTACACCCCCTTTCGTCTGGTTGTAAAAGGTTATTACTTCGGGTTTGTTCTCAGATGTTTCATCATTAGCTTGGCCATCGGCATGAAGTGATGATAGCATAAATACAACTTTTTTCGTTTTTTTCACTGGAACGTAAGAGACAAGAACCTTGTTTTCTGCAAATGCAGTCATTGTATGTGGTTGCGACCTTCCTTTTGCTGAAATACATTGAGGTGGAATTTCCTTTTTATTTTTTCTTATTGTACCCACAATGGTCGTTTCTATATTGTTTGTATAGTTCATCTGCTAAAGGTATTGAAGTAAAATAATTATCCATGGTAATGTTTCTGTCATTATTCAAAATTGGGGCAGCAACCCTTTTCACAACCCGAGGTTTTCAACAAAAAAGATAAATCAAGAAATACTTACATTGTTTCTCGCGCAATGAGCAAAATGCCGCTCTCAAAAATCAACCGTCTACCTACACGTCCGATCGTGCACTAATCGAAAGAAATGCTCCTCAATGTACGAAGCACAACTACTAGCGAAGTTACTCACCACAATTAGTGCCAGAAATACATAGAACATAAAAATTTCGCGAAATGAAAAATTGCTTGAGCAAAATGCTCATAGCGCGTGTTCTCGAGGGTTAATAAATTTTTCTAGTAACACCTGTGCGGACTGATCACTCTTTTCACTTGAAGACGAGACCACATCGTTGCTGCCGTTGTGCAGTTTGTCGTGTACTTTAATTGATCCAATTCCAAACCCTTCATTATAAACGCCTGCGCTTCAGCATCCTTCGCGTCCCACTCTTGTGCATTAGCTTCTGTCCTCGTGACTTTTCCCAAAACATAAACCTTTAATTTGTTTTCAGTCATGTATATCTCCATCTGACGCCGCCAAAGTTTATAACTTACGCTATTAAATCGATGAATATGATATACTCTTGATTCTGCCATTTTTGGACTTTTAGGAGCCTCGGAGCTGATATTATCTGCTATATGCTTTGTATCACTATCCAATTGAATTCACCAACAGTAGATTTTATTTGCTTTAGCGTGGGTCTGGGCCCATAACGTTTTAATTTATATATTTAACAAATAAAAACACTTTCTTATATTCGATGAACTATTATACACATAGGACGCATCTTTATTTTACAAAGATCATATGATGACTAACTCTAGGTTTGATGAACAAAAGAATTTATGTTTAAAAGCAATGAGTGAGGAAACAGTTATGAACGGCATAGTTATGAAGAGTAATGTATTCATCATTTCATGTAAGGCAAATAAAGAATATACATATATATAAATATATTATACAAGTTAACACAAAATATGTTGAAAACTCTTGATATATCTTGGCACATATGAATTCAAGTCATATTCATATTTGTTTCCCAATATTTAGTTTACACGCGCGGTCATAAAAACTATGTTGTCAGCAAATATCGTTGACAAGTGTGTTGACGACATCCGCTGCCCATATTCTCAGACAAAATTAAAACGAAATTTGAAAACGCATTTCCGTTCATAAAACTGCAGCGTCTGACTTACAATGCGAAAGCATTAACTGCAATGCTTTCGCAAAATTCCATGGAAATCCGAATAGACAGCTTATGGCTCAGGTAGTTGATAAGTTTAACATATTGTCTAAAATTAAGTCACTCTGTATTTGAACTTTAAAGAATAAACTTCGTTTTGATAACGGAAAGCATTTTTATTTCAAACATTGTCCGCGATCTTTTTCGAGAAAAGTTCGCGTTAGTTGTATTTTTTTTAAGATCTTTGTTTAAAAAGATCTAACTGGCGCCCGAGCAGCCTGGTATAAAAAATATACCACGGAACCTAAGCCTGTACGCGTCCGTCCGCAGGCACCCGTTCGTTTAGTGTATTGCAAATGAATCCTTAGTAGTGACAAACAAAACGGAAAAAATTCATGCAGTCGGAACGGTTTTAAACTAAGTAAATTTAATGATAATAAAAAATAAAAAAATAAAATCATCATAAACTTTTAAATAAAACGCGTTATTTGGTGTGAAGAATAGAACTATTCAATATAAACGCAGTGCGTTCTAATCTAAATAAACAATTGAAAAATCAACTTAAAAAAAAACAACAATACCAACAACAATACCAACAACAACACCAAGGACAACATTCAAAGACTAAAAGATAAACAAACAACTGATCTAAGGATTCATAACAAAAACCGAGAGCCCATCAAACAGTTCGATCCGGGAGAAATCGTTTATCACCTTTTTGACAATTTGCTTCTCTGCTGCAACCGAGATGCAAATTTTGAACTATACGATGTCACACCTTGTGACTATTTTTAATAGACCAGCGAGAATACAGGACGGTACATTTAAACTAATCCACATCATAGAAATAGACAAGTACAGATCCATTGTTGACGATGCACAGAACCAAATCAGACAAATTATCCCAAAATCCAATCCCTTCTTCCCACTCCTAATGCATGAAATATCCCAAATTCACAATATCCTAGAAACCATCGAACCTGTGGAATCATCCAGGAAAAAAAGAGCCATTAATATAATAGGTACTGCCTGGAAATACATCGCCGGATCTCCAGATCACGACGACTTTGAAATGGTGAAATGCGCATTAGATCAAACTATCCAAAGCAATAACCAACAAGTCATTATAAACGACATTTTTACAGAAAGGCTAGAAAACCTTACTCAAATAACAAATCAAATATCCAAGGTTATGAAGAACAATAATGATTACGTAAACGAGGCTGCACTCACTATGCAAATCAAGCTCAGGTTTACAAAAGAAGAAATAACTAACATTAAATATGCTATACAATAGGCAAAACAAAATATTATAAACTCATTTTTGTTATATAAAAAAGAAATAAAAGTGGCATTAGAAAAAATAACAAATGACAATATTGTATTTACATAAATAGAAGAAGCTCTTGAATTTGTAAGCATTAAGGTTCTGTACAATCAGAAAAAACTTTTATATGTTATTATTATCCCGCTCACTAGTAGAGAAGAATTTTATAATATTATAATTAAGCCTATAAAGAAAAATAATAGAATCATAAGTACTAAGTTTAATGAAATATTAAAGAAAAATATTGTAATAAAATATTTGGCATAAAAAATGAGTGTACTACAACGAAAAATTTTAAGATTTGTAAGAATAAGGAATTGGTAAACATATCCAACGATACTTGCATCCCACCGCTATTAAACGGAATTAATTCATCTTGTCCAATTTCTTACGGTTACCATAAACCTAAAATAGAAAATATTTCTTCAGGTGTAATCCTCCTCAATGATTTTATCGGGACAATAAATAACAAAACAGTTAATGGGACATTTTTAATCAAATTCCACAATGTTACGTTGCAAATAAATGACAAATTTTATAGCAACTTCCACTTTTGGAAGCTTCACCACCCACAATTCAGCAAACGCCGGTTGAAGATGAATTCATAAACCTATTATCCTTGGAAATGTTAAACCACTTGCATATTAATAATACCAAGCGTATCCATGAGCTTAGGTCAGACTCTGCAATCACCAAATATACAACTTATGCATTATTCATACTTTTAACTATATGTCTTATCATGATAAAGCTTTTTACAAGAAAAAAAGAAAAGGTAATTCTCCACATCATAGATCCTAACATGAAATTTATACAATCTTCGGTTGCTAGAACGAAATCATATGAGCCAAAGCCACAAAAAATTGATGACCTACCCTACTTCTAACGATTGGGGGCAATCGTTTTTAAAGGGGGAAGAGTTAACACAAAATATGTTGAAAACTCTTGATATATCTTGGCACATATGAATTCAAGTCATATTCATATTTGTTGTTGGCTCAGGTAGTTGATAAGTTTAACATATTGTCTAAAATTAAGTCACTCTGTATTTGAACTTTAAAGAATAAACTTCGTTTTGATAACGGAAAGCATTTTTATTTCAAACATTGTCCGCGATCTTTTTCGAGAAAAGTTCGCGTTAGTTGTATTTTTTTTAAGATCTTTGTTTAAAAAGATCTAACTTACACAAAGAGAATCCAGTAAATCCTACATTATGAGTGCATGTATTATACATACATATATGTATGTATGTGTGTATTATATGATATATTAGAAGAGTATAGAAAGCGCAATACTCAACAGAAATATTCCAGTATTGGCTATTTTGATTTTATATGTTCAATCTTAGATGTAAATTTTTGTCATCATTGAGAAAAAGAAAGTGTGTGGTAGTTCACGGAACCCGCACGATTGAAGTGAAACTTCTTTTATCAACAAATCAATAATTTAACTATTATTTCAATATAATGCATGCAGAAGTCATGGAAAGCATGGAATGGAATTTTATTAAACAGAATTATTTATTTATTTTAATATAAAAAGAAATGAATTTATTGTACTCAATTACATTTGGTTCTCGGCATTGTCATTATCATTATTGGATTCGTTTTCCAAAAATGAAACAAGGGCTTTATGGTAACTGAAATACGTAAAAAATGATCTACATTCTAATCTATCAAGGTATCAATGAAATACTGCATCAATGGTAGTTCCGCATCTTGTTGTTGGTACTACAAATTATCACTTATCGTACAACCGGAGGATTCCCTGTCACGGTGTTCAACAGTAGCTCTTAATTTTTTACGCTCCAAATACTCACGTTGCCGTTCAGCACCTGTTTTCGGTTTCCGTTTTTGTTGATTTGATGCCATATTTAACAGAAATCAATCAACAAAACAAAATATGTTTGTAAGATTTGCTCAAAACTACACACACACTCTATGACGCGTCTCGCGTTACTAATAATATTGTGTTTGGGATAACTGTCAACTGTTTCCACCGAAATGCGTTCGCAAAGTGTATGGTCTTTGGTATGGTAAACAGATTTATGATACATTATTTTGCGGCGACAGCACAGCGCGATAGCCCAGCGGCTAGCAATGTGGGCTTCCGATCCGAAATCCTTGGTTCGAATCACAAGAAAATTTTTTTTTTTTTTTTTTTATACATTTATTTCATTTTGTTTTATGATATGTTTATGAGCAGATTTTTTTCATGGCAGAAATACACTCGGAGGTTTGCCATTGCCTGCCGAGGGGCGACCGCTATTAGAAAAATGTTTTCATTAATTTTGCTTTCACCGAGATTCGAACCAACGACCTCTCTGTGAATTCCGAATGGTGATCACGCACCAACCCACTCGGCTACGGCGGCCGTCAATCAAATGTCATATTTACAAATTACATTCGATAAGAATGCAATAATAAACGACCGCATTACATTCACGAGGACACGCCACGCCAGTCTTTTAACAGATGGCGCTGGCATAGCGTGAGTTTTACGTAGTTTAGCGTAGTTTTACTCCTCACAGCGTTTCATCCACGCCACGCTTTTAACAGATGGCGCTGGCGTAGCGTCACATATCGATGAAACGCTATGGTTTTACTCCTCACAGCGTTTCATCCTTCGAGACAAAAGAAGTTTCACTTCAAAAATTGGCGTATGGGCGGCTCGTTTTATGAATAAAAGTATTTTGCTCATGGAAATATGAGCTCGAACTTATCAATGAATTGGTTTTTTTGTTTTGCTGTACAATAGTTGAAACTGTCCAGCGCCGCCGCGACTATTTTAGACTGTTCAGCGTCATGGCAACTCGAATCATGGCCGCTACGGCTGCGCATATTAATGCATTTTGTTCTTGTAGTCGCTAGGCATAGAATTTTAGCTTTGGACCACCTATGTACGCATTTAGAGGAATAAAGTGAGTGGAGTTTTGTGTGCAGTTGCATGTGCATGCACATGTGTATACTAACAAGCATTGTTTTGCTGGGAGTTCAGAATATAAATATGTACATAGGTTAGAGCATAATTCGCTTCAGTGCATACATACAAGATACAATTGATCCTTTTGTATTTTATTAAAATTCTTTTTTTTTAATTATCAAGGGAACATAGAAATGCAGAATCAAATGCCTTAAAAAATGCCGTCGGCCATTCGTCAATTTGATTTCCTACAGTCGCCAAAAACTGTGCAGAGCCAATATACTAAAGAGAGAATTCACGGTAATCAGCTCTGTTAAAAGTTTCGCCACACCACGGCGGCAGTTAGACTTCATTTTTGACAATTTACACTATTCGTAGCCCGTGACACTTCTGTATACATTAAGGTTCCCTGCACCAATGGATGAATGAGTATACACACATTTTTAAATATGCACATACATATGGATGTACATTTAGCGTACGTTTGCTTAGTGCTGGGCGGATACAAATCGACACGACACTTGCTTCACGATGATTTCCTTCGCTCTTCATTTTCTTGCCACCCGTTCGACCGCATCTAAAGATTGTTTGTCAAAAATTTAGTGACTATGACCCTTTGTTATTTCTTACTCAATGCTGAATACTCTATTACACTTACTTGAAAAAACAATTGTGTTCTCGAAAAACTGACTCACCCAAACATGCGTTTGTTGTAATATCCAGATTAAAGCCTATCTTGCAATCACAACGATATCCGCCAATTTCATTATTGCACACCTGGCTGCTGTCACACGCATATTCATCAACCGCACACTCATCGATGTCAACGCACACATCATGATGGTAATGAAAACCGGCGCTGCACTCATTTTCGCATTTCTCCTTGTTCGGGTCACACTTCTTCGAATTCACACTTAAGCAATGATAGCTACCGACCGTATTATGACAGTAGTCAATACTTTTACAATCGTCTGATTTGTTAGCGCACTCATCAATATCAGTGCATTTCTTGTTTACGAAGTCAAATTTATAACCACTGCTGCAACTCATCGATTCACCTTTGTTTATAGAGTTCGGTATAAAAATTAGCTTATTGTCTTCAATTCCACCTCCTTTCAATTCTCTTCCCGACATGAAATTAACATCGCTTTCGTTATGTTCATTGCCATCACCTTCCTTATTTTCTTCTAATTCTTTGACAACGTTATGCCCTATATCGGTCGGTTGTTTTGATTTTATTAGATTATATTAATTTAGTGAATTAGCAATGTTTATTTGTACATATAAATGTTTCGGAAAAATTACTACGCTCCAGAACTTTAAGCCGAACTTTACTATCCTGTTATTATTAACTAAATGATGACACTAAAGAGTTGTCGAGTGGCTAATTTGAAGATATCACCCTATGGTGAACTAATTTTTCGTAGTATGCAGTGTTAAGATGTAGGATGGACCTCATTACCCATCAGAAATGGGTTCTACGAATAATTTTACGAAAATATTATTTGTTATTGATGGATGCGTGGAGTTCATATTACTTATTCTGATACTTAGCGACATATCTGAAACAGTAATGTATATAATTTACTAAAGCAAAAGTGTTAGTTGGTAGATAACCTTAGATAAGTGATATGGCTTTCGCAAACTTCATTAGATATACATATATATTTTGGTACCATAATTATCTTTCCTCTTTTGGATCGGTTACATACCATTGTCGTTTGACAGGTATGAAGACTAACACGGACTTACAACACATAGAAATTGTAATAACCTCCTACCCCGATGGTAGTAGTCTTGCGGAGAGAGCTTGGAAGTGTATTTATTTCAGCTAGTCGCGGTGAAGTGGATAAGCCAAAAAATAGTGTGGTTCGGCCCCTTTCGATTGCTGAAATTGTACTGGTACTATACGAAAATGTTATCGAAATATCCTCTATGTACGCACTCATTATCACAATAAAACTTTTAGAATTTTATTATTTTCGAAAATTATAACAGGTAGTCTTAATGACTAGAACGACAGCAATACCGTTTTAAATTCTGGAACTAAACTTTTAGATACGAATAATAATTGTACATACATATGCATATATTAGAGCACCAATTAAAAATATGGGATATGTGCAAAAGTTTTTTTCATCTACCATTTTTGGATAGGTCATGTTTTAAAAATAAAATTTGCATAAAAAATAATCCTCTCTAGTGGCAAATAGTCATGCTAGATTGTTTTAAACCCTCAAAAATTGGTCCGAAATCTACCCAATTTTATATCGTTTTGTAACCCTTAAACTAACAATATGCTAAAATAATACTACTAAATACATACTATATAATACTTATAGTTCGTAGCGTCAAGTTCGTGTAGAATTTAAAGAATTTTTTTTATAAAATACGGCCAAAATAATTTTAGTTTGATTTATAAACATATAAACCATCAACTATTTAACATAAATAAAAATTAAAAACAACTAATCTGTTGTATATTTTTCAAGAATAAAAAATGTTCAGTTGGGATAATTTCAGAGTTCCAACTGTTTAATTGAATAAACGGCGACCGTCGTAACCGAATGGATAGAAAACGTTTTTTCTAATAGCGGCAGACAGTGGAAAATCTCTCAAATGGCAAGATTCTGCCATGAAAAGTTTATAGAAATCATCTGCCGTTCGGAAGCGGTATAAAATTGTAGATCCCTCCATTTGTAGAAAACATCAAGACGCACAACATAAATAAAAGGAGGAGCTCGGCCAAGCATCCGATAAAGAATGATCTTGTCGATTCCGATAGATTAATTATATTAAAAAACAAGAACGCCTAAATTGCAAGCCTAATTTGCGTTGAAAGACACGCATATACGCATATTGGAAAACAATTTTATGGGTGCACATATCTGTTCTTCTTGTTATTATTATTCTCCTTACACATCGAACGAAAGTTAATCTTCATGAAATATAAAAAGTTAAATTTGTTTAATTTGTTTCTGTATTGAATCTATGAAACTAAATATTTTTGAAAATTTGAAAATTTTTATTGCCTTTATATTCTACCTTTAATTGCTTCAAACACAATTAGATCCTGTCGGATGTCAAAAATATTACTTACATATATATGAAAGAAGTATATCTCCCTTGATTGTAAATAAAAATACCTATCTACACTAATCGCTTACAATTTTTAGTTTAAGCGTTACATAACAATAATTATTTGTATCAATTTTAGACTACTTTTTGAGCTTTTAAATCAATCTAGCATGGCTATTTTTCATTATTTTCAATTGAGTTCTGTAATAAATATGTAATATGTTTCTATACGTTTAAAACCTCTTGATTGCTTGCTTATATATTTTACCATTATTGATGCGGGAACAAGTCACATTATTGTCATCTAGCTTATGTCCGGGATTACATTTGCAACGATACGCCTCTTTAGTATTTTCGCAAATATGCGCACATAGGTTTGGCACTTTACCGCATATATCATCTAAGGCATTATTCAAACATAATTGTGCACTACATCTTTACGAGATCCTTTAGTTGTCTTACTTACCGTCATCTACCGGAAGTACGATTGTTCCATCACTGGCATTGTCAATTAATTCGTCACTCATATTTGGCTCCAATTCTTCTTCCGATGCATTCAAATAGTTATTGGCTTTCCTCTCTTTGCCCACATGGTCAGCATCGTTGTTATCAACTATTATGCCGCCGAAAAAATCGTAGTTGTCTCTTCTTCCGTCACAGCAAATATGATATGTTTCCATTTTATGGAAATATGAGAAGAAGGCATTTTTACAATCATTATTACTGGCCTTGACAGCTAATCCGACCTGGCAGCCACGGCAGCAATCTGTGAATGCGGTGGTATTATACTGCTCATCGCAGGGTGAACCTCGCAAAGCAGCTAAGCGTCCCGCGACACAGTATTGTTCTTCCAACTTTCGGGAGCAACAAACACCGTAAGTTGAATGGCAGAGTCCACGCCACAATGGTGGTATTGTAGTCACTTGGTAATCGTATTTCTCGCAGTTAGTTTGTTTAACAGCATATTGAATACCACTTATGCAACATTTTCTAATATGACTGACGATTTCATCTAGACAAGGTAGGAAAAACCAAGTCAAAATATACATGATTATTGTTGTCACCATATAAATATTTCGTTGTAGTTATAAAAAGAAACATTTCAGTTTTAGCACGCTTTTCCCAAATCATAATAATAAAAATATGGTGAAAGGTTCTTAGGCCAAACGTGCCCTCCATTTTGATGCTATCTCACATACCGAAGGACTTCTGACGATGACTATATTCTCGGTGGCCATATTATTACGCTAAAATGTAGTGCTTCAGAATCGGTAAACCTCATCTATCGAGAATATATTTTTATGAAAATGTCAGCTAAATTTGAATGCCACGGAGCCACGCTTACCGACTTTTGTGAATTAACATTGAATACATGGGCTTGATGGTTTGGCTTGCGTTGGGTTGAGGTTGAATGATTTAGCTACGCTTTCTTACACCGGAAGTTTAGTAATTGTGTCAAAAGCAGTCTTGGTGATAGCTATCTATGGTATATTAACAAACAATAATAGCTTTTGGAAAATTGGGTTCATAGAATGTGCTGCTATACCTCTCGAACGATTATATGAGAGAAAAGGCGAATACTAATTTAATAATGAAATATCGAAATGATCCCTGGCCATCAAAAATATTTTTGAATAAGGTTCCTTTATCTTAATCTTTAAAGAATTTTATTTTGCAATTCAATGAAAAGTATATATCTGTTGCCGGCAAGGCCGTTTCACCTAGAGCTATATGCATGAACATATATGTATATGGGTTTCACATAGTCTCATAAAGCAAAGTCTTAAAAAATTAGTGCAGTTCTGAACACACCGAACCTCGAAATTTTTGCATTTTACACAGAAGAGCTATAGAAGTAAATAGAAATTAGATGAGCAGCTATGTATGTATAACAACTCGTATGCATTGCGCTCACAGTTCTATTTTTCAACAACAAAACTTTTACACTATTGGAAAATATTACGATTTAATAGCGCTACAATATTTTATAACTTGTGAATCCCTTATTTGAATGCGCATGATTTTACTTACCGTTAGATGATATGATATGCACGAGAGCCGACAAAGTAATTAAAATAATGTGAACCCATTGACACTGACTTCGTAAGCTCCCTGATGAACGGTTGCATCTGTCATGATTTTTATCTGGTGTTACAATTCGTTTCATTTTGAACTTTGGTATTTTGTATTAATATAAATTCATTAGCATCAATTTCTCTGCGTCCACTTTTAGTTAGCACAATGTTAAACAAAATTACTTTCCATGAATTATTCTCTTGACCAAATGACTCTGGAATATTTCAAAAGTCGAGTTACGCAACACCATTTCTTTTTATTTGCGAAACGATAATCTTTTCTACATCTTATAAAAATAAAGTCCCAAAAATATATATACACACAGACCAATCTTTCTTTACCCGTGCACATTCTAGCAAAATTTAATTTAGACTGACTGTTATTTTTAAAATCAAACCAACTCACAGGCAATAAAAAGTATACCTTATAACCATTATTTATTTATGAAAAGAAATATAAATATAAATAAATCTATAACAGTAGTAAGGCAACTAGCAGCTGGGGCTATTAGCCAAGGAGTTTAAAACTTCAGACGAACGGTTGTTTATATACATATATATACTATATACCCTTATACATAGTGGCATGGTTTTATCCAATCTAAATGACATTTTTGTCAGATCCAAATATGGAGGGGAGCAATACGTGTACCAAGTTTGATCCATTATTGAGATACACACATTTACCCAAATATAGGCAAAGCACATTTTAATTTTTTTAATTTCATTTATTTGTCGGGTTCACATTGGTATTTCATATAAAAGTAATTTGGCTTGATTTATAACAGAGATATCCCATTTTTCTGTTTTGAGAATTACCGTTAAATTTTAAGTGGGCGTGTTTATTGACCGATTTCAATAATTTTCAATACCAAACTTCTTTGGATAAAGGGCAATATTTGTGCCGAGTTTCACTAAAATCAGACAGATTATGCTGTTACTTACAACCAGTACTACACACCCTATTAATAATAATACATACAACCGATTAGTGAATAAAATTGTAATATCCTCGGATCTAAGGTAAGGAGCAATATATGTACAAAGTTTGGTACGAGTTTTATTAAGTCGTTGTAGAGATACCCAAATTTTGGCGTGGCATCACCCTTTTACCAAAAATTTAATTTACTTGCAGTTATCAGGTTTTTTTTTCTTTTTCCTAAATGGTCGTTATATGACAGGCCCATTCGCCCATTTTCAATACCAAACTATCTTGTACAAAGGGTAAAATTAAATTTCCTTTCATCGTTGTGAGAATTTTGGTATTTATACATGCATATGTGTGTCTGTAACTATATCGATTCCTTTATACTGTTATAGACAACCGTTATGTAAACAAATTATAGTACACTTGGGCACAAGTATGCGGGTATACACATACATACAGTGACCGACAAAAGTCTACATACACCCCCCATTTCCACTGGATTGAAAGTTCAAAAACTCCACTGAAATGTGCTTACACAGATTTATTTGAAAGCTTTTTCTAATCATTATAAACTTAAAAAAATCCATACATTAACATAAAATAGCAAAGCTATGGCAAAAACACCTAAAACGAACATTGGCAAAAGTCTGCATACAGTATACTAACTCTAGTTAACTCTAAGTAATATTGCTTCTTAGTATATAGTTGGTCCACCATTAGCCTCAATTACAGCTTGAAGCCGTGGTGGCATCGAGGAGACTAAATTTGTTAACTCTGCAGAAGTTATATTGATCCAAGCTTCTATTAGTCGTTCTTTGAAAACTGAAGCGCTTGAAATCGGATTTTTTCTAATTTTTCGATCTAAAATTTCCCAAACATTTTCAATAACATTCAAATTTGGACTTTGCGGTAGTGTATTTTATTCGCTTGGAGCATGGTAAAGCAGCCAATCCTTCACAATGTGTTCTATGTTCTTTAGATCGTTATCTTGTTGAAAGATCCAACCTGAGTCAAGCTCTAAATCATCCACCGAAGATTTCAGATTGACTTCCAATAGGGATTTGTATCCATCGTAATTACCTTCAATAAATAACGATCCATATTACCTTGAATAAATACTAATCTTCCAACTCCGGATGCAGCAACAGCTTCCCAAACCATTATATTTCCGCCACCATGCTTCACTGTTGAAACCAAATTCTTTGGACTCAGCGCAGTATTTTTTTCCTTCACACTTTTGCTGTTCCTTCGCTACCGAATAAATGAAACTTCGACTCATCTGTAAACAAAACTGTTTGCCAAAAATCCATCCCTTTTCCATGTGTGCTTTGGCGAACTCCTGGCTAAGTTTACGGGTTTTTTCAGAAAAAAGTGGATTTTTTCGTGGTGTTCTACTATGAAAATCGTTTTGGTTCAGAGCTCTTTGAATTGTTCTTGGATGAACACACTTGTTGAATGAGCTTGCTGTATCCCCGGGCAATTTCGGAGCAGAAACTTTTAGATTTTTGTCCACTTCTTTTAGATTCAAGCTGACGCCTCTGCGAGATAGTATGCTAAGGCGGTCACTGCGCGGCTTATTTTCGGTGAAACCACTATTTTTAAAGTTTTTTACAATGGTCTGGACGACTTAAGTTTAAGACTTTTGAAATTTCGCCATTTGATTTTTTTCTTTCCTGTGCTGAATAACTAAATTTTTAACGTCAACTGATATTTCTTTTCGAGGAGCCATTGTAGATGCTTAAGTATTCAAAATGCAACTAAAATCAATATGAGCAAAGCAACAAACATAAGAAAAGGAAAGAAATAGACAAACGGTATTTTACCGTTATCACAACATAGGATATCAGAGTACAAGCTAGGAAACCGGTTTTATATGTACACTTTTGTCAACGCTGTTTTTGCGTTTTTTATCATAACTGTGTTGTGTTATGTTAAATGGATTTGTTTTAGTTAAGTCGATTAGAAAAAGATTTCAAATGAAATTGCATAAACACATTTTTAAGCAAAGTGTTTGTGCTTTGTGAGCAACGAAAGAGAGGCGTGTATGTAGACTTCTGTCGGACACGGTATAAGCGATCGAAATATTCTATTTGTATGTTTGATAAACCAATATTTCAAGGCAATCTATATTCTAAAAGTACGTTCACATATGCAGTAATTGGCAATAAAGCCACAAAATTAGTTTACCTGTTTACATATGGCAGATTACCTACAAAATTGACAATCAGCTTTTTGAAGGGTGGTAGAAATTGGTTTGGTGGAACATTTTTGTTTTTTCGTGTTTTTGATTTGTTTAATTACTATTAACGATATGCAGAAAAAATAAAGAGAAGCAATAGTTAATTTAATTGCGCAATTTGCTGGTGGTGGGATATTGGTGGAGGAAATCCGCAAACGAAGTCTACTGAAGTTGCGAAAAAGTATGGCAGCAATACGCACGAGGGTTCAAAATTTGTCGAAGCGTTTATGGACACACGTTTTTTCCTTTTATATGAATGCATAATTAACAATACCTAACAAATATTTATTAGAATTAATTATATAAACCTGTTTTCTTTGCCGGCATCCGTTTTATTTAGTTTTTACTTTGACGTTTCTACTTACAATCGTAATAATCTCTTCTTCTTAATTGGCGCGATAACCGCTTACGCGATTTTGGCCGAGTTTAACAAAGCGCGCCAGTCGTTTCTTTCTCGTGCTAAACGGCGCCTGTTGGGCACATCAAGTGAAGCCAAGTCCTTCTCCACCTGATCTTTCCAACGAAGAGGAGGCCGCCCTCTTCCTCGACTACCACCAGCTTGTACCGCATCGAATACTTTCAGAGCCGGAGCGTTTGTGTCCATTCGGGCGACATGACCCAGCCAACGTAACCACTTGGATCTGCGCTATGTCTATGTCGTCGTAAAGGTCATACAGCTCATCGTTCCATCGCCTGCGATATACGCCGTTGCCAACGTGCAAATGTCCAAAAATCTTCCGCAGAATCTTTCTCTCAAACACTCCAAGCCTCGCTTCATCGGATGTTGTCATCGTCCATGCTTCTGCGCCATACGTTAGGACGGCCATGATGAGAGGCTTGTAGAGTGTTAGTTTTGTTCGTCGAGATAGGACTTTACTACTCAATTGACTACTTAGCCCAAAGTTGCACTTGTTGGCAAGAGAGATTCTACGTTTGATTTCAAGGCTGACATTGTTATTGGTGTTAATGCTGGTTCCTAAGTATACAAAGTCTTTTACAACCTCAAAATTATAACTGTCAACAGTGACGTGGGTGCCAATACACGAGTGCGCCGACTATTTGTTTGATGACAGGAGGTACTTCGTTTTGTCCTCGTTCACCACCAAACCCATTTGCTTTGCCTCTTTATCCAGTTTGGAGAAGGCAGAACTAACAGTGCGGTTGTTAAGGCCAATGATGTCGATATCAGCGGCATTCGCCAACAATTGTACACTCTTATAAAAAATTGTGGCTGAGCGATTTAGTTTGCGGTTCGTACGATCCTCTCCAACATCAGGTTAAAGAAGTCACACGGCAGCGAATCACCCTGTCTGAAACCTTGTTTGGTATCAAACGGACGGGAGAGGTCCTTTCCAATTCTGACGGCGCTGCTGGTGTTGAGCAACGTCATCTTACATAGCCGTATTAGTTTTGCGGGGATACCAAATTTAGACATCGCGGCATACAAGTTACTCCTTTCCGTACTGTCGAATGCAGCTTTGAAGTCGACGAAAAGATGGTGTGTGTCGATTTTCCTTTCATGGGTCTTATTTGGTCGATGGTAGACTTTCCAAGACTAAGGCCACACTGATAAGGTCCAATCAGTTGGTTGACGGACATGACAGATTGCAGGATCGCCTTTCTTATGGATTAGGCAGAGCACACTTAAATTCCAATCGGCAGACATGCTTTCATCCGACCATATTTTGCATAGAAGCTGATGCATGCACCTTACCAGCTCCTCGCCGCCATGTTTGAATAGCTCAGCCGGCAGTCCGTCGGCACCCGCGGCTTTGTAGTTCTTTAGCCGCGTTATCACCATTCTCACCTCGTCATGGTCGGGTAGCGGAACGACAATTCGAGAGAGGGTTGCATCGAGAGAGGGCTCCGCTTTTCGATTGCCTACTCAGCCCCTACTCTGGTCGATAGTAGATTTACCAGACCTGAAACCAAACTGATAACCACACACTCGATGCTAAACTTCGATGGGAGGAGTTTATTAAATTTAAAAGGCATGAAATTCATCTGAAGATATTAAAAATGAAATGGCTAATGGGACGAAGCTATCCATATATAAAAAATTGCTGCATGTAAAAAAGTTATAAACCACTCATGTGGCCCTATGGCGTGCAATAATGGAGATTGCCCAGTCAAAGTACTATAAATATTCTTCAACGACTCCAGAATAAAGTCCTTCAATATATTCTCAACTCATGAAAATTCATCTGAAGATATTAAAAATGAAATGGCTAATGGGACGAAGCTATCCATATATAAAAAATTGCTGCATGTAAAAAAGTTATAAACCACTCATGTGGCCCTATGGCGTGCAATAATGGAGATTGCCCAGTCAAAGTACTATAAATATTCTTCAACGACTCCAGAATAAAGTCCTTCAATATATTCTCAACTCACCTTGGTTCGCTCGCAATAAGGGTATTCATCGTCAACTTAAGATTCCTATGGTCGCTGAAGAAATTTAAAAACAAGCAGAAGCCCACTACCTAGGTATCAAAGGCACGTGAATTACGAAGCTAGCAAACTCCTAATTACCCCAACTATTGGGCTGAATATTAAAGCTTTGATTTGCGATCAAGGGCCCGCTGTTTTAACTTTATTTAATCAATAGAAGATTATTGAAAACGAAAGCAACAAAATTTTCATGTTTGAGCTTTAACGTCATTACGAAGTTTTTTGATATTGATGAAAGAAATTCCAAATTTAAAATTTGCCCAGAATTAACGGATGCACATAATTATCAAAACTTTTTTGAAAAAATTAGCGTTTTGCGCGCAATACAAATACTGAGCAATTCGGTAGCGACTGGTATTGACATGATGCATAGTCAGAATTTATTTGGTAATGACCAAAACGTGTTAAATTGTGATAGCCCACGTAGACCTTCGTTAAAAAATCAAATGATCTTTTTGATGAACTCTATGGAAAACGTTCCCAGTGAACAAATCCATTAGGTCTCCTCTGAAACGAGATAATAGGGGCAAAGTTCAAAGACAAAGACAAATCACATCACAGCTTCTTAGTTCAATGTCTTTAATGCGTGCGTATAATACAATTAAATGTATCCAACGCTTCCGCACTACAAGAACATTGATGTTGAGATTGTGCGAGGAGTTTTTTGAACAGCATCAAAATTTAAAATTTATTTTCCTTGGAGAATTAAACCAAACCTGTTCAGAAAATTTCTTTCATCGTGTCCGAGCTAGCCAGGGTATTAATACTACATAGTAGCGTATCTATGAACATTTTACAACAGCTTTCCGAAAACAAAGGTAATAATTGCGAAGATGATGACGAGATTAATTTAGACTGGAATTTAGGGACGGAGGATCATCAGAAGTAGGAGAACCGAGAAAATGAGCAACTAGTATTAGAAAATATAGAGATAGTAAACGAAAATTTTGCCAAAGATCCAGCTGATGTACAGGTGCAGCTATGATATTTACCAGTAATTATTGTGTAAACTAAAATAATTCAAATAATGTTGTACCGTCACTTTTCGCAAAATATGCTCACGTAAGTAATATTCGCAACTCGTTGCCAATTATAAAACAAAAAACCCGAGAAGTATTTCTCCATTCTGAAAAAGTTGTCGGAGGTTGCAGGTCAGGGTCCAACAGGGTGAGATGCACAGTTCCTTAGGGCAAGTAGAACCAGCTATCTTTTGGGACTTATATATATTTATTATATGTATTTATTTGATTTATTTTAAAATTATGAATTATGAAGCGTCAACAAAATTGTTTAGGTTGCAGGTCAGGGTCCGACAAGGAGAGATGCACAGTTCCTTAGGGTAAGTAAAACCAACTATCATTTGGGATTTATATAAGTTAATGATTTACATTTCGATTTTAATTTTTAAAAAGGACAATCGGACTATTGTCCGATTCATTTGTCTTTATTCGTTTAAGCTCAACTTAAGATTAATTACATTATGTTTCTTACTTCTACATTACACCTATTTCGACCATCAATATGCTGACTGTTGTTGACTCATTATTGTTGCTGATCGATACATTTACCAATTTGATGTAAATGCTCGTGGAATGCTGATGCAGCGTCAGCGGTTATAACGAATTCACCGGATGTGTTATCGGTGCCCATAAAAACAAGATGCCATGGGGGTTGTCCAATTCGAGGTTTTGTAAGGTGTGGTGTTAACTCCTCTCTTCTTAAGTATGATTGTCCTCGATCATTAATAGAAGGGTAAGTCGTTGAATTTTACGTAGGTTGGAATGTCATTACTTTCTTGTGGCGGGCTTCCTGCTTTAGGCTTTGATACTTCTTTCTCGATGTATTGTATCTTTATTCATTTTTTCTTTAGCAAAATGAAAAGCGCAATGGTTATCACGGATGGTATGGATATTAATCCTCCGATGGATAGTGTTGCCTTTTTGAGAGAATTTATTCTATGTGTGTTGTTTATATGTAAGTCCTTTAGGGACTCGAGCGAAAGTATCTCGATATGGTCCTTCTCTAATGGAGTTGGCTGTAATATTGCCGAGATAGATGTAATTGGCATTACTTCTATATTACTATATTCTTTGTTGTTGATTCTAATTGTAGCGTTATAAAATATTACAACATGGGTTCCGTTTATCTCCTGTGCCATTTTATCGGCTTCTATTTTACCGCTGAATTTATTGAGTAGAATTACGCCTTTGTTTATTTTTTCTATTGTTGGTATGTGGTGGTCATTGGTGGTATTTCACGTAGAATTTAAGCTGTTTATTATTCTAGATATATTATACATAAATTATTACTAATATCTATAACATCTGCTTCTTTGCAAATCATTAAATCATGTAAGTTTCACATTTATTTTTGATACCATATAATTTATCTTTTCCTTTTAGAATTTCTTTGTATTTTGTTTCAATTATAATATTATTCATTTTCTTAACAGGTCTTACAATTATGGCTTTGAATGTTTCACTTAATGTTAGGGGTATTTTAATAATATAAATGATTTTCATATCTTTACTCAAAACTTTTATTTTTGCTAATCTTAGTGCATCTTCGGCACTCGTAAATGGAACATTTTCCCTTTTTTTAGTTTGCTAATTGAAAATTCGATTTCTTCTTTACTTAGTAATACTGAGTTAATTATATCGCTCTTTGCCCATTGAATGGCGTATCCTATATTAATTAATTCTTCTTTTGTTAATCTAATTTTGTTTTGCAAATATACTATAGTTTCCATTACAATACTATCATCTTTTCAAATGGTTTTCAACATCTTATTTACGATGCAAATACATTGCTTATTACTACTTGTTTGTCACTGTTTTCATTTAGATTATTCAAATTATTAGTTATTATATTTAAGTCTTCGTGATCCGGCTATAAATTTCCATGCCGTTCCTAATATATCAATTGATCTTTTCCTTTTAATGTCGTTAATAGGTTTTAGGTATTAAGGATTTCGAAAGTTTGGATTGTTTTATGTTTTAGGACGGGATATAGGAGGTGGCTTTGGGGATTTGGCCAGTTATTTCGTCGTAGGTTTCCGTCAGAAATTGTTCGTATTTTTCCAGGTCGATGAGATGAATAAGTCTGAATGTTGCGTCCTGTATTTTCGCTTGTCCATTGTCTATTGTTACTAATTGAGATTTACTATAGTCAAGAATTTGTATGTTCGATGAAGAAGTAGAGATCACCATAAGAAGAATGAAGAGTTTGTAGTGATCCATTTTATCTGAATCTGACGTAAGGTGAAACTCCTCTTTGAAATTAGGGTATGATAAAATAGCTTCTTCTGAAGTTAACGCTGTTTTTATATTCCTGAAGGCAGTTAGGGCGTGACTATTGAACACAACCAACTTTTTGCTGGAGGCATTTTTGGACACTCGTCCATTTTCCCCTCTCAAAAGCGAGGTCAGAGGTTTTGCTAGCTTGGCATAATCTCTTATAAAGCGCCGATAATAGCTTGATAGTCCGAGTAAAGATCTAAGGTCTTTCAATGTTTTTGGACATGGAAAATTTTGAATTACACTTACTTTGACGGGATTGGTTTTTATACCTTGCTCTGGTGGCTCTGTTCGTCTTTGCCAAACACTATTATGTCGTCTATATAGACATAACATGTTTTACCGATATGTTCCTTCAAAATGTCGTCTAAAGCTCGCTGAAAAATAGCGGGTGCATTCTTTAGACCGAATGGGAGTCTAGTAAACTCATATTTTCCGTTATTAATTGAAAAGGTTGTCTTCTCAATGTCGGATTGCTTTAATGGAATCTGATGGAAGCCACTTTTCAGGTCAAGAACTGAAAAGTATTGGTTATTTCCTAGTTGTGAGATGACTTCGTTAATTTCTGGGATTGGTCTGCCTGGGCTAAATTCCGTCCTTCTTGTTGTTCACTAGTCCTGTCACTAAGTTAGTCAGTTGGTTCATGTTAGATGAATTGGAGTTGGAATTGGAAACACCTGGTTGTAGGAGTGCGTTAAGAACAGGGGGTCGGACAAGATTATTGGGGTTTGCCGTTGTTAAAAATTTACTTAATTTTGGCTTTTAAAAATTAAACTGAAAATTTATTTAATTTTTGTTTTAAAAATTTGAATTGGAAATTTTAGTTTCTTTATTTCAAATTTTTACTAAATCTGGTGTATTTTTCTCCTTTCTTAAAGTATTTTTTATTATGTTTTCCTTTATACTTCTCTGGAGGGTCCCTTGGGTGGTGAGTCGCAGAGAGTTTATTTTTATAATAAGCTGGAGGGTCCCCCGTTAGGTGGTGAATCGCAGCTTTAAATTATATTATATTATTGGCTGTACAAGCCCGATGTTTTATTTGTGAGTATTATTAGTTGATGAGAGAAGAAAAAAAATCTCGTTAAATAAGCGTTTTTTTTTCTTTTTTGTTTTTTAGATATTTAACCAATATTTTTGGTTGCACAATTTCCGATGATTCTATATTTCTAAATAAGTTCTTACTTTTACTTTTTATTACACAAAAATTTAATTTCAAATGTGCAGTTAATGTTATCCTTGTTTAAAATTTAATGTTACAAGTTGATCACTATTTTTGCTGAGCTTAATAACCTTCCTCTTTTAAATTTTCCTTTATTAGTTTTTTCAAATACATTTTTTACACTTTTTCACCATTTGTTAAATATTTGCTTAATTTATATACTTAAAATAACTTACTTAAGTCCTCCTGGTGTTGCGGTATATAATAATTTCCCTTTTGCTGCAGCTACTCGTGGTACCACCAAACACACTTTGAAGAGGAGTGCGTTTCTGTCCTACAGGAATTTAACGCTGCTCGGCTCGTTTGCTCACGTTCCTTGGGGATATTCCTACTTCGCATGCGTGGTATGGAAGTCCTTTTGGGACTATTCCACTTCTTTTGCATGCAGACCAATGTCCTTCTTGCAACCTATTCCACTTTATATGCGTGATGTGAATTTCCTTTTGTGAGTGTCCGCGCGTTGATTTTCGGCTGTTTTTTTTATTTGATTTTTTTTCACAGGCGTTTTATCGTCACTTATTAATTTTAAGAATTTCGCGCGTTGATACTTTAGCTGTTTTTTTTTCCTACAGGCGTTATTATTTTTTTTTTCCACTCACTACCGATACGCGAGCTTTAACCGGTCCCTGCTTGGGCGCCAGTTAATGTTTTACATTTCGATTTTAATTTTTAAAAAGGACAATCGGACTATTGTCCGATTCATTTGTCTTTATTCGTTTAAGCTCAACTTAAGATTAATTACATTATGTTTCTTACTTCTACATTACACCTATTTCGACCATCAATATGCTGACTGTTGTTGACTCATTATTGTTGCTGATCGATACATTTACTAATTTGATGTAAATGTTCGTGGAATGCTGATGCAGCGTCAGCGGTTATAACGAATTCACTCCCTTAGCCCTAGTTCTTCACTCCTGAGCTTCTGCTTGATGGTGTCTTGTTCCATGGCAAGGAAGAACTCGGGTCCTATTAAAGGCGAGGCCGCAGCCTCTCTCGCCAATGCGTCCGCTACTTCGTTTCCCTGTATCCTGGGACCAAAACTAGCCGGATGCATTTGTGGTTTCTTAGTAGTCGTACATTATTATTTGATATATGAATTTTAAAAGTGTGTAATTAATTTTAGAAATAATAAGTGCATCTTGACTGCAAAATCTTAGTTTAACGATTTTCGATTCCTCTTATTATGAATAGTACAGTATGTGAATACAGCTCACAGAGATTCCAGTGATTTCTTCAGTATTAAATATTTGGCACTTTAGGCAGGCAACGGCAAACCTCCGAGTGTATTTCTGCCATGAAAAAGCTCCTCATAAAAAAATATCTGCCGTTCGGAGTCGGCTTGAAACTGTAGGTCCCTCCATTTGTGGAACAACATCAAGACGCACACCACAAATAGGAGGAGGAGCTCGGCCAAACACCTAACAGAAGTGTACGCGCCAATTATTTTTTTTTTTTTTTTACTTTAGGCTTTATCTGAAGGCCAGATGTTCATATGTATAAGTATCATACAGTAACATCCAAATAAGTCGCACAGAGTAATTTTCTAACTTTGGGGCTATATGCATATACCTATAAGTATTTTTCTGCTCTTTTTTATGAATTGGAGAATCCCATACGTAAATGAATATATTCATTTAAGACTTACCCACTATCAGAGAACCATAAGTAATTTTTCCTATGTGGTATCGAAATGTCCGGGATAGAACTTTTTTATAAGCTATTTCTTGCTGTTCATATTTGACAATTAAATCTATTCGTAGCTCGTGAGGCCAGAGAACAGTGATGCATGTATGTGGCGTTACTATATACAACACTTCGTGTGCAGTGGGATGAGTATTAATACCTTGACTAGCTCGGACCCGACAAAAGAAATTTTTTAAGCTCTTTGGGTGTAACTTTCCAAGGAAAATAAATTTTAAATTTTGATGCTGTTCTAAAAGATCCTCGCACGATCTCAGTATCGATGGATACATTTAACTGTATTATGCACACGTATTGAAGATATTGAACTAAAGAGCTCGATGTAAGTTAGTAGTCTTTGAACTTTGCCCTTATCATCTCGTTTCAGAGGACACCTAAATGGATGCATCATGTCAGACGCTACCGAATTGCTCAGTGTTTGTGTTGCGCGTAAAACGCTAATTTTTTTTTTTTAAAGTTTGGATAAGTATGGCCCTCCGTCAATTTGGGCAAAATTTTATAATTGGAATTTCTTTGAACAATATCAAATAACTTCCAATGACCTTAAAGCTTGCAGTGCCATGGGAAGTTGGGATATAATGTTTCATGAATACATTACAGATCGATTTTATAAGATGACAATAATAGTTAAAATGCAAAATATTTTGTTATTTTCGGTTTCTGGTTTTCCATAATCTTTAATTGATGAAATACAGTTAAATTCCCGGGCCCTTGATCGCAAATCAAAGCTTTAATATTCAGCCCAATTGTCATGATTGCAGAAAAGTTACTTTTCATAAAAGGAAGTAAGTCAGAACCATTAAGCAAACTCCTGCTATAAAACCAAATTCTTCAACCGGTCTGGATATATGGCATTCATACTATTATCCTACGATTGCAAAATAAAGTACTGCGCAACATCGTCAATGCTACATACTATGTGAGAAATTTCGCCCTCCATCGTGATCTTGGTATGCTACTCTTCACTGACGTGGCGAAAAAGTGTGCCGTGGTTCACAGACACATTTAAGTACACATGCCTACGCCGAAGCATTAGTTTTGCTCCAGCCAGGTGCTCATCGTCGGCAGTTTTAGACCATATGGGCATCTAGTAGCAGTTGTATCTTATATATTTATATATTCATTCAGAACTTATGAGTATTGAGACATCTCAGCTTTTAATTCTCTTATTTGTTCCATGAAAATTGCTTGTTAGTATCTTTATCTACTAGTTGTAATATCAAAACGTTATTCTACTTTTGCTTCGTTCGCATACATACAGTTTGTCTCAGAAATATTTGACAAAGAAAAGTTTTCGAAGTAGATTTCGAAAGTAATGCACTTACATATTTATTTACAACCACCATATTTATTTACCGACGATAAATTTTCAATTGGGTTGATATCTGGGTCTTGGGCAGAAGTATTTAGCACTTTTGAGCAATTATGTATCAAAAAAGACCTACATATGTAAGACTTGGGCTTGGGATCATTATCTTGGTTTAATTTGAATAAAAATTTATTTGGATTTTCTGGATCAGTGAGCCCAAATATTTACATACTTCGTTTCAAATTGTTACGTAAAATATCAAAGATTCCTTTTGTTACATTGGCTTCAATAATTTTAATTTCAAAAACACCTTTGCTACAAACACAGCCCCATACCATTGCACTTAGCTTCCCAAATTTCATTATGGGAACAACTTTCTTGTTTTTTAGGGTTGTTTCTCTTGACTCTGTTGGTTCCATCGAGGTTATGTCGATTATGTTTGTCTCATCACAAAACAAAGAAACAACATTATCTTAATATTACACTGAGCGCGAAACGTGAGTTAGAGCAAAAGAAACTAATTTGTCAACATTTGCGTTAGTAATGACATTTTTCATGCACTTCTTGATAAATATTTGAGTTTTAGGAGAACTCTTCGAACTGTTTTGTGATCTACTTTCACACCCTAGCGGTCTTCCAAATCATTTGATCACTATTGCCTTTTCCATCCTTGGTTGAGATTTTTTGGACTGCCACCGGAGTGTTTCAACCATTATATAACCGATTTTCGTTTTCTACGCGATTTATAATGTTGCACACTGTGCTTACATTAATAGAGAACATTTCAACCATTTGTTTTGTTGGTTTACCTATGTGGTAATTATAATAAACCAATTGTATAGTATTTTCACCAGCACGATAACCTGCATTATTGCAAAATCTTTTTTATATTATTCCGATGTAATGAACAATACAAGTCAATTGTAACTACCTGACCCATTAACTCTAAGTGCAGCAGCAACCAAAACGGTACAAAATACCGCTAAGTCTCTGGTGTTTGTTTATGTTTCTTCGCGTTTTGAATACAATGCAAAATCTGACTCATTTTGTTTTGTTTACGGGATCAAATAAAGGTTGTTCAGATTGGATATACCTTTTCCAATAATGTTTGTTTGACAGATCACTAAATACCTAATTTTTTTCAGTATTCATTGACATTTCATCATGGAAAGACTTACGCCTCAACAACGTTTACAAATCGCATAGTAGTATTACGAAAATCGACGATTTGTGAAAAGTGCCCATCGCGCATTTTGGGACAGGAATTTTGTTCTGCGATGAGGAATGGCTTAATGGCTACGTCAATAAGCAAAATTGACATATTTGGGCTGAAGAGCAGCCCGAATCCATTCAAGAACAGGCATTAAATACAACAGTTTGGTGCGGTCTAGGAGGAATCATCGCCCATATTTCTTCAAAGCTGAGTGTTTTCCACAACATTTGGTTCCAACAAGACGGCGCTAACTGCTATACAGCCCGTGAAACAATGGATTTACTGGGTCGTCGTTTCGGTGAGCAAATTATCTTTCGTCTCGGAGATCAAAATGGCTCCGCGCACATTCATAGTTTGAGATCAGCAAAGTAGTCTTTAAAAACAGTAAATAAAACTAGCAAACAAGAATGCTAAGAAGCTGATATCAACCCCTGGGGCACTGCTTACCGGGTAATATTATCAGAAAATAAAAAGCGCACAAACACCCCAAATTATAATACTTGCCCAGAAAGGTTGCGCAAAATTGTTACGACTCTTTTCATCAAAATTCTGAAAACATATTACCATACTGCTTGGAACAGATATGCATCCCTCGTGTTACCAAATAAGAAGTCCAAGCAGCGTGTAATAACATTAATGCTAAGAAAGCTACAGGTCCGGATCTTAAACCAAATAGAGCCCAGAAAGTAGCGATTTCCAAACACTCAAGGGCAACAAAAAACCTGGTGAAGCCGTGTCTTACCGACCGATATGCTGAGAAAAATTCTTGAAAGAATTATTTACGCCAGGCTATCATCTTTCGCAGAAGATAAAAGTTTTTTATCCCCATACCAATTTGGCTTCAGGAAATCCCGCTCAACAGTGGATGCTATCAAATGCGTTTGAGGTCAAGAGATGTTGTGGCGAGAAAAAAGAATGCAACGCTTTTAACACAGCTAGCTGGTAGCGTATACTAGAAGCCCTCATAAAAGTAGGGGCGCCTACTTATCAGAACAATTGGGAGCTATTTCACGGACCGTAAACTGAGATTAAGAAACGCAGAATGCATTGAGAAGTACAACGTAACACCAGGGATCTCCTAAGAATCAGTTCTAAGTCCACTAATATGGAAGATAATGTACGACGTTGTTCTAAGACCCGATACGCCTCTTAGAACTAAAGTGATTGTATTCGCGGATCACATCATGGTAGTAATGGTGGCAAAACACATTTAAGATATTGAGAGGATCGCCAGCGAATCTGTAAATAAGATCAAGGCTTGGCTAATAAGCAGCAGGAAGGTAGTAGAAACCATGAAGGTAAATGTTAGAACATTAACTTTCCATTCAAAACCCGCTGTTAAGTACCTAGGGGTGATGATTGATACTAGTTTAAACTTGAAACGCAACTTGACTAGGCTGTAAAGAAGGCATGGAGTGTGTAGACCTGTCTGGAACGAATAATGCCAAACATAGTAGAAGAATACTAAATTGTGGGGTAGTCAGGTCGGTACTTTTGTACACGGCACCGATCTGGGCTGATGCATCAAACATAAATAGCTACTCAAGAAATCTTATAGCTGTCTATCGGCAAAGTGCCCTGCGGACTATCTGTGGCTTTCGTGCAATTTCTAGTAACGTTTCCTTCATCATTGGATGACTAATCCACTTTCACAAGAGAGATACAGAGAGTAAATATAAAACTTTCCTAATTCGACCGTAGAACAAGGCGTAAAGATATTGCATAAGTACATAGGAAGGCGTCGCTCGGTCGCCCACTGGCAAGGCCGGTGGAACAGATCGTCGAAGGGTAAATGGACGCATGAGTTAAAACCCATCCTTACGGTTAGAAATTAACCAAACAAACTACCACCTGGCCCAATTTTTCAGGGTACGGGGTATTTGGAAAATACCTCCATAGGTTTGGCCATAACAGTTCCCCAATCTTCCTAATATGCACGGGGAGGAAAGAAGACATTGATCACGTCTTGTTCCGATTCGTACGCTATGCTTTCGAAATCTTCAACATCTTAAACGGAAAAAAATATTGTAGATTTTAAGCTGAAATCGGGTGATAACGGAATCTTTGCGCATGCAAAACCTATTCACAATGATTTAAGACGCGCGGAGCTTTGTAGACGTAATAACAAACAGCCAATGAGCTAATCAGCCCCGTGAGGTAATACTATTTTGGCAGTTCCGCGGGGAGATGGTAGATTATAGAGAGGTGTTAAGAACGTAGGTGTAGCTGTGAGGCTACAAGTCGTGCATATTGCTATGTCGGTGTAGAAGTACTCATGAAAGTTTCCTCTTCATGGGCGTCCCTTCTAAATTTTCACAAAAACTATGTTAATTTGTATGTACGTATGCATGTACATATGTATTATACATGTAAGGGAAATGAAAGTCCTGGAGAAAGGACGTATGCTTTTGCTCGACCCAGTATTTAAATCTTCAAAGTAAATAAATATAATCAGTGTGATATAACACCCCTGAACATATCATCTACCGAACGCAGACTATATCCGCAAGTTTCTTTTCTTTTTCTTAGAATTTGCCATTTTTTTATCCCTTTATTATTGCTTCTATTTAAGTCTCCTCTTCTTGGTTGCCTCTTTTAACGGAAGTTGCCAAATTTCCCTGTTAGAATGTGCTAGTAGTCGATTTGTGTGTCTTAAACTGTTTTTTTTTCATGGACAGTCTTTATTTTAAAGTCTCGATTTGGTGTTGTTTTTGTCCGCTGTGTAACTTCCAGTTAAGTTTATTGCTTATAACCATACCCAAGAATTTGGTCTCTGTGTCGTGGTGGATTTGTTTATTTTTTATGAATATTGGATTGTATTGTTTTTTTCTCTTGTTAGTGTATGTGACGGGGCGATTTTATTTTCATTTATTTTAATTCCTTATTTCTGGAACCATTGAATGGTGTTGCCAAGTAATTCCTGAAGTTTATAAGCAGCCGTCTTTGGATCTTTGTCTGATGCTAGCAAGACAGTGTCGTCTGCAAATATTGCTATTAGAGAGTTCTTCGTTGCCGGTGTAGGGATATCAGTTGTATAATATAAAGAAGGTAAAGAAGCGACCCAAGGACACTACCTTGAGGTACACCTGCTTCCATTGCTAGTATATAAGAATACTTATCTTTGAATTTTACATAAAATTGTCCTCCAATTATATAGCTTTTCAATAATTTGTAGTAGTCTGTTGGTAAATAAGTTAAGAGTTTTTGTAGAAGTCCTACATGCCACGCTGTGCCAAAAGCTTTGGCTACGTCGAGATATACTGCGGTCAGTGTTGATTTTCCACTTTCATTCAAAAACCAGAAACGGCGGCTGAAGCGCATCGAGAGCTATAAAAAGTTTATGGAGATGCTGCTTTAGATGAAACAACGTGCCAAGATTTGTTCCGTCGCTTCAAAGACGGTGATTTTAATGTTGACGACCGTCCGCGTGAGGGAAGGCCAAAAACCTTTGAAAACGCTAATTGGTTTCTTCATCGCATCGTGACGGGTGATGAAAAATGGATTCATTACAGCAATTCAAAGAAATGAAAGTCATGGGGACTGCCCGGTCATGCTTCTACGTCGTCGCCTCGGTCGAATATTCATGCTGCGAAGATTATGCTATGTATTTCGTGGGACCAAGTTGGTGTTATTTATTATGAACTGTTAAAAGCAAGCGAAACCATCACTGGGGATCGGTATCGACTTCAATTGATGCGATTTAGCTGAGCACTGCGCGAGAAGCTGCCGCAATACGTGAAGAGGCATGAAAAAGTGATTCTACAGCATGACAATACTCGGCCTCACGTTGCCAAACCCGTTAAAACCTACCTGGAAACACTGAAATGGGAAATACTACCCCACTACCCCTGTTCCTATCGATGGCACATGGTCTAGCTTACCAGCAGTTCTATTCATATGAAGACATCAAAAAATGGGTTGGTCCGTGGATAGCCTCAAAAGATGAAGAGCCTTACCACGACGGTATACAAGATCTACCAGAAAGATGGGAAAAAGTAGTAGCCAGTGAATAGTTTGTCGTTATACCGGGTATAATATTTTCGATGTGTCTCTTAAGTTTTTTGTTTCTAGGGTTAAATAGCATTTGTTTGATCTCCTTTGTGGCTTCGTTCAGCTTACTTTTGCCAAGTGTCAGCCTTGTTATTTGTCAGCGTTTCGTAAGCGGTTTTGGTTTTTAATTTTTTTCTTGGATGTATGCAAGTATGTTGAAGCTCAAGGAACATATAATTTCTTGTGGAGTGGATTCCATAGTGGCGTTCATTATTGTATCATTAAAAGGCTATCGTACTGTCGATTTCGTCAAGTTTACGGATGACTATTTCTCTAAATGCATCCCAGCAATTTTTTTGTTATATATGTTTCTATCCGAAAGTTCCTGCGTATATGAGCTCTGATATATCATGATTATTGAGTAATGGCCAGATGACAATTCAATTGCGTTTTTATCATTATAATCCCCGCCAGCTATGTATCGTTCGCCAAGAGTTCTCAAAAAGTCGTAGGATTGTGATATGGAATTTATATATTTGGGAGGACAATGTACAGTAGAAAGTTAGTTAGTTTGTCGCCTTCGTCTTCAATTTGGATCGTCGTCGCATGTAAATGCTCTTTTTGGTATTTTTCTATAATAAACTAATGTATTTAATATAATGTTTTTAACAAATATTTTATATAAGATATTTTTGCAAAGCTTTTGTCAGTGAAGTGTGTTTCAGAAATTAGCAATACATCTACTGAATTATTAATTAAACACTTTCAGCTCTTTCAAGTGTGGGCACAACGCGCGTGCATTCCAAGCGACTATTTTCAGTTTACTTGTGCTTTCCATTTCTTTTGTCAACGAGCAAAGTTATAATATACATTATATTTGGCATTTGTGTAAAAACCTGCTTCATCATTTCCTTTAATTCTTATTGGCGTCATTTGATGTTGCCTTATTTTATGTTGCTGCTGCTTTCTACAACACACTCTACATATATATAGTTTTGTGATTACGTGCGCATTTTACACAAACTGGAGTTCTTATGCAAAAGTTTTTAGTGTAGAAAATAGTCTACAGGTATATGGTAATATTTCTTATTACTTAGAATTTGGCAATATTTGGTGAATCTCGAATTTTTATCATGGAGAGTGCTTGTAGCCAGACAGCTGAATATTTACATAATAAGTGCTTCTATTACCATTGTGAACAATTCCAACAGTGGTTAGTGAACTACTAATATTTCTCCTAGCTTCGGGGAAGACTTGAATTCTTTAGTCTTGTCATTATGATATTACATTTATTTTCTTCCCAAAATTCTATTGCTCTACACCAGGTTTAGCCAATCTGCTATAGTGAAACACGAAATTATGCAAGCAACTTCGGCTGCCACGTCACCGGGTACTCGTCAGTCGAATTGTGCCCGCTCATTTCACATGTCTTCACACATCCGTCCCGTCAGTCGTTGTTCAGACGCAGAGACATAAGGGGAGACTGTATTGATTTTTTTCGTATATCACCAACACAGTTTCAGATTTTTTCGTAAACAAATCACTGTCATGACTTGGGTTGCCTTAATCCACCAACTGATTATTTCAAATTCGCTGAGAACCGATTGATGGTCTGATATTGGCCACACCTTCCCAATTTTGCCCATGTATGGGTCTACTTTGACCAATTTTGCCCATTTTGATACCATTGGGAGGATAAAAAGGGAAATGATAGAGAAGTAGGTTTAGGGGTTGTGGAGAAGACCGAACGATGACTACCTACGGTTGTATTAATAGCTTAAACTACTGATGAAATTCATCAGGTGCGTGATATCACAATCTGTCATATTCGCGGATTAAGTAAAATAGCGAAAATTATCTGAGTCTCAGAACAGCGAAAGCAAGACAGCTGAGCAGAAGATACTGAGATGATTCCCCCTCATCTTACAGACAGCTGTTGCAGAAAGGATTCAAGGTAATCGCAAGGTTCCCGTTTGGATTCCTAAGAGAAATGTCCGGAAAGAACACCCAGAAAAGTTAATAGCTCCAGCTTCTTTAACCTTAGAAGGTATTCCAAGGTTTTCAATCTACCCGTAGCACTCTTCTCTTGAGGGAATACGGAAGGAAAATGAGTGCGCATTAATCAGCCCCCACGGATATTAACTCAAATTTCTAAGAATACTGGAGTCTCCTAAGGCTACTTAAGTCCACCCAAACCTGATTACGACACGTGCAGTGACAGTTTTAATTTCGATGCTCACAGGTACCACATCCAGCGCTAGAGTGGGAGTGGTCCGAAATGTCCCGCTGATTCCCATTAAATACATATGTAAGTATACAAATAAAGAACACAATGAATCAAATTTTAATTAAATTATGCAGAAAAGAGTCTTGAAATACAGAACTGTTCTATATAGCACAGAAAGGTCGGTAACCGTTCGAATTATTCTGAGCTCGGACGGACAGACATGGCTAAATCGACTCCTTTCACCATTCTAAGCATTTTGAGACAGCCGTTGAAAAATACAGAACAATCCCCAGTTCTTACATTTGAGACTTTTTTCAATAAAATCACTTAAATTTTTTGCATATAATTTTTTATTTTATAAACCTCAAATGTTTTCAATCTGTATCAGCCTTTTTATTTAAGAAAAACATACGTTTTTCATATGCAAAAGTTAATACGATTCGAAAATCCTTCGAGAAAAATATTTAAGAACGAAGCAAAATAATAGTCAAATCATAAAAAATTTTTACATTAATATAATATTATAATATATGACTTGTTCCAAAAATAACGATGGCACCGTGTTCGCCTCTCGCGATAAACCGAAATGAATCTTTATTTATGCAAAACGGCATCTACTCGTACCAAACGCT
The DNA here is from genome assembly GCF_027943255.1 of Anastrepha obliqua. NCBI lineage: Eukaryota > Metazoa > Arthropoda > Insecta > Diptera > Tephritidae > Anastrepha > Anastrepha obliqua. Next base: position 39,639,844 of record NC_072897.1, on the reverse strand, counting down.
ACCATCAACGAGTCTTAAGGTCTAATTACAACGATTGCTTAGCGAGTAAGTCTTAAGGTCTAATTACAACGAAAGCTTAGTAAATAAGTCTTAAGGGCTAATTACGTAAGTATAAGCACATGGCTACAACTAGTGTTTGCCTTACAACTCGGCCTTCCTCACACATAGAATCTCCTGATTCTACGAAGTTTCGTTTACACAAATAAAGTTTGTTTACTTCTCAGTATTTTTTTTTTCGTGACTTTGTTTAACACCACACCAAGGCTTTAGATTTGTAATCGATCAAGTACCTTTATACGGAATCTGTGTCTGCTGAAAACCTTCTACATCTTCAACTACGTAGCGGTCGTTTTCTAAAACTTTAGTTACTCTGTATGGTCCCTTGTATTTCGGTACCAACTTGCTTGACGCTGCTACTTGCAAACTGGTGTTGGAGATTACAACATAGTAATTTAGGCTAAATTTGCGAGGTTCTCGCCGTTTCATATCTGAATAGGTTTTGTTGTAACTTTGTGCTTTGATTTGTTCTAATACTGCCTGTTTTCTGACGTTGTCTATTATCGCTGGAGTCGAATTTTGTGCTGGCTCTACCACAATTTCTCTTACGCTACCTACGAACTTTCCTCTTTGCCTAACCCCAAACAAAAGTACGCTAGGTTGTTCCTTGGTTGCTCTATATACTGTATTGTTCATCGCGTGTTCCGCTGACTCTAATACCTTCTCCCAACTAATTTCTTTCTCAGAATCCACCATCTTTGCTAACATAGGTCCTAAGGTTTTATTCACGATTTCGACCTGGCCGTTTGCTTGGGGCGAGCTTGTGGCAACCTTTATGTGTTCTATACCTCTTTCTTCTAACAATTCTTCAAACTCTTTTGAGGTGAAGCAGGTTCCTCGGTCTGATACTATGAATTTTCCTTTAGGTATCATATGTAAAAGCCCCTCTTTTTTACCGCCTTTATTTGAAAACGCTATGCACTTCAAACAATTTTCAATGTGAGCGGCCGTCTTTTTCCCTATGGTTTCTATTATTTTGTCTACACCTAGGTGCCCCATTTCGTCGTGGTATTTATACAAAACATGTTGTTCCATAGGCTCAGGTACGTAAAACAGTAAGTCCTTGTCCTTCTTTTTATAAACTACTCCATTTCTCATCTCATATTGACTGTTTCCCTTAACTTCTAATTCCTTTTTTACCTTTCTAATCCGTTCATTTCTACTTTGGCATACGATTAAGTTTTCTTCGAAAGTATTGGCATGAGTTACTAGTACGTTGTTTATTCTACTTAGTGCATCTATATGTTGCATTCTTTTGCCTGACCTATGCTCAACTTCGTAATCATAATTTTGCAATTCTAATGCCCACCTCGCTATTCTTGGATTCATATATTTTTTGTTGAGTGCCAAAGTCAGAGAGTTGCAGTCAGTAACTACCTTAAATTTAGTACCTTGAAGGTATACCCTTAACCTTTAGCGCATACGCTAGCGTTTCTATGTAGCTCGAAACTGTGGTATCTGGATTCTGCGTCGGTCGTTCGTTTGGAGAAGTAGAACACGGGATGTAATTTCCCGTCTTTCTTTTTCTGTAACAATATTGCTCCGAACTCTAAAGTACTTGCATTGCAATGTAACTCTGTTGCATCACTCGGATCATAGATTGCTACCAGCGGGGATGCAATAAGTTTTTCTTTAAGACTGTTAAAAGATTCTATGTCTGCTTCCATGAACTGAAACTTTTTAATATATCTTTAGTCGTAAAATATTTTATAAACCTTCGGAAGTATGGGCACAAGCCTAAAAAACTTTGAACTTCCTGAACTTTTGTTGGGACAGAAAAGTTATTTATCGCCTTAAGTCCTTTTTCGTCGGCTTGAATACCTTTCTCTGTAATGACATACCCTAAATACGACACCTTTGATTGTAAAAACTTGGACTTGTCTATTCGTAGCTCTAAATTATTCTGAACAATCCGTAACATAACTTTTTCCAATATTTTTAAATGCTGTTGTACACTTTGCGTCGCTATCATAAGATCGTCTAAATAAACTATAACTTCTCCACTTCGAATCATGTCCGCGAAAACTTTGTAATAAATTTCTGAAATGTTGCGGGTGCATTTTTTAGTCCGAACAGCATCCTCAGGAATTCGTACTGCCCCAAGGAAGTTGTGAAAAAAGTATATTTAATTGAGTCTTTTTCTACAAAAACATGAAAAACCCCGTTTTTTAGATCTAGCTTTGTAAATACCTTTTTGTTTGCCAATCTGTCTAGTAAATCATTTATAAGTGGCATTGGGTAATTGTCTTTAACTGTAACCTTATTTAACTTTCTGTAGTCGACGCTCAACCGAAGTTCACCAGTATTCTTTTTAACCAGCACTATCGGTGACACAAACTCAGACTCGATTGGTCGTATGTACCCTTTTGCTAAATATTCGTCAATTATTTTTTGTAACTCTTCTTTCTCACTGTACGGCTTATCACTTTCTAACGCTGGTCGTATTTCCTTTCTAACTAGGGGTTCGTCGAGACTTTTTGAGTTTACGTAAATACTTCTAAACATCGCTTGGAATCCGGTTTTTTCATTATAGCTTAACTGCTCACCTAGTTTGAGATCTAAATCCGTTTCACCACACGTGTCTATTGCCATGATTTCTCGTTCATTACATTGACTTCGTTAACTTTTCCACACGCTCTTTCGTTTGCTAAGATTAAATTACTCACTTTTTCAACATTGTAAATTTTCTCGACTTTACTTTTGCTCTCTACTTTGCTCACAACATTTTCTACTTCCATTTTTGCCACTCTATCCATAAACTCGACATTTCCTATCTTCAACTTTGCGTCACTTGCTTCGATGAAATCCCTACCCAGCAAAACTGGATAACCCATGGACCCATTAGGAACCACTAAGAGTTCAACTGAGACACATTTACTTAACACTTCTATAAAACATATCATTTTCCACTGATATTCAAAAGGGAACTTGTTTAACCCATAGTAAACATTTTTGACTTCTTCTAATTTTGCTCCTGCTGGTACTACAACTTGCTTAATCAGGCTAACTGGGCTTCCTGAGTCGACTAAACATTCTATAAACATGTTACTATTAGCGTGTGCTGATACATATAATTTAAAATAACTTACAAACGTATTCTTGTTTTTGAAGTGAAAACTTCTTTAGAATCGTTGGGAGTGATTTGAGACTAGATGAAACGAAAAAGCGACACTCTAGGCTACGAAGCGTTATATGTTGATATACGTATATGTGTGTGGCTGCGTACTGCTGAGCAACGCTAGTATAGTGAGTATTGTAGTATGTATACTACACTGCCTATTACTTGCTTTGGTGTTTAGTTCAAGCGTCATACGTATGTATGTTTGTATGTATGCTAGTACGTATGTGTGCGCGCCTGCGTATTACGGAGCCACGGTGAGCGAGTATACCTATACTACACTACCTAATACTTGCTTAGACCAAGCGTCCTACGAATGTTTGTGTGTATGTTAGTACGTCTGTGTAATATACGCGTTACGACGCTCGTAATAGCAACCGCGTGTGCTGTATTGCGTCCGTATTTTTATATTCGTAAATATTTTCATTTTTAAATACCTATTTACCGCAATTGCAGGCGGTGTTGCAATATACCACAATGAAAATGACGGTGCTCGTATTGTAACTCCACAGATAGATCTGAATGCACAGCAACTAGAATCACTGTCTGTTCAGCTCTCTAAAGTGGGAGAAATATGTGCATTCGAAACCAGATTGAGCAATGGAAAAACAATTTTAATTGTGCAATTTATATTTCACCGAATCAATCAATAAATAGCATCAGGGAATTCTTTCACGAAAATTTAATAAAGTATACACCAGAAGTATCGCGGATACTTAGAAAAGATTACGATAAAGTTCCAATGATTTTAAGTGGCGATTTTAACGTAAATTTTGCATTGGACACAGCGGTTCCTTTAATTGACTTTCTCAATACAACATTCAATTTAAAAATGTGTAACAATCGCACTGAATGGACAACACGATCAAAAACAACCATTGACGCGGTATTTCAAAGATATGTTGACAACATCGAAACCAAAGCATTTGTATGATATTTTAGCTATCATAAGCCACTCGTATCATTTGTTGAAATCGAAAACATTGAGGATGAATAATAATAAAATTAAGAAAATAAAATATGAACTTTATAGCAATATTAATTATAATGAACCTATAATTATCCCGCTCCTAATGCTGCTTTCGTCTCATTCGCTCTCAGTTTGTTTTACGGAAGGTTTCACTTCTATCGCGTCTTAACGTTAGACTGGTATTTTTTTTTTTGTTGTTTGCACTCCGCTGCGTAATGGCCTAGCTGTCCACAAGCGAAGCAGGAACCAGCTTCCCTCTTCGGCTTCCGACAATCTTTAGCATAGTGACCGGAGCAATTGCAGTTGTAACACCGCATCCTTTCGTCCGTTCGTTGTTTTGGTGCCGTATGCTCTGGTAGACTTATAGAGCGGAACGCCCTCCCTACGACGTTGACTGAGGTGAAGTTTTGTAACCTGGCCTGATTGCGGAGTTGCCTATCAGGAATGCCTTCTATGAGGTAATCTGCGAGTTCCTCATTACCCAAGTTCAGTTCGCCGCCCAGCAAATATCTTTCGTTGAAGTAGTTGGCGAAGCATTCTTCGGATGACTACATTCTCTTCTCGAATCTTCTGCGGCGATCAAGCTTACTCTCACCTGCCGCGAATATTGACTCCATCTCGCGTAGCAATTCGTCAACCTTTTTAGGAAACGTAGGCTTTCAGTTGTACCACGCCAGGGATGCGCCTTTTAGCATGGTGTGAATAACGACTCCTAGCACAGCGTCGTTTATTTGTACTACCTCGCGCAAATGCAGCAACTGGTTATGCCAGGCTTTGAATTCGTCGCCGCCATCGTACACAGGCGTACCTCAATTTTCAAACGTTACACCTTCAGTTGCTACTTTGCTTATACAGGGTCCGCCATATAACTTTACGGAATTAAAAATGCTATAAAAAAGAAACTACTCAATATTTTTCCAAACTGCTCCGAGGCGGCCAAACGATATCAGAATTTCGGCTCAAAATGCGATCTTCGAAGACAGTGCGCAAAAGATTGATCGTAGCATTCGCTGTGTGGCAAGTAGCGCCATCTTTTCAAAGTAATGTCGCAATATTTCCCAGCGTTCTTTGAGCGTATACACAACCATTTTCGTTCAGCGGAAGAATAAAACTAATTTTCTCTCAAATCAGATGACAGCTAAGTGTTACCATTCTTCAAATAATACCTAGTTCAAATCCGTAACGATAGATGGCGTGCCCTATATTTGTATTCTCTTTTTCCAATTGACCCTTTTGTAATTTAAGCAGCTCTATTTCTTTCTGCAGCAGTGTAATTTTTATGTTGTCTTCTGCTGTACCATTGGCAACGTTGGACATACAGTTTTTTTCTCTGGCGTCGCTTGAACTGTTTTTCGACAAACGGTCCCCAAATGTACCGCTACATATATGTGCTAACACGTTTTGCACACAAACCGCGCCGTCGTCGGTATTGACTTCCACGACCGTATCACCTTGCCGTTGCTGTACATTGTCACCGTTGTCCTGATCGTTGTTCTCCACGTTGTCCTCGTACCTCTGCCGAAAGTTCGCTCAACCTGAGGGCCAGAGAAGCTTTTGAGCCGCTAGCGTTATTGCCCACAGCGGTGCACCAGGCCTTCACCTGCATCAGGGAGTACTGATCAGCGTTAATTGAGACCATTATTTAAAAAAAAACCACTTCTGATATTATATATGACTTGTTAAAAATGACGATAGCACCGTGTTCGTCTTACGCGATAAACCGAATGAATCTTTACTTATGCAAAACGGCATCTACTCGTACCAAACGCTACCATCAACGAGTCTTAAGGTCTAATTACAACGATTGCTTAGCGAGTAAGTCTTAAGGTCTAATTACAACGAAAGCTTAGTAAATAAGTCTTAAGGGCTAATTACGTAAGTATAAGCACATGCCTACAACTACTATTTGCCTTACAACAGTATTTTGTTTGTTGCTCTTTGTATTATATTAGTATGTTAAGGACTTTGTGGCCTTTTTCGTTTAGTTCTTTTTTAATTTCTTCTTGGTCTGTAGAGTGGTGTAATATGTTATATATTTGCAAATTTTATGCTTGAACGCGAACTTCGTTATTTGCTAAAATTTTTAGAGTGAAGCTGTTATTTGCTATTTCATTTAAAGCACTCTTTAATGCTTTTATGCATTCTAATTATGCGGCCGCCGTAGCCGAATGGTTTGGTGCATGCCTACCATTCGGAATTCCCAGAGAGAACTTTGGTTCGAATCTCGGTGAAACACCAAAATTAAGAAAAACATTTTTCTAATAGCGGTTGCCCCCCGGCAGACAATGGCAAACCTCCGAGTGTATTTCTGCCATGAAAAAGCTCCTCATAAAAAATATCTGCCGTTCGGAATCGGCTTGAAACTGTAGGTCCCTCCATTCGTGGAACGCGACAATTATATATATATATATTGTATATACTATGTTATAGACCAGGATATTTTGCATTTAAAAATATTTGGAATTTTTCCCTCCTTCTGTTCCTCAGACCTTTACCAAATTTTACAATAATTACTCCTTATAACATCGTGGTATCACACAGCAACAGTTTTTCAAGTAGTGATTCTGACGTGCCACTCGCAGGAACAAAACGCCGTAGGATTACGTGAGTAAACTTTTCCGAAGATTTTTCATACAGTTCAGAGGAAATCTTACCTGTTCATCGTCTTTCTACACGTGGCTCTAGGATTTTACCCAGAAGTGAAGGTGAAGATGCTGAACCTTCTGTAAACACCATAACTGTGATACTACGAATATAGATTGGACTGATCCCATCGGAAACCAACCACGCCTTTCGTTGGTACACCGGGTTTCAAAATATTTAATCAAGCTTGTGGAAAACCAGAAGATATTTATTTTTTGCTTGTGAATGATGAATTTTTCGAACTTGTAGTCATAGAAACCAATCGGTATGCGCAAAAATTAGAACAAACATCGTCGCGATTAGCCGAATGGAAACCAACGGACAAAAGCGAGATAAAACGTTTTATTGGACTTATTATGTGGATGGGAATTGTAAAGCTTCCCGAAAAAGGAAACTCTTCCATCTTTAATAGTTGCCATGTTTTAACAAAGTTCAACGTAATATCCCTTTGTAATACATACAAACTTCTTACATAAATGTTAAAAAATAAATACTAATTATGTGTCCACTAAAATGTGTTATTTTAAACTAATATAGACATCAAAATAATATTATGTACGAGAATGCTACTAGTGTGATAGAGTAATGTTCAGCCAGGTACTTGTTAAACTAGTTCCTCGAAAAATAAATTAATTGGTTTGTGGTGTTATTCATCTTATATTGTAGACCCTTTCCGTGATAATTTTGATTTTTGCACTATTCTAATCATTGCAAGGCGTACGTTAGTAACAAAACAATACAACTGTAAAGCATGGGGAGCGGCCTGAACAGAAAGTCTTCAAAAAACGGTATAGCAGGGAACGTGTTAAGAAATTTCCGATCAGGGGTTCACCCCACAGTGGGAAATCTTTCCACTTCTATGGAGCCTGTCTTTCAACAATCTTCTTGAACTAGGAAAAAATGGGAGGTACGATAATTTCATATGCCGATGATGTTGTAATAGCAATCTCGGGTAAACACCTTCCAACACTATGTAGACTAGAGGTAAATCCGGAAAAAACGGATCTGATACTGTTTAGTAGGAGACATAAAACACCTGCTCTTAAGCGAATATTCCTTGGACGAAAACCACTAACAGTAACAGAAAGGGCTAAATATCTAAGACTTGTACTGGATAGGAAGCTAAATTGGAGGACCACAGTCGCAGATAGAGTACGCAAAGCTATGACGGCGTTGTACTCCTGCGGAAGGCTCATTAGGAAGAAATGGGGAATGGAACCCAGGATGATACATTGGCTCTTCACAGCAGTGGTTAGGCCAATTCTCTACTATGGTATCGTAATATAGTGGGATGCCCTTGAGAAGGGTGTGAACATCAAAAAACTTGACAAGGCTCAAATACAAGCATCTGTTCTTATATTTGGTGCCATGTCAACCATATCATCGAAAGCATTATGTATATGCAACATTTAACTTCCTTCCAGTATATCTGCAGGCAAGAAACTTCGCACGCAGTGCAGCAATAAGGCTGAATACGTTATGTAAGTAGTGAAACAAAGATTACGGTAACGGTAAAATCCTAGCTGGCATTTTGGGTCTTCCCGGACTGGTGGACTATGCGCTCCCGCCTACACTTGTCATTACAACATTCACGAACCTTCTACCCTCATGGGAAATGTTTGAACGGGACGATGTAAGACAGGGCGAGTCCATCCATGTAGGTATACACAGGTTGCTCAAAGCTTCTGGTTGCTCAAACATCTGGGGATCTCCTTCAGTTTTTGGCACCCCGACTACTGTAGTGTCTTTCAGGCTAAACTGGTGGCAATAGTGAAAGCCGCGACACTGATACAGTGTGATGCGATATCCGCAAATGATATCTACATTTTCACTGATAGTCAAGAGGCGATAAAATCCCCCACAAAACAGTCGACAACCTCCAATGTAGCCATGAAGTGCCGCACATCTAACTTCTGAACGACATGTCTAAGTCATTTCACCTAAAAATAACATGGTTACCTGACCATCGCGACATTGAGGATAACAGCAGAGCCGATAAACTAGAAAGAATCGGCACCAACTTTACCGATCAGTGCATAAGCATACCCTTACAAACATGCAAGCTACTTATCCTTGAAGAAATCGTAAGAACAGCGAACGAAAGATGGAGTAATGAAACCACCTGCAGAATCGTCCGAGAATTGTGGCCGACTCTCAATGCTAAACGCACAAAATCTCTGCCAAGCCAAAATAGGCTCAGTCTAAACACACTGATTTAAGCCATATTTAAAAATTTTTGAAAAGTACACACTAGTTTTAGAAGAGATAGGGACAAGCTCCCCACGCAGCATCACAATGGGCTATGAGCCTGAGTGTCTGCCACAGGACAACAACTTCAACCTAACCTACTTGTTGCTCTTTTCTGCATCATACTGTATGTCCCTGCGCGGACTTAACGCAAAGCAGCTTCGGTTGTCGTGCATTTAGAGTACATATACGGGTGCAAACATATAGTATATACGGAGCTGCGACCATTCTACATGATAAAAATTCACGTTTCACCAAATATTGACAAATATTTCTATAAGAAATATTTCAGCGTTGACTATTTTCGAACGGTCGTTAGTGATTTTTTCAAACATAGATATAGAATTTTGTCATCGTTGAGAAAAATTGGCGGCTCGTTTTATAAATGAAAGTATTTTGCTTATAGAAATATGAGCTCGAACTTATTTGTTGTACTGTATAGTAATATACAACATATGAAACTGTTCAGCCCCGCAGCGACTATAAGAATCATGGCAGCTACAGCTGCGCCTATCAATGTATTTCTTTATAGTCGAAAGGCTTAGAATTTCAGCGCCAATGCATTTATATTGTTCTTGTAGTTACAAGGCTTAGAATTTTATCTTTGAACGACATACGCATGTAGAGGAATAAACGATGTGTGGTCATATGCACAGGCACATATGTATACTGATAGTCATAGTTTTGCTGAGAAAGGAGAGTACAAAAATGTACGTGCATAGGCACATACATATGTTCATGTGCAAAAGAGAATTGTTTTAGCATTTGTTAAAGTACGTTCACATATGCAGTAATTAGCAATAAATCCACAAAATTAATCTAACCGTTGACATATGACAGATTACCTCCAAACTTGACAACCAGCAGTCAATACTGCTTTGAAAGGCTTTTCTTCATAGAAATTAATTTGGTGGAATATTTTGGAGTTTTTGGTTTGTTTAATTATTATTAACGATATGCAGAAAAGACAAGGAGACGGTATAGCTAATTTAATTCCGCATTTGGCTATAAGTAATAATATTACTTATTATATATATTATATATTTGGAGAAAATCCGTAAACGACCTTTACTGAGGTTTCAAAAAATTATGCCAGCAATACGCATTCGAAATTCGATATAATATTTTGTAATAAGTAATAAGAGGACAAAGGGCTTATGGACACACCCTTGTTTCTGTTATATGAATTCATAGTTATTTATATACCTATATACAGGGTAAACGATATGAAGTGTTACCAACTTCACACTGCTTGTATCTATAAAACAGCTTATGACATCAACGTCAAAATTGTTCTAATGACAGTTCAATATATTGTTTATAAGCCATCAAAAGCATTTGCGTCTCAGTTTTGTTGAATTTTTTTTTTTTTCTGTAATGGAATTCCAACGTAATAGTGTGATTGCGTTATATTGTATTTGGCTGGAAACTCACAACCAACCATTGTTCGTGAGCTCAGTCACCTCAAAGTGAATAAAATGTTTGTGTATCGCACTATAAAACGTTACAATGATACTGGTAGCATTGCAAAACGCTATGGAGGTGGACCAAAAAAACCGCAACAACGCCAGCTATGGTTCGGATAGTGAAGGCTCGACTTGAACGAAATTCACGTCGAAGTGGAAGAAAAATGGCCAATGAACTGAAAATATCGCAAGACAGCATTCAACGCAAAATGAGCTCAACGTCAAGGCTTACATGTTCCAAAAAGCACACGATCTTTCACCCCAGCAAAAAAAATTCGGTGCGATAGAGCAAAGGAGTTGTTGCGCTTGCACGAACGTGGCGAATTTCCTGACATTGTGTTTTCTGATGAAAAAAATTTCCCAATTGAGCAGTTCATAAACACTCAAAACGATCATGTTTACTTGACCGAACGCTCATACGAGAATTTGAGCCTGCGTATGGCCACTCGAAGCAATTTCCCATCGCAATTAATGGCTTGGGCCGCAGTGACCGCTGATGGACACTCTCCAATTGTTTTTATCAAGCCTGGAGTCAAAGTGAATGTGACTTATTATCGGGAAAATGTTTTAGAAGCTGCTTTAGAACCGTGGACACGCAAACATTTCGGTCGTAGACCATGGACGTTCCAACAGGACTCGGCACCATCTCATAAGGCTCGTGTGAACCAAGAATGGTTAAAAAATCATGTTCCACACTACATTTCGTCCACACAATGGCTTTCGAATTCCCCAGACGCAAATCCGATGAACTATTTCATTTGGTCCATTTTGGAGAGCAAGGTGAGGACTAAAAAATATGCCAGAATGGATGCGCCGAAAAAAGCGATTATATGAGAATGGGTCAAAATACCGCAAGATTACATTCGTGCAGCATGCAACTCGTTTTTTGACCGTTTGAAGGCTATAGTCAAGGCAAAAGGTAGTCATATCGAGCTAAAGTGAACATATCAGGTCAGTCCATAAGTTCGTGCGTTTTTTAAAGGTGGTTTTAAAATTAATAAAAAAAAGGTGTTTAAAGTATTTATTACTCAATAATATATGTTCCTTCATTATTTACAATGTCTTCCCAACGTTTAGGCAAATTTTTAAATCACTGCTCAAACAGTTTTTTGGTCTTTGGATCCCAAATACGCTTCGATATCCCTTTTTATAGCTTCTTTTGAGGAGTAGGTCTTGTTTCTCATATGGGATTGAAATCCACGGGAAAGGTCATAATCACAAGGTGCAATATCCGGAGAGTATGGTGGATACGGCATTAGCTCCCATCCGAGCTCGTTCAGCTTGCCTAATGTTTGCCTTGCGTCTATTCACTAAAGACGGTTGATTTTTTTAAGTGCCTCATTCAGATTTGATAGCTGATGGGAATAATAATCAGCAGTTATCATCTGGTTTGGTTCCAGAAGTTCATAATAAACAATACCGGTCATATCCCACCAAATAGACAGAAGGATCTTCTTGGGGTGAAGGCCATCTCAAGGGGTCGGTTCTAGTGTTTCATCTTTATCTAACCATTGACGTTTGCGAACAGGATTATTCTAAAGGACTTTTAATCACCAGTAACGGTCCGGTTAAAAAAACTTTCATTTTCAATCCGTTGCACCAGCTGAGAACACACATTCGCTCTCTGCTAAAGGTTGGCGACGGAAAGTCTATGTGGAACCCATAGTGAATGTGAACTGTTCCATGCGTTGAATTTAACCTCTGAGCTATCACATCGACTTTCAAATTTGGGTCAGCTTCCACGAGGTCGAGCAAGGCGTCGGAGTTAAAGAATTCAGGACGATCAGCGCGTAGGGCAACCTCCACGTCGCAGTTACCACTTCGGAATTTTGAAAACCACTTTTGCGCAGTCCTTACACTCACGGTATCCTCTCCGTGAACAGTGTTTATTTCTGCAGCAGCAGTTGTTGCATTTTTACCACATTTATGAAAAAAATACAAAATATGCCTCTTATACGCGTTCGAAGATTCCATTTTATTTTTTAACAACACGTGCTTCTATCCACGATTAAAATCACTTGTTGAATGTACAATATATCAAAGAAAATATAAATAGTTCCGTTATATTCCACGAATAAATTTTGTATGCAAAAATCATACAAAAGAGAAATTATGGGTAAACTACGCACGAACTTATGGACTGACCTGATATGTTAAAATTGTAATAATTTTGAACAATTTTATGTTTGAAATCAATAAAAGCTAATTTGACACAAAAAAGTTATGGTGTTTTGAATAGGTAACACTTCATATCAACCTGTATATACCATGTATCAATATACCAAAACACTTGAACGCTCTATGCATTCTCGTCTAAAATTAGTTTCAACACGCACCTCTTTCTTGTGTGTTCGTCGTAGATCATTATACTCTTCCCAGCAGGACTCATTATCGGCTATTCAATAGAATTATATTACGCTGCGCTTTTTTGACTGCAGCTCCTTGTTCCTCCAAGGAGGCTTTGCTCGGCGTTTTAAGCGTAGGTGCTGCGTGATATGCATTATTAAGTGCCCTTGTTACCATTCTGACACTCTCTTCCAGTTCAACACAGGAGCTGAACCTGCGAGGTCTCAATGGTTTTTGCAACAGCGCTTTCCTAAACAGATCGCAGTTTGTATTTCTAGCATTTCTGAAGGTTTTGCTCTTTTCCTTGGGCGAGACTTTTATTTTGAATTGTATGTATTTGTGGTCGGAGAAAGATGGCGTTTTTAATACTCGCCAGACTTTCACAATCGTAGAGTTATTCGTAAAGAAAGTTAAGTCTAGAACATTTTTGGAGGTGGGTCCAATAAATGTTAGTTGCTCACCCCCATTTGCTATTTCTAGGCTAGTTTGTAAAATAACGTTAAGTCGGTACTCACCTTTCTTAACATGTATTACTGCTCTTACCGTGTTCGTAGAGTTCGGAAAGTATGTGTTGTAGTTTGGTGAATCCAGCACAGATACCACGTTTCCCGAACCGATCTAAATTTGAAACAGCTCAAATAAAGTTTCCTTGGTTTTGTGAAGGTTAATTTGAAGGACCTTAAGCATCAGGCTTTGGTTTCATCACGGGGTTGGATACCTGCTCCATCTCACTTTGGTATCGACTGTGCACAGCTGCGATCCCCCATGACACGTGCGGCACCTTCCCATAGGCCTTTAAGCTTGTTCACATCTTCCTTAACCCAAGTGAGATAGGGGTCATTCTTGAATTTTGTGACTTTGACGCCGCTGAACCATCCTGCTCCATCGAGTGAAGGCCGTCGGATCCACGTGCATTCTTGCGAAGAGAGCTTCCAACAGATTCATTCCTACTGTTTTCCACTGCTCCTGCGACATTTGCTCCAGTAGGTTCTTCTTCTTCTTAATTGGCGCGATAACCGCTTACGCGATTTTGGCCGAGTTTAACAAAGCGCGCCAGTCGTTTCTTTCTCGTTCTAATCGGCGCCAATTGGACACACCAAGTGAAGCCAAGTCCTTCTCCACCTGATCTTTCCAACGAAGAGGAGGCCTTCCTCTTCCTCTGCTACCACCAGCTGGTACCGCAAAACTTTTAAAGCCGGAGCGTTTGTATCAATTCGGACGACATGATCCAGCCAACGTAGCCGCTGGATCTTTATTCGCTGCGCTATGTCTATGTCGTCGGAAAGCACATACAGCTTATCGTTCCATCGTCTACGATATTCGCCGTTGCCAACGTTCAAAGGTCCAAAAATCTTACGCAGAATCTTTCTCTCGAACACTCCAAGCGTCGCTTCATCGGATGTTGTCATCATCCACGCTTCTGCGCCATACGTTAGGACGGGCATGATGAGAGTCTTGTAAAGTGTTAGTTTTGTTCGTCGAGAGAGGACTTCACTGCTCATTTGCCTACTTAGCCCAGAGTAGCAAGTAGCCACCGTCAGTTGCTTTTTGGCAATCTCATTGGGCGCCTTTTAATGCGGCATTTATGTAATAATGGCGACTTTACAAAGTTGCCATTATAGTTAAATGAGCGCCCCGTGGCAAATCTCTTCCAATTCAGCTTTTTCATTATCCAAGCTAGAAACAAAAAAGTGCCGAGATATAGTGGAAATCAGAAACTTGTTAAATTTCTGGAAACTACATCGCTGAATCATATATTGATTGCAGCATTTTTTATGAAGTTATAAATTTCAATTAAATGATTTTTTTTTTCTATGAAATATTACAGGAGCTATTGATTGTATTGGCTAGGGGTGTTGAATGCAGATTCAGTATATCATTCATTCCAAATAGTGTACCTAAATGTAAAATGTTTAAACGAAGTTTTATGGGAACTAGATGGGAGCAGATTCAAGAAGGTCACTCACGTAACATGGAAAACCTTCGTTTTTATTTTGAAATTAAGGAAGCTGAGCTTTTCAACCAACCTCGATCATGCGAACAATTTTCCCTCGGAACGCAACTCACAATTATAGTATATCGCTTAGGCTCAAGCGGTTAAGAAGCTACTCTCTCAAAAATTACTGACTTATTTGGAGTAAGTGATAGCGGTGCCATTCAGAGTTGTTCAGTCTTTTGGGCGTAATGGTTATGATTACTTTTACTTTAGAACTTAACTGAAAGAATTTTTAAAGTGCTATTAAAATATAAAGATGAGTGTCTGTTTTGACCAAACACCGATGAACGGAAACAGCTAGTATCAGAAACATTGAATGAATTACCTAATCGCGGGGGTATGTAGATGGCATAGAAATTCCATTAGCGGAAAGACCTTCGCCAGATCCAGTAGCGTACTTTTCACTGAAGCATATCTACTCTGTTAAGGCTCAAGCCATGTGCGATCATTAGTTGCAAATTATATATTTGGTGTTAAGGTACTCAGGAAGCGTGCACGTATTTTTAATAAATGCGAGTTATCGAACGGAACAGATAAATTTTTTGGTGGAGTAGAATGGATCGCAGGTGACAGTGCCTATAAATTGTCTCGCACCGTTATAACACCATTAAGAGAAAATTCCAGAAACGTAACACAGACCTTGGGATTTTTATGAACAAAGTATTTAGTCGGTATAGGATTACAATTGAGCATTGTTTTGGAATGGTGAAAGAAAGATTTGGCTGTTTAAGACTTAAAAATAAAAATTAAGACGTGGTGGATATTTTGCTCTTCATTGTTTCACAACCTTAAACTCCCACATGGTGATCATTTCGATTACCAAATTGAGGGCTCGGAGTACAATATTGGCGAGCCACTTACGAATGCTTCAACTAATGAAGGAGAAACAATGCGACGAACAACTTGTGAAATGTTAAATTATACAACAATTAAATTATACAAACAATTAGAGATCATTAAAATTACTACTCCGACATCGAGGATCGTTAGGGAGAAAGTCATATGTCAATGTTGGTCTACAGAGTCCAGCGTGTTTCGCTCCAGGTCAGCATCATTAAATTAACTTTTTCTTATCGCACTTTGTTCCCACCGCTTATCCGGTTGCAACTGCATTAATCTAATATCAACTATCACTTCAGATCTCTCGATGTGGAACTTTGCTTACACATTGTTGCACATTGCAGTTTATTGACAGTGTCGCAATAGTGTCCTTAATTTCAAAATAAAAACGAAGGTTTTCCATGTTACGTGAGTGACCTTCTTGAATCTGCTCCCATCTAGTTCCCATAAAACTTCGTTCAAACATTTTACATTTAGGTACACTATTTGGAATGAATGATATACTGAATCTGCATTCAACACCCCTAGCCAATACAATCAATAGCTCCTGTAATATTTCATAGAAAAAAAAAATCATTTAATTGAAATTTATAACTTCATAAAAAATGCTGCAATCAATATATGATTCAGCGATGTAGTTTCCAGAAATTTAACAAGTTTCTGATTTCCACTATATCTCGGCACTTTTTTGTTTCTAGCTTTGATAATTAAAAAGCTGAATTGGAAGAGATTTGCCACGGGGCGCTCATTTAACTATAGTGGCAACTTTGCAAAGTCGCCATTATTACATAAATGCCGCATTAAAAGAGTACCAATAAAATAATTATAGTTGAAAACATATCTTATTCATTTATTCTTTCATTACATTCAAAAGCAAAAGAAAATAATAAAATTCTTCACTTTATTGTATGGCGGTGATTCTGTTGATTGGTTTACAGAGATTCTTAGAATTTAGTTGTATTTTAAGTATCTGGTTAAGGCCTTTTTTGTATTGCAGGGAGAAGTGGTATACATATTATTGAACTTTGTTGGATCCAGAAGTTTTGAATGTTATATATTCCCGGGAATTTGCAATTGTGAGCTTTATTAATTATGTTAGTCAGATCCTCTGTTGACAGTGTGATATTGTGTTGTGGTTGTAGATCAAAAACTCCGTCAACTCAAGGTGTGATGCGACTCGTGCCTATTGGGTGGGTTTGGCAACCGAAGGACCAAATAAGCCTGTCTTCTAACGGAGCCCTCCTGATGTCAGGACACCTCAGGTTGCAACTTGCCATGCTATGGGGCGCTGCCATAGTTGACCGGATGTTTCCCCTTTATCCTCTTTGGTCTCCGCGTATGGCGACATGCGACATAAGGGGAATCTTATCGGCCGATAACTCTCCTTTCCCCAGTAGTGAAGACACCTGAAGCCCTCCTACTCCCACTCTTCATGAAACATCTGGCCCCAGCCCCACATCAGCATGGTTTTCGACAAGTGCACAGCACCAGAACAGCATTCACCGTCATAAACGCCCTGCTTAAACGCCCCTACGAGAGGACTGTCCTAGTAGCGTTGGACTTGAAGAAGGCTTTCGATACTGTCAGCCATTCTACTCTACTAAATGATATTTTTCAGTCGACACTTCCGCCAGGACTGAAGAGGTGGTCCGCCAACTATCTGAGTGGTCTTCACTCGTCAGTAATTTTTCGAGGCCAAACTTCCAAACAGAGGAAGATCAAGCTAGATGTTTTGCAAGGTGGTGTCCTTTCACTCTGGCTGTTCAACTTCTATCCATCGAAGACATTTACTGGACCAGACAGTGTTTAGACAGAAAATAAATGGGAATAACCGAGAGACTGTCACCTCCTTCCTAAACTCCCGACCACCGAATGCCGTAATCGGAGTACAACCACCATCTACAGCAGATGAAGAGCTTCAGCTTCCCCGTGAGACCCGCGTTACTCTAGCACAATTACGTCCTGAATATTGTAACAGGCTAAACTCCTACTTATCCAGAATTGACCCCGACATACCAAACATATGTCCTGCATGTGTGGTGGAAGGTACCCCGCACGTCACCTCTTCACATGCCCATTAAACCCACTAATCTAATACCCCTCTCCCTCTGGATCCAACCTGCCGAAACAGAATGTTTCTTGGGCCTAATTTTAGATGAGCTAGATGAAGATGACCGGGGATATATACTACACTGACAGGGCTTGTATTACTGTTACAACATGCGTGGCGGGGCAGGTGACCGTACGAGCCAGATGTAATGAACAAAATAAAAAACCAAAATTCGGATGACGGAAAAAAATCAACAAAACAAAAGGACAACAAAACAATTGACGGGAAAACATACGGACGCATTGACAGCACGGACTGATATACAAACGAACACGCGTACAAAACCGCAGGGCAAGCAAAGAGACAGACAGGAAAAAGGGACAGTCGTACTTAACAGACAGTCGGATAAATGGACAAGACGTACGAACAAGGAGGAACTGAGGATGACTGGGTCCCCATAAGATCTCTTGACAGCTAGCCAAGAAACAGTTGGAAAAAAGCTGTGGGCTACAGGACGCCTACAACTATAAATAAACCAACAACACCCGCTAAAGCCATGGGGCGAAAGCGTGGTAACAAAGGTCCCTTGGGGTATAAATTCAGCCAGAGGTCTCTCGCTATACTTAGCAGAATTCGAAAAAAGCGAGACCGAAGGTAAAGTTCATCCCAAAGATGAGACCGACAAGGTAAGATGTCAAAACGGAACCGCTCGCACGACGAAACTGGGAATGTAACGAAAGAGCACAAGATCTCGGATTAGGGTACAGTTGCCTACAAACGGTCCAAGCAATTTAGTGAGGTGGCACGGAACCATCTTCTAATGGCATTGCTAGATGAAACCTCCCACCGCGGAAAACCAGTGCTTAACAAGTGATTGAGGCACAGCTGTCTCGCATAGTCGGTGACCATGTCATGGCAAACCCGGAGGGTCAAACACCAGGCTTCGACGGCGGAGGTAGTTAGTTAGTTACACTCGTATAAAGGGTGGTTAAATTTCAAGGCCAGTATTGATTTTAAATAAAATAAAATTTTTTTTAGAAATTATTGCCATTTCTCTTTATTATGATAATATTGGTATGGCTCAATTACGTATGGAACAAAATATCGGCCAAATGGCCGCCGCAGCTTCGTCGACACACCTCCATCTGATGGTCCAAATTTTCGACGACGCTGAGGCATAATTAAGGTTCTATGCCGTTAATGTGCCGAATTATCTCATCCAAAGAAAGAAGTCCAATGATGTCAAATCACATGATCTTGGCGGCCAATTGACGTCGCCGCGACGTGAGATTATTCGGCCATCAAAATTTTCGCGCGAAAGAGACATTGTTTCGTTAGCTGTGTGATAAGTGGCACCGTCCTGTTGAAACCACATATCGTTCACATCCATATCTTCCACTTCGGGCCATAAAAAGTTCGTTATCATCTCACGATAGCGAACACTATTCACAGTAACTGCCTGACCGGCCTCATTTTGGAAAAAATACGGCCCAATGATACCGCCGGCCCATAAACCGCACCAACCAGTCACTCTTTGTAGGTGCATTGGTTTTTCGGCAATCACTTTTGGATTATCATTCGCTCAAATGCGGCAATTCTGCTTATTGACGAATCCACTGAGGTGAAAATGTGCCTCATCACTGAAGATGAAGATGAAGACGAAGTGCGCGATATGCTTTTTGATTTGAACGTCCGTTGTCATATTGACAACCGCGCTGTTAGTTCTGCCTTCTCCAAACTGGATAAAGAGGCAAAGCGAATGGGTTTGGTGGTGAACGAGGACAAAACGAAGTACCTCCTGTCTTCAAACAAACAGTTGGCGCACTCGCGTATCGGCACCCACGTCACTGTTGACAGTTATAATTTTGAGGTTGTAAAAGACTTCGTGTATTTAGGAACCAGCATTAACACCGATAACAATGTCAGCCTTGAAATCCAAAGTAGAATCTCTCTTGCCAACAAGTGCTACTTTGGACTAAGTAGGCAATTGAGCAGTAAAGTCCTCTCTCGTCGAACAAAACTAACACTCTACAAGACTCTCATCATGCCCGTCCTAACGTATGGCGCAGAAGTTTGGACGATGACAACATCCGATGAAGCGACGCTTGGAGTGTTCGAGAGAAAGATTCTGCGTAAGATTTTTGGACCTTTGAACGTTGGCAACGGCGAATATCGTAGACGATGGAACGATGAGCTGTATGAGCTTTACGACGACATAGACGTAGCGCAGCGCATAAAGATCCAGCGGCTTCGTTGGCTGGGTCATGTCGTCCGAATGGATACAAACGCTCCGGCTTTGAAAGTATTCGATGCGGTACCAGCTGGTGGTAGCAGAGGAAGAGGAAGGCCTCCTCTGCGTTGGAAAGATCAGGTGGAGAAGGACTTGGCTTCACTTGGTGTGTCCAATTGGCGCCGGTTAGCACGAGAAAGAAACGGCCAAAATCGCGTAAGCGGTTATCGCGCCAATTAAGAAGAAGAAGGCGATATATGTCGCTCTTGATGAAGAGGCTGGGTGCGACTGTCGGGATGTAAGTGGTGTCTTTGGCCATTTTGTGTGCGTAGATATTGCCATCGATGCCGGTGTGGCTTGGTACCCACATGATCTTTATCTTATTTGGGTACGAGATGAGGTTGTCTCTAATGCAGCTGATGATGTTATTGGTGTTATTGCAATAATTGATGGCGTGAAAGCAGGATTGCCTATCGGTACAAATTATGTATTTTCTTGTATTTTTAGTAGCGTGTTGGACAGCATGCAATATTGCTGTAACTTCAGCTGGAAAGATGGAGCAGAACGGCAAAAGTAGGCCATATGGAACTGGTTAATTTTCCTCGCTAACAACAGCGAAAGTAGTCTGTACTGCTTATGAGCTGTCAGTGAAAATAAACCGCCAGTTATCTTGAATCGAGCCATGGTTTCGCGGAACATACCGTTGTAGACTCCGTTAGAGTGGTGGACTTGGGCAGGAGCGATAACTGATCTGTAAATGTCGATTTTGAAACCAGCCACGGGGGATTACGAGGTTTACGTAAGTGAGGACTTTTTAGTGGTAAGCTATTTTCTTTGGCGAATATGGCGTATTCGTAGATAGACGATTGTAATTTTGGAAGACGGTTACGAGAGGTAGCTGAGTAGAAAGCATTACGAAGCGTCAAATTGGTGCCGAGGGTGAGCTTAGGGTAAAGTTTGCAGATACTGCCCTCAATGTTGTCTTTCATGACCGGTAGCCCGTATTCCGATAAAAATGCTTTTTATGGGTGACGTGGGAAATGATCGAAGCGCTCTGCGAATAGCAGCGTGATATGGCGCCGCAAGCATATTTAGATTATTTTTTGCATGTTGGCCGTAGATTTTAAGAGCGTAGTTCACGACAGAAAGGATAAAAGCTCTTACAACGTTTACCAGTAAAGCTGGGCCAATGAACGAACGCTTGTATGATAGGTATTTTACAATGTTTGAATTCGTTATCAGTCTATCTCTGGGGTACTGACAATGGTATTTAAATGAGTACTTGCTGTCTAATAAAATTCCAAGACACTTAAGAGAATGTGAGCAGGGAATATTTGTATTGTTGAATGTGAGTATTGGGAACTACAATTATGTTTTTTACAAATATAATATGTAGTCACTTGGATTTGGTATAGGAAATGGAAGCGCTGGAGGAAGAGGACCATGAAGATAAACTGAAGAGAATTTTCTCGAAAGTAGAAATTGTTGAGTTAAGTTCAGAAAATTCTGAAAATAGAAGGATGTCATCGGCGTATGATTGATGCCGGATATTGGGGAAGTTAGACAGGATAGAGCTAAGTTTTCCCAGGCAAGGGATGAGAGATATGCGGCGGTAGCTAGCTATTTCGCAACCAAGCTTTCCAGGTTTCAATATGGGGATTATAGCGCTTATTTTCCAAAGTTGAGGAAAGATGTCAGTACGGAAAATATTGTTGTAATAGACGATGAGGCGGGAGAGGACGGGATATTATGTAATGGGGTAGGATATTTTGTCTATAACAGGAGTATTACCTTTGACTGAGGATAGAGCCACTTTTAATTCGAGTAAGGAAAGTACGGCGGCCGAATGGGTTGGTGCGTGACTACCATTCGGAGTTCACAAAGAGAACGTCGGTTTGAATCTCGGTGAAACACCAAAATAAAAAAAAAAACATTTTTCTAATAGCGAGTGTATTTCTGCCATGAAAAAGCTCCTCATAAAAATATCTGCCATTCGGAGTCGGCTTGAAATTGTAGGTCGCTCCATTTGTGGAACAACATCAAGACGCACACCATAAATAGGAGGAGGAGCTCAGCCAAACACCCAAAAAGGCTGTACTACGCGCCAATTATATATATATATATATATATATATATATCTGTTCTCCAGAATTTTTCGGCCACTTTATGGTTTCTTACGAGGAGTAGAAAACTGCCTTCGCGTAGTGATGAAATGTTGTTTATCTCTTTGCTAATAGCTTGTATACATTTGTATACAACAAAGCAGGAGGCGGATGTAAGGGTTGTGTTAGCGTGCAGAGACTTGATTACACTGGATCACAAATTTCAACTTTTTTTCTGCACCACAGACGCCGGTATGAAATTCTTATGTAAAATCCCCGTCTGATTCCGAAAATCAAGGTTATTTTTTATTCTATGGTAACGTTTATGAGATATTTACGAATTACCGTTATTTCAAAAAAAAAACAAATTCGGCCCACTTAATCATATATATCTCGAAAACGAATTGAGCGATTCCAAAACGGTTTAAAGCTTTTAAAAGGTAATAAAATTTGCTATAAACTGTGGGGAAAACACTTTTTGTTAGGCCATGCAGATTCAAAGATAACGAACTATCATAACGGATTTTTTAAATTTTTTTTGTAAAAATATAAAAAAATTTGTACTTTAAGAGAAAGGATCTTTAAAACTCTTTATTTTTTCGTATATTTTTTGTTTTCACTCTAAGCTCTGTTTTATTACAAAAAAAATAAACTTTGATTAAACAAAATCGATGAACTAATACAAAAGTTACAAGGATTCAAGTAAATATATCCATTTAATACTTAAGTACCCTACTGGTAATATGTGTCAGTATTCGCATATCAGTTAGTTACAGGTAGATTTTGGAAGGGTTATTAGATACAAAAAATTGTTAGTGTCGTTATCTCAAACACAAATACATTTCAAGCAAGATCATATGTTTAAGGCAGGTAGTGTTTTCTATGTATAACTAGGGAACCTTTTTGTATAGGTAGGCTTGCATTTTTAGTTGATCTATGTAAGTATAAATAATAATACATGTGCATCGTTCCTTCATAATTTCTGCAAGGATCGCCGGATACTGTTCGCTTTATAATTGCAGTTTATAATCCGTCATTTACTTAAAAATATAATATGAATAAAAGGGTGCGAGAGTTTGAGTGTAAAAATGATCCAGATATGTTATGTTTCATTTGCGGGGAATTTATCGTTAAAAGGATGCGACGTGTGTTTTCAAATCCTTTGAAATTTGCATACCGAATACTGTGTGCACCACATGTCGACTCGAATTGATATTTTCGGAAACCGGAATCAAAAGGTACATCGTAAAAATTAGGAGTTTCCTCTCTTTTAATGCATATCTGACTAATTTCTTAAACTATCTACTTAGGCGACATATGAAATTTATTACACCAATGAAGTGGAGGAAACCATTCAACGGACTGCTATATTTGTACTACAAAAGTATTTAGGGTTGGAAAGTCAAGAAAAGTAACCTATGCGAGCGTATCTACAGTGTCATTACCAGAACTAAATTCAACGGAAGCTACATTGCCAGAATCAAATTTAACTTTAGTTCCGGCTCCAGTTTCATTGTCAACAGCAGTATCTGATTACGCGGCATCATGTTGTACTGAATTGCAAACGGAAAACGAAAGAAACCCTTTGTCACAAGCACAACTCAATGATTGGATAAGGAATTTGGAATTGTCGAAAGGACTCGTCACGAACAATTCTCCCAGTACTAAACGAAGAAGGACAGTGTTTGTTATTGCAAAAACATTGCTGGTCTATTTAAACAGTTTGGTGAACTATATGATTCAAAGAGTGGCGATTGTTCATAGAGGGCAATAAATTAGGTTTAAAGGCCGTATTATTGCATATTGGCAACCAAAAGCCATCTATCCCGATCGCGCATGCAGTAAATACGAAGGAAACATATGAGACAATGCAAAAATTGCTTAAATTAATTAAATACGAAGAACATGATTGGAAAACATGTGCCGATCTAAAAGTCGTTGGAATGCTATGTGGTCTACCATCTGGATACACAAAATACTGTTGCTTTCTATGCAAATGGGATAGCCGAGCACGTCAAGACCACTACAAGTTAAAGATTTTCGCGTGGAAATATCTTTTTAAAAAAGATTGCGGTATGACCGCTCTTTATTGAGTTCAATCTAAAACTAAAATTACAAAATTTCTTAATCTAAAACCTAAACTTAAAATGAACCGAGCTACTTGTGGTGACGTGCGCAATTTCGAGGAATCGCTGACTTGGGTTGCGCGTGCATAACATCCGGCCTAATTAAATTGGGGTGTTGCTGCCGTTGGCTTTTCTGCTGACAGTGCGTCTGGAATATTGTGGGAAGCGCTATGTAAGCGTTGTACATCCGCTGTACTCATGTTGCTGATCGGCGTGTGAAAAGTTAACATTAGCCATGTTAACACTTCCCCTCTTAAAAACGTTCGTCCTCGAGCGTTGTTAGAAATAGGGTAAGTTATTGAAACTTACATATCTTGGTTGATCTTTTGGCAGATCTTTGAGTTGACCCAAGTTGAGGCCTGCTGGAGGCATCTGGTTGCTGTCTAGGCTTTGTGCGATGATTATTTTGTTTTGAGTTTTCCTCCAAAATTTGAAAAATATTAGTGCTATGCAAGTAATAGCTGCAATTGATCCAAGTTAAAGTGAGCCAGTTGATATTGCTGCTGTCTTTAGGAGATTTATTTTCCGGGTATTATTTATATGCAGTTCTTGCAGAGATTTTAGTGAAAGCAATTCAATTCGTTCGTTTTCGATTGGTGCTGGTTGTAGGACAGCTGGGATAGCTGGAGGAGGAATTGCCTCATAGTTGATGAATATTTGATTATTAACTTTCAATGTTGAGTTATGGAAGTTGATAACATGAGTTCCCGTTAAGTTTTGGGTTGTTGTGTCAGCATCTATTTTTCCCACAAAGCCATTAAGTAGTAAAATGCCTCATTTTATTTCTTCAATATGTGGAATATGGTGCCCGTTTCTTATGGTGCAAGTTGAATTAAAGCTATTAATTATTCTAGGTATACAATTACTATTAGTTATATTAACTATCTGCTTTTGTTTACAAATTTCAGTTATCTTATAGTTATTACAATGCGTTTTTATTCCGTAAACTTGATTGTTTCCTTTTAATATTTCACTATATTCGACATTAATTATAGTGATATTTGCCTTTATTACAGGTCTTATAATAATTTTTTGAAAATTTTCTTTAATTGTTAATGGTATTTTTACCATATAAAAAATTGTAAAATTTTTGCTAATAACATTAACTTCTGATATTTCTAATGCCTGTTCCGCATTTTTAAATGGAATTTCATCATCTTCTAATTTTTCAAGTGCAATTTCAATTTCGTTCTTGTTTAACAATAATGAGTTTAATATTATATATCTCTCTTTGCCCATTGTACGGCATATTTAATATTTATTAATTCCTCTTTTATTAATCTAATTCTGTTTTGTAAGTTAATAATCATTTCATTTACTATACTCATATCTTTCCGTATATTATTAAAAAGTTTATTCACAATTTGTGTAACGTTATTAATTTTTTCATTAAAAATTTCGTTTATAAGAACTTGTTTATCATTATTGCTGTTAAGCTGGTTTAGATTATTTGATATTGCTTCTAGATCCTCATGATCGGGGGATCCGGCTATAAATTTCCAGGCAGTACCTAGAATATTTATTGATCTTTTTTGTCGTAAGTTTGCTGGTTTAAGGGTATCAAGGATTTGGAGAGATTGGACTAGTTCGTGCTTTAGGATAGGTAGTAAAATGCTATCCTTAGGAATGTCTGAAGAAATGTATTCGTAAATGTCCGTTAGAAATTGTTCGTATTTATTAAGGTCGATTATATGTATTAGCCTAAAGGCTCCGTTTTGAATGTTTGCTGTCCCATCATTGATTGTAACCAGTTGAGCAGTAGAGTAGTCATAAATGTCTATTGTTGCGGTGGTCGAAATAAAGAGAGTTCTGAAAAGAAGGTTAGACGGTTTTCTTCTAGTTTTTTATATTGCTTTTGTGAATTATTTTTCCCGATTCTGTTACTATGGTTGAGTGTTTGTTCTCCTTTACTATTTCTTTTTTGAATTTTGGGGTAATTTTTGTGCCTAACCTTTTGTCGGCCGCCGTAGCCGAATGGGTTGGTGCGTGATCACCATTCGGAATTCACTGAGAGGTCGTTGGTTCGAATCTCGGTGAAAGCAAAATTAATAAAAACATTTTTCTAATAGCGGTCGCCCATCGGCAGGCAATGGCAAACCTCCGAGTGTATTTCTGCCATGAAAAAGCTCCTCATAAAAATATCTGCCGTTCGGAGTCGGCTTGAAACTGTAGGTCCCTCCATTTGTGGAACAACACCAAGACGCACACCACAAATAGGAGGAGGAGCTCGGCCAAACACCTAACAGAAGTGTACGCGCCAATTATTTATTTATTTTATTTTAACCTTTTGTTTATTTTTACATAGATAGTTTCGCCTGGATGATAAATTTTTATGGTTTCTCTTTTTTTGCTGTGAAAACAAAGATCTTTTGCCTGTTTATTTTTTAATTCTAAGATGTTTTCCTCCCTTGCCTTTTCGAACTGGTTTGGGTCTGTGGAGACTCTTCTCCCGAAAAATATCTTTATTGGTTTCTTTTTTGTTGTTGAGTGGATGGTATAATTATATTCATAGACTGAGTTATCAAGGAGTTCGGCAAATGAAGTAAAATTTCGTTCTGCTTTTAAGCAGCGCATTATTTCTGTTAAGGTAGAATGAAATCGTTCTACTTGGCCATTAACTGAACTGGAATAAGGCGGTGTTTTAAAAATTTTGATGTTGAGAGTGTCTTCGAGCAGAAATTTTATAGTTGCAGAATTAAGGGAAGTTTCGTTGTCTATAACCACTGATTCGGGTACGCCAAATTGGAAAAGCAATTCTCGTAGAGGTTCTTTTACGTGTTCTATTGCTCTCGATTTAATTATCTTTATTTGTGCATATTTTGAGAATTTGTCTATTGCTGTCAATACTATATTTCTGTCGGTGATGTAAATATCAATATGCAAAATCTGTCCAGGGTATTGCGGTATGGGCGTTGCTCCTAATTCTGGTTTACTGGGGTGTCGGTCGTATTTATTTTCCTTGCATATTGAGCATTGCTGAATTATTGTTTTTATTTTCTTCGTCATTGATGGGAAGTAGTATTTTTCAAGGATTTGAGATTTATTTTCTCGGTGGTTTCTGTGTGCTCTTTTATGGGTTGTAATTATAATTTCTTCCTGTTCTTGTTCATTTGTAACGTCTTCTACTTGAAGTTGAGTAAATCGAATTTTATAGTTGCTAAAATGTATTGGGTATATTTCCTGAATTTTTCCCATAATGCGTTCTTCTGTCTTAATGCAATTAACTACGGAGGGATTTAGATATCTCTTAATGAGCTTATTAGATTTGCTGAATTGTAAACTGGTTCCTCTAAAATGTGTCTGTGATAAGTGGGAAATATTATTTTAAATTGATATGTTGAAGTTAACCCAGTGTTTAGATATATTTGATTTTTGAAAACGTTTATCGGAGTTTCTACGTGCGGGATTAGATTATCGGATGAACTTTCGTCACTGTGTTGGGTTGTGGACAGAGCGTTTATTGGCTCGGTTATCGTTCTTGAGAGTGCATCGGCAACAACGTTTGTCGTACCTGATTTATAATGGAGTTCATGATTGTATTCCTCCAGGATAGCTTTCCAGCGTTTCATTTTTGCATTATTGTTTTTGTTGCTCAGTGCTTGGGTCAAGGGTTGGTGGTCCGTAAATATATTGACTTTGGCTGAGCCATAAAGGTAGTTTCTGAAATTGTTTAGTGCCCATATTATGGCGAGAAATTCTTTTTCGTTTGTCGCATAGGATTCTTCCGTCTTAGTAAGTGTTCTGGATATGAAAGCTATGGGTTTCTTATCTTGTGCGAGGACTGCACCGATGGCATAATCGGAAGCATGGGTTGTTAGATGAAATTCTTTACTAAAATCGGGGTATGCCAGTATAACGTCATCGGACATAAGAGAGTTCTTGACTTTGTTGAAAGCATCTTTTGCTTCGCTGTTCAATACAATATTTATCTTGGCTGATTTAGTTTTTGAAATACGTCCCTCTTCCCCTCTTAAGAGTGAAATTAGAGGTTTAGTTAGCATAGCATAATCTTTTATGAAACGGCGATAATAGCCTGAAAGGCCTAGAAATGAACGGAGTTGTTTAATAGTTTTTGGATATGGTATCTTCGCTATTGCTTCCACCTTTGCAGGGTTTTTCGTTATCCCTTTGGATGAAATTATGAATCCCAGGAATTCTACTGAGTCTCTAAAGAAATGACATTTGTCCAGCTGTATTTTCATGTTAGCATCTTCAAGCGTCTTAAAAATTTGTTGTAAGTGGAGGGCATGCTCTAATTCGGATTTACTAAATACGACAATGTCGATATAAACGTAGCAAATTTTGCCAATGTGATGGCGAAGAATGTCATCAAGCGCGCGTTGAAAAATTGAAGGAGCGTTTTTGAGTCCAAATGGTAACCTCGTGAACTCGTATATGCCGTTATTAATTGAGAAAGCGGTTTTCTCGATATCAGATTCCTTTAATGGGATTTGGTGGAATCCGCTTTTTAAATCTAGGACTGAGAAATATTGATTTTTCCCTAATTGGGACAGTACCTCTTTAATTTGGGGTATTGGATAACGATCCGCTATGGTTATCGCATTGAGTTTGCGATAGTCGATTACTATTCTGTACTGTTTATTGCCCTGAGAGTCCGGTTTTTTTGCTACAACCCAAACGGGTGAATTATATGGTGACCTAGAAGGTCGAATAATGCCGTCGTCTAGCATTGTTTTAATTTGGGATTCTACCTCGCCTTTTAATGCCATTGAGTAGAGGTAGTATCTTGTGTAAACTGGGGTATCTTTATTTGTCCTAATTTCGCCTATAACTTTCGTAGTGTAAGTAAGTTTGTCGTTAGGCTCTGCAAAGAGTTTAGAAAAGTTGTTCACTAAATTGTTGATTCTGCTTCGTTGGGTAGATGTCATATAATCTTCTTTAATGTTAATTGCGTTCGCTGAATTGGATTCAAGTTGCTTTATTTTAATTTTGGTGTTACCTTTGATTGACATAAAATTGTCTTTGATGTGGATAACAGCTTCGAGAATTTTAAGGCTGCCGTTTCCAAGGATACCATGGAATGAACGTAGCGTTCGCAGAAGGAAAAATTTTAATTTTGACTCTGTATTAAAAAGCTTTAGGAAAGTATGTTCCTTTATTTCTATGTCCCCTGCTATTGATTTTGCGAAAAAGTTTGATTCATTTTAATTGGATTAGGGACGATAGAAGGTTGAATATAGTTTTTCGTTGATCCCGTGTCAATTAGAAATTTCACTATTTTTCCACTCTCCAGCCTGCATTC
Source organism: Anastrepha obliqua (assembly GCF_027943255.1). Classification (NCBI taxonomy): domain Eukaryota; kingdom Metazoa; phylum Arthropoda; class Insecta; order Diptera; family Tephritidae; genus Anastrepha; species Anastrepha obliqua. The sequence goes on along the minus strand of NC_072897.1, from coordinate 39,610,390 downwards.
AAAATAAGGCAGTGAAGAGTGAGTTAATCTAAAAAATGTATATCTGTTATGTCAGTCAGATCGTTGTCTTGTAGTTCATCGTACTGGTCTATATAGTCATTTGTATGTTCTGCTATAGATTGCTCTTGACCATAATTTTGGTCGGAATCTATATGGAAATTCCTTTGCACTTTATTCCGAATCGGTGGGTTATCGATCGGAGGTCTCTTACCGAAAAAGTCGTCAGCGCGTGGTCTGTTCATGTAATTAACATGGCGTGTACGTAATGATGGATCTATGTCCATTGGTTCCGGTCGTGGTTGAGGTTTCGGAAACGGAAACGGTTGCGGACGCGGTGTTAGGTTGTTTGGTTGCTGAGATATGTTGGGCTGATAATGCCGTTGAAATTGAAAATATGGCCTATGTGCTCTGTTGGGGATAGCCGGGTTTGGTCGCGACTGGGGCAAATATGCCAATTCAGGATAGAACTCATTGTTGGACCTTCTTGGTGGAAGGGGTGGACGAAAGTTGTGAGTTTTCCTGTTCTGGTCACTGCTTTTCAGTGCGTAGTAAGAACGAAAACTCTGGTTTTCCAACTTCAGGCATAAATGAAGAGCCTGTGGAAGATCCGCTGGTTCTCTCATTCCGAGGAGTCTTGGCAGATCGCCTCTAAGTCCTCGAATAAAGGTGTCAAGGGCCTTATCCCGATAGGTACGCGTAATTAGATGCATGGCTTCTTGACTAACTTCCATGCTTCCGATTTTGTTAAGGATAAGTGACAGGTGGGAATAGACGCGCTGATAAAACTCTTGGACCGTCAGGTTGCCCTGCACTAAGGAGGTCATTTGGTACTCAAGGGTACCGATGTCGCGTTTGTCCGCGTAGTGTAAAGTGAGGCATCTGGAAATCGCTTTCCAGTCCAAAGGCGTCTTATACGATTCCAGGGCAATGTCGGCATTGCCCACAATCTTGTTACGTATGACGTTGAGGATTCCATAGTATTTAGGCGTTCCTTTTTGCGGTTCGTAGATCTGCAAAATGCGATCTACGCTCTTTTTCCAGGAATTGAATTCCCCCGGGTTTCCCGAAAATTCACGCAAACATCTCATTACATCTGGAATTTTGTCTAACTCTGGTAAGCTAGAATCGATAGTCACGTCCGAAATGTCAGTAAAGTTCGCATTAGGGTTGAGGGCAGCTTGAACTAAGTTTCGTCCCTCTTGTTTAAGTATGTTATTTATGACTCCTGCTATTACGTTTGTTAATTGCTCCATGTTGAATGCATTTGCATTTGAGGAGGAAGGAACAGATTGTGGAGGAGGAGCGCTTAGCACAGGAGGTCTTACCAAGTTATTTGGATTAGACATGATAGTTTTTCTCTTTTTTCCTTGATTTTTTTATAATTTATTTTTTATTTATATTAAATTTTTGTTTTTTTAATTTTTTTATTATTATTGATAAAGCTGGAGGGTCCCCCGAAGGTGGTGAATCGCAGCTTTTGCGTGTAATTAGTTATTGGCTATACAAGCATAACATACGGCTTGGTATGTGGTTACTCCTTCTTGGAAGGAGGGCTTTCGTACCCTGGAGGGTCCCTGGTGTTGGGAATCGCAGAGTTAAGCTATATTATCAATTTGCAATTTATTGAGTTACTGGCTGTACGAGCCGTTCTTTATGAATTTTATAATTGTTGTATTTGTTTTACTCCTTCTATGAAGGAGAGCTTTCTTATCCTGGAGGGTCCCTGGTGTTGGGAATCGCAGAATTAAGCTATGTTATTAGTTTTAAATTTATTAAGTTATTGGCTGAACGAGCCGTCCTTTATAAGCTTTATAATTATTATATTTGTTTTACTCCTTCTAGGAAGGAGGGCTTTCCTACTCTGGAGGGTCCCGTAGGAATCGCAGAGTTAAGAAATATTATAGAGTTTTTTTATTTTTAATTTATTATTGGCTGTACAAGCCTTTATTTATAGAGTTTATCAGGAATTAATTATTTTTCCTTTCACAATATATTTATTTTTTAACACTTTCGCATTACTTTTGCGATTTCAAGAAATATAGGCATTTATACTTTAAGTATGTGGCCATGTACATAAAAATAATGGTTAATTTTAAAATTGTTATTTTTTTTTCACAATTTTGTATTTAATATTTTCATGATTCTACATTCACAATTTTGTATTTAATATTTTCATGATTTTACATCCACAATTTTGTATTTAATATTTTCTTAATATTTTTATCTTCTTCTATCTATATACATAAATGTGAAAATCTGTCCCTATGTTCGCTTATAACTCGAGAATGGCTGAACGGATTTATCTTATCTTGGTCTTGAATTATTCGTGGAGGTCTAGGGAAGGTTTTAAAGGTGAGAAAAATTCGAATAATTGCCGGGAAAATGGTCAAAACGTGGACCCGGGTAACCTTCGGATGTGTATATACAATATGGGTATCAAATGAAAGCTGTTGGTGAATGCTTTAGTTCAGAGTACTTTTCATGCCGCTCTGTGACTAGGGTCTCGAGATAGAGACCAAAACGTGGACCCTAGAATGTGTTTGTACAATATGAATATCAAATTGAAGCTGTTGGTGAATGCTTTAGTACAGAGTATTTTTCATGCCGCTCCGAGACTGGGGTCTCGAGATATGGGTCAAAACGTGGGCCCGGGTAACCTTCGGATGTGTATATACAATATGGGTATCAAATGGAAGCTGTTGGTGAATGCTTTAGTTCAGAGTATTTTTCATGCGGCTCCGTGACTAGGGTCCCGAGATAGAGACCAACACGTGGACCCTAGAATGTGTTTGTACAATATGGATATCAATTGGAAGCTGTTGGTGAATGCTTTAGTACAGAGTATTTCTCATGCCGCTCCGTGACTGGGGTCTCGAGATATAGGTCAAAACGTGGACGCGGGTAACCTTCGGATGTGTATATACAATATGGGTATCAAATGAAAACTGTTGGTGAATGCTTTAGTTCAGAGTATTTTTCATGCCACTCCGTGACTAGGGTCTCGAGATAGAGACCAAAACGTGGGCCCTAGAATGTGTTTGTACAATATGGATATCAATTGGAAGCTGTTGGTGAATGCTTTAGTACAGAGTATTTCTCATGCCGCTCCGTGACTGGGGTCTCGAGATATAGGTCAAAATGTGGGCCCGGGTAACCTTCGGATGTGTATATACAATATGGGTATCAAATGGAAGCTGTTGGTGAATGCTTTAGTTCAGAGTATTTTTCATGCGGCTCCGTGACTAGGGTCCCGAGATAGAGACCAACACGTGGACCCTAGAATGTGTTTGTACAATATGGGTATCAAATGGAAGCTGTTGGTGAATGCTTTAGTTCAGAGTATTTTTCATGCCGCTCCGTGACTAGGGTCCCGAGATAGAGACCAACACGTGGACCCTAGAATGTGTTTGTACAATATGGATATCAATTGAAAGCTGTTGGTGAATGCTTTAGTACAGAGTATTTCTCATGCCGCTCCGTGACTGGGGTCTCGAGATATAGGTCAAAACGTGGGCCCGGGTAACCTTTGGTTGTGGATGTGCAATATGGGCATCAAATGAAAGCTGTCGATAAGTGCTTTAATGTGGGGTAATTTTCATACCTATTGATGAATAGGGTCTCGAAATATATGCCAAAACGTGGACCCAACATGTCTTTGCCCAGCGAAGTGGGCCGGGTTTGCTAGTATTTAATATTTTCAAGATTTTACAAATGTATGCATATTTAAACTTAAATTTATAGACTTGTATGTAACTTACATAAAGGTGTGAAGGAACATTTTACTGTTGACCTTTTCCTTCCATGAAGTTTACTTGCGCGTCTTGCGCTGATTCGGTGCGGCGGCTGACGGCCTGCGTCTCCCGTTTGCTTACGCTACTAGGGGGCCTCTTTTCCGTCACTCTTGGTTGCTATGATGCGGCGGATTGTTGATAGTCCCCGTTTATCAGGGAATCCTTTTTCCGGCATTTGGTTGCTGTGGTGCGGCGGATTGTTGATAGTCCCCGTTTGCCAGGGAATACTTTTTCCGGCACACGTTTCCAGTTTTTGGTGGCACAGCTTGGAAAAAGCCCTTTATGTCCACCAGGTTCGGGGGCCAATTCAGCTACTACTCGCGAACGGAACACTTATTAGTGGAGGCGGCTCTTCTATTTTTAGGACACTATGGACACTATTACTGGAGACGGCTCCTTTATTGATTCACACTCGCGTTAGTTAACGAATTGACCCCACGTTGGGCGCCAGTTAAAGATTTTCGCGTGGAAATCTCTTTTTAAAAAAGATTGCGGTATGACCGCTCTTTATTGAGTTCAATCTAAAACTAAAATTACAAAATTTCTTAATCTAAAACCTAAACTTAAAATGCACCGAGCTACCTATGGTGGCGTGCGCAATTTCGAGGAATCGCTGACTTGGGTTGCGCGTGCATAACATCCGGCCTAATTCAATTGGGGTGTTGCTGCCGTTGGCTTTTCTGCTGACAGTGCGTCTGGAATATTGTGGGAAGCGCTATGTAAGCGTTGTACATCCGCTGTACTCATGTTGCTGATCGGCGTGTGAAAAGTTAACATTAGCCATGTTAACATACATCATAAAGGATTGGCCAGAACGAATCGAGTTTCAAGTTGGGGTGGATAACATAAAATACTCACCACTTATAAAGAAGGAAAAAATAATTCTACCTCCGCTCCACATCAAGCTCGGCCCTATCAAAAACTTTTTCAAGGCTTTGGACAAAGAAGGCGAAGCTTTTCATTATTTGAAAACAATCTTTCCACAGATTTCAGAAGCAAAAATAAAGTAAGAGACTTTTGTGAGGCCGCAAATATGGAAAATAATGGCCAATACCCATTTCAAAGAACTATTGTCACCAGTGGAGGCAGCGGCGTGGGGCTCTTTTGAAAAGGTCGTTACTTCTTTTTTAGGCAAACACAAAAGTCCTAACTTCGAGCTGATAGTGAACGATTTAAGCAAAAACTATGCGGAAAGGGGTAAATAAAAAACACATATAAGACCGTTTCCTCAGTTAACTTTAAAACTAAACAAAAAGTTTGCAAGCAAATTTTTAAATTTACATGAGAATATATAGCCCTTAATCTGAATTTATTGCCCTGCTCCGAATAAACAAGAACGACCAAAATTTGTTCTGAATTGGAAGATTAATCCAGCCTAAGAAAATAATATGCTAATGTGTCACTTATGTATTTATCTAATTCCCTTTTTAATTTTCTTTCAGGAGTAAATATGTCTTTAAAAATTCATTTTCTGCACTCCCATTTAAATTTTTTCCCGCAAAATCTTGGCGACGAAAGTGACGAGCATGGCGAAAGGTTTCACCAGCAAATGAAAATGATTGAAAGTCGGTATCAAGGATTATGGGATGTCGCTATGATGGGTGACTATTGTTGGTTTCTCATAAGAGAAATCGATCCTTATATAAATAAGAGTCAAAACAAGACACATAACTTTTTCAATTATAAAATAAGATCATAGAGTTAAGACAGAATTATATGTACATATGCTATTATTTGTAGGGTACTTAAGTTTTACTACATGGATATATTTACTTGAATGCTTGTAACTTTTGTATTAGTTCATCGATTTTGTTTAATCAAAGTTTATTTTTTTTTTGAGCTTAGAAAGAAAACAAAATACGAAGAAAAGAGGTTGTCTGTAAAGTCGGTTTACTGACGATAGTTTAACGTGACAACGTCATAAGAAAATATTGATGGAATGGTTGCAATTTTCAAAACAAAATTTTAATTTTATTTGTTTCATATATATTTTGTATGGATATAGAGGATAAATGGAATTGCAATGGAAGAGGTCAAGTTACATTTACACAAACGTGAAAAATGACGAAACATTTATCAAATTCATGAAAGATATGTTCAATTTCGATTGTGCATCAGACGTTAATAAGTCAACAACACTAAGAGGCAACATCATCGATTTGCCTTTTTCAAGACACTTTACACTCGAAACACTTCCTTTCATTTCCTACTTTTTCTATCATCGTCCTATTCTCAAGAGAGAAATGGTTCATTACCATGCACACAGGAGGAAGGCATATGCAAATACAAGTATGTGAATTTATATACAAATGCGCATATACATACAAAGACATACATATAATAGGACTATGAATAAGTTCGTGCGGTTTTACAACAGATGGCGTAACTTGATTATTATTCCATCGATCCACATTTCCAAACATTCATTGGAGAGCTACTGTCGTAAGGCACAAACGTCAGTATAAGTTTTTTATTTGAAGCGTAAACAACAATATTTTTACCACACTTGAAAATGTCGAATTTCGTGCCAGTATGGCCAGATTACCATTTTCGTAACTTGATTTAGCTTTTTTTTTTGTTATTTTTATTATTTTTTGTCTCGGAGTTTTAGTTCATTCCACATGACATTTTTCTAGCTGTTCTAATTAAAATGTCATGTTTATAATTTTGTAAAATATACATTTTTTAATAATTATTTAAATAATTCACTCAGTTTTATTTAGCTTTACTTTTTTTAACATCTGGTGGCATTGCCCGCGATTGCAGATGTTGTTGGTGTTCTTCTGCTTTCGGCAGTCAAATCTCTCTCTCGCTACTGCAGTGTTGCCTAGCTTTGGATATACTATAAAAACGCACTAAAATGCCAATTCAAAGAAAATAACCCAACAAAATTTTATTGAATCACTTGAAGAACTTTGTATACGTGACAAATTGTCTTTAGAATGTGCGTTTTTTTTTTAATAAATGTGTTGTGCTTATGTACAATTTAATTTATAAGTTATTTTTGTCAAGCGGGACTCTTTTGTTAAGGGAACGACTTTTTTGCTATATTTGAGGTTATGTAACTAGATAAGGTACTCTTTTTGTAAAAATGTCAGTATGGTTTCTTTAGTATTTTCTGATATTTTGTTGCTTATTTTTACAATGAATACAACTCTTAATGTCCTATGTCTCACTAAGGATTGATGACCGGAAGAAACGATTACACCTCATGGTTTTAATTCGCATTCAATAAATTCAAAGGCTTTTTAAAATGTGTAAAAAGGTTTTCAATCTTAAGAAGAGTTGAGAGATAGGCATTTAATATTTTTGCATAACCTTAAATGGAGCCAAAAATTAAATTTGCACTTTCAAATTATAAAATTTTATAGGAGTAAAAAAATTTTCATTAGCACTAAAATCTTCTCAGAGTGGCCTTTTTTAAACTTCTTTTGTATAATAATACAGTTTTTTTTTAACCTAAAGTTTTGGTAGCTTTAAGTAAAAAAAAGAAACAGACACGAAACTTCAAAATTTTCGCATTTTCGGTATAAAAAAGCACTAAATTTATTGCGAAGAGCAAATGGTTGGCAATACTGCACAACTCAGCAAACGTGACGTCACGTACGCTCTGATGGGCGCAATCTTCTTTCTATCATTCTTGTATATATACTCACTCAATTAGGAGAGAGCCAGATGTCGAACGTTGCCGAACGCGGTGGCCGATTGTGCTCTTTGTCGTTCGTTTCGCGCTCTCGCTTGCAGTTCAAGCACATTAGCTTACATTTGCTTGCGTGCGGAATAGATTCGTATATTTGATATGTCCATATGACTTGTATGCATCTTTACATATAGATTTGTTCTTTTTGAAAATTGCGCGAAATTGTATATGTATATGCATGTTTATATACATATATTAGTATACAACATATCTTATAAGGTATATGGTAAATATTACCATACATTTTTTCCTTCATATATAATAAGAAAATTAATAATAATAACATTAAAACAACAGGTATTATTAACAAAGTTGGTGTTATTTTAAATTCTTCAAGTAAATAAAATTAATAATAATCAATAAGAATGCATAGGCAAATACAAATACGTGAATTTATATATGTATGTACATATGCGCATATACATACATATATACACTCACTTAAGTAGGACAGAGCAAGATGTCGAACGTTGCCGTTCATTTGCTTTGTTTGCTTTGTCGTTCCTTCCGCTCTTTCGCTTGCAGTTCATTCAAGGTAACGGCAATGAGCAAGGTAACGACAAATGAGCAAGGTAACGACAAATGAGCAAGGTAACGACACATTTTTTCGTGCGTGCAGCCGGCTAAATCGAATTATAAGACGTTATCACGTCAAAAATAAAAAGTTTTAAAGATCCTTTCTCTCAAAGTAAAATTTTTTTTATATTTTTTACAAAAAAAATTTAAAAAATTTGTTATGATAGTTCGTTATCTGTGAATCTGCAGGGCCTTGCAAAAAGTGGTTTACACACAGTTTATAGGAAATTTTATTACCTTTTAAAAACTTTAAACGGTTTTGGAATCGTTTAATTCGTTTTTGAGATATATATGATTAAGTGGGCCGAATTTTTATTTTCGGAATCAGACGGTGATTTTACATAGGAATTTCATAACGGCGTCTCTGGTGCATTTTAGCTGTAAACCAGTGTTATTAACACTAACCCTACCAGAGCGGTCAAATGAGACTTTAATCAAAATTATTAAATTCCAGGTTTTTATTTTTTTTTTGAACTTACTGCACGACTTTTTCTATAGTATTTAGCTGTTTAATTCTTCAATATATATTTATCTTCTCCTTTTCTTTTTCCTGACTGCTAGAAAATATATGAAATTTTATGAAGTTATCTGCATTAAATCTCCCAACTTAACACAAAAGCGGTAGTTTTTCAAGAAAATCTCATCCGATTGCATTTTAGAAAAACTCCGTGTGCTTACAGTTGACTTTATGCTGGATACAGAGCGACTGCTGGTAACTCACGAGGTGAGGCAAAATAGTGATCATTCAAATTAAATTACTGGCTCTGTACGCGGCATTACAAATATAATATTTGCGACGTGTTTCGTTCTATTTATTTGTAATGATAAAATAGGCTGCAAAGTTTGGGTAATAAACAAATAAAAATAGTAAGTACTAATTTCTGCATTTTATTATTGGTGAATTTTTCAAATACAAATTTAAAAATGTAGCCCTAAAATGTCAATACAAAGGAGACTACTAGAAGAAATAAATAATATAAGCGAAATATGCTCTGAAGTAGATGAAAAAGAGAATTCTGGGAGTGGGGAAAATATAATGGATAATGAGGATAAGAACATTGTGAACACGCGTAGGGGACGAAAAAGAGTGAGATTGTTTTCCATTTCCGAAGACGAATGTACGATCAGAATATTGAAACTTCAGTTGATGGATCTGCTTGGCAAAAAATTCAGCAAGGTTCTGGACCTGAAAGATCTCCGCTTCATACAATCTTCAGAGAAATATTAGGGCCAACGGGATATTCGAAACGCAACATTATGAAGGGCAATATAAGGAGTGCACTTTCGTTGAAACTTGACCAGGGGATTAGGAATCATATAAAAATATGCACAGAATCAGAAGCACGTCGAGTTTTAGGATCCAAATGGAGTATAACTTAGAAGAATTAGAAGCTTTCATTGCAATTTTATATGCACGTGGTGCATATGAAATAAGAAACTTGAACGTTTCATATTTATGGAATAAGAAATGGGGTCCGCCATTTTTCCACGAGCAATGAACAGAAATCGCTTCATAGAAATTATGTGATTTATTCGTTTTGATAGAAAAAGCGAGCGGAGCCAGCGTCTGCAGATTGACAAATTTGCTCTCATCTCCAAGGTATGGAATTCATTTAAATAAAATAGTCAAAACTACTACAAACCAGGTGCAAATATTATTGTTGATCAACAGCTATTTGCGACAAAATCAAGTTGCTGATTTACGCAATATATGCCCAATAAACCCGATAGGTTCGGAGTCAAGTTCTGGTTGGCATTGGACGTTGAAAGTAAATATAGGGTGGGCTATGTAAAATTTGCTTTTTGAATTGGCTAAAAAAAACAAAACGAATCAATATTTTTTCAAACTTTTTTTTTTTATTTGGAGATTGAACATTGTCATTTATGAATGAAAAATAATATCGTTCAAATGACTGCCACGACTAGCTTTGCAGTAGGCCATTCGATCAACCCAATTTTTAAGCACATTTTCGATTGTTTGGGCTGCAATTTCATGAATGGCGACTTCGATTTCGTTTTTTAAAGCATCAATCGTCTCTGGATGGTTCGCATAGCATTTGTCCTTAACGGTTCCCCACAAAAAATAGTCCAACGGGCTTAAATCACAGCTCAGAGGCGGCCAATTGATATCTGAATTTCGGCTGATTATTCGGTTTTCAAAAACGGTAGCCCAAAGTTCGAGTGTAACTTTGGCAGTGTGACAAGTCGCACCGTCCTGTTGAAACCAAATGTCGTCCATGTCATCCTCTTCAATTTTTGGAAACAACTCGTTGAGCATGTCACGGTAACGCTCGCCATTTACTGTAGCAGCGGCTCCTCGCTCATTTTCGAAAAAAAATGGCCCGATGATGCCGCCAGACCAAGAACCGCACCAAACAGTGACTCGTTGTGGATGCATTTGCTTCTCTACAGCAGTGGTCGCCAACCCGTCGATCGCGAGCTACCGGTAGCTCGCAAAGGTAATTCTGGTAGCTCGCGCTGCTCACGTTGCAAAAAATCCAAACATCTGAAAATCATACCAGTATTAGCAAATTTCAGAAATTTTCGGCAACACTGCGGTAAGCGATTTCGCGCCGACAAACACGACGTGAAGTCGCGTCTTCGTTCTAGGATCGGCTGGAACCGATTAGCGTGTTCGAGAATTTTTTGGCTTTATATATATATACATGCACGTCGACATTGCGCTCAGTTTAATACTGAACTGCATTATCAACGTTCTGAGTGCAGCGGTTGGGTTAGAGTTCGAAACATTATGGCAAGCAGTAGTAAGAAGGCGAAGACATACCATTTCCATTCGGAATGGGAAGAACAATACTTCTTCACAGAAGTTAAAGGCAAAAGTGTTTGTTTGTTATGTAATACATCTGTGTCAGTTCCTAAAAAAGGAAATATTGAGAGGCATCATAAAACTGTACATTCGAATTTTGAGAAGGCATTCCCGTTAAATTCTGCCACCAGAAAAGAAAAACTGAAACATTTAAAAATCCAGTTAATTGGACAACAGTCAATATTTTTGAAAACAATCGACAAAAATAAGGCTGCAACTGAGGCATCTTATCGTGTTTCCCAGATAATTGACCAAAAGAAAAAACCTTATGAAGACGGGGAAATCATAAAACAAGCATTTTTGGAAGCTGCAGATTCTTTATTCGCCAACTTTAGAAATAAAGACGAAATAGTGTCTGCTATAAAATCTATGCAACTTTCTGCTAATACAGTGATGAGGCGAGTAGAAGTAATGAGCAATGATATTTTTTTACAGTTAAGAAGTGACTTAGATAACTGTATTTATTTTTCACTGCAACTGGATGAATCAACAGATGTAGTTGACACCTCACAGATGGCCATATTTGTCAGGATGGCTTTTAGTGATTTTAAGAAGAATTAAAGAAGATCTTTTGAAGTTTATTCCACTCAAAGGACATACTACTGGGCTAGAGCTGTTTCCTCATTTAAAAAATCTCATCTCTTCTGAGAAAATTCCAATATCAAAAATGGTAGGCCTGACAACTGACGGTGCTCCAGCTATGATGGGTTGTGATAAAGCGGCTCGTGGCGCTATGTCACAAGGATGAAAGTTTTCTACAATTTCTTAGTCACCACTGTATTATACATCAGCAAGCATTATGTGGAAATTTTCTAAACTTGAACAACGTTATGAAACTGGTGGTGGAAATTGTGAAGAAGATTAGAGCTCAAGCGTTACAAAGAAGATTATTGAAAACCTTAGCTGATGAAATTGACTGTCAATACGGAGAGCTATTTCTTCGCTCTGAAGTGCGATGGTTAAGCAGAGGACGAGTGCTCAAACGTTTCAATGATGTCTTGCCTGCTATACTCCAATTTTTCAAAGAACGCGATGAACCGATTCCTGAACTGGAAAATTCGACTTGGTTCAGAGATTTTGGTTTTCTTGTGGGCATTACAGAGAAATTAAATGAGCTTAACTTGCAGCTTCAAAGCAGGGATAAAGAATTAGCGGAAATGATTTCTGATATAAACGCATTTATTACAAAACTTGAATTTTGGGAACAAAACCTAAAAAACCGCGGTACTAAGCATTTTCCTATTCTTTCCGAAAAGATGTCCAAAAAACTATTAGAGCCCTATGACAGTAGATATCATGTGGAAATAGTTTCTAACTTGAAGGAAAACTTCAAAAATCGTTTCAAGGATTTCAGCAAAATTGCTTTAGTAACGCAATTTGTTGTTCCACCCTTCATGGACATTGATATTCAACAGTTTACAACATGTGTTATGAACAACTTTGGCGAAGACATTGCTGTGACAGAAATGGAACTGATTGCTTTTCAAAGTGACTTGACTTTAAAATCTTTAGGTTCAAATACAAAATGTATATGGACTTTAGTAAGTAAAGATAAGTATTCAGTTTTATGCCATGTTGCGTTGAAAGAGAAAGCGTTATTCAGTTCAACTTATTTGTGTGAATCTTCTTTTTCCAATATGAAATTTATTAAAAATAAATACCGCAATCGGCTTACAGATATACATTTGGATAACTATATTCGAATGACTGTATCAAATTATACTGCAAATATTAAAAAAATTATCGATGAGTCAGAATGTCAACCTTCTCATTAAATATGCTCCTTTTATCTGCCCATATTTTATTTATATAATAATGTACTATTACTGTTTTGTTGTTTTTTTAAGTCGCTTATGATTTGCCATTATGACTGCAAAAAATTTTGTTACGATTGATAGGTGTGAACATGGATGTAGTTATGCATAAGTATAAGCACTATAAGTCATAAGTTTATTATATATAGAACGTATGTTAGTAAAATAAATACATGTATTGTATGTCGAATATAACTGTGTATTATTTTATTTATGTTGGCTTGTGCAAGTAGCTCGCTGTTTATTTCAAAATCTTGAAAGTAGCTCAACACATTGAAAAGGTTGGCGACCGCTGCTCTACAGTAACGTGTGGATTTTCTGAGCCACAAATCTGACAATTTTGCTTATTGACGTAACCACCGATGTGAAAATCAGAAAAGAAGAAGAAGACTCACCACTTTGGAAATAGGTTTTCAATATTTCCCAATTTTGTTCATGCGTATAGCGTCCCATTTCGTAAATGTCAAACTTTAAGTAAATTATGAACACATTTGACATGTCATTTGTGTTACCATTCTAAAAAAAATAGGTGGTTAAAAAGGCAACGCTATATGTTTTGCTAGTAATATTTGTCGGAATTTTCAGTGAAAATATTATACTATTTGCGGAGGCTGCTGCTCCTAGTTCAATATTCTCTAATTTAAATATGTCGATATTGTATACGTTTATTTGTTGATGAATGTTGCTGGACATTAAATTTAGCCTAGCTGATGCTAAGTTGTTTTGAATGTGCTCTATACTATTCCTCAGTGTTCTTATGCTCATTAAAATATCAAGATGTAATAGTTTTTTATGTACCTATGTCTCTCTCGGCCGCCGTAGCCGAATGAGTTGGTGCGTGATCACCATTCGGAATTCACTGAGAGGTCGTTGGTTCGAATCTCGGTGAAAGCAAAATTAATAAAAACATTTTTCTAATAGCGGTCGCCCCTCGGCAGGCAATGGCAAACCTCCGAGTGTATTTCTGCCATGAAAAAGCTCCTCGTAAAAATATCTGCCGTTCGGAGTCGGCTTGAAACTGTAGGTCCCTCCATTTGTGGAACAACATCAAGACGCACACCACAAATAGGAGGAGGAGCTCGGCCAAACACCTAACAGAAGTGTACGCGCCAATTATTTATTTTTATTTTTTATGTCTCAATTATCGTGATGTACTGAATTTAATTTAAAAGACAACATCTATCTGATTCTATAGCTTTCTGAATATTTTGGAAAGTTTTGTTAAAGTTATCGTTAATTTTAATATTCGTATTTATAGTGTTTATGGCAATATGGTTGTTCGTATCAATAAATTTGAGATGCTCTTCTATATTTTGTATATCATCGTTGTCCTTAGTCCCATAGAGCCATTTCATTGTTGTACCTAATATGTTAATTAGTCCTCTTTTTTGTTTATGTGGTAGTAATGTGTAACGTTTAGTTCGTAGTGTCGCAAATTACTGTATAAGAATTTGATCTTTTTCGGTCAGTTTAGAATCGCTCGCTAAATTTTCTAGTTCGCCAATAATATTTTCTATTTCCTTTGGTGTAATTATGTGGAGAACGATGTCGAAATCGGTTGTCAAGTTTTATTTCGGCAAATCCGTCTTCACTTTTAATGTCTTCAATTATTATTGTTGCGGTCGTTCCTGTTCTCAGGAATATTAATATTAGTAGTATTGGTGTCGATAGTACCTTTAAATTTCCCAGGTCTCTTAATATTACTTGCATGGATGTTCTGGAGTGGCAGCTTTCTATATCTAGGTTCGTGCTTATGCCTAAGTGCTCCATAATTTTTTACGTGTCCTGTTCTTCTTTCTTCGTCATAAATCTCCCTTTTTGTGTTAATCTTATTGATGATTCTTTCCTTAACCTCCTTTATTCTATCGTGGACTATCTTTTTGTCAATTTTCCCTAATACTTCGTCTGAAGATTTTTCTTTCAATGTGGAATGAAGTCGTTCAATGTCCGAGTTCCCTGTGTGACTGTTGGGTTTGGAGAAATGAACTTCGACTCCTTCTTCTCTTAAAAAATCTTTTACATTTACCGAATTAAATTCGTTATCAGTTATAAATAATCTAAGTTTTCCTCTCATCGGAAGGGTTTCAAGAAACGCTATATGGCCCACCCGTATATTGCGAATGGATTTCCGCATTTGGGAAAAGATGAGACGAAGCCATCAGTAATACCACTTAGTGAATTTGTTGTTCTCAAACTCACTGAACCATTTATAGGGTGCGGACGAAATATAACCACCGATAATTGTTTTACGAGCACATATTTAGCAACAAAACTTTTATCAAAACGAACTATCTTAGTAGGAACTATTCGGGCGAATAAGAGGGAATTACCCAAACCTGCAAAAGAAAAGAAAGCCAAATGGCACGTTTCTCTACGCAGCTTTACAAATCAAATATTTCTACTCTAACAATTTACAAAAGCAAACCGAACAAAAAAGTTCTCTTACTAAGTTCGAAGCATAAATATGTAAAAATTGAAGAAACTAGTAAATGTATACCTGAAACTATTGTTTTTTATAATAGCAGGCGTGGATATGAGAGATCAAATTGCTAGAAAGTACAGCACAAAATCTAAATCTAATAGATGGCCTGTCCAGGTATTTTCCAACATTCTAGATTTAGCTACTATAGATGCTTGGAGAAAAGATGTCGCCAAAAGGACTTTTATTTCAGTGGGAAGAGGAACTTGCCACCGAATACGGCGTTATACATGAACAAGAAAATATTGAAAGTGTGGCGAAAACTTCAGCAGAGAGAGAAAGATCCACCCTTGAACATTCGGGTTTTTTTCGTTTTCTGTACTGTACAGGAGCATTCCATGAAAAAGTGGAACTCTGAATTGTTTTATAAATATGCATTTTTTATATATTATTGCACGTACATAGTGAGATTATGTTCTCATCTAAAATAATTTACAAAAGTTGTAGTGAGTATGTCTCATTTTTTGTAAATACCGTTATTTATTGAGAGTAACAACAAGTCAGATTTTTCCATTAGTCTTTACACAACTTTTTGCGAGGTCGCTGCCGCTATTGTTTATCAGATAGAAACTAGATTTCTGTTCTTAGTTATAGTGTACAATATTTGAAACTGTTTAGCGCCATGGCAATTACAATCATGGCAGCTACGGCTGCGTCTTTGAATGTGTTTCGTTCTTGTAGGCTCTAGGCAAAGAATTTTAGCTTTGGGCAACATAGGTATTTTTATCAATAATGATGGGAATTCGTGCCTTATTTTACCTTTCAAGGTTGAGCTTGTAAGCCTATGTCGATATTAATTCTTTTTGTTCAGATACCTAGTCAATAAGCACATTTAGAAAATACCATTTTCTATTTTTTTATACTTTCATTAGAAGAAAATTTATAGCACTGAGAACTTTGACTTTTCGAGTGTGCCAATGAGCATTCATAGCTCGTGAGACTTCTCTATATCAATAACGTTATCTGCACATTTTTCACCAAAAGTTAACAACGGTAAAGGCAATTGGTAAAATTTAACAGCAAGTAAGTATTATTACCATTATTAGGAGGATGGATCCATATGTAGAAGTCCACGCAGGTGGGGAAAGTTACTGATCACCATTCACTTGGGAGTGGCCAGGACGATTCTTCTGCATATGGTTCAAGCAGCACACAACGTCCGGGATTAGCCCACGTATCCTCTGGGTAACTCCCGTCTGGGAGTGAGCCAACATGAGAAGGCGAAGCATTCCAGAATAGCTGGAATTAAAAATCTCCCCGAATGAAAAGATTAAAAAAGCCTCGTATAAGACCCCTGTTAACGACCCCTGCAAACGAACTAAGGAATACGGTTCGAGGGCATGCACCTGGAATGTCCGGTCCCTTAATGGGGAAGGTGCCTTTGCCCGGGTTGGCTGATGTTCTCGTGAGAGTAAAGGCTGACATCACTGACATTCAACAGATGCGATGGACGGGACAAGGCAAGAAAAGTGTAGGACCTCGTGACGTCTACTACAGCTGCCATGAAAAGGAGCGCAATTTCGGTGTTGGATTTGTTTTGGAAGAGACACTTCGTCGCCAAGTACTCTCGCTCACTCCCGTTTCTTTAACATCTCGGTCATTTGCGCCCATGGAAGAGATGGACGATGCAACCAAAGATTTCTTCTATGAGCGCTTGGAAAGTTCCTATCAGCGCTGCCCCCGCCCCGACATAAAAATCGTGCTTGGCGACTTCAATGCCAGGGTGGGCAAGGAGGGAACTTTTGGTCCCACTGTCGGAAAATTCAGCCTGCATAACGAAACATCCGGTAACGGACAGAGGCTGATCGACTTCGCCGACGCCGAAACACGGTAATATGCAGCACTAGATTCCAGCATAAGAAGATTCACCAAGCCACCTGGCTGTCTCCTGATCGAAAAATACGAAACCAGATCGATCATGTTGTGATAGATGGAAGACACGTCTCTGTGCAGCAAAAAACGTACATCTACCTACGCAAAGAATGTTCAACATCGAAAAGCTGCAATTACAACAGACAGCCAGAAGTTTCGCCACTCGACTCACACTCCTGCTCTCAGAGAGCACTGCCCAACAAACCGGCATGCACAAACAATAGATAAACACTTATCGTTCTCTACGTACCGCCGCCGAAGAAGAAATCGGATTCCGGCGAACCCCAAAAAGCAGTTGGTACGACAGAAAGAAAGAGCCACGCTGTGATCGGACGCAACACGAGCCATGTGGGAACGCTATAGAGAGCTAAAAACGGAAGAGAGACGTATTATCCGAAAGAAGAAACGAAAGACCGAAATACATGAGATGCTAGCCAATAGAAGCAACGCCCGAAAATTCTACCAGAAAGTTCGGCGGATTACAGAAGGTTTTAAGACCGGGGCGTTTTCCTGTAAGAAAAAAGACGGCGATGTGGTGACTGACATACAGAGCATACTTAAAGTATGGAGGGAAAACATTTCGAACCTGTTAAACAGTGATAGCTTCGCATGCCACAGAGAATGTAAACATCGCGATACCCTAATCGTTGACGACGGAATTGTCGTTCCGCTACCCGACCATGAAGAACAATATGCAAAGTATGATCGGATGAAAGCATGCCTGCCGATTGGAATTTAAGTGTGCTCTGCCCACTCCATAAGAAGGTTGATCCTGCAATCTATGCCAATTACCGCGGGATTAGTCTTCTAAATATCGCCTATAAGGTTCTAGCGAGCGTATTGTGTGAAAGGCTGAAGCCCACCATCAACCAACTGATTGGACCTTATCAGTGTGGCTTTAGACCAGGAAAGTCTACCATCGACCAAATTGACAATACGCCAAATCTTGGAAAAGACCCATGAAAGGCGAATCGACACACACCATATTTTCGTCGATTTCAAAGCTTCATTCGACAGTACGGAAAGGATTTACTTGTATACCGCGATGTCTCAATTTGGTGTCCCCGCAAATTTAATACGGCTGTGCAAGATGACGACCGTACGAGCCGCAGAACTTAATCGCCCAATTCTTTATAAGAGCATACAATTGTTGGCGTATGACCATGATATTGACATCACCGGGCTTAACAACCGCGCTCTTAGTTCTGCCTTCTCCAAACTAGATAAAGAGGCAAAGCGAATGGGTCTGTTGGTGAACGAGGACAAAGCAAAGTACCTCCTGTCATCAAACAAACATTCGGCACACTCGCGTATCGGCGCCTACGTCACTGTTGGCAATTATAATTTCGAGGTTTTAAAAGACTTCGTGTACTTAGCAACCAGCATTAACACCGATAACAATGCCAGCCTTGAAATCCAACGTAGAATCTCTCTTGCCAACAAGTGCTACTTTGGACTAAGTAGGCAATTGAGAAGTAAGGTCCTCTCTCGACGAACAAAACTAACACTCTACAAGGCTCTTATCATGCCCGTCCTCACGTATGGCGCAGAAGCGTGGGCGATGACAACATCCGATGAAACGACGCTTGCATTGTTTGAGAGAAAGATTCGGCACAAGATTTTTGGATCTTTGTACGTTGGCAATGGCGCACAATCGCAGGCGATGGAATGAGCTTTACGACGACATAGACATAGCGCAGCGAATAAAAATCCAGGGGCTACGTTGGCTGGGTCATGTCGCCCGAATGGATACAAACGCTCCGCCTCTGAAAGTATTCGATGCAGTACCAGCTGCTGGTACCAGAGGAAGAGGAAGGCCTCCTCTGCGTTGGAAAGATCAGGTGGAGAAGGACTTGGCTTCACTTGGTGTGCCCTTTGTTTTAATCACATTCGAATTAAGAAAATTGCACCTGAATAATAAATTTAAAACAAATGAAGTTAACGGGATCTAAGTTTTGTGAAGGAAAAATGAGCAGCGATAATTTGTGCCGCGTACGCGGTTAGTCACAACAGGAAAATAGGCCATTTTCGTTCCCGAATAATCATGTTGGAGTGGCACAATGGAGGGAAAATCCCGCCGGCGGTGCATTTTCCAACCCACAATTCATATAGGCAATAATAAGTAGGTATGTTTATTTTTATATTTCGCTAAAGTGAACCTACTAGAAAAGCACACACATACTAACATATGTATTCTATACATTTGATTCAATATTAAGGGGGGTAGGTTTGATTAAGGGCGTGGTTTGCTAACTTATGGCATTAGAGTGTTTCTGAGGAGAGTGGAGCAAATGAAATTTAAAAACATTTTTGAATGTAAATTATATATATGTATGTGTATATATGTACAATATATAATATACATATATATCGGGTTTTCCAATAACAGGTGTTACAAATGAATCGATTGCGCTTTCGAGAGATGATTACCGATTTTTTATGGCCGGAATTGGATGGTATTGATCTGGACAACGTTCATTCCCAACAAGGCGGCGCTAGGTGCCAAGGGAAAAGTTTCCGGACCGTGTTATCTCTCGAAGAGGTGATCACAATTGACCACCGAGATCTTCTGACTTTTTTCTTTGAGGCCACGTGAAAGAGAAGGTCTACGCCATCAGCCCAGGATCGATTCAAGACCTCAAAGATGGAATTCGTGAGGCTATCGAGGACATAGGGCAGCCACTTTGCAATTCATGAAAAAAAATTCATATTGTCCTGTAAGCGTGGTCGTGGTGGTCATTTGCCTGATGTTATTTTCCACTATTAATGGCATACCTTCCTCTTTATAATGTTTATTTCATTCGATCATTTATATTAAAAAATAGCATATTTCTTTAAATGTCAAACCTCCCAGTGTATTTCTGCCATGAAAAAGCTCATAATAAAAAAATATCTGCCGTTCGGAGTCGGCTTGAAATTGTAGGTCCCTCCATTTGTGGAACAAATAGGAGGATGAGCTCTGCCAAACACCCAAAGAGGGTGTACGCGCCAATTATATATTTATATTTATGTATGGGTACATGGGAACTGCCAAGTGCGATATTAAAACTAAACTGAAACTACCGACCGATCAAAATTGCCGGTTGTATCAATTGTTCACATCCTTTTCCTTCTAAACTTCATTTCATGTATTTAATAATATATATATATATATATATATATAATTGGCGCGTACACCCTTTTTGGGTGTTTGGCTGAGCTCCTCCTCCTATTTGTGGCGTGCGTCTTGATGTTGTTCCACAAATGGAAGGATCTACAGTTTCAAGCCGACTCCGAACGGCAGATATTTTTATGAGGAGCTTTTTCATGGCAGAAATACACTCAGAGGTTTGCCATTGCCTGCCGAGGGGCGACCGCTATTAGAAAAATGTTTTTCTTAATTTTGGTGTTTCACCGAGATTCGATCTAACGTTCTCTTTGTGAATTCCGAATGGTAATCACGC
This sequence comes from Anastrepha obliqua, assembly GCF_027943255.1. Taxonomy (NCBI): domain Eukaryota; kingdom Metazoa; phylum Arthropoda; class Insecta; order Diptera; family Tephritidae; genus Anastrepha; species Anastrepha obliqua. The sequence goes on along the minus strand of NC_072897.1, from coordinate 39,589,888 downwards.
ACCAACCCATTCGGCTAAGGCGGCCGCCCACTTAAATTGGTTATACGTATGTCACCGATAGTTGTGTCTTGACGGTATATAAAACAAGCCATCTAAAAAATTGTGTACTTCTCCTGAGTACAAAACATAATTCAGAAAATATATCGTGAATCAATTTTTTTTTCTTCAATTAGCAGAAGAAATTTCCGCGAAGTATAAAGACTCATTTGAACATAATTTTTGAAATGGGAATTATAATATATGTTTATAAATTATTAGATGTTCATAAATTATAATATGTTTAAAAAATTATTATGTTATTAAATATTTTTTTTTTTTAATAGGGCATGACGATGACCTCGGTACAGCGTAGAATGCCAAAGAACCAACGAAGCTGTTGCGTGGTAGGCCACTTTAGTCCAGAGTAAGTAACTCTGGGGCTATTTCTTCTTGAAGATTAGAGCCAGTTAGTAGAAATCGCTCACATTGTAGTGGCTCTGATTTGGGTCGCCCGCCCGCTACCAAAGAGTATGTAAATCGTACAGTAGGTGTACGAGACGATCTTAGATTAGAAGAATTTGAAAAATATTCAATGCTAGAGGAAATAAGACAGGTTACCCAATACAAAAAAATCTGTGAGGACTTAGAAATCACTAGCAATCACAAGCGATTTGCTCAGGCTCCTCGTTTCTACCGGAGGAACGAGATTAAACTAAAGAAAATAATTGAAGAATTAGAAACAAAAAATGGGAAGCTACAGCAAAAATATAAATATCTATTTGTGTAGTACTTGCAGAAGAAATTTCAAGCAGTGATGCTATAACTTTCGCAAGAATGATAGTCAGTGGCCGAAAAAATTGGTATAGTGAGAAGGAAAAGGCATAGGCTCAAAACATTAATTATATGCCCTCTAAAGCATATATGTTTATGCGTGACGATCTAGGTTTTGCTTTACCCCACAAGTCATCTCTTTCGCGTTGGCGCTCTATTAAATATGTTGTTCCGGGGTTCGATGCCATGTCTTAAATAATTTAGCAAAATTGTTTCTACTATGTCCGAACCCGAACGCATTAGCGTTCTTTTACTGAATGAAATCATCATCAAATCGGATTTGAGCTAAAATAAAGCTAAAGATGTTATCGATGGGTTTGTGGTCCATGGAGAAGGTCGTTGGGAAAATAAAATAGGCAGTAAATGTTTATTTTTCATGGTTAAGAGATTGTGTTCCAAATGGAAATATGTGATTTCTTATTATATCTCCAGAGGTGGTATACATACAGACACATACCTTCTGCTCAAATATGAACGAGGCGTTATCAATAAAACGGTCCGCGGATGACATATGGCAAAAATAAATTTTTGTACCACTGGAAAACACGTGCACGCGATAGAGCAGAGTCCCCATAGGTTGTCCGCAACATTTTTAAGGCGTCTGAATCCGAAATTTTATTGGAATAACAAAGTTTCAAACAAATTCTTTGAATTTTCATCGTTAAATTCGAAGAACACACTCGAGCTTGACTTGTTTACACCAGCACAGAAAACAAACTATGTGACATATCACGCTGAAATTTGCCATGTAAGCTTATAACAGTCCTACCAAAAAACAAAAAATTTATTTTTGCTATATGTCATCCGCGGACCGTTTTATTGATAACGTCTCGTTCATATTTGAGCAGAAGTTATGTCCGCACATATGTCGCACAACTAAAGAAAATGGGGTTAAATTTAAAAGGTATAGTTTGCAATCAAGGGCCCTCCAACACTATCATCTGTAACAATTTAGATATATGATATTTTAATGAATCCCACCTTTAAAATTTGTCCGAGACTAACGGGAGCCAATATATATCTTAGTTTCTTCGAAAAAATGAGCGTTCCACGCAAATTACAGTTGTTATAGTGTAGTACTTATGATAAAAGCTTCACTAACTCACAATTTTTTTTTTCTCTTTCTTAAATACTATATTTCTTATCTTAATGAATATTTTTTCAGACAACATATAATATTTCTGTTAGCGAAAAATCTATTTTGGATCTTTCCCATAATGTTTATATTTTCAGAAACACATTTACTATTTTATTTTAAGCTGATTATTTATATATTTCATAGTTTCAATCACTATCCCTATTTTCATAAATGTCTAAATCTCTATTTTCTTAAGTAAACATGTTTGAGTTTAAAATTCTAAGTTTGTTTTTATGATCTTGTTTACATCTGACATGTGTGTATTAATTACTTTTCTGCCTGAACCAAATTCAATATTTTATCTGTGCTTATTTTATTATTTTAATCTTATTTTCCTATTTTGTTACGTGCCTGTGTATGCGTGGCGTTAACTCTCCCCCGGCTTAAACGAGAACGTCTCGATCTCTACTAAGTCTTTCTACTTGTTACCAGTCATAAACTCTAAAAAGTCTCTTTTGTTTGCCGGCTTTTGTATAGTAATGTGCACCTGTATATTTTCACTCCGATAATGACTGTACCAAAGATTTTTACGGCAATTATCAATGCGTAAACCCTGTATGGGGTGTTCCTCATATTGTATTACTCGTATTAATTTCCTTAGTGAGTCAATATTTTCGAATGCATTGTTCCAGCCCGAGTTGAGAATTTTTCAAAATTTGTTGAAAATTAGTACGTCACCTGTTTTAGTTAGTTCTTAGTTTTACTTGATTTCTGATGTGGCCGCTGCGAGTAACCTCAGAAATATGATCATCTTTGTTCAGTGTGTAGTTGTTATTGTTGTCTTTGTGTGTACTTACCCCCTCGTAGTTAGGACAGTGTCTTTATGGTCTTCCCTTACAATATATTTGATGTATCTGTTTTTCTTTTTTCTTACTCCTTTGATTTTAACTAAAATTTGTTCATTTGGTGAAAAAGTTCGATGCTTAGTACCTTGGTTCAGTCTTTCAAGTGTTTTCTCTGACGCTCTTTTTTATTTTTCATATACATATATCCCTCTTCTCGTAGTTTATTTTGTTGAAAAAATGTCGATGGGTTTTTCTCCAGTGACCGGGTGAATAGTTTTATTAAGTTCCCTCGTTGTTATATATATTTCCTCACCTATTGTTGTTTCAGTTTGAATTTTAAATATTCTTGTTAGCTCGGAAATTGTGGGCTGAGCGCATTCTACTTGGCCATTCGATGTCGACCTATAGATTGGAGTTTCTATATTTTTTATACCATATTTTATAAAAATTATGTTTGCCGCTGGCGTATTGAAACATTTTCAGTTATCAGTCATTAGTCGTGTGCAGTTCGGATAGATGTTTGTGAGAACTTCCTCAATTTTCTCAGACATGTGTTCTCTTGAGTCAATCCCTCTCAGAGTAATGTATTTTGAGAACTTGTCTGTAGCGGGTAGGAACATTTTGTTGTCATTCAAGTACATGTTCATCTGTATGTATCTCCCTGGTTCTGTTGGTATGTCGGAATCTCCTTGTGGTTCTTATTTCAATTTGTTCCTCCTTTTCTCCAATACCGATTAGTTTTGTTGGTGTACATACGAAGTTTGGTTTTTTAATTCTCTAATCAAATTTTGTTCGGCTGTGAAGTTTTGTATGCCGAACTCTGTTTGGAAATATTTTACGTGTTCGTATTTAATTTTTCTCTTTATTTCTTACGCGTTCTAATTTTATGGAATATGAGTTTAATGGTTGTCTCACTTGTTTTATATACGGTATATATAAAAATTTTGCCCCAAAGTCTACTAATATTACTTTCCAACGTTTTAATTTTGGGTTTGGGTTCTTTTCAGATATAGAGTGAGTTAAGGATTGATGATCAGTATACGTAGTGGGGTCTGTTGTACTGTAAATGTAGTTTTTGGTTTTTGTAGTGCCCAAATGATTGCTAGTAACTCCTTCACGTTTATGCTATAATTTTCTTCTGTTTTACTAAGTGTTCGGCTAAGAAAAAATATCGGTTTCTTGGTTTGGCTGAGTACGGATCTAATAGCTATGTTGGATGCATCAGTAGCCAGTTCAAATGTTTTATCGTAATCAGGTTGGAAAAATTCAACTTGTTCTTTTAAGTACTTTTTGAATTTTTCAAAAGCTTGTATGGCACTTTGGTGTAAATTTGTAGCACTTTTATTCTGCCCTATTTGTCCATTATCTCCTTGTAAGAGAACTGTGAGAGGCTTAGCTATGCTAGCGTATCCTTGTATGAACTTCCTATAATAGCCTGTCATACCCAAAAATACTCTCAAGTCTTTGAGCGTTTGTGGCAAAGGGTATTTTTCAATTATTTCCACCTTCTCTGGATTTGTCGACATTTTGTTGTGTTTTATAATGTGACGCATGCACCCGACTTCCGTTTGGAAGAGCTTGGATTTTTCATTTGATACCTTTAGTGTTGCCTGATTCCATGCATCAAATGTGATAGTGATGTGTTCCATATGCTCTTCTGGCATTGAAGAATATATAAGTAGATCGTCAATGTAAACGGGTACAACTTTTCTAATGCAGTCTCTCAGGATGCCGGAGCAGAATGGGCTTGTGTGTGACTACCATTCGGAATTCTGAGAGAACGTAGGATCGAATCTCGGTGAAAGACCAAACTGAAAACAAAAATTTTTCTAATAGCGGTGCGAGTGTATTTCTGCCATGAAAAAGTTCCTCATAAAAAATATCTGTCGTTCGGAGTCAGCTTGAGACTGTAGGTCCCTCCATTTGTTGAACAACATCAAGACGTACGCCACAAATAGGAGGAGGAGCTCGACCAGACACCCAGAAAAGGTGTACGCGCCAATTATATATATATATATTCTCTCAGGATGTCATCAACACATATTTGATATATTTAAGGGTCGTTTCTCAGTCCGAAAGGCATACACACAAATTCATACTTGCCACCGTTGATACAGAACGCAGTTATCTCTCTATCTTCCTTTTTTATCTTAATCTGGTGGAATCCGGATTCTAAATTTAGGGTTTTAAAATACTTTGCTTTACCTAAATTTTGTAAAATCATGTTTACATCAGGAATAATATATCTGTCAGTTATTGTATTCGAGTTTAATTTTTGGAAGTCAACGACCATACGCCGTTTTGGCAACCTGTCTCATCAAATCCCTTCTTAGGAACAGTCCAAATGGGTGAATTGTATGGGCTATTACTACGTTGAATTATTCCTTCGTGTGGCAAATTTCTTTTGTTACGAAGTCGTTATACGCTATGGGATATGGGTACTGCTTCGTCCAAATGGGCTCGTCTGTTTTTGTCCTAATCGCGGCCTCAACTGTCGTGGTGAAGGGCAATGGTCCTATGACACTGTTATCCTCCATCAACGTATTTATATTTTCACTATGTATCTCATTACCTATGGTATAATTTATATTACTAATTTCCTCTTTCCTATTTGCCGTGAATGTTATATTTGGTATATCTATATGGCGGTTAATTCAATTATTCCTTCCCATCATAATATTAAATCAGATCCATTTACATCATCTATTTCTATCTATGTCTATCAATCTACATATGTCTTTAACGAGAAATTTAACTGTCTGTTTTGTACACACTACTGACGGTCCATGTATAGCTATTTTACATTTTTTGTATGGTTTAATTTTAATGATTTTTTTATGTAATTATGGGTTTCTCCGATGTCTATTAATACATTGTATGTTTTTTCTTCATCGGTCATAGTCTGTGGGGAAAGCCATTTCTCAGTTTAAAATCTTAACAGCTTAATTATTTATCGTACCTATTTCAACAATTACACTGCTGGCGTCATCTTGTGTGATGACGATATTATTCCTCTTCTGATTGGTTTGGTAGAAATTACCACTGGGCTCTCGTTGTCGTTTCCATGGTTGGTTACGGTAGTGATTTTGTAGAGATTTGAAGGCGGTGAAATACGTTGGTTGACGTTGATTGACGGCCCTGGCTGAGGGTTTTGATGAAGTTGGCTTTGATGATGTTGGTGGTGATGATCTTGATGTGTTCTTATCGTGAGTCAACTTTAAATTTTGATGTTGGTTGTCGTGTTCTGTTGTTCCGGCAGCTGTATATGGATCGCCTTACACCGAGGCAACGCGCTGAAATAGTGACGCTATACATCGAAAATAGTCGTTCTATTGTTCTAACTCAACGCGCATATCGGAAAAAGTATCGCGACAAACAGGCATCGTCTGACAATACTATTGGTGGTTTGGTGTCGAATTTTTTTGAGCACGGGATCTTATCGTCGTCGCACTCAGCATTCAGCCGCAGACTATTGATCAACTTAAGGCAAACATTCGTGCCGAAATCGACGCTAGAAAACCGGAAATGCTTGACAAGGTGACGACAAACGCAGAAAAGAGATTGCAGTTTGTGATTGCTAATAATGGTGGCAACTTGCTTGATTTTGTATACAAAAAATAGTTTTAATAAATTATAAATAACCCAACCAAATAAAAATACCTCATTTATGCAAAGCAGTTGTTTTTTTTCACAGTTGTTCAATGTTTTCATACCGCGCACCCTGTATATTACTATCAAAGATTGGTAGTATTTATATACGTCAAATTTTACAAGGCTTACGTCTGTAATGTTGGGTTGTAGCGACACTCTTTGTTTTGCAGGAACAATTTCTATATGTAAATTGCGGGCTTGTCGTATTTGCTCCTCCAAAATTTCTATCTGGTTTTCGTGATTTCTTCTCATGTTCTCCACTCTGGCTTGAAGAGCTGCCATTGTCTGTATAAACGTTTTCTTGTCGGAATTCATTAGCATTAAATTTTTTTGTGGTTCTTCCAAGGACCTGTTTTCGTGATTAATATTTTGTCTCTTTTTCAGGAACATTAGGATTCAGTTTTTTTATGTTTTGTCCTTCTATGAAGGATTTTTTATTTGTTCTTATTATAAAAAAACAAAATTTTGTTTGATGTTCAAGATTGGTCCGCTCACAGAAGAATAAATTGAATTAATATCCTGCTAGGATCGCCAATTACAGTTGTTATTAGTACTTATGCTAAAACCTAACTCACAATTTCTTTTTTCTTTTTCTTATAATAAATACTATATTTCTTATCTTAATGAATATTTTCGCAGACAACATATTTGTATTAGCGATAATAATATTTATATTTTCAGAACCACATTTACTATTTTATTTTAAACTGATTATTTATATATTTCATAGTTTCAATCACTATCCCTATTTTCATAAATGTCTAAATCTCTATTTTCTTAAGTAAACATATTTATGTTTTAAATACTAAGTTTGTTTTTATGATCTTGCTTAAATCTAACATGTATGTACTAATTACTTTTCTACCTGAACCAAATTCAATATTTTATGTTTGCTTATTTTATTATTTTAATCTTATTTTTCTATTTTGCTACGTGCCTGTGTATGTGTGGCGTTAACTTACGCACCTCAAACCCTGAGCAATTCGGTAGCCTCTGGTATCGATATGGCATTTACCCAAAATGTAAATATTAGGTAGTGACGACTACGTGATCAAATGCACACACATAACGATTTTAGCGATGCAAAAGTTATGCGAGGACATTTTTGTCGAACAAGACTTCTTAAAATTTATTCTCACCGGTAAAATAAATCAAGATGCGTTAGAACAATCTTTCTATCATCTCAATCTTTCGGTTTGAGTACCCATCCAATAGCACATGAAGTGCAATACGAGTATATAGTAGTGCGATTAATCTCCATGAAAATTTTAAGAGAGAAAAGGGTACAAACTCTGCCGATGATGACGATATAAATTTAGATTGGAATGTAGGCCCTGAGGATCGTCATCTTGAGGCAGAAGTAGGTGACCAGCAAAATGAGGATCTCGTTTTAGAAGAGATTAATGTGGAAGATGAAAATTTTGCTGAAGAAATTGAAAAATCTTACGTAAAAGAGCAGCGTTATCACACTGGTTATAGTATTTACCAAAAAGTGCTGTGCAAGCTTAAATGCGAAAAATGCACCCACGTTATAACGAAAACAAAACTAGAGCTGAAATTACAGAAACGCTGATTAGATTCAAACTCTTCGCGGATGGCAGGGATTTAAGGCTTGTAAATCCTGAAGACAGGGTTTTCGAGCTGTGACGACTCCAAATGTCATACCACCGTCAGCTCTTCGCAAAATATACCCACATCGAAGGTCTTAGAAGTTTTATGTTGTCCGTTATAAAAGAAAAAACACAAAAAAATTTTCCCTACTGATTTGTAGGATTTGGCGAATGTACAATTTGCTTTTTGAATCGGCTATAAAAAAAACTAATCAATATTTTTACAACCTTTTTTTTTATTTTGAAGATTGAACATTGTCATTTATGAATGAAAAATAATATCGTTCAAATGACTGTCACGACTGGCTTTACAGTAGGCCATTCGATCAACCCAATTTTTAAGCACATTTTCAATTGTTTGGGCTCCAATTTCATGAATGGGAACTTCGATTTCATATTTTAAAGCATCAATCGTCTCTGGATGGTTCGCATAGCATTTGTCCTTAACGGCTCCCCACAAAAAATAGCCCAACGGACTTAAATCACAGCTCCGAGGCGGCCAATTGATATCGGAAGCCAGTGGTCTAGATTTTTGATATTTCGAAATTATAGGCTTTTAAGAATATATTGTCAAATTTTTGGAAGGATATTCCCAGTATTTTCGATTCTACAGCCGTTTTAGCAGGTAGAGTCAGATTCGTCACGCGGCGGAATCAATGGTCGCATTTAAATGGTCAAATTTTTAAACTCAATTATTTCAAAGCTACCTTTTTCGGCCTGGTGGTGTCAACAAAAAAAAAACAAAATATTCACCTAATCGTCTAGAATCATATTATTATACGAATTACTTCGAATTTTTTTGAATAAAAAACCGAAAATAAACCGATTTTTAGAGTGTCTAACTCAAAACCGCGCCATTTTGTCAATTTTGTTTTTATTCTAGCACGGGACATAGCTACAGTCATACTTATAAATAACTTTTTTGGTTTTTGTGTTTTAGACAGATGAGCCAAAATGAACAACACCGTCCAGGTCCAATTTTTAAGGAGGGTAACCTTCAGCGCCATTTTTAAAATTATTAAAATTGAAAAAAAAAATTTCATTTTTATATGTAAAAGAAGTTAAAAAAAACCTAAATAATTTAAATATCGTTTTCAATTTTTTTATTGTAAAATACCCTAAATTCTCCAGCTCTAGACCATCGGGACGGACCCCTTGATAATCGTATTAGCTACCTTTTGCATATGATGATACCTATTCTTTTATTTCAGGGTTTTCCAGTATTGTCTATTTCAGGTTTTTTATATATTGCACAGGTCTTTTCTTTTCAGGTTTTTTCTATCTTATAGTCTACCTATTTCACAGGTTTATATTTTATTTTTTCTTCTTTTTCAGGTAGCACCTGAGCCTAGATCTCTATAACGCTACAATTTTCACTTAATCATGATATATTGGTAAATCGCAATGATTTAATCGATGTCAATATCGCAGTCGTGTGACAGATTGTTGTAATATGAGACACAATTTCATAATTTTTTTTTTATTTCAGGAAATTAATTTAATATTATATACATATATAGATAATTGGTTCGTACACCCTTTTTGGGTGTTTGGCCGAGCTCCTCTTCTTATTTGTTGCGTGCGTCTTGATGTTGTTTCACAAATGGAGGGTCCTACAGATTCAAGCTTCTTCATGGCAAAAACACACTCGGAGGCTTCCCATTGCCTGCCGAGGGGCGACCGCTATTAGAAATTTTTTATTTTTTTTTTTATTTTGGTGTTTCGCCGAGATAGTTAAGGAATGATTTCTATTATAAATACGACTGTCAAATATGTTGGCAGTCAGTCCAGTATTAACATAGTGTTAAGAACTAACTTAAAATTAAATGAAAGAAAAAAACATGTATCTTTTTCCAAAGTCAAGCAATTCCTTAACTATCTTCCAAGTCTTTAACTAGATTTGATCCGACGTTCTCTCTGAATTTCGAATGGTAGTCACGCACCAACCGTTCGGCTACCGCGGCCGTAGTTATACATATATTATATATGTAGTTTTGTTATATATGTGTAGTTAACTTACTTGTTGATAAAAAAAAAGTAAAAATCTTAAAAAAATCGTATGTCAGTCCACTTAAGGATAATAATATTAATATGGTAAGAGGAACTTATATTATATTAACATATATCAATAATATAATTCAACAGGCTTTCGTTAGAAAATCAATGTGTTCCTGCAAAAGCCAAACACGCGTATACATACATGTATACAAACAAACGGCAGCGGGCACTTGCCACAGAAAAAATATTACGATTCGCTAAAATTTCTCAAAGGGGTCCAGTGCTTATTCATAGGCACAGCATTGTGCAGAAAAGTATGGCATATGAAGTGCCAATTACATTTTTTCATAATTGCTTGGAAACGTTTGGTTAGGTATTTATTTCGTTTATTATAAGTCTAAAACATAATTACTGTTTTTACAGACCACTTAGATCTAATATGAGCTTACATTTCTAGTATATTACTATAATTATTAAATAAATTGGAAAAAAGAGTTTAGAAATTTATAAAATTCATTCTTTGAAACCGAAAAGTCAAGCGGAATAGAACTCGAAATCTCATTGAATTCTCTTAAAGCGCGGGCAGTAGGAGCATTACACGCATAATTCGTGTCAAGAAATTTTAGATGAAATGGATAAATATTGCGTAACGATCTAGTAGGAATATCAAAGTAAAGGCAACGTAATAGGGATGAACAGTCCATTTATCTTTTAATTACACTAAAAACAAAAGACAGTGAGAGCATAGACTTTCTACTCTCTAGAGATTTTAAGTTAATTAAAATCAAACGGGAATGATAGGAAGGGATAGGATTTGAGAATTTTAACGACCTGAGAGCATATTTAAGGAACGCCTTCTGTGCACGTTCAATACCCTCAAAATCAAATTGGTGACAAGGCCTCCAGATAAAAGTTGCATATTCTAATCTAGAGCGAACAAAGGAAGTAAAAAGTTATTTGTGAGTGTAAGGGTCCGAGAACATTGAGCTATTACGCCGTATAAAACCTAAGAGTGAGTAAGAAATGGACACAATAAAGTTAATGAGGCTGTTGAACGAAAAATGTGAGTCAAAGATCACCCATAGATCTTTGAATTAATGAATAGATTGAAGTAAAGTATTATCAATGTTGTAAGATGACTGGAAAACAGATTTAAGGCACCAGCGAACGAGCGCATTAATTTCCTTTTGCAACATAGGAACATCCTCATATTTTCTAATGGCTGAAAATATTTTCAAATCATCAGCATACAAAAAAAAAAGGTAAATGAAAAACAGGCTCCATACGACAACCTTTTGCATGCTGCACGAATGTGATCTTGAGGTATTTTGGCCCATTCTCGTATAATCGCTTCTTTCAGCGCATCCATACTGGCATATGTTTTGGAATAGTCCATCGGACTTGCGTCTGGCGAATTCGAAAGCCATTATGTGGATGAAATGAAGTGTGGAACATGATTTTTTAACCATTCTTGGTTCACACGAGCCTTATGAGACGGTGCCGAGTCCTGTTGGAACGTCCATGGTCTATGACCGAAATGTTTGCGTGTCCACGGTTCTAAAGCAGCTTCTAAAACATTTTCCCGATAATAAGTCACATTCACTTTGACTCCAGGCTTGATAAAAACGATTGGAGAGTGTCCATCAGCGGTCACTGCGGCCCAAGCCATTAATTGCGATGGGAAATTGCTTCGAGTGGCCATACGTAGGCTCAAATTCTCGTATGAGCGTTCGGTCAAGTAAGCACGATCGTTTTGAGTGTTTATGAACTGCTCAATTGGGAAATTTTTTTCATCAGAAAACACAATGTCAGGAAATTCGCCACGTTCGTGCAAGCGCAACAACTCCTTTGCTCTATCGCACCGAATTTTTTTTGCTGGGGTGAAAGATCGTGTGCTTTTTGGAACATGTAAGCCTTGACGTTGAGCTCATTTTGCGTTGAATGCTGTCTTGCGATATTTTCAGTTCATTGGCCATTTTTCTTCCACTTCGACGTGAATTTCGTTCAAGTCGAGCCTTCACTTTCCGAACCATTTCTGGCGTTGTTGCGATTTTTTTTGGTCCACCTCCATAGCGTGTTGCAATGCTACCAGTCTCCTTGTAACGTTTTAAAGTGCGATACACAAACATTTTTTTTCACTTTGAGGTGACAGAGCTCACGAACAATGGTTGGTTGTGATTTTCCAGCCAAATACAATATAACGCAATCGCACTATTACGTTGGAGTTCCATTACAGAAAAAAAAAATTCAACAAAACTGAGACGCAAATGCTTTTGATAGCTTATAAACAATATATTGAACTGTCATTAGAACAATTTTGACGTTGATGTCATAAGCTGTTTTACAGATACACGCAGTATGAATTTGGTAACACTTCATATCGTTCACCCTGTAGATGCATACATATGTTAATGAGAACTGGCACTACAATATGTCAATACGTGAGGTAGGTCATAGTTGCTTCAGTACATTAAACTTTTGCTTAATTGTTCCATATAAAGGTATGTAATAAGAAAGATGCTGCAATTAGTTTAAACGGATTTTGTTACTGATCGAAATATAACTGCGTAACATACGAATATGCTTTTTCATTCTATAAAATAAATCTTAGTCTTCTTTACATTTTTATTTTATTTAATTTATGTATCAAAACCTTTATGAAAACCATGCTTTATTTGCTGCAATAAAATGTGGATGAATATAATTTTTCAAAGCAACAGAATAGAAATATTTTATTTATTGTATTTATTTATTTTAAAAAGCTTGCATGGTATTAAATTATTAAGCAAACTGAAGCAAACGCTGCGCTAGTAACAGAGGCTTTGGGCTGAGAATACAAAAAAACTTCAAATGCCGTCAGCAATTAGTCAATTTGACTTCCTACAGATCCCACATACAAATGAAAAATGTTGCGTCTCGAAGGCAATTTAGTTTAAAATGTACAAACATTTGCAAATTTTCTTTTGGAAGCATAATTAGTTCTAAACAGCCCTAACCAGAAAATACCATGGATCAGTGCAATTCAAAGAACGCAAAGCATAACGTCCAAAGCTTTCTGGACAAAACCAATAATTTCACATATACCAACACACTTGTACCAGAGAATGTTAATGCAATGAGAAGGAGCAAATGTTAAATGAGCTTTTTTCGAGTACTAATTTGTAGATTCATACTAAGGTAATTTCAAATTCAACTTTTCTCACTAGTGGGGAATTGCAGATATTTACCACGCAAGTGGAGGGTTTCTATATTTACTTACCACGCTAGGACAGGAATTCAGATTTTTTCTGCGTTTACCAAACTACTGAGGAATTTCATAAGATTTTTCGGCACACTACTAAGGAAATCGATTTATTTCATGCCCACAGCGAAGCGAATAAATTTGCGATTAAGAAGGCCGCGCGGCAGTTAATTTGTGGTGCAGAAGCTAAAGTCGGCGGAATTATTCGTTTTGTTTTTTGGCACGTATTTAATTCAGGTTCAAGTCCAGAAGTCATATTTTTTTTTTCTTGCACATTTTTTTTTTACAATTCAAACCAGGAAAGTTTGGTAAAATTTTTGAGTTTATTTTAATTAAAATTTCTTTAAAATACTGTTTTTTTTGTATTTCATAAATGGAAATTTCTTTTCAGTATAAAATAGTTCATACTGGATATGACCTAATTTTTATATAAATCAATCAAAACAGAAAATATGTACATATGTCTTTAATCTCTTTCATCAAATCCAAATTATTAAATATTATGAGAATATATCATTCTAATATCCGTCCAGAAAGCCAAACGCGAGTTATGAGTTATGTTATTAATTATGTTATTATGTACCCTGTATTTATTAAGGTATTTACTAATGTATGTATGTATTATATTATTCACCGGCTTAACATAGCTGTACACATTCCTTCCAATATCTACATATGTACATAAAGGCATCGAGATCACGCCACTGTTGGCTGCCCGATTACAGTTATATGTTTCACAACTTCCCTTTTATGATTCATGTACTATGCTAGTTAATGACATTAAATATGAGTCGATGTAGTTTTGGTTTTTAAGTTGAGTTGAATGAATAAAGTCATGAAAAAATAAAAATAAAATTTCTTTGAAATATAAAATTTCTTTGAAAAATAAAATTTTCTTTGAAAAATAAAAGAAAATTTAAGTGGCGCAGTCGGTAGGATTCCTATTTTTGTTTAAAAGGAATCCAGTGAAACGAAACGAAAACTCTAAAATAATTTTATACCGAAAAAAGGCACACTGCTGGTTAATAAAAACAAAAGGCTTTTTTTTCCAAGTGAGCAACAAAGTTAGTTAAAACAAAAATTTAGTAACTAACGCAGAAACAACACTGTGACAATATTATATGAAAAGTCAGGAGAAACGCCAACAAATTTTTGAGAAAAACCGTAAAATGACGGAGGGTAATCAAAGTACCATCGAACAGTGTCTAGCGGCTTTGACGCAGCTCGTAGTAGCGAATCATCAACCCATATCATGGAGGAGTAAAATAGAAAAGGAAATTCGGTATTTGCCGGAGTTCCGAGGAGAAGCAGGTACTCTGCCATCCTTTATAGAAGCTGTTAACAGAGCCTTGGAAGATTTCCCGTCAAGTTGTGATGACGTTTATAAAATAATTTTCAACCTGAAGATTCAGGGCATGGGCAAAAATATACTATCCGTGAGCCCCCCTTCGACGTGGGATGAATGCAAGCAGCGGCTAAAGAAGCATTATCGAGCGTCCAAAAATCAAATGGAAATAACGAGTATCATCAATAATCTTAAAGTAAGAAGTATAAAAGATCTAGATTATAGAATTACTAAAATATTAAAGTATATAAGCGAACTTGCACTGTTTGAAGATGATTCCGAAACTGTAACTAATATATTTAGTGGCATGCTTGTACAAAGAACAAAAGAATTAGTTTCAGGTACTCTTGCATTCGCAATTATGAAAAAACTAAAAATTCAAGAAGTTAGAGAAATTGTGGTTTCTTTTGTAGGTCAAGACGAGGGTAATTTAAAAAGTAGTCTACTTCTAAAGCATACAATAAAACATACTAAATGTCATTCAAAATATTACCAAAATCAAAATTACTACTCAGATTGTAATAGTCGCTACGAAAATGAAAAACCAAAACAGTTACGACAAAACATAAGCAAATACGATCGAGAAACTAGACATCATACTAATAGTTCACAACAGCATTCATATAATACTACATCATACCACAATAAGAATTATAACCGAAATCGTCACGATGTATCAAATAGCAGCAATGAACCATTGAGAGAAGACAGCGATAGTACTCGTAGGCAACAATATAGGCAAAGCGAACCGATGGAGGTAGATGTTATCAGCCAAACCCCATTTGAAACAAATACAACTGAAGACATTTTTTTTATCAACTAGCCTCGGACCGTAATAAAATACAGGGTGGCTGATGAAAGCCGCTACCAAAAAAAAATTGAATAACTTTTTTTCTTTTTAAGTTATCTGTTCCATTTTTGTTTTAATTTGCAGATTGATCTTTAAAATTTATTAAAATGGATTACTGGGACACGCAAACAAGAATTTGGATAGTCCCCCGCTATCACGCACTGGAGTCCGTAGTTTTGGTACAGAGAGAGTACAGGCGGATGTTTGGCGGCGATCCCCCGAGCAGATGGACCATAATGAGACTGGTGAATAATTTTGCTGAGGAAGGAACAGTCGCAAGAAGGCCTTATAATCGAAACCCACCAGTTCGGACGGAGGAAACGATCGCTGCTGTAGCTGCAGCTATACAAAGCAATCCAAGGGTTTCAACAAGAAGCTTATCTGCTCAACTTGGTGTCAGCCGACAGTCTTTGCAAACAATAATGCACAAAGATTTAGACTTATTTCCCTACAAAATTCAAATGGTTAACAAACTGAATGCAGCAGACTTGCCGATTCGCTTGGAATTTTGCCAGAAGATCCTGCAAATGGTGGAAGAAGACCAAAACATGTTAAACTACCTTTTCATGTCTGATGAGGCCCATTTCGATTTAAACGGCAATGTGAACAAACAAAATTGTCGAATATGGAGTACTTCTAACCCACAGATACTCCACGAGACGGAATTGCATCCTCTTCGCGTGACAGTGTGGTGTGCGGTTTCTTTACGCTGTATTGTCGGGCCTTATTTTTTTGAAGAAAATGGTCACACCGTTACGGTTACTGGAGACCGTTATTTGAAAATGCTGAAAGAATTTTTTTATTCAGAACTACGCCGAAAGAGAATTCCTTTCAACTCTGTGTGGTTTCAACAAGATGGGGCAACGTCTCACATAGCCCAGACTGTTATGACAGAGTTGCGACGAAAATTTCCCAATAAACTGATTTCAAGAAACTCCGAATTTCGTTGGCCCCCCAGGTCGCCTGACCTTACTGCACCTGACTTTTTCTTGTGGGGTTTATGTAAACAAGAAGTTTATAAAACAAAGCCAACAAATTTGGATGAACTAAAACAATCCATTCGGGCAACAATTGCGGCTATTCCTGTCGCAACTCTCAAAGCAGCAATGAACAACTTTTTACTAAGATGCCGCACTTGTGTCAACGAGCATGGGGGGCATTTAAATTCAATTATTTTTAAAAGTAGTTAAGCTACATTTAATAAAATTTAATAACCTTCAACTTGAAAAAAAAATAAATGAATTCCATACACTAAAAAAAAAGTTATTTGAGTTTCTTAATGTAGCAAAATTCATCAGCCACCCTGTATTACTTAAACTAACAATCGAAAACCAAGAATATCTTGCGTTATTAGATACAAGGTCCACTGTAAGTTTACTAAATACCAACAAAATAGGAGAAAATAAATACAAAATATTAACAGAAACCACAACACCATTAAATACGATAGAGGGTAGAGTGCGTAAATTTAACAAAACAGTGTCTACTAAATGCCCAAAAGAGTTTCAATACCCCTGCAATTCTAGAATGAAATGGCTTGCGATATCAATGGATAAGCCATATGACCTTTTATTAGGTATGGATTTTGTTGTAAATAATATAGCAAAAATCGTTCTAAAAGATCAGCTAATACTCTTAACTAATGGAGCTACTTTATATTTTATATCAAAAGAATTTGAAGTCAATGTTTTAGAAGAATGCAAAATACAAAAGGAACAATTAGATGATTTAAACAAAAAAGAGAAAGAAGTTATTGAAAGGTTATTGAAGAAATATAACAAATTACTTTACAAAGAAAATGACATACTGACGAGTACAACAACAATTGCACATGAAATAAATACTACGACAGACCAGCCAATAAATTCAAAATTATATCGCTATCCACCCAAGCACGAAGCAGAAGTGAGAAGTCAAATGGAAGAAATGGAAGCTCAAGGCATAATTAGAAAAAGCAAAAGTCGCTATAGCTCTCCTATAATAGTCGTCCCAAAAAAATTAGATAGCTCAGGAGTCCAAAAGTATAGAATTGTTGTTGACTATAGACGTCTCAATCAAGTTACAATCGATGATAAATACCCCTTGCCAAATATAGACAGTATTTTAGACAAGCTGGGAAAAGCGCAGTATTTCACCACCATCGATTGGGCAAAGAGATATCATCAAATTTTGTTAGCCAAAATAGTGGAGTGTCTGGAGCGTTAAAAACGTTAAAACCTAGGATGTCTCAGGGACTAGATGAAATTAAATTATCTTTGCGAAAATGTGTTGTGAATAACATAAATAATAATCTCTACCTATTTAAAAGTTGTGCATTTGATTTTTAAATAGCAAAAATTTATGATTGTAATAACTTATGTGCTATAATGCAAATAACGTTGTAGAATTTATTGTTTTTGTAACAGAAGTGGAAGCAAATGAAAAAATAAATAGATTATGGATAAATAAATGTAAAAAAAAAAAATATTATGTAAACTATTCGTTTATTTAAATAATTAGCATACAAAAAAAAAATAAAAAATTGTTTTCTGTTATTATAGCATAAAAGTAAAATCGAATTAATTATTAAAAACAAAAAAATTATGACTATTTAAAAGAAAAAAATGAATTAACAAAAAAATTTGTCTATTGAAAAATTTACATTTTTTCAAATATCATCTTCAATTTCACTGATGTTAATCATAGGCGCTACATTTAGACAGCTGTCGTCGTTGCACTGTAGGCATGCTACACTGCAGTATAATCCACTTTTTCGGCATCCGCATGCAGCTCCACATCCTTTTTTGCAATTGCAAAATAACATTTTTAATAAATTTTCCGGAGCAGGTAATTGATTCGTAAATATTGGATGATAGGTATTATTGGAATAGTTCCATCCCCAATTTTCGATGATTAAATCATTCCCTAACCACATCTGAATTTGTAGGTAAACCCGTTTAAAGTGTTCAAATGCTGCATCAGATTTGGGTGGTAACGAAGATAAAAGAACACTTGTGTCTTTGGCAGTTGCTTTCATGAAAGAATTGAACCTGAATGTATTCAAATCTGTAATTTTTGCCGAACCACCATACAGTCCCAAAATACATGTAATACCAGCTTGAAATATATTATTTGCATCTTCATGTACATTTTTAAATACTGCTGCTGAGTCATGTAGATCAATCCGCTTCTCAAAATTTTTGATAAACTTAATTTTTCCTTTATTGTAAAACGCAGAAGTAGTATCACAGCCCGTGAAAGCATGTAAAAATAGAACATGTTCTTTAGATGCTGGTAGAGATTTTTCTAAACTTTTCAATGAAAATATTTGTTGGTTAACTTTGCCTCGGGATGGTTTTAAAAAATATATTTCACGATCAGTAGGCGTCAATGACGTTAACACAACCAAGACGTCAATGTCTTCAGAAATTACAACAATATTTTGAGATTCTAAACTAATTGCTGTATCAACATTTATTTTATCTGCATCGCTTTCCGCTTGGCATGTAAAAATATTGTTATCAGCTAATTTTATACTTAACATTTCGATTAGGCGAGATTTATGTTTTTTATTCGTTAGAAATTTATCTTGAGCGATTTTTAACGGCATATTTTCATCAAATTCAATATCTGTACTTATATTTTTTAGTGCGCGACGATTCCTTTCAGCAGATTTAATACCGTGCTTCTTATATCCATCAAATACCACGTATGCGTTATTATAATTATTCCTCAAATATCTTACGTAATGTTCGCATATCATTTTGAATGTTTCATTTAATTGCCATTTGCAACGATATAACAACATGCCTCCATCAATAACATAATGAACATTTTTAGCAAAGGGATATCATCAAATTTTGTTAGCCAAAAAGGATATAGAAAAAACTGCGTTTGTCACCTCTGCAGGCCTCTATGAATACGTTCGAATGCCGTTTGGCTTAAAGAACGCTTAGAGGCTTATGAACGATATTTTGAGAGAATATATTAACAAGATTTGCGTCGTATATCTTGACGATATACTTATTTTTTCTACCACCTTAGAGGAACATGAAATATCGTTAAGTAAAATATTTTATAAACTGCAGCAGCACAATCTGAAAATTCAGTCCGATAAATGTAGTTTTATGAAAAAAAGTACATCATTTCTGGGGCATATTCTCACAAAAGAAGGAATGAAGCCAAATCCGGAAAAAGTAAGAACAATTCAGGAAATTCCATTACCCAAAACAGATAAACAATTAAGGGGCTTTTTAGGAACGACAGGTTTCTATAGAAAATTTATTCGAAACTACGCTAGTGTGGCCTATCCAATGATAAAATACCTTCAGAAAAATAATAAAATTAATAGCAGTGATCCTCAATATATAACGGCGTTTGAAAAGCTGAAAAATCTTATAACAACTCATCCAATATTGAAGTATCCAGAGTTTGACAAGCAGTTTGTTGTAACAACCGATGCCAGCGATTATGCTATTGGCGCAGTGTTATCGCAACAGGGTCACCCAATATGTTATGTATCGCGGACTTTAAACAAGCACGAAAAGAGTTATAGCACAACAGATAAAGAGTTTTTGGCAATTGTTTATTCAGTGAATTACTTTAGGCCTTATTTACATGGAAATAAATTTAAAATTCGGACAGATCATTTACCGATAAAATATATGAACGACAAATACAAGGGTAAGGAATTCTCCCGAAAGACATCAAAGGTGGCTGGTAAAACTTCAGGAGTACAACTTCGAGATAGAATATTTAAAAGGGCATGAAAATAAGGTAGCTGATTATCTTAGCAGGTTGACTAATACGGAAAAAATACGAAAGAATAATGAAACCGAGTCTAATATGCAAATATCGAATATTGAAGAGGAAGAATCAAGACAGTGGATACGAATAAAAGAAGAAATTGTGAACAAATATAAACTGCAGCTTATTTTGACATACAATATTGAAAAAGAAATTCAAACAATTCATAATAGAAAAATCATTGAAATTAATCCTTTAGGAAATGAAGACTATATAAAAGACTTGTTAAAGTGCCACATCAAACCAGGAATAATTGGCATTGTTGCAGACGTATCGGACAGGGATTACCATAAAATCCAACTTCTTTTGATTTCCACTTTTTCCACCAGCACAACCAAGTTTGTAAAATGTACACTACGTGCAAAAGAGATACTGAACGAAGACGACTTACATTAACAAATATCATTATACCATACCGAAGAATCTCTACACAGCGGTATTAACGAGTGTTACAATAGTCTGAAAAATAAAATATACTTTCCAAAATTAAGAGAACACATTCATTTAATAATTAATAATTGTCAGAAATGTCACGAAATAAAATATGACAGGTATCCTGTAAAGCAGAAGTTTTGTATCACAGAAACGCCAGCTGAAAAAAACGAAGTCATTCATTTAGATATATTCCACATAAAAAAACATTCATTCGTAACAACTATAGACAAATTAACAAAGTTTGCCGCAGCTTATGATATAGGAAATAGAAATTGGCAAACGAAGAAAACTTTGATTTTAGAACACTTTGCTAAATTTGGTAAACCGATATATGGATAACGAGTTCAGGGCAGAACAGTTGCTTGAATGTTTAAAAGAGGAAAATGTAGTTGTCCATTTGACAAAACCCAACTCACACACTGGCAATGGCGACATAGAAAGATTACACT
Organism: Anastrepha obliqua; assembly: GCF_027943255.1. Taxonomy (NCBI): domain Eukaryota; kingdom Metazoa; phylum Arthropoda; class Insecta; order Diptera; family Tephritidae; genus Anastrepha; species Anastrepha obliqua. The sequence goes on along the minus strand of NC_072897.1, from coordinate 39,568,791 downwards.
CAACTCTTATTGAATTAATAACAGGTATCGAGGATAAAGATCTTACTATAAATATGAAGATGCTGGTTGCTATAAATACTTATAATAACCGATATCATACAACTTTAAAATGTATCCCTAAAGAAGCCAGAGATGTGGTAGGTGCAGCTGTTTTGTGTGAAAGAACAAGAAAAATTAAAGAAAATTTAATAAATAAAAGAAATATGAGCAGAGAAACTTATGTAGAAAAACGAATAACAGGCCCAGTTAAAAATTATAAAAGAGTTAGGCATAAAGACCAACCCTATTATAGAATACTGCCATTAAGAAATATTCATGTATCTAACATTAAACGACCATTTAAATATTCACCTAACCGTCTAGAAAATCCATAAAAAAAAAAAGAAAAACAAAAACTGGTATTATGCTAAAAGAATAATATATTTTGTTATTTTCAAATTTGGATTAATTGTAAACACATATTTGTGTATGCCCCCAACTAATTAAATGAATTTCTTCAGAATATATTGTATTAATAAAAGTCTAGAAATAGAGTCCAGGAGAACTCTTATCTAATCCGTGGAGGAGTTATGAATTATGTTATTAATTATGTTATTATGTACCCTGTATTTATTAAGGTATTTACTAATGTATGTATGTATTATATTATTCACCGGCTTAACATAGCTGTACACATTCCTTCCAATATCTATGTACATAAAGGCATCGAGATCACGCCATGTTGGCTGTCCGATTACAGTTATATGTTTCACAACTTCCCTTTTATGATTCATGTACTATGCTAGTTAATGACATTAAATATGAGTCGATGTAGTTTTGGTTTTTAAGTTGAGTTGAATGAATAAAGTCATGAAAAAATAAAAATAAAATTTCTTTGAAATATAAAATTTCTTTGAAAAATAAAATTTTCTTTGAAAAATAAAAGAAAATTTAAGTCGCGCATACACAGATACATATACATATAATTACGCATACAAACTTTCAACTAACGCAGAATATGTGCATATAAAACTGCGAATCGAATAAATGAGTGATTTAATAGGTCTATGAATAAGTTCGTGCGGTTTTTTTCGAAATTTGAATTTCGGATCATTCCCATGGCTTTTAAACGTTTGGAAATGGTTGATTGATCAACTCCCAAAGTTTTTGCAACCTCTTCTTGCGTTTGAGCCGGATCTTGATCGAGCAATTCCTCCAATTCGGTATCCATGAACTTTGGCGGCGCGGCCAAAATCACCACTTTTAAAGCGTGCAAACCACTTCTGGCACGTTCGCTCAGCTAGAGCATGCTCACCATAAACTTCCACCAAGATACGATGACTTTCGGCTGCTTTTTTCTTCATATTAAAGAATTCCCCGCAAAAACACATTATTTGGCACGAAATTCGACATTTTCAAGTGTGGTAAAAATATTGTTGTTTACGCTTCAAATAAAAAACTTATACTGACGTTTGTGCCTTACGACAGTAGCTCTCCAATGAATGTTTGGAAATGTGGATCGATGGAATAATAATCAAGTTACGCCATCTGTTGTAAAACCGCACGAACTTATCCATAGACCATTAGAAAATTTCATTAGTAATTATAGTTAAGCACAATCGTGAAGAATGTGTTGTGTATGCAGTACATCGTCCCATATTTGACTCAGGTTCAACTCCTGTACACACTTTTCTTTGTTCGATATTTTTATTTAGTTTTTTATATTTGGTTTAATTAGAATTAATTTAAAATAGTGTATTCAGGTTTTTCTAATACCTGTTATTTAGAAATTTATTTTCTATATAACATTATTCATACTTCTTTTGAATTGATTTATACGAGTATGTAAAACAGCCTTAAAGGTAATCATATGAATATGCATTCCTATATTTAATCTCTTCAGTCAAATCTGAACTACTTACATACACATATTGATGAGAAAATATTCTAATATCCATGGATGCATCCAGAAAGCCAAACGCGCATACACGCATATGTATGTATATAAATATATACAAACCTTCAACGAACGCAATATGTAAGTTTTTAATTCGAAAGTCGAATTTTGTTTTTTAAAAAGGGTCGGAGCTAATGCACCGCTTTATTGGACTCCAGATTAAGACTAAAAGTTTATTTTCACAATTCTATTAATTATAATAAGTTTTACAATCTTAATGCAAGTATTGCATTTTTATTCTTTGGATAAATTTACAATCTTAATGCAAGTATTGCATTTTTTATTCTTTGGAAAAATTTACAATCTTAATGCAAGTATTGCATTTTTTATTCTTTGGAAAGAATTGCTCAATTAGGGCCTGCAGGTCATTGTTCTGTTATTTGCATTTCCGGCACGCTTTAGAAATAAATTGCTTACCTAATGTCTACGACTTGTTTGTGTTATTAAATTAACAATTAAGTAAAAGTAGCAAAAGCAAAGGAAAAAGAGAAAATAAATGTAGCGCGTGTTAACTCCTCCGCATTTAAAAACGAACGTCCTCGTGCGTCTGAGTAGGATAATCTTGAGGATGTAGTTCGGGTTGTTGGAAATGTTTAACTGTTACCTCTTGTAATGGGGCCCTTTTAAAACATTCGGAGACGTGTTTGGCCCCTCGCTTTGGGCCTTTCGTTGAAGTTAGTTTTAGTACTCCGATTGCCATTAGGTTTAAAGTTATACCAGATATCCCAAAATTAACTATTGATGTTGTTAACCCTTTATTTTCTTTCATCATTTCCAGGCTTAGCAATTCTTCTTCGGCCGTAAGTGTTGCATTTGATTGTAGAACAGCAAGAAGGGGTTTTCCGCTAGAGATTTCTTTAGACAGAAATGTTTGGTTGTTTATTATAATGGTGGAGTTATGGTACTGGATTGCGAATGATCCAGTTAAGTTAATCTTCTCTTTGTCGATGTGAACGGTGTCGTTAAATCGATTTAAAAGTATTATTCCTGGGAGGACTTCTAGGACAGTGGGAATGTGTTGGTTGTTAATCGTAATGCACTTAGGCGATCGGCTTTTGAGTAGATGAGGAATGCATGTGGAGTTACTGATGTCTACAATATTTTCCTTTGTACAAATTTTAATTTGATTATGAAATATTTTATTTTGACATCTTATAATTTTTTCAAATGGTATTTTATATAATCTATTACCTTTCTTTATTGCTTTTATTAATAGGGATTCGCATAAATTGTTGTCAGTTATTGGGATTTCAATTAAGTACACAATCTTAGAATTACTAGAGGCTATCTTAACGTTACTGAATTCAAATGCCTCTTCTATATTAGTGAAGGGAATATTATTTTTCTCAATAATTTCTTTTATTAGTTTCATTTCAACATTAGAAAATATATATGAATTTACAATGCCAACTTTGGCCCAATGTATTGCATAATTGATATTTAAGATTTCATCTTTTATTAATTGTAGCTTAAATTTAATGTTCACGGCCATATCATGCTGAACATCTTCCTTATCTTTTAATATTTTATTTGACACTTTCGTTATATTATTTATTCTTCCGCTCATTGCTCTATTTATTATTAATTGGTTATTGTTATTTTCAAGTAAGTTGCTTATATGGTTTTCTAACATAACGAGATCTTCGTGATCCGGGCTCCCTGTGAGCCATTTCCAGGCGGATGGATTTTGGTCCATCCTGTATTAAAGGTTGCAAGTTGTGAATTTGTATAATCGAGGATACGGAACTCGCCTGTGGCGAGTGGTATTATTAATCTGAAAGCAATAGATGAGTTAAGTTCTAATATTACTCTTGTGTACGGTTCGGTCTTTTTCTGTTATAACTACACTAGATTTGTCTTCCTTTACTATTTCCTTTTTGTATCTGTTAGTAAGTTTTGAGCCTAGTCTTTTATTTACTCGCACGTAAATAATGTCACCTGGCAAATATGTTTTCATTGGGGTCCTCTTCCGATTGTGCACTTCTAAGTCCTTTGCTTGTTTTTTCCTAAGTGCTTCGATATTTTCCTGCCGGGCCTTCTCGTACTGGTCGGGATTTGTAGAGACCCTGCGTCCAAAAAATATTTCTATCGGTTTCTTCCCTGTTGTCGAGTGGACTGTGCAATTGTACTCGTATACCGATCAGTCCAAAATTTCTAGGAATGTTCTATGGATTCGTTCCGCCTTTAAGCAGCGCGCAATTTCTGAGAGGGTTGAGTGGAACCGTTCCACCTGCCCGTTAACTGTGCTTGCGTAAGGAGGTGTCTTGTAGATTTCTATCCCAAGTTGATCCTCCAACATAAAACATAATAGTACGGCTCCAATTGCGTAATTGGAGGCATCTGTTGTTAACACAAATTCTTTAGAGTAGTCGGGGTATGCAAGCATTATATCTTTACCAATGAGTGATCGTTTAAGTTTCTCGAAGGAATCTAAGGCGTCTTTGTTCAAGGTTACCATGACTTTCTTTGATTGATTCTTGGACACTCGTCCGCCTTCCCCCCTTAAGAGGACTGTAAGGGGTTTCGCGAGCTTCGCGTAGTCTTTGATGAAGCGGCGATAATACCCTGAAAGTCCTAAAAATGATCGGAGTTCTTTTAGAGTTTTAGGTATTGGAAACTTTGCTATTGCGTCACTTTTTGTGGATTTGTTTTGAGGCCTTTTTCGGATATTATAAAACCTAAAAATTCCACTTCTGTTTTTAGGAATTGACATTTGTCAAGTTGTACTTTTAGATTTGCTTTTTCTAACGTATCGAAGATTTGTTGGATGTCATTAAAGTGGGTTTCCTGATCTTTACTAAATATTATGATGTCGTGGATGTACACGTAACATCTCTTTCCTATATGGTTCCTTAAGATGTCGTCAAGAGCTCTTTGAAAAATTGAAGGAGCGTTCTTGAGACCGAAAGGAAGCCGGGTAAATTCGTATTTACCGTGATTTACTGAAAAAGCTGTCTTCTCTATATCCGATTCCCTTAGAGGAATCTGGTGGAAGCAGCTCTTTAAATCGAGTACTGAGAAGTATTTATTTCTTCCTAGGTGTGCTAGTACTCCATTTATTTCGGGTATAGGATATCTGTCCGATATAGTTACTAGGTTCAATTTTCGATAGTCAATTACCATGCGAAATTTCTTCTCTCCTGATGTGTCTGGTTTTTTTGGTACTATCCATACAGGTGAATTGTATGGAGACCTTGAAGGTCTTATTATACCATTTTGTAGCAAATCTTTGATTTGTTTCTCTACTTCCACTTTCAGTGACATAGGGTACGGATAAAATTTGGTGTATATTGGTGTGTCCGTGGACGTCCTTATGCTTCCTTGTACTTTCGTAGTGTATGTCAGTCTTTCTTCGGGTTCGGTAAAAAGTTTGGGAAAATTCTTCGCAATTGCGTTAAGTGTGGTCTTCTGTCTGTCATTTAGGTGGTCAGTCTGTATGTCTATTGTGTTAATCGATTGTATGGTTTGCTGTTTTATTTTAATCCTGACTCTATCTTGTATTGTCATATAATTGTATTTTGTGTGCATTACCGCCGAAAGTTGCTTGAGGCTGTCATTGCCTAAGATGCCGTGGAATGACTTTAAGGAGGGTAACAAAAAAAATTTAATTTTTAGATCGGGTATTCCGAATAAACTAACGTTGGTGTGGTGCGTAATTTTTATTTTTCCAGCTATAGTGTTGGCAAAAAAGGGTTGGTCATTTGGGAATTGGGTACAATAGAGGGTTGCATATAATTGTTGTTTGAGCCCGTATCTATCAATATTTTTAAAATTCCTCCTTCCTTCGTTTTACATTCAAAATATGGAAGTGAGGAGTTTGCTAATCTAAAAAATGGATGTCCGAAAAATCCTCTGCAGCATTGTCGTCTGTACCGTACTGTTCGAGAGTTTCTCGCACGTTATAATTGTCTTGTCTAATTTCGTCGTGTTGGTTTGCATATTCAAAATGTTGTCGGTATGCAACACGGTTGCATTGTTCCGCTTCTATGTTAAAGTTTCGTTGTCTTTTTTCCATATCTTGCTGGGGAGGTGGTGGTCTTTTCCCGTGAAATGCCAGGTTTTGTGGTGGCCTATTAATGTAATTGACCCTTCTGTTATTTGCCTAACAATGCCCCTATTTTCTTCATTTTGGAGATTTGCATTCGGAGGGATTTGACCTAGAACCGGTGGTCTTATTAGATTACTTAGATTACTCATCTTCGCAATTGGACGCGATTATTTACGCCTTATAATTCGGGATAATTTAGATAACGGAAATGTCAAAATTATTTTTCTCAAATTTGTTCAAATTTATTTTTCCTCAAATTATTTCCGATTATTTTCGGTTTAAGACTTGGATTTAAATTTTGTCCTGATCCAGAATTTGATTTCTTTATCTTATTCCTAATTTTTTTTTTTCAAATTATTTTTAGTACACTTTATTTTTGTTGATTAAATATTTTCTTTTAATTGTTCTTGGTTTGAACCTTATCTAATTTACAAATTAGAACTTTGGTTTTGCCTAAATGTTACTTATTTACACGCTTTTCGTACCTATGCCAATTTCCGTGTTTCAAAAATTAGTTAAAATATTTTGGATACATAACTCACTTCTTATTTAATATCTCTAGTTATCAATTTTATTATTTTAATTGAACTTAAAAGGTTTAATTTCTCTTAATGTACTTAGTTAATACACTGACTTACAGTAAAAGTAGCATTGAACTACTCTTCCCTCGCTGGCTGCACGGATGAATTCCTTTTTGGTCGGCTAAACCTACTGCGGCTCCTGCTGCAACACTTCAATGCTAGGTGGTCTCCGGACGGACACTAGAGAGCCTGAGTCTTCTGGGAATCCTGTATGACCAGTCGGAAAATAGGATTGGTGCCGTTGGGAAGTCAATTTTAGTTTCTTCCTTTCACAGACACTGTTTTGTGATAGCGCGAAACACTGACACTATATTGGGGAATTTTTATATTTTTCCCTTTACACTTTTTCACGACTGGTCCCTGCTCGGGCGCCAGTTTTTAATTCGAAAGTCGAATTTTGTTTTTTAAAAAGGGTCGGAGCTAATGCACCGCTTTATTGGACTCCAGATTAAGACTAAAAGTTTATTTTCACAATTCTATTAATTATAATAAGTTTTACAATCTTAATGCAAGAATTGCATTTTTATTCTTTGGATAAATTTATAATCTTAATGCAAGTATTGCATTTTTTATTCTTTGGAAAAATTTACAATCTTAATGCAAGTATTGCATTTTTTATTCTTTGGAAAGAATTGCTCAATTAGTGCCTGCAGGTCATTGTTCTGTTATTTGCATTTCCGGCACGCTTTAGAAATAAATTGCTTACCTAATGTCTACGACTTGTTTGTGTTATTAAATTAACAACTAAGTAAAAGTAGCAAAAGCAAAGGAAAAAGAGAAAATAAATGTAGCGCGTGTTAACTTGTGTGCATATAAAAAACAACAACTGCGACCGTCTTCTTGTCCGTCAGTGAAAAGATGGGATATGTATACCCTATGAGCAAAAAGAACCGGGAAGGTGATGTTGACTGTTTTCTTCGATTGCCAAGGCATAGTCCACCATGAGCACCTTCCATCGGGCCAGACAGTCAATAAAGAATATTATTTATCCGTTTTGAAGCCTTTGAGAGATGCTGTATGTTGCAAACGGCTGCAAATGTGAGCAAACAATTATTGGATTTTGCATGATGGTAACGCGCCATCCCACTGATCAAAGAGAATACAACGAAGGAGCTGAAGGCCATGTCGGCCTGCCGGGGGTGTTTGGAGGACTGGGTTAAACGTTGGCACATGTGTGTTGCTTCAGACGGGTCATATTTTGAAGGAGATAATATAAATTTGCCTGAAAGTTAACTCTGTTATGTTTTATTTAAACATTCGCGGTACTTTTTGATCATAGGGTACATATATGCGACTTTGCGAACAGAAATGTGTGATTCGCTGGAATTGTTTAAGAAATCTAAGTGGCTTAACTCGCGACTGTCGAACAGTTAGAAGACATATTTACATACATATAAGGGTGCATACATACACACGGAGCCGCGGCCACTCGACATGACAAAAATTCAAGATTTATCAAATATTGGCAAATAATTCCACGCGAAATATTCCAATATTGACTATTTTCGAATGGTCGCGAAAATTGGCATATGGGCGGCTCGTTTTATGAATGAAATTGAAATATGAGCTCGAACTTATGAATGAACTTTTTGTTTCTGTTCTAAATTGTTCAGCGCCGTCGCTGATAGAATCATGGCCACTGCGACTGCGTCTACGAATGTATTTTGTTTTTGTAGTCGCTAGGCTTAGATTTTAGCTTCGGGCGACATGCGCATGTGAGGTATGTGTTTTTGTTGTGTTCTAGAACATTTTAGAATGTGTGGTGGCAAAGCGGCCATCGCGTTGCGCTTGCTGTTGCATTTGCGTCTATCAAAGTATTGTGTTTTTGTAAGTACAATATTAGGAATATCGACTGGTGAAAGACAAAAGTACACGGAATCAAGAAGGGAGCGCTGTGCTCGCGCATATATGCATGAATGTATGAACGTGCATGGATGTAGTAACATATGAATGCAATTATTTTGTAGGAAGTTTAGAAGGCAAGTAGGTATATATATATGTACATATATATGCTAGGACATAAAGTGGGTATATATACATGCATAGAGCAGAATTGTTTTTGCACTTGTTAGGAAGAAACTCGTTCACTAGTGCGTATGTGCATTTGATTTCTTGTAAGAATGTGATGTGCATTATTGTTTTTCATATACAAATGTACATACATACATATGTATGTAAATGCTGTCGAATACATAAACTATAAATTGACACACAATATAAAATAAGTGTGGATTTATCTTAAACCGTTTTATTTTCTTAATGCAAATACCTCCTATTGACATGTACATACATATTATGTATATTGTCATATACCATCATTTATGTATATACATATAGAGTAAACGTTCATTTATGAATGTATGTAATGAAAAACTTCATGAATTACTTTCAGAATTTATTAAAACTTATTCGCGTCGCGCGCATACAGGCAGGCGCAGAAATAAACGCTCTGCGTATTTATCCTCCCCACGTGACTCGGCATCAATTCTCGGCGCAAATTTTTTTTTTTCGTTTTTAAATTTTTTTTTCTAATGTAATCGTAAAAAAATTTGTAATAAGTTTTATGTATCCGCTTATCATTTCAAAAGTAACAAAATGGTAAAAAAATAAGCAGTCGAAGAAATAAACGCACCGCCTATTTGTCCTCGCCACATGTTAGACTCGATTTCGATTCCCGGCGCAAACTTTTTTTATTAATTTTTTTATTTTTTGAATTCGTTTTTTTTTAATGTAATTGAAAAAAAAAATTATGTAATAAATTTTACGTATTCGCTTATTATTTCAAAAATACGAAAATAGTAAAAATTTAATTGGTTTAATGTCGAGGTGAGAAATGTGTTGTGTGTTGAAGTGAAAGATGTGTGGTGTTTCTAATTTTCGTGTGGGGAAAAAATCAGTGAGGTGTCTATAAACTCGGTGTGCTAAATTTCCTTACTTCAAATCTTTCAAATCTCAATTGTACTAAAAAAAGCTCACAGTAACATTTGCACCTTCTCAGTGCATTAACATTCTCTGCTTGTAGGCTCCGCTTTCTCGTTTAAAATTAGTTTCAACACAAAAAATTAGTACAAAATTTCATCAAATTTTTATAAAATTTTAAATTTACTAACGCACACAACAAATTGTGAAGTCGTCTTCAGATGTATTTTGTTTCTGTAGTAATCTTCTTTTTAATTTGAAGCAGAGAACATTAAAGTTACTTTGATTTTAAATGTTAATGCTTATAATTCAATTACAGTTACACCTAAGGGACTGACAAATTTGTCCGCTTATGTGAAGAATATGAAAAAAGTTCATAAAAATGTGAAATAGATTTATTTTTAAACAGTTTTTTTCCAAAAACAAGAATATTAATACATACATACATATAAGACAGAGAAAGGATTTTGATCAACATTTTTTCAAGAATTAAAAAACAAAATTTATTAAACAAGATATTCAAATTGATTTAAAAAGGACAGAAATATCAATATCTTGAAGATATATTTGAAGATCAGTAAGCAGTTCAACACCCTTAAAATCGTTGTTGTTTAGAGAAAAAGCTTTTAGTTTTCTTATATGCATGTATTATATTATGTATACTTGGCGCTTATATCTTTTTGGGTGTTTGGCCGAGCTCCTTCTCCTATATGTATCGTGCGTCTTGGTGTTATTTCTCAAAAATGAGAACCTACTGTTTTTAATCCACTTCGAACAGGAGATAGTTCTTTTCAGCAGCTTTTTCTTGGAAGAAATACGTTCAGAGGTTTGCCATTGCTTGACGAGGAACGACCGGTATGAGAAAACACTTTTTCTATAATTTCTCGGTTTCATGCACGGAGATTTAAACCTATGCACTCGGTAAACACATTTTAATTGAAATTTCTATTACATTATTATTTACCCAGTAGCGCAGATCGGTGTTTATTTAATTGATCTGATAGGATTTCTTCGCATGAATCCAGCCAACGATATGATTATTATATTTAAGTTATGTTATATGTAACTGTTATTGTAAAAATTTTATTTACGTTTAGCATTTGATTAAGAGGCAAGGGCTATTGCTAACATACATAGCATATATATTTTACACTTGTGCTTATATACAACCTTCCTCGTACCTGGACCTTAACGCTGGTGGTTGGACTTGCGTGCATTTGCGAAAGGCCGGGATGTGTCAACGGAGAGTTAGGTACTCCAGAAGGGTATCCTATGTTGGAGAGACTAGACTGGAGATATTTTGTAATCGGAAGCTTTACCATACTTGCTGAGGAACTTCCAGGTAGATCATCAACGTCCATAAGTCAAGAAGCGTCTGTCTCATAGTGAGCAGCTCTTTAGTCTGCGTCGGATCAAAGTGCGGCGCCAGTATTATCCACAGCTTGTATTAGGTGTAAATGCCCGAGCCCCCCCTGGCTAATGTCTATTAGGCCAGCCCTCAGTATCTGGCTAAATTACGTTCTAAAATCTCCGGATATCCTGTCGTTCGTGTGCAGGGGTAAACCAACCTAAGGCAGGCTAAAATTAGAAGTGGTTCCGAAAGTAGTGTATGGAATCGAAAAGTGGTCGCCAACGCGATCTATAAAACGGATAAATAGGACATCTCCTTGATGTCCGCACAGGAACATACTGCTCATCATAGAGTCCTGCGGTAGATAAAACTCGGGAACAAAAAAGGAAATCGGGTTACAAAATGGCAGCCAAGTTTCTTGAGAAGCTGAGCAAACGTGACGCAAATTCTCCTTCCACACGGGATAAAGTGCTGAACAAGAAGCACTCTTGCAACGTCCGAAAATATGAGAATCAGCACTCTTTAGGTACGACGGTAGTTGAACGTGCGGTTTCCAAACAAGCCAGTCCGAAAAAGACGAGACAGACTGCACATTACCTGCGAAAACCGGAACAGACTTCAAAGCTGATGCCTCAGTTTGAACGAATCCTTCAGAAACGGAGACTGCCCTCGACTTGAGACCTTCCACTTCAAAAGCTGCAACTTTGGCAACGGCAGCCGTATTGTTAAAAAAACAGAGATCCGCCGACAAGCGGGAAACTGAGAACAAGTACTATAGCCATTACCGACCATGGTCTGCCGGAAGGCAGATAAGTGACTACAAGTGGAAGATAAAATAATGAGATTTATTCTCACAAACAAGGTTCAAATAAAAGCAGAGTCCTGTTTGATGGCGCCAAAAGGCACACGGAAGTCAAAGTGGTAGGATGCAACAATCAGGAGTCTTGGAGTTTCTTACAGCTTGCATTCGCAGCCTTGGAGAACTATGACCAGAAGGAAAACTAGACGTGGTACCAATAGAAGATGTACCTTATACCAGCGACCGCGAGGGTGTGGATACCACCTCCACGAATGGAGGACGAAACCACCCTCTATCTGCTAAAAGCTGAAAACGAAGAAGTGCATCTTGATGATCAGACCATAGTGAGAGGCTGCGCAAAGGAAAAGGGAAACGGCAAAGGCCTTAGGCTGCGCATCATTCCCCGACCTGAGCAAATCCTCAAAGACTTACATGGAAATTTGAAATATGGGATAGGGCGCCTAAGGGTTGTCTTAACCGAAGGAAAGAACAACAGGAACCCACAAGCCACTATCTTCAGCGGCACTAATTTGGTGACCCCAATATAGGAACCATGAATCGTGGAGGGCAAAGTCGCTAGCTTTGCCAAGCCTAACTAAATACTACTCGTTCCTACCACACAAACTAAGATAAGAAGTTGCACCTTGGTTGGGAAAATTTCTATATATATATTTCTCTGCCCGCGATTTTGCAACACAGATCAGACGGCGGCAGAGCCGGGGCCCTAACTTCCTGCTTATATCAGCTTGCCTGCTGTTTGAAGATGGAGACCAGCCATCGCAGGTACTTAGGCACCTGGTTCAATGCACCAACGAAAAGGACTGAATCTGGTGATGGGTCAAGATGCGAATACGCACTATTTGGCATGGCAAAGGTTTCAATACCTTTAAAGAAAGCAAAGAAGTCCTGGAGGACACATCAGAGTTCTCAAGAAAATGTCTCTCCAAAAAATCCTTCAAACCAAGCTTTTTAAAAAGACAGGAAGGCAGCTTCATAGAAACAGGGCAGAAAACACTTGAATATCTCATGCAAACACACTTCTCTGGAGGCCAAGAATGGACAAACAATTTACAAAGTTTTAGCCCTTCTGGAACTCAGATTGATAAGCTTGCAAAGGAGATTTTCTGTGAGACTAAGGTAACCTGGGCAAAATCGTGAGTAACGTCCCACGAACAGCTTTTTTATACATCTCTGGTGTTTTAAAGACTACAAAGACTACAAAGCGCGGAAGTGCTAATCATTTTACCTGCACTAAATTTGGTAGGGAAGCAGGTGGCCGCCACCTCGGCGTTTATACTCAAAACTATGGCGCTATGGAAAGACCGGTGGTTTGGTCACGATTGTTTTTTGCACTCTCTGTCACAATCAAGAAATAGTCTACTTTATTCCTAAACTCACCTTCGACATGCTTTTCAAGACGAGTATACTGTCAAGAATGGAGTGGTAGACACCAAGGCCACGGAGAAGAGAAGAATTAAATTATTTTACAGGTGGTTATAATCTAGACGATAAGGTTGGCTATGGAGTATTTTCGAAGGAATTAGGACTGGAACTATCCGTTCGACTACCAGACTACTGCAGCGTCTATCAGGCAGCGGTTCAAGCTATGAAATAAGTGGCTACATATCTAAATACGCATGTCGTAACAAAAACGATCATAAATATATTCTCGGATAGCCAAGCGGCCATCAAATCAATGAATGCGGTTATACTCAGATCGAAGGTTGCACAGGAATGCCGGGCAGCCCTAAATAATAGTAGTGTCGTATTTAAGGTCAGTCTTATTTGGATTCCGGAGCACAGAGATATTGAGGGAAACTGTAAAGCTGATGAGCTAGCCAGAAAAGGTACTGCTCTTCAACTGCTCAGTGATTAAAATACCATTGGAATACCCATGGCCACAAGTAAACTAATAATAAAAAACAGCATTATCCAAGAGGCCAATAGGTCATGGAGAGATGAAGATATATGTGTAACAGCTAGGTTACTATGGCCGCAAATAAACAAGAAAAATACAAAGGAATAGCTTAGCCTCTCAAGAGATGATATCTCGAAGGTCGTGGCCTGTATTACCGGTCATTGGCTATTTGCAGGTATTTCTCGTGACTGTGCAGTGCAGTGGTATCACAACGGACCTGTAAAGTCTAAGTGAGCTGGTCGTACAGAAGACCGACTACCACCATAACCTAAGGTAACCTGGGCGGTAAACTCCCTCCAACCCTAAAAGTCAGGAAGACCGAATGGAAATATACCAATTATGTTACAACAGTCAATAAGGACGATAAATATATGGTTAGGAGTCCCTATCTTCAGGGTATGCCTAACTCATGGAGGAAAGTCAGGGTGGTATTTATTCACAGAACTTATTGATTGCCTTTGTCTCGCCGTTACAGTAGAACTTAGTCTTAAATCAATTGGTTTTACCATGAGCAAGAAAACGATTAATATAGTTGCTTACGCGGATGATGTAGTCATCCTGATGACAGAGAAGTTTCTCTCGACTATCAGCAGGCTCATGCAATCAGCGTTAAGGGAACTCTTTAAGTGGGCGACCTCAAACGGTCTAATGGTCAACCCAGCCAAGACCGAACTAATTCTGTTCACCAGAAACTATAAGATACCGAGTTTTCAGTTACGGTCCATAGATGGAACGAGGACAAATATCTTGGCATAATTCTGGACTCAAAGCTTTCTTGGAAAAAGAACACCAAGGAAATGATGCAGAAACTTTGTTATGCCCTCTTTATCTTTAAGAGTAAATTTGTAAAAAAAATTGGGTCTGAAACCGTATATCAACCTCTGCGCGTACAATACGATCTTCAGACCCATTTTGACTTAGAGACCTTATGTCATGAGGTGGGAGGCGGTGCTGACACACTCCTACCTAAAGAATTTCATAAAAGTCCAACTATTAGCTTATGCAGGAATAACAGGTGCGCTCCGATCGATGCCTCGGGTGGCGCTGCAAATGATACTGATAAAGGGATATCAGCCAAATCTGCTTCCAGGATAAAGCAGTAGGCATGCTAAAAGGAAACATGCACATCAGTTCTAATATATGTGGAACACTTGCTAGGCTCATCGAAAACAGACTATCTGGCTTACAGGATAGATTTGAACAAAAACTATAAAATACGAATACCCGACAGAAAGGATTGGCAGACCAGAAACAATAGCATTGGACCTGTAGTATACTTAGAACAATTATTCTTAAATTGCTCCTTTTTACTTCCAAACCGGTGTAACGTATTCCAAGCTGAGATCTACGCTATAGACAAAGCAGCAAAAATGATAAGACTAATGGACTTATCTCCGGCAAACCTTACCAGTTTTGTTGATAGGCAAGCAGGGATGAAGGCACTGGCCTCAGAACGCATCAACTCAATATGAGTTAAAAAATACAGGAGGTCTCTCTCGCTTATCCAACACACAACACCACATTTTGTTGAGCCCCCGGCCACTCTAGTGTGGAGGGGAATGAAAGAGTGGATGAGTGTGAAAGGAAAGGCTCTGAACTTGTCATTGCGATTGACCTGAGCGTAATCGCGGAAACCAATACAAGGTGATCTCTGACTACTAACAGCAGGATCTCCAAAGCGCTCTAGAAAAACTGAATCTGAAAATGACAAAACTTCTGCTTGAATTCAACAAATCAACTACCAGTGTCCTCACCGTTGTTATAATGGGTCATTGAACTATTGGCACCCTAGCCAGTAGAATGGGAGAACAAAGATTTCTGCAGGAGTGATGAAGATGAAAAAGAAATTGAGCCGGTACAACACCTACTATATGAACATCCTGCACTTCAAAAAAGCCGTGCCAAATATATTGGCGATTATTTCTTGGGAAATTTGCGAAATGTCTAACTGGGGACACTAGTTACTTTCTAAATGGTTTAAGCAACTTAGTTACAATTTGGAAATCAAATGCACGTATCGCATTGGGTCTTAGGACCACCGAGTGTCTTGTCTTAAACAAACAACCTGTCTAATCTAACCTACCCTTTCATACAAATACATGCATACATACAATCCGGTTACCTTGACTAGAGGTAATAATTTTTATGGAATGAAATGATTATTAAAGCAACCGTATTTGATCTAGTAACATAAGGGTTTCTGATAACTCATGTGAAGATTGTACTTTGCTCGAAGATACATGATGTCAGATGTACTTTTTTTTGCGTCATCTTCGACGCATTGCAATATTCGTTTTTTTTTTGTTTTTGGTAGAAATAATCGCCCGAATGAGTCGACAATTCAAAGGTTGATGAAAAAATTTCAAGAAACTGGTTCTGTTGAGGATAGAAAAAGAACTAGAAAATCGGGAATATTGATACTGTAGCAGAGTGTTGCTGAACCACCTTCAACGCTCTTAACAATTAGACATTCATGACATCTGTTTGAATTTTAATTTTTAAATGTTTTATTTAAAACAACACTTAAGCGCGTCTTTTGAAAGACCCCAGCCCTTGAATGAACCACTAAAAACAAATGTCGACATAGATATCGCTACTGTAAAACTGTAAGCTTGACAAACAAAGCTTAATAAAATTACTAAGCAATTGAAAGTTGCACTGAGAAAGGAGAGAAATGCTAAAATGCACGATTATTTATCTGGCTTGTACCAATTGCAGCTACTTACTATTCGTTATGGAAGGCAACCAGAAACATATCGCAATCAACTTCATAAATTCCACCAATAAAAATTCCTAGCGAAAACCGAAGTCACGATCAACAAAACTACTAAGGCAAACAAGAACAAAGAATGTTTTCCTATCCAGTGGAAATTAGCACAAATTATATTCATACCAAAACCTGGAAAGCCTCTTCAACTGGTTTCTTCATGTAAACCAATAAGTCTATTACCTATACTTTCGAAAGTCTTCGAAACTATTTTTGAAAAGGATACATCTTATAATTGGTGATTTAATCCCAACGCACCAGCTTGGGTCTCGAACACATCATTCTACCAAATAGTAAGTCAACTCAGTATACGAATTCGCTAGAGCAGCGCTGGAAAAGAAGGAATACTGCGTGGCAGCGGTGCTAGATATGGATAACGCAAGCCTTTGATAAGGTCAGGTATGTGGGGTTGCTATACAAACTCAAAAATAAATTACTCCCACAATTATTTTATGTTATTAATATCGTTTCTGTACACTAGACACATCCGGTTCTTTATACGCTATTTACTGCCGATCTGCCATCAACTGAGGATGCATATACTGCTACAAACGCGGATGATACTTCTAATCAATCGCAAATTCATCTCGATAAGATCTTCGCTTGGCTAAATAGATGACGATGAAAAGCTAACGAGACAAAATAATTGAAAATCACGTTTACACTTCGCAGATACTCTTGCCCTTCACTAACACTAAATCGTTGTCATATACCCCAAACTGATCAAGCCAAATACTTAGGTCTTCTGTTTGATCGTCGACTTACGTGCCACTCCCACATATTCCTAAAAGAGAATCAACTTAGGTTAACACTTCGTTCACTAGACTGGGTACAATTAAGCAGTATCACTGGAGAATAAAATTCTTGTTATACATCAATACTTAAACCTATATGGACCTATGGAATCAAAATATGGCGCTACGTTTCAAAATCAAACCTTGAAAATTTGCAATGGTTTCAATAAAAAGTGCTACTCATGTGCGCTAATGCACCTAGGTTTGTCTGCAATGTTATTCTGCACCATTACCTAAGCGTTATATTCATATACCCATGATTCGTCACCAGTTATGACCCTTTTAAGCAAATCTGGATCATCGTTGGCGTCATTCAACAATTCCTGAGCAATGTTCATGCGACGTTGTGTTTGGTCAAAATTCAGACATTTTTTTACGAACTTCGCTGAGACACGCTTCTTGCCTAAAATTCCCGAAAAGTTTGCTGACATGGGACCGATATGCCGACATCCTTAGCATCTTCTCTAATTGGGATTCAACGATTGTCCATAACAATTTTCTTCACTTTCACAACATTTCCATCGCTTGTTGATGTGCTGGGCGTCCAGAGCGACCGTCGTCATTCACATATTCTCGACCTTCTGTGAAAAGCTTGTACCACTTGTAAAAATTTGTTTCACTCAGAGTACTCTCACTGTATGCCACTGTCAACATTTCCAGTGTTTTGAGCGAGCACTGAACTCCACTTTTACACAAAATTTGATGCACCTTATTTGATCCATTTTTCTCGATAGCAGAAAATCGCCGAACACGAAAAACAGTCGAATGTACGTAGCCCGCGAAATTTGGAACCTTCACCTTAATTTTTGGACACTCCTTAAAGTGAATAAGCACCGGCATGCACTTACCATGACAAAAAAATCACCATTCCCTAAATTCGCGACAATTCCATGTTGCGAGGTTATAGATTTTCAATCGGTCGTCTTTGATTTCAACAATTTTAAATTTAGAATTTTTGTCTTCGCCTCCCAAAATTGGCATGTGCACGGCTCAGGGGCATGCGGAAAGATGTAGTGCCTTTATTTCATGAATGAACTTGTATTTTTTGTAATTAATAATAATTTAGACTCTCCACCGCCGCCGCGAATAACCATACCAATGCGTCTACGCCAATGGATGTATTTGGTTTTTGCATTCGCAAAGCTTAGAATTTTAGACCTGGACGATATATGTACGTTTGTAGAGGAATGAAGTAAGTGTCTTGTGACTAGGAGAAGCACTGTTTTGCTAGGGATTGAGAACACAAATATATACGTATGTAAACGAGGTGTGTTCAAAAAGTATCACTAATTTTTAATTTTCACAGGCTACGTATATTCGAATTTCGATTTTTTTTTTTGGCGATTTGTCTCTCACTCATGCCGACGAGTTCAGCCATTTTGAATGTTCAGTTAATTGTTGACAGCTGCTTTGCTTGCACGTGTTTCTGCTCGTTTTCGATTTTTACCTATTCAAAACTATGGATCAAAGAATCTGTATCAAATTTTGTGTGAAAAACGAGATTAAGTGCGCGGATGCATTCCGAATGTTGTCTGTGTCATACGGAGAAGCTACTTTGAACCAAAGCAACGTTTATAGGTGGTACAATATGTTCTCAGAAGGCCGAGAAGATGTGAACGACGAAAAGCGTGCCGGACGACCGAGCACTCCACCAACAGACGAAAAAATTCATGAAGTGAAGAAAATGGTATTGGCTAATCGTCGAATCACCGTTAGAGAAGTTGCTGAGGACCTAGACATATCGATTGTCTCATGCCATTCAATTTCTTTTTTCAATGATTTGGGCATGAGGCTGCCACATGAACCAAGACCGAAAAAAGCGCGCCAATTTCCGTCGAATGTAAAAGTTTTGCTTACCGTTTTCTTCCATTGCAGAAGCATTGTGCATCAAGAGTTCTTGTCACGCGGTATATATGTATATATATATATACACCCTCTTTGGGTTTTTGGCCGAGCTCCTACTCTTGATGTTATTCCACAAAATGGAGAGACCTACAGTTTCAATCAGAACGGCAGATATTTTTATGAGAAGCTTTTTCATGGCAGAAATACACTCGGAGATTTGCCATTGCCTTCCGAGGAGCGACCGCTATTAGAAAAATGTTTTTCTTAATTTTGGTGTTTCACCGAGATTCGAACCTACGTTCTCTCTGTGAATTCCGAATGGTAGTCATGCACCAACCCATTCGGCTACGGCCGCCTATCTTGCCACAGGGTAAAACGGTCAATAAGGAATATTACCTGCAAGTTATGCGCAAACTGCGCGAAGCTCTCCGCCAGAAACGCCCGGATTTGTGGAAGAACAAAAATTGGCTCTTGCATCACGATAATGCCCCTGCTCACACATCGTTGCTTGTTCGTGACTGTTTGGCCAAAAACAACACACAAGTGCATAATATCTCATGGGGATTACTTTGAAGGGGACAAAGTAGATACTAATGAATAAATAAATAATTTTTGAAAAAAACACAAAATTCGCGATACTTTTTGAACACACCTCGTATATGTTATGTATAGGTATATACGTACATACATATATGAATACGCATACCGTTTAGATGAGAACTGTTCTTGCATGTGATTGGCGAGCACAAATTGACACGACACTTATTTCACTGCATCGCACAGTGCTTTCTGAGCGGACAAAAATAAAAAATTTCGCTGTCTAAAATATGGCATTTCGTTTGTTGGACTGCTTCAGAAAGACAAATTTTTAATCTTCTTCTAATCTTCTTCCACTAAGAAACAAAAATTTAGCAAAATCCATCCACTTCCCTATATTTGCCCACTTTTCACTTTTTACTCGGCAGATTGTGTTCATGCATTGAGTAAGTAATAACATAGAGTCACCAATCTAACATGTTCCAATCCATTTGCATATGGGCTCTGCACAGTTTCTGACTTCTGTAGGAAATGAAATTGACGAATGGCCGAATGCTTTTGTATGGTATTTCAATGAGCTTATTTCTATTTTCGCTTGACGGACGAAATTTTATTCATTTTATGTTGTCAAAAACCTTAAATGTACATCCAAAGATAGATATATTTTTAATTTAAAATCAAAATAACTTTAATGTGCTGCTTTCATTTAAAAAGAAGACTGCAACAGAAACAAAATACATTGTAAAATGATCTGTGTGCGTTTTAGTAAATTTAAAACTATACAAATTTGATGAAAACTGTGGCTAATTTTTTGTGTTGGAACTAATTTTAGACGAGGGCATACAAGTGTTTTGGTATATTGATAAATATCTATTTTATTAAATATATATTATTACTAGTTGCCATGGCCAGAGAATGTTAATGCAATGAGAAGGTGCAAATGTTACTGTGAGCTTTTTTTAGTACAATTGAGATTTGAAAGATTTGTAAGGAAATTTAGCACACCGAGTTTATAGACACCACACTAAGTTTTGCCCACACAAAAATTGAAAACACCACACATCTTTCACTTCAACACACAACACATTTCTCACCTCGACAATAAACCAATTAAATTTGTACTATTTTCGTATTTTTAAATAATAAGCGAATACGTAAAATTTATTACACAAAATTTTTTTTCAATTACATTAAAAAAAAACTAATTAAAAAAAAAAATTTAAAAAAAAAGTTGGCGCCGGGAATTGATATCGAGTTTAACATGTGGCGAGGACAAATAGGCGGTGCGTTTATTTCTTCGACTGCTTATTTTTTTACCATTTTGTTACTTTTGAAATGATAAGCGGATACATAAAACTTATTACAAATTTTTTTACGATTACATTAGAAAAAAAACACATTTAAAAAAGAAAACATAAATAAATTTGCGCCGAGAATTGATGCCGAGTCACATGGGGAGGATAAATACGTAGTGCGTTAGTTTCTGCGCCTGCGTTGTTAATTAATTAATTTTAATAAAGTTCTGAAAGTAATTCATGAAGTTTTTCATTACATACATACATAAATGAACGTATACTTTATATGTATATACATGATGGTATATGACAATATAAGTACATAATATGTATGTATGTACATGTCAATAGGAAGTATTTGCATTCAGAAAATAAAACGGTTTAAGATAAATCCACACTTATTTTATATTGTATGTCAATTTATAGTTTATGTATTCGACAGCATTTACATACATATGTATGTATATACATTTGTATATGAAAAACAATAATGCACAAGCGCAAGAACATCATCTTCCTTTCATACATATCGCACCCTAAATACAAAAGGGTCACAACTCAAAATTTTCCACACTCGAGCTTGACGTGTTTACAGTAGCACAGAAAACAAACTATGTGACATATCACGCTGAAATTTACCATGTAAGCTTATAACAGTCCTACCAAAAAACAAAAAATTTATTTTTGCCATATGTCATCCGCGGACCGTTTTATTGGTAACGTCTCGGTCATATTTGAGCAGAAGCGATATTTTGAGTTGTGACCCTTTTGTATTTAGGGTGCGATATGTACATATGCTTGTATGCCCAATAACCTTGACCTATGTATGTACACATGTCACACAACATCACATTCTTACAAGAAATCAAATACACATACGCACTAGGGAACGAGTTTCTTCCTAACAAGTGCAAAAACAATTCTGCTCTATGTATGTATATATACCCTCTTTATGTCCTACAGAGAACGTTAATGTATAGAGAAGTCTCAATGACAGGAACGTATGGAATTTTCAGGGGTACTCGTTTTGCGCGCGTGGTACAACCAGAGAATGTTAATGCAATGAGAAGGAGCAAATGTTAAATGAGCTTTCTTCGAGTTCTAATTTGTAGATTCATAATAAGGTCATTTCAAATTCAACTATCTTCACGAGTGGGGAATTGCAGATATTTACCACGCGAGTGACGCGAGTGGAGGGTTTCTATATTTACTTACCACGCTAGGACAAGAATTCAGATATTTTCTGCGTTTACCATACTACTGAGGACGTTCATAAGATTTTTCGGCACACTACTAAGGAAATCGAAGCGAATAAAATTGCGATTAAGAAGGCCGCGCGGCAGTTAGTTTGTGGTGCAGAAGCTAAAGTCGGCGGAATTATTCGTTTTGTTTTTTGGCACGTATATAATTCAGGTTCAAGTCCTGAAGTCATTTTTCTTTTCTTGCACATTTTTTTTTTTACAATTCAAACCAGGAAAGTTTGGTAAAATTTTTGAGTTTATTTTAATTAAAATTTCTTTAAAATACTGTTTTTTTTGTTTAGTTCATACTGGATATGACCTGACTTTTATATAAATCAATCAAAACAGAAAATATGTACATATATCTATAATCTATTTCATCAAATCCAAATTATATTGATGAGAAAATATCATTATAATATCCGTCCAGAAAGCCAACCGCGCATACACACATGCATATTCATATAATTACGCATACAAACTTTCAACTAACGCAGAATATGTGCATATAAAACTGCGAATTGAATAAATGAGTGATTTAGAAAAGATAATTAATAATTATAGATTGGCGCAATCGTGAAAGACGTGTTGTGTATGCGGTATATGGTCTCATGTCTGGCTCAGGTTCAAATCCTGTACACACTTTTCTTTGTTCGATATTTTTATTTCATTGTTTATATTTGGTTTAATTGAAATTGATTTAAAATAGTGTATTCAGCTTTTCTAATACCTGTTTTTTATAAATTTATTTTCTATATAAAATTATTCATACTTCTTTTGAATTGATTTATATGTAAAACAGCCTTAAAGGCAATGCATATGAATATGCATTCATATATGTATGTGTGTATTTAATCTCTTCAGTCAAATCTGAACTACTTACATACACATATTGATGAGAAAATATTCTAATATCCATCCAGGAAGCCTAACGCGCATACTCACATATGTGTATAAATATATGTATGTACAAACTACCACCATTCTAACAAACCCAGAACACAAGCTTCTGCGCGCACTTGACACATGGGATATGTATACCCTATGAGCAAAAAGAACCGGGAAGGTGATGTTGACTGTTTCCTTCGATTGCCAAGGCATAGTCCACCATGAGTACCTTCCATCGGGCCAGACAGTCAATAGAGAATATTATTTATTCGTTTTGAAACCTTAGAGAGATGCTGTGTGTTGCAAACCGCCGGAAATGTGAGCAAACAATTCTCAGATTTTGCATGGTGATAACGCGCCATCGCACTGATCAAAGAGAATACAAATCGGCCTGCCGGGAGTGTTTGGAGGACTGGGTTAAGCGTTGGCACATGTGTGTTCCTTCAGACGGGTCATATTTTGAAGGAGATAATATAAATTTGCCTTAAATTTAACTCTGTTTTGTTTAATTTAAACATTCCCGGTACTTTCTGATCATAAGGTGGACAGCAATATGTGATTCGCTGGAAGTCGCATTAACTCGCGACTGCCGCACAGTTAGAAGACAAATTTACATACATATAAGCAGAGAATGTTAATGCAATGAGAAGGTGCAAATGTTACTGTAAGCTTTTTTTAGTACAATTGAGATCTGAAAGATTTGTAATAAGGTCATTTAGCACACCGAGTTTATAGACACCTCACTGACTTTTGCCCACACAAAAATTAGAAACACCACACATCTTTCACCTCAACACACAACACATTTCTCACCTCGACATTAAACCAATTAAATTTGTACTATTTTCGTATTTTTGAAATAATAAGCGAATACGTAAAATTTATTACATAATTTTTTTTTTTTTCAATTACATTAAAAAAAAAAACGATTTTAAAAAATAAAATTTATAAAAAAAAGTTTGCACCGGGAATTGAACTCGAGTCTAACATGTGGCGAGGAAAAATAGGCGGTGCGTTTATTTCTTCGACTGCTTATTTTTTGACCATTTTGTTACTTTTGAAATGATAAGCGGATACATAAAATTTATTAAAAATTTTTTTACGATTACATTAAAAAAAAAATTTAAAAACGAAAAAAAAAATTTGCACCGAGAATTGATGGCCAGTCACGTGGGGAGGATAAATACATTAAACTAATTAAATTTTTACTATTTTCGTATTTTTTGAAATAATAAGCGAATACGTAAAATTTATTACATAATTTTTTTTTTTCAATTACATAAAAAAACGAATTAAAAAAAAAAATTAATAAAAAAAGGTTTGCACTGGGAATTGAAATCGAGTCTAACATGTGGCGAGGAAAAATAGGCGGTGCATTTATTTCTTCGACTGCTTATTTTTTTACCATTTTGTTACTTTTGAAATGATAAGCGGATACATAAAATTTATTAAAAATTTTTTACGATTACATTAAAAAAACACATTAAAAAAAAAAAAAAAAAAATTGGCGCCGAGAATTGATGCCGAGTCACGTGGGGAGGATAAATACATTAAACTAATTAAATTTTTACTATTTTCGTATTTTTTGAAATAATAAGCGAATACGTAAAATTTATTACATAATTTTTTTTTTCAATTACATTAAAAAACAAAAAACGATTTTAAAAAATAAAATTTATAAAAAAAAGTTTGCACCGGGAATTGAACTCGAGTCTAACATGTGGCGAGGAAAAATAGGCGGTGCGTTTATTTCTTCGACTGCTTATTTTTTGACCATTTTGTTACTTTTGAAATGATAAGCGGATACATAAAATTTATTAAAAATTTTTTACGATTACATTAAAAAAAACACATTTAAAAAAAAAAAAAAAATTGGCGCCGAGAATTGATGCCGAGTCACATGGGGAGGATAAATACGCAGTGCGTTTATTTCTGCGCCTGCGTTGTGAACCAAGGTTTTGTGCGCGACGCGGATTAATTTTAATAAAGTTCTGAAAGTAATTCATGAAGTTTTTCATTACATACATTCATAAATGAACGTATACTCTATATGTACATAAATGATGGTATATGACAATATACATACATAATATGTATGTACATGTCAATAGGAGGTATTTGCATTAAGAAAAAAAAAACGGTTTAAGATAAATCAACACTTATTTTATATTGTATGTCAATTTATAGTTTATGTATTCGACAGCATTTACATACATATGTAGGTATGTACATTTGTATATGAAAAACAATAATGCACAAGCGCAAGAACATCATCTTCCTTTCATACATATGTACATATGCATGTATGCCCAAATAACCTTGACTTATGTATGTACACAAGTCACAGCACATCACATTCTTACAAGACAAATACACATACGCACTAGCGAGTTTCTTCCTAACAAGTGCAAAAACAATTCTGCTCTATGTATGTATTATGTCCTAGCATATATACATACATATATACCTACTTGCCTTCTAAACTTCCTACAAAATAATTGTATTCATATGTTACTACATCCATGCACGTTCATACATTCATGCATATGTATATGCGCGAGCACAGCGCTCCCTTCTTGCTTCCGTGTACTTTTGTCTTTCACCAGTCGATATTCCTAATATTGTACTTACAAAAACACGATATGTACTTTGATAGACGCAAAAGCAACAGCAAGCGCAACGCCATGGCCGCTTTGCCACCGCACATTCTAAAATGTTCTAGAACACAACAGAAACACATACCTCACATGCGCATGTCGCCCAAAGCTAAAATCTAAGCCTAGCGACTGCAAAAACAAAATACATTCGTAGACGCAGTCGCAGCGGCCATGATTCTATCAGCGACGGCGCTGAACAATTTAGAACAAAACAAAAAGTTCATTCATAAGTTAGAGCTCATATTTCAATTTCATTCATAAAACGAGCCGCCCATATGCCAATTTTCGCGACCATTCGAAAATAGTCAATATTGCAATATTTCGCGTGGAATTATTTGCCAATATTTGATAAATCTTAAATTTTTGTCATGTCGAGTGGCCGCGGCTCCGTATGTATGTATGCACCCTTATATGTATGTAAATATGTCTTCTAACTGTGCGACAGTCGCGAGTTAATGCGACTTCCAGCGAATCACACATTGCTGTCCGCAAAGCCGCATATATGTACCTTATGATCAGAAAGTACCGGGAATGTTTAAATTAAACAAAACAGAGTTAAATTTAAGGAAAATTTATATTATCTCCTTCAAAATATGACCCGTCTGAAGGAACACACATGTGCCAACGCTTAACCCAGTCCTCCAAACACTCCCGGCAGGCCGATTTGTATTCTCTTTGATCAGTGCGATGTCGCGTTATCACCATGCAAAATCTGAGAATTGTTTGCTCACATTTCCGGCGGTTTGCAACACACAGCATCTCTCTAAGGTTTCAAAACGAATAAATAATATTCTCTATTGACTGTCTGGCCCGATGGAAGGTACTCATGGTGGACTATGCCTTGGCCATCGAAGGAAACAGTCAACATCACCTTCCCGGTTCTTTTTGCTCATAGGGTATACATATCCCATGTGTCAAGTGTGCGCAGAAGCTTGTGTTCTGGGTTTGTTAGAATGGTGGTAGTTTGTACATATATTTAAACACATATGTGAGTATGCGCGTTAGGCTTCCTGGATGGATATTAGAATATTTTCTCATCAATATGTGTATGTAAGTAGTTCAGATTTGACTGAAGAAATTAAATATAGGAATGCATATTCATATGATTGACTTTATGGCTGTTTTACATATAAATCAATTCAAATGAATAATGTTATATAGAAAATAAATTTCTAAATAACTGGTATTAGAAAAACCTGAATACACTATTTTAAATCAATTTCAATTAAACCAAATATAAAAAATGAAATAAAAATATCGAATAAAAAACTGTGCATAGGATTTGAACCTGAGGCAAGCATGAGACGATGTACTGCATATACGACACGTCTTTCACGATTGCGCTAATCTACAATTATTAATGATATTTTCTAAATCACTCATTTATTCGATTCGCAGTTTTATATGCACATATTCTGCGTGAGTTGAAAGTTTGTATGCGTAATTATATGCATATGCATCTGTGTATGCGCGTTTGGCTTTCTGGACGGATATTAGAATGATATTTTCTCATCAATATAATTTGGATTTGATGAAATAGATTATAGATATATGTACATATTTTCTGTTTTGATTGATTTATATAAAAATCAGGTCATATCCAGTATGAACTATTTTATACCGAAAAGAAATTTCCATTTATAAAATACAAAAAACAGTATTTTAAAGAAATTTTAATTAAAATAAACTCAAAAATTTTACCAAACTTTCCTGGTTTGAATTGTAAAAAAAAAATGTGCAAGAAAAAAAATATGACTTCAGGACTTGAACCTGAATTAAATACGTGCAAAAACACAAAACGAATAACTCCGCCGACCTTAGCTTCTGCACCACAAACTAACTACCGCGCGGCCTTCTTAATCGCAAATTTATTCGCTTCGATTTCCTTAGTAGTGTGCCGAAAAATCTTATGAACGTCCTCAGTAGTATGGTAAACGCAGAAAATATCTGAATTCTTGGCCTAGCGTGGTAAGTAAATATAGAAACCCTCCACTCGCGTCACTCGCGTGGTAAATATCTGCAATTCCGACCTCTTCAGGAAAGTTGAATTTGAAATGACCTTATTATGAATCTATAAATTAGAACTCGAAAAAAGCTCTTTTAACATTTGCTCCTTCTCATTGCATTAACATTCTCTGATATAAGGGTGCATACATACATACGGAGCCGCGGCCACTCGACATGACAAAAATTTAAGATTTATCAAATATTGGCAAATAATTCCACGCGAAATATTCCAATATTGACTATTTTCGAATGGTCGCGAAAATTGGCATATGGGCGGCTCGTTTTATGAATGAAATTGAAATATGAGCTCTAACTTATGAATGAACTTTTTGTTTTGTTCTAAATTGTTCAGCGCCGTCGCTGATAGAATCATGGCCGCTGCGACTGCGTCTACGAATGTATTTTGTTTTTGTAGTCGCTAGGCTTAGATTTTAGCTTTGGGCGACATGCGCATGTGAGGTATGTGTTTTTGTTGTGTTCTAGAACATTTTAGAATGTGCGGTGGCAAAGCGGCCATGGCGTTGCGCTTGCTGTTGCTTTTGCGTCTATCAAAGTACATATCGTGTTTTTGTAAGTACAATATTAGGAATATCGACTGGTGAAAGACAAAAGTACACGGAAGCAAAAAGGGAGCGCTGTGCTCGCGCATATACATACATATGCATGAATGTATGAACGTGCATGGATGTAGTAACATATGAATACAATTATTTTGTAGGAAGTTTAGAAGGCAAGTAGGTATATATGTATGTATATATGCTAGGACATAATACATACATAGAGCAGAATTGTTTTTGCACTTGTTAGGAAGAAACTCGCTAGTGCGTATGTGTATTTGTCTTGTAAGAATGTGATGTGCTGTGACTTGTGTACATACATAAGTCAAGGTTATTTGGGCATACATGCATATGTACATATGTATGAAAGGAAGATGATGTTCTTGCGCTTGTGCATTATTGTTTTTCATATACAAATGTACATACCTACATGTGCATGTAAATGCTGTCGAATACATAAACTATAAATTGACATACAATATAAAATAAGTGTTGATTTATCTTAAACCGTTTTATTTTCTTAATGCAAATACCTCCTATTGACATGTACATACATATTATGTATGTATATTGTCATATACCATCATTTATGTACATATAGAGTATACGTTCATTTATGAATGTATGTAATGAAAAACTTCATGAATTACTTTCAGAACTTTATTAAAATTAATCCGCGTCGCGCACAAAACCTTGGTTCACAACGCAGGCGCAGAAATAAACGCACTGCGTATTTATCCTCCCCATGTGACTCGGCATCAATTCTCGGCGCGAATTTTTTTTTTTTTTTTTTTTAAATGTGTTTTTTTTAATGTAATCGTACAAAATTTTTAATAAATTTTATGTATCCGCTTATCATTTCAAAAGTAACAAAATGGTAAAAAAATAAGCAGTCGAAGAAATAAATGCACCGCCTATTTTTCCTCGCCACATGTTAGACTCGATTTCAATTCCTAGTGCAAACCTTTTTTTATTAATTTTTTTTTTTTAATTCGTTTTTTTTTATGTAATTAAAAAAAATTATGTAATAAATTTTACGTATTCGCTTATTATTTCAAAAAATACGAAAATAGTAAAAATTTAATTAGTTTAATGTATTTATCCTCCCCACGTGACTCGCCATCAATTCTCGGTGCAAATTTTTTTTTTTTCGTTTTAAAATTTTTTTTTTAATGTAATCGTAAAAATATTTTTAATAAATTTTATGTATCCGCTTATCATTTCAAAAGTAACAAAATGGTAAAAAAGTAAACAGTCGAAGAAATAAACGCTCCGCCTATTTTTCCTCGCCACATGTTAGACTCGAGTTCAATTCCCGGCGCAAACTTTTTTTTATACATTTTTTTTTTTAAATCGTTTTTTTTTTAATGTAATTGAAAAAAAAATTATGTAATAAATTTTACGTATTCGCTTATTATTTCAAAAATACGAAAATAGTAAAAATTTAATTGGTTTAATGTCGAGGTGAGAAATGTGTTGTGTGTTGAGGTGAAAGATGTGTGGTGTTTCTAATTTTTGTGTGGGCAAAAGTCAGTGAGGTGTCTATAAACTCGGTGTGCTAAATGACCTTATTACAAATCTTTCAAATCTCAATTGTACTAAAAAAAGCTCACAGTAACATTTGCACCTTCTCATCGCATTAACATTCTCTGGTACAACACAGCCACATTTTTCACCAAAAGTTAACAGTAAGGGGCTGAATTATGTAAATTTAACAGCAGTCGATAAGAATTTGTTGGTGATTAGAAGCAAAGAATGTTAGGTAGCTTTTTAATATGACCTATATTTGAATTTTTCCAAATCATCCAAAATTATATACATATGTTAGGTCTGTCTGTCTGGTGTCTGTAAAACTTTGTTGATCCCTTCAACTGAATCAAAATCCTCTATAGAAAACGCTTCATTACCAGGCGCACAGGAAGATGGCATATGCAAATGTAAATTTGTGAATTTATATACATTTGCGCATATGTATATGCTGTGTGTATGTATGCTCACCAGCCACAGCTCAAAATAAAACGGTAAAACTTCTCAAGAAATCCAGCGCGCATTCAAAGGCGCAGCGCACATTCATAGGCACAGCATTGTACATATACACATATTTACGTACATATATTGATGCATACATATGTACGAAGCCGCGGGCACTCCACTTGAATTGAAGATTTATCAAATAGTGGCAAATAATTCTACGCGAAATATTCCAATATTGACTATTTTCGAATTGTCGAGAAAATTGACATATGGGCGGCTCGTTTTATGAATGAAAGTACTTGCTCTTAGTAGAGCTGGGAAAACCATCGATGGCACCATCGATATTATCGATGGAACCGATGGAGTGCGATAAATCGATGGAAATTTTTCGATGTCGATATATCGAATTTCTTTTTGTTATTATTAATTTTTTCTGCCTTTCTTTACATAGAGGTCTACTTTTATTCTATTAGAGTACCCTGGCAGTTCCTCTGGTAAAATGGACAAGTTTTTGACCTCATCCCGTAAGCATTTTAAAAAGAAACAATTACAGGACAATTTTTAAGAATTTTTTTTTTTTAGAAAAAGATCATGATACCTCTCCAACATCATCAAATGAACCATCTTGTTCAAAATCTGAACCGGAGCCTAAGCGCAAAAAGTGTATTTCCGCAGTGTGGACACATTTTGACAAATTGCAAACCAAACAACTTGCAAAATGTCATTATTGTGGCAAAGAATATAAGACAAGCGGAAACACGTCCAACTTGTTAGAGCACTTAAAACGGGCCCACCCTCTTGCCCAGCAAGTTAATAACGAAACTACGTCTTCTCAGTTAGAGCGATATTTTACACGGGCAGACGTTTACGGTCCAAC
Source organism: Anastrepha obliqua (assembly GCF_027943255.1). Taxonomy (NCBI): domain Eukaryota; kingdom Metazoa; phylum Arthropoda; class Insecta; order Diptera; family Tephritidae; genus Anastrepha; species Anastrepha obliqua. Next base: position 39,537,800 of record NC_072897.1, on the reverse strand, counting down.
ATCTTCCAAAAAGGAAGCAATTGACAAAGCCATTGCTGCAATGATCGCAACGGATTTGCAACCATTTAGCGTTGTCGAAGATATTGGACTTAGAAACTTGATGAGGGTGGTGGACCCTAGATACGTCATGCCCTGTCGAAAAACTCTGCGGGACACGCATATTAAAAATATGAACGAGAGTATGACGGAGAAATTGAAGGGCATTCTTGACTCCGTTGACTCGTGCGCGCGCTATCACAACAGATGCATGGACATCTCGTGCAAATGTTAGTTATCTAACTGTAACGTGTCACTTTATTTTAAATTTCGAGCTTAAGACGGCAGTGCTATCTACAAAGCCACTAATGGATGAGACAAACCATTCAAGTCTAAATATTGCCAACACATTGCGTGAAATATGCGATGAGTGGAAAGTGTTCGACAAACTGCACACCATTGTGACCGACAACGCAGCATCTATGATTAAAGCGTGCGAATTATTGAAAAAGAAACACTTACCGTGTTTTGCGCACACTCTTAATCTTGTTGTGCAAGATGCTTTAAATCTGGAAAATGTGCAAAACGTTTTAAAAATCACAAAAAGAATAGTGTCCTATTTTAAGAGTAGCGCTATTGCTTATGCAAAGTTCAAAGATGCCCAAGGCACCGAAAATCCTTGCTCTCTATTGCAAGAGGTCCCTACTCGCTGGAACAGCGCATTACAAATGATTCAGAGAGTGTTGCGGACAAGAGAGCCCCTAACTGGCACCCTTTTAAGATGCCATAATGCTCCGATTCCACTGTCAGAGGATCAATTTTGGATTTTGAAGGACTTGAGCTCGCTTTTGGAACCGTTCGAAAAAGCCACAAAACATGCGTCTGCTGCAAAGGGCGTTACAATTTCAATAATTGCTCCTGCAATTTTCGCCTTATCGCAAAGTTTGTAAGAGCTCCATGAGCAGATGTTAACACCTGTAGGGAGAGAAACTTGCGAGTTTTTACAGAGCAACGTAAAAAAAAGGCTCTTCTCATATGAGAATAGATCAGCACCACGCCTTGGAACTCTTTTTGACCCACGCTTCAAAAAGGAGGGTTTCCAAAATCCGTCAAATGCCCAGCAGGCCATGTTGATGTTGGAGGGAGAGGTTCATAATATAATACAGGACGTGAGATCTAAAAATTCCACAGAGGAATTGCCAAGGAATGAGGAGACTCCATTTTTATTTAAATGCATGGCAGGAAAAATAAAAGAAAAAAACAAAAGTTCACGGGCGGACTCAATTATTACCATTCGCCAATATATGGAGCAGCGCAATGCTCTTCATGACAGCGATCCGCTCCAATATTGGCAGGTAAGTTAAGTGTAGTTTTTTTAACAACTTTCATAATTGTACTTTCTACAATACAGATTAACAAGGAACATTTATTTGCACTTGGACAATGCGCAATAAAATTCTTGTGTATACCAGCAAGTTCAGCTGAATCAGAGCGCACATTTAGTAAAACAGGAGCTATTGTGACGGAACGGAGAGCATGTTTAAAACCTAAAAAAGTGAACACATTGGTTTTTATTAACAAAAATCAATGGCTACTTTAAAATAACTGTGATATTGGAACGAATTGTTTTTTTTTTAAATAAGAACCTCTCATTAGCATTAAGTTTGGAAATCACCTTTTGTTTTGTAGTATTTAAGAGTAGCAGCTATCCGCTGCATAGTACAATAAGGACCTCTCATTAGCATTAAGTTCGGAAATTGCCTTTTGTTTTGTAGTATTTAAGAGTAGCAGCTATCCGCTGCATAGTACAATAAGGACCTCTCATTAGCATTAAGTTTGGAAATCGCCTTTTGTTTTGTTTTTGCTTAGAGAGATTTTTATTTTCGTTTTTTGGACTTAGGACGAGAAGTCACCCTTTTTTTTATCTTCAAGTTTAACTTGAAACTATAAATTTTGTTTTTATATTAAAGAACATTCACAAATTACAAGCTAAAATCATTTTAATATATTTTCGATGGAATTAATTTATAAAGGGCTAACTTATAGTAGTTAAATTATACGCTAGATAATTCGTATCGATGATTATAGACAAGGTCATGAGTTCTGATACTTTTGGTTGACCCTTTTTGAATATTTGAAACTTTGTAATATTGAAAAACGACACCAAAATATATATGTTGAATAACTCGTTTAAATTTTCGATGGAACCATCGATAGTATCGATGGTTTTTTCCATCGATGGAAAAAATATCGAGTGGAGCAACCATCGATGGATTCCCAGCTCTAGCTCTTAGAAGCATGAGCTCGAATTTATCAATGAATTTTTTGATGATGAGTTTTTGTTGTACAGTACAATAGTTGAAACTGTTCGGCGCCGCCGCGACTATTCAGCGCTATGGCAACTAGAATGATGGCCGCTACGCCTGCGTCTATGACTGCATTTTGTTCTTGTAGTCGCTAGGCGTATACGCATTTTGAGGAATAAAGTGAGTGCCTTGTGTGTGCGGTTGTATGTGCATGCATATGTGTATATTAATAAGCATTGTTTAGCTTGAATTCAATTCACATATTTATATTTGCATATGCCATCTTTCTGTGTGCCTGGTAATGAAGCGTTTTGTATACAGAATTTTTTGATTTGTTTGCAGGGATATGGGCACCATGCAGGGATATGGGCACCATGTATGTACATGAATTTCAAAAGAACTTTGTTTTGCATTTGTGAGGCAGGAATTTGATCATTCGGTTATTTACATGAAATATAAGGCGATGCTCGTGAGGTAGGTCATGTTGATTCAGTGCACACATATGCGTGCAACACTATATTTAATAAAGATGCAATTGAACTTAGTTGTCCCATATATGCAAATACGTTTCTTTGAAGTTTTCCTTTATTTATTTTAAAGTTTTATACTATCTAGAAAATGCATCCATACAAATGTATGTACATATATTATTATTCCCTGTAATAAAATGTAAATTGAAAAAAATTTGGTTTGCCAAAGGAATAAATAAATGCATATTCAAATGTAAATACATATGTCGATATACCAAAACACTTGTATGCTATGAATTAATTTCGACTCAAAAAATTAGTAAAAATTTTCATCAAATTTGTTAGTTTTAAATTTACTAAAACGCACATACCAAAATGTGAGAGGTAAATTAAATCAAAATATTAAAGTTACTTTGATTTGAAATGTTGGCGCATATAATAAATATTCAACCATTTTTTTCTTCATCACCTTTGTTTGAAAATACAAATTGAATAAATTTTCGTTTATCAAGGGAACATAAAAATGCACAAGCAAATACTTTGCAAAATGCCGTCGGCTATTCGTCAATTTGATTTCCTACAGAGGCCAAAAACTGTGCAGGGCCAATATGCTAAAGGAGAAATCGCTGTAAGCAGCTCTGTTAAAAGTTTCATCATACCCCGGCGGTGGTTACACTTTATTTTTGACAATTCACACTATTCGTAGCTCGTGAGAATTCTCTATATTTAACGTTCTCTGTGTCCTAGCATATATACACACCTACATATGTATATATGTACCTACTTGCCTTCTAAACTTCCTACAAAATAATTGTATTCATATGTTACTACATCCATGCACGTTCATACATTCAAGCATACATATGTATATGCGCGAGCACAGCGCTCCCTTCTTGATTCCGTGTACTTTTGTGTTTCACCAGTCGATATTCCTAATATTGTACTTACAAAAATACAATACTTTGATAGACGCAAATGCAACAGCAAGCGCAACGCGATGGCCGCTTTGCCACCACACATTCTAAAATGTTCTAGAACACAACAAAAACACATACCTCACATGCGCATGTCGCCCGAAGCTAAAATCTAAGCCTAGCGACTACAAAAACAAAATACATTCGTAGACGCAGTCGCAGCGGCCATGATTCTATCAGCGACGGTGCTGAACAATTTAGAACAAAAACAAAAAGTTCATTCATAAGTTCGAGCTCATATTTCAATTTCATTCATAAAACGAGCCGCCCATATGCCAATTTTTGCGACCATTCGAAAATAGTCAATATTGGAATATTTCGCGTGGAATTATTTGCCAATATTTGATAAATCTTGAATTTTTGTCATGTCGAGTGGCCGCGGCTCCGTATGTATGTATGCACCCTTATATGTATGTAAATATGTCTTCTAACTGTTCGACAGTCCCGAGTTAATGCGACTTAGATTCCTTGAACAATTCCAGCGAATCACACATTTCTGTCCGCAAAGCTGCATATATGTACCCTATGATCAAAAAGTACCGGGAATGTTTAAATTAAACAAAACAGAGTTAAATTTAAGGCAAATTTATATTATCTCCTTCAAAATATCACCCGTCTGAAACAACACACATGTGCCAACGTTTAACCCAGTCCTCCAAACACCCCCGGCAGGCCGACATGGCCTTCAGCTCCTTCGTCGTATTCTCTTTGATCTCTTTGATCGGTGCGATGGCACGTTATCATCTCGCAAAATCCAATAATTGTTTGCGCACATTTCCGGCCGTTCGCAACATACAGCATCTCTCAAAGGCTTCAAAACGAATAAATAATATTCTTTATTGACTGTCTGGCCCGATGGAAGGTACTCATGGTGCACTACGCCTTGGCAATCGAAGAAAACAGTCAACATCACCTTCCCGGTTCTTTTTGCTCATAGGGTATACGTATCCCATCTTTTCACTGACTGACAAGAAGACGGTCGCAGTTGTTGTTTTTTGTATGCATACATTTTGCGTTCGTTGAAGGTTTGTATATATTTATATACATATGCGTGTATGCGCGTTTGGCTTTCTGGATGCATCCATGGATATTAGAATATTTTCTCATCAATATGTGTAAGTAAGTAGTTCAGATTTGGCTGAAGAGATTAAATATAGGAATGCATATTCATATGATTGCCTTTATGGCTGTTTTGTTGAAATGCTACTTTGTAAAAGCAACCCTAGCAATGCATATGTTCATGTTCGAATTGTCGAACATAAGTATTAATAAGAAAGCACATTAATTTTAAACTTGTTTTCGAATGTAACCATCACTTGCGTTCTGTCAATAAAAGCATCAAGTCATAAGTGCCCGCATAAAACCAACAGGTTATGGGCCCAGGTACAAATTCCTGGAATCCAAGTAAAGTGTATTGTTAAATTAAAAGTGTCAAGATGAGTTCTTCGCTTTTTAACATTGAGAAGTTGGACGAATCCAACTATGACTCTTGGAGTATACAGCTAAAGAGTGTGCTAGTTCATCAGGAACTATGGTCAGTAGCGTCGGGGGTAACACCATGTCCAGAAGCAGCTGAAGATGACAAGAATCTGGTGGCATGGAAGGTCAAAGACGAAAAGGCTACAGCGACAATTATATTGAGCATAACACCGATGCAGATAGCGTATGTAAAGAACTGTAAGACGTCCAGCGAGGCATGGAATACTCTTCGTGATATTCATAGGCCAAAGGGACCTGTACGCAAAGTAACTTTATTTAAGCGTTTACTTGGAATGCGTATGAAAGATGGTGAGTGCGTTCAAGAATATGTGTGTAAATTTACATCAGTGGCTGAAAAGCTAGAAGAAATAGGAGTTGGTCTCCAAGAAGAATTTTTCGTGATAATGCTTCTTGCAAGCTTGCCAAAATCCTTCGAGAATTTGGTTGTAGCATTAGAATCTCGTGACGAATTACCCAAGCTTAGTGCTATAAAGATAAAGTTAATAGAAGAAGGAGAACGTCGTAATTCTAGTAGTGTGGAAAACACCGAAAGTACAGTGCAAGCATTTATGGTTCGAGAAAATTCTAGCAAAATGCGTAGTTCGACGAATTCAAATTCAAACGAAATCAATATGCAGCAAGCATTTGCAGCGAAGTCGACGCAGGGTAGCGACAGAGAAAAGAGGAACGTTAATTTCAAAAATGTTACTTGCTATCGTTGTGGGCAGAAGGGCCACATAAAAAGCAATTGTCCGAAATCAAACAAGTTCGTGAATTCAACGAAAGAAGATTCAGCGAAGAAGCGTCAACAACAATGTTCGTTCACTGCTTTAGGTGCAACAGACTTCGACACGTTCGGTAGCGGAAAGAAATGGTGCTTAGACAGTGGTGCGACTGCGCATATGTGTTGTGACCGTACGTTGTTTTCGAACTTCGTGAATCATACAGAATCGATCGCATTGGCAGGTGACTACAGCATTCGTGCCGAGGGTAAAGGCGATGTTAAAATACAAACTGGCATGTGTGATTTAACATTGAAAGATGTTTTGTACGTTCCTTGTATGAGAGGCAATTTTATATCAGTTGGCCGTGCCGTCGAAATGGGTTGCGCAGTAAACTTCAGCAAAAAATATGCAACGGTGACAAAGAACGGTAATGATATCTTACGACTTAAACAAAGCAACAACTTGTTCATGTTTGAAGGTAAGCGCAGCAGTTGTTTTGGTGCCATGCAAAAGCAAGCAATCATATGGCATAATAGGTATGGGCACTTGAATTATACCAGCTTGAACGAACTTGCACACAAATCTTTAGTTCATGGGATGGAAAAAATAAGTTTCTCCGAAAAGCCAGTATGTAGGACATGTATGTTATGCAAAATTCATACACAACCGTTTCCAAATACGAATGAGCATAGATCAAAGAAATTGCTAGATTTGGTGCATACGGATGTATGTGGGCCTTTTGATACACCATCGCTAGGTGGATCAAAATATTTTCTGACATTCATAGACGATATGTCAAGAAGAATATTTGTCTATTTTATAAAATCAAAAGCTGAGGTGTTCAACAAATTTGTCGCATTTTGTACTATGGTTGAGCGACAAACAGGTAATCGTATTAAGGCGGTAAGAAGCGACAACGGCGGTGAATATATAAATAAACAGTTAAATGATTTTTTCGAGAGTCGAGGCATTATACGTCAATTGACAGTTCCCTACACTCCGCAGCAAAACGGGGTAGCGGAAAGGGCCAACCGCACGTTGGTTGAAATGTCCAGAAGTTTGCTGGTGCATTCGGGTATGCCCGATTCGTTGTGGGCAGAAGCGGTAGCGACGGCAGCATATTTGCGCAATCGTGCGCCGACCAGAGCGCTCAGTAATGAAACGCCTTATGAGGCGTGGTATGGCAGGAAACCATCAGTGCAGCACTTAAAAGTATTTGGTTCTGTGGCGGTGGCGTTGGACAAAACGCATCATAAGAAATTCCAACAAAAAGGCAAGCAGTATGTAATGGTTGGATATTCTTTGGTGTCAAAGGCATATAGGCTATATGATGCAGAGTTGCGGCAAGTAGTCGAAAAGCGGGATGTGTTGTTCGATGAGGCAAGTTGCGTTGAAAGATCTGGTAGTAACGGAATAATGTTTGATTTTGAGTGCAAGCGGCAAGTTCAGATAGAAGCCAATAACAACAACAACAAATCTGGTGACACAAGGAAAGTAGTTAATGAAAAAGACAGCAGCTGTGAGAGTGACGCGAATGACAGCGATGATGGTGTTAGAGAAATCAGCAGCGAAAATGACGAATTTCTAAGTGCTGATGAGCAGCAGGTGAAGCGTGGACCAGGAAGGCCGATGCTGGTTCGGACAGGTATGCCAGGTCGTCCCAAGAAGAAATTTAACGTATTGAATGCTATGGACACGAATGAAATAGAAGTACCAGAAACATATGAAGCAGCAATGGCTGGTAAGCAAGCGGATATCTGGAAAAAGGCGATGGACAGGGAGCACCAGGCTCTCACTTCAAATCAGACTTGGTCATTGGTAGATGTGCCTAAGGGGCAATCGGTAATCGGCTGCAAATGGGTGTATAGCATCAAAAGAGACAAACACGGCAACATTGATCGTTATAAGGCGCGTTTGGTGGCGAAAGGCTGTTCGCAGAAGTTTGGCGTAAATTATGAAGACACTTTTTCTCCGGTGTGTCGTTTCGAAACGGTACGATTATTATTAGCGTTAGCGGTAGAGCTGAAAATGTATATACATCAGATGGATGTGTGCACAGCGTATCTCAATAGTGAGCTTAACGATGTCGTTTATATGAAGCAGCCAAAAGGGTATTGCAGCGGTAATAATCAGCAAAAGGTTTTGCGGTTAAATAAAGCGATTTACGGTCTAAAGCAAAGTGGTAGAGAATGGAATTCCAAGCTGGATGCGACGTTGCGTGATTTGGGTTTCATTCAGTGCGAGAGCGAGCGATGTCTTTATAAGAAAGATGTAGAAGGTAATCTTTGCCTAATACTTGTATATGTAGATGATCTCCTTCTAGCGTGCCAGTCAAAAGAAGTTATAATGAAAGTCAAAAGTAACATATGCGAAAAGTTTGAGTGCGTTGACAAAGGTTCAGTACAGATGTTTTTGGGCATGCAGATTGAGCGAGATGGAGAACTGGGTGATATATCGGTTGGACAATCACAGTACATCAAAGATTTGTTGCGACAGCATCGTATCGATTCATGCAGACCGGCATCGACACCACTGGACTCAGGTTTCCAGGTCGCGTGTGACAGCGAAAACTGTAAGAGGGTTGACGGAACGTCTTATCAGTCAATAATTGGGGCGCTGATGTGGCTAGCGTTATCTACGAGACCAGACATCTTTCACTCAGTATCGAAATTGGCGCAGCGTAATAAGGATCCGCATAGTGAACATATGGCAGGTATTATCCATGTGTTACGGTATTTAGCAGCTACGACCGATATGAAGTTACATTATCGTGCATGCAAGCAACCATTGAAAGGGTATGCTGACGCGGATTGGGGTGGCGATAGAGTTGACCGCAGGTCTTATACCGGCTACGTGTTCCTTCTGGCTGGTGGTCCGATATCCTGGAAGTCGGAAAAACAGGACTGCGTCGCCTTAAGTAGTACCGAGGCGGAATATTTATCTATGTCATCTGCAGCAAAGGAGGTGTTACACCTGCGACGTATTATCATCGAAATTGGTTGTGGCGATGCGAACACACCAACTGTGTTATTTGGAGACAACCTCAGTGCTCAACTCCTTGCAAAGAACCCTGTGCACCATGCAAGGACGAAACACATTGACATTAGATATCACTTCGTGAGAAATATTGTTGAGAGAGGCGACATTAAATTAGAATATGTATCAACTAATGAAATGATAGCAGATATATTAACGAAGAATTTGTCAAAAAAGAAACACAATGAATTTTTGGAATTGTTAAGCCTTAAGTAATGTACAAATAATTTTGTAAGAACATCTGCATTGAGGAGGGCTGTTGAAATGCTACTTTATAAAAGCAACCCTAGCAATGCATATGTTCATGTTCGAATTGTCGAACATAAGTATTAATAAGAAAGCACATTAATTTTAAACTTGTTTTCGAATGTAACCATCACTTGCGTTCTGTCAATAAAAGCATCAAGTCATAAGTGCACGCATAAAACCAACATGTTTTACATATAAATCAATTCAAAAAAGTATGAATAATGTTATATAGAAAATAAATTTCTAAATAACAGGTATTAGAAAAACCTGAATACACTATTTTAAATTAATTCTAATTAAACCAAATATAAAAAAATTAAATAAAAATATCGAACAAAGAAAAGTGTGTACAGGAGGAGTTGAACCTGAGTCAAATATGGGACGATGTACTGCATATACGACACGTCTTTCACGATTGCGCTAAAGTATAATTACTAATGAAATTTTCTAAATCACTCATTTATTCGATTCGCAGTTTTATATGCACATATTCTGCGTTAGTTGAAAGTTTGTATGCGTAATTACAATATATGCATATGTATCTGAGTATGCGCGTTTGGCTTTCTGGACGGATATTAGAATGATATTTTCTCATCAATATAATTTGGATTTGATGAAAGAGATTAAAGACATATGTACATATTTTCTGTTTTAATTGATTTATATAAAAATCAGGTCATATCCAGTATGAACTATTTTACACCGAAAAGAAATTTCCATTTATGAAATACAAAAAAAACAGTATTTTAAAGAAATTTTAATAAAAATAAACTCAAAAATTTTACCAAACTTTCCTGGTTTGAATTGTAAAAAAAAATTTGCAAGAAAAAAAATATGACTTCTGGACTTGAACCTGAATTAAATACGTGCCAAAAAACAAAACGAATAATTCCGCCGACTTTAGGTTCTGCACCACAAATTAACTGCCGCGCGGCTTTCTTAATCGCAAATTTGTCCGCTTCGCTGTGGGCATGAAATAAGTCGATTTCCTTAGTAGTGTGCCGAAAGATCTTATGAAATTCCTCAGTAGTTTGGTAAACGCAGAAAAAATCTGAATTCCTGTCCTGGCGTGGTAAGTAAAGATAGAAACCCTCCACTTGCGTGGTAAATATCTGCAATCCCCCACTAGTGAGGAAAGTTGAATTTGAAATTTCAAATATTGTACAGCACAACAAAAACCAATTCATTGATAAGTTCGAGCTCATATGTATTTTTAAATATGAGCAAAGTACTGCCATTCATAGAACGAACCGCCCACACGAAAATTTTTCTCAACGATGACAAAAATTTACTTCTAAGATTGAACATATCAAATCAAAATAGTTAATACTGGAATATTTCCTACAGAAATATTTGCCAATATTTGGCGAATCTTGAATTTTTGTCAAGTCGAGTGGCCGCGGCTCCGCACATAAGTATTCATCAATATATGTACATATGTAAATATGTCTTCTATTTATGTGCTCGAAAACCTATGAATATGTCGCATATGTATATAAATTCACATATTTAAACTTGCATATTCCATCTTCCTGTGTGCCTGGTAAGGAATCAATTCACTATGAAGGATTTGATTTGGTTCAAGGGAATTCAACAAAGTTTTAACAGAAGATGCCTCATAGACAGACATACTATAAGCTACGTATATATTTTTGGATGATTTGCTCTTTCTAAGTCTCTACTGAACTTAGCATATTTGTTGTTTATGATAAAGTGCCTCTTGCTAGCCTACAGCATTAACATTCTTTCCTCCTACATTCAAACGAATTTTACTCAACTGCTGTTTAATTTGACAAGTTGAGTATATTTCTGTTAAATTTTGGTGAAAATTATGTCTATGGTGAACCACGCGGGCAAAACGAGTACCCCTCAAAAATCCATTCGTTCTTTATACATTAACCAGAGAACGTTCTTGTATAGAGAAGTCTCACGAGGCACGAATAGTGTGAATTGTCAAAAATGAAGACTAACCATGTGGTGAAACTTTTAACAGAGCTGATTACAGCGAATTATCTCTTTAGTATATTGGCTCTGAACAGTTTTTGACTTCTGTAGGAAATCAAATTGACGAATAGCCGACGGCATTTTGCAAGGAATTTGCTTGTGCATTTCTATGTTCCCTTGATAAACGAAGTTTTATTCAATTTATATTTCCAAACAAACTTAAATAATTGATGATGAATGATTATGATTGGAATATTATTGTATGCGCTAACATTTAAAATCAAAGTAACTTTAATGTTTGTTGATTTAATTTAAAAAGAAGAATTTAAACAAAATACATTAAAAAACGATCTCACATATTTTTGCTTGCGTTTTAGTAAATTTAAAATTATACAAATTTGATGAAAATTTTTTGCTAATTTTTTGAGTAGAAATTAATTTTAGACGATAATTCATAGGGCATACAAGTGTTTTGGAATATTGATATATGTGTATGCATATCAATATATATATATATTATATTATTACATATATTATATTATTATATTATTACATATATTATATTATATACATATATTATGTTTGTGCAAAAGTTCAACTGCATCTTCAATTCTTATAGAGTTACATATGTATGTATGCACGTGCATACGCACTGCAGCAACCATGACCTATCTCACGACGCATCGCCCTATTGTATTTACATTTGAATATGCATTTGTTCCTTTGGCAAACGAAATTTTTTTCAATTTACATTTTATTACAGGGAATAATATACAGTTAGTAACAGAAGTGAGTATACACCGGACACGTCTTCAATTTTCCCCCAATCGATTCCTTCAAACAACCTAAGTTATAACAAAATTGTGTTTTATTTACATGGATGAAATACAAAAATCATATTTAATCCAAATAATCACAAAATTTTAAAAAGCAACAAAATTATAACTTTTTATATTAAACTTTATAAAAATTCATGTCTCAAAAGTAAGTATATAGGTCATCATATTATTAATTTGTAAAATCAAAACCATAATTAAAATCAAATCCTAGTATTTGGTAGGTTAACTATTAGACTTTACAATCGCTTCAAGTCGTGATGGCATTGATTTCACCAAGTTTTCAGTTACAGCTGGTGGTATTTTATTCCATTCCTCTTGAAGGACGTTTTTCAGTTGTTCCTTATTTCTAATCGGATGTTTACGTATTTTCCGCCTTAAATGTTCGATTGGGTTGGTATCCGGGGACTGTGGCGGGGTTTTCAGCTGTTTTCGCACATTCTATAACAGCCACTATCGTACAATGTTGGATGTGTGCTTGGAGTCATTATCTTGCTGGAAGATAAACGTTCCTCCAAGGCCTAATTTCGTAGCGGTTTCTTTTAAACTATTTTTCAAAATATATAAATAACCATATCGGTCCATAATATTATTGTGTTGTCAAGCGTAACGGACGTGTTTTGGACCGCTCTTCAAAAATTGTTTTCAAAAAATTCAAATCTGGACACAATTGATGTTCGTATTGAAACAGTGACTCTATATCAGTGGTGAAGTGGATTTTAGAAGTTTTTTGCCTTTTCCTCTCCCATTTTCCATAAGGAAGAGTTAAAATAAAAAGTTTTAAATATTAACTGTATCCAAACAATATACGCAATCCATGCATTGCAAAAGGTGCAAACTACAAATCCGTGGAGAGACGGGAATAAGGTGTGCGGGTGTATGTGGCAAAACGTATCATTCCCAATCGAAATGCTCGGGAATACACCAATATACATTAGGAAAATTAGATGAATTTCCCAAACTTCGCTACATGTGTGATGAATGTGTTAGTCCAGTCAAAAGAGACGAAAAAAATAGCCAACTTCGTAATTTTAGGAGTATGCGAGTTTATGGTTTTATTATGTAAAACCCATCACTGTGAACTTAAATTTGAGTTTTCGGGTTCGGGGGTTGTGTCCCGCGGCCGCCATCTTGGAAATAAGGGTGCAACTGGTTTTTTGCATTTATCTCGTGAATTTCGAAAGTTACGAAAATTTTGTGAAATACTTTTTTGTAGATAATAATATTATCTACAACTTTCATTCAAAACGTTTTATTGTAAAATTAATAATAAAAAAGTTATAAACAAAATTACGCGAAAAATTAAGGGATGCATTGTTTTAAAGCGTAATAACTTTTTTTTATTGATTTTATGGAAAATATACATCAGAGCTTTTTTATAGAGCATTCTTTTGTGAACATTTTTGTCCAAAAGTTTTTTCCGCTATCTTTATTTAGTCGTATGATTTTGAGCTGCTAAGCGGAGCAACCAATACATTAGCGAAGCGCGTACATGATTACACAGGCCGACAAAATTTAACCAACATTCAGACCCATAAACCAGACTATATATTTCCAAAGGTTTATGATGCGCTGAATCCAAATCTGGCCACAGAATTGCTCTATCAGCTCTGGTTTTTGAGATATCATAACTCAAAGTGCAAAAATACCGTTTTTGCCCATTATGTTATGCAGCCTTGCAGATGTTTTCTTTCACCAAAATTAAAGGATGGCATCTTTAAATACAAGCCTTCTTTTTTCAAATGGCGTTGAGTTTGCTTTAATATCATTTTTTTTCGCAGAGATTATAGATTAAGATAACATAGACATGATATATTCGATTACTAATTTTCTTGAATTGAGTCTTATTTTTCTTAAAATTTTGTCTCACACCATAAGTGTCCTGACTCACCACATCCCTACACTATCTAACCTTTGGGTACCGAGTCACACACAGCCCTAACCCCTAGAAACCACCCCTATCATACCGCGAGCAGGCTTTCCCACAAACTCCAAATTTACATACTATTAATCCATATATTTCAGGCCCTCAAACCCAAGAAAATTAGTAAGCGACTATATCATGTCTATGTTATCTTAATCGATTTTCAGGTGTAGGAAAATTTCGAAACATGTAAATTTCAAAATGCGATATCTCTGCGAAAAAAATGATATTTGAGCAAACAAAACGCCATTTGAAAAAAGAAGGATTGTATTTAAAGATGCCATCCTTTAATTTTGGTGAAAGAAAACATCTGCAAGGCTACATAACCTCAAATATGGGCAAAAATGGTGTTTTTTGCACTTTTAGGTTAGGATATCTCGAAAACCAGAGCTGATAGAGCAATTCTGAGGCCAGATTTGGATTTAGCGCATCATAAACCTTGGGAAATATATAGTCTGGTTTCTGGGTCTGAATGTTGGTTAAATTTTGTCGGCCTGTGTAATCATGTACGCGCTTCGCTAATGTATTGGTTGCTCCGCTTAGCAGTTCAAAATCATACGACTAAATAAAGATAGCGGAAAAAACTTTTAGACAAAAATGTTCACAAAAGAATGCTCTATAAAAAAGCTCTGATGTATATTTTCCATAAAATCAATAAAAAAAAGTTATTACGCTTTAAAACAATGCATCCCTTAATTTTTCGCGTAATTTTGTTTATAACTTTTTTATTATTAATTTTACAATAAAACGTTTTGAATGAAAGTTGTAGATAATATTATTATCTACAAAAAAGTATTTAACAAAATTTTCGTAACTTTCGAAATTCACGAGATAATCGCAAAAAACCAGTTGCACCCTTATTTCCAAGATGGCGGCCGCGGGACACAACCCCCGACCCCGAAAACTCAAACTTAAGTTCACAGTGATGGGCTTTACATAATAAAACCATAAACTCGCATACTCCTAAAATTACGAAGTTAAATCCTCTTTTGACTGGACTATGTGGTTTATATCAGCAACGTTGACCTTGCAATTAAGGAGGTTCAGAATGTAGTCGAGAAGAACGGTTCCCGATTGCTTGATTACAAGTTTGAATTTGAAAGTGCACTTAAAACTCATGAAAAAGAAATAAAACGCTTACTTGAGGTTATCGAGAAAAAGTTCAGTGAAAGAATAAGTGGAATGCAAAAAGCGCAAGAAGTATGCGAGCGAGGTGTGCGTGAAATGCATAAAATTCGCGAAATAACTGCAAGCTTCAATGAACAAAGTGGCAAAATATGCAAGGAACTGCAGAAAAGCAGAGAGGAAAATTCGAAGATATACAACGAAATCAAAGAATCGAAAAAGGCAAACATAGCAAATGATAACGGCCAAGTACCGTATGCAGCAGTGCTCAAAACAGTGATGCCAGACTTAAAGAAAGATGCACCATTAGTGATTAAACCGAAATCGAAGCAAATAAGTGAAAAAACAAAATTAGACTTGACTGCAAAAGTTGATCCAGGAAACTTGAAAATCTCAAATATTGAATCTAGAAGAAACGGAGTTATAGTGATTGGAGCTGAAAATGCAAACGAAAGGGAAAAAATTAAAAAAACGATTGAAGAAAACATTGGTGAAAGCTACGATATTCAAATACCGAAGTCAGTAAAACCAAGATTTATGGTATCACTAATGGGGTATAAGCATGATGAAAAGTCATTAGTAGAGAATCTAAAAAAGCAAAACAAAGTTCTAGAAAATAGTGAAATCAAATTAGTAAAAATATATGAAGTTAGAAAGGAGAGTAGACTTCTTTACAACGCTATTCTGGAAATTGATCCCGAGACTTTCCCCTATGTTTTAAACTGCGAAAAAGTTAATATTGGATGGAAGCGCTGTAAGGTATTTGATGGCGTAGAAATCTTTAGATGCTTTAAATGTCAGGGGTATAACCATAAAGCTGTCGATTGCAAAAATAAAGAAGTATGTTATAAGTGCCTCGAGCAACATAGATCAAAGGATTGTAATAAAGCTAGTATTCAGAAATGTATAAACTGCATACAAGCTAATGAGAAGTTCCATCTTGGCGTAGACGTAAATCATCCAACTCAGAGCAAGATATGCCCGGTATACCTCAACAAAGTTGAAATAAGGCGAAAGAATATTAGCTATTAGCAACCAAAGCAACTGTGCAGTTTTTATAATAACAGCTTATTACTTAGTTCAATAAAAATAAATTGTGTCCTTCTCTTTTTATTTATCTCGTCCTCTCATATTCTCTATTTCCGCTACTTAAACTTTCTCTTAACTCCTGTTTTAACTATACTTCCTGTCATATTCGGGTCTTATATGCAATGTTCTCTTCTTTACTTCCCTCGCCAATGATAGGTAAGGATAAACAGTTTCACACGGGCACCACTTTTAATATGATTCGCGTAGTAAGTAGGCTAAAATCTAGACTGAAAATATGTCATCTCAACGCTCAGAGTTTGCCATCTAAAATTGATGAATTTCGATATATTTTTGAGTCATCTGATGTAGATGTTGTGTGTGTATCTGAAACATGGTTATAAAACTTTCCGTTTAGATAGAATCAAGCGTGGTGGCGATGTTGCAGTGTTTGTTAAAAATAGTCTGTCTTGCTCCTTCAAGTGTATCTCGGAAAATACGAACGTAATAGAATATATTTTCCCTGAAATTAAAACTAAGTATGACAAAATCCTTATTGGCTGTATATATAGACCTAACAAATACATCGCCTACGCATCATTTGTTGATTTCATCAAAAATTTGTCTCTTAATTATAATAATATCGTTGTAGCAGGATATTTTAACAGCGACCTGCTATGTGAAAATGAGTTCGTGTTAGCCATGCGGAGCTTGGGATTGTTCCCCGCTAACGGCTCTATGCCTACACATTTCACGCAAACTAGTAGCTCTTTGCTAGATATATTTTTTGTTAACGATACCGCTAAAATTCTCCTATTTGACCAGCTTTCTGTGCCAGGTTTTTCTAAGCACGATCTAATTTTCATGACATTTGACTTCCAACTGACCCATGACACTAAATACTATTCGTACCGTGATTTTCTACGCATAGATTATAAGCTTCTTGAAGGGGCTGTGGAGGAAATTCACTGGGAATGTATTCATAACTTAATATCTAGTAATGAGCAAATTAGCTTCATTGAAGAAAACATTAGGTCGCTCTTTCACCGCTTCGTACCACTTGTACACAAACCAGTAATTGATAAAAACCGGCCATGGTTCAGCAACCATATTAAACACTTGATTTGCAAACGCAACAAAGCGTATCGCAAATGGAAGAGCTTCAGAACCTCGGAAACTTATAACATCTTTAAGGCTTGCAGACGAGATGTTAACAAATCAATTAGATTGAGTAAACTAAAATACTATGAGCAGCAGTTTAGTACTGCAGTGGGTTCGAAGCAGACGTGGAACAAAATTCGTGCGATCGGGATTGGGAACAAAAATCAACCTATGCTAGATTTATGTGATGTTAATGTAAATGTACTAAATGAGAATTTTGTGTGCTTGCCCGGCTCTGTTAATAATATAATATATGTTATGACAATTACAATTCTAATCTTAACGTTGTGATGTCCAGTTTTTGTTTTGAATGTGTCGATGATTGTGAGGTAGTACAGTCCATACTTAGTGCCAAGTCGAATGCGGCCGGTCTGGATGGAATTCATCCAAAATTTATAAAATGCCTGTTACCAAAGATCTTAAAATATCTTACCTATGCTCTGAATACCGTCTTAACCACGTCAATCTTTCCCAACTCTTGGAAGAAAGCCAAAATCATGCCTATTAAGAAAGCGAATGGAGACTACCGCCCGATTGCAATATTGCCGTTCTTATCCAAAGCGTATTATGCATCGCCAAATAAACACGTTTCCTTGGTGAACACATTGCAGTCGGGGTTTAGATGTAGTAGGAGCTGCACCACAGCACTCCTAAAAGTGTCTGATGACATAAGGCTCAACATTGACAAAAAGCATGTGACTTTTCTAACTCTACTTGACCATTCAAAGGCATTTGACTCCGTAGACCATAAACTCTTAATTTTGAAGCTTAAAAACTTATTTAGCTTTTCAACGTCGGCCTTGACTCTTATAGAAACGTATCTTAGTGACCGATTACAAGCCGTATGTGGTGATAATACCATGTCAAACTTTCTCCCTGTAACCAGAGGTGTACCTCAAGGCTCAATCCTTGGCCCTCTTTTATTTGTCTTGTACATTAACGATTTGTTCGGTGTGATTAAATATAGTGATGTCCATGTATATGCTGATGACGTTCAATTATATGTTAGTTGTCCCATTAGCTGTATTGATATTTGCATAAGTAATATGAATTCTGACTTGAGCCTCACAAGCAAGTGGGCTTCTGACAACGGGTTAATTCTTAATCCTGATAAGTCCCAATGTATCGTTATTTACAAAAAATATATCAAGCTCGATGGCTATACACAAGTCAAACTAAATGGCGCTGTGATTAAATATGTGGACAATGTTAAAAATTTAGGGGTTACATTTAATAGAACTTTGACATGGAGCAACCACATCTTTACTGTCATAGGCAAAGTTTATGGTATGCTCCGAAATTTATGGACAACTCAATATTTTACACCAGTAAACACTCGACTGCTACTAGCTAAAATGTATTTGTTACCAACGTTACTGTATGGTTGTGAGTTATATACTCCTTGTGATAGTGTGTGTCGTAGTAAGCTTAATGTTTTGTATAACAACATTGCAAGATACCTGTACTGTAAAAAACGTTATGACCATATTTCTGTATTTGCGAAAAAATTGTTTCCGTATCCTTTTACGACTCTTAGGTTTAAATGTTTAGTTTTACTCCACAAGATCATAAACACTCAGAAACCCAGATACCTCAAAGATCGACTTATGCCTTCAAAGTCCTGCCGTTCGTTAAACTTAGTCCCGATGAAATACAGTTGTTTGGTGACTGAACGTCAATACTTTGTGTTCTCTGTCCGTTTTTGGAATACCTTACCTTACAAAATTAAACGTATAAAAGAAAGCTCGTGTTTCAAAAATAAATTGCTTCGCTATCTTGCCGAAAATTGCTGAATGTACTCAAATGGATCCACATTATTTAAATCTCTTCCTATTAATCCCTACTCCTACTATTACTATTTTTACCTTACTTTCCTTTTAATACTTTCTCCAACTTATACTTCTTTACTACTATCTGTAATTTTAATTTTAATTTTGATCTTACTGTTAATCCTTTTATGTAAACAATTCTTAAGGTCAATCATTGTAAAAATAACCTATGGTTGTATATTTTGACTTTAATAATAAATAAATAAATAAAATAATATTTTCGATAAATACCAAGTTTCCAACCCTGCTGCAGCCATACATCCCCAAACTATCACAGAGCCCCCTACATGCTTCACAGTGGCGGTCATATTGTTTGGATCCAATTCCGCGTTAACTTTTCTCCACACTTTTTCACGGTCATCAGATCCACAGATACTTAACTTACACTCATCAGAAAATATGACTTGGTTCCAAACGTTTGGTCATATTATTCATGATCTTTGGCGAATGAAATCCGTTTACTCCGATTGACACTACTCACGAAGGGTTTTTTCCTAACATTACTCACATGATAACTAGCACTATGCAAAACCTGGCTGCTAATTTGTTTTCCAGGCTCATTTTTAACTTCAGACTTCAATTTGGGAGCACTTATTTTGGGGTTTGTCCTGATTTTCCTTACGACTAAGCTTTTTTCTCTGGGACGCTCTTTATTAGTGGTGCTTCCCGCACTTTTATATTTATTCACAATATTTTGAACTGTAGCAAAACTTCTATCTATCAAACGTCCGATTTCTCGCAATGATTTATGTTCCTTGTGATATTTTATAATCAGTTTTTTTAAATCATCAGAAAGCTCTTTTCCTCTTGGTGCCATTACTAAAAATGTCGCAAAAATCCAAAAGTCTGAAAATCATACCAGTATTAGCAAATTTCAGAAATTTTCATGATAAATAGATAAACAGCGGCAACACTGCGGTAGGCGATTTCGCGCCGACAAACACGACGCGAAGTCGCGTCTCCGTTCTAGGATCGGCTGGAACCGATTAGCGTGTTCGAGAATTTTTTAGCTTTATATATACGCAATGCACGTCGACATTGCGCTCAGTTTAATACTGAACGGCATTATCAACGTTCTGAGTGCAGCGGTTGGGTTAGAGTTCGAAACATTATGGCAAGCAGTAGTAAGAAGGCGAAGACATACCATTTCCATTCGGAATGGGAAGAACAATACTTCTTCACAGAAGTTAAAAGCAAAAGTGTTTGTTTGTTATGTACCATAATACATCTGTGCCAGTTCCTAAAAAAGGAAATATTGAGAGGCATCATAAAACTGTACATTCGAATTTTGAGAAGGCATTCCCGTTAAATTCTGCCACCAGAAAAGAAAAACTGAAACATTTAAAAATCCAGTTAATTGGACAACAGTCAATATTTTTGAAAACAATCGACAAAAATAAGGCTGCAACTGAGGCATCTTATCGTGTTTCCCAGATAATTGACCAAAAGAAAAAACCTTATGAAGACGGGGAAATCATAAAACAAGCATTTTTGGAAGCTGCAGATTTTTTATTCGCCAACTTTAGAAATAAAGACGAAATAGTGTCTGCTATAAAATCTATGCAACTTTCTGCTAATACAGTGATGAGGCGAGTAGAAGTAATGAGCAATGATATTTTTTTACAGTTAAGAAGTGACTTAGATAACTGTATTTATTTTTCACTGCAACTGGATGAATCAACAGATGTAGTTGACACCTCACAGATGGCCATATTTGTCAGGATGGCTTTTAGTGATTTTAAGAAGAATTAAAGAAGATCTTTTGAAGTTTATTCCACTCAAAGGACATACTACTGGGCTAGAGCTGTTTTCTCATTTAAAAAATCTCATCTCTTCTGACAAAATTCCAATATCAAAAATGGTAGGCCTGACAACTGACGGTGCTCTAGCTATGGAGGGTTGTGATAAGGGGCTCGTGGTGCTATGTCATAAGGATGAAAGTTTTCCACAATTTCTTAGTTACCACTGTATTATACATCAGCAAGCATTATGTGGAAATTTTCTAAACTTGAACAACGTTATGAAACTGGTGGTGGAAATTGTGAAGAAGATTAGAGCTCAAGCGTTACAAAGAAGATTATTGAAAACCTTAGCTGATGAAATTGACTGTCAATACGGAGAGCTACTTCTTCACTCTGAAGTGCGATGGTTAAGCAGAGGACGAGTGCCCAAACGTTTCAATGATGTCTTGCCTGCTATACTCCAATTTTTCAAAGAACGCGATGAACCGATTCCTGAACTGGAAAATTCGACTTGGTTCAGAGATTTTGGTTTTCTTGTGGACATTACAGAGAAATTAAATGAGCTTAACTTGCAGCTTCAAAGCAGGGATAAAGAATTAGCGGAAATGATTTCTGATATAAATGCATTTATTACAAAACTTGAATTTTGGGAACGAAACCTAAAAAACCGCGGTACTAAGCATTTTCCTATTCTTTCCGAAAAGATATCCAAAAAACTATTAGAGCCCTATGACAGTAGATATCATGTGGAAATAGTTTCTAACTTGAAGGAAAACTTCAAAAATCGTTTCAAGGATTTCAGCAAAATTGCTTTAGTAACGCAATTTGTTGTTCCACCCTTCATGGACATTGATATTCAACAGTTTACAACTTGTGTTATGAACAACTTTGGCGAAGACATTGCTGTGACAGAAATGGAACTGATTGCTTTTCAAAGTGACTTGACTTTAAAATCTTTAGGTTCAAATACAAAATGTATATGGACTTTAGTAAGTAAAGATAAGTATTCAGTTTTATGTCATGTTGCGTTGAAAGAGAAAGCGTTATTCAGTTCAACTTATTTGTGTGAATCTTCTTTTTCCAATATGAAATTTATTAAAAATAAATACCGCAATCGGCTTACAGATGTACATTTGGATAACTGTATTCGAATGACTGTATCAAATTATACCGCAAATATTAAAAAAATTATCGATGAGTCAGAATGTCAACCTTCTCATTAAATATGCTCTTTTTATCTGCCCATATTTTATTTATATAGGGTGATCAATTAAGAGGAGTTTTTTTCACTTGCGTTTTTTTTACAGATCGCGCGCGAGTTGTGGCAAACTGTCATCGTGGATTTGTTGAACAGCGTTTGGCATTTCATCATGGAAAGACTCACACCGCAACAACGTCTACAAATTGTTCAACTGTATTATGAAAATCAGCGTTTGAAGAAGATCCGCTGTTTTCGAGAAAAATTTTGTTCAGCGATGAGGCGCATTTCTGGCTCAATGGTTACGTCAATAAGCAAAATTGCCGTATTTGGGATGAAGAGCAACCAGAACAGGTTCAAGAGCTACCTTTACACCCAGAGAAAACAATGGCTGATAAACCAGCTACGATTGAAGCTCTGGAAGCCAACATTACGCGTGTTATTCACGAAATGCTCGAACGAGTGATTGAAAATTGGACCTTCAGAATGGACCACCTTAAGCGTAGTTGCGGCCAACATTTGAATGAAGTCATATTCAAAAAGTAAATGTCAAAGAATGTCCTTTCAAATGATAAATAAAGGTTTTGAACATAATTTACATTTTTGTTTTTTTTTTTAACTATTGAAAAAAGCACCTCATGATTGATCACCCTATATAATAATGTACTATTACTGTTTTGTTGTTTTCTTAAGTCGCTTGTGATTTGCCATTATGACTGCAAAAAATTTTGTTACGATTGATAGGTGTGAACATGGATGTAGTTATGCATAAGTATAAGCACTATAAGTCATAAGTTTATTATATATAGAACGTATACTTATTAGTAAAATAAATACATGTATTGTATGTCGAATATAACTGTGTATTATTTAATTTATGTTGGCTTGTGCAAGTAGCTCGCTGTTTATTTCAAAATCTTGAAAGTAGCTCAACACATTGAAGAGGTTGGTGACCACTGCCCTAGCCTATATATTTTGAACTTCCAGCAAAACAATGCTTATTTGTATACACATATGCATGTACATACAATCGCACACACGGGCCATTCACTTTATTCCTGTAAATGCGTATGTCGTTCAAAGCTAAAATTATATGCCTAGCGTCTACAAGAACAAAATGCAGTAATAAGCGCAGCCTTAGTGGCCATCATTCTAGTTGCCATGGTGCTGAACTTCCTAAAATAGTCGCGGCGACGCTGAATAGTTTCAACAAAACCTCATCATCAAAAAATTCATTGATAAATTCGAGCTCATATTTCTACGAGCAAAGTACTTTCATTCATAAAATCGGCGGCTCCCATATGCCAATTTTCTCGACCGTTCGAAAATAGTCAATATTGGAATATTTCGGATATAATTATTTGCCAATATTTGGTAAAAACTGATTTTTTGTCATGTTGAATGGTCGCGGCTCGTATATACATATATTTGCACCAATATTTGTATGTAAATATGTCTCGACAACCGCAGCTGCCGTGCGTCAAGTGCGCGCATGAGCATACAGTAAGTTGCAGAAACTACATGAGTAGCTTTTAAAAAAGTTCTGTATCGGGCATTTCAATACTAGGAGAAAATTTAGAATCAATTATTTTATGTTCTCTGATAGTAGGTAAATAGTTTATTAGTATATTACTTTACGAATGTAGTTCTTCAATTGATAAAAAGTGCACAAAAACATTTGCATATATCTGGAAGGTTAGAAACTTTCTCTGGAATCAGAGTATTTGAAGGTTACTGTACATATTTGAAAGATACTGTACATTCAATGCTGTGCCTATAAATGCGCGCTGGATCCTTGGACATTTTTTCCGATATTTTTTCTGTGTCAAGTGCACGCGACCGCATGTGTGCATACATATAGATTCACATATTTAAATTTGCATATGCCATCTTCCTGTGTGCCTGGTAATGAAGTGTTTTCTTTAGAGATTTTTATTCAGTTGAAGGGAATTCAACAAAGTTTTACAGTGCACCATACAGACATAATATTTATATATAACTTTGGATGACTTGGAAAAAATTCAAAAGCTACCTAACATTCTTTGCTTCTCACCAACAAATTCTTATCGACTGCTGCTAAATTTACATAATTCAGTCCCCTACCGTTAACTTTTAGTGAAAAATGGGTCTATGGTGACTAGAAATTTCATACTTTCGTGTCGTTGAGACTTCTCTTCTTAACGTTCTCTGTAATATACTTCGCAAAAATGAGTCACGCAAAAGAGATCGTTAATGTATGTGTATGTAGACAAGTCTCAGTGTCGTTTATCAGTGGCACAAAATGTTCTCAAAAGGTCGAGAAAATGTGAACGACGAAAAGCGTGCCGGACGTACAACAGACGAAAAAATTGATGAAGTGAAGAAGATGGTATTGCCCAATCGTCGAATCACCGTTAGAGAAGTTGCTGAGGGCCTAGACATATCGAATGGCTCATGCCATTCGATTTTTTTCCAATGATTTGGGCATGAGACGGGCGCCGCAAAATTCGTACCAAAACTGCTCAATTTCGACCAAAAGCAGCATCGCCTGAACATTGCTAAGAAGATGTTGGACTCTGTCCGCGACGACCCAAATTTGCTCCAGACGGTCAGAACTAGCGACGAATCGTGGGTTTACGGTTATGACGTGGATACCAAATCTTGATCATTTCAATGGAAGCTGCCGCACGAACCAAGACCGAAAAAAGCGCGCCAAGTTCGGTCGAATGTAAAAGTTTTGCTCCCGTTTTCTTCGATCGCAGGGTCGTTGTGTATCATAAGTTCCTACCACAGGGTGAAACGGTCAATAAGGAATATTACCTGCAAGTTATGCGGCCGCCGTAGCCGAATGGGTCGGTGCGCGACTATAATTCGCAATTCACAGAGAGAACGTAGGTTCGAATCTCGGTGAAACACCAAAATTAAGAAAAACATTTTTCTAATAGTGGCCGCCCCTCGACAGGCAATGGCAATCCTCCGAGTGTATTTCTGCTATGTAAAAGCTCCTCATAAAAATATCTGCCGCTCGGAGTCGGCTTAACCCTTTCGCTACTGCTGGGACACTGATATCCCACAGCATGTTCACTTCACCCTAAAACTTGCAATTTTCATAGGAAACTCAACCGAAATGTCCTAATCAGTAGCTGCGAACAATACTTACAATTTACCGTTATCCGCATTACACACTGTTTTAATCGTGTTTAGTTTTGATCAGTTGTTTGTGAGCAGTCGCTAATATTGCATCAAATTTACGCGTAATTTTGGTGAAATAATACGTATTTTTATAAGAAGGGTTAATTTTTTCTTTCCCTTTTACTGGTAAGTACAAATATATATTTTAATAAGAGTTTTGTGAAAAATATTCAGCGAAAATTAATTTTGCGATGCATGTGTCCCAGCAGGGCTTTATATAGGGACATATATGTCCCAGCAGTTCGTTGTACATAATGTATCACACAGCTAATTTTTTTATTTTTGCAACCTCGTAGACAGCAAAAATGTCGAAATTAAATCGCGATCAAATTAGTGCATTACTTTAAGTAGATGATGATGAATCCATGGAATCAGGAACTGATTTTAGTGACGAAAGTGATGATATTTATAGTCCTGAGTTAGATAAAACCACTGGCAATGACGATTCTTCCAGCGATTCAGAGGAGACCGGATTGAGTGACGAGAATGGTGGCATAGACGATCAACCTGCACGAGGTGAGGAAGCCTCAGGCACGGTTACTTGGAGCACACCGAATGAGTCGTTGGAGGATGGTTCCATGTGTAGAAGTCCACGCAAGTGGGGAAAGTTACTGATCGCCATTCACTTGGGAGTGGCCAGGACGATTCTTCTACATATGGTTCAAGCAGCTCACAACGTCCGGGATTAGCCCACGTATCCTCTGGTTAGCTTCCGAACAGCCGTTCGGGAGTGAGCTAAAATGAGAAGGCGAAGCATCCCAGCATAGCTGGTTGTGCGCTGGGTTTGGGACCCGCCACTTAAAAAGCCCCCCCAATGAAAACAGCAACAAAGCCTCGGATGAGAACTCCCAACACTGATGACGACCCCTGCAAACGAAATAAGGAATACGATTTGAGGGCGTGCACCTGGAATGTCCGGTCCCTTAATGGGGAAGGTGCCTCTGCCCGGCTGGTTGATGTCCTCGTGAGAGTAAAGGCTGACATCACTGCCATCCAAGAGATGCGATGGACGGGGCAAGGTAAGAAAAACATAGGACCTTGCGACGTCTACTACAGCTGCCATGTAAAGCAGCGCAAATTCGGTGTCGGATTTGTTGTGGGAGAGAGACTTCGTCGCCAAGTACTGTCGTTCACTCCGGTGGACGAGCGTCTCGCAACAATCCGCATCAAATCGCGATTTTTTAACATCTCGCTAATTTGCGCCCACGCCCCGACGGAAGAGAAGGACGATGCGACCAAGGATTCTTTCTATGAGCGCTTGGAACGTTCCGATGAGCGCTGCCCCCACCACGACATAAAAATCGTGCTTGGCGACTTCAACGCCAGGGTGGGCAAGGAGGGAATTTTTGGTCCCACAGTCGGAAAATTCAGCCTGCACAACGAAACATCCGGCAACGGACAGAGGCTGATCGACTTCGCCGGGGCCCGAAACATGGTAGTCTGTAGCACCAGATTCCAGCATAAAAAGATCCACCAAGCTACCTGGCCGTCCCCTGATCGAAAAACGCGAAACCAGATCGATCATGTTGTGATAGATGGAAGACACGCTTCTAGTGTATTAGATGTACGTACGATCCGAGGACCCAACATCGACTCGGATCATTACCTTGTTGCAGGCAAACTGCGCACACGCCTCTGTGCAGCAAAAAACGTACATATACCTACGCAAAGAATGTTCGACATCGAAAAGCTGCAATCACAACAGACAGCCAGAAGATTCGCCACTCGACTCTCACTCCTGCTCTCGGAGAGCACTGCCCAACACACCGGCATGCGCGAGCAATGGAGCAACATTTCTCGTTCCCTACGTACCGCCGCCGAAGAAGAAATCGGATTCCGGCGAGCCCGAAAAAACAACTGGTACGACGAGGAATGTCATGCTGCCGCCAAAAGAAAAGATGCCGCCTATAGAGCCACGCTGCGATCGGGCGCAACGCGAGCCATGTGGGATCGCTACAGAGAGCTAAAAAAGGAAGAGAGACGTATTATCCGACAGAAGAAACGAGAGGCCGAAATACGTGAGTGCGAGGAGCTTGAGATGCTGGCCAATAGGAACAACGCCCGAAAATTTTACCAGAAAGTTCGGCGGCTTACAGAAGGTTTTAAGACCGGGGCGTTGTCCTGTAAGAACAAAGACGGCGATCTGGTGACTGACGTACAGAGCAATCTTAAATTATGGAGGGAACACTTCTCGAACCTGTTAAACGGTGACAGCTGCGCATGTCATAGAGAATGTGAAGATCCCGATACCCCAATCGTTGACGACGGAATTGTCGTTCCGTTACCCGACCATGACGAGGTGAGAATAGCAATATCACGGCTAAAGAGCAACAAAGCCGCGGGCGCCGACGGACTGCCGGCTGAGCTATTCAAACATGACGGCGAGGAGCTGGTAAGGTGCATGCATCAGCTCCTATGCAAAATATGGTCGGATGAAAGCATGCCTGCCGATTGGAATTTAAGTGTGCTCTGCCCAATCCATAAGAAGGGCGATCCTGCAATTTGTGCCAATTACCGCGGGATTAGTCTTCTAAATATCGCCTATAAGGTTCTAGCGAGCGTATTGTGTGAAAGGCTGAAACCCACCGTCAACCAACTGATTGGACCTTATCAGTGTGGCTTCAGACCTGGAAAGTCTACCATCGACCAAATATACTCAATACGCCAAATCTTGGAAAAGACTCATGAAAGGAGAATCGACACACACCATCTTTTCGTCGACTTCAAAGCTACATTCGACAGTACGGAAAGGAGTTACCTGTATGCCGCTATGTCTGAATTTGGTATCCCCGCAAAACTAATACGGCTATGTAAGATGACGTTGCTCAACACCAGCAGCGCCGTCAGAATTGGGAAGGACCTCTCCGAGCCGTTTGATACCAAACGAGGTTTCAGACAGGGTGACTCGCTGTCGTGTGACTTCTTTAACCTGATGTTGGAGAGCATCGTACGAGCCGCAGAACTTAATCGCTCAGGCACAATTTTTTATAAGAGCGTACAATTGCTGGCGTATGCCGATGATATTGACATCATCGGCCTTAACAACCGCGCTGTTAGTTCTGCCTTCTCCAAACTGGATAAAGAGGCAAAGCGAATGGGTTTGGTGGTGAACGAGGACAAAACGAAGTACCTCCTGTCTTCAAACAAACATTCGGCGCACTCGCGTATCGGCACCCACGTCACTGTTGACAGTTATAATTTTGAGGTTGTAAAAGACTTCGTTTATTTAGGAACCAGCATTAACACCGATAACAATGTCAGCCTTGAAATCCAACGTAGAATCTCTCTTGCCAACAAGTGCTACTTTGGACTAAGTAGGCAATTGAGCAGTAAAGTCCTCTCTCGACGAACAAAATTAACACTCTACAAGACTCTCATCATGCCCGTCCTAACGTATGGCGCAGAAGCTTGGACGATGACAACATCCGATGAAGCGACGCTTGGAGTGTTCGAGAGAAAGATTCTGCGTAAGATTTTTGGATCTTTGCACGTTGGCAACGGCGAATATCGCAGACGATGGAACGATGAGCTGTATGAGCTTTACGACGACATAGGCATAGCGCAGCGAATAAAGATCCAGCGGCTTCGTTGGCTGGGTCATGTCGTCCGAATGGATACAAACGCTCCGGCTTTGAAAGTATTCGATGCGGTACCAGCTGGTGGTAGCAGAGGAAGAGGAAGGCCTCCTCTGCGTTGGAAAGATCAGGTGGAGAAGGACTTGGCTTCACTTGGTGTGTCCAATTGGCGCCGGTTAGCACGAGAAAGAAACGACTGGCGCGCTTTGTTAATCTCGGCCAAAATCGCGTAAGCGGTTATCGCGCCAATTAAGAAGAAGAAGAATGAGTCGTTTGTTTCAAGAAAATCGGTTAGTAACCACCGCGAATGCAAAATTGCAGTAAATATTGGGCGCCACTCAACCCCCTTCGAAATTTTTCGCAAATTGTTTCCAAGAAGCATATCTTTGTACATTGCCCAAGCAATATATGCCACTCAAACCGGTGAAACGGGGTATCAAAATTTGGCTTCGCTGGATACACCTATGACATGACTGGATACACCTATGACATGAGTATCTATTGTGGAAAAGAAGGATCTGTCCTTGAAAGGACACTCGGCGAACGAGTTGTGAATGATCTTGCAGCAACGATTTCTAACCCTGACGTGACACTTTGCTTTGATTGTTTTTTCACCACTGTTAATCTTATTAACAACATACAATATCCAGCTTTGGGAACATTCATGTCCAACCGGAAGAATGTTCCGAAAATACCTGAAAATTTGCAGCGAGTCGAAGCTATTTTCAAAGTTAATTCGGCGGGTACGAAGTTAAACTAAAACCCTTTAATTAATTTTTTAAGTAACTTTCTTAATTGCAGGTACCATAGCGGTAAAGTGGCAGGACGTCAAAGAGGTAATGCTGCTCAGTAACTGCCACACTCTGAAATGAGCACTGTTAGACGGAAAATGAAAGATGGAACTGAGGCAGAGTTTCCATGCCCTGACATCGTAAAGACGTACCGCGCAATAATGGGCGGTGTGGACTTGGCAGATCAAATGTCGGGATTGTATGATCTAAGCAGAAAATCAAATAAATGGTGGAAAAGAGTATTTTATCGTGGCATGATGATGGCTGCTCTAAACACTCGGGTTATATATTCGGAGCTGAATAGGAAGAAACCTCCCTTCTTACCAGTGCTAGTCGAGATTGCTGAGTCGCTAATTGAAAAAGGAAAGGAATCTACCGCATATAAACGATCCCGTCGGTCTGTAAGATGATCGAATAGGTACAAATCAATGACAAATGTGGGGGATCATTTACTCATAGAGCAGTCTAAAAGACGTCGGGGCGTAGCATGCGCCAATCGAAAAGTCGAGAAAAGAACAAAAATTATTTGCCGGGCTTGTAATTTGCCATTCTGTATACAATGTTTCGCTTCATCACATTCATAAAATAAATAAAAGTACAAATCATATGTTATTACCAAACAAATGTTGGGACAAACATATCCCATTTTTAAATACTGTTGGGACACCTATGTCCCACCTCGAAATACCGTTATCTACATAAGTTACAAGCTTCATCTAGTTCCTATGCATATAAAGTACCAATGGGTATCCAAAAACTCAAAAATAAAGTTTGAGCAAATCCCCTGCAAAAGTCGGAGCGAAAGGGTTAAAACTGTAGGTCCCTCCCAAAAAGGGTGTACGTGCCAATTATATATATATATAATATATGCGCAATTTGTGCGAAGCAATTCGCCAGAAACGCCCGGATTTGTGGAAGAACAAGAAAGGCTTCTTGCATCACGATAACACCCCTGCTCACACATCGTTGCTTGTGCGCGACTTTTTTGCCAAAAACAACACACTAATAACACCACTGTATTCTCAAATCTGGCCGCTGTGACTTTTTCTTGTTCCCGAAACTGAAGAGGCCCATGAAAGGACGACGCTACGCTGCGATTGACGAGAGACAGAGACGAGAAAGGCGGCATCGAAGGAGGAGCTGAAAAAGATAAGAAAAAATGATTTTTTGAAGTGCTTCGAAGATTGGAAAAAACGTTGGCACAAGTGTATAATATCTCATGGGGATTACTTTGAAGGGAACAAAATAGATATTAATGAATAAATAAATAACTTTTGAAAAAACACAAAATTCGCGATACCTTTTGAACACACCTTGTTTGTATGTATGGATATATGCTGCGTGAACTTGTCACAGCAAAAAATATTACAGTTCGCTAAAAAATCTCTAGAAATCCAGCGCACATTCATAGGCACAGCTCACAGATGCTTCAATAATAAAAACTTGTCTTTCGGGCTTCAGCCAAAGGCTGAATGCATGTATAGTAACCTACATATAAGCCGCACTCTGATTTCAGTCTAATTTTCTTACTTTGCAGTTATGTATACAAATATGCTTTTGTGCACGTTTTATTAATTAGAGAACTACATACGTAAAGTAATATACTAATTAACTATTTACCTACTATCAGAGAACATAAAATAATTGTTTCAAAATTTTCTCCTAATATCGAAACGTCGAGCATTTAGAAGTTATAAATATTTACATATACTTATACAGAGCCGCGGCCACTCGACTTGACAAAAATTCAAGATTCACCAAATATTGGCAAATATTTCTGTAGGAAATTTTTAATTTACATATATATTTAACAAATAAAAACACTTTCTTATGTTCGATGAACTATTATACGCATAGGACGCATCTTTATTTTACAAAGATCATACGATGACTAATACTAAGTTTCCACCGCAGCCGGAGTTTGGGTTCTCTGCCGCTATCGTGTTCTTAGCGCAAACACCAAACAAAACACCTGTCAAATCCCATACAAAATTAAAACACAACTCCATACCTAAACCCACTTTTCAAAGCGTGTTTTGTTGGGTTTGCGTCTAATATAATTATTAAATGGTGGCAATGTTGCTCATTTTCCTCATTTATTATTGCATTCTTATCGAAACATGGCAACAATGATTGCAATTTGTCAATATGACATTTGATTGACGCACCGGCTATCCATTTGGTGAATCTTGCTCAAAAGACTGTTATATATATCAAACAACAGGTAAAAAACCGAGTGTTAAGCGAATAGAGGCTACTGGTGATGCGCCAATTCCGCAATATGGACCGGGAATAGTTTTACACGAACATTATTTATATACGGTTGGGGGAACAACTGGCTATGACTACTCTTGTGATGTGCATCGCTTAAATTTGCGCACACGAGTGTGGGAATGCGTATATATCTGTCGTCCAGATATACGCGAAGATCCAGAGGGTCGTTATCGTCACGAAGTTGCCTACGATGGGCAATACATATATGTGCTGGGTGGTGGTACATCGAATTTAGTGTATGATTTACAACGCATCCCTGCATTTAATTTAATTACAAACCGATGGGAATATTTCGTCACATTACCCGATCGAACATCACAAACAAATCTAACAATCGAGCGACAAAATTCCGGATATCCAAACCCACGAAAGTGCTTTTCCTGCGTACAGCACACGAAATCGAATGGTGAGGTCGAAGCATTCATTACGGGAGGCTTGCAGATGCGTAATAATTAAATTTAGTATTATTAAATTATATTTGAAGTTGGATATCCCTTTTCCATTTGCAGGCCGATCAAGTATATTTTTCAGATATATGGAGATTAAATTTTACTACTAAGCAATGGACACTTATAAAAACAGCCTCTCTACCAAAAGCTTTGTACTTCCATGCCGCAGCGCACAGTCAAAATGGTTGTATGTACATATTCGGTGGTATTGAATATGATGAAAAACGTATACGACGGTGCAATGACCTTTATAAAATGTGGATGACCATACCATTATTAAGTGAAATTTGCTGGGAGGCAGTGTTACATTACAGACCAAATCTCAAATTGAATGGCCACTCACAGCTGCTTAAAATGGGCATACCATTGCGCTTTGCGCAGAGATTGTGGCATTCTTCAAAAGCCAAATGATTATACAATAAATGAAGAGATATATGGTATGGTATATCATGTAATGAGCAATAAGAAGCGACAATTTTTATGTTTCATTCTAGACATAAAAGCATAATTATTGTTTGCTAACCATTTAGGAATGACATAATTTCATATGGAAGAAATGGAACCAAAAGAATAAACATAATAAAATAAGACATTAATAATGAGTAAAAATAAAAAAAGCTAATTAATATGAAAATAAGAGTAATTATTTTTATACGCTACATATGTGTACGAGCAGTTGTGGCGATTTTTTTTTAAATATGGTTCATACACTCAATGGATGCTCAGATCACGAATTCTAGAAAATTGTATCATAAGAGTGGAAGCAGGATCAAGTGTCCAATCGGGCAACCAGATGAACACCAAATTTAAAAGGATAATAGTCTGCCGTCTGATTTAAAGTTCGTATCCATGAGTCTATGCATAATTAAATTCGCTTTTTCCAGATTAACGATATAAACAAATTATTTTCAATAAAGAAAAGATACCAAGTTTTTAAATCAAGGCGGCAGTAATGTGCTAAATAGAGATTGACCTCGAATGCCTGCAGTTTTTTTCTGCATACAGAGCAATTGCCACGCGCTTTTTTAGTGAAATCGGGTTTCGATAGTTCGTTTTCGTTTTCTTCTGGCTTCGTTTTCTTTTGGCTATTTTTTCAAGTTTGCTGCACAATTTTTCAAAGCAGGATCTTTCCATTCGGAAATTATCTTTGAAAAACTTGTCCCCATTACTCTGGCAATTTTTATAAATCTTATTTCACAATGTCAACAAAAGACAGTTCAAACACAGTTTCTCCCAAACTTTCGGTGGAAACAGTTGACAGTTCTCCCAAACACAACTCCTGCAAACACGGTGTTTGCTTTTGGTGGAAACGTAATATAACTCTAGGTTCGATGGACAAAAGAATTTATGCTAAAAAGCAATGAGTGAGGATACAGTTATTAACGGCATAGGTATGAGCAGTAATGTATTCAGCAATTCGTGGTAGGCAAATAAAGAATATACATATATTATATATTATACAGAAAGAGAATTCAGTAAATCCTACATTATGAGTGCAAGTACATATCATACATGATGCAAAGAATAATGAGATGGCGCCCATCGTGGTCCCGTTACTTTGCGCTCAGCGAATTTGGCAACTAGTTACGTGATTTTAGCTCCAGTATGGCCAGATTACCATTTTCGTAACTTGATTTAGCTTTTTTTTTTGTTATTTTTATTATTTTTTGTCTCGGAGTTTTAGTTCATTCCACATGACATTTTTCTAGCCTATTCTAATTAAAAGTAATGTTTATAGTTTTGTAAAATATACATTTTTTAATAATTATTTAAATAATTCACTCAGTTTTATTTAGCTTTACTTTTTTTTAACATTTGGTGGCATTGCCCGCGATTGCCGGTGTTGTTGGTGTTCTTCTGCTTTCGGCAGTCAAATCTCTCTCTCGCTACTGCAGAGTTGCCTAGCTTTGGATATAAAAACGCACTAAATGCCCATTTAAAGAAAATAAAACACGAAATTTTTATTGTGTTACTTAAAGAACTTTGTATGCGTGACAAATTGTCTGTAGAATGTGCGTTTTTTTAAATAAATGTGTTATGCTTATGTACAATTTAATTTATGAGTTTTTTTTGTTAAGCGAGACTCTTTTATTAAGGGAACGACTTTTTTGCTATATTTGAAGTTATGTAACTAGATAAGGTACTCTTTTTGTAAAAATGTCAGTATGGTTTCTTTAGTATTTTCTGGTATTTTGTTGCTTATTTTTACTATGAATACACCTCTTAATGTCCTATGTCTCACTAAGGATTGATGACCGGAAGAAACGATTACACCTCTATGGTTTTAATTCGCATTCAATAAATTCAAAGGCTTTTTAAAATGTGTAAAAAAGGTTTTCAGTCTT
Source organism: Anastrepha obliqua (assembly GCF_027943255.1). Taxonomy (NCBI): domain Eukaryota; kingdom Metazoa; phylum Arthropoda; class Insecta; order Diptera; family Tephritidae; genus Anastrepha; species Anastrepha obliqua. The sequence continues at coordinate 39,503,195 of NC_072897.1, read as the reverse complement.
AAGAAGAGTTGAGAGAGGGGCATTTAATATTTTTGCATAGCCTTAAATGGAGCCAAAAATTAAATTTCAAATTATCAAATTTTATAGCAGTAAAAAACTTTTCATTAGCACTAAAATCTTCTCAGAGTGGCCTTTTTTAAACTTCTTTTGTATAATAATACAGTTTTTTTTTTAACCTAAAGTTTCGCTAGCCTTAAATTAAAAACAAAAAGAAACAAACACCAAACTTAAAAATTGTCGCATTTTCGGTATAAAAAAGCACTAAATTTATTACGAAGAGCAAATGGTTGGCAATACTGCACAACTCAGCAAACGTGACGTCACGTACGCTCTGATGGGCGCTATCTTCTTTCTATCATTCTTGCATATCATAGATAACTAGATGTGAAACTTATTCATTTTGAGAGAGAGCGCGCCCATGAGGATGTTTCAAAACTTGGCAGCACTCACACATTATGGGATTTTGAACAGCTGATAGTCGAAATGGCAGACTGCCAGAAGAAACGCGCCAAAAATAACAGACGAAAACAGTTCGTTTTTGCTTAATGGAGAAATGACGTGTTGAAATGTTTATAATTATTTGTCTTAAAATTAATTCAATTGAAATGTAATAATTTGAATTTAAGTGAGTTTGTAGAATCCAAAGCTCGTTATATCCTTTTCAACTTGTACGTTTAATTAGTCTTATGTACATAATGTAATTTTATTGAAAACTGTGTGTTGGTTTATGTAAATTTGTATATACGTATATATTCTATGGTTGAAAAGCGTAGGTAAGGGAACTGACTTTCTGTTTGAGATATTTTACAAAAATTAAAGGTAATCTGCTTTAACTTATTCTGTTCGTTGTTTGAGAATTTTTTTTTTGTTACCCAATTTCTGTGTTATACTAAAAAATCGCAATAAGTTATGTTTTTAATTATAACTTATGTTTTTCGCGTTCATTACTTTATTATTATTAAATTACTTTTGTATTTCAGTTTTAAATAATTTCATTTACATATAAATTTTTAAATTTTTTGCTTATTTATGTACATATTTCATACGGATTATGCTTATTTTTAGTATATGTAGGTGTTTACGAGTGATATAAGGCTATTGGGCAACCGCACACTAAATACTAACCTCAATGGTGGTGTGGAAACTAAAAATTCCAGACCTTTGGTTCAAAAATACCCAATTCATGTTTCTACCGGTGTGGCAATATTGGAAAATGTTATAAAAAATGCACATTTTTCAGCGCTCTCACGAGAAAAAGAGTTTCACATCTAGTCATCTATGGTACATATATCAGTGCTGTCCATCCCATAGATCAATTGGTCACATGTATTCTTACTCTCCATCGTTCAGTCGTTAGCAAACCAGCAACGAATAAACACCAAATTTGTCCGCGACGCTTAGTGTATGCAATACAATGCCCTGTGAGAACTTTTTTATGCTAGAAAATGCCTTTGGCGACTTGCAATGCCTTTTATGTTACAAGTCGTTCAAAGAAGGAGATGTAATATCAAAAGGCATTTCGATTCCTCCCACAAAAATATACAAATTTTAGACAAAAAAGCTAGTCAGGGATTATATGAAGAAAAAAAGTTAGACTTTTTGGAAAAATTCAAAGGGTGGTTGGTTAAAGTAGAAAATGAGGAAGTTGTTAAGCAATCAAATATAAAAATGAATGCTGAGCTATCTTCCATGATCAGCTTATATATTGCTAAACAAGGCCGGCCTTTTATAGATGGTGTTTTTGTTAAAAACATTTGTCTAAAAATGTTAAAAATACACCCATATCCCGCCAAACAGTAGACCGACGGATTGATGAACTGGGAATACACATTCAATCTGCAGTGAAGGAAAAAATTAATGATTGGCAATTTTTGTCTCTGTGCTTGGACGAAACCACCGATATTAATGATTTATGTCAACTGGCGATATGTGTTCGGACAGTTAACGTAAATTATGAAATAACTGAAACAATGTTTTCTCTTGAAACATTCTGTGGGAATGTTACAGGAAAGATCTTGTTCAAAGTAGTAAACGAAAAAGTTTTTCAGTTTTCGATGCAAACAAATTTGTAGGAGTATGCACGGATGGGGCAAACGTTATGACCGGCAAGAATGAAGGGGTCATTGGCCAATTGAAAAAAAATGGAATTTCTGGGAGACATTTTCATTGCATTATTCATCAAGTTGCACTCGCTTCAAAATTTTTGAGCAGTCATCCTGTCATGAAACGTGCAGAACAGATTATCAATGAAATACGGGGAGGGCACCATTCCCTCACCCACAGAAAATTTGTAAATTTTTTAAAAACATCTTCTGCTCGGCATAATGACCTAAAAATGTATACAGACATTCGTTTGCTAAGTCGTGGTGATTGTCTCAACAGGTTATTTGAGTTGAGGGAAGAAGTTTTGCAATTCCCTGAAATTAATTGTAAAGAAGACACCATCTTAAAAAAATGACAATTTTATTTCAGATTTAGCATTTTTGGCTGATGTCTCCTTTTTTTTGAACAAACTCAATTTAAATCTTTAAGGAAAGGAAACAGAAATAAACGATGCTGTGAAAAATGTGCATCAATTCCAAACAGAACTATTTTTGCTTTTAAGGGAACTTCAATCTGGCGATTATGCCCATTTTCCGAAAACTTCGCTTATTATTACGAAACATGAGGGTGTTAAACCGAGTGATCATAATGCAATTCTCGAACAATTGTTTAACAATTTTGAAGACAGATTTCAGGATTTTGTTTGTTTTCAACCATTTCTTGACATCTTTGAAAACCCCTTCAAATGCGATATAAGTAAGTATGAATTTGCAATTCAGTCGGAGTTAATCATCTTCCAAAGCGAAAACGTTCCACCATACGGAGATAATATTGAATTCTGGAAAAATTTAGAAGTGTCATTATATCCAATATTGAAAAGAATATCTTATGAGTGCCTCTCAATTTTTCCCACAACATATTTTTGTGAGAAAATTTTTTCATTTGCTCCAAGCAGCGCCACAGTTTAACATCAAGTCGTTTCTCGAATGTACTTTTATTAAGAAGCTGCCACGAAAGTATTCATATTAAGGATTTTATTAGAGATGTAATATAGATTTACAAACCCAAATATATATAAGGAGTTACATAACGTTCCAAATTTTCTACTCCAATCCAATATTTATTTATTTTGGTTTAAATTTCCTACTGGGCTGCTCCCATTCTCTCGTTCTCACTTATACACTCACATTTTTCATTCTGGACAGCACTGACATATATGTATGTATATGTGTATTATATATTAGAAGAGTATAGAAAGCGCAATACCCAACACTCCCACTCGCTTTCGCATCAAAAAGAAAAACGATCAATTGTCGGACAACGTACATTGATTTATAAACGTACTGAATTTTTCCTTCGGCAAAGCTTAAGTCGAAACATCGGCAAGCTGTTCTTCGGTAGGCACGAACTCCACGCTGATTTTACACTCTCGTTGCATATAACACGTGTAGAAATATTGAATGTCGATATGTTTTGTTCTCTTCGACGACTCCGGTCTTTTAACTAATGCGATTGCTCTTTGGTTGTCGCATTTAATTACCGGAGGATTGCTCTGTTTATATCCCAAGTCTGTCAAAAGTTTGCGTAACCACACAGCGTTTCTTGTTGCTTCACAAAGAAAAACAAATTCAGCCTCAGTCGTAGAGGTTGCTGTCACACTTTGTTTTTTAGAACTCCATGCTATTGATCCCCCATTTAGGAATGCTATCCAACCTGATGTACTGCGACGAGTGTCAACATCACCACCCCAGTCAGAATCACAAAAGAAGCTTAATACTGCATCATGAGTACCAGATTTAAAAATTATGCCACGCTCTTGTGAACCCTTCAAAAACTTAAAAATTCGTTTAATTCCGTTCCAGTGAATTTCAGTAGGATGTTCCATAAATCTGCTTAGCACACCAACTGAATATGCAATGTCAGGCCGCGTTATAATCATTAAGTACATGAGCCAACCTCTCGAAACGGAAATTTCTTCATATGTTGTTGTTCCCTCTCTGCTTTTTGTATATGCGCTCTGAAAAATTTTAAGTTTACGTTTTTCCCGATTTCTTAAGATTTGGAAACCAATTAAACATTCCGCTTCTTTAAATATAATTTCAAACTCCGAATTTAGATCTGAAAAAAAAAAAACGTTTTAATAAATGGTTTATTATTTCCACAAAGTAAAACATTGTCCACATAAAGTGCTAGAAAAAAAGGAATTGAGTTTTTATTGAAAATGAAAACGCATGGATCTGCAGTAGATTGATAAAATCCATGATTTCGCAAAAATTCAACAATCCGTTTGTTCCATTGCCTTGATGCTTGTTTAAGACCATATAAACCCTTTTTAAGTAAAAATACTATGTCATCTTCCTCAAATCCGTACGGCTGCTCCATGAAAATTGTTTCTTCTACAACGCCATGTAAAAATGCAGTCTTGATATCGAAAATCTCGAAATCCTGTGCTGTTGCAATTGCTAAAATTGCTCTCACTGATTCGTATCGTACAACAGGTGAAAAAACATCAGTATAATCAACACCACCTTTTTGTGCACAACCTCTTACAATGAGTTTGGCTTTGAAGCGCTCTATATCTCCATTGGCTTTAATTCTCTTTGAACACCCACCGATTTGAAATTACGTGCATATCAGGCGTGCGTGAAACAAGAGTATAAGTATTTGTTTTGTGCAAAGCTTTTATTTCCCCCGGCAGAGCAGCAAGCCACATGTTTGCGTCTTTACAGTTCAAAGCTTCTTCTAAATCTGTAGGTTCAATTTCAGCTATACAAACTTCTCCCACTGTTTCGTTTCCATTGCGAATTTCGTTAGCTTCTTTCAAGGTGGATTTATTAAGGTGACAGCATTCACCCAGCTGAATTTTTCGCGGTAGGTATGGCTTACGTCAAAATGATATGCTTTGTTTGTATGTATTGGTATGTTCACATTCGTATGTTTACATTTGATTACTGATTTTGACGTGATGCTTGGACCAAACGCAACAACAAATACATGTAGGGTTTTACTTATATGTGTTTGCTGTCACCTGTAATAAATTCGCCTTGGTTCTCTTACTTCATATACGCAGTCAAGGCACTCGTTGAATATTACATCTCTTCTTATGAGAATCTTTCTTCCGTATGGCTCGCAAATTCTGTCCGTCTTACTTGCGTCGTTATAACCAATCATCACACCTTTCGTAGAATTTTTCTCCCACTTTGCTCTCTGTTCTTTTGGAATATACGCTGCCAAAAACACGAAGATGCGATGCTGAGGGTTTTGTGCCAAACCGTTTTTCATATGGCGTCATTCCTCCAATGACTTTTGTTGTTTTAAATATACAGCAGTATTAGCAGAGAACGTAAATTCATAGAGAAAGCGCGGTCACGGCCCGTTCCTCATTTTGGGCTCTAACAAATCACGGGTAAGAAATTCAAATCAGAAATTACTTCAGCACAAGTTAACAGTAGGAAATTAATTAATATGGCTGCCGGAGAGAAATGAGAGGGAGAGAGTGATACGCAAGTGTGAAAAAATGTAGTTTACATTAGCTTACATTTGCTTGCGTACAGAATAGATTTGTTCATTTGATATGTCCATATGATTGGTATGCACGTTTACAGATTTATTCTCTTTGGTTTTTTTATGAAAATTGCGCGTAATTGTATGTACGCATGTTTATATACATATATTAGCATAGGACATATGTATGTATGTAATTAGGTTATGAAAATTGCGCGAAATTTCTTTTCAACAGCAACAAAATTTAAAATTTATTTTCCTTGGAAAGTTACCAAGATTGTCTAGAAAATTTCTTTTATCGGGTCCGAGCTAGTCAGGGTATTAATACTCATCCCACAGTCCACGAAGTGCAGTACATAGTAGCGCGATTGATATCTATGAAAATTTTACGACAGCGGTTCGAAAACAAAGGCAATAATTGCGAAGATGATGATGATATTAATTTAGACTGGAATTTAGGGACTGAGGATCATCATCTGGAGGAAGAATTAGGAGAACCGCTATGTGAGCAACTCGTTTTAGAAAATAAAGAGGTAGCAGACGAGAATTTCGCCGAAAAACCAAATATAGCTGAGGTACAGGTGCAGCGTTATTACAGTGGGTATGGTATTTACCAAAAATTACTGTGTAAGCTAAAATGCGACAAATGCGCCCACATTATGATGAAAACACAAGGAGACTTAAAATTGCATTCCGAAGCCCTGATAAGGTCTAAAAATTTCACGGATGACACCGATTTGAGACTGTTGAATCCTGAAGACAGGGTATTCGAAGTGTGTCGCCTTCAGATGATGTGGTACCGTCAGCTTTTTGCAAAATATGCTCACGTAGGTAATATTCGCAATGTAATGTTGCCAGTTATAAAACAAAAAACCGAAGAAGTATTTCTCCATTGGTTCGCAATATCTGGCGAATGCAAGATCATCGCATCAAGCTATTCAACTTTTTTATATAAGTTAATAATTAAAATATTCACTTTAATAAAGTTCAATACCCCTGGTCGCAATTCAATTGCTGACACAAGTTTTTCATTTTAATAAAATTCAATACCTCTTGTCGCAATTCAATTGCTGACACAACAATTGTTGACACAGTTCCGCTCGCTCTAAATTTAATTATTTTATTAATTCAAAGTGCTGACAACCTCAAATAAGCTCACGTTGCATTCAACGTGATGATTGCTAAATAACAATGTAATAATTAGTATCAATGAAAAAGTCCGATTAAGAAGACGAAGTCTTCCGGCAAATAATTCAATAATTTATTAATAAAAGATATAGAGGACATAGTCCACTCTTTTTAAAATAAATAAAGATATAGGGGACATAGTCCTCTCTTTTTAAAATAAACAAAAATAAAACAAGCATTTTATTAATTGGCGTCCGAGCAGCCTGGTATGAAAAATATACCACGGAACCTAAGCTTCTACGCGTCCGTCCGCAGGCACCCGTTCGTTTAGTGTATTGCAAATGAATCCTTAGTAGTGACAAACAAAACGGAAAAAATTCATGCAGTCGGAACGGTTTCAAACTAAGTTAATTTAGTGATAATAAAAAATAAAAAAACAATCATAACCTTTTAAATAAAACGAGTTATTTGGTGTGAAGAATAGAACTATTCAATATAAACGCAGTGCGTGCTTATAAATGAAAAACTGAAAAAAGACTACCGTAGGAGTGTATGTGACAGAAGATCTAAATAAACAATTGAAAAATTAAAAAGAACTTAAAAACCAAATAACTATGTTATGAAAAACTTCTTGGAAGAAAAATCAACTTTAAAAAAACAACAATACCAACAACAACACCAAGAACAACACCAAGAACAACAACACCAACAACCAGCAGCAGCACAACATCAATTATATCATCGGCAGTTCTAATTATTGTATTGTGTTTAACCTTTGTAAAAACTGAAGTTCAAATTTTGGATTACACTTCTTCGTGTGTCGTGACAATGAATAGAGGTACAGCGAAAATCCAGCAAGGAACTTTTACTATTTTACATTCAATAGATCTGGTACAGTACGCAATATCCATATCCAATACCCACAAATTTATCCAACAAAACATCCGAAATCACCATAACCTGTATCCCATCCTTATCGACGAATTAAGCCTTACCGAAAATATTTTAGAAAATATAACACCCACTATAAAAAATTAGAGAGCAATAAATGCCATAGGTACTATTTGGAAATATGTCGCAGGATCTCCAGATCACGGCGACTTTGAAATAATAGCTAGTAATATAAATGATCTAAACAAAAATAATAATAAACAAGTGTACGTAAATGAAGTTTTTAATAAAAGATTAAAAAATCGAACAGATACGGTAAATCAAATTTCTAATATAATAAGAAAAGATGTATTATTAGAAAACGAAAAAGTTATAAATCTACAAAATAGAGTAAGACTAGTTAAGGAAGAGTTAATAAATATTCAAAATGGAATCGAATGGGAATCAACCCATTAATATTAGATAAAAAAGAAATAGAAATTGCTACAAGTAAAATTAGAGAAGAAAATATTGTTTTTGTGAGCCCCGAAGAGGCACTCCAATTTGCCAAAATATTATATCTTTCTTATACAGTACTAATAAAAAAATATTTTATTTGGTTAAGATTCCCTTAACAAAAAAGGAAACCTATGAAAACGTAATCTTAAGACCGGTAAAAAGAAAAAACTCTGTAATTAATTTAGAATTTAAGCAGATTTTAAAAAATGATAACACTATATATGGTATAATAAATGATTGTGAAAAATATAATAAAACAATAATTTGCCAAGAAAACCAAATAACGAATATTTCAAATACTAAATGTATTCCTAATCTTATAAGCAGTCAAAATTCTACATGTGTAACGAGCAATAATCATCATATCCCATTAATCGAAGAGATCGAGTCAGGAGTTATCCTAGTAAATGATTGCAACATGGCTATTTATGCCGATAAAACGCGGAGAAATATATCTGGAACACTTCTTATTAAATTTCATAATAGCCCTATAAAAATTAACAATTGGACTTTTGTAATATAAAAGCCTCACCTTTACAAATCATCCTCGCATTAATGCAGCCCGCTCCTTTTGAAAGCGACCATATTAATTTCCTATCCTGAAGCTCTTAATGAATTACAGATTAATAATACGGAAGTAATTTCAACTATTCGGAAACATTTGAAAATTGGAGGATGGTCAATCTCTGTTATTCTCAGTCTAATTATCATTTCCACAGCATACTTACGATTTGTCTTTAAAAATACAAAAAAAATAATTGTTTGGGAACCTCAAATTCCCCACACTAATAACGAGCCTCATGTGACAATGAGTGTGCAACATTGTGCTGAATCCCATAAACCAATAGCATTAGAAGCTCCTATCAAACCACCAAGATTGAACAATATTCCGTTTTTGTAAATAATTGAGGACAATCAATTTAAGAAGGGAGAAGTTAATAATTAAAATATTCACTTTAATAAAGTTCAATATCCCTGGTCGCAATTCAATTGCTGACACAAGTTTTTCATTTTAATAAAATTCAATACCTCTTGTCGCAATGCAATTGCTGACAACAATTGCTAACACAGTTCCGCTCGCTCTAAATTTAATTATTTTATTAACTCAAAGTGCTGACGACTTCAAATAAGCTCACGTTGCATTCAACGTGATGATTGCTGCTCAATAAGTTAATATCAAGTAGATAGTAAATAACAATGTAATAATTAGTATTAATGAAAAAGTCCGATTAAGAAGACGTAGTCTTCCGGCAAATAATTCAATAATCTATTAATAAAAGATATAGCGGACATAGTCCACTCTTTTTAAAATAAACAAAAATAAAACAAGTATTTTATTAATTTATATGTACTTCTATTCAAAAATGCAAAATGGCTTTTACGGCAAAAAATACCCAAGTTAGGTGTCAGAAGCGCAACGATAAACTAAAAAGTTGTCGTACGTTGTAGGTTAGGGTCCAACAAGGTGAGTTGCACAGGTCCTTAGGGTAAGTAAAACCAGCGTTTATTTATTGTTTATTCTAATATGTATTTATTTATATTTATTTTTCCTATTTTCCAGATTTTTTTATTTTTCAGGTTTTTCTCCATCTTTCAGATTTTTCTCTATCTTTCGGGTTTTCTTTTCTTCTTTTTCAGGTAGCACCTGAGCCTAGATTTTTAAACCCATACAACTTTCATTTAATCACGATGGATTGAGATTAGTGTTTTAAAACTCAGGTAAATCGCAATGACTTAATCGATGTCAATATCGAAGTCGTGTGAGAAATTGTTATAATATGAGAACAATTTCGTAATTCGTGCTTTCACAATTTTATATATTATATTTTCTTTCATTTCAGGAAATGTACAATAAATACCTATTATTTATAGTATTGTAATATATATATACTATATATGAGTAGTTAACTTACTTGTTGATAAAAATAAAAAATAGAGATTAAAAAAACTAGTGTTTCAATTTTCTTAAGGATAATAATATTTATTTGGTAAGAAGAACTTAAATTAACATATACCAATAATATTATTCGACAGGATTTCCTTACAAAATCAATATATTCGTTCAGCTAAATCAAAAGAATATCTGCATATGAAAAATCGTTCATATGGACGTGCAAAAGCAAACACGCATATACATAAATACATGCATACAAACTTCCATAGACATACATACATATGAGGCTGCGAGCACTTGCGACAGAAAATATATTTCGATTTGCTTTTGCTGTCCTTAATTTAGAACACATATTTACATACATATATTGATGCATACATATGTACGGAGCCGCGGCCACTCGACTTGACAAAAATTCAAGATTTACCAAATATTGGCAAATAATTCAACGCGAAACATTCCAATATTGACTATTTTCGAATGGTCGAGAAAATTGGCATATGGGCGGCTCGTTTTATGAATGAAAGTACTTTTCTCATAGAAATATGAGCTCGAACTTATCAATGAATTTGTTTTTGTTGTGCTTTTTAATATTTGAAGCTGTTCAGGGCTACAGCTACGCCTGTTAATGCATTCTGTTCTTGTAGTCGCTAGGCTTAGAATTTTAGTTTTGGAAGCATAAACATGTAGAGGCATAAAGTAAGTATGTGCGGTTATATGTATATACGAATATGCATTGTTTTGCTTAGAATAGAAACACTTACGTACATATGTACATTGTCCTAACATATGTATTCATATATGCATACATACATACATATGTATATGTAAACGAATACCGTTAAGATGAGTTTTTTTGCATATCTCAGAAATATGTTTGCATACGTTTGTCTATTTGCTTTAATTCTGTATATGTAGATACATATGAGCTATGTTTTGAGGCGGGTGATGATTTTTTTCTGCCCACATGAATATGGATGGTAGATGTTATATCTATTCAACACTTTGTAGTATATGAATATACATACATATGTATATAATAATTTAAAAAGTACAACATATTGTTGAATAATAAACCTTGATGTAAATGAATGGTTTACAGAGTTATTTTTTATGTTAGGATATTTGAATAATTTTGATAATAGACCTAAATTCAATACAATTTAGTCAATTAGATACTTATGCATGCATATACTTAGAATTAATTTATTCATCTCACAAGAAATAATCCATTTGCGCATGCAAAATGCCGTGCAAATAAGCGTGAAAGAAAAATGCACAAGTCTACTGTTATTTTCTTTTCCCTAACACCAAATCATGGCATATTACATTTCAATGCAAACGCTATTTTTATTTCTGTTGACTACGCTCCGCTATGTTAACTCTCTTCTGTTAACTTTAGTTTACGTTTGTTTACGTCTATTCACAAGAGAAATGAAATGCCCGAAGAAGGGCGACTCTACCATGGTATCCAGCTTGACGCAGAACTTTTCTGGCAGTTTCAGCGCAAATACTTTTTTTAAATGTTTGATTTATGTTTTCAACTAATTTTGTGGATGTAATCCGGGGGTTAACCTTTGCCAAGTTGATTATAGAACGCTCTTCCCGGGTCGATAATTTTTTCGGACGCCCTGACCTGGGCTTAGATGTAAAAATTCCAGTTTGTCGAAAATTTGTTACAACTCGCTGAATAGAGGAATACGTTCTCCCAATAGCTTTTCCAATATTTCGGAAACTTTTTCCGTCTTTCCACATTTTTATAATTATTTTCCTCTCAGAAACGCTTATTTCTTTTCCCTTTCCTTCCATGTTCTTTAATTATCCCCAGTTATAAATAAAATGTTCAACTAAGCTTTGTTAACATTCAGTCGAAGTAATGCGCAATCAAAAATTAATATATACAAGGAAAAATATCTTAAAATTAACGGTATCATTAAAATAAACAGGCTAAACGCAGATTTTTTGGTGCCACATTTACATGCTGCTGAAATTATTTTCCCGTTATCTAAAAAGTGAATTGAGGAATCTCGCGCATCGAAAGCGCATCCGACGCCGACAGTTTTGTTTGGGCAATCTCTCATTAAAACATGAGCGGCCGGCAGAAGTACGGATGCGTCTAATCAGTTTGTTTCTCTATTGACGTTGACTGACTTCAGTGTTGTTTTAACGGTCCGTGCTGTTTTTTTTTTTTTGCTGTGTGACTCCTAGCAATGCCGAAACGTAAACGAGTTGTGCTTAGTCTTTCTGACAAACTTAAAATTTTGGAACGATTAAAGAAAGGTGCAAGTGGATCAAGTTTAGCTCGAGAGTTTAGTGTTGGGAATTCAACGATAACTGACATTAAAAAAAACAGTGAATCTATCACAAAGTTTGCTTGCGTGGTGGACAGTGAAGATGGAAGCATGCATAGAAAAACAATGAAAATGGCAGAAAATCAAAACCACAGACACTGCAGTTTACTCATGGTTCATGCAGATACGTGCTCAAGGTCAACCAATAAATGGTCCTTTGATTTGCGAAAAGGCATTAGAAATGAATAGAAAGCTTGAGGTAACAATGATTTTAAAGCATCTACTCTACTGATGGCTCAAGAGATTCAAGTCTAGGCACGGAATTAGAGAGCTATATATTCAAGGGAAAAAGCTGTCAGCTGACATTGAAGCTGCTGAAAAGTTCAAAGAAAGTATTAAGAGTTTGCTTGTAAAGCAATGTTATAAGGACAGTAACGTCTACAATGCAGACGAAACTGGGTTATACTGGAAGAGAATGCCGACCAAATCCCTTGTCTCTAAAAAAGAAATGGCAGCGCCTGGATTCAAAGCAAGCAAGTCCCGCATAACAGCCATGGTATGTGGAAACAATACGGGCACACATAGACTACCTTTGCTGATCATAGGAAAAGCGAAGAATCCAAGATGCTTCACAGGAATAAAAAAACTGCCGCTTATTTACAAAAACCAAAAAAACTCTTGGATGGACACTCAAGTATTTATCGAGTGGTATGACGCTGTATTCATTCCAGAGGTTAAAAAACATCAGATAGAAACTGGAGACACTGGAAATGTTTTATTAGTGATTGATAATGCTCCAAGTGATCCCTCAAATCTTTCACTTGAGAGAGAAGATGGAAAATTTAAGGTGATTTTCTTGCCACCCAATGTTACCTCAGTCCTTCAACCTATGGACCAGGGGGTGATCGAAGCCTTCAAACGTTACTACAGAAAAGCGTTGCTTCGTAGTGTACTAATCGGCCAAGAGGAAGATAAAACAATTCTTGAAATCTACAAAGGTATTAACTTGAAGGATGCTGTTAACATGGCAGCAGAAGCGTGGGCTAATGTCAAAGCGACTACTCTAAAGAAAACCTGGAATAAGCTTTGTCCAGCAGTTGAATCCGAAGCTAGCCCTACATCTAAAGAACCACCAAATGAAAACTTTGTTTCAGAAATGGTTGAGTTGATGAAAGAGGTTTCAGGATTTGAAGAATGTGACCAAGAAATTGAGCATGAATGGCTAGAGTTTGACGAGAATGATCCTGGCTACGAATTGTTGACAGACAACGATATAATAGCACAGGTTCAAGTTCCTGAAGATGACGACGATGAAGACGAATTTAGTGATGACATCGTCTCAGCTGAAAAATGTCCGTCCAATAAAGAAGCCTTTAAATGCTTTGAGACTGCTATTAAATGGCTGGAACAGCAAGACGAATGCGATTCTGTGCAGTTGCTGTCTTTAAAACGCCTAAGAGATTTGGCGGCAAAAAAACGAGTATCAAAACTTAAGCAAACAAATATGTTCGACTTTTTTTTAGATTAGTTTTGTACTATGTATTATCACATATAAGTCACGTAACTAAAAAATATTTAGACATGTATTTATGTATGTGCAATCCCTACTTTAATGTGTATGTGTCTATTCATAATATGTACTGTACCCTAGTGTATCATTAAAAAGCATTACATACATAATATGTATTCCTAATCCAATGACGTGTTTTATTACCCTACCCTCAACAAAGGACTGGAATTTCGCAAATGTTCGTTTATCCGAAAAATCGATTATCCGAACACCCTCTGCACCAATTGTTTCGGATAATCGGCGCTCTATTGTACTTTGCTCGTAGAAATATGAGCTCGAACTTATCAATGAATTTGTTTTTGTTGTGCTTTTTAATATTTGAAACTGTTCACAGAGAACGTTAAATATAGAGAATTCTCACGAGCTACGAATAGTGTGAATTGTCAAAAATGAAGTGAAACCGCGAACACTATTTCACCTCGCTTAACTCGACAGCGGGGAAGTTCTTAACAGAGCTGATTACAGTGAATTATGTACAAGTACATTGGCTCTGCTCAGTTTTTGGTTTCTGTATGAAATCAAATTGACGAATGCCGACGGCATTTTGCAAGGCATTTGCTTGTGCATTTTTATGTTCCCTTGGTAAACGAAAATTTATTCAATTTGTATTTTCAAACAAAGGTGATGAAGGAAATGATTGCGCCAAATCAAATCAATAGTAAATTTAAAACTAAACAAATTTGATGAAAATTTTTACTAATATTTTGAGTCGAAATTAATTCATAGCATACAAGTGTTTTGGTATATCGACATATGTACATATTTACATTTGAATATGCATTTTTTGTTCCTTTGGCAAACCAAATCTTTTTCAATTTACATTTTATTACAGGGAATAATAATATACATACATTTGTATGTATGCATTTTCTAGATAGTATAAAACTTTAAAATAAATAAAGGAAACAAAGAAACGTATTTGCATATATGGGACAACTAAATTCAATTGCATCTTTATTAAATATACATATATATGTTGCACGCATATGTGTGCACTGAAGCAACATGACCTACCTCACGAGCATCGCCTTATATTTCATGTAAATAACCTAACGATCAAATTCCTGCCTCACAAAAGCTAAAACAAATTTCTTTTGAATACTCATGTACATATTTGTATGTGCGTATGTACACTTGGTGCCCATATCCCTTCAAACAAATCAAAAAATTCTGTATACAAAACGCTTCATTACCAGGCACACAGAAAGATGGCATATGCAAATATAAATATTGAATTCAAGCAAAACAATGCTTATTAATATACACATATGCATGTACATACAAGCGCACACACAGGGCATTCGCTTTATTCCTCAAAATGCGTATGTCGTTCAAAGCTAAAATTCTATGCCTAGCGACTACAAGAACAAAATGCAGTCATAGACGCAGGCGTAGCGGCCATCATTCTAGTTGCCATAGCGCTGAACAGTCGCGGCGGCGCCGAACAGTTTCAACTATTGTAGTGTGCAACAAAAACTCATCTTCAAAAAATTCATTGATAAATTCGAGCTCATAGTTCTAAGAGCAAGAACTTTCATTCATAAAACGAGCCGCCCATATGCCAATTTTCTCGACAATTCGAAAATAGTCAATATTGGAATATTTCGCGTAGAATTATTTGCCAATCTTATATATAAAAATGGAGACGTTTTTTTGTGTTCGTTAGTCGCCGATTCACGCCTAAACGCATTGACCGATTTCAATCAAGCTTTCACAGATCATTGGTATTGGTTCATAGATGGTTTATGTGAAGTTTTAAAGAAATCGGTAAAAGTATGCGTGCGTTGTGTAAGTGTGAAAAATACAATATTTGCGTGTTTCCCTTATACGGACATTACATATACGGAATGAGAATACACGCAAATGAATAGAATATACACAGACATGAATAACATTGCTTCGATGTCGAGTGACGTATGGGACTGTATTATTCGTAACGCAATAGTTGCCCTCTCTTTTCTTTCCTTTGTATGCATGCGTGACACGGCATCAAAGCACATTCCTTTTTTTAAACTGGAAAAATATTTTGAGCTTCATTTGAACGTTTTATGTTTTAGATAAAATAAAAATTCGTTAAATATATTTGATTCCATTAATAACCATAAGCCTGTATTTTTCGAAGTTTTTGGACAAATATTGAAACGTTTACTTAAATTAAATGTTAAATACATATATATAAATGCTCAAATGTAAAAGTTTAGATGGATTTAAAATATACGAAGTTATTCAGCGGTTGAATCCATACATTTTTTGAAATCCATCATATGGATCGACAGTCGCCATAAATGTTCTTTTCAAAAATAAAATGTGTTAATTTGATGGTAGCTCGAATATTAAGATCAGGTTTCTATTAGTATAACTTTGTTCATGGGTTTGCGTAACACTTTTTTCATGCATTTAGGTAGACAATTTTATATGGGCGAACGTACGTTTACTAGATAAATGCCTAAAAGCAGGTATAACTAAAATAGCGCTCTCAGGGATTTCTGTTACAATACTTCTGTAAATTTCATGCTCCAAGTGTTCGAGCATTGGTATAGCGCTGAAGACAAATGCTCAGGATATAATACAAAAATGCATATTTACTTGATTTCACATAGTAATATTATCATTGTTAAAAGAGAACAAGTTTGTATTAGGTAATAATTAAATAATGCAACCTTATGTGCTGCTTTGACGAGTGGAAAAACCAAAATAAATAATTATATTTGTATGTGTGTTTAAAAGAGTAGGATTATTTTGTGAGTGTAAGCACTTTCAAAGCCAAAGAGTAGTTGCAACATAAAAAAGTACCTGAAACACATTTTCATTTAATTACTAAAATAGCAAATATGAGCAAAATATGTACTTTCTTCAATTTTCTTTTGTTGCCAACTTTCTGAAAAACGTGAATTCACCCATTATGGAGGCACGTAAAAACTTTGACTTTGAAAACAAATCTGCGAGTTTATTTGCAAAATTATGCATCGGCTGACGAATTTTCAAGACAACTTCTGAAGATAGGAAATGGACAAATTCCTATTGATGCTGCTACTGGCTTAGCAGTCAAAAAGATCATGAATAATCTTATTGAAGTAATAATTTTAAAGGAAAATTCAAAGGTAAAGTCGTATTGATTCCGCGTATTCCGCTCATTCCACCAGATTTAGCTTTTGCCTTCAAAAGATTGCAATTTCCAATACGTCTTGCATTTGCAATGACAATAAACAAAGCACAAGGACAATCGCTGGAATTATGCGGAATTGACTTAGAATATCCATGCTTCTCCCACGGACAATTATATGTATCATGTTCACGTGTAGGAAAGCCATCAGTTCTGTTAATTTCTACCACAACACGGCAAAACAAAAAATGTAGTTTACAAAAAAGGCTTTGCGTTAGTTTAAGTTTAAGTTTAAAATTAACATTAATTTTATATTGTAAAAAAAGAATAAATACACATAGAGTGAATTTAAATCGAGTGTTCATTATTCATTTCCAATTTTGATATGCCTAGCGAAGCAGGCAGAGGGTCCGCTAGTATTTGATAAATCTTCAATTTTTGTCAAGTCGAGTGCCCGCGGCATCGTACATATGTATGCAAAAATATATGTATGTAAATATGTCTTTCTAAATGCTCGACAGCCGCAGCTGCTGTGCGTCAAGTGCGCGCATGAGCATACAGTAAGTTGCAGAAGAAAACAAGTAGCTTAAAAAAAAGGTCTGATTCGGACATTTTAATACTAAGATAAAATTTGGAAACAATTATTTTATGTTAACTGATAGTAGGCAAATAGTTAATTAGTAGATTACTTTACGTATGTAGTTTTTCAATTGATAAAAAGTGCACAAAACATATGCATATATGTATCTGCAGTTAGAAACTTACTCTGAAATCAGAGCATTTGAAGATGCCTGTAACATTTCAAGCTTACTGTACATACAATGCTGTGCCAATGAATGTGCGCTGCGCCATGGGTGCGCGCTGGATTTCTTGCGAAGTTTTACCGTTTTATCTTGAGCTGTGGCTGGTGAGCACACATACACACAGCATATACATATGCGCAAATGTATATAAATTCACAAATGTATATAAATTCACAAATTTACATTTGCATATGCCATCTTCCTGTGCGCCTGGTAATGAAGCGTTTGCTATAGAGGATTTTGATTCAGTTGAAGGTAATTCAACAAAGTTTTACAGACACCAGACAGACAGACATAACATATGTACATAATTTGGATGATTTGGAGAAATTCAAATATATAGGTCATATTAAAAAGCTACCTAACATTCTTTGCTTCTAATCACCAACAAATTCTTATCGACTGCTGCTAAATTTACATAATTCAGCCCCTCACTGTTAATTTTTGTTGAAAAATCTGTCTATGGTGAATTGTCTTCGCGAGACGAGTACCCCTCGAAAATGAACACTTTCCAGTCATTAAGACTTCTCTATTCATTAACGTTCTCTGCTGTTCAGCGCCGTCGCGGGTAAATAATCATGGCCGCTACAGCTACGCCTATGAATGCATTTTGTTCTTGTAGTCGCTAGGCTTAGAATTTTAGTTTTGGAAGCATACACATGTAGAGGCATAAAGTAAGTATATGCGGTTATATGTATATACGAATATGCATTATTTTGCTTAGAATAGAAACATTTACATACATATGTACATTGTGCCAACATATGTATTCATGTATGCATACATACATACATATGTATATGTAAACGAATACCGTTAAGATGAGTTTTTTTGCATATCTTAGAAATATGTTTGCATACGTTTGTCTATTTGCTTTAATTCTTTATATAAGATTTTTTTCTGCCCACATGAATATGGATGGTAGATGTTATATCTATTCAACACTTTGTAGTATATGAATATACATACATATGTATATAATAATTTAAAAAGTACAACATATTGTTGAATAATAAACCTTGATGCAAATTTTCTCGACCGTTCGAAAATAGTCAATATTGGAATATTTCGCGTAGAATTATTTGCCAATATTTGGTAAATCTTGGTTTTTTGTCATGTGACGTACATATATTTGCACCAATATATGTATGTAAATATGTTTTCTAAATGCTCGACAACCGCAGCTGCCGTACGTCAAGTGCGCGCTGGATCATTGGACGCTTTTTGCGATATTTTTTCTCTGGCAAGTGCACGCTTCCGCATATGTGCATACATATAAATTCACATATTTAAATTTGCATATGCTATCTTCCTGTGTGCCTGGTAATGAAGCGTTTTCTATAGAGGATTTTTATTCAGTTGAAGGAATTTCAACAAAGATTTACAGAGCACCATACAGACGGACATAATATATGTATATAATTTTGGATGATTTGGAAAAAATTCAAAAGCTACCCAAGAATCTTTGCTTCTAGTCACTAACATATTCTTATCGACTGCTGCTAAATTTACATAATTCAGTCCCTTACCGTTAACTTTTGGTGAAAAATGTGTCTGGGGTGATTAGTCTTCGCGAAACAAGTACCCCTCGAAATTCCATACCTTCGTGTCATTGAGACTTCTCTCAGAGAACGTGGAATCTTGAGGGGTATCCGTGTTGCGCGCGTAGCTTACCACAGACATATTTTCCACCAAAAGTTAACAGAAATATACTCAACTGGTCAAATTAAACAGCAGTTGAGTAAAATTCGTTTGTATGAGGGAAGAAATAATGTTAACGCCGTAGGCTTACTACAGACACCAGAGAACGTTAATGAATAGAGAAGTCTTAATGACTGGAAAGTGTTCATTTTCGAGGGGTACTCGTCTCGCGAAGACAATTTCACCACTGACACATTTTTCAACAAAAATTAACAGGAAGGGGCTGAGTTATGTAAATTTAGCAGCAGTCGATAAGAATTTCTTGGTGATTAGAAGCAAAGAATGTTAGGTAGCTTTTTAATATGACCTATATATTTGAATTTTCCAAATCATCCAAAATTATATACATATGTTATGTCTGTCTGTCTGTCTGGTGTCTGTAAAACTTTGTTCAATTCCCTTCAACTGAATCAAAATCCTCTATAGAAAACGCTTCATTACCAGGCGCACAGGAAGATGGCAATTTTTTGATTTGTTTGAAGGCATATGGGCACCAAGTGTACATACGCACATACAAATATGTACATGAGTATTCAAAAGAAATTTGTTTTAGCATTTGTGAGGCAGGAATTTGATCATTAGGTTATTTACATGAAATATAAGGCGATGCTCGTGAGGTAGGTCATGTTGCTTCAGTGCACACATATGCGTGCAACACTACATTTAATAAAGATGCAATTGAACTTAGTTGTCCCATATATGCAAATACGTTTCTTTGAAGTTTTCCTTTATTTATTTTAAAGTTTTATACTATCTAGAAAATGCATCCATACAAATGTATGTACATATATTATTATTCCCTGTAATAAAATGTAAATTGAAAAAGATTTGGTTTGCCAAAGGGACAAATAAATGCATGTTCAAATGTAAATACATACATATGTCGATATACCAAAACACTTGTATGCTATGAATTAATTTCGACTCAAAAAATTAGTAAAAATTTTCATCAAATTTGTTTAGTTTTAAATTTACTAAAACGCACATACCAAAATGTGAGAGGTCGTTTTATAATGTATTTTTTTAAATTAAATCAAAATATTAAAGTTACTTTAATTTGATTTGGCGCATATAATAAATTCAATCATTTTTTCTTCATCACCTTTGTTTGCAAATACAAATTGAATAAATTTTCGTTTACCAAGGGAACATAAAAATGCACAAGCAAATGCCTTGCAAAATGCCGTCGGCATTCGTCAATTTGATTTCATACAGAAACCAAAAACTGAGCAGAGCCAATGTACTTGTACATAATTCACTGTAATCAGCCCTGTTAAGAACTTCCCCGCTGTCGAGTTAAGCGAGGTGAAATAGTGTTCGCGGTTTCACTTCATTTTTGACAATTCACACTATTCGTAGCTCGTGAGAATTCTCTATATTTAACGTTCTCTGCAGACACTTTATCATAAAAACAAATATGCTAAGTTCAATAGTGGCTTTGAAAGAGCAAATCTTCCAAAAATATATACGTAGCTTATGTCTGTCTATAAAGCATCTTCTGTTAAAACTTTGTTGAATTCCCTTGAACCAAATCAAATCCTTCATAGCGAATTGCTTTATTACCAGGCACTCAGGAAGATGGCATATTGAAATTTAAATATGTGAATTTATGTACATATGCGCATATACACATATATGCTGTACGTATGTATGTGCCCCTGCCACAGCAAAAAATATTACGGTAAAACTTCTCAAGAAATCCAGCGGACATTCATGAGCACAGCATTGTAAAGGGTGATTTTTTAAGAGCTATAGGAAAGTTTTTCAAAAAACACACGTAAAATTCAGAAAAATGCATGAAAATTTTATTTAAATCGATAGTACAGTCCATATAATTTTTGAAGATTATTTCATACAAATGTTGACCGCGACTCTTTCCAATGTTTCGGCCGGTATCTCACATATAAATGCTTTAATGTTGTCTTCCAATGCGTTAATTGAAGCAGGCTTGTCTGAATAGACATCAGCTTTAACATAGCCCCACAAAAAATAATCTACGATCTGGGGGGCCAATTGACAGATCCCGAACGTGAAATAAAATGTTCACCGAACTCGCCTCTACACAAGAACGGTGTTACGCGTGCTGTGTGGCATGTGGCCCCGTCTTGCTCAAACCTGCATGTCATTCAAGTCAAGTTCTTGCATTTTGGGCAAAAAAAAAGCTGGATATCATTTCACGGTAGCGCTCACCATTTACAGTTACGTTACGATTCGCAGCATCTTTGAGGAAGTACGGTCCAATGATACCTCCAGCCCATAAACCGCACCAAACTGTGACCTTTTCTGGATACATTGGTAGCTCTTGCAATTCTTCTGACTGATCTTCACTCCAAAATCGGTAATTCTGCTTATTTACGTACCCATTGATCCAACAAGGAGCTTCGTCGCTGAACACAATTTTTCGATAAAAAAAGTGGATCTTCGGCCAACTTTCCAAGAGCCCATTTACCAAAAATTCTGCGTTGCGGTAGGTCGTTCGGCTTCAATTCTTGCACCAGCTGTATTTTGAAAGGCTTCACACCTAAATCCTTTCGCAAAATTTTCCACGTTGTTGAGTAACACAGGCCCAATTGCTGCGAACGGCGACGAATCGATAATTGATGGCCATCATTAACACTGGCCGATACAGCTGCGTTATTTTCTTCAGTTCGCACTCTACGTAAGCGTGTTGGTGGTTTGATGTCCAATAATGTAAATTTGGTTCTAAATTTAGTCACAATAGCTCGAACAGCCGCTTCAGTGGGTCGATTAAACTGGCCATAAAATGGAAGAACCGCGCGATAAACTATATTAACAGAATACGCATTTTTATAATAAAATTCAATAATTTGCAAGCGTTGTTCGTTTGTAAGACGATTCTTGGTTAAATTATAGACCAAACTGAAGATGTTTGACAGTGAAACAAAACACGAAACGTGCGCTAGCTGTTTAAACCAACTGTTTAAAAAGATAATACCTAACATATCACCCGTTATATGTACATATGTATGTACGTACATATATGTATTTTGCTAACTTCCCAATATAGAATTGTTCCGAATTTGGCAAATGGTGATATTTTTGCTGTGGCGAGTGCGTGCCGGTGCATATGCACATACATATATATGCCGACTTATATTTACGTACATATGTACTATATATGTATGTATGATGGGATGGGGAAATATTGTCGCAGGAAATACTGTATGCTTTTTTGTATGTGCGCTTGTTTTTCTACATTCCCATAAGAATGATGATATTTCGTATGGACGTACATAAACTACCTATATGCATATCTATTTATAAGGACAAAAATGCGAAATAGTGAAAATTATGAAATTTGTTTAAATCTAAACCAGAAGAACTTGAAATTAAGAGACTGATAATTGATAAATATATTTTATCTACAACTAGCTGGTTTACTGGTGAGTCTAGAAAACATAGGATTAATTATTAGATTTTTTCGTTTTAGTTCTTCTGCGAAAGCACTGATCCTGGGCCGTTGAAAAAGTTCGGTGGACCAAGTAATGTTTTCATATTGGATTGTATTTAATTCGAATTTCAAAGCGTGTTGGTTCGACTCCGTCATAATATCATAATATTATATTACTTACTAGCAAACCCGGCCCCCTTCGCTGGGCACACTAAAATAGAATAGATATGGTTTAGAACAGAAAATATATGGTTTTCATATTATTTATTTCTTTATTCTTTATTCAAGCGCTTTGGCATAAACAATATTTTTTGTTTTTCTATTTGTTTTTGAGTAAATATAAAATATAAATTGAAAATCAAGAAAAAAGAAGATTGTTTTTAAATTTCAAATCAACGCATATGAATAAACAATCGTCTTTTTTCCTGATCATCCATGAATTTTTCGTTTCAATTTATATGTTTTATTAAGCATTGGAGCTTTTTTAACCATTATCCATTTATATTAAAAAAAAAAAAAACGAAAAAAATTGTTTTTTCCACGAACACATAATTTCATTCGGATTTCACATTAAATTCTCAAATTTCGTAAGAAATTATTCACTGTTCCAAAATCCACTCCAAAAAAATGCACAAACAATTTTTACATGTTGCACTTACGTTTTTTCCATATGGCATCCAAATCAGAAAGAAATATTGACACATTGTAACTAACACTGTCAATTTGACAGTTCAGTTCCGCCCCAAGCGTTAAAAAAGTAAGCGACATTATGGCTGGCTCAAAAGAACGCTGTACCCGTTGCCACTGCTCCGAATTACAACCAAACTTTACGAAACCCATTTTCAATACTTACTTAACAATGTGTAAATAAGTTTGGTTTAATTCGGTGCAAAGACACGGTGGGTCCACGTTTTGGCATATATTTCGAGACCCTAGTCATCAATAGGTATGAAAATTACCCCGTATTAAAGCACTTATCAACAGCTTTCATTTGATACCTATATTGTACATACACAACCAAAGGTTACCCGGGTCCACGTTTTGACCTATATCTCGAGACCCCAGTCACGTAGCGGCATGAAAAATACTCTGTACTAAGGCATTCACCAACAGCTTCAATTTGATATCCATATTGTACAAACACATTCTAGGCTCCACGTTTTGGTCTCTATCTCGAGATCCTAGTCACGGAGCGGCATGAAAAATACTCTGAACTAAAGCATTCACCAACAGCTTCCATTTGATACCCATATTGTACATACACGTCCTAAGGTTACCCGGGTCCACGTTTTGACCTATATCACGAGACCCTAGTCATCAATAGGTATGAAAATTACCCCGTATTAAAGCACTTATCAACAGCTTTCATTTGATACCTATATTGTACATACACGTCCGAAGGTTACCCGGGTCCACGTTTTGACCTATATCTCGAGACCCTAGTCATCAATAGGTATGAAAATTACCCCGTATTAAAGCACTTATCAACAGCATTCATTTGATACCCATATTGTACAAATACATTCTAGGGTCCACGATTTGGTCTCTATCTCGAGACCCTAGTCACGGAGCGGATGGAAATACTTTGAACTAAAGCATTCACCAACAGCTTCCATTTGATACCCATATTGTACATACACATCCAAAGGTTACCCGGGTCCACGTTTTGATCTATATCTCGAGACCCTTTCTACCAATAGGTATCCAAACTATACGGAAACCATCTTCAATACCTCCTTAACAATGTGTGTAAGTTTGGTTTAATTCGGTGCAAAGACACGGCGGGTCCACGTTTTGGCATATATTTCCAGATCCCAGTCATCAATAGGTATGAAAATTACCCCGTATTAAAGCACTTATCAACAGCTTTCATTTGATATCCGTATTGTACAAACACATTCTAGGGTCCACGTTTTGGTCTCTATCTCGAGACCCTAGTCACGGAGCGGATGGAAATACTCTGAACTAAAGCATTCACCAACAGCTTCCATTTGATACCCATATTGTACATACACATCCAAAGGTTACCCGGGTCCACGTTTTGACCTATATCTCGAGACCCCAGTCACGTAGCGGCATGAAAAATACTCTGTACTAAAGCATTCACCAACAGCTTCCATTTGATACCCATATTGTACATACACATTCTAGGGTCCACGTTTTGGTCTCTATCTCGAGACCCTAGTCACGGAGCGGCATGAAAAATACTCTGAACTAAAGCATTCACCAACAGCTTCCATTTGATACCCATATTGTACATACACATCCGAAGGTTACCCGGGTCCACGTTTTGACCTATATCTCGAGCCCTATCCACCAATAGGTATCCAAACTATACGGAAACCATCTTCAATACCTTCTTAACAATGTGTGTAAGTTTGGTTTAATTCGGTGCAGACACGGCCGGTTAGCGAACACACACAAAAAGTTGACTTTATTTTATATATAAGATTTTTTTCAGTTTGTGTCTGAAAAATCCAAATATCTTACGGAACCCTATTTTTTTCCAAAATAAAATGTAATCCATGTTACTCCTGGATAATGTAGTTTTCGAATGGTGAAAGAATTTTTAAAATCGGTCCAGTAGTTTTTGAGCCTATTCGTTACAAACAAACAAACAAACAAACAAACAAACAAACAAAGTTTTCCTCTTTATAATATTAGTATAGACTACATACATAAGAATCGCAAATCAACGCGTCAAGTAACAAAGTCGACCAATGATGGCTTTCCTCGTAAACACAAGTATATAAATATGTAATATAATTGACTAGCAAACCCGGCCCCCTTCGCTGGGCACACTAAAATAGAATAGATATGGTTTAGAACAGAAAATATATGGTTTTCATATTATTTATTTCTTTATTCTTTATTCAAGCGCTTTGGCATAAACAATATTTTTTGTTTTTCTATTTGTTTTTGAGTAAATATAAAATATAAATTGAAAATCAAGAAAAAAGAAGATTGTTTTTAAATTTCAAATCAACGCATATGAATAAACAATCGTCTTTTTTCCTGATCATCCATGAATTTTTCGTTTCAATTTATATGTTTTATTAAGCATTGGAGCTTTTTTAACCATTATCCATTTATATTAAAAAAAAAAAAAAACGAAAAAAATTGTTTTTTCCACGAACACATAATTTCATTCGGATTTCACATTAAATTCTCAAATTTCGTAAGAAATTATTCACTGTTCCAAAATCCACTCCAAAAAAATGCACAAACAATTTTTACATGTTGCACTTACGTTTTTTCCATATGGCATCCAAATCAGAAAGAAATATTGACACATTGTAACTAACACTGTCAATTTGACAGTTCAGTTCCGCCCCAAGCGTTAAAAAAGTAAGCGACATTATGGCTGGCTCAAAAGAACGCTGTACCCGTTGCCACTGCTCCGAATTACAACCAAACTTTACGAAACCCATTTTCAATACTTACTTAACAATGTGTAAATAAGTTTGGTTTAATTCGGTGCAAAGACACGGTGGGTCCACGTTTTGGCATATATTTCGAGACCCTAGTCATCAATAGGTATGAAAATTACCCCGTATTAAAGCACTTATCAACAGCTTTCATTTGATACCTATATTGTACATACACAACCAAAGGTTACCCGGGTCCACGTTTTGACCTATATCTCGAGACCCCAGTCACGTAGCGGCATGAAAAATACTCTGTACTAAGGCATTCACCAACAGCTTCAATTTGATATCCATATTGTACAAACACATTCTAGGCTCCACGTTTTGGTCTCTATCTCGAGATCCTAGTCACGGAGCGGCATGAAAAATACTCTGAACTAAAGCATTCACCAACAGCTTCCATTTGATACCCATATTGTACATACACGTCCTAAGGTTACCCGGGTCCACGTTTTGACCTATATCACGAGACCCTAGTCATCAATAGGTATGAAAATTACCCCGTATTAAAGCACTTATCAACAGCTTTCATTTGATACCTATATTGTACATACACGTCCGAAGGTTACCCGGGTCCACGTTTTGACCTATATCTCGAGACCCTAGTCATCAATAGGTATGAAAATTACCCCGTATTAAAGCACTTATCAACAGCATTCATTTGATACCCATATTGTACAAATACATTCTAGGGTCCACGATTTGGTCTCTATCTCGAGACCCTAGTCACGGAGCGGATGGAAATACTTTGAACTAAAGCATTCACCAACAGCTTCCATTTGATACCCATATTGTACATACACATCCAAAGGTTACCCGGGTCCACGTTTTGATCTATATCTCGAGACCCTTTCTACCAATAGGTATCCAAACTATACGGAAACCATCTTCAATACCTCCTTAACAATGTGTGTAAGTTTGGTTTAATTCGGTGCAAAGACACGGCGGGTCCACGTTTTGGCATATATTTCCAGATCCCAGTCATCAATAGGTATGAAAATTACCCCGTATTAAAGCACTTATCAACAGCTTTCATTTGATATCCGTATTGTACAAACACATTCTAGGGTCCACGTTTTGGTCTCTATCTCGAGACCCTAGTCACGGAGCGGATGGAAATACTCTGAACTAAAGCATTCACCAACAGCTTCCATTTGATACCCATATTGTACATACACATCCAAAGGTTACCCGGGTCCACGTTTTGACCTATATCTCGAGACCCCAGTCACGTAGCGGCATGAAAAATACTCTGTACTAAAGCATTCACCAACAGCTTCCATTTGATACCCATATTGTACATACACATTCTAGGGTCCACGTTTTGGTCTCTATCTCGAGACCCTAGTCACGGAGCGGCATGAAAAATACTCTGAACTAAAGCATTCACCAACAGCTTCCATTTGATACCCATATTGTACATACACATCCGAAGGTTACCCGGGTCCACGTTTTGACCTATATCTCGAGCCCTATCCACCAATAGGTATCCAAACTATACGGAAACCATCTTCAATACCTTCTTAACAATGTGTGTAAGTTTGGTTTAATTCGGTGCAGACACGGCCGGTTAGCGAACACACACAAAAAGTTGACTTTATTTTATATATAAGATTTTTTTCAGTTTGTGTCTGAAAAATCCAAATATCTTACGGAACCCTATTTTTTTCCAAAATAAAATGTAATCCATGTTACTCCTGGATAATGTAGTTTTCGAATGGTGAAAGAATTTTTAAAATCGGTCCAGTAGTTTTTGAGCCTATTCGTTACAAACAAACAAACAAACAAACAAACAAACAAACAAAGTTTTCCTCTTTATAATATTAGTATAGACTACATACATAAGAATCGCAAATCAACGCGTCAAGTAACAAAGTCGACCAATGATGGCTTTCCTCGTAAACACAAGTATATAAATATGTAATATAATTGACTAGCAAACCCGGCCCCCTTCGCTGGGCACACTAAAATAGAATAGATATGGTTTAGAACAGAAAATATATGGTTTTCATATTATTTATTTCTTTATTCTTTATTCAAGCGCTTTGGCATAAACAATATTTTTTGTTTTTCTATTTGTTTTTGAGTAAATATAAAATATAAATTGAAAATCAAGAAAAAAGAAGATTGTTTTTAAATTTCAAATCAACGCATATGAATAAACAATCGTCTTTTTTCCTGATCATCCATGAATTTTTCGTTTCAATTTATATGTTTTATTAAGGGTGTAACCCACTAACTCACTTTTGAAAAATCGATTATTTTTTTTTTGCATTTTTCGAAAGTATATATATCCAGAAACATCATGTTAAAATCGCAGATTGAACTTAGGTAAGTTTTTTTCATGATTTTTCATAAAAAAAAACTTTAATTGCATTTTTCTCGAATTAACGTTTTTTCGGTTGGTCCACAAGATTTCTCGGGAACCAGTGGAACGATTCTCATGAAATTTTAACCACATATTCTACACATAAATAGCTATAAAATAAACAACTTTCGTAATAAAATTTTGATTTTTACTAATTTTTTTTCACAAAAAACAGTGTAAAAAATCATGTTTTTTTAAATTTTTTTGTTTTTTGGCCGCCATTTTGTTATTTATTAATAAAAATTAATAATTTTACTTTATTTTATAGCTACTGTTATAACAAATCTAAAACTTTTTGATTTTTCTGTTTCAGATAAGCCGTTCTCGAGATATCGTGTGGACCAGCGACCTATCTCTAAATCATGGTGTTATGTTTAGCTATAGTTTTTGTATAAAAAAATTGCAAAAAATGAATAAAAAAAAATTTTTTCTTGTATTTTAAGACTTTATTTATCAAGCCTAACAACTTTTATATCAATATCATTCATAGCCTGCTTGAAAAAAATTTCCGAAAATAGCCTTTTTTTCGAGTGTAGTTAGTGGGTTACACCCTTAAGCATTGGAGCTTTTTTAACCATTATCCATTTATATTTAAAAAAAAAAAAACGAAAAAAATTGTTTTTTCCACGAACACATAATTTCATTAGGATTTCACATTAAATTCTCAAATTTCGTAAGAAATTATTTACTGTTCCAAAATCCACTCCAAAAAAATTCACAAACAATTTTTACATGTTGCACTTACGTTTTTTCCATATGGCATCCAAATCAGAAAGAAATATTGACACATTGTAACTAACACTGTCAATTTGACAGTTCAGTTCCGCCCCAAGCGTTAAAAAAGTAAGCGACATTATGGCTGGCTCAAAAGAACGCTGTACCCGTTGCCACTGCTCCGAATTACAACCAAACTTTACGAAACCCATTTTCAATACTTACTTAACAATGTGCATAAGTTTGGTTTAATTCGGTGCAAAGACACGGCGGGTCCACGTTTTGGCATATATTTCGAGACCCTAGTCATCAATAGGTATGAAAATTACCCCGTATTAAAGCACTTATCAACAGCTTTCATTTGATACCTATATTGTACATACACAACCAAAGGTTACCCGGGTCCACGTTTTGACCTATATCTCGAGACCCCAGTCACGTAGCGGCATGAAAAATACTCTGTACTAAGGCATTCACCAACAGCTTCAATTTGATATCCATATTGTACAAACACATTCTAGGGTCCACGTTTTGGTCTCTATCTCGAGACCCTAGTCACGGAGCGGCATGAAAAATACTCTGAACTAAAGCATTCACCAACAGCTTCCATTTGATACCCATATTGTACATACACATCCGAAGGTTACCCGGGTCCACGTTTTGACTTATATCTCGAGCCCTATCCACCAATAGGTATCCAAACTATACGGAAACCATCTTCAATACCTTCTTAACTATGTGTGTAAGTTTGGTTTAATTCGGTGCAGACACGGCCGGTTAGCGAACACACACAAAAAGTTGACTTTATTTTATATATAAGATTTTTTTCAGTTTGTGTCCGAAAAATCCAAATATCTTACGGAACCCTATTTTTTTCCAAAATAAGATGTAATCCATGTTACTCCTGGATAATGTAGTTTTCGAATGGTGAAAGAATTTTTAAAATCGGTCCAGTAGTTTTTGAGCCTATTCGTTACAAACAAACAAACAAACAAAGTTTTCCTCTTTATAATATTAGTATAGATATTCGGGATTGTTTTTTGGTTTTTCATAGTTTTTATATTTTCGATGAAATTAAGTTAAAAATTAGGTTTAAAAATGTTTTTTTTTTCTGAAGCATTTCAACAATCCAAATACGGTAATATTTCTGACAATAAAATATTTTATTTGTGCCCGCGAAGAAGACACTGTACGACGCAGCCAAACAAGTTCTGTATACATACTATGTAAGTATGTAACGTATAGATACACTACAGCAAAGAACAAAAACAGCAATCTGGTTTCAAAGTAAGTTTCTAACTTCACGGCAATATTACTTATTTCGTACATTTTTTATTAATTGGATAATCCCTTACACGAAGATACATATATGTATGTATCTTAGTGAAGTATTTATCTTCTATAAGAAATCAAAAAGGAATGTATGTGAAATTTTTAGTAGTGCGAAATGTCGAAGACGTAAACTTGTTTTAAACTAACGGCGTATTTTGTTTACATCAGTAGTGTATGCTTCTGTGCGAGTTAATATCTTACATCGATATTAAAGTAAAAGAATATTTTTGTTGCACCAAGATGTGCATTCTTTATTCCAAATCTTAGACTAACTCGTTTACATCAATTTTAGTACTACTTATAGTATTGATACGCGTAGGTCGTTACTGTTCACTAGTAGATAGCTAATAAGGTTATAATTGTTTGTTTTAGTGATAGTCCATAAATTGTTTGTCCGTTGCAGTTCGTGGTAAATCATGTTGAGATAAGTTTTGTTGTTTTGGTATTATGTACATTGTTATCATACAGGGTTAAAGTGCATATGGTATTGTTGTTTGTCGGTATAGACAATGATGAGTAATCATTAGGGGTGGGACTATTCGAATAAAAATTATTCGAATAATAAAATCTTTTATTCGAGAGGTATTCGTAATTCGAATAATATTTATTCGAATTTTTTATTCGTTTATTCGAATAATGCTATTCGAATAGTTCATTATTCGAATACCTTACTATTCGAATACCTCACTATTCGAATAGTTTACTATTCGAATACCTCACTATTCGAATACCTTACTATTCGAATAGCTTACTATTCGAATACCTCACTATTCGAATACCTTACTATTCGAATACCTCACTATTCGAATACCTTACTATTCGAATACCTCACTATTCGAATATTTTTGGTAAATATTTACTTAGATAAGCGGACTACTAATCGGTTTCTGTACAAGTGCATGTACCTATATATGCAAATTCAAAAACCACGCAAAGGCTTATATTAACACGTTCCCTGTCCCAATACAAAAATGCAAAATTGACCGTCAAGTCCAACAGGGTTTTTTGAAAAATTTGTTTTTTTGTAGTCATAGGATAGCTTTAGTAATAATAATAACTAAACAAAAAAAACGGATGCAGGGTATTTCTACCTGAAACACATATGGTCCATTTTTGCTTCTGCATGTTCATGAAACACATGTGGTTCAGGGAACTTTTTCTATGCTGACACACATATGGCTCAGGAACGTATCAGTGCTTATCAGGCGCACGTTTACTGAACCATATGTGGCTAAGCGTACAGGGAACGTGTTAAATGAAAATACTACCTACTTTTTATTGTGTCGGCGCTTTGTTTTTGTTTCATATTTTGGTAAATATTTACTTAGATTAGCGGACTACTCTTGCTTGAGGCATGAAATTATTTTCTTTTAGGTTTTTTGCTTTTCGCAGTACTATTATATGCACATACATACATATACCCATATACTCTACCTGCTACTGACTGACCTAAGCCCGATAAACGAGTGCAGACAGTCCTACGCCCATGCATACGCTTAGGTAACTGGCGATGAGAATTATATACATATGTATGTATATGGACATTTCAGGCAATAAACTGCATGTGACACTGAAATACGTAATCTATTTCAGACTTCTTTTTAAGAGAAATAAAAAATATATATTTTATTATCGAATTAAAAAAAATTGTTTACTTTAAAAGGAAGAGCGTTAGCAAAAGCATACGTACATAAATACTTCAAAAACCATTTACTATGATAATTATTTATCACAAATAGTGTCTTATAACTAAATATACAAAGAAATATCTACCTACTATTGACCACTCAGCAGGGTAGGTACATGTACATATACATACATATGTCATGTATGTATCTGTTGTTGTTGTCATGTATCTGTTGTACACACATTAGCAACATAAAGTAAGTGATATTTTTATTTAATTTCTTCTATTGCGTAATTTTTTGAAATTACATACATACATAGATACATACACACATGCATTTGCGCATCAATCCAATTTCAAAGCAATCTGCATGTGTACATAAATAAGTACATATGTATATAATTCTATCCTATTATTGGCCTTGAATAACTTCTAAATCTGTAGATTAAGCAAAAGAAGATTTTAAGGCTCCATATTTATCGTTTGAGAGAAAACCATTATTTCGATCCGTTACCGAGAATGTTAAAACCGATGCGGACATAGAAAATGTGAAATCATATTTCTCCATAGAATTTATATGGGAAATTCAAAAGTGCGGTGCGGGCCACCCTAATATTAATATTAAGGCGTCTAAACACAAGAATTGTTACGAGGGAAAACCAAATATTTTTTTAGAAACGCTCTGATGTTTTTATGCACATTTAGTTATGCACATACATATAAGTATGTATACCTGTCGATGTTTTATCAAGAACAATACCAAAGAAATATTATCATATTAGCTAATTGAAACATGAAGCGGTCAAATCAAAAAGTCACAATGTTCAAAATTCGAGAAAAACTGATTAGCACCATGAGAAGGGCCAATGTAATTTTTATATTTTTAAAAGCATTTTCTCCCTGATATAAATGAATATATAGTGAGGTATTCGAATAGTAAGGTATTCGAATAGTGAGGTATTCGAATAGTGAGGTATTCGAATAGTAAGGTATTCGAATAGTGAGGTATTCGAATAGTAAGGTATTCGAATAGTGAGGTATTCGAATAGTAAGGTATTCGAATAGTAAGGTATTCGAATAGTGAGGTATTCGAATAGTAAACTATTCGAATAGTGAGGTATTCGAATAGTAAGGTATTCGAATAATGAACTATTCGAATTATTTGAAACGAATAGTATTATTCGTTTTATTCGAATAATGTTTATTCGAATATTATTCGAAAATAATCCCACCCCTAGTAATCATTGATTATGTATGTATATATGTATGTATATAACTGGTGTTTATACTAACGTCGTTAACTCTTCCCTGCGTTAAAAATGAAATGCCTTCATTTCGAAGGGCTCAGGTTTTGCAGACGTTGTAACTCGGTTAGATAAGCCAACTCTTTTTGGTGTCTGGTGTTTAATTGCAGTTGTCGACATGTATATAATTTTATAATTAAGTACGTGACTAAAGCTAATATAATTATGATTATGGTTAAATACAGAGTAAATTTCCAAGGATGTTCTTCAATTGATAGAAATAATTTATACATTTCTTGCATAATAGTAAATTTACAATCTGATTCTCAGTACATAAACCTTTTCGTTCTGATGAGCATGTATTACATTCTTTATTTCTTGATTATGATTAATATACGTTTTATTATCAATAATTGTATAGAAATGGAATTGGATTAAATGTGGGCCATTTATCCTAATCCCGTTCCACGTGTGTTCGTTGGCGATAAGTATATTGCCATTATCTAATATTGGTAAGGGAAAGTTTTTTTCTTGATTAATATTACAATGGGCTTTTTGTTTCGATAACAAAGGGATAGTACAACTATCAAATACATATGTATGTATGATTAAAAATTGATTCTGGAGTTAATGTTGCTTAAATTTTTTCAAACCGGAAATTTTTTTCCTTTGCTGATTATTATTCTCAATAAGCTGGTTCAGTCCCGTTTTAATTTCAATAAGATCACCGTGATCTGGTATTCCTGTTACAAATTTTAACGCAGAACCTAAAAAATTAAGGGCACGTTTGGCACGATACTCGGATGGTATTCATTGTGACTTCAGACTTTATATTCCATCAATTAGTATATTTTCTTCCCCGTTTTGACTTGGTTCATACTTAGTTCGCACTAGTCTTTCATATGGTTCTACTTTTATAATATAGATAAGTCCGATACGTGGTAAAGAAAGGAAGAACTTTTATAGGTATCCCCACGATCTTCTTTTACCTTATGTTTATTGTACTTGGTTGCAAGCTTATTACGCCCATCCGTTCGGCTATAAATTATGTCGCTTGGTTTGTATATTAAGGCCTGTCTCCCTTTATTGTGATGCTTGAGTAGTTTCTTATGTTTATCCTCAAGTATGTCCTTGATATCAGGATATTTTTCGCGGTTGTAAAATACGTCCTCGGGTTTATGTCCTGTTGAAGAATGGATTTTTCTATTGTACTGGCGAACTGCGTTGAATAATTCGTCGCCGGGAGCTGTATTATTTTCTGCGGCTAAGCTTTAGCAGATCTCAATTAGAGTACAGTGTATCCGTTCAACTTGGGCGTTTGATATCGAATGATGTACAGGCGTAACGGAGTGCGTTATATGTAGCCGGCTGTACAAGAATTTTGCTATGTTTCCGATAAATATACTTTCGTTATCAGTCATGAGATATTGGGCATTTGAGTAAACTTGTGTCAGTACTTCTTCAATGTATTCGTGACAGTTTATCTTTGTATCTAGTTTTCGTAAGAAGCAATATTTGGAATATCTGTCTGTGAAGCTAAGGTACTGTTTGTTATTAATATGGAAAACATCCATCTGTATGTATTCTCCTACTTGTGTTGGTATTGGAGTTTTTCCAATCGGTTGTTTATTTGGTTGTCTTTCGTATTTGTGCTGAAAGCAAATTTCACTATGACGAGTTTACGGCAGAACACTCGCCTCGTAAGATATCACGGATTTTCGCGCATGAGCATTTTGCTCACTTCATGTAAGAATGTAACTTTTTAATGGATTACGATTTTTAAACATTTCCTTTTTAACATAGTTATAATACCAAGTCATTTTTTTGCAATTATGTGTTTATTTAAGAAATTCACACTGTAAAATTATATAAATTCATTCAATCAAGACATAAC
This sequence comes from Anastrepha obliqua, assembly GCF_027943255.1. Classification (NCBI taxonomy): domain Eukaryota; kingdom Metazoa; phylum Arthropoda; class Insecta; order Diptera; family Tephritidae; genus Anastrepha; species Anastrepha obliqua. The sequence continues at coordinate 39,467,750 of NC_072897.1, read as the reverse complement.
CAAAAATTGTACATTCATACTTTAGTATATTAACAAAAAAAACTCCTTGTAACAAAATAAATAAATAAAAAACAAAAATCAGTATTCGGTAAGATTGCCATTTACGTTGTGTTCCGTGTTCCGTGCAAAGTAATTTTCCACATAAAGTGCAGCCTTTTTTCGAACGTCTGTTTTTACTCCTGTGGCAAAGCTCGCAAAAGCCAGGTTGTAGGTGTTGGTTTTCAGGTTCTTTTGCTGGTACAATGCGATAGTATTTTTTAAATCACGAGGTAAAGTTTTTATGGCCTGCCGATTAGAAATATGTGGCTTTATTAGCTCCATGGCAATTTTCTTTAGAAACGTCCTCCTCTGGGTTAAATTGCCTGTATTTGATTTGTAAATAATTTGTGCGTTTATGCCAGTAATGTCAATAAGCGTGAAAAAGAGGCACATTGGCCACCTGCAGGTTATCCTGGAACCTGAATATGTGCCTTTCATTTGATCAACAGTGTTTACACCCCCTCGTCTGGTTGTAAAAAGTTATTACTTCGGGTTTGTTTTCAGATGTTTCATCATTAGCTTGGCCATCGGCATGAAGTGATGATAGCATAAGTACAACTTTTTTCGTTTTTTTCACTGGAACGTCATTGTATGTAGTTGCGGCCTTCCTTTTGCTGAAATAAATTGAGGTGGAATTTCCTTTTTATTTTTTCTTATTGTACCCACATCGGTCGTTCTATATTGTTTGTATAGTTCATCTGCTAATGGTATTGAAGTAAAATAACTATCCATGGTAATGTTTCTGCCACTATTCAAAATTGAAGCAGCAACCCTTTTCACTATACTCGCAGCTGAATGTGCCACGAAGAAATTTTTTACTAAGCTATAAAAATAAAGTGCCACAAAAAAAAAACGTTGAAGTACTAAGTGAAGTACTAAACTATGGAATAAAAGTGCCACAAAAAACAACTTTGAAGCTCTAAGAAAAAAATCAACATAAAGAGGCGTGAAAGGGAACGTGGAACTTCCCTGACGCCCCAACGACGAGCCAGACAAAGCCAGCCCGGATAACAACTTCATCATCAGCAAGGAGCAAGCCTAGTGCCCCTCAGTACCCACGGAAAACAGGATCAAGCACACTTGCCGGCACCCGAATGCAGCTGAGATTACTGTAAGAATATAATAGATTATATAATACATTACGTTTAAGAATCTAACTCACATAGCTGAGATTATTGTAAGAATATAATATAGTATATAATACATTAAAGCTAAGAATCTAATTCACATAAGTAGTAGGGAAAAATATAAGAATAAAATTCTTGTTTCCAATTTAGTAAAATTTCGCATACACAAGTTAGAAATAAGAATAGAGTTGATTAAGAAAAAAAACTGCAGCTAGATTTTTCAATAAAAGTAAAAACAAAATAAAAAGGAAAAATGGCTAACCAAAACAATCTTATTAGGCCACCAGTGCTAGTCGCACCACCTCCACCCCCAAACCCCCAAATTTCCCCAGATTTAGCTACTCTCATTAGGAGTATGATTAGGGAAACCATAGAATCCAATGGACCTCATTTTATCCAAAATGTCCTTAATAATAACAGCCCCCCATAATAACAGACCAAACAATAGAGGAACAATTTAGGAACAACATGAATGAAATGGACAAAATTCCTGACGTAGTACGTTCACTAGGAGAATTTTCGGGAAACGCCTCCGAATTTAGTTCATGGAAAAGAAGCGTTGAACGTATTTTGAGGATATACGAACCCTCAAAAGGCACTCCTAGATACTTCGGTCACAGCTTAGCGAGAAAATTAAAAAAAGGAACATCTACTCTACACGCACTAGTAAGCCTAACCGTAGCAGCGCAATGTGGAAATTGGCCCGAAACGTTTGTTGATGAGGGTGCAGAAAAGGGGAGAAAAATTGCTTATCTAAAATGCAAAAAAACAAAAATTGTAATAACAGAATAATCTTAAGCCAGAGCAAAAAATTCAAACCAATGCGCACATTTTAAAATGACACTTGCCCTGTCAATGAAAATGAAAGTGATTTGCACTGTTGTTGCCTACTTTTCGGAGTTCAGATGGTGAGTTGACAGCGCGTACGGCATGTGACATATGTGCGCTGCATAGCAATATAAAATATAAATATTGGCTGCTTCTTTAGGCAGAGATATAAGGGATAGCGGATATATTTGTGAGCATATATTATTTACAACAACATTTAGAGAATTTCTAAAAATTTAAAATAAATAAATAAACCAAAATGCAAACGTGACTGGTACCCTTTTCAGTTTGTACACAGAAATAGTAGAAAAAAATTGAATTGTGCAGAAAAATGTAACCAAAAAACAGGTGCCTGGGTCATTAGGTACTTATTTATAGGTAAGGTAACTTTTTTAATATAAATATAATTAAAGAGGTTCTGACTTAAATTATTGTATTTAATATTTAATGTCTTATTTTTTGTATTTTAAATTTTTCCTGCTACCCACACTAAAAACATTCAATGCAATATTAGGGAACGACAGCCTAAAAGAACTCTCAGCAGTCATACATACCAAAGAAAATTTCATGCTTATAGCAAATGGGGCGTTTCATGAAAGTAGTACCAGTTGGTCCTTCAATTTTCTTTATACTTTGGAATTTTGTTGTGTTTGTGACTCTTTGGAAGCATGCCAAAGGGTTTTGCAAAATTTCAATTATTTTGCAAGTTATTGTTTATTGAATTTTTATGCTAAATTTTTTTCGATAATTTTTATCTTGAAATATATTAGTGATACAAAAAAAAGTTGTTTATAAAAATTATAGGGAAAAAGTTGAATTTTCATAATATATTTTTTAAAAAATAAAAAAAATAATTTTTAGCTAATTTGTTTAAACAATAATTTTTTATTGTTGTTTTTTTACTCGAAGTACACTGTGGAATTTTATAAAAAAAAATTTTTATCAAAGTTTGAACCCTTCTTAAAAGATACTGCAAATTATAGAGATGGGTTTTTTTTTGTTCTGGAGAAATTAATTTTTGAATTTTACACTGCATGACTCGGCCTAGTAGCCGCAAAATTCCAAAGTATAAAGAAAATTGAAGGAGCAACTGGTACTACTTTCATGGAACGCCCCAAATACAAGAAAAATCTATCTCAGACAGTATAAGATACAGAACGTAAATACAATACAAACTCGAGACGAACAAATGACAACAATAGGTAAAGCCGAAATAAGACAGATAAAGCAAAAACACCGCAACTTATTCTCAGAACCAAACGAAAAATTGACATACACAACAAAAGTAGTTGCAGAATTACGTACTACTTCCGACACACCCATATACTCAAAATCCTACCCGTACCCCACCATCCTTAAACAAGAGGTCGAGGACCAAGTAAAAAATTTATTGGAAGACGGAATCATCCGGAAATCAAGGTCACCCTACAACTCACCTGTCTGGATCGTACCCAAAAAAAAAAACGACGCTTCAGGCGAAAAGAAATTCCGAATGGTTATTGATTACAGAAAAGTATATGCAGTCACAATTGCAGATAGGTACCCGATACCTGAAATATATTAAATGTGGTTCTCTCTCAGCTAGGAGAAAACCGAATATTCTCTGTGATTGACCTAAAAAGGGGTTTCCACCAAATTCCTCTTAAAGAATCTGACGTGGAGAAGACAGCTTTTTCCGTGACCAACGGAAAATACGAGTTCACCAGACTACCATTTGGTTTGAAAAATGCCCCATCCATTTTCCAAAGTACATTGGACGACATACTAAGAGAACATATTGAACGTAGCTTCTGCTCAAATATGAACGAGACGGTATCAATAAAACGGTCCGCGGATGACATATGGCAAAAATAAATTTTTTGTTTTGTGGTAGGGCTGTTATAAGCTTACATGGCGAATTTCAGCGTGATATGTCACATAGTTTGTTTTCTGTGCTACTGTAAACAAGTCAAGCTCGAGTGTGTTCTTCGAATTTAACGATGGAAATTCAAGTTGAACGAAGAATTTGTTTGAAATTTTGTTATTCCAACAAAATTTCGGCTTCAGACACCTTAAAAATGTTGCAGACAACCTATGGGGACTCTGCTCTATCGCGTGCATGTGTTTTCCAGTGGTACAAATCGTTCAAAGAGGGCCGTACATCGGTTGAAAACTTGCCTCATGAACGTCGTCCAGCAACATCAGTAAACGACGAAAACATCGGAAAAGTAAATTGTGCTTGAAAACCGCACAAATTGCAAAATCGGTTAACGCTGAATATTATTTAGAAGTTTTAAAGCGTTTGCGCGAGAACATTCGTCTTAAAAGGAAGGAATTGTGGGACAACAAGTCATGGTTCTTGTATCACGATAATGCACCAGCTCACACATCACGTCTTGTTCGCGATTATTTGAACAAAAATAATGTTAATATCGTTCCGCAAGCACCGTATTCCCCTGATATGGCTCCATGTGACTTTTTCCTGTTTCCCAAGCTCAAGTTGCCGCTCCGTGGAAAACATTTTGAGACAGTTGAAGTCATAAAAGAGAATTCGAAGAACACACTCGAGCTTGACTTGTTTACAGTAGCACAGAAAACAAACTATGTGACATATCACGCTGAAATTTGTCATGTAAGCTTATAACAGTCCTATCAAAAAACAAAAAATTAATTTTTGCCATATGTCATCCGCGGACCGTTTTATTGATAACGTCTCGTTCATATTTGAGTAGAAGGTATATGCTATGTATATATAGATGATATTATTATATTTAGCAAAAACGAAAAAGAACATTCCGAACACATAGATACAATTTTTAATACCCTTACAAAAGCAAACATGAAAGTGCAAGTCGACAAATGCGAATTCTTTAAAAAAGAAGTCGAGTTCTTAGGATTTGTAGTATCCTCCGAGGGAATCTCAACAAACCCATCCAAAGTACAAGCAATAGCCAACTTCCCCTACCCTCAGACGATCAAGGACTTAAGATCCTTCTTAGGCTTATCTGGATATTATAGACGATTTATCAAAGATTATGGTAAGTTAGCAAAGCCATTAACATCCCTACTTCGAGGCGAAGAAGGAAGGATGTCCAAAAGCAGTTCAAAGAAAATCCAAATAAACTTAAATGAAAAAGCGAAGGCAGCATTTAATAAAATAAAGACCACCCTGATATCCAAAGATGTAGTACTTCGATATCCTGATTATAGCAAAGAGTTCGACCTGACCACTGATGCCTCAAAATATGCCATAGGCGCGGTCCTAGAACAGAACGGAAAACCGATAACCTTCATATCAAGAACATTGAACAAATCAGAAGAAAACTACGCAGTAAATGAAAAGGAGATGCTCGCCATAATTTCGGCACTAAATTCCTTTAGAAATTATCTATATGGTACAACAAAAGTAATTATTCATACAGATCATCAGCCACTCACTTACGCCCTAAGCAATAAAAATTCTAAATTAAAACGTTGGAAAGCAATTTTGGAAGAGTACAACTATGAAATTAAATACAAACCCGGAAAATCCAACGTAGTTGCTGACACGTTATCAAGACCATTCGAAATAAATTCCCTATCAGTCGCTACACACTCCGACGAAAGCTCATCTCACAATCTAATCCCAGCAGTAGAAGGACCCATAAATGCCTTTAAAAATCAACTTTGGATCTCACTAGGAGACGAAGACAGCTATCAGTTTAAAATTCCATTCCCAACCTACCATAGGCACATAATAATTAAACCAAACTATTCAATAGAAAATCTAACTGCAGTACTGAAACGCTACCTAAATCCTTCGGTAATAAATGGCATATTTACCTCCGAAGAAATAATGGGAAAAATTCAGGAAACTTACCCACTTCATTTTTCCAATTATAAAATTCGTTATAGCCAAACAAAAGTAGAAGACTTGGTAAACGAAGATACACAAAATGAGGAAATATTAAAGGAACATAAACGAGCACACAGAAATAGAGACGAAAATAAAAAACAACTTATACAGAGATGCTACTTTCCAAAAATGAGAGCTAAAATAGAAAACATAATTAAACATTGCAAAATTTGCAAGGAAATTAAGTATGACCGTAACCCAAATAAACCACAGATACTGGAAACCCCAATACCTCAGTATCTCGGAGAAATAATACATATAGACATTTACAATACAGAAAAAAAGCTAGTTCTAACAGCAGTGGATAAATTCTCCAAATACGCTCAAGTCAAAATAATAGAGTCAAAAGCAATAGAAGATATCAGAGAACCTTTACGACAGATACTTTTCGCCTTCGGTGTACCAAAAACAATAGTTATCGACAATGAAAAGTCTTTAAACTCAGCTTCTTTACATTTTATGGTAGAAGACCAATTTGGAATTAAAATTTTTAAAACCCCCCATATGCAAGCACAGTTAACGGATAAGTGGAAAGATTTCACTCCACTCTATCTGAAATTATGCGTTGTCTCAAAGCAGAAAGCACACACCGTTCCTTTCAAGAACTATTAGATCGATGTACATACGAATACAACTACTCCATACACTCCACGACAGGAAAAAGACCTCTAGAAGTATTTTTTGGTAGACGTGTTTCAATAAACCCAGAACAATATGAGAATTCACGACCAGAAAATATAGAAATCCTTCAAAAAAAAAACAAGCAAAGGACTTAACCATCCACAACAAAACGCGAGAACCCATAAAAACATACGCCCCAGAGGAGATAATCTACGTTAGGATAAACAAACGATTAGGATCAAAAATTACGGCAAGATACAGGAAAGAAATAGTAAAAGAGGACAAATCCGTGTAGTGATCACAGATAAAGGACGAACAGTACACAAAAGTAACATTAGACGATAGTAAACAGGTTTTTCTTTCCTTACAGATTTCTTGTACACCTTGTGTACGCAGACTTCAAAATTATAGACTACACGAACTCACAACTGGCGACATTCGACACAGGACTGACAAAAATTCAAACCGGAACTTACAGAATAATACACAAAATAGACCTGGAAGCATGTGAGGAAACCTTAAACGAAATAAGCAGAACCATCAAATCCAAAACAACTCCCGAAAACCCCCTCTTACCCATCCTAATTAATGAATTAAATCTTACACAAACACAACTAAATAGACTTAAGCCCAAAAGATTGAGAAAGTCTATAGACGAAATAGGAAAAGTATGGAAATGGGTCGCTGGAAACCCCGATCATGACGACCTTATCGTCTTAGAGAACCAAATAAATAACGTAATAGAAAATAATAATAAGCAAGTAACTATAAATAAAATAATTTTCGATAGAATAAGTAATATAATAGCAGTTTCAAATAAAATCTTCAAAGTTGTCCAAACCAATAAGGACATACAAACCAATTTTGCAATAGAATTAAAATATAAACTTAGGATCGTAAGAGAAATATAGATTATGCAATTCATTGGGCTAAGGCCGGAATTGTTAATTCATATTTATTTATTTATTTATTTGTTCATATAAATAGTACATAGTAAGTAGTACATAGTAAACAACTGGAATATTTTTAACATACAAGTTTCTTAATCTAAATTCTACACCAGTTCATTTACGAATCAATCCAATATATTTAACTTAACTATAATAATAAGAAGAAAAGAAGCAATAGGAAAAGAAAAAGATTTAGAAAAGAAAGAACAAAAGTAGTAATTAGAGAATGTAGACAGAAATTTAATGCCCTAATTTAATGCAATCAAACACTTTTAAAGTAATTATAGGTAGACTTGTGCCCTGAAGTTAAATCGTTTAAGTCCAGCCTTCACAGTGTCGCGTAATGAGTTCCACACTTTAATCAGAGAATGTTAATGCAATGAGAAGGTGCAAATGTCACTGTGAGCTTTTTTTAGTACAATTGAGATTTGAAAGATTTGAAGTAAGGAAATTTAGCACACCTAGTTTATAGACACCTCACTGACTTTTCCCCACACAAAAATTAGAAACACCACACATATTTCACCTCAACACACAACACATTTCTCACCTCGACATTAAACCAATTAAATTTGTACTATTTTCGTATTTTTGAAATAATAAGCGAATACGTAAAATTTATTACATAATTTTTTTTTTAATTACATTAAAAAAAACGGATTAAAAAAAAAAAAATTAATAAAAAAAAGTATGCGCCGGGAATTGAAATCGAGTCTAACATGTGGCGAGGAAAAATAGGCGGGGCGTTTATTTCTTCGACTGCTTATTTTTTTACCATTTTGTTACTTTTGAAATGATAAGCGGATACATAAAATTTATTACAAATTTTTTTTACGATTACATTAAAAAAAAAAATTTGCGCCGAGAATTGATGCCGAGTCACGTGGGGAGGATAAATACGCAGAGCGTTTATTTCTGCGCCTGCGTTGTGAACAAAAGGTTTGTGATGGCTACGTAGATATGTATGTATGCGCGCTACGCGAATAAGTTTTAATAAATTCTGAAAGTAATTCATGAAGTTTTTCATTACATACATTCATACTCTATATGTACATAAATGATGGTATATGACAATATAAGAACATAATATGTATGTACATGTCAATAGGAGGTATTTTCATTCAGAAAATAAAACGGTTTAAGATAAATCAACACTTATTTTATATTGTATGTCACTTTATAGTTAATGTATTCGACAGCTTTTACTTACATATGTATGCATGTATGTACATTTGTATATGAAAAACAATAATGCACAAGCGTAAGAACATCATCTTCCTTTCATACCTACATATGTACATATGAATGTATGCCCAATAACCTTGACTTATGTACATATGTACACATGTCACAGCACATCACATTCTTACAAGAAATCAAATACACATACGCACAAGTGCAAAAACAATTCTGCTCTATGTATGTATATACCCACTTTATGTCCTAGCATATATACATACATACATATATACCTACTTGCCTTCTAAACTTCCTACAAAATAATTGTATTCATATGTTACTACATCCATGCACGTTCATACATTCAAGCATACATATGTATATGCGCGAGCACAGCGCTCCCTTCTTGATTCCGTGTACTTTTGTCTTTCACCAGTCGATATTCCTAATATTGTACTTACAAAAACACAATACTTTGATAGACGCAAATGCAACAGCAAGCGCAACGCGATGGCCGCTTTGCCACCACACATTCTAAAATGTTCTAGAACACAACAAAAACACATACCTCACATGCGCATGTCGCCCGAAGCTAAAATCTAAGCCTAGCGACTACAAAAACAAAATACATTCGTAGACGCAGTCGCAGCGGCCATGATTCTATCAGCGACGGTGCTGAACAATTTAGAACAAAAACAAAAAGTTCATTCATAAGTTCGAGCTCATATTTCAATTTCATTCATAAAACGAGCCGCCCATATGCCAATTTTTGCGACCATTCGAATATAGTCAATATTGGAATATTTCGCGTGGAATTATTTGCCAATATTTGATAAATCTTGAATTTTTGTCATGTCGAGTGGCCGCGGCTCCGTGTGTATGTATGCACCCTTATATGTATGTAAATATGTCTTCTAACTGTTCGACAGTCGCGAGTTAATGCGACTTAGATTCCTTGAACAATTCCAGCGAATCACACATTTCTGTCCGCAAAGCCGCATATATGTACCCTATGATCAAAAAGTACCGGGAATGTTTAAATTAAACAAAACAGAGTTAGATTTAAGGCAAATTTATATTATCTCCTTCAAAATATCACCCGTCTGAAACAACACACATGTGCCAACGTTTAACGTCGTATTCTCTTTGATCTCTTTGATCGGTGCGATGGCGCGTTATAATCACGCAAAATCCAATAATTGTTTGCTCACATTTCCGGCCGTTTACAACATACAGCATCTCTCAAAGGCTTCAAAACGGATAAATAATGGCCCTTATTATGAGCAACATTCGATCTTCGACTGCAGTCAAAAGTGCTGATCGAACGAATTTTCATTTGGTATTATGGTACTCATTCGTTGAAGAATAGGACTATTGTGAATTTCGATCGCTCGACGCATTTACAATAGATAATTTTTTCTCAGCTGATACAGCAAATCAAAATAAAAGAAAAACCGATTGTGTTGAAATTCTTTGCTAACAACATTTTTAAAAGTTAAAAAAAGTATTTTTTGTGAAAATGAGTACAACGGAGTTGTGGTTCCACGATTCGTCGGACAAGGGAAGATTAGTGGAACTCGCTAGAAGTAGAAAACAGTTGAGGGGCGCATCCAACCCCCCTAGAAATGGCTTCCACTGAGTAAGTTTAGAATTTTCAAAATGTGTTGACGTACTTAATATTACAGAAATTTCCTTACAGATTTTTAAAGAACTTTAGATTATCTAAAGAGGCGTTTATGAACCTACTGTCCAGTACAGAAAACCAGTTGCAGCAGTGCACCCTAGACAAATCCATTTCAAATATTTTAAGCTAGCCACAGTTCTGCGATTTTGTGCTCAGGGATCGTACCAATTGAGTATTGGTAATGAAGGTATGCTAGGACTTGCTCAACCCACTGTGTACGATGATGCTGAAGATATTGAAGTAGAGTCAAATAACGGAGAAGAAGAAAATATAAGAAATGAAATTCTTAGAATATTGTAGAAAAATCTAAAAAGTATTAAATAGAAACCTTTACACCACAGTTTCTGTTTTATTTTTGTTATAAATTTTCTTTATTCAATTTTTCGTTATTCGAAAAAAATATGTATTTCAACTCCTCTACGTATTTCAGCCCATGTCTGCCAAGGGAAAATAAAAATGTATTTCTATAAACATCACAAAAAGACCATTATTAACCTTAATCCATTTTGCTGCCGTTCTTACTGGTGGTCCCAAGCAATTCAGCTCCGTTGTAAATTCCTCCCATATTTTTGCTGCTTGAACTTTGGTGCAAATCCCTTTTGCGAATTGTGGATTTCTAATTGTTGTTTGGTACTCACGACTTTCGACCTGCATAAAATTAACAAAATTAGTATATATTTATTATTTGGTTACTATTATAAAACCATAAATAATCGCAAACAACTTACACTTTAACAAGTTTTCCCTCAATACGCTACACAATCGAAAGCAAAATTGCATTCGAGTCTAAATTCGGTAAACAACGAAAATTTCGATAGGGTTGCACTGCTCATAATACCAAATTGACATTCGATTTTCGATCTTCGACAACCAGCGTAGTTTGGTAAACGCAGAAAAAATCTGAATTCCTGTCCTAGCGTGGTAAGTAAATATAGAAACCCTCCACTCGCGGGGTAAATATCTGCAATTCCCCACTAATGAGGAAAGTTGAATTTGAAATTACCTTAGTATGAATCTACAAATTAGTACTCGAAAAAAGCTCATTTAACATTTGCTCCTTATCATTGCATTAACATTCTCTGCTTTAATAGCGTTAATGAAAAGTAATCTAGATGATGGTAGGTAATTAAATTTTGGAACGATGAATTTGTTGTGTCTGCGAGACCTTACTGGTATCAACTTCTCTCAGATAGGGCGGAGACTTGAATAATGTAAGTTTGCACAAAAATATGCAATTTCTAGCAGACAAATAACTATTAAGGCAACATCCCAGTAACCTTGATCGCCATGCAGAGATATGGTCATATCTGCCAATCCCATATACATACCGCGTGGCGTTATTAAATGCCACATTAAGTTTATGGCAGAGTACGTAATGAGAGGCATAATTAGATGGATAACTAATTTGCGCCTCGTTTTCTCTGGCGTGAATGTTGCAGAGACGCTCAGCTTACGTAATGTAGCATAAATGTTCCCCATAACCCTATTTATATGGTCAGCACAGGTAAGTTTTGTGTTGAGAATGAACCCCAAATTTTTTACCTTATCCATAAAGGTAAGGGAACTTGTACCTATCCACAATTTAGGGATATTGTCAACATGCACGACACTATTACATATAGGTAAGACATATGACTTTGACGCGTTCAGACATAAAGAGTTTTCATTAGCCCATACAGAAATAGCAGACAAATCACTGTACTGACAAACATTCACATACTGACAAACGTTAAAAACATCATTGACAAAAAGACTGAATAAAAGCGGACCAAGGATAGACCCTTGCGGAACACCAGTGTGTACGTATCTAGACTGAGATGTTGATTTACTGGTCTTGACCTTCTGCGTTCTGTCTCCAAGGTAGCTGGCCATGAGCTTCACCGCACTGTCTTTGAAGCCGAAATAGTGTTTAAGCTTCAAGCATAACAATTTGTGATTGTGAAAAGTCAAGTAAGCAAAGTAGAGTCAAGTCTCCGTTGTCAAAGCTAATTCTAATGTCGTCCAGTATTTAAACCATTGCAGTCGAGCAACTGTGACTTTGTTTGAAGCCAGATTGTAGTGGAGAGAGTAGACGATTGTTCTGTACAAATGATGAAATTTGCGTGGCCATCAAGTTTTCGCAAACTTTGGAAAATGTGGGCAGTATGCTGATAGGTCTATAGTCACCAGCATAAATAGCATTTGCCTTTTTTGCGACTGGGAAAACTATAGCCTTTTTCCATACTGCTGGGAAACATGAACTAGTCAAACAATGGTTTATTACATGGGTAAGGGGTCCTATTATATATTGGACGACTATACGGATGAATTTTAGCGAGATACCATCGTCGGCTTTAATTTGGATAAAGCTTTCAGGACATCTACCTCACAAACTGTCATAAATTGAAATTGTTCTTTTAGAGTAGCACAAGGTGAGGACTCTTTTAAAGTAGGAGCACGATTTGTTTTCTTACCAACACTAATGAAGTAGTCATTAAGTTCATCAAGGTCAATCTCACATTCGGGACTTTCCTTGCCATGAATTTTAAATTTTTTTAGGTTGCGCCACAGTTCTCTTGTTGGAAGTGACGGATCAAGTTTTGAGTAACTGTACCAACGTTTCGCTTGTCGTATTATTGCAGTGGTTTCATTTCGGATTTCCTTGTACCGGCGCCAAGAAGTATCCGTCAAGTTTTTTCTCCACTTAGCATAGTACTTGTTGCGCTTGCTAATGGCAGCCCGAACTTTCGAGTTGTACCAAGGACATGAACTATTTAAAACATTTACAGAACGAAGTGGAACATGCATGTTAAATAACGAGGATTGGTTACGGTTGAGGAAGTCAAGTTTATTATCAACAGAACTAAGAAACCAACATTCATTCCAATTTATAGAACCCATGTCTGAATACAAAGAATTAACATTCAACGTTTTAAAATCACGATACTCATAGGTGGCACCTAAATTTGAACGATTCATCACAACATCTAAGGTACAAAATATTAAGTCAGGGTCAGATATAAAGTCAGCTTGGTCGAATTTAAGAATATGTGACAAGTCACATGTTATAAAATAATCAAGAAGACTAGGTTGGGAGTTATTTGAATATCTCGTTGGTGTAATTCCGTTAACAACACAAAGTCCTGCTGTTGCCAACTGGTCGAATAGTTTACTACTACTAGGCTCATTTTTTAATATGTTAACATTAAAATCACCACACAACAGGATACGTTCGTAATTTAAGACAAATTCAGACAGGTCGACAAATAGTGTATCAAGAGCAATACTTTTGTTAGGATTGTAAACACATGCAATTAAAATTTTATTCATGCCATCAGATACTTCAGTAAATAAGTATTCATTTTCACAGTTATTTGACTTTGCTATTAGTTTAAATTTCAATTTATTTGCAGTACACAGCAGAAAAACTATAAAATAAAGGAAGAGAATAAGAAGAGTAAGTAGAGCTTAAACATAAACACATAATAAATATTCTCAGCAGGTAATTAGAACATTATGTGGCTGCAGCAAGTGCATTTTGAATGCACTCAATATTAGTCACCCTAACTGCTTTGCATTTAGGGCGAACGCGTACATACACATATCCACGAATAGTGAAAGCAGCTGTTATTTTTTGCTCTCGCCTGAGCTGCATTGCAAAACGCATTAGTTCGCGATTGCCTTTTGTGAGACATTCGTGTATGTGTAATTTGCCTTCAGTTTTCAGTCCAGCATCAGAGAGTAATAGTGGCCGCTTTTTTGCTTTGCAATAATTGAGCAAACTTGAGCGATCAGCAGGAGATGTTAATTTAACTATAACAGCAGACGCTGTTGAGTTGGTCTGCTTACGCAGTCGAAAGGCGGAGGAAATTTGTGGCGCTGGCATATTGAGAGTATGGCAAAGGCTACCAAAAATATTATTTATGTTCTCACCATCATGTGCGGCAATCCGTTAATGATGAGATCTGTGGAGACGGCATGTTTTGACACTCATCCAGCTGAGTCTTCAGTACCGCGATTTCACCCTGAAGTTGCCTGTTCAGTTGAATTTGTGCTTCGGCTTTCCCCATACGTTCTTCCATTGTTTTCACAGCTTTGAGCAGGTTCGCCATTTCAGGTGCTATTTCGCCAAACCGCTGTACTACTCGCTCTTCAGATGTTTTCAGTCGTTCCGAAATCTCTTCAATGATACTCCTTCTCTGCAACTCGAGTTGTTCCTCTATCCGCTCAAGCCAAAAAGAAGGTGGCGAGCTCCCTTTTTTCTCCGCTTTGGTTAGAGTGCTCGCGCTGTTTTGCGGAGTGAATACCGTTTGGCGTGTCATTTTTGTTCTGGTGGTCATTTTTAAAATTGTTTTTAAATTTTCCAAAAATGTCTGCTTTGGTATGTTTTAGCGTACACTAAATTATTTTCGCGGCCACAGAGTTAGAAAGTGATCAAAGAGACGTGTATTCGAAAAAAACTATTTATAAAAAAGCTGGTCCCAAACACAAGTAATAGGATATAACTGCAGCGCACAAAAAAACACGTCTACTCTGTTTCAAATCTTATTTTATCTTATTTTATCAAATGAGGAATTAGAACTACTCAAATCGGTATTTATAAGTAATAACCTCACATTAAATAATGCTGAGGAATCTTTAGAACTAGGAGATATAAAGATAGTTACAAATATAATAGTTCTATGATATAATATTTTATATTGTCAGCATACCACTAACTAATGAGGCAATTTGTAATTCAGTCACAATCAAACCAATAAAAAAGAATAAATATATGAATAAAATCCCATACGAGGACATTATTACTTGTAACAAACAAATGGCTGCTGTTAAACTAAAATGTAAAGAAAATAATAATTTAAGAATTTGTAATAAAAAAAATATAATAGATATTAGTAACACTACCTGTATCCCACAACTCCTTAAGAGCAAACCAGCAGGATGCACGCTAATTAATAATCAACACATCCCTTCAGTAGAAGTCATAACACCAGGCATAATTTTACTTAATCAATACAAAGGTTTTCGTAGATAACCAGAAATACTCCTTTAACGAGATACTAATCAATAAGCCATTGCCAGCCATATTACAGTCAAATATTCCCTCAAATATAGAAAAAGAAATACTTAGCTTAGAGATGATGAAAGAACTCCATATCAATTATACAAAAAAGTTAAATTCATTACAGACAGCCCATCCAACAGCCTTAATAACAAATTTTTCGCTAACCATAATTAGCATTATTTTAATCGCTGGAGTAGTCATCAAATTGACCATGGAAACATTTCTTAAAGCGAAACCAATAGAGCCATCGAGTTACAAAGTCGACGTCAATGTAACCGACAGCAAACGAGTCGCAACACAAGAAACGCCCAGGTTCACTACAGAGTCCTTAACCATAGGCTATTAGTTTGAAAGAAACGGGGACTTCCGTTTTTAGCGGCGGAGGAGTTAGCACCAATTAAGCTATAAGCAATACTCGTAATGCAATTGCGACATGACCCAGACGCTGAATAAGCAAACCCAATAATGTTGGGAATAACATCCGGCATGCGCCGATTTAAACCAACAGCCAAATATACTGACACCTCGATCAGCAAAATTAGCTTAAGCAATAAATATTACAATAGCCAAATATACTGACACCTTGATCAGCAAAATTAGTTTAAGCAATAAACATCCGGCATGCGCCGATGTACATAAATCAGTTGTCAAAAATGCTGACACAAGTAGAAATAAGTTATATTAAGGAGAGATTTAGTAATTAAGCTTTGAGTTGTAAGTTGGAATTTATAAAATAAAGGTCTTTCGACCAATAAAAATTTATTTTTTTTCCATCGTCCAATTTTCCGGACGATAATTTACATATGGATATGCATACAGATGTATATATGTATGTATATACTATTATGCCGGTACTTGCCACCAGAAAAATTTACGGTTCAGCAAATATTTTGGCCTTTACCGTGCACAAAAACTCACCCCCGAGAACAACTGCGTTCTTTTAATTACATATTTACACAATACATCGGTTTGTGTGTGTATGTGTTTGGTTGTATCTACACAATGTTGCCATTGATATTTTTGCTTACACATTTTTTCACACATCTGCGTTATCAGTTACAATTTTTCATTGTTTAATAAACCAAAGCCAAAAACCAACAAATGCAAATAGTTCATTTATCTAAGTTAATATTTTACATTTCGATTTTAATTTTTAAAAAGGACAATTGGACTATTGTCCGATTCATTTGTCTTTATTCGATCAAGTTCAACTTAAGATTAATTACATTATGTTTCTTACTTCTACATTACACCTATTTCGACCATCAATATGCTGACTGTTGTTGACTCATTATTGTTGCTGATCGATACATTTACCAATTTGATGTAAATGCTCGTGGAATGCTGATGCAGCGTCAGCGGTTATAACGAATTCACCGGATGTGTTATCGGTGCCCATAAAAACAAGATGCCATGGGGGTTGTCCAATTCGAGGTTTTGTAAGGTGTGGTGTTAACTCCTCTCTTCTTAAGTATGATTGTCCTCGATCATTAATAGAAGGGTAAGTCGTTGAATTTTACGTAGGTTGGAATGTCATTACTTTCTTGTGGCGGGCTTCCTGCTTTAGGCTTTGATACTTCTTTCTCGATGTATTGTATCTTTATTCATTTTTTCTTTAGCAAAATGAAAAGCGCAATGGTTATCACGGATGGTATGGATATTAATCCTCCGATGGATAGTGTTGCCTTTTTGAGAGAATTTATTCTATGTGTGTTGTTTATATGTAAGTCCTTTAGGGACTCGAGCGAAAGTATCTCGATATGGTCCTTCTCTAATGGAGTTGGCTGTAATATTGCCGAGATAGATGTAATTGGCATTACTTCTATATTACTATATTCTTTGTTGTTGATTCTAATTGTAGCGTTATAAAATATTACAACATGGGTTCCGTTTATCTCCTGTGCCATTTTATCGGCTTCTATTTTACCGCTGAATTTATTGAGTAGAATTACGCCTTTGTTTATTTTTTCTATTGTTGGTATGTGGTGGTCATTGGTGGTATTTCACGTAGAATTTAAGCTGTTTATTATTCTAGATATATTATACATAAATCATTACTAATATCTATAACATCTGCTTCTTTGCAAATCATTAAATCATTGTAAGTTTCACATTTATTTTTGATACCATATAATTTATCTTTTCCTTTTAGAATTTCTTTGTATTTTGTTTCAATTATAATATTATTCATTTTCTTAACAGGTCTTACAATTATGGCTTTGAATGTTTCACTTAATGTTAGGGGTATTTTAATAATATAAATGATTTTCATATCTTTACTCAAAACTTTTATTTTTGCTAATCTTAGTGCATCTTCGGCACTCGTAAATGGAACATTTTCCCTTTTTTTAGTTTGCTAATTGAAAATTCGATTTCTTCTTTACTTAGTAATACTGAGTTAATTATATCGCTCTTTGCCCATTGAATGGCGTATCCTATATTAATTAATTCTTCTTTTGTTAATCTAATTTTGTTTTGCAAATATACTATAGTTTCCATTACAATACTATCATCTTTTCAAATGGTTTTCAACATCTTATTTACGATGCAAATACATTGCTTATTACTACTTGTTTGTCACTGTTTTCATTTAGATTATTCAAATTATTAGTTATTATATTTAAGTCTTCGTGATCGGGCTATAAATTTCCATGCCGTTCCTAATATATCAATTGATCTTTTCCTTTTAATGTCGTTAATAGGTTTTAGGGTATTAAGGATTTCGAAAGTTTGGATTGTTTTATGTTTTAGGACGGGATATAGGAGGTGGCTTTGGGGATTTGGCCAGTTATTTCGTCGTAGGTTTCCGTCAGAAATTGTTCGTATTTTTCCAGGTCGATGAGATGAATAAGTCTGAATGTTGCGTCCTGTATTTTCGCTTGTCCATTGTCTATTGTTACTAATTGAGATTTACTATAGTCAAGAATTTGTATGTTCGATGAAGAAGTAGAGATCACCATAAGAAGAATGAAGAGTTTGTAGTGATCCATTTTATCTGAATCTGACGTAAGGTGAAACTCCTCTTTGAAATTAGGGTATGATAAAATAGCTTCTTCTGAAGTTAACGCTGTTTTTATATTCCTGAAGGCAGTTAGGGCTTGACTATTGAACACAACTAACTTTTTGCTGGAGGCATTTTTGGACACTCGTCCATTTTCCCCTCTCAAAAGCGAGGTCAGAGGTTTTGCTAGCTTGACATAATCTCTTATAAAGCGCCGATAATAGCTTGATAGTCCGAGTAAAGATCTAAGGTCTTTCAATGTTTTTGGACATGGAAAATTTTGAATTACA
Source organism: Anastrepha obliqua (assembly GCF_027943255.1). Classification (NCBI taxonomy): domain Eukaryota; kingdom Metazoa; phylum Arthropoda; class Insecta; order Diptera; family Tephritidae; genus Anastrepha; species Anastrepha obliqua. Next base: position 39,449,113 of record NC_072897.1, on the reverse strand, counting down.
CTTACTTTGACGGGATTGGTTTTTATACCTTGCTCTGGTGGCTCTGTTCGTCTTTGCCAAACACTATTATGTCGTTATGTTCCTTCAAAATGTCGTCTAAAGCTCGCTGAAAAATAGCGGGTGCATTCTTTAGACCGAATGGGAGTCTAGTAAACTCATATTTTCCGTTATTAATTGAAAAGGTTGTCTTCTCAATGTCGGATTGCTTTAATGGAATCTGATGGAAGCCACTTTTCAGGTCAAGAACTGAAAAGTATTTGTTATTTCCTAGTTGTGAGATGACTTCGTTAATTTCTGGGATTGGGCTGCCTGGACTAAATTCCGTCCTTCTTGTTGTTCACTAGTCCTGTCACTAAGTTAGTCAGTTGGTCCATGTTAGATGAATTGGAGTTGGAATTGGAAACACCTGGTTGTAGGAGTGCGTTAAGAACAGGGGGTCGGACAAGATTATTGGGGTTTGCCGTTGTTAAAAATTTACTTAATTTTGGCTTTTAAAAATTAAACTGAAAATTTATTTAATTTTTGTTTTAAAAATTTGAATTGGAAATTTTAGTTTCTTTATTTTAAATTTTTACTAAATCTGGTGTATTTTTCTCCTTTCTTAAAGTATTTTTTATTATGTTTTCCTTTATACTTCTCTGGAGGGTCCCTTGGGTGGTGAGTCGCAGAGAGTTTATTTTTATAATAAGCTGGAGGGTCCCCCGTTAGGTGGTGAATCGCAGCTTTAAATTATATTATATTATTGGCTGTACAAGCCCGATGTTTTATTTGTGAGTATTATTAGTTGATGAGAGAAGAAAAAAAATCTCGTTAAATAAGCGTTTTTTTTTTCTTTTTTTTTGGATATTTAACCTATATTTTTGGTTGCACAATTTCCGATGATTCTATATTTCTAAATAAGTTTTTACTTTTACTTTTTATTACACAAAAATTTAATTTCAAATGTGCAGTTAATGTTATCCTTGTTTAAAATTTAATGTTACAAGTTGATCACTATTTTTGCTGTGCTTAATAACCTTCCTGTTTTAAATATTCCTTTATTAGTTTTTTCAAATACATTTTTTAATTTATACTTAAAATAACTTACTTAAGTCCTCCTGGTTTTGCGGTATAATTTCCCTTTTGTTGCAGCTACTCATGGTACCACCAAACACACTTTGAAGAGGAGTGCGTTTCTGTCCTACAGGAATTTACCGCTGCTGTCTTGTGGACCGGCTCTTTTGTTCACGTTCCTTGGGGGTATTCCTACTTCGCATGCGTGGTATGGAAGTCCTTTTGGGATTATTCCACTTCTTTTGCACGCAGACCAATGTCCTTGTTGCAACCTATTTCACTTTATATGCGTGATGTGAATTTCCTTTTGTGAGTGTCCGCGCGTCGATTTTCAGCTTTTTTTTATTTTTTTTTTTTTTCTCACAGGCGTTTTATCGTCACTTATTAATTTTAAGAATCTCGCGCGTTGATACTTCGGCTGTTTTTTTTTTCTTACAGGCGTTATTATTTTTTTTAATTATTATAGTTATTAATATTTTAATTTTACATTTCGATTTTAATTTTTAAAAAGGACAATTGGACTATTGTCCGATTCATTTGTCTTTATTCGTTCAAGCTCAACTTAAGATTAATTACATTATGTTTCTTACTTCTACATTACACCTATTTCGACCATCAATATGCTGACTGTTGTTGCCTCATTATTGTTGCTGATCGATACATTTACTAATTTAATGTAAATGTTCGTGGAATGCTGATGCAGCGTCAGCGGTTATAACGAATTCACCGGATGTGTTATCGGTGTCACTAACCCATGGGGTTATTGTCCAATTCGAGGTTTTGTAAGGTGTGGTGTTAACTTCTATATTTAACATTATTCAAAAGTATTTTTGAGCTATTTTAACAAAAATTATCATTTTTCTAAGTTTATTTTGTAAATGATTTCGAAATCTACTGCTTGGCAACACTGTGTGGTGAGAGAGCAATCAGCTGACAGGGTATTACGGGATTTTCTAAAAATCGTGAAATAAAATCTACGATACTACGATACGGAAGGAAAGAATTTTTCATTTACATGGGGTTCTAATTAGTTTGATCGAAACAGCTGAGAGGGGATTGCGTTTACGGTGTTCACTGTTTTCAGCAATAAGCCACCAAGGGCAAGAAGCTAGCTGGTCATCAACACCGGAAATGCAGACAAATCAAGAATAGGCTAAATTTAAGTTATATGAAATAAATGATTATATAAACCAAATTATATACTTAATGTATAAGAGTTGCATATAAATTGAGCCATATAAAAAATATCTTATTAATCAGTTATTGCGATAAACTTCCCATAGAATTTAGGTTATATGAAATAAATTGCGTAGTAAGGAAATCCAAACCCTTTGGTTGGGCACCTATTGCGGCCCGTCCCAGGTGGTGGATAGGGTACGCCACAGTTATCTTCTGTGGTTAAGTAGGTCATAGCCTTGGTAAAAGCCTACTCGCGAACCAGCCTAGTTCTCGTCAACCAACAACTATGGTAGGGGGAACAGCATGCTGTGCAGTGTTACTGCACGCGTGCCGTAACTGCCATAATTGCTGGCAGTGACCCATATCCTCTTCGGTGGAAGGCGAGAAGCCACTCGTATTAGTAGGTCATGTCTCTGCTAATACGAATGGAATAAACATGGACTCACGGGGAGAAGGCAACTTCCTTATATCAAAGGCTACCAATCCAAGGTGGAACAGCACACGCCGAGGGATGCATGGCTTAGGGTGAGCTAAGTCGCTAGTATGCGGACTCTTGGGCACCTGTCGCACCCCAGTTTAAATTCGACTTACCACGGCATAGGGCTCTGGCGTGGCGAACCCCATTATTTCCCTACTAACATCTCTGGTTACGACTGCTGACTCGTCAGCTGAATGACCGCCCCGCAAAAAATGAACAAAATAAATACAAAACAAACAACGCAACAAAAAATTCCTTCCCGACGCGGAAGACCTCTGGGCTCCACCAAACTCATGGCGGGGTCAAAAACCACCCCCTCGGTGTCGAAAGTGCTCACTAAGAGCAAACCCGTCAAAGAGACACCACCGCATTCTCTTGTGGCTTCTTCCTCCAAAACCGATTCGGCTGCGGAGAAACAATCAATAACCAAAACGGTTTTGCCAGAAACTGGGAAAACTAATCGGACAGAAGTCTCCAAAAAACCTGTCCCTCCTCATCTCCGTCGATATAGAGATAAAAGACGCGCCACTTTCCTCATGGAAAAGCTCGGCAAAACCCCTGAGGAGGAGCTGTCCGACCAACAAAAGGCAACTCTCGATTGGGCCTGGGAATTCCTTCGGAAGTATGAGGCGTCCAGAGAGAAGCCGAGTGCAGCTAAGCGGCAGCGGTCTTCAGAGGATCCTCATAGCTCCAACGACCCCAAGAAGCATAAAACTTCCTCTGAGGTCAAATTACGCAAGTTCTGCGAAGTTGCCAGAGATAGTCTGGTCATGGCGGTGGTGGATAAGAGCCACCCTGACGGTTTCATCTCTCCATCAAACTGGAAGATTGTGGAGAGAAAACTTCAGTTGGGCTACCTGGACGTTCTGAAGCAGAACCCAGGACCCCCTCCTTTCTGCTCTGACGCGGGATGGTTCCAGGCAAGGGTCAAGTTGATCGCGTGCTCGGATCAACGCTCTGTCAACCTGTACGGCATGGCCCTGGACCGACTCGGCGAGGTATGGCCCGGGGCGAATCTCCAGTTCGTCAAGAAGAGCGAAATACCAAACCAACCACGAGGCAGAGCAAGAATACCTCTAGAGCCATCCGATCCGGAAACCATTCTGGAGCTACTGAAAATCGGAAACCCGAACCTACCCACCGAAAACTGGAGGGTAGTTAAGGTGGAAGAGCCTTCAGGAAACTCCAGACATGTCACGCTGCTCCTGGACCAGGAAAGCGTTAAAGCACTGGACGACCGCAACGGGATTGTGGCGTTCGGGTTCATCACCACTACCATCTGGACCTATCAGCCGAAAAATCTCCCCGCACAAAGCGAAGAGAGTACGGCGGCCCCCAAGATGGATGTCGATAAGCCACTCTCACAAGCTTCGACGATTGAGTCCGACTCGGAATCGAACAGCGAACTTGTGGGACACTTATTTAACATTCAACTCGAGGACGAGGATAAATTTTTAGATAGCGGTGATGACGCGAACGCCACAGTCATTGAATGTTCGTCTAAAAGTGCTGCAGATTAATCTGCACCACTCTAAGGCTGCCTCGGCAGCCCTCATTCTTCGTCTCTCTGACCTCAGAGAAGAAATCATTCTCATCCAAGAACCTTGGATATCAAACGACAAGATATGCGGCCTGAAAGATAGGCACTACACCTTGTTTCAAGGTGAGGCTAACGTTAGATCGCGCTCTTGTATTCTCATTCGAAAACATATTAATGCTTTTCTTCTTCCCTTTAGCAATGCTGACACCACTGCCATAGAGGTTGAAGCTGTCCACGGCCCGATTTGGATTGTGTCGGCTTACATGCCTTACGACGCAGCGGAGGCGCCTCCTCCTGAAGCAGTGAGAAGGCTCGTCAATACGGCGCATCTGAACCAGAAACGCGTCATTATTGGAGCAGACGCTAATGCACATCATATTGTTTGGGGTAGTACAAACAACAACACACGAGGTGAGCAACTTTTTGATTATATTCTAGCGAATAAGCTTGATATATGTAATAGAGGTGATGTCCCCACGTTTCTTAACTCATCTAAAAGAGAGGTACTCGATATTACTCTTGCTAGCGAATCATGTACACAACTGGTGCAGGACTGGAGCGTTGATAAACAGCACTCTTTTTCCGACCACCAATATATAACATCCACTTTAAAAGCCGAAACGGCAAAACCCATGAAGTACCTTAACAAAAAACGTATGAATTGGATCAAATATAAAGAACATCTTGCCAATGGACTTCCTGATATCAGGCAGTTTGAAATGGCAAATAAAAACGATATCGAAAACGCTGTCAACATGATAACGAAGACGTGTCAAAGCGCAGCACGACAATCTTGTCCCCTGACAAAAACAGGAGGTAAGCATAAACCTTTTTGGTGGACTCCAGAAATCTCAGAACTTCGCAATCGAACTCGCAAACTCTTTAACCAATCTAAAATAACAGACGAATGGGAAGAATATCGACAATGTCTCAAAGACTTTAAGAAAGCTGTCAGAAGTGCAAAACGCACATCCTGGCGATCATACACTCAAGAATTAGAGAACACTTCAGAAGTAAGCAGACTACGCAAGATTCTTGTATCAAACCCAGTCTCTCCCAGTTTTATCATGACTCAAGATGGAACTTGGACTACTTCAACTGACCACACTCTTAGAATACTTCTAGAATCTCACTTTCTAGGCTGTGTTGCCAACTTACCTGCACTTCCCAGCACTTTTCAAAGTAATTATGGGAATAGATCAGATCTAATCAGCTCTAATAGCATCTCTACAGCAATACTAAGCTTTAAAAAATTTAAACCACCAGGTCCTGACAACATCATTCCAGCAGAACTTCAAGAAGGACTGGAAATTCTACTGCCTTGATTAACAAGGATCTTTAACAAGTGTTTAAATCTCTCTTACCTTCCGACAATTTGGAAGAAATCGAAGGTAGTATTCATTCCGAAAACGGGGAAGCCTTCACACTGCAAACCAAACGACTTCAGGCCCATTAGCCTAACCTCTTTTTGCTTAAAGGCTTTTGAAAAAGTCTTAGATGAGCAAATCAAAACCCAACTTGATACTAAGTTGATCTCTGAGGCACAACATGCCTACACTAAAGGGAAATCGACTGAAACGGCGCTTCATTCACTGGTGCAAACAGTGGAAACTTCCCTTCACAATAAAGAGTACCCTCTTGTCGCATTTATCGACATAGAAGGTGCTTTTAATAATATTGATCCCAACGCTATTTTGTCTGAAATTGCCAAATTGGGTATTAATTACTCCATCCGAAGGATGATCGAACAAATGCTCCTAAATAGAATAATCACTTCTGAGCTTGGGTTAAGCCGCATGAGAATGTACGCCGTCAAAGGCACTCCTCAAGGCGGAGTACTTTCACCCCTTCTCTGGAATCGCGCTGTAAACAGTTTGCTTCGAAATCTCGAAAAAGCAGGCTGCAAAGTTGTAGCCTATGCAGATGATATTGCTCTCTGCGTGTCAGGCAAACACCTGAATACCCTCACTGAGCTCATGCAACGCTCAATCAATATTCTGTCAAAATGGTGCATCGAATGCGGACTAAATGCGAATCCAGCAAAGACAGATCTTGTTCTCTTCAATAGGGAACAACAATCTCCTCCACTGCAAACAATAACTTTAAAGGAGGAATCATTACTTCTATCTGATTCAGCTAAATATCTAGGAGCTATTCTTGATAGGAAGTTAAGTTGGAAATTGAACATCGAAAACAGATGTAAAAAAGCTTTCATAGCTCTCTATACTTGTAAGAAAGCTATAGGCAAAACCTGGGGGTTTTCACCTCGGATCATTTATTGGATATATACCTCGATCATCAAACCGATACTCTTCTACGGTGTGGTTGTATGGTGGACAGCACTCGAAAAACGGTGTAGAGTAGCCACAATTGATCGAGTCCAAAGAACAGCCTGCCTCCTGATAACAGAATGCTTAAGTACAACACCTACTAAGGCTCTAAATACGTTGCTTCACTTGTTCCCTATCGATCTGGCTGGCAAAGCGATCGCAGCGAAAGCAGCGACACGCATGAATGCTATATCGAAATGGAATAAGTATCTTGGCCATTCGGCCATACTCAACAGGAACACTGTTATCTCTTCCGACATAGACTATCATGTAAGTCTTCCATCACCACCCTTGCTATTCTCCTGTTCACTCCCAACTAGGGAAGAATGGAAGACAAATCTTACCGAAATCGATGGCCCTCTGACTATATATACAGATGGTTCAAAACAAGACGGCAAAGTGGGATTTGGAATCTTTTCCAATTCCCCTCACATCAATCTATCATTTAGATTACCCGACTACTGTAGCGTATTCCAAGCGGAAGTATGCGCTATCTGGTATGCTGCGAAAACTCTCTTAGAAAATAGAATATCACTAGAGGATATCCGCTTTTTCACCGACAGTCAAGCGGCCGTTCGAGCACTCAGCTCCTCTTATACCCACTCCGATGTGGTTCGATCCTGTCTTTTATCTCTTAACGAGATAAGTGTTCAGAATTCGGTCCAAGTTATCTGGATACCGGGTCACAGTGGATTCGAAGGTAACTGCAAAGCTGATGAGCTCGCAAGAGCTGGAGCTGTGCAATCTAATGTTAGTAACTTACCCACAATCCACATTCCGCTCTCAACATGTAAAATGCTCATCGACCGAGAATTTTACAGCATTGCTGATCGGAGGTGGCGAGTGGAAACTACTTGCGTTACGACCAGACAAATCTGGCCATCCTACAATCTGAAACAGACAAAAACCCTTATAAGTCTTTCGAAACACGAAATAAGGCATATAATATCTCTTATCACCGGCCACTGCCTTTTGGGCACTCACGCACGTCGTCTCGGGGTTCCTCAAAACGACCTGTGCAGATACTGCGAGGACGAAGATGAGGAAGTATCGAGCAGACATTTGCTGTGCAGTTGTCCCGGTCTAGCCAGAAGTCGACTCGCTCTTCTAGGCTCTCCAACAATTGACAATCTTTCAGTACTCTCGAACCTGAAAATCGAATCTCTCATCAAATTCTAGAAACGAATTAATATCTTTGACCAAAATCTACAATAAAAATCTCGGTTAGGTGGGGAAATCATTTAAAATAATTAGCTCTAGGGCAACACAACGGACCCAACTTGCGGTCTATGTGGCACTCCGATGCGGGGTCACCCTTAAACCAACCAACCAACCAACCAAGGAAATCCAATATTGTAATCCTTATTAATAAGCACGCAAATGTACAAATAAGAGTTAATAACAAAATAATAAACACTTGTCATATTGCAGCACTGAGTAAGTGATAAGATAAAGTCACAATTACTCAAATTTTGCAGTATTGATGTGGGTGGTCGGGTGAAAAGAAGAGGAAGGGCGAACCGCTGTAACAAGTTCGAGACGCGAGAAACGATGTCGCATGAGCACACAAAAAGAAATCGACACGAAGTACATGCGAATGCGTCGATTTGTCTTTCCCTGCGCTAGCGTGCGGTAAACGTATGTACATACATACATATGTACATTCATGCATACATTTGTATACATCGTATTTGATGATGTGACAAAAATTTGATATGCCTATTTTTGATTTATAGGATTTATATATAAAATATTTTATTAAAACCACCAACGTTAATTATAATTAATTATGTATACCTCATAGTATATGTATGTATTACTACATAGTTACCGTCCTCGATTCAGATATAGGAATAGTGTAAGATTGGAATTATGGCTGTCCATATGACATCAAATATTTCATTTACGAAAATTAACTTGCAGCATAGCATATCGGCTACGGCTCTTTTATGCCGTAGTCAAGCGAAACTGCACACAAATCCTCACATAATATTAATTCAAGAACCGTGGGTGTCTAAAGGACAAATACAGGGCTTGAGAGATATAAAGTGGGGGTCTATCCCTTGTAAAGAGGGACAGGTCCGTCTGCGTACGTGTATTATCATGCCGAAAGCGGTTGATTGCACTTGGTTAAGACAATTCTGCTCTCAAGACTTAGTTGCAGTCAAAATAAAGTATCGATAAGAGGGGAAAAAAGTAGGGACAATTGTCGTCTCGGCCTATTTTCCTTGCGACTCCATTCTCCCTCCCCATACGAGGGAGTTTATGGAAGTTGTGAGAACTGCTGAATCCATGGGATTAGGTCTAATTGTGGGATGTGACGCAAATTCACAGAACACACTCTGGGATAGCACAAAATGTAACTTCAGGGGGCATAAACTCATGGACTTCATTCTGTCATCCCGCTTGGTTATACAGAACGTTGGCACCAGCCCCACTTTTGTGACCAGCAGAAGGCAGGAAGTGATTGATATGACATTACCTAACGATAAAATATCAGATCATATCACTGGTGAGAAAGTACTCGATAAAGATTCCTTGTCGAACCATCTTTATATAGAGTTCAGGCTTGCAGCCGATTCAAACTCGACCCCAGCAGGTCGGAATCCTCGAAAAGCGGATTGGACACGATATGAGAATCTCACTAAAGAGGAAATCTTTGATGTTCCCAAACTCCGAACAATAACTGCGATTGAAGAAGCCACATTGGGGCGAACTTTGATCGAGTGTTATAACAAGGTGTGCCCGGAACGTAGAAGAAGAGAGGGTAAGATAGTCCCTTGGTGGAACGCCGAACTCTCGAAACTCCGGAAAAGTTCCAGAAGCTTCTTAACAGAGCTCTAAAAACTCAGTTGGAAGAAGATTGGACTGCCTACCGAAAGCTGAGGAAGGAATATAAAAAGAAAATTAGATCATCTAAATTGGACTTCTATAGAACCTTCTGCATTGAACTGGAGGAACGGAAGAGTTCAGCGAAGTTATGCAAAGTCCTCCAAAGAGACTGGACGGCTAGGCTAGACTCACTGCTTAAACCAGATGGTACTTATACGGTCTCAAAATCAGAAGTGTGCGATGTTCTCTTTTCAACACATTTCCCTGGCTCCAGGAATGTTGTTGGTCAAAGCTCTTTCGATCAATCTGATCATGTCAATATAATTACCATCAGACGTGATTGGTTTATAGCATCCAGGATAGTTAACGAGGAAACGATAATGTTCGCCTTCTCGTCATTCGAAAACTTTAAGTCCCCAGGACCCGATGGCATTTACCCAATCATGCTCAAGCGGGGCGGAGAACAACTAATAAAGGTTGCTAATAAAGTTGTATTTGTCCCAGAGCTAGGCAAGGGCAGCTACGCTTTACCAAAAAATTTCAGAGCTATAAGCCTGACATTGTTTATGCTTAAGGGTCTGGAACGTATGGTGGAGAAGCACATTAGGCCGAAGGTTCTAAGTCGAAACCCTCTCATCGTCAGTCAGCATGCTTATCAAAGTGGGAAGTCTTGCGAATCGGCTCTGCATGAGTGCGTTAGCATAATCGAAGAAGGGCTGAAAACCAGAGCCATTTGTTCATCTAGCCAGTAATCTCATTTCTAATTAAAGAAAAATCTCGTCAACACGGAAAATTCAGTGCGAAAATCGGCCTCCTTCCTTAAAACTGCCCTCACGTCTGCATCAGAGGTATTTGATAGGTTGGAGAAGAAACTAGAGCAGCAGTATTGCTGGAGCGGCAAATTTGAAATAGTCTATAGCTGCCATTGAGAAAATAGTCACTACGGTTAAGAATGCATGTGCTAAAGTGTTGTAGTGAAGCCCTTAAATATAATATAATACATTATTACACCTAATCCCTTGTCGATGGATCGTTCGTGTCCGCCCAATTCGTTGAGAAATCATGAAGGTTTTATGAAACTACTGCACGGTGCCCCTTTCGTACTATTTTTTTGTGATAAAATATTACTAAATAGTATAAAAAGTTTGAAAAAATCTTTTCGGATATGTTTAGATAAAACATAGAAGATATAGTAGAAATAAGCGCCGGACCCATCGACATGGGATTAAGGTGCCAAATTGAACTCCTTAACAAATGGCGCATGCCAATACTTTTAATATTTTCATTTCCTGCACTCGTTAACATGTACCAACTGACCAAATATGCAAGAATGGAAGGTATAAGTAATCCCAAGCAAGAAATTGAAAAATCATAAAAGTGAAGATAAGTGAATTTCTATTTCGTAGTGCGGTACCGAAAACATTTTTTTCGTGAAATCGTGGGCAAAAGATTGCCACAACTGCGAAAATATTAGCAAATAAACACTTACGAATACATATTAAACATTATTATAATATTAAACATTAAGAGAAAACAACAGAATAGAAAGAATAAATAGAATAGAATAGAATAGAATAGAATAGAATAGAATAGAATAGAATAGAATAGAATAGAATAGAATAGAATAGAATAGAATAGAATAGAATAGAATAGAATAGAATAGAATAGAATAGAATAGAATAGAATAGAATAGAATAGAATAGAATAGAATAGAATAGAATAGAATAGAATAGAATAGAATAGAATAGAATAGAATAGAATAGAATAGAATAGAATAGAATAGAATAGAATAGAATAGAATAGAATAGAATAGAATAGAATAGAATAGAATAGAATAGAATAGAATAGAATAGAATAGAATAGAATAGAATAGAATAGAATAGAATAGAATAGAATAGAATAGAATAGAATAGAATAGAATAGAATAGAATAGAATAGAATAGAATAGAATAGAATAGAATAGAATAGAATAGAATAGAATAGAATAGAATAGAATAGAATAGAATAGAATAGAATAGAATAGAATAGAATAGAATAGAATAGAATAGAATAGAATAGAATAGAATAGAATAGAATAGAATAGAATAGAATAGAATAGAATAGAATAGAATAGAATAGAATAGAATAGAATAGAATAGAATAGAATAGAATAGAATAGAATAGAATAGAATAGAATAGAATAGAATAGAATAGAATAGAACAGAATAGAATAGAATAGAATAGAATAGAATAGAATAGAATAGAATAGAATAGAATAGAATAGAATAGAATAGAATAGAATAGAATAGAATAGAATAGAATAGAATAGAATAGAATAGAATAGAATAGAATAGAATAGAATAGAATAGAATAGAATAGAATAGAATAGAATAGAATAGAATAGAATAGAATAGAATAGAATAGAATAGAATAGAATAGAATAGAATAGAATAGAATAGAATAGAATAGAATAGAATAGAATAGAATAGAAAAGAATAGAATAGAATAGAATAGAATAGAATAGAATAGAATAGAATAGAATAGAATAGAATAGAATAGAATAGAATAGAATAGAATAGAATAGAATAGAATAGAATAGAATAGAATAGAATAGAATAGAATAGAATGGAATAGAATGGAATAGAATGGAATAGAATAGAATAGAAATGAAAATAAATAAATTGTCAGGCGGTTTAATGGAACGAAATTAAAGACGTACTTCAAAATAACTTTGAGATACAATAGATTAAGTTGTGACGAACTATTTGATCACCTCAGAGCCACAGTTTTTAAAATAACTAGCATAGACCGTTTCGATGAAATTATGAGGAAACCTAGGCTTCTTAATAATAAAACTTTATTTGTTCTTGGACAAGAACTAAGTGCACGAATGTGGTCGCTCAAAATAACTCACGCACAGTCCTCGATATATCATATTTAAATCCGAAATTCCTGAACCCATGAAAACCATTTACTTTCGAAAGACCAATGAAGCCGGATATGCTTATCTGAGAGTAGACAATCAGCAATTTTCCATGCGAAACAGATTTGAGCAAAAACCTTCGGAAAATTCAGAAAGCAAATCGAATTTCAATCGTAACAGACACAATTTCCAACAACGCAATTTCAATTCACGCAATTCTAATCAACATTTAATTAGAATCCACAACATAGCTCAAATTTCAACCGCATTAGGCAAAATGTTGCCCTTCAAAACAGAGATAATAACCAACCTAACCAATTGCTATTACCCAAACCCATGGATGTAAACCAACACGAAATAACTGATAATATAAATTTTCATTATACCGCCTCGGGGAACTTCATATACAAAAGTAAAAACAAAACTAGGACACATACTACTAATAGTGGATTCAGGCGCAAGACTCAAGTTTAAATCCTGGTATTTGCCATCGAAAATAGATTCAGAAAATAAGTCCCATTTACATAAATACTTTGCAACATAAAATCTTTTTGAACGAAATAGCAAAAATTGCTGCTTTAGAAGAATGCGGATAATATAATTAAATTTAGAGAGCGCATATTCACTCTTTTTGTCAAAAGCAAAGATGGCGACAAGACAGAATGACATGTAACTTAAGCAAATACCTTGCTAATAATATAGAATTAGATTTTCATAACGCAAATTTTAATATAATCGAAGAAAAGGAATACAAACGACTAAAAGAACAGATCAGAATTCAACACCTTAATCTTGAAGAAACAGTTAAGCTTTTGCTAGTTATAAACAAATATTCAGATATTTTTTATCAGGAGAATACCAAATACCAGGAAACATAAAATTCCAAATAAAGCTCCCCCGACTCTAAGTGGAGCGGCACTGTCATCTAGTGATGAGGCCCGCTACTTAGGTCTAATAAGTACTAGACAGAAAACTAAGTTGGAAGGCAAATGTCGAAGATAGAGTAAAAAGAACGACAATAGCACTCTACTCTTGTAAACAGATGATAGGACTAAGTTGGGGTCTTTCCCCATCTGTCGTATATTGGCTTTACACAGCAATTGTCAGACCAAGCCTAACATACGGCATACTATTATGGTGGCCGGCTTTAGATAAGTTATACATTTGAAGAACCATGGTACATGTACAAAGAATGGCCAGTCTTTGCATCTGCGGGGCTTAACCTTTTACCAATAGAGCAATTCGCTAAGCAAACAGCTGCCAAAGCAGCTCTCAGACTAAGAGAAATCGGCCTACTCAGAACGAACCAAAGGGGACACTCTTCAATTTTAGAAAAATTTCACTGCATTCCTGGCACAACGGATTTCTGTAAGACCAAGGATATCAACTTAAATAAATCCTTTGTCACAGTATTTCTTTCCAAAGAGGAATGGGATAACGGGACTATTGTTAAGAAAAATGATATAAACATCTACACAGATGGCTCAAAACTAGACAACAAAGTAGGTGGAGGGGTTTACTCCGATAAACTCGGAGTATGCCAATCATTTCGCCTACCTGATCAGTGTATTTCAGGCGGAAGTCACTGCCATAAAAGAGGGACTTACGGTAATAAAAGCGAGAGTATTATCCACAAATGAAGTCTTCACTTACTCGGACAGTCAAGCGGCAATAAAAGCGCTTGAATCCTAAACACAGTTGTCAAAAACAGTTTTAGAATGTTTTAAACTTCTAAATGACGTATCTTAGTGTTACAAAGTGCACCTTATCTGGGCGCCAGGATACGGGAATATAGCAGCTCTTGCTCGAACGGGTGCAACGCTCGATCTCAAACCGGATAAGGCGCAGATACCCATGCCTATAGCCACTTGTAAATTTCTTATAGTCAGGGAAACCATCAAAAAGGTAAATACAATCTGGCAAAACCTCACAACATGCGAACTAAGCAGACAGACATGGCCGAACTGGAACAGCGGTCGATCGAAGATCTTGTTAAGATTTAACAGAGAAGTTATAAGAAAAATCATAGGGGTTTTAACTGGTCATTATTTAATAGGCAGCCATGCTAGAAGGTTAGGACTGCCGTACTTTGATTTCTGTAGAAGCTGTCTTAATACAGAAGAAGAGGAAACAGTCAGACACCTTTTATGTGAGTGTGAAAGCTTAGTTATGAGAAGGCTGCGCACTCTTGATACAGCATTTTTAACCGATGTAGCGGGCATAGCCCATCTAAAACTAAAGAAGCTCTGCTCGTTTATTAAAGTTCCCGAATGGTTTGAAAAGGAACACGTAGGGTAAGGATAAGCTCCAGTGGTATCACAATGGAGCTGCGAAAGGTCTAAGTGTGTCTTTATGACAACGACCCAACCTACCTACCTACCAAATTGAGTTTTACATCCACGGTTAAACATCAAATTAGGAGTACTAAAAACATACCAATCTTTACTAAATTGTAAGGATATCCATTAATTAACAAGAAGTAGAGAAATAAATTGAAGACATGCTTGAAAATGAGATAATAAGACACAGTAATTACCTATATTCAGCTCCCATATGGATTATAGCGAAAAAAACTGATGCCAATGACTCATGAATAATATCCTTAAAGATTTCATAAACAAAATTAGCTTGGTTTGTTTGGATGGCATTGCTATTTTTTCTACTACTCTACATCAGTTCCATTAAAATGATTTTTAACCACTTAAGGCAAATTTTAAAGTGCAATGGGATAAATCGGAATTAAAAAAAAAATTTTACCACAAACGGTGGTAAAAAGGCAAAAAGAAAAAGAATTTGTCAAAAAATTCCCAGTCCCTGAAACTCCTAAACAAAGTAAAAAATTCCTTGGTTTAACCGGCTACTATAGGAAATTTATAAAGGATTACTCTTTATTCGCTAAACCCCTGACTAAGTATTTGAACAAGGATGCAAAAATAAATACTTCTGACCTGCAATATCTAAAAGGCTTCAATACTCTTAAAACATTGTTTCTTTACGACCCTATTCTGCCTTAGGTGCAATACTTTCACAGGTTAACCACCCCATTTGTTACGCGGGTCGCACTCTTAATGATCATGAAACTAACTATAGAAAACGAGCTGATACCAATAGTCTGCGCAACTAAATATTTTAGACCCTATTTTGCATAGCAAATTGCTAATCAAAACTGATCATAACCCCTTAACATGGCTTTTTCCTTTAAGGAATCTACAAACTCGTTAAATTACTTGAATTCGACTGTGAAATAAAATATAAAAAAGGAACGAAAAATAATAACGCAAACGGGCTATCTTGTATTGAGCATGTTTCTCTGAACATAATGAATTAGAATCCGATCCTTTAACCATTAAAGGAACTTCGTCTCCACTAAATCTATTTAAAAATTAGGTAATTATAAAAAATTATATCAGGATCCGTAAGGATAAAAAAGAAGTTAATTTTTAAAAATTAAAGGAAAATTATAAAAAATTAAGGAGTTAGATAGAAATACCACTATTACCCTACTTAAAAACTATTTTAATCCTGCTCAACTAAACGTAATTTTATTAGATGACGTATTTTACAACATTTTTAAGACCACTTACGAAGAATTATTCTCTAATAATACAGGTTTTGGAATCATAATATGTATGTTTTACCCTATTAGAAGATACAGAGGATGAAAATAAATTAAGTGAAATTATTGAGAAAGAACATTTAGATGAAAACCATTTTCGAAGAATTAAAGACCCAAATCTACAACCCTAAACTAAAATTAAGGATAACGCAATTAATACATAACTGTGAAATTTTGTAAGTTAGAGCCTCGTGAAATTATTCACATTGATATCTTCTACACATTAGGAAAACAAATTTTTATGACAATAATTGATAAATTTACAAATTTTTGGTATCTCATATAATTAATGGAAGGACTTGGCCAGATTTCAAAACCAAACTATCTTTATCTTAACAATTACGGTAAAATCGGAAAAATTATCCTAACACTTACGGTAAAATTTCAAAGCTATACGAATGCAACAGTACCACACCTCAAATACAATATATGCGATTAATGAACATTAGCTTTAGATTAGACTTTTACGACATGATGAAAAGACAGATTAAAATATTACAAAACACATGTTAAAGAAAATAAGAAATATCAGCATAAAAAGCTAGACATTGAAAACCCTTCTACATCCTTTCAGAGGACACCCTGGATTTTGGCGATTACATTTTTAACGACTATCTAGGCACAGCATATCGAAACCAAGGCATTATTAGATACTATAAGTAAAAAGTTTGCGATATTAAAAGGAAAAGTAGATAACTTAAGTCCACACTTTAGAAAAAAAAACAGGACTGATAAACGTACTAGGGAAAGGACTAAATTTTATTGCAGGTGCTATGGACAATGACGATGAACTTGAAATAACCAACTCACTAAATCACTATATAAAAACGAAGAATTCTTGACAAAAACAAATTAACAACGTCACTTTCGTCAACCACTTCATATCCTCCCAAATACAAAAAATTACCGACCAAAAGCAAATTCTAATTTCTAGCAAACTAGGAATAATTCCCACAGACATTCTAACAAACACAGAGTTTGACTTGACATATGACTTTGGCAGTTACACAAATATTAACATTGCCGTCGCACGATATATAATATCGTAATAATTCTCCAAAGCCCTCAATACTCAAAGGAAATTCTATCGATTATTATATTTGAATCAATTCCAAATGTAAACATGACATCAATTATATTGAATACTTACGAAATACTGATAGATTCCAAGAATAATAGTTTTGATGTAACCGTTAAAGAAAATCTTAAGAAAAATTTAATTAAAATTTCTAATGAATGTATGTCAAATATATTAACTACGAGGAAGCACATCGCGATATGCGAAAGTTAGACGAATCAGTCGTAATAGAAATTCTACCTGGTATATCTGTATATTATATACAGGGTTATTCAATAGGTGCGCTTCAACTTTTTTCCGATAGGGAGGGCGAACGACGCAATATTTTTTATTTTTCGCTTGTCATTTGTAAACTTCATTAGTATACATTTCATCATGGAATGCTACACACTTGAGCAACGATTGCAAATCGTGCAAATTTTTTATGAAAATAATCGTTCTGTTGCTGCTACTTTAAGAGCATTACGGCCATTTTACGGTCCATTTAACAAGCCGTCCCGTTTTGGGGTTATGTGAAGTCATTGGTCTACAGTAACAAGCCGGCGACGATTTGTGAACTCAGAGCCAATATTGAACGCGAAATTGCTGGAATTTCGGCCGATTTATGCAAAAGAGTGGTCGAAAATTGGGTTCAACGATTGGAATTCGTAAAACGTGCACGCGGTGGTCATGCAAAAGAAATCGAATTTCATACTTAAATGTATATGTTCAAACTCGATAATAAAAAAAAATTAGTTAAAAAAGTCAAACCGTTTGTGTTTTAGTCAAAAAAATTCAAAAGTTGAAGCGCTCTTACTGAAAAACCCTATATAAAAATTCAGCCGTTTTTCGCGTTATGATGAACTTTACGGAGAATGGCTAAACCGATTTTAACCAAACTTTGCCACATTGAAGAGACACATGTGGAGAAGGTTTGTGTTTTGAAATTTTAAAAATCGGATACCAGGGTCTCGAGAAATAGGCCAAAACGTGGACCCGGGTAACCCTAGGATGTGTTTGTACAATATGGGTAGCAAATGGAAGCTGTTGATGATTTCTATAGTATAGAGTATTTTTCATACCGTTCCCTGACTAGAGTCTCGAGAAATAGGCCAAAACGTGGACCCGGGTAACCCTAGGATGTGTTTGTACAATATGGGTAGCAAATGGAAGCTGTTGATGATTTCTATAGTATAGAGTATTTTTCATACCGTTCCCTGACTAGAGTCTCGAGATATAGGTCAAAACGTGGACCCGGGTAACCCTAGGATGTGTTTGTACAATATGGGTAGCAAATGGAAGCTGTTGGTGAATGCTTTAGTTCAGAGTATTCTTCATGCCACTCCATGACTGGGGTCTCGAGGTATAGGTCAAAACGTGGACCCGGGTAACCTTTGGTTGTGTATGTACAATATGGGTATCAAATGAAAGCTGTTGATAAGTGCTTTAATACGGGGTAATTTTCTTACCTATTGATGACTAGGGTCTCGAAATATATGCCAAAAAGTGGACCCGCCGTTACTTTGCACCGAATTAAACCAAACTTACAAACATTGTTAAGTAAGTATTGAAAATGGGTTTCGTAAAGTTTGGTTGTAATTCGGAACACCGGCAACGCGTACAGCGTTCTTTTGAACCAGCCATAATGTCGTTTACTTATTCAACGCTTGGGGCAGAACTGAACTGTCAAATTGACAGTGTGAGTTACAATGTGTCAATATATCTTTCTGATTTGGACTCCATAAGGAGAAGACGTAAGTGCAAAGTGTAAACATTTTTTGTGAATTTTTTTGGAGTGGCTTTTGGAACAGTGAATAATTTCTTACGAAATTTGAGAATTTAATGTGAAATCCGAATGTTCAAATGGAATTATGTTTTGTGGATTTATTTTTTCGTTCATATGCGACAAGCTACGATACACCATGAGTGAAAAAAATGTTAAAAAAAAATGAAAAAAAAGAAATTGTTAAAGGATGCAAAAGAAGAGCGCGAAAAATGCGTAACTTTGATGAAAAAATTAATAGTCTTATCATGCAATTTGTCAACAGTTTTCAGAAGAAAAGAGATGATTTAAGAAAATCACAACAAAATAAAATAATCCTGACCATGCGGACTTAGGCTTTTAAACACATATGCATCGAAAATATAATCCACAAAATTGAAAACAAAAACATGTTTTAAAATCTTAGAATACCATAATTACAATCATGTTTATTACAGTACAAATGCCAAGACAATCACGTAATCATATTGGTCGTTCGACAAATAATAATAGGCGCATGAGAAATGTCCGGAATAACGCGACATCAGAAGAACGTCAAGAACAAAATGAAGTAGTCAAACGATTGATGAATAATGTTATCCAAGCAACTATTTTAATTGGGAAATTCAAGAATGAAGACGTTCTAATACCAAGAATTCCAATGATTCCACCTAAATTGCCATTTGAATTCAAGCGTTTACAACTGCTCATTCGTTTAGCATTTGCAATAACTATCAATAAATCACAAGGATAAACTTTAGAAATATGCGGGATGAGTTTAGAAGAACCAGTATTCACCCATGGTCAACTATACGTTGGCTGTTCACGTGTTGGGAAGCCAACAACATTATATATTTACTCAAAAACAAATAGAAAAACATAAAATATTGTTTATGCCAAAGCGCTTGAATATGGAATAAAGAAATAAATAATACGAAAACCATATCTATTCTATTTTAGTGGGCCCAGCGAAGCGGGCCGGGTTTGCTAGTATATCTATATACATATATAAAAATTCAGCCGTTTTTCGCGTTGTGATGAACTTTACGGAGAATGGCTCAACCGATTTTAACCAAACTTTGCCACATTGAAGATACACATTGTAACTATGTTTGGTTAAAATCTCCTTTACTTCTTCGTCAACACACAGTATACACGAGGCAGCGTTCTTTTTACGCGTGTGGTTGTTATTGTAAACGGTTGCATTGAGCGTACATTTTACTCACATATGTACAAGTTAACGC
Source organism: Anastrepha obliqua (assembly GCF_027943255.1). Lineage (NCBI taxonomy): Eukaryota > Metazoa > Arthropoda > Insecta > Diptera > Tephritidae > Anastrepha > Anastrepha obliqua. Next base: position 39,429,120 of record NC_072897.1, on the reverse strand, counting down.
AGCAGTATTTATGCCTAAATTTTCATTCCATTACATACATTTCAATGGAATGCAAAGATACATACATACATACACATATATTCATACAGCTGTAGCTGACCGCCTGCAATAATTAATCGTAATACAATGCTGCTGTGACTAACTTAACACTTTGCTTAAATACTTCTTCTTTACACCCACACTTCGGAATAACCGAAGCAAAACCATTAGCTCAACGAACCTGAACAGGTCGTCGCTAAAAAAGTACTTAAGCAAGGCCGTTTTCTTAGAAGATTACCAAAGGTTATCAGTAATAGCGCATAGTGAAAGTAAGTGTTAAAACTAACAAGAAAGTGTTTTATTTGGTAAAGTGTTCAAGTGAAGCAGTTTCCAGGCATCAACCAAAGAGATAAAAAAAGTGCGTCAGAAATATTTAAGAGAAGACATTGTTTTCACATTTTCCAACGATATTTTCACGAAAAATTTACAAAATATACATTATAATAATTTTGCAAACGATTGATAACAAGTGAAACAGTGAATAAATGGTGTGAAAAATGCACACAACAGAAACCGGCGAAAATAATAAATATTTTTGAAGTTTTTACTTAAGATATTTAAGAAAAGAGATTGTTTTCACACTTTCCGTAGATATTTTCAAGAAAAATTTCAAAAATATATATTATTTTTGCTGATCATTTCCCATTTCTGTTCTGTGTAATTTTCATTTCAACGCGTGCTCACAGTTCAATTATATTTTTAAAAGATGGCGCTAACGGTATGTTAATTTGAATTCCAGTTTAAAAACAAGAAAAGTAGCAATCAAGAGCTCAGAGTGACATAAAGAAGACCACTTTGATTAGGTAAAAGAAATGCCAAGAGGTAGAAGACATGATAACATCGGACGTAATACACCACGAAATACACATAGAAATGTGCAAAATCACAGACAAAATGAAAGTGAGGAAAATCATGCTGATAGATTAAGTCAACAAAGAGATCGTACTAGGTCACGTTCTCAAAATCGGCCAATAAATATCAATTCTGTAAATTTGAATGGTGCAGCATTTCAATATAATCCACAACTTGATTATTCATCTCACAAATACGTTGTCATTGGAAGTATGGATAAAATTTGCGGATTTTGTCAAGCATTGAAATTCAAAACTGAAACACCAGGCATGTGTTGCGCTGCAGGAAAAGTTCGTTTACCAGACATACAATATCCGCCCGAACCATTAGCTACATTATTATCGGGAACATCACCCGATTCCAAACATTTTCTTGAAAAAATCTCCACATATAATTCCTGTTTTCAAATGACAACTTTTGGTGCTGGAAAAATTATAACCGATAACTTCATGCCAACGTTCAAGGTAATACATAAACTTCAACGTTCAACAACATTCGCTGACACATCTAATGAATCATTAGATTTTATGGGTACAAATTATGGCTTTTTTCAGATTCAAAGGCAAGCATATCACTTAATAGGTTCATTACTACCACTACCCGATCAAGAGTAAAAATTTTTGCAAATTTATTTCATTAATGACAACGACGATGAACTTGAAGCACGGTGTGCATTTTCCAGAAATATAAACAGAGTCATTATGAGAGAGTTACAAGATTTATTACACACACACAATGTTTTGGTGCAAAGTTTTAAAACAACAATCGAAAGATTGTCATCTGATAATCATAAAATTAAAATTGATGCAAATAAAACGCCTGCCGGCGAACATCGTGGAAGATACAATCAACCAACTTCAAGCAACGAGGTTGCAATTGTTATATCTGGAGATGAATTTCAACCAAGAGATATTGTTTTGCAAAGAAGAAATGATACACTGCAACGTGTTAATGAAACGCATTGAAAATATGATGCATTACAATATCCTCTTATGTTCTGTCGAGGTGAAGATGGTTATTCGGTTGATATAAAACAATTAAATCCAGCAAATGGTCAAGAAACAAATAAAACTGTAAGCGCAATGAATTATTATGCATACAAAATCATGATAAGAGAAAATCAAGAGAATCACATTTTAAAATGTCGTAAATTATTTCATCAGTATATTGTTGACATGTATGAAAATAGAAACAGAACGATTGAATTACATTAGATTCAACCAAAGAAAATTACGCTGTGACGAATACATACATTTACGAGATGCAATTAACAACGATACCAACGTTAATAACATTGGTCAAATGGTAATATTACCTTCATCTTATACAGGCAGTCCAAGGTATATGCATGAATACGCCCAAGATGCAATGTGTTATGTCAGAGATTATGGTCGACCAGACTTATTCATAACTTTCACATGCAATCCGAAATGGGATGATATTAAGAATCATTTATATACTGGGCATTCAGTTACTGATAGGCATGACATTACTGCAAGAGTGTTTAGACGAAAGCTACAGTCTCTAATGGATTTCATTGTAAAACATAAAGTTTACGGAGATGTACAATGTTTCATGTATTCTGTGGAATGGCAAAAAAGAGGCTTGCCTCATGCGCATATTTTGATTTGGTTAAAACAAAAACTAACCACAGATAAAATTGATCATATTATATGTGCTGAAATTCCAGATATAAATGAAGATAGAGAATTACATACTACTGTAACCAAAAACATGATTCATGGACCGTGTGGTACGTTAAATCAAAATTCTAGATGTATGGTTGATGGAAAATGTTCAAAAAACTACCCAAGGCAATTAATTGCTGAAACAATGACTGGAAATGATGGATATCCATTGTACCGTAGAAGATCACCAGAAGATAATGGAAAAAAGTCACTGTGAAAATAAATAATCAAGATGTGGACGTGTTAACACCTCGCTCTCGAGTGCAACCTCCTTAAAGTGGTAAATCTTTAATTTAAAAAATCTTTAGTTCGCGAAATAGACGCTTTAACGTGCTAAACACAACTTAGTATTGTTATTAAAAACAAAAACACAACAACATAAGTGAAATAAATAATATAAAAAAATATAAAAACAACGATAAAAACAAAATTAGAATGCCAGTAGAGCGCACTCCACCCCGTGAACGGAGTATACCGCTATCTACCGCGCAAACAACAAATTCAAGTCAGTGCTCAACGCACAATACAAGAATGCAAATGCAAAATGAAAAAAAAGACTTTGTGCAATCACAGTTAAAAAGAAACCGAGATAAACAATCACCAAACAAACTTGAACTCTCAAACAATAACAAAAAACAAAAGAACAAAATGCAAACCTCTACACAAACAACTCTACAAGAGTATTGGTTAGGCAACCCAGCCTCATCAAATAGGTTCGATATCTTGGATGTAGATAACGGACCAAATATCAATGAGCCAGAAAGCAACCCAGCAGAAAAAGACCCAGGTACGCAGCGTGCACAAAAACCACCACCAATATATGTACAACATGTAGAAAATGTGTGCACCCTAACAAATGCATTGAATTCCCTGCCAAATAATAAATTTGAAATAAAAGTTCTTAGCCGAAACGAAATTAAAATCCAACCGAAAGAAACAACACATTACACAAAAATAATAGACTTACTAAAACAAAAAAAAAACAAAATTTTATACATTTAGACCAAAAGAGCAACAAGGGTTTAGAGTATTTTTACGACAGATGCATCACTCGACTCCTATCGAAGACATAAAAAATGAACTTTTTGAACTAATATAGGTCATGAAACAACAAATATTCACAACGTACAAATTAAAAACGCTTCGGGTATAAAACAACCTCTGTCACTATTTTCAATTGAACTAAAATTAAATGAAAACAATAAAGACATATACAGTATAACTCATCTACTCCACTGTAAAATTAGTTTTGAGCCACCACGTCAAAAAAGAACAATTCCTCAATGTACAAACTGTCAGAGATACGGACATACAAAAAACTACTGTATGGTAGATCCAGTCTGCGTTAAATGTGCTGGTAAACACAAGACAAATATGTGTAAAATTAAGAACAAAGCGGAAACAGACCAAATTAAATGTGCTCATTGTGGCGAAAACCATACAGCTAATTATAGAGGCTGCGAAATCTACAAAAAACTCCAAGTACAAAGATATCCGACACTACGCAAAAAAGAAATTCACGCCGCACAAGAACAAGGCAATAATGAACATCACCAGGAAAATCTCGGCACTAATACAAATCAAACCCTTATACCAGGCGTTTCTTATGCACAAGCAGCATCAACGAAAACATTAACAACATTTAACAACTCTAATAGTACCACATCAAGTACAGATGATTTAACTGAACTTAAAACTATGATGAAACAATTGATAACACAAATGGCCACCATGATGAACATTGTAACCATACTGGTATCGAAGCTAGATGGTCGCACTAAGTAAAATAAAAATAGCAATTTGGAACGCAAACGGACTTACGCGCCACGAACTAGAACTCAAGACTTTTATTCTAGACAAAGCAATTGATATTATGCTAATATCCGAGACTCATGCAACTCATAAAACTTTTGTAAATATACCCAATTACAACATACACTACACAAATCACCCAGATAACAAGGCTCACGGAGGAACTGCAATAATCATCAAAAAAACAATTAAATACCACGAACTTGATGGTTATAGAAAAAATAACATACAAGCAACGACAGTTTCAATAAATAGCTCAAATGGACCAATAACAATATCAGCAGTATACTGTCCGCCAAAATTCAATAACACAAAAGATCAATACCTGGAATATTTAAACGGACTAGGAAGTCGATATATCGCTGGAGGTGACTACAATGCAAAAAATTCTATTTGGGGATCAAGGTTAACAACTTCGAAAGGCCGAAAATTACTAGACGCTATAAGAGAAAATAATGCACACTTCATAAGCACCGGAGAGCCGACGTACTGGCCTACAGATATCAGAAAACAACCAGATTTAATTGATTTATGTATTGTTAAAAATATTCCACAATCCCATGTCACCATTAAGTCATGTTTGGAGCTATCATCGGATCATTCCCCCCTTCTAATGACAATTCTTGGATCTCTGCACCAACAAACTTTTAGAGGACTATATAATAATAAAACAGACTGGAATTATTTCCGACAAAGTGTGGAAGCACAATTGACTATAAATATTTCATTGAAAACGGAAAACGAGATTGACTCAGCAATAGCTTTTTTCAACGATTCCATCATCAAAGCCCTCACCCTTTCGACACCAAATATAAAAATTCAACAAAAAGAGTCTGTTCCAATACATATCAAACAAAAAATTCAACAAAAAAGGAAACTCCGTAAAAAGTGGCAAATTACTAAACATCCCGAAGATAAGGCAAAACTTAACAAATCAACAACCGAATTAAAAACATTATTAAAACAACACCAGGATAAAAAGCTTGAGAATTACATACATAACTTGGGGGCCACGGCAGTTAACAATTATTCCCTATGGAAAGCAACTAAAAACTTAGTCAAAGCAGTTCCACATAAACCTCCCATCAAAACACATCACGGAACTTGGGCAAAGACCAATAAAGAGAAGGCAAACACACTAGCTGAACACTTTAAAACAATATTCTCAAACGAAAAAGACAACCAGCACATTGAACAAAATGTAAATACGAGTAACCCAGAAAAGAGAATGAAAATGACAACCTCAGCAGAAATCAGATATCATTTGAAAAATCTGAACAGTAAAAAAGCACCGGGCTTCGATCTAATAAATGGTAAAATACTAAAAGAATTACCTGATGTAGCAATTACATATATACGACAAATTTTCAACAGCATATTAAGGACACAATGCTTCCCACGCCTCTGGAAAGTTGCACAAATAACGGCAATCCCCAAACCAGGTAAAAGTGCATCAGAAATGACATCATATCGCCCTATCAGTCTCTTGCCCATTCTTTCAAAAGTGTTTGAAAAAATACTCTTTGCCAGATTAGACAAAATTCTGATAGAAAAAAATATAATACCAAGCCATCAATTTGGATTTAGACGACAACATTCAACTGTGCAACAAGTCCACAGAGTTATAAACAAAATATTAAATGATATGGAAAATAAAAGGTTCTGCATAGCTGTCTACCTGGATATTGCAAAAGCTTTTGACAGGGTTTGGCATAAAGGACTACTACATAAGCTCAGCCAAATATTACCACGGAATCACTTCACCATTCTCAAAAGTTATCTGGAAAACCGACATTTCTTTATAAAGTTCGAAGACGAATGCTCAAGCATGATGCAAATGACAGCAGGAGTACCCCAAGGTAGTGTCCTAGGGCCTCTATTGTACCTGATATTTACAGCAGATATACCGATACCAACCACAAAAAATTGCATGATAGCCACATTCGCGGATGACACGGTTTTAATGGCATCGGATAAAATAGAAAAAAACGCGACTGACATTCTTCAACAAACAATAAATAACACCGTATCATGGTTCGATAATTGGGGAATAGAAGTCAACAAAGATAAAACGGTACAAGTAATATATACAAACAGAAAGCCTAAGAAACATAAATTAACAATAAAAAACAATGAAATAAAAATCCTTCCTAGTGCAAAGTACCTTGACATAACTATAGATGAAAAACTAAATTGGAAACGACATATACAAAACAAACGAAATGAAATCAAAAACAAGTTCAGACAATTATATTGGCTGTTGGCTAAAAATTCAAAACTAAGCCTTAACAACAAAGCAGTGATATATAAATCTATAATCTCACCCATTTGGAAATATGGCATTGAAATCTGGGGCATAGCAAAAAAAACCAATATCAAAATAATTCAAAGGACGCAATCTAAAATACTTCGAACAATAACAAAAGCAGGCTGGTATATACCAAACGACGTGATCCACAGCGACCTCAATATCGACACAATAGATGACACAATTAGAAAATATAGCATCAAGCATATAAAACGACTAACAATTCATCAAAATGAACAAATGCGCAAACTACCACAATCGGAGAAAGCGGGAAAACGAAGATTAAAACGATTAACTCCAACAGAACTCACAATTTAACAAAACAATAAAGAAAAACAAAAATAATAATAATAATAAATAATAATAATAAATAATAGTAATAATTAATAATAATAATAATTATAACACAGAAAATAATATAATGTAGCATAATCTGAAGCAAAATTGAATGTTTATCTAGCATTGGTTAGAGAACAAAGAATTCCAATACTACTTTAAAAATAATTACTTATTGTTAAAATTTAACAGATTGTAATTTAAAAAGGGAAATAATAAAAAAAAAAAAAAAAAAAAAAAGATGTGGAGATCGATAACCGTTGGATAGTTCCGTATTCCAAATTTTTATCGAAAACATTTAACGCACATATAAATGTTGAATATTGTAACTCCGTAAAATCCATCAAATACATATGCAAATATATCAATAAAGGAAGTGACATGGCAGTATTTGGAGTTGTAAATCGAAATGATGAAATTACTAATTACCAAATGTTAAGATACATTAGTAGCAACGAAGCAGTTTGGAGAATATTATCGTTTCCGATCATGATCGCCATCCAGCTGTTATTCATTTGTCAGTCCATTTAGAAAATGAACAAAGTGTTTATTTCACTGAAAATACTGCTCCACAAATGGCCGAACGACCACTAGCAACAACACTAACTGCATTTTTCAACTTATATGAAACAGATTCATTTGCAAGAACATTGCTTTATTCAAATGTTCCTAAATATTATACTTGGAATGCATCATCAAGGTCCTGGGTACGAAGGCAACGAGGAATACCTGTAGATGGATATCCAGGTGTTCATTTGGGTGATGCAATCGGACGACTTTACACTGTGCATCCAAGTAAAGTGGAATGTTTCTATTTACGTTTACTCTTAGTTGATATTCCCGGCCCAAGATCATTCGAAAGTTTGAAACGAGTTAATGGTCATCTTTGTTGTACTTATCAGCAAGCATGCAAACAATTGAATTTGCTTCAAAATGATAATCAGTGGGATGCAACTCTTATGGATGCATGTGCAACAAGTTCGCCACACAAAATAAGAACACTATTTGCCATCATTATTGCTACATGTTTCCCAGCAAACCCAAAAGAATTGTGGAGTACTTACCAAGAATACATGACAGAAGATATCCTACATCAAGTACGTCGCATTACTGCAAATCCAAATTTGAATTATACAGATGAATTATATAATGAGACATTAATTAAAATCGAAGACTTTTGCCTGATGATTGCAAATAAAACTCTGAGTAAGTTAGGTATGATCGCACCAAATCGTCCGATGCATGATGCATGCAATGCAGAATTAAGACGTGAAAAAGAATATGATCGAAATGATCTGAACACATTTGTAACAACAAACCTACCAAAATTAAACACAGAACAAAGGCAGGCATATGACACAATTATAGACATTCTTAGATGCACCAGGTGGGAGTGGAAAAATGTTTTTGTTGTCGTTAATTTTGGCCACCATTCGATCACAGAATAATATTGCATTGGCTTTGGCATCATCTGGAATAGCGGCAACTTTATTGGACGGCGGTCGCACTGCACATTCTGCATTAAAGTTACCATTAAATATGCAAGTAAATGAAGAACCAACTTGCAACATTTCTAAAAATTCTGGAATGGGAAAGGTTTTACAATCATGTAAAATTATTGTATGGGATGAATGTACGATGGCTCATAAAAAATCACTGGAAGCCTTAAATAGAACACTGAAAGATTTTCGAAATAACACAAACATATTTGGTGGTGCACTAATTCTATTGGCCGGTAATTTTCGACAAACTTTGCCTGTTATTCCCAAATCAACAGCAGCTGATGAATTGAGAGCGTGCCTTAAATCTTCTAATCTGTGGAGATATGTTCAAAAACTCACATTAACTACTAATGTTCGTGTGCAGTTACAGAATGATCCAACAGCTGCTGAATTTTCCGAACATTTGTTGCAAATTGGAAATGGACGAAAGCCAATTGATAAGAATACAGGCATGATCACACTTCCAAATAATTTTTGTACCGTAACAGAATCAAGAGTACAATTAGTGCAAAATGTATTCCCAAATATTGCACAAAACTATCGAAATCAAGATTGGCTAAGCGAGAGAGCTATATAACCTGCCAAAAATGTCAATGTCAATGAAATCAATGCCAGTATTTTGACTCAAATTCCAGGTGAAGTGGTCACCTATAAATCAATTGATTCAATCACTAATCCCGACAATGTAGTGAATTATCCAATTGAATTTTTGAATTCACTTAATTTGCCTGGCTTGCCACCACATCGTTTGCAATTGAAAGTCGGCGCAGTGATCATTATGTTGCGAAATATCAATCAGCCGAAACTATGCAATGGGACAAGATTAGCAGTGAAACGGACAATGAACAATGTAATTGAAGCAACAATTTTGAAAGGCAAATTTAAAGGTGAAGATGTTTTGATTCCGCGCATTCCAATGATTTCAACAGATTTGCCTTTTGATTTTAAGCGACTTCAATTTCCCATTCGCCTTGCTTTTGCTATTACAATCAATAAGTCTCAAGATCAAACACTTCAATTATGTGGAATTGACCTAACTTATCCATGCTTTGGACATGGGCAACTATATGTAGGATGTTCTCGAGTATGGAAACCATCGTTACTTTATATTTATACACCGCATGAAAATAAAACCAAAAGTTTTGTGTATCAGAAGGCTTTAGAATAAGTTGTTAGTTTACAATCGTTAGAGTAAGTCACTAAAATGAATAAAACATTGTTATTAGAATAAGTCACAAAATAATGGCCGAGCATGAATTAAATGATGAAACAAGAAAAAAAAAACAAAGAACACTTTTCATTTATATTTTTCTTTCACCCAGCGAAGCGGGTGAGAGTCCGCTAGTATATATTATATATATATATAATTGGCGCGTACACACTTTTTGGGTATTTGGCCGAGCTCCTCCTTCTATTTGTGGCGTGCGTCTTGATGTTGTTCCACAAATGGAGGGACCTACAGTTTCCAGCCGACTCCGAACGGCAGATATTTTTTATGAGGAGCTTTTTCATGGCAGAAATACACTCGGAGGTTTGCCATTGCCTGCCGAGCGGCGACCGCTATTAGAAAAATGTTTTTCTTAATTTTGGTGTTTCACCGAAATTCGAACCAACGTTCTCTCTGTGAATTCCGAATGGTAATCACGCACCAACCCATTCAGCTACGGCGGCCGCCTGGTATACTAATATTTTAAAACTTCTATTTCAAAGTCGAGCATAATTGTAACAAAACCGATATCAGAATAAAAGGAAACTTTTCATTAAGATTTGCAAATAGTGAAATTAATGCAATCAACAGAACCTTTAGTAATGTTCAACTAAAATCTTACGATCAATTTAATCTACCTAACGTTATAACAAAAATCAAAGAAAATTTGAATACTCCAATTTAAAGCTAGAATCATTATATTTAGAATAAATTAAACATATAAAATATATCGAACAAATTCAATATCAAACAAAGAAATCGAATTTCATTAACGTAAGCATAAACATAATAATTGTTCTTACCATCATAATGCTAACGATATGAAAAAATAAAAAAAAACCGTCTGTATCGAATATTTCGTCGGAGCATCAAACTAATGGTGTGAGTGTTATAGTGAAGCCCTTAAGTATAGTAACATAATACTTATTCATACTCGTATAATACATTCTTAGTAATCATAACTGTAACTAATTGTTTTTAAAACATATTAATTGCACAAATATTGAACTCGAATTTGCATTCCAGTTTTATGTACTAAGCTATTTTTTGGTTTATATGTACTAAGCTATTTCTCTTGCATTTTTGTTATTTTCCTATGCCTTTATACTACCTTGCTTTGTTCTTCATTTCTTTTAATTGCAATCATTTTTGTTTATGTTGTTATTGTATTTGATACAATTTTGTAGTAGCACCTTCATCAGGTCGGTGCACTGGACTTAAACTTCAGTACAGTTGGACTATGTTAGGAATATTCTGGAGAAATCAGGTGTTGACGTAATCTGTATCTCAGAGACGTGGTTTAACCCTAGCGTTTCTGACTTTTGTTATAACAATTCTAACTTTAACACGATACATAATGACAGAACAATGAAAAGATGTTGTAATTTATTGCAAGTCTATTCCAAAAATGAGACCTTTAGCTGTATTAAATCAAACGGAAACGGAATTTATCATATCGGAAATTTCAGGCAGTGTCACTAAAATATTAGTGTCCTGCGTGTTTCTTCTTCTTAATTGGCGCGATAACTGCTTAAGCTATGTTGGCCGAGTTTAACAAAGAGCGCCAGTCGTTTCTTTCTCGTGCTAATCGAGGCCAATTGGACACACCAAGTGAAGCCAAGTCCTTCTCCATCTGATCTTTCCAACGTAGAGGAGGCCATCCTTTTCCTCTACTACCACCAGCATCGAATACTTTACGACCTAACGCAGCCGAAGTAGCCGCTGGATCTTTATCCACTGTGCTATGTCGTCGTAAAGCTCATACGCTCATCTTGCACAGAATCTTTCTGTCAAATACTCCAAGCGTCGCTTTATCGGATGTTGTCATCGTCCACGCTTCTGCGCCGTACGTTAGGACGAGTATGAAGAGAGTCTTGTAGAGTGTTTGTTTTGTTCGTCGATAGAGGACTTTACTACTCAGTTGCCTACTTAGTCCAAAGTAGCACTTGTTGGCAAGAGAGATTCTACGTTGGATTTCAAGACTGACATTGTTATCGGTGTTAATGCTGGTTCCTAAGTACACGAAGTCTTTTACAACCTCGAAATCATAGCTGTCAACAGTGACGTGAGTGCCGATACGCGAGTGTGCCTACTGTTTATTTGATGACAGGAAGTACTTTCTTTTGTCCTCGTTCACCACCAGACCCATTCACTTTGCCCCTTTATCCAGTTTGGAGAAAATAGAACTAACAGCGCGGTTGTTAAGGGCGATGATGTCAATATCATCGGCATACGCCATCAATTGTACGCTCTTATAAAAATCTGTGCCCGAGCGATTAAGTCTTGCGGCTCGTACGACAGTCCCTCGGCGCCCACGACTTTGTTGTTCTTTAGCCGCGTTATCGCTTTTCCCACCTCGTCATGGTCGGGTAGCGGAACGACAATTCCGTCGTCAACGATTGGGGTATCGGGATCTTCACATTCTCTGTGACATGCGCAGCTATCACAGTTTAACAAGTTCGAGAAGTGTTCCCTCCAGAATTTAAATATGCTCTGGATGTCAGTCACCAGATCGCCGTTTTTGTTCTTACAGGAAAGCGCCCCGGTTTTAAAACCTTGCATGACATTCCTCGTCATACCAACTGTTTTTTCGGGCTCGCCGGAATCCGATTTCTTTTTCGGCGGCGGTACTTAGAGTACGAGAAGTGCTGTTCCGTTGCTCGTGCCAGCCGGTTTGTCGGGCAGTACTCTCTGAGAGCAGGAGTGAGAGTCGAGTGGCGAATCTTCTGGCTGTCTGTTGTGTTTGCAGCTTTTCTTTTCGATGTCGAACCCTCTTTGCGTAGTTTGATGTACGTTTTTTGCTGCGCAGAGGCGTGTGCGTAGTTTGGCTGCAACAAGGCAATGATCTGAGTTGATGTTGGGTGCTCGGATTGTACGTACATCTAAAACACTGGGAGCGTTACTACCAGCTTTCGCGCCCCGGCGAAGTCGATCAGCCTTTGTCCCTTACCGGATGTTTCGTTGTGCAGGCTGAATTTTCCGACTGTGGGACCAAATATTCCCTCCTGCGTGTTTAACCCTCATAAATTTGGAATGTTCGATTCGTTTTTTGTTGAGTTATTTATGTGTTTTTAATTGATTATGAGCGTGATGTTATATGTGGTGCCACTGTACTGTTTATCATCCATCATGTCCCCGTCCATACTGTTTGGGCTTTGAATAGCTATTGTGTATGGTATAATAAAAGTCCGTTTAGCTTTAAAAACTCGAAACAAATTGTATACAAAATGGATAAGAACCACATTGGCTATGCAAGAAATAAAGTTACCGCCATTATAAGAAATGCAAAGTAGACTTTAAAGATTTATGGCATAATTTCAAAAACCTGAATGTGCATGGAAAATTTAAGTCTGAATGTAAACTTAATCCTGAAACCCTTAATGACTATTTTAATAGCTCCTGCAAAGGCAGAAATTATTCTCTAGTTCAAAATTTTACTAGAAATTTCGATTTAGATGATAACTTTCAATTTGATGCTAATTAGAAGTTTTCATATCTGTCATGGGTACCATGGGAATACCATTGGAGAGCATGGAATGTCTTTGAAATTTGTGAAACTTCTGATTTCATTTATTCTAGGCACTCTAACAAATATTATTAAGCACTACTTTATGTTCTCCAACAGAGTGGAAAAAAGGTTGTCATCATTCCTGTAGCCAAAAAGAGCAATGCCACTAGCCCTAGTTATTGTAAACCTGCAAACATTTTGCCAGCCTTTTCAATGGTGTGCGAGTCGCTGATGACAAGGCAAATTTCATCATTTGTTCGGGAAAATAATTTATTGTCCCCACTGTAGTCTGGGGTTAGATCTAAGCAAAGCTGCTCTACGGCCATAATAAAAATGCTTGATGAGATAAGGATGTAGTTGATGGCCTACCTTTTCTTTATCTTCGGGATTTCCCTAAGACATTTGACTCGGTAAATCATGAGCTTTGTTGCAAAAAGCTTGAGCACTTTTTAGGATTTTCTTATAGTTCCGTCAAGGTTATGAGCAGCTACTTTCCAGGAAGAGCTCAAAATGTGATGTGCAAGGTTTCGTCTTTGGTCCTCCTTTATTCAGACTTTTGGACTGACTATTCTCTGTGTGCCAGTTTGCCAATGTTTATGCTTATGCTGATGATATTCAAGATATTAAATTTTATTTGTCCAGTAGAATTGGTTTCGTTGATTACTTGTGTTTTAAAATTAATAGTGACTTTTATGCAATTTCACAATTTGCCAAGGATGAGTGACTAAGCCTTAATCCGGCCAAGTCATATGTATTGCCCATTAGTAACAGTTTAGTACATATGTATTTAAGATATTCTAAAATTGTTTAGATAGAGGTAGATTAAAAATTTCAGTGTGGCTTACGCCATTAGAGACTCGAAGAAATCTACCTAGTATACACATTGAACCACACAGCACGTACTCTGAGCTCATGTACCTATAGTAAGTTTGGCTGTATTTCATCTTACAAAATTGATGTTGCGTTTAATAATGTTACGCGTTACATCTATTGTCTCAAAAAAAAAAAAAACTACAATATAATGCACCATTTTTAATTATTTGGCGGCTAGAAATTATACAAGTATATAATGGCGAAAGCGCCATCATTATCGAAGATGAGGATGAGTTCCGCTACTTCGGTAGCCAAATCTCAAGGTGGCAGATGTCAAACAATTGCAGATGTGGCAGCTCGTATTTGTAAAGTATGCAGAGGTCGCCCTCGTCAAACTTGGATCTCCCATGAGAGTCCTTCCGCCACCACCTGGAACTAAATCAAACACATAGCGGCGAACAGAAAACGTTGAAGAACGTTATGATCTTTTTCCCCACTAATTTGCTTATTTCATGCTTCATAGTCTCTCTGCCGTGAAATAGGCAACAATGGGACCACTAAGAGATGACTACGCTCTACTGGTCTTGGATAGTGGCTTGGAGTTGGTTAAGATGGTGATTCATCCAGAATCCAACCAGCGCTTCCGCACCATTTTGTGGCCTCGTTACCATCTTGCTTAACAGTTATTTACAGCAAGACTATATCCAGTATGTGCGGTTTAAGAACCTTATTAGGTTGTTGCCAGACAGTTGTTCTAGACTTTCGAACAGCGGTTGGGGCAGGGTTAACATTCTGTCCTTCCATAGGGCAGGGCATTCACAGAGGAAATGGAAGATTGTTACCTCTTTCTTCTTTTGTTTACAACAATGACAGTATGTGTTTTGAGAGATGCCCATTTTGGCTGCTTGTTCTCCGATAGACCAAAAGCCAGTTATGACTGCCGTTAGCCTACAGGCGTCCCGTCACTTCATGTTTATCAATGACGACGATTGCTTGAGATGGGCCATTATGTTCTGCTAATTTTGCATTTAATCTGGTCTCTCCATCTATAATCCGCGATCCGGAGGTATTTTAGGGAAATGGTATTCTTGACTGCGCCTAATGGTGTGAATACCGATTCTGTAAGAGCGTTATTCATGGCAGATCCCACCCTTGGCAGTTCATCATAAGTTTTTTCTTTCAAGCGACCCGCTTCGTTTCACCTAAATGCCCTCATGGTTGCCGGGATTGGAGTGGGACCCTAGAATGAAAATAACAAAACAGGTGCCATAATTTCAGGGCTGAACCCAAAGAGGGTCTCACTTTAGATTGGAGGGGCAAAATCACCTCTTCACTTGGGCGTAAGCCCAGCGGTCGCAGTTTTTAGGAATGATAAAGCGGTGGAATCGACGAGGGGAATCGAGTCCGTGGGGAGTCTGATGGGATGAGAATCGACTTCCAACTTAAATTTAGAGGATTCAAGTGGGAATCCGCTCTTGATAGGTAGGACACCTGTGTAGTTTGTAACTTTTGAAATGAGGTCCCTTTCTTTCAGTTTTATTATAATTATTTCTTGCGTGACAATTATGTCTGATCGTTTTATGCAGACTGACAAAAAACTACTAATATATATCATACAAAAAAAGTGGTGCCGTTTTCTGCACTGTTGAAACTTGCAAAATCTCGAACGTGTCTGCCGTTATTTTTGCAATCGCAAATATTTGTTTGGGTTTTCCATTCAGTTTCTCTATAATTATTTTCGTTGGGTTTCTCTGTTGTTTTCTTTCGCAGTTGTTTATTTCCTTTCTTTCTCCGGTGAATGAACCGGCTAACCATAGCCTAAAGAGAGATCCTATATTATGTGAAGCGTGAATATGGAACGGAGCTACTGCTAATGTTTTGTTGTCTCTATTAGCTTGTTTGATATATTGGTTGTGCAGCAAAGTATGGATATGGAAATAATCGATCCCTTTCCTTTTAAGAAGCCGTAATAGTCGCAGATTATACCGCACTAAAGGTGGAACCTGTAAAGATGAAACCTGTGAAGATGAAGGGTCCTCCCACAGTTTTCCAGATGTTTTGGGGGCCTCCCTACGGGGGTTTTCTATTAGGCCTAAGCGGTAGGTAGGGAAAAGTACTGGCCTTGGCGTGCAGGAGAGGATTGGCGAAGATGATTATTCCTCAGACAAATCTGCACCACTCTAGGGCGATGTACGCCAATCTATTACTCCTCCTTGAGCAAGGGGAAGCTTATATAGTCCTGATGCAGGAGCCGCAGTTGACTTGGTAGGACGAAAAGCTGACGGCTCTTAGCAGGATAGGAAAATCAAGATTCTGTATGCTCATGACCAAAGAACTGAATGCCTTTATTTTCCCTAATTTCATAAACGAAGACATTGTTAATGTTGGCTTCAAGGGCCACGCCGGAAAGCTATAGCTGATGACCTCAGACGGTGCTAAGAGAAGTCCTGGCTGAACTGAGACAAAGGAAAACCGACGTCTTCTTAGGTTCTGCGCGAATTCATACCGCCCCTGCTGGGAATTTCTTATGATAATGCGAATGTTGAGTCACTTTTTGAATTAATTTTAAACAAAGACTTGTTTATTTGCAACATCTTTTATTACGGCAGCCAGCGAAGAGGTACTTGGCCTTACTGTGGCCTCTTCTAATGGACAACTGAGCAGTCTGAGCCTAGAGCATCATGCCGACGACTATTTAATAGGTGTTATAGTGTTTGATATATGAGTCGGGATGTTGGGCGAAGTGCGGCGAGGAGGCGATATATGTAGTACGACAAGCTGCGAAAGTGCACCAATCCTTTTTTGCAACTGTGCCGTCTGGTTTTGCCCATTAGCTTATTTAGGCCCTTCAAGTCACTTGGTTCGCTGGAAGAGCTGGAGAGAAAGGGCCGCGAGGTTGTTGCCTACGTGGATTATGTGGCATTAGTATTTAGAGGAAAGTTTATAGATACTCTTTATAATTTAATACTGGGATATCTAAACGCAGTTGTAAGTTGGACCGCGGATTACGGTCAATCGGTGAAACCTCTCAAGGTCTCTCTCTGACAGAAGGCTAACGGGGAGACCCAACATTGAGGAGCGGATAAGAAAGGCAATAAACGCTTTATGTGGATGTTTAGGCGCATAAGATGAGTCTTCTCACCTAGAGTTTGACAGCGTAATAATAGTATTATTAAGACCATTCTGTTGTATAAGGTCCTTATCAAGTGAAACTCACTGGATAGGACGGCATCGGTGAAGAAGCTGGGGAGAGGTCTGTTTTCATTGTTTTCGTACTCATCGTTGGACACGGCCCGGTAAACCTGTTCACGGAGGATGGCTCGAAGTTGGAGGGAAGGCTTAGCGGAGGAGTATCCTCCGCGGAGCTCTCCATCAGACTCAAGTTAAGGTTACTCGACCACTTGCCAGGAAGGGGTCGACAGAACCGGTTTCAGCTGCCCCCCTCGCAGACATCGGTGTCCCTTTGTCTTTCTAGGAAAAGCGCAAGACAAATGGAAGTCTGTATCATCGTGCGCTATTTCGAAAACACTATGGCCTCAATACGATAGAAATAGAACGCTTAGGGTGATGGAAATCCCTCGCCATTCAATTTCCAAACTCATTGCGGTGTTCACTGGTCACTGGGTGATCGGTACTCATGCGGAGAAGCTTGGAATTCCGTACAACCACTATTGCAGAAGCTGTGGGAATCCTACAGACAAAGAGACTGTTGAACATTTCCTCTGCAAATGTCCAGCTCTGGCGGCTAAGCGCTTGAGATTCCTTAGCGAGCCCTTTGGGGATGACTTGAAGAAATTCTCCAGCCTAGATCCCTTTTCTCTCCTCCACTACATCAACAGCACTGGGTGGCTGTAGAAGGTTTTCTCTTCCCATAACTTTTCTTTGCACAGGTAATGGTCCACATTATGGTATCGAAACGGCACGTAAGTGTTACTTGAAGTGTGCCTCTGTCACTCTTGCCCTTTTACCTACCCTACCTACCTACCTACTCGACCACTGTAGTATGCTCCAAGTGGAGGTAGATGCCATCAAAGAAGCGGATTATTGGCTGTTCACTTGTGTCATAAGTGTCAAGGATGTAAATATCTACAACGACAGCCAAGCGGACTCGTAATAATTCCTGGCTACACGGGCAACTATGTTGTAGTTTCCCACGTAATGAGAGGATTGGGATCACATTGATTAGCTGTGGCCTGCTCCTGGAAATATGATCTTCGCATCAATTCAGGGATCGGAGGCACGTGAAGGATCTAAGGTTAACAAAGTCTCTCCTCATGAATTTTATAACTGCTCTAATAGGGCTGACCAGGAGGTATAACTACATGCTCTGAGACTCGGTATTACTTAGAGTACTTTTTGCGTTAACTTTATAAGGGATGAGGTGCAATCATCTCAGCATCCTTCTTCTTAAATTTAAGTATCTTGACTCTTATTTCTTTGAAATGCTCGCTGATATTAGCAGGATATTAGCAACCTGATGAACTTCATTAGCAGCTTGAAGCTGTTAACACAATCGTAACTCAGTCACCGTTCCTTCGTCAATCAATTAACCTTATCTCGGGGCAATCAATTAACCTTATCTAACCTACTCCATACCAGTGAAAGTTACGTACCTGTTTATTTTTTCAAGTTCTTCTACAGAAAAACTTTTAAGTAAATATTCAACGCTCTTGTTTTTTATTCTCCGTGACGACTCACAAAATTCCTCTTTCGCCAGTCTTCCCCGCTACTTTTACTAAAAGTATTGATATATTTACGTTGGAATCAATGAGAGAAGAATTTAATTAAGCCAACTAGAACTTTTTGTGGAACTTATATCTAATACGGTCTCTTTAATGAAAAAAATACGTTTCCATCAATACGAAAGGCGTAAATATACGAGGTGTGTTCAAAAAGTATCACGAATTTTGAATTTTAGCAGGTTACGTACATTCGAATTTCAATTTTTTTGTCGCGATATGTTGGTACTCATGTCTCTCACTTATGCCGACGAGTTCGGCCTTTTTGAATGTTCAGTTAATTGTTGACAGCTGCTTTGCTTGCACGTGTCTCGGCACGTCCTCGATTTTTACCTATTCAAAAAGATGGATCAAAGAACCTGTTTGTGTTAAAAACGAAACGGATGCATTCCGAATGTTGACTGTGTTGGCCAATCGTCGAATCACCGTTGCTGAGTACGTAGACATATCGATTGGCTCGTGCCGTTAAATTTTTTTCAATGATTTGGGCATGAGACGGGTAGCCGCAAAATTCGTACCAAAACTGCTCAATTTCGAAGCAGCATCGCCTGAACATTGCTGATGAGATGTTGGACTCGGTCCACGACGACCAAAATTTGCTCCAGAGGGTCATAGCTGGTGACGAATCGTAGGTTTATGGTTATGACGTGGATACCAAAGCTTGATCATTTCAATGGAAGCTGGCGCACGAACCAAGACCGAAAAAAGCGCGCCAAGTTCGGTCGAATGTAAAAGTTTTGCTCACCGTTTTCTTCGATCGCAGGGGCGTGTTGTATCATGAGTTCTTACCACAGAGTAAAATGGTCAATAAGGAATATTACCTGCAAGTTATGCGCAAACTGCGCGAAGCTCTCCGCCAGAAACGCCCGGATTTGCGGAAGAACAAAAATTGGATCTTGCATCACGATAACGCCCCTGTTCACACACCGTTGCTTGTGTGCGACTGTTTGGCCAAAAACAACACACTAATGATGCCACACCCACCGTATTCCCTAGATCTGGCCCCCTGTGACCTTCTCTTGTTCCCGAAACTGAAAGGGCCCATGAAAGGGCGACGCTACGGTACGATTGACGAGATAAAGACGGCATCGAAGGAGAAGCTGAACAAGATAAAAAAATGATTTTTTGAAGTGCTTCCAAGATTGGAAAAAACGTTGACACAAGTGCATAAAATCTCATGGGGATTACTTTGAAGGGGACAAAATAGATATTAATGAATAAATAAATAATTTTGAAAAACACAAAATTCACCATACTTTTTGAACACACCTCGTATGTTATGTAAGTGTGCTTCAGCATTATGAACTGAACAGATGAGTATTATAGTCCGGGAACCAGGCGTCGATTTTGGACTGCGTTCTTATACCGTTAAATTCTTGACTAAACTTGTGATTTAGCTTTCATGAATAACAAAAGTGAACGTCAGCTGGCGCACCTGCGGTGGGTGTGATTGTGAGAGGGTACGAAACGTGTCGAAAAAAATTTCTACCAACTTATTTTATACCGGCTGAAATTTTTTTCATGTATTGCTGACATTTAGTAGAATACAAAATAATAGTCAGCTGTGCGGTAGAGGGGGTAAAACACGTTAGCTGAACTTGTAAAATAAATTAAAAAGTAAAACTACTTTATGCCGATTGAAATTTTGTTACATAACTTTGGGCACATATGAAAATATAATAATGATGTTCAGCTGCGTTTATAGCGGTGGGAACCGTCAGCCGAAACAAGAATGTATCATTGCGTTCATACATCTCGGCGGCGCGCGGAATTTTCAATCTACAAACAATAAAAGGTCGCAAGGCAGCATATCTTGGACATATCGTGAGAAACAGCAAATACCACATGTTACAATTAATACTAGAAGGAAAAATTGAAGGGAAACGATGCGTTGGTCGGAAGCAATTATCAGGGTTACGATATATAAGGCATTGGACGTGCATATGTTGCAGAATTGTGGGATGCAGCTAAAAATAGGGATATTGATAAAGAAATTGTAAATAATATAAATTACTATGTTTTGAGTAATGTATTTAATTAAATAACAAAAAGATATAAAATATTGTATGATCGTTATACATTCGTAAACGAATAAACAATACAAAAGAAGAAGAAAAAAAGTGTAAGTGCTGTCTGTAGTTAGAGCAGCAGCATAAAACTTGGAGGCGACCCGAGCACTACTTCTGAAATTATTCAATTGTGCTCCAGCTACCGGTACTATTATACTACCTCTCTGCTCTCCTCTTGCTTTGCTAATACACCCATAGCTACTACTTGGGCACCGTTCGTTTCTGCTTTGGTAGATGAATTTTTTGTGTGTTATCGCGGTATTACATTGAAATTATAATCGACAAATTATTTAGTGTAAGTTGTGGGTATGATTGAATACAATTTAAAATAATGTTATTTGCAATTTCTTGTTAAAAAATTCCATACTTAACGAACTCATCTATTGATATCTTGACTATTTTTTTAACGTTTTATTTATTTATATATGCCTATAATTTGACAAATACTGCTTTATCACATTCTAAGTCATATCATACCACCGTAATCAAAAAATTCTAGAAACAACCGCCAGGTGACGCTCTAAGTCCACTAATTTGAGTTCTGTGTTTTTTTGTGTGTGAATTTGCTTGGCATTTGTAAATTTTACACCATCAGGAGTAAATGCGATTGTTTACAGTTTTAAAAACGGATTTGGCATTGCAACAGCGAGTTTGTATTAAATTTTGCGTTAAAAATGAACTCAATTGTGCGAAAACCTTAGAAATGTTGGGAGCCTGTTTCGATAATGATACTTTAAACTAAACAGCCGCTTACGAATTGCATGAACGCTTCACAAGAGATCGTGAATCCATCGAGGACTATGAACTAAGTGGCAGGCCGTCGACATCGAAAACTGAGAAAAACATCTATAAAGTGAAAGAAAAGTTGATTGCTTATGGACCGGGTCAAGATATTGTAGTTAATGATTTCAAATGAAGTTGGTCTCAAAGGACCTGAATTTCATGCAAAAAAGACTAAGTGGCAGGCCGATATAACCAAATACAGGATTTCCGAAGCTGAATCCGACTCAACATTCATCAAACGCACCATTACTGGAAACGAGACGTGGGCTTATGAGTACCAAGGCCAAAACAATCACGTCGTTTTCAGTCAAAAAAGAGAGCGTAAACCGTAAACATGGTTTTCGTTGATTACAACGGTAAAAAAAGTGACTTTTGGGTATACAACTAGTGAATTTTGAAACATGATAACGCACCGCCGCACAGTGCATCTCTATCCCAGAATTTTTGACCAACTACGAAACGAATACAATCCAACGACCATCGAATTCCTGATGTGGGTCCGTGCGATTTTTTTCTTTCGGGAACGCGTTTTAACAGGCGAAATTTTGCATATGTATACATATACGTACATACATATGTATATGCGCACACTAACAAAGCAGAAGAGAACGTAAATTCATAGAGAAGACTCAGGAACGAATGAGCAGCTTAAATGTCAAATGCTAACAAAACGCGGCTAAGAATTTTTTATTATTTCACCACAGCCTTTGAAAATTTAACATAAGAGAGTTAACATAGCGGAACGTAGTCAACAGAAATAAATATAGCGTTTGCATTGAAATGTAAAATGCCATGATTTGGTGTTAGGCAAAAAAAATTAACAGCAGACTTCAATATTTTTCTTTCATGAGTAAAGCCATGTCAAGTGATCCTCGAAAATTTCACTAAGTCACGGATTTTAGGGCAAGATGTCTCGTTGTGTAGTCATGGTCAAGGTCATGTTCAGTTTGCGCGGTCCCTCAAGCCGCCGCGCGACCGATCAGCCGGTGGCAACAATGCCACCGTCGAGCGCATCAAGTTACAAAACAGTCAATATCTCGGAAATGGAGTAAAAGTACAAAATTCTATTTTCAGATTATTTAAGGTAAGCGTTTTCCGCACAATTATGCGTAAGTCCGATTGTTTAACAGCGTGAAGAAAACATGAAAAAATGCAACTGATTACAAAAATTTATTATTTATTTATCTATTTGTCACAATAAAAAGAGCTATTAACACTTGAAAAATAGTACAAACAATACTTGAATGGTATGCAAAATTTCACGTCATTATCTATTGTAGTTTTGGAGTAATTAATTTTTCAATTTAATTTTGCTTAAAACTTTAATTGTTAATAACAATTGCTAAAATTGGAATTTGCGCGAAATATTTATAGAACAGCGTTGTAGTTGACTACACAACGAGACATCTTGCCCTAAAATCCGTGACTTAGTAAAATTTTCGAGGATCACTTGACATGGCTTTACTCTCATGCTTATTTGCCGTCGGCATTTTGCATGCGCAAATGGATTATTTCTTGTGAGATGAATAAATTAATTCTAAATATTTATGTACTATATATGCATGCATGAATGAGAAATTTTAAGTATATAATTAACTAAATTGTATGGATATTAAGTATTAAGTTCTCGCTGTTTTTATTTTATGAAAATACAACTATATTCTGAAAAAATGGTTACAAGTGAATCGTTGAAAGTATTACCCATCGCTGGCTACTACTTTTTCCCATCTTTCTGGTAGATCTCGTATACCGTCGTGGTAAAACTCTTCATCTTTTGAGGCTATCCACGGACCAACCCATTTTTTGATGTCTTCATATAAATGGAACTGCTGGTAAGCTAGACCATGTGCCGTCGATCGGAACAGGTGATAATCGGACGCGCAACATCTGGAGAATATGGCGGGTGGGGTAGTATTTCCCATTTTCGTGTTTCCAGGTAGGCTTTAACGGGTTTGGCAACGTGAGGACGAGCGTTGTCATGCTGTAGAATCACTTTTTCATGCCTCTCCACGTATTGCGGCAGCTTCTCGCGCAGTGCTCGGCTCAATCGCATCAATTAAAGTCGATACCGATCCCCAGTGATGGTTTCGCTTAGTTTTAACAGTTCATAATAAATAACACCAACTTGGTCCCAGCAAATACATAGCATAACCTTCGCAGCGTGAATATTCGGCCGGGACGACGGCGTGGAAGCATGACCGGGTAGTCCCCATCACTTTCTTTTCTTTGGATTGCTATAATGAATCCATTTTTCATCACCCGTCACGATGCGATGAAGAAAACCCTTACGTTTTTGCCGCTGGAGCAGTTGTCCACAGGCGAAAAAACGTCTTTGGTTTTAACTCATAAGAACCAAAGTCTCCTGTTGCTGAATCATTCCCAAAGCATGCAATCGCTAGGAAATGGATAGGCGGGTAACTCCTAATACTGAAGCAAACTCTTCCTGCGTTTGACACGGATCTTCATTGAGGAATGCCTCCAATTCAGTGTCTTCGAAAGTTTTCGGCCGTCCTTCACGCGGACGGTTTCACTTAAAGCAGCATCTCCATAAATTTTTGTAGCTCTCGATGCGCTTCAGCCGCCGTGTTTTCAAATGAAAGAGGAAAATCAAGACTTCCCGCAAATGACGATTATTTGGCACAAAATCAGACATTTTCACAAAACCAAAAGTATATGATACCAAAACAAAATCACTAATGTGTCTAAGCTTGGTTTATGACCTTTTGGTTATGTTAGAATCGACTAGCACACACTGCTGGCGGTATCTATTGACACACAGCGAGAACTTAGTAGCACACCTAATATACCCGTATTATAAAAATTATTTCAATATATCCACATAAAAAATTAACTTTGTAAACCATTCATTTACATCAAGTGTTAGTATTCAATAATATGTTGTAATTTTTAAAGTTTATGTAGATATGTATATTCATATACTACAAAGTGCTGAATGCAGATAACATCTCTCTTCTTAATTGGCGCTATAACCGCTTACGCGATTTTGGCCGAGATTAACAAAGAGCGCCAGTCGTTTCTTTCTCGTGCTAACCGGCGCCAATTGGACACACCAAGTGAAGCCAAGTCCTTCTCCACCTGATCTTTCCAACGCAGAGGAGGCCTTCCTCTTCCTCTGCTACCACCAGCTGGTACCGCATCAAATACTTTCAAAGCCGGAGCGTTTGTATCCATTCGGACGACATGACCCAGCCAACGAAGCCGCTGGATCTTTATTCGCTGCGCTATGTCTATGTCGTCGTAAAGCTCATACAGCTCATCGTTCCATCGTCTGCGATATTCGCCGTTGCCAACGTGCAAAGGTCCAAAAATCTTACGCAGAATCTTTCTCTCGAACACTCCAAGCGTCGCTTCATCGGATGTTGTCATCGTCCAAGCTTCTGCGCCATACGTTAGGACGGGCATGATGAGAGTCTTGTAGAGTGTTAGTTTTGTTCGTCGAGAGAGGACTTTACTGCTCAATTGCCTACTTAGTCCAAAGTAGCACTTGTTGGCAAGAGAGATTCTACGTTGGATTTCAAGGCTGACATTGTTATCGGTGTTAATGCTGGTTCCTAAATACACGAAGTCTTTTACAACCTCAAAATTATAACTGTCCACAGTGACGTGGGTGCCGATACGCGAGTGCGCCGACTGTTTGTTTGAAGACAGGAGGTACTTCGTTTTGTCCTCATTCACCACCAAACCTATTCGCTTTGCCTCTTTATCCAGTTTGGAGAAGGCAGAACTAACAGCGCGGTTGTTAAGGCCGATGATGTCAATATCATCGGCATACGCCAACAATTGTACAGATAACATCTACCGTCCATTATTATGTGTTTCCAAAACTTAAATTCTGTGCAGAGCGACTACAAGAAGAAAATGCCTTAATAGACGTAGCCGTAGCGGCCATTGTTCTAGTTGCCATGGTGCTGAACAGTCTCAAATAGTCACGGCGGCGCTGAACATTTTCAACTATTGTACAGTACAAAAAAAATTCATCATGAAAAAATTCATTGATAAATTCAAGCTCATAGTTCTAGGAGCAAAGTATTTTCATTCATAAAACGAGTCGCCCATATGTCAATCCATATTCGACGAAAATAGTCAAGAATGGAATATTTCGCGTAGAAATATTTGCCAATATTTGGTAAACCTTGAATTTTTGTCAAGTCGAGTGGCCGCGGCTCCGTACATATGTATGCAGAGAACGTTAATGTATAGAGAAGTCTCAATGACTGGAAAGTAAGCAGTTTTCAGGGGCACTCGTTTTGCGCGCGTGGTACACCACAGCCACATTTTTCACCAAAAGTTAACAGCAAGGGGCTGAATTATGTAAATTTAGCAGCAGTCGATAAGAATTTGTTGGTGATTAGAAGCAAAGAATGTTAGGTAGCTTTTTAATATGACCTATATATTTGAATTTTCCAAATCATCCAAAATTATATACATATGTTAGGTCTGTCTGTCTGGTTCAGTAAAACTTTGTTGATCCCTTCAACTGAATCAAAATCCTCTATAGAAAACGCTTCATTACCAGGCGCACAGGAAGATGGCATATGCAAATGTAAATTTGTGAATTTATATACATTTGCGCATATGTATATGCTGTGTGTATGTATGCTCACCAGCCACAGCTCAAAATAAAACGGTAAAACTTCTCAAGAAATCCAGCGCGCATTCAAAGGCGCAGCGCACATTCATAGGCACAGCATTGTACATATACACATATTTACGTACATATATTGATGCATACATATGTACGAAGCCGCGGGCACTCCACTTGACAAAAATTCAAGATTTATCAAATAGTGGCAAATAATTCTACGCGAAATATTCCAATATTGACTATTTTCGAATTGTCGAGAAAATTGACATATGGGCGGCTCGTTTTATGAATGAAAGTTCTTGCTCTTAGAAGTATGAGCTCGAATTTATCAATGCATTTTTTGATGATGAGTTTTTGTTGTACAGTACAATAGTTGAAACTGTTCGGCGCCGCCGCGACTATTCAGCGCTATGGCAACTAGAATGATAGCCGCTACGCCTGCGTCTATGACTGCATTTTGTTCTTGTAGTCGCTAGGCGTATACGCATTTTGAGGAATAAAGTGAGTGCCTTGTGTGTGCGGTTGTATGTGCATGCATATGTGTATATTAATAAGCATTGTTTAGCTTGAATTCAATTCACATATTTATATTTGCATATGCCATCTTTCTGTGTGCCTGGTAATGAAGCGTTTTGTATACAGAATTTTTTGATTTGTTTGCAGGGATATGGGCACCATGTATGTACATGAATTTCAAAAGAAATTTGTTTTGCGTTTGTGAGGCAGGAATTTGATCATTCGGTTATTTACATGAAATATAAGGCGATGCTCGTGAGGTAGGTCATGTTGATTCAGTGCACACATATGCGTGCAACACTATATTTAATAAAGATGCAATTGAACTTAGTTGTCCCATATATGCAAATACGTTTCTTTGAAGTTTTCCTTTATTTATTTTAAAGTTTTATACTATCTAGAAAATGCATATGTACATACAAATGTATGTATATTATTATTCCCTGTAATAAAATGTAAATTGAAAAAAATTTGGTTTGCCAAAGGAACAAATAAATGCATATTCAAATGTAAATACATATGTCGATATACCAAAACACTTGTATGCTATGAATTAATTTCGACTCAAAAAATTAGTAAAAATTTTCATCAAATTTGTTAGTTTTACTTAGTTAGTTTAGTTTACTAAAACGCACATACCAAAATGTGAGAGGTAAATTAAATCAATCAATACGTTTATTTGCCATACTTCAATCAGTAGAGTAAGTTGAAACATTTTTACTTTTATCCAAGTCATTTTCTTTCAAGTCGTCTTCTGGAATTGATATTGAAAGAGAAACTTTGAAGAAATCTTGTCCTCCATCTGCCATTACTTTTATTTTTGATTGTTCAATATGTTCAATGTTTCAATTTTCAAAGACAAAGTCTACGAGTTCTGATGCAGTAGCATACACAACTGGTCTCTGTTTAATACCTGTTTCGAATTCGTAGAAACCTTCTTTATAAATGTGTTCCAGGATATTAGATTTTTCATACAAATGTTGATTGTAATTCTTGGGAACTGAGTTTCTACCAGCAGAACTACGAATGAAGTTAGCCAATTTTTTCATATCATTTGTAGACGATCCAGTATTAGCTTGGAAATTGTCTAATCTTTCGGCAGAAAATCTTAATTCTTTTTCTTTTTTTTTATTAAAAGTTACCCGAACCTTCGATCCCAGAGTATTTAACACGAGCTCATCTTTATCTTCGTTATCATTGTTGGATATTTTTTTTTTCAAAATTTTAGTTATTATTTGGTTCTGCTGTTTCTCGGGTAACTTTTGTACTATATTCAAAACATTCTTACGAGCATTAGAAGTAGAAGGACCTCTGCAAGAATGTGATATGCCTTTACCTATTTGTTGAAAACAACTGTTACATAACTCAGTAGAAGTTCTCGGTTTAGTTGCCTTTGCCTCATTTTTAGAAAGTAAATCTTTTTGTTGCGAAGTATCATCAAAACACTTGTTTACGTCAATGTTTATAGAGAAATCCCTAATTTGACCTCTTCCTTTTTTTTGTTTCTTATGACTCGTAACTCGTGCTGTTAGACAGATGTAACAATTACAGCCCAGCGTTCTTGTTTCTTTTGATAATTTAAGATCCTCGTAATTGGGCATAGTTGGACAAGGTCTTTTGAAAATATCATTTCAATATTCATTTACAGTTAGTCGGCAAGAGCTACATAAACTTTTTGGGAATTTACTATTATAAATATTAAATTCACCATTAATGTGCTTTTTTATAACTTCAATATGTTTTTCAGATAGCAAGAAATGATGGGAAGGTTTATTTTGGAAAATAATTTTTTTCCAACAAAGAGCGCATACTTTTGTGCGATTTTCTTCATGATCGCATTTATAAAGCGGATGCTGACTATTCATCCGACTATTCAGCTGACTATTCATTACTAATTAATCTTCTCATATAAGAATTTCTAAAACTAGAAAATACATTTGCCAGAAAACTCTAATATTAATAGTTTAAACTGTACTTTTTTATTGCGGGAAGCAGTGTTGCCAGAATCAATCGCAGCAGCGTACTAAAGCGATGATCAAAAAAGTAATAGATTGCTGTACTCCGTAATAGGAGTCTAAGCAAAATTAAAAAAAAAAACATTTTTCTAATAGCGGTCGCCATTTTTCTAATAGCGGCGGGCAATGGCAAACCTCCGAGTGTATTTCAGCCATGAAAAAGCTCCTCATAAAAAATATCTGCCGTTCGGAGTCGGCTTGAAACTGTAGGTCCCTCCATTTGTGGAACAACATCAAGACTCACACCACAAATAGGAAAAGGAGCTCGGCCAAACACCTAACAGAAGTCTAATTTTCGTTTAATAATAAATCTGCAAGACAAAATACGGATTATTTCTTATACATACATGTATATATTATTTTATATTAAATTCTTGTTCATGGTCCATTAAAAAAATAATCCGCAATTATTTCACGTGAGGAAATGTTCAGAAACAGTCACCTTTCCATACTGATGTATCAACAGGATTTCATTGACTAAAACGAAAATAAAACACTCACTATCACACTGACATGCTCATCACAGTGACAATTCTCGAACTGAATAAACTTCTAACAAAGCAGTAAAGCTCATTCAGAAAGGCAGAGTCAAATAAACGTCATAACACAGTCAGTAACACAGGATATCACTAATTAACATATATTCTTCCAACATTAGCGGGTTTAATATTTTAGGCCTTTATGGCCAATGCGCACGTTGCAAGTTGCAACGTGTTGTATCGTGTTGTTATACATATTCAAAATTGGCGATGTGCAGTAGCGGAGAAATTATTGTCAAAAGGGCGAATGAAACAAAAATATCTCCAGACATATGTCCTTTTAGTATACATCATGTTTACTTTTATGGCTGCTGCTCGCCCTCTCTCGTTAACAATGAGACTAACATACATAAGCAGCGATGGATAAAGAAGGTTTCCCAATACGTCTTTTATAAAACATTTTTTTCAAAATTTGGCTGAAATTGTAATTTAAAACATGAAACATTTTTTTCCTGTTTCCTCTTAGAATTGGAAATTGTAATAGATTTCATATGAAGTGCAGAGAACGTTAATGTATAGAGAAGTCTCAATGACAGGAACGTATGGAATTTCGAGGGGTACTCGTCTCGCGAAGACAATTTCACCATAGACACATTTTTCAACAAAAATTAACAGTGAGGGGCTGAATTATGTAAATTTAGCAGCAGTGATAAGAATTTCTTGGTGATTAGAAGCAAAGAATGTTAGGTAGCTTTTTAATATGACCTACATATATATTTGAATTTTTCCAAATCATCCAAAATTATATACATATGTAGTTAGTCTGTCTGTCTGGTGTCTGTAAAACTTTGTTCAATCCTTCAACTGAATCAAAATCCTCTATAGAAAACGCCTCATTACCAGGCGCACAGGAAGATGGCATATGCAAATGTAAATTTGTGAATTTATATACATATGCGCATATGTATATGTTGTGTGTATGTATGCTCACTAGCGACAGCTCAAAATAAAACGGTAGACTTCTCAAGAAATCCAGCGCGCACTCATAGGCGCTGCGCACATTCATAGGCACAGCATTGTACATATACACAAATTTACGTACATATATTGATGCATACATATGTACGAAGCCGCGGGCACTCGACTCAGAGAACGTTAAATATAGAGAAGCAGAGAACGTTAAATATAGAGAAGTCTCACGAGCTACGAATGGTGTGAATTGTCAAAAATGAAGTCTAACCGCGGCCGGTGTTTAACAGAGCTGAACTCTAACCGCGGCCGGGGTTTAACAGAGCTGATTGCAGTGAATTCTCTCTTTCTATATTGGCTCTGCACACAGAGAACGTTCTCTGCTTTTGCTTCTGTAGAAAATCAAATTGACGATTAGCCGACGGCATTTTGCAAAGAATTTGCTTGTTCATTTCTACATATGTTCCCTTGATGAATGAAAATTTATTCAACTAAATGATTATTGATGAATAATTTGAATATTTATTATATGCGCCAACATTTCAAATCAAAGTAACTTTAATATTTTGATTTAATTTAAAAAAATGCACTATAAAACGACCTCTCACATCTTGGTATGTGCATTTTAGTAAATTGAAAACTATACAAATTTGATGAAAATTTTTACATACAAGTGCTTTGGTATTTTGACATATGTATGTAAATATATGTATATCAATATATACATACATATGTATATGTATTATGTTAGCTATGTTTGTGCAAAAGTTCAATTGGATCTTCAATTCTTATAGTGTTACATATGTACATATGTATATATCATATTTACATTTGAATATGCATTCATTTGTTCCTTTGCAAACGAAATTTTTTTCAATTTAGATTTATTACATGGAATAATATATGTATGCATTTTATAGATAGTATAAAATTTTGAAATTTAAAATAAATAAAAGAAAACTTCAAAGAAACGTATGTATTTGCATATACATATATATTTGTTATTTTTGGACAAAAAGAAATTGGGCATTGTTATACATACATTTGTTTGAAATAAAATTGACCGACAGCATTTTGCAAGGCATTTGAGGCATTACGTTTTTATTTCTGTTCTGTAATTTTTCATCCACATCCTATTGCAGGAGGTATACAAGCATGGTTTGTATACAAGTTTTGATATTCAAAATAAATAAAAGAATAATTTTAACAAACCCAAGATATCCTCCATATTTACATATTTTATAGGATAAAAAAGCATATTCGTATGTTACCGTAAGTATGTATATTTGGATTAGTAACAAAATCTGTTTAAACTGTTTCTTACTACAAACATATGTATGTACATGTATGCATATACATGTAAGAAACAATTAAGCAAAAGTTCAATGTACTAAAGCAACCATGACCTACCTCACGTATTGGCATATTGATGCCCTATTGTATGTATGTCCGTACATACATATACATACATTCTCGACTCCCAGCAAAACTATGCTTATTAGTATATACATACATATGTATGTACATACAACAGCACACACAAAGCACTGGCTTTATGCCTCTGCACGCGTATGTTTCCAAAGCTAAAATTATAAGCCGAGCGACTGCAAGAACAAAATACATTCATAGGCGCAGTCGCAGCGGTCAGATTTTTTTAGTCGCAACGACGCTGAAAAATCCAAAATATTCTATAACACTAAGTTCGAGCTCATATGCTCATATGCCCATATGCCAATTTTCTCGCCAATTCGAAAATAGTCAATATTGTAATATTTCGCGTTGAATTATTTGCCAATATTTGGTAAATCTTCAATTTTTGTGAAGTCGAGTGGCCGCGGCTCCGTACATATGTATGCATCAATATATGTATGTAAATATGTGTTCTAAATTCTCGACAGCAATAGCAAATCGAAATATTCTGTCGAATGTGCTCGCAGCCTCATATGCAAGTATGTCTATGGCAGTTTGTATGCATGTATTTATGTAC
Organism: Anastrepha obliqua; assembly: GCF_027943255.1. Lineage (NCBI taxonomy): Eukaryota > Metazoa > Arthropoda > Insecta > Diptera > Tephritidae > Anastrepha > Anastrepha obliqua. Next base: position 39,396,892 of record NC_072897.1, on the reverse strand, counting down.
TATATATGTGTGTTTGCTTTTGCACGTCCATAGGAACGATTTTTCATATGCAGATATTTATTTTATTGAGCTGAACGAATATATTGATATTGTAATGAAATCCTGTCGAATTATATTATTGGTATATGTTTCTTTAAGTTCCTCTTACCAAATAAATATTATTATCCTTAAGAAAATGAAATACTAGTTTTTTTAATTTTAATTTTTTATTTTTATTCACAGAAATTTATGTATATGTATATTATATATATTACAATGCTATAAATAATAGGTAATTACATTTCCTGAAATGAAAAAAAAATATAAATAATTATTTTTATTCACAAGTAATTTAAGTATTCTTATATGTATATGTATATATATTACAATGCTATAAATAATAGGTATTTACATTTCCTGAAATGAAAAAAAAAAATATAAAATTGTGAAAGCACGAATTACGAAATTGTTCTCATACTATAACAATTTCTTACACGACTTCGATATTGACATCGATTAAGTCATTGCGATTTACCTGATTTTTAAAACACTACTCTCAATCCATCATGATTAAGAAAAAATTGTAGTGCTTAAAAATCTAGGCTCGGGTGCTAGCTGAAAGAGAAGAAAAAATAAAAAAGAAACCTGTAAAATATAATAAAAAATAGAAAAAACCTGAAACGGAAAATACTTGTAAAATATATAAATAAAAAAAACCTGAAATATAGAAAAGAGGAAAACCCTGAAATAAAATAATAGGTATCATCATATGCAAAAGATAGCTAATAGATTATTTATTACCTGGGTGAACGGCGAATCTCTTTTCGTGGGGCCCTGGCTTACAACCTACTTACAACCTACAGCCTTTTTAATTTATTTTGTAGTTTTCTTTCTTTGACTTTATTGACCTCATTTCGCAAGAGCTACTACTACTATTTTTACCTTACTTTCCTTTTAATACTTTATCTTTACTACTATCTGTAATTTTAATTTTAATTTTGATTTTACTGTTAATCTTTTTATGTAAACTATTCTTAAGGTCAATCATTGTAAAAATAACCTACGGTGGTATGTTTTGACTTTAATAATAATAAATAATAATAAATAAATAATATTTGCTTAAATTTAATCTAAAAACTCTTAGTTTTCCCTATTTCCCACTATTTATAGCACACTCTAGACTTCATAATCCGCATAAGCTGTTCAAATGCAAAGTTCAAAAACGGTTTGAGATAAAAAATTAATAAAAACAATTTTGCTTGATATTTTTCTGATTGGTTGTTTTGATTTTATTCAACAAGGCATAGCAACGGGTATTGTAATATTATGGTTATTAATAAAAAATTATTTTCTATGAAATATATGCACATACACATTCAAAAATAATTTAAATTTCTTAACTTCCTCCACTTTCCTGCCTCAAAACTCTAACGCTACCAGTTAGCAAACCTCACCCTCAATAAAACCTATCCACCCTAATATTATATCAAATGAATTTTCATGCAAATAAAGAGACAAAAAGCACCTGTAACCTAACTTTGGCACAAAACGGAAAGTTTCCAAAAAAAAAGCTCTTAATTCTCAAAAGCTGTTAAATTTCTGCAGTTGAGCATATTTCTGTTAACGTTCTCTGAAAAATGTCGCTGTTGTGTACCACGCGCGCAAAACGAGTACCCCTGAAAAGTGCTGCCATTTCAGTCATTGAGACTTCTCTCAGAGAACGTTAAATATAGAGAAGTCTCAATGACTGAAATGGCAGCACTTTTCAGGGGTACTCGTTTTGCGCGCGTGGTACACAACAGCGACATTTTTCAGAGAACGTTAACAGAAATATGCTCAACTGCAGAAATTTAACAGCTTTTGAGAATTAAGAGCTTTTTTTTGAAAACTTTCCGTTTTGTGCCAAAGTTAGGTTACAGGTGCTTTTCGTCTCTTTATTTGCATGAAAATTCATTTGATATAATATTAGGGTGGATAGGTTTTATTGCATACATTTGATATAATATTAGGGTGGATAGGTTTTATTGAGGGTGAGGTTTGCTAACTGGTAGCATTAGAGTTTTGAGGCAGGAAAGTGGAGGAAGTTAAGAAATTTAAATTATTTTTGAATGTGTATGTGCATATATTTCATAGAAAATAATTTTTTATTAATAACCATAATATTACAATACCCGTTGCTATGCCTTGTTGAATAAAATCAAAACAACCAATCAGAAAAATATCAAGCAAAATTATTTTTATTAATTTTCTATCTCAAACCGTTTTTGAACTTTGCATTTGAACAGCTTATGCGGATTATGAAGTCTAGAGTGTGCTATAAATAGTGGGAAATAGGGAAAACTAAGAGTTTTTAGATTAAATTTAAGCAAATATTATTTATTTATTATTATTTATTATTATTAAAGTCAAAACATACAACCGTAGGTTATTTTTACAATGATTGACCTTAAGAATAGTTTACATAAAAGGATTAACAGTAAAATCAAAATTTAAATTAAAATTACAGATAGTAGTAAAGATAAAGTATTAAAAGAAAGTAAGGTAAAAATAGTAGTAGTAGGAGTAGGGACTAATATGAAGAGATTTAAAGTACATTCAGCAATATTCGATTATTAGTGATGAATGAGAATGGTGGCGCGGCCTGGGGGCTGTGGGAAGGGATTTCCATAATAAAAACATGCCTATAACCTTCATTGAATTATTATACGTTTATATTATATTATAAAATACATTTTTGTAATAGGGCACGACGATGACCCTACATGCAGAGCTGTACAATTCCAAAGAAGCAACGGAGCTGTTGCGTGGTAGGATGCGTGGTGGAAAAGGGTCATACGTTGTACGAATTTCCTCGACGCGGAGAGGCTCGAAATAGTTGGGCCCTGGCTTGCAACGTGCAACCAGCAGATTCTGACAGGCTATATGTTTGTAAGCGCCACTTTAGTCCAGAGCAAGTAACTCGTTATAAAGTTTTAGATGGGGCTGTTCCATCTTTAAGATTAGAGCCAGTTACTAGAAGTCGCTCACCTAGTACTGGCTCTGATTGGGTTTGCCCGCCCGTTACTAAAGTGTACGTAAATCGTACAGTAGGTGTAGGTGTAGCAAATGATCTCACGTTAGAAGAATTCGCAAAATATTCCATGCTAGAGGAAACAAGGCAGGTACCCAAAAACAAAAACATCTGTGAGGACTTAGAAATCACAAGCAGTGGCGAACGATTTGCTCAGGCTGCTCGTTATTATCGGAGCAATGAAATAAAATTAAAAAAAAGAATTCAAGAGTTAGAAGCAGAAAATGAGAAGCTACTGCAAAAATATAAATATTTGTGTACTCGTGCAGTTCTTGCGGAAGAAACTTCAAGCAGTGATACCTATTCTTTTATTTCAGGGTTTTTCCACTTTTCTATATTTCAGGTTTTTTTATTTATATATTTTACAGGTATTTTCCGTTTCAGGTTTTTTCTATTTTTTAGTCTATTTTACAGGTTTCTTTTTTATTTTTTCTTCTCTTTCAGCTAGCATCCGAGCCTAGATTTTTAAAGCACTACAATTTTTTCTTAATCATGATGGATTGAGAGTAGTGTTTTAAAAATCAGGTAAATCGCAATGACTTAATCGATGTCAATATCGAAGTCGGGTGAGAAATTGTTGTAGTATGAGAACAATTTCGTAATTCGTGCTTTAACAATTTTATATATTTTTTTTTTTTCATTTCAGGAAATGTAAATACCTATTATTTATAGCATTGTAATATACATATATACATATACATATACATATAAGATTACTTAAATTTCTGTGAATAAAAATAAAAAATTAAAATTAAAAAAACTAGTATTTCATTTTCTTAAGGATAATAATATTTATTTGGTAAGAGGAACTTAAAGAAACGTATACCAATAATATAATTCGACAGGATTTCATTACAATATCAATATATTCGTTCAGCTCAATAAAATAAATATCTGCGTATGAAAAATCGTTCCTATGGACGTGCAAAAGCAAACACACATATATAGTACATAAATACATGCATACAAACTGCCATAGACATAATATTTCGATTTGCTATTGCTGTCGAGAATTTAGAACACATATTTACATACATATATTGATGCATACATATGTACGGAGCCGCGGCCACTCGACTTCACAAAAATTGAAGATTTACCAAATATTGGCAAATAATTCAATGCGAAATATTACAATATTGACTATTTTCGAATTGGCGAGAAAATTGGCATATGGGCATATGAGCATATGAGCTCGAACTTAGTGTTATAGAATATTTTGGATTTTTCAGCGTCGTTGCGACTAAAAAAATCTGACCGCTGCGACTGCGCCTATGAATGTATTTTGTTCTTGCAGTCGCTCGGCTTATAATTTTAGCTTTGGAAACATACGCGTGCAGAGGCATAAAGCCAGTGCTTTGTGTGTGCTGTTGTATGTACATACATATGTATGTATATACTAATAAGCATAGTTTTGCTGGGAGTCGAGAATATATGTATATGTATGTACGGACATACATACAATAGGGCATCAATATGCCAATACGTGAGGTAGGTCATGGTTGCTTTAGTACATTGAACTTTTGCTTAATTGTTTCTTACATGTGTATGCATACATGTACATACATATGTTTGTAGTAAGAAACAGTTTAAACAGATTTTGTTACTAATCCAAATATACATACGTACGGTAACATACGAATATGCTTTTTTATCCTATAAAATATGTAAATATGGAGGATATCTTGGGTTTGTTAAAATTATTCTTTTATTTATTTTGAATATCAAAACTTGTATACAAACCATGCTTGTATACCTCCTGCAATAGGATGTGGATGAAAAATTACAGAACGGAAATAAAAACGTAATGCCTCAAATGCCTTGCAAAATGCTGTCGGTCAATTTTATTTCAAACAAATGTATGTATAACAATGCCCAATTTCTTTTTGTCCAAAAATAACAAATATATATGTATATGCAAATACATACGTTTCTTTGAAGTTTTCTTTTATTTATTTTAAATTTCAAAGTTTTATACTATCTATAAAATGCATACATATATTATTCCAAGTAATAAATCTAAATTGAAAAAAATTTCGTTTGCAAAGGAACAAATGCATGCATATTCAAATGTAAATATGATACATATGTAACACTATAAGAATTCAAGATCCAATTGAACTTTTGCACAAGCATAGCTAACATAATACATATACATATGTATGTATATATTGATATACATATATTTACATACATATGTCAAAATACCAAAGCACTTGTATGTAAAATTTTTCATCAAATTTGTATAGTTTTCAATTTACTAAAATGCACATACCAAGATGTGAGAGGTCGTTTTATAGTGCATTTTTTTAAATTAAATCAAAATATTAAAGTTACTTTGATTTGAAATGTTGGCGCATATAATAAATATTCAAATTATTCATCAAATCATTTAGTTGAATAAATTTTCATTCATCAAGGGAACATATGTAGAAATGAACAAGCAAATTCTTTGCAAAATGCCGTCGGCTAATCGTCAATTTGATTTTCTACAGAAGCAAAAGCAGAGAACGTTCTCTGTGTGCAGAGCCAATATAGGAAGAGAGAATTCACTGCAATCAGCTCTGTTAAACCCCGGCCGCGGTTAGACTTCATTTTTGACAATTCACACCATTCGTAGCTCGTGAGACTTCTCTATATTTAACGTTCTCTGCTTCTCTATATTTAACGTTCTCTGAGAGAAGTCTCAATGACTGAAATGGCAGCACTTTTCAGGGGTACTCGTTTTGCGCGCGTGGTACACAACAGCGACATTTTTCAGAGAACGTTAACAGAAATATGCTCAACTGCAGAAATTTAACAGCTTTTGAGAATTAAGAGCTTTTTTGTTGGAAACTTTCCGTTTTGTGCCAAAGTTAGGTTACAGGTGCTTTTTGTCTCTTTATTTGCATGAAAATTCATTTTTGAATTTGAATTGATTTTGCGTAATTTGCGCCAAAATTTCCATGTCAAACCAAAAGAGTCTAATGAACTTTAGTTTGAGAAAAACTTTTGATTGACGTCGCGCAATTTTCAAACGCTTTCGATTTTCCGAATTTTTTTAAACTTTTTCGATTTAAAAATGAGCAGAACGTGTCGTGTGCGCGGGTGTTATTTAAAAAACAGGGAAGTGAAATTATTTTCTTTCCCACAGGACCCCATATTAGCACACAAATGGAGGCAGAATTTGCATATTGCCAGGACGGAACATCTTCCACCCCACAACTCATTTGTGTGTGTAAAACACTTTGTGGCATGTGTTGTGGGGGGACAATGTTTGAAAAAGGGTGCCATCCCCACCCTTCGTTTAGGTAAGTTTTTACGCAATACATAAGTAGGTATGTGTGTTTTTATATTTCGCTAAAGCGAACCTACAAGAATATCAAACACACATACCTACATATGTATTGCATGCATTTGATATAATATTAGGGTGGATAGGTTTTATTGCATACATTTGATATAATATTAGGGTGGATAGGTTTTATTGAGGGTGAGGTTTGCTAACTGGTAGCATTAGAGTTTTGAGGCAGGAAAGTGGAGGAAGTTAAGAAATTTAAATTATTTTTGAATGTGTATGTGCATATATTTCATAGAAAATAATTTTTTTTTAATAACCATAATATTACAATTCCCGGCATCCGTTACTATGCCTTGTTGAATAAAATCAAAACAACCAATCAGAAAAATATCAAGCAAAATTATTTTTATTAATTTTCTATCTCAAACCGTTTTTGAACTTTGCATTTGAACAGCTTATGCGGATTGTGAAGTCTAGAGTGTGCTATAAATAGTGGGAAATAGGGAAAACTAAGAGTTTTTAGATTAAATTTAAGCAAATATTATTTATTTATTATTACTAAGTCAAAACATACAACCATAGGTTATTTTTACAATGATTGACCTTAAGAATAGTTTACATAAAAAGATAAACAGTAAAATCAAAATTAAAATTAAAATTACAGATAGTAGTAAAGATAAAGTATTAAAAGGAAAGTAAGGTAAAAATAGTAGTAGTAGGAGTAGGGACTAATAGGAAGAGATTTAAAGTACATTCAGCAATATTCGATTATTAGTGATGAATGAGAGTGGTGGCGCGGCCTGGGGGCTGTGGGAAGGGAGTTCCATCATAAAAACATGCATATAACCTTCTTTGAATTATTATACGTTTATATTAATATATATTATAAAATAAATTTTCTTAATATGATAATAATGAGGTTAATAAAGTCAAAGAAAGAAAACTACAAAATAAATTAAAAAAGCTGTAGGTTATAAGTAGGTTGTAAGCCAGGGCCCCACGAAAAGAGATTCGCCGTTCACACAGGTAATTAATAATCTATTAGCTATCTTTTGCATATGATGATACCTATTCTTTTATTTCAGGGTTTTCCACTTTTCTATATTTCAGGTTTTTTTTATTTATATATTTTACAGGTATTTTCCCGTTTCAGGTTTTTTCTATTTTTCAGTCTATTTTACAGGTTTCTTTTTTATTTTTTCTTCTCTTTCAGCTAGCACCCGAGCCTAGATTTTTAAAGCACTACAATTTTTTCTTAATCATGATGGATTGAGAGTAGTGTTTTAAAAATCAGGTAAATCGCAATGACTTAATCGATGTCAATATCGAAGTCGTGTGAGAAATTGTTATAGTATGAGAACAATTTCGTAATTCGTGCTTTCAAAATTGTATATTTTTTTTTTTCATTTCAGGAAATGTAATTACCTATAATTTAGACCATTGTAATATATATACATATACATAAATTTCTGTGAATAAAAATAAAAAATTAAAATTAAAAAAACTAGTATTTCATTTTCTTAAGGTAATAATATTTATTTGGTAAGAGGATCTTAAAGAAACATATACCAATAATACAATTCGACAGGATTTCATTAGAATATCAATACACATATTCGTTCAGCTCAATAAAATAAATATCTGCATATGAAAAATTGTTCCTATGGACGTGCTAAAGCAAAACACTCATATATAGTACATAAATACATGCATACAAACTCTCATAGCCATACATACATATGAGGCTGCGAGCACTTGCGACAGAATATTTCGATTTGCTATTGCTGTCGAGAATTTAGAACACATATTTACATGCATATATTGATGCATACATATGTACGGAGCCGCGGCCACTCGACTTCACAAAAATTCAAGATTTACCAAATATTGGCAAATAATTCAACGCGAAATATTACAATATTGACTATTTTCGAATTGGCGAGAAAATTGGCATATGGGCATATGAGCTCGAACTTAGTGTTATAGAATATTTTGGATTTTTCAGCGTCGTTGCGACTAAAAAAATCTGACCGCTGCGACTGCGCCTATGAATGTATTTTGTTCTTGCAGTCGCTCGGCTTATAATTTTAGCTTTGGAAACATACGCGTGCAGAGGCATAAAGCCAGTGCTTTGTGTGTGCTGTTGTATGTACATACATATGTATGTATATACTAATAAGCATAGTTTTGCTGGGAGTCGAGAATGTATGTATATGTATGTACGGACATACATACAATAGGGCATCAATATGCCAATACGTGAGGTAGGTCATGGTTGCTTTAGTACATTGAACTTTTGCTTAATTGTTTCTTACATGTATATGCATACATGTACATACATATGTTTGTAGTAAGAAACAGTTTAAACAGATTTTGTTACTAATCCAAATATACATACTTACGGTAACATACGAATATGCTTTTTTATCCTATAAAATATGTAAATATGGAGGATATCTTGGGTTTGTTAAAATTATTCTTTTATTTATTTTGAATATCAAAACTTGTATACAAACCATGCTTGTATACCTCCTGCAATAGGATGTGGATGAAAAATTACAGAACAGAAATAAAAACGTAATGCCTCAAATGCCTTGCAAAATGCTGTCGGTCAATTTTATTTCAAACAAATGTATGTATAACAATGCCCAATTTCTTTTTGTCCAAAAATAACAAATATATATGTATATGCAAATACATACGTTTCTTTGAAGTTTTCTTTTATTTATTTTAAATTTCAAAATTTTATACTATCTATAAAATGCATACATATATTATTCCATGTAATAAATCTAAATTGAAAAAAATTTCGTTTGCAAAGGAACAAATGAATGCATATTCAAATGTAAATATGATATATACATATGTACATATGTAACACTATAAGAATTGAAGATCCAATTGAACTTTTGCACAAACATAGCTAACATAATACATATACATATGTATGTATATATTGATATACATATATTTACATACATATGTCAAAATACCAAAGCACTTGTATGTAAAAATTTTCATCAAATTTGTATAGTTTTCAATTTACTAAAATGCACATATCAAGATGTGAGAGGTCGTTTTATAGTGCATTTTTTTAAATTAAATCAAAATATTAAAGTTACTTTGATTTGAAATGTTGGCGCGTATAATAAATATTCAAATTATTCATCAATAATCATTTAGTTGAATAAATTTTCATTCATCAAGGGAACATATGTAGAAATGAATAAGCAAATTCTTTGCAAAATGCCGTCGGCTAATCGTCAATTTGATTTTCTACAGAAGCAAAAGCAGAGAACGTTCTCTGTGTGCAGAGCCAATATAGGAAGAGAGGATTCACTGCAATCAGCTCTGTTAAACCCCGGCCGCGGTTAGACTTAATTTTTGACAATTCACACCATTCGTAGCTCGTGAGACTTCTCTATATTTAACGTTCTCTGCTCGACTTGACAAAAATTCAAGATTTATCAAATATTGGCAAATAATTCTACGCGAAATATTCCAATATTGACTATTTTCGAATTGTCGAGAAAATTGGCATATGGGCGGCTCGTTTTATGAATGAAAGTTCTTGCTCTTAGAACTATGAGCTCGAACTTATCAATGCATTTTTTGATGATGAGTTTTTGTTGCACAGTACAATAGTTGAAACTGTTCGGCGCCGCCGCGACTGTTCAGCGCTATGGCAACTAGAATGATGGCCGCTACGCCTGCGTCTATGACTGCATTTTGTTCTTGTAGTCGCTAGGCATAGAATTTTAGCTTTGAACGACATACGCATTTTGAGAAATAAAGTGAGTGCCCTGTGTGTGCGGTTGTATGCACATGCATATGTGTATATTAATAAGCATTGTTTTGCTTGAATTCAATTCGCATATTTATATTTGCATATGCCATCTTTCTGTGTGCCTGGTAATGAAGCGTTTTGTATACAGAATTTATTGATTTGATCAATTGAATGTACATAGATAGATATAGTAGGGCATCAAGTGTGCATATACGCACATGCACACACGTCGATGCATATGCAGAAGAAGTTGTTTTAGCATTTGCAGGAATTCGATTATTCGAATATTTACTCCCTAATTATTGCATGAAATATGATAAGGGGATGCTCGTGAGGTAGGTCATGTTGCTTCAGTGCATACATATGCGTGCAACCCTATATTTATTAAAGATGCAATAGAACTTAGTTGTCCCATATATGTATGCAAATACGTTTCTTTGAAGTTTTATTTTATTTATTTTAAATTTAACCCTTAACTGGTATCGTAAATTTGACTAACGAAACTAGTATCGTGGGGGCCGCGCGGCCCCCTATTAAAACTAGATTCTAGGACACAAATGTCTACAATTTTTTTCAAGAATTATTTTGATAGGACAAATAACAAGCTTGTTTTATGAAATTAATAAGTTTTTATTCATATACTTCTTTTAACTTATTTACTACAAGAGACCACAAAATTTAGACAATTTTTTGGTATTTTTTTCTTACCACTATAAAAATAAAAAAAAACTATTATTTCGAAAGTCTTTAGCTAACATATGTATGTTTTCTTATTTCTTAAAAAATCAACTTTGAAAAAATAAACTAAAACATAAGTCTTTCAACGTACAGTGGGGGTATAGTGGGGTCCGCACGGCCCATGCAACGTACGTAGCTCCGCTCTGGTAAAAGCTTCAGCGCCGAACGTCCGACACCCGCCGCGCGTCGCGACGTAATGAGATTACTCAAAATGGCAGCCGCGTACTATGCGTAGTTTTTAAGAAATTCAAAAAAATAAAACGCGTGGGGTCTGCGCGGCCCCCACGATACCAGTTAAGGGTTAAAAGTTTGGTACTATCTGTAAAATGCATACATATATGATTTATTCCCTGTAATATACATAGGTAAATTTAAAAAACTTTCGTTTGGCACAGGACCAAAAAATGCATATTCAAATGCACATAAATATGATAAGGCAATGCGTCGTGAGGTAGGTCATTGTTGCTGCAGTGCGTGTGCACATACATACATTTCTAACACTATAAGAATTGAAGATGCAATTGAACTTTTGCACAAATATAACTAACAAAATATATGTATATATAATATACATATATTGATATACATATACATATATTCATCAATATACCAATATGCTCTTTGAATTTTTGTCTAAAATTAATTTCGACTCGAAAAATTAGTAAAAATTTTCATCAAATTTACTAAAACGCACACAACAAAATGTGTGCATTAAAGTTACTTTGATTTTAAATGTTGGATTTTAAATCTTTATTTGGTTGTATTTGTTTGAAAATATAAATTGAATAAATTTTCGTTTATCAAGGGAACATAAAAATGCACAAGCAAATGCCTTGCAAAATGCCGTCGGCATTTGTCAATTTGATTTCATACAGAAACCAAAAACTGAGCAGAGCCAATGTACTTGTACATAATTCACTGTAATCAGGTCTGTTAAGAACTTCCCCGCCTTCGAGTTGAGCGGGGTGAAATAGTGTTCGCGGTTTCACTTCATTTTTGACAATTCACACTATTCGTAGCTCGTGAGAATTCTCTATATTTAACGTTCTCTGTGAAGTGTAATAGCGTAATAAACTGAGAAAAAATGTAATAGATCTATTACAATTGTAATACACTGACAACACTGGCGGGAAGCACTCGACTGCTCTCTGCCACCTAGCGGCATTTATCGTAACTATTATCTATACTAATATTATAAAGAGGAAAACTTTGTTTGTTTGTTTGTTTGTTTGTTTGTAACGAATAGGCTCAAAAACTACTGGACCGATTTTAAAAATTCTTTCACCATTCGAAAACTACATTATCCAGGAGTAACATGGATTACATTTTATTTTGGAAAAAATAGGGTTCCGTAAGATATTTGGATTTTTCGGACACAAACTGAAAAAAATCTTATATATAAAATAAAGTCAACTTTTTGTGTGTGTTCGCTAACCGGCGGTGTCTGCACCGAATTAAACCAAACTTACACACATAGTTAAGAAGGTATTGAAGATGGTTTCCGTATAGTTTGGATACCTATTGGTGGATAGGGCGCGAGATATAGGTCAAAACGTGGACCCGGGTAACCTTCGGATGTGTATGTACAATATGGGTATCAAATGGAAGCTGTTGGTGAATGCTTTAGTTCAGAGTATTTTTCATGCCGCTCCGTGACTAGGGTCTCGAGATAGAGACCAAAACGTGGACCCTAGAATGTGTATGTACAATATGGGTATCAAATGGAAGCTGTTGGTGAATGCTTTAGTACAGAGTATTTTTCATGCCGCTCCGTGACTGGGGTCTCGAGATATAGGTCAAAACGTGGACCCGGGTAACCTTTGGATGTGTATGTACAATATGGGTATCAAATGGAAGCTGTTGGTGAATGCTTTAGTTCAGAGTATTTCCATCCGCTCCGTGACTAGGGTCTCGAGATAGAGACCAAAACGTGGACCCTAGAATGTGTTTGTACAATACGGATATCAAATGAAAGCTGTTGATAAGTGCTTTAATACGGGGTAATTTTCATACCTATTGATGACTGGGATCTGGAAATATATGCCAAAACGTGGACCCGCCGTGTATTTGCACCGAATTAAACCAAACTTACACACATTGTTAAGGAGGTATTGAAGATGGTTTCCGTATAGTTTGGATACCTATTGGTAGAAAGGGTCTCGAGATATAGGTCAAAACGTGGACCCGGGTAACCTTCGGATGTGTATGTACAATATGGGTATCAAATGGAAGCTGTTGGTGAATGCTTTAGTTCAGAGTATTTCCATCCGCTCCGTGACTAGGGTCTCGAGATAGAGACCAAATCGTGGACCCTAGAATGTATTTGTACAATATGGGTATCAAATGAATGCTGTTGATAAGTGCTTTAATACGGGGTAATTTTCATACCTATTGATGACTAGGGTCTCGAGATATAGGTCAAAACGTGGACCCGGGTAACCTTCGGACGTGTATGTACAATATAGGTATCAAATGAAAGCTGTTGATAAGTGCTTTAATACGGGGTAATTTTCATACCTATTGATGACTGGGGTCTCGAGATATAGGTCAAAACGTGGACCCGGGTAACCTTCGGACGTGTATGTACAATATGGGTATCAAATGGAAGCTGTTGGTAAATGCTTTAGTTCAGAGTATTTTTCATGCCGCTCCGTGACTAGGATCTCGAGATAGAGACCAAAACGTGGAGCCTAGAATGTGTTTGTACAATATGGATATCAAATTGAAGCTGTTGGTGAATGCCTTAGTACAGAGTATTTTTCATGCCGCTACGTGACTGGGGTCTCGAGATATAGGTCAAAACGTGGACCCGGGTAACCTTTGGTTGTGTATGTACAATATAGGTATCAAATGAAAGCTGTTGATAAGTGCTTTAATACGGGGTAATTTTCATACCTATTGATGACTAGGGTCTCGAAATATATGCCAAAACGTGGACCCGCCGTGTCTTTGCACCGAATTAAACCAAACTTATGCACATTGTTAAGTAAGTATTGAAAATGGGTTTCGTAAAGTTTGGTTGTAATTCGGAGCAGTGGCAACGGGTACAGCGTTCTTTTGAGTCAGCCATAATGTCGCTTACTTTTTTAACGCTTGGGGCGGAACTGAACTGTCAAATTGACAGTGTTAGTTACAATGTGTCAATATTTCTTTCTGATTTGGATGCCATATGGAAAAAACGTAAGTGCAACATGTAAAAATTGTTTGTGAATTTTTTTGGAGTGGATTTTGGAACAGTGAATAATTTCTTACGAAATTTGAGAATTTAATGTGAAATCCGAATGAAATTATGTGTTCGTGGAAAAAACAATTTTTTTCGTTTTTTTTTTTTTTAAATATAAATGGATAATGGTTAAAAAAGCTCGAATGCTTAATAAAACATATAAATTGAAACGAAAAATTCATGGATGATCAGGAAAAAAGACGATTGTTTATTCATATGCGTTGATTTGAAATTTAAAAACAATCTTCTTTTTTCTTGATTTTCAATTTATATTTTATATTTACTCAAAAACAAATAGAAAAACAAAAAATATTGTTTATGCCAAAGCGCTTGAATAAAGAATAAAGAAATAAATAATATGAAAACCATATATTTTCTGTTCTAAACCATATCTATTCTATTTTAGTGTGCCCAGCGAAGGGGGCCGGGTTTGCTAGTATATAATATAGCTACATAATATTGATATACGTATTATATACCATGTATTGAGTATACAACACTTTTACATATCTATTTAGAAAATAACTTTTGATATTTATTCCAAATTGTCCTAACCTGAAATATAAAAATATGAATAACTTTTGAAAAGGAGCAGGTAGGATTTCAATTCCAACGGATTTTGCACCTATAATCATCAACAAATACAACCCAGCTTGCAGTTTTTGTCGACATTTTTGTGCAACCTATCGATGCTTCCTGCCTACCGTGGGCGGCGGTTAGACTTCATTTTTGACAATTCATACTATTCGTAGCTGGTGAGAATTCTCTATATTTAACGTCATCTGTGTATGTAAATATGTATGTCCTTCTAAATGCTCGACAGCCGCAGCTGTTGTGCGTGAAGTGCGCGCATGATCGAGTTAACGTGACACAAGTAAAACGTCACACTTACTCACACGCACACATTAAATATTTTTAGGAAATAAGATAATAATGAACCTGTGTAAACAAATAAATTAAGAATGGAATATAGTTATAAATCGTAAACATGATCGTAAATGTAAAATGTATACTGTAAACAACATCATAAAAATATAGACTAATCAGGCAACGATAAACAACATGAAGATACTAATCCCTTGTTGGATCATAACAAAACAGCGAACCTAATTATGTTATATTATATATAAATGTGAAAACATGTTGTTTATGATTACCCTACCTAAATATTAAGAACAAAGATAATATTTTAGTACTTAAGAGAACAAAATAGTATCGGACAGGCAGTTAAGAAAATATATTTGAATAAGAAGCATAGTCTTCATACATTTAAGTAAAAGTAAACGCATACGCGTTGAAAAAAGTGAAAACTTTTAATTGGCGATCCTGCCAGGAGTAACATATATTTTGTTACTCTAGAAGCAGACCGACATACCCGTATCGCAGCAAGGATTCAACAAATTTTTTTCATAAAAAAAAGAATACAAAAAATTAAATCATAAAGCATTGATATAGAATAAAAAGGGAGACCTGTAATAATGGGCAAGGAAAATTTAAGAACAACAGAGAAATTACCCAAATCAACATGGAATAGGTCATCCAACAAATGGCAAGTGTACAAGTAGCCTTACAGACGGTTCAACAGGAAAGCCGTGAATTAAGGGCTAGATTAGAACAGATACCAATAAAACCTGTAGTAAACCCCCAAGAAGTAAATCTAGAGGTCTAAAGTTGCAGTATATAACAATTAAAATGAAATAAATATGGAAACTTTTAAATCACTCCCTCATTTGATGGAGTAAAAAATAATTACAGACTTTGGCGAAAAGACGCCACTCGTTTAATGAATAGCATAAGTTGACACTCAAATGCAAATAAATTTGTCAAAGCTCTTACTATTGTAAAATCGAAAATAACTAGTGCCGCAGCTAATATAATGTTAAATCATAACACAATATTCAATTTCGCCACTATCCTTAATCGACTGGATTACACTTACTGTGACCAGCGCCCACTATACGTTCTGAAGGACGAATTAACCAAACGAACACAGGGGAAATTGTCATTATCAGAATTCAACGATAAGGTTAGTAAAGCACTAACAGTGGTTACTTCAAAACTATTCATGTCTGCAGACCCACCAGACTCAATAAAATGCATGGCTGCACATGCCATGGATGATGCAGTAAGAACTTTTAAAAATGGGATAAATAATGAGTTTATTCGATCAACGTTATACGGAAGATTTGGAGCATGCATATGCAATAGCTCAAACCATAGAACATTATAACGACCATAAAAATTTACATTATGGAAATACTATTGGCAGAAAAAAAAATAATCTACCCAACAGAGCTATATATGTAAATCAAAGTACTAGAAGACCATTATATAATACTATCAAATTCAACATACTAGAAGACCATCATACTATCAAAATCAACATCAACAACAAAACAATTTCCCAAAGCCAGAGCCAATGGCCACCTCTTCAGGGAACGCCAGAAATTTCAGCAACGCTAGACAATACAACCCACAGGGATTTCACAGTCAACCCTGGATAAGAATTCGTGACCAAATTGGAAACTTTTCACAGGCACACAAAATCCAGAAAAATAACCAAATAAAAACTCAACAAGAAAACAACATGGACACTACCACAGAAAATAATAGTAAGTGTTATAAAAATAAGTCTATTATTAAGAATTTAAACTTATAGGCGGCTTGTACTATATTTTTATGAAAGATGAAGAAGAAAAGAAAAATATTTATAGATTTTGGTGTAACCCACAATTACATTAATAAGCATTTAGTAATGGGTAGGAGAATTAAGACAAGACCTTTAAGAATGAGCTCCGTCCATGGTGAATCAATATTAAATTTCAAACAGACAATTGAACTGTTTAGAATTAGAATTTTATGAACTTGAAAGTGATAATGATTATGATTTCATGTTAGGAGTAGAAGGCTTAACAAAATTAGGATCTGTCTTAGACATTAAAGGGAAATTGTTTATTGTCCCTGAAAAAATAAAAAATATAAATTATTCCATAGGTGACAGAAATTTGCATCGGATCTATTCAATTAATGAATGAAAATAATAAAATAGGTCCATTACCATTTACAACAACCATACGACAAAGGAACCATAAATGATGTAGAAAATTGGAAACCAAAACGACGTATGGTCATAAACTTTAGAAAGCTTAATGAACACACTATAAGAGATACGTACATAATACCTGATATCAACTTTACACAACAGAATTTAGGAAAAGCAAAATACTTCACAACATTTGATTTAGAATCAGGATTTCACCAGATAAGTATAAAAAGGGAAGATAGAGATAAAACCGCATTTTGTGTTAACGGAGGCAAATATGAATTTAAACGTATCAATCATTCTTCAATCTTTCGAAGGTGTGTAGACGATATACTTCGGAAATTCATAGGCAAATTCGTATACGTCTACATAGATGATGTTTTAATTTTTTCATCTTCCCCTGAAGAACATTTGGAACATATAGGCATAGTCTTTGAAGGTTTAAACAAAGCAACATTGAAAGGTTCGGATGAAAAGTCCAAAACATAAAACATTAAACATAATAAAATAACAACAGACCCAGAAAAAATAAAGGCTATTGAGCATTTTTGAATGCCTACCACACTCAAAGATTTGCGCGGTTTTCTGGGATTAACAGGTTTTTACAGACGTTTCGTACAAAATTATACCCAAATCACGAACCAAGAAAATTAAAAGATATAATTGATATAAAAAACATTGCATGACAAAAACAAAAAACTTAAATTTATCTTTAATGGAGAACTAAAGAAACAAATTCGAGATCGGATGGAAATTGGCGAAGTTAGGAGTTCACATCCATCTACTGAAAAACGGTTTTTAGGCCATAAAATGAGATTTTAGAGGTGTATTGGAAATTTCTCCTATACCATTTTTCTTAGTTTTACTATACCTACAAGTTGTGCTAGGTCTGCATAAAAGTATAATATCACTGTCGCACAGTGTAATCAACTTCAAATTGTAGAAGAAACACATTAAAGAGCTCATAGAAGCTATATTAATACACAGGAAATTTTAGAAAAATATTATTGGCCAACCATAGAAAAGGATAGTAAGCAATTTAATAATCACTGCCCTGCATGTCTAATTGGACGTTTGAGAGAAACCCAACTAATAAGCCTCTCCGAGAATCAGATATACCAACACAACCAAGACAACATATACATCCGGATATTTATTTTAATTATAACAACACGTATCTTGTGACTATAGAAAAACTATCCAAATACATAGTCGCCCAAGAAAAATTTACAAAAGCAAAAAATAGAAAATAAAATGGAAGAAATAATTATCAGTAATTTTCCCGAATACAAACGGCTCATGACTGATAACACTAGTTTACACCAAAAATGGTCCTCGATCGTTTTTTAAACTAATTTGAGGTCGCTGAAACCAAAAATGATTTTTTTTTTTAAAGAACCGGTTTCCGAGATATTCCCAAAAAACCTGTTTTTTGGGCAATAGTGCAGTTATTACCTGCGATCTCGAAAACAGTGCGCGCCAATTCTTTGAAGTGCATAAATTTCGAAAGGCACACATATAGCCTACATGGCAATATATAATTCGTGTCAATGAAAACCGTAGTTTTCGCAAAACACCTGTTGAAATTAAAAGAAAGGCATTTTTGACGTTTTTTACTAAATTATCAAAGTTTATTAACTTTTTTCTGGAACAAAAAAATTTGTTATATCGACATAAGATAGATTTTCTGAAAGACAATTTTGTCACTTACATCTAAAGCTTAGGTTTGTCTGAATCGACGAAAAATTGGAGAAGTTATAACGTATTATGTGAATGAAGACCAGGCCAGGATACAGGCCAAGGCAAATACATTTCGGTACAATAAATTACAGGAAAGAAGCAATTACAGAAAAATTGCGAAAGCATCAACCAAGGTATTGGAAAGGTTAAACACACACGCAAAACACCGAACATTCGAAAAAGGTACTCAAATTTTAGTAAAAATCGCAGGTGCTAGAAAGAATAGCCATGCCAGGCTTAAGAAAGAAGTTGTAGAAGAAGACCATGGGGACACGATCTTAGCCCGAGGAAACAAAACTGTTCAAAAAATCAATATTAAGAACATCACAATTAACGAACATATTACTGAAATCCCTCATATTAGCCGTGCTAGTAACGCCAGAAGCATCAACTCAAAGAAGCATCAACATAAAAGGAAAAAAATACATTTTAACAAGAACAGATGATGTATTTTTATATATGAATATGAATTCTTATTTCATGTCACCAATTTAACCAAAATGACATACCATATAAAGAGAGATTTTATAATTATTACGAGTGGTACCTTTTATATGTCGGGATTTGGCAACCCTGGTATTGGAATCTGGCAACTGACAGCTGTATCGCAAAGTTTGACATTTTTTGGCTTTTACGTACTCAGAACGTTTTGAAATACCAGCGCTATTTGTGTTGTTTACAGTAACTTAAAAGATTCATCTCGGTCCAAAAATGGAATTAAATCGTGAACATTGTCGTGTGATTATTTTTTACAACTTTCGACGTGGATTAACTCAGCAACATTGCATGGATGAACTTAATTCTTTTTTTGGCGATGAAGCTCCATCAAGGACCAGTGCTTATCAATGGTATGGTGAATTCAATCGTGGTCGTAGTTCACTCCAAGACGAATTTCGTGAAGGTCGTCCAATATCAGTTGTTGTTCCGGAAACCATTGATGCTGTGCGCGAACTGATATTGCAAGATCGTCATGTGACCTATCGTGAGAATGAGACAATCTTAGGCATTAGTGGGACCCGCATACATTCAATATTGCATAAACATTTGACTGTCAAAAAAATTTTTTCGCCTTGGATCCCACACAATTTGTCAATCGCTCAAAAAAAGGCTCGTGTCGATTGGTCGAAGGAAATGCTCAAAAAATACGATCTCGGGGCTTCGAAACACGTCTATGACATCGTGACAGGTGATGAATCATGGATTTAGGCGTATGAGCCCGAAAGTATACAGCAGTCGACTGTATGGGTGTTTCAAGATGAGCCAAATCCAACAAAAGTTGTTCGCGCACAAAGCACTTCCAAGCAAATGGTCGCCTGTTTTTTCGGAAAAACTGGACATGTCGCAACCGTACCACTAGAACAACGCAGAACAGTAAATTCTGGTAGTACACAACCATTTGTTTGCCAGTTTTCTTCCAAGAAATTAGGAAAACCAATCGCCAAAGACGGATCACTCTTCACCAGGACAATGCGAGCTCTCACACATCGGCTCAAACAACTGCATTTTTGAGCACCCAAAACATCGAATTAATGGGTCATCCGCCGTATAGTCCTGACTTGGCACCGAATGACTTCTTTTTATTCCCGTACGTAAAAAGCAAATTGAGAGGTCAACGTTTTTCGACACCTGAAGAAGCGGTTGCGGCATTCAGAATGCATGTTTGGAGTGGCAAAAGTGCTTCGACAATTGGTTCAAACGCATGCAAAAGTGTATAGATCTTCATGGAGAATATTTTGAAAAACAATAAAGTGATTTTCGATGATTAAAATTTGTTTTTGTTCTCTAATCCCGACATATAAAAGGCACCCCTCGTACAACGCAGCTGCAGAAGAACAAATTCTGATGAAAAGGATCAAAACACTATTAAAACAACTCACGGAACATAGATCTAAACGAGGACTAACTTTCCGAGGATCGGCACTAAAATTTATCACTGGTATACCCGATCATGATAAAGCAATTCGAATGAATCAACAATAAATAAATTAATCAGAAATAATGAAAAACAAAAAATAATGAACTCAAGAAAAACTGCATAAACGGTCAAGAAGTTATGAATCACGTTTTGCTAACAAAAATACATGATCAATTGCCACTTTTAGTTAGGACAATAAATACAGCAAGAATAATTAATACTTAACCGAATCGGTAGATCTAGATGATGTTAGAGAAATAGTACGTCATGAAATAAGCTCTGTACCAATTATGAATGTAATTAGAATATTCCAACATCTACATTGCAAGAACTAACGAATTATTTATTACAATTTACAAATACCCAGTTATAAATAAATTTTGCAAGTTATTTAAATTCACGGCTCTCAATATTGGACATGGTAAGATTTCAACAGACGAAATATATCGAAATTTTAGCTTCCGCATCAAATTTATCATATAATAATTCGGACTCACTGAAGAAGTTCATGATTCCTATTGAGCAACACCCAGTGGAATCTTTTACCTACTCATTCTTTACCATTATTTTTACAATATAAATAACATTGGTAATTTTGAATTTAATAAAGCATTACGTAGAACTAAGACAAATTAGAGCCGCAGAAAATGTTCAAGTTATTTATAATAGGGAACTGACAAAGTTAACCACTCCTTGAATCGGAACGATTTATTTTAACGAAGGCGAGAGTTAACGTCCCACAACTAAAACGTCACACTTACACACACACACATTAAATACTTTTAGGAAATAAGATAATAATGAAGCTATGTAATCAAATAAATTAAGAATAGAATATATAAATCGTAAAAATGGCCATAAATGTAAAATGTACATATACTGTAAACAATATCATAAAAATATAGATTAAGCATTAGAACAAAGAACAAAATGTATTCCAAAAAATAAACAACAAAAATCAATCAGGCAACGATAAACAACATGAACATACTAATTCCTTGTTGGATCATAACAAAACAGCAAACTTAATTATGTTATCTGTAAATGTAAAAAATAGGCGTGATAACCCCTTACGCGATTTTGGCCGAGTTTAACAAAGCGCGCCAGTCGTTTCTTTCTCGTGCTAACCGGCGCCAATTGGACACACCAAGTGAAGCTAAGTCTTTCTCCACCTGATCTTTCCAACGCAGAGGAGGCCTTCCTCTTCCTCTGCTACCACCAGCTGGTACCGCATCGAATACTTTCAAAGCCGGAGCGTTTGTATCCATTCGGACAACATGACCCAGCCTGTGTAGCCGCTGGATCTTTATTCGCTGCGCTATGTCTATGTCGTCGTAAAGCTCATACAGCTCATCGTTCCATCACCTGCCATATTCGCCGTTGCCAACGTTCAAAGGTCCAAAAACCTTACGCAGAATATTCCTCTCGAACACTCCAAGTGTCGCTTCATCGGATGTTGTCATCGTCCAAGCTTCTGCGCCATACGATAGGACGGGCATGATGAGAGCCTTGTAGAGTGTTAGTTTTATTCGTCGAGAGAGGACTTTACTGCTCAGTTGCCTACTTACTCCAAAGTAGCACTTGTTGCCAAGAGATATTCTACGTTGCATTTCAAGGCTGACATTGTTATCGGTGTTAATGCTGGTTCCTAACGTGGTGACGTGGGTGCCGATACGCGAGTGCGCCGACTGTTTGTTTGATGACAGGAGGTACTTCGTTTTGTCCTCGTTCACCAAGAGACAGATTCGCTTTGCCTCTTTATCCAGTTTGGAGAAGGCAGAACTAACAGCGCGGTTGTTAAGGCCGATGGTGTCAATATCATCGGCATACGCCAGCAATTGTATGCTCTTATAAAATATTGTGCCTCAGCGATTAAGTTCTGCGGCTCGTACATCAGGTTAAAGAAGTCACACGTCATCTTCCATAGCCGTATTAGTTTTGTGCGGATATCAAATTGAGACACCGCGGCATACAAGTAACTCCTTTGTGAAGCTTTGAAATCGACGAAAAGATGGTGTGTGTCGATTCTCCTTACATGGGTCTTTTCCAAGATTTGGCGTATTGTCAATATTTGGTCAATGGTAGACTTTCCAGGTCTAAAGCCCCACTGATAAGGTCCAATCAGTTGGTTGACGGTGGGCTTCAGCCGCGTTATCGCTATTTTCATCTCGTCATGGTCGGGTAACGGAACGTCAATTCCGTCGTCAACGATTGGGGTATCGGGATTTTCACATTCTCTGTGACATGCGAGATTGCTCTGGATGGCAGTCACCAGTTCGCCGTCTTTGTTCTTACAGGAAAACGCTCCGGTCTTAAAACCTTCTGTATGCCGCCGAACTTTCTGGTAGAATTTTCGGGCGTTGTTCCTATTGACCAGCACCTCAAGCTCCTCGCACTCACGTATTTCGGCCTTTTGTTTCTTCTTTCGGATAATACGTCTCTCTTCCTTTTTTAGGTCTCTGTAGCGATCCCACATGGCTCGCGTTGCGACCGATCGCAGCGTGGCTCTAAAGGCGGCATCCTTTCTTTCTGCGGCAGCATGATATTCCTCGTCGTACCAACTGTTTTTTTGGGCTCACCGGAATCCGATTTCTTCTTCGGCGGCGATACATAGGGAACGAGAAATGTTGCTCCATTGCTCGTGCATGCCGGTTTGTTGGGCAGTGCTCTCTGAGAGCAGGAGTGAGAGTCGAGTGGCGAATGTTCTGGCTGTCTGTTGTGATTGCAGCTTTTCGATGTCGAACATTCTTTGCGTAGGTATGTAGATGTACGTTTTTTGCTGCACAGAGGCGTGTGCGCAGTTTGGCTGCAACAAGGTAATGATCCGAGTCGATGTTGGGTCCTCGGATTGTACGTACATCTAATACACTAGAAGCGTGTCTTCCATCTATCACAACATGATCGATCTGGTTTCGCGTTTTTCGATCAGGGGACAGCCAGGTAGCTTGGTGGATCTTTTTATGCTGGAATCTGGTGCGGCTGATTACCATGTTTCGGGCCCCGGTGAAGTCGATCAGCCTCTGTCCGTTACCGGTTGTTTCATTGTGCAGGCTGAATTTCCCGACTGTGGGACCAAAAATTCCCTCCTTGCCCACCCTGGCGTTGAAGTCGCCAAGCACGATTTTTATGTCGTTGCGGGGGCAGCGCTCATAGTATCGGACAGGCAGTTAAGAAAATATATGTAGTTGAATAAGAAGCATAGTCTTCATATATTTAAGTAAAAGTAAACGCATACTCGTTGAAAAAAAAAATTAGTGAAAACTTTTAATTAGCGTACAGTAACTTGCGGAAAACAGCAACAAGTAGCTTATAAAAAAGTTCTGTGTCGGACATTTCAATAATGCAGAAAATCTCGAAGCCATTATTTTATGTTCTCTGATAATAGGTAAATAATTAATTAGTATATTACTTGACGTATGTAGTTCTCTAATTCCTAACAAGTGCACAAAAACATGTGTATGTATAGTTTGTAGGTAAAACACCGGAAAGTTAGAAACTTACACCGAAAGAGGACTGCGACTTACAGTGGCTCACAGCTAATTTCATGCAGTTTCAATGAATTTAATTGAATGCAGAATGAAAAATTCTCGGAATTAAAAAAAATTTTTGCGTAAATATTTATTTAAATGATTTGGAAATATAGTCCCACTCACACTACGGGATGAAAAGCAACCATGATGCGGTATCTTTGCTCACAGCTTATTTCATGCAAGCACTTGTTTATGTTGTGGCGGCGGCTATTCGCTTGGTTAGCGGTATTTTGTAACTAGCGCACAGTTATTGTTCTATGCAATTTTTAGTATGTTTGTGATCGTCAAGTGGACAGTATAAAAATATATATGTATGTAGATGCTTTCCATTTCAATTCAACCGGGCTATTCAGGACATGTTCTTCGATTTCGATGTAAATCAAACATGTTGCTCTTTGGTCAAAATGATGAGACACGTATTTCTTTGCTTGCCCGAAAAATTTTTTTTTTCGAGATTTATCAGCGATCAGGGAGTGAGAAAATCATGTTGCGTCGAAACACTGCGACGGGTACTACGTGAAAAGGTCTTTAATGGTCAGGTAGCACAAAAGAAGCAATTCATAAATAAAAAAATCAAAAGAGCCCAGTTGCCTTCGCCAGAGAGCTCGAAATTAAAGATTATGATTTCTCGTAAACGGTAATATTTTCTGCCGAGTCCAAATTCAACCTATTCGGCTCAAATGCAATGTCTTACGTCTGGCGGAAACCTAATACAGAGCTCCACAAAAGCAACATAAAACCGATTGTGAAACATGGTGGTGGCAGTGTAATGGTATAGGCATGTATGTATATCAGCAGCCGAAATAGGAAATTTAGTGTTTTTCGAGGGTATTATGGGCAAAACAATGTGCCTCAATATTTTAAAAGATAATCTACTCCAAAGTGCTGCGAAACTTGGAATACCTCAAAATTTCCGTTTCTACCAGGACAATGACCCTAAACGTCAGGCGGCAATCGTGCAGACATGGCTCATATGGAACTGTCCACATTTAATGCAACCACCGGCTCAATCACCCGACATGAACGTTATCGGGAATTTATGGTCATTACAAAAATCCGCACACATCACATAAGCAATAAAGATCAGATAAAAACCGTAATTTTGGAGGAGTGGAACAAAATCGGGCCGGAAGTAACGAAAAAGCTAGTGGAGTCAATGCCAGAAAGATTTAAAGCTGTTAATAAAGCCAAAGGATACCACACAAAGTATTGAATCATTTCTAATCATTAGTTTAATTTAAATTTAAGAAAAACTGAAATAAGCTGTACCATACAATTTTGAACTGTTCTGTGTTTTTATTTTTATATTTTTTATTTAAAGCTTAAAATGAAGTTAAGCTTAAATATATAAAGTTTATTTTTTATAGTGCAATTGCTTATAAATAATTTGATATTTAAATTTTTTCAAAAAAAGTTTAAGCTTTCAAAATACAGCATTTTTTTAGTAGTTTGCCTGCATGAAAAAGCTTCGACCCACTGTATTTGGATGTTACTGTACATACATACATTCAGCCTTTTTATATCTCCCCTTTATTTATTACAGTCCTTTATATATTAACAATATGTAATTTTTGTACAATTAGGGTCTATTATGTTCTTTTACCAATGTAAGAAGAATCTGTTATAATTATTATTATTTTTTCTGTTTTTTTTTTGTTATGTAATTACACTGTAAATCTTATAGTTAGATCAGTCGGTGTGAGTCGCTTTAATCTTCGTTTGATATTTTCTGCCGGCACTATTTTACGCATTTGTTCGTTTTGGTGGACTGACAGTCGCTGGATATGCTTAGTGCTACATTTTGTGATTGTTTCTTGGATAGTGTCTATGTTTAAATCACGATGTATGGCTTCATTGGAAATAAACCAACCAGCATTTGTTATATTTCGTAATATTTTGGATTGTGTTCGCTGTATGAGCTGAAGATTTGTGTTTTTAGCCGTTCCTCATATTTATATTCCGTATTTCCAGATAGGAGTAATAATTGTTTTGTATATAGTCACCTTATTATAAAGTGATAGTTTTGATGCTCGTCCGATTAGCCAACTTAATTGCCGGTACTCATTCTTAATTTGATTTCTTTTGTTAATGATATGCTGTTTCCATGTTAGTTTTTCGTCAATAGTTATTCCAAGATATTTTGCTGCTGTGCAGATTTTTATTTTGTTGTTTTTTAAGGTAAGATTATATTTTGATGTCTTTTTGTTTGTATATATAACTTATATAGTTTCGTCTTTATTAACTTCTGTACCCCATTCATCAAACCAATTTACTTTACGCAAACGTTGCTATCATTGCATTATCTGTTGTCGGAGTTGGCACATCTGCAGAGTATATTAGATATAAAAGAGGACCTAATACACTGCCTTGCGGTACTCCAGCTGTCATTGGTAGAATATCGGAATATTCGTCTTCATATCCTATATAAAATTTTCGATCAGTTATGTAGCTCTTCAAAATTTCAAAGTAGTTTTTTGTCATTCATATCGTTAAGTATATTGTTAGCAACCCTGTGGATTTGTTAGACTGTTGAGTATTGCCGTCTAAATCCGAATTGATGGCTTGGTATCACTTTTTTTGAAAGTATTGGCAATAAGCTGATGGGTCGATATGAGGCAGTTTTGGTGGCATCTTTTCGTGGTTTGGGTATGGGGGTAGTTTGAGCAATTTTCCATAGTCGTGAGAAGTATTTAGTCTCTAACATGCAATAAAATATATTTCTTATGAGTTGCAATGCTATTTCAGGTAACTCTTTTAAAATTTTTCCATTTATTAGATCATATCCTGGAGCTTTTTCATCGTTTAGCTGTCTTATTTGATTTTTAATTTCGCTTATGGTGGTCTTTCTTGATTTGATTTGCGGAAGGTTTATTATGTTATCAGATTTAATGTTAATGGTTTGATTATCCATTTCACTTGTAAATGTGTCTAAGAAGTGTTTGGCTATTATATCGGCTTTTTCTTTGCTTGTTTTTGCCCATGAGCCGGCTTCTGTTTTGATGGGAGGCTTATGTAAGTTAATTCCAATGATTCATTTTTATTTAAAAAAAATAAATTATCTTCAGTCCGAAGATGTTGTTCTTCATTTGAACATTTTATTGGAACTGATCTTATTAATTAATTTTACAATAATGAAACTTAAGAGCTAAAGTGCAATTCAGAAATTTATTTTTTGTTTTTTCTTATTTCATATTTTTCAATTATTTTGCAACAACCAGCTTTTAATACCAATTCCTTAGAATTGGCACAATTTGTATTGTTAAGCGTGTGAGAATTAATTACTATTAATTCAATAATAACTTCCGTCGACTGGTAAACAATTCCCCAGAATCGACACAACTTCCGTCAACTGGCAAGCATTTCTTCAGAATTGACACAATTTGTTTGCTGAGCTTGTAAAAAATAAGTAGTATTAATTTAGCAATAACTCCCGTTAACTCTTCCACCCTTAAATGCGTTCGTCCATGAGCGCTCTAAAAGTAGGGTAGATTATGTAATCTTGATGTTGATGTTGGACTAATATCTTTTGGGGCTGGTATCTCTGTTTCGGGACTCACGATTACTGTGGTTAATATTTTTTTATTTTTTGCTTTCCTAATAGTCAAAAGTGTTAAACTAAGTGTAAAAAGAAAAGCAATAGAGATAGTAGCATTAGATACCCATGTTTCTCTTCTTATTCTATGAATTATTTTTATGTTCTTTAAATGTAGTTCTTGAAGTGACTCCAGAGATAATAGGTTAAGTCTCTTCTCTTCTATATAAGATGCTTCTAGATTCTTATATACTTTTTCGTTGATTTTTATTGTAGTGTTGTCAAATCTTATAAGGAAGGTTCCACTTAGCTCATATCTCATGGATTCTGTTCTTATTACATTATTGAGAAGAATAAGTCCTTCTGATATTTCTTCAATGCGTTGAACATGGTGAATATTACTGGTTGTGCAAGTTGGTCTTTGATTAGTCATGATATTTTTAATACATTTATCTTTACTTAGATCTATAATTTGATTTCTTTTACAAATTTCAATTTTATTATATTTTAAGCAATTATTATTTATTGCATATATTTCGTTTTCACTTACAAACATTTGTTTAAAAGTTAAATTTATATTGTAATAGAATCATTTTTAATAATTGGCTTTACAATAATATTATTATATAAAATAGGATTTGTCAAAGGAATTTTAATTATGTATAAGAGGTTTGTGTTATTACTTAATATATTAACATTTGCCAATTCTAAAGCTTCCTCTATGTTGTTAAAGGGCATGTTCTCTTTTTACAATTTTTCTATAGCAATAGTCATCTCTTCTCTTTTTATTAGGAATGAGTTTATAATCTTATTTTTAGCCCATTGTATGGCATACTTTATATTATATTAACAATTGTTTCTTTTATCAATCTTACTTTATTTTTTAAAATTTCTATTTCTTCATTAATAAATGCTTCGTCCTTTCTTATTGCATTTGAAAAATCATTTACCAAGCCTGTAATGTTGTTCAGTCTGTTAGCGAAATCCGTATTTATTATCATTTGCTTCTCAGTATTGTCAGCTATTTCGTTTAGTGTCTTATAAATAAGTTCAGCGTCATTATGGTCGGGTGACTCTGCAATGAGTTTCCAAATTTTTCCTAAAGTATCTATTGATCTGACGTTTCTTGGTGGTGTCATGATCCTTAGAGTCGCCAACAGATCCAAGCTTTGATTTAGTTCAAGATACATGGTTGGATATAATGGATTTGTCTTAAAAATATTTTTATCAACGTATTTTTTTGTGTTATACAAACAG
The DNA here is from genome assembly GCF_027943255.1 of Anastrepha obliqua. NCBI lineage: Eukaryota > Metazoa > Arthropoda > Insecta > Diptera > Tephritidae > Anastrepha > Anastrepha obliqua. The sequence goes on along the minus strand of NC_072897.1, from coordinate 39,367,798 downwards.
TCATAATAGATTCAAGATTAATTGGATGTATGAATTTAAAACTTCCGTCCTGAATTTTCCCGTAGCCGTTGGCTATAGTTACAACGTAGGAGTCAGTGTAGTTATGTATTTGAACCTCTGCCCTCAGCATTGGCAACAGCAATCTAAAAAGCCAAAATTAAAATATAAATTTATTCTTTCTTTGCCTTTTGTCTATCCTAGCTCTTTATAAGATCTTTATGTACAATTCTGTTTGATTCTGTTAACACAGTACTTTTTCTGTTTTCTAAAACGATTTCCTCCTTATATCGAGGTGACAATTTCGTACCCAGTCTTCTATTAATCCTAGCATATATTTTTTGTCCTTTTGGATAATCTTTAAATGGTTTCCTGCTTTTGTTATGAACCCTAATATCAATTGCCCCTATATTCTCTCTCCTAGCTCTTTCATATTGCGCTGGACTAGTAGATACCCTTCTTCCAAAAAAAAGTTCAATTGGCTTTTTTCCCGTAGTGGAGTGAATGGTGTAGTTGTACTCATAGACTGCTCTATCTAACAATTCTTCAAAGTTTCTATGTTTTTTCTCTGTTTTTAAACAACGCATAATTTCTCCTAAGGTCGAATGGAAGCGCTCCACCTGGCCGTACCATATTACCATATTAGTATGTTTAGTTGGTCTTCTAGCATAAATTGGATTGAATCGGAATTTAGTGATTTTTCGTTGTCTAGCACAACAATTCTAGGTACTCCTAAATTAAAAAGTATTTTCCTCAGTGGTTCCCGTATATCCCCGATTGATCTTGATTTTATGGGCATTGCCTGAACATATTTTGTGAGTTTATCTATCGCAGTGAGTATAAAGTTTTTTTCGGTAGTCCAAATATCTACATGAAGTATTTCTCCCGCATATTGAGGAACTGGAGTTGGTGATATATTGAATTTATTAGGATGACGGTCATATTTTGCTTCTTTACATATTTTACACTGGCTTATTATTCTGTTAAGTTTTCCACTCATTTTTGGAAAGTAGAACGTTTCTATCAGCTGCATTTTATTCTCCCTAGCATTACGGTGTGCTCTACTATGAACTCTGATTATCTCTTCTTCCTGCCTTTCAGTGTCAGTTAAATCTTCTACTTTTGTCTGCGTATGTCTGACTCTATACCTTAAGAAATGAAGTGGATATATCACCTGAATTCTTCCCATTATACCCTCACAAGTAAACAACCCGTTTACAATAGATGGATTAAGGTATTTCTTCAGGATCCTTACTTCATCATCTGTGAAATTTGGAGCTGTTATAACATGTCTATGGTATGTTGGAAATGGTAACTTAAATTGGTATTCATTTGACTGGCCTAAAAGAATTAAAATTTGGTTCTTAAATGCGTTAATAGGACATTCCACTGAAGGAATCAGATTTTCGCCTGAACTTTTGTCACTATGTACCGTGGCTGTTAAAATATTTACATCTGCATCCCTATTACATGGAGGCCTCGAAAGGACATCTGCTACCACATGACCCTTTCCGGGTTTATAATGGAGTTCGTAGTTGTACTCCTCCAGTATTTCTTTCCAACGCTTCATTTTTGCGTTGTTATTTTTATTGCTTAAAGCGTACGTGAGTGGCTGATGATCGGTATATATGATTACCTTAGCGCGACCATACAAATAGTTCCTGAGCTGATTTAAAGACCAAATAATGGCCAACATTTCCCTTTCATTGGCCGCATAGTTTTCTTCGGTCTTATTGAGGGATCTTGAAATGAAAGTGATTGGCCTATTTTCCTGGCTAAGAATGGCTCCTATAGCGTAGCTAGATGCATCAGTTGTAAGTTCAAAAGTTTTATTAAAATCTGGGAATGTCAAGATCACATCCCTGGATGACAGTATAGCCTTCAGTTTATCAAAAGCTTCTCTTGCAGACATATCGAGTTCTATCTTTTTTTTGCCGGATTGGTTTCGGGACACACGACCCTCTTCCCCTCTTAAAAGGTTTGTCAGAGGTTTTGCTATTTTAGCATCGAAGGTCTTTCTATGTATTGGGATAGGGAAAATTTACTATGACTTCTACTTTTTTCGGGTTTGACTGTACCCCTTCCTGGGAAACGACAAATCCTAGAAATTCTACCTTGGTTTTAAAAAACTCACATTTGTCAAGCTGGACTTTCATGTAAGCTTGATGTAAGGTTTGAAAAATCTTATTGATATCACTGCTATGTTGATCCTCACTAGGGCTGAAAATGATTATGTCATCAATGTAGACATAACACCTAACTCCAATATGAGGGCGCAGAATTTCATCCAGTGCACGCTGAAATATTGCCGGTGCATTCTTGAGTCCAAATGGTAACCGAGTGAACTCGTATTTGCCATTATTAATGGAGAATGCTGTTTTTTCTATATCCTTTGGTCGTAATGGTATTTGGTGAAAGCCACTTTTCAAATCTAACACTGTAAAATATTTACTTCTTCCCAATTGAGCTAGTACCTCATTAATTTCTGGTAAAGGGTATTTATCCGCTATGGTAATTGCATTTAACTTACGATAGTCGATGACCATACGAAATTTCTTTTCCCTACTAGCGTCTATTTTTTTAGAGCAATCCACACCGGTGAATTGTATGGAGATTTTGATGGCCTAATAATTCCATCTTCCTAGAAAGCTCTCACCTGATCTTCTATTTTGTCTTTCAAGCCCATAGGATAAGGGTATGTCTTAGAGTAAATTGGGTCTTCAGTCTTCGCCCGAATTTCTCGTATTATTTTTGTGGTATAAGTTAGTTTTTCGTCCGGAGTAGAAAAAAGATTAGCGTAAGTCGATACAGCTTTATTAAGCATGGTTTTTTGTCGTTGTGTCATGTGGTTAGTCCGAATTGAAGTCATATTAATGAGATCTGTTGGAAAGTTCTGAAAGTAAAAAAAACTTAATTGGTACGTCCGTTCTTCCGAATAATGTAGCGTTCGTGTGAAATTTAATTTCTACTTTACCTGCAATTGAATTTGCATAAAAGTTTTTTTTTGTTTGGAATGGGATTTTTTACAAGATCTGGTCGTATATAATTTTTTCTTGCGCCCGTATCGATTAGAATTTTAAGGATTTGTCCCTAGTCCCTCTTACACTCAAAATATGGAAGAGTGGACGAATTTAATCTAAAAAATGAATCTCGTCAACGTTGTCATAGTCGTAATCATGTAATGTTTGTTCGTGAGAAATGTCTTCTGTGGGTTCCTGGTAAATTTCGTCCGTGTCCTGCTTTTCCGTAGTATGGTCAATCTCGGATCTTAAGTGAAAGTTTCTGCTTTGTTTCCGGGCTTCTGTATTCTGAAGTGGTGGTGGTCGTTTGCCAAGGAATAGATTGTTTGAAGGTCTGTTCATGTAATTAATATTTTTCGTCCTAATACTCTGGTCCACGTCCATGGGCTCAGGCCTTGGTGGTGGTTTCGGTGCAAAAGGTCTTGGTGGTATATAATTTTGATATTGGTTATATTTAGGAATAGCACCTTGATGCTGATAATTTCTCTGTCCTTGGTTGAACATATCTCTTCCTTGAATTGTATCTGGAATTCTATTAGGCCGAGGTGGCGATGGAATGTATGCCAACTCAGGATGAAAATTATTCTGATTTCGTAAAGCAGATTGATTTCGTGAAGAATAAGAAGGAAGTTGGTGTCGCGAAGAATATAGAGTAGATTGATTCCTTGAAGGAATGGTACTAAAGTTCCTATTTGATCTGAAGTTCTGAGCATAATTTTTCCTAAAATTCTGATTCTCTAACTTTAAACATAAATGCAAAGCATTGGGCAAATCTGTAGGTTCCTTTATTGCGAGAAATCTTGGTAAATCGCCGTTTAGGCCTCGAACAAAGGTGTCCAAAGCTTTGTCCCTATACGTCTGAGTAAGTAGACACATAGATTCATGTCCTACATCCATTGAACTTATGTTATTTAATATCAAAGACAAATGATTATACACTCTTTGATAAGAAGTCATCTGATATTCCAAAGTGCCGACGTCCCTCTTGTCTGCATAATGCATAGTAAGGCAACGTGAGATACTGTCCCAGTTGAGAGGTGTATTATATGACTCAAGTATAGCGTCCGCATTGCCAATGACCTTATTCCTTATAGTATTCAATATGCCAAAATACTTTGGTGTACCCCTAAGATGTTGGTATATGCCTAGTATTCTATCAACAGATTTTCTCCAGGAACTGTATTCCCCTGGTTGACCAGAAAAGTCCCTAAGACATCTAACGACGTCTGATATCTTATCCAAGTCACTCAAAGTTCCCCTGTGCTGAGCAGCAGAAATCCTAGCCTGCTCGTGAAGAGTCTCAGTTATTATCCTCCTAATTTCTTGTTGTAACTCTGCCATATTAACTCCCTGATTCTGTGGCGCATTCAAGACAGATGGCCTAACAAGGTTGTTTGGGTTTGACATTATTAAATTTAACAAGGACCTCACTATGTTTGTCAAAACAAATATTTCCGTAAAAAAATGTTTTTGCAGAACTTATTTTGTAATTTGTATGCAAATGAGTTAAAAGGTTTCTCGAACAGGCACAAATAAACAAAACAACAAAACAAACGAAGCAAACAAACACACAAGAACTTCAATGAAAATAAATTTGTATGCTATTGATTGTAATCTTCTTGTAAATTTCAGTTAATATATAAATTTAAATTTTTTTATTTTTGAATAATAACAAAAAATTTACTTCATATTAATCTTTCGTTAATTAATTTTTTTAATTTTATAATATTCTTTATCTTCAATTACTTTCTCTTTAAAAAGAAAATAACTTTATATATTTATTTTATTTGTATTTATTATTTAATTTATATTCACTTTTATCAAAAAAACAGTTTTTGAACTTATCTTTTTCCTTTTTTTAATTAATTTCTTCAATAATAATATTTTAATTCACTTCCTTTTTTTTAAAAAAAAAAAACTTTTTAATTTCCTTTTTTTTGTTTTTTTTTTTAAATATACACACTTCACAAGAAAAGGACGGCGATGGGTTATTGGTGTTGTTCTTTGGAACCCAGTCAGGCTTTTATTTTACACACTCACTTTTTGTTTTATTTCAATAGGTCCAAGTAAGGTCATAATTAATGGTGAATGGCCCGAGGATAGCTCTAAACATGATTTTATTGTCAGACTTTCATACGACATATTTTTAATTATGCAGAAGTCAATTAAGTCCGGTTGTTTTTTCGTATCTGTTGGCCAGTAGGTTGGCTCACCTGTGCTAATAAACCGGCTATTATTTTTTCAATATTTTAGATAATGCAGGTATTGTAATTTTGTGTTGTTATATTTGGTGGGACAGTAGACTGCAGATATTGCTATTTGCCCTTTTGTGTCTTCTATGGCTACTAAGGTGGCTTGGATGTTTTTTTCTCTGTATACCTCCAGTCCATTGTATTTAATATTTCTTTTGATAATAATTGCTGTCCCACCGTGTGCTTTGTTGTCGGGTTCATTTGTGTAATGTATATTATAGTTCGGTATGTTAACAAAAGTTTTGTCAGTGGCATGAGTTTCAGAGATCAACATTATATCGATTGATTTATTTATTAAAAATGTTTTAAGTTCCAGAACGAGTAAGTCCATTCGCATTCCATATAACTAAATTTATTTTATTTCTTTCGTTCATCTAGTTTAGTAACGAGCAGTGTTAATATGTTCATTATTCTTGTCATTTGGGTTATTAATTGTCTCATCATTTCTTTTAGTTCGATCATATCGTCGTTATTTTTTGGAACATGTTCGATGTTAAGAGTTCCCAGACATGCTCAATTGGCTTCAGATCCGGTGATTGAGGTGAATATTTAACCTGCTTACAGTGATAAATAAGCCATTCTTACACGAGATATCATAATATTAGTGTTTTGAGTCATTGTCTTGTTGGGACAAGAACCCTCTAGCATTCAAACCAACTTTAACGGCACTGTCATGCAAATTATTCCTCAAAATGTTTAAATACAGATGTTTGTCCATTTTATCATCAATAAAATCCATTTTTCCTACTCCAGATGAAACTATGCATACATAGGAATAACGATAGGAATACGATTTCATTATGTTCTGCATTTTCTTCTCGCCAAAATTTTGGAAGCCAATCTGATCCGGAAATATTAAATTTCGATTCATCACTGAATATGACGTTTTCCCAAAAAGAATCTGGCTCATTTATGTAGCATATGGCGAGCTCCAATCTCTTCTTTCTGTTAATATCTGAAATGCAGGGCTTGCGGCGTCCCACTCTGCTAAGATAACCAGCGTTTCGCAGACAATTACGGACTGTTTATGGGCTTACTTTTTTATGCAAAGACTCTAGAATATTTCGCCATAGTATCGTGGAGGTTATTTGGGGTTTTGCGCGACTGATGCTACTATGTTGCGTTCCGCACGTGATGTCAATGTTTTTCACCTTCCGGCTTGGTGTTGATTAGCTTCCAATTTACAAATATTAACGTAATTAGCAATAACACTTTGCACCGCATAATACGCTTTGCCAATTTTTTGTCGATTTTGCGTAGCGACTTGTTTTCCATGTACAATTTAATAACAATTTTACGCATTTCTAATGGTAAATCCGCACTTCGTCCCATCGCTTAAGTGACACTGCATTTGACATTTGAGCATATATGTATGTAGGTGGAGAATTTTACTTATGGAAATGAGTTCCAAATCCGCGGAAAAAAATGTTAAAGCTAATGTGCTTCTTCAAAACTTTCAGCAGATGTGTGGTGGAAGTTGTTGTACACTCAAACACCTAGACCAAGATGGCTGCACTAAAGGGATGAATGGGTTCTGGCGAAGCGAAATTTCGACCACCTTACAACAGCAAGACGAGCAACATCAAACAATGCTTCCCGAAATCCCTTAAAATTAAGAAATGAACTTATATTATATCCGATCCAGTTCAAAAAAGGACCGAATAAATTAGAAATAAGCTGAACTTTTAGAACAAGATATTACATATTTATGATATTAGATTAAAGTTTATGTACTCGTATATAAAAGGTGATTTTTAAAGAGCTATAGGGAAGTTTTTCAAAAAAAAAAAACGTTAAATTCCAAAAATGCATTACATTTTTATTTAAAACGATAGTACAGTCCATATAATTTTTGAAGATTATTTCATGCAAATGGTGAACGCAACTGCGGTTCAAATGGTCTATCCGCTTAGTCCAATTTTGGCAAACTCTTTCCAATGTGTCGGCCGGTATCTCACATACTCGTATAAATGCTTTAATGTTGTCTTCCAATGCGTTAATTGAAGCAAGCTTGTCTGAATAGACATGAGCTTTAACGTAGCCCCACAAAAAATAATCTAAGGCGTTATATCGCACGATCTGGGTGGCCAATTGACAGATCCCGAACGTGAAATAAAATGTTCACCGAACTAGCCTCTCAACAAGTCCATTGTTACGCGTGCTGTGTGGCATGTGGCACCGTCTTGCTGAAACCACATGTCATGCAAGTCAAGCTCTTGCATTTTGGGCAAAAAAAAGTTGGATATCATTTCACGGTAGCGCTCACAATTCACAGTTACGTTATGATTCGCAACATCTTTGAAGAAGTACATCGACTCCACTTTAAACTTTCTTAACAGAACACGCATTTTTATAATAAAATTCAATAATTTGCAAGCGTTGTTCGTTTGTAAGATGATTCATGGTTAAATTATTGACCAAACTAAAGATGTTTGACAGTGAAACAAAACACGAAACGTGCATCAGCTGCTTAAACCAGCTGTTTAAAAAGATAATAGCTAAAAAATCCCCCTTTATAATGAAACATAATAGCAAAATAGCGAAATATACAATTTGTTGATGTACAGGGTGGCCCAAATAAGACCTACCAATGTTAAGCACAAATAACTTTTTTATTTTTTGACATATTTATTTTTCTCTTTTTGTAGGTTATAGTTGAATTGTTGGAAATTTATTATGGAACCCTACAGTACAACATAACGCGTTAAAATTATCGAGTTTTTCTATTTTTACACAATTAGCCACACAAATTGATTTTTTAAATAATGTTTTGATGTCGGATGAAGTGCATTTCCATTTAAATGGTTATGTCAACAAACAAAACTCTAGATTGTGGGGCTCTGAAAATCCAAGGGCAACACACCAACATCAGTTGCACCCATCTAAATGTACTGTTTGGTGCGGTGTTATGGCCATTAGAGTTATCGGTCCATATTTCCAAATGAGGATGAAACGCCGGAATCGATTTCAGGAATTTCTTACAGAACATTGATTGAAAACTTTTTGCGGCCAATGGCGGAGCAGTATCCTAATTTGTGGTTTCAACAAGATGGAGCGCATACTGATAGGCAGTTTATTTATGTATATATTCGTTCGACAGCGAATGTAACACGTTATATTCCATTTGTATGTTTATATTGAAGCTTGTGTTGGAAAATGTCGTGGCATAGACATATGTATGTAGATATAACACAAAATATAATTTGTGTTTGTATTATTATAATTATTATTAAAGATACTACAAGCCTAGCTTCGCAGCGCTGTATGTCGTCGTAAAAACGGCCTCGACTCCATGTTTTGATATACATATGCAAGTGTAAGTATAATATTGTTGTGAAAAATCGTCAAATCACAATAAGAGAAGTTTCTGAGGATGTCGGCATATCTGGTGACGAATTATGGGTGTATGGTTATGACATCGAAACCAAAGCCCAATCGTCACAAGGGAAGAGTCCAGGTGAGCCAAGATAGCAGAAAACCGCCGAACACACAAAACACTAGTCTTATTTATGCCTCTCACAAACAAACTAAAGTTCCTATATTGCTAAAACCGTGAACATATCTTCGAGACGAGTGTAGCAACATAAAAAAAATAATAATCGAAGTCGAATGTACGTAGCCCGTGAAAGTAGAAAATTGGCCTTACACCTCGTACATGTTTTACTTGCATTCCAACGAATCCATAAGAAATACAATATCATTCATATTTTAACATAAATTTCATTTGAGATCAACTTTTTTTAGACATGCTTCGAAATGAGTCAAAATAAAGAAAAAACCAAGAAAATCCTTTTTTTCGCTAGCCAAAATATTATATGTTCAGCGTTTACTTTTGCTTTTGTGCGTAGCTTAGTGCATGCCAAAACCAATGAAAAAGGTAAGAAATTAAAAATATATACCTGCAATACTTAAGAATGAATCATAAAAGTGGCGCATTTGCCATATACAAATGCATGTAAATAAGGTCTGTCTAACGCAGGGTTAATTTTTCAGATAGCCCTTGTATATCATTTGCTTCATGAAAACGCAGCCAAGAACTGTTCTTAAAGTGTTAGCCATAATATTTCCTAAATTAAATAAACCAAATATATTTAATTAAGTTAAATTGCATAAATATTACTTGTTTATGAAAAAAAAATAACTAATGCGTAGGTATTTTCACGCAAATGTAAATTTTATTAAAGAAAACAGATCAGTCTCCTTTTTGTACTTTTGAAGCTGTGAGTGCTCTATGGACTCCATTGTGATGGTCTATGAAGTATCGTCATGAAGTAGTTTTTAACCTTTTCATTGTGGTGGTTTACGTAACCACCCATATATTATACATAATACACAGCTGGAATACATGATCCTACCTTAGGTCCAGGTTTTCTCTACATACATACATATATGCGTTATTTTTGGTGTACTCCTTATCCCTTATGGAGTACAGAGAAGTGAATGTTTTGTCTTTTCACATAATAAAATATACATATGTAATTACTGATCTTATCAGCCTTTCGAATCTGAAATTTCGATACCGACAAACACTAATAAAACGTTTCCACCGCTGTTTGCTTTTGCGATTGCTGCCGCTAACTTGTTTAAGCGCAAATACCAGCCAAAACAATTGTCATATCTTGTACGAATATCATAACTCAAACTCATCTTCCACCCGGATAAGTGTTGGATTTGCAAACATTTTAATATTGATTAGTGGCAATAGTGTTTATTTACGTGATTCTTTCTCTTTTTTTATTGCATTCCTCTCGAAACATAACAAGAATGTCTTGCAGCTGTCAATACCAAGATAATTTATTTGGCTGCCCGCGTTTAAAATTTTGATATACATACACAAACACGAAACAAAGGAATTACCATCAAGCACGGAGTGGAAAAACTTGACAAATCTCTCAAACCCAAAACATACACACCCAAAGTTTGTCTTTGGTGGAAACGTATTATAACATAGAAAATGCAACGTTACTTCAAATTTCGTGAGCTACGTACGTTCGATTTACAAATTTTTTTCTCATATACATAGGTACACATGACATTCTTTTCTATTCCCAAAGCTTAAAAACCTCATGAAAGGATATTCACCACTATTAAGAAGAAAAAGAGCACATCTCTGGAAGAGCGTTTTCAAGATATTAAAAAAACAAAACATGTTTATTTTTTGTAATAATAGAAAAGTAATAAATATATTATATAAGAAAACGACTTTCGAAACCTTTTGTTTTATATACTTATTTCTTAAGCCTTATATATCAAGAAAAAAAATGAATATAATCCTGCGATAAATATAAAAATCGTTCGTATGTGAAATATTAATTGTTGCATTAACCAAATTTAAGTAAAGTTTAACAAATGGCTAATACAGAATCGATTTAAGTTAATCAATAGCTCGTTTTAGCAGTAACAAATTACTTAAGTTTGAATTATAAAATTACATATTACTAAAATCTTCAAAAAATTGTTTGCTCTTGAATTTATTTAAAGTTTTATTCTTGGCTCTAAGCAAGTGCATTTTTGAAAAATGGGCGGAGCCATGCTCACTCGATAACGACTTAATAAAACTCACCCAAACTTGGTATACATACTGCTCCCCCCTCGTTTACTTTTTACATTAATATTGAGATGGAATAAAAACCACACCCATTTTTTATTTGTTAAGATTAAATTTCTGTCCGTCCGTCTGATGTTACAAGCTATAACTCTCATTCTATTAGTTTGTTTGATTCAAAATATTACCAAATGCTTTCCATTTCAATTCAACCGGGCTATTCGGAACATGTTCTTCGATTTCGATGTAACTCAAATATGTTGCTCTCTGGTCAAAATAATGAGACACGTATTTTTTTGTTCGCCCGAAAAAATTTTTTTTCAAGATTTATCGGCAATTTTGTTCTTCGGCTCAAAATCGATTTTTTTTTCATTATATAAGAATTTTTTTTTTAAATGCCTATGACTTAGTCGAAAATGAACCGATTTTAATGATTTTGGGTAAAATGATCGTCATTACTTACACAAGCGACTTCATGTAGAAACAATTGCAAAGAAGTAGTTGAAAATTTTTTATTTTGCAAAAGAAAAAAGGGCGAAACAGGTTTTTTACTCAAAAATTCATTACTCAAAAACAACTCATTTTAGCTACTGGGTATTTCGCTCAATTGAAGTTTGAGGTGTCCTCTTGATTTGGAAAAAGTTATAAAAAAAAAATACACTTTTTGAAATATTGAATTTCGAAAAAAATTACAATTTTTTCTTTTTTGCTAAATAAAAAATTTTAATCAATTTCGAAGAACATGACCCGAATAGCCCGGTTGAATTGAAATGGAAAGAATCACCAGCGACCTGTTTAATATTCATAATTGTTTTGTTTTATATTTATATACGGGAGACAATGAACAGTTACAAATTGTACACGACGGCCGCCGTAACCGAATTGATTGATGTGTGACTACCATTCGGAAATCGGTGTACGTTGGTTCGAATCTTGGTAAAACACGAAAAATGAAGAGAAAAGCTTTTTTCTAATAGCGGTCGCCCCTCGGCAGTCAATGGCAAACCTCCCAGTGTATTTCTGGAATGAAAAAGATCTTCATAAAAAATATCTGTCGTTCGGAGTCGGCTTAAAACTGTAGTTCCCTTTATTTGTGGAACAACGGTGCACACCTTCAGCACCCAAATTATCGTTATCGGTGCCGTCTTTGGGTGTTTTAATAGAGTGCCGATGATGCATTTAACTCTATTAAATATTTGCGGGAAGTGCTCACACAAGAATACGTAAAGAGCCCACAAAGTGAATCAGTCGCCATCAATAAGTCGTCACAATTGGTATTAATTTATGAGATTCTACAAAGGAATAGAAAATCGTTCGGAAATACATATGTAAAGCGTCAGCAAGTGTTACTTAATGAAGCTGATTTAAAGATTCTGCGAGTTACTTTGGAAATCCTAATGGCGGCAGTAACAAAAATTGAAGTGCAGATTTTAAAAACTAAAAACAAACGATAAGAAATTTGCAATTGTTTGGCTTTATTAAGAACTTTATTTTTTTGAGTTGTTCCGAAGTTCAAAATACTTTTTATTTTTCAGGGAAAATCTTCTTCCATGGAGTTAATAGTTATAGAATTTTTTCCTCGGGCGAAATAATATTCCCGGGAACAAACACAAGCGTAGTATTCAGAATAGGGCTTTTCTCAACAGCATGTCTCCTCATTATAAGGCAGCATTCGAAATGTTACCAAACAAGCTGCGACAATGTTGCATATTTCATATTAGAATAGTATAAGAAAAATTCAACACTAACACAAATTATATATTGAATATCAGAAAGTTAAGAAAGTGCTGAATTCGGTCCGAACCAAATTTAATACACCCGTGCACGTTTTAATAAAATTCAATTTGGGTCCACGGTTAATCTTTGGAGTTAAATAAAGTAAAGTTTGTAACATCAGATGAACAGCCATTGTTTGAAATGCATTGATTTAAAATCATTGATATAAATGAATTTAACTAAATTAAAGTTTTCAAGTAGTGCAGAATTTTAGTTATAACACTTGGTACGTAGATATGCTTGTAGTTAAATTTTGATTACAAGTCGTTATACCAAAATCATTCACAATTTAATGGTAGCAAATATTAAAATACTTATAATCTTTATGTTTTGGTAATACATACCTTTTTCTAACAGATACAAATGATTTCATAACAAAAAAATACGGGCGATTTTTTTACTCTCAAATTTTATACTCACATGCATGCGATTTTCCTATGATTGAATTTTGTGTCTTTAAGAAGCGATATGGGAACCGCCGTGGCAGAATGAATATGTGCGTGACTACCATACAGTAGGGCTCGGGCTCGAAACCCACTGTGGGGATGAAACACCTTTTCTAATAAAGGCCACCTCTCGCCAGGCAATGGTAAATCTCCGAGTGTAATTCTGCCATGAAAAAGCTCCTTATTAAAAACCATCTACTTTTCATAGGTGGCTAAAACTGTAGGTGCCTCCAAAACGCACACCACAAATTTTGGGAAGAACTCTGCCAAATTCCCAACTTTAATTACATACATACACGTGTGCACATACATATGTATACAGTATAAAATATCAAGATAATAAAATTAATGCTATTGTAAATTGAATAATATATATAGTTGGCTGGAAATATGTATGAAATATATAATAATATGAAAATGGCTTAATAAGAAAGATTCAGTACTCTGTTTAAAATCCCTGTTTGTGTGAAAAATTTATTGTGCCAAACCTACTAATATACTTTGAAAGGCGGAAAGAGTTGGTAAAAATTAAAAATTTCTTAGTTAAATTTTAATGTATTGTATTTTAGACTACAATATTTATTGTCGCTGGGTATCAAAATACTATTAAAGTAACAAACTTAATGTTTCCAGTTATAACCATATGAATGTTGATACATTTATACAGCCATGCGTCAAATTCATATAATTGGTTTGTAAAATGAACTCTTCATAAAATATCCTCATCACATTACTTGTTAAATAAGAAAATAAAAAGAACTGGGAATCATAAAAAGTGTTAATTAGCAAAAAAAATACGTATTTATATTGTTTATAATGATAAATGAATTTGCTCACTCTCTGAATTTTTTCTTTATTTCTTTCCGAATATAAAAAATAAAATTTAATTGAAATAAGCTTTGGACTATACATTCCTGTATCTTGAAACTCCTTACTCTTTGTATTCAAATTGCTTTAAAATTAGTAAATTCTTACCCAGATAACTAGAGTATGGTTCTACATATAATTTAATAATTTAGAGATCTTCCTCTTCGAATGGTAGATGGTTTTTATAAAATATTTTTTTTCGCAAAAGGCACTCTGATGTTTGCTATTGCCAGAAAACAACTTTTCTATCATTAGATGTTTCACGTCTAATGAGCAGCGAACTAGGAATCAACCGGGTGGTAATCACGCACAAGCCACTAGGTTGTAGATTTCATGTAGTTAATGCTCATTTTCGTTTTACTTTTATAGATATTTAAAAACCGACTTTTAAACACTCGATCGCAAGGACGTTCTGCAGAACATCGATCGTGCTTTTAGGCTTTCCAAATCGCTCTATTGAGTCGAAATATTTCCATTACCAATCTAATTCTCCGAAAAAAACTTTACATATGCATTTATATATGTATGTATGGTATGTGCATGCATACATTTAAAATTCACTTTATATATAGCGACAGTTTGTTTCGGAAGAAACACATGCAACGTATATATTGTCACAATCACTTTTATGAATATAGACATATGTTTGTATGTCAGTAGCTCAACATTTTACATTTACTTTTGTTACAAATTTGTAGTTCTTGTCGAGTCGCTTATTGGTTCTATTACATACATGCATATGCACGCCCATTTAGGTACAATACGAGTACTAATACGCACATACTTATGGATGCGTTTTTCCAAGTGTAAATGAAAAAACTCCCACAGATAATTAATAAAATGATGTCGATTTAGAAGTTTTTTCTAATACTATATGTTCCGTTGGATGTACTGAACGACTGATTAATTAATAAAACTGCCCACCACACACCAAAGGCACATTACTGCTAACTATCGTTGGCGGTTTGGATAACTAACTGGCAGGCTGTTGCCTGCCTACCTGGTTGCCAGTCTGGCTTGCTATCTGGGAGCTTAAGCACTTTGTTCCTTATTGCTCATTTTTTTTCTATTGTGTTGTTGTTGCTTGTTTTCTTAGTTAAATGATAGCCAAAGCGTTAAGCCGTTAGGCTAACATCATAAAAATTGGATCATCACTCATTCGCGAGCACTTTACTGTGATACTGCCGACCACGGGCGCAGAAACAGTGACCATAATAAGCATAACGAACGAATAAATTTAATGCAAAGTATTCACGCTCCAACCGCTGTATCAACATGGGCATGTTGGATATGCGATTGTATCATGTATGGTTGTACCAGAGAATGTTATTAACTTACACAATCTGCGTATACGAGTACACATTCCAACTCATTCTACATACTCGTACAACCGCTAACTGCGCCCACCAATAATTAAGACATTTTAATCTTATTAACATTCTCTGGTTGTACAACCGATTTCCATGCTGGTTCAACGGTTCCATAAAAATTAAAATGTCTTAATTATTGGTGGGCGGAGTTAGCGGTTGTAGAATGAGTTGGAACGTGCACTCGTATACGCAGATTGTATAAGTTATAAGTACAACCAACTTTGTTTGCATTTTTCTATTTTGTTATTTACGCAGAAAATAAATTTAAACAAAATAAATTAATATGTAATAGTATACAATTCGTTTTGTTTTTACAATAAATAATAAAAAAAAAAATTGTTTAATAAAAAAAAAAAATAAGAAATAAATCAAATAAAATTTCACCAATTACTGTTATTGTACAAATTTCACTTGATTCCTGCATTTTGCGAAATATTCAGCACCACGAATAAAGTTGGCCAACGCGGTGTATATC
The DNA here is from genome assembly GCF_027943255.1 of Anastrepha obliqua. NCBI lineage: Eukaryota > Metazoa > Arthropoda > Insecta > Diptera > Tephritidae > Anastrepha > Anastrepha obliqua. Next base: position 39,352,050 of record NC_072897.1, on the reverse strand, counting down.
ATGTTGGATTGTGTAAACTAAGCAGCCAACGTGTTGATAAAATGGTTTGAGCGTTTATACTCTACATAACCATGCTTTTGAGAAAACAAGCGTACACCGACTGTCATTGAAAATTCATGTAAGCAAAACGAGATAAGAACACAGTAAACACTGCGTATGCGGGCATGTATGTATACATAAGAACACATGCACGCATGCACTTACATACATATGTATATGTGTGTACAAAATAATGTACCCAGCTGAAAATAGCTGTTCTATGACAAAACGAAGTCAATTTAGTAGATAGTATTTTCATGCATATATGTATGTATTTATATACTACCCATAATGCTGGCAACAGACGGAAAGCAAGTGCAAACAATCGGTTGAACCTCATTTCGCCAAACACGTGTGGATTCGTTGACGATTTTAGTTTCACACTGTTCGTTACTGAGTGAACATGGAAGCGGAAAAAATGATTGTCCTGTATGATATTTATTTGTGCTTAAAAGGAAGGGGGAGAGAAAGATTTTTTTCACACTTTCTATATAAGCGTTGTTGTCTATTTCGTAATATTTTTCTCCTTGTCACGATTTTAATTCTACAGTTCTAGCTCTTATTTTTTCTCAGTGATGGGTAGCTTGTGAACAAATCTTTGAGTTCCTCAATAAAATATTTATTATTAGAAATGTATTTATTAGAAATATAATCATTTTATATGATTCTCATTTTTCCTTGAAGTAAAAACAGTTCTTAAAATTCTTAGTCCAATCATTATCTTACCATTTTACGAAATTAAGATGTTCCTAATTTTATATTAGTTATATTAGTAAATAAAAAAATGAAGTACTGCTACAGTCGCCGTAAATTTTTTTTAAATTTTTTGTTATGTTATGTGGACTTGTGTATAACATGCTAATGAGTTTGTTGAAAGTACAATAAAAATCGTCATATTGTCGCAAGTCGTTGAAAAAGAAGACGTCATAGGCAAGCTACATTCGTCGGTAAAATTCAAATGATGACATCAAAATTACGCAGAATCACCGAAAGGCACAACCTGCATGACATAATGGATGACTTGTGGAACGCATCAAATAGGAAGCCTCACGAAGGTTTCGTTTGTTTTAGGGCGACCATATTACATATCTTGAATTTGGTATGCATGACATCAGTGGTCACTTTCCAACTGGGTATTTATAAAAATAGGCATGTACATACATACATATGTTCATTCACAATTAATATATAAACATTTCGTAGTATCATGCATGCAATTCTTATTTATTATTATTATATACTGTATAATGTAGATAATAATATTAACGGTAAAAACCGTTGGGAACAGGGATGAAGAAGCAACAAAATTTCTATCCTCAACGTGCCTTATCTATTAATATGTGATAAATTTGTACATACATACAAGGAATATTAGGTTCATTTAACTAGTCAAAAATTTCCACTCCGTGAAAAATATTTTACTATTTTTTAATTAGTTAAACGAAAAAATATGTACAGCTTTGTTAAAAATTAAGTAATGCAGCGCCTCACAACATTCATATTCATTTTTCAACATATTAAACAGTGTTAAATGAACACGTGTTCATTTGTGTTCTAAGAATAGTATGCAAAGAAGAGAATAGTGACTAAATCCTGTTAGTTTTACATTGGTTTGTGTAAGCTTTTGATGACTTTTTGCGAAATGCACCGAAAAGTGGCTGCTCATAATTATAGCAGTGCTTGGTGTGAGTGTAATAGCAAGTTTAATATAGTACTTAATGCTTTGGTAAATGATTTTCATTGGGTATGTAATAATTTTTATTCTAGTGGGCAGGGGAAAGAATTGCACGGCTGAGAAAAGAGATTTGATAGTTCGCCTAAGATCAAAAGGCAAAGCGTACAAGGAAATTGAAAATATAATACCTATTGTTGCCTACAATGATCTAAAGTTATCAAAAATGAAGTGAATCTCTCGGTCAGTGACGTTTACAGTCCGTCATCTTCTAATAGAGCAAAATCTAAATGCAAAAGTTCTAGAAAAGTATCTTTTTTGACTGGGAAGCATGTGGAAGAACGACTCAGATCTGCAAATCCTCATCTGGTCTGGCCCGCAGAAAAGTGCCGAAACATAGTGTGGACAGACGAAAGCAAAATTGTTTTATTTGGTGGAACAGGTTCTAAGGAGTATGTACGACGTCCACCAAACACCGAATATAAACCTTACAATGGCGTTGGCTCTATCCATATGATAAATGACATTATGGATAGACATGTTCATGTAGACATGTCAATAATATATTGCTACCATATGCCAGTTGAAAAATGCCTATAAAATGGACATTTCAACAGGACAACGATCGGAAACATACGAGCAAGCTTGTGAAATCTTAATCTGATCGAAAACTTATGGGGAGATGTTAAGCGAGTTGTGGCAACTGCAAATGCTTCAAACAAAACTTAGCTTTGGCAAGTGGTTCAGGAAGCATGGTCTGAAATTCCCTTGAAGCATTGTTAGGACCGTTATTAAAAATAAAGGCTATGCAACTAAATATTAGACTGTATTGAGTATGAAGAACGCGAAAAATCATTTTTGAATAAAGTTATTCAGTTTTGTTTTTCCTTTAATGTAACCACTACTATAATTATGAACAGCCACTTTTCGGTGCACTTCGCAAAAGTCGTCAAAAAATTACACAAACCAATGGAATGCTATTCTTGGAAATATATGAAAACCTGATTAATTTGTACTGTTAAACACATAGAAAAATGAATATGAATGTTATGAGGTGCTGCACTACTATATTTTTGAACACAGCTGTATGTATAATACATATATTTTTATGCATACAAGACAATATTCGCGATACAACCAATGTGAATCGAATAATGATTATTACTCCTTTATTACTATTTCGGCCGCCGTAGCCGAATGGTTGGTGCATTCGGAATTCAGAGAGAACGTAGGTTTGAATCTCGGTGAAACACCGAAATGAAGAAAAAACATTTTTAATAGCGGTCGTCCCTCGGCAGGTAATGGCAAACCTCCGAGTGTATTTCTATCATGAAAAAGCCGTTCGGAGTCGGCTTAAAACTGTAGGTTCCTCCATTTGTGGAATAACATCACGACGCACGTCACAAATAGAGGGAGAAGCTCGGCCAAACAACCAGAAGGGGTGTACGTGCCAATTATATATGTATATATATGTATATATGTATGTGTATACATATACTACATTACTATTTCCAAAATGAACAAACGAAGAGTGGCTTGAATAAGTTATTTTCAATTATCCGGCAATCAATTTCGATTAGGAAATGTGTACATACAGTTCTAACAGCAATTTTGTGTGTATTTCTGCCACAAAAAAGCTCCTCATAAAAAATATCTGCTGTTTGGAAGCGTATTAAAACTGTAGGTCCCTCCATTGTGGAACAACATCAAGACGCACACCCCAAGAGGAGCTCGGTCAAACACTCAAAAAGGGTGTAAGAGTCAATTACATTAGTTCAGCGAAAATGGAAGCCAGACCGTTGAAATTGTGAACGGTGTTTATGGTGCCGATACTGTAACAGCTAATTACGCGCAATCTTAGTTCCGTCGATTCCGTTCCAGCATTTTTGATGTTAAAGAAAATGTCGATGAAATCACAGAAATAATCGAGGTTGACCGGCATGTTAGTAGTCGTAGCATCGCCCAGATATTAAAGATTAATCATAAAACAGATTTCTTTTCCCCAAACTAATATATGTATGTATATTTATAAGACGAAATGCCAGGTGTTTTTTTTTTTAGCTTTATGAGAACTATCGAGACTGATAACCATGTAGCAGCTGAGAAATGCAAACACACCCGATTTTTTTTTTTATGTTGATGTCACATAAAAGCATATGACTTCAAATCTATAATACAGTATATTCGTATGTACTTATTCTTGCCATAAATTCTGTGCCAAATTTTTAAATGCATTCGGTGAGAACTAGTGCGCAGAAAAAGTTCCGTTATTTTTGCTTTTCTTCGTATGCATCGTCTACTCATAAATTATACTCAATTTCGTGGCAAATATCGCTTGTTAACAATAGAGTGGGAGGTAAGGAAAATCGCAAAGTGTGGTAAAAGTATGAGTGCGATTTAGGAATTGCTGAAAAGGCTTAATATTTCGAGAGTGTTTGTTTACCGCACGATCAATCATTTTTCTTAAACGTCTGAAGCGAAAGACAAAAAAAGAAGTGGTCGTCTTCGCGTGGTTCAAACCTCTTAGAAAGTAGAAAATCAAAGATAATCTCCACATGAAAGCCTTCCGTCGCTCAATTGGTAATCTTTTGACAACGCACTTCAACAAAATTAGATTCGACAAATGCAAGCAACTTCGGTGGCACGCGGTCAACGGCAATGAAAATATTATTTTAACAGATGAGAAACGGTTTAATAAGATTTTAATAAGAACAACGACAAAATCTATGTTAAAACTTCTAAAAACACAAAAAATTGTGTTCCAAGGATTCAGCGTGGCCACCACCCACCCTCCGTAATGGTCTGGTGGTGAGTGTCTTGCAAAGGCGTTAGGTTAGGTTAGAAAAAGGGGTTAATACCGTGGCAAAAGTGTACAAGGATGATGTCTTAGAAGGTGTGGTGAAGCAGTTGAGCAGTACTCTCTTCAATGGAGTGCTTTCGGTCTTGCAGCTTGGCTCCAGCCCATAAGGTAAAAACCACCCTGCAGTTGCTAGAAAACAATAATTCTGAGTTTATAGCCGCCGAAGATTGGTCGCCTGGATGCCCAGATCTGAATCAATTGGGTTAAAATTTGTTGTCAGAATTGGAGAATATAGCCTGTCGAATACCTCAGAGAAAATTTTAGAGTCTCAAAGCATTTTATTTTGAGCAATTTGGTTCGAGCAGCGAGGTCAATATCCATGGAAACTGTAGGTGCTGCAAAAACTGAATGGCCTAATTCCCGACTAGAATTACAGTGAGGCGTGCCGAAGAATCAGTTAGGCCCGAATTAGGCAGGTCTTACTGAGGCACGCCTCACTATTACCTTACCAGACCCACGTTAGGAAAGGCAAAGATTGGCATGCCAGAACAATACCAAATTTGGTTGTGGTCACGAAAATCTGTGGCAGTGTCTCACTTAGGCATAAATTGGAATCCCTATCTGATTTGTAGAAGGGCATCCGGAGTATTACCGAAGTTCGGTTTTTCGAACCTGCGCCTAATGAGGCAGATGTGTGGCGATACCGTACTTAGGCGAAAGTTTGGATTTTCTAACTGGTTTGTTGAATGGCATCCGGAGTATTACCGAAGTTCGGTGTTTCAAACCTGGGCCTAATGAGGCAGATGTGTGGCGATACCGTACTTAGGCGAAAGTTAGGAATTTCTAACCTCTTTGTTGAATGGCGTTCGGAGTATTACTGAAGTTCTGTTTTTCAAACTTGCGCCTAATTAGGGAGATGTGCGGCGACACCGTACTTAGGTGCAAGTTTGGAACTCCTAACTAAATGGTAGAATGGAATCCGGAATATTACCGAAGATCGGTTTTCCAAATCTGCGCCTAATGAGGGAGATGTGTGGCAATGCCGGACTTAAAATTAGAGTGGCGCTTTTCCGCCTTAACATCCGAGCATCGGGTCATTTGTTTTTAACCCGTTGAAGTGAGTATGAGTCGATCTCAATAGATATTTATTTATTTGTTTTGTTCGGACTAGTTTTATTTTCTCTCACTCTTGTCTTAATATATTCGATGAAAGATATCGATTTTATTAAAAATTTTTTTTTGGTATTTAAGGTACATCTGACTGTTTTTATTTTATAACGATTTGGACATTTAATTCATAAAAATGTATACCATAAAAAGTAAAGCATTGCGGAAACGTGAAGTCGGTCGTTCAAGAGCGGAAAAATTTGGTAATGCACGACGTGAATTATCTTGCGTATCATAACATTCCGCTTTACTTGACAGCGAAGACAATACATCTTCAATTTTATTTAATTCTGAGATGCCGGATGATTTATTATCAATGAATAATAGTGATCATAGTACTGATTCAAATTTTATTTATGAAGAAGTAAGTGAAACTGTGTCATTCACTCAGGAATCAGTGATGAATTATTCAATGTCAGATAATTCGCAGCAAAGTAATGAAAATAGTTTTGAATCCAGTGTTGATGATCAATTCAGAAATCTTTCTATAACTTCAGGTTCTGATGGTGAAATTAATAACACAATGGATAGCTTAAATGTCACTGCAAAAATTCGTGAATGGGCATTAATTAATCCTCCCCTTCCTCACACTCGGTTAGAACTACTTCTTCTTCTTAATTGGCGCGATAACCGCTTACGCGATTTTGGCCGAGCTTAATAAAGCGCGCCAGTCGTTTCTTTCTCGTGCTAACCGGCGCCAATTGGACACACCAAGTGAAGCCAAGTCCTTCTCCACCTGATCTTTCCAACGCAGAGGAGGCCTTCCTCTTCCTCTGCTACCACCAGCTGGTACCGCATCGAATACTTTCAAAGGCGGAGCGTTTGTATCCATTCGGACGACATGACCCAGCCAACGAAGCCGCTGGATCTTTATTCGCTGCGCTATGCCTATGTCGTCGTAAAGCTCATACAGCTCATCGTTCCATCGTCTGCGATATTCGCCGTTGCCAATGTGCAAAGGTCCAAAAATCTTACGCAGAATCTTTCTCTCGAACACTCCAAGCGTCGCTTCATCGGATGTTGTCATCGTCTAGGCTTCTGCGCCATACGTCAGGACGGGCATGATGAGAGTCTTGTAGAGTGTTAGTTTTGTTCGTCGAGAGAGGACTTTACTGCTCAGTTGCCTACTTAGTCCAAAGTAGCACTTGTTGGCAAGAGAGATTCTACGTTGGATTTCAAGGCTGACATTGTTATAGGTGTTAATGCTGGTTCCCAGATACACGAAGTCTTTTACAACCTCAAAATTATAACTGTCTACAGTGACGTGGTGCCGATACGCGAATGCGCCGACTGTTTGTTTGAAGACAGGAGGTACTTCGTTTTGTCCTCGTTCACCACCAGACCCATTCGCTTTGCCTCTTTATCCAGTTTGGAGAAGGCAGAACTAACAGCGCGGTTGTTAAGGCCGATGATATCGATATCATCGGCATACGCCAACAATTGTACGCTCTTATAAAATATTGTGCCTGAGCGATTAAGTTCTGCGGCTCGTACGATGCTCTCCAACATCAGGTTAAAGAAGTCACACGACAGTGAGTCACCCTGTCTGAAACCTCGTTTGGTATCAAACGGCTCGGAGAGGTCCTTCCCAATTCTGACGGCGCTGCTGGTGTTGAGCAACGTCATCTTACATAGCCGTATTAGTTTTGCGGGGATACCAAATTCAGACATAGCGGCATACAGGTAACTCCTTTCCGTACTGTCGAATGCAGCTTTGAAGTCGACGAAAAGATGGTGTGTGTCGATTCTCCTTTCGTGGGTCTTTTCCAAGATTTGGCGTATTGTGAATATTTGGTCGATGGTAGACTTTCCAGGTCTGAAGCCACACTGATAAGGTCCAATCAGTTGGTTGACGGTGGGCTTCAGCCTTTCACACAATACGCTCGCTAGAACCTTATAGGCGATATTTAGAAGACTAATCCCGCGGTAATTGGCACAAATTGCAGGATCGCCCTTCTTATGGATTGGGCAGAGCACACTTAAATTCCAATCGGCAGGCATGCTTTCATCCGACCATATTTTGCATAGGAGCTGATGCATGCACCTTACCAGCTCCTCGCCGCCATGTTTGAATAGCTCAGCCGGGAGTCCGTCGGCGCCCGCGGCTTTGTTGTTCTTTAGGCGCGTTATCGCTATTCTCACCTCGTCATGATCGGGTAACGGAACTACAATTCCGTCGTCAACGATTGGGGTATCGGGATCTTCACATTCTCTATGACATGCGCAGCTGTCACTGTTTAACAGGTTCGAGAAGTGTTCCCTCCATAATTTAAGATTGCTCTGTACGTCAGTCACCAGATCGCCGTCTTTGTTCTTACAGGAAAACGCGCCGGTCTTAAAACCTTCTGTAAGCCGCCGAACTTTCTGGTAGAATTTTCGGGCGTTGTTCCTATTGGCCAGCATCTCAAGCTCCTCGCACTCACGTATTTCGGCCTCTCGTTTCTTCTGTCGGATAATACGTCTCTCTTCCTTTTTCAGCTCTCTGTAGCGATCCCACATGGCTCGCGTTGCGCCCGATCGCAGCGTGGCTCTATAGGCGGCATCCTTTGTTTCTGCGGCAGCATGACATTCCTCGTCGTACCAATTGTTTTTTCGGGCTCGCCGGAATCCGATTTCTTCTTCGGCGGCGGTACGTAGGGAACGGGAAATGTTGCTCCATTGCTCGCGTATGCCGATTTGTTGGGCAGTGCTTTCGGAGAGCAGGAGTGAGAGTCGAGTGGCGAATCTTCTGGCTGTCTGTTGTGATTGCAGCTTTTCGATGTCGAACATTCTTTGCGTAGGTAGATGCACGTTTTTTGCTGCACAGAGGCGGGTGCGCAGTTTGGCTACAACAAGGTAATGATCCGAGTCGATGTTGGGTCCTCGGATCGTACGTACATCTAATACACTAGAAGCGTGTCTTCCATCTATCACAACATGATCGATCTGGTTTCGCGTTTTTCGATCAGGGGACAGCCAGTTAGCTTGGTGTATTTTCTTATGCTGGAATCTGGTGCTGCAGACTACCATGTTTCGGGCCCCGGCGAAGTCGATCAGCCTCTGTCCGTTACCGGATGTTACGTTGTGCAGGCTGAATTTTCCGACTGTGGGACCAAAAATTCCCTCCTTGCCCACCCTGGCGTTGAAGTCGCCAAGCACGATTTTTATGTCGTGGCGGGGGCAGCGCTCATAGGAACGTTCCAGGCGCTCATAGAAGGAATCTTTGGTCGCATCGTCCTTCTCTTCCGTCGGGGCGTGGGCGCAAATTAGCGATATGTTGAAAAATCTGGCTTTGATGCGGATTGTTGCGAGACGCTCGTCCACCGGAGTGAACGACAGTACTTGGCGACGAAGTCTCTCTCCCACAACAAATCCGACACCGAATTTGCGCTCCTTTACATGGCAGCTGTAGTAGACGTCGCAAGGTCCTATGGTTTTCTTACCTTGCCCCGTCCATCGCATCTCTTGGATGGCAGTGATGTCAGCCTTTATTCTCACGAGGACATCAACCAGCCGGGCAGAGGCACCTTCCCCATTAAGGGACCGGACATTCCAGGTGCATGCCCTCAAATCATATTCCTTATTTCGTTTGCAGGGGTCGTCATCAGTAAAGGCAGTTCTCATCCGAGGCTTTTTTAATCTTTTCATTGGGGGGGATTTTTAAGTGGCGGGTCCCAAACCCAGCGCACAACCAGCTATCCTGGAATGTTTCGCCTTCTCACGTTAGCTCACTCCCGAACGGGTGTTCGGAAGCTAACCAGAGGATACGTGGGCTAATCCCGGACGTTGTGAGCTGCTTGAACCATATATAGAAGAATCGTCCTGGCCACTCCCAAGTGAATGGCGATCAGTAACTTTCCCCACTTGCGTGGACTTCTACACATGGAACCATCCTCCCGGTTAGAACTACTACTAGACATTTTACTAGACCAATATCCAGATTTACCAAAGTGCGCGCAAACTTTTTTAGGTACAACGAAGGAAAAATACGAAATTGATTCAAGTCAAGCCGGAAACAACTTTGGCCCATTCTTTGTCAAGTATTTTCTCACTATAATTATTATAAACCATTTCCTGTCGCTATTTATTGTGGTAATAGCAAACCTTCCAAAATGAATCGTTATCTAGACAACTTTATAATTGAAATTAATAAATTACAAGCGAAGGAATCACAATAAATAATCGTTTTTTCACTATCTCAATTAAAGGATTTGTGTGAAATCCATGAAAAATCACGGAGGCTACTATGCTTGTGAGAGGTGCACAGTAGCAGGTAAGCGATACAAAAAACGAACTGTTTACCCTCTTGCTGGAAATTATGAACCAAGAACCGATGAATCATTTAGGAATAAATCTAATCCAGATCATCACACTGGAACGACACCTTTGCTTCTTATTGAACCTAAAATAGATTTAGTCAATGGATTTGTTCTTGATTCAATGCACTTGCTTTATTTAGGAGTGATGAAGAAGTTATTAGAGTGCTGGATCGATGGTAGCATCAATAAAAAATTAAAAATTAGTAACAATGATAAATCTCGGTTGTCTATGTTGCTAACAAAGATAAAAGTGCCTTCAGACTTCCAAAGAAGCACACGCTCATTAGTTGATTTTCATAACTTTAAATCAACAGAGCTGCAATTTTTATTAATAGGTCTATGGATGAGTTCGTGCGGTTTTACAACAGATGGCGTAACTTGATTATTATTCCATCGATCCACATTTCCAAACATTCATTGGAGAGCTACTGTCGTAAGGCACAAACGTCAGTAAGAGTTTTTTATTTGAAGCGTAAACAACAATATTTTTACCACACTTGAAAATGTCGAATTTCGTGCCAAATAATGTGTTTTTGCGGGGAATTCTTTAATATGAAGAAAAAAGCAGCCGAAAGTCATCGTATCTTGGTGGAAGTTTATGGTGAGCATGCTCTAGCTGAGCGAACGTGCCAGAAGTGGTTTGCACGCTTTAAAAGTGGTGATTTTGGCCGCGCCGCCAAAGTTCATGGATACCGAATTGGAGGAATTGCTCGATCAAGATCCGGCTCAAACGCAAGAAGAGGTTGCAAAAACTTTGGGAGTTGATCAATCAACCATTTCCAAACGTTTAAAAGCCGTGGGAATGATCCGAAATTCAAATTTCGAAAAAAAACCGCACGAACTTATTCATAGACCTATTATTATATGCTGGGCCTGTGGAATTAAAAAAAGTTTTGCCAGAAACTACATACAAGCATTTTTTATTGCTACATGGTGGCTGCAGAATATTGTGTTCCAAAGATCTCGCTGTAAAATAAAGCACATTATGCAAAATATTTTTTAACAACATTTGTAAATGTGGCACCGGCAATATATACTCTACAATTTCTCGTTGGAAATGTCCACAGCCTTTACCACCTTGCCGACGATGTATTATTTTTGCAGTGCTGTTTGCCATTAATATCGAGTTACTCTTTTGAAAATTTTTTGGGGAAAATAAAAGAATTTTTGAGAAGTGGTAATAAGCCACTTGCTCAATTATGCTGCCGATTTAATGAAATGGGTTCGAGTATGTGTCCTAAACCGAAATTAATTGATACAATAGAAGTACTAAGAGAATATGAAGATGAAACTGATAAATTTACCATTACAAAGATCAAATTTGAAAATTCTATTTTAACTACTAAATCTCCTGATAATACTATACTATTAAAAAATAATGAAATTTTACAAATTGATGAAATGTTCCGATATTCGACGTCCAATCCTAAATCAATAAAGATTCATGGAAAAGTATTGAAAAAAATAAAGCCACTTTTCACGTATCCCTGTGACTCAGAAAAAATATGAAATTGCTCAAATTGCGAAAAAAATGGTATGCATGGACTTGAGCGATGATAACTTTGACAAAATATATGTATGGACGTACTTAATATTACAGAAATTTCCTTACAGATTTTTAAAGAACTTTAGATCATCTAAAGAGGCGTTTATGAACCTACTGTCCAGTACAGAAAACCAGTTGCAGCAGTGCACCCGAGCCAAATTGATTCCAAATATTTTAAAGCTAGACACAGTTCTGCGATTTTGTGCTCAGGGATCGTACCAATTGAGTATTGGTAATGAAGGTATGCTAGGACTTGCTCAACCCACTGTGTACGATGATGCTGAAGATATTGAAGTGGAGTCAAATAACGGAGAAGTAGAAAACATAAGAAATGAAATTTTGAGAATATTATAGAAAAATCTAAAAAGTATTAAATACAGGGTGGCTGATGAATTTTGCTACATTAAGAAACTCAAATAACTTTTTTTTTAGTGCATGGAATTCATTTTTTTTTTTTCAAGTTGAAGGTCATTCAATTTTATTAAATGTAGCTTAACTAGTTTTAAAAATAATTAAATTTAAATGCCCCCCATGCTCGTTGAAACAAGTGCGGCCTCTTAGTAAAAAGTTGTTCATTGCTGCTTTGAGAGTTGCGACAGGAATAGCCGCAATTGTTGCCCGAAGGGATTGTTTTAGTTCATCCAAATTTGTTGGCTTTGTTTTATAAACTTCTTGTTTACATAAACCCCACAAGAAAAAGTCAGGTGCAGTAAGGTCAGGCGACCTGGGGGGCCAACGAAATTCGGAGTTTCTTGAAATCAGTTTATTGGGAAATTTTCGTCGCAACTCTGTCATAACAGTCTGGGCTATGTGAGACGTTGCCCCATCTTGTTGAAACCACACAGAGTTGAAAGGAATTCTCTTTCGGCGTAGTTCTGGATAGAAAAATTCTTTCAGCATTTTCAAATAACGGTCTCCAGTAACCGTAACGGTGTGACCATTTTCTTCAAAAAAATAAGGCCCGACAATACAGCGTGAAGAAACCGCACACCACACTGTCACGCGAAGGGGATGCAATTCCGTCTCGTGGAGTATCTGTGGGTTAGAAGTACTCCATATTCGACAATTTTGTTTGTTCACATTGCCCTTTAAATCGAAATGGGCCTCATCAGACATGAAAAGGTAGTTTAACATGTTTTGGTCTTCTTCCACCATTTGCAGGATCTTCTGGCAAAATTCCAAGCGAATCGGCAAGTCTGCTGCATTCAGTTTGTTAACCATTTGAATTTTGTAGGGAAATAAGTCTAAATCTTTGTGCATTATTGTTTGCAAAGACTGTCGGCTGACACCAAGTTGAGCAGATAAGCTTCTTGTTGAAACCCTTGGATTGCTTTGTATAACTGCAGCTACAGCAGCGATCGTTTCCTCCGTCCGAACTGGTGGGTTTCGATTATAAGGCCTTCTTGCGACTGTTCCTTCCTCAGCAAAATTATTCACCATCTGCTCGGGGGATCGCCGCCAAACATCCGCCTGTACTCTCTCTGTACCAAAACTACGGACTCCAGCGCGTGATAGCGGCGGACTATCCAAATTCTTGTTTGCGTGTCCCAGTTATCCATTTTAATAAATTTTAAAGATCAATCTGCAAATTAAAACAAAAATGGAACAGATAACTTAAAAAGAAAAAAAGTTATTCAATTTTTTTTTGGTAGCGGCTTTCATCAGCCACCCTGTAGAAACCTTTACGCCACAGTTTCTGCTTTATTTTTGTTATAAATTTTCTTTATTCAATTATTCGTCATTCGAAAAAAATATGTATTTCAGTTCCTCTACGTATTTCAGCCCATGCCTGCCAAGGGAAAATAAAAATGTATTTCTATAAACATCACAAAAAAAAAACCATTATTAAGCTTAATGCATTTTGCTGCCGTTCTCACTGGTGGTCCCAAGCAATTCAGCTCCGTTGTAAATTCCTCCCATTTTTTTGCTGCTTGAACTTTGGTGCAAATCCCTTTTGCGAATTGTGGATTCGCCTTTCTAATTGTTGTTTGGTACTCACGACTTTCGACCTGCATAAAATTAACAAAATTAGTATATATTTATTATTTGGTTACTATAAAACCATAAATAATCGCAAACAACTTACACTTTAACAAGATTTCCCTCAATACGCTACACAATCGAAAGCAAAATTGCATTCGACTCTAAATTCGGTATACAACGAAAATTTCGACAGCATTGCACCGCTCATAATACCAAATTGACATTGGATTTTCGATCTTCGACAACCAACGAATATCGAAGATCGAATCTAACTCATAATAGGGGCCATACATAGAACTTTGCGTATGCGTGTTCGATCATGTCCCTACAAGACAGTGCTGAGTACTTTCGCCAAAAATTCCAAAACATTGACAAATATTTTATTAGTCTCTAATACATGCGCATTGACAAATTGAAAATTGTCAAATGAGCAAAAGAAATAACTAAATGTGAAACTCTTTTTCTCGTGAAAGCGCTGTTGAAATGCTCCTTTTTTATACTATTCGTCAGTAATGCCACAACGGGAGAAATATTTATTGGATATTTTTAAAACAAAAATTGGGAATTTACAGTTTCCTTATTTTCATTGATGTAGATACATATAAGTATAAAAAAATAAGCACACTCAGTATAAAGTACATAAATAAGCAAAAAATTAAAAAAACATACATATTTACATACAAAAACCAACACTCAGGTTTCAATAGAATTACATGTATTCAAAATGTATTCAGGAAAGTGTGATTTGACAGTGGTCTCATAAAAATTATATTATAACCCAAAAAACATATTATATAATACTAGCAACCCGCCCAGCTTCGCACGGGTATAAAATATATACCCTATGTCACTCACTGAAAAAATGATTAAAATCGATCCAGTAGTTTTGGCTTATTCATTACTGCCCGTGGCCCGCACGCGTTAAATTTGGAGTAAGACAATTCCCCTTTCTTTATAGCATGAAGATTTCCTGCTATCTTTGGGATATCTAAATTCATACCCTACATTTTTGCATATTAACTTTTTGCATTTTTACATATGTATTTATTTTATTTTTACAACAATTATTGGGAGGTTGAATTAGTTTTAAAGGTTTTTTTCGAAGATTTGGGGCTTTATTGTGAAAAAACGGTACAAAATATTTTATTCGAAGTATTGGCCATCGCTAGCTACAACTTTCGCCCATCTTTCGGGCAATTTCCTGATGCCGTTTCTCCAAAATTCTGGCCGCTGCTTGGCTATCCATGACTCAACCTATATTTTGGTAGCCTCGTACGAGGAGAACCGCTGGTTCGCCAAATCGAGACTCATATCGGAGGGAGCTATGTCTGGACTATACGGCGGGTGAGGTAACACTTCCCAGCCAAGCGTTCCAAGGCATTTTTTGACAGGTTGAGCAACATGCGGCCGAGCGTTGTCATGTTGCAAAATAACCTTGTCGTGCCTCTTTACCGTTTCCGGCCGTTTTTCTTTCAATGCCCGGCTTAAACGCATCAATTGCAGTCGGTAACGATCCCCCGTGATTGTTTCGCCCGGTTGGAGCAGCTCAAAATATACGACGCCGACCTGATCCCACCAAATGCAGATCATGATTTTCTTGCCGTGAATATTCTGCTTGGCCGTCGACGTTGATGCGTGGCCGGGCAAACCCCATGATTTTTTGCGTTTTGGGTTATCGTAGTGGATCCATTTTTCGTCGCCAGTCACCACCCGATGCAAAAAACCCTTCCGATTTTGTCGCTCGATCAGCAATTCGTACGTAAAAAATCGCCGTTCGACGTCGCGCAGCTTCAACTCGTACGGGACCCAATGTCCTTGCTTTTGGATCATTCCCATCGCTTTTAGACGCTTGCAAACGGTTGATTTATCAACGCCCAATGATTCAGCAAGCTCTTCTTGGGTTTGGCACGAGTCCTCGTTTACCAATTCCCCCAATTCCGCGTCCTCGAACTTTTTGGGCTGGCCAAGACGCTCCTTGTCTTCGGTGTGAAAATCACCACTTTTGAATCGTCGAAACCAGTACTCACATGTTGAAATCAACGGAGTATGGACTGGGTAGGCCTCCTGCAGCAATTCACGGGCTTGGGCTTATATATATTCAGTATTGCCAACGCGATAAAGTGATAAATAGCACCATCTGTGTGTCACCTTTAAAACTAATTCAACCTCCTAATACTATATTACAGAATGTCTTTATATACAACGTTCATAGCCTTCTTGTCATTAGACAATACACACATGCTTTCTCTAGAGGTTACTCTTGAAAGAGCGACATACAGTTGGTCATGTGAAAAACAGTCAACACTCAAATCTAAGCCTGCAACGTTGAAGGTTTGACCCTGAGATTTATTAATGGTCATTGCAAAAGATGTCTTTACCGGAAATTGTAAGCGTTTAAATTGGAATGGTAGATCCGATGGTATCAGAGGGATTCGGGGAATCAATACATCTTCTCCGGTACCACATCCTGTGAGTATTGTGCACTCTATTATGAAAGTTTTCAGTGATTTTACCAGCAAATGCGTGCCATTGCAAAGTTTAGGTGGACTTAGGTTTCTTAATAAAATAACAGGACAACCTATTTTCAGCTCCATTTTGTGAGGAGGGAGTCCAGACGGGTTCAAAGAATTTAGAAATTCTGTAGGAAATTTAACAGCTTCTTCCAAATCGAGAACAGTATCGACCGAGTAGTATATTTTCGTCGGCGCATCAATCTTTGAAATAATCAAGTTATTTACTTTATCTACAAGTTCGTTAGTTGGTGACAGAATAGCTCTTTCTTTAAACCAAGATATTGTCTTATAACTTATGTTATCAATGTCAGGATAGACATTGTTGACTAACTCTTGGATGTTGTCTATCAAAACACAAAGGTTTTCTAGGTTAATCCTTCCCTCACTTTGTGTTAATTCTCTATTGCCAACTTTTAGCAGCATCTCTGGAAATAGCCTGTTTTCACATGAAGATGACGAAACCCTCATATTAGTTTTAAGATCTAATTTATTGACATGCGACCAAAGGTGGGATATTTTTAGAGAAGCATTTATTTCGTCAGCACATGTTCCTCGAGTCACAACTGGTAG
The DNA here is from genome assembly GCF_027943255.1 of Anastrepha obliqua. Classification (NCBI taxonomy): domain Eukaryota; kingdom Metazoa; phylum Arthropoda; class Insecta; order Diptera; family Tephritidae; genus Anastrepha; species Anastrepha obliqua. The sequence goes on along the minus strand of NC_072897.1, from coordinate 39,335,462 downwards.
GATTTGACGGAAATCTCCTGATAACAGAATTGCACATCCACCCATAGTTGAATTTTTGTTGCGCAAATCGCGCATTGTCCTATCCAGTGCTTCCACAGACGTCTTGTTTGCTTCGTCCCAGACTATTAATGAGCAGTCACGCATCAATTTTCCTGTATTGCTCTATCTAGAAACACTACAGACGCTGTTATCATTATCGGTTGCGATTTTGATTGCTTGATTGTAGAGTGTGTGGTTCGGCCTCTTTCCAAAAGAGTAGCGGCAATGCCGGATGACGCAACAGCTAACGCAATTTTTCCGGTAGATCTCAATTACTAATTACTGATGTAATATCTTGAAAAATATTGTTTTTAATTATATGCTGTAAAGAGCCATATACATAGATCTATATGAAAACAACAATGTATTTAAGATATTTAATTGGATAAGGATTAATGTTGTACCCATTTGTTGAAATCGCTTCGGAAATAAGCTATTAGTTGTCGTAAAAAGTAAATGACAAAAAATGTTATTGTATGGAATCGATAGCAAACTAAACGCGCTCCGAATCAATAAAAACTATTCAAAAACTGTATTTTAATTATGTGCGATTTACTAATATAGAACGTGAAAATAGCGTTTTATTTCGCTGTAAAATTGTATGTACATATAATTACATGGAATTCAGTACATTGTACATAGATACATATGTACATACGTCCGAAATGAAATAATGCGAGCGATTCGTAAATACATACATACACACGTCACCATACGATGTTATTCAACATTAATGAGGTGTGGTGAGATTATCGCTTAACGCCTGTTGTTTCATTCGGTTGACAGCGAACAAACACACAAACAGCTTTTTTTGGAAAAAGAACTGCTTTTGTTTAAACAATTTTGGTTAAATAACAAATAAATCAATTTTTTTTTTTTGATGCAGAACGAAAGTAAATATTTCAAAGTTAAACTTCAAGAAAGTTTCATTTTAATTGGTTGATTCGTTTATGATTTATGGCCGTGAAAACAAAAAATTTATGTTTTTTTGCCACATTTTGACCGATTGCCACGCCCCCTTTATATATTTCTTCACATTATATAGATATAAACCTTCCTCTTCAATCAATCTATCTTTGAAAAAAAACCGCATCAAAATCCGTTGCGTAGTTTTAAAGATTTAAGCGTATACGGGGACATAGGGACAGAAAAAGCGACTTTGTTTTATAATATGTAGTGATATTGCCGCAGTGCAAAGTGGATTGTGAATAAATCGAGTGTAAATCAGGTATGCATATTCAAATTCTAACCAAATGTGATTTTATCGTGGTTTCATAAGCATTTTGGTAAAATAAGCATTTTTAACGTTCTACGTTACCGGTTTTTTATCCGGCCATGGACTGTCACTTCAGCAGTATTCTCCGTATATGTATGTATGGAGAATGCTTATGCTGCTACAACAAAAACAACAACAACGTGTGAAGTTGCAGTTTTGTGGCTGCTCTGAAGAAATTGTGATATTTTGTTCAAAATAGTGAAAAGTGCGATAAAATAATATTTTCATAAAAAGTAAAAATAATAAATATAATAATATAAAAATAATAATAATAATGAAATAATAATATAGAAATAATAAAAATTTTCTTTTTTTCAGAAGATTATACATTAAATAAAAGCGGCAATTTGTCATCAATGAAAATATAACGTGAACTTCAAATAAGGTATTGTAAATTACTAACATAAACTTAAGTAGTTAAATACTAACTAACAAAAATTTTCTTTTTTTCAGATCATACACGAAATAAATTTGTCTACAATCAAAATTTAAGTTGCAACAACAAAAGTGCATTGACTGACTTACTGCAAACATTGAAGAAGGTTGGGGTTGAAGGAATACCTTTATCCGCTAAAACTCTTTTAGGTACTAGTCGAGAAACAGTAGATATTGTAACAATAGCAGGAGGTGAGTTACTTTTTTTGGGAATTCAGTTTTTTTTTTAAATCAAAATTTTTTGAATATTTGAAAGATGTAGATAAGGTTTATATAGACGTTGGAATTGATGGTCTGAAAGTATTTACAAGTTGGAATCGGACATTATGGCCAATTTTAGGTTCTGTTGTAGGTTTTCCTAAAGAGGACCCTTTCATCATTGGATGCTTTTCAGGCATGGGAAAACCCCACAATATTGATGAATTTTTGAAGCAATTTTGTGAGGAAATAATATTTTTAAGAGAGAATGGATTGCAAATGAAATTTTGAAAGAATTTGTAAAGTTGTTTGGGGATTTATATGGCGACTATTTATTAACGTACACAATTTGCTGCACTTGCCAGATTGCGTAAAACAGTATGGTTCTTTAGATAGTTTTTCTGCTTATAAATTTGAAAATTATATGCAGCATTTAAAAAAATTGATAAATAAACCAAATAAGATTTTACAACAAATTCAATTAATAACAGACTTTCACCATATGTACTACCTATATACATATTTCGTTTGTAACATCGAAATTTCCCTTTTTAGATGCCGTAACGTGGTGAGGTGCAAGAGCAAAGTAAGCTGTTGCGCGAATGCAAAGTTCTGACAGCTAGGGTTCAACAGTCTGTCAGTCGAATCACCGGGGACGCGGAAAGCTATGATTCCCGTATTATCGGTGGAGCAAGTCCAGGCTGTTGAAGCCAAGCTGATAAATAAAACTGACGCCGACGCAATGGTAACATAATAAAATGAATGCTAGTATAATTTGAAAATAACACTTTTTCTTCCATAAGTAGATTGGGCTTCTGGCAAGATCAAAAGGCATGAAAGGAACGGTTGACGGGGTTATGCGTTATCTATTCACAGATGACGCCATGTACAGCTTTAACTTAGAAGGAAGGGCAGGAAAGATTCCACTTCTTAGACTTAAGGCGGTTGAACTTATATTTGGTATGAACATAGCAAAAAGAAGAGTACCTACGAGTTGCTAACAATTATTTCATTTATTAGACCTCTTTTCAGAAAAAACAAAAGAAGATATACAAGGCGCTATTAGAAAGTATGTTCGTTTAAGCCACAATAGATGTAACCAAAAAATATATATTAGTAGAAAAACTTTAAATCTTTAAATCTGTAAATATGTAAAATCTTGAAATCGGTAGATATGTAAAATCTTTAAATCTGTAAATATCTAAACGAAAATTCTTAGTTTGTAAACAAGAAATAAATATAATAATATAAATGTAATTTCGTTTGTGCTGATGAGTTTATGATGACAACAATGAGGAGTTTAGGCCATTTGTGCTGATGAGTTTATGATGACAACAATGAGGAGTTTAGGCCATTTGTGCTGACAAATATATTTTTCAGTTATAAGAAATTGATATTGGTAAAAGAGAGATAGAATATCACACCGACAAGGGGAAACTATCAGAACTTTCCCATGGCTAGAACAAAAATGTGTAGTTGGATGGGGGTAGTGATGATGATAATATGAGTGCTTATATGATAGTCAGCTGTCTTGTAGGGGTGATGTTGATGACTGTGAATTGTGCACATTATCCATCGACAGTGTGCAGGCTACACATCATTGTGAATAATTATTTTTATCAGATGGAATTTTACTAAACAAGCGCAGAAGTAAGCAGCAAGCTTGCAAGAATTATCGTGAACTCAGTGTTAATAAATTGTATTGATATTATTATTCTAAAAAAGTTTGTGATTCTTCTAAAAAATGTCGCAATTAGGAAAAGACGATCAATAATATCGGTTAGTGGTAAAGAAGTTGAAAAAGAAGCGATCGACATTGTGGATTTATTACGATGAAAAATGTGATGAACTAAAATCTAAATTTTTGCCTGAAACGATGTATAATTCCAAGAATTTGAAAATGTTAACCGACATGGTTAGGCGTTGTACTGAGCCTTGTACTGATTGGCCTTCTTACACAGCACAAATTTGTGGACGAGCAGTAAGTTTTATTATTCAAATAATATTAAAATAAGCAAATATTCAATTAATAATTCATTATTTCGATTTTAAAGATTTGTGTGTAGAATATTCTTAAAAATCTATTTTTATAATTTCTGGACTATTTAATCAATTATTTTGTAGATTCTTATGAGGATGCTGAAAAATTAATAGAAAAATTAAAGTATGAACCATACACTTACTCGACAGAAAATGAAGCATCCGCAAAAAAAAAGCCGAAAACGATGAAGCAGCCTACAAGACAAAAAAATTGTCATTCACTGATGCCAACAATATGCTATGTTCTGCGGCTATCAGTTTAGATTCTGATCAAGAAAATCAGTTTGGTAAGGCAAACTTATTTTTTAGTAACTGAGAAAATTTTGTTTTTATGAAATTAAAAAAAAAAAGTTTTATAAAAATTCAGGAAATTTTATATATTTTTTTTACTATTACACTTTTTTATTACTTATAAAATGATCCATTTTTTTATTAATAAAGTAAAATGTTTTATGATTGAGAATTCAAATAAGAAGTCAAATCTAGTTTATGAAGCATCCGCAAAAAAAAAAGCCGAAAACGATGAAGCAGCCTACAAGACAAAAAAATTGTCATTTACTGATACCAACAATATGCTATGTTCTGCGGCTATCAGTTTAGATTCTGATCAAGAAAATCAGTTTGGTAAGACAAACTTATTGTTTAGTAACTGGGAAAATTTTGTTTTTATGAAATTAAAAAAAAAAGTTTTATAAAAATTCTGGAAATTTTATATAATTTTTTTATTTACTATTACACGTTTTTATTACTTATAAAATGATCCATTTTTTTATTAATAAAGTAAAATGTTTTATGATTGAGAATTCAAATAAGAAGTCAAATCTAGTTTATGAAGCATCCGCAAAAAAAAAGCCGAAAACGATGAAGCAGCCTACAAGACAAAAAAATTGTCATTTACTGATGCCAACAATATGCTATGTTCTGCGGCTATCAGTTTAGATTCTGATCAAGAAAATCAGTTTGGTAAGACAAACTTATTTTTTAGTAACTGGGAAAATTTTGTTTTGATGAAATTTAAAAAAAAAAGTTTTATAAAAATTCAGATAATTTTATATAATTTTTTTACTATTACACTTTTTTATTACTTATAAAATGATAAAACAATAAAAAAAAAAACAAAGAATTTACGAATCAAGAAAATTTAATATCGAAACTAAAAAAAAGGTAAAACGCTTTAAAATGCTGATTATAAATTACTTTAATTTTAAATAAATTAATTTTTTATATTTCATATTGAATCAACAGAATCAAATTTATCGGACCGGATAGTACGTAAAAGATCAAGAATACGATCTGCTGCAAAAGAAAGTGAAAGCTCTGACTTAAATTCAAACAATGAAGAAACTGTAACCTCGAGAAAATTGAAGAAAACAAACGGGAAAAAGAACTCAAATAGCAATGATGCATTAAAAGAATCATTTCATAACAATATAACTGAGAAAAGGCTCTCTTCTTCTAACGACAATTTGCTAAATACAAAACTTTCCGTTGATGCTGGTACGAGTAATGCAAATAAATAGTGATTATTTTAGCACAGTAATATATAATGCATTAACATATAAATGATATAATTTTGATTATTATAAATAACTAATTCTTAATTCATAATTTTTTAATATTTATAATCTTTAACCAATTTAAATATTAGATAGGATCTTTATATTAATTTCTTATATTTAAATTTTATTGCAGCGCTCCTAACAAAAGTTGATTCAGAAGATGAAACAATTATACTGCCGTGCTCAGAAATTACTGATTTCGATAACTTTAATAAACTGTTAAAGTCGAATGAAAATTATCAAAAAAGAATTGTAAATATTTTTTATTTCTTGATCATTTATCATTGCGAATTCAACTTATAATCACGTTTTTGCAGGTGCGCAAACTTACGCCACTAGTTTATCCTAGTCAAGCTATGATAAAAAGTACTGTATCAATGATGCGTTTGGCAATGTCACGTGACGTGGCTCTTCTGTACAATTTAAAAAACCTAATGAAAAAAAAAATTTTCATCGATACTCAGTTTCATAAAGTTATAAAAGGTATGTTGAAGATTGCCGTAATGAAATTAATGGACGATTTACATTTAAATTAATTAAATTAATAATTATTTTTGTATTACAGGAGTACTTGTTAAAAAATTTTCAAAATCTAATGACGAGTCGCTGCCTAACAAATTAATTGATGAAAGTATTTCATCAGTACTAAACCACTGCGGTGATTGGGATTGTGGGCGGCTGGAAAGAAAGAAGAAGATGGACCTAAAAAAACTTCAAGAAGTTCCCGATGATAGCAACGCAAATAAAACTGACCAATAACTAAACAGTAATTGCAAGTTATCATTAACTGATCATTATCATTAATTATTTATCATTAACTTTTTGTTTTTTCTGAATTTCATTTTAAGTACTAAAGTTTGAATGTCTAAACCTAAATTTAAAAAGTACAATATACATTTTATTTAAATTTTATTTTAAGAAAAAACTAAATGTAATCTTCTGGTGTACGTATACATATAATTGTCATCCGATTAGTTTTTGAAATCGGTGTATCTTGAGTCTAAACCTTATCCAGTCCAGGTTTGGTTCCAATCCATAACATAAATAAGAAGTTGGATTTGAGGCATATTATCTTTAACTACTGTCACTAAATGTGGCTCCCAAGCCACTACCTAATTAGAGAGCCGAGTTTGGACCACATTAGGTTTTAGTTACCACTGCCAAGTGTGGATTTCAAATCACCGCCAAGTGTGGCTACCGAGCAATCGCCAACTGAGGCTTCCAAACCACCGCCTTATCAAAAAGCCAAGTTCGGGCCACATTAGGTTTTGGTTATCACCGCCAAGTGTGGCTTCCGAACTACTGCCTAATCAGGAAGCCAAATTAGGCACGAATAGTCAACTGCGTTACTTTCGGGACGTAGGCCTAGTTTGGCTGCCTTACGAGGCAGAAATTTGGGATGCGGTCTGCCTTATTTGCGCTTAATCACCGCCTTACCAAAATTTGTAGTCGGGTTGCTTGAAGGCTTGTATAAAAGCAAATGGTGGCCATTTTAAATGAAAACTTAAAATTTTATGTGTTTAATATTTATATGATTAAATAAAACTAACTTCATTAAAAATATTGTTATAACTTCTTATCTATAATGAACTTAACTTGTAATAGAACTAATGGTAGGAATAAGTATAGGGTTTCCCAATAAGAGGTGTTTTTTTGATATCCAAAGAAAATTCTAGTTTTTAATATAAACGATCGGATGTTTATTTCTTTATAAAGAGGAAGGTATGCCGTTAATAGTGGAAAATAACATCAGGCAAATGACCACCAGGACCACGCTTACAGGACAATATCCTTTTCATGAAATTTTCCATAACCAAATTGAAAAGTGGCTGCCCTCTGTCCCCAATAGCCTCACGAATTCCATCTTTGAGCTCTTGAATCGACCCTGGGCTGTTGGCACAGATCTTCTCTTTCACGTCACAAGGTGTTTGTTACAAAGTTCCACGGAATACTTCTGAAGCGTAAAAACGAAATATAGACAACCGGCTTTGATTACAGAATTTATTCAAGTGAATTCTTAGTTCTAACAATTATTGTGTGAAGTCTTTGCGAAAGGTAAATAAGGAGAAAATGATAAATGAGAGAGAATTAAATATGCGTCTGGATTGCAGAGTTGCCAAATCGACATTATGCAACATATTCCAGCTCAACTCAAATGCATTCACACTTATTTTAATAAAGAAACTTTAAATTTCAAAACTTCAATTCAAAAATCAAGCAAATTTCAACTTTAACAAGTTGCACGCCTTTATGTGCTTCTCTTTAGACAAAATCTTCGTAAAAATGTCAGCTCCATTTTCTTCTGAGCTCAAATATTCGGTTTCAATTGATCCGTCGTTGAACTTGTCCCGAATGTAGTTGTACTTGATGTCAATATGCTTGCTTCTAGATTGGACCTGCGCATTTTTGACCATTGATAACGCGCTTTGATTGTCACACAAGATTTTCGTCGGAGTAGCTACATATTCTTCAAAACCCATTTCACGCAATAAGCTACGCATGAATACGATGCAAGGTGTCAAGGTTAGCCGCCACATATTCAGCTTTTCAATAATTGCCTGTTTTTTAGACTCCCAGGCCACAATACCTCCAGCCATAAAAATTGCGAAGCCAGAGTACGATTTTCGGTCAATAGTATCAAAACCCCAATCAGAATCTGCAAAAATAAAAAATTCGTCCTGATTACGACTATAAGAGGTTATACCTTTCGACGTTCCCCTCAGGTATCTCAATACATGTTTAACGGTTTGAAAGTGATTTTGATGAGGATGCGAGTTGAACTGTGAGAGTCTTGAAACTGCATGTGCGATGTCCGGCCGTGAGATGATTGCCAAATACATGAGCCCACCGATTAGACTTTGGTACTCTTTAATTGCGAGCCCATCACAATCGCCTTCACATTTTTGCAGATTTGTACCACTTGGCCATGGCGTAGATCCCAATTTACATTCTTTCATGTTCGAGCGTTTCAGTAGTTCCAGTGTATACTTGGCTTGATGAATTCGAATGGCACCTCGCAATCCGTCTCGCTCAACCTCCATTCCAAGATAAAATGATATCGGGCCACGATTCTCTTCTTCCACAAGCTCATTCAACTGCTCGATAGTCCGCTTCATCTTGTTTTCCGATGATGTTGCTATTATCATGTCGTCTACATATAACCCGATGAAACTTACGTTCCCACCTTGACGCTTAACGTACACACAGCTATCAGAACGACATCTGCTAAAACCCATTATTTTGAGAACTTCTGTTGCCTTTCTGTTCCACTCTCGGCCTGCTTGTTTTAGACCATACAGAGCTTTTTCGAGTTTACAAACTTTATCGCGATTATTGACGTCCTCATATCCAGGTGGTTGCCGCATATATACTTCTTCGATCAAATTAACATTCAGATACGCCGATACGATGTCCATATGGTTAACTAAGAGCTGATGTTTTGCTGCCAGTGCGAGCAGTAAGCGAATGGTCGAATAACGCACAACGGGGGCAAACGTTTCTGAGTAGTCAACGTTATACTTTTGAGAGCACCCCTGCGCAACCAATCTTGCTTTAAATTTTTCCACTGATCCATTTGGTTTCCTTTTAATCGTAAATACCCATCTTGATCCTATAATATTTTTGTTTTCCGGCTTACTCACGAGTGACCACGTTTTGTTTTTGATCAAAGAATTGTTTCCCGCGTCCATAGCTTTCTTCCAGTTTTCTGCATCTTCAGATTGCAATGCCTCTTTTACGGTTTATGGATTTCCCGTGTACAAACTTAATTTTTGCTGCATTGCACGATTTCGTGTTTGACGCCTTGCAGGTTCAGCCTCACTTTTCATTATTTCCGAATCCTTTCTGTATTCAGCATCTGATTCACTTATTTCCGTTCCAAATTGGTCCTCTCCAGTATCCGATTCTCTGATTGCCGTTTCAAACTGTTCCTCTACGTCAACGCTATTAATCACGTCAGTCGTATTATCTGGGTATGGAATCGCAACACAGAACGATTCAGATTCCTCCAGAGATTGTTCCTTGTCAAGTTTATCGAACGATTTTTCGAAGAAAGTGACGTCTCTTGCTTTAATTATTTGACGTTTTGCTGGATCGTAGAGTCTATATCCCTTTGTTGATGTCTCGTAGCCAACCAGTTTGCATTTCGACCCCTTTGGATAAAATTTTCCGCTGCTCCTATTTTTGTTTAGCATAATCGCGTCACACCCAAACACACGAAGATGAAACACCGAAGGCTTCCTTCCAAACCATCGCTCAGTTAACACTCTCGTTGGTGACCTGTTCCGCAGATATGCAGCCGTGTTCACCGCTTCTGCCCGCAGATATTGAGGTAAGCCAGAACTCTGCAACAAACATCTCGCCATTTCGATGAGAGTCCTGTTCACCCTTTCCGCTACACCCTTCTGTTGAGGACAATAGTTTACCGTAGTTTGATGCTGTATGCCTCTTTGTTTAAAATACAACGTAAATTTCGAATTCACATATTCCTTGCCGTTATCAGTTCTGACTGTTTTAATTGATCGTCCCGTCATATTTTCCGCTAATGCCGCGAACGTTTTGAACGCTTCAAAAGCTTCCGATTTCTGCTTCAAAAAATAAACCGAAACGAATCGTGAGAAATCATCAATAAATGTTATTAAATATAACGAACCGCCAAGTGATTTAGTAGTAAATGGCCCGCACAAATCACTGTGTATCACTTCAAGTGGCTCTTTTGTTTTTATTTGTGCATAATTTTTGTATGGTAACGTAACGCACTCTATTCTTTCTGGCATTTTAATATTTAGCCCGATGACCATATTTTTGTCAGATAATTGATTAAAGTCATTTGTATTTAAATGTCCATAACGCGAATGCCATTTTTCCCACTCATTTTCTGAGCACGCAGATTTAAAATGCTGCACTTTTAAGTTTTTCGCAAAATTTACTATAAAAATGTCATCGTTTTCACGAGCCTCAAACAGTTTTACATTGTTTTTGTTTCTTACGATCGCGCCGTCTTTTGAAAACATTGCCAAATTACCAGATTTTAATACTTTACTCATTGATAGAAAATTACACTCCAAGTCAGGGACATATAACACGTTCAAAAGAGTAATTTTTGCAGTTTTCGTATTCATTTCTATCGTTCCTTTTCCCTCCGAGTATACGCTGTCACCCGAAGCGAGTACAATTTTTTGTTTCTAGCTATCAATATGTTCGAACATATCTTTCTTTGGACACATATGAGAGGTTGCACCGCTGTCAAAAATCCACAAGTCGCTGCTTACGTCGCTGTTCACTGCGCTAAATGCCGACGCCGCCGTTTGATTCGTCGTCGCTGCCGATTGAGGGCGTTGAGGACACTGTGATCGTATGTGCCCTTTTTGATGACACCTATAACATTCGACGCTGCTGTTATTAGATTATTGCTCTTGTTGTTGCCTCGAAAAATTCCATTCGATTTTCTGCCATCTCCTTTGTTCTGCTTAAATCGATTGCTGTTGTTGTTGTTTCGATTTCGTGAGAATTCGCCGTTTTATGTTTTTGCCCATAAAAGCCGTTCGTCGCTAACGTCGCCTTTCACACTCTGCCGCCTTTCTTCTTCGAGAATTTTCGATACGAGCTGATCTAGGTTAGGTAACTGGTCTCGACTTTCAACTGCGACCACGAAGCTCTCCATCTCATCCGGCAACGCGCGCAACAACAATACTGCTAAAAAATCCTCATTTAACTCTACTCCTGTAGTTTTTAAATCGTCGATTATATTCCGAAATTCACCGATTTGCACAGACATTTTTTCTATTGGCTTGATTTTAAAATGTACGAGTTGTTTGAACAGATTAACCTTTCGGCACGCGGTATTTGCCTTATATAAATTGCTTACAGTGTCCCTAGCGTCTTTCGCCTTGTCACAGTTTTTTATATTAATAAGTTTGCTAGCACGCACACTCAAATTTATTGTTGCCAATGCCTTTTGATCCGCGACGATTCAGGCTGCTTTTTGTGTAACATCTTCCGAGCACTTGCTCACAATAGTATTCCACAAATCTAATGTAGTTAATAAGCTCCGAGCTTGCACCGACCAAGTCGAGTAATTATCACTGCTCAACTTTTCAATATTTGCGACCGAAAACATTTTTTTATTTATTTTAATATCAATTCCGACCCGAATAAATCCTCAAAAAAAATTATCCTGGGCTATGTCTGGGCCCATAACCTATGTTACAAAGTTCCACCGAATAATTCTGAAGCGTAAAAGCGAAATATAGACAACCGGCTTTGATTACAGAATTTATTCAAGTGAATTCTTAGTTCTAAGAATTATTGTGTGAAGTCTTTGCGAAAGGTAAATAAGGAGAGAATGATAAATGAGAGAGAATTAAATATACGTTTGGATTGCAGAGTTGCCAAATCGACATTATGCAACAGTGTTAAATCACAAGATCTCGGTGGCAATTGTGATCACCTCTTTGAGAGATAACACAGTCCGGAAACTATTGCAGTAAAAGATCAATGGTTTCGTTGCTTGTGTAGCACGTAGCGCCGTCTTGTTGAAAATAAACGTTGTCCAGATCAATACCATCCGATTCCGGCCATAAAAAATTGTTAATCATCTCTCGATAGCGCAATCCATTCCAAAATAACACCTGTTATTGGAAAGCCTTATATATATCATCTTGATCAAAAAGTTCCGAGAACCACTACCAGTGAATAAGGACATAAATTTTCATTAACATTTATGTCTTAATACAAATATTTATGTACAAGTATGGTAAGTATATACCTGCCTACTTTTAAAATGGCATATGGTATATGCTTGTATATATATTCGTTTATTTACTTATTTACTTAAGCCTTCACTTACAGACTTTACACAACTCTGTAATTTAGAAGTAGGAATAATTGCACATGTTGAACGCATCTCTTTAAAATTAATTGTAAAATTCGTTTAAGAATTTTCAAAATTAGACTTAGGGTGCGAGCAGAGTGAGCGCTGATGCCGAGCGGAGCCGAGCCGAGCTTATTGACGCTTATTTTCATGCGAGAAGAAAATTTGTATATAACACAGTGAATGCGAGAATCAGCGCTGAAATTCTGCTTATTCCATGTGTTTTGCTCTTATGTCATTTAATTTTGTTGTTAATTTGTGTTTATAAAATTGCTGTACACGGTAATGGATTCATCTGATGACAAGTATTTTGCTTCTCCTAGTGTGATTAATGCAATTATTAACACAAAAGAGTTTGGAAAACATCAACAATGCAAAAAAGCGCGCAAAACGCTTTGAAACTGTTTTCTCGCACTCATCGGCTTTGCTCTCTGCTCTTGTCGGCGTTCACTGTGTTATACACAAGCTTATTTGTATTGACTTGTATGTAATCAGTTTTATCGCACTGACAAACTTTATCGCACTGACAATCTCGGCTCGGCTTTCAGCGCTCACTCTGGTCGCACCCTTAGACAAAAATAAATCAAAGGCTAAAGAATACGAGGATTTGTAGCACAACTACTTTTATCTTTCTTGAAGAAAAATAGTTAATTATTCGGAAGACAGCGTAGAGGGATGTGAAAATTAAGGTATTTTAAAGACAATTTAAAGAGAGAGAAGACCTCGTCAGTAACTTAATGATTTTGAGTTGATTAGGCACTATAGGATGAGATTGGTACATAAAATTCAGAGATCAGAAAGTGGAGCGAACACATACTTTTTGGATACGCTGAAATCATTTGGCAATAAGAACTTTGAGTCAAAAATAATACCGAGCTCGGACATCTCATTCAAAGTAGAGAGCCGAGAGCTGCCAACAGAATAGGAAGTGGGGGACGAAATTTTTCTTACATGAAGTTGTAGATATATTTTTTGGCACCACACAGTAACTTAATATCAGTTTCGAGCTTACTCGAATCGGCTCGAATGGTAGAATAGATGTGTAAGTCATTTGCATGTATATAAAAGATAACTTGAATATGTAAAGCATTCACAAATGTCATTTATGAAAATAAAAAAGAGCAAGGGGTCCAAAATACTACCTTGAGGAACACCACACGAAGCTACAGAAAATGAGGAAATATTATCAACCACAAATATACAGTTACAACAGGAGAGATAAGATTTTATCCAGGTTAAGAAATTTGAATGAAACCCTAGACTAGCTAATTTGGCCACCAAGTGTGAGCGACTACCTTTGTCAAATGCTTTAGAAAAGTTAGTTTACATTGTATCAGCTTGTAGATGATCTTTACCGAAAGTCATGCAAAACTCATAAAAAAAGTAAGATTAGTGTATCTGGGCCTGAACTGACTGAAAAATACACTCTCAGCTTGACTATGTATTCTAATAGTTCTAATTCTATTGGGTTGGAGAATAGCGTCGTAGCGTTTTACAGCAGACTTTTGTTTAAACAAAAAAACAATAATTATAACAAAAACTTAATCAATTATATATTCTCCGTTGCTGTTTAAAACCTCTTCCCATCTCTCGACCAATTTGTTGAAGGTAATGGTTTATGGTAGTAAAGGGTTAAGGTATGGGCCTTTAGTACTGCGACCATATTGATCTATTGTTCACCCTATGCTGTCTATTGACTGTTAAGTAAGCTTACGAATTGTACCAGCTCCTTCTGAGGGAGTGATTGTAGGTCTTCATCTATAAGCATGAACTTGTTTAAACACTTTTTCCTTCTATGCGTCAACCCCGGACATTCGATGATGAGATGTTCTATAGACACCCTCATCTTCGCAGCAAAAGTGCAGGTGCTGGTGTTAATTATGCCTAATTTATGTAAGTGTTTGTTGCAGGTGAAGTGACCCGTGAGGGCGCCTGTGAGATTGCGAATGCTCTTTTTGTTTAACGTGAGGGCCATGTTAGCTCTTTTAGCATTGAAACTTAAGAACTTTTTGGAGTATCTAAGACCCTCTACGTTGTTCCAATGCTGATTTATTAGAGTTTTGGCCCAGTATTTTACTTTTTGTTTCAGCCTGTTTTTGTTAAGGGGTAACACCACTGTAGAAATTTCAAAAAATTAATTTTTTTTTTATATGCTTAAAAAATTCTTTGAACCTTTTAAAATACAGAACAAAAAGTTTTATACGTTACCGAAGTCTATTTCATAAATATTTTAAGCTTTTAACCAAGGGTTAGTGACTGCTACCAAACGACTTCTCCAAATTTCCAAACTTTAAACGCGTTTTTCTCAAAACACGTTTTCTGAAATTGGCACGCAGCATAACTCAAACAATTTTAAATATTTTTAATCAGGTTTTTCACTACGTCTGTATAATAACCTTCTCAAGAGAAGAGCGTAGGGGATTTTCGATAGATTAATTTAAACGATTGTTAATTTAAACGATTATTTTAGTCCAAAATAGAGTTTTTTCCTTCAAGTGCTTGCTAATTCCACAAAAATAAATATTTTTTAAATCCCCTACGTGTTTCTCTAGCTATTCTTATGTAGATTAAGAAAAAAAATATTTCTTTGTTCCAGATTAAAATTTGCACCCTCTGTGCTGCGTGCCGCGGAGCTCCTTCAAGAGAAACCACATTACAAAAATGTCTCCAATGCCGCCATTTTGTAAAATTTTTCGATCAAACTTTGTAGTTTTGTATTTTAGTATATAAGTAATAACTTCCCAAATCAGAGTGATTGTTTCCCCTTTCCTTCTATACAAAAAAATTCTTTAAAAATCGTGTTTATTTTACGCGTGTACAGTGGTGTTACCCCTTAAATCCATACATGGGACTAGGTCCGATGAAATTTACATCTGCCCCTTGTTTGGCTTGAAAGTCTGCCTTTTCGTTGCCGTCATATCCCTCATGTCCTGGTACCCAAATTAATGAGACATTGTTTTTGGATGCCAGGTTATTGAGTGCCTTGTGGCATTCTAAGAGAGTTTTTGAGTTGTAGGTATAGCTATCTAAAGCTTTTAAAACTGATTGGCTGTCCGAGAGTATTCTAATGTTTGCTCTCTTGTGGTTTCACGTTTGCTGCTTTTATTATTGCGTATAATTCCGCTTCGAAGATGGTGGTGTCCCTGGTGAGAGTGAATGATTCTTGGATTCTGGCCCCCACTACTCCTGCTCCCACACCATAAGGTGTCTTTGATCCATCAGTGTACCATTTTTGTGAATCATCATTCATCTATTTTGGGTTTGTTTTCCACTCGTTCCTCTCAGGAAAGGTAACTGTGCATCCTTTTGTGAAACAGAGCGTTGAGTCAATGTGGTCTGAGACTTGAGCTATGCTCATGGTGTGTTTGACTTTATTTAGGATACTTAGGTGACCGGTGAGGTTGCCTTATTTGAAATTTTCTTTCATGTGTAGCATGAGTGCTTGCGTAGCTGCATCCTCTTGGATTGCTATATGAAGTGAGGGGAGACTAAGGAGTGCTTCCATGCCAGCTGCTGGGGTAGTTCTCATAGCCCCTGTGATACATAGGCAAGCAAGCCTTTGTACTTTTCCCAGTTTGGTTACCGCTGTTTTTTGAATAGATTTGCTCCTCCATACTAGTGCCCCATACAGTATGATTGGTCTAACCATTTGGGTGTATATCCAGAGGGTCATACTAGGGCTGAGGCCCCAGGATCTCCCTAGTAATTGTTTGGTTGTCCACAAATATTTCGTGGCTTTTTTTTGTTATATGATTTATATGTGACTCCCAAGTCAGTTTTTTATCTAAGGTTAAACCTAGATACTTGACCTGTTCCTTTAGTTCTGTCACTGTTTCATTTATTTTCAATATAGGAAACTCCAACTTTCTTTTTCTTGTGAAGGGGATAATTGTTGTTTTGTTAGGGTTGACCGAGAGCCCCTTCTTTTTACACCATTCCCATGTTGCGTTCTAGGCATTTTGCATTAAGTCTGTTAGTGCCCTTTCATGATTGCCTTTTATTATAACAGATATGTCATCTGCATAACCATTGGTTGTAAATCCCTTATCGTTTAGGTGCTGCACCAAGTCATCAACTAGTAGGGACCATAGCAGTGGAGAAAGAACTCCTCCTTGCGGACATCCCTTTACTGTTATTACATTTAGTTCAGCTTGGCCTAACGAGGCTTTAATAATCCTCTGATTAAGCATTTGGCTTATCCAATGTGTTAGTATAGGGTTTGCACCTCTTTTCTCGAGTGCTGTTTCCATGGATTTGTAATTTGCGTTGTCGAAGGCTCCCTCTTTATCCATAAAGGAGGGCTATTTCTTTTTGATTTAGAGCCTTTTCTATATTGACAACGAGTGTGTGCAGTGCTGTGACTGTGTTACCTTTTTGTTAAGCAAATTGCAGCTTATGGAGGGCTTTTTTGAAGATTACTTCTTCTCTTAGATGGTATTCAAGTAGCTTTTCTATTGTCTTTAACATAAACGACGATAGACTGATTGGTTTGTAAGATTTTGGAGAATCAGGGGGTTTGTTACTTCCCTTAGGAATAAATATTACCTTCACTTTCCTCCATATCTTTGGAATGTATTCCAATATTAGACTAGCTCTTACGATTTTCACCATGACTCGGATCAGTTCCACAGTACCTTTGGATAAAAGTGCTGGGAATATTCCATCCGGGCCTGGTGATTTAAAGGAGTTAATGCCCACTCTACCCTTTCAAAATTTATGATTTTATTGTCGATTGATAAGTCATGGCTTTTACAATCTGTAAAATGAGTCTTTAGAAGAAGCTCTAGTGTTTCTGAGAATGTGTTGGTAATAGTTCTGTTTGGACCTTTTAGTGTGTCTTGAGGACTTGAGTCACCTTTGGATAGTGATCTTTGACTTCTGGCTGTTGCTGGAGTATCTTCTAGATCCTCGCAGAAGTTTTTCCAAGAGTTTCTTTTGGACTTCCTTAGTTCTTTGTTATAGTTAGTCAGGGATTTCCTATACTCGTCCCATTTATTTGTTTTCTTTGCAGTGTTGATCCTCGTTGCTTTTCGAAGTTTGTCAAGTTCGTTGTTCCTTTTTAGTGGACAACAGCCTGGGTATGAGGATATAATTGAGTCAGTCATGTCTGTTGCTGCCTTTTCTCGCTCCTCTGTTGATTTTATTTTGCTTACGCTGTTATTAAGCTTAGGTGAAAGACATTCATTGTCTCTTTTCTAGTTTGCTGTTTTTGGGCTTCTGTAAAATGTGGAAAACTTTACCACCCCATTTAAGTCAAAGAGTATGTGTTTACGGTCAGACATTGAGTCCTCATCCGAGACTCTCCAGTTACTGATCATATTCAAAGATTTGTTAGTAATTAGAGTTAAATCGAGTACCTCTTGTCGTATTGCGTTTACAAAAGTGGGTTTATTACCCCTGTTTACTACTTTTATGTTATTAAGTAATAAAAATTCAAGGAGTGACTCACATCTGTTATTTGTATTTGTGCTACCCCACGCCACATTGTGGGAGTTTGCGTCGCATCCAATTATGAGGGTTTGATAGTGGGTTTGGCAATACTCCACTAGACCTCTGATTTTCTCTGGTGGTACTGTGTCGGCGTCTCCAGGGAAATAAGCTTAGGCGATTACGACCTCTCTCTTGCTTCCACCAAACTCCGCTTCGGCCAGTATTGTTGATATGTCGCCATCCAGGAATTCTATGAATGGCAAAAATTTAATGTTGGAATCTATGATTATCGCAGCATTAGGTTTGACAGCGCTTTTGTCATAAATTACCTGTGTATTTTGGACACTGAGGCCTTGAGGACGGCCTCCAGGGCTCTTGGATCAGTCCTATGTGGATACCTCCGGCAAGTCTTCTGCTAAGCTCAGTGGTAGCAGCCTTAGCATGGTGAAGTTTTGCCTGGAGGCACCTCATATTGTTGGTTGGTTTTCGGAGTCGTTGGGAGGACTTTCATCCTCTTCTTCTAACTCCACTGCCTCCAGTTGGTCAACTAACTCCTCCGGCGTTATGTCTTCAGCTTTCAGCCTGAGGGTCATTTGGATGAATCGGTAGCTTACTCTACCATTGTACGCCTTCAGGCTGGCGGCTGATGTTTGATCTACCGCTACGACTAGCGTTACGTTGGAGCCTCTTTCGGCTCTTTTTAGCAGGCGCCAGGAATCAACATTGAGGCCTTTATGCTGCCCCTGCACCAAATCCAGTATCCTGGCTGTCTCGACTTTAAGGGAGTTGGGAAAGTACCCCACTGCGATCCGAGAGTGAGGAATTTTGGATTCCTCTGTGGCCCACAGTGTTGCACCCTCCCACGGCGACGCATTTGAAATGGCCGCCGTGACCCATTCTGCCGATGTGCTCTCCTTACAGTGCAGGACAAGGTATCCTGCCTTGTAAGTAGTGCCTAAGAACGCTGGTTTTGTGGCCATGTTTTTCCCCGCCAGTATTTTGTCCAACAGAAGTTGTTGGATTGAGTCCATTTGTTCGGTCGTCACTACCGTATTAGGATAGTCCCTAGGAAGTACTGCCAACCTGACTCCTGTTGTTACATATTTGTGTGTGGCAGTGGGCTGCCACTTTTTGCTTCTTAGAGCTGCGTCTCTCGATGTGGACGGACCCTCATCTTTAGGCCGTTTTTTGGCTTTTGCCTCGGGTGGTGTGTCTTAAACCGACCTTAGTCGTTTCGGCCCCGTCGTTGTTCTTCAGGCGGTTTTAGTTGTCATGGGCTCCAGCGCCTTAGCATATGCTTCTTCTCTGGATAGCTCTTTTTTTAGGAAGTGTGCAAATATTTTCCTGCCCGCACCACTGAACTTTTTGGCTGTTCCGTTGTCGGCCCTTCGCCATCGGTGTTGTTCGGAGTCATATCGACAGTTCTCACGTCTTCAACAGCTAACCGTTCCTCCTCCTCTTGGTTGAAGACTTCTTGGCCGCTTCCCCATTGTTTGTTTTTTTATGATCGGTATTCATTTTTGTTCCCACGAGAAAAGGGGTATATCAGTCCCCTACGCCAGTGCCCCGGTAGTGCAGGAAGGCATTTTTGAAATGGGGCCTCGCCAGGGCGCCCCAAGTCCGAATACTAGCGACTAGATCATTCACCAGCCAATCATCCCTCGGCGTACGCTGTTCCACCTTGGATTGGGGATTTATACTTACCCAAGGAAGTTTACTCTTCCCGCCTGACTATATTAGCCAGGACCTCATCAGAGACATGACCGTGCTGGGGTATTCTGTTTCCAGTGGCCACCACGGGGAGGAATAGTCGCACTTCCGACAGCCTTGCAGTTACGGCGAAAGTCCACGAAGGCCTCTGCTTTGTTCCCCCTACAAGGACTGCCAGCAATGACCACCCTTGTAGAAGGTAACGCCCGTCATATGGTTTGATAGGGAGCAGAAAAGATGGTAATCGGTAGAGCTCTTGAAGTGCGGCTTTGAGGACTTGTGCAACATGGAGCCTGGCATTGCCGTGAAGAAGTATGGTTTGACCATGTGAGTCAGGTCTTTTCAGTCGAATAGGCACCATTTCTCACCTCCCATGACGATTCGCTGCAAACGGTGCAAATGTTTTTGATCGCGTCTTGCTCGATGGCGGTTGAGATACTGAGAAGAAATTTAAAGACAACATTCATGGTTTTTTTCATTGAGTTCGTGAGGCAGCCAGGCTCCCAATTTTTCGGTAAAACTCATTGAATGAAAGTGATTGAGAATCGTTTTATTATCGCAGTAGTCGCCATTTTTGAACATTGCAAACCATTTCCGTGCTGTAGACTCATCTATGACACCTTCTTCATATACGTCGCAAATATCCTGCGCTAAGAAGAGCAGGAGATGTATACATATATATTTACAATAGTAACAGAAGTCTTGAACTATAAAACAAATGTACAGCGACAACACTGGTATCCGTTCTCATTTATGTATGTACGACCGCTTTATCAAGCCGTAGTTATTTTGGGTTTTTGCTTTCAAATGTCGGCAAAAAGAAGCAATATTTGGAACAATTTTACAACGTGGAGGGTAAACGAGCAACTTACATGCCTTAAAAGTTTAAAGTAAGTCGCAGATCACACAACTTAGTGTGCTGATTCAAGTTGCTGGTTTCGATAAAGCAAAAAAAGTTACTAAAGCCCGTACACAACGTATAGTAGAAGACCTCATACAAGTAGGGGCGCCTAGTTATATTATCAGAATAATTGGGAGCTGTTTTTCGCACCGTAAACTAAGGTTTAGAACCGACAAAGGAGTACAACGCAACAGCAGGGATGCCCAAGGATCAGTTTTAGACCCACTATTATGCAACCCAAAGTGTGACGGTGTTTTAAGATTTGATAGGCCTCCTAAAGCCAAACTCATTGGACTCGCCCACGATGTTGCGGTGGTAATCGTAGTAAAACACATCCAAAATATTGAGAGGATCGCCAGCGAATCCGTAAATAAAATCAAGGCTTGACTATTGGTTTTGAAATTGGAATTAGCTGAACGCAGAACTGGTGCGGTTTTAATAAGCAACAGGAAGGCGGCAGAGTTTATGAAGGTAAATGTTGGGACTATAACTGTCAATTCCAAACCCGTTATTAAATACCTAGGCGTGATCATTGATAGTCATTTCAACTTTAAAACTCACCTAGAATGCTGTGAAGAAGGCATGGATTGTGCATACATGTCTGGGATGGATAATAGCAAACAACGGTGGCCCTAGCCATAACAAAAGCATACTACATATATAGTAGGGTTGTAAGGTCGGTCCTTTTATACGCGGTACCGATCTGGGTTGGACGCATTAAACATAGACAGCTATTCAAGAGGCAAAAAGATGTTGATCAGGCCTTAAGCCAATCCCCGCACTATGCCCCCGAAACCTTTAAAATCTTAATGGGAGGAAATATTGAAGACATTATGCTGAAGTCAGCTGATAATTGGAAAGTAATCTATGACCATGTAACACATATTCGCAATGATCTAAGTCGCGTGGAGGGGAGTAACTGGTGAGCAGTCCGTAATAACCACCTATATGACGAAGTCTCAAAGTAGCAAAACTGAGGTAAAAAGCCACACTAGTGAAAATGATTGCTAAAGGACACCATGCATAACTAATTGTTGAAATGGTGAAATCTATTATTATAGTGTCGCAGCGTCACAACTATAAATGACAATCCAGGAAGACTGTTTCGGGAAAAACTTTTTATTTATTTATTTGAAAGAGTAAAAACTAACTAATTATTGTTACACTTACAATGTTACAGCACTAGCTACCAGGATATTCGGCTCATTGCTAAACGGAAGAAGAATTGAATTGATAAAATTTAAAAAAAATTTTAAGTTATTGGCAAATGCATAACTGACTGATGGTACTCATATTAATTCGTACTAACATGTGTGCGTAACATGTATGCGTAACATGTATGCGCCCATAGTATGTTTGATACAATTAACCGCCTAGATTGTATTTACATCCGCATATTCACTAACGAACATTTGCACAAAGTCACTAAGGACTAGTTACATACCTAATATACATATATTAGAAATAAGATTTAAAAGAAAAATAATTATTTAATAAGTATTTTACACCGATAAATACATTTATAAATATTGTTAATAATATCGATATTGCGAAGATAGTTAAAGACTTGGAAGATAGTTAAGGACTTGCTTGAATTGCGATTAATATAAAAATTTATTTTTTTGTATTTAATTTTAGGGTAGTTCTTAACACTATGTTAATACTGGGCTGTCGTATTTATACTTCTACCTCATCTTACTGTTTTAGGTACACGACTTGTATATTAGTTTCTTTGTTTGCTGTTTAGGAAAAACATGTTTATCTCTTGTTATTCTTAAAAAAAATATGTTTATCTTTTGTTATTCTTAAAATACGTATGCTTACATTTTGTTGTTCTTAAAATACATATGTTTAACTTTTGTTATTCTTAAAATACATATGTTTATCTTTTGTTTTTCTTAAAATATTTTTATCTCTTGTTATTCTTAAAATATGTTTGTATTTGTTCAGCCCTGCATGATTATACTTAGAATTTACTTAACTATTTTTATTTATTATTTATGAATGATATCATTCCTTAACTATCCCCTTCCTAAATTTTCCCGATTTATACCGAATTAATATTTGTTCCTTTTTCTTGCCTAAATAATTTTTACAGTTATTCACTCTAGTGAAAATATTGTTGCAAAGGGCAATTTCCTTATCGGTGAAAATTTGTACATGCTTAGTTCTAAGTGGTGTGAATTTAAATAGTTTATAATGATAATTTATGATGGGATATTTGTAAATAGCAATGATAGGATTTTTAGTTCTTCTTAAATATTTGTTCGCATGATGTGGTAATTTTTTGTCAATTTGTTACGTAAAATAAAATGTGAATTCGTCAAATAAATATGTATCGTCGGTTCTAGTTAGAATATATTTCTTGTTCGTTATGGTTGTTATTTTGGTGTCTCCTTCTGCTTGAATTGCGATTATGATGACCATGCATGATGACGATCTTCCTGCACTACGTACTTTTTGTAACGACTGTCGCTTTTACTTCTGATCCCTTAGTCCTTAACACCAATATCTGGTCTCCTTGTTTGAAAGTTCGGTGTCTGGTTTAGACGTTGCACTGTTTTCTCCGATGTGTGTTTTAATTTTTTTTACTATGTCTTCCTTGCTGTATGTTATTAGGTTAAAATGTATATCATTTGGTTTTATTTCTGTGACGGTATTGGTTGGGTTGTTGATTTCCTTTATAGCTATATTACAAATAGCTCCTCGGTTGTTGATGTTGAATTCTTTATTTGTAATATTCTTCCCAATTCTGATATGGAATTGTGCGTTCGTTCTACCTGACCGTTTGCCTTTCATCTATATATTGGGGTCTGTATTTTGTTGATATTGTATTTAATACACATTTGTTTTAACTTTGGTTTATTCAGACAACTTTCGTTATCTGTCATGAGTCGTTTACAGTTCGGAAAATTGTTGATAAGAATTTCTTCTACTCATTTGTCCATTTCTGTTTTTGAGTCTAATTGTTTGATAGTTATGTATTTTGAGAATTTATCTACTGCTATATTACTAAATATGTTTTGTGTTCATTAAAATAAATATCTAAATGTATGTATTCCCCTGGTTGTGTTGGTGCGTCTAACTCTTTTAATGGTTCTTTTGTGGGATTCCGTTCGTATTTGTCGTAAAGACAAGCTGTGCAATAGTATTGATCTAATAGTATATTAGTAGTAATAGGTCTAATTTTT
Source organism: Anastrepha obliqua (assembly GCF_027943255.1). Taxonomy (NCBI): domain Eukaryota; kingdom Metazoa; phylum Arthropoda; class Insecta; order Diptera; family Tephritidae; genus Anastrepha; species Anastrepha obliqua. The sequence continues at coordinate 39,311,812 of NC_072897.1, read as the reverse complement.
GTATCCCCTGTTTGCTCGCTCGTGTGTTTGTTTAACTAATTCTAACTGTCTATCTGGTTGTGTTATGTCTTCGAGTTTATTTGGTGTATGTACGAATTTTATGTCTGTGGATGTGTTTTTTTATAATTTGTCCGTATCTGAATAAATCCTCAGCTGTTGTATGTATTGCTGCGATTTTTTTCGGCTGCAAAAACCTTTCTAATTCGGATATCAGATATCGTGAGAAGGCGTCAGCTACAACATTCTGTGCGCCTGGTTTATACACGACTTTTGCTCCATAATCTTCGATAATATTTTTCAATCTCTTTAGTTTATGATTCGGATTCTTATCCGATATGGCGTAAGTAAGCGATTGATGGTCGGTATATATGGTTAAGTCGGCTATGCCGTATATGTAATTTCGTAATTTTTGTAGCGACCATATAATAGCGAGTAACTCTTTCTCGTTGGTACTATAATTTTGTTCTGTGGTACTAAGTGTGCGTGATAAAAAATAAATTTGATTTTTATTTTGACTCAATACAGCTCCAATGGCTATATTGGAAGCGTCTGTAGTGAGTTCAAAAGCTTTCTCATAATTTGGCTGGTATAATATAATTCCACCTGCTCCTTTAAGTAGTTTTTCAGTTTATTTATGGCTTCTATGGCCGTTAGGTCTAAACTAATTTTTGTGTTCTTACTTTTATTTTTTCCGATATGAGAATTATCTCCTTTAAGATGTAAAGTTAAGGGTTTAGCTAGAGCTGCATAGTTTTTTACGAATTTTCTATAGTATCCAGTAAGTCCTAAGAATCCTCTAAGTTCTTTGAGGGTTTCTGGTATTGGGTAATTTTCTATCGTTTTTTTTTATTCGGATCAGTTGAAATTCTATTGTGCTTTACAATGTGACCTAAATATTCTACCTCTTCCAAGGAAAATTTTGACTTTTCTTTGGACACTTTTAAAGAGGCATTATTTAATGCGTTAAAAATAGTTCGGATGTGTTTCATATGCTCTTCATAGGATGAGGAGTAAATGATTACATCGTCAATGTAAACATATGCGAATTTACCTATGAAGTCGCGCAGGATGTCATCCATACATCTTTGGAAAATAGATGGGGCGTTCTTCAATCCGAAAGGAATTCGAATGAACTCATATTTACCTCCATTCACACAAAACGCTTTTTTCTCTCTGCCCCTTTCTTTTATCTTAATTTGATGAAAGCTGGACTCCAAATCAAGTGTAGTGAAAAATTTGGCGCTCCCTAAGTTTTGCAACGTAATATTAATGTCTGGTATAACGTATCTGTCTGTGATCGTATGTTCTTTTAATTTCCAAAAATCTATAACCATACGTCTTTTGGGTTTTCCGCTCTCATCTATACCTTTGTTATGTACAGTTAACATGGGTGAATTGTATGGGCTGTAGCTTATTTGTATTACGCCCTCTTTTAAAAATTTGTCAATTTCTTTATTTACGAATCCTACCATATTTATATTACTTGTATATTGTTTGGTCCATATAGGATCCTTTGTATCTGTCCGTATGCTATCTTCAATCCTTGTAGTGAAGGATAAGGGTCTATGACATTATTGTCCTTCATTAACCTATCGATTTCTGTTCTATACGTGTCTATCCCTATAGTGTAATTTGCATAATTTTTTCACTAATTTACGACTTTCATCTTGTTCAAATTTATAACCGCGTTTAATTTCTTTATGTCGTTCCATCCTAGTATCAAATCAAATCTATTTATCTCATCTACCTCAAAAAAATCGATGTAAATTTTCATTCATTCACTTAATGTTTCGTATTAATTATAGAATTACCATGCATTGATATCACTTCTAATTGTTATATTAAATTTTAAAGTTTTCTTAACATATGTAGTTATGGGTTGCACCTGTATCTACTAAGATATTATAATTTACTTTCCCATCATTCATTACTATACTGGACAGCCCCTTTATTAGTTTAAATACTTATTTACTAAATTATTTTGTCTACCTGCCTCTACAATTGTGCTAGAGTTGCCTTCTTCGGATGTTAAGTTGTTGTTCCGCATAAGTTTTGGTTTTTGGTATTGATTGGTGAACTGGCCACTGTTACCTCGTGGTCTTTTCCAATTTTTATTGTTGCTATGTACTACTACAGTTGTTTTAATGCTGAGTTGGTTGCCTGGATGTTGTGTTTCCAGACGTTGTGTCCATGGGTTCCGGTTTTGGTAATTGTGATGGCGGCTGGTTATAGTTGTATTCCTGCTGATACATGGGACGTCTCTGGTGATGTTGTTTCTCATAGTAGTGTTTATTGTTGATTGGATGAATGTTCTGTTGTGCATAGCCCAGACGTAACTTTCGATGTTCGTCATCGTGCTCTATGGTACGGGCTACTGCAAATGCATGCTCTACATCTCTTATAGGATTTCCGTATAAAGTGGAACGAATTATGAGTTATTTATTCCATCCTTAAACACTCTTACAGCTTCTTGTGTTGTATTTTAGTTTTTATAATTGATAGAGCTTCTATGTATCTACCTATGATTACCAATTCCATCCAAAAGTCTAGAGACATCTTCCTCCATACGCGGTATTTGGAAACGTTGCCGTCAAATACCGGTAGTGCTTTAAAAACGTGCAGGTTGATATCGGATGGATTGGTATAAGTTATGTTGACTGGTTCCAATCGTCCTGCTGCACTGTTTTTATTTTTTTAATGGAAGAAACACGAATAGTTTTTCTATAACTAAATTTTTTATTTCTTTGTTCATTGTATTTTCACTTCTTTTCCTAACAGCCTTTTTTTTTTACAAAAGATTTTGTCCTTTATTATAAAGAATTATATATGTATATGATACTCCTAGCAGTATCGCCAGTTAAAGACTTGGAAGATAGTTTGGGACTTGCTTGAATTGCGATTAATATAAAAATTTATTTTTTTTTAATTTAATTTTAGGGTAGTTCTTAACACAATGTTAATACTCGGCTGTCGTATTTATACTTATACCTCAACTTACTGTTTTAGGTACACGACTTGTATATTAGTTTCCTTGTTTGCTGTTTAGGGAAAACATGTTTATCTTTTGTTATTCTTAAAATACATATTGTTGCGAAAAGTTGCAATGGCAAGCCTTCGCATTCTTCTATTTTTCATTCCCTCATTCGCAATTACAAGTGTCAAATTTATTCTATTGCATTTTATTTCGGGATTGTTCAAGAGCGCACATGCGCCGCAGATAAAACAAAATGTAAGTTTTTTATAATCTTTGTACATTAGAAATTTTAAAACTTGTAACAATTGTATTAAATAAAGATTTCAGCTATTATTCGAAAGGAAGATTCAAATATTGTTTCAATTGCGGGCCGCCAATTGCCGGGACAACATCCTGAAATATTTTGACTTTCGGAAACATAAATACTTTCTTCTGTGGACTCCGAAGTTCCCTTGACCATCGAAGTTCGGAAATGGGAGACTCCTACATTTTAGCGTACTTGTGGAAGGCAGTGAAATACTACTGGCGGCGACCATTGGTGAGGCTGACAGACCTAGCGACGACACAGTAACTGGAATTGGGTCGACATTTACAGCTGGTAGGGCACCGTATTGTCACGCATCAATGCCCACTAGTCACCCTTCGACATTTACAGTACCGGGCGTGAACAACGCATCGATGATGACATTAGTTCAAGGAACTCAACCGCACTACATGGTATATAGCACCTGTGCACCGCTGTTTAAAACCGCGCCAAACGCGTGACCCCTCTTATAATGTTTTCAGCCAATATATCAGGTCAGTCCATAAGTTCGTGCGTATTTTACCCATAATTTCACTTTTGTATGATTTTTGCACACAACAAATTATTCGCGGAATATAACGGAACTATTTATACTTTTTTTGATATATCGCGCATTCAACAAGTGATTTTAATCGTGGATAGAAGCACGTGTTGTTAAAAAATAAAATGGAAACTTCGAACGCGTATAAGAGGCATATTTTGTATTTTTTTATAAAAGTGGTAAAAATGCAACAACTGCTGCTGCAGAAATAAACACTAATAACGGAGAGAATACCGTGAGTGCAAGGACTGGGCAAAAGTGGCAACTGCGAAGTGGCAACTGCGACGTGGAGGATGCCCCGCGCACTGGTAGTTCTGAAGTCTTAAACTCCGACTCCTTGCTCGAACTTGTGGAAGCTAGCCAAATTTGACAGTCGATATGATAGCTCAGAGGTTAAATTCATCGCATGGAACAGTTTACAGGCACCTGGTTCAGTTGGGAATGGTTTCAAAGGTGGGAAAACAGGTTCCGCATAGACTCTCCGTTGCCAACCTTTAGCAGAGAGTGAATGTGTGTTCTCATCTGCTGCAACGGATTGAAAATGAATATTTTTTGGACCGTATCGTTACTGGTGACCGTATCGATCCTTTAGAATAATCCTGTTCGCAAACGTCAATGGTTAGATAAAGATGAAACACTAGAACCGACCCCTTGAGATGGCCTTCACCCCAAGAAGCTCCTCCTGTCTATTTGGTGGGATATGACCGGTATTGTTTATTATGAACTTCTGGAACCAAACCAGACGATAACTGCTGATTATTATTCCCATCATCAATCAAACCTGAATGAGGCACTTAACAAAAATCGACCATCTTTAGTGAATAGACGCAAAGAATTGTTTCACCACGACAACGCAAGACCTTATACCGCAAGGCAAACATTAGGCAAGCTGAACGAGCTCGGATGGGAGCTAATGCCACATCCACCATACTCTCAGGATATTCCACCTTGTGACTATCACCTTTTCCGTGGACTTCAATACCATATGAGTAACAAGAACTACTCCTCAAAAGATGCTATAAAAAGGGATATCGAAGCGTATTTTGGGTCCAAGGACAAAAACTTTTTTGAATTAAATTAAAGATTTGCCTAAACGTTGGGAAGACATTGTAAATAATGAAGGAAAATATATTATTGATTAATAAAAACTTTAAAAACCTTTTTTATTAATTTTAAAACCACCTTTAAAAAACGCACGAACTTATGGACTGACCTGATAGCATATCCGACGTCAATTTAAGACCAACGCAGATTTACAGCAGGCAAGTGATAACCAATGATTTACCGGCCTTTTCCGGCAGGCCAGAGGACTGATGCCTATTCATCACGAATTACGAGCAGTCTACCGAGCGATGTGGCTTCACTGATAAAGAAAACCTGATCAGACTACAAAAGTGTTTAAAGGGACCAGCTTTCGAAGCAGTGCGTGGTAGGGTAATGATGCCAGCAACAGTCGGTCTGGCAATCAACACATTGAGAATGTTTTATGGTGGGCCTGATATTATTCATCAAACAATGCAGATGAAATTGGGACAAGAGCCAACAGTTAGGGCTGATAAATTGGAAACGCTCATAGCATTTTCACTTGCAGTGCAAAACTATCGCGCTACAATCCAGGCGGTTGGCCTGGCCGATTATTTAATCCTGTGTTGCTTAATGACTTGGTTGCTAAATTGCCAAGCGATCAAAGGCTCAATTGGGGCAGCTATCGTATGTCGATCAGTCGCTGTGTTTGACGACTGGCTTTTTGGACTTGCTACATGCGCGAGTCAAGTAACAAGATGTGAGCCACCCACAACCACTGCTGCCTTTGAAAATATTGAAATAAAGAAAGGTCACAATTCCCACAAGGCGAGAATTTTAGTTCATAAAGTTATCGGAAAAAATGTAGAAGTGAAAGCGAAGGTGACTATATGCCCAATGTGTGGTGTCAACCATAAGCTGTCAGACTGTGCAGAATTTACTGCGCCCTCGCGAAGTGATCGATGGCTGTTTGTACGAGAGAAAAAACTTTGCTTACGCTGTTTTAATTCTTATTATGTTCGCCGATGCAGTTTGAAGAGTAGGTGGGGGGTTGACGGCTGCCAGATGGTACAAAACGCTCTTCTGCATACACCTGTTCCCGTTAAGAGCAACGACAGTCATGAGCAAATAGCGCTATACCACGAACGTCATTCAGTCTCACCAAAAGAGAAGCAGAACTCGCTATTCCGGTACTTCGCCGTTACTATTCGTAACGCATCGAAATCTGTTGACACGTATGCACTCATCGACGAAGGCGCGTCTTGTACTTTAATTGAGAGCGAGCTTGCAGATGACCTTGACTTGGACGGGCCGTCCGAGGCGTTGTGCCTGCGATGGACTAACGAAATTACTCAAAGCGAAAATAACTCCAAGTTTGTAAGTTTTGAGATCACATCGGCTCAGCTGGGTTCTCCAAACTACTTATTAAGAGGTGTACGCACTATTGCCCGTTTAGGTCTGCCTGTTCAAACATTGAACCGCGATACAATGGAGAAGCATGCTCATCTCAAAAGTCTACCTATACTACCATATAACGGTGCCACCCTGTGGCGTACCCTCGCATGCTACTTTAGTGAGTTTAGCTTCGTTCCATTCCGCCCTTATTATTCTTCAACCTAACAGGTTCTTTATCCATGAATAAACAGCGGGTTCTGTATTCGTTGTATTTAAGCCCCCTAAGAGAAGCTCTCGACACGTTGTTGAATGCTCCACTTATGGCTAGAAATCCTCCTAAAGAATATTCCTTGTACTCTAGAGCTTTCTCTATATTTACCACTAGTGAGTGTAACGCAGTCTCTTTGGATCTGCCTTTAGTATATGCGTGTTGTGCCTTAGACATGAAGTCTGACATCCTATTTGCTCTGATGTGTGCGTCAAGGATTTTGACAAGCATTTTCAGAAGAAATGAGGTCAAACTAAGGGGCCTATAATCCTTTGAGAGTATCGGGTTGTTCTCGCCCGCTTTTGGTATAAATACAACCCCAGCTTCTCTCAGACATCCAGTGTATATCGCTTTAAGCCATGGTACCAAAAGATTGCTCATTCCGTCTATGCCTGGTGATTTAAATGGGTCAAACGTGTTTAATGCCACTCTATTTTTTGGATAGTAATAAACTCTTCCATGATGTTTACTACATTATCTCTCAAGGGATCGTGATCTGAGTAGTCTATGCATCCTGGAAAATGCGTAATGACTAGATCTTGTAGTGATTGTTCACAACTATCAGTCCAGTCTCCGTTAGCTCTACGAATTAAATTAGGCGTGGTGGAGTGTTTCGATAACAGTTTCTTGAGCCTAGCCGGTTCGTTTGTACTTTCTATACAGCCACAGACGTCTTTCCATGATTTTCTTTTGGCCCTACGTATCTCTTTCTTATATGTTAGTCGTAAATCGTTATATTCCTCCCAGTAGGATTCATTGTCGGCTGCCCGTGCCAACTTATAGAATTCTGATACACTTCGCATTTTTGATTCCACCAAGGTGGATTTGATCTGCGTTTTAAGCGTAGGGGAGTGCATGCTGCGTGATATGCTTTATTAAGTGTCCTTGTTATCGTTCTAACACTCTCTTCCAGTTCAACACAAGAGCTGAACCTGCGAGGTCTCAATGGTTTTTACATTACCAATTTCCTAAACAGATCCCAGTTTGTATATCTAGGATTTCTGATGGTATTGTTCCTTAGCTTGGGCGTGAATGTTATTCTAAACTGTATGTATCTGTTGTTGGAGAAAGAAGGCGTTAATATCACTCTCCAATCTTCCAGCATCGTAAGGTTATTCGTAAAGGTTACTTGAACTATGGCACCCGCACGCTGCATAGAGATTTGTTTTAGTGTTTGTGTTGGCAGTAGCAATACAGCTACTATAACCTGCTCCCGTTATAGTAGAGGTGTGGCCGCTGGTGGTAGCAACCTCTTCTCCCACCGACGTTTGGGTTAATATCCTAACCCGTGTGTTTTCTTCGTCTATCTCCGTATGAGATTTTATTTCAGGGATCTCAAACCTATAGCGTTTTATTCCCAGCCGCCAGGAACCTCATTAGCAATGATCTTTGTATTAGCCCCCCGACCACCCCTTGGGATAACATATAGAGTTAGTCACCGCGGAGAGGAAGGAGAGGTCATACATCGATCTTAGCTAGACATCACCTGTCCACATTGCAATCAATCTGGTTAAACCTAACCTCATGCAATGCAGCGAGTGGTGCCCATTGCCCAGTCGCACAGAGCGGCCGATTCCCGAAAAGCTGGCCAAAACTCAAAAAATTAAGTAATTGATTCAAAATTTCTTACTCGGGGGTTGTCGGGGTCGCTGATTACGAAATTGATCTTAAAATTTTGAAAATCCACCCCCTTCCACCCCTATTGGTCACCCCCTCACGTGAAATAGCGTATATTCTAGAACATAATCAAGATGCATGTTAATTTATATGTTTTCAGGGTCGCTGATTACGAATTTGATCTTAAAATTTTGAAAATCCACCCCCTTCCACCCCTATTGGCCACCCCCTCACGTGAAATAGCGTATATTCAAGAACATAATCAAGATGCATGTAAATTTATATGTTTTCGGGGTCGCAAGGTAGCAAGTGGTAGCAGCTGAAACTTGTTTTATTCAGTAACCATTACTTTTCTGAGTAACCTTTAATAGGTTTCAAAGCAGCATATGACGACGTTGTATTACTATACAGTTTAAAAACTCAAATTTTATTAAAAAAATTGCAAAACATGTATCTACGTATTGCTGCAGCTAAAAATTCTGTGTCGAGGTATTGATATGTACTAAAGATTTCTCGTATTTTACTAACCTTCCGAAGATGATTCCATTTGGTTTTGTTCAATTTACTCCATTACAAAATCTTTCAAATGTGTACAACTTTCACTATTCATCGACAGTAATACGATGCTCAAACGAAGGCCACGTTGCGACTGAAAATACAGAGGATACTTAGGGTACAGGACGTTGCTATGAACGGTTTTCACTACTCAAGGCATTACTGTAGCCAACATAAAGACAAAAAAACTCTATCTAGAAACTTTTTTTTCCGACTTTTGGCCAGCGTTTTGGGAATCGGCCGCACTGTGAGTCGGCGCCCACGGAGAGGAACTAGCTTCGATGATTTTCGCCAACCAAGACGTACATATAAGTCGGCATTCATATGTATATGTATATACACCAGCACGCACTCGCCACAGCAAAAATATTACCATTTCCTAAATTCGGAACAATTCTATATTGCGAAGTTAGCAATATATTTATATATAGGTATGTATGTATGTAAATATGTATGTGTATGTGTATGACCTATCTAAATGCGTATATTTTAAAAAAATTTAAATAAAACTAAGAAATTGAATGTGCGGATATGCCGGTTCCAAGATTTGAATCTGGTGACAAGCATCTAGAGATTTTACAAAAGCAATGATTAAATAAGTACTAACTCAGGGAAGCAATGAAACTTTGTTGCTAACAGCGGGGTTACATATCGAACTTAACTGCCTTCTAAAATATATGCCAAGGTTGTAACACAGCATGCCATATTTTTCAATTACTTCTCAGTCCAAATGATGCCAGTTATTGTCATACTTCGCAAAAATAAGTCTCGTAACATATTTGAGGGGAAAAACTCTACTATGATTGCAACAATCATTGAGTAAGTAATAACATAAAGTCAGAGTCTCGAACAAAAATTATTTCTACTCAAACATGCTGCGTGACTCATTTTTGCGAAGTTTAACAATAATTCGGTATCATGTGGACCCATGTGTGTCTCTACATGGTGATAACAGTTGTACAAAAACTGCTTTTTTGGCTCAAGTGTTAAAATAATTAATTCCAAGGCGAATTGGATTGTAAATGGTAAACTAACGGAAACAAAGCTTTGAAGCGTCTCGTTAAATTGTTCGCCGTACATTTGTGTTGTTAATAGCAAATATAATTAACAACTAGTATCGTTATTTACTCCTGTGCAAGAAGTTGCAGCATTCATAATAAAAAAATTCTCAATTTTGTTATTAAATGAAAATGGAGAGGAGGTAAAGCGAAATTTGCGGAGACATAGGTATAAAAGTACATTTTGAATTTTTAATAATATTTTTCAGACACAAATTATACATGTGAACCATCATCGTCGTTATTTGTGGGTCTGCGTTGTCGTGATGTGCATGTAGATGTAAGTAAGCAAGGGAATACTTACCTCTGCTTTCATTTAGCTAATACATTTCTACCTTTATGCAGCGCCTGCTATGAGGATTTCATAACTCCAACTTGGAAGGCTCCCGAAAAGCTCGTGAAAAAAGGAATGCTACAAAAATTCCCGACAAATATTATTTATATAAATTAAAGATTAAAAATCAAATAGATTTTGTTTTCTATATTTAAATTCAAGGTGTGAATTTCTTTATTGCGTTATAAAATATCGTTAAACCGATAATCTAGTTATTACATACTATGTATACATATGAAAAAGAAAACACGAATTAATATGGTATTCTTAAAATATAATACAAAAAAAATGTCGAATTTATAAATTTCATTTAAGCTTAAAGGTTTACAAACTACATTTGTTTTGTTCATTTCAGTTTCTTTACTTAGCACTGCTTTATTGTTACAAATTAGTGCCGGCCAGGCATATCATATATGTAAGTAGCAACGTAATTACAATTTCTTGAAGGCCACGGTTGTAAAACACTGGCCACCGCTGTGATCTTTTTGGTCTCTTGACCAGGCAGCACCATGTCGTGCTATATACATATTTTTCATGTGTAGGATTCTCCATATAGAGGTGTTATTTTGATATGCAAAGAAAAATGCAATTTTTTAATATAAATGATCGGATGTTTATTTCATTATAAAGAGGAAGATATGCCGTTACTAGAGGAAAATAACATCAGGCAAATGACCACCACGACAATATCCTTTTCATGAAATTTTCCATAACCGAATTGCAAAGTGGCTGCCCTATGTCCCCGATAGCCTCCCGAACTCCATCTTTGAGGTCTTGAATCGACCCTGGGCTGTTGGCGTAGATCTTCTTTTCACGTGGCCCCAAAGAAAAAAGTTACAAGGTGTTAAATCACAATGTCTCGGTGGCCAATTGTGATCACTCTTTGAGAGATAACACGGTCCGGAAACTTTTGCCGTAAAAAATCAATGATTGCGATACTTGTGTAGCACGTAGCGCCGTCTTGTTGAAAATAAACGTTGTCCAGATCAAAACCATCCAATCGTTAATCATCTCTCGATAGCGTAATCCATTCACCTGTAACACCTGTGATTGGAAAACCCTTTACCATGAGAAACCGTGGTATTTCAAACGTTAACATATCTCCAGACGCGTTGAGACGTCACCATAATCCACCACGCAAATCACGATTTTTTTCCTTCAGAAAATACTCTTTGTATTCGTCCATCCACACGTGAGCGGCACGTAATGATTTTTATTTTATGGTATCCATTGGGCACTGCCCTACATGCAAACACGGACTTGCGTTGTATTCAAACGTATCGAGACTATTCAAATATGGCTTCACTGCATGGAAAAGGGGTTCAGTCCAGTGCTGGTTGACTTCAATATGTGAGCCTAGGAAAAGAAGCACAACGCCCTCCGCAGCATCTGCAGCCACCATACGTGAACGTATAAATCCCTTATTAGCTTTAGCTATAACCAAGATCTGAAACATAAATTGAAACATATAGAGGCAAAAATATTACATACTCGTAACAACTTAAAATACTTACGCGTAATCCTTGTTGATTTTGTTGAACACCTTTTCTAACTGAAGGTGGATTAAACAAATGTAGGTAACAAAGAAATATATAAACAAAGCCAGTTTGCCTTGGAACAAATTTTTGGCAGAAGTGCCAGAAGTACCGAATTCCCCCAAGGCGAAATAAAATGCTGGTGGAATAAATTCGCCTTGGATATAACCTTATATAGTATATGTAGATACGCCCAAGGTACATAGATTTATTAAGGTTATGGCAACCACCCAGCTGAATTTTTCGCCGTAGATATGAACAACGTTTTGTTTGTATTTGTGTGCCCAAATGACATGTCTGGTTCAATTTAATATTTGGTGAATAACATTAATAATGCAGGCCCACAAGGATTGGCAATAATTTTATCTGGTGGTGCTTTATATACTGCTGCATTGAAGCTGGTTACTGGCTTCGAATTATCACCTCTTTCCGCATTATCAAGGAAGGCGCCAATAAAGCATGGACGTGGTTCTGACGTACGTATATACATATATAGGAAACAAGCTGGTAAGTCTCAACGCTTTTATACCGCACTGGCTATACAATGACTAAAATTTATGAAATTTACTACAAAAACGTTTTATAATATCATTTATAATATTAAAAACATGCATATCAACAGTTGGCGAATTGTCCAGAACTGCTGTATCTGTTCGTCAAACATAATCCCTTAATTGAAGCTACCGAATTACCACTTGTACTGTTGGAAATTGGAAGCTAATATGTATTATAAACCAGGAAATTGTGTCTGCCAGTGAATACATAGAACTTTTGTTGCACGGATTGAAATTGAATACTAATTCGGATATGGAGTATAAGAAGGTGTGCATAATGTTCTTTATGTCATAGGTGCTCACAGATTCAAAGCACGTCATACGGACCTATATCAATACCGCACAGTGCGTAGCAGAGGATAAAATCCAAGTGTATTAAATAAAATTAAAATAAATTTTAATTAAATTAAAAAATTAATTTTTCAATCAATTTTGCAAAGTTTAAGGACTTATGTTGTGAATACAAATTATAAAAGGGGTTAAACGCTAAAAAAAAACACTTTTTTCAAGAATTTATTGTAGCGAAACGGTTCAAGTAAGTTTATTAAAAGTTCTTGCATATTATAAAGTAACATTTCAAGAATATTTGATAAAATGTTCATGTAAAAATATTGCAAAATGAGCGAATGAGAGCACATTTACGTCGACGTCTTTTCAAAAATACATTTTGCAGTAGTCAGCATATCTCAGCGCAGAATCATCTGAAATCAAAAAAATCGAATAATTTAGTTAAAGTATGAGTCAAACTTCCCCCCAACGTTTATTTTGACGATTTATTTTCATTTTCAGCCATTTGGTAGTCGTTTGAAATAAAAAGTGATTTTTGACGAAAAAATGCCGCCACTTTGTAGGTGTAAAACCACCTTAATATAAAAAAAAATGGTGAAAAAAAAAACGTTGGGGGGAGGTTTTGACGTGATAACGTCTTATAATTCGATTTAACAGGCTGCACGCACGAAAAAATGTGTCGTTACCTTGCTCATATGTAGTTACCTTGCTCATTAGTGTTATCTTGCTCATATTAGTGTTACCTTGCTCATTAGTGTTACCTTGCTCATATTAGTGTTACCTTGCTCATTGCCGTTACCTTGCTCATATTAGTGTTACCTTGCTCATTAATGTTACCTTGCTCATATTAGTGTTACCTTGCTCATTGCCGTTACCTTGCTCATTGCATTGAATGAACTGCAAGCGAAAGGGCGGAACGAACGAAAAAGCAAACAAAGCAAACGAACGGCAACGTTCGATATCTTGCTCTCTCCTACTTAAGTGAGCGTATATATGTATGTATGTATATGCGCAAATGTACATATATAAATTCACGTATTTGTATTTGCATATGCCTTCTTATTGATTATTATTAATTTGATTCACTTGAAGAATTTAAAATAAAACCAAGTTTGTTAATAATACCTGTTGTTTTAATGTTATAATTATTAATTTTTTTATTATATATGAAGGAAAAAATGTATGGTAATATTTACCATATACCTTATAAAATATGTTGTCTATACTAATATTATACAGAGGAAAACTTTGTTTGTTTGTAATGAATAGGCTCAAAACTACTGGACCGATTTTAAAAATTCTTTCACCATTCGAAAGCTACATCATCCACGAGTAACATGGATTATATTTTATTTTGGAAATAGGGCTCGAGATATAGGTCAAAACGTGGACCCGGGTAACCTTCGGATGTGTATGTACAATATGGGTATCAAATGGAAGCTGCTGGTGAATGCTTTAGTCCAGAGTATTTTTCATGCTGCTCCGTGACTAGGGTCTCGAGATAGAGACCAAAACGTGGACTCTAGAATGTGTTTGTACAATATGGATATCAAATTGAAGCTGTTGGTGAATGCTTTAGTACAGAGTATTTTTCATGCCGCTCCGTGACTGGGGTCTCGAGATATAGGTCAAAACGTGGACCCTAGAATGTGTTTGTACAATATGGATATCAAATTGAAGCTGTTGGTGAATGCTTTAGTACAGAGTATTTTTCATGCCGCTCCGTGACTGGGGTCTCGAGATATAGGTCAAAACGTGGACCCGGGTAACCTTTGGTTGTGTATGTACAATATAGGTATCAAATGAAAGCTGTTGATAAGTGCTTTAATACGGGGTAATTTTCATACCCATTGATGATTAGGGTCTGGAAATATATGCCAAAACGTGGACCCGCCGTGTCTTTGCACCGATTTAAACAAACTTCCACACATTGTTAAGGAGGTATTGAAGATGGTTTCCGTATAGTTTGGATACCTATTGGTAGATATGGTCTCGAGATATAGGTCAAAACGTGGACCCGGGTAACCTTCGGATGTGTATGTACAATATGGGTATCAAATGGAAGCTGTTGGTGAATGCTTTAGTTCAGAGTATTTCCATCCGTTCCGTGACTAGGGTCTCGAGATAGAGACCAAAACGTGGACCCTAGAATGTGTTTGTACAATATGGATATCAAATTGAAGCTGTTGGTGAATGCTTTAGTACAGAGTATTTTTCATGCCGCTCCGTGACTGGGGTCTCGAGATATAGGTCAAAACGTGGACCCTAGAATGTGTTTGTACAATATGGATATCAAATTGAAGCTGTTGGTGAATGCTTTAGTACAGAGTATTTTTCATGCCGCTCCGTGACTGGGGTCTCGAGATATAGGTCAAAACGTGGACCCGGGTAACCTTCGGATGTGTATGTACAATATGGGTATCAAATGGAAGCTGTTGGTGAATGCTTTAGTTCAGAGTATTTCCATCCGTTCCGTGACTAGGGTCTCGAGATAGAGACCAAAACGTGGACCCTAGAATGTGTTTGTACAATATGGATATCAAATGCAAGCTGTTGATAAGTGTTTTAATACGGGGTAATTTTCATACCTATTGATGACTAGGGTCTCGAAATATATGCCAAAACGTGGACCCGCCGTGTCTTTGAACCGAATTAAACCAAACTTACACACATTGTTAAGTAGGTATTGAAGATGATTTCCGTATAGTTTGAACACCTATTGGTAGATAGGGTCTCGAGATATAGGTCAAAACGTTGACCCGGGTAACCTTCGGATGTGTATGTACAATATGGGTATCAAATGGAAGCTCTTGGTGAATGCTTTAGTTCAGAGTATTTCCATCCGCTCCGTGACTAGGGTCTCGAGATAGAGACCAAAACGTGGACCCTAGAATGTGTTTGTACAATATGGATATCAAATGAAAGCTGTTGATAAGTGCTTTAATACGGGGTAATTTTCATACCTATTGATGACTAGGGTCTCGAAATATATGCCAAAACGTGGACCCGCCGTGTCTTTGAACCGAATTAAACCAAACTTACACACATTGTTAAGTAGGTATTGAAGATGATTTCCGTATAGTTTGAATACCTATTGATAGATAGGGTCTCGAGATATAGGTCAAAACGTTGACCCGGGTAACCTTCGGATGTGTATGTACGATATGGGTATCAAATAGAAGCTGTTGGTGAATGCTTTAGTTCAGAGTATTTCCATCCGCTCCGTGACTAGGGTCTCGAGATAGAGACCAAAACGTGGACCCTAGAATGTGTTTGTACAATATGGGTACCAAATGAAAGCTGTTGATAAGTGCTTTAATACGGGGTAATTTTCATACCTATTAATGACTAGGGTCTCGAAATATATGCCAAAACGTGGACCCGCCGTGTCTTTGAACCGAATTAAACCAAACTTACACACATTGTTAAGTAGGTATTGAAGATGATTTCCGTATAGTTTGAATACCTATTGGTAGATAGGGTCTCGAGATATAGGTCAAAACGTTGACCCGGGTAACCTTCGGATGTGTATGTACGATATGGGTATCAAATGGAAGCTGTTGGTGAATGCTTTAGTTCAGAGTATTCCCATCCGCTCCGTGACTGGGGTCTCGAGATATAGGTCAAAACGTTGACCCGGGTAACCTTCGGATGTGTATGTACAAT
Source organism: Anastrepha obliqua (assembly GCF_027943255.1). NCBI lineage: Eukaryota > Metazoa > Arthropoda > Insecta > Diptera > Tephritidae > Anastrepha > Anastrepha obliqua. Next base: position 39,295,700 of record NC_072897.1, on the reverse strand, counting down.
ATGGGTATCAAATGGAAGCTGTTGGTGAATGCTTTAGTACAGAGTATTTTTCATGCCGCTCCGTGACTGGGGTCTCGAGATATAGGTCAAAACGTGGACCCGGGTAACCTTCGGATGTGTATGTACAATATGGGTATCAAATGGAAGCTGTTGGTGAATGCTTTAGTTCAGAGTATTTCCATCCGCTCCGTGACTAGGGTGTCGAGATATAGGTCAAAACGTGGACCCGGGTAACCTTCGGATGTGTATGTACAATATGGGTATCAAATGGAAGCTGTTGGTGAATGCTTTAGTTCAGAGTATTTCCATCCGCTCCGTGACTGGGGTCTGGAGATATAGGTCAAAACGTTGACCCGGGTAACCTTCGGATGTGTATGTACAATATGGGTATCAAATGGAAGCTCTTGGTAAATGCTTTAGTTCAGAGTATTTCCATCCGCTCCGTGACTAGGGTCTCGAGATAGAGACCAAAACGTGGACCCTAGAATGTGTTTGTACAATATGGATATCAAATGAAAGCTGTTGATAAGTGCTTTAATACGGGGTAATTTTCATACCTATTGATGACTAGGGTCTCGAAATATATGCCAAAACGTGGACCCGCCGTGTCTTTGAACCGAATTAAACCAAACTTACACACATTGTTAAGTAGGTATTGAAGATGATTTCTGTATAGTTTGAATACCTATTGGTAGATAGGGTCTCGAGATATAGGTCAAAACGTTGATCCGGGTAACCTTCGGATGTGTATTTACAATATGGGTATCAAATGGAAGCTGTTGGTGAATGCTTTAGTTCAGAGTATTTCCATCCGCTCCGTGACTAGGGTCTCGAGATAGAGACCAAAAAGCGGACCCTAGAATGTGTTTGCACAATATGGATATCAAATGAAAGCTGTTGATAAGTGCTTTAATAGGGGTAATTTTCATACCTATTGATGACTAGGGTCTCGAAATATATGCCAAAACGTGGACCCGCCGTGTCTTTGAACCGAATTAAACCAAACTTACACACATTGTTAAGTAGGTATTGAAGATGATTTCCGTATAGTTTGAACACCTATTGGTAGATAGGGTCTCAAGATATAGGTCAAAGCGTGGACCGGGTAACCTTCGGACGTGTATGTACAATATGGGTATCAAATGAAAGCTGTTGGTGAATGCTTTAGTACAGAGTATTTTTCATGCCGCTACGTGACTGGGGTCTCGAGATATAGGTCAAAACGTGGACCCGGGTAACCTTTGGTTGTGTATGTACAATATGGGTATCAAATGAAAGTTGTTGATAAGTGCTTTAATACGGGGTAATTTGTTATGTTATGTTATGTTATTTTATGTTATGTTATGTTATGTTATGTTATGTTATGTTATGTTATGTTATGTTGTGTTATGTTATGTTATGTTATGTTATGTTATGTTATGTTTTGTTATGTTATGTTATGTTATGTTATGTTATGTTATGTTATGTTATGTTATGTTATGTTATGTTATGTTATGTTATGTTATGTTATGTTATGTTATGTTATGTTATGTTATGTTATGTTATGTTATGTTATGTTATGTTATGTTATGTTATGTTATGTTATGTTATGTTATGTTATGTTATGTTATGTTATGTTATGTTATGTTATGTTATGTTATGTTATGTTATGTTATGTTATGTTATGTTATGTTATGTTATGTTATGTTATGTTATGTTATGTTATGTTATGTTATGTTATGTTATGTTACGTTATGTTATGTTATGTTATGTTATGTTATGTTATGTTATGTTACGTTATGTTATGTTATGTTATGTTATGTTATGTTATGTTATGTTATGTTATGTTATGTTATGTTATGTTATGTTATGTTATGTTATGTTATGTTATGTTATGTTATGTTATGTTATGTTATGTTATGTTATGTTATGTTATGTTATGTTATGTTATGTTATGTTATGTTATGTTATGTTATGTTATGTTATGTTATGTTATGTTATGTTATGTTATGTTATGTTATGTTATGTTATGTTATGTTATGTTATGTTATGTTATGTTATGTTATGTTATGTTATGTTGTGTTATGTTGTGTTATGTTATGTTATGTTAAAGTATATTATGTTATGTTAATGTTAACTCATCTCTATATCCATGCAAAATATCTATCAAACAAATAAAATTAAAATTTTCTTTTGAAAAATGCAACCATTCAATCAGTATTGTCTTATGACGTTATCACGTTAAACTATCGCCAGTAAACCGACTTTACAGACAACCTCTTTTTTTATATGTAAAATATGTGTGCAAAATTTCAAAAGGATCGGTTAAGTAGTTTTCAAATGCCAATGGCTACGCACTTTAAAAAAAAAGGTTCGAGAAAACCGCGTTTAAAGTTTGTAACGGACTACGCGCGCAACTGCTGCGTCTCGGCAGATGTTTGAGGCGGCTCGGCTTTATGCTCTATAACTTAAAAAGTTTTGCTCGGATTGACTTAAAATTTTAACACGGTATTTTTGAAATGTTTTACTACAATAACATGCAAAAAAAAAATCGATTTTTATCCCTTACCCCCCCCTTAACAATATTTACATGATGTCATTATAGTCATCTGCATAGTCATTAGTAGCATGGTCATATTGCTGATAGCCATCAATATCCTATGAGAACAGAGAACTACAAATACAATTGACCTCATTATTACTGTTGTTAATTTTGCCCTTGTTTGGAAGTTTTTTTGCGTTGAATTTCTCCATTTTCAACTTTTCTGTGTCCAAACTTCATTCTCTACGTTCATTTTCATCTTACTAATGCTCGTGACAGATACAGAAATGTGTATTAATAATTAAAATACCGAAAACGTACGAACTGTGCGAAATGTGGCGAGTTTTATATTGTGACAATTTCCAACGTAGTTTTTCAGCTAACTTTTCTTCAGGTGGTAAATTAGCTAAACGTTTCTCCTCTAGTTTTTCAGCTAATCGCTGTATTGCTTGTTTTTAGTTTTGGCGAGCGTTTCTAAAGCCCATTGTAATTGTATGGAATCCTCCTAGCCGCCGCTGTGCTTAGGAAGAAATATTATTTAAATGCAAGTATTGGTATGGTATTCTCTTCGCTTACCTGCATTCACAACATGTATGTTTTTACTTATGTATGTATATGAGGTTGCCATTACCAGTAATAAATTCGCATTGGATACTCCTTGATGTGAGGTCGTTCTGATACTTGCAGGGCGTTGGTGGCTACAATATTTTATTGCTTTATTGAGTAAGTACTTACTCAATGATTGCTTTTGAAAGATCCCTAGACGCTTGGCACCAGGTTCAAATCTTAGAACCAGCATATCCGTATAATTATTTTTTATTTTTTATTTAAATTTTATTTTTTTAACACATAGTTATTTTTAAATCTTCATAAAAATATAAACGTTACTTTTAATTATGTTATTAAATTATTTATTAAAATATACGCATTTATGTAGGTCACATACATATACAATGGGTTGGATTAAAAACATTTTTTTGAAATTTTTATTTCGGCCTATGCGGGAAAATTGTCTCATATAAAGACAATCAAATATTGCCACACGTCCTTCAAAATTCTTTCAAATGAATAAAATTCCGACATGGTTGCAAAGAACTTCGATTGTGTTCATATTACAAAATAAATGTATACCATCCCTTTTAAGCTATTTATGTGTGAAAAACTCTACAAAGGCCATTTTTGTCTATCTTCAATATTTAGCGAAATATATTGAAAAATATTAAAATTTATATACCGAACCATTGAATACGCAAATTTCATAAAAATTAGGTTGGTGTCAACTTTAAACTTTTTTACATTCTTTAAATGCAAATCAAACACACTTTTTTGAATATCGAGCCACGGAAAGTTTGTAAAGGTTTTATTATTAACATTTAATTATGATCACATAACAAAGCATCCTCACGCTAATTAAAGAATAATATATTAGATCTCTAAGTAGAAACATCATACAATATCACAGAACGAGGATATATTTCTGTGGGATAGAGAACAGTGGATAGATTTGTAACTAAATAATTTGACAAGCCAAACGAGCAGGGAGAGAAAGCCGTGGAAAAGTTACTGAGCATTAGGGCGCTCTCACATCATTGACGTGGTGTCCCATCTCTGCTATAAGTGTGTTCTCAAAGGCAGCCTCGCATGGCCTGTCAATTTTTTATTTATTACAAATCAATCCTTTAGTGATAATTCTATCGACTATCCACTATCCTCTATCCAACTGAAATCTATCCCTCGTTTTTTCTGTGAAGTCAACACATTAAATCAAAAAAGTACTCTTAATAATAATAACAAAGTTGTGCTACTTATATAAGATATAAATTTAAAATAATTAGCTTGTTCTCATATAAATATTATGGCTTTACGTAGTCAATTATTATAATGTTTTACCAAGTTACGAAGATGTAATTCTTCGTTATTTGTGGATTAGTGACTTTTCCGTGGAGGTATCTCAAAATTTATTGGATATTTGGAAATCAGCTTCGATTCTTACAATAGAGCCTTATCAAGAGAAAATTAAAAATTTTAGAAAGCAAGCTCAATTTCTTTTCGATATTGCATCATGTAAATGCGAGAACTTTGATTCATGTGGGTGTACAATACCAGAAAAAGTACCAATTGTTGAAAGATTATTTTTGGCTGACCAGCGCACAGTAAAGAAAATGGGAATTGATAGCACAGACGTGAAGAATGAATTCCATGAAGTTGAAGAAAAAATTTAAAGAAAAAGGAAGAAAGTCAAAATAAAAAAAATGGATTAACCATCTTTCTCTGGTAATCAAAATAATGATAACGAAATGGAAATTCCTTCAGAACCCATACCAGTGATATCATCTGAAGCTTTGGAAGAGATTGCAGTGCCAAAAAAATTGAAAGAAAAGGAAGAAAGTCAAAATAAAAAATTGATGAACCAACTTTCCCTGGTAATCAGAATAATGATAACGACAGAGAAATATTTTAAGTAATACGCCTTTGTTAATCTCGGGTTGTAGAAAAATTACTATAGAGGAAGCACATAAGTTTAGTAAAGGAACAGAAATCGGAGTATTTTGGGCATATTACAGTAGAAAGCGGAAAAGCAAAAATGGTGAGTATGAAAATTAAAGAATTTTTAGATAGAAAAAGCGTTGATAACAATAACATGGTTGCGGTTGGTTGTGATGGAAATTCGAACACAGGATTTAAAGGAGGAGTAAAAGATATTTGGAAAAAAGTCTTCAAAAGCCCTTACAATGGTTCATCTGCCAATTACACGCCAATGAACTACCACTAAGACATTTGTTTGAATACATTGATGGCTCTAGGTCTAGGGAAAAATTGAAGGATTGTGAGAAGCTTTCTTTGGTCAATTATGAACCAATTATATTCACACTACCAGATATATTCAGTGAAAATGATTTAAGTACGGATTAAAAATACCTATTTGATATTTGTAGTGCTATTATAAGTGGATATTGCAATGACAGTTTCAAAAAAAAAAAACCCCGGAAAAATTGTTCATTCCAGGTGGTTTACTATGGCAAATAGAATTTTAAGATTGTATGTATCAACAAGTCATCCTTCAGAAAATCTTATGATGTTAGTTCATTTTATTGTAAAAGTTTATGCACCAATGTGGTTTGAAATAAAAACTAAACCAATTTCCATATACGGGTCAAAACATTTACATTCAACTATAGTCCGATAGAGATATCTACCAGAAAACCTTAAAAAAGATAGTGGACTCTGTAATTCAAAGAAATGGTTTTTTCGGACAAGACTACACGAAAAGCCACCACTCGTAACGAAATTAAGCACAGATGTACTTAATGAATGCAAACAATCACCCCAAAAAGTGGATGCACTAATTTTGTCTACGGTAAAAAAGTATTCATGCCACGCTCAAGCCACAGAAAGATGTGTTAAACTGGTAACTGAATAATCAACTGCTGTTTGTGGGGAAACTAGTAGATATGGATTTATTAGAGTGCGATTGGAATCTCGTAAAGTCATGCCAATATTTAACTCTAAAACAGATGACAGTGTTTGTAAAGATTAATTTTAAATTGAATGCTTAAATATGAAATATGAAATGAATTTGAATAAAAGAAATGTTTGAAATGTTATATTTTGTTACACTTATTCCTTTTGTGGTAAATATGTAAAAAATGTTATTGATTTCTTGGTTATGATATAAAGGTTCTTGGTATTAAAAGGCAGTTGAATTTTCATATTTTTCAATATATATAGCTAAATATTGAAAATACTCGTAGACAAAAATGTCATTTCTAGAGTTTTTCACACATAAATAGCTTAACAAGGTTGGTATACAATTTTTTTTGTAATATGAACACAATCGAAGTTCTTTGCAACTATGTCAGAATTTTGCTCATTTCAAGGAATTTTGAAGGAGGGGGGCAGAATTCTGTATGCGATGTATGGGATTTAGCAATACAAGGCAACGGCCTTGACACGGCAAACTCCAGGGCTCTATCCTTGTCACTTGCTTTATCCAAGTCGACACACAGCCCCCTGGATTTGATCCTGTCTTTTCCTTGGCCATCCTGGTTAGCTGCTGAGCACCCGCCGGGCAGTGAACGAATGTGTGAGACGAATGTCCCCCCAGGACATTAAATTTGGGTTGTGCGCAGGGTTTGGGACCCGCCCCGGAAAACAAAAAACCACCAGTGAAGACCGCAACAGCCTCGGATAATGAACCCTTCAACGTTGACGGCCATCGCAAACGAAAACCGGACTACGATTTACGGATATGCACCTGGAATTTCCGAACCCTAAATAGGGAAGGTGCCTCTATCTAGTTGGCGGAAGGCCTCGAATAAATTAAGGCTGATATCACCGCCATCCAGGAGATAAGATGGACAGAACAAGGCTGCTCTAAGCAAGCAGGCTGCGATATCTACTACAGCTGCTATGCAGAGCGATGCGAATTAGTATGCGGATTTGTTGTAAGCGGGAGGCTTCGGTCCCACGTCTCTAGGCTCACACCTGTGAGCGATAGGCTGGCCACAACCCGTATCAAGGCACTGTTCTTCAACATAAGCCTAATTTGTGCGCACGCCCCAACGGAGGAAAAGGAAGACTTAAGCCGTTTGCCAACACACTGATCGGGCCTTATCAGTGGTGCTTCAGAAGTGGTAAAGCTTCAGAAGTAAGTAAGACCAGATTTTCACATTACGCCAAATCCTGGAAAAGACCCATGAAAAGTCAGTCGACACACATCATCTCTTTGTCGACTATAAAGCTGCGTTCGTTAGCCCGATAAGGGATTGCCTGTACGCCACCATGTCTGAGTTCGGTATACCAGCGAAGCTCATACGGCTTTGCAGAATGACGTTGAGCAACACAACCAGCTCCGTCAAGGTAGGAATTAACCTCTCCGAGCCAGGTTTCAGACAAGGCGATCCAATGTCATGCAACCTCTTCAACTTCGTGATGGAAGGGGTGCTCCGAAAAGCAGGTGTGCATCGTAATGGCACTATTTTCTACAAATGTGTCCAGCTCCTTGCGTACGCCGATGACTTTGACATTATCGGCCGCTGTAAGCGAGATGTCGCCGCTGCGTTTTCTGCTATCGAAAAGGAACTATCACGAGTGGGTCTGGCGGTGAACGAGGGTAAAACGAAGTATATGCTGTCTACAACGCGGAACACACGGCGTGTAGGAATGCACGTCATTGCGGACAACTATACCTTCGAAGTTGTGCCAGAATTTATTTATCTTGGCACCGCCGTTAACAACGATATCAGCCTGGAGATCAAAAGGAGAATCACTCTTGCTAATATGTGTTACTATGGGCTAAGTAAGCAATTGAGTAGTCAAGCCCTCTTTCGCATAACCAAACTGACACTTTACAAGACCCTCATCATACCCGTGTTGCTTTATGGTGCAGAGGCATGGGTAGTGTCACAAAACGATGCAACCGCTCTTGGGGTGTTCGAGAGAAAAGTTCTTCGTAAGATCTTCGGTCCTGCGCGCGTTGGCGAAGACTACCGTTCAATAATGAACCACGAGCTGTATGACCTCTACGCCGACACTGACGTAGTTCAACACCTCGCCATCCAACGCCTGCGTTGGCTAGGGCATGTCATGCGTATGGATGAAGAAGCTATAGCAAAGAAGGTGTTCGAGGGCGAAGTCCAAGGGAGCCGACGCAGAGGAATACCATTGCTCCGGTGAAAAGACCAGGTGGAGGAAACCCCACGCTCGCTTAGTGTACAGAATTGGAGAAGGCGCGCGCGGAGCAGAGGCGTCTGGAGAGAGCTAGTGAGGTCGGCCGTAAATCGGTAACGGGTTGTTATGGTCACCTAAGTAAGTAAGTGTGGCAGTATTCGCGCTCAAAATTTTGACATGACTCCATATAAACATCAAAATAAGTCGCACTCGGATTTCGGAGTAAATTTCTAACCTTCCAGATATATGCATATGTTTTTCTGCACTTTTTATCAATTGGAGAACTACATTTGTACAATACTACTAATTAAGAGAAGATAAAATAATTGTTTCGAAATTTTCTCCTAGTATCCAAAAGTCCTGGACAGAACTATCTTCTGCATCTTACTGCATGCTCATACGCGCACTAGACTCGCAATAGCAGTGGCTGTCGAGCATTTAGAAAACATACTACTGTGGGCAAAAAGTAAGGTGAATTTATTTGTCAAACTTCGCAGCATTAAAATTTTGCCCTAGTTATTTTTTTCATGAGTTGGTAGCACTGTTAATAACATCTGGGCCAACTTTCATGTGAATGTCAGTAATATATTTACGCTTGTGTTTACCAAACGACCAAGAGTGCATTTTTCGATTTTTACAATGTCTGATTTGATTGAGCAGGCATTTGGTGATTCGACCATGTCGCAGAAAAATGTTTATAAGTGGTACAAAGACTTCAAAGAGGGTCGAGAACGTCTTGATGACTTGGAGCGCTCCGGACGACCATCGACGTCAACAGATGACCAACACGTCAATAAAGTGAAGGAGTTAGTGCTCAAAAATCGTCGGTTGACTGTTAAAGACCTTACTAATATGATCGGAATATCAGAAGGATCTGTGAAAACAATTTTGAAAGACCATTTGGGCCTACGAAAAGTCAAATCTCGTTTGGTATGGAAAACTCTCAATTTCTTGAAAAAAAGTCGTCGCGTCGATGTGTGTGAAACAATGCTTTCAGACTATCAGGACAAGCTCAAATGCATCATTACAGGAGATGAGACTTGGGTTTATACTTACGACCCTGAAACAACCGACCAATCAAGCGAATATCGTGCTAAAGGCGAGGCCAGACCGAAAAGAGCACGTCAAAGTCGTTCAAAAATAAAGGTCATGATGACAGTTTTTTATCGATTTCCGTGGTGTGGTGCACTATGAATTCTTTCCACCTGACCAAACTGTTAATAAGGAATATTATTTGAGCGTTATGCGTCGTTTGCGTGAAGCAAATCGTCTAAAAAGACCAGAATTATGGGCCAACCACTCTTGGTTTTTGCATCACGATAATGCACCGTGTCACACTGCACTCGTTCTTCGTGACCATTTCGCCAAAATTTCCACGCATATCGTTCCGCAATCACCGTATTCGCCTGATTTGGCTCCGTGTGACTTCTGGCTATTCCCAAAACGCGGGGAACGCGTTTCGACTCGATTGAGGAGATAAAAGCTGAATCGAAGAAGGTGCTGATTGCTATACCGGAAATGGACTATTTGGCATGTTTCGGGGATTGGAAAAATCGTTGGCATAAGTGTGTTTCATCGAGAGGGGATTATTTTGAAGGGGATGAAATTGATTTACAAGAATAAATAAAGATTTTTCATTTTACAACCAAATTCATCTTACTTTGCCCACAGTATTTACATACATATGTAGGTATATGGGGTGCAAACATATGTACGGAGCCGCAACCATTCGACATGACAAAAATTCACGCTTCACCAAATATTGGCAAATACTTCTGTAAGAAATATTCCAGTATTGCCTATTTTGATTTGATTTCTTCAATCTTATATGTAAATTTATGTCATCATTGAGAAAAATTGGCATAGAGCGGCTCGTTTTATGAATGAAAGAACTATGCTCATAGAAGTATGAGTTGAAACTTATTAGTGAATTTATCTTTGTTGTGTTGTACAATATTTTAAACTGCTCAGCGCAATGGCAACTAGTGCCCTGTGTGTGCGGTTATATGTAAAGGGTTTTCCAATAACAGGTGTTATCTATCGCTATCGAGAGATGATTAACGATTTTTTATGGCCGAAATTGGATGGTTTTGATTTGGGCAGCGTTTATTTCCAACAAGACGGACATAGGGCAGCCACTTTGCAATTCAGTTATGGAAAATTTCATCAAAAGGATATTGTCCTGTAAGCGTGGTCGTAGTTCTCATTTACCTGATGTTATTTTCTATTAACGGCATGCCTTCCTCTTTATAATGAAATAAACATTCGATCATTTATATTAAAAAATAGCATTTTCCATTGAATATCAAAATAACACCTCTTATTGGAAAACCCTTTATATGCATATGTGTATACTAATAGCAATTGTTTTGCTGGGAGTTCAGACTACAAATATGTACGGACATACATAGATTAGGGCATCAAGTGTGCATATGTACATACAAATGTGATACATATGTGCATGTATACGCAAAAGCGAATCGTTTTAGCACTTGTTAGGCCAGAATTCGATCATTCGGGTATTTATTCCAAATTATTGGCTGTAAATAAGATAAGGTGATGCCTCGTGAGGTAGGTCGTGGATGCTTCAGTGCATACATATTTATTAAAGATGCAATTGTATTTAAGCCCTTTTTTAACATCTCGCTGATTTGCGCCCACGCCCAGACGAAAGAGGGACCAAAGATTCCTTCTATGAGCGCTTGGAACGTTCCTGCGAGCTGCCCCCGCCACGACATAAAAATCGTCCGAGGCGACGTCAACGCCAGGGTGGGCAGGAGGGAATTTCAGGTCCCACAAACAGAAAATTCAGCCTACACAACGAAACATCCGGAAACGAACAGAGGCTGATCGACTTCGCCGGGGCCGGAAACATGGTAGTCTGCAGCACCAGATTCCAGCATAAAAAGATCCACCAAGCTACCTGGCTGTACCCTGATCGAAAAACGCGAAACCAGATCGATCATGTTGGGATAGATGGAAGACACGCTTCTAGTGTATTAGATGTACGTACGATCCGAGGACTCAACATCGACTCGGATCATTACCTCGTTGGAGCGAAACTGCGCACACGCCTCTGTGCAGCAAAAATCGTACATCTACCTACGCAAAGAATGTTCAACATCAAAAAGCTGCAATCACAACAGACAGCCAGAAGATTCGACACTCGACTCTCACTCCTGCTCTCGGAGAGTACTGTCCAACAAGCCGGCATGCACGAGGAATGGATCAACATTTCTCGTTCTCTACGTACCGCCGCCGAAGACGAAATTGGACTCCGGCGAGCCCGAAAAAACAGTTCGTACGACGAGGAATATCATGCAGCCGTAGAAAGAAAAGATGCTGTCTATACAGCCACGCTGCGATCGGGTGCAACGCGAGCCATGTGGGATCGCTGCCGAGAGCTAAGGAAGGAAGAGAGACGTATTATCAGAAAGAAGAAACAAGAGGCCGCAATACGTGAGTGCGAGGAGCTTGAGATGCTGGCCAATAGGAACAGCGCTCGAAAATTCATCCAGAGCATTCTTAAATTATGGAAGGAACACTTCTCGAACCTATTAAATAGTGAAAGATCCCGATACCCCAATCGTTGACGACGGAATCGTCGTTCCGCTACCCGACTATGACGAGGTGAGAATAGCGATAACGTGGCTAAAGAACAACAAAGTCACGGGCGCCGACGGACTGCCGGCTGAGCTATTCAAACATGGCGGCCAGGAGCCGGTAAGGTGCATGCATCAGCTTCTATCCAAAATATGGTCGCATGAAAGCATGCCTGCTGATTAGAACTTAAGTGTGCTCTGCTAAATCCATATGAAGGTTGATCCTGCAATCTGTGCCAATTACCGCGGGATTAGTATTCAAAATATCGCCTATAAGGTTCTAGCGAGCGTATTGCATGAAAGTCTGAAGATCACCATTAACCAACTGATTGGACCTTATCAGTGTGGCTTTAGACCTGGAAAGTCTACCATCGGCCAAAAACTTACAATACCCCAAATATTGGAAAAGACCCATGAAAGGAGAATCGACACACACCATCCCTTCGTCCACTTCAAAGCTTCAGTACGAAAAGGAGTTACCTGTATGCCGCGATGTTTGAATTTGGTATCCCCGCAAAACTAATACGGCTATGCAAGATGACGTTGCTCAACACCAGCAGCGCCGTCAGAATTGGGAAGAACCTATCCGAGCCGTTTGATACCAAACGGGGTTTCAGACAAAGGGACTCGCTGTCGTGTGACTTCTTTAACCTGATGTCGGAGAGGATCGTACGAGCCGCAGAACTTAATCGCTTAGGCACAATATTTCATAAGAGCGTATAATTGTTGGCGTATGCCGATGATATTGACATAATCGGCCTTAACAACCGCGCTGTTAATTCTACCTTCTCCACACTGGATAAAAAAGCAAAGCGAATGGGTCTGGTGGTAAATGAGGACAAAACGAAGTACCACCTGCATTCAAACAAACGGTCGGCGCACTCGCGAATCGGCACCCACGTCATTGTTGACAGTTATGATTTCGAGATTGTAAAAAACTTCTTTTATTTAGGGACCAGCATTAACACCTACAAAAATGTCAGTCTGAAAATCCAACGTAGAATCTGTTTTGCAAACAAGTGCTTCTTTAGACTAAGTAGGCACTGAGCAGTAAAGTCCTCTCTCGACGAACAAAACTAACACTCTACAAGGCCCTCATCATGCCCGTCCTACGTATGGCGCAGAAGCGTGGCGAATTTCGCAGGCGACGGGACGATGAGCGGTATGAGCTTTACGGCGACGTAGGAATAGCGCAACGAATAAAGATCCAGCGGCTACGTTGGCTTATTCATGTCGTCCGAATGTTCGATGCGGTACCAGGTGGTGGTAGCAGAGGAAGAGGAAGGGTTCCTTTGCGTTGGAAAGATCAGTTGGAGAAGGACTTGACTTCTCTTGGTGTGTCCAACTGGCGCCGGATAGTACGAGAAAGAAACGGCTGGCGCGCTTTGTTAAACTCGGCCAAAATCGCGTGAGCGGTTATGGCGTCCATTAAGAAGAAAGGAGAATTGAGTTTAATTGTCCCATATATGATAATAAGTTTCTTTTAATTTTTCTTTTATTTATTTTAAATTTCAAAGTATTATACTATCTGTGGTGGTTCAATAAAGACTTCGGACATACATAGCATGCAGCTTCAATTTCATCATTTTTCTAAGAAATGCAAGTTAGATATTTTTATTTTTCTATTTTTCTATTGGGTATTCAAATAGGATTTTAAAAATAGTAATAAGAATTCACAAATCCATTTCCTCCTTGTGATAAAAAATCTTTCATACTGCATTCGCAAAATTGGGGTCAAAGAAGAAGTCGGACATCTGGCATTATTCCGATTATGCGGCATTTTAAAAGGGGAATCCCACAAATAATGTGCTCTCGGTAGAACAGTGCAACGAAAGAACCAAACATAATAAATTAGAATAAAATTTCAGTTGTGTGTAAACATGGGTAGACAGTAAAACATTCATGGTAATGGTATGGGATTGTATGTCCGCTGCCGGTACTGGAAATTTGTGCTTCATTAACTGCAGTATGGACCAAAAACAATACCTAAGAATTATGAAAAAGAATTTGGTCCAAAGTGCTGAAAGGATGGGAATTAAGGAAAATTTCCAGTACTATTAAGACAGCGATCCCAAACATAAGGCACTTCATACCCGTCTATGGCTTATGTACAACTGCCCTAAACTACTTGAAACACTTCCACAATCTCCAGATATCAATGTAATTGAACATCTGTGGGCTTATTTGGAAAACCAACTGAAAAAATAATGGCTTGCCGATAAAATGTTAATTATATTATTTTTTCTTGAATATTATTTGCCTAACTCTACTTAATATTATATAAATGTCCAAGTTCTTTTTTGTTATGTATTCTGCTAAATTTTATATTTGCATTTTCTATGTACGAATGAGTTGAGCTTTGTTTATGATTTTTGTAGTTTTGAAAAAATACGCTTGAAGAACGAAAATAAATGTGGCATATAAACATCAACATATCAAAAGCAATAGAGTTTGCCAAATATCTATCAAATGTTTTCTAACTATTTCCGAGCCAAAGTGCGGAGGTAGACTCAGAAGCTAACGATTAGCACCGTTTTAAATGAATTTTCCGACTGTACGATTTACCTGGATAAAAGGTAAATACGCAGGAACCAAAACTTTTAAAACCGAAAAGGCACCAGGTTACGACCTAATAACTAGTGAGGTTTTAAAAGGACAGCCCATATGTGAATACAAATTCCTCGCCATTATATATTACGCGAGTATCAGACAAGAGTATTTGCCAACTAAGTGGAAAGTTGCTGAGATCATCCTTACAAAAAGCCAGGGAAGACTCCGAGCGCGATCTCTCATGGCAGCCGGCTCTACGTTACCGGAATGACCCGGGTTTTTCCCGACATAAGGTTGCCGCCCCAGTAAACTAGCCCTCTCTTGTGAGCCGTTTATCACCCCCTCCTACGTCACAGGAGCAATTCCTTGCAGCAATTTTGCTCCAAAACTTCCCCTCAGGGCTGGTATTGAATTCAACCCTTGGCCAGAGGTATTCTATTGCTGCGTTTGCTATAAACGGCTCCACCCGAACTCCACCTCGGTTAGGTGTAATGAGTGCAATGGATGGTGCCGCCTTAAGACCTGTTCAGGCGAGCTGTCGTGTCGCCGAGCTCGAAATTCTTAACATATACATACCCCCTGTCACCTGCTGCCCGCCTGGATATCACCCTGATGTTGGTGCGCTCATCAGAGGGGAAAACCGATTGGTTGTAGGTGACTTCAATGCGCATCACGATTTTTGGCATTCAAGCCTGCCCAACGATCGTAGGGGACATACATTGGCAGAGCAAATAAACGATTCGACATTCAGCACTGTGAACGACGACACCCCATCAGGGTAGTGGGCAACTACAGCACCTCGCCTTATAAAGGTTTTTCAATAAGCGCGGGTTGATGTTGAAATGTTGTGTGTGAGTTATTGACAAAATTTTTTTTTTATTTGCAAGGCGCATATATGCCATTAAGTGTGGAATATGACATCATTCAAATGCCCGCCTCGGCTTCTTACGGTGGAACGGATCCGGGTTGTCCAATTTTCAATGACTCTTCCGCATAGATCCTGCTGAATTTGAGCGATGGCCTGTGTTATGTTCACCTTTAGAGCATCGGTCGATTGTGGTTTATTTGCATAGACCTGATCACAATTCACATCACCCCTGCGAGAGATGACCTTACCCTCAAATCGTTCATGCAGAATGTCAATCGTGGCGTTTGCTGTGTGGCACGTAGCGCCGTCCTGCTGGAACCAGATGTCGTCTAGGTCCGTATGGTTCAATATGGGCCATAAGAAATTGGTTATCATCGTTGCCCTCGCTGTTGACGGTGACCGCCTCACCAACGTCGTTTTCAAAAAAGTACGGACCAATGACGCCGCCGGCCCAAAATCCCCACCAAATGGTAACTTTTTGAGGTTGCATTATCACCTGGTGAGCCTCGTGTGGATTAGTGTCGTCCCATATAAGGCAATTTTGTTTGTTAACACAGCCATTCATCCAAAAATGCGCCTTGTCACTAAAGATGATTTTTCGCCCAAAACTGGGGTTCTCTTCCAAACGTGAACGTGCTTTCAATCGTGTCACTTGCCATGATGATTTGGCATAAACAACTGAATAATAAACAAAAGATTTGACAGATGTCACCAAAACAAAATGGCTGCCACAGGGCGCCAAAATCGACTCGCGCCAATTGAAAAACCCTTTATAACAATAACTAGCGCTGGTCTGATAAATAGCATAACCTGGCGACCTATGCTATCGCTTTCATCAGACCACTTGCCCATTATCGTCTCGATTGAGAGACCTGCTGACTTTGTTTCCTCGAATCAGCGGTCTTATATTAACTTTAGGAAAGCTAATTGGGCCGGCTTCGTGGAATTCACCGAGGCCACCTTCGCCGCTCTTCCCATCGCCACTGATGTCCACGTAGACAAAGGCGCATTCCGCGCGAGGTGCTCACAGCTTCTGCGACTCGCTTCATCCCTGCTTAAACGCTCAGGGACATACGTTATAATTTCCCAGCCGAAGCAGCCAGTTCAGAAAACGAGGGGATCCCCGCATAAGGGACTTTAATTCGGATATCAGGCAACTGGTAAATCAACACAAGCGTACCAAATGGGTTGAGCACCTGAAGGGCTGTGAGTAAGCTCTGGCCCACCGTAAGGTCCCTGTCGAACCCGACGAAGCACAACGACAAGGTGAACATCACATTTAACGGTTGCACTCCGTCGGACGCGAAGAGATGCGCGAGCTATTTTAGCCGTCTGTTCACATTGCATCCTCCGGCCGATAGATCCAACCGTCGTGCCATCAGACGGCTGCACAAATTGTCGAACTACAGTGCGCCACTTACTTTTTCCTGTCATGAGGTTCAGGGGGTCATTAACAAAACCAAATCATCTAAAGCCATTGGCCCTGACGGACTAAATTTACTGATGCCGAAGCACCTGCGTCCATGGGAGTAGGGTTTCTCAGAAGTGTTTTCAATCTGTCCTTGGCCACTCGTATTATTCCTGACAAGTGGAAAGCAGGGAGAGTTGTCCCACTACTGAAACTTGGGAAATCTGCCAACCAAAGAAAAACTTATCGGCCGATAACTCTCCTTTCCCCAGCAGTGAAGGCACTTGAAGCCCTCCTACTCTCACTCTACACGACACACCTGGACCCAGCCGTACATCAGTATGGCTTCCGACGAGTGCACAGTACCACCAAAGCACTCACCGTCAGAAACACCCGGATAAACCGCGGTCTTAACCAAAACTGCCCCTGCAAGAGGACTGTCCTAGTACTGTTTGACTTGAAGAAGGCTTTCGATACTGTCAGCCACTCCACTAGATGACATTTCACAGTCAACACTCCCACCAAAGTTGAAGAGGTGGTCCGCTAACTATCTGAGTGGTCGGCACTCGTCAGTGATTTTTCGAGGCCAAATCTCTAAACAGAGGAAGATAAAGCAATATGTTCCGCAGGGTGGTGTTCTTTCGCCCTTGCTTTTCAACTTCTATTTATCGAAGCTCCCCGAGCGACCAGAAGGAGTGTCTTTGGCCTCCTAGACTGACGATTGCACGATAATGGCGGCGGGCAATGACATTGATGGCCTGTGCGCCAAAGTGAACGATTACCTCACCGATGTTTCTCGCTTTTTTACTGTGAGGAATCTTTAACTTTCCCTCACAAAGTCCACGGCGACGCTCTTTATCGCCTGGACAAAGGACGTCAAACGACAACTCAAGGTCAAAGTCGACGACACACCAACCCAACAATTTCGGGAGTAACCTTTGACAGTTTGCTCTCCTTCTCTGCGCACACAACCGCAATTGTCACTAAAGTCCAAAATCGCAACAAGGTCCTCAAATTGCTTCGCGGCAGCACTTGGCACAGAGACCAAGAAATGTTGCTATCGACATTTAAGGCAATTGGTCTTCCGGTTCTAACTAGCGACACGCAGTGGATAGAGCTCCAGGCTTGCTAAAACACTGCAATTCGGTCAGCGACGGGTTGCCTCCTGATGTCCCTTCTTCAACAACCTCACAACGAGGCACAGATGTTTCCGGTAAAGGAGTACAGCAAACTACTCAGGAATCAGTTTCTGCTTGTGTACTACCGCAGGTTTCCCCATACAGACACCTGCTTGACCCAGAGCTGCCTCCCAGGCACGTCAGGAGACACCTCCTCAATTACACCGGCGAGATCCTGAACAAAGCTAACAGACAACTACTGGGCCTAACAGTGTTTCGACAAACAATAAACGACATTGAGAGACACTTATCAGAATTGACTCCGACATACCAAACATATGTCCTGCATGTGAAGGTACCCCGCAAGACACTAACCACCTTTTTACATGCCCCTTAAAACCCACTCATCTAATACCCCTCTCTCTCTGGTCCCAACCTTTCGAAACAGCATGTTTCCTGGGCCTACCTTTATATGAGCTCGACAAAGACGAATGGTGATATACACCACACTGACAAGGCGTGAATTACTACTACAACAACAACAGCGTGGTCTCCAATTACAGGCCAGTAAGTCTATTCCGCCGTAGTTTGGCATGAAGGCCAGCCATACAAGCTTGTAATACGTTCACATATAGGTAGATGATTAACTTTTTCGTGCTCAACTCCCAATCCGTAATTCAAAAATGAGATTACCCACACAAAATTTCTCTAAAAAAATTTGAGATTATAAAATAATCCTAGATTATAACCATACTTTATACATAGAACCCTGTATTATCGATAATTATTATTTCGAATGTAAGGCGAAACGTCAAAGTAAAAACTAAATAAAATGGACCCCGGGAAAGAAAACAGGTTTGTAGATATAATTATAATAAAATGATTGTTAATTATTATTAATTATGCATTCACATACAGAAAAAAAGCGTGTGTCCTCTTATTACTTATTATAAAATCTAGTATCGAATTTCGAATGCGTATTGCTGCCATACTTTTTTGAAGCCTCAGTAAACGTCGATTACGGATTTCCTCCAACTGTTTATAATTAGCTGCCAATTGCGCAATTCAATTAGCTATTCCTTCTCTTTGTATTTTCTTTATATCGTTAAAAATAACTAACAAACTAAAAACACCGAAATATTCCCCGAAAACCATTTCTATGAAGGAAAACCGTTCACAACAGCTAATCTGCCATATGTGAACGGGTAGACTAATTTTGTGGATTTATTGGCAATTATTGCATATGCTAACGTACTTTTAAGCAGGGTTTACCGCACAACTGTTATAGTATGCTCATAAAACCATACTTAGCAAATAGATATTTTCTTGTTAAAGTAAACAACGAAAGCACTATCCTTCACACAATTAGAGCGAAAGCAGCTTGGACTAAAACTGCGATAACTACACTGGTTAAACGGCACTTGCACTAGACAATAAGGTGCTAATCTACAAATTCATTCTGCAAGCGATAAGGACGTACGGAGTTCAATTATGGGGCTCGGCTGCAAATCAAATCTAGAAATTATGCAAAGATTACAGTCAAAGGTGCTCCGCATGTGTGCCAATGCGCCATGATTTGTACGAAACGAGATATTGCACCGTTACCTAAAAGTTACGACAGTTTTCGAAGAAATAAAATACCTCAGCCAGATATACAACAGCCACTGTATATATATTACAGAATCCAAAAACTGTGCAGAGCCAATGTACTTCTACAGAATTCACTGTAATCGGCCCTGTTAATAAGTTCCTCGCTGTTGAGTTGGGCAAGGTGAAAAAGTTTTCGCGGCTTCACTTCATTTTTGACAATTCACACTATTCGTAGCTCGTGAAACTTCTGTATATCATTGACCAAGCCGAATTTATTAAATAAAAATTATTACGAGATTATTATTACTCTCGATTGATTTATTAATTTGTGGGCCTGAGCAAATTACTTTGAAGATGCCAACAATTGCGATGCGGTGATGTGCATTCAGGTAAGCAAAGAGAATACTTACCAATACTTGCATTTAAATAATAGTTCTTCCTAAGCGCAGCGCCGTCTAGGAGGATCCCACACAATTACAATGGGCGTTAAAACGCTCGCCAAAACTAAAAGAAAAAGCACCGATTATTTCCCATACTTATAGCGATTAGCAGAAAAACTAGAGGAGAAACGTTTAGCTAATGTACCACCTGAAGAAAAGTTAGCTGAAAAACTACGTTGGAAATTGTCACAATATAAAAACTCGCCACATTTCACACAGTTCGTACGTTTTCGGTATTTTAATTATTAATACACATTTCTGTATCTGTCACGAGCATTAGTAAGATGAAAATGAATGTAGAGAATGCAGTTTGGACACGGAAGAGTTTAAAATGGAGAAATACAACGCAAGAAAACTTCCAAACAAGGGGAAAATTAAAGTTTTACGCGTACAGAAAGTAATTTACAAATGTAATTATGAGGTCAATTTTGTAATTCTCTATTCTCATAGGATATTGATGGCTATCAGCAATATGACAATGCTACTAATGACTATGCAGATTATTATGATGACATCATGTAAATATTGTTAAGATGCGAGTACCATATTGCATAAATTTAGATACATACAAATAGATGGCTATGACTTACATCTAAACCTGTACACTTAAACATTCTGGATAAGACATTACTAAAATGCTTGTGAGCTCATTTTATATAACTATACTTTATTAAATATATATAAAAAAAAATATTTTTTTACACTTTTTGAGATCTTTGTTGAAACAGTTTAAATCGATGGTGAATGAGAGTTTTTAATTTTTTTTAAGATATAAGAAAAGTTAATTTTTATAATCTGTACTCACACACAAGTCCTTAAGGGGTTAGGTGGGTTACAGAGGTTCAAAAAAAGGGTATTTTTACTATTTTTTTTTTAATATATACAATCATATATTTTATTTAAACAATTCAGCATATCAAAGATACATATTTAAACAGTATTTTGTGAAATTTTTATTTAAAAATTCCGAAAACTCAGCCGTTGGTACCTCATCTCCCTTAACGTCTCACAAAAAAATGCTCTTGCCGTGGACAGCATAACTCATAATTGGTTCATTTAAAATCAAAAAACCAAAAATATTTCGTTAGTACATGGATAAATCTCGTTACTGGACGAAGGAAAAAAAAATAAAATTTAATTTGAATTTTTGACAGACTTTGAACAAAAAAACACATTTTTTGGTCAAATTTTCGTCATGTGTTGGCTCGAAAAAATTAGTTGTAATAAAAATAAAAAAAAATCCTTCGTTCAATAACTTGATAATGTTATTCCAAAGATGTGTGCAAAATTTGAACAAAATCGCTTCATAACTTTTCGAGAAATCGTGTCCACCGACTTAAAAAATCGAGTTTTGAGATAAACGCGTATACCTGCGAAACGCTGCACTGACATGGCCTGATGGGCGGAACTTCTGAAGGGTCTATCTCGTAGAATTTTACTCGGATCAATTTGAAATTTTAGGAGAATATTTTAAACATATTATACTATTTAATAAGACAAAAAAAAAAAATCGATTTTTTGAAATTTTCAAACCCACCTAACCCCTTAAACTTTACAAAATTGATTGAAAAATAAATTATTTAATTTAATTTAAATTTATTTTAACTTGGATTTTATCCTCTGCTATGCACTGAGCGGTATCGATATAGGTCCGTATGACGTCCTCTGAATCTGTGAGCACCTATGACATAAAGAACAAATTATTATTTAAACCTATTATTCGAATTATTATTACGCACACCTTCTTATACTCCATATCCGAATTAGTATTCAATTTCAATTAGTGCAACAAAAGTTCTATGTATTCACTGGCAGACACAATTTCCTGGTTTATAATATTAGCTTCCAATTTCCAACAGTGCAAGTGGTAATTCGGTAGCTTCAATTAAGGGATTATGTTTGACGAACAAATACAACAGTTCTGGACAATTCGCCAACTGTTGATATGCATGTTTTTAATAAATGATATAAAACGTTTGTGTAGTAAATTTCATACTTTGTAGTCATTACATATATAGCCATTGCGGTATAAAAGCGTTGAGATTTAGCATCTTGTTTCCTATATAGTATATTTACGTAATGAGTTTTTGTAACAGTGACCAGGCCATATCGACAGCTTTATTGTAATGAGGCAAATCTAAATTACAGAAAAAATCGTAGAGAAACTACTTATTCTCACCAGCCATTTCATTTTTCTTGTAACCACGCCCATGCTTCATTAGTGCCCTTCTTGGTATTGCGGCTTACCCATATGGAAAGAGGTGATAATTCGAAGCCAGTAACCAGCTTCAATGCAGCAGTATATAAAGCACCACCAGATAAAATTATTGCCAATCCTTGTGGGCCTGCATT
Organism: Anastrepha obliqua; assembly: GCF_027943255.1. Classification (NCBI taxonomy): domain Eukaryota; kingdom Metazoa; phylum Arthropoda; class Insecta; order Diptera; family Tephritidae; genus Anastrepha; species Anastrepha obliqua. The sequence continues at coordinate 39,273,581 of NC_072897.1, read as the reverse complement.
ATTAAGTACATACATACATAATATTGAATTATAATGCTAAACGAAGGGCTGAATAACTTTTCACCAAATATTGAATTGAACCAGACAGATCATTTTGGTAATAGAAATACGTAAAAGTATTTGCAAACACACGAATGTAAGGAAACAAATACAAACAAAGCGTCATTTTGACGCTGTTAACATCTACGGCAAAAAATTCAGCTGGGCGGTTACCATTACCTTAATAAATCCACCTTGCCATTAACGTTCCCTGTCCGAATTGTAGAATTGTTTGAATTGCCAAACATATGCCCATGCATATTGTCATATAGTTACATAGTTACATTTAAGGTTAGTCTAAGGTAATGTTAATAACAAAAGAAACAACAACTGTTAAATATTAAAAATAAAGAGAATAACTGTAATAAGTAAATAGAAAGTAAGAGCATAGTTATAAGTTATTAATGTAACTGTAATAAGTAAATAGAAAGTAAGAGCATAGTTATAAGTTATTAATGTAACTGGATTGAAATAAAGTTTAGTTCTTGAAGTGACATTGAAGAGGTTTGTCTAACTTGGAAACTGGCGACGAGGATAAAGTTTTAAAACCTGCATAACTTGACAGGAGTCATTTGTGTTAAAATTTTAAAATTAAGTGAACATATTTTCAAATTAGATGGCGTGTTATTGTTAAAAACAAAAAAAAAAAAAACAAAAAAGAAATAAACTTGGATGAGATGAAAAAAAAAGACAATACAAATAAAAGACATTGAAAAAAAAAAAATAATATATTAGTAATAAGAAATTATATGAACTGAATACAAATATTATCAAAATTTAAATGTGGCAATACTTTCAGTTTTCACCAGATTAAAAGTGAAAGCGAATTAGAAATTAACTATTTAAACCAAAGTTATAAAAAAAAAAAGAATATAGAAAATCATAAAAATATGTGAAAATGACTTTTATGAAGGACAGAGAAAACAAAATTTCTCATAAAGCGGAATTTATTTTGGAAACCGCAATATTTGTACAGTTCTATATATCTCCTAGTTAAAATTTTGAGCAATTAAATAAATCAACAGTAACTTCAAAGAGAGTGGAAAAATAAAGCGTTATTAAAAACAATTACTCTTGTAGGGAGAAATTGAAAAAGAAATAGAATCAGTCAAAAACATTGCAGCTTCAAAACCATGTGTGCATTATTAAAGAGCATACGATCATATGTATGCGCTAGTGAGTGAGCTTGAATAAGCAGCGAAGCAGTGAAGCCGATTTAGCAACAGCGTTAGCGGAAGCGGAAACGGAAGAGACAAATCAACAAACAAGTAGCAGCGTACGCATAAGAAGCGGACTCTCACCGTGGACTAGTGGAACAGAAAAGCAAACAGAGCGAACATATTTCTCTTTTGCTTTTGAGTCTATTCAAACTCATTTTACTACCTAGATATTATTATATTAATTTTTGCAACAACAAACATAATGGATGCTTTAACCGTAAGTAGGTTCAATTTTTTTTTTTTTTTTTTTTATTGACAATGGTATTTATAGTTAACTATAAAATACAAAAAAAGCTTATAGCTATGGCTACTGCGGCCTTAAGCTAATATACTGGGTGTGTATATATGTGTATGTAGGGTGTTAGCTAAATTTCATTTAAGATATTACAATATTTTAAATAGTTTATAAGTTTAATAATGTTCTCTGTAGAATTGTTTAAAAGTAGATCAGTAGGTTTTGTGTTGTTTAGTGATTTTCTGTGGTTTGTAAAATGTGTGCAGTCGTCTAGGATGTGTTTGATGTTTGGAGCTGAGGTATTGCAGTATTTGCAGATATTTAGGTCTTTTTTTATTAAATATTCGTGTGTTAGTCGTGTGTGCCCAAGTCGTAGTCTAATTATTTTTGTTATTTCCCTTCTAGTTATGTTAGTATTATGTGTAAATGTGTGTTCATTGATCGCTTGCTTCTTTGGGTTAATAAATTTGTACCAGCTTGTTGTTTGTTCGAATGTGGAGTGTTGTGTATTTTTGAATATGTTTGTTTTTTAATATCTGTGTGTAGGAGGTTCAGAGACATAGTTAGGGGGCGGTTTTGTGCTTCTTTTGCTGCTAAATCTGCTAGTTCGTTGCCCTTGATTTTAGCGTGTCCTGGTATCCATATGAGTTCGATTTTATTTTTGAATTTTAGTAAGCAGTTTCTTATGTAGTCTGTATAATAATTATTATTGTTTATATTTTTTACCATTTCTAATGAGGCTAAGGAATCGGAACAAATTGCAAATTTTCCAGGTGTTTGGCTAGCATATTGTACTGCTTCAAATATGGCTATCGTTTCTGCAGCAAAATTTGTGCTGTAATAAGGTAAAACCTTGCTAATTAATATTCTGTCATTGTATATAACACTGAAGCTTGTTTGGTTTGCGCTTTTTGAACCGTCTGTGAAGATTAGTTTGAACTTTTTTTTTATAAGTTTGTTGGTTAATTCTGAGAAGAGTTTTTGGAATATTGTTGAAGGCGTATTTTCTTTTTTCCAATGGTGGAGTGATGTATCTATGGCATTGAAAGGTAGTTGCCATCCAGGAAATCGGGTGATGGTCTTAGGTTTATAATTGATGGGAATATCTAATTCCAGAGATTTTTCTATTATGCGTGTGAGTGTTGATTGAATTTTGTGTTTTCGTTTAGAAATTATTATTTTGTGTGTAAGTTTTGAAAGTGTTGACTGGTCATTAACGATTAGGTTTTTGCAAAGTTTTGTTGTGGCAAACTCCCTCATTTGTGTTAACGGAGGTATGCCTGTTTCGAACGTCATGTTGCGAATCGGTGTAGTACGGTATGCGCCTAAGGCGGTTCGTATAGCAGAGTTTAGTAGTGAGTTGAGTTTGTTGATATTGGACTTAGGTGTATAGCCGGAAAGGTATAATCCATAGTAAATTTTTGATACAATTAAAGATTTGGTAGCGGCAATGATTGAACTAGTGTTAGCATTCAGTTTTGGGCTTGAAAGGCATTTTATTATGTTCAAACGTTTATTTAATGAGTTGACAAGTTTTGAAATGTGGGCTTCCCATCTATATCTTTTATTAAATTCAATACCTAATATTTTTAAGTTTTCGGCGTTGTTTATTGTAAAGTTGTTGCATGTGATATTTGGATGACAGTGTTTTTTCCTGCATATGTGTATGTGTTTACTTTTTTCTGTTGAGAGGCTTGCACCTGAGTAATTGCACCAGTTCAAAATATCGTTGTGAATGTCGTTGAGATCTATGTTTGTATTTTCATGTTTATTCATTTTTTTTATGAGAGTGAAATCGTCTGCGTAAGCCAGAAAGTCTATTTCTTTGTGTAATGATAAAATGTTGCTGAGTTTGTGGTATGCTATAAGAAATAGTATGACTGAAATTGGGGATCCTTGGGGTATCCCATTCTGTAGTGGATATGTTTCGGAGAAGTGAGAATCTATTCTTATTTTAATTTTTCTGTTTGTCATAAAGTTTTTGATATAGTTTAATATTTTAGGACCTATTTTCCATTCTAAGAGCTGGTCTAGAATGGTGTGTACTCCGATTTTGTCAAATGCTTTAGTAAAGTCGAGTGAGATGATTGACAAATGCTTTTTTTGGGATAGGGAGGACGTGATCTGATGGTCTAGATATACTAGATAATCAGACACTGATTTACCCTTTCTAAATCCAATTTGCTGGCTATGTAGTAGTTTGTTGCAGGTAACAAACCACCATAGCCGATTAGCTACTACTTTGTCTAATAATTTTGCGCAGACCGGATTCAAGGATATTGGACGGTAGGATTTGATGGAGGATTTATCTTGGTTTGGTTTATGTATGGGGAGGACGAGACTGCTTTTGTACATTTGAGGAATTTGATTGTTTAAAATGTTGTTATAAAGACAAAGTAAACGGGTTTTCATGGCCGCCGGTAAGTTTTTTATCATGGGGTAAGAAATTCTATCAGTACCTGGGGTGCGACCCTTAAGTTTTGACAAAGCTATAGAGAGTTCTATTGGAGTTATATCGCTTTCTATTTGAAGCGCAGTTTTGCTTGGGGTTAAGCTGTTAATTGGTGTTAAGGAGGAGTATTTGTGGTCTAAAAATGATCGTGTAAAGTTGGTGTCGCTGGCTTCATTTGACCAGTATTTTCCAAATGAGTTGGCTATTGTAAGTTTATTGGTGGTGGTAGTTTGGATTGGATCTTGTAGGGCTATACTGTGTATCGGAAGGTATGGTTTTAAGCCGCATAATCGACGTATAGTGTGCCATAACTGTCCAGTGGGTGTATGGGGGTGAATGTGGCTTGTAAACTTATGCATTGCCTTGTTTTTGGATAATTTAAGTTCCCTTTTAAATAGAGCATTTGCTCTTTTGTAGTTTATTATGTTTTCAGTTGTTATGTGTCTTTTTACTTTATTCCAAAAGCGATTTCTATCTTTCTTCAATCTTTCGAGTTCTTTGTTCCACCAAGGTGTACATTTTTTCGTATTGTAATTCGTTTGAAGGATTGCTTCATTTGCGCTTTGGAGTATGATTTTTTGGCGTGGCCGCTTCTTTATTTGTATTATTGCTGTGTGGTTTAGCTTGACATAGTATATTCGCTAGGGTGCTGAATTTTTCCCAATTAGCTTTATTAAGGTTAAACCTGGGTCTGACATTTATTGTAGTGTTTGATTGGTTGTTAAAGATGGTTGTGGTTATTGGGAAGTGGTCGCTGCCAAAAAGGCAGGATTCTACTTGCCAATTACTTTGCAGGGCTATGGAAGGTGAAGCTATGGTTAAATCCACATGAGTGAATGTATGGTGTGTTGTAAAGTGGGTTGGTGAGCCATCGTTCAAAAGAATTAGTCTTGATTGACCAACGAATTTAAAGAGCTTATTACCTCTGCTGTTGCTTTTGGGATATCCCCAGTTTGGATGCCAACTATTAAAGTCACCGGTAATTAAAATTGGTGGTTGCAAGCTGTCAAATACATCTTGAAGGTTATTGGTATTGAAGTTTTTGTTTGGTGAAAGGTAGATGGAACTAATTGTAAATTTGAGTACGGACTGTATTTGTATACTAACTATATCAAAAGTGTTAGTAGTGTGGTTTATTATTTTATGCTGTATGGATTTATGTATAAGAATAGCAGATCCTCCAAATGAGTTACATGGGTTTGTGGATGTGTATATATTATAATTAATAGGCGTTGGCATTGGTATCGAGTTTTGGATGTGTGTCTCTTGCAGGATAATTACGTGTGGTCTGGTTTGTGTTAGTAATATTTGTAGTTCGTTGTAGTTATTTTGGTATCCTCGTATATTCCATTGTATGATTTTTAGTGAGGACGTCATATATCAGTAGAATAGATAAGTGTTCGTGTTTTTGTTTTGAATTAACTAAATTAAGATTTAATAAGTATTTATATAAGGTGTAAGTAAGTTAAGAATAAGTATGTATAAGTATATATATTTCTGTTTTTAGGAATATTAGGATAATTAACGTTTTGGCTAGTTGTAGTGTTAGTTGGGTTACTTTTTTTTGTTAAGTTTTTTTATCTGTGATTGTAGTCGTTTCGATGTATTTTTTGGTAGGATTTTTGTCTTCTGCTTTGATGTAGATGTGGATTCTAAGCTGTCATCTGTCTCTGATTCGCTCATTACATCTGAATATTGCATGATTTTTCTTTCCATGCTATTTTCAGTGAGAGAATTGGTAGTTGGTGTGGTTGGCTTTGTTGGTGGTTTTGTTGGCTGTACTGCGAGTGGGTGATTAAAGTGTGGTGAGTTTTGATGTTCTGATTGTGAGTTGAGTGTTGTTTGTTTAGAAGTATGTTGACTGGTGACTTCTGCAAATGTATAGTTGTTGTGTGGATGTCGTTCTTTGTAAATAGCTCGTGCAGTTTTTTTGTCGACTTGTGAGGTGATCTTAATTGTTTGGATTTCTTTCTCGCGTATAAATATGGGACATTTTTTGTCGAGAGTGGTGTGATTAGTACATGTTAGTCCGTTCGCATCGCAATTGCCGCATTTCGTAGGGTTATTACATTTCTCTTGGTTTTCGTCGTTAATATGGTAATTGCTTGCACAGTTATGGCAGCACTTTGGACTTTTGCAGAATTTTGCTACGTGATTAAATTTAAAACAATTTTTGCATCGCATTGGTGGGGGGATGTATGGGCGAACTGTTGTTTTAATATAACCGATGTGTATTTTCGTTGGCAATGTTGTTGTGGCAAATGTTAATATAATTAATTCTGTTTCAATCAGGTCATTGTTCACTTTTTTGAGTATTTTTTTCACCTCGCATACATTTTGGGGTTTTAGTTCATCGAGGATTTCACTTTCGGGTATTGATCTTAGTTCGTTACAATATATTACGCCTTTCGAATAATTAAGTGTCTTGTGTGGTGTAATCTCAACTATGATTGTGTTTGAAAGCGCTGTTAGTGTCGTTAATTTGTTCGCTTGTGAGCCGTTTTTGGTTTTGATCAAAATTTGGCCGCTAATAATTTTTTTGCAATATTCAACTTCGCCGCAAGTTGAGTTGATTGCTTTTTGAATCAAAAAAGGTGAAACATTCTTTAAATTGTCTGAGTTATTGGGTCTGGACATGAGTAGGTATACCGGTTCGTTCGATGTAAAGTTTGATTGCTTTGTTTTGTCCCATTTGAGTGCAGGTAAATTGGGAGGTAAATTTACTTTATTGTCCGGTGGCTTATTCATTTTGAGTGAGGGATAAGAAGGTAATTCCTATTACACAAATTGAAAATTCACTTGTTCAATGTTATTAGTATTATATATATATAATATATATATATATATGTATATTTAAAGTTTGTTAATGCACTAGTTGTTAAATTAATTATCACTATTATTGTTTTTTTTTTTTTTTGTTTTGACTATAAGACTTTGCGCGTTTTGCTTTAATATCGATTTTCGCGAAAATACGTTCGTATGCTTGGGGCAGTAGTTTGCGACTGAGGTTCAATTTAATATTGACATGCATAAAGAACATTGAAAGTTTTGATGGCAATGATCCAAATCAATTGCCAGATTTTATAAGCCAAATAGAAAATATTGTACCATCACTTGTCGAATTTGATAGTAATAACAAAAATGTAATATTCGGTTACATAAAAAACAAATGTGTAGGTAGAACGAGAGAAGCGATTCATAGGTACTCGAATGTGAATGATTGGCCCGTTTTAAAGGAAATATTGGTTAAGAATTTTGGCGAAAAAGAGACTAGTAATGACTTGATGGATAGTTTAAAAACTTGCAGAATGCAGGGAACAATCGAAAATTATTATTACAAAATTAATAAATTAGCTAATAGAATTCATAACAGAAATTTGACTCATAATGATAATACTTACTCGACCGAAGAAATAAATAGAATAGCTCTTAAGACTTTTAGAGAAAACCTCTCAGAACCCACAAGGACAATGATATTTTCTAGAAATCCGAGTACTATAGAAGGTGCTTTCAAAATAGTTTTGGAAGCAAGACATCAAAATTATACACAGTTTGGACCAGCGAAACAATACAATTTAAATACAAGCGTTAAAGTAAATTTCAGCGACGATTTGAAAAACAATCCGTATAACCCCCGAAATTACTACAATAATAAACAAACTTATAACAATAATAATAATAATAACTATTCTAGAAACAATAATTCATTTAGACCTTACAACAGCAACAATTTCGAAAATTTTCAAAATGCTCCTCAACAAAAACAACAATTTTTTCAAAATCCTATTAATCCTAATCCACAATTTCGTAACACATTTCGTGGTAGTTCCGATCAAACTAGAAGATCAAACTTTTCACAATCTACAAATAGAAATCAACAACAATATGATGCTTGTACAAATTACAATTTACAAAGGCAACCAATTCCATCAAATTTCCATAATGGCGAAAGTCAGAAAGTTGAACCCATGGAAATAGGAAACTCTAGCGTAAATTTTCCGATTTCCGGCGAACACAATTACCCTATATAGTAATAAAAAACCCTATGAAAAAATTGAAATTTATAATCGATACGGGAGCGGAGTTTAGTTTGATAAACTCTAATATTTGTCATCCTAGATGGAAGACAGAGATTAATATAGTAGCAAAAGCTTTGGGAACAGAGACTTTGATAAAAAACCTTTGCAGGTTTCCAATATTTAGTGAATTTAAGTTAACTGATTACTTTTGCGAATTTTTAGAATGCAAATTCAATGATAAATTTGATGGCATAATAGGAAATAATATTTTAAGAGATTTGAATTCTGTTATTGACTTACCTAATAGACAGTTCATTACAAAAAATGCGGTTATAACTATATTTAATTCTAAAGAAGAAGAAATGTATAATGAAATATCTTATAAAGAGAATTTTATAGAAATGTTTAATTACGAAATCGAAAAACACAACATAACTACTTTAATTAAAACAGATCACCTGCAAATATACGAAAAAGAGAAATTGTTGAAAATCGCTTTTAAATATATTATAAAAATGGTTTCTATAATAAAGATAAAGACTTAACATTTACTAATGAAATTAAACATAGAATTCTAACAAAACATGATATGCCAATATATTCTAGATTGTACAGGTACCCCGAAGTACATAAAGAAGAAGTAGATTTGCAAATTGAAAATATGTTGAAACAAGGTATCATTAGGCATTCACATAGCCCGTACAATAGTCCTATATGGGTCGTACCAAAACAATTAGATGCTTCTAAAGAACAAAAATGGCGATTAGTGATAGACTACCGCAAGCTTAATGATGTTACTGTACAGGATCGATACCCTATTCCAAATGTAGACGATATATTCGACAAATTAGGGAAATGTCAATATTTCACTACCTTGGATTTAGCCAAGGGCTTTCATCAGGTAGAAATGCATCCAGAAGATATTCCAAAAACCGCGTTTTCAACAGCCACTTACGCATGCCGTTCGGACTTCGTAATGCTCCAGCAACATTTCAGAGGCTGATTAACAACGTATTGAAAGAATACATTGGGTCAATCTGCTTAGTATACTTAGATGACGTACTTATTTTTTCAACGAGTATTGAAGAACATTTAGAGGCCATTGAAAAAGTACTTAAACGTTTAAATGAAGCTAACCTTAAAGTGCAAATAGACAAATGTACTTTTCTTGCAAATGAAACAAAGTTTTTAGGCCACGTCATTAATCCTGATGGCATCAAACCGAATCCCGAAAAAGTTAAAGCCATTGACGAGATAGCGTTGCCCAAAACTCAGAAGGAAATAAAATCGTTTTTAGGTATCACAGGATACTACAGAAGATTTATCAAAGACTACTCAAGAATAGCTCATCATTTGATCAAATATTTAAAACAGGGCGCAAAAGTTAATACGAATGACAAAGATTTTCAAGAAGCTTTTAAAAAATTAAAAATTCTATTATAATAAAAAATGATCCTATACTTGTTCATCCAGATTTTAGCAAAACGTTTACACTTGTAACAGATGCAAGTAATTTTGCTTTAGGTGCAGCTCTTATGCAAGGCAACAAAGTTATTTCTTTTGCAAGTCGTACACTTAATGGACATGAACGATATTATAGCACGATTGAACAGGAATTGCTTGCTATTGTGTGGGCGACTAAGTACTTCCGTCCATATCTTTTCGGTCGTAGATTTACAATTAAGACAGATCATCGTCCGTTAGTATGGTTAAATAATATAAAAGAACCAAATGCAAAGCTACAGAGATGGAAAATAAGACTTAATGAATTTGATTTTGATATCATTTACATAAAAGGCAAAGAAAACGTTATAGCCGATGGGTTAAGTAGGTTAAACTATAAAAAATCGGATGATGAAGTAGCAATAAATTTACATGAACTGTTTGACGAAGATGTTAATACAGTACATAGCGCGGAAAGTGACGACACTGATTTTATTAAAATAACAGAAAGATCAGTAAATATTTTTAGACATCAAATAATTATGGAAAGCTCAAATTTTAATTCTTGCAAAACTAAAATAATTTTCAAAAATAAAATTCGTCATATTTTAAAAGTTGCAGATAAAAAGTATATTTTGGAATTTATGAAGGAAAAATTGCCTGCGAAGGGACTAGTAGTGGTTTATTGTCCAAACATTGATTTATTCAGAGAATTTCAATCCAACTACACTGAATATTTCGCAAAAAACAAGTATCTTAAAGTAATGAGATCACCGATTTTTATTGAAGACATAATTGATAGAGAAAAGCTTTTACAACTGATAGAAACAACGCATTTAAAGAATAACCACAGGGGTATTCTGGAAGTTTTCGAAGAAATAAAGAGAGATTATTTTTACCCAAAACTACAGAAAGAGATTCAAAAATATATAAATAATTGTGGAATATGTAAGTTAGCAAAATTTGACAGAACTCCAGTGAAATATAAGTTGAACGTAACACCTACTCCAAAACATCATAACGACATTGTACATATAGATATTTGGTACCCACAACGCGGTGCGATGTATTTGACAAGTATAGATAAACTTACGAAATACGCAACTGCTCAGTATTTGGAGGATAGAACCTGGGTCTCAATTCTGACAGCCCTTAAACAAAGAATCCAGTATCTAGGTAAACCAAAACAAGTAGTTTTTGATAGTGAACTAGATACAGCCGCAATAAGAGAGTTTTTGAAAGATCAAGAAATAAATTTACATACAACTACGACTTATTTGAAGACCGGAAATGCTGATGTAGAAAGACTGCACGGCACGCTTAATGAACATGTACGCTTATTTAACGCAGATCCAAGCAACATGGACGAGCTTCAGGACAAAGTTTTTAAAGCAGTAGTGTCTTACAATAACTCTATTCATTCTACAACGAAGCACCGACCAATTGACCTTTTAAACAATTTAATTTCGCAAGAAGACTTATCCAAATTTTCAGAATCATTACATGAGCAAAAGTCTAAAAGAATAAATACGATAAATACGAAAACAAACAGAGTTGATGAAAGCAATTTTGTAAATGATGCTGTTAAAAATAATAGAGTAAGTAAGTCAAAACCTAAATACAAAAAAATTTCAAATTATAGAAAAGAAGGAAACTATATATTATCAAATGATAATAAATTTAAAAAAATATATAAATCTCAAATAAAACGAAAAAATAATTTTGATACTTTATAATAATAAGTTATGAGCCAGCAGGGACTGCTGTATCTGGTGGTGGAGGTGTCATATAGTTACATAGTTAATATACATTTAAGGTTAGTCTAAGGTAATGTTAATAACAAAACAAACAACAACTGTTAAATATTAAAAATAAAGAGAATAACTGTAATAAGTAAATAGAAAGTAAGAGCATAGTTATAAGTTATTAATGTAACTGAATTGAAATAAAGTTTAGTTCTTGAAGTGACATTGAAGAGGTTTGTCTAACTTGGATACATAACTATATACTTACGAGTATATGTATATGGTATATTTGCGTATGCACCCTTGAAGCTCCAGCATATGTATGTACATATTTGTTTTCTTAACTCCCAGCAAAATAATGTTTATTAGTACACACATGTGTATGTACATATACACACACAAAGATCTCGCTCACTTTATGCGTCTATATGCGTATGCTTCCAAAGCTAAAATTCTGAGTCTACCGACCACAAGAACAAAACACATTCATAGGCGCAGTCGTAGCCATTATTGTTTTAGTCGCGACGGCGCTGAACAGTTTTAAATATTGTAAAGCACAACAATAAAAATCATTGATCAGTTCGAACTCATATTTCATTGAAGAAATTACAAGCGACCATTCGAAAATATACAATACTGAAATATTTCTTATAGAAATATTTGCCAAAATTTGGTGAATCGTGAATTTATGTTATGTCGAATGGTCGCGGCTCCGTATATATGTACATATGTTTGTTCCCATATATAAATGTAAATATGTATGTCTTCTAAATGCTCGACAGCCACAACTGCTGTGTGTGAAGCGCACGCAGGAGCGTACAATGAGATGCAGAAGACAACAAGAAGCTTATAATAAAGACCTGTCTCGGACATTTCGATACTAGAGAAAATTTGGAAACAATAATTTTTTGTTCTCTGATAGCACGAAAATAATTAATTAGTATTTTACTTTACGTATGTAGTTATCAATTGGAGAAGTGACCATAAACATATTTATGTGGGAATGGTGTAGTCCCCACTCCCCCTCTCGTGTTTCTGGCAACCCTGGTTGACAACAACGGCGAACGAGAGAGTCGTGTTTTAACTGGCGTGTTTTAATTAATTCCTTAGTAAAAACTTACCTTGTTAATACTTATATTTTAATAAAAGTACAATCCTATATTTTGGGGGCTCAACACGGAAAAAAGCATGCCTTAACGATTTGATTAAAAGTAGCCTGCGCAGTGGCAGTAAGGCCAAAATAACGACGCTGCATAAATATATTTTTGAAAGCGAAGGCGACAGAGGTAACCGCTAACGACTCAGAGAGTTCTGTGGCTTCGCCTACAACGAAAGCAGCGCAGAATTCGAACTTAAAACTCAATATGTACGTGGATGCAAATTTGAACGAACGTGACCTAGTTATCATTTGCAACGTTTTAGGAATCGACTACAATGTAGCTGATGTGAAATTACACATATTTCACAATTTGCAGAAGGGACGCTTACTCGTAGCAAGCGATGCAGAAAATCACGACGATTACGACGACGGCGGTAGCAGCGAAGACGAGGCAGCCAACGGCTACGACGGCGCAGAACAACGTGCTTGTTCTACATTGCGGAATAGGAGAAACGACGATTGTTTTTTTTTCTATCGACGGCGACGAAGGTAGGAACGAAGCTCACAAAACTGCTGAACGACGGGAAAGAAGGCGTGTTTGTGACGAACGAAATACAAGTATAAGCGCAAGTGAAGCTAACGAAAATGAAATGCCAATGCAAATGTCGCGGTTTGCAATAAATTTTCGTGATATTCAAGACTCAGTAAGGCCGTTTGATGGCACTGACAAATTGCCAATAGATGTGTGGGTAAATGAATTCGAAGAAACTGCTACCCTCATGCGTTGGGATGAATTTCAAAAATTTGTGTTTGCAAAGAAGTCGCTGAAAGGTTTAGCAAGAATGTTCATTTTAAGTGAAAGGGGAATCACATCGTGGTGTAAACTGAAAAAAGCATTAATAGATGAATTTCAGGCTGTGGTAAATAGCGGTCATTGGCACAAGCAGTTGACAGAAAGAAAGATGAAAAGAGAGGAGAACGTGCAGGAATTTTTTTTTTGTATGAAAGAGTTAGCAGCAAGGGAAAACATTGAAGAAAATGCTTTCATTCAATACGTAATTGATGGTATACGCGATATGAGTGTGAGTAAGACAGTTCTATATGGCGCAAAAAATATTCGTGAATTTAAGGAAAAGCTTCGATGTTATGAGGGAATACGCGAAAAAGTGAAAACAAACGATACTAAAGAAATGAACTTAAATGCTACAATTGCGGGGCGAAAGGCCACAAAAGCGTTAATTGTGAGAGTAGAGAAAAGGGAAAAGTGTTTTCAGTGCAATGAGTATGGCCATATTGCTAAAAATTGCACAAACAATAAGAGTTTAAACAGAGACGCTCAGCAAAACACACGCCTCAGAGAACGTTAAATATAGAGAATTCTCAATGACTGAAAAGGCAGCACTTTTCAGGGGTACTCGTTTTGCGCGCGAGGTACACCACAGCCACATTTTTCAACAAAAATTAACAGTAAGGGGCTGAATTATGTAAATTTAGCAGCAGTCGATAAGAATTTCTTGGTGATTAGAAGCAAAGAATGTTAGGTAGCTTTTTAATATGACCCATATATTTGAATTTTTCCAAATCATCCAAAATTATATACATATGTAGTTAGTCTGTATGTCTGGTGTCTGTAAAACTTTGTTCAATTCCCTTCAACTGAATCAAAATCCTCTATAGAAAACGCCTCATTACCAGGCGCCCAGGAAGATGGCATATGCAAATGTAAATTTGTGAATTTATATACATTTGCGCATATGTATATGCCTTGTGTATGTATGCTCACCAGCCACAGCTCAAAATAAAACGGTAAAACTTCTCAAGAAATCCAGCGCGCATTCATAGGCGCAGCGCACATTCATTGGCACAGCATTGTACATATACACATATTTAAATACATATATTGATGCATACATATGTACGAAGCCGCGGGCACTCGACTTGACAAAAATTCAAGATTTATCAAATATTGGCAAATAATTCTACGCGAAATATTCTAATATTGACTATTTTCGAATTGTCGAGAAAATTGGCATATGGGCGGCTCGTTTTATGAATGAAAGTTCTTGCTCTTAGAACTATGAGCTCGAATTTATCAATGAATTTTTTGATGATGAGTTTTTGTTGTACAGTACAATAGTTGAAACTGCTCGGCGCCGCCGCGACTGTTCAGCGCTATGGCAACTAGAATGATGGCCGCTACGCCTGCGTCTATGACTGTATTTTGTTCTTGTAGTCGCTGGGCATAGAATTTTAGCTTTGAACGACATACGCATTTTGAGGAATAAAGTGAGTGCCCTGTGTGTGCGGTTGTATGCACATGCATATGTGTATATTAATAAGCATTGTTTTGCTTGAATTCAATTCGCATATTTATATTTGCATATGCCATCTTCCTGTGTGCCTGGTAATGAAGCGTTTTATATACAGAATTTATTGATTTGTTTGAAGGGATATGGGCACCAAGTGTACATACGCACATACAAATATGTACATGAGTATTCAAAAGAAATTTGTTTTAGCATGTGCCCATTTACACGAGAGACATCTGGAAGGGAAACATTTTGTTCGAGGGTGAAGGACGGCCGCGGAAGAGAGAAGGGAATTTGTCTCCTGTACTGGCGACACGCTTTGCTCTTCTTATTCGTATTTCCAATCTTAAAGCAATTTTTGACAGTTGCTTCATTTGTTTTCTTCTTTTGTGGGAGAAGTTTCTGAGTTATGTGTTGGTCTTCAAGCAAACGGAAGCTAACAAAGATGACAAACATCCGAACACTGCTTGGGAAATGCACGATTATTTTTGCTAGTAAAGTAGGTATAATTTAAAATATATTATGGGGCATTTTTATGTTGAATTCTAATTTTCTCCGCATTTCTACATACTCAAGTTAATTTTAAGTTAATTATTTAATTTAATTTTTTTTATTCAAGTAAAATAATTTATAAATATATTTAAATAAAAAAAAACAACAAATTATTTATTATTTAACCAGTTAGCATTTTTCATTCATAGTTAGACTTCATTTTTGACAATTCATACTATTCGTAGCTCGTGAGAATTCTCTATATTTAACGTTCTCTACACGACTTATTACAGGAAAACGAAGCATAATGAACGAAGATGTAATAATGAACAGTGTTGCCAGAACCAATCGCAGCAGCGTACTAAAGCGATGATCAAAAGCGTAATAGATTGATGTACTCCGTAATAGGAGTCTAAGCAAAATTAAAAAAAAAAAACAAAAAAAAAAAAACATTTTTCTAATAGCGGTCGCCCCTCGGCGGGCAATGGCAAACCTCCGAGTGTATTTCAGCCATGAAAAAGCTCCTCATAAAAAATATCTGCCGTTCGGAGTCGGCTTGAAACATCAAGACGCACACTACAAATAGGAATTTGGAACTCGGCCAAACACCTAACAGAAGTTTAATTTTCGTTTAATAATAAATCTGCAAGAGAAAATACGGATTCCTTCTTATACATACATGTAGATATTCTTTTATATTAAATTCTTGTTCATGGTCCATTGAAAAAATTATCCGCAATTATTTCACGTGAGAAAATGTTCAGAAATACTCACCTTTCCATACTGGTGTATCAACAGGATTTAATTGACTAAAACGAAAACAAAACACTCACTATCTCACTGACATGCTCATCACAGTGACAATTCTCGAACTGAATAAACTTCTAACAAAGCAGTAAAGCTCATTCAGAAAGGCAGAGTCAAATAAACGTCATAACACGGTCAGTAACACAGGATATCACTAATTAACATATATTCTTCCAACATTAGCGGGTTTAATATTTTAAGCCTTTATGGCCAATGCACACGTTGCAAGTTGCAACGTGTTGTATCGTGTTGTTATACATATTTGAAGTTGGCGATGTGCAGTAGCGGAGAAATTATTGTCAAAAGGGCGAATGAAACAAAAATATCTCCAGACATATGTCCTTTTAGTATACATCATGTTTACTTTTATGGCTGCTGCTCGCCCTCTCTCGTTAACAATGGGACTTACATAAGCAGCGATGGATAAAGAAGGTTTCCCAATACGTCTTTTATAAAACATTTTTTTCAAAATTTGGCTGAAATTGTAATTTAAAACATGAACAATTTTTTCCCTGTTTCCTCTTAGAATTGGAAATTGTAACTGATTTCATATGAAGTGTAATAGCGTAATAAACTGAGAACAAATGTAATAGACTGGCAACACTGATAATGAATGATAAAAAATTAATAGCATTATTTGATACGGGGAGTAAGTTTAGCCTCATTACTGATAGTGTGTATAATGTGTTGAATAAAACTTATTTAAAGGAATGTAATATTTCACTCTATTGCTTCGGTGAGTGTGACACTAAAAATGCAGTAAAGCCAATGGGTGCGTTGAAATATAAAATTGAGATAGACGGCGAAATATATGAATTAAAATTTTTGGTTGTACCTTCAAAATTCCTAGATTCTGGAGTGATAATCGGAGAGAACTTTTGTGCTTACGCTGAAGTAAAGATAGATTGTGAAGGGTTGCATATCAAAAAAGTAGAAAATGACAGTGATGATAATTCAAAGTTTTTTATGATGAAAATTAACATAGCTGCGGACGAAAAAGAAATTGCTATCGGTGAAATGGCCCAAATAGGATCAAAACAAAAGGTGCGCGACATGGTAAAAACTTATCAACCAAATAAACAAAAATTTACAAATGTCAAATGAAAATTATTTTAAAAGATGAGTCGCCAATATTTTCGAGGCCGCGACGTTTACCTATAGCTGAAAAACACATTGTAGACAGTCAGGTGGAACAGTGGTTAAGTGATGCCATAATAGAAGCCTCGGATTCTGAATTTTGTAGTTCGGTTGTGTTGGTAAAGAAGCGTGATGGTACGCCAAGACTGTGTATCGATTTTCGAAGACTAAATAAAGTGATGATAAAAGATCATTTTCCTTTACCTTTAATCGAAGATCAGCTTGACCAATTACAAAATGCTAAATTTTTTTCTACAATTGACTTACGAAACGGGTTTTTCCATGTGCCCATAGCTGAGTCTAGTCGTAAATACACAGTTTTCGTAACACCGTTGTGTGTTTCAATTCAGTTTCAATTTTTGAAAGTGCCTTTCGGCTTGTCGAATTTTCCGAGTGTTTTCCAGAGGCATATAAATGCAATTTTTAGAGACTTGGTGCGTAGAGGTACCGCGTTACTTTATATGGACGATGTGATTATCCCTGCTCAAAACGAAGAGAGTGCTTTAAAAAATTTAGAAGAAGTAATACAATTTTGCAAGGACTATGGACTCGATATAAATTTTAAGAAGTGTCAATTTTTAAAAACAAAAGTAGAATTTTTAGGGCATGTTGTAGAAAATCAAAAGCTATCGCCATCGCCAGAGAAAATTGAAGCTGTAACAAAATACAAAATACCAGAAAATTTGAAACAATTACAGTGTTTTTTGGGCCTTGCGGGATATTTTCGAAAATTTGTTAGAAATTTCTTGGTGATAGCAAAACCGCTCAGTGACCTAATGAAGCAAAATGTGAAATTCGAAATGGAAGACAGAGAAATCATATCGTTTCAAACACTAAAAAAATGTCTAAGCGAAAAACCGGGTCTAAGCATTAGTAAGTTTCAAACTGAAGTTCATACTGATGCCTCTATCGACGGTTATGGAGCTGTGTTACTACAAAAATTGCCTGAAGATGGGCATCTGCATCCTATTTACTATATGAGTAAGAGAACAACCGAGGCTGAAAGAAAGTACACGAGCTATGAGTTGGAAGTTTTGGCGGTTATAGAGGCTCTAAAAAAGTTTCGCGTTTATCTACTAGGTCTGCATTTCAAGTTAGTAACCGACTGCAATGCCTTCACTAAGACGTTAGACAAAAAAGACCTACGACTATTTTACGAAAGGTGGCATTTTGTACAAGCTTGTAGGGGACGACGAACTAATTTTTGTGCCCACCAACATGCAAAGCGAAATTATCAGAAAAGCACATAATAATGGTCATTTTACAGTGAAGAAAACTAAGGAGTTGATAACCAAAGTTTACTATATACCAAAAGTTGAAGAAAAGATACAACGTCATATTGCCAACTGCATACCTTGCATTATTTCAAACAGAAAACTAGGTAAACAGGAAGGTGAGCTACATCTATTACAGAAAGGTGAAATACCACTCCAAACGTGCCACGTCGACTTCTTTGGCCCATTGGAATCGACAAGTAAGCTTTACAAACATATATTTGCAGTGATTGATGGATTCACAAAATTTTGTTGGCTGTACCCAACTAAAACGACATTAGCGAAAGAGGTAATTAAAAGGCTATAAATCCAGAACGCGATATTTGGTAACCCAGTCCATATAATCTCTGATCGGGGCGCAGCTTTTACATCTGATGACTTTCAAAACTACTGCGAAGCTGAAGGTATAAAAAATCACACAATAACCACGGGTTACCTCGTGCGAATGGACAGATCGAACGGTTAAATGCGGTAATTAGCTCCTTATTCGCAAAATTGAGGGCAGACGACCCATCCAAATGGTACAAGCACGTCGAAAAAGTACAACAAGCTATAAACTCAACATACGCAAGGAGTACAAAAACGACGCCTTTTGAATTGATGATAGGGGTAAAAATGCGAAAGAAAGAAGACATACAATTAAAGCAGCTCATCGAAGATGAAATGATCTTCCATTTTCAAGACGAGAGAAACGAGCTAAGACAGAATGCGAAAAGGGAGATCCTGAAACTGCAAGCAGAAAACAAAAAATCGTCTAACCGTAAACGAAAACCAGCATCGTTATATAACCGCGGGGACCTGGTGGCCATAAAAAGAACTCAGTCCGGGGTAGGTCTTAAGCTGAAACGAAAATATCTCGGACCATACGAAGTAAGAAGCATCAAATCAAATGGCACGTACGATGTATTAAAAATCGGCTTGGATGACGGACCAAAAACGACAACTACATGCGCTGAATATATGAAGCCATGGTCAATATCTTCAGATGATGATAGCATCGCATTCGGGCCAAACGCTTAGCAGGATGGCCGAATTGTGGGAATAGTGTAATCCCTACTCCCCCTCTCGTGTTTCTGGCAACCCTGGTTGACAACAACGGCGAACGAGAGAGTCGTATTTTAACTGGCGTGGAAGGTGGTCGATTTCGGGGAAAAAACTAAATACACCATTAATTAATTCCTTAGTAAAAACTTACCTTGTTAATACTTATATTTTAATAAAAGTAAAAACCTATATGTATATAGCTGCAAAGTTAGAAACTTTCTGTGAAACCAAAATGCGGTTTATTTGGAGGTTACTGTACATATATCCAGCCTTTGGATGAAGCCGAAAGTGCCAAATATATTGAATGTTGAAGCTTCTGTGAACAGTGCAGCGCTGCTCATAACAACACGGACCAAAGCCGCAGATTGTGGAACTAATATTTTTCAGTCAATATGCATTTTTTATTCCTAAAGTGTATAACATCCTTTTTCTCTTGAAAATTAAAATTCCAGTAATAACGTACTACTTCACAGTATAGACCTTAAAAGTTGTTTAAATAAATTATGAAGCAATTTTGTTGACGCTTCATAATTCATAATTTTGGTACAATGCTGTGACTATGAAAGCGCGCTGGATTCCTTGGGCAATTTTTGCGAATCGTAATATTTTTACTGTGCCAAGTGCACGCAACCGCATATTTTTATGAATTCACATATTTCAATTCCTGAGTACCTGGTACAGAATCATTTCTCTATGACGGAATTTAATTTGCTTGAAGGAATTTAAATATCGGGATTTATACTTATATATGTATATAAACATGCTAATATATAAACATGCATACATACAATAATACATTTTTACATACATCATTCATACCAAATATTGGGTGCAATTTTCATAAAAAAACAAAAGCCAGATATGTGAACTGCATACAAATCATATGGACATATCAAATGAAAAAATCTATTATGCACGCAACCAAATCTAAGCTAATGTAAACTACAGTTTTTCACACATGCGTGTCACTCTCTCGCTCTCATTTCTCACCGGCAGCGATATTCATTAATTTCCTACTGTTAACTTGTGGTGAAGTAATTTCTGTGTTGAATTTTTCACCCTTGTTCTGTTTCTATTAAAAATGAGGATCGGGTCAGGACTGAAACAAAAGTAATAGCAGAAAACGTTAATGTATACCATGTATGGTGTGCAGAGCCAATATAGTAAAGAGAGAATTCACTCTGATCAGTTCTATTAAGAACTTCGCGCTGACGAGCTGGGTGAGGTAAACAGTTTTCGGGGTTACATTTTATTTTTGACAATTCACACTATTTGTAGCTCGTGAGACTTCTCTATACCGTTAACGTTCTCTGCAATATACATTCATAGGCGGAGCCGTAACGGCCATGATTATTTTCGTCGTGGCGGCGCAGAACAGTTTCAAATATTGCAAACCAAATCAAAAACTAATTCATTTATAATTTGCTGATATTTCTAGGATGAAATCACTTTCATTCATAAAACGAGCAGCCCATAGGCCAATTTTTTTCAAAGATGTCAACAATTTATAATACATCTAAGAATGCGAGAAATCAAATCAAAATAGTAAACACTGGAACATTTCTTACAGAAATATTTGCCAATATTTGATGAATCGTGAATTTTTGTCATGTCGAATGGTCGCGGCTCCGTATATATTTTCGCACCCACGTACTTGTATGGCGTATGCACATCTTCCTGTGTGCCTGGTAATGAAGCACTCCTCTATGAAGGATTTTGCGTGAGGAGTTGCCTGATTCCCCATCGAACGCGTTCCAGGTTATGGAGAGGGAAGCCCTGGCATCACACGAGTGGCCTTCCTATATGGGTTAGGTTCCACCACTCGTGTGGTGACTCAAATCAATAGACAACAAAAGGATGATTTCTCCAGGTGCAACCCACGGAAGCGGCAATCCACCCGGTTCGGCGGTAGGGCTGTAGACTGGTGGCTGGGCCATTATCAAAGTCTCTCAATTATATGTGCGAGAGCGAGTCCTGGAGGAGATGGAAGTTGCTATCGCGATCTCCTCTTCTTCAAAGAAAGAGGGCCGTTCCCTAGTTTTGGAGGGAAATTGAAGACTAGGGCGAGGAGGGAAAGGAGAAAGCAGTTGGCGAGGCTCATGTGGGAAAAATCCTCTTGTGGCTCTGCTGCACCTTCGACGTCTGTGTCTTCCAAAAGATCTCGGTCGGCGAAAGTGACATCCACGGAAGCCTTCGAGCCTTGGGTGGGCACGGGCGCTCCCAAATTATCTCGCTGGTGAGATAAGGGGATGAAGACGGTTGCTGAAAGTAATACACCTTCCTGCCTTGCGGCTGCCGCTAATGGCCGCGTCACGACCCCCAATGTAAGAGTGAGGTCTTAGCGCTAGTCAATGTGGCTGGTAGTCTGCTAAGCCAAGCTCTGATCGGCGCCTCGACAAAAAGTTCAAAATAGCTCCCTACCCGGGGAAAATTTCATCAGTGGAGAATGGCGAGCTGGACCTTGGCCCGAGGATATCCAAGGCTGAGAAGACTGCTGGTCAACGACTTGTGGCTGTGATCGGAAAACTAGGATCTAACTATTAGCTAGCTGATGCGTCAGATTATCGCCTCCGGCCCTGAAGCCAACGGGAATGGCTGCGAGACAAAGGACGGCACCATAAGGGTGACGTGCGCGTTTCTGGTCAACTTCGAGTGGGTCAGGACCGTGGTCAATAACGTGCCCTTATGGGGACCACTTGCTTCGCGGTCTACAGCGAAGGGAGCGCACCCTTCATGAAAGCCAGATTCCGGATCCTAGCCTGTCTAATGCAGATGTCCTGTCCTGCCCACGTACGTAGAATCCGGGTATCAGCACGAAGAATTGGGGAGTCCATTCGTACACCGATGGTGGCAGATGGAAAGGAAAGCAAGGAGCTACTTATGTAGCGCGAATAGATCACTTGGGAAGGTTCTGTGAGTGGCACAATCTGGGCCTTGTTCTATGTTGCAATGCTATTGCCCAGCATACAATCTTGGGCAGCAGCAAATGCAATGGGCGAGGCTTTCAGCTGGTTTATCGCTTCCTCTTGCTTAAACATACACAACAAAAGCAGACAGCGTAGGTTTGTAACTGCTATAAGGCAGGAGGTGATTGATCTCACCCTGTGAAAGTCAAAGCTTGGGGGTTCAGTCAAGAATGAGAGAGTCCTTGCCAAAGATTCGTGGTCAGACATAGGTATTTTTATATTTTATTGAATAAGTAACGAAATGTGAAATAATTCAAAATAAAACATTTATAAATGAAATGAAAAGTAAATAGAAAATATTCAAATGTATTAAAACGGTAATGTGAAAAACCTCACCTATAAAAATGTTAACTCTTTAGCTCCTAATCACAAACGAATTCTATTCGACAGCTGCCAAATTTACATAATTCAGTATGTTACTGTTAACTGTTGGTGAAAAATGTGTCTGTAGTGATAAGTATTCGAGGGACGAATATCCCTCATTGAAAGTTCTCTTTACATTCACGTTCTCTGGTGAGTATATAGAGAGACGGGTTTCACTTATACCTTCTAAAATGCCAAACACATAGCCCGAAACTAGTGGCAGAGAACGTAAATTCATAGAGAAGGCGCAGGAACGAATGGACAGGTTAAATGTCAAAACACATCAAAACGAGGGTAGGAAGTTAACAGAAGAGAGTTAACATAGCGGAGCGTAGTCAACAGAAATAAATATAACGTTTGCATTGAAATGTAAAATGCCATGATTTGATGTTAGGGAAAAGAAAATAACAGCAGACTTGTACATTTTTCTTTCATGCTTATTTGCCGTCGGCATTTCGCATGCGCAAATAGATTATTTCTTGTGAGATGAATAAATTAATTCTAAGTAACGCAATAGCACCGTAGGCCTAAGTAGCTAGTGTGCTCTATCAATTAGTGTTATATTTCATATTTCTCTAATAAATAATAATAATAATAATTCTAAGTATACGCATGCATGAATATGAAATTTTAAGTATCTAATTGACTAAATTGTATTGAATTTAGGTCTATTATCAAAATTATTCAAATATCATAACAAAAAAATAACTTTGTAAACCATTCCATCTTCATGTGGCCATCCATATTCATGTGGGCAGAAAAAAACATGACTTGCCTCAAAACCCAGCTCATACACCTCTCATACACATCTGCATATAAAGAATTCAAAGCAAATAGACAAACGTATGCAAACATATTTCTAATATACATATGTACATATGTATGTATGCAAAAATCAAATTTATTTTTCATGCTTATTTCCCGTAGGCATTTTGCATGCGCAAATGGATTATTTCTTGTGAGATGAATAAATTAATTCTAAGTACATATATGCATGCATGAATGTGAAATTTTAAGTATCTAATTAACTAAATTGTATTGATATTAAGTGCATTATCAAAATAATTTGAAAATATTCACATGAATGGATTTGTAAACCATTCATTTGCATCAACGGTTATTATTCAACAATATGTGTCCTTTTTAAATTTTTATATCCATATGTATGTACATATATGTATTCATATACTAAATAGATGTAACATCTACCATCCATATTCATGTGGGCAGAAAAAAATCTTGACCTGCCTCAAAACACAGCTCATATGTATCTACATATAAAAAATTCAAAAGCAAATAGACAAACGTATGCAAACATATTCCTAACATATGCAAAAAAAACTCATCTAAACGGTATTCGCGTACATAAACATATGTATGTATATATGCATATATGAATACATATGTTGGGACAATGTACATATGTACGTAAATGTTTCTATTCTAAGCAAAACAATGAATATTCGTATATATGTACATATAATATAACCGCACATACTTACTTTTGCCCTTACATGTGTATGCTTCCAAAACTAAAATTCTAAGCCTAGCGACTACAAGAACAAAATGCATTCCTAGGCGTAGCTGCTGCGGCCATGATTATTTACCCGCGACGGCGCTGAACAGTTTCAAATATTAAAAAGCACAACAAAAACAAATTCATTGATAAGTTCGAGCTCATATTTCTACGAGCAAAGTACTTTCATTCATAAAACGAGCCGCCCATATGCCAATTTTCGCGACCATTCGAAAATAGTCAATATTGGAATATTTCGCGTTGAATTATTTGCCAATATTTGGTAAATCTTGAATTTTTGTCAAGTCGAGTGGCCGCGGCTCCGTACATATGTATGCATCAATATATGTATGTAAATATGTGTTCTCAATTCTCGACAGCAATAGCAAATCGAAATATTTTTTCTGTCGAAGTGCTCGCAGCCTCATATTTATGTATGTCTAAGGAAGTTCGTAGGCATGTATTTATGTATATGCGTGTTTGCTTTTGCACGTCCATATGAACGATTTTTCATATGCAGATATTCATTTGATTTAGCTGAACGAATATATTGATTTTGTAAGGAAATCCTGTCGAATTAAATTATTGTCGTGATTAAGTGAAAATTGTAGTGGTTTAAAAATCTAGGCTCAGGTGCTACCTGAAAAATAAGATAAAAGGAAAACCTGAAAGATAGAGAAAAATCTGAAAGACGGAGAAAACCCTGAAAAATAAAATGTTACTCATTACAATTTGATGTAACTCTGTACCATTAAAACCATTTTTGGAAATATATATTAGTAGGAAAATACATACTTCCACTTAGAGCACAACCCTTTAACCATAAAAAAACAACATTTGTTCCCTATTCTGCTTTGACGTTGACCTTCCCCATGGTCCACAAACCCATCAATTATATCCCTACTTTTATTATAAGTAAGATCCGGCTTGATGCTAATTTCATCAAATAATAAAATGCATATGCGTTCTGTGCCGGACATTTTGCTAGCAATTTTGCTTAAATTGTTAACGACATTGGCATTGAAACCTGGAACAACATACCTGATGGGGCGCCAACGCAAAAGCGATGATTTGTGTGGTAAACAAAAACCTACATCGTCACACATAAAAGTATATGCTTTAGTGGACATATAGTTCAAATTTTGAGCCAACGTCTTTTCGTCCTCATTATACCAACCTTTTTTGGTACTGACGATCATTTTTGCAAAAGTTAAAGCATCGCTGCTACAACTTTCTTCCGCAATTATTGCACGTTTCAACAACTCAGAATATTTATTTTTTAGGTCATTATTTTCTTTTTCAAGCTCCTCAATACGTTTATTGAATTTGACCGCGTTGCTCTGATAATAGCGAGCAGACTGAGCAAACCGTTCGCGAGTGATTGTGGTTTCTAAGTCCACGCAGATCTGATTACTATAACTAGCCTGCCTGTTTTCCTCTAATATCGAATATTTCTCAAACTCTTCCAGAGTTAAATCTTCTTCTACTTGCTTAACTACCCTACAATAAGTTGCAGTGACGGGCGGGCAAGCCCAATCAGAGCCAGCACTAGGCGAGCGACTTCTATTTACTGGCTCTAAATTGAAGCAAGGAAAAGCCCCTTTCAAGAGTTTATATTTTGTAACCAATGTGGGTTCAAAATGGCGTTGGCAAATAAAAACCCTGTCAGCGCTTGACACTTGCACGATGCAAGCCAAGGCCCAATTCTTACGGGTCTCTTCGTCCCTAGGAAACGCAAAAAGTATAACTTTATCCTTAGGCACGCAGCTCTCGATACATCAGCTCCTTTTTTTTTCTTTTTTTCGGTCCACTTGTTCGGTGGGACATCATCATAGCCTAATTAAAATTTTTATTTTAATTTTTACAAAATTTAAATTGAGGTATATTCAGTATAATCATATACATATGTATATAAAACAAGAAACCGCACCCTCCGGGGATTTATAGTTTTCAAGTAATTAATTGTTAAAATTGTGTAATTTAGCGAAAGGATATTGTTGTTTTGAATACAAGTATAAAAACCAGTAAAAATGCGTTTGTGACCATATATTTTATGAATTGAAGTGAAATTTAGAACAAAATACATACATATATGTATTATATTGTACCAATTTATAAGTGTATTGTATTAAAATGCGTGTAAATATTGAAAGATATAAAAGTTGTTCTTGAGCCACTCAAATTACCCATACGGCATTATCCTACACCCGATCCTTTAAATTCAAAAGTTTTTTATAAATATGTAAATAAAATAATGAGAATGTGCGCATTCAAGTTCAATTGGTTACAAGCAATCATAAGAGCTTTTCAATATTTGGCGCAATTTTCATATATGTGCATATGTATATACATTTATCTAATCAAAATCAAATCTAATGCAATCATACATTTTTTCCAATATTTGGCGCAATTTTCATATATGTAAACCTAAAATAAATATGCCCTTTGCTAATATATGTATATAAACATGCATACATAAAATTTCGCGCAATTTTCATAACTTAATTACATACATATGTCCTAAATTACGCGCAATTTTTATAAAAAACCAAAAAGAACAAATCTGTAAACATGCATACAAATGATATGGACATATCAAATGAACAAATCTGTTCTGTACGCAAGCAAATGTAAGCTAATGTAAACTACATTTTTTTACATTGCGTATCACTCTCTCCCTCTCATTTCTCTCTGGCAGCCATATTAATTAATTTCCTACTGTTAACTTGTGCTTTCCTACCCGTATTTTGTTAGGAGGAACGGGCCGGGACTGCGCCTTCTCTATGAATTTACGTTCTCTGCTAGTGGCATCCAAAAGAACATTCTTGGGTTTCGGTCATGGGTAAATTCTAATACATGGTGATATGTGCCAGAGAACGTTAATGTATAGAGAAGTCTCAATGACAGGAACGTATGGAATTTCGAGGGGTACTCGTCTCGCGAAGACAATTTCACCATAGACACATTTTTCAACAAAAATTAACAGTGAGGGGCTGAATTATGTAAATTTAGCAGCAGTGATAAGAATTTCTTGGTGATTAGAAGCAAAGAATGTTAGGTAGCTTTTCAATATGACCTATATATTTGAATTTTTCCAAATCATCCAAAATTATATACATATGTAGTTAGTCTGTATGTCTGGTGTCTGTAAAACTTTGTTCAATTCCCTTCAACTGAATCAAAATCCTCTATAGAAAACGCCTCATTACCAGGCGCACAGGAAGATGGCATATGCAAATGTAAATTTGTGAATTTATATACATATGCGCATATGTATATGTTGTGTGTATGTATGCTCACTAGCGACAGCTCAAAATAAAACGGTAGACTTCTCAAGAAATCCAGCGCGCACTCATGGCGCTGCGCACATTCATAGGCACAGCATTGTACATATACACATATTTACGTACATATATTGATGCATACATATGTACGAAGCCGCGGGCACTCGACTTGACAAAAATTCAAGATTTATCAAATATTGGCAAATAATTCTACGCGAAATATTCCAATATTGACTATTTTCGAATTGTCGAGAAAATTGGCATATGGGCGGCTCGTTTTATGAATGAAAGTTCTTGCTCTTAGAACTATGAGCTCGAACTTATCAATGCATTTTTTGATGATGAGTTTTTGTTGCACAGTACAATAGTTGAAACTGTTCGGCGCCGCCGCGACTGTTCAGCGCTATGGCAACTAGAATGATGGCCGCTACGCCTGCGTCTATGACTGCATTTTGTTCTTGTAGTCGCTAGGCATAGAATTTTAGCTTTGAACGACATACGCATTTTGAGAAATAAAGTGAGTGCCCTGTGTGTGCGGTTGTATGCACATGCATATGTGTATATTAATAAGCATTGTTTTGCTTGAATTCAATTCGCATATTTATATTTGCATATGCCATCTTCCTGTGTGCCTGGTAATGAAGCGTTTTGTATACAGAATTTATTGATTTGATCAATTGAATGTACATAGATAGATATAGTAGGGCATCAAGTGTGCATATACGCACATGCACACACGTCGATGCATATGCAGAAGAAGTTGTTTTAGCATTTGCAGGAATTCGATTATTCGAATATTTACTCCCTAATTATTGCATGAAATATGATAAGGCGATGCTCGTGAGGTAGGTCATGTTGCTTCAGTGCATACATATGCGTGCAACCCTATATTTATTAAAGATGCAATAGAACTTAGTTGTCCCATATATGTATGCAAATACGTTTCTTTGAAGTTTTATTTTATTTATTTTAAATTTAAAAGTTTGGTACTATCTGTAAAATGCATACATATATGATTTATTCCCTGTAATATACATAGGTAAATTTAAAAAACTTTCGTTTGGCACAGGACCAAAAAATGCATATTCAAATGCACATAAATATGATAAGGCAATGCGTCGTGAGGTAGGTCATTGTTGCTGCAGTGCGTGTGCACATACATACATAAGAATTGAAGATGCAATTGAACTTTTGCACAAATATAACTAACAAAATATATGTATATATATATATATATTAATATACATATACATATATTCATCAATATACCAATATGCTCTTTGAATTTTTGTCTAAAATTAATTTCGACTCGAAAAATTAGTAAAAATTTTCATCAAATTTACTAAAACGCACACAACAAAATGTGTGCATTAAAGTTACTTTGATTTTAAATGTTGGATTTTAAATCTTTATTTGGTTGTATTTGTTTGAAAATATAAATTGAATAAATTTTCGTTTATCAAGGGAACATAAAAATGCACAAGCAAATGCCTTGCAAACAGAAACCAAAAACTGAGCAGAGCCAATGTACTTGTACATAATTCACTGTAATCAGGTCTGTTAAGAACTTCCCCGCCTTCGAGTTGAGCGAGATGAAATAGTGTTCGCGGTTTCACTTCATTTTTGACAATTCACACTATTCGTACCTCGTGAGAATTCTCTGTATGTGCGCACGGGTGAAATGTGGTAATAAGGGAACTGAAAAAGAATTTTTGTGTTGACAGTGGAGACAATCCTTTCGGATTGGACTTATTTAATTAGTTTCGAAATAAAGCAGTAAATTTGTAGCGTCAATGAGGGGGAAATGAATAAAGTAAAAGTATTCTGGGAACGGTATAGTGAATTGTTCGAGCCTGCTCTCCGCACAATTAAGAGTTTTTAACCCTCGATATACTTAAGGTTAAACGCAGCAAAATGACGAACAAATGCGAGTATTTTGGAAGCCTTTTAAATCGCATCGGATGGTTCCATAAGAATATGTGGAGATTTCAAGCGAGCTATCAATTCGGAAATTGATATTGAACGGTATTCACTTC
This sequence comes from Anastrepha obliqua, assembly GCF_027943255.1. Lineage (NCBI taxonomy): Eukaryota > Metazoa > Arthropoda > Insecta > Diptera > Tephritidae > Anastrepha > Anastrepha obliqua. The sequence goes on along the minus strand of NC_072897.1, from coordinate 39,244,101 downwards.
CCACACGTGTAAACTTGTTTAATGTCATTTGCTGTGGAATGCATTTTTCGAAAATCGATCTGAAATATGCGTACTTACACCAATAAAATTTAATAATAAAATAAAGCATTATGTCGACTACCTAAAGACACTTGGAAACAAATGAATAGCCGGAGGGGATTTCAAAGCAAAGAACATGACATGAGGCTCAAGACTGCCCAAAACTAAAAGAAAAGCTCTATTTGACGCCATCAGAGAACTAAACTGTGACTTTGTAAGTACAGGGGAACCACTTACTGGCAAACTTGACTTAGCAAAGGACCCGACTTGCTGTACTTTTTCATAACAAAGTCTATCAATTTAAAAATGCTGAAAATTAAATCCTGCCTTGAACTTTCGTCTGACCATTCACCAATAGTTCTGATAATTCAAAAACGCCTAGAACTAACACTTAGTCGGACATCCTATAACCATCGAACAGACTGGGAGGTTTTTATGGAAATAATGGAACAAAGCCTGGACAGGACAACTTCAAACTACAAAATATAATGTTCCTGACGCAATAAAAAAGGAAATAAAACAAAAGAGAAAACTGAGAACGGTTCCACGACAGTCGGTTCCACGTAGTAGGAACGACCCGGATTTATATCCGGCCAAAGACTGTCACTTCAACTACATTCCCAGTATATTTATGGGGATTGTTTATATAGAAGAAAACTGAGAAAAAAAGGCAGACTATAAGATTTCCAGATGACAAAAACAACTTAACAAATTAACTAAAAAAATTAAAGAACTACTGAAACATGGAAAAGACAAAAAACTAAACAATTACCTTAAGCATATTGCCATAACAAAATCTACAAACTATTGAATCTAAACTAAACTGGAAGAACCGTATAATAAAAGAAAAGAAATTAAAAATCGCTTTTGACAACTGTACTGGTTCTAGGACCTCAGTCAAAGCTCTCTCTGCAAAACAAAACCTTAATTTACAAAACGACAATTGCACCGATTTTGGAGGTATGCTATATAAGTTTGGAGCACAGCTTCTAAATCCAATTTGACAAAAGTGCAACGTGCCCAGTCGAAGATACTTAGGACAATAACAAATGCACCATGGTATATACCAAAGGCTGACATTCACCTCGACTAAAACATCGACACAGTTGGCGAAGCAATACAAACTGCGAGCATAAGGCACATAAGCTTCGTGCTGAAGAAAAATTCAATAAGAAGAGACTTAAACGAAAAACACCAACTGATCTTTTGTAATGTAATAATAAATTATATTTATGTACTTATATAAATTATCATAGTAAATATTTTACAAATGAACTACATAATCGTAAATGAACCCGAAGAGCAATCACTTAAATAACTAACTATCTTTAAAAAAAATTACTTATTGTTAATATAGATATGTGTAATATTTTTTGAAAGTAATATAATAAAAACAAATTGAATTGGATGACACTTGCAAATCGATTTTCGTTGTCAGCTCGCCGTTGGGTTTTTTCAGTATCATCGCTTGGGGTATGGTATCGCAAGCGCTACGGCTACGTTTTAAACACATCTTCAGCAGTTACTTCAAGGCGTTGAAGGTTGCGGCAATTTCCTTGATGACATCCTCATCACTGCACTTTAATGAACCAAGTATAGAATTAATGAACTAAGTATAGTACTAAGTATACTCGGAAATTGACGTAAATTAATAAATACAATGTAATAAAAAACGGCCGGTCGTAGCTGAATGGGTTGGTGCGTGATTACAATTCAGAATTCGGAGATCGTATGTTCGAATCTCCGTGCAACACCAAAACGAAGAAAACGTTTTTTCTAATAGCAGCCGCTCCTCGGTAAGAAATTGCAAACCTCCGAGTGTATTTCGCCATGAAAAAGCTTCTCATAAAAAAATCTTCCTCTCGACATCCCTTTCCCATTCAATTGATGTGTCACCCAGTTACCTGCTTTCTGGACCATTCCCCTCGCGCGTAAACTTTTATCGATGGTTGATCTGTCAACATCCAACTCTTTCATCCTATAATTGTTGTAGTTGAGTTATATTTGATGGAGCGTGATTACCGTAAATATTGATCAATATACGACACGTTTCAGCTGCATTTTTCTTGAAAATGTAATAATGAAGCATGACTTCCCGCAAATGCTGTTTTTTAGGATGAACGTAGACATTTTTGACGTCAGACAAAAAAGGATCTTTACGCTGCAAACGAATGTCAACTACTGCGATCGAGACCTCACATATACACCTTCAAAACAGCAGTATATTAAAAGATTAAACACAAAAATAGTATCAGCAGCGACGCTTCTTTTACGAGAACGGGAACTTATTCACATACCCAATAAATTATGTATAGGGATTATGTACTCTCTTAAAAGAAAGTCTGTGAGTGAATTGACAATAACCTGAGCGCTAAACGGGTAATGCCAGAAACTCGAGAATTACACCTCCAACTTTAACTTGTTTCGATTGCGGCATTTTACTCATTGCGCGCCTACTTACTTTTGTTTTTGTTTTTTATAATTAAGGCGTATAACGTATTCCTACAATTATTTAGTTCCATTTTTTTGCACTATAATGGAAATCAATAACAAGCGCCGTCGTATCTCGAATGATACTTCGCAAATTGCGTATTGGTTGGATTAACTTTTTGATGACGAGGACGAGTTGGGAGGACATTTTCATGAATGTGACTGTAAAAATATACATACTAATCATCAAAGTGACACTGAACAATCTTCTGATATCTAGACGGGTGGAAATCAAGATGAAAATGTCGAAATGCCACGAGGAAGCCAGAAATATTGTAAAAAAATAAGTGTACACATACATATAGTATGTACAAAAAAGAAGGGGAAAAAGTTGTACTCATTTCATACAGACGACGGAATAGAAGTTTCGTCATCAGGCAAACTAACCCGAAATTATAATATTTTGTAATGAAATTAAGTGTGGAGTAGATGCTGTCGACCAAATGAAGGAAATATATTGTCTCTAGATCTACTCGCAGATGGGCCATGTGGCTCTTTTACAATTATTAATATTGCACAAATTATTTATAAATTCAATACCCAAAATTTGACACAGAGAATATTATTTTTGAAAAAAATTGCAATAGAGCTTATAAAACTACGTTGGCAGACCATTACAACCTTGTCAAATTCATCTAAAAAAATAATAGCCCGGATATTGGCAAACAAAGAACTACCAGAATTTTCTGAACATAACGAATTTTGCGCATTGTGTTTGAGACGAAAAAAATAGACGGACCAAAAATCCGTGTTCTTTGTGCAATAAATTACTCTGCACTGAGCATGCAAGTAAAATACAGTTTGTCCAGAATGAGTTATGGCATAGAAAATAAATGTGATTTTTCGAATTAGCCAAAAATAACCCTCTTTATTCATGTTTAAGTTCTTTTTTGTACTGATTCATATTATATTTATTCACAGCATTTAAAAGGAATTAATAAAACAAACTTAAAATTTTTTTGAAAAACAACCACTAAAGCACCAAAAACGAATAACACACTGTCAATAAACTGTTTACAAACTTTAATACCGGTTTTTTTCATTAAATACATAATGTGAATACGTAATTTATTTAATATTTGGTATGATAACCATTAGTTTCAAGTACATTTTGCAAAGACGATTTGTTTATGACGTATACACTCGGTATTTCTGCCATTCCTCCATATTGCAGTTTTGATTCTGCTTCATTCAGGCCCACCAATTTTCAATCACATTTATGTAGAGACTCAGGACTGGTGTATTTATAAATTCACCGCAATTGTAAAGAAGTCACATGAACACACTGTGCTCTTTATGATTTGTATAGTTATTTTGCCAAAATTTAAAATTTATTCTCAGACAAACCCAAATTTTTTAGCACTGCCGGCTAAGTTTTTTTTCCATATATTTAAATATTGTTTGGCGTCCATTGTACCGTCAATAAACACCCCTTTACTTGAAATGCATCCCTAAACAATAACGGACATCTTTCCAAAATTAATAGTGGGAGTTTTGTTCGACTTTGGGTCCATCGTCAATCTCCTGGTTCGGAAATGTGGTTCAAAGCAAAAGGCAGACGTTTTTCTACATTTTGCGCACATAGTAATGATTTCTTGCGTGCTGATCTCGATGAATATTTGTGGTGCAGTATGGCTTAACGCACTCCTTCATGAGAGACAACAATACCATATTCCTCTTAAGCTCCTTTGTAAGTGTTCTCAAGGAAATTCTGGGGTTTTGATCCAATTTTCTGTTCGTCAAGCGTGCTGCACGTTCACATTTTTAGTCTTAGACCCACCTGTACGCTTTTGCTCTAATCTACCCTCTTTTTACCCTCGATCTATAACATTATAAACTATCTGGCGAGTTACCGAAAGTATTTCAGACAATTCCTGAACACTTTTGCCCAAATGGTAATTTTAATATAATAGTTGCGTAATATCAAAGGATAATCCTTTGCCAGGCATTTTAAAAACACAATACTGCAAGATATCTTTTTATGCGGATTATTTTTATGCAATTTTCAAGTTGTGCGGCTTATATTTACAACTAAAATTTCTTGGGGAAACATGCACAGAGGCTTGTTTAGGAAGAGCGAGTTATTATATTTGAATAGAAAAGAGTAAAGAAATATGCTGCACAGTCACGTGCTTTCTTTACATATTACAAGTAACTACCCTAGAACAGGAGCTTAATACTGTAAAGGAAAACCAAACAGCCTTCCACAATATCACCACCATTACACAACACGAAGAAACCCCTCTTACAATAACATACGATAAAGATATCGATTTGGAGCTGTTCAAAGCAGTACCCAAATTTGATGGGGATAAAGACTTGTATCGCTCATGGAGATCGCAAGTCTGGAAGTTTATGGATGACAGCAAAGCGTTCACAGGACATCCTAGGTATTATAGCGCAGTAGGCATCATCCGCACGAAAATTATACGAACAGCAACCGACATACTAAGCAATCATAACACGAAATTAAACTTCTATTCGATTATAAATCGACTGGTCTATACATTTGCGGACCAAAGACCTTTGTGTGTGTTATTAGACGAGATGAAAAAGGTTAATCAAAGAAGAAAGAATTTATTCGAATATCCCAGCGAAATTAATAAAGCACTTAATCTTGCGCTTTAAAATTGAAATGTCGCATGAACAAAACAGCGAAGCTATGAAGACATATGCTAACCAAGAAGCCTTTCGAACATTCATTATGGGACTGAATAGCACATACACAAGTGGAACCTTGTACAGCCACAACCCAAAGGACTTAGAGCATGAATATGCTATTGCCAGCACAATCTACCACGACAACCATAACCAACAATTTGAAACTCAGCCAAGGTATGTCCAACAATCAAGAAGTCACTCAGGAGAAGAACGCTTCCCTCAACGAAATGAACGCCCCAGATATAATCCAGGGACACAAGTGCAACGCAATAATTTTACTCCGCACCACGACCGTATAAATAAACCAATACCTATGGAAATAGACAACTATAGGCAGTTTATACGTCCTACTCAAGAACAACAGGGATACCAGAATCCTTTCAATCGACATAAGCAGCAGAGGATAAATCAAACGCGTCAAACAGAGGCAGAATCTTGTATATCTCACCTCGGGCTAAACGGGCTGCCCTGCATTCAAACAAAGTGTGGTCTTACAGGCACACCCGTTACAATCTTAGTCGACAAAGGATCAACAAATAATTATATAAGTATCAACTGTAATATTGGTAAGTCAGTGCCTATTAAACCTATAAAAACAAAAACTATTCGCGGATATTCATTATTAAAATCTAAAAAAAAATATTACTTTGTATAGTCATCACTTGCCATTTTTTTGAGATTGATGAGCTACTTGATGAGCTACTATTTGATATGATACTAGGTGAACCAGGACTTAGAACTATAAAAGCAGAAATAAATTTAGTCAACTACAATTTAAAGTACCAAAAGAAAGTTGTGAAGGTTGAAAATGAACAAAAAATAAATTACACAATAAATAATGCAGAATATGAGGATGACATTAGGGAAATAATGAGAAAAAATGACGAAATTATTGAAAACTTACCGTTTACCACAACTATCCAAGCAACTATTAGAACGAATAATGAAGATCCTATTTGGACTAAACAGTACCCTTATCCCATGTCAGATAATAATTTTGTGAATACAGAAATCCAGATACTTCTCGATAATCAGATAATTCAAAAAAGTAAAAGTCCATACAACTCTCCGATTTGGACAGTCCCATAAAAGGGCACCGATGAAAACGGGAAGCCCAAACGAAGGATGGTTGTAGATTATCATAAGATTAACGCACAAACAATATCAATCAGATACCCTATCCCAGACGTAAATATTATTAAATATATTACTATTAAAAATTTAGGGAAAGCAAAAATATTTTCTACTATAAATTTGGAATCAGGATTCCACCAAATACTAATAAAAGAATCAGACAGAGAGAAAACCGCGTTTTCGGTAAACGGCGCTAAGTATGAATTTATCAGGATGCCATTTTGCCTTAAGGATGCACCCTCAATATTTCAACGATGCGTAGCACAGTGGTCAAGTAACCAGACGTTTTGGTCATAAAACAATAAGTCAAAGAGAAATAGTACGATTTTGATGAAATTTTTACATATAGGGTTTTTTGTGTCGCTGATTCTGAAAATGAAATCAGAATTTCAAAATTCAAAATGGCGGACCCAAAATGGCGGACATTTTTCGCGAAAAGTGTTCAGATTTTACTAAAATTCACATTACCAAGGTTTTTGGGGTCGCTGATTGTGAATATGAGATCAGAATTTCAAAATTCAAAATGGCGGACCCAAAATAGCGGACAGTTTTTGCGAAAAGTTTTCAGATTTGATTTCGACAGTAGACATACGATTTTCAAAAGAATATGCCACATTAAAAGGAGGGAAAATATGTCTTGAAAAATAATACACTTAAACTGAAAGTGACGTATCATACATTTATTTATGAAATAAACTTAAATTTTAATAGGAAGAACATACATTTATTCATATCTCCTCGTCATTGTTTACATCAAGGATGCTGTCTGCCTCAGCATTTGCGAAATCATGCCTTTCATAACTGAGAAGGGCAATTGCTTCCGGTGACAAACTTTTTCCTATTTTGGGAGGAGTTTTTCTTAAACTAGAAATCAACGGATCCGAAGAAGCTAGAAGTCGGAGAAAAATGTCTTCAATATTTTTTTCTCTCGAACATTTGCGGGAGAAGTGTTCGCGATAATTTCGTACGTCTTTGTTTCGTGACTCCTGAGCTTCTTCGGAGAGCTGTCCTATTGGCAGAATAGCCAGTTCTACTATTCGCGGGCCATGCAACAGCACTTTGTGCACAGTTGTCGACATACAGTACCACGGATATAACTTTACAAATAAATCGGCGGTTTCATCGCAATATTGGCCGAAGCTATCTACTTTTACATGAAACCCGCTAGAAACGACTTGCAAAATTATATGAAATCGTTTGATGAGTTCAACATCGATTCCTAGAATGCGATCAGACGTCTCAGTGTTTTCAAAAAAACGCCGAGCCGTATTCCCATCATTCGAGTTACCCATGCCTTGCTTTGGGCGATAAAAGTAGAAACAAACACTCTGCATATATTACTTTCATTCCTAACATTTCCCAGGCATACACACAAATAAAGCCAGTTTCGATCGCCCCCCGCGGCTCAAATGCCCCAACACGCGCTTCAAGCTCGGCAGCGACCTGCTGCAAAGAAAGTGTATTTTTGACGAGCGGGGATAGCGCGGGAGCAAGATCTAAACGGATTCGAAATCTGTATACTTTTCTGCACTAGGAAACGTAAATATCTCCGTGGCAATTCGTGGCAATAAAAATAATTATCTACGAGAAGAAGTGCAATTGAAAAAAAGGGGGAAAAAAGGCTTGTATTGCGTCATTAATATTGCCTCTAAAAATACAACAATATGGTTACAGTAAAGTATTTTCGTAATGTACGTACCTTTCCGAACAACATCCATTTTAGTTTGCCCTTTTTCGTTGAAAAATGGTGAATCTGCAACTATTTTTGTGTGGCGCTCGAAAACGTGCATGCGTACTGTCGCGCGCGATTCCCAACAAATGTCAAGTTTGAGCGTTCACCATGGAACATCTGTTCAATGTAAACATCTGTCCCTTTGGATTTTAATGCTCCAGTGCCATATGTTGACGAATATATGAAGCTTTACCTCAAACGGTAACTTTCGATTTTGGGATTTTTGGCCAGAACGTCGGGCTACTTGACCACTGTGCGTAGATGATATTCTCCGGCAGTACATTGGAAAATTTGCATACGTATACATAGATGACGTGTTAATATATTCTTTCTCACCCGAAGAACATGTTGAGCATATAAGAACTAATGTAGGCGCTTTGCATGACGCCAATATGAAAATCTCTAACGAAAAATCACACTTCTTTCAGAACTCTGTCGAATACTTAGGACATATAATAAAACACAATAGAATAACGGTGGACCCAAGAAAATCTGAACAATAAAAGAATATCCTATCCCAAAGACATTAAAAAAACGTAGATCATTCCAGCATTCACTAAACCATTGACCATACATTTACGGCGACAATGGTATAGTAAGAAGAAACAAAAGTGCGAAAGTAGAAGTTAAATTAAATGAGACAGCTCTAGAAGCTATCGAGAAAATCAAGAATGCGCTTCAAGCTCAAGTAGAACTCTATCATCCTGACTTCACGAAACCTTTTGACCTGACTACAGATGCCAGCAATTTCGCTATAGGCGCAGTGCTGTCCCAAAACAGACAACCTATCGCTTTTGTATCACGAACACTCAATGAAACTAAACAAAATTACAGTACGAACGAAGAGGAACTTCTAGGCATTGTATGGGCCTTACAGAAATTAAGAAATTACTTAAATGGAATTGCTAATTTAACAATACATACAGATCACCAATCTTTAATTTACTCTATTTCCGAAAAGAATCCAAATAACAAACTAAAAAGATGGAAGAATTTAATAGAAGAGTATGGTGCGAAATTAGTATACAAACCAGGACATCAGAATGTAGTTGCTGATGCTCTCTCAAGACAACAAATAAATACGACAACTGATTGCTCAGAACACTCAACAGAAAGCTCACCTGTGGATCAGTTTAAGAGGGTCCAACAACCTTTAAACTTTTTCCGCAACCAAATTATACCAATTCACGACGCAAATAATGACGAAATTGTGTCACAGACTATCTTTAGCAATAATACACGACATATAATCTATTATAAAAATAAAGATACCCTAATTTCAAGTTAAAAATCAATTATGCGACCTTACTCCTGGTCTAAATTTAGATGCTCTAAAATTAGATGAAGAAATTTTATTTCATTTCAAAAACGATATCAACTCCATTTTCGCCACATGTAAAATTGTTGTAGCACAAACACAACTTCAAGACGTAACTGATCCGAACGAACAAAGACAGATTATCATACAAACTCACAAAAGAGCACATAGGAATTATAAAAACAATATACAGGAAACACTTACTCAGTATTTTTGGCCTTCTATTCGAGAAATGTGTAAGAAGGAAGTAATAAACTGCGAAGTACGTTTACAAAATAAATACGACAGGCACCCTTACTAGGCAAACTTCCAAATAAAGTAAACTGCCACAAATACATTAAAGAAATACTCACACAAATATACCCTAACACGAAATATTTAATGACAGATATACCCCATTTACACACGGAGACATCTGGAAGGGAGACACTGGAAATTCTCTTTTCATGTCTCATTCGCGGCCACACGGGCAAAATTGTTTTCGGCAACATTTTGACATTTAATGCTTTAGCATCGTCTGGTTCGAATGTATTCTCGCACGCACTTACATGTAAAGCGGAAAACGTTCGTCAACAATTTCTTAAATATATGAATGAAAAATGCAAACTGGTTATATAATAAATAATTTGTTGTTTTTGAAGTGAAAACTTCTTTAGAATCGTTGGGAGTGATTTGAGAAAAAGTGAAACGAAAAAAGTGACACTCTTGGCTACGAAGCGTTATATTATATCGCACTTGTTACGTTAAAGCGTAACAACTCAAAATCTGAACATTTTCAGTAGAGACGAAAAACTGTTTCCGTAAATATTAATAGAATAGGTATTACAAGGATTAAAATATGTAATTGCACGAAAATATCATTAAAAACAATATAACGGTTGTTTCATTCTTATTTGTTTAGTAGTTGCGCTAAGATAACAAATTTTTGAGTTGTTACTCTTTTCCTTTTCATTTTGAGTTGTTACGCTTTAACGTAACAAGTGCGATATGTTGATATAAACGTAGCGACGAACTAAATAACTTCTAGGCCAGCGCCGACAGCATGGCGCGATAGCCGAGCAGCTAGCAATGTGAGCTTCCGATCCAAAATCCTTGGTTCGAATCACAAGAAAAAAATATTTTTATACAGTTATTTTATTTTATTTTATGATATGTTTATGAGGAGCTTTTTTTCATGGCAGAAATACACTCGGTGTTTTGCCATTGCCTGCTGAGGGGTGAGCGCTATTAGAAAAATAGTTTTCCTTAATTTTGGTGTTTTCACCGAGATTCGAACTGACGTTCTCTCTGTGAATTCTGAATAGTAGTCACGCACCAACCCATTCGGCTAGGGCGTTTGTTTAATTTTACTGATGCAAAAATGAGGAAAAATATATGAATAAAGTTTGCTTACTGTTTACACATTTTCCAAAGGTGACGGAGAACCAAAAAAAAAAGTCGATTTTCAAACAAATACGAGTGCATATGTGTAATTGTGTTAGAGTTTCGGTCACGCCCCAGCAAAACCTGCGTGCATATGTGTTTGTAACATTCAAAAAAATGTAATTGTGTTAGAGTTTCGGTCACGCAGGTTTTGCTGGGGACGCTCATAATAGCAACCGCGTGTGTATTTTTATATTCGTAAATATTTTCATTTTTAAATATTTACCGCAATTATGTCGAAAAATAATGCAGAGAAGTGTCGTGAATATCGACCGAAAAAAAAATCAATAAATAGCATCACGGAATTCATTCACGAAAATTTAATAAAGTATACACCAGAAGTATCGCGGATACTTAGAAAAGATTACAATAAAGTTCCAATGATTTTAAGTGACGATTTTAACGTAAATTTTGCATTGGACACAGCGGTTCCTTTAATTGACGTTCTCAATACAACATTCAATTTAAAAATGTGTAACAATCGCACTGAATCGACAACACGATCAAAAACAACCATTGACGCGGTATTTCAAAGACATGTTGACAACATCGAAACCAAAGCATTTGTATCATATTTTATCGTATCATTTGTTGAAATTGAAAACATTGAGGATGAATAATAATAAAATGAAGAAAATAAAATATGAACTTTATAGCAATATTATAATGAACCTATAATTATCTTGCTCCTAATGCTGCTTTCGTCTTATTCTCTCTCAGTTTGTTTTACGGAAGGTTTCACTTCTATCGCGTCTAACCGTTAGACTGGTTTTTTTTTATTTAAATATATTTATACATTGTTGTACTTGAATAAAAAAAATTAAATTAAAAATACTTCACACATAAATAATTAACTTCAAATTAACTTGAGTATCTAGAAATGCGGGGAAAATTAGAATTCAACATAAACATGCCCCATTATATATTTTAAATTATACCTACCTTACTAGCAAACATATTCGTGCATTTCCCAAGCAGTGTTCGGATGTTTGTCATCTTTGTTATCTTCCGTTTGCTTGAAAACCAACACATAACTCAGAACCTTCTCCCGCAAAAGAAGAAAACAAATGAAGCAACTGTCAAAAATTGCTTTAAGATTGGAAATACGAATAAGAAGAGGAAAGCGTGTCGCCAGTACAGGAGACAAATTCCCTTCTCTCTTCCGCGGCCGTCCTTCACCCCCGAACAAAATGTTTCCCTTCCAGATGTCTCCTCGTGTAAATGGGCACATAATGAGAATCCGTTTAATGGACATTCAACTAAATCAGTATACGACAGACTACATATACATACAACACTCAGTCACACCAGTACACCACTCAACGACGAGTGCTCAAGTTGAACGCATACACAGTACACTAATGGAACTATCAATACCTCTAGCACAGGAAAATCATACGGCACCGGGAGAAGAACTATTTACCGCCGTGAAGCAGTACAAGAGGACGATCCATTCCACCACAGGATTTAAACCTGAGGAAGTGTTTTTAACAGAGAGAAATACCCCAAGATAAAGAACATCTTAATCGACAAACAGGATAAACTCCTGCAATATCATAACAAAAACAGACACACAATTACATACAAAAAAGGTGACTTCATGTACGTAAAAACCGATAGAAGAAATAAATTAGCAGCTAAATATAATAAACACAAAGTAGAAGAAGATCGTGAGGACACAACTTTAACAGCAAGAGGGAAAGTTATACACAAAGACAATATTAGAAAACAAGCAAAATGTGCAGAATCGCAATAATATTTTTCTTACTTTTGAAAATTGCTAACAGTAACAAAATAACTGATTTGAATAACCAAAACTATGTGCTAACAGAGACAGATCCATCCTTTTTATTTGAGAATTCAAAATATTTGTACCACATAGCTAACCTGAGTACAATTCTAGCACCATACGAAAAAATAATAAGAAACAGGTACATAACAGATGAAAATCAGGAAGGAACTTTATTAATAAACGCAACTTATATCAACTTCACATAGAGCTAATAGAACGTTAAATTTCTTAGGTTCAATCTTAAAATTTATAACAGGAACACCAGACCACGACGACCTAATAGAAATTAAGACAGGACTCAATGAACTTATTAAAAACAACAACCAACAACAAAAGATAAATTCTCAATTTGAAAAAATCTTAGAAACCTTAGATCTTAAATCAGTAACAGAAAAAATAGTAATAAACGAAGTCTATCAAGAACTTGTAGCCATCACAAATACAATCAATTTTGCAAAAAATGGAAATTTTTATTCAGGAACTTTAAATTTGAATGATATTGAAGAAATAATTACAAATGAAAATTTGATACACCCATAATATATATACTAGAATATGCAGATATACATATTATCCTATACCAAAACTGCGTAATAACTATTTATAAATATCCACTTATAACAAACAAATGTAAATTGTATAACATAACACCACTAATGTATAGACATGGAAAAATAATTACTGAAAAACATATTGCTGAATGTAACAACAAATATACTACAGTAGCTAAATGTAGAAACTATGTAGCAATGAATAGATGTCAACAATTGGCAGATGATAATTGTACTATACCGCTTTTGGAACATAAGGAAGCTAAATGTAACATCATTCAAGAAAAACATAACCCTATATTAGAATTAGATCACGCTAATATCATCACAGATGGAGAACATACGTGGAATGGATATACAATTAAAGGACCGAAACTTATCCAATTTAACATATCCACAAACATCGACGAAAAAACATTCCTCAATCATCAAGAAGAAACAAAAACCGCAATCTGTTCTCACACTAACGAACAATTAGAGATCCTAAAAATTCTAACTTCCAAGTCAGATTACAAATTTAGGAATATACAAAAAATGTACAAATACACTATACCTATAAAAGAACATCCGGTAAAGTTCACATTGTATAGCACTCTCAGCCTAGCAACTCTAGTACTCCTTGTGTACTCTTCGGCCAAAATATGCCAATGCAACAAAATAAAGCAGGAAGAAAGAAGGAGAAAACTCACTAACGAAATATACGAAGCGGAATTGATCCGCCTCAGAACACAACAACAGTAAAAAGGGAGGACACTTTATCTAAACAAGGCAATGTTTACTACGCCACTGCTGACGTCGCCACATAACACGTTATAACATACAGCGAATACACTATCGATAAGTATTAGTAAATTACATAAGCAATAGATAAGAATACTTGGAATATTTACATGTGGAACTAATGATATGTTGTTATTCATGTGGAATATGCCATTTGTATATGTTCGCCTACGTGTGTTGGTATTGGGGTTTTACCTATTGGTTGTTTGTTAGGGTGCCTATCGTATTTATTTTGTAAACATACCTACTTCGCAGTTTATTGCTTCCTTTTTACACATTTCTCGAATAGAAGGCCAAAAATACTGAGTAAGTATTTCCTGTATATTGTTTTTATAATTCCGATGTGCTCTTTTGTGAGTTTGTATGATAATCTGTATTTGTTCGTTCGGATCAGTTACGTCTTGAAGTTGTGTTTGTGCTACAACATTTTTACATGTGGCGAAAATGGAGTTGATATCGTTTTTGAAATGAAATAAAATTTCTTCATCTAATTTTAGAGCATCTAAATTTAGACCAGGAGTAAGGTCGCATAATTGATTTTTAACTTGAAATTAGGGTATCTTTATTTTTATAATAGATTATATGTCGTGTATTATTGCTAAAGATATTCTGTGACACAATTTCGTCTTTATTTGCGTCGTGAATTGGTATAATTTGGTTGCGGAAAAAGTTTAAAGGTTGTTGGACCCTCTTAAACTGATCCACAGGTGAGCTTTCTGTTGAGTGTTCTGAGCAATCAGTTGTCGTATTTATTTGTTGTCTTGAGAGAGCATCAGCAACTACATTCTGATGTCCTGGTTTGTATACTAGTTTCGCACCATACTCTTCTATTAAATTCTTCCATCTTTTTAGTTTGTTATTTGGATTCTTTTCGGAAATAGAGTAAATTAAAGATTGGTGATTTGTATGTATTGTTAAATTAGCAATTCCATTTAAGTAATTTCTTAATTTCTGTAGGGCCCATACAATGGCTTGAAGTTCCTTTTCGTTGGTACTGTAATTTTGTTTAGTTTCATTGAGTGTTCGTGATACAAAAGCGATAGGTTGTCTGTTTTGGGACAGCACTGCGCCTGTAGCGAAATTGCTGGCATCTGTAGTCAGGTCAAAAGGTTTCGTAAAGTCAGGTCGATAGAGTTCTACTTGAGCTTGAAGCGCATTCTCGCTTTTCTCGATAGCTTCTAGAGCTGCCTCAATTAATTTAACTTCTACTTTCGCACTTTTTTTTTCTTCTTACTATACCATTGTCGTCGTAAATGTATGGTCAATGGTTTAGTGAATGCTGGAATGATCTAAGTTTTTTTAATGTCTTTGGGATAGGATATTCTTTTATTGTTCAGATTTTTTTGGGTCCACCGTTATTCTATTGTGTTTTATTATATGTCCTAAGTATTCGACCGAGTTCTGAAAGAAGTGTGATTTTTCGTTAGAGGTTTTCATATTGGCGTCATGCAAAGCGCCTACATTAGTTCTTATATGCTCAACATGTTCTTCGGGTGAGAAAGAATATATTAACACGTCATCTACGCATCGTTGAAATATTGAGGGTGCATTCTTAAGCCAAAATGGCATCCTGATAAATTCTTTTATTAGTATTTGGTGGAATCCTGATTCCAAATTTATAGTAGAAAATATTTTTGCTTTCCCTAAATCTTTAATAGTAATATTTACGTCTGGGATAGGGTATCTGTCTGATATTGTTTGTGCGTTAATCTTCTGATAATCTACAACCATCCTTCTTTTGGGCTTCCCGTTTTCATCGGTGCCCTTTTATGGGACTGTCCAAATCGGAGAGTTGTATGGACTTTTACTTTTTTGAATTATCTGATTATCGAGATGTCTCTGGATTTCTGTATTCACAAAATTATTATATGACATGGGATAAGGGTACTGTTTAGTCCAAATAGGATCTTCATTATTCGTTCTAATAGTTGCTTGGATAGTTGTGGTAAACGGTAAGTTTTCAATAATTTCGTCATTTTTTCTCATTATTTCCCTAATGTCATCCTCATATTCTGCATTATTTATTGTGTAATTTATTTTTTGTTCATTTTCAACCTTCACAACTTTCTTTTGGTACTTTAAATTGTAGTTGACTAAATTTATTTCTGCTTTTATAGTTCTAAGTCCTGGTTCACCTAGTATCATATCAAATAGTAGCTCATCAAGTAGCTCATCAATCTCAAAAAAATGGCAAGTGATGACTATACAAAGTAATATTTTTTTTTAGATTTTAATAATGAATATCCGCGAATAGTTTTTGTTTTTATAGGTTTAATAGGCACTGACTTACCAATATTACAGTTGATACTTATATAATTATTTGTTGATCCTTTGTCGACTAAGATTGTAACGGGTGTGCCTGTAAGACCACACTTTGTTTGAATGCAGGGCAGCCCGTTTATTTGCCTAAAAAACGTACTTTCGCCTCCGTACTGTTCTTCGAGGTGAGATATAGTAGATTCTGCCTCTGTTTAATGCGTTTGATTGATCCTCTGCTGCTTAAGTTGATTGAAGTTTTGTGAGGATGGATTTCTTTCCCTTTTGAAAGGGTTCTCGTATCCTTGTTGGTGTTGAGTAGGACGTAAACACTGCCTATAGTTGTCTATTTCCATAGGTATTGGTTTATTTATACGGTCGTGGTGCGGAGTAAAATTATTGCGTTGCACTGGTATCCCTGGATTATATCTGGGGCGTTCATTTCGTTGAGGGAAGCGTTCTTCTCCTGAGTGACTTCTTAATTGTTGGACATACCTTGGCTTAGTTTCAAATTGTTGGTTAAGGTTGTCGTGGTAGATTGTGCTGGCAATAGCATATGCATGCTCTAAGTCCTTTGGGTTGTGGCTGTACAAGGTTTCACTTGTGTGACTGCTATTCAGTCCCATATTGAAAGTTCGAACGGCTTCTTGGTTAGCATATGTCTTCATAGCTTCGCTGTTTTGTTCATGCGACATTTCAATTTTTGAAAACGCAAGATTAAGTGCTTTATTAATTTCGCTGGGATATTCGAATAACTTCTTTCTTCCTTTATTAACCCTTTTCATCTCGTCTAATAACACACACAAAGGTCTTTGGTCCGCAAATGTATAGACCAGTCGATTTATAATCGAATAGAAGTTTAATTTCGTGTTATGATTGCTTAGTATGTCGGTTGCTGTTCCTATAATTTTCGTGCGGATGATGCCTACTGCGCTATAACGCTTGAACGCTTTGGTGTCATCCATAAACTTCCAGACTTGCGATCTCCATGAGCGATACAAGTTTTTATCCCCATCAAATTTGGGTACTGCTTTGAACAGCTCCAAATCGATATATTTGGCGTATGTTATTGCTAACTGCGGATGATGCCTACTGCGCTATAATACCTAGGATGTCCTGTGAACGCTTTGGTGTCATCCATAAACTTCCAAACTTGCGATCTCCATGAGCTATACAAGTTTTTATCCCCATCAAATTTGGGTACTGCTTTGAACAGCTCCAAATCGATATCTTTGGCGTATGTTATTGTAAGAGGGATTTCTTCGTATTGTGTAATGGTGGTGATATTGTGGAAGGCTGTTTGGTTTTCCTTTACAGTATTAAGCTCATGTTGTAGGGTAGTTACTTGTAAGATTTGTTGTTGGAACTGTTGTGTTTGTGCATCAATTTGTGCTCGCTTCTTTGACGTCTTAGAAAGGAGGATTCGGATTTCCTGGCACGTCGTTTGGAAGAATAGCCAGATAGGAATGCTTTTATTCCGCCCTGATCCAGTTTGTTCTGTTTCTGTCACGACAACTTCTTCGGAAGTTTTTAATATTGTTCCCCTTTTCCAGGAACCGTTTTTTTTTATTTAGTGTTTCGTTTTTTCTGATTTTTTGATTTGTCTTTCTTCGAGATGGAGGTGGATTTTTTATTTTCCTAATATAAATTTCGAGGATTTTAGCATTTAGGTGACAAAACGTATTGTCATCCCAGTTGAGGCCCAATTATTCTGTTTGAATAGAACAGAGTAAAGAAATATGCTGCACAGTCACGTGCTTTCTTTATTAATAGGAATTCAATACTGCAATACAGTTTAAAATTGTTTATTAGTCCTTATCCATTGCTTATATTATTTGCTAATACTTATCTATTGTTAAGGTTGTTTATCAGTCCTTATGCATTGCTTATGTTATTTACTAATACTTATCTATTGTTTGTTTGTGGAAAATTCCGTTTCGGTTGCTGCCTGATACGGTTTGTATCGATAATGCATTCGCTGCATGTTATAACGTGTTATGTGGCGACGTCAGCAGTGGCATAGTAAACATTGCCCCCCTTGTTTAGATAAAGTGTCCTCACTTTTTACTGTTGTTTATATTTCGTTAGTGAGTTTTATCCTTTTTTTCCTGCTTTATTTTGTAGCATTGGCATATTTTGGCCGAAGAGTACACAAGGAGTACTAGAGTTGCTAGGCTGAGAATGCTATACAATGTGAACTTTACCGGATGTTCTTCTATAGGTATAGTGTATTTGTACATTTTTTGTATATTCCTAAATTTGTAATCTGACTTGGAAGTTAGAATTTTTAGGATCTCTAATTGTTCGTTAGTGTGAGAATGGATTGCGTTTTTTGTTTCTTCTTGATGATTGAGGTATGTTTTATCGTCGATGTTTGTGGATATGTTAAATTGGATAAGTTTCGGTCCTTTAATTGTATATCCATTCCACGTATGTTCTCCATCTGTGATGATATTAGCGTGATATAATACTAATATAGGTTTATTGGTTTCTTGAATGATGTTATATTTAGCTTCCTTATTTTCCAAAAGTGCTATAGTACAATTATCATCTGCCAATTGTTGACATCTATTCATTACTACATAGTTTCTACATTTAGCTACTGTAGTATATTTGTTGTTACATTCAGCAATATGTTTTTCAGTAATTATTTTTCCATGTCTATATATTAGTGGTGTTATACTATACAATTTTCATTTGTTTGTTATAAGTGGATATTTATAAATAGTTATTACGCAGTTTTTGGTATAGGAAAATATGTATATCTGCATATTCTAGTATATTTATTATGGGTGTATCAAATTTTCATTTGTAATTATTTCTTCAATATCATTCAAATTTAAAGTGCCTGAATAAAAATTTCCATTTTTTGCAAAATTGATTGTATTTGTGATGGCTACAAGTTCTTGATAGACTTCGTTTATTACTATTTTTTCTGTTACTGATTTAAGATCTAAGGTTTCTAAGATTTTTTCAAATTGAGAATTTATCTTTTGTTGTTGGTTGTTGTTTTTAATAAGTTCATTGAGTCCTGTCTTAATTTCTATTAGGTCGTCGTGGTCTGGTGTTCCTGTTATAAATTTTAAGATTGAACCTAAGAAATTTAACGTTCTCTTAGCTCTATGTGAAGTTGATATAAGTTGCGTTTTAAGGTTTCTATCCTGTTTATTAATAAAGTTCCTTCCTGATTTTCATCTGTTATGTACCTGTTTCTTATTATTTTTTCGTATGGTGCTAGAATTGTACTCAGGTTAGCTATGTGGTACAAATATTTTGAATTCTCAAATAAAAAGGATGGATCTGTCTCTGTTAGCACATAGTTTTGGTTATTCAAATCAGTTATTTTGTCACTGTTAGCAATTTTCAAAAGTAAGAAAAATATTATTGCGATTCTGCACATTTTGCTTGTTTTCTAATATTGTCTTTGTGTATAACTTTCCCTCTTGCTGTTAAAGTTGTGTCCTCACGATCTTCTTCTACTTTGTGTTTATTATATTTAGCTGCTAATTTACTTCTTCTATCGGTTTTTACGTATATGAAGTCACCTTTTTTGTATGTAATTGTGTGTCTGTTTTTGTTATGATATTGCAAGAGTTTATCCTGTTTGTCGATTAAGATGTTCTTTATCTTGGGGCATTTCTCTCTGTTAAAAACACTTCCTCAGGTTTAAATCCTGTGGTGGAATGAATCGTCCTCTTGTACTGCTTCACGGCGGTAAATAGTTCTTCTCCCGGTGCCGTATGATTTTCCTGTGCTAGAGGTATTGATAGTTCCATTAGTGTACTGTGTATGCGTTCAACTTGAGCACTCGTCGTTGAGTGGTGTACTGGTGTGACTGAGTGTTGTATGTATATGTAGTCTGTCGTATACTGATTTAGTTGTATGTCCATTAAACACATTCTCATTATCTGTCATTAAATATTTCGTGTTAGGGTATATTTGTGTGAGTATTTCTTTAATGTATTTGGCATTATGTGGCAGTTTACTTTATTTGGAAGTTTGCGTAGATAAGAATATTTGGAATATTTACATGTGGAACTAATGTATATGTTATTATTCATGTGGAATATGTCCATTTGTATATATTCGCCTACGTGAGTTGGTATTGGGGTTTTACCTATTGGTTGGTTGTTAGGGTACCTGTCGTATTTATTTTGTAAACATGCTTCGCAGTTTATTACTTCCTTTTTACACATTTATCGAATAGAAGGCCAAAAATACTGAGTAAGTGTTTCCTGTATATTGTTTTTATAATTCCTATGTGCTCTTTTGTGAGTTTGTATGATAATCTGTCTTTGTTCGTTCGGATCAGTTACGTCTTGAAGTTGTGTTTGTGCTACAACAATTTTACATGTGGCGAAAATGGAGCTGATATCGTTTTTGAAATGAAATAAAATTTCTTCATCTAATTTTAGAGCATCTAAATTTAGACCAGGAGTAAGGTCGCATAATTGATTTTTAACTTGAAATTAGGGTATCTTTATTTTTATAATAGATTATATGTCGTGTATTATTGCTTAAGATAGTCTGTGACACAATTTCGTCTTTATTTGCGTCGTGAATTGGTATAATTTTGTTGCGGAAAAAGTTTAAAGGTTGTTGGACCCTCTTAAACTGATCCACAGGTGAGCTTTCTGTTGAGTGTTCTGAGCAATCAGTTGTCGTATTTATTTGTTGTCTTGAGAGAGCATCAGCAACTACATTCTGATGTCCTGGTTTGTATACTAATTTCGCACCATACTCTTCTATTAAATTCTTCCATCTTTTTAGTTTATTATTTGGATTCTTTTCGGAAATAGAGTAAATTAAAGATTGGTGATCTGTATGTATTGTTGAATTAGCAATTCCATTTAAGTAATTTCTTAATTTCTGTAAGGCCCATACAATGCCTAGAAGTTCCTCTTCGTTCGTACTGTAATTTTGTTTAGTTTCATTGAGTGTTCGTGATACAAAAGCGATAGGTTGTCTGTTTTGGGACAGCACTGCGCCTATAGCGAAATTGCTGGCATCTGTAGTCAGGTCAAAAGGTTTCGTGAAGTCAGGATGATAGAGTTCTACTTGAGCTTGAAGCGCATTCTTGATTTTCTCGATAGCTTCTAGAGCTGTCTCATTTAATTTAACTTCTACTTTCGCACTTTTGTTTCTTCTTACTATACCATTGTCGCCGTAAATGTATGGTCAATGGTTTAGTGAATGCTGGAATGATCTAAGTTTTTTTAATGTCTTTGGGATAGGATATTCTTTTATTGTTCGGATTTTCTTGGGTCCACCGTTATTCTATTGTGTTTTATTATATGTCCTAAGTATTCGACAGAGTTCTGAAAGAAGTGTGATTTTTCGTTAGAGATTTTCATATTGGCGTCATGCAAAGCGTCTACATTAGTTCTTATATGCTCAACATGTTCTTCGGGTGAGAAAGAATATATTAACACGTCATCTATGTATACGTATGCAAATTTTCCAATGTACTGCCGGAGAATATCATCTACGCATCGTTGAAATATTGAGGGTGCATCCTTAAGACAAAATGGCATATTGATAAATTCATACTTAGCGCCGTTTACCGAAAACACGGTTTTCTCTCTGTCTGATTCTTTTATTAGTATTTGGTGGAATCCTGATTCCAAATTTATAGTTGAAAATATTTTTGCTTTCCCTAAATTTTTAATAGTAATATATTTAATAATATTTACGTCTGGGATAGGGTATCTGATTGATATTGTTTGTGCGTTAATCTTATGATAATCTACAACCATCCTTCGTTTGGGCTTCCCGTTTTCATCGGTGCCCTTTTATGGGACTGTCCAAATCGGAGAGTTGTATGGACTTTTACTTTTTTGAATTATCTGATTATCGAGAAGTTTCTGGATTTCTGTATTCACAAAATTATTATATGACATGGGATAAGGGTACTGTTTAGTCCAAATAGGATCTTCATTATTCGTTCTAATAGTTGCTTGGATAGTTGTGGTAAACGGTAAGTTTTCAATAATTTCGTCATTTTTTCTCATTATTTCCCTAATGTCATCCTCATATTCTGCATTATTTATTGTGTAATTTATTTTTTGTTCATTTTCAACCTTCACAACTTTCTTTTGGTACTTTAAATTGTAGTTGACTAAATTTATTTCTGCTTTTATAGTTCTAAGTCCTGGTTCACCTAGTATCATATCAAATAGTAGCTCATCAAGTAGCTCATCAATCTCAAAAAAATGGCAAGTGATGACTATACAAAGTAATATTTTTTTTTAGATTTTAATAATGAATATCCGCGAATAGTTTTTGTTTTTATAGGTTTAATAGGCACTGACTTACCAATATTACAGTTGATACTTATATATAACTAGCAAACCCGGCCCCCTTCGCTGGGCACACTAAAATAGAATAGATATGGTTTAGAACAGAAAATATATGGTTTTCATATTATTTATTTCTTTATTCTTTATTCAAGCGCTTTGGCATAAACAATATTTTTTGTTTTCTATTTGTTTTTGAGTAAATATAAAATATAAATTGAAAATCAGGAGGAAAGAAGATTGTTTTTAAATTTCAAATCAACGCATATGAATAACTAAGAAACAATCGTCTTTTTTCCTGATCATCCATGAATTTTTCGTTTGAATTTATATGTTTTACTAGCAAACCCGGCCCCCTTCGCTGGGCACACTAAAATAGAATAGATATGGTTTAGAACAGAAAATATACGGTTTTCATATTATTTATTTCTTTATTCTTTATTCAAGCGCTTTGGCATAAAAAATATTTTTTGTTTTTCTATTTGTTTTTGAGTAAATATAAAATATAAATTGAAAATCAGGAAAAAAGAAGATTGTTTTTAAATTTCAAATCAACGCATATGAATAAACAATCGTCTTTTTTCCTGATCATCCATGAATTTTTCGTTTCAATTTATATGTTTTATTAAGCATTGGAGCTTTTTTAACCATTAACCATTTATATTTTTCAACAAAAAAAAAAGAAAAAAATTGTTTTTTCCACAAACACATAATTTCATTCGGATTTCACATTAAATTCTCAAATTTCGTAAGAAATTATTCACTGTTCCAAAATCCACTCCAAAAAAATTCACAAACAATTTTTACATGTTGCACTTTCGTTTTTTCCTTATGGCATCCAAATCAGAAAGAAATATTGACACATTGTAACTCACACTGTCAATTTGACAGTTCAGTTCCGCCCCAAGCGTTAGAAAAGTAAGCGACATTATGGCTGGCTCAAAAGAACGATGTACCCGTTGCCACTGCTCCGAATTACAACCAACCTTTACGAAACCCATTTTCAATACTTACTTAACAATGTGTGTAAGTTTGGTTTAATTCGGTGCAAAGACACGGCGGGTCCACGTTTTGGCATATATTTCGAGACCCTAGTCATCAATAGGTATGAAAATTACCCCGTATTAAAGCACTTATCAACAGCTTTCATTTGATATCCATATTGTACAAACAAATTCTAGGGTCCACGTTTTGGTCTCTATCTCGAGACCCTAGTCACGGAGCGGATGGAAATACTCTGAACTAAAGCATTCACCAACAGCTTCCATTTGATACCCATATTGTACATACACATCCAAAGGTTACCCGGGTCCACGTTGTGACCTATATCTTGAGACCCTATCTACCAATAGGTATCCAAACTATACGGAAACCATCTTCATTACCTCCTTAACAATGTGTGTAAATTTGGTTTAATTCGGTGCAAACACACGGCGGGTCCACGTTTTGGCATATATTTCCAGACCCTAGTCATCAATAGGTATGAAAATTACCCCGTATTAAAGCACTTATCAACAGCTTTAATTTGATACCCATATTGTACATACACAACCAAAGGTTACCCGGGTCCACGTTTTGACCTATATCTCGAGACCCTAGTCACGGAGCGGCATGAAAAATACTCTGTACTAAAGCATTCACCAACAGCTTCAATTTGATATCCATATTGTACAAACACATTCTAGGGTCCACGTTTTGGTCTCTATCTCGAGACCCTAGTCACGGAGCGGATGGAAATACTCTGAACTAAAGCATTCACCAACAGCTTCCATTTGATACCCATATTGTACATACACATCCGAAGGTTACCCGGGTCCACGTTTTGACCTATATCTCGAGACCCTATCTACCAATAGGTATCCAAACTATACGGAAACCATCTTCAATACCTCCTTAACAATGTGTGTAAATTTGGTTTAATTCGGTGCAAAGACACGGCGGGTCCACGTTTGGCATATATTTCGAGACCCTAGTCATCAATAGGTACGAAAATTACCGCGTAATAAAGCACTTATCAACAGCTTTCATTTGATACCCATATTGTACATACACAACCAAAGGTTACCCGGGTCCACGTTTTGACCTATATCTCGAGACCCTAGTCACGGAGCGGCATGAAAAATACTCTGTACTAAAGCATTCACCAACAGCTTCAATTTGATATCCATATTGTACAAACACATTCTAGGGTCCACGTTTTGGTCTCTATCTCGAGAGCCTAGTCACGGAGCGGCATGAAAGATACTCTGGACTAATGCATTCAAAAACAGCTTCCATTTGATACCCATATTGTACATACACATCCGAAGGTTACCCGGGTCCACGTTTTGACCTATATCTCGAGCCCTATTTCCAAAATAAAATATGATCCATGTTACTCGTGGATGATGTAGCTTTCGAATGGTGAAAGAATTTTTAAAATCGGTCCAGTAGTTTTTGAGCCTATTCGTAACAAACAAACAAACAAAGTTTTCCTCTTTATAATATTAGTATAGATAACTAGCTTATACCCGTGGGTTTCACCCCATATTTCTATCAAAAAGTATGCAATGTAAATAAAACAACTTTAACTTTTTTAAGCCAGTTTAGGTATTATTTAAAACGATCGGATATACGACATTTTTTGTTATATTATTTTGAGTATAAATAAAAAGGTTTTTCGGTGCGCCTCTACATATAATTGGCCAAGGGTAAAACATGAGTTGGTTAAATTGACTCCTGCTACAGCTAATGACTGTCCCTGAGCTTTATTTATGGACATTGAAAGGTATATCCGTAGGTATCATTGGAATTCTTGGTATGAAAACTTTGTGGTTTTCAAAATTTCCTGATAAAACCATAGCTTCTATAACATTCGGTAAAAGTTTCGTGATGATTAGTTTTGTGCCATTGCATAAACGTGGAGGATCCAAATTACGCAACATAATTATCATGGCCCCCTTTTTAAGTATCAGTCGATGAGGAGGAATTCCTGATGGGTCCAAGGAGTTAAGAAACTCAACGGGATAATGAACAGCCTGGGATTCTTCGACGACTGTGTCAATGGAATGATAAGTTGTGACAGTTCCTGGTAGTATTTCTTGAATTTTGGAATTAATAACATTTACATCGTCATTCTTAGGTGCCAAAATGGCCCTTTCTCGAAGCCATCTATAGTTTGTGTGATCGACTGATAACATAAGTTCACAAAAACCTGGAGGAAAAGAAATTAAATTTGGTGGTAAAGAAACTGGTATTTTTCCATTGCTTATTGTAAGTAGTTGCTCAGAAAAAACTTCTGCTGAAGCATCTCCTCCCAAAAGTGCGCTCATATTTGTAGAAAGAGTCAATTTTTGAACGTAGTCCCATAGGTATGACGATTTTAAGCAGGAATTCACTTCATCTGCGGCGGTTCCTTTCGGAATAATTGGAAGAATTTGTCGAAAATCCCCTGCCAGTAAGAGTAAGGCACCACCCATGGGTTGATCATTACCTCTCAAGTCTCTCAGAGATCGGTCCAAAGCTTCCAGTGACTTTTTATGGGCCATTGTGCACTCATCCCACACGATTAGATTACATGTCTTTAGAACCCTACCTTGACCTGAGTTTTTGCTTATATTGCACATCGGTGTGTCAGATATTTGCATAGACAGTGGTAACTTAAAAACTGAGTGAGTTGTTCGTCCACCACACAAAAGGGTAGCCGCTATTCCTGAAGAAGCAACTGCCACAGCGATTTCTTTCTTTTCTCTTACATCAGCCAATTTCAAATTAAGCAGAAATGTTTTTCCGGTTCCTCCAGGCGCATCCAAAAAAATCAATCCTCCCTTATTTTCAATAATCATTCCTTGAATAGTTTCGTATGCGACTTTTTGATCCGTAACCAATAGAGGTTTGCTTTTGCTTATAAAAGTACGAAGAGCCTCGATATCGTAATTCATCTGTACCGGACGCAATTGCGCCTTGTTTTCTCTTTATGAATTCTTTTTTGGAGGAATTCCAGGTATAAAACTTAGGAACTTCCACATACAGCAATGTTTTGGCAAAACTGTCATGCTGACACAACTTGAAAAAAGCAGTCAATATAGTGTCGGGTGGATTTAAAGCTCGTGCCAACGCGTTTGCCACGGTAAAATACATACGCTGACCATTCTCAAGGTGAACTGACAGGTGAACAACTGGTGGATACCTCTCGTGGATGGAAAAGCCGAGTATGCGCCAAACTGCTTCATTGCTGTTAATGTATCGTGCCATTTGGAATTGCGTTATTTCATCATTAGCGTTAGTTATTCCCAGAACTGCCATGTCGTTACCCGTATCCACATATTTGCAAACATATTTTACCAATAAGAGAATGCATTCAATTCAGCAATACCTCTATCGTTGATAATATAAATTCGTTTCTATATCAAATGGTCTAACCCCCATTTTTCTCTAAGCTCATATTTTTTCTAGGAGTACTAAATACTAACTTCATTAAACTTTTTACCAATTTTTGGTATTCTACCATAAATGCGTCCAGTGATATGCAGTATGAAAAATCCCATTTGTATAGGAGGTGTCACGCCCCATTTCTAGCTATCACCAGTTTTCATGCAGGTGTTAGGTATTAACCTTATAAATATAATCTCTTACCAAATTTCAGTTGTCTAGTCCAAATACTTCCGGAGATATGGGCAATGAAAAATTGCATTTATATGGGAGGTGCCAAGCCCCCTTTTTCGTTATACGCAGTTTTTCTGGATGTGGTAAGGATTAATGTCATATAACCCCTTACCAAATTTCAGTAGTCTAACGTAAATACTTCCAGAAATACGGACTGTTCAAAATTCCATTTGTATGGGAGGTGCCACTCCCCCTTTTTAGTTATACGCAGTTTTTGTGGATGTGGTAAGGATTAATGTCATATAACCCCTTATCGAATTTCAGTAGTCTAACGTAAATACTTCCAGAAATACGGACTGTTAAAAAATCCATTTGCATGGGAGGTGCCACGCCCCCTCTTTAGTTATACGCGGTTTTTGTAGATGTGGTAAGGATTAATGTCATATAACCCCTTACCAAATTTCAGTGGTCTAACGTAAATACTTTCAGAAATACGGACTGTTAAAAACTCCATTTGTATGGGAGGTGCCACGCCCCCTATATATATCAAAATATTTTTTAGCCTATGACCATCCCGGTAAGGTATCCAGTTCGTGTTTCAAATTTGGTTACGATCGGTTTATGCGTTTAGGACGCAAGCCGATCTATAGATACATACATAATTTGAATTTTATATATATAGATTATTTGTTGATCCTTTGTCGACTAAGATTGTAACGGGTGTGCCTGTAAGACCACACTTTGTTTGAATGCAGGGCAGCCCGTTTATTTGCCTAAAAAACGTACTTTCGCCTTCGTACTGTTCTTCGAGGTGAGATATAGTAGATTCTGCCTCTGTTTGATGCGTTTGATTGATCCTCTGCTGCTTATGTTGATTGAAGTTTTGTGAGGATGGATTTCTTTCCCTTTTGAAAGGATTCTCGTATCCCTGTTTGTGTTGAGTAGGACGTAAGCACTGCCTATAGTTGTCTATTTCCATAAGTATTGGTTTATTTATACGGTCGTGGTGCGGAGTAAAATTATTGCGTTGCACTGGTATCCCTGGATTATATCTGGGGCGTTCATTCCGTTGAGGGAAGCGTTGTTCTCCTGAGTGACTTCTTGATTGTTGGACATACCTTGGCTTAGTTTTAAATTGTTGGTTATGGTTGTCGTGGTAGATTGTGCTGGCAATAGCATATGCATGCTCTAAGTCCTTTGGGTTGTGGCTGTACAAGGTTTCACTTGTGTATCTGCTATTCAGTCCCATAATGAAAGTTCGAACGGCTTCTTGGTTAGCATATGTCTTCATAGCTTCGCTGTTTTGTTCATGCGACATTTCAATTTTTGAAAGCGCAAGATTAAGTGCTTGGCCCATTTCCTAAATGCAAGTTGCAATGCATATTTACAACTCATATAGTTCCTAAATGCATTCGTGAATTTTATGGCAACGCCTCATGTTCCTAATCGGTTGGCAACTCATTTAGATGCGCATAAAATGTCAAAATCGTGCATCAGTTTTGTTTGGTATGCAAAGCGTGTTCAAAGACACTACAATGGCAGAGTAAGTCGCGCTTTATTTATTATAAATATACCATTAATTTGTTTATTTATGTTTGAATCTTTACAAATAATTGAAAACGTATATTTATATCTATGTTACAGAGAAAAGAAGTGGACACATGAACGCAAAAAGTTATTAATTACGACAAGACTTCGCCATGAAGCTGATTTTAGCGGCAAAAAAAAAGAAACGAAATACCATTTGGGAAACTATATTGCGAGAAATTAAAGATGTGGAAAGCTCTTTTCCCTTTTCCCGAGACGATATAACTAGATTGTTTTATTATCTACTTTTGACACATGTTTTATGTTCCTAAACGCCGTTTTCATGCAAAGCTATTTTATGCAAAGCATGGTTGCAATTAAAATCTGCTTTGCATTGCATACACATTTTTTAGAGTTATGCATTGCAAACTTGAGCTTAGGAAGTCGGCCCTTTATTAATTTCGCTGGGATATTCGAATAAATTCTTTCTTCCTTGATTAACCTTTTTCATGTCGTCTAATAACACATACCAAAGTCTTTGGTCCATCGATTTATAATCGAATAGAAGTTTAATTTCGTGTTATGATTGCTTAGTATGTCGGTTGCTGTTCCTATAATTTTCGTGCGGATGATGCCTACTGCGCTATAATACCTAGGATGTCCCGTGAACGCTTTGGTGTCATCCATAAACTTCCAGACTTGCGATCTCCATGAGCGATACAAGTTTTTATCCCCATCAAATTTGGGTACTGCTTTGAACAGCTCCAAATCGATATCTTTGGCGTATGTTATTGTAAGAGGGATTTCTTCGTGTTGTGTAATGGTGGTGATATTGTGGAAGACTGTTTGGTTTTCCTTTACAGTATTAAGCTCCTGTTATAGGGTAGTTACTTGTAAGATTTGTTGTTGGAACTGTTGTGTTTGTGCATCAATTTGTGCTCTTAGCTGTCCTGATTCGGCCATATTTCTGATTTCCTGGCACGTCGTTTGGAAGAATAGCCAGATAGGAATGCTTTTATTCCGCCCTGATCCAGTTTGTTCTGTTTCTGTCACGACAACTTCTTTGGAAGTTGTTAATTTTTTCCCCCTTTTCCAGGAACCGTTTTTGTTTTATTTAGTGTTTAGTTTTTTCAGAAACTGGTTTTTTGTCTTTCTCCAAGACCGTGGATTTTTTATTTTCCTATATTTCGAGGATTTTAGCATTTAGGTGACAAAACGTATTGTCATCCCAGTTGAGGCCCAGTTATTCTGTTTGAATAGAATAGAGTAAAGAAATATGCTGCACAGCCACGTGCTTTCTTTATTAATAGGAATTCAATACTACTTATCTATTGTTAAGGTTGTATAAGAATAGAGTAAAGAAATATGCTGCACAGCCACGTGCTTTCTTTATTAATAGGAATTCAATACTACTTATCTATTGTTAAGGTTGTTTATCAGTCCTTATGCATTGCTTATGTTATTTACTAATACTTATCTATTGTTTGTTTGTGGAAAATTCCGTTTCGGTTGCTGCCTGATACGGTTTGTATCGATAATGCATTCGCTGCATGTTATAACGTGTTATGTGGCGATGTCAGCAGTGGCGTAGTAAACATTGCCCCCCTTGTTTAGATAAAGTGTCCTCACTTTTTACTGTTGTTTATATTTCGTTAGTGAGTTTTATCCTTTTTTTCCTGCTTTATTTTGTAGCATTGGCATATTTTGGCCGAAGAGTACACAAGGAGTACTAGAGTTGCTAGGCTGAGAATGCTATACAATGTGAACTTTACCGGATGTTCTTCTATAGGTATAGTGTATTTGTACATTTTTTGTATATTCCTAAATTTGTAATCTGACTTGGAAGTTAGAATTTTTAGGATCTCTAATTGTTCGTTAGTGTGAGAATGGATTGCGTTTTTTGTTTCTTCTTGATGATTGAGGTATGTTTTATCGTCGATGTTTGTGGATATGTTAAATTGGATAAGTTTCGGTCCTTTAATTGTATATCCATTCCACGTATGTTCTCCATCTGTGATGATATTAGCGTGATATAATACTAATATAGGTTTATTGGTTTCTTGAATGATGTTATATTTAGCTTCCTTATTTTCCAAAAGTGCTATAGTACAATTATCATCTGCCAATTGTTGACATCTATTCATTACTACATAGTTTCTACATTTAGCTACTGTAGTATATTTGTTGTTACATTCAGCAATATGTTTTTCAGTAATTATTTTTCCATGTCTATATATTAGTGGTGTTATACTATACAATTTTCATTTGTTTGTTATAAGTGGATATTTATAAATAGTTATTACGCAGTTTTTGGTATAGGAAAATATGTATATCTGCATATTCTAGTATATTTATTATGGGTGTATCAAATTTTCATTTGTAATTATTTCTTCAATATCATTCAAATTTAAAGTGCCTGAATAAAAATTTCCATTTTTTGCAAAATTGATTGTATTTGTAATGGCTACAAGTTCTTGATAGACTTCGTTTATTACTATTTTTTCTGTTACTGATTTAAGATCTAAGGTTTCTAAGATTTTTTCAAATTGAGAATTTATCTTTTGTTGTTGGTTGTTGTTTTTAATAAGTTCATTGAGTCCTGTCTTAATTTCTATTAGGTCGTCGTGGTCTGGTGTTCCTGTTATAAATTTTAAGATTGAACCTAAGAAATTTAACGTTCTCTTAGCTCTATGTGAAGTTGATATAAGTTGCGTTTATTAATAAAGTTCCTTCCTGACTTTCATCTGTTATGTACCTGTTTCTTATTATTTTTTCGTATGGTGCTAGAATTGTACTCAGGTTAGCTATGTGGTACAAACATTTTGAATTCTCAAATAAAAAGGATGGATCTGTCTCTGTTAGCACATAGTTTTGGTTATTCAAATCAGTTATTTTGTTACTGTTAGCAATTTTCAAAAGTAAGAAAAATATTATTGCGATTCTGCACATTTTGCTTGTTTTCTAATATTGTCTTTGTGTATAACTTTCCCTCTTGCTGTTAAAGTTGTGTCCTCACGATCTTCTTCTACTTTGTGTTTATTATATTTAGCTGCTAATTTATTTCTTCTATCGGTTTTTACGTATATGAAGTCACCTTTTTTGTATGTAATTGTGTGTCTGTTTTTGTTATGATATTGCAGGAGTTTATCCTGTTTGTCGATTAAGATGTTCTTTATCTTGGGGTATTTCTCTCTGTTAAAAACACTTCCTCAGGTTTAAATCCTGTGGTGGAATGAATTGTCCTCTTGTACTGCTTCACGGCGGTAAATAGTTCTTCTCCCGGTGCCGTATGATTTTCCTGTGCTAGAGGTATTGATAGTTCCATTAGTGTACTGTGTATGCGTTCAACTTGAGCACTCGTCGTTGAGTGGTGTACTGGTGTGACTGAGTGTTGTATGTATATGTAGTCTGTCGTATACTGATTTAGTTGTATGTCCATTAAACACATTCTCATTATCTGTCATTAAATATTTCGTGTTAGGGTATATTTGTGTGAGTATTTCTTTAATGTATTTGGCATTATGTGGCAGTTTACTTTATTTGGAAGTTTGCGTAGATAAGAATATTTGGAATATTTACATGTGGAACTAATGTATATGTTATTATTCATGTGGAATATGTCCATTTGTATATATTCGCCTACGTGTGCTGGTATTGGGGTTTTACCTATTGGTTGTTTGTTAGGGTACCTGTCGTACTTATTTTGTAAACATACCTACTTCGCAGTTTATTGCTTCCTTTTTACACATTTCTCGAATAGAAGGCCAAAAATACTGAGTAAGTATTTCCTGTATATTGTTTTTATAATTCCTATGTGCTCTTTTGTGAGTTTGTATGATAACCTGTCTTTGTTCGTTCGTATCAGTTACGTCTTGAAGTTGTGTTTGTGCTACAATAACTTTACATGTGGCGAAAATGGAGTTGATATCGGTTTTGAAATGAAATAAAATTTCTTCATCTAATTTTAGAGCATCTAAATTTAGACCAGGAGTAAGGTCGCATAATTGATTTTTAACTTGAAATTAGGGTATCTTTATTTTTATAATAGATTATATGTCGTGTATTATTGCTAAAGATAGTCTGTGACACAATTTCGTCATTATTTGCGTCGTGAATTGGTATAATTTGGTTGCGGAAAAAGTTTAAAGGTTGTTGGACCCTCTTAAACTGATCCACAGGTGAGCTTTCTGTTGAGTGTTCTGAGCAATCAGTTGTCGTATTTATTTGTTGTCTTGAGAGAGCATCAGCAACTACATTCTGATGTCCTGGTTTGTATACTAGTTTCGCACCATACTCTTCTATTAAATTCTTCCATCTTTTTAGTTTGTTATTTGGATTCTTTTCGGAAATAGAGTAAATTAAAGATTGGTGATCTGTATGGGTTCTTAAATTAGCAATTCCATTTAAGTAATTTCTTAATTTCTGTAAGGCCCATACAATGCCTAGAAGTTCCTCTTCGTTCGTACTGTAATTTTGTTTAGTTTCATTGAGTGTTCGTGATACAAAAGCGATAGGTTGTCTGTTTTGGGACAGCACTGCGCCTATAGCGAAATTGCTGGCATCTGTAGTCAGGTCAAAAAGTTTTGTGAAGTCAGGTCGATAGAGTTCTACTTGAGCTTGAAGCGCATTCTTGATTTTCTCGATAGCTTCTAGAGCTGCCTCACTTAATTTAACTTCTACTTTCGCACTTTTTTTTCTTCTTACTATACCATTGCCGTCGTAAATGTATGGTCAATGGTTTAGTGATTGCTGCAAAATTTTGAATAAACTTCCTGTATGATCTTCCGGAATGATCTAAGTTCTTTTAATCTCTTTGGGATAGGATATTCTTTTATTGTTTGGATTTTCTTGGGGTCCACCGTTATTCTATTGTGTTTTATTATATGTCCTAAGTATTCGGCAGAGTTCTGAAAGAAGTGTGATTTTTCGTTAGAGATTTTCATATTGGTGTCTTATATGCTCAACATGTTCTTCGGGTGAGTAAGAATATATTAACACGTCATCTATGTATATGAATGCAAATTTTCCAATATACTGCCGGAGAATATCATCTACGCATCGTTTGCATTCTTAAGCCAAAATGGCATCCTGATAAATTCATACTTAGCGCCGCTTACCGAAAACGCGGTTTTTTCTCTGTCTGATTCTTTTATTAGTATTTGGTGGAATCCCGATTCCAAATTTATAGTAGAAAATATTTTGGCTTTCCCGAAATTTTTAATAGTAATATAATATTTACGTCTGTGATAGGGTATCTGTCTGATATTGTTTGTGCGTTAATCTTCTGATAATCTACAACCATCCTTCTTTTGTCCTTCCCGTTTTCATCGGTGCCCTTTTATGGGACTGTCCAAATCGGAGAGTTGTATGGACTTTTACTTTTTTGAATTATCTGATTATCGAGATGTCTCTGGATTTCTGTATTCACAAAATTATTATATGACATGGGATAAGGGTACTGTTTAGTCCAAATAGGATCTTCATTATTCGTTCTAATAGTTGCTTGGATAGTTGTGGTAAACGGTAAGTTTTCAATAATTTCGTCATTTTTTCTTATTATTTCCCTAATGTCATCCTCATATTCTGCATTATTTATTGTGTAATTTATTTTTTGTTCATTCTCAACCTTCACAACTTTCTTTTGGTACTTTAAACAGTAGTTGACTAAATTTATTTCTGCTTTTATAGTTCTAAGTCCTGGTTCACCTAGTATCATATCAAATAGTAGCTCATCAAGTAGCTCATCAATCTAAAAAAAAAATGGCAAGTGATGACTATACAAAGTAATAATTTTTTTAGATTTTAATAATGAATATCCGCGAATAGTTTTTGTTTTTATAGGTTTAATAGGCACTGACTTACCAATATTACAGTTGATACTTATATAATTATTTGTTGATCCTTTGTCGACTAAGATTGTAACGGGTGTGCTTGTAAGACCGCACTTTGTTTGAATGCAGGGCAGCCCGTTTATTTGCCTAAAAAACGTACTTTCGCCTTCGTACTGTTCTTCGAGGTGAGATATAGTAGATTCTGCCTCTGTTTGATGCGTTTGATTGATCCTCTGCTGCTTATGTTGATTGAAGTTTTGTGATGATGGATTTCTTTCCCTTTTGAAAGGATTCTCGTATCCCTGTTTGTGTTGAGTAGGACGTAAACACTGCCTATAGTTGTCTATTTCCATAGGTATTGGTTTATTTATACGGTCGTGGTGCGGAGTAAAATTATTGCGTTGCACTGGTATCCCTGGATTATATCTGGGGCGTTCATTTCGTTGAGGGAAGCGTTCTTCTCCTGAGTGACTTCTTGATCGTTGGACATACCTTGACTTAGTTTCAAATTGTTGGTTATGGTTGTCGTGGTAGATTGTGCTGGCAATAGCATATGCATGCTCTAAGTCCTTTGGGTTGTGACTGTACAAGGTTTCACTTGGGTATCTGCTATTCAGTCCCATAATGAAAGTTCGAACGGCTTCTTGGTTAGCATATGTCTTCATAGCTTCGCTGTTTTGTTCATGCGACATTTCAATTTTTGAAAACGCAAGATTAAGTGCTTTATTAATTTCGCTGGGATATTCGAATAAATTCTTTCTACCTTGATTAACTTTTTTCATCTCGTCTAATAACACATACAAAGGTCTTTGGTCCGCAAATGTGTAGTCCAATCGATTTATAATCGAATAGAAGTTTAATTTCGTGTTATGATTGCTTAGTATATCGGTTGCTGTTCCTATAATTTTCGTGCGGATGATGCCTACTGCGCTATAACGCTTGAACGCTTTGGTGTCATCCATAAACTTCCAGACTTGCGATCTCCATGAGCGATACAAGTTTTTATCCCCATCAAATTTGGGTACTGCTTTGAACAGCTCCAAATCGATATCTTTATCGTATGTTATTGTAAGAGGGATTTCTTCGTGTTGTGTAATGGTGGTGATATTGTGGAAGGCTGTTTGGTTTTCCTTTACAGTATTAAGCTCATGTTATAGGGTAGTTACTTGTAAGATTTGTTGTTGGAACTGTTGTGTTTGTGCATCAATTTGTGCTCTTAACTGTGCTGATTCGGCCATATTTCTTGTGTTGTCGCTTCTTTGGCGTCTTAGAAAGGAGGATTCGGATTTCCTGGCACGTCGTTTGGAAGAATAGCCAGATAGGAATGCTTTTATTCCGCCCTGATCCAGTTTGTTCTGTTTCTGTCACGACAACTTCTTCGGAAGTTGTTAATTTTTTTCCCCTTTTCCAGGAACCGTTTTTTTTTATTTAGTGTTTCGTTTTTTCTGATTTTTTGATTTGTCTTTCTTCGAAATGGAAGTGGATTTTTTATTTTCCTATATTTCGAGGATTTTAGCATTTAGGTGACAAAACGTATTGTCATCCCAGTTGAGCCCCAGTTATTCTGTTTGAATAGAATAGAGTAAAGAAATATGCTGCACAGTCACGTGCTTTCTTTATTAATAGGAATTCAATACTGCTCTACATTTTGTATACTTAGGGCTATGTATATTTGCAGTTTAAAATTGTTTATCAGTCCTTATCCATTGCTTATGTTATTTACTAATACTTATCTATTGTTAAGGTTGTTTATCAGTCCTTATGCATTGCTTATGTTATTTACTAATACTTATCTATTGTTTGTTTGTGGAAAATTCCGTTTCGGTTGCTGCCTCATACGGTTTGTATCGATAATGCGCTCGCTGCATGTTATAACGTGTTATGTGGCGACGTCAGCAGTGGCGTAGTAAACATTGCCCCCTTATTTAGATAAAGTGTCCTCACTTTTTACTGTTGTTGTGTTCTAAGGCGGATCAATTCCGCTTCGTATATTTCGTTAGTGAGTTTTCTCCTTCTTTCTTCCTGCTTTATTTTGTTGCATTGGCATATTTTGGCCGAAGAGTACACAAGGAGTACTAGAGTTGCTAGGCTGAGAGTGCTATACAATGTGAACTTTACCGGATGTTCTTTTATAGGTATAGTGTATTTGTACATTTTTTGTATATTCCTAAATTTGTAATCTGACTTGGAAGTTAGAATTTTTAGGATCTCTAATTGTTCGTTAGTGTGAGAACAGATTGCGGTTTTTGTTTCTTCTTGATGATTGAGGAATGTTTTTTCGTCGATGTTTGTGGATATGTTAAATTGGATAAGTTTCGGTCCTTTAATTGTATATCCATTCCACGTATGTTCTCCATCTGTGATGATATTAGCGTGATCT
This sequence comes from Anastrepha obliqua, assembly GCF_027943255.1. Classification (NCBI taxonomy): domain Eukaryota; kingdom Metazoa; phylum Arthropoda; class Insecta; order Diptera; family Tephritidae; genus Anastrepha; species Anastrepha obliqua. The sequence goes on along the minus strand of NC_072897.1, from coordinate 39,207,308 downwards.
AATTCTAATATAGGGTTATGTTTTTCTTGAATGATGTTACATTTAGCTTCCTTATGTTCCAAAAGCGGTATAGTACAATTATCATCTGCCAATTGTTGACATCTATTCATTGCTACATAGTTTCTACATTTAGCTACTGTAGTATATTTGTTGTTACATTCAGCAATATGTTTTTCAGTAATTATTTTTCCATGTCTATACATTAGTGGTGTTATGTTATACAATTTACATTTGTTTGTTATAAGTGGATATTTATAAATAGTTATTACGCAGTTTTGGTATAGGATAATATGTATATCTGCATATTCTAGTATATATATTATGGGTGTATCAAATTTTCATTTGTAATTATTTCTTCAATATCATTCAAATTTAAAGTTCCTGAATAAAAATTTCCATTTTTTGCAAAATTGATTGTATTTGTGATGGCTACAAGTTCTTGATAGACTTCGTTTATTACTATTTTTTCTGTTACTGATTTAAGATCTAAGGTTTCTAAGATTTTTTCAAATTGAGAATTTATCTTTTGTTGTTGGTTGTTGTTTTTAATAAGTTCATTGAGTCCTGTCTTAATTTCTATTAGGTCGTCGTGGTCTGGTGTTCCTGTTATAAATTTTAAGATTGAACCTAAGAAATTTAACGTTCTCTTAGCTCTATGTGAAGTTGATATAAGTTGCGTTTATTAATAAAGTTTCTTCCTGATTTTCATCTGTTATGTACCTGTTTCTTATTATTTTTTCGTATGGTGCTAGAATTGTACTCAGGTTAGCTATGTGGTACAAATATTTTGAATTCTCAAATAAAAAGGATGGATCTGTCTCTGTTAGCACATAGTTTTGGTTATTCAAATCAGTTATTTTGTCACTGTTAGCAATTTTCAAAAGTAAGAAAAATATTATTGCGATTCTGCACATTTTGCTTGTTTTCTAATATTGTCTTTGTGTATAACTTTCCCTCTTGCTGTTAAAGTTGTGTCCTCACGATCTTCTTCTACTTTGTGTTTATTATATTTAGCTGCTAATTTACTTCTTCTATCGGTTTTTACGTATATGAAGTCACCTTTTTTGTATGTAATTGTGTGTCTGTTTTTGTTATGATATTGCAAGAGTTTATCCTGTTTGTCGATTAAGATGTTCTTTATCTTGGGGCATTTCTCTCTGTTAAAAACACTTCCTCAGGTTTAAATCCTGTGGTGGAATGAATCGTCCTCTTGTACTGCTTCACGGCGGTAAATAGTTCTTCTCCCGGTGCCGTATGATTTTCCTGTGCTAGAGGTATTGATAGTTCCATTAGTGTACTGTGTATGCGTTCAACTTGAGCACTCGTCGTTGAGTGGTGTACTGGTGTGACTGAGTGTTGTATAAGTTAAGGCATGATACCGAAACCTACGAAAGCAACAGCATTTTGTTGCAAAACCTCACATACCCTACCGCTCTTTCTATCACCCCAGTGCTGACATCTAAGCTCAGTCGATGCAGCCCAACACCAACAAGCATGATGATCACTACCTGCGCTCACCTTAGCAACAGCATGCCGGTCAGGCAGCGCAAATAGAAAGACTCTCGCCTGGCTTCACAAAACAACCCGCTGCATAACAACAAACAGTGATCACTGCTTGCGCTTGGCTTGGCAACAGGATGTTAGGCAGGCAGACCAAAACACAACAATTGTTGTCTGGCCCAACTAACCACCGACTGCATAGCAACACAACATGCGTGAGCCTAGCATGCAGATCAACTGCATGACAACAGCTCGATCAATGCATTGCGCCTGGGATAAAAAGGGATAAAAATCGATTTTTTTTTTTGCATGTTATTGTAGTAAAACATTTCAAAAATACCGTGTTAAAATTTTAAGTCAATCCGAGCAAAACTTTTTAAGTTATAGAGCATAAAGCCGAGCCGCCTCAAACATCTGCCGAGACGCAGCAGTTGCGCGCGTAGTCCGTTACAAACTTTAAACGCGGTTTTCTCGAACCTTTTTTTTTAAAGTGCGTAGTCATTGGCATTTGTCCAGTCCTTATGCATTGCTTATGTTATTTACTAATACTTATCTATTGTTTGTTTGTGGAAAATTCCGTTTCGGTTGCTGCCTGATACGGTTTGTATCGATAATGCATTCGCTGCATATTATAACGTGTTATGTGGCGACGTCAGCAGTGGCATAGTAAACATTGCCCCCCTTGTTTAGATAAAGTGTCCTCACTTTTTACTGTTGTTGTGTTCTAAGGCGGATCAATTCCGCTTCGTATATTTCGTTAGTGAGTTTTCTCCTTTTTTTCCTGCTTTATTTTGTAGCATTGGCATATTTTGGCCGAAGAGTACACAAGGAGTACTAGAGTTGCTAGGCTGAGAATGCTATACAATGTGAACTTTACCGGATGTTCTTCTACAGGTATAGTGTATTTGTACATTTTTTGTATATTCCTAAATTTGTAATCTGACTCGGAAGTTAGAATTTTTAGGATCTCTAATTGTTCGTTAGTGTGAGAATGGATTGAGTTTTTTGTTTCTTCTTGATGATTGAGGTATGTTTTTTCGTCGATGTTTGTGGATATGTTAAATTGGATAAGTTTCGGTCCTTTAATTGTATATCCGTTCCTCGTATGTTCTCCATCTGTGATGATATTAGCGTGATATAATACTAATATAGGTTTATTGTTTTCTTGAATGATGTTATATTTAGCTTCCTTATTTTCCAAAAGTGCTATAGTACAATTATCATCTGCCAATTGTTGACATCTATTCATTACTACATAGTTTCTACATTTAGCTACTGTAGTATATTTGTTGTTACATTCAGCAATATGTTTTTCAGTAATTATTTTTCCATGTCTATACATTAGTGGTGTTATATTATACAATTTACATTTGTTTGTTATAAGTAGATATTTATAAATAGTTATTACGCAGTTTTGGTATAGGCAAATATGTATATCTGCATATTCTAGTATATATATTATGGGTGTATCAAATTTTCATTTGTAATTATTTCTTCAATATCATTCAAATTTAAAGTTCCTGAATAAAAATTTCCATTTTTTGCAAAATTGATTGTATTTGTGATGGCTACAAGTTCTTGATAGACTTCGTTTATTACTATTTTTTCTGTTACTGATTTAAGATCTAAGGTTTCTAAGATTTTTTCAAATTGAGAATTTATCTTTTGTTGTTGGTTGTTGTTTTTAATAAGTTCATTGAGTCCTGTCTTAATTTCTATTAGGTCGTCGTGGTCTGGTGTTCCTGTTATAAATTTTAAGATTGAACCTAAGAAATTTAACGTTCTCTTAGCTCTATGTGAAGTTGATATAAGTTGCGTTTATTAATAAAGTTTCTTCCTGATTTTCATCTGTTATGTACCTGTTTCTTATTATTTTTTCGTATGGTGCTAGAATTGTACTCAGGTTAGCTATGTGGTACAAATATTTTGAATTCTCAAATAAAAAGGATGGATCTGTCTCTGTTAGCACATAGTTTTGGTTATTCAAATCAGTTATTTTGTCACTGTTAGCAATTTTCAAAAGTAAGAAAAATATTATTGCGATTCTGCACATTTTGCTTGTTTTCTAATATTGTCTTTGTGTATAACTTTCCCTCTTGCTGTTAAAGTTGTGTCCTCACGATCTTCTTCTACTTTGTGTTTATTATATTTAGCTGCTAATTTACTTCTTCTATCGGTTTTTACGTATATGAAGTCACCTTTTTTGTATGTAATTGTGTGTCTGTTTTTGTTATGATATTGCAAGAGTTTATCCTGTTTGTCGATTAAGATGTTCTTTATCTTGGGGCATTTCTCTCTGTTAAAAACACTTCCTCAGGTTTAAATCCTGTGGTGGAATGAATCGTCCTCTTGTACTGCTTCACGGCGGTAAATAGTTCTTCTCCCGGTGCCGTATGATTTTCCTGTGCTAGAGGTATTGATAGTTCCATTAGTGTACTGTGTATGCGTTCAACTTGAGCACTCGTCGTTGAGTGGTGTACTGGTGTGACTGAGTGTTGTATAAGTTAAGGCATGATACCGAAACCTACGAAAGCAACAGCATTTTGTTGCAAAACCTCACATACCCTACCGCTCTTTCTATCACCCCAGTGCTGACATCTAAGCTCAGTCGATGCAGCCCAACACCAACAAGCATGATGATCACTACCTGCGCTCACCTTAGCAACAGCATGCCGGTCAGGCAGCGCAAATAGAAAGACTCTCGCCTGGCTTCACAAAACAACCCGCTGCATAACAACAAACAGTGATCACTGCTTGCGCTTGGCTTGGCAACAGGATGTTAGGCAGGCAGACCAAAACACAACAATTGTTGTCTGGCCCAACTAACCACCGACTGCATAGCAACACAACATGCGTGAGCCTAGCATGCAGATCAACTGCATGACAACAGCTCGATCAATGCATTGCGCCTGGGATAAAAAGGGATAAAAATCGATTTTTTTTTTGCATGTTATTGTAGTAAAACATTTCAAAAATACCGTGTTAAAATTTTAAGTCAATCCGAGCAAAACTTTTTAAGTTATAGAGCATAAAGCCGAGCCGCCTCAAACATCTGCCGAGACGCAGCAGTTGCGCGCGTAGTCCGTTACAAACTTTAAACGCGGTTTTCTCGAACCTTTTTTTTTAAAGTGCGTAGTCATTGGCATTTGTCCAGTCCTTATGCATTGCTTATGTTATTTACTAATACTTATCTATTGTTTGTTTGTGGAAAATTCCGTTTCGGTTGCTGCCTGATACGGTTTGTATCGATAATGCATTCGCTGCATGTTATAACGTGTTATGTGGCGATGTCAGCAGTGGCGTAGTAAACATTGCCCCCTTATTTAGATAAAGTGTCCTCACTTTTTACTGTTGTTGTGTTCTAAGGCGGATCAATTCCGCTTCGTATATTTCGTTAGTGAGTTTTCTCCTTTTTTTCCTGCTTTATTTTGTAGCATTGGCATATTTTGGCCGAAGAGTACACAAGGAGTACTAGAGTTGCTAGGCTGAGAATGCTATACAATGTGAACTTTACCGGATGTTCTTCTACAGGTATAGTGTATTTGTACATTTTTTGTATATTCCTAAATTTGTAATCTGACTCGGAAGTTAGAATTTTTAGGATCTCTAATTGTTCGTTAGTGTGAGAATGGATTGAGTTTTTTGTTTCTTCTTGATGATTGAGGTATGTTTTTTCGTCGATGTTTGTGGATATGTTAAATTGGATAAGTTTCGGTCCTTTAATTGTATATCCGTTCCTCGTATGTTCTCCATCTGTGATGATATTAGCGTGATATAATACTAATATAGGTTTATTGTTTTCTTGAATGATGTTATATTTAGCTTCCTTATTTTCCAAAAGTGCTATAGTACAATTATCATCTGCCAATTGTTGACATCTATTCATTACTACATAGTTTCTACATTTAGCTACTGTAGTATATTTGTTGTTACATTCAGCAATATGTTTTTCAGTAATTATTTTTCCATGTCTATACATTAGTGGTGTTATATTATACAATTTACATTTGTTTGTTATAAGTAGATATTTATAAATAGTTATTACGCAGTTTTGGTATAGGCAAATATGTATATCTGCATATTCTAGTATATATATTATGGGTGTATCAAATTTTCATTTGTAATTATTTCTTCAATATCATTCAAATTTAAAGTTCCTGAATAAAAATTTCCATTTTTTGCAAAATTGATTGTATTTGTGATGGCTACAAGTTCTTGATAGACTTCGTTTATTACTATTTTTTCTGTTACTGATTTAAGATCTAAGGTTTCTAAGATTTTTTCAAATTGAGAATTTATCTTTTGTTGTTGGTTGTTGTTTTTAATAAGTTCATTGAGTCCTGTCTTAATTTCTATTAGGTCGTCGTGGTCTGGTGTTCCTGTTATAAATTTTAAGATTGAACCTAAGAAATTTAACGTTCTCTTAGCTCTATGTGAAGTTGATATAAGTTGCGTTTATTAATAAAGTTTCTTCCTGATTTTCATCTGTTATGTACCTGTTTCTTATTATTTTTTCGTATGGTGCTAGAATTGTACTCAGGTTAGCTATGTGGTACAAATATTTTGAATTCTCAAATAAAAAGGATGGATCTGTCTCTGTTAGCACATAGTTTTGGTTATTCAAATCAGTTATTTTGTCACTGTTAGCAATTTTCAAAAGTAAGAAAAATATTATTGCGATTCTGCACATTTTGCTTGTTTTCTAATATTGTCTTTGTGTATAACTTTCCCTCTTGCTGTTAAAGTTGTGTCCTCACGATCTTCTTCTACTTTGTGTTTATTATATTTAGCTGCTAATTTACTTCTTCTATCGGTTTTTACGTATATGAAGTCACCTTTTTTGTATGTAATTGTGTGTCTGTTTTTGTTATGATATTGCAAGAGTTTATCCTGTTTGTCGATTAAGATGTTCTTTATCTTGGGGCATTTCTCTCTGTTAAAAACACTTCCTCAGGTTTAAATCCTGTGGTGGAATGAATCGTCCTCTTGTACTGCTTCACGGCGGTAAATAGTTCTTCTCCCGGTGCCGTATGATTTTCCTGTGCTAGAGGTATTGATAGTTCCATTAGTGTACTGTGTATGCGTTCAACTTGAGCACTCGTCGTTGAGTGGTGTACTGGTGTGACTGAGTGTTGTATAAGTTAAGGCATGATACCGAAACCTACGAAAGCAACAGCATTTTGTTGCAAAACCTCACATACCCTACCGCTCTTTCTATCACCCCAGTGCTGACATCTAAGCTCAGTCGATGCAGCCCAACACCAACAAGCATGATGATCACTACCTGCGCTCACCTTAGCAACAGCATGCCGGTCAGGCAGCGCAAATAGAAAGACTCTCGCCTGGCTTCACAAAACAACCCGCTGCATAACAACAAACAGTGATCACTGCTTGCGCTTGGCTTGGCAACAGGATGTTAGGCAGGCAGACCAAAACACAACAATTGTTGTCTGGCCCAACTAACCACCGACTGCATAGCAACACAACATGCGTGAGCCTAGCATGCAGATCAACTGCATGACAACAGCTCGATCAATGCATTGCGCCTGGGATAAAAAGGGATAAAAATCGATTTTTTTTTTGCATGTTATTGTAGTAAAACATTTCAAAAATACCGTGTTAAAATTTTAAGTCAATCCGAGCAAAACTTTTTAAGTTATAGAGCATAAAGCCGAGCCGCCTCAAACATCTGCCGAGACGCAGCAGTTGCGCGCGTAGTCCGTTACAAACTTTAAACGCGGTTTTCTCGAACCTTTTTTTTTAAAGTGCGTAGTCATTGGCATTTGAAAACTACTTAACCGATCCTTTTGAAATTTTGCACACATATTTTACATATAAAAAACCTCCCCCCAACGTTTTTTTTCGCCATTTTTTTTATATTAAGGTGGTTTTACACCTACAAAGTGGCGGCATTTTTTCGTCAAAAATCACTGTTTATTTCAAACGACCACCAAATGGCTGAAAATGAAAATACATCGTCAAAATAAACGTTGGGGGAAGTTTAACTCATACTTTAACTAAATTATTCGATTTTTTTGATTTCAGATGATTCTACGCTGAGATATGCTGACTACTGCAAAATGTATTTTTGAAAAGACGTCTACGTAAATGTGCTCTCATTCGCTCATTTTGCAATATTTTTACATGAACATTTTATCAAATATTCTTGAAATGTTACTTTATAATATGCAAGAACTTTTAATAAACTTACTTGAACCGTTTCGGTACAATAAATTCATGAAAAAAGTGTTTTTTTTAGCGTTTATCCCTTACCCTCCCCTTAAAGTAAAATAATAAAGTTAATAAGTACTATTTAATTGAAACAAAGTGTTGTTTTATTTTATAAGCAATATGACTTGCTTAACTGGCGCCCAACTTAAGTAGAATCCAGTGTCCTGTGAAAAAATAAATATCCTCGTAAAGAAAGGATAATGACTGGTTAAAACCATAATCTAAAAAAAAAAAACCTTTTATAAATGTGTAAGAAAACAAGGATAATAAAAACTATGGAAAAAGAAAAATAAAAAATTGATTAGTGCTTAAATAAAACTGAATTGAAGTGCTAGAAATAAAAGAAACAAACTATCCTTTCAAAAAAAAAAAAAAAAACACAGAAAAAAATTGTGACTAAATTTGAACCTGTTAAAAAAAAAAAACAAAAAAACTTTCCTCAAGTGATGGGAACAGATGCGAGTGCTTGAAGAATATTACAAAAACACAAAAAAAAAACAGCATTCAGAAACGAAGGCATAAAATATGATAAATGATAAATGCGATACCCAAACAGCAAACAATGACAGATGTTGAAGCAAAAAATACCAGCAAAAACAAATCAAATTAAATAAAAATCACAGCAAGACGAAGCGGCAAAAGGCAGGCAAGAAAATATTATACAAATCAGCATTATTATGAAGCGATTGCCGGTAATTGTGTGAAAACTCAAAGCAAAGAAAATAGTTCTGTAATTCTCCCAACTACGGAGAACTGATGAGTAAGTAAATTAAGAAAATATAAAAATAAGAGGAAAAATAGGAGGAAAAAGTAAAAATTAAGATAAAATTAAAAATAGAATATAAATAAAAAATAAAACTTACAAATACATACAAACATGCATACGTTTATTAAGAGACAAAGTAATGGAAATAAGTAAAAACAAATAAAAAAATATTTACATGTAATTTTTGTGCACTCATGAGAATGAAAACTCACTAGAACTCACAAGCAACAGAGGAGATAGAAAGTATAGTTTAAAGGAAAACACCACTCAACAAAATCTTGGCTATCAGAAGTCTAGTAAGTATTGTAATTAAAAAAAAACATAATTAGAGTAGGTCGTTTGCTTAAAAAAAATATTTTGTATTATTGAAAATAAAATTATAAATAATAAATAAACATTAAAAATGGATAGAACTGCAGTGGCTAGTCTGTTAGAGTCGACAGTAGAAGTGGTTGAGCAGAATTTTAGGGAACAATTAGCAGAGCTAAAACGAGAGTTTCAAAGTATTTTACCCAAAAAAATAGAAGTTCTTAAGCCCGTTACTATTGTCCAAGGTGTGCAAAGTACTCACTCGGACCTTAATTTGATAAAGTCTCTACCTGAATTTAGGGGTAAAATTTCAGAATACACAGCTTGGAGAGAAGCAGCTAGGTTCGCGATAAGCTATTATACCGAGGGCTCAGAGCCTTATTATATTGCCATGGGTATTTTGCGTAACAAAATAACCTCAGCAGCTAATGAAAATCTTAGCGCTTTTAACACACCATTAAACTTTAAAGCTATTGTAAGTAAATTAGATCAACTTTATGCAGATAAACGACCACTCCACATATTAGAGAACCAACTAAACACCCTCAGGCAGGGAAAAATGTCTATTAATGGATATTATGATGCAGTTGATAGGCAACTAACATTGATTTTAAATAAAAATATAATGACCTATAGCAGCAATGAGCAACTCGTTCATGCATTTAATGCTAAGGCTAAGGAAAATGCTTTAAGAGTTTTCATTTCTGGCCTTAAACGCCCACTCTGCGATACCATGATCGCGAAAGGTATGAGTTTGCACATATATATGCCTCAGGCATATTGCCACAAGCTTTCCAGAGCGCTCCATTGTTTAACACTGTGCCGCAACCGAATCGAGCTAACAGTCCAGCGCAATATCCTGTCCCTATGGAAGTAGATCGGGGAACCTCTCTACTTAGACAAATCCCCCAAACTCGAACTAATCCCTCCGACCGATTCAACCGTCAACAAATATTCCAACAGGGAAATAGTTCTAATTTCCCAAATCCTTATCAGCAGCGGTCACGGCAACAAGCCAATAATTTTTTCCAACCACAACAACAGTATAGGATACCTCATACTAATCACACCCCCACTCAAACACCCTTGCAACGGCAACTACAACAACAATATAAGAGACCTTACACCCGTACAAATAACACCTCCACTCAAGCGCCCATTCAAAAACTCCAGCGTATCAACGCTATGGGAAACGAGCCATATTCTACCGAAATGGACGAATATGAGGACCCCTTTTTAAACGAACCACCGTACTCCGAAATGGGAGACACCGAGTTACCAGATGAGGTCAATGTTTTAGGCTAAGGTCGAACTTGCCCTTCATTACCCGAACCTTACCAAATGGACAAGTTCTTAAAATTTTAATAGATACAGGAACATCAAAAAATTACATTAAAAGACATAGTTTTTTAAAAGGCATAACTCAAATAAATTCAACTAAGATCCATAAATGGTGTGAATAAAATTTCTGAGAAATGCAAAGTAAGTATTTTAGGATCTACTGCTACTTTTTTTATACTTCCAAAACTAGATACTTTCGATGGAATCATTGGGTATGATTTGTTGAAAGGTGTCGAGGCAAAAATTGACACTAAGGTTGGTCTCATTTTCCACAAAAACGGAAAAGAGAAGCTTAACTTTTTTCAGTGCCAATAAGTTAACACGGCCCAAACTAAACCAATTGAAGTACCCTGTAGTATCGAAGAATTAAAGCAACGCAATTTTAATGCATTTGCAAATCCCGATAGAGCTCTCCCATATAATACAAATGTTATAGCAACAATAGACACATTAATTGATAGGCCAATTTACTCAAGAAGCTACCCATACCCAATATCAGTAGGAAACTTTGTTAATAATGAAATAGAATCTCTGCTTAAAGACGGCATAACAAGAAAGTCCTATTCACCCTACAACTCACCTGTCCATGTAGTCTCAAAGAAAGGTTTAGATGACGACGGAAATCCAAATTTAAGAATGGTTATCGATTTCCGGAAGCTAAACGAGCATACTACTTCCGACAAATATCCCATTCCCGATACCACAGTGACACTTTCAAAATTAGGCAAGTCCAAACTATTCACAACTCTAGACCTTAAGTCCGGGTTTCACCAAATTTGTCTTCTAGAGAAAGATAGGTGCAAAACTGCATTCAGCGTAAACAACGGCTAATATGAGTTTTGTCGTTTGCCCTTTGGTTTGAAAAATGCACCGAGCATATTTCAAAGAGCAATCGATGATATATTGCGCGACGACATTGGGAAAATATGTCACGTTTACGTTGATGATATCATCATTTTTTCACCTGATGAAAAGTCACATTTTAAGCACGTTGACTCTATATTGAAAAAAATTGAGCAAGCAGGAATGCGGGTATCGTTAGAAAAATCGAAATTTTTTAAAAGTGAGGTCGAGTTTTTAGGTTTCACAGTCTCTCATAAAGGAATCCAAACATGTCCTAGCAAAGTAGAAGCTATCCTTAGTTACCAACAGCCAAAGTCGTTAAGATCTTTGCGGTCCTTTTTGGGTCTTTCCGGTTATTACCGTAGGTTTATTAAGGACTATGCGCATATTTCAAAACCTCTCACGAAATATTTAAGAGGCGACAATGGCCATGTTAGCAGTCGTCAGTCCAAAAAAGTGAATATTTCCCTTGATGATGAAGCAGTCAAGGCCTTCAATAAATTAAAATCTATTCTGGCTTCGGAAGATGTCCTTCTTCAACATCCAGACTACTCTAAGCCATTTGAGATAACAACGGACGCCTCATCCGTAGCCCTAGGAGCCGTACTTTCCCAAAACGGCAAACCCATAACCATGATATCTCGCACGTTGTCTAAGGCTGAAGAGAATTATGCTACAAACGAACGCGAACTCTTAGCGATAGTTTGGGCATTCCAAAAGTTAAGACATTACCTATACGGTATTAAAAATATACATATTTTCACTGATCATCAGCCCCTTACATTCGCTATGTCAGATAAAAATCCAAATTCCAAAATTAAAAGATGGACTGCATTCATAAATTCTTTCGCACCGAAATATTTTTACAAACCCGGCAAAGAAAACAAAGTAGCTGACGCACTTTCTCGACAATATATTCACAACCTTGATGACTCAGATGATACTGCTCATAGTATAATTTCCCTTTCTAATACAATTAAAACCATCAAAAATCCTGTAAACCAATTTAAAGCTCAATTAGTTCTATTACCATCCGAATTTAACAGCAAATCTACCAAAATTTTATTTCAAAAACTACTTAGGCATACCGTACATTTTAAAACTGCGGAGTATCTTTTTCAAACTATCCGGAAAAAGTCAACCCAAATGTAGTTAATGGAATCTGTTGCGACCTCGAAACCTTAGCTAGAGTTCAATCTCTTCTCTTGTCCAACTTCCCAGGAGTAAGATTTATCCATACGGAAAAATTGGTAATAGACCTAATAAAAAGAGAAGATCAAATTGAAGCTGCTACTATGGAGCATAACAGAGCCCATCGTTCAACCCCAGAGAACTATAAGCAGTTGATATCCGAATATTTTTTCCCAGATATTAAGAAAACCAATATAGGGCAAACACCAATTCCAGAATATCCCGGTCAGATCCTCCATGTGGATATATTCTCTGTTGAGAAATTTCACTTTTTTACCTGCATAGACAAATTTTCCAAATTTACCAACGGCTTTATTAATAGAACTATTAATAACTAATAAGTTCAAAAAAACTAAAACAATTGTGTCGGACAATGAAAAATCCCTTCAGTCTAACACAATATCTAATATGTTAAAATATCATTTTAATATTGAGCAATTTTTCATACCAGCCTTACACAGTAACAGTAATGGCCAAATCGAAAGAGCGCATTCAACGCTTACAGAAATCGCTAGATGCATAAAAGCCGAACAAAATATTACAGATACCCAAGAACTAATTTTACTTGCCACATATAAATATAATAACTCCATACATTCTACTGTAAATGCAAAACCTTTAGATATTATTAATCATTTTACTAAAGATCACCTTGAATCAGTAAAAGCAGCACTTACTGCTGCACAAGATAGTATTGTTAAAAAATCTAATAATAGTCAAAAAACCTATCAGGAAGGCGAAAAAGTATATGTTCGTCGTAATAAGCGTTTAGGAAATAAATTAAATAAGGTGTACGTTGAAAATGTCGTACAAAAAGATTTAGGTACGACTGTCTTGATAAATGGTAGAAAGGTCCATAAAGATAACACAGTCCTGCGAGGGTGAATTTCTAGAATGGCTGTACTTGTTTCTTGTAGTTTTTTATGCGCTGAAAACGAATCTGACCTTCAAAATGCTCCATCACGTCAGGATTTTTGGTAAATGAAGCCTAAAAGGTCAAAAAATGGCCATTTTAGCCATTTTTCATAATTTTTTTTGGGATAGAAAATTTTTTTTGAAGTGAAACTTCTTTTGTCTCGAAGGATGAAACGCTGTGAGGAGTAAAACCATAGCGTTTCATCGATATGTGACGCTACGCCAGCGCCATCTGTTAAAAGCGTGGCGTGGATGAAACGCTGTGAGGAGTAAAACTACGCTAAACTACGTAAAACTCACGCTATGCCAGCGCCATCTGTTAAAAGACTGGCGTGGCGTGTCGTCGTGAATGTAATGCGGTCGTTTATTATTGCATTCTTATCGAATGTAATTTGTAAATATGACATTTGATTGACGGCCGCCGTAGCCGAGTGGGTTGGTGCGTGATCACCATTCGGAATTCACAGAGAGGTCGTTGGTTCGAATCTCGGTGAAAGCAAAATTAATGAAAACATTTTTCTAATAGCGGTCGCCCCTCGGCAGGCAATGGCAAACCTCCGAGTGTATTTCTGCCATGAAAAAAATCTGCTCATAAACATATCATAAAACAAAATGAAATAAATGCATAAAAAAAAAAAAAAAAAAAATTTTCTTGTGATTCGAACCAAGGATTTCGGATCGGAAGCCCACATTGCTAGCCGCTGGGCTATCGCGCTGTGCTGTCGCCGCAAAATAATGTATCATAAATCTGTTTACCATACCAAAGACCATACACTTTGCGAACGCATTTCGGTGGAAACAGTTGACAGTTATCCCAAACACAATATTATATTAGTAACGCGAGACGCGTCATAGAGTGTGTGTGTAGTTTTGAGCAAATCTTACAAACATATTTTGTTTTGTTGATTGATTTCTGTTAAATATGGCATCAAATCAACAAAAACGGAAACCGAAAACAGGTGCTGAACGGCAACGTGAGTATTTGGAGCGTAAAAAATTAAGAGCTACTGTTGAACACCGTGACAGTGAATCCTCCGGTTGTACGATAAGTGATAATTTGTAGTACCAACAACAAGATGCGGAACTACCATTGATGCAGTATTTCATCGATACCTTGATAGATTAGAATGTAGATCATTTTTTACGTATTTCAGTTACCATAAAGCCCTTGTTTCATTTTTGGAAAACGAATCCAATAATGATAATGACAATGCCGAGAACCAAATGTAATTGAGTACAATAAATTCATTTCTTTTTATATTAAAATAAATAAATAATTCTGTTTAATAAAATTCCATTCCATGCTTTCCATGACTTCTGCATGCATTATATTGAAATAATAGTTAAATTATTGATTTGTTGATAAAAGAAGTTTCACTTCAATCGTGCGGGTTCCGTGAACTACCACACACTTTCTTTTTTTTCAATTTTCGACGAAAAAGTCGCATAGTACAACTCTTTAGCTTTAAAACCCATTTTTTTAAATTATTGTACGATTTTTAAAAAAAAAGTTATGACATTTTGAAATTAACAGTTTCAGTTACGTATACATTGGGTTTAACGTCTACTATGCGACCTTTTCGTCGAAAATTGAAAAAAAAAATTTTCTATCCCAAAAAAAATTATGAAAAATGGCTAAAATGACCATTTTTTGACCTTTTAGGCTTCATTTACCAAAAATCCTGACGTGATGGAGCATTTTGAAGGTCAGATTCGTTTTCAGCGCATAAAAAACTACAAGAAACAAGTACAGCCCTTCTAGAAACTGAAAAAAGTTAAATTTCGCAGGCCTGTGTAATTTAAGATAACTTCCGTTAATCTGTTTACTAAAGGAAAAATCCTGAAAAATATCAACGACTTCTATTGTTCGCACCAAAACTAGCTTAAGATAAAATTATTTTCGATTGAAGCATATTTTGTTATAATTTTACCATTAAAGTGTAATATCAGTTTTTTTTTGAATTTTTGTCTAAATTACTTAATTCCAAAAATCAGAAAATTTCATCACATCAATGTTAAAATAAAAAAAATACGAAGGAAATAATTAAAAAAAAAGAAACGTACATATGTATACGGTAATTATAAATTCCTCATCATAATTTTTCAAAACATAAAGTTGTTAAAATATAAAACTATTTAGTCTTATTGCCCAAGATTAAATAAAAATTTTTTTCTGTAAATTCTACTCTTTTAAGAAATAGTTGTAAGCTTTAGATTTAGCCTAACATACATATGTATTTATTATTTTGTCGGATCATTGACGCTCCGCACTTAAGAAGGGGAGGAGTTAAGGCATGATACCGAAACCTACGAAAGCAACAGCATTTCGTTACAAAACCTCACATACCCTACCGCTCTTTCTATCACCCCAGTGCTGACATCTAAGCTCAGTCGATGCAGCCCAACACCAACAAGCATGATGATCACTACCTGCGCTCACCTTAGCAACAGCATGCCGGTCAGGCAGCGCAAATAGAAAGACTCTCGCCTGGCTTCACAAAACAACCCGCTGCATAACAACAAACAGTGATCACTGCTTGCGCTTGGCTTGGCAACAGGATGTTAGGCAGGCAGACCAAAACACAACAATTGTTGTCTGGCCCAACTAACCACCGACTGCATAGCAACACAACATGCGTGAGCCTAGCATGCAGATCAACTGCATGACAACAGCTCGATCAATGCATTGCGCCTGCCCTAGCAGCGTCGTGTTGAGTAGGTAGCCCATAACACAACGGTGCTTGCCTGCTTGAGTGAACCACCGATTGCATAGCAACGCATCGTTGACATGCTTGGTAGGCAGGCCAGCGGTACCACTTGTCATGCGCATGCAACAACACAATTGTGTTGCTAGCGGTAGAGTCCAAGCGACCTTTTTCGCGCAACAACACTTACAGGTGATTACCACTGATCGCGAGGGTATAAAAGGCGGTATCATTGCCTGTCGAAGTTCAGTTCTTGTTACGCTGCAGAAGTTGCAAAGTTAAATAATAAATAAAGTTAATTGAAACAAATGTTAAAGTAAAATAATAAAGCTAATAAGTACTATTTAATTGAAACAAAGTGTTGTTTTATTTTATAAGCAATATGACTTGCTTAACTTATATGTAGTCTGTCGTATACTGATTTAGTTGTATGTCCATTAAACACATTCTCATTATCTGTCATTAAATATTTCGTGTTAGGGTATATTTGTGTGAGTATTTCTTTAATGTATTTGGCATTATGTGGCAGTTTACTTTATTTGGAAGTTTGCGTTCATAAGAATATTTGGAATATTTACATGTGGAAGTAATGTACATGTTATTATTCATGTGGAATATGTCCATTTGTATATATTCGCCTACGTGTGTTGGTATTGGGGTTTTACCTATTGGTTGTTTGTCGTATTTATTTTGTAAACATACCTACTTCGCAGTTTATTGCTTCCTTTTTACACATTTCTCGAATAGAAGGCCAAAAATACTGAGTAAGTATTTCCTGTATATTGTTTTTATAATTCCTATGTGCTCTTTTGTGAGTTTGTATGATAATCTGTCTTTGTTCGTTCGGATCAGTTACGTCTTGAAGTTGTGTTTGTGCTACAACATTTTTACATATGGCGAAAATGGAGTTGATATCGTTTGTGAAATGAAATAAAATTTCTTCATCTAATTTTAGAGCATCTAAATTTAGACCAGGAGTAAGGTCGCATAATTGATTTTTAACTTGAAAGACAGTCTGTGACACAATTTCGTCTTTATTTGTGTCGTGAATTGGTATAATTTTGTTGCGGAAAAAGTTTAAAGGTTGTTGGACCCTCTTAAACTGATCCACAGGTGAGCTTTCTGTTGAATGTTCTGAGCAATCAGTTGTCGTATTTATTTGTTGTCTTGAGAGAGCATCAGCAACTACATTCTGATGTCCTGGTTTGTATACTAGTTTCGCACCATACTCTTCTATTAAATTCTTCCATTTTTTTAGTTTGTTATTTGGATTCTTTTCGGAAATAGAGTAAATTAAAGATTGGTGATCTGTATGGACTGTTAAATTAGCAATTCCCTTTAAGTAATTTCTTAATTTCTGTAGGGCCCATACAATGGCTAGAAGTTCCTTTTCGTTCGTACTGTAATTTTTTTAGTTTCATTGAGTGTTCGTGATACAAAAGCGATAGGTTGTCTGTTTTGGGACAGCACTGCGCCTATAGCGAAATTGCTGGCATCTGTAGTCAGGTCAAAAGGTTTCGTGAAGTCAGGTCGATAGAGTTCTACTTGAGCTTGAAGCGCATTCTTGATTTTCTCGATAGCTTCTAGAGCTGTCTCATTTAATTTAACTTCTACTTTCGCACTTTTGTTTCTTCTTACTATACCATTGTCGCCGTAAATGTATGGTCAATGGTTTAGTGAATGCTGGAATGATCTAAGTTTTTTTAATGTCTTTGGGATAGGATATTCTTTTATTGTTCGGATTTTCTTGGGGTCCACCGTTATTCTATTGTGTTTTATTATATGTCCTAAGTATTCGACAGAATTCTGAAAGAAGTGTGATTTTTCGTTAGAGATTTTCATATTGGCGTCATGCAAAGCGTCTACATTAGTTCTTATATGCTCAACATGTTCTTCGGGTGAGAAAGAATATATTAACACGTCATCTACGCATCGTTGAAATATTGAGAGTGCATTCTTAAGCCAAAATGGCATCCTGATAAATTCATACTTAGCGCCGTTTACCGAAAATGCGGTTTTCTCTCTGTCTGATTCTTTTATTAGTATTTGGTGGAATCCTGATTCCAAATTTATAGTTGAAAATATTTTTGCTTTCCCTAAATTATTATGTAAATGTATTTTTTATTTAAATGTGCGTTAATCTTCTGATAATCTACAACCATCCTTCTTTTGGGCTTCCCGTTTTCATCGGTGCCCTTTTATGGGACTGTCCAAATCGGAGAGTTGTATGGACTTTTACTTTTTTGAATTATCTGATTATCGAGAAGTTTCTGGATTTCTGTATTCACAAAATTATTATATGACATGGGATAAGGGTACTGTTTAGTCCAAATAGGATCTTCATTATTCGTTCTAATAGTTGCTTGGATAGTTGTGGTAAACGGTAAGTTTTCAATAATTTCGTCACTTTTTCTCATTATTTCCCTAATGCCATCCTCATATTCTGCATTATTTATTGTGTAATTTATTTTTTGTTCATTTTCAACTTTCACAACTTTCTTTTGGTACTTTGAACTGTAGTTGACTAAATTTATTTCTGCTTTTATAGTTCTAAGTCCTGGTTCACCTAGTATCATATCAAATAGTAGCTCATCAAGTAGCTCATCAATCTCAAAAAAATGGCAAGTGATGACTATACAAAGTAATAATTTTTTTAGATTTTAATAATGAATATCCGCGAACAGTTTTTGTTTTTATAGGTTTAATAGGCACTGACTTACCAATATTACAGTTGATACTTATATAATTATTTGTTGATCCTTTGTCGACTAAGATTGTAACGGGTGTGCCTGTAAGACCGCACTTTGTTTGAATGCAGGGCAGCCCGTTTATTTGCCTAGAAAACGTACTTTCGCCTTCGTACTGTTCTTCGAGGTGAGGTATAGTAGATTCTGCCTCTGTTTGATGCGGTTGATTGATCCTCTGCTGCTTATGTTGATTGAAGTTTTGTGAGGATGAATTTCTTTCCCTTTTGAAAGGATTCTCGTATCCCTGTTTGTGTTGAGTAGGACGTAAACACTGCCTATAGTTGTCTATTTCCATAGGTATTGGTTTATTTATACGGTCGTGGTGCGGAGTAAAATTATTGCGTTGCACTGGTATCCCTGGATTATATCTGGAGCGTTCATTTCGTTGAGGGAAGCGTTCTTCTCCTGAGTGACTTCTGATGGACATACCTTGGCTTAGTTTCAAATTGTTGGTCATGGTTGTCGTGGTAGATTGTGCTGGCAATAGCATATGCATGCTCTAAGTCCTTTGGGTTGTGGCTGTACAAGGTTTCACTTGGGTATCTGCTATTCAGTCCCATAATGAAAGTTCGAACGGCTTCTTGGTTAGCATATGTCTTCATAGCTTCGCTGTTTTGTTCATGCGACATTTCAATTTTTGAAAACGCAAGATTAAGTGCTTTATTAATTTCGCTGGGATATTCGAATAAACTCTTTCTTCCTTGATTAACCTTTTTCATCTCGTCTAATAACACATACAAAGGTCTTTGGTCCGCAAATGTATTGTCCAATCGATTTATAATCGAATAGAAGTTTAATTTCGTGTTATGATTGCTTAGTATGTCGGTTGCTGTTCCTATAATTTTCGTGCGGATGGTGCCTACTGCGCTATAATACCTAGGATGTCCCGTGAACGCTTTGGTGTCATCCATAAACTTCCAGACTTGCGATCTCCATGAGCGATACAAGTTTTTATCCCCATCAAATTTGGGTACTGCTTTGAACAGCTCCAAATCGATATATTTGGCGTATGTTATTGTAAGAGGGATTTCTTCGTGTTGTGTAATGGTGGTGATATTGTGGAAGACTGTTTGGTTTTCCTTTACAGTATTAAGCTCATGTTGTAGGGTAGTTACTTGTAAGATTTGTTGTTGGAACTGTTGTGTTTGTGCATCAATTTGTGCTCTTAGCTGTGCTGATTCGGCCATATTTCTTGTGTTGTCGCTTCTTTGACGTCTTAGAAAGGAGGATTCGGATTTCCTGGCACGTCGTTTGGAAGAATAGCCAGATAGGAATGCTTTTATTCCGCCCTGATCCAGTTTGTTCTGTTTCTGTCACGACAACTTCTTCGGAAGTTGTTAATTTTTTTCCCCTTTTCCAGGAACCGTTTTTTTTTTTATTTAGTGTTTCGTTTTTTCAGAAACTGGTTTTTTGTCTTTCTCCAAGACCGTGGATTTTTTATTTTCCTATATTTCGAGGATTTTAGCATTTAGGTGACAAAACGTATTGCCATCCCAGTTGAGCCACCAGTTATTCTGTTTGAATAGAATAGAGTAAAGAAATATGCTGCACAGTCACGTGCTTTCTTTATTAATAGAAATTCAATACTGCTCTACATTTTGTATACTTAGTGCTATTTATATTTGCAGTGGAAAATTATATATATTATATTATTGTCATTCCTTATACATTGCTTATGTTATTTACGAATACTTATCTATTGTTAAGGTTGTTTATCAGTCCTTATGCATTGCTTATGTTATTTACTAATACTTATCTATTCTTTGTTTGTGGAAAATTCCGTTTCGGTTGCTGCCTGATACGGTTTGTATCGATAATGCATTCGCTGCATATTATAACGTGTTATGTGGCGACGTCAGCAGTGGCATAGTAAACATTGCCCCCCTTGTTTAGATAAAGTGTCCTCACTTTTTACTGTTGTTTATATTTCGTTAGTGAGTTTTATCCTTTTTTTTCCTGCTTTATTTTGTAGCATTGGCATATTTTGGCTGAAGAGTACACAAGGAGTACTAGAGTTGCTAGGCTGAGAATGCTATACAATGTGAACTTTACCGGATGTTCTTCTATAGGTATAGTGTATTTGTACATTTTTTGTATATTCCTAAATTTGTAATCTGACTCGGAAGTTAGAATTTTTAGGATCTCTAATTGTTCGTTAGTGTGAGAATGGATTGCGTTTTTTGTTTCTTCTTGATGATTGAGGTATGTTTTTTCGTCGATGTTTGTGGATATGTTAAATTGGATAAGTTTCGGTCCTTTAATTGTATATCCATTCCTCGTATGTTCTCCATCTGTGATGATATTAGCGTGATATAATACTAATATAGGTTTATTGTTTTCTTGAATGATGTTACATTTAGCTTCCTTATTTTTCAAAAGTGGTATAGTACAATTATCATCTGCCAATTGTTGACATCTATTCATTACTACATAGTTTCTACATTTAGCTACTGTAGTATATTTGTTGTTACATTCAGCAATATGTTTGTCAGTAATTATTTTTCCATGTCTATACATTAGTGGTGTTATATTATAGAATTTTCATTTGTTTGTTATAAGTGGATATTTATAAATAGTTATTACGCAGTTTTGGTATAGGCAAATATGTATATCTGCATATTCTAGTATATTTATTATGGGTGTATCAAATTTTCATTTGTAATTATTTCTTCAATATCATTCAAATTTAAAGTGCCTGAATAAAAATTTCCATTTTTTGCAAAATTGATTGTATTTGTAATGGCTACAAGTTCTTGATAGACTTCGTTTACTACTATTTTTTCTGTTACTGATTTAAAATCTAAGGTTTCTAAGATTTTTTCAAATTGAGAATTTATCTTTTGTTGTTGGTTGTTGTTTTTAATAAGTTCATTGAGTCCTGTCTTAATTTCTATTAGGTCGTCGTGGTCTGGTGTTCCTGTTATAAATTTTAAGATTGAACCTAAGAAATTTAACGTTCTCTTAGCTCTATGTGAAGTTGATATAAGTTGCGTTTATTAATAAAGTTCCTTCCTGATTTTCATCTGTTATGTTTTTTTTTTTTTTTTTTTTTTGTCGGGACAACTAGCAAGTGCAGCACTCAGACATTAATTGAGTCCATTGTACTACACTTGGATTCCCTTTTAATTTTCTTTAAATCTACCCGATCTCCGAAGAAATCTGAGTAGATCTTGTGGTGCCAAGGAGCCAAGATGGTCGCTTCTTAACACATCAGTGCCAAAGACCTCAAACCTGATTCGGGCGAAGGCGGGGCAGACACACAGGAAGTGGTCCGCCGTCTCATCCTCCTCTTCACAAGCTGGGCAGAGTACACTGTCTGAGATGCCCAACCTTTCCATGTGCTTTGCCCACAGAAAGTGGCCCGTCATCAGTCCAACCAGCCGTCTGCACTCCCCTCTGCTTAATGACAGAAGGGTTTGCGACAGTCGATCGGACATGACAGGTAGCATCAGTTTTGTCCATCTGCAGCCTCTCTCAGCCTGCCAAGCTCGCTTGTGGGTAGTAGTTACCCATTTGCTAACCGTGGCCGTGATGGCCGCAGAGGGGAATGGCAAAGCGGGCTCTGGGCCAAAGAAGTTGGCTTCAGAGCCCATCTTAGCTAAGGAGTCAGAGGTCTCGTTACCCGCGATACCCACGTGTCCCGGGACCCATGTTAGCATCAGGCTGTTATGTCTGCCGACATAGTTCGGCCTGGATTTACAGGACTTCACTACCCCTGATGTGGTTTGAGGGCTGTCTAAGGCCATAAGCGCTGCTTGGCTGTCGCTGCAGACACATATAGATCTGCCTCTCCATCGTTTTTCCACAACAAAGTTCATCGCTTCTTGAACTGCATACACTTCCGCTTGAAACACAGATGCATGCATTCCAAGAGCAAAGTGCAGTTTTGTCCCGCTGGATTCCACGTAGACCCCAGAGCCGGAGCCATGCTCGGTCCTGGAGCCATCCGTAAAAATGCGAAAACAGTGTTTGCCGGGCTCATTTTCTTAGTCTCCCCACAACTGAGCCTCTGGTAGCACTACACTGTATCTCTTTTCAAGTACGACTCTTGATGGCATTGAGTCAAGGGGCATGGAGAGAATCGTTGGATCGATGTCCATGCCTTCTCTGTGTTCCAATGCCGGACAAGGGCCGTACCAGTTCCCACTGTGTTTCAGTCTGCAGATGGCCTTCAGGGCCTCTCCTCGGATGAAAGCATCAAGTGGTGGTAAACCAATCAGAGCATCTAGTACCGGGCCTGAAGTAGTCGGAAAAGCTCCGGTGCAACAGATGGCCACAGTGCGTTGTAGTCTCGATAAGGTCCTCCTGACTCCCACTAGGGATAGTCTACTCATCCAGACCACTGATGCATAGGTGATAATGGGTCTTATCATAGCTGTGTAGATCCATAGGACCTTGCTAGGAGAGAGACCCCACGTTTTCCCAAAGACACCTTTGCACTGCCAGAAAGCTGTCAGCGCTTTGGATGCCTTTGTCTCAACGTGTGATTTCCATAGGAGCTTACTATCGAGGATTACTCTTAGATATTTAATTTCCTTGGAAAGCTGGATTGTGACTCCTTTTAGCTTTGGCAGAACGATTCCGTCAAGCTTCCTCCTTCTGGTAAAGAGGACAATACCAGTCTTGGCGGGATTTGCCGACAGCCCGTTCGCACAGCACCAAGTGTCAATCCGATCCAGAGTTTTCTGCACTTTCCTGCAGATGTTCATAAGCGAGGAGCCTGTTACCAAACAAGCAACGTCGTCCGCATATGCTTGTGCGTAGACTCCCGAATCGTTTAAGGTGGTGAGGAGAGGATCGATTACCATGCACCAGAGTAACGGAGACAGCACACCGCCTTGGGGGCAGCCTCTGTTAACCCCAGATGACACCAGCAGATCTTCCTCTGCTCGCACCGAAACGATTCTTTGGGCCAGCATCGAACGAATCCAATTTACTAGCACCCGGTCTACGCCGTGCCTACTAGCAGAGTTACACATACTATCAAAAGTGGCATTATCAAACGCCCCCTCTATGTCTAAAAAGATGCCCATAGCGTAGTCCCTCCTGTCGATGGCCAGCTCTATCCTAGCAACAAGGTTTTGCAGTGCCGACTCGCAGGATTTTCCACTCTGATAGGCATGCTGAAATAGAGACAGAGGGTGAGCCTTCAGCGACTTCTGACGTATGCGCAGTTCCACCAGTCGTTCGAGACTTTTCAGCATGAAAGAGGTCATGCTGATTGGTCTAAAGCTTTTGGGGCTGGTGTAGTCGTCACTTCCAACCTTTGGGATGAAAGCGACCCTCACCATCCTCCAAGAGCGTGGTATGTAAGCCAGTGCCAGGCATGCCGAGAAGATTTTCTTCAGGGCTGCTGTCACGAACTCTGCACCCTCCTTCAGCATGGCAGGAAATATGCCATCTGGTCCGGGCGACTTGTAGTCGCCAAAAGATTTGATGGCAAATCGAATGGCGGCCTCATTCACCACAGATCTGGCAACGAACCAGCTTTGCCGTTGGGTCCCTTTTCAGGATCCTAACCAACTTCGCCGTGTCACTCAGAGATTCAATACCGCTGCAGAATTCCCTATATGAGGCTTTTTTCGATTCCCGAATAAGCCTCTTGTAGTTCTTCTGAACATCACGGTATCGCTCCCAGTCCTCTGCAAGGTTAGTCTTGAGGGCCCGGTTTAGAAGTTTTCTCGACTCACGCCTCAACATCTGGAGCTCTTGGTTCCACCACGGAACGGGAGTCCGGCTCGGGAGAGGTCGAGTTGGACAGGCTGACTCAAAACAGTCGGTTAGGGCAGCGTTGAGTTTCTCAACAGCCGCCTCAATGGCCTGTTCTTTTCGAAGTCTTGGTGGCGCAACGTCAAGGTCCCGCAACGCCTCCCTAAACTTCTGCCAGTCTGTTTTTCTTGGGTTTCTAGAGGGCAATGGCATTTGTGCCTCCTCGCCACACTGAAACTCAATGTACCTGTGGTCCGAGCACGAATCTTCGGCAAGGACTTTCCAGTTCTTGATTGACCACCCAAGTTTTGAGTTTGATAGGGTTAGATCAATCACCTCCTGTCTTCTAGACGTTACAAACGTTGGCTGTGAGCCCTTGTTTTGTATGTCTAGGCAGGAGGACGCGATAAATTCGAATAGTCGAGATCCCCGTCCATTGCACTTGCTGCTGCCCCAGATTGTATGCTGGGCATTAGCATCGCAACATAGGATGAGGCCCAGACTGCGCCGCTCACAGAACCTCACGAGACTAGTGGCCTTCCCGGGTGGTGGCCCTTCGAGAGAATCGTAAGGAAAGTAAGCAGATGCAATCACAAACTTCGACCATCCGCGTCTACCTCTATAACACACCTCAGCCGCTACCAGGTCTTGGCAACAGAATTGCTCAAGACCCGTCACAGTGAGATGGGATGATACTATAAGACCGGTCCTAGGTCTGCTAGAACTCCTGTCATATAGTAACGTGGCCCCTTTCAGCGCACTTAAGCCACAGAGATGGCCCCTAAAGACCCAGGGCTCTTGCACTGCTGTTATGTGGGGTAATGTGTGCAGCTGGGAAAGCCTTCTACTTAGTAGTGCAGTAGCGGCTTTGGAATGCTGCAAGTTAATTTGCGTCACCGTCAAGGGACGATAGCTACAGGAATCGTCCGAGTCAATCATTTGGGAAAGACATGGAAGCTGGCCGTCCCAAAGAAGAGACTCAGACGGTTCCCGTACCGTGAGCCCATGACATCAACACTGGCCTCGTCCACTCGCACCACAAGAGTAGCCCCTTCCTTCCCGTCACCTTTATGGTGCCGTCCTTTGTCTCATAGCCCTTCGCGTTGGCTTCCGGACCGGAGGCAATAACCCGACGCATCAGCTGGCTTTTGCAGTATTTGATTTCTGCATCCGTCAGCTGATGGTCAGGCCCCAGTTTTCCAATCACAGCCACAGGTCGTGGGCCAGCAGCCTTCTCGCTATAGGATGGCTTGGCCGCACCCTTGGATGTGCTTGGGCGAAGGTCCAGCTCCCGATCCTCCACTGACGAAGATTTTGCCGGGCAGACAGCTGTGCTGGACATTTTGTCGAGGCGCCGATAGAGACGTGGCTCAGCAGAACCTTTTCCCGCCACATTGACTGGCGCCAAGACCGCGCTCGTACCTTGGGGGGTCGTGGCTCGGCCATTGGCGGCAACCGCAGGGCAGGGAGGTGTGCTGCTTTCAGCCGCCGTCCTTCTCCGCTTGCCTCGAGAGCGAGACAACTTGGGAGTGCCTGTGCCCACCGAAGACCCGGTAGCTTCCGTGGATGTCACTTCCGCTGACCAAGGTCGTTTGGAAGACACAGACGCAGAAGGGCCGGCCGAGCCACATGAGGATTTCTCCCGCATGAGCTCTGCCCGCCGCTTTCTTCTCTTCTTCTTCGATTTCCCTGCTTCTTTGGGAGGTCGTGCAGCCACCGAAGAGACCTCACAACTCAGGCCCTCAGAAGCAGGGAAACGTTTTTCAAACTCTGAAGTAGAGGAGATTGCGATAGCAACCCCCGTCTCCTCCAGGATGCGCTCTCGCTCGTAGAGCTGAGAGACTTGGGTAATGGTTGCGGCCTCCAGAATCCATGCCCCTGCCGCCGAAGCGGGTGGATTGCCACTTGTGTGGATTCCCCCGGGAGTAGTTAATCCATCGTTTTCCATTACCTTTTCGGTTTTTGTTCAGGACTCCTCCCTAGCCGGTTTGGTTCGCGGATGGCACCCTGATTCTATGCCAACTTTGAGTCATCACACGAGTGTTGAACCCACCCCATCAGGGAAGGCCACTCTTGTGATGCCAGGGCTCCCTATCCACCACCTGGGACGCGCCCGATGGGAGATCAGGCAACTCCACACGGACATCTGTTATGTACCTGTTTCTTATTATTTTTTCGTATGGTGCTAGAATTGTACTCAGGTTAGCTATATGGTACAAATATTTTGAATTCTCAAATAAAAAGGATGGATCTGTCTCTGTTAGCACATAGTTTTGGTTATTCAAATCAGTTATTTTGTTACTGTTAGCAATTTTCAAAAGTAAGAAAAATATTATTGCGATTCTGCACATTTTGCTTGTTTTCTAATATTGTCTTTGTGTATAA
The DNA here is from genome assembly GCF_027943255.1 of Anastrepha obliqua. Taxonomy (NCBI): domain Eukaryota; kingdom Metazoa; phylum Arthropoda; class Insecta; order Diptera; family Tephritidae; genus Anastrepha; species Anastrepha obliqua. Next base: position 39,180,666 of record NC_072897.1, on the reverse strand, counting down.
CTTTCCCTCTTGCTGTTAAAGTTGTGTCCTCACGATCTTCTTCTACTTTGTGTTTATTATATTTAGCTGCTAATTTATTTCTTCTATCGGTTTTTACGTATATGAAGTCACCTTTTTTGTATGTAATTGTGTGTCTGTTTTTGTTATGATATTGCAGGAGTTTATCCTGTTTGTCGATTAAGATGTTCTTTATCTTGGGGTATTTCTCTCTGTTAAAAACACTTCCTCAGGTTAAAATCCTGTGGTGGAATGAATCGTCCTCTTGTACTGCTTCACGGCGGTAAATAGTTCTTCTCCCGGTGCCGTATGATTTTCCTGTGCTAGAGGTATTGATAGTTCCATTAGTGTACTGTGTATGCGTTCAACTTGAGCACTCGTCGTTGAGTGATGTACTGGTGTGACTGAGTGTTGTATGTATATGTAGTCTGTCGTATACTGATTTCCCAGCAGAACCTGCGTGACCGAAACTCTAACACAATTACACTTTTTTGTATGTTACTAACACATATGCACTCGTATTTGTTTGAAAATCGACTTTTTTTTATTCTCCGTCACCTTTGGAAAATGTGTAAGCAGTAAGCAAACTTCATTCATATATTTTTTCTCATTTTTGCATCAATAGAAAAAAAAACAAAAAAACGGCAAGTGGCTGTCAAAGCAATAAGTCAAAAAGATATCTTTTCTCTCTTTTTGATATCAAAGTAGGCCGAGAATCAAATTGTCAACCTTTGGAAAATGTGTAAACAGTAAGCAAACTTTATTCATATATTTTTCCTGATTTTTGTATCAGTTAGAGTAAACAAACGCCATGGCCGAATGGGTTGGTGCGTGATTACTATTCAGAATTCACAGAGAAAACGTCAGTTCGAATCTCGGTGAAAGCAAAATTAATAAAAACATTTTTCTAATAGCAGTCGCTCATCAGCAGGCAATGGCAATATACCGAGTGTATTTCTGCCATGAAAAAAGTCTGCTCATAAACATATCATAAAACAAAATAAAATAAATGTATAAAAAAAAATTTTTTTTTGTGATTCGAACCAAGGATTTCGGATCGGAAGCCCACATTGCTAGCCGCTGGGCTATCGCGCTGTGCTGTCGCCGCTGGCTTAAAAGTTATTTTGTTCGTCGCTACGTTTATATGAAATTGGCACTGGCAAACGAATCCATATGTATGAAAAGGATAGCAAATCACACGTACACAAAGTTTTTGGCACGATTTTCCCAACGCTTTTAACAAAGTGATTGTAAAGGGGCGTGGTTAGTGACAGTTTACCGGCCACGCGTGGCGGTTACGTGAAGGGTAACATGACCGCCACTCTTCTTGCTGGGTTAGTTGTATGTCCATTAAACACATTCTCATTATCTGTCATTAAATATTTCGTGTTAGGGTATATTTGTGTGAGTATTTCTTTAATGTATTTGGCATTATGTGGCAGTTTACTTTATTTGGAAGTTTGCGTAGATAAGAATATTTGGAATATTTACATGTGGAACTAATGTATATGTTATCATTCATGTGGAATATGTCCATTTGTATATATTCGCCTACGTGTGCTGGTATTGGGGTTTTACCTATTGGTTGTTTGTTAGGGTACCTGTCGTACTTATTTTGTAAACATACCTACTTCGCAGTTTATTGCTTCTTTTTACACATTTCTCGAATAGAAGGCTAAAAATTCTGAGTTAGTATTTCCTGTATATTGTTTTTATAATTCCTATGTGCTCTTTTGTGAGTTTGTATGATAACCTGTCTTTGTTCGTTCGAATCAGTTACGTCTTGAAGTTGTGTTTGTGCTACAACAATTTTACATGTGGCGAAAATGGAGTTGATATCGTTTTTGAAATGTAATAAAATGTCTTCATCTAATTTTAGAGCATCTAAATTTAGACCAGGAGTAAGGTCGCATAATTGATTTTTAACTTGAAATTAGGGTATCTTTGGGGGGTTAGATGGGAAAGTGATGCGTACAATATAGCCACTCCTCTCCAATTGGCAACCTCTACCCACTGTCCAGGACCTGATGCTCTGGACTTGGTACTCCCTGTTTCCGCTAACGAGGCTCTGTCGACCGGTGACAAGGCGGTATAACCTTGTCAGCACTTTAAGCTAAGGTGTCGAGGTACCCGTGCCGAGAGCTGCATGGCTGGTAGTGTCTAAATAACCAGTCTTTAACGATCCCCTCCGACGCCCAGGCTAGGTCGGTTGTATTAAGTGCCTTACCACGGCATGCCGGCTCTGCCGTGGCGGACCACCCCTTCCGTGCCTACTCGTGGGACCAAAAAGCTAATGGATTCTGAAACATATAAAAAAACAAAAGAAGAAGTAAAGGAGTTAGCGGAGAGTGTGCTGGGCACTCTCTCCGAGGACGATCTTCTGGCCTCCAGCCAGGAAACGATCGTCGAGCCAAGTTCGAGCGGTGCAAAACACAGCACCCCGCTTCTAAGACCAAGCCTTCTCCAGTCGGCTACCAAGACGACCTCTGGTGAGGTAATCAAGGCGGCCTCTGGAAAGGTTTCCTTGGGGGCCTCTGGTAAGGCCGCCAAGGTGACCCCTGGCAATGATGCCCCGGTGACCACTGCAAAGGTCACCAAAAAGAAAAAGAACAAGAAGTCGTCCGGTACCCTGCTCAAAGCGCGCTACCTGAGGGCGAAATTCATTCTGGCAAAGATTGCCAAAAATGAACAAGCCGGTAAAGCGCACGAGCGGGACGCTGAGGACCGTGTGAAGTACGAGGCCGCGTCCGCAGCAAAATTAAACCAGCCACAACAACAGCAAAAACCGGCACGGAGCTCGGCTAAACGCAACCGCTCACATGATGTGAGTGGACGTGCGGCCAAAAGGAGCAAATACTCCTCAACCCAGGGGGTTGGGGGCCCTTCAACCAGTGCGGCAGGCGCGGCCTCGAGGGCGGCTTACAGTGAGGTGGCCAGAGATCATCTCCAGTTTGCCCTCGTGGACGCGAAGACCAACAGTGGAAGAGCGGTGTTACCCCTTTGGGATGCCATTGAGGGACGGCTATCGGGCATGGTCGTCAGACACCTCATGGATAAAAAAGGGCCAGCTCCGCTCTTTGACTCGGGTGAAATCTGTCGAGGCTGTAGGGTAATAAAATGTGCGAATCAGTACTCGAAGGAGTTTCTGGAGAAGAGCCTTGTTACGGTTAGCAACGCCTGGGAAGGGCTTTCGCTAAAGCTCATCCCTGCCTCGGAAATTCCCAGGCGAGCACGAGCCAGAATCTGGTTGCCGAAAATGGAGTTGGACAGTTCGGAAAATTGTCCCGTGTCTCAAGCTACAGAATCCCGAGGTTCCTATGGATGACTGGTCTGTCATCAAAGTAGAAAAACCTCAGCAGCATAGCTCAGCCATATTACTGCTGATCAACAACGAGTCGCTGGAGGCACTCGAAAAACAGCAGTTTAAACTTCGCTTTGGCCTCAGGTTGGCCAAAGTGAAGGTCTTCCCCGCCTCTGTCGCCCTGGACGATGACTTGGAGAAATTGGGGGATGACACCAAGAAGCTGCTCGACGATCTGCGGCTGTCTGGGACGAACGCAGACTCTGAACTGGGGGAGCAGTCGTAAAGGTAAGTAACACTTTTGAACAGGTTGTTAAAAGTATTACAAATTAACCTTCGTCATTCCAAACTAGCCACAGATAACCTACGAGTCACCCTCCGGGAGGAGGACATCGATGTCTGCCTGATTCAGGAGCCATGGATCTGGCAGCAAAAAATCATGGGACTGAGGGACAGATCCTATGACCTTTTTTATGTCCAAACTGATGGTAAGCCAAGGGCCTGTATCCTAGTAAGGAACACAATTAATGCCTTTTTGCTGTCTAATTTCAGTTCACCGGATGTGACTGCGGTCAGGGTGGAACCATCCAGTGGCAGTTGCTTCTGCTTGGTGTCTGCCTACATGGCCCATGACAGATCGACGCCTCCTGAGGAGTTGCAACATCTAGTGGACACTCTCCAGCCCAAGAAGGAGAACATCCTGATCGGATGCGATGCGAATGCCAGACACACCATTTGGGGCAGCAGCGAGGTCAATGAACGGGGTGAGTCTCTGTTTGATTTTATACTAAGCCGTAATTTACTTATCTGGAACAAGGGCAACTCCCCAACTTTTGTCTTCCCGGCATCGGGAACATCAAGTGGTTGGGAGGAAGTTCTTGATATCTCTCTTTCTACAAACTCATCTGCTGTTAGGGTTGAAAATTGGACGGTCTCCCAGAGGAACTCGTTTTCGGACCACAGGTTGATCCTCTACGAAATCGAGTTCGTTCGGGAGACCTTGCTACCCCGCAGGAACCCTAAACGAACAGACTGGTCTCTTTTCCACAGGGTTTTCTGCAAGAAGCTGAATAGGAGTAAGTTCTTGACTTCCACTAAGGAACAACTGGACACGCAAGTTAGACACCTAGAAGGGTCCTATCGGACTGCCTTCAAAGTGGCCTGTCCAGTATCCTTTAGCAAGAAAGACTTTCCTCCCTGGTGTAGCAAGACGCTGACCAACTTGAAAGAGAAGGTTAGGAGAGTCTTCAACAAATGTTACCAAATAAGGAACTTTCAAGATTACCGGGAAATCTTGAAAGCTTATAAGAAAGCCATTAGAGATGCGAAGCGCAACTCTTGGAAAGAGTACTGCGAATCCATCGAATCCGTAAGAGACTCGGCCAGACTCAGCAGGATCCTATCCAAGGACCACTCCTGTAAAACTCTTGTCAAAAGAGAGAACGGGGAGTGGGCTGAATCTGCAGGCGAATCCTTAAAAATCCTTATTGATGCCCATTTCCCGGAAAACTCTATTGATCCGGTCTGTAACGAAGACGCGAACCGGCAGGAGGGGTTACCTGTGATGCCCCTGACACCGGTCTTGTCCGTCAGAATAAACTGGGCAATCGAGAGTTTTTCCCCTTTCAAATCTCCAGGCATGATGGTATCATGCCAGTAATGCTTCAGAAGACTAAGACCGTGGTGGTTCCCGTTCTTCAAAAGATCTTCTCGGCGTGTATCTCGCTGAACCACGTTCCTGCTAGCTGGAAGAAAACCAAAGTGGTCTTCATTCCTAAGGCAGGAAGGAGGGGCCACGTCCTGGCCAAGGACTTCAGACCTATAAGTCTTACCTCCTTTATTCTCAAGGTGTTTGAAAGAGTGATCGACTGTCACATCCGAGAGCACTGTGAAACCAGACTTTCTCCAGCCCAACACGCTTACCTGAAAGGGAAATCCACCGAGTCAGCCTTACATGAGGTAGTAGGGACTATAGAGAAATCTCTGGAGGGGAAGCAATTCACTTTGGCGGCCTTTATAGACATAGAGGGCGCCTTTAATAATATTACGGCGGAGTCAATTGTCACGGCTCTAAACAGGCTAGGGGTGGAAAGACCTATCTATCGCTGGATCTCGTCCCTGCTTGGTGGTAGGGAAATAAACGCGGTGGCAGGAGGGGCAAGAATCACCAGATTCGTACATAGGGGCACACCGCAGGGCGGGGTAAAGGTGGTAGCATATGCCGATGATTTGGTCCTGAGGGTCTCAGGTCCCTTCCCATCAGTAATGGCTGAAATTCTGGAAGGTGCACTGGCTACACTCAGCAGATGGGCCGCCAGTTGCGGTCTCAGAGTCAACTCTGACAAAACGGAGTTGATGCTATTCACCAGAAAATGCAAGCCCCCACCTTTTAAGCTTGCTAGACTTAACAACCAGTGTCTTACACTTTCATCGGAAATGTGTAATACTTGACCCCAAGCTCCACTGGAAGCCGCACATAGAAAATCGAGTTAAGAAGGCTAATATAGCCTTCTACGCCTGTAAATCTATGTTCGGCAAAAAATGGGGCCTCAAGCCACGTGTCGTACTTTGGATGTACAACTTAGTGGTTCTGCCAATTTTGACATACGGTTGCCTAGTTTAGTGGTTAGCTCTTCAGAAGGGCTACAACTTCACTAAATTAGAGAGAGTGCAGAGAACTACATGTGTAGGCATCACTGGTGCCTGTAGGACATGTCCCACCGCTGCGCTCAACGTTATTCTCCACTTAATTCCTGTGGATCTGCAGGTTAAATCCATTGCTGCTCAGAGTGCTATCAGACTGAAGGAGTTTGGCCTTTGGAGACAACTCCCTGTAGGGCATAGCAGCATCTTGAAGCAGATCTCCCCTTCCTTCTCTGATATTCGCACCGACCTCTCCATCCGCAAACTGTGCTTTGAGGGTTGTGCTAGGGCTATCTTTCCGAGCAGGCAAGATTGGAAAGAGGGGAGAGTTGTTGCGGATATAGATGCCTCTGTTTTCACTGACGGATCCAAAATGGAGTCTGGAGTGGGAGCGGGGGTCTACTCCAAATCAGCCAGCACTTCGGTCTCCTATAAACTGCCGGAGACAAGCAGCGTCTTTCAAGCAGAGGTCTTCGCGATCCTGCAGGCATGCAAAATGCTTCGAGATCGCTGTTGGGAGGGAGACATTAAAATTTTTTCCGATAGCCAAGCTGCAATCAAGGCACTGTCGTCGCCGTATTGCAGCTCTCTTCTCGTGAACTCATGCAAGGAGGAACTTAAACGCCTCGAACGTGCAGGAAACATTTCCCTCATCTGGGTTCCTGGGCACAGGAATATAGAGGGAAATGAAATTGCCGATGAGCTTGCCAGGAAGGGGGCGGCAGAACCAAATCCAGCTGCCCTCTTCTCAGACATCGGTATCCCCTTGGCCGTCGTTAAAGGGAAACTACACAACTTCTTTCTAAGAAAAGCGCAAGACAGATGGAGGTCTGTCTCATCGTGTGCCATTTCAAAAGCACTATGGCCTCAATACGATATAAACAGAACGCTTAAGGTGATGGGAACTCCCCGCCATTCAATTTCCAAACTCATTGCGGTGATCACTGGCCACTGGGTGATCGGCACTCACGCGGAGAAGCTTGGAATTCCGTACAACCCCCATTGCAGAAGCTGTGGGGATCCTGCAGAGAAAGAGACTGTGGAACACTTTCTCTGCAGATGTCCGGCTTTGGCGGCTAGGCGCTTGAGATTCCTCAGCGTCCCCTTTGGGGATGACTTGATGAAATTCTCCAGCCTAGATCCCTTTTCTCTCCTCCGATACATCAACAGCACTGGATGCCTGTAGACGGTCTTATCTCCTCCCTTAATCCTTTCACAGGTAGTGGTCCACTTTATGGTATCAAAACGTCACGTAAGTGCTACTTGTAGTGTACCTGAGGTACTCTTGCCATCTTACCTACCTACCTACCTTAGGGTATCTTTATTTTTATAATAGATTATATGTCGTGTATTATTGCTAAAGATAGTCTGTGACACAATTTCGTCTTTATTTGCGTCGTGAATTGGTATAATTTGGTTGCGGAAAAAGTTTAAAGGTTGTTGGACCCTCTTAAACTGATCCACAGGTGAGCTTTCTGTTGAGTGTTCTGAGCAATCAGTTGTCGTATTTATTTGTTGTCTTGAGAGAGCATCAGCAACTACATTCTGATGTCCTGGTTTGTATACTAATTTCGCACCATACTCTTCTATTAAATTCTTCCATCTTTTTAGTTTGTTATTTGGATTCTTTTCGGAAATAGAGTAAATTAAAGATTGGTGATCTGTATGGATTGTTAAATTAGCAATTCCATTTAAGTAATTTCTGTAAGGCCCATACAATGCCTAGAAGTTCCTCTTCGTTCGTACTGTAATTTTGTTTAGTTTCATTGAGTGTTCGTGATACAAAAGCGATAGGTTGTCTGTTTTGGGACAGCACTGCGCCTATAGCGAAATTGCTGGCATCTGTAGTCAGGTCAAAAGGTTTCGTGAAGTCAGGTCGATAGAGTTCTACTTGAGCTTGAAGCGCATTCTTGATTTTCTCGATAGCTTCTAGAGCTGCCTCACTTAATTTAACTTCTACTTTCGCACTTTTTTTTCTTCTTACTATACCATTGCCGTCGTAAATGTATGGTCAATGGTTTAGTGATTGCTGCAAAATTTTGAATAAACTTCCTGTATGATCTTCCGGAATGATCTAAGTTCTTTTAATGACTTTGGGATAGGATATTCTTTTATTGTTCGGATTTTCTTGGGGTCCACCGTTATTCTATTGTGTTTTATTATATGTCCTAAGTATTCGACAGAGTTCTGAAAGAAGTGTGATTTTTCGTTAGAGATTTTCATATTGGCGTCATGCAAAGCGTTTACATTAGCTCTTATATGCTCAACATGTTCTTCGGGTGAGTAAGAATATATTAACACGTCATCTATGTATAGGTATGCCAATTTTCCAATGTACTGCCGGAGAATATCATCTACGCATCGTTTGCATTCTTAAGCCAAAATGGCATCCTGATAAATTCATACTTAGCGCCGTTTACCGAAAACGCGATTTTCTCTCTGTCTGATTCTTTTATTAGTATTTGGTGGAATCCTGATTCCAAATTTATAGTAGAAAATATTTTTGCTTTCCCTAAATTTTTAATAGTAATATAATATTTACGTCTGGGATAGGGTATCTGTCTGATATTGTTTGTGCGTTAATCTTCTGATAATCTACAACCATCCTTCTTTTGGGCTTCCCGTTTTCATCGGTGCCCTTTTTTGGGACTGTCCAAATCGGAGAGTTGTATGGACTTTTACTTTTTTGAATTATCTGATTATCGAGAAGTTTCTGGATTTCTGTATTCACAAAATTATTATATGACATGGGATAAGGGTACTGTTTAGTCCAAATAGGATCTTCATTATTCGTTCTAATAGTTGCTTGGATAGTTGTGGTAAACGGTAAGTTTTCAATAATTTCGTCATTTTTTCTCATTATTTCTCTAATGTCATCCTCATATTCTGCATTATTTATTGTGTAATTTATTTTTTGTTCATTTTCAACCTTCACAACTTTCTTTTGGTACTTTAAACTGTAGTTGACTAAATTTATTTCTGCTTTTATAGTTCTAAGTCCTGGTTCACCTAGTATCATATCAAATAGTAGCTCATCAAGTAGCTCATCAATCTCAAAAAAATGGCAAGTGATGACTATACAAAGTAATAATTTTTTTAGATTTTAATAATGAATATCCGCGAACAGTTTTTGTTTTTATAGGTTTAATAGGCACTGACTTACCAATATTACAGTTGATACTTATATAATTATTTGTTGATCCTTTGTCGACTAAGATTGTAACGGGTGTGCCTGTAAGACCGCACTTTGTTTGAATGCAGGGCAGCCCGTTTATTTGCCTAAAAAACGTACTTTCGCCTTCGTACTGTTCTTCGAGGTGAGATATAGTAGATTCTGCCTCTGTTTGATGCGTTTGATTGATCCTCTGCTGCTTATGTTGATTGAAGTTTTGTGATGATGGATTTCTTTCCCTTTTGAAAGGATTCTCGTATCCCTGTTTGTGTTGAGTAGGACGTAAACACTGCCTATAGTTGTCTATTTCCATAGGTATTGGTTTATTTATACGGTCGTGGTGCGGAGTAAAATTATTGCGTTGCACTGGTATCCCTGGATTATATCTGGGGCGTTCATTTCGTTGAGGGAAGCGTTCTTCTCCTGAGTGACTTCTTGATTGTTGGACATACCTTGACTTAGTTTCAAATTGTTGGTTATGGTTGTCATGGTAGATTGTGCTGACAATAGCATATGCATGCTCTAAGTCCTTTGGGTTGTGGCTGTACAAGGTTTCACTTGTGTATCTGCTATTCAGTCCCATAATGAAAGTTCGAACGGCTTCTTGGTTAGCATATGTCTTCATAGCTTCGCTGTTTTGTTCATGCGACATTTCAATTTTTGAAAACGCAAGATTAAGTGCTTTATTAATTTCGCTGGGATATTCGAATAAATTCTTTCTACCTTGATTAACTTTTTTCATCTCGTCTAATAACACATACAAAGGTCTTTGGTCCGCAAATGTGTAGTCCAATCGATTTATAATCGAATAGAAGTTTAATTTCGTGTTATGATTGCTTAGTATATCGGTTGCTGTTCCTATAATTTTCGTGCGGATGATGCCTACTGCGCTATAACGCTTGAACGCTTTGGTGTCATCCATAAACTTCCAGACTTGCGATCTCCATGAGCGATACAAGTTTTTATCCCCATCAAATTTGGGTACTGCTTTGAACAGCTCCAAATCGATATCTTTATCGTATGTTATTGTAAGAGGGATTTCTTCGTGTTGTGTAATGGTGGTGATATTGTGGAAGGCTGTTTGGTTTTCCTTTACAGTATTAAGCTCATGTTATAGGGTAGTTACTTGTAAGATTTGTTGTTGGAACTGTTGTGTTTGTGCATCAATTTGTGCTCTTAACTGTGCTGATTCGGCCATATTTCTTGTGTTGTCGCTTCTTTGGCGTCTTAGAAAGGAGGATTCGGATTTCCTGGCACGTCGTTTGGAAGAATAGCCAGATAGGAATGCTTTTATTCCGCCCTGATCCAGTTTGTTCTGTTTCTGTCACGACAACTTCTTCGGAAGTTGTTAATTTTTTTCCCCTTTTCCAGGAACCGTTTTTTTTTTATTTAGTGTTTCGTTTTTTCTGATTTTTTGATTTGTCTTTCTTCGAAATGGAAGTGGATTTTTTATTTTCCTATATTTCGAGGATTTTAGCATTTAGGTGACAAAACGTATTGTCATCCCAGTTGAGCCCCAGTTATTCTGTTTGAATAGAATAGAGTAAAGAAATATGCTGCACAGTCACGTGCTTTCTTTATTAATAGGAATTCAATACTGCTCTACATTTTGTATACTTAGGGCTATGTATATTTGCAGTTTAAAATTGTTTATCAGTCCTTATCCATTGCTTATGTTATTTACTAATACTTATCTATTGTTAAGGTTGTTTATCAGTCCTTATGCATTGCTTATGTTATTTACTAATACTTATCTATTGTTTGTTTGTGGAAAATTCCGTTTCGGTTGCTGCCTCATACGGTTTGTATCGATAATGCGCTCGCTGCATGTTATAACGTGTTATGTGGCGACGTCAGCAGTGGCGTAGTAAACATTGCCCCCTTATTTAGATAAAGTGTCCTCACTTTTTACTGTTGTTGTGTTCTAAGGCGGATCAATTCCGCTTCGTATATTTCGTTAGTGAGTTTTCTCCTTTTTTTTCCTGCTTTAGTTTGGCTGAAGAGTACACAAGGAGTACTAGAGTTGCTAGGCTGAGAATGCTATACAATGTGAACTTTACCGGATGTTCTTCTATAGGTATAGTGTATTTGTACATTTTTTGTACATTCCTAAATTTGTAATCTGACTCGGAAGTTAGAATTTTTAGGATCTCTAATTGTTCGTTAGTGTGAGAATGGATTGCGTTTTTTGTTTCTTCTTGATGATTGAGGTATGTTTTATCGTCGATGTTTGTGGATATGTTAAATTGGATAAGTTTCGGTCCTTTAATTGTATATCCATTCCACGTATTAAATTGGATAAGTTTCGGTCCTTTAATTGTATATCCATTCCACGTATGTTCTCCATCTGTGATGATATTAGCGTGATATAATACTAATATAGGTTTATTGTTTTCTTGAATGATGTTATATTTAGCTTCCTTATTTTCCAAAAGTGGTATAGTACAATTATCATCTGCCAATTGTTGACATCTATTCATTACTACATAGTTTCTACATTTAGCTACTGTAGTATATTTGTTGTTACATTCAGCAATATGTTTTTCAGTAATTATTTTTCCATGTCTATACATTAGTGGTGTTATACTATACAATTTTCATTTGTTTGTTATAAGTGGATATTTATAAATAGTTATTACGCAGTTTTTGGTATAGGAAAATATGTATATCTGCATATTCTAGTATATTTATTATGGGTGTATCAAATTTTCATTTGTAATTATTTCTTCAATATCATTCAAATTTAAAGTGCCTGAATAAAAATTTCCATTTTTTGCAAAATTGATTGTATTTGTAATGGCTACAAGTTCTTGATAGACTTCGTTTATTACTATTTTTTCTGTTACTGATTTAAGATCTAAGGTTTCTAAGATTTTTTCAAATTGAGAATTTATCTTTTAATGTTGGTTGTTGTTTTTAATAAGTTCATTGAGTCCTGTCTTAATTTCTATTAGGTCGTCGTGGTCTGGTGTTCCTGTTATAAATTTTAAGATTGAACCTAAGAAATTTAACGTTCTCTTAGCTCTATGTGAAGTTGATATAAGTTGCGTTTATTAATAAAGTTCCTTCCTGACTTTCATCTGTTATGTACCTGTTTCTTATTATTTTTTCGTATGGTGCTAGAATTGTACTCAGGTTAGCTATGTGGTACAAACATTTTGAATTCTCAAATAAAAAGGATGGATCTGTCTCTGTTAGCACATAGTTTTGGTTATTCAAATCAGTTATTTTGTTACTGTTAGCAATTTTCAAAAGTAAGAAAAATATTATTGCGATTCTGCACATTTTGCTTGTTTTCTAATATTGTCTTTGTGTATAACTTTCCCTCTTGCTGTTAAAGTTGTGTCCTCACGATCTTCTTCTACTTTGTGTTTATTATATTTAGCTGCTAATTTATTTCTTCTATCGGTTTTTACGTATATGAAGTCACCTTTTTTGTATGTAATTGTGTGTCTGTTTTTGTTATGATATTGCAGGAGTTTATCCTGTTTGTCGATTAAGATGTTCTTTATCTTGGGGTATTTCTCTCTGTTAAAAACACTTCCTCAGGTTTAAATCCTGTGGTGGAATGAATTGTCCTCTTGTACTGCTTCACGGCGGTAAATAGTTCTTCTCCCGGTGCCGTATGATTTTCCTGTGCTAGAGGTATTGATAGTTCCATTAGTGTACTGTGTATGCGTTCAACTTGAGCACTCGTCGTTGAGTGGTGTACTGGTGTGACTGAGTGTTGTATGTATATGTAGTCTGTCGTATACTGATTTAGTTGTATGTCCATTAAACACATTCTCATTATCTGTCATTAAATATTTCGTGTTAGGGTATATTTGTGTGAGTATTTCTTTAATGTATTTGGCATTATGTGGCAGTTTACTTTATTTGGAAGTTTGCGTAGATAAGAATATTTGGAATATTTACATGTGGAACTAATGTATATGTTATTATTCATGTGGAATATGTCCATTTGTATATATTCGCCTACGTGTGCTGGTATTGGGGTTTTACCTATTGGTTGTTTGTTAGGGTACCTGTCGTACTTATTTTGTAAACATACCTACTTCGCAGTTTATTGCTTCCTTTTTACACATTTCTCGAATAGAAGGCCAAAAATACTGAGTAAGTATTTCCTGTATATTGTTTTTATAATTCCTATGTGCTCTTTTGTGAGTTTGTATGATAACCTGTCTTTGTTCGTTCGTATCAGTTACGTCTTGAAGTTGTGTTTGTGCTACAATAACTTTACATGTGGCGAAAATGGAGTTGATATCGGTTTTGAAATGAAATAAAATTTCTTCATCTAATTTTAGAGCATCTAAATTTAGACCAGGAGTAAGGTCGCATAATTGATTTTTAACTTGAAATTAGGGTATCTTTATTTTTATAATAGATTATATGTCGTGTATTATTGCTAAAGATAGTCTGTAACACAATTTCGTCTTTATTTGCGTCGTGAATTGGTATAATTTTGTTGCGGAAAAAGTTTAAAGGTTGTTGGACCCTCTTAAACTGATCCACAGGTGAGCTTTCTGTTGAGTGTTCTGAGCAATCAGTTGTCGTATTTATTTGTTGTCTTGAGAGAGCATCAGCAACTACATTCTGATGTCCTGGTTTGTATACTAGTTTCGCACCATACTCTTCTATTAAATTCTTCCATCTTTTTAGTTTGTTATTTGGATTCTTTTCGGAAATAGAGTAAATTAAAGATTGGTGATCTGTATGGGTTCTTAAATTAGCAATTCCATTTAAGTAATTTCTTAATTTCTGTAAGGCCCATACAATGCCTAGAAGTTCCTCTTCGTTCGTACTGTAATTTTGTTTAGTTTCATTGAGTGTTCGTGATACAAAAGCGATAGGTTGTCTGTTTTGGGACAGCACTGCGCCTATAGCGAAATTGCTGGCATCTGTAGTCAGGTCAAAAGGTTTCGTGAAGTCAGGTCGATAGAGTTCTACTTGAGCTTGAAGCGCATTCTTGATTTTCTCGATAGCTTCTAGAGCTGCCTCACTTAATTTAACTTCTACTTTCGCACTTTTTTTTCTTCTTACTATACCATTGCCGTCGTAAATGTATGGTCAATGGTTTAGTGATTGCTGCAAAATTTTGAATAAACTTCCTGTATGATCTTCCGGAATGATCTAAGTTCTTTTAATGACTTTGGGATAGGATATTCTTTTATTGTTCGGATTTTCTTGGGGTCCACCGTTATTCTATTGTGTTTTATTATATGTCCTAAGTATTCGACAGAGTTCTGAAAGAAGTGTGATTTTTCGTTAGAGATTTTCATATTGGCGTCATGCAAAGCGTTTACATTAGCTCTTATATGCTCAACATGTTCTTCGGGTGAGTAAGAATATATTAACACGTCATCTATGTATAGGTATGCCAATTTTCCAATGTACTGCCGGAGAATATCATCTACGCATCGTTTGCATTCTTAAGCCAAAATGGCATCCTGATAAATTCATACTTAGCGCCGTTTACCGAAAACGCGATTTTCTCTCTGTCTGATTCTTTTATTAGTATTTGGTGGAATCCTGATTCCAAATTTATAGTAGAAAATATTTTTGCTTTCCCTAAATTTTTAATAGTAATATAATATTTACGTCTGGGATAGGGTATCTGTCTGATATTGTTTGTGCGTTAATCTTCTGATAATCTACAACCATCCTTCTTTTGGGCTTCCCGTTTTCATCGGTGCCCTTTTTTGGGACTGTCCAAATCGGAGAGTTGTATGGACTTTTACTTTTTTGAATTATCTGATTATCGAGAAGTTTCTGGATTTCTGTATTCACAAAATTATTATATGACATGGGATAAGGGTACTGTTTAGTCCAAATAGGATCTTCATTATTCGTTCTAATAGTTGCTTGGATAGTTGTGGTAAACGGTAAGTTTTCAATAATTTCGTCATTTTTTCTCATTATTTCTCTAATGTCATCCTCATATTCTGCATTATTTATTGTGTAATTTATTTTTTGTTCATTTTCAACCTTCACAACTTTCTTTTGGTACTTTAAACTGTAGTTGACTAAATTTATTTCTGCTTTTATAGTTCTAAGTCCTGGTTCACCTAGTATCATATCAAATAGTAGCTCATCAAGTAGCTCATCAATCTCAAAAAAATGGCAAGTGATGACTATACAAAGTAATAATTTTTTTAGATTTTAATAATGAATATCCGCGAACAGTTTTTGTTTTTATAGGTTTAATAGGCACTGACTTACCAATATTACAGTTGATACTTATATAATTATTTGTTGATCCTTTGTCGACTAAGATTGTAACGGGTGTGCCTGTAAGACCGCACTTTGTTTGAATGCAGGGCAGCCCGTTTATTTGCCTAAAAAACGTACTTTCGCCTTCGTACTGTTCTTCGAGGTGAGATATAGTAGATTCTGCCTCTGTTTGATGCGTTTGATTGATCCTCTGCTGCTTATGTTGATTGAAGTTTTGTGATGATGGATTTCTTTCCCTTTTGAAAGGATTCTCGTATCCCTGTTTGTGTTGAGTAGGACGTAAACACTGCCTATAGTTGTCTATTTCCATAGGTATTGGTTTATTTATACGGTCGTGGTGCGGAGTAAAATTATTGCGTTGCACTGGTATCCCTGGATTATATCTGGGGCGTTCATTTCGTTGAGGGAAGCGTTCTTCTCCTGAGTGACTTCTTGATTGTTGGACATACCTTGACTTAGTTTCAAATTGTTGGTTATGGTTGTCATGGTAGATTGTGCTGACAATAGCATATGCATGCTCTAAGTCCTTTGGGTTGTGGCTGTACAAGGTTTCACTTGTGTATCTGCTATTCAGTCCCATAATGAAAGTTCGAACGGCTTCTTGGTTAGCATATGTCTTCATAGCTTCGCTGTTTTGTTCATGCGACATTTCAATTTTTGAAAACGCAAGATTAAGTGCTTTATTAATTTCGCTGGGATATTCGAATAAATTCTTTCTACCTTGATTAACTTTTTTCATCTCGTCTAATAACACATACAAAGGTCTTTGGTCCGCAAATGTGTAGTCCAATCGATTTATAATCGAATAGAAGTTTAATTTCGTGTTATGATTGCTTAGTATATCGGTTGCTGTTCCTATAATTTTCGTGCGGATGATGCCTACTGCGCTATAACGCTTGAACGCTTTGGTGTCATCCATAAACTTCCAGACTTGCGATCTCCATGAGCGATACAAGTTTTTATCCCCATCAAATTTGGGTACTGCTTTGAACAGCTCCAAATCGATATCTTTATCGTATGTTATTGTAAGAGGGATTTCTTCGTGTTGTGTAATGGTGGTGATATTGTGGAAGGCTGTTTGGTTTTCCTTTACAGTATTAAGCTCATGTTATAGGGTAGTTACTTGTAAGATTTGTTGTTGGAACTGTTGTGTTTGTGCATCAATTTGTGCTCTTAACTGTGCTGATTCGGCCATATTTCTTGTGTTGTCGCTTCTTTGGCGTCTTAGAAAGGAGGATTCGGATTTCCTGGCACGTCGTTTGGAAGAATAGCCAGATAGGAATGCTTTTATTCCGCCCTGATCCAGTTTGTTCTGTTTCTGTCACGACAACTTCTTCGGAAGTTGTTAATTTTTTTCCCCTTTTCCAGGAACCGTTTTTTTTTTATTTAGTGTTTCGTTTTTTCTGATTTTTTGATTTGTCTTTCTTCGAAATGGAAGTGGATTTTTTATTTTCCTATATTTCGAGGATTTTAGCATTTAGGTGACAAAACGTATTGTCATCCCAGTTGAGCCCCAGTTATTCTGTTTGAATAGAATAGAGTAAAGAAATATGCTGCACAGTCACGTGCTTTCTTTATTAATAGGAATTCAATACTGCTCTACATTTTGTATACTTAGGGCTATGTATATTTGCAGTTTAAAATTGTTTATCAGTCCTTATCCATTGCTTATGTTATTTACTAATACTTATCTATTGTTAAGGTTGTTTATCAGTCCTTATGCATTGCTTATGTTATTTACTAATACTTATCTATTGTTTGTTTGTGGAAAATTCCGTTTCGGTTGCTGCCTCATACGGTTTGTATCGATAATGCGCTCGCTGCATGTTATAACGTGTTATGTGGCGACGTCAGCAGTGGCGTAGTAAACATTGCCCCCTTATTTAGATAAAGTGTCCTCACTTTTTACTGTTGTTGTGTTCTAAGGCGGATCAATTCCGCTTCGTATATTTCGTTAGTGAGTTTTCTCCTTTTTTTTCCTGCTTTAGTTTGGCTGAAGAGTACACAAGGAGTACTAGAGTTGCTAGGCTGAGAATGCTATACAATGTGAACTTTACCGGATGTTCTTCTATAGGTATAGTGTATTTGTACATTTTTTGTACATTCCTAAATTTGTAATCTGACTCGGAAGTTAGAATTTTTAGGATCTCTAATTGTTCGTTAGTGTGAGAATGGATTGCGTTTTTTGTTTCTTCTTGATGATTGAGGTATGTTTTATCGTCGATGTTTGTGGATATGTTAAATTGGATAAGTTTCGGTCCTTTAATTGTATATCCATTCCACGTATTAAATTGGATAAGTTTCGGTCCTTTAATTGTATATCCATTCCACGTATGTTCTCCATCTGTGATGATATTAGCGTGATATAATACTAATATAGGTTTATTGTTTTCTTGAATGATGTTATATTTAGCTTCCTTATTTTCCAAAAGTGGTATAGTACAATTATCATCTGCCAATTGTTGACATCTATTCATTACTACATAGTTTCTACATTTAGCTACTGTAGTATATTTGTTGTTACATTCAGCAATATGTTTTTCAGTAATTATTTTTCCATGTCTATACATTAGTGGTGTTATACTATACAATTTTCATTTGTTTGTTATAAGTGGATATTTATAAATAGTTATTACGCAGTTTTTGGTATAGGAAAATATGTATATCTGCATATTCTAGTATATTTATTATGGGTGTATCAAATTTTCATTTGTAATTATTTCTTCAATATCATTCAAATTTAAAGTGCCTGAATAAAAATTTCCATTTTTTGCAAAATTGATTGTATTTGTAATGGCTACAAGTTCTTGATAGACTTCGTTTATTACTATTTTTTCTGTTACTGATTTAAGATCTAAGGTTTCTAAGATTTTTTCAAATTGAGAATTTATCTTTTAATGTTGGTTGTTGTTTTTAATAAGTTCATTGAGTCCTGTCTTAATTTCTATTAGGTCGTCGTGGTCTGGTGTTCCTGTTATAAATTTTAAGATTGAACCTAAGAAATTTAACGTTCTCTTAGCTCTATGTGAAGTTGATATAAGTTGCGTTTATTAATAAAGTTCCTTCCTGACTTTCATCTGTTATGTACCTGTTTCTTATTATTTTTTCGTATGGTGCTAGAATTGTACTCAGGTTAGCTATGTGGTACAAACATTTTGAATTCTCAAATAAAAAGGATGGATCTGTCTCTGTTAGCACATAGTTTTGGTTATTCAAATCAGTTATTTTGTTACTGTTAGCAATTTTCAAAAGTAAGAAAAATATTATTGCGATTCTGCACATTTTGCTTGTTTTCTAATATTGTCTTTGTGTATAACTTTCCCTCTTGCTGTTAAAGTTGTGTCCTCACGATCTTCTTCTACTTTGTGTTTATTATATTTAGCTGCTAATTTATTTCTTCTATCGGTTTTTACGTATATGAAGTCACCTTTTTTGTATGTAATTGTGTGTCTGTTTTTGTTATGATATTGCAGGAGTTTATCCTGTTTGTCGATTAAGATGTTCTTTATCTTGGGGTATTTCTCTCTGTTAAAAACACTTCCTCAGGTTTAAATCCTGTGGTGGAATGAATTGTCCTCTTGTACTGCTTCACGGCGGTAAATAGTTCTTCTCCCGGTGCCGTATGATTTTCCTGTGCTAGAGGTATTGATAGTTCCATTAGTGTACTGTGTATGCGTTCAACTTGAGCACTCGTCGTTGAGTGGTGTACTGGTGTGACTGAGTGTTGTATGTATATGTAGTCTGTCGTATACTGATTTAGTTGTATGTCCATTAAACACATTCTCATTATCTGTCATTAAATATTTCGTGTTAGGGTATATTTGTGTGAGTATTTCTTTAATGTATTTGGCATTATGTGGCAGTTTACTTTATTTGGAAGTTTGCGTAGATAAGAATATTTGGAATATTTACATGTGGAACTAATGTATATGTTATTATTCATGTGGAATATGTCCATTTGTATATATTCGCCTACGTGTGCTGGTATTGGGGTTTTACCTATTGGTTGTTTGTTAGGGTACCTGTCGTACTTATTTTGTAAACATACCTACTTCGCAGTTTATTGCTTCCTTTTTACACATTTCTCGAATAGAAGGCCAAAAATACTGAGTAAGTATTTCCTGTATATTGTTTTTATAATTCCTATGTGCTCTTTTGTGAGTTTGTATGATAACCTGTCTTTGTTCGTTCGTATCAGTTACGTCTTGAAGTTGTGTTTGTGCTACAATAACTTTACATGTGGCGAAAATGGAGTTGATATCGGTTTTGAAATGAAATAAAATTTCTTCATCTAATTTTAGAGCATCTAAATTTAGACCAGGAGTAAGGTCGCATAATTGATTTTTAACTTGAAATTAGGGTATCTTTATTTTTATAATAGATTATATGTCGTGTATTATTGCTAAAGATAGTCTGTAACACAATTTCGTCTTTATTTGCGTCGTGAATTGGTATAATTTTGTTGCGGAAAAAGTTTAAAGGTTGTTGGACCCTCTTAAACTGATCCACAGGTGAGCTTTCTGTTGAGTGTTCTGAGCAATCAGTTGTCGTATTTATTTGTTGTCTTGAGAGAGCATCAGCAACTACATTCTGATGTCCTGGTTTGTATACTAGTTTCGCACCATACTCTTCTATTAAATTCTTCCATCTTTTTAGTTTGTTATTTGGATTCTTTTCGGAAATAGAGTAAATTAAAGATTGGTGATCTGTATGGGTTCTTAAATTAGCAATTCCATTTAAGTAATTTCTTAATTTCTGTAAGGCCCATACAATGCCTAGAAGTTCCTCTTCGTTCGTACTGTAATTTTGTTTAGTTTCATTGAGTGTTCGTGATACAAAAGCGATAGGTTGTCTGTTTTGGGACAGCACTGCGCCTATAGCGAAATTGCTGGCATCTGTAGTCAGGTCAAAAAGTTTTGTGAAGTCAGGTCGATAGAGTTCTACTTGAGCTTGAAGCGCATTCTTGATTTTCTCGATAGCTTCTAGAGCTGCCTCACTTAATTTAACTTCTACTTTCGCACTTTTTTTTCTTCTTACTATACCATTGCCGTCGTAAATGTATGGTCAATGGTTTAGTGATTGCTGCAAAATTTTGAATAAACTTCCTGTATGATCTTCCGGAATGATCTAAGTTCTTTTAATCTCTTTGGGATAGGATATTCTTTTATTGTTTGGATTTTCTTGGGGTCCACCGTTATTCTATTGTGTTTTATTATATGTCCTAAGTATTCGGCAGAGTTCTGAAAGAAGTGTGATTTTTCGTTAGAGATTTTCATATTGGTGTCTTATATGCTCAACATGTTCTTCGGGTGAGTAAGAATATATTAACACGTCATCTATGTATATGAATGCAAATTTTCCAATATACTGCCGGAGAATATCATCTACGCATCGTTTGCATTCTTAAGCCAAAATGGCATCCTGATAAATTCATACTTAGCGCCGCTTACCGAAAACGCGGTTTTTTCTCTGTCTGATTCTTTTATTAGTATTTGGTGGAATCCCGATTCCAAATTTATAGTAGAAAATATTTTGGCTTTCCCGAAATTTTTAATAGTAATATAATATTTACGTCTGTGATAGGGTATCTGTCTGATATTGTTTGTGCGTTAATCTTCTGATAATCTACAACCATCCTTCTTTTGTCCTTCCCGTTTTCATCGGTGCCCTTTTATGGGACTGTCCAAATCGGAGAGTTGTATGGACTTTTACTTTTTTGAATTATCTGATTATCGAGATGTCTCTGGATTTCTGTATTCACAAAATTATTATATGACATGGGATAAGGGTACTGTTTAGTCCAAATAGGATCTTCATTATTCGTTCTAATAGTTGCTTGGATAGTTGTGGTAAACGGTAAGTTTTCAATAATTTCGTCATTTTTTCTTATTATTTCCCTAATGTCATCCTCATATTCTGCATTATTTATTGTGTAATTTATTTTTTGTTCATTCTCAACCTTCACAACTTTCTTTTGGTACTTTAAACAGTAGTTGACTAAATTTATTTCTGCTTTTATAGTTCTAAGTCCTGGTTCACCTAGTATCATATCAAATAGTAGCTCATCAAGTAGCTCATCAATCTAAAAAAAAAATGGCAAGTGATGACTATACAAAGTAATAATTTTTTTAGATTTTAATAATGAATATCCGCGAATAGTTTTTGTTTTTATAGGTTTAATAGGCACTGACTTACCAATATTACAGTTGATACTTATATAATTATTTGTTGATCCTTTGTCGACTAAGATTGTAACGGGTGTGCTTGTAAGACCGCACTTTGTTTGAATGCAGGGCAGCCCGTTTATTTGCCTAAAAAACGTACTTTCGCCTTCGTACTGTTCTTCGAGGTGAGATATAGTAGATTCTGCCTCTGTTTGATGCGTTTGATTGATCCTCTGCTGCTTATGTTGATTGAAGTTTTGTGATGATGGATTTCTTTCCCTTTTGAAAGGATTCTCGTATCCCTGTTTGTGTTGAGTAGGACGTAAACACTGCCTATAGTTGTCTATTTCCATAGGTATTGGTTTATTTATACGGTCGTGGTGCGGAGTAAAATTATTGCGTTGCACTGGTATCCCTGGATTATATCTGGGGCGTTCATTTCGTTGAGGGAAGCGTTCTTCTCCTGAGTGACTTCTTGATCGTTGGACATACCTTGACTTAGTTTCAAATTGTTGGTTATGGTTGTCGTGGTAGATTGTGCTGGCAATAGCATATGCATGCTCTAAGTCCTTTGGGTTGTGACTGTACAAGGTTTCACTTGGGTATCTGCTATTCAGTCCCATAATGAAAGTTCGAACGGCTTCTTGGTTAGCATATGTCTTCATAGCTTCGCTGTTTTGTTCATGCGACATTTCAATTTTTGAAAACGCAAGATTAAGTGCTTTATTAATTTCGCTGGGATATTCGAATAAATTCTTTCTACCTTGATTAACTTTTTTCATCTCGTCTAATAACACATACAAAGGTCTTTGGTCCGCAAATGTGTAGTCCAATCGATTTATAATCGAATAGAAGTTTAATTTCGTGTTATGATTGCTTAGTATATCGGTTGCTGTTCCTATAATTTTCGTGCGGATGATGCCTACTGCGCTATAACGCTTGAACGCTTTGGTGTCATCCATAAACTTCCAGACTTGCGATCTCCATGAGCGATACAAGTTTTTATCCCCATCAAATTTGGGTACTGCTTTGAACAGCTCCAAATCGATATCTTTATCGTATGTTATTGTAAGAGGGATTTCTTCGTGTTGTGTAATGGTGGTGATATTGTGGAAGGCTGTTTGGTTTTCCTTTACAGTATTAAGCTCATGTTATAGGGTAGTTACTTGTAAGATTTGTTGTTGGAACTGTTGTGTTTGTGCATCAATTTGTGCTCTTAACTGTGCTGATTCGGCCATATTTCTTGTGTTGTCGCTTCTTTGGCGTCTTAGAAAGGAGGATTCGGATTTCCTGGCACGTCGTTTGGAAGAATAGCCAGATAGGAATGCTTTTATTCCGCCCTGATCCAGTTTGTTCTGTTTCTGTCACGACAACTTCTTCGGAAGTTGTTAATTTTTTTCCCCTTTTCCAGGAACCGTTTTTTTTTATTTAGTGTTTCGTTTTTTCTGATTTTTTGATTTGTCTTTCTTCGAAATGGAAGTGGATTTTTTATTTTCCTATATTTCGAGGATTTTAGCATTTAGGTGACAAAACGTATTGTCATCCCAGTTGAGCCCCAGTTATTCTGTTTGAATAGAATAGAGTAAAGAAATATGCTGCACAGTCACGTGCTTTCTTTATTAATAGGAATTCAATACTGCTCTACATTTTGTATACTTAGGGCTATGTATATTTGCAGTTTAAAATTGTTTATCAGTCCTTATCCATTGCTTATGTTATTTACTAATACTTATCTATTGTTAAGGTTGTTTATCAGTCCTTATGCATTGCTTATGTTATTTACTAATACTTATCTATTGTTTGTTTGTGGAAAATTCCGTTTCGGTTGCTGCCTCATACGGTTTGTATCGATAATGCGCTCGCTGCATGTTATAACGTGTTATGTGGCGACGTCAGCAGTGGCGTAGTAAACATTGCCCCCTTATTTAGATAAAGTGTCCTCACTTTTTACTGTTGTTGTGTTCTAAGGCGGATCAATTCCGCTTCGTATATTTCGTTAGTGAGTTTTCTCCTTTTTTTTCCTGCTTTAGTTTGGCTGAAGAGTACACAAGGAGTACTAGAGTTGCTAGGCTGAGAATGCTATACAATGTGAACTTTACCGGATGTTCTTCTATAGGTATAGTGTATTTGTACATTTTTTGTACATTCCTAAATTTGTAATCTGACTCGGAAGTTAGAATTTTTAGGATCTCTAATTGTTCGTTAGTGTGAGAATGGATTGCGTTTTTTGTTTCTTCTTGATGATTGAGGTATGTTTTATCGTCGATGTTTGTGGATATGTTAAATTGGATAAGTTTCGGTCCTTTAATTGTATATCCATTCCACGTATTAAATTGGATAAGTTTCGGTCCTTTAATTGTATATCCATTCCACGTATGTTCTCCATCTGTGATGATATTAGCGTGATATAATACTAATATAGGTTTATTGTTTTCTTGAATGATGTTATATTTAGCTTCCTTATTTTCCAAAAGTGGTATAGTACAATTATCATCTGCCAATTGTTGACATCTATTCATTACTACATAGTTTCTACATTTAGCTACTGTAGTATATTTGTTGTTACATTCAGCAATATGTTTTTCAGTAATTATTTTTCCATGTCTATACATTAGTGGTGTTATACTATACAATTTTCATTTGTTTGTTATAAGTGGATATTTATAAATAGTTATTACGCAGTTTTTGGTATAGGAAAATATGTATATCTGCATATTCTAGTATATTTATTATGGGTGTATCAAATTTTCATTTGTAATTATTTCTTCAATATCATTCAAATTTAAAGTGCCTGAATAAAAATTTCCATTTTTTGCAAAATTGATTGTATTTGTAATGGCTACAAGTTCTTGATAGACTTCGTTTATTACTATTTTTTCTGTTACTGATTTAAGATCTAAGGTTTCTAAGATTTTTTCAAATTGAGAATTTATCTTTTAATGTTGGTTGTTGTTTTTAATAAGTTCATTGAGTCCTGTCTTAATTTCTATTAGGTCGTCGTGGTCTGGTGTTCCTGTTATAAATTTTAAGATTGAACCTAAGAAATTTAACGTTCTCTTAGCTCTATGTGAAGTTGATATAAGTTGCGTTTATTAATAAAGTTCCTTCCTGACTTTCATCTGTTATGTACCTGTTTCTTATTATTTTTTCGTATGGTGCTAGAATTGTACTCAGGTTAGCTATGTGGTACAAACATTTTGAATTCTCAAATAAAAAGGATGGATCTGTCTCTGTTAGCACATAGTTTTGGTTATTCAAATCAGTTATTTTGTTACTGTTAGCAATTTTCAAAAGTAAGAAAAATATTATTGCGATTCTGCACATTTTGCTTGTTTTCTAATATTGTCTTTGTGTATAACTTTCCCTCTTGCTGTTAAAGTTGTGTCCTCACGATCTTCTTCTACTTTGTGTTTATTATATTTAGCTGCTAATTTATTTCTTCTATCGGTTTTTACGTATATGAAGTCACCTTTTTTGTATGTAATTGTGTGTCTGTTTTTGTTATGATATTGCAGGAGTTTATCCTGTTTGTCGATTAAGATGTTCTTTATCTTGGGGTATTTCTCTCTGTTAAAAACACTTCCTCAGGTTTAAATCCTGTGGTGGAATGAATTGTCCTCTTGTACTGCTTCACGGCGGTAAATAGTTCTTCTCCCGGTGCCGTATGATTTTCCTGTGCTAGAGGTATTGATAGTTCCATTAGTGTACTGTGTATGCGTTCAACTTGAGCACTCGTCGTTGAGTGGTGTACTGGTGTGACTGAGTGTTGTATGTATATGTAGTCTGTCGTATACTGATTTAGTTGTATGTCCATTAAACACATTCTCATTATCTGTCATTAAATATTTCGTGTTAGGGTATATTTGTGTGAGTATTTCTTTAATGTATTTGGCATTATGTGGCAGTTTACTTTATTTGGAAGTTTGCGTAGATAAGAATATTTGGAATATTTACATGTGGAACTAATGTATATGTTATTATTCATGTGGAATATGTCCATTTGTATATATTCGCCTACGTGTGCTGGTATTGGGGTTTTACCTATTGGTTGTTTGTTAGGGTACCTGTCGTACTTATTTTGTAAACATACCTACTTCGCAGTTTATTGCTTCCTTTTTACACATTTCTCGAATAGAAGGCCAAAAATACTGAGTAAGTATTTCCTGTATATTGTTTTTATAATTCCTATGTGCTCTTTTGTGAGTTTGTATGATAACCTGTCTTTGTTCGTTCGTATCAGTTACGTCTTGAAGTTGTGTTTGTGCTACAATAACTTTACATGTGGCGAAAATGGAGTTGATATCGGTTTTGAAATGAAATAAAATTTCTTCATCTAATTTTAGAGCATCTAAATTTAGACCAGGAGTAAGGTCGCATAATTGATTTTTAACTTGAAATTAGGGTATCTTTATTTTTATAATAGATTATATGTCGTGTATTATTGCTAAAGATAGTCTGTAACACAATTTCGTCTTTATTTGCGTCGTGAATTGGTATAATTTTGTTGCGGAAAAAGTTTAAAGGTTGTTGGACCCTCTTAAACTGATCCACAGGTGAGCTTTCTGTTGAGTGTTCTGAGCAATCAGTTGTCGTATTTATTTGTTGTCTTGAGAGAGCATCAGCAACTACATTCTGATGTCCTGGTTTGTATACTAGTTTCGCACCATACTCTTCTATTAAATTCTTCCATCTTTTTAGTTTGTTATTTGGATTCTTTTCGGAAATAGAGTAAATTAAAGATTGGTGATCTGTATGGGTTCTTAAATTAGCAATTCCATTTAAGTAATTTCTTAATTTCTGTAAGGCCCATACAATGCCTAGAAGTTCCTCTTCGTTCGTACTGTAATTTTGTTTAGTTTCATTGAGTGTTCGTGATACAAAAGCGATAGGTTGTCTGTTTTGGGACAGCACTGCGCCTATAGCGAAATTGCTGGCATCTGTAGTCAGGTCAAAAAGTTTTGTGAAGTCAGGTCGATAGAGTTCTACTTGAGCTTGAAGCGCATTCTTGATTTTCTCGATAGCTTCTAGAGCTGCCTCACTTAATTTAACTTCTACTTTCGCACTTTTTTTTCTTCTTACTATACCATTGCCGTCGTAAATGTATGGTCAATGGTTTAGTGATTGCTGCAAAATTTTGAATAAACTTCCTGTATGATCTTCCGGAATGATCTAAGTTCTTTTAATCTCTTTGGGATAGGATATTCTTTTATTGTTTGGATTTTCTTGGGGTCCACCGTTATTCTATTGTGTTTTATTATATGTCCTAAGTATTCGGCAGAGTTCTGAAAGAAGTGTGATTTTTCGTTAGAGATTTTCATATTGGTGTCTTATATGCTCAACATGTTCTTCGGGTGAGTAAGAATATATTAACACGTCATCTATGTATATGAATGCAAATTTTCCAATATACTGCCGGAGAATATCATCTACGCATCGTGTGCATTCTTAAGCCAAAATGGCATCCTGATAAATTCATACTTAGCGCCGCTTACCGAAAACGCGGTTTTTTCTCTGTCTGATTCTTTTATTAGTATTTGGTGGAATCCCGATTCCAAATTTATAGTAGAAAATATTTTGGCTTTCCCGAAATTTTTAATAGTAATATAATATTTACGTCTGTGATAGGGTATCTGTCTGATATTGTTTGTGCGTTAATCTTCTGATAATCTACAACCATCCTTCTTTTGTCCTTCCCGTTTTCATCGGTGCCCTTTTATGGGACTGTCCAAATCGGAGAGTTGTATGGACTTTTACTTTTTTGAATTATCTGATTATCGAGATGTCTCTGGATTTCTGTATTCACAAAATTATTATATGACATGGGATAAGGGTACTGTTTAGTCCAAATAGGATCTTCATTATTCGTTCTAATAGTTGCTTGGATAGTTGTGGTAAACGGTAAGTTTTCAATAATTTCGTCATTTTTTCTTATTATTTCCCTAATGTCATCCTCATATTCTGCATTATTTATTGTGTAATTTATTTTTTGTTCATTCTCAACCTTCACAACTTTCTTTTGGTACTTTAAACAGTAGTTGACTAAATTTATTTCTGCTTTTATAGTTCTAAGTCCTGGTTCACCTAGTATCATATCAAATAGTAGCTCATCAAGTAGCTCATCAATCTAAAAAAAAAATGGCAAGTGATGACTATACAAAGTAATAATTTTTTTAGATTTTAATAATGAATATCCGCGAATAGTTTTTGTTTTTATAGGTTTAATAGGCACTGACTTACCAATATTACAGTTGATACTTATATAATTATTTGTTGATCCTTTGTCGACTAAGATTGTAACGGGTGTGCTTGTAAGACCGCACTTTGTTTGAATGCAGGGCAGCCCGTTTATTTGCCTAAAAAACGTACTTTCGCCTTCGTACTGTTCTTCGAGGTGAGATATAGTAGATTCTGCCTCTGTTTGATGCGTTTGATTGATCCTCTGCTGCTTATGTTGATTGAAGTTTTGTGATGATGGATTTCTTTCCCTTTTGAAAGGATTCTCGTATCCCTGTTTGTGTTGAGTAGGACGTAAACACTGCCTATAGTTGTCTATTTCCATAGGTATTGGTTTATTTATACGGTCGTGGTGCGGAGTAAAATTATTGCGTTGCACTGGTATCCCTGGATTATATCTGGGGCGTTCATTTCGTTGAGGGAAGCGTTCTTCTCCTGAGTGACTTCTTGATCGTTGGACATACCTTGACTTAGTTTCAAATTGTTGGTTATGGTTGTCGTGGTAGATTGTGCTGGCAATAGCATATGCATGCTCTAAGTCCTTTGGGTTGTGACTGTACAAGGTTTCACTTGGGTATCTGCTATTCAGTCCCATAATGAAAGTTCGAACGGCTTCTTGGTTAGCATATGTCTTCATAGCTTCGCTGTTTTGTTCATGCGACATTTCAATTTTTGAAAACGCAAGATTAAGTGCTTTATTAATTTCGCTGGGATATTCGAATAAATTCTTTCTTCCTTTATTAACCTTTTTCATCTCGTCTAATAACACATACAAAGGTCTTTGGTCCGCAAATGTATAGTCCAATCGATTTATAATCGAATAGAAGTTTAATTTCGTGTTATGATTGCTTAGTATGTCGGTTGCTGTTCCTATAATTTTCGTGCGGATGATGCCTACTGCGCTATAACGCTATAACGTGTTTCGTTTTTTCTGATTTTTTGATTTGTCTTTCTTCGAGATGGAAGTGGATTTTTTATTTTCCTATATTTCGAGGATTTTAGCATTTAGGTGACAAAACGTATTGTCATCCCAGTTGAGCCCCAGTTATTCTGTTTGAATAGAATAGAGTAAAGAAATATGCTGCACAGTCACGTGCTTTCTTTATTAATAGGAATTCAATACTGCTCTACATTTTGTATACATAGGGCTATTTATATTTGCAGTTTAAAATTGTTTATCAGTCCTTATCCATTGCTTATGTTATTTACTAATACTTATCTATTGTTAAGGTTGTTTATCAGTCCTTATGCATTGCTTATGTTATTTACTAATACTTATCTATTGTTTGTTTGTGGAAAATTCCGTTTCGGTTGCTGCCTGATACGGTTTGTATCGATAATGCGCTCGCTGCATGTTATAACGTGTTATGTGGCGACGTCAGCAGTGGCGTAGTAAACATTGCCCCCTTATTTAGATAAAGTGTCCTCACTTTTTACTGTTGTTGTGTTCTAAGGCGGATCAATTCCGCTTCGTATATTTCGTTAGTGAGTTTTCTCCTTTTTTTTCCTGCTTTATTTTGTAGCATTGGCATATTTTGCCTGAAGAGTACACAAGGAGTACTAGAGTTGCTAGGCTGAGAATGCTATACAATGTGAACTTTACCGGATGTTCTTCTATAGGTATAGTGTATTTGTACATTTTTTGTACATTCCTAAATTTGTAATCTGACTCGGAAGTTAGAATTTTTAGGATCTCTAATTGTTCGTTAGTGTGAGAATGGATTGCGTTTTTTGTTTCTTCTTGATGATTGAGGTATGTTTTATCGTCGATGTTTGTGGATATGTTAAATTGGATAAGTTTCGGTCCTTTAATTGTATATCCATTCCACGTATTAAATTGGATAAGTTTCGGTCCTTTAATTGTATATCCATTCCACGTATGTTCTCCATCTGTGATGATATTAGCGTGATATAATACTAATATAGGTTTATTGTTTTCTTGAATGATGTTACATTTAGCTTCCTTATTTTCCAAAAGTGGTATAGTACAATTATCATCTGCCAATTGTTGACATCTATTCATTACTACATAGTTTCTACATTTAGCTACTGTAGTATATTTGTTGTTACATTCAGCAATATGTTTTTCAGTAATTATTTTTCCATGTCTATACATTAGTGGTGTTATACTATACAATTTTCATTTGTTTGTTATAAGTGGATATTTATAAATAGTTATTACGCAGTTTTTGGTATAGGAAAATATGTATATCTGCATATTCTAGTATATTTATTATGGGTGTATCAAATTTTCATTTGTAATTATTTCTTCAATATCATTCAAATTTAAAGTGCCTGAATAAAAATTTCCATTTTTTGCAAAATTGATTGTATTTGTAATGGCTACAAGTTCTTGATAGACTTCGTTTATTACTATTTTTTCTGTTACTGATTTAAGATCTAAGGTTTCTAAGATTTTTTCAAATTGAGAATTTATCTTTTAATGTTGGTTGTTGTTTTTAATAAGTTCATTGAGTCCTGTCTTAATTTCTATTAGGTCGTCGTGGTCTGGTGTTCCTGTTATAAATTTTAAGATTGAACCTAAGAAATTTAACGTTCTCTTAGCTCTATGTGAAGTTGATATAAGTTGCGTTTATTAATAAAGTTCCTTCCTGACTTTCATCTGTTATGTACCTGTTTCTTATTATTTTTTCGTATGGTGCTAGAATTGTACTCAGGTTAGCTATGTGGTACAAACATTTTGAATTCTCAAATAAAAAGGATGGATCTGTCTCTGTTAGCACATAGTTTTGGTTATTCAAATCAGTTATTTTGTTACTGTTAGCAATTTTCAAAAGTAAGAAAAATATTATTGCGATTCTGCACATTTTGCTTGTTTTCTAATATTGTCTTTGTGTATAACTTTCCCTCTTGCTGTTAAAGTTGTGTCCCCACGATCTTCTTCTACTTTGTGTTTATTATATTTAGCTGCTAATTTATTTCTTCTATCGGTTTTTACGTATATGAAGTCACCTTTTTTGTATGTAATTGTGTGTCTGTTTTTGTTATGATATTGCAGGAGTTTATCCTGTTTGTCGATTAAGATGTTCTTTATCTTGGGGTATTTCTCTCTGTTAAAAACACTTCCTCAGGTTTAAATCCTGTGGTGGAATGAATTGTCCTCTTGTACTGCTTCACGGCGGTAAATAGTTCTTCTCCCGGTGCCGTATGATTTTCCTGTGCTAGAGGTATTGATAGTTCCATTAGTGTACTGTGTATGCGTTCAACTTGAGCACTCGTCGTTGAGTGGTGTACTGGTGTGACTGAGTGTTGTATGTATATGTAGTCTGTCGTATACTGATTTAGTTGTATGTCCATTAAACACATTCTCATTATCTGTCATTAAATATTTCGTGTTAGGGTATATTTGTGTGAGTATTTCTTTAATGTATTTGGCATTATGTGGCAGTTTACTTTATTTGGAAGTTTGCGTAGATAAGAATATTTGGAATATTTACATGTGGAACTAATGTATATGTTATTATTCATGTGGAATATGTCCATTTGTATATATTCGCCTACGTGTGCTGGTATTGGGGTTTTACCTATTGGTTGTTTGTTAGGGTACCTGTCGTACTTATTTTGTAAACATACCTACTTCGCAGTTTATTGCTTCTTTTTACACATTTCTCGAATAGAAGGCTAAAAATTCTGAGTTAGTATTTCCTGTATATTGTTTTTATAATTCCTATGTGCTCTTTTGTGAGTTTGTATGATAACCTGTCTTTGTTCGTTCGAATCAGTTACGTCTTGAAGTTGTGTTTGTGCTACAACAATTTTACATGTGGCGAAAATGGAGTTGATATCGTTTTTGAAATGTAATAAAATGTCTTCATCTAATTTTAGAGCATCTAAATTTAGACCAGGAGTAAGGTCGCATAATTGATTTTTAACTTGAAATTAGGGTATCTTTGGGGGGTTAGATGGGAAAGTGATGCGTACAATATAGCCACTCCTCTCCAATTGGCAACCTCTACCCACTGTCCAGGACCTGATGCTCTGGACTTGGTACTCCCTGTTTCCGCTAACGAGGCTCTGTCGACCGGTGACAAGGCGGTATAACCTTGTCAGCACTTTAAGCTAAGGTGTCGAGGTACCCGTGCCGAGAGCTGCATGGCTGGTAGTGTCTAAATAACCAGTCTTTAACGATCCCCTCCGACGCCCAGGCTAGGTCGGTTGTATTAAGTGCCTTACCACGGCATGCCGGCTCTGCCGTGGCGGACCACCCCTTCCGTGCCTACTCGTGGGACCAAAAAGCTAATGGATTCTGAAACATATAAAAAAACAAAAGAAGAAGTAAAGGAGTTAGCGGAGAGTGTGCTGGGCACTCTCTCCGAGGACGATCTTCTGGCCTCCAGCCAGGAAACGATCGTCGAGCCAAGTTCGAGCGGTGCAAAACACAGCACCCCGCTTCTAAGACCAAGCCTTCTCCAGTCGGCTACCAAGACGACCTCTGGTGAGGTAATCAAGGCGGCCTCTGGAAAGGTTTCCTTGGGGGCCTCTGGTAAGGCCGCCAAGGTGACCCCTGGCAATGATGCCCCGGTGACCACTGCAAAGGTCACCAAAAAGAAAAATAACAAGAAGTCGTCCGGTACCCTGCTCAAAGCGCGCTACCTGAGGGCGAAATTCATTCTGGCAAAGATTGCCAAAAATGAACAAGCCGGTAAAGCGCACGAGCGGGACGCTGAGGACCGTGTGAAGTACGAGGCCGCGTCCGCAGCAAAATTAAACCAGCCACAACAACAGCAAAAACCGGCACGGAGCTCGGCTAAACGCAACCGCTCACATGATGTGAGTGGACGTGCGGCCAAAAGGAGCAAATACTCCTCAACCCAGGGGGTTGGGGGCCCTTCAACCAGTGCGGCAGGCGCGGCCTCGAGGGCGGCTTACAGTGAGGTGGCCAGAGATCATCTCCAGTTTGCCCTCGTGGACGCGAAGACCAACAGTGGAAGAGCGGTGTTACCCCTTTGGGATGCCATTGAGGGACGGCTATCGGGCATGGTCGTCAGACACCTCATGGATAAAAAAGGGCCAGCTCCGCTCTTTGACTCGGGTGAAATCTGTCGAGGCTGTAGGGTAATAAAATGTGCGAATCAGTACTCGAAGGAGTTTCTGGAGAAGAGCCTTGTTACGGTTAGCAACGCCTGGGAAGGGCTTTCGCTAAAGCTCATCCCTGCCTCGGAAATTCCCAGGCGAGCACGAGCCAGAATCTGGTTGCCGAAAATGGAGTTGGACAGTTCGGAAAATTGTCCCGTGTCTCAAGCTACAGAATCCCGAGGTTCCTATGGATGACTGGTCTGTCATCAAAGTAGAAAAACCTCAGCAGCATATCTCAGCCATATTACTGCTGATCAACAACGAGTCGCTGGAGGCACTCGAAAAACAGCAGTTTAAACTTCGCTTTGGCCTCAGGTTGGCCAAAGTGAAGGTCTTCCCCGCCTCTGTCGCCCTGGACGATGACTTGGAGAAATTGGGGGATGACACCAAGAAGCTGCTCGACGATCTGCGGCTGTCTGGGACGGACGCAGACTCTGAACTGGGGGAGCAGTCGTAAAGGTAAGTAACACTTTTGAACAGGTTGTTAAAAGTATTACAAATTAACCTTCGTCATTCCAAACTAGCCACAGATAACCTACGAGTCACCCTCCGGGAGGAGGACATCGATGTCTGCCTGATTCAGGAGCCATGGATCTGGCAGCAAAAAATCATGGGACTGAGGGACAGATCCTATGACCTTTTTTATGTCCAAACTGATGGTAAGCCAAGGGCCTGTATCCTAGTAAGGAACACAATTAATGCCTTTTTGCTGTCTAATTTCAGTTCACCGGATGTGACTGCGGTCAGGGTGGAACCATCCAGTGGCAGTTGCTTCTGCTTGGTGTCTGCCTACATGGCCCATGACAGATCGACGCCTCCTTAGGAGTTGCAACATCTAGTGGACACTCTCCAGCCCAAGAAGGAGAACATCCTGATCGGATGCGATGCGAATGCCAGACACACCATTTGGGGCAGCAGCGAGGTCAATGAACGGGGTGAGTCTCTGTTTGATTTTATACTAAGCCGTAATTTACTTATCTGGAACAAGGGCAACTCCCCAACTTTTGTCTTCCCGGCATCGGGAAAATCAAGTGGTTGGGAGGAAGTTCTTGATATCTCTCTTTCTACAAACTCATCTGCTGTTAGGGTTGAAAATTGGACGGTCTCCCAGAGGAACTCGTTTTCGGACCACAGGTTGATCCTCTACGAAATCGAGTTCGTTCGGGAGACCTTGCTACCCCGCAGGAACCCTAAACGAACAGACTGGTCTCTTTTCCACAGGGTTTTCTGCAAGAAGCTGAATAGGAGTAAGTTCTTGACTTCCACTAAGGAACAACTGGACACGCAAGTTAGACACCTAGAAGGGTCCTATCGGACTGCCTTCAAAGTGGCCTGTCCAGTATCCTTTAGCAAGAAAGACTTTCCTCCCTGGTGGAGCAAGACGCTGACCGACTTGAAAGAGAAGGTTAGGAGAGTCTTCAACAAATGTTACCAAATAAGGAACTTTCAAGATTACCGGGAAATCTTGAAAGCTTATAAGAAAGCCATTAGAGATGCGAAGCGCAACTCTTGGAAAGAGTACTGCGAATCCATCGAATCCGTAAGAGACTCGGCCAGACTCAGCAGGATCCTATCCAAGGACCACTCCTGTAAAACTCTTGTCAAAAGAGAGAACGGGGAGTGGGCTGAATCTGCAGGCGAATCCTTAAAAATCCTTATTGATGCCCATTTCCCGGAAAACTCTATTGATCCGGTCTGTAACGAAGACGCGAACCGGCAGGAGGGGTTACCTGTGATGCCCCTGACACCGGTCTTGTCCGTCAGAATAAACTGGGCAATCGAGAGTTTTTCCCCTTTCAAATCTCCAGGCATGATGGTATCATGCCAGTAATGCTTCAGAAGACTAAGACCGTGGTGGTTCCCGTTCTTCAAAAGATCTTCTCGGCGTGTATCTCGCTGAACCACGTTCCTGCTAGCTGGAAGAAAACCAAAGTGGTCTTCATTCCTAAGGCAGGAAGGAGGGGCCACGTCCTGGCCAAGGACTTCAGACCTATAAGTCTTACCTCCTTTATTCTCAAGGTGTTTGAAAGAGTGATCGACTGTCACATCCGAGAGCACTGTGAAACCAGACTTTCTCCAGCCCAACACGCTTACCTGAAAGGGAAATCCACCGAGTCAGCCTTACATGAGGTAGTAGGGACTATAGAGAAATCTCTGGAGGGGAAACAATTCACACTGGCGGCCTTTATAGACATAGAGGGCGCCTTTAATAATATTACGGCGGAGTCAATTGTCACGGCTCTAAACAGGCTAGGGGTGGAAAGACCTATCTATCGCTGGATCTCGTCCCTGCTTGGTGGTAGGGAAATAAACGCGGTGGCAGGAGGGGCAAGAATCACCAGATTCGTACATAGGGGCACACCGCAGGGCGGGGTAAAGGTGGTAGCATATGCCGATGATTTGGTCCTGAGGGTCTCAGGTCCCTTCCCATCAGTAATGGCTGAAATTCTGGAAGGTGCACTGGCTACACTCAGCAGATGGGCCGCCAGTTGCGGTCTCAGAGTCAACTCTGACAAAACGGAGTTGATGCTATTCACCAGAAAATGCAAGCCCCCACCTTTTAAGCTTGCTAGACTTAACAACCAGTGTCTTACACTTTCATCGGAAATGTGTAATACTTGACCCCAAGCTCCACTGGAAGCCGCACATAGAAAATCGAGTTAAGAAGGCTAATATAGCCTTCTACGCCTGTAAATCTATGTTCGGCAAAAAATGGGGCCTCAAGCCACGTGTCGTACTTTGGATGTACAACTTAGTGGTTCTGCCAATTTTGACATACGGTTGCCTAGTTTAGTGGTTAGCTCTTCAGAAGGGCTACAACTTCACTAAATTAGAGAGAGTGCAGAGAACTACATGTGTAGGCATCACTGGTGCCTGTAGGACATGTCCCACCGCTGCGCTCAACGTTATTCTCCACTTAATTCCTGTGGATCTGCAGGTTAAATCCATTGCTGCTCAGAGTGCTATCAGACTGAAGGAGTTTGGCCTTTGGAGACAACTCCCTGTAGGGCATAGCAGCATCTTGAAGCAGATCTCCCCTTCCTTCTCTGATATTCGCACCGACCTCTCCATCCGCAAACTGTGCTTTGAGGGTTGTGCTAGGGCTATCTTTCCGAGCAGGCAAGATTGGAAAGAGGGGAGAGTTGTTGCGGATATAGATGCCTCTGTTTTCACTGACGGATCCAAAATGGAGTCTGGAGTGGGAGCGGGGGTCTACTCCAAATCAGCCAGCACTTCGGTCTCCTATAAACTGCCGGAGACAAGCAGCGTCTTTCAAGCAGAGGTCTTCGCGATCCTGCAGGCATGCAAAATGCTTCGAGATCGCTGTTGGGAGGGAGACATTAAAATTTTTTCCGATAGCCAAGCTGCAATCAAGGCACTGTCGTCGCCGTATTGCAGCTCTCTTCTCGTGAACTCATGCAAGGAGGAACTTAAACGCCTCGAACGTGCAGGAAACATTTCCCTCATCTGGGTTCCTGGGCACAGGAATATAGAGGGAAATGAAATTGCCGATGAGCTTGCCAGGAAGGGGGCGGCAGAACCAAATCCAGCTGCCCTCTTCTCAGACATCGGTATCCCCTTGGCCGTCGTTAAAGGGAAACTACACAACTTCTTTCTAAGAAAAGCGCAAGACAGATGGAGGTCTGTCTCATCGTGTGCCATTTCAAAAGCACTATGGCCTCAATACGATATAAACAGAACGCTTAAGGTGATGGGAACTCCCCGCCATTCAATTTCCAAACTCATTGCGGTGATCACTGGCCACTGGGTGATCGGCACTCACGCGGAGAAGCTTGGAATTCCGTACAACCCCCATTGCAGAAGCTGTGGGGATCCTGCAGAGAAAGAGACTGTGGAACACTTTCTCTGCAGATGTCCGGCTTTGGCGGCTAGGCGCTTGAGATTCCTCAGCGTCCCCTTTGGGGATGACTTGATGAAATTCTCCAGCCTAGATCCCTTTTCTCTCCTCCGATACATCAACAGCACTGGATGCCTGTAGACGGTCTTATCTCCTCCCTTAATCCTTTCACAGGTAGTGGTCCACTTTATGGTATCAAAACGTCACGTAAGTGCTACTTGTAGTGTACCTGGGGTACTCTTGCCATCTTACCTACCTACCTACCTTAGGGTATCTTTATTTTTATAATAGATTATATGTCGTGTATTATTGCTAAAGATAGTCTGTGACACAATTTCGTCTTTATTTGCGTCGTGAATTGGTATAATTTGGTTGCGGAAAAAGTTTAAAGGTTGTTGGACCCTCTTAAACTGATCCACAGGTGAGCTTTCTGTTGAGTGTTCTGAGCAATCAGTTGTCGTATTTATTTGTTGCCTTGAGAGAGCATCAGCAACTACATTCTGATGTCCTGGTTTGTATACTAATTTCGCACCATACTCTTCTATTAAATTCTTCCATCTTTTTAGTTTGTTATTTGGATTCTTTTCGGAAATAGAGTAAATTAAAGATTGGTGATCTGTATGGATTGTTAAATTAGCAATTCCATTTAAGTAATTTCTGTAAGGCCCATACAATGCCTAGAAGTTCCTCTTCGTTCGTACTGTAATTTTGTTTAGTTTCATTGAGTGTTCGTGATACAAAAGCGATAGGTTGTCTGTTTTGGGACAGCACTGCGCCTATAGCGAAATTGCTGGCATCTGTAGTCAGGTCAAAAGGTTTCGTGAAGTCAGGTCGATAGAGTTCTACTTGAGCTTGAAGCGCATTCTTGATTTTCTCGATAGCTTCTAGAGCTGCCTCACTTAATTTAACTTCTACTTTCGCACTTTTTTTTCTTCTTACTATACCATTACCGTCGTAAATGTATGGTCAATGGTTTAGTGATTGCTGCAAAATTTTGAATAAACTTCCTGTATGATCTTCCGGAATGATCTAAGTTCTTTTAATGACTTTGGGATAGGATATTCTTTTATTGTTCGGATTTTCTTGGGGTCCACCGTTATTCTATTGTGTTTTATTATATGTCCTAAGTATTCGACAGAGTTCTGAAAGAAGTGTGATTTTTCGTTAGAGATTTTCATATTGGCGTCATGCAAAGCATTTACATTAGCTCTTATATGCTCAGCATGTTCTTCGGGTGAGTAAGAATATATTAACACGTCATCTATGTATAGGTATGCCAATTTTCCAATGTACTGCCGGAGA
Source organism: Anastrepha obliqua (assembly GCF_027943255.1). NCBI lineage: Eukaryota > Metazoa > Arthropoda > Insecta > Diptera > Tephritidae > Anastrepha > Anastrepha obliqua. The sequence continues at coordinate 39,142,666 of NC_072897.1, read as the reverse complement.
ATATCATCTACGCATCGTTTGCATTCTTAAGCCAAAATGGCATCCTGATAAATTCATACTTAGCGCCGTTTACCGAAAACGCGGTTTTCTCTCTGTCTGATTCTTTTATTAGTATTTGGTGGAATCCTGATTCCAAATTTATAGTAGAAAATATTTTTGCTTTCCCTAAATTTTTAATAGTAATATAATATTTACGTCTGGGATAGGGTATCTGTCTGATATTGTTTGTGCGTTAATCTTCTGATAATCTACAACCATCCTTCTTTTGGGCTTCCCGTTTTCATCGGTGCCCTTTTATGGGACTGTCCAAATCGGAGAGTTGTATGGACTTTTACTTTTTTGAATTATCTGATTATCGAGAAGTTTCTGGATTTCTGTATTCACAAAATTATTATATGACATGGGATAAGGGTACTGTTTAGTCCAAATAGGATCTTCATTATTCGTTCTAATAGTTGCTTGGATAGTTGTGGTAAACGGTAAGTTTTCAATAATTTCGTCATTTTTTCTCATTATTTCTCTAATGTCATCCTCATATTCTGCATTATTTATTGTGTAATTTATTTTTTGTTCATTTTCAACCTTCACAACTTTCTTTTGGTACTTTAAACTGTAGTTGACTAAATTTATTTCTGCTTTTATAGTTCTAAGTCCTGGTTCACCTAGTATCATATCAAATAGTAGCTCATCAAGTAGCTCATCAATCTCAAAAAAATGGCAAGTGATGACTATACAAAGTAATAATTTTTTTAGATTTTAATAATGAATATCCGCGAACAGTTTTTGTTTTTATAGGTTTAATAGGCACTGACTTACCAATATTACAGTTGATACTTATATAATTATTTGTTGATCCTTTGTCGACTAAGATTGTAACGGGTGTGCCTGTAAGACCGCACTTTGTTTGAATGCAGGGCAGCCCGTTTATTTGCCTAAAAAACGTACTTTCGCCTTCGTACTGTTCTTCGAGGTGAGATATAGTAGATTCTGCCTCTGTTTGATGCGTTTGATTGATCCTCTGCTGCTTATGTTGATTGAAGTTTTGTGATGATGGATTTCTTTCCCTTTTGAAAGGATTCTCGTATCCCTGTTTGTGTTGAGTAGGACGTAAACACTGCCTATAGTTGTCTATTTCCATAGGTATTGGTTTATTTATACGGTCGTGGTGCGGAGTAAAATTATTGCGTTGCACTGGTATCCCTGGATTATATCTGGGGCGTTCATTTCGTTGAGGGAAGCGTTCTTCTCCTGAGTGACTTCTTGATTGTTGGACATACCTTGACTTAGTTTCAAATTGTTGGTTATGGTTGTCATGGTAGATTGTGCTGGCAATAGCATATGCATGCTCTAAGTCCTTTGGGTTGTGGCTGTACAAGGTTTCACTTGGGTATCTGCTATTCAGTCCCATAATGAAAGTTCGAACGGCTTCTTGGTTAGCATATGTCTTCATAGCTTCGCTGTTTTGTTCATGCGACATTTCAATTTTAAAGCGCAAGATTAAGTGCTTTATTAATTTCGCTGGGATATTCGAATAAATTCTTTCTTCTTTGATTAACCTTTTTCATCTCGTCTAATAACACACACAAAGGTCTTTGGTCCGCAAATGTATAGACCAGTCGATTTATAATCGAATAGAAGTTTAATTTCGTGTTATGATTGCTTAGTATGTCGGTTGCTGTTCGTATAATTTTCGTTGGGATGATGCCTACTGCGCTATGATACCTAGGATGTCCTGTGAACGCTTTGCTGTCATCCATAAACTTCCAGACTTGCGATCTCCATGAGCGATACAAGTCTTTATCCCCATCAAATTTGGGTACTGCTTTGAACAGCTCCAAATCGATATCTTTATCGTATGTTATTGTAAGAGGGGTTTCTTCGTGTTGTGTAATGGTGGTGATATTGTGGAAGGCTGTTTTGTTTTCCTTTACAGTATTAAGCTCATGTTATAGGGTAGTTACTTGTAAGATTTGTTGTTGGAACTGTTGTGTTTGTGCATCAATTTGTGCTCTTAACTGTGCTGATTCGGCCATATTTCTTGTGTTGTCGCTTCTTTGGCGTCTTAGAAAGGAGGATTCGGATTTCCTGGCACGTCGTTTGGAAGAATAGCCAGATAGGAATGCTTTTATTCCGCCCTGATCCAGTTTGTTCTGTTTCTGTCACGACAACTTCTTCGGAAGTTGTTAATTTTTTTCCCCTTTTCCAGGAACCGTTTTTTTTTTATTTAGTGTTTCGTTTTTTCTGATTTTTTGATTTGTCTTTCTTCGAGATGGAAGTGGATTTTTTATTTTCCTATATTTCGAGGATTTTAGCATTTAGGTGACAAAACGTATTGTCATCCCAGTTGAGCCACCAGTTATTCTGTTTGAATAGAATAGAGTAAAGAAATATGCTGCACAGTCACGTGCTTTCTTTATTAATAGGAATTCAATACTGCTCTACATTTTGTATACTTAGGGCTATTTATATTTGCAGTTTAAAATTGTTTATCAGTCCTTATCCATTGCTTATGTTATTTACTAATACTTATCTATTGTTAAGGTTGTTTATCAGTCCTTATGCATTGCTTATGTTATTTACTAATACTTATCTATTGTTTGTTTGTGGAAAATTCCGTTTCGGTTGCTGCCTGATACGGTTTGTATCGATAATGCGCTCGCTGCATGTTATAACGTGTTATGTGGCGACGTCAGCAGTGGCGTAGTAAACATTGCCCCCTTATTTAGATAAAGTGTCCTCACTTTTTACTGTTGTTGTGTTCTAAGGCGGATCAATTCCGCTTCGTATATTTCGTTAGTGAGTTTTCTCCTTTTTTTCCTGCTTTATTTTGTAGCATTGGCATATTTTGGCTGAAGAGTACACAAGGAGTACTAGAGTTGCTAGGCGGAGAATGCTATACAATGTGAACTTTACCGGATGTTCTTCTATAGGTATAGTGTATTTGTACATTTTTTGTACATTCCTAAATTTGTAATCTGACTCGAAAGTTAGAATTTTTAGGATCTCTAATTGTTCGTTAGTGTGAGAATGGATTGCGTTTTTTGTTTCTTCTTGATGATTGAGGTATGTTTTATCGTCGATGTTTGTGGATATGTTAAATTGGATAAGTTTCGGTCCTTTAATTGTATATCCATTCCACGTATGTTCTCCATCTGTGATGATATTAGCGTGATATAATACTAATATAGGTTTATTGTTTTCTTGAATGATGTTACATTTAGCTTCCTTATTTTCCAAAAGTGGTACAATTATCATCTGCCAATTGTTGACATCTGTTCATTACTACATAGTTTCTACATTTAGCTACTGTAGTATATTTGTTGTTACATTCAGCAATATGTTTGTCAGTAATTATTTTTCCATGTCTATACATTAGTGGTGTTATATTATAGAATTTTCATTTGTTTGTTATAAGTGGATATTTATAAATAGTTATTACGCAGTTTTGGTATAGGCAAATATGTATATCTGCATATTCTAGTATATTTATTATGGGTGTATCAAATTTTCATTTGTAATTATTTCTTCAATATCATTCAAATTTAAAGTGCCTGAATAAAAATTTCCATTTTTTGCAAAATCGATTGTATTTGTGATGGCTACAAGTTCTTGATAGACTTCGTGTATTACTATTTTTTCTGTTACTGATTTAAGATCTAAGATTTCTAAGATTTTTTCAAATTGAGAATTTATCTTTTGTTGTTGGTTGTTGTTTTTAATAAGTTAATTGAGTCCTGTCTTAATTTCTATTAGGTCGTCGTGGTCTGGTGTTCCTGTTAGCTCTATGTGAAGTTGATATAAGTTGCGTTTATTAATAAAGTTCCTTCCTGATTTTCATCTGTTATGTACCTGTTTCTTATTATTTTTTCGTATGGTGCTAGAATTGTACTCAGGTTAGCTATGTGGTACAAATATTTTGAATTCTCAAATAAAAAGGATGGATCTGTCTCTGTTAGCACATAGTTTTGGTTATTCAAATCAGTTATTTTGTCACTGTTAGCAATTTTCAAATGTAAGAAAAATATTATTGCGATTCTGCACATTTTGCTTGTTTTCTAATATTGTCTTTGTGTGTAACTTTCCCTCTTGCTGTTAAAGTTGTGTCCCCACGATCTTCTTCTACTTTGTGTTTATTATATTTAGCTGCTAATTTATTTCTTCTATCGGTTTTTACGTATATGAAGTCACCTTTTTTGTATGTAATTGTGTGTCTGTTTTTGTTATGATATTGCAGGAGTTTATCCTGTTTGTCGATTAAGATGTTCTTTATCTTGGGGTATTTCTCTCTGTTAAAAACACTTCCTCAGGTTTAAATCTTGTGGTGGAATGAATCGTCCTCTTGTACTGCTTCACGGCGGTAAATAGTTCTTCTCCCGGTGCCGTATGATTTTCCTGTGCTAGAAGTGTTGATAGTTCCATTAGTGTACTGTGTATGCCAGAGGTCGCCAACCCGTCGATCGCGAGCTACCGGTAGCTCGCAAAGACAATTCTGGTAGCTCGCGCTGCTCACATTGCAAAAAATCCAAAAGTCTGAAAATCATAACAGTATGAGCAAATTTCAGAAATTTTCATAATAAATAGATAAACAGCGGCAACACTGCGGTAAGCGATTTCGCGCCTACAAACTCGACGCGAAGTCGCGTCTCCGTTCTAGGATCGGCTGGGACCGATTAGCGTGTTCGAGAATTCTTTGGCTTTATATATATAGGAGAATGGGGAGTTGTTAGACGGGTTTTGTTTTTGGACCCGTATTACTCAAAATCTTAATATTCTGCGTATGTCAACGATGGAATCTTTAGTCAATGAATACTGGAAGCTATTGGTATGGCCTATTTAACAAAACTACAATTTTCCTTAAAATTAAAATTGTATATAATAATATAAAATATAATACAAAATACAAAAATGTGGGGAGTTGTGAGACACCCTGGTTTAAATCAATAAAAATGACTTATTTTAGTTGTTAGTTCTTTATTAAGATGAAAAATAAAAAAGAAAAGACAATTGTTATAAAAAAGTGTATAAAAAATGCAATGCCATCAATCTGATGATTCGAGGTGAGAACTTGTGTAATAACCAGTTCGTAAATTGGCACACTTTAGGTGCACAGCTCGATCGCATACATTGCAATGAATGGAGTTGTTTCTGCTTAACTTTTTCGGCATTGCACCTTTGCAGATGATGCAAAAATCTTCTTCTTCTTTAAATTCTGATGAACTTGAAATTATTGCTGCTGAAAGATGCGTTAAAACATCGAAAAAAACGGTGTCTCACAACTCCCCACATTTGTTGTCTTACAACTCCCCAAATCGTTGTTTTTATAAATGGCCGCGTAGTCATAAACACATCGAACGTTCATGCCCAAGTGAATGTGTATATTCAAAGCTAATAGGACAATTAATAATTTGTATATATTAACATTTGCAATTTGCTTCAACAACTGATCGAATGTATCGCAAAACAAAAGATGAAAAAAACTTACCGAGAAATTCCGAAACACAGTAACTGGAGAGACGCGTCGAATGCGTGTAAATATTACCAATGCTAGCTGAAAAGTGAGATCGCATCGAGAACACTTGTTGACACTTAAAATCGAATGTAAACAAATGAATAATGCCGAAAGATAACAATGTCTCACAACTCCCCATTTTCCCCTACGCAATGCACGTCGACATTTTTTTTTTGTTTTTTTTGTTTTTGGTGGTGAGGTTGGGTTAAAAATGCCTTCACACCATATGGTAACCGTCGCTACTACGTGTGTGGTGAATCCACTAAAAATATCCCCCCTCTTCTCTTGGAGTTTTCCCTCCACCCCGGGACTGCTTCCGCATTGCTTCGAGGTAGAGGGCCAAGACGGCGTCCTAAGAAGGACACTTACTTACTCACCCTGCGTCCAGGGTCGCCTGTTTTGAGAAACCCATGCTCAATGCTCTTCAGCATGACTTTCCATTTCGCGCTTCTTTTTTCGGATAATATCCTCTACAAAATTTGTGACGGCATTCCATTTTTCTTCGTCTATCATCATTTTGTCGATAATTTCTTCAGGTGTAAATACACCAATAGCTCGTTGTAGACCTGTTCTCTCTACGTTCTACCTCTCGCATTCAAAGAAGGTGTGCTCCGCATCATCATACTCAGTATCTCCATATATGCAGTTTGGTTGGCTCACTTTACCCATTCCCCACAAATACTTGCGAAAGGACCCATGTCCGGACAAAAACTGTGTGAGGTAATAGTTAACCTCACCGTGCTTTCTTTCTACCCACTTTTTTAGATCGGGTATTAGTCTCGCTGTCCATCTACCATACCGTTCAGAGTTCCATCTTGCTTGCCAAAGTGTAAGCGTTTGGACTCTAATTTCGGAGAAACGTAGTACTGGGGTTCCTATGTTTTTTGCCTCCCATCTCCGTTTGCGCTCTTGTGCTAGAATATCTATAGGGATGGTTCCGCTGATAACTAACACCGCTGCTTCAGATACTGTTCTATATGACGAAGCCACTCTGAGAGCGCAGGTGCGCTGCACAGGTTGCAAAGTTTTCCGCCGGCGTTGCACCCTTAGCGAATCTGCCCATATTTCGCATCCGTATAAGAGAATCGAGTTCGTCGTGTCCATTAAAAGTTTTCGCTTGTTCTGCGTTGGACCTCCAAGGTTTGCCATGAGCTTACTTAACATGCCACTTACTTTGGCAGCTCTTGTGGCAGCATGGTTTATATGCGCCCAGTAGGTTAGCCTTGTGTCTAAGTGCACTCCTAAGTACTTGACTACTCTTTTTGTCGATAAAGTGGCATCGAGTACTTCTATGTCTACTTCTAATGGGATACGTCTGTTCGTTAGAAGGATTAGCTCTGTTTTCTCTGTGGCCAGCTTTAATCCATGGTCTTCTAGCCATGTCTGAACTCGGATCATCACCTGATTTAACTTTCTTTTGGCTTCGTTAGTGTTCCGGGCGATTATTACAGCCGCAACGTCATCTGCGTATCCCACCAAATGCACATCCTCGGTCATCTCTATTCGAAGGATTTCATCGTAGCTTATATTCCAAAGTTCAGGTCCGAGTATTGATCGTTGGGCCGCACCTGCTGTTATTTGTTTGGTCTTACACCCTTCTCGCGTTTCGTATAAGAGCACGCGGTTGCTTAGATAGCTGCGAATAATCTTCAATAGATTACTCAGGGTCTTGAATTTTACCTTTAAGGCTTCAATTACGTCGTCCCAACTTAAACTGTTGAAAGCATTTCTGATATCCAGTGTGGCTAGTAGTACTAAACGTTTGGAGTATCGATTACCTGCCTTCGCGTGTTCTACGCTAGTTATCACATCTTGAATGGCTCCTAAGGTAGATCTGCCACTTCTGAAACCATGCTGCCTGTCGGAGAGGCCGCCGCTGTTCTCTACGGCTTCGCTAAGCCTATACTTTATCAGTTTCTCAAAAAGTTTTCCTGCGCTATCCAGCATACATAACGGTCTATAAGCAGACGCTAATGTTGGGTCTCCCTTTCCCTTACTGATTAGTACTAGTTTTTGTTTTTTCCATATTTCTGGAAAAATTCCTTCTTTTAGGCATGCGTTGTACATGTTTAGCAGCAAAAAAGGGCGTTCGATTGCCAATAGTTTCAATATTTCTGCAACTATGCCATCAGGTCCTGGCGCTTTATTGCATTTCATTGCTTTTGCAGCATCCATAAGTTCTTCTTCTGTGAATGGGACAGGTTCCGTTGTTTCATACTCGAGTTCTTCCCTCTCAGCACAATGTGTTAGGAAGAGTGTATCGACTATTTTGCTTACCATTTCGGTTTCCATATCAGCAGCAGGGGATTTGGCCCCTAACTTTTTCATAACGATTTTGTAGCCCAACCCCCATGGGTTATTGTTAAGATCGTTTCGTAGCTCTTCCCATTTATCTTTTTTGCTTTGGTTTATAGCTTTCCTCAATTCTTTTCTGCTCTTTTTATATTCTTCGGATTCTGTTGTCGCCGGGCCCAATCTTCTGGCTCTAGTATACTTTCTACGCTTATGGATGCACATATCTCTAAGTTCTGAGATCTCATGTGTCCACCAGTATACAGCATTTCTTTTTTTGTTCTTATCTATTTTAGGCATAGATGCGTTGCAACCTATCTTAATGCATTGCATTGTTGTCTTGACTAGTGTTTTTGCTGTACTATTCGTACAGATCGTCGTTTTATTTTCGTCAATAGTTGCAAGGAGCGTCGCTGGGTTTAGCTTGTTAATGTTCCATTTGCGTGTACTTTTATTTCGATTTTCACGTACTCTTTGGTTTTCCATTTCTATGCAAAACGTGATGTATTGATGGTCACTCCCATTGTAATCTTCCAGGACTCTCCAGTCTTTAGTAAAGGTGATTATGCTTTCCGATGCTAGGGTCATGTCGGGTGTTGTGCCTTCACAATCTGGGTTTCGGTACGTAGTCGTTCCTGTGTTGAGTACCACTAAACCTAGTCTGGCTGCCATGTCCAGCACTCGTCTACCTCTTGAGTTCGTTGTCGCCGAGCCCCATTCGGTTGCTTTTGAGTTGAAGTCTCCCGCTATTATTAGCCGTCCCTCTAAACTAAGGGCTTTGTCTTCAATACTTTCCAGTTTCCGGGTGAATTCATCTATATTGTTGTTCGGCGTAAAATAACAGCTTATCATTGTGAATTGGCTGTTTTGAACGTAGACGAAACCATCGCCTGATCCTTTCGCGATTATTACGAAATTTGTGCCCCTAGGCAGCCAGATGGCGGCAGTTCCCGACTCGTCTTCGATCCAAGCTTTCTCGGATTGAGCGTATTATTCGCTTATTAATACTGCTTGAACTCCTTTTTCTAAGACCATCTGCTCCATTAGCAGGTCTGCGTTTTTACTCCTGTGCATATTTGCTTGAAGTATAATCATATTTATCTTATCTTGGCATGTTCTTTTGTCATCGGGCATTTGCCCGAGCCTGGCATATGCTTTGTCTCGCTGCGATTGGCATCAGTGCATAGGCAGCATTTGGGCTCTTTGGTGCACTCTTTCATTTTATGCCCAGCTTCTCCACATCGGATACCCGTACTTGTTGTCGTTGATTAGGTTTTGTGATCCTAACATCGATATTTTCATTAGTGCCAGCTAGCATTTTTCTCACAGCGTCATCAACTTCCTTCTTCTCCGTGACGGCATCCAAGTCTCTGATCTCTACAGTTGAAGTTGGTCTGAGAGTTGTAATGGAACCGACCGCTTTTACGGTTTCCTCTAGTTGTTTCAAAAAATCAGCGTTAACTGTTTTCCCCTTTTCGAATTCAAGTAGAAGAGCGCCAGTTTTGGTTCTTCTTATGCCTTTCACCGTTGTGGTTTCGTCTGGCATGGTATTTTTGCGTATGTTTTTGAGGATTTCAGCATAACTGTGGTGCTCTACCGGCTTTACCAACACAGCCTCCGATTTTGGTTTTGATATTCGTTCACTCTTCTTTTGTTTGGCTTTAGCCTTCCTTGCGCCATCGTTTTGCGCTTCATCACTTCCTTTTGGCACGGTATTGGGCCTAGATTTTTGCCGACTTACCACTTGCCATTTCTCAGGCTCTCGACCCCTTAGTTTCTTCGAAGAGTCGGGTGCGGCAGGGCTTGGTGCATTCCGTTTTGCGGTTAAAGGAGTACTCTCCTGGGCAACACCTGTTTTTCGGGCAGTTGCGGGGGTGTCACCTCCGACTTCTTTAGTGGATGTTTCCGGCAAGAGACGACTTTTACCGGCATTCTCAGCTCGAATCCAACCTCTTCTGCAGTTTTTCATGACGTCAAATAGTTCGTCAAGCTCTGAGACTCCGGTCTTTATTTCCGTGGAAGTATTTCTACTCTTCAATATAACTGCTTTCATCTTCCTAAGCACTCTCAAACATTTCTCTACGGCTTCCTCTTCTTCAGCTCGCATTTTGAGAATAAACTCTTGTCGCGGAGATGCAGTGGTTTCCCGTTCTGTGTTTGCATCCTTTGCAGTTACAGGGGTATGCGACGGCGCATTGGGCGCATTTGCAGTATTTTTAACCTCTTTTGACGTTACTCTTACATCTTGAGGCGTCATTTCCGCTCCTTCATTAACCGTCTTTGATTTCCCTATAGTCGGCAATGATCCACTCGTAAGGGGCAAATTCCCTTTTTGTGGTGGCGAGCGAAGCAATCGAGGTTTCCTTACGAAAGGGCTCTGCTCTATATCTCCATCAGTAATGGCCTTCTGCTGTTTTTCTTCTTTTTGTTTATTTTCCATACTTTTTTCCATTCTTTTTTATTTAACCAGCGCATCGTGTGCAGGGGGGCGGGCCGAAATAGTTAAGAGCGGGTGTACCCTCGGAGGCAATGCTCCTACCCCAGTTCCCTGAGGCCTGATCTACGCTTTACCGATCCCGGAAAACACGGACGGACCGGCGCTCGCCCGGAGCAACGAAAGCTACTACTCTTTCGCCCAATGAACACTTCCTGACCAGGGTCCAAGGCGGCTGGTTACTGATATACAACGAAGCTAACACATCGGCAGAGCGAACTCACATCACCCCTTTGAGGTCGCAGGTGGAAAGCCATAACGACCTATCCAGGGACTCCCAGTGCGCCCCGTTGAATACCGGTCATGCTTTTTATACAGTCGCACCTAACATGGTGAACAGACACTGACCAGCACACCGCCCAATATGGGAACAGACATGTGCTGGATTTTGTCTCCTAACTTTCTAGCTAACGCTTACAAAGTCGCTGAAACGGGGGACATCTTGACTAGGGTCCGCGGGGTCGTCGTACCCGTCACCTCCTTATGGGAGAGGCCCTTGCGGCTCGGCACGTCGACATTGCGCTCAGTTTAATACCATAGATGACTAGATGTGAAACTCTTTTTCTCGTGAGAGCGCTGAAAAATGAGCATTTTTTATAACATTTTCCAATATTGCCACAGCAGTAGAAACATGAATTGGGTATTTTTGAACCAAAGGTCTGGAGGTTAGTATTTAGTGTGCGGTTGCCCAATATCCTTATATCACTCGTAAACACCTACATATACTAAAAATAAGCACAATCCGTATGAGAAATGTACATAAATAAGCAAAAATTTATAAATTTATATGTAAATGAAATTATTTATTTAAACCTGAAATACAAAAGTAATTTAATAATAACTAGCGAAAACCCGACCGTTCCGCTGGTCGTCTTTAAAAAAATCTAGATTAATTAATTAAATTAAGCCGAAAAATACTGTTCGTATTTTATTAAAATTCTCGCGCATGAATAGTAATGAAAGAAGTTTTAAATAGTAGTAGCAATTAAAAAACGTTTGATGTGATTTACTTTATTACTTGTTTTATTGTAATGCTCTTTGGTATACAATATTTTTCGTTTTTGCATGCGTTGTTGAATAAATGAACAATACCGATGGCTTACCAACTCTTGAGCATGAAACATAAAGTTGGCCATGAGAAAAACATGGGTATTCTAAATCAATACCACAAATTGATAAAGTTTGGCCTTGTGACTTACTTATAGTAATCACGAATGCCAGGCGAAAAGGAAATTGAAAACGTTTGAATTCTAACGGCATATCCGATGGTATCATTGGTATTCGCGGTATTAAAACGTCTTCACCAGAGTATTTTCCATTCAAAATTGTTGCTTCAATGACGTTATTCATCAATCTCTTAACTGTTAATCGAGTGCCATTACATAGTCGTGGTTGATTTATGTTTCTCAACATAATAATCGGTGCTCCTATTTTCAAGTTTAGCATGTGTGGCGGTAATCCAGGTAAATCAAAGGAATTCAAAAAATCAGTGGGATAATTTACAATATCATCTTGATTTGTAACAGTGTCAACGGATCGATATGTTTGTTCTAGACTTGGTATGTTAGCCAAAATAGCCGCATTCATTTCATTCACATCTTTATTTTTGCCAGCCATGATGGCTCGTTCACTAAGCCAATAATGATTTTTGTAATTTTGAGGCAAATTTGGGAAAATACTTTGAATTAACTGTTCTTTCATTTGACTTATTTCACAAAAGTTTGGTTGTAAAGTTATTAAGCCAGTTAAATTACGACAGGAACTTTGCCATTTCCAATATCCAATAATTGCTGTGAAAATTCAGCAGCTGATGGATCATTTTGCATAAGAACACGTACATTTGTAGTTAGTTTGAGTGTTTGAACATGTCTCCACAAATATGATGATTTCAAACATGCAACCAATTCATCTGCTACAGTTGCTCGAGGAATAACAGGCAGTGTTTGTCTAAAATCACCTGCCAGCAGCACGACCAAACATTTCATTTTTACTACGTAAGTCTCGTAATGTCCTATCAAGCGCTTCTATTGACTTTTTATGTGCCATCGTGCACTCATCCCATACAAATACGTGTGCGAAAAAGCGGAGAAGGAGAAGAGAACTGTTCTATTCCCCCCCCGCTTTAACCCAGCTATGTGTTCAGGTGCAAATGACTTTTTTGCGTGAAGTCTGATATAAAATAAGTTCTATTTACTCTTCTTAAATTTATATAAACTTTTCCAGGCGAAGTAAAAAAACTGACATATATGTATTTGCTTCAACCGTATATTTGTGAGTACACAGGTAGTACGTAAATATATGAATAATATAGGTAATATCTCATATTAGCATAACCTTTCTGCAAAAAATTAAGGAAACGATCACCAATCACGCCTGCAATGATACAATGAATTTTTCACTATAACTGACTTCAGATTAACGTTTATATAATAAGCGGATATGTAACATTTTAAAATTTTTTTAGAATTTTTTTTTTAATTTTTAATAATAAGTGGTCTTCCTCTTCCTCTTCCTGTAGCTATTCCTTTTCCTCTTCCATCTCCAGCTCCATCTCCTTTCTTTATCCCGGAAACGGGCAGTAAAAATTACTTCACTTAAAAGCTTTCGTCAACAGTTTCCATCTGATACCCATATTGTACAAACACGTCCAAGGATACCTTGGTCCACCTTTTCGGCTATATCTCGAGATTCTGGTCACTCAGAGATCTAAAAAATACTCTGTATTAAAGCACTTATCAGTAGCTTTGATTTGATACCCACAATGTAAAAACACATCCTAGGGTTACCCGGGTCCTCGTTTTGGCCTTCGGCAGCGCCACCTGGTGGCGAGTGGAATCAATAAGCATATTACACTAACCTTCACAGTGGAAATATATATATATATACCAAATTTCATAATAATCGGCCCAGACACACACGACCCAAATGTATTCAATTCTAATGAATGCTATGTGCGGTACAAAAAATACGTGCGGCAAATAGCAAAAACACACTCACTTAATGTTCAATTAGGCCCTGGTACTTAAATGCGTATAGATTAACCCTAGCTTGTAAGATGTATAGCGGAGGTTTTTCATAGTAGTTTTTTCCTTCGAAAAAAAAAGAAAAAATCATTTAAAAAACCAAACCTGTTATAAATATACAAATATAATGATGTAGAATTAAGATTTAAATCATATTCTGTAAATTGTGCGATAACATAAGTATTGTAACGTTTTTCTACTTAATAAACTCTTATCTATCTTTGCCAAAGCAACACCAACAATGTGTGGAACTTTCATTGTTTTCCTTACACGCGTTGCTGAGATTACCCCGGACAAATGCACACTTTTTTTCGGCTTAATTTTTATATACATATATAGATAAAGTAATGAACGCGAAAAACATAAGTTATAATTAAAAACATGACTTATTGCGATTTTTTAATATAACACAGAAATTGGGTAACAAAAAAAAAATTCTCAAACAAAGAACAGAATAAGTTAAAGCAGATTACCTTTAATTTTTGTAAAATATCTCAAACACAAATTCAGTTCCCTTACCTACACTTTTCAACCATAGAATATTTACGTATATACAAATTTACATAAACCAACACACAGTTTTCAATAAAATAACATTATGTTCATAAGACTAATTAAAAGTAGAAGTCGAAAAGGATATAACGAGCTTTGGATTCTACAAACTCACTTCAATTCAAATTATTACATTTCAATTGAATTAATTTTAAGACAAATAATTATAAACATTTCCACACGTAATTTCTCCATTAACCCTTTCGGTCCGAACGGGACTTATATGTCCGGGCAATGTTTGAAGATACCTACAATTTTGATGGGACAAAAGACTTTTATTTCACCCATTGCAACTATTAAACATATAAAATAATTTGTATTTCCGTTAGCGGCTTTCCGTACCGAAAGGGTTAAGCAAAAACGAACTGTTTTCGTCTGTTATTTTTGGCGCGTTTCTTCTGGCATTCTGCCATTTCGCCTATCAGCTGTTCAAAATCCCATAACGTGTGAGTGCTGCCAAGTTTTTAAACGTCCTCATGGGCGCTCTCTCTCAAAATGAAGAAGTTTCACATCTTATTATCTATGTTTAATACTGAATGGCATTATCAACGTTCTGCGTGCAGCGGTTGGGTTAGAGTTCGAAACATTATGGCAAGCAGTAGTAAGAAGGCGAAGACACACCATTTCCATTCGGAATGGGAAGAACAATACTTCTTCACAGAAGTTAAAGGCAAAAGTGTTTGTTTATTATGTAATACATCTGTGTCAGTTCCAAAAAAAGGAAATATTGAGAGGCATTATAAAACTGTACATTCGAATTTTGAGAAGGTATTCCCGTTAAATTCTGCCACCAGAAAAGAAAAACTGAAACATTTAAAAATCCAGTTAATTCGACAACAGTCAATATTTTTGAAAGCAATCGACAAAAATAAGGCTGCAACTGAAGCATCTTATCGTGCTTCGCAGATAATTGCACAAAAGAAAAAACCTTATGAAGACGGGGAAATCATAAAACAAGCATTTTTGAAAGCTGCAGATTCTTTATTCGCCAACTTTAGAAATAAAGACGAAATAGTGTCTGCTATAAAATCTATGCAACTTTCTGCTAATACAGTGATGAGGCGAGTAGAAGTAATGAGCAATGATATTTTTTTACAGTTAAGAAGTGACTTAGATAACTGTATTTATTTTTCACTGTAACTGGATGAATCAACAGATGTAGTTGACACCTCACAGATGGCCATCTTTGTCAGGATGGCTTTTAGTGATTTTACAATTAAAGAAGATCTTTTGAAGTTTATTCCACTCAAAGGACATACTACTGGGCTAGAGCTGTTTCCTCATTTAAAAAATCCCATCTCTTCTGAGAAAATTCCAATATCAAAAATGGTAGGCCTGACAACTGACGGTGCTCCAGCTATGGTGGGTTGTGATAAAGGGGCTCGTGGCGCTATGTCACAAGGATGAAAGTTTTCCACAATTTCTTAGTCACCACTGTATTATACATCAGCAAGCATTATGTGGAAATTTTCTAAACTTGAACAACGTTATGAAACTGGTGGTGAAAATTGTGAACAAGATTAGAGCTCAAGCGTTACAAAGAAGATTATTTAAAACCTTGGCTGATGAAATTGACTATGAATACGGAGAGCTACTTCTTCACTCTGAAGTGCGATGGTTAAGCAGAGGACGAGTGCTCAAACGTTTCAATGATGTCCTGCCTGCTATACTCCAATTTTTCAAAGAACGCGATGAACCGATTCCTGAACTGGAAAATTCGACTTGGTTCAGAGATTTTGGTTTTCTTGTGGACATTACAGAGAAATTAAATGAGCTTAACTTGCAGCTTCAAGGCAGGGATAAAGAATTAGCGGAAATGATTTCTGATATAAATGCATTTATTACAAAACTTGAATTTTGGGAACAAAACCTAAAAAACCGCGGTACTAAGCATTTGCCTATTCTTTCCGAAAATATATCCAAAAATCTATTAGAGCCCTATGACAGTAAATATCATATGGAAATAGTTTCTAACTTGAAGGAAAACTTCAAAAATCGTTTCAAGGATTTCAGCAAAATTGCTTTAGTGACGCAATTTGTTGTTTCACCCTTCATGGACATTGATATACAACAGTTTGCAACTTGTGTTATGAACAACTTTGGCGAAGACATAGCTGTGACAGAAATGAAACTTATTGCTTCAAAGTGACTTGACTTTAAAATCTTTAGGTTCAAATACAAAATGTATATGGACTTTAGTAAGTAAAGATAAGTATTCAGTTTTATGTCGTGTTGCGTTGAAAGTGAAAACGTTAATCAGTTCAACTTATTTGTGTGAATCTTCTTTTTCCAATATGAAATTTATTAAAAATAAATATCGCAATCGGCTTACAGATATACATTTGGATAACTGTATTCGAATGACTGTATCAAATTATATTGCAAATATAATATTAAAAAATTATCGATGAGTCAGAATGTCAACCTTCTCATTAACCCTCTAACCGTTTAGACCGTCTGTAGACGGTCAATAATTTTTTGCCAACAACTACGCCTTAAATATTATTTTAGAATAAAAGTGAAGCTAACAATCTCAGTTTTCTCTCTACTTTGAGCGCACACGCTAGTGGAGTGCCGCAGGTCAGTGTGATAAGTGAAATAAATTATTTTGGAAACTGGTGAAGTTACGATTCGAAAGGAATTGCAACTTGTACTTATGCTGATGCTTTAAAATTTTATGGTAAGCTTAAAATAATATATATTTTGATAATTTATCATGTTCCTTTGAGTAAGCCGAAGGTTATATGTATTATTCTAGCATTTTCTGATGACCGTCTGTAGACGGTCATAACGGTTAATGCGAAATTTTACATATTCATACCAAATATGACTTTCATTTATATGTATATCGGCTATTTTGTAACGTATTTTTTCAAGTAATGGACAAAATGAGAAGATGTAAGTTGTCTACGATGTCGGATGAGGAGATAGAAGCATATATGATGTCAGTTGATGAGCAAACGACGATATTTCTGACCCTGACTTTCAACCTGATGATTTCATTCAGGAGAGTACCGAGGAGAGTACCGATAGGGCAATATTGGAGTGCTTAGATGAAATGGAGGAAGCTAACACAAGCTCTGCATTTTTGAATGCTTTGGGTTTGTCTTTGAATGTCAGCTCTGTTGAACAAGGTATATCTAAAAAACTCTGTACTTTCCTTTACATTGAATTTCGATTTAATTTTTAAGAGAAACTATCCCCTACCACCTAGGCAGCAACACCTTTTAAACTATCAAAGCGACCACGATCTCCACTTCATGTGATTGAAATCGAAGGACCTTTGTCAATTCCATCTAACGGAGGATTTAGCTGCAAAAATGTGGGGGAAATCGATATCAGATCGAAAGAATTTCAAAAAATTTGTTGGAAGAAAAAGTCATTACAACTTCACAATAACGACATCGCATTTCGCGGCAATACATCTTTGCCAGCATTCATTAATAATTTAGAAACGCCATTCCAATTCTTCAAATACTTTTTTTCTTCAGAAATTGTCGACCTAATTGTTGGAAACAAATCGTTCTGCACATCAGAAGCAGATATTCACAAATTTGTAGGAATTTTGTTGTATATGTCACTGTACCGATATCCAAACATGGAAAGCTACTGGAGCAAAAACGCATTTGAGCCAATACGAAAAGCAATGTCTTGCAGGCAGTTTGAAAATATAAAGCGTTACTTATCATTTGCTGACAAAGAGCAACGCGCTGAAAGAGGAACTGCTGGTTATGATCCGTTGTATCGTGTCAGACGTATTGCGGAACTGTTTAATGAAAGGTTTGACTCTGTGCCAAAAACAGCACGCCTTTGTGTTGACGAACAAATGTGTGCAACTAAGACTAAGCATCATCTACGTCAATATATGCCGAATAAGCCACACAAGTGGGGTATAAAATTGTTTGTTTTATGCGATACTTCTGGATATTCGTATAGGTTTGAAGTATTTATCGGAGCGGGCGATAACACTGTTTTGCCGAGAGAACCGGACCTCGGTCCCACAGCAAACATAGTAGTTCGCCTAAACCAATCGATCCCTGAATTTCAAAATCACATTTTGTCTTTTGACAATTTTTATACCTCACTGCCTCTTTTAGTTTATCTGCGTGCAAAAGGATTTTTTTCTTTGGGAACTATTCGCTCTAATCGAATTCCAAACTCAAAGTTGCCAAGTGAGAAAGACAAAGAATAGTCAGTTTCGAGCAGGGGATATTCCGTTGAGTATGTTGGTGCAGCATATGGTGTGGACATTTTAACAGTGACATGGAAGGATAACAGAGCAGTTCGACTTGCATCGACATATGTAGGGGTGATGCCGTTTTTGAAGACCAACCCCACAGCAGTCTCAACGAAATTACCACGTTACGATCGTAAAAAAAATCGTATATCGAAGTAGGCTGCCCATAAATAATAAAAGAGTACAATACCCACATGGGAGGGGTGGATTTGATGGATGGACTGATGGGACGATACCACATCCGACTTAAGACACGCAACCCAATGAACCGAATATTTTACCATTTCCTCGATATGGCCGTAACAAATGCATATATACTCTACCATCGCGTCAATCCAAGTGATAAAATTAATCTTCAAGACTTCCGCGAGAAAATCGCTTATGACCTTTGTTCTTTTTCGCTTCCAAAGAAATTAGGGAGACCATTAACAACCTCCTGTCAGCCAACTAACGGGTGATCAATCATGAGGTGCTTTTTTCAATAGTTAAAAAAAAACAAAAATGTAAATTATGTTCAAAACCTTTATGTATCATTTGAAAGGACATTCTTTGACATTTACTTTTTGAATATGACTTCATTCAAATGTTGGCCGCAACTACGCTTAAGGTGGTCCTTTCTGAAGGTCCAATTTTCAATCACTCGTTCGAGCATTTCGACTGGTATGTCGTGAATAACACGCGTAATGTTGGCTTCCAGAGCTTCAATCGTAGCTGGTTTATCAGCATAGACCTTGGACTTCACGAATCCCCAAAGAAAAAAGTCCAAAGGTGTGATATCACAAGATCTTGGTGGCCAACTCACAGGTCCTAAACGTGAAATCAGCTGCTCTCCGAAATGACTTCTCAATAAAGTCATTGTTTCACGAGCTGTATGGCAAGTGGCTCCGTCTTGTTGAAACCAAATGTCGTAGAGATCATTAGATTCAATTTCAGGTAGCAAAAAGTCCGTTATCATGGTACGGTAGCGAGCACCATTCACAGTTACGTTGCGGCCATCATCATTTTTGAAAAAATATGGACCGATGATTCCACCAGCCCATAAACTACACCAGACCGTTGTTTTCTCTGGGTGTAAAGGTAGCTCTTGAACCTGTTCTGGTTGCTCTTCATCCCAAATACGGCAATTTTGCTTATTGACGTAACCATTGAGCCAGAAATGCGCCTCATCGCTGAACAAAATTTTTCTCGAAAACAGCGGATCTTCTTCAATCTTTTCAAGAGCCCAATCAGCTTTAGTTCTTGTACGAGCTGTATTTTGTATGCTTTTAAATGAAGATCCTTCCGTAAAATTGACCAAGTTGTTCCATACGACAGTCCAAGTTGCTGAGAACGGTGCCGAATCGATTCATCGCGGTTTTCACGTACACTCTCTGCTGCTGCCGCTATATTCTCAATGCTTCTTGCTGGACGTGGTCTATTCGGCCGAGAATTATCCACCAATGAATATTCGGATTCAAATTTGTTGATGGTATGTCGAATAGTGTTTAAGGCAGGCCGATTATGTTGACCATAATGCGGTCTAAGCGCACGAAAAACATTTGTCACAGAACGCTGATTTTCATAATACAGTTGAA
This sequence comes from Anastrepha obliqua, assembly GCF_027943255.1. Classification (NCBI taxonomy): domain Eukaryota; kingdom Metazoa; phylum Arthropoda; class Insecta; order Diptera; family Tephritidae; genus Anastrepha; species Anastrepha obliqua. The sequence continues at coordinate 39,122,985 of NC_072897.1, read as the reverse complement.
CAATTTGTAGACGTTGTTGCGGTGTGAGTCTTTCCATGATGAAATGCCAAACGCTGTTCAACAAATCCACGATGACAGTTTGCCACAACTCGCGCGCGATCTGTAAAAAAAACGCAAATGAAAAAAACTCCTCTTAATTGATCACCCGTTACAAGCCAGGGAAAAAGGTGTGTCAGACCTATAGATGACATCAGATTTGATAACACTGGACACATTCCCGCTATGTTTGATAACTCAGGAAAAAGGAGATGCAAATATTGCAAACAGTCCAATACTCAAATATATTGCTCGAAATGTGAGATAAACTTGTGTTTTATAGACTTGTTTTGACAAAAATTGCTTCAAGGAATTCCACTCGAAATAAATTTCATTAATAATCTTTTAATATGATTTGTATTTTAAACAATGTAGTATATTTTAACTTTAATTGAATTATTAAAATACATTGCTTACCAGATTTCATATTTGATATGTTTTGTCTCAAACCGTTTTGACCGTCTACAGACGGTCAAACTTTTTTCCTCTCTAATTTCCTCATTTCGGGAATTTTTTTGATCTGCAGTATTACAACATTATTCAGACTGCTAAATTCACCGGAAAATGAAATAAGTATGCATTTTAAATCGTTATTTAATAATGTACTATTAGTGTTTTGTTGTTTTTTTAAGTCGCTTGTGATTTGCTAATATGACTGCAAAAAATTTTGTTACGATTGATAGGTGTGAACATGGTTATGCATAAGTATAAGCACTATAAGTCATAAGTTTATAATATATAGAACGTATATTAGTAAAATAAATACATGTATTATATGTCGAATATAACTGTGTATTATTTAATTTATGTTGGCTTGTGCAAGTAGCTCGCTGTTTATTTCAAAATCTTGAAAGTAGCTCAACACATTGAAAAGGTTGGCGACCACTGGTGTATGCGTTTTACTTGAGCGTTCGTTGTTGAGTGGTGTACTGGTGTGACTGAGTGGTATATGTAGTAGACCGGAGTGAAATACGTAAATTTTTTCAAATCATATCGTAATAGCAGGGAAAAGTTGCTACATATCAATACAAATTTAGGAAAAAAAGAAATTTCAAATCGGTTAATATCTTCCGTTCGCGCATTGCATTTAAAATTTACAAATTTTATCCCAAATCTAGCTGATTTACGAAAACTTGTAGAAGTGGTAAATGATTAAAGATCGAGCTCCCTTTTTATACATAGCACTTTCAGCATTGAGTAGTAGATTTTTAATTTACTAATCTATCCATTTCTGTGGTTCTGAGCGATTAACTTTTACCAATTTTACACCAAATCTACTAAGGAAGCCTATGCCAAATGAGGCTTGCGTGAAAGCGGCTTACGGCTACTACAACACGTCTGTGCTTTAGATCGTCTTCCACTTGGTTACTTGTATTCCATCGTCTTTCTTTTCATTTTGCTTTTGATTCTGGCATACCGATAAACGAAGTACACGGAAGAGCTAGTACTCTCTGGTCATTACCAGTTCTGCTTTCACTCTTGTCGAACAGCGCTGTTTGGTCAAAAAAAATTCTATTCGATGTTCTTTTGAATTACATAGTTTACACAATTACTTAACATTAAATCTCTTGAAACATTTTATTCATGTCTCTTACTCGTAAGGACATACACTGCCCATTTTTTGGTGCACCTAAACCACTGCTGTCATCGGTCCTTCCCACTAATACCGACATTATACAATGTTGGCAAGAAGTGAGGTACAAAATGTCAGTAGAATCTTCTGCTGCCAGTTCTGGTCAGAAGTTAAGATTCACAGTTGTAGCAGATACTGTAGCTCATCAGACTGAGTCCCTTTATTCCAAGGCTTCGATTCCAATAGTTTCCCACACAAGAGTTGTACAAAAGATTAAACATCTACATGATCGATACTACACTCTTCGTAAATCTTATTCAAGGGACAAAGACACACCTGAGAAACAAAAGAAGTACAATGATTTTATTGAACAATCTTCAAGTACATTATTTGACATTTCGTCCTGCAAGTGCGAGATGACACTCAATTGCTTTTGTCAAAGAAGCTTTGACAAGTGTATTTGTCCCAGGCCGGTAACTATCAACTGCACATGCCCTAAAGATAGAAAGATACCGCCATTAGAAATCAAATTTCTATATGCTCAAAGATATCTCGGACAAGGAAAGATTGGGACAGTAGATACCAAAGAAACTCAAAAGCTTACATTAAAATTGCAGAGAAAAGCTCGTCACTTAAGTCAGACCAACTTACCTGGACCTTCTTGTAGTAGTATTGATTCTGAAACAGAGATAACTCCTGAAGTTGAAAATGATAAGAATGATCCCGATTTTCAGACCCCACGCTCTATTTCCTCTCAATCAGCAAGTTCAAAAAATGCACAGATGCGCTTATCACTTCCAGCAACGGCCTTAACAAGTGATCGTTTTGGAGTATCTGATAGAGCAGCAGCAGCTATTGTGTCTAGTGCATTTAAAGACGTTGGTCTTATAACGGACAAAGATACTTCTTTTGTTGTTGATCGAAGCAAAATGAGAAGAGAAAAAGAAAAATGTAGACTAAAACTTATCGAAGCGGGGAATGCAATAGAGCAAATAAACGATCCGATGTGTGTGTATTTTGATGGCAGGATGGATGACACTTTAGTTTTAGTTGAAAAAGGAAACAAACGTTATCAATCTATAAAAAAGAAGAGCACATTTCAGTAATAGCAGAACCAGGCTCAAAGTACCTTTGTCATTTAGTACCTACTTTAAAAAGTGGAAAGGACACAGCATACAGCATTGTAAATTATTTTGAAGAAAATGGTATAAATAAATCTAATGTTGTAGTGATTGGATGTGATGGTACATCAACAAATACTGGGTGGAAGAATGGTGCAATAAAATTCATTGAAACGCGTTTAAAAAGACCAGTACAATGGGCTATCTGTCTCCTCCATTTTAATGAATTACCTCTGAGGCATCTAGTTGAAATACTTGATGGTAAAACAACAGGTCCTCAGTCTTTCAGTGGGCTTCTTGGCAAACAGCTGGCTAAATGTGAATCTTTGTCCATCGTTGCTTTTCAGAGGATCGAATGCTCTCTTCCACGAACGCTTGACGCAATAAGCTTAAGTAAAGATCAGAAATACTTACATGACATTGCCATTGCTATTGATGCTGGTTTTTGCTCCCCAGATCTAGCAAATCGAGATCCGGGACCAATATCACACTCTCGGTGGTTGACAATTGCAAACAGGTTCCTACGATTATACATTTCTTTGCAGGAGCCATCTAAAAATCTCATTCAAATTGTAAAATACATTTTGACTGTATAGGCACCTCTATGGTTCGAAATCAAAACAAATTCGTCAATAGTTGACGGACCTAAACATATTTTAGAATGTATTAAAAAATGTAGAATCTTATCTTCAGAAGTCCAGGCAGTAGTTCATAAGGTTATTCAAACAAATTCCTTTTTTGCCCATCCAGAAAACATTCTTCTCTCGATGGTGGTAGATGACAGAGAGCATGTCCGCGATCTTGGATTGAAGCGAGTTCTGAAAATAAAAGAAATCCCTTCAAAAGACAAAAATATTAGAAACTTTTTGGTTCCTAAACTGAACTTTGGAGCAAATGAATATTTTGAGTTAATTAATTGGTCTGAAATGAAACTTACCTGCCCTCCAATTTTAGACAGCCTTTCTTCTGAAGATATCTTGCAATTAATTTCTGATAAAGAAAAACCTAAATTAACCATAGATTTAACAAATATTCCATGCCATACGCAAGCTGTGGAGCGTTGCGTAAAACTAGTAACTCAAGCGTCCTCAAAAGTGTATGGGAACGAGAGACGTGATGGGTTTATAAGAGCAGCACTCACTTCTCGTACAGTTATGCCTCAATTTGACACTAAAGCAGACTTTGCCACTCCCGAATAAATAATTTTTCATCTTTGGTTGGTTGGTTGGGAAGGGAGTGGGTGGAACTCGTCGTACAGTCACCTTCACGCGGTGAGTTCTGAGTCGTCCAAAAAGGACGGGCCAAGAGCTGTACAAAACTTCTTTAAGATAAAGTGGTCAGTGGGCGCGCTAAGAGGGGAATAATTTATTCTACTTATATACTCAAGAAGACTTATACAAAAATTAAAATAGAGAAACTAACCACCCGCAATTACGTAAATTTATACAAAAAATGGCATTTTCCACTTCTTTTCAGGGGCTGTAGGGGCTTTGATAGAGCGGTAGACGTTTTTCTTTTCAAACTATACCTGATGTTGTAATAGTCTACAAAAAATGAACTTTATCTAACATCATTTCCACCTCTTACAATTTTTCGAATATTTGTTCAATTTATTATAAAATTTGTAAATTTTAAATGCAATGCGCGAACGGAAGATATTAACCGATTTGAAATTTCTTTTTTTTCCTGAATTTGTATTGATATGTAGCAACTTTTCCCTGCTATTACGATATGATTTGAAAAAATTTACGTATTTCACTCCGGTCTAATATGTAGTCTGTCGTATACTGATTTAGTTGTATGTCCATTAAACACATTCTCATTATCTGTCATTACATATTTCGTGTTAGGGTATATTTGTGTGAGTATTTCTTTAGTGTATTTGTGGCAGTTTACTTTATTTGGAAGTTTGCGTAGATAAGAATATTTGGAATATTTACATGTGGAACTAATGTATATGTTATTATTCATGTGGAATATGTCCATTTGTATATATTCGCCTACGTGTGCTGGTATTGGGGTTTTACCTATTGGTTGTTTGTTAGGGTGCCTGTCGTATTTATTTTGTAAACATACCTACTTCGCAGTTTATTGCTTCCTTTTTACACATTTCTCGAATAGAAGGCCAAAAATACTGAGTAAGTATTTCCTGTATATTGTTTTTATAATTCCTATGTGATCTTTTGTGAGTTTGTATGATAATCTGTCTTTGTTCGTTCGGATCAGTTACATACGTCTTGAAGTTGTGTTTGTGCTACAACAATTTTACATGTGGCGAAATTGGAGTTGATATCGTTTTTGAAATGAAATAAAATTTCTTCATCTAATTTTAGAGCATCTAAATTTAGACCAGGAGTAAGGTCTCATAATTGATTTTTAACTTGAAATTAGGGTATCTTTATGTTTATAATAGATTATATGTCGTGTATTATTGCTTAAGATAGTCTGTGACACAATTTCGTCTTTATTTGCGTCGTGAATTGGTATAATTTTGTTGCGGAAAAAGTTTAAAGGTTGTTTGACCCTCTTAAACTGATCCACAGGTGAGCTTTCTGTTGAGTGTTCTGAGCAATCAGTTGTCGTATTTATTTGTTGTCTTGAGAGAGCATCAGCAACTACATTCTGATGTCCTGGTTTGTATACTAATTTCGCACCATACTCTTCTATTAAATTCTTCCATCTTTTTAATAGGTCTATGAATAAGTTCGTGCGGTTTTTTTCGAAATTTGATTTTCGGATCATTCCCATGGCTTTTAAACGTTTGGAAATGGTTGATTGATCAACTCCCAAAGTTTTTGCAACCTCTTCTTGCGTTTGAGCCGGATCTTGATCGAGCAATTCCTCCAATTCGGTATCCATGAACTTTGGCGGCGCGGCCAAAATCACCACTTTTAAAGCGTGCAAACCACTTCTGGCACGTTCGCTCAGCTAGAGCATGCTCACCATAAACTTCCACCAAGATACGATGACTTTCGGCTGCTTTTTTCTTCATATTAAAGAATTCCCCGCAAAAACACATTATTTGGCACGAAATTCGACATTTTCAAGTGTGGTAAAAATATTGTTGTTTACGCTTCAAATAAAAAACTTATACTGACGTTTGTGCCTTACGACAGTAGCTCTCCAATGAATGTTTGGAAATGTGGATCGATGGAATAATAATCAAGTTACGCCATCTGTTGTAAAACCGCACGAACTTATCCATAGACCTATTAGTTTGTTATTTGGATTCTTTTCGGAAATAGAGTAAATTAAAGATTGGTGATCTGTATGTATTGTTAAATTAGCAATTCCATTTAAGTAATTTCTTAATTTCTGTAGGGCCAATACAATGGCTAGAAGTTCCTTTTCGTTGGTACTGTAATTTTTTTAGTCTCATTGAGTGTTCGTGATACAAAAGCGATAGGTTGTCTGTTTTGGGACAGCACTGCGCCTATAGCGAAATTGCTGGCATCTGTAGTCAGGTCAAAAGGTTTCGTGAAGTCAGGTCGATAGAGTTCTACTTGAGCTTGAAGCGCGTTTTTGATTTTCTGGATAGCTTCTAGAGCTGCCTCATCTAAGTTAACTTCTACTTTCGCACTTTTGTTTCTACTTACTATACCATTGTCGTCGTAAATGTATGGTCAATGGTTTACTGATTTCTGCAAAATTTTGAATAAACTTTCTATAGTAGCTAACTAGCCCTAGGATCTAAGTTCTTTTAATGTCTTAGGGATAGGATATTCTTTTATTGTTCGGATTTTCTTGGGGTTCACCGTTATTCTATTGAGTTTATTATATAATATGTCCTAAGTATTCGACAGAGCTCTGAAAGAAGTGTGATTTTTCGTTAGAGATTTTCATATTGGTGTCTTACAAAGGGTTTACAATAGTTCTTATATGCTCAACATGCTCTTCGGGTGAGAAAGAATATATTAACACGTCATCTATGTATAGGTATGCAAATTTTCCAATGTACTGCCGGAGAATATCATCTACGCATCGTTTGCATTCTTAAGCCAAAATGGCATCCTGATAAATTCATACTTAGCGCCGTTTACCGAAAACGCGGTTTTCTCTCTGTCTGATTCTTTTATTAGTATTTGGTGGAATCCCGATTCCAAATTTATAGTAGAAAATATTTTTGCTTTCCCTAAATCTTTAATAGTAATATTTACGTCTGGGATAGGGTATCTGTCTGATATTGTTTGTGCGTTAATCTTCTGATAATCTACAACCATCCTTCTTTTGGACTTCCCGTTTTCATCGGTGCCCTTTTTTGGGACTGTCCAAATCGGAGAGTTGTATGGACTTTTACTTTTTTGAATTATCTGATTATCGAGAAGTTTCTGGATTTCTGTATTCACAAAATTATTATCTGACATGGGATAAGGGTACTGTTTAGTCCAAATGGGATCTTCATTATTCGTTCTAATAGATGCTTGGATAGTTGTGGTAAACGGTAAGTTTTCAATAATTTCGTCATTTTTTCTCATTATATCCCTAATGTCATCCTCATATTCTGCATTATTTATTGTGTAATTTATTTTTGAAGTGAAAACTTCTTTAGAATCGTTGGGAGTGATTTGAGAAAAAGTGAAACGAAAAAAGCGACACTCTCGGCTACGAATATTACATATACACGTAGCGACGAACTAAATAACTTTTAGGCCAGCGCCGATAGCATGGCGCGATAGCCGAGCAGCTAGCAATGTGAGCTTCCGATCCGAAGTCCTTGGTTCGAATCACAAGAAAAAAATATTTTTATACAGTTATTTTATTTTATTTTATTTTATTTTATGATATGTTTATGAGGAGCTTTTTTTCATGGCAGAAATACACTTGGTGTTTTGCCATTGCCTGCTGAGGGGTGAGCGCTATTAGAAAAATAGTTTTCCTTAATTTTGGTGTTTTCACCGAGATTCGAACTGACGTTCTCTCTGTGAATTCTGAATAGTAGTCACGCACCAACCCATTCGGCTACGGCGTTTGTTTAATTTTACTGATGCAAAAATGAGGAAAAATATATGAATAAAGTTTGCTTACTGTTTACACATTTTCCAAAGGTGACGGAGAACCAAAAAAAAAAGTCGATTTTCAAACAAATACGAGTGCATATGTGTAATTGTGTTAGAGTTTCGGTCACGCCCCAGCAAAACCTGCGTGCATATGTGTTTGTAACATTCAAAAAAATGTAATTGTGTTAGAGTTTCGGTCACGCAGGTTTTGCTGGGGACGCTCATAATAGCAACCGCGTGTGTATTTTTATATTCGTAAATATTTTCATTTTTAAATATTTACCGCAATTATGCCGAAAAATAATGCAGAAAAGTGTCGTGAATATCGACCGAAAAAAAAATCAATAAATAGCATCACGGAATTCATTCACGAAAATTTAATAAAGTATACACCAGAAGTATCGCGGATACTTAGAAAAGATTACAATAAAGTTCCAATGATTTTAAGTGACGATTTTAACGTAAATTTTGCATTGGACACAGCGGTTCCTTTAATTGACGTACTCAATACAACATTCAATTTAAAAATGTGTAACAATCGCACTGAATCGACAACACGATCAAAAACAACCATTGACGCGGTATTTCAAAGACATGTTGACAACATCGAAACCAAAGCATTTGTATCATATTTTATCGTATCATTTGTTGAAATTGAAAACATTGAGGATGAATAATAATAAAATGAAGAAAATAAAATATGAACTTTATAGCAATATTATAATGAACCTATAATTATCTTGCTCCTAATGCTGCTTTCGTCTTATTCTCTCTCAGTTTGTTTTACGGAAGGTTTCACTTCTATCGCGTCTAACCGTTAGACTGGTGTTTTTTTTTGTTCATTTTCTACCTTCACAACTTTCTTTTGGTACTTTAAACTGTAGTTGACTAAATTTATTTCTGCTTTTATAGTTCTAAGTCCTGGTTCACCTAGTATCATATCAAATACTAGCTCATCAATCTCAAAAAAATGGCAAGTGATGACTATACAAAGTAATAATTTTTTTAGATTTTAATAATGAATATCCGCGAATAGTTTTTGTTTTTATAGGTTTAATAGGCTGGCGAAAATCCTCCACTGAACCCTCCTCGAGGGTGCCAGCTGGTAATAAGTACCACAGTTTTCCTATTTTCAGGAGGTACTTAGCTAAGTTAAGGGTACTATGGGTAGGGTTCGATACTCCTCAATAGTACAGCACTACTCAAAGTACTTTTAACGTGGTCGGGGGTGAAGGGCTGGATTAAGGTGTGATGCGACCCGTGCCGAGAATCTGTCAGGCTTGGGGCCCTTCTAATAAATAACCAAGTCTCGAACGGAGCTTACGGATAACTGGCGCCCTCCGTAATAATTAGAATTACCCGTGTAGGTCGGAGCTATGCACGGGCGGACATCCTTTCTCCGACACTCGTGGGTCCATAATGCAGAGAGACTATAAAAAAATAAATAAAAAAAAGGAGATCGGTCCTCTTTCTAATAGACCGACTGTAAGAAACAGTTCCGCAACAAGAGCAACGGTCGCACCGAGCTCAAAGAAAACGCCATCCATCAGGTTTAATAAGTCGATCCAAACATATAGCGACAGCCTCAGCGAAAGCGAGGACAGCTGACACGCACTCAGAACTGGGCACAGGTCCAAGTACAAGTAGGGGGGCACTAGCCCGGCAGTAAACTGCGATTCAGCCCCCAAAAACGGTCCCGACTGGAAGCAATGCTACTGCTAGCTCCGGTACCGAAGGATGGCCGCTTGTGAGGGTGGTAGACCCAGCGAAAGCGAGCTACCAGGATCGCAGAAACGCAGCTAGGCTCCTAAGGAGGGTGCACGAAACTCACCCAAAGGAAGGAGAAATGTCACAGGAGTTGAAAGAGGCGATTGATAGAGCGAAAGCGATCATTCCTGATTTCAACCCCGACTTCAAACCAACACAATCGGCTCCAAAACGACAGCGGTCCTTGGAGGATAATAAGCCAAACGCAAAAAGGCACAAATCAATGGGCGTGACGCCCAGAAGATCATTAGCGGAGGTTGCAAACGACCGCCTTATCATAGGAGTTCTGGACGAGAACCACCCGGAAGGTATGATCCCCAAGGGCCAGTGGAAATGGATCGAGACTGAGCTAACGAAAGTGGCACTGAAGGTTATTCTGGAGAACCCCGGCCCCCCGCCTGCGTGCGAAGACTTAGGCTGGCACCAAGGCCAGATAAAAATTATAGCATGCGACGATGAGAGATCGGTTCAACTGTATAAAGAGGCCATCTCCAAAGTCGGCGAAGTGTACCCAAATGCCAAGCTAGTGGTCGTGGACAGGAAGGATATTCCGTCCAGGCCGTGAGCAAGGGTTTGGTTACCTTCAACCGTCGAAGACCCGGAAGAGAATTTGAAGCTCATTCGGGTCTGCAATCCGGACATCCCAACGCAGGAATGGAGGTATGTCAAAACTCTCACCAACAATAATAGCGCGGAAGAATCGAAAGAGCAGAAGCGCGCCACCATGCAGGCTCTCCTGCTCCTCACAGAGAACTCCATCGAACCATTAGCGAAATGCGATGGTAAACTGAGATACGGTTTTGTAAAGGTGAAGCTTCACATTTACAAAACCGACACAGATGCAATTGAGTTCCTTGCCACTAAGGAAGGTGAAAAGCACATGGGCGAACTAGAACCCATGAGCGAAACCGAGCCAATGAGTGAAGACGACCGGCCCGCCGAAGAAGAATACGCCTCTTCAGGCTCAGAAATGGGCTTAGGGAGGCTGTACTTCGAACGGGAGGGTAAGTACCACACACAACAGCGTAAGTATTCCGAAAGGGAACTTTTATGCGAAAGCAAAGAAGACCCAGACATAACGCTAACAGCTGATGCATCTTCTACAGATAAACCTTCATCACTGTAAAGAAGCCTGCCTTGCCCTCCTGGAGCGTCTGGCAGAAGATCAGCCAGATCTGAGGACATCAGGGTATAAAGTATACAAGACCAATGGTGAAGGTACTAAAAGAGCATGCATAATGGCAAAAGCACATCTTAATATATTTATGATTCAAAATTTCAGTAACGCAGATACTACGACGGTTAGCTGGGAAGTGAGCGGAAGCAACATCTGGCTAACCTCGTTCTATTTTGCCGGAGACGACACAGGTCCACTGCCGTCGCCGCTAATAAGAAGCCTTGTGGAAGACTGCAAAGCACACAACCGCAAACTAGCCCTAGGAGGTGATGCCAATGCCCACCATACCGTATGGGCAAGCTCGGATACAAACGAACGAGGTGAGTCTCTCTTTAATTATATTATATGTAGTAAGCTTTTAGTGTGTAACAAAGGCAACGAACCTACATTTATTACGCGCAATAGACAAGAAGTTCTTGATATTACGCTAGTTTGTCAAACCCTCTACGAAAAGATGATGCAGTGGAGGGTTCTGAATGAACACTCTTACTCCGATCATCGTTACATAGAAATAAAATTTGGGGGAAACAGCTCACGGGCCCCGCCCGCCAGCAGGAACTTGAAAAAGACCAACTGGCATATATATAAACGGGAACTTAAGGAAAGACTTCCAAATTCCCAAAATATTACTAATGAAGACAGAGAATCATTGAACGAACACGTACAAATCCTTACGGAGGTCTGTAGAACTGCGCTAAACAAGGCTTGCCCCTTAATTAAGTATAAGGGGAAGAAAAAGCCGCCCTGGTGGTCAGAAGACCTGTCTACACTAAGAAACGACAGCAGAAGACAGTTTAATAGAGCGAAAGCGACACGAGAGAGTAAAGACTGGGACTGCTACTACACTAAGCTAAAAATTAACAAAAAAGAAGTTAGGAAAGCGCAAAGGTCTGGTTGGAGAACGTTCTGTGGAGAAATCGACGGAACCACAGAGGCCTCCAGACTGCGTAAAATCCTTTCAAAAAAACACTATACCACCGGATACCTCCAAAAACCGGACAGGAGTTGGACTACTTCGAGTGACGAAACTCTGAAGTTGCTAGTGGACACACACTTTCCCAGCAACGAATCATCTAACGTGTTAAACAACAATGGTACAGAAAGACCAAACTCTTACATTGAAGAAATAATCACTGAAACTAGGATAACCTGGGCAGTGAACACGTTCAAACCATTTAAATCACCGGACCCAGATGGATTATTCCCGGCCCAAATACAACATTCACTCAACTACATCATGGAGTGGCTGACGGCCATATTTAAGGCTGCTCTGAAACTGAAAAGTGTCCCATCAGTATGGAAAGAGGTAAAAGTGGTCTTTATCCCTAAAGCGGGAAAAAGTTCACACACAACACCTAAGGATTTCAGGCCAATTAGTCTATTCTCCTTTCTGCTAAAAACATTAGAAAGAATTTAAAAGAGCATATTAAGGCTAACATCGGCCCTAATAAGCTCAGCATCTCACAACATGCTTACTGTAAAGGGAAATGAACTGAAACAGCACTTAACTCACTTGTTACAGAAATCGAGAAGTCAATGGATAATAAAGAATTCACACTGGTAACCTTTCTAGATATCGAGGGCGCATTCAACAACATCCTACCGGATACCATAATAAAGGCACTGACGGATTTCGGGATCTCTGGCGCTCTGGTTGAGTTCATCAAAAACATGCTCTTGAGCAGATTTGTGATCGCAACCCTAGGGGCCTCAGAGATCAAGAAAAAAGTTAGAAGAGGAACACCTCAAGGCGGTGTGCTGTCCCCTCTCCTATGGGTGCTGGCACTAAACTCATTGCTAAAGAGCCTAGAGGAGAGAGGACAACACGTCGTAGCATATGCGGACGATGTTGCAATGGTAGTAAGAGGGAAATTCCCCAATACACTTAGAGAAGTCATGCAAGATTTACTAAACATGGTTGAAAATTGGTCAAAAGCAAATGGGCTAAGAGTCAACCCCAATAAAACTGAACTCATCGTATTTACCAGGAAGCATAAAATTCTAAATATAGCTCCTCCGACCCTAGGTAGAACGGCACTGTCATTTAGTGATGAGGCCCGCTACTTAGGTCTAATACTAGACCGAAAGCTAACTTGGAAGGCAAATGTCGAAGATAGAGTAAAAAGGGCGACAATAGCACTATACTCTTGTAAACAGCTAATAGGACTAAGTTGGGGTCTCTCCCCATCTATCGTATACTGGCTTTACACGGCAATTGTCAGACCAATCCTAACATACGGCATACTAGTATGGTGGCCAGCTTTAGATAAATTGTACATCAAAAGAACCATGGTGCCATGTACAAAGAATGGCCAGTCTTTGCATCTGCGTGGCCCTCAGAACCACACCCACAGATGCACTAAATATTATGCTTAACATTTTACCAATAGAGCAGTACGGTAAGCAAACAGCTGCCGAAGCAACTCTCAGACTAAGAGAAATCGGTCTACTCAGAACGTAACAAAGAGGGCACTCCTCAATTTTAGAACAATTCCCCTGCATTCCCAGCACAACGGATTTCTGTAGGACCAAGGACATCAATTTCGATAAATCCTTTGTCACAGTATTTCCTTCCAAAGAGGAATGGGATAACGGGCTCATTGTTAAGATAAACGACTTAAACATCTACACAGATGGCTCAAAACTGGACAACCAAGTAGGTGGAGGGGTCTACTCCGACAAACTCGGAGTATGCCAATCATTTCGCTTACCTGATCATTGCAGTGTATTTCAGGCGGAAGTCACTGCCATAAAAGAGGGACTTAAAGAAATAAAAACGAGAGTATTATCCGCAAATGAAGTCTTCATTTACTCGGACAGTCAAGCAGCAATAAAAGCGCTGGAATCAAAAACACACTCGTCAAAAACAGTTCTAGAATGTTTTAAACTACTAGATGACGTATCTAAGTGCTACAAGGTGCACCTTATCTGGGTACCAGGCCACAGCAACATTGCAGGAAATTGTAAGGCGGATGAAATTGCAAGAACCGGTACAACGCTCGATCTCGAACCGGATAAGGCGCTGATACCCATGCCCATAGCCACTTGCAAATTATTTATAGACAGGGAAACCATCAAAAAGGTAAATACAATCTGGCAAAACCTCACAACATGCGAACTAAGCAGACAGACATGGCCGAACTGGAACAGCGGTCGATCGAAGATCTTGCTAAGATTCAACAGAGAATCTATAAGAAAAATGATAGGTATTTTAACTGGTCATTGTTTAATAGGCAGCCACGCTAGAAGGTTAGGACTCCATTACTTCGATTTCTGTAGAAGCTCTCTTAATACAGAAGAAGAGGAAACAGTCAGACACCTTTTATGTGAGTGTGAAAGCCTAGCTATGAGAAGGCTGCGCACTCTCGATACAGCATTTCTAACCGATGTAGCGGACATAGCCCATCTAAAACTAACGAAGCTCTGCTCGTTTATTAAAGCAACCGTATGGTTTGAAAAGGAACACGTAGAGTAAGGATAAGCTCCAGTGGTATCACAATGGACCTGCCGAAGGTCTAAGTGTGTCTTACGACAACCAATATTACAGTTGATACTTATATAATTATTTGTTGATCCTTTGTTGACTAAGATTGTAACGGGTGTGCCTGTAAGACCGTACTTTGTTTGAATGCAGGGCAGCCCGTTTATTCGCCTAAAAAAAGTACTTCCTCTTTCATTCTGTTCTTCGAGCTGAGATATAGTAGATTCTGCCTCTGTTTGATGCGTTTGATTGATCCTCTGCTGCTTATGTTGATTGAAGTTTTGTGATGATGGATTTCTTTCCCTTTTGAAAGGATTCTCGTATCCCTGTTGGTGTTGAGTAGGACGTAAACACTGCCTATAGTTGTCTATTTCCATAGGTATTGGTTTATTTATACGGTCGTGGTGCGGAGTAAAATTATTGCGTTCCACTTGTATCCCTGGATTATATCTGGGGCGTTCATTTCGTTGAGGGAAGCGTTATTCTCCTGAGTGACTTCTTGATTGTTGGACATACCTTGGCTGAGTTTCAAATTGTTGGTTAAGGTTGTCGTGGTAGATTGTGCTGGCAATAGCATATGCATGCTCTAAGTCCTTTGGGTTGTGGCTGTACAAGGTTCCACTTGTGTATCTGCTATTCAGTCCCATAATGAATGTTCGAACGGCTTCTTGGTTAGCATATGTCTTCATAGCTTCGCTGTTTTTTTCATGCGCCATTTCAATTTTTGAAAGCGCAAGATTAAGTGCTTTATTAATTTCGTTGATATCCCGATAAATTCTTTCTTCCTTGATTAACTTTTTTCATCTCGTCTAATAACACATACAAAGGTCTTTGGTCCGCAAATGTGTAGTCCAATCGATTTATAATCGAATAGAAGTTTAATTTCGTGTTATGATTGCTTAGTATGTCGGTTGCTGTTCCTATAATTTTCGTGCGGATGATGCCTACTGCGCTATAATACCTAGGATGTCCTGTGAACGCTTTTGTGTCATCCATAAACTTCCAGACTTGCGATCTCCATGAGCGATACAAGTTTTTATCCCCATCGAATTTGGGTACTATTTTGAACAGCTCCAAACCGATATCTTTGGCGTATGTTATTGTAAGAGGGATTTCTTCGTGTTGTGTAATAGTGCTGATATTGTGGAAGGCTGTTTGGTTTTCCTTTACAATAGTAAGCTCATGTTGTAGGTTAGTTACTTGTAAAATTTGTTGTTGGAACTGTTGTGTTTGTGCATCAATTTGTGCTCTTAACTGTGCTGATTCGGCCATATTTCTTGTGTTGTCGCTTCTTTGGCGTCTTAGAAAGGAGGATTCGGATTTCCTGGCACGTCGTTTGGAAGAATAGCCAGATAGGAATGCTTTTATTCCGCCCTGATCCAGTTTGTTCTGTTTCTGTCACGACAACTTCTTCGGAAGTTGTTAATTTTTTTCCCCTTTTCCAGGAACCGTTTTTTTTTTATTTAGTGTTTCGTTTTTTCAGAAACTGGTTTTTTGTCTTTCTCCAAGACCGTGGATTTTTTATTTTCCTATAGTTCGAGGATTTTAGCATTTAGGTGACAAAACGTATTGTCATCCCAGTTGAGCCCCAGTTATTCTGTTTGAATAGAATAGAGTAAAGAAATATGCTGCACAGTCAGGTGCTTTCTTTATTAATAGAAATTCAATACTGCTCTACATTTTGTATACTTAGGGCTATTTATATTTGCAGTGGAAAATTATATATATTATTATCATTCCTTATACATTGCTTATGTTATTTACTAATACTTATCTATTGTTAAGGTTGTTCATCAGTCCTTATGCATTGCTTATGTTATTTACAAATACTTATATATTGTTTGTTTGTGGAAAATTCCGTTTCGGTTGCTGCCTGATACGGTTTGTATCGATAATGCATTCGCTGCATGTTATAACGTGTTATGTGACGACGTCAGCAGTGGCGTAGTAAACATTCCTTAACTCGCGCGTATACACAGTCTCCAAAATTATGGAATGCTCAAAGCTTACTCCATTTCTTCCACCGACATAAATATAACGTTTATGGAAGTAAAGGACAGTTAGATCTACAGTTAAATTTTTTTACAGTGAGCATTTGCAGTTTGGGGTCTCCCCTTCACTGCAAAATTAATTCGAGAAAGTCTTCAACTCTGCAGTAAATTAGAAAATCATTTTCTTAATAATGACCTCTATTCTGAACGAGTCTTTATCGTGAGCTACATAAAAAATAGGTAGAATCATAATCGCAAAAGTTAATTACTGATTACGGTGTCAATGAAAAAAGAGGTACACAAAAGGGAATAAAGTTTATGAAAATCCATCGGTTTTACCGGACATATCTATTGGAG
This sequence comes from Anastrepha obliqua, assembly GCF_027943255.1. Lineage (NCBI taxonomy): Eukaryota > Metazoa > Arthropoda > Insecta > Diptera > Tephritidae > Anastrepha > Anastrepha obliqua. Next base: position 39,106,485 of record NC_072897.1, on the reverse strand, counting down.
AAACAGTCTCTTCTGATGATAAAGGTGAAAGTGAACCACTTCGGAAACAGTGCAAACCATTATCATATACCGGTAATGATTAAAAAAAAATACGTGTCTAATGGTTAGACGCGATAGAAGTGAAACCTTCCGTAAAACAAACTGAGAGAGAATGAGACGAAAGCAGCATTAGGAGCGGGATAATTATAGGTTCATTATAATATTGCTATAAAGTTCATATTTTATTTTCTTCATTTTATTATTATTCATCCTCAATGTTTTCAATTTCAACAAATGATACGAGTGGCTTATGATAGATAAAATATGATACAAATGCTTTGGTTTCGATGTTGTCAAAAAAAAAATACCCAAACGGACCGAAGAAACAGACTTACAAATTTCTTCCATTTTCGTCTACTTGTATTCATATAAAAATTTATGTCTCTTCCCACCAAAGCTAAATGTATATTTCTTCTTGTATTTATTTAAGGCCGAAATCCCGGCGGTACTGCAATACCGGGCCAACCCGTGGCAGAGGTGAAGCAAGCCCCTAAAACACTCCGCCCATTTCCAAAAATTAGTTTAACACTTTGATCTTAGCCATAAGGCCGAGAAGCGATAACCATACACAACCAACAAACTACCTTGTCATTACATTTTCTAATAAACCTTTTGAGAATTACAAGCTCACAAAAATTAATGTACGAAATATTTAAACCGATTCACTTAAACACGGCGAGCTGTTTGATTTCATGTTCGTGCCTGTGTATGTGCATTTGTGCGTTCATATCGCCACAGTTCATGACTACCAGCCTTGGCTGAGCACAGTAAGAAAATGTATTCGAGCGTATATATGTATGTATGTACGTTAGTGTGTTTGTACGATTGTGCTCTGCGTTCAGCTTTGTGTCGATTTTACTGTGCGCTGCGCAGGTTGGGGTATTCTTGCAGAATTTAAAGATGATTCACACACTGTCGACCGACTGGGTACAGTTGTCACAAGTGATGATATGTATAATTTTTATATGAAAAATCAAGGCGAATCTTTTGAAGGTGGTAGCAATAACACAGCTGATTTGTTATTTTTTTCTTCCGCCGTGTACATTTGGATGTCAACACAAAATTGAATTCCGAAACGTTTTACTTAGCTTAGTGTATGAATTCACCTTGGAAAATATTCAATTTTCTTCTATAATCAATTTTAATAAAAAAAAACTGTTTTCAATAAATAATCAGAAATGTCCTACAATGCAAATTTCAAAAAAAAAAAAAAAATTCCATTTCCATCTACATGTATTCATATAAAAATTTATGGCTCTTCCCACCAAAGCTAAATGTATTAGTATATTTCTTCTTGTATTTATTCAAGGCCGAAATCCCGGCGGTACTGCAATACCGGGTCAACCCGTGGCAGAGGCGGAGCAAGCCCCTAAAACACTCCGCCCATTTCCAAAAATCAGTTTAACATTTGTTGTCCTCCGACGGAGGATCTATCAGATGTTAAGCTGATAAGAACAGATACCACACTACCTACTTCAATAGATTTTCTAATAAACCTTTTGAGAATTACACGCTCACAAAAATTATTTATATCAACATATAATATAACGCTTCGTAACTAAATAACTTTTAGGCCAGCGACGACAGCATGGCGCGGTAGCCGAGCGACTAGCAATGTGAGCTTCCGATCCAAAATCCTTGGTTCGAATCACAAGAAAAAATAAAAGTTATTTTTATTTAGTTCGTCGCTACGTTTATATCAACATATAATATAACGCTTCGTAGCCAAGTTGGTCGCTTTTTCGTTTCACTTTTCCTCAAATCACTCCCAACGATTCTAAAGAAGTTTTCACTTCAAAATGCAAAGCTTTTCAATAAAATAAAGTGAATTCAGTTTGAATGAAAGTTTATTCGAAGTTATTTATCAAGCAGCCTATTTATTTTGGTTTTGTGCGATTATAGGAAATTACGGAACGTATCCCTACCTTTTCAAGGCATGTGATGTATTTTTGAATGCGAATTTTTTATATTCTGTATCTACCGCATAAAACGAGACTTAAATTAAAATTTTAAGTCCAAATAAAACAACAACTTTTCAAATTGTCAATGGTCAAAGGAAAGCATCAAAGTGATAATTGCAAAGCAAAGATAACAGTAAATCAAAGTTAGTCCCGCAACACATTTTAAAAAAATTGGAAAAGCAAAATTTAAAAGCAGTTTATTGACAGTGTATTTTTCCAAAGAATTTGATGGTTTTTTTTTAATTTCCTTGAAATGCTGTGAATAAATATGAAGCAGTAAAAACAGAAGTCAAAGATAAATAAAAAGTGCTATTTTGGCCAATGAAGTCGAAAAATTTAATTTATTTTCTATGCCAAAACTCATTCTTGACACACTGTATATATAAATATAGGGTGGGCCATGTAAAATTTGCTTTTTGAATCGGCTATAAAAAAAAACTAATCAATATTTTTTCAAACTTTTTTTTTTTATTTTGAAGATTAAACATTGTCATTTATGAATGAAAAATAGTATCGATCAAATGACTGCCACGACTGGCTGTACAGTAGGTCATTCGATCAACCCAATTTTTAAGCACATTTTCGATTGTTTGGGCTCCAATTTCATGAATGGCAACTTCGATTTCGTGTTTTAAAGCATCAATCGTCTCTGGATGGTTCGCATAGCATTTGTCCTTAACGGCTCCCCACAAAAAATAGTTCAACGGGCTTAAATCACAGCTCCGAGGCGCCCAATTGATATCGGAATTTCGGCTGATTATTCGGTTTTCAAAAACGGTAGCCAAAAGTTCGAGTGTAACTTTGGCAGTGTGACAAGTTGCACCGTTCTGTTGAAACCAAATGTCGTTCATGTCATCCTCTTCAATTTTTGGAAACAACTCGTTCAGCATGTCACGGTAACGCTCGCCATTTACTGTAACCGCGGTTCCTCGCTTATTTTCGAAAAAAAAATGGCTCGATGATGCCGCCAAACCAAAAACCGCACCAAACAATGACTCGTTGTGGATGCATTTGCTTCTCTACAGTAACGTGTGGATTTTCTGAGCCACAAATCCGACAATTTTTCTAATTGACGTAGCCACGGATTTGAAAATCAGAAAAGAAGAAGAAGACCCCCCGCTTTGGAAATAGGTTTTCAATATTTCCCAAAGTCGACCAGTTTTATTCACCAGCTCCCTGCTATAGGCACGTCTTCTTATGTCTTTATCTGTGCCGCGTTTCGTTTCTTTGACCACAATTACTTCTTGCGTCCAGGATCCTCTCCTTTTGACATATGGAGGTTTTATATCATTAATATTCTCCATTGCTCCGCTTTTTGGAGTAAAAGGAACATCGGAAGAAAGCGGTTTCAATTTTTTCGTGAGTGCCATTCGTCAGTCAAACAGTTAGTACCTCCTTGGTTGGTTGGTTGGTTGGTTTAAGGGTGACCCCGCATCGGAGTGCCACATAGACCGCAAGTTGGGTCCGTTGTGTTGCCCTAGAGCTCATTATGTTATATGATTTCCCCACCTAACCGAGATTTTTATTGTAGATTTTGGTCAAAGATATTAATTCGTTTCGAGAATTTGATGAGAGATTCGATTTTCAGGTTCGAGAGTACTGAAAGATTGTCAATTGTTGGAGAGCCTAGAAGAGCGAGTCGACTTCGGGCTAGACCGGGACAACTGCACAGCAAATGTCTGCTCGATACTTCCTCATCTTCGTCCTCGCAGTATCTGCACAGGTCGTTTTGAGGAACCCCGAGACGACGTGCGTGAGTGCCCAAAAGGCAGTGGCCGGTGATAAGAGATATTATATGCCTTAGTTCGTGTTTCGAAAGACTTATAAGGGATTGTAGGTGGCCAGATTTGTCTGGTCGTAACGCAAGTAGTTTCCACTCGCCACCTCCGATCAGAAATGCTGTGAAATTCTCGATCGATGATCATTTTACATGTTGAGAGCGGAATGTGGATTGTGGGTAAGTTAGTAGCATTTGATTGCGCAGCTCCAGCTCTTGCGAGCTCATCAGCTTTGCAGTTACCTTCGAATCCACTGTGACCCGGTATCCAGATAACTTGGACAGAATTCTGAACACTTATCTCGTTAAGAGATAAGAGACAGGATCGAACCACATCTGAGTGGGTATAAGAGGAGCTGAGTGCTCGAACGGCCGCTTGACTGTCGATGAAAAAGCGGATATCTTCTAGTGATATTCTATTTTCTAAGAGAGTTTTCGCAGCATACCAGATAGCGCATACTTCCGCTTGGAATACGCTACAGTAGTCGGGTAATCTAAATGATAGATTGATGTGAGGGGAATTGGAAAAGATTCCAAATCCCACTTTGCCGTCTTGTTTTGAACCATCTGTATATATAGTCAGAGGGCCATCGATTTCGGTAAGATTTGTCTTCCATTCTTCCCTAGTTGGGAGTGAACAGGAGAATAGCAAGGGTGGTGATGGAAGACTTACATGATAGTCTATGTCGGAAGAGATAACAGTGTTCCTGTTCAGTATGGCCGAATGGCCAAGATACTTATTCCATTTCGATATAGCATTCATGCGTGTCGCTGCTTTCGCTGCAATCGCTTTGCCAGCCAGATCGATAGGGAACAAGTGAAGCAACTTATTTAGAGCCTTAGTAGGTGTTGTACTTAAGCATCCTGTTATCAGGAGGCAGGCTGTTCTTTGGACTCGATCAATTGTGGCTACTCTACACCGTTTTTCGAGTGCTGTCCACCATACAACCACACCGTAGAAGAGTATCGGTTTGATGATCGAGGTATATATCCAATAAATGATCCGAGGTGAAAACCCCCAGGTTTTGCCTATAGCTTTCTTACAAGTATAGAGAGCTATGAAAGCTTTTTTACATCTGTTTTCGATGTTCAATTTCCAACTTAACTTCCTATCAAGAATAACTCCTAGATATTTAGCTGAATCAGATAGGAGCAGTGATTCCCCTTTTAAGGTTATTGTTTGCAGTGGAGGAGATTGTTGTTTCCTATTGAAGAGAACAAGATCTGTCTTTGCTGGATTCGCATTTAGTCCGCATTCGGTGCACCATTTTGACAGAATATTGATTGAGCGTTGCATGAGCTCAGTGAGGGTATTCAGGTGTTTGTCTGACACGCAGAGAGCAATATCATCTGCATAGGCTACAACTTTGCAGCCTGCTTTTTCGAGATTTCGAAGCAAACTGTTTACAGCGCGATTCCAGAGAAGGGGTGAAAGTACTCCGCCTTGAGGAGTGCCTTTGACGGCGTACATTCTTATGCGGCTTAACCCAAGCTCAGAAGTGATTATTCTATTTAGGAGCATTTGTTCGATCATCCTTCGGATGGAGTAATTAATACCCAATTTGGCAATTTCAGACAAAATAGCGTTGGGATCAATATTATTAAAAGCACCTTCTATGTCGATAAATGCGACAAGAGGGTACTCTTTATTGTGAAGGGAAGTTTCCACTGTTTGCACCAGTGAATGAAGCGCCGTTTCAGTCGATTTCCCTTTAGTGTAGGCATGTTGTGCCTCAGAGATCAACTTAGTATCAAGTTGGGTTTTGATTTGCTCATCTAAGACTTTTTCAAAAGCCTTTAAGCAAAAAGAGGTTAGGCTAATGGGCCTGAAGTCGTTTGGTTTGCAGTGTGAAGGCTTCCCCGTTTTCGGAATGAATACTACCTTCGATTTCTTCCAAATTGTCGGAAGGTAAGAGAGATTTAAACACTTGTTAAAGATCCTTGTTAATCAAGGCAGTAGAATTTCCAGTCCTTCTTGAAGTTCTGCTGGAATGATGTTGTCAGGACCTGGTGATTTAAATTTTTTAAAGCTTAGTATTGCTGTAGAGATGCTATTAGAGCTGATTAGATCTGATCTATTCCCATAATTACTTTGAAAAGTGCTGGGAAGTGCAGGTAAGTTGGCAACACAGCCTAGAAAGTGAGATTCTAGAAGTATTCTAAGAGTGTGGTCAGTTGAAGTAGTCCAAGTTCCATCTTGAGTCATGATAAAACTGGGAGAGACTGGGTTTGATGCAAGAATCTTGCGTAGTCTGCTTACTTCTGAAGTGTTCTCTAATTCTTGAGTGTATGATCGCCAGGATGTGCGTTTTGCACTTCTGACAGCTTTCTTAAAGTCTTTGAGACATTGTCGATATTCTTCCCATTCGTCTGTTATTTTAGATTGGTTAAAGAGTTTCCGAGTTCGATTGCGAAGTTCTGAGATTTCTGGAGTCCACCAAAAAGGTTTATGCTTACCTCCTGTTTTTGTCAGGGGACAAGATTGTCGTGCTGCGCTTTGACACGTCTTCGTTATCATGTTGACAGCGTTTTCGATATCGTTTTTATTTGCCATTTCAAACTGCCTGATATCAGGAAGTCCATTGGCAAGATGTTCTTTATATTTGATCCAATTCATACGTTTTTTGTTAAGGTACTTCATGGGTTTTGCCGTTTCGGCTTTTAAAGTGGATGTTATATATTGGTGGTCGGAAAAAGAGTGCTGTTTATCAACGCTCCAGTCCTGCACCAGTTGTGTACATGATTCGCTAGCAAGAGTAATATCGAGTACCTCTCTTTTAGATGAGTTAAGAAACGTGGGGACATCACCTCTATTACATATATCAAGCTTATTCGCTAGAATATAATCAAAAAGTTGCTCACCTCGTGTGTTGTTGTTTGTACTACCCCAAACAATATGATGTGCATTAGCGTCTGCTCCAATAATGACGCGTTTCTGGTTCAGATGGGCCGTATTGACGAGCCTTCTCACTGCTTCAGGAGGAGGCGCCTCCGCTGCGTCGTAAGGCATGTAAGCCGACACAATCCAAATCGGGCCGTGGACAGCTTCAACCTCTATGGCAGTGGTGTCAGCATTGCTAAAGGGAAGAAGAAAAGCATTAATATGTTTTCGAATGAGAATACAAGAGCGCGATCTAACGTTAGCCTCACCTTGAAACAAGGTGTAGTGCCTATCTTTCAGGCCGCATATCTTGTCGTTTGATATCCAAGGTTCTTGGATGAGAATGATTTCTTCTCTGAGGTCAGAGAGACGAAGAATGAGGGCTGCCGAGGCAGCCTTAGAGTGGTGCAGATTAATCTGCAGCACTTTTAGACGAACATTCAATGACTGTGGCGTTCGCGTCATCACCGCTATCTAAAAATTTATCCTCGTCCTCGAGTTGAATGTTAAATAAGTGTCCCACAAGTTCGCTGTTCGATTCCGAGTCGGACTCAATCGTCGAAGCTTGTGAGAGTGGCTTATCGACATCCATCTTGGGGGCCGCCGTACTCTCTTCGCTTTGTGCGGGGAGATTTTTCGGCTGATAGGTCCAGATGGTAGTGGTGATGAACCCGAACGCCACAATCCCGTTGCGGTCGTCCAGTGCTTTAACGCTTTCCTGGTCCAGGAGCAGCGTGACATGTCTGGAGTTTCCTGAAGGCTCTTCCACCTTAACTACCCTCCAGTTTTCGGTGGGTAGGTTCGGGTTTCCGATTTTCAGTAGCTCCAGAATGGTTTCCGGATCGGATGGCTCTAGAGGTATTCTTGCTCTGCCGCGTGGTTGGTTTGGTATTTCGCTCTTATTGACGAGCTTGAGATTCGCCCCGGGCCATACCTCGCCGAGTCGGTCGAGGGCCATGCCGTACAGGTTGACAGAACGTTGATCCGAGCACGCGATCAACTTGACCCTTGCCTGGAACCATCCCGCGTCAGAGCAGAAAGGAGGGGTCCTGGGTTCTGCTTCAGAACGTCCAGGTAGCCCAACTGAAGTTTTCTCTCCACAATCTTCCAGTTTGATGGAGAGATGAAACCGTCAGGGTGGCTCTTTTCCACCACCGCCATGACCAGACTATCTCTGGCAACTTCGCAGAACTTGCGTAATTTGACCTCAGAGGAAGTTGTATGCTTCTTGGGGTCGTTGGAACTAGGAGGATCCTCTGAAGACCGCTGCCGCTTAGCTGCACTCGGTTTCTCTCTGGACGCCTCATACTTCCGAAGGAACTCTCGGGCCCAATCGAGAGTTGACTTTTGTTGGTCGGACAGCTCCTCCTCAGGGGTTTTGCCCAGCTTTTCCATAAGGAAAATGGCGCGTCTTCGATCTCTGTATCGACGGAGATGAGGAGGGATGGGTTTTCTGGAGACTTCTGTCCGACTTATTTTCACAGTTTCTGGCAAAACAGATTTGGTGATCAATTGGTTCTCCGCAACCGAGTCGGTTTTGGAGGAAGAAGCCACAAGGGAGTGCGGTGGTATCTCTTTGACGGTTTTGCTCTTAGCGAGCACTTTCGACACCGAAGGGGTGGTTTTTGACTCCGCCATAAGTTTGGTGGAGCCAAGAGGTCTTTCGCGTCGGGAAGGAATTTGTTGTTTTTGTTTTGTTTTTTGTTTGTTGTTTGATTCATTTTTTTGCGGTGCGGTCACTCAGCTGACGTGTCAGCAGTCGTGACCTGGGATTTATGTAGGGAAATAATGGGGTTCGCCACGCCAGAGCCCTATGCCGTGGTAAGTCGAATTGAAACTGGGGTGCGACAGGTGCCCCAGAGTCCGCATACTAGCGACTTAGCTCACCCTAAGCCATGCATCCCTCGGCGTGTGCTGTTCCACCTTGGACTGGTAGCCTTTGATATAAGGAAGTGGCCTTCTCCCCGTGAGTCCATGTTTATTCCATTCGTATTAGCAGAGACATGACTTACTAATACGAGTAGCTTCTCGCCTTCCACCGAAGTGGATATGGGTCACTGCCAGCAATTATGGCAGTTACGGCACGCGTGCAGTAACACTGCACAGCATGCTGTTCCCCCTACCATAGTTGTTGGTTGATGAGAACTAGGCTGGTTCGCGAGTAGGCTTTTACCAAGGCTATGACCTACTTAACCACAGAAGATAACTGTGGCGTACCCTATCCACCACCTGGGACGCGCCGCAATAGGTGCCTAACCAAAGGGAGTACCTCCATACTCAAGATTTCCTACTCTTCAGCCCCACTACGCATATCGGAGCTACTGCATTGTTTTTGCTGCATATGTCTTAACAGCATTCCAATTATTATTCTATACACACTTGCCTGGTATCAGATTGTTCACCTGCAACAAGTGTCCAGGTAGCACCTCCAGTGTTGGACGCTCGTCACGAAAACGATCACATTGGAAAATAACATGGTCTCCATCTTTTATCGTGTTGGAGCAGTGCGGGCAGTAGGAGTTGTCTGCCAGCTTAAAACGGAGGAGATACAAATCAACGTCACCGTAATTCCTGGGGATCCACGGCGCGATTTCAGGTGTAAGCCTATAGGTCCAACGCCCGTCGACTGATAGATCTCATCTATGCTGCCATTCTTCTAAGGATTGGAGACATTCTGTAGCTATTTTCTTTTTTGGTTGGTTTGGTCTCTACCTGTCATAGAGGTGACGCATTACTGGCGCATGCATATCCATAGGGAGTTTTCCGACGATAATGCAAATGGCGTCTTTGACTCTTAGTGCGTTCCGACGTAACACCTGTGCTACATAGGTCCCGCCTGAATGGGAGTAGAATTGTTTGCGAATAATAGAATCTACCACCCTTGATATGAGGCGTTTTCTTGCACCTTGTGCACCGCCGATATTTGGCAGAGTTCTTGTGAGCGCTCCGTTGACTCCGGCCCCCAGTAGTTAGATATTGCTTAAAGCTGAGTCATGTGTTAATCAAGACACTGACAATTGTAGCCTGAGCACCCCATCGTATACATAATTTCACAGTTATTTTAAGTTTTTAATCCGTCGTATGTATCCTACTTCAGGAACATGAAGGGACTGCAGTATGTTGGACCACCTCGCCGAGTTCAATACATTTTTGATATCTAGTGTGATGACTGCACAAACTCCATTGGGATGCGTCCTCCACTGATGGCTTCGTGTGCAAAGTTGTCGGCAATATGATCGCTTCTAATGTGGATCTAGCCCGTCGAAAGCCATATTATTTGTCAGACAAGCCAGTTGGACATTACAAGTATTCTTGCAGTCAGTTGCATATAATGCGCTCGAACACCTTGCTTACTGTGTCGAGCATACAGAGGGGCCTGTTTTCTGAGGGTTGGTCTGGCTGTTTCCCTGGCTGGAGTAACAGGACTAGCCTTTGCAGTTTCTATCCACTGGGGAAAGCTCCTTCTTTGAGACAGGTTCCATACATTTTCGTAAACGTATCAAGCTTTGCTATACTGCTGCCTTAAAGGTGATATTGGGCGCGCCATCGAGTTCAGAGGCTGTTATGTTTTTTATGGGACTTATGGTGTTTAAAACTCCTTCTGGTGAAACTGGGGGTACTACATCGATGGTATTCCACATACTGTGCTGATCGTTGAATTCTTGCTTTTGGGGTAAGCAACGAGTGGCAAGTCGGTTGCGGTGAACGCGAGAGTCTAATCTTTTGCATGAGAGTTCTATTGGCTAGGCCCCTTGAATCACTGTCTCCGTCTCACATTGTCTTAAGCAGCAATTGCTGCTTTGTTGAGTTGGCTTTTTCAGCTCGTACTTCCGTTCTCGGTATTTGGCGTATAGCTCTCCGCATTATGGACGTTTCCACGCTTTTTGCCCTTTTCTTCGCGCTTTTACACAAGCCAGCCTTCCACATATTGACTATGTCCGTTTTCACCAATAGGCGGGGTTTGGATTGTCACATCGGCAATTTGTTTGGCTATCTGTTCCGCCATATCTTCGGAAACGTGAACATTATTCGATATCGCGTGAAAGCTCCCGGTGTTTAAGGCAGTCCTTTTCCATTTCTTCTAAGGTTCTCTTGGTTGTTGCAGTCGTGCAAAATTCATTTCTATTATTAAAGCCATGTATCGTTTCGAGTGTATATGCTTTCAGCCACACTCCATTTTGTGTGGTTCGCTGTGATGTAAACATGTTCCACTTGGTCCGATGGCAACTTCAACAAGGCTCTTGTCCAATACTGAGATTTTATTTATCATTATTGCTATTCATTTTGTACAATTTTTTTTAATGAAAAAAAAAAATGTATGCTTATGGTGGCAATTTGATATTGGGATGGGGACGCCAGCTGCTAGGTTCATCCAGTACTCTAATGGTGGACCAAAAGATGCAGAACTTTGTTACAGTAATGATCAAGAAGTGCCTGGTGGGTAGACATAAAACGCTACAGGAGGACTACCTGAACAATAAAGCCAGCATAAGGTCGAGAAAGGATAAAATTCTGGCCGGGATATCAGTCCAAACGTCGGTGGGAGTGGTGTCTTCTATCACCGGCGAGCTCGAAGGGGAACTTGATTCTTTCTTCATGTCGCCAACGGTCACACATCTGCGGTGATGGTTGCAGGCCTCAGCAGTCGAAATGCTACTGCAAAACAATAGAAGGGGTCAGTCTCAAGAGGTACCGCGGACGAATCAGACTTGGACCTAGAAAGCGTGATCAGCATGACGACAATAAACACTGTTGTGGAAGAGAGCTGCTGTCTTCCACCAAAGGCTAACCTTCCAGGTACTGCTGGCAGTGTCTACCTGCGCCTCAACAAATAGACCCCGAAGGATGATAATGACAGAAGCGAAACTAGCACTACAGAGTGACGAGCCCAACGCGATACATACCACCGAATACAAAGGGACGGCGACGGCAGCCGAACATGTGGGGGTGACCCCGGGAGGGTTGAAGATGGAAGGGAGAATTCTTCAAATCAGTATCCATCATAGCAAAACGGCTACAGCTGAGCTCTTAATATCTTTGGACTGTAGTCTAACAAAAACTACAAGGTATACTATACTTCGACGGTAAGAAAGACAAGATCGGCCAGAAAAGTGTTAATGCCTATTTGCTTTGTGATTATAGCACAGATGACCTAACCGTTGTTGCCATCGAAAGTGAGGAAACGGCAGTTGCTTCATCTAAGCACGCTGTTGTCGGTACTAAAAGCCTACCAGCTGGAATCGCGCCATATAATGAAACCGGTTTTTCAACTACTCCTGGTAGTAATACCGGTCATTCTGCTCCTTCGGAGATATCGTCTGCTGTGAATGGTGTTGATTTGAAATTGAAATTTTAATAGGTCGAGCCAAGAAGCACCAAGAGATTTGGTGGCTCCTAAAAAACTCAGGCTAAAAAGCCCATTGTATTTAGAGCTCTGCAAAGAGGGTAGATAGTCAAGAAGGGAAGGGGAGAAGTATCAGAGAAAGAGATAGGAAAGAATAGAGACAGAGACAAAGGTAAGAATTTTCCAGATTCTTTGGAAAATCTGTAAATCTCCTCCAGTTCTAGAGAACAAATGTTACTCATTTTCACGACACCGGAACCCAAAACTCGTAGCAAAGGCAGGACACTCACAGAGAAAGTTCTCAGTGTTATCCGCCTACCCTAAGCTACTTGGGTGCTCAATGATTCCAATGGTGGTCATATGCTGACCTCATGGGTTGTGTCCTGTAATAATACCGACCATTAACCGAACGTCTTTCCTTCCAAGTTTTAGTAGAAAGTCTGACAGTTTTCTGTTCGGGCTTGCCACAAAACACTTTTCAACTCTGCAGCGTTCTAGACCGGCCCATCGCTCTTTATGTTGATTGTTGACTCTGGCCCTTGCGAGGGAACCACTGACCCACGGTTGGCCAATTCACCGACAATTCCGTTTCCTTGAACACCGGAGTGTCCTGGAACGTATTTAAGTACAACCCTGTTCTGCCTTGCGAACGAATTAAGCTTCTTCTTAAATTCTTGAACAATCTTCGCGATTTGCTTCGCGTTCTCCAGGGCCTTCAGTGCAGCCTGATTGTCAATGAAAACTCCAATCTGTTTCCCGGTCCATCTCCTCTCGATTATCCATTCAGCTCCTTTCAAGATGGAAACCAGTTGCCATTTCCCCATAGCATAGTAATACTTATTTTTCTTCTTCTTAATTGGCGCGATAACCGCTTACGCGATTTTGGCCGAGTTTAATAAAGCGCGTCAGTCATTTCTTTCTCGTGCTTACCGGCGCCAGTTGGACACACCAAGTGAAGCCAAGTCTTTCCCTACCTATCTTTCCAACGCAAAGGAGACCTTCCTCTTCCTCTGCTACCACCAGCTGATACCGCATCGAATAGTTTCAAAGCCGGAGCGTTTGTATCCATTGAGACGACATGACTCAGCCAACTTAGCCGCTTTTTATTGTTTTTTTTTTTTTCAGAGGACGTTAAAATCGAAAATGTCAGAAACATCATCAAAGGTGTCGTCACAGCAGTGGTATGTGGGGCATGCTCCCACTAACCTTATAACATACCTTCCCTCTCAGCTGATTGTACTCTGGGACTGCTAAAAGCAATTTCATCAAGGTGGAGCCGTGTTTCTGCTTTTTGGACACACCAGGTACCTGCGTCCGGTTCCTCTCTTAATTGCGTATTGGGGTTATACGCTATCGATAGCATCCATTGGTTTGTCACCAATGGGGCATCGGAAAATCGCATTATCGTTCCTCGATATCGACTTGTCGTCTGTTTGGGTTCGTCTCAAGGCCTTACCTCACGCGTTCGTGCTTGTCATCTGTTCATGAATACAGTCATCCCCACAGGAGATCGGTTTCACGCGTTTTACGACTGACCGATAGCTTTCCAAAGATAGCTGTCAAGATAGTCTTGTTGCACTTTGGACAGTAGACCGTCTTGTTTGTCGGTGTGTATTGTTATATTTAGTTAAACCCCTTGATACATACATAATCTAAATTTTATTCATTTCCACCACATGCCGTCTGGAATCAAGTAATTCCAACGATTTGCTTAATTCAAAATGCAATAATGCAATTTGTATTTTTTATTGAACATAAATTCATATTTTTGCTGAATTTGCATTTCCACTAGCCAAATAAACAGTAAACAATTCCAAACAATTTTTTAATTCAAATTTCCGGCACTTGCCAAACAAACGGTAAACAATTCCAAAGAATTATTATTAACTGTGCTAATATGCAACATAGACAAAATTAGGCTATAAATAATAAAACATCAGTCTTAATTCATTCTATTCTGATTCTTTTTACGGTCTTCGTGTAAAGTAGTTGTTAAGTTGTTCTAAATAAAGACATACATATATTTTTTTGTTTTTAACTAAAATATACAATCTTTAACTGGCGCAGTCGGTAGGATACCGCAATTATCATTCATAAAAATGAAGATAAGTAAATTTATATATTTAGTGCGGTACCGAAAACAATTTTTGTTCTCTCGCAAACTTGTTGGCTAAAGATTGCCACAACGGTGAGGATATAGTAAACAAAATATTGCTACTATAAAATAAGAACTAAAATATTTTTTTTGTGTGATAATATAGTAAGCAAAAGATTGATACTATAGATTAAAACCAAAGTGAAAAAGGCGAATAACAGCTTCATTCCGCCCAACAGAAGGACATCGAAAGCACCCAGCATCTAGAAATCGTTCACCTAAAACATGAAACAACAGCAGAAGATACATAAGAGGAGAGGACTTCCGCGACAACGACATCATCAGAAATCGTTCATCTGAGACAAGAAACAATAACAGAAGATGCAGAAGTAAGTCCTATTAATGCACAACAACATCAAATTACAAAGTGAAAGATAGCTTTGAGAAAAGGATACAAAAAAAAAATTGTATTTTAAGAAGAAAATAGTTTTATATGAAAGTTAAAGCAAAGAATATAGAAACAAAAGAAAGAAAAGTTAAAACTATTAAGGAGGAAGCTAAGAAATTAAGCAGTAACAACCAAATATTTATACAAATTCCTTTTTAACTAAGCAAGTAAGCCTAGTTCAAGTCATTGTATATGAGTGACTCAGAATCAGACTATTTTTCTGATTCAGAAATTGAAACATTAGAAACCGTTAGATACCTTTCTGATTCAGGGTTCGACTCGAGCGACAGTTACAGATACCCACCAGACAAATTGATAGACCTCAATTAGTTAGAAGAAGACGTAGGGCACACATACGAATGATTTACGAATTTATCGTTGAATACATATAGAAAATGGTAGAACCACAAGCACCACTATCAGCTACTATTAACCCCCTTAAATACCTAAATAACCTCCCCGAATTCAATGGAGATTATCGAGATCTCCAAACCTTCATCAATTTGATAGATAGTCCATTCTATCCTTAGGGCTTACGATCCGCCATCCCAACAACTCTTTTCGGACATAATCGAAAATAAGCTTAGGGGTAAGGCTCGCGAGACAATTGAAATCAATTGCCAAGCACAGTCTTGGACGGACATAAAAACGATTCTATTAAACAATTTTGCCGACAGACACAGTATAGAGGAACTTTTCGATAGATTAAGGGGGATAACCTTTAAAACCAATTGCCTAGAATTTTATAACGAAATCAAACAAGCCCTAAGGAGCTTGAACAATAAAACAGTGACAGTAGTTGGGTCAGGTCCAGCAGTAAATGAGTGCGATAATATGAGAACCGCACTGAACGTATTTAAGGAAAAGATGCCAGAACCAATGAAAACAATACTAATATGTAGAGATCCAGACACCATGGAGGAAGCGATGGAAATATTGTTTCAAGCCGGGTACGCACATATTGGGAACAATAATGGGAACGGCCCACAGTTTAAAACTCATTCAAGTAATAGGAATAATAACTATAGGAATGACACACAATAAAATAAAAAAGATAGTAGGAATAGAGCACAATACGAGAACTTCCAAAAACCATTCCAAAACCACAGAAAGAATTTCCATTCCACGCCCCAAAATAACGAAAGAAATTACCAACAACCATTCCAACAACACCGCTAAAAATTTTCGGGAATCAGTCTGAAGAATAAATTACCATTTATAATAGTAAAAACGAAGATAGGTTTTATAAAAATTATAATAGACACAGGTGCAACAAACTCAATTTTAAATCCGGGGATCTGTGACCCCAAAAGAATTCATTCAACCAACCCACTTTTAATTAAAACTCTTTAACGCCAAATTTACGTTAACGAAAAAGCCATAATACCTATTTTCGAAGAATTTAGCGACATTGGAAAAAATAAAACACTAGAATTTTATATAATAAGATTTCATAATTTTTACGATGGTCTAATAAGTAACGGTATATTGAGACCACTAAATGCCTGTATCGATTATATGTAGAAAGAAACAAATAGTCATCGGTAACAAGAAACTCACAATGCTCTTTGAAAGGGGAAACCTAAATAAGAAAAAGATAATAGCACCAGATAACTCCGATCTAGTATATTATATGGAAGAAAAAGGCGGAAATATTTTAAGGGAAGGTATTTTAAATGTAGAAAATGGGGAAGTAGAAAATTTTAGCATAATTGGAAATAAAGAATTTTAACCACTGAACGATTAAAATAGGACACTTGAACCCTGAAGAAAGATCACAACTATTACAAATAATAAATAGATATAATATTTTTTACCAAGAAAATGATAGACTTACATTTACTTCCGCAATAAAACATAGAATTCGGACTACAAACAATATAACCCTATTCTCTAAGTCATATAGATACCCATACGTACATAAAAAATAAGTTGCAGATCAAATCCAAGAGATGTTGAAAAATAAGATCATTAGGAATAGCAATTCTCCCTAATCAGCCCCAATTTGGATCGTGCCGAAGAAGACCGATGCCAGTGGAAAACCAAAGTGGAAACTTTTAATCGACTATTGAAAACTGAACGATGTAACGATCTATGAAGTTCCCCGAACATAGACGAGTTACTTGAAAAACTGGGAAAATCTGGCGAAGGGGTTTTGGACTTAAAACAGCCCCTGCAACATTCAAGAGATTGATGAACAATATCCCTGAAGATTCTTCTTCTTCTTAATTGGCGCGATAACCGTTTACGCGATTTTGGCCGAGTTTAACAACGCGCGCCAGTCGTTTCTTTCTCGTGCTAACCGGCGCCAATTGGACACACCAAGTGAAGCCAAGTTCTTCTCCACCTGATCTTTCCAACGCAGAGGAGGCCTTCCTCTTCCTCTACTACCACCAGCTGGTACCGCATCGAGTACTTCCAGTGCCGCAGCGTTTGTTTCCATTCGGACGACATGACCCAGCCAACGTAGCCGCTGGATTTTTATTCGCTGCGCTATGTCTATGTCGTCGTAAAGCTCATACGGCTCATCGTTCCATCGTCTGCGATATTCGCCGTTGCCAATGTGCAAAGGTCCAAAAATCTTGGGCAGAATCTTTCTCTCAAACACTCCAAGCGTCGCTTCATCGGATGTTGTCATCGTCCACGCTTCTGCGCCATATGTTAGGACGGGCATGATGAGAGTCTTGTAGAGTGTTAGTTTTGTTCGTCGAGAGAGGACTTTACTACTCAATTGCCTACTTAGTCCAAAGTAGCACTTGTTGGCAAAAGAGATTCTACGTTGGATTTCAAGGCTGACATTGTTATCGGTGTTAATGCTGGTTCCTAAATAAACGAAGTCTTTTACAACCTCGAAATTATAACTGTCAACAGTCACGTGGGTGCCGATACGCTTGTGCGCCGACTGTTTGTTTGAAGACAGGAGGTACTTCGTTTTGTCCTCGTTCACCACCAGACCCATTCGCTTTGCCTCTTTATCCAGTTTGGAGAAGGCAGAACTAACAGCGCGGTTGTTCAGGCCGATGATATCGATATCATCGGCATACGCCAACAATTGTACGCTCTTATAAAATATTGTGCCTGAGCGATTAAGTTCTGCGGCTCGTACGATGCTCTCCAACATCAGGTTAAAGAAGTCACACGACAGCGAGTCACCCTGTCTGAAACCTCGTTTGGTATCAAACGGCTCGGAGAGGTCCTTCCCAATTCTGACGGCGCTGCTGGTGTTGAGCAACGTCATCCTACATAGCCGTATTGGTTTTGCGGGGATACCAAATTCAGACATCGCGGCATACAGGTAACTCCTTTCCGTACTGTCGAATGCAGCTTTGAAGTCGGCGAAAAGATGGTGTGTGTCAATTCTCCTTTCATGGGTCTTTTCCAAGATTTGGCGTATTGTGAATATTTGGTCGATGGTAGACTTTCCAGGTCTGAAGCCACACTGATAAGGTCCAATCAGTTGGTTGACGGTGGGCTTCAGCCTTTCACACAATACGCTCGCTAGAACCTTATGGGCGATATTTAGAAGACTAATCCCGCGGTAATTGGCACAAATTGCAGGATCGCCCTTCTTATGGATTGGGCAGAGCACACTTCAATTCCAATCGGCAGGCATGCTTTCATCCGACCATATTTTGCATAGGAGCTGATGCATGCACCTTACCAGCTCCTCGCCGCCATGTTTGAATAGCTCAGCCGGGAGTCCGTCGGCGCCCGCGGCTTTGTTGTTCTTTAGCCGCGTTATCGCTATTCTCACCTCGTCACGGTCAGGTAGCGGAACGTCAATTCCGTCGTCAACGATTGGGGTATCGGGATCATCACATTCTCTTTGACATGCGCAGCTTTCACTATTAAGCAGGTTCGAGAAGTGTGCCCTCCATAATTTAAGAATGCTCTGGATGTCGGTCACCAGATCGCCGTCTTTGTTCTTACAGGAAAACGCTCCGGTCTTGAAACCTTCTGTAAGCCGCCGAACTTTCTGGAAGAATTTTCGGGCGTTGTTCCTATTGGCCAGCATCTCAAGCTCCTCGCACTCACGTTTTTCGGCCTCTCGTTTCTTCTGTCGAATAATACGTCTCTCTTCTTTTCTTAGCTCTCTGTAGCGATCCCACATGGCTCGCGTTGCGCCCGATCGCAGCGTGGCTCTATAGGCAGCATCTTTTCTTTCGGCGGCAGCATGTCATTCCTCGTCGTACCAATTGTTTTTTCGGGCTCGCCGGAATCCGATTTCTTCTTCGGCGGCAGTACGTAGAGAACGAGAAATATTGCTCCATTGCTCGAGCATGCCGGTTTGTTGGGCAGTGCTTTCGGAGAGCAGGAGTGAGAGTCGAGTGGCGAATCTTCTGGCTGTCTGTTGTGATTGCAGCTTTTCGATGTCGAACATTCTTTGCGTAGTTAGATGGAAGCTTTTCGCTGCACAGAGGCGTGTGCGCAGTTTGGCTGCAACAAGGTAATGATCCGAGTCGATGTTGGGTCCTCGGATCGTACGTACATCTAATACACTAGAAGCGTGTCTTCCATCTATCACAACATGATCAATCTGGTTTCGCGTTTTTCGATCAGGAGACAGCCAAGTAGCTTGGTGTATCTTTTTATGCTGGAATCTGGTGCTGCAGACTACCATGTTTCGGGCCCCGGCGAAGTCGATCAGCCTCTGTCCGTTACCGGATGTTTCGTTGTGAAGGCTGAATTTTCCGACTGTGGGACCAAAAATTCCCTCCTTGCCCACCCTGGCGTTGAAGTCGCCAAGCACGATTTTTATGTCGTGGCGGGCGCAGCGCTCATAAGAACGTTCCAAGCGCTCATAGAAGGAATCTTTGGCCGCATCGTCCTTCTCTTCCGTCGGGGCGTGGGCGCAAATTAGCGAGATGTTAAAAAATCGCGCTTTGATGCCGATTGTTGCGAGACGCTCGTTCACCGGAGTGAACGACAGTACTTGGCGACGAAGTCTCTTTCCCACAACAAATCCGACACCGAATTTACGCTCCTTTACATGGCAGCTGTAGTAGACGTCGCAAGGTCCTATGGTTTTCTTTCCTTGCCCCCGTCACGAGGACAACAACCAGCCGGGCAGAGGCACCTTCCCCATTAAGGGACCGGACATTCCAGGTGCATACCCTCAAATCATATTCCTTATTTCGTTTGCAGGGGTCGTCATCAGTGTTGGAAGTTCTCATCCGAGGCTTTGTATATGCTTTCATTGGGGGGAGGTTTTTAAGTGGCGGGTCCCAAACCCAGAACACAACCAGCTATCCTGGAATGTTTCGCCTTCTCACTTTAGCTCACTCCCGAACGGGTGTTCGGAAGCTACCCAGAGGATACTTGGGCTAATCCCGGGAGTTGTGAGCTGCTTGAACCATATGCAGAAGAATCGTCCTGGCCACTCCCAAGTGAATGGCAATCAGTAACTTTCCCCACTTGCGTGGACTTCTACATATGGAACCATCCTCCCTGAAGATTACATCAATCAAATCTGCTTGGTATACCTGGACGACATAATCATATTTTCAACATCTTTACAGGAACATATGAACTCACTTAAACTTATATTCGCAAGATTGCAGGAGGCAAACCTGAAAGTCCAACTGGATAAATCAGGATTTCTAAAAAAGAAACGGAGTTCCTTGGGCACATAATTACAACGGAAGGAGTTAAGCCCAATACTAAAAAGATAGAATGCGTTGTTAACTTTCCAATACCCAAAACGACAAAACAGATCAAGCAATTCTTAGAGCTCACAGGCTACTACAGAAAGTTCATAAAAGACTACTCATCTATCGCTAAACCAATGACTAAATACTTAAAGAAGGATTCAAAGAAAAATGTTAGATGCTACTATTACATGATCCAATATTAGCATATCCAGACTTTTCTAAAACATTTACCTTGACAACAGACGCGAGTAATTACGCTTTGGGATCCGTACTTTCGCAAGACAATCACCCAATATGCTATGCAAGTCGCACCCTTAATACACATGAAATAAATGATAGTACAATAGAGAAAGAATTATTGGCTATTATATGGGCTACAAAATACATTAGGCCCTACCTCTTTTGGCCGCAAATTTATAATAGAAACGGATCACAAGCCACTAACATGGCTCTTTTCTATAAAGGAACCCAATTCAAAACTTGTTAGGTGGGGATTAAGATTATCCGAATACAATGACGAAATTATGTACAAAAAAGGAACAAAGAATAGTAATGCCGATGCTTTGTCAAGGATTGAAACTGAACCCAGCATAAATACACTAGAATGTGATAATCTATACTATAAAGGTGGATGTCTGTACGTTGTCCGCGCATCACTACGAAACGACAACACCAAATGACGTAACAATTTTTATACTTTCATATTTTCACCCAATGAAGGTTATAGGCATGTTTTTATGATGGAACTCCCTTCCCACAGCCCCCAGGCCGCGCCAACACTCTCATTCGTCACTTATAATCGAATATTTGCTTAAATTTAATCTAAAAAATCTTAGTTTTTCTATTTCCCACTATTTATAGCACACTCTAGACTTCATAATCCGCATAAGCTTTTCAACTATGACCCAAATGCAAAGTTCAAAAACGGTTTGAGATAGAAAATTACTAAAAATAATTTGGTTGATATTTTTCTAATTGGTTGTTTTGATTTTAACGAGGTATAGCAACGGATTTCGGGTATTGTAATATTATGGTTATTAATAAAAAATTATTTTCTGTCAAATTATTGTTTGTAATTCTTTTATATACATATCCTAAATCCCTCAAAACTACTCCTACGCGAGCGGGGCCGCGGGTTAAAGCTGGTGTTACAATAAAAAGTACTACTTCACCAATTAATATGTTTAAAAACCAATGAAAACAACCTCTGGATCATTAAGATAAAAAATAAATCTATTTATAATCAATGCGAAAATTAATACAAAGAATAACTCAGTTCATAAATAATTCTGAAATTTGTAACTTAGAATAATATGACAGGAAACCTCCAAAGATCCCTTATAAAATTACGGAAACCCCATACAAACCTCTCCAAATATTACACATAGACGTATTTTTTACCTTAGATAAGAAACTCTTTATGACAGCAATCGACAAATTCTCAAAATTCGCTTTTGCTTTTCAAATAAACGGTAGAAGTTGGTCGGAATTCAAAACCAAACTATTGCTTATAATCAATACCTACGGGAAAATAAATAAAATTATCGTGCACAACGAATTAGGATTTAAGGCTATACCAATGCAGGAATTTTTGATAAAAGAAAACATAGATAGTAATCATACGTCCAACTCCGATATTGAAGGACTACATAACACCATCAATGAACACATACGCTTGCTAGCCCACGGTAGAGAAAACAAAGACGAAAGTATGGAAGATAAAATGATTAGAATAATAGGTTTTTATAACAATACCATACACAGCAACACCGGCATCAAGCCAATTGTTTTTGCAAATGGCAAAGTACATGAGAGTAGATATAAAGAAATCCGTGATCTTATAAATGCAAAGAAAAAAATATATTCAGAAGTTAAATGAAAATCGGAAAGATTTTGAATTAGAAAGCGGACCAAATTATATTAAGGAGATAAGAGGTGGAAAAAAACACAGAAAATATAGGAAAGTTAACGCCAATAAGATAGACGATGCCCATTTGCAAACTATATCGACCAGACACAAGTACCACAAGAAACACATCAAACCCAAACGAAAATATCAAGACAGAGAAAACCCTAACAACAATTGATGAATTAACCAATTTTCTTTCAGATGACAAACCTAATACTTACTCTGACATTTTTCACATCCGTCACATCGCAATCAATAGACATTCAAGATTTAACTAACAATAACGGATACTTGCCAATAAAAACAGATGAAGTTAAAGTCATAGAAAATTATAGCAAAACAATCCACATTGTCAATACAACTTCCTATAAGAACACTTTGGACTTAATATTGCAAAATATAAATACCTTGAATAAAACCAATACCGAAACAAAGACTATACTAGACACGACGAACAAAAACTTCATTCTAGTTACAGCTAAAATAGAAAACCTTACCCCACAATTGAGAACAAAACGAGGACTTCTAAACATTCTGGGAAAAAGACTAAAACTTATAGCAGGAGCTATGGATAGGGACGACGAGACCCACATCAACGAATCCCTGAATACAATTTACAAAAGCCAGCAAACTCCAACTGAAAAAAGGGACAGCCTAACATATATTATTTCAATCATATGATGACCACTCAAATACAAAATATTACAAAACATATAAACAAAAATCAGTGTCTAATAGAAACCTATCTCAATAACTTTAAGAACTCCCTACAGAATAGAATAGCGACTTTAGAAATAGAAGTCACATTTTTATCACATATCTACCAAATAAACAATGATATCTCACTTTTAAGAGACCACATCGATAATATTGGACAAATTATATTTTCCAGTAAACTTGAAATTATTCCTTCAGATATAATGACAAAAACTGATCTAGATATAATAATGACTTCAGCAGCTACGTAAACATAAAAGTAGCCGTAGCTTTGCAAGATTCTAACATGCTAATTATTCTCCTTATACCACAATATTCGAAAATTATTCCTTCAAAAGTCGTATTCGAAGCAATTCCAAACATTGATAATAACTCAGTAGCATTAGAAAATAAAGAAGTGCCTGTGGATTCATAAAATAATATCTTTAATATAAATTTAAAGGATAACATGAAGAAGAATTTAATTAAATTAAACGATACTTGTTTAACAAAAATAATAAACTTAAAAAAAACATTTTGCAAAATGGAAAAACTAGAATAAACAATTGTAACTGAAATCACACCTGGCGTTCTTGTATTCAAAAACGTTTCAATAAATTTATACACAATTGTAACAAATATAATATGAGTATGACAGGAAATTCCTTGTTGAAATTTAAAAACTGTGAAGTAAATGCACTAAATACAACATTTCTAAATGCAAAAATTAATGTTTTTGATAAATTTATGTTACCCAACATAATTTCGAAATTTAATAAGAAACCTAATACTAACGCCAATTTAAAATTAGAATCATTGTATATTAAACAAACAAAACATGAAGAAACCATAAAAACAATATTATATGAGAATAAAAACTCAAACATAATCAACATAAGTTTAGCTGTAATAATTACTTTAAGCATAATATTTTTTGAAAAGAAAAAGATGTCTATATTGCATATTTCGGACCCTCAAACTAACGATGGGGGTGAAACCCTTAATGTTAAATTTAAATTATTAAAATTAAATTTAATTAAGTTAACCCCCTTAGTTCATACATAACCTAAATTTTATTCATTTCCGACACGTGCCGTCTGGAATTAAGTAATTCCAAAGATTTGCGTAATTCAAAATGCAATAATGCAATTTGTATTTTTTATTGAACATAAATTCATCTTTTTGATGAATTTGCATTTCCGGCACTTGCCAAAGAAAAGTAAACAATTCCAAAGAATTTTTTAATTCAAAATGCAATAATGCAACTTATATTTTATTGAACATAAATTTAATAATGCAACTTATATTTTTATTGAACATACCAAACAAACGGTAAACATTTCGAAAGAATTATTCACCGTGCTAATATGCAACATAGACAAAATTAGGCTATAAATAATAATGTAACATCAGTCTTAATTCATTCTATTCTGATTCTTTTTACGGTCTTCGTGTAAAGTAGTTGTTAAGTTGTTCTAAATAAAGACATATTTAATATATAAAATATACAATCTTTAACTATGTATCTCTATTGCCTTTCCTGCCAATTTCGCGAATAATTCGCTAGACGTTGACGATAGAGTGTCATTCGACATTTGAGGTCCCTAAGCCTTTGTCCTGTCAGGTAAAGGTTTATTTTCCTTGGATTGGGTCGAGGATGCAGGCATTTCCGACTTTCGTCTCTCGACTTTCCTCTTCTTTGCCTTTCTCCTCTTCCCGGTCATTGGCCCAGCCCCCGTTTCGTTTCCGAAAGAGTACAACGTTACAGAGGAATCCTCTGTTCTGCCGCGCTTTCCCGTTTCTATTACAAGTGTCGAAGTTGACGGAGCTTGAGTACTTGCCTTAGCTAATGAATGGTGTTAGTGAAGGTGTTATTGCTCAGCCAATTTTAATGTAAACCTACACGCACTTCATTTGTGCCATCTAATGATGCTGTTGGTGCTATTAACAAACAAATAGATAGTAAAATCTCAGAAACGCATTGGGTTTATTATGCCCCGGTTAACAATACCGGGTATTCTGCCGTTGTTGCTTCTGCTCTTTCACCCACAATATTGGTTTTACCAACTAATGGTTTTTTACCTACGTTCGCTGCTGATCGAATACCGCTGCAGAGAACGTTACTGCAGAGAATGTTAATGAGATGAGAAGGCGCAAATGTTAAATGAGCTTTTTTCGAGTACTAATTTGTAGTTTCATAGTAAGGGATTTCGAAATTCAACTTACCACACTAGTGGAGGATCTCAATTTTTACCACGCTAGTAGAGGATTTCATATAATTTTTCATCACAGTAGTAGGGGATTTAACACACTAGTAAGGGATTCGTCGTATTTCATGCTCACAGCGAAGCGAATGAGTGGGATTAAGAAAGCCGTGCACGCAATTAATTTGTTGTGCAGAAGCTAAAGTCGGCGGAATTATTCGTTTGGTTTTTATGGCAGGTTCAAGTCCTGAAGAGTCATATTTTTCCTTGCACGATTTGTTTTACAATTCAAACCAGGAAAGTTTGGTAAAATTTGTTAGTTTATTTTAATTATAAATGCTTTAAAATGGTGCTTTAGGTTTGAATGGGATATTTAGAAATTTCTTTTCGATATAAAATAGTTCATACTGATACTCATACTAATTTTTATATAAATCAATCAAAAGGGATATATGTACTTATAAATATGCATATATTTAATCTCTTTAATCAAATCTAAGCCATGTATATTGAAGAGAAAATATCATTCTAATATCCGTCCAGAAAGCCAAACGCGCATATAGTACACACATCTATATCACTACATATTATAAAACAAAGCCGCTTTTTCTGTCCCTATGTCCACGTAATCGCTTAAATCTTTAAAACTATGCAACGGATTTTGATGCGGTTTTTTTTAAAGATAGATTGATTGAAGAGGAAGGTTTATATCTATATAATGTGAAGAAATATATAAAGGGGGCGTGGCAATCGGTCAAAATGTGGCAAAAAAACATAATTTTTTTGTTTTCACGGCCATAAATCACAGACGAATCAACCAATTAAAATGAAACTTTCTTAGAGTTTAACTTTGAAATATTTACTTTCGTTCTGCATCAAAAAAAAAATTGATATATTTGTTATTTAACCAAAATTGTTTAAACAAAAGCAGCTCTTTTTCCAAAAAAAGCTGTTTGTGTGTTTGTTCGCTGTCAACCGAATGAAGCAACAGGCGTTAAGCGATAATCTCACCACACCTCATTAATGTTGAATTACATCGTATGGTGACGTATGTATGTATGTATTTACGAATCGCTCGCATTATTTCATTTCGGACGTATGTACATATGTATCTATGTATGTACTGAATTCCATGTAATTATATGGACATACAATTTTACAGCGAAATAAAACGCTATTTTCACGTTCTATATTAGTAATTCCCACATAATTAACACGTTCCCTGTCTGCTGAGCCACATATGGTTCAGGAAACGTGCGCCTGATAAGCACTGATACGTTCCTGAGCCATATGTGCGTCAGGGGGTATATAAACCACATGTGTTTCATGAACGTGCAGAAGCAAAAATGTCCCTCTACGCTCATGGACCATATGTGTTTCAGGTAGAAATAGCCTACATCCGTTTTTTTTAATTATTAGTTTTACAGCGAAATAAAACGCTATTTTCACGTTCTATATTAGTAAATCCCACATAATTAACACGTTCCCTGCCCGCTGAGCCACATATGGTTCAGGAAACGTGCGCCTGATAAGCACTGATACGTTCCTGAGCCATATGTGCGTCAGGGGGTATATAAACCACATGTGTTTCATGAACGTGCAGAAGCAAAAATGTCCCTCTACGCTCATGGACCATATGTGTTTCAGGTAGAAATAGCCTACATCCGTTTTTTTAATTATTAGTTTTACAGCGAAATAAAACGCTATTTTCACGTTCTATATTAGTAAATCCCACATAATTAACACGTTCCCTGTCCGCTGAGCCACATATGGTTCAGGAAACGTGCGCCTGATAAGCACTGACACGTTCCTGAGCCATATGTGCGTCAGGGGGTATATAAACCACATGTGTTTCATGAACGTGCAGAAGCAAAAATGTCCCTCTACGCTCATGGACCATATGTGTTTCAGGTAGAAATACCCTACATCCGTTTTTTTTAATTATTAGTATTATATAAAGCTATGACTACAAAAAAACTAATTATTCAAAAAACGCTGTTGGACGTCTCGGTCAATTTTGCATTTTTGTATTGGGACAGGGAACGTGTTAAAATACAGTTTTTGAATAGTTTTTATTGATTCGGAGCGCGTTTAGTTTGCTATCGATTCCATACAATAACATTTTTTGTCATTTACTTTTTACGACAACTAATAGCTTATTTTCGAAGTGATTTCAGCAAATAGGTACATCATTAATCCTTAACCAATTAAATACCTTGTCATGTCGGTCTCCTTGCCGCGGGGATGAGGCTTAAGTGGCGAGTTAACCCCATTCTATGGAGATTAACTTACCACGAACTAAGAGGGCAGCTCCATATAGGAATTGGGTATCCACTCAACCGCGGAACGGCGGAATTGGTGGCCACCCAAGTACTATGTGGAGAGTACCGTACCGACAACCTGGCAGAAGGTATAAAATGCATTTTTCTTACAATGTGGAGGCTCAACAAGGATCTCTCTGCACGAGGTAACCCACTTCTGGGAAATCCTCCCGTCGAGCAATCGACGGCTCGGGCATCGGATGTGCAGGCCCGAACCCCACATTCCCCTATGACCGGAACTGACACCCAGGGTTCCGGAGGAAGCGAACTACTAGTGGTGAAACATGGCACATTGGCTATGCCAATGGAGAGCCGAGTGAGTGTGAGTGATACACCGCCGTCGAAACGATCTGAAGCAACTGAACAAGTTGTGGAGGATGTGGAGATGGCGGACAATCTCTCAGTAGACTCAGACGGATCTCTGGTACCGAGTAAGTCTTTGACAACGGTTAAACCTGGTGCGAATCAGGTAAGTACCGGTAAAAAGACCGAAGTTATTGGAGATTCGAACGCAGGTGTTGGTCTAACCGCAAGGCAGATCAAACGAAGGAGACAGAAGGCGAGGCAAGCCGAAGCACTAGCTAAGGCAAGGTCTCAAGCTCCGTCAACTTCGACACCTGTAACGGAAACGGGAAAGCGTGGCAGAACAGAGGATTCCTCTGTAGCGCTGCGCTCTTCCGGAAACGAAACGGGGTCTGTGCCAACGACCGGGAAGAGGAGAAAGGCAAAGAAGAGGAAAGTCGAGAGACGGAATTCGGAAATACCTGCATCCTCGACCCAATCCAAGGCAGACAAACCTTTGCCTGACAAGGCAGAGGCTAAGGGACCTCAAATGTCGAATGACACTCTTCCGTCAACGTCTGGCGAATCATTCGCGAGAATGGCAGCAAAGGCAATGACGGTGGAGATACATACCGACAAACAAGATGGTCTACTGTCCAAAGGGCAGCAAGACTATCTTGACAGCTATCTTTGGAAAGCTATCGGTGAGTCGAAAGACTCGCCGACGTTCGAGGGGAAAAGCGTGGTGGACGGCATCGTAAAGGTGCACTGTTCCAATGCTTTTTCCCGAGAATGGCTAGAAAAAGCTATAGCAAAGATTCCAGCCTGCGAAAACAGCAAGTTTATTCTTGTTGAGAGTAGCAAAGAAAGGTTGGTACGAGCGAGTGTCTGGATTCCGGGTCCTTCCTGTAATTCAGCAGAACTCCTCAAACGCATCCGTGTTCAGAATAACGATCTTGACACGACTCTCTGGAGAGTATACTCGTGCACCAGGCAGAAATCCGCTACCACTTCGGAGGCGGGTTCCCACCTGGTACTGGGTATCGATCTTGGGTCCCTCAAGGTGCTTAAGTCGAAGTACGGTTGCCGTCCTCACCTACATCTGGGGCGGATCCAGTTCCGCGTCCAGGATAAGGTGGAGGACAAAGCGTAAATATACTCAGTCTCATGACTGAAGTAATATTTACACAGATTAATCTGCAGCATAGCAAAGCGTCTACGGCTCTCTTGTGCCGTAGGCATGCAAAACTGCAAACAAACCCACACATAATACTTATACAAGAACCATGGGTATGTCACAAGCGTATCTGTGGTCTAAGTGCTATGTCGTGGGGACAAATACTTCATTGTGAAGGGAATGTGAGACCGCGAGCATGTATTATCATGCCGAGGTTGATCAAACACACGATGTTAAAAGAGCTATGCTCTGGAGATATCGTTGCTGCAAAAATAAAGTACTGGAAAAGTGGGAACAGTGTCGAAGCTATCATAGTTTCGGCCTACCTACCCTATGACAAGAGGTGATTGATTTAACACTTACCAATAGGTCAGTTGGAAATCAAATCAACCGATGGCGAGTTTTGGAAGAGGACTCTCTTTCTGATCATCGTCTTATCGAATTCCGACTGGGAATTGACACTATATCAATACCTTCCGGTAGGAATCCTCGAAATGTGGACTGGGACAGGTATGGTGAGCTTGTAACAGAGCGATTACCAAACCTGAAAAAACTCAAATCAGCAGAAATGATTGAAGATGCTACTAAGAAATTAGAAGGTACTTTAATCAAATGCTTTGAGGAACTGTGTCCACTCAGGCAAAGCAGACAGGGGAAAGCGGTTCCTTGGTGGAACCCTGAACTGTCGAAGCTTCGTGTACGGTCCAGGAAACTTCTTAATAAGGCCTTGAAGACCAAAACAGAAGAGGACTGGGCCAATCATCGACTTACACAGAGAGAATATAAGAAAAAAGTACGGCAAGCCAAACTTGAATCCTATAGAAATTTCTGCAGTAACGTCGAAGAAATGAGGGAAACAGCAAGACTTTGTAAGGTCCTTCATTTAGACCGCTCAGTAAGGCTGGATTCCATTCGAAAACCTGATGGTTCATACACCATTTCCAAATCGGAAACGTTTAATGCTCTACTCGAAACCCATTTTCCGGGTAGTAGAACTCTCTCTGAAGCTGAGAGTGGCATGAACGATGACGGTGGCAACGGTGGAACCTCTAGGTACAGCTGGTATATTGCTAGTCGGATAGTGACAAGGGAATCGATAAGGTTTTCCTTATCTTCCTTTGACAACTTTAAGTCCCCTGGACCTGACGGAATATATCCAGTAATGCTTAAAAAAGGAGGAGACAGGCTGATTGAGGCCCTGAAAAGGATCTTCACAGCCTGTCTTGCATTTGGTTATATACCATCCCAATGGCGACGCGTAAGAGTAGTATTTATTCCGAAACCAGGAAAAGATGACTATTCCCTAGCAAAAAGTTTCAGACCAATCAGTTTGACATCGTTCCTGTTGAAAAGTCTGGAACGAGTGGTGGAGAAACATATTCGAGTGGAGGTATTGCCGAGAAGTCCACTTAGTAGAAATCAACACGCTTACCAGAGTGGAAAATCATGTGAATCAGCCTTACACGATCTTGTTAGCAAGATTGAAGCTGGGCTGGAAGCTGACGAATACACAATGGGCGTGTTCGTGGACATTGAGGGGGCTTTTGATAATGCCACTTTTGGCTCGATATGTTGTTCTGCCGAACGACACGGAGTTAATCAAGCCATTATAAAATGGATATACTCCATGCTCTCTGAGAGGCTGTTAACCGCTGGTGGGAGCGACGACGAGCAAATCACAGTCAGGGTCAAGCAAGGATGTCCCCAAGGGGGTGTTCTTTCTCCGCTGCTGTGGTGCTTCGTCGTAGACTCCCTATTAGCGGAGATGCAGGAACTCGGCTTTCACGTCCAAGCATATGCGGACGACGTCTGTGCGCTAACATCGGATAAATCCTTAAGGAGGCTTTGCACGAAAGTACAGAGGATCCTTGACAAAATCGATGATTGGTGCATGAGACAAGGTCTTTCCGTTAATCCGAACAAAACAACCATAGTCTTGTTTACGAAAAAACGGAGATTGGATGGACTCAGTCTTCCAACACTGAAAGGTGTGACACTTGGTCTTTCCAACGAAGTTAAATATCTAGGAGTAATCTTGGATAAGAAGCTGACCTGGGAGACACACGTTTCACTGAAGGTGAATCGTGCATTGAAGATTTTTCAGCAATGCCGTAGAGCCTTTGGCAAAACTTGGGGTCTGAAACCTGCTGTGGTCCTATGGATATACACGGCACTTATCAGACCAATCATCACTTACGCTTCTGTGGTCTGGTGGCGACGGAGCATGGTTAAGTCCACAATCCGGGAACTATACAGGCTGCAAAGAAGTGTATGTTTATGCATCACGGGTGCCATGAGTACAACCTCTGGTGATGCCCTAAATGCTATGCTTAATTTGCTCCCCCTGGATCTTAAGATACAACAGCAAGCAATAAAAGCAATGTGTAGACTTCATAAATATGGTTTCTGGCACGAAGATGGAACTTCGGGACACAGAGAAATCTTTAAGTTGCTGTCGGAGCAGTATCCACTGTTTTTGGCACCTAAAGATGACCTGATACCCACAGTTTCATTCGGAAGGAAATTTGATGTCAGATTTCCATTGCGTGAGCAATGGAGCAATCCAGAATGCATGCAGGGAGGTCTGACGGATATTTTCTTTACCGATGGGTCCAAGACTGAAATAGGGTCTGGAGCCGGATGGTACTTAAACGATAGTAATAAGTATCACTATGTTATGGGGGAAATGGCAACTGTTTTCCAAACAGAAGTTTTTGCCATCCTGAAAGTAGCGGAATGGATAATCGAGAGGAGATGGAGCGGGAAACAGATTGGAGTCTTCAGTGACAGTCAGGCTGCATTGAAGGCCCTGGAGAACGCGAAGCAAACCTCGAAGATTGTTCAAGAATGTAAGAGGAAGCTTAATTCTGTCGCAAGACAAAACAGGCTTGTACTTATATGGGTTCCGGGACACTCCGGTGTTCAAGGAAACGAAATTGCCGACGAACTGGCCAACCGTGGATCAGCGGTGCCCCCACAGGGGCCAGAGCCAATAATCGGAATCAGTCCCGCAGGAATCAAGAATTGGATCAACGATTATGTAGGCAATCTACATAAAGAGCGATGGTCCGGTCTAGAACGCTGCAGAACTGCAAAGTGTTTTGTGACAAGTCCGAACAGAAAACTGTCAAACTTTCTACTAAAACTTAGAAGGAAAGACATTCGGTTGATGGTCGGCATCATTACAGGACACAACCCATGGGGTCAGCATATGACCACCATTGGAATCATCGAGGACCCGGTATGCCTGTCCTGCTTGGAGGAGGCGGATAGCACTGAGCACTTTCTCTGTGAGTGTCCTGCCTTTGCTAGAGCGCGACTACGGGTATTGGGTTCCGATGTCATGGGAATGAGTAATATTCGTTCTCTCAAACTAGAGGATATTTACAGATTTGCCAAAGAATCTGGAAAATTCTCACAGGACTAACTATCTCTATCTCTGTCTCTATTCTTTCCTATCTCTTTCTCTGATACTTTTCTCCCTCCCTCCTTAACTATCTACCCCCTTTCCAGAGCTTTAAATACAATGGGCTTTTTAGCCTGAGTGTTTTAGGAGCCACCAAATCTCCTGGTGCTCCTTGGCTCGACCTCTTCAAATTCAAATTCAAATTCAAATACCTTAAATACATTGTTGTTTTAATATAGATCTATGTATATGACTCTTTACAGCATATAATTGAAAAAAATATTTTTCAAGATATTACATCAGTAATTATCTTTTGTTTCTAAATGGTAAGTATTTACATATTTTTAACTGCGGCACATACTAATAATATGACAATTTGTGGATAGGTAATCATACATATAGAACTGAGTAAATTTTCACAAAAATTATAAAGTCATGGCTGGAAGACGTCGTCGTTCGAACATAGGTCGTAGTACAGTGGATGCCAGAAGACTACGTTCAGCAAGAGATTAAAAATCGTCAACGGAACGTGAGGCTCGCCGCAGTCAGATGCGGGATAGATATGGAGCTGAGAGAGAGAGGGAATCTTCAGTAGAGCGTCAGGTTCGTTGCAACCGGGATCGAGATAGGCATACGGTTCAGAGGGACAGAGAATCGTCAGCAGAGCGTGAGGCTCGACTCAGTCAGCTTCGGGATAGATATAGAGCTCAGAGAGAGGGAGAATCTTCAAGAGAGCGTGAGCTTCGCCGCACCCGAGATAAGGACAGACATCGAATAAAGAGAGCCAGAGAATCATCAGCACGAGTTACTAATTCATGGGTGAGTAAAGAAAATTCGGCCATGAATTATGATCCTTCGATTTCTTACAAGGACGACCGAATAGTATCAATAGGTACTATGTCAGTAGTGTGTGAACATTGCTTCGCATTGAAATTCAAGGACGAATCGAAAGGTATGTGTTGTTTACAAGGAAAAGTCAAATTAGAAGAAACTCTCCCTCCACCTGAACCACTTCACTCTCTTCTTACGGGTGATCATCAGAAATCTAATCATTTCATGCGCGATATACGCCATTACAATAACGCATTTCAAATGACCTCTTTTAAGAGTAAGCAAGTCGTTGAGCGTGGCTTCATGCCTACATTTAAAATTCAAGGGCAAGTATACCACTTAGCTGGGAGCTTGCTACCACTTCGACCCGATGATCACAAATTCCTGCAAATATATTTTATTGCAGATCCAGATACACAAGCATCTACGAGGTGTTCAAGTGTTGCACGGCCAATTGATAGAGATTTGATTAGATCTCTCCAAGATATGTTACATTCTCATAATTGCTACATACAGTCTTTCAAAACTGCGATTGAGAGTGTTCCAGCAGATACTCCTGACTTTAATGTCGTAATCCATGCAAATAAAGTTCCTGTTGGAGAACACAGAGGACGATACAATGCGCCTTCCACGAGTGAAGTAGCAGTGGTGATAGCCGGACAGCAATTTGACAAAAGAGATATTGTATTGCATAGTCGTGATGATAATTTGCAAAAAATTTCAGAGTTACACAGATCTTATGACAGCTTACAATATCCTTTGATGCTATGTCGTGGAGAAAATGGTTATGCTATTAATATTTCTCAAGTTGACCCAATCGGTGGTACACCTCTGCGTAAAACAGTGTCATGTATGAACTACTATTGCTACCGTATAATGACAAGACGTAATGATTTCAACACTTTGCTTAGATATGGAATGTTAACAAACCAATACTTGGTAGATCAATATGCTAAAATTGAATCTGAGAGATTGGCCTACATCCGTAATAATCAAACTAAATTGAGAGCCGAAAATTACGTTCATCTTCAGAATGCTTTACAGGCGAATGAACACCACAACGGCATTGGGCAGTTGGTTATACTACCTTCATCATTCACAGGTGGACCTCGATATTTACACGAAAAATCGCAAGACGCCATGGCTTACGTCAGAAAGTACGGCAAACCTGATTTATTTATAACTGCAACATGTAACCCAAATTGGTCGGAAATCAGAGAAAATATTAACACCAATTCACCACAAGACAGATACGATATAGTTAACAGAGTCTTCCATTTAAAAGTACAGAAAATTCTGCACCTCATTAACAAGTCTCATATATTCGGTCCGCCGCACTGTCATATGTACACAATAGAATGGCAGAAGCGTGGCTTGCCACATGTACACCTGCTGGTGTGGTTAGTGAACAAAATTAGACCAAACCAAATTGACAGGGTTATTTCAGCTGAATTACCGGATAAAGATGAAGATCCTATCCTATACGAAATCGTAAAGAAACATATGGTACACGGTCCTTGCGGGACTTTAAACCCGAATTCTCCATGCATGCGAGATTCTAAATGCACCAAAAAATTTCCGAAGTTGTTCCAAACTCAAACAATTACTAGCGATGATGGATACCCCAAATATCTTCGACGATCGCCAGAAGGGGGTGGGCAAATTGCTACCGTCCGAAACATTGATATTGACAACCGATGGATCGTTCCCTATAATCCGCTCCTTTTGAAAAATTTTGATGCCCACATCAACGTGGAGTTGTGCAATTCAATAAAGTCAATCCAATATGTTACTAAGTACATTAATAAAGGCAGTGATCAAGCCACTTTCAGCATACAATCACCAAATGAAGTGGAAATATATCAGTCTGGACGTTACATCTGCAGCTCTGAAGCTGTATGGAGGATTTTATCATTCGAAGTGCACGATCGGTCTCCCACAATTGTCCACCTTGCAGTTCATTTAGAAAATGGACAAAGGGTGTATTTTACTGAGAACAATATACAAGAAGTTATTAATAACCCGCCGGATACAACATTGACAGCATTCTTCAAGTTAAGTGCTCAAGATGATTTCGCGAAAACACTGACATATGACAGAGTTCCAAGTTACTATATATGGAACCAGAGTTCTAAAGCTTTTCAACGGCGAAAAAAAGGTACTGCGGTTAATGGTTTCCCCGGAGTAAAAAAAACGGATGCTCTTGGCAGAGTCTATGTGATTCATCCCAACAACAGCGAATGCTTTTATCTGAGAATGTTACTTCATATTGTAAAAGGCCCGACATCCTTTGCTCTTCTTCTCTTCTTAATTGGCGCGATAACCGCTTACGCGATTTTGGCCGAGATTAACAAAGCGCGCCAGTCGTTTCTTTCTCGTGCTAACCGGCGCCAATTGGACACACCAAGTGAAGCCAAGTCCTTCTCCACCTGATCTTTCCAACGCAGAGGAGGCCTTCCTCTTCCTCTGCTACCACCAGCTGGTACCGCATCGAATACCTTCAAAGCCGGAGCGTTTGTATCCATTCGGACGACATGACCCAGCCAACGAAGCCGCTGGATCTTTATTCGCTGCGCTATGTCTATGTCGTCGTAAAGCTCATACAGCTCATCGTTCCATCGTCTGCGATATTCGCCGTTGCCAACGTGCAAAGGTCCAAAAATCTTACGCAGAATCTTTCTCTCGAACACTCCAAGCGTCGCTTCATCGGATGTTGTCATCGTCCAAGCTTCTGCGCCATACGTTAGGACGGGCATGATGAGAGTCTTGTAGAGTGTTAG
This sequence comes from Anastrepha obliqua, assembly GCF_027943255.1. Lineage (NCBI taxonomy): Eukaryota > Metazoa > Arthropoda > Insecta > Diptera > Tephritidae > Anastrepha > Anastrepha obliqua. Next base: position 39,070,683 of record NC_072897.1, on the reverse strand, counting down.
TTTTGTTCGTCGAGAGAGGACTTTACTGCTCAATTGCCTACTTAGTCCAAAGTAGCACTTGTTGGCAAGAGAGATTCTACGTTGGATTTCAAGGCTGACATTGTTATCGGTGTTAATGCTGGTTCCTAAATACACGAAGTCTTTTACAACCTCGAAATTATAACTGTCTACAGTGACGTGGGTGCCGATACGCGAGTGCGCCGACTGTTTGTTTGAAGACAGGAGGTACTTCGTTTTGTCCTCGTTCACCACCAAACCCATTCGCTTTGCCTCTTTATCCAGTTTGGAGAAGGCAGAACTAACAGCGCGGTTGTTAAGGCCGATGATGTCAATATCATCGGCATACGCCAGCAATTGTACACTCTTATAAAAAATTGTGCCTGAGCGATTAAGTTCTGCGGCTCGTACGATGCTCTCCAACATCAGGTTAAAGAAGTCACACGACAGCGAGTCTCCCTGTCTGAAACCTCGTTTGGTATCAAACGGCTCGGAGAGGTCCTTCCCAATTCTGACGGTGCTGCTGGTGTTGAGCAACGTCATCTTGCATAGCCGTATTAGTTTTGCGGGGATACCAAATTCAGACATAGCGGCATACAGGTAACTCCTTTCCGTACTGTCGAATGCAGCTTTGAAGTCGACGAAAAGATGGTGTGTGTCGATTCTCCTTTCATGGGTCTTTTCCAAGATTTGGCGTATTGTGAATATTTGGTCGATGGTAGACTTTCCAGGTCTGAAGCCACACTGATAAGGTCCAATCAGTTGGTTGACGGTGGGCTTCAGCCTTTCACACAATACGCTCGCTAGAACCTTATGGGCGATATTTAGAAGACTAATCCCGCGGTAATTGGCACAAATTGCAGGATCGCCCTTCTTGTGGATTGGGCAGAGCACACTTAAATTCCAATCGGCAGGCATGCTTTCATCCGACCATATTCTCCATAGGAGCTGATGCATGCACCTTACCAGCTCCTCGCCGCCATGTTTGCAGTCCGTCGGCGCCCGCGGCTTTGTTGTTCTTTAGCCGTGATATTGCTATTCTCACCTCGTCATGGTCGGGTAACGGAACGACAATTCCGTCGTCAACGATTGGGGTATCGGGATCTTCACATTCTCTATGACATGCGCAGCTGTCACCGTTTAACAGGTTCGAGAAGTGTTCCCTCCATAATTTAAGATTGCTCTGTACGTCAGTCACCAGATCGCCGTCTTTGTTCTTACAGGACAACGCCCCGGTCTTAAAACCTTCTGTAAGCCGCCGAACTTTCTGGTAAAATTTTCGGGCGTTGTTCCTATTGGCCAGCATCTCAAGCTCCTCGCACTCACGTATTTCGGCCTCTCGTTTCTTCTGTCGGATAATACGTCTCTCTTCCTTTTTCAGCTCTCTGTAGCGATCCCACATGGCTCGCGTTGCGCCCGATCGCAGCGTGGCTCTATAGGCGGCATCTTTTCTTTCGGCGGCAGCATGTCATTCCTCGTCGTACCAATTGTTTTTTCGGGCTCGCCGGAATCCGATTTCTTCTTCGGCGGCGGTACGTAGGGAACGAGAAATGTTGCTCCATTGCTCGCGCATGCCGGTGTGTTGGGCAGTGCTCTCCGAGAGCAGGAGTGAGAGTCGAGTGGCGAATCTTCTGGCTGTCTGTTGTGATTGCAGCTTTTCGATGTCGAACATTCTTTGCGTAGGTAGATGTACGTTTTTTGCTGCACAGAGGCGTGTGCGCAGTTTGGCTGCAACAAGGTAATGATCCGAGTCGATGTTGGGTCCTCGGATCGTACGTACATCTAATACACTAGAAGCGTGTCTTCCATCTATCACAACATGATCGATCTGGTTTCGCGTTTTTCGATCAGGAGACAGCCAGGTAGCTTGGTGTATCTTTTTATGCTGGAATCTGGTGCTGCAGACTACCATGTTTCGGGCCCCGGCGAAGTCGATCAGCCTCTGTCCGTTACCGGATGTTTCGTTGTGTAGGCTGAATTTTCCGACTGTGTGACCAAAAATTCCCTCCTTGCCCACCCTGGCGTTGAAGTCGCCAAGCACGATTTTTATGTCGTGGCGGGGGCAGCGCTCATAGGAACGTTCCAAGCGCTCATAGAAAGAATCCTTGATCGCATCGTCCTTCTCTTCCGTCGGGGCGTGGGCGCAAATTAGCGAGATGTTAAAAAATCGCGCTTTGATGCGGATTGTTGCGAGACGCTCGTCCACCGGAGTGAACGACAGTACTTGGCGACGAAGTCTCTCTCCCACAACAAATCCGACACCGAATTTGCGCTCCTTTACATGGCAGCTGTAGTAGACGTCGCAAGGTCCTATGTTTTTCTTACCTTGCCCCGTCCATCGCATCTCTTGGATGGCAGTGATGTCAGCCTTTACTCTCACGAGGACATCAACCAGCCGGGCAGAGGCACCTTCCCCATTAAGGGACCGGACATTCCAGGTGCATGCCCTCAAATCGTATTCCTTATTTCGTTTGCAGGGGTCGTCATCAGTGTTGGGAGTTCTCATCCGAGGCTTTGTTGCTGTTTTCATTGGGAGGCTTTTTAAGTGGCGGGTCCCAAACCCAGCGCACAACCAGCTATGCTGGGATGCTTCGCCTTCTCACTTTAGCTCACTCCCGAACGGGTGTTCGGAAGCTAACCAGAGGATACGTGGGCTAATCCCGGACGTTGTGAGCTGCTTGAACCATATGTAGAAGAATCGTCCTGACCACTCCCAAGTGAATGGCGATCAGTAACTTTCCCCACTTGCGTGGGCTTCTACACATGGAACCATCCTCCTTCATCTTGGACTTCTACACATGGAACCATCCTCCTTCATCCTTTGCTCACCTAAGAACTTTACAAGGTGTTGTTTACAATACTTATCAAGCAGCATGCAAAGCTATGGGGCTCTTGGAAGACGATTCTCACTGGGAAAATACATTATCAGAAGCAGCTATTTGTATGTAGTTCAGCTACATCATTAAGATATTTATTTGCCGTCATAGTAGTGTTTTGTCAAGTAACTGATTCTGTTAGTCTATGGAATAAATTTCAAGAAAATATGGCCAGTGATATTCTGATTCGGCGACGGCATGAGTCAAACTCTGTTGATGTACAATATGACCAAAACATATTTGACGAAGCATTATTTGAATTAAACAAAATAGTGCAATTACTTTCGGGTAAAACGATCAAGGATTTTGGGCTGCCGATGCCAGCTAATACTACTAACTCTGATTTAACGAATAGTGCCGAGTACACAAGAGAAACATCATACGATCAAACGAGACTTTTACAAAATATAGCTCAAGATGAGCCACGATTAAACATCGATCAGAAAAAAGTATTCACTGCATTACTATCAACAATTGATAACAATGAAGGGAAATTGTTTTTCCTTGATGCCCCAGGAGGCACAGGAAAAACATTTTTAATCAATCTGCTTTTAAAAAAAGTGAGATCTACCGGAAAAATTGCGTTAGCTGTTGCGTCATCCGGCATTGCCGCTACTCTTTTGGAAGGAGGCCGAACCGCACACTCTACATTCAAGCTCCCGCTGAAAATCGGAACCGATGATGATAACAGCGTCTGTAGTGTTTCTAGACAGAGCAATACAGGAAAATTGATGCGTGACTGCTCATTAATAGTCTGGGACGAAGCTACCATGTCAAACAAGACGTCTGTGGAAGCACTGGATAGGACAATGCGCGATTTGCGCAACAAAAATTCACCTATGGGTGGATGTACAATTCTGTTCTCAGGAGATTTCCGTCAAATCCTACCAGTTGTGACTCGAGGAACACGTGCTGACGAAATAAATGCTTCGCTAAAAAGATCCCACCTTTGGTCGCATGTCAATAAATTAGATCTTAAAACTTAAATGAGGGTTTCGTCATCTTCACGTGAGAACAGGCTATTTCCAGAGATGCTACTAAAAGTTGGCAATGGAGAATTAATACAAAGTGAGGGAAGGATTAACCTAGAAAACCTTTGTGTTTTGATAGACAACATCCAAGAGTTAGTCAACAATGTCTATCCTGACATTGATAACATAAGTTATAAGACAATATCTTGGTTTAAAGAAAGAGCTATTCTGTCACCAACTAACGAACAAGTAGATAAAGTAAATAACTTGATTATTTCAAAGATTGATGCGCCGACGAAAATATACTACTCGGTCGATACTGTTCTCGATTTGGAAAAAGCTGTTCAATTTCCTACAGAATTTCTAAATTCTTTGAACCCGTCTGGACTCCCTCCTCACAAAATGGAGCTGAAAATAGGTTGTCCTGTTATTTTATTAAGAAACCTAAGTCCACCTAAACTTTGCAATGGCACGCGTTTGCTGGTAAAATCACTGAAAACTTTCATAATAGAGTGCACAATACTCACAGGATGTGGTACCGGAGAAGATGTATTGATTCCCCGAATCCCTCTGATACCATCGGATCTACCATTCCAATTTAAACGCTTACAATTTCCGGTAAAGACATATTTTGCAATGACCATTAATAAATCTCAGGGTCAAACCTTCAACGTTGCAGGCTTAGATTTGAGTGTTGACTGTTTTTCACATGGCCAACTGTATGTCGCTCTTTCAAGAGTAACCTCTAGAGAAAACATGTTTGTATTGTCTAATGACAAGAAGGCTATGAACGTTGTATATAAAGACATTCTGTAATATAGTAATTGTTGTAAAAATAAAATAAACACATATGTAAAAATGCAAAAAGTTAATATGCAAAAATGTAGGGTATGAATTTAGATATCCCAAAGATAGCAGGAAATCTTCATGCTATAAAAAAAGGGGAATTGTTTTACTCCAAATTTAACGCGTGCGGGCCACGGGCAGTAATGAATAAGCCACAACTACTGGATCGATTTTAATAATTTTTTCAGTGAGTGACATAGAGTATATATTTTATACCCGTGCGAAGCTGGGCGGGTTGCTAGTACATATATAAAATTCAGCCGTTTTTCGGGTTCTGATGAACTTTACGGAGACTGGCTCAACCGATTTTAACCAAACTTTTAGGCTTTGTTTGGACTATTCAGTAGATGGTTCGTGTTTTGAAATTTTAAGAATCGAATACCAGGGTCTCGAGAAATAGGCCAAAATGTGGACCCGGGTAACCCTAAGAAGTGTTTGTACAATATGGGTAGCAAATATAAGCTGTTGATGATTTCTATAGTATAGAGTATTTTGCATACCATTCCGTGACTAGGGTCTCGAGATATAGGTCAAAACGTGGACCCGGGTAACCCTAGGATCTGTTTGTACAATATGGATAACAAATGGAAGCTGCTGATGATTTCTATAGTATAGAGTATTTTTGATGCCGCTTCGTGACTAGGGTCTCGAGATAACGGCCAAAATGTGGACCCTGATAACTTAAGGATCTGTTTGTACAATATGGGTAGCAAATGGGAGCTGTTGATGACTGCTATAGTATAGAGTATTTTTAATGCCCCTCCGTAACTAGGGTCTCGAGATATAGATCAAAACGTGGACCTGGATAACCCTAGGATGTGTTTGAACCATGTGCCTATCCATTGTAAGTTTTTGATAAATGCTAATGAAAAGAAGACTTTTCTTTCGCTGGGTAACTAAGGACTCCAGATATAGGCCAATTGGGAACTCGCCTTCAGATCAAGAGATTGCATTCTTATGTACTACAACCAGTTAAAATGGTATATTCAATCACATCTATATATATACAAATTCAGCCGTTTTTCGCGTTGTGATGAACTTTACGGAGAATGACTCAACCGATTTTAACCAAACTTTGCCACATTGAAGAGACACCAAACTATGTTTGGTTAAAATCTCCTTTACTTCTTCGCCAACACACAGTATACACGAGACAGCATTCTTTTTACGCGTGTGGTTGTTATTGTAAACGGTTGCATGGAGCGTACATTTTACTCACATATGTACAAGTTAACGCAGCAGTATTTATGCCTAAATTTTCATTCCATTACATACATTTCAATGGAATGCAAACATCCGTACACATATGTACATATATTCATACAGCAGTGGGTGCACGCCAGCATTCGCATAGAATTGAAACATACAAATTAGCAGGCACAGCTGTAGCTGACCGCCTGCAATAATTAATCGTAACACAATGCTACTGTGACTAACTTAACACTTTTCTTAAATACTTCTTCTGTACACCCACACTTCGGGATAACCGAAACAAAACCATTAGCTCAACGAACCTGAACAGGTAGTCGCTAAAAAAGTACTTAAGCAAGGCCGTTTTCTTAGAAGATTACCAAAGGTTATCAGTAATAGTGCATAGTGAAAGTAAGTGTTAAAACTAACAAGAAAGTGTTTTATTTGGTAAAGTGTTCAAGTGAAGCAGTTTCCAGGCATCAACCAAAGAGATAAAAAAAGTGCGTCAGAAATATTTAAGAGAAGAGATTGTTTTCACATTTTCCAACGATATTTTCACGAAAAATTTACAAAATATATATTAAATTTGCAAGTGATTGATAACAAGTGAAACAGTGAATAAATGGTGTGAAAAATACACACAACAGAAATCGGCAAAAATAATTAATATTTTAAAAGTTTTTACTTAAGATATTTTCAAGAAAAATTTCAAAAATATATTTATACTATTTTTGCTGATCATTTCCCATTTCTGTTCTGTGTAATTTTCATTTCAACGCGTGCTCACAGTTCAATTATATTTTTAAAAGATGGCGCTAACGGTATGTTAATTTGAATTCCAGTTTAAAAACAAGAAAAGTAGCAATCAAGAGCTCAGAGTGACATAAAGAAGAACACTTTGATTCTGTAAAAGAAATGCCAAGAGGTAGAAGACATGCTAACATCGGACGTAATACACGTCACAATAGAAATGTGCAAAATCACAGACAAAATGAAAGTGAGGAAAATCATGCTGATAGATTAAGTCAACAAAGAGATCGTACTAGGTCACGTTCTCAAAATCGGCCAATAAATATCAATTCTGTAAATTTGAATGGTGCAGCATTTCAATATAATCCACAAATTGATTATTCATCTCACAAATATGTTGTCATTGGAAGTATGGATAAAATTTGCGGATGAAATTCAAAACTGAACACCAGGCATGTGTTGCGCTGCAGGAAAAGTTCGTTTACCAGACATACAATATCCGCCCGAACCATTAGCTACATTATTATCGGGAACATCACCCGATTCCAAACATTTTCTTGAAAAAATCTCCACATATAATTCCTGTTTTCAAATGACAACTTTTGGTGCTGGAAAAATTATAACCGATAACTTCATGCCAACGTTCAAGGTAATACATAAACTTCAACGTTCAACAACATTCGCTGACACATCTAATGAATCATTAGATTTTATGGGTACAAATTATGGCTTTTTTTCAGATTCAAAGGCAAGCATATCACTTAATAGGTTCATTACTACCACTACCCGATCAAGAGTAAAAATTTTTGCAAATTTATTTCATTAATGGCAACGATAATGAACTTGAAGCACGGTGTGCATTTTCCAGAAATATAAACAGAGTCATTATGAGAGAGTTACAAGATTTATTACACACACATAATGTTTTGGTGCAAAGTCTTAAAACAACAATCGAAAGATTGTCATCTGATAATCATAAAATTAAAATTGATGCAAATAAAACGCCTGCCGGCGAACATCGTGGAAGATACAATCAACCAACTTCAAGAAACGAGGTTGCAATTGTTATATCTGGAGATGAATTTCAACCAAGAGATATTGTTTTGCAAAGAAGAAATGATACACTGCAACGTGTTAATGAAACGCATCGAAAATATGATGCATTACAATATCCTCTTAAGTTCTGTCGTGGTGAAGATGGTTATTCGGTTGATATAAAACAAATAAATCCAGCAAATGGTCAAGAAACAAATAAAACTGTAAGCGCAATGAATTATTATGCATACAGAATCATGATAAGAGAAAATCAAGAAAATCACATTTTAAAATGTCGTAAATTATTTCATCAGTATATTGTTGACATGTATGAAAATAGAAACAGAAAGATTGAATTACATTAGATTCAACCAAAGAAAATTACGCTGTGACGAATACATACATTTACGAGATGCAATTAACAACGATACCAACGTTAATAACATTGGTCAAATGGTAATATTACCTTCATCGTATACAGGCAGTCCAAGGCATATGCATGAATACGCCCAAGATGCAATGTGTTATGTCAGAAATTATGATCGACCCGACTTATTCATAACTTTCACATGCAATCCGAAATGGGATGATATTAAGAATCATTTATATACTGGGCAATCAGCTACTGATAGGCATGACATTACTGCAAGAGTGTTTAGACGAAAGCTACAGTCTCTAATTGATTTCATTGTAAAACATAAAGTTTACGGAGCACACTGGGGATTTAGCGGAAAAAAAGTCAAATTTGCAACATACCACCTACGCAATGTTTAATGGTATTTCTAAATTCCAGAATAGAACCAACAATAAAATCAAAAAGAATTACTAAACTCCGACTTACAGTTTTTTTTTTAGATATGTCAAAAGTATAATTTTTTTATAGTATTGAACTGACTAAGAAAAACTTCAAAGCCCAAGGTGGTTTTTTTTCCTTTTGCTTGAGCCGACTTCCATTTTTTTATTTTTCATTTAGGGTACGATATTTTTATATATTTTAGCCGGAAGAACAAAGACTGTGAAGCTTTTGATTATCTATTTATAATTAATTTTACGAAAAAAAAAATCATATTCCTTCATATTCTTGGATCTGCAAGTTGAGCTACATTTACCTACGGTCAGAAACTAGTATCAACGTGTTGCTTAATAGCGTCTCTTTCAGTTTTAATCAATTGCAGGTGCCACCAGGCGCCACTGATTATTTTTTGGCAATGATAATAACTAAACGCTTTCTAGTGTGTGCATAATGATAACGAAACACTTTTAATTTTGTTTTGACATTTTGAGGGTAATTCAGAATTATGAACTTACATGTATCCTGTGCGTAAATATTTGCTGGCTTATATTAATAAAAAAAAAAAAAAAAAAAAAAAAAATTTTTTTAAATAGTTTTTAAAATAGTTTTTAAACATGTTCTTTTCATACACAAATATATACATATATTCGTTAGTAGTAAAAATGTAAATATTTGGGATGTATACTTTTTTCCGCATCTCTGTACAAAAATCCCCAGTGTGCGGAGATGTACAATGTTTCATGTATTCTGTGGAATGGCAAAACAGAGGCTTGCCTCATGCGCATATTTTGATTTGGTTAAAACAAAAACTAATCCAGATAAAATTGATCATATTATGTGTGGTGAAATTCCAGATATAAATGAAGATAGAGAATTACATACTACTGTAACCAAAAACATGATTCATGGACCGTGTGGTACGTTAAATCAAAATTCTCCATGTATGGTTGATGGAAAATGTTCAAAAAACTACCCAAGACAATTAACTGCTGAAACAATGACTGGAAATGATGGATATCCATTGTACCGTAGAAGATCACCAGAAGATAATGGAAAAACAGTCACTGTGAAAATAAATAATCAAGATGTGGAGATCGATAACCGTTGGATAGTTCCGTATTCCAAATTATTATCGAAAACATTTAACACACATATAAATGTTGAATATTGTAACTCCGTAAAATCCATCAAATACATTTGCAAATATATCAATAAAGGAAGTGACATGGCAGTATTTGGAGTTGTAAATCGAAATGATGAAATTACTAATTACCAAATGTTAAGATACATTAGTAGCAACGAAGCAGTTTGGAGAATATTATCATTTCCGATTCATGATCGCCATCCAGCTGTTATTCATTTGTCAGTCCATTTAGAAAATGAACAAAGTGTTTATTTCACTGAAAATACTGCTCAACAAATGGCCGAACGACCACCAGCAACAACACTAACTGCATTTTTCAACTTATGTGAAACAGATTCATTTGCAAGAACATTGCTTTATTCAAATGTTCCTAAATATTATACTTGGAATGCATCATCAAGGTCCTGGGTACGAAGGCAACGAGGAATACCTGTAGATGGATATCCAGGTGTTCATTTGGGTGATGCAATCGGACGACTTTACACTGTGCATCCAAGTAAAGTGGAATGTTTCTATTTACGTTTACTCTTAGTTGATATTCCCGGCCCAAGATCATTCGAAAGTTTGAAACGAGTTAATGGTCATCTTTGTTGTACTTATCAGCAAGCATGCAAAGAATTGAATTTGCTTCAAAATGATAATCAGTGGGATGCAACTCTTATGGATGCATGTGCAACAAGTTCTCCACACCAAATAAGAACACTATTTGCCATCATTATTGCTACATGTTTCCCAGCAAACCCAAAAGAATTGTGGAGTACTTACCAAGAATACATGACAGAAGATATCCTACATCAAGTACGTCGCATTACTGCAAATCCAAATTTGAATTATATAGATGAATTATATAATGAGGCATTAATTAAAATCGAAGACTTTTGCCTGATGATTGCAAATAAAACTATGAGTGAGTTAGGTATGATCGCACCAAATCGTCCGATGCATGATGCATACAATGCAGAATTAAGACGTGAAAAAGAATATGATCGAAATGATCTGAACACATTTGTAACAACAAACCTACCAAAATTAAACACACAACAAAGGCAGGCATATGACACAATTATAGACATTCTTAGATGCACCAGGTGGGAGTGGAAAAACGTTTTTGTTGTCGTTAATTTTGGCCACCATCCGATCACAGAATAATATTGCATTGGCTTTGGCATCATCTGGAATAGCGGCAACTTTATTGGACGGCGGTCGCACTGCACATTCTGCATTAAAGTTACCATTAAATATGCAAGTAAATGAAGAACCAACTTGCAACATTTCTAAAAATTCTGGAATGGGAAAGGTTTCACAAACATGTCAAATTATTGTATGGGATGAATGTACGATGGCTCATAAAAAATCACTGGAAGCCTTAAATAGAACACTGAAAGATTTTCGAAATAACACAAACATATTTGGTGGTGCACTAATTCTATTGGCCGGTGATTTTCGACAAACTTTGCCTGTTATTCCCAAATCAACAGCAGCTGAAGAATTGAGAGCGTGCCTTAAATCTTCTAATCTGTGGAGATATGTTCAAAAACTCACATTAACTACTAATGTTCGTGTGCAGTTACAGAATGATCCAACAGCTGCTGAATTTTCCGAACATTTGTTGCAAATTGGAAATGGACGAAAGCCAATTGATAAGAATACAGGCGTGTTCACACTTCCAAATAATTTTTGTACCGTAACAGAATCAAGAGTACAATTAGTGCAAAATGTATTCCCAAATATTGCACAAGACTATCGAAATCAAGATTGGCTAAGCGAGAGAGCTACATAATGTATATTAGCTGCCAAAAATGTCGATGTCAAAGAAATCAATGCCAGTATTTTGACTCAAATTCCAGGTGAAGTTGTCACCTATAAATCAATTGATTCAATCACTAATCCCGACAATGTAGTGTATTATCCAATTGAATTTTTGAATTCACTTAATTTGCCTGGCTTGCCACCACATCGTTTGCAATTGAAAGTCGGCGCAGTGATCATTATGTTCCGAAATATCAATCAGCCGAAACTATGCAATGGGACAAGATTAGCAGTGAACGGACAATGAACAATGTAATTGAAGCAACAATTTTGAAAGGCAAATTTAAAGGTGAAGATGTTTTGATTCCGCGCATTCCAATGATTTCAACAGATTTGCCTTTTGATTTTAAGCGACTTCAATTTCCCATTCGCCTTGCTTTTGCTATTACAATCAATAAGTCTCAAGGTCAAACACTTCAATTATGTGGAATTGACCTAACTTATCCATGCTTTGGACATGGGCAACTGTATGTAGGATGTTCCCGAGTATGGAAACCATCGTTACTTTATATTTATACACCGCATGAAAATAAAACCAAAAGTTTTGTTTATCAGAAGGCTTTAGAATAAGTTGTTAGTTTACAATCGTTAGAGTAAGTCACTAAAATGAATAAAACATTGTTATTAGAATAAGTCACAAAATAATGGCCGAGCATGAATTAAATGATGAAACAAGAAAAAAACAAAGAACACTTTTCATTTACATATATTTTTCTTTCACCCAGCGAAGCGGGTGAGAGTCCGCTAGTATGTATATAAATATCCATACAAACTACCACCACTTCTAACAAACGCAGAACACAAGCTTCTGCGCACACTTGACACAGTGCATATAAAAAACAGCAACCATTCGCTGTGACCGCCTTCTCCTTACCCTTCAGGGAAATACGTATATGCACAACCCAAGAATGATAGAAACAACATTGCGCCCATCAGAGAGTACGTGACGTCACGTTTGCTGAGTTGTGCAGTATTGCCAACCATTTGCTCTTCGCAATAAATTTAGTGCTTTTTTATACCGAAAATGCGAAAAGTTTGAAGTTACGTGTTTGTTTCTTTTTCTTTTAATTTAAAGCTACTGAAACTTTAGGTTAAAAAAAAACTGTATTATTATACAAAAGAAGGTTAAAAAAGGCCACTCTAAGAAGATTTTAGTGCTAATGAAAATTAGTTGGTTTTTATAAAATTTGATATTTTGAAAGTGTGAATTTAATTTTTTGCTCCTTTTAAGGTTATGGAAGAATATTAAATGTCCCTCTCTCAAATATTCTTAAGATTGAAAACTTTTTACACGTTTTAAAAGGCGTTTGAATTTACTGAATGCGGATTAAAACCATAGAGGTGTAATTGTTTCTTCCGGCCATCAATCCTTAGTGGGACATAGGACATTAAGAGTTATACTATACTATACTATACTATACAGAAAATACTAAAGAAATCATACTGACATTTTTACAAAAAGAGTACCTTATCTAGTTACATGACATTAAATATAGCAAATAAGTCGTTCCCTTAACAAAAGAGTCTCGATTGACAAAAATAACTTATAAATTAAATTGTACATAAGCACAACACATTTATTTAAAAAAAATTCAATTGTACATAAGCACAACACATTTATTTAAAAAAAAAACGCACATTCTAAAGACAATTTGTCACGCATACAAAGTTCTTTAAATGATTCAATAAAAATTTGTTGTGGTATTTTCTTTGAAGGGGAATTTTGGTGCGTTTTTATATCCAAAGGTAGGCAATACTGCAGTAGCGAGAGAGAGATTTCACTGCCGAAAGCAGAAGAACACCAACAACACCTGCAATCGCGGGTAATGCCACCAGATGTTAAAAAAAGTAAAGCTAAATAAAACTAAGTGAATTATTGAACTAATTTAAAAAAATGTATATTTTACAAAATTATAAACATTACTTTTAATTAGAACAGGCTAGAAAAATGTCATGAAGAAAGAACTAAAACTCTCAGACTAAATAACAAAAAGCAAAAAATGCTAAATCAAGTTACGAAAATGGTAATCTGGCCATACTGGAGCTAAAATCACGTAACTCGTTGTCAAATTCGCTGAGAGCAAAGTAACGGGACTACGATAGGCGCCATCTCATTATTCTTTCCATCATGTGCACAACCCATATACGGTTGGTCGCGCACGATTCACTAAAAATGCTAAAAAGGAATCCGAGCGCATTCAAAGGCACAGCATTGTGCCGACAATTATGAATTATGAAGCGTGCACAAAATTATCCTATAATACTCTTCGATACCTTTCACAGACCTTTTGTAAGAAATGTAATGTTATTATTTGGTATACTATATGAATACTTATATTAAAGACGAAAAATATGTGTTAAAGCTTTGAAATAAGAAGTACATCGTGATTGAAAACATTTTTTTTCGGTCTCTGTTGTTATGAACAGTACTGCACATCAACAGAACTCACAGAAGCTTCAGTGATTTCTTCAATATTAAATGTTTGGCCCTTTGAGCTTCATGCGAAACCTTAATGTGGGCACAGTAGCCTACAAATAAGCCGCACTCTTGTTTTAGAGTAAGTTTATTGCTTTGCTGCTAATAGCATATGCTTTTGTGCACTTTTTATCAATTGGAGAATCGCATACGTAAAGGAATATATTAACCTTATATTTATATACCACGAGAGAACCAAAAATAATGGCTTCAAGATTTTCCCTAGTATTGAAATGTCCAGAACATTTTTATAAGCTCCTAGCTACTGTTTTGTGCATCTTACTGTAGGTTTTGCGAACACTTGACTCACACGAGCTGCGGCTGTCGAGCAGTTAGAAGACATATTTATATACATATAAGGGTGCATACATATATACGGAGCCGCGGCCACTCGACATGACAAAAACTCAAGATTTAAAAAATATTATCAAATAATTCTGAGCGAATTGGAATATTGACTATTTTCGGATGGTGGCGGCTCGTTTTATGAATGAAAGTACTTTGCTCTTAGAAATATGTGCTCGAACTTATGGATGATTGTTTTGTTTTTGTACCTGTGAAAATTGAGGGATTCAAATTTACGCTTGCGAATTTAACTTGCCGGGCGTTTATTTCGCAGTGTGTCCACTCCCTCCGCGGGTTAACGACTGATTTTTCAAATTGAACCAGTCATTAACGCAGCGGCAAATTCGGCGAAGGACACACTGCGGTATTCATATACAAATTAGCGCTAATTCTATATATGCGCGTTTGTACATATGTACGCGAACAAGAAATAGGAACTCTGCATTGACCGTTACCTATTGTGCGGACATACTAGTTGTGTACAAACACGCATACACAGAATTAGCGGGAATCAAATACATAAAGTATATAGTACAACAAATAATTTTACAACTAATCAGGGGTTCCCTACATTTTTACAAGTAATCAGGGGTTCCAAATAATTTTACAACTAATCAGGGGTTCCCAACATTCCCGCCTCCGTGAATCAACCCGATTCACCATCATCAACGTCCAGAACTGCCAATTTGGAGACGGCACGGCGCTTTAATCCACTCAAAGTGCGTACGTCAGCTCGTCTGACCTCACCATCCGCTCCTGCATACAAGCGTTCCACCTTGCCTCGACACCAGTCCCGACGAGATATATTGGGGTCGCATATGAAGACGAGGTCATCTATCTGCAGAGGTTTTGTTCGTTGGCACCACTTAACTCGGCGTGTCAATGTCGGAAGGTATTCCGCTATCCATCGTTTCCAAAAATGGTCCCTTAGTTGTCGAGCAAGACGCCACTGTTGTCGAAGAAAGCATTTGGTTTCCAGAACTTTGCTGGCAATCGGAGTTCGCGGTGTGTTGGCTTCACCCAGAAGGAAGTCATTTGGAGTCAGCGGCTGCTCCTGGTTGACATAGATGGGCAAATGCGTCAACGGCCGAGAATTCACAATATTTTCCGCCTCGATTAGGAAGCAGTTGAGCGTGTGCTTCCGTGGCGACGTTTCCTTCAAAGTGCATCGTAGTACTCTCTTGACGCACTGCACCAATCGTTCCCAGGCGCCCCCCTCTGCCGGGTTGAAAGGCGAGTTAAAGATCCACTCTACGCCCCTTTGCGACAGCTCACCCTGCAGGCGATTGCAATCGAAGACTTCACTGAAGCGTTTTGCTTCCATGTCAGCACCGACGAAGTTCTTCCCATTATCGGACCTCACACGTACGGGAACGCCGCGACGATTTATAAAGTTGCGCAATACGATTATACATGAGTCAGTGCTGAGGTCATGAGCCAACTCCAGATGCACAGCCCTGACTGTCAGGCACGTAAATAACGCCACCCATCTTTTTTCGTTGGCGCGGCGAACAGTTACTGTTATCGGTCCAAAGTAATCAAGGCCCGTATAGCTGAATGGCCTGACATAAGGAGTTAATCTATCAATCGGAAGAGGGCCCATCAATGGCGATACGGCATGGACTTTTCTTAAGCGACAAATGGCGCAATTGGCGACTATACTGCGCAGCAAACTCCTGAGGCGTGGCACCCAATAAAGGCGACGTATCTCACAAATAGTGGCTTCTAGATTTTGATGATGCATTTTGACGTGGTAGTGCATGGCAATCAGATTTGAGAAACAATGCTTTGGCGGTAGTATGATAGGGCGTCTCGCGCTTATTGGGAGCCAGCTGGCAGCTTCTATGCGTCCTCGTACACGAAGAACACCATCTTCGTCTATGTACGGCGAAAGTTGAATGAGCGAACTGGTGCGTGGCAGGTTGCGACCGCTTTCGATGTGCTGAAACTCTTCCTCGTATTCACCGCTTTGAACGAGACCGCACAAACAAAGCTTAGCAGTCTCAACTTCTTTGGCAGTCAACCCATAGCATCGGTCTGGCGGTTTACGGCGGCGGCAAACGTCAATGAATCGCAGGACCCATGCTGTCGTTCTCACCAGTTTGCTGAATGTAGCGAATCGGTTATAGTCTAGAAACGTATAGCTTACGATTGCAAGGGCGAATTATGGCGTAGTTCCTTGTCAGCTTCCTCATGATGATTGCATGTAGAGCTCTCTGTCGGCCAATACTGCTCTTCTCGTAACAAAAATGGTGGGCCGCAGGACCAACGGGCGGACGAGCTGAAGTCGACAAAGTTATTAGCTCGAGTAGTCTCATCAGCGACATTGTACTCGGTAGGTAGCCATCTCCAATTTGCAGTAGTAGTTGTGGCTAATATCTCGGCGATTCGATGCTGCACAAATGGCTTATAGCGCCGATGTTCACTGCGAAGCCACTGGATCACTGTTGTGGAGTCACTCCAAATGACGCAGTCATCGATGTGCAAGGAGTGCTCCTCTCGTAGGCAGTTCATCAAACGCGTACCCAATACAGCTGCCTGAAGCTCCAATCGAGGGACCGTCAATGACTTCATCGGCGCGCATTTAGTTTTTGCAGATATAAATGCGACTTCAACCTCACCGGCGGCATTAGTTGACCTCCAGTAGGCTACCGCGGCAAAGGCATCCTCGCTGGTGTCGACGAAAACATGGAGCTGCAAAACTTTAGGTTTTCCACTTCGATAATAGTATCGAGGGACGGTGTATTCGGCGACCATTGGCAGTTGCTTACGCCATCCTTCCCATGCGGTGTTTACGTTGTTTGGCAGTGGTTCGTCCCACCGGATGTCATTCTTCCACACTTCCCGCATGAGGATCTTGGCGCTCACTACAAAGTTGCTAAGAAAGCCCAGCGGGTCGAAGATCGACATGACCACACTGAGAAGTTCTCGCTTCGTCGGACGGCGCCCTCCGTCCAAAACGTTGGAATCTACGTTGTTGAATTTCAGTTTAAACCCAAAAGTGTCGGTTGATGCCTGCCAAAACAAATCGAGGACTCTGTCTACCAGTACTCCTTCTTTATTTGCTATTTGACGGATATTCCCGTCCCCACTAAGTGCTTCTGTCACTCTTAACGAATTTGACGCGAAATTGCTCGAACTTGTTTCGTTATGTCAGCTGCTTCTTCCTCTGTGTCAAAGCTATCGACATAGTCATCGACATAATGGTAGTCTAGTATCGATTTCACGGCTCGGGTAGCACCCTTCACTTTGTTGCAATACTCCAACGCATTTATCGTCTTCACATAATTGGCGGCACAAGGCGAACATGCTGCTCCAAAGGTCATTACGCGCATCTCATACACCTCGGGCTGTCTGGTAGTATCACCTTGACGCCAAAGAAATCGTTGCGCATATCTGTCGTCACGTTGAACCAGCACCTGGTGAAACATCTCTTTAATGTCCCCACACACGCCCGTTGCTCCTTCCCGAAAGTGGAATAGTATAGCAGGCAAAGACCGATACTCTTGCGGACCCTTCATGAGCTGTGAATTAAGGGACACACCGTCCACCTTAGCAGCTGCGTCGAACACCATGCGTAACTTGCCTGGCTTATTTGGATTCTTCACGGCAAAATGAGGCAAGTACCATGTTCTGTTGCAAGTTAAAGCGGCTTCTTCTGGCGACAGCTTTCGTGCGTAGTCCTTCATGACGTAAGAACTTATGATGCGGTTATATTCAGCGGCAAAGTCTGTATCGCGCCTCATTTTTGCTTCAACACCCGCTAATCTTTTCAAAGCCATAGAATAGCTGTCAGGTAGCTGTATGTCGGAACGTTTCCAGAGCAGACCAGTCTGGTACCTTCCTTCAACACGGCATGTAGTAGACTTCAAGATTTCCCGAGCACGGACGTCAGCTTCACTCTCCATGATAGGCGCAGCTCGAACCCCAAAGCTTTCCGTCTCGAAGTATTCAGCAACCATATTATGTAGAGATTGATCAGTGTGGCAGTTAACAAATAAGCATGATGGCAATGATGGATCGGAGCTCATTGTTGGCCCAAACACAACCCATCCTAGCTCAGTATTCGCAGCGAATGGCCCACACTTGTTTAGCTGCATTGTAGTTGACGGCAAACCGAGGTGGCAGTGGTCGAGTCCGATTAGCAGCTTTGGCTTGACCTGTGCGTATGGTTCAACTGTCAGCTTATTCCATTGTCTTTCATGGCAACGCAAATCGGCTTTACTCAGACTCTGAGAAGGCAGCTGCAAGTTTGAAACACCATAAACCCTTCGTAACTTATGTCTCTTTTGCATACCGGCACCACTCACGAGTAGATCTACCACCATGGCCGACTCCTGAGTGACACGTCCTCCGAACCACTGTAGGTTCAAGCGTTCAGTCCGGCCACGTAAGTCGAGCTCTTCAATCAGTGTGCTATCAATCATTGTTATTGACGAACCTTCATCTAAAAGTGCGTACGTCTCAACGCGCTTTTGGTTCCCATACAGCACGACCGGCAGAATCCGAAATAATAAATTGCTATTGTTATCTGTACTGCAACTAAGGACCGCTGCACCCGCATGACCTTGCTGTTCAACACGAGACGCTGGCTGCGTCCTCGTACTAATACCTGTATGCGGATCGGCAATAGAAGTACGTCGTTGGCGATCTCGAGGCCGCGGTGACTGGTTTGATGACCCATCGATAGTTTTCCCAATATCGTGCAACAATTTATGATGCCACCGTTTGCACCCGTCAGTTGAACATAGTTTGCGCCGTTGGCAATTGCGCGACCCATGTCCAACGTTGAGACAAGAAAAACAAAGGTGACGTCGTTTCACTTCCTCCCACCTTTCCGGCACTGTAAGCTGGCTAAACTGCGTACAATTGGCTGCCTTATGTTGGCCCTGGCAAATAAGGCAGGCTGAATGACGTTGAGATTCGGCAGCGTGCAACACAACCCGACGCTTCGAATCTTTCGCTGCTTCCCCATCGTAAACCGTGCAGATGACATTGGCAAGTTGAGTGAGCCAATCGCTAAAATGCTGAACAGTTGCGTAAGGCTGTAAAGATGACGCAAAGACTGCCCATTCGATACGCTTGCTCATGGGTAACTTTCCGACTAGCTCATCGAGGAGTGTTGGGTTCACTAAATACTGCTCTCCGACACACGCAGAACGTAAAAATGCACAAACGTTGCTAATCTTCGTCGCAAATGGTATCAACTTTACCACTGAGCTTTCCGCTATCGGAGCAATTTCTCGAACATGGGCTAGTTGGCTTCGAATTAATTGCTCTGGGCGACCGAATCGGAACTTAAGTTGCTCTATGATATTGGTCACGTTGTTTGGATGGATTAGTAGTGATTTAACAGCTTCTCGGGCTTCACCCTTTAAGCACTTCTGCAGGCGTAAGTGGTTTTCAAAGCAACTGTACCCATAGACAGCGGTTGACTCAGTGTCTTCTTCTTAATTGGCGCGATAACCGCTTACGCGATTTTGGCCGAGTTTAACAAAGCGCGCCAGTCGTTTCTTTCTCGTGCTAACCGGCGCCAGTTGGACACACCAAGTGAAGCCAAGTCCTTCTCCACCTGATCTTTCCAACGCAGAGGAGGCCTTCCTCTTCCTCTGCTACCACCAGCTGGTACCGCATCGAATACTTTTAAAGCCGGAGCGTTTGTATCCATTCGGACGACATGACCCAGCCAACGAAGCCGCTGGATCTTTATTCGCTGCGCTATGTCTATGTCGTCGTAAAGCTCATACAGCTCATCGTTCCATCGTCTGCGATATTCGCCATTGCCAACGTGCAAAGGTCCAAAAATCTTACGCAGAATCTTTCTCTCGAACACTCCAAGCGTCGCTTCATCGGATGTTGTCATCGTCCAAGCTTCTGCGCCATACGTTAGGACGGGCATGATGAGAGTCTTGTATAGTGTTAGTTTTGTTCGTCGAGAGAGGACTTTACTGCTCAATTGCCTACTTAGTCCAAAGTAGCACTTGTTGGCAAGAGAGATTCTACGTTGGATTTCAAGGCTGACATTGTTATCGGTGTTAATGCTGGTTCCTAAATAAACGAAGTCTTTTACAACCTCGAAATTATAACTGTCTACAGTGACGTGGGTGCCGATACGCGAGTGCGCCGACTGTTTGTTTGATGACAGGAGGTACTTCGTTTTGTCCTCGTTCACCACCAGACCCATTCGCTTTGCCTCTTTATCCAGCTTGGAGAAGGCAGAACTAACAGCGCGGTTGTTAAGGCCGATGGTGTCAATATCATCGGCATACGCCAACAATTGTACGCTCTTATAAAATATTGTGCCTGAGCGATTAAGTTCTGCGGCTCGTACGATGCTCTCCAACATCAGGTTAAAGAAGTCACACGACAGTGAGTCACCCTGTCTGAAACCTCGTTTGGTATCAAACGGCTCGGAGAGGTCCTTCCCAATTCTGACGGCGCTACTGGTGTTGAGCAACGTCATCTTACATAGCCGTATTAGTTTTGCGGGGATACCAAATTCAGACATAGCGGCATACAGGTAACTCCTTTCCGTACTGTCGAATGCAGCTTTGAAGTCAACGAAAAGATGGTGTGTGTCGATTCTCCTTTCATGGGTCTTTTCCAAGATTTGGCGTATTGTGAATATTTGGTCGATCGTAGACTTTCCAGGTCTGAAGCCACACTGATAAGGTCCAATCAGTTGGTTGACGGTGGGCTTCAGCCTTTCACACAATACGCTCGCTAGGACCTTATAGGCGATATTTAGAAGACTAATCCCGCGGTAATTGGCACAAATTGCAGGATCGCCCTTCTTATGGATTGGGCAGAGCACACTTAAATTCCAATCGGCAGGCATGCTTTCATCCGACCATATTCTGCATAGGAGCTGATGCATGCACCTTACCAGCTCCTCGCCGCCATGTTTGAATAGCTCAGCCGGCAGTCCGTCGGCGCCCGCGGCTTTGTTGTTCTTTAGCCGTGCTATTGCTATTCTCACCTCGTCATGGTCGGGTAACGGAACGGCAATTCCGTCGTCATCGATTGGGGTATCGGGATCTTCACATTCTCTATGACATGCGCAGCTGTCACTGTTTAACAGGTTCGAGAAGTGTTCCCTCCATAATTTAAGATTGCTCTGTACGTCAGTCACCAGATCGCCGTCTTTGTTCTTACAGGAAAACGCCCCGGTCTTAAAACCTTCTGTAAGCCGCCGAACTTTCTGGTAAAATTTTCGGGCGTTGTTCCTGTTGGCCAGCATCTCAAGCTCTTCGCACTCACGTATTTCGGCCTCTCGTTTCTTCTGTCGGATAATACGTCTCTCTTCCTTTCTCAGCTCTCTGTAGCGATCCCACATGGCTCGCGTTGCGCCCGATCGCAGCGTGGCTCTATAGGCGGCATCTTTTCTTTCTGCGGCAGCATGACATTCCTCGTCGTACCAATTGTTTTTTCGGGCTCGCCGGAATCCGATTTCTTCTTCGGCGGCGGTACGTAGGGAACGAGAAATGTTGCTCCATTGCTCGCGCATGCCGGGTTGTTGGGCAGTGCTCTCAGAGAGCAGGAGTGAGAGTCGAGTGGCGAATCTTCTGGCTGTCTGTTGTGATTGCAGCTTTTCGATGTCGAACATTCTTTGCGCAGGTAGATGTACGTTTTTTGCTGCACAGAGGCGGGTGCGCAGCTTGGCTGCAACAAGGTAATGATCCGAGTCGATGTTGGGTCCTCGGATCGTACGTACATCTAATACACTAGAAGCGTGTCGTCCATCTATCACAACATGATCGATCTGGTTTCGCGTTTTCCGATCAGGAGACAGCCAGGTAGCTTGGTGTATCTTTTTATGCTGGAATCTGGTGCTGCAGACTACCATGTTTCGGGCCCCGGCGAAGTCGATCAGCCTCTGTCCGTTACCGGATGTTTCGTTGTGCAGGCTGAATTTTCCGACTGTAGGACCAAAAATTCCCTCCTTGCCCACCCTGGCGTTGAAGTCGCCAAGCACGATTTTTATGTCGTGGCGGGGGCAGCGCTCATAGGAGCGTTCCAAGCGCTCATAGAAGGAATCTTTGGTCGCATCGTCCTTCTCTTCCGTCGGGGCGTGGGCGCAAATTAGCGATATGTTGAAAAATCTGGCTTTGATCCGGATTGTTGCGAGACGCTCGTCCACCGGAGTGAACGACAGTACTTGGCGACGAAGTCTCTCTCCCACAACAAATCCGACACCGAATTTGCGCTCCTTTACATGGCAGCTGTAGTAGACGTCGCAAGGTCCTATGGTTTTCTTACCTTGCCCCGTCCATCGCATCTCTTGGATGGCAGTGATGTCAGCCTTTACTCTCACGAGGACATCAACCAGCCGGGCAGAGGCACCTTCCCCATTAAGGGACCGGACATTCCAGGTGCATGCCCTCAAATCGTATTCCTTATTTCGTTTGCAGGGGTCGTCATCAGTGTTGGAAGTTCTCATCCGAGGCTTTGTTGCTGTTTTCATTGGGGGGGCTTTTTAAGTGGCGGGTCCCAAACCCAACGCACAACCAGCTATGCTGGGATGCTTCGCCTTCTCACGTTAGCTCACTCCCGAACGGGTGTTCGGGAGCTAACCAGAGGATACGTGGGCTAATCCCGGACGTTGTGAGCTGCTTGAACCATATGTAGAAGAATCGTCCTGGCCACTCCCAAGTGAATGGCGATCAGTAACTTTCCCCACTTGCGTGGACTTCTACACATGGAACCATCATCCTCCTAAACTCCGGCAAATCTTGCAATTTCCTTGGCTGGGTTGAAAACTGTAAGGGTACGGAGCCCACATTGGCGGAAATTGGCACCGTTGACGGAAGACTGCTAACAAATGTGTCGCACGGAGGCAAAGTCGAGCTGCTGTACGTCCCATTTGTTGAGGATGTGTAAATAAGAGGTGAGGAACGAGTGGCGGTGTACATCTGATAACGTGTAACGTTCTGAGGTGGCGGCGGCGGCGGCGGCGGCTGCACCGTATGCACACAGGTAGCAGCACATGTTATTAACGGCGATTGCGGCTGAAGCAACTGGATCTGTGTCATCGGCAGGCTTGATGACGGCAAGGCAGATTAGTTGGCGGAACTGTCGCTGGGTGCACTGGCTATGCTTTGCGCATCAACGCGTTGGGCTTCGTTCGTTAACTCGTGCTCCCTTATTTTTTCTTGGGCAACTTTCAGGCTGCGTTCAAGCGCGGCGATGCGTTTTTGCATAGCCTGAAACATCACTTCTTGGCGGGCGGCAGATGAAGCACGAGTGGTGACTCCCTCGGCAACGGGAGCACTTGGCAAATCCACTACACCGACGGCAGTGCCAGCATCCGACACCCTTTGCTGGTCGGCTACTGATGCAGGTGTAGTGGCCTTTGAAACTGGTGTCGCCATGGTTAAATTAGGTCCTGGCTGGAACAAGTGGCGAACAATGGATTTTCGAATGGCTGCGAAATAAAGTTTTGTGAAAATTGAGGGATTCAAATTTACGCTTGCGAATTTAACTTGCCGGGCGTTTATTTCGCAGTGTGTCCACTCCCTCCGCTGGTTAACGACTGATTTTTCAAATTGAACGAGTCATTAACGCAGCGGCAAATGCGGCGAAGGACACACTGCGGTATTCATATACAAATTAGCGCTAATTCTATATATGAGCGTTTGTACATTTGTACGCGAACAAGAAATAGGAACTCTGCATTGACCGTTACCTATTGTGCGGACATACTAGTTGTGTACAAATACGCATACACAGAATTACCGGGAATCAAATATATAAAGTATATAGTACAACAAATAATTTTACAACTAATCAGGGGTTCCCAACATTTTTACAAGTAATCAGGGGTTCCAAATAATTTTACAATTAATCAGGGGTTCCCAACAGTACCATAAAATATTCTAAATTGTTCAGCGCCATCGCGACTAAAAGAATCGTGGCCGTTGCGACTGCGTATACGAATGTACATACATATTTTGTTTTTGTAGCCGCTAGGCTTAGATTTTGACTTTGGACGACATATGTACTTACGTATGTTGAGGTATGAAATGAGTGCGCTGCGTTATTGTTGTGTTCTAGAACTTTTTAGAATGCGTAGCGGCAATGCGGCCATCGCGTTGCTTTTGTTACGAATAATTCGTTCATTAGTACGAATGTATATTTGATTTCTTGTAGGAATGTGATGTGCTGTGACATGTGAATAAATAAGTCGAGGTTATTTGGGCATGCATGCATATGTACATATGAAAAGAAGTTGTGGTTGTAGCCCTTGTGCATTATTTTTTTTCATATACAAATGTACATGCATACATACATATGTAATATGCTGTCGAAGACATCAACTATAAATTGAAATACAATATAAAATAAGCAGAGAACGTAAATGTATTGAGAAGTCTTAATAACAGGAACGTATGGAATTCTCAGGGGTACTCGTTTTGCGCGCTAAGTACACCACAGCCACATTTTTCACCAAAGTTAACAGAAATATGCTCAACTGGTGAAATTTAACAGCAGTTGAGAATTAGGTGGATTTATGTTGGAAACTTTCCCTTTGGTGCGCAAAGTTAGTTAGTTAGCTTTTATGTCTCTTTATTTGCACTCAAACTCAAATAATTTTTGAATTTTAATTGATTTTAGCGTAATTTGCGCCAAAATGTCAATGTCAAACAAAAAGAATCAAATGAACTTTAGTTTGAGAAAATCTTTTAATTGACGTCGCGTAATTTTTAATCGTTCTTGATTTCACAAATTTTTTTTAAACTTTTAAATAAAAATGAGCAGAACGTGTCGATGCGCACTTGCAATTTAAAAAATAGTGAAGTGAAGCTGTTTTCCTTCCCACAGGAGACCATACAAGGGGAAAAATGGAGGCAGAATCTGCACATTGCTAGGACGGATCATCTTCCACAACACTACTCATTTGTTTGTATAAAACATTTTGGGGCATGTGTTGTGGGGGGACAATACTAGGTTAGGTTAGGTTATGGTGGTAGTCGGATATTTGCCCTTAACGGCGATTTCTACGTCATCTGCGTAAGCTGTGACGTGGCAACCCCCTCTTTCCAGGGTCAGCAACAGGGAGTTTACTGCCAAAGTCCAAAGAAGAGGGGAGAGGACTCCACCTTGCGGTGTGCCTCTGCAGACCTGTCTGCTTAGAGTAGTGCTTCCTAATTTAGCCGTTACCTTTCTTTTGATGAGTATATCTTCTATCAGGGCTACGACATGTGGTTCAACTCCAAAGCCTTCTAATGAATCTACTATAGCGTTTGCATTTATATTGTTGAAGGCGCCTTCTATGTCTACGAAAGCAACCAATGCAAACTCTTTGTCTGATAAGATATTTTCCACCAACCCGACGAGTGATTGTAAGGCGGTTTCTGTGGACTTCCCTTTAGTATAGGCATGTTGCGCCGAAGAGAGCCTATTTAAAGGCACGACATCCCGTATGTATTCATCTATTATTCTCTCCAGGATCTTGAGAAGAAAAGACGTTAGACTGATGGGTCTGAAGTCTTTAGGGTTAGTGTGTGAGGACCTACCTGCCTTGGGTATGAAGGAGACTTTTGCCTCCCTCCATCCTAGCGGAATGTGGCCCATGCTAAGACAACTTCTAATGACAATTTTGATATACAGTAGTACAATGCCCCGTGATTGCTGCAGTTCAGCGGGGTAGATACCGTCCGTTCCTGGCGATTTATAAGGACCAAAAGTATTAATAGCCCATTCGATTTTTGAGTGTGTGACTAAGAGATTTCCTAGGTCGGATTGCCTTTCATTATTGGCGGAATGGTTTTGTTCCACCGGATTGTTTCCTGGAAAGTGTGTGTCTAGGAGAAGACCTAATGATTCCTCACTTGACGTAGTCCATGTATTCCCTTGACCTTGTAGGTAGCCTAGGTTGCATGGCGTCTTTGAGAGAATTTTTCTTAATCTGGCCGCTTCTGAAGTCTCTTCAATTTCTTTGCAGTAATTTTGCCATGATTCACGCTGCGCAGTTCTAACTGCTTTTTTGTAGTTTCTCAATTCAGCCTTATAGGCTTGCCAGTCCTCTGACCTTCTCGTGGCCTTGGCCAGGTTAAATAGTGTTCTATGGGATTCTCGTAGCGAGGTTAGCTGCTTGGTTCACCAAGGTGGTTTAGACTTCCCTCTGGGTCGGACAACCGGACAGCTGGCTGCTAACGAGCTATTCATTGCTTTAGTTACCTGATTAACCAGTTTATCCAACTCCCCACAAGTAGTGGGGTTTTTGGGGGCTTTCTTTGGCAGTAGAGCTCTTAATTTTTTATTGTAAACTCCCCAGTCAGTTTTCCGTATATTCCTGAACTGACTAACTTGGGGAGACTTAGTGTCGATTTCGAATTCAATATACCGATGGTCTGAGAACGAATTTTCGTTTGAAACTCGCCATCTTTTAATGTGATTAGAGAACATGTCGGAAGCCAGGGTGATGTCCAAAACTTCCTCTCTGTTCATGGTAACAAAAGTCGGCTCTGAGCCTATATTCAAAACACTAATTCTATTTTCTAAGACAAAGTCTAGTAGGGACTCACCTCTAGCGTTAGTGTCGCTGCTTCCCCACAGGATGTTGTGAGCATTTGCGTCGCAGGAGACAACCAAATGTTTGTTCTTCCGGGCTGCTTCCTGCACCAGAGTACGGACTTCGTCCGGCGGAGCATCCCTCTCATAGGCCATATAGGCGGAGGCTAGCCAAAAGCCGGTTTTCCCGAACTCGATGCTTGCCGCTACCACGTCGCCGCTACTAAGCTGTGGGAGCAAGAAGATATTTATATTGTTTTTAGCGAGGATGCAGCTACGGATCTTACCTCTGTGTTGTACGGCAATCAGTTTAAAGCCCTTCACTCCGAGTCCGCAGATTTTATTGCCGTATATCCACGGCTCTTGAATGAGGGCTATGTCAAGTCCACCGGCAGCCAAGCGGACGGAAAGATGCGCGGACGCAAGTTTGGAGTGGTGGAGATTAATTTGGATCAGCTTCATGAGAATCTGTCCGTTTCATCTCCACCATCGTGACCTCGACGCCTCTTCCGAGATCTCCCCACCCTCAATGTCAGCAAGGAGATCATCTTCGTTAAAAAGCGGCCCCACACCGGCCAGCCTCTCCGAGTCGGTTGAGCATTGGCTGTTGGTTAACCCTTCTGCAGTATCGCTCCGCAAGCTGGCTTTGTCACTCTCCTCATCTGAATTCAAAGCTGGCTCGTCGCTGCGATAGATTCGAATGGTTGCGTCAACGAACCCGAACCTCACAACATTATTTTTCTGCGCCAGTGGGCCGAGCGATTCTCCATTGAGGATGAGCATCACCTGTCGCCTACCTTCTACTGGCTCCTCTATTCTACCTACCTTCCAATTATGCGTTGGCAGGTCTCTGTTGCAGGATTTGAAAATTTCCTCAATTTTGTTTGGCTCTGCCGGCTTGGCCGGAATCCAAACTCGAGCTCGAGGCCTGCTTGGAATTTCATCCTTGCTGACCGCATCGAGTCTGGCACCCGGCCAAACCTCTCCTATCTTGTTTACGGCCAACCTGTAGAGCGTGGCTGACCTAGTGTCTTCGCAGGCGATGAGTTTAGCTCTACCTTGATACCAGCCTGCGTCATGACAAAGGGAAGGAGGTCCGGGGTGTTCCTCTAGGATCTGGAGGTACACCTCGGCGATAGCCTCCTCAATCTACCTCCATTTTTCCTTAGGAATCACTCCTTCCTCCTCTCCTTTGTCGATGACGGCCAGTATCTCACCGCCGCCTTTTACCACCTCACTAAAGGTTTGGTGTTTTTGGCCACCTACCTTCTGTCTTTTGGCGGCCCTTTCCATTGTCTGCTCTGCAGACCGTTGTCTTTTGGGAGTAGCATCCGCCGCCATTCCCAAGTCGGATATTACTCCCTTTGCCCACTCTAGCGATTTAGCCTGGTCTTCGATTATCTGGTCTGTTGCTACCTCTCCTAGTCTAAATAAGACCCTGCTGGCCGCCTTCTTTTCATAATAATTTTGTTTGGAGGGACGGACATGTTTAGCCGGCCCCCCACGTTCTACGCTTATGAACTGCCTAGAGGTACTAGGCCCCTCTATGACAACCTGCCGGTGAATCCTAGAAGCAGGTGCTGACCCCCGTTCTCTATAAGAGGTTGAGGTGGGATGGGGGTTATTTGTCCTGCGCAGCGTTGCCCTCGCAGCTTCTGCCATTGACTGGTTTGAGGCCGGTTTACCCAAGCCTCCTCGCCGCCCGCTGCCTCCTGCAGTACTCGTGCTGGGACCAGCCCTAGCTCCTAGTATCGGCGGTCTGACCACTGCCTTGCTCACGGCTGTAGCAGTAGTCGAAGCCACCTTTGTTGGTTTTTTGGGAGGACCGACCTCCTTGTGAAAAATGTTTTTCTTGTTTGACGTATTCATTTTTGGTCCCACGAGTGTCGGACAAGGGAGGTCCGCCTGTGCAGAGGTCCGTGTGCACAGGTAAGGCTAGATAGAACCGGAGGTCGCCAGGTATCCGGAGCACTCCGTTCAAGACTGGGCTATTTTTGGTCTGGGTCACCAGCCAGGCTGAACCTCGGCACGGGTCGTATAACACCTTGTTCCGACCCAGGGCAGAGCTTGGTCATCGTTCAAAAAGCAGCCCGAACCAAGGGAATGAAGTGTGTTCGCTCAATACTGGAAAGTATTCAAGTGACAACACTATCATCCGTTGGTAAGGTCTGGTTAGTGATTCGACTAAGCCTCCGCACCACGGCAAGGTGTCTGCCATCGCGAAGGACAATACTAAAGAAGGGTGTAAATCCCACCGTCAACTTAGGTAATTTTTTCAATAATATGAAATGGGCTCGTAAATGACATAAGCCTGAACGTGTGGTTTTATATTGTGCTGTATTACAATAAAGTAAACTTACTAATTGGCAAGCACATACTTATTACCTATGTATGTATGTACATATGATATAGTATCAGGGGGATTGATTGATTGCGAAAAAATCGTTAAACAAAAATACATCTGATGGATAATTGATAATATCATAAATCTATATATATATAATTCAAATTATGTATGTATCTATAGATCGACTTGCGTCCTAAACGCATAAACCGATCGTAACCAAATTTGAATCACGAACTGGATACCTTACCGGGATGGTCATAGGCTAAAAAATATTTTGATATATATAGGGGGCGTGGCACCTCCCATACAAATGGAATTTTTACCAGTCCGTATTTCTGGAAGTATTTACGTTAGACTACTGAAATTTGTTAAGGGGTTATATGACATTAATCCTTACCACATCCAGAAAAATTGCGTATAACGAAAAAGGGGGCATGGCACCTCCCATACAACTGGAATTTTTTATAGTCCATATTTCTGGAAGTATTTAGGCTAGACCAATGAAATTTGGGAAGGGGTTATATGAGGTTAATTCCTAACACCTCCAAGAAAACTGAGAAAAACGAAAAAGGGGGCTTGGCACCTCCCATAGAAATGCAATTTTTCATTGTCTATATCTCCGGAACTATTTGGGCTAGACAACTGAAATTTGGCAAGAGATTATATAAGGTTACTACCTAACACCTGCATGAAAACTGGTGATAGCTAGAAATAGGGCGTGACACCTCCTATACAAATGGGATTTTTCATACTGCATATTACTGGACGCATTTATGGTAGAATACCAAAAATTGGTAAAAAGTTTAATGAAGTTAGTATTTAGTACTCCTAGAAAAAATATGAGCTTAGAGAAAAATGGGGGTTAGACCATTTGATATAGATACGAATTTATATTATCAACGATAGAGGTATTGATGAATTGAATGCATTCTCTTATTGGGAAAGCTTTATCGGTAAGTAAACAGTACAGCAATCTAAGCGAAATATCAATTTTATTTAAAAAAAATGCTTTAAAAACTACGCCATGCCTAGATAATAATGCCGGTTTAGCTACATAAATATTACACTCAAAGCTATATGATTACGTATGTAAGCTAAAATAGTTTTATTCTGAAATTAAATATGAAATAATCCGAATTAATAAAATAGCAAACAACACATATTAAATTGAAGTGCAAGTTTAACTAGCGGAAAATATTGACAGTGTACACCACAAGTTATAAAATCATCGTTTAATTGCCATCACTGTAAATATGTAAACAAAAAACAGCTGATGCATTCCATTGTAATATCTATATTCGCAAAAAGCTTTTAGAAAGAGGGCCATGATAATTATGCTGCGTAATTTGGATCCTCCACGTTTATGCAATGGCACAAGGCTAATCATCACGAAACTTTTATCGAATGTTATAGAAGCTATGGTTTTATCAGGAAATTTTGAAAACCACATAGTTTTCATACCAAGAATTCCAATTATACCGACGGATATACCTTCCAATTTTAAACGCCTCCAATTTCCTATTAGACTGGCTTTCGCAATGTCCATAAATAAAGCTCAGGGGCAATCATTAGCTGTAGCAGGAGTCAATTTAACCAACTCATGTTTTACCCATGGCCAATTATATGTAGCCTGCTCCAGAGTTGGCGCACCGAAAAACCTTTTTATTTATACTCAAAATGCAATAATATAACAAAAAATGTCGTATATCCGATCCTTTTTTTTTTTTTTTAACTGACTTAAAAAAGTTAAAGTTGTTTTATTTACATTGCATACTTTTTGATAGAAATGTGGGGTGAAACCCATGGGTATAAGCTAGTTATTTCATAAAAGTTATTGTTTGAAATAAAACTCATAGTTCTTTATTGCATTAAGTCATTTATAGGACTGTTATCATCGGAGGGCGACGCAATGAGCGGTTTGAAATGTGGGGCCTCCACGGTCGCTCCGATGATATATTTTGAAGGAAAAAGAGGAAAGTACAAAAGATGTGTATTGTACAATAAGTAACAACTCGGTGTTATTTAATAAAATAGAAATATTTATATAATTTTAGTTACCTCTGGCTGACATGTCCTGATCCTTGTCTTTAATAAATCGCAGTGCCAATTAAATTTAAAATTAAGGCGAAAGTAACCTCGCCGAACAGCGTTTAACACGGTAAACGTTTTAACTGTTCGGCGGGGAAATGCCAGGGTTAACGGCCTCAACGTTGAAGCGACTGGAAACGGTGATTTGCAACAGTCGGAACGGTAGGCGCAGTTACCATTAGGGTAGCTAAACATTTATTATATATGTATTAGTGTGTGGCCTAAACATGCCGGCCCCTTGCGATATTGCGGTGAGACATCTGAGGCTGCTGGTGACGTCTGAAAAATTGCTGTAACGATAAATATTATGTACGGGGATACTTATTGCACACAAAAAAGAGTAAATTTATTATATTAAAATTTGTGATACGTTGTGTAAAAATCATATTATGGCCGTGATACCTGGCGAGGCCTAGTCGCCAGTATATTGTCACCCGTCCTTTTATTTTGGCACATTAACGTTGCTTGCGCACGTGGTCGAAAATGCCCGGTTTCCGATCCACGCGCACGCCACCGTTCATGCTGCAGCTGGGGTCGGAGAGGCCTCGTCTCTAATACCCTATCTTCATTGAGGCGGAAAGACCTTGTTTCCGCTCTGCTTGTTAGGCGGAAAGGCCTAGTTTCCGCTCTGCTTGTCTCGAAGGACCATCCTTTGTTTTGTTTTTTGCAAAAAGAAGGATTTTGAATTTAATTTGCCAGTTTTTTTTAACCGAAAATGTGAAGAGTGTACACGGCTTTATAAATAGTTGCTTAATTAGCTTTTGTGGTTTGTATTGGTAGTGGTGCATTGGCTGGTCAGTGCAGTGCTCATCACAGCGAAGGAGAACCAAAAAAATTATATTTTTTATATTAACTAAATATGCACTACGCATTTTAGTTTTTTTATTATTATTTGGTAATGAGGAATTTTCATAGCCCTGTGAGATACCCTGCCACCCAAACAAATGTACAGCGTGTTTTTTTTAGAGGTTAGGTTTTCAAGTTAGCACTACTTTTTTCGTAGATGGTCTTTTTGACAGCTGTCACTTGATTTATGCTCAGTTTGGTTTGCCATTTCATAATGAATAGACTTACACCTGAACAACGTTTGCAATGGTGCAAATTTATTACGAAAATAATGGTTCGGTTCGCGCGACACATCGCGCGCTGCGTTCAATATTCGGTCGACATAATCGTCCATCAGAGTCACTAATTCGATTAACCATGGATCAGTTTCGCACCACGTTTGCTCTAGTGGATAATACGCATCCTCAGAGACGTCGTACAGTGCGCACCGAAGACGCTATTGCTGCTGTGGAGCAGAGTATCGAAGAAGACCCGAATGAGTCCATCCGCCATCGCGCGCAGCAATTGGAGATGTGCCCATCCACTTTATGGAAGATTCCGCGGAAGGATCTTAGTTTGCGGGCTTACAAAATCCAACTCGTGCAAGAATTGAAGCCGAACGACCATCAAGCGTGTCGCATGTTCGGTGAATGGGCCCAAAACGAGATGGCCACCGATCCCGATTTTCACAAGAAAATTTTGTTCAGCGATGAAGCTCACTTTTGGTTGAATGGGTACATCAATAAGCAAAATTGTCGCATTTGGAGTGAACATAATCCACAAGCCATTGCTGAGACGCCGTTACATCCTCAAAAAGTCACTGTTTGGTGTGCTCTATGGGCAGAGGGAATCGTAGGTCCATATTTCTTCAAAAATGAAGCCGGCCATAATGTGACAGTCAATGGAGAGCGCTATAGAGCCATGATTAATGACTTTTTCGTGCCTGAATTGGACGATGTTGATGTGGACGACCTTTGGTTCCAACAAGACGGCGCTACATGCCATACAGCCAACGCAACAATCGATTTATTGAAGGAAACTTTTGGTGAGCGCATTATCTCGCGCCGTGGACCTGTGGCGTGGCCTCCAAGATCGTGCGATATAACACCGCTGGACTATTTCTTGTGGGGCTATGTGAAGTCGCTTGTCTACGCAGATAAGCCCGAGACGATTGACGTCTTGGAAGAGAATATTCGGCGCGTTATTGCTGACATACGGCCCCAATTGCTGCAAAAAGTGGTCGAAAATTGGGCCTCTCGGCTGGAATTTATTCGAGCCAGCCGCGGCGGCCACTTGCCCGAAATCATTTTTAAAACATAATGGCAAACCCTTATCTTTATAATAAAGCTAAATTCTTGGCCATAACATTAAATTATATACGTTTTATTTCATCTTGAAAACCTAACCTCTAAAAAAAACACCCTTTACTATTTAAACTCTTTTGTTTATAAAAATTAAATATTTTTCAGTTGCAACAAGGGTAATAGTGTAAATTAAAGGGTAGAGTGTTTAAATGAAAATGTGTAAAGAAAATATGTTAAAGAAAATTTAATTAAAGAATTTTTAAATTAAATTAGTATTAAATAAAAATGGGGATCAAATGGGATTTTGAACATATGAAATAACTAAAGTGAAAATTACAAATTCCGATCGCTTTTGAAAGTGAACGCCCGCGGTAATAAAATGTCTTTTGTTTATAAAAGTTAAATATTTTTCAGTTGCAACAAGCATAATAGTGCAAATTAAAGTGTAGAGTGTTTAAATGAAAATGTGTAAAGAAAATATGTTAAAGAAAATTTAATTAAACAATTTTTTTATTAAATTAATATTAAATAAAAATGGTGATCAAATGGAATTTTGAACATATGGAATAACTAAAGTGAAAATTACAAATTCCGATCGCTTTAGAAAGTGAACGCTCGCGGTAATAAAGTGTCTTTTGTTTATAAAAATCGCTACTGAAGGAATACAGCCTGCACCTGTTGAAGTTAATGACCCAACACAGCTGATAAGGACGAACGATGTTGATGAGACCACAACATGACAAAAGCCATCGAAAACATAAGATAGTGTAATTTTTTGGATAATATGGATACATTTCATATATATATATGAGTACACATGTAAGTACATTTCATGCAAAGTAAAAGTCATCTCATGAGTACACATACCATATGTAGGCTCATTTTGTATTATTCACATACTTATTTGATCGTTCATAGGTTGTAGGTGTCGTTGTAGCTTCGAAGGTTTGCTAGGGTACAACAGTGTGGTGCTGTCAAACACCTTCTGATAGAGGGTGAATCGCGAGATGAGATTTGTTCCTACTAGGTAGGGATTGGCCTAATTAAGAATTACGTCTAGGTTGCAAGTGTGGGTTTTTTGCGATTCTTCTGAGTAAGGTGGAAGTAGGACCAGTTTGACTAGTGGTCTAGTCACCTGCCCCTTTGTGTCATGATGTCCACTACGCGTACTTGATTGTCGGGTCCAGGATGTAGTTTTACCACTCCTTCCATTCTCCATTCGTTTGGTGGTAGGTTTTCCTCTTTAATGACGACAAGCTCCCCTACCTTGATGTTAGGTTTTTGATATTTCCACTTTGTGCGTTTTTGTAATTCGATGAAGAATTCCCTTTTCCATCGTTTGCAAAAGGTTTTATGGAGGGCCTTCAATTTCTGCCACCGATTGAGGCAGGGTTCTCGCTGATTTCTATTTTCGGCGGAGCTAGAAGGTGCCCGCCAACCTGAAAGTGACCAAGAGTGAGAGGCTCTAGATCAGATGGCTCATTTGAAGAGGGACTTAAGGGTCGCGAGATGAGACAGGACTCAATTCGGCATAAGACGGTATTAAACTCCTCAAAAGTGTATTTCAGACCAGAGGCAATCTTTTTGAAGTGGGCTTTGAAGCTTTTCACACCCACTTCCCACAGTACGCCCATATGAGGGACTGCTGCAGGTATGAAGTGCCATGTTATTGCCTGCCATGTTATTAAACAATTTTTATATTAAATTAATATTAAATAAAAATGGTGATCAAATGGAGTTTTGAACATATGGAATAACTAAAGTGAAAATTACAAATTCCGAACGCTTTTGAAAGTGAACGCCC
Source organism: Anastrepha obliqua (assembly GCF_027943255.1). Taxonomy (NCBI): domain Eukaryota; kingdom Metazoa; phylum Arthropoda; class Insecta; order Diptera; family Tephritidae; genus Anastrepha; species Anastrepha obliqua. Next base: position 39,035,569 of record NC_072897.1, on the reverse strand, counting down.
GCGGTAATAAAGTGTCTTTTGTTTATAAAAATCGCTACTGAAGGAATACAGCCTGCACCTGTTGAAGTTAATGACCCAACACAGCTGATAAGGACGAACGAGGTTAATGACACCAAAACATGACAAAAGCCATCGAAAACGCAAGATCACAGGAACGTAGCTATGCTTGGATGTACATAAGGTAGTGTCATTTATGTTGGATAACATGGATACATTTCATATATATATATATATATGATTACACATGTAAGTATTGTACATTTCATGCAAAGTAAAAGTCATCTCATGAGTACACATACCATATGTAGGCTCATTTTGTATTATTCACATACTTATTTGATCGTTCATATGTTGTAGGTGTCGTTGTAGCTTCGAAGGTTTGCTAGGGTACAACAGTGTGGTGCTGTCAAACACCTTCTGATAGAGGGTGAATCGCGAGATGAGATTTGTTCCTACTAGGTAGGGATTGGCCTAATTAAGAATTACGTCTAGGTTGCAAGTGTGGGTTTTTTGCGATTCTTCTGAGTAAGGTGGAAGTAGGACCAGTTTGACTAGTGGTCTAGTCACCTGCCCCTTTGTGTCATGATGTCCACTACGCGTACTTGATTGTCGGGTCCAGGATGTAGTTTTATCACTCGTCCCATTCTCCTTCCGTTTGGTGGTAGGTTTTCCTCTTTAATGACGACAAGGTCCCCTACCTTGATGTTAGGTTTTTGATATTTCCACTTTGTGCGTTTTTGTAATTCGATGAAGAATTCCCTTTTCCATCGTTTGCATAAGGTTTGATGGAGTGCCTTCAATTTCTGCCACCGATTGAGGCAGGATTCTCGCTGGTTTCTATTTCCGGCGGAGCTAGAAGGTACCCGCCAACCAGAAAGTGACCAGGAGTGAGAGGCTCTAGATCAGAAGCTTTTCACACCTGCTTCTCACAGTCCGCCTATATGAGGGGCTGCTGCAAGTATGAAGTGCCATGTTATTGCCTGGTGGGCATATTTTGAAAGCGTGTTATTGCGTGCATCCGCAGAGAGATTTCCGTGACAGGCTGAGATTTTCCGTGACAGGTTCTATAATATCCGCTAATAGGACGGCACCACATAGTTCCATACGTGGAAGGGATATCGTTTTGACAGGCGCCACTCTGGTTTTCGCGAGGAGTAGGTGAGGTATACTTGATCCTGTTTCTTCACACGCAAGTAGACAGCAGCCGCGTATGCCTTTTCCGAAGCGTCGCAGAACCCATGGATTTCGGCAAATTTCTGCTGGTGAATAGTGCACCCAACGAGGAATGCGGATATTATAAATTTCCCCATAATTCTGCATAAATGTCTGCCAGCGGTCTAATGTGACCGCAGATACGGTGTCGTCCCAATCAGTGCCTTCTAACCAAATGTTTTGCATAATAATCTTGGCGGTAATTATTATTGGATCAACGAGTTTGGCGATTGCCGAGAGGATTGCTCTTTTCGTAAGAACATCGTGGTTTTTTATTGGCTTTGTCATAAAATAAAAATGGTCGCAATGAGCATTCCATCTTATGCCAAGTGCCTTTACCGAACTCGTATCTTCGAAATCTAAAAAGTTTTCATTGAGCAAATGGGCTTTTGAGGTGCCCTTTAGAATTTTGTTGCAGTTGGAAGTCCATTTTCGCAATGGAAATCTAGCGGACTGCAAAACTTGCATAATTTCATCTCAGGCTGTTATTGCAGAGTCGATGCTACGAACCCCGGCAAGAACGTCGTCAACATGCGAAGTATATTTGATGCTGTTGGAAAGAAGTTTCCAACATCATCAGCTAATTGAAGTAATGTCCTTATTGCAAGATAAGGAGCACAATTTATGCCGAAAGTATAGACTAATTGGGTCTAGACTAGTGGTCTAGTCACCTGCCCCTTTGTGTCATGATGTCCACTACGCGTACTTGATTGTCGGGTCCAAGATGTAGTTTTATCACTCGTCCCATTCTCCATTCGTTTGGTGGTAGGTTGTCCTCTTTAATGACGACAAGGTCCCCTACCTTGATGTTAGGTTTTTGATATTTCCACTTTGTGCGTTTTTGTAATTCGATGAAGAATTCCCTTTTCCATCGTTTGCAAAAGGTTTTATGGAGGGCCTTCAATTTCTGCCACCGATTGAGGCAGGGTTCTCGCTGATTTCTATTTTCGGCGGAGCTAGAAGGTGCCCGCCAACCTGAAAGTGACCAAGAGTGAGAGGCTCTAGATCAGATGGCTCATTTGAAGAGGGACTTAAGGGTCGCGAATTGAGACAGGACTCAATTCGGCATAAGACGGTATTAAACTCCTCAAAAGTGTATTTCAGACCAGAGGCAATCTTTTTGAAGTGGGCTTTGAAGCTTTTCACACCCACTTCCCACAGTACGCCCATATGAGGGACTGCTGCAGGTATGAAGTGCCATGTTATTGCCTGCCATGTTATTAAACAATTTTTATATTAAATTAATATTAAATAAAAATGGTGATCAAATGGAGTTTTGAACATATGGAATAACTAAAGTGAAAATTACAAATTCCGAACGCTTTTGAAAGTGAACGCCCGCGGTAATAAAGTGTCTTTTGTTTATAAAAATCGCTACTGAAGGAATACAGCCTGCACCTGTTGAAGTTAATGACCCAACACAGCTGATAAGGACGAACGAGGTTAATGACACCAAAACATGACAAAAGCCATCGAAAACGCAAGATCACAGGAACGTAGCTATGCTTGGATGTACATAAGGTAGTGTCATTTATGTTGGATAACATGGATACATTTCATATATATATATATATGATTACACATGTAAGTATTGTACATTTCATGCAAAGTAAAAGTCATCTCATGAGTACACATACCATATGTAGGCTCATTTTGTATTATTCACATACTTATTTGATCGTTCGTATGTTGTAGGTGTCGTTGTAGCTTCGAAGGTTTGCTAGGGTACAACAGTGTGGTGCTGTCAAACACCTTCTGATAGAGGGTGAATCGCGAGATGAGATTTGTTCCTACTAGGTAGGGATTGGCCTAATTAAGAATTACGTCTAGGTTGCAAGTGTGGGTTTTTTGCGATTCTTCTGAGTAAGGTGGAAGTAGGACCAGTTTGACTAGTGGTCTAGTCACCTGCCCCTTTGTGTCATGATGTCCACTACGCGTACTTGATTGTCGGGTCCAGGATGTAGTTTTATCACTCGTCCCATTCTCCTTCCGTTTGGTGGTAGGTTTTCCTCTTTAATGACGACAAGGTCCCCTACCTTGATGTTAGGTTTTTGATATTTCCACTTTGTGCGTTTTTGTAATTCGATGAAGAATTCCCTTTTCCATCGTTTGCATAAGGTTTGATGGAGTGCCTTCAATTTCTGCCACCGATTGAGGCAGGATTCTCGCTGGTTTCTATTTCCGGCGGAGCTAGAAGGTACCCGCCAACCAGAAAGTGACCAGGAGTGAGAGGCTCTAGATCAGAAGCTTTTCACACCTGCTTCTCACAGTCCGCCTATATGAGGGGCTGCTGCAAGTATGAAGTGCCATGTTATTGCCTGGTGGGCATATTTTGAAAGCGTGTTATTGCGTGCATCCGCAGAGAGATTTCCGTGACAGGCTGAGATTTTCCGTGACAGGTTCTATAATATCCGCTAATAGGACGGCACCACATAGTTCCATACGTGGAAGGGATATCGTTTTGACAGGCGCCACTCTGGTTTTCGCGAGGAGTAGGTGAGGTATACTTGATCCTGTTTCTTCACACGCAAGTAGACAGCAGCCGCGTATGCCTTTTCCGAAGCGTCGCAGAACCCATGGATTTCGGCAAATTTCTGCTGGTGAATAGTGCACCCAACGAGGAATGCGGATATTATAAATTTCCCCATAATTCTGCATAAATGTCTGCCAGCGGTCTAATGTGACCGCAGATACGGTGTCGTCCCAATCAGTGCCTTCTAACCAAATGTTTTGCATAATAATCTTGGCGGTAATTATTATTGGATCAACGAGTTTGGCGATTGCCGAGAGGATTGCTCTTTTCGTAAGAACATCGTGGTTTTTTATTGGCTTTGTCATAAAATAAAAATGGTCGCAATGAGCATTCCATCTTATGCCGAGTGCCTTTACCGAACTCGTATCTTCGAAATCTAAAAAGTTTTCATTGAGCAAATGGGCTTTTGAGGTGCCCTTTAGAATTTTGTTGCAGTTGGAAGTCCATTTTCGCAATGGAAATCTAGCGGACTGCAAAACTTGCATAATTTCATCTCAGGCTGTTATTGCAGAGTCGATGCTACGAACCCCGGCAAGAACGTCGTCAACATGCGAAGTATATTTGATGCTGTTGGAAAGAAGTTTCCAACATCATCAGCTAATTGAAGTAATGTCCTTATTGCAAGATAAGGAGCACAATTTATGCCGAAAGTATAGACTAATTGGGTCTAGACTAGTGGTCTAGTCACCTGCCCCTTTGTGTCATGATGTCCACTACGCGTACTTGATTGTCGGGTCCAAGATGTAGTTTTATCACTCGTCCCATTCTCCATTCGTTTGGTGGTAGGTTGTCCTCTTTAATGACGACAAGGTCCCCTACCTTGATGTTAGGTTTTTGATATTTCCACTTTGTGCGTTTTTGTAATTCGATGAAGAATTCCCTTTTCCATCGTTTGCAAAAGGTTTTATGGAGGGCCTTCAATTTCTGCCACCGATTGAGGCAGGGTTCTCGCTGATTTCTATTTTCGGCGGAGCTAGAAGGTGCCCGCCAACCTGAAAGTGACCAAGAGTGAGAGGCTCTAGATCAGATGGCTCATTTGAAGAGGGACTTAAGGGTCGCGAATTGAGACAGGACTCAATTCGGCATAAGACGGTATTAAACTCCTCAAAAGTGTATTTCAGACCAGAGGCAATCTTTTTGAAGTGGGCTTTGAAGCTTTTCACACCCACTTCCCACAGTACGCCCATATGAGGGACTGCTGCAGGTATGAAGTGCCATGTTATTGCCTGCCATGTTATTAAACAATTTTTATATTAAATTAATATTAAATAAAAATGGTGATCAAATGGAGTTTTGAACATATGGAATAACTAAAGTGAAAATTACAAATTCCGAACGCTTTTGAAAGTGAACGCCCGCGGTAATAAAGTGTCTTTTGTTTATAAAAATCGCTACTGAAGGAATACAGCCTGCACCTGTTGAAGTTAATGACCCAACACAGCTGATAAGGACGAACGAGGTTAATGACACCAAAACATGACAAAAGCCATCGAAAACGCAAGATCACAGGAACGTAGCTATGCTTGGATGTACATAAGGTAGTGCCATTTATGTTGGATAACATGGATACATTTCATATATATATATATATGATTACACATGTAAGTATTGTACATTTCATGCAAAGTAAAAGTCATCTCATGAGTACACATACCATATGTAGGCTCATTTTGTATTATTCACATACTTATTTGATCGTTCGTATGTTGTAGGTGTCGTTGTAGCTTCGAAGGTTTGCTAGGGTACAACAGTGTGGTGCTGTCAAACACCTTCTGATAGAGGGTGAATCGCGAGATGAGATTTGTTCCTACTAGGTAGGGATTGGCCTAATTAAGAATTACGTCTAGGTTGCAAGTGTGGGTTTTTTGCGATTCTTCTGAGTAAGGTGGAAGTAGGACCAGTTTGACTAGTGGTCTAGTCACCTGCCCCTTTGTGTCATGATGTCCACTACGCGTACTTGATTGTCGGGTCCAGGATGTAGTTTTATCACTCGTCCCATTCTCCTTCCGTTTGGTGGTAGGTTTTCCTCTTTAATGACGACAAGGTCCCCTACCTTGATGTTAGGTTTTTGATATTTCCACTTTGTGCGTTTTTGTAATTCGATGAAGAATTCCCTTTTCCATCGTTTGCATAAGGTTTGATGGAGTGCCTTCAATTTCTGCCACCGATTGAGGCAGGATTCTCGCTGGTTTCTATTTCCGGCGGAGCTAGAAGGTACCCGCCAACCAGAAAGTGACCAGGAGTGAGAGGCTCTAGATCAGAAGCTTTTCACACCTGCTTCTCACAGTCCGCCTATATGAGGGGCTGCTGCAAGTATGAAGTGCCATGTTATTGCCTGGTGGGCATATTTTGAAAGCGTGTTATTGCGTGCATCCGCAGAGAGATTTCCGTGACAGGCTGAGATTTTCCGTGACAGGTTCTATAATATCCGCTAATAGGACGGCACCACATAGTTCCATACGTGGAAGGGATATCGTTTTGACAGGCGCCACTCTGGTTTTCGCGAGGAGTAGGTGAGGTATACTTGATCCTGTTTCTTCACACGCAAGTAGACAGCAGCCGCGTATGCCTTTTCCGAAGCGTCGCAGAACCCATGGATTTCGGCAAATTTCTGCTGGTGAATAGTGCACCCAACGAGGAATGCGGATATTATAAATTTCCCCATAATTCTGCATAAATGTCTGCCAGCGGTCTAATGTGACCGCAGATACGGTGTCGTCCCAATCAGTGCCTTCTAACCAAATGTTTTGCATAATAATCTTGGCGGTAATTATTATTGGATCAACGAGTTTGGCGATTGCCGAGAGGATTGCTCTTTTCGTAAGAACATCGTGGTTTTTTATTGGCTTTGTCATAAAATAAAAATGGTCGCAATGAGCATTCCATCTTATGCCAAGTGCCTTTACCGAACTCGTATCTTCGAAATCTAAAAAGTTTTCATTGAGCAAATGGGCTTTTGAGGTGCCCTTTAGAATTTTGTTGCAGTTGGAAGTCCATTTTCGCAATGGAAATCTAGCGGACTGCAAAACTTGCATAATTTCATCTCAGGCTGTTATTGCAGAGTCGATGCTACGAACCCCGGCAAGAACGTCGTCAACATGCGAAGTATATTTGATGCTGTTGGAAAGAAGTTTCAACATCATCAGCTAATTGAAGTAATGTCCTTATTGCAAGATAAGGAGCACAATTTATGCCGAAAGTAACAGTCTTTAATTCGTATAGACTAATTGGGTCTTTCGGGCAAGTGCGAAAAACTATTCGCTGATATTTATTGTAGTATGTGTATTGCTTACCATTATCTGACGGTATATCTTCTCGATATCGCTATTGAAGACATACTTATATAATCGCCAGCGGAGGATCAGGACAGTCACATCTGCTTGCAATACCGGACCTGGATGAAGGACGTCGTTGAGGCTCATTCCATTGGCAGTCGGGCATGAGGCGTTAAATACCACGCACACTTTGGTGGAGGTGCTTTCTTCCTTCATAACGGCACGATGAGGTAAAAAATAATGGTCAATTGCATCTGCAGGTATGTTGGTTGTAATTTTGTTCATATGACCTAGCGTTTAATGTTCTGCCACCACTCTAGTATATTCCTTTTGCAGGGACGGATTTTTCGCGAGACGCGTCTCATTCCGGAAGAATTGAGAGCAGGCGCTCTTGAGTGATGGTCCCAGCTTGATGCTTGATGGAAAATCCTGTTTGAAGGGTAAGGTAACGACATACTTTCCATCTTGGTTGCGCTTCGTAGTGGTCCGATATAACTCCTCGCAATACATGTCATTTTCAGTCTGCCTTTTTTTTCTTGGGATGTCTTCCAATTCCCTTGTTTGGTGGACTGACTGTTTCGGCTCGACCAGTTAGTATCCATCCGAATACAGTCTCTTGGGCAAGAAGTGTACTTAGTACATTTTTCTTCAAGCCGCTTAAAGAAAAAGGTCCACTGGTTCATGGACGAAGAACCTCTTATCCGCCAAAGTGAGATCTGGAAATGCTTGCCTTGTCATTGCGCTTACTAGGCAAGTTGGCAGACTTCCACTTAATTGCGGCAAAACTAACGCAATTGTGTCTATTTTTACAAAAGGGTCGATAGGCGACCGCAGTTGTATTGAGCACGCCTGTCTTACCTGCACAGATATTGAATTGTTGATGCCCGATACTTGAGCATGCAAGCGTTTAGATTGCAGGTTGATTCTACGTTTGAGTCGTTCTGTGATGAACGAACACTCAGAACCAGAATCGATCAGAGCTCGTGCTGCAAAATTTTCATAATTGTGAAATATATTTCCCATGGCTGTTCCTAGTAAAACCCCTTTGTCCGTATTGGAATAGCACGATTTAAAATTATGTATTCTGCTATCCCTTGGCCTATTGGAATCGAGTCGTTTTAGGGCCTCCTTGGATGTTGAGGGCAGGTCATCAGCGAGATCTCTGGTTTCCTTAAGAGCTGCTGTTTTGGTTGAACTGCTGGAATGTGAAGGAGCGTGTTGTGTCTTGAGTGACACGTGCTGCAATTATACGAGCTCGTACATCTTGACACCGTATGTCCTGACGATAAGCAGTTAAAGCAACAGTTGTTGCTCTTGACGCTCGCGATTCTATCGGTGACCGTTAACTTGCGGAACTTTGGGCAACTTTGCAATTTGTGGTCATCATTTACACATAATTTGAACATATGTTTGGCGACACTTACTTGAAAGTTACCCATCCTTTTTGGTGTTGTTTCCGCTAACCGTTGTAAACTTTGCGCCTTGGGCGCTTTGTAGGCTTTAATTCCTTTTAGGCCGGACACGGTTTCAAGTGTCTGAAATCTGTTGGAAAGAAATTTGTCCATGTCAGTCCACTTTGACATGTCAGATTTATTCTCTATAGTTTGTTCCCAAAGCGATAGAGTACTTTCTGGCAATTTCGTGAAGCATAAGTATGTTATAATTGCATCCCAGTTTGAAATGTCAATCTGGCGATTCTGTAGGGATGAGATGCAATTATTAATATCTATCTGCAGTTTTTTAATCGAACTGCCACATTCAGTTTAGATTGCCTGCAGGTTAAAAGGATTTTTAGAATCAGAATCCGTTTATTCTCGCAACTCCAGCAAAGATTTCTCCACGCCGTAGAAAAACCGTCATTAGTGAGCGGGCACTTCCTCACGATGTCTTTGGCTTCACCCTGCGTCTTCTGGTTGAGGTGGAACAGCTTTTCGACCGGGGTAAGGCGCTTATTTAATATGTAAATCGCCGTGAACATATCGCGGAATGTTGGCCAAGATACGTAATCGCCTTTAAATACCTCTGTATCGCACGGTGGAAGGTGAATATTGTGTTCTCGCACTGCTAGCTCTTCGCCTTCTCGGTCTGCCTTTTCCAGCCTCGCAGAGAGGTCAGCCATCGTCGACATGCCGCACAAATATATGTGGTAACACATTTTGTTCTTTTTCTTTGTCGCGGCAAGATCCTTAGGAGAAAGAGTTTCTGTTGAAAGCAAGTTGTCGTAAGCTGCTTTGGCCAACTCCTCCTGTTGGATCCGTAGTGAAAATTATGAATGTTCACTTGACGGAGTGCCATTAAAGTCGGCTTCGAACTCCATCACGGCGTCGACTATACGAATATAAGTATCCATATTGTAAGTATGGGATACGAAACTTTCGCGGTCTTAGGAAAATGCTCCTTCGCGAAATGGAGACGAATTTGCAACGAGACCCAAGCCCAAAATGCACCCCCGAGATCAAATTAACAATATATATTATATATCTATATAACAATATATATTATCTATCTATGTATATTATATATATATCTATATATAATATATATTTATTAGCAAAAAATAATATATTTATATTTATTTATATAAGTTTCGCCACCCAAACAATAACACAGGTCAACAACGTTTTGTTCTAGGAAAGTGTAGGGTCATTTTCGAAGTAATTTTTTGCGCAAAATCCGAATCCGGGGTTTAAATTGCTCTATCACGTCAGGATTTTGAGATATCCTAACCTAAAAGTGCAAAAAACGCTGTTTTTGCCCATTTTTGAGGTTATGTAGCTACGCAAATTTTGCTCTTCATAAAAAAGTAAACATAGTATTTTAAAGTCTAAGTCTTCCTCTTTTTTTAATGCCGTTGAGTTTGCTTAAATATCTTTATTTTTCACTGAGATATCGCATTTTGAAGTTTCCATGTTTCGACTATGTAATCGACCGTATCACGTCGTGGTGGTTTGTACTTGGTACTGCTTATACTTGCTTTCCTTTGTGGCTAAACATTTATTATATAATAGGGTGTGGCCTTAACAGGACATTCAATTAATTTTGAGAATGGTCTAAGTTTAGAGCTTTAAAAGCAATATTTTTGTATGAAATTAATACAAAATTTCATATTGATAATAAATTTCTATTAATCAAGACTAAGAAAATTATAAATTAAAATGTAGCAATATACAAATATTTTTTAACTCATTGAAACGCAATTCATTAATATCTCGAAACAATAATATATATTATATGACTTACTCCACTTTCATAATTATGGGCAGGTAATTTAAATTTGGCGATATGTTTGTAAAATTTTTCAAAAAAACCGTACAAAAGAAGTAATAAAAAAAGTAATTTATTCAAAATATGTATAAATTCGTACAAATAGTAATAAAATTGAATTTTTAAATAGGACATGATGATGACCCTGTGTACAGTTGTGCAATCCCAAAAAAAGGAACGGAGCTGTTGCATGGCAGGCTGTTTCGTTAAAAAGGGTCACACATTGAACGCCTTTCCTCGAGGCGGACAGGCTCGGAAAAGTTGGGCCCTGGCTTGCAACGTACAACCAGCAGACACAGATAGGCCACTTTAGTCCAGAGCAAGTGTCTAGATTTAAACTTTTAGATGGAGGTGTTTTATCTTTAAGATTAGAGCCAGTTAGTAGAAGTCGCTCACGCCCGTTACTAAAGTGTATGTAAATTGTACATTAGGTGTAGGAGACGATCTTACATTAGAAGAATTCGAATAATATTCTATGCTAGATGAAACAAGCCAGGTTCCCAAAAACAAAAACATCTGTGAGGACTTAGAAATCACTAGCAGTCGCGAACGATTTGCTCAGGCTGCTCGTTTTATCGGAGCAACGAAATTAAACTAAAGAAAAGAATTGGAGAACTAGAAGCAGAAAATGAGAAGCTGCAGCAAAAATATAAATATTTGTGTAGTCGGGCAGTACTTGCGGAAGTAACTTCAAGCAGTGATGCTATAACTTTCACAATAATGATCGTCAGTGGCCAAAAAAACCGTTATAGCGAGGAGGAAAAGACATTGGCTCAAAACATCAATTATACAAGGTGAAGTCCAAAATAAACAAGACAGGCGTTATAAAAATGTTTTGGGTGGCGCCATCTTTGTGAAGAGTCAGTGCATTGGAAGTTACATTCCTAGCTGACTTCCAGTGAAAGCTTGGTGACATTCGGTTCAGTGGAAGCGAAGTTATTGCGTCTACAGTGTCAGTATCCTTTCCGATGGCAGACACCTTGCCGTGGTGCGGAGGCTTAGTCGAATCACTAACCAGACCTTACCAACGGATGATAGTGTTGTCACTTGAATACTTTCCAGTATTGAGCGAACACACTTCATTCCCTTGGTTCGGGCTGCTTTTTGAACGATGACCAAGCTCTGCCCTGGGTCGGAACAAGGTGTTATACGACCCGTGCCGAGGTTCAGCCTGGCTGGGGACCCAGACCAAAAATAGCCCAGTCTTGAACGGAGTGCTCCGGATACCTGGCGACCTCCGGTTCTATCTAGCCTTACCTGTGCACACGGACCTCTGTACAGGCGGACCTCCCTTGTCCGACACTCGTGGGACCAAAATGAACATGTCAAACAAGAAAAACATTTTTTACAAGGAGGTCGGTCCTCCCAAAAAACCAACAAAGGTGGCTTCGACTACTGCTACAGCTGAGAGCAAGGCAGTGGTCAGATCGCCGCTATTAGGAGCTAGAGGGGGCCTAAGCGAAAGGGCTGGTCCCAGCACGAGTACTGCAGGAGGCAGCGGGGGCGAGGAGGCTTGGGTAAACCGGCTTCAAATCAGTCAATGGCAGAAGCTGCGGGGGCAACGCTGCGTAGGACAAATAACCCCCATCCCACCTCAACCTCTTATAGAGGGCGGGGGTCGGCACCTGCTTCTAGGATTAACCGGCAGGTTGCCATAGAAGGGCCTAGTACCTCTAGGCAGTTCATAAGCGCAGAACGGGGGGGCCGGCTAAACATGTCCGTCCCTCCAAACAAAATTATTATGAAAAGAAGGCGGCCAGCAGGGTCTTATTTAGACTAGGAGAGGTAGCAACAGACCAGATAATCGAAGACCAGGCTAAATCGCTAGAGTGGGCAAAGGGAGTAATATCCGACTTGGGAAAGGCGGCGGGTGCTACTCCCAAAAGACAACGGTCTGCAGAGCAGACAATGGAAAGGGCCGCCAAAAGACAGAAGGCAGGTGGCCAAAAACATCCAACCTTTAGTGAGGTGGTCAAAGGCGGCGGTGAGATACTGGCCGTCATCGACAAAGGAGAGGAGGAAGGAGTGATTCCTAAGGAAAAATGGAGGTAGATTGAGGAGGCTATCGCCGAGGTGTACCTCCAGATCCTAGAGGAACACCCCGGACCTCCTTCCCTTTGTCATGACGCAGGCTGGTATCAAGGTAGAGCTAAACTCATCGCCTGCGAAGACACTAGGTCAGCCACGCTCGACAGGTTGGCCGTAAACAAGATAGGAGAGGTTTGGCCGGGTGCCAGACTCGATGCGGTCAGCAAGGATGAAATTCCAAGCAGGCCTCGAGCTCGAGTTTGGATTCCGGCCAAGCCGGCAGAGCCAAACAAAATTGAGGAAATTTTCAAATCCTGCAACAGAGACCTGCCAATACATAATTGGAAGGTAGGTAGAATAGAGGAGCCAGTAGAAGGTAGGCGACAGGTGATGCTCATCCTCAATGGAGAATCGCTCGGCCCACTGGTGCAGAAAAATAATGTTGTGAGGTTCGGGTTCGTTGACGCAACCATTCGAATCTATCGCAGCGACGAGCCAGCTTTGAACTCAGATGAGGAGAGTGACAAAGCCAGCTTGCGGAGCGAAACTGCAGAAGGTTTGGCCAACAGCCAATGCTCAACCGACTCGGAGAGGCTGGCCGGTGTGGGGCCGCTTTTTAACGAAGATGATCTCCTCGCTGACATTGAGGGTGGGGAGATCTCGGAGGAGGACGTCGAGGTCACGATGGTGGAGATGAAACGGACAGATTCTCATGAAGCTGATCCAAATTAATCTCCACCACTCCAAACTTGCGTCCGCGCATCTTTCCGTCCGCTTGGCTGCCGGTGGACTTGACATAGCCCTCATTCAAGAGCCGTGGATATACGGCAATAAAATCTGCGGACTCGGAGTGAAGGGCTTTAAACTGATTGCCGTACAACACAGAGGTAAGATCCGTAGCTGCATCCTCGCTAAAAATAATATAAATATCTTCTTGCTCCCACAGCTTAGTAGCGGCGACGTGGTAGCGGCAAGCATAGAGCTCGGGAAAACCGGTTTTTGGCTAGCCTCCGCCTATATGGCCTATGACAGAGATGCTCCGCCGGACGAAGTCCGTACTCTGGTGCAAGAGGCAGCCCGGAAGAACACAACATCCTGTGGGGAAGCAGCGACACTAACTCTAGAGGTGAGTCACTACTGGACTTTATCTTAGAAAATAAAATTAGTGTTTGAATTTAGACTCAGAGCCGACTTTAGTTACTATGAACAGAGAGGAAGTTTTAGACATCACCCAGGCTTCCGACATGTTCTCTAATCACATTAAAAGATGGCGAGTTTCAAACGAAAATTCGTTCTCAGACCATCGGTATATTGAATTCGAAATCGACACTAAGTCTCCCCAAGTTAGTCAGTTCAGAAATATACGGAAAACTGACTGGGGACTTTACAACAAAAAATTAAGAGCTCTACTGCCAAAGAAAGCCCCCAAAAACCCCACTACTTGTGGGGAGTTGGATAAACTGGTTAATCAGGTAACTAAAGCAATGAATAGCTCGTTAGAAGCCAGCTGTCCGGTTGTCCGACCCAGAGGGAAGTCTAAACCACCTTGGTGAACCAAGCAGCTAACCTCGCTACGAGAATCCCATAGAAAACTATTTAATCTGGCCAAGACCACGAGAAGGTCAGAGGACTGGCAAGCCTATAAGGCTGAATTGAGAAACTACAAAAAAACAGTTAGAACTGCGCAGCGTGAATCATGGCAATTACTGCAAAGAAATTGAAGAGACTTCAGAAGCGGCCAGATTAAGAAAAATTCTCTCAAAGACGCCATGCAACCTAGGCTACCTACAAGGTCAAGGGAATACATGGACTACGTCAAGTGAGGAATCGTTAGGTCTTCTCCTAGACACACACTTTCCAGGAAACAAGCCGGTGGAACAAAACCATTCCGCCAATAATGAAAGGCAATCCGACCTAGGAAATCTCTTAGTTACACACTCAAAAATCGAATGGGCTTTAATACTTTTATAAATCGCCAGGAATGGACGGTATCTACCCCGCTGAACTGCAGCAATCACGGGGCATTGTACTACCGTTCATCAAAATTGTCATTAGAAGTTGTCTTAACATGTGCTACATTCCGCTAGGATGGAGGGAGGCAAAAGTCTCCTTCATACCCAAGGCAGGTAGGTCCTCACACACTAACCCTAAAGACTTCAGACCCATTAGTCTAACGTCTTTTCTTCTCAAGATCCTGGAGAGAATAATAGATGAATACATACGGGGTGTCGTGCCTTTAAATAGGCTCTCTTCGGCGCAACATGCCTATACTAAAGGGAAGTCCACAGAAACCGCCTTACAATCACTCGTCGGGTTGGTGGAAAATATCTTATCAGACAAAGAGTTTGCATTGGTTGCTTTCGTAGACATAGAAGGCGCCTTCAACAATATAAATGCAAACGCTATAGTAGATTCATTAGAAGATTTTGGAGTTGAACCACATGTCGTAGCCCTGATAGAAGATATACTCATCAAAAGAAAGGTAACGGCTAAATTAGGAAGCACTACTCTAAGCAGACAGGTCTGCAGAGGCACACCGCAAGGTGGAGTGCTCTCCCCTCTTCTTTGAATTTTGGCAGTAAACTCCCTGTTGCTGACCCTGGAAAGAGGGGGTAGCCACGTCACAGCTTACGCAGATGACGTAGAAATCGCCGTTAAAGGCAAATATCCTAATACCCTTATGGATATTCTGCGCTCTAACATGGCCACGCTTAGAAGCTGGACTGAGAGCAGGTGACTCGATATAAACCCCTCAAAAACTCAAATAATTCTCTTTACAAAGAAACATAGGCTCCCTATTATCTCCCCGCTAATTTTTAAGGGTGTGGAGATTCCTTTGAAAGAGAATGTCAAGTACCTAGGACTCATATTAGACAGGAAACTCACGTGGAAATCTAATATTGAGGAAAGAGTAAAGAAGGCCAACGTTGCATTATACACTTGCAAAAAAGCGGTCGGTATCAAATGGGGACTTACACCCCGTATTACGCACCGGCTCTATACTTCGGTAGTTAGGCCAATCTTAATGTACGGAATACTTGTGTGGTGGCCATCTGCTCAAAAGGCGACTTACGCTAAAATCATGAGTAAGGTCCAAAGAACAGCTTTTTTATGCATCTCTGGCGCTTTAAGGACTACTCCAAACAAAGCGCTGGAAGTGCTAATCAACTTACCTGCCCTAAATCTGGTAGGAAAACACGTCGCCGCCGCCTCGGCGCTCAGACTAAAAAGTATGGCGCTATGGAAAGACCGGTGCTTTGGCCACGCTTCCATTTTGCTCTCTCTGAATAGGCGTAAACAAGAAATAGACTACTCTATCCCTAGACTCACCTTTGAAAGGCACTTCAAGACGAGTATACCGTCAAGAAGGGAGTGGCATACAACAAGGCCATGGAGAAGGGAGGAGTTAAACTTTTATACAGATGGCTCCAAGCTAGACGTTAAGGTTGGCTACGGAGTTTTCTCGACGGAATTAGGACTGGAACTATCCGTTCGACTACCAGACTACTGCAGCGTCTATCAGGCAGAGGTACTAGCTATAAAAGAAGTGGCTACATACCTAAATACGCACGCCGTAACAAAAACGTTTATAAATATATTCTCGGATAGCCAGGCGGCCATCAAATCAATGAATGCGGCTTTACTAAGATCGAAGGTTGCACAGGAATGCCGGGCAGCTCTAAATGATATTAGTGACGTATTCAAGGTCAGCCTTATTTGGGTTCCGGGACATAGAGATATTGAGGGAAACTGTAAAGCAGATGAGCTAGCCAGAAAGGGTACCGCTCTCCAACTGCTGAGTGATAAAAGTACGATTGGAATCCCCATGGCCACGAGTAAACTAATAATAAAAAACCACTTTATCCAAGAGGCCAATAGGTCCTGGAGAAATGAAGATACGTGTCTAACAGCTAAGCTACTATGGCCGCAAATAAACGAAAAAAGAACAAAGGAATTGCTTAGTCTCTCAAGAGACAATATCTCGAAGGTCGTGGCTTGTTTAACCGGTCACTGGGTATTTGACAGGCATTCCTCAAGACTAGGAGTTTTCTCCCATGAATATTGCAGAAGTTGCAGAGATGAGGAAGAGGAAGAAACGGTTGTGCACTTCCTTTGCAATTGTCCAGCCCTAGCTAAAATCAGAGCAGGTTGTCTAGGTAAATACTTCTTTAATTCTCTTACAGAACTGTTTGGCGTGGGGTTGGCATCAATACTACGCTTCATAAGAGCCACGAAATAGTTCCACGAAGGAAGATAAATGAGGTTCCCGTGTAGCACAGTGGAATCACAACGGACCTGTAAGGTCTAAGTGAGTTGGTCGTGCAGACCGACTACCACCATAACCTAACCTAACCTAAAGTGTCAGTATGTTTGTGTCATCGGTACCCAAATGAGTTTCGAACAAAGAACTAATATTGAATTGTGTTTTAAAATAGGTAAAACGTTTACCGAAACATTTGTATTGATGAAAAAAGTTTTTAGCGATGATTTTCTATCTAGTTCGAAAGTTCTTGAGTGGTTTACACGTTTCAGAGATGGTTGTGAGCACATAAATGACAATGAACATACTGGCCCAAAATCAGTAATCACCGAAAACTCGATCAAATTGTTCGTAATTTTATCAAAAATGAACCGCAATCATCGTTGAAATTCATGGAATTGGACTTGATTATCTCCAAAACATCGATTTATCGCATTTTAACTTATCATTTGGGCTTACAAAAGGTCTGTGCACGTTTCATTCCGCACAAGTTAACTGAGGACCAAAAATTGCTCATAATTCAGCATCCGAAAGACCTCATTAAAGAGGCGAGAAAAGACGAGAACGTCCTTTACAACATTGTAACTATTGATAAAACGTGGTGTTTCTAACATGAACTTTATATTACGTTTCCACCGCAGCCGGAGTTTAGGTTCTCTGCCGCTATCGTGTTCTTAGCGCAAACACCAAACAAAACACCTGTCAAATCCCATACAAAATTAAAACACAACTCCATACCTAAACCCATTTTTCAAAGTGTTTTGTTGGGTTTTCATCTAATTTAATTATTAAGTGGTGGCAATGTTGTTCATTTTCCTCATTTATTATTGCATTCTTATCGAAACATGGCAACAATGATTGCAATTTCTCAATATGACATTTGATTGACGTTTAATATTTTTCGTGTGGTAAGCGTTTGTGCGCGCAAAATATAAAATTAAAGTTATTGATTTTAATGGAAAACCATAAAAAATCAAAAACTCTTTGGCTTCCTTCTGCGGACGAAGCATTTCTGGATATATGGGGTGAGAAAGCAGCTGAATTGCGAGGTCCACGAAAGAACTCACATATATATGCGGAGATGGCTCAGTCGCAAAATACACAATTTCACAATGAAATATAGGTAAGGCATATAATATATTATTTCATTAAAGTAATTTTGTTAAAGCCTCAAAATTTCCTTTGCAGAAAATGCAAAGCAGAGCAAGGGACAGGATGTTCTCCTGTTTCTTGGAAGCACTACCAGAGGGTTCACCAGATAATAGGAAGCGATAGAATAAATAATGTTGATGCGGTCGTTGTGGATAGTATAAGAGGTATTTTTTTTATTTATATATGTAATTTTATTTGTATTTACATCTAATTTTATAATGTTAATTTCTATTTGTATATGTAGGCATGCCTGATTCGGTTGCTTCGCCAGCTCCATCACTTTCGCCAATATCGTCGGATTCACCTTCATGCTCCTCACTTTCAGCTGCTCCGTCTGCTTCATTTGCATTTTCGCCACCATCATCTCCAGCACTGAACGAAGCTTCCGCACCTGCAGCAAAAACAAAAAATGCGAAAGTAAGTGAATTAAACGAAACTATTAAATCTGCTATGACGGAAAATAATAAATTAACTGTTAATTGATATCGAGAAATTATTGACAGAAAGTGGGCTTAAAAATTAATATGTGAAATGATATTTAAGTTTTAATGAATTGTGCCTTTTAAAGTTGCACTAAGTGCCTACTACTATCTTTTTTCAAAAATGAATAAAATGTTATTTTATAAAATTATGTATTAGAAATTTTATTGTTCTGGTGAAAAGTTGTTTTTCAGATTCAAACCAATTGGACTCTTTGTGGCTTTTGTAGGTCGAAATATTTAAATAAATATTTGGTTTGAAGATAAAATTGTTTAAACCAAATAACCTTTTTAACCAATAAATTATGGTTAATTTAATAAAACATACGGGAAAATCTAGATGAAAAAAGTTATATTACTCACTGAAATATTCCTTTAACGCATTTCTTATCGATTCTCCTTCAGATCGGTCAACTGCATTGGTGCCGTATTAAATATTGCGCCTGGAATCGCGATGCATTTCCACTAGCCAATTTTCCAAAATTAAATCCTTCTCAGCAATCAAAAAATTAAGTAAAACACATGCACATGAAATAACTGTGTTTACATTTTTGATGTGGTTATCCACGCCTTTTCCCAATTCTCCTGAATCTAAAATAGAACCTGTATTACCAATTTTTAAAAATATTAGAATCTCTAAGTTGTATTTACCGGGCTTTTAAATGGCCAAAAGCATTTTCCACAACACGCCGGCACTTAGACAATCTATAGTTGAATTTTTTTTGTTCGGGTGTGTTGGTCACACTATGCGGATATGGCTTCATTAAATGCTGAGAGAGACGAAAAGCAGAGTCCCCTATAATATGGACTGGTATTTTTGTGGATCCATACTGCAAGCTCAATTCATCAAGAAGTACACAACTTTGCAACTCGCGCTTTAGCGATGATTTTTCAAAAATTGCGGAGTCGTTGCATCTTCCAGGACTGCCGCAATGTATTATATATAAACAAATCTATATTTTGCGTCTACCAAAGCCAATAGTACTACGGAATACCACCCTTTGTAGTTGTAGTAATCAATGGCTTCTTCCTTTCTTGGATGAATTTCAATATGACATCCATCTGTATAATAAAGATGCTTTTGATTAAACGTTATTTTTATCGCATTACTTATAAACCTACCTATTGCTCCAATACATTGTGGATAGCCCATTGCATTAAAATCTGCGACTCCATTCTCAATTTGCGCCCTTGTCAGAGGAAAATTTTTCAAATATATTGGAGCCAAAGATGTCCCAACTTCATTGCAAAACTCGATGAGTATTTTGCAAACAGTTGCTTTGCCTACTCCAAACAAATGTCCAATTGATCTGTATTCACTAGAAGAACCTAGTGCATACATAGCAATTGCCACGCACTTTTTTAGTGAAATCGGGTTTCGATAGTTCGTTTTTCTTTTGGCTATTTTTTCAAGTTTGCTGCACAATTTTTCAAAGCAGGATCTTTCCATTCGGAAATTATCTTTGAAAAACTTGTCCCCATTACTCTGGCAGTCTATTTCCCAAAAGGTACTGGAATGTTCCTAAAATATAAATGTACATTATACACAAATAATTTATCATAAATCTGTTTACCATACCAAAGACCATACACTTTGCGAACGCATTAAATTGGCAGCAACACTTAAAACTATTTTATTTTCCCTTAACCTTTTTGAAGTGAAAACTTCTTTAGAATCGTTGGGAGTGATTTCAGACTCGATGAAACGAAAAAAGCGACACTCTTGGCTACGAAGCGTTATATTATATGTTGATATAAACGTAGCGACGAACTAAATAACTTTCAGGCCAGTGCCGACAGCATGGCGCGATAGCCGAGCGGCTAGCAATGTGAGCTTCCGATCCAAAATCCTTTTATACAGTTATTTTATTTTATTTTATGATATGTTTATGAGGAGCTTTTTTTCATGGCAGAAATACACTCGGTGTTTTGCCATTGCCTGCTGAGGGGTGAGCGCTATTAGAAAAATAGTTTTCCTTAATTTTGGTGTTTTCACCGAGATTCGAACTGACGTTCTCTCTGTGAATTCTGAATAGTAGTCACGCACCAACCCATTCGGCTACGGCGTTTGTTTAATTTTACTGATGCAAAAATGAGGAAAAATATATGAATAAAGTTTGCTTACTGTTTACACATTTTCCAAAGGTGACGGAGAACCAAAAAAAAAAGTCGATTTTCAAACAAATACGAGTGCATATGTGTAATTGTGTTAGAGTTTTGGTCACGCCCCAGCAAAACCTGCGTGCATATGTGTTTGTAACATTCAAAAAAATGTAATTGTGTCAGAGTTTCGGTCACGCAGGTTTTGCTGGGGACGCTCATAATAGCAACCGCGTGTGTATTTTTATATTCGTAAATATTTTCATTTTTAAATATTTACCGCAATTATGCCGAAAAATAATGCAGAAAAGTGTTGTGAATATCGACAGAAAAAAAAATCAATAAATAGCATCACGGAATTCATTCACGAAAATTTAATAAAGTATACAACAGAAGTATCGCGGATATTTAGAAAAGATTACAATAAAGTTCCAATGATTTTAAGTGGCGATTTTAACGTAAATTTTGCATTGGACACAGCGGTTCCTTTAATTGACGTTCTCAATACAACATTCAATTT
This sequence comes from Anastrepha obliqua, assembly GCF_027943255.1. NCBI lineage: Eukaryota > Metazoa > Arthropoda > Insecta > Diptera > Tephritidae > Anastrepha > Anastrepha obliqua. The sequence continues at coordinate 39,014,745 of NC_072897.1, read as the reverse complement.
AAAAAAGTGTAACAATCGCACTGAATCGACAACACGATCAAAAACAACCATTGACGCGGTATTTCAAAGATATGTTGACAACATCGAAACCAAAGCATTTGTATCATATTTTAGCTATCATAAGCCACTCGTATCATTTGTTGAAATTGAAAACATTGAGGATGAATAATAATAAAATGAAGAAAATAAAATATGAACTTTATAGCAATATTATAAGGAACCTATAATTATCCCGCTCCTAATGCTGCTTTCGTCTCATTCTCTCTCAGTTTGTTTTACGGAAGGTTTCACTTCTATCGCGTCTAACCGTTAGACTGGTATTTTTTGTTTTTAAATAATATGTGACCAACTCACTACCAATTATTTAAAAAAAATGATAAAATCAACATAACAAATTGAATTTTATGCACCATTTTATAATTCTATCAATTTTTATAATTTTTATTTCACAATGTCAACAAAAGACATTTCAAACACCATTTCTCCCAAACTTCCGGTGGAAACAGTTGACAGTTCTCCCAAACACAACTCCTGCACACACGGTGTTTGCTTTTGGTGGAAACGTAATATTAAACTAAGCGTAAAAGTGCAGAATGGCAGGTCCCCGGACGAGCCACCCCCCCGAAAAATTCGCGTTTGGAGAAGTCAAAAATTAAGTCGATGCTCATTTGTTTTTACGATTTCAAGGGAATTATCCACAAGGAGTTCGTGCCAACGGGCCAAGCCGTCAATGCAATTTTCTATCTCGGCGTTTTGAAGCGTTTGTTGCATTCGTCGAATTCACCCGGAATACCGCGAAAGAGGAGGCTGGCGCTCATTGCATGATAATGCACCATCTCATCGATCCACTCTTGTGACTAATATTTTGACTAGAAATCGCATTTTAACCATCAATCACTCACCGTATTCGCCTGATATGGCTCCCTGTGGCCTCTACCTATTCGGAACATTGCATTTGGTCATGAAACGAAAACGTTTTGCGTCCGTAGAGGCCATCCAAAGTGTATCGAGGCCAGAGGGAGATTAAATAAATAAGCTCGAAGTTATCAGAACAAAGCTCTTGTCGTTTATATTTTAGCTCACACTTATTTTTTTGGACTTCACCTTGTATGTCCTCCAAAGCATATACGTTTATGCGCGACGATCTAGGTTTTGCTTTGCCCCACAAGTCACCTCTTTCGCGGTGGCGTCCCATTAAATATGTTGTTCCGGGGTTCGATGCCAATGTCTTAAATAATTTAGAAATAAAAAATAGTTTAAAAAAACTAAAAAACACGCTTTTATTGCTAATCGAACTAAAAAGTAGAAAATAAATTTTAATGGCAAAGAGACCTATAATGAAGTAATAGCAAATCGAACGATCAGTCATAGTCAACTACCTCAGAACAGAATTATAACAAAAATTAAGATACAAATAGAGTAATTCAAATTAGAGTTAAAAGCGTGGGATGCATTTTGCTTCACTTTCATAACCCTCTGCACATAGGTAGTTGCCAATAGAATGATTGTAATATTTACTATATCAAGCATCCCACGCTTTTAACTCTAATTTGAATTACTCTATTTGTATCTTAATTTTTGTTATAATTCTGTTCTGAGGTAGTTGATTATGACTGATCGTTCGATTTGCTATTACTTCATTATAGGTCTCTTTGTCATTAAAATTTATTTTCTACTTTTTAGTTCGATTAGCAAAAAAGCGTGTTTTTTAGTTTCTTTAAACTATTTTTTGTTTATTATGAATGAAAATTATTCTTATCATTGCAGTCAGTGAATAAATGATTCGATATATTCGTGTTATATTTAATTCCTTTCTTATCGACTGTGAGTCTAAAGCTATGCAGTTATCGGCCGTGATAAAGAAGTAATCGGGATTAAGAACTTATTTCGTGGAGGGAGCCTGAGAAACTGATTTACAAGAATAAAAAAAGATTTTTCATTTTACAACCAAATTCACCTTACTTTTTGCCCACAGGTAAAAAAAAGAAAATATTAATCCTGGCAATCCTAATAAGGATAATGGAAAACTTTTATCAAATTATTGCATTGTCATCGGTCCTTGATAGGTGTGCAAAATTTCAAGTCGATCAGATTTTTAGAAGTCAGTGAAAATTAAGCTCAAAGATTCCGTTACATGCATACATACATACATACATACATACATACAACCCGACCTAATAAAAGTGTGTTAAAAAAAGATTTTTCATTTTATAACCAAATTCACCTTACTTTTTGCCCACAGGTAAAAAAAGAAAATATTAATCCTGGCAATCCTAATACGGATAATGGAAAACTTTTATCAAATTATTGCATTGTCACCGGTCCTTGATAGGTGTGCAAAATTTCAAGTCGATCAGATTTTTAGAAGCCAGTGAAAATTAAACTCAAAGATTCCGTTACATGCATACATGCATACATACATACATACACACATACATACATACATAACTACATACACACATACATACATACATACATACATACATACATACATACAACCCGACCTAATAAAAGTGTGTTAAAAAAGATTTTTCATTTTACAACCAAATTCACCTTACTTTTTGCCCACAGGTAAAAAAAGAAAATATTAATCCTGGCAATCCTAATGAGGATAATGGAAAACTTTTATCAAATTATTGCATTGTCATCGGTCCTTGATAGGTGTGCAAAATTTCAAGTCGATCAGATTTTTAGAAGCCAGTGAAAATTAAGCTCAAAGATTCCGTTACATGCATACATACATACATACATACATACATACATACATACATACATACAACCCGACCTAATAAAAGTGTGTTAAAAGAGATTTTTCATTTTACAACCAAATTCACCTTACTTTTTGCCCACAGGTAAAAAAAGAAAATATTAATCCTGGCAATCCTAATAAGGATAATGGAAAACTTTTATCAAATTATTGCATTGTCATCGGTCCTTGATAGGTGTGCAAAATTTCAAGTCGATCAGATTTTTAGAAGCCAGTGAAAATTAAGCTCAAAGATTCCGTTACATGCATACATACATACATACATACATACATCAAAGCCGACCTAATAAAAGTGTGTTAAAAAAAGATTTTTCATTTTACAACCAAATTCACCTTACTTTTTGCCCACAGGTAAAAAAAGAAAATATTAATCCTGGCAATCCTAATAAGGATAATGGAAAACTTTTATCAAATTATTGCATTGTCATCGGTCCTTGATAGGTGTGCAAAATTTCAAGTCGATCAGATTTTTAGAAGCCAGTGAAAATTAAACTCAAAGATTCCGTTACATGCATACATGCATACATACATACATACATACACACATACATACATACATACATACATAACTACATACACACATCCATACATACATACATACATACATACATACATACATACATACATACATACATACAACCCGACCTAATAAAAGTGTGTTAAAAAATGGGGAAGGTCAACGCGAATTTTTAATGGTTAAGATATTGTGTTCCAAATGAAAATACGTGTTTGCGCATTATACCTCCATTGGTGGTATACATACGGACACATTATTGTCCATTTTAGGTAAAAATATTGCAAAACTAAATTTGTTAGGTATAGTTTGCGATCAATGGCCCTCCAACACTAGTATCTTTAACATCAGATGTAGTGACAGATCAGATAAATCCCCATTTTAAAATTTGTGCGAAACTAGATTAAATAAGCATCTAGATTTTTTGCGGTCATTCCAATTGCCGGGAAAAGCACACGTAAAGTGCTTCGAAGTTTTCTGAATAACGATTTTAGCGATGCAAAAATTATGCGAGGAACTTTTTATCGAACAAAGCTCCTTAAAATTTATTTTCACTGGGAAAATAAATCAAGATGCGTTAGAAAACTTTTTCTACTTTATACGAGCTAGTCAGGGTATGAATACCCTTCCAACAGCTCATGAAGAAGAGAATTATGTGGAAGAGATTAATGTTGAAGAAAGTGATGAAGCTGAGGTACAAGTGCAGCGTTATTTCACTGATTATGGCATTTACAAAAACGTGTTATGTAAGCTCAAATGTGAAAAACGCACCCACGCCATGACGAAAACAAAAGGAGAGCTGAAGTTACATTCAGAAGTCCTGAATAGGTCCAAAAACTTCACCGATGACAGCGATTTAAGGCTTGTCAATCCTGAAGACAGGGTTTTCGAAGTGTGTCGACTCCAAATGGTGTGGCACCGTCAGCTCTTCGCAAAATATGCCCATATTGCTGGTCTTGGAAGTCTTGTGTTGTCCGTTTAAAAAAAAACACAAAAAATATTTCCCGACTGGTTTGTAAGATCTGGCGGGTAAAGAGATCATCACTTTTAGATTTTCTTCTGTTTCTGTTCTGTTCTTCTGTTTAAAAATACAAAGTGGCTTTTGCGAAATGAGGTATATAGTACCAGATAGCAAAAAGTTCAAACTAAATTAAAAACAATTGTACTAGGTTGTAAGAAAGGGCCCCACGAACGAGATGCACCGTTCATACAGCGTTCATAATTAATAATCGTATTTGCTATCTTTTGCATATGATGATACATATTTTTTTATTTCAGGGTTTCCCAGTTTTGTTTATTTCAGGTTTTTTTTTATATATACATACATTATATTTCACAGGAATTTTCCATTTAAGGTTTTTTCTATTTCACAGGTTTTTTTTTATTTTTTCTAATCTTCAGGTAGCACCACAGCCTAGATTTTTAAAGTACTACAATTTTGTCTTAATCATGATGGATTAAAAGCAGTGTTTTAAAAATCAGGAAAATCGCAATGACTTAATCGATGTCAATATCGAAGTCGTGTGAGAAAGTGTTATAATATGAGAACAATTTCGCAATTCGTGCTTTCACAATTCAACAGGAACTTGAGTAAAGATATACTACAGGGTGGCTGATGAAAGCCGCTACCAAAAAAAAATTGAATAACTTTTTTTCTTTTTAAGTTATCTGTTCCATTTTTGTTTTACTTTGCAGATTGATTTTTAAAATTTATTAAAATGGATAACTGGGACACGCAAACAAGAATTTGGATAGTCCGCCGCTATCACGCACTGGAGTCCGTAGTTTTGGTACAGAGAGAGTACAGGCGGATGTTTGGCGGCGATCCCCCGAGCAGATGGACCATAATGAGACTGGTGAATAATTTTGCTGAGCAAGGAATAGTCGCAAGAAGGCCTTATCGTCGAAACCCACCAGTTCGGATGGAGGAAACGATCGCTGCTGTAGCTGCAGCTATACAAAGCAATCCAAGGGTTTCAACAAGAAGCTTATCTGCTCAACTTGGTGTCAGCCGACAGTCTTTGCAAACAATAATGCACAAAGATTTAGACTTATTTCCCTACAAAATTCAAATGGTTAACAAACTGAATGCAGCAGACTTGCCGATTCGCTTGGAATTTTGCCAGAAGGTCCTGCAAATGGTGGAAGAAGACCAAAACATGTTAAACTGCCTTTTCATGTCTGATGAGGCCCATTTCGATTTAAACGGCAATGTGAACAAACAAAATTGTCGAATATGGAGTACTTCTAACCCACAGATACTCCACGAGACGGAATTGCATCCTCTTCGCGTGACAGTGTGGTGTGCGGTTTCTTCACGCTGTATTGTCGGGCCTTATTTTTTTGAAGAAAATGGTCACACCGTTACGGTTACTGGAGACCGTTACTTGAAAATGCTGAAAGAATTTTTCTATCCAGAACTACGCCGAAAGAGAATTCCTTTCAACTCTGTGTGGTTTCAACAAGATGGGACAACGTCTCACATAGCCCAGACTGTTATGACAGAGGTGCGACGAAAATTTCCCAATAAACTGATTTCAAGAAACTCCGAATTTCGTTGGCCCCCCAGGTCGCCTGACCTTACTGCACCTGACTTTTTAACACACTTTTATTAGGTCGGGTTGTATGTATGTATGTATGTATGTATGTATGTATGTATGTATGTATGTATGCATGTAACGGAATCTTTGAGCTTAATTTTCACTGGCTTCTAAAAATCTGATCGACTTGAAATTTTGCACACCTATCAAGGACCGATGACAATGCAATAATTTGATAAAAGTTTTCCATTATCCTTATTAGGATTGCCAGGATTAATATTTTCTTTTTTTACCTGTGGGCAAAAAGTAAGGTGAATTTGGTTGTAAAATGAAAAATCTTTTTTAACACACTTTTATTAGGTCGGGTTGTATGTATGTATGTATGTATGTATGTATGTATGTATGTATGTATGTATGCATGTAACGGAATCTTTGAGCTTAATTTTCACTGGCTTCTAAAAATCTGATCGACTTGAAATTTTGCACACCTATCAAGGACCGATGACAATGCAATAATTTGATAAAAGTTTTCCATTATCCTCATTAGGATTGCCAGGATTAATATTTTCTTTTTTTACCTGTGGGCAAAAAGTAAGGTGAATTTGGTTGTAAAATGAAAAATCTTTTTTAACACACTTTTATTAGGTCGGGTTGTATGTATGTATGTATGTAGTTATGTATGTATGTATGTATGTATGTGTGTATGTATGTATGTATGCATGTATGCATGTAACGGAATCTTTGAGTTTAATTTTCACTGGCTTCTAAAAATCTGATCGACTTGAAATTTTGCACACCTATCAAGGACCGATGACAATGCAATAATTTGATAAAAGTTTTCCATTATCCTTATTAGGATTGCCAGGATTAATATTTTCTTTTTTTACCTGTGGGCAAAAAGTAAGGTGAATTTGGTTGTAAAATGAAAAATCTTTTTTTAACACACTTTTATTAGGTCGGGTTGTATGTATGTATGTATGTAATTATGTATGTATGTATATATGTATGTATGTATGTATGTAACGGAATCGTTGAGCTTAATTTTCACTGGCTTCTAAAAATCTGATCGACTTGAAATTTTGCACACCTATCAAGGACCGATGACAATGCAATAATTTGATAAAAGTTTTCCATTATCCTTATTAGGATTGCCAGGATTAATATTTTCTTTTTTTTACCTGTGGGCAAAAAGTAAGGTGAATTTGGTTGTAAAATGAAAAATCTTTTTTTATTCTTGTAAATCAGTTTCTCAGGCTCCCTCCACGAAATAAGTTCTTAATCCCGATTACTTCTTTATCACGGCCGATAACTGCATAGCTTTAGACTCACAGTCGATAAGAAAGGAATTAAATATAACACGAATATATCGAATCATTTATTCACTGACTGCAATGATAAGAATAATTTTCATTCATAATAAACAAAAAATAGTTTAAAGAAACTAAAAAACACGCTTTTTTGCTAATCGAACTAAAAAGTAGAAAATAAAAAATAGTTTAAAAAAACTAAAAAACACGCTTTTATTGCTAATCGAACTAAAAAGTAGAAAATAAATTTTAATGACAAAGAGACCTATAATGAAGTAATAGCAAATCGAACGATCAGTCATAATAACTACCTCAGAACAGAATTATAACAAAAATTAAGATACAAATAGAGTAATTCAAATTAGAGTTAAAAGCGTGGGATGCTTGATATAGTAAATATTACAATCATTCTATTGGCAACTACCTATGTGCAGAGGGTTATCCCACGCTTTTAACTCTAATTTGAATTACTCTATTTGTATCTTAATTTTTGTTATAATTCTGTTCTGAGGTAGTTGACTATGACTGATCGTTCGATTTGCTATTACTTCATTATAGGTCTCTTTGTCATTAAAATTTATTTTCTACTTTTTAGTTCGATTAGCAATAAAAGCGTGTTTTTTAGTTTTTTTAAACTATTTTTTATTCTTGTGGGGTTTATGTAAACAAGAAGTTTATAAAACAAAGCCAACAAATTTGGATGAACTAAAACAATCCATTCGGGCAACAATTGCGGCTATTCCTGTCGCAACTCTCAAAGCAGCAATGAACAACTGTTTACTAAGATGCCGCACTTGTGTCAACAAGCATGGGGGGCATTTAAATTCAATTATTTTTAAAACTAGTTAAGCTACATTTAATAAAATTTAATGACCTTCAACTTGAAAAAAAAAATAAATGAATTCCATACACTAAAAAAAAAGTTATTTGAGTTTCTTAATGTAGCAAAATTCATCAGCCACCCTGTATAATTGACAGGCTTCCATTACAAAATCCATATATGTATATTCATTCAGCTACATAAATCAAAGTAATATCTGCATATGAAAAATGAAATGGACTTGCAAAAGCACCCACGCATATACATATATACAAACTTCCATAGCCATACATATATTTGAACTTACATACAGTTAGTAACACAAATAAGTATACAGGAGCCTGATTTATGGAATTGTTTGAGGTTAACGCTTTCCTTAATATGTAATCAAAATAGTTTGCACATGGTAATTGTATACTGGGATAAGCTTACATATGCGCCTTAATTTAGCTGTAAATTATAGGTACCGTTATCCACCCTTTGCTTTGTCTTTGATGCCAGCGAAATTTATGTCACAAAAGTTAGTATACAACAAACGATTGTTCAGTTAGCATAACATTTACTTTTACCTATTGATTAAAAAAGTTAAAGCTATTAAAAGGAAATAATTTAAGTGAGTATATAAATTTAGGGAAGTACGTTTTGTATTAATTTTTGCGACATTTCTAGTAATGGCACCAAAAGGAAAAGAGCTTTTTGATGATTTAAAAAAACTGATTATAAAATATCACAAGGAACATAAATCATTACGAGAAATTGGTCGTTTGATAGATAGGAGTTTTGCTACAGTTCAAAATATTGTGAATAAATATAAAAGTGGGGGAAGCACCACTAATAAAGAGCGTTGTGGGCGTCCGCCGCCCCAGAGAAAAAAGCTTAGTCGTACGGAAAATCAGGACAAACCCCAAAATAAGTGCCCCCAAATTGAAATCTGAAGTTGAAAGTTAGACTGGAAAACAATTTAGCACCCAAACTATTCGCGGGGCTTTGCATAGTGCTGGTTATCATGGGCGCAGTGTTAGGAAAAACTCCTTCGTGAGTAGAGTCAATCGGAGTAAACGGATTTCATTTGGAAAAGAGCATGTAAAATATGACCAAACGTTTTGGAACCAAGTGATATTTTCTGATGAGTGTAAGTTTAGTATCTGTGGATCTGATGGCCGTGAAAACGTTTGGAGAAAAGTTAACGCTGAATTGGATCCAAAAAATATGACCGGCACTGTGAAGCATGGAGGGGGCTCTGTGATAGTTTGGAGATGTATGGATGCGAACCGGGTTGGAAACTTGGTATTTATCGAAAATATTATGGACCGATATGGTTACTTAAATATTTTGGACAATATTTAAAAAGAAGGCGCTACGAAAGTGGGCCTTGGAGGAACGTTTATCTTCCAGCAGGATAATCACCCCAAGCACACATCAAACATTGTACGATAGTGGCTGTTATACAATGTGCGAAAACAGCTGAAAACCCCGCCACAGTCCCCGGATACCAACCCAGTCGAACATTTAAAGCGGCAAATACGTAAACATCCGATTAGAAATAAGGAACAACTGAAAAACGTCCTTCAGGAGGAATGGAATAAAATACCACCAGCTGTAACTGAAAACTTGATGAAATCAATGCCATCACGACTTAAGGCGATTGTAAAGTCTAATGGTTTTCATACCAAATACTCGTACTAGGATTTGATTTTAATTATGTTTTTGATTTCACAAATTAATAATATGATGAACTGTATACTTACTTTTGAGACATGAATTTTTATAAAGTTTAATATAAAGAGCTATAATTTTGTTTTTTGTTAAAATTTTGTCATGATTTGGATTAAATATGATTTTTGTATTTCATTCATGTAAGTAAAACGCAATTTTGCTATAACTTAGGTTGTTTGAAGGAATCGATTGGGGGAAAATTGAAAACGTATCCGGTGTGTACTCACTTCTGTTACTAACTGTACATATGAGGCTGCGAGCACTTGCCACAGGAAAAATATTATAATTTGCTATGGCTGTCGAGATTTTAGAAAACGTATGTATTTACATACATACATACGAGTATATTGATGCATACAAATGTACGGTGCCGCGGCCAATCGATATGGCCAAATTTCTGAATTCACTAAATATTGGGAAATATTTTTATAAGAAATATTCCGATATGGACTATTTTCGAATGGTCGACAGTAATTTCTTCAAACTTGGATATAAAATTGTTGTCTCGTTGAGAAAAATTGGCATATGGGCGAGTCAAGCGCATTCAGTGCGTTTGTTTTATGAATGAGAGCATTTTGCTCATAGAAATATGAGCAGAGAACTTATGAATGAATTTATTTTTGTTAGTGTTATAGAATATTTTGGACTTTTCAGCGCCGTTGCGACTAAAAAAACCATGACCGATACGCTTGCCCCTATGAATGTTTTGTTTTTGTAGTCGCTAGGCTTATAATTTTAGCTTTGGAAACATACGCATGCAGAGGCATAAAGCGAATGTGTTTTGTGTGTGCTCTTTTATGTACATGCATATGTGTATACTAATAAGCATGGTTTTTCTGGGAGTCGAGAATACAAATATGTACGTACATATGATAGGGCAAGTGTGCATAGGTACATACATATATGTATGTGCATATGTAGATGAGAATTGTTTTTGCATTTGTTAGACAGGGATTCGGTCACAACAATATGCCAATACGTGAGGTAGGTCATGGTTGCTTCAGTACATTGAACTTTGGCTTAATTGCTTACATATGTACATACATATGTAATAAGAAACAGTTTAAACAGATTTTGTTACTGATCCAAATATACTTACGTTAACATACGAATATGCTTTTTTATCCTATAAAATATATATAGACGATATCATTGGTTTGTTAAAATTTTTCTCTTATTTATTTTAAATATCAATACTTGTATACAAACCATGCTTGTATACTTCCTGCAATAGGATGTGGATGAAAAATTACAGAACAGAAGTAAAGACGTATTCGGTCTATTTTATTTCCAACAAATGTATAACAATGCCCATTCTCTTTTTGTACAAAAATACTTTTTAGTTCGATTAGCAATAAAAGCGTGTTTTTTAGTTTTTTTAAACTATTTTTTATTCTTGTGGGGTTTATGTAAACAAAAAGTTTATAAAACAAAGCCAACAAATTTGGATGAACTAAAACAATCCATTCGGGCAACAATTGCGGCTATTCCTGTCGCAACTCTCAAAGCAGCAATGAACAACTTTTTACTAAGATGCCGCACTTGTGTCAACGAGCATGGGGGGCATTTAAATTCAATTATTTTTAAAACTAGTTAAGCTACATTTAATAAAATTTAATGACCTTCAACTTGAAAAAAAAATAAATGAATTCCATACACTAAAAAAAAAGTTATTTGAGTTTCTTAATGTAGCAAAATTCATCAGCCACCCTGTATAATTGACAGGCTTCCATTACAAAATCCATATATGTATATTCATTCAGCTACATAAATCAAAGTAATATCTGCATATGAAAAATGAAATGGACTTGCAAAAGCACCCACGCATATACATATATACAAACTTCCATAGCCATACATATATTTGAACTTACATACAGTTAGTAACACAAATAAGTATACAGGAGCCTGATTTATGGAATTGTTTGAGGTTAACGCTTTCCTTAATATGTAATCAAAATAGTTTGCACATGGTAATTGTATACTGGGATAAGCTTACATATGCGCCTTAATTTAGCTGTAAATTATAGGTACCGTTATCCACCCTTTGCTTTGTCTTTGATGCCAGCGAAATTTATGTCACAAAAGTTAGTATACAACAAACGATTGTTCAGTTAGCATAACATTTACTTTTACCTATTGATTAAAAAAGTTAAAGCTATTAAAAGGAAATAATTTAAGTGAGTATACAAATTTAGGGAAGTACGTTTTGTATTAATTTTTGCGACATTTCTAGTAATGGCACCAAAAGGAAAAGAGCTTTTTGATGATTTAAAAAAACTGATTATAAAATATCACAAGGAACATAAATCATTACGAGAAATTGGTCGTTTGATAGATAGGAGTTTTGCTACAGTTCAAAATATTGTGAATAAATATAAAAGTGGGGGAAGCACCACTAATAAAGAGCGTTGTGGGCGTCCGCCGCCCCAGAGAAAAAAGCTTAGTCGTACGGAAAATCAGGACAAACCCCAAAATAAGTGCCCCCAAATTGAAATCTGAAGTTGAAAGTTAGACTGGAAAACAATTTAGCACCCAAACTATTCGCGGGGCTTTGCATAGTGCTGGTTATCATGGGCGCAGTGTTAGGAAAAACTCCTTCGTGAGTAGAGTCAATCGGAATAAACGGATTTCATTTGGAAAAGAGCATGTAAAATATGACCAAACGTTTTGGAACCAAGTGATATTTTGTGATGAGTGTAAGTTTAGTATCTGTGGATCTGATGGCCGTGAAAACGTTTGGAGAAAAGTTAACGCTGAATTGGATCCAAAAAATATGACCGGCACTGTGAAGCATGGAGGGGGCTCTGTGATAGTTTGGAGATGTATGGATGCGACCCGGTTGGAAACTTGGTATTTATCGAAAATATTATGGACCGATATGGTTACTTAAATATTTTGAAAAATATTTAAAAAGAAGGCGCTACGAAAGTGGGCCTTGGAGGAACGTTTATCTTCCAGCAGGATAATCACCCCAAGCACACATCAAACATTGTACGATAGTGGCTGTTATACAATGTGCGAAAACAGCTGAAAACCCCGCCACAGTCCCCGGATACCAACCCAGTCGAACATTTAAAGCGGCAAATACGTAAACATCCGATTAGAAATAAGGAACAACTGAAAAACGTCCTTCAGGAGGAATGGAATAAAATACCACCAGCTGCAACTGAAAACTTGATGAAATCAATGCCATCACGACTTAAGGCGATTGTAAAGTCTAATGGTTATCATACCAAATACTCGTACTAGGATTTGATTTTAATTATGTTTTTGATTTCACAAATTAATAATATGATGAACTGTATACTTACTTTTGAGACATGAATTTTTATAAAGTTTAATATAAAGAGCTATAATTTTGTTTCTTGTTAAAATTTTGTCATGATTTGGATTAAATATGATTTTTGTATTTCATTCATGTAAGTAAAACGCAATTTTGCTATAACTTAGGTTGTTTGAAGGAATCGATTGGGGGAAAATTGAAAACGTATCCGGTGTGTACTCACTTCTGTTACTAACTGTACATATGAGGCTGCGAGCACTTGCCACAGGAAAAATATTATAATTTGCTATGGCTGTCGAGATTTTAGAAAACGTATGTATTTACATACATACATACGAGTATATTGATGCATACAAATGTACGGTGCCGCGGCCAATCGATATGGCCAAATTTCTGAATTCACTAAATATTGGGAAATATTTTTATAAGAAATATTCCGATATGGACTATTTTCGAATGGTCGACAGTAATTTCTTCAAACTTGGATATAAAATTTTTGTCTCGTTGAGAAAAATTGACATATGGGCGAGTCAAGCGCATTCAGTGCGTTTGTTTTATGAATGAGAGCATTTTGCTCATAGAAATATGAGCAGAGAACTTATGAATGAATTTATTTTTGTTAGTGTTATAGAATATTTTGGACTTTTCAGCGCCGTTGCGACTAAAAAAACCATGACCGCTACGCTTGCCCCTATGAATGTTTTGTTTTTGTAGTCGCTAGGCTTATAATTTTAGCTTTGGAAACATACGCATGCAGAGGCATAAAGCGAATGTGTTTTGTGTGTGCTCTTTTATGTACATGCATATGTGTATACTAATAAGCATGGTTTTTCTGGGAGTCGAGAATACAAATATGTACGTACATATGATAGGGCAAGTGTGCATAGGTACATACATATATGTATGTGCATATGTAGATGAGAATTGTTTTTGCATTTGTTAGACAGGGATTCGGTCACAACAATATGCCAATACGTGAGGTAGGTCATGGTTGCTTCAGTACATTGAACTTTGGCTTAATTGCTTACATATGTACATACATATGTAATAAGAAACAGTTTAAACAGATTTTGTTACTGATCCAAATATACTTACGTTAACATACGAATATGCTTTTTTATCCTATAAAATATATATAGACGATATCATTGGTTTGTTAAAATTTTTCTCTTATTTATTTTAAATATCAATACTTGTATACAAACCATGCTTGTATACTTCCTGCAATAGGATGTGGATGAAAAATTACAGAACAGAAGTAAAGACGTATTCGGTCTATTTTATTTCCAACAAATGTATAACAATGCCCATTCTCTTTTTGTACAAAAATACTGAGATATAATTTTCCCGTTTATTTATATTTTATAAATATCAATATAATAATCAAAGAATAAACACATAAACATAGAAATTAAACACATTCAAATGGCTGCAAAATGCCGTCGGCATTTAGACAATTTCATTTTCTACCCACATTGCACAAGCGTTCATGGAAGATTTCTTATCATTATATGCACAAATATTAGAATAATTTTACAAAACACTGGTAGTAGTTTTAAGTTTACTAAAACGCTAGTAAATAAAGGAATAAACACATAAACATATAATTTCGTTTTATATCCACATTGCACATGCATTCGCAATACACTTCTTATATTTATATCAGGGTTGGGCGTTTACAACATTTTTTCGATTGTTTACACTTACATTGTAAGCAATTGTAAATAATGTTAACAATTGTAAACGTTTACCAGCATATGTCATTTCAACTTATATTGTAAACTATCAAGTCAAACAGATCGTTTGTTGAACACAGATGGTACTGTGACCTTTATCGATAACAAAATGACTGACAGGTCAGAATTCTGCACATTTATTTATTTATTCTAACTCGTCGTCTTATGTTGAAAAATGAGTGGTGCACCACCAAGGACAATTTGGAAAAATCTTAACTACAAACAAATAAATAAAAAATAGTTTAAAAAAACTAAAAAACACGCTTTTATTGCTAATCGAACTAAAAAGTAGAAAATAAATTTTAATGGCAAAGAGACCTATAATGAAGTAATAGCAAATCGAACGATCAGTCATAGTCAACTACCTCAGAACAGAATTATAACAAAAATTAAGATACAAATAGAGTAATTCAAATTAGAGTTAAAAGCGTGGGATGCATTTTGCTTCACTTTCATAACCCTCTGCACATAGGTAGTTGCCAATAGAATGATTGTAATATTTACTATATCAAGCATCCCACGCTTTTAACTCTAATTTGAATTACTCTGTGTGTATCTTAATTTTTGTTATAATTCTGTTCTGAGGTAGTTGATTATGACTGATCGTTCGATTTGCTATTACTTCATTATAGGTCTCTTTGTCATTAAAATTTATTTTCTACTTTTTAGTTCGATTAGCAATAAAAGCGTGTTTTTTAGTTTTTTTAAACTATTTTTTATTTTCTACTTTTTAGTTCGATTAGCAAAAAAGCGTGTTTTTTAGTTTCTTTAAACTATTTTTTGTTTATTTTGAATGAAAATTATTGTTATCATTGCAGTCAGTGAATAAATGATTCGATATATTCGTGTTATATTTAATTCCTTTCTTATCGACTGTGAGTCTAAAGCTATGCAGTTATCGGCCGTGATAAAGAAGTAATCGGGATTAAGAACTTATTTCGTGGAGGGAGCCTGAGAAACTGATTTACAAGAATAAAAAAAGATTTTTCATTTTACAACCAAATTCACCTTACTTTTTGCCCACAGGTAAAAAAAAGAAAATATTAATCCTGGCAATCCTAATAAGGATAATGGAAAACTTTTATAAAATTATTGCATTGTCATCGGTCCTTGATAGGTGTGCAAAATTTCAAGTCGATCAGATTTTTAGAAGCCAGTGAAAATTAAGCTCAACGATTCCGTTACATACATACATACATACATATATACAGTGAAACCTCCCTTGGGCGGACACTCACCGTCGGCTGATTTTTGTCCGGCCAAGAGAGGTGTCCGGTTATGGGAGTGGGTAGCTATTTTATGAAGTTTTGAATTTTTAACTAATTACATGCTTACCAATTGCTCATTTAAATAAAATATATTCATTAGATTGCTCACACAAGATTTGTGTTTATTGATTCCAAAATTCATACATATGCATACATATCTCATATAAAGTAATAACAAAAATAAAAATAAATATTTCACTTAGAACAAAGCATTTTTGTTTGATTATTTAAAAAACTGGGAAATTGTCGATTGACGTAAATTTTGTTGTTTATTTACAAGGAAAATATTTTGCACATGGCTCTCTAATTCTTGCAGCAATTCAAAAGCAACCAGATCTTCGCTGCAAAATCTTTTCAAATTTGAAATAGCCCCCAAAGCAGTTTCGTTTGAGTTAATTGGGTAAGCTTCTTCGTGAACGCTCACAGTATCAGTATTATCAATCGTTTCAAAACTTTCAGCCATTACAACGTCCAGCTCTAACTCAGAGCTCTCGGTCCATACATTATTATCAATTGCTACGAAGTCATCGCAACTTGAGTGACTAGACTCTCCAAGGGTTTTTGATAATTCCCAAATAGAAGCAATCGTTGCTAACAGCAAATCATCTTCGGGCTCGAATTCATCTGGAACATTTTTATTTTTGTCAAAACCTGCTTTCTGGAAGCAATTTTTCACGGTTTCCGGTTGAACCTTCGCCCATGATTCTTTTATAAAATGTATTGCTTCTAAAACATTTATATTTTTGTTTGGCGAACCTGCCTCCATGCTAACCAAGATATTTTTTACTTGAAACTTTCGATAATGAATTTTAAAATTTTGGATAATTCCTTGATCCAAAGGTTGGCAAACTGACGTCGCGTTACTGGGAAGAAAAATTACCTTAACATTTTTCAAACTCATATCACGTGCATGAGATGCCGCATTGTCAAGAAATAATAGTACTTTTCTATTTTGCAACTCCATTTTTTTGTTAAAATCTGTCAACCACTGTGACTTCACCTCACGGGTCATCCATGCCTTCTTATTTGAATACCAATGTACTGGCAGTTTTTTAATATCAATTGATGCAAACGCTCTCGGCCGTGCAGCTTTCCCAATAACAAGTGGTGTTTCTTTCTCTCCTTCCATATTAGCACAAAATATGACAGTCAGACGCTCTTTCGAAAGTTTGCCTCCTCGACATTCATCATTTTTTAGAGCCAACGTTTTGTTTGGCAAAGCTCTAAAGAAAAGGCCTGTCTCATCAGCGTTATAAATATCCCTGGGGCCATATCCAATTAGCATTGATGGTAGTTTTTCCAAAAATTGCTTGACATCTTGCATATCAACAGCAGCACTTTCACCACAAATGTACCGAAAAGTTATGTTATGTCTGGTTCGCCATTTTGGTAACCAGCCATTAGAGGCCACAAAATTATTGACACCCTGTTTTAAAGCGATATCTCTAGCCTTTTCCTGAATTATTGGCCCGATTATTGGAACATTTTGGCTTCGGGCCCTACAAAACCACTCGTAACACATCTCGTCAATTTTTTTCCACCTACTTTCATAGAGGACCTTTTGCTTTGAATATTGTTTCCATCCATCCATTTCGCTCGGATATCTTCTTTATTTTTAACGATGTGCGCAGCCTGGGTTTTTCCAATTTTGAACCTTAAAACAGATAATATAAGGATTCTGTACATAATTAAGTCGATTTTCTTTTTCATTGAAAACTGTTTTTACCTTCCGAATATAAATTAGAACTATGTTTTTTTTTAGTAAAACTTACTTTTTGGCTAATGCTCGTGCGGACATATTGTTTTCCTCACTAGCGATTATGATTGCAATTTTTTCTTTCAAACTCACATTCGACCGCGACATGGTTTTACGTTTTTTCACTTTCACTGAACACACTTAACTGAGCAAACCAAACTAAGCATGCGCTTTAAAATTTTTTCAACAAACACGGGAGTCCCCTTTTTTTATTTACTCATATCGTATGTGTGTCAGTATACATAATTGTAACGAACGTTTTGCATTATGTGTGTAAAGTTTTGTCCGCTCAAGGGGAGTTCGCGTCCGCTCAAGAGAGGTCTTTTTCTGATTTATTATGAAATGAAATCTCTTTGTCCGTTGACAAGAGGTTCGCGTCCGCTTAATAGAGGTTTTTAGTCTAATTTTATGACAAATCACTGTCCGCGTCCGGCCAAGAGAGTGTCCGGATAAGAGAGGGGCATTTGTTCTGAAAAATGCACTTAAAACTTGGTGCATGAAAAAATGTCCGCCCAAGGGAGGTGTCCGGTTATTAGAGGTGTCCGTTACGAGAGGTTTCTCTGTACATACATACATACATACATACATACATACATACAACCCGACCTAATAAAAGTGTGTTAAAAAAAGATTTTTCATTTTACAACCAAATTCACCTTACTTTTTGCCCACAGGTAAAAAAAGAAAATATTAATCCTGGCAATCCTAATAAGGATAATGGAAAACTTTTATCAAATTATTGCATTGTCATCGGTCCTTGATAGGTGTGCAAAATTTCAAGTCGATCAGATTTTTAGAAGCCAGTGAAAATTAAACTCAAAGATTCCGTTACATGCATACATACATACATACATACATACATACATACATACATACATACATACATAACTACATACACACATCCATACATACATACATACATACATACATACATACAACCCGACCTAATAAAAGTGTGTTAAAAAAGATTTTCCATTTTACAACCAAATTCACCTTACTTTTTGCCCACAGGTAAAAAAAGAAAATATTAATCCTGGCAATCCTAATGAGGATAATGGAAAACTTTTATCAAATTATTGCATTGTCATCGGTCCTTGATAGGTGTGCAAAATTTCAAGTCGATCAGATTTTTAGAAGCCAGTGAAAATTAAGCTCAAAGATTCCGTTACATGCATACATACATACATACATACATACAACCCGACCTAATAAAAGTGTGTTAAAAGAGATTTTTCATTTTACAACCAAATTCACCTTACTTTTTGCCCACAGGTAAAAAAAGAAAATATTAATCCTGGCAATCCTAATAAGGATAATGGAAAACTTTTATCAAATTATTGCATTGTCATCGGTCCTTGATAGGTGTGCAAAATTTCAAGTCGATCAGATTTTTAGAAGCCAGTGAAAATTAAGCTCAAAGATTCCGTTACATGCATACATACATACATACCTACATACAACCCGACCTAATAAAAGTGTGTTAAAAATGGCAGAAAATACTTAGCCCAGTGTTTGTTTTGTGGCCAAACATTGACAAACATTGCAACAGATCGACTGGTATAGCATAGGTAAGTGTAATTATATTAAAATCTTATACGCGCGTACAGTGAACAACCTATCACTTTTAGAAAACGATGCTCACAGAAAAAGAATACTGATGAAACTATAATTCTAGAAGTGGACGAAATCGACACCAGCGCAATGGGATTAAATGATTCCGCATATTCAGTAATGGACGTGTCAGCAAGTAGCACCCTTATTGATGCAGATAATATTTTATTTGATATCATATCATCAGAATCGCAGCCTTCAACAACTCCAACAACACCTTCATCAAGGTCCTAAAGTAATGCGATATGTTTTAAAGAACCTTGTGAAAAGCAGAAAAAGAAAAAACAAAGTGGCATTAAAAGTTATATGGACAATATGACTGCGAAGAATGAGGACGAAATCAATTCGCTGCTCTCAAGGTTCTTTTACGGCTGCAACATATCGTTTAATACGGTTGATTCTGTGCATTTCAGGGCTGTTGTGGTCAAGCTCAGGCCTGCTATGAGCCTAAAATGCCTGGCAGAAAAGCACTTTCAACCACTCTGCTAGACAAGGAGTATAACAAACAAATACAATCCACAAAAAATGATGTTGAGCGCAATTCAGTGCTATTGATTGATGGGTGGAAGAACACGGCAAGTAATTCAAATCCTGATAAAACTGCAAATGTAACGGATTTCCTTTTTAATACTATAAGTGGAGAAGCTTTGCAGGCGCTTGACCTATTTCTGAACAGAAGATCCTACTTCAGCGTATTACAGTCAAAAAACTCGAGGGAAGATGCCCGTTTTATATTGGAGAATGGCATCGCTAAAATATCCACATATGGCAGAAACAGCTTTGAAATTATTCAATATACCCGCCTCTTCAGCGCAAATTGAACGCTTATTTTCGAATTGGAATTTTATTCATTCAGATTTGAGGAACAGACTCTCGTTTGCAAGGTCCAAAAAGCTACTTTTTATTTATTATCAAATGAAAATTGACCAAATCAATGAAGAATCGGACAGTAAAAATTAATAAAAATATTAAAGTACTAAATATTAAAGCGTATTTTTTTATTATTTTTATTACAAGCTTGGAAAACTGTTTGAAAAATAGTGAAAATGCTTAATTTGTAGTAGATTGTTTCTGACTCATAAAAAAAAGCAAAAAAAAAAATGAATTGTTTACAAAAATGAATTGTTTACGTAAACAATTAGCTTGTAAACAATTACATTGTTTACATGTAAACAATTGCTGTAAACAATGTAAACAGTTTACAGGCCCAACCCTGATTTATATACACAAATATTAGAATAATATACCAAAACACTGGCAGGTTCTGTGCAAAATTTTAAGCTTACTAAACGCAATTTCGTTTGGCATAGAAAAGCACAGAAACATAGAAATGCGGTCGGGCATTAGTCAATTTGATTTTCTATAGAGGCAAAAGCAAACTTTGCAGAGCCAACATAGTAAAGAGAGAATTCTCTGTACACGGTAGGCAGGAAGCATCGATAGGTTGCACAAAAATGTCGACAAAAACTGCAAGCTGGGTTGTATTTGTTGATGATTATAGGTGCAAAATCCGTTGGAATTGAAATCCCACCTGCTCCTTTTCAAAAGTTATTCATATTTTTATATTTCAGGTTGGGACAATTTGGAATAAATATCAAAAGTTATTTTCTAAATAGATATGTAAAAGTGTTGTATACTCAATACATGGTATATAATACGTATATCAATATTATGTAGCTATATTATATATAATAGTTACGATAAATACCGCTAGGTGGCAGAGAGCAGTCGAGTGCTTCCCGCCAGTGTTGCCAGTCTATTACAATTGTAATAGATCTATTACATTTGTTCTCAGTTTATTACGCTATTACACTTCATATGAAATCTATTACAATTTCCAATTCTAAGAGGAAACAGGAAAAAAAATTTTCATGTTTTAAATTACAATTTCAGCCAAATTTTGAAAAAAATGTTTTATAAAAGACGTATTGGGAAACCTTCTTTATCCATCGCTGCTTATGTATGTCAGTCCCATTGTTAACGAGAGAGGGCGAGCAGCAGCCATAAAAGTAAACATGATGTATACTAAAAGGACATATGTATGTCTGGAGATATTTTTGTTTCATTCGCCCTTTTGACAATAATTTCTCCGCTACTGCACATCGCCAATTTTGAATATGTATAACAACTTGCAACGTGCGCATTGGCCATAAAGGCTTAAAATATTAAACCCGCTAATGTTGGAAGAATATATGTTAATTAGTGATATCCTGTGTTACTGACTGTGTTATGATGTTTATTTGACTCTGCCTTTCTGAATGAGCTTTACTGCTTTGTTAGAAGTTTATTCAGTTCGAGAATTGTCACTGTGATGAGCATGTCAGTGTGATAGTGAGTGTTTTGTTTTCGTTTTAGTCAATGAAATCCTGTTGATACATCAGTATGGAAAGGTGACTGTTTCTGAACATTTCCTCACGTGAAATAATTGCGGATTATTTTTTTAATGGACCATGAACAAGAATTTAATATAAAATAATATATACATGTATGTATAAGAAATAATCCGTATTTTGTCTTGCAGATTTATTATTAAACGAAAATTAGACTTCTGTTAGGTGTTTGGCCGAGCTCCTTTTCCTATTTGTGGTGTGAGTCTTGATGTTGTTCCACAAATGGAGGGACCTACAGTTTCAAGCCGACTCCGAACGGCAGATATTTTTGATGAGGAGCTTTTTCATGGCTGAAATACACTCGGAGGTTTGCCATTGTCCGCCGCTATTAGAAAAATGGCGACCGCTATTAGAAAAATGTTTTTTTTTTTAATTTTGCTTAGACTCCTATTACGGAGTACAGCAATCTATTACTTTTTTGATCATCGCTTTAGTACGCTGCTGCGATTGGTTCTGGCAACACTGCTTCCCGCAATAAAAAAGTACAGTTTAAACTATTAATATTAGAGTTTTCTGGCAAATGTATTTTCTAGTTTTAGAAATTCTTATATGAGAAGATTAATTAATAATGAATAGTCAGCTGAATAGTCGGATGAATAGTCAGCATCCGCTTTATAAATGCGATCATGAAGAAAATCACACAAAAGTATGCGCTCTTTGTGGGAAAAAAATTATTTTCCAAAATAAACCTTCCCATCATTTCTTGCTATCTGAAAAACATATTGAAGTTATAAAAAAGCACATTAATGGTGAATTTAATATTTATAATAGTAAATTCCCAAAAAGTTTATGTAGCTCTTGCCGACTAACTGTAAATGAATATTGAAATGATATTTTCAAAAGACCTTGTCCAACTATGCCCAATTACGAGGATCTTAAATTATCAAAAGAAACAAGAACGCTGGGCTGTAATTGTTACATCTGTCTAACAGCACGAGTTACGAGTCATAAGAAACAAAAAAAAGGTAGAGGTCAAATTAGGGATTTCTCTACAAACATTGACGTAAATAAGTGTTTTGATGATACTTCGCAACAAAAAGATTTACTTTCTAAAAATGAGGCAAAGGCAACTAAACCGAGAACTTCTACTGAGTTATGTAACAGTTGTTTTCAACAAATAGGTAAAGGCATATCACATTCTTGCAGAGGTCCTTCTACTTCTAATGCTCGTAAGAATGTTTTGAATATAGTACAAAAGTTACCCGAGAAACAGCAGAACCAAATAATAACTAAAATTTTGAAAAAAAAAAAATATCAAACAATGATAACGAAGATAAAGATGAGCTCGTGTTAAATACTCTGGGATCGAAGGTTCGGGTAACTGTTAATAAAAAAAAAGAAAAAGAATTAAGATTTTCTGCCGAAAGATTAGACAATTTCCAAGCTAATACTGGATCGTCTACAAATGATATGAAAAAATTGACTAACTTCATTCGTAGTTCTGCTGGTAGAAACTCAGTTCCCAAGAATTACAATCAACATTTGTATGAAAAATCTAATATCCTGGAACACATTTATAAAGAAGGTTTCTACGAATTCGAAACAGGTATTAAACAGAGACCAGTTGTGTATGCTACTGCATCAGAACTCGTAGACTTTGTCTTTGAAAATCGAAACATTGAACATATTGAACAATCAAAAATAAAAGTAATGGCAGATGGAGGACAAGATTTCTTCAAAGTTTCTCTTTCAATATCAATTCCAGAAGACGACTTGAAAGAAAATGACTTGGATAAAAGTAAAAATGTTTCAACTTACTCTACTGGTGGAAGTATGGCAAATAAACGTAAGTTGACTAGTGTATTTAAATTGCTTTTATTAGGCATAGTGCCTCGGATTAAAGAGACCTATGATAATTTTAAAATTTTGGTTGAATTGACGAAACTCAATGAGATACCATTTAAATTTGTTGGAGATTTAAAGCTCGTTCTATTGGTCAATGGGCAGCAAACTGAAACGGCTTTCTACCCTTGCCCTTATTGCTTCGTCACATTAAATGAATTAAAAAGTTATAATAAAATGATTGAGGAAAATTATATAAGCAGTGATGACAAAAATCTTGATTTAAAGACCTACAAGCATTTAAAAGATGACTACTTTAAATTCAAGAGCTTGGGTAATGACAAAAAAAGTCTAAAGAATGTCGCAGTACAGTAAATCACCCTTTATTCATTGAATACGGCACTACTGAAGATGATAACTTGTACGTACTTCAGAAGTGCATTCCTCCTGAACTACACCTATTACAAGGGTTTGTCAACCATCTTTTCTGGGACGGTATAGTTAAAATTGAGGAAATTGGAAAATATAGAGCGTTATTGTGGCCGAATAAATTAGGTATATCTCATAAGAGCTATCAAGGAGATATGTTTGAAGGCAATCAATGTCGAAAATTACTTAAAGAGGCCGATAAATTGCAGGATCCTGAAATTTACGAGCTTGCAGGACCATTTCGTTTACAGCCTTATATTGCTGCATTTAAAGCTATGAATAAAATTGTTGAAAAGTGCTTTGCTGCCAAAAAAGCTTATCTTACTGACTTTAACAAAAATTTAAAAGAACTCCGTGAAGCCTTAAAAAGTACTGAAATTTCTCAAACACTAAAAATTCATATTATCCTGGAGCATTTGGAGGAAGCAATCATATTCTTGAATAATGATGGCTTAGGTTTATGGTCCGAGCAGGCTGGAGAGTCAGTTCATTGCGAGTTCAATAAATATTGGAATAGATTTAAAATAAATTTGCTAGATGAACCATCTTTTATAAGTCGCTTAAAGAAAGCTGTCGTTACATATTCATCACAGCATGTTTAAATTTACAAACTTAAGTTCACAAATTCTAAATAATATATACAGAAATAGTAACGCATCTTAATATCTAAAAATAAAAAAATAAAAAAAAATCTAAAAAAACAAAAAAACTGAAAAAACATAAAAAAAATAGAAAAAAAGGTACAAAGTAAGTTACCTCCACGTGGTGTACCTTGGAAACGATTAAAATCGGCTAAAAACTTACGTAAGATTATTTATTATTCTCTTGCATAATACAAATTCAAACGAGATTATACTTTTGATATTGATTCCAAATTGTCCCAACCTGAAATATAAAAATATGAATAACTTTTGAAAAGGAGCAGGTGGGATTTCAATTCCAACGGATTTTGCACCTATAATCATCAACAAATACAACCCAGCTTGCAGTTTTTGTCGACATTTTTGTGCAACCTATCGATGCTTCCTGCCTACCGTGTGTAATCAGCTCTGCTAAAAACTTCCCCGCTGTCGAGTTGGGCGAGGTGAAAAAGTTTTCGCGGGTAGACTTCATTTTTGACAATTCACACTATTCGTAGCTCGTGAGACTTATCTATACATTAACGTTCTCTGACCGTAGCAGCCATGATTTTAGTTGCCATGGCGCTGAACAGTTTCAACTATTGTACAGCACAACAAAAACCAATTCATTGATAAGTACGAGCTCATATTTCTATGAGCAAAGTATTTTCATTCATAAAACGAAGCCAACCATATGCCAATTTTTCTCAACGATGACAAAAATTTACTTCTAAGAAGAAATCAAAACAAAATAATCAATACTGGAATATTTCTTACAGAAATGTTTGCCAATATTTGTTGAATCGTGAATTTTTGTCAAGTCGAATGGTCGCGGCTCCGTATATGCATATGTTTGCACCCCTATACAATGTATGTAAATATGTCTTCTAAATGCTCGACAGCAGCAGCCTATGAATGATGTGTCTATGAATGTGCGCTGGATTTCTTGAGACGTTTTATCCTAATATTTTTTGCTGTTGTAAGAATACATACATACACACAGGCATATGTATAAGCGCATATGTATATAAATTCACATATTTAAATTTGCATGTGCCATCTTCCTGTGTACCTGGTAATGAAACGTTTTTTATAGAGGATTCTGATTTGGTTGAAGGGAATTCAACAAAGTTTTACAGAGCACCATACATACAGGAAAAATTTCAAATATGGTCATATTAAAAAGCTACCTAAAATTCTTTGCTTCTAATCACCAACAAATTCTAATCCACTGATGCTAAATTTTCATAATTCAGGCTATTGCTCTCAACTTTTGTTGAAAAAATATGTTTGTGGTGATTAGTCTTCGTGGGACGAGTGTAAATATGTAACCAAAGGAAAGCAGCTGTTTTCAACGAGCAGCGGAAAGGGACTACGATACGTTGGTGAGTGTGAGTACTATTGATTTCAAAATGCATAAGTTCCGTTTTTTAAATGTAGAGCTGTTTTGCTGCTTGCAAAGTATATAGCATTGTCATCCCACTCTTGTATTTTATTTTAGGAGTAGAAATTTTATTTAGAACAGTTAACAAAGAAACGGGCTTGGCTGTTTAGTCCATAGATGACTAGATGGGAAACTCTTTTTCTCGTGAGAGCGCTGAAAAATGTGCATTTTTTATAACATTTGCCAATATTGCCACACCGGTAGAAACATGAATTGGGTATTTTTTTAACAAAAATTGGGAATTTTTAGTTTCCACACCACCATTGAAGTTAGTATTTAGTGTGCGGTTGCCCAATAGTCTATTACTCGTAAACACCTACATATACTAAAAATAAGCACAATCCGTATGAAATATGTACATAAATAAGCAAAAAATTTAAAAATTTATCTGTTAATGAAAGTATTTAAAACGGATATACATAAGTAATTTAATAATAATAATGCTATGAACCCGAAACACATAAGTTATAATTAAAAACATGACTTATTGCGATTTTTTAATATAACACAGAAAGTGGGTAACAAAAAAAAAAATTCTCAAACAACGAACAGAATAAGTTAAAGCAGATTACCTTTAATTTTTGTAAAATATCTCAAACACAAATTCAATTCCCTTACCTACGCTTTTCAACCATAAAATATTTACACCAAAATATTTAAACCAACACACAGTTTTCAATAAAATTACATTATGTACATAAGACTAATTAAAAGTAGAAGTCGAAAAGGATATAACGAGCTTTGGATTCTACAAACTCACAATTATTACATTTCAATTGAATTAATTTTAAGACATATAATTATAAACATTTCAACACGTTATTTCTCCATTAAGCAAAAACGAACTGTTTTCGTCAGTTATTTTTGGCGCGTTTCTTCTGGCAGTCTGCCATTTCGCCTATCAGCCGAAATCCCATAATGTGTGAGTGCTGCCAAGTTTTGACACGTCCTCATGGGCGCGCTCTCTCTCAAAATGAAAAAGTTTCCCATCTTATTATCTATGGTTTAGTCGGCAACGGTTGTTGCGTTGAGACATTCACATTTTGACGTTGCGTGTGAACATAAACTATTTGTTTTATTTTTATGCTCTCATTTGGAGAACGGCATAGGGGATGGGAGCGAATAGACGCCCGACGAGTAGTGTGAAAGTTTCTACACAAGTATTTGTTGTTAGAGCTAAGCAAAAAACTCAAATCGGATTGCAAAATCCGGTCACGTCGAATGCACACGGTCTTGGATTTTAGCTTGAGTAGTAGAACTTAACTAATTTGTAAGTTTAGCTGTAAAATATTAAGCAACCAATAGAGACCGGTCTCTTCCGGAACTATTTTTTTGTTAACCACCGTAGCCGAAAAGTTCAACTGGCGCCTAACGTGGGGCCCAGTCGCGAGTGCAAAGACGAAGGATGTAAGAGAAGGAGAATTCGAAGAACACACTCGAGCTTGACTTGTTTACAGTAGCACAGAAAACAAACTATGTGACATATCACGCTGAAATTTGCCATGTAAGCTTATAACAATCCTGAAAAAAAACCGTTGGTTGGCAACCCTTAACCCAACTGAAAGTGAATCCATCAGTGAATTTTTTATGTGAAAAATTACCTGAGTATAAAGTGGCAAAAAAATATAAATTTGTGCAAACCCGATTAAAGAAAATTTTCTTAATCGGTGGTGTATAAAATAACATACAAATAGTGTGCAATAAAAGTAAATTCTCCTTATTAAAAATTTGGCGCTCAAAGCTTGAGCAAAGTGAAAAATAAAACAATAACAAAAACATCAAACAAAGGCGTCAAAACAATAAACCAAAAATCGAACCCAGCCAGCTACAATAAGCTCGGCCTAAAAATATGCAAGCTTTTTGTGCCTCTGCATAAATCAAATTTCCTCAGTGTTGCCAACTGACATTTCCTAAAACACATTAATTTCTTAAAACACCAAAACAAAAAAAAAAAAAAAAAAAAAAAAAAATGAGCGTGAATAACGCTCAAACTCTAAGGCGAGAGCCTCAAACAAAAACAAAAGTGAATAATGCATATTTCACATATTCACACGCACCAAGAAAGAAAAGTCCAGGATTTGACTTAATCACAGCCGAAGTGCTAAAGAACTTATCCTACAAAGCGCTAATCAAACTCACTTTAATAATGAATG
Source organism: Anastrepha obliqua (assembly GCF_027943255.1). Classification (NCBI taxonomy): domain Eukaryota; kingdom Metazoa; phylum Arthropoda; class Insecta; order Diptera; family Tephritidae; genus Anastrepha; species Anastrepha obliqua. The sequence continues at coordinate 38,986,606 of NC_072897.1, read as the reverse complement.
CATGCATTGAATTTAAATACATACCAATGCACTGGAAAATTTCTGAAATTAAAATGATCCCAAAGCCAGGGAAAAATCCCAACGAAGTCACATCTTACCGCCCAATAGCATTACTCCCAGCCATCGGAAAGCTATTTGAAAAACTATTTTCCAAACGATTAAAGGATATAATTTCTAATAAACAATTAATACCATCTCACCAATTTGGATTTCGAGAAAAACATTCAACGATAGATCAGATACATCGTATAGTACACATCATAGAAGAGGCCATTGAAAACAATCAATTGTGTTCAGCAATATTCCTTGATATCGCACAGGCGTTTGATAAAGTGTGGCACGAAGGTCTAATCCGTAAGCTCAGAGCGATGCTCCCATATCAATATACTTTGCTATTGGAATCATATCTCACAGACAGATATTTTAGAGTGAAACAAAGACAAGCATACTCAAACATTAAAAAAATTGAAGCTGGTGTACCACAAGGCAGCATTCTTGGGCCAGTACTGTATTTGCTCTATACTGCAGATCTACCTGTTTCAAATACAAGTAAGGTAGCCACTTTTGCTGATGACACGTATATCTTAGCCTATGGAAATAACGCAAATGAATCAACTAGAAAGTTACAGGCATCGATAGACGAAGTTGTCGCATGGACTGAAAACTGGAGAATCAAACTAAATGAAAGCAAGTCTGTTCACGTAGACTTTACAAACAAGAAAATAGCCTATAACCCAGTGAAAATATCATCTGCTACTGTTCCATATAGTAATACAGCAAAATACTTGGGTATGACTTTGGATGCAAAGCTCAAATGGAAAGAACATGTCAAAATTAAAGCAACTGAAATCAACTTAAAAATTAAAAAAATGAAATGGTTAATTGGCAGAAAGTCTACATTGTCAATACAGAATAAATTATTAATATACAACCAAGTAGTTAAGCCGGTATGGACATACGGCATTCAATTATGGGGATGTACCACTAAATCAAACATTGAAGCTGTACAATGCCTGCAGAATAAGATTCTCAGAGACATGGTCAGCGCACCTTGGTATGTGCGAAATCACGACCTGCACAAGGATCAGTCGGTGAAAAAAGTCGCTGATATAATCCAAATTCTTGCAAGCAACCATGAAACCAGGCTGAAAGAGCACATAAACCCGGAGGCCGCAGAGCTTACCAAAACAGTCTGCACAAGAAGACTTCGAAGAACTAAGCCACGAGATTTAGTCGCCAACGCTGTATAATTGTTTGTAAAATATTTATAATTGTTTTTAAATTTCAATGTTAAGGATAGAATAATGTTACTTGTTAGCTTATGCTAGGCGTAATACCATGAAATGTATACAAATTTTATAACGTTTCAATAAAAAAAAAAAAAAAAAAAAACACGCACCAAGCCACACCCAAGGTAACAGTTGCCTTAACGCGCCTGATAGAGATATCAATATCAATACTCCCTGGAGTGCCCAGTGCGCATCACCATCAACTTTGTTAACAATACCAAGCCAACAGGTCGCTCTCTCCACTCTTCCTCCCACAATGACATCAACAACCAACACAACAACAACAGCAAACACAGCAGCTACAACATCAGTATGTTCCCTGGCACATCTGATTTCCTCTTCGGCAGTAACTTCAAAAACTTCCACAACATCGCAAGTACAAAATATTTACACCATTAGCCCCAAAGAACCAAATAAGCAAGAAAACCTAAAACGACACCGTGACGGACAGTCCCCAAACAACTCTAACGAACAGATGAACACTAATAAAAAACATAAAAACAAAACTCAAAACACTGCACAAAAGACACTCAAAGAGTACTGGCTGGACAAGCCTAATTCAAGCAACCGTTTTGAGTTGCTAGCACAAGAAACTGAAACGAATGAACTACATACTGACAGTGGGACAGAACTGAAAACAAAACCACAAATCCAAACAGAACAACGCAAACTTAAACCACCACCCATCTATGTGCAAAACGTTGAAAATGTACATGCATTAACAACAACCATTAAATCACTAACTGATACAAAATACGAACTTAAAGCACTCTCAACAAATGGAATTAAAATCCAACCACAAGAAAGCATTCACTACACAAACATTCTGAAACTATTAAAAGATAAAGAAACAAAATTCTACACATTTAGACCTAAAGACCAACGAGGCTTCAAAGTAATACTTCGCAACGTTCATCATGCAACTGATAAAAACGAAATCATAATGGAACTAGCAGAACTTGGTCATGAAGTGCTAAACATACACAACATTCAACGCAGTAACACAAAACAACCTCTCCCGCTTTTCGCTATAGAACTAAAGCAGCAAGACAATAACAAGGAAATCTACAAAATAGTAACCCTTCTACACTGCAGAGTCACGTTTGAGCCACCTCACCAAAAGCGGACAATCCCCCAATGCACAAACTGCCAAAAATATGGCCACACGAAGAATTATTGCACAAAAGACCCAGTATGTGTAAAATGTGCTGGTAAACATAACACCCTTAACTGCAAAATAAATCACTCCTCCAACAAAAATTAAATTAAATGTGCCCTATGCGGCGAAAATCACACCGCAAATTATAAAGGATGCATGGTCTACAAAGCCCTACAAATACAAAAATTCCCCTCCCTCCGTAAAAAAGAACTACCAGCAACGCCAACGCCACCCACAGATCAGTATCAGAACTCTGGCACAAATAAACAAATAATCCCAGAAATATCGTACGCAGAAGCACTTACCAAAAATATGCCTTCATCAGCGAGCCATAAACAGCATTCTCCCACAACTAGCACTTACCCGACGCAACAACAAGACGACTTACAAGAATTGAAACAAATGATGAAACAACTAGTTGCTCAAATGACCAACATGATGAATATCATAACCTTGCTTGTAACTAAACTTGATAAACAATAAATTAATAATCGCTATCTGGAATGCTAACGGACTATACCGCCACTTACTAGAATTGAAAATATTTTTAACAGACAATGCAATTGATATCATGCTCATTTCCGAAACCCATGCCACTGAGAAGACCTATGTAAACATACCAAATTTCGATATTTATTATACAAATCACCCTGACAACAAAGCTCATGGAGGCACAGCCATCATAATAAAAAGAGCAATAAAATGCGTAGAAATGGATGGCTACAAAGCAGAACATATACAGGCGACTACAGTCTGCATCAACACTTTGACTGGTCCAATAAATATATCAGCTGTTTATTGTCCACCCAAGTATAATAATACAACACACCAATACCTTGATTATCTTAAATCAGTTAGAAATCGATACCTAGCAGGGGGAGACTACAATGCTAAGCACGTAACATGGGCATCTAGGATAACTACCACGAAAGGAAGACACCTATATGAGGCCATTAAGGCAAATAACAACAGCATATTAAGCACAGGAGAACCGACGTATTGGCCAACTGACAATAAAAAACTTCCTGACTTAATCGACTTCTGTATTACGAAAAACCTAACTCACGAAAACATTGCAATAAAATCATGCCTTGACTTATCATCAGACCACTCACCATTAATAATAACGCTCCAGGATAGACCTGTTAGAAAAACCATCACTTCGCTATATAACCATAAGACAAACTGGAATATATTTCGTGATGTCATAAAAGAAAACATGGAAACTCGAGTCTCTTTGAAATCCTCCTCCGAACTAGACAATGCAATCGTATACTTAAACGATAACATAATAAAAGCAGTAACACAATCGACACCAATATTAGACACCTTAATAACAAAGAAAATCCCTGCTTTTATTTTAGACAAAATCAAACAAAAACGCAAACTCAGGAAAGACTGGCAACGCTCCAAACACCCAGCCGATAAAGCTAAACTAAACAAATCATCAAACGAACTCAAAAAAATTCTCGAAGAACATAATGACAACCAACTGAAGAAGTACCTTAGCAGCCTCGAAACAACTACAGCTACCAACTATTCCCTATGGAAAGCAACTAAAAAACTCACTAAAACAATCATACACAAGCCTCCAATAAAAACAAACTCCAACACATGGGCTAGAACAAGCAAAGAAAAGGCTGAAACATTAGCTGACCACTTTAAAACAATATTTACAAATAGCATGGATAATAAAGACATTAATCTGCCGAACACAATTGAGAATGCAGTCCACACAATACAAAATACGACAAAAGAAGAAATCAAATATAAAGACAAAAAAACACCGGGATATGACCAAATAAATGGGAAAATACTAAAGGAACTACCCGATACTATAATAAAATACATACGAGACCTCTTCAACGGAATAATTAGGTTACAATACTTCCCAAAAGCATGGAAAGTTGCACAAGTTATAGCGATCCCCAAGCCAAACAAGAACGCCACTGTTGCTAGCTCGTACAGACCAATTAGCTTGCTGCCCATCCTCTCCAAATTGTTTGAAAAAATACTGCTTGACAGAATTGCCCCGATTCTACAACAAAAAGACGCTATCCCCTCACACCAGTTCGGTTTCCGAAAACAACACTCAACTGTGCAAGAGATTCACAGAGTAGTCAACAAAATTACAGACGACTTCGATAAGAAGAAATATTGCATTGCCGTGTATTTGGACATCGCGAAAGCTTTTGATAGAGTATGGCACAAAGGACTTCTATATAAACTAAAAACCATTTTACCACTTAACATATTTAATATCCTTAAAAGCTACATGACTGATAGACACTTCTTCATAAAATATGACGATGAGTGCTCTGTTATCTTGACGGCGACTGCTGGAGTACCTCAAGGAAGCGTACTGGGCCCCATACTATACTTAGTATACACAGCAGATATACCAACGCCAACTACTCGAGGATCAATGATAGCTACATTTGCAGACGACACAGTTTTAATGTCAGCTAACCACAATGAAGAAGCAGCAACAAAAACACTGCAAGATACGCTATCAGCAACAACAAAATGGTTTGAAAAATGGGGCATTGAGGCCAATAAAGACAAAACACAACATGTAATATACACGAAGAGAAAATCTGCAAGATATCCAATCCAAATTGACGGGGAAGACATAAAAATACACTCAAGTGCAAAATACTTAGGCATAACGATTGACTCAAAACTCACATGGAAAAAACACATACTAAACAAGAGAAACGAGATGAAAAACAAATTCCCACAACTCTACTGGCTACTAGGAAAACAATCAACCCTAAGCTTACTTAATAAACAAATAATATACAAATCAATAATCAGACCGACATGGACCTACGGACTAGAAATTTGGGGGACTGCCAGTAAATCAAACCTACAAATCATTCAGAGAAGTCAATCTAAGATGCTAAGGACCATCACAAACGCAAATTGGTATAGAAAAAATGACGATATTCACCGCGACCTCGGCATAGACACTGTCACTGAAGCAGTAAAAAGAAGCAGCAGTAAGCACATCTTGCGACTATTAGAGCACAAAAACCATGAGATGAGACTGATACCGGAAATGGAACTTAAACCAAGAAGACTAAAGCGCAAAACACCCACAGATCTTGCCCGTACTGTGATATAAAATAAAATATAATAATATAATACAAAATTATAGAAAGCTATGTACTAGTAAAATTGTAACTACAGATCGTAATTTATAATGGAAATAAAAAAAAAACAAAAAAAAAAAAAAAAATTTATTTTTGCCATATGTCATCCGCGGACCGTTGTATTGATAACGTCTCGTTCATATTTGAGCAGAAGTTATATATAGAAATTCAGCCGTTTTTCGCGTTGTGATGAACTTTACGGAGAATGGCTCAACCGATTTTAACCAAACTTTGCCACATTGAAGAGACACATGTGGAGAAGGTTTGTGTTTTGAAATTTTAAGAATCGGATACCAGGGTCTCGAGAAATAGGCCAAAACGTGGACCCGGGTAACCCCAGAATGTGTTTGTACAATATGGGTTTATGATTTCTATAGTATAGAGTATTTTTCATACCGTTCCGTGACTAGCGTCTCGAGATATAGGCCAAAACGTGGACCCGGGTAACCCTAGGATGTGTATGTACAATATGGGTATCAAATGGAAGCTGTGGTGAATGCTTTTGTTCAGAGTATTTTTCATGCCGCTCCGTGACTAGGGTCTCGAGATAGAGACCAAAACGTGGAGCCTAGAATGTGTTTGTACAATATGGATATCAAATTGAAGCTGTTGGTGAATGCCTTAGTACAGAGTATTTTTCATGCCGCTACGTGACTGGGGTCTCGAGATATAGGTCAAAACGTGGACCCGGGTAACCTTTGGTTGTGTATGTACAATATGGGTATCAAATGAAAGCTGTTGATAAGTGCTTTAATACGGGGTAATTTTCATACCTATTGATGACTAGGGTCTCGAAATATATGCCAAAACGTGGACCCGCCGTGTCTTTGCACCGAATTAAACCAAACTTACACACATTGTTAAGTAAGTATTGAAAATGGGTTTCGTAAAGTTTGGTTGTAATTCGAAACACCGGCATCGCGTACAGCGTTCTTCTGAACCAGCCATAATGTCGTTTACTTTTTTAACGCTTGGAGCGGAACTGAACTGTCAAATTGACAGTGTGAGTTGCAATGTGTCAATATATCTTTCTGATTTGGACTCCATAAGGAGAAGACGTAAGTGCAAAGTGTAAACATTTTTTGTGAATTTTTTTGGAGTGGATTTTGGAACAATGAATAATTTCTTACGAAATTTGAGAATTTAATGTGAAATCCGAATGTTCAAATGAAATTATGTTTTGTGGATTTATTTTTTCGGTTCATATGCGATAAGCTATGATACACCATGAGTGAAAAAAATGGTAAAAAAAAAATGAAAAAACAAAAGAAATTCTTAAAGGATGCAAAAGAAGAGCGCGAAAAATGCGTAACTTTGATGAAAAAATTAATAGTCTTATCATGCAAATTGTCAACAATTTTCAGAAGAAAAGAGATGATTTAAGAAAATCACAACAAAATAAAATAATCCTGACCATGTGGACTTGGGCTTTTAAACACATATGCATCGAAAATATAATCCACAAAATTGAAAAAAAAACATGTTTTAAAATCTCAGAATACCATAATTACAATCATGTTTATTACAGTACAAATGCCAGGACAATCACGTAATCATATTGGTCGTTCGACAAATAATAATAGGCGAATGAGAAATGCCCGGAATAACGCGACATCAGAAGAACGTCAAGAACAAAATGAAGTAGTCAAACGATTGATGAATAATGTTATCCAAGCAACTATTTTAATTGGGAAATTCAAAAATGAAGACGTTCTAATACCAAGAATTCCAATGATTCCACCTGAATTGCCATTTGAATTCAAGCGTTTGCAACTGCCCATTCGTTTAGCATTTGCAATAACTATCAATAAATCATAAGGATAAACTTTAGAAATATGCGGGATGAGTTTAGAAGAACCAGTATTCACTCATGGTCAACTATACGTTGGCTGTTCACGTGTTGGGAAGCCAACAACATTATATATTTACTCAAAAACAAATAGAAAAACAAAAAATATTGTTTATGCCAAAGCGCTTGAATAAAGAAAAAAATACCAGTCTAACGGTTAGACGCGATAGAAGTGAAACCTTCCGTAAAACAAAGTATGGAATCTCAGGTTGAACATCTGTCTGAGGGTCCCCTGAAAAGCAATTTATATTATGCGTTAAGTAATAAGGTCCAATTGAGAAGTAAAGTTTTACATATGCAAAAATATTTGAGTACTTACAATGATCATTTTCAATATCATGTTCATTTGGAGCATTGCCTTGCACATGTGATACATCCACTTGGAAATCGTCTGAAGACAATGACAAATAAGGTTATAGACATGGTGCATGTAGGTTATGCATTTAATCTATGAGCATAACACACAAAAATTTGTTGATTAGAAAATATTAAAGTACTTACGATGATCGTTTTCACTATTTTGCACAGTGGATGCATTGTTATGCACAATAGAAATACTAGGTTGCGCATTTCGTAATGTTTTTCGGCGTGCACGAAATTCACGGACACGTTCTGTTGAAGTCTTTGCGGTTTTTTTAGTTTTATTTTCTTTTTTTTCTTTTTGTTTTTTTTTTCTGTCGAAATTCACGACACTTTTCTGCATTATTTTTCGGCATAATTGCGGTAAATAATTAAAAATGAAAATATTTACGAATATAAAAATACGGACGCAATACAGCACACGCGGTTGCTATTATGAGCGTCGTAACGCGTATAATACACACAGATATCACACTTTGATCTTAGCCATAAGGCCGAGAAGCGATAACCATACACAACCAACAAACTACCTTGTCAATACATTTTCTAATAAACCTTTTGAGAATTACACGCTCACAAAAATTAATGTACGAAATATTTATACCGATTCACTTAAACTGACTTTCAGTATCTAAACCAAGAACTATTATGAGCGTCGTAACGCGTATAATACACACAGCCATAAGGCCGAGAAGCGATAACCATACACAACCAACAAACTGCCGTGTCAATACATTTTCTAATAAACCTTTTGAGAATTAAACGCTCACAAAAATTAATGTACGAAATATTTATACCGATTCACTTAAACTGACTTTCAGTATCTAAACCAAAAATAGAAAAGCCAAAAAACCGTTTTCAATAAATAATCAGAAATGTCCTACAATGCAAATTTCACAAAAAAAATTTTTTTCTTGAGATTCGAACCAAGAATTTTGGATCGGAAGCTCACATTGCTAGCCGCTCGGCTATCGCGCCATGCTGTAGGCGCTGGCCTAAAAGTTATTTAGTTCGTCGCTACGTTTATATGTAATATTCGTAGCCAAGAAGGTCGCTTTTTTCGTTTCAGTTTTTCTCAAATCACTCCCAACGATTCTAAAGAAGTTTTCACTTCAATAAAGAAATAAATAATATGAAAACCATATCTTTTCTGTTCTAAACCATATCTATTCTATTTTAGTGTGCCCAGCGAAGCGGGCCGGGTTTGCTAGTATTTATATAATTTTGTTAGTTTAAGAAATTTAGTATAATTAGGTAAAAAAAATATAAAAATAAAAAACCAAAGGCTAGCAATATAGTTAAAAATTTATTTCTGTAATCAGTAAGCAATTTAAAGACGGCTTGTACAGCCATAATTTATTAAATTGAACATTTCTAGCACAGCTTAACTCTACGGCTCCCAACACCAGGAACTTTCCAGAGTAGAAAAGCCCTCCTTCCTAGAACCCGTAACGAAATATAATAATAATACCACTTATAACATATACCTAGCTAAAAATCGATTTTTTGTTTGCATGTTATTGTAGTAAAACATTTCAAAAATACCGTGTTAAAATTTTAAGTCAATCCGAGCAAAACTTTTTAAGTTATAGAGCATAAAGCCGAGCCGCCTCAAACATCTGCCGAGACGCAGCAGTTGCGCGCGTAGTCCGTTACAAACTTTAAACGCGGTTTTCTCGAACCTTTTTTTTTAAAGTGCGTAGTCATTGGCATTTGAAAACTACTTAACCGATCCTTTTGAAATTTTGCACACATATTTTACATATAAAAAACCTCCCCCCAACGTTTTTTTTCGCCATTTTTTTTATATTAAGGTGGTTTTACACCTACAAAGTGGCGGCATTTTTTCGTCAAAAATCACTGTTTATTTCAAACGACTACCAAATGGCTGAAAATGAAAATAAATCGTCAAAATAAACGTTGGGGGAAGTTTAACTCATACTTTAACTAAATTATTCGATTTTTTTGATTTCAGATGATTCTACGCTGAGATATGCTGACTACTGCAAAATGTATTTTTGAAAAGACGTCTACGTAAATGTGCTCTCATTCGCTCATTTTGCAATATTTTTACATGAACATTTTATCAAATATTCTTGAAATGTTACTTTATAATATGCAAGAACTTTTAATAAACTTACTTGAACCGTTTCGGTACAATAAATTCATGAAAAAAGTGTTTTTTTTTAGCGTTTATCGCTATGAGACCTCATGGTACTACGACAGAAGAATCGCTAGAGCTTCTGCTAATCATATAATCCACAGCATCTTGCAAAAGAAATAATTACAAAGGAGAAAGTTGCATGGGCAATTAAATCTTTTTCACCAGTCTTTCGTCTTTCCTGTTAAAAACCTTTGAAAGACTTTTGGATATATATCTTAGAAGCGCTTTGGAGAGCTCTGGTATATCTACTGCAAAACAAGCGTACCTTAAAGGCAAATCTACGGAGACAGCGCTTCACGAAGTAATCCGAACAATAGAGGGCTCTCTAGAGAACAAACATTATACCATGGCGGCATTCTTGGATATAGAACGCGCTTTTAGCAATGTTAGTACAGATGCGATCCAACGGGCGTTGATAGACTGAGAGGTGGACAATTGCATCAGCAACTGGGTTATCTCTATGCTAGAAACCAGGATCATCGAAGCTAATATGGGTAATATCAGCATAACCAAGAAGGTCCACAAAGGCCCCTCACAGGGGGGAGTATTGTCTCCACTTCTCTGGTTATGCGTTATTAGCAAAGTCTTAACAAAACTTAATAGAGGTGGGGTATTTCTAAATGGTCCAAATCTAACAACTTGAAATTAAATGAGTCAAAGACGAAGTCGATTGCTATTTCTCATTCAAAGTATGACCTTAGCTCTTTGCCGCCAATATTACTTAATGAAGTAAATATTAACTTTGATGACATATGTTAGTAACTAACCTGGGTTTCAGAATAAATTCAAGATTATCATGCGTTGACCATGAAAACTTTGTTGTAAACAAGGTATATAATATTCTTAGAAAGCTATATTGTACTGCCTACTTACTGCCACGGCAAATTAATTAAAACTTGTTAGATCACTCATTGTTCCTCAAGTATCATACGCTGAATTAGTATATTGCAGGCTTGATAATAATTCGAAACAAAAATTGCAAACCGCTTTAAATAATGCAGCGCATTTCGTGTTTGAAAAAAGGAAATATGACCATATATCTATCTACTCAAAACAGATTCTCGATCATAACCTCGACTCGTATCTCAAAATACGCTCTCTTTTGTTCCTGCATAAATTAATATACACACAAAAACCATTGTACCTGTATAAAAACATTAAACAATTCCAGTGCACCCGAACATTGAATCTAATTGTTCCGACTTACACTTACTTGGAATCAGAACGCATGTTCTTTGTTAGTGCCATAAAACTGTGGAATTCTATACCAACTAATTACAATAAAACTTATAAAACAAGCAAGGTGTTTTAAAACTGCAGTTTCTAACTACTTCTAACCTTTAATCCCCCTTTAATTCTCCCATTCCCACCATCTTTCTCTTCTTCTCACTTACTACTCTAAGTTTTAGTCTATAAGTTTAATAGTTAAAATAGTTTTAAATCTAATTAGCATTTCTATGTATACCATCCTCGTATTCTAGAATTATAAGAAGATGTACTACCACAAGACTCTGTTTTACTATGTACAAAACAAATCAAATAAATTGAAATTGAAAATTGAAATAAAAGCGGTGGCGTTCACGGTGGTTTTCATATTATTTATTTCTTTATTCTTTATTCAAGCGCTTTGGCATAAACAATATTTTTTGTTTTTCTATTTGTTTTTGAGTAAATATAAAATATAAATTGAAAATCAGGAAAAAAGAAGATTGTTTTTAAATTTCAAATCAACGCATATGAATAACTAAGAAACAATCGTATTTTTTCCTGATCATGCATGAATTTTTCGTTTCAATTTATATGTTTTATTAAGCATTGGAGCTTTTTTAACCATTATCCATTTATATTTAAAAAAAAAAAAACGAAAAAAATTGTTTTTTCCACGAACACATAATTTCATTCGGATTTCACATTAAATTCTCAAATTTCGTAAGAAATTATTCACTGTTCCAAAATCCACTCCAAAAAAATTCACAAACAATTTTTACATGTTGCACTTACGTTTTTTCCTTATGGCATCCAAATCAGAAAGAAATATTGACACATTGTAACTAACACTGTCAATTTGACAGTTCAGTTCCACCCCAAGCGTTAAAAAAGTAAGCGACATTATGGCTGGCTCAAAAGAACGCTGTACCCGTTGCCACTGCTCCGAATTACAACCAAACTTTACGAAACCCATTTTCAATACTTACTTAACAATGTGCATAAGTTTGGTTTAATTCGGTGCAAAGACACGGCGGGTCCACGTTTTGGCATATATTTCGAGACCCTAGTCATCAATAGGTATGAAAATTACCCCGTATTAAAGCACTTATCAACAGCTTTCATTTGATACCTATATTGTACATACACAACCAAAGGTTACCCGGGTCCACGTTTTGACCTATATCTCGAGACCCCAGTCACGTAGCGGCATGAAAAATACTCTGTACTAAGGCATTCACCAACAGCTTCAATTTGATATCCATATTGTACAAACACATTCTAGGCTCCACGTTTTGGTCTCTATCTCGAGATCCTAGTCTCGGAGCGGCATGAAAAATACTCTGAACTAACGCATTCACCAACAGCTTCCATATGATACCCATATTGTACATACACGTCCGAAGGTTACCCGGGTCCACGTTTTGACCTATATCTCGAGACCCTCGTCATCAATAGGTATGAAAATTACCCCGTATTGAAGCACTTATCAACAGCTTCCATTTGATACCCATATTGTACATACACGTCCGAAGGTTACCCGGGTCCACGTTTTGACCTATATCTCGAGACCCTAGTCATCAATAGGTATGAAAATTACCCCGTATTAAAGCACTTATCAACAGCTTTCATTTGATATCCATATTGTACAAACACATTCTAGGGTCCACGTTTTGGTCTCTATCTCGAGACCCTAGTCACGGAGCGGATGGAAATACTCTGAACTAAAGCATTCACCAACAGCTTCCATTTGATACCCATATTGTACATACACATCCGAAGGTTACCCGGGTCCACGTTTTGACCTATATTTCGAGACCCTATCTACCAATAGGTATCCAAACTATACGAAAACCATCTTCAATGCCTCCTTAACAATGTGTGTAAGTTTGGTTTAATTCGGTGCAAAACCACGGCGGGTCGACGTTTTAGCATATATTTCGAGACCCTAGTCATCAATAGGTATGAAAATTACCCCGTACTAAAGCACTTATCAACAGCTTCCATTTGATACCGATATTGTACATACACGTCCGAAGGTTACCCGGGTCCACGTTTTGACCTATATATTGAGACCCTAGTCATCAATAGGTATGAAAATTACCCCGTATTAAAGCACTTATCAACAGCTTTCATTTGATATCCGTATTGTACAAACACATTCTAGGGTCCACGTTTTGGTCTCTATCTCGAGACCCTAGTCACGGAGCGGCATGAAAAATACTCTGTACTAAAGCATTCACCAACAGCTTCCATTTGATACCCATATTGTACATACACATTCAAGGGTCCACGTTTTGGTCTCTATCTCGAGACCCTAGTCACGGAGCGGCATGAAAAATACTCTGAACTAAAGCATTCACCAACAGCTTCCATTTGATACCCATATTGTACATACACATCCGAAGGTTACCCGGGTCCACGTTTTGACCTATATCTCGAGCCTTATCCACCAATAGGTATCCAAACTATACGAAAACCATATTCAATGCCTCCTTAACAATGTGTGTAAGTTTGGTTTAATTCGGTGCAAAGACATGGCGGGTCCACGTTTTGGCATATATTTCCAGACCCTAGTCATCAATAGGTATGAAAATTACACCGTATTGAAGCACTTGTCAACAGCTTCCATTTGATACCCATATTGTACATACACGTCCGAAGGTTACCCGGGTCTACGTTTTGACCTATATCTCGAGACCCTCGTCATCAATAGGTATGAAAATTACCCCGTATTGAAGCACTTATCAACAGCTTCCATTTGATACCCATATTGTACAAACACATTCTAGGGTCCACGTTTTGGTCTCTATCTCGAGACCCTAGTCACGGAGCGGATGGAAATACTCTGAACTAAAGCATTCACCAACAGCTTCCATTTGATACCCATATTGTACATACACGTCCGAAGGTTACCCGGGTCCACGTTTTGACCTATATCTCGAGCCCTATCTACCAATAGGTATTCAAACTATACGGAAATCATCTTCAATACCTACTTAACAATGTGTGTAAGTTTGGTTTAATTCGGTGCAAAGACATGGCGGGTCCACGTTTTGGCATATATTTCCAGACCCTAGTCATCAATAGGTATGAAAATTACACCGTATTGAAGCACTTATCAACAGCTTCCATTTGATACCCATATTGTACATACACGTCCGAAGGTTACCCGGGTCTACGTTTTGACCTATATCTCGAGACCCTCGTCATCAATAGGTATGAAAATTACCCCGTATTGAAGCACTTATCAACAGCTTCCATTTGATACCCATATTGTACAAACACACTCTAGGGTCCACGTTTTGGTCTCTATCTCGAGACCCCAGTCACGGAGCGGCATGAAAAATACTCTGTACTAAAGCATTCACCAACAGCTTCCATTTGATACCCATATTGTACATACACATTCTAGGGTCCACGTTTTGGTCTCCATCTCGAGACCCTAGTCACGGAGCGGATGGAAATACTCTGAACTAAAGCATTCACCAACAGCTTCCATTTGATACCCATATTGTACATACACGTCCGAAGGTTACCCGGGTCCACGTTTTGACCTATATCTCGAGCCCTATCTACCAATAGGTATTCAAACTATACGGAAATCATCTTCAATACCTACTTAACAATGTGTGTAAGTTTGGTTTAATTCGGTTCAAAGACACGGCGGGTCCACGTTTTGGCATATATTTCGAGACCCTAGTCATTAATAGGTATGAAAATTACCCCATATTAAAGCACTTATCAACAGCTTCCATTTGATACCCATATTGTACATACACATCCGAAGGTTACCCGGGTCCACGTTTTGACCTATATCTCGAGCCCTATCCACCAATAGGTATCCAAACTATACGGAAACCATCTTCAATACCTTCTTAACTATGTGTGTAAGTTTGGTTTAATTCGGTGCAGACACGGCCGGTTAGCGAACACACACAAAAAGTTGACTTTATTTTATATATAAGATTTTTTTCAGTTTGTGTCCGAAAAATCCAAATATCTTACGGAACCCTATTTTTTTCCAAAATAAAATGTAATCCATGTTACTCTTGGATAATGTAGTTTTCGAATGGTGAAAGAATTTTTAAAATCGGTCCAGTAGTTTTTGAGCCTATTCGTTACAAACAAACAAACAAACAAACAAACAAACAAACAAACAAAGTTTTCCTCTTTATAATATTAGTATAGATAAACGTATGATTGGAAGAAGATGGGGTCTTCTACCTAAGCATATATTATGGCTGTATAGGACGGTTATACGACCTATTTTATCGTATGGGTCGGTAGTTTGGTGGCAGGCTCTAGGGAGAGAGTACAATACCAAACTACTCGGCAGAATACAAAGATCAGCCTGTGCAATAACGGTCGGTGCAATCAGATCATGTCCTAGAGAGGCTCTCAATGCACTGACACACGTTATTCCAATTGACCTACACATAAAGAAGACGGCAACCATGAGTGCATTTAGGTTAAATGAAGCGGGTCGCTGGAGAGAAAAAACTTATGGTCATGCTAGTCTATTATTGCGACAAACTCAGTTAATCTCGGTGAGAACTGACTACATCGACCCGACGGTAACTTTCATTAGGAATTTTGCCCCACTCTTTCCTTCTAAGGAAGAATGAAATAAGGGATTCTCTCTAAACAACTTCGACACTACAGTCTATACGGATGGAAGTAAAATGGGCTGCGGTGTTGGAGCTGGTATATATTCTCACAGACTTAAAATTGAGAAATCTGTGAGTCTCCCTAATACCAGCAGTGTCTTCCAGGCGGAAGTACTGGCAATTGGGGATGCCTGTAGGCTACTAATCGCAGATTTCTCTTTTAAGGGTAATATCGCTATTCTCTCGGATAGCCAAGTACAACAACCTCTAAAGTGATGGAATAAAGTAGGAATAGCCTCACCATCTTGAGTGAAAACCATAAAGTTACCTTAATCTGGGTCCCGGGACATCGGAACATTGAAGGTAACGAAAAAGCAGATGAACTGGCAAGAGGGGGATCTACCATGAATAACGCTCTTGCAGATTCGGTATTCACCCCATTAGGTGCAGTTAAGAGTACAATTTCCCAAAAATACCTCCGAATCGCGGACTGTAGGTGGAAAGTCCAGACGAAATGCAAAATTAGCAGAACGTTATGGCCCACCTACAACCTCAAGCAATCGTCGGCATTAATAAGAATGAAACGACGGAACGCCTGGAGACTAACGGCAGTCATAACTGGCTTTTGGTCTATCGGAGAACAAGCAGCCAAAATGGGTATCCCTCACAATACATACTGTCACAGTTGTAAACAACCGGGGAAAAAGGAGACAATCTTACATATCCTCTGTGAATGCCCTGCCCTATGGAAGGACAGAATGTCAGAATCTCGAACAACTATCTGGCTTATACGTTAACAACCTAATAAGGTTCCTTAACCCCACAGACTGGATATAGTTATGCTGTAAATAACCGTTAAACAAGTTTAACCAACCAACGAACCAACCATGAGCTTACAATACTCTCATTCTGGTTGAAAAACGCACCAACCATTTTCCAGCATGCCCTTGATGACATACTTAGTAATCACATAGGGAAAATCTGTTATGTTTATATAGATGACATAATAGTGCTTGGTATGGACGAACGTAGCAATTTGGAGAACTTAGAAACTATTTTCCGAACACTTGAAAACGCTCGAATGAAAATACAATTGGATGAGTGTTTTTTAAGGATGGAGGTTTTTACGGATGAAGCAGAATTTCTACGTGTCGTAGCATCACGACAAATCCAAATAAAGTAAAAGCTACCCAAGATTTCACTTATTCAAGGGCGTTGAAAGATCTGAGATCAGTTCTTAGATTATCATGTCATTATCGACGATTTATACAAGACTATGCTAAATTAGTAAGGCTACTGACTTCATTCCTTAGAGGAGAAGACGGACGAGTTTCAAAAACTAGCACCAGTAAAAAGCTAGCCATGTTGAATAATAACGCAAAGCAAGCCTTCCACCAAATTGACAATTCATTAATATTGGGAGAAGCTATACTCAACTTCTTCAAAAAAAAAAGAATTGCATCTGACCACCGACGCATCAAACTATATCTTAGGTGCTGGTTTAGAGCAATCAGGAAAACCGAGGAATCAGGAAAATATCGAGATCCTTATCAAAGACAGAAGAGGAAAACACTGCAAGTGAAAAATAAATGTTGGCGATAGTGTGGGGGTTAAACACGTTAAGGAATTATATCTGCGGTTCAGCCAAAGTATTAACTTACACCGACCACCAACCCCTTACATTTGCTTAATCAATAAAAACCATAACGCAAACATGAAAATGTGGAAATCAATTTCAGAGGAGTGTAACTATGATAATAAACTACTATAAACCTAGTAAAACTAACATCGTTGCCGACGATCTTTCAAGACCACCAAAATCTGAAATAAATACCCTCACGGCAGTCGACCATAGTAACGAAATCTCTGCTCATATCCTCATACCTGCTACAGAAGCTTCAATAAACCAGTTATTTTGAACTCCCTTCGCCTAGTTGTCACGGCCATACTATAACCAAATAGACTACTCTAAACAGGTCTTAATTGATGTTTTTAACAACGTTTAGACCCAGATTTTATTAGTGCACTCTACATAACAATGTTATGGGTAAAATTCAAGAAATGTTTCCACTGCATTTCAGAAACGTTAAAATCTGTTTTACACAAACATTATTACAGGCCTTCATAAGCGAAACCGAACAAGATGAAATAATACTAATAATAATACTGGCATAACAAACGAGATTCGACTCTTCCCTTTCTGAAATTATGAGATGTTTAAAATCCGACAGAAACAGTTTGACTTTCGAGAAACTAATTTCCAAATCTGTTAAAGAATAAAAATCGACAATTCATTCAACCAGACAGACCCCCAAGAGTTAGAAAAACAAAGACCAAAAAATGTAGAACTGCTTACAAGAAAACTAGTAAAGACTACAATAAAAGTAGAAAAAGGAAAAAGAAAGATTATTCTGTAGGTGAAGAGATATTCGTCAAAAAAAAAAAAAATAAAAGATTAGGCTCTAAACTATCGTCAAGATACCAGAAAGAAATAGTTGCAGAAAATAACAGGACTATTGTCAAAACCGAATCAGGCCGAACTGTTCACAAAAGTAATATCAGAAATTAGTCTTACTAGGCTCACCAACACTCATAACAGGAATCAAAAGCACAGAAACACAAAAAAAACAAATATTTTAATCATAAAAGTTGAAAGGTTTAACTGAATTTCTACATATAAATTTAATCTCAAGAAATTAAACTTAACTTAATTTTATTAAATTGATTTAATTTGAATACAATTAAAATTAAAAAAATCTTAACTTGCTTAAATTTATTTTGAAAATTATTAGGGTAATTTTCAGCTAATGGGAAAAATTGAGTGAAAATGCCATAGGCTTTCGATCTTTAGATAATAGGAAAATTCGAGTAAAATGCCATCGGAAAATCGTTGTAAATGCCATAGGAGAACGCTATAAATTTAAAAATTAGTTAAATAACTACAGGTTAATCCTAACCAAATCCTACGTTATATGAACGCACAGGTTACAACCTTGAAGGCGGGGACAGCAAGAATAAAGGAAGGAAAATTTAAAATTATTCATACAAAAGACCCAAAACAGTATGAGGACTTAACGAAAGAATTTGAAAATACAATCGCACAAAATATCCAAATCAACCATCCACTACATCCTTTCTCAATTAACAAATAGTCCAAATTCGCGCACTCCTTTCAAAACTCAACTCTCGAATTAAAAATAAACGTTTATTAGGTTTTGCATTGCTGATAGCGTATACCACCATGACTTAAAAATAATTAATAAAAATAATGGAAATTTATTAGAAAATAACAATAGAAAAGTAATAATAAACCAAAAAATTTTATATGAGTTTAATGAAGCAATAAAGCAGAAGTAAAGCAGTAATAAAACAATGAAATATTTAAAAGTTTAACAGATAAAGAGTCTTAGAGATAATACAGTCTAAATATTAAATATAAATTACAATTAATTAAAGAAGAGCTTATTAATATTAAATACGCCTTACAGTGGGCAAAATCAAATATTGTTAATTCATTTATATTGTACGGTGCCGCGGCCAATCGATATGGCCAAATTTCTGAATTCACTAAATATTGGGAAATATTTTTATAAGAAATATTCCGATATGGACTATTTTCGAATGGTCGACAGTAATTTCTTCAAACTTGGATATAAAATTGTTGTCTCGTTGAGAAAAATTGGCATATGGGCGAGTCAAGCGCATTCAGTGCGTTTGTTTTATGAATGAGAGCATTTTGCTCATAGAAATATGAGCAGAGAACTTATGAATGAATTTATTTTTGTTAGTGTTATAGAATATTTTGGACTTTTCAGCGCCGTTGCGACTAAAAAAACCATGACCGATACGCTTGCCCCTATGAATGTTTTGTTTTTGTAGTCGCTAGGCTTATAATTTTAGCTTTGGAAACATACGCATGCAGAGGCATAAAGCGAATGTGTTTTGTGTGTGCTCTTTTATGTACATGCATATGTGTATACTAATAAGCATGGTTTTTCTGGGAGTCGAGAATACAAATATGTACGTACATATGATAGGGCAAGTGTGCATAGGTACATACATATATGTATGTGCATATGTAGATGAGAATTGTTTTTGCATTTGTTAGACAGGGATTCGGTCACAACAATATGCCAATACGTGAGGTAGGTCATGGTTGCTTCAGTACATTGAACTTTGGCTTAATTGCTTACATATGTACATACATATGTAATAAGAAACAGTTTAAACAGATTTTGTTACTGATCCAAATATACTTACGTTAACATACGAATATGCTTTTTTATCCTATAAAATATATATAGACGATATCATTGGTTTGTTAAAATTTTTCTCTTATTTATTTTAAATATCAATACTTGTATACAAACCATGCTTGTATACTTCCTGCAATAGGATGTGGATGAAAAATTACAGAACAGAAGTAAAGACGTATTCGGTCTATTTTATTTCCAACAAATGTATAACAATGCCCATTCTCTTTTTGTACAAAAATACTTTTTAGTTCGATTAGCAATAAAAGCGTGTTTTTTAGTTTTTTTAAACTATTTTTTATTCTTGTGGGGTTTATGTAAACAAAAAGTTTATAAAACAAAGCCAACAAATTTGGATGAACTAAAACAATCCATTCGGGCAACAATTGCGGCTATTCCTGTCGCAACTCTCAAAGCAGCAATGAACAACTTTTTACTAAGATGCCGCACTTGTGTCAACGAGCATGGGGGGCATTTAAATTCAATTATTTTTAAAACTAGTTAAGCTACATTTAATAAAATTTAATGACCTTCAACTTGAAAAAAAAATAAATGAATTCCATACACTAAAAAAAAAGTTATTTGAGTTTCTTAATGTAGCAAAATTCATCAGCCACCCTGTATAATTGACAGGCTTCCATTACAAAATCCATATATGTATATTCATTCAGCTACATAAATCAAAGTAATATCTGCATATGAAAAATGAAATGGACTTGCAAAAGCACCCACGCATATACATATATACAAACTTCCATAGCCATACATATATTTGAACTTACATACAGTTAGTAACACAAATAAGTATACAGGAGCCTGATTTATGGAATTGTTTGAGGTTAACGCTTTCCTTAATATGTAATCAAAATAGTTTGCACATGGTAATTGTATACTGGGATAAGCTTACATATGCGCCTTAATTTAGCTGTAAATTATAGGTACCGTTATCCACCCTTTGCTTTGTCTTTGATGCCAGCGAAATTTATGTCACAAAAGTTAGTATACAACAAACGATTGTTCAGTTAGCATAACATTTACTTTTACCTATTGATTAAAAAAGTTAAAGCTATTAAAAGGAAATAATTTAAGTGAGTATACAAATTTAGGGAAGTACGTTTTGTATTAATTTTTGCGACATTTCTAGTAATGGCACCAAAAGGAAAAGAGCTTTTTGATGATTTAAAAAAACTGATTATAAAATATCACAAGGAACATAAATCATTACGAGAAATTGGTCGTTTGATAGATAGGAGTTTTGCTACAGTTCAAAATATTGTGAATAAATATAAAAGTGGGGGAAGCACCACTAATAAAGAGCGTTGTGGGCGTCCGCCGCCCCAGAGAAAAAAGCTTAGTCGTACGGAAAATCAGGACAAACCCCAAAATAAGTGCCCCCAAATTGAAATCTGAAGTTGAAAGTTAGACTGGAAAACAATTTAGCACCCAAACTATTCGCGGGGCTTTGCATAGTGCTGGTTATCATGGGCGCAGTGTTAGGAAAAACTCCTTCGTGAGTAGAGTCAATCGGAATAAACGGATTTCATTTGGAAAAGAGCATGTAAAATATGACCAAACGTTTTGGAACCAAGTGATATTTTGTGATGAGTGTAAGTTTAGTATCTGTGGATCTGATGGCCGTGAAAACGTTTGGAGAAAAGTTAACGCTGAATTGGATCCAAAAAATATGACCGGCACTGTGAAGCATGGAGGGGGCTCTGTGATAGTTTGGAGATGTATGGATGCGACCCGGTTGGAAACTTGGTATTTATCGAAAATATTATGGACCGATATGGTTACTTAAATATTTTGAAAAATATTTAAAAAGAAGGCGCTACGAAAGTGGGCCTTGGAGGAACGTTTATCTTCCAGCAGGATAATCACCCCAAGCACACATCAAACATTGTACGATAGTGGCTGTTATACAATGTGCGAAAACAGCTGAAAACCCCGCCACAGTCCCCGGATACCAACCCAGTCGAACATTTAAAGCGGCAAATACGTAAACATCCGATTAGAAATAAGGAACAACTGAAAAACGTCCTTCAGGAGGAATGGAATAAAATACCACCAGCTGCAACTGAAAACTTGATGAAATCAATGCCATCACGACTTAAGGCGATTGTAAAGTCTAATGGTTATCATACCAAATACTCGTACTAGGATTTGATTTTAATTATGTTTTTGATTTCACAAATTAATAATATGATGAACTGTATATTTACTTTTGAGACATGAATTTTTATAAAGTTTAATATAAAGAGCTATAATTTTGTTTCTTGTTAAAATTTTGTCATGATTTGGATTAAATATGATTTTTGTATTTCATTCATGTAAGTAAAACGCAATTTTGCTATAACTTAGGTTGTTTGAAGGAATCGATTGGGGGAAAATTGAAAACGTATCCGGTGTGTACTCACTTCTGTTACTAACTGTACATATGAGGCTGCGAGCACTTGCCACAGGAAAAATATTATAATTTGCTATGGCTGTCGAGATTTTAGAAAACGTATGTATTTACATACATACATACGAGTATATTGATGCATACAAATGTACGGTGCCGCGGCCAATCGATATGGCCAAATTTCTGAATTCACTAAATATTGGGAAATATTTTTATAAGAAATATTCCGATATGGACTATTTTCGAATGGTCGACAGTAATTTCTTCAAACTTGGATATAAAATTTTTGTCTCGTTGAGAAAAATTGACATATGGGCGAGTCAAGCGCATTCAGTGCGTTTGTTTTATGAATGAGAGCATTTTGCTCATAGAAATATGAGCAGAGAACTTATGAATGAATTTATTTTTGTTAGTGTTATAGAATATTTTGGACTTTTCAGCGCCGTTGCGACTAAAAAAACCATGACCGCTACGCTTGCCCCTATGAATGTTTTGTTTTTGTAGTCGCTAGGCTTATAATTTTAGCTTTGGAAACATACGCATGCAGAGGCATAAAGCGAATGTGTTTTGTGTGTGCTCTTTTATGTACATGCATATGTGTATACTAATAAGCATGGTTTTTCTGGGAGTCGAGAATACAAATATGTACGTACATATGATAGGGCAAGTGTGCATAGGTACATACATATATGTATGTGCATATGTAGATGAGAATTGTTTTTGCATTTGTTAGACAGGGATTCGGTCACAACAATATGCCAATACGTGAGGTAGGTCATGGTTGCTTCAGTACATTGAACTTTGGCTTAATTGCTTACATATGTACATACATATGTAATAAGAAACAGTTTAAACAGATTTTGTTACTGATCCAAATATACTTACGTTAACATACGAATATGCTTTTTTATCCTATAAAATATATATAGACGATATCATTGGTTTGTTAAAATTTTTCTCTTATTTATTTTAAATATCAATACTTGTATACAAACCATGCTTGTATACTTCCTGCAATAGGATGTGGATGAAAAATTACAGAACAGAAGTAAAGACGTATTCGGTCTATTTTATTTCCAACAAATGTATAACAATGCCCATTCTCTTTTTGTACAAAAATACTGAGATATAATTTTCCCGTTTATTTATATTTTATAAATATCAATATAATAATCAAAGAATAAACACATAAACATAGAAATTAAACACATTCAAATGGCTGCAAAATGCCGTCGGCATTTAGACAATTTCATTTTCTACCCACATTGCACAAGCGTTCATGGAAGATTTCTTATCATTATATGCACAAATATTAGAATAATTTTACAAAACACTGGTAGTAGTTTTAAGTTTACTAAAACGCTAGTAAATAAAGGAATAAACACATAAACATATAATTTCGTTTTATATCCACATTGCACATGCATTCGCAATACACTTCTTATATTTATATCAGGGTTGGGCGTTTACAACATTTTTTCGATTGTTTACACTTACATTGTAAGCAATTGTAAATAATGTTAACAATTGTAAACGTTTACCAGCATATGTCATTTCAACTTATATTGTAAACTATCAAGTCAAACAGATCGTTTGTTGAACACAGATGGTACTGTGACCTTTATCGATAACAAAATGACTGACAGGTCAGAATTCTGCACATTTATTTATTTATTCTAACTCGTCGTCTTATGTTGAAAAATGAGTGGTGCACCACCAAGGACAATTTGGAAAAATCTTAACTACAAACAAATAAATAAAAAATAGTTTAAAAAAACTAAAAAACACGCTTTTATTGCTAATCGAACTAAAAAGTAGAAAATAAATTTTAATGGCAAAGAGACCTATAATGAAGTAATAGCAAATCGAACGATCAGTCATAGTCAACTACCTCAGAACAGAATTATAACAAAAATTAAGATACAAATAGAGTAATTCAAATTAGAGTTAAAAGCGTGGGATGCATTTTGCTTCACTTTCATAACCCTCTGCACATAGGTAGTTGCCAATAGAATGATTGTAATATTTACTATATCAAGCATCCCACGCTTTTAACTCTAATTTGAATTACTCTGTGTGTATCTTAATTTTTGTTATAATTCTGTTCTGAGGTAGTTGATTATGACTGATCGTTCGATTTGCTATTACTTCATTATAGGTCTCTTTGTCATTAAAATTTATTTTCTACTTTTTAGTTCGATTAGCAATAAAAGCGTGTTTTTTAGTTTTTTTAAACTATTTTTTATTTTCTACTTTTTAGTTCGATTAGCAAAAAAGCGTGTTTTTTAGTTTCTTTAAACTATTTTTTGTTTATTTTGAATGAAAATTATTGTTATCATTGCAGTCAGTGAATAAATGATTCGATATATTCGTGTTATATTTAATTCCTTTCTTATCGACTGTGAGTCTAAAGCTATGCAGTTATCGGCCGTGATAAAGAAGTAATCGGGATTAAGAACTTATTTCGTGGAGGGAGCCTGAGAAACTGATTTACAAGAATAAAAAAAGATTTTTCATTTTACAACCAAATTCACCTTACTTTTTGCCCACAGGTAAAAAAAAGAAAATATTAATCCTGGCAATCCTAATAAGGATAATGGAAAACTTTTATAAAATTATTGCATTGTCATCGGTCCTTGATAGGTGTGCAAAATTTCAAGTCGATCAGATTTTTAGAAGCCAGTGAAAATTAAGCTCAACGATTCCGTTACATACATACATACATACATATATACATACATACATACATACATACATACATACATACAACCCGACCTAATAAAAGTGTGTTAAAAAAAGATTTTTCATTTTACAACCAAATTCACCTTACTTTTTGCCCACAGGTAAAAAAAGAAAATATTAATCCTGGCAATCCTAATAAGGATAATGGAAAACTTTTATCAAATTATTGCATTGTCATCGGTCCTTGATAGGTGTGCAAAATTTCAAGTCGATCAGATTTTTAGAAGCCAGTGAAAATTAAACTCAAAGATTCCGTTACATGCATACATACATACATACATACATACATACATACATACATACATACATACATACATAACTACATACACACATCCATACATACATACATACATACATACATACATACAACCCGACCTAATAAAAGTGTGTTAAAAAAGATTTTCCATTTTACAACCAAATTCACCTTACTTTTTGCCCACAGGTAAAAAAAGAAAATATTAATCCTGGCAATCCTAATGAGGATAATGGAAAACTTTTATCAAATTATTGCATTGTCATCGGTCCTTGATAGGTGTGCAAAATTTCAAGTCGATCAGATTTTTAGAAGCCAGTGAAAATTAAGCTCAAAGATTCCGTTACATGCATACATACATACATACATACATACAACCCGACCTAATAAAAGTGTGTTAAAAGAGATTTTTCATTTTACAACCAAATTCACCTTACTTTTTGCCCACAGGTAAAAAAAGAAAATATTAATCCTGGCAATCCTAATAAGGATAATGGAAAACTTTTATCAAATTATTGCATTGTCATCGGTCCTTGATAGGTGTGCAAAATTTCAAGTCGATCAGATTTTTAGAAGCCAGTGAAAATTAAGCTCAAAGATTCCGTTACATGCATACATACATACATACCTACATACAACCCGACCTAATAAAAGTGTGTTAAAAATGGCAGAAAATACTTAGCCCAGTGTTTGTTTTGTGGCCAAACATTGACAAACATTGCAACAGATCGACTGGTATAGCATAGGTAAGTGTAATTATATTAAAATCTTATACGCGCGTACAGTGAACAACCTATCACTTTTAGAAAACGATGCTCACAGAAAAAGAATACTGATGAAACTATAATTCTAGAAGTGGACGAAATCGACACCAGCGCAATGGGATTAAATGATTCCGCATATTCAGTAATGGACGTGTCAGCAAGTAGCACCCTTATTGATGCAGATAATATTTTATTTGATATCATATCATCAGAATCGCAGCCTTCAACAACTCCAACAACACCTTCATCAAGGTCCTAAAGTAATGCGATATGTTTTAAAGAACCTTGTGAAAAGCAGAAAAAGAAAAAACAAAGTGGCATTAAAAGTTATATGGACAATATGACTGCGAAGAATGAGGACGAAATCAATTCGCTGCTCTCAAGGTTCTTTTACGGCTGCAACATATCGTTTAATACGGTTGATTCTGTGCATTTCAGGGCTGTTGTGGTCAAGCTCAGGCCTGCTATGAGCCTAAAATGCCTGGCAGAAAAGCACTTTCAACCACTCTGCTAGACAAGGAGTATAACAAACAAATACAATCCACAAAAAATGATGTTGAGCGCAATTCAGTGCTATTGATTGATGGGTGGAAGAACACGGCAAGTAATTCAAATCCTGATAAAACTGCAAATGTAACGGATTTCCTTTTTAATACTATAAGTGGAGAAGCTTTGCAGGCGCTTGACCTATTTCTGAACAGAAGATCCTACTTCAGCGTATTACAGTCAAAAAACTCGAGGGAAGATGCCCGTTTTATATTGGAGAATGGCATCGCTAAAATATCCACATATGGCAGAAACAGCTTTGAAATTATTCAATATACCCGCCTCTTCAGCGCAAATTGAACGCTTATTTTCGAATTGGAATTTTATTCATTCAGATTTGAGGAACAGACTCTCGTTTGCAAGGTCCAAAAAGCTACTTTTTATTTATTATCAAATGAAAATTGACCAAATCAATGAAGAATCGGACAGTAAAAATTAATAAAAATATTAAAGTACTAAATATTAAAGCGTATTTTTTTATTATTTTTATTACAAGCTTGGAAAACTGTTTGAAAAATAGTGAAAATGCTTAATTTGTAGTAGATTGTTTCTGACTCATAAAAAAAAGCAAAAAAAAAAATGAATTGTTTACAAAAATGAATTGTTTACGTAAACAATTAGCTTGTAAACAATTACATTGTTTACATGTAAACAATTGCTGTAAACAATGTAAACAGTTTACAGGCCCAACCCTGATTTATATACACAAATATTAGAATAATATACCAAAACACTGGCAGGTTCTGTGCAAAATTTTAAGCTTACTAAACGCAATTTCGTTTGGCATAGAAAAGCACAGAAACATAGAAATGCGGTCGGGCATTAGTCAATTTGATTTTCTATAGAGGCAAAAGCAAACTTTGCAGAGCCAACATAGTAAAGAGAGAATTCTCTGTACACGGTAGGCAGGAAGCATCGATAGGTTGCACAAAAATGTCGACAAAAACTGCAAGCTGGGTTGTATTTGTTGATGATTATAGGTGCAAAATCCGTTGGAATTGAAATCCCACCTGCTCCTTTTCAAAAGTTATTCATATTTTTATATTTCAGGTTGGGACAATTTGGAATAAATATCAAAAGTTATTTTCTAAATAGATATGTAAAAGTGTTGTATACTCAATACATGGTATATAATACGTATATCAATATTATGTAGCTATATTATATATAATAGTTACGATAAATACCGCTAGGTGGCAGAGAGCAGTCGAGTGCTTCCCGCCAGTGTTGCCAGTCTATTACAATTGTAATAGATCTATTACATTTGTTCTCAGTTTATTACGCTATTACACTTCATATGAAATCTATTACAATTTCCAATTCTAAGAGGAAACAGGAAAAAAAATTTTCATGTTTTAAATTACAATTTCAGCCAAATTTTGAAAAAAATGTTTTATAAAAGACGTATTGGGAAACCTTCTTTATCCATCGCTGCTTATGTATGTCAGTCCCATTGTTAACGAGAGAGGGCGAGCAGCAGCCATAAAAGTAAACATGATGTATACTAAAAGGACATATGTATGTCTGGAGATATTTTTGTTTCATTCGCCCTTTTGACAATAATTTCTCCGCTACTGCACATCGCCAATTTTGAATATGTATAACAACTTGCAACGTGCGCATTGGCCATAAAGGCTTAAAATATTAAACCCGCTAATGTTGGAAGAATATATGTTAATTAGTGATATCCTGTGTTACTGACTGTGTTATGATGTTTATTTGACTCTGCCTTTCTGAATGAGCTTTACTGCTTTGTTAGAAGTTTATTCAGTTCGAGAATTGTCACTGTGATGAGCATGTCAGTGTGATAGTGAGTGTTTTGTTTTCGTTTTAGTCAATGAAATCCTGTTGATACATCAGTATGGAAAGGTGACTGTTTCTGAACATTTCCTCACGTGAAATAATTGCGGATTATTTTTTTAATGGACCATGAACAAGAATTTAATATAAAATAATATATACATGTATGTATAAGAAATAATCCGTATTTTGTCTTGCAGATTTATTATTAAACGAAAATTAGACTTCTGTTAGGTGTTTGGCCGAGCTCCTTTTCCTATTTGTGGTGTGAGTCTTGATGTTGTTCCACAAATGGAGGGACCTACAGTTTCAAGCCGACTCCGAACGGCAGATATTTTTGATGAGGAGCTTTTTCATGGCTGAAATACACTCGGAGGTTTGCCATTGTCCGCCGCTATTAGAAAAATGGCGACCGCTATTAGAAAAATGTTTTTTTTTTTAATTTTGCTTAGACTCCTATTACGGAGTACAGCAATCTATTACTTTTTTGATCATCGCTTTAGTACGCTGCTGCGATTGGTTCTGGCAACACTGCTTCCCGCAATAAAAAAGTACAGTTTAAACTATTAATATTAGAGTTTTCTGGCAAATGTATTTTCTAGTTTTAGAAATTCTTATATGAGAAGATTAATTAATAATGAATAGTCAGCTGAATAGTCGGATGAATAGTCAGCATCCGCTTTATAAATGCGATCATGAAGAAAATCACACAAAAGTATGCGCTCTTTGTGGGAAAAAAATTATTTTCCAAAATAAACCTTCCCATCATTTCTTGCTATCTGAAAAACATATTGAAGTTATAAAAAAGCACATTAATGGTGAATTTAATATTTATAATAGTAAATTCCCAAAAAGTTTATGTAGCTCTTGCCGACTAACTGTAAATGAATATTGAAATGATATTTTCAAAAGACCTTGTCCAACTATGCCCAATTACGAGGATCTTAAATTATCAAAAGAAACAAGAACGCTGGGCTGTAATTGTTACATCTGTCTAACAGCACGAGTTACGAGTCATAAGAAACAAAAAAAAGGTAGAGGTCAAATTAGGGATTTCTCTACAAACATTGACGTAAATAAGTGTTTTGATGATACTTCGCAACAAAAAGATTTACTTTCTAAAAATGAGGCAAAGGCAACTAAACCGAGAACTTCTACTGAGTTATGTAACAGTTGTTTTCAACAAATAGGTAAAGGCATATCACATTCTTGCAGAGGTCCTTCTACTTCTAATGCTCGTAAGAATGTTTTGAATATAGTACAAAAGTTACCCGAGAAACAGCAGAACCAAATAATAACTAAAATTTTGAAAAAAAAAAAATATCAAACAATGATAACGAAGATAAAGATGAGCTCGTGTTAAATACTCTGGGATCGAAGGTTCGGGTAACTGTTAATAAAAAAAAAGAAAAAGAATTAAGATTTTCTGCCGAAAGATTAGACAATTTCCAAGCTAATACTGGATCGTCTACAAATGATATGAAAAAATTGACTAACTTCATTCGTAGTTCTGCTGGTAGAAACTCAGTTCCCAAGAATTACAATCAACATTTGTATGAAAAATCTAATATCCTGGAACACATTTATAAAGAAGGTTTCTACGAATTCGAAACAGGTATTAAACAGAGACCAGTTGTGTATGCTACTGCATCAGAACTCGTAGACTTTGTCTTTGAAAATCGAAACATTGAACATATTGAACAATCAAAAATAAAAGTAATGGCAGATGGAGGACAAGATTTCTTCAAAGTTTCTCTTTCAATATCAATTCCAGAAGACGACTTGAAAGAAAATGACTTGGATAAAAGTAAAAATGTTTCAACTTACTCTACTGGTGGAAGTATGGCAAATAAACGTAAGTTGACTAGTGTATTTAAATTGCTTTTATTAGGCATAGTGCCTCGGATTAAAGAGACCTATGATAATTTTAAAATTTTGGTTGAATTGACGAAACTCAATGAGATACCATTTAAATTTGTTGGAGATTTAAAGCTCGTTCTATTGGTCAATGGGCAGCAAACTGAAACGGCTTTCTACCCTTGCCCTTATTGCTTCGTCACATTAAATGAATTAAAAAGTTATAATAAAATGATTGAGGAAAATTATATAAGCAGTGATGACAAAAATCTTGATTTAAAGACCTACAAGCATTTAAAAGATGACTACTTTAAATTCAAGAGCTTGGGTAATGACAAAAAAAGTCTAAAGAATGTCGCAGTACAGTAAATCACCCTTTATTCATTGAATACGGCACTACTGAAGATGATAACTTGTACGTACTTCAGAAGTGCATTCCTCCTGAACTACACCTATTACAAGGGTTTGTCAACCATCTTTTCTGGGACGGTATAGTTAAAATTGAGGAAATTGGAAAATATAGAGCGTTATTGTGGCCGAATAAATTAGGTATATCTCATAAGAGCTATCAAGGAGATATGTTTGAAGGCAATCAATGTCGAAAATTACTTAAAGAGGCCGATAAATTGCAGGATCCTGAAATTTACGAGCTTGCAGGACCATTTCGTTTACAGCCTTATATTGCTGCATTTAAAGCTATGAATAAAATTGTTGAAAAGTGCTTTGCTGCCAAAAAAGCTTATCTTACTGACTTTAACAAAAATTTAAAAGAACTCCGTGAAGCCTTAAAAAGTACTGAAATTTCTCAAACACTAAAAATTCATATTATCCTGGAGCATTTGGAGGAAGCAATCATATTCTTGAATAATGATGGCTTAGGTTTATGGTCCGAGCAGGCTGGAGAGTCAGTTCATTGCGAGTTCAATAAATATTGGAATAGATTTAAAATAAATTTGCTAGATGAACCATCTTTTATAAGTCGCTTAAAGAAAGCTGTCGTTACATATTCATCACAGCATGTTTAAATTTACAAACTTAAGTTCACAAATTCTAAATAATATATACAGAAATAGTAACGCATCTTAATATCTAAAAATAAAAAAATAAAAAAAAATCTAAAAAAACAAAAAAACTGAAAAAACATAAAAAAAATAGAAAAAAAGGTACAAAGTAAGTTACCTCCACGTGGTGTACCTTGGAAACGATTAAAATCGGCTAAAAACTTACGTAAGATTATTTATTATTCTCTTGCATAATACAAATTCAAACGAGATTATACTTTTGATATTGATTCCAAATTGTCCCAACCTGAAATATAAAAATATGAATAACTTTTGAAAAGGAGCAGGTGGGATTTCAATTCCAACGGATTTTGCACCTATAATCATCAACAAATACAACCCAGCTTGCAGTTTTTGTCGACATTTTTGTGCAACCTATCGATGCTTCCTGCCTACCGTGTGTAATCATCTCTGCTAAAAACTTCCCCGCTGTCGAGTTGGGCGAGGTGAAAAAGTTTTCGCGGGTAGACTTCATTTTTGACAATTCACACTATTCGTAGCTCGTGAGACTTATCTATACATTAACGTTCTCTGACCGTAGCAGCCATGATTTTAGTTGCCATGGCGCTGAACAGTTTCAACTATTGTACAGCACAACAAAAACCAATTCATTGATAAGTACGAGCTCATATTTCTATGAGCAAAGTATTTTCATTCATAAAACGAAGCCAACCATATGCCAATTTTTCTCAACGATGACAAAAATTTACTTCTAAGAAGAAATCAAAACAAAATAATCAATACTGGAATATTTCTTACAGAAATGTTTGCCAATATTTGTTGAATCGTGAATTTTTGTCAAGTCGAATGGTCGCGGCTCCGTATATGCATATGTTTGCACCCCTATACAATGTATGTAAATATGTCTTCTAAATGCTCGACAGCAGCAGCCTATGAATGATGTGTCTATGAATGTGCGCTGGATTTCTTGAGACGTTTTATCCTAATATTTTTTGCTGTTGTAAGAATACATACATACACACAGGCATATGTATAAGCGCATATGTATATAAATTCACATATTTAAATTTGCATGTGCCATCTTCCTGTGTACCTGGTAATGAAACGTTTTTTATAGAGGATTCTGATTTGGTTGAAGGGAATTCAACAAAGTTTTACAGAGCACCATACATACAGGAAAAATTTCAAATATGGTCATATTAAAAAGCTACCTAAAATTCTTTGCTTCTAATCACCAACAAATTCTAATCCACTGATGCTAAATTTTCATAATTCAGGCTATTGCTCTCAACTTTTGTTGAAAAAATATGTTTGTGGTGATTAGTCTTCGTGGGACGAGTGTAAATATGTAACCAAAGGAAAGCAGCTGTTTTCAACGAGCAGCGGAAAGGGACTACGATACGTTGGTGAGTGTGAGTACTATTGATTTCAAAATGCATAAGTTCCGTTTTTTAAATGTAGAGCTGTTTTGCTGCTTGCAAAGTATATAGCATTGTCATCCCACTCTTGTATTTTATTTTAGGAGTAGAAATTTTATTTAGAACAGTTAACAAAGAAACGGGCTTGGCTGTTTAGTCCATAGATGACTAGATGGGAAACTCTTTTTCTCGTGAGAGCGCTGAAAAATGTGCATTTTTTATAACATTTGCCAATATTGCCACACCGGTAGAAACATGAATTGGGTATTTTTTTAACAAAAATTGGGAATTTTTAGTTTCCACACCACCATTGAAGTTAGTATTTAGTGTGCGGTTGCCCAATAGTCTATTACTCGTAAACACCTACATATACTAAAAATAAGCACAATCCGTATGAAATATGTACATAAATAAGCAAAAAATTTAAAAATTTATCTGTTAATGAAAGTATTTAAAACGGATATACATAAGTAATTTAATAATAATAATGCTATGAACCCGAAACACATAAGTTATAATTAAAAACATGACTTATTGCGATTTTTTAATATAACACAGAAAGTGGGTAACAAAAAAAAAAATTCTCAAACAACGAACAGAATAAGTTAAAGCAGATTACCTTTAATTTTTGTAAAATATCTCAAACACAAATTCAATTCCCTTACCTACGCTTTTCAACCATAAAATATTTACACCAAAATATTTAAACCAACACACAGTTTTCAATAAAATTACATTATGTACATAAGACTAATTAAAAGTAGAAGTCGAAAAGGATATAACGAGCTTTGGATTCTACAAACTCACAATTATTACATTTCAATTGAATTAATTTTAAGACATATAATTATAAACATTTCAACACGTTATTTCTCCATTAAGCAAAAACGAACTGTTTTCGTCAGTTATTTTTGGCGCGTTTCTTCTGGCAGTCTGCCATTTCGCCTATCAGCCGAAATCCCATAATGTGTGAGTGCTGCCAAGTTTTGACACGTCCTCATGGGCGCGCTCTCTCTCAAAATGAAAAAGTTTCCCATCTTATTATCTATGGTTTAGTCGGCAACGGTTGTTGCGTTGAGACATTCACATTTTGACGTTGCGTGTGAACATAAACTATTTGTTTTATTTTTATGCTCTCATTTGGAGAACGGCATAGGGGATGGGAGCGAATAGACGCCCGACGAGTAGTGTGAAAGTTTCTACACAAGTATTTGTTGTTAGAGCTAAGCAAAAAACTCAAATCGGATTGCAAAATCCGGTCACGTCGAATGCACACGGTCTTGGATTTTAGCTTGAGTAGTAGAACTTAACTAATTTGTAAGTTTAGCTGTAAAATATTAAGCAACCAATAGAGACCGGTCTCTTCCGGAACTATTTTTTTGTTAACCACCGTAGCCGAAAAGTTCAACTGGCGCCTAACGTGGGGCCCAGTCGCGAGTGCAAAGACGAAGGATGTAAGAGAAGGAGAATTCGAAGAACACACTCGAGCTTGACTTGTTTACAGTAGCACAGAAAACAAACTATGTGACATATCACGCTGAAATTTGCCATGTAAGCTTATAACAATCCTGAAAAAAAACCGTTGGTTGGCAACCCTTAACCCAACTGAAAGTGAATCCATCAGTGAATTTTTTATGTGAAAAATTACCTGAGTATAAAGTGGCAAAAAAATATAAATTTGTGCAAACCCGATTAAAGAAAATTTTCTTAATCGGTGGTGTATAAAATAACATACAAATAGTGTGCAATAAAAGTAAATTCTCCTTATTAAAAATTTGGCGCTCAAAGCTTGAGCAAAGTGAAAAATAAAACAATAACAAAAACATCAAACAAAGGCGTCAAAACAATAAACCAAAAATCGAACCCAGCCAGCTACAATAAGCTCGGCCTAAAAATATGCAAGCTTTTTGTGCCTCTGCATAAATCAAATTTCCTCAGTGTTGCCAACTGACATTTCCTAAAACACATTAATTTCTTAAAACACCAAAACAAAAAAAAAAAAAAAAAAAAAAAAAAAAATGAGCGTGAATAACGCTCAAACTCTAAGGCGAGAGCCTCAAACAAAAACAAAAGTGAATAATGCATATTTCACATATTCACACGCACCAAGAAAGAAAAGTCCAGGATTTGACTTAATCACAGCCGAAGTGCTAAAGAACTTATCCTACAAAGCGCTAATCAAACTCACTTTAAT
This sequence comes from Anastrepha obliqua, assembly GCF_027943255.1. Classification (NCBI taxonomy): domain Eukaryota; kingdom Metazoa; phylum Arthropoda; class Insecta; order Diptera; family Tephritidae; genus Anastrepha; species Anastrepha obliqua. Next base: position 38,951,561 of record NC_072897.1, on the reverse strand, counting down.
AATGAATGCATGCATTGAATTTAAATACATACCAATGCACTGGAAAATTTCTGAAATTAAAATGATCCCAAAGCCAGGGAAAAATCCCAACGAAGTCACATCTTACCGCCCAATAGCATTACTCCCAGCCATCGGAAAGCTATTTGAAAAACTATTTTCCAAACGATTAAAGGATATAATTTCTAATAAACAATTAATACCATCTCACCAATTTGGATTTCGAGAAAAACATTCAACGATAGATCAGATACATCGTATAGTACACATCATAGAAGAGGCCATTGAAAACAATCAATTGTGTTCAGCAATATTCCTTGATATCGCACAGGCGTTTGATAAAGTGTGGCACGAAGGTCTAATCCGTAAGCTCAGAGCGATGCTCCCATATCAATATACTTTGCTATTGGAATCATATCTCACAGACAGATATTTTAGAGTGAAACAAAGACAAGCATACTCAAACATTAAAAAAATTGAAGCTGGTGTACCACAAGGCAGCATTCTTGGGCCAGTACTGTATTTGCTCTATACTGCAGATCTACCTGTTTCAAATACAAGTAAGGTAGCCACTTTTGCTGATGACACGTATATCTTAGCCTATGGAAATAACGCAAATGAATCAACTAGAAAGTTACAGGCATCGATAGACGAAGTTGTCGCATGGACTGAAAACTGGAGAATCAAACTAAATGAAAGCAAGTCTGTTCACGTAGACTTTACAAACAAGAAAATAGCCTATAACCCAGTGAAAATATCATCTGCTACTGTTCCATATAGTAATACAGCAAAATACTTGGGTATGACTTTGGATGCAAAGCTCAAATGGAAAGAACATGTCAAAATTAAAGCAACTGAAATCAACTTAAAAATTAAAAAAATGAAATGGTTAATTGGCAGAAAGTCTACATTGTCAATACAGAATAAATTATTAATATACAACCAAGTAGTTAAGCCGGTATGGACATACGGCATTCAATTATGGGGATGTACCACTAAATCAAACATTGAAGCTGTACAATGCCTGCAGAATAAGATTCTCAGAGACATGGTCAGCGCACCTTGGTATGTGCGAAATCACGACCTGCACAAGGATCAGTCGGTGAAAAAAGTCGCTGATATAATCCAAATTCTTGCAAGCAACCATGAAACCAGGCTGAAAGAGCACATAAACCCGGAGGCCGCAGAGCTTACCAAAACAGTCTGCACAAGAAGACTTCGAAGAACTAAGCCACGAGATTTAGTCGCCAACGCTGTATAATTGTTTGTAAAATATTTATAATTGTTTTTAAATTTCAATGTTAAGGATAGAATAATGTTACTTGTTAGCTTATGCTAGGCGTAATACCATGAAATGTATACAAATTTTATAACGTTTCAATAAAAAAAAAAAAAAAAAAAAACACGCACCAAGCCACACCCAAGGTAACAGTTGCCTTAACGCGCCTGATAGAGATATCAATATCAATACTCCCTGGAGTGCCCAGTGCGCATCACCATCAACTTTGTTAACAATACCAAGCCAACAGGTCGCTCTCTCCACTCTTCCTCCCACAATGACATCAACAACCAACACAACAACAACAGCAAACACAGCAGCTACAACATCAGTATGTTCCCTGGCACATCTGATTTCCTCTTCGGCAGTAACTTCAAAAACTTCCACAACATCGCAAGTACAAAATATTTACACCATTAGCCCCAAAGAACCAAATAAGAAAGAAAACCTAAAACGACACCGTGACGGACAGTCCCCAAACAACTCTAACGAACAGATGAACACTAATAAAAAACATAAAAACAAAACTCAAAACACTGCACAAAAGACACTCAAAGAGTACTGGCTGGACAAGCCTAATTCAAGCAACCGTTTTGAGTTGCTAGCACAAGAAACTGAAACGAATGAACTACATACTGACAGTGGGACAGAACTGAAAACAAAACCACAAATCCAAACAGAACAACGCAAACTTAAACCACCACCCATCTATGTGCAAAACGTTGAAAATGTACATGCATTAACAACAACCATTAAATCACTAACTGATACAAAATACGAACTTAAAGCACTCTCAACAAATGGAATTAAAATCCAACCACAAGAAAGCATTCACTACACAAACATTCTGAAACTATTAAAAGATAAAGAAACAAAATTCTACACATTTAGACCTAAAGACCAACGAGGCTTCAAAGTAATACTTCGCAACGTTCATCATGCAACTGATAAAAACGAAATCATAATGGAACTAGCAGAACTTGGTCATGAAGTGCTAAACATACACAACATTCAACGCAGTAACACAAAACAACCTCTCCCGCTTTTCGCTATAGAACTAAAGCAGCAAGACAATAACAAGGAAATCTACAAAATAGTAACCCTTCTACACTGCAGAGTCACGTTTGAGCCACCTCACCAAAAGCGGACAATCCCCCAATGCACAAACTGCCAAAAATATGGCCACACGAAGAATTATTGCACAAAAGACCCAGTATGTGTAAAATGTGCTGGTAAACATAACACCCTTAACTGCAAAATAAATCACTCCTCCAACAAAAATTAAATTAAATGTGCCCTATGCGGCGAAAATCACACCGCAAATTATAAAGGATGCATGGTCTACAAAGCCCTACAAATACAAAAATTCCCCTCCCTCCGTAAAAAAGAACTACCAGCAACGCCAACGCCACCCACAGATCAGTATCAGAACTCTGGCACAAATAAACAAATAATCCCAGAAATATCGTACGCAGAAGCACTTACCAAAAATATGCCTTCATCAGCGAGCCATAAACAGCATTCTCCCACAACTAGCACTTACCCGACGCAACAACAAGACGACTTACAAGAATTGAAACAAATGATGAAACAACTAGTTGCTCAAATGACCAACATGATGAATATCATAACCTTGCTTGTAACTAAACTTGATAAACAATAAATTAATAATCGCTATCTGGAATGCTAACGGACTATACCGCCACTTACTAGAATTGAAAATATTTTTAACAGACAATGCAATTGATATCATGCTCATTTCCGAAACCCATGCCACTGAGAAGACCTATGTAAACATACCAAATTTCGATATTTATTATACAAATCACCCTGACAACAAAGCTCATGGAGGCACAGCCATCATAATAAAAAGAGCAATAAAATGCGTAGAAATGGATGGCTACAAAGCAGAACATATACAGGCGACTACAGTCTGCATCAACACTTTGACTGGTCCAATAAATATATCAGCTGTTTATTGTCCACCCAAGTATAATAATACAACACACCAATACCTTGATTATCTTAAATCAGTTAGAAATCGATACCTAGCAGGGGGAGACTACAATGCTAAGCACGTAACATGGGCATCTAGGATAACTACCACGAAAGGAAGACACCTATATGAGGCCATTAAGGCAAATAACAACAGCATATTAAGCACAGGAGAACCGACGTATTGGCCAACTGACAATAAAAAACTTCCTGACTTAATCGACTTCTGTATTACGAAAAACCTAACTCACGAAAACATTGCAATAAAATCATGCCTTGACTTATCATCAGACCACTCACCATTAATAATAACGCTCCAGGATAGACCTGTTAGAAAAACCATCACTTCGCTATATAACCATAAGACAAACTGGAATATATTTCGTGATGTCATAAAAGAAAACATGGAAACTCGAGTCTCTTTGAAATCCTCCTCCGAACTAGACAATGCAATCGTATACTTAAACGATAACATAATAAAAGCAGTAACACAATCGACACCAATATTAGACACCTTAATAACAAAGAAAATCCCTGCTTTTATTTTAGACAAAATCAAACAAAAACGCAAACTCAGGAAAGACTGGCAACGCTCCAAACACCCAGCCGATAAAGCTAAACTAAACAAATCATCAAACGAACTCAAAAAAATTCTCGAAGAACATAATGACAACCAACTGAAGAAGTACCTTAGCAGCCTCGAAACAACTACAGCTACCAACTATTCCCTATGGAAAGCAACTAAAAAACTCACTAAAACAATCATACACAAGCCTCCAATAAAAACAAACTCCAACACATGGGCTAGAACAAGCAAAGAAAAGGCTGAAACATTAGCTGACCACTTTAAAACAATATTTACAAATAGCATGGATAATAAAGACATTAATCTGCCGAACACAATTGAGAATGCAGTCCACACAATACAAAATACGACAAAAGAAGAAATCAAATATAAAGACAAAAAAACACCGGGATATGACCAAATAAATGGGAAAATACTAAAGGAACTACCGATACTATAATAAAATACATACGAGACCTCTTCAACGGAATAATTAGGTTACAATACTTCCCAAAAGCATGGAAAGTTGCACAAGTTATAGCGATCCCCAAGCCAAACAAGAACGCCACTGTTGCTAGCTCGTACAGACCAATTAGCTTGCTGCCCATCCTCTCCAAATTGTTTGAAAAAATACTGCTTGACAGAATTGCCCCGATTCTACAACAAAAAGACGCTATCCCCTCACACCAGTTCGGTTTCCGAAAACAACACTCAACTGTGCAAGAGATTCACAGAGTAGTCAACAAAATTACAGACGACTTCGATAAGAAGAAATATTGCATTGCCGTGTATTTGGACATCGCGAAAGCTTTTGATAGAGTATGGCACAAAGGACTTCTATATAAACTAAAAACCATTTTACCACTTAACATATTTAATATCCTTAAAAGCTACATGACTGATAGACACTTCTTCATAAAATATGACGATGAGTGCTCTGTTATCTTGACGGCGACTGCTGGAGTACCTCAAGGAAGCGTACTGGGCCCCATACTATACTTAGTATACACAGCAGATATACCAACGCCAACTACTCGAGGATCAATGATAGCTACATTTGCAGACGACACAGTTTTAATGTCAGCTAACCACAATGAAGAAGCAGCAACAAAAACACTGCAAGATACGCTATCAGCAACAACAAAATGGTTTGAAAAATGGGGCATTGAGGCCAATAAAGACAAAACACAACATGTAATATACACGAAGAGAAAATCTGCAAGATATCCAATCCAAATTGACGGGGAAGACATAAAAATACACTCAAGTGCAAAATACTTAGGCATAACGATTGACTCAAAACTCACATGGAAAAAACACATACTAAACAAGAGAAACGAGATGAAAAACAAATTCCCACAACTCTACTGGCTACTAGGAAAACAATCAACCCTAAGCTTACTTAATAAACAAATAATATACAAATCAATAATCAGACCGACATGGACCTACGGACTAGAAATTTGGGGGACTGCCAGTAAATCAAACCTACAAATCATTCAGAGAAGTCAATCTAAGATGCTAAGGACCATCACAAACGCAAATTGGTATAGAAAAAATGACGATATTCACCGCGACCTCGGCATAGACACTGTCACTGAAGCAGTAAAAAGAAGCAGCAGTAAGCACATCTTGCGACTATTAGAGCACAAAAACCATGAGATGAGACTGATACCGGAAATGGAACTTAAACCAAGAAGACTAAAGCGCAAAACACCCACAGATCTTGCCCGTACTGTGATATAAAATAAAATATAATAATATAATACAAAATTATAGAAAGCTATGTACTAGTAAAATTGTAACTACAGATCGTAATTTATAATGGAAATAAAAAAAAAACAAAAAAAAAAAAAAAAATTTATTTTTGCCATATGTCATCCGCGGACCGTTGTATTGATAACGTCTCGTTCATATTTGAGCAGAAGTTATATATAGAAATTCAGCCGTTTTTCGCGTTGTGATGAACTTTACGGAGAATGGCTCAACCGATTTTAACCAAACTTTGCCACATTGAAGAGACACATGTGGAGAAGGTTTGTGTTTTGAAATTTTAAGAATCGGATACCAGGGTCTCGAGAAATAGGCCAAAACGTGGACCCGGGTAACCCCAGAATGTGTTTGTACAATATGGGTTTATGATTTCTATAGTATAGAGTATTTTTCATACCGTTCCGTGACTAGCGTCTCGAGATATAGGCCAAAACGTGGACCCGGGTAACCCTAGGATGTGTATGTACAATATGGGTATCAAATGGAAGCTGTGGTGAATGCTTTTGTTCAGAGTATTTTTCATGCCGCTCCGTGACTAGGGTCTCGAGATAGAGACCAAAACGTGGAGCCTAGAATGTGTTTGTACAATATGGATATCAAATTGAAGCTGTTGGTGAATGCCTTAGTACAGAGTATTTTTCATGCCGCTACGTGACTGGGGTCTCGAGATATAGGTCAAAACGTGGACCCGGGTAACCTTTGGTTGTGTATGTACAATATGGGTATCAAATGAAAGCTGTTGATAAGTGCTTTAATACGGGGTAATTTTCATACCTATTGATGACTAGGGTCTCGAAATATATGCCAAAACGTGGACCCGCCGTGTCTTTGCACCGAATTAAACCAAACTTACACACATTGTTAAGTAAGTATTGAAAATGGGTTTCGTAAAGTTTGGTTGTAATTCGAAACACCGGCATCGCGTACAGCGTTCTTCTGAACCAGCCATAATGTCGTTTACTTTTTTAACGCTTGGAGCGGAACTGAACTGTCAAATTGACAGTGTGAGTTGCAATGTGTCAATATATCTTTCTGATTTGGACTCCATAAGGAGAAGACGTAAGTGCAAAGTGTAAACATTTTTTGTGAATTTTTTTGGAGTGGATTTTGGAACAATGAATAATTTCTTACGAAATTTGAGAATTTAATGTGAAATCCGAATGTTCAAATGAAATTATGTTTTGTGGATTTATTTTTTCGGTTCATATGCGATAAGCTATGATACACCATGAGTGAAAAAAATGGTAAAAAAAAAATGAAAAAACAAAAGAAATTCTTAAAGGATGCAAAAGAAGAGCGCGAAAAATGCGTAACTTTGATGAAAAAATTAATAGTCTTATCATGCAAATTGTCAACAATTTTCAGAAGAAAAGAGATGATTTAAGAAAATCACAACAAAATAAAATAATCCTGACCATGTGGACTTGGGCTTTTAAACACATATGCATCGAAAATATAATCCACAAAATTGAAAAAAAAACATGTTTTAAAATCTCAGAATACCATAATTACAATCATGTTTATTACAGTACAAATGCCAGGACAATCACGTAATCATATTGGTCGTTCGACAAATAATAATAGGCGAATGAGAAATGCCCGGAATAACGCGACATCAGAAGAACGTCAAGAACAAAATGAAGTAGTCAAACGATTGATGAATAATGTTATCCAAGCAACTATTTTAATTGGGAAATTCAAAAATGAAGACGTTCTAATACCAAGAATTCCAATGATTCCACCTGAATTGCCATTTGAATTCAAGCGTTTGCAACTGCCCATTCGTTTAGCATTTGCAATAACTATCAATAAATCATAAGGATAAACTTTAGAAATATGCGGGATGAGTTTAGAAGAACCAGTATTCACTCATGGTCAACTATACGTTGGCTGTTCACGTGTTGGGAAGCCAACAACATTATATATTTACTCAAAAACAAATAGAAAAACAAAAAATATTGTTTATGCCAAAGCGCTTGAATAAAGAAAAAAATACCAGTCTAACGGTTAGACGCGATAGAAGTGAAACCTTCCGTAAAACAAAGTATGGAATCTCAGGTTGAACATCTGTCTGAGGGTCCCCTGAAAAGCAATTTATATTATGCGTTAAGTAATAAGGTCCAATTGAGAAGTAAAGTTTTACATATGCAAAAATATTTGAGTACTTACAATGATCATTTTCAATATCATGTTCATTTGGAGCATTGCCTTGCACATGTGATACATCCACTTGGAAATCGTCTGAAGACAATGACAAATAAGGTTATAGACATGGTGCATGTAGGTTATGCATTTAATCTATGAGCATAACACACAAAAATTTGTTGATTAGAAAATATTAAAGTACTTACGATGATCGTTTTCACTATTTTGCACAGTGGATGCATTGTTATGCACAATAGAAATACTAGGTTGCGCATTTCGTAATGTTTTTCGGCGTGCACGAAATTCACGGACACGTTCTGTTGAAGTCTTTGCGGTTTTTTTAGTTTTATTTTCTTTTTTTTCTTTTTGTTTTTTTTTTCTGTCGAAATTCACGACACTTTTCTGCATTATTTTTCGGCATAATTGCGGTAAATAATTAAAAATGAAAATATTTACGAATATAAAAATACGGACGCAATACAGCACACGCGGTTGCTATTATGAGCGTCGTAACGCGTATAATACACACAGATATCACACTTTGATCTTAGCCATAAGGCCGAGAAGCGATAACCATACACAACCAACAAACTACCTTGTCAATACATTTTCTAATAAACCTTTTGAGAATTACACGCTCACAAAAATTAATGTACGAAATATTTATACCGATTCACTTAAACTGACTTTCAGTATCTAAACCAAGAACTATTATGAGCGTCGTAACGCGTATAATACACACAGCCATAAGGCCGAGAAGCGATAACCATACACAACCAACAAACTGCCGTGTCAATACATTTTCTAATAAACCTTTTGAGAATTAAACGCTCACAAAAATTAATGTACGAAATATTTATACCGATTCACTTAAACTGACTTTCAGTATCTAAACCAAAAATAGAAAAGCCAAAAAACCGTTTTCAATAAATAATCAGAAATGTCCTACAATGCAAATTTCACAAAAAAAATTTTTTTCTTGAGATTCGAACCAAGAATTTTGGATCGGAAGCTCACATTGCTAGCCGCTCGGCTATCGCGCCATGCTGTAGGCGCTGGCCTAAAAGTTATTTAGTTCGTCGCTACGTTTATATGTAATATTCGTAGCCAAGAAGGTCGCTTTTTTCGTTTCAGTTTTTCTCAAATCACTCCCAACGATTCTAAAGAAGTTTTCACTTCAATAAAGAAATAAATAATATGAAAACCATATCTTTTCTGTTCTAAACCATATCTATTCTATTTTAGTGTGCCCAGCGAAGCGGGCCGGGTTTGCTAGTATTTATATAATTTTGTTAGTTTAAGAAATTTAGTATAATTAGGTAAAAAAAATATAAAAATAAAAAACCAAAGGCTAGCAATATAGTTAAAAATTTATTTCTGTAATCAGTAAGCAATTTAAAGACGGCTTGTACAGCCATAATTTATTAAATTGAACATTTCTAGCACAGCTTAACTCTACGGCTCCCAACACCAGGAACTTTCCAGAGTAGAAAAGCCCTCCTTCCTAGAACCCGTAACGAAATATAATAATAATACCACTTATAACATATACCTAGCTAAAAATCGATTTTTTGTTTGCATGTTATTGTAGTAAAACATTTCAAAAATACCGTGTTAAAATTTTAAGTCAATCCGAGCAAAACTTTTTAAGTTATAGAGCATAAAGCCGAGCCGCCTCAAACATCTGCCGAGACGCAGCAGTTGCGCGCGTAGTCCGTTACAAACTTTAAACGCGGTTTTCTCGAACCTTTTTTTTTAAAGTGCGTAGTCATTGGCATTTGAAAACTACTTAACCGATCCTTTTGAAATTTTGCACACATATTTTACATATAAAAAACCTCCCCCCAACGTTTTTTTTCGCCATTTTTTTTATATTAAGGTGGTTTTACACCTACAAAGTGGCGGCATTTTTTCGTCAAAAATCACTGTTTATTTCAAACGACTACCAAATGGCTGAAAATGAAAATAAATCGTCAAAATAAACGTTGGGGGAAGTTTAACTCATACTTTAACTAAATTATTCGATTTTTTTGATTTCAGATGATTCTACGCTGAGATATGCTGACTACTGCAAAATGTATTTTTGAAAAGACGTCTACGTAAATGTGCTCTCATTCGCTCATTTTGCAATATTTTTACATGAACATTTTATCAAATATTCTTGAAATGTTACTTTATAATATGCAAGAACTTTTAATAAACTTACTTGAACCGTTTCGGTACAATAAATTCATGAAAAAAGTGTTTTTTTTTAGCGTTTATCGCTATGAGACCTCATGGTACTACGACAGAAGAATCGCTAGAGCTTCTGCTAATCATATAATCCACAGCATCTTGCAAAAGAAATAATTACAAAGGAGAAAGTTGCATGGGCAATTAAATCTTTTTCACCAGTCTTTCGTCTTTCCTGTTAAAAACCTTTGAAAGACTTTTGGATATATATCTTAGAAGCGCTTTGGAGAGCTCTGGTATATCTACTGCAAAACAAGCGTACCTTAAAGGCAAATCTACGGAGACAGCGCTTCACGAAGTAATCCGAACAATAGAGGGCTCTCTAGAGAACAAACATTATACCATGGCGGCATTCTTGGATATAGAACGCGCTTTTAGCAATGTTAGTACAGATGCGATCCAACGGGCGTTGATAGACTGAGAGGTGGACAATTGCATCAGCAACTGGGTTATCTCTATGCTAGAAACCAGGATCATCGAAGCTAATATGGGTAATATCAGCATAACCAAGAAGGTCCACAAAGGCCCCTCACAGGGGGGAGTATTGTCTCCACTTCTCTGGTTATGCGTTATTAGCAAAGTCTTAACAAAACTTAATAGAGGTGGGGTATTTCTAAATGGTCCAAATCTAACAACTTGAAATTAAATGAGTCAAAGACGAAGTCGATTGCTATTTCTCATTCAAAGTATGACCTTAGCTCTTTGCCGCCAATATTACTTAATGAAGTAAATATTAACTTTGATGACATATGTTAGTAACTAACCTGGGTTTCAGAATAAATTCAAGATTATCATGCGTTGACCATGAAAACTTTGTTGTAAACAAGGTATATAATATTCTTAGAAAGCTATATTGTACTGCCTACTTACTGCCACGGCAAATTAATTAAAACTTGTTAGATCACTCATTGTTCCTCAAGTATCATACGCTGAATTAGTATATTGCAGGCTTGATAATAATTCGAAACAAAAATTGCAAACCGCTTTAAATAATGCAGCGCATTTCGTGTTTGAAAAAAGGAAATATGACCATATATCTATCTACTCAAAACAGATTCTCGATCATAACCTCGACTCGTATCTCAAAATACGCTCTCTTTTGTTCCTGCATAAATTAATATACACACAAAAACCATTGTACCTGTATAAAAACATTAAACAATTCCAGTGCACCCGAACATTGAATCTAATTGTTCCGACTTACACTTACTTGGAATCAGAACGCATGTTCTTTGTTAGTGCCATAAAACTGTGGAATTCTATACCAACTAATTACAATAAAACTTATAAAACAAGCAAGGTGTTTTAAAACTGCAGTTTCTAACTACTTCTAACCTTTAATCCCCCTTTAATTCTCCCATTCCCACCATCTTTCTCTTCTTCTCACTTACTACTCTAAGTTTTAGTCTATAAGTTTAATAGTTAAAATAGTTTTAAATCTAATTAGCATTTCTATGTATACCATCCTCGTATTCTAGAATTATAAGAAGATGTACTACCACAAGACTCTGTTTTACTATGTACAAAACAAATCAAATAAATTGAAATTGAAAATTGAAATAAAAGCGGTGGCGTTCACGGTGGTTTTCATATTATTTATTTCTTTATTCTTTATTCAAGCGCTTTGGCATAAACAATATTTTTTGTTTTTCTATTTGTTTTTGAGTAAATATAAAATATAAATTGAAAATCAGGAAAAAAGAAGATTGTTTTTAAATTTCAAATCAACGCATATGAATAACTAAGAAACAATCGTATTTTTTCCTGATCATGCATGAATTTTTCGTTTCAATTTATATGTTTTATTAAGCATTGGAGCTTTTTTAACCATTATCCATTTATATTTAAAAAAAAAAAAACGAAAAAAATTGTTTTTTCCACGAACACATAATTTCATTCGGATTTCACATTAAATTCTCAAATTTCGTAAGAAATTATTCACTGTTCCAAAATCCACTCCAAAAAAATTCACAAACAATTTTTACATGTTGCACTTACGTTTTTTCCTTATGGCATCCAAATCAGAAAGAAATATTGACACATTGTAACTAACACTGTCAATTTGACAGTTCAGTTCCACCCCAAGCGTTAAAAAAGTAAGCGACATTATGGCTGGCTCAAAAGAACGCTGTACCCGTTGCCACTGCTCCGAATTACAACCAAACTTTACGAAACCCATTTTCAATACTTACTTAACAATGTGCATAAGTTTGGTTTAATTCGGTGCAAAGACACGGCGGGTCCACGTTTTGGCATATATTTCGAGACCCTAGTCATCAATAGGTATGAAAATTACCCCGTATTAAAGCACTTATCAACAGCTTTCATTTGATACCTATATTGTACATACACAACCAAAGGTTACCCGGGTCCACGTTTTGACCTATATCTCGAGACCCCAGTCACGTAGCGGCATGAAAAATACTCTGTACTAAGGCATTCACCAACAGCTTCAATTTGATATCCATATTGTACAAACACATTCTAGGCTCCACGTTTTGGTCTCTATCTCGAGATCCTAGTCTCGGAGCGGCATGAAAAATACTCTGAACTAACGCATTCACCAACAGCTTCCATATGATACCCATATTGTACATACACGTCCGAAGGTTACCCGGGTCCACGTTTTGACCTATATCTCGAGACCCTCGTCATCAATAGGTATGAAAATTACCCCGTATTGAAGCACTTATCAACAGCTTCCATTTGATACCCATATTGTACATACACGTCCGAAGGTTACCCGGGTCCACGTTTTGACCTATATCTCGAGACCCTAGTCATCAATAGGTATGAAAATTACCCCGTATTAAAGCACTTATCAACAGCTTTCATTTGATATCCATATTGTACAAACACATTCTAGGGTCCACGTTTTGGTCTCTATCTCGAGACCCTAGTCACGGAGCGGATGGAAATACTCTGAACTAAAGCATTCACCAACAGCTTCCATTTGATACCCATATTGTACATACACATCCGAAGGTTACCCGGGTCCACGTTTTGACCTATATTTCGAGACCCTATCTACCAATAGGTATCCAAACTATACGAAAACCATCTTCAATGCCTCCTTAACAATGTGTGTAAGTTTGGTTTAATTCGGTGCAAAACCACGGCGGGTCGACGTTTTAGCATATATTTCGAGACCCTAGTCATCAATAGGTATGAAAATTACCCCGTACTAAAGCACTTATCAACAGCTTCCATTTGATACCGATATTGTACATACACGTCCGAAGGTTACCCGGGTCCACGTTTTGACCTATATATTGAGACCCTAGTCATCAATAGGTATGAAAATTACCCCGTATTAAAGCACTTATCAACAGCTTTCATTTGATATCCGTATTGTACAAACACATTCTAGGGTCCACGTTTTGGTCTCTATCTCGAGACCCTAGTCACGGAGCGGCATGAAAAATACTCTGTACTAAAGCATTCACCAACAGCTTCCATTTGATACCCATATTGTACATACACATTCAAGGGTCCACGTTTTGGTCTCTATCTCGAGACCCTAGTCACGGAGCGGCATGAAAAATACTCTGAACTAAAGCATTCACCAACAGCTTCCATTTGATACCCATATTGTACATACACATCCGAAGGTTACCCGGGTCCACGTTTTGACCTATATCTCGAGCCTTATCCACCAATAGGTATCCAAACTATACGAAAACCATATTCAATGCCTCCTTAACAATGTGTGTAAGTTTGGTTTAATTCGGTGCAAAGACATGGCGGGTCCACGTTTTGGCATATATTTCCAGACCCTAGTCATCAATAGGTATGAAAATTACACCGTATTGAAGCACTTGTCAACAGCTTCCATTTGATACCCATATTGTACATACACGTCCGAAGGTTACCCGGGTCTACGTTTTGACCTATATCTCGAGACCCTCGTCATCAATAGGTATGAAAATTACCCCGTATTGAAGCACTTATCAACAGCTTCCATTTGATACCCATATTGTACAAACACATTCTAGGGTCCACGTTTTGGTCTCTATCTCGAGACCCTAGTCACGGAGCGGATGGAAATACTCTGAACTAAAGCATTCACCAACAGCTTCCATTTGATACCCATATTGTACATACACGTCCGAAGGTTACCCGGGTCCACGTTTTGACCTATATCTCGAGCCCTATCTACCAATAGGTATTCAAACTATACGGAAATCATCTTCAATACCTACTTAACAATGTGTGTAAGTTTGGTTTAATTCGGTGCAAAGACATGGCGGGTCCACGTTTTGGCATATATTTCCAGACCCTAGTCATCAATAGGTATGAAAATTACACCGTATTGAAGCACTTATCAACAGCTTCCATTTGATACCCATATTGTACATACACGTCCGAAGGTTACCCGGGTCTACGTTTTGACCTATATCTCGAGACCCTCGTCATCAATAGGTATGAAAATTACCCCGTATTGAAGCACTTATCAACAGCTTCCATTTGATACCCATATTGTACAAACACACTCTAGGGTCCACGTTTTGGTCTCTATCTCGAGACCCCAGTCACGGAGCGGCATGAAAAATACTCTGTACTAAAGCATTCACCAACAGCTTCCATTTGATACCCATATTGTACATACACATTCTAGGGTCCACGTTTTGGTCTCCATCTCGAGACCCTAGTCACGGAGCGGATGGAAATACTCTGAACTAAAGCATTCACCAACAGCTTCCATTTGATACCCATATTGTACATACACGTCCGAAGGTTACCCGGGTCCACGTTTTGACCTATATCTCGAGCCCTATCTACCAATAGGTATTCAAACTATACGGAAATCATCTTCAATACCTACTTAACAATGTGTGTAAGTTTGGTTTAATTCGGTTCAAAGACACGGCGGGTCCACGTTTTGGCATATATTTCGAGACCCTAGTCATTAATAGGTATGAAAATTACCCCATATTAAAGCACTTATCAACAGCTTCCATTTGATACCCATATTGTACATACACATCCGAAGGTTACCCGGGTCCACGTTTTGACCTATATCTCGAGCCCTATCCACCAATAGGTATCCAAACTATACGGAAACCATCTTCAATACCTTCTTAACTATGTGTGTAAGTTTGGTTTAATTCGGTGCAGACACGGCCGGTTAGCGAACACACACAAAAAGTTGACTTTATTTTATATATAAGATTTTTTTCAGTTTGTGTCCGAAAAATCCAAATATCTTACGGAACCCTATTTTTTTCCAAAATAAAATGTAATCCATGTTACTCTTGGATAATGTAGTTTTCGAATGGTGAAAGAATTTTTAAAATCGGTCCAGTAGTTTTTGAGCCTATTCGTTACAAACAAACAAACAAACAAACAAACAAACAAACAAACAAAGTTTTCCTCTTTATAATATTAGTATAGATAAACGTATGATTGGAAGAAGATGGGGTCTTCTACCTAAGCATATATTATGGCTGTATAGGACGGTTATACGACCTATTTTATCGTATGGGTCGGTAGTTTGGTGGCAGGCTCTAGGGAGAGAGTACAATACCAAACTACTCGGCAGAATACAAAGATCAGCCTGTGCAATAACGGTCGGTGCAATCAGATCATGTCCTAGAGAGGCTCTCAATGCACTGACACACGTTATTCCAATTGACCTACACATAAAGAAGACGGCAACCATGAGTGCATTTAGGTTAAATGAAGCGGGTCGCTGGAGAGAAAAAACTTATGGTCATGCTAGTCTATTATTGCGACAAACTCAGTTAATCTCGGTGAGAACTGACTACATCGACCCGACGGTAACTTTCATTAGGAATTTTGCCCCACTCTTTCCTTCTAAGGAAGAATGAAATAAGGGATTCTCTCTAAACAACTTCGACACTACAGTCTATACGGATGGAAGTAAAATGGGCTGCGGTGTTGGAGCTGGTATATATTCTCACAGACTTAAAATTGAGAAATCTGTGAGTCTCCCTAATACCAGCAGTGTCTTCCAGGCGGAAGTACTGGCAATTGGGGATGCCTGTAGGCTACTAATCGCAGATTTCTCTTTTAAGGGTAATATCGCTATTCTCTCGGATAGCCAAGTACAACAACCTCTAAAGTGATGGAATAAAGTAGGAATAGCCTCACCATCTTGAGTGAAAACCATAAAGTTACCTTAATCTGGGTCCCGGGACATCGGAACATTGAAGGTAACGAAAAAGCAGATGAACTGGCAAGAGGGGGATCTACCATGAATAACGCTCTTGCAGATTCGGTATTCACCCCATTAGGTGCAGTTAAGAGTACAATTTCCCAAAAATACCTCCGAATCGCGGACTGTAGGTGGAAAGTCCAGACGAAATGCAAAATTAGCAGAACGTTATGGCCCACCTACAACCTCAAGCAATCGTCGGCATTAATAAGAATGAAACGACGGAACGCCTGGAGACTAACGGCAGTCATAACTGGCTTTTGGTCTATCGGAGAACAAGCAGCCAAAATGGGTATCCCTCACAATACATACTGTCACAGTTGTAAACAACCGGGGAAAAAGGAGACAATCTTACATATCCTCTGTGAATGCCCTGCCCTATGGAAGGACAGAATGTCAGAATCTCGAACAACTATCTGGCTTATACGTTAACAACCTAATAAGGTTCCTTAACCCCACAGACTGGATATAGTTATGCTGTAAATAACCGTTAAACAAGTTTAACCAACCAACGAACCAACCATGAGCTTACAATACTCTCATTCTGGTTGAAAAACGCACCAACCATTTTCCAGCATGCCCTTGATGACATACTTAGTAATCACATAGGGAAAATCTGTTATGTTTATATAGATGACATAATAGTGCTTGGTATGGACGAACGTAGCAATTTGGAGAACTTAGAAACTATTTTCCGAACACTTGAAAACGCTCGAATGAAAATACAATTGGATGAGTGTTTTTTAAGGATGGAGGTTTTTACGGATGAAGCAGAATTTCTACGTGTCGTAGCATCACGACAAATCCAAATAAAGTAAAAGCTACCCAAGATTTCACTTATTCAAGGGCGTTGAAAGATCTGAGATCAGTTCTTAGATTATCATGTCATTATCGACGATTTATACAAGACTATGCTAAATTAGTAAGGCTACTGACTTCATTCCTTAGAGGAGAAGACGGACGAGTTTCAAAAACTAGCACCAGTAAAAAGCTAGCCATGTTGAATAATAACGCAAAGCAAGCCTTCCACCAAATTGACAATTCATTAATATTGGGAGAAGCTATACTCAACTTCTTCAAAAAAAAAAGAATTGCATCTGACCACCGACGCATCAAACTATATCTTAGGTGCTGGTTTAGAGCAATCAGGAAAACCGAGGAATCAGGAAAATATCGAGATCCTTATCAAAGACAGAAGAGGAAAACACTGCAAGTGAAAAATAAATGTTGGCGATAGTGTGGGGGTTAAACACGTTAAGGAATTATATCTGCGGTTCAGCCAAAGTATTAACTTACACCGACCACCAACCCCTTACATTTGCTTAATCAATAAAAACCATAACGCAAACATGAAAATGTGGAAATCAATTTCAGAGGAGTGTAACTATGATAATAAACTACTATAAACCTAGTAAAACTAACATCGTTGCCGACGATCTTTCAAGACCACCAAAATCTGAAATAAATACCCTCACGGCAGTCGACCATAGTAACGAAATCTCTGCTCATATCCTCATACCTGCTACAGAAGCTTCAATAAACCAGTTATTTTGAACTCCCTTCGCCTAGTTGTCACGGCCATACTATAACCAAATAGACTACTCTAAACAGGTCTTAATTGATGTTTTTAACAACGTTTAGACCCAGATTTTATTAGTGCACTCTACATAACAATGTTATGGGTAAAATTCAAGAAATGTTTCCACTGCATTTCAGAAACGTTAAAATCTGTTTTACACAAACATTATTACAGGCCTTCATAAGCGAAACCGAACAAGATGAAATAATACTAATAATAATACTGGCATAACAAACGAGATTCGACTCTTCCCTTTCTGAAATTATGAGATGTTTAAAATCCGACAGAAACAGTTTGACTTTCGAGAAACTAATTTCCAAATCTGTTAAAGAATAAAAATCGACAATTCATTCAACCAGACAGACCCCCAAGAGTTAGAAAAACAAAGACCAAAAAATGTAGAACTGCTTACAAGAAAACTAGTAAAGACTACAATAAAAGTAGAAAAAGGAAAAAGAAAGATTATTCTGTAGGTGAAGA
This sequence comes from Anastrepha obliqua, assembly GCF_027943255.1. Taxonomy (NCBI): domain Eukaryota; kingdom Metazoa; phylum Arthropoda; class Insecta; order Diptera; family Tephritidae; genus Anastrepha; species Anastrepha obliqua. The sequence goes on along the minus strand of NC_072897.1, from coordinate 38,933,338 downwards.
GATATTCGTCAAAAAAAAAAAAAATAAAAGATTAGGCTCTAAACTATCGTCAAGATACCAGAAAGAAATAGTTGCAGAAAATAACAGGACTATTGTCAAAACCGAATCAGGCCGAACTGTTCACAAAAGTAATATCAGAAATTAGTCTTACTAGGCTCACCAACACTCATAACAGGAATCAAAAGCACAGAAACACAAAAAAAACAAATATTTTAATCATAAAAGTTGAAAGGTTTAACTGAATTTCTACATATAAATTTAATCTCAAGAAATTAAACTTAACTTAATTTTATTAAATTGATTTAATTTGAATACAATTAAAATTAATAAAATCTTAACTTGCTTAAATTTATTTTGAAAATTATTAGGGTAATTTTCAGCTAATGGGAAAAATTGAGTGAAAATGCCATAGGCTTTCGATCTTTAGATAATAGGAAAATTCGAGTAAAATGCCATCGGAAAATCGTTGTAAATGCCATAGGAGAACGCTATAAATTTAAAAATTAGTTAAATAACTACAGGTTAATCCTAACCAAATCCTACGTTATATGAACGCACAGGTTACAACCTTGAAGGCGGGGACAGCAAGAATAAAGGAAGGAAAATTTAAAATTATTCATACAAAAGACCCAAAACAGTATGAGGACTTAACGAAAGAATTTGAAAATACAATCGCACAAAATATCCAAATCAACCATCCACTACATCCTTTCTCAATTAACAAATAGTCCAAATTCGCGCACTCCTTTCAAAACTCAACTCTCGAATTAAAAATAAACGTTTATTAGGTTTTGCATTGCTGATAGCGTATACCACCATGACTTAAAAATAATTAATAAAAATAATGGAAATTTATTAGAAAATAACAATAGAAAAGTAATAATAAACCAAAAAATTTTATATGAGTTTAATGAAGCAATAAAGCAGAAGTAAAGCAGTAATAAAACAATGAAATATTTAAAAGTTTAACAGATAAAGAGTCTTAGAGATAATACAGTCTAAATATTAAATATAAATTACAATTAATTAAAGAAGAGCTTATTAATATTAAATACGCCTTACAGTGGGCAAAATCAAATATTGTTAATTCATTTATATTGTCAAATCTAGGAATAAGCACAATTGCAGAAATTATTGGAAAAGAAAAAATACCGTACATTAATATTAAAAAAGAATGAGAGTTTACCCATATTAGATTAGCCTCAAATGGATCGCCTATAATTTATATTCTAAGCTTACCAACCCCGAATAAAGAAACATGTGAAAAGATAAGACTCAAAGGAGCATAAAAGGAAAATAAAATTAACAAAATTGAAAAAAATACTGAAATGTAAAATGAAAATGTCTGGACTAAGTAAGTAATGCGAGGATATAATCAAATCACAATTTGTAATGAAAAAGATTTTATAGAAATAAATAATAATAGTTGCATTAGTAATCTTATAAAATATGTAGTAGACGCCCAAATTGCACGCTCATCAACGCTGACCACATTAACAGTGTAGAAGAATTGCAACCTGGAATACTATTTTTGAAGGATTATAATGGTTTTCTAAAAATTGATGAGAAATCAATAGTTCCGAATCGACCATTCATAATCCAACACCACAACTCCGCCATCAAAGTGCATAAAAAAAAATTCTACGTGAATGAAATGAGTAATTTACAACCTCTTCCAACTATTTCACAGCAACCAAACCCGAATACACCATTTTAAGCATTCCCATTGCAGACAGTTCTACGTTACCGGAATGAGTCGGATCTTCGTCGGACCCGAAGAGAAGCGCGAGCTGTTTTAGCCGGCAATTCATACTACATCCTCCGGCCGATAGATCCACCAGACGGCTGCACAAACTAACGAACAACAGTGCGCCACTTACTTTCTCTTGTGATGAGGTTCAAGGGGCCATCAACAAAAGCAAATCATCTAAAGCAGTGGTCGCCAACTCGTCGATCGCGAGCTACCGGTAAAGGCAATTCTGGTAGCTCGCGCTGCTCACGTTGCAAAAAATCCAAAAGTCTGAAAATCATACCAGTATTAGCAAATTTCAGAAATTTTCATAATAAATAGATAAACAGCGGCAACACTGCAGTAAGCGATTTCGCGTCTCCGTTCTAGGATCGGCTGGGACCGATTAGCGTGTTCGAGAATTTTTTGGCTTTATATAGGGTTATTCAATAGGTGCGCTTCAACTTTTTTCAGATAGGGAGGGCGAACGACGCAATATTTTTTATTTTTCGCTTGTCATTTGTAAACTTCATTAGTATACATTTCATCATGGAACGCTACACACTTGAGCAACGATTGCAAATCGTGCAAATTTTTTATGAAAATAATCGTTCTGTTGCTGCTACTTTAAGAGCATTACGGCCATTTTACGGTCCATTTAACAAGCCGTCCCGTTTTGGGGTTATGTAAAGTCATTGGTCTACAGTAACAAGCCGGCGACGTTTTGTGAGCTCAGAGCCAATATTGAACGCGAAATTGCTGGAATTTCGGCCGATTTATGCAAAAGAGTGGTCGAAAATTAGGTTCAACGATTGACTTCGTAAAACGTGCACGCGGTGGTCATGCAAAAGAAATCGAATTTCATACTTAAATGTATATGTTCAAACTCGATAATAAAAAAAAAATTAGTTAAAAAAGTCAAACCGTTTGTGTTTTATTCAAAAAAGTTCAAAAGTTGAAGCGCTCTTACTGAAAAATCCTATATATACGCAATGCACTCAGTTTAACCCATTAAATCCCAACCTTATATACAACAATTTTTTTTAATGCGTTTATAAAACGTTTATTGAAATAGTGTAATTAAACTCCTTAAAAAAAAAACACGAAAAAAAATTAAAGAAATGCATTTTTTGGGCTGTACCCAATCGAGTACAATGGGATAATATGTATATACATTGCCTGTATATAAAAATATGGAGTATTAAATAAAAAGATGCTTTCAAAGACTTCCTTGGTTATTAGTTCGGTTAACAGTAGGAAGTTTTTGGAACATTCTCTCTCCACGCAAAGGGCTACATTGCATGACTCGCAAATCCATCGAATTCTTTGGTGACACTCCCTGCACCTCAGCTGCTTCGATACCCTTTTGGGAAAAAGGTTATATGAGGAACCAGCTATTGATGCCGTTGTCGATCGTTTTGAAGATATGTCCCGGATATTATAATTGCGTAAATAAAATCGCACAATTTCACGTTGGTATTGCAACAAGTCGCATTGACTCTTACTTGCCATTTTATAAAGCTTCCATGCGTTTACTACACACGAGCTTATCATTGTGGTGAAAAGAGGCCACCACCATTTCTTTCCTCTAAACTTTATATTGTAAGTATTCAAAGCTTGGTCGTGGAGGTCAACTCCTCCCATTCCTGAGTTGTATTCCGCTATCAACTTCGGCTGATGGGCATTCACCTTGCGCCTCTCTTGTATTGACCATCGTTTGACGGTATGTAAAGGTTCAACTCTATCAAAGTTTGTTCCCACTGTCACAACGCTATTGTCATTCTACTTCACAAAAAGTATTCCTGAGTCAGAACACCTAAAAATTTTGATACAAAACAACTATTCAAATAAAGCATTATGATAAACTTACATAAAATCAAACTCTCCCCGTTGCTTCTTTTGTAGTTCTTTGTTCGTTTTCAGAGGACATTTTTTGGTCCGCCGTTCACGAACAGTCCCAGTAGCCTTAAATCCTTGTTCTTTCAAAATTCTAAGAAGGTCATATGACGTAAAGAACTTGTCGAAAAAAACGATGTGATCGATCGGATGTGGAATGTTTGCCAAAAGATCAAGGACGACCCTTGAACCTAATGGGAGACTTTCTTTCTGACGTTCAACCGTTTTCGCACCGCAATATGTGTCGAACTCATATAAATAACTACAGCTACTCGTGATCATCCAATTTTTGAAACCAAAACGAACTGGCTTACCTCTTATGAATTGTTTTGCGGAATGGCTTCCAAAATATCTAACCATAGATTCGTCAACAGACAGCTTTTGGTGCATATAACCAAACTGACAAAATTTTTTACATAAAATTTGAGAGAGTGGTCTTATCTTTGCCATTTTATCGCTAAAATCTAAATTAGAGTTATCAGTAAGATGCAAAAACTGTTTAATTTCTTGAAAGCGATTTCGCGACATATTGTTGGTTATAAAAGGTGTTCTGGTATCTTCATCCAGTTGCCAGTACATGCGTTCTCTTGGCATTGATAGCCGCTATAGAGTAAAATTCTGATAAAAATTTTAAGATCCTCCTCATTGAAACAAAAATCATGCTTGTTATGCTGCAAGGCATATATTTTCGTTTGATCGATTATTAATTTTACCACTTCATCGTCAAAAATAGTTGCAAAAATTTCAACTGGGTTCTTAGTTACTAATAAAGAACACGCTTCAAGTTGGGATTGTTCGTAAAAATGCGTTTCTGGAATTTCCGCACTTGTTATTCTCTTTCTCCATTTTGGATTTAGATCTTTTGACAACTTTTGCCTTTTTTGTAAGCTTGCAAGTGGAATATCATCATCACTGTCACTGTCACTGCTCAAAAATAAGTCAACTTCGCCCCGAACATCCCTTGGAATATCATCACGCAATATATTATCCTCTTCAATGTCCTCCTCATCTGTGTCATAGTGGGTATTTGGCGGTATAATAGCGAAGTCGAAGTGACTACGGTCGCTTGAATCAATATAGTCGGTGGCCGCAGAAAGGTTGTGAAACCTCTTTCCGTAAAAGTTTTTTACATCCATTACCAAATCTACAAGAAATATGCACACAAAATATATATTAATGTTCCCACTGTACCCATGCGAGTACAATAGAATTTAAATCTACCGAAATGCACTTTTCCACAACTTTTTTCGTATTTTTGTTATAAAGTATACAAATTATATGTATTATGAATATTTCAATACTGAACTTTTTCCGTGATAACTTAGATTTTGTCAAGCAGAGAGCTTATTGCAAACTAAACCATGAAAAGAAGAAAAATAGCAAACGTGCACGCAAAGACAAGTGAATAACGGATAACGGGACCCAAAAAAAAAGATGGAGAAACATGGGTATTCCTTTTCGACATTGCTCAATATTATAAAGTGGCGAGTACATTTAAAAATTTGTAAGCGTTGGTCTTTGACGTCGTTTCGAAAAAGATGCTTTTTCTGTACTCAAGCGAGTACAATGGGATCAAATTGGTTAATACTGAACGGCAATATCAACGTTCTGCGTGCAGCGGTTGGGTTAAAGTTCGACACATTATAGCAAGCAGTAGTAAGAAGGCGAAGACACACCATTTCCATTCGGAATGGGAAGAACAATACTTCTTCACAGAAGTTAAAGGCAAAAGTGTTTGTTTGTTATGTAATACATCTGTGTCAGTTCCTAAAAAAGGAAATATTGAGAGGCATCATAAAACTGTACATTCGAATTTTGAGAAGGTATTCCCGTTAAATTCTGCCACCAGAAAAGAAAAACTGAAACATTTAAAAATCCATTTAATTGGACAACAGTCAATATTTTTGAAAACAATCGACAAAAATAAGGCTGCAACTGAAGCATCTTATCGTGCTTCGCAGATAATTGCACAAAAGAAAAAACCTTATGAAGACGGGGAAATCATAAAACAAGCATTTTTGAAAGCTGCAGATTCTTTATTCGCCAACTTTAGAAATCTATAAAATCTATGCAACTTTCTGCTAATACAGTGATGAGGCGAGTAGAAGTAATGAGCAATGATATTTTTTTACAGTTAAGAAGTGACTTAGATAACTGTATTTATTTTTCACTGTAACTGGATGAATCAACAGATGTAGTTGACACCTCACAGATGGCCATCTTTGTCAGGATGGCTTTTAGTGATTTTACAATTAAAGAAGATCTTTTGAAGTTTATTCCACTCAAAGGACATACTACTGGGCTAGAGCTGTTTTCTCATTTAAAAAATCCCATCTCTTCTGAGAAAATTCCAATATCAAAAATGGTAGGCCTGACAACTGACGGTGCTCCAGCTATGGTGGGTTGTGATAAAGGGGCTCGTGGCGCTATGTCACAAGGATGAAAGTTTTCCACAATTTCTTAGTCACCACTGTATTATACATCAGCAAGCATTATGTGGAAATTTTCTAAACTTGAACAACGTTATGAAACTGGTGGTGAAAATTGTGAACAAGATTAGAGCTCAAGCGTTACAAAGAAGATTATTTAAAACCTTGGCTGATGAAATTGACTATGAATACGGAGAGCTACTTCTTCACTCTGAAGTGCGATGGTTAAGCAGAGGACGAGTGCTCAAACGTTTCAATGATGTCCGGCCTGCTATACTCCAATTTTTCTAAGAACGCGATGAACCGATTCCTGAACTGGAAAATTCGACTTGGCTCAGAGATTTTGGTTTTCTTGTGGACATTACAGAGAAATTAAATGAGCTTAACTTGCAGCTTCAAGGCAGGGATAAAGAATTAGCGGAAATGATTTCTGATATAAATGCATTTATTCCAAACTTGAATTTTGGGAACAAAACCTAAAAAACCGCGATACTAAGCATTTTCCTATTCTTTCCGAAAAGATATCCAAAAATCTATTAGAGCCCTATGACAGTAAATATCATATGGAAATAGTTCCTAACTTGAAGGAAAACTTCAAAAATCGTTTCAAGGATTTCAGCAAAATTGCTTTAGTGACGCAATTTGTTGTTTCACCCTTCATGGACATTGATATACAACAGTTTGCAACTTGTGTTATGAACAACTTTGGCGAAGACATTGTTGTGACAGAAATGGAACTGATTGCTTTTCAAAGTGACTTGACTTTAAAATCTTTAGGTTCAAATACAAAATGTATATGAACTTTAGTAAGTAAAGATAAGTATTCAGTTTTATGTCGTGTTGCGTTGAAAGTGAAAGCGTTATTCAGTTCAACTTATTTGTGTGAATCTTCTTTTTCCAATATGAAATTTATTAAAAATAAATACCGCGATCGGCTTACAGATATACATTTGGATAACTGTATTCGAATGACTGTATCAAATTATACTGCAAATATTAAAAAAATTATCGATGAGTCAGAATGTCAACCTTCTCATTAAATATGCTCTTTTTATCTGCCCATATACTATTTATATAATAATGTACTATTACTGTTTTGTTGTTTTTTTTAAGTCGCTTGTGATTTGCCATTATGACTGCAAAAAGTTTTGTTACGATTGATAGGTGTGAACATGGATGTAGTTATGCATAAGTATAAGCGCTATAAGTCATAAGTTTATTATATATAGAACGTATATTAGTAAAATAAATACATGTATGGTATGTCGAATATAACTGTGTATTATTTAATTTATGTTGGCTTGTACAAGTAGCTCGCTGTTTATTTCAAAATCTTGAAAGTAGCTCAACACATTGAAAAGGTTGGCGACCACTGATCTAAAGCCATTGGCCCTGACGGACTAAACATACTGATGCTGGAGCACCTGGGTCCATTGAGAGTAGGATTTCTCAGAAATGTTTTCAATCTGTACTTGGCCACTCTCATTATTCCTGACAAGTGGAAAGCAGAGAGAGTGATCGCACTACTGAAACCAGGGAAATCCGCAAAACAAGGGGTATCTTATCGGCCGATAACTCTCCTTTCCCCAGTAGTGAAGACACTTGAAGCCCTCCTACTCTCACTCTACATGAAGCACCTGGACCCAGCCCTACATCAGTATGGCTTCCGACGAGTGTACAGTACCACCAGAGCACTCACCGTCAGAAACACCCAGATAAACCGCGGGCTTAACCAAAACTGTCCCTACGAGAGGACTGTCTTAGTACTGTTGGACTTGAAGAAGGCTTTCGATACTGTCAGCCACTAAACGCTACTAGATGACATTTCACAATCGACACTCCCACCAAGGCTGAAGAGGTGGTCCGCTAACTATCTGAGTGGTCGGCACTCGTCAGTGATTTTTCGAGGCCAAATCTCTAAACAGAGGAAGATAAAGCAATATGTTCCACAGGGTGGTGTTCTTTCACCCTTGCTTTTCAACTTCTGTTGATCGAAGCTCCCCCAGCGACCAGAGGAAGTGTCTTTGGCCTCCTAGACTGACGATTGCACGATAATGGCGGCGGGCAATGACATTGATGGCCTTTGCGCCAAAGTGAACGATTACCTCACGAATGTTTCTCGCTTTTTTACTGTGAGGAATCTTTAACTTTCCCTCAGAAAGTCCACGGCGACCCTCTTTATCATCTGGTCAAAGGGCGTCAAACTAAAACTCAAGTTCAAAGTCGACGACACACCAACCAAACAATTTCGGCAGTAACCTTTGACAGTTTGCTCTCCTTCTCTGCGCACACAACCGCAATTGTCACTAAAGTCCAAAATCGCAACAAGGTCCTCAAATTGCTTCGCGGCAGCACTTGGCACAGAGACCAAGAAATGTTGCTATCGACATTTAAGGCAATTGGCCGGCCGGTTCTAACTAGTGACACGCAGTGAATAGAGCTCCAGGCTTGCCACAGGCTGATGTCCCCTTCTCAACAACTTCACAACGAAGCACAGATGCTACCGGTAAATGCGTACAACAAACTACTCAGCAAACAGTTTGTGCTTGTGTACTACCGCAGGTTTCCCCATACAGACACCTGCTTGAGCCAGAGCCGCCTCCCAGGCACGTCAGGAGACACCTCCTCAACTACTGGACCGAACAGTGTTTAGATAAACAATAAACGACATCGGGAGACCCCTACCACCTTCTTAAGCTCCCGACCACCGAATGCCACCACCTACAGCAGATGAAAAGCTCCAGCTTCCCCGTGAGACCCGCGTAACACTAGCACAATTACTTTCTGGATATTGTAGTAGGTTAAACTCTTACTTATCCAGAATTGACCCCGACATACCAAACATATGTCCTGCATGTGAAGGCCCCCGCACGACACTAACTACCTTTCCACATGCCCCACCAAACCCACTCATCTAACACCCTTTTCCCTCCGGACCAACCTATCGGAACAGCAAGTTTGCTGACCCTGCCTCCAATCACCGTACATGCGCAAACAAAAAGTTAGTGAGGAAACACCAGAACATCTATTGGCGTTATCGTACCGCAAAGTACCGGTCTTATGCTGAAAACAGTCACCGACGTATCGTAGTCCCTTACTGCAGCCCATAGAGAGCACAAAATTGAGCAAAACTCATCCCGTAGAGAGCAACTGCGTTCTTTTAGTTACATATTTACACAATACATCGGTTTGTGTGCGTATGTGTTTGGTTGTATCTACGCAACGTTACCACTGATATTTTTGCTTACACACATTTTCACACATCCTCGTTATCAGTTACAATTTTTCATTGTTTAATAAACCAAAGCCAAAAACCAACAAATGAAAAGAGTTAATTTATCTATAATTAACATTATTCAACATTGTTTTTAAGTTATTTTAACAAAAATTAAAATTTTTCCAAGTTTATTTTGTAAATGATTTCCAAATGTAATATACTGTTTGGCAACACTGTGTGGTAAGAGAGCAATCCTAAGAGGAATTTTCAAAAATCCTGCGATGAAATCTACGATACGGAAGGGAAGTAATTTTTCATTTACATGGGGCTTTCATTAGTTTGATCGTAACAGCAGACAGGGGACTGTCGACGGTCTCGTTCGGCCACCGTAGCCGGATTGCATAACTTATATATAAATGTGATTAACAACTATCGTAATTTCTAGATGTGGCAACTTTAGTCTTGTCGTCTGGCATTCATGTTTTGTTTTAATATTTCATTCGATCGATATTGTTGCCAGGCGCTTCGTGAATGTTCATGATTTGTCGTACTGCTTCGATCCAAGGAGAACTACTTCCATTTTCCCTTACTCACCTACCCACACCAAATCATTCAACGTTTCGAGTACCTTGTCCGGACATTCCCATGATGCTTTCTGTTTTGGAGAAGCTCCTTTCATTCCCTACAGATTATAAAGAATTACAAAGTTACCATCACTAAATCCTTCGGAGTTCACAGCAAGGTCAAATCGATCTTTCATTTCATAACACATTAGCTGGGTATGCTACCTCACACCATAGTGTTATAGCTAGTTTATTATGTAACTTCCACTAAAAACTACGCAATCACGAGCCGTCTTGCTGGTTGTAAAAGAAAGAGGAAGAATGCACCCGGAAGATGTAGTTGACGTTGTCAATCTGACATTCAATATGCAGAGCATTCGTATTCATAATCCATCGGCGGTGCTGCTTAATGAACCCTTGCCACAGTTTCTCCTTCTCCAGTGGCTTTGGTGTTCGAAGAAAGGGGTGAGAAAAATTTCCGGGACGTCTACGTCATCCGGATTCATGGGCTTGGGCCTTGATGTTTGATACGGGAAACGAAATACCTTTCCAGGGGAGGCCGCGTCGTGTTAGTTTATATGCTGTTGAAGCTAGTTTAGTTGACTTGTTCTGTGCCTTTTGGTCGAAATGGTCACATGCAATCATATCAGCTGGAGCAAGTAATTCTATAGTGACTGTCTTCTCTTCCCTATTGATTTTGGGAACAAAGTCTCGTCCATTGATCCGTCAAAGAACTTCCTATGGTGCTACATATGGTGGTTCCAATAGGGCCCGAAAATAATCAATTTTGCGAAAGACATGACTGCAATCCTTTGAGGACGAAAACGTTGGACTTCGAATTATAAGTTGTAGGCATTGATCTGATATTTTTAATAAACTCCCTGTATCTGCCTATGCATATTTGAGGTTTGCTTCTTGTGTTACTGGAGCTGAAAAACTCCCCAAGCACTCTGACGGGTGTGCCAAACACCAGTTCTGCTGATGATACGTTGGGGTCTTCCTTTAACGATATTCGTAAACCATGTTTCTGGACTATTTTTCCTTTATTGTTTAGTACAGTATCTTTTGATTTTCCCGTTCCCGTATCTGCTGCAAACATGTATATCTTCTAGCAGCTATCCTTACGTTCACATCGCCCATTATGCAAAGATTTTTCTCCGAGCTTTCTTTCAAATACTCGCTTAAAGTTGATGCTTCTTCGTACCAATCTGCTCCTCGGATATATGTACATATATTGTAGAAGATATGATCGAGATAAAGTTGTCGTTGAGGTTGATTCTTACCAGATTTACTCCGTTTTCATTTATAAAATTATACTGGATACCTCTTTTCTTCAATTCCTTATTAACGCCATACATACACCCACCACTGGCTTTTCCAAATTTACTGTAACACCTGGCTGATTTTTTCGTTAGTACGAAAATGTCGTGATTTCGAACGTAGTCGAAGGCATAAGCTTTACTAGAGGTCTCTCGCTATTCTCGGCAAAATAAGCAAAAATTAGACCGAAGGCAAAAGGTAAGGCAAGGTGCCAAAAGGTGGTCGATGACGTTCCATTCATATGAAGACATCAAAAATGGCTTGTTTCGTGGGTAGCTTCAAAAGATGAACTGTTTTACCGCGACGATATTCGAGATCTACCAGAAAAAGTAGTAGCCAGCGATGGGCAATACTTTCAATGATTCATTTGTAACCATTTTTTCAGAATAAAGTTGTATTTTCATCAAGAGAACTTAGTTGCGCACCTAATATATTAAGCTTGAGTTTATTGCATTTTATCAATTCATTCAAATTTGCACTCTTGTTCGTATTTGCTTCGTTATTTTTATTTCTACATATATTTAGACAGACGCTTTATAGTTTTTTACATGAATTTTATTGTATAGTGTATTATAATGCATATTAATTTTCGCGAAATCATCTCCATGGAAATTCGTTTAGTACTGTTTCAACGTCCCCTTGACCACAGACGAGCATTTTCTCCTTGCTCCATTTTAGTTCGTTGCCACCTTTAATCTGTCATATTGGACTCCAACTTTGCATATGTATTGTGCTAACTGCCGTAATTTCCTTCTAAAGTTGTAATACAATCTTCTTGTTTTGCTGTCGCTCTAGATTTAAATCTGTCCTAATATAAATTGATGTACCAGCTAGTTTATGTGTACTTTTAACTATTTTTCCAACTTCTTGTTCACAATTTACTGCAATTTTTCCATTTCACACGTAAATCTTTTAAGTTGATTGCAGTAATGGTGGTTTTACTATAAATTCAATATTTCTGTGAATGCTCTAGCTACTTCCGTTTCATTCGATTTACTTGCTTGTAAGTGTTTAAAAATTAATTATTTCTTTTTACTTTGTCTTCTGTTTGTGACAGTCTTCTTCTTCCCATTTCTTTTTCCGATTTTATTTTCTCAATTTCTTGCTTCATACAAATATTTTGGTTTTTAAGTGCCGCGATTTCATTCGACAAATCTTTCAGCTTTTCAATCACTTCCTTGTTGCTCTCTTGTATTTTAAATTTCAGCGTTTCAACGTCTAAGTAATTTACTTTTACTTCGACCGGCCATTTTGTGAAATTTTTGTGATCGTACAGAGACCACTGGTAAACTTTTCTTTTCTCAGGATTAACTTTGTTACAATTTGTTATACCAGAGAATGTTAATGCAATGAGAAGGAGCAAATGTTAAAAGAGCTTTTTTCGAGTTCTAATTTATAGATTCATAATAAGGTCATTTCAAATTCAACTTTCCTGAAGAGGTCGGAATTGCAGATATTTACCACGCGAGTGACGCGAGTGGAGGGTTTCTATATTTACTTACCACGCTAGGCCAAGAATTCAGATATTTTCTGCGTTTACCATACTACTGAGGAAGTTCATAAGATTTTTCGGCACACTACTAAGGAAATCGAAGCGAATAAATTTGCGATTAAGAAGGCCGCGCGGTAGTTAATTTGTGGTGCAGAAGCTAAAGTCGACGGAGTTATTCGTTTTGTGTTTTTGCACGTACTTAATTCAGGTTCAAGTCCTGAAGTCATATTTTTTTTCTTGCACATTTTTTTTTTTACAATTCAAACCAGGAAAGTTTGGTAAAATTTTTGAGTTTATTTTAATTAAAATTTCTTTAAAATACTGTTTTTTGTATTTTATAAATGGAAATTTCTTTTCGGTATAAAATAGTTCATACTGGATATGACCTGATTTTTATATAAATCAATCAAAACAGAAAATATGTACATATATCTATAATCTATTTCATCAAATCCAAATTATATTGATGAGAAAATATCATTCTAATATCCGTCCAGAAAGCCAAACGCGCATACACACATGCATATTCATATAATTACGCATACAAACTTTCAACTATCGCAGAATATGTGCATATAAAACTGCGAATCGAATAAATGAGTGATTTAGAAAAGATCATTAATAATTGTAGATTAGCGCAATCGTGAAAGACGTGTCGTATATGCAGTACGTAGTCTCATGTTTGACTCAGGTTCAAATCCTGTGCACAGTTTTTTATTCGATATTTTTATTTCATTTTTTATATTTAGTTTAATTGAAATTGATTTAAAATAGTGTATTCAGGTTTTTCTAATACCAGTTATTTAGAAATTTATTTTCTATATAACATTATTCATTTGAATTGATTTATATGTAAAACAGCCATAAAGTCAATCATATAAATATGCATTCCTATATTTAATTTCTTCAGTCAAATCTGAACTACTTACATACACATATTGATGAGAAAATATTCTAATATCCATCCAGGAAGCCTAACGCGCATACTCACATATGTGTTTAAATATATGTACAAACTACCACCATTCTAACAAACCCAGAACACAAGCTTCTGCGCACACTTGACACATGGGATATGTATACCCTATGAGCAAAAAGAACCGGGAAGGTGATGTTGACTGTTTCCTTCGATTGCCAAGGCATAGTCCACCATGAGTACCTTCCATCGGGCCAGACAGTCAATAGAGAATATTATTTATTCGTTTTGAAACCTTAGAGAGATGCTGTGTGTTGCAAACCGCCGGAAATGTGAGCAAACAATTCTCAGATTTTGCATGGTGATAACGCGCCATCGCACTGATCAAAGAGAATACAAATCGGCCTGCCGGGAGTGTTTGGAGGACTGGGTTAAGCGTTGGCACATGTGTGTTCCTTCAGACGGGTCATAATTTGAAGGAGATAATATAAATTTGCCTTAAATTTAACTCTGTTTTGTTTAATTTAAACATTCCCGGTACTTTCTGATCATAAAGTACATATATGCGGCTTTGCGGACAGCAATGTGTGACTCGCTGGAAGTCGCATTAACTCGCGACTGTCGCACAGTTAGAAGACATATTTACATACATATAAGGGTGCATACATACTTACGGAGCCGCGGCCACTCGACATGACAAAAATTTAAGATTTATCAAATATTGGCAAATAATTCCACGCGAAATATTCCAATATTGACTATTTTCGAATGGTCGCGAAAATTGGCATATGGGCGGCTCGTTTTATGAATGAAATTGAAATATGAGCTCTAACTTATGAATGAACTTTTTGTTTTGTTCTAAATTGTTCAGCGCCGTCGCTGATAGAATCATGGCCGCTGCGACTGTGTCTACGAATGTATTTTGTTTTAGTAGTCGCTAGGCTTAGATTTTAGCTTTGGGCGACATGCGCATGTGAGGTATGTGTTTTTGTTGTGTTCTAGAACATTTTAGAATGTGCGGTGGCAAAGCGGCCATGGCGTTGCGCTTGCTGTTGCTTTTGCGTCTATCAAAGTACATATCGTGTTTTTGTAAGTACAATATTAGGAATATCGACTGGTGAAAGACAAAAGTACACGGAAGCAAGAAGGGAGCGCTGTGCTCGCGCATATACATATGTATGCATGAATGTATGAACGTGCATGGATGTAGTAACATATGAATACAATTATTTTGTAGGAAGTTTAGAAGGCAAATAGGTATATATGTATGTATATATGCTAGGACATAAAGTCGGTATATATGCATACATAGAGCAGAATTGTTTTTGCACTTGTTAGGAAGAAACTCGTTCACTAGTGCGTATGTGTATTTGATTTCTTGTAAGAATGTGATGTGGTATGACATGTGTACATACATAAGTCAAGGTTATTTGGGCATACTTGCATATGTGATATGATGTTCTTGCGCTTGTGCATTATTGTTTTTCATATACAAATGTACATACATACATACATATGTATGTAAATGCTGTCGAATACATAAACTATAAATTGACATACAATATAAAATAAGTGTTGATTTATCTTAAACCGTCCTTTTTTTCTGAATGCAAATACCTCCTATTGACATGTACATACATATTATGTACTTATGTATATTTCATATACCATCATTTATTTACATATAAAGTATACGTTCATTTATGTACCTACATACATATGTGTGTAATGAAAAACTTTATGAATTACTTTCAGAACTTTATTAAAATTTATTCGCGTCGCGCGCATGCACAAAACCTTTTGTTCACAACGCAGGCGCAGAAATAAACGCTCTGCGTATTTATCCTCCCCACGTGACTCGCCATCAATTCTCGGCACAAATTTTTTTTTTCGTTTTTAAATTTATTTTTTTTTTTAATGTAATCGTAAAAAAATTTGTCATACATTTTATGTATCCGCTTATCATTTCAAAAGTAACAAAATGGTCAAAAAATAAGCAGTCGAAGAAATAAATGCACCGCCTATTTTTCCTCGCCACATGTTAGACTCGATTTCAATTCCCAGTGCAAACCTTTTTTTATTAATTTTTTTTTTTAAATTCGTTTTTTTTTTATGTAATTAAAAAAAAATTATGTAATAAATTTTACGTATTCACTTATTATTTCAAAAAATACGAAAATAGTAAAAATTTAATTAGTTTAATGTATTTATCCTCCCCACGTGACTCGCCATCAATTCTCGGTGCAAATTTTTTTTTTTTTCGTTTTTAAATTTTTTTTTAATGTAATCGTAAAAAATTTTTAATAAATTTTATGTATCCGCTTATCATTTCAAAAGTAACAAAATGGTAAAAAAATAAGCAGTCGAAGAAATAAATGCACCGCCTATTTTTCCTCGTCACATGTTAGACTCGAGTTCAATTCCCGGCGCAAACTTTTTTTTATACATTTTTTTTTTAAATCGTTTTTTTTAATGTAATTGAAAAAAAAAATTATGTAATAAATTTTACGTATTCGCTTATTATTTCAAAAATACGAAAATAGTAAAAATTTAATTGGTTTAATGTCGAGGTGAGAAATGTGTTGTGTGTTGAGGTGAAAGATGTGTGGTGTTTCTAATTTTTGTGTGGGCAAAAGTCAGTGAGGTGTCTATAAACTCAGTGTGCTAAATGACCTTATTACAAATCTTTCAGATCTCAATTGTACTAAAAAAAGCTCACAGTAACATTTGCACCTTCTCATTGCATTAACATTCTCTGGTTATACTATACGTTCCTTCGCGCGAATTAGTGATCAAACAGGGCCGGCCAAAGAGTCCACACTACTAGGCCAATCTACTGCAAAATTTTTGCTGACTCACTAATTCATCGGTTAAATTTAAAATTTCACGGTGTGAAAAAAAGACACACCAAGTTTCTGAAAAATTGGATCTACAATAACAAGTCACTGCATCCCTCGAAATACAGGAAGTATATTCAGCAACCAGGTGCATCTTAAAGCATCTGGATATTAAAAAAGAAACACGGCTAAGTCTTGGAATATACATATGTAGATAATCCATTCGAGCAATGCGATACGTAATGAGAGCAGTGCATCCCGAAATCAAAGGGCATCACACTACGCTCGAAAAAAATCAAAAGCTTTTCAATTTCAATTTCAATTTAATTGATTTGTTTTGTACATAGTAAGACAGAGTCTTGTGGTAGTACATCTTCTTATAATTCTATAATACGAGGATGGTATACATAGAAGTGCTACTTAGATTTAATACTATTTTAACTATTAAACTTATAGACTAAAACTTAGAGTAGTAAGTGAGAAGAACAGATAGATGGTGGGAATGGGGGAAGGAAAGGGGGATTTAAGGTTAGAAGTAGTTAGAAACTGCAGTTTTAAAACACCTTGCTTGTTTTATAAGTTTTATTGTAGTTGGTATAGAATTCCATAGTTTTATGGCACTAACAAAGAACATGCGTTCTGATTCCAAGTAAGTGTAAGTCGGAACAATTAGATTCAATGTTCGGGTGCACTGGAATTGTTTAATATTTTTATACAGGTACAATGGTTTTTGTGTGTATATTAATTTATGCAGGAACAAAAGAGAGCGTATTTTGAGATACGAGTCGAGGTTATGATCGAGAATCTGTTTTGAGTAGATAGATATATGGTCATATTTCCTTTTTTCAAACACGAAACGCGCTGCATTATTTAAAGCGGTTTGCAATTTTTGTTTCGAATTATTATCAAGCCTGCAATATACTAATTCAGCGCATGATACTTGAGGAACAATGAGTGATCTAACAAGTTTTAATTAATTTGCCGTGGCAGTAAGTAGGCAGTACAATATAGCTTTCTAAGAATATTATATACCTTGTTTACAACAAAGTTTACATGGTCAACGCATGATAATCTTGAATTTATTCTGAAACCCAGGTTAGTTACTATGTCATCAAAGTTAATATTTACTTCATTAAGTAATATTGGCGGCAAAGAGCTAAGGTCATACTTTGAATGAGAAATAGCAATCGACTTCGTCTTTGACTCATTTAATTTCAAGTTGCTAGATTTTGACCATTTAGAAATACGAGTGAGGTCTTCATTAAGCCTTGCTATCAAATCTTCAATAAGACCTATTGGCCTTGACAGGTAGATCTGGGCGTCATCAGCATAGAGATGAATCGACGAATTTTGGCAACACTCAACAATATCATTAATGAAAATGCAAAATAAAATTGGACCTAAAATAGAGCCCTGCGGCATACCTGACGTAATTGGTTTTAGACTTGAGTAGTTATCACCACACTTAACTTGTTGTAGCCGATTCGAAAGGTAACTTTTTATTAGTTGCAAAGAAAATGCTCCAAACTTATAGTGATAGCACAATTTTTGCAGTAAAATGTTGTGATCAATAGTATCAAATGCTTTTGAAAAATCGAGTAATACTAGCACTGTTAGGTAGTTTTTATCATAAGCAGAGCGAACATCTTCAAAAATTTTAAGCATAGCTGTGGAGCAACTATGCAGACTTCTGAAACCCGACTGGAAATTACTCAGCAGATTGTTCTTGTCCAAGTAGCGGGTAATTTGTCGCGCCAAAAATTTTTCAAATACTTTCGATAGGGCAGGTAAAATGCTTATTGGTCTGAAGTGCTGAGGAGCGGTAGAGCATTTTATTTTAGGCACAGGTATTATATTTGCTATCTTCCAAAGATATGGAAATGTAGACGAGGTGATTGAAAAGTTAATTATGTGCGTAAGTGATGGTATTACAAATGGTAGAATAATATTAAGAAATTTAAGACAAATCCCGTCGGTCCCTATGGCATTAGATTTGACAGTATGTACACATTGTATCAAATCCATCTCAGTTGCAGACACAAATTCAAACTCACCGTCATCAACATGCTCTCGTAGAGGAACTTTTACAGGTATGCCGAGTGGAGCCCTGTTAGATGCTAGAAAGTGAGTATATTTAAGATTTCTGGGTCCAAACTGCACACGGACTTATTCTCTCCTGAGACACCTAAGGTTTTAAGATTTTTCCATAGGACTTTCGGAGGTAAACTATCGTTGAGCTTCCATTGTAGATATGCCCTTTTGGCATCTCTAGTGATTGCAGTTACTTTATTTCTTGCTACACGATATTCTTGCCACGAGTGAGTGTTTCTATCATTTTTCCATTTCTTATATGCTTTACTACGCTCTCTAATTAAAGACAATATCTCACGTGTAAACCATGGTTTCCTATTTCCGTGGACTTTAACTTTACGCAACGGAACAAACCTATTAAATAGATGGCTGACTAAAGCATTGAAATGTTGCAGTTTTTCATCCACTGTTGTGAATAACCGACACATATTCCAATTAAGCTCGGCAGCCCCCTTATTTAAGAGATCATGCTGAATAAGCTTAAAGTCTCTAAAAAATATCTCCTTTACTTGATTGTGTCTGTTGAACTGGATGTTGAAAGATAAGAATATCAACTCGTGGTCGGAAACTCCAGCCATAGGAAGTTGATCAATATGACTGACGTAATCTCTGTCACTGACGCAAAATACATCCAAAAGACTTGGTTTGCAGTGGGGTGCAAAGCGAGTAGCATATTCATTAATTAAGGAAATTCCTAATGATTGGAAACTATCTATCAAACTCCTGGAAGAAAAATTATCACAAAGAAGGTCTACATTTAAATCACCACACACAATAATATGTTCATAGGGGATGTGGAATTCCGCTAATTTATCAAATATCACTGAGAGGTCATTTCTATTGCTAGGGCTGTAAATGCATGCAACAAGACATTTGGTATTGTTATCATAAAATTCAACAAAAATGTATTCGACTTCTTGAAAATGATCTGATCTACAGATCTCTTTCCATTTAAAATTATTTTTAAAATATAAAGCAATACCACCTCCTCGAGTCTTCGTAGTCCTATCACATCTAATAATAGTGTAGTCGCACAGGGAATATACATTATTATCAATATAGTCTTTAAACCATGTCTCTGTAATACATATTAAGTCAATGCTCAAATTATCAAAAACAAAATTTAGATAGTCAATTTTTTCAGCATTCAAACTTCGCGCATTCAACTGACAGACATTAAACCCATTGTAGCGATTAGAAATGAGTTTAAGCAATCCTCTTGCATGTTCTTTGTCTACTTGTTTTGCTATTTCATTACGCATTGACAGTTTATGGTTGGGAGGATACGCAAGGTGGAGGAATTTAAATGAAGCAAGGGGATAATGAGATAGATAGGAATAAGATCAAAATAAAAAAGATTACATTGTAAAACCAAGAATATGAAAAGTACAAATGAGATGAACGAAATAGAAATGATACTAAAATAAAAATGATTACAATGCAAAGCAAAGAGTTTGGAAAACATAAATGATAAATAAGAGAATAAACTTAACGCAGACATAATATTAATAATATAACGCATAAATGTTTTTGTTTTTACATATTAGCAGTTGCAATGCTCTCTATACTCATTTTTTCAGTTATAAGTACAGCATCAGTTTGGGGTCGAGCTCTAACAAACACTTGCCCACGAACAGAGCAAACTGACGTTAGACGCTTTTGCTTTTTATATTGCATAGCCAAATGGCCTCTGGTGACGGTCAAGCATTGTTTGACAAGAACTTTATATGTGTGCGTGTCGGCTGATTGACGCTAATATCTAAAATTTTTGATTTTCATCATTCAAAAGCCGACAACAAGTATGTGTGACACGACGACACCCGACTGCACTAACACACACAAAGCTCAGTCAAGCATGCTGGACCGTCTCCCGAGGCCAAAACGCATTAGTTCACGATTTTTTCTCGTAAGACATTCGTGGATAAATAGCTTCCCTTCAATACTGACGCCGACATCACTAAGAGAAAGTGCCCGTCTCTTATCTTTGCAGAATTTAGCTACAGCTTTCAGCAGTTGAGAGCATCTGCAGCAGAGCTCAATTTGATTATAATTGGAGCTACGCTTGTATTATTTGGTCGTAACCTGAAAGCAGAACGTACAGGCGCTAGTTTTACATGAAGCGTTTGGCACAGCTTGGAGAAATCATTTATAATGTCCTCATCTTTTCTTATAGGCAACCTACTAACAATAACATCTGTTGATATTGCGTTGTTCTCGTATACATTTAGTTGTTCGGTAAGTGCGTATACCTCGCTGCGCAATTTGTCTACATTAGCACATTTCTCTTCAGTTATTTTTACCCGCTCTTCCATGTGCTTAACTGCCGACTTCAGGTTCATAAGATCCGCTGACAACTCACTGAATCGCTCCATTACTCGCTCTTCTGATTCTCTTAATCGTAATGTTAGCTCTTCAATGATGCCCTGCTTTTGCGACTCTAAGCGACTCTCAATTTTCGCAAACCACGCATTGAGAGTAACGCTTGATGCATCGGTACTAAGGGACTTACTTTGTACTGAAGGTGTTTGCGGGGATGGTGACAATTTGTTTAAGGCCGTTGTTCTTGTTGACATTTTTGGCATGTTAGTAAATTCAAACAATTCCACTGGTGAAACAACAAGGTTTTTCCGCAGTATTTTAAGTAGTTATGTTACACTTTATTATGATTTTTATTTACCCGGACAAAAGAACCGCTTGTACAGGATTTACTCAGTTTTTTTAGTAAATTAACACTCAGTGGATTAAATAAAATTACGGATTAAATTGCAACTACTCAAAAACACGTCTACTCAGTCTGCTGATACATTTATTCTCTTTTCTATATTACATACATATTTCGCCCACCACTAGCCATCGACACCGAAATGAATTCACAGGAAATTTCAAGTCTGAGGTCACAAATCGCTGCTCTTACCAGAGAACGAAAATTATAGAGAAGGCGAAGTCCCGGCCTGTTCCTCATTTTGGGCTCTAACAAAACACGGGTAAGAAGTTCAACTCAGAAGTTACTTCACTACAAGTTAACAATAGGGCATTAATTAATATGGCTGCCGGAGAGAAATGAGAGGGAGAGAGTGATACGCAAGTGTGAAAAAATATAGTTTACATTAGCTTGCGTACAGAATAGATTTGTTCATTTGATATGTCCATATAATTTGTTTGCATATTTACATATAAGATTTGTTCTTTTTGATTTTTTATGACAACTGCGCGAAATTGTATGTATGTATGTTTATATACATACTTTTTTTCGTTCATATATTGTATAATAATAAATTAATACTAAAAATCTTAAAATAACTGGTATTATTAACAACTTGTCGTCACTAATTATAAATTCGGTAAGGATGATGATGATACATTGGTTTTATTATAAATTCTTCAAGCATATCAAATTAATAACCTCATAGAGAAATTATTCAAGACCACAGGAAGATAGCAAATGCAAATACAAATAAGTGAATTTATATGTATTCATATGCGCATATACCTATGTATATATGATGTTGGAGGAAATCCGTATGCAACAAATTATGGCAGCAATGCGCGTGAGATATTCTATATTACATTTTATAAAAAGTAATAAGAGGACAAAACGTTTATGGACACACGCTGTTTTCTGTAAAATGAATCCCTAATTAATAATATTTAACAAATATTTTATTAGAATTACTAGCTGACCCGGCGAACTTTGTTCCGCCCTAGAAGCAATAAAAAAGCAGATTTTTGATTTTATTAAGTTAATTTTTTTAATATTCAAGTATTTCAATGAAGCTTTAATAGATTGCACTTTTCAGTTAAGCACCTTGTGATAAACGACATTTTTTGCTTTATTATCAGGTGCAAGAACAAACAACGCAGATGGTTTTCCGACCCGTGAACATGCAACATATAATTGACCATGTGAGAAACATTGATTTTCTAGATTCAGACCACAAACTTTCGAGGATTGGCCTTGTGATTTGTGGTCATGGCGAATGTAAGACAGATCGGAAATTGAAATCTTTTAAACTCAAACGGAAGATCGGTTAGGATCATCGGGATCCTCGGAATGAGAACTTCTTCACCTTCGAATTTTCCTTTGAGTATCGTCGCGTAAATCACATTGTTCATCAATTTATTTACCACCAAACGCGTACCGTTGCAAAGTTTTGGTGGGCTTATGTTTCGAAGCATGATTACTACGGAACCAACTTTTAGGCGTAAATTGTGCGGTGGTAAGCCAGGCACATCCAAGGAGTTTAACAACTCAATAGGATAGTTGGTGACTTCATCTTCATTCGTTACACAGTCAATGGATTTGAATGAATGCATTGTTTCAATGATATCATTTTTAATTATGTAGTTTAGGTCATCTACACCTTTATTCTTAGCCGCTAAAATTGCTCGCTCACTCAACCAATTATTAATTGTAGTTATTAATGATGTTTGGGAATACTTTATTGATAAGTTCGTCTTTCGATGAGACAAATTTACAGAAATTCTGAGGAAATGAAATCAATCCGCTCGATTCGTCGACAGGTACTCGACCATTACCGATAGTCAGTAATTGCTCAGAGAAATCTTCAGTAGATGTACATGTATCATTAAGTAATGCAACTCTCATGTTTGTTGTCAGCTGAAGTTTCTTCACATAGCGCCATAGATTCGATGATTTATTTCGTCAGCAGCCGTTGATCTTGGAATTACTGGCAGTGTTTGGCGGAAGTCGACAGACAGTGTACCGTGGTACATGTGCACATTTTCTTAATTTCTTCTAATTTCCATCATCCTTATGCTCATACACACGAACGAAACACATGTATGTCTTCTATATACAAATTAAACACAGCGAGAAAATATCCCACCCGATCATGATTACCTTAACGAAAGTAGTGAAAGTTTCCCTTTTTGGCTGTTAAGTTTAATCTCAGCCGACGTAGTTTTATTCACTACAAATCCATCGAGGCGTGCACACGTATACAAAACAACCTAGCATACGGTAAAACAAAAAGGAATAAATTGGAGCTATCGTTTAAGGCATCATCATTTTTGGTAAGGTTCTTTTCCACCGAAATTTTTCGTTAATACATTTTAAGTAAATTTTAATACAAGTATATGCGTATATACTTTCACCTTACAGAATTTCTTCAAGGCAGTCGGCCGTTAATATCCACTGCCACAACGGATTCATCCACACCTAGGCGTACTCTCATACGTACCACAGCAGTATAAAAGTTTTCAAAGTTTTCCAAGTTTCCCAAAAGTTTTTTTTTTCAAAAACCAGTGTTTTGTGAAAATATGTTTATGGGTTTAAGCTAACTTTTTGCGCTTCTTTTTGCGGTTCTTTTTGCGGTTCTTCGAGCGGTTGTTCGAGCGGTTTTCCGAGCGGTTCTTCTTGCGGTTCTTCGAACGCTTTATATATCTATACTAATATTATAAAGAGGAAAACTTTGTTTGTTTGTTTGTTTGTTTGTTTGTAACGAATAGGCTCAAAATCTACTGGACCGATTTTAAAAATTCTTTCACCATTCGAAAACTACATTATCCAGGAGTAACATGGATTACATTTTATTTTGGAAAAAATAGGGTTCCGTAAGATATTTGGATTTTTCGGACACAAACTGAAAAAAATCGTATATATATATTAAAATAAAGTCAACTTTTTGTGTGTGTTCGCTAACCGGCCGTGTCTGCACCGAATTAAACCAAACTTACACACATAGTTAAGAAGGTATTGAAGATGGTTTCCGTATAGTTTGGATACCTATTGGTGGATAGGGCTCGAGATATAGGTCAAAACGTGGACCCGGGTAACCTTCGGATGTGTATGTACAATATGGGTATCAAATGGAAGCTGTTGGTGAATGCTTTAGTTCAGAGTATTTTTCATGCCGCTCCGTGACTAGGGTCTCGAGATAGAGACCAAAACGTGGACCCTAGAATGTGTATGTACAATATGGGTATCAAATGGAAGATGTTGGTGAATGCTTTAGTACAGAGTATTTTTCATGCCGCTCCGTGACTGGGGTCTCGAGATATAGGTCAAAACGTGGACCCGGGTAACCTTCGGATGTGTATGTACAATATGGGTATCAAATGGAAGCTGTTGGTGAATGCTTTAGTTCAGAGTATTTCCATCCGCTCCGTGACTAGGGTCTCGAGATAGAGACCAAAACGTGGACCCTAGAATGTGTTTGTACAATACGGATATCAAATGAAAGCTGTTGATAAGTGCTTTAATACGGGGTAATTTTCATACCTATTGATGACTGGGATCTGGAAATATATGCCAAAACGTGGACCCGCCGTGTCTTTGCACCGAATTAAACCAAACTTACACACATTGTTAAGGAGGTATTGAAGATGGTTTCCGTATAGTTTGGATACCTATTGGTAGAAAGGGTCTCGAGATATAGGTCAAAACGTGGACCCGGGTAACCTTTGGATGTGTATGTACAATATGGGTATCAAATGGAAGCTGTTGGTGAATGCTTTAGTTCAGAGTATTTCCATCCGCTCCGTGACTAGGGTCTCGAGATAGAGACCAAAACGTGGACCCTAGAATGTGTTTGTACAATACGGATATCAAATGAAAGCTGTTGATAAGTGCTTTAATACGGGGTAATTTTTATACCTATTGATGACTAGGGTCTCGAGATATAGGTCAAAACGTGGACCCGGGTAACCTTCGGACGTGTATGTACAACATAGGTATCAAATGAAAGCTGTTGATAAGTGCTTTAATACGGGGTAATTTTCATACCTATTGATGACTAGGGTCTCGAAATATATGCCAAAACGTGGACCCGCCGTGTCTTTGCACCGAATTAAACCAAACTTATGCACATTGTTAAGTAAGTATTGAAAATGGGTTTCGTAAAGTTTGGTTGTAATTCGGAGCAGTGGCAACGGGTACAGCGTTCTTTTGAGCCAGCCATAATGTCGCTTACTTTTTTAACGCTTGGGGCGGAACTGAACTGTCAAATTGACAGTGTTAGTTACAATGTGTCAATATTTCTTTCTGATTTGGATGCCATATGGAAAAAACGTGAGTGCAACATGTAAAAATTGTTTGTGAATTTTTTTGGAGTGGATTTTGGAACAGTGAATAATTTCTTACGAAATTTGAGAATTTAATGTGAAATCCGAATGAAATTATGTGTTCGTGGAAAAAACAATTTTTTTCGTTTTTTTTTTTTAAATATAAATGGATAATGGTTAAAAAAGCTCCAATGCTTAATAAAACATATAAATCGAAACGAAAAATTCATGGATGATCAGGAAAAAAGACGATTGTTTATTCATATGCGTTGATTTGAAATTTAAAAACAATCTTCTTTTTTCTTGATTTTCAATTTATATTTTATATTTACTCAAAAACAAATAGAAAAACAAAAAATATTGTTTATGCCAAAGCGCTTGAATAAAGAATAAAGAAATAAATAATATGAAAACCATATGTTTTCTGTTCTAAACCATATCTATTCTATTTTAGTGTGCCCAGCGAAGGGGGCCGGGTTTACTATTATATTATATATGTATATATATATATACATACAATGATTAACAGTTGTTAACTGTTAAAAGCCACAGTTAAGAAAAAAAAAAAGAAAAAGAAAAAAAAAAACGAGATGCTTTTGAATTAAATTAAAATCGAAACTAGTGAATAGTTATTCAATTTTTAAGAATTTTGTGAAAAAACTTTCAAATCATGATAGTTAAATAATTTTTGTTGCTTAATTTTTTTCGTGTGCATATATGTATATATGCTAACATTATTAACCTCCCTCAACATAGTTTTTTTTGCTTTTTTTTATTTTTCTTTACAACTTTATAAATATTTTGTAAATATAATGTTTTTCCCTTAAATTGAACAGAAATCGGATTAAAAGAAAAAGAAAAAAAGAATTTTAAATAAGTGAATTTATCATAATAAAGGAACACCCTAATATAAATTCTTCTTCTTCTTAATTGGCGCGATAGCCGCTTACGCGATTTTGGCCGAGATTAACAAAGCGCGCCAGTCGTTTCTTTCTCGTGCTAACCGGCGCCAATTGGGCACACCAAGTGAAGCCAAGTCCTTCTCCACCTGATCTTTCCAACGCAGAGGAGGCCTTCCTCTTCCTCTGCTACCACCAGGTCCAAAAATCTTACGCAGAATCTTTCTCTCGAACACTCCAAGCGCGCTTCATCGGATGTTGTCATCGTCCAAGCTTCTGCGCCATACGTTAGGACGGGCATGATGAGAGTCTTGTAGAGTGTTACTTTTGTTCGTCGAGAGAGGACTTTACTGCTCAATTGCCTACTTAGTCCAAAGTAGCACTTGTTGACAAGAGAGATTCTACGTTGGATTTTAAGGCTGACATTGTTATCGGTGTTAGTGCTGGTTCCTAAATACACGAAGTCTTTTACAACCTCAAAATTATAACTGTCAACAGTGACGTGGGTGCCGATACGCGAGTGCGCCGACTGTTTGTTTGAAGACAGGAGGTACTTCGTTTTGTCCTCGTTCACCACCAAACCCATTCGTTTTGCCTCTTTATCCAGTTTGGAGAAGGCAGAACTAACAGCGCGGTTGTTAAGGCCGATGATGTCAATATCATCGGCATACGCCAGCAATTGTACGCTCTTATAAAAAATTGTGCCTGAGCGATTAAGTTCTGCGGCTCGTACGATGCTCTCCAACATCAGGTTAAAGAAGTCACACGACAGCGAGTCACCCTGTCTGAAACCTCGTTTGGTATCAAACGGCTCGGAGAGGTCCTTCCCAATTCCCAATCCCAAATTGCAGGATCGCCCTTCTTATGGATTGGGCAGAGCACACTTAAATTCCAATCGGCAGGCATGCTTTCATCCGACCATATTCTGCATAGGAGCTGATGCATGCACCTTACCTGCTCCTCGCCGCCATGTTTGCAGTCCGTCGGCGCCCGCGGCTTTGTTGTTCTTTAGCCGTGATATTGCTATTCTCACCTCGTCATGGTCGGGTAACGGAACGACAATTCCGTCGTCAACGATTGGGGTATCGGGATCTTCACATTCTCTATGACATGCGCAGCTGTCACCGTTTAACAGGTTCGAGAAGTGTTCCCTCCATAATTTAAGATTGCTCTGTACGTCAGTCACCAGATCGCCGTCTTTGTTCTTACAGGACAACGCCCCGGTCTTAAAACCTTCTGTAAGCCGCCGAACTTTCTGGTAAAATTTTCGGGCGATGTTCCTATTGGCCAGCATCTCAAGCTCCTCGCACTCACGTATTTCGGCCTCTCGTTTCTTCTGTCGGATAATACGTCTCTCTTCCTTTTTTAGCTCTCTGTAGCGATCCCAAATGGCTCGCGTTGCGCCCGATCGCAGCGTGGCTCTATAGGCGGCAGCATGACATTCCTCGTCGTACCAATTGTTTTTTCGGGCTCGCCGGAATCCGATTTCTTCCTCGGCGGCGGTACGTAGGGAACGAGAAATGTTGCTCCATTGCTCGCGCATGCCGTTGTGTTGGGCAGTGCTCTCCGAGAGCAGGAGTGAGAGTCGAGTGGCGAATCTTCTGGCGGTCTGTTGTGATTTCAGCTTTTCGATGTCGAACATTCTTTGCGTAGGTAGATGTACGTTTTTTGTTGCACAGAGGCGTGTGCGCAGTTTGGCTGCAACAAGGTAATGATCCGAGTCGATGTTGGGTCCTCGGATCGCACGTACATCTAATACACTAGAAGCGTGTCTTCCATCTATCACAACATGATCGATCTGGTTACGCGTTTTTCGATCAGGAGACAGCCAGGTAGCTTGGTGAATCTTCTTATGCTGGAATCTGGTGCTACAGACTACCATGTTTCGGGCCCCGGCGAAGTCGATCAGCCTCTGTCCGTTACCGGATCTTTCGTTGTGCAGGCTGAATTTTCCGACTGTGGGACCAAAAATTCCCTCCTTGCCCACCCTGGCGTTGAAGTCGCCAAGCACGATTTTTATGTCGTGGCGGGGGCAGCGCTCATAGGAACGTTCCAAGCGCTCATAGAAAGAATCCTTGGTCGCATCGTCCTTCTCTTCCGTCGGGGCGTGGGCGCAAATTAGCGAGATGTTAAAAAATCGCGCTTTGATGCGGATTGTTGCGAGACGCTCGTCCACCGGAGTGAACGACAGTACTTGGCGACGAAGTCTCTCTCCCACAACAAATCCGACACCGAATTTGCGCTCCTTTACATGGCAGCTGTAGTAGACGTCGCAAGGTCCTATGTTTTTCTTACCTTGCCCCGTCCATCGCATCTCTTGGATGGCAGTGATGTCAGCCTTTACTCTCACGAGGACATCAACCAGCCGGGCAGAGGCACCTTCCCCATTAAGGGACCGGACATTCCAGGTGCATGCCGTCAAATCGTATTCCTTATTTCGTTTGCAGGGGTCGTCATCAGTGTTGGAAGTTCTCATCCGAGGCTTTGTTGCTGTTTTCATTGGGGGGGGGGGGCTTTTTAAGTGGCGGGTCCCAAACCCAGCGCACAACCAGCTATGCTGGGATGCTTCGCCTTCTCACTTTAGCTCACTCCCGGACGGGTGTTCGGAAGCTAACCAGAGGATACGTGGGCTAATCCCGGACGTTGTGAGCTACTTGAACCATATGTAGAAGAATCGTCCTGGCCACTCCCAAGTGAATGGCGATCAGTAACTTTCCCCACTTGCGTGGACTTCTACACATGGAACCATCCTCCTAATATAAATTAAAGCACACAAAATCTAGCAACAACCACACAGAGAGGAGGCCTTCTACGCATCGTTGGACTGCTATGTCGACACCAATATGTAAGTGCAACTGCTAATTCTTTATATTCCTTATTTTATGTTAATATTCACTCTCCCGCTCATTTAAATTCATGTAGACGTATGTATGGAAGTATAGTATGCAGCAATTTGCAATAACAGTTTTTTTTTGTTTGAGAGAACTTATTTATAAAGAATAATGTACATCCATACGTACGTATACTTACTTTGATATTTTCGGTTATTCCATTTCGTTCCTTTTGTTTCCTTATATACATACTTTGAATATTATTTAATATTTTTTTTTTTCGGGTTAATGACCACATACATATATTAAAGAAAATGTTGAGGTAGGGCAGTTTTAGTAAGTTAATGTACACCCACAAAATAATGTTAGTACGCCATTGTTTAAAATATACTTATTTTTGATATTTTTGATAATTTGTTAATAAATATTGTAATGAAAATGATTTACTAAATTTTTTCATAATTTTGGTCTGATTTCGGAGGAAGTGTAGATGATCTAATGGGGCTTTATTTACATCTACAAAGCCAAGGTAGGGTGGGTATAGAGCAGCCACACGACATACACATGCGCTGCCAGGCTTAAGGATTCCTAGGCCTTTTAGGACTGTATGTGGAAGTTACGTATGTTGGCAGTTTCTAATTTTCTCCGTGTGCAATTTATTTAGTTTATCTAGTGTGGCGATAGTTATGATGGTAGCTTGGCTCTGCTGCTGCGTTTCCGAACCCACATACTGAAGCTCCGGGACACAAGCGAGTGCACACGGCGCAGTGACAGACCATCACCACAAGCAAGCCTACTAGAAATCACCTATGGTCACATAACAGATAAAATGGCGCCCAACGTGGGGCCCACAAGACTGCGGCTATTTGTAGCTGCCAACTGCTCAACACTATTTGTGGTCTCCAAAACACTATTCGTACTTGGAATAATTTTTGTTTGTCTTTCTGATTTGCTTTTGAAATTAATAAAAATAATATGTAAACTTTTGAATTCATAGTGTATAGCTAAATGCTTAGACTATGACAAGTTACAAATTTAATATTTTGGTTTTATAGTTTTGTTCTGCAGAAATTTCAACGCTGGAATTGCAATTTTCGACAGGCTTTATGTCTAAGAAATTGACCGCTGAGGATATTGTATAACAACAACGACGTAAATAATTTAATTAATCATTTTCAGGCTTTTGTTTTTTTTTAGTTATAGACTACTTGGAATTTAGTGGCTACATGCCAGCTTGCTTACCAGTAGCTTTGTCAATTTACATAATTACAAAAGTCTTGATTACATTTTTTTTCTCATAACAATTTTATATTCTCTCTTTTGATAATTAGTTATTTTAAATTAAAAACAAACAAAAAATCGGAACCTTATAATTTTCGATTGATAAGATTATAACCGACTAGCAAACCCGGCCCCCTTCGCTGGGCACACTAAAATAGAATAGATATGGTTTAGAACAGAAAATATATGGTTTTCATATTATTTATTTCTTTATTCTTTATTCAAGCGCTTTGGCATAAACGCTATTTTTTGTTTTTCTATTTGTTTTTGAGTAAATATAAAATATAAATTGAAAATCAAGAAAAAAGAAGATTGTTTTTAAATTTCAAATCAACGCATATGAATAAACAATCGTCTTTTTTCCTGATCATCCATGAATTTTTCGTTTCAATTTATATGTTTTATTAAGCATTGGAGCTTTTTTAACCATTATCCATTTATATTTAAAAAAAAAAAAAACGAAAAAAATTGTTTTTTCCACGAACACATAATTTCATTCGGATTTCACATTAAATTCTCAAATTTCGTAAGAAATTATTCACTGTTCCAAAATCCACTCCAAAAAAATTCACAAACAATTTTTACATGTTGCACTTACGTTTTTTCCATATGGCATCCAAATCAGAAAGAAATATTGACACATTGTAACTAACACTGTCAATTTGACAGTTCAGTTCCGCCCCAAGCGTTAAAAAAGTAAGCGACATTATGGCTGGCTCAAAAGAACGCTGTACCCGTTGCCACTGCTCCGAATTACAACCAAACTTTACGAAACCCATTTTCAATACTTACTTAACAATGTGCATAAGTTTGGTTTAATTCGGTGCAAAGACACGGCGGGTCCACGTTTTGGCATATATTTCGAGACCCTAGTCATCAATAGGTATGAAAATTACCCCGTATTAAAGCACTTATCAACAGCTTTCATTTGATACCTATATTGTACATACACAACCAAAGGTTACCCGGGTCCACGTTTTGACCTATATCTCGAGACCCCAGTCACGTAGCGGCATGAAAAATACTCTGTACTAAGGCATTCACCAACAGCTTCAATTTGATATCCATATTGTACAAACACATTCTAGGCTCCACGTTTTGGTCTCTATCTCGAGATCCTAGTCACGGAGCGGCATGAAAAATACTCTGAACTAAAGCATTTACCAACAGCTTCCATTTGATACCCATATTGTACATACACGTCCTAAGGTTACCCGGGTCCACGTTTTGACCTATATCTCGAGACCCTAGTCATCAATAGGTATGAAAATTACCCCGTATTAAAGCACTTATCAACAGCTTTCATTTGATACCTATATTGTACATACACGTCCGAAGGTTAGCCGGGTCCACGTTTTGACCTATATCTCGAGACCCTAGTCATCAATAGGTATGAAAATTACCCCGTATTAAAGCACTTATCAACAGCATTCATTTGATACCCATATTGTACAAATACATTCTAGGGTCCACGATTTGGTCTCTATCTCGAGACCCTAGTCACGGAGCGGATGGAAATACTCTGAACTAAAGCATTCACCAACAGCTTCCATTTGATACCCATATTGTACATACACATCCAAAGGTTACCCGGGTCCACGTTTTGACCTATATCTCGAGACCCTTTCTACCAATAGGTATCCAAACTATACGGAAACCATCTTCAATACCTCCTTAACAATGTGTGTAAGTTTGGTTTAATTCGGTGCAAAGACACGGCGGGTCCACGTTTTGGCATATATCTCCAGATCCCAGTCATCAATAGGTATGAAAATTACCCCGTATTAAAGCACTTATCAACAGCTTTCATTTGATATCCGTATTGTACAAACACATTCTAGGGTCCACGTTTTGGTCTCTATCTCGAGACCCTAGTCACGGAGCGGATGGAAATACTCTGAACTAAAGCATTCCCCAACAGCTTCCATTTGGTACCCATATTGTACATACACATCCAAAGGTTACCCGGGTCCACGTTTTGACCTATATCTCGAGACCCCAGTCACGGAGCGGCATGAAAAATACTCTGTACTAAAGCATTCACCAACAGCTTCCATTTGATACCCATATTGTACATACACATTCTAGGGTCCACGTTTTGGTCTCTATCTCGAGACCCTAGTCACGGAGCGGCATGAAAAATACTCTGAACTAAAGCATTCACCAACAGCTTCCATTTGATACCCATATTGTACATACACATCCGAAGGTTACCCGGGTCCACGTTTTGACCTATATCTCGAGCCCTATCCACCAATAGGTATCCAAACTATACGGAAACCATCTTCAATACCTTCTTAACTATGTGTGTAAGTTTGGTTTAATTCGGTGCAGACACGGCCGGTTAGCGAACACACACAAAAAGTTGACTTTATCTTATATATAAGATTTTTTTCAGTTTGTGTCCGAAAAATCCAAATATCTTACGGAACCCTATTTTTTCCAAAATAAAATGTAATCCATGTTACTCCTGGATAATGTAGTTTTCGAATGGTGAAAGAATTTTTAAAATCGGTCCAGTAGTTTTTGAGCCTATTCGTTACAAACAAACAAACAAAGTTTTCCTCTTTATAATATTAGTATAGATTTGTGTTTTTTTTTGCCAACATACTGACTACCTACTTTACTCTAGCCTAGGATCTCTTAAGCCAACCAGATCATCACACGACCGATGAATTAGACCATTTCAGTTATTTTTCATATATAAATACTTGATTTTTTTTTTGCTTTTGATTAAAGCAAGTTGATACAGGATTTTTTTTTGCAACCTACTTATTTATAGCTTTTCAAGAATAGTTTTGATTTTTGTTTTTTTTTTAAATAATCGTCTTTGGATTTATCATAATATTTTTGGATTTATAGTTTAGTAAATTTCTTTTTTTTTCAATACAGGGTATCATCAAATTTGATTGAGTGTGTACCACTTATCCCGTATATTCTTTTTAAATTTTTATTTGTTTAGTTTCTATACGAGACTGCGTAATTAAATTGAATCGAATTTTTTTTTTTGGAAATTTTGGAATTAGTACTATTTTTTTTTTGTCGTCAATATATTACATTTTTTTTTTCTCAAAATGTTCTTGCGTCATAGTAATGAGCATTTGCCACCACAGGCTAATGTGTGCACAATATGCAAAGTCAGCTTTTCAGAACGCGATGATATTTTAATGACAGTTTGTTCCCATCGTTTCCACCGATCATGTCTTTTAACCTGGCTTAAAAGAAACACGTCTTGTCCACAGTGCCATGCCAAATATAATAGCAGAGATTTTTCACAAAATACTGGTGCGCGTACTAGGGCTAGAGCTTTTCGATCAGACAATCCTATTAGAGACTTAGAATTGCCTTCTGCGGAACGTAATGAAGAACATCGCTCTGATGGTGCAGCAAGCTTACCTGTTCCCAATACACAAGATGGCAATACCAGCTCCAATGAGGAAGATAACCGAGTACGGAATATTGTAACCGCCGTGATATCAGCGCGACAGGCAACTCTTTTCAACGATTTGGAAAATCGTGTTTCACAGCTAATTGAAGAGAACCTCGAAAATACCGTGGCAAACATATTAGGTCGATTAAATCTAAATGGTCAATCATCTCAACCTGCAGCTAACATCAGTCCAAATGTGAACGTTCACCAACCGAATACACATCAGGATAACTCAACTCCTTTTTGGCCTAGAGATATTCCGAATTTAGCAAACAATTCTAACCAAAATTTTCACAGGAATATTGATAATTTACGATTCAGTGACATGTCTAATGTTCCCAACTCAGGTAATATAGAATAGCCCAATTAATATCCAACTGGGATATAAAATTTGACGGCTCATCAAAGTTAGCAGTAGATAGCTTTTTATACCGCATTGAGTGTCAAGTGATCGACACGTTAGGGGGAAATTTTAATTTACTGTGTGAGCATGTGCAAAGTCTATTTATCAATGAAGCAAAGGATTGGTATTGGAGATATCGTCGCTCAGTTGAACGTGTCACCTGGCCTTCACTTTGCCAAGCATTGCGTACCAATTTTCAACAACACAGAAGCGATTTTGAAATTAAAGAACTAGTCCGCAATAGAAAACAAGGGGCTATCGAAAGTTTTGATGATTTTAGAAATGCAGTTCTTAAAATTGCTGAATCATTACAATCCCCTTTGCCCGAAATCGAACTGGTAGAAATTTTGCAACATAATTTAAGACCTCGGGTGCGACAACAATTGTTAGATGTGCAAATAAATTCCATAGCAGAATTGCGCAGGCTTTGTCTGAAAGGTGAAAGCCTGGCAAATGAAATCAATCGATCTACCAATTCATTACCAGTTTTAAATCAGCGACAATACTTACGTCGCTTTGCCAATGAACTAACAGTCGAAGACGCTGTTCGAGAACAACTAGAGTGCGAAATCGATGAGATTACAAAGTATCCTAGTCATTCTAAATTAATTTGCTAGAACTGCAAAACCGAAGGACACAGATATTTTGACTGTCTGGCTGACAGAACTGTCTTTTGCTATGGTTGTGGAATGCCAGAAGTTTATCGACCAAAATGCCCATCGTGCAGTCCGGGAAACTTGAAAATGAGCGAGGCTTCAACACAGAACCCTCGCAACGACAAGAAGAATCAAATGTGAAGAAAGTGCTCATACGAAGGGGCAAGTCCCAAAACGATGACTACGCAACGTCACTCATACGTGCCCACAAATTCGATAAAAGTAATCCGTATGTGCATACAATTATTCCCTATGACGTTCGACTTAATAATTACTACAAGATTAGAAAACAAATTTTTGATACCAACAATAAACCGTCACCAACTAGTAGCCGATCTTCAGTACGCTTAAGAAAGTTTTGGAAAACAATTAAAAAGAATCGTAAAATCGTGAATCATCTTGTTTGTTCCATTAAACACGAATCTTGCGACTTAAGGCCTTATGCCAAAATTAAAATTCTGGATTCCGAGTATTTAGGACTTTTAGATAGCGGAGCTCAAGTCTCTTGTTTAGGTTCATCTTTAGCGGAAGACATTTGCAAACGAAAACATATATGCAAGCACACAACGTCTGTCTGTACTGCAGATGGAAAGGAACAAGTAGTTTTTGGTACGGTAGACTTAAATGTTGTATTTGAAAACAAGAACCATATAATAAAATTTTTTGTTGTACCGAGCGTTTCACAAGAAGTTATACTTGGAGTCGACTTTTGGAGTAAATTTAAAATTGCTCCACATGTTATCTCGGAAATTTGTCTTGAAACAAGACGTGAGGAAAATACACTTTGTTTAAGTAATGAACAGCAACGACAGCTAGACGTTGTTAAAAATAGATTTCCAAGCTTCGAGAAAGAAGGATTAGGAAAAACTTCTTTAATGGAATATGTAATTGAACTTCAACCTGGTGTCCGTCCGATAAAACAACGATACTTCCCAATATCCCCTGCAGTAGAAAAACTTGTTCACGCTGAAATCGACGAGATGCTCAAATTAGGTGTAATTGAAGAATCTCCGAATAGTCCATGGTCTAGTCCGATTGTTTTAGTGAAAAAGCCAAATAAAGTCCGTCTGTGCCTTGATTCACGAAAAGTGTATAGCGTTACTATCAAGGACGCATATCCTCTAACTCACATTGATGGAATATTAAGTAGGATACCGAAAGCAAAATACATAAGTTCATTGGATCTGCGTCGTGCTTTTTGGCAGATACCTCTCTCGGATAGTTCTCGAGACTTCACCTGTTTTACCGTTCCTAATCGTCCGCTTTACCGATACTGTGCCATGCCTTTTGGTTTATGTAACGCCCCTCAAGCACTCTGTCGCCTAATGGATCGCGTTATCCCTCCTCAATTAAAAAACCAAGTTTTTGTATATTTAGATGATCTTTTAATTGTGTCAGTAGATTTCAACATACACATGTCCGTTTTATCCGAAGTTGCTTATCACTTAAGGAAAGCTGGTTTAACAATAAATATAGAAAAAAGTAAATTTTGTATAAAAGAGGTAAAATATCTTGGATATATCGTTGGAGATGGAACACTCAAAACTGATCCTGATAAAATTTCAGCTGTAACAAACTACCCCGTACCGACGAATGTAAAACTATTACGACGTTTCTTAGGAATGGCAGGTTGGTACCGCCGTTTTATTGACAACTTTGCCGCGATAACAAGCCCATTAACCAATTTATTAAAGAAAGGTAAAAATTTTTCTTGGAATGAGGAATGCTATGTTCTGCTCCAGTTCTAGCCAGCCCAAATTACGAGAAACCCTTTACAATTCAATGTGACGCCAGTAAGCTCGGTGTTGGTGCAGTATTGTCACAAAACAATGACGAAGATGTCGAGGTACCAATTGCTTACTTTTCTCAGAAATTAAGTAAGGCTCAAAGTAACTACAGCGTCACCGAACTAGAGTGCCTTGCTGCTATCCTTAGTTTAAAAGAGTTTAGAGCTTATGTGGAGGGGCAAGACTTCACTATCGTAACCGATCACGCCAGTTTACAATGGCTTATGCGTCAAACCGATTTATCGAGCAGACTAGCTCGGTGGTCACTTAAACTACAAGGATATAGGTTTAAAATCGAACACCGAAAAGGTTCACTAAATATTGTGCCAGACAGTCTGTCCCGTCAGAATTTTGAGGAAATTAATGAGTTAGAAGTCCATCCGCTTTTTGATCTGAATTCGTCCGATTTTTTAGCTGATGAATATAAAAATTTAATAAATAATATTCGAAATAATGAAAGCCGCTTACCCGATCTTCAAATCATTGATGGTCATGTTTACAAACGAACCGAACATCCAGATGGAAACCCAGCACGTGAAGAATTCAATTGGAAGTTGTGGATACCAAAAACGTTAGTTCGACAAGCAATAGAACATGCCCATTGCCCGCCAAATAAATGTCATGGAGGCATTGCAAAAACTTTAGAGCGATTACGGTTGAACCTTTATTGGCTTAATATGACTGTGGACGTAAAAGAATTTGTTGGTCAATGCGACATTTGTCAACAAAGCAAAGCGCCGAATGTTACTTTACGACCACCGATGTCTGTTCACTATACTGTCCAACGCCCGTTTCAAAAGTTATATATTGATTTACTTGGTCCATATCCCAGATCTAGGCAAGGAAATACAGGAATTTTGATTGTCCTTGATGATCTCACAAAATTTCCCTTATTGAAGGCTATTAGGAATTTTAATACTTCAATTATCTGGATCTCCGGAGATTATTCTAAGTGACAACGGCAAACAATTTAAACCCTCCCAATTTAACAATCTACTTGCCGAACGTGGTATTAGACATATTTACACGGCCTTGTACAGTCCACAAGCAAATGCCAGCGAGCGAGTCAATCAATCCATTATTGCAGGTATACGGTCATATTTAAAAGACGATCATACTCACTGGGACAAAAACTTACCCGAAATAACAGAATCCCTGAGGAGTTCTATTCACCAGGCAATCGGATGTGTTATAAATTATAGTTATATGTATATAACTTATATGTAAGTTGTTATGCAACACTGCTTACACCTTATTACTTAGGTAACACTGGCAAATTATGCAACTCTGTATAGAAATGAAAGGATTAAATAAAGCAGTGCAGTTTTAGATGGAAGCGCGTCGGTCTCACTTATTTTCAATTCGGTCTCACTTATTTCAATTCGGTTTCATTTATTTCAATTGGCGACGAGGAAAAAACTGTGTATGAGTAATGTCGAACGACAGTGAAGTTTTAAAAAAACTCTTAAGCGAACAGAAAGAGTTCGCGAAAAATTTGCTTGAACAGCAAAATAAGTGGATGAAGGCGCTGCTTGAAAAGCAAGCAGATGGTACAACTTCTACCATAGTGCCTTCATTCCCGAAGTTTGCCAAAGACCAGCAGACATGGGAGTCATATTTGGAACAACTCAACCAGCATTTCAGTGCATACGGTGTCAATTGTGCGGAAAAGAAAAAATCCTTCTTCTTGTCGTGGATTGGTGCAGAAGTCTTTGAACTTCTAAAAAATCTTTTTGGAAGTACTAAATTGCAAGAACAAACATTCAAAGAATTAACGGAAAAGTTAACAGAACATTTCCAGTCAAGGCGACACATCATCGCAGCACGTTACGATTTTTTTAAACGGGACATGAAGCCGCACCAATCTTACAGAGAGTATGTAGCCGAACTTCGTGGTCTTGCAAGAGAGTGTCAGTTCGTGTGCTCCGCAATTAACTGCTCTCACACAAACATCGATGAGATGATCCGCGACCAGCTCATCACGCATACACCACACGACGCTGTCCGCTCCGCTTGGCTTCAAAAATTACAACCTACCCTTGCCGACGTCATGCTCATAGCTGAGTCGTTTGAAGCAACAACAAAAACAGTACAAGCAATCAAAGAAGAAGTGAGTGAAAAAGAAATTCCAGTTAACGCTGTGAATGTTCAAAAAACAAACGCAAATTGCATTACCGGGAATTTGTCAAAATTTAAATCTTGCTCGGGTTGTGGCAGTTCTCATTCGCGACAAAGCTGCAAATTCAGAAACGCAATATGTAACAAATGTGGTAAAAAAGGCCATATAGTGCAAGTGTGTATGAGTAAACAAAGCAAAAACTTCCACGAGAACAAAAATAAAAACAAAAAAGCAAATCAACATATTCACAATATCGATACAGTGCACAGTGTAACAGGAGTTGTAGAAGCAGAAAATAATAAAAACTACATTAGTTTGCAAATTTTCGGAAAAATTAATAGGTCTATGAATAAGTTCGTGCGGTTTTTTTTTCGAAATTTGAATTTCGGATCATTCCCATGGCTTTTAAACGTTTGGAAATGGTTGATTGATCAACTCCCAAAGTTTTTGCAACCTCTTCTTGCGTTTGAGCCGGATCTTGATCGAGCAATTCCTCCAATTCGGTATCCATGAACTTTGGCGGCGCGGCCAAAATCACCACTTTTAAAGCGTGCAAACCACTTCTGGCACGTTCGCTCAGCTAGAGCATGCTCACCATAAACTTCCACCAAGATACGATGACTTTCGGCTGCTTTTTTCTTCATATTAAAGAATTCCCCGCAAAAACACATTATTTGGCACGAAATTCGACATTTTCAAGTGTGGTAAAAATATTGTTGTTTACGCTTCAAATAAAAAACTTATACTGACGTTTGTGCCTTACGACAGTAGCTCTCCAATGAATGTTTGGAAATGTGGATCGATGGAATAATAATCAAGTTACGCCATCTGTTGTAAAACCGCACGAACTTATCCATAGACCTATTATAAAATTTCAAATGGATTCAGGTGCTACAATTTCGGTGATGAACTTAAATACATATAAACAAATAAATAGCCCAAAACTTCGCGCAACTAAAAGAATTTTATACGGGTTCGGTGAAAAGCATATTCCAGTGCTGGGTGAACTGTGTGCAACTGTGAAATGTGGTAGCAAAATAAAACAAGTCGATATTGTGGTAGCTAACGTTGAGAGTGGTGACAATCTTTTTGGTGTGGATTTGTTCAAACAATTTGGGTTTGAAATAAAGCAAATTTCAAAAATCACCCAGAAAGAAGTGAAACAAGTGGACGCGCTTTGTGAGAAGTATAGTGAGGTGTTTACTCCAGCACTTGGCACAATAAAAAATTTCAAAGCTACCGTGCAGTTAAAAGCAAACGCAACGCCTAAGTTTTTCAAAAGCCGGAAAATGCCATTTTCGCAAATGTCTGCGTTCAAAAAAGAAGCAGAAAGACTTACAAACGCCGGAATTTGGAAACCAATCAGGTTTTCGCAATGGGCATCGCCTATAGTACTTGTACCTAAACCTGTAGTGCGATTCACTAACTCTTATCGATTCGAAAATTGTTATTTTTCTCTTCAGTATTTGTCGATTGCACTGTCGATTGTGCTATTCACTAACTTATGTTAACTAACACTGAACAGCTGTTTTCTTCTATTTATTCAAACTGATAGAGAGTGGCATCTTTGTCAAATTAAATGTCAGAATGAGCGAATAACATGAAGAAGAGAAACAAAAAAACATAGACGCCAAACTATTAAATGCAGTGAGTGTTTTTTACCAAAAATATATGTACAAAGTAAGTACAATAAAATAACTGCTTATTTCAATTTATTGTTTTATTAATAATTTTTGTATATTGCTTTAGAATGACATCGACAGCTACCAAAAGAAGCCGTGCCACATCCGAGCAGCTAAATCACCTGCTTGACTACCTAATGGAAGTCCCGGGTCTAGCAGGATCTAGGTTCCACAGCCTCCATGGTAAGTTTGAGTGCGATAAAAAGTGGAGCGAGCTTGCAACAAAATTAAATAGTCTGGGTGGAGCGGTGAAGACGGTGAATCAATGGCAAACGGTAAGAAAATATTGTGTTATTACTTAAAAGTAGAGAGTTGTTAATAATTTCCCTAAAAAGGTATGGCGGGACTTAAAAAGCCGCACCAGCATTAAAGCACGGAATAGGCGAAGGCAACAAGCTTTAACGGGAAACAGGCCTATCAGTGAGGAGCCCCTAACGGAATTCGAGAGGCGGGTGTCTGCTCTCATAGGGGAGGAGTATATGAAGGGCCACGATTCAACCCCTGAAAATATTCCACTGGAGGAGGTAAATTGTATGAAGTGTATGTTTTAAAGTGTAACTTACTGGTGTGTAAATTTTTAGGTAATCCAAATGGGTGTCGAAGTGGAAGATGAAAGGGTGATTTTGGAAGCCCCGTCGCCTTTACGGACGCCACTGGCAGAGAATTTCACGCTGAGGTCAGGTAATTCCCATATCTCAGACAGGAGAACACCACGGGCGAGCTTGAAACGAAAGCGCATGGAAGAAGACGGTAATGCTCGGAAGAAATTTTTGGAGATAGCCGAAAAACAGGCAGATGCACTAAAGGTAATGTCTTTTGAACTTAATGTAAAATAATTTTATTATGTTTGTCCATTGCTGATTGTTTTTTAATAGATGCTAGCCCAGTCGAGTATAGAAACAGTAGAAGTCGCGAAACAACAAGCAGATGCTTTAAAGGTAATTTATTTTCAACACATAAAAGTGGCATTTTATTAATTGTTCTTGCTATTTTTTAATAGATCTTAGCCGAAAGCAGCTCTGCAATTGCTCAGGCTAATAAAATGATGGCGGAGGCAATAGCCGTATTGGGGAATGGATTAAGCGCTACCGTAGAAGCATTCAACAATCTAACGAATGCAATCTACCGTATGTAGATTAGAAACCAATTCCGCAGTTCCTTTTTATGTGCATATATACATAATGTTTATTTTAGTACCTGAAGTTTCTTTTTATTTGAATTTTATAAGTAAACATGCTGTGGTAATGTTAAGTAACATTAATTAAATGAATTAGAATGTATTGTTTTCGTTTTTACAAATAGACTGACCTTTGAATTTATAAACCATGTGTACATACGCTTATGCATACCTATATACATATATAGATTTATGTGCCTGTAACCTAAAACTGTATGTAAACTGAAGTTAAAGACTGAATTTTTATTTATTTATTTTTTATTGAATCTGCATGTAATTTTGTTCAATAAAACGTTTTAACAATAAATATAAAAATGTTTTAACTTTTTATACCCGAGTGTTCACATAGATATGTATGCGGAATGATTATGAGTGAAAATATATTAGTATTTAAGTAAAAAAATTAGCAATCAGTCGGTCTTGGATGCGCTTTGCTGTTGAGGATGGTGCATCTTGGTTTACAAAAACGTCGTTTGTTCTGGGCTCTGTGAACTCATTTTCGGTCTGGTATATTCCTTCTCTTAAACGAATATTATGTAAAACTGAGCACGCGTTAACTACTTGTCCAGTAAATCCTGGATCGTACAAGAGTGTCCTTTGTTGAGACAAGCACCGCCACGTTGCCTTAAGAACACCAAAAAGTCTCTCAACTGGGTTACGAGCTTTGCACAATGCCTCATTGTACAAGAATTTCGGAGTACCTTCCGGTTGGTTTGTTAGAGGAGTCATCAGCCCAGGCTCCAAAGGGTACCCGGAATCACCTGCAGAGAATTTTTGATTTTTAATTCCCTTATTTTTATTTAAATATATTTATTAATAGATTAAAAAGCCTACCAATCAAAAACAAGTTATGGTTTCCAATTTCAAAATTCCGTTGCATAACCATTCGCACCGCAGAGGAACTCCAA
Source organism: Anastrepha obliqua (assembly GCF_027943255.1). Classification (NCBI taxonomy): domain Eukaryota; kingdom Metazoa; phylum Arthropoda; class Insecta; order Diptera; family Tephritidae; genus Anastrepha; species Anastrepha obliqua. The sequence continues at coordinate 38,890,652 of NC_072897.1, read as the reverse complement.
ATGTATGAATCGTGCCGTGCTCCCGGAAATTTGGCATTTACGTTCAAAATTTTAAGTGTAGGATCACATATCTGTAAAACATTAAAAGGGAATCTTGATTCTTGAATACTTTACAAATTATGTTGTTACCATTTGGACATTAAGCGAATGGTAGCCGTGGTGGTTGACATACGCTTCTTCATGACGTTTCGGGGCCAAAATTGACACGTGCGTGCAATCTATAGCTCCAATGGTACCTCCCACAAACGGGGAGGTTGCTGAAGCAAAAATTTCTTTTGCCGCTTGCCGCTCCACTTGGGTCATGGGAAATCTCACCTTTGCGCAAAACATGGAGCTGTTGATTGCAGCTGTTACCCGATGAATGCTACGGCTAACGGACGACTGGCTCATAGATATTCCCCATTGCTCACCTACGGGTCGTTGATAACACCCGGTTGCAAAAAATCGCAGTGCAGCTAGAACCTAGTTGTATAAAGGCAGAATTTAGAACTGAATTAGCTTGAATGTTACCAAATTTACCTGTTTTTCAGTCGAAATCGCTGTTACTCTGGAACCTCTCAGATGGCTGTCAAGCTGCGAAACTACGTCCTCAGTCAAGTCTGGAGTTAAACGGAATAACTTCTGGAACTCCCCTGCATCCAAATCGAAAGGATTGTCCACATGCCGGAGCAAACTTCGATCAACTATTTGAGGGCTCACTTCCTCCTCTCCACGCGATAAATCGTAAGCCAAATACTCAAACGCCATACTCACGCTTTTTAAATAAGTTTTTTTTCATCTAATTTCACAGTTTTGATTAAAATCACTAATTCTTCTTTATCGTTTGATTTAACAACACCAAAATTATTGTCGTTTAGTTCGCGATAATCGACAGGTTAACCAAACAGCTGATTTTGTCTTGTCGATTTTCGTAATGAAATGGGTTACTGAATAGCAAAATCGTAAAAATTGTGGTTAAGGAAAGATAACAAAGCGAATATCGATAAAATGTGTTAGTGAATCGCACCACTGATGGGTCAGTACGTATATGCGGTGATTTTAAACAAGCTGTCAACGCGCAAATAGATATAGAGCAATATCCATCGCCTACACGTGAAAGTCTATTTCACGCAATTCGCTGCGGTCAAAACTTTTCTAAGATTGATCTTAAGGACGCGTATCTGCAGATGGAGCTAGACGATGATTCAAAAGCAATCATGGTAGTCAACACGCCGTTGGGGCTATATCAGTATCAACGTCTTCCGTATGGAATAGCCAGCGCGCCAGCAATTTTTCAAAGGTATCTCGAGCAACTTATACAAGGCATCGAAGGGTGTGGCAATTATCTTGATGACATCATCATCACAGCGCCAACATTCGATGAGCACATGCAACGCGTCGAAAACATTCTCCAAGTTCTTCAAAGCAACGGTATTAAATTCAAACAGCAAAAGTGTTTTTTTCTCCAGGAAAAGATCGAGTATCTGGGTCGACAAATCAGCGCAGGTGGAATTTTGCCAGACGAATCCGGCCTGGTAGCGGTAAGAGATCTTAAGCCACTAAAAAACATCAAGCAGGTCGAAGCATTCATGGGTAAGGTTAACTATTACCATAATTTTATACCAAACTTCTCCCAGATATCTGCCCCTATCAATATGCTACGCCGAAAAAACGTCCCATTTACGTGGGGTCCAAAACAACAACAAGCGTTCACATCACTTAAGGAGCATATTCTTAACGCCACGCAACTTGCGCACTACGACGAGCAATTACCTCTAGTGCTTGCCACTGATGCTTCATCTTATGGCATTGGTGCAGTGCTTTCGCACACCTATCCTGATGGCAGTGAGCGGCCAATCGCTTTTGCATCAAAGACGCTTGACAAACATCAAGTTCGATACAGCCAAATAGAAAAAGAAGGCTTATCTATCATTTTTGGGGTTAAACGGTTTCACCAATATCTTTATGGTAGACCATTCACGTTAATAACTGACCACAAACCGCTGGTTAGCATATTTAACCCAAGCAGCCAATTACCAACAATGACGTCACATCGGTTGCAACGCTGGGCCATAACGCTCATGTCATATAAGTACGATGTCAAATATCGCAAAACTACTGAAAATGGAAATGCAGACGCGCTATCACGACTACCGCTAGGGCCTGATGGAGAATTCGACAAACAAGAAGCCTGTTTAAACGTTAAAACAATTAATACGCCGATAGATCCAGACGTTATTTTAAAGCACGCCGGGAAAGATGCCATTCTACGCCGAGCTACAGCCTTTGTCAAAAATGGGTGGCCAGAAAAGCTACCTCCTCAAGACTCTGATCTTCGTTCATTTTTCAATAGGAAAAATTCTTTGACAATAATTAACAATCTTCTATGTTTTCAAGCGGAACATACCCGTGTAGTTATTCCAGCATCTTCGAAACAACAAGTTCTTCAATTACTTCATGATGGTCACTGGGGTACATCCAGGATGAAACAATTAGCCAGACAACACGTATGGTGGGTGGACATCGACAACGATATTGCCAAGCTCGCTGCAAAGTGCGACATATGCAAAGCTGTAAACCCTGCTCCAGCACGAGAATACGAAGGTTGGCCTGAACCACACCATCCATGGGAAAGGGTCCACGTCGACTTTGCAGGCCCGTTTTTCGGTTCTATGTGACTCATTTGTGTGGATGCATTCTCGCAATTTCCATTCATTGCTCAACTGACGACTACAACTACAGCTGATACAATTTCTGCGCTAGCTGCAATTTTCGCTATCGAAGGAATTCCAAACACTCTCGTAAGTGACAACGGTCCACAGCTCACATCAGAGGAGTTTAAGACTTTCTGCGCTCATCTGGGTATTAAGCACTTAACTAGCGCACCGTTCCATCCGGCATCTAACGGTCTTGCTGAAAGATTTGTTAGGACGTTCAAATCCGCCGTGAAGAAAAACGTTGACGACGGACTACAGCTAAGAGCAGCTGTAACAAAGTACCTATCGACATATCGTTCCATGCCTAACGCTGAGGGAAAATCGCCTGCCGAAATTCTACATGGCAGACCGGTACGAACTTTGTTAAGCCAGATTTTCGAAACATCGACGGTAAAAACAAAAGATGGAGCACGCAAAAGCAAGTTCTGCATAAACGAACCGATCTTCGCTCGAAACTACGCTAAAGGGGAAAAGTGGTTACAAGGCATAATTACAAGGCAACTCGGAAAAATGCTCTACGTCGTGAAGACTTCCTACGGGTACTTGAAACGACATGTAAACCAACTTAAATCCAGCGTTAGCACCAACGTAAGTTCTCAAGAAGAATCAGATTTGGTAACTTGGGTTCCGAAAGCAGACGACTCTACATCGACACCTGAAGAACCGAACGGGCAGCCTATGGAAGATAGCTCATCACAAGGTGATCTCCAACTTCGCAGAAGTGCACGTACTCGACAGAATATTAATCGCTATGAAGCGAAAGATTTTCGTAAATAATCGTAAAATGTTGCTTTGTATTATTTTGTATACCAATGAATTTTTGTATTGTATACAGTTATATTAAGTTATCTTTTATGTACTCATTTTCTTTCAGGGTGAAGTAGTGTTATAAATTATAGTTATATGTATATAACTTATATGTAAGTTGTTATGCAACACTGCTTACACCTTATTACTTAGGTAACACTGGCAAATTATGCAACTCTGTATAGAAATGAAAGGATTAAATAAAGCAGTGCAGTTTTAGATGGAAGCGCGTCGGTCTCACTTATTTTCAATTCGGTCTCACTTATTTCAATTCGGTTTCATTTATTTCAGGATGCACCCCTTATTTTGCTCTTTTTGGTCAACAAATGCTAGCACACGCAAGCGAATATGTGCTGATACGAAAATTGGAAGCACTAGATGAGAACGTCGTAGATAGAACCGACCGACTTAAATTAATACGCAAATCAGTCATTGAAAATATTAAGAAGGCTTTTGATAACTCAGCAAAACGCTATAATTTGAGAAGTACGTTCAGGAATTTTAAAATTGGTGATACCGTTTACCGTAGAAATTTCACTATGAGTGACGCGTCGAAAAAACTGTGCGCCAAATTTTCTCCGAAATTCATTAAAGCCAAAGTAATTGGTGTAAAAGGCAATTGTATGTATGAATTGAGTGATGAAGTCAGCGGAAAAAGAGGAGTTTATCACGGGAAAGATATACGTGCAAATAAATATTGAATCTACACCGCACCAACACTTTAGGTGGGGGGGTGTGTACCGTGGTACATGTGCACATTTTCTTAATTTCTTCTAATTTCCATCATCCTTATGCTCATACACACGAACGAAACACATGTATGTCTTCTATATACAAATTAAACACAGCGAGAAAATATCCCAGCCGATCATGATTACCTTAACGAAAGTAGTGAAAGTTTCCCTTTTTGGCTGTTAAGTTTAAGCTCAGCCGACGTAGTTTTATTCACTACAAATCCATCGAGGCGTGCACACGTATACAAAACAACCTAGCATACGGTAAAACAAAAAGGAATAAATTGGAGCTATCGTTTAAGGCATCATCATTTTTGGTAAGGTTCTTTTCCACCGAAATTTTTCGTTAATACATTTTAAGTAAATTTTAATACAAGTATATGCGTATATACTTTCACCTTACAGAATTTCTTCAAGGCAGTCGGCCGTTAATATCCACTGCCACAACGGATTCATCCACACCTAGGCGTACTCTCATACGTACCACAGCAGTATAAAAGTTTTCAAAGTTTTCCAAGTTTCCCAAAAGTTTTTTTTTTTCAAAAACCAGTGTTTTGTGAAAATATGTTTATGGGTTTAAGCTAACTTTTTGCGCTTCTTTTTGCGGTTCTTCGAACGCTTTATATATATATTATATATGTATATATATATATACATACAATGATTAACAGTTGTTAACTGTTAAAAGCCACAGTTAAGAAAAAAAAAAAGAAAAAGAAAAAGAAAAAAAAAAACGAAATGCTTTTGAATTAAATTAAAATCGAAACTAGTGAATAGTTATTCAATTTTTAAGAATTTTGTGAAAAAACTTTCAAATCATGATAGTTAAATAATTTTTGTTGCTTAATTTTTTTCGTGTGCATATATGTATATATGCTAACATTATTAACCTCCCTCAACATAGTTTTTTTTGCTTTTTTTTATTTTTCTTTACAACTTTATAAATATTTTGTAAATATAATGTTTTTCCCTTAAATGGAACAGAAATCGGATTAAAAGAAAAAGAAAAAAAGAATTTTAAATAAGTGAATTTATCATAATAAAGGAACACCCTAATATAAATTAAAGCACACAAAATCTAGCAACAACCACACAGCGAGGAGGCCTTCTACGCATCGTTGGACTGCTATGTCGACACCAATATGTAAGTGCAATTGCTAATTCTTTATATTCCTTATTTTATGTTAATATTCACTCTCCCGCTCATTTAAATTCATGTAGACGTATGTATGGAAGTATAGTATGCAGCAATTTGCAATAACAGTTTTTTTTTTTGTTTGAGAGAACTTATTTATAAAGAACTAGCAAACCCGGCCCCCTTCGCTGGGCATACTAAAATAGAATAGATATGGTTTAGAACAGAAAATATATGGTTTTCATATTATTTATTTCTTTATTCTTTATTCAAGCGCTTTGACATAAACAATATTTTTTGTTTTTCTATTTGTTTTTGAGTAAATATAAAATATAAATTGAAAATCAAGAAAAAAGAAGATTGTTTTTAAATTTCAAATCAACGCATATGAATAAACAATCGTCTTTTTTCCTGATCATCCATGAATTTTTCGCTTCAATTTATATGTTTTATTAAGCATTGGTGCTTTTTTAACCATTATCCATTTATATTTAAAACAAAAAAAAACGAAAAAAATTGTTTTTTCCACGAACACATAATTTCATTCCGATTTCACATTAAATTCTCAAATTTCGTAAGAAATTATTCACTGTTCCAAAATCCACTCCAAAAAAATTCACAAACAATTTTTACATGTTGCACTTACGTTTTTTCCATATGGCATCCAAATCAGAAAGAAATATTGACACATTGTAACTAACACTGTCAATTTGACAGTTCAGTTCCGCCCCAAGCGTTAAAAAAGTAAGCGACATTATGGCTGGCTCAAAAGAAAGCTGTACCCGTTGCCACTGCTCCGAATTACAACCAAACTTTACGAAACCCATTTTCAATACTTACTTAACAATGTGCATAAGTTTGGTTTAATTCGGTGCAAAGACACGGCGGGTCCACGTTTTGGCATATATTTCGAGACCCTAGTCATCAATAGGTATGAAAATTACCCCGTATTAAAGCACTTATCAACAGCTTTCATTTGATACCTATATTGTACATACACAACCAAAGGTTACCCGGGTCCACGTTTTGACCTATATCTCGAGACCCCAGTCACGTAGCGGCATGAAAAATACTCTGTACTAAGGCATTCACCAACAGCTTCAATTTGATATCCATATTGTACAAACACATTCTAGGCTCCACGTTTTGGTCTCTATCTCGAGATCCTAGTCACGGAGCGGCATGAAAAATACTCTGAACTAAAGCATTTACCAACAGCTTCCATTTGATACCCATATTGTACATACACGTCCGAAGGTTACCCGGGTCCACGTTTTGACCTATATCTCGAGACCCTAGTCATCAATAAGTATGAAAATTACCCCGTATTAAAGCACTTATCAACAGCTTTCATTTGATACCTATATTGTACATACACGTCCGAAGGTTACCCGGGTCCACGTTTTGACCTATATCTCGAGACCCTAGTCATCAATAGGTATGAAAATTACCCCGTATTAAAGCACTTATCAACAGCATTCATTTGATACCCATATTGTACAAATACATTCTAGGGTCCACGATTTGGTCTCTATCTCGAGACCCTAGTCACGGAACGGCATGAAAAATACTCTGAACTAAAGCATTCACCAACAGCTTGCATTTGATACCCATATTGTACATACACATCCAAAGGTTACCCGGGTCCACGTTTTGACCTATATCTCGAGACCCTTTCTACCAATAGGTATCCAAACTATACATAAACCATCTTCAATACCTCCTTAACAATGTGTGTAAGTTTGGTTTAATTCGGTGCAAAGACACGGCGGGTCCACGTTTTGGCATATATTTCGAGACCCTAGTCAGCAATAGGTATGAAAATTACCCCGTATTAAAGCACTTATCAACAGCTTTCATTTGATACCTATATTGTACATACACGTCCGAAGGTTACCCGGGTCCACGTTTTGGTCTCTATCTCGAGACCCTAGTCACGGAGCGGATGGAAATACTCTGAACTAAAGCATTCACCAACAACTTCCATTTGATACCCATATTGTACATACACATCCAAAGGTTACCCGGGTCCACGTTTTGACCTATATCTCGAGATCCCAGCCACGGAGCGGCATGAAAAATACTCTGTACTAAAGCATTCACCAACAGCTTCCATTTGATACCCATATTGTACATACACATTCTAGGGTCCACGTTTTGGTCTCTATCTCGAGACCCTAGTCACGGAGCGGCATGAAAAATACTCTGAACTAAAGCATTCACCAACAGCTTCCATTTGATACCCATATTGTACATACACATCCGAAGGTTACCCGGGTCCACGTTTTGACCTATATCTCGAGACCCTAGTCATCAATAGGTATGAAAATTACCCCGTATGAAAGCACTTATCAACAGCTTTCATTTGATACCTATATTGTACATACACGTCCGAAGGTTACCCGGGTCCACGTTTTGACCTATATCTCGAGACCCTAGTCATCAATAGGTATGAAAATTACCCCGTATTAAAGCACTTATCAACAGCATTCATTTGATACCCATATTGTACAAATACATTCTAGGGTCCACGATTTGGTCTCTATCTCGAGACCCTAGTCACGGAGCGGATGGAAATACTCTGAACTAAAGCATTCACCAACAGTTTCCATTTGATACCCATATTGTACATACACATCCAAAGGTTACCCGGGTCCACGTTTTGACCTATATCTCGAGACCCTTTCTACCAATAGGTATCCCAACTATACGGAAACCATCTTCAATACCTCCTTAACAATGTGTGTAAGTTTGGTTTAATTCGGTTCAAAGACACGGCGGGTCCACGTTTTGGCATATATTTCCAGATCCCAGTCATCAATAGGTATGAAAATTACCCCGTATTAAAGCACTTATCAACAGCTTTCCTTTGATACCTATATTGTACATACACAACCAAAGGTTACCCGGGTCCACGTTTTGACCTATATCTCGAGACCCCAGTCACGTAGCGGCATGAAAAATACTCTGTACTAAGGCATTCACCAACAGCTTCAATTTGATATCCATATTGTACAAACACATTCTAGGCTCCACGTTTTGGTCTCTATCTCGAGATCCTAGTCACGGAGCGGCATGAAAAATACTCTGAACTAAAGCATTTACCAACAGCTTCCATTTGATACCCATATTGTACATACACGTTTTAAGGTTACCCGGGTCCACGTTTTGACCTATATCTCGAGACCCTAGTCATCAATAGGTATGAAAATTACCCCGTATTAAAGCACTTATCAACAGCTTTCATTTGATACCTATATTGTACATACACGTCCGAAGGTTACCCGGGTCCACGTTTTGACCTATATCTCGAGACCCTAGTCATCAATAGGTATGAAAATTACCCCGTATTAAAGCACTTATCAACAGCATTCATTTGATACCCATATTGTACAAATACATTCTAGGGTCCACGATTTGGTCTCTATCTCGAGACCCTAGTCACGGAGCGGATGGAAATACTCTGAACTAAAGCATTCACCAACAGCTTCCATTTGATACCCATATTGTACATACACATCCAAAGGTTACCCGGGTCCACGTTTTGACCTATATCTCGAGACCCTTTCTACCAATAGGTATCCAAACTATACGGAAACCATCTTCAATACCTCCTTAACAATGTGTGTAAGTTTGGTTTAATTCGGTGCAAAGACACGGCGGGTCCACGTTTTGGCATATATTTCCAGTTCCCAGTCATCAATAGGTATGAAAATTACCCCGTATTAAAGCACTTATCAACAGCTTTCATTTGATATCCGTATTGTACAAACACATTCTAGGGTCCACGTTTTGGTCTCTATCTCGAGACCCTAGTCACGGAGCGGATGGAAATACTCTAACCTAAAGCATTCACCAACAGCTTCCATTTGATACCCATATTGTACATACACATCCAAAGGTTACCCGGGTCCACGTTTTGACCTATATCTCGAGACCCCAGTCACGGAGCGGCATGAAAAATACTCTGTACTAAAGCATTCACCAACAGCTTCCATTTGATACCCATATTGTACATACACATTCTAGGGTCCACGTTTTGGTCTCTATCTCGAGACCCTAGTCACGGAGCGGCATGAAAAATACTCTGAACTAAAGCATTCACCAATAGGTATCCAAACTATACGGAAACCATCTTCAATACCTTCTTTACTATGTGTGTAAGTTTGGTTTAATTCGGTGCAGACACGGCCGGTTAGCGAACACACACAAAAAGTTGACTTTATTTTAATATATATATAAGATTTTTTTCAGTTTGTGTCCGAAAAATCCAAATATCTTACGGAACCCTATTTTTTTCCAAAATAAAATGTAATCCATGTTACTCCTGGATAATGTAGTTTTCGAATGGTGAAAGAATTTTTAAAATCGGTCCAGTAGTTTTTGAGCCTATTCGTTACAAACAAACAAACAAACAAACAAACAAACAAACAAACAAAGTTTTCCTCTTTATAATATTAGTATAGACAAATCCATCGAGGCGTGCACACGTATACAAAACAACCTAGCATACGGTAAAACAAAAAGGAATAAATTGGAGCTATCGTTTAAGGCATCATCATTTTTGGTAAGGTTCTTTTCCACCGAAATTTTTCGTTAATACATTTTAAGTAAATTTTAATACAAGTATATGCGTATATACTTTCACCTTACAGAATTTCTTCAAGGCAGTCGGCCGTTAATATCCACTGCCACAACGGATTCATCCACACCTAGGCGTACTCTCATACGTACCACAGCAGTATAAAAGTTTTCAAAGTTTTCCAAGTTTCCCAAAAGTTTTTTTTTTCAAAAACCAGTGTTTTGTGAAAATATGTTTATGGGTTTAAGCTAACTTTTTGCGCTTCTTTTTGCGGTTCTTTTTGCGGTTCTTCGAGCGGTTGTTCGAGCGGTTTTCCGAGCGGTTCTTCTTGCGGTTCTTCGTACGCTTTATATATATATTATATATGTATATATATATATACATACAATGATTAACAGTTGTTAACTGTTAAAAGCCACAGTTAAGAAAAAAAAAAGAAAAAGAAAAAAAAAACGAGATGCTTTTGAATTAAATTAAAATCGAAACTAGTGAATAGTTATTCAATTTTTAAGAATTTTGTGAAAAAACTTTCAAATCATGATAGTTAAATAATTTTTGTTGCTTAATTTTTTTCGTGTGCATATATGTATATATGCTAACATTATTAACCTCCCTCAACATAGTTTTTTTTGCTTTTTTTTATTTTTCTTTACAACTTTATAAATATTTTGTAAATATAATGTTTTTCCCTTAAATTGAACAGAAATCGGATTAAAAGAAAAAGAAAAAAAGAATTTTAAATAAGTGAATTTATCATAATAAAGGAACACCGTAATATAAATTCTTCTTCTTCTTAATTGGCGCGATAACCGCTTACGCGATTTTGGCCGAGATTAACAAAGCGCGCCAGTCATTTCTTTCTCGTGCTAACCGGCGCCAATTGGACACACCAAGTGAAGCCAAGTCCTTCTCCACCTGATCTTTCCAACGCAGAGGAGGCCTTCCTCTTCCTCTGCTACCACCAGCTGGTACCGCATCGAATACTTTCAAAGCCGGAGCGTTTGTATCCATTCGGACGACATGACCCAGCCAACGAAGCCGCTGGATCTTTATTCGCTGCGCTATGCCTATGTCGTCGTAAAGCTCATACAGCTCATCGTTCCATCGTCTGCGATATTCACCGTTGCCAACGTGCAAAGGTCCAAAAATCTTACGCAGAATCTTTCTCTCGAACACTCCAAGCGTCGCTTCATCGGATGTTGTCATCGTCCAAGCTTCTGCGCCATACGTTAGGACGGGCATGATGAGAGTCTTGTAGAGTGTTAGTTTTGTTCGTCGAGAGAGGACTTTACTGCTCAATTGCCTACTTAGTCCAAAGTAGCACTTGTTGGCAAGAGAGATTCTACGTTGGATTTTAAGGCTGACATTGTTATCGGTGTTAATGCTGGTTCCTAAATACACGAAGTCTTTTACAACCTCAAAATTATAACTGTCAACAGTGACGTGGGTGCCGATACGCGAGTGCGCCGACTGTTTGTTTGAAGACAGGAGGTACTTCGTTTTGTCCTCGTTCACCACCAAACCCATTCGTTTTGCCTCTTTATCCAGTTTGGAGAAGGCAGAACTAACAGCGCGGTTGTTAAGGCCGATGATGTCAATATCATCGTCATACGCCAGCAATTGTACGCTCTTATAAAAAATTGTGCCTGAGCGATTAAGTTCTGCGGCTCGTACGATGCTCTCCAACATCAGGTTAAAGAAGTCACACGACAGCGAGTCACCCTGTCTGAAACCTCGTTTCGTATCAAACGGCTCGGAGAGGTCCTTCCCAATTCTGACGGCGCTGCTGGTGTTGAGCAACGTCATCTTACATAGCCGTATTAGTTTTGCGGGGATACCAAATTCAGACATAGCGGCATACAGGTAACTCCTTTCCGTACTGTCGAATGCAGCTTTGAAGTCGACGAAAAGATGGTGTGTGTCGATTCTCCTTTCATGGGTCTTTTCCAAGATTTGGCGTATTGTGAATATTTGGTCGATGGTAGACTTTCCAGGTCTGAAGCCACACTGATAAGGTCCAATCAATTGGTTGACGGTGGGCTTCAGCCTTTCACACAATACGCTCGCTAGAACATTATAGGCGATATTTAGAAGACTAATCCCGCGGTAATTGGCACAAATTGCAGGATCGCCCTTCTTATGGATTGGGCAGAGCACACTTAAATTCCAATCGGCAGGCATGCTTTCATCCGACCATATTCTGCATAGGAGCTGATGCATGCACCTTACCTGCTCCTCGCCGCCATGTTTGCAGTCCGTCGGCGCCCGCGGCTTTGTTGTTCTTTAGCCGTGATATTGCTATTCTCACCTCGTCATGGTCGGGTAACGGAACGACAATTCCGTCGTCAACGATTGGGGTATCGGGATCTTCACATTCTCTATGACATGCGCAGCTGTCACCGTTTAACAGGTTCGAGAAGTGTTCCCTCCATAATTTAAGATTGCTCTGTACGTCAGTCACCAGATCGCCGTCTTTGTTCTTACAGGACAACGCCCCGGTCTTAAAACCTTCTGTAAGCCGCCGAACTTTCTGGTAAAATTTTCGGGCGTTGTTCCTATTGGCCAGCATCTCAAGCTCCTCGCACTCACGTATTTCGGCCTCTCGTTTCTTCTGTCGGATAATACGTCTCTCTTCCTTTTTTAGCTCTCTGTAGCGATCCCACATGGCTCGCGTTGCGCCCGATCGCAGCGTGGCTCTATAGGCGGCATCCTTTCTTTCTGCGGCAGCATGACATTCCTCGTCGTACCAATTGTTTTTTCGTGCTCGCCGGGATCGAATTTCTTTTTCGGCGGCGGTACGTAAAGAACGAGAAATGTTGCTCCATTGTTCGTGCATGCCGTTTTGTTGGGCAGTACTCTCTGAGAGCAGGAGTGAGAGTCGAGTGGCGATTCTTCTGGCTGTCGGTTGTGATTTCAGCTTTTCCATGACGAACATTCTTTGCGTAGGTAGATGCACGTAGCTTGGTGAATCTTCTTATGCTGGAATCTGGTGCTACAGACTACCATGTTTCGGGCCCCGGCGAAGTCGATCAGCCTCTGTCCGTTACCGGATCTTTCGTTGTGCAGGCTGAATTTTCCGACTGTGGGACCAAAAATTCCCTCCTTGCCCACCCTGGCGTTGAAGTCGCCAAGCACGATTTTTATGTCGTGGCGGGGGCAGCGCTCATAGGAACGTTCCAAGCGCTCATAGAAAGAATCCTTGGTCGCATCGTCCTTCTCTTCCGTCGGGGCGTGGGCGCAAATTAGCGAGATGTTAAAAAATCGCGCTTTGATGCGGATTGTTGCGAGACGCTCGTCCACCGGAGTGAACGACAGTACTTGGCGACGAAGTCTCTCTCCCACAACAAATCCGACACCGAATTTGCGCTCCTTTACATGGCAGCTGTAGTAGACGTCGCAAGGTCCTATGTTTTTCTTACCTTGCCCCGTCCATCGCATCTCTTGGATGGCAGTGATGTCAGCCTTTACTCTCACGAGGACATCAACCAGCCGGGCAGAGGCACCTTCCCCATTAAGGGACCGGGCATTCCAGGTGAATAGCCTCAAATCGATAGCCTTAGTGCGTTTGCGGGGGTCGTCATCAGTATAGGAAGTTCTGATCCGAGGCTTTATGCCTCTTTTCATTGGGGGGGATTTTTAAGTGGTGGATGCCAAATCTAGCGCACAACCAGCTATGCTGGGATGCTTCGCCTTCTCACTTTAGCTCACTCCCGGACGGGTGTTCGGAAGCTAACCAGAGGATACGTGGGCTAATCCCGGACGTTGTGAGCTACTTGAACCATATGTAGAAGAATCGTCCTGGCCACTCCCAAGTGAATGGCGATCAGTAACTTTCCCCACTTGCGTGGACTTCTACACATGGAACCATCCTCCTAATATAAATTAAAGCACACAAAATCTAGCAACAACCACACAGAGAGGAGGCCTTCTACGCATCGTTGGACTGCTATGTCGACACCAATATGTAAGTGCAACTGCTAATTCTTTATATTCCTTATTTTATGTTAATATTCACTCTCCCGCTCATTTAAATTCATGTAGACGTATGTATGGAAGTATAGTATGCAGCAATTTGCAATAACAGTTTTTTTTTGTTTGAGAGAACTTATTTATAAAGAATAATGTACATCCATACGTACGTATACTTACTTTGATATTTTCGGTTATTCCATTTCGTTCCTTTTGTTTCCTTATATACATACTTTGAATATTATTTAATATATTTTTTTTTCGGGTTAATGACCACATACATATATTAAAGAAAATGTTGAGGTAGGGCAGTTTTAGTAAGTTAATGTACACCCACAAAATAATGTTAGTACGCCATTGTTTAAAATATAATATACTTATTTTTGATATTTTTGATAATTTGTTAATAAATATTGTAATGAAAATGATTTACTAGATTTTTTCATAATTTTGGTCTGATTTCGGAGGAAGTGTAGATGATCTAATGGGGCTTTATTTACATCTACAAAGCCAAGGTAGGGTGGGTATAGAGCAGCCACACGACATACACATGCGCTGCCAGGCTTAAGGATTCCTAGGCCTTTTAGGACTGTATGTGGAAGTTACGTATGTTGGCAGTTTCTAATTTTCTCCGTGTGCAATTTATTTAGTTTATCTAGTGTGGCGATAGTTATGATGGTAGCTTGGCTCTGCTGCTGCGTTTCCGAACCAACATACTGAAGCTCCGGGACACAAGCGAGTGCACACGGCGCAGTGACAGACCATCACCACAAGCAAGCCTACTAGAAATCACCTATGGTCACATAACAGATAAAATGGCGCCCAACGTGGGGCCCACAAGACTGCGGCTATTTGTAGCTGCCAACTGCTCAACACTATTTGTGGTCTCCAAAACACTATTCGTACTTGGAATAATTTTTTTTTGTCTTTCTGATTTGCTTTTGAAATTAATAAAAATAATATGTAAACTTTTGAATTCATAGTGTATAGCTAAATGCTTAGACTATGACAAGTTACAAATTTAATATTTTGGTTTTATAGTTTTGTTCTGCAGAAATTTCAACGCTGGAATTGCAATTTTCGACAGGCTTTATGTCTAAGAAATTGACCGCTGAGGATATTGTATAACAACAACGACGTAAATAATTTAATTAACCATTTTCAGGCTTTTGTTTTTTTTTAGTTATAGACTACTTGGAATTTAATGGCTACATGCCAGCTTGCTTACCAGTAGCTTTGTCAATTTACATATATTAATTACAAAAGTCTTGATTACATTTTTTTTCTCATAACAATTTTATATTCTCTCTTTTGATAATTAGTTATTCTAAATTAAAAACAAACAAAAAATCGGAACCTTATAATTTTCGATTGATAAGATTATAACCGATTTGTCTTTTTTTTTGCCAACATACTGACTACCTACTTTACTCTAGCCTAGGATCTCTTAAGCCAACCAGATCATCACACGACCGATGAATTAGACCATTTCAATTATTTTTCATATATAAATACTTGATTTTTTTTTTTTTTGCTTTTGATTAAAGCAAGTTGATACAGGATTTTTTTTTTGCAACCTACTTATTTATAGCTTTTCAAGAATACTTTTGATTTTTGTTTTTTTTTTTAAATAATCGTCTTTGGATTTATCATAATATTTTTGGATTTATAGTTTAGTAAATTTCTTTTTTTTTCAATACAGGGTATCACCAAATTTGATTGAGTGTGTACCACTTATCCCGTATATTCTTTTTAAATTTTTATTTGTTTAGTTTCTATACGAGACTGCGTAATTAAATTGAATCGAATTTTTTTTTTTGGAAATTTTGGAATTAGTACTATTTTTTTTTTGTCGTCAATATATTACATTTTTTTTTTCTCAAAATGTTCTTGCGTCATAGTAATGAGCATTTGCCACCACAGGCTAATGTGTGCACAATATGCAAAGTCAGCTTTTCAGAACGCGATGATATTTTAATGACAGTTTGTTCCCATCGTTTCCACCGATCATGTCTTTTAACCTGGCTTAAAAGAAACACGTCTTGTCCACAGTGCCATGCCAAATATAATAGCAGAGATTTTTCACAAAATACTGGTGCGCGTACTAGGGCTAGAGCTTTTCGATCAGACAATCCTATTAGAGACTTAGAATTGCCTTCTGCGGAACGTAATGAAGAACATCGCTCTGATGGTGCAGCAAGCTTACCTGTTCCCAATACAAAAGATGGCAATATCAGCTCCAATGAGGAAGATAACCGAGTACGGAATATTGTAACCGCCGTGATATCAGCGCGACAGGCAACTCTTTTCAACGATTTGGAAAATCGTGTTTCACAGCTAATTGAAGAGAACCTCGAAAATACCGTGGCAAACATATTAGGTCGATTAAATCTAAATGGTCAACCATCTCAACCTGCAGCTAACATCAGTCCAAATGTGAACGTTCACCAACCGAATACACATCAGGATAACTCAACTCCTCTTTGGCCTAGAGATATTCCGAATTTAGCAAACAATTCTAACCAAAATTTTCACAGGAATATTGATAATTTACGATTCAGTGACATGTCTAATGTTCCCAACTCAGGTAATATAGAATAGCCCAATTAATATCCAACTGGGATATAAAATTTGACGGCTCATCAAAGTTAGCAGTAGATAGCTTTTTATACCGCATTGAGTGTCAAGTGATCGACACGTTGGGGGAAATTGTAATTTACTGTGTGAGCATGTGCAAAGTCTATTTATCAATGAAACAAAGGATGGGTATTGGAGATATCGTCGCTCAGTTGAACGTGTCACCTGGCCTTCACTTTGCCAAGCATTGCGTACCAATTTTCAACAACACAGAAGCGATTTTGAAATTAAAGAACTAGTCCGCAATAGAAAACAAGGGGCTATCGAAAGTTTTGATGATTTTAGAAATGCAGTTCTTAAAATTGCTGAACCATTACAATCCCCTTTGCCCGAAATCGAACTGGTAGAAATTTTGCAACATAATTTAAGACCTCGGGTGCGACAACAATTGTTAGATGTGCAAATAAATTCCATAGCAGAATTGCGCAGGCTTTGTCTGAAAGGTGAAAGCCTGGCAAATGAAATCAATCGATCTACCAATTCATTACCAGTTTTGAATCAGCGACAATACTCACGTCGCTTTGCCAATGAACTAACAGTCGAAGACGCTGTTCGAGAACAACTAGAATGCGAAATCGATGAGATTACAAAGTATCCTAGTCATTCTAAATTAATTTGCTGGAACTGGAAAACCGAAGGACACAGATATTTTGACTGTCTGGCTGACAGAACTGTCTTTTGCTATGGTTGTGGAACGCCAGAAGTTTATCGACCAAAATGCCCATCGTGCAGTCCGGGAAGCTTGAAAATGAGCGAGGCTTCAACACAGAACCCTCTCAACGACAAGAAGAATCAAATGTGAAGAAAGTGCTCATACGAAGGGGCAAGTCCCAAAACGATGACTACGCAACGTCACTCATACGTGCCCACAAATTCGATAAAAGTAATCCGTATGTGCATACAATTATTCCCTATGACGTTCGACTTAATAATTACTACAAGATTAGAATACAAATTTTTGATACCAACAATAAACCGTCACCAACTAGTAGCCGATCTTCAGTACGCTTAAGAAAGTTTTGGAAAACAATTAAAAAGAATCGTAAAATCGTGAATCATCTTGTTTGTTCCATTAAACACGAATCTTGCGACTTAAGGCCTTATGCCAAAATTAAAATTCTGGATTCCGAGTATTTAGGACTTTTAGATAGCGGAGCTCAAGTCTCTTGTTTAGGTTCATCTTTAGCGGAAGACATTTGCAAACGAAAACATATATGCAAGCACACAACGTCTGTCTGTACTGCAGATGGAAAGGAACAAGTAGTTTTTGGTACGGTAGACTTAAATGTTGTATTTGAAAACAAGAACCATATAATAAAATTTTTTGTTGTACCGAGCGTTTCACAAGAAGTTATACTTGGAGTCGACTTTTGGAGTAAATTTAAAATTGCTCCACATGTTATCTCGGAAATTTGTCTTGAAACAAGACGTGAGGAAAATACACTTTGTTTAAGTAATGAACAGCAACGACAGCTAGACGTTGTTAAAAATAGATTTCCAAGCTTCGAGAAAGAAGGATTAGGAAAAACTTCTTTAATGGAATATGTAATTGAACTTCAACCTGGTGTCCGTCCGATAAAACAACGATACTTCCCAATATCCCCTGCAGTAGAAAAACTTGTTCACGCTGAAATCGACGAGATGCTCAAATTAGGTGTAATTGAAGAATCTCCGAATAGTCCATGGTCTAGTCCGATTGTTTTAGTGAAAAAGCCAAATAAAGTCCGTCTGTGCCTTGATTCACGAAAAGTGTATAGCGTTACTATCAAGGACGCATATCCTCTAACTCACATTGATGGAATATTAAGTAGGATACCGAAAGCAAAATACATAAGTTCATTGGATCTGCGTCGTGCTTTTTGGCAGATACCTCTCTCGGATAGTTCTCGAGACTTCACCTGTTTTACCGTTCCTAATCGTCCGCTTTACCGATACTGTGCCATGCCTTTTGGTTTATGTAACGCCCCTCAAGCACTCTGTCGCCTAATGGATCGCGTTATCCCTCCTCAATTAAAAAACCAAGTTTTTGTATATTTAGATGATCTTTTAATTGTGTCAGTAGATTTCAACATACACATGTCCGTTTTATCCGAAGTTGCTTATCACTTAAGGAAAGCTGGTTTAACAATAAATATAGAAAAAAGTAAATTTTGTATAAAAGAGGTAAAATATCTTGGATATATCGTTGGAGATGGAACACTCAAAACTGATCCTGATAAAATTTCAGCTGTAACAAACTACCCCGTACCGACGAATGTAAAACTATTACGACGTTTCTTAGGAATGGCAGGTTGGTACCGCCGTTTTATTGACAACTTTGCCGCGATAACAAGCCCATTAACCAATTTATTAAAGAAAGGTAAAAATTTTTCTTGGAATGAGGAATGCTATGTTCTGCTCCAGTTCTAGCCAGCCCAAATTACGAGAAACCCTTTACAATTCAATGTGACGCCAGTAAGCTCGGTGTTGGTGCAGTATTGTCACAAAACAATGACGAAGATGTCGAGGTACCAATTGCTTACTTTTCTCAGAAATTAAGTAAGGCTCAAAGTAACTACAGCGTCACCGAACTAGAGTGCCTTGCTGCTATCCTTAGTTTAAAAGAGTTTAGAGCTTATGTGGAGGGGCAAGACTTCACTATCGTAACCGATCACGCCAGTTTACAATGGCTTATGCGTCAAACCGATTTATCGAGCAGACTAGCTCGGTGGTCACTTAAACTACAAGGATATAGGTTTAAAATCGAACACCGAAAAGGTTCACTAAATATTGTGCCAGACAGTCTGTCCCGTCAGAATTTTGAGGAAATTAATGAGTTAGAAGTCCATCCGCTTTTTGATCTGAATTCGTCCGATTTTTTAGCTGATGAATATAAAAATTTAATAAATAATATTCGAAATAATGAAAGCCGCTTACCCGATCTTCAAATCATTGATGGTCATGTTTACAAACGAACCGAACATCCAGATGGAAACCCAGCACGTGAAGAATTCAATTGGAAGTTGTGGATACCAAAAACGTTAGTTCGACAAGCAATAGAACATGCCCATTGCCCGCCAAATAAATGTCATGGAGGCATTGCAAAAACTTTAGAGCGATTACGGTTGAACCTTTATTGGCTTAATATGACTGTGGACGTAAAAGAATTTGTTGGTCAATGCGACATTTGTCAACAAAGCAAAGCGCCGAATGTTACTTTACGACCACCGATGTCTGTTCACTATACTGTCCAACGCCCGTTTCAAAAGTTATATATTGATTTACTTGGTCCATATCCCAGATCTAGGCAAGGAAATACAGGAATTTTGATTGTCCTTGATGATCTCACAAAATTTTCCTTATTGAAGGCTATTAGGAATTTTAATACTTCAATTATCTGCAACTTTTTGAAAGAACATGTTTTTAGCATCTTTGGATCTGCGGAGATTATTCTAAGTGACAACGGCAAACAATTTAAAGCCTCCCAATTTAACAATCTACTTGCCGAACGTGGTATTAGACATATTTACACGGCCTTGTACAGTCCACAAGCAAATGCCAGCGAGCGAGTCAATCGATCCATTATTGCAGGTATACGGTCATATTTAAAAGACGATCATACTCACTGGGACAAAAACTTACCCGAAATAACAGAATCCCTGAGGAGTTCTATTCACCAGTCAATCGGATGCACCCCTTATTTTGCTCTTTTTGGTCAACAAATGCTAGCACACGCAAGCGAATATGTGCTGATACGAAAATTGGAAGCACTAGATGAGAACGTCGTAGATAGAACCGACCGACTTAAATTAATACGCAAATCAGTCATTGAAAATATTAAGAAGGCTTTTGATAACTCAGCAAAACGCTATAATTTGAGAAGTACGTTCAGGAATTTTAAAATTGGTGATACCGTTTACCGTAGAAATTTCACTATGAGTGACGCGTCGAAAAAACTGTGCGCCAAATTTTCTCCGAAATTCATTAAAGCCAAAGTAATTGGTGTAAAAGGCAATTGTATGTATGAATTGAGTGATGAAGTCAGCGGAAAAAGAGGAGTTTATCACGGGAAAGATATACGTGCAAATAAATATTGAATCTACACCGCACCAACACTTTAGGTGGGGGGGTGTGTACCGTGGTACATGTGCACATTTTCTTAATTTCTTCTAATTTCCATCATCCTTATGCTCATACACACGAACGAAACACATGTATGTCTTCTATATACAAATTAAACACAGCGAGAAAATATCCCAGCCGATCATGATTACCTTAACGAAAGTAGTGAAAGTTTCCCTTTTTGGCTGTTAAGTTTAAGCTCAGCCGACGTAGTTTTATTCACTACAAATCCATCGAGGCGTGCACACGTATACAAAACAACCTAGCATACGGTAAAACAAAAAGGAATAAATTGGAGCTATCGTTTAAGGCATCATCATTTTTGGTAAGGTTCTTTTCCACCGAAATTTTTCGTTAATACATTTTAAGTAAATTTTAATACAAGTATATGCGTATATACTTTCACCTTACAGAATTTCTTCAAGGCAGTCGGCCGTTAATATCCACTGCCACAACGGATTCATCCACACCTAGGCGTACTCTCATACGTACCACAGCAGTATAAAAGTTTTCAAAGTTTTCCAAGTTTCCCAAAAGTTTTTTTTTTTCAAAAACCAGTGTTTTGTGAAAATATGTTTATGGGTTTAAGCTAACTTTTTGCGCTTCTTTTTGCGGTTCTTCGAACGCTTTATATATATATTATATATGTATATATATATATACATACAATGATTAACAGTTGTTAACTGTTAAAAGCCACAGTTAAGAAAAAAAAAAAAGAAAAAGAAAAAGAAAAAAAAAAAAACGAAATGCTTTTGAATTAAATTAAAATCGAAACTAGTGAATAGTTATTCAATTTTTAAGAATTTTGTGAAAAAACTTTCAAATCATGATAGTTAAATAATTTTTGTTGCTTAATTTTTTTCGTGTGCATATATGTATATATGCTAACATTATTAACCTCCCTCAACATAGTTTTTTTTGCTTTTTTTTATTTTTCTTTACAACTTTATAAATATTTTGTAAATATAATGTTTTTCCCTTAAATGGAACAGAAATCGGATTAAAAGAAAAAGAAAAAAAGAATTTTAAATAAGTGAATTTATCATAATAAAGGAACACCCTAATATAAATTAACGCACACAAAATCTAGCAACAACCACACAGCGAGGAGGCCTTCTACGCATCGTTGGACTGCTATGTCGACACCAATATGTAAGTGCAATTGCTAATTCTTTATATTCCTTATTTTATGTTAATATTCACTCTCCCGCTCATTTAAATTCATGTAGACGTATGTATGGAAGTATAGTATGCAGCAATTTGCAATAACAGTTTTTTTTTTGTTTGAGAGAACTTATTTATAAAGAACTAGCAAACCCGGCCCCCTTCGCTGGGCATACTAAAATAGAATAGATATGGTTTAGAACAGAAAATATATGGTTTTCATATTATTTATTTCTTTATTCTTTATTCAAGCGCTTTGACATAAACAATATTTTTTGTTTTTCTATTTGTTTTTTGAGTAAATATAAAATATAAATTGAAAATCAAGAAAAAAGAAGATTGTTTTTAAATTTCAAATCAACGCATATGAATAAACAATCGTCTTTTTTCCTGATCATCCATGAATTTTTCGCTTCAATTTATATGTTTTATTAAGCATTGGTGCTTTTTTAACCATTATCCATTTATATTTAAAACAAAAAAAACGAAAAAAATTGTTTTTTCCACGAACACATAATTTCATTCCGATTTCACATTAAATTCTCAAATTTCGTAAGAAATTATTCACTGTTCCAAAATCCACTCCAAAAAAATTCACAAACAATTTTTACATGTTGCACTTACGTTTTTTCCATATGGCATCCAAATCAGAAAGAAATATTGACACATTGTAACTAACACTGTCAATTTGACAGTTCAGTTCCGCCCCAAGCGTTAAAAAAGTAAGCGACATTATGGCTGGCTCAAAAGAAAGCTGTACCCGTTGCCACTGCTCCGAATTACAACCAAACTTTACGAAACCCATTTTCAATACTTACTTAACAATGTGCATAAGTTTGGTTTAATTCGGTGCAAAGACACGGCGGGTCCACGTTTTGGCATATATTTCGAGACCCTAGTCATCAATAGGTATGAAAATTACCCCGTATTAAAGCACTTATCAACAGCTTTCATTTGATACCTATATTGTACATACACAACCAAAGGTTACCCGGGTCCACGTTTTGACCTATATCTCGAGACCCCAGTCACGTAGCGGCATGAAAAATACTCTGTACTAAGGCATTCACCAACAGCTTCAATTTGATATCCATATTGTACAAACACATTCTAGGCTCCACGTTTTGGTCTCTATCTCGAGATCCTAGTCACGGAGCGGCATGAAAAATACTCTGAACTAAAGCATTTACCAACAGCTTCCATTTGATACCCATATTGTACATACACGTCCGAAGGTTACCCGGGTCCACGTTTTGACCTATATCTCGAGACCCTAGTCATCAATAGGTATGAAAATTACCCCGTATTAAAGCACTTATCAACAGCTTTCATTTGATACCTATATTGTACATACACGTCCGAAGGTTACCCGGGTCCACGTTTTGACCTATATCTCGAGACCCTAGTCATCAATAGGTATGAAAATTACCCCGTATTAAAGCACTTATCAACATCATTCATTTGATACCCATATTGTACAAATACATTCTAGGGTCCACGATTTGGTCTCTATCTCGAGACCCTAGTCACGGAGCGGATGGAAATACTCTGAACTAAAGCATTCACCAACAGCTTCCATTTGATACCCATATTGTACATACACATCCAAAGGTTACCCGGGTCCACGTTTTGACCTATATCTCGAGACCCTTTCTACCAATAGGTATCCAAACTATACGGAAACCATCTTCAATACCTCCTTAACAATGTGTGTAAGTTTGGTTTAATTCGGTGCAAAGACACGGCGGGTCCACGTTTTGGCATATATTTCCAGATCCCAGTCATCAATAGGTATGAAAATTACCCCGTATTAAAGCACTTATCAACAGCTTTCATTTGATATCCGTATTGTACAAACACATTCTAGGGTCCACGTTTTGGTCTCTATCTCGAGACCCTAGTCACGGAGCGGATGGAAATACTCTGAACTAAACATTCACCAACAGCTTCCATTTGATACCCATATTGTACATACACATCCAAAGGTTACCCGGGTCCACGTTTTGACCTATATCTCGAGACCCCAGTCACGGAGCGGCATGAAAAATACTCTGTACTAAAGCATTCACCAACAGCTTCCATTTGATACCCATATTGTACATACACATTCTAGGGTCCACGTTTTGGTCTCTATCTCGAGACCCTAGTCACGGAGCGGCATGAAAAATACTCTGAACTAAAGCATTCACCAACAGCTTCCATTTAATACCCATATTGTACATACACATCCGAAGGTTACCCGGGTCCACGTTTTGACCTATATCTCGAGCCCTATCCACCAATAGGTATCCAAACTATACGGAAACCATCTTCAATACCTTCTTTACTATGTGTGTAAGTTTGGTTTAATTCGGTGCAGACACGGCCGGTTAGCGAACACACACAAAAAGTTGACTTTATTTTAATATATATATAAGATTTTTTTCAGTTTGTGTCCGAAAAATCCAAATATCTTACGGAACCCTATTTTTTTCCAAAATAAAATGTAATCCATGTTACTCCTGGATAATGTAGTTTTCGAATGGTGAAAGAATTTTTAAAATCGGTCCAGTAGTTTTTGAGCCTAATCGTTACAAACAAACAAACAAACAAACAAACAAACAAACAAACAAACAAAGTTTTCCTCTTTATAATATTAGTATAGATAATGTACATCCATACGTACGTATACTTACTTTGATATTTTCGGTTATTCCATTTCGTTCCTTTTGTTTCCTTATATACATACTTTGAAGATTATTTAATATATTTTTTTTTCGGGTTAATGACCACATACATATATTAAAGAAAATGTTGAGGTAGGGCAGTTTTAGTAAGTTAATGTACACCCACAAAATAATGTTAGTACGCCATTGTTTAAAATATACTTATTTTTGATAATTTTGATAATTTGTTAATAAATATTGTAATGAAAATGATTTACTAGATTTTTTCATAATTTTGGTCTGATTTCGGAGGAAGTGTAGATGATCTAATGGGGCTTTATTTACATCTACAAAGCCAAGGTAGGGTGGGTATAGAGCAGCCACACGACATTCACATGCGCTGCCAGGCTTAAGGATTCCTAGGCCTTTTAGGACTGTAGGTGGAAGTTACGTATGTTGGCAGTTTCTAATTTTCTCCGTGTGCAATTTATTTAGTTTATCTAGTGTGGCGATAGTTATGATGGTAGCTTGGCTCTGCTGCTGCGTTTCCGAACCCACATACTGAAGCTCCGGGACACAAGCGAGTGCACACGGCGCAGTGACAGACCATCACCACAAGCAAGCCTACCAGAAATCACCTATGGTCACATAACAACAGTAAAAGCATTGCGCCTCCAAAAAAGCCAATAATGGCAATTTCACTCTTCCACTAAAGCAGCACAATGCGGGCGTTTCTCCGGAAAACTTCAATGCGCCAAAATACTCGCAAACAACGTTCATGGGCCCAATGCAAACGCTAGGATGCAAGCAGTAATCAGTGTTGCAATCATATCGAAACGCTGCTCGATTCAAATCAGTACTTGATAATTCTCTTCTTGTGCGTCGAAAATGATCTACTTGTTGATCTCTGTTATTCGCTCGACGATTTCGCATTACCAACCGAGCCGTTTCACGGGCTGCCTCGCTTTGTTCTTGTGATTGAGAAGAACGAAGTCGAGCCATACTAACGCGGCGCTCTTCACGGGCAATTCCTTGCGCTTCTTCAGTCCTTTCATTCGCAATGTTTCGTATCCTTCTTGCATTACGGCTTTGTCGGGAAAGATTCGATCGCCTTGGTCGCGGCATTGATAATGATGATTCAAAGAGAATACAAATTAATGTGATTATATATATATTTCTGACAAAATTTATATTATCAAATTTTCTAGTTAACCATAGACAAAATTACGTTTAGCTGTCATTTGCGTTTTGTCATTCCATATCAGATGCGTTTTTGTTATACCACATTTTATAGTGACTTCACGGAAACGCGTTCGAATGGGATAAAAAGTATCCTATGTCCGTCTGCTGGTTCTAAGCTAAGATGTTTCTCCTTACATTCGTAATAATAATTATCGATAACACAGGGCTGTATGTCGAAAAGTATTGTTATTATCTAGGATTATTTTATTATCTCAAATTTTGGGAGAGAAATTTTGTATGGGAAATCGCGCTTTTTAATTACAGATTTTGAGTTAAGCGCGAAAAACTAGATCATCTACTTATATGTGAACATATTATAAGTTTCTAACCTTGCAGATACATGCATATGTTTTTATGCACTTTTTATCAATTCAAGAACTAGATATGTACGTAAAGTAATATACTAATTAACTATTTACCTACTATCAGCGAACATAAAATAATTATTTCGAAATTTTCTCCTAGTATTGAAATGTCTGACACAGAACTTTTTTTTAAAGCTGATTATGTTGTTTTCTGCAACTTGCTGTATGCTCATGCGCGCATTTGACGCACAGCAACTGCGGTTGTCGAGCATTTAGAAAGACGTATTTACATACATATATTGATGCTTACATATGTACGGAGCCGCGACCATTTGACATGACAAAAATTCAAGATTTACCAAATATTGGCAAATAATTCAAAGCGAAATAT
Organism: Anastrepha obliqua; assembly: GCF_027943255.1. Classification (NCBI taxonomy): domain Eukaryota; kingdom Metazoa; phylum Arthropoda; class Insecta; order Diptera; family Tephritidae; genus Anastrepha; species Anastrepha obliqua. The sequence continues at coordinate 38,864,241 of NC_072897.1, read as the reverse complement.
TCCAATGTTGACTATTCTCGAATGGTCCAGAAAATTGGCATATGGCGGCTCGTTTTATGAATGAAAGTACTTTACTCGTAGATATACCTATGTATGAGCTCGAACTTATCAATGAATTTGTTTCTGTTGTGCTTTTTAATATTTGAACTGTTCAGCGCTGTCGCGGGTAAATAATCAAGGCCGCTACAGCTGCGCCTATGAATGCATTTTTTTATTTATTTTATTTATTTATTTATTGTCTTTGAATGGATACATTCTTACAGACTATATTAAGCTAATGTACAATAGTTTAGCAGTTGCTAAGAAAAGAACGATTTAAGATGATTGACTAAGATGCCATGTAAAATCAGCACCAGAAGAATTGAAAAACATATTTAAATCTGCACATGCCCTAGGAATCGGAGCATTCACCCAACAGTTGGTTCTCGAGAAGCCAATTTTAAAGGTTTCGTACTGTCGGAGCCTCATATTGGGTATATTAAATTGAATTTTACTTAAAAGGGAAGGACAATCAATAGATCCAGAAATGATACGAATAATAAAAGAGCACGATAGATCGTCTGCTATCAAGTGGTTTTAAGTCAATCAATAAACATCGAGAGCGGTACGATGGTACAGGTTCAGAAAAGTTTAAAGATCGGAGCGCAAAACGAAGAAATACTTTCTGAACTCTCTCAATCCGATTAGACAGACCTATTTGGTACGGTCTCCAAATAATAGCGGCATACTCTAATCTTGATCTAACAAAAGCACAATACAATGTTTTGAGAGTGTGTGGGTTGGTAAATGCAGAATAATTTCGGCGTACGAATGCTAGCATCGCATATGATCGTCTTATGACGTGGTTAACATGGCTGGTGAAATTCAGTTTAGAGTCGAAAATAACGCCTAAGTCTTTAATTTCCTCAACGGATTGCAAAGGTAAGCCAGCAATACTATACGAAGTATGTAAAGTATTGTTTGATTTAGCATATTTTACGTGAAAGCATTTGCTAATATTTAGTGACAAACGGTTTAAATAGCACCAGTTCCGGACATTGTGCAAGTCGGTTTGCAACTTTTCAGAGTCGGGATGTCGGGATGTCGTATTATCAACGGCTACAACGCAGTGCCTGTTGGACAAATATGATTTGATCCACGACAAAAACGTATACCCAATGATGCAAGCTTCGACAAGAGTATTCGGTGGGATACTTTGTCAAACGCTTTAGAGAAGTCTGTATAAATTGCATCAACTTGAGATCTGTTCTGGAAGGCTGAAATGCATCATTGAAAATAGACAAATTAGTGACAGTGGAGCGACTTGCAACGAAACCATGCTGGTTAGTAGATATTAGGCCTTTGACAGCAAAATATAACTTATCATTCACTGTTATCTCAAAAAGTTTTGAGATAGACGAAAGCTTCCAAATCGGTCTGTAATTGCTAACATCGTTTTTATTTCCACTCTTAAATATAGGCGTAACGGAAGTAAATTTCCAGTCGTCAACAAAGATACCAGAGGACAACGATTTATTAAATATAATTGTAAGAGGCTCAGCGAGACACAAGCAGTTCTTCAGCAAAATGCCCGAGAGGCCATCCGAGTCAGTTTTCGTTGTAGACTTGAGCTTCATAATACCCTTGACGACATCAGTAACAGATAGGCACAAAGTCCCAAAATTGAGAGGTGAAAAACTATTAGAGGGCAAACTAGAATCGGAGTCTAAGTCGGGTTGAAAATTAGAGCAAAAAAATCAGCAAATAAATTGGCAGATTCTATGGCAGACGGATCTCACCCTCAATGCAAATACCAATGCATAATTCATTTGTATGCAATAAACATTTTGAGAAGGATGCCGTGGGACCAAAATATTTTAAGAATGGAGCGGTTCCAACTCTAAACTTGGGTAAGTAAATTAATTTATTGTTATCTCTCCATATATAATACTAGCAAAACCGGCCCCCTTCGCTGGGCACACTAAAATAGAATAGATATGGTTTAGAACAGAAAATATATGGTTTTCATATTATTTATTTCTTTATTCTTTATTCAAGCGCTTTGGCATAAACGCTATTTTTTGTTTTTCTATTTGTTTTTGAGTAAATATAAAATATAAATTGAAAATCAAGAAAAAAGAAGATTGTTTTTAAATTTCAAATCAACGCATATGAATAAACAATCGTCTTTTTTCCTGATCATCCATGAATTTTTCGTTTCAATTTATATGTTTTATTAAGCATTGGAGCTTTTTTAACCATTATCCATTTATATTTAAAAAAAAAAAAAACGAAAAAAATTGTTTTTTCCACGAACACATAATTTCATTCGGATTTCACATTAAATTCTCAAATTTCGTAAGAAATTATTCACTGTTCCAAAATCCACTCCAAAAAAATTCACAAACAATTTTTACATGTTGCACTTACGTTTTTTCCATATGGCATCCAAATCAGAAAGAAATATTGACACATTGTAACTAACACTGTCAATTTGACAGTTCAGTTCCGCCCCAAGCGTTAAAAAAGTAAGCGACATTATGGCTGGCTCAAAAGAACGCTGTACCCGTTGCCACTGCTCCGAATTACAACCAAACTTTACGAAACCCATTTTCAATACTTACTTAACAATGTGCATAAGTTTGGTTTAATTCGGTGCAAAGACACGGCGGGTCCACGTTTTGGCATATATTTCGAGACCCTAGTCATCAATAGGTATGAAAATTACCCCGTATTAAAGCACTTATCAACAGCTTTCATTTGATACCTATATTGTACATACACAACCAAAGGTTACCCGGGTCCACGTTTTGACCTATATCTCGAGACCCCAGTCACGTAGCGGCATGAAAAATACTCTGTACTAAGGCATTCACCAACAGCTTCAATTTGATATCCATATTGTACAAACACATTCTAGGCTCCACGTTTTGGTCTCTATCTCGAGATCCTAGTCACGGAGCGGCATGAAAAATACTCTGAACTAAAGCATTTACCAACAGCTTCCATTTGATACCCATATTGTACATACACGTCCTAAGGTTACCCGGGTCCACGTTTTGACCTATATCTCGAGACCCTAGTCATCAATAGGTATGAAAATTACCCCGTATTAAAGCACTTATCAACAGCTTTCATTTGATACCTATATTGTACATACACGTCCGAAGGTTAGCCGGGTCCACGTTTTGACCTATATCTCGAGACCCTAGTCATCAATAGGTATGAAAATTACCCCGTATTAAAGCACTTATCAACAGCATTCATTTGATACCCATATTGTACAAATACATTCTAGGGTCCACGATTTGGTCTCTATCTCGAGACCCTAGTCACGGAGCGGATGGAAATACTCTGAACTAAAGCATTCACCAACAGCTTCCATTTGATACCCATATTGTACATACACATCCAAAGGTTACCCGGGTCCACGTTTTGACCTATATCTCGAGACCCTTTCTACCAATAGGTATCCAAACTATACGGAAACCATCTTCAATACCTCCTTAACAATGTGTGTAAGTTTGGTTTAATTCGGTGCAAAGACACGGCGGGTCCACGTTTTGGCATATATCTCCAGATCCCAGTCATCAATAGGTATGAAAATTACCCCGTATTAAAGCACTTATCAACAGCTTTCATTTGATATCCGTATTGTACAAACACATTCTAGGGTCCACGTTTTGGTCTCTATCTCGAGACCCTAGTCACGGAGCGGATGGAAATACTCTGAACTAAAGCATTCCCCAACAGCTTCCATTTGGTACCCATATTGTACATACACATCCAAAGGTTACCCGGGTCCACGTTTTGACCTATATCTCGAGACCCCAGTCACGGAGCGGCATGAAAAATACTCTGTACTAAAGCATTCACCAACAGCTTCCATTTGATACCCATATTGTACATACACATTCTAGGGTCCACGTTTTGGTCTCTATCTCGAGACCCTAGTCACGGAGCGGCATGAAAAATACTCTGAACTAAAGCATTCACCAACAGCTTCCATTTGATACCCATATTGTACATACACATCCGAAGGTTACCCGGGTCCACGTTTTGACCTATATCTCGAGCCCTATCCACCAATAGGTATCCAAACTATACGGAAACCATCTTCAATACCTTCTTAACTATGTGTGTAAGTTTGGTTTAATTCGGTGCAGACACGGCCGGTTAGCGAACACACACAAAAAGTTGACTTTATCTTATATATAAGATTTTTTTCAGTTTGTGTCCGAAAAATCCAAATATCTTACGGAACCCTATTTTTTCCAAAATAAAATGTAATCCATGTTACTCCTGGATAATGTAGTTTTCGAATGGTGAAAGAATTTTTAAAATCGGTCCAGTAGTTTTTGAGCCTATTCGTTACAAACAAACAAACAAAGTTTTCCTCTTTATAATATTAGTATAGATTTGTGTTTTTTTTTGCCAACATACTGACTACCTACTTTACTCTAGCCTAGGATCTCTTAAGCCAACCAGATCATCACACGACCGATGAATTAGACCATTTCAGTTATTTTTCATATATAAATACTTGATTTTTTTTTTGCTTTTGATTAAAGCAAGTTGATACAGGATTTTTTTTTGCAACCTACTTATTTATAGCTTTTCAAGAATAGTTTTGATTTTTGTTTTTTTTTTAAATAATCGTCTTTGGATTTATCATAATATTTTTGGATTTATAGTTTAGTAAATTTCTTTTTTTTTCAATACAGGGTATCATCAAATTTGATTGAGTGTGTACCACTTATCCCGTATATTCTTTTTAAATTTTTATTTGTTTAGTTTCTATACGAGACTGCGTAATTAAATTGAATCGAATTTTTTTTTTTGGAAATTTTGGAATTAGTACTATTTTTTTTTTGTCGTCAATATATTACATTTTTTTTTTCTCAAAATGTTCTTGCGTCATAGTAATGAGCATTTGCCACCACAGGCTAATGTGTGCACAATATGCAAAGTCAGCTTTTCAGAACGCGATGATATTTTAATGACAGTTTGTTCCCATCGTTTCCACCGATCATGTCTTTTAACCTGGCTTAAAAGAAACACGTCTTGTCCACAGTGCCATGCCAAATATAATAGCAGAGATTTTTCACAAAATACTGGTGCGCGTACTAGGGCTAGAGCTTTTCGATCAGACAATCCTATTAGAGACTTAGAATTGCCTTCTGCGGAACGTAATGAAGAACATCGCTCTGATGGTGCAGCAAGCTTACCTGTTCCCAATACACAAGATGGCAATACCAGCTCCAATGAGGAAGATAACCGAGTACGGAATATTGTAACCGCCGTGATATCAGCGCGACAGGCAACTCTTTTCAACGATTTGGAAAATCGTGTTTCACAGCTAATTGAAGAGAACCTCGAAAATACCGTGGCAAACATATTAGGTCGATTAAATCTAAATGGTCAATCATCTCAACCTGCAGCTAACATCAGTCCAAATGTGAACGTTCACCAACCGAATACACATCAGGATAACTCAACTCCTTTTTGGCCTAGAGATATTCCGAATTTAGCAAACAATTCTAACCAAAATTTTCACAGGAATATTGATAATTTACGATTCAGTGACATGTCTAATGTTCCCAACTCAGGTAATATAGAATAGCCCAATTAATATCCAACTGGGATATAAAATTTGACGGCTCATCAAAGTTAGCAGTAGATAGCTTTTTATACCGCATTGAGTGTCAAGTGATCGACACGTTAGGGGGAAATTTTAATTTACTGTGTGAGCATGTGCAAAGTCTATTTATCAATGAAGCAAAGGATTGGTATTGGAGATATCGTCGCTCAGTTGAACGTGTCACCTGGCCTTCACTTTGCCAAGCATTGCGTACCAATTTTCAACAACACAGAAGCGATTTTGAAATTAAAGAACTAGTCCGCAATAGAAAACAAGGGGCTATCGAAAGTTTTGATGATTTTAGAAATGCAGTTCTTAAAATTGCTGAATCATTACAATCCCCTTTGCCCGAAATCGAACTGGTAGAAATTTTGCAACATAATTTAAGACCTCGGGTGCGACAACAATTGTTAGATGTGCAAATAAATTCCATAGCAGAATTGCGCAGGCTTTGTCTGAAAGGTGAAAGCCTGGCAAATGAAATCAATCGATCTACCAATTCATTACCAGTTTTAAATCAGCGACAATACTTACGTCGCTTTGCCAATGAACTAACAGTCGAAGACGCTGTTCGAGAACAACTAGAGTGCGAAATCGATGAGATTACAAAGTATCCTAGTCATTCTAAATTAATTTGCTAGAACTGCAAAACCGAAGGACACAGATATTTTGACTGTCTGGCTGACAGAACTGTCTTTTGCTATGGTTGTGGAATGCCAGAAGTTTATCGACCAAAATGCCCATCGTGCAGTCCGGGAAACTTGAAAATGAGCGAGGCTTCAACACAGAACCCTCGCAACGACAAGAAGAATCAAATGTGAAGAAAGTGCTCATACGAAGGGGCAAGTCCCAAAACGATGACTACGCAACGTCACTCATACGTGCCCACAAATTCGATAAAAGTAATCCGTATGTGCATACAATTATTCCCTATGACGTTCGACTTAATAATTACTACAAGATTAGAAAACAAATTTTTGATACCAACAATAAACCGTCACCAACTAGTAGCCGATCTTCAGTACGCTTAAGAAAGTTTTGGAAAACAATTAAAAAGAATCGTAAAATCGTGAATCATCTTGTTTGTTCCATTAAACACGAATCTTGCGACTTAAGGCCTTATGCCAAAATTAAAATTCTGGATTCCGAGTATTTAGGACTTTTAGATAGCGGAGCTCAAGTCTCTTGTTTAGGTTCATCTTTAGCGGAAGACATTTGCAAACGAAAACATATATGCAAGCACACAACGTCTGTCTGTACTGCAGATGGAAAGGAACAAGTAGTTTTTGGTACGGTAGACTTAAATGTTGTATTTGAAAACAAGAACCATATAATAAAATTTTTTGTTGTACCGAGCGTTTCACAAGAAGTTATACTTGGAGTCGACTTTTGGAGTAAATTTAAAATTGCTCCACATGTTATCTCGGAAATTTGTCTTGAAACAAGACGTGAGGAAAATACACTTTGTTTAAGTAATGAACAGCAACGACAGCTAGACGTTGTTAAAAATAGATTTCCAAGCTTCGAGAAAGAAGGATTAGGAAAAACTTCTTTAATGGAATATGTAATTGAACTTCAACCTGGTGTCCGTCCGATAAAACAACGATACTTCCCAATATCCCCTGCAGTAGAAAAACTTGTTCACGCTGAAATCGACGAGATGCTCAAATTAGGTGTAATTGAAGAATCTCCGAATAGTCCATGGTCTAGTCCGATTGTTTTAGTGAAAAAGCCAAATAAAGTCCGTCTGTGCCTTGATTCACGAAAAGTGTATAGCGTTACTATCAAGGACGCATATCCTCTAACTCACATTGATGGAATATTAAGTAGGATACCGAAAGCAAAATACATAAGTTCATTGGATCTGCGTCGTGCTTTTTGGCAGATACCTCTCTCGGATAGTTCTCGAGACTTCACCTGTTTTACCGTTCCTAATCGTCCGCTTTACCGATACTGTGCCATGCCTTTTGGTTTATGTAACGCCCCTCAAGCACTCTGTCGCCTAATGGATCGCGTTATCCCTCCTCAATTAAAAAACCAAGTTTTTGTATATTTAGATGATCTTTTAATTGTGTCAGTAGATTTCAACATACACATGTCCGTTTTATCCGAAGTTGCTTATCACTTAAGGAAAGCTGGTTTAACAATAAATATAGAAAAAAGTAAATTTTGTATAAAAGAGGTAAAATATCTTGGATATATCGTTGGAGATGGAACACTCAAAACTGATCCTGATAAAATTTCAGCTGTAACAAACTACCCCGTACCGACGAATGTAAAACTATTACGACGTTTCTTAGGAATGGCAGGTTGGTACCGCCGTTTTATTGACAACTTTGCCGCGATAACAAGCCCATTAACCAATTTATTAAAGAAAGGTAAAAATTTTTCTTGGAATGAGGAATGCTATGTTCTGCTCCAGTTCTAGCCAGCCCAAATTACGAGAAACCCTTTACAATTCAATGTGACGCCAGTAAGCTCGGTGTTGGTGCAGTATTGTCACAAAACAATGACGAAGATGTCGAGGTACCAATTGCTTACTTTTCTCAGAAATTAAGTAAGGCTCAAAGTAACTACAGCGTCACCGAACTAGAGTGCCTTGCTGCTATCCTTAGTTTAAAAGAGTTTAGAGCTTATGTGGAGGGGCAAGACTTCACTATCGTAACCGATCACGCCAGTTTACAATGGCTTATGCGTCAAACCGATTTATCGAGCAGACTAGCTCGGTGGTCACTTAAACTACAAGGATATAGGTTTAAAATCGAACACCGAAAAGGTTCACTAAATATTGTGCCAGACAGTCTGTCCCGTCAGAATTTTGAGGAAATTAATGAGTTAGAAGTCCATCCGCTTTTTGATCTGAATTCGTCCGATTTTTTAGCTGATGAATATAAAAATTTAATAAATAATATTCGAAATAATGAAAGCCGCTTACCCGATCTTCAAATCATTGATGGTCATGTTTACAAACGAACCGAACATCCAGATGGAAACCCAGCACGTGAAGAATTCAATTGGAAGTTGTGGATACCAAAAACGTTAGTTCGACAAGCAATAGAACATGCCCATTGCCCGCCAAATAAATGTCATGGAGGCATTGCAAAAACTTTAGAGCGATTACGGTTGAACCTTTATTGGCTTAATATGACTGTGGACGTAAAAGAATTTGTTGGTCAATGCGACATTTGTCAACAAAGCAAAGCGCCGAATGTTACTTTACGACCACCGATGTCTGTTCACTATACTGTCCAACGCCCGTTTCAAAAGTTATATATTGATTTACTTGGTCCATATCCCAGATCTAGGCAAGGAAATACAGGAATTTTGATTGTCCTTGATGATCTCACAAAATTTCCCTTATTGAAGGCTATTAGGAATTTTAATACTTCAATTATCTGGATCTCCGGAGATTATTCTAAGTGACAACGGCAAACAATTTAAACCCTCCCAATTTAACAATCTACTTGCCGAACGTGGTATTAGACATATTTACACGGCCTTGTACAGTCCACAAGCAAATGCCAGCGAGCGAGTCAATCAATCCATTATTGCAGGTATACGGTCATATTTAAAAGACGATCATACTCACTGGGACAAAAACTTACCCGAAATAACAGAATCCCTGAGGAGTTCTATTCACCAGGCAATCGGATGTGTTATAAATTATAGTTATATGTATATAACTTATATGTAAGTTGTTATGCAACACTGCTTACACCTTATTACTTAGGTAACACTGGCAAATTATGCAACTCTGTATAGAAATGAAAGGATTAAATAAAGCAGTGCAGTTTTAGATGGAAGCGCGTCGGTCTCACTTATTTTCAATTCGGTCTCACTTATTTCAATTCGGTTTCATTTATTTCAATTGGCGACGAGGAAAAAACTGTGTATGAGTAATGTCGAACGACAGTGAAGTTTTAAAAAAACTCTTAAGCGAACAGAAAGAGTTCGCGAAAAATTTGCTTGAACAGCAAAATAAGTGGATGAAGGCGCTGCTTGAAAAGCAAGCAGATGGTACAACTTCTACCATAGTGCCTTCATTCCCGAAGTTTGCCAAAGACCAGCAGACATGGGAGTCATATTTGGAACAACTCAACCAGCATTTCAGTGCATACGGTGTCAATTGTGCGGAAAAGAAAAAATCCTTCTTCTTGTCGTGGATTGGTGCAGAAGTCTTTGAACTTCTAAAAAATCTTTTTGGAAGTACTAAATTGCAAGAACAAACATTCAAAGAATTAACGGAAAAGTTAACAGAACATTTCCAGTCAAGGCGACACATCATCGCAGCACGTTACGATTTTTTTAAACGGGACATGAAGCCGCACCAATCTTACAGAGAGTATGTAGCCGAACTTCGTGGTCTTGCAAGAGAGTGTCAGTTCGTGTGCTCCGCAATTAACTGCTCTCACACAAACATCGATGAGATGATCCGCGACCAGCTCATCACGCATACACCACACGACGCTGTCCGCTCCGCTTGGCTTCAAAAATTACAACCTACCCTTGCCGACGTCATGCTCATAGCTGAGTCGTTTGAAGCAACAACAAAAACAGTACAAGCAATCAAAGAAGAAGTGAGTGAAAAAGAAATTCCAGTTAACGCTGTGAATGTTCAAAAAACAAACGCAAATTGCATTACCGGGAATTTGTCAAAATTTAAATCTTGCTCGGGTTGTGGCAGTTCTCATTCGCGACAAAGCTGCAAATTCAGAAACGCAATATGTAACAAATGTGGTAAAAAAGGCCATATAGTGCAAGTGTGTATGAGTAAACAAAGCAAAAACTTCCACGAGAACAAAAATAAAAACAAAAAAGCAAATCAACATATTCACAATATCGATACAGTGCACAGTGTAACAGGAGTTGTAGAAGCAGAAAATAATAAAAACTACATTAGTTTGCAAATTTTCGGAAAAATTAATAGGTCTATGAATAAGTTCGTGCGGTTTTTTTTTCGAAATTTGAATTTCGGATCATTCCCATGGCTTTTAAACGTTTGGAAATGGTTGATTGATCAACTCCCAAAGTTTTTGCAACCTCTTCTTGCGTTTGAGCCGGATCTTGATCGAGCAATTCCTCCAATTCGGTATCCATGAACTTTGGCGGCGCGGCCAAAATCACCACTTTTAAAGCGTGCAAACCACTTCTGGCACGTTCGCTCAGCTAGAGCATGCTCACCATAAACTTCCACCAAGATACGATGACTTTCGGCTGCTTTTTTCTTCATATTAAAGAATTCCCCGCAAAAACACATTATTTGGCACGAAATTCGACATTTTCAAGTGTGGTAAAAATATTGTTGTTTACGCTTCAAATAAAAAACTTATACTGACGTTTGTGCCTTACGACAGTAGCTCTCCAATGAATGTTTGGAAATGTGGATCGATGGAATAATAATCAAGTTACGCCATCTGTTGTAAAACCGCACGAACTTATCCATAGACCTATTATAAAATTTCAAATGGATTCAGGTGCTACAATTTCGGTGATGAACTTAAATACATATAAACAAATAAATAGCCCAAAACTTCGCGCAACTAAAAGAATTTTATACGGGTTCGGTGAAAAGCATATTCCAGTGCTGGGTGAACTGTGTGCAACTGTGAAATGTGGTAGCAAAATAAAACAAGTCGATATTGTGGTAGCTAACGTTGAGAGTGGTGACAATCTTTTTGGTGTGGATTTGTTCAAACAATTTGGGTTTGAAATAAAGCAAATTTCAAAAATCACCCAGAAAGAAGTGAAACAAGTGGACGCGCTTTGTGAGAAGTATAGTGAGGTGTTTACTCCAGCACTTGGCACAATAAAAAATTTCAAAGCTACCGTGCAGTTAAAAGCAAACGCAACGCCTAAGTTTTTCAAAAGCCGGAAAATGCCATTTTCGCAAATGTCTGCGTTCAAAAAAGAAGCAGAAAGACTTACAAACGCCGGAATTTGGAAACCAATCAGGTTTTCGCAATGGGCATCGCCTATAGTACTTGTACCTAAACCTGTAGTGCGATTCACTAACTCTTATCGATTCGAAAATTGTTATTTTTCTCTTCAGTATTTGTCGATTGCACTGTCGATTGTGCTATTCACTAACTTATGTTAACTAACACTGAACAGCTGTTTTCTTCTATTTATTCAAACTGATAGAGAGTGGCATCTTTGTCAAATTAAATGTCAGAATGAGCGAATAACATGAAGAAGAGAAACAAAAAAACATAGACGCCAAACTATTAAATGCAGTGAGTGTTTTTTACCAAAAATATATGTACAAAGTAAGTACAATAAAATAACTGCTTATTTCAATTTATTGTTTTATTAATAATTTTTGTATATTGCTTTAGAATGACATCGACAGCTACCAAAAGAAGCCGTGCCACATCCGAGCAGCTAAATCACCTGCTTGACTACCTAATGGAAGTCCCGGGTCTAGCAGGATCTAGGTTCCACAGCCTCCATGGTAAGTTTGAGTGCGATAAAAAGTGGAGCGAGCTTGCAACAAAATTAAATAGTCTGGGTGGAGCGGTGAAGACGGTGAATCAATGGCAAACGGTAAGAAAATATTGTGTTATTACTTAAAAGTAGAGAGTTGTTAATAATTTCCCTAAAAAGGTATGGCGGGACTTAAAAAGCCGCACCAGCATTAAAGCACGGAATAGGCGAAGGCAACAAGCTTTAACGGGAAACAGGCCTATCAGTGAGGAGCCCCTAACGGAATTCGAGAGGCGGGTGTCTGCTCTCATAGGGGAGGAGTATATGAAGGGCCACGATTCAACCCCTGAAAATATTCCACTGGAGGAGGTAAATTGTATGAAGTGTATGTTTTAAAGTGTAACTTACTGGTGTGTAAATTTTTAGGTAATCCAAATGGGTGTCGAAGTGGAAGATGAAAGGGTGATTTTGGAAGCCCCGTCGCCTTTACGGACGCCACTGGCAGAGAATTTCACGCTGAGGTCAGGTAATTCCCATATCTCAGACAGGAGAACACCACGGGCGAGCTTGAAACGAAAGCGCATGGAAGAAGACGGTAATGCTCGGAAGAAATTTTTGGAGATAGCCGAAAAACAGGCAGATGCACTAAAGGTAATGTCTTTTGAACTTAATGTAAAATAATTTTATTATGTTTGTCCATTGCTGATTGTTTTTTAATAGATGCTAGCCCAGTCGAGTATAGAAACAGTAGAAGTCGCGAAACAACAAGCAGATGCTTTAAAGGTAATTTATTTTCAACACATAAAAGTGGCATTTTATTAATTGTTCTTGCTATTTTTTAATAGATCTTAGCCGAAAGCAGCTCTGCAATTGCTCAGGCTAATAAAATGATGGCGGAGGCAATAGCCGTATTGGGGAATGGATTAAGCGCTACCGTAGAAGCATTCAACAATCTAACGAATGCAATCTACCGTATGTAGATTAGAAACCAATTCCGCAGTTCCTTTTTATGTGCATATATACATAATGTTTATTTTAGTACCTGAAGTTTCTTTTTATTTGAATTTTATAAGTAAACATGCTGTGGTAATGTTAAGTAACATTAATTAAATGAATTAGAATGTATTGTTTTCGTTTTTACAAATAGACTGACCTTTGAATTTATAAACCATGTGTACATACGCTTATGCATACCTATATACATATATAGATTTATGTGCCTGTAACCTAAAACTGTATGTAAACTGAAGTTAAAGACTGAATTTTTATTTATTTATTTTTTATTGAATCTGCATGTAATTTTGTTCAATAAAACGTTTTAACAATAAATATAAAAATGTTTTAACTTTTTATACCCGAGTGTTCACATAGATATGTATGCGGAATGATTATGAGTGAAAATATATTAGTATTTAAGTAAAAAAATTAGCAATCAGTCGGTCTTGGATGCGCTTTGCTGTTGAGGATGGTGCATCTTGGTTTACAAAAACGTCGTTTGTTCTGGGCTCTGTGAACTCATTTTCGGTCTGGTATATTCCTTCTCTTAAACGAATATTATGTAAAACTGAGCACGCGTTAACTACTTGTCCAGTAAATCCTGGATCGTACAAGAGTGTCCTTTGTTGAGACAAGCACCGCCACGTTGCCTTAAGAACACCAAAAAGTCTCTCAACTGGGTTACGAGCTTTGCACAATGCCTCATTGTACAAGAATTTCGGAGTACCTTCCGGTTGGTTTGTTAGAGGAGTCATCAGCCCAGGCTCCAAAGGGTACCCGGAATCACCTGCAGAGAATTTTTGATTTTTAATTCCCTTATTTTTATTTAAATATATTTATTAATAGATTAAAAAGCCTACCAATCAAAAACAAGTTATGGTTTCCAATTTCAAAATTCCGTTGCATAACCATTCGCACCGCAGAGGAACTCCAAATGTATGAATCGTGCCGTGCTCCCGGAAATTTGGCATTTACGTTCAAAATTTTAAGTGTAGGATCACATATCTGTAAAACATTAAAAGGGAATCTTGATTCTTGAATACTTTACAAATTATGTTGTTACCATTTGGACATTAAGCGAATGGTAGCCGTGGTGGTTGACATACGCTTCTTCATGACGTTTCGGGGCCAAAATTGACACGTGCGTGCAATCTATAGCTCCAATGGTACCTCCCACAAACGGGGAGGTTGCTGAAGCAAAAATTTCTTTTGCCGCTTGCCGCTCCACTTGGGTCATGGGAAATCTCACCTTTGCGCAAAACATGGAGCTGTTGATTGCAGCTGTTACCCGATGAATGCTACGGCTAACGGACGACTGGCTCATAGATATTCCCCATTGCTCACCTACGGGTCGTTGATAACACCCGGTTGCAAAAAATCGCAGTGCAGCTAGAACCTAGTTGTATAAAGGCAGAATTTAGAACTGAATTAGCTTGAATGTTACCAAATTTACCTGTTTTTCAGTCGAAATCGCTGTTACTCTGGAACCTCTCAGATGGCTGTCAAGCTGCGAAACTACGTCCTCAGTCAAGTCTGGAGTTAAACGGAATAACTTCTGGAACTCCCCTGCATCCAAATCGAAAGGATTGTCCACATGCCGGAGCAAACTTCGATCAACTATTTGAGGGCTCACTTCCTCCTCTCCACGCGATAAATCGTAAGCCAAATACTCAAACGCCATACTCACGCTTTTTAAATAAGTTTTTTTTCATCTAATTTCACAGTTTTGATTAAAATCACTAATTCTTCTTTATCGTTTGATTTAACAACACCAAAATTATTGTCGTTTAGTTCGCGATAATCGACAGGTTAACCAAACAGCTGATTTTGTCTTGTCGATTTTCGTAATGAAATGGGTTACTGAATAGCAAAATCGTAAAAATTGTGGTTAAGGAAAGATAACAAAGCGAATATCGATAAAATGTGTTAGTGAATCGCACCACTGATGGGTCAGTACGTATATGCGGTGATTTTAAACAAGCTGTCAACGCGCAAATAGATATAGAGCAATATCCATCGCCTACACGTGAAAGTCTATTTCACGCAATTCGCTGCGGTCAAAACTTTTCTAAGATTGATCTTAAGGACGCGTATCTGCAGATGGAGCTAGACGATGATTCAAAAGCAATCATGGTAGTCAACACGCCGTTGGGGCTATATCAGTATCAACGTCTTCCGTATGGAATAGCCAGCGCGCCAGCAATTTTTCAAAGGTATCTCGAGCAACTTATACAAGGCATCGAAGGGTGTGGCAATTATCTTGATGACATCATCATCACAGCGCCAACATTCGATGAGCACATGCAACGCGTCGAAAACATTCTCCAAGTTCTTCAAAGCAACGGTATTAAATTCAAACAGCAAAAGTGTTTTTTTCTCCAGGAAAAGATCGAGTATCTGGGTCGACAAATCAGCGCAGGTGGAATTTTGCCAGACGAATCCGGCCTGGTAGCGGTAAGAGATCTTAAGCCACTAAAAAACATCAAGCAGGTCGAAGCATTCATGGGTAAGGTTAACTATTACCATAATTTTATACCAAACTTCTCCCAGATATCTGCCCCTATCAATATGCTACGCCGAAAAAACGTCCCATTTACGTGGGGTCCAAAACAACAACAAGCGTTCACATCACTTAAGGAGCATATTCTTAACGCCACGCAACTTGCGCACTACGACGAGCAATTACCTCTAGTGCTTGCCACTGATGCTTCATCTTATGGCATTGGTGCAGTGCTTTCGCACACCTATCCTGATGGCAGTGAGCGGCCAATCGCTTTTGCATCAAAGACGCTTGACAAACATCAAGTTCGATACAGCCAAATAGAAAAAGAAGGCTTATCTATCATTTTTGGGGTTAAACGGTTTCACCAATATCTTTATGGTAGACCATTCACGTTAATAACTGACCACAAACCGCTGGTTAGCATATTTAACCCAAGCAGCCAATTACCAACAATGACGTCACATCGGTTGCAACGCTGGGCCATAACGCTCATGTCATATAAGTACGATGTCAAATATCGCAAAACTACTGAAAATGGAAATGCAGACGCGCTATCACGACTACCGCTAGGGCCTGATGGAGAATTCGACAAACAAGAAGCCTGTTTAAACGTTAAAACAATTAATACGCCGATAGATCCAGACGTTATTTTAAAGCACGCCGGGAAAGATGCCATTCTACGCCGAGCTACAGCCTTTGTCAAAAATGGGTGGCCAGAAAAGCTACCTCCTCAAGACTCTGATCTTCGTTCATTTTTCAATAGGAAAAATTCTTTGACAATAATTAACAATCTTCTATGTTTTCAAGCGGAACATACCCGTGTAGTTATTCCAGCATCTTCGAAACAACAAGTTCTTCAATTACTTCATGATGGTCACTGGGGTACATCCAGGATGAAACAATTAGCCAGACAACACGTATGGTGGGTGGACATCGACAACGATATTGCCAAGCTCGCTGCAAAGTGCGACATATGCAAAGCTGTAAACCCTGCTCCAGCACGAGAATACGAAGGTTGGCCTGAACCACACCATCCATGGGAAAGGGTCCACGTCGACTTTGCAGGCCCGTTTTTCGGTTCTATGTGACTCATTTGTGTGGATGCATTCTCGCAATTTCCATTCATTGCTCAACTGACGACTACAACTACAGCTGATACAATTTCTGCGCTAGCTGCAATTTTCGCTATCGAAGGAATTCCAAACACTCTCGTAAGTGACAACGGTCCACAGCTCACATCAGAGGAGTTTAAGACTTTCTGCGCTCATCTGGGTATTAAGCACTTAACTAGCGCACCGTTCCATCCGGCATCTAACGGTCTTGCTGAAAGATTTGTTAGGACGTTCAAATCCGCCGTGAAGAAAAACGTTGACGACGGACTACAGCTAAGAGCAGCTGTAACAAAGTACCTATCGACATATCGTTCCATGCCTAACGCTGAGGGAAAATCGCCTGCCGAAATTCTACATGGCAGACCGGTACGAACTTTGTTAAGCCAGATTTTCGAAACATCGACGGTAAAAACAAAAGATGGAGCACGCAAAAGCAAGTTCTGCATAAACGAACCGATCTTCGCTCGAAACTACGCTAAAGGGGAAAAGTGGTTACAAGGCATAATTACAAGGCAACTCGGAAAAATGCTCTACGTCGTGAAGACTTCCTACGGGTACTTGAAACGACATGTAAACCAACTTAAATCCAGCGTTAGCACCAACGTAAGTTCTCAAGAAGAATCAGATTTGGTAACTTGGGTTCCGAAAGCAGACGACTCTACATCGACACCTGAAGAACCGAACGGGCAGCCTATGGAAGATAGCTCATCACAAGGTGATCTCCAACTTCGCAGAAGTGCACGTACTCGACAGAATATTAATCGCTATGAAGCGAAAGATTTTCGTAAATAATCGTAAAATGTTGCTTTGTATTATTTTGTATACCAATGAATTTTTGTATTGTATACAGTTATATTAAGTTATCTTTTATGTACTCATTTTCTTTCAGGGTGAAGTAGTGTTATAAATTATAGTTATATGTATATAACTTATATGTAAGTTGTTATGCAACACTGCTTACACCTTATTACTTAGGTAACACTGGCAAATTATGCAACTCTGTATAGAAATGAAAGGATTAAATAAAGCAGTGCAGTTTTAGATGGAAGCGCGTCGGTCTCACTTATTTTCAATTCGGTCTCACTTATTTCAATTCGGTTTCATTTATTTCAGGATGCACCCCTTATTTTGCTCTTTTTGGTCAACAAATGCTAGCACACGCAAGCGAATATGTGCTGATACGAAAATTGGAAGCACTAGATGAGAACGTCGTAGATAGAACCGACCGACTTAAATTAATACGCAAATCAGTCATTGAAAATATTAAGAAGGCTTTTGATAACTCAGCAAAACGCTATAATTTGAGAAGTACGTTCAGGAATTTTAAAATTGGTGATACCGTTTACCGTAGAAATTTCACTATGAGTGACGCGTCGAAAAAACTGTGCGCCAAATTTTCTCCGAAATTCATTAAAGCCAAAGTAATTGGTGTAAAAGGCAATTGTATGTATGAATTGAGTGATGAAGTCAGCGGAAAAAGAGGAGTTTATCACGGGAAAGATATACGTGCAAATAAATATTGAATCTACACCGCACCAACACTTTAGGTGGGGGGGTGTGTACCGTGGTACATGTGCACATTTTCTTAATTTCTTCTAATTTCCATCATCCTTATGCTCATACACACGAACGAAACACATGTATGTCTTCTATATACAAATTAAACACAGCGAGAAAATATCCCAGCCGATCATGATTACCTTAACGAAAGTAGTGAAAGTTTCCCTTTTTGGCTGTTAAGTTTAAGCTCAGCCGACGTAGTTTTATTCACTACAAATCCATCGAGGCGTGCACACGTATACAAAACAACCTAGCATACGGTAAAACAAAAAGGAATAAATTGGAGCTATCGTTTAAGGCATCATCATTTTTGGTAAGGTTCTTTTCCACCGAAATTTTTCGTTAATACATTTTAAGTAAATTTTAATACAAGTATATGCGTATATACTTTCACCTTACAGAATTTCTTCAAGGCAGTCGGCCGTTAATATCCACTGCCACAACGGATTCATCCACACCTAGGCGTACTCTCATACGTACCACAGCAGTATAAAAGTTTTCAAAGTTTTCCAAGTTTCCCAAAAGTTTTTTTTTTTCAAAAACCAGTGTTTTGTGAAAATATGTTTATGGGTTTAAGCTAACTTTTTGCGCTTCTTTTTGCGGTTCTTCGAACGCTTTATATATATATTATATATGTATATATATATATACATACAATGATTAACAGTTGTTAACTGTTAAAAGCCACAGTTAAGAAAAAAAAAAAGAAAAAGAAAAAGAAAAAAAAAAACGAAATGCTTTTGAATTAAATTAAAATCGAAACTAGTGAATAGTTATTCAATTTTTAAGAATTTTGTGAAAAAACTTTCAAATCATGATAGTTAAATAATTTTTGTTGCTTAATTTTTTTCGTGTGCATATATGTATATATGCTAACATTATTAACCTCCCTCAACATAGTTTTTTTTGCTTTTTTTTATTTTTCTTTACAACTTTATAAATATTTTGTAAATATAATGTTTTTCCCTTAAATGGAACAGAAATCGGATTAAAAGAAAAAGAAAAAAAGAATTTTAAATAAGTGAATTTATCATAATAAAGGAACACCCTAATATAAATTAAAGCACACAAAATCTAGCAACAACCACACAGCGAGGAGGCCTTCTACGCATCGTTGGACTGCTATGTCGACACCAATATGTAAGTGCAATTGCTAATTCTTTATATTCCTTATTTTATGTTAATATTCACTCTCCCGCTCATTTAAATTCATGTAGACGTATGTATGGAAGTATAGTATGCAGCAATTTGCAATAACAGTTTTTTTTTTTGTTTGAGAGAACTTATTTATAAAGAACTAGCAAACCCGGCCCCCTTCGCTGGGCATACTAAAATAGAATAGATATGGTTTAGAACAGAAAATATATGGTTTTCATATTATTTATTTCTTTATTCTTTATTCAAGCGCTTTGACATAAACAATATTTTTTGTTTTTCTATTTGTTTTTGAGTAAATATAAAATATAAATTGAAAATCAAGAAAAAAGAAGATTGTTTTTAAATTTCAAATCAACGCATATGAATAAACAATCGTCTTTTTTCCTGATCATCCATGAATTTTTCGCTTCAATTTATATGTTTTATTAAGCATTGGTGCTTTTTTAACCATTATCCATTTATATTTAAAACAAAAAAAAACGAAAAAAATTGTTTTTTCCACGAACACATAATTTCATTCCGATTTCACATTAAATTCTCAAATTTCGTAAGAAATTATTCACTGTTCCAAAATCCACTCCAAAAAAATTCACAAACAATTTTTACATGTTGCACTTACGTTTTTTCCATATGGCATCCAAATCAGAAAGAAATATTGACACATTGTAACTAACACTGTCAATTTGACAGTTCAGTTCCGCCCCAAGCGTTAAAAAAGTAAGCGACATTATGGCTGGCTCAAAAGAAAGCTGTACCCGTTGCCACTGCTCCGAATTACAACCAAACTTTACGAAACCCATTTTCAATACTTACTTAACAATGTGCATAAGTTTGGTTTAATTCGGTGCAAAGACACGGCGGGTCCACGTTTTGGCATATATTTCGAGACCCTAGTCATCAATAGGTATGAAAATTACCCCGTATTAAAGCACTTATCAACAGCTTTCATTTGATACCTATATTGTACATACACAACCAAAGGTTACCCGGGTCCACGTTTTGACCTATATCTCGAGACCCCAGTCACGTAGCGGCATGAAAAATACTCTGTACTAAGGCATTCACCAACAGCTTCAATTTGATATCCATATTGTACAAACACATTCTAGGCTCCACGTTTTGGTCTCTATCTCGAGATCCTAGTCACGGAGCGGCATGAAAAATACTCTGAACTAAAGCATTTACCAACAGCTTCCATTTGATACCCATATTGTACATACACGTCCGAAGGTTACCCGGGTCCACGTTTTGACCTATATCTCGAGACCCTAGTCATCAATAAGTATGAAAATTACCCCGTATTAAAGCACTTATCAACAGCTTTCATTTGATACCTATATTGTACATACACGTCCGAAGGTTACCCGGGTCCACGTTTTGACCTATATCTCGAGACCCTAGTCATCAATAGGTATGAAAATTACCCCGTATTAAAGCACTTATCAACAGCATTCATTTGATACCCATATTGTACAAATACATTCTAGGGTCCACGATTTGGTCTCTATCTCGAGACCCTAGTCACGGAACGGCATGAAAAATACTCTGAACTAAAGCATTCACCAACAGCTTGCATTTGATACCCATATTGTACATACACATCCAAAGGTTACCCGGGTCCACGTTTTGACCTATATCTCGAGACCCTTTCTACCAATAGGTATCCAAACTATACATAAACCATCTTCAATACCTCCTTAACAATGTGTGTAAGTTTGGTTTAATTCGGTGCAAAGACACGGCGGGTCCACGTTTTGGCATATATTTCGAGACCCTAGTCAGCAATAGGTATGAAAATTACCCCGTATTAAAGCACTTATCAACAGCTTTCATTTGATACCTATATTGTACATACACGTCCGAAGGTTACCCGGGTCCACGTTTTGGTCTCTATCTCGAGACCCTAGTCACGGAGCGGATGGAAATACTCTGAACTAAAGCATTCACCAACAACTTCCATTTGATACCCATATTGTACATACACATCCAAAGGTTACCCGGGTCCACGTTTTGACCTATATCTCGAGATCCCAGCCACGGAGCGGCATGAAAAATACTCTGTACTAAAGCATTCACCAACAGCTTCCATTTGATACCCATATTGTACATACACATTCTAGGGTCCACGTTTTGGTCTCTATCTCGAGACCCTAGTCACGGAGCGGCATGAAAAATACTCTGAACTAAAGCATTCACCAACAGCTTCCATTTGATACCCATATTGTACATACACATCCGAAGGTTACCCGGGTCCACGTTTTGACCTATATCTCGAGACCCTAGTCATCAATAGGTATGAAAATTACCCCGTATGAAAGCACTTATCAACAGCTTTCATTTGATACCTATATTGTACATACACGTCCGAAGGTTACCCGGGTCCACGTTTTGACCTATATCTCGAGACCCTAGTCATCAATAGGTATGAAAATTACCCCGTATTAAAGCACTTATCAACAGCATTCATTTGATACCCATATTGTACAAATACATTCTAGGGTCCACGATTTGGTCTCTATCTCGAGACCCTAGTCACGGAGCGGATGGAAATACTCTGAACTAAAGCATTCACCAACAGTTTCCATTTGATACCCATATTGTACATACACATCCAAAGGTTACCCGGGTCCACGTTTTGACCTATATCTCGAGACCCTTTCTACCAATAGGTATCCCAACTATACGGAAACCATCTTCAATACCTCCTTAACAATGTGTGTAAGTTTGGTTTAATTCGGTTCAAAGACACGGCGGGTCCACGTTTTGGCATATATTTCCAGATCCCAGTCATCAATAGGTATGAAAATTACCCCGTATTAAAGCACTTATCAACAGCTTTCCTTTGATACCTATATTGTACATACACAACCAAAGGTTACCCGGGTCCACGTTTTGACCTATATCTCGAGACCCCAGTCACGTAGCGGCATGAAAAATACTCTGTACTAAGGCATTCACCAACAGCTTCAATTTGATATCCATATTGTACAAACACATTCTAGGCTCCACGTTTTGGTCTCTATCTCGAGATCCTAGTCACGGAGCGGCATGAAAAATACTCTGAACTAAAGCATTTACCAACAGCTTCCATTTGATACCCATATTGTACATACACGTTTTAAGGTTACCCGGGTCCACGTTTTGACCTATATCTCGAGACCCTAGTCATCAATAGGTATGAAAATTACCCCGTATTAAAGCACTTATCAACAGCTTTCATTTGATACCTATATTGTACATACACGTCCGAAGGTTACCCGGGTCCACGTTTTGACCTATATCTCGAGACCCTAGTCATCAATAGGTATGAAAATTACCCCGTATTAAAGCACTTATCAACAGCATTCATTTGATACCCATATTGTACAAATACATTCTAGGGTCCACGATTTGGTCTCTATCTCGAGACCCTAGTCACGGAGCGGATGGAAATACTCTGAACTAAAGCATTCACCAACAGCTTCCATTTGATACCCATATTGTACATACACATCCAAAGGTTACCCGGGTCCACGTTTTGACCTATATCTCGAGACCCTTTCTACCAATAGGTATCCAAACTATACGGAAACCATCTTCAATACCTCCTTAACAATGTGTGTAAGTTTGGTTTAATTCGGTGCAAAGACACGGCGGGTCCACGTTTTGGCATATATTTCCAGTTCCCAGTCATCAATAGGTATGAAAATTACCCCGTATTAAAGCACTTATCAACAGCTTTCATTTGATATCCGTATTGTACAAACACATTCTAGGGTCCACGTTTTGGTCTCTATCTCGAGACCCTAGTCACGGAGCGGATGGAAATACTCTAACCTAAAGCATTCACCAACAGCTTCCATTTGATACCCATATTGTACATACACATCCAAAGGTTACCCGGGTCCACGTTTTGACCTATATCTCGAGACCCCAGTCACGGAGCGGCATGAAAAATACTCTGTACTAAAGCATTCACCAACAGCTTCCATTTGATACCCATATTGTACATACACATTCTAGGGTCCACGTTTTGGTCTCTATCTCGAGACCCTAGTCACGGAGCGGCATGAAAAATACTCTGAACTAAAGCATTCACCAATAGGTATCCAAACTATACGGAAACCATCTTCAATACCTTCTTTACTATGTGTGTAAGTTTGGTTTAATTCGGTGCAGACACGGCCGGTTAGCGAACACACACAAAAAGTTGACTTTATTTTAATATATATATAAGATTTTTTTCAGTTTGTGTCCGAAAAATCCAAATATCTTACGGAACCCTATTTTTTTCCAAAATAAAATGTAATCCATGTTACTCCTGGATAATGTAGTTTTCGAATGGTGAAAGAATTTTTAAAATCGGTCCAGTAGTTTTTGAGCCTATTCGTTACAAACAAACAAACAAACAAACAAACAAACAAACAAACAAAGTTTTCCTCTTTATAATATTAGTATAGACAAATCCATCGAGGCGTGCACACGTATACAAAACAACCTAGCATACGGTAAAACAAAAAGGAATAAATTGGAGCTATCGTTTAAGGCATCATCATTTTTGGTAAGGTTCTTTTCCACCGAAATTTTTCGTTAATACATTTTAAGTAAATTTTAATACAAGTATATGCGTATATACTTTCACCTTACAGAATTTCTTCAAGGCAGTCGGCCGTTAATATCCACTGCCACAACGGATTCATCCACACCTAGGCGTACTCTCATACGTACCACAGCAGTATAAAAGTTTTCAAAGTTTTCCAAGTTTCCCAAAAGTTTTTTTTTTCAAAAACCAGTGTTTTGTGAAAATATGTTTATGGGTTTAAGCTAACTTTTTGCGCTTCTTTTTGCGGTTCTTTTTGCGGTTCTTCGAGCGGTTGTTCGAGCGGTTTTCCGAGCGGTTCTTCTTGCGGTTCTTCGTACGCTTTATATATATATTATATATGTATATATATATATACATACAATGATTAACAGTTGTTAACTGTTAAAAGCCACAGTTAAGAAAAAAAAAAGAAAAAGAAAAAAAAAACGAGATGCTTTTGAATTAAATTAAAATCGAAACTAGTGAATAGTTATTCAATTTTTAAGAATTTTGTGAAAAAACTTTCAAATCATGATAGTTAAATAATTTTTGTTGCTTAATTTTTTTCGTGTGCATATATGTATATATGCTAACATTATTAACCTCCCTCAACATAGTTTTTTTTGCTTTTTTTTATTTTTCTTTACAACTTTATAAATATTTTGTAAATATAATGTTTTTCCCTTAAATTGAACAGAAATCGGATTAAAAGAAAAAGAAAAAAAGAATTTTAAATAAGTGAATTTATCATAATAAAGGAACACCGTAATATAAATTCTTCTTCTTCTTAATTGGCGCGATAACCGCTTACGCGATTTTGGCCGAGATTAACAAAGCGCGCCAGTCATTTCTTTCTCGTGCTAACCGGCGCCAATTGGACACACCAAGTGAAGCCAAGTCCTTCTCCACCTGATCTTTCCAACGCAGAGGAGGCCTTCCTCTTCCTCTGCTACCACCAGCTGGTACCGCATCGAATACTTTCAAAGCCGGAGCGTTTGTATCCATTCGGACGACATGACCCAGCCAACGAAGCCGCTGGATCTTTATTCGCTGCGCTATGCCTATGTCGTCGTAAAGCTCATACAGCTCATCGTTCCATCGTCTGCGATATTCACCGTTGCCAACGTGCAAAGGTCCAAAAATCTTACGCAGAATCTTTCTCTCGAACACTCCAAGCGTCGCTTCATCGGATGTTGTCATCGTCCAAGCTTCTGCGCCATACGTTAGGACGGGCATGATGAGAGTCTTGTAGAGTGTTAGTTTTGTTCGTCGAGAGAGGACTTTACTGCTCAATTGCCTACTTAGTCCAAAGTAGCACTTGTTGGCAAGAGAGATTCTACGTTGGATTTTAAGGCTGACATTGTTATCGGTGTTAATGCTGGTTCCTAAATACACGAAGTCTTTTACAACCTCAAAATTATAACTGTCAACAGTGACGTGGGTGCCGATACGCGAGTGCGCCGACTGTTTGTTTGAAGACAGGAGGTACTTCGTTTTGTCCTCGTTCACCACCAAACCCATTCGTTTTGCCTCTTTATCCAGTTTGGAGAAGGCAGAACTAACAGCGCGGTTGTTAAGGCCGATGATGTCAATATCATCGTCATACGCCAGCAATTGTACGCTCTTATAAAAAATTGTGCCTGAGCGATTAAGTTCTGCGGCTCGTACGATGCTCTCCAACATCAGGTTAAAGAAGTCACACGACAGCGAGTCACCCTGTCTGAAACCTCGTTTCGTATCAAACGGCTCGGAGAGGTCCTTCCCAATTCTGACGGCGCTGCTGGTGTTGAGCAACGTCATCTTACATAGCCGTATTAGTTTTGCGGGGATACCAAATTCAGACATAGCGGCATACAGGTAACTCCTTTCCGTACTGTCGAATGCAGCTTTGAAGTCGACGAAAAGATGGTGTGTGTCGATTCTCCTTTCATGGGTCTTTTCCAAGATTTGGCGTATTGTGAATATTTGGTCGATGGTAGACTTTCCAGGTCTGAAGCCACACTGATAAGGTCCAATCAATTGGTTGACGGTGGGCTTCAGCCTTTCACACAATACGCTCGCTAGAACATTATAGGCGATATTTAGAAGACTAATCCCGCGGTAATTGGCACAAATTGCAGGATCGCCCTTCTTATGGATTGGGCAGAGCACACTTAAATTCCAATCGGCAGGCATGCTTTCATCCGACCATATTCTGCATAGGAGCTGATGCATGCACCTTACCTGCTCCTCGCCGCCATGTTTGCAGTCCGTCGGCGCCCGCGGCTTTGTTGTTCTTTAGCCGTGATATTGCTATTCTCACCTCGTCATGGTCGGGTAACGGAACGACAATTCCGTCGTCAACGATTGGGGTATCGGGATCTTCACATTCTCTATGACATGCGCAGCTGTCACCGTTTAACAGGTTCGAGAAGTGTTCCCTCCATAATTTAAGATTGCTCTGTACGTCAGTCACCAGATCGCCGTCTTTGTTCTTACAGGACAACGCCCCGGTCTTAAAACCTTCTGTAAGCCGCCGAACTTTCTGGTAAAATTTTCGGGCGTTGTTCCTATTGGCCAGCATCTCAAGCTCCTCGCACTCACGTATTTCGGCCTCTCGTTTCTTCTGTCGGATAATACGTCTCTCTTCCTTTTTTAGCTCTCTGTAGCGATCCCACATGGCTCGCGTTGCGCCCGATCGCAGCGTGGCTCTATAGGCGGCATCCTTTCTTTCTGCGGCAGCATGACATTCCTCGTCGTACCAATTGTTTTTTCGTGCTCGCCGGGATCGAATTTCTTTTTCGGCGGCGGTACGTAAAGAACGAGAAATGTTGCTCCATTGTTCGTGCATGCCGTTTTGTTGGGCAGTACTCTCTGAGAGCAGGAGTGAGAGTCGAGTGGCGATTCTTCTGGCTGTCGGTTGTGATTTCAGCTTTTCCATGACGAACATTCTTTGCGTAGGTAGATGCACGTAGCTTGGTGAATCTTCTTATGCTGGAATCTGGTGCTACAGACTACCATGTTTCGGGCCCCGGCGAAGTCGATCAGCCTCTGTCCGTTACCGGATCTTTCGTTGTGCAGGCTGAATTTTCCGACTGTGGGACCAAAAATTCCCTCCTTGCCCACCCTGGCGTTGAAGTCGCCAAGCACGATTTTTATGTCGTGGCGGGGGCAGCGCTCATAGGAACGTTCCAAGCGCTCATAGAAAGAATCCTTGGTCGCATCGTCCTTCTCTTCCGTCGGGGCGTGGGCGCAAATTAGCGAGATGTTAAAAAATCGCGCTTTGATGCGGATTGTTGCGAGACGCTCGTCCACCGGAGTGAACGACAGTACTTGGCGACGAAGTCTCTCTCCCACAACAAATCCGACACCGAATTTGCGCTCCTTTACATGGCAGCTGTAGTAGACGTCGCAAGGTCCTATGTTTTTCTTACCTTGCCCCGTCCATCGCATCTCTTGGATGGCAGTGATGTCAGCCTTTACTCTCACGAGGACATCAACCAGCCGGGCAGAGGCACCTTCCCCATTAAGGGACCGGGCATTCCAGGTGAATAGCCTCAAATCGATAGCCTTAGTGCGTTTGCGGGGGTCGTCATCAGTATAGGAAGTTCTGATCCGAGGCTTTATGCCTCTTTTCATTGGGGGGGATTTTTAAGTGGTGGATGCCAAATCTAGCGCACAACCAGCTATGCTGGGATGCTTCGCCTTCTCACTTTAGCTCACTCCCGGACGGGTGTTCGGAAGCTAACCAGAGGATACGTGGGCTAATCCCGGACGTTGTGAGCTACTTGAACCATATGTAGAAGAATCGTCCTGGCCACTCCCAAGTGAATGGCGATCAGTAACTTTCCCCACTTGCGTGGACTTCTACACATGGAACCATCCTCCTAATATAAATTAAAGCACACAAAATCTAGCAACAACCACACAGAGAGGAGGCCTTCTACGCATCGTTGGACTGCTATGTCGACACCAATATGTAAGTGCAACTGCTAATTCTTTATATTCCTTATTTTATGTTAATATTCACTCTCCCGCTCATTTAAATTCATGTAGACGTATGTATGGAAGTATAGTATGCAGCAATTTGCAATAACAGTTTTTTTTTGTTTGAGAGAACTTATTTATAAAGAATAATGTACATCCATACGTACGTATACTTACTTTGATATTTTCGGTTATTCCATTTCGTTCCTTTTGTTTCCTTATATACATACTTTGAATATTATTTAATATATTTTTTTTTCGGGTTAATGACCACATACATATATTAAAGAAAATGTTGAGGTAGGGCAGTTTTAGTAAGTTAATGTACACCCACAAAATAATGTTAGTACGCCATTGTTTAAAATATAATATACTTATTTTTGATATTTTTGATAATTTGTTAATAAATATTGTAATGAAAATGATTTACTAGATTTTTTCATAATTTTGGTCTGATTTCGGAGGAAGTGTAGATGATCTAATGGGGCTTTATTTACATCTACAAAGCCAAGGTAGGGTGGGTATAGAGCAGCCACACGACATACACATGCGCTGCCAGGCTTAAGGATTCCTAGGCCTTTTAGGACTGTATGTGGAAGTTACGTATGTTGGCAGTTTCTAATTTTCTCCGTGTGCAATTTATTTAGTTTATCTAGTGTGGCGATAGTTATGATGGTAGCTTGGCTCTGCTGCTGCGTTTCCGAACCAACATACTGAAGCTCCGGGACACAAGCGAGTGCACACGGCGCAGTGACAGACCATCACCACAAGCAAGCCTACTAGAAATCACCTATGGTCACATAACAGATAAAATGGCGCCCAACGTGGGGCCCACAAGACTGCGGCTATTTGTAGCTGCCAACTGCTCAACACTATTTGTGGTCTCCAAAACACTATTCGTACTTGGAATAATTTTTTTTTGTCTTTCTGATTTGCTTTTGAAATTAATAAAAATAATATGTAAACTTTTGAATTCATAGTGTATAGCTAAATGCTTAGACTATGACAAGTTACAAATTTAATATTTTGGTTTTATAGTTTTGTTCTGCAGAAATTTCAACGCTGGAATTGCAATTTTCGACAGGCTTTATGTCTAAGAAATTGACCGCTGAGGATATTGTATAACAACAACGACGTAAATAATTTAATTAACCATTTTCAGGCTTTTGTTTTTTTTTAGTTATAGACTACTTGGAATTTAATGGCTACATGCCAGCTTGCTTACCAGTAGCTTTGTCAATTTACATATATTAATTACAAAAGTCTTGATTACATTTTTTTTCTCATAACAATTTTATATTCTCTCTTTTGATAATTAGTTATTCTAAATTAAAAACAAACAAAAAATCGGAACCTTATAATTTTCGATTGATAAGATTATAACCGATTTGTCTTTTTTTTTGCCAACATACTGACTACCTACTTTACTCTAGCCTAGGATCTCTTAAGCCAACCAGATCATCACACGACCGATGAATTAGACCATTTCAATTATTTTTCATATATAAATACTTGATTTTTTTTTTTTTTGCTTTTGATTAAAGCAAGTTGATACAGGATTTTTTTTTTGCAACCTACTTATTTATAGCTTTTCAAGAATACTTTTGATTTTTGTTTTTTTTTTTAAATAATCGTCTTTGGATTTATCATAATATTTTTGGATTTATAGTTTAGTAAATTTCTTTTTTTTTCAATACAGGGTATCACCAAATTTGATTGAGTGTGTACCACTTATCCCGTATATTCTTTTTAAATTTTTATTTGTTTAGTTTCTATACGAGACTGCGTAATTAAATTGAATCGAATTTTTTTTTTTGGAAATTTTGGAATTAGTACTATTTTTTTTTTGTCGTCAATATATTACATTTTTTTTTTCTCAAAATGTTCTTGCGTCATAGTAATGAGCATTTGCCACCACAGGCTAATGTGTGCACAATATGCAAAGTCAGCTTTTCAGAACGCGATGATATTTTAATGACAGTTTGTTCCCATCGTTTCCACCGATCATGTCTTTTAACCTGGCTTAAAAGAAACACGTCTTGTCCACAGTGCCATGCCAAATATAATAGCAGAGATTTTTCACAAAATACTGGTGCGCGTACTAGGGCTAGAGCTTTTCGATCAGACAATCCTATTAGAGACTTAGAATTGCCTTCTGCGGAACGTAATGAAGAACATCGCTCTGATGGTGCAGCAAGCTTACCTGTTCCCAATACAAAAGATGGCAATATCAGCTCCAATGAGGAAGATAACCGAGTACGGAATATTGTAACCGCCGTGATATCAGCGCGACAGGCAACTCTTTTCAACGATTTGGAAAATCGTGTTTCACAGCTAATTGAAGAGAACCTCGAAAATACCGTGGCAAACATATTAGGTCGATTAAATCTAAATGGTCAACCATCTCAACCTGCAGCTAACATCAGTCCAAATGTGAACGTTCACCAACCGAATACACATCAGGATAACTCAACTCCTCTTTGGCCTAGAGATATTCCGAATTTAGCAAACAATTCTAACCAAAATTTTCACAGGAATATTGATAATTTACGATTCAGTGACATGTCTAATGTTCCCAACTCAGGTAATATAGAATAGCCCAATTAATATCCAACTGGGATATAAAATTTGACGGCTCATCAAAGTTAGCAGTAGATAGCTTTTTATACCGCATTGAGTGTCAAGTGATCGACACGTTGGGGGAAATTGTAATTTACTGTGTGAGCATGTGCAAAGTCTATTTATCAATGAAACAAAGGATGGGTATTGGAGATATCGTCGCTCAGTTGAACGTGTCACCTGGCCTTCACTTTGCCAAGCATTGCGTACCAATTTTCAACAACACAGAAGCGATTTTGAAATTAAAGAACTAGTCCGCAATAGAAAACAAGGGGCTATCGAAAGTTTTGATGATTTTAGAAATGCAGTTCTTAAAATTGCTGAACCATTACAATCCCCTTTGCCCGAAATCGAACTGGTAGAAATTTTGCAACATAATTTAAGACCTCGGGTGCGACAACAATTGTTAGATGTGCAAATAAATTCCATAGCAGAATTGCGCAGGCTTTGTCTGAAAGGTGAAAGCCTGGCAAATGAAATCAATCGATCTACCAATTCATTACCAGTTTTGAATCAGCGACAATACTCACGTCGCTTTGCCAATGAACTAACAGTCGAAGACGCTGTTCGAGAACAACTAGAATGCGAAATCGATGAGATTACAAAGTATCCTAGTCATTCTAAATTAATTTGCTGGAACTGGAAAACCGAAGGACACAGATATTTTGACTGTCTGGCTGACAGAACTGTCTTTTGCTATGGTTGTGGAACGCCAGAAGTTTATCGACCAAAATGCCCATCGTGCAGTCCGGGAAGCTTGAAAATGAGCGAGGCTTCAACACAGAACCCTCTCAACGACAAGAAGAATCAAATGTGAAGAAAGTGCTCATACGAAGGGGCAAGTCCCAAAACGATGACTACGCAACGTCACTCATACGTGCCCACAAATTCGATAAAAGTAATCCGTATGTGCATACAATTATTCCCTATGACGTTCGACTTAATAATTACTACAAGATTAGAATACAAATTTTTGATACCAACAATAAACCGTCACCAACTAGTAGCCGATCTTCAGTACGCTTAAGAAAGTTTTGGAAAACAATTAAAAAGAATCGTAAAATCGTGAATCATCTTGTTTGTTCCATTAAACACGAATCTTGCGACTTAAGGCCTTATGCCAAAATTAAAATTCTGGATTCCGAGTATTTAGGACTTTTAGATAGCGGAGCTCAAGTCTCTTGTTTAGGTTCATCTTTAGCGGAAGACATTTGCAAACGAAAACATATATGCAAGCACACAACGTCTGTCTGTACTGCAGATGGAAAGGAACAAGTAGTTTTTGGTACGGTAGACTTAAATGTTGTATTTGAAAACAAGAACCATATAATAAAATTTTTTGTTGTACCGAGCGTTTCACAAGAAGTTATACTTGGAGTCGACTTTTGGAGTAAATTTAAAATTGCTCCACATGTTATCTCGGAAATTTGTCTTGAAACAAGACGTGAGGAAAATACACTTTGTTTAAGTAATGAACAGCAACGACAGCTAGACGTTGTTAAAAATAGATTTCCAAGCTTCGAGAAAGAAGGATTAGGAAAAACTTCTTTAATGGAATATGTAATTGAACTTCAACCTGGTGTCCGTCCGATAAAACAACGATACTTCCCAATATCCCCTGCAGTAGAAAAACTTGTTCACGCTGAAATCGACGAGATGCTCAAATTAGGTGTAATTGAAGAATCTCCGAATAGTCCATGGTCTAGTCCGATTGTTTTAGTGAAAAAGCCAAATAAAGTCCGTCTGTGCCTTGATTCACGAAAAGTGTATAGCGTTACTATCAAGGACGCATATCCTCTAACTCACATTGATGGAATATTAAGTAGGATACCGAAAGCAAAATACATAAGTTCATTGGATCTGCGTCGTGCTTTTTGGCAGATACCTCTCTCGGATAGTTCTCGAGACTTCACCTGTTTTACCGTTCCTAATCGTCCGCTTTACCGATACTGTGCCATGCCTTTTGGTTTATGTAACGCCCCTCAAGCACTCTGTCGCCTAATGGATCGCGTTAT
The DNA here is from genome assembly GCF_027943255.1 of Anastrepha obliqua. Classification (NCBI taxonomy): domain Eukaryota; kingdom Metazoa; phylum Arthropoda; class Insecta; order Diptera; family Tephritidae; genus Anastrepha; species Anastrepha obliqua. The sequence continues at coordinate 38,831,708 of NC_072897.1, read as the reverse complement.
CCCTCCTCAATTAAAAAACCAAGTTTTTGTATATTTAGATGATCTTTTAATTGTGTCAGTAGATTTCAACATACACATGTCCGTTTTATCCGAAGTTGCTTATCACTTAAGGAAAGCTGGTTTAACAATAAATATAGAAAAAAGTAAATTTTGTATAAAAGAGGTAAAATATCTTGGATATATCGTTGGAGATGGAACACTCAAAACTGATCCTGATAAAATTTCAGCTGTAACAAACTACCCCGTACCGACGAATGTAAAACTATTACGACGTTTCTTAGGAATGGCAGGTTGGTACCGCCGTTTTATTGACAACTTTGCCGCGATAACAAGCCCATTAACCAATTTATTAAAGAAAGGTAAAAATTTTTCTTGGAATGAGGAATGCTATGTTCTGCTCCAGTTCTAGCCAGCCCAAATTACGAGAAACCCTTTACAATTCAATGTGACGCCAGTAAGCTCGGTGTTGGTGCAGTATTGTCACAAAACAATGACGAAGATGTCGAGGTACCAATTGCTTACTTTTCTCAGAAATTAAGTAAGGCTCAAAGTAACTACAGCGTCACCGAACTAGAGTGCCTTGCTGCTATCCTTAGTTTAAAAGAGTTTAGAGCTTATGTGGAGGGGCAAGACTTCACTATCGTAACCGATCACGCCAGTTTACAATGGCTTATGCGTCAAACCGATTTATCGAGCAGACTAGCTCGGTGGTCACTTAAACTACAAGGATATAGGTTTAAAATCGAACACCGAAAAGGTTCACTAAATATTGTGCCAGACAGTCTGTCCCGTCAGAATTTTGAGGAAATTAATGAGTTAGAAGTCCATCCGCTTTTTGATCTGAATTCGTCCGATTTTTTAGCTGATGAATATAAAAATTTAATAAATAATATTCGAAATAATGAAAGCCGCTTACCCGATCTTCAAATCATTGATGGTCATGTTTACAAACGAACCGAACATCCAGATGGAAACCCAGCACGTGAAGAATTCAATTGGAAGTTGTGGATACCAAAAACGTTAGTTCGACAAGCAATAGAACATGCCCATTGCCCGCCAAATAAATGTCATGGAGGCATTGCAAAAACTTTAGAGCGATTACGGTTGAACCTTTATTGGCTTAATATGACTGTGGACGTAAAAGAATTTGTTGGTCAATGCGACATTTGTCAACAAAGCAAAGCGCCGAATGTTACTTTACGACCACCGATGTCTGTTCACTATACTGTCCAACGCCCGTTTCAAAAGTTATATATTGATTTACTTGGTCCATATCCCAGATCTAGGCAAGGAAATACAGGAATTTTGATTGTCCTTGATGATCTCACAAAATTTTCCTTATTGAAGGCTATTAGGAATTTTAATACTTCAATTATCTGCAACTTTTTGAAAGAACATGTTTTTAGCATCTTTGGATCTGCGGAGATTATTCTAAGTGACAACGGCAAACAATTTAAAGCCTCCCAATTTAACAATCTACTTGCCGAACGTGGTATTAGACATATTTACACGGCCTTGTACAGTCCACAAGCAAATGCCAGCGAGCGAGTCAATCGATCCATTATTGCAGGTATACGGTCATATTTAAAAGACGATCATACTCACTGGGACAAAAACTTACCCGAAATAACAGAATCCCTGAGGAGTTCTATTCACCAGTCAATCGGATGCACCCCTTATTTTGCTCTTTTTGGTCAACAAATGCTAGCACACGCAAGCGAATATGTGCTGATACGAAAATTGGAAGCACTAGATGAGAACGTCGTAGATAGAACCGACCGACTTAAATTAATACGCAAATCAGTCATTGAAAATATTAAGAAGGCTTTTGATAACTCAGCAAAACGCTATAATTTGAGAAGTACGTTCAGGAATTTTAAAATTGGTGATACCGTTTACCGTAGAAATTTCACTATGAGTGACGCGTCGAAAAAACTGTGCGCCAAATTTTCTCCGAAATTCATTAAAGCCAAAGTAATTGGTGTAAAAGGCAATTGTATGTATGAATTGAGTGATGAAGTCAGCGGAAAAAGAGGAGTTTATCACGGGAAAGATATACGTGCAAATAAATATTGAATCTACACCGCACCAACACTTTAGGTGGGGGGGTGTGTACCGTGGTACATGTGCACATTTTCTTAATTTCTTCTAATTTCCATCATCCTTATGCTCATACACACGAACGAAACACATGTATGTCTTCTATATACAAATTAAACACAGCGAGAAAATATCCCAGCCGATCATGATTACCTTAACGAAAGTAGTGAAAGTTTCCCTTTTTGGCTGTTAAGTTTAAGCTCAGCCGACGTAGTTTTATTCACTACAAATCCATCGAGGCGTGCACACGTATACAAAACAACCTAGCATACGGTAAAACAAAAAGGAATAAATTGGAGCTATCGTTTAAGGCATCATCATTTTTGGTAAGGTTCTTTTCCACCGAAATTTTTCGTTAATACATTTTAAGTAAATTTTAATACAAGTATATGCGTATATACTTTCACCTTACAGAATTTCTTCAAGGCAGTCGGCCGTTAATATCCACTGCCACAACGGATTCATCCACACCTAGGCGTACTCTCATACGTACCACAGCAGTATAAAAGTTTTCAAAGTTTTCCAAGTTTCCCAAAAGTTTTTTTTTTTCAAAAACCAGTGTTTTGTGAAAATATGTTTATGGGTTTAAGCTAACTTTTTGCGCTTCTTTTTGCGGTTCTTCGAACGCTTTATATATATATTATATATGTATATATATATATACATACAATGATTAACAGTTGTTAACTGTTAAAAGCCACAGTTAAGAAAAAAAAAAAAGAAAAAGAAAAAGAAAAAAAAAAAAACGAAATGCTTTTGAATTAAATTAAAATCGAAACTAGTGAATAGTTATTCAATTTTTAAGAATTTTGTGAAAAAACTTTCAAATCATGATAGTTAAATAATTTTTGTTGCTTAATTTTTTTCGTGTGCATATATGTATATATGCTAACATTATTAACCTCCCTCAACATAGTTTTTTTTGCTTTTTTTTATTTTTCTTTACAACTTTATAAATATTTTGTAAATATAATGTTTTTCCCTTAAATGGAACAGAAATCGGATTAAAAGAAAAAGAAAAAAAGAATTTTAAATAAGTGAATTTATCATAATAAAGGAACACCCTAATATAAATTAACGCACACAAAATCTAGCAACAACCACACAGCGAGGAGGCCTTCTACGCATCGTTGGACTGCTATGTCGACACCAATATGTAAGTGCAATTGCTAATTCTTTATATTCCTTATTTTATGTTAATATTCACTCTCCCGCTCATTTAAATTCATGTAGACGTATGTATGGAAGTATAGTATGCAGCAATTTGCAATAACAGTTTTTTTTTTGTTTGAGAGAACTTATTTATAAAGAACTAGCAAACCCGGCCCCCTTCGCTGGGCATACTAAAATAGAATAGATATGGTTTAGAACAGAAAATATATGGTTTTCATATTATTTATTTCTTTATTCTTTATTCAAGCGCTTTGACATAAACAATATTTTTTGTTTTTCTATTTGTTTTTTGAGTAAATATAAAATATAAATTGAAAATCAAGAAAAAAGAAGATTGTTTTTAAATTTCAAATCAACGCATATGAATAAACAATCGTCTTTTTTCCTGATCATCCATGAATTTTTCGCTTCAATTTATATGTTTTATTAAGCATTGGTGCTTTTTTAACCATTATCCATTTATATTTAAAACAAAAAAAACGAAAAAAATTGTTTTTTCCACGAACACATAATTTCATTCCGATTTCACATTAAATTCTCAAATTTCGTAAGAAATTATTCACTGTTCCAAAATCCACTCCAAAAAAATTCACAAACAATTTTTACATGTTGCACTTACGTTTTTTCCATATGGCATCCAAATCAGAAAGAAATATTGACACATTGTAACTAACACTGTCAATTTGACAGTTCAGTTCCGCCCCAAGCGTTAAAAAAGTAAGCGACATTATGGCTGGCTCAAAAGAAAGCTGTACCCGTTGCCACTGCTCCGAATTACAACCAAACTTTACGAAACCCATTTTCAATACTTACTTAACAATGTGCATAAGTTTGGTTTAATTCGGTGCAAAGACACGGCGGGTCCACGTTTTGGCATATATTTCGAGACCCTAGTCATCAATAGGTATGAAAATTACCCCGTATTAAAGCACTTATCAACAGCTTTCATTTGATACCTATATTGTACATACACAACCAAAGGTTACCCGGGTCCACGTTTTGACCTATATCTCGAGACCCCAGTCACGTAGCGGCATGAAAAATACTCTGTACTAAGGCATTCACCAACAGCTTCAATTTGATATCCATATTGTACAAACACATTCTAGGCTCCACGTTTTGGTCTCTATCTCGAGATCCTAGTCACGGAGCGGCATGAAAAATACTCTGAACTAAAGCATTTACCAACAGCTTCCATTTGATACCCATATTGTACATACACGTCCGAAGGTTACCCGGGTCCACGTTTTGACCTATATCTCGAGACCCTAGTCATCAATAGGTATGAAAATTACCCCGTATTAAAGCACTTATCAACAGCTTTCATTTGATACCTATATTGTACATACACGTCCGAAGGTTACCCGGGTCCACGTTTTGACCTATATCTCGAGACCCTAGTCATCAATAGGTATGAAAATTACCCCGTATTAAAGCACTTATCAACATCATTCATTTGATACCCATATTGTACAAATACATTCTAGGGTCCACGATTTGGTCTCTATCTCGAGACCCTAGTCACGGAGCGGATGGAAATACTCTGAACTAAAGCATTCACCAACAGCTTCCATTTGATACCCATATTGTACATACACATCCAAAGGTTACCCGGGTCCACGTTTTGACCTATATCTCGAGACCCTTTCTACCAATAGGTATCCAAACTATACGGAAACCATCTTCAATACCTCCTTAACAATGTGTGTAAGTTTGGTTTAATTCGGTGCAAAGACACGGCGGGTCCACGTTTTGGCATATATTTCCAGATCCCAGTCATCAATAGGTATGAAAATTACCCCGTATTAAAGCACTTATCAACAGCTTTCATTTGATATCCGTATTGTACAAACACATTCTAGGGTCCACGTTTTGGTCTCTATCTCGAGACCCTAGTCACGGAGCGGATGGAAATACTCTGAACTAAACATTCACCAACAGCTTCCATTTGATACCCATATTGTACATACACATCCAAAGGTTACCCGGGTCCACGTTTTGACCTATATCTCGAGACCCCAGTCACGGAGCGGCATGAAAAATACTCTGTACTAAAGCATTCACCAACAGCTTCCATTTGATACCCATATTGTACATACACATTCTAGGGTCCACGTTTTGGTCTCTATCTCGAGACCCTAGTCACGGAGCGGCATGAAAAATACTCTGAACTAAAGCATTCACCAACAGCTTCCATTTAATACCCATATTGTACATACACATCCGAAGGTTACCCGGGTCCACGTTTTGACCTATATCTCGAGCCCTATCCACCAATAGGTATCCAAACTATACGGAAACCATCTTCAATACCTTCTTTACTATGTGTGTAAGTTTGGTTTAATTCGGTGCAGACACGGCCGGTTAGCGAACACACACAAAAAGTTGACTTTATTTTAATATATATATAAGATTTTTTTCAGTTTGTGTCCGAAAAATCCAAATATCTTACGGAACCCTATTTTTTTCCAAAATAAAATGTAATCCATGTTACTCCTGGATAATGTAGTTTTCGAATGGTGAAAGAATTTTTAAAATCGGTCCAGTAGTTTTTGAGCCTAATCGTTACAAACAAACAAACAAACAAACAAACAAACAAACAAACAAACAAAGTTTTCCTCTTTATAATATTAGTATAGATAATGTACATCCATACGTACGTATACTTACTTTGATATTTTCGGTTATTCCATTTCGTTCCTTTTGTTTCCTTATATACATACTTTGAAGATTATTTAATATATTTTTTTTTCGGGTTAATGACCACATACATATATTAAAGAAAATGTTGAGGTAGGGCAGTTTTAGTAAGTTAATGTACACCCACAAAATAATGTTAGTACGCCATTGTTTAAAATATACTTATTTTTGATAATTTTGATAATTTGTTAATAAATATTGTAATGAAAATGATTTACTAGATTTTTTCATAATTTTGGTCTGATTTCGGAGGAAGTGTAGATGATCTAATGGGGCTTTATTTACATCTACAAAGCCAAGGTAGGGTGGGTATAGAGCAGCCACACGACATTCACATGCGCTGCCAGGCTTAAGGATTCCTAGGCCTTTTAGGACTGTAGGTGGAAGTTACGTATGTTGGCAGTTTCTAATTTTCTCCGTGTGCAATTTATTTAGTTTATCTAGTGTGGCGATAGTTATGATGGTAGCTTGGCTCTGCTGCTGCGTTTCCGAACCCACATACTGAAGCTCCGGGACACAAGCGAGTGCACACGGCGCAGTGACAGACCATCACCACAAGCAAGCCTACCAGAAATCACCTATGGTCACATAACAACAGTAAAAGCATTGCGCCTCCAAAAAAGCCAATAATGGCAATTTCACTCTTCCACTAAAGCAGCACAATGCGGGCGTTTCTCCGGAAAACTTCAATGCGCCAAAATACTCGCAAACAACGTTCATGGGCCCAATGCAAACGCTAGGATGCAAGCAGTAATCAGTGTTGCAATCATATCGAAACGCTGCTCGATTCAAATCAGTACTTGATAATTCTCTTCTTGTGCGTCGAAAATGATCTACTTGTTGATCTCTGTTATTCGCTCGACGATTTCGCATTACCAACCGAGCCGTTTCACGGGCTGCCTCGCTTTGTTCTTGTGATTGAGAAGAACGAAGTCGAGCCATACTAACGCGGCGCTCTTCACGGGCAATTCCTTGCGCTTCTTCAGTCCTTTCATTCGCAATGTTTCGTATCCTTCTTGCATTACGGCTTTGTCGGGAAAGATTCGATCGCCTTGGTCGCGGCATTGATAATGATGATTCAAAGAGAATACAAATTAATGTGATTATATATATATTTCTGACAAAATTTATATTATCAAATTTTCTAGTTAACCATAGACAAAATTACGTTTAGCTGTCATTTGCGTTTTGTCATTCCATATCAGATGCGTTTTTGTTATACCACATTTTATAGTGACTTCACGGAAACGCGTTCGAATGGGATAAAAAGTATCCTATGTCCGTCTGCTGGTTCTAAGCTAAGATGTTTCTCCTTACATTCGTAATAATAATTATCGATAACACAGGGCTGTATGTCGAAAAGTATTGTTATTATCTAGGATTATTTTATTATCTCAAATTTTGGGAGAGAAATTTTGTATGGGAAATCGCGCTTTTTAATTACAGATTTTGAGTTAAGCGCGAAAAACTAGATCATCTACTTATATGTGAACATATTATAAGTTTCTAACCTTGCAGATACATGCATATGTTTTTATGCACTTTTTATCAATTCAAGAACTAGATATGTACGTAAAGTAATATACTAATTAACTATTTACCTACTATCAGCGAACATAAAATAATTATTTCGAAATTTTCTCCTAGTATTGAAATGTCTGACACAGAACTTTTTTTTAAAGCTGATTATGTTGTTTTCTGCAACTTGCTGTATGCTCATGCGCGCATTTGACGCACAGCAACTGCGGTTGTCGAGCATTTAGAAAGACGTATTTACATACATATATTGATGCTTACATATGTACGGAGCCGCGACCATTTGACATGACAAAAATTCAAGATTTACCAAATATTGGCAAATAATTCAAAGCGAAATATTCCAATGTTGACTATTCTCGAATGGTCCAGAAAATTGGCATATGGCGGCTCGTTTTATGAATGAAAGTACTTTACTCGTAGATATACCTATGTATGAGCTCGAACTTATCAATGAATTTGTTTCTGTTGTGCTTTTTAATATTTGAACTGTTCAGCGCTGTCGCGGGTAAATAATCAAGGCCGCTACAGCTGCGCCTATGAATGCATTTTTTTATTTATTTTATTTATTTATTTATTGTCTTTGAATGGATACATTCTTACAGACTATATTAAGCTAATGTACAATAGTTTAGCAGTTGCTAAGAAAAGAACGATTTAAGATGATTGACTAAGATGCCATGTAAAATCAGCACCAGAAGAATTGAAAAACATATTTAAATCTGCACATGCCCTAGGAATCGGAGCATTCACCCAACAGTTGGTTCTCGAGAAGCCAATTTTAAAGGTTTCGTACTGTCGGAGCCTCATATTGGGTATATTAAATTGAATTTTACTTAAAAGGGAAGGACAATCAATAGATCCAGAAATGATACGAATAATAAAAGAGCACGATAGATCGTCTGCTATCAAGTGGTTTTAAGTCAATCAATAAACATCGAGAGCGGTACGATGGTACAGGTTCAGAAAAGTTTAAAGATCGGAGCGCAAAACGAAGAAATACTTTCTGAACTCTCTCAATCCGATTAGACAGACCTATTTGGTACGGTCTCCAAATAATAGCGGCATACTCTAATCTTGATCTAACAAAAGCACAATACAATGTTTTGAGAGTGTGTGGGTTGGTAAATGCAGAATAATTTCGGCGTACGAATGCTAGCATCGCATATGATCGTCTTATGACGTGGTTAACATGGCTGGTGAAATTCAGTTTAGAGTCGAAAATAACGCCTAAGTCTTTAATTTCCTCAACGGATTGCAAAGGTAAGCCAGCAATACTATACGAAGTATGTAAAGTATTGTTTGATTTAGCATATTTTACGTGAAAGCATTTGCTAATATTTAGTGACAAACGGTTTAAATAGCACCAGTTCCGGACATTGTGCAAGTCGGTTTGCAACTTTTCAGAGTCGGGATGTCGGGATGTCGTATTATCAACGGCTACAACGCAGTGCCTGTTGGACAAATATGATTTGATCCACGACAAAAACGTGGAGTGTATACCCAATGATGCAAGCTTCGACAAGAGTATTCGGTGGGATACTTTGTCAAACGCTTTAGAGAAGTCTGTATAAATTGCATCAACTTGAGATCTGTTCTGGAAGGCTGAAATGCATCATTGAAAATAGACAAATTAGTGACAGTGGAGCGACTTGCAACGAAACCATGCTGGTTAGTAGATATTAGGCCTTTGACAGCAAAATATAACTTATCATTCACTGTTATCTCAAAAAGTTTTGAGATAGACGAAAGCTTCCAAATCGGTCTGTAATTGCTAACATCGTTTTTATTTCCACTCTTAAATATAGGCGTAACGGAAGTAAATTTCCAGTCGTCAACAAAGATACCAGAGGACAACGATTTATTAAATATAATTGTAAGAGGCTCAGCGAGACACAAGCAGTTCTTCAGCAAAATGCCCGAGAGGCCATCCGAGTCAGTTTTCGTTGTAGACTTGAGCTTCATAATACCCTTGACGACATCAGTAACAGATAGGCACAAAGTCCCAAAATTGAGAGGTGAAAAACTATTAGAGGGCAAACTAGAATCGGAGTCTAAGTCGGGTTGAAAATTAGAGCAAAAAAATCAGCAAATAAATTGGCAGATTCTATGGCAGACGGATCTCACCCTCAATGCAAATACCAATGCATAATTCATTTGTATGCAATAAACATTTTGAGAAGGATGCCGTGGGACCAAAATATTTTAAGAATGGAGCGGTTCCAACTCTAAACTTGGGTAAGTAAATTAATTTATTGTTATCTCTCCATATATAATACTAGCAAAACCGGCCCCCTTCGCTGGGCACACTAAAATAGAATAGATATGGTTTAGAACAGAAAATATATGGTTTTCATATTATTTATTTCTTTATTCTTTATTCAAGCGCTTTGGCATAAACAATATTTTTTGTTTTTCTATTTGTTTTTGAGTAAATATAAAATATAAATTGAAAATCAAGAAAAAAGAAGATTGCTTTAAATTTCAAATCAACGCATATGAATAAACAATCGTCTTTTTTCCTGATCATCCATGAATTTTTCGTTTCAATGTATATGTTTTATTAAGCATTGGTGCTTTTTTAACCATTATACATTTATATTTAAAAAAAAAAAAACGAAAAAAATTGTTTTTTCCACGAACACATAATTTCATTCCGATTTCACATTAAATTCTCAACTTTCGTAAGAAATTATTCACTGTTCCAAAATCCACTCCAAAAAAATTCACAAACAATTTTTACATGTTGCACTTACGTTTTTTCCATATGGCATCCAAATCAGAAAGAAATATTGACACATTGTAACTAACACTGTCAATTTGACAGTTCAGTTCCGCCCCAAGCGTTAAAAAAGTAAGCGACATTATGGCTGGCTCAAAAGAACGCTGTACCTGTTGCCACTGCTCCGAATTACAACCAAACTTTACGAAACCCATTTTCAATACTTACTTAACAATGTGCATAAGTTTGGTTTAATTCGGTGCAAAGACACGGCGGGTCCACGTTTTGGCATATATTTCGAGACCCTAGTCATCAATAGGTATGAAAATTACCCCGTATTAAAGCACTTATCAACAGCTTTCATTTGATACCTATATTGTACATACACAACCAAAGGTTACCCGGGTCCACGTTTTGACCTATATCTCGAGACCCCAGTCACGTAGCGGCATGAAAAATACTCTGTACTAAGGCATTCACCAACAGCTTCAATTTGATATCCATATTGTACAAACACATTCTAGGCTCCACGTTATGGTCTCTATCTCGAGATCCTAGTCACGGAGCGGCATGAAAAATACTCTGAACTAAAGCATTTACCAACAGCTTCCATTTGATACCCATATTGTACATACACGTCCTAAGGTTACCCGGGTCCACGTTTTGACCTATATCTCGAGACCCTAGTCATCAAAAGGTATGAAAATTACCCCGTATTAAAGCACTTATCAACAGCTTTCATTTGATACCTATATTGTACATACACGTCCGAAGGTTAGCCGGGTCCACGTTTTGACCTATATCTCGAGACCCTAGTCATGAATAAGTATGAGAATTACCCCGTATTAAAGCACTTATCAACAGCATTCATTTGATACCCATATTGTACAAATACATTCTAGGGTCCACGATTTGGTCTCTATCTCGAGACCCTAGTCACGGAGCGGATGGAAATACTCTGAACTAAAGCATTCACCAACAGCTTCCATTTGATACCCATATTGTACATACACATCCAAAGGTTACCCGGGTCCACGTTTTGACCTATATCTCGAGACCCTTTCCACCAATAGGTATCCAAACTATACAGAAACCATCTTCAATACCTCCTTAACAATGTGTGTAAGTTTGGTTTAATTCGGTTCAAAGACACGGCGGGTCCACGTTTTGGCATATATTTCCAGATCCCAGTCATCAATAGGTATGAAAATTACCCCGTATTAAAGCACTTATTAACAGCTTTCATTTGATATCCGTATTGTACAAACACATTCTAGGGTCCACGTTTTGGTCTCTATCTCGAGACCCTAGTCACGGAGCGGATGGAAATACTCTGAACTAAAGCATTCACCAACAGCTTCCATTTGATACCCATATTGTACATACACATCCAAAGGTTACCCGGGTCCACGTTTTGACCTATATCTCGAGACCCCAGTCACGGAGCGGCACGAAAAATACTCTGTACTAAAGCATTCACCAACAGCTTCCATTTGATACCCATATTGTACATACACATTCTAGGGTCCACGTTTTGGTCTCTATCTCGAGACCCTAGTCACGGAGCGGCATGAAAAATACTCTGAACTAAAGCATTCACCAACAGCTTCCATTTGATACCCATATTGTACATACACATCCGAAGGTTACCCGGGTCCACGTTTTGACCTATATCTCGAGCCCTATCAACCAATAGGTATCCAAACTATACGGAAACCATCTTCAATACCTTCTTAACTATGTGTGTAAGTTTGGTTTAATTCGGTGCAGACACGGCCGGTTAGCGAACACACACAAAAAGTTGACTTTATTTTATATATAAGATTTTTTTCAGTTTGTGTCCGAAAAATCCAAATATCTTACGGAACCCTATTTTTTTCCAAAATAAAATGTAATCCGTGTTACTCCTGGATAATATAGTTTTCGAATGGTCAAAGAATTTTTAAAATCGGTCCAGTAGTTTTTGAGCCTATTCGTTACAAACAAACAAACAAACAAACAAACAAACAAAGTTTTCCTCTTTATCTATACTAATATTATAAAGAGGAAAACTTTGTTTGTTTGTTTGTTTGTTTGTTTGTAACGAATAGGCTCAAAAACTACTGGACCGATTTTAAAAATTCTTTCACCATTCGAAAACTACATTATCCAGGAGTAACACGGATTACATTTTATTTTGGAAAAAAATAGGGTTCCGTAAGATATTTGGATTTTTCGGACACAAACTGAAAAAAATCTTATATCTATACTAATATTATAAAGAGGAAAACTTTGTTTGTTTGTTTGTTTGTTTGTTTGTTTGTTTGTAACGAATAGGCTCAAAAACTACTGGACCGATTTTAAAAATTCTTTCACCATTCGAAAACTACATTATCCAGGAGTAACATGGATTACATTTTATTTTGGAAAAAAATAGGGTTCCGTAAGATATTTGGATTTTTCGGACACAAACTGAAAAAAATCTTATATATATGTATATTAAAATAAAGTCAACTTTTTGTGTGTGTTCGCTAACCGGCCGTGTCTGCACCGAATTAAACCAAACTTACACACATAGTTAAGAAGGTATTGAAGATGGTTTCCGTATAGTTTGGATACCTATTGGTGGATAGGGCTCGAGATATAGGTCAAAACGTGGACCCGGGTAACCTTCGGATGTGTATGTACAATATGGGTATTAAATGGAAGCTGTTGGTGAATGCTTTAGTTCAGAGTATTTTTCATGCCGCTCCGTGACTAGGGTCTCGAGATAGAGACCAAAACGTGGACCCTAGAATGTGTATGTACAATATGGGTATCAAATGGAAGCTGTTGGTGAATGCTTTAGTACAGAGTATTTTTCATGCCGCTCCGTGACTGGAGTCTCGAGATATAGGTCAAAACGTGGACCCGGGTAACCTTTGGATGTGTATGTACAATATGGGTATCAAATGGAAGCTGTTGGTGAATGCTTTAGTTCAGAGTATTTCCATCCGCTCCGTGACTAGGGTCTCGAGATAGAGACCAAAACGTGGACCCTAGAATGTGTTTGTACAATACGGATATCAAATGAAAGCTGTTGATAAGTGCTTTAATACGGGCTAATTTTCATACCTATTGATGACTGGGATCTGGAAATATATGCCAAAACGTGGACCCGCCGTGTCTTTGAACCGAATTAAACCAAACTTACACACATTGTTAAGGAGGTATTGAAGATGGTTTCCGTATAGTTTGGATACCTATTGGTAGAAAGGGTCTCGAGATATAGGTCAAAACGTGGACCCGGGTAACCTTTGGATGTGTATGTACAATATGGGTATCAAATGGAAGCTGTTGGTGAATGCTTTAGTTCAGAGTATTTCCATCCGCTCCGTGACTAGGGTCTCGAGATAGAGACCAAATCGTGGACCCTAGAATGTATTTGTACAATATGGGTATCAAATGAATGCTGTTGATAAGTGCTTTAATACGGGGTAATTTTCATACCTATTGATGACTAGGGTCTCGAGATATAGGTCAAAACGTGGACCCGGCTAACCTTCGGACGTGTATGTACAATATAGGTATCAAATGAAAGCTGTTGATAAGTGCTTTCATACGGGGTAATTTTCATACCTATTGATGACTAGGGTCTCGAGATATAGGTCAAAACGTGGACCCGGGTAACCTTAAAACGTGTATGTACAATATGGGTATCAAATGGAAGCTGTTGGTAAATGCTTTAGTTCAGAGTATTTTTCATGCCGCTCCGTGACTAGGATCTCGAGATAGAGACCAAAACGTGGAGCCTAGAATGTGTTTGTACAATATGGATATCAAATTGAAGCTGTTGGTGAATGCCTTAGTACAGAGTATTTTTCATGCCGCTACGTGACTGGGGTCTCGAGATATAGGTCAAAACGTGGACCCGGGTAACCTTTGGTTGTGTATGTACAATATAGGTATCAAATGAAAGCTGTTGATAAGTGCTTTAATACGGGGTAATTTTCATACCTATTGATGACTAGGGTCTCGAAATATATGCCAAAACGTGGACCCGCCGTGTCTTTGCACCGAATTAAACCAAACTTATGCACATTGTTAAGTAAGTATTGAAAATGGGTTTCGTAAAGTTTGGTTGTAATTCGGAGCAGTGGCAACAGGTACAGCTTTCTTTTGAGCCAGCCATAATGTCGCTTACTTTTTTAACGCTTGGGGCGGAACTGAACTGTCAAATTGACAGTGTTAGTTACAATGTGTCAATATTTCTTTCTGATTTGGATGCCATATGGAAAAAACGTAAGTGCAACATGTAAAAGTTGTTTGTGAATTTTTTTGGAGTGGATTTTGGAACAGTGAATAATTTCTTACGAAATTTGAGAATTTAATGTGAAATCGGAATGAAATTATGTGTTCGTGGAAAAAACAATTTTTTTCGTTTTTTTGTTTTAAATATAAATGGATAATGGTTAAAAAAGCACCAATGCTTAATAAAACATATAAATTGAAGCGAAAAATTCATGGATGATCAGGAAAAAAGACGATTGTTTATTCATATGCGTTGATTTGAAATTTAAAAACAATCTTCTTTTTTCTTGATTTTCAATTTATATTTTATATTTACTCAAAAACAAATAGAAAAACAAAAAATATTGTTTATGTCAAAGCGCTTGAATAAAGAATAAAGAAATAAATAATATGAAAACCATATATTTTCTGTTCTAAACCATATCTATTCTATTTTAGTGTGCCCAGCGAAGGGGGCCGGGTTTGCTAGTATAAAATAAAGTCAACTTTTTGTGTGTGTTCGCTAACCGGCCGTGTCTGCACCGAATTAAACCAAACTTACACACATAGTTAAGAAGGTATTGAAGATGGTTTCCGTATAGTTTGGATACCTATTGGTGGATAGGGCTCGAGATATAGGTCAAAACGTGGACCCGGGTAACCTTCGGATGTGTATGTACAATATGGGTATCAAATGGAAGCTGTTGGTGAATGCTTTAGTTCAGAGTATTTTTCATGCCGCTCCGTGACTAGGGTCTCGAGATAGAGACCAAAACGTGGACCCTAGAATGTGTATGTACAATATGGGTATCAAATGGAAGCTGTTGGTGAATGCTTTAGTACAGAGTATTTTTCATGCCGCTCCGTGACTGGGGTCTCGAGATATAGGTCAAAACGTAGACCCGGGTAACCTTTGGATGTGTATGTACAATATGGGTATCAAATGGAAGCTGTTGGTGAATGCTTTAGTTCAGAGTATTTCCATCCGCTCCGTGACTAGGGTCTCGAGATAGAGACCAAAACGAGGACCCTAGAATGTGTTTGTACAATACGGATATCAAATGAAAGCTGTTGATAAGTGCTTTAATACGGGGTAATTTTCATACCTATTGATGACTGGGATCTGGAAATATATGCCAAAACGTGGACCCGCCGTGTCTTTGCACCGAATTAAACCAAACTTACACACATTGTTAAGGAGGTATTGAAAATGGTTTCCGTATAGTTTGGATACCTATTGGTAGAAAGGGTCTCGAGATATAGGTCAAAACGTGGACCCGGGTAACCTTTGGATGTGTATGTACAATATGGGTATCAAATGGAAGCTGTTGGTGAATGCTTTAGTTCAGAGTATTTCCATCCGCTCCGTGACTAGGGTCTCGAGATAGAGACCAAATCGTGGACCCTAGAATGTATTTGTACAATATGGGTATCAAATGAATGCTGTTGATAAGTGCTTTAATACGGGGTAATTTTCATACCTATTGATGACTAGGGTCTCGAGATATAGGTCAAAACGTGGACCCGGCTAACCTTCGGACGTGTATGTACAATATAGGTATCAAATGAAAGCTGTTGATAAGTGCTTTAATACGGGGTAATTTTCATACCTATTGATGACTAGGGTCTCGAGATATAGGTCAAAACGTGGACCCGGGTAACCTTAGGACGTGTATGTACAATATGGGTATCAAATGGAAGCTGTTGGTAAATGCTTTAGTTCAGAGTATTTTTCATGCCGCTCCGTGACTAGGATCTCGAGATAGAGACCATAACGTGGAGCCTAGAATGTGTTTGTACAATATGGATATCAAATTGAAGCTGTTGGTGAATGCCTTAGTACAGAGTATTTTTCATGCCGCTACGTGACTGGGGTCTCGAGATATAGGTCAAAACGTGGACCCGGGTAACCTTTGGTTGTGTATGTACAATATAGGTATCAAATGAAAGCTGTTGATAAGTGCTTTAATACGGTGTAATTTTCATACCTATTGATGACTAGGGTCTCGAAATATATGCCAAAACGTGGACCCGCCGTGTCTTTGCACCGAATTAAACCAAACTTATGCACATTGTTAAGTAAGTATTGAAAATGGGTTTCGTAAAGTTTGGTTGTAATTCGGAGCAGTGGCAACGGGTACAGCTTTCTTTTGAGCCAGCCATAATGTCGCTTACTTTTTTAACGCTTGGGGCGGAACTGAACTGTCAAATTGACAGTGTTAGTTACAATGTGTCAATATTTCTTTCTGATTTGGATGCCATATGGAAAAAACGTAAGTGCAACATGTAAAAATTGTTTGTGAATTTTTTTGGAGTGGATTTTGGAACAGTGAATAATTTCTTACGAAATTTGAGAATTTAATGTGAAATCCGAATGAAATTATGTGTTCGTGGAAAAAACAATTTTTTTCGTTTTTTTTTTTTTAAATATAAATGGATAATGGTTAAAAAAGCACCAATGCTTAATAAAACATATAAATTGAAACGAAAAATTCATGGATGATCAGGAAAAAAGACGATTGTTTATTCATATGCGTTGATTTGAAATTTAAAGCAATCTTCTTTTTTCTTGATTTTCAATTTATATTTTATATTATTTTATATTTTATATTTACTCAAAAACAAATAGAAAAACAAAAAATATTGTTTATGCCAAAGCGCTTGAATAAAGAATAAAGAAATAAATAATATGAAAACCATATATTTTCTGTTCTAAACCATATCTATTCTATTTTAGTGTGCCCAGCGAAGGGGGCCGGGTTTGCTAGTAATATTAGTATAGATGTATGTACAGTGAAGAAAAAATAAACGGAGTTACCGTCAATATTATTATTTCTTATAAATCTGTGAATATTTTTGTAAATATTAGTGTCCCAATTTCTTTTTGGTTCACTGTATATACATAAACTGATAATCGTATGCTTGGATGTCGTTTTCAATACTTAATGCCTATTGAAAAGCTTAATATACACATCCATGCATGCATGCATGAAATAGAAAACAGAGAAGGGATTTATGTATTTAGAATGCACACTTTCTCATTATTTTATGAATAAGTTCGTGCGGTTTTACAACAGATGGCGTAACTTGATTATTATTCCATCGATCCACATTTCCAAACATTCATTGGAGAGCTACTGTCGTAAGGCACAAACGTCAGTATAAGTTTTTTATTTGAAGCGTAAACAACAATATTTTTACTACACTTGAAAATGTCGAATTTCGTGCCAAATAATGTGTTTTTGCGGGGAATTCTTCTTCATTATTTTAATATGAAGAAAAAAGCAGCCGAAAGTCATCGTATCTTGGTGGAAGTTTATGGTGAGCATGCTCTAGCTGAGCGAACGTGCCAGAAGTGATTTGCACGCTTTAAAAGTGGTGACTTTGGCTTGGAAGACGAAGAACACGAGGGTGCGCCGCCAAAGTTCATGGATACCGAATTGGAGGAATTGCTCGATCAAGATCCGGCTCAAACGCAAGAAGAGGTT
The DNA here is from genome assembly GCF_027943255.1 of Anastrepha obliqua. Lineage (NCBI taxonomy): Eukaryota > Metazoa > Arthropoda > Insecta > Diptera > Tephritidae > Anastrepha > Anastrepha obliqua. The sequence continues at coordinate 38,813,741 of NC_072897.1, read as the reverse complement.
GCAAAAACTTTGGGAGTTGATCAATCAACCATTTCCAAACGTTTAAAAGCCATGGGAATGATCCGAAAGGTAGGCCATTGGGTGCCGTATGAATTGAAGCCAAGAGACGTTGAACGCCGTTTTATGGCATGCGAACAACTGCTTCAACGGCACAAAAGAAAGGATTTTTTGTATCGAATTGTGACTGGCGATGAAAAGTGGGTCCATTACGACAATCCAAAACGTCGGGCAACGTATGGATACCCTGGCCATGCTTCAACATCGACGTCGGCGCAGAATATTCATGGCCTGAAGGTTATGCTGTGTATCTGGTGGGACCAGCTGGGTGTTGTGTATTATGAGCTACTGAAACCGAATGAAACGATTACGGGGGATGTCTACCGACGACAATTGATGCGTTTGAGCCGAGCACTGCGAGAAAAACGGCCGCAATACGCCGATAGACACGACAAAGTTATTTTGCAACATGACAATGCTCGGCCACATGTTGCACAAGTGGTCAAAACATACTTAGAAACGCTCAAATGGGATGTCCTACCCCACCCGCCGTATAGTCCAGACCTTGCGCCATCCGATTACTATCTCTTCCGATCGATGCAACATGGCCTGGCTGACCAGCACTTCCGTAATTACGATGAAGTCAAAAAATGGATCGATTCGTGGATTGCGGCAAAACCGACCGAATTTTTCACAAAGGGAATCCGTGAATTGCCAGAAAGATGGGAAAAAGTAGTAGTAAGCGATGGACAATACTTTGAATATTAAATTTGTAACCATTTTACGTCAATAAAGTTTCAAATTTCGAAAAAGACCCGCACGAACTTATTCATAGTCCTATTATTTATAAAAAACTTTTGAGTTTAAAGGATCGGGTTTAGGATAATGCCGTATGGGCAATTTTAGGCCAAGTATAATGATTTATTTAATGAAACTTGGTTGAGATGTTAGGGAGTGGCTCATGAACAACTTTTATAACTTTCAATATTTACACGCATTATAATACAATACACTTATAGATTGGTACAATATAATACATATATGTATTTTGTTCTAAATTCCACCTCATTTCATAAAATATATGGTCACAAACGTATTCTTACTGGTTTCTATACTTGTGTTCAAAACAACAATATCCTTTCACTAAATTACACAATTTTAACAATAAATTACTTCAAAACTATAAATCCCCGGAGGGCGCGGGTTCTAGTTTTATATATGTATATGATTATACTGAATATACCTCAATTTAAATTTTGTAAAAATAAAAATAAAAATTTTAATTAGGCTGTGATGATGTTCCACCGAACAAGTGGACCGAAAAAAAGAAAAAAAGAAAAAAAGGAGCTGATGTATCGAGAGCTGCGTGCCTAAGGATAAAGCTATACTTTTAGCGTTTCCTAGGGACGAAGAGACCCGTAAGAATTGGGCCTTAGCTTGCAACGTGCAAGTGTCAAGCACTGACAGGGTTTTTATTTGCCAACGCCATTTTGAACCCACATTAGTTACAAAATATAAACTTTTGAAAGGGGCTTTTCCTTGCTTCAATTTAGAGCCAGTAAATAGAAATCGCTCGCCTAGTGCTGGCTCTGATTGGGTTTGCCCGCCCGTCACTACAACTTATAGTAGGGTAGTTAAGCAAGTAGAAGAAGATTTAACTCTGGAAGAGTTTTAGAAATATTCGATATTAGAGGAAAACAGGCAGGCTAGTTATAGTAATCAGATCTGCGTGGACTTAGAAACCACAACCAGTCGCGAACGGTTTGTTCAGTCTGCTCGCTATTATCAGAGCAACGCGGTCAAATTAAATAAACGTATTGAGGAGCTTGAAAAAGAATATAATGACCTAAAAAATAAATTTTCTGAGTGGTTGAAACGTGCAATAATTGCGGAAGAAAGTTGTAGCAGCGATGCTTTAACTTTTGCAAAAATGATCGTCAGTACCAAAAAAGGTTGGTATAATGAGGACGAAAAGGCATTGGCACAAAATTTGAACTACATGTCCACTAAAGCATATTCTTTTATGCGTGACGACCTAGGTTTTTGTTTACCACACAAATCATCTCTTTTGCGTTGGCGCCCCATCAGATATGTTGTTCCAGGTTTCGATGCCAATGTCGTTAACAATTTAAGCAAAATTGCTAGCAAAATGTCCGGCACAGAACGCATATGCATTTTATTATTTGATGAAATTAGCATCAAGCCGGATCTTACTTATAATAAAAGTAGGGATATAATTGATGGGTTTGTGGATCATGGGGAAGGCCAACGTCAAAGCAGAATAGGGAACAAATGTTTTTTTTTTTATGGTTAAAGGGTTGTGCTCTAAGTGGAAGTATATATTTTCCTAATATATTTCCAAAAATGGTTTTAATGGTGCAGAGTTACATCAAATTGTGATGAGTAACATTTCCACAATTACGAAAATTGGACTGAATATAAAAGTTATGATTTGCGATCAAAGGCCCGCGAATATAACTTTATTTAATCAATTGAAGATTTCTGAATTTAACACTTTTTTATGCACGAAAACAATAAAAATTTTTGCATGTTTGACTATTGCCATCTCATAAAGTCCATCCGTAATGTATTTATGAAATATGATATTCCAACCGCCCATGGCATTGCAAGCCTTAAAGTCATTAGGAAGTTATTTGATATTGATCAAAAGAATTCCAATTTTAAAATTTGCCCAAAATTGACGGAGGCTCATATTTACCCAAGCATTTTCGAAAAAATGAGCGTTTCACGCGCAACACAAGTATTGAGCAATTCGGTAGCGTCAGGTATTGACATGATGTGTAGTCAAAATTTATTTGGTAATGACGAAAACTTGATAAATTTTGCCAAGCCCACGCAGATATTTGTTAAAGAAATGAATGATCTTTTTGATGAACTCGATGCAAAGCATTTCCAGTCAACAAATCTATTAAGGTCTCCTCTGAAGCGGGATGACAGGGGCAAAGTTGAAAGACTGTTAAGTTACTTCTTTAGTCCAATGTCTACAATGCATGCATATTCGACTATTAAATGTATCCGAGGTTTTCGTACTACAATAAAATCGATGCTGGAATTGTGCGAGGAACTTTTTCAACAGCATCAAAATTTAAAATTTATTTTCCTTGGAAAGTTAAACCAAGATTGTTTAGAAAATTTCTTTTATCGGGTCCGAGCTAGTTAGGGTATTAATACTACATAGTAGCGTTTCTATGAAAATTTTACAACAGCTTTCCGAAAACAAAGGTAATAATTGCGAAGATGATGACGAGATTAATTTAGACTGGAACTTAGGGACGGATGATCATCATCTGGAGGAAGAAGTAGGAGAACCGCTATGTGAGCAACTCGTTTTAGAAAATATAGAGGTAGCAGAAGAGAATTTTGCCGAAAAACCAAATATAGCTGAGGTACAGGTGCAGCGTTATTACACTGGGTATGGTAGTTACCAAAAATTACTGTGTAAGCTAAAATGCGAGAAATGCGCCCACATTATGATGAAAACACAAGGAGACTTAAAATTGCATTCCGAAGCCCTGATAAGGTCTAAAAATTTTACGGATGACACCGATTTGAGACTGTTGAATCCTGAAGACAGGGTATTCGAAGTGTGTCGCCTTCAGATGATGTGGTACCGTCAGCTTTTTGCAAAATATGCTCACGTAGGTAATATATATTCACAATGTAATGTTGCCAGTTATAAAACAAAAAACCGAAGAAGTATTTCCCCATTGGTTCGCAATATCTGGCGAATTTCAAGATCATCGCATCAAGCTACTTGACTTTTTGATATATGTACTTCTGTTCAAAAATGCAAAATGGGTTTTACGGCAAGAAAATACCCAAGTTAGGTGTCAGAAGCGCAACGATAAACTAAAAAAGTTGTCGTACGTTTAAGGTCAAGGTCCAACAAGGTGAGTTGCGCAGGCCCTTAGGGTAAGTAAAACCAGCGTTTATTTATTGTTTATTCTAATATGTATTTATTTATATTTATTTTTCAAATTTTTTATTTCTCAGGGTTTTCTCCATCTTTCAGATTTTTCTCTATCTTTCAGGTTTTCCTTTTATCTTCTTTTTCAGGTAGCACCTGAGCCAAGATTTTTAAACCACTACAATTTTCACTTAATCACGATGGATTGAGATTAGTGTTTTAAAAATCAGGTAAATCGCAATGACTTAATCGATGTCAATATCGAGGTCGTGTGAGAAATTTTTATAGTATGAGAACAATTTCGTAATTCGTGCTTTCACAATTTTATATATTTTTTTCACTTCAGGAAATGTACAATGGTTGGTTTAAGGGTGACCCCGCATCGGAGTGCCACATAGACCGCAAGTTGGGTCCGTTGTGTTGCCCTGGAGCTCATTATGTTACATGATTTCCCCACCTAACCGAGATTTTTATTGTGGATTTTGGTCAAAGGTATTAATTCATTTCGAGAATTTGATGAGAGATTCGATTTTCAGGTTCGAGAGTACTGAAAGATTGTCAATTGTTGGAGAGCCAAGAAGAGCGAGGCGACTTCTGGCTAGACCGGGACAACTGCACAGCAAATGTCTGCTCGATACTTCCTCATCTTCGTCCTCGCAGTATCTGCACAGGTCGTTTTGAGGAACCCCGAGCCGACGTGCGTGAGTGCCCAACAGGCAGTGGCCGGTGATAAGAGATATTATATGCCTTAGTTCGTGTTTCGAAAAACTTATAAGGGTATTTGTCTGTTTCAGATTGTAGGATGGCCAGATTTGTCTGGTCGTAACGCAAGTAGTTTCCACTCGCCACCTCCGATCAGCAATGCTGTGAAATTCTCGATCAATGAGTAATTTACATGTTGAGAGCGGAATGTGGATTGTGGGTAAGTTACTAACATTTGATTGCGCAGCTCCAGCTGTTGCGAGCTCATCAGCTTTGCAGTTACCTTCGAATCCACTGTGACCCGGTATCCAGATAACTTGGACAGAATTCTGAACACTTATCTCGTTAAGAGATAAGAGACAGGATCGAACCACATTTGAGTGGGTATAAGAGGAGCTGAGTGCTCGAACGGCCGCTTGACTGTCGGTGAAAAAGCGGATATCCTCTAGTGATATTCTATTTTCTAAGAGAGTTTTCGCAGCATACCAGATAGCGCATACTTCCGCTTGGAATACGCTACAGTAGTCGGGTAATCTAAATGATAGATTAATGTGAGGGGAATTGGAAAAGATTCCAAATCCCACTTTGCCGTCTTGTTTTGAACCATCTGTATATATAGTCAGAGGGCCATTGATTTCGGTTAGATTTGTCTTCCATTCTTCCCTAGTTGGGAGTGAACAGGAGAATAGCAAGGGTGGTGATGGAAGACTTACATGATAGTCTATGTCGGAAGAGATAACAGTGTTCCTGTTCAGTATGGCCGAATGGCCAAGATACTTATTCCATTTCGATATAGCATTCATGCGTGTCGCTGCTTTCGCTGCAATCGCTTTGCCAGCCAGATCGATAGGGAGCAAGTGAAGCAACGTATTTAGAGCCTTAGTAGGTGTTGTACTTAAGCATCCTGTTATCAGGAGGCAGGCTGTTCTTTGAACTCGATCAATTGTGGCTACTCTACACCGTTTTTCGAGTGCTGTCCACCATACAACCACACCGTAGAAGAGTATCGGTTTGATGATCGAGGTATATATCCAATAAATGATCCGAGGTGAAAACCCCCAGGTTTTGCCTATAGCTTTCTTACAAGTATAAAGAGCTATGAAAGCTTTTTTACATCTGTTTTCGATGTTCAATTTCCAACTCAACTTCCTATCTAGAATAACTCCTAGATATTTGCTGAATCAGATAGGAGTAATGATTCCCCTTTTAAGGTTATTGCTTGCAGTGGAGGAGATTGTTGTTTCCTATTGAAGAGAACAAGATCTGTCTTTGCTGGATTCGCATTTAGTCCGCATTCGGTGCACCATTTTGACAGAATATTGATTGAGCGTTGCATGAGCTCAGTGAGGGTATTCAGGTGTTTGCCTGACACGCAGAGAGCAATATCATCTGCATAGGCTACAACCTTGCAGCCTGCTTTATCGAGATTTCGAAGCAAACTGTTTACAGCGAGATTCCAGAGAAGGGGTGAAAGTACTCCGCCTTGAGGATTGCATATATATGTACAATAAAAACCTATTATTTATAGATAGTATTGTAATATATATATTAAAGTGGTGCACAAGTCGACATATATGTGCTTTCAAGTCATTTGCTAAATTCACACAACAATGCAGTGTTTTGTTCTCAACTAACAGTAACAGGCAATAGCAGCTAGAGAGAAAACCAAATCATGCTTTTGTATGACTTGTTTCTCTCTCAGCATTATCACAACACACATATTTCGGCACGATAGCAAGAAAAGCAATGACACTGAAAGGCAATGAAAAACAATTCAATTCAAACAAGTGAATTGTGTCAAATGTGGATTATTTACTTACATGAATTCCTGATATTTTAAAATCAAATAGGCAGTTAATGTTTGGTATGATGGTTTTGTAGAATAAAAATTAAATTCTGATTAATATTTGAATGTAACTTACACTTTGCCTGCTAATATACACTACGTACATACATACATATGACACCAATTCACACATTGTACTTGATGTCTTTCGGCAAAGCTTGTATGAGAATGTTTTTCTACCATTGCCATGCAAGCATATAAGCAGCGTCGTGCAATTCGTGCACTGTCGATAGAGCCGAAGTAGTATTGCTTGTTGAAGACAGTTTTTCTTCGTTGCTGTTCAAGTTGTGTGCCTACATTGCTTTTTGTCTTCACAAACAGTGTCACATGCAATGTGTGACTTGTTGCTTTGTAATAAGCAAGTCATTTGTGCACCACTTTAATATATATACTATATATGAGTAGTTAACTTACTTGTTGGTAAAAATAAAAAATGGAGATTAAAAAAACTAGTGTTTCAATTTTCTTAAGGATAATAATAATATTTATTTGGTAAGAAGAACTTAAATGAACATATACCAATAATATTATTCGACAGGATTTCCTTACAAAATCAATATATTCGTTCAGCTAAATCAAAAGAATATCTGCATATGAAAAAGCGTGCATATGGACGTGCAAAAGCAAACACGCATATACATAAATACATGCATACAAACTTCCATAGACATACATACATATGAGGCTGCGAGCACTTGTGACAGAAAAAATATTTCGATTTGCTTTTGCTGTCGAGAATTTAGAACACATATTTACATACATATATTGATGCATACATATGTACGGAGCCGCGGCCACTCGACTTTACAAAAATTCAAGATTTACCAAATATTGGCAAATAATTCGACACGAAATATTCCAATATTGACTATTTTCGAATGGTCGAGAAAATTGGCATATGGGCGGCTCGTTTTATGAATAAAGTACTTTGCTCGTAGAAATATGAGCTCGAACTTATCAATGAATTTGTTTTCGTTGTGCTTTTTAATATTTGAACTGTTCAGCGCCGTCGCGGGTAAATAATCATGGCCGCAACAGCTCCGCCTATGAATGCATTTTGTTCTTGTAGTCGCTAGACTTAGAATTTTAGTTTTGGAAGCATAAACATGTAGAGGCATAAAGTAAGTATGTGCGGTTATATGTATATACGGATATTCATTGTTTTGCTTAGAATAGAAACATTTACGTACATATGTATGTACATTGTCCCAAGATATGTATTCATATATGCATTGGTTGGTTGGTTATAGTGGTGATTCATCCAGAATCCAACTAGCGCTTCCGCACCATTTTGTTGCCACATCCTCGTTACCAAATTGTTTAACAGTTATTTGCAGCAGGACTATATCCAGTCTGTGCGGTTTAGGAACCTTATTAGGTTGTTGACGTCTAAGCCAGACAGCTGCTCGAGACTTTCGAACAGCGGTTTGCCCAGGGTTGACATTCTGTCCTTCCATAGGGCAGGGCATTCACAGAGAAAATGGAAGATTGTTTCTTTTTTCTCCGCCTGTTTACAACTATGACAGTATGTGTTGTGAGGGATGCCCATTTTGGCGGCTTGTTCTCCGATAGACCAGAAGCCAGTTATGACTGCCGTAAGTCTACAGGTGTCCCGTCGTTTCATGTTTATTAATGTCGACGATTGCTTGAGGTTGTAGGTGGGCCATAACGTTCTGCTGATTTTGCATTTCGTCCGGTCTCTCCATCTACACTCTGCAATTCGAAGGTATTTTAGGGAAATTGCATTCTTGACCGCACCTAGTGGGGTGAGTACTGGTACTGCAAGAGCGCTATTCATGGCAGATCCCCCTCTTGCCAGTTCATCAGCTTTTTCGTTACCTTCTATGTTCCGGTGTCCCGGGACCCAAATTAAGGTTACTCTATGGTTTTCACTCAAGTTGGTGAGGCTATTCCTACTTTGCTCCACCACTTTAGAGGTTGTTATAGTCGCATCCAGCGCCTGGATTGCAGCTTGGCTATCCGAAAGAATAGCGATATTGCCCTTGAAAGAGAAATCTGCGATTAGTAACCTACAGGCTTCCCCAATTGCTAGTACTTCCGCTTGGAAGACGCTACTGGTATTAGGGAGACGCACAGATTTTTCAATTCCAAGTCTCTGAGAATATATACCAGCTCCGACACCACAATCCATTTTACTGCCATCTGTATAGACTGTGGTATCGAAGGTGTTTAGAGAGAATCCCTTATTCCATTCTTTTTTAGATGGAAATAGTGTGGCAAAATTCCTATTGAACGTTACCATCGGGACGATGTAGTCAGTCCTCACCGAGGTTAACTGAGTTTGTCGCAATAATAGACCAGCGTGACCATAAGTTTTTTCTTTCCAGCGACCCGCTTCGTTTAACCTAAATGCACTCATGGTTGCCGTCTTCTTTATATGTAGGTCTATTGGAATAACGTGTGTCAGTGCATTGAGAGCCTCTCTAGGACATGATCTGATTGCACCGACCGTTATTGCACAGGCTGATCTTTGTATTCTGCCGAGTAATTTGGTATTGTACTCTCTCTCCAGAGCTTTCCACCAAACTACCGAGCCATACGTTAAAATTGGCCGTATAACCACCTTATACAGCCATAATGTATGCTTAGGTTGAAGACCCCATCTTCTTCCAAGCATACGTTTGCAGGCATATAAAGCAATTTCTGCTTTCCTTACCCGTTCTTCGACGTTTAACTTCCAGCTAAGTTTGGAGTCCAGAATTACTCCTAAGTACTTTGCACTGGTTGATAGTGACAGAGTTTGTCCGTTGATGTTTGGTAGGGTGAAAGTTGGTACCTTGTATCTGGTGGTGAAAAGCATAAGTTCTGTTTTACGCGGGTTTAAACTTAGCCCACATCCTGTGGCCCAAGAGTTAAGCTCGCCTAACGCCCTTTGGATGATCCCACTGATTGTATTTGGACACAGTCCTGACACCATTAGCACCACATCATCAGCGTACGCCACCACTTTTACCCCACCTCCGTTAAGTTTTATTAAGATTTTGCTGATCACACATAGCCAAAGAAGTGGAGATAATACTCCCCCTTGTGGAGTGCCCCCGTGGACCTTCTTGGTTATGTTGATATTGCCCATATTAGCTTTGATGATCCTGGTTTCTAGCATGGAGATGACCCAGTTACTAACGCAACTGTCCACCTCCAGGTCTATCAACGCCCGTTGGATGGCATCTGTGCTAACATTGTTAAAGGCGCCTTCTATATCCAAGAATGCCGCCATGGTATAATGTTTGCTCTCTAGAGAGCCCTCTATAGTTCGGATTACCTCGTGAAGCGCTGTCTCCGTAGATTTGCCTTTAAGGTATGCGTGTTGTGCAGTTGATATACCAGAGCTCTCCAAAGAGCTTCTGAGGTGCATATCCAAAAGTCTTTCAAAGGTTTTTAACAGGAAAGACGAAAGACTGATTGGCCTGAAGTCCTTCGCTGATTCATGTCCTCTTCTACCTACTTTTGGTATGAATACGACCTTGACTAGTTTCCAGCTATCTGGAATATGGCCTAAGTTTAAACACGCTTTAAAAATTTCCTCTAGCCATGGTAGGATACAGTCCAAGGTTTCCTGTAACATCTTTGGAATGATCCCATCTGGCCCCGGAGATTTAAAGGGTGAGAAAGATTTGATTGCCCATGCAACTTTTTCTTTGGTAATAATTTCATTTGCAAGATGCTGTGGATTATATTGGCTCCGCCTAATATTTCCCCTCTCACTTTCGTAAGCGCTGCATCCCGGAAAATGCGTGTTTAGCAGAAGCTCTAGCGATTCCTCTGCTGTAGCAGTCCAAGTTCCATCAGGTTTCTTGACCCAAGAAGCCATTGAGTGGTCTTTGGAAAGAACGCGGCTGAGCCTAGCAGAATCCCTGGTGGATTCGATTGACGAGCAAAATTCCCTCCAGCTCTCTTTTTTGGCGGCCCTGATTGCCTTTTTGTACTGTCTCCGACTTTCTCTGTACAATTCCCAATTTCCCGTCGAGTAGCTGAGGTTAAACGTTGATCTAGATTTTTCCCTTAGTTCTAAGAGCTCACTGCTCCACCAAGGAGGGTGAGTTTTTTTGCTAAATTTTATGGGGCAGGACGTTTTGTAGGCCCTACTAAATGCCTTTTCCAGTGTTATGACCCTACTCTCAAGGTTTTCCGTGAGAGTGATTTGAGGGATAGGAATCTCTCCTAACCTATTGTTTACTACATTTTTGAACCTCTTCCAGTTGGTTCTCAACGGATTTCGATACGGTAGGGGTGGATCTACCTTAAGATCCAAATCGTAGAGTATCCAACTATGATCAGAGAAGGACCTTTTATTGGATACCCTCCAATTATCTACCCTAACTGAGCTATTTTCAGACATTAGAGTAACATCAATCACTTCCTCCCATCCTCTAAAGTACTCCGTACTAGGAAAGGTGAAAGTGGGTGTGTTACCCTTGTTACATACCGATAAGTTAGTATTAATAATAAAATTATATAAAGACTCACCTCGGTCGTTTGTCTCAGAGCTTCCTCACAACGCATGCCTCGGATTGGCGTCGCATCCGAGTAGCAGGGTTTTGTTTCTGGTTCCTTCAAGCACAAGCCCACAAGCCTCCTCGGGCGGTGCTGGCCGATCATGTGCCATATAGATGGATGCAAGTGTGATGCTGACACCGTCAGCAGCTTCCACCTCAACGGCCGTCACATCCTGTGAACTGTATGATGGGATTAAAAATATGTTTAAGTGTTTTTTGGCTACAATACATGATCTAGGATTACCTTGAGTACGCTTATAGTACAGATTGTAGTTTCTTCCAGGGAACCCCTTCACCTCGTTGCTCCGCACCCAGGGTTCCTGGATTAAGGCTATGTCAACGTTCTCCTCCCCTAGGAGAACGGTTAGGTTGTCCGTTGCAGTTTGCGAATGCTGCAGGTTAATTTGGACAACCTTTAAAACCATTTTTTATTGGTTTGCTTCCGCAGGTTCAGCGTCATTTAACTGCATGCCAGTCAGCAGTTCGCTGGTGTCGTCAACCTCATCCTGCTCCTTCTCCGGATTCGCTGAACGGAATATCTTCAGCTGGGCCTTCCGTATGCCAAACCGAAGTTTATTTTCCACTTTTTGCAGTGGTTCAAGGCTCTCTTCTGTAATTTGAAGGAGGAACGACACGCTGTGCCTTTGCGGAGCCTCCGCTTTGATGATCGACCAATCGGCCATCGGCACTGCGCGGTTGTGAGCCTGAAGATAGGGAATTAACTGATTGGCTTCAAACTCCATGTTTGGTATCCAGATGCGAGCCCTCGGCCTTCGTGGTATCTCGCTAGCTGGAATGAGCTTGAGCCTCAAGCCATCCCAGCTGTTCTGGATTTCACCAATCGCTTTTGTCAGGAAATGCAATGAGTACTGGTCATCGCATTTGATTACCCGGCAACCGCGAACCACTTCCACCGAGTCGAAATCTGGCGATTGACCCTCCGGGTTCGCCATGACATGGTCGACGATTATACGAGACAACCGAGCCTCAATCTCCGACCATTTTTCCAGCACAGGTTTGCCGCGGTTGGAAGTTTCGTCCACCAGTGCCATTTGAAGATGGTCCCTTGCCACCTCACTGAATGGTTTCGTAAGTTTGGGGACAACCGCACCCTGATCTGAGATCTTGTGCTTCTTTGTTGCCCTTTTGTTTTCGTCTTGCGAACGGTTACGTTTTTTGGCCTCTGTCTTTCGGGCGGTTTGGAATACCAGATATTCGTCCACCACCTTTTGACACCTTGCCCTGTCAGCCTCATCTTTGGGATGAGCTTTACCTTCGGTCTCGTTCTTATGAATCCTGCCAAGGATAGCGAGAGACCTCTGGTAGAGCTTGTACCTTGATGGGCCTTTATTGGCGCGCTTTTGCCCCATGGCTTTAGCGGATGTTGTAGGTTCATTTATTGTTGTTGGCGTGCTGTGGCCCACAGCTTTACCCTCAACTGCTTCCTGGCTAGAGGCCAGGAGCTCATCCTCCGTGGAGGATCCGATCCCCAGTTTGTCATGGGTAACCGATTGTTTGTCCTGTCGCTTAGTTTGTGTGTCCGTTTGTCTGTCTTGTGCTGTCAGTGCGTCCGTTTGTCCTTCCGTCACTTTGTCCGTCTGTTTCTCGCCGCCATCCGATTTTTGTTTTTTTGTTGGTTTCATTGTTCTGGTTCGTACGGTCACCTGCCCCGCCCAAGGGGCTGCGCATGTCGCCATGCGCGGTGACCAAAGAGGAATTAGGGGAAATAACCGGTCGACCATGGCAGCGCCCCATACCATGGCAAGGCCACCGTTACAACCTGAGGCGGCCTGATATCACGAGGGCTCCGTTCAAAGACAGCCTTGTTTAGTCCCCCGGCTGCCAAACCCACCCAATAGGCACGGGTCGCATCACACCTTGGGTTAAGGGAGTTTTTTTAACGAAGTTTACGTCTTCGGCCTGTGTGGTTCGCGGGAGACCAACTCTCCTACCTTCCATATCTGGGAGGTGTTCCCCTATCCACCACCTAGGGACGCGCCCTCTAGGGATAACAGGCTCCCCCAAGGGCATATATGCATACATACATACATATGTATATGTAAACGACTACCGTTTAGATGAGTTTTTTTGCTTATGTTAGGAATATGTTTGCATACGTTTGTCTATTTGCTTTTGAATTTTTTATATGTAGACTAGCATACCCTCACCCGCTTCGCTGGGTGAAAGAAAAATATAAATGAAAAGTGTTCTTTGTTTTTTTCTAGTTTCATCATTTAATTCATGCTCGGCCATTATTTTGTGACTTATTCTAATAACAATGTTTTATTCATTTTAGTGACTTACTCTAACGATTGTAAACTAACAACTTATTCTAAAGCCTTCTGATACACAAAACTTTTGGTTTTATTTTCATGCGGTGTATAAATATAAAGTAACGATGGTTTCCATACTCGAGACCATCCTACATACAGTTGCCCATGTCCAAAGCATGGATAAGTTAGGTCAATTCCACATAATTGAAGTGTTTGACCTTGAGATTTATTGATTGTAATAGCAAAAGCAAGGCGAATGGGAAATTGAAGTCGCTTAAAATCAAAAGGCAAATCTGTTGAAATCATTGGAATGCGCGGAATCAAAACATCTTCACCTTTAAATTTGCCTTTCAAAATTGTTGCTTCAATTAAATTGTTCATTGTCCGTTCACTGCTAATCTTGTCCCATTGCATAGTTTCGGCTGATTGATATTTCGGAACATAATGATCACTGCGCCGACTTTCAATTGCAAACGATGTGGTGGCAAGCCAGCAAATTAAGTGAATTCAAAAATTCAATTGGATAATTCACTACATCGCACAGTGCGGCCGATTCCCAAAAAGCTGGCCAAAAGTCGAAAAAAAAAGTTTCTAGATAGAGTTTTTTTGTCTTTAGGTTGGCTACAGTAATGCCTTGAGTAGTGAAAACCGTTCATAGCAACGTCCTGTACCCTAAGTATCCTCTGTATTTTCAGTCGCAACGTGGCCTTCGTTTGAGCATCGTATTACTGTCGATGAATAGTGAAAGTTGTACACATTTGAAAGATTTTGTAATGGAGTAAATTGAACAAAACCAAATGGAATCATCTTCGGAAGGTTAGTAAAATACGAGAAATCTTTAGTACATATCAATACCTCGACACAAAATTTTTAGCTGCAGCAATACGTAGATACATGTTTTGCAATTTTTTTAATAAAATTTTAGTTTTTAAACTGTATAGTAATACAACGTCGTCATATGCTGCTTTGAAACCTATTAAAGGTTACTCAGAAAAGTAATGGTTACTGAATAAAACAAGATTCAGCTGCTACCACTTGCTACCTTGCGACCCCGAAAACATATAAATTTACATGCATCTTGATTATGTTCTTGAATATACGCTATTTCACGTGAGGGGGTGGCCAATAGGGGTGGAAGGGGGTGGATTTTCAAAATTTTAAGATCAAATTCGTAATCAGCGACCCTGAAAACAAAAATTAACATGCATCTTGATTATGTTCTAGAATATACGCTATTTCACGTGAGGGGGTGACCAATAGGGGTGGAAAGGGGGTGGATTTTCAAAATTTTAAGATCAAATTCGTAATCAGCGACCCCGACAACCCCCGAGTAAGAAATTTTGAATCAATTACTTAATTTTTTGAGTTTTGGCCAGCTTTTCGGGAATCGGCCGCACTGTGCATCGTCGGGATTAGTGATTGAATCAATTGATTTATAGGTGACAACTTCACCTGGAATTTGAGTCAAAATACTGGCATTGATTTCATTGACATCGACATTTTTGGCAGCTAGTATATTATACATTATGTAGCTCTCTCGCTTAGCCAATCTTGATTTCGATAGTCTTGTGCAATATTTGGGAATACATTTTGCACTAATTGTACTCTTGATTCTGTTACGGTACAAAAATTATTTGGAAGTGTGATCATGCCTGTATTCTTATCAATTGGCTTTCGTCCATTTCCAATTTGCAACAAATGTTCGGAAAATTCAGCAGCTGTTGGATCATTCTGTAACTGCACACGAACATTAGTAGTTAATGTGAGTTTTTGAACATATCTCCACAGATTAGAAGATTTAAGGCACGCTCTCAATTCATCAGCTGCTGTTGATTTGGGAATAACAGGCAAAGTTTGTCGAAAATCACCGGCCAATAGAATTAGTGCACCACCAAATATGTTTGTGTTATTTCGAAAATCTTTCAGTGTTCTATTTAAGGCTTCCAGTGATTTTTTATGAGCCATCGTACATTCATCCCATACAATAATTTTACATGTTTGTAAAACCTTTCCCATTCCAGAATTTTTAGAAATGTTGCAAGTTGGTTCTTCATTTACTTGCATATTTAATGGTAACTTTAATGCAGAATGTGCAGTGCGACCGCCGTCCAATAAAGTTGCCGCTATTCCAGATGATGCCAAAGCCAATGCAATATTATTCTGTGATCGAATGGTGGCCAAAATTAACGACAACAAAAACGTTTTTCCACTCCCACCTGGTGCATCTAAGAATGTCTATAATTGTGTCATATGCCTGCCTTTGTTTTGTGTTTAATTTTGGTAGGTTTGTTGTTACAAATGTGTTCAGATCATTTCGATCATATTCTTTTTCACGTCTTAATTCTGCATTGCATGCATCATGCATCGGACGATTTGGTGCGATCATACCTAACTCACTCAGAGTTTTATTTGCAATCATCAGGCAAAAGTCTTCGATTTTAATTAATGTCTCATTATATAATTCATCTGTATAATTCAAATTTGGATTTGCAGTAATGCGACGTACTTGATGTAGGATATCTTCTGTCATGTATTCTTGGTAAGTACTCCACAATTCTTTTGGGTTTGCTGGGAAACATGTAGCAATAATGATGGCAAATAGTGTTCTTATTTGGTGTGGCGAACTTGTTGCACATGCATCCATAAGAGTTGCATCCCACTGACTATCATTTTGAAGCAAATTCAATTCTTTGCATGCTTGCTGATAAGTACAACAAAGATGACCATTAACTCGTTTCAAACTTTCGAATGATCTTGGGCCGGGAATATCAACTAAGAGTAAACGTAAATATAAACATTCCACTTTACTTGGATGCACAGTGTAAAGTCGTCCGATTGCATCACCCAAATAAACACCTGGATATCCATCTACAGGTATTCCTCGTTGCCTTCGTACCCAGGACCTTGATGATGCATTCCAAGTATAATATTTAGGAACATTTGAATAAAGCAATGTTCTTGCAAATGAATCTGTTTCACATAAGTTGAAAAATACAGTTAGTGTTGTTGCTGGTGGTCGTTTGGCCATTTGTTGAGCAGTATTTTCAGTGAAATAAACACTTTGTTCATTTTCTAAATGGACTGACAAATGAATAACAGCTGGATGGCGATCATGAATCGGAAATGATAATATTCTCCAAACTGCTTCGTTGCTACTAATGTATCTTAACATTTGGTAATTAGTAATTTAATCATTTCGATTTACAACTTCAAAGACTGCCATGTCACTTCCTTTATTGATATACAGGGTCCGCTATATAACTTTACGGAATTAAAAATGCTATAAAAAAGAAACTACTCAATATTTTTCAAAACTGTTTTTTTTATTTTGAAGTACAATCGTTCCGGTTAATGATGGAACACAACTTCATTCATACGGCTGCCTTGGACTTTGTACGGCGTCATACCAAGGTCTTTACGCAAAATTCGTCTCAGTGATGTCTCCGAAATGTTCAATTGTTGAGAACGAAGGTGAACTGATGTTCCTGGTGATTCACGAACACTCTCGGCCACAGCAGCAATATTTTCGGGTGTACGTACGGTTTTTGGTCGGTCACGCGTTGGTTTGTCAATAAGCAACCCTGTTTCTCTTACTTTTTTTTTTAAAGTAACGCACATACGCTTCATTCGGTGCTTTTCTTCTTCCCATTGCCGTACGTAATTTTCGTACACATTCTGCAACATTACCATGATTTTCAAAGTAATGTCGCAATATTTCCCAGCGTTCTTTGAGCGTATACACAACCATTTTCGTTCAGCAGAATAATAAAACCAATTTTCTGTCAAATCAGATGACAGCTATGTGTTACCATTCTTCAAATAATACCTAGTTCAAATCCGTAAGGATAGATGGCGGGCCCTATATTTGCATATGTATTTGATGGATTTTACGGAGTTACAATATTCAACATTTATATGTGCGTTAAATGTTTTCGATAATAATTTGGAATACGGAACTATCCAACGGTTATCGATCTCCACATCTGGATTATTTATTTTCACAGTGACTGTTTTTCCATTATCTTCTGGTGATCTTCTACGGTACAATGGATATCCATCATTTCCAGTCATTGTTTCAGCAATTAATTGCCTTGGGTAATGAACCTATTAAGTGATATGCTTGCCCTTGAATCTGAAAAAAGCCATAATTTGTGCCCATAAAATCTAATGATTCATTAGATGTGTCAGCGAATGTTGTTGAACGTTGAAGTTTATGTATTACCTTGAACGTTGGCATGAAGTTATCGGCTATAATTTTTCCAGCACCAAAAGATGTCATTTGAAAACATAAATTACATGTGGAAATTTTTTCGAGAAAATGTTTGGAATCAGGTGATGTTCCCGATAATA
Source organism: Anastrepha obliqua (assembly GCF_027943255.1). Lineage (NCBI taxonomy): Eukaryota > Metazoa > Arthropoda > Insecta > Diptera > Tephritidae > Anastrepha > Anastrepha obliqua. The sequence goes on along the minus strand of NC_072897.1, from coordinate 38,796,128 downwards.
ACGTAGCTAATGGTTCGGGCGGATATTGTATGTCTGGTAAACGAACTTTTCCTTTTTCATTTTGTCTGTGATTTTGCACATTTCTATTGTGTATTACGTCCGATGTTAGCATGTCTTCTACCTCTTGGCATTTCTTTTACCGAATCAAAGTGGTCTTCTTTATGTCACTCTGAGCTCTTGATTGCTACTTTTCTTGTTTTTAAACTTGAATTCAAATTAACATACCGTTAGCGCCATCTTTTAAAAATATAATTGAACTGTGAGCACGCGTTGAAATGAAAATTACACAGAACAGAAATGGGAAATGATCAGCAAAAATAATATAAATATATTTTTGAAATTTTTCTTGAAAATATCTTAAGTAAAAACTTTTAAAATATTAATTATTTTTGCCGATTTCTGTTGTGTGTATTTTTCACACCATTTATTCACTGTTTCACTTGTTATCAATCACTTGCAAATTTAATATATATTTAATATATTTTGTAAATTTTTCGTGAAAATATCGTTGGAAAATGTGAAAACAATCTCTTCTCTTAAATATTTCTGACGCACTTTTTTTATCTCTTTGGTTGATGCCTGGAAACTGCTTCACTTGAACACTTTACCAAATAAAACACTTTCTTGTTAGTTTTAACACTTACTTTCACTATGCACTATTACTGATAACCTTTGGTAATCTTCTAAGAAAACGGCCTTGCTTAAGTACTTTTTTAGCGACTACCTGTTCAGGTTCGTTGAGCTAATGGTTTTGTTTCGGTTATCCCGAAGTGTGGGTGTACAGAAGAAGTATTTAAGAAAAGTGTTAAGTTAGTCGCAGCAGCATTGTGTTACGATTAATTATTGCAGGCGGTCAGCTACAGCTGTGCCTGCTAATTTATATGTTTCTATTCTATGCGAATGCAGGCGTGCAGCCACTGCTGTATGAATATTTGTATGTGCATGTATGTTTGCATTCCATTGAAATGTATGTAATGGAATGAAAATTTAGGCAAAAATACTGCTGCGTTAACTTGTACATATGTGAGTAAAATGTACGCTCCATGCAACCGTTTACAATAACAACCACATGCGTAAAAAGAACGCTGCCTCGTGTATACTGTGTGTTGACGAAGAAGTAAAGGAGATTTTAACCAAACATCGTTACAAACCTTCTCCACATGTGTCTCTTCAATGTGGCAAAGTTTGGTTAAAATCGGTTGAGCCATTCTCCGTAAAGTTCATCACAACGCGAAAAACGGCTGAATATTATATATATATAGATTGCAGATAAATATATTGTTCAGATCTTAATTTTGGTTGAAACGAATAAAATTAAGACGTTCTGTTTCTATTTTGGCATACATATCAACGATGTACTGATGATATAGTTTACGACATCTCAAGATATAATTTTTTTTCTTGTGGACGAAATATTAATCGATAAGAATAAAAATTCATGGCACTAACTTTTTTCGGTACATGTAGACGTGAAAATAAGTGGAAAATGCGACTTAAGAAATTTCTACGAATGATGAAATGTCCACACACTGAAAATATTATTTACCTTTTCGTGGACCATTTTAACTGGTTGTAGTACATAAGAATGCAATCTCTTAACCTGAAGGCGAGTTCCCAATTGGTCTATATCTGGAGTCCTTAGTTACCCAGCGAAAAGAACAGACCTCTTTTCATTAGCATTTATCAACAACTTACAATGGATACTCATGTGGTTCAAACACATCCTAGGGCTATCCAGGTCCACGTTTTGGTCTGTATCTCGAGACCCTAGTTACGGAGGGGCATTAAAAATACTCTATACTATAGCAATCATCAGCAGCTCCCATTTGCTACCCATATTGTACAAACACATCCTTAAGTTATCGAGATCCACATTTTGGCCGATATCTCAAGACCCTAGTCACGGAACGCTATGAAAAATACTCTATACTATAGAAATAATCAACAGATTCCATTTGCTACCCATATTGTACAAACACATCCTAGGGTTACCCGGGTCCACGTTTTGGCCTATATCTCGAGACCCTAGTCACGGAACGGTATGAAAAATACTCTTTACTATAGTAATCACCAGCAGCTTCCATTTGCTACCCATATTGTACAAACATATCCTAGGGTTACTCGGGTCCACGTTTTGACCTATATCTCGAGACCCTAGTCACGGAACGGTATGAAAAAATACTCTATACTATAGCAATCATCAGCAGGTTCCATTCGCTACCCATATTGTACAAACACATCCTAGGGTTACCCGGGTCCACGTTTTGGCCTATTTCTCGAGACGCTGGTATCCGATTCTTAAAATTTCTCCACATGTGTCTCTTCAATGTGGCAAAGTTTGGTTAAAATCGGTTGAGCCATTCTCCGTAAAGTTCATCACAACGCGAAAAACGGCTGAATTTTTATATCGGTATATATGTAGATACATATTAGCTGTGTTTTGAGGCAGGTCAAAATTTTTTTCTGCCCACATGAATATGGATGTTATATCTATTTAGTATATGAATATACATACATATGGATATAAAAATTTAAAAAGGACACATATTATTGAATAATAACCGTTGATGCAAATGAATGGTTTACAAAGCCAATTTTTTATGTGGATATTTTGAAATTATTTTGATAATGCACTTAATATCAATACAATTTAGTTAATTAGATACTTAAAATTTCACATTGATGCATGCATATACTTATAATTAAGTTATTCATCTCACAAGAAATAATCCATTTGCGCATGCAAAATGCCTACGGGAAATAAAATTGAAAGAGGAATGTGATTTTTGCATACATACATAGTATTACATACATATGAAAGGTGTATGAGCTGGGTTCTGAGGCAAGTCAAGATTTTTTCTGCCCACATGAATATGGATGGTAGATGTTATATATTATATATTCAACACTTTGTAGTATATGAATATACATACATACATACATATGTACATATATAATATAATAATTTAAAAAGTACAATATATTGCTGAATAATAAACCTTGATGTAAATGAATGGTTTACAAAGCTATTTTTTGTGTTATGATATTTGAATAATTTTGATAATAGACCCAAATTCAATACAATTTAGTCAATTAGATACTTAAAATTTCATATTCATGCATGCAAATACTTAGAATTATTATTATTATTATTTATTAGAGCAATATGAAATATAACAGTAATTGATAGAGCACACTAGCTACTTAGGCCTACGGTGCTATTGCGTTACTTAGAATTAATTTATTCATCTCACAAGAAATAATCCATTTGCGCATGCAAAATGCCGACGGCAAATAAGCATGAAAGAAAAATGTACAAGTCTGCTGTTATTTTCTTTTCCCTAACACCAAATCATGGCATTTTACCCGCGTTTTGATGTGATTTGACGTTTAACCTGCCCATTCGTTCCTGAGCTCGTTCTACGTTCTCTGCTCTTACTACAGCTTTGACTGAAAACCAACAGAAGGTGATTTCCTAGAAAGCAATGCGTCATTCAACGTAACAGCCAGGGCTGTATACTAAGCACCCGCTAGCAATATGCGAATCAAACAGCGGTCAGGCCATTTATTCTCGGCCTAAAGGCCAAGTATACCACCGGCACCCTCTATAGCCAAGATATTTAGAAGCCGCCTATGCTATCGCAAGCAGAATAATCCATGATAAGGTGAACTCACAATTCGATGCAGCACCAACAAACTTCTATATACAGCACCAACTAACTACTATATATGTAAGTATATACAAAATGTCATATTGATAAGCCTTTCCTAATTAAGCCTGCAAAAGTAAAAACTTTTCACAGTCACTCAATAAAAAAGTCAAAAAAAAAAAGAACATAGAATTGTTAGAAGATATTCTCACATTTCATGAAAAGGATACATCCGACATTCGTGTTGACGAGTCATATTTTATGAGGTGTCCTGAAAAAACAAAATAAACAGAATTTGTTTTTGTTGTGCTTTTTAATATTTGAAACTGTTCAGCGCCGTCGCGGGTAAATAATCATGGCCGCTACAGCTGCGCCTATGAATGCATTTTGTTCCTGTAGTCGCTAGGCTTAGAATTTTAGTTTTGGAAACATAGGCATGTGAGGCATCAAGTGAGTGTGTGCGGTTATATTTACATACATATGTATATACGAATATGCATTGTTTTGCTTAGAATAGAAACATCTACGTACATACATACATTGTTCCAACATATACCCTACAAGACAGCTGACTATCATATTAGCACTCATATTATCATCATCACAATCATCATCCAACTACACATTTTTGTTCTAGCCATGGGAAAGTTCTGATAGTTTCCCCTTGTCGGTGTAATATTCTATCTCTCTTTCACCAATAGAAATTTCTTATAACTGAAAAATATATCTGCTTTGCTCTAAACTACTCATTTTCGTCATCAAAAAGTAATCAGCACAAACTCCTCAATAACTCCTCACTAAAAAGTAATCAGGCTGGTGAGTTTCGTTAAATTGTTTTATTTAGAAATTATAAAATTTATATTTTTCATTGAGATTCGAACTCACGAATTTTCAATATCCTTTTGTTTACATTAAAAAACTTGTACACACCAATTCGGTGTTTCATCCACTGAGATTCGAACTCTCGAATTTTCAAGCCTTAGCCAAGCACGTACTCGCTCGGTTATAACAACTTTACAACAAGCACAGCTAAATTTCACACTAGAACCTTTTTCAGAGCAACACATTATTTCTTTAAAATAAATCAACACTGATGACAAAAGCTCCTCATTTTCGTTAAAAAGTAATTAGACTGCGGAGTTTACTTAAAATGTTTTATTTAGAAATTATAAAATTTATATTATTGTGTTTTCATTGAGATTCGAACTCACGAATTTTCAATATTTTTTTGTTTTCATTAAAAAAAAGTTTTTGCACCAATTCGGTGTTTCGTCCACAAAGATTCGAACTCACAAATTCTCAAGCCTTAGCCAAGCATCTACTCGCTCGGCTATAGCAAGTATGAAACAAAGACAGCTAAATCTCACACTAGAACTGTTTTCAGAGCAGCCACATTATTTCGTTAAAATTAATCAACACTGATGCCTTGGCGTTTAAAGTACAGTAGATATATTTTTCACTTATATAAAATTGCTATTAGTAAAAGAGAGATAGAAGTCACACCGAACAGGGGAAAATACAGGTATCCCTCGTATAACGCGATAGTTACGTTCCAGAAGAATTGCGCGTTATGTAATTCCGCGTTATCTAAAACATAGTTTTCATATAAATTTGGGAATTATGTTCCAATAGTTTTTTTTTTTAAATAAAATACATACAAAATAACAGATGCACATATATTTCAACTCAATACTAAAGTTCAGATTTTGTTATACAATTAAAAACACAAGATATGAATAATAATACATTTTTACATACAGTGGCTCAATAAAGAACTCGGACAAACCTTAGTTAAAACTTTGTATAAAAAACACTGCTAAAATAAATTCAATTTGAAACAATATTTTTCGATTTCTAAATGCTTCATTTATATAATTTAAGAAATAACAAAAACATAAGATAAGTCGTGTGCACTTCTTTTACAATAACAAAAAACTTTCAAAATGAGGAGAATTCACGCCAAAAAAGAACTCGGACATGGAAATTAATTTTACTTTAAAAGCCAATAAAAATAAAAAATAATATTTTGTAGGAAACCCTTTGTATTTAATAACAGCATTTAGTCGTTTCGGCATTGACTCCACCAAATTTCTGCAAACGGAAGGATAAATTTTAGGCCATTCGTCCTTAAGAGCAGCTTCGAGGTCCTTTTTGTCTGAAATTTTGTGATTTTTGAGTTTATTCTCCAAATGCGCCCATAAATGCTCAATGACGTTTATATCAGGGGACTGTGGTGGAGTTTCGAGCACTTTCGGGCAGTTATACATCAACCACAAGCGAACTTCAAGCGCCTTATGCTTGGGTCATTGTCTTGGTAAAAATAAAATTGTTCCTTTATACCCAATTTTTCAGCACTTTGAATTAAATTTCTTTTTAAAATTGAAAGATATTGCTTGTGATCCATTATGCCATCAACAAAGAAAAGATTTCCGGGTCCGGAGGCGAACATACATCCCCAAACCATCACTGAACAGCCACCGTGTTTAACAGTGGCACGCAGGTTTTTTCTTTCAGCTCCTCATTTGGCTTCCTCCATACATACGACTGCCCATTTGATCTGAATATGTTGCATTTGCTTTCGTCGCAAAATATCACATCTTTCCAGAATTCGATGTCCTTATTTTTATAGGTTTTTGCAGAATTAATTCGTTTGTTTTTATTTTCCTTACTAATGTAGGGGTTTTTTCTTGCGACTCTGCCATTGAGGTAGTTTTTTCTTAGAACTAATCGCAAAGTTTCTGGATTGCAGTCAATTTCAAGATGTTCTTTAACTTGTGTTGTAAGTTTTGGAGTACTTAAATGAGGATTTGCTCTGACTTGATTTACTATCCACAGCCCGTTAGCGTCCGTAAAAAGCTTTGGCCGTCCTGATTTCACTTTGTTTTCTACAGATTTTGTTTCTTTAAAGCGTTTTATGGTGTCACATGCAGTTGATCGCGGTCGATTTACAAGTTTGCCGATTTCACGCATGGTTTTTCCATTTTTATGTTGCTCAATAATTATTTTTCGCACTTCCACCGAAGTTTGGCCACGTTGTCGACTCATTTTACAAAAAAGAAAAAAGAAAATGCGTACTTGACACAATTTTATTGACACAATTTACTTCCAAAATTGTCGATCGTTCCTCAATTAACTATATATAATTTAAAAAATGGGATTCCCCCATTTAAACTGTCAGAAATTACGAAGTGATGCCAGATGTCCGAGTTCTTTTTTGGCGTGAATTCTCCTCATTTTGAAAGTTTTTTGTTATTGTAAAAGAAGTGCACACGACTTATCTTATGTTTTTGTTATTTCTTAAATTATATAAATAAAACATTTAGAAATCGAAAAATATTGTTTCAAATTGCCTTTATTTTAGCAGTGTTTTTTATACAAAGTTTTAACTAAAGTTTGTCCGAGTTCTTTATTGAGCCACTGTACATATTTCAAAATTAAAAAAAAAAAATTTAAATAATTATGTGCACATTAAAAAATTTAAAAACAAACTAAAACAAATTAAAGGTTTATTAAAAACTGTATTGTTATTCTTCAAACTTCATATTGTAATTAATCTGTTTCACTGTCTTCAAAGATCTTTGCCCGTGGGCGTTTTGGGGGAGCAATAGCTTCATCAGAAGATATTTCTTCAACATAGTTTTCGCTATTGGATAAGAAACTAGTTGTGGGACCTTGTAGTTCTTCTACTGGTTTTATAATTGCAAAATCTGTTATCAGTTTTTGGTGGGTGGTTTTTTTAAGCTCCTTTTCAATTTCGTAATAAGGTGCTAGATTAATATCTATTTCCATTATTATTTTGCTGGATCTCTCCAGCGAAGGATCATTAATTGTAAAGAAAGATTTCATTTTCTCAACCAAACTTAAACCCTCTCGTATGCGCTTCAGAGTGAAACTGGGAATTGATTCACAGATATCTTCTACCGAAGTGACGTCATCTTGTGCGAGATTTGAGACGGATGGAGATTCAGTTGTTAATTGAATTAGGTCTGTTTCGGTGAGGTCTGTACCCTCATTCATAATTTCATAAATGTCATCTTCGTTCATATCGTCAAAGCCTTCTCCACTGAAACGTTGACTATCGTTAATATACGGCTCACTTCCACATGTAATGGAGGCACAGCATTATTTTTTGCAACAATCTCCGACCATATGTTTTTCCATGAGCCATTTAGCGTGGACTGCTTTAATTCTTTAAGAGATTTTTCTACAATTGTAATGCAGTTTAAAATTGAAAATTTTTTCCATAGTTCTGTAACTGTCATGTTAGGATTTGAATCCATTTTATCAAGAATAAGTTGGAATGTTTGCCGAATATGAAATGCTTTGAACGTTGATATTATACTTTGGTCTAACGGTTGAATGATAGACGTGGTATTAGGTGGTAGGAACACTATTTCTACATTGGGATGGTTTAAGTCTTTTGGATGTCCAGGGGCATTATCAAGTATTAAAAGCACTTTGAAATCGATGTTCTTAATCTTCAAATAAGTTTCAACCTCAGGTACAAAGCAATTTAAAAACCAATCTCGAAAAATACTGCTTGTAACCCAAGCCTTGCTCTTTGCCCGCCAATAAACAGGTAACTTGGATTTATCGACATTTTTCAACGCTCGTGGATGTAACGAGCGGTTTATAAATAAAGGTTTTGTAATGTAGTCACCAGATGCATTACTACAGAGAAGTAGAGTAATTCTGTCTTTTGCGGCCTTAAAACCCGGTGCAACTTTTTCATTTTTCGAAATGTATGTCCGACGCGGCATTTTTTTCCAATTTAGACCTGTTTCGTCCGCATTAAAAATTTGTTCTCCCTTATAACCACCTTCTTCAATGATTTTAGTAAGAGTTTTAGGGTAAACCCTCGCAGCTTCTACGTCTGCCGATCCAGTTTCACCTTGAACTTCAATATTGTGTAATCCAAAGCGAGATTTAAAGTTTTCGAACCAGCCTTTGCTAGCTAAGAATTCATACTTAGATGTTTTGGTTACTAGGACTGCATCTGAATTACTTTCTTTTAAATGTGCATAAATTTTAAGAGCTTTCGTCTTAATGGCATTTGTACTGATTGGCATTTTTTTGTAGCACAGTCTTCTATCCACAACATTAACGCTTTTTCCATTTGTTCTATTAAAAGATCGCGCACACGTGCAACTCTTTTTGTGCTTATTGATGACCTAGTAATAACAGAATTTCTAATTTTATTTTCATTTTGTTTAATGGTGCGTCTTGTGGATTCATTTAAACTGAGAGATTTTGCTATTAACAATGCTTTTTCACCACTCCTTAATCTATCCAGAATCTTAATTTTGTCATCCAAGGTAATAAATTTTCGCTTTAGCGTTGGTTTTTCGGCAGTTGAAATTTCACTATTCATGGCTGCAAAAATTTACATATGTACATTGTAAATAAAAAAGAAAACTACCAATAACAAAAATTTACATACATACCTATCTTAAATGTATTAAATTTACTTAAATGTATTAAATTTCTAAAAAGAAAATTTTTTTCCTTATTAAACACCTGATATCCACAAAAGTTCACACTGTACTGATAATATAATAAATATTAATGAGCAAGAAGAGTACAAATATATATGGCGTAAGCATGCCTGGTATACTCACACATGTTGTGAAGGCAAAAAAGGGTAATTCCCGGTTTACATTAAAAATACATTACATATTATAAATATGTGGTACGCAAATTAGTGTTACCAGATTTTATAATTATGTATTTTCCCCTTCGCGTTATATAAGCCTAAATTTCGCGTTGTACTGAAACCTAATTTTTCCAAATCGCGTTATATCGAAACCGCGTTGTATAAGACCGCGTTATACAAGGTATACCTGTAATATCAAATGAAATATTTGATTTCCCCATTAAAAAATGTTGTATATGCTATTCTGATAATGAGCATGTATTAGAGACTAATAAAATACTTGTAAATGTGATGGAATTTTTGTCAAAAGTGCTCAGCACTGTCTTGTAGGGTATACTCATACATATAGTATATGCACACATACAAATGTATATGTAAATGCATACCGTTTAGATGAGTTTTTTTGCATATATTAGGAATATGTTTGTCTATTTGCTGTTGAATTTTTTATATGTATGTAGATATGCATATGAGCTGTGTTATGAGACAGGTCAAGATTTTTTTCTGCCCACATAAATAAGGATGGTAGATGGCTATAAGATTTAATAAGTATTTAAAGAGTACAACATATATTTGAAAACTACCCCTTGATGTAAATTAATGGTTTACAAAGTTAATTTTTTATGTGGATATTTTGAAATAATTTTGATAATACACTTAATATAGGTAAATACAATTTAATTTATTAGATACTTAAAATTTCACATTCATGCATGCATATACTTAGAATTAATGTATTCATCTCACAAGAAATAATCAATTTGCGCATGCAAAATGCCGACGGCAAATCAGCATGAAAGAAAAATGTACAAGTCTGTTGTTATTTTATTTTGCCTACCACCAAATCATGGCATTTTACATTTCAATGCAAACGCTATATTTAATTCTGTTGACTACGCTCCGCTATGTTAAATCTCTTCTGTTAACTTTTCCAAGGCCGTGGTGAAATAATAAAAATTTCTTGCCCGCGTTTTGTTAGCATTTGACATTTACGTTCTCTGCTGTTGGCGAAAATCGAAACCACATGTGAATGCCACTAAACTAATTTGTGTAAATATATGTAAATATTATACCTAGAATATCCCACCACCGGTTCGTGGAAATACCGAAGAATAAAGAAAACGAACACTTAAAAATGAAATAAAAAATTTATATTCGATTGGTAAACGAGATAACTGCAGTAAAAAGTGAAAACGAAAAATTAAAATAATCCAAAAAATCTAAAGAAAAAAAAACATGTACGAGTATATGAAACCGACCAGGACGAGCTTGCCAAAGACGTTTCCACGACAGTCGGTTCTTACGTTACGTTAGTCGGCTCTTACGTCTACACTCATGTGATTAAGAACCAATTTTAAATGTTATGAAAAATCAAGATCTAAATGCAAAAAAAAAAAAAAAAAACGAACGGAAAAACTCACCAACTGACCTACCAAATTTTAACTAACTTCTACTAAAGCAATAACCTATGCACAACTAGTGAAAACACCCAGTCAAAATGTAACCACCGAAAAGTCAGAAGTACTGTCATTGATCTTATCAAAACTAAAAAACAGAAAGAGGTCTTAACAACCTTTGAACTGCGCTTGGGCGCCCTGGAGCACAACATGCAGTTTTTAGATTATGACTAAATACCTTAAAATTACTAGGTTGTTCAATAAGTTTTGCGGTTTTTTTAGTTTTTGTTGCGTTGGTGCACTTTTGATAAGTGAAGTTCATTTCAATCTGTCAAATTTTTATTTGCTTACAAACCATTTGTATAGACTTATTTTTTTATTTTTTTTTATATCCCCTTTATTTATTACAGTCTGTTATATATTAACAAGATAGGAGTAATAATTGTTTTGTATATAGTCACCTTATTATAAAATGATAGTTTTGATGCTCGTCTGATTAGACAACTTAATTGCCGGTACTTATTCTTGATTTGATTTCTTTTGTTAATGATATGCTGTTTCCATGTTAGTTTTTCGTCAATAGTTATTCCAAGATATTTTGCTGCTGGGCAGATTTTTATTTTGTTGTTTTTTAAATTAAGATTATATTTTGATGTCTTTTTGTTTGTTTATATAACTTGTATAGTTTCGTCTTTATTAACTTCTATACCCCATTTGCCAAACCAGTTTACTGTATTGTTTATTCATTTTTGAAGTGTAAATGTCGCCAGTTTTTCGTCATTGTTTGATGCCATTAATACAGTATACCCGCGAACGTTGCATCATTGCATTATCTGTTGTCGGAGTTGGCACATCTGCGGTGTATATCTATACTAATATTATAAAGAGGAAAACTTTGTTTAATTGTTTGTTTGTTTGTAACGAATAGGCTCAAAAACTACTGGACCGATTTTAAAAATTCTTTCACCATTCGAAAACTACATTATCCAGGAGTAACATGGATTACATTTTATTTTGGAAAAAAATAGGGTTCCGTAAGATATTTGGATTTTTCGGACACAAACTGAAAAAAATCTTATATATAAAATAAAGTCAACTTTTTGTGTGTGTTCGCTAACCGGCCGTGTCTGCACCGAATTAAACCAAACTTACACACATAGTTAAGAAGGTATTGAAGATGGTTTCCGTATAGTTTGGATACCTATTGGTGGATAGGGCTCGAGATATAGGTCAAAACGTGGACCCGGGTAACCTTCGGATGTGTATGTACAATATGGGTATCAAATGGAAGCTGTTGATAAGTGCTTTAATATGGGGTAATTTTCATACCTATTAATGACTAGGGTCTCGAAATATATGCCAAAACGTGGACCCGCCGTGTCTTTGAACCGAATTAAACCAAACTTACACACATTGTTAAGTAGGTATTGAAGATGATTTCCGTATAGTTTGAATACCTATTGGTAGATAGGGCTCGAGATATAGGTCAAAACGTGGACCCGGGTAACCTTCGGACGTGTATGTACAATATGGGTATCAAATGGAAGCTGTTGGTGAATGCTTTAGTTCAGAGTATTTCCATCCGCTCCGTGACTAGGGTCTCGAGATGGAGACCAAAACGTGGACCCTAGAATGTGTATGTACAATATGGGTATCAAATGGAAGCTGTTGGTGAATGCTTTAGTACAGAGTATTTTTCATGCCGCTCCGTGACTGGGGTCTCGAGATATAGGTCAAAACGTGGACCCGGGTAACCTTCGGATGTGTATGTACAATATGGGTATCAAATGGAAGCTGTTGATGAATGCTTTAGTTCAGAGTATTTCCATCCGCTCCGTGACTAGGGTCTCGAGATAGAGACCAAAACGTGGACCCTAGAATGTGTTTGTACAATATGGGTATCAAATGGAAGCTGTTGATAAGTGCTTCAATACGGGGTAATTTTCATACCTATTGATGACGAGGGTCTCGAGATATAGGTCAAAACGTGGACCCGGGTAACCTTCGGACGTGTATGTACAATATGGGTATCAAATGGAAGCTGTTGATAAGTGCTTTAATACGGGGTAATTTTCATACCTATTGATGACTAGGGTCTCGAAATATATGCCAAAACGCGGACCCGCCATGTCTTTGCACCGAATTAAACCAAACTTACACACATTGTTAAGGAGGCATTGAATATGGTTTTCGTATAGTTTGGATACCTATTGGTGGATAAGGCTCGAGATACAGGTCAAAACGTGGACCCGGGTAACCTTCGGATGTGTATGTACAATATGGGTATCAAATGGAAGCTGTGGTGAATGCTTTTGTTCAGAGTATTTTTCATGCCGCTCCGTGACTAGGGTCTCGAGATAGAGACCAAAACGTGGAGCCTAGAATGTGTTTGTACAATATGGATATCAAATTGAAGCTGTTGGTGAATGCCTTAGTACAGAGTATTTTTCATGCCGCTACGTGACTGGGGTCTCGAGATATAGGTCAAAACGTGGACCCGGGTAACCTTTGGTTGTGTATGTACAATATGGGTATCAAATGAAAGCTGTTGATAAGTGCTTTAATACGGGGTAATTTTCATACCTATTGATGACTAGGGTCTCGAAATATATGCCAAAACGTGGACCCGCCATGTCTTTGCACCGAATTAAACCAAACTTACACACATTGTTAAGGAGGCATTGAATATGGTTTTCGTATAGTTTGGATACCTATTGGTGGATAAGGCTCGAGATACAGGTCAAAACGTGGACCCGGGTAACCTTCGGATGTGTATGTACAATATGGGTATCAAATGGAAGCTGTTGGTGAATGCTTTAGTTCAGAGTATTTTTCATGCCGCTCCGTGACTAGGGTCTCGAGATAGAGACCAAAACGTGGACCCTTGAATGTGTATGTACAATATGGGTATCAAATGGAAGCTGTTGGCGAATGCTTTAGTACAGAGTATTTTTCATGCCGCTCCGTGACTAGGGTCTCGAGATAGAGACCAAAACGTGGACCCTAGAATGTGTTTGTACAATACGGATATCAAATGAAAGCTGTTGATAAGTGCTTTAATACGGGGTAATTTTCATACCTATTGATGACTAGGGCCTCGAGATATAGGTCAAAACGTGGACCCGGGTAACCTTCGGACGTGTATGTACAATATCGGTATCAAATGGAAGCTGTTGATAAGTGCTTTAGTACGGGGTAATTTTCATACCTATTGATGACTAGGGTCTGTAAATATATGCCAAAACGTGGACCCGCCGTGGTTTTGCACCGAATTAAACCAAACTTACACACATTGTTAAGGAGGCATTGAAGATGGTTTTCGTATAGTTTGGATACCTATTGGTAGATAGGGTCTCGAGATATAGGTCAAAACGTGGACCCGGGTAACCTTCGGATGTGTATGTACAATATGGGTATCAAATGGAAGCTGTTGGTGAATGCTTTAGTTCGGAGTATTTCCATCCGCTCCGTGACTAGGGTCTCGAGATAGAGACCAAAACGTGGACCCTAGAATGTGTTTGTACAATATGGATATCAAATTGAAGCTGTTGGTGAATGCTTTAGTACAGAGTATTTTTCATGCCGCTCCGTGACTGGGGTCTCGAGATATAGGTCAAAACGTGGACCCGGGTAACCTTTGGTTGTGTATGTACAATATGGGTATCAAATGAAAGCTGTTGATAAGTGCTTTAATATGGGGTAATTTTCATACCTATTGATGACTAGGGTCTCGAAATATATGCCAAAACGTGGACCCGCCGTGTCTTTGAACCGAATTAAACCAAACTTACACACATTGTTAAGTAGGTATTGAAGATGATTTCCGTATAGTTTGAATACCTATTGGTAGATAGGGCTCGAGATATAGGTCAAAACGTGGACCCGGGTAACCTTCGGACGTGTATGTACAATATGGGTATCAAATGGAAGCTGTGGTGAATGCTTTTGTTCAGAGTATTTTTCATGCCGCTCCGTGACTAGGGTCTCGAGATAGAGACCAAAACGTGGACCCTAGAATGTGTTTGTACAATATGGATATCAAATTGAAGCTGTTGGTGAATACTTTAGTAGAGAGTATTTTTCATGCCGCTCCGTGACTGGGGTCTCGAGATATAGGTCAAAACGTGGACCCGGGTAACCTTTGGTTGTGTATGTACAATATGGGTATCAAATGAGAGCTGTTGATAAGTGCTTTAATACGGGGTAATTTTCATACCTATTGATGACTAGGGTCTCGAAATATATGCCAAAACGTGGACCCGCCGTGTCTTTGCACCGAATTAAACCAAACTTACACACATTGTTAAGGAGGTATTGAAGATGGTTTCCGTATAGTTTGGATACCTATTGGTAGAAATAGTCTCGAGATATAGGTCAAAACGTGGACCCGGGTAACCTTCGGATGTGTATGTCCAATATGGGTATCAAATGGAAGCTGTTGGTGAATGCCTTAGTACAGAGTATTTTCCATGCCGCTACGTGACTGGGGTCTCGAGATATAGGTCAAAACGTGGACCCGGGTAACCTTTGATTGTGTATGTACAATATGGGTATCAAATGAAAGCTGTTGATAAGTGCTTTAATACGGGGTAATTTTCATACCTATTGATGACTAGGGTCTCGAAATATATGCCAAAACGTGGACCCGCCGTGTCTTTGCACCGAATTAAACCAAACTTATGCACATTGTTAAGTAAGTATTGAAAATGGGTTTCGTAAAGTTTGGTTGTAATTCGGAGCAGTGGCAACGGGTACAGCCTTCTTTTGAGCCAGCCATAATGTCGCTTACTTTTTTAACGCTTGGGGCGGAACTGAACTGTCAAATTGACAGTGTGAGTTACAATGTGTCAATATTTCTTTCTGATTTGGATGCCATAAGGAAAAAACGTAAGTGCAACATGTAAAAATTGTTTGTGAATTTTTTTGGAGTGGATTTTGGAACAGTGAATAATTTCTTACGAAATTTGAGAATTTAATGTGAAATCCGAATGAAATTATGTGTTCGTGGAAAAAACAATTTTTTTGGTTTTTTTTTTGAAAAATATAAATGGGTAATGGTTAAAAAAGCTCCAATGCTTAATAAAACATATAAATTGAAACGAAAAATTTAAGGATGATCAGGAAAAAAGACGATTGTTTATTCATATGCGTTGATTTGAAATTTAAAAACAATCTTCTTTTTTCCTGATTTTCAATTTATATTTTATATTTACTCAAAAACAAATAGAAAAACAAAAAATATTGCTTATGCCAAAGCGCTTGAATAAAGAATAAAGAAATAAATAATATGAAAACCATATATTTTCTGTTCTAAACCATATCTATTCTATTTTAGTGTGCCCAGCGAAGGGGGCCGGGTTTGCTAGTTAGATATAAAAGAGGACCTAATACACTGCCTTGCAGTACTTCAGCTGTCATTGGTAGGATATCGTAATATTCGTCTTCATATCTTATATAAAATTTTCGATCAGTTATGTAGCTCTTCAAAAGTTCAAAGTAGTTTTGTGGAAAGATTCGTTTGAGCTTATGCAAAAGTCCTTTATGCCAAACTTTATCAAAGGCTTTTGCAATGTCCAGGTATACAGCTACACAATATTTTTTGTCATTCATATCGTTAAGTATATTGTTAGCAACCCTGTGGATTTGTTGGACTGTTGAGTGTTACCGTCTAAATCCGAATTGATGGCTTGGTATCACTTTTTTTGCTGTCAAAATTGGTTCTAGTCGGTCGAACAATATTTTTTCAAACACTTTTGAAAGTATTGGCAATAAGTTGATGGGTCGATATGAGGCAGTTTTGGGTATGGCGGTAATTTGAGCAATTTTCGATAGTCGTGAGAAGTATTTAATCTCTAACATGCAATTAAATATATTTCTTATGAGTTGCAATGCTATTTCAGGCAACTCTTTTAAAATTTTTTCTTTTATTAGATCATATCCTGGAGCTTTTTTATCGTTTAGCTGTCTTATTAGATTTTTAATTTCGCTTATGGTGGTCTTTCTTGTTTTGATTTGCGGAACGTTTATTATGTTATCAGATTTAATGTTAATGTGTTGATTATCCATTTCGCTTGTAAATATGTATCGACTTATCACAGTATTCTCTATAATGGAAAAAATCAAGTATCGTGCCGTGATTGAATTTGTATTTTTGGAAGGTTGTAAAGGAAAGAAAATGTATGAATGAATGTTGATTGTGTATAAGGACTTTTCGCCATCAATTAGTACAGTAGATAGATGGGTTACTGAATTTAAACGTGGTTGTACAAGCCTTGAAGACGATCTACGTCAAGGACGTTTAAAACAGCAATAACACCGAGACCGTAGAAAAAATACAGGCAACTCATTGAACAGTGTAAGCAATATTTTGATTGAAGTATTGGGTTTCAAAAGCTGTGTGCACAATGGGTGCCGCGCTCGCTAACAATTAAAAAAACAACACATTCGAATGCTACTTTCTAAGCAACATTTAGAGCGTTTTCGAAAGGATAAAGTGGCTTTTGTGCAACGGTTCATCACTATGGGTGAAACTTGGGTCTGTCACTGTCAAGCCAGATTCTGGCAAACGTTGTAATAAAATTAAGTGAAATAAAATTGAAATTGAATTTAATAAATTAAAATTAATATTAAGTAACTAATAGAAATATTGTTTGCACCGTTAAATAATTGAAATTAAATAAATAAATATCTAAATATATTATCATACTTAAGCTTAATATTAAGCTTTATACATACATACAGGGTGCGCAATCTTTTATGTCGGTATGAAAATATTGAATAACTTTGAAAAAAAAACTGATTTCTATAAGTGAAGTATTTTTATTTGGTTTAATTATTTACAATTTATTAAAACTATTTCACTATTTTTTGAATTCAATGTCAAGCAAGTTGCCACCTTTATTTGCACTCACAAACTGCGATCTTTTTTCTGCGTTTGTCATCCCCTTGTCAAGCATTTCGGGTTTTATAGCGTCGATTACGGCACGAATGTTGGCCTTAAGCTGGTCAATAGACTGCGGCTTGTTGGCGTAAACCTTAATTTTCAGACAACCCGACAAAACGAACTCCGGGGGGCTAAGTCAGGTGATCTGGGGGGCCAGTCGATGTCGCCTCTTTTTGAAACTAGACGTCCGAGGAATTCAATTGTTGCATTCGCAGTGTGGCATGGCGCACCGCCTTGTTGAAACCATTAACCGTCTAAACTTTTCTCACGCATTTGCGGGCAGACATAATGAGCCAACATCCATCGATATCGGTTTCCATTGACCGTTTCGTTTTCTCGGTAAAAATATGGCCCAATGATGGTTTTGGCGCAAATGCCGGCCCAAACCGTTCCTTTCAGGTCATGCAATGGCATTTCATGGATCTCGTGTCGATTCTCAGTTCCCCAAATGCGACAATTGTCACGCTGCCAGAGAGGTTAAAATGTGCCTCGTCAGTCATTAAAATTTGCTTCCAAAAATTGGGTTCAGTGTCAACCATTCGAGCAACTGTTTGGCCATATTCCAAGCGACGTGAATAGTCTATCGGCAATATTCTTTGTGTCAATTGCACTTTATACGGAAACAAATTTAAATCGTCCTTAAAAATGCGCCGCATTGTGGTTTCACTGACGCCAAAATGCTGAGCGCGACGACGATACGACACTATTGGTTCCTGGGCAACGCTCTCCCTTACTACTTCAACAAGTTCATTGGAACGTCTTGGTCGTTGATAAACGGCATGTTGACGATCTCCTACTGTCCCGTGCTCAAAAAAATTCGACACCAAACGACGAATAGCATTGTCAGACGTTGCCTGTTTGCCGCGATACTTCTTGCAATATGCGCGTTGAGTTAGAACAATAGAACGACTATTTTCGATGTATAGCGTCACTATTTCAGCCCGATGTCTCGGTGTAAAGCGATCCATGGTTAAATTGTACTGAATTGACGTATCGAAATCATGTATAATATGTTGAAGTCGATCGGTTGCTAAATGACAAAGTTATTCAGCGTTAACACACCAACATAAAAGATGGTGCACCCTGTGTACATATATTTCTCGCTTTCCTTACTTTCGCTATTTACTTTCGGTCATTGACTTTATTTTTACAGTTATACTTTCCGTTCTTCTTATTTCTATTACCTACCTATTTACCCACCTATACTCTCTATAACTCCCCACTTACTGTTCTTTCGTTTCTGCTATTCCTTTCAGAAATGAATCAAGAGACAACTTTTGAATTGTTTATCGGATGTGTGCGATGTTTTAACTATAAATTCGCACCAGGCAATATTAATTTAATTTCGCGCTTCCCTAATTAAAGTTTTAAAAACAATAATAATCTCTTCACGGACCAATGAAGGTTTTCATGGGGCCCGAGCAGGGACGCGTTTGCCGCCAAATAATTTGCCAGCACTATTTTTCGATTTCTTTTCGGGATTTTTACAAAAACAAAAAAAAAAAACAAATTGCAGTTGTTTAATTTAGCCGTAATATTTTCAATATATTAAAAAAAAACTATATATATATTTTTCCTTGACTCACAGTGCGACCGATTCCCGAAAAGCTGGCCAAAACTCAAAAAATTAAGTAATTGATTCAAAATTTCTTACTCGGGGGTTGTCGGGGTCGCTGATTACGAATTTGATCTTAAAATTTTGAAAATCCACCCCCTTCCACCCCTATTGGCCACCCCCTCACGTGAAATAGCGTATATTCTAGAACATAATCAAGATGCATGTTAATTTATATGTTTTCGGGGTCGCTGATTACGAATTTGATCTTAAAATTTTGAAAATCCACCCCCTTTCCACCCCTATTGGTCACCCCCTCACGTGAAATAGCGTATATTCTAGAACATAATCAAGATGCATGTTAATTTTTGTTTTCAGGGTCGCTGATTACGAATTTGATCTTAAAATTTTGAAAATCCACCCCCTTCCACCCCTATTGGCCACCCCCTCACGTGAAATAGCGTATATTCAAGAACATAATCAAGATGCATGTAAATTTATATGTTTTCGGGGTCGCAAGGTAGCAAGTGGTTTATTCAGTAACCATTACTTTTCTGAGTAACCTTTAATAGGTTTCAAAGCAGCATATGACGGCGTTGTATTACTATACAGTTTGAAAACTAAAATTTTATTAAAAAAATTGCAAAAAATGTATCTACGTATTGCTGCAGCTAAAAATTTTGTGTCGAGGTATTGATATGTACTAAAGATATCTCGTATTTTACTAACCTTCCGAAGATGATTCCATTTGGTTTTGTTCAATTTACTCCATTACAAAATCTTTCAAATGTGTACAACTTTCACTATTCATCGACAGTAATACGATGCTCAAACGAAGGCCACGTTGCGACTGAAAATACAGAGGATACTTAGGGTACAGGACGTTGCTATGAACGGTTTTCACTACTCAAGGCATTACTGTAGCCAACCTAAAGACAAAAAAACTCTATCTAGAAACTTTTTTTCGACTTTTGGCCAGCTTTTTGGGAATCGGCCGCACTGTGTGACTTCCAGAACCGTTTTTATTTTACAAAAGCCACAGGCAAGTATGCTACAAATATTAGCTCCAGTGGCCAAGTGTCAATTTGTAATCCGAAAATTCTGGGAATTGGAACAAATACCTTCACAAGAAAATTCTACATAGTTGACTCCAGAGCAGGCTATATGTGGGACATTTTTTTCGAAAATCACACAGCGATTACCATGTGGAAGGCTTCAAGTCAGACTGCCTTTCAAAACCGACCATAAATTACTCGGTCAATCGTATGAAGCCGCAGCTCAGCGGTTACTGACTGTACCAAAACAATGGGAAACCACTGGCAGCCGAAATATGACATTTTTCGCTTCTTTCTGGAGAATAATTTTAGCGAGCTGCGAGCACCTAAACGTAATATTTTATCGGTTTATCAAAGCTAAAATCCTATTACAAGAGTTTTGGATTCAAAAGCTAGACCGGGATAGATCGATTCCATTGCGGCTTGGCACTAGCTGGCGAAACTTTAAAACCAATTTGCTGCAGTTTCCATCAATTAGTATTCCTCGGTATGTAAATACGGAGTCATGTGATAGCTGACAAATTCATGGCTTTTTTGACGCTTCAATAAGAGTGTATGGCTACTGCGTATATATACGTAGCCAATTTGCTAATGGTACGAAATGCACGCTGCTTACTTCAAAGTCTAGAGTGGCTCCGCTGAAGACTAAATCACTCCCGCGTTTAGAGCTTTCGGCAGCCCCTTCTTACCAACTTATGGTCAAGAATTTCCCCAATGTTGAGTCGACCAATAGAACAAACAATTTTCTGGACAGACTCCGAAATAGTTCTGCAATGGATTAAAATGCATCCATCGTCGTGGAAAACTTTCGTCCCAAATAGAGTGTCCGAAATCCAAGAGTGGACCCAGAATGTGTCGTGGTGTCATGTGTCTACAAAACAAAATCCAGCGGATCAAGTGTCTCGGGGTTGTAACGTGGAGGAATTGGGTAATTTAAGAATGGTTTATATATATATATAAAGGGTCTGCCATATAACTTTACGGAATTAAAAATGTATAAAAAAGAAACTACTCAATATTTTTCAAAACTGTTTTTTTATTTTGAAGTATAACCCTTCCGGTTAATGATAGAACACAACTGGACCAATTTGGACTTTGTGCGGCGTCATACCAAGGTCTTTACGCAAAATTCGTCTCAATGATGTCTCCGAAATGTCCAATTGTTGAGAACGAAGGTGAACTGATGTTCCTGGGGATTCACGAACACTCTCGGCCACAGCAGCAATATTTTCGGGTGTACGCACGGTTTTTGGTCGGTCACGCGTTGGTTTGTCAATAAGCCACTCAGTTTCTTTTACTTTTTTCGCAAAGTAACGCACATACGCTTCATTCGGTGCTTTTCTTCTTCCCATTGCCATACGTAATTTTCGTACACATTCTGCAACATTACCATGATTTTCAAAGTAATGTCGCAATATTTCTCAGCGTTCTTTGAGCGTATACACAACCATTTTCGTCCAGCGGAAGAATAAAACTAATTTTCTGTAAAATCAGATGACAGCTAAGTGTTACCATTCTTCAAATAATACCTAGTTTAAATCCGCAACGATAGATGGCGGGGCGGGCCCTGTATAATTGGCGCGTACACCCTTTTTTGTGTGTTTGGCCTAAGCTTCTCCTCCTATTTGTGGTGTGCGTATTGATGTTGTTCCACATATGTAGGGAGCTACAGTTTCAAGCCGATTCCAAACGTCAGATATTTTTATGAGGAGCTTTTTCGTGGCAGAAATACACTCGGAGGCTTACCATTGCCTGCCGAGTGGCGACCGCTATTAGAAAAAACTTTTCCTGCATTTTAGTCTTTCTCCGAGATTCGAACCAACGTTCTCTCTCTGAAATCCGAATGGCAGTCACGCACCAACCCATTCGGCTACGGCGGCCGCCGTGATTCACAATTCCTCCTAGAAGACCCTGCTACATGTCTACAAAATGTCAACTTCAGTCTCTCTCCAGAACAAGTATCACTCGAAAAGAAGAAGAGAAACGCAATTACGTTAACCGCAATCAATGGGCGCAATAGGCGGCCGCCGTAGCCGAATGGGTTTGCGCGTGAGTACCATTCGGAATTCACAGAGAGAATGTCGGTTCGAATCTCTCTGAAACACCAATATTAAGAAAAACATTTTTCTAACAGCGGTCGCCTCTCGGCAGGCAATGGCAAACCTCCGAGTGTATTTCTGCCATGAAAACACTCCTCATAAAAAATATCTGCCGTTCGGAGTCGGCTTGAAACTGTAGGTCCCTCCATTTGTGGAACAACACCAAGACGCACTCCATAAATAGGAGGAGGAGCTCGGCCAAACACCCATAAAGGGTGTACGCGCCAATTATTTTTTTTTAATCAATGTCATTACAAATCCACTTGTGAAAATAATTCAACGGATCTCATCTCACAAAAAAGTGCTTCGGATTTGGCTTATAAACTCAGATGGATTCGAAAAATACGAGTGCGAAAAGCAGAATCTGAAATAAAACCCACGGCAATTGAAATACAATTGAGTTTTTTTAAAATTGTCCATATGATTCCACATTTGAATTTAGCGATGAAATTAGTAAATTATCGAAGAATACCGCACTTTCCTCAAGCTTGCAGAAATTAGCTTCATTTGAACTGATTCGAGTAGGTGGTCCTTTATTAAACGCGTCAATCCCCTATGATGCTATTTAATAGGTCGTAAGGCCTGATGATGTACAATTGGGTAAGATAGATCGGCCGGAGGCAGTAAGCCCTGTTAAAAAATCTCCCGTAACCTGAGGTGTCATGCGACCCATGCCTATTGGGTAGTTTGCAGTCAGGGGGGTTTTCGACTTTATTTCTACGAAACTACCTCGATACCGGGTCCCCTCCGGGTATAATCATGACGTTGCCGTGGTATGGGGCGCTGCCATGGTCGACTATTGTTTCTCCTTCCTTTTTATGAGATCACCGCGTCTGCCACGGTGGACGGTAATCGTACGAAACAGATGGAGTCTTTTAAAAACCAAAAAATCTCTATGGAGGAAGAAAGCTATAGCTTCCTCCCTCAAATCTGGATCAAGTCAGATTTCCATCAGTACGACGGAAGCTGGGATAACCAAGCCTAGTGGAAGTGTCAGTTCATTCCAGCCCTTTACGGCTAGCCCATTTCATACGACGGAACATGGTGCTAAGGACAAACCTGGCAATAGCAGGAGTGGCAGTACAAATAATATGCCTTTGGCCAAGAAGTTTTAATTCGGCCTCTGAACCGAACCCAAAACGTCAACACCAACACGCTGCAGAAGCCCCGACACACCAAGACTTCTCCAGCTACGTATAGAGAAGCTGTCAGCAGCCAACAGTTATGGGCTGTGGTTGACAAAAGCAACCTTGACGGCACTATTTCGCTTGACAATTGGAAGAAAGTGGAAGCCAGGCTCTCAAGCGATTTCTTCCAAATTCTGAAGGAGAATCCTGGTCCAGCTCCATTCTGTCGCGATAGTGGATTGCATCAGAGCCACGTGAAGCTTGTCGCTTGTACTGATCAGAGATCAACTGATCTTTACGAAATAGCAATTTCAAGGATCGGCGAAGTATTGCCTGGGTCTAAATTTGAGGTCATTTCAAGGGATCGAGTTCCGAATTTACCAAGAACTAGGGCCTGGTTAGCGCTACTTTAGTAGTCGGCAAGGTCTCGGTGGGCGCACTGGCCTGATCTGACGGTGTGGTAAGCTGTGGGTTTTCATCCACAACATTGAAGGTCAACAATTAGGTCAGGACGCCTTATTTAAAGGGCCCGGCTGGAGCTGAGTTAGGCCTCAAAGCGGAATCTGGCTCTGGTCCTAATACAGCGACAGCGCTACGAAAGGCATCTGCTGATAGCAGTATCTCTTCCGTGTTAGATAGAGTACTTGATACTCTCACTGATGAGGAAGAGTTACTGGCATCAGATGGTAATAAAACGGTGGTGGAGATGAAGTCCAGTAACCATGATATTACGGGTTCTTCAAAATATTCTTCACCACTAAAAGGTTGCGCTCACCAACCTCTTAGTCCACCTGTCAAAAGGTGGACATCATATTGCCCTTATTCAAGAATGTGATACCCATTGGACTTGTGTGCGGACTAAGGACTCAAAAATATAAGCTGATGTATGCTCGCAACAAAGGTAATCCTAGAGCGTGCGTACTAAAAAGAAAAGGGATAAATGCTTTCATGCTCTCTAATTACAGCGACACCGATCAATTGACCATTAGGCTAGAGTCGGGAAATGAACGGATGTGGCTATCTTCCTGTTACCTCGCACATGACCATGAGGAGCTACCGATATTATTATTCAAAGATCTGGTAGCGCAGGCGCAGAAACTTGGCGCTATGCTAATTATTGGTGCGGATGTAAATACGCATCACGAGATATGGGGCAGTACTCATACTAACGCTAGAGGTGAGTTTCTCTTTGATTATCTGATAGGAACTAAACTACCGATCTGTAATAAAGGTAATAAACCTACTTTTGTCATGAGTAATAGACAGGAAATGTTAGACGCTACTTTTGCTTTTGACTCCGTTATTAACAGAATTAGGAGCTGTAAAGTTTTGGAAGAACATTCCTTCTCTGATCATAGATATAACTCGTAAGAGCTTAGTAAAAATCTACCGAAACCTAAGCCTGGTAGAAATATCAGGAAAACAGACTGGGAAAAGTATGTAGATTGTATCGGGGTTACTCTAGGAACATGTCCATATGTTGTACCACAAAGCAGAGAAGGACTAGAAAATTTGGTTGATAATATAACCTACAACATGAATGTTGCCTTAGCTGAAGCCTGTCCCATAAGAAGACTGAGGGGTATACCCAAGCCTAAGTGATGGACGGTTGAACTAAGCAAGCTTCAAAAAACAAGCAGAAGCGCTTTTATTAAGGCAAAAAAAACACGTCTCGCAGAAGATTTGAAAGGCTATAAAGATGCTCAGAGAATCTATAAAGAGGAAATCAGAAATGCCCAAAGGCAATCTTGGTTATCCTTTTGCGAAGAGGTTGAGGGGGCAACTGAGGTTTCCGAAATTCGTCAGATATTAGCTGGAAGTCCTCAAAATTGGGAACTGCTACAGAAAAGTGATGGTACATTCAATACAACAGTACACTGTCGTGAAGTAAGAATAGACGCTATATCTGAGACCGACTCTTATGGGCGATTGAAAGTCTCAAACCTTTTAAATCACTGGGTCCAGATGTTATTTATCCAGAGGAACTGCAGAAAGTTCCGAATGCAGGCACAAAAATGAGCTACGAACGAAAACATCGGCATTTTTTTAATCGCTTAAACTCATTTCACGAAACAAACGCATGTATATGAAATTCCAAAATAACTTCCTATAATATATAAATGTAATAAAACATAATTTAGATGAAGAAATTTAAACAAAGATATTGTAAGCTACATACGTTAGCATTGAAAGTTAAAAAAACCACGGACGTTATGCTCCTTACAGGCCACTCAGACACCAGCTAAAATCTAAGGACTATTTGTCCCTTTTGAATCATTTTCAAGGTTGCTTTATAATTGGTGGAAGCATACAGCATGGGGCTCAAGGCTCATTACGACCAAAGGATGAGAATTGTATAAAGCTATGCAACGACATGATAAGGTGCGTCTCTTCTTGGATACTTATTCTCTTCTAATCGTACTACACAATATGCAAGCGGGGTAATCATGCTACATACTATAATAGGATTAGGGAGGAGGTTAGTAAGGGTTCATAAGGGGTTGATAACTTACATGTTTCGCCAAAGTGCTCCTTTCCGCATAACTATAGAATCGTTTACCTAGAAAGGCAAATTAGACAATATTCTCTAAGCTTATGGCTATGTTAGATCGCCCTGAAGAGGAGGAAATAACTAACGTCTCCAGCTTAGAAAATAACGGCAATTCGTTGACATCTGCAACAGATGAGGCTTTCGTAAATCTTGTCCAGTAAGTAGGCCTCCAAAAAAACAAAGAAAGTCATGGTGGACTAAGGTAACCTGGGTGGTAAACTCCCACCAACCATGCAAGTCAGGAAGACCGGATGGAATTATACAGCAGTCAATAGAACGATAATTATATGGTTAGTTAAGAGCTTAAGGGAATCCTTATATTCAGTATATATCCTAATTCATGAAGAAAAGTCAGGGTAGTCTTTATTCCCAAGGAGGGAAGCCGGGCCATTTCAGACCAATTAGTCCCTCTTCGTTTTTACTCATAACATTAGAAAAACTTATTGATCTTTACATCAAGGGCACTCCTAATACCGAGAACATCAGCAATGCACAACATGCTTGCCAGAAGAGTAAGTCTGAGGAAACAACATTGCACGAAGTTGTTGGAACAATAGAGAACTGTCTTAAAAATAAGGAATTCTCTATGTCGGCTTTTCTGGATATCAAAGGAGCGTTCAACAATGTTAATGTGAAATCGTTCAATTCAGCGTTGACGAACATAGGTACGAACGGAACGATTATTCAATGGATAGACACTTTGCTACTCATATATAACAGAGTAAACATTCCCATCTCAGATATCACTTGCCTAAAAAAAACAATTATCAGAGAAACCCCACAGGGAGGCGGGGTTATCTCGTCGTTGCTGTGAACTCAGTCTTAAATGAATTGCTTATTACCATGAGCAAACAAAGTATCACGATAGTTGCTTATGCGGACGATGTACTCAGCCTGATGACAGGGAAGTTTCTCTCGACTATCATCAGCCTCACCTTATCGAACGAAGCCAAGTATCTTGGCGTTGTTCTGGACTCAAGGCTATTTTGGGAAAGGAACACGAATGCAAGGGTGAAGAAAGTTTGTAATGCCCACTTTATCTGTAAGAGGATATTTGGCAAAAACCGGAATCTGAAACGGTATATAGACCACTGGATGTACAATACGATCATCAGACCCATTTTAATCTCATAAAAGTCCAACTATTAGCTTGTGTAGGAATAACTGGTACGCTCTGATCGACGCCTCAGGCGGCGCTGGAAGTGATCCCATATATTCCACCCATTTATATATATGTTAAAGGTATAGCGGCCAAATCTCTTTTCAAGATTAAAGTAGCCGGCAGGTTATGCATTGGATAGGGAGGATACTCAGAACAATTATCTTTGAATTGCTCTCTTAGTCTCCCAGACGGGGTAGCGTCTTCCTAGCTGAGACGTTATAGTCAAAGCAGCAAATACGACAAGACTAATGGACTTACCTCCAGCAAACCTTACCAGTTTTGTTGATAGTCAAGCGATGAAGGCACAGATCTACCATCAGCGTCCTCACAGCTGTTATCACGGGTCACTGCGCTATAGGCACCCTAGACAGTGGAATGGGTGTACCTTACAATACCTTCTGAAGGAGTTCTGGAGCACTTCAAAGAAGCCGTATCTTAGTGATTCTTTCTTTGAAGACCTGTTAAATTTGCAAAATGTTTCACTGGAGGAACTACTCCCTCCTTCTTAAAAAGATCGAAGTAGTTTAAGCAACTTAGTTAGGGGACAACTTCAGTTGGCTGAAAAAGTATCCACCCTTTATCAGAAACTTAGTAGCAGAGACACGGAAACGACGGAAACGCTGGCAGGAAAGATCTTCATAAATTAAAATGAAATTGAACTTACAAATTAACAGCTACATACAGCGATCAAGACATTTAAAAATGATGCATTCAGTCGATTACTGTCTGGACTCACAGCTACTAAAAGTACAGAGCATTGCTTGTGGAACGTGAATAATTTTTTCAGTAGACCAATTCAACACAGCACTCCTGTTAAAATTTGTTAGAGAACGAGCCAGGACGGACGAGCAAAAAGCGAACCTATTTGCTAAGCAGTTGGAAAAAACCTTTAGCCCTAGTGGAGGCTCTGATGAAGTAGAGCCAGTTGGAAACTGCTCTGAGTATCACAAATACACTATTCTACATACCTACATACTACTTACACCAGAATAAATTGATAAAGATATAAAAAAATAATCACTGACACTCCATGTCTACAGACAGGATGTAGCCAGTAAGAGCAACTTCGCAAAAATCATGACCTTATCTGCGGAGGAGACCACAGTTGCAATAGACAATCCCACAAACAATGAGGTGGCATTCAATTTCGGTAAGCTAGGAGGATGGTTCCAAGCAAGTCGTGAAAGTTACTGATCGCCATTCTCTTGGGAGTGGCCAGGATGATTCTTCTACATATGGTTCAAGCAGCTCACAACTTCCGGGATTAGCCCAAGTATCCTCTGGGTAGCTTCCGAACACTTGTTCGGGAGTGAACCAACGTGAGAAGACGAGGCATTGCAGGATAGCTGGTTGTGCGCTAGATTTGGCATCCACCACTTAAAAATCCCCCCCAATGAAAAGAGGCATAAAGCCTCGGATCAGAACTTCCTATACTGATGACGACCCCCGCAAACGCACTAAGGCTATCGATTTGAGGCTATTCACCTGGAATGCCCGGTCCCTTAATAGGGATGGTGCCTCTGCCCGGCTGGTTATTATCCTCGTGAGAGTAGAGGCTGACATCACTGCCATTCAAGAGATGCGATGGACGGGGCAACGCAAGAAAAACATAGGACGTTCTGACGTCTACTACAGCTGCCATGTTAAGAAGCACAAATTCGGTGTCGGATTTGCTGTGGGAGAGATTTCGTTGCCATGTACTGTCGTTCACTAAGGTGGACGAGTGCCTCGCAATAATTCGTACCAAAGCGCGATTTCTTAACACCTCACTCATTTTCGCCCACGCTACCGGGAGGTAAGAAAAGAAGAAGGAGAGACGTTTTATCAGAAAGAAGAGACGAGAGGCCGAAATACGTCAGCGCGAGAAGCTTGAGATGCTGAACAAGAGGAACAATGCCCGGAAATTCTACCAGGAAGTTCGGCGGATTACAGAAGGTTTTAAGACCGGGCGTTTTCCTGTAAGAGCAAAAACGACGATCTGGTGACTGACATATAGTGCAATCTTAAATTATGGAGGGAACACTTATCGAACCTGTTAAACAGTGATAGCTCCGCATGTTACAGAGAATATGAAGGTGTCGATACCCCAATCGCTGACGACAGAATTTTCGTTCCGTTACCCGACCAAAACGAGGTGAGAATAGCGATACCGCGGCTAAGGAACAACAAAGCCGCGGGCGCCGACGGGCTGCCGGCTGAGCTATTCAAACATGGCGGCGAGGAGCTGGTAAGGTGCAGCTTCTATGCAAAATATGGTCGCATGAAAGCATGCCTGCTGATTGGAATTTAAGTGTGCTCTGCCCAATCCATATGAAGGTTGATCCTGCAATCTGTGCCAATTATCGCGGGACTAGTCTTCTGAATATCGCCTATATGGTTCTAGCGAGCGTATTGTGTGAAAGACTGAAGCCCTGGAAAGTCTACCATTGACCAAATATTCACAATACGCCAAACCTTGGGAAACCCCCATGAGAGGAGAATCGACCCACCCTACTTTTTCGTCGACTTCAAATCTCCATTCTACAGTACAAAAATGAGTTACATGTATGCCGCGATGTCTGAGTTTGGTATCCCCACAAAACTAATATGGTTATGCAAGATGGCGTTGCTCAATATCAGCAGCGTCGTCAGAATTGGGAAGGACCTCTCCGAGCCGTTTGATACCAAACGAGGTTTCAGACGGGGTGACTCGCTGTCGCGTGACTTCTTTAACTTGATGTTGGAGAGGATCGTACGAGGCGCAGAACTTAATTGCTCAGGCACAATATTTTATAAGAGTGTACAATTAATGGCGTATGACGATGATATTGACATCATCGACCTTAAAAACCGCGCTGTTAGCTTTGCCTTCTCCAAACTGGAAAAAGAGGCAAAGCGAATGTATCTCGTGGTGAACGAGGACAAAACGAAGTACCTCCTGTCATCAAAAAAAAAGTCGAAGTACTCGCGTATCGGCAGCCACGTCACTGTTGACAATTATGATTTCGAGATTGTAAAATACCTCGTTTATTTAGGAACCGGCATTAACACCGATAACAATGTCAGTCTGGAAATCCAACGTAGAGTCTCTCTTGCCAGAAAGTACTAATATACTTTGGCCTAAGTAGGGACTTACGAACTATTGAAACCAAGCGAAACCATCACTGGAAATCGGTATTGACTTCAATTGATGCGATTGTGCCGAGCACGGCGCGAGAAACGGCCGCAATACGCGGAGAGGCATGATTCTACAGGATGACAATGCTCGGCCACACGTTGCCAAGCCCGTTAAAACCTACCTGGAAACACTGAAAAGGGAAATCCTACTCCTTCCGCCATATTCTCCACATATTGCGCCGTCCGATCATCACCTGTTCCGATCGATGGCTCATGGTCTAGCTGACCAACAGTTCTATTCATATAAAGACATCAAAAAATGGCTTGATCCGTGGATAGCTTCAAAAGATGAACAGTTTTACCGTTTTTTTACAATATTGTATTACCACCTAAACTGTGCAAACCGGCTGTAAACCGCAGACGCACAAACTGAAAAATTTTTTAAAACATATTAGCCAGCAACCTCTCTGGCATGACATACCAAATTAACTCTACGCTAGGAGGATGGACGGGACAAGGCAAGAAAAGAGTAGGACTTTGTAACGTTAACTACAGCTGTCATGTAAAGGAGCACAAATTCGGTGTTGGATTTGTTGTGGGAGAGAGACTTCGTCGCCAAGTACTGTCGTTCACTCCGGTGGACGAACGTCTCGCAATAATCCGCATCAAAGCCCGTTTTTTTAACATATCGCTAATTTGCACCCACGCCCCGACGGAAGAGAAGGACGATGGGACCAACGATTCCTTCTATGAGGGCTTGGAACGTTCCTATGAGCGCTGCCTCCGCCAGAGAGGGAATTTTTGGTCCCACAGTCGGAAAATTCAGCCTGCACAACGAAACACCCGGTAACGGACAGAGGCTGATCGAGTTCGCTGGGGCCCGAAACATGGTAGTCTGCAGCACCAGATTCCAGCATAAGAAGATTCAACAAGCCACCTGGTTGTCCCCTGATCGAAAAACACGAAACCAGATCGGTCATGTTGTGATAGATGGAAGACAAGCTTCTAGTGTATAAGATGTACGTACGATCCGAGGACCCAACATCGACTCGGATCACTACCTTGTTGCAACCAAACTGCGCACACGCCTCTGTGCAGCAAAAAACGTGCATCTACCTACGCAAAGAATGTTCGACATCGAAAAGCTGCAATCACAACAGACAGCCAGAATATTCGCCACTCGACTCTCACTCCTGCTCTCAGAGAGTACTGCCCAACAAAACGGCATGCACGAACAATGAAGCAACATTTCTCGTTCTCTACGTACCGCCGCCGAAGAAGAAATCGGATTCCGGCGAGCCCGAAATAACAATTGGTACGACGAGGAATGTCATTCTGCCGCAGAAAGAAAGGATGCCGCCGCGATCGGGCGCAACGCGAGCCATGTGGGATCACTACAGAGAGCTGAGAAAGGAAGATAGACGTATTATCCGACAGAAGAAACGAGAGGCCGAAATACGTGAATGCGAGGATCTTGAGATTTTGGCTAATAGGAGCAACGCTCGAAAATTCTACCAGAAAGTTCGGCGGCTTACAAAAGGCTTTAAGACCGGGGTGTTTTCCTGTAAGCTGAAGCCCACCGTCAACCAACTGATTGGACCTTATCAGTGTGGCTTTAGACCTTGAAAGTCTACCATCGACCAAATATTTTCAATACGCCAAATCTTGAAAAAGACCCATGAAAGGAGATTCGACACTCACCATCTTTTCGTCGACTTCAAAGCTGCATTCGACAGTACGGAAAGGAGTTACTTGTATGCCGCGATGTCTGAATTTGGTATCCCCGTAAAAGTAATACGGCTTTGCAAGATGACGTTGCTCAACACCAGCAGCGCCGTCAGAATTGGGAAGCAGCTCTCCGAGCCGTTTGATACCAAACGAGGTTTCAGACAGGATGACTCGCTGTCGTGTGACTTCTTTAACCTGAAGTTGGAGAGCATCGTACGAGCCGCAGAATTTAATTGCTCAGGCACAATATTTTAGAAGAGCGTACAATTGTTAGCGTATGCCGATGATATTGACATTATGGCCTTAACAACCGCGCTGTTAGTTCTGCCTTCTCCAAAATGGATAAAGAGGCAAAGCGAATGTGTCTGGTTGTGAACGAGGAAAAAACGAAGTACCTCCTGTCTTCAAACAAACAGTCGGCGCACTCGTGTATCAGCACCCACGTCACTGTTGACAATTACAATTTTGAGGTTGTAAAAGACTTCGTGTATTTAGGAACCGGTATTAACACCAATAACAATGTCAGCCTTGAAATCCAACGCAGAATCTCTCTTGCCAACAAGTGCTACTTTGGCCTAAGTAGACAACTGAGCAGTAACGTCCTCTCTCGACGAACAAAACTAACACTCTGCAGGGCTCTCATCATGCCAGTCCTAACGTATGGCGCAGAGGCGCGGACGATGACAACATCCGATGAAGCGACGCATGGAGTGTTTGAGAGAAAGATTCTGCGCAAGATTTTTGGACCTTTGCACGTTGGCAGCGGCGAATATCGCAGACGATGGAACGATGAGCTGTATGAGCTTTACGACGACATAGACATAGCGCAGCGAATAAAGATCCAGCGGCTACACAGGCTGGATCATGTTGTCCGAATGGATACAAACGCTCCGGCTCTGAAAGTATTCGATGCGGTACCAGCTGGTGGTACCAGAGGAAGAGGAAGGCCTCCTCTGCGTTGGAAAGATCAGGTGGAGAAGGACTTGGCTTCACTTGGTGTGTCCAATTGGCCCCGGTTAGCACGAGAAAGAAACGACTGGCGCGCTTTGTTAAACTCGGCCAAAATCACGTAAGTGATTATAGCGCCAATTAAGAAGAAGAAGACTCGTTGATGAATTGACTTTAGCATTTCCACATGCTGCGAAAGTAGCATGCCCTCCGAGGACGAAAAGAGGAAAACCGAAACCTCTATGGTTGTCCAATGACATAACAAACCTAAAAAAAAATGCAGGGCAAGTATAATGACAAAAGTATAAGGGCAAAAGCGCCAATTGGTTAAAAAAGGCCCGTCTAGGTATAAGGTTGACCAGGGGTCTTTCGCTATTCTCGGCAGAACAAGCAAAAATGAGCGCGAAGGCCAAAAGTGTTGGGTAAGGCAAGGTGCCAAAAGGTGGCCGATGAGTACCTGGCGTTCCAGGTAACCCAGAAGCCAGGGCAAGGGCGGTAAAAATGAGCAAATGCATAAGATGTCACACACTGCCTTGACGCCCAAACCAACCAAGTGCGCGTTCAATGAGGTGGCACCGGATCACTTGCACAGGGCGTTGGTGCACGGACTAAGCCGTAGTAAACCTGCGTTGGAAAGGTAGTCTGAAATCGAGGCACGACTGGCTCGTATTGTCGTTGATCACGTCACGACAAACCCGGAGGGTCAAGTGGCAGGATTTGATTTAATGTTCTCTTTTGATTTCCTGCAAAACGCTGTTAGTAGTATTCAGAGCGACTGGGAAGTTTTGAGGCTCACTCTAATCTCAGCCAGTGAGATCCCAAGACGGCCAAAGGCTCGCAAACTTCGGTTTGGCTTGAGGAAAGCGCATCTGAAGCAATTCCGTTCTGCAAATCCCAAAGATCACGAGGTCGACGACGATAATGAGTGGGTCATGCATGTGCAAGTAGCCGGTTCTACCAAAAACGACGGCTCTAATGAGCAGCATACGGGTAAGCAGCTTGACGCTCTTAAAAGCGACCAATATATATGAGTCTCAAGATTGTCCAGATCAATCTGCAGCACTACAGGACTGCAACGCACAACCTAATCGTTCTCCTATCGGAAGAAGACGTAGAAATCGCACTGATACAGGAACCCAGAGTGCGGAGCACAGAGATAAGCGGATTCTCTCTCAAAAACTACAACTTTTACCATGAGCGGACCCAGGGTAATCCCATTTAAACATTTAAACATATTTTAAATCCCATCCTATAGCTCATCGGATGTGACGGTCATCGAAATGGAGGCTGCTGGCGGCGTCAGAATCAAAATTCCCACGATCTATATGACACACGATCAATCAGCTCCGCCTGACAAGGCTCGTACGCTTGTGCTTGACAACAAAAACAATATCCTGCTACTAAGATGTGACACCAATGCGAGGCATACCTTATGGGGGAGTACAGAAACGAATAATTGTGAGTGCTTATATGAATCTTGAATTTGAGAAGGTCGAGCCAAGGAGCACCAGGAGATTTGGTGGCTCCTAAAACACTCAGGCTAAAGAGCCCATTGTAGTTAAAGCTCTGGAAAGGGGGTAGATAGTCAAGGAGGGAAGTTGAAAAGTATCAGAGAAAGAGATAGGAAAGAATAGAGACAGAGATAGAGATAGTTAGTCCTGTGAGAATTTTCCAGATTCTTTGGCAAATCTGTAAATATCCTCCAGTTTAAGAGAACGAATATTACATTAGCAAAGGCAGGACACTCACAGAGAAAGTGCTCAGTGCTATCCGCCTCCTCCCAGCATGACAGGCATACCGGGTTCTCGATGATTCCAATGGTGGTCATATGATCCCACCCCATGGGTTGAGTACTGTAATGATACCGACCATCAACCGAATATCTTTCCTTCTAAGTTTAAGTAGAAAGTTTGACAGTTTACTGTTCGGACTTGTCACAAAACACTTTGCAGTTCTGCAGCGTTCTAGACCGGACCATCGCTCTTTATGTAGATTGCCTACATAATCGCTGATCCAATTCTTGATTCCTGCGGAACTGATTCCGATTACTGATCCACGGTTGGCCAATTCGTCGGCAACTTCGTTTCCTTGAACACCGGAGTGTCCCGGACCTGTGTCCTTATATGAATTTATCATTAATACTAACCTAACAGTATGTAACAGGGATAATGCCCCAACTTTCACTTTCCAAGCACGGAATGCTTTAGAAGATCGGCGGAAGTAATAGATATAACATTACTGTCTGAAAATGCTTCAGTGAGGGTAGAAAATTGGAGGGTCTCAAGCAAAAAGTGATTTTCGGACTATATATGGATCCTCTATCACCTAGATCTTGAGGTAGATCCACCTTTACAATTTCGTAACCCACTTAGAACAAATTCGAAACGGTTCGAAATTGCAGTAGGGAACAGGTTAGTAAGAATTCCAATCCATCAAATCACAGAAAACATTCAGAGTAGGGTCATAACATTGGAGAAGGCCTACAAAACGTCCTATCCCCATAAAATGTAACAAAAAAACTCACCCTCCTTGGGGGAGCAGTGAGTTCTTAAAACTAAGGAAAAGCTATTATATATTAGATAAATGTTTAATCTCAGCTATTGGACAAGAAATTGGAAACTGTACAGAGGAAGTCGGAGACAATACAGGAAAGCAATTAGGACCGTCAAGAAAGAAAGCTCGAAAGAATTTTGTTCGTCAATCGAATCCACCAGCGATTCTGCTAGGCTTAGCCATGTTCTTTCCAAAGATCATACAATAGCTCCTTGGGCTATGAAACCTGATGGTACATGGACTGCTACGACAGAAGAATCGCTAGTACTTCTGCTAAACACGCATTATCCGGGATGCAGCGCCCACGAAAGTGCGAGGGGAAATAAAAGTTGTCAAAAAAGTCTTGCGGTATTTCCGCAAGCTTGTCTTTGCAAGCGCGTAGTTCTAGTTGTATTCGTCGCATCGGTTCACGCTAGAGCTTTTTGGAAAGCTCTTTTCGCGTGCTAACACGTGTTTGATTAATTGTTGTTTGCTTTTAGTCGTTCGTGAGTTATAGCGTCGCAAACATGGAGCAAAATAAAGAGAAAATACGGCATATTTTACAGTACTGCTACGATAAAGGCAAAAATGCATCTCATGCCAATAAAAGTTGTGCAGTTTATGGACCCGATACAGTTTCCATTTTCAACGCACAACGATGGTTTCAACGTTTTCGTTCTGGTGCAGAGGTGATCGAAGATGCGCCACGGTCCGGAAGGCCTGTCGTCGAAAATTGCGATAAAATCGCTGAATTGATCGAAAGAGACCGGCATAGTAGCAGCCGTAGCATCGGCCAAGAGCTGGGCATGAGTCATGAAACCGTTATAAAACATTTGAAGAAGCTTGGATTCAAAAAGAAGCTCGATGTATGGGTGCCACACGACTTGACGCAAAAAAACATTTTTGCCCGTATGGATGCATGCGAATCGCTTCTGAATCGCAACAAAATCGACCCGTTTTTGAAGCGGATGGTGACTGGCGATGAAAAGTGGGTCACTTACGACAACGTGAAGCGCAAACTGTCGTGGTCGAAAAGCGATGAAGCTGCCCAGACGGTGGCCAAGCCTGGATTGACGGCCAGGAAGGTTCTTCTGTGTGTTTGGTGGGATTGGCAGGGAATCATCCACTATGAGCTGCTCCCCTATGGCCAAACACTCAATTCGGACCTGTACTGCCAACAACTGGACCGGTTGAATGCAGCACTCATGCAGAAGAGGCCATCTTTGATCAACAGAGGCCGAATTGTCTTCCATCAGGACAACGCCAGGTCACACACATCTTTGGTGACGCGCCAGAAGCTCCGGGAGCTCGGATGGGAGGTTTTTTTGCATCCACCGTATAGTCCGGATCTCGCACCAAGTGATTACCACCTATTTCTGTCCATGGCGAACGAGCTTGGTAGTCGGAAGTTGTCCACAAGAGAGTCCTGTAAAAATTTGCTCTCCGAGTTTTTTGACAATAGGGACGCGAGCTTCTATAAGAGGGGCATTATGAAATTGGCATCTCGTTGGGAACTCCTCATCGAACAAAACGGCGCCCATTTGACTTAAATCGCATTATTATAACCAATTTTTATGAACAATTGAAAATTCAATAAAAATATCGTAAGACTTTTTTGACAACCTTTATAAGCCTGATGTGTATTTTTCATTTCTTACTAAAGCACTTGCCAGCGAGGTAAACGCTGTTATTGGAAATTATAGTCCGGGGTGCATCATTTTTCTGCAATATAAGTGAAAATAAAGTACATCAGAAATGGTGTGGTGGGACTTAAAAAGCCGTACCGGTATTGAAGAGCCGGCAGCAGGCTTTGACTGAAAACAATTCTATCATTACGGAGCCCCTCATGGGGCTCTTTTGCAAATTTTTGTCACTATTCAACAGCAGAAAATCTTCCGCTTTAATAGATGCTTCTTTTTTAATAGATGCTAGATGTAGAAAGCTAGTTTCTGATTATTCAGCTTTAAACTTGAATATTTCAATAGGGGTTCTCGGAGAACAAAGTTGGAAGTGAACTTTCGGCTGCCTATTCCACGCAGTCTTTATGCTTTAAAATTAAGTCTGCCGTTCTTGATCACCCTTTTTTTATATTTATGTACAAAATACTTATCTTAGTTCCTTGTTGGATCGAGCTCCTATTTGTGGCGTGCGTCTTGATATATGTACATAAATATAAATATGTTTCTGTAACCAACAAATTAATATGAAGTGAAGTTAAAGACTCTACGTGTAAAACTGATCTACTGTTATTTAAATATTTTATTCTTAAGAGGTTTTAACAATAAATATGAAAATGTTTTGGTTTTATACCCGAGTGTTCATACATATAAACATGTATGCGGAATGATAATAAGTGAAAATATTATAGTAATATAAAAATTAGCAATTATTCGTTCATGGAATCATTTCGCTCTTGAGGATGGTGTATCTTGGTTTACAAAATTGCTATATCTTTGTAAGCTCTGAGAACTCATTCCCTTAAGTATGCCGTAAAGTCTCTCAACTGGGTTACGAGCTTTGAACATTGCCTCATTGTAACGGAATTTCGGACTCTCTTCTGGACATCAGCCAAGGCTCCCGGAATTTCCTGCAGATAGTTTGTTAATGTCAAATTTCCTTATTTTTACCTCTAATTCAAAAACATGATATGGTTTCATATTTCAAAATTTTGTGGCAAAACCCTTCACACCGAAGAGGAACTCCAAATATACTTACGTGAATGCCGTACTCCTGGGAATTTAGCATTTATGTACATTTGAAATTTTAGGATTAGAATCACGATATCTGTAAGATGTAGAAAAAGGACCTTAAATCTTGAATACTTTACAAATGATGTTTTTACGTTTAAATTAAATGAATGTTAACGTGGTAATTGACGTACGGATCCTCATGATCCTCAAAAAGTGTCAGCGATCGGTATCCCCAAAAACGGCAAAGTTGTTGAAACGAAACTTTATTTTGCAGCACCAGTTGTGTGATAGAAAACCTAGCCCCCGGAGTCAAAACCTGGTGATTGCCGCTCCACGCTCGCCATGATATGGCCCTCGCATAGTCGCCGACCGTGCGTCGTTCTCTGATCACTTGTCGAGCACTAGCTTACCGCGGTTGAAAGTTTCATCTACCAATACTATTTGAAGATGGTCCCGTGCCACCTCAATTAATAGCTTGATAGGTTTTGATGCAACCGCACCTTGATCTGAAATCTTTTGCTTCTTTGTTACTTTCTCACTTTCGTCGTTCGAGCGGTTTATTTTTTTTTTTTGGCATTTGTTTTAGGAGTGTCTTGAAGATTCCTATGAGCGCTGCCACCGGAATAGACAGCCACAAGAGTCACCACTCGACTCTCACTCCTGCTCTCGGAGAGTATTGCCTAAAGGTCCGGCATGCACGATCAATAAAGGAACTTTCTAATTTCTTTCGTACCGCCGCCGAAGAAGTGATTGGATTTCAGTGAGCCCGAAAAAACAGTTGGTTCGCCGGAACTTTGCTTCCGTTACCCAAACATGACGAGGTGAGAATAGCGGTAACGTTGCTAAATAACAACAAAGCTGCGGTAGCCAACGGACTGCCGGTTGAGCTATTCAAACATGGTGCCGAGGAGGTGATAAGGTGCATGCATCAGCTTCTATGCAAAATATGGTCGGATGAAAGAATGCCTGCCGATTGGAATTTAAGTGTGCTCTGCCCAATCCATATGAAGGTTGATTCTGAAAACTGTGCCAATTACCGCGGGATTAGTTTTCGAAATATCGTATTTAAGGTTTTAACGAGCGTATTGTGTGAAAGGCTGAAAGCCACCATCAACCAATTTATTGAACCTTATCAGTATGGCTTTAGATCTGGAAAATTTATAATCTAGAAAGATTTTTATAAGAGCGTCGAATTGTTCAGTTATGCTGATGATATTGATATCATCGCCCTTAACAACCGCGCGGTTAGTTCTGTCTTTTCCGAACTGAATAAAGAATGGCTCTGGTGGTGAACGAGGAAAAAACGAAGTACCTCCTGTCATCAAACAAACAGTTGGCGCACTCCTCTCTCGACGAACAAAACCAACCCTATATAAGGCTGTCATCATTGAGAGTGAATCCATTAACTTCCGCAGTGTTTTTATGTGCAGCCAGCAAACTTAATGTTTAAATACACAGTCCTTGCTCCAAACATTTTCAATGGAATTTAGGTCCAAACTTCTGCCTGGCCGGTCAGGCTGGGATATCGATCGGGAAGAAAAGAACTCCTTTGACCTGCTGGAAACGCGGATACTGGCATTATCTTGTTGAATTGTAATTGTAGATGAGTGCGTCATCTGTCATCTCAATATATTATATTTTTCAGAGCTAATTTTTGTCATAGGGAAGCATAATTTCAGCTTTCCATGGTAAGAAAATGCTCCTCCTATCATGATTTAACTGCCTCCGAAATTCCGACTCATTTCCAGGGAGTTATTTTGTCGAAGATCATGCTAGTAATAGCTGAATCCATCGGGACCATCAAAATTAAGCTTTTTTCATTTAAAAAATAATATTGCAATAGTGTTCAAGCCAACTCATCTACTATTTTGCAAATTTTAGCCTGACCACTTTAAGTGATTGAGTTAGTGGTTTCCTTATTGAAAGATGTAATTTTTCATTATTTTTGATGCATTAAATCCATTTTTAGTGGCTTCCTCTTTAACAACATTGCATCGGCGTCTGGATATGTTTGTATTCCTCTAACATTTTTTGGGAGAAATGCTTATTTCTTAAATGCAAAAAAAGATATTCACAAAAGAAAAATCAAAAGGAACGGATAACTCATCACCAGAATAAATAAAATAACACTGCGATAATCAATTTCCACCCCGTTTATCAACATATAATGAAGATTTTAATGTTTCGATACAGTTAGGTTCTTGTTTGGACTAATATTTGTATTATTCACAGGCTTGATTTATAAAAACAACAACAATTTTAAGAGTGGACACATAAACAGTTAAATTTTTCTCCTTCTGTGATCGCGAATAAGCAAATTTCGCTCACTATGCAAGTAAGGTCAATCTCATATTAAGAAAACGGCAACCATGAGTGCATTTAGGTTAAATGAAGCGGGAATGTAACGAAAAACTTATAGTCATGCCAGTATATTATTGCGACAAACTCAGTTAACCTCGGGGAAGACTGTATTTGTATCTAAGGAGGAATGGAATAAAAGATTCTCGCTAAGCAACTTCAACACTACAGTCTATACAGATGCCTCTAAAATGGATTTTGGCGTTGGAGCTGGTATATATTCTCATAGACATAAAATTGAAAAATCTGTGCGTCTCCCTAATACCAGCAGTGTCTTCCAAATGGAAGTACTTTCAATTGGGAAAGCTTGTAGACTACTAATCGCAGATTTCATTTTTAAGGGCAAAATCGCTATTCTGTCCGATAGCCAAGCTGTAATCCAGGCACTGGAGTCAGCTAAAACAACCTCTATGGGGGTGAAACAAAGTAGGAATAGCCTTTCCCCCTTGAATGAAAACCATAATGCTACCTTAATCTGAGTTCCGGGACATCGGAACATTGAAGGTAATGAAAAAGCCGATGAACAGGCAAGAGGGGATCTGCTATGAATAACGCTCTTGCAGAACCGGTATTCACAACATTAGGTACAGATAAGAGTACAACTTCCATAAAATATAATACCACCGAATCGCGGATTATAGATGGAGAGAACAGACGAAATGCAAAATATATAACTCAACTATCGTCAACATTGTTAAATGTGAAACGACGGGACGCCTGGAGACTAACGGCAGTCATAACTGGCTTTTGGTCTGTTGGAGAACAAGCAGCCAAAATTGGCATCCCTTACAACACTGTGGTTGTCCTGCCCTATGGTTTTCTTAAACCGCACTGACTGGATATAGTCATGAAGTAAACAACTGGTAAAAAAGTCGGTAACGAGGATGTGGCAACAAAATGGTGCAGAAGCGCTAGTTGGATTCTGCATGAATCACAATTTTAAACAAACACACAACCAAGGTCAATCCCAGTGCAGGGAGAATTTCTCGACGACGAATGTATTAATAATCTTGAAGGTGTTAGGAGGGAAGCGCGTAGAGAGGTACAACGAAACATAGCGAAGGTTGGACTGGAAATCCGGAAAATTTTGATTCTAAACGAAAAGAGGTAACGATTTGCGAGCTTAGCGATTTGGTAGCCATTAAGCGTGCCAAATTCGGAAGTTCACATAAAATATGACTTACATTTTTTGGCCCATACAATCGTCAAAGTAAAGAATCATGACGCACACGACGTGGAAAGAGGGAGTGAAGGTGAAGGCCGAAAGCGAACCGCTACCATCGTCGAGCATTTCAAGAGGTTACAACCATAATTTAAAGTCGAACAATACCTAAGGATAGCCGAATGTGGGAACAAAGGAACATGACGAAGGCGAGGTGAATTACCGTACATAGTTGGTGAGTTAGACTGAAATCACGAACGATAATGGACGTGGCCTTTTTACTTAAAATTGCTACTTTTATATTTGAATAAACTTGTAAAATGTTGAAATATTTATGGCTAGGATTCGCTATAATGTAACACGGGCAATTTTAGGCGAACTATCATATAATGTCTTAATTAATGAAACTTGGTGGAGATGTCAGGGAGTGGTTCAGGAACAATATTACAACTCCCAATTATTACGGAAGTAATAGTTTGGTAATTATCTGCCTTCAAAGCGCCCTCGGGAACTTCATTATAGTTTGACAAATGATAATATATGGGGCATTCTTCGCCAACCGGACACCCCCATCTGCCCAGAACAGTTTTTATAAAAAAAAATGTTTCCCTATGCCGAAATAAAAGCTTATGTCATGTACTCTAATTTGTCATGTGGCACTTTTTAAATATTCAAGATGGACGACGAATATTGACAAATATGTTGGAAAACACCAAAAAAAATGAAGTAGTTTCTTAAGAAAAGTAGAGAGAGAGATTCTGGTGCAACGTTCGACTGTTTCATTAACAGCACTAGTTCTTGATATATTTCACATGTCAAACGGTACAGAAATAATTTGAACAAATTACAGAAAAGTCTAAACGAATAAACTATTAAAAATAAATCTGTCAAACAGTTCTTTTTAGAACTATTATCGCATCTGTTGTCGATATCGCTAAACTTCGTAAAACATTGTTTAACAGTTTTATTGACAGCACAAGTTCTGTATATGTCTTAATCGTTAAACTGTCTGGAGATTATTATAAAAAATTCTGAAAGAATAAATTAATATCTAATACCTGTCAAACAGTTCTTTTCAGAACTATTATCGCCTAAAAAATGTCGGGAAAATCGAGAAGAGATCGATGCATTAATCCCTTTAGAAAAGTAGGTCCATCTTGAATATTTAAAAAGTGCCACATGACAAATTAAAGTACATGACATAAGCTTTTATTTCGGCATAGGGAAAAATTTTTTTTATAAAAACTGTTCTGGGCAGATGGGGGTGTCCGGTTGGCGAAGAATGCCCCATATATATTTCTACACTTTACTTAAATGCACTAAATGTACACTCACACGCGGGTTCCACTTTTTTTTATGAGGGTTTTTTAATTTGTATACATATATAATTGGCGCGTACACCCTTTTTGGATGTTTGGCCGAGCTCCTCCTCGTATTTGTGGTGTGCGCCTTGATGTTGTTCCACAAAACAAATGGAGGGGCCTACAGTTTCAAGCCGACTCAGAACGGCAGATATTTTTATGAGGACCTTTTTCATGGCAGAAATACACTCGGAGGTTTGCCATTGCCTGCCGAGGGCCGACCGCTATTAGAAAAATGTTTTTCTTAATTTTGGTGTTTTCACCGAGATTCGAACCGACATTCTCTCTGTGAATTCCGAATGGTAGTCGCGCACCAACCCAGTCGGCTACGGCGGCCGTGTTATTTTGATAGTCAAAGAAAAATGCTATTTTTTAATATAAATGATCGGATGTTTGTTTCATTATAAAGAGGAAGGTATGCCGTTAATAGTGGAAAATAAAATCAGGCAAATGACCACCACGACAATATCATTTTCATTCAATTTTCCATAACCTAATTGCAAAGTGGCTGCCCTATGTCCTCGATAGTCTCACGAATTCCATCTTTGAGGTCTGGAAACGACCTTGGGCGTGGACCTTCTCTTTCACGTATCCCCAAAGAAAAAAGTCACAAGGTGTTAAATCGCAAGATCTCGGAGGCCAATTGTGATCACTTCTTCGAGAGATAACACGGTCCGGAAACTTTTGCCGTAAAAGATCAATGGTTTCGTTGCTGATGTGGCACGTAGGTCCGTCTTGTTGAAAATAAACGTTGTCCAGATCGATACCATCCAATTCCGGCCATAAAATATCGTTGATCATCTCTTGATAGCGCAATCCATTCACCTGTAATACCTGTTATTAGAAAACCCTTGTACTTACTTGTATGCGGATTATTTTAATGAAAATTCAATGCAAATGCATTTGCCCATATAATCACTTTCCAATTTTAAACGCGAATAAGGATTCATTGGGATAGCAACATTATAGTGTTGCCGGATGCCTGAAAATGAAAATAAAAATATGAACAAAAATGAAATATTTTCGTTTACTGTTAATGATTGGGATGGGGGTATTGTGCCTCCTTACTACACACACGCATATGATGTTTTAATTTTGGATTCAATGGTTTTAATGCGGAAAGAAGTTCTACGCAAAAATACTGTAGATTGCGTAGTCGGAGTTGCACTTATTAGAGTTATCTTTTTGAAGGGCGGCCGAGGGCTTCCTAGGAGGAAAGAAGTTCTACGCAAAAATTCTGTGGATTTCGTAGCCGGAATTGGGCTGATTAGAGTAATTTTTTTGAAGCGCGGCCGAAAGACGCCCACGCGGAAAGAAGTTCTACGCAAAATTACTGTGTATTGCGTAGCCGGAGTTGGACTGATGAGGGTTATTTTTTTGGAGGAAACGAATTTTTTAGTAAAGACAACTACAACCACCCTATTTGTTTTGCAGACATGACAACCGAACTTTTGTGCAGAAAATCGGTTTGTAAAACTGATCGAAACAGTACAATATACTTATAAGCCGTAATTTTTGGTTTTTAATTACTTTAATATTTTTTGCGATATATTTATTATCATTGTTTTTCAGCTCCGATGAGTTAAATATGTGCATAACATAATCCAGACAACCACACTTCTTTTATTCTTATTACTATTATTTAAGATGGGGATACACACCTCTACACCAAGTTTTCATTCCATTACATACATTTCAATGGAATGCAAACA
This sequence comes from Anastrepha obliqua, assembly GCF_027943255.1. Classification (NCBI taxonomy): domain Eukaryota; kingdom Metazoa; phylum Arthropoda; class Insecta; order Diptera; family Tephritidae; genus Anastrepha; species Anastrepha obliqua. The sequence continues at coordinate 38,751,349 of NC_072897.1, read as the reverse complement.
TACATACATATACATATATTCATACAGCAGTGGCTGCACGCCTGCATTCGCATAGAATTGAAACATACAAATTAGCAGGCACAGCTGTAGCTGACCGCCTGCAATAATTAATCGTAACACAATGCTGCTGTGACTAACTTAACACTTTGCTTAAATACTTCTTCTTTACACCCACACTTCGGGATAACCGAAGCAAAACCATTAGCTCAACGAACCTGAACAGGTCGTCGCTAAAAAAGTACTTAAACAAGGCCGTTTTCTTAGAAGATTACCAAAGGTTACACTGGATCACAAATTTCAACTTTTTTTCTGCACCAGAGACGCCGTTATGAAATTCCTATGTAAAATCACCGTCTGATTCCGAAAATCAAGGTTATTTTTTATTATATGGTAACGTTTTTGAGATATTTACGAATTACCGTTATTTCAAAAAAAAAAATTCGGCCCACTTAATCATATATTAGGACTATGAATAAGTTCGTGCGGTTTTTTTTTCGAAATTTGAAACTTTATTGACGTAAAATGGTTACAAATTTAATATTCAAAGTATTGTCCATCGCTTACTACTACTTTTTCCCATCTTTCTGGCAATTCACGGATTCCCTTTGTGAAAAATTCGGTCGGTTTTGCCGCAATCCACGAATCGATCCATTTTTTGACTTCATCGTAATTACGGAAGTGCTGGTCAGCCAGGCCATGTTGCATCGATCGGAAGAGATAGTAATCGGATGGCGCAAGGTCTGGACTATACGGCGGGTGGGGTAGGACATCCCATTTGAGCGTTTCTAAGTATGTTTTGACCACTTGTGCAACATGTGGCCGAGCATTGTCATGTTGCAAAATAACTTTGTCGTGTCTATCGGCGTATTGCGGCCGTTTTTCTCGCAGTGCTCGGCTCAAACGCATCAATTGTCGTCGGTAGACATCCCCCGTAATCGTTTCATTCGGTTTCAGTAGCTCATAATACACAACACCCAGCTGGTCCCACCAGATACACAGCATAACCTTCAGGCCATGAATATTCTGCGCCGACGTCGATGTTGAAGCATGGCCAGGGTATCCATACGTTGCCCGACGTTTTGGATTGTCGTAATGGACCCACTTTTCATCGCCAGTCACAATTCGATGCAAAAAACCCTTTCTTTTGTGCCGTTGAAGCAGTTGTTCGCATGCCATAAAACGGCGTTCAACGTCTCTTGGCTTCAATTCATACGGCACCCAATGGCCTACCTTTCGGATCATTCCCATGGCTTTTAAACGTTTGGAAATGGTTGATTGATCAACTCCCAAAGTTTTTGCAACCTCTTCTTGCGTTTGAGCCGGATCTTGATCGAGCAATTCCTCCAATTCGGTATCCATGAACTTTGGCGGCGCACCCTCGCGTTCTTCGTCTTCCAAGCCAAAATCACCACTTTTAAAGCGTGCAAACCACTTCTGGCACGTTCGCTCAGCTAGAGCATGCTCACCATAAACTTCCACCAAGATACGATGACTTTCGGCTGCTTTTTTCTTCATATTAAAATAATGAAGAAGAATTCCCCGCAAAAACACATTATTTGGCACGAAATTCGACATTTTCAAGTGTGGTAAAAATATTGTTGTTTACGCTTCAAATAAAAAACTTATACTGACGTTTGTGCCTTACGACAGTAGCTCTCCAATGAATGTTTGGAAATGTGGATCGATGGAATAATAATCAAGTTACGCCATCTGTTGTAAAACCGCACGAACTTATTCATAGTCCTATTATATCTCGAAAACGAATTGAGCGATTCCAAAACCGATTAAAGCTTTTAAAAGGTAATAATATATATCTATACTAATATTATAAAGAGGAAAACTTTGTTTGTTTGTTTGTTTGTTTGTAACGAATAGGCTCAAAAACTACTGGACCGATTTTAAAAATTCTTTCACCATTCGAAAACTACATTATCCAAGAGTAACATGGATTACATTTTATTTTGGAAAAAAATAGGGTTCCGTAAGATATTTGGATTTTTCGGACACAAACTGAAAAAAATCTTATATATAAAATCAAGTCAACTTTTTGTGTGTGTTCGCTAACCGGCCGTGTCTGCACCGAATTAAACCAAACTTATACAGGTATTGAAGATGGTTTCCGTATAGTTTGGATACCTATTGGTGGATAGGGCTCGAGATATAGGTCAAAACGTGGACCCGGCTAACCTTCGGATGTGTATGTACAATATGGGTATCAAATGGAAGCTGTTGGTGAATGCTTTAGTTCAGAGTATTTCCATCCGCTCCGTGACTAGGGTCTCGAGATAGAGACCAAAACGTGGACCCTAGAATGTGTATGTACAATATGGGTATCAAATGGAAGCTGTTGGTGAATGCTTTAGTACAGAGTATTTTTCATGCCGCTCCGTGACTGGGGTCTCGAGATAGAGACCAAAACGTGGACCCTAGAATGTGTATGTACAATATGGGTATCAAATGGAAGCTGTTGGTGAATGCTTCAGTACAGAGTATTTTTCATGCCGCTCCGTGACTGGGGTCTCGAGATATAGGTCAAAACGTGGACCCGGGTAACCTTTGGATGTGTATGTACAATATGGGTATCAAATGGAAGCTGTTGATGAATGCCTTAGTTCAGAGTATTTCCATCCGCTCCGTGACTAGGGTCTCGAGATAGAGACCAAAACGTGGACCCTAGAATGTGTTTGTACAATATGGGTATCAAATGGAAGCTGTTGATAAGTGCTTCAATACGGGGTAATTTTCATACCTATTGATGACGAGGGTCTCGAGATATAGGTCAAAACGTGGACCCGGGTAACCTTCGGACGTGTATGTACAATATGGGTATCAAATGGAAGCTGTTGATAAGTGCTTCAATACGGTGTAATTTTCATACCTATTGATGACTAGGGTCTCGAAATATATGCCAAAACGTGGACCCGCCGTGTCTTTGCACCGAATTAAACCAAACTTACACACATTGTTAAGGAGGCATTGAATATGGTTTTCGTATAGTTTGGATACCTATTGGTGGATAAGGCTCGAGATACAGGTCAAAACGTGGACCCGGGTAACCTTCGGATGTGTATGTACAATATGGGTATCAAATGGAAGCTGTTGGTGAATGCTTTAGTTCAGAGTATTTTTCATGCCGCTCCGTGACTAGGGTCTCGAGATAGAGACCAAAACGTGGACCCTTGAATGTGTATGTACAATATGGGTATCAAATGGAAGCTGTTGGTGAATGCTTTAGTACAGAGTATTTTTCATGCCGCTCCGTGACTAGGGTCTCGAGATAGAGACCAAAACGTGGACCCTAGAATGTGTTTGTACAATACGGATATCAAATGAAAGCTGTTGATAAGTGCTTTAATACGGGGTAATTTTCATACCTATTGATGACTAGGGTCTCAATATATAGGTCAAAACGTGGACCCGGGTAACCTTCGGACGTGTATGTACAATATCGGTATCAAATGGAAGCTGTTGATAAGTGCTTTAGTACGGGGTAATTTTCATACCTATTGATGACTAGGGTCTGGAAATATATGCCAAAACGTGGACCCGCCGTGGTTTTGCACCGAATTAAACCAAACTTACACACATTGTTAAGGAGGCATTGAAGATGGTTTTCGTATAGTTTGGATACCTATTGGTAGATAGGGTCTCGAGATATAGGTCAAAACGTGGACCCGGGTAACCTTCGGATGTGTATGTACAATATGGGTATCAAATGGAAGCTGTTGGTGAATGCTTTAGTTCAGAGTATTTCCATCCGCTCCGTGACTAGGGTCTCGAGATAGAGACCAAAACGTGGACCCTAGAATGTGTTTGTACAATATGGATATCAAATGAAAGCTGTTGATAAGTGCTTTAATACGGGGTAATTTTCATACCTATTGATGACTAGGGTCTCGAGATATAGGTCAAAACGTGGACCCGGGTAACCTTCGGACGTGTATGTACAATATGGGTATCAAATGGAAGCTGTTGATAAGTGCTTTAATACGGGGTAATTTTCATACCTATTGATGACTAGGGTCTCGAGATATAGGTCAAAACGTGGACCCGGGTAACCTTCGGACGTGTATGTACAATATGGGTATCATATGGAAGCTGTTGGTGAATGCTTTAGTTCAGAGTATTTTTCATGCCGCTCCGTGACTAGGATCTCGAGATAGAGACCAAAACGTGGAGCCTAGAATGTGTTTGTACAATATGGATATCAAATTGAAGCTGTTGGTGAATGCCTTAGTACAGAGTATTTTTCATGCCGCTACGTGACTGGGGTCTCGAGATATAGGTCAAAGCGGGGACCCGGGTAACCTTTGGTTGTGTATGTACAATATGGGTATCAAATGAAAGCTGTTGATAAGTGCTTTAATACGGGGTAATTTTCATACCTATTGATGACTAGGGTCTCGAAATATATGCCAAAACGTGGACCCGCCGTGTCTTTGCACCGAATTAAACCAAACTTATGCACATTGTTAAGTAAGTATTGAAAATGGGTTTCGTAAAGTTTGGTTGTAATTCGGAGCAGTGGCAACGGGTACAGCGTTCTTTTGAGCCAGCCATAATGTCGCTTACTTTTTTAACGCTTGGGGCGGAACTGAACTGTCAAATTGACAGTGTTAGTTACAATGTGTCAATATTTCTTTCTGATTTGGATGCCATAAGGAAAAAACGTAAGTGCAACATGTAAAAATTGTTTGTGAATTTTTTTGGAGTGGATTTTGGAACAGTGAATAATTTCTTACGAAATTTGAGAATTTAATGTGAAATCCGAATGAAATTATGTGTTCGTGGAAAAAACAATTTTTTTCGTTTTTTTTTTTTTTAAATATAAATGGATAATGGTTAAAAAAGCTCCAATGCTTAATAAAACATATAAATTGAAACGAAAAATTCATGGATGATCAGGAAAAAAGACGATTGTTTCTTAGTTATTCATATGCGTTGATTTGAAATTTAAAAACAATCTTCTTTTTTCCTGATTTTCAATTTATATTTTATATTTACTCAAAAACAAATAGAAAAACAAAAAATATTGTTTATGCCAAAGCGCTTGAATAAAGAATAAAGAAATAAATAATATGAAAACCATATATTTTCTGTTCTAAACCATATCTATTCTATTTTAGTGTGCCCAGCGAAGGGGGGCGGGTTTGCTAGTATATATATAAAATAAATATAATAGGCCCTGCAGATTCAAAGATAACGAGCTATCATAACGGATTTTTTAAATTTTTTTGTAACAATATAAAAAAATTTGTAATTTGAGAGAAAGGATCATTAAAACTTTTTACTTTTTCGTGTATTTTTTGTTTTCACTCTAAGCTCTGTTTTATTAGAAAAAAAAACTTTGATTCAACAAAGTCGATGAACTAATACAAAAGTTACAAACATTCAAGTAAATATATCCATTTAATACTTAAGTAACCTACTGGTAATATGTGTTAGTATTCGCATATCAGTTAGTTACAGGTAGATTTTGGAAGGGTTATTAGATACAAAAAATTGTTAGTGTCATTATCTCAAACACAGATACATTTCAAGCAAGATCATATGTTTAAGGCAGGTAGTGTTTTCTATGTATAACTAGGGAACCTTTTTGTATAGGTAGGCTTGCATTTTTAGTTGATCTATGTAAGTATAAATAATAGTACATGTGCCTCGTTCCTTCATAATTTCTGCAAGGATCGCCGGATACTGTTCACTTTATAATTGCAGTTTATAATCCGTCATTTACTTAAAAATATAATATGAATAAAAGGGCGCAAGAGTTTGAGTGTAAAAATGATCCAGATATGTTCTGTTTCATCTGCGGGGAATTTATCGTTAAAAGGATGCGACGTGTGTTTTCAAATCCTTTGAAATTTGCATACCATAAGTGTTATGGAATTGAGCATAGAAACAATGAAAAACCATGGACACCGAATACTGTGTGCACCACATGTCGACTCGAATTGATATTTTCGGAAACCGGAACCAAAAGGTACATCGTAAAAATTAGGAGTTTGCTCTCTTTTAATACATATCTGACTAATTTCTTAAACTATCTATTTAGGCGACATATGAAATTTATTACACCAATGAAGTGGAGGGAACCAACTTGCCATTCAACGGACTGCTATATTTGTACTACAAAAGTATTTGGGGTTGGAAAGTCAAGAAAAGTAACCTATGCGAGCGTATCTACAGTGTCATTACCAGAACTGAATTCAACGGAAGCTACATTGCCAGAATCAAATTTAACTTTAGTTCCGGCTCCAGTTTCATTGTCAACAGCATTATCTGATTACGCGGCATCATGTTGTACTGAATTGCAAACGGAAAACGAAAGAAACCCTTTGTCACAGGCACAACTCAATGATTGGATAAGGGATTTGGAATTGTCAAAAGAAAAGGCCGAACTACACGCCTCTCGTATGCAACAATTTAAATTTGTTTCATCCGATGTTAAGGCAACATATTATAGGGCTCGTCACGAACAATTCTCCCAGTACTATACGAAGAAGGACAGTGTTTGTTATTGCAAAACATTGCTGGTCTATTTAAACAGTTTGGTGAACTATATGATTCAAAAGAGTGGCGATTGTTCATAGACGGCAATAAATTAAGTTTAAAGGCCGTATTATTGCATATTGGCAACCAAAAGCCGATCGCGCATGCAGTAAATACGAAGGAAACATATGAGACAATGCAAAAATTGCTTAAATTAATTAAATACGAAGAGTATGATTGGAAAATATGTGCCGATCTAAAAGTCGTTCTAATGCTATGTGGTCTAAAATCTGGATACACAAAATACTGTTGCTTTCTATGCAAATGGGATAGCCGAGCACGTCAAGACCACTACATCATAAAGGATTGGCCAGAACGAATCGAGTTTCAAGTTGGGGTGGATAACATAAAATACTCCCCACTTATAAAGAAGGAAAAAATAATTCTACCTCCGCTCCACATCAAGCTCGGCCTTATCAAAAACTTTATCAAGGCTTTGGACAAAGAAGGCGAAGCTTTTCATTATTTGAAAACAATCTTTCCACAGATTTCAGAAGCAAAAATAAAGGAAGGGATTTTGCGGGGCCGCAAATAAGGAAAATAATGGCCAATACCCATTTCAAAGAACTATTGTCGCCAGTGGAGGCAGCGGCGTGGGATTCTTTTGAAAAGGTCGTTACTTCTTTTTTAGGCAAACACAAAAGTCCTAACTTCGAGCTGATAGTGAACGATTTAATCAAAAACTATGCGGAAATGGGTAAATAAAAAACACATATAAGACCGTTTCCTCAGTTAACTTTAAAACTAAACAAAAAATTTGAAAGCAAATTTTTAAATTTACATGAGAATATATACCCCTTAATCTGAATTTATTGCCCTGCTCCGAACAAACAAGAACGACCAAAATTTGTTCTGAATTGGAAGATTAATCCAGCCTAAGAAAATTATATGCTAATGTGTCACTTATGTATTTATCTAATTCCCTTTTTAATTTTCTTTCAGGAGTAAATATGTCTTTAAAAATTCATTTTCTGCACTCCCATTTAAATTTTTTCCCGCAAAATCTTGGCGACGTAAGTGACGAGCATGGCGAAAGGTTTCACCAGCAAATGCAAATGATTGAAAGTCGGTATCAAAGATTCTGGGATGTCGCTATGATGGGTGACTACTGTTGGTTTCTCATAAGAGAAACCGATCCTTATATAAATAAGAGTCAAAACAAGACACATAACTTTTTGAGTTATAAAATAAGATCATAGAGTTAAGACAGAATCATATGTACATATGCTATTATTTGTAGGGTACTCAAGTTTTACTATATGGATATATTTACTTGAATGCTTGTACGGTTTTGCAATCGCTCAATTCGTTTTCGAGATATATATGATTAAGTGGGCCGAATTTTTTTTTTTTTGAAATAACGGTAATTCGTAAATATCTCAAAAACGTTACCACATAATAAAAAATAACCTTGATTTTCGGAATTAGACGGTGATTTTACATAGGAATTTCATAACGGCGTCTCTGGTGCATTTGGTTGTAAACCAGTGATATCAGTAATAGTGCATAGTGAAAGTAAGTGTTAAAACTAACAAGAAAGTGTTTTATTTGGTAAAGTGTTCAAGTGAAGCAGTTTCCAGGCATCAACCAAAGAGATAAAAAAGTGCGTCAGAAATATTTAAGAGAAGAGATTGTTTTAACATTTTCCAACAATATTTTCACGAAAAATTTACAAAATATATATTAATTTTGCAAATGATTGATAACAAGTGAAACAGTGAATAAATGACGTGAAAAATACACACAACAGAAATCGGCAAAAATAATTAATATTTTAGAAGTTTTTACTTAAGATATTTAAGAAAAGAAATTGTTTTCACACTTTCCGTAGATATTTTCAAGAAAAATTTCAAAAATATATATTATTTTTGCTGATCATTTCCCATTTCTGTTCTGTGTAATTTTCATTTCAACGCGTGCTCACAGTTCAATTATATTTTTAAAAGATGGCGCTAACAGTATGTTAATTTGAATTCAAGTTTAAAAACAAGAAAAGTAGCAATCAAGAGCTCAGAGTGACATAAAGAAGAACACTTTGATTCGGTAAAAGAAATGCCAAGAGGTAGAAGACATGCTAACATCGGACGTAATACACGTCACAATCGAAATGTGCAAAATCACAGACAAAATGAAAGTGAGGAAATTCATGCTGTTAGATTAAATCAACAAAGAGATCGTACTAGGTCACGTTCTCAAAATCGGCCAATAAATATCAATTCTGTAAATTTGAATGGTGCAGCATTTCAATATAATCCACAAATTGATTATTCATCTCACAAATATGTTGTCATGTGGAAGTATGGATAAAATTTGCGGATTTTGTTAAGCATTGAAATTCAAAACTGAAACACCAGGCATGTGTTGCGCTGCAGGAAAAGTTCGTTTACCAGACATACAATATCCGCCCGAACCATTAGCTACGTCATCATCGGGAACATCACCCGATTCCAAACATTTTCTCGAAAAAATTTCCACATGTAATTTATGTTTTCAAATGACATCTTTTGGTGCTGGAAAAATTATAGCCGATAACTTCATGCCAACGTTCAAGGTAATACATAAACTTCAACGTTCAACAACATTCGCTGACACATCTAATGAATCATTAGATTTTATGGGCACAAATTATGGCTTTTTTCAGATTCAAAGGCAAGCATATCACTTAATAGGTTCATTACTACCACTACCCGATCAAGAGTAAAAATTTTTGCAAATTTATTTCATTAATGACAACGATGATGAACTTGAAGCACGGTGTGCATTTTCCAGAAATATAAACAGAGTCATTATGAGAAAGTTACAAGATTTATTACACACACACAGAGTTTTGGTGCAAAGTTTTAAAACAACAATCGAAAGATTGTCATCTGATAATCATGAAATTAAAATTGATGCAAATAAAACGCCTGCCGGCGAACATCGTGGAAGATACAATCAACCAACTTCAAGCAACGAGGTTGCAATTGTTATATCTGGAAATGAATTTCAACCAAGAGATATTGTTTTGCAAAGATACACTGCAATGAAAATGAAATGAAACATTGCAACGTGTTAATGAAACGCATCGAAAATATGATGCATTACAATATCCTCTTATGTTCTGTCGTGGTGAAGATGGTGATTCGATTGATATAAAACAAATAAATCCAGCAAATGGTCAAGAAACAAATAAATCTGTAAGCACAATGAATTATTATGCATACAGAATCATGATAAGAGAAAATCAAGAGAATCACATTTTAAAATGTCGTAAATTATTTCATCAGTATATTGTTGACATGTATGCGAAAATAAAAACAGAACGATTGAATTACATTAGATTCAACCAAAGAAAATTACGCTGTGACGAATACATACATTTACGAGATGCAATTAACAACGATACCAACGTTAATAACATTGGTCAAATGGTAATATTACCTTCATCGTATACAGGCAGTGAAAGGCATGTGCATGAATACGCCCAAGATGCAATGTGTTATGTCAGAAATTATGATCGACCCGCCTTATTCATAACTTTCACATGCAACCCGAAATGGGATGATATTAAGAATCATTTATATACTGGGCAATCAGCTACTGATAGGCATGACATTACTGCAAGAGTGTTTAGATGAAAGCTACAGTCTCTAATGGATTTCATTGTAAAACATAAAGTTTACGGAGATGTACAATGTTTCATGTATTCTGTGGAATGGCAAAAAAAGGCTTGCCTCATGCGCATATTTTGATTTGGTTAAAACAAAAACTAACCACAGATAAAATTGATCATATTATGTGTGCTGAAATTCCAGATATAAATGAAGATAGAGAATTACATACTACTGTAACCAAACCCATGATTCATGGACCGTGTGGTACGTTAAATCAAAATTCTCCATGTATGGTTGATGGTAAATGTTCAAGAAACTACCCAAGGCAATTAATTGCTGAAACAATGACTGGAAATGATGGATATCCATTGTACCGTAGAAGATCACCAGAAGATAATTGAAAAACAGTCACTATGAAAATAAATAATTAACATTAGAACAAAATTCAAATCCACGAGGAAGAAAATTTTAGAAAGTTAGTAAATAATTTCGATTTGCTTAAGAAAGAGTACTACACGTATCAGCTTAAAAGCAGTAAGGGCCTTATAGTAATTTTAAAAGGAGTTGAGCATAATGTAGATCCGTCCGAAATAAAGGGAGCACTGGAAGAAGCGGGATTCGAAATAAAGTCCATATTTAATATAAAAAACCGGAACAAAGTTCCGCAACCAATGTTTCCTTTAAAACTTGAGCCATCAGCAAAATTATTAATAAAAGGCGAAGTGCATCCTATTTATAACCTGCGTTATCTACTGCATCGTAAAATTTCAATAGAAGAACCACTAAAACGTAAGAGTCCCGTACAATGTACAAACTGCCAGGAATTTGGCCACACTCGTAGCTACTGTAATTTACCAAGCGTGTGTGTGATATGCGGTGACTTACACTCCACATCTACGTGTAGCAAACCAAAACAAGATGCAAGTGCTAAAAAATGTAGCAATTGTGGAGAAAACCACACTGCTAATTATCGGGGCTGTCCTGTATTTTTATCAATAAAACAAAAAGAATTGCTGCCAAATAGAAAACCTGTCCCACCTACAACAGTACCAAATCTAAATTCTTTTAGTCGCCAACCGATAGCACAACCACAATACCAATTATATGCAAACGTCCTAAAAACCAACCCAAATGTGGAAGCAAATAACATTAATAATTGCAGTATAGAATCTATGCTCCAAACACTCGTGCAAACTCTTAATCAATTTATGGTTGGAATGCAAAGCATGATACAGGATCTGATTAGAAATCAAACCATTTTAATGTCAACCCTTTTAAATAAACCATAATGTACAGAATCAAAATTTGTCATTGGAACGCAAACGGTCTCACCAAGCACAAGCTCGAAGTCTATAATTTTCTATTATCAAATAACATTGACATTATGCTTATATCTGAAACTCATCTTACAGATAAAAATTATTTTAGAATTCGGGAATATCTTTTCTATGATACAAAACATCCTAGAAACATGGCTCGTGGTGGCTCAGCGATATTAATAAAAAAACGTTTAAAGCACAGTGTACTTGAGGAATTTAATGAAGAATACCTTCAGTCCACTATTATTCAACTGCAAGAATTTTCCAGTACAATGGCTATCGCAGCTGTGTACTGCCCTCCTTCTCAAATTATAACCGAACAACAGTTCAAAGATTTTTTTGCCAAACTTGGGCCAAAGTTTATGGCTGCAGGGCACTTCAATGCCAAGCACCACTATTGGGGCTCCAGACCGGTCACACCTAGAGGGAGACAACTTTTTAGTTGTATACTAAGATCAAAACTTGATGTTGTATCTACAGGACAGCCAACATATTGGCCATCTGACCGCCAGAAGATGCCTGACCTGATTGACTTTGGTATTATAAAGGGTATTGATCGCAAGATTGTAACAGCGTCCTCATCCCTGGAATTGTCCTCCGACCATTCTCCGTCTATTATAACCATGGAAGGTAGTCCTTGCACCAGAACAGCGGGTAATCAGCTCCCCCATCCCAATCTCATAAACTGGCTTAAATATAAGAAATACATTAGCACTCATATAAAAACCAATGCTCCTTTAAAGAATGATATTGATATCGATAGGCAGATATATACATTGACTGAACTAATGCATGGAGCTACTAGGACAGCAGTGGCCACAAATAATAAAAGTCGTGTTAACTCTCAGCGAAACATTGATGAGACTATAGAAGATTTAGTTAAAAAGAAACGAGAGCTGAGAAGGTCTTGGCAACAATATCGTTCTCCAAAATACAAGAAACTATTGTATGAATACACAGTTAAGTTGCGTTGCGCCCTTAAAAAAGAAAAGGAGAGGCATCTTCATGATTTCCTTTCTAATCTTACTCCGACGGACCAAACAGATTACGCATTGTGGAAAGCCACAAAAAATATAAATCGGCCCATACAGTACGAATCACCAATTCGGCTAGGAAATGGTAATTGGGCACGTACGGATTCTGAAAAAGGGTGTGTATTTGCTGAACATCTGCAATCTGTCTTCACTCCCAATCAGTCTTCTGCAACTACTTGCTTACCACTAGACATATTGAAACCACCAAAAAAGCCAATAAAGTTTAAAAAAAATAACATAGTCTCAGTTATTAATCAACTTAAACCTAAAAAAGCACCAGGTTACGACAAAATCACCCCAAAAATGCTAAAAGAGCTTCCCAATATGGCCGTTCTTCATATCAGGCACATATTTAACGCCATCTCTCGTACTGCCTACTACCCAAAAGCTTGGAAATTATCTCAAATAATTATGATTGGTAAACCTGGGAAAGACTTAAGCCAAGCATCCTCATATCGGCCAATTAGTCTATTGTCCATACTTTCAAAGCTATTTGAAAAGTTGCTCTGGCAGAAAATAATGCCCTTTATTCAAGATAACAGTATTATTCCTCAACACCAATTTGGATTTAGAGCAAAACATAGTACAACTGAGCAAGTTCATCGCATTGCGTTATTTATACGAAAGTCCTTTGAGAAAAATCAGTACTGCACTGCACTGTTCTTAGACGTAGCACAAGCATTCGATAAGGTATGGCACCGCGGCTTAATTCACAAAATTACTAGTTTACTGCCTACGAATGTACACCTCTTGCTGCAAAACTATATCACTAATAGAGAATTTGTTGTAAAGCAAAAAGATTTTTTCTCTCGGCATTGTAGAATAGACGCTGGAGTTCCACAAGGCAGCGTTCTGGGCCCTATTTTATATGTATTATACACATCTGATATGCCAACGACGAGCCAAACAATGACATCAACATTTGCCGATGATACTGCAATAATTTGCACTCACACAGACCCAAAAGTAGCAACGTCTATATTACAAAGGCATATACTTGAAACAGAAGTATGGCTTAAAAACTGGAGAATAAAGGTTAATGAAACCAAGTGCGTGCATATTACTTTTACTCTAAGAAAAGAAACTTGCCCTGCAGTTACAATAAATGGTCAGAATATACCACAGCAAAACGAAATAAAATATCTTGGAATTCACTTAGATAGAAGACTCACATGGCGGAATCATATTGAAAAGAAAGTGTCGAATATCAAGCTTAAAATGAAAAGCCTATATTGGATGCTTAATTCGAAATCAGCATTACCTCTAGAGTACAAAGTGCTACTATATAAAGCCATGCTAAAACCAATATGGACATATGGTATAGAAATGTGGGGAACGGCTTCGCCCTCAAATATCGAAAAACTTCAGAGAGTGCAATCTAAAGCCTTGCGGATAATCACGGGAGCGCCATGGTATATAAAGAACGTTAACATTCACAGAGATATTTGCATACCTCGTGTAGCCGATGAAATAGTACGGTTGAGCAAAAAATACCTACAAAAGCTAGAAGACCATCCCAATAAACTAGCGCGAAATCTACTTTTAGATGAAGGTCACACAAGATTGAAAAAAAGAGACATCTTCAAGTCTGCAGTATCTTAATGATCTCATCTCACGCGAGAGTCCGTCCACAACTTCCTCCAACCACATCTATCACATTCGAAACAAAAACAAAAAAAACAACATCATTTTCACAATCGACATGAGAGACAACGGAAGCTCTAAGGGAGACTGGAAACTAGGCCTTTCCGGCTCCCAGCTACGAAGAATCGGAGACTGGAAACCCGTCCTTTTCAGCTCCCAACTATGAAGAATTGGAGATTCACAACCGATTTAATCATATATGTAAATATATGTTCATTTGAGCAAATAATTCGTTTCTTAGCACTGGCAAGGAAACATATTACTCTAGTATATAAGATTTGTAAACTTATTGTTAGTTTCTTATAAAAGAAAGATTCAATAAATAAAGAAAAATGGAAAAAAAAATTAGAACACACACCCGGGTACAAATGTATCCACTTCAACATTGAAGTGTTGTCACTTTTGAACCTCTATTCCGCTAACTTCTGATCTAGGAAGATTATTTAGTTTTGAGTTCAAATTCAAAATTTGAACCAGATCGGACCATTGGTTCAGGAGCTACAGCCTTCCAAACACATTATATACGTAAACACACACCCGGGATACGTTTGTACCCCAATAGTAAAAAGATAGTTAGTTTCTTATAAAAGAAAGATTCAATAAATAAAGAAAAATGGAAAAAAAAAATTAGAACACACACCCGGGTACAAATGTATCCACTTCAACATTGAAGTGTTGTCACTTTTGAACCTCTATTCCGCTAACTTCTGATCTAGGAAGATTATTTAGTTTTGAGTTCAAATTCAAAATTTGAACCAGATCGGACCATTGGTTCAGGAGCTACAGCCTTCCAAACACATTATATACGTAAACACACACCCGGGATACGTTTGTACCCCAATAGTAAAAATCCTCATAATAATCAAAAAAAAAATTGTTTATGTTATTTTTTTATTTGAAAAATTAAAAATATTCATTTCACACATTATATTATTGACTTTTATTATAAAAATTATAAAAATGCATCTTATATCTAAGGAAAATCATGGCAAATAGAGCAATTTGTTGATGTGTCCGAATGTTCAAGACACATTGGCTTCTTACATTTGGCGCCCAGCTTTCTGGTTTTTCTACGGCGTTTTTCCTCTTGTGCGTAATATAAATAGCAAGATCCGGACACAGGTTTTGGCGTGCGCGCTGCGGCAGATGTTGATGCTGCTGTTGACACCATTGGTTCCAGCGGTCGGTTGAAATATGCTTCAATAGCAATTTTAGTCCAAAAATTTCGCGTCACTTGACGATTTATGGCTCTGGCTTCAATAATGGGCAATGCTTCAGCCAAGCTGCGCAGGATCTGCTTACGCTTGTTGTTTGTTCTCCAAGGCAACATAGGGTTATTCAAATCGTAGACAATGTAGGTTGCAAGAGCTGTAATGTCCAACATGTTGAAGAACATCGCTAGTGGCCATCGTTTTGTTTGTCTTTGTGTTGGATATTCCGCAAACATTTGGTCCATTCGATCAACACCACCTTTGGTACGATTCGTTTCCCTACCAGTTTCTGCTTGGCCAGTATATATTTGTCCATGCAGTGGATATGCATTTGTGGCATCGCAAATCCACCAAACCTTGACACCATATTTAGCAGGTTTTGACGGTATGTACTGCGTAAACCGTGTGCGTCCACGGTAAGGAAATAATTGTTCATCAATCGTCAAGCATGAGCTGGGCTTGTAATGTGCAGCAAGATTATTGTTCATCATCGTCCACAACTCACTGATCGGTGCTGCTTTATCAGTTAGTAAGCGTGTTGCACGAGTGTTTTTATCGTCAAATCTTAGGAACCGCAATATCGAACAGAAACGGTTGACTCCCATTGTGGCGCGATATAATGGATAGTTTTTGACGCTCCATAAATCTCGAACATGTTCTCCATTGCTAGGGTTCGCACCAGTCATAATAAGTATGCCAAAAAATGCATACAGCTTTGTTATTGACACAGGCGTCCATGACTTAGGAGTTGTGTTTGGATGCGCATTGTTGTAAGCATTATAAGTTTCTTTTGCTAACTTATTTGTGTGGCGCATAATTATATCAGCCATTTCAACGTTCATGAAACATTTGAATGTTTGCTCTATTGACAACATTTCAGTGCATCTAGCTGGTCCAGAACGTTCTCTTATAATATTTTGTCTGAGTACCTGACGACTTACATTTGGTTCTTTCATCCACTTAGTACCATCACGTGCAACAAATTTTTCGCCACTAGCAGGTAATTCATTATTTTCTTCTACTTCTTCTTCTTCATCGTCTTCTTCATCATCCTCATAGTCCGCATAATCAGGTAATACTTCTGCGGCACTTTGCGAAACTTCAGCATCGTCATCAGCAATTTCAATGTCATTGAATTGAATTTCTTCTTCATCTTCTGAGTCAAAGTCATAGGGAGCGTCATCGTCACAAATTTCATCAAATAAAGATTGTATATATGATTCTCGCTGTTCCTCAGTTAGCCTGCATAATAAAAAAATATTAGTATATGTTTACATTGTTGCTTATTTTACATTTTTTACCTTCTATATGCTGCACTTGATAAATATTCGTTTCTTCTTGAAGTCATTTCGTATCCAGTTATTTATAGTTTCAGTTATATTTATTTTCACTTATATTTTCACTTCTTACACTTTTGAGCACCAAAACAATAATGAAAATATCAACAGGCAGCATTTATAACAACACCTCGTGTGAAAACAACCCTTGCAGCTGCATATAAAATACAAAAACTAGTTATACCAGTGTATTTGCTAAATACGTACCCATACCTTGCGCGACCTTTTTGCACATATCTTTTGAACCAGGTAGAATATTTCAATGAAATAAAGACCAAAATGTGTATTCGTTGTTACTCTACAAGTATATTATTATAAATTATATTATTTTGTTTTGCATTTATCAGGACAACAACAAAAACAAAAATCCACTGTTGCATGTCCTGACTTTATTTGCCCATATCGCTGGAACCAGTAGGAATATTCGAATGAAACAAAAGACAAAATACTTGTTATATATTAAAATATACATTTAAAAAAAAAATCATAGAAATCGGTTGAATAAGCATTAAAAAACCGCAAAACAAGGTCCCGGGTACAAACGTATCCCGGGTGTGTGTTTACGTGGTATTTTCTGGGTGTGTGTTCTAGGGTTAAGATGTGGAGATCGATAACCGTTGGATAGCTCGGTATTCCAAATTATTATCGAAAACATTTAACGCACATATAAATGTTGAATATTGTAACTCCGTAAAATCCATCAAATACATTTGCAAATATATCAATAAAGGAAGTGACATGGCAGTATTTGGAGTTGTAAATCGAAATGATGAAATTACTAATTACCAAATGTTAAGATACATTAGTAGCAACGAAGCAGTTGGGCGAATATTATCATTTCCGATTCATGATCGCCATCCAGCTGCTATTCATTTGTCAGTCCATTTAGCAAATGAGCAAAGTGTTTATTTCACTGAAAATACTGCTCAACAAATGGCCGAACGACCACCAGCAACAACACTAACTGCATTTTTTAACTTATGTGAAACAGATTCATTTGCAAGAACATTGCTTTATTCAAATGTTCCTAAATATTATACTTGGAATGCATCATCAAGGTCCTGGGTACGAAGGCAACGAGGAATACCTGTAGATGGATATCCAGGTGTTTATTTGGGTGATGCAATCGGACGACTTTACACTGTGCATCCAAGTAAAGTGGAATGTTTCTATTTACGTTTACTCTTAGTTGATATTCCCGGCCCAAGATCATTCGAAAGTTTGAAACGAGTTAATGGTCATCTTTGTTGTACTTATCAGCAAGCATGCAAAGAATTGAATTTGCTTCAAAATGATAATCAGTGGGATGCAACTCTTATGGATGCATGTGCAACAAGTTCTCCACACCAAATAAAAACACTATTTGCCATCATTATTGCTACATGTTTCCCAGCAAACCCAAAAGAATTGTGGAGTACTTAGCAAGAATACATGACAGAAGATATCCTACATCAAGTACGTCGCATTACTGCAAATCCAAATTTGAATTATATAGATGAATTATATAATGAGGCATTAATTAAAATCGAAGACTTTTGCCTGATGATTGCAAATAAAACTATGAGTGAGTTAGGTATGATCGCACCAAATCGTCCGATGCATGATGCATACAATGCAGAATTAAGACGTGAAAAAGAATATGATCGAAATGATCTGAACACATTTGTAACAACAAACCTACCAAAATTAAACACACAACAAAGGCAGGCATATGACACAATTATAGACATTCTTAGATGCACCAGGTGGGAGTGGAAAAACGTTTTTGTTGTCGTTAATTTTGGCCACCATCCGATCACAGAATAATATTGCATTGGCTTTGGCATCATCTGGAATAGCGGCAACTTTATTGGACGGCGGTCGCACTGCACATTCTGCATTAAAGTTACCATTAAATATGCAAGTAAATGAAGAACCAACTTGCAACATTTCTAAAAATTCTGGAATGGGAAAGGTTTTACAAACATGTAAAATTATTGTATGGGATGAATGTACGATGGCTCATAAAAAATCACTGGAAGCCTTAAAAAGAACACTGAAAGATTTTCGAAATAGCACAAACATATTTGGTGGTGCACTAATTCTATTGGCCGGTGATTTTCGACAAACTTTGCCTGTTATTCCCAAATCAACAGCAGCTGATGAATTGAGAGCGTGCCTTAAATCTTCTAATCTGTGGAGATATGTTCAAAAACTCACATTAACTACTAATGTTCGTGTGCAGTTACAGAATGATCCAACAGCTGCTGAATTTTCCGAACATTTGTTGCAAATTGGAAATGGACGAAATCCAATTGATAAGAATACAGGCATGATCACACTTCGAAATAATTTTTGTACCGTAACAGAATCAAGAGTACAATTAGTGCAAAATGTATTCCCAAATATTGCACAAGACTATCGAAATCAAGATTGGCTCAGCGAGAGAGCTACATAATGTATAATATATTAGCTGCCAAAAATGTCGATGTCAATGAAATCAATGCCAGTATTTTGACTCAAATTCCAGGTGAAGTTGTCACCTATAAATCAATTGATTCAATCACTAATCCCGACGATGTAGTGCATTATCCAATTGAATTTTTGAATTCACTTAATTTGCTGGCTTGCCACCACATCGTTTGCAATTGAAAGTCGGCGCAGTGATCATTATATTGCGAAATATCAATCAGCCGAAACTATGCAATGGGACAAGATTAGCAGTGAAACGGACAATGAACAATGTAATTTTTTTTTTTTTTTTTTTTTTTTTTTATTGAAACGTTATAAAATTTGTATACATTTCATGGTATTACGCCTAGCATAAGCTAACAAGTAACATTATTCTATCCTTAACATTCAAATTTAAAAACAATTATAAATATTTTACAAACAATTATACAGCGTTGGCGACTAAATCTCGTGGCTTAGTTCTTCGAAGTCTTCTTGTGCAGACTGTTTTGGTAAGCTTTGCGGCCTCCGGGTTTATGTGCTCTTTCAGCCTGGTTTCATGGTTACTTGCAAGAATTTGGATTATATCAGCGACTTTTTTCACCGACAGATCCTTGTGCAGGTCGTGATTTCGCACATACCAAGGTGCGTTGACCATGTCTCTGAGAATCTTATTCTGCAGGCGTTGTACAGCTTCAATGTTTGATTTAGTGGTACATCCCCATAATTGAATGCCGTATGTCCATACCGGCTTAACTACTTGGTTGTATATTAATAATTTATTCTGTACTAGCAAACCCGGCCCCCTTCGCTGGGCACACTAAAATAGAATAGATATGGTTTAGAACAGAAAATATATGGTTTTCATATTATTTATTTCTTTATTCTTTATTCAAGCGCTTTGGCATAAACAATATTTTTTGTTTTTCTATTTGTTTTTGAGTAAATATAAAATATAAATTGAAAATCAAGAAAAAAGAAGATTGTTTTTAAATTTCAAATCAACGCATATGAATAAACAATCGTATTTTTTCCTGATCATCCATGAATTTTTCGTTTCAATTTATATGTTTTATTAAGCATTGGAGCTTTTTTAACCATTATCCATTTATATTTAAAAAAAAAAAACGAAAAAAAATGTTTTTTCCACGAACACATAATTTCATTCGGATTTCACATTAAATTCTCAAATTTCGTAAGAAATTATTCACTGTTCCAAAATCCACTCCAAAAAATTTCACAAACAATTTTTACATGTTGCACTTACGTTTTTTTCCATATGGCATCCAAATCAGAAAGACATATTGACACATTGTAACTAACACTGTCAATTTGACAGTTCAGTTCCGCCCCAAGCGTTAAAAAAGTAAGCGACATTATGGCTGGCTCAAAAGAACGCTGTACCCGTTGCCACTGCTCCGAATTACAACCAAACTTTACGAAACCCATTTTCAATACTTACTTAACAATGTGCATAAGTTTGGTTTAATTCGGTGCAAAGACACGGCGGGTCCACGTTTTGGCATATATTTCGAGACCCTAGTCATCAATAGGTATGAAAATTACCCCGTATTAAAGCACTTATCAACAGCTTTCATTTGATACCTATATTGTACATACGCAACCAAAGGTTACCCGGGTCCACGTTTTGACCTATATCTCGAGACCCCAGTCACGTAGCGGCATGAAAAATACTATGTACTAAGGCATTCACCAACAGCTTCAATTTGATATCCATATTGTACAAACACATTCTAGGCTCCACGTTTTGGTCTCTATCTCGAGATCCTAGTCACGGAGCGGCATGAAAAATACTCTGAACTAAAGCATTTACCAACAGCTTCCATTTGATACCCATATTGTACATACACGTCCGAAGGTTACCCGGGTCCACGTTTTGACCTATATCTCGAGACCCTAGTCATCAATAGGTATGAAAATTACCCCGTATTAAAGCACTTATCAACAGCTTTCATTTGATACCTATATTGTACATACACGTCCGAAGGTTACCCGGGTCCACGTTTTGACCTATATCTCGAGACCCTAGTCATCAATAGGTATGAAAATTACCCCGTATTAAAGCACTTATCAACAGCATTCATTTGATACCCATATTGTACAAATACATTCTAGGGTCCACGATTTGGTCTCTATCTCGAGACCCTAGTCACGGAACGGCATGAAAAATACTCTGAACTAAAGCATTCACCAACAGCTTGCATTTGATACCCATATTGTACATACACATACAAAGGTTACCCGGGTCCACGTTTTGACCTATATCTCGAGACCCTTTCTACCAATAGGTATCCAAACTATACATAAACCATCTTCAATACCTCCTTAACAATGTGTGTAAGTTTGGTTTAATTCGGTGCAAAGACACGGCGGGTCCACGTTTTGGCATATATTTCGAGACCCTAGTCAGCAATAGGTATGAAAATTACCCCGTATTAAAGCACTTATCAACAGCTTTCATTTGATACCTATATTGTACATACACGTCCGAAGGTTACCCGGGTCCACGTTTTGGTCTCTATCTCGAGATCCCAGCCACGGAGCGGCATGAAAAATACTCTGTACTAAAGCATTCACCAACAGCTTCCATTTGATACCCATATTGTACATACACATTCTAGGGTCCACGTTTTGGTCTCTATCTCGAGACCCTAGTCACGGAGCGGCATGAAAAATACTCTGAACTAAAGCATTCACCAACAGCTTCCATTTGATACCCATATTGTACATACACATCCGAAGGTTACCCGGGTCCACGTTTTGACCTATATCTCGAGCCCTATCCACCAATAGGTATCCAAACTATACGGAAACCATCTTCAATACCTTCTTAACTATGTGTGTAAGTTTGGTTTAATTCGGTGCAGACACGGCCGGTTAGCGAACACACACAAAAAGTTGACTTTATTTTATATATAAGATTTTTTTCACTTTGTGTCCGAAAAATCCAAATATCTTACGGAACCCTATTTTTTTCCAAAATAAAATGTAATCCATGTTACTCCTGGATAATGTAGTTTTCGAATGGTGAAAGAATTTTTAAAATCGGTCCAGTAGTTTTTGAGCCTATTCGTTACAAACAAACAAACAAACAAACAAAATTTTCCTCTTTATAGTATTAGGATAGATTGACAATGTAGACTTTCTGCCAATTAACCATTTCATTTTTTTAATTTTTAACTTGATTTCAGTTGCTTTAATTTTGACATGTTCTTTCCATTTGAGCTTTGCATCCAAAGTCATACCCAAGTATTTTGCTGTATTACTATATGGAACAGTAGCAGATGATATTTTCACTGGGTTATAGGCTATTTTCTTGTTTGTAAAGTCTACGTGAACAGACTTGCTTTCATTTAGTTTGATTCTCGAGTTTTCAGTCCATGCGACAACTTCGTCTATCGATGCCTGTAACTTTCTAGTTGATTCATTTGCGTTATTTCCATAGGCTAAGATACACGTGTCATCAGCAAAAGTGGCTATCTTACTTGTATTTGAAACAGGTAGATCTGCAGTATAGAGCAAATACAGTACAGGCCCAAGAATGCTGCCTTGTGGTACACCAGCTTCAATTTTTTTAATGTTTGAGTATGCTTGTCTTTGTTTCACTCTAAAATATCTGTCTGTGAGATATGATTCCAATAGCAAAGTATATTGATATGGGAGCATCGCTCTGAGCTTACGGATTAGACCTTCGTGCCACACTTTATCAAACGCCTGTGCGATATCAAGGAATATTGCTGAACACACTTGATTGTTTTCTATGGCCTCTTCTATGATGTGTACTATACGATGTATCTGATCTATCGTTGAATGTTTTTCTCGAAATCCAAATTGGTGAGATGGTATTAATTGTTTATTAGAAATTATATCCTTTAATCGTTTGGAAAATAGTTTTCCAAATAGCTTTCCGATGGCTGGGAGTAATGCTATTGGGCGGTAAGATGTGACTTCGTTGGGATTTTTCCCTGGCTTTGGGATCATTTTGATTTCAGAAATTTTCCAGTGCATTGGTATGTATTTAAATTCAATGCATGCATTCATTATTAAAGTGAGTTTGATTAGCGCTTTGTAAGATAAGTTCTTTAGCACTTCGGCTGTGATTAAGTCAAATCCTGGACTTTTCTTTTGTTTTAGTTTGGAGATTTCATTTGCTACCTCATCAGTGGTAAAACTTGTAATTTCAACAGATTCTTGCACAGTATGGGGAAACAAAGTGTAATTTATCGTTTCAAATGGCTTAAAAATTTTTTGGAGGTGTTGTGCAAATAACTCAGCTTTTTCCGAATCGGTTTTTGCCCAAGGTTGGTTGCTATTTGGCTGTTTAATTGGGGGATTATGTTGAATTGGTCTTTTCATATGTGCCGTAGGCCGCCATAGAGAGTAATCAGAGGTTTTATCTGCAGATAGGTTTTGTAGCTTTATATTTAAAGTTCTGTTTTTATTTTCTTGAATAGCATATTTCACTGTTTTGGTGAGGTTGTTTAATTGTGTTTTAAGTGATGGAGACCTAATCGACTGCCACTTTTTTCTGATTTTTCTTTTTTCCTTTATGAGTTCAATTATATTCGAAGGATATCTTTGGCGATTAATTTTTTGGACTCTTACAGGTGTACTTAACCAAGCAGCTTTTTGTATCTGTGCTGACAGCTTTATTGTTTCCTTCTCAATTTCGTCAACATTATCGATTTCATTTGTCGTGTTTACATATGTGTCTAGTTTAGTCTTGAAGTATTGCCAATCTGTATATTTATTTGAAAGGAGCAGGTTACTTTCATTGATTTTTGGTTCACCATCAAGAATCATGAATATAGGTGAATGATCTGAATTAAGATATAAACCATCCTCCAGAGTTATGATGTTGTATGGTAGTTGTTTGACTACGAAAAAATCAATCAAATCTGGAGTCTTATTAATGTCTGTTGGCCAGTATGTTGGATTCCCAGTTGAGAATATTTCACAACCACATTGTTGTGCCGCTTTCCACAGTTCGCGACCTTTAGTTGTCGTTAGGCGAGATCCCCAGTTAATGTGCTTTGCATTGAAATCGCCTCCCATAACGAATCTTCCTTTATGTTTATTTAAAAGTTGTGTGTATTCTGTAGACTTTATGTTATGTCTCGGCGGACTATATGCTGCTGTTACCGACAGTTGGTAATTGCAAAACTTGATTCCAACTGTTGTCGCTTGAAACTCAGTGGAGCTGATCTTTTCTTCTTCGAAATGTTCAATCGAATTCTTAATAATAATTGCGCTACCTCCTCTTGCGTTGTTTAGAGGATGATTTGAGCAATACATTATAAATCCGTTGAATGTAGAGTACATTTGAGTGGTCAAATGAGTTTCAGATACTAAACAAATATCAATTCTTTTTTGATTAAGTACAAGCTCAAGTTCATTTTTGTGCTTTAAGATTCCATTCGCGTTCCATGCCAGTATCTTTAAACTTTTTCTTATTGTGTTTTTAGACATTTATAATTTGCTCAAGTTTTTCAACGCGATTCAGTAGATCCTGGTTTAAGGTTAACTGCTTTTCAATTTTAAGTAAAATTTGTGTCAATATATCTTTATCTGTCGTATTTTCCTTTTGGGCTGCTACGTCTGCATATGTTTGTTTACCCGGTATTAGCAGAGAATGTTAATGCAATGAGAAGGTGCAAATGTTACTGTAAGCTTTTTTTAGTACAATTGAGATCTGAAAGATTTGTAATAAGGTCATTTAGCACACCGAGTTTATAGACACCTCACTGACTTTTGCCCACACAAAAATTAGAAACACCACACATCTTTCACCTCAACACACAACACATTTCTCACCTCGACTTTAAACCAATTAAATTTGTACTATTTTCGTATTTTTGAAATAATAAGCGAATACGTAAAATTTATTACATAATTTTTTTTTTTCAATTACATTAAAAAAAAAAAAAACGATTTTAAAAAATAAAATTTATAAAAAAAAGTTTGCACCGGGAATTGAACTCGAGTCTAACATGTGGCGAGGAAAAATAGGCGGTGCGTTTATTTCTTCGACTGCTTATTTTTTGACCATTTTGTTACTTTTGAAATGATAAGCGGATACATAAAATTTATTAAAAATTTTTTTACGATTACATTAAAAAAAAAAATTTAAAAACGAAAAAAAAAAATTTGCACCGAGAATTGATGGCGAGTCACGTGGGGAGGATAAATACATTAAACTAATTAAATTTTTACTATTTTCGTATTTTTTGAAATAATAAGCGAATACGTAAAATTTATTACATAATTTTTTTTTAATTACATAAAAAAAAAACGAATTAAAAAAAAAAAATTAATAAAAAAAGGTTTGCACTGGGAATTGAAATCGAGTCTAACATGTGGCGAGGAAAAATAGGCGGTGCATTTATTTCTTCGACTGCTTATTTTTTGACCATTTTGTTACTTTTGAAATGATAAGCGGATACATAAAATTTATTACAAATTTTTTTACGATTACATTAAAAAACAAATTTAAAAACGAAAAAAAAAAAAATGTACACCGAGAATTGATGGCGAGTCACGTGGGGAGGATAAATACATTAAACTAATTAAATTTTTACTATTTTCGTATTTTTTGAAATAATAAGCGAATACGTAAAATTTATTACATAATTTTTTTTTAATTACATAAAAAAAAAACGAATTAAAAAAAAAAATTAATAAAAAAAGGTTTGCACTGGGAATTGAAATCGAGTCTAACATGTGGCGAGGAAAAATAGGCGGTGCATTTATTTCTTCGACTGCTTATTTTTTTACCATTTTGTTACTTTTGAAATGATAAGCGGATACATAAAATTTATTACAAATTTTTTTACGATTACATTAAAAAAAAAATTTAAAAACGAAAAAAAAAAAAAATTTACACCGAGAATTGATGGCGAGTCACGTGGGGAGGATAAATACATTAAACTAATTAAATTTTTACTATTTTCGTATTTTTTGAAATAATAAGCGAATACGTAAAATTATTTATTTATTAAAAAAAAAAAAAAATTAATAAAAAAAGGTTTGCACTGGGAATTGAAATCGAGTCTAACATGTGGCGAGGAAAAATAGGCGGTGCATTTATTTCTTCGACTGCTTATTTTTTTACCATTTTGTTACTTTTGAAATGATAAGCGGATACATAAAATTTATTAAAAATTTTTTACGATTACATTAGAAAAAACACATTTAAAAAAAAAAAAAAATTGGCGCCGAGAATTGATGCCGAGTCACATGGGGAGGATAAATACGCAGTGCGTTTATTTCTGCGCCTGCGTTGTGAACCAAGGGTTTGTGCATGCGCGCGACGCGAATTAATTTTAATAAAGTTCTGAAAGTAATTCATGAAGTTTTTCATTACATACATTCATAAATGAACGTATACTCTATATGTACATAAATGATGGTATATGAAAATATACATACATAATATGTATGTACATGTCAATAGAAGGTATTTGCATTAAGAAAAAAAAAACGGTTTAAGATAAATCAACATTTATTTTATATTGTATGTCAATTTATAGTTTATGTATTCGACAGCATTTACATACATATGTAGGTATGTACATTTGTATATGAAAAACAATAATGCACAAGCGCAAGAACATCATCTTCCTTTCATACATATGTACATATGCATGTATGCCCAAATAACCTTGACTTATGTATGTACACAAGTCACAGCACATCACATTCTTACAAGACAAATACACATACGCACTAGCGAGTTTCTTCCTAACAAGTGCAAAAACAATTCTGCTCTATGTATGTATTATGTCCTAGCATATATACATACATATATACCTACTTGCCTTCTAAACTTCCTACAAAATAATTGTATTCATATGTTACTACATCCATGCACGTTCATACATTCATGCATATGTATATGCGCGAGCACAGCTCTCCCTTCTTGCTTCCGTGTACTTTTGTCTTTCACCAGTCGATATTCCAAATATTGTACTTACAAAAACACAATACTTTGATAGACGCAAAAGCAACAGCAAGCGCAACGCGATGACCGTTTTGCCACCACACATTCTAAAATGTTCTAGAACACAACAAAAACACATACCTCACATGCGCATGTCGCCCAAAGCTAAAATCTAAGCCTGGCGACTACAAAAATAAAATACATTCGTAGACGCAAGTTATATATTATAAGTAACTTTCCCCTTTCGCTCTCGCTCTCTTCATTATCTAACTGGAATAATTATTATAGCTATGTAAGTTATATATTTAATTGTTGTAATTGTTGTAATAGTAAATGGGGAACTCTTTCTCTCTTCATTTTAAGTATAAATCTAACTGTTAAAATAAATTGAATAAGTATAGTTTTTAATGTTAAAAGTAGTCTTCAAAGTCACCTTGAAGAGTAAAGACAAATTCAAACTTGTGCTATTTTAATAAAGATAAATTAAATTATAATAAACTAAAAAATAAAACTTCAACAATTTATTTTATTTTCAAAAATAAATTTAACTGGCGACGAGGATGGGATATGTTACTTAAAACATATCCAGTGATAATCGGGAAAAGAAAAGGTTAAAATTTTCAACAAACCGATGTGAACCGCAAATAATTCAAGTGGACATTACTAAAGTGTGGCAAAAAGCGAAATTTTTGTAAACTTAAAAACTAAAAACTAAACCAAAAAAAAAAAAAAAAAAAAAAAAAAAAAAAATATTTCGTGTAATAACTAATCCGAAAGAATAGTTCTAACAAATTTATGATCGTTGAAAATAATTTGAACTTAGCGCAGTTGAGTGCAAAACGGCAAATTTGTGCATAATTTGTGAGCAATTTTACTGCCCAAATTGATATGACTACTGTACATATATATATTTAAAGCGGACAAAATCTTTGACAAACAAGAAAAAAGATTGGCTTCGTAAAAAAACAAAAAAAAAAAGGGAAAAGAAATTACTAGAAGTTAAAAGTTAACGGAAAAAGAGAAGAAAGTGTACGGTGTGCATTCCAGTGCTAACGGCGTGAAAGACGAAAGAGAAAGCAAGCCAGCTATCATTAGAGAAAGAAGCAGAGCAGCGTTTGCTTAGAACAAACAACAACACCCACAATGGCTTTGACGCTAGCTGAGAGCTTGCGTGAAGCGAGGAGCTTGCCTGCATTTAACGGGAGCAGTGAATATACGCTCAGCAACTACCTGAGGGACGTCGCAACTGTGTTGCAGCTAACGCCAGCAGAACATGTACAGACAATAAAAACAGTATTAAGCAACAGACTGCAAGGTAAGGCGTTAAAGGCGGTTGAAACCTTATTTAACCCTACATGGGAGGGTATAATAGTTAAGCTTAAGGAGGAATTTGGAGTAAAAAGAAGTTTTTTTAATTTAAGAAGTGACGCTCTAAACGAAGAAGCTAGAAACATTGAGGAATTACATTATAAATTAAGTAAAATTTTAAGTTTAATGAACACAAAGTATAGCTTAGAACCTGACATTTTGTATACACCTGAAAATAATGAAAAATTAATTTTTGATATTTATGTAAACTACTTACCTATTAGTATTAAATCTCTTTTGCTACAAAATAATATTAGATCTATTAACATAGCTTATACATTTTATTTAGAAAATAATATATTAAAAGATATAAAACTAGTAAATAATAAACAAGCGAATAGTTTTGCGCATAAAAGTTTTCAAAACAATAATGATTATCCAAATAACAATACCTTTCCAAATAATAACTTTCAAAATGCAA
Source organism: Anastrepha obliqua (assembly GCF_027943255.1). Classification (NCBI taxonomy): domain Eukaryota; kingdom Metazoa; phylum Arthropoda; class Insecta; order Diptera; family Tephritidae; genus Anastrepha; species Anastrepha obliqua. The sequence goes on along the minus strand of NC_072897.1, from coordinate 38,722,483 downwards.
ATAATTCATTAAATAGGAATGGTTTTCAAAGATTTCAAAATTCAAGCAACTTTCCTAATTATAGTAGCCGTAATAACAGAAATAATAGTGGTGGTTTTAATAATTGTAACAGAAATTTCAGAAATTTTCAAACGCAAACTTTTAACACTTTTAACAGAAATAATCAGCAACAACAAACCCAAAATTATGACTTAGAAAATTTTAGTAATTTACGACAAAATCAACAAAATTCATATAATAGACATTTAAGTAATAATGAAGAACCAATGGAAATTGATGCAATTCACGTTACAGAAAATTTTCCTGTGCAGCCTCGAAATTATCATTACCCATAGTAATATTAACTATAAATAATACAAAAACAAGATGCCTAATTGATAGTGGTGCTGCTACTACCCTCGGAGATTATAATTTTTTTTCCAATATAGGAATAAAGAAAAGTTTAATAAAACCAATTTTATTAAATACCCTGGTCGGTAATAACATTATTAAAGATGAAGTGATAGTAAATGTGCCGGATGAATTTAAAGAAAAAAATAGCACCATGTCTGTTAAATTAATTAATTTTATTGATAAAAAATTCGATTGCATAATAGGAATAAATATTTTACAGCCCTTTGGAGCTATAATAGATTTTCAAAATAATACTCTTAAAGTAAATAATAACGAAATAAAACTAATTGACTATAAATTTAACATTTCTTATGAGGAAATTAATTATATAGAAAAATTTGAGCTGGATAAATTCAAAGATTTAATGCCTACAAACTTAAATAAGGAAGAAAATAAGTTATTAGAAAATTTTTTACATAAAAATAAAAAGACGTTTTATATTAAAAACCAAAATTTAACTACAACTACCTGTGTAAAACATAAAATAATAACTACTTCTAATAAAATAGTATACTGCAAGAATTATAGGCATCCACAGATTTTAGAAAATGAAATAGAAAAGCAAATAAATGAAATGTTAAAAGAAAATATAATACGCCCCAGCAAATCGCCTTATAATTCCCCTTTGTGGATTGTTAAAAAGAAGTCCGATAATTCGAACCAGCAGAAATGGCGATTAGTTATAGACTTTAGGAAGCTAAATGAAATAACTGTGGATGACAAATTTCCTCTGCCAAATATAGAGTCATTATTTGACAAGTTAGGTAAGGCGCAATATTTCTCGTCCTTGGACCTTGCGAAAGGCTTTCATCAGGTTTTGATGGAGGAAAGCGACATTGAGAAAACGGCTTTTTCAACGCCCCGTGGTCACTTCGAGTTCATTCGAATGCCCTTCGGTCTCAAAAACGCGCCCGCTACATTTCAGCGAATGCTAAACTACATTTTGGCTGATTATATAAATAAAATTTGTATAATTTATATGGATGATATACTAGTCTTTTCAACCTCGCTAACCGAACACTTAGAAAGCTTGCAAAAAGTATTTAATAAACTGAATGACTACAATTTAAAGGTTCAAATAGATAAGTGTAGATTCTTATCGAAAGAAACAAACTTTCTTGGTCATATCATAACAAATAATGGGATAAAGCCCAACCCCGAGAAAATTAATATAATACAAAACTTGGAGCTACCAAAGTCAGTAAAAGAAATTAAATCGTTTTTAGGTTTAACCGGATATTACCGGAAATTCATTAGAAACTATTCCTTTGTTGCTAGCCCTATAATAAAATATTTAAAAAAAAATAGTAAAATTGATATTAATGACAAATCTTATATTGACGCTTTCGAAAAATTGAAGAAAATTTTAACAAATCCACCAATATTATGCTATCCAGACTTTAATAAAAAATTTGTATTGACCACGGATGCAAGCAATGCTGCTATTGGCGCGGTGTTGAGCCAGGATGGCAAACCAGTAAGTTACGCCAGTAGGACTTTAAATGGACATGAAAAAAACTACTCAACGCTGGAAAAAGAATTATTAGCCATTGTATGGTCAGTGAAATATTACCGTCCATACCTTTTTGGTCGAAAGTTTCTAGTTCAAACTGATCATCAGCCTTTGAAATGGCTTTATTCACTTAAAGAGCCCAATTCTAGAATCATCCGATGGAAAATATTATTAGATGAATTTGATCTCGATATTGAATATATTAAGGGAAAGGAGAATAAGGTAGCTGATTTTTTGAGCAGAGTTGAAGTAAATCATAGTACGGAAGAAAATGTAAATATTAATTTCTTTAGAATAAATAAAATTGTTAATAAATATAGGACGCAAATAAGAATAGTTAAAAATAAAAATAAAGAAACCGAAATACTTTTTAAAAAATATAAAATAATATATGTGTCTGAGAATGACTTAAATAATACTCATTATTTGAATGATTTATTTAGACGTGAAATAAAAAGAGGAAAAATTGGGGTATACTCGGAGCTTGACAATAATAAATATAATATAATACAGAACAAATTAATTGAATTATTTTCCAATAACAATAAAATAAATTTCATAAATTGTACTAAAGTTGCTAGTGATATTGAATCCGAGGAATCTTTATTGAATATCATTGATGATATTCATATTAAAGGTAACCATAGAGGAATCCAGGAGAATTTCGAAGAATTAAAAGATAATTATTATAATCCTAAATTATTAAAATTTATAAATAGATATTGTAATAACTGCAGAATATGTAATGAAAACAAATATGACAGAAAACCAATAAATAAAATATTTCAACATACTCCAACACCAGAAAAACCAAATGAAATAGTACATATAGATATTTTTCAGATACAAAAGACTAGTTTTTTGACAACAATAGACAAATTTACGAAATTAGGAACGGCACATAAACTAAATGACAAAAATATGGTAACAATTAAAACTAAAATCGAAGAGCGAATCGCATTTTTAGGAAAACCTGATAAAATTATTATGGATAATGAATTTAATAATGCACTTATAAAGCTGTTCTGTCAAGAAAATAATATAGAAACTCATTTTACAACACCGAATTCGCACACAGGAAATTCAGATGTAGAAAGAATGCATTCGACTCTCTTAGAGCATATAAGAATATTAAAAAACGCTGAAAATATTAATGACTCTGAAGAATTAGTACTAAAAGCAGTTAATTTCTATAATAATACAATTCACAGCACGACTAAATTAAAACCAATTGATTTTATAAATAAGTTACACATAAATTTAAAAGAGGTTAAGGTAAGATCTGAAGCAATTAAAAAGAAAACCATTGATAGAGAAAATATTAAAAGAGAAAATATTACACTTAATTTACAAAAATCTAATTTATATATTAAAAATCCTACTGCAATTAGACAAAAAACTGCTAAAAGATTTAACAGATACCACCACAGCAACCCTAATAAAGTAGACACTGCACAATTTAGACGCCCATTAAAGTCTATAAAATAAAATAAAAATAAATAAAAAAAATAATAATAATAAAAAAAATGAAATGGATTTGTAGAGCAAAACATGGAAAACTATTCGTTAATATTTTTTTTATATTAAATCACACTATATTTATTTTTTTAAAATGTAAACTATAGAATAAGAAATGAATATTTATGGCTAATATAGTTTAATATTTATCTTGGAAAAAAAACCGCTAAACAACTTAAATATATTTCAAGTTATTAGTTAAGTGTGATTTAAATCTGTATCACTATAAGAAACTATTAAATTTTCGGATTGTATATTATATTTGTAAAAGATTCGACGAGACTCGAATTCTTTAAGGAGAGGCGAGTTATATATTATAAGTAACTTTCCCCTTTCGCTCTCGCTCTCTTCATTATCTAACTGGAATAATTATTATAGCTATGTAAGTTATATATTTAATTGTTGTAATTGTTGTAATAGTAAATGGGGAACTCTTTCTCTCTTCATTTTAAGTATAAATCTAACTGTTAAAATAAATTGAATAAGTATAGTTTTTAATGTTAAAAGTAGTCTTCAAAGTCACCTTGAAGAGTAAAGACAAATTCAAACTTGTGCTATTTTAATAAAGATAAATTAAATTATAATAAACTAAAAAATAAAACTTCAACAATTTATTTTATTTTCAAAAATAAATTTAACTCGCAGTCGCAGCGGCCATAATTCTATCAGCGACTGCGCTGAACAATTTAGAAGAAAAACAAAAAGTTCATTCATAAGTTAGAGCTCATATTTCAATTTCATTCATAAAACGAGCCGCCCATATGCCAATTTTCGCGACCATTCGAAAATAGTCAATATTGGAATATTTCGCGTGGAATTATTTGCCAATATTTGATAAATCTTAAATTTTTGTCATGTCGAGTGGCCGCGGCTCCGTATGTATGTATGCACCCTTATATGTATGTAAATATGTCTTCTAACTGTGCGACAGTCGCGAGTTAATGCGACTTCCAGCGAATCACACATTGCTGTCCGCAAAGCCGCAAGTATGTACCTTATGATCACAAAGTACCGGGAATGTTTAAATTAAACAAAACAGAGTTAAATTTAAGGCAAATTTATATTATCTTCTTCAAAATATGACCCGTCTGAAGCAACACACATGTGCCAACGCTTAACCCAGTCCTCCAAACACTCCCGGCAGGCCGATTTGTATTCTCTTTGATCAGTGCGATGGCGCGTTATCACCATGCAAAATCTGAGAATTGTTTGCTCACATTTCCGGCGGTTTGCAACACACAGCATCTCTCTAAGGTTTCAAAACGGATAAATAATATTCTCTATTGACTGTCTGGCCCGATGGAAGGTACTCATGGTGGACTATGCCTTGGCAATCGAAGGAAGCAGTCAACATCACCTTCCCGGTTCTTTTTGCTCATAGGGTATACATATCCCATGTGTCAAGTGTGCGCAGAAGCTTGTGTTCTGGGTTTTGTTAGAATGGTGGTGGATTGTGCATATATTTAAACACATATGTGAGTATGCGCGTTAGGCTTCCTGGATGGATATTAGAATATTTTCTCATCAATATGTGTATGTAAGTAGTTCAGATTTGACGGAAGAAATTAAATATAGGAATGCATATTCATATGATTGACTTTATGGCTGTTTTACATATAAATCAATTCAAATGAATAATGTTATATAGAAAATAAATTTCTAAATAACTGGTATTAGAAAAACCTGAATACACTATTTTAAATCAATTTCAATTAAACCAAATATAAAAAATGAAATAAAAATATCGAATAAAAAACTGTGCACAGGATTTGAACCTGAGTCAAATATGAGACGATGTACTGCATATACGACACGTCTTTCACGATTGCGCTAATCTACAATTATTAATGATCTTTTCTAAATCACTCATTTATTCGATTCGCAGTTTTATATGTACATATTCTGCGTTAGTTGCAAGTTTGTATGCGTAATTATATGAATATGCATCTGTGTATGCGCGTTTGGCTTTCTGGACGGATATTAGAATGATATTTTCTCATCAATATAATTTGGATTTGATGAAATAGATTATAGACATATGTACATATTTTCTGTTTTGATTGATTTATATAAAAATCAGGTCATATCCAGTATGAACTATTTTATACCGAAAAGAAATTTCCATTTATAAAATACAAAAAACAGTATTTTAAAGAAATTTTAATTAAAATAAACTCAAAAATTTTACCAAACTTTCCTGGTTTGAATTGTAAAAAAAAAAAATGTGCAAGAAAAAAAATATGACTTCAGGATTTGAACCTGAATTATATACGTGCCAAAAAACAAAACGAATAATTCCGCCGACTTTAGCTTCTGCACCACAAACTAACTATCGCGCGGCCTTCTTAATCGCAATTTTATTCGCTTCGATTTCCTTAGTAGTGTGCCGAAAAATCTTATGAACGTCCTCAATAGTATGGTAAACGCAGAAAATATCTGAATTCTTGGTCTAGCGTGGTAAGTAAATATAGAAACCCTCCACTCGCGTCACTCGCGTGGTAAATATCTGCAATTCCGACCTCTTCAGGAAAGTTGAATTTGAAATGACCTTATTATGAATCTATAAATTAGAACTCGAAAAAAGCTCATTTAACATTTGTTCCTTCTCATTGCATTAACATTCTCTGGTATTAGTGTTGGTTTCTTAGTCGTTCTTGGTTCTACAGAGTGTTTTGGCATAGCTAATGCTTGACGTATTGCTGTTGGGGGTTTTTTGCCAGTTTCTTCTTTGTGTTTAACTCCGCTTTTGTTACGGAGCTTTTGCAACTCCTTGGCAACATGACATCCTCTGTAGCTTGCTGGGTGGTTTTGCCCGCAGTTGCAGCATTTTGGTGGTTCTTTGTCTGGTTTCTTGCATTCAAGAGTTGAATGATTACCAGTGCACTTAACACATTTTGGAGGCTTGCAACAATAGTTCTTGGTGTGCATAAAACCCTGGCAGGACTTGCATTGGGGAATTAAGCTAGATAATTTTAATGGCTCAATTTTTACGATTGTGTTGAGTATGTTTTTAATCTCATAGACCTTTTTTATGTCTTCATTTGGGTCAAAACAGAGGGTAAACATGTTTAAGGGCTCTTTGGTTTTCCATTTCAATTTTCTAATATATATGCGTTTGTAGCCTTTAAACCTTGTCTTTGCAGATCTTCAATGATATCCTCAGGTTGACATGTGTGATGTAGGTCTTTAACCACTACCCTTATCTGCCTTGTTTGCTTGTTTTCGTATGAGTGCCATGGGAACATTAGCTCAGTAAATATTTTTGTAATTTTCCTGTAATCGCTTCCATTCTGGACATTGATTTTATATATATCTTTGCCAATCAGCTTGATTATAAAATCACTATTTATGTTATCTCTCAGTTTTTTTTGAAGTTGTTGGTGATTTATTTTTGGATTTGTTAATATTATTGGCGGTGGTCGTAGCTCTGGCAATTTAACCTGCTCCTTTTGAGTAGGTGGATCGATTTCTGGGGATGATTCCATTTTTCTTTTTTTATTTGCTCTTTTGGACAGATTGTGTACCCATTTGGTTTCTCTTTCAAGCTGTTCTTCATCAGTATGATATTCTACTTCCGTTAGTATTGGTGTATTTGACCTTTCAGTTGTAGTTTTTATACTATTCAATTCGCTTTTAAGAACTTTATTTTCTTCTTGCAGAGAAATGCACAATTTTTCTAGTTCTTGTAATTTAAGTAACAATTTTTGAGTTTCAGAATGTTTGTAATTGAAGCAACAATTTTGAAAGGCAAATTTAAAGGTGAAGATGTTTTGATTCCGCGCATTCCAATGATTTCAACAGATTTGCCTTTTGATTTTAAGCGACTTCAATTTCCCATTCGCCTTGCTTTTGCTATTACAATCAATAAGTCTCAAGGTCAAACACTTCAATTATGTGGAATTGACCTAACTTATCCATGCTTTGGACATGGGCAACTGTATGTAGGATGTTCTCGAGTATGGAAACCATCGTTACTTTATATTTATACACCGCATGAAAATAAAACCAAAAATTTTGAGTATCAGAAGGCTTTAGAATAAGTTGTTAGTTTACAATCATTAGAGTAAGTCACTAAAATAAATAAAACATTGTTATTAGAATAAGTCACAAAATAATGGCCGAGCATGAATTGAATGATGAAACAAGAAAAAACAAAGAACACTTTTCATTTATATTTTTCTTTCACCCAGCGAAGCGGGTGAGGGTCCGCTAGTATATATATACATATATATATATATGTAATTGGCGCGTACACCCTTTTAGGTGTTTGGACGAGCTTCTCCTCCTATTTATGGAGTGCGTCTTGGTGTTGTTCCACAAATGGATTGACCTGCAGTTTCAAGCCGACTCCGAACGGCAGATATTTTTTACGAGAAGCTTTTCTATGGCAGAAATAAAAACCTTTTTCTTAATTTTTGATCTTTCACCGAGATTCGAACCGACGTTCTCTCTCTGAATTCCGAATGATAGTCACGCACCAACCCGTTCGACCACGGCGGCCGCCATTTACATTACACTACTTAAAAGCGTTAGCCCGAGTAGAGAAAATGCTCTACTTAATCTTGTTTCAATTCGATACCTTATACCTTTCTATTAAAAAATATCGTATTTGAAATTATATATACTTTACTCACATCTTATCCCACATAATGGGAAATTGAAAAATTGCCTCTTTATTCAAGTTCTTCTTCTTATATTTTTTTCATTTTTGTAAATTTACCAAACCACACATTTTTTGTTTGGATTCATTTTGGTATTAGATTTGCAATTAAAAGCCTCAGCGAATTCGAGGGTATTCGAAAGTGTGCCAATGACGCGGTATGCTGATGGCGAATGAGCATCTTTTTCCATTTGTAAAATATTTGTTTCATCTGTAGTACTCGAGCACCATACCTGAAATAAAATGAAGTAAGTAAAGATACGTTGTATATAAACAAAATAGGAAAGCTCATATGCATTGTATATGTACTGAATATACTAGGTTGTTGAATAGTGTTGCGGTTCGATAAGAGAGGGCGTTGCTATTACCCCAAGTTTTTTTTGTTATGTTGGTACACCCTTCATACAAACGTATGCATATGAAGTTTCATTTATATCTGTCAGTTCATTCTTTGATTTAGTATTAACGTGTCGCAGTATTTTCTGCAATGGAAAAATCAAGTATCGTGTACAGTGAGTAATCGACTGCCAAACAGATCATACGTGCTCACTGTGCTCCTTTGCGTTTATTCTTTCTGCTATTCTAGTGTAGTTGTGAGTGCTAATTTGTTTTATCCGTTTCACCTTTCTTCTTACTTGTAATAAGCATATTAGTTATACTTAACGTGAGTGGGAGGTACTGATCAAAACTACTTTGTCATATTATGTGAGCGACCATCTTCGAAACGAAAAACTCTTAACCCAAACAACCTTCGCGATTTTCCTCCATTAACAAAAAATAACTAACTAAATTCATAAAAGCCTCCAAATTTTCGTTGTAATATATGGACCAGTTAGCATACATAATACTGTAAAAGGTGTTATTTATTCCAGTTTCTTAATAAAGCTTAGCGAAACTGAAATTGTAGATGGTTTACGGGAATAAGGCGCTACCGAATGTATTAAAAAAAGATCATAAAAATAAGATCACATATAATTTTCATTAATTGCTATAAACTACCGAAGGAAGTGAACGTAGGATGAGTAAAGGTTAAGGTGGAACCCTCCATTCCTTCGCCAATGCAGTGTAATACTGCAAAACATCCTAAAACTGATGCAATGTAATGTTTGCACAGCCGGTATTCATGAACCCATTCCATGTAAAAAGGTGGGATGAATAAACTGCAATAAATCACACCGATATGACAATAAAAACTGGCCGACCTTTCAGAAGACGAAAGAAATCATTGCCTATAAAACACTTAGCAAATGCTCATTTCAGAAAGCAACGGTTGTAATTAATAAAAAGCAACTAGAATTCAACAGACCACTTGAGAATATAGAAGAAGCAACCGAAAAGAAAAAATACAAACACATTGAACAAATAACACAACACACCGTTCATAATATCATCAATTCCGGCACGTCTGAAATTTCATACCACTCTCCAAAAACCAGTTTTTCACAACAAGCTCGCTCCCCCGAAATAAGCCCAGCAATTCAATTTGAATTTCTTTCTTCTCGACACTCTCCACTCCTATACTCTACATTCGCATCCAACAGTACAACAACTAAATACTCTATTGATCATACTTTATCAGACAATATTACATCTCCCTCAAACATAACAACAAATTTACTAAGCCAAATACTAAATCAATCAATATCCCAATATAGAACCAACGATATATCTGCAACCACTCAATTGACTTCACTCGATCCCACAACATGCGAAAACATAAGCTCCGAAAACCCTCACTCAATGGATAGATAACAATTATTTACTTTCAATAGTTGAGATTTCCTTTCACTGACTCTCATTATCAAATATGGTACTTAAGACAATTCAATGGAATCTTAATGGTTGCCGCAATTATTATAATGAGCTTACTCTGCTCTTAAAAATTAATAATTACAAAATTATAACCCTTCAAAAACCCAATTTTTATTTCAATACAAACCTTAACTTATTACCCAAAAGTTATAACTTATATAATATAATAAAAACAACATAATTCCAGCTCAATAGGACAAATTACACTATCACTATTTTTTCTTCTTATTCTTCTTAATTGCCGCGATAACCGGTTATGCGATTTTAGTCGCGTTTAACAAAGCGCGGCAGTTGAGCCACTTCCTTCTCCACCTGATCTTTCTAACGCAGAGGAGGCCTTCCTTTTCCTCTGCTACCACCAGCTGGTACCACATTGAATACTGTCAGAGCGGAAGCGTTTGCATCTCTTCGGATGACACGGACCAGCCAACGTAAACGCCGCGCTATATCTATGTTGTTGTAAAGCTCATACAACTCATCGTTCCATCGCCTGCGATATTCACCGTCGCCAACATGCAAAAGTCCAAAAATCTTCCACAGAATTTTTCTCTCAAGCCCTCCACGCGACGCTTCATCGGATATTGTCATCGTCCACGCTTCCGCGCCGTACGCTAGGACGGGCATAATGAGAATCTTGTAGAGTGTTAGTTTTGTCCGTCGACAGAGGACTTTACTACTCATTTGCCTACTTAGTCCAAAGTAGCACTTGTTGCCTAGAGAGATTCTACGTTGGATTTCTAAGCTGACATTGTTATCGAAGTTAATGCTGGTTCCTAAATAAACGAGGTCTTTTACAATCTCGAAATCATACTGTCAACAGTGACGTGGGAACCGATACGCGAGTACTTCGATTTATTGTTTGATGACAGGAGGTATTTCGTTTTGTCCTCGCTCACCACCAGACACATTCGCTTTGCCTCTTTATCCAGTTTGGAAATAGCAGAGCTAACAGTGCGGTTTTAAGGCCGATAATGTCATTACCATCGGCATAACAATTCTTATATAAAATTGTGCCTGTGCGATTAAGTTTTGCGGAGAGGTCCTTCCTAATTCTGACAACGCTGCTGGCATTGAGCAACGACATCTTGCATTGCCGTATTTTTATTATCTATACTAATATTATAAAGAGGAAAACTTTGTTTGTTTGTTTGTAACGAATAGGCTCAAAAACTACTGGACCGATTTTAAAAATTCTTTCACCATTCGAAAACTACTCCATAACATGGATTACATTTTATTTTGGAAAAAAATAGGGTTCCGTAAGATATTTGGATTTTTCGGACACAAACCGAAAAAAATCTTATATATAAAATAAAGTCAACTTTTTGTGTGTGTTCGCTAACCGGCCGTGTCTGCACCGAATTAAACCAAACTTACACACATAGGTAAGAAGGTATTGAAGATGGTTTCCGTATAGTTTGGATACCTATTGGTGGATAGGGCTCGAGATATAGGTCAAAACGTGGACCCGGGTAACCTTTGGATGTGTATGTACAATATGGGTATCAAATGGAAGCTGTTGGTGAATGCTTTAGTTCAGAGTATTTTTCATGCCGCTCCGTGACTAGGGTCTCGAGATAGAGACCAAAACGTGGACCCTAGAATGTGTATGTACAATATGGGTATCAAATGGAAGCTGTTGGTGAATGCTTTAGTACAGAGTTTTTTCATGCCGCTCCGTGACTGGGGTCTCGAGATATAGGTCAAAACGTGGACCCGGGTAACCTTTGGATGTGTATGTACAATATGGGTATCAAATGGAAGCTGTTGGTGAATGCTTTAGTTCAGAGTATTTCCATCCGCTCCGTGACTAGGGTCTCGAGATAGAGACCAAAACGTGGACCCTAGAATGTGTTTGTACAATACGGATATCAAATGAAAGCTGTTGATAAGTGCTTTAATACGGGGTAATTTTCATACCTATTGATGACTGGGATCTGGAAATATATGCCAAAACGTGGACCCGCCGTGTCTTTGCACCGAATTAAACCAAACTTACACACATTATTAAGGAGGTATTCAAGATGGTTTCCGTATAGTTTGGATACCTATTGGTAGAAAGGGTCTCGAGATATAGGTCAAAACGTGGACCCGGGTAACCTTTGGATGTGTATGTACAATATGGGTATCAAATGGAAGCTGTTGTTGAATGCTTTAGTTCAGAGTATTTCCATCCGCTCCGTGACTAGGGTCTCGAGATAGAGACCAAATCGTGGACCCTAGAATGTATTTGTACAATATGGGTATCAAATGAATGCTGTTGATAAGTGCTTTAATACGGGGTAATTTTCATACCTATTGATGACTAGGGTCTCGAGATATAGGTCAAAACGTGGACCCGGGTAACCTTCGGACGTGTATGTACAATATAGGTATCAAATGAAAGCTGTTGATAAGTGCTTTCATACGGGGTAATTTTCATACCTATTGATGACTAGGGTCTCGAGATATAGGTCAAAACGTGGACCCGGGTAACCTTAGGACGTGTATGTACAATATGGGTATCAAATGGAAGCTGTTGATAAGTGCTTTAATACGGGGTAATTTTCATACCTATTGATGACTAGGGTCTCGAGATATAGGTCAAAACGTGGACCCGGGTAACCTTCGGACGTGTATGTACAATATGGGTATCAAATGGAAGCTGTTGGTAAATGCTTTAGTTCAGAGTATTTTTCATGCCGCTCCGTGACTAGGATCTCGAGATAGAGACCAAAACGTGGAGCCTAGAATGTGTTTGTACAATATGGATATCAAATTGAAGCTGTTGGTGAATGCCTTAGTACAGAGTATTTTTCATGCCGCTACGTGACTGGGGTCTCGAGATATAGGTCAAAACGTGGACCCGGGTAACCTTTGGTTGTGTATGTACAATATAGGTATCAAATGAAAGCTGTTGATAAGTGCTTTAATACGGGGTAATTTTCATACCTATTGATGACTAGGGTCTCGAAATATATGCCAAAACGTGGACCCGCCGTGTCTTTGCACCGAATTAAACCAAACTTATGCACATTGTTAAGTAAGTATTGAAAATGGGTTTCGTAAAGTTTGGTTGTAATTCGGAGCAGTGGCAACGGGTACAGCGTTCTTTTGAGCCAGCCATAATGTCGCTTACTTTTTTAACGCTTGGGGCGGAACTGAACTGTCAAATTGACAGTGTTAGTTACAATGTGTCAATATTTCTTTCTGATTTGGATGCCATATGGAAAAAACGTAAGTGCAACATGTAAAAATTGTTTGTGAATTTTTTTGGAGTGGATTTTGGAACAGTGAATAATTTCTTACGAAATTTGAGAATTTAATGTGAAATCCGAATGAAATTATGTGTTCGTGGAAAAAACAATTTTTTTCGTTTTTGTTTTTTTTAATATAAATGGATAATGGTTAAAAAAGCTCCAATGCTTAATAAAACATATAAATTGAAACGAAAAATTCATGGATGATCAGGAAAAAATACGATTGTTTATTCATATGCGTTGATTTGAAATTTAAAAACAATCTTCTTTTTTCTTGATTTTCAATTTATATTTTATATTTACTCAAAAACAAATAGAAAAACAAAAAATATTGTTTATGCCAAAGCGCTTGAATAAAGAATAAAGAAATAAATAATATGAAAACCATATATTTTCTGTTCTAAACCATATCTATTCTATTTTAGTGTGCCCAGCGAAGGGGGCCGGGTTTGCTAGTTATATTATATTTGCGGGGTACCATCGCGGCATTTAGGTAACTCCTTCTTATACTGTCGAATTCAGCTTTGAAGTCAACGAGAAGATGGTGTGTGTCGTTTCTCCTTGCATGAGTCTTTTCCAAGACTTGGCGTAATGTGAATATCTGGTTGATGGTGGACTTTCCAGGTCGAAAGCCACACTGATAAGGTCCAATCAGTTGGTTGATGGTGGGCTTTACAGGTCTAAAGCCACACTGATAAGTTCCAATCAGTTGGTTGATGGTGGACTTCAGCCTTCCACACAATACGCTCGCGAGAACCTTATAGGCGATATTTAGAAGACTAATCCCGCGATAATTGCCATAGATTGCGCAATTTCCCTCTTTATAGATTAGGCAGATCACACTGAAATTCCAGTCGGCAGGCGTGCTTTCATCGGACCATATTTTGCATAGAAGCTGATGCATGCACCTTACCAGCTCCTCGCCACCATGTTTGAATAGCTCAGCCGGCAGTCCGTCGGTGCCCTTCCCTAAATCAGTGTTACTTCTAGGTGATTTTAACCCTCTATGAGGTGCCACATATACTTCCTAGGCTGAGTTATAACAGAATTTATTCAAAACAGAAATCTGATACTTTTAAATCACAAATTCCCCACCCTCCCCTCAACCCGAAATATCCAAACCCACATAGGTCTTAGCATCTGCAGCCCACCCAAAAATATTGCCGCCTCATAGATGATATCCGATGTGCTACATGGCAGTGACCGTCTTCGGATTACTATCCAGCTCTTTCCACCCGACCAAGCGCGGTAAAAGCTGTAAGATACATATTAGATTCGGCAAACTGGTATGCCCATCAAAAAGCGATAGAAGAATATTTCGCTAACCTTGCCTTTGATTCCAATGTTAGCAAATCTGCGGCAATCTTACAAAGGAAAATTCATCACTCGTTACCGATATCACAAACTTATTGGTAGAACGATAAATTATATTTCCTTAGTCGTGAAAAGATCGAGATGCGGAAAAATCTTAAACGTATCCCTACAAAAAACATTTAAGGGTATAAAAACAAAGAAATGCATTCGTTGAATTTACCAAAGATATTAACTATAAAGCCCCCGTAAAAGTTATGTGGGACAAAGTTAATACTCTATATTGCCGTCGACTATCAAATTACATTCAGGTTATTTAAAACTCCAATAGCTTTCCCATTTCGTTCCCATCAGATAATGCTAATCTTCTTGCCAAGTGGTGGGCAGAATATTAGAAGGACAATAATCTTTCTAACGAATTCGTAAACAAGAAATCCATCTTTACTGTCGGAATCCCTTTCACTGCCCTTGAACTTACCTCTTGTCTATCAACACTAAACTGAGTTGGGCAGAGTGCACTAAATAAATAATGCACTAAGCGGATAGTTAAAACACTTAAAAACTGAAGACTTAGTGATAATGAAACCCTTATATTAACTACCACTCTCTTGCAATCAAATAACTTTTAACTGGGTTGTGGTACAATCAACGCTCGTTTGGCGATTGATGATTACGTTACTGGCTCAATTTCGACGAAAGACGATGGACATGAAAAGGGCCTTCGATCGAGTCCGGTTGAACTCTGTAATCAATCAGCTAATTTCCTAGAAAGCTGGCTTAAAAATTTTCGAGTATATTAGAAACTACTATAATGTTGAACTACGCGTAAAAGTGAACGGAGTCGCAGCCGACTTATGGTCACTTGAGAACGGGATACCACAAAGCTCTCCTTTATCCGTTACACCTTTTCTAATTGCATATAATCACCTTAACGGAATAATTAATCAGAACAAATATTTTAAGAATATTATTTACGGAGGTGACCTTTATATTTTCGCAAATGTAAAAATCGCGATACATTTCAATAACCATTTAACTAAGTTATTCGAAGATATCACCACAGGCTGTTAAATCAGCGAAACTAAATTATCTTTTGAAAAATCTAGCCAAAAACTTGTTAAAAATTCTCATGGAACTACGTAATTATTAGCTTCAATAGTCAAATTGTACAAAATGTTCGCTTTCATAAAATTTTTAATAATAGATACAGAAGGCGCGTCATGTTAAATATTTACAGCATTTAAATAGTAACAGCAGTAAACCAAATACTAGACGAAACCAATGTGGAAACCATGGTTAAGCTATCAGCACCAAACAGCCGAGAACAGCTAAGAGCGTACGTGACGTTAACCTCTGAAAACGCGGGCAAAATTCTCCAGAAGGAACGAATAAAGATCGGATGGATCAATTGCAAAATGAGGCTCTGCATTGACAAAAAGAAATGCTACCGATGCTTTGAAACCGGACACTTACAATGGGAGTGTAAGGGGCCTGATAGAAAAGGTAAAGGCCTGTGTATACGATGCGGGAAGCCAGGGCACAAAATCAAGGAATGCAGCAACCCACCAGACTGTTGTCTATGCCGCGATAAAGGTCTTGCCTACACTGACCACATTCTAGGGTCAGCTAGATGCCTAGCATACAGTGAAAATATGTCGAAATGATGAAAATTCTTGAAGGCAACATGCACAGATGCACTACCGCAGATTTACTCCTACCACAAATCATGCTGGAACATGAAGTAGACATAGCAGTACTAAGCGAACAGTACGCCTCTCCAAGTGCTGGCTGGTTTATAGAAGACCTCACTTCTACAGCAGCAATATGGTGCAAGGATAATTCCAAGCTCCATGTGACGAATAGCGGAGCAGGAAATGGATACGTCTGGATAGCGAGCCATCGCCTCACAATCATAAGCTGCCACCTTACGCCAAGTGATACCATTGCGGGTTTCCAAGCTAAATTGGAAAATATTGAAGATTTAGCTCGCCAAATAAGCGGAAATCTCATCATCGCCGGAGACTTTAACTCCAAGGCCATGGAATGGGGTAGTCGAACAACAAATTCGAGAGGCCAACGAATATTAGACATGGCCGCAAGACTAGGGCTCGTCGTTGCAAATGTGGGCAACAAAGCAACCTTTCGAAGACCTGGCTGTGAAGGCACAATACCGGACATAACTCTAGTGTCTGAGAGTTACGCTAGTAATATACGTGAATGGACAGTTCTTGAGGACTACAATGGCAGTGATCACCAGTACATCACCTACTGTGTTGGAGAGACAAATACAACAAAAGCTCACGAAAGTGGAACGCAAGAAAGCTCGATAGACCAAAGCTCATCGCCAAAATTGACGAAAACGAGTCAAACCATGAAGAGCCAAATAGCGCCAGACTAAAAATACAGACAACCCTGAGAAGGATAACGCAAGCGTGCTCAGAAGCAATGCCCAGGATAAAAGGCGCACACCCGAAGAAGTCCGTGTACTGGTGGACAGATGAAATCTGCGGTCTGAGGCAAATATGCATCAAAAAAAGGAGGAAGTACACAAGAGCACGTAGAACAGGTCTCGCCATAGAAGAGCACGCCGAATACAAAGATGCAAAACGCATCTTAAAGACGGTCATCCAGAAGAGCAAGAAAGAAAAATGGGAGGAGCTAAGACGCGATATAAACCAAAACCCCTGGGGACTAGGATATAAAATCGTGCTAAATAAGCTAGGGGCAAGGCAGCGCCCTCCTGAACTTAGCGAAGCCACTATGGAAAACATAGTGAATACACTCTTCCCTACGCACGACCTCAGAGCAGATAGGGAATACATAGAAGAAAACGACTTGCCACCGTCTTTCACGGTAGAGGAATTGAAGGCAGCAGCAGCAACCCTCAAAAACAACAAAGCGCCAGGTCCTGACGGAATCCCATCGGAGGTGCTGAAAGTCATCGCAAACGAACGTCCGCAAGTACTGCTAAACATGTATAATGCCTGCTTATGCGAAGGAATCTTCCCAAAAATCTGGAAGAGGCAAAAGCTAGTTCTCATAAGCAAAGGTAAAGGAGACACGGAAGCCCCATCAGCGTACCGCCCCTTGTGCATGCTCGACACGACAGGGAAACTGTTAGAAAGACTGCTGAAGCCACGAATAGCAGCAGCGATAAGCAAATAGGGTGGCCTCTCAGATAGGCAACACGGTTTTAGGCAACGCAGGTCGACAACCGGAGCAACTGAGGATGTAGTGAAGAGTGTAGAAAAAGCATGGAGCAGAAATCACTTCTCCCGACCGATCGTGCTCTTAGCCACGATTGACGTAAGAAACGCCTTCAACAGCGCAAGATGGGAGGACATGATTGACGCACTTGAGAAGCGTTACAAAATACCTCAATACCTGATGAAGATGATCCGTAGCTACCTTAAAGATCGTGTACTCATTTACGACACAAGTAGAGGACAACGGACAAAAGTGCTAACTGCAGGTGCGGCCCAAGGTTCAATCTTAGGCCCTGATCTCTGGAACGTCAGCTATGACGGCATCTTCAACATCGATATGCCCGACGAGTGTTATCTAGTAGGATATGCGGATGATGTTGCAGCAGTAATTACCGCACGCGATTTAGACGCGGCAAGACGGAAACTCTCACAGACGTTGATAAGAATCAAGACATGGCTCGACTCGCACGACCTTAGCTTGGCTCCGGAAAAGACGGAACTAATTCTACTTACGGATGGTTCCATGTGTAGAAGTCCACGCAAGTGGGGAAAGTTACTGATCGCCATTCACTTGGGAATGGCCAGGACGATTCTTCTGCATATGGTTCAAGAAGCTCACAACGGCTGGGATTAGCCCACGTATCCTCTGCGTATCTTCCGAACACCCGTTCGGGTGTGAGCTAACGTGAGAAGGCGAAGCATTCCCGCATAGCTGGTTGTGCGTTGGGTTTGGGACCCGCCACTTAAAAATCGCCCCCAATGAAAAGTTTTAAAAAGCCTCGGATGAGACCTCCCTATACTGATGACGACCCCTGCAAACGAACTAAGGATTATGATTTGAGGGCATGCACCTGGAATGTCCGGTCCCTTAATGGGGAAGGTGCCTCTGCCCGGCTGGTTGATGTCCTCGTGAGATTAAAGGCTGACATCACTGCCATCCAAGAGATGCGATGGACGGGGCAAGGAAAGAAAACCATAGGACCTTGCGACGTCTACTACAGCTGCCATGTAAAGGAGCGCAAATTCGGTGTCGGATTTGTTGTGGGAGAGAGACTTCGTCGCCAAGTACTGTCGTTCACTCCGGTGGACGAGCGTCTCGCAACAATCCGCATCAAAGCCCGTTTTTTCAACATATCGCTAATTTGCGCCCACGCCCCGACGGAAGAGAAGGACGATGCGACCAAAGATTCCTTCTATGAGCGCCTGGAACGTTCCTATGAGCGCTGCCCCCGCCAGGACATAAAAATCGTGCTTGGCGACTTCAACGCCAGGGTGGGCAAGGAGGGAATTTTTGGTCCCACAGTCGGAAAATTCAGCCTGCACAACGAAACATCCGGTAACGGACAGAGGCTGATCGACTTCGCCGGGGCCCGAAACATGGTAGTCTGCAGCACCAGATTCCAGCATAAGAAGATTCACCAAGCCACCTGGCTGTCTCCTGATCGAAAAACGCGAAACCAGATCGATCATGTTGTGATAGATGGAAGACACGCTTCTAGTGTATTACATGTACGTACGATCCGAGGACCCAACATCGACTCGGATCATTACCTTGTTGCAGCCAAACTGCGCACACGCCTCTGTGCAGCAAAAAACGTACATCTACCTACGCAAAGAATGTTCGATATCGAAAAGCTGCAATCACAACAGACAGCCAGAAGATTCGCCACTCGACTCTCACTCCTGCTCTCGGAGAGCACTGCCCAACAACCCGGCATGCGCGAGCAATGGAGCAACATTTCTCGTTCCCTACGTACCGCCGCCGAAGAAGAAATCGGATTCCGGCGAGCCCGAAAAAACAATTGGTACGACGAGGAATGTCATGCTGCCGCAGAAAGAAAGGATGCCGCCTATGGAGCCACGCTGCGTTCGGGCGCAACGCGAGCCATGTGGGATCGCTACAGAGAGCTGAAAAAGGAAGAGAGACGTATTACCCGACAGAAGAAACGAGAGGCTGAAATACGTGAGTGCGAAGAGCTTGAGATGCTGGCCAACAGGAACAACGCCCGAAAATTCTACCAGAAAGTTCGGCGGCTTACAGAAGGTTTCAAGACCGGAGCGTTTTCCTGTAAGAACAAAGACGGCGAACTGGTGACTGACGTACAGAGCAATCTTAGATTATGGAGGGAACACTTCTCGAACCTATTAAACAGTGACAGCTGCGCATGTCACCGAGAAAGTGAAGATCCCGATACCCCAATCGTTGACGACGGAATTGTCGTTCCGCTACCCGATCATGACGAGGTGAGAATAGCGATAACGCGGCTAAAGAACAACAAAGCCGCGGGCGCCGACGGACTGCCGGCTGAGCTATTCAAACATGGCGGCGAGGAGCTGGTAAGGTGCATGCATCAGCTCCTATGCAAAATATGGTCGGATGAAAGCATGCCTGCCGATTGGAATTTAAGTGTGCTCTGCCCAATCCATAAGAAGGGCGAACCTGCAATTTGTGCCAATTACCGCGGGATTAGTCTTCTAAATATCGCCTATAATGTTCTAGCGAGCGTATTGTGTGAAAGGCTGAAGCCCACCGTCAACCAACTGATTGGACCTTATCAGTGTGGCTTCAGACCTGGAAAGTCTACCATCGACCAAATATTCACAATACGCCAAATCTTGGAAAAGACCCATGAAAGGAGAATCGACACACACCATCTTTTCGTCGACTTCAAAGCTGCATTCGACAGTACGGAAAGGAGTTACCTGTATGCCGCGATGTCTGAATTTGGTATCCCCGCAAAACTAATACGGCTATGTAGGATGACGTTGCTCAACACCAGCAGCGCCGTCAGAATTGGGAAGGACCTCTCCGAGCCGTTTGATACCAAACGAGGTTTCAGACAGGGTGACTCGCTGTCGTGTGACTTCTTTAACCTGATGTTGGAGAGCATCGTACGAGCCGCAGAACTTAATCGCTCAGGCACAATTTTTTATAAGAGCGTGCAATTGCTGGCGTATGCCGATGATATTGACATCATCGGCCTTAACAACCGCGCTGTTAGCTCTGCCTTCTCCAAAATGGATAAAGAGGCAAAGCGAATGGGTTTGGTGGTGAACGAGGACAAAACGAAGTACCTCCTGTCTTCAAACAAACAGTCGGCGCACTCGCGTATCGGCACCCACGTCACTGTAGACAGTTATAATTTCGAGGTTGTAAAAGACTTCGTCTATTTAGGAACCAGCATTAACACCGAGAACAATGTCAGCCTTGAAATTCAACGTAGAATCTCTCTTGCCAACAAGTGCTACTTTGGACTAAGTAGGCAACTGAGCAGTAAAGTCCTCTCTCGTCGAACAAAACTAACACTCTACAAGACTCTCATCATGCCCGTCTTAACGTATGGCGCAGAAGCTTGGACGATGACAACATCCGATGAAGCGACGCTTGGAGTGTTTGAGAGAAAGATTCTGCGTAAGATTTTTGGACCTTTGCACGTTGGCAACGGCGAATATCGTAGACGATGGAACGATGAGCTGTATAAGCTTTACGACGACATAGACATAGCACAGCGAATAAAGATCCATCGGCTACATTGGCTGGGTCATGTCGTCCGAATGGATACAAACGCTCCGGCACTGAAAGTATTCGATGCGGTACCAGCTGGTGGTAGCAGAGGAAGAGGAAGGCCTCCTCTGCGTTGGAAAGATCAGGTGGAGAAGGACTTGGCTTCACTTGGTGTGCCCAATTGGCGCCGGTTAGCACGAGAAAGAAACGACTGGCGCGCTTTGTTAAACTCGGCCAAAATCGCGTAAGCGGTTATAGCGCCAATTAAGAAGGAGAAGAATTCTACTTACGAGGGCGCGCATACCTCTAGAAGTAATAATGCCGGTCTACACGGAGAATATAAGGACTTCAAAAGTGGTGAAATACCTGGGCATCAGACTTGACAACAAGCTGACTTACTGGGCACAAATCCAACACGCTGCTGAAAAATCTGCCAAAATAATCACAAACTTATCACGATTAAAGGCTAATATCGGAGGCCCCATCGCAAGCAGGCGGAAGCTGCTCATGGACACAACGATATCCATCTTGCTATACGGCTGTGAAGTATGGGCGGACACACTCAAATCAGAATGTCGTCGGAAGATTCTTGCCAAGGCCCAAAGAATTGCTGCCCTCCGTGTTGCCTCAGCTTACCGCACGGTATCGGAAGCAGCAGTACTTATCATTAGCGGTACGATACCCATAGATCTCCTAGCGAGGGAACGAAAAGAACTATGGGACCTCAAAAAGAGCGAGACAAATGACACAGACGACCACACATGCGACCGCACAAATACCAGAAGGCAACAAGCTCGAGCACGCACACTCCAAATATGGCAAGAGCGCTGGGCATCAGAGGCGAAAGGAAAATGGACAAAGAGACTGATACCAAACATAGATAAATGGTATGACAGGAAATTCGGTGAGGTGAACTATTACATCACCCAGATGCTATCTGGACATGGGTACTTTTACAAATACCTCAACAAAATAGGGAAAGCAGAAACTGCTGAATGCATCTACGGAGATGCACCCATTGACGATGCTGATCACACATTTTTGAAATGTGAGAGGTGGACATCAGAGCGCAAAGCAATAGAAGATAGGCTAGGCCCCTTAAAAGCAGACAACATCATCCAAAAAATGGTCGAAAGTGCAGAAAGCTGGCAATTTATTGACACGTACGTGGAGCGCATCCTACGTGCCAAGAAATTTGACATGGATAGAGATGATCAATATACATACATCCATCCTACCTGAGTAGAAGATGAGCCGATAGCGTGATGCTGGCTCCAAAATTGGCGACCCTGGACGCAGGGGGAGTAGAAAAGGCTTCTTTCTGAACAGAACGCCTACTTGGATCTCCTCTGCCTACGATGAAATACTACCGGAGTCCCGGGGCAGAGGAAACATCCGGGAAGGAATGGGGAGGGATTGTTTTAGTGGCTACACCATTCGACGCAGTAGACGACGGTTACTGTAAGTGCGAAGGCATTTTGAACCCTACCTCACCGCCAAAAAAAAAAAAAAAAAAAAATGTTTAATATTTATGTACATCACTTCAAAATAGATTGAATATAATTAAATTTGTCAGTAGCCTTAAGTTAGAAAGTAATACTAATGCGCTAATAAAAATTGTTAAAGCGATAATTTTATCAAAACTATATTATGACTTACTCATTTTCGGATCTACTACAATAAACAATTTATCAAAAATTGCATCCATATCACACTCAGCAGCTCGTCTTTCCTTAGGATCCCTCCGCGCAACCCCAATTGCCAACATACTTGCTGAAACTGGATTATCTGAACTAGAGGAGCGCGTCTCCCACTTATCCGGACGCTTACTTTCAAAACTTACACAGCACAATATAGAACACCCTTTAAAACTGATTATATGATCACGATGGATACAATTAGTTTTAAATGTGAGTCCAGCCCAACAATTTCTGAAATAAGGGACACCTTTATAGCAAACCCACACGCCATCAAGCTAGTCTGGGTAACATTGCAATTGACAAACATACTAACCATCAACCACAACTTAAAATCTTCAAATTTATACTTGGAAAATTACACCAATATATACAAAACAATAAACCGTGGTCGGTCGGCACCTAAGTTCCCCGTTAAGCTACCTAGAAGCCAGATTGTTATATATACACGTCTTCGTCTTGTCCACACGCGCTTAACACATAAGTATCTTTTCGAAAAATCTCAGCCATCCACTTGTCCCTATTGCAATACCTATGGTCTTACTTTAACCCATATATTAAAAACTTTTCCCGATCTTGAATGTATTTGCCAAGAAGTAAGCAACAACGATTTGGAACAGGCTCTAAAAAATGTTAATACCACTAACATTAAACAAATTATCAAATTTCTTTGTAAACTAAATATCTATTTTAAAGTGTAATATTCTCATATGTACATATTTCAGATAAGTACTCGCGGTACTCGATAACAATGAAACAAAAAAAAAACACATTCGAATGCTACTTTCTAAGCAATATTTAGACCGTTTTCGAAGGGATAAAATGGATTTTGGCAATGGTTAAAATCCATGAACTAGCATAAAGTTCGAATTATTTGAGCATCCACCGTATTCATCAGGTTTGCCCCCTAGCGACTTCCATCTGTTTCTAGACCTAAAAAAATGCATGCGTAGAAACGTTGTTCATCTCATGATGAGGTCCGTTAAGCTACCTACAAGCCAGAAATATACAGCATACTAAATATAATATCTATATATACATATATATATTTATATATTTACTTTTAAGCTTATTTGTACTAATATCCCGCCCATCCCTTTACTCTCAACGATATCAAAAGTATTAAAAAAGCCATTAAAAACAGAATTGTAGCTTTTCTTCACAGATAATTTTTCTTTCTGGACTTTTGTTCGCACAGGGTCCGGCACTCGAGTTGTAACCAATTAAAAAGGTCATAAATTTAGTTTGGAAAATTATTTTTATTAAATTCAATGTAAAAAATGTGTGAAAATAATACAAAATTAAGAGTCAATTTACTTTTGCTCGATATGACCAGAAACGAATCGCAAGCTATCCGAATGTGACGTGCAGGTATTTTGGCCCACTCGCGGACAATGGTTTTTTTAACGCCTCGACAATGGTGAATCTTTTAGTTCGGACCTTGCTCTCCAAAAACGCACAAAGGAAATATTCGCGTGAATTTGAGAGATATTGTGTGGATGTTATAAAGTTCAGAACGTTTTTTTAGCCATTCTTGGTTGTCTCGAGCTTTCTGAGACGGTGCCGAGTCCTGTTGAAAACGTCCATGGTATGCCACCGAAATGTTTATCTGCCCACGGCTTCAAAACAACGAAAATGGTTGTGACGGGTGCTACCTCCTGGTGGACAATCAATGACTCAAATTTCCGCCCGGTCAAATAAACCCTATCGTTTTGAGAGTTAACGAATTGCTCAATTTGAAAAATTGTCTCGTCCGAAAACACAATGTTCGGAAATTGGCCGCTTTCGGCCAAGCGAAGAAACTCCTTCGCTCTCTCAAGTCTGACTTGTTGCTGATTTGGTGTCAGATCATGCGCCTTTCGGATCTTGTAAGGCTTGACTTTGAGATCAATTGTACTTACTTAATAAAAAATATTGTATTAAAACCTAAACTGTGCAAACCGATTGTGACAGTCAGACTGCACTGAAGGCTCTGGAGAACGCGAAGCAAGCCTCAAAGATTTGTTCACGAATGTAAGAATAAGCTTAATTCGTTCGCAAGGAAGAACAGGCTTGTACTTATATGGGTTCCAGGACACTCCGGTGTTCAAGGAAACGAAATTGCCGATGAATTGGCCAACCGATCAGCCAAAAATCGGAATCAGTTCCGCAGATACCATGAACTGGTCCGGTCTAGAACGGTGCAGAACTGCAAAGTGTTTTGTGACAAGTCCGAACAGAAAACTGTCAAACCTTCTACTAAAACTTGGAAGGGAAGACGTTCGGTTGATGGTATTTTCATTGCAGGACACAACTCATTGGGTCAGCACATGACCACCATTGGAATCATTGAGGACCCAATGTACCTATCGTGCTTGGAGGAGGCGGATAGCTCTGAGCACTTTCTCTGTGAGTGTCCTGCCTTTGCTAGAGCACGGCTACGAGTTTTGGGTTCCGATGTCGTGAGGATGAGTAATATTCGTTCTCTTAAACTGGATTATATTTACAGATTTGCCAAAGAATCTGGAAAATTCTCACAGGACTTACTATCTCTGTCTCTATTCTTTCCTATCTCTTTCTCTGATACTTTTCTCCTTCCCTCCTTGACTATCTACCCTCCAGAGCTTTAAATACAATGGCCTGAGTGTTTTAGGAGCCACCAAATCTCGTGGTGCTCCTTCGCTCGACCTTTTCAAATTTCATTTTCAAGTATAAGGAAGCGAGGAGAACGAACTCGTGAGACGGATAAAAAGACTCTCAACGCAGATATATGTATGTATGCCATTAGGGCAGCAAAAACAGCGTCTTGGGGACATTTCTGTCAAAAGGGGGAAAGCACTTCCGATACCAGTAGACTCCAGGAAGTTGTATCAATGAGCCTCAACAACCCGAGTTACCTCCTGAAAGAAGACGGCAATTAGACAAATAATAGTGAAGAAACACTGGAATTACACTTATCAGGTTATTTCTGCACTGAAGACAGTAGAACTCATTAGATAGCTCACAATGGAGGTCCCCAATAGATTTTATAACGGAGGACAACCTAAAAGTGGTCTTCATTCCCAAAGCAGGGAAACCACCCATACGAAACCGAAGGACTACAGGCCGACTAGCCTATCATCCTTCCTGTTAAAAACGTTAGACCGATTGCTAGATGTGCACATCAAAGGAAAGATCAGCAACAAGCTATCGCCTTCTCAACATGCATACAGCAAAGGCAAATCCGTAGAGACAGCGCTCAACTCGCTAGTCGACACGATTTAGAAATCACTTCACTATAAGAAATACACCCTTGCTGTCTTTCTGGACATCGAGGGTGCCTTCAATAACATACATCCGGAAGCAATTACCAAAACGCTAACGGGAATGAGAGTAAACAGAGCGCTTGCCTCGTTCAAAGAACAAATGCTTATCGGGCGAAAGATTCGCGCAGATTCGGGAGAAACATCCATTAGGAAATTTCCGATCAGCGGTACATCAGAAACTTGAAAAAATGGGTAAGTAAGATAATTTCATATGCCGATAATATTGTATTAGCAATCTCAGTAAACATCTTCCAAGACTGTATGATCTTCAATAAAGATCTCTCAACAAACTATCACTTTGGTGCAAAAGTCGAGTACTACAAATAAATCCAGAAAAAACGGAACTGATACTGTTCAGCAGAAAGAGTACCTAGGACTTGTACGGGATACGAAGCTAAATTGGGGGCTCACAGTGGCAGATAGAGTACGCAAAGCAACGACGGCATTGTAAATACTACTGCGGAAAGCTAATTGAGAAAAAATGGGAATTAAAACCGAGAATGATACACCGATTGTACACAGCAGTAATTAGACCAATTATCTACTACGGTATTGCAATATGGTGGAGTACCCTTCAGAAAGGCGAACACAGTAAGAGAGCTGACAAGGTCCAAAGACTCGCATCTTTTCTTATAACCGGTGCAATGTCAACCACAGCATTGAAAGCACTGTATGCGACATTAAACTTCCTTCCGGTAGACCTGCAGACTGAGCCCTTTAAGTAAGTGGTCGAACACAGACTATGGCCACGGTAAAATCCTGGATGGCATCTTGGAGCTTCCTGGATAGGTGGACTATACAGTACGGCCTATACTTGCCATTACAACGTTCACGACCCTCCTACCCTTCGAGGGAAGAGTGGGAACGAGCTAAGGTAAGACAGGGCGAGTCCCTTCGTGTATACACAGATGGCTCGAAGCTCGAGGACAGGGTGGGTGCAGGTGTTTTTTTTTTTTTTTTTTTTTTTTTTTTTTTTTTTTTTTATTGAGACGTTATAAATATTTAAATACATTTCATTCTATTACACCTAGTTCACAACTATCAAGTAATATTATTTTATTAAATTCAACAGTATTTACAGGAAAAACGTATATAACTGGAAGACAGCTGACAGAAATTTACATATATTTGTCAGCCATCAAAATTTCTGGAACAAGATCATTTGGTTTTTTTCGTTTAAGTCTCCGGCATTGGTCATCTAAATTGGCAAGTCGCCGAGCCTCCGGGTTAGTATGTTTTTCGAGCCTTTCGGCATGAGCTACAGCGTAATGTTTGACAACTTCTGATACTAATGACATCTTTAGGTCACGATGTAAATCAGTGTTCCTCACATACCATGGTGCGTTTACTGCGTTCTTTAGGAACTTGTTTTGGAAATCGTTGTATTTTTTCGATATGAGTTTGTTTGGCACAGCCCCATAGCTGTATACCATAAGTCCACACAGGTTTAAATACTTGTTTATAAATTAAAAGTTTATTTTGTATGGAAAGAGGAGACCTCCTTCCAGTAACCCAGTTAAATTTTTGCATTTTGAGGTTTAATTCCACGTGTTTTATTTTAACGTGCTCTTTCCAGCATAGTTTGGCATCAAGCGTCATACCTAAGTACTTCGCCGTATTGGAGTAAGGAATTTTCGTGCCAGAAATAAATATATACAGGATGATATTGAATTTTTTTGTTTGTAAAATCCACATGAAGTGACTTGGCTTCATTAAGTTTTATTCGCCACTTTGTAGTCCATTCGGTGATTTTGTTAACATCTTGCTGAAGTTTGCGAGAGGACTGTGTCTCAGCAAAGGTAGCTATAGTGCTAGTCTCAGAGACCGGTAGGTCAGATGTGAAAAGCACGTAAAGTATAGGGCCAAGGATACTGCCTTGTGGAACCCCCGCTTTAATTCGCCTTAGGCTTGAATAAGAGCTATCGCACTTGATCCTGAAATATCTATTATTTAAATACGAAGTAAATAGGTCCGAAAACTCCCTTGGAAGCAAGATTTTAATTTTATGGAGTAGTCCGTCATGCCATACTTTGTCGAAGGCCTGAGCAACATCGAGAAATATGGAAGAGCACACTTTTTTCTTTTCAATTGCTTCTTCTATCACATTTGTGATCCTATGCACTTGTTCGATTGTTGAGTGCTTTGCTCGAAACCCGAACTGGTGCGTAGGAATAAGGCGTTTGATTTCAATCAACCGCTTCAGAATTATTTTTTCGAGTAGTTTGGACATTATAGATAGCAAGGAGATTGGACGGTATGATGACACTTCGAGAGGACTTTTGCCAGGTTTTGGTACCATTATTACCTCTGAAATTTTCCAGTACGTTGGCACATATTTTAGCTTAGGCATGCATTTATAATTTTTGTTAGCTTAATCAATGTTTTTTGAGGAATATTATTTAAGGTTTCAGCGGTGATAAGATCGAAGCCGGGTGCTTTTTTAGATTTCAGGAGATTTATTTCACGCTTTATCTCTGCAGGCGAAGACAAATAGAACTGGTTTTCTGCTTGATGAATATCTGTCAGCAATGGTGGATAATGTGCTTCATGAGGCTTAAATGTTTTTTCTAAGTGATCAGCAAAGACTTCCGTTTTTTCAATATCGCTCTTAGCCCACAAGCCATTGGGTTTTTTAATTGGAGGGTTTTGTATAGTCGGTCTTTTCAGGTATTTTGTAGATTTCCATAGGGAGTAGTCAGTACTTTTTTCCGCTGTTACTTCCTGTATATAGTGATTGAAGGATACATTTTTTAGTTTATTAATATCTTCTCTTAAATGTTGAGTAATTTTATTTAACAAAGTTTTTAGCGATGGTTGTCGGGTTCGTTGCCACTTTTTTCTTAACTTTCTTTTTTCGGCGATAAGGGAATATATTTCATTTGGATAACGAAGTCCAGCTTGTTTTGCTGTTTGAGTTGGTGTGCTATACCATGCGGCATTTTGGATTTGTTGGGTAAGCAATAATACTTCTTCATGAATTTCATTATGTGACGAGTGTGTATTTTGTTTTTGAACGTTTTGATTAAGCGTATATTTGAAATACTCCCAATCAGTAAACTTGTTGGTCAGAGTAGGCGCTTGTTGTTTAAGTACAATGCCTTCACTTAGTTTTAAATATACGGGTGAATGATCTGAATTAAGGTCTGTTCCTTCATATACTAGCAAGGATTATTTGCAAATTTTTCTTACAATGAAGAAGTCAATTAAATCTGGAGTTTTATTTTGGTCTGTTGGCCAATAAGTAGGTTTGCCGGTGGAGATAAATTCGCAGCCAGTTTCTCTTGCAGCTTTATAGAGTTCACGACCTTTAGTTGTTGTGAGTCTCGAGCCCCAATGAACGTGTTTTGCATTGAAATCTCCTCCTATTATGAGTCTCCCCATATGCTTTTGAAGTAGTTCTTTATACTGCTCTGATTTGATATTATGTCGTGGAGGACTATATACCGCCGTTAAGCATATTTCGTTCGTTTCGACATTTATTGCTATGCTAGTGGATTGAAATTCTTCAATGCAAACTTTTTCTTTTTCAATATGTCGTATACTATTTTTAACCAGAATTGCATTTCCTCCTCTGGCGTTGTTTAAAGGGTGATTTGTATAATAAGTGCTCTAATTTTCCATCTTTGCATATGTATGGGTTGTTAAGTGAGTTTCTGATATAAGACACACATCTACTTTTTCTATTTGAAGAACTAGTTCTAATTCGTTCAAATGTTTTGTTAAACCGTTCGCATTCCATGTCATAATTCGAAGTAATTTCTCCATCCTTATAAATTTTTATTTGCGAGCTTTTCGAGTCGATCCAGACGTTTTTCCAGAGATTTATAAAAAGTTTCTTGCTGGTTTAAGAGCGAAAGGATTTGGGAAAGTGAATCATTACTATTGTTTCCATTGTTTCGAGATTTGGGTATATTTTCTCTTGCAATATCTGCATATGTTTTTGTTTGTGCTGTTTGGACTTCGGTGCTGCGTCTATTTTCAGTGTATTTAACAAAAGCATTTCCACGGTTAGCTGAATTAGTTGGAGCTATTTTTGTCTTATTGCCTCTTATCTTTTGTAATTCCTTTGCTACCAGGCATCCTCTGTAGTTTGCCGGATGTTCCTCCCCACAATTACAGCACTTGGGCATTTGTGTATCTGGTTTCGTGCAACTAACAGTAGCATGTTTGCCTGCTCATTTTACACATCGAGGTGGCTTGCAACAATAGTTCTTTGTGTGGCCGTAAGATTGGCAAGTTTTGCATTGGGGTTCATTCTAGATGGCTTAAGAGGCTCAATTTTGACAATCGAACCCAAGATTTTTGTAATTTCGTAAATTTTTTTAATATTCTCCTCACATTTAAAGGATAGTATAAACATGTTTAATGGCTCTTTGGTTTTCCACTTTAGTTTATTTATTGCATTTGTTATTTCAAACCCCTGTTCTTTAAGATCTGATATTACAGATATTGGGTCACATGTGTGATGTAGGTTCTTTACTATAACTTTAATTTCTCTTGTTTGTTTATTTTCATAGGAGTGCCACGGCATATTTGCCGTAGTTAAAAACGACGTTACTTTTCGATAATCCAAGCTGTTAGTTAGATTGAGTTTGTGAACGTTGTTGTTTTCAAGTTTGATAGAAAAATCATTTTCTACTTGGTTTTTAATATCATTATACAATTTCTGATAATTGACCACACCTGTTATCATTATTGGTGGTGGTCGACGTTCCTTTGGTGCCGAATTTATATGCAAAGATTTTATTTCGTTTTGATGTGCGGTTTGGGAGATTCGTAAAGATGGCAGAATTTCGGGTGATGTGTCTGCTTTGCGCTTCTTGCTTGGGCGCCTTTTTTTAAGAATCCAATCAGTTTCACGTGCTAATTCCTCTTCGTCGGTATGAAATTCTTCAATTATTTTTGGGTGCACTTGAGCTGGCTCTCGACTGTGTTTATGTACACCGAACATCTGGGATAAACTTCAGTTTTCGGCTCCCCGACTACTGTAGTGTCTTTCATGCTGAACCGATGGCATTAACCCTTAACTACAGACGGCCGGTATTTTTTACCGGTAAGCAGTTTAAATTCTTCAATTTAGTGGGATCTCTTTTAGTTACGCATTTATACGTTTATGTACCTTTTCGGGACTTAGTATAACTTTGCTTGCTGAAGTATCAGTTGTGTGCAGTGTCATTTGTTTAATTTATCACTATCTAAATTTTGTAACCGGTAAAAATTACCGGTGGTCTGTCTTGACGTTTGTGTATTTTTATTTCATGTTATAATTAAACTGGAGAACAGTTAATTTTATGTATATTATAACTCTGTCATTTTATTTTAGAATAAAGTCATGGATGGAAGAAATAGTCCAGGCCCTTCAAAGAGGGTTAAAATAGGAAAAGAAAATTTTGAAGAAGCTGTGGAAAGATGGCTGGAAGAAATTAATTCTGATGTAAGTGATTTAGATTCAGATTCTGATTATGTGGAAAGCGGCCATGACACTGAATCAGAAATAGAAGCACATGATAATCCACCTACTGATGTATGTGAAAATATTAGCTGTTTCTATGGTAAAAGTCGGTTTAAATGGTCAAAAGATCCTGCAGTACCTAAGCATACCAGAACATTGCAACATAACATTGTTGTCAAGTGCCCAGGCGTTAGAAGTCACACGGCACATGCTGCAGATCATGAGGAAGTTTGGAACCTATTTTTTGACAAAAATATTCTTAATATCATTCTTCGTTCAACCAATGCAAAAATTGCGAAAATAAGGCAGAGATATAAAAACGGCGAAAACATGTCGGATCTTCGAGATTTAGATCTCTTAGAATTAAAATCATTTCTGGGATTACTAATTTTAACTTCGATATTTAAATCCAATCACGAAAATATTCGATCAATTTTTGCTACGGATGGAAGTGGCCGAGATATTTTCAGATACCAATATGTTTGCAATGCACCGATAGAATTTGTAAGGAGTGTGTAACTTGAATTTTTGACCAAATTTACCTCTTGCAGATTTTTTTTCAAATGCATATTTTTCTGTTTTATTGTTATATTTTGTATCTGAATACGTTATCTTTTAAGTTTCTGTAATAATATGAATTCGTGTTTTGTTTAAATGTTTTTTATTGTCGTTTTTTTTACAACCTTAAAAAAAATTTTAAAAACAGTAACTGAATATATGTTTCTTAAAAAATTTGTGCGGTTTTATTAAAGTAAACAGTTTTACAACTTTTCCTAGATATTTATATGCTAGAAATATATATCAGATATATATTAAATAAATTTTTCAGTTGCTTTGCAAAAATTTTATAAATTTAATATAACCGGTAAAAATTACCGGTGGTCTGTACTAACGTTCATATAATTTGACGTCTGTAGTTAAGGGTTAATGAAAGCCGTGACACTGATACAGTGTGATGCGATACCTGGAGATGATATATACATTTTCACTGATAGCCAGGCGGGGATAAAATCCCTCACAAAGCAGTCGAGAACCCCCAACGTAGTCCTGAAATGCCGCACATCTAACATCTGAACGAGATGGCTAAGCCATTTCACCTAATGATACCATTGTTACATTGAGGGGAACTGTAGAGCCGATGAACTAGCGAGACTCAGCACAAAATTGATCAATGACAATAATACAGGTATACCCTTGCAAACATGTAAACTACTTGTCTATGCAGAAATTGTAAGAGCCGCGAATGAAAGATGGCGTGGTGAAGCCACTTGCGAAATCGCCTGACAGCTGTGGACGACTCTCAATGGTAAACGCATGGAACTTCAACTGAGAAGAGATAAGCTCAGTCTTAACACACTGATTTCAATTATAACAAGGCATTGTCTAATCGGTGGGCACGTCGAGAGAATGGGTGTGCAAACGCATGAATTCTGCTGAAGTTGTCTAGATAAGGATAAGGAGGAGACGATCCCGTGTCACTGCCCTGCTGTATCCAGACGTAGACTCGCCATTTCGGGCAGACAATACTTAAATGAATTGGAAGATCTCGGCTCTGTCGGAATTAAGGATCTTATAAAATTTTCGAAAAGTACACACTGGATTTAGGAGAGATAATGTGCTAGGAGCCTAAGTGTGTCCCACAGTGGACAACCGCTTCAACCTTACCTAACCTAACCTAACCTAGATGTTTGGCTGAGCTCCTCCTCCTATTCGTAGCATGCGTCTTGCTGTTGTTGGAGAGACCTATAGTTTTATGCCGACTCCGAACGGCAGATATTTTTATGCCTGAAATACGCATACGCACTTCCGAATGTTAGTCACGGACCATCCAGTTGGCTACGGCGGCCGCCACTGCGAGATTCTTCGAATTAATATCCATGTAGGATTAACCATGATATACATATACCATTTGCTGATAACTTGGTTTGCTTTATACAAACTATCATACTTGTTAGTAGTAAAACTAAGCTAATGTGTTGGGTTGGGAAATGAGTTCATAGCGTTTTTATATTTTCTTTTATTTTACAACAATTTGTCTACTGTTTGGCAAAGGCTAAATATGTATATTTGTTAATTAGTTTTTATTGCATTTTGGAGTTATTTAATTTTTTATTAGTTTTGAGGTTAAGAAATGGAATACCCAGGAGGCAAAAATCAAAATTTTCGACCCCTGCTCTTTTTCGCTTCTCATCGAAGTCAAAAAGCTATCGAAGCAGCCCAGAATATTTGTGACGTGTATGAAAAAGGAGTCATTGGCGTGTTCACAGAACAGAAATGGTTTGCAAAGCTCAAAGATGGAGACATTGACGTCGATGACACGTACCGCAGCGGAAGACCTTCTGAATTCTATGAAGAACGCCGCAAATCACTTTTGAAGGAGAACGGTAGCCGAACCAGTCATGAATTCGTGGAAAAAATTAACTGCAATCATAAAACGATTCTCAATAACCTTCATTAAATGAGATCTACCGAAAAATTGAGAGCCTGTGTGCCTCACGAGCTCAACAAAAAAAAACAAAGAGAGTCGCCTTCAAATTGCTTCTCAGCATTTCGCCCGCCATCGAGCAACACGCGGTCATAAACAGCGCTTTTCTCACCAATTCGTCACGGAAAATGAGAAATTGTGCCTATACATCAATATGGAACAAAGGGAGGAGTGGGTGGGTCCAGGAGATAAACTAAAGTCGAGAATCAAGCCAGATCCTCATCCTTAGAAGATTATGATATGTGTTTATTGGGGCTGAGACGGTATGGTGCACTGGGAAATGCTTGAAAAGAAAGCCAGAGTCAAAAAGGACCTCTACATTGCCCAGCTACATCCCGTGAATGATGCTATTCCACTGAAAATACCGAATGGGAGGTCCTTCAGCATCCACCGTATTCTCCGGACCTGCACAGACCGATTACCATCTTTTCTGCTCCCTGCCAAACCATATAAAGACCATTACTTTCGATAACAAAGAGGTCCTTAAAAAAGCTCAAGAACTTCTTTGACACCAGACCAGGAACTTTTTTGCAGAACGGCATCAACAAATTGGTCGAGAGGTGGGAAGAGGTTGTTAACAGCAACGGCGAATATATATATAATTGATATATAATTAACTTCTATATATATATAAATCAATTGCTGTTCGTTAGTCTCGCTAAAACTCGAGAACTGCTAAACGGATTTATCTTATCTTGGTCTTGAAATGTTCGTGGAGGTCTAGGAAAGGTTTAAAAGGTGAGAAAAATTAGAATAATTGCCGGGAAAGCCCTAAAAACAGCACTTTTCTTCTTTCCATACACACGTTTTCTAAATAATATTTACCTTGTCATGTCGGTCCCCTTGCCGCGGGGATGAGGCTTAAGTGGCGAGTTAACCCCATGCTATGGAGATTAACTTATCACGAACTAAGAGGGCAGCTCCATATAGGAATTGGGTATCCACTCACCCGCGGAACGGAGGAATTGGTGGCCACCCAAGTACTATGTGGAGAGTACCGTACCGACAACCTGGCAGGAGGTATAAAATGCATTTCATCGCAATGTGGAGGTTAACAAAGTATCTCTCTGCACGAGGTAACCCACTTTCGGGAAATCCTCCCGTCGAGCAATCGACGGCTCGGGCATCGGATGTGCAGGCCCGAGCCCCACATTCCCCTATGACCGGAACTGACACCCAGGGTTCCGGAGGAAGCGCACTACTAGTGGTGAAACATGGCACATTGGCTATGCCAATGGAGAGCCGAGTGAGTGTGAGTGATATACCGTCGTCGAAACGATCTGAAGCAACTGAACAAGTTGTGGAGGATGAGGAGATGGCGGACAATCTCTCAGTAGACTCAGACGGATCTCTGGTACCGAGTAAGTCTTTGACAACGGTTAAACCTGGTGTGAATCAGATAAGTACCGGTAAAAAGACCGAAGTTATTGGAGAGTCGAACGCAGGTGTTGGTCTAACCGCAAGGCAGATCAAACGAAGGAGACAGAAGGCGAGGCAAGCCGAAGCACTAGCTAAGGCAAGGTCTCAAGCTCCGTCAACTTCGACACCTGTAACGGAAACGGGAAAGCGTGGCAGAACAGAGGATTCCTCTGTAGCGCTGCGCTCTTCCGCAAACGAAACGGGGTCTGTGCCAACGACCGGGAAGAGGAGAAAGGCAAAGAAGAGGAACGTCGAGAGACGAAATTCGGAAATACCTGCATCCTCGACCCAATCCAAGGCAGACAAACCTTTGTCTGACAAGGCAGAGGCTAAGGGACCTCAAATGTCGAATAACACTCTTCCGTCAACGTCTGGCGAATCATTCGCGAGAGTGACAGCAAAGGCAATGACGGTGGAGATACATACCGACAAACAAGATGGTCTACTGTCCAAAGGGCAACAAGACTATCTTGACAGCTATCTTTGGAAAGCTATCGGTGAGTCGAAAGACGCGCCGACTTTCGAGGGGAAAAGCGTGGTGGACGGCATCGTAAAGGTGCACTGTTCCAATGCTTTTTCCCGAGAATGGCTAGAAAAAGCGATAGCAAAGATTCCAGCCTGCGAAAACAGCAAGTTTATTCTTGTTGAGAGTAGCAAAGAAAGGCTGGTACGAGCGAGTGTCTGGATTCCGGGTCCTTCCTGTAATTCAGCAGAACTCCTCAAACGCATCCGTGTTCAGAATAAGGATCTTGGCACGACTCTCTGGAGAGTATACTCGTGCATCAGGCAGAAATCCGCTACCACTTCGGAGGCGGGTTCCCACCTGGTACTGGGTATCGATCTTGAGTCCCTCAAGGTTCTTAAGTCGAAGTACGGGTGCCGTCCTCACCTACATCTGGGGCGGATCCACTTCCGTGCCCAGGATAAGGTGGAGGACAAAGCGTAAATATACTCAGTCTCATGACTGAAGTAATATTTACACAGATAAATCTGCAGCATA
Source organism: Anastrepha obliqua (assembly GCF_027943255.1). Lineage (NCBI taxonomy): Eukaryota > Metazoa > Arthropoda > Insecta > Diptera > Tephritidae > Anastrepha > Anastrepha obliqua. The sequence goes on along the minus strand of NC_072897.1, from coordinate 38,685,989 downwards.
GCAAAGCGTCTACGGCTCTCTTGTGCCGTAGGCATGCAAAACTGCAAACAAACCCACACATAATACTTATACAAGAACCATGGGTATGTCACAAGCGTATCTGTTGTCTAAGTGCTATGTCGTGGGGACAAATACTTCATTGTGAAGGGAATGTGAGACCGCGAGCATGTATTATCATGCCGAGGTTGATCGAACATACGATGTTAAAAGAGCTATGCTCCGGAGATATCGTTGCTGCAAAAATAAAGTAGTTGAAAAGTGGGAACAGTGTCGAAGCTATCATAGTTTCGGCCTACCTACCCTACGACTCTTTACAGCCACCTCCTTCGAGGGAGCTAAGAGAAGTGGTCAAGTACGCAGAATCGAATAATCTGGGGCTAATAGTGGGCTGTGATGCCAATTCACAGAACATTGTGTGGGGAAACAGTAAATGCAACCCCAGAGGTCTCAAGTTACTGGATTTTATCCTGTCATCCGATTTGGTCATTTAAAACACTGGTAACAAACTAACTTTTGTGACTAGAAGGAGACAAGGGGTGATTGATTTAACACTTACCAATATGTCAGTTGGAAATCAAATCAACCTATGGCGAGTTTTGGAAGAGGACTCTCTTTCTGATCATCGTCTTATCGAATTCCGACTGGGAATTGATACAATATCAATACCTTCCGGTAGGAATCCTCGAAATGTGGACTGGGACAGGTATGGTGAGCTTGTCACAGAGCGATTACCAAACCTGAAAAAACTCAAATCAGCAGAAATGATTGAAGATGCTACTAAAAAATTAGAAGGTACTTCAATCAATTGCTTTGAGGAACTATGCCCACTCAGGCAAAGCAGACAGGGGAAAGCGGTTCCTTTGTGGAACCCTGAACTGTCGAAACTTCGTGTACGGTCCAGAAAACTTCTTGATAAGGCCTTAAAGACCCAAACAGAAGAGGACCGGGCTAATCATCGACTTACACAGAGAGAATATAAGAAAAAAATACGGAAAGCCCAACTTGAATCCTATAGAACTAACTAACTAACTAACTCTGCACTAACGTCGAACAAATGAGGGAAACAGCGAGACTTTGTAAGGTCCTTCATTTAGACCGCTCAGTAAGGCTGGATTCCATTCGAAAACCTGATGGTTCATACACCATTTCCAAATCGGAAACGTTTAATGCTCTACTCGAAACCCATTTTCCGGGTAGTAGAAATCTCTCTGAAGTTGAGAGTGGCATGAACAATAACGGTAGCAGCGGTGGAACCTCTAGGTACAGCTGGTATATTGTTAGTCGGATAGTGACAAAGCAATCAATAAGGTTTTCTTTGTCTTCCTTTCAGAACTTTAAGTAACCTGGACCTGACGGAATATATTCAGCAATGATTAAAAACGGAGCAGACAGGCTGGTTGAGGCCCTGAAAAGGATCTTCACAGTCTGTCTTGCATTTGATTGTATACCATCCAGATGGCGACACGTAAGAGTAGTATTTATTCCGAAACCATGAAAAGATGACTATTCCCTAGCAAAAAGTTTTAGACCAATCAGTTTGACATCGTTCCTGTTGAAAAGTCTGGAACGAGTGGTATAGAAATATATTCCAGTGGTGGCATTGCCGCGAGGTCTACTTAGTAGAAATCAACACGCTTACTAGAGTGGAAAATCATGTGAATCAGCTTTACACGATCTTGTTAGCAAGATTTAAGCCGGGCTGGAAGCTGACAAATACACAGTGGGCGTGTTCGTGGACATTGAGGGGGCTTTTGATAATGCCACTTTCGGCTCGATATGTTCTTCTGCCGAACGACACAGAGTTAATCAAACCATTGTAAAATGGATACATTCCATGCTCTCTTAGAGGCTGTTAACCGCTGGTGGGAGCAGTGACGAACAAATCACACTCAGGGCCAAGCAAGGATGTCCCCAAGGGGGAGTGGAGATGCAGGAACTCGATTTTCCCGTCCAAGCATATGCGGAGGCATATCCTTAAGGAGGCTTTGCACGAAAATGCAGAGGATTCTTGACAAAATCGATGACTGGTGCATGAGACAAGGTCTTTCCGTTAATCCGAACAAAACAACCATAGTCTTGTTTACGAGAAAACGGAAATTGGATGGGCTCAGTCTTCCAACACTGTAGGAGTAAACTTTGGATAAGAAGCTGACTTGGGAGACACATGTTTCACTGAATGTTAATCGCGCATTGAGGATTTTTCAGCAATGCCGCAGAGCCTTTGGTAAAACCTGATGTCTGAAACCTGCTGTGGCCCTATGGATATACACAGTACTTATTAGACCAATCAACACTTACGCTTGTGTGGTCTGGTGGCGACGGAGCATGGTTAAGTCCACAATCCGGGAACTATACAGGCCACAAAGAAGTGTTGGCTTATGCATCACGGGTGCCATGAGTACAACCCCTGGTGATGCCCTAAATGCTATGCTTGATTTGCTCCCCCTGGATCTTAAGATACAACAGCAAGCAATAAAAGCAATGTGTAGACCCCATAAATATGGTTTCTGGCACGACGATGGAACTTCGGGACACAGAGAAGTCTTTAAGTTTCTATCGGAGCAGTATCCACTGTTTTTGGCACCTAAGGATGACCTGATACAGTTTCATTTGGAAGGAAATTTGATGTCAAATTTCCATTGCGTGAGCAATGGAGCAATCCAGAATGCATGCAGGGAGGTTTGACGGATATTTTCTTTACCGATGGGTCCAAGACTGAAATAGGGTCTGGAGCCGGATGGTACTTAAACGATAGTATTAAGTATCACTATGCTATGGGGGGAATGGCAACTGTTTTCCAAACAGAAGTTTTTGCCATCCTAAAAGTAGCCGAATGGATAATCGAGAGGAGATGGAGCGGGAAACCGATTGGAGTCTTCAGTGACAGTCAGGCTGCATTGAAGGCCCTGGCCGCAAAGCAAACCTCAAAGATTGTTCAAGAATGTAAGAAGAAGCTTAATTCTGTCGCAAGACAAAACAGGCTTGTACTTATATGGGTTCCGGGACACTCCGGTGTTCAAGGAAACGAAATTGCCGACGAATCAGCCAACCGTGCATCAGCGGTGCCCCCACAGGGGCCAGAGCCAATAATCGGAATCAGTCCCGCAGGAATCAAGAATTGGATCAACGATTATATATAGGCAATCTACATAAAGAGCGATGGTCCGGTCTAGAACGCTGCAGAACTGCAAAGTGTTTTGTGACAAGTCCGAACAGAAAACTGTCAAACTTTCTACTAAAACTTAGAAGAAAAGACATTCGGTTGATGGTCGGCATCATTACAGGACACAACCCATGGGGTCATCATATGACCACCATTGGAATCATCGAGGACTCGGTATGCCTGCCTTTGCTAGAGCGCGACTACGAGTATTGGGTTCCGATGTCATGAGAATGAATAATATTCTAAACTGGAGGGTATTTACAGATTTGCCAAAGAATCTGGAAAATTCTCTAAGGACTAACTATCTCTATCTCTTTCTCTGTTCTTTCCTATCTCTTTCTCTGATACTTTTCTCCCTCCCTCCTTGACTATCTACCCCCTTTCCAGAGCTTTAAATACAATGGGCTCTTTAGCCTGAATGTTTTAGGAGCCACCAAATCTCCTGGTGCTCCTTGGCGCGACCTTTTCAAATTCAAATTCAAATAATATTTAGAGTCAATTTGAACTTTATTGATAGTCAATAAAGTCCTTATTAAATTATAATCACTCACTGTGTTCATCGGACCACATATTACAGCGATGAAACGGACAAATTTTTTAACGTACCTAAAAATATTTGACAAACAAGTGACAATCTTGAAGACATCAAATGTTTCACCATAATATTTGACATTAGATTTGACAACCTACTAATATGTCAGTCCATCCTGTCACACTTTAGAACACGAAGTCTTACGATATTGTGTTATGATATCTATGAGTGACATTCTAAGTAATGTGATCTTTTTTTTTTTTTTGATATTTTGTGATTGTGACACTTTACTGCTAAGCGAGCGAAAAATTTTCTCACCTCGATTACTAGTATTTACAATTTACGATGCCGAGGAACAGACAACCTGACTTAGGTCGTCGCAATCAATCAAATGTGCGTAACGTGCTAACAGCACTGATGACCAGAAAGAGACAGATCAAGAAAATAGTCGTATTGCTATTTCAGAATTGCGTTTTTTAGTGAGTGATAATGAAGTAGGTAGGCTTAGAATGCAACAAGTTCGTGCACATCAAACGCAACAACAGCAAGCACGCCATAATGAAATTTAGCAGACGGAATGCTCCTGGATTCTTGAACGAGCTGCATTCCTCATTGATCCTGCAATTGATTATTGTGCTGACAAATCGGTAACAATTGGGGAAATGAAAATAATTTGTAAATATTGTAAGGCGTTTCTGGGATTCGAAATGATTCAAAGCACTTCTTGGCCAACATTCAGAAATATAACAGCTGTTTGCAGATGACATCATTTGGCGCTACACATATTATACAGGACAGTTTCATGCCCAGAATATTTTTTTATAATATTCAATATGTACTAAAATATATATATTGGAAATAATTAAGCCACAAATTTTTAAAAATTACAGATGCAAGGACAAATTTATCACTTACTGTGCACACTGTTACCAGTACCTGATGTAGATTATCAATTTTTACAAATTTATTTTATGGGCAATTCAGATACGGAAGTTGATAATCGTTGTGCTCACAATCCAACAGTGAAGGAAACTACAATCAGTCCATGAATTACAAATGTTTCTTCATTAGAATAACAGTTTAGTAAACATGTTTAAATAGCATTGGATCGGATGCCATCTGATAGCCATAATATTATCATTCGAGCTGACAAAACACCTGCCTTTAAACACACAAGGAGGTTTTATTCACCTTTGACGAAGTGGCTGTTGTCATCATGAGAGAAAATTTACAATCTAGAGATATTGTGCTTCATCGTCGGAATAGTGATTTAAAACGTGTATCTGAAACAACCAGGAGCTATGATGCATCACAATATCCTTTGATCTTTTGGCAGGGGGAAGATGGATGCCATTTTAATATCAAAATGGTAAATGAAGTAACAGGCAAATAAATTGAACAAGATTAAATAATATTTTTTAATTCAATTCATATAAGTAACAAATTAAACATTTATTATTATTATTATTTATTTATTATTTTTGATTGCAGGTGCTGGAACCAACAAAAAAGTTAGTGCTACGAATTTCTATTCATATAGACTCATAATCCGTCAAGGTGAAGTAAATCATATTTTGATGTATCAAAACTTTTTCATCAGTTTGCAGTTGACATGTATGCCGAAATTGAGACTGAACGATTGGCATACATCCATTTGAACCAACGTCAGCTACGATCAGACGAATACATTCATCTCCGTGATGCTATAAATGCGGATGGCAATGTGAATAATGTGGGAAGAATGACAATTTCGCCAGCCACTTATAAAGGGTGTTTTTTTTAGAGGTTTTCAAAATGAAATAAAACGTATATAATTTAATGTTATGGCCACGAATTTAGCTTTATTATAAAGATAAGGGTTTGCCATTATGTTTTAAAAATGATTTCGGGCAAGTGGCCGCCGCGGCTGGCTCGAATAAATTCCAGCCGATAGGCCCAATTTTCGACCACTTTTTGCAGCAATTGGGGCCGTATGTCAGCAATAACGCGCCGAATATTCTCTTCCAAGACGTCAATCATCTCGGGCTTATCTGCGTAGACAAGCGACTTCACATAGCCCCACAAGAAATAATCCAGCGGTGTTATATCGCACGATCTTGGAGGCCACGCCACAGGTCCACGGCGCGAGATAATGCGCTCACCAAAAGTTTCCTTCAATAAATCGATTGTTGCGTTGGCTGTATGGCATGTAGCGCCGTCTTGTTGGAACCAAAGGTCGTCCACATCAACATCGTTCAATTCAGGCACGAAAAAGTCATTAATCATGGCTCTATAGCGCTCTCCATTGACTGTAACATTATGGCCGGCTTCAAAAAATGGACCAATGATTCCCTCTGCCCATAGAGCACACCAAACAATGACTTTTTGAGGATGTAACGGCGTCTCAGCAATGGCTTGTGGATTATGTTCACTCCAAATGCGACAATTTTGCTTATTGACATACCCATTCAACCAAAAGTGAGCTTCATCGCTGAACAAAATTTTCTTCGATGCGTCACGCGAACCGAACCATTATTTTCGTAATAAATTTGCACGATTTGCAAATGTTGTTCAGGTGTAAGTCTATTCATTATGAAATGGCAAACCAAACTGAGCATAAATCAAGTGACAGCTGTCAAAAAGACCATCTACGAAAAAAGTAGTGCCAACTTGAAAACCTAACCTCTAAAAAAACACCCTTTATAGGAAGCCCACGATTGTACAAAGCTTTTGAGACTCACATCAATGTAGAATATTGTAACTCTGTGAAGTCGATAAAGTACATATGTAAATATGTTAACAAAGATAGCGATATGGCTGTCTTCGCTGTAACCAATGCAAATGATGAAATATCCCACTACCAGATGGGTCGCTATGTAAGTAGCAACGAAGCATTTTGCTGTATCTGTCCATTTCGCAGTCCATTTAGAAAATGGTCACCGAGTTTATTTTAATGAATCGGACGCGGCAGACAGAGCGGCATGTCCACCGTCGACAACATTAACAAGTTTCTTCACAGTCTGTCAAACTGATGATTTTGCTTGCACTTTGCTGTATGCTGACATGCCACGATGTTACACCTGGAGTGCATCATCGAAATCGTTTGAGCGCCGAAAGCAAGGAACACTAGTTGAAGGCCATCCAAATGTATTTTCTTCAAACGCTCTGGATCTCACTAACACAGTATATCCAAATAACGATGAATGTTATTATTTGCGGTTGTTGTTGGTGAATGTTCGTCGTTCGATATCGTTTGATCAACTGAGAACAGTTAATTGGCAGCTGTGTTCGACTTACCGTGAGGCATAGCAACTATTGCATTTTTTTGAGAACGATTCGCACTGGGATGTTACGCTCAAGGATTCCGTAATATCTTCATAGCCGCATCAAATTCGTAAATTGTTTGCGATCATCATGTCGACATGTTTTCCCTCGAATCCAAAGGATTTGTTCGTTAAGTATAAATATGACATGTCTGAGGATGTTTTGCATCAATGCTACACGACAAATGTCTGCAGAAATTTACTATGAGACATTGATCGTGATAGAAGATACATATGTGTTTATTGATGGCAAAAAAGAATGGTCGTGTTTGGAAATGACAGTACCAAATCGTGATAGGTACGATACATTAAACCATGAGTTGCAAAGAGAACAACAGTACGACATTGAAGCACTGGCCGAAACAGTTCGTTCAAATTTCCCACAATTAAATCAACAACAAAAAATTGCGTACCACACTTTGATAGAAGCTGTGAACAGTGGATCTGGTGGAATTTATTTCCTTGATGCTCCCGGAGGAACCGAAAAAACGTTGTTAATTTCATTGCTTTTGGCAAGGATTAGATCGCGAAATGATGTTGCTCTAGCGTTGGATTCATCTGGAATATCTGCGACTCTGCTCATTCTGCTTTGAAATTACCATTAAACATGTAAATCACCGAAACACCAATTTGCAACATCGCTAAAAATAGCGCAATGACCAAGACCAGGTACGCAAATTGATTGTTTGGGATGAATGCACAATGGCCCATAAGAGGTCCCTGGAGGTACTGGACACCGTTGAAAGAACGTCGTGACAATCAAAATATTTTTGGTGGGGCCATGATACTGTTGTCAGGTGATTTTCGTCAGACTCTATCAGTAATTCCCCGATCAACTGTTGCTAATGAACTAAGTGCATGACTAAAACCATCGAATTTGTGTATGTAAAGACACTCCAATTAACAACCAACATGCAAGTATTTTTGCAACAAGATGAAACTGCAAATGTGTTTCCGAAGCAGTTGTTAGACATTGGAAACAGTAAAGTTGCAGTGGACACCTCGACCGGATTCATCACGTTACCCACAGACTTCTGTCAAATCACAGACTCAAAAGAGGAGCTTATTCAGCGTGTTTTTCCAGATATAGCGCAAAAGTTCAATAACCATAATTGGCTGGGTGAACGAGCAATACTGGCAGCAGAATTTTCTTCCCGGACAGTTGGTTTCCTTCAAATCAGTCGACATCGTTATGAATGACGTAGGATGACGTAGTCAACTATCCCACGGAGTTTTTACATTCACTGGAATTGTCTGGATAACCACATCACAGTTTACAGTTCAAAATAGGGTCACAAATTGACCACAAATAAATCGCAAGGACAGTTGTTAGAAGTTTGCGGAATCAACTTGTAGTTTCCCTGTTTCGCGCATGAACAATTATACGTCGCGTGTTCGCGTGTCGGAAAACCGTATTTTTTGTTTATTTACGCACCACAAAACAAAACAAAAAATATAGTTTATGAGAAAGCTTTAAATTGATTAACAAACTGTATCATACTCGTAGCAGTGTGTGTCTATCAATATCAAATTTAAACCTTATTAATAGCCAGTATCTCAAGAAAACTCTATTTTATAGTTAAGCACCATGATGTGTCGAATATAATAATCAAACTTCATGCTTAATTCAAAATTTGCTTTTTTTATTAAATAAGGATCCGTTTTGTTTGTTTTAAAAATATTTTATACAAACGTTTAGTTCTTTTGTTTATCGATTGAGGCAGTACGATGTCTGCCGGGTCAGCTATGTAGTATTGACATAATTATTGTTTTTTATTTAAATAAAGGTCCTCGGTAAACATGCTTCGAACTTATTCCCCAACCTAATATTTTAGCCATGTTGCCAAGGAATCTTCAAGGTGTGATATTATATTTCATTACTCAGAATGTCTCCATTTTAACCTGCATGCTCTTTGAATGTCTCAAAAGTGTCTTTCGTTTACAGCGTCATATACATACAGTGACAACTGGTTCATGGTGGGCACTGTTGAATTTCGAATTTGATATTCAAGAGAGTTTTAGTAAGAAAAAAATTCATGCATCAGTTGGTTTTACTCTACCGCTGTTACCTTATTATTATTATGATATTATGTATGTCTTAAAATTTAATTAAATTAAAATATAATTAAAAAATCTAATGTAATCGCACTAGCTACCAGGGTTATCAGCTTAGTCAAATGATAGTAAGTGATAGTAAATATAAATTATAAGAATACATCAGCTGAAAGATATTTATAGATTTGACATTTTTATAATATTTGCTTCAGAAGGGATGGTGTTGCAGTCCGTAAATCGGAGAAAGATGGACAATATAGCAGGATATGACGTGTGGTTAATCTGATCGTGTTGCAAAAGTTGCACATTGGCTGTGGACTCTTTGTCAAATAATATTGGTGTGTCAAATGAGTATTGCCAAGCCTTAATCGTACAAAACATCGGTTCGTCCAAGTAGCACTTGAGATTGGCAGTGTGGTAGTAGAGCCGTGGGGATTTACTTATTTGTATTTGTGCTAATAGACGACGCAAGCTGTTGGATAATGCATGAGAGTGTTCTCTCGCCACTTCTCTTTAACATCGTTTTGGAGGTTGTCATGAAAAACACCTCGTCATCTGGAGGCAGTATTAGCTGGGGACTGCAAGGGCGCCTACTGGATCTTCACTATGCAGATGACATCTGTCTTCTGTCCCACAACTATCTTGAGATGAATGCCAGCGAAGATTCAAGCAGTGCGAGAAGCAGCTGAGAAAACCGGTCTGAATAAGCACTGGAATCGACCTGGAAGATGTACATAGTACAGTCTTTCTGCTATTTAGGCAGCGTTATATCGGTCTCTGGAGCTTTGAGCGATGATATCAAAAGCCAAATAAAGAAAGCTGTGGCGGCATTTGGCTCTCTATAAGCAACATGTGTGAGTTCCAACATCACAAAACTGCGAATTTTTAACTGCCATGTAAAGTCGATGAAAATTTTATATTAATTTATTCTATTATATTATTATTATATTATTCTATTAGAATAATTTGCCACAACCTGGCTTAACACCTGCACCTTCAAGAAATCCAGCACCCTTCAATTTTTTTTTTCCACCGGTAGTACGGCGAGTTTGTGGATAGGGCGTCGTACTTTACCCGACCTAGTAGCAATGTCTGCGACGTGAATTTTGCCGTCCGCTCCGGGAATGGTTGCGGTTACTCGACCCAGCACCCACTGCTGCGGTGGCACGTTGTCTTCGTGGACGACTACGAGTTGACCTGGATGGACGTTGGGCAACCCATTTGTTGCGCTGCTGAAGCTCCAGAAGGTAGCTCTTCGACCACGAGCGCCAAAATTGTTGCCTGAGAGATCAAACAAGCTGCCATCTCTCTAAGCAGGGGCTGAGGTTGTCGGGTACCTTCTCCTATGGCAAAGCTCGCAAGGGGCAACCGATTAGCAGATGCGCCGGCGTTAGTGCCTTGCCGTCGTTGGGGTTGTTGCTGAGTAGAGCGAACGGTCGGGAGTTCAGTACTGCTTATATTTCGACGAGAACCGTTGCGTTTTCTTCGGCGGTTAACAGCGCATTACCTACGGCGCGCACAGGCAGGTGCTTGGCGACTTCACTGTTGCTTCCCACAGGCCGCTGAAGTGGGGTGCCCTCGGAGGTATAAAGGCGAATATGAATCTTTCGTCGGCGGCGTATTGGAGAATCTCCTCATTCTGTGCCAGAAAGGCTTCCCGGATCTCCTTCAGCTTCCTCTCTGCTCTTATGGCTGGCATCCCTCAACGCTAAATGAACCTTTTGAGATCGGAAATAAATTTATCAGCAGTTAAATCAGTTACAAGTTCTAGATGAACTGCCTTTGAAGCGAAACGCATGAAAATGGCAATATACATTTTCACGGGAGGGCGACCATGAATTTTTAAGGTTATGTGAATGGGCCCGCAGTAATCTACCCCACATATTGTGAAGAGCCGTTACCCATGATCTGACCTTGTAATTTTGGCTTATAACGAAAACAGTGAATGCATTCTCTTACAGTTCGACTACAGGCTTCTCGAGCATTTACCAGCCATATTTTTTCTCGCAGAAGCGCTACCAATGCCTTTGGACCGGCATGGTGATTACGAAATTGTAGGAACCGGATTTATGCCATTCACAAAGTGCGAATCTTTGCGTAATAGCAAAGGAAACTTAGCATCAGGGGATTGGCGCGTTCAAAAAACGGCCACCTACTCGAATCAATTTAAACGATAATGATGATTCCGAGTGTTTATGCAGAAATGGAGTTAATTTCTGCAAACTTGAGGGAAATACGTCATTTTTCGATAATTTATTAATTTCATCGCTAAATTCAAAATGTTGAACTATTTCGACAATTTTAAGCAAACTCAATTGTAGTTCCTTTGCCGTGGGTGTTATTTCAGATTCTGCTTTTCGCTCTCGTATTTTTCGAAGCCATCTGAGTATATAAGCGAAAATCCGAAGCAATTTTCTGTGAGATGAGAACCTGTCAATTATTTCGAGAAGTGGATTTGTTGTTTCATTGATTGCGGTTAACGTAATTGCGTTCTTCTTCTTCTTTTCGAGTGCTTCTTGTTCTGGTAAGAGACTGAAGTAGACATTTTTTGGCCATGTAGCAGGGTCTTCTAGGAGGAACTGTAGACCACTAAACCATATTGAATTACCCAATTCGTCCAAGTAACAAATTCGAGACACTTGATCCGCTGGATTTGTTGTGGGCACAAGACGCCACGACACATTCTGGGTCCACTCTTGGATCTCGGACACTCTATTTACGACGAAAGTTTCCCACGACGATGGATGCGTTTTAATCCATTGAAGAACTATTTCGGAGTCTGTCCAGAAAATTGTTTGTCCTATTGGTCGACTCAACATTGGTGAAATTCTTGACCATAATTCGGCAAGAAGATGGGCTACCAAGAGCTCCAAACGCGGAAGAGACTAGTCTTCAGCGGAGCTACTCTAGACTTTGAAGTAAGCAGCATGAATTTCGTACCACTAGCGGATTGGCTACGTATATATACGCAGCAGCGGTATTTACATACCGAGGAATACTAATTGATGAAAACTGCAACAAATTGGCTTTAAAGTTTCGCCAGCTAGTGTCAAGCCGGAATGAAATCGACTCATCCTAGCTTTTGAATCCAAAGCTCTTGTCACAAAGAAAGTTAATGCAATGAGAAGGAGGAAATGTTAAATCAGCTTTTTTCGATTTCTAATTTGTAGATTCATAATAAGGTAATTTCAAATTCAACTTTCCTCACGAGTGGGGAATTGCAGATATTTACCACGCGAGTGACGCGACTAGAGGGTTTCTATATTTACTTACCACGCTAGGACAGCAATTCAGATTTTTTCTGCGTTTACCAAACTAATGAGGAATTCCATAAGATTTTTCGGCACACTACTAAGGAAATCGACTTATTTCATGCCCACAGCGAAGCGAATAAATTTGCGATTAAGAACGCCGCGCGGCAGTTAATTTGTGGTGCAGAAGCTAAAGTCGGCGGAATTATTCGTTTTGTTTTTTGGCACGTAATTAATTCAGGTTCAAGTCCTGAAGTCATATTTTTTTTTCTTGCACATTTTTTTTTTTTAAATTTACACCAGGAAAGTTTGGTAAAATTGTTGAATTTATTTTAATTAAAATATCTTTAAAATACTGCTTTTTTTGTATTTCATAAATGGAAATTTCTTTTCGGTATAAAATAGTTCATACTGGATATGACCTGATTTTTATATAAATCAATCAGAACAAAAAATATGTACATATGTCTTTAATCTCTTTCATCAAATCCAAATTATATTGATGAGAAAATATCATTCTAATATCCGTCCAGAAAGCCAAACGCGCATACACACATACATATGCATATAATTACGCATACAAACTTTCAACTAACGCAGAATATGTGCATATAAAACTGCGAATGAAATAAATGAGTGATTTAGAAAATTTCATTAGTAATTATAGTTTAGAACAATTGTGAAAAACGTGTCGTGTATGCGGTACATAGTCTCATGTTTGACTCAGGCTCAAATCCTGCACACACTTTTCTTTGTTCGATATTTTTATTTAATTTTTTGTATTTGGTTTAATTAGAATTGATTTAAAATAGTGTATTCAGGTTTTTCTAATACCTGTTATTTAGACATTTATTTTCTATATAACATTATTCATACTCTTTTTGAATTTATATGTAAAACAGCCATAAAGGCAATCATATGAATATGCATTCCTATATTTAATCTCTTCAGTCAAATCTGAACTACTTACACACACATATTGATGAGAAAATATTCTAATATCCACGGATGCATCCAGAAAGCCAAACGCGCATACACGCATATGTATACAAATATACACAAACCTTCAACGAACGCAAAATGTATGCATATAAATAAAAAACAACAACTGCGACCGTCTTCTCGTCCGTCAGTGAAAAGATGGGATATGTATACCCTATGAGCAAAAAGAACCGGGAAGGTGATGTTGACTGTTTCCTTCGATTGCCAAGGCATAGTCCACCATGAGTACCTTCCATCGGGCCAGACAGTCAATAGAGAATATTATTTATCCGTTTTGAAACCTTAGAGAGATACATATGTATGTAAATGCTGTCGAATACATTAACTATAAAGTGACGTACAATATAAAATAAGTGTTAATTTATCTTACACCGTTTTATTTTCTGAATTCAAATACCTCCTATTGACATGTACATATATACATATTATGTATATTGTCATTTACCATCATTTATGTACATATAGAGTATGAATGTATGTAATGAAAAACTTCATGAATTACTTTCAGAATTTATTAAAACTTATTCGCGTCGCGCGCATACATATCTACGTAGACATCACAAACCTTTTGTTCACAACGCAGGCGCAGAAATAAACGCTCTGCGTATTTATCCTCCCCACGTGACTCGCCATCAATTCTCAGCGCAAATTTTTTTTTTTTTTTTCGTTTTTAATTTTTTTTTTAATGTAATTGTAAAAAAATTTGTAATAAATTTTATGTATCCGCTTATCATTTCAAAAGTAACAAAATGGTCAAAAAATAAGCAGTCGAAGAAATAAACGCACCGCCTATTTTTCCTCGCCACATGTTAGACTCGATTTCAATTCCGGTGCAAACTTTTTTTTATTAATTTTTTTTTTTTAAATTCGTTTTTTTTATGTAATTAAAAAAAATTATGTAATAAATTTTACGTATTCGCTTATTATTTCAAAAAATACGAAAATAGTAAAAATTTAATTGGTTTAATGTATTTGTCCTCCCCACGTGACTCGCCATCAATTCTCGGCGCAAATTTTTTTTTTTTCGTTTTTAAATTTTTTTATTTTTTTAATGAAATCGTAAAAAAATTGTAATAAATTTTATGTATCCGCTTATTATTTCAAAAGTAACAAAATGGTAAAAAAATAAGCAGTCGAAGAAATAAACGCACCGCCTATTTTTCCTCGCCACATGTTAGACTCGATTTCAATTCCGGTGCAAACTTTTTTTTATTAATTCTTTTTTTTTTAAATTCGTTTTTTTGTTTTTAATGTAATTGAAAAAAAAAAAAATTATGTAATAAATTTTACGTATTCGCTTATTATTTCAAAAATACGAAAATAGTAAAAATTTAATTGGTTTAATGTCGAGGTGAGAAATGTGTTGTGTTGAGGTGAAAGATGTGTGCTGTTTCTAATTTTTTTGTGGTGAAAAGTCAGTGAGGTGTCTATAAACTCGGTGTACTAAATTCCCTTACTTCAAATCTTTCAAATCTCAATTGTACTAAAAAAAGCTCACAGTAACATTTTCACCTTCTCATTGCATTAACATTCTCTGACGGAAGAGTATGTAATTTTTAAAAGCTCAAAGTAGTTTCCGTTAGCGAACTTCAGATTAAGTCTAAGACGACTACAGCTTTCTGTAGAAAATATACCATTACATAAAAATGTAATTTCATAGGCCCTTATAAAAAATGTAATTATAACTTTTTTATTATTCATTTATTTGTATATATAATTAACGCTTACATCATTTGTTGGGTGTTTGTCTGAGCTCTTCCTGCAATTTGTGGGCCGCGTCTTGATATTTTTCCACAAGGGCGGTACCTACAACCTTTTTTGCTTTATATAGATTGGCTATTGGCTGCTGAATGGAAAACGCTATTGAAAAAATGTTTATTATAATTTCATATTTCATGTCTACAGTGGATTTAGAACCAGGGAAGTCAAGCACAAATCCATTACTCTATAAAACGGCATTTCAGCCAAGTTTTGATTTATAAATTATTTCACATTTATTTGGTTGCATAAGTTGGGAAAATGGAAAGAAAAAAAAACAGAATTTAAAAATGTTTCATATTTTCTTCAGAGGTTGCTATAGTCTAAACTAAACCAAATGATATTTTTTTAATAAAAATTGTATTTCCATTTCATAAAGCTTCAAGCTTTTAAGCTTCAGTCAATAGTAATAACAGAGAATGTTAATGCAATGAGAAGGTGCAAATGTTACTGTGAGCTTTTTTTAGTACAATTGAGATTTGAAAGATTTGAAGTAAGGAAATTTAGCACACCGAGTTTATAGACACCTCACTGATTTTTTCCCCACACGAAAATTAGAAACACCACACATCTTTCACTTCAACACACAACACATTTCTCACCTCGACATTAAACCAATTAAATTTTTACTATTTTCGTATTTTTGAAATAATAAGCGAATACGTAAAATGTATTACATAATTTTTTTTTCAATTACATTATAAAAAAAAACGAATTAAAAAAAAAAAAAAATTAATAAAAAAAGTTTGCGCCGGGATTTGAAATCGAGTCTAACATGTGGCGAGGAAAAATAGGCGGTGCGTTTATTTCTCGACTGCTTATTTTTTTACCATTTTGTTACTTTTGAAATGATAAGCGGATACATAAAATTTATTATAAATTTTTTTTACGATTACATTAAAAAAAAATTCTAAAACGAAAAAAAAAAATTTGCGCTGAGAATTGATGGCGAGTCACGTGGGGAGGATAAATACGCAGTGCGTTTATTTCTGCGCCTGCGTTGTGAACAAAAGGTTTGTGATGTCTACGTAGATATGTATGCGCGCGACGCGAATAAGTTTTAATAAATTCTGAAAGTAATTCATGAAATATTTCATTACATAAATTCATAAATGAGCGTATACTCTATATGTACATAAATGACGGTATATGACAATATACATAATATGTATGTACATGTCAATAGGAGGTATTTGCATTCAGAAAATAAAACGGTTTAAGATAAATCAACACTTATTTTATATTACTAAAATAGAATAGATATGGTTTAGAACAGAAAATATATGATTTTCATATTATTTATTTCTTTATTCAAGCGCTTTGGCATAAACAATATTTATTGTTTTTCTATTTGAGTAAATATAAAATATAAATTGAAAATCAGGAAAACAGAAGATTGTTTTTTAATTTCATGAATTTTTCGTTTCAATTTATATGTTTTATTAAGCATTGGTGCTTTTTTAACCATTATCCATTTATATTTTTCAAAAAAAAAAACGAAAAAAATTGTTTTTTCCACGAACACATAATTTCATTCGGATTTCACATTAAATTCTCAAATTTCGTAAGAAATTATTCACTATTCCAAAATCCACTCCAAAAAAATTCACAAACAATTTTTACATGTTGCACTTACGTTTTTTCCTTATGGCATCCAAATCAGAAATAAATATTGACACATTGTAACTCACACTGTCAATTTGACAGTTCAGTTCCGCCCCAAGCGTTAAAAAAGTAAGCGACATAATGGCTGGCTCAAAAGAACGCTGTACCCGTTGCCACTGCTCCGAATTACAACCAAACTTTACGAAACCCATCTTCAATACCTCCTTAACAATGTGTGTAAGTTTGGTTTAATTCGGTGCAAAGACACGGCGGGTCCACGTTTTGGCATATATTTCCAGACCCTAGTCATCAATAGGTATGAAAATTACCCCGTATTAAAGCACTTATCAACAGCTTTCATTTGATACCCATATTGTACATACACAACCAAAGGTTACCCGGCTCCACGTTTTGACCTATATCTCGAGACCCCAGTCACGTAGTGGCATGAAAAATACTCTGTACTAAGGCATTCACCAACAGCTTCAATTTGATATCCATATTGTACAAACACATTCTAGGGTCCACGTTTTGGTCTCTATCTCGAGACCCTAGTCACGGAACGGCATGAAAAATACTCTGAACAAAAGCATTCACCACAGCTTCCATTTGATACCCATATTGTACATACACGTCCGAAGGTTACCCGGGTCCACGTTTTGACCTATATCTCGAGCCCTATCTACCAATAGGTATTCAAACTATACGGAAATCATCTTCAATACCTACTTAACAATGTGTGTAAGTTTGGTTTAATTCGGTTCAAAGACACGGCGGGTCCACGTTTTGGCATATATTTCGAGACCCTAGTCATCAATAGGTATGAAAATTACCCCGTATTAAAGCACTTATCAACAGCTTTCATTTGATATCCATATTGTATAAACACATTCTAGGGTCCACGTTTTGATCTCTATCTCGAGACCCTTTATACCAATAGGTATCCAAACTATACGGAAACCATCTTCAATACCTCCTTAACAATGTGTGTAAGTTTGGTTTAATTCGGTGTAAAGACACGGCGGGTCCACGTTTTGGCATATATTTCCAGATCCCAGTCATCAATAGGTATGAAAATTACCCCGTATTAAAGCACTTATCAACAGCTTTCATTTGATATCCGTATTGTACAAACACATTCTAGGGTCCACGTTTTGGTCTCTATCTCGAGACCCTAGTCACGGAGCGGATGGAAATACTCTGAACTAAAGCATTCACCAACAGCTTCCATTTGATACCCATATTGTACATACACATCCGAAGGTTACCCGGGTCCACGTTTTGACCTATATCTCGAGACCCTATCTACCAATAGGTATCCAAACTATACGGAAACCATCTTCAATACCTCCTTAACAATGTGTGTAAGTTTGGTTTAATTCGGTGCAAAGACACGGCGGGTCCACGTTTTGGCATATATTTCCAGACCCTAGTCATCAATAGGTATGAAAATTACCCCGTATTAAAGCACTTATCAACAGCTTTCATTTGATACCCATATTGTACATACAGAACCAAAGGTTACCCGGGTCCACGTTTTGACCTATATCTCGAGACCCTAGTCACGGAGCGGCATGAAAAATACTCTGAACTAAAGCATTCACCAACAGCTTCAATTTGATATCCATATTGTACAAACACATTCTAGGGTCCACGTTTTGATCTCTATCTCGAGACCCTAGTCACGGAGCGGATGGAAATACTCTGAACTAAAGCATTCACCAACAGCTTCCATTTGATACCCATATTGTACATACACATCCGAAGGTTACCCGGGTCCACGTTTTGACCTATATCTCGAGCCCTATCCACCAATAGGTATCCAAACTATACGGAAACCATCTTCAATACCTTCTTAACATTGTGTGTAAGTTTGATTTAATTCGGTGCAGACACGGCCGGTTAGCGAACACACACAAAAAGTTGACTTTATTTTATATATAAGATTTTTTTCAGTTTGTGTCCGAAAAATCCAAATATCTTACGGAACCCTATTTTTTCCAAAATAAAATGTAATCCATGTTACTCTTGGATAATGTAGTTTTCGAATGGTGAAAGAATTTTTAAAATCGGTCCAGTAGTTTTTGAGCCTATTCGTTACAAACAAACAAACAAACAAACAAAGGTTTCCTCTTTATAATATTAGTATAGATGTATTCGACAGCATTTACTTACATATGTATGTATGTATGTACATTTGTATATGAAAAACAATAATGCGCAAGCGTAAGAACATCATCTTCAGTTCATACCTACATATGTACATATGCATGTATGCCCAATAATCTTGACTTATGTACATATATACACATGTCACAGCACATCACATTCTTACAAGAAATCAAATACACGTACGCACTAGTGAACGAGTTTCTTCCTAACAAGTGCAAAAACAATTCTGCTCTATGCATGTATATATACCCACTTTATGTCCTAGCATATATACATACATATGTATATACCTACTTGCCTTCGAAACTTCCTACAAAATAGTTGCATTCATATGTTACTACATCCATGCACGTTCATACATTCATGCATATACATATGCGGGGGCACAGCGCTCCCTTCTTGCTTCCGTGTACTTTTGTCTTTCACCAGTCGATATTCCTAATATTGTACTTACAAAAACACAATACTTTGATAGACGCAAAAGCAACAGCAAGCGCAACGCGATGGCCGCTTTGCCACCACACATTCTAAAATGTTCTAGAACACAACAAAAACACATACCTCACATGCGCATGTCGCCCGAAGCTAAAATCTAAGCCTAGCGACTACAAAAACAAAATACTATACATTCGTAGACGCAGTCGCAGCGGCCATGATTCTATCAGCGACGGCGCTGAACAATTTAGAACAAAAACAAAGAGTTCATTCATAAGTTCGAGCTTATATTTCAATTTCATTCATAAAACGAGCCGCCCATATGCCAATTTTCGCGACCATTCGAAAATAGTCAATATTGGAATATTTCTCGTGGATTTATTTGCCAATATTTGATAAATCTTGAATTTTTGTCATGTCGAGTGGCCGCGGTTCCGTATGTATGTATGCACCCTTATATGTATGTAAATATGTCTTGTAACTGTTCGACAGTCGCGAGTTAACCCTGCAGTAGTCGCGCGGTCTACATATGTAATCCACCATTGTTAAATTTTAAATTTCTTGAAAATCGTGCATCGATTTCATCGGAGATTTTTGCTACTTGTAACTAACAAATTGAGAGTCACTCTCAGTTTTCCGCTGTTAATTGTCGCATGCAGTTGTGTCGCTAGAGGTTCGTGAAATTCATGGTCTACGTATGTATGCCGCGCGACCG
Organism: Anastrepha obliqua; assembly: GCF_027943255.1. Taxonomy (NCBI): domain Eukaryota; kingdom Metazoa; phylum Arthropoda; class Insecta; order Diptera; family Tephritidae; genus Anastrepha; species Anastrepha obliqua. The sequence continues at coordinate 38,665,999 of NC_072897.1, read as the reverse complement.
ATTACGTAAGTATTTTAAATTAGGTTTTATGCTAATAGCTAGTTATACTTTGTAAATAAAAGTGGACTTTTGGCATACTTTTTCATTTTACAATTTTGTGGAACTTTTCTTATATTATTTAAATATGTATGCTTCTCTGCTGAAATGACTTTGGACGAACAACTCTTGTCCTTCAGAGGGCGTTGTTCTTTTCGGCAGTATATTCCAAATAAACCTGCTAAGTATGGACTGAAAGTTTTTGCACTTGTAGATGTTCATTACCCATACACCTATAACTTAGAAATTTACGCCGGCCAAGAACACGAAGGTCAATTTCGGTTAAGCGACGAGAGATTTGATATCGTGATGAGAATGGTGCAACCAATTTTGAATAGACATATCATATTACTATGGACAATTGGTTTTCCTCTCTGAAAATAGCAAAGCAATGATTTGATAATGGAATTACAATGGTTGCTACCGTTCGAAAAGATAAAAGATAAGTTCCCCGGGAATTTAGAATTGCCTCTAACAATATGCTCCTCAAAATCACTCACTCTCCATATACTCTGGTTTCTTATGTACCAAAAGCCAACAAAGTAGTAATAGCCATGTCTACAATGCACAACGATACAGCGATTGATTCTGACACCGGAGATCAACGAAAGCCGGAAATAATAACATACTATAATCGCACTAAAAATGGCGTTTATCTGGTTGACAAGATGTGTTCTCTTTATGACGTATCTAGGAATTCGAGAAGGTGGCCGCTGACTAAGTTCTATAATCTTGTAAACCTCAATGCTCTCAACGCATTATGCATTTACACTGCAAACAGTAACTGTGAATCTGTCAAAAGGCGTGATTTTCTCATAGACTTAGCCTTGTCTTGGATGAAAGCACTGGCTCACCAAAGATTAACACTTGCCACGCTACCTAGAACACTGACATTTAAAATAAAAGACTTCTTGGATCTTCCACAAGTTGTAAGTCATCAAGGTCCAACGCACAATAACTACGTCGGTCGTTGCTACGATTGCGGAAGGGCCCGTAATAAAAGCACCCGTAAAGTGTGTAACGTTTGCAATAAATTCATTTGTCCTGATCATTCCAAGACTGTATGTTCGTCATGTTTCGAAAACAATTAAAACATCTCAATTATCTTCTGGTTATTTTATATATATTTTATACTTTTGTGAAGTAATTTTTTTTTAAAAATGAAGTTTTGGTTTTTATTTATTTTATGTAAGAACAGAAAGTTTATTTATGTTATTTTTGATTAATATTAATAAATTAAACAATAACAAGAATACTTAAAACAAAAGCAATGGAAGAATTAAATATTTATCTTTTGTATTTTTAATTTTAAAATGGATTACATATGTAGACCGCGCGACCAATTACGTCAGTTTCAGGGGCGCGACTACTGTAGGGTTAATGCGACTTAGATTCCTTGAACAATTCCAGCGAATCACACATTTCTATCCGCAAAGCCGCATATATGTACCCTATGATCAAAAAGTACCGGGAATGTTTAAATTAAACAAAACAGAGTTCAATTTAAAGCAAATTTATATTATTTCCTTCAAAATATGACCCGTCTGATGCAACACACATGTGCCAACGTCTAACCCAGTCTTCCACACACCCCCGGCAGGCCGACATGGCCTTCAGCTCCTTCGTCGTATTCTCTGTGATCAGTGCGATGGCGCGTTACCGTCTGATGCAACACACATGTGCCAACGTTTAACCCAGTCTTCCACACACCCCCGGCAGGCCGACATGGCCTTCAGCTCCTTCGTCGTATTCTCTGTGATCAGTGCGATGGCGCGTTACCATCATGCAAAATCCAAGAATTGTTTGCTCACATTTCCGGCCGTTTGCAACATACAGCATCTCTCAAAGGCTTCAAAACGGATAAATAATATTCTTTATTGACTGTCTTGGCAATCGAAGAAAACAGTCAACATCACCTTCCCGGTTCTTTCTGCTCATAGGGTATACATATCCCATCTTTTCACTGACGGACAAGAAGACGGTCGCAGTTGTTGTTTTTTATATGCATACATTTTGCGTTCGTTGAAGGTTTGTAACTACAGGGTGGCTGATGAATTTTGCTACATTAAGAAACTCAAATAACTTTTTTTTTAGTGTATGGAATTCATTTATTTTTTTTTCAAGTTGAAGGTTATTAAATTTTATTAAATGTAGCTTAACTAGTTTTAAAAATAATTGAATTTAAATGCCCCCCATGCTCGTTGACACAAGTGCGGCATCTTAGTAAAAAGTTGTTCATTGCTGCTTTGAGAGTTGCGACAGGAATAGCCGCAATTGTTGCCCGAATGGATTCTTTTAGTTCATCCAAATTTGTTGGCTTTGTTTTATAAACTTCTTGTTTACATAAACCCCACAAGAAAAAGTCAGGTGCAGTAAGGTCAGGCGACCTGGGGGGCCAACGAAATTCGGAGTTTCTTGAAATCAGTTTATTGGGAAATTTTCGTCGCAACTCTGTCATAACAGTCTGGGCTATGTGAGACGTTGCCCCATCTTGTTGAAACCACACAGAGTTGAAAGGAATTCTCTTTCGGCGTAGTTCTTGATAGAAAAATTCTTTCAGCATTTTCAAATAACGGTCTCCAGTAAGCGTAACGGTATGACCATTTTCTTCAAAAAAATAAGGCCCGACAATACAGCGTGAAGAAACCGCACACCACACTGTCACGCGAAGAGGATGCAATTCCGTCTCGTGGAGTATCTGTGGGTTAGAAGTACTCCATATTCGACAATTTTGTTTGTTCACATTGCCGTTTAAATCGAAATGGGCCTCATCAGACATGAAAAGGCAGTTTAACATGTTTTGGTCTTCTGCCACCATTTGCAGGATCTTCTGGCAAAATTCCAAGCGAATCGGCAAGTCTGCTGCATTCAGTTTGTTAACCATTTGAATTTTGTAGGAAAATAAGTCTAAATCTTTGTGCATTATTGTTTGCAAAGACTGTCGGCTGACACCAAGTTGAGCAGATAAGCTTCTTGTTGAAACCCTTGGATTGCTTTGTATAGCTGCAGCTACAGCAGCGATCGTTTCCTTCGTCCGAACTGGTGGGTTTCGATGATAAGGCCTTCTTGCGACTGTTCCTTGCTCAGCAAAATTATTCACCAGTCTCATTATGGTCCATCTGCTCGGGGGATCGCCGCCAAACATCCGCTTGTACTCTCTCTGTACCAAAGCTACGGACTCCAGTGCGTGATAGCGGCGGACTATCCAAATTCTTGTTTGCGTGTCCCAGTTATCCATTTTAATAAATTTTAAAGATCAATCTGCAAATTAAAACAAAAATGGACAGATAACTTAAAAAGAAAAAAAGTTATTAAATTTTTTTTTCGTAGCGGCTTTCATCAGCCACCCTGTATATCTATACTAATATTATAAAGACTCGTGTGGAGTTGCCTGATCTCCCATCGGGCGCGTCCCAGGTGGTGGATAGGGAGCCCTGGTATCACAAGAGTGGCCTTCCCTGTTGGGGTGGGTTCAACACTCGTGTGATGACTCAAAGTTGGCATAGAATCAGGGTGCCATCCGCGAACCAAACTGGCTAGGGAGGAGTCCCGAAAAAAAACCAAAAAAAAGGTAATGGAAAACAAAGGATCTATTACTCCAGGTGGAATCCACACAAGTGGCAATCCACCCGCTTCGGCGGCAGGGGCATGGATTCTGGAGGCCCCAACCATTACCCAAGTCTCTCAGCTCTACGAGCGAGAGCGCATCCTGGAGGAGACGGGGGTTGCTATCGCAATCTTCTCTCCTTCAGAGTCTGAAAAACGTTTCCCTGCTTCTGAGGACCTGAGTTGTGAGGTCTCTTCGGTGGCTGCACGACCTCCCAAAGAAGCAGGGAAATCGAAGAGCGCGGCAAGGAGGAAGAGAAGAAAGCGGCGGGCAGAGCTCATGCGGGAGAAATCCTCATGTGGCTCTGCCGGCCCTTCTGTGTCTGTGTCTTCCAAACGACCTCGGTCAGCGGAAGTGACACCCACGGAAGCTACCGAGTCTTCGGTGGGCACAGGCACTCCCAAGTTGTCTCGCTCTCGAGGCAAGCGGAGAAAGACGGCGGCTGAAAGCAGCACACCTCCCTGCCCTGCGGTTGCCGCCAATGACTGAGCCACGACCCCCAAGGTACGAGCGCGGTCTTGGCACCAGTCAATGTGGCGGGAAAAGGTTCTGCTGAGCCACGTCTCTATCGGCGCCTCGACAAAAAGTCCAGCACAGCTGTCTGCCCGGCGAAATCTTCGTCAGTGGAGGATCGGGAGCTGGACCTTCGCCCAAGCACATCCAAGGGTGCGGCCAAGCCATCCTATTGCGAGAAGGCTGCTGGCCCACGACCTGTGGCTGTGATTGGAAAACTGGGGCCTGACCATCAGCTGACGGATGCAGAAATCAAATACTGCAAAAGCCAGCTGATACGTCGGGTTATTGCCTCCGGTCCGGAAGCCAACGCGAAGGGCTATGAGACAAAGGACGGCACCATAAAGGTGATGTGCGCGTCTCTGGCCAACTTCGAGTGGATCAGGACCGTGGTCAATAACGTGCCCCCCATGGGGACCACTCGCTTCGCAGTCTGCAGCGAGGAGAGTGTACCCCTCAGGAAGGCCATCTGTTGGATTCCGGATCCAGACCTGTCTACGGCGGATGTCCTATCCTGTCTACGTGCCCAGAATCTGGGCATCAACACGAGGCTTTGGCGAGTCGTCTCGTACACCAAGAGTAAAAACCGGGACGGGAAGGAAGGTGCTACTCTTGTGGTGCGAGTGGACGAGGCCAGTGTTGATGTCATGGGCTCACGGTACGGGAACCGTCTGAGTCTCTTCCTTGGGACGGCCAGCTTTCATGTCTTTCCCAAATGATTGACTCGGACGATTCCTGTAGCTATCGTCCCTTGACGGTGACGCAAATTAACTTGCAACATTCCAAAGTCGCTACTGCACTACTAAGTAGAAGGCTTTCCCAGCTGCACACATTACCCCACATAACAGCAGTGCAAGAGCCCTGGGTCTTTAGGGGCCGTCTCTGTGGCTTAAGTGCGCTGAAAGGGGCCACGTTACTATATGACAGGAGTTCTAGCAGACCTAGGACCGGTCTTATAGTATCATCCCATCTCACTGTGACGGGTCTTGAGCAATTCTGTTGCCAAGACCTGGTAGCGGCTGAGGTGTGTTATAGAGGTAGACGCGGATGGTCGAAGTTTGTGATTGCATCTGCTTACTTTCCTTACGATGCTCTGGAAGGGCCACCACCCGGGAAGGCCACTAGTCTCGTGAGGTTCTGTGAGCGGCGCAGTCTGGGCCTCATCCTATGTTGCGATGCTAATGCCCAGCATACAATCTGGGGCAGCAGCAAGTGCAATGGACGGGGCTCTCGACTATTCGAATTTATCGCGTCCTCCTGCCTAGACATACAAAACAAGGGCTCACAGCCAACGTTTGTAACGTCTAGAAGACAGGAGGTGATTGATTTAACCCTATCAAACTCAAAACTTGGGCGGTCAATCAAGAACTGGAGAGTCCTTGCCGAAGATTCGTGCTCGGACCACAGGTACATTAAGTTTCAGTGTGGCGAGGAGGCACAAATGCCATTGCCCTCTAGAAACCCAAGAAAAACAGACTGGCAGAAGTTTAGGGAGGCGTTGCGGGACCTTGACGTTGCGCCACCAAGACTTCGAAAAGAACAGGCCATTGAGGCGGCTGTTGAGAAACTCAACGCTGCCCTAACCGACTGTTTTGAGTCAGCCTGTCCAACTCGACCTCTCCCGAGCCGGACTCCCGTTCCTTGGTGGAACCAAGAGCTCCAGATGTTGAGGCGTGAGTCGAGAAAACTCCTAAACCGGGCCCTCAAGACTAACCTTGCAGAGGACTGGGAGCGATACCGTGATGTTCAGAAGAACTACAAGAGGCTTATTCGGGAATCGAAAAAAGCCTCATATAGGGAATTCTGCAGCGGTATTGAATCTCTGAGTGACACGGCGAAGTTGGTTAGGATCCTGAAAAGGGACCCAACGGCAAAGCTGGGGTCACTTAGGAAATCTAATGGCTCCTTCACGGAGCGGAAAAGTGAGACACTCAGCTTGCTGATGGAGTCTCACTTTCCTGGTAATCAGATAAGCATCAGCCGGCAACAGCCCTTATTGATAGAGGCAGTTGTCAGAGCTGCTACACCTTCGCGGCATGACTGGTTCGTTGCCAGATCTGTGGTGAATGTGGCCGCCATTCGATTTGCCATCAAATCTTTTGGCGACTACAAGTCGCCCGGACCAGATGGCATATTTCCTGCCATGCTGAAGGAGGGTGCAGAGTTCGTGACAGCAGCCCTGAAGAAAATCTTCTCGGCATGCCTGGCACTGGCTTACATACCACGCTCTTGGAGGATGGTGAGGGTCGCTTTTATCCCAAAGGTTGGAAAAGACGACTACACCAGCCCCAAAAGCTTTAGACCAATCAGCATGACCTCTTTCATGCTGAAAAGTCTCTAACGACTAGTGGAACTGCGCATACGTCAGAAGTCGCTGAAGGCTCACCCTCTGTCTCTATTTCAGCATGCCTATCAGAGTGGAAAATCCTGCGAGTCGGCACTGCAAAACCTTGTTGCTAGGATAGAGCTGGCCATCGACAGGAGGGACTACGCTATGGGTATCTTTTTAGACATAGAGGGGGCGTTTGATAATGCCACTTTTGATAGTATGTGTAACTCTGCTAGTAGGCACGGCGTAGACCGGGTGCTAGTAAATTGGATTCGTTCGATGCTGGCCCAAAGAATCGTTTCCGTGCGAGCAGAGGAAGATCTGCTGGTGTCATCTGGGGTTAACAGAGGCTGCCCCCAAGGCGGTGTGCTGTCTCCGTTGCTCTGGTGCATGGTAGTCGATCCTCTACTCACCACCTTAAACGATTCGGGAGTCTTCGCACAAGCATATGCGGACGACGTTGCTTGTTTGGTAACAGGCTCTTCGCTTATGAACATCTGCAGGAAAGTGCAGAAAACTCTGGATCGGATTGACACTTGGTGCTGTGCGAACGGGCTGTCGGCAAATCCCGCCAAGACTGGTATTGTCCTCTTTACCAGAAGGAGGAAGCTTGACGGAATCGTTCTGCCAAAGCTAAAAGGAGTCACAATCCAGCTATCCAAGGAAATTAAATATCTAGGAGTAATCCTCGATAGTAAGCTCCTATGGAAATCACACGTTGAGACAAAGGCATCCAAAGCGCTGACAGCTTTCTGGCAGTGCAAAGGTGTCTTTGGGAAAACGTGGGGTCTCTCTCCTAGCAAGGTCCTATGGATCTACACAGCTATGATAAGACCCATTATCACCTATGCATCAGTGGTCTGGATGAGTAGACTATCCCTAGTGGGAGTCAGGAGGACCTTATCGAGACTACAACGCACTGTGGCCATCTGTTGCACCGGAGCTTTTCCGACTACTTCAGGCCCGGCACTAGATGCTCTGATTGGTTTACCACCACTTGATGCTTTCATCCGAGGAGAGGCCCTGAAGGCCATCTGCAGACTGAAACACAGTGGGAACTGGTACGGCCCTTGTCCGGCATTGGAACACAGAGAAGGTATGGACATCGATCCAACGATTCTCTCCATGCCCCTTGACTCAATGCCATCAAGAGTCGTACTTGAAAAGAGATACAGTGTAGTGCTTCCAGAGGCTCAGTTGTGGGGAGACTAAGAAAATGAGCCCGGCAAACACTGTTTTCGCATTTTTACGGATGGCTCCAGGACCGAAAAACGATGGAGAGGCAGATCTATATGTGTCTGCAGCGACAGCCAAGCTGCGCTTATGGCCTTAGACATCCCTCAAACCACATCAGGGGTAGTGAAGTCCTGTAAATCCAGGCTGAACTATGTCGGCAGACATAACAGCCTGATGCTAACATGGGTCCCGGGACACGTGGGTATCGCGGGTAACGAGACCTCTGACTCCTTAGCTAAGATGGGCTCTGAAGCCAACTTCTTTGGCCCAGAGCCCGCTTTGCCACTCCCCTCTGCGGCCATCACGGCCACGGTTAGCAAATGGGTAACTACTACCCACAAGCGAGCTTGGCAGGCCGAGAGAGGCTGCAGATGGACAAAACTGATGTTACCTGTCATGTCCGATCGACTGTCGCAAACCCTTCTGTCATTAGGCAGAGGGGAGTGCAGACGGCTGGTTGGACTAATGACGGGCCACTTTCTGTGGGCAAAGCACATGGAAAGGTTGGGCATCTCAGACAGTGTACTCTGCCCAGCTTGTGAAGAGGAGGATGAGACGGCGGATCACTTCCTGTGTGTCTGCCCCGCCTTCGCCCGAATCAGGTTTGAGGTCTTTGGCACTGATGTGTTAAGAAGCGACCATCTTGGCTCCTTGGCACCACAAGATCTACTCAGATTTCTTCGGAGATCGGGTAGATTTAAAGAAAATTAAAAGGGAATCCAAGTGTAGTACAATGGACTCAATTAATGTCTGAGTGCTGCACTTGCTAGTTGTCCCGACAAAACAAAACAAAAAAAAAAAAAAAGAAACTATTATAAAGAGGAAAACTTTGTTTGTTTGTTTGTTTGTTTGTTTGTAACGAATAGGCTCAAAAACTACTGGACCGATTTTAAAAATTCTCACCATTCGAAAACTACATTATCCAAGAGTAACATGGATTACATTTTATTTTGGAAAAAATAGGGTTCCGTAAGATATTTGGATTTTTCGGACACAAACTGAAAAAAATCTTATATATAAAATAAAGTCAACTTTTTGTGTGTGTTCGCTAACCGGCCGTGTCTGCACCGAATTAAACCAAACTTACACACATTGCTAACGTTTGCAATAAATTCATTTGTCCTGATCATTCCAAGACTGTATGTTCGTCATGTTTCGAAAACAATTAAAACATCTCAATTATCTTCTGGTTATTTTATATATATTTTATACTTTTGTGAACTACAGGGTGGCTGATGAATTTTGCTACATTAAGAAACTCAAATAACTTTTTTTTTTTGTGTATGGAATTCATTTTTTTTTTTTTTCAAGTTGAAGGTCATTAAATTTTATTAAGGGGGAAGTCTACTGTGACAAGGGAAAAAACAGGCTTATTTTCCGGATTTTATTTCTAACAAAATATTGCTCGTACATAAAATCTATTTAAACTCTTATCTTTATTATATATTTAAGTTTTTGAAAAAAAAATTTTAAGTCAAAATATTCAAAATGGCCGCTGTGGCACTTCTGCAAGCGCAGGTCCGCTTTTCTATACGGTGTACACGATATCTCGAGTTCTGATAAATGAATCAGCTTAAAAATTTAATTATATATTCTCTGTAATAGTGTCTCTCGTCTGACATAGGATTTTTTTGATATCGTTATTTGTTAAATTGTTATAAACAATAGTAACATCAATTTTAGGCAAAAAAAAAGAAAAAAATTTCAAGAATTTTTTTTTCAACGCCAAAATTTTTTATCGACATAATCCTACGTCAGACGAGAGTCAATACTATGTATATGATAACAATATTTTGTTTTAGATCACCGAAACGTAAGATTTCATGTACACCGTTTAGGCACCTAAGAAAAGCGGACCTGCGCTTGCAGAAGTGCCACAGCGGCCATTTTGAATATTTTGACTTAAAATTTTTTTTTCAAAAACTTAAATATATAATAAAGATAAGAGTTTAAATAGATTTTATGTACGAGCAATATTTTGTTAGAAATAAAATCCGGAAAATAAGCCTGTTTTTTCCCTTGTCACAGTAGACTTCCCCCTTAAATGTAGCTTAACTAGTTTTAAAAATAATTGAATTTAAATGCCCCCCACGCTCGTTGACACAAGTGCGGCATCTTAGTAAAAAGTTGTTCATTGCTGCTTTGAGAGTTGCGACAGGAATAGCCGCAATTGTTGCCCGAATGGATTGTTTTAGTTCATCCAAATTTGTTGGCTTTGTTTTATAAACTTCTTGTTTACATAAACCCCACAAGAAAAAGTCAGGTGCAGTAAGGTCAGGCGACCTGGGGGACCAACGAAATTCGGAGTTTCTTGAAATCAGTTTATTGGGAAATTTTCGTCGCAACTCTGTCATAACAGTCTGGGCTATGTGAGACGTTGCCCCATCTTGTTGAAACCACACAGAGTTGAAAGGAATTCTCTTTCGGCGTAGTTCTGGATAGAAAAATTCTTTCAGCATTTTCAAATAACGGTCTCCAGTAACCGTAACGGTGTGACCATTTTCTTCAAAAAAATAAGGCCCGACAATACAGTGTGAAGAAACCGCACACCACACTTTCACGCGAAGAGGATGCAATTCCGTCTCGTGGAGTATCTGTGGGTTAGAAGTACTCCATATTCGACAATTTTGTTTGTTCACATTGCCATTTAAATCGAAATGGGCCTCATCAGACATGAAAAGGCAGTTTAACATGTTTTGGTCTTCTGCCACCATTTGCAGGATCTTCTGGCAAAATTCCAAGCGAATCGGCAAGTCTGCTGCATTCAGTTTGTTAACCATTTGAATTTTGTAGGGAAATAAGTCTAAATCTTTGTGCATTATTGTTTGCAAAGACTGTCGGCTGACACCAAGTTGAGCAGATAAGCTTCTTGTTGAAACCCTTGGATTGCTTTGTATAGCTGCAGCTACAGCAGCGATCGTTTCCTCCGTCCGAACTGGTGGGTTTCGATGATAAGGCCTTCTTGCGACTGTTCCTTGCTCAGCAAAATTATTCACCAGTCTCATTATGGTCCATCTGCTCGGGGGATCGCCGCCAAACATCCGCCTGTACTCTCTCTGTACCAAAGCTACGGACTCCAGTGCGTGATAGCGGCGGACTATCCAAATTCTTGTTTGCGTGTCCCAGTTATCCATTTTAATAAATTTTAAAGATCAATCTGCAAATTAAAACAAAAATGGACAGATAACTTAAAAAGAAAAAAAGTTATTAAATTTTTTTTTGGTAGCGGCTTTCATCAGCCACCCTGTATCTTAATTTTTTGTTAAAAAATGAAGTTTTGGTTTTTATTTATTTTATGTAAGAACAGAAAGTTTATTTATGTTATTTTTGATTAATATTAATAAATTAAACAATAACAAGAATACTTAAAACAAAAGCAATGCAAGAATTAAATATTTATCTTTTGTATTTTTAATTTTAAAATGGATTACATATGTAGACCGCGCGACCAATTACGTCAGTTTCAGGGGCGCGACTACTGTAGGGTTAATGCGACTTAGATTCCTTGAACAATTCCAGCGAATCACACATTTCTATCCGCAAAGCCGCATATATGTACCCTATGATCAAAAAGTACCGGGAATGTTTAAATTAAACAAAACAGAGTTCAATTTAAAGCAAATTTATATTATTTCCTTCAAAATATGACCCGTCTGATGCAACACACATGTGTCAACGTTTAACCCAGTCTTCCACACACCCCCGGCAGGCCGGCATGGCCTTCAGCTCCTTCGTCGTATTCTCTGTGATCAGTGCGATGGCGCGTTACCATCATGCAAAATCCAAGAATTGTTTGCTCACATTTCCGGCCGTTTGCAACATACAGCATCTCTCAAAGGCTTCAAAACGGATAAATAATATTATTTATTGACTATCTTGGTAATCGAAGAAAACAGTCAACATCACCTTCCCGGTTCTTTCTGCTCATAGGGTATACATATCCCATCTTTTCACTGACGGACAAGAAGACGGTCGCAGTTGTTGTTTTTTATATGCATACATTTTGCGTTCGTTGAAGGTTTGTAACTATATCTATACTAATATTATAAAGAGGAAAACTTTGTTTGTTTGTTTGTTTGTTTGTTTGTTTGTAACGAATAGGCTCAAAAACTACTGGACCGATTTTAAAAATTCTCACCATTCGAAAACTACATTATCCAAGAGTAACATGGATTACATTTTATTTTGGAAAAAATAGGGTTCCGTAAGATATTTGGATTTTTCGGACACAAACTGAAAAAAATCTTATACAGGGTAGGCCATTTAAAGCGGGCCCATCGGGCAACCCTATAACTTTTGACAGGAACGTCAGATCGACTAATGACATAGCGCGTTGGAAGCGTCAGTCCAAGACAATTTTTACCATGGAGCAGTACTCTCCAAAAGAACGCGCTGAAATAATTCAGCTTTACATCCAAAATAACTTCTCAATTGTGAAAACTCAACGTGCGTTTAAAAAAAAAAATAAAGTTAAAAGTGCGCCATCCAAAAGCACTTTACAGCGTTTATACGCAAAATTTATTAACCACGGTAGTCTCAGCAATACCAGCCACGCATCCAGACAACGTACACGACGTTCTGCTGAAAATATCGAGGCTGTACGAGCCAGTGTTGAGGAGGCTCCGCGAACATCGAGTTATCCCAATGTTTATGCCAATCATCGAAGAAAATGACATGGAAGGCTACTGGTTCCAACAGGACGGGGCTACATGCCACACTTCACGCGCTACAATCGATTTTTTGAAGCCATTGTTCCCTGGAAGGTTGATTTCAAAAAATGGTGATTTTCCGTGGCCACCGAGATCACCAGATTTGACGCCACCGGACTTTTATTTGTGGGGTTATCTGAAATCCAAGGTATACATCAACAAGCCAAGGACTCTAACTCAACTTAAAAACAATATCCGACGCGAAATCGCCGCCATACCGGCCGAAATATTGGCCAAAACGATGGAAAACGCCGAAAAAAGGACACATTTGGCCATCAAGGCCAGAGGCAAACATTTGAAGGATATCATTTTCAAAAACTAGCTGGAACAAATCTCCTTGAATCAAAATAAATGATTTTTCATATCAACACAAAAAAAAATGTTTTTTTCAATGTTTTTTTTCAGAAACAAATGGGCCCGCTTTAAATGGCCTACCCTGTATATAAAATAAAGTGAACTTTTTGTGTGTGTTCGCTAACCGGCCGTGTCTACACCGAATTAAACCAAACTTACACACATTGCTAAGAAGGTATTGAAGATGGTTTCCGTATAGTTTGGATACCTATTGGTGGATAGGGCTGGAGATATAGGTCAAAACGTGGACCCGGGTAACCTTCGGATGTGTATGTACAATATGGATATCAAATTGAAGCTGTTGGTGAATGCTTTAGTACAGAGTATTTTTCATGCCGCTCCGTGACTGGGGTCTCGAGATATAGGTCAAAACGTGGACCCGGGTAACCTTTGGTTGTGTATGTACAATATGGGTATCAAATGAGAGCTGTTGATAAGTGCTTTAATACGGGGTAGTTTTCATACCTATTGATGACTAGGGTCTGGAAATATATGCCAAAACGTGAACCCGCCGTGTCTTTGCACCGAATTAAACCAAACTTACACACATTGTTAAGGAGGTATTGAAGATGGTTTCCGTATAGTTTGGATACCTATTGGTAGATAGGGTCTCGAGATATAGGTCAAAACGTGGACCCGGGTAACCTTCGGATGTGTTTGTACAATATGGGTATCAAATGGAAGCTGTTGGTGAATGTTTTAGTTCAGAGTATTTCCATCCGCTCCGTGACTAGGGTCTCGAGATAGAGACCAAAACGTGGACCCTAGAATGTGTTTGTACAATACGGATATCAAATGAAAGCTGTTGATAAGTGCTTTAATACGGGGTAATTTTCATACCTATTGATGACTAGGGTCTGGAAATATATGCCAAAACGTGGACCCGCCGTGTCTTTGCACCGAATTAAACCAAACTTACACACATCGTTAAGTAGGTATTGAAGATGATTTCCGTATAGTTTGAATACCATTGGTAGATAGGGTCTCGAGATATAGGTCAAAACGTGGACCCGGGTAACCTTCGGACGTGTATGTACAATATGGGTATCAAATGGAAGCTGTGGTGAATGCTTTTGTTCAGAGTATTTTTCATGCCGCTCCGTGACTAGGGTCTCGAGATAGAGACCAAAACGTGGAGCCTAGAATGTGTTTGTACAATATGGATATCAAATTGAAGCTGTTGGTGAATGCCTTAGTACAGAGTATTTTTCATGCCGCTACGTGACTGGGGTCTCGAGATATAGGTCAAAACGTGGACCCGGGTAACCTTTGGTTGTGTATGTACAATATGGGTATCAAATGAAAGCTGTTGATAAGTGCTTTAATACGGGGTAATTTTCATACCTATTGATGACTAGGGTCTCGAAATATATGCCAAAACGTGGACCCGCCGTGTCTTTGCACCGAATTAAACCAAACTTATGCACATTGTTAAGTAAGTATTGAAAATGGGTTTCGTAAAGTTTGGTTGTAATTCGGAGCAGTGGCAACGGGTACAGCGTTCTTTTGAGCCAGCCATAATGTCGCTTACTTTTTTAACGCTTGGGGCGGAACTGAACTGTCAAATTGACAGTGTGAGTTACAATGTGTCAATATTTCTTTCTGATTTGGATGCCATAAGGAAAAAACGTAAGTGCAACATGTAAAAATTGTTTGTGAAATTTTTTGGAGTGGATTTTGGAACAGTGAATAATTTCTTACGAAATTTGAGAATTTAATGTGAAATCCGAATGAAATTATGTGTTCGTGGAAAAAACAATTTTTTTCGTTTTTTTTTTTTGAAAAATATAAATGGATAATGGTTAAAAAAGCTCCAATGCTTAATAAAACATATAAATTGAAACGAAAAATTCATGGATGATCAGGAAAAAAGACGATTGTTTCTTAGTTATTCATATGCGTTGATTTGAAATTTAAAAACAATCTTCTTTTTTCCTGATTTTCAATTTATATTTTATATTTACTCAAAAACAAATAAATAGAAAAACAAAAAATATTGTTTATGCCAAAGCGCTTGAATAAAGAATAAAGAAATAAATAATATGAAAACCTTATATTTTCTGTTCTAAACCATATCTATTCTATTTTAGTGTGCCCAGCGAAGGGGGCCGGGTTTGCTAGTATTTATATATATTTATGCGTGCATAGGCGTTTGGCTTTCTGGATGGATATTAGAATATTTTCTCATCAATATGTGTATGTAAGTAGTTCGGATTTGACTGAAGAGATTAAATACATACATACATATATGAATGCATATTCATATGCATTGCCTTTATGGCTGTTTTACATATAAATCAATTCAAAAGAAGTATGAATAATGTTATATAGAAAATAAATTTCTAAATAACAGGTATTAGAAAATCCTGAATACACTATTTTAAATCAATTCTAATTAAACCAAATACAAAAAATTAAATAAAAATATCGAACAAAGAAAAGTGTGTGCAGGATTTGAACCTGAGTCAAATATGGGACGATGTACTGCATACACGACACGTTTTTCACGATTGTTCTAAACTATAATTACTAATGAAATTTTCTAAATCACTCATTTATTTGATTCGCAGTTTTATATGCACATATTCTGCGTTAGTTGAAAGTTTGTATGCGTAATTATATGCATATGTATCTGTGTATGCGCGTTTGGCTTTCTGGGCGGATATTAGAATGATATTTTCTCATCAATATAATTTGGATTTGATGAAAGAGATTAAAGACATATGTACATATTTTTTGTTCTGATTGATTTATATAAAAATCAGGTCATATCCAGTATGAACTATTTTATATCGAAAAGAAATTTCCATTTATGAAATACAAAAAAAAAACAGTATTTAAAAGAAATTTTAATTAAACTAAACTCAACAATTTTACCAAACTATCCTGGCTTGAATTGTAGAAAAAATGTGCAGGAAAAAAAAATATGACTTCAGGACTTGAACCTGAATTAAAAACGTGCCAAAAAACAAAACGAATAATTCCGCCGACTTTAGCTTCTGCACCACAAATTAATTGCCGCGCGGCCTTCTTAATCGCAAATTTATTCGCTTCGCTGTGGGCATGAAATAAGTCGATTTCCTTAGTAGTGTGCCGAAAAATCTTATGAAATTCCTCAGTAGTTTGGTAAACGCAGAAAAAGTCTGAATTGCTGTCCTAGCGTGGTAAGTAAATATAGAAATCCCCCACTCGCGTCACTCGCGTGGTAAATATCTGCAATTCCCCACTAGTGAGGAAAGTTGAATTTGAAATTACCTTATTATGAATCTACAAATTAGAACTCGAAAAAAGCTCATTTAACATTCTCATTGCATTAACATTCTCTGCTTGTAATAAGATTTTAGCTTTGGTAACTAGCGCGGCTAATAAACCAAGAGGGGCAAAAAGGCGAGCGGAAACTGACAAAATATTACGTTTAGTTGCTCGCAGCTCGCTAAAATTATCTTCCAGATTGAAGCGAAAAATGTCATATTTTGGCTGCCAGTGGATTCGTAGCGTTTTGGTGTAGTCAGATCACTGAGCTGCAATAATTTTTGGATACTCTCACTATCCGATGGGCTTGTATGTTTGGAAAACCACTTTGCTAATTTCAGGCCTGCCGATTCTAAAATTGTAGTTACTTCTTTTTGTATGTGGGGGAGGCTTTCTATACTGTCGGATCCTGTTAATAAGTCGTCGACGTAAAAGTCATTCCGAATGACTTTGGAACCGAGTGGATATTTGGATTTATTTTTGACGCTTAGCATTTGCAGACACCGTGTGGCGAGAAATGGTGCAGGCGCAATGCCGTATGTTACGGTGTTTAGTCGAAAAATTTGCAAATGCTTCGATGGATCCTGTCTCCATGTCGGCACTTATGGCATATTTGAGCAATCGGAAGCGAAAGAGGGTCGAAAAAAGCTTCTCTTGAACGATCGATCCGACCTTCCACATGGTAAAACCTGTGTGGTTTTCGAAAAAAATTCCTCACATTTAGCCTGTTCTGAAGTCAGTCGTGTGGAATTTACTTGTGCAGGTATTTCTTCCAATTCCCAGAATTTTCTGATAGTAGCATCAATGATAGCATCGCTTTCTTCAAATTGACATAATATACTACTTACTTGGGCACTGGAGCTATTATTTGTGGAAAACTTGCCTGAAACTATCCAGCCTAGCACTGTTTTTTGCTGCGTTGGCTGCCTTGGCCTGGTTCTGATCTGACCCACCAATAACAGATCAAAGAATATTTCAGCTCCTAAAAGTATGTCTATTTTCTGACATTAGTAGAAACTTGGGTCTGCTAGTTCAATATTGTGTGGGATTTTCCAGCCATTTGCGTTTACAGGGTGACTGTCTGATATCGAACGCATTACCAGAAAGTCCGTCAAAAACTCAAAAATCCCCAATTTTAGATAGGTTTTTAGTTTGCCTTGTACCTTTTTATTAGAATTGCCAATTCCAACTATATTTAGAACGAATTTTTCTTTCCGGATTCGCAATTTCTGCATAAGCTCTTCGGTCATAAAGTTGACCTGAGAACCGGAGTCAAGTAGAGCTCGCGCTTGCACGTAAACACCGGAGCTGGCCTTTACATTACAGGCTGCTAATATGCAGGGCCTGTGACGTCGAAGGTTGCGGCTCGGTCTCATCGGATATTGATGCAACAGGGTGTGATGCGAACGGTTGCATACACCACAGCGATGTGCTTTGCACTTTGAGACCGTACGTCCCTTGCGCAAGAATTTATGCACAGGGAAATAGATTTTCCAAAATTCAAATCTTTTAAGTGCAGTGAAGTCCTTTGAACCACAGTGAAGGCAGCATGGCATTTGTCGCGATAAATGTTGTCTTTGAGTGTCGCAGTTGTTGATTTTTTGTTTTCTGCCGCGTATCTTCACACTCAGCCCAAAGCGGCAGCTTATCATAGTCAAGTTGCTCCTCCCACTTTGACCGAGTAGTGGGATCAACCTTCGACATGACTGTGTGAATCAACATCGCATTTGAATAAGCTTATCCCTGCTCGGGCGCCAAGAGGATTCTTCACTAGCTTGTGAAGATATTTTAATTATTTAAAAAAAACTTTACTTAGGGAAGCGCGAAATAAAACGCATATTGCCTGTGGAAGCGAAATTAAAAAATTGAACCGCACTCGTCCGATTAACAATTCAAAAGTGAGTTTATTTTATTATGTTCTGTTCTTATATTGTGCATAAAACTAAGATAACAGAAATAGCGGAAATGGAAGAACAGTACAGTGGAGAGTAAGAGAGAGTATGTAGTTAAGTAAATAGAAATAAGAAAAACGGAAAGTACAGCCGTAGAAATAGAGTCAATGATCGAAAGTAAATAGAGAAAGGCAAAGAAGGTAGCGGAAGCGAGAAACAGTAATGTATGTATATACTTATATAGAAACTAGCTTAATATTAAATATAATTTCCATTTTATATATATTATATATATAATATCCATTTAATAAAATTTCAAACAATATTTTTATTAGCTACTCAATACTAATTTCATTTTATTAATTCAATTTTATATTAATTTATTCTATTCTATTATTATTACACTATTCTATTAGAATAATTATTATATTCTATTAGAATCTGGCTTAACAGTCGACTTTACTTAATGGTTGTGAAACGTGGAATGCAACTTCAGCTGACACAAGGTCATTATCATATAAGTTTTTGTAAACAGCTGCCTTCGAAAAATTCTCAAAAAAATTATAGGGCAGAACCGAGCAGAATGAGAAAATGGATTGGCTATGTTCTACGCAGAGGAAATAGTGACTTAAAATGCCATTGACTGGAACCCGCAGCCGTGGGAGACCTGCGAATAACCCGCGCCTGAGTTTAGCTGGAAAGAAGTTAAGAGATTGACCCAAAACAGAGATTTGGGCCAAAGACCTAAAAAGCGTGTATATATAGCGTTGTTTAGAATAGTTAGGGCATTTGGTATGTAATATATGTGAATATATGTATACATGCATGAACCATATGTATGGATGTACAAATGTAACATATGTATTTATAAGCACAAATTTTGTTCTTTAGAATATTTGCTGCTTTGCCAATACATATTTCAAAATTAATGAATGAATTACTTATTTATGCAGGTATTTTTTATTTATTTTAATTTAAGTTTAATTTCTTATGAAGTGTTTTGTACTATTCTCTTTTACCCTGCTATATTTTATTTTTTATCTAACTATTTATAAGTCAAATAAAAGTAGATAATTAAATGCGTGGCATGTGCGCATTTACGTGTCTATGTATGTAGGTACTTTTACTTACCAACAAGCGTTAAAATACATACATACATGTGTCCATAGGTACATATATATGTATATAGGGTCAATAGGTGCGCTTCAAATTTTTTCCGATAGGTAGGGCGAACGACGCAATATTTTTTATTTTTCGCTTGTCATTTGGAAACTTCATTAGTATACATTTCATCATGGAACGCTACACACTTGAGCAACGATTGCAAATCGTGCAAATTTTTTATTAAAATAATCGTTCTGTTGCTGCTACTTTAAGAGCATTACGGCCATTTTACGGTCCATTTAACAAGCCGTCCCGTTTTGGGGTTATGTGAAGTCATTGGTCTACAGTAACAAGCCGGTGACGATTTGTGAGCTCAGAGCCAATATTGAACGCGAAATTGCTGGAATTTCGGCCGATTTATGCAAACGAAATCGAATTTCATACTTAAATGTATATGTTCAAACTCGACAATAAAAAAATTAGTTAAAAAAGTCAAACCGTTTGTGTTTTATTCAAAAAAGTTCAAAAGTTGAAGCGCTCTTACTGAAAAACCCTCTATATCACTTTACATATTGATACATTAGGTTAGGTTAGGTTGATATGGTTGCCCAGGGAATGGGCACACTTGGACGAAGAAGGATTCGTCCTTTGTGATGCCATTATGGAGGGGTGAGGCGGGATACAGGGAGAGGGAGGGGAGAGGTGGTGCTGGGATAGTTGGGAGCGTGCGGATTACGATTACGAACGATGACTATGTTTGCGTCAACCGCTTTATGCTGCTGATGAAATTCATCAGAGTTTTAATGTCAACGCCAGCTATATCAGCAGACGTGACAAAGAAGTAGGAGCCAAGATGCCTAGATCTTAGCCCCGCTAGAGCAGGGCAGCTAAGGAGAAGGTGCTGAGATGGTTCCACCTCATCCTCCATACATCCAGCGCAAAAGGGACTCGAGATGATTCCAAGTCTCACAGCATGCATTCCTCGCGCATTGTGTCCTGTGAGAAAGCCCACGAGATTAGAGAGCTGAAATTTTGTCAGCCTAAGAAGCTCGCCCGAGCGCCTGCGGTCCACACGTGGCCAGAAGGATTTCGCGACCTTACACGTTCGTGTACTTGCCCAGCGCTCGCTGAGTTGGTGCGATGCCCATCTTTCCAGGAGCAGACCGCAGGTAGGCAGGGGGATCCCAATTCTCTCCCTTCGCGGGGAAATCACCTCGCATGTCCCTTGTCTGGCCAGCTCATCCGCCTCACAGTTTCCAGCAATGTCGCTGTGACCAGGAACCCAGATGAGGCTGATGTTAAAGAATTCGGACGCAGTCGAAAGCGAGGTCAAGCATTCCTTGACCAATTCCGAATGCACCGTCGTAGACCCGAGGGCCCTTATTGCCGCTTGGCTGTCGGAGTAAATATTTACTTTCTTGACCGCATTTGAGCAGCCAATCGGCTGCCTCCTTGATTGCGGCTACCTCTGCCTGGAACACACTGCAGTGGTCCGGTAGCCTGAATTTGAGTCTGGTGGGGAGCTCCTCGCAAAAGACTCCTCCGCCAACATTTCCTTCCAACTTCGATCCATCCGTGAACAAGTTCACCATGCCCTGTCCCCAAGTGTAGCCCTCTCTCCACTCTTCCCTTGACGGAATATGAGTGGAGAAGCTTCCGGTAGGACTAAACGAGGGTATACACTGATCCGTTGACAGAGGGATGAACTCGAAGTTTCTGAGAATGCTTGAGTGCCCATAAGTGAGGTTAAGCTTATAGCTCCAGCCCCTCAGTCTGATTGCGGTACGCGAGGCGGCAATTCTGCCTGCAATGTCTACGGGTACCACATTTAACATTGCGTTAAGCGCCAGAGTAGGAGTCGTTCGAAGCGCCCCACTGATTCCAATGAGTGCCGACCTCTGGACTCTCTCCAGCTTCTTCACCAATGTCGTCTTCTCTAGTGAGTTCCACAAGACTATGACTCCATATAACAAGATAGGCTTTACAATAGTATTGTATAGCCAGAAAACAACTCTAGGCGAGAGGCCCCATCTTTTACCAATAGCGCCCTTGCATCCATACAAGGCGATTGTTGCTTTCCTCACTCTTTCCTCAATATTGGGCTTCCATGTGAGCTTGCTGTCAAGGATAATACCTAGGTACTTAACCTTGTCAGAAAGCATCAGCGGAGCGCCCCCTAGTGAGGGAAGTTGAGCTCTAGGTATTTTATGTTTTCTCGTAAATAAGATGAGCTCCGTCTTAAGAGGATTCACCGACAGGCCGCAGTCCGTTGCCCATCTAACAACTACGTTAAGATATCCCTGCATCAGGTTGTACAGAGTATCCACAAATTTTCCTCTGACGATTAATGCGACGTCATCCGCGTAGGCAACCACCGTGCAGCCCCCTTTCACCAGCTCCTCCAGCAAGTCATTTACAACAGCGACCCAGAGGAAGGGCGAGAGAACACCACCTTGCGGAGTGCCCCTACTCACCTGCCGGTGAATGGAGATGCCGCCCCATTCTGCCGCGACAGTTCTGTCGCTGAGCATTTTATAGATAAATCTGATCAGGTCGGTTTCGACCCCCACTTTACCCAGAGACCGGGTGATTGCCTCCGGGAGGACGTTGTTAAAAGCCCCCTCGATGTCGAGGAAGGCGCCCACCGCAAGCTCCTTCTGAGAAAGAGACTCCTCAATCTCTTTCACAATTGTGTGCAGGGCAGATTCGACCGATCTTCCCTTGCAGTAAGCATGTTGGGTATGGGACAGCCGACCCCGAGGAATTTCGCTTCTTATGTGCAGGTCAATCAGTCTCTCAAGGGTTTTTAGCAAAAAAGATGAGAGACTGATTGGCCTGAAGTCCTTAGGGGAAACATGCGAGTACTTGCCTGCCTTGGGTATAAAGACAACCCTCACGGCCCTCCATGACCTCGGTATATAGCCCCTGGCTACGCAGCTCGCATAGATAGGGCTCAACCAACGGCATGATACCTCCACTGACTTTTGCAGTTGTGCAGGAATGATGCCGTCAGGACCAGGCGACTTGAAGGGTCTAAAGGATTCAATGGCCCAAGACAGGCGGCGCTTATCCATCAACCAGCCCCGGTCTCGAGTGCAGGTTGATCTACTTTCCAGGCCGGTGCTGCTAGGTGCTGGGCTCGTCGGAAAATGGGCGTCGAGAAGTAACTTTAGTGACTCCTCGCTGCTCATCGCCCAACGTCAAAATTCGTCTCTTAAGTACCCCTAGGGAGCGGAACTCTTCGTGAGTACTCGTCTAAATCTGGGAGACTCATGGCAGCCCTCTACGCTCTCGCAGAAGCTTCTCCAAGAGTCCCTCTTAGCTTTCCTAATTTCGGACTTAGATATTCCTAGCCCTGCCTTATAAAGCTCCCATCCCGAGGGAGATCTTATTCTTTTAGCCCTGTTAAAAAGGCGTCTGCATGAGGCCCTAAGCTCAGAGAGCTCCGCTGTCCACCAAGGCGGTTTTTCTTTCCTGGGAAAAGCTTTTGTTGGACAAGAGGTTTCAAGGGCGTTGTTGCAAGCTGAGGTGAAAGTTTCCACCAGTTCGTCGATCGCTTCTTCCGATAGATCTTGATTTCCTCCCGGTGCTTTGGGGAGTAGGTTCCGTAGATTTCTGTTGTATGCATCCCAGTCCGTCCTCCTCAGGTTCCTGTAGGGGGATCTTATTGGACGGGTTTGAGCGAGAGAGAACTGAATGTACCTATGGTCCGAGAAGGAGTGAGCATTTAGCACCTTCCAATCGGAGATTCGGTTTATCAGTAAACAAGAAGCCAGAGTGAGGTCAAGCACCTCCTCTCTGGCTGCGGTAATGAAAGTGGGGTCTTTACCCCTGTTACAAATAAACAAGTCCTCGTTTAGAATATAATCAAAAAGTGACTCACCTCTTGTATTGATGTCTGAACTTCCCCAGCAGGTGTGATGGGAGTTCGCGTCAGTGCCTATAATAACGCCGATTTTTCTGCGTTTTGCTTCGGCTAGGGTTTTCCTTAGCAGCACCGGAGGTGGTTCCACCTCGTCGTCATGTGCCATGTAGACTGACATCAGCCATAGTTTCCCAGAAGCGCCCTCCAGGCTCACCGTTACAATGTCTTCATTGCTGAAATTAGGCAAAATAAATGCGTTAAGTTCCTTTCTGATGAGTATACAGGATCTTGGTTTACCTGTCCCGCTATACGCCACCAGATTGTAGCTTTTCGTCCTGAGCCCAGAAATGCCGTTGCTGCTCAGCCACGGTTCCTGGATCAGGACTATGTCAGCTCCACCTTGCTCAAGGTGGATTAGTAGGTTGGCGGATATTTATTGATACATTTGAAAAACGTATAATCAAACGAATTTTTATATTTGCACATTTTATAGTACATATATATGTATGTACATTTGTATATACCATATGAGCATGTAGTATGTATGTATGTGAACACATATACTTACATGCTAACATACATTTATGTATGAATGCCCATGCGTTACGGGCTAAACATTTGTTTTTAAAATGTCATATACATATTAATATGAAAAATCAATATGAAAGTATTAAGATACAGGGTAGATGAATAAGCCCATAGGATAATTTTCATGCAAATTCACTTTGGGATGAACGCCCATCATACTAAACAGAGATACAAGTAAAAATTATGACTTATGATACAGTGGCTCAATAAAGAACTCGGACACCCAAGTGATATGGGTTTAAATCACAAAATATTTGTATGTAAATAATAAAAAAGTCTGTATTCAAGTTTGAAAAGCAGTTTTTTGACAGTGTCGAAATAGTGTGTTATTTGTTTTTGTTTTTTAATTTTGTAGTTTTCCAAAGAATTTGAATTTTTTTTATTAATTCCCTTTAAATTCTGTGAATAAATATGAATCCGTACAAAAAAGAAGTCAAAGATAAATAAGTGTGCTAGTTTTTGCTACTGAAGTCGAAATATTGAATTTATTTTCAATGTAAAAACTCATTATTGTAGTGATGAACATCTGCGATGTATCACTAGTTGTTTTATTTAGAAATTATGAAAGTAAAACGTTCTTCAGCGCGTCTCGAATCTTCTCGAACTCTACCAGACGCGACATACCGACAATTTTCAAAATTTTAGTTTGTTTGCTTAGGGCTTTTGATTTCAATTTTCCTTCGCTAGATTTACTGGTTGAGCCCCCATATGTAGTGATGTACATCTGCGATGTATCACTAGTTGTTTTATTTAGAAATTATGAAATCAAAATGTAAGTAAAAGATAAAATTTAGTTTGTATTCTTTAGAAAAAAACTTATTGATGCACCACTCGTCGTTTTCGTTTTCTTTGTTCGGCCGCCGAAATACAACTTCACTTTCGCTCTTGCTGTTCACCACCAGTGATGCCAGACCCCTTCCCACATTATTGTCTTACTGTATATTTTAATAAATATGTACCTACATATAAGTATATACTTTTAAATAAATTAAAATAAAGTCAGGATTTGCACCTGGTGCCAAGCATCTACGGATCTTCGTGATATTTTCGCAGTGCCGGTGCAAATACTCGGAAATTTTTTTTTTATGAGGAGGAAGCATCGAAAGCCTTACCCCTTCAGTGTCAGATTTTAACCCCAACTAAACCCCCTACCGTCAAAATACCGATCCCCCCGGTACTACCGTCAAGTATTTCGTCGGGAGGCGGTTTGAGCGTTGCACTCAACGTTAGTTGCTGTTCTGATGCAAAATGTCACAAGCTGCATCTGCCTATTACCACTACTGTTAAGTCATATCGGAAGAGAACCACCTCTGTCGGATTTAGACGCCCCCTACCCCCATGTCCCTGTTCGTTACCATAGAAAAGTTAATTTCTAATAGTGGTATCGTCAGTTTACATGCATTTTCAGGTGTGCTACTTCTTGTTCTTATTTGGTGTTCGCACATCATCCTTTCCTGCTCGCTATGTCGGAGTTGCTGCATTATTACATGTGTTGGACTTTGTTCCAATTGTCCTTACTCTTCAACATCAGTGGCACTAAATTCTCGGGCTGATGCTGCTGCCAGGGCTGTTCCAGTTTAGCCCTTACTCTTCTGAAGCGGGGACACGTGAGACACGTCCTCCTCAACTGCTGGTGTTCACTGCTCGGTGTATGGACTTTCTTCGTGTCCAAAGCGGTAAAGGTACGCTTTAAAGCAGCCATGGCCACTTACGATTTGGCAAAAATAGAAGTCTACTTCTCTGTGCTTTCTCTGGAGCTAAGCTTCTACATTGGGGATCAGACGGTGGGTAAACCTGCCTTTATTTGCACTCGTATTTGTATGCCGACTTATATGTACGTACATATGTATGGATTAGGGATAGGGATATATTGTCGCAGGGAATAGTGTATGCTTTTTGTAAGTGTGTTTGTTTTTCTACATTCCCATAAAAATTATGATATTTCGTATGCACGTACATAAATAAATATGTATGTATTTATGAGGACAAAAATGCGAAATGGAGAAAATTATGAAATTTCTTTAAATATGAACCAGAAGAACTTGGAATTAAGATACTGATAATTGATTAATATGTTTTAGCTTGTTTACTGGTGAGTGTAGGGAACATAGGATTCAATTATTACACTTTTTCGTCCTAGTGCTTCTGCGAATGCACTGCTTCTGGGCCGTTGAAAGTTAGATGGACCAAGCAGTGTTTTCGTATTGGATCGTATTTAATTCGAATTTCAAAGCGTGTTGGTTTGACTCCGTCGTAATATCATAATGTTTGAGTAACTGAAACGAACGAAAGTGAAGACCAAGGGTTCGTGAGTAGACGTGATTTTTACTGCGCTCCGTGTTTTTAAGTTTTCTCACTCTACGATGGTCATTTAATTTTTCAATTTTTATATTTTACGGTGCTCGAGATAGTGACTCTTTGAATTGATAATTATTCAAAATACCTTACACTTGCATTTATGTATAAAATGCCTTGTGTGTACGGTTTAAAGGTTGAACGCAACCAAGCTAAAGTGCAGTGCGGAAAGTGTAATGAACTTTTTCATTTGGATTGTGTAGGTGTTTTGTCAGCTGATTTAAAATTTCTACTAAAAACTGTGTGGCTCCTCGCCAAAAATCTATCCGCTCCCCTACTCCTTCCGTTAGTGAAGAGACGTCGGAAATCATAATATCTACTAACTCACCAACTGCCGCTAAAATAAGTGAGAATTGCAGTATTCCGCCGGTACAACCAATGCCTAATGAGCCTCAACGACTAACTGAGAAAGAAATGGAAAGTATTTCACCAATTTCTCTACTAACCATCCTTAATGAGATTGCTTCTCTTAGCTGAGTATGCCCGGGCAATGTTTATTATTAGTGCTCTTCGATCAGACAAACAGCTTTTGATCGAAAAAACTGAAGCACTGCACTTAGAATTAAGAGCCTTGCATAATAATACCATCAAAGGTGTCACCTCTGCTCCTGAAGAAAGCTAATGCTGAAAACAGTGAACACCGTAAACGCAATCCCGACTCAGCTGATCCGATCAAACTAATGAGAACCCCGTGTAAACGAAAAGTTCCTTCCTTCTGTATCGTAGTACCGTAGATTTTATTTCACGATTATTAAAAAAATCCCGTAATACCGACTCAGCTGATTGCTCTCTCACCACAGTACATTTCGAAATCATTTACAAAATAAAGTTAGAAAAATGATAATTTTTATTAAAATAGCTTAAAAATACTGTTGAATAATGTTAATTATAGTTAAATGAACTATTTGCATTTGTTGGTTTTTGGCTTTGGTTTATTAAAAAATGAAAAATTGTAACTGATAACGCGGATGTGTGAAAATGTGTGTAAGCAAAAATATCAATGGCAACATTGTGTAGATACAACCAAACTCATACACACATAAACCGATGTATTGTGTAAATATGTAATTAAATGAACGCAGTTGTTCTCGGGTTTTTTTTTTTTTTTTTTTTATCCGAAGGGGGAATCTTACATAGATACCGTCAATACAGACGGCATGCACGATTCATACTGATCGCTAAAGGTGCACCTCATTCGGGACCACGCACAGTCAGTATTACTACTAAACTGGACTTGCGAAACAGTACACCTACGTACTAAACCCTAACTCCGACCTCTGTAGCTTTCGTTTGCCCTGCGGTACCGCCGTTTAAGCATTGCATCGCAGGGCCAAGCTAGCCATTATGGCTCTTCATTTGTATTTCTCTCTCCGTCTACCCTTCATTACTTCTTTGTCTTCGTTCCTTACTGCGTTCCCATTCCTATTTACGCAGTTCCTGTAACGCATTCGCGGACCATTCTTTCATCTTGGCCCACACCAATTTCGACTGCAGCATGTGATCTACAATGTTGCCCGGGGTTATTTTTTCGTTTATGATTTCTTCAATGCACATTCTTTCAGATGCGTATCTCGGGCAGGAGAAGAAGACATGTTCCACGTTCTCACTACCGTTGCCGCAGAACGAGCAGTCAGCTGCGTCCTCATGGCCGAGTCTTTGGAGATACTCTCTATAGCATCCATGCCCCGTCAGGAACTGTGTGAGATAGTAATCTGTGTCTCCATGTCCTCTCTCAACCCAGGCCTGTACGCTTCTGATAAGTTTATGCGTCCATCTCCCTTTTGTCGCTTGGTCCCAGCGATTTTGCCACTCGCTTATGCTCCCCCGCCTTTCTTCTTTACGCTCTTCCGCCGTTAATCGCCTGTTTAGGCTTTTGGCTTGGTCGTACACTCTACCCAGTTCAGAGGCCATTATATCTGGTGGCATGATACCCGATACGACACATACTGCTTCGAACGACACTGTCCTGAAAGCCCAGGCAACTCTAAGGGAAATAAGTCTGAAAACTATTTCCGCCTTCTTCGCGTACGTTTTCTATATCAGGGCTTTACCCCATATGGCTGCTGCATACATGAGTGTAGACTGGGTAACTCTAGCCAGGAGCGCTCTTCTACTCTGAGTGGGACCACCGATGTTGGCCATAATCCTTGACAGTGCCGCCGTCACCATGGCTGCCTTTCCGCATGCTTTTTTTAATGTGCTCCCTGAAGCTTAGTCGAGCATCGATCATTACACCCAAATATCGTAGTGCCGCCTGTGTTGTGACGTTGAACCCATCAATGTTTAGTGTGGTCGTTTCTAATTTTTTTCTACTCGTAATGAGAACTGCTTCTGTTTTTTGCCCGGCTAGCTGGAGTTTAACCGCCGTTAGCCATTGTTTGACCTTTGTTGTTGCCTCGCTGCAGATACTCTGGATCTGGGGGATTGTTTTGGCGACTATGGTCAACGCAATGTCGTCTGCGTATCCTATTATTTGCACTCCCCTCGGCATTGGGAGTTGCAGTACCCCATCATATAATACATTCCATAGCATCGGGCCCAGTACAGAACCCTGCGGTACTCCACCCGTCACTGCGTATCTCTTTGGACCTTCATCTGTATTGTACAGAAGTACTCTTTCCGACAGATAACTGTTTATAACCCGTACTAAGTATGCTGGGGTTTTTTTTTCTTCAAGAGCCTTTATAATATATGGCCAGTATGCCGAGTTGAAGGCGTTCTTAACATCCAGAGTGACAACTGCACAGTATTCTTTATTACCATGCATCCACCTGTCACCCTCAATAGCCTTACTTGCAATGTTTGTCACCCTCCTGACGGCATCGATGGTTGAACGACCTTTTCGGAAACCAAACTGATGTTCGGATAGTTCAGCCGGCACTTTCTCCAGGTGCTGTTCCAGGCGCGTGCAGATTAGTTTCTCCAGGATTTTGCCCATAGTATCTATCATGCAGAGTGGCCGATAAGAACTTGGGTCACCCCAAGTTTCTGAAGTAGGACTAGTTGTTGTTTCTTCCATACTTTCGGAAACATGCCTTCATTTATACACTTGGTGAAGTGTTCTGCAAATGGCTTTGCGTTGCGCCTGATAGCGATCTTTAGCGCCTTGTTCGGAATGCCGTCAGGTCCTGGAGCCTTAGCATTGCCGAAAGTCTCCGTTGCCATAATCACCTCTGCTTCACTGATTGTGACACTATTTCCTGCTGCGTGGAACTGGGTCTGGCTTGGTTGTATGTCTTGCTTTGGAAAGAGTGTCTGTATAATCTTTTCTAAGAGAATGGAGCAAGTTGGCGCCTGTCCTCTACCTCCTTTGACCTTGGCCATAACGAGTTTGTAGCCATCACCCCACGGGTTTTCGTCCACATTCTGGCACAGTTCTTTAAAGCTGGCTGCCTTGCTGCTTTTAATGGCTTTCTTTAATTGTTTCCGCTTCTTTTTATAGTTCTCGCGGAGACTGTAGTGTTCTGCCAGCCCATAACTCCTTTGGGAAAGGCGCCTTGCTTTTTTGCATTCGCTTCTTAGGGTGCTGATCTCCTCGTTCCACCAGTATACAGGCTTTCTGGGAGCGCTCTGTCTTTTCCTGCACATAGCGGTATCGCACGCTCTGCTAACATGTTTTACTAGCAGCTCCGCCTGAAGTTCCACATCGTTGGTGCTAGGTGGGGTCTTTTGTAGCATGATTTGGAACATTTCTTCATCAAGCGTCTCCACCCTCCAACCCTTATTCTGTTTTCTCTGTGCGGTTTCTTTTCCATGCGAAAAGTCCAACTTAATGGCAAGGTGGTCACTGCCTGTGTAAAAGTCACTCACTTGCCAGCTTGCTGATCGTACTAGAGCCCTGCTGGCGTAAGTGATGTCGATTATTGATGCACGACCATTCACTTCGAAGGTGTTTTTCCCCCAGTGTTTAGCAGAACCACATCAAGTAGTGAGAATGCCTTAATCAAGGCTTCTCCCCTTTTATTGGTGTATCTGCTACCCCATTCCAGGGCCCACGCATTGAAATCACCCGCAATCACGTTTGGTGTGGTACCACGAGCGTTTTGCACAAGTTCATCCAGTAAGTTTTCGAACTCTGCTTGCGTCAGTTTCGGTGGCGCGTAGCAACTGTAGAAATATATGCCACGTATTTTTGCCCGGGTATAGTAATCACTGTGGGTGTGCGGTTTGTCCTGCAGGGTATTTCCTCCACAGGCCCAAATAGCAGCTTTACTTTTCCTGTCCGAGACCCACGTTCCGGCGTTTAGATTTTTATGCTGGTCGCTGACTAGCACAACATCCACCTTATTTTCGTATACCCTTTGTTTTAAGAGCTCTTGTGCAGCCTCGCAATGGTTTAGATTGATCTGCTCAATCCCCATTTTTTGGTTTTAATATACGCCGCTTGATACAGGGGGCATTTTCTGCTTCCAATCTGATGGCTTGTGTCTTCTCGTCCATTTCTTTTACAAGCTCCGCAGAAGGGCTTTTTCTCGCATACTTTCGCTTGGTGTCCCTTTTCTCCACATTTGAGACAGTTCTGGCTTCTGTCGTCTTCGTTTTCGCATGCCCTCGCTAGGTATCCATACTCCAGGCATCTGTAGCATCTCCTCAAGTCAGGCTTTTCTCTTATTCGGCATACTGCCCAGCCGATTTTCAGTTTTTGCTTCTCAAGCAGTCGCCTTGCGTCCAGTGCTGGTAGGCTTATCACTGCTGTTTGCGTGCCTGCATACGCCGCTCTTACGCTTTTTATTGCGTTTTCACTAAATAGGTTAAGCTCGTTAACTTGCGTTCGTATAGCCTCACCTATGTCCTCTTTGGTTGTGATTTCATCTAGGTCACGGATCTCAACCAACATCTCGTGGGTTAGGACCTTGATTTGCGCCTGGTCAACTAGCACCTTGCCAATCTTCTTCTGATATACTCCTGTATTGGCCATCTGCTCTTTTTCAGTTGAAGCAGGATTTCGCCTTTGGCCGTCTTTCTGATGCGCGTAACGTTTTCGCCGAGTTCTTGCAGGGCATCATCTTTTTTAACCACCCTGAGAATGTCACTGTACGTCATTGTTCCGGCACGCGCAATGACAACCGCATCCGGCCTCGGAGGTGGTTTATTTGTCACTTTCTTCTTGGCTGGTTTGCGCTTGACACTAATCCAGCCATTTTCCACAACCCCGTTTGTCCTCTTGACATTACCCTCTCCTTTGACTTTCTTGTCTGCACTTGCTGACACTTTGTGTTCTTCTTCGGTTTTACTTTTCTTGGGTGGAGTTTTTCTGCCCGGCTGCTTATCTTCGCGTGGTCTTTTCGGTGTTCCTTCAGTCGTTACACTTCCAAGAATGTTTCGCTTGGCTTCCTTGCTTTTCGCTTCTTCCTGAGCTCTCGAGTGCAGCTTAGTGATCTTTTCGAGGAGTTCCCTTATATGGTTGTTAATCGAGCGTTGCGGTAGACGCATTGCTTCTGTCAACTTCCCAATCGTCTCACCAAGAAGCGTTAAGGTATCATTACTCGATTGTGCTGCTTTCTCATTGCTATCTTGCAGCGCAGGTGGCGACGATTTTGCTCTCTCAGGCCTTTCTACACTGAGCGTCTTGATAGGACTCCGACCCAGCTTTGGGGGTCTTGTACTCCTCAGTTAAATCCACTAGTAGATCACTCGATCCACTTGAACCTGGTACCTTTCTGTTAGCCTCTTCTAGGCTTTCATTTCCGCTGATCATAATGGCACCATAAATGTTACTGCTGTTGTTAGTTGTATTTCTCATATATTTTTCCATTCTTTTTTTGTTTACCAGCGCATCGTGTGTAGGGGGGCGGGCCGAAATAAACAGGAACGGGTATACCCTTGGGGACGGTGCCCCTACCCCAGTTCCCTGAGGCCTGTTCTTCGCTTTACCGGTCCCGGAAAACACGGACGGACCGGAGCTCACCCGGGGCAACGCATACTACTACCTCTGCGTCCAATACACACTCCCTGACTAGGGCCCGAAGGGGCTGGTCACTGATACACCCCGCAGCTTACACCTCGGCAGAGCAAGCTCACATCACTCCCCTCACTTCAACAACAGAGATGGTTCTTGAAGTGATGAGAGACTCCCAGTGCGCCACGGCATATACCGGTCAGTTAGCAGCCGCACCTAACATGGTGAACAGACGCTGACCAGGAAGCCGTCCACTATGGAAACCGCCGCGCCTGGATTTTTTTTTTTTTTTTCTGTCACCGGAAGCCTCATCGGATGGGCTGTCATTTAGCCGCCTCCTCCGCTTCTGGCCGCTCATTGTCGGGGATTGCTTATTCGTTTAAACTTATTTCGCAACTAACCTGCTACTACAGGCCTTCCGGCTATCCGCAACCTGCCGACCCCCACGGTTGCTTAGAGCCCAGCTTAGTCGTTCAGCCCAGGTGGAATGAACAACGACCAAACACACACAATCCGATTTATTGTGTAAATATGTAATTAAAAGAACGCAGTTATTCTCGGGGGTGAGTTTTTGTGCACGGTAAGGGATTCCGTGCGGTGTTCACTGTTTTCAGCATAAAAGGGCCAAAATTAAAACAAAACATCAAACTAACTCTCCCACATCTGCTGTAAATGCGAATGCTATCTCGCCCTCCCACGGAACTAGTGGTTTAAAAGACACTAATGCTGAAAACAGTGAACACGTTACGCAGTCCCTTACCGCAGCCCCTAAAGAGCACAAAAACTCATCCCCTGAGAACAACTGCGTTCTTTTAATTACATATTTACACAATAAATCGGATTGTGTGTGTTTGGTTGATATCTACACATTGTTGCCACTGATATTTTTGCTTACACACTTTTTCACACAGCCGCGTTATCAGTTACAATTTTTCATTGTTTAATAAACCAAAGCGAAAAACCAACAAATGCAAATAGTTCATTTAACTATAATTAACATTATTCAACAGTATTTTTAAATTATTTTAACAAAAATTATCATTTTTCTAACTTTATTTTGTAAATGATTTCGAAATGTACTGCTTGGCAACACTGTGTGGTGAGAGAGCAATCAGCTGAGTCGGTATTACGGGATTTTTTTAATAATCGTGAAATAAAATCTACGATACTACGATACAGAAGGAAGGAATTTTTCATTTACATGGGGTTCTCATTAGTTTGATCGTAACAGCTGACAGAGGATTGCGTTTATGGCGTTCACTGATTTCAGCGTAATACTCATGCTGCTGCTGCTGTGTTAAGATAGCGGCAGAGCCATTAAGAGGATCCTCAGCCACTGTTAGTGTATTGACGGCGACTTCTGCACCCACTGTTAGCAGAGAATGTTAATGCAATGAGAAGGAGCAAATGTTAAATGAGCTTTTTTCGAGTACTAATTTGTAGATTCATACTAAGGTAATTTTAAACTCAACTTTGCTCACTAGTGGGGAATTGCAGATATTTACCATGCGAGTGACGCGAGTGGGGGATTTCTATATTTACTTACCACGTTAGGACAGGAACTCAGATTTTTTCTGCGTTTACCAAACTACTGAGGAATTTCATAAGATTTTTCGGCACACTACTAAGGAAATCGACTTATTTCATGCCCACAGCGAAGCGAATAAATTTGCGATTAAGAAGGCCGCGCAGTTAATTTGTGGTGCAGAAGCTAAAGTCGGCCGAATTATTCGTTTTGTTTTTTGGCACGTATTAAATTCAGGTTCAAGTCCTGAAGTCATATTTTTTTTCTTGCACATTTTTTTTACAATTCAAACCAGGAAAGTTTGGTAAAATTGTTGAGTTTATTTTAATTAAAATTTCTTTAAAATACTTTTTTTTTTTGGATTTCATAAATGGAAATTTCTTTTCGATATAAAATAGTTCATCCAGTATGACCTGATTTTTATATAAATCAATCAGAACAAAAAATATGTACATATGTCTTTAATCTCTTTCATCAAATCCAAATTATATTGATGAGAAAATATCATTCTAATATCCGTCCAGAAAGCCAAACGCGCATACACAGATACATATGCATATAATTACGCATACAAACTTTCAACTAACGCAGAATATGTGCATATAAAACTGCGAATCGAATAAATGAGTGATTTAGAAAATTTCATTAGTAATTATACTTAAGCGCAATTGTGAAAAACGTGTCATGTATGCCGTACATCGTCCCATATTTGACTCAGGTTCAAATCCTGCACACACTTTTCTTTGTTCGATATTTTTATTTAACTTTTTGTATTTGGTTTAATTAGAATTGATTTAAAATAGTGTATTCAGGATTTTCTAATACCTGTTATTTATAAATCTATCTTCTATATAAAATTATTCATACTTCTTTTGAATTGATTTATATGTAAAACAGCCATAAAGGCAATCATATGAATATGCATTCCTATATTTAATCTCTTCAGTCAAATCTGAACTACTTACATACACATATTGATGAGAAAATATTCTAATATCCATGGATGCATCCAGAAAGCCAAACGCGCATACACGCATATGTATATATATAAATATATACAAACCTTCAACGAACGCAAAATGTATGCATATAAAAAACAACAACTGCGACCGTCTTCTTGTCCGTCAGTGAAAAGATGATGGGATATGTATACCCTATGAGCAAAAAGAACCGGGAAGGTGATGTTGACTGTTTCCTTCGATTGCCAAGGCATAGTCCACCATGAGTACCTTCCATCGGGCCAGACAGTCAATAAAGAATATTATTCATCCGTTTTGAAGCCTTTGAGAGATGCTGTATGTTGCAAACGGCCGGAAATGTGAGCAAACAATTCTTGGATTTTGCATGATGGTAACGGGCCATCGCACTGATCAAAGAGAATACGACGAAGGAGCTGAAGGCCATGTCGGCCTGCCGGGGGTGTTTGGAGGACTGGGTTAAACGTTGGCACATGTGTGTTGCTTCAGACGGGTCATATTTTGAAGGAGAAAATATAAATTTGCCTTAAATTTAACTTTGTTTTATTTAATTTAAACATTCCCGTACTTTTTGATCATAGGGCACATATATGCGGCTTTGCGGACAGAAATGTGTAATTCGCTGGAACTGTTCAAGGAATCTAAGTCGCATTAACTCGCGACTGTCGAACAATTAGAAGACATATTTACATACATATAAGGGTGCATACATACATACGGAGCCGCGGCCACTTGACATGACAAAAATTCAAGATTTATCAAATACTAGCAAACCCGGCCCCCTTCGCTGGGCACACTAAAATAGAATAGATATGGTTTAGAACAGAAAATATATGGTTTTCATAATATTTATTTCTTTATTCTTTATTCAAGCGCTTTGGCATAAACAATATTTTTTGTTTTTCTATTTGTTTTTGAGTAAATATAAAATATAAATTGAAAATCAGGAAAAAAGAAGATTGTTTTTAAATTTCAAATCAACGCATATGAATAAACAATCGTCTTTTTTCCTGATCATCCATGAATTTTTCGTTTCAATTTATATGTTTTATTAAGCATTGGAGCTTTTTTAACCATTATCCATTTATATTTAAAAAAAAAAAACGAAAAAAATTGTTTTTTCCACGAACACATAATTTCATTAGGATTTCACATTAAATTCTCAAATTTCGTAAGAAATTATTCACTGTTCCAAAATCCACTCCAAAAAAATTCACAAACAATTTTTACATGTTGCACTTACGTTTTTTCCATATGGCATCCAAATCAGAAAGAAATATTGACACATTGTAATTAACACTGTCAATTTGACAGTTCAGTTCCGCCCCAAGCGTTAAAAAAGTAAGCGACATTATGGCTGGCTCAAAAGAACGCTGTACCCGTTGCCACTGCTCCGAATTACAACCAAACTTTACGAAACCCATTTTCAATACTTACTTAACAATGTGCATAAGTTTAGTTTAATTCGGTGCAAAGACACGGCGGGTCCACGTTTTGGCATATATTTCGAGACCCTAGTCATCAATAGGTATGAAAATTACCCCGTATTAAAGCACTTATCAACAGCTTTCATTTGATACCTATATTGTACATACACAACCAAAGGTTACCCGGGTCCACGTTTTGACCTATATCTCGAGACCCCAGTCACGTAGCGGCATGAAAAATACTCTGTACTAAGGCATTCACCAACAGCTTCAATTTGATATCCATATTGTACAAACACATTCTAGGGTCCACGTTTTGGTCTCTATCTCGAGATCCTAGTCACGGAGCGGCATGAAAAATACTCTGAACTAAAGCATTCACCAACAGCTTCCATATGATACCCATATTGTACATACACGTCCGAAGGTTACCCGGGTCCACGTTTTGACCTATATCTCGAGACCCTAGTCATCAATAGGTATGAAAATTACCCCGTATTAAAGCACTTATCAACAGCATTCATTTGATACCCATATTGTACAAATACATTCTAGGGTCCACGATTTGGTCTCTATCTCGAGACCCTAGTCACGGAGCGGATGGAAATACTCTGAACTAAAGCATTCACCAACAGCTTCCATTTGATACCCATATTGTACATACACATCCAAAGGTTACCCGGGTCCACGTTTTGACCTATATCTCGAGACCCTTTCTACCAATAGGTATCCAAGCTATACGGAAACCATCTTCAATACCTCCTTAACAATGTGTGTAAGTTTGGTTTAATTCGGTGCAAAGACACGGCGGGTCCACGTTTTGGCATATATTTCCAGACCCTAGTCATCAATAGGTATGAAAATTACCCCGTATTAAAGCACTTATCAACAGCTTTCATTTGATATCCGTATTGTACAAACACATTCTAGGGTCCACGTTTTGGTCTCTATCTCGAGACCCTAGTCACGGAGCGGATGGAAATACTCTGAACTAAAGCATTCACCAACAGCTTCCATTTGATACCCATATTGTACATACACATCCAAAGGTTACCCGGGTCCACGTTTTGACCTATATCTCGAGCCCTATCTACCAATAGGTATCCAAACTATACGGAAACCATCTTCAATACCTTCTTAACTATGTGTGTAAGTTTGGTTTAATTCGGTGCAGACACGGCCGGTTAGCGAACACACACAAAAAGTTGACTTTATTTTATATATAAGATTTTTTTCAGTTTGTGTCCGAAAAATCCAAATATCTTACGGAACCCTATTTTTTTCCAAAATAAAATGTAATCCATATTACTCCTGGATAATGTAGTTTTCGAATGGTGAAAGAATTTTTAAAATCGGTCCAGTAGTTTTTGAGCCTATTCGTTACAAACAAACAAACAAACAAAGTTTTCCTCTTTATAATATTAGTATAGATTGGCAAATAATTCCACGCGAAATATTCCAATATTAACTTTTTTCGAATGGTCGCGAAAACTGGCATATTTGCGGCTCGTTTTATGAATGAAATTGAAATATGAGCTCGAACTTATGAATGAACTCTTTGTTTTTGTTCTAAATTGTTCAGCGCCGTCGCTGATAGAATCATGGCCACTGCGACTGATCTACGAATGTATTTTGTTTTTGTAGTCGGTGGGCTTAGATTTTAGCTTCGGGCGACATGCGCATGTGAGGTATGTGTTTTTGTTGTGTTCTAGAACATTTTAGAATGTATGGTGGCAAAGCGGCCATCGCGTTGCGCTTTCTGTTGCTTTTGCGTCTATCAAAGTATTGTGTTTTGTAAGTACAATATTAGGAATATCGACTGGTGAAAGACAAAAGTACACGGAAGCAAGAAGGGAGCGCTGTGCCCGCGCATATGTATATGCATGAATGTATGAACGTGCATGGATGTAGTAACATATGAATGCAATTATTTTGTAGGAAGTTTCGAAGGCAAGTAGGTATATACATATGTATGTATATATGCTAGGACATAAAGTGGGTATATATACATACATAGAGCAGAATTGTTTTTGCACTTGTTAGGAAGAAACTTGTTCACTAGTGCGTATGTGTATTTGATTTCTTGTAAGAATGTGATGTGCTGTGACATGGTCAGGGTTATTGGGCATACATGCATATGTACATATGTATGAAAGGAAGATGATGTTCTTGCGCTTGTGCATTATTGTTTTTCATATACAAATGTACATACATACATACATATGTAAGTAAATGCTGTCGAATACATTAACTATAAAGTGGCATACAATATAAAATAAGTGTTGATTTATCTTAAACCGTTCTTTTTTTCTGAATGCAAATACCTCCTATTGACTTGTACATACATACATACATATTATGTATATTGTCATATACCATCATATATGTACATATAGAGTATACGTTCATTTATGAATCTATGTAATGAAAAACTTCATGAATTACTTTCATAATTTATTACAACTTATTCGCGTCGCGCGCATACATACATACATATCTACTAAGACACCACAAACCTTTTGTTCACAACGCAGGCGCAGAAATAAACGCTCTGCGTATATATCCTCCCCACGTGACTCGCCATCAATTCTCGGCGCAAATTTTTTGTTTTCGCTTTTAAATTTTTTTTTAATGTAATCGTAAAAAAATTTGTAATAAATTTTATGTATCCGCTTATCATTTCAAAAGTAACAAAATGGTAAAAAAATAAGCAGTCGAAGAAATAAACGCACCGCCTATTTTTCCTCGCCACATGGTAGACTTGATTTCAATTCCCGGCGTAAACTTTCTTTATTAATTTTTTTTTTTTAATTCGTTTTTTTTAATGTAATTGAAAAAAAAATTATGTAATAAATGTTACGTATTCGCTTATTATTTCAAAAATACGAAAATAGTAAAAATTTAATTGGTTTAATGTCGAGGTGAGAAATGTGTTGTGTGTTGAGGTGAAAGATGTGTGGTGTTTCTAATTTTTGTGTGGGCAAAAGTCAGTGAGGTGTCTATAAACTCGGTGTGCTAAATTCCCTTACAAATCTTTCAAATCTCAATTGTACTAAAAAAAGCTCACAGTAACATTTGCACCTTCTCATTGCATTAACATTCTCTGCTGTTAGTGTATTGATGCCGACTTCTGCACCCACTGCTTCGCTCAGTTATGCTCTGGTTATGCTGCTGCCGCCGCTGCTAATATCAACATTTCAACTCCGCCTACTCTCTCTGCTTCTTCAACTATTGTTGATGCTGCTGCTGCTCACATCAACATGCCGATTGCGGGAGCCAATCAAAGCATTGTTCCCGAAGCTAGCGAACAAATACGTACTCAAACTTGTAGTCCAGTCAAAAGAGACGAAAAAAATAGCCAACTTCGTAATTTTAGGAGTATGCGAGTTTATGGTTTTATTATGTAAAACCCATCACTGTGAACTTAAATTTGAGTTTTCGGGGTCGGGGGTTGTGTCCCGCGGCCACCATCTTGGAAATAAGTGTGCAACTGGTTTTTTGCGATTATCCCGTGAATTTCGAAAGCTACGAAAATTTTGTAAAATAAAAAACGTTTTATTGTAAAATTAATAATGAAAATGTCAAAATGCGATATCTCTGCGAAAAAAAATGATATTTGAGCAAACAAAACGCCATTTGAAAAAAGAAGGATTGTATTTAAAGATGCCATCCTTTAATTTTGGTGAAAGAAAACATCTGCAAGGCTACATAACCTCAAATATGGGCAAAAATGGTGTTTTTTGCACTTTTAGGTTAGGATATCTCGAAAACCAGAGCTGATAGAGCAATTCTGAGGCCAGATTTGGATTTAGCGCATCATAAACCTTGGGAAATATATAGTCTGGTTTCTGGGTCTGAATGTTGGTTAAATTTTGTCGGCCTGTGTAATCATGTACGCGCTTCGCTAATGTATTGGTTGCTCCGCTTAGCAGCTCAAAATCATACGACTAAATAAAGATAGCGGAAAAAGCTTTTAGACAAAAATGTTCACAAAAGAATGCTCTATAAAAAAGCTCTGATGTATATTTTCCATAAAATCAATAAAAAAAAAGTTATTACGCTTTAAAACAATGCATTCCTTAATTTTTCGCGTAATTTTGTTTATAACTTTTTTATTATTAATTTTACAATAAAACGTTTTGAATTACAAAATTTTCGTAACTTTCGAAATTCACGAGATAATCGCAAAAAACCAGTTGCACCCTTATTTCCAAGATGGTGGCCGCGGGACACAACTCCCGACCCCGAAAACTCAAACTTAAGTTCACAGTGATGGGCTTTACATAATAAAACCATAAACTCGCATACTCCTAAAATTACGAAGTTAAATCCTCTTTTGACTGGACTATTGGTGGACAACTATTCAAGGGCGAAGGTGTAAAAATAATAAAAGCTCTCGGGATGTAGTTATTGGTCTTAATTCAAGTACTGAGCTTGATGTAGTAGCTACCAATAAGTGGTTACATCTTGCGCCCTTTAAACCTTCTATAACTGAGGATCATATAATTTCTTATGTTGCCAAAATGCAAATATTGATAAAAATCAGATTCCATGTTTTAAGCTGATAAAAAAGGATACTGATATCCAAAGTTTAAAAAAAATTAATTTTAAGCTAGGGGTTCCGCCATCATTGTTTCACCAAGTTCTAAAACCGTCCGTTTGGTCTGCTGACGTCAAGGTCCACCCTTTAAATTTTTTTCAAAAGGAAGATCGTCCAGGCAAAATAATTTAGCCAATTGCAATAGTACTTGTGCATCACTAAATCATTTAAACATTTATTTTCAGAATATGGGTGGCATTCGTACTAAGTCGGAGACAATTCGCTCCCGTAGTTCTCATTTAGATTTTGACCTTATCATTTTTGTTGAAATCTGGCTCAATTCTAACTTTTTTGACGATGAATACTTCGACTCAAATTTATATAGTGTTTTTCGGAAAGACCTATGTAGAAAGTACGGGTTGCTCTTTAGGGGATGGAGTTCTCATTGCAGTGCAACGTAAGCTACAAGCATTCCATATCTCGCTTTTAAATGAGGATCCCATTCTTGATCAATTGTGTGTTTGTATAAAAGGATCATCTCGATATGGCTCTTTATACTTACTTGTATCTTACATACCGCCGAATAGTAATTTTGATCGCATCGAGTCGCATACGGACAACATTGTTTGCCTAGTCATAAATAAGGTTAATGATAACCATATTCGTGTTTTTGGGGATTTTAATTTTCCGAATGTTTCTTGGTCTACTAACTTCTGTAAGCACAGTCTAATCCCAACTAATGTCACATCATTACTAGAATCATATGTAATTGATAATCTATTAAGCCTTAATTTAGTACAAATTAATTCTTTCGAAAATAAGCTTAATAGAATTCTTAATCTCATATTCGTCAGCGCTAATATTAAAAGTTCTATCTCTGAATGTTTCTCATACCTCTCGCCTGCTGATAAACATCACTTGAATGCTTAACGTCGAGTTTTACGAGTTTGCGAGTAGTAAACAAGACGAGACAATAGCTTTCAATTTCTCTCTTGTGACTTTTCTAGGTTAAACAGCAATTTACATGACATCAATTGGGAAGATTTGCTTTCTGGATATATATATATGATATAGGATATGGAATATACTTTTATACAGGAACTATATTCTTCGGATTGAAGAGAATATTAAGTCTAATCCCAAGGCCATTTGGCGATTTGTTATAATAAATCTAAAAAGTCAAGCGCTCGAGTCCTTTCTGCGGTTCACTATAATGACAAATTAGCGTATACTCCTGTGGACGTAACTAATTTGTTTGCCGATTATTTCAAATCTAATTTCACTAGTGATGATACGTACTCGTTTTCTCCTTGTCATGATAATCCATCTTCATCTTTGAATTTTGGCTATTTAAACCTGGTTTCTCTGGGCATTGAGAATGGGATTTCGGGATTAAAACCTTCTTCGCAGACTGATAAGGATGGGCTGTGCGTAATTTTTCTTAAAAACTGCCCGGCTATTGTCAGTCCTCTCAAATTAGTTTTTAATAAATCTCTATCTTCGGGAGTTTTTATCAACGATTGGAAAATCACAACTATCACTCTTACTTTCAAGAGTGGCCAAAAAAACGATGTGTGCAACTATAGCCCGATCTCGAAGCTTTCTAACTTTTCGAAGGAATTGTAAAAGAAAAAATGTACTTTCCAGCTAAGAGCTTAATCTCGCCCAATCAGCATGGATTTATTTCGGGTAGGTCTACAGTTCCAACCTGGTGAATACTGCTTTGGAACTTTTGCTGAAGGTTTTCAAGTCGATTGTGGTTACACGGACTTTTCTAAAGCATTTCATAGAGTTTCTCATACAATTCTTTTACGTAAATTAGCATCGCTTGGTTTCCATTCCGTTTTCTTTCAATGGTTGAAATCTTATTTATCTGATAGACGATGTGTGGTAGCGATTGAGGATGAATGTTCGGAACATTTCATTGCATCTTCAGGGGTGCCACAAGGCAGTATTTTAGGGCCCTACTCTCTACGTTCTATTTATTAATGATATTTGTACCTGTTTTTCATTTGCCAACTTTCTTTTGTATGCTGATGATTTGAAAATATTTTCGGTCATTAGAAAAAATGAGGATGTTGCAAACGGAAATTAATGCGCTCTTTCGTTAGTACAGTAACTCAGGCATCTCTCTAAATATTAAGAAATGTTTTCATGCCACCTTCGCTAAAACTCAAAAGGTTTTCCAGTCATCTTACAGCATTGATAATACTTTACTTCAATCTGTTCATGAATTCAAAGATCTAGGGGTGATATTGTGTCCACTTCTTACTCAGTCTCAGGTTTTATACGGCGTAATAGCTCGATGTTCTCGGACCCTTACACTCACAAACTACTTTTCACTTCCTTCGTTCGCTCTAGATTAGAATATCCAACTTTTATCTGGAGACCTTGCCACCAATTTGCTATTGAGAGAATTGAACGTGTACGGAACACGTTCCTTAAATATGCTCTCAGGTCGTTAAAATTCTCAAATCCTATCCCTTCCTATCATTCTCGTTTGATTTTAATTAACTTAAAGTCTCTAGAGAGTAGAAGGTCTATACTCTCACTGTCTTTTGTTTTTAGTGTAATCAAAGGAGAAATTGACTATTCATCCCTATTACGTTGCATTTACTTCCATATTCCTAATAGATCGTTATGCAATACTTATCCATTTCATCTTAAATTAACTTAAGCTCATATTAGATCTAAGTGGTCTGTAAAAACAATAATTATGTTTTATACCTATAATAAACGAAAGTCGGGTATTTTGGGCACCATTTTATCTTGATATTATTTTTTGCCAAAATAATCGAAATGAAGAAGCTATCTTTTTTTCTTTCTGACAGATATTGAATTATCTTTATATTTTATTGCAAAATATACCCTACTAAACATAATCGTTTTCGTCTGATAATATAGGAAAACTGAAACGACCTTAAAAGTTGATGAAAAGAAAAATGGTGGGAAATGTGGCTCAGGGTATTCGGGTAAAGTGGGCCACTAGATAAAATCACCAAAAACAATTGTAAGAGTTAATAATAAGCCAATGAATTTGTTCATATACAGGGTGGGCCATATAGCGTTTGCTTTTTGAGCCACCTATTTTTTTGAGAATGGTAACACAAATGACATGTAAAATGTGTTCATAATTTACTTAAAGATTTGACATTTACGAAATGGGACGCTATGCGCTTGAACAAAATTGGGAAATATTGAAAACCTATTTCCAAAGTGGTGAGTCTTCTTCTTCTTTTCCGATTTTCACATCGGTGGCTACGTCAATAAGCAAAATTGTCGGATTTGGGGCTCAGAAAATCCACACGTTACTGTAGAGAAGCAAATGGACAAGTGCTATGCGAACCATCCAGAGACGATTGATGCTTTAAAACACGAAATCGAAGTTGCCATTCATGAAATTGGAGCCCAAACAATCGAAAATGTGCTTAAAAATTGGGTTGATCGAATGGCCTACTGTAAAGCCAGTCGTGGCAGTCATTTGAACGATATTATTTCTCATTCA
Source organism: Anastrepha obliqua (assembly GCF_027943255.1). NCBI lineage: Eukaryota > Metazoa > Arthropoda > Insecta > Diptera > Tephritidae > Anastrepha > Anastrepha obliqua. The sequence continues at coordinate 38,622,286 of NC_072897.1, read as the reverse complement.
TAAATGACAATGTTTAATCTTCAAAATAAAAAACAAATATAAAAAATATACAAAAATATTGATTAGTTTTTTTTTTATAGCCGATTCAAAAAGCAAATTTTTCATGGCTCACCCAATATATATTTTTTTTTAATTAATGACCTTCTTGGTTGACTATTTGAAAAAAAAAATATTAAATTTAGGTTAATATAAATCCACATTCTGTATAGTAGATGGTGGAAATTTGTGATTCTCAAGTAAATCAAATATTTACATTTTCTTTTGTGAACCCATTACTCTATTAAAAGACAGCCAACGTTTCCATGCAGCCAACGTTTCCCTGCAAATTGCTTGAGGATCGAAAATTTGTTCGGCACATTGAAAATCCGTCAATTGAAACGCCAGGGAACAAATATCGTGTCTTGTGAGGCTGCAAAGTCTTGATTCCATTTCTAATGTATATTTTACAAGGTATTTTTCCGTGGCTTCGTCCAGTATTGGCTTACGTCCAAGTGGGGTTCTTAAAAGTAGGCTAGGGGAAGCATTACTCCTTTGTAATGTAAAACGTGGCACATCAAAAGTCTTTGATGCAAAAAGTGTGCCCATCGCCTCATTGCTAACAGCTACAATTGCTTTTTTCATCATACCGGGGCCCATTTCCTTATTTCTCCATTTTTGGCTAGTCTAAATATGTATCATATAATTGGGAAATACAAAGCAGGAAAATTAACGAGAATTAGGGAAATATTAAGGGAGTAATGTGGGCTACTAGTTCACAATATCCGACGCTGACGGGCCCACATTAGCCACCGTACCACTTACAAGAAAAAAGTATTACAAACTTTTGTTTGAATATTTTGAAAAGATTTTCTTACCGCATTACCGTTTAGATAATAAATAAATTAATAATTTAAATTATTAAATATATCTGAACTTTCACACTCTAAAATAATCACTTGCTAAAAAATACCATTAATATTACACGCCACTGAAAAACAAATCGACTGCTTTTCACAAAATATTTAAATCAACTACTCATCAGTAAAGAGTCCAATTCAAAACGCGAGCAGCGTAAAACATCCGTTATATGAATTTTGAACTTCATAATCAATCTTTCTAGTGCATGTTCGTTATTATGAAAAATACAGACGTTGACCACATTACCCGAATAGCCACAATACCCGATCTTACTCTACTTACCAAATGCATAAAGATACGTAACCAACGCAACCAATGCTGGATTTGCTCGTAAACACAAAGAGTAAAGGCTCAATTTAAACAGTGGGCGAATAAGAATGAATTTGTATAAAAATTATTTACTTAGTGAGGTAGCCTACGCTGAATCTTTGATATTCGGGTTTGGTTTATCATAGCTTTTATATTTGCGATGAAATGAAGTCAAAAATGAAGGTTAAAAATGTTTTTTAAGGCATTTCAACAATTCAAATACATCTACATTTCTGACTTCGCGAAGAAGACACTGTACGACGCAGCCCACAGAAAAATGTAAATGTAAACACAGATATCCTACAGCAAAAAAAAAAAAAACAGAAGCAATCTGGTTTCAAAGTAAATTTTTAACTTCACGGCTTTAAGTATGTAATTAAGTAATTAAGTATCTATCCTCTGTAATAGAACAAAGAGGAATGGGTTTTAAATTTTCCATAGTACGAAATTTCGAAGACTGAGCCTTGTTTTAAGCTAACGGTGGCTTTTGTTTATTTTTATTCAATTGAAAGTGAAAAATGTGTGAAAATAATACAAAATTAAGAATCAGTTTACTTTTGCTCGATATGATCACCTTTGCCTTGACTATAGTCTTGAGACGGTCCAGAAATGAATCGCAAGATGCCCGATCGTGGCATGCAGGTATTTTGGCCCACTCGCGAACAATGGCTTTTTTCAGCGCCTCGAGGCTGGTGAATCTTTTAGTTCGGACCTTGCTCTCCAAAACGTCCCAAAGAGAATAATCCATCGAATTCGCGGGTGGTGAATTTGAGAGCCATTGTGTGGACGTTATGAAGTTTGGAGCGTTGTTTTTTAGCCATTTTTGGTTAACTTGAGCTTTGTGAGATGGTGCCGAGTTCTGTTGAATTTTCCATGGTCTGCCACCGAGATGTTTGTCTGCCCACGGCTTCAAAGCACTCTCCTGAAAACTTTCTCGATAATATTTCGCATCTACCTTGACGCCAGGCTCGATGAAAACGATTGGAGAGCGCCCATCTGCGGTTACATCGACCCAAACCATTAACTGTGGCGGGTGTTACCTCCTGGTGGACAATCGATGACTCACATTCTCGTATGAACGGTCGGTCAAATAAACCCTATCGTTTTGGGAGTTTACAAATGCCTCAATTTGAAAAATTTTCACATTAGAAATCACAATGTTCGGAAATTGACCGCTTTTTTCCAAGCGAAGAAACTCCTCCGCTATCTCAAGTCTGAATTGTTGCTGCTTTGGTGTGAGATCACGCGCCTTTCGAATCTGGTAGGGCTTGACTTTGAGATCAATTTTCAGTATGCAGCGGATGCTACGGTCAGATATTTTCAGTTCTTTCACCATTTGATTAAGACTTCGTCGGGGATTTCGCTCAAGTCGCTTCTTCACATTTTCAAACATTTCACGGTGCGTTGCAGTCTTTTGACATTTCGTGATGCTACCAGTATTACTCTAACAAGTAATGGTGTTTAAGGTGCTCGAGCTCACGACCAGTCGCTGGTTGTCATTTTCCAGCTAAATATAATGCAATCATACTATTACGTTTCCATTACTGATTTTCTTTTTCGCGTTTACTCTCAGCAAAATGTTTCCGCGGGCTTGTAAACAATACTTTGGACTGTCATATAGCCAACTAGCAGACGACTGATGCCCGTGCGTCAGCTGCGCGAGCGGTATGAAGTTGATTACACTTCGAGTGCCAGACCCCGTACAGAGAACGTTAATGATAGAGAATTCTCACGAGCTACGAATAGTGTGAATTGCCAAAAATTAAGTGAAACCGCGAACACTTTTTCACCTCGCTCAACTCGACAGCGGGGAAGTTCTTAACAGAGCTGATTACAGTGAATTATGTACAAGTACATTAGCTCTGCTCAGTTTTTGGTTTCTGTATGAAATCAAATTGACGAATACCGACGGCATTTTGCAAGGCATTTGCTTGTGCATTTCTATGTTCCCTTGATAAACGAAAATTTATTCAATTTATATTTTCAAAGAAATACAACCAAATAAAGTTTTAAAATCCAACATTTGAACTCAAACTAACTTTAATGTTTGTTGCTTTAATTTTAAAAGAAAAATTTAAACAAAATACATTATAAAACGACCTCATTTTTGTTGTGTGCGTTTTAGTAAATTTGATGAAAATGTTTACTAATTTTTCGAGTCGAAATTAATTTTAGACAAGAATTCAAAGAGCATATTGGTATATTGATGAATATATTATATATGTATATCAATATATGTATATACATATAACACATATACATATTATGATAGTTATATTTGTGCAAAAGTTCAATTGCATCTTCAATTCTTATAGTGTTACATATGCAAACGCACACGCACTGCAGCAACAATGAGATATCTCACGACGCATTGCCTTATCATATTTATGTACATTTGAATATGCATTTTTTTTCATTTGCCAAACGAAATTTTTTTCAATTTACATATATTACAGGGAATAATAATTACATACATACATATATGTATGAATTTTATAGATACTATTAAACTTTGAAATTTAAAATAAATAAAAGAAAACTTCAAAGAAACGTATTTGCATACATGTATGGGACAACTAAGTTCTATTGCATCTTTAATAAATATAGTGTTGCACGCATATGTATGCACTGAAGCAACATGAACTACCTCACGAGCATCGACTTATCATATTTCATGCAATAATTAGGGAGTAAATATTCGAATGATCGAATTCCTGCAAATGCTAAAACAACTTCTTCTGCATATGCATCGACGTATGTACATATGTGCATGTGCGTATATGCACACTTGATGTCCTAACTATATATGTTTTTTTTTTTTTTTTTTTTTTTTTTTTTTTTTTTTTTTTTTATCCGAAGGGGGAATCTTACATAGATACCGTCAATGCAGAAGGCATGCACGATTCATACTGATCGCTAAGGGTGCACCTCATTCGGGACCACGCACAGTCAGTATTACTACTAAACTGGACTTGCGAAACAGTACACCTACGTACTAAACCGGTACCGCCTTTTAAGCATTGCATCGCAGGGCCAAGCTAGCCATTATGGCTCTTCATTTGTATTTCTCTCTCCGTCTACCCTTCATTACTTCTTTGTCTTCTTTCCTTACTGCGTTCCCATTCCTTTTTCCGCAGTTCCTGTAACGCATTTGCGGACCATTCTTTCATCTTGGCCCACACCACTTTCGACTGCAGCATGTGATCTACAATGTTGCCTGGGGTTATTTTTTCTTTTATGATTTCTTCAATGCACATTCTTTCAGATGCGTATCTCGGGCAGGAGAAGAAGACATGTTCCACGTTCTCACTACCGTTGCCGCAGAACGAGCAGTCAGCTGCGTCCTCATGGCCGAGTCTTTGGAGATACTCTCTATAGCATCCATGCCCCGTCAGGAACTGTGTGAGATAGTAATCTGTGTCACCATGTCCTCTCTCAACCCAAGCCTGTACGCTTCTGATAAGTTTATGCGTCCATCTCCCTTTTGTTGCTAGGTCCCAGCGATTTTGCCACGCACTTATGCTCCCCCGTCTTTCTTCTTTACGCTCTTCCGCCGTTAATCGCCTGTTTAGGCTTTTGGCTTTGTCGTACACTCTACCCAGTTCAGAGGCCATTATATCTGGTGGCATTATACCCGATATGACACATACTGCTTCTAAACTACATACATATGTAACTACATACATATGTAACTGCATATGTATGTACGTTCAATTGATCAAATAAAAAAATTCTGTATACAAAACGCTTCATTACCAGGCACACAGGAAGATGGCATATGCAAATATAAATATGTGAATTGAATTCAAGCAAAACAATGCTTATTAATATACACATATGCATGCACATACAAACCGCACACACAGGGCACTCACTTTATTCTTCAAAATGCGTATGTCGTTCAAAGCTAAAATTCTATGGCTAGCGACTACAAGAACAAAATGCAGTCATAGACGCAGGTGTTGTTGCCATTGTGCTGAACAGCTCAAAATAGACGCGACGGCGCTGAACAGTTTCAACAAAAGCTCATCATCAAAAAATTCATTGATAAATTCGCGCTCATATTTCTACGAGCAAAGTACTTTCATTTATAAAACGAGCCGCCATATGACAATTTTCTCGACCATTCGAAAAACGTCAATATTGGAATATTTCGCGTAGAATTATTTGCCAATATTTGGTAAATCTTGAATTTTTGTCAAGTCGAGTGCCCGCGGCATCGTACATATGTATGCATCAATATATGTATGTAAATATGTCTTTCTAAATGCTCGACAGCCGCAGCTGCTGTGCGTCAAGTGAGCGCATGAGCATACAGTAAGTTGCAGAAGAAAAGAAGTAGCTTAAAAAATGGTCTGATTCGGATATTTTTATACTAAGATAAAATTTCGAAACAATTATTTTATGTTAACTGATAGTAGGCAAATAGTTAATTAGTAGATTACTTTAAGTATTTAGTTTTTCAATTGATAAAAAGTGCACAAAACATATGCAATCAGAGTATTTGAAGGTGCCTGTTCACATTTCAAGGTTACTGTACATACAATGCTGTGCCTATGAATGTGCGCTGTGCCTCTGAATGCGCGCTGGATTTCTTGAGAAGTTTTACCGTTTTATTTTGAGCTGTGGCTAGTGAGCATACATATACACAGCATATACTTACATATGCGCATATGTATGTATATAAATTCACATATTTATATTTGCATATGCCATCTTCCTGTGTGACTGGTAATGAAATGTTTTCCATAGAGGATTTTGATTTGGTTTAAGGGAATTGGCGGCCGCCGTAGCCGAATGGGTTGGTGCGTGATCACTATTCGGAATTCACTGAGAGGTCGTTGGTTCGAATCTCGGTGAAAGCAAAATTAATAAAAACATTTTTCTAATAGCGGTCGCCCCTCGGCAGGCAATGGCAAACCTCCGAGTGTATTTCTGCCATGAAAAAGCTCCTCATAAAAATATCTGCCGTTCGGAGTCGGCTTGAAACTGTAGGTCCCTCCATTTGTGGAACAACATCAAGACGCACACCACAAATAGGAGGAGGAGCTCGGCCAAACACGTAACAGAAGTGTACGCGCCAATGATTTATTTTTGTTTTTAAGGGAATTCAACAAAGTTTTACAGAGCACCATACAGACAGACATAATATTATATATGTATATAATTTTGGATGATTTGGAAAAAGTTCAATATATAGGTCATATTAAAAAGCTACCTAACATTCTTTGCTTCTAATCACCAAGAAATTCTTATCGACTGCTGCTAAATTTACATAATTCAGCCCCTTACTGTTAATTTTTGGTGAAAAATGTGTCTGTGGTGATTAGTCTTCGGGAGACGAGTACCCCTCGAAATTTCATACGTTCCTGTCATTGAGACTTCTCTATACATTAACGTTCTCTGCCCCGTATATACGAAGATACTGGCACTTGCCACAACATAAAATTGACGGTTCACCAAATATTTTTGTCTTCCTCAAGAAAAATAGGCTTATGGACAGCTAAGACGCATGAAGGAAGATGTAGTGGGCTCTTTTTATGAATGAATTAGCCCCGCTTTGAGAAATATGCTCTTGCGTTTATGAATGAAATAATTTTTTTATTAAAGAACATTTTAGAATGCTGCTGCTGCGCCTATGAAGGTATTTTCTTTTTGTAAGTACAATATTTTGAATATCGGCGAGGGGACGGAATATTTCATTGAGTAAATAATAAATCAAGGACATATACTTTTTTAACCTTTATAGAAAAATTCAAATATGTATGTACATGCATGTATGTATATAAGTCAAATCTCTGATCTCTGATAGTCAAATCTTTGATCTGATATACAACATCCTCTAACTCCTAGTTGGAGCATAGAACGTTTAAAGGTAATGCATGGTAGGTATACCTTGTCATGTCGGTCTCCTTGTCGCGGGGATGAAGCTTAAGTGGTGATTTAACCCCATGTTACGGAGATTAACTTATCACGAACTAAGAGGGCAGCTCCATATAGGAATTTGGTATCCACCCATCCGCGAAACGGCGGAATTGGTGGCCACCTATGTGGAGAGTACCGTACCGACAACCTGGCAGGAGGTATAAAATAAATTTTCTACAATGTGGAGGCTAACTATGGATCTGTGTGCACGAGGTAATCCACCTTTGGGAAATTCTACCGTCGAGCAATCGACGGCTCGGGCATCGGATGTGCAGGCCCGAACCCCACCCCCCCCCCTAAGGCCGGAACTGACACCCATGGTTCCGGAGGAAGCAAACTACTAGTGGTGAAACATGGCACATTGGCTATGCCAATGGAGAGCCGAGTAAGTGTGAGCGATACACCGTCGCCGAAACGATCCGAAGCAACTGAACAAGTTGTGGAGGATGTGGAGATGGCGGACAATTTCTCAGTAGACACAGATGGATCTCTGGTACCGAGTAAGTCTTTGACAATGGTTAAACCGGGTGGGAATCAGGTAAGTACCGGTAAAAAGACTGAAGTTATTGGAGATACGAAAGCAGGTGTTCGTCTATCTGCAAGGCAGATCAAACGAAGAAGACAGAAGGCGAAGAAAATTCCAGCCTGCGAAAACAGCAAGTTCATTCTTGTTGAAAGTAGCAATGAAAGGCTGGTAAGAGCGAGTGTCTGGATTCCGGGCCCTTCCTGTAGCTCAGCAGAACTCCTCGCATCCGTGTTCAGAACAAAGATCATGACACGACTCTCTGGAGAGTATACTCGTGCACCAGGCAGAAATCCGCTACCACTACGGAGGCGGGTTTCCACCTGGTACTGGGTATCAATCTTGGGTCCCTCAAGGTTCTTAAATTGAAGTATGGGTGCCATCCTCCCCTACATCTGGGGCGAATCCGTTTCCGTGTGCAGGATAAGGTGGAGGACAAAGCGTTAATATACTCAGTCTCATGACTGAAGTAATATTTACGCATATAAGTCTGCAGCATAGCAAAGCGTCTGCGGTCACTTTTGTACGATTTTTGCATACAAAAAATTATAAATACAACGGAAATATATATAATACAACGGAACTATTTATATTTTATTTGATATATTGGGCATTCAACAAGTGATTTTAATCGCGGATAGAAGCACGTTTTGTTACAAAATAAAATGGAATCTTCGAACGCGTATAAGAGGCATATTCTGTATTTTTTTATAAAAGTGGTAAAAATGCAACAACTGCTGCTGCAGAAATAAACACTGCACACGGAGAGGATACCGAGTGTGTAAGGACTGCGCAAAAGTGGTTTTTAAAATTCCGAAGTGGTTACTGCGACGTGGAGGATGCCCCGCGCGCTGGTTGTCCTGAAGTCGTTAACTCCGACGCCTTGCTTGAGCTCGTGGAAGCTGAGCCAAATTTGACAGTCGATATGATAGCTCAGAGGTTAAATTCATCGAATGGAATAGTTAACAGGCATCTGGTTCAGTTGAGAAAGGTTTCAAAACTGGGAAAATGGGTTCCGCATAGATTTTCCGTAGCTAACCGTCAGCGGAGAGTGAATGTATGTTCTCAGCTGATGCAATGGCTTGAAAATGAAAGTTTTTTGAGCCGTATCATTACTGTGATGAAAAATGGGTCCTTTAGCATAATCCTGTTCGCAAACGCCAATGGTTAAATATAGATGAAACACCAGAACCGACCCCTAGAGATGGCCTTCACATCAAAAAGATTCTCCTGTCTATTTGGTGAGATATGGCCGGTATTGTTTATTATGAACTCCTGGAACCAAACCAGATGATAACTGCGGATTATTATTCCCATCAGCTATCAAACCTGAACGAGGCACTTAACAAAAATCAACCGTCTTTAGTGAATAGACGCAAAGTTTTGTTTCACCACGACAACGCAAGACCTCATACCGCAAGGCAAACATTAGGCAAGCTGAACGAGCTCGGATGGGAGCTAATGCCATATCCACCATACTCACCGGATATTACACCTTGTGGTTATCCCCTTTTCCGTGGACTTCAATCCCATATGAGTAATAAGAACTACTCCTCAAAAGAAGCTATAAAAACGGATATCGAAGCGTATTTTGGCTCCAAGGACAAAAAAGTTTTTTGAGCAGGAACTAAAAATTTGCCTAAACGGTGGGAAGGAAAATATGTATTTTATTGATTAATAAATACTTTAAACACCTTTTTTATTAATTTTAAAACCACCTTTAAAAAACGCACGAACTTATGGACTGACCTGATATTATCATGCCGAGGTTGATCGAACATACGATGTTAAAAGAGCTATGCTCCGGAAATATCGTTGTTGCAAAAATAAAGTACTTGAAAAGTGGGAACAGTGTCGAAGCTATCATAGTTTCGGCCTACCTACCCTACGACTCTTTACAGCCACCTCCTTCGAGGGAGCTAAGAGAAGTGGTCAAGTACGCAGAATCGAATAATCTGGGGCTAATAGTGGGCTGTGATGCCAATTCACAGAACATTGTGAGGGGAAACAGTAAATGCAACCCCAGAGGTCTCAAGTTACTGGATTTTATCCTGTCATCCGATTTGGTCATTTAAAACACTGGTAATAAACTAACTTTTGTGACTAGAAGGAGACAAGAGGTGATTGATTTAACACTTACTAATAGGTCAGTTGGAAATCAAATCAACCTACGGCGAGTTTTGGAAGAGGACTCTCTTTCTGATCATCGTCTTATCGAATTCCGACTGGGAATTGACACAATATCAATACCTTCCGGTAGGAATCCTCGAAATGTGGACTGGGACAGGTATGGTGAGCTTGTAACAGAGCGATTACCAAACCTGAAAAAACTCAAATCAGCAGAAATGATTGAAGATGCTACTAAAAAATTAGAAGGTACTTCAATCAATTGCTTTGAGGAACTATGCCCACTCAGGCAAAGCAGACAGGGGAAAGCGGTTCCTTGGTGGAACCCTGAACTGTCGAAACTTCGTGTACGGTCCAGAAAACTTCTTGATAAGGCCTTAAAGACCCAAACAGAAGAGGACCGGGCTAATCATCGCCTTACACAGAGAGAATATAAGAAAAAAATACGGAAAGCCCAACTTGAATCCTATAGAACTAACTAACTAACTAACTCTGCACTAACGTCGAACAAATGAGGGAAACAGCGAGACTTTGTAAGGTCCTTCATTTAGACCGCTCAGTAAGGCTGGATTCCATTCGAAAACCTGATGGTTCATACACCATTTCCAAATCGGAAACGTTTAATGCTCTACTCGAAACCCATTTTCCGGGTAGTAGAAATCTCTCTGAAGTTGAGAGTGGCATGAACAATAACGGTAGCAACGGTGGAACCTCTAGGTACAGCTGGTATATTGTTAGTCGGATAGTGACAAAGCAATCCATAAGGTTTTCCTTGTCTACCTTTGAGAACTTTAAGTCCCCTGGACCTGACTGAATATATCCAGCAGTGCTTAAAAAGGAGGAGACAGGCTGATTGAGGCCCTGAAAAGGATCTTCACAGTCTGTCTTGCATTTGGTTTAATACCATCCCAATGGCGTAAGAGTAGTATTTATTCCTAAACCATGAAAAGACGACTATTCCCTAGCAAAAAGTTTTAGACCAATCAGTTTGACATCGTTCGTGTTGGAAAGTCTGGAACGAGTGGTGGAGAAACATATTCGAGTGGGGGTATTGCCGAGAAGTCCACTTAGTAGAAATCAACACACTTACCAGAGTGGAGAATCATGTGAATCAGCCTTACACGATCTTGTTAGTAATATTGAAGCCGGGCTGGAAGCTGACGAATACACAATGGGCGTACTCGTGGACATTGAGGGGCTTTTGATAATGCCACTTTCGGCTCAGAATGTTTTTCTGCCGAACGACACGGAGTTAATCAAACCATTGTAAAATGGATATATTCCATGCTCTATGAGAGACGGTTAACCGCTGGTGAGAGCAGTGACGAACAAATCTCAGTCAGGGCCAAGCAAGGATGTCCCCAAGAGGGTGTTCCTTCTCCGCTGCTGGGGTGCTTCGTCGTAGACTCTCTACTAGCGGAGATGCAGGAACTTGGTTTTCATGTCCAAGCATATGCGGACGATGTCTGTGCGCTAACATCGGATAAATCCTTAAGAAGGCTTTACACTAAAGTGCAGAGGAACTATACAGGCTACAAAGAAGTGTATGCTTATGCATCACGGGTGCCATGAGTGTAACCTCTGGTGATGCCCTAAATGCTATGCTTTATTTGCTCCCCCTGGATCTTAAGATACAACAGGAAGTGACAAAAGCAATGCGTAGACTCCATAAATATGGTTTCTGGCACGAAGGCAGAACTTCGGGACATAGAGAAGTCTTAAGGTTGCTTTCTGAGCAGTATCCTCTGTTTTTGGCATCTAAAGACGACCTGATACCCACAGTTTCATTTGGAAGGAAATTTGATATCAGATTTCCATTGCGTGAACAATGGAGCAATCCAAAATGCATGCAGGGAGGTTTGACGGATATTTTCTTTACCGATGGGTCCCAGCATGAAATAGGGTCTGGAGCCGGCTGGTACTTAAGCGATAGTAATAAGTATCACTATGCTATGGGGCAAATGGCAACTGTTTTCCTAACGGAAGTTTTTGCCATCCTGAAAGTAGCCGAATGGATAATCGAGAGGAGATGGGGCGGGAAATAGATTGGAGTTTTCAGTGACAGTCAGGCTGCACTGAAGGCCCTGGAGTACGCGAAGCAAACCTCAAAGATTGTTCAAGAATGTAAGAATAGGCTCAGTTCTGTAGCAAGACAAAACAGGTTTTTACTTATATGTGTTCCGGGACACTCCGGTGTTCAAGGAAACGAAATTGCCGACGAATTGGCCAACCGTGGGTCAGCGGTGCCCCCACAGAGGCCAGAGCCAATAATGGGAATCAGTTCCGCACTAATCAAGAATTGGATCAGCGATTATATATTGGCAATCTGCATAAAGAGCGATGGTCCGGTCTAGAACGCTGCAGAACCGAACAGAAAACTGTCAAACTTTCTACTAAAACTTGGAAGGAAAGACATTCGGTTGATGGTCGGCATCATTACAGGACACAACCCATGGGGTCATCATATGACCACCATTGGAATCATCGAGGACCCGGTATGCCTGCCTTTGCTAGAGCGCGACTACGAGTATTGGGTTCCGATGTCATGAGAATGAGTAATATTCGTTCTCTAAAACTGGAGGGTATTTACAGATTTGCCAAAGAATCTGGAAAATTCTCACAGGACTTTCTATCTCTTTCTCTGTCTCTATTCTTTCCTGTCTCTTTCTCTGATACTTTTCTCCTTCCCTCCTTGACTATCCACCCCCTTTCCAGAGCTTTAAATACAATGGGCTTTTTAGCCTGAGTGTTTTAGGAGCCACCAAATCTCCTCGTGCTCTTTGGCTCGACCTTTCCAAATTTCAACTTCAATGGTAGGTATAAAAAAATTATCATACATAAAATAAATATCAGACATATATATTTAAAAAATTTTTGTTTTTATTTTATTTATATTATTATAAAAAGAGAAACAATTATATTAAGTGCGCAACTAAGTTATCGCTGTTTTTTTGATGAAAATACAACTTTATTCTGAAAAAATGGTTACAAGTGAGTCATTGAAAGTTAAAATATTGAACATACTTTTCCTGCAGTATACACAAACGGCATTACCATTTTGTTCATCCAGCCAATGAAATAATTCCTTCCAATTTTCTCTGAAACGACGTTCATATGCTTTGGGCTTGTAAGATCTAAACGAGTGGTCAAATGCATATATTTGCAAATTAAATGAATGTACCTATGAATGCATGGATGTGTATATTTTACAATTACCTTTCGTTTTCTATGTGTTTTGTTTCTTTCCCTTTGGAATCCACCTTGTTTTCACTGTTACTAGTATTTTTTGCAAGCCGTTGTACAAATCTAAATAACATATATTTATTTTAATTGAGTATTTTATTATTTTCACTAAAGAAATACTTGTCCATTTTTATGCAAAATCAACGCGTCATGTCTTTGCAAATAGTAACAATAAATTACTAACAACACTTATTCAAATCCATATGTACATATACACATATTGCACATACGCTGAACAGTGTTGTCAAAACCAAATTGAGCCGAAAATAGAAAAGAAATCAGGGCTATATTTCTGTTTTGCCAAACAAAAATTTTAACATTTCTAAAATTTTAGAATTGAAAGAAAATCAATTTGTTTTAATTTTAATTGCCCCTATGCAAATTTAAAATTAATTCCGAGAAATAAGCAAAATGTATCAAAATCGGGCATTTCGTAATAAAAAAGTATCTATGTATCAAATCACTAAATTTAGAAAAAAGTGTATCAAGAATGATACAATTGTAGCAAAACGGCAACGTTGGTGCGTACATACTAATGTGTACATAAATATATGTATATATGTACATACGTTTACCTTACGCTTGCTCAGTGCTTAGGCAAAGACAAATCGACGCATTCGCATGTAAATACTTCGTGTCCATTTCTTTTTGTGTATCCGAGCAAACATCGCTTCTCGCCTCTAGAACTTCATACAATGGTTCGCCTTTCTTCTTTTTTTCCATAACCGACCGCATCAATATCGCCGTTTGCCAAAAATTGAGTGATTGTGATTATCTTATTACTTACTCAATGGTAGAACCTAAGTAAGTTTAGATAGTTTAGTTCAATTCTATTTTTGGCATTCACGACATAGATGACTAGATGGGAAACCCTTTTTCTCTCGTGAGAGCGCTGAAAAATGTGCATTTTTTATAACATTTGCCAATATTGCCACACCAGTAGAAACATGAATTGGGTATTTCTAAAAAAAAAATTGGGAATTTTTAGTTTCCACACCACCATTGAGGTTCGTATTTAGTGTGCGGTTGCCCACTCGTAAACACCTACATATAGTAAAAATAAGCACAATCCGTATGAAATATGTAAGTACATAAATAAGCAAAAAATTTAAAAATTTATATGTAAATGAAATTATTTAAAACTGAAATACAAAAGTAATTTAATAATAATAATGTAATGAAGACGAAAAACATAAGTTATAATTAAAAACATGACATATTGCGATTTTTTTATATAACACAGAAAGTGGGTAACAAAAAAACAAAAATTCTCAAACAACGAAAAGAATAAGTTAAGGCAGATTATCTTTAATTTTTGTAAAATATCCCAAACTAAAGTTCAATTCCCTTACCTACGCTTTTCAACCATAGAATATCTACGTATATACAAATTTACATAAACTAGCACACAGTTTTCAATATAATTACATTATGTACATAAGACTTATTAAAAGTAGAAGTCGATAAGGATATAACGAGCTTTGGATTCTACAAGCTCACTTCAATTCAAATTATTAAGAGAAATAATTATAAACATTTCCACACGTCATTTCTCCATTACGCAATTATTTTATTAAGTTTTCTTCAGTTATTTTTGGCGCGTTTCTTCTGGCAGCCTGAAATTTCGCCTATCAGCTGTTTAAAATCCCATAATGTGTGAGTGCTCCCAAGTTTTGAAACGTCCTCATGGGCGCTCTCCCTCTCAAAATGAGAGAGTTTCCCATCTTATTATCTATGATTCACGAAGCAAGTTGTCACATACAGGGTGGCTGATGAATTTTGCTACATTAAGAAAGTCAAATAACTTTTTTTTTAGTGTATGGAATTCATTTATTTTTTTTTTCAAGTTGAAGGTTATTAAATTTTATTAAATGTAGCTTAACTAGTTTTAAAAATAATTGAATTTAAATGCCCCCCATGCTCGTTGACACAAGTGCGGCATCTTAGTAAAAAGTTGTTCATTGCTGCTTTGAGAGTTGCAACAGGAATAGCCGCAATTGTTGCCCGAATGGATTGTTTTAGTTCATCCAAATTTGTTGGCTTTGTTTTATAAACTTCTTGTTTACATAAACCCCACAAGAAAAAGTCAGGTGCAGTAAGGTCAGGCGACCTGGGGGGCCAACGAAATTCGGAGTTTCTTGAAATCAGTTTATTGGGAAATTTTCGTCGCAACTCTGTCATAACAGTCTGGGCTATGTGAGACGTTGCCCCATCTTGTTGAACCCACACAGAGTTGAAAGGAATTCTCTTTCGGCGTAGTTCTGGATAGAAAAATTCTTTCAGCATTTTCAAATAACGGTCTCCAGTAACCGTAACGGTGTGACCATTTTCTTCAAAAAAATAAGTCCCGACAATACAGCGTGAAGAAACCGCACACCACACTGTCACGCGAAGAGGATGCAATTCCGTCTCGTGGAGTATCTGTGGGTTAGAAGTACTCCATATTCGACAATTTTGTTTGTTCACATTGCCGTTTAAATCGAAATGGGCCTCATCAGACATGAAAAGGCAGTTTAACATGTTTTGGTCTTCTTCCACCATTTGCAGGATCTTCTGGCAAAATTCCAAGCGAATCGGCAAGTCTGTTGCATTCAGTTTGTTAACCATTTGAATTTTGTAGAGAAATAAGTCTAAATCTTTGTGCATTATTGTTTGCAAAGACTGTCGGCTGACACCAAGTTGAGCAGATAAGCTTCTTGTTGAAACCCTTGGATTGCTTTGTATAGCTGCAGCTACAGCAGCGATCGTTTCCTCCGTCCGAACTGGTGGGTTTCGATGATAAGGCCTTCTTGCGACTGTTCCTTGCTCAGCAAAATTATTCACCAGTCTCATTATGGTCCATCTGCTCGGGGGATCGCCGCCAAACATCCGCCTGTACTCTCTCTGTACCAAAGCTACGGACTCCAGTGCGTGATAGCGGCGGACTATCCAAATTCTTGTTTGCGTGTCCCAGTTATCCATTTTAATAAATTTTAAAGATCAATCTGCAAATTAAAACAAAAATGGACAGATAACTTAAAAAGAAAAAAAGTTATTAAATTATTTCTTGGTAGCGGCTTTCATCAGCCACCCTGTAGTAATAAAACAAAAATAAAGCCAAGGCGAACACAATTAACTTACATATGTACATATAATATATGTTATATATTATAAGTTCATATACATATATGTACGTACATATGCAGTCTTGTTGTGTGTAAAAACAGGTAATAGGATGTCCTTATGTATGCCCGATTGTATTGTTTTCCAATGAATTAAGCTTCGACATTTTTAGCTCCTTCTAAAGACTCAGTTGAAGTTGGCCTTGTCGATTAAGAATTTAGATGCCGATTTGATATAAGATTGGTGGGAGAAAGAGATGTAACGATTAGAAAATGATCGCTGTTTTGAAGGTCATCAGTAATGCAAGAAGAGAGTTTTGGAGAGAAGTTTTGCTGGGGTGGAATAAAACAATTAATAACAGTAATTTTGAAGCCAATGTCGATTTCAATAGTCAAACAAGAAATATTTGATGTTATGTGAATGTGCTTGTGGTTTAAGATTTTCTTTATATATAAAGCTATACCTTGTTTACATGAAATGTTACAGCTGCTGTTGTAAAAATAACTTGTATATTTAATGGGTGGGTGAGCTTTTATTTAACAGCTATTAAATAATCCAATTAAATTTCTCTGGAGAATTCGCAATGTATGTTCCATGAGGTGATCTTCCCCTTCCAATGTAAGAGGTGGCTGACATTTGACTTGTGATGCATGGCTGTTATTTTTTCCGTGTTTATGATATTGTGTTGTTCATTGCTAATTGAGTTGTGTGTATGTGTACAGCGCTTTCGACAACTGCCATGGTATGGGGCGCTGCCATAGTTGACCGGATGTTTCTCCTTTATCCTCTTTGGTCAGCGCGTATGGCGACATGCGACATAAGGGGATAAGGCCGATAATTCTCCTTTTCCCAGTAGTGAAGCCCAGTGGCTTCAGGTGTCAAGCCCTCCTACTTCCACTCTTCATGAAACATCTGGCCCAGCCCCACAACAGCATGATTTTCGACAAGTGCACAGCACCTCCACAGCATTCACCGTCATAAATGCCCTGCTAAAACGCGGGCTTTACCAAAACCGCCCCTCCGAGAGGACTGCCCTAGTAGCGTTGGACTTGAAGAAGGTTTTCGATACTGTCAGCTATTCTACGCTACTAGATGATATTTTTCAGTCGACACTCCCGTCAGGACTGAAGAGGTGGTCCGCCAACTATCTGAGCGGTCCTCACTCGTCAGTAATTTTTCGAGACCAAACTTCCAAACAGAGGAAGATCAAGCTGTTCAACTTCTACCCACCGAAGACATTTACTGGACCAGACAGTGTTTAGACAGAAAATAAATGGGAATAACCGGGAGACCGTCACCTTCTTCCTAAGTTCCCGACCACCGAATGCCATAATCGGAGTCCAACCACCACCTACAACAGATGAAGATTACGTCCTGGATATTGTAGCAGGTTAAACTCCTACTTATCCAGAATTGAGCCCGACATGTCGAAACAGCATGTTTCCTGGGCCTAATTTTAGATAAGCTAGACGAAGATGATACACTACGCTGGCAGGGCTTGTATTACTGCTCCAACATGCGTAGCTCCCTTGGCGAGGCAGGTGACCATACGAGCCAGATGTAATGAACAAAAAAAAAAAATATATATATATATATATATATATATAATTGGCGCGTACACCCTTTCTTGGGTGCTTGGCCGAGCTCCTCCTACAATTTGAAAGTGGAGGGACCTACAGTTTTAAGCCGACTCTGAACGGCAGACATTTTTTATGAAGAGCTTTTTCATGGTAGAAATACACTCGGAGGTTTGCCATTGCCTGCCGAGGAACGATCGCTATTAGAATTTTTTTTTTTCTTAATTTTCGAGATTCGAACCTACCTTCTCTCTATGAATTCCGAATAGTAGTCACGCACCAACCCATTTGGCTACGGCGGCCGCCGAAAGAAACAAAAATTCGGATGACGGAAAAAAATCAACAAAACAAATGACAGGAAAACATACGGACGCATTGACAGCACGGACTGATATACAAACGAACACGCGTACAAAACGGCAATACAAGCAAAGAGACAGACAGGAAAAAGGGACAGTCGTACTTAACAAACAGCTGGATAAATGGACAAGACGTACGAACAAGGAAGTACTGAGGGTGACTGGGTCCCCATAAGGTCTCTTGACATCTAGCCAAGAAACAGTTGGGAGTAAAGCTGTGGACTACAGCACGCCTACAACTATAAATAAACCAACAACACCCGCTAAAGCCATGGGGCGAAAGCGTGGTAGCAAAGGTCCCTCGGGGTATAAATTCAACCAGAGGTCTCTCGCTATCCTTAGCAGAATTCGAAAAAAGCGAGACCGAAGGTAAAGTTCATCCAAAAGATGAGACCGATAAGGCCAGATGTCAAAACGAAATTGCTCGCACGACGAAACTGGGAATGTAACGAAAGAGCAAAAGATCATGGATCAGGGTACAGTTGCCTACAAACCGTTCAAGCAATTTATTGAGGTGGCACAGAACCATCTTCCAATAGCATTGGTAGATGAAACCTCCCACCGCGGAAAACCAGTGCTTGACAAGGGATTGAGGCACACCTGTCTCGCATAGTCGTTGACCATGTCATGGCGAACCCAGAGGGTCAAACACCAGGTTTCAACGGCGGAGGTAGTTAGTTAGTTATATAAAGGGTGGTTAAGTTTCAAGGGCCGGTGTTGATTTTGAATAAAACACAAGTTTTTTAGGAAATTATTGCAATTTTTCTTTATTATGATAATATTGGTATAGTTCAATTACGAATGGAGCAAAATATCGGCCAACTAACCGCCGCGGCCTTGTCGGAATACCTCCATCCGAAGGTCCAAATGTTCAATGACGCTGAGGCATAATTGAGGTTCTATGCCGTTAATGTGCCGAATTATCTCATCTTTTAGCCCTTGAATTGTTGCTGGCTTATCGACGTACACCTTTTCTTTCAAACAACCCCAAAGAAAAAAGTCCAACGGTGTCAAATCACATGATCTTGGGGGCCAATTGACATCGCCGCGACGTGAGATTATTCGGCCATCAAAATTTTCGCGCGAAAGAGCCATTGTTTCCTTAGCTGTGTGATAAAGGGTTTTTCAATTGGCGCGGGTTGATTTTGGCGCCCTGTGGCAGCTATTTTGTTTTGGTGACATCTGTCAAATCTTTTGTTTATTATTCAGTTGCTTATGCCAAATCATCATGGCAAGTTACACGATTGAACAGCACGTTCAAATGATAAAACTTTATTATCAAAATGAGTCTTGATTAACGCAAACGTTGCGCGCATTGCGCCCATTTTTCGGTAGACGTTGTGGCCCTTCCAATTTCTTATGGCCCATATTGAACCATATGGACCTAGAAGACATGTGGTTCCAGCAGGACGGCGCTACGTGCCACACAGCAAACGCCATTTTATTCCATTTCAACATCTACCCGCCCTTATTGAAAAACCCTTTAGGTGCATTGTTTTTTCGGCAATCACTCTTGGATTATCATTCGCCCAAATGCGGCAATTCTGCTTATTGACGAATCCACTGAGGTGAAAATGTGCCTCATCACTGAAGATGAAAACGAAGTGCGCGATATACATTTTGATTTGAACGCCCGTTTTCATAACAAGCCTGAATAACTTTAACGCGTTGCTCGATTGTGTATCTTTCCACGGTTCAAATTGAATCAGTCTGAAATTAAAAAATTTCAAATGAAATACAAAAAAAAAATTAACATTTCGGTGTGGTTCACACTCAACATGGGCACTTTGAACTTAACCACCCTTTATATGTAAAAATATATATAATTGGCACGTACAGCCTTTTTGGGTGCTAGGCCGAGCTCCTCCTCCTACTTTTTGCGTGCGTCTTGATGTTGTTCCACAAATAGAGGGACCTACAGTTTCAAGCCGACTGCGAACGGCATATATTTTTCATAAGGAGCTTTATTTTTTTTAGTTAGTTAGTTACTGTGTCATTAAATGCGATGACTAGTTCTCGCTGCATTTTCTAAAACACGTCGTTGAACGGCCAGAACAGCTAGGACGGCTTGAAACTTAAGCTAATTCTGGCTAGCGAGATTCCACGAAGGCCGGGGGCTCGCATGTGGATACCAAACATGGAGTTTGAAGCCAATCCTTTAATCCCCTACTCTCAGGCTCATAATCGCTCGGTGCCGATGACCGACTGATCGATCATGAAAGCGGAGGCTCCGCAGAATCAGAGCATGTCTTTGCTCCTTCTAATTTCAGAAGAGAGTCTGGAACCACTAGAGGAAGTGGAATACAAACTTCGGTTCGGCATTCGGAAGGCCCAGCTGAAGATATTCCGTACTGCGAATCCGGAAGAAGAGCAGGATGAGGTCGATGGAGCCAACGAACTGAACGAAAGGAAACCAGTAAATATGGGTGTAAAGGATGTCTAAGTTAATCTGCAGCACTCACAGACTGCAACAGACAACCTAACCGTTTTCCTGGCGCTTAATAGACCAGCACCACCTGAGGAGACCCGTAGGCTTGTGCATGAAATTTCCAACAATACCCTGCTTTCCGGAAGCGACGCCAGTGCGAGGCACGCCTTATGGGGAAGCTCCGAAACAAACGACAGAGGTGAGTCTCTTTATGATTTCATAATTGATAAAAACTTTCTGGTATGTAACAGGGGTAACACTCCTTGACAGTTGGAGGGTCTCCAATAAAAGGTCTTTTTCGGATCACAGCTGGATCATCTACGTTCTGGATCTTAATGTTGATCCACCCTTACTGTATCGAAATCCATTCAGAAACAACTGGAAAAGGTTCAAAAATGTAGTAAATAAGAGGATAGAAGAGATTACCATCCACCAAATCAATCTCTTTGAGAACCTTGAGAGTAGGGTTATAACACTGGAGAAGGCATTAAGTAGGGCCTACAAAACGTCATATCCCCATAAAATTTAACAAAAAAATAGTGGAGTAGTGAGCTCTTAAAATTAAGGGAAAAACTAGTATTGATCAACGTTTAACCTCAGCTACTCGATAGGTAATTGGGAATTGTACAGAGGAAGTCGGAGGCAATACAAGAAAGCAATAACGGCCGCCAAGAAAGAAAGCTCGAAGGAAATTTGTTCGTCGACCGAATCCACCAGGGATTCTGCTAGGCTTAGCCGTGTTCTTTCCAAAGATCATACAATAGCTGCTTGGGTCATGAAACCTGATGGTACTTGGACTGCTACGACAGAAGAATCGCTAGTACTTCTGCTAAACACGCATTATCCGGGATGCAGCGCCCACGAAAGTACGAGGGGAAATATCAGGCGGAGCCAATATAACCCACAGCATTTTACAAATGAAGCAATTACCACGGAAAAGTTCCATGGGCAATTAAATCTTTTTCGCCTTTTAAATCTCCGGGGCCAGATGGAATTATTCCCAAGATGTTCTAGGAAACCTTGGACCGTATCCTACCATGACTAGATGGAATTTCTAAAGCGTGTTTAAACTTAGGTCATATTCCAGATAGTTGGAAACTAGTCAAGGTTGTCTTCATGCCAAAAACAGATAGGAGGGGACAAGAATCAGCAAAAGACTTCAGGCCAATCAGTCTTTCGTCTTTCCTGTTAAAAACCTTTGAAAGACTTTTGTATATACACCTCAGAAGCTCCTTAGAGAGCTCTGGTATATCAACTGAAGAACATGCGTACCCTAAAGGCAAATCTACGGAGACAGCGTTCACGAGGTAATCCGAATAATAAATGGATCTCTAGAGAACAAACATTATACGGTGGCGGCATTCAACGGACGTTGATAGACTTAGAGGTGGACAATTGCATTAGTAATTGGGTCATCTCTATGCTAGAAACCCGGATCATCAAAGCTAATATGGGTAATATCAATATAACCAAGAAGATCCACAAGGGCACCCCACATGGGGGAGTATTATTTTTACTTCTTTGGGTATATGTCATTAGCAAAATCTTAATAAAACTGAATAGCGTCAGGACTGTGTCCTAATACGATCAGTGGGATTATCCAAAATGCATTGGGCGAGCCTAATCCTTGGGCCAGAAGCTGTGGAATAAGTTTAAACCCGCGTAAAGAACTTATGCTTTTGACCACCAGATATAAGGTACAAACCTTTACCCTACCAAATATAAATGGACAAATCCTCTCAGCTTTACCAAGTGCAAAGTACTTGGACTCAAAACTTAGCTGAAAATTAAACGTCGAAGAACAGGTAAAGAAAACATAATTGCTTTATATGCCTGTAAACGTATGCTTGAAATAAGATGAGGTCTTCAACCTAAGCATACATTATGGTTGTACAAGGCGGTTATACGATAAATTTTATCGTATGGTTCAGTAGTCTGGAGGAAAGTTCTAGGTAGAGATTACAACACTTAATTACATAGCAGTGTACAAAGTCCAGCCTGTGCAATAACAGTCAGTGCAATCTGATCATATCCTAGGGACAATATAATACATATTGAGAAGACGGCAACCATGAGTGCATTTAGGTTAAATGAAGCGGGTCGCTGGAGAGAAAAAACTTATGGTCATGCTAGTCTATTATTGCGACGAATCCCGATGGTAACTTTCATTAGGTATTTTGCCCCACTCTTTCCTTCTAAGGAAGAATGGAATAAGGGATTCTCTCTAAACAACTTCGATACCACAGTCTATACAGATGACAGTAATATGGATTGTGGTGTTGGAGCTGGTATTTATTCTCATAGACATAAAATTGAAAAATCAGTGTGTCTCCCTAATACAAGCAGTGTCTTCCAGATGGAAGTACTTGCATTGGGGAAGCTTATAGACTACTAATCGCAGATTTCTCTTTAAGGGCAATATCGCTATTCTTTCGGATAGCCAACAACCTCTATGGTGGTGGAACAAAGTAGGAATAGCCTTTCCACCTTGAGTGAAAACCGTTGCGCTACCTTAATCTAGGTGCCCGGACATCGGAATATAGGTAAAAAAAGCAGATGAACAGGCAAAAGGGGGATTTGCTATGAATAACGCTCATGCAGAACCGGTATTCGCACCATTAGGTGCAGTCAAGAGTACAATTTCCCAAAAATACCTCCGAATCGTGGATTGCAGATGGAGAGACCAGACGAAAATAGCAGAACGTTATGGCCCACCTATAACCCGAAACAATCGTCGACATTGTTAAACATGATACGACGGGACGCCTGGAGACTAACGGCAGTCATAACTGGCTTTTTTTAGAAAGTCCTCTGTAGATGCTAATTGTTCGTAAAAGGTTTTTTGGTTGCTTATTAAAAGCTCGTTAACAGACCTCCGTTGGTTGAATTCTCTATAACGTCTGGCCGCTTTATTATATTTTTGTTGTAAAACGTTTATGTGTTTACAGGGTCCTGCACGCGAGGTGTAATCAATTAAAATGGCCATCAATTTAGTTTGGACAATTTCTTTTATTCAATTCAAATTAAAAGATGTGTGAAAGTAATACACAATTTAGAATCAATTTACCTTTGCTCGATATGACCACCTTTTACCTTGACTATGGTCTTGAGACGGTCCAGAAATGAATCGCAAGCTGCCTGAATGTGGCGTGCAGGTATTTTGGCCCACTCGCCAGCAATGGCTTTTTTCAGCGCCTCGAGGCTGGTGAATCTTTTAGTTCGGACCTTGCTCTCCAAAATGGCCCAAAGAAAATAATCTATCGGATACGCGTCCGGTGGATTTGAAAGTCATTGTATAGACGTTATGAAGTTCAGAACGTTGTTTTTTAGCCATTCTCTGTTCTCTCGAGCTTTGTGAGACGGTGCCGAGTCCTGTTGAATTGTCCATGGTCTGCCACCGAGATGTTTGTCTGCCCACGGCTTCAATGCACTCTCCTGAATACTTTCCCGATAATATTTCGCATCTACCTTGAGGCCAGGGTCGATGAAAACGATTGGAGAGCGCCCATCTGCGGTTACAGCGGCCCAAACCATTACCTGTGGCGGGCGCTACTTCCTGGTGGCCAATCGGTGACTCAAATTCTCATATGAACGCTTGGTCATATAAATAAAGGGTGTTTTTTTAGAGGTTAGGTTTTCAAGTTGGCACTACTTTTTTCGTAGATGGTCTTTTTGACAGCTGTCACTTGATTTATGCTCAGTTTGGTTTGCCATTCCATAATGAATAGACTTACACCTGAACAACGTTTGCAAATCGTGCAAATTTATTACGAAAATAATGGTTCGGTTCGCGCGGTTCGAAAATAATGGTTTTTGTTCAGCGATGAAGCTCGCTTTTGGTTGAATGGGTATGTCAATAAGCAAAATTGTCGCATTTGGAGTGAACATAATCCACAAGACATTGCTGAGACGCCGTTACATCCTCAAAATGTCACTGTTTGGTGTGCTCTATGGGCAGAGGGAATCATTGGTCCATATTTCTTTAAAAATGAAGCCGGCCATAATGTGACAGTCAATGGAGAGCGCTATAAAAACATGATTAATGACTTTTTCGTGCCTGAATTGGACAATGTTGATGTGGACGACCTTTGGTTCCAATAAGACGGCGCTACATGCCATACAGCCAACGCAACAATCGATTTATTGAAGGAAACTTTTGGTGAGCGCATTATCTCGCGCCGTGGACCTGTGGCGTGGCCTCCAAGATCGTGCGATATAACACCGCTGGATTATTTCTTGTGGGGCTATATGAAGTCGCTTGTCTACGCAGATAAGCCCGAGACGATTGACGTCTTGGAAGAGAATATTCGGCGCGTTATTGCTGACATACGGCCCCAATTGCTGCAAAAAGTGGTCGAAAATTGGGCCTCTCGGCTGGAATTTATTCGAGCCAGCCGCGGCGGCCACTTGCCCGAAATCATTTTTAAAACATAATGACAAACCCTTATCTTTATAATAAAGCTAAATTCTTGGCCCTAACATTAGATTATATACGTTTTATTTCATCTTGAAAACCTAACCTCTAAAAAACACCCTTTACAATGCTCGGTAATTGGCTAAGCGAAGCAACTTCTTCGCTCTCTCAAGTCTGACTTGTTGCGGGTTTTGGTGTGAGACCATGAACTTTTTGCATGCTTGACTTTGAGATCATTTTTCAGTAAGCGGTGTATGCTACGGTCAGATATTTTCAGTTCTTTCGCCATTTGATTGGGGGCTTCGCTCAAGTCGCTTCTTCACTTGTTGAACTATTTCACGTGACGCTGCAGTCTTTTGGTGACCATCGCCATGACGTTTCGCGATGATACCAGTATTATTGTAACGAATAATGGTGCGATAAACAAAATTTTTATTTACTGTAAGGTGCTCGAGCTCACGAGCAATAGCTGGTTGTGATTTTCCAGCCAAGTATAATGCAAGCACACTATTAAAGAAAATAGTCGAAATGTGATCAGGGACGATTTAATAGTTAATCGGAAACTTTCTCCAAAAAATTTAAGTGAAATAGTGAAAGGCAGCAATTATAAGAGGACACATGAGAAATGCAGTGAAGGGGCGAAGCCAAAAAAAAAATACACGGGTTTTGAAAGAAAAGAATACTTTATCACGTCGGCGACGGAAAAGCTCGTATGAAAGACGTTCAAATTGATTAAATAAATGTGTGCTGAAAGCAAAAACTCGAGGTTTCTAAGTCAGACAACAGGCAAAAGCTCTTCAGGACTTGAAGGCAAAGTTATGTTAGACAGTGATCATGTACAGAATGACGATGAATATCTTACAATATTACTGCTAATCACTCAAAGCCAATACCGATACAATTGATAATTATATTCATAACAATGGGATTGATATTCGATATTTTAGTGAAATCTTTTCTTATGAGGGGCATATGTGGTTCAGTCCTTGAACTGACCCTGGCCTGTGTCGAAAACAAGTTGTCGTGGAAGGTGTTGCCGATGAAAGCGCATCTCCCTGGTTTACACCTAAGATCGTTTCAAAACAGTCGGATTCTCACTTTTGCCCATGTGTGTGCTAAGGTTCTGCCAAACAGCCGTACTAGTTTACAAGCTACGCCCAACATCTTTAAATGATGTTCAATATGATTTAGTTTGTCAAGCGCTTGTTTGAAGTCTATAAAAAGCCAACATAACATAATTTTGTATTCGTGACATTTTTCAAATATCTGGGTCAGCGAAAAACATTGGTAAATTTTTGATCGTTCTGCCCTGAAGCCGCATTGATAGTCTCCGATAATTTTTTCAGCATATTCATTTAGCTTATTGTAGAGAATAATAGCAAATTTTTTGTAGCAAGTATTCAGCAAGGAGACGCATTTATAGTTTCCACACTAAAATACTAAAATATTGAAGAACCAATTTACCTACGGCAAGAACAATAACAACAAGCTATCGAAGCAAACCGTCATTACAACAATAATAACAGCGATTTCATTCGCTGCTGCATTTGCTATCAAATAATATCAAATAAAATAAGCTTGACTTTAGGTTTAGAATTTAGTAGTTGCCCATATTCGACGGACCCATCTGGCAACCCTGTATCTTTTGACAGAGACGTCAGATCGGTTAATGATATACCGCGTTGGAAGCGTCAGTCCAAGCAAATTTTTACCATGGAACACTACACGCCACGCGAGCGCTGCCAAATTGTTGAAATTTACATTCAACAAAAGAAGTCAATTGCGAAAATTCAACGTGCGTATAAAAATTAAATAATGTGAAAAGTGCGCCTTCTAAGAACACCATTAAACGTTTGTACGAAAGGTTTTTTACTGGTGATGCTCTTTTTAATCCAAAGAGGCGAAATCAAAGCCAACCAAGGCGATCGGATGAGAATATTGCTCTAGTACGGGCCAGTGTTGAGACGTCGCCAAGGGCATCCCAAAATCGCCGTTCTCAGCAGTTGGGCACTGCTCGGACCACTTTACAACGAATTATCCGCATAGATTTGCATTTATTCCCGCATAAGATTCAATTGACACTAAGATTGTTGCCTGCGGACAAGCCTCGTCGATTGGAATGGGCCCAAAGAGTCATCGAAATGGCTGAAGTGACGAGCAATTTTGGAACAAAATCATCATGTCGGATGAGGCTCATTTATTATTAAATGGGACGGTAAACAAGCAAAATTGCCGTATTTACACCGCTGAAAATCCTCACGAAATTCAAGAGGTGCCTCTTTACGACGAAAAAGTCACTTTTTGGTGCGGCGTTAGTGCGAAAACGATTATTGGGCCGTTTTTCTTCGAAAAGGAAGATGGACAAGCTGTTACCGTCAATCAGGAGCGTTATCGCGATATGATAACCACTTTTGTGATGCCAATTATTCGTCGAAAGCGTATGTGGCAGTTCTGGTTTCAACAAGACGGCGCTCCACCACACACAGCATGCACCGCAATCGATTTTTTGAAGAAATTGTTTCCTCGTCGTTTGATGTCGAAAAATGGCGATTTTGACTGACCACCACGTTCGCCCGATTTAACGCCACCTGACTTCTTTTTGCGGAGATATTTAAAATCAAAGGTTTATATTAATAAGCCAAAGACCAAGAACAACATCCGTGAGGAAATAACCGCTATTCCAGCCGAAATGTTAGCTTAAACTATGGAAAATGCTGCAAAACGGGCACAATGCGCCGTACAGGCTCAAGGCGGCCATTTGAGAGATATCATATTCAAAAAGTGATGTCAACAAATCTCATTGAACCAAGTAAAATGATTATTATCGTCAACATCAAAAAAATTGTGTTTTTCTTTGATTTAAAAAAAAAAGATACGGGTCCGTCGAATATGGGCAATCCAGTATTTTGCCAAGCTCTAATGATGTACATGCATCTAATCAACGGCCTGTGAAACTGTTTGAATAAAAATTAGAAAATTGTAACTGTGAAACTGTTTGAATAAAAATTGTCAAAATGTAACTGTGAAACTATTTGAACAAAAATTATAAAATCGACACTGTGAAACTATTGCCAAATAAAGATTTGTTGAATGAAACCCCAAAATCGTGATCATCCAATCGCCTTTCCCCCGAACTAATATCTTGTATACATTTGTGGAGTTCATTTCCGCCATATTTTTTTATTGTTGAACACTTCATTGAAGTGATCTTTCCATACGTTCATAATACCATTAGTATCGTTTATTACATTACCGTACTTGTCTTTCCAAATGTTAGTTCTAGGTTGGAAACCCTTAGTATGTTTCCTTACTCTTCGGTACATGTCTCTTATCTTATTTGCTTCAAAATCCTTCTCAATCTGTTTTACTTCCAATTTAAGGTGTTTCTTTTTTTACCTATTATTTTTTTTTTTTTTTTTTGGTTTTTCTATGTCTTGTAGGTCGGCTCATATAAACTTTAAGTTTTCGTTTCGTTTTTACCTTCAGTGATATTTCATTCTGTGTGGCTGTTCAAGATTCTTTCGGTGATAATTTCTTGGTATTCTTGCCGTTTGTTCTCATTTGAAATTTTATGTTCAATATTACAGCACTTCATTCGCGTTCGATCGTTTTTGTTTACCATCGCGATGCACTGACGCATCTTTGCTATGCCTATTGAGGTCGGAATCACAGTTCGCACCAGGGTATGTCCTTACGTCTAAAACGGATGTCATGTGACGCTTGTCTATAAGTATATGGTCAATTTGATTAGCTTTAGATTATAGATTAAAAAGTCTTAAGCGCTTTTAAGATAGTAAATTTATTATTTTTTGGGAGTGCGCGAACCAGCAATTGTCTGGTAACTACTTTCGTTTTAATAAGAAGACGTAGCGAGTTCGGGGTTACTAACAAGTGCCTATTCTATTTTCTTCTTCATCTTTATACAGAATTTCTTAGCCTAAACTTAACTTACGAACTATATATATTGTACTTATTTATGTACTTATGTATACATATATGGTGTTATTATATCTACAGTAAATTAAAGAGCAAACTTAAAATTTAAGGTTACAGTTAAATAAAACAAAATTGTAAAAATTCATTTTCAATAATATACTTATTCTGGTGAAAAATTAAGTTAAACTGATAACACAGGCCTGCGAAATTTAACTTTTTTCAGTTTCTAGAATGGCTGTACTTGTTTCTTGTAGTTTTTTATGCGCTGAAAACGAATCTGACCTTCAAAATGCTCCATCACGTCAGGATTTTTGGTAAATGAAGCCTAAAAGGTCAAAAAATGGCCATTTTAGCCATTTTTGATAATTTTTTTTGGGATAGAAATTTTTTTTTTTCAATTTTCGACGAAACAGTTTAACAGTTTCAGTTACGCCAATAGACGTTATACCCAACGTATACGTAACTAAAACTGTTAATTTCAAAATATCATAACTTTTTTTTAAAAAATTGTACAATAATTTTAAAAAATGGGTTTTAAAGCTAAAGAGTTGTACTATGCGATCTTTTCGTCGAAACTTGAAAAAAAAAAACTTTCTATCCCAAAAAAAGTTATCAAAAATGGCTAAAATGGCCATTTTTTGACCTTTTAGGCTTCATTTATCAAAAATCCTGACGTGATGGAGCATTTTGAAGGTCAGATACGTTTTCAACGCATAAAAAACTACAAGAAACAAGTACATCCATTCTAGAAACTCACCCTCGCAGGACTGTGTAATTAATTACTAAAAACAAACTAAAGTAAACGCCATTTGGCGTAACACTGGCCACGTTGACAGGATCACGATCCTTCAATTTCTCTTGGTAACACGGCGAGCTTGTGAACGGGGCGCTTAATTACCCCCGCTTTGGTTGCCACGTCTGCTACGCGGACCTTACCGTCTTGGCCTGGCATGATTGAAACGACGCCGCCAAATACCCATTGCTGCACCCAGGAGGACAGGACCAGGACGAGGTCGTTGAGCTCAAGGTTGCGCTTCGGAAGCAATCACTTGTTCCTCTGTTGAAGACCCAACAGGTAGTTCTCGGACCACAGTCGCCAAAACTGTTGCTTGAGACAGCAAACAAGTTGCCATCTGTCGCAGCAACACATTGGGTCTATCGAAACTTGTGCTGGTGGCAGCACTCGAAGGGGCACCCAATTAATAGGTGCGCTGGTGTTAGAACTTCTCCATCGTTGGGGTTCTGACTCAGTGGTACCAGGGGTTGCGAGTTGAGTATCGCTTCGACCTCGATGAGCAGCGTCTGAAGTTATTCGGCGGTGAGCAGTGCGTTGCCGATTGCGCGCACGAAAAAATGTTTGGCGGACTTCAATGCCGCCTCCCATAACTCTCCGATCTAACAAATCAAAATTTCGTAGTTCACAGGTTCTGGGCGATGGAAGAAATACCTTTAGAGGCTAGTTCCACAATGAACAAATAGAGTCTGAAAATTTTTTCATACTCATACTACTCAAGATTTGTCGTTAGGAAGGCTTCAAGTAAGATTGCCTTTGAGAAATTACCGTTAGTTACTCGGTTATTCCTATGAAATCTCAGCTCGGTGGTTTCAGGCCCTGGAGAGAAAGACCTTGAAAGACCCAGAACTTTGTCAAATGTATCTGGACTTCATGAATGGTTCAAAGTCCATGAAAAGAGATTTTTATATCGACGACCTGTTTACAGGATCTGAAAATTTCGAATCTCTTCTTCTTCTTCTTAATTGGCGCTATAACCGCTTACGCGATTTTGGCCGAGTTTAACAAAGCGCGCCAGTCGTTTCTTTCTCGTGCTAACCGGCGCCAGTTCGACACACCAAGTGAAGCCAAGTCCTTCTCCACCTGATCTTTCCAACGCAGAGGAGGCCGCCCTCTTCCTCTGCTACCACCAGCTGGTACCGCATCGAATACTTTCAAAGCCGGAGCGTTTGTATCCATTCGGACGACATGACCCAGCCAACGTAGCCGCTGGATCTTTATTCGCTGCACTATGTCTATGTCGTCGTAAAGCTCATACAGCTCATCGTTCCATCGTCTGCGATATTCGCCGTTGCCAACGTGCAAAGGTCCAAAAATCTTACGCAGAATCTTTCTCTCGAACACTCCAAGCGTCGCTTCATCGGATGTTGTCATTGTCCAAGCTTCTGCGCCATACGTTAGGACGGGCATGATGAGAGTCTTGTAGAGTGTTAGTTTTGTTCGACGAGAGAGGACTTTACTGCTCAGTTGCCTACTTAGTCCAAAGTAGCACTTGTTGGCAAGAGAGATTCTACGTTGGATTTCAAGGCTGACATTGTTATCGGTGTTAATGCTGGTTCCTAAATAGACGAAGTCTTTTACAACCTCGAAATTATAACTGTCTACAGTGACGTGGGTGCCGATACGCGAGTGCGCCGACTGTTTGTTTGAAGACAGGAGGTACTTCGTTTTGTCCTCGTTCACCACCAAACCCATTCGCTTTGCCTCTTTATCCAGTTTGGAGAAGGCAGAACTAACAGCGCGGTTGTTAAGGCCGATGATGTCAATATCATCGGCATACGCCAGCAATTGCACGCTCTTATAAAAAATTGTGCCTGAGCGATTAAGTTCTGCGGCTCGTACGATGCTCTCCAACATCAGGTTAAAGAAGTCACACGACAGCGAGTCACCCTGTCTGAAACCTCGTTTGGTATCAAACGGCTCGGAGAGGTCCTTCCCAATTCTGACGGCGCTGCTGGTGTTGAGCAACGTCATCCTACATAGCCGTATTAGTTTTGCGGGGATACCAAATTCAGACATCGCGGCATACAGGTAACTCCTCTTCGTACTGTCGAATGCAGCTTTGAAATCGACGAAAAGATGGTGTGTGTCGATTCTCCTTTCATGGGTCTTTTCCAAGATTTGGCGTATTGTGAATATTTGGTCGATGGTAGACTTTCCAGGTCTGAAGCCACACTGATAAGGTCCAATCAGTTGGTTGACGGTGGGCTTCAGCCTTTCACACAATACGCTCGCTAGAACCTTATAGGCGATATTTAGAAGACTAATCCCGCGGTAATTGGCACAAATTGCAGGATCGCCCTTCTTATGGATTGGGCAGAGCACACTTAAATTCCAATCGGCAGGCATGCTTTCATCCGACCATATTTTGCATAGGAGCTGATGCATGCACCTTACCAGCTCCTCGCCGCCATGTTTGAATAGCTCAGCCGGCAGTCCGTCGGCGCCCGCGGCTTTGTTGTTCTTTAGCCGCATTATCGCTATTCTCACCTCGTCATGATCGGGTAGCGGAACGACAATTCCGTCGTCAACGATTGGGCTATCGGGATCTTCACTTTCTCGGTGACATGCGCAGCTGTCACTGTTCGAATCTCTAGATCTTATTAAAAATGAGATATCTTTACTAAACTCAGAAGGATTCAAATTATATTAAGTTTCCAAGCCGCCCATCATCTTTCGATTGTGAGAGCTCTGAGAAGGCCTTAAACTTCTATGACACAGACTCAACAAAAACACTTGGAATCCATTGGTTGCCCAAGGAAGATTTGTTTCGGTTTGTCCTAGATGACAACTTTATCAGTTTACTAAGCAAAACATATTGTGAGTTTCGGCTCGAATTTTCGATCCTCTTGGCTTACTTTCCCCACTAAAATCTTATTGCAAGAGCTTTGGCTTCAAAAACCAGTTCGGGAAGAGTCGATTTCATTGCGCCTCGACACCAGCTGGGAAAATTTCAAAGCCAATCTACTGCAGCTATCATCAATAGGCATTCCTCCGTTTCTACACACCGAGTCGAGTGCTAGCTGCCAAATTCATGGCTTCGCCGACCCCTCAATACGAGCGTATGGCTGCTGCGTATACATACGTAATCAATCGGCAGGTGGAACGAAATGTACTTTGCTTACTGCAAAATCAAGAGTGCTTCCCCTGAAGACTAAATCTTTTCCGCGTCTAGAGCTCTCGACAGCCCATCTGTTGGCCAAATTATGGTCGCGAATAGCGGCAGCTGTTGATCCGGCCAATTGAAAATATAAACCTCTGGACAGACTCCGAAATGGTGCTACATTGGATTAAATGCATCCAACCGTACTTAAGGCGTTTGTTGTAAACAGAGTGGCCGAAATCCAATAGTTGACGGATAAAGCTACTTGTGCCAACTAAGCGAAATTCCGCGGATCAAGTATCTCGGGGTTGTAACGTGGACGAATTGAATAACTCTATCAGGTTTAGCGGTCCACAGATTCTACTAAGCCCTGCGTCATGGCCGACAAATACCCACTTTCAGTTCTCTCCAGAAGCATTGGCAAGAGCATTGGTAGCGCTTCTCCGAGACCGCATTTGTCTGGTCAATGCTCGAGAAGCGTGTAGTCGTACCGTTTGAAACTGCACACACTGCTTTCATTTCAATCATGCCAGGCCAAGACGGTAAGGTCCGCGTAGCAGACGTGGCAACCAAAGCGGGGGTAATTAAGCGCCCCGTTCACAAGCATGTCGTGTTACCAAGAGAAATTGAAGGATCGTGATCCTGTCGAGGTGGCCGGTGTTACGCCAAATGGCGTTTAATTTAGTTATTTTTTTTAGCGATTTCTTAATTCTGTTTGTTTTATCCACCGCACTGAGTCCGTTTTCTAAGACACACCACTGTATTTTCCGTAATACCGTTTATCACTTTTGTCTTGCGCGTACATACATATGTATACCATGCACATATGTATGTACTTGTTGTGGCCCAAGTTTAATCCTGCGTAAAACAGAACTCATGCTTTTTACCACCAGATATAAGGTACCAACTTTTACCGTACCAAATATCAACGGGCAAACTCTTTCACTATCACCCGGTGCAAAGTTCTAGAGGTAATTCTGGACTCCAAACTTAGCTGGAAGTTAAACGTCGAAGAACGGGTAAGGAAAGCAGAAATTGCTTTATATGCCTGTAAACGTATGCTTGGAAGAAGATGGGGTCTTCAACCTAAGCATACATTATGGCTATATAAGGCGGTTATATGACCTATTTTATCGTATGGTTCAGTAGTTTGGTGGAAGGCTCTAGGTAGAGAGTACAATTCCAAATTACTCGGCAGAATGCAAAGATCAGCCTGTGCAATAACGGTCGGTGCAATCAGATCATGTCCTAGAGAGGCTCTCAATGCACTGATACACGTAATTCCAATAGACCTACACATAAAGAAGACGGAAAAGAAAAAACTTATGATCACGCTAGTCTATTATTGCGACAAGCTCAGTTAATCACGATGAGGACTGACTACATCGTCCCGATGGTAACTTTCAATAGGAATTATGCCACAATCTTTCCTTCTAAGGAAGAATGGAATAAGGGATTCTCTCTAAACAACTTCGATACCACAGTCTATACAGATGACAGTAATATGGATTGTGGTGTTGGAGCTGGTATATATTCTCATAGACTTGAGATTGAAAAATCGGTGCGTCTCCCTAATGCCAGCAGTGTCTTCCAGGCGGGAAAGTACTTGTAATTGGGGAAGCTTGTAGGCTACTAATCGCAGATTTCTCTTTTAAGGGCAATATAGCTATTCTTTCGGATAGCCAAGCTGCAATCCAGGCACTGGACACGGCTATAACAACCTCTAAAGTGGGGGAGCAAAGTAGGAATAGCCTCACCACCTTGAGCGAAAACCATAAAGTTACCTTAATCTGGGTCGCGGGACATCGGACATTGAAGGGAACGAAAAAGCAGATGAACAGGCAAGAGGGGGATCTGCCATGAATAACGCTCTTGCAGAATCAGTATTCACACCATTAGGTGCGGTCAAGAATGCAATTTCAATAAAATACCTTCGAATCGCGGATTGTAGATGGAGAGACCAGACGAAATGCAAAATCAGCAGGGCGTTATGGCCCACCTATAACCTCAAGCAATCGTCAACATTGATAAACATGAAACAACGGGACGCCTCTAGACTAACGGCAGTCATAACTGGGTTCTGGTCTACCGGAGAACAAGCCGCCAAAATGGGCATCCCTCGCAACACATATTGTCATAGTTGTAAACAACCGGAGAAAAAAAAACAATCTTCCATTTCCTCTGTGAATGCCCTGCCCTATGAGAGGACAGAATGTTAACCTTGGGCAAACCGCTGTTCGAGAATCTCGAGCAGCGGTCTGGCTTAGACGTCAACAACCTAATAAGGTTCATAAACCGCACATACTGGATATAATCTTGCTGTAAACAACTGTTAAACAAGTTGGTAACAAGGATTCTGGATGAATCACCACTCTAACCAACCAAGGCTTGTTGCGACGGTTCCCTTCGGGAATTCTCACCCAGTATTTTTGGTTCCCCTTCCCTCCATTGAAGTTTCTCTTATTCTTTAGAGGTAGCCAATCTCCGGTCGGGGTTAGATCACCACGCGCAAGCGAAACTGGAGTCACATTGAGTTACACTTCGCTCCCCTTTGAGATGCGGTTCTTAGCCAAACAAAAGCTCCTAAAATCTTTAGAAACAGTAGAATTTTAACCTTACTTCCACAACAATGAAGAAATTCTTGCTGAGGGGGTGAAGGCTTGTACCAATGAGGTTACTGAAAATTGCAAGCTCAAATGAAGGTGGAGCACTCTCTTGCCAGGTCACATCGCCTCTTTGTAAGAGTATGTATTGGGTTGGGGAATAAGCTCATAGCGTTTTTATATTGAATTTTATTTTACAATGATTTGTGTACTGTTTGGCAAAGGGTAAGTATTATGTTAATTCAGTAGAACTCTTTCTGCTCTAGAAAACTGTGCTAATTGTATTTTTGAGTTATTCAATTTTTTATTATTGTAGTTTTGAGGTTTAGAAATGGAATGTACAGGAGGCAAAAGTTAACATTTTCGAAACGTGCTCTTCTTTGCTTCTCATCGAGATCAAAAAGCTCCTAAAGCAGCCAGGGACATTTGTGACGTGTATGGAGAAGGTGTCATAGGCGAATCTGCAGCACGGAAATGGTTTGCAAAGTTCAAAAATTGCAACTTACACGTCGATGACACGTAGCGCAGCGGAAGACCTTCTGAATTCGATGAAAAACGGCTCAAATCACATATGAAGGAGAACGATCGCCAACCCAGTCGTCAATTGGTGGAAAAAATTAACTGCAATCATAAAACGATTCTGAATCACCTTCATTAAATGAGATCTACCGAAAAATTGAGAGCCTGTGTGCCACACGAGCTCAACCAAAAAGAAACAAAGAGAAACGCCTTCAAATTGCTTCTCAGCATCTCGCTCGCCATCGAGCAACACGCGGTCATAAACAACTTTTTTCCTACCAATTCGTCAAGGAAAATGAGAAATTGTGCCTATACATCAATATGAAGCAAAGAAAAGAGTGGGTGGTTCCAGGAGATAAGGCAAAGCCGAGAATCAAGCCTGATTCCCATCCAAAAAAGATCATGATATATTTTGTGGGGGACTGGAAATGCATGGTGCACTAGGAAATGCTCGAAAAGACTGCCACGGTCAACAAAGAGCTCTACATTGCCCAGCTAATCTGCGTGAATGAGACTATTCCACTGAAAAGACCTAGTTGACATGGTCAAACCATACTCCTTCACGACAACGCCAGGCCCCATGTTGCACAAGTCGTCAAAGCCGCACCATCTTACCATCTTTTCCTGTCCCTGTCAAATCATATGAAGGGCGTACCTTCGACAACAAAGAGGATTTTTCGCAGAATGGCATCAACAAATTGGTCGAGAAGTCGGGACAGGTTGTATACAGCAATGGCGAATACATAATTGATTAAGTTATTGATATAATTATTGTTTTTGTTTTGTTTAAAAAGTGTTTTAAGACTTCGGTAAAAACGCTACGAACTTATTCCCCAACCCAATAGTTTTAAAAAATGTGGAAGTTACCCATCTGTCCAAAACTTAGAGTTTGCTCTCCAGCAGTGGAAAACGTGGAAAAGTAATGTGAAAATTGCCAAAAAAAGAAGTTTGAGCTTGAAATAAATGACATAAATCGTCACTCTGACACCTGTGAAGCTTGGAGATTTGTTAAATGTTTACGTGGCTTTGGCAATATTGAAAGTTTGAACAAATGGAAACGAAAACAATTTAAAATATTTTTGCTTGCCAAGCCAACAAATTTACTGTTATGTGCATAAATCAAATACTACTTGAAATTGCTTGCTATAAAGCAATCAGAAAATTTCTGTTTATATTATATCTCGACGATGAGTGTTTCGGACTGGGCACCGTAAGGAAGTTGCCTATCCCAGTTACTTTTAACCATTTATTCGAATTAACTACACACAATAAGTAATGAAAATATGTCCATGTAACAGTTTGCAAGGACTCCCAAGTTGCGGAAAGTAACCTCCACATCAAAGTAAACGCCTTTAACACGTCCCCTGTCCCAATACAAAAATGCAAAATTGACCGACAAGTCCAACAGGGTCTTTTGAATAATTTGTTTTTTTGTAGTCGAGTATCCTATAGCTTTAGTAATAATAATATTACAATATAATTTAAAAAAAAAAACGGATGTAGGGTATTTCTACCTGAAATACATATGGTCCATGAGCGTAGAGGGACATTTTTGCTTCTGCACGTTCATGAAACACATGTGGTTCATATACCCCCTGACGCACATATGACTCAGGAACGTATCAGTGCTTATCAGGCGCACGTTTACTGAACCATATGTGGCTCAGCGGACAGGGAACGTGTTAAGCCAGTGGCTAGTTGGCTTAATCTGTCGTTGAATTTAGAAAAATGTAGCATCGTGCATATTGCTCGTAGCCCCAATTTTTTGGTAAACAACAACAACAACTGTGAATGTATAAGTTTCTTAGAGAGAGCTATCAGCTCGTCCTCACTATTATAGAAGTCGTGTTAGGTCAAAAATATAATACAATACAATACAAAAATATTTTAGAACACAGACTACCATTCGCAAGATATATGTAGGCTAGAATATCCGTTAAACACCAAAAGGAATAAAAAGTTTTTTCTGATAGCGGTCGCCCCTCGGCAGGCAATGGCGTCAAAGTATAAGATATGACATATTATAAATTAAACTTGTTGCGGGGAGAATCCTTAATATGCAGGAAGAACCAATAATGCGGGAAGAATCTTGAAGGCGGCTATAAATTCGCTGCGGGGAGAGTCCTGTATCCTTAATGTTGCGGGGAGAATCCTTAATCCAACAATTGTCCAAAACAATAATGAAATTTGCTGCTTCAATTGAAAAGTTACAATTTTTCTCTCACAATTTATTACAAACTATTCCCTATATACATATACACAATTATTTCAAACAAAACCTACTTATTTTCACAGAAAATTATAACGAATAACAAGAGTTGAAAAACATTAAAGTATTTTAAACTAATACTAAATTAGACTCAACATACCACCGCCCTTGAACTATCTTAATAAGTTTAAAACAAAATATTAAAAAGAAAATGGAAAGCCTTGAAAAACATTTACGATTAGTTATTAGTTTCTTCATGAAATAAATGTCCTTTCGTTGGCAAAAGGCAAAGTTTGACTATAGGGCGAACCAATACGCCATGCGGTGTTTTCAACGTAACTACTCTTACGCGTCCATCGGTACCATGATGGCATTTGATCACTCCTGCAAGCGTCCACTTCGTCGGAGGATTAGGCTCGTTGAAAACAGCAACCACATCCCCTTCTTCAATGTTGCGTGAAGAACGAAACCACTTGGTGCGACGTTGTAAGCTCACGAGGTAATCGTCTCTCCAACGAGGCCAGAAATGTTGTTTCATGGCAGAAATTGCTTGCCATCGCTGATGAAGATTTCCACGAAACACTTGACCCTCAGGTTCCGGTATTGGCTTAAACGGTTCACCGACTATGAAATGTCTGGGAGTTAGAGCTTCTAAGTCACCAGCAGTTTCAGAGTTATCACAGAGTGGTCGAGAGTTTACGCAAGCTTCTATTTCAGTCAAAAGTGTGTTGAACTCTTCGTATGATAGTGGAAATTCTCCTAGTACGCGTTTTAAATGATACATGACAAGTTTGACTCCAGTCTCCCAGTAACCTCCCATATGGGGTGCAGCCGGTGGATTACAGTGCCATTCGATATTCGAATCCGCAAAGAAAGAGCGAAGTTTAATATCAGCCATGCACTGTTGAAATGCAATGCGTAACTCCTTCTCGGCTCCAACGAAATTTGTACCGTTATCTGATGTCATGACCTTACAAGAACCTCGGCGATTTGTGAACCTTTTAAACGCATTTAGGAATGCTGGTGTTGACAAGTCACCAACAAATTCGAGATGCATCGCACCAGTGCACATACAAATGAACGAGCAGATGTAGCCTTTGGTAGCCTTAGCTCCTCTTCTTTGGGTGAACTTTTAGAGGTAAGGTCCAGCGAAATCGACAGCAGTGTGAGTAAAACAACGTGCGTAGGTTGTGCGAATGACAGGTAGATCACCCATGACCCACTTATGGTATATATTACGGATCAAGCTACGAGCGCCGATAACCCAATAACGACGTTGCAAGACAGTTTGCATAATGCGGGGCCCAGCGTGCAAAGTGACTTTGTGTATTTCGCAGATTATTAACTTAGATGCTTTCCATTTCAATTCAACCGGGCTATTCGGGACATGTTCTTCGATTTCGATGTAACTCAAATATGTTGCTCTCTGATCAAAATAATGAGACACGTATTTTTTTGTTCGCCCGAAAAATTTTTTTTTCAAGATTTATCGGCAATTTTGTTCTTCGGCTCAAAATCGATTTTTTTTTAATTATATAAGCATAATTTTTTTTTTAAATGCCTATAACTTAGTCGAAAATGAACCGATTTTAATGATTTTGGGTAAAATGATCGTCATTACTTACACAAGCGACTTCATGTAGAAACAATTGCAAAGAAGTAGTTGAAAATTTTTTATTTTGCAAAAGAAAAAAGGGCGAAACAGGTTTTTTACTCAAAAATTCATTACTCAAAAACAACTCATTTTAGCTGCTGGGCATTCAGCTTAATTGAAGTTTGAGGTGTCCTCTTGATTTGGAAAAAGTTAGAAAAAAAAGATACACTTTTTAAAATATTGAATTTCGAAAAAATTTAATATTATACATATGTCTAAACATTTTTGTAGTTAAGTGGCTTGGATAATACATAGTACAAAACTAATTTAAAAAAAAAGTCGAGCATATTTGTTTGCTTAAGTTTTGATACTCGTTTTTTTGCCGCCAAATCTCTTAGGCGTTTTAACACTAGAAAGACCAAAGCCGTCAATTTGGCGGCATCACGATTTCATTCTTAAATATTTTGCAAAATATGTTTTTGTTCATTTTCATATTTTATTACTATTCCTAATTTGTTATTGTTTGCTCAAATAACTATAGAAAACTTTTAGTATATATGTGGTTTATGAAATTCCTTTAGAAATACCTAATAAGACCGCATACCGTCAATTTGACGGCAGCGATAATAATAGAAAACAATGCTTTCTACGAACTAAGTATCCGTTTAATTTCAAATTTGAATTCTGTTAATTTGTTATTGCCTTGCTTGTTTACATTAAACTTAGTCGTTGTTATGCAGGCTGACAGAAATTGTTGTTGCATTCACTGCAAACCGACAAAATTGAGAGCGAGAAAGAAAGCAAAACAGGTGTTCAATTGGAATCGGAGAAATGGGAAGAAGAGAGTAAAAAACTAAAAAAATGAGAAAAACGCATTCAGTAGTCGTTGGTGTTTTTTAGTGGGCGACGTGATTTCGTATTTGAATTCTGTGTAAGTTCTTATTGCTTGGCTTCTTTTCCATACACTGTAAACGTTGGTATATTTTAGTGGGTTATAAAAATGCATCGCTGTCGCACTACTTCCCAAATACAACAAGAACTGTCGCGATTGTGTGATACACAAGAAGATGTATCAGGTGATGAGAGTTTTGACGATTTATCAATGAATCTCTCTGAAAACCTTGATGCAGAATTTCATCCGGAGCAGGTCACTCCTTCATCAGACGACTCCGAAGCATATTTCCCTGGTACAGTTAACACTTTTACTGTAAATTTGCGCAGAGGTCGAGGGGTTTCTCGTAGATCAATTAGTGGCGGACGAACAGGGCGCGGTGGACGTTCATCTAGGACAACTTCGGGGCCAGAAGTCGGTATACTACGGATAGCAAGTGACGGCACAGAATGGACTTGTATTTTGCCGAACGCTTTTGAAGTAGGACGTTGCAGTCAGCAAAATATACTTAGAAAAATTTCAGGACCTACTCCATACGCCAAGCGATATATTGAAAATAACAAACCAATTTCCTGGGTGGAGGCTATTGATTGATGAGTACATTCTTCGACGTATAAAAGAATGTACTGAATAGGAAGCACATGAAAAGAGTCAAAATGAAACTTGGAACTTATCTCTAGACGAACTAGATGCCTTTATTGCTTTGATTTATGCTCGTGGAGCCTACAACATGAGCCACCTTGATTTGGATATCTTGTGGTCTGAAGATTGGGGCCACCCGTTTTCAATAAGACTATGAGTTAAAATAGATACAAGGAAATCATGAAATACTTACGATCTGATATGAGAAGCACGCGTTCTGTTCGAGCATAATGATAAATTTGCAATGATTTCTAACATATGGAAGAAATTTATAGATAATTGTCAAATGTGTTACATTCCTGGAGAAAATTTGACA
The DNA here is from genome assembly GCF_027943255.1 of Anastrepha obliqua. Taxonomy (NCBI): domain Eukaryota; kingdom Metazoa; phylum Arthropoda; class Insecta; order Diptera; family Tephritidae; genus Anastrepha; species Anastrepha obliqua. Next base: position 38,580,775 of record NC_072897.1, on the reverse strand, counting down.
GTCGATGAGCAATTTTTTCCATCAAAAACTCGCTGTCCATTTTTACAATATATTGCAAACAAACCGGATAAATTTGGCATAAAGTTCTGGCTGCTGGTGGATGTCGAGAGTATGTATCTACGTGGTGGAATCCCTTATCTAGGAAAAGTCGAAAACCGTCCGAACGATATTTCATTACCCGAACATGTGGTTTTGAAACTAGTACAACCCTATTTCAAAAAAGGGCGAAACGTTACCACTGATAACTTTTTCACGTCGATAAATCTGGCTAAAAAACTAATGGTCGAAAAGACTAGTATTGTTGGAACAATGCGGCGACCAAATGGCACGAAAATACACCGTAAGATCTGGAACACGAAGATGGCCCGTTCATGTTTTTTGAAAATATATGTAGTTGATTTAGCAGCTATAAACTCATGGATTCTGTACCGAAAAGTTACGGGAATAAATATTTCTCGGCATGATTTTATCTTACAATTAGTGAACGATCTACGTGCAGAGTATTTGAAAAAAAGAACTACTTCAGCTACGACTCAAAGGCAAGAAAGTAATTTTGAAACAAGTGAACAATCTACTACAAACAATAAGAGGCGGCAATGTCAAATCAATCATAATTGTAAAAAAAATAGAACGTGTGAAAACTGCACACTATGTAAAAAAGCTGTTTGTGGTAAATGTATAAAAGATTAAAAAAAAATATTATTTGTTACAAATGTTACTCGACTTAAGTGCTATCCTTAATTTGTAACTACTAATAAAAATAAAATTTTGAATATTTTTGTGTAATTTCAAAGCGAAATATACAATAATTTCATGTGCATTCTGATTGAATCTCTAATACCGTCAAATTGACGGCTGCGGTCTTTGAAGGTATAGTTAGATACGTGACCCTTCTAGTGTTAAAGACAGTAACTACCGGTGCTTGGTGTTCCAACCATTTAATAGCAGTCTCAAAGCATTTAAAGGCTTGTTCATTGGACGGACATTTTTCAGCTGAGACGATTTCATCACTAATTTCGTCTTCATCTTCAGTAACTTGAACCTGAGCTATTATATCGTCGTCTGTCAACAATTCGTAGCCAGTATCATCCTCGTCAAATTCTAGCCATTCATGCACGTTTTCTTGGTCACATTCTTCAAATCCTGAAACCTCTTTCATCAACTCAACCATTTCTGAAACAAAGTTTTCAATTGTTGCTTCTTCAGATGTAGGGCTAGCTTCGGATTCAACTGCTGGACAAAGCTTATTTCAGGATTTCTTTAGAGTAGTCGCTTTGACATTAGCCCACGCTTCTGCTGCCATGTAAACAGTATCCTTCAAGTTAATGCCTTTATAGATTTCAAGAATTGTTTTATCTTCCTCTTGGTCGATTAGGACACTACGAAGCAACGCTTTTCTGTAGTAACGTTTGAAGGCTTCGATCACCCCCTGGTCCATAGGTTGAAGGACTGAGGTAACATTGGGTGGCAAGAAAATCACCTTAAATTTTTCCTCTTCTCTCTCAAGTGAAAGGTTTGAGGGATGACTTGGAGCATTATCAATCACTAATAAAACATTTCCAGTGTCTCCAGTTTCTAGCTGATGTTTTTTAACCTCTGGAATGAATACAGCGTCATACCACTCGATAAATACTTGAGTGTCCATCCAAGAGTTTTTTTGATTTTTGTAAATAAGCGGCAGTTTTTTTATTCCTTTGAAGCATCTTGGATTCTTAGATTTTCCTATGATCAGCAAAGGTAGATTCCCAACACCAAACTCTCGAGCTAAACTTGATCCACTTGCACCTTTTTTTAATCGTTCCAAAATTTTAAGTTTGTCAGAAAGACTAAGCACAACTCGTTTACGTTTCGGCATTGCTAGAAGTCACAGCGCAATTGCCCAAACAAAACTGTCGTAGTCGGATGCGCGTTCGATGCGCGTTCGTTTCGCGACACGATAACACAACCGATGCTGTTATATTTAGGAACTGCGATACTAACTTAAATTCATAAAGCGCGTGACAGAAAGCAAGTATGTATGTACATATGTACAACGCTGTCAATACCTATGAATCATGTTCTAAATATAACATGCTATCGATGAAGACACGGAAAATGCCAAAATCATGATGTTCCCTTGCGTCGCTCTCTGAATCATTTCTATTAAACGTTTCTATTTCATTTGTACATACTTTTTTTTATTCTTTATATCCGAAAAAGGCGTAATTTTTCCCTTCGGTTAACCGACGTTTCGGATAACCGACTTTCGGATAATCGACGCTCCACTGTACTGTAATATTTCTTACACATACAGTGGTCACACAATTATTCGTACACCCTGCGTAGTACGTAAAAAACTTTAGCTTTGCGCAAAATACTTGCTGTGACAATATATTTTTTCGGGTCAGTGTAAGAATTTACATTTCCGATGAATTGTCGTAATTCCCGTTATTTCAACTCACACTGAAGGGTTCTAAGGAAAGCAGGCAGACGTTCCTTTCAGTTCATGATATTTTTGCTACAAAAGTAACAGTAAAAATCGTTTGTGTTTTTACTATATTAATATTGCTGAAAACGAAATAATAAAGATTTTTTTAGTTTTTCTGGTTGATTCAGTTTCAGTTGCGCGTAGTATCTCGATTGAAAGTGGCAAAATGGGACGAAGTGCGGATTTACCATTAGAAATGCCTAACATTTTTATTAAATTGTACATGGAAAACAAGTCTCTGCGCGAAATCAACAAAAAATTGGCAAATCGCAATATACGGTGGAAAGTGTTTTTCCTAATTACGTTAATACTGGTAAATTGGAAGCTAATCACCACCAAGCCGGAAGGCGGAAAATATTGACTTCACGTACGGAACGCAATATAGTCGCGCAAAACCCCAAAATAACCTCTGTAATACTATGGCGAAATATTCCAAGGTCTTCGCATAAGAAAGTAAGCCCTTAAACAGCCCGTAATTGTCTGCAAAGCGCTGGTTATCATAGGAGAGTGGCACGCCGCAAGCCCTACATTTCAGATTCTTTTTGGGGAAAACGTCATATTCAGTGATGAGTCGAAATTTTATGTGTCCGGATCCGATGAGCCTCCAAAAGTTTGGCGAAAAGAAAATACAGAACTGAATGAAAAAATCGTATTCCTACCGTTAAGCATGGAGGAGGAAATGCAGTGATTTGGGGTGCATATCTGATCTGCCAATTTGCCAGTATTAACGTAATTAGCAATAACACTTTGCACCGTATTTAAAAATTTTGAAGAATAATTTGCATGATAGTGCCGTTAAACTTGGACTGGAAGGTATAAGATTCTTGTTTCAACAAGACAATGACCCAAAACACTCATCTTACCTCTTACCACTGTAAGCAGCTTATATATTCACCTCATTCACCGGATCTGAGCCCAATTGAGCAAGTCTTTGAGCTCTTAGAAAGGAAAATCAGAAAGCACAAAATAACATCGAAGGCGTCATTAAAGACAGCTTTAAGCATTGAGTGGGAGAAAATTGCAGGGAATGAAACCAAGGTATTGGTAAAAAGTATGAACTGACGTTTGGAAGCAGTTATTAAAGTTAAAGGTGGCCCAACAAAGTACTAAATACTCTTTTTTTTCATAATTTTTTAAATAAAATATTCCTTATATAACTATGTACGAATAATCTTTTTGCATAAAATTGTGCCTTATTTCGTTATGGTCTTAAGTTCTCTAATTCCAGAGATGAAATTGAAAGGTTTTTTTACTTAAATATAATATTGAATAAATCTGTTATCGTTTACGAATATATCAAAATTTTGTTCGTTTGTATACATCGTGCTAAGTATCAGGTGTATCTGTTTATAAACTGTGAGTATACGAATAAATTGTGTGACCACTGTATATGTATTTGCCAATATTTGGTGAATCGTGAATTTTTGTCACGTCGAATGGTCGGCTCCGTATTTATGTTTGCACCCCGAATATGTATGTAAAAATGTCTTCTAAACGATTGAGAGCCAAAGCTGCTGTAAGTGTAGTGCGCGCATGAGCATACAGTAAGATGTAGTTAGAAGACAGTTCTGTCCCGGATATTTCGATAATAGAAAATATTACGAAACAATTATTTTTTGTTCTCTGATTAAGAGCTAGAAACTTACTCTGAAGCCAGAGTGCGGCTTGTTAGGTGGTTACTGTACATACGAGTACATTCAGCCTTTGGATGACGCCAAAGGCGGTGCGTCGAGAGGTAGGTCATAGTTGCTTCATTACAAACACGCGAGTATATGGGGTCAAGTGTTTTGTTCTCACTGTATGAGTCTCCATTAGGATTGACTATGCCTACTATGAGGACGGCACAGGGTTAGATAAGCGCAATTCAGTGGGTTTCTCCAACTCCATAGCACGGGGTACCCACACTTGAGGTAATCCTCCCGCTGGTTCTCCAGCGGCTTAGTCATCGGATATGCAGGCCCAAAACACAATCACAACCAAGACCCCCGTTGTTGAAAATCAGGGCCCAGGAGGAAGTAAGCCACTGGTTGAAGATGGACACCTATTGGACGGTGCATCCTCGTCGGGCTCTATACGCAGCTCTATCGAGAACCTATTGCTGGAAAATGAGCTTAGCTCAGTGGAACCAGTAAAAGCAATGGAGATGTAGGTGATCTATGCAAATCCGTTAGCTGATCTTGAAACCAATTGAGAAAACCAAATTGGTTTTTGTTCTGGCACCAGTTTCGGCGACTGTTGGGACTATGGTTAATCCGAGTTCACGCTCAGAAAGTACCAGTGCACTAATGGACACGGAGCAGATGCCAGCTTAAGGAGCAAATCTGTCTAATAGGCAGAAGAAGTGGCAAAGGCAGAGGAACGCGAAGAAGGCAAAAGAAGCAGAAGGTATGACTACGGCCAACGTAGCTATTCCAACTGCAACTATAGGTGGAGTTGCGGCTCATTTGCCTTCGTCCATTCATGTAGCCGAATCCGGCAAGAGGAACAGATTTGATGATGACCCATCTGATCCAGTTATCTTGACAGATGAAGCGACGGTGAGCGCACAGGTTGGTAAGGGGAAGAAGAAAAGGAGGAAGGGTAGCAAACCTGAATCCGAAGTAAGTAACCTTAGACAACAGGTTGTAGGGACTGCAGTAGGAGGCTCTTGCAGCACTCAAGTACCTAGTAGTAGTACCAATTAATCCAGTGGAACGAGTGCGGCGGGGGTTAATATTGCAGAAGCGGTCACGGAACCGAGTCCGCCTATTGATCCATAATCATCCGTGGGAGGTAAATATGCAGCGGCAGCAGCTAGCAGCATAATGATGGAGATCTGTAGCGATGGACATATCCAATTGTCCTTAAAACAATTGGATTTTGTCGACAGCCAAGTCTAGGAGGCGATAGGGAAATCGAAAGATGTACCTAGATTCGAGCGAATGAAAGTTGAGCACGGTACAATTCTCAAACACTCAATCGCTTGAATGGCTGACCATAAATGTGGTCGCGATGCCAGTTTTTGAAGGATGCAAGTTTGTCATTCGGGAAATGAACAAAATTCATAAACTGATCAGGGTGAGCATGCTGATTCCTGGGCATATAAGGGAGCCGCATGCGACCATCTCTATGCTCCATGCCCTGAACGAGGGACTTGATACGACGCACAGGAGATCATACCACTACACCCAAGCGGGGGCCGATTCGAAATATTGAAACTGTTCTCGCTTGGTTCTTGGTGTGGATCCAGAATCGTTGAAGGTCATACGGTCTAGGTATGGAAAACGCCTATATTTAAATCTGGGACGGATTCTGTTAAGAGTAAGATTGATATTATGGCTGTCGATATGACACCAAATATTTCCTTTATGCAAATTAACTTGCAGCATATCGGCTAAGGCTCTTTTATGCCGCAGCCAAGCGAAACTGCACACAAATTCTCACATAATAATATATTAATTCAAGTACCGTGGGTGTCTAAAGGACAACTACAGGGTCTGGGAGTTACAAAGTGGCGGTTTGTCCTATATAAAGAGGGAGAGGACCGTCCGCGTACGTGTATTACCATGCCAAAATCGTTGATTGCATTTTGTTAAGACAATTCTGCTGTCAAGACTTAGTTGTAGTCAAAATAAAGTATCGATTAGAGGGGAAAGAGATTAGAGCTGTAATTCATGCTAAATCCATGAGATTAGATCTAATTTGTGATGTGACGCAAATTTATAGAACACACTCTGGGATAGCACGAAAAGTAACTACAGGGGGCTTAAACCCAAAGACTTCATTCTATCATCTTGGTAGGGTATACAGAATGTGGGTACAGCCCGACTTTTGTAACCAGCAGAAGGCAGAAAATGATAGATGTGATATTATCTAACGATAAAATATCAGATCATATCACGGGTTGGAAAGTACTCCATAAAGATTCCCTGTCGGACCATCGTTATATAGGGTTTAGGCTTACGGCCGAGACAACCTCGACCCCAGCAGGCCGGAATCCCCGAAAAGCGGATTGGACACGATATAATGATCTCACTAAAGAGAAAATCTTTGATGTTCCCAAACTCCGAACAATAACTGCGATTGAAGAAGCCACAAACTCAATGTGGCGAACTTTAATTGAGTGACATAATAAGGTGTGCGCGGAACGTGGGAAAAGAAAGAGTAAGACAGTCCCTTGGTGGAACGCCGAACTCTCGAAACTCCCGAAAATTCCAGGAAACTTCTTGACAGAGCTGTTTAAACTCAGTTGGAAGGGATTGGACTGCCTACCGTAAACTGAGAAGGAATATAAAAAGAAGATTAGATCATTTAAGTTCGTTTTTATAGAATCTTCTGCAGTGAACTGGAGGAACGGAAGAGTTCAGCGAGGTTATGCAAGGTCCTCCAAAGAGACCGGACGGCTAAGCTGGACACACTGCTGAAACCTGATGCTACTTATATGGACTCAAAAGCAGAAGTGTTTACGATGTTCTCTTTTCAACACATATCCCTGGCTCCAAGAATGTTGTTGATCAAACCTCTATCGATCAATCTGATCATATCGATATAATTGCCAACAGACGTGATTGGTTCATTGCATCTAGGATGTTACCGAGGAAACGAAAAAGTTCGCCTTCTCATCATTCGAAACCTTTAAGTCCCCTGGACCCGATGGCATTTAGCCAATCAGATTCAAGCGTGGCGGAGAACAACTAATGAAGGTTCTGAATAGAATCTTTACGGCATGTCTTGCTCACGCTTATGTTCCATAATCGTGAAAGTTGTCTTTGTCCCAAAGCCAGGCAAGAACAACTACGCTTTACCAAAAAGTTTCAGACCTATAAGCCTGACATGGTTTATGCTTAAGGGTCTGGAACGTATGGTGGAGAGTGCACTCTTGTTGTGCTTGAGGACATTGAAGCTGTATGCTATAAAATGCAGGTAGCTCAGGTAACTAAATAAGATTGAGCATCGGTGCGAATTGCACGGTCTTTCGGTGAATTATATAAAAAGTATCTTAGTGGTTTTCACTGGGAAACGTAATATGGAAGTCCTGTTACTACCCACATTGAAAGGGGTAACACCGCAACTGTTTTCTGAGGTTAAATACTTAGAAGAATCACATCGTGCAAAAGGTTTTTCGTACACTAAAAGTCCTCTGGCAGTGTAAGAGGACCTTTAACAAGACATGGGGTCTAAGACCGGCGATAGTACGCTGGTTCTACATCACCCTGATTAGACCCATTATTACATACGCCTCTGTAGTATGGTGGAAAACTACAATGGTTAATTCCAGAGTAAAGCCCCTAAACAGACTACAGAGAAGTGTGAGCGTAGTACGGCATCTGGTGATACCCAGATGGCCACGGTATTCTTTACGGAAATCTATGCCATCTTGAACGTGGCAAACTGACCAATTGGGAAAAAGTGGCCGGGTAACAGTATTGGATTTTGTAGTGACAGTCAAGCTGCGCTAAAAGCCCTTGCTAACCCAATTTGCTCTTCGAAGTTAGTCGGTGAATGTAAGACAAAATTGAACAGTGTTGCAAAACACAAGAAAGTTAGTCTTATCTGGGTGACTGGACATTGTGGTATTACACGGAACAAGTTAGCTGATAAACTGGCTAATGAAGGCTCTGCAAGTATGCCACTAGGCCCTGAACCCTTTGTAGGTGTCAATTCTGCATCGATTCAACTATGGATTGACGACTTCATGAGGTCTACCCATAGAGGACGTTGGTCTGACTTGAACTCGAACCGAGTAGCCGAGATCTTTCTGAAAGAACCAAACAGGAAAATAACGACCTTTCTCCTAAAACTCAGCAGAAAGAACCTTAGAGTATTGGTGGGTGTAATCACAGGGCACAACGCCTGTGGTCAGCATATAGCTGTCATGGGGGTCGTCGACAGTCCGATATGCCTATCCTGTCTTGAGGATGACGATACTGCAGAGCATTTTCTCTGTAGCTGTTCGGCGTTTTTCAAAATCAGTCTTAGGATATTGGGTTGCGATATACTGAGTATGGCTAAAGTTCATACTCTTCCTTTTCCGGATCTCTTAAGATATACCAATGAATCCAAGAGATTTGTAGAAGAGTGACCTGAAACTAATTTTTCTGTCTTACCACCCGCATTTTATCTTTCCTATCTCTCAATTCTTTCTTCTGAAATCTGTTCGGGTGTAATACAAATGTCTCCTTACCGAGCACCCCCCACAAATCTAAGCTAATGTAGTCTGTGCATTAGAGTGACCGGATCACATAGAGGGGGAAAAATTTCGGAATTTCGTTCGTCTGGACTCCAACGACGTTTACCCGTGCCGCTCGTCGCTCAAAGTTTGAAAAAATCAAAATGTTTGCTCAAAAAGCTGACATATGGAGTCATAACTCCAAAACGGTAAATAATAAAATCACGCTTAATATATAAAAAGAAAGCTCATCCTGTTCTTCAAAATTTATATTCAATACATAGTTGTTGTTATTTAAAGTCAAACTGAGTTACGACAGCCTTTAGCCCCAAAAACGTGACCTGCTACCAGTGGGAGCCAGTTTGGGAGTATCCTAAGAATTTTACGGGTTTTTACATTATGTGTCTAGGAATTATAATGACATTTTTGTGTTATAAAGTATTTTGGAACACAATTTTCAAACTTAAAGAGCCTTTTATTCAAATTTAATATTTTATAACATGGGGATTACCTGGCTAGTTTACCTAAGAAAGACCAGTTTGACGGGTAAAAAGGAGGGTTAATCTAATTTTTATTTTAGGGATGGTGATTTTACTTCAGCGTACAACTAACCTTTTATTTAATAAGTTTAGATTCTAAAGTGCTTTTGAGCTGATTAGATCGAAGGATTTTCTAGTAAAGATAAGTTAACGTTTTTTTTTTTAAGTTTCCAAGTGTGTGTTACTGTTTTTATACCCATTAAAGTTATTTACCTATTGGACTCTGAAAAGGCATCCACATCAGGTGCACAAAGCCGGTCCAAGGATAAAATATTTCTTGTGGGCTATCCCATTCACGAGATCACCGGTTGTAAACTACCCTTAAATCGTAAAGTTTTGTGGGTTTTATTTTATAATTTACGTGCTGTGAAATTAACTTTAAGAGGATCAGCAAAACTTGCCATACGACAAGTTGTTAATTTTTTGGGAGAAAGCTCGAATTTCGACTAAGCATGAGCATGATGCAATAACTAAGCTGGAAAGACTTTACGCCGAGTGGAGAACTTTTCAAAAAGACCCGAAGAAAGCATCGAAAGCGGTCAAGAACAAATATAAACAGTTTGTTGAAAAGTATCTATTTTGGTATTGTTCAACAAGATGCCATGGCTGTGATGAAATCGGAAGAAGATAAGGCGTTTCTATTGAAACAGAGGTAGAAGGGCCGCTCAGGCTCCATGGTTGGGGTGGACATCAAGTTGTCTCGAGCTGAAGAAATCAAGGTTCAAAAGGAAGTTGGAAAAATAAAACGACAAATCCAAGAAGAAACTTTTTATATTGGTGAGCTTCTTTTATTATTATTATTCTAAAAATTATATAAATAATAGATAGTTTTTAAATAATAGTTACCTATTGATAATTAGAAGTAGTACTATTCTGCTAAAACGACGAGTGTTCATAGTTTTTTTCCTCTTTATTTTGTTGCTTCTTAGAGACGGATACTGAAGACAATATCGAAGAAGGAGAAGAGGACAGCATTTACCAAAAACTTGAGAGCTTGGAGGAAATGGAGATCCCTGAAGAAACTGTAGAAGATCCAGCACCATCGAGGTGTAATATGATGAAAATCTCCCTTGCAAGGGGCGTTAAAGAGATTATTAACGTGAAATTTACCATTTTGTTAGATCGATGAGGGTTATTTCTTCAATCTTAGTTAAAGGATTTTTTCATTGTTGAGAAAAATTGGCATATGGGTGGCTCGTTTCCTGTGGTCGCAAGGCTTAGCTTTGGACGACATACGCACTTAGAGGAATAAAGTGAGAGCTATGGACCTAAGTGAGCATTTGCTCGAGTAGAGTCTGGTGTAAAAAATAAAAAAAAAGAAATAATTAGAAAACTTTGTGGCGAATATAAAGAAAAAACTGGTGTGGAAATAAGCGAAAAAAATGTAGTGAAGAAAATTGCTAATATGAAGTGCCGAGTAAAGTCAAAAAGTGACAAAAATAAAACGGGAAACCAAAAAATTTATTTAAAAAAATGGGAACATGAATTATTTGAATTACTTTCTGCTGAATCGAATCCAGCTATCGGAAAAGTTACCAGTAAGCGTGCCGTTATAATGCGTGGCTTTTTTGGTGATAATAAATTGTTTTTGTTTTTTTATTTTAATTTTTCCACTGGAGGCAATTTTTCGGTAGGCGTTAATGCTAATGAGAGTTCCAGCAGCAACTTAGAGAGTGCAGTGGGCATTAATAATGACAGCTCCACCAGCAGCGCGGCAGTACAGAACACACCCGTAGATATCCCATCTGTGCCACAACAACAAACATCAAAAAGAAAGCTAAATGATAACGAACATGATATTCGGCCGGTAACTCTTGGTTAGGCTAAGGAGCATAGAGCTACAAAAGTCCCTTAGTTGAGCCGTTTTTGTTGTATTATTTCTTGATTAGCAAAAACAAAGTATAAGTACAAAAACTATTTGTTACATAAAGCTTTTGAATAAAACCCTAGGTATAGGAGTAAGAATAAGTTATAATTGAGAGTACTCTTAAAATAAAAACCAACTTTATTATTATGGAACTGCATTAAGACGTAGGATTAACACCGCTTATATGATTGCTTAAATCTGATAACTTAATTTAATTACAGGCCAAACGAATTTTCGATGAATATGAGACATAGGAAACAAAAAGTTTAAACTTTCAACAATTGCAAAGACTTGTTTTGTTGAAGCAAAATAATGTTCTTTCATTGAAATTAAAAGTTTTAGAAGATCGGGTTGGAGAAAAGGAGCTAAATTTGGACTAATATTAAAACATAAAATTCGTTATACTTATTTTTACTGAATATCTGTTTTTTTTTAACTAACACTAAAACTCAAAAGTAACATAACAACTACGATCTCGAAAATATATTTAAAACTAAGTTATTTATTAATTTTTTTCTTGTTTTTCACAGAGTTTATACTTATAGCTTTTATATTTTAGGGTGAATTAAAACAACTGTTTTGCAGAATTGCGATGCGCGGTTTCGCACTTTTGCCAAATGAGATATTTTTTCCAAAAAGTTAAATAAAATGAAATCAAATTCTTTAGTTTTAGATTAATAATAATAATATAATAATAATTTCGCGCTTACACTTTTTCTAAGTGCTTGGCCGAGCTCCTCCTCCAATTTGTGGTGTGCGTCTTGATGTTCTTCCACAAATGGAGGGACCTACAGTTTCAAGCCGACTCCGAACGGCTAATGTATTTTGACGAGGAGCTTTTTCATGGCAGGAATACCCTCGGAGGTTTGCCATTGCCAGCCGAGGGGTAATCACTGCTTGGAAAAAACCTTTTTTCTACAATTTACTTTTAGATGTTGCTGGAGCCAGGGCTCGAACCCAGGCGCTGCTGAATATAGTGCGCACGTCTAGCCACTCAGCCACAGTGGCCAGTTTTAGATTAACTGTTAAAAATAAAAGGAATAACAAATACATGTATGTATGTATGTGCATCTGTAAAAATTTAGTTTAATAAATTCGAAATTAACTGTCTTTTTCTTTTTCCCGCTTCCAAAACTCTAGAATTGGTTCGCACAGATTCGTCCCTTTCCGAATGCGGGAAGTCATTTGGTGTATAACTTTCATCAAAAATAAAATCGTCTTTTAAAAACTTTGCAATATTATGCAAAACAAAAAAGCTTGCTATGACCATTGGCACCAATTCTGTTGCTACTCGCACCTTGTACTGCAAAACTGATGCATCTTTCTTTCTTAAATATTCTATTATAGTTTAGTTCTGCTTCTGCTTGTGGGTTTCGAAATGGAGTCATTAGCCAAGGAGAGAGAGCATTACCCTCATCTCCAAGGAGTAAGGCATTACTTTGAGCATTCCCTATGATCGTGTATATGGTGCTATTCCTTAGCACCCGAGGGTCATGAACCGAACCTGGCCAGGATACATCCAAGCTGGTGAACCATTCATTACCATCGCATGTTGCTTGCACATTTATCGAATGGAAGCCCTTTCTACATATGTACTCATCACTTTGCGAGGACGGTTTTTTTATTCTAATGTGCGTGCAGTCAATGACGCCAATCGCAAACGGAAAACGATTTTTTGCTTCCCATTGGTTTTGCGCAGCTCTGATTTCTTCATCTGTGGATGGAAATTGAATCCATTCATGAGCCATCCCGGATATAATCTGTGCCATTTCGCCAATCACTCTTGACACGATGGTTTGGTGAACTCCTACATCTTCCCCAATTCCATTTTGGAAGCCCTTTGAATAGCGGTTTTTCTTGATTTATAACTTTTCATTGTCTAAGAGGAACAAAATATTCGGCCACCTTCATACTTGTAAACACGCGAGTCAACTAAAAGGCAGTCTCACCTTTTTGTGAGATCGATCTCAAAAAAGTGAGCAACTTCTTGTTGTTATGCATACCTAAGTGAGCTCTAACTCACGAACATTTCATGACTTGAGTTCAAACTCGACATGTGAGATCTATCTCACGCACCGAGTAAAAGCAAGCGAGTTCAACAATTTTTATGCATACCAAACCTACCTATTACTCCAAAACTCGAGTCTGAGCAAATGCTCGCTTATTATGCATAAGGCCCTATGTGTGTGCGGTTATATATACATGCATATGTGTATACCAGTGGTCGCCAACCCGTCTATCGCGAGCTACCGGTAGCTCGCAAAGGCAATTCTGGTAGCTCGCGCTGCTCACGTTGCAAAAAATCCAAAAGTCTGAAAATCATACCAGTATTAGCAAATTTCAGAAATTTTCTTAATAAATAGATAAACAGCTGCAACACTGCGGTAAGCGATTTCGCGTCGACAAACACGACGCGAAGTCGCTCTCCGTTCTAGGATCGACTGGAACCGATTATCGTGTTCGAGAAATTTTTGGCTTTATATATGCGCAATGCACGTCGACATTGCGCTCAGTTTAATACTGAACGGCATTATCAACGTTCTGCGTGCAGCGGTTGGGTTAAAGTTCGAAACATTATGGCAAGCAGTAGTAAGAAGGCGAAGACATACCATTTCCATTCGGAATGGGAAGAACAATACTTCTTCACAGAAGTTAAAGGCAAAAGTGTTTGTTTGTTATGTAAGACATCTGTGTCAGTTCCTAAAAAAGGAAATATTGAGAGGCATTATAAAACTGTACATTCGAATTTTGAGAAGGCATTCCCGTTAAATTCTGCCACCAGAAAAAAAACTGAAACATTTAAAAATCCAGTTAATTGGACAACAGTCAATATTTTTGAAAACAATCGACAAAAATAAGGCTGCAACTGAAGCATCTTATCGTGTTTCTCAGATAATTGCACAAAAGAAAAAACCTTATGAAGACGGGGAAATCATAAAGCAAGCATTTTTGGAAGCTGCAGATTCTTTATTCGCCAACTTTAGAAATAAAGACGAAATAATGTCTGCTATAAAATCTATGCAACTTTCTGCTAATACAGTGATGAGGCGAGTAGAAGTAATGAGCAATGATATTTTTTTACAGTTAAGAAGTGACTTAGATAACTGTATTTATTTTTCACTGTAACTGGATGAATCAACAGATGTAGTTGACACCTCACAGATGGCCATCTTTGTCAGGATGGCTTTTAGTGATTTTACAATTAAAGAAGATCTTTTGAAGTTTATTCCACTCAAAGGACATACTACTGGGCTAGAGCTGTTTTCTCATTTAAAAAATCTCATCTCTTCTGAGAAAATTCCAATATCAAAAATGGTAGGCCTGACAACTGACGGTGCTCCAGCTATGGTGGGTTGTGATAAGGAGCTCGTGGCGCTATGTCATAAGGATGAAAGTTTTCCACAATTTCTTAGTTACCACTGTATTATACATCAGCAAGCATTATGTGGAAATTTTCTAAACTTGAACAACGTTATGAAACTGGTGGTGAAAATTGTGAACAAGATTAGAGCTCAAGCGTTACAAAGAAGATTATTTAAAACCTTGGCTGATGAAATTGACTGTCAATACGGAGAGCTACTTCTTCACTCTGAAGTGCGATGGTTAAGCAGAGGACGAGTGCTCAAACGTTTCAATGATGTCCTGCCTGCTATACTCCAATTTGTCAAAGAACGCGATGAACCGATTCCTGAGCTGGAAAATTCGACTTGGCTCAAAGATTTTTTTTCTTGTGGACGTTACCGAGAAATTAAATGAACTTAACTTGCAGCTTCAAGGCAGGGATAAAGAATTAGCGGAAATGATTTCTGATATAAATGCATTTATCACAACACTTGAATTTTGGGAAGAAAACCTAAAAAACCGCGATACTAAGCATTTGCCTATTCTTTCCAAAAAGATATCCAAAAATCTATTAGAGCCCTATGACAGTAAATATCATATAGAAATAGTTTCTAACTTGAAGGAAAACTTCAAAAATCGTTTCAAGGATTTCAGCAAAATTGCTTTAGTGACGCAATTTGTTGTTTCATCCTTCATGGACATTGATATACAACAGTTTGCAACTTGTGTTATGAACAACTTTGGCGGAGACATTGCTGTGACAGAAATGGAACTGATTGCTTTTCAAAGTGACTTGACTTTAAAATCTTTAGGTTCAAATACAAAATGTATATGGACTTTAGTAAGTAAAGATAAGTATTCAGTTTTATGTCGTGTTGCGTTGAAAGTGAAAGCGTTATTCAGTTCAACTTATTTGTGTGAATCTTCTTTTTCCAATATGAAATTTTTTAAAAATAAATACCACAATCGGCTTACAGATATACATTTGGGCAACTGTATTCGAATGACTGTATCAAATTATACTGAAGATATTAAAAAAATTATCGATGAGTCAGAATGTCAACCTTCTCATTAAATATGCTCTTTTTATCTGCCCATATTTTATTTATATAATAATGTACTATTACTGTTTTGTTGTTTTTTTTAAGTCGCTTGTGATTTGCCATTATGACTGCAAAAAATTTTGTTACGATTGATAGGTGTGAGCATGGATGTAGTTATGCATAAGTATAAGCACTATAAGTCATAAGTTTAATATATATAGAACGTATATTAGTAAAATAAATACATGTATTGTATGTCGAATATAACTGTGTATTATTTAATTTATGTTGGCTTGTGAAAGTAGCTCGCTGTTTATTTCAAAATCTTGAAAGTAGCTCAACACATTGAAAATGTTGGCGACCACTGGTGTATACTAATAAGCATTGCTTTGCTGGAAGTTCAGAATACAATTATGACGTACCTGGGCTAGGGCATCAAGTGTACATACGAACATACAAATATGTAAAGCGTTTTTCAGTAAGAGCGCTTCAACTTTTTTTTTGAATAAAACACAAACGGTTTGACCTTTTTAACTAATTTTTTTTTTTTATTATCGAGTTTAAACATATGCATTTAATGAAATGAAATTCGATTTCTTTTGCATGACCACCGCGTGCACGTTTTACGAAGTCCAATCGTTGCACCCAATTTTCGACCACTCTTTTGCATAAATCGGCCGAAATTCCAGCAATTTCGCGTTCAATATTGGCTCTGAGCTCACAAATCGTCGCCGGCTTGTTACTGTAGACCAATGACTTCACATAACCCCAAAGAAAATAGTCTGGAAATAATGCGCTCATCGAACTTACTCTTCAACAAATCAATTGTAGCGTGTGCTGTGTGGCTTGTGGCCCCGTCCTGTTGAAACCACATGTCGTCTAAGTCCATACCATTCAATTGCGGCCAAAAATAATCGTTTATCATGTCGCGGTATCGATTTCCATTCACAGTAACGTGGCGATCGTTCTCGTCAACAAAAAAATATGGGCCAATTACGCCGCCGGCATGTAAACCGCACCAAACAGTGATTTCTTCGGGATGCAACGGTGCCTCATGAATCACGTGTGGATTGCTTACTGCCCAGTAATGCATATTTTGCTTGTTGACAAAGCCATTGAGCCAAAAGTGAGCTTCATCACTGAAGATGATTTTTTGGAAAAAATCTGGATCATTTTCGCTTCAAATGGTCAAACGGCTTCAGTTCTTCTGTCAGCTTGATCTTGTACGGATGTAGGCCAAGATCTTTTCGCAAAATTCGCCACAATGACGACACAGAAAGGCCCAATTGTTGAGAACGTCGTGTGAGCGACACATTTGCGTCTTCTTGAACTGAAGCCCTGGCGGCAGCAATATTTTCAAAACTTCGTGCACTTCTTGCTCTCACTGGCATCGGAACATTATGTAGCGAAAACGTAGATACAAATTTTTTCACTAGACGGTCGATTGTCGAACGGGATGGCTTGATAAATGGACCGTAAAATGGCCGTAATGCTCTTAAAGTAGCAGCAACAGAACGATTATTTTCATAAAATATTTGCACGATTTGCAATCGTTGCTCAAGTGTGTAGCGTTCCATGATGAAATGTATGCTAATGAAGTTTACAAATGACAAGCGAAAAATAAAAAATATTGCGTCGTTCGCCCTCCCTACATTGATCTTTGCTTAAATCTATCAAGTTATTTCTATTACATCTTGAGACATCGTTATATATATGCATGTACATATTTGTATGTGCGTATGCACATTTGATGCATGTACATACCACCGCACACACGACACTCAGTTTATTCCTGTAAATGCATTAATAGGCGCAGCCGTAGCGGCCACCATTCTACTTGTCATGGCGCTGAGCAATCTAAATTAGCCGTGGCGGGGCTGAACAGTTTCCACTATTGTACAGTACAAGAAAAACTCATCATCAAAAAGTTCATTGATAAATTCGAGCTCATAGCAGAGAATGTTAATGCAATGAGAAGGAGCAAATGTTAAATGAGCTTTTTTCGAGTACTAATTTGTAGATTCATAGTAAGGGATTTTCAAATTCAACTTTCCTCACTAGTGGCAGAGAATGTTAATGCAATGAGAAGGAGCAAATGTTAAATGAGCTTTCTTCGAGTACTAATTTGTAGATTCATAGTAAGGGATTTTAAAATTCAACTTTCCTCACTAGTGGCAGAGAATGTTAATGCAATGAGAAGGAGCAAATGTTAAATGAGCTTTTTTCGAGTACTAATTTTTAGATTCATACTAAGGTAATTTCAAATTCAACTTTCCTCACTAGTGGGCAATCGCAGATATTTACCCCGCGAGTGGAGGGTTTCTATATTTAGTTACCACGCTAGGACAGGAATTCAGATTTTTTCTGCGTTTACCACACTACTAAGGGATTTCATAAGATTTTTCGGCACACTACTAAGGGATTCGACTTATTTCATGCCCACAGCGAAGCGAATAAATTTGCGATTAAGAACGCCGCGCGGCAGTTAATTTGTGGTGCAGAAGCTAAAGTCGGCGGAATTATTCGTTTTGTTTTTTGGCACGTATTTAATTTAGGTTCAAGTCCTGAAGTCATAGTTTTTTTCTTGCACATTTTTTTTTTTTACAATTCAAACCAGCAAAGTTTGGTAAAATTTTTGAGTTTATTTTAATTAAAATTTCTTTAAAATACTGTTTTTTTTTTTTTGTATTTCATAAATGGAAATTTCTTTTCGGTATAAAATAGTTCATACTGGATATAACCTGATTTTTATATAAATGAATTAAAACAGAAAATATGTACATGTGTCTTTAATCTCTTTCATCAAATCCAAATTATATTGATGAGAAAATATCATTCTAATATCCGTCCAGAAAGCCAAACGCGCATACACAGATACATATGCATATAATTACGCATACAAACTTTCAACTAACGCAGAATATGTGCATATAAAACTGCGAATCGAATAAATGAGTGATTTAGAGAAGTTCATTAGTAATTATAGTTTAGCGCAATCGTGAAAGACGTGTCGTATATGCAGTACATCGTCCCATATTTGACTCAGGTTCAAGTCCCTTAGCTATTTTTCTGATATTTTTATTTCATTTTTTGTATTTGGTTTAATTAGAATTGATTTAAGATAGTGTATTCAGGTTTTTCTAATACCTGTTATTTAGAAATTTATTTTCTATATAACATTATTCATACTTCTTTTCAATTGATTTATATGTAAAACAGCCATAAAGGCAATCATATGAATATGCATTCCTATATTTAATCTCTTCAGTCAAATCTGAACTACTTACATACACATATTGATGAGAAAATATTCTAATATCCACGGATGCATCAAGAAAGCCAAACGCGCATACACGCATATGTATATAAATAAAGCGTTTTTCAGTAAAAGCGCTTCAAATTTTGAACTTTTTTGAATAAAACACAAACGGTTTGACTTTTTTAACTAATTTTTTTTTTACTATCGAGTTTGAACATATACATTTAAGTATGAAATTCGATTTCTTTTGCATGACCACCGCGTGCACGTTTTACGAAGTCCAATCGTTGAACCCAATTGTCGACCACTCTTTTGCATAAATCGGCCGAAATTCCAGCAATTTCGCGTTCAATATTGGCTCTGAACTCACAAATCGTCGACGGCTTGTTACTGTAGACCAATGACTTCACATAACCCCAAAGAAAATAGTCTGGAAATAATGCGCTCATCGAACTTACTCTTCAACAAATCAATTGTAGCGTGTGCTGTGTGGCTTGTGGCCCCGTCCTGTTGAAACCACATGTCGTCTAAGTCCATACCATTCAATTGCGGCCAAAAATAATCGTTTATCATGTCGCGGTATCGATTTCCATTCACAGTAACGTGGCGATCGTTCTCGTCAACAAAAAAATATGGGCCAATTACGCCGCCGGCATGTAAACCGCACCAAACAGTGATTTCTTCGGGATGCAACGGTGCCTCATGAATCACGTGTGGATTGCTTACTGCCCAGTAATGCATATTTTGCTTGTTGACAAAGCCATTGAGCCAAAAGTGAGCTTCATCACTGAAGATGATTTTTTGGAAAAAATCTGGATCATTTTCGAGTTGATCTTCAGCCCAATTTACGAATCGACGTCGCTTCAAATGGTCAAACGGCTTCAGTTCTTGTGTCAGCTTGATCTTGTACGGATGTAGGCCAAGATCTTTTCGCAAAATTCGCCACAATGACGACACAGAAAGGCCCAATTGTTGAGAACGTCGTGTGAGCGACACATTTGCGTCTTCTTGAACTGAAGCCCTGGCGGCAGCAATATTTTCAACACTTCGTGCACTTCTTGCTCTCACTGGAACCGGAACATTATGCAGCGAAAACGTAGATACAAATTTTTTCACTAGACGGTCGATTGTCGAACGGGATGGCTTGTTAAATGGACCATAAAATGGCCGTAATGCTCTTAAAGTAGCAGCAACAGAACGATTATTTTCATAAAGAATTTGCACGATTTGCAATCGTTGCTCAAGTGTGTAGCGTTCCATGAAATGTATACTAATGAAGTTTACAAATAACAAGCGAAAAATAAAAAATATTGCGTCGTTCGCCCTCCCTATCGGAAAAAAGTTGAAGCGCACCTATTGAAAAACGCCTTACAGGAATATGCCAAAGAAAATTGTTTTAACATTTGTTAGGCAGGAATTCGATCATTCGGGTATTTACTCCCTAATTATTGCATGTATGTATGTAGATATGATTAGGCGATGCGTCGTGAGAGAGGTCATGGTTGCTTCAGTACATATGTACTATGTAACACTATAAGAATTCAAGATGCAATTGAACTTTTGTACAATAGCTTACATAATATATATATAAAGGGTGTTTTTTTTAGAGGTTCGGTTTTCAAGTTGGCACTACTTTTTTCGTAGATGGTCGTTTTGACAGCTATCACTTGATTTATGCTCAGTTTGGTTTGCCATTTCATAATGAATAGACTTACACCTGAACAACGTTTGCAAATCGTGCAAATTTATTACGAAAATAATGGTTCGGTTCGCGCGGTTCGAAAATAATGGTTTTTGTTCAGCGATGAAGCTCGCTTTTGGTTGAATGGGTATGTCAATAAGCAAAATTGTCGCATTTGGAGTGAACATAATCCACAAGACATTGCTGAGACGCCGTTACATCCTCAAAATGTCACTGTTTGGTGTGCTCTATGGGCAGAGGGAATCATTGGTCCATTTTTTGAAGCCGGCCATAATGTTACAGTCAATGGAGAGCGCTATAGAGCCATGATTAATGACTTTTTCGTGCCTGAATTGAACGATGTTGATGTGGACGACCTTTGGTTCCAACAAGACGGCGCTACATGCCATACAGCCAACGCAACAATCGATTTATTGAAGGAAACTTTTGGTGAGCGCATTATCTCGCGCCGTGGACCTGTGGCGTGGCCTCCAAGATCGTGCGATATAACACCGCTGGATTATTTCTTGTGGGGCTATATGAAGTCGCTTGTCTACGCAGATAAGCCCGAGACGATTGACGTCTTGGAAGAGAATATTCGGCGCGTTATTGCTGACATACGGCCCCAATTGCTGCAAAAAGTGGTCGAAAATTGGGCCTCTCGGCTGGAATTTATTCGAGCCAGCCGCGGCGGCCACTTGCCCGAAATCATTTTTAAAACATAATGGCAAACCCTTATCTTTATAATAAAGCTAAATTCTTGGCCATAACATTAAATTATATACGTTTTATTTCATCTTGAAAACCTAACCTCTAAAAAAACACCCTTTACATACATACATATATATCAATATACCAAAACACTTGTATGCTCTACGCAGTCTCAAAAAATTATCAAAAATTTTCACCAAATTTTTTTACAATGCACATTAAAGTTACTTTGCTTTTAAATGTTGGCGCTTATAATTCAAATATATGTATCTTTGAATGTACATTTAAGTTTTTTTGAATATATGAAATGAATAAAATTTCGTTTGTCAACGAAGTCATAGAAATAAACTCATTCAAATGCCTTGCAAAATGCCGTCGGCTATTCGTCAATTTTATTTCCTACAGAAGCTAAAAATTGTACAGAGCCAATATACTAAAGAGAGAATTCGATGTTTCAGCTCTGCTAAAACTTTCATCACACCACGGCGGCGTTTAGACTTCATTTTTGACAATTCACACACATTAACCTTCTATGTTACAAGTGCTATTTTTGCCATGGTAGATGCAGAGAACGTTAATGTATAGAGAAGTCTCAATTACAGGAACGTATGGAATTTTCAGGGGTACTCGTTTTGCACGCGAGGTACACCACAGCCACATTTTTCACCAAAGTTAACAGAGTGCTATTTTTGCCATGGTAGATGCAGAGAACGTTAATGTATAGAGAAGTCTCAATGACAGGAACGTATGGAATTTTCAGGGGTACTCGTTGTGCACGCGAGGTACACCACAGCCACATTTTTCACCAAAGTTAACAGAAATATGCTCAACTGGTGAAATTTAACAGCCTTTGAGAATTAAGAGCATTTTTTTGGAAAGTTTCCCTTTTGTGCGTAAAGTTAGGTTTGTCTCTTTATTTGCATGGAAATTCAAATAATTTTTGAATTTGAATTGATTTTGCGTAATTTGCGCCAAAATGTCAATGTCAAACAAAAGGAGTCAAATGAACTTTAGTTTGAGAAAAAGTTTTGATTGACGTCGCGCAATTTGCATTCGTTGTCGATTTTTCGAATTTTTTTAAACTTTTTTATTCAAAATGAGCAGAACGTGTCGTGTGCGCGGGTGCAATTTGAAGAATAGTGAAGTGAAGTTGTTTTCTTTTTCACAGGACACCATACTAGCAGAAAAATTGAGGCAGAATCTGCATATTGCCAGGACGGAACATCTTCCACCCCACAACTCATTTGTTTGTATAAAACATTTTGAGGCATGTGGAGTGGGGGGACAATGTTTAAAAAAGGGTGCCATCCCCACCCTTCGTTTAGGTAAGTTTTTGCGCAATAATAAGTAGGTATGTGTGTTTTTATATTTCGCTAAAGCGAACCTACAGGAATATCAAACACACATACCTACATATGTATTGCATACGTTTGATACAATATTAGGGTGGATAGGTTTGATTGAGGGTGAGGTTTGCCAATTTGTAACATTAGGGTTTTGAGTGGAGCAAGTTAATAAATTTAAATTAATTTTTGAATGTAAATGATATTACATATACACATGTATGTGCATATATTGTGCAAATTTATTTGATATATGTGTGTGTATATATAAGTACATATGTATATGTATAAATAAATATAAATGTGAATTACCAAATGTGATAAAATTAAAGACCGGTCAAAATTACTGGTGATATCAATTGTTCGAAAGATTTTCCTTCTAAACTTCATTTGATATTTTTTGATAATATTATGGCTTTGCATAAGTGGAGTATAAAGGTTCATTTGAACATAATCTTGAATTGGGAATTATATGTTATAAAATAAAATAAATATTTTTAATAGGGCATGACGATGACCCTACGTACAGCTGTACAATGCCAAAGAAGCAAGGAAGCTGTTGCGTGGTAGGATGCTTTGTTGATAAGGGTCATACGTTGCACGCCTTTCCTCGACGTGGAGAGGCTCGAAATAGTTGGGCTCTGGCTTGGAACGTGGAACCAGCTGATTCTGACAGGCTATATGTTTGTAAGCGCCACTTTAGTCCAGAGCAAGTAGCTCGTTTTGAAGTTTTAGATGGGGCTGTTCCATCTTTAAGATTAGAGCCAGTTAGTAGAAGTCGCTCACTTAGTACTAGCTCTGGTTGGGTTTACCCGCCCGTTACTAAAGTATACGTAAATCGTACAGTAGGTGTAGGAGACGATATTACATTAGAAGAGTTCGCAAAATATTCCATGCTAGAGGAAACAAGGCAGGTTCCCAAAAAACAAAAACATCTGTGAGGACTTAGAAATCACTAGCAGTCGCGAACGATTTGTCCAGGCTGCTCGGTTTTATCGGAGCAACGAAATTAAACTAAAGAAAAGAATTGAGGAGTTAGAAGCAGAGAATGAGAAGCTGCAGCAAAAATATAAATATTTGTGTAGTCGTGCAGTACTTGCGGAAGAAACTTCAAGCAGTGATGCTATAACTTTCGCAAGAATGATCGTCAGTGGCCAAAAAAATCGTTACAGGGAGGAGGAAGAGGCATTGGCTCAAAACATCAATTATATGTCCTCCAAAGCATATACGTCTATGCGTGACGATCTAGATTTTGCTTTGCCCCATAAGTCATCTCTTTCGCGTTGGCGCCCCATCAAATATGTTGTTCCGGGGTTCGATGCCAATGTCTGTAATAATTTAGAAAAAATTGTTTCAACTATGTCCGACACCGAACGTATAAGCGTTCTATTATTCGATGAAATCATCGTCAAATCGGACTTGAGCTATAATAAAGCTAACGATGTTATCGATGAGTTTGTAAACCATGGGGAAGGTCAACGCGAAAACCGAATTGGGAATAAATGTTTATTTTTAATGGTTAAGGGATTGTGCTCGAAATGGAAATACGTGTTTTCGTACAATATTATATCTCCAGTGGTGGTATACGTACGGAGACATTGCTGTCCATTTTGGGAAAAAATATGGCACAACTAAAAAAAATGGGTTTAAATTTGAAAGGAATATATTGCGATCAAGGGCCCACCAACATTAGTATCTTTACAACTTTAGGGATTTCTGAGAAGTGCCCCTTTTTCCTGCACGAAGACACAAAGATTTTTTGCGTGTACGATTTTTGTCACTTGATAAAGTCCGTCCGAAATACCTTGATGAAATATGCTATCTTAACATCACATGGAGTGACAAGCTTCAATGTGATAAAAAAATTGTTTGATATAGATCAAATGAATCCCCTTTTTAAAATTTGTCCGAAACTAACGGAGGCCCATATATATCCCAGTATTATGGAAAAAATGAGCGTTTCACGCGTGACTCAGGTCCTGAGCAATTCGGTAGCCTCTGGTATCGACATGGCCTTGACCCAAAATTTATTAGGCAGTGACGACTACGTGATCAAATGCGCTAAGCCCACACAGATGTTGGTTAAAAAAATGAATGATCTGTTTGACGAATTGGATGCAAAAAATTTCCGGTCGAAAAATCCTTTAAAGTGTCCGATTAGGCAGGGTGACACCAAAAAAATTGATAGATTGAATAAACATCCACATTTTTTGCAGTCATTCAAGTTGCCGGGAAACGCACGCGTTAAGTGCATCGAAGGTTTCCGCATAACGATTTTAGCGATGCAAAAGTTATGCGAGGAACTTTTTATCGAATAAAGCTCCCTCAAATTTATTTTCACCGGGAAAATAAATCAAGATGCGTTAGAAAACTTTTTCTATCGCATGCGAGCTAGTCAGGGTATGAATACCCATCCAACAGCTCACGCAGTCCTATACATAGTTGCGCGACTAGTCTCTATGAAAATTTTACGCCAGAGATTTGAGAAAAAAGGTTCTAACTGTGCAGATAATGACGATATAAATTTAGATTGGAATGTAGGCCCCGAGGATTGTCATCTTGAGACAGAAGTAGGAGACCAGCGAAATGAGGATCTTGTTTTAGAAGAGATTGATGTGGAAGACGTAAATTTTGCTGAAGAAAGTAATGAAGCTGAGGTCCAAGTGCAGCGTTACTTCACTGGCTATAGTATTTACCAAAAAGTGCTGTGCAAGTTGAAATGTGAAAAGTGCACTCACGCTATGACGAAAACAAAAGGGGAGCTGAAGTTGCATTCAGAAGCCCTGATTAGATCCAAAAACTTCACGGATGACAGCGATTTAAGGCTTGTCAATCCTGAAGACAGGGTTGTGTCGACTCCAAATGGTGTGGTACCGTCAGCTCTTCGCAAAATATGCCCACATTGTTATGTTGTTTAAAAGAAAAAACACAAAAAATATTTCCCGAATGGTTTGTAGGATCTGGCGAGTGTAGAGAACATCGCGTGAAGCTATTAGATTTTCTGTTAACTGTCCTTCTATTTAAAAATGCAAAGTGGCTCTTGCGAACTGAGGTCAATAGTGTCAGATTAAGAAAACTCCCAAAAACATTAAAAAAACTGTAGTACTCAGCGGCCGCCGTAGCCGAATGGGTTGGTGCGTGATTACCATTCGGAATTCACAGAGAGGTCGTTGGTTCGAATCTCGGTGAAAGCAAAATTAATAAAAACATTTTTCTAGTAGCGGTCGCCCCTCGGCAGGCAATGGCAAACCTTCGAGTGTATTTCTGCCATGAAAAAGCTCCTCATAAAAATATCTGCCGTTCGGAGTCGGCTTGAAACTGTAGGTCCCTCCATTTGTGGAACAACATCAAGACGCACACCACAAATAGGAGGAGGAGCTCGGCCAAACACCTAACAGAAGTGTACGCGCCAATTATTTTTTTTTTTTTTATTTTAGTACTCGAAGGTTGTAAGCCAGGGCACCACGAAAAGAGATACACCGTTCACACAGATAATTAATAACACCGGCACACAAAAAAAAAAAAGTGGGGAGTACTTTTGACTAGACCCATATATCCCTATGTATTTTGACGCGCTGAATCCGAATTCAGTGTCCGTTTTGCCCGTACACCCCCAAAATTTTAAGTAAATAGCGAAAAACCGTGAACCGATTTTCAGCAATTTTTCACGGGTTTTCGCGGTTTTTCGCTATTTAATCAAATCTTTGGGGGTGTACGGGCAAAACAAACACCGGATTCGGATTCAGTGCGTCAAAACACACTGAAATCAGGTATAATACACTCGTACGAAAACTTTTTAACATTTACCAACGTATAAAAAGGCGATTTTCAGCGATTTCTCACGGTTTTTCACGGTTTTCACGGTTTTAGCCTATTTAATCAAAATTTTGGGGGTGTACGGGAAAAACAAACCCCGGATTCGGATTCAGTGCGTCAAAATACACTGAAATCAGGTATAATACACTCATAATAAGAAAAGTTTTTGAAATTGACAAACGTCTATAAATGCGATTTTCAGCGATTTTTCATGGGGTTTCACGGTTTTTCGCTATTTACTTAAAATTTTGGGGGTGTACGGGCAAAACGGACACCGAATTCGGATTCAGCGCGTCAAAATACATAGGGATATATGGGTCTAGTCAAAAGTACTCCCCACTTTTTTTTTTTGTGTGCCGGTGTAATCTATTAGCTATATTTTGCATATAATGATACCTATTCTTTTATTTCAGGGTTTTACAGTTTTCTATATTTCAGGTTTTTTTTATTTATATATTTTACAGGTATTTTCCGTTTCAGGTTTTCTCTATTTTTTAGTCTATTTTACAGGTTTCTTTTTTATTTTTTCTTCTCTTTCAGGTAGCACCCGAGCCTAGATTTTTAAAGCACTACAATTTTTTCTTAATCATGATGGACTGAGAGTAGTATTTTAAAAATCAGATAAATCGCAATGACTTAATCGATGTCAATATCGAAGTCCTGTGGGAAATTGTTATAGTATGAGAACAATTTCGTTCACAATTTTATATATTTTTTTTTCATTTCAGGAAATGTAAATACCTATTATTTATAGTATTGTAATATAATATATATGTATATGTACATATGCATATAAGAGTACTTAACTTACTTGTTTGTGTTAAAAAAACTAGTATTTCATTTCCTTAAGGATAATAATATTTATTTGGTAAGAGGAACTTAAACAAACATATACCAATAATCTAATTCGACAGGATTTTATTACAAAATCAATATATTCGTTCGTCTAAATAAAATAAATATCTGCATATGAAAAGTCGTTCCTATGGACGTGCAAAAGCAAACACGCATATACATATATACATGCATACAAACATACATGCCGCGGCCACTCGACTTGACAAAAATTCAAGATTTACCAAATATTGGCAAATAATTCAACGCGAAATATTCCAATATTGACTATTTTCGAATTGACGAGAAAATTGGCGTATGGGCATATGAGCTCGAACTTAGTGTTATAGAATATTTCGGATTTTTCAGCGCCGTTGCGACTAAAAAAATCATGACCGCTACGACTGTGCCTATGAATGTATTTTGTTCTTGTAGACGCTAGGCTTATAATTTTAGCTTTGGAAACATACGCGTGCAGAGGCATAAAGCCATTGCTTTGTGTGTGATATTGTATGTACATACATATGTGTATACTAATAAGCACGGTTTTGCTTGGAGTCCAAAATGTATACATATATGTACGTACATATAATAGGGCATCAAGTGTGCATACTTACATACATATACATACATATGTACGTACACGCATATGTGATGAGAATTGCCTTTGCATTTGTTAGACAGGAACTCGATCACAACAATATGCCAATATGTGAGGTAGGTCATGGTTGCTTCAGTAGATTGGACTTTTGTTTGCGATGCGCGTGAAGTAGGTCATTGTTGCTTCAGTACGTACATATGTATGCGTGCAACACTATATTTAATAAAGATGCAATTGAACTTAGTTGTCCCATATATGCAAATACGTTTCTTTAAAGTTTTCCTTTATTTATTTCAATGTATGTATGTACATAAATTATTCCCTGTAATGAAATGTAAATTGAAAAAAATTTCGTTTGCGAAGGGCACAAATAAATGCATATTCAAATGTAAATATGAAAAGACGATCCGTCGTGAGATAGGTCAAGGTTCCAGCAAGTGCGTATGCACATACATATATGTAACACTATAAGAATTGAAGATCCAATTGAAATTTTGCACTAACATAATACATATATGTATGTATATGTTGCAGCACCACTTATATTGTTGTTGGTTGACATTGTTCTAGCGCAGCGAGTTTCGTTTGCATACAGATCCCGAATACAACTGAACTGCCTGTGTTCATCTAATTATCTTGTGATTACCAGACCACGCTCGGCGACAGCTGCCGACGCTGTCGCCTCGCTAAAACGGGACTTTACCAAACTTCAAAACAAGGCGACCAATCACGACGCATAAATTGGCTGATGCAATATCACGCCATACTACAGTTGCGATTCTGATGAAATACCCAAAGATGCACAAATACACATTTAATGCGTTTCTCTTACACGCATTTCTAGCACGCGCCGCCACGTCGCCAACACATTCAAACTACTTATGCTTCGACATATATATTGATATACATATATTTACACACATATGTCAAAATACCAAAACACTTGTATGCCCTATGAATTAATTTCGACTCAAAAAATTAGTAAAAATTTTCATCAAATTTGTATAGTTTTCAATTTACTAAAACGCACATACCAAGATGTGAGAGGTCGTTTTATAATGTATTTTTTTAAATTAAATCAAAATATTAAAGTTACTTTGATTTGAAATGTTGGTGCATATAATAAATATTCAAATCATTCATCAATAATCACTTAGTAAGTTTGTTTGAAAATATAAACTGAATAAATTTTCATTCATCAAGCGAGCATATGTAGAAATGCACAAGCAAATCCTTTGCAAAATGCCGTCGGCTATTCGTCAATTTGATTTTCTACAGAAACAAAAGCAGAGATGATTTACATTAACGTTCTCTGCAAACTGTGCGGAGCCAATATAGGAAGAGAGAATTCACTGCAATCAGCTCTGTTAAAAGTTTCACCATACCCCGGTGGTGGTTAGACTTCACTTTTGACAATTTACACTATTCGTAGCTCGCGAGACGTCTCTATACATTAACGTTCTCTGGTAGATGCACAACAGACCAATGTTTCACACTAATGCAAATACTAGAGAAACATAGAGAGTTCAAACTGAATTTGCATTGTCTGTTCATTGATTTTAAGCAAGCTTTCGACAACTGTTGAATTCTAAATACAACTCTGCAAACCAATCGTTCTCTCTTATACCAGAGAATGTTAATGGAATGAGAAGGTGCAAATGTTACTGTTAAGAATTTTTAGTACAATTGAGATTCGAAAGATTTGTAGTAAGGGAATTTAGCACACCAAGTTTATAGACACCTCACTGACTTTTGCCCACACAAAAATTAGAAACACCACACATCTTTCACCTCAATACACAACACATTTCTCACCTCGACATTAAACCAATTAAATTTTTACTATTTTCGTATTTTTGAGATAATAAGCGAATACGTAAAATTTATTACATAATTTTTTTTTTTCAATTACATTAAAAAAAAAACGAATGTAAAAAAAAAAATTTATAAAAAAAGCTTGCGCCGGGAATTAAAATCGAGTCTAACATGTGGCGAGGAAAAATAGGCGGTGCGTTTATTTCTTCGACTGCTTATTTTTTTACCATTTTGTTACTTTTGAAATGATAAGCGGATATATAAAATTTATTACAAATTTTTTTACTATTACATTAAAAAAATAAAAAAATTTAAAAACGAAAACAAAAAATTTGCGCCGAGAATTTATGGCGAGTCACGTGGGGAGGATAAATATGCAGAGCGTTTATTTCTGCGCCTGCGTTGTGAACAAAAGGTTTGTGATGTCTACGTAGATATGTATGCGCGCGACGCACATAGGTAGATTAAGCTATAATTGGATTTCAGAAAGTTTTCTCAACTACAAAAAAAGCACTCCCACAACTTGAAAATAGACCGAGGAACAATAATTCAACCTCCTACGGTCAATCCCATACTTTGCATTAGCTGTTAGTTAATCAAAACATAGCTATTTCTGAAACGCATGCTATCGTTTTTGTTTAACCGCTGTAAAATCGTATGTTTTGACGTGAATATTTACGGATTTAAGTTACCGAACTGAGTAATCGTGATGGATTATGATATTTCAGGTGAATTTTATCATTTGTTAATGGTGTTTGTGATTTTAATAGTTATAAATGGATAAGTAGTGCCTATTTCATTTAGGGTATAATTTATTTTGGTTTTTTTATGTTTTTTGGTTTTGAAAACCCGGTTTGGTATATTTCCAAGTCCGTCCAAGTGAAAGTTGGTGTTGAACATGATACCTGGTGCAATTAGCTCGCCACGTGCATAAAAGTTAGCTGCAGATACTTGCAGATAGAGGGTCATATAAAGGGTTTGATACACGCTTGTCTAAAGTCAATATAAAAATTATTGCATTTGTTTTGATTTCTAAGCCAATTTTGTTTATCTTAGGTATTGCCAGCTCATCAGACACTAGACAAGTAACTCGACAATATCTCTACAATCAAATGCAAGGGCAGAATTTGACATCTTTGAAGGAAAAATTAGATTTCTTAGAAGATAACCTGCTGTCTTGTCATGCATATTCAGCTGAATATGTGCAAACATTTAAGAAAAGCTTTTCTTATTTTAAAGCACAGCTTAAGGAAAAGTGGACTAAAGCCAGAAGAAAGGTGGACGCTTTTCTAAAAGCTAACCAGTCTTGGTTAAATGGAACAATCGAAATTCCAAATAAGTCACATTTTCGCCCTGGCCGTCCATTGAAATCATTCGAAAAGTGCAGTGAGCGAAGTAAACGTAGGAAAACGGAAGAATTCCGTTCTATGGTGGAAGATACAGTTATTATACATGTTGCGCAATCCACTCTAATAGCAAAATGGCAGAGGGACGCCTCGCGAATTCTGAAAGAAATCGCAGAATCACCATCACGCGAAGCAAAATACAAAATTGCATACAAAGAATCAACAAGCCCGGGGAGAGGTAGATAATATATTGACACCACGTGCAGCCTTAGCTATGTTTGTAGAAGCAAACTTAACAAGAGAGCAATATGATATAATTCGAGATACAAACCCTTATCTTTATCCCTGTTACGATCCCTTATTAGAAGCTAAAAAAGAATGTTACCAAACGCAAATACGGGTAACTAGTTCTTACGCAGAAACTGACTTGCAAAGCCTCATCAATAAGACAATTATGCGCTTATCAATGTATTTAGAGGAGGTGCTCCTCACTCTATGCGAGGACGAAAGAAATTCTCTTACAATAATATTTATTTATTTATTTGTTTATATAAATAGTACATAGTAAGACTAAGGTCTTTTAATAGTACTTCAACAATATATACGGATCAATCCAATATATTTAACTTAACTATAAAATAAGAAGAAAAGAAGCATTAGGAAAAGAAAAGAAGGATTTAGAGAAGAAAGAACAAAAGTAGTAATTAGAGAATGTAGAGAGAAATTGAATGCCCTAATTTAAGGGGTTATACGCAGTTATGAAGCAAATAAAAGACGGGTTGTCAAGGATTTATCCTGAAGAAACTTCAGAATATTTTAATTTGAAAATTTTTGGCGGTTATAAAAGCATCCTTCAAGAACGTAACAAAATTTTTTATTTATGAAAATGTTGATTATAGAGCGCGCTGCAGGCGATTTCTGGAACCTCCTTTAAAAAAAGACGATTTACGGTGTACATCGTAACTCAGGATTGGATTATCTGAAATCAAAAAACCAAACAAATTTTGTTAATATATTAGATTATCTAGTAATTAATCGTTCGGCTAATCAAAATAGTGAATTTTCACAAAATGGCAGCTTTTAAAAGAAATGATTTCGATTTTTACGTTAAAATTTGGCCGTAAATTGATTATAAAATGGAAAATAAGTATCAGATTTACAAAAGGAACGATTAATTACTAGAAAATGTATCTTTAAAGATTGAGTTAAAACGGTTGACCGATCAAGCCGTTTTCGAGATATCGTGTACACCGACTTGAAAAATGCCGTTTTGAAAAAAAACACGTTTAAAGGTTCAATACCGGTTGACACATAGGAAAAAAATTTTTTTTTAACTTACATGGTGTCATCTATTCCAGGGCCATATAATAAACCCTCCATTCCTTCAGCAGCCTCCAGCAATTCAATTTGGTGCTGTCTTCGAGCCATCCTTCCCTCTCGTGTCGCTTCGTGCGCTCTGCGCTCGGATATCATGACATGCTCGTTGTCCTCCTTTTGTACATATGCATGCGCATTGGGCCCCAAAGACAGTCACATTGCATTCATATGGTACAAAAGTGAAATTAAGCCTTCATTAAAGATACCGGCGGCTATATTTGCAGCCATTTGAACAATTTTTGAGCCACTGGGAATGCTTTTCGGCGTAATTTTCCAGATAATCTGGTTATAACTCTCGTTATTATTTTGTGTAAAACCGCCTACACATCGTTCCAATAGTGTCTTGCTGCTGAGGTCTTCGTAAATTGGACGCACAGCTTCAGCAACATCCGTGGATAATGGCTGGTAATCGTGCTCAAATTCGGCCAGTTTGTCTCCTGCTGCTGCTCGCTGCCAAGAACACCATGACTCCAGCCCAACCGGGCACTGCTCGTGTTGTGGATTTGTGTCAGTTGAACAGTAATGCAAATACGTTGCCCATATTGCATTGCACATATCTTCAACAGATTCGCAATTTCTCCTAATTGCTAAACCGTAATAAACTTTCAGTTTGTCGATAGTTTTGCCTGTAAGTTTTCCTTTGCCACCAAGAACTTTGTTTTGAATTTTTTTTCCGGCTTTGCTGACGGTTTCAACAGATTTTTTTACAAGTTCTCGAAGCCGCGTGCCCATTCTTTTCTGCACATGTCCAATACACTCTTTTTTTTAACTTTATTATTACCATACGGTAAAGCTTTTAAAATCCCCGAGTAAGTTTTCGAATCACCGTCGCCGATGTAATTTTTGTACACAACTCCGTATTTTTCTATGGAACACTTAAACATCTCGATTACTGCATCGACCTCCATTTTTCCCGAGGAACCGGAATGATTTGCACAGCAACTTTCTGTATGGCTTTCGTACCACTCATTATATTCTTCAGAACCCATTTTTTTTTCTCCATAATTCACACTGTTTGCAGTATACACTTTTCACCACAATGTCAATAATTTTTCCATAGTAACCAATCAATGATGAGACGCCATATAAAGAGGTATATCCTCGTTTTTTCCACGTCCCATCACCAGATACAGTTAATTCTGTAGCATCGGCTTCGCCTTGATTATCACACGTGAGCTGTTTCTCTTGTGCGCAAGCCTGCTGAAAAAATTTTTGGGTGACACATTCTATGCATCCGTGCATATTATTTATAAGCAAGTCATAAGTATTTTGAGTTATAAAAGCTGGCATGTCCATCAAACCACAAAACTTTTTAGCACCTTTTAATCCTAATCCAAGAACTCTCATTACAAACAAAAAACGTCTGTTTATTGCGTAAGAATGATTGACAAACGAACACGAATTTACAGAACGCGGAGCACAGTCATCACACAGCAAAATAATTTTAAACCCAAGTCCTCTTTCGCCACTAGTTTGAAACTTTATGTCTTTATTACAAGTTTTGCACTTAACATTCTCAGAAATTGCTGCAAACACTGTAATAAAGTTCAAAATTCTGTATTCTATCGAGGTGTCACGAGGCACGATATTTTTCTCCTGCATCTTGAATTTTTTCGCAGACGCGCTAAAGCTGCTTTCGTCCGTCTCAGCTTTATTCGGATTAAAAACGTTTTTTCGTTTTTTATTTCTCGATTTGTGTGCATTTGTAACAGAACGTCGTTCTCTACTAACTTTCATATTAAATTATTATACTATAATTCTGAATTATCTTAGAAATCCGAACGAAATATTTCAGAAAATACGAAAACTAATGCACGACTTCACTGCTTGCCTTGGCTGTATATACTGACGAAACGTCTAAAAACTGTTGAATTTTGCTCTCAGGTACAAGGAAAACACTTTTATGCTCTCACACAATGTATAAGAATACAATACACAGGTATATAAAAGGAGCAACGGTCGAGATAAGCGGCCGCCGCTTGAGCCTCTGTCAACCTACCTTAAAACGTCCCGAGGCATCTCTACATATTTAGGTATAACTCCGAAAATATTGCTTAGATCTACTTCAAATTTCGTGCGTATACTTTTGAATACATGTACATTACAAAAATGCAATAAAAAAATCGATTTTTTTGAAAGTCATAACTGCGTATAACCCCTTAATGCAATCAAACACTTTTAAAGTAATTATAGGTAGACTTGTGCCCTGAAGTTAAATCTGTTAAGTCCAGCCTTCACAGTGTCGGGTAATGAGTTCCACACTTTAATAGCGATAATGAAAAATAATCTAGATGATGGTAGGTAATTAAATTTTGGAACGATGAATTTGTTGTGTCTGCGAGACCTTACTGGTATCAACTTCTCTCAGATAGGGCGGAGACTTGAATAATGTAAGTTTGCACAAAAATATGCAATTTCTAGCAGACAAATAACTATTAAGGCAACATCCCAGTAACCTTGATCGCCATGCAGAGATATGGTCATATCTGCCAATCCCATATACATACCGCGTGGCGTTATTAAATGCCACATTAAGTTTATGGCAAGATGTGGAGCCGAGTTTGCTATATACCACCTCAGAGTACGTAATGAGAGGCATAATTAGCTGGATAACTAATTTGCGCCTCGTTTTCTCTGGCGTGAATGTTACAGAGACGCTCAGCTTACGTAATGTAGCATAAATGTTCCCCACAACCCTATTTATATGGTCAGCACAGGTAAGTTTTGTGTTGAGAATGAACCCCAAATTTTTTACCTTATCCATAAAGGTAAGGGAACTTGTACCTATCCACAATTTAGGGATATTGTCAACATGCACGACACTATTACATATAGGTAAGACATATGACTTTGACGCGTTCAGACATAAAGAGTTTTCATTAGCCCATACAGAAATAGCAGACAAATCACTGTACTGACAAACATTCACATACTGACAAACGTTAAAAACATCATTGACAAAAAGACTGAATAAAAGCGGACCAAGGATAGACCCTTGCGGAACACCAGTGTGTACGTATCTAGACTGAGATGTTGATTTACTGGTCTTGACCTTCTGCGTTCTGTCTCCAAGGTAGCTGGCCATGAGCTTCACCGCACTGTCTTTGAAGCCGAAATAGTGTTTAAGCTTGAAGCATAACAATTTGTGATTGTGAAAAGTCAAGTAAGCAAAGTAGAGTCAAGTCTCCGTTGTCAAAGCTAATTCTAATGTCGTCCAGTATTTAAACCATTGCAGTCGAGCAACTGTGACTTTGTTTGAAGCCAGATTGTAGTGGAGAGAGTAGACGATTGTTCTGTACAAATGATGAAATTTGCGTGGCCATCAAGTTTTCGCAAACTTTGGAAAATGTGGGCAGTATGCTGATAGGTCTATAGTCACCAGCATAAATAGCATTTGCCTTTTTTGCGACTGGGAAAACTATAGCCTTTTTCCATACTGCTGGGAAACATGAACTAGTCAAGCAATGGTTTATTACATGGGTAAGGGGTCCTATTATATATTGGACGACTATACGGATGAATTTTAGCGAGATACCATCGTCGGCTTTAATTTGGATAAAGCTTTCAGGGCATCTACCTCACAAACTGTCATAAATTCAAATTGTTCTTTTAGAGTAGCACAAGGTGAGGACTCTTTTAAAGTAGGAGCACAATTTGTTTTCTTACCAACACTAATGAAGTAGTCATTAAGTTCATCAAGGCCAATCTCACATTCGCGACTTTCCTTGCCATGAATTTTAAATTGTTTTTAGGTTGCGCTACATTTCTCTTGTTGGAAGTGACGGATCAAGTTTTGAGTAACTGTACCAACGTTTCGCTTGTCGTATTATTGCAGTGGTTTCATTTCGGATTTCCTTGTACCGGCGCCAAGAAGTATCCGTCAAGTTTTTTCTCCACTTAGCAAAATACTTCTTGCGCTTTCTAATGGCAGCTCGAACTTTCGAGTTGTACCAAGGACATGAACTATTTAAAACATTTACAGAACGAAGCGGAACATGCATGTTAAATAACGAGGATAGGTTACGGTTGAGGAAGTCAAGTTTATTATCAACAGAACTAAGAAACCAACATTCATTCCAATTTATAGAACCCATGTCTGAATACAAAGAATTAACATTCAACGTTTTAAAATCACGATACTCATAGGTGGCACCTAAATTTGAACGATTCATCACAACATCTAAGGTACAAAATATTAAGTCGGGGTCAGATATAAAGTCAGCTTGGTCGAATTTAAGAATATGTGACAAGTCACATGTTATAAAATAATCAAGAAGACTAGGTTGGGAGTTATTTGAATATCTCGTTGGTGTAACTCCGTTAACAACACAAAGTCCTGCTGTTGCCAACTGGTCGAATAGTTTACTACTACTAGGCTCATTTTTAATATGTTAACATTAAAATCACCACACAACAGGATACGTTCGTAATTTAAGACAAATTCAGACAGGTCGACAAATAGTGTATCAAGAGCAATACTTTTGTTAGGATTGTAAACACATGCAATTAAAATTTTATTCATGCCATCAGATACTTCAGTAAATAAGTATTCATTTTCACAGTTATTTGATTTTGCTATTAGTTTAAATTTCAATTTATTTCCAGTACACAGCAACAATAAACAGAACAAAAGCAGTAGTTAGAAGAACAGAGAAAATTAAGAAGTAGCACAAGATGAGCGAGGGTAAGAGAAAAACTATAAAATAAAGGAAGAGAATAAAAAGAGTAAGTAGAGCTTAAACATAAACACATAATAAATATTCTCAGCAGGTAGGTAGGTAGGTAGGTTTGGCAGCCGCATCGCACATAGAGACAACGATGCCACTTAAACCACGGAATGGGTCCGTTGTGAGCCGCGGGGGCTGGGCCACATTTCCCTTTCCATATTGAACCATCCTGAGCTTTTGACAAAGCGTAAAAGGTTGTTGATACCTAAAGTGTATAGATTATCTATATTCGTTAAGAAGTAGGATTTTAAAAATCGGTTTCTGCTTCTGGCTAGAGCCGGGCATGTGCAAAAGAGGTGTTGAATTGTTTCCAATTCCTCCTCATTTCTGCAGCTACGACAGAAATCATGCGTGTATACGCCTAATCTCCT
Organism: Anastrepha obliqua; assembly: GCF_027943255.1. Lineage (NCBI taxonomy): Eukaryota > Metazoa > Arthropoda > Insecta > Diptera > Tephritidae > Anastrepha > Anastrepha obliqua. The sequence continues at coordinate 38,543,488 of NC_072897.1, read as the reverse complement.
TGCATGATTTCCTATGAGACAATGTCCTGTGAGGGCCCCTACTAAGGCCCTGATTTGAAGTCTACTCAGTTTTATAATACTCTTGGACAGACGTAAATTAAGCCTTGGCCATGTTTGCCTAGCAATTTCGCAGGTGTTAGCGCTAATCCATCTCTGATTTGCAGAATTGATTAGTGTGTCCCTAATGAGAAGCTTACAAGTTGCGAGAGGTATCTCCATAAAATTACTTATGTCTGGCATGCAGGTACCTTCTCTTGCCAGTTGGTCTGCCCTACAGTTCCCTGGTATATCTCTGTGGCCTGGGACCCAGCATAATATTATACGATATTGTTTGGCCATCTCATTTAGAGATTGGCGACAACGTAAGACACTCCTTGATGTTGTTTGGAATGCATCCAGGGCTCGTAGGGCAGCTTGGCTGTCTGATAGAATGCAGATGTCCGTTGATGATATTCTGTTTATCTTTAACCATTTCAAGGCTTCATGAATAGCGTTTATTTCCGCTTGAAAAACGCTACAGTGATCCGGTAATTTAAAGGATTCACTAATAGAAAGCTCTTCGCAAAATAACCCTGATCCTACACCGGTGTCCATTTTGGATCCGTCCGTGTAGATCTTAACGGGTGTGTTGGGTGTTGGATCTTCTTCAAGCCATTTCAGCCTAGAAGGGATTTTCATTAGGAAATTCCTTTCGAAGCAAAGAATGGGAGGGTGATAATCACAGTCACTGGGTATATCCGTGTAGGAGTCTAAAATGGTTGAATGTCCATGTGTGACAGTTCTCCATTGTGAGCTCGCTTTGAGCCTTAAAGCGGCGCAGGCCGCTGAGTATTTGCAGAAGAGATCTAGGGGTGGCAGATGTAGCATGATGTCCAAAGCCATGGATGGCGTGGTTTTCATGGCGCCACATATTGCTAGTTCCGCTGATCTCTGCACCTTATTCAATAAATTAGAATAGGTTTTTTTCTGCATAGCACACCACCAGACAACATTTCCATATAGAAGAATGGGTCTGACGACTGCAGTGTAGAGCCAATGAGCAACCTTAGGTTTAATTCCCTCAGCAGGTAATTAGAGCATTATGTGGCTGCAGCAAGTGCATTTTGAATGCACTCAATATTAGTCACCCTAACTGCTTTGCATTTAGGGCGAACGCGTACATACACATATCCACGAATAGTGAAAGCAGCTGTTTTTTTTTGCTCTCGCCTGAGCTGCATTGCAAAACGCATTAGTTCGCGATTGCCTTTTGTGAGACATTCGTGTATGTGTAATTTGCCTTCAGTTTTCAGTCCAGCATCAGAGAGTAATAGAGGCCGCTTTTTGGCTTTGCAATAATTGAGCAAACTTGGCGATCAGCAGGAGATGTTAATTTAACTATAACAGCAGACGCTGTTGAGTTGCTCTGCTGACGCAGTCGAAAGGCGGAGGAAATTTGTGGCGCTGGCATATTGAGAGTATGGCACAGGCTACCAAAAATATTATTTATGTTCTCACCATCCATGTGCGGCAATCCGTTAATGATGAGATTTGTGGAGACGGCATGATTTTGGCACTCATCCAGCTGAGTCTTCAGTACCGCGATTTCACCCTGAAGTTGCCTGTTCAGTTGAATTTGTGCTTCGGCTTTCCCCACACGTTCTTCCATTGTTTTCACAGCTTTCCGCAGGTTCGCCATTTCAGCCGCTATTTCGCCAAACCGCATTACTCGCTCTTCAGAATTTTTTACTCGTTCCGAAATCTCTTCGATGATACTCCTTCTATGCAACTCGAGTTGTTCCTCTATCCGCTCAAGCCAGAAAGGAGGTGGCGAGCTCCCTTTTTTCTCCGCTTTGGTTAGAGTGCTCGCGCTGTTTTGTGGAGTGGATACCGTTTGGCGTGTCACATTAACTTTGAATGGAAGCTTATATGTCATATGGTCACTCTTGCAGTGATTACAAAGCTCGCAACTATTAATAATGTTTGAAATTTCTTTCAGATAATTTGGATAGTAATATTTTTCTTTAAAACATTTTGCAACTTTCTCTATTCCCTGGTTAAGTCCACTTATATGCATTTCTGTTACTATAGTTTAAAAGGTGAGTTTTAATTATTTCTTTAATATAATCTGTGGTTAGATCTTTATACGTAACCAAAGTAAAATTATTCGTGAAAACTTTTTTTGTGCTGCTACTATTTTGTTTCCCTCTTACTATTTTGAGTTGATTTTTATATAAATTAATACAAAACACTTTTTATTTCGTATTACCTCTTTTTATTTATTAAAAGCTCACATGTCAAATCGCTCGCTCTATGACAAATCTTATAATGCCCTACTATCACTCGAGTGCGTTTTGGGAGACCTCTGCTAGGTATGTACATATGTGCAAACGCATTCCGTTGCTTTTAGCGGGATACCAAGAGGCGTTATATTTGTCGCTGGGGAAATGCAAAGGCATACCGAAGCTATTTTCTTTTTGTAATGCGGGACGCTTCGATCAGCAACTGAAGTTATTGTTGGCAAATTAACTGTGTCGATAAACGCGTGTTCGAAGGTGCCGCTAAGCGGGGACATATCGCACTTGTTACGTTAAAGCGTAACAACTCAAAAAGAAAAGGAAAAGAGTAACCACTCAAAAATTTGTTATTTTAGCGCAACTACTAAACAAATAAGAATGAAACAACCGCTATATTGTTTTTAATGATATTTTCGTGCAATTACATATTTTTCCCCTTGTAATACCTATATTATTAATATTTACGGAAACAGTTTTTCGTCTCTACTGAAAATGTTCAGATTTTGAGTTGTTACGCTTTAACGTAACAAGTGCGATATGTAGGCATGTTGTTGCTGAATTCTTATTGTAATGCTATGATCATAACGCAAACGTACGATCAATACAAAATTAAGTTTGAGCACAAAATTGAGTGCCAAAGCAGAATTTGGACAACAGCTTTAATTCTGCGCCTCTGTTACCTTAACTTATACATTTAAGGTTCTTTCAGTTATGTGAATAAAACTTTCGCTGTCCTCATCAGTGGAATGCAATTAGAAGCGATGCCATCTTCTTCTACATTACATTCCTCAACTTTAATGCGAGAAAGTGCATCTGCAACATGATTTTCCCTTCTCGGGATTTATTCCACGTCGAAGTCATACTCGTTGAGGCGAATCTTTCACCTTTGCAGCTTTGCATTTGGCTCTTTCAAATTATGTAGCCATTGAATGGTCTATGATCGCTATTTATAGTGAATTTCCTACCAAACAAATATGGTCTAAAATATTTAGTGGCCCAAACCATTGCTAATAACTCTTTTTCTGTCGTAGAGTAGTGAAGTTCATGCTCATTCAGAGTGCGGCTCGCGAAGCAAATAGGATGGCTTTGTTGGCTTAACACTGCCCCTAAGGCAACGTTAGAAGCGTCTGTAGTTAGCGTAAATCGTTTTTCATAATTTGGGTACACTAATATAGGATCTTCTGTAATAAATATTTTTATAGTATCTATGGCGTTTAGGTATTCTTTATCCTGCGAATTTATCCTATTTCCCTTTTTTAAACAGTTTTGTCAGCGGTTTGGTAATCTTGGCAAAGTTTTTAATAAATTTGCGATAAAATCCAGCCAAACCCAAAAACTGTTTAATCTCTTTTTCTGTTTGAGGTACAGGATAATTTAATATCGCTTTAATTTTATTCGGGTTTGGCTTTATACCTTCTGGGGTTACTATGTGCCCCAAGAACTCTGTTTCGTGTTTCAGAAACTCACACTTAGCAAGCTTTACTTTAAGATTAGCATCGAATAATCTTTGGAAAACTTTATCGAGCGATTCGATGTGCTCCTGAAGGGACGTGCTAAAAATGACAATATCATCTAAATACACCATACAATTCTTACCAATTAACCCTTCCAATACTGTATTCATCAGCCTTTGGAATGTGGCTGGGGCATTTTTCAGCAAAAATGGCATACATATAAATTTGTAGTGACCTCCTTGCGTAGAGAAAGCAGTCTTCTTTCTGTCGGCAGGGTCCATTTCTATTTGGTGGAAACCCTGTGCCAAGTCCAAGGTAGAAAAGTACATACATTTACCCAACTTATCTAAAATTTCATCCATCCATCCTATCGTCTACGGTAATGGTGTTTAACTTACGAAAATCGAAAACTATTCTCCATTTATCTATCCCAGAGTGATCTGGCTTTTTAGGCACAACCCATAGCGGTGCAGAGTACGGAGAATCGCTATGGCAAATAATTTCTTGCTTCAGCATTTCCATTATTTTGCTTATCCACTTCCGCTTTGTGCACTTCCGGATATCAGTAAGATTTCACATATATAGGGACCTCATGAATTTTTTTTTTTATTGACAATTGTATTTATAGTTAACTATAAAATACAAAAAAAGCTTATAGCTATGGCTACTGCGGCCTTGAGCTAATATACTGGGTGTGTATATATGTGTATGTAGGGTGTTAGCTAAATTTCATTTAAGATATTACAATATTTTAAATAGTTTATAAGTTTAATAATGTTCTCTGTAGAATTGTTTAAAAGTAGATCAGTAGGTTTTGTGTTGTTTAGTGATTTTCTGTGGTTTGTAAAATGTGTGCAGTCGTCTAGGATGTGTTTGATGTTTGGAGCTGAGGTATTGCAGTATTTGCAGATATTTAGGTCTTTTTTTATTAAATATTCGTGTGTTAGTCGTGTGTGCCCAAGTCGTAGTCTAATTATTTTTGTTATTTCCCTTCTAGTTATGTTAGTATTATGTGTAAATGTGTGTTCATTGATCGCTTGCTTCTTTGGGTTAACAAATTTGTACCAGCTTGTTGTTTGTTCGAATGTGGAGTGTTGTGAATTTTTGAATATTTTTGTTATATGTTTTTTAATATCTGTGTGTAGGAGGTTCAGAGACATAGTTAGGGGGCGGTTTTGTGCTTCTTTTGCTGCTAAATCTGCTAGTTCGTTGCCCTTGATTTTAGCGTGTCCTGGTATCCATATGAGTTCGATTTTATTTTTGAATTTTAGTAAGCAGTTTCTTATGTAGTCTGTATAATAATTATTATTGTTTATATTTTTTACCATTTCTAATGAGGCTAAGGAATCGGAACAAATTGCAAATTTTCCAGGTGTTTGGCTAGCATATTGTACTGCTTCAAATATGGCTATCGTTTCTGCAGCAAAATTTGTGCTGTAATAAGGTAAAACCTTGCTAATTAATATTCTGTCATTGTATATAACACTGAAGCTTGTTTGGTTTGCGCTTTTTGAACCGTCTGTGAAGATTAGTTTGAACTTTTTTTTTATAAGTTTGTTGGTTAATTCTGAGAAGAGTTTTTGGAATATTGTTGAAGGCGTATTTTCTTTTTTCCAATGGTGGAGTGATGTATCTATGGCATTGAAAGGTAGTTGCCATCCAGGAAATCGGGTGATGGTCTTAGGTTTATAATTGATGGGAATATCTAATTCCAGAGATTTTCTATTATGCGTGTGAGTGTTGATTGAATTTTGTGTTTTCGTTTAGAAATTATTATTTTGTGTGTAAGTTTTGAAAGTGTTGACTGGTCATTAACGATTAGGTTTTTGCAAAGTTTTGTTGTGGCAAACTCCCTCATTTGTGTTAACGGAGGTATGCCTGTTTCGAACGTCATGTTGCGAATCGGTGTAGTACGGTATGCGCCTAAGGCGGTTCGTATAGCAGAGTTTAGTAGTGAGTTGAGTTTGTTGATATTGGACTTAGGTGTATAGCCAAAAAGGTATAATCCATAGTAAATTTTTGATACAATTAAAGATTTGGTAGCGGCAATGATTGAACTAGTTTTGAAATGTGGGCTTCCCATCTATATCTTTTATTAAATTCAATACCTAATATTTTTAAGTTTTCGGCGTTGTTTATTGTAAAGTTGTTGCATGTGATATTTGGATGACAGTGTTTTTTCCTGCATATGTGTATGTGTTTGCTTTTTCCTGTTGAGAGGCTTGCACCTGAGTAATTGCACCAGTTCAAAATATCGTTGTGAATGTCGTTGAGATCTATGTTTGTATTTTCATGTTTATTCATTTTTTTTATGAGAGTGAAATCGCCTATTTCTTTGTGTAATGATAAGATGTTGCTGAGTTTGTGGTATGCTATAAGAAATAGTATGACTGAAATTGGGGATCCTTGGGGTATCCCATTCTGTGGTGGATATGTTTCGGAGAAGTGAGAATCTATTCTTATTTTAATTTTTCTGTTTGTCATAAAGTTTTTGATATAGTTTAATATTTTAGGACCTATTTTCCATTCTAAGAGCTGGTCTAGAATGGTGTGTACTCCGATTTTGTCAAATGCTTTAGTAAAGTCGAGTGAGATGATTGACAAATGCTTTTTTTGGGATAGGGAGGACGTGATCTGATGGTCTAGATATACTAGATAATCAGACACTGATTTACCCTTTCTAAATCCAATTTGCTGGCTATGTAGTAGTTTGTTGCAGGTAACAAACCACCATAGCCGATTAGCTACTACTTTGTCTAATAATTTTGCGCAGACCGGATTCAAGGATATTGGACGGTAGGATTTGATGGAGGATTTATCTTGGTTTGGCTTATGTATGGGGAGGACGAGACTGCTTTTGTACATTTGAGGAATTTGATTGTTTAAAATGTTGTTATAAAGACAAAGTAAACGGGTTTTCATGGCCGCCGGTAAGTTTTTTATCATGGGGTAAGAGATTCTATCAGTACCTGGGGTGCGACCCTTAAGTTTTGACAAAGCTATAGAGAGTTCTATTGGAGTTATATCGCTTTCTATTTGAAGCGCAGTTTTGCTTGGGGTTAAGCTGTTAATTGGTGTTAAGGAGGAGTATTTGTGGTCTAAAAATGATCGTGTAAAGTTGGTGTCGCTGGCTTCATTTGACCAGTATTTTCCAAATGAGTTGGCTATTGTAAGTTTATTGGTTGTGGTAGTTTGGATTGGATCTTGTAGGTCTATACTGTGTATCGGAAGGTATGGTTTTAAGCCGCATAATCGACGTATAGTGTGCCTGTCCAGTGGGTGTATGGGGGTGAATGTGGCTTGTAAACTTATGCATTGCCTTGTTTTTGGATAATTTAAGTTCCCTTTTAAATAGAGCATTTGCTCTTTTGTAGTTTATTATGTTTTCAGTTGTTATGTGTCTTTTTACTTTATTCCAAAAGCGATTTCTATCTTTCTTCAATCTTTCGAGTTCTTTGTTCCACCAAGGTGTACATTTTTTCGTATTGTAATTCGTTTGAGGAATTGCTTCATTTGCGCTTTGGAGTATGATTTTGTGTAGCATGGCCGCTTCTTTATTTGTATTATTGCTGTGTGGTTTAGCTTGACATAGTATATTCGCTAGGGTGCTGAATTTTTCCCAATTAGCTTTATTAAGGTTAAACCTGGGTCTGACATTTATTGTAGTGTTTGATTGGTTGTTAAAGATGGTTGTGGTTATTGGGAAGTGGTCGCTGCCAAAAAGGCAGGATTCTACTTGCCAATTACTTTGCAGGGCTATTAAATCGTATATTCCATTGTATGATTTTTAGTGAGGGCGTCATGTATCAGTAGAATAGATAAGTGTTCGTGTTTTTGTTTTGAATTAACTAAATTAAGATTTAATAAGTATTTATATAAGGTGTAAGTAAGTTAGGAATAAGTATGTATAAGTATATATAATTCTGTTTTTAGGAATATTAGGATAATTAACGTTTTGGCTAGTTGTAGTGTTAGTTGGGTTATTTTTTTTTGTTAAGTTTTTTTATCTGTGATTGTAGTCTTTCGATGTATTTTTTGGTAGGATTTTTATCTTCTGCTTTGATGTAGATGTGGATTCTAAGCTGTCATCTGTCTCTGATTCGCTCATTACATCTGAATATTGCATGATTTTTCTTTCCATGCTATTTTCAGTGAGAGAATTGGTAGTTGGTGTGGTTGGCTTTGTTGGTGGTTTTGTTGGCTGTACTGCGAGTGGGTGATTAAAGTGTGGTGAGTTTTGATGTTCTGATTGTGAGTTGAGTGTTGTTTGTTTAGAAGTATGTTGACTGGTGACTTCTGCAAATGTATAGTTGTTGTGTGGATGTCGTTCTTTGTAAATAGCTCGTGCAGTTTTGTTGTCGACTTGTGAGATGATCTTAATTGTTTGGATTTCTTTCTCGCGTATAAATATGGGACATTTTTTGTCGAGAGTGGTGTGATTAGTACATGTTAGTCCGTTCGCATCGCAATTGCCGCATTTCGTAGGGTTATTACATTTCTCTTGGTTTTCGTCGTTAATATGGTAATTGCTTGCACAGTTATGGCAGCACTTTGGACTTTTGCAGAATTTTGCTACGTGATTAAATTTAAAACAATTTTTGCATCGCATTGGTGGGGGGATGTATGGGCGAACTGTTGTTTTAATATAACCGATGTGTATTTTCGTTGGCAATGTTGTTGTGGCAAATGTTAATATAATTAATTCTGTTTCAATCAGGTCATTGTTCACTTTTTTGAGTATTTTTTTCACCTCGCATACATTTTGGGGTTTTAGTTCATCGAGGATTTCACTTTCGGGTATTGATCTTAGTTCGTTACAATATATTACGCCTTTCGAATAATTAAGTGTCTTGTGTGGTGTAATCTCAACTATGATTGTGTTTGAAAGCGCTGTTAGTGTCGTTAATTTGTTCGCTTGTGAGCCGTTTTTGGTTTTGATCAAAATTTGGCCGCTAATAATTTTTTTGCAATATTCAACTTCGCCGCAAGTTGAGTTGATTGCTTTTTGAATCAAAAAAGGTGAAACATTCTTTAAATTGTCTGAGTTATTGGGTCTGGACATGAGTAGGTATACCGGTTCGTTCGATGTAAAGTTTGATTGCTTTGTTTTGTCCCATTTGAGTGCAGGTAAATTGGGAGGTAAATTTACTTTATTGTCCGGTGGCTTATTCATTTTGAGTGAGGGATAAGAAGGTAATTCCTATTACACAAATTGAAAATTCACTTGTTCAATGTTATTAGTAATATATATATATAATATATATATATATATATATATATATATATATGTATATTTAAAGTTTGTTAATGCACTAGTTGTTAAATTAATTATCACTATTATTGTTTTTTTTTTTTTGTTTTGACTATAAGACTTTGCGCGTTTTGCTTTAATATCGATTTTCGCGAAAATACGTTCGTATGCTTGGGGCAGTAGTTTGCGACGACCTCATGAATTGTTTTGACTCTATGTTTAATTTTGTGGGTAAAAGTAAGGTGGTCTCCATCCTTATAAAATATGTGTTTAAGTTTGTTTAACTAACTTTTGAAGCTTTAACATTCCTCGATATTTAAATGGCTTAATCTGAATTTTGTTTTTTCGTCGTCATCATTTATAATATTAAAAAAACTATCAAAATTCTCTAAGGAGTTCTTCCTATCTGAAAAATTATAAAGCATTCCACTTAAATGAAGAGTGTTATTTTCCAGATTTATTTTCGAATTTAATTTTTTCAGTATATCATAACCTAAAAGTCCTTCGTAGTTGTTAGAAAAATTGTACACATAGAATTTTAAATTTTGCTTATTAAAAGCAATTGTTTCCTGCACTTTGTCTAGCACGACTTTTCCGGTTGCGGTTTTTACAATTATTGGCTTTACTTTAATTGCTTCATTGCTGAGTATACACGGTTTAATTAAACTAACAGACGAACCCGTATCTATTAAACATTTTATCTTTTTGTTGTTGAGTGTCAATTTAATTGAGGGTAGTTCTCCGAGGCTTCTAATTGAAAATTCGAATCATCGTGATCCATTGGTTCAAGTTGACCGTATCTACGTATTCTGGATTGGTTTGAGTCAGCCAGGCTAAACTTTCTGGCTTGCAATGAATTCGTTTGCAAGACATTGCTTGGAATTGCGCTAGTAGGGCTATTAAATAAATGAGGGCAATGCTTTTGTGCGCAAAATTGGCCTACATTTATCTGCCTGGATTGATTATGGCTTAAATTAGTATTATCTGATGGGACTCTTCTTGTATGAAAGTTGTTATTATTTAATGTTTGATAGTGATGATTTCTATCGGTTAAAGTAGAGTTCACAAATCCACCTTTTTGAAATCTATTATTATTAGAGTAATGGGGAGCCCTTGAACTGTTTCTTACATCCGGTTTATATTCATAATCAAATGCATCATTCTCTTTTAAAATTTTTTTTTATATTTTTTTTTTTATTTTAAAAAATTGACTTAAAGAGTAAATCTTATAAGCTAATTGTAAATAAAGCGATAGCATCGAGGCCTTACGCTTAAACTGTGTATATGGAGTTATTTTGTATTGTGTCTTAAATTCTATGGTATAGGTAGGTTATTTTAAGGAATTTGGTTATTAAAGATATTGAATCGGAGGTTGGGGAAGATAGATGCGTCATTGGGTTTGAGTTGCTGAAGATTTGTCTTCTGCGGGCGGTGTATAGTGGGCAATGAAGAAGGATATGGGGTATGGTACATGTTACGTTCGGGTTGCACGTGCACGTAGTTGGGTTGGTGTTAGTCATGAAGTGTCCATGTGTAATCTTTGTATGCCCTAGCCGAAGACGCCCGAACTTTATGACGTCTAGTCGGGTCACCCTATTTTTATTATTTTTTATAAAGTCCGTTATGTGGGTTTTTGTATGGTTTACCTGTTGGTACCAGTCATTGGTTGAGGTCCATGTGTGGTTCTGTTTGTTGTCAAAATGTTTTTTTATATGTTTTTTAATGTCGGTTAAGTTGAAGTTATCTGTCATTATCGGAGGTGTTTGATGGGCTTGTTTTGCGGTGTAGTCAGCGAATTCATTTCCGGTAATGTTGGCGTGTCCCGGCACCCAAATTAGTTTGATTTTAGGGTATTTCGCTATCATAATGTTTCTTATGGTGGTTGGGTAGTGATCGTAGTTGTATATCTTTGTTATTGAGTTGATGGCCGAGAGGGAATCAGAACATATTGCGAAGTTTTTGTTTTTGCTCTTTATTGTGTTTATAGCTTCACATATGGCTATAATTTCTGCAGAGTATGTTGAGCTATAGCTTGGTAGGTTTGACATTTTTATAACTTCGTTTTGTGAGGTTATGCTGTATGTAGTATTGTTGTCGATCTTAGATCCGTCTGTGTAGATGGTATTGTGGTATTTCTCTTTAATTTCGTAGAACTTTGTTTGCTACTGGATTGGGTTCGTGTTGTTTTTGTTTAAGTTACTTAGGGTAGTATTAATTGCTTTAGGGTTTAGTATCCAGGAAGGCGAGTTGTGGATGGTATGTTTTGGATGTTTTGTAGGTAGATTGAATTTTGCACTGAGGTTTAATATTTTGCCTATGGCTGGCTCTTGTTTGGGTATGTATTTTCTTTTTTTGTAGTTTTGGGCGATGTTGTGGAGCGGGTTGTGTTTTGATACAAAAATTGTTTTAAATAACCTTGCCGTGGTCAAGTCTCTCTGATTTTCTACCGATCGTATATTGGCTTCGAACAGTATGTTAGCGATTGGAGTGGAGCGCAGTGCCCCCAGGGCAGTTCTTATAGCTGAATTAAGTATTGTTTTGATTTTTTTCAACTGTGAGTTTGAGGCGAACCCGTACAAAAAAATGTCATAATTTATTTTCGGAATTAGTAGCGTTTTGACCAATGTGAGTAAAGTTTGGGTATCACAATTAAACTTTGGAGTGGCCAGGCACTTTATGACATTAAGTTGTGTTATCAGTGCTGTGCTCATTAAATCTATGTGAGAGTTCCACATGTATCTTTTGTTGAATATGACGCCTAGTACTCTTAATTCATTGCTTGGCTGGAGGTTTATTTCCTGCGATAAGATTGTGTATTTGCAATTGTGTTTACGACAAATGTGGATGTATTTGCTTTTTGTTTGAGATAGTCTTGTTCCTGAATGCTTGCACCAGTCTAGTATGTACCTGAAAATGCTCCTCATGTCTATTAATGGATTTTTTCCTTGTTTTTCTTTAATTATTATATAGAAGTCGTCCGCGTATGCGCAGAAATCGAATTCTTTGTGACGAGATATGATGGAGCTTAGTTTGTTGTAGGCGATGAGGAAAATGATGACGGATATGGGTGAGCCCTGGGGAGTTCCATTGGCCATGGGCCGGATATCGGATAATTGGTTTTTGACGCGTACCGCAAATTTACGGTGGGTCATGAAGTTTATGACGTATTTCGTAATTTTGCGGCCGAGTTTCCACGTTTTGAGCTGCTCCACTATAGTGTGTATGCCGATTCTGTCGTAGGCCTTTTCGAAATCGAGGGATATAAGGGTTAGATGACTTTTTGAAGAGAGTCTAGTTGACGCTAAATAATCTAAGAAAAGTAAGGTATCTGCTGTTGATTTTCCTCTCATAAAACCAGTTTGACGGTTATTGAGTAGTTTGTGTTTTGTTACAAGCCACCAAAGCCGATTTGCGATTATTTTGTCTAGAGCTTTAGCGAGACAGAGGTTAAGTGATATCGGTCTATACGAATTTGCCAGGGTTTTCTGTGTTTTGGGTTTCGGAAGCAGTATAACTAAATTATATTTGAAGCTTTGTGGAATGTAATTTTGAAAAAACGGAGTTATAGAATCTTAACAGGCGTTGTTTAAATGACTTTGAAGAGTTTTTGATCATTGGATACGATATTCTATCTATGCCTGGTGTTTTCCCTTTCAATTTACTGAGTGCTGATCTTAATTCTATGTAGTTTATATCTTGCTCTATAATTATCGACTCCTTGGAAGGAATCCAGTCGACTGGGGTGTTTATTGTTGTTCTCTTTCTGGTTTGAAAATCGATAGGGAAATTGAGATCTGACGCGTTTTCGCTCCAGAATGTAGCGATTTCATTGGCGATGTCTTTGGGATTTGTATACATCTGGCTTGGATTTTTGTGCGATTGTAGACAGTGAATACCATGAGATAATTTGCATCCGCAGAATCGCCTAATTTTTGTCCAGATGGTTTTTGCGGGTGTATTGGGATTTATGTCTTCTGTCAATTTCTGTATCGATAACTGTTTGGTTGTCTTTATTTCGCGTTTTAATTTGGAATTTACTTTCTTGTAGTTAAGGAGATTTTCCTTAGTCATATTTCTTCTAAATATGTTGAATAGTCTATTTTTTTTGCTTTTAAGTTAGTAAGGTGGCTATTCCACCAAGGGACAGTTTTCAATTTGTTATGGGGTTTTGTTTGAAGGATAGATTCGTTAGCTGATTGTAGTAAAATTTTTTTTAGGTTGGAGGCTTCGGAATTAATGTTATGGCTAATAGGTCTGATTGACTCGTAGTGAGTACATCTTCTTTCGAATAGTGCCCAATTTGCAAGATTGACTTGGAATTTGGGCTTGAAGAGTGTTTGCGAGTGATTTCTTGTTGGAAATAAGGAAATAATAATCGGAAAGTGGTCGCTTCCATTTAAGTCGTCTAGGATCTTCCATTCCGCATGTGCGGCGAGATCGGGAGAGCAGAAAGTCAAGTCGAGGTGAGTGAGCGTGTTATGTGTGGAAAGGTGAGTGGGAGATTTGTCATTTAAAAGTATATACTTGGATTGGTTGATGAAGTTTGCTAGTATGTTACCCTTTCGGTTATTTTTGTGTGAGCCCCAGTCTTGGTGCCTGCTGTTAAAGTCCCCTGTAATAATGTGTAAGTCCTGTGTTTGGTTCAATACGTTTTCTAAGCTGTGTGTCTGAAAGTTGGAGGAGGGCGGAATGTATGCCGATGTAATTCTGAATTTTCTTAAAGAATAAATTTCTAATGTTACGTTGTCGAAATCTTTGCTTGTTGATACCATTTGGATTTATGTACTAGAAGGGCTGCTCCACCGTATGGCAGATTTAAGTTGTAGGAATACAGTTAAAAATTGCTGGGGATAGGAATATTTTGGAAGTTTGAGGGTATGTGGGTTTCTTGTATAGATATAATTTGTGGTTTGTATGTTTTTAATAGTAGTAATAATTCATTGTATATACGAATACGACTACGACGACATAGACATAGCGCAGCGAATAAAGATCCAGCGGCTTCGTTGGCTGGGTCATGTCGTCCGAATGGATACAAACGCTCCGGCTTTGAAAGTATTCGATGCGGTACCAGCTGGTGGTAGCAGAGGAAGAGGAAGGCCTCCTCTGCGTTGGAAAGATCAGGTGGAGAAGGACTTGGCTTCACTTGGTGTGTCCAATTGGCGCCGGTTAGCACGAGAAAGAAACGACTGGCGCGCTTTGTTAAACTCGGCCAAAATCGCGTAAGCGGTTATCGCGCCAATTAAGAAGAAGAAGTTGTTTATATAACCGTTCATATTCCATTGCAGTATTTAAAACGTCATATCAAGTGGAGTTATAGTGTAAATATTATCTAAGTATTTTCTTGTGGTTGCGTTTGCTTATTTATAAATTACTATGTATAGATTATTGTACTTATGTGTGTGTTTATGTGAGTGTGTTCGTGTATGGATAATTGGTGTATGTATACTCTATTTGTTGTTTAGTCGGTTGCCATTGATTCAGAAGATTCTGAATCGCCGTTGTTTAAAGTAGCTGGGCTTGTGCTGCGCTTGGCTCTTTTTGTTGTCTTGCTTATCTTTTTTATTTCCTTTTTGGTTCTGTTGGATATATTTTTTGGCAAGATTCTGATTTTGTTTTCTTTCACAATTTTTTGTATGGTATTTTCCGGCGTAATGGTGCTTGAGTAAGACGTCTGAGTAGTCGGTTTGTTCTCTTTGCGTGGAGGCCGATGTATGTGGTGGAGGCGAATTATGTGGTAAGATTGATGAGTGTGATGGATTATTGTTGGTGTTGTTGGAGCTGGTTGCTTGCGTTTTGTCAATTTTTGGTGTTCTGGTTGCTATTGGTGTGTGAGTTGTGGGTTGTGTTGGAATTGATGTTGGTATAATTGCTGCCTTCTTTGCGTATGATGTGTTTTGTGGGTGCCGGTCTTCGTATGTACTGATTGCTTTTCGTCTATCCACTTTTTCTAGTGTTATGATGGCTTGTATTTCCTTTTCTTTTATGAATATTGGACATATTTTATTCAAGGCGTTGTGGTTTGTGTTGTTAATTCCTTGCTGGATGCAACTGCTGCAGGCAGTGGGGTTAGTGCACTTCTCGTTTAGTTCAGGGTCGGTGTGGGAGGCTTTTGCACAGTTTATGCATACTTGAGTATTATTGCATACTCTTGGCGAGTGTCCGTATTTTAAGCATTTGGTGCATCGGAGGGGAAGTGGGATGTATGGTCTTATTTTTACTTTTTCGTAGCCGATAAGTAGGTCGTCTGGCAGTGTTGGGTGGTCGAACGTGATGATTAGTAATGCGGTTTCGATTAAACTTTGGTCCATTTTTTTCATTATTTTTCTTACTTCACTTACATTTTGGTGTTTCAGTTCTTCTTTAATTATTTCCTCTGGTATCCCTTTCAATTCCCTTGAGAAAATAACACCTTTTGTGGTGTTTAGGGTGTTATGTTCTGTGACTTCCACTTTTATGGTGGGTGTGAATGATGTGAGAGTAATTAGTTTTGTTGCTTGTGCATGAGTTTTCGTTTTTATTAAAATATTTCCACTTTTTATTTTTTTCACAATTCTACCTCTCCACCGCACACTGAGCCGATAACCCTTTTTATTAGGAAGGGGGACACTTTTACTAGCGTTTCTGTGTTTTCAATTCTTGATATAACTAGGTATTTTGGTGCGTTAGTATTATTTTTCAGTGTTTTGTTTTTGTTCGTTATGAAAACGAGCTGGTTGTTTGCTTTTCCTCGATCCGGTGGATCGTCCATTTTTCTACTTTGTTTCTGTTATCGCTTGTGTAATTGTTATTTTACTTTGTTCCTTGTTTAGTTTTTAGTTGTTGATAGTGCAGCTGCACGTTTATTTGGGTTTGTGCTATTTTTGTTTGTTTGTTTGTCAATGTGGTATGCTGTTGTTGTTTTGCTTGTTCGTTCTATTGTTTTGTGGGTTTTACCTGTTTGTGGTCGTCGATTTGGTATGTTGTTATTGTTTTGCTTGTTTGTTCTTTTGTTTTGTGGGCTTTTACCAGTTTGTAGTCTTTGATAGTTATTCACTGAATATATATGCGCACTCAGATAAATCACAACCGTTCGCGTTGAGTGATAGTCGGAGACTGCTTTTAAAATTTTAATTGCAGATTTTACACTAGTTGCTAGATTAGCATTAATTAATGCTGTTAAATGATTAGGCAATTTTCTTTTGAGGGTTTTCAAACTTAGTTGTTCTAATTCATTTATCAAAAATGTTTTAGTAGAGCTACTTACAGGTTTTAATTTAATGCAATATTTAATTCTACAAATTTCATTATTTATTTCTTCACATAGAATGCGAACATTACTTCTTAATTGTATATTAGTAACTTGCAATATAAGAGTCGACATTGGTGTATGTTCCCCGAACTCATCAACCAAAAGTTTTCTTAGGATTGCCCAATTTGACGGCACAACACGTATTTTCGTTTCTTACGCTCTTAGTTGTACAAAATTGTTTCTTTTAGTAACTGCGGCCAAGATCAATTGAAAGTCACTCGAAGTCAACGGAATTTACACCAACCAAACGTAAACTCAAGTAACGAATGTTGTTTTTTTTTTGTCACTTTTGTTATCAATGTATCACTACTTACTGCTCTTTCTAACTAATTGCTTATTGATGAAGTTACTCTTGAATCTCACTTTTTACTTTTACACACGTCGCTCTTCTAAGCATCCATTCAGAATCAGAACTTTTTTGTCACTACTTGTTGCAGTGGAGAAATGCGCAAAAGGTCAATTCAAAGTCACACCACAGCCTATTATCCAAAGCAAATGTGCATTGAAGGTTAAATGAAGGCCGATTCCAATGCGATCGTAAGTTTTCCTAATTAAGTCTTTTTTTTTTTTGGTTTGTTTTGGTATTTCAATTTTTAAACATTATATGTATGCACCATGTACCGTTTTCATTCGTTTTTCTTTTTAGCTTTTCAATATTCAATATTTTGTTTTGATTCTTAATCATTTTATTGAACAAACTTATTTTTTTTTTTTTTGTTGCCAGTTTATTAGCGTGTTTGCTTTCAATTTTCTTCAGAACGGATATTTAAAAATAAAAATAATAATTTACACGTCTTCGCAAGGAATATGTATTTATGAAGATTCGTTTTTTATTAGGATCTTTTTCACAGATCCTACCGACTGCGCCAGAAAGATTTTAACAAAAGTTTTGGTTTAAATATTGACTTTATTTCACTTTGACTGTTTAATCAATAATAATAACTTAATACTATTTTTCTAACTTCATCACCCACACTTCGGGCTCCTATCTCTGAGTATGACAGACGAAATGTGAGAGACTTTCGGGAGTGGAGTCATGTATGTAGTCGACATATATAAAGTATATATGTCATTTATATATTTATATACACATGCGTGTATGCGCGTTTGGCTTTCTGGATGCATCCATGGATATTAGAATATTTTCTCATCAATATGTGTATGTAAGTAGTTCAGATTTGACTGAAGAGATTAAATATAGGAATGCATATTCATATGATTGCCTTTATGGCTGTTTTACATATAAATCAATTGAAAAGATGTATGAATAATGTTATATAGAAAATAAATTTCTAAATAACATGTATTAGAAAAACCTGAATACACTATTTTAAATCAATTCTAATTAAAACAAATACAAAAAATTAAATAAAAATATCGAACAAAGAAAAATACCTGAGGGACTTGAACCTGAGTCAAATATGGAACGATGTACTGCATATACGACACGTCTCTCACGATTGCGCTAAACTATAATTACTAATGAACTTCTCTAAATCACTCATTTATTCGATTCGCAGTTTTATATGCACATATTCTGCGTTAGTTGAAAGTTTGTATGCGTAATTATATGCATATGTATGTGTGTATGCACGTTTGTCTCTCTGAACGGATATTAGAATGATATTTTCTCATCAATATAATTTGGACTTGATAAAAGAGATTAAAGACATATGTACATATTTTCTGTTTTGATTGATTTATATAAAGATCAGGTCATATCCAGTATGAACTATTTTATACCGAAAAGAAATTTCCATTTATGAATTACAAAAAAAACAGTATTTTAAAGAAATTTTAATTAAAATAAACTCAAAAATTTTACCAAACTTTCCTGGCTTGAATTGTAAAAAAAATGTGCAAGGAAAAAAATATGACTTCAGGACTTGAATCTGAATTAAATACGTGCCAAAAAACAAAACGAATAATTCCGCCGACTTTAGCTTCTGCACCACAAATTAACTGCCGCGCGGCCTTCTTAATCGCAAATTTATTCGTTTCGCTGTGGGCATGAAATAAGTCGAATCCCTTAGTAGTGTGGCGAAAAATCTTATGAAATCCCTTAGTAGTGTGGTAAACGCAGAAAAAATCTGAATTCCTGTCCTAGCGTGGTAAGTAAATATAGAAACCCTCCACTCGCGTGGTAAATATCTGCATTCCCCGACTAGTGAGGTAAGTTGAATTTGAAAATCCCTTAGTATGAATCTACAAATTAGTACTCGAAAAAAGCTCATTTAACATTTGCACCTTCTCATTCCATTAACATTTTCTGCTTATACAATTTACTTCATTTATATGGAACTTTTGTACTCTGCAAAAAAGTTATATGTACATCTATATATATAAAAATTCAGCCGTTTTTCGCGTTGTGATTAACTTTACGGAGAATGGCTCAACCGATTTTAACCAAACTTTGCCACATTGAAGAGACACATGTGGAGAAATTTTAAGAATCGGATACCAGGGTCTCGAGAAATAGGCCAAAACGTGGACCCGGTTAACCCTAGGATGTGTTTGTACAATATGGGTAGCAAATGGAAGTTGTTGATGATTTCTATAGTATAGAGTATTTTTCCTACCATTCCGTGACTAGGGTCTCGAGATATAGGCCAAAACGTGGACCCGGGTAACTTTCGGACGTGTGTGTACAATATGGGTAGCAAATGGAAGCCGTTGATGATTTCTATAGTAAAGAGTATTTTTCATACCGTTCCGTGACTAGGGTCTCGAGATATAGGTCAAAACGTGGACCCGGGTAACCCTAGAATGTGTTTGTACAATATGGATATCAAATGGAAGCTGTTGGTGAATGCTTTAGTACAGAGTATTTTTCATGCCGCCCCGTGACTAGGGTCTCGAGATATAGGTCAAAACATGAACCCGGGTAACCTTTGGTTGTGTATGTACAATATGGGTATCAAATGAAAGCTGTTGATAAGTGCTTTAATACGGGGTAATTTTCATACCTATTGATGACTAGGGTCTCGAAATATATGCCAAAACGTGGACCCGCCGTGTCTTTGCACCGAATTAAACCAAACTTACACACATTGTTAAGTAAGTATTGAAAATGGGTTTCGTAAAGTTTGGTTGTAATTCGGAACACCGGCAACGCGTACAGCGTTCTTTTGAACCAGCCATAATGTCGTTTACTTTTTTAACGCTTGGAGCGGAACTGAACTGTCAATTTGACAGTGTGAGTTGCAATGTGTCAATATTTCTTTCTGATTTGGACGCCATAAGGAGAAGACGTAAGTGCAAAGTTTAGCATTTTTTGTGAATTTTTTTGGAGTGAATTTTGGAACAGTGAATAATTTCTTACGAAATTTGAGAATTTAATGTGAAATCCGAATGAAATTATGTGTTCGTGGAAAAAACAATTTTTTTCGTTTTTTTTTTTTAAATATAAATGGATAATGGTTAAAAAAGCTCCAATGCTTAATAAAACATATAAATTGAAACGAAAAATTCATGGATGATCAGGAAAAAAGACGATTGTTTATTCATATGCGTTGATTTGAAATTTAAAAACAATCTTCTTTTTTCTTGATTTTCAATTTATATTTTATATTTACTCAAAAACAAATAGAAAAACAAAAAATATTGTTTATGCCAAAGCGCTTGAATAAAGAATAAAGAAATAAATAATATGAAAACCATATCTTTTCTGTTCTAAACCATATCTATTCTATTTTAGTGTGCCCAGCGAAGCGGGCCGGGTTTGCTAGTTATATATAATACTAGCAACCCGCCCAGCTTCGCACGGGTATAAAATATATACTCTATGTCACTCACTGAAAAAATTATTAAAATCGATCCAGTAGTTGTGGCTTATTCATTACTGCCCGTGGCCCGCACGCGTTAAATTTGGAGTAAAACAATTCCCCTTTTTTTATAGCATGAAGATTTCCTGCTATCTTTGGGATATCTAAATTCATACCCTACATTTTTGCATATTAACTTTTTGCATTTTTACATATGTGTTTATTTTATTTTTACAACAATTACTATATTACAGAATGTCTTTATATACAACGTTCATAGCCTTCTTGTCATTAGACAATACAAACATGTTTTCTCTAGAGGTTACTCTTGAAAGAGCGACATACAGTTGGCCATGTGAAAAACAGTCAACACTCAAATCTAAGCCTGCAACGTTGAAGGTTTGACCCTGAGATTTATTAATGGTCATTGCAAAATATGTCTTTACCGGAAATTGTAAGCGTTTAAATTGGAATGGTAGATCCGATGGTATCAGAGGGATTCGGGGAATCAATACATCTTCTCCGGTACCACATCCTGTGAGTATTGTGCACTCTATTATGAAAGTTTTCAGTGATTTTACCAGCAAACGCGTGCCATTGCAAAGTTTAGGTGGACTTAGGTTTCTTAATAAAATAACAGGACAACCTATTTTCAGCTCCATTTTGTGAGGAGGGAGTCCAGACGGGTTCAAAGAATTTAGAAATTCTGTAGGAAATTGAACAGCTTTTTCCAAATCGAGAACAGTATCGACCGAGTAGTATATTTTCGTCGGCGCATCAATCTTTGAAATAATCAAGTTATTTACTTTATCTACTTGTTCGTTAGTTGGTGACAGAATAGCTCTCTCTTTAAACCAAGATATTGTCTTATAACTTATGTTATCAATGTCAGGATAGACATTGTTGACTAACTCTTGGATGTTGTCTATCAAAACACAAAGGTTTTCTAGGTTAATCCTTCCCTCACTTTGTATTAATTCTCCATTGCCAACTTTTAGTAGCATCTCTGGAAATAGCCTGTTCTCACGTGAAGATGACGAAACCCTCATTTAAGTTTTAAGATCTAATTTATTGACATGCGACCAAAGGTGGGATCTTTTTAGCGAAGCATTTATTTCGTCAGCACGTGTTCCTCGAGTCACAACTGGTAGGATTTGACGGAAATCTCCTGAGAACAGAATTGTACATCCACCCATAGGTGAATTTTTGTTGCGCAAATCGCGCATTGTCCTATCCAGTGCTTCCACAGACGTCTTGTTTGACATGGTAGCTTCGTCCCAGACTATTAATGAGCAGTCACGCATCAATTTTCCTGTATTGCTCTGTCTAGAAACACTACAGACGCTGTTATCATCATCGGTTGCGATTTTCAGCGGGAGCTTGAATGTAGAGTGTGCGGTTCGGCCTCCTTCCAAAAGAGTAGCGGCAATGCCGGATGACGCAACAGCTAACGCAATTTTTCCGGTAGATCTCACTTTTTTTAAAAGCAGATTGATTAAAAATGTTTTTCCTGTGCCTCCTGGGGCATCAAGGAAAAACAATTGCCCTTCATTCTTATCAATTGTTGATAGTAATGCAGTGAATACTTTTTTCTGATCGATGTTTAATCGTGGCTCATCTTGAGCTATATTTTGTAAAAGTCTCGTTTGATCGTATGATGTTTCTCTTGTGTACTCGGCACTATTAGTTAAATCAGAGTTAGTAGTATTAGCTGGCATCGGCAGCCCAAAATCCTTGATCGTTTTACCCGAAAGTAATTGCACTATTTTGTTTAATTCAAATAATGCTTCGTCAAATATGTTTTGGTCATATTGTACATCAACAGAGTTTGACTCATGCCGTCGCCGAATCAGAATATCACTGGCCATATTTTCTTGAAATTTATTCCATAGACTAACAGAATCAGTTACTTGACAAAACACTACTATGACGGCAAATAAATATCTTAATGATGTAGCTGAACTACAAACAGCTGCTTCTGATAATGTATTTTCCCAGTGAGAATCGTCTTCCAAGAGCCCCATAGCTTTGCATGCTGCTTGATAAGTATTGTAAACAACACCTTGTAAAGTTCTTAGGTGAGCAAAGGATGTCGGGCCTTTTACAATATGAAGTAACATTCTCAGATAAAAGCATTCGCTGTTGTTGGGATGAATCACATAGACTCTGCCAAGAGCATCCGTTTTTTTTACTCCGGGGAAACCATCAACCGCAGTACCTTTTTTTCGCCGTTGAAAAGCTTTAGAACTCTGGTTCCATGTATAGTAACTTGGAACTCTGTCATATGTCAGTGTTTTCGCGAAATCATCTTGAGCACATAACTTGAAGAATGCTGTCAATGTTGTATCCGGCGGGTTATTAATAACTTCTTGTATATTGTTCTCAGTAAAATACACCCTTTGTCCATTTTCTAAATGAACTGCAAGGTGGACAATTGTGGGAGACCGGTCGTGCACTTTGAATGATAAAATCCTCCATACAGCTTTAGAGCTGCAGATGTAACGTCCAGACTGATATATTTCCACTTCATTTGGTGATTGTATGCTGAAAGTGGCTTGATCACTGCCTTTATTAATGTACTTAGTAACATATTGGATTGACTTTATTGAATTGCACAACTCCACGTTGATGTGGGCATCAAAAATTTTCAAAAGGAGCGGATTATAGGGAACGATCCATCGGTTGTCAATATCAATGTTTCGGACGGTAGCAATTTGCCCACCCCCTTCTGGCGATCGTCGACGATATTTGGGGTATCCATCATCGCTAGTAATTGTTTGAGTTTGGAACAACTTCGGAAATTTTTTGGTGCATTTAGAATCTCGCATACATGGAGAATTCGGGTTTAAAGTCCCGCAAGGGCCGTGTACCATATGTTTCTTTACGATTTCGTATAGGATAGGATCTTCATCTTTATCCGATAATTCAGCTGAAATAACCCTGTCAATTTGGTTTGGTCTAATTTTGTTCACTAACCACACCAGCAGGTGTACATGTGGCAAGCCATGCTTCTGCCATTCTATTGTGTACATATGACAGTGCGGCGGACCGAATATATGAGACTTGTTAATGAGGTGCAGAATTTTCTGTACTTTTAAATGGAAGACTCTGTTAACTATATCGTATCTGCCTTGTGGTGAATTGGTGTTAATATTTTCTCTGATTTCCGACCAATTTGGGTTACATGTTGCAGTTATAAATAAATCAGGTTTGCCGTACTTTCTGACGTAAGCCATGGCGTCTTGCGATTTTTCGTGTAAATATCGAGGTCCACCTGTGAATGATGAAGGTAGTATAACCAACTGCCCAATGCCGTTGTGGTGTTCATTCGCCTGTAAAGCATTCTGAAGATGAACGTAATTTTCGGCTCTCAATTTAGTTTGATTATTACGGATGTAGGCCAATCTCTCAGATTCAATTTTAGCATATTGATCTACCAAGTATTGGTTTGTTAACATTCCATATCTAAGCAAAGTGTTGAAATCATTACGTCTTGTCATTATACGGTAGCAATAGTAGTTCATACATGACACTGTTTTACGCAGAGGTGTACCACCGATTGGGTCAACTTGAGAAATATTAATAGCATAACCATTTTCTCCACGACATAGCATCAAAGGATATTGTAAGCTGTCATAAGATCTGTGTAACTCTGAAATTTTTTGCAAATTATCATCACGACTATGCAATACAATATCTCTTTTGTCAAATTGCTGTCCGGCTATCACCACTGCTACTTCACTCGTGGAAGGCGCATTGTATCGTCCTCTGTGTTCTCCAACAGGAACTTTATTTGCATGGATTACGACATTAAAGTCAGGAGTATCTGCTGGAACACTCTCAATCGCAGTTTTGAAAGACTGTATGTAGCAATTATGAGAATGTAACATATCTTGGAGAGATCTAATCAAATCTCTATCAATTGGCCGTGCAACACTTGAACACCTCGTAGATGCTTGTGTATCTGGATCTGCAATAAAATATATTTGCAGGAATTTGTGATCATCGGGTCGAAGTGGTAGCAAGCTCCCAGCTAAGTGGTATACTTGCCCTTGAATTTTAAATGTAGGCATGAAGCCACGCTCAACGACTTGCTTACTCTTAAAAGAGGTCATTTGAAATGCGTTATTGTAATGGCGTATATCGCGCATGAAATGATTAGATTTCTGATGATCACCCGTAAGAAGAGAGTGAAGTGGTTCAGGTGGAGGGAGAGTTTCTTCTAATTTGACTTTTCCTTGTAAACAACACATACCTTTCGATTCGTCCTTGAATTTCAATGCGAAGCAATGTTCACACACTACTGACATAGTACCTATTGATACTATTCGGTCGTCCTTGTAAGAAATCGAAGGATCATAATTCATGGCCGAATTTTCTTTACTCACCCATGAATTAGTAACTCGTGCTGATGATTCTCTGGCTCTCTTTATTCGATGTCTGTCCTTATCTCGGGTGCGGCGAAGCTCACGCTCTCTTGAAGATTCTCCCTCTCTCTGAGCTCTATATCTATCCCGAAGCTGACTGAGTCGAGCCTCACGCTCTGCTGACGATTCTCTGTCCCTCTGAACCGTATGCCTATCTCGATCCCGGCTGCAACGAACCTGACGCTCTACTGAAGATTCCCTCTCTCTCTCAGCTCTATATCTATCCCGCATCTGACTGCGGCGAGCCTCACGTTCCGTTGACGATTTTTCATCTCTTGCTGAACGTAGTCTTCTGGCATCCACTGTACTACGTCCTATGTTCGAACGACGACGTCTTCCAGCCATGACTTTATAATTTTTGTGAAAATTTTCTCAGTTCTATATGTATGATTACCTATCCACAAATTGTCATATTATTAGTATGTGCCGCAGTTAAAAATATGTAAATACTTACCATTTAGAAACAAAAGATAATTACTGATGTAATATCTTGAAAAATATTTTTTTCAATTATATGCTGTAAAGAGTCATATACATAGATCTATATTAAAACAACAATGTATTTAAGGTATTTAATTGGTTAAGGATTAATGATGTACCTATTTGCTGAAATCACTTCGAAAATAAGCTATTAGTTGTCGTAAAAAGTAAATGACAAAAAATGTTATTGTATGGAATCGATAGCAAACTAAACGCGCTCCGAATCAATAAAAACTATTCAAAAACTGTATTTTAACACGTTCCCTGTCCCAATACAAAAATGCAAAATTGACCGAGACGTCCAACAGCGTTTTTTGAATAATTAGTTTTTTTGTAGTCATAGCTTTATATAATACTAATAATTAAAAAAAACGGATGTAGGGTATTTCTACCTGAAACACATATGGTCCATGAGCGTAGAGGGACATTTTTGCTTCTGCACGTTCATGAAACACATGTGGTTTATATACCCCCTGACGCACATATGGCTCAGGAACGTGTCAGTGCTTATCAGGCGCACGTTTCCTGAACCATATGTGGCTCAGCGGACAGGGAACGTGTTAATTATGTGGGATTTACTAATATAGAACGTGAAAATAGCGTTTTATTTCGCTGTAAAACTAATAATTAAAAAAACGGATGTAGGCTATTTCTACCTGAAACACATATGGTCCATGAGCGTAGAGGGACATTTTTGCTTCTGCACGTTCATGAAACACATGTGGTTTATATACCCCCTGACGCACATATGGCTCAGGAACGTATCAGTGCTTATCAGGCGTACGTTTCCTGAACCATATGTGGCTCAGCAGACAGGGAACGTGTTAATTATGTGGGAATTACTAATATAGAACGTGAAAATAGCGTTTTATTTCGCTGTAAAATTGTATGTGCATATAATTACATGGAATTCAGTACATACATAGATACATATGTACATACGTCCGAAATGAAATAATGCGAGCGATTCGTAAATACATACATACATACGTCACCATACGATGTAATTCAACATTAATGAGGTGTGGTGAGATTATCGCTTAACGCCTGTTGCTTCATTCGGTTGACAGCGAACAAACACACAAACAGCTTTTTTTGGAAAAAGAGCTGCTTTTGTTTAAACAATTTTGGTTAAATAACAAATATATCAATTTTTTTTTGATGCAGAACGAAAGTAAATATTTCAAAGTTAAACTCTAAGAAAGTTTCATTTTAATTGGTTGATTCGTCTATGATTTATGGCCGTGAAAACAAAAAAATTATGTTTTTTTGCTACATTTTGACCGATTGCCACGCCCCCTTTATATATTTCTTCACATTATATAGATATAAACCTTCCTCTTCAATCAATCTATCTTTAAAAAAAACCGCATCAAAATCCGTTGCGTAGTTTTAAAGATTTAAGCGATTACGTGGACATAGGGACAGAAAAAGCGGCTTTGTTTTATAATATGTAGTGATGTAGTATTTAAGGCGATGCCACGAATATTAAACGGCACTCAGAATAAAAGCGTTAATTAGATCGACACGAGTTTTCTTTCTCTGCGCTGAAATACTGCCACAAATGGTTATTGGCGCAGGTATCGATTTGGGTTTCTTAGTTCACGGTCAACATATGTACATAAATGGTTCTTTCTTTTGAAGTTGTAATAATTCGGTTGATTTGCTTATCCGGTGTTGAAAGCAATAGTCGCGGTAAAAATAGCCAACATAGACAAATTAACCCTTTAGCCTATAGCCACGAGTCTGACTCGTGGTAAAGAATTTGTGCCATAAGCGAAAACAACGAGTCTGACTCGTGGTAAAGACTTTGTGATCAATTGATTATGATTACTTCCTAGACATCTTAAAATTACTATTTGTACCTAAACATTGTTTATTATTTCACAATTCCTTTCGTTGCATTGAAATATATATGTTACGAAAAGTATACACTTTGCGCCAGTTCGGGTACACGGCTGAACAGTTGAATGGCACGGCGCGCGAACGAATTTCTTGCGTATTATAGCTCGCGCAATTGGTAGATATCGTGTAGGCTAAGGGGTTAAGTGGCGAAAATTATACCATTTGGTGTATTCAATTAAGACAGCTAAACGATAAAAAAGCTCCAGGATATGATTTAATAAATAGAAAAATTTTAAAAGAGTTACCTTAAATAGCATTGCAATTCATAAGAAATATATTTAATTGCATGTTAGAGACTAAATACTTCTCACGACTATAGAAAATCGCTCAAATTACCGCCATACCCAAACCAGGAAAAGATGCCACCAAAACTGCCTCATATCGACCCATCAGCCTATTGCCAATTCTTTCAAAAGTGTTTGAAAAAATATTGTTTGACCGACTAGAACCAATTCTGACAGCAAAAAAAGTGATACCAAGCCATCAATTCGGATTTAGACGGCAACACTCAACAATCCAACAATTCCACAGGGTAGCTAACAATATGTATACTTAACGATATGAATGACCAAAAATATTGTGTAGCTTTATACCTGGACATTGCAAAAGCCTTTGATAAAGTTTGGCATAAAGGACTTTTGCATAAGCTAAAACGAATCTTTCCACAAAACTACTTTGAACTTTTGAAGAGCTACATAACTGATCGAAAGTTTTATATAAGATATGAAGACGAATATTCCGATATTCTACCAATGACAGCTGGAGTACCGCAGGGCAGTGTATTAGGTCCTCTTTTATATCTAATATACACTGCAGATGTGCCAACTCCGACAACAGATAATACAATGATAGCAACGTTCGCGGATGATACTGTATTAATGGTATCAAACAATGACGAAAAACTGGCGAACTTTACACTTCAAAAATTAATAAATAATACAGTAAATTGGTTTGAGGAATGGGGTATAGAAGTAACTATTGACGAAAAACTAACATGGACTAACATTAACAAAAGAAATCAAATCAAGAATAAATACCGGCAATTAAGTTGGCTAATCAGACGAGCATCAAAACTATCACTTTATAATAAGGTGACGATATACAAAACAATTATTACTCCTATCTGGAAATACGGAATAGAAATATGGGGTACGGCTAAAACACAAATATTCAGCTCATACAGCGAACACAGTGACTTAAACGTAGACACTATCCAAGAAACAATCACAAAATGTAGCACTAAGCTTATACAGCGACTGTGAGCCCACCAAAACGAAGAAATGCGTAAAATAGCACCGGCAGAAAATATCAAACGAAAATTAAAGCGACTCACACCGACTGATCTAACTATAAGATTTACAGTGTAATCACAAAGAACAATAATAATAATAACAGATTCTTCTTACATTGGTAAAAGGACATAATAGAGCCTTATTGTACAAAAATTACATATTGTTAATACATAACAGACTGTAATAAATAAAGGGGAGATATAAAAAAAAAAATTAAAGAGTTTACTGATCCCTCTAGATTTGTGGAGTGCAGTCGTCGATAAATGTCCGGCGGAGGAGCCTGGAAAGTCCATCTGGAAAGTATGCTATAGCTGTGACTCTTGCTAAAGGCTCTTGCTACCATAACGTTGAGCGTCAAGCCAAGTGAGCTTAAGTACACATATTAAAAACTAAAAAACAGCAAAAAGTGCATGAGACACGTTGAACGCGCTCTACAAGGCAGATACAACATGTAGGAAAGATAACCTATTTAAAAAACTAATCCAATTTCAATTCAGAAACAGCGAGAAGTTTTCAGCTCAATTGAAAGAGTTCTGCTGTATTGTAGATGACTTAAAAGAAGTTGGCATCTCCATTTAGGACGACTTTTTACCAATTTTGTTGCTTTGCTCATTACCAGATGAAATGGAGAATTTTGTGGTCGCAGTCGAGAGAAGGGACGAATTGCCCAAATTGGATAATCTCGACGCGAAGATTCTGGAAAAGGAGCAAAAGCACTTCGACAAGTGCAGTAGCGCAGAAACGGGTTTTTCGGTGAAGAATCGAAAAGGCGCGTTGGAGTTTTTCGCAGTAAAAACTTCAGCAGCGGCAGAGGTACAAACGGCGAAATCAACAGCAGTAGCAGGGACGTAAGCAGCGAGATTGGGGTCGGTAGGGGCAGAGGCGCTGGCAGCGATAACAGCAGCGGAACAAAACAAAAGGAAAAAAGGAACGAAAGCACAACTTCAGTAAGTACAACAACAACATAAAGTGCTTTAAGTGTGGGCGGAGAAGTAATATACGTTCTCAGTGCATTTTTTCATCTAATAATTCACTCATTGATGATAAAGCTTGGTCGTTATTAGAGAAAGAGGAGAATTTGAGCGAGACTTGGATAATCGACAGTGGCGCAACGTCCCACATGTGCAAAGATGCTAAATTGTTTAGTTCTCTTGTTTGTGTAAAACATAGAATAGTTTTTTTTAATAGCATCAGGTGCTTGCGTTTGTGCACATGAAAAGGACACGGTTAATCTGAAAATAAAGTACACAACTATTAATTTGAGAGACATTTGATATGTACCTGATCTACATTCCAATTTTTTTCATTCGCTAAAGCTGCAGAGAGTGGAAATGTCATCACATTTGCAGAAAATAATACCATAATGCAAAACAAAAACCAAAAAAACAACTCTTTCTGGTGCATTGGAAAATGGCATACCTATATGTAGCTAACGTTTTAGTGCGCAAAAGTGCGGACTGTGTAAATGGGATTAGGGATGAGGCGAGTGATTGGCATAAGCGGTTTGGCCACAAAAATACAAATGATTTAAATAAACAATGACTGCGACCTCAGTCAGCGCTAAAAGCAGTTCTCAGGTCCAGAAATGGCCTACAATAAAAATTTCCGACCCATCAAAAGCTGGGTACCAGGAAAGGCGCAATGCGGCCAGGTTACTCACTAGGGTACACTCAACGCCACCAGCTGGGGAAGAACTCACTAAGGAGTTGCAAGAGGCGATCGAGTGGGCGAAGGCGGTACTACTCAATTTCCAAATTGAGCGTCCGGTGCATCCGGACATATCTAAGCGTCTGGGCCTCCTCCTTCCTGTACAGATGCAGGGTGGTATCAGGGTCAAATAAAGATAGTTGCTTGCGACGACGAAAGGTCGGTGCAGCTTTACAAGATTGCCATCTCTAAAGTTGGCGAAGTATATCCCGGTGCCAAGCTGGCGGTGGTCGAGAAGAAGGAAATTTCGTCTCGTCCAAGAGCAAGAGTTTGGCTACCAACTGCTCCATCAGAGCCTGAGGATATCATGCAGCTGTTAAGAGCATGCAATCCTAATCTTCCAGCTGACAAATGGAAATTTGTCAAGTCTTTTGAGGAGAAGTCAACCACCGAGGTGGAGTCGAAAAGAGACACTATGCAAGTCATGTTACTGCTGACTGAGGACTCACTAGAGCCATTGGCGAAGAGCGATGGCGAAGTCAATTATGGCTTCTGTAAGATTAAAATCAGGACGTACAGAAGCGACACGTTAGGCCAGCTTGCTGATGATGAAGATTTGTCTAGCGAGATAGACGTGCACGAAAAAGAGTCTATAGGCGATGTCGACAGTATTGGACACGCTTCTTCTGGGGCGGATTTGACAGAAGACTTTGCCAACCTATTGTCGGAGAAAGAGCTCCTGGGTGAGGTAGACGCAGATGTAACCAATGAGGCTCCTTCAAATAAATCTGCACCACAGTAAAGCAGCTACAGCAGCCCTTGTTGAACTAATGGCGGCAGAAAATCCTGATATTGTCCTCATTCAGGAGCCATGGGTGAGTCAAGGGCGCATATGCGGATTGAGGGCTCCGCACTATAAGCTTTACGCTGCCAGCTGTGCAGGTAAAAGTAGGACATGCGTATTAGCTAAATCTAAACTTAACGTTTTCTTAATCCCAAAATATAGCAATGAAGACTTCACGACGGTAAGCTGGGAAGCAGTTGACATCGAATTTCGTATGGCATCGATGTACTTGGCCCACGAAGAACCCGTTCCACCACAACTGTTGGTGGATTTAATATCGGACAGCGAAGCCTCCAAATGCAGATTAATACTGGGTGGTGACGTGAATGCACACCACTCTGTATGGGGAAGTTCGGATATCAACGAACGTGGTGAGTTACTTTTCAATTACATTTTATGTACTAAATTGCTGTTATGTAATCGTGGGAACGATCCTACTTTTATAATCAGGAATCGTCAGGAAGTTCTTGACATCACCCTAGTCTCAGATTGTTTAATAGATAAGGTGGTTCAATGGAGAGTATTAGAGAAGCACTCCTTCTCAGACCATCGCTATATTGAATTAATATTAGAAGAAGAAATCCCTCAACCAACTAGTTTTAGGAATTACAGGAGGACCAACTGGCAGGTGTATAATTACGAGTTGGAGAGAAATCTTCCCGAAATTCCCCCTTATTATCCAGAAAACGAGGAAGAATTAGATAAGCTAGTCAATTTGTTTACCGGAACATGTTGTAAAGCGCTAAATAAGTCTTGCCCTCTTGTCAGGCACAAGGGGAAGACAAAACCCCCATGGTGGTCCTCAGAACTTAGCCTTCATAAGATTGTATGTAGAACACTATTTAATAAGGCGAAATACTCTAATTTGGAAGACGATTGGGACTTCTATTATGAGCAACTCAAAGTCTATAAAAAAGAGTTGAGGAAAGCAAAAAGATCTTCATGGAGGTCGTTCTGTGAGGATATAGAAACTACAGCGGAAGCTTCTCGCTTAAGAAAGGTCTTGGCTAGATCAACGACATCTATTGGCTTTTTACAGAAGCCAGACAACGGCTGGACGACTTCTACCAAGGAGTCGCTAAGTTTACTATTAGATACCCACTTTCCGGGGAGCTCTGAAGTCTATAACTCGGGTCCTACCCGAACGTGCAACCCCAGAGTATCAGAATTTGAGATTAGCTCAGATATCTCAGACATAATCAATGGAACTAATATTACTTGGGCTATAGGAAATTTTAAGCCGTATAAATCGCCAGGCCCTGATGGGATAATACCGGCACAACTTCAGCAGCCTCTGGCTCATATCACAAGGTGGTTAGTAACCATTTTCAAAAGTACTCTTCAGTTAAATCACACTCCCTCAGCATGGAGGGAGGTTAAGGTCATTTTTATCCCGAAGGCAGGTAGAAGCTCGCATACCAAACCTAAGGACTTCAGACCGATTAGTCTATCATCTTTTCTACTGAAAACATTAGAAAAGCTGATTGACTCGGTTATCAGGAACAGCATACCCCACTCACGTCTGTCCAAATAGCAACATGCCTACTGTAAAGGAAAATCTACAGAGACGGCCCTAAACGCACTGGTCACATCAATTGAAAGCTCATTTGAAGTTAAAGATTATACACTGGCAGCCTTTTTAGATATCGAAGGAGCTTTTAACAACATCCTGCCTAAGGTCATAACGAACACGCTGTCAGACCTGCGCATTTCCGGAACCTTTGTGAATTTCATTGAGCAGTTGCTTACGAGCAGGTTCGTGAACTCGACGTTGGGCTCTTCGGTGATGCGCAGATCTGTCTGTAGAGGTACTCCTCAAGGCGGGGTACTTTCTCCTCTTCTGTGGAATCTAGCAATGAACAAGTTGTTGTTGGATCTGGAGGAGAGGAGAATTAAGGTTGTGGCCTACGCGGACGATGTAGCAATATTAATAAGGGGGAAGTTTCCAGACACCCTCTGCAGTCTAATGCATAGAACCTTAAAATATGTGGATACTTGGGCCAAAACATGTGGTTTGAGCCTGAATGCGGCCAAAACGGAACTAGTGTTGTTTACAAGGAAATATAAAATTCCCGACTGTCGGCCTCTGACACTCAACGGAACTCTTTTGCTGGTCGGTGAAAAGGCCAGGTACTTAGGTTTAACCCTTGACAGGAAACTTTCATGGAAGCTGAATGTTCAGGAAAGAATAAAGAAGGCTGCTACGGCGCTTTATTCCTGTAAGAGAACTGTAGGCTTAAAATGGGGGTTAGCCCCCAAAATAGTTCACTGGCTATATACGGCCATTGTCAGACCAATTATGACCTACGGAGTCCTGGTCTGGTGGCCATCCCTTGATAAGAAAACTTCCATTAAGAAACTAGATAGTATTCAGAGAGCGGCAAGCCTCAGTATTACTGGGGCGCTCAAAACAACGCCAACTTCGGCTCTAAGCGTTATGTTGCATCTATTACCAATTGACCTATATTGTAGACAACTGGCCGCCAAAGCGGCTCTAAGATTGAGGGAATCATCGATGCTCAAGACAAACAAATGGGGACACTCGCGCATACTTGGGATGTTTCCAGGTATTTCTAATACCACCGACTTTTGTGACTCGGTGAATACATACCTAGACAGGCCTTATACAGTCCATTTTCCATCCAGAGAGGACTGGGTGAATGGGTTAACAAACAACGAAAACGGGGTTAGTATATATACGGACGGCTCAAAACTCAATGATCAAGTGGGAGGTGGCGTATATTCGGAAACTATTTTCGCCAATTTATCCTTTCGCTTACCTGATCATTGTAGCGTATTCCAGGTCGAAATCCTGGCAATCTCAGAAAGCCTTTTAATGCTAAATAAAAGCGTAGTCACTGTTAGAGATATTTTCATTTATTCCGATAGTCAGGCAGCTCTGAAATCGCTTCTATCAAGCAAACACTCGTCTAAGACAGTAAAGGAGTGTTACAAATTATTAACAACACTTGCACAGTACTTTTCTATTAATCTACTCTGGGTGCCAGGACACAGTAACATTATAGGTAACTGTAAGGCAGATGAGTTAGCTAGATTAGGCTCCTCGCTCCAAATTAGTCAGGACAGGCTTGACATACCTATGCCCTTGGCAACATGTAAACTTCTGATAGACAGATACACCATTAGTGCTGCTAACTCCAACTGGAGGCAGTTAAACACCTGCGCTATAAGTAGGCTAGCGTGGCCCGAATGGAACATGAGTCGCACTAAGAGTCTACTTAAGTTAGGCAGGAGGGATCTAAGGATTGTAGTAGGTGTCCTATCTGGGCACTGTCTAATAGGAAGACATGCCAGTAGATTAGGGGCACCATCTAATGACTACTGTAGAAGCTGTCAAGATATAGAGGAGGTAGAGACAATGGAACACCTTCTATGCGGGTGCATGGCTCTGTGTAGAAGGCGGTGGAGATTGCTCGGTTTCGCTTTTCTGGACAGCATTGCAGATGTTGCAAATCTCAAACTATCTAGTATAGCTAGCTTTTTAAAGGCCACACAATGGTTTAGAGAGGACCAAGTTGAGTAGGATAGGACAGTTCCGGTGGTATCACAAGGGGCCTCTAACTGGCCTAGGTGCGTCGTAGGACAGCCACTTCACCTAACCTAACCTAACCCTAAATAAACATACAAAAAAGAATATGGTAAATAGTTTGAACTTTAAAATTCCAAAAAACATTGAATGCTTTACGTGCGCGGTATGCAAAATCCATGGTAAGCCTTACGTGAACTATAGCGGCGTATACACAAAAAGTGTATTAGAACTTGGTGGGTGTGAATTCGATTGGCGGTGCATCGTATTTTATCTCATTTATAGATGATTACTCGCGATATACTGCAGTTTATTTTTTAAAAAGAAAATCCGAAGCATTTGATATGTTTAAACTTTTTACTGCGACCGCGGAGAAGCAGACTGGCCGCAAAATAAAAATGATTCGCAGTGACAATGGGAGAGAATTCGTCAACTCCCAGTTTGAAAATTGGTTACGTGAAAAAGGCATTCGGCATCAAACCACTGTGCCGTACAAACGAATCAAATCGCAATTGCGCGTGATGTTATATTTTTTGAAAAGTCATTCAATTAAATTTAAGTGGCAGTTAAGTCAACGAAGAACCATTTTTTTATTGAACTTCAAGCAAAACCAAGTAACGCGGAAGAAGAGTTAGTAAGCGAAGACAGACGTGACGATCGTGAAGACGAATGCAGGGAGCGTGAAGAACGTGAAGGAGCTGAACTGAGTCTGGCTACGAGGAGGCTGCTGCTGTAATAACAAGAGGAAGTGAGGAAGGCCAAAACTGGTGCGTAAAGGAGGTGTAGAAAGGCCGAGAAAAGTCTGTTTGTTATACTGAGACTGGTCCGAAGATGCTGAACTCTGTTATTGAAAATACCAGCACGGTTAGTGAGGCGCTAGACTCTAAAGATGCCGACAGGTGGAAAGAGGCAATGAGAGCAGAGTATGAATCGTTGGTGGGTAACGCAACATGGGACTTGGTGCATCGACCAGCTCATAAAAATCTTATCGGCTGTAAATAGGTTTTCACATTAAAACGTCATCCGGATCAATTGAGGGCTGCGCAAAAAAATACAACGTGGATTCCTGCGAAAAATTTGCGCCGGCGGTACGTCATTAAACAATTCGCCTAATTTTGGCATTGGCCGCGAAACACAAGTTGCTAGTTAACCACATAGACATGGTGGTCATTGCTGGCAAACTTTGTAGGCGGAACAACGCAAAAGCCTTCGTGGACTTTGTGCCGTAACTGCAAGACTATCGGAAGTGCGACTATTCCTCCTCGTGGTGGCCACTGGAAACAGGATACCCCAGCACGGTCATATCTCTGTTGGGATCCTGGCTAATATAGTCGGGCGGGAAGAGTAAACTTCCTTGGGTAAGTATAAATCCCCAATCCAAGGTGAAACAGCATACGCCGAGGGATGCTTGGCTAGAGGGGGATCTAGTCGCTAGTATACGGACTTGGGGCGCCCTGGCGAGGCCCCATTTTAAAAATGCCTTCCTGCGCTACCGGGGCACTGGCGTAGGTGACCGATAAACCCCTTTACTAGTGGGAACAAAATGAATACCAATCGCAATAAAACAAAAAATGGCGGAAGCGATCAAGAAGGCTTCAACCAAGAGGCTAACAAAAAACCTCAAAAAACAGAGGCGTTCATACCTCAACAGGAACAGGTCACCATGCCTCAAACTAATAAGGAGGAATGGTCCGCAGTTGAAGGCGTGAGAACTGCCGAGACGACTCCGAACAACACCGATGGCGAAGAGCCGACAACGGAACAGCCAAAAAAGCTCAGTGGTGCGGGCAGGAAATGATTTGCACACTTCCCAAAAAAAGGGCTAACCAGAGAAGAAGAATATGCTAAGGCGCTGGAGCCCATGACTACCAAAAACACCGCAAGAACAACGACGGGGCCGAAACGACTAAGGTCGGTTGAGGACACACCACCCGAAGCAACAGCCAAAAACCGGCTTAAAGATGATGGTCCGTCCACATCGAAAGACGCAGCTCTACGAAGCAAAAAGTGGCAGCCCACTGCCACATACAAAGATGTAACAACAGGAGTCAGGTTGGCAGTACTTGCTAGGGACTACCCTAATACGGTACTGACGACCGAACAAATGGACTTCATCCAACAACTTCTGTTGGACAAAATACTGACGGGGAAAAACATGGCCACAAAACCAGCCTTCTTGGGCACTACTTACAAGGCAGGATACCTTGTCCTGCACTGTAAGGAGAGCACATCGGCAGAATGGGTCAAGGCGGCCATTTCAAATGCGTCGCCGTGGGAAGGTGCAACACTGTGGGCCACAGAGGAATCCAAAATTCCTCACTCTCGGATCGCAGTGGGGTACTTTCCCAACTCCCTCAAAGTTGAGAGAGCCAAGATACTGGACTTTGTGCATGGGCAGAATAAAGGTCTCAATGTTGATTCCTGGCGCCTGCTAAAAAAAGCCGAAAGAGGCTCCAACGTAACGCTAATCGTAGCGGTAGATCAAAAATCAGCCGCCACCCTGAAGGCGTACAATGGTAGAGTAAACTACCGTTTCATCCAAGTGACCCTGAGACTGAAAGCTGAAGACATAACGACGGAAGAGTTAGTTCACCAAATGGAGGCAGTGGAGTTAGAAGAAGAGGATGAAAGTCCTCCCAACGACTCCGAAAACCAACCAACAATATGAGGTGCCTCCAGGCAAGCCTTCACCATGCTAAGGCTGCTACCACTGAGCTTGGCAGAATACTTGCCGGAGGTATCAACATATGGCTGATCCAAGAGCCCTGGATCTACAGAGGCCGTCATCAAGGCCTCAATGTCCAAAACACACAGGTAATTTATGACAAAAGCGCTGTCAAACCTAGGGCTGCTATAATCATAGATACCAACATTAAATTTTTGCCATTCATAATATAGAATTCCTGGATGGCGACATATCAACAATACTGGTCGAAGCGGAGTTTGGTGGAAGCAAGAGAGAGTACGTAATCGCCCAAGCTTCTTTCCCCGGAGACGCCGACACAGTACCACCAGAGAAAATCAGAGGTCTAGTGGAGTATTGCCAAACCCACAATCAAACCCTTATAATTGGATGCGACGCAAACTCCCACAATGTGGCATGGAGTAGCACGAATGCAAACAACAGAGGTGAGTCACTCCTTGAATTTTTATTACTTAGTAACATAACAGTAGTAAACAGGGGTAATAAACCCACTTTTGTAAACGCAATACGACAAGAGGTACTGGATTTAACTCTAATTACTAACAAATCCTTGAATATGATCAGTAACTGGAGAGTCTCGGATGAGGACTCAATGTCTGACCACAAACACATACTCTTTGACTTAAATGGGGTGGTAAAGTTTTCCACATTTTACAGAAGCCCAAAAACAGCAAACCGGAAAAGTTACAACGAATGTCTTTCAGCTAAGCTTAATAACAGCGCAAGCAAAATAACATCAACAGACGAGCTAGAAAAGGCAGTAACAGACATGACTGACTCAATTATAGCCTCATACCAAGACTGATGTCCACTAAAAATGAAATCCTCCACGAAGAGTGTTCCCTGGTGGAACAACGGACTTGACAAACTTCGGAAAGCAACGAGGAAACTATTCAACACTGCAAAGAAAACAAATAAATGGGACGAGTATAGGAAATCCCTAACTAACTATAACAAAGAACTTATGGAGTCCAAACGAAACTCTTGGAAAAACTTTTGCGAGGATCTAAAAGATACTCCAGCAACGGATAGAATCCAAAAATCACTCTCCAAAGGTGACTCAAGTCCCATAGGCACACTAAAAGGTCCAAACGGAACTATTGCCATCACATTCTAGAAACACTAGAGCTTCTTCTAAAGACTCACTTCGCAGATTGTAAAAGTCATGACCTACCAATAGACAATAGTCTAGACACGGTAACTCACCATCAACGGAGATCCACGGTCTCATTTGTCAATAAAATCATAAATTTTGAAAGGGTAGAGGGGGCAATTAACTCCTTTAAACCCTTTAAATCACCAGGCCCGTATGAAATATTCCCAGCACTTCTATCCAAAGGCACTGTGGAACTGATCCGAGTCATGGTGAAAATCTTCAGAGCTAGTCTAATATTGGAATACATTCCAAAGATATGGAGGAAAGTGAAGGTAATATTTATTCCTAAGGGAAGTAACAAACCCCCTGATTCTCCAAAATCTTACAAACCAATCAGTCTATCGTCGTTTATGTTAAAGACAATAGAAAAGCTACTTGAATACCATCTAAGAGAAGAAGTAATCTTCAAAAAAGCCCTCCATAAGCTGCAATTTGCTTAACAAAAAGGTAAGTCCACAGTCACAGCACTGCACACACTCGTTGTCAATATAGAAAAGGCTCTAAATCAAAAAGAAATAGCCCTCCTTTATGGATAAAGAGGGAGCCTTCGACAACGCAAATTACAAATCCATGGAAACAGCACTCGAGAAAAGAGGTGCAAACCCTATACTAACACATTGGATAAGCCAAATGCTTAATCAGAGGATTATTAAAGCCTCGTTAGGCCAAGCTCAACTTAATGCAACAACAGTAAAGGGATGTCCGCAAGGAGGAGTTCTTTCTCCACTGCTATGGTCCCTACTAGTTGATGACTTGGTGCAGCACCTAAACGATAAGGGATTTACAACCATTGATTATGCATATGGCATATCTGTTATAATAAAAGGCAATCATGAAAGGACACTAACAGACTTAATGCAAAATGCCTTGAACGCAACATGGGAATTGTGTAAAAAGGAGGGGCTCTCGGTCAACCCTAACAAAACCACAATTATCCCCTTCACAAGAAAAGGAGAGTTGGAGTTTCCTATATTGAAAACTAGCAAACCCGGCCCCCTTCGCTGGGCACACTAAAATAGAATAGATATGGTTTAGAACAGAAAATATATGGTTTTCATATTATTTATTTCTTTATTCTTTATTCAAGCGCTTTGGCATAAACAATATTTTTTGTTTTTCTATTTGTTTTTGAGTAAATATAAAATATAAATTGAAAATCAAGAAAAAAGAAGATTGTTTTTAAATTTCAAATCAACGCATATGAATAAACAATCGTCTTTTTTCCTGATCATCCATGAATTTTTCGTTTCAATTTATATGTTTTATTAAGCATTGGAGCTTTTTTAACCATTATCCATTTATATTAAAAAAAAAAAAACGAAAAAAATTGTTTTTTCCACGAACACATAATTTCATTCGGATTTCACATTAAATTCTCAAATTTCGTAAGAAATTATTGGTGAATGCTTTAGTTCAGAGTATTTTTCATGCCGCTCTGTGACTAGGGTCTCGAGATAGAGACCAAAACGTGGACCCTAGAATATGTATGTACAATATGGGTATCAAATGGAAGCTGTTGGTGAATGCTTTAGTACAGAGTATTTTTCATGCCGCTCCGTGACTGGGGTCTCGAGATATAGGTCAAAACGTGGACCCGGGTAACCTTTGGATGTGTATGTACAATATGGGTATCAAATGGAAGCTGTTGGTGAATGCTTTAGTTCAGAGTATTTCCATCCGCTCCGTGACTAGGGTCTCGAGATAGAGACCAAAACGTGGACCCTAGAATGTGTTTGTACAATACGGATATCAAATGAAAGCTGTTGATAAGTGCTTTAATACGGGGTAATTTTCATACCTATTGATGACTGGGATCTGGAAATATATGCCAAAACGTGGACCCGCCGTGTCTTTGCACCGAATTAAACCAAACTTACACACATTGTTAAGGAGGTATTGAAGATGGTTTCCGTATAGTTTGGATACCTATTGGTAGAAAGGGTCTCGTGATATAGGTCAAAACGTGGACCCGGGTAACCTTTGGATGTGTATGTACAATATGGGTATCAAATGGAAGCTGTTGGTGAATGCTTTAGTTCAGAGTATTTCCATCCGCTCCGTGACTAGGGTCTCGAGATAGAGACCAAATCGTGGACCCTAGAATGTATTTGTACAATATGGGTACCAAATGAATGCTGTTGATAAGTTCTTTAACATGCGGTAATTTTCATACCTATTGATGACTAGGGTCTCGAGATATAGGTCAAAACGTGGACCCGGGTAACCTTTGGATGTGTATGTACAATGTGGGTATCAAATGGAAGCTGTTGGTGAATGCTTTAGTTCAGAGTATTTCCATCCGCTCCGTGACTTGGGTCTCGAGATAGAGACCAAAACGTGGAGCCTAGAATGTGTTTGTACAATATGGATATCAAATGAAAGCTGTTGATAAGTGCTTTAATACGGGGTAATTTTCATACCTATTGATGACTAGGGTCTCGAGATATAGGTCAAAACGTGGACCCGGGTAACCTTCGGACGTGTGTGTACAATATGGGTATCAAATGGAAGCTGTTGGTGAATGCTTTAGTTCAGAGTATTTTTCATGCCGCTCCGTGACTAGGATCTCGAGATAGAGACCAAAACGTGGACCCTAGAATGTGTATGTACAATATAGGTATCAAATGAAAGCTGTTGATAAGTGCTTTAATACGGGGTAATTTTCATACCTATTGATGACTAGGGTCTCGAGATATAGGTCAAAACGTGGACCCGGGTAACCGTTGGATGTGTATGTACAATATGGGTATCAAATGGAAGCTGTTGGTGAATGCTTTAGTTCAGAGTATTTCCATTCGCTCCGTGACTAGGGTCTCGAGATAGAGACCAAAACGTGGACCCTAGAATGTGTATGTACAATATAGGTATCAAATGAAAGCTGTTGATAAGTGCTTTAATACGGGGTAATTTTCATACCTATTGATGACTAGGGTCTCGAAATATATGCCAAAACGTGGACCCGCCCTGTCTTTGCACCGAATTAAACCAAACTTATGCACATTGTTAAGTAAGTATTGAAAATGGGTTTCGTAAAGTTTGGTTGTAATTCGGAGCAGTGGCAACGGGTACAGCGTTCTTTCGAGCCAGCCATAATGTCGCTTACTTTTTTAACGCTTGGGGCGGAACTGAACTGTCAAATTGACAGTGTTAATTACAATGTGTCAATATTTCTTTCTGATTTGGATGCCATAAGGAAAAAACGTAAGTGCAACATGTAAAAATTGTTTGTGAATTTTTTTGGAGTGGATTTTGGAACAGTGAATAATTTCTTACGAAATTTGAGAATTTAATGTGAAATCCGAATGAAATTATGTGTTCGTGGAAAAAACAATTTTTTTCATTTTTTTTTTTAAATATAAATGGATAATGGTTAAAAAAGCTCCAATGCTTAATAAAACATATAAATTGAAACGAAAAATTCATGGATGATCAGGAAAAAAGACGATTGTTTATTCATATGCGTTGATTTGGAATTTAAAAACAATCTTCTTTTTTCCTGATTTTCAATTTATATTTTATATTTACTCAAAAACAAATAGAAAAACAAAAAATATTGTTTATGCCAAAGCGCTTGAATAAAGAATAAAGAAATAAATAATATGAAAACCCTATATTTTCTGTTCTAAACCATATCTATTCTATTTTAGTGTGCCCAGCGAAGGGGGCCGGGTTTGCTAGTCTGTGATATAGGCATTTTCTAAGTTTTTGTAAGAGCTTCTATCTCATTACAATAACTATTAGCTGGTTTGTTGTTCTGTCTGATACTCATTATTTTTGCAGCTAATACTTCTACCGATTCTCCTTTAACTGACCTGTTAAGTTTTGTGATTATTTCAGAGATTGTTGTTTCTGTGTGTATGAGATTTCTGGCATTCCCTTTTAATTTTGTTTTTATGAGTGAAACAGCAATAGTTTCGTGCTCACCCTTGATCACTTCCACTAATTCTAAGGAATCTAAGAATGACCGTAGATTTTCTGGTTTACCATCGAATTCAGTCACTAGCTTTGCAGCCGTGCTGAGAAACTCCACAACTGTTTGTGTCATTTCGCCTTCTTCTTCTGACTCTATTTCTGAATTAGTAATTGGACAATCTGTTTCTGAGGAAACTGCTTCAAGCTTTGTTAATAGATTAGCTGGTAGGTTTTCAATAATATTTATTGAAATTTTCTCATTAATCGAATGAGATACTTCCTGTTGAATGTTGTATTTGGCTAATACTTTTACTAATTGATCTCGTAGTTGCCAAAATATGTCAAGAGCTTCTTTTTGATGATCCTTTGTAAGTCGCTCGAAATTTATATAAGTTAAATTTCTAATTGATTCTAATGCTAATACTAAATTTTCTAAATGTTTTTTAACTGTTTCCTGTTTTATTTGTATATTTTTATTGATACATTTAAACGATTTTTTGAAATTTTCCTTTTCTATCAGTAAAGTTTTATGAATTTCGGACCATTTGTTCATATTTTGTCTAATTCATTAGATCTACTCATATACTTTTTCTTTAGTTTTTTATTATGCATAGCATATAATTTTAATGCTAATATCAATAAGGTTATGACTGTGATTATAATTAAGCAAATTTCTATTAAATTTAAGCCAGTATTAACGACTACTTCGTTTACTACATTGGCATTGGGTTTATCAACTTTTGATAAGGTTTTTCCCATTTCTGAAAGACTATCTATTGGGGACCTTATACCGTAAATCAAATAATTTATGCAATGTAATAATTTATAATGTAAGGATATATATTTTGTTTTTTTTTTTTTACATTGGTTTTTTTTTTTTTTTTTTTTTTTTAAGTTAACTCATTCATTATGTAAACACATTATATTTAACATATTATAACAATTCAAAAATTTTCATAAAAATGACCTTCTAAGTAAATTTTATTCATTTACAGTCAAATTTTTATAAGGCAAACATATAATCGACAGAAGCCAAAGTTGTTTAACTTTGCCATGTAAAGAAATAAATGAAAATTATTTTTTTCTCGAGCGGTTAACTCTTACAGACTCTAACTGTCTGCATTCAATCATGCACAGTGTTTTATGTATATTTACTTAATTTCTTTTCTCTGCTGGAGCACGAATTCCAGTTGGGTTACGCGCTCCCAGATTGCGCTAGCTTTTTCCCAGGATGGTTGTGGCTGCTGGTTTACCTCCCTGATAAGTATGATTATTTCCCTCTTTATTCTGGTGGTGTAGCCTCCTCTTCTTTTTGGCTTGCTCACCTTTGGGATGGAAACTTCTTTTGGTTTTTTGTTAAGGCCGTTCCGTCTCCTGTATTCCTCCAAGGAGATTGGTTGCGGCCCTTGAGCTTGGTTGTTCATCTATTTCTATTTTTTGGTTGTAATGGCTTAACTTTTGGTTGTGCAAGAAACTTGCATTTAATAGCTTAGCAAAATCAATGCTCAAGCTGGCAGGATCGCCATGTAAAGAAATGTATTGATTTAAAGAAAGTATTGTTTATTATTTGAAATATATTTATTTATTTTATCGTTTCAAGCTAGACATCCAGCTTGTAAAACGATTGTTTTCTTTCTTGTCTCTTACATACTACGTACAAGCGTTTTTATAGTAATTTTTGTCAATGCAAGCCAATAACAATATTTCGGTGTTTACTTATGTAATATGATTCTAGCATTCACGCGCCGCACATAAAATAATTACGTTAGCTATGTTTGCGTTTAATTTCAAGTGTAATGAACCTTTTAAGAAATATGATACTCTATTTAAACGGCACACAGAGAACGTTAAATATAGAGAATTCTCACGAGCTACGAATAGTGTGAATTGTCAAAAATGAAGTGAAACCGCGAACACTATTTCATCTCGCTCAACTCGAAGGCGGGGAAGTTCTTAACAGACCTGATTACAGTGAATTATGTACAAGTACATTGGCTCTGCTCAGTTTTTGGTTTCTGTATGAAATCAAATTGACAAATGCCGACGGCATTTTGCAAGGCATTTGCTTGTGCATTTTTATGTTCCCTTGAT
Organism: Anastrepha obliqua; assembly: GCF_027943255.1. Lineage (NCBI taxonomy): Eukaryota > Metazoa > Arthropoda > Insecta > Diptera > Tephritidae > Anastrepha > Anastrepha obliqua. The sequence continues at coordinate 38,499,447 of NC_072897.1, read as the reverse complement.
AAACGAAAATTTATTCAATTTATATTTTCAAACAAATACAACCAAATAAAGATTTAAAATCCAAGATTTAAAATCAAAGTAACTTTAATGCACACATTTTGTTGTGTGCGTTTTAGTAAATTTGATGAAAATTTTTACTAATTTTTCGAGTCGAAATTAATTTTAGACAAAAATTCAAAGAGCATATTGGTATATTGATGAATATATGTATATGTATATTAATATATATATATATATACATATATTTTGTTAGTTATATTTGTGCAAAAGTTCAATTGCATCTTCAATTTTTATAGTGTTAGAAATGTATGTATGTGCACACGCACTGCAGCAACAATGACCTACCTCACGACGCATTGCCTTATCATATTTATGTGCATTTGAATATGCATTTTTTGGTCCAGTGCCAAACGAAAGTTTTTTAAATTTACCTATGTATATTACAGGGAATAAATCATATATGTATGCATTTTATAGATAGTACCAAACTTTGAAATTTAAAATAAATAAAATAAAACTTCAAAGAAACGTATTTGCATACATATATGGGACAACTAAGTTCTATTGCATCTTTAATAAATATAGTGTTGCACGCATATGTATGCACTGAAGCAACATGACCTACCTCACGAGCATCGCCTTATCATATTTCATGCAATAATTAGGGAGTAAATATTCGAATTATCGAATTCCTGCAAATGCTAAAACAACTTCTTCTGCATATGCATCGACGTATGTGCATGTGCGTATATGCACATTTGATGCCCTAACTATATCTATCTATCTATGTACGTTCAATTGATCAAACCAATAAATTTTGTATACAAAACACTTCATTACCAGGCACACAGGAAGATGGCATATGCAAATATAAATATGTGAATTGAATTCAAGCAAAACAATGCTTATTAATATACACATATGCATGTGCATACAACCGCACACACAGGGCAGTCACTTTATTCCTCAAAATGCGTATGTCGTTCAAAGCTAAAATTCTATGCCTAGCGACTACAAGAACAAAATGCAGTCATAGACGCAGGCGTAGCGGCTATCATTCTAGTTGACATAGCGCTGAACAGTCGCGGCGGCGCCGAACAGTTTCAACTATTGTACTCCGCAACAAAAACTCATCATCAAAAAATTCATTGATAAATTCGAGCTCATAGTTCTAAGAGCAAGAACTTTCATTCATAAAACGAGCCGCCCATATGCCAATTTTCTCGACAATTCGAAAATAGTCAATATTGGAATATTTCGCGTAGAATTATTTGCCAATATTTGATAAATCTTGAATTTTTGTCAAGTCGAGTGCCCGCGGCTTCGTACATATGTATGCATCAATATATGTATGTAAATATATGTATATGTACAATGCTGTGCCAATGAATGTGCGCTGCGCCTATGAATGCGCGCTGGATTTCTTGAGAAGTTGTACCGATTTATTTCGAGCTGTGGCTGGTGAGCATACATACACACAGCATATACATATGCGCAAATGTATATAAATTCACAAATTTACATTTGCATATGCCATCTTCCTGTGCGCCTGGTAATGAGGCGTTTTCTATAGAGGATTTGTATTCAGTTGAAGGGATTCAACAAAGTTTTACAGACACCAGACAGACAGACATAACATATGTATATATTTTGGATGATTTGGTAAAATTCAAATATATGGGTCATATTAAAAAGCTACCTAACATTCTTTGCTTCTAATCACCAAGAAATTCTTATCGACTGCTGCTAAATTTACATAATTCAGCCCCTACTGTTAATTTTTGTTGAAAAATGTGTGTGTGGTGAAATTGTCTTCGCGAGACGAGTACCCCTCGAAATTCCATACGTTCCTGTCATTGAGACTTCTCTATACATTAACGTTCTCTGCGGCACAGCAAAGTGAATGCATAAGTGGACAATAAAATAAAAACCAAAACAAAATGTTTATGAATATTAATGTTAAGGCTTATCCGACTTATAATCCTACTACAAGAGTTGTATTTAGAATTCAACAAACGCGCCTTCAAACCAAGCCCGTGCATTTAAAAATTCAAATTTACATTTCAATGTTCATTTATTTACAATTCTCATTTGTCGGAACATACTCGACCTCAATTTGTCCGCATTCGTGTTTCTCTCCTATATAATGGTATCGAATGTCGAAGTGTTTGCTTCGTTTCTGCACCATAGGATTTTTCATCATAAATTGCGCACTTTGGCTGTCACACAAAATCAAAGTAGTGCTTCTCGTATATTCCAGGTAACCCAACTCAGTCAACAGACCGCGAAGAAAAACTGTTTCTTTAGTACCTTGGCCTAATGCGATGTACCCAACTTTCATCGAACTTAACGCAACCACAGACTGTTTTCGCGACTCCCAAGCTATTTATCCACCAGTCATTGTAACCAAATAACCGGTATAGGACTTCCTGTCCAAGCTTTCGCTACCCCAGTCATGTCTGTGAAATACAAAAAATTCTCAAAATTGGCGGGAAAAGTTAATTTACCATAAGTGGTTTTCTTCAAATATCGAAGAACGTATTTTGCCGAATGCATGTGCTCTGTATGCGGGTGTGAGTTATATTGAGATATCTTCGACATCACATGCGCGATATCCGTATTGATTCAACGCATTATGCTCCACATCTCATCCTTGTTTGAGCATGCCAAGATCATATCATCTACGTAGAGACCAATAATGCAAACATTCGCATTACTACAACGAATATAAACCGATGGGTCCGATTTCCCATCTTCACCAATATTTGCGCCCATATAAAGCCTTTTTAGGTCTGCATACCTTATTGACATTTTTCGAATCTTCAAACATGTGTGGATGACACATATTCATAAACCGTCTCCTCCAAATCTCCGTCCAAGTATGCAGCAACAATGCCTATGTGGTTAATGGTAATGGTAGTAAAAGGGTTAAGGTACGGGCCTTTAGCACTGCGACCATATTGATCTATTGTACACCCTATTCTGCCTATTGACTGTTAAGTATGCTTATGAATTGTACCAGCTCCTTCTGAGGGAGTGATTGAAGGTCTTCATCTATAAGCATGAACTTGTTTAAAAATCTTTTCCTTCTATGCGTCAACCCCGGACATTCGATGATGAGATGTTCTATAGACTCCTCATCTTCGCAGCAAAATCTGCAGGTGCTGGTGTTAGTTATGCCAAATTTATGTAGGTGTTTGTTGCAGGTAAAGTGACCCGTGAGGGCGCCTGTGAGAGTGCGAATGCTCTTTTTGTTTAACGTGAGGACCTTGTTAGCTCTGTTTGCGTTGAAACTTAGGAACTTTTTGGAGTGTCTAAGACCCTCTACGTTGTTCCAATGCTGATTTAATAGAGTTTGGCCCAGTATTTTACTTTTTGTTTTAGGCTGTTTTTGTTGAATCCAAATAAGGGACTAGGTCCGATGAAGTTTCAATCTGCCCCTTTTATGGCTTGAAAGTCTGCCTTTTCGTTGCCGTCATATCCCTCATGTCCTGGTACAAAAATTAATGAGACATTGTTTTTGGATGCCAGGTTATTGAGTGGCATGTGGCATTCTAATAGAGTTTTTGAGTTGTAGCTTTTATCTAAAGCTTTTAGATTGGCTGTCCGAGAGTGTTCTAATCTTTCCTCTCTTGTGGTTTCTACGTTGCATGATGTTTGCTGCTTCCATTATTGCGTATAATTCCGCTTGGAAGATGGTGGTGTCCCTGGTGAGAGTAAATGATTCTTGGATTCTGGCCCCCACTACTCCTGCTCCCACACCATAAAGTGTCTTTGATCCATCAGTGTACCATTTTTGTGAATCATCATTCATCCATTTAGGGTTTGTTTTCCACTCGTTCCTCTCAGGAAAGGTAACTGTGCATCCTTTTGTGAAACAGAGCGTTGGGTCAATGTGGTCTGAGACTTGAGCCATGCTCATGGTGTATTTGACTTTATTTAGGATACTTAGGTGACCGGTGAGGTTGCCTTATTTGAAATTTTCTTTCATGTGTAGCATGAGTGCTTGCGTAGCTGCATCCTCTTGGATTGCTATATGAAGTGAGGGGAGATTAAGGAGTGCTTCCATGCCAGCTGCTGGGGTAGTTCTCATAGCCCCTGTGATACATAGGCAAACAAGCCTTTGTACTTTTCCCAGTTTGGTTACCGCTGTTTTTTGAATAGATTTGCTCCCCCATACTAGTGCCCCATACAGTATGATTGGTCTAACCATTTGGGTGTATATCCAGAGGGTCATACTAGGGCTGAGGCCCCAGGATCTCCCTAGTAATTGTTTGGTTGTCCACAAAGATTTCGTGGCTTTTTTTTTTGTTACATGATTTATATGTGACTCCCAAGTGAGTTTTTTATCTAAGGTTAAACCTAGATACTTGACCTCTTCCTTTAGTTCTATCACTGTTTCATTTATCTATACTAATATTATAAAGAGGAAAACTTTGTTTGTTTGTTTGTTTGTTTGTTTGTTTGTAACGAATAGGCTCAAAAACTACTGGACCGATTTTAAAAATTCTTTCACCATTCGAAAACTACATTATCCAGGAGTAACATGGATTACATTTTATTTTGGAAAAAAATAGGGTTCCGTAAGATATTTGGATTTTTCGGACACAAACTGAAAAAAATCTTATATATAAAATAAAGTCAACTTTTTGTGTGTGTTCGCTAACCGGCCGTGTCTGCACCGAATTAAACCAAACTTACACACATAGTTAAGAAGGTATTGAAGATGGTTTCCGTATAGTTTGGATACCTATTGGTGGATAGGGCTCGAGATATAGGTCAAAACGTGGACCCGGGTAACCTTCGGACGTGTATGTACAATATGGGTATCAAATGGAAGCTGTTGGTGAATGCTTTAGTTCAGAGTATTTTTCATGCCGCTCCGTGACTAGGGTCTCGAGATAGAGACCAAAACGTGGACCCTAGAATGTGTATGTACAATATGGGTATCAAATGGAAGCTGTTGGTGAATGCCTTAGTACAGAGTATTTTTCATACCTATTGATGACTGGGATCTGGAAATATATGCCAAAACGTGGACCCGCCGTGTCTTTGCACCGAATTAAACCAAACTTACACACATTGTTAAGGAGGTATTGAAGATGGTTTCCGTATAGTTTGGATACCTATTGGTGGATAGGGCTCGAGATATAGGTCAAAACGTGGAGCCTAGAATGTGTTTGTACAATATGGATATCAAATTGAAGCTGTTGGTGAATGCCTTAGTACAGAGTATTTTTCATGCCGCTACGTGACTGGGGTCTCGAGATATAGGTCAAAACGTGGACCCGGGTAACCTTTGGTTGTGTATGTACAATATAGGTATCAAATGAAAGCTGTTGATAAGTGCTTTAATACGGGGTAATTTTCATACCTATTGATGACTAGGGTCTCGAAATATATGCCAAAACGTGGACCCGCCGTGTCTTTGCACCGAATTAAACCAAACTTATGCACATTGTTAAGTAAGTATTGAAAATGGGTTTCGTAAAGTTTGGTTGTAATTCGGAGCAGTGGCAACGGGTACAGCGCTCTTTTGAGCCAGCCATAATGTCGCTTACTTTTTTAACGCTTGGGGCGGAACTGAACGGTCAAATTGACAGTGTTAGTTACAATGTGTCAATATTTCTTTCTGATTTGGATGCCATAAGGAAAAAACGTAAGTGCAACATGTAAAAATTGTTTGTGAATTTTTTTGGAGTGGATTTTGGAACAGTGAATAATTTCTTACGAAATTTGAGAATTTAATGTGAAATCCGAATGAAATTATGTGTTCGTGGAAAAAACAATTTTTTTCGTTTTTTTTTTAAATATAAATGGATAATGGTTAAAAAAGCTCCAATGCTTAATAAAACATATAAATTGAAACGAAAAATTCATGGATGATCAGGAAAAAAGACGATTGTTTATTCATATGCGTTGATTTGAAATTTAAAAACAATCTTCTTTTTTCCTGATTTTCAATTTATATTTTATATTTACTCAAAAACAAATAGAAAAACAAAAAATATTGTTTATGCCAAAGCGCTTGAATAAAGAATAAAGAAATAAATAATATGAAAACCATATATTTTCTGTTCTAAACCATATCTATTCTATTTTAGTGTGCCCAGCGAAGGGGGCCAGGTTTGCTAGTCTGTGATATAGGCATTTTCTAAGTTTTTGTAAGAGCTTCTATCTCATTACAATAACTATTAGCTGGTTTGTTGTTCTGTCTGATACTCATTATTTTTGCAGCTAATACTTCTACCGATTCTCCTTTAACTGACCTGTTAAGTTTTGTGATAATTTCAGAGATTGTTGTTTCTGTGTGTATGAGATTTCTGGCATTCCCTTTTAATTTTGTTTTTATGAGTGAAACAGCAACAGTTTCGTGCTCACCCTTGATCACTTCAACTAATTCTAAGGAATCTAAGAATGACCGTAGATTTTCTGGTTTACCATCGAATTCAGTCACTAGCTTTGCAGCCGTGCTGAGAAACTCCACAACTGTTTGTGTCATTTCGCCTTCTTCTTCTGACTCTATTTCTGAATTAGTAATTGGACAATCTGTTTCTGAGGAAACTGCTTCAAGCTTTGTTAATAGATTAGCTGGTAGGTTTTCAATAATATTTATTGAAATTTTCTCATTAATCGAATGAGATACTTCCTGTTGAATGTTGTATTTGGCTAATACTTTTACTAATTGATCTCGTAGTTGCCAAAATATGTCAAGAGCTTCTTTTTGATGATCCTTTGTAAGTCGCTCGAAATTTATATAAGTTAAATTTCTAATTGAATCTAATGCTAATACTAAATTTTCTAAATGTTTTTTAACTGTTTCCTTTTTTATTTGTATATTTTTATTGATACATTTAAACGATTTTTTGAAATTTTCCTTTTCTATCAGTAAAGTTTTATGAATTTCGGACCATTTGTTCATATTTTGTCTAATTCATTAGATCTACTCATATACTTTTTCTTTAGTTTTTTATTATGCATAGCATATAATTTTAATGCTAATATCAATAAGGTTATGACTGTGATTATAATTAAGCAAATTTCTATTAAATTTAAGCCAATTATGCAATGTAGTAATTTATAATGTAAGGATATATATTTTGTTTTTTTTTTGCATTGGTTTTTTTTTTTTTTTTTTTTTTTTTAAGTTAACTCATTCATTAAGTAAACACATTATATTTAACATATTATAACAATTCAAACATTTTCATAAAAATGACCTTCTGAGTAAATTTTATTCATTTACAGTCAAATTTTTATAAGGCAAACATATAATCGACAGAAGCCAAAGTTGTTTAACTTTGCCATGTAAAGAAATAAATGAAAATTATTTTTTTCTCGAGCGGTTAACTCTTACAGACTCTAACTGTCTGCATTCAATCATGCACAGTGTTTTATGTATATTTACTTAATTTCTTTTCTCTGCTGGAGCACGAATTCCAGTTGGGTTACGCGCTCCCAGATTGCGCTAGCTTTTTCCCAGGATGGTTGTGGCTGCTGGTTTACCTCCCTGATAAGTATGCTTATTTCCCTCTTTATTCTGGTGGTGTAGCCTCCTCTTCTTTTTGGCTTGCTCACCTTTGGGATGGAAACTTCTTTTGGTTTTTTGTTAAGGCCGTTCCGTCTCCTGTATTCCTCCAAGGAGATTGGTTGCGGCCCTTGAGCTTGGTTGTTCATCTATTTCTATTTTTTGGTTGTAATGGCTTAACTTTTGGTTGTGCAAGAAACTTGCATTTAATAGCTTAGCAAAATCAATGCTCAAGCTGGCAGGATCGCCATGTAAAGAAATGTATTGATTTAAAGAAAGTATTGTTTATTATTTGAAATATATTTATTTATTTTATCGTTTCAAGCTAGACATCCAGCTTGTAAAACGATTGTTTTCTTTCTTGTCTCTTACATACTACGTACAAGCGTTTTTATAGTAATTTTTGTCAATGCAAGCCAATAACAATATTTCGGTGTTTACTTATGTAATATGATTCTAGCATTCACGCGCCGCACATAAAATAATTACGTTAGCTATGTTTGCGTTTAATTTCAAGTGTAATGAACCTTTTAAGAAATATGATACTCTATTTAAACGGCACACAGAGAACGTTAAATATAGAGAATTCTCACGAGCTACGAATAGTGTGAATTGTCAAAAATGAAGTGAAACCGCGAACACTATTTCATCTCGCTCAACTCGAAGGCGGGGAAGTTCTTAACAGACCTGATTACAGTGAATTATGTACAAGTACATTGGCTCTGCTCAGTTTTTGGTTTCTGTATGAAATCAAATTGACAAATGCCGACGGCATTTTGCAAGGCATTTGCTTGTGCATTTTTATGTTCCCTTGATAAACGAAAATTTATTCAATTTATATTTTCAAACAAATACAACCAAATAAAGATTTAAAATCCAAGATTTAAAATCAAAGTAACTTTAATGCACACATTTTGTTGTGTGCGTTTTAGTAAATTTGATGAAAATTTTTACTAATTTTTCGAGTCGAAATTAATTTTAGACAAAAATTCAAAGAGCATATTGGTATATTGATGAATATATGTATATGTATATTAATATATATATATATATATATACATATATTTTGTTAGTTATATTTGTGCAAAAGTTCAATTGCATCTTCAATTTTTATAGTGTTAGAAATATATGTATGTGCACACGCACTGCAGCAACAATGACCTACCTCACGACGCATTGCCTTATCATATTTATGTGCATTTGAATATGCATTTTTTGGTCCAGTGCCAAACGAAAGTTTTTTAAATTTACCTATGTATATTACAGGGAATAAATCATATATGTATGCATTTTATAGATAGTACCAAACTTTGAAATTTAAAATAAATAAAATAAAACTTCAAAGAAACGTATTTGCATACATATATGGGACAACTAAGTTCTATTGCATCTTTAATAAATATAGTGTTGCACGCATATGTATGCACTGAAGCAACATGACCTACCTCACGAGCATCGCCTTATCATATTTCATGCAATAATTAGGGAGTAAATATTCGAATTATCGAATTCCTGCAAATGCTAAAACAACTTCTTCTGCATATGCATCGACGTATGTGCATGTGCGTATATGCACATTTGATGCCCTAACTATATCTATCTATCTATGTACGTTCAATTGATCAAACCAATAAATTTTGTATACAAAACACTTCATTACCAGGCACACAGGAAGATGGCATATGCAAATATAAATATGTGAATTGAATTCAAGCAAAACAATGCTTATTAATATACACATATGCATGTGCATACAACCGCACACACAGGGCAGTCACTTTATTCCTCAAAATGCGTATGTCGTTCAAAGCTAAAATTCTATGCCTAGCGACTACAAGAACAAAATGCAGTCATAGACGCAGGCGTAGCGGCTATCATTCTAGTTGACATAGCGCTGAACAGTCGCGGCGGCGCCGAACAGTTTCAACTATTGTACTCCGCAACAAAAACTCATCATCAAAAAATTCATTGATAAATTCGAGCTCATAGTTCTAAGAGCAAGAACTTTCATTCATAAAACGAGCCGCCCATATGCCAATTTTCTCGACAATTCGAAAATAGTCAATATTGGAATATTTCGCGTAGAATTATTTGCCAATATTTGATAAATCTTGAATTTTTGTCAAGTCGAGTGCCCGCGGCTTCGTACATATGTATGCATCAATATATGTATGTAAATATATGTATATGTACAATGCTGTGCCAATGAATGTGCGCTGCGCCTATGAATGCGCGCTGGATTTCTTGAGAAGTTGTACCGATTTATTTCGAGCTGTGGCTGGTGAGCATACATACACACAGCATATACATATGCGCAAATGTATATAAATTCACAAATTTACATTTGCATATGCCATCTTCCTGTGCGCCTGGTAATGAGGCGTTTTCTATAGAGGATTTGTATTCAGTTGAAGGGATTCAACAAAGTTTTACAGACACCAGACAGACAGACATAACATATGTATATATTTTGGATGATTTGGTAAAATTCAAATATATGGGTCATATTAAAAAGCTACCTAACATTCTTTGCTTCTAATCACCAAGAAATTCTTATCGACTGCTGCTAAATTTACATAATTCAGCCCCTACTGTTAATTTTTGTTGAAAAATGTGTGTGTGGTGAAATTGTCTTCGCGAGACGAGTACCCCTCGAAATTCCATACGTTCCTGTCATTGAGACTTCTCTATACATTAACGTTCTCTGCGGCACAGCAAAGTGAATGCATAAGTGGACAATAAAATAAAAACCAAAACAAAATGTTTATGAATATTAATGTTAAGGCTTATCCGACTTATAATCCTACTACAAGAGTTGTATTTAGAATTCAACAAACGCGCCTTCAAACCAAGCCCGTGCATTTAAAAATTCAAATTTACATTTCAATGTTCATTTATTTACAATTCTCATTTGTCGGAACATACTCGACCTCAATTTGTCCGCATTCGTGTTTCTCTCCTATATAATGGTATCGAATGTCGAAGTGTTTGCTTCGTTTCTGCACCATAGGATTTTTCATCATAAATTGCGCACTTTGGCTGTCACACAAAATCAAAGTAGTGCTTCTCGTATATTCCAGGTAACCCAACTCAGTCAACAGACCGCGAAGAAAAACTGTTTCTTTAGTACCTTGGCCTAATGCGATGTACCCAACTTTCATCGAACTTAACGCAACCACAGACTGTTTTCGCGACTCCCAAGCTATTTATCCACCAGTCATTGTAACCAAATAACCGGTATAGGACTTCCTGTCCAAGCTTTCGCTACCCCAGTCATGTCTGTGAAATACAAAAAATTCTCAAAATTGGCGGGAAAAGTTAATTTACCATAAGTGGTTTTCTTCAAATATCGAAGAACGTATTTTGCCGAATGCATGTGCTCTGTATGCGGGTGTGAGTTATATTGAGATATCTTCGACATCACATGCGCGATATCCGTATTGATTCAACGCATTATGCTCCACATCTCATCCTTGTTTGAGCATGCCAAGATCATATCATCTACGTAGAGACCAATAATGCAAACATTCGCATTACTACAACGAATATAAACCGATGGGTCCGATTTCCCATCTTCACCAATATTTGCGCCCATATAAAGCCTTTTTAGGTCTGCATACCTTATTGACATTTTTCGAATCTTCAAACATGTGTGGATGACACATATTCATAAACCGTCTCCTCCAAATCTCCGTCCAAGTATGCAGCAACAATGCCTATGTGGTTAATGGTAATGGTAGTAAAAGGGTTAAGGTACGGGCCTTTAGCACTGCGACCATATTGATCTATTGTACACCCTATTCTGCCTATTGACTGTTAAGTATGCTTATGAATTGTACCAGCTCCTTCTGAGGGAGTGATTGAAGGTCTTCATCTATAAGCATGAACTTGTTTAAAAATCTTTTCCTTCTATGCGTCAACCCCGGACATTCGATGATGAGATGTTCTATAGACTCCTCATCTTCGCAGCAAAATCTGCAGGTGCTGGTGTTAGTTATGCCAAATTTATGTAGGTGTTTGTTGCAGGTAAAGTGACCCGTGAGGGCGCCTGTGAGAGTGCGAATGCTCTTTTTGTTTAACGTGAGGACCTTGTTAGCTCTGTTTGCGTTGAAACTTAGGAACTTTTTGGAGTGTCTAAGACCCTCTACGTTGTTCCAATGCTGATTTAATAGAGTTTGGCCCAGTATTTTACTTTTTGTTTTAGGCTGTTTTTGTTGAATCCAAATAAGGGACTAGGTCCGATGAAGTTTCAATCTGCCCCTTTTATGGCTTGAAAGTCTGCCTTTTCGTTGCCGTCATATCCCTCATGTCCTGGTACAAAAATTAATGAGACATTGTTTTTGGATGCCAGGTTATTGAGTGGCATGTGGCATTCTAATAGAGTTTTTGAGTTGTAGCTTTTATCTAAAGCTTTTAGATTGGCTGTCCGAGAGTGTTCTAATCTTTCCTCTCTTGTGGTTTCTACGTTGCATGATGTTTGCTGCTTCCATTATTGCGTATAATTCCGCTTGGAAGATGGTGGTGTCCCTGGTGAGAGTAAATGATTCTTGGATTCTGGCCCCCACTACTCCTGCTCCCACACCATAAAGTGTCTTTGATCCATCAGTGTACCATTTTTGTGAATCATCATTCATCCATTTAGGGTTTGTTTTCCACTCGTTCCTCTCAGGAAAGGTAACTGTGCATCCTTTTGTGAAACAGAGCGTTGGGTCAATGTGGTCTGAGACTTGAGCCATGCTCATGGTGTATTTGACTTTATTTAGGATACTTAGGTGACCGGTGAGGTTGCCTTATTTGAAATTTTCTTTCATGTGTAGCATGAGTGCTTGCGTAGCTGCATCCTCTTGGATTGCTATATGAAGTGAGGGGAGATTAAGGAGTGCTTCCATGCCAGCTGCTGGGGTAGTTCTCATAGCCCCTGTGATACATAGGCAAACAAGCCTTTGTACTTTTCCCAGTTTGGTTACCGCTGTTTTTTGAATAGATTTGCTCCCCCATACTAGTGCCCCATACAGTATGATTGGTCTAACCATTTGGGTGTATATCCAGAGGGTCATACTAGGGCTGAGGCCCCAGGATCTCCCTAGTAATTGTTTGGTTGTCCACAAAGATTTCGTGGCTTTTTTTTTGTTACATGATTTATATGTGACTCCCAAGTGAGTTTTTTATCTAAGGTTAAACCTAGATACTTGACCTCTTCCTTTAGTTCTATCACTGTTTCATTTATCTATACTAATATTATAAAGAGGAAAACTTTGTTTGTTTGTTTGTTTGTTTGTTTGTTTGTTTGTAACGAATAGGCTCAAAAACTACTGGACCGATTTTAAAAATTCTTTCACCATTCGAAAACTACATTATCCAGGAGTAACATGGATTACATTTTATTTTGGAAAAAAATAGGGTTCCGTAAGATATTTGGATTTTTCGGACACAAACTGAAAAAAATCTTATATATAAAATAAAGTCAACTTTTTGTGTGTGTTCGCTAACCGGCCGTGTCTGCACCGAATTAAACCAAACTTACACACATAGTTAAGAAGGTATTGAAGATGGTTTCCGTATAGTTTGGATACCTATTGGTGGATAGGGCTCGAGATATAGGTCAAAACGTGGACCCGGGTAACCTTCGGACGTGTATGTACAATATGGGTATCAAATGGAAGCTGTTGGTGAATGCTTTAGTTCAGAGTATTTTTCATGCCGCTCCGTGACTAGGGTCTCGAGATAGAGACCAAAACGTGGACCCTAGAATGTGTATGTACAATATGGGTATCAAATGGAAGCTGTTGGTGAATGCTTTAGTACAGAGTATTTTTCATGCCGCTCCGTGACTGGGGTCTCGAGATATAGGTCAAAACGTGGACCCGGGTAACCTTTGGATGTGTATGTACAATATGGGTATCAAATGGAAGCTGTTGGTGAATGCTTTAGTTCAGAGTATTTCCATCCGCTCCGTGACTAGGGTCTCGAGATAGAGACCAAAACGTGGACCCTAGAATGTGTTTGTACAATACGGATATCAAATGGAAGCTGTTGATAAGTGCTTTAATACGGGGTAATTTTCATACCTATTGATGACTGGGATCTGGAAATATATGCCAAAACGTGGACCCGCCGTGTCTTTGCACCGAATTAAACCAAACTTACACACATTGTTAAGGAGGTATTGAAGATGGTTTCCGTATAGTTTGGATACCTATTGGTAGAAAGGGTCTCGAGATATAGGTCAAAACGTGGACCCGGGTAACCTTTGGATGTGTATGTACAATATGGGTATCAAATGGAAGCTGTTGGTGAATGCTTTAGTTCAGAGTATTTCCATCCGCTCCGTGACTAGGGTCTCGAGATAGAGACCAAATCGTGGACCCTAGAATGTATTTGTACAATATGGGTATCAAATGAATGCTGTTGATAAGTGCTTTAATACGGGGTAATTTTCATACCTATTGATGACTAGGGTCTCGAGATATAGGTCAAAACGTGGACCCGGGTAACCTTCGGACGTGTATGTACAATATGGGTATCAAATGGAAGCTGTTGGTGAATGCTTTAGTTCAGAGTATTTTTCATGCCGCTCCGTGACTAGGATCTCGAGATAGAGACCAAAACGTGGACCCTAGAATGTGTTTGTACAATATGGATATCAAATTGAAGCTGTTGGTGAATGCTTTAGTACAGAGTATTTTTCATGCCGCTACGTGACTGGGGTCTCGAGATATAGGTCAAAACGTGGACCCGGGTAACCTTTGGTTGTGTATGTACAATATAGGTATCAAATGAAAGCTGTTGATAAGTGCTTTAATACGGGGTAATTTTCATACCTATTGATGACTAGGGTCTCGAGATATAGGTCAAAACGTGGACCCGGGTAACCTTCGGACGTGTATGTACAATATGGGTATCAAATGGAAGCTGTTGGTGAATGCTTTAGTTCAGAGTATTTCCATTCGTTCCGTGACTAGGGTCTCGAGATAGAGACCAAAACGTGGACCCTAGAATGTGTATGTACAATATAGGTATCAAATGAAAGCTGTTGATAAGTGCTTTAATACGGGGTAATTTTCATACCTATTGATGACTAGGGTCTCGAAATATATGCCAAAACGTGGACCCGCCGTGTCTTTGCACCGAATTAAACCAAACTTATGCACATTGTTAAGTAAGTATTGAAAACGGGTTTCGTAAAGTTTGGTTGTAATTCGGAGCAGTGGCAACAGGTACAGCGTTCTTTTGAGCCAGCCTTAATGTCGCTTACTTTTTTAACGCTTGGGGCGGAACTGAGCTGTCAAATTGACAGTGTTAGTTACAATGTGTCAATATTTCTTTCTGATTTGGATGCCATAAGGAAAAAACGTAAGTGCAACATGTAAAAATTGTTTGTGAATTTTTTTGGAGTGGATTTTGGAACAGTGAATAATTTCTTACGAAATTTGAGAATTTAATGTGAAATCCGAATGAAATTATGTGTTCGTGGAAAAAACAATTTTTTTCGTTTTTTTTTTTTTTAAATATAAATGGATAATGGTTAAAAAAGCTCCAATGCTTAATAAAACATATAAATTGAAACGAAAAATTCATGGATGATCAGGAAAAAAGACGATTGTTTATTCATATGCGTTGATTTGAAATTTAAAAACAATCTTCTTTTTTCCTGATTTTCAATTTATATATTACATTTACTCAAAAACAAATAGAAAAACAAAAAATACTGTTTATGCCAAAGCGCTTGAATAAAGAATAAAGAAATAAATAATATGAAAACCATATTTTTTCTGTTCTAAACCATATCTATTCTATTTTAGTGTGCCCAGCGAAGGGGGCCGGGTTTGCTAGTATAAAATAAAGTCAACTTTTTGTGTGTGTTCGCTAACCGGCCGTGTCTGCACCGAATTAAACCAAACTTACACACATAGTTAAGAAGGTATTTAAGATGGTTTCCGTATAGTTTGGATACCTATTGGTGGATAGGGCTCGAGATATAGGTCAAAACGTGGACCCGGGTAACCTTCGGATGTGTATGTACAATATGGGTATCAAATGGAAGCTGTTGGTGAATACTTTAGTTCAGAGTATTTTTCATGCCGCTCCGTGACTAGGGTCTCGAGATAGAGACCAAAACGTGGACCCTAGAATGTGTATGTACAATATGGGTATCAAATGGAAGCTGTTGGTGAATGCTTTAGTACAGAGTATTTTTCATGCCGCTCCGTGACTGGGGTCTCGAGATATAGGTCAAAACGTGGACCCGGGTAACCTTTGGATGTGTATCTACAATATGGGTATCAAATGGAAGCTGTTGGTGAATGCTTTAGTTCAGAGTATTTCCATCCGCTCCGTGACTAGGGTCTCGAGATAGAGACCAAAACGTGGACCCTAGAATGTGTTTGTACAATACGGATATCAAATGGAAGCTGTTGATAAGTGCTTTAATACGGGGTAATTTTCATACCTATTGATGACTGGGATCTGGAAATATATGCCAAAACGTGGACCCGCCGTGTCTTTGCACCGAATTAAACCAAACTTACACACATTGTTAAGGAGGTATTGAAGATGGTTTCCGTATAGTTTGGATACCTATTGGTAGAAAGGGTCTCGAGATATAGGTCAAAACGTGGACCCGGGTAACCTTTGGATGTGTATGTACAATATGGGTATCAAATGGAAGCTGTTGGTGAATGCTTTAGTTCAGAGTATTTCCATCCGCTCCGTGACTAGGGTCTCGAGATAGAGACCAAAACGTGGAGCCTAGAATGTGTTTGTACAATATGGATATCAAATTGAAGCTGTTGGTGAATGCCTTAGTACAGAGTATTTTTCATGCCGCTACGTGACTGGGGTCTCGAGATATAGGTCAAAACGTGGACCCGGGTAACCTTCGGACGTGTATGTACAATATGGGTATCAAATGGAAGCTGTTGGTGAACGCTTTAGTTCAGAGTATTTTTCATGCCGCTCCGTGACTAGGGTCTCGAGATAGAGACCAAAACGTGGACCCTAGAATGTGTATGTACAATATGGGTATCAAATGGAAGCTGTTGGTGAATGCTTTAGTACAGAGTATTTTTCATGCCGCTACGTGACTGGGGTCTCGAGATATAGGTCAAAACGTGGACCCGGGTAACCTTTGGATGTGTATGTACAATATGGGTATCAAATGGAAGCTGTTGGTGAATGCTTTAGTTCAGAGTATTTCCATCCGCTCCGTGACTAGGGTCTCGAGATAGAGACCAAATCGTGGACCCTAGAATGTATTTGTACAATATGGGTATCAAATGAAAGCTGTTGATAAGTGCTTTAATACGGGGTAATTTTCATACCTATTGATGACTAGGGTCTCGAGATATAGGTCAAAACGTGGACCCGGGTAACCTTCGGACGTGTACGTACAATATAGGTATCAAATGAAAGCTGTTGATAAGTGCTTTAATACGGGGTAATTGTCATACCTATTGATGACTAGGGTCTCGAGATATAGGTCAAAACGTGGACCCGGGTAACCTTAAAACGTGTATGTACAATATGGGTATCAAATGGAAGCTGTTGGTAAATGCTTTAGTTCAGAGTATTTTTCATGCCGCTCCGTGACTAGGATCTCGAGATAGAGACCAAAACGTGGAGCCTAGAATGTGTTTGTACAATATGGATATCAAATTGAAGCTGTTGGTGAATGCCTTAGTACAGAGTATTTTTCATGCCGCTACGTGACTGGGGTCTCGAGATATAGGTCAAAACGTGGACTCGGGTAACCTTTGGTTGTGTATGTACAATATAGGTATCAAATGAAAGCTGTTGATAAGTGCTTTAATACGGGGTAATTTTCATACCTATTGATGACTAGGGTCTCGAAATATATGCCAAAACGTGGACCCGCCGTGCATTTGCACCGAATTAAACCAAACTTATGCACATTGTTAAGTAAGTATTGAAAACGGGTTTCGTAAAGTTTGGTTGTAATTCGGAGCAGTGGCAACGGGTACAGCGTTCTTTTGAGCCAGCCTTACTGTCGCTTACTTTTTTAACGCTTGGGGCGGAACTGAACTGTCAAATTGACAGTGTTAGTTACAATGTGTCAATATTTCTTTCTGATTTGGAAGCCATAAGGAAAAAACGTAAGTGCAACATGTAAAAATTGTTTGTGAATTTTTTTGGAGTGGATTTTGGAACAGTGAATAATTTCTTACGAAATTTGAGAATTTAATGTGAAATCCGAATGAAATTATGTGTTCGTGGAAAAAACAATTTTTTTCGTTTTTTTTTTTTTTAAATATAAATGGATAATGGTTAAAAAAGCTCCAATGCTTAATAAAACATATAAATTGAAACGAAAAATTCATGGATGATCAGGAAAAAAGACGATTGTTTATTCATATGCGTTGATTTGAAATTTAAAAACAATCTTCTTTTTTCCTGATTTTCAATTTATATTTTATATTTACTCAAAAACAAATAGAAAAACAAAAAATATTGTTTATGCCAAAGCGCTTGAATAAATAATAAAGAAATAAATAATATGAAAACCATATATTTTCTGTTCTAAACCATATCTATTCTATTTTAGTGTGCCCAGCGAAGGGGGCCGGGTTTGCTAGTCTGTGATATAGGCATTTCTAAGTTTTTGTAAGAGCTTCTATCTCATTACAATAACTATTAGCTGGTTTGTTGTTCTGTCTGATACTCATTATTTTTGCAGCTAATACTTCTACCGATTCTCCTTTAACTGACCTGTTAAGTTTTGTGATTATTTCAGAGATTTTAATTTTGTTTTTATGAGTGAAACAGCAACAGTTTCGTGCTCACCCTTGATCACTTCAACTAATTCTAAGGAATCTAAGAATGACCGTAGATTTTCTGGTTTACCATCGAATTCAGTCACTAGCTTTGCAGCCGTGCTGAGAAACTCCACAACTGTTTGTGTCATTTCGCCTTCTTCTTCTGACTCTATTTCTGAATTAGTAATTGGACAATCTGTTTCTGAGGAAACTGCTTCAAGCTTTGTTAATAGATTAGCTGGTAGGTTTTCAATAATATTTATTGAAATTTTCTCATTAATCGAATGAGATACTTCCTGTTGAATGTTGTATTTGGCTAATACTTTTACTAATTGATCTCGTAGTTGCCAAAATATGCCAAGAGCTTCTTTTTGATGATCCTTTGTGAGTCGCTCGAAATTTATATAAGTTAAATTTCTAATTGATTCTAATGCTAATACTAAATTTTCTAAATGTTTTTTAACTGTTTCCTGTTATTATTTATTTATTGATACATTTAAACGATTTTTTGAAATTTTCCTTTTCTATCAGTAAAGTTTTATGAATTTCGGACCATTTGTTCATATTTTGTCTAATTCATTAGATCTACTCATATACTTTTTCTTTAGTTTTTTATTATGCATAGCATATAATTTTAATGCTAATATCAATAAGGTTATGACTGTGATTATAATTAAGCAAATTTCTATTAAATTTAAGCCAGTATTAACGACTACTTCGTTTACCACATTGGCATTGGGTTTATCAACTTTTGATAAGGTTTTTCCCATTTCTGAAAGACTATCTATTGGGGACCTTATACCGTAAATCAAATAATTTATGCAATGTAATAATTTATAATGTAAGGATATATATTTTGTTTTTTTTTTTACATTTTTTTTTTTTTTTTCTTTTTTTCGAGTTAACTCATTCATTAAGTAAACACATTATATTTAACATATTATAACAATTCAAACATTTTCATAAAAATGACCTTCTGAGTAAATTTTATTCATTTACAGTCAAATTTTTATAAGGCAAACATATAATCGACAGAAGCCAAAGTTGTTTAACTTTGCCATGTAAAGAAATAAATGAAAATTATTTTTGTCTCGAGCGGTTAACTCTTACAGACTCTAACTGTCTGCATTCAATCATGCACAGTGTTTTATGTATATTTACTTAATTTCTTTTCTCTGCTGGAGCACGAATTCCAGTTGGGTTACGCGCTCCCAGATTGCGCTAGCTTTTTACCAGGATGGTGGTGGCTGCTGGTTTACCTCCCTGATAAGTATGCTTATTTCCCTCTTTATTCTGGTGGTGTAGCCTCCTCTTCTTTTTGGCTTGCTCACCTTTGGGATGGAAACTTCTTTTGGTTTTTTGTTAAGGCCGTTCCGTCTCCTGTATTCCTCCAAGGAGATTGGTTGCGGCCCTTGAGCTTGGTTGTTCATCTATTTCTATTTTTTGGTTGTAATGGCTTAACTTTTGGTTGTGCAAGAAACTTGCATTTAATAGCTTAGCAAAATCAATGCTCAAGCTGGCAGGATCGCCATGTAAAGAAATGTATTGATTTAAAGAAAGTATTGTTTATTATTTGAAATATATTTATTTATTTTATCGTTTCAAGCTAGACATCCAGCTTGTAAAACGATTGTTTTCTTTCTTGTCTCTTACATACTACGTACAAGCGTTTTTATAGTAATTTTTGTCAATGCAAGCCAATAACAATATTTCGGTGTTTACTTATGTAATATGATTCTAGCATTCACGCGCCGCACATAAAATAATTACGTCTGCTATGTTTGCGTTTAATTTCAAGTGTAATGAACCTTTTAAGAAATATGATACTCTATTTAAACGGCACAGCAAAGTGAATGCATAAGTGGACAATAAAATAAAAACCAAAACAAAATGTTTATGAATATTAATGTTAAGGCTTATCCGACTTATAATCATAGTACAAGAGTTGTATTTAGAATTCAACAAACGCGCCTTCAAACCAAGCCCGTGCATTTAAAAATTCAAATTTACATTTCAATGTTCATTTATTTACAATTCTCATTTGTCGGAACATACTCGACCTCAATTTGTCCGCATTCGTGTTTCTCTCCTATATAATGGTATCGAATGTCGAAGTGTTTGCTTCGTTTCTGCACCATAGGATTTTTCATCATAAATTGCGCACTTTGGCTGTCACACAAAATCAAAGTAGTGCTTCTCGTATATTCCAGGTAACCCAACTCAGTCAACAGACCGCGAAGAAAAACTGTTTCTTTAGTACCTTGGCCTAATGCGATGTACCCAACTTTCATCGAACTTAACGCAACCACAGACTGTTTTCGCGACTCCCAAGCTATTTATCCACCAGTCATTGTAACCAAATAACCTGTATAGGACTTCCTGTCCAAGCTTTCGCTACCCCAGTCATGTCTGTGAAATACAAAAAATTCTCAAAATTGGCGGGAAAAGTTAATTTACCATAAGTGGTTTTCTTCAAATATCGAAGAACGTATTTTGCCGAATGCATGTGCTCTGTATGCGGGTGTGAGTTATATTGAGATATCTTCGACATCACATGCGCGATATCCGTATTGATTCAACGCATTATGCTCCACATCTCATCCTTGTTTGAGCATGCCAAGATCATATCGTCTACGTAGAGGCCAATAATGCAAACATTCGCATTACTACAACGAATATAAACCGATGGGTCCGATTTCCCATCTTCACCAATATTTGCGCCCATATAAAGCCTTTTTAGGTCTGCATACCTTATTGACATTTTTCGAATCTTCAAACATGTGTGGATGACACATATTCATAAACCGTCTCCTCCAAATCTCCGTCCAAGTATGCAGCAACAATGCCTATGTGGTTAATGGTAATGGTAGTAAAAGGGTTAAGGTACGGGCCTTTAGCACTGCGACCATATTGATCTATTGTACACCCTATTCTGCCTATTGACTGTTAAGTATGCTTATGAATTGTACCAGCTCCTTCTGAGGGAGTGATTGAAGGTCTTCATCTATAAGCATGAACTTGTTTAAAAACCTTTTCCTTCTATGCGTCAACCCCGGACATTCGATGATGAGATGTTCTATAGACTCCTCATCTTCGCAGCAAAATCTGCAGGTGCTGGTGTTAGTTATGCCAAATTTATGTAGGTGTTTGTTGCAGGTAAAGTGACCCGTGAGGGCGCCTGTGAGAGTGCGAATGCTCTTTTTGTTTAACGTGAGGACCTTGTTAGCTCTTTTTGCGTTGAAACTTAGGAACTTTTTGGAGTGTCTAAGACCCTCTACGTTGTTCCAATGCTGATTTAATAGAGTTTGGCCCAGTATTTTACTTTTTGTTTTAGGCTGTTTTTGTTGAATCCAAATAAGGGACTAGGTCCGATGAAGTTTAAATCTGCCCCTTTTATGGCTTGAAAGTCTGCCTTTTCGTTGCCGTCATATCCCTCATGTCCTGGTACAAAAATTAATGAGACATTGTTTTTGGATGCCAGGTTATTGAGTGCCTTGTGGCATTCTAATAGAGTTTTTGAGTTGTAGCTTTTATCTAAAGATTTTAGATTGGCTGTCCGAGAGTGTTCTAATCTTTCCTCTCTTGTGGTTTCTACGTTGCATGATGTTTGCTGCTTCCATTATTGCGTATAATTCCGCTTGGAAGATGGTGGTGTCCCTGGTGAGAGTGAATGATTCTTGGATTCTGGCCCCCACTACTCCTGCTCCCACACCATAAGGTGTCTTTGATCCATCAGTGTACCATTTTTGTGAATCATCATTCATCCATTTTGGGTTTGTTTTCCACTCGTTCCACTCAGGAAAGGTAACTGTGCATCCTTTTGTGAAACAGAGCGTTGGGTCAATGTGGTCTGAGACTTGAGCCATGCTCATGGTGTATTTGACTTTATTTAGGATACTTAGGTGACCGGTGAGGTTGCCTTATTTGAAATTTTCTTTCATGTGTAGCATGAGTGCTTGCGTAGCTGCATCCTCTTGGATTGCTATATGAAGTGAGGGGAGATTAAGGAGTGCTTTCATGCCAGCTGCCGGGGTAGTTCTCATAGCCCCTGTGATACATAGGCAAACAAGCCTTTGTACTTTTCCCAGTTTGGTTACCGCTGTTTTTTGAATAGATTTGCTCCCCCATACTAGTGCCCCATACAGTATGATTGGTCTAACCATTTGGGTGTATATCCAGAGGGTCATACTAGGGCTGAGGCCCCGGATCTCCCTAGTAATTGTTTGGTTGTCCACAAAGATTTCGTTGCTTTTTTTTGTTACATGATTTATATGTGACTCCCAAGTGAGTTTTTTATCTAAGGTTAAACCTAGATACTTGACCTCTTCCTTTAGTTCTATCACTGTTTCATTTATCTATACTAATATTATAAAGAGGAAAACTTTGTTTGTTTGTTTGTTTGTTTGTTTGTTTGTTTGTAACGAATAGGCTCAAAAACTACTGGACCGATTTTAAAAATTCTTTCACCATTCGAAAACTACATTATCCAGGAGTAACATGGATTACATTTTATTTTGGAAAAAAATAGGGTTCCGTAAGATATTTGGATTTTTCGGACACAAACTGAAAAAAATCTTATACAGGGTGGCTGATGAATTTTGCTACATTAAGAAACTCAAATAACTTTTTTTTAGTGTATGGAATTCATTTATTTTTTTTTCAAGTTGAAGGTCATTAAATTTTATTAAATGTAGCTTAACTAGTTCTAAAAATAATTGAATTTAAATGCCCCCCATGCTCGTTGACAAGTGCGGCATCTTAGTAAAAAGTTGTTCATTGCTGCTTTGAGAGTTGCGACAGGAATAGCCGCAATTGTTGCCCGAATGGATTGTTTTAGTTCATCCAAATTTGTTGGCTTTGTTTTATAAACTTCTTGTTTACATAAACCCCACAAGAAAAAGTCAGGTGCAGCAAGGTCAGGCGACCTGGGGGGCCAACGAAATTCGGAGTTTCTTGAAATCAGTTTATTGGGAAATTTTCGTCGCAACTCTGTCATACCAGTCTGGGCTATGTGAGACGTTGCCCCATCTTGTTGAAACCACACGGAGTTGAAAGGAATTCTCTTTCGGCGTAGTTCTGGATAGAAAAATTCGTTCAGCATTTTCAAATAACGGTCTCCAGTAACCGTAACGGTGTGACCATTTTCTTCAAAAAAATAAGGCCCGACAATACAGCGTGAAGAAACCGCACACCACATTGTCAATCGAAGAGGATGCAATTCCGTCTCGTGGAGTATCTGTGGGTTAGAAGTACTCCATATTCGACAATTTTGTTTGTTCACATTGCCGTTTAAATCGAAATGGGCCTCATCAGACATGAAAAGGCAGTTTAACATGTTTTGGTCTTCTTCCACCATTTGCAGGATCTTCTGGCAAAATTCCAAGCGAATCGGCCAGTCTGTTGCATTCAGTTTGTTAACCATTTGAATTTTGTAGGGAAATAAGTCTAAATCTTTGTGCATTATTGTTTGCAAAGACTGTCGGCTGACACCAAGTTGAGCAGATAAGCTTCTTGTTGAAACCCTTGGATTGCTTTGTATAGCTGCAGCTACAGCAGCGATCGTTTCCTCCGTCCGAACTGGTGGGTTTCGATGATAAGGCCTTCTTGCGACTGTTCCTTGCTCAGCCAAATTATTCACCAGTCTCATTATGGTCCATCTGCTCGGGGGATCACCGCCAAACATCCGCCTGTACTGTCTCTCTACCAAAACTACGGACTCCAGTGCGTGATAGCGGGGGACTATCCAAATTCTTGTTTGCGTGTCCCAGTTATCCATTTCAATAAATTTTAAAGATCAATCTGCAAATTAAAACAAAAATGGAACAGATAACTTAAAAAGAAAAAAAGTTATTAAATTATTTCTTGGTAGCGGCTTTCATCAGCCACCCTGTATATAAAATAAAGTCAACTTTTTGTGTGTGTTCGCTAACCGGCCGTGTCTGCACCGAATTAAACCAAACTTACGCACATAGTTAAGAAGGTATTGAAGATGGTTTCCGTATAGTTTGGATACCTATTGGTAGAAAGGGTCTCGAGATATAGGTCAAAACGTGGACCCGAGTAACCTTTGGATGTGTATGTACAATATGGGTATCAAATGGAAGCTGTTGGTGAATGCTTTAGTTCAGAGTATTTCCATCCGCTCCGTGACTAGGGTCTCGAGATAGAGACCAAATCGTGGACCCTAGAATGTATTTGTACAATATAGGTATCAAATGAATGCTGTTGATAAGTGCTTTAATACGGGGTAATTTTCATACCTATTGATGACTAGGGTCTCGAGATATAGGTCAAAACGTGGACCCGGGTAACCTTCGGACGTGTATGTACAATATGGGTATCAAATGGAAGCTGTTGGTAAATGCTTTAGTTCAGAGTATTTTTCATGCCGCTCCGTGACTAGGATCTCGAGATAGAGACCAAAACGTGGAGCCTAGAATGTGTTTGTACAATATGGATATCAAATTGAAGCTGTTGGTGAATGCCTTAGTACAGAGTATTTTTCATGCCGCTACGTGACTGGGGTCTCGAGATATAGGTCAAAACGTGGACCCGGGTAACCTTTGGTTGTGTATGTACAATATAGGTATCAAATGAAAGCTGTTGATAAGTGCTTTAATACGGGGTAATTTTCATACCTATTGATGACTAGGGTCTCGAAATATATGCCAAAACGTGGACCCGCCGTGTCTTTGCACCGAATTAAACCAAATCAAATATTAGTATAGATAAATGAAACAGTGATAGAACTAAAGGAAGAGGTCAAGTATCTAGGTTTAACCTTAGATAAAAAACTCACTTGGGAGTCACATATAAATCATGTAACAAAAAAAAAGCCACGAAATCTTTGTGGACAACCAAACAATTACTAGGGAGATCCTGGGGCCTCAGCCCTAGTATGACCCTCTGGATATACACCCAAATGGTTAGACCAATCATACTGTATGGGGCACTAGTATGGGGGAGCAAATCTATTCAAAAAACAGCGGTAACCAAACTGGGAAAAGTACAAAGGCTTGTTTGCCTATGTATCACAGGGGCTATGAGAACTACCCCAGCAGCTGGCATGGAAGCACTCCTTAATCTCCCCTCACTTCATATAGCAATCCAAGAGGATGCATCTACGCAAGCACTCATGCTACACATGAAAGAAAATTTCAAATAAGGCAACCTCACCGGTCACCTAAGTATCCTAAATAAAGTCAAATACACCATGAGCATGGCTCAAGTCTCAGACCACATTGACCCAACGCTCTGTTTCACAAAAGGATGCACAGTTACCTTTCCTGAGAGGAACGAGTGGAAAACAAACCCAAAATGGATGAATGATGATTCACAAAAATGGTACACTGATGGATCAAAGACACCTTATGGTGTGGGAGCAGGAGTAGTGGGGGCCAGAATCCAAGAATCATTCACTCTCACCAGGGACACCACCATCTTCCAAGCGGAATTATACGGAATAATGGAAGCAGCAAACATCATGCAACGTAGAAACCACAAGAGAGGAAAGATTAGAACACTCTCGGACAGCCAATCTAAAAGCTTTAGATAAAAGCTACAACTCAAAAACTCTATTAAAATGCCACAAGGCACTCAATAACCTGGCATCCAAAAACAATGTCTCATTAATTTTTGTACCAGGACATGAGGGATATGACGGCAACGAAAAGGCAGACTTTCAAGCCATAAAAGGGGCAGATTTAAACTTCATCGGACCTAGTCCCTTATTTGGATTCAACAAAAACAGCCTAAAACAAAAAGTAAAATACTGGGCCAAACTCTATTAAATCAGCATTGGAACAACGTAGAGGGTCTTAGACACTCCAAAAAGTTCCTAAGTTTCAACGCAAACAGAGCTAACAAGGTCCTCACGTTAAACAAAAAGAGCATTCGCACTCTCACAGGCGCCCTCACGGGTCACTTTACCTGCAACAAACACCTACATAAATTTGGCATAACTAACACCAGCACCTGCAGATTTTGCTGCGAAGATGAGGAGTCTATAGAACATCTCATCATCGAATGTCCGGGGTTGACGCATAGAAGGAAAAGGTTTTTAAACAAGTTCATGCTTATAGATGAAGACCTTCAATCACTCCCTCAGAAGGAGCTGGTACAATTCATAAGCATACTTAACAGTCAATAGGCAGAATAGGGTGTACAATAGATCAATATGGTCGCAGTGCTAAAGGCCCGTACCTTAACCCTTTTACTACCATTACCATTAACCACATAGGCATTGTTGCTGCATACTTGGACGGAGATTTGGAGGAGACGGTTTATGAATATGTGTCATCCACACATGTTTGAAGATTCGAAAAATGTCAATAAGGTATGCAGACCTAAAAAGGCTTTATATGGGCGCAAATATTGGTGAAGATGGGAAATCGGACCCATCGGTTTATATTCGTTGTAGTAATGCGAATGTTTGCATTATTGGCCTCTACGTAGACGATATGATCTTGGCATGCTCAAACAAGGATGAGATGTGGAGCATAATGCGTTGAATCAATACGGATATCGCGCATGTGATGTCGAAGATATCTCAATATAACTCACACCCGCATACAGAGCACATGCATTCGGCAAAATACGTTCTTCGATATTTGAAGAAAACCACTTATGGTAAATTAACTTTTACATTATATAGGAGAGAAACACGAATGCGGACAAATTGAGGTCGAGTATGTTCCGACAAATGAGAATTGTAAATAAATGAACATTGAAATGTAAATTTGAATTTTTAAATGCACGGGCTTGGTTTGAAGGCGCGTTTGTTGAATTCTAAATACAACTCTTGTACTATGATTATAAGTCGGATAAGCCTTAACATTAATATTCATAAACATTTTGTTTTGGTTTTTATTTTATTGTCCACTTATGCATTCACTTTGCTGTGCCGTTTAAATAGAGTATCATATTTCTTAAAAGGTTCATTACACTTGAAATTAAACGCAAACATAGCAGACGTAATTATTTTATGTGCGGCGCGTGAATGCTAGAATCATATTACATAAGTAAACACCGAAATATTGTTATTGGCTTGCATTGACAAAAATTACTATAAAAACGCTTATACGTTGTATGTAAGAGACAAGAAAGAAAACAATCGTTTTACAAGCTGGATGTCTAGCTTGAAACGATAAAATAAATAAATATATTTCAAATAATAAACAATACTTTCTTTAAATCAATACATTTCTTTACATGGCGATCCTGCCAGCTTGAGCATTGATTTTGCTAAGCTATTAAATGCAAGTTTCTTGCACAACCAAAAGTTAAGCCATTACAACCAAAAAATAGAAATAGATGAACAACCAAGCTCAAGGGCCGCAACCAATCTCCTTGGAGGAATACAGGAGACGGAACGGCCTTAACAAAAAACCAAAAGAAGTTTCCATCCCAAAGGTGAGCAAGCCAAAAAGAAGAGGAGGCTACACCACCAGAATAAAGAGGGAAATAAGCATACTTATCAGGGAGGTAAACCAGCAGCCACCACCATCCTGGGAAAAAGCTAGCGCAATCTGGGAGCGCGTAACCCAACTGGAATTCGTGCTCCAGCAGAGAAAAGAAATTAAGTAAATATACATAAAACACTGTGCATGATTGAATGCAGACAGTTAGAGTCTGTAAGAGTTAACCGCTCGAGACAAAAATAATTTTCATTTATTTCTTTACATGGCAAAGTTAAACAACTTTGGCTTCTGTCGATTATATGTTTGCCTTATAAAAATTTGACTGTAAATGAATAAAATTAACTCAGAAGGTCATTTTTATGAAAATGTTTGAATTGTTATAATATCTATACTAATATTATAAAGAGGAAAACTTTGTTTGTTTGTTTGTTTGTTTGTTTGTTTGTAACGAATAGGCTCAAAAACTACTGGACCGATTTTAAAAATTCTTTCACCATTCGAAAACTACATTATCCAGGAGTAACATGGATTACATTTTATTTTGGAAAAAAATAGGGTTCCGTAAGATATTTGGATTTTTCGGACACAAACTGAAAAACATCTTATATATAAAATAAAGTAAACTTTTTGTGTGTGTTCGCTAACCGGCCGTGTCTGCACCGAATTAAACCAAACTTACACACATAGTTAAGAAGGTATCTAAAATGGTTTCCGTATAGTTTGGATACCTATTGGTGGATAGGGCTCGAGATATAGGTCAAAACGTGGACCCGGGTAACCTTCGGATGTGTATGTACAATATGGGTATCAAATGGAAGCTGTTGGTGAACGCTTTAGTTCAGAGTATTTTTCATGCCGCTCCGTGACTAGGGTCTCGAGATAGAGACCAAAACGTGGACCCTAGAATGTGTATGTACAATATGGGTATCAAATGGAAGCTGTTGGTGAATGCTTTAGTACAGAGTATTTTTCATGCCGCTCCGTGACTGGGGTCTCGAGATATAGGTCAAAACGTGGACCCGGGTAACCTTTGGATGTGTATGTACAATATGGGTATCAAATGGAAGCTGTTGGTGAATGCTTTAGTTCAGAGTATTTCCATCCGCTCCGTGACTAGGGTCTCGAGATAGAGACCAAAACGTGGACCCTAGAATGTGTTTGTACAATACGGATATCAAATGAAAGCTGTTGATAAGTGCTTTAATACGGGGTAATTTTCATACCTATTGATGACTGGGATCTGGAAATATATGCCAAAACGTGGACCCGCCGTGTCTTTGCACCGAATTAAACCAAACTTACACACATTGTTAAGGAGGTATTGAAGATGGTTTCCGTATAGTTTGGATACCTATTGGTAGAAAGGGTCTCGAGATATAGGTCAAAACGTGGACCCGGGTAACCTTTGGATGTGTATGTACAATATGGGTATCAAATGGAAGCTGTTGGTGAATGCTTTAGTTCAGAGTATTTCCATCCGCTCCGTGACTAGGGTCTCGGGATAGAGACCAAAACGTGGAGCCTAGAATGTGTTTGTACAATATGGATATTAAATTGAAGCTGTTGGTGAAGGCCTTAGTACAAAGTATTTTTCATGCCGCTACGTGACTGGGGTCTCGAGATATAGGTCAAAACGTGGACCCGGGTAACCTTCGGACGTGTATGTTCAATATGGGTATCAAATGGAAGCTGTTGGTGAACGCTTTAGTTCAGAGTATTTTTCATGCCGCTCCGTGACTAGGATCTCGAGATAGAGACCAAAACGTGGAGCCTAGAATGTGTTTGTACAATATGGATATCAAATTGAAGCTGTTGGTGAATGCCTTAGTACAGAGTATTTTTCATGCCGCTACGTGACTGGGGTCTCGAGATATAGGTCAAAACGTGGACCCGGGTAACCTTTGGTTGTGTATGTACAATATAGGTATCAAATGAAAGCTGTTGATAAGTGCTTTAATACGGGGTAATTTTCATACCTATTGCTGACTAGGGTCTCGAAATATATGCCAAAACGTGGACCCGCCGTGTCTTTGCACCGAATTAAACCAAACTTATGCACATTGTTAAGTAAGTATTGAAAATGGGTTTCGTAAAGTTTAGTTGTAATTCGGAGCAGTGGCAACGGGTACAGCGTTCTTTTGAGCCAGCCATAATGTCGCTTACTTTTTTAACGCTTGGGGCGGAACTGAACTGTCAAATTGACAGTGTTAGTTACAATGTGTCAATATTTCTTTCTGATTTGGATGCCATAAGGAAAAAACGTAAGTGCAACATGTAAAAATTGTTTGTGAATTTTTTTGGAGTGGATTTTGGAACAGTGAATAATTTCTTACGAAATTTGAGAATTTAATGTGAAATCCGAATGAAATTATGTGTTCGTGGAAAAAACAATTTTTTTCGTTTTTTTTTTTTAAATATAAATGGATAATGGTTAAAAAAGCTCCAATGCTTAATAAAATATATAAATTGAAACGAAAAATTCATGGATGATCAGGAAAAAAGACGATTGTTTCTTAGTTATTCATACGCGTTGATTTGAAATTTAAAAACAATCTTCTTTTTTCCTGATTTTCAATTTATATTTTATATTTACTCAAAAACAAATAGAAAAACAAAAAATATTGCTTATGCCAAAGCGCTTGAATAAAGAATAAAGAAATAAATAATATGAAAACCATATATTTTCTGTTCTAAACCATATCTATTCTATCTTAGTGTGCCCAGCGAAGGGGGCCGGGTTTGCTAGTGTTAAATATAATGTGTTTACTTAATGAATGAGTTAACTTGAAAAAAAGAAAAAAAAAAAACAAAATATATATCCTTACATTATAAATTATTACATTGCATAAATTATTTGATTTACGGTATAAGGTCCCCAATAGATAGTCTTTCAGAAATGGGAAAAACCTTATCAAAAGTTGATAAACCCAATGCCAATGTAGTAAACGAAGTAGTCGTTAATACTGGCTTAAATTTAATAGAAATTTGCTTAATTATAATCACAGTCATAACCTTATTGATATTAGCATTAAAATTATATGCTATGCATAATAAAAAACTAAAGAAAAAGTATATGAGTAGATCTAATGAATTAGACAAAATATGAACAAATGGTCCGAAATTCATAAAACTTTACTGATAGAAAAGGAAAATTTCAAAAAATCGTTTAAATGTATCAATAAAAATATACAAATAAAACAGGAAACAGTTACAACTACGAGATCAATTAGTAAAAGTATTAGCCAAATACAACATTCAACAGGAAGTATCTCATTCGATTAATGAGAAAATTTCAATAAATATTATTGAAAACCTACCAGCTAATCTATTAACAAAGCTTGAAGCAGTTTCCTCAGAAACAGATTGTCCAATTACTAATTCAGAAATAGAGTCAGAAGAAGAAGGCGAAATGACACAAACAGTTGTGGAGTTTCTCAGCACGGCTGCAAAGCTAGTGACTGAATTCGATGGTAAACCAGAAAATCTACGGTCATTCTTAGATTCCTTAGAATTAGTTGAAGTGATCAAGGGTGAGCACGAAACTGTTGCTGTTTCACTCATAAAAACAAAATTAAAAGGGAATGCCAGAAATCTCATACACACAGAAACAACAATCTCTGAAATAATCACAAAACTTAACAGGTCAGTTAAAGGAGAATCGGTAGAAGTATTAGCTGCAAAAATAATGAGTATCAGACAGAACAACAAACCAGCTAATAGTTATTGTAATGAGATAGAAGCTCTTACAAAAACTTAGAAAATGCCTATATCACAGACTAGCAAACCCGGCCCCCTTCGCTGGGCACACTAAAATAGAATAGATATGGTTTAGAACAGAAAATATATGGTTTTCATATTATTTATTTCTTTATGCTTTATTCAAGCGCTTTGGCATAAACAATATTTTTTGTTTTTCTATTTGTTTTTGAGTAAATATAAAATATAAATTGAAAATCAGGAAAAAAGAAGATTGTTTTTAAATTTCAAATCAACGCATATGAATAAACAATCGTCTTTTTTCCTGATCATCCATGAATTTTTCGTTTCAATTTATATGTTTTATTAAGCATTGGAGCTTTTTTAACCATTATCCATTTATATTTAAAAAAAAAAAAAAAACGAAAAAAATTGTTTTTTCCACGAACACATAATTTCATTCGGATTTCACATTAAATTCTCAAATTTCGTAAGAAATTATTCACTGTTCCAAAATCCACTCCAAAAAAATTCACAAACAATTTTTACATGTTGCACTTACGTTTTTCCCTTATGGCATCCAAATCAGAAAGAAATATTGACACATTGTAACTAACACTGTCAATTTGACAGTTCAGTTCCGCCCCAAGCGTTAAAAAAGTAAGCGACATTATGGCTGGCTCAAAAGAACGCTGTACCCGTTGCCACTGCTCCGAATTACAACCAAACTTTACGAAACCCATTTTCAATACTTACTTAACAATGTGCATAAGTTTGGTTTAATTCGGTGCAAAGACACGGCGGGTCCACGTTTTGGCATATATTTCGAGACCCTAGTCAGCAATAGGTATGAAAATTACCCCGTATTAAAGCACTTATCAACAGCTTTCATTTGATACCAATATTGTACATACACAACCAAAGGTTACCCGGGTCCACGTTTTGACCTATATCTCGAGACCCCAGTCACGTAGCGGCATGAAAAATACTCTGTACTAAGGCATTCACCAACAGCTTCAATTTGATATCCATATTGTACAAACACATTCTAGGCTCCACGTTTTGGTCTCTATCTCGAGATCCTAGTCACGGAGCGGCATGAAAAATACTCTGAACTAAAGCGTTCACCAACAGCTTCCATTTGATACCCATATTGTACATACACGTCCGAAGGTTACCCGGGTCCACGTTTTGACCTATATCTCGAGACCCCACTCACGTAGCGGCATGAAAAATACTTTGTACTAAGGCATTCACCAACAGCTTCAATTTGATATCCATATTGTACAAACACATTCTAGGCTCCACGTTTTGGTCTCTATCTCGAGACCCTAGTCACGGAGCGGATGGAAATACTCTGAACTAAAGCATTCACCAACAGCTTCCATTTGATACCCATATTGTACATACACATCCAAAGGTTACCCGGGTCCACGTTTTGACCTATATCTCGAGACCCCAGTCACGGAGCGGCATGAAAAATACTCTGTACTAAAGCATTCACCAACAGCTTCCATTTGATACCCATATTGTACATACACATTCTAGGGTCCACGTTTTGGTCTCTGTCTCGAGACCCTAGTCACGGAGCGGCATGAAAAATACTCAGAACTAAAGCATTCACCAACAGCTTCCATTTTATACCCATATTGTACATACACATCCGAAGGTTACCCGGGTCCACGTTTTGACCTATATCTCGAGCCCTATCCACCAATAGGTATCCAAACTATACGGAAACCATCTTCAATACCTTCTTAACTATGTGTGTAAGTTTGGTTTAATTCGGTGCAGACACGGCCGGTTAGCGAACACACACAAAAAGTTGACTTTATTTTAATATATATATAAGATTTTTTTCAGTTTGTGTCCGAAAAATCCAAATATCTTACGGAACCCTATTTTTTTCCAAAATAAAATGTAATCCATGTTACTCCTGGATAATGTAGTTTTCGAATGGTGAAAGAATTTTTAAAATCGGTCCAGTAGTTTTTGAGCCTATTCGTTACAAACAAACAAACAAACAAACAAACAAAGTTTTCCTCTTTATAATATTAGTATAGATAAATGAAACAGTGATAGAACTAAAGGAAGAGGTCAAGTATCTAGGTTTAACCTTAGATAAAAAACTCACTTGGGAGTCACATATAAATCATGACTTTCATCAGCCACCCTGTATATAAAATTAAGTCAACTTTTTGTGTGTGTTCGCTAACCGGCCGTGTCTGCACCGAATTAAACCAACCTTACGCACATAGTTAAGAAGGTATTGAAGATGGTTTCCGTATAGTTTGGATACCTATTGGTAGAAAGGGTCTCGAGATATAGGTCAAAACGTGGACCCGGGTAACCTTTGGATGTGTATGTACAATATGGGTATCAAATGGAAGCTGTTGGTGAATGCTTTAGTTCAGAGTATTTCCATCCGCTCCATGACTAGGGTCTCCAGATAGAGACCAAATCGTGGACCCTAGAATGTATTTGTACAATATGGGTATCAAATGAATGCTGTTGATAAGTGCTTTAATACGGGGTAATTTTCATACCTATTGATGACTAGGGTCTCGAGATATAGGTCAAAACGTGGACCCGGGTAACCTTCGGACGTGTATGTACAATATGGGTATCAAATGGAAGCTGTTGGTAAATGCTTTAGTTCAGAGTATTTTTCATGCCGCTCCGTGACTAGGATCTCGAGATAGAGACCAAAACGTGGAGCCTAGAATGTGTTTGTACAATATGGATATCAAATTGAAGCTGTTGGTGAATGCCTTAGTACAGAGTATTTTTCATGCCGCTACGTGACTGGGGTCTCGAGATATAGGTCAAAACGTGGACCCGGGTAACCTTTGGTTGTGTATGTACAATATAGGTATCAAATGAAAGCTGTTGATAAGTGCTTTAATACGGGGTAATTTTCATACCTATTGATGACTAGGGTCTCGATATATAGGCCAAAACGTGGACCCGCCGTGTCTTTGCACCGAATTAAACCAAACTTATGCACATTGTTAAGTAAGTATTGAAAATGGGTTTCGTAAAGTTTGGTTGTAATTCGGAGCAGTGGCAACGGGTACAGCGTTCTTTTGAGCCAGCCATAATGTCGCTTACTTTTTTAACGCTTGGGGCGGAACTGAGCTGTCAAATTGACAGTGTTAGTTACAATGTGTCAATATTTCTTTCTGATTTGGATGCCATAAGGAAAAAACGTAAGTGCAACATGTAAAAATTGTTTGTGAATTTTTTTGGAGTGGATTTTGGAACAGTGAATAATTTCTTACGAAATTTGAGAATTTAATGTGAAATCCGAATGAAATTATGTGTTCGTGGAAAAAACAATTTTTTTCGTTTTTTTTTTTTTTTTAAATATAAATGGATAATGGTTAAAAAAGCTCCAATGCTTAATAAAACATATAAATTGAAACGAAAAATTCATGGATGATCAGGAAAAAAGACGATTGTTTATTCATATGCGTTGATTTGAAATTTAAAAACAATCTTCTTTTTTCCTGATTTTCAATTTATATTTTATATTTACTCAAAAACAAATAGAAAAACAAAAAATATTGTTTATGCCAAAGCGCTTGAATAAAGAATAAAGAAATAAATAATATGAAAACCATATATTTTCTGTTCTAAACCATATCTATTCTATTTTAGTGTGCCCAGCGAAGCGGGCCGGGTTTGCTAGTATTGTATAAAAATTGATGACTTAT
Source organism: Anastrepha obliqua (assembly GCF_027943255.1). Lineage (NCBI taxonomy): Eukaryota > Metazoa > Arthropoda > Insecta > Diptera > Tephritidae > Anastrepha > Anastrepha obliqua. The sequence goes on along the minus strand of NC_072897.1, from coordinate 38,464,316 downwards.
TTGTTAATGGGAAAATTGACTTAGGACAATTCTTCTCTAGGCTCGACGAAGTGGCCGACAAATATGGCATTAATAATTTACAAGTGGCACCTAGCGAGAAAATTTTCGAATTTGTCTCGATTAATGATTTTAAAAATAAGGGCAATATGATATTAAATAAAGTAAAAGTAGCGCTACTGAATGAGGTGACCCACATTAATGATGCTAAAACTGTAATGGACATTCTCAAAAGATACCACGATGACCCTATAGAAGGCGGTCATTGCGGAATTTTCAGAACACTTATGAAAATTAAAAGACATTACTTCTGGAATAAAATGTCAAAAGATGTTGCTAAGTACGTAAAAACTTGCGAAAAATGCCAAAAAACCAAAATAACAAAGCATTTAAAAAGCCCCATGACTATAACAGAAATATTTAAAGGATTTTTCCTTATAAAAAAAAATACGACTTTTGTCGTTTGCTGTGTTTTCACAACTGAATCTCTTTATTCAATTACTTTTCTTATATTCTAAAATTACAATTTACTTATTAACTAAAAATGTCGGTTTTTTTCCTACTAATCATAAGTGTGTTAATAAATTAGGTTGAATTGCATTTTCGTTGTGAGAACGGAAATGCAGTTGATTTGGAAATAATATTAAGTTACATTTTTGTCAAGTTGCATAAATATGTATACATAGGTATGTATATATGTATATACATATGCTTTTCATAAGGTTGAATTGCATTTTCGTTGTGATAACGGAAATGCATTTGATTTGGAAATAATATTAAGTTACATTTTTGTCAAGTGAAATAAACATAAATATGTATACATAGGTAATATGAATGCATGTATATATTTATATACATATGCATTCATATTATATTAACCCTTGTTATGAGGATAATGGTTGGTGTTGTAACACCCCCACCGTTAGATTCAGGCTCCGACGAAATTTTAAGTATTCGTTTTGGTCTTAAAATATGTATTACGATTTGGTTGGGCACCTATTGCGGCGCGTCCCAGGTGGTGGATAGGGTACGCCACAGTTATCTTCTGTGGTTAAGTAGGTCATAGCCTTGGTAAAAGCCTACTCGCGAACCAGCCTAGTTCTCGTCAACCAACAACTATGGTAGGGGGAACAACATGCTGTGCAGTGTTACTGCACGCGTGCCGTAACTGCCATAATTGCTGGCAGTGACCCATATCCACTTCGGTGGATGGCGAGAAGCCACTCGTATTAGTAGGTCATGTCTCTGCTAATACGAATGGAATAAACATGGACTCACGGGGAGAAGGCCACTTCCTTATATCAAAGGCTACCAATCCAAGGTGGAACAGCACACGCCGAGGGATGCATGGCTTAGGGTGAGCTAAGTCGCTAGTATGCGGACTCTGGGGCACCTGTCGCACCCCAGTTTCAATTCGACTTACCACGGCATAGGGCTCTGGCGTGGCGAACCCCATTATTTCCCTACCAATATCTCTGGTTACGACTGCTGACTCGTCAGCTGAGTGACCGCCCCGCAAAAATAAAATGAACAAAATAAACACAAAACAAACAACTCAACAAAAACAACAAATTCCTTCCCGACGCGGAAGACCTCTCGGCTCCACCAAACTCATGGCGGGGTCAAAAACCACCCCTTCGGTGTCGAAAGTGCTCACTAAGAGCAAAACCGTCAAAGAGACACCACCGCATTCTCTTGTGGCTTCTACTTCCTCCAAAACCGACTCGGCTGCGGATAAGAAATCAATCACCAAAACTGTTTTGCCAGAAACTGGGAAAACTAATCGGACAGAAGTCTCCAAAAAACCTGTCCCTCCTCATCTCCGTCGATATAGAGATAAAAGACGCGCCACTTTCCTTATGGAAAAGCTCAGCAAAACCCCTGAGGAGGAGCTGTCCGACCAACAAAATGAAACTCTCGATTGGGCCCGGGAATTCCTTCGGAATTATGAGGCGTCCAAAGAAAAACCGAGTGCAGCTAAGCGGCAGCGGTCTTCGGAGGATCCTCCTAGTTCCAACGACCACAAGGAGCATAAAACTTCCTCTGAGGTCAAGTTACGCAAGTTCTGCGAAGTTGCCAAAGATAGTCTGGTCATGGCGGTGGTGGACAAGAGCCACCCTGACGGTTTCATCTCCATCAAACTGGAAGATTGTGGAGAGAAAACTTCAGTTGGGCTATCTGGACGTTCTGAAGCAGAACCCAGGACCCCCTCCTTTCTGCTCTGACGCGGGATGGTTCCAGGCAAGGGTCAAGTTGATCGCGTGCTCGGATCAACGTTCTGTCAACCTGTACGGCATGGCCCTCGACCGACTCGGCGAGGTATGGCCCGGGGCGAATCTCAAGCTCGTCAATAAGAGCGAAATACCAAACCAACCACGCGGCAGAGCGAGAATACCTCTAGAGCCATCCGATCCGGAAACTATTCTGGAGCTACTGAAGATCGGAAACCCGAACCTACCCACCGAAAACTGGAGGGTAGTTAAGGTGGAAGAGCCTTCAGGAAACTCCAGGCATGTCACGCTGCTCCTGGACCAGGAAAGCGTTAAAGCACTGGACGACCGCAAGGGGATTGTGGCGTTCGGGTTCATCACCACTACCATCTGGACCTATCAGCCGAAAAATCTCCTCGCACCTAGCGAAGAGAGTACGGCGGCCCCCAAGATGGATGTCGATAAGCCTCTCTCACAAGCTTCGACGATTGAGTCCGACTCGGAATCTAACAGCGAACTTGTGGGACACTTATTTAACATTCAACTCGAGGACGAGGATAGACTTTTAGATAGCGGTGATGACGCGAACGCCACAGTCATTGCATGTTCGTCTAAAAGTGCTGCAGATTAATCTGCACCACTCTAAGGCTGCCTCGGCAGCCCTCATTCTTCGTCTCTCTGACCTCAGAGAAGACATCATTCTCATCCAAGAACCTTGGATATCAAACAACAAGATCTGCGGCCTGAAAGATAGGCACTACACCTTGTTTCAAGGTGAGGCTAACGTTAGATCGCGCTCTTGTATTCTCATTCGAAAACATATTAATGCTTTTCTTCTTCCCTTTAGCAACGCTGACACCACTGCCATAGAGGTTGAAGCTGTCCACGGCCCGATCTGGATTGTGTCGGCTTACATGCCCTACGACGCAGCGGAGGCGCCTCCTCCTGAAGCAGTGAGAAGGCTCGTCAATACGGCGCATCTGAAGCAGAAACGCATCATCATTGGAGCAGACGCTAATGCACATAATATTGTTTGGGGTAGTACAAACAACAACACACGAGGTGAGCAACTCTTTGATTATATTCTAGCGAATAAGCTTGATATATGTAATAGAGGTGATGTCCCTACGTTTCTTAACTCGTCTAGAAGAGAGGTACTCGATATTACTCTTGCTAGCGAATCATGTACACAACTGGTGCAGGACTGGAGCGTTGATAAACAGCACTCTTTTTCCGACCACCAATATATAACATTCACTTTAAAAGCCGAAACGGCGAAACCCATGAAGTACCTTAACAAAAGACGTATGAATTGGATCAAATATAAAGAACATCTTGCCAATGGACTTCCTGATATCAGGCAGTTTGAAATGGCAAATAAAAACGATATCGAAAACGCTGTCAACATGATAACGAAGACGTGTCAAAGCGCAGCACGACAATCCTGCCCCCTGACAAAAACAGGAGGTAAGAATAAACCTTTTTGGTGGACTCCAGAAATCTCAGAACTTCGCAATCGAACTCGGAAACTCTTTAACCAATCTAAAATCACAGACGAATGGGAAGAATATCGACAAAGTCTCAAAGACTTTAAGAAAGCTGTCAGAAGTGCAAAACGCACATCCTGGCGATCATACACTCAAGAATTAGAGAACACTTCAGAAGTAAGCAGACTACGCAAGATTCTTGCATTAAGCCCAGTCTCTCCCAGTTTTATCATGACTCAAGATGGAACTTGGACTACTTCAACTGACCACACTCTTAGAGTACTTCTAGAAGCTCACCTTCCAGGCTGTGTTGCCAACTTACCTGCACTTCCCAGCACTTTTCAGAGTAATTATGGGAATAGATCAGATCTAATCAGCTCTAATAGCATCTCTACAGCAATACTAAGCTTTAAAAAATTTAAATCACCAGGTCCTGACAACATCATTCCAGTAGAACTTCAAGAAGGACTAGAAATTCTACTGCCTTGGTTAACAAGGATCTTTGACAAGTGTTTAAATCTGTCTTATCTTCCGACAATTTGGAAGAAATCGAAGGTAGTATTCATTCCGAAAACGGGGAAGCCTTCACACTGTAAACCAAACGATTTCAGGCCCATTAGCCTAACCTCTTTTTGCTTAAAGGCTTTTGAAAAAGTCTTAGATGAGCAAATCAAAACCCAACTTGATACTAAGTTGATATCTGAGGCACAACATGCCTACACTAAAGGGAAATCGACTGAAACGGCACTTCATTCACTGGTGCAAACAGTGGAAACTTCCCTTCACAATAAGGAGTACTCTCTTGTCGCATTTATGGACATAGAAGGTGCTTTTAATAATATTGAACCCAACGCTATTTTGTCTGAAATTGCCAAATTGGGTATTAATTACTCCATCCGAAAGATGATCGAACAAATGCTCCAAAATAGAATAATCACTTCAGAGCTTGGGTTAAGCCGCATGAGAATGTACGCCGTCAAAGGCACTCCTCAAGGCGGTGTACTTTCACCCCTTCTCTGGAATCTCGCTGTAAACAGTTTGCTTCGAAATCTCGAAAAAGCAGGCTGCAAGGTCGTAGCCTATGCAGATGACATTGCTCTCTGCGTGTCAGGCAAACACCTGAATACCCTCACTGAGCTCATGCAACGCTCAATCAATATTCTGTCAAAATGGTGCACCGAATGCGGACTAAATGCGAATCCAGCAAAGACAGATCTTGTTCTCTTCAATAGGGAACAACAATCTCCTCCACTGCAAACAATAACTTTAAAAGGGGAATCACTGCTCCTATCTGATTCAGCTAAATATCTAGGAGTTATTCTAGATAGGAAGTTGAGTTGGAAATTGAACATCGAAAACAGATGTAAAAAAGCTTTCATAGCTCTCTATACTTGTAAGAAAGCTATAGGCAAAACCTGGGGTTTTTCACCTCGGATCATTTATTGGATATATACCTCGATCATCAAACCGATACTCTTCTACGGTGTGGTTGTATGGTGGACAGCACTCGAAAAACGGTGTAGAGTACCCACAATTGATCGAGTTCAAAGAACAGCCTGCCTCCTGATAACAGGATGATTAAGTACAACACCTACTAAGGCTCTAAACACGTTGCTTCACTTGCTCCCTATCGATCTGGCTGGCAAAGCGATTGCAGCGAAAGCAGCGACACGCATGAATGCTATATCGAAATGGAATAAGTATCTTGGCCATTCGGCCATACTGAACAGGAACACTGTTATCTCTTCCGACATAGACTATCATGTAAGTCTTCCATCACCACCCTTGCTATTCTCCTGTTCACTCCCAACTAGGGAAGAATGGAAGACAAATCTAACCGAAATCAATGGCCCTCTGACTATATATACAGATGGTTCAAAACAAGACGGCAAAGTGGGATTTGGAATCTTTTCCAATTCCCCTCACATTAATCTATCATTTAGATTACCCGACTACTGTAGCGTATTCCAAGCGGAAGTATGCGCTATCTGGTATGCTGCGAAAACTCTCTTAGAAAATAGAATATAACTAGAGGATATCCGCTTTTTCATCGACAGTCAAGCGGCCGTTCGAGCACTCAGCTCCTCTTATACCCACTCAAATGTGGTTCGATCCTGTCTCTTATCTCTTAACGAGATAAGTGTTCAGAATTCTGTCCAAGTTATCTGGATACCGGGTCACAGTGGATTCGAAGGTAACTGCAAAGCTGATGAGCTCGCAAGAGCTGGAGCTGCGCAATCGAATGTTAGTAACTTACCCACAATCCACATTCCGCTCTCAACATGTAAATTGCTCATTGATCGAGAATTTCACAGCATTGCTGATCGGAGGTGGCGAGTGGAAACTACTTGCGTTACGACCAGACAAATCTGGCCATCCTACAATCTGAAATAGACAAAAACCCTTATAAGTCTTTCGAAACACGAACTAAGGCATATAATATCTCTTATCACCGGCCACTGCCTTTTGGGCACTCACGCACGTCGGCTCGGGGTTCCTCAAAACGACCTGTGCAGATACTGCGAGGACGAAGATGAGGAAGTATCGAGCAGACATTTGCTGTGCAGTTGTCCCGGTCTAGCCAGAAGTCGACTCGCTCTTCTAGGCTCTCCAACAATTGACAACCTTTCAGTACTCTCGAACCTGAAAATCGAATCTCTCATCAAATACTCGAAACGAATTAATGTCTTTGACCAAAATCTACAATAAAAATCTCGGTTAGGTGGGGAAATCATATAAAATAATGAGCAACACAACGGACCCAACTTGCGGTCTATGTGGCACTCCGATGCGGGGTCACCCTTAAACCAACCAAGATATTGATACTTAGTATAATTACAGTATCGATGGTATAACTAATAGTTTTTGTTTGTTTATCGTGATTTATCATTTGATCTAAATTTTCTTCATATTTAGTTTGTTTAATATACAAATCTTTTAAATTTAATTCTACAATTGTTTTATTTTCTTTAACTTTAGTTATAAGATGAGGCTGAATGGTTTTTTCAATAAATGATATTTTATCATTGTAGAAGGTTTTATTTCTTATATTTATTTCACAATTCTCAAAAATAATTAGGAAAGTTGAACTTACATTTAAATTGTTTTGTTTATAATTGCAATTGTTTGAATAGCTTTCAAAGAAATTCTTTACTAAAATAAGTCCTGGTTTAATTTCTTTTACTTCTGACAAAGTGTTTTTCTTCATGATACAACTTGCTATGTTATTTTCCACAATATTTTGAATACATTCATCGTGTAATATTTGCATATCTTTGCGTAAATTAGTTATATTTGGATAAAATATATTTTTGTTTTCATCTATACTAATATTATAAAGAGGAAAACTTTGTTTGTTTGTTTGTTTGTTTGTTTGTTTGTTTGTAACGAATAGGCTCAAAAACTACTGGACCGATTTTAAAAATTCTTTCACCATTCGAAAACTACTCCATAACATGGATTACATTTTATTTTGGAAAAAAATAGGGTTCCGTAAGATATTTGGATTTTTCGGACACAAACTGAAAAAAATCTTATATATATATTAAAATAAAGTCAACTTTTTGTGTGTGTTCGCTAACCGGCCGTGTCTGCACCGAATTAAACCAAACTTACACACATAGTTAAGAAGGTATTGAAGATGGTTTCCGTATAGTTTGGATACCTATTGGTGATAGGGCTCGAGATATAGGTCAAAACGTGGACCCGGGTAACCTTCGGATGTGTATGTACAATATGGGTATCAAATGGAAGCTGTTGGTGAATGCTTTAGTTCAGAGTATTTTTCATGCCGCTCCGTGACTAGGGTCTCGAGATAGAGACCAAAACGTGGACCCTAGAATGTGTATGTACAATATGGGTATCAAATGGAAGCTGCTGGTGAATGCTTTAGTACAGAGTATTTTTCATGCCGCTCCGTGACTGGGGTCTCGAGATATAGGTCAAAACGTGGACCCGGGTAACCTTTGGATGTGTATGTACAATATGGGTATCAAATGGAAGCTGTTGGTGAATGCTTTAGTTCAGAGTATTTCCATCCGCTCCGTGACTAGGGTCTCGAGATAGAGACCAAAACGTGGACCCTAGAATGTGTTTGTACAATACGGATATCAAATGAAAGCTGTTGATAAGTGCTTTAATACGGGGTAATTTTCATACCTATTGATGACTGGGATCTGGAAATATATGCCAAAACGTGGACCCGCCGTGTCTTTGCACCGAATTAAACCAAACTTACACACATTGTTAAGGAGGTATTGAAGATGGTTTCCGTATAGTTTGGATACCTATTGGTAGAAAGGGTCTCGAGATATAGGTCAAAACGTGGACCCGGGTAACCTTTGGATGTGTATGTACAATATGGGTATCAAATGGAAGCTGTTGGTGAATGCTTTAGTTCAGAGTATTTCCATCCGCTCCGTGACTAGGGTCTCGAGATAGAGACCAAATCGTGGACCCTAGAATGTATTTGTACAATATGGGTATCAAATGAATGCTGTTGATAAGTGCTTTAATACGGGGTAATTTTCATACCTATTGATGACTAGGGTCTCGAGATATAGGTCAAAACGTGGACCCGGGTAACCTTCGGACGTGTATGTACAATATAGGTATCAAATGAAAGCTGTTGATAAGTGCTTTCATACGGGGTAATTTTCATACCTATTGATGACTAGGGTCTCGAGATATAGGTCAAAACATGGACCCGGGTAACCTTCGGACGTGTATGTACAATATGGGTATCAAATGGAAGCTGTTGGTAAATGCTTTAGTTCAGAGTATTTTTCATGCCGCTCCGTGACTAGGATCTCGAGATAGAGACCAAAACGTGGAGCCTAGAATGTGTTTGTACAATATGGATATCAAATTGAAGCTGTTGGTGAATGCCTTAATACAGAGTATTTTTCATGCCGCTACGTGACTGGGGTCTCGAGATATAGGTCAAAACGTGGACCCGGGTAACCTTTGGTTGTGTATGTACAATATAGGTATCAAATGAAAGCTGTTGATAAGTGCTTTAATACGGGGTAATTTTCATACCTATTGATGACTAGGGTCTCGAAATATATGCCAAAACGTGGACCCGCCGTGTCTTTGCACCGAATTCAACCAAACTTATGCACATTGTTAAGTAAGTATTGAAAATGGGTTTCGTAAAGTTTGGTTGTAATTCGGAGCAGTGGCAACGGGTACAGCGTTCTTTTGAGCCAGCCATAAAGTCGCTTACTTTTTTAACGCTTGGGGCGGAACTGAACTGTCAAATTGACAGTGTTAGTTACAATGTGTCAATATTTCTTTCTGATTTGGATGCCATATGGAAAAAACGTAAGTGCAACATGTAAAAATTGTTTGTGAATTTTTTTGGAGTGGATTTTGGAACAGTGAATAATTTCTTACGAAATTTGAGAATTTAATGTGAAATCGGAATGAAATTATGTGTTCGTGGAAAAAACAATTTTTTTCGTTTTTTTTGTTTTAAATATAAATGGATAATGGTTAAAAAAGCACCAATGCTTAATAAAACATATAAATTGAAACGAAAAATTCATGGATGATCAGGAAAAAAGACGATTGTTTATTCATATGCGTTGATTTGAAATTTAAAAACAATCTTCTTTTTTCTTGATTTTCAATTTATATTTTATATTTACTCAAAAACAAATAGAAAAACAAAAAATATTGTTTATGCCAAAGCGCTTGAATAAAGAATAAAGAAATAAATAATATGAAAACCATATATTTTCTGTTCTAAACCATATCTATTCTATTTTAGTGTGCCCAGCGAAGGGGGCCGAGTTTGCTAGTCTATTATAATTTTATTAATTTCAAAGTTTACAGATTTATTTTCTTTATTAGATATCGGTTCGAGGATTATTTGGGAAAAGGATGAATTTGAGAATTCGGGAATAGACAGGATAATAATTATTTGTTCTTCATGGAAGGATACGGAAACTTTAGTATTGGATGCTTTCCATTTCAATTCAACCGGGCTATTCGGGTCATGTTCTTCGAGTTCGATGTAACTCAAATATGTTGCTCTCTGGTCAAAATAATGAGACACGTATTTTTTTGTTCGCCCGAAAAACATTTTTTTCAAGAGTTATCGGCAATTTTGTTTTTCGGCTCAAATTCGATTTTTTTTAATTATGTAAGAAAAATTTTTTTTTAAATGCCCATAACTTAGTCAAAAATGAACCGATTTTAATAATTCTGGGTTCAAAATGATTGCAATTACTTACACGAGCGACTTCATGTAGAAACAATTGCAAAGAAGTAGTTGAAAATTTTTTATTTAGCAAAAAAGAAAAAAAAATTAAATTTTTTCGAAATTCAATATTTCAAAAAGTGTATTTTTGTTTTTTTTATAACTTTTTTTAAATCAAAAGGACATCTCAAACTTTAATTGAGCTGAATGCCTAGTAGCTAAAATGCGTTGTTTTTGAGTAATGAATTTTTGAGTAAAAAACCGTGTTTCGCACTTTTTGTTTTTTGCAAAATAAAACATTTTCAACTTCTTTATTGCAATTGTTTCTGCATGAAGTCGCTTGTGTAAGTAATTACGATTATTTTGAACCCAGAATCATTCAAATCGGCTTATTTTTGACTAAGTTATGAGTAATTAAAAAAAAATTTCTTATATAGATTCTTTCCATTTCAATTCAAAAGGGCTATTCGGGACATGTTCTTCTATTTCGATGTAACTCAAATATGTTGCTCTCTGGTCAAAATAATGAGACACGTAGTTTTTTGTTCGCCCGAAAAATTTTTTTTTCAAGCTTTATTGGCAATTTTGTTTTTCGGCTCAAAATCAATTTTTTTTTAATAATATAAGAAAATTTTTTTTTAAATGCTCATAACTTAGTCAAAAATTAACCGATTTTAATAATTTTGGGTTCAAAATGATCGTCATTACTTATACGAGCGATTTCATGTAGAAACAGTTGCATAAAGATAGTTGAAAATTTTTTATTTTGCAAAAAACAAAAAGGGCGAAACAGGTTTTTTACTCAAAAATTCATTACTCAAAAACAACGCATTTTAGCTACTAGGCATTCAGCTCAATTAAAGTTTGAGATGTCCTTTTGATTTAAAAAAAGTTATAAAAAAAACAAAAATACACTTTTTGAAATATTGAATTTCGAAAAAATTTAAATTTTTTTTCTTTTTTGCTAAATAAAAAATTTTCAACTACTTTTTTGCAATTGTTTCTACATGAAGTCGCTCGTGTAAGTAATTACGATCATTCTGAACCCCGAATTATTAAAATCGGTTCATTTTTGACTAAGTTATGGGCATTTAAAAAAAAAATTTTCTTACATAATTAAAAAAAATCGAATTTGAGCCGAAAAACAAAATTGCCGATAACTCTTGAAAAAAATGTTTTTCGGGCGAACAAAAAAAATACGTGTCTCATTATTTTGACCAGAGAGCAACATATTTGAGTTACATCGAAATCGAAGAACATGACCCGAATAGCCCGGTTCAATTGAAATGGAAAGCATCATTGGTGTATGTCTCGAAGTTATCTACAATTTCGATTTCCTTTTCGCCTAGCAAGTCAGTGGGGATAATACCTAATTTGCTAGTAAATATAACTCTAGCAATGTCGTCCATATGGTTTTTGAATAAGTTTATGTCACTGTCAATCTGATATATATGGCTTAGAAACATAACTTCGTTTTCTAAGGAAAGTATTTGGTTCTCTATGTCCCGTCGGAATTGGTTAATATATTTACTGACAATAAATTGTTGCTTATTTATATGAGAGGTGATATTCTGAATCTGTTGAGAAAGGGTTTTACTTATCCGTACCAATGTATTTGTCTGTTCTGAGTAGTGTTTTATATTGTCTGTGATGTTTAGTAAAGCTGATTTGATTTCTTCTTCGTCATCGCTGTCCATGTTACCTGTAATAAACTTTATGCCTTTACCTAATCCGTTTATTAGTCCTCTTCTTGTTCTTGTCTTAAAGTTGGGTGAAAGATTGTCTAATTTAGTCCTTAGTATTTTGAAGTTATTTTTCATTGTATCGAGCAAGGGTAATAAGTCCGATAAAGGGCTATCTAACAAATTTATGTTATTGTATATGGCTTCCGTTGTGTGATAGTAGTCGATTAAATTTATAAAATGAAATATTCTTTTATAGTGGTCTATGATTCTTATATCTTTTTCCTTAATTGGGATATAACCTTCGTTTTCCTCAAGGTCTTGTATGTCCATCCTTTGCGATTGTGTCAGGTGTAGAACCAAAATTAACCTCAATATTGTTGGTAATAGTTTGACTTCAAAAGATTGCAATTTCCAATACGTCTTGCATTTGCAATGACAATAAACAGAGCACAAGGACAATCGCTGGAATTATGCGGAATTGACTTAGAATATCCATGCTTCTCCCACGGACAATTATATGTATCATGTTCACGTGTAGGAAAGCCATCAGTTCTGTTTATTTATACCACAACTCAGGGCAAAACAAAAAATGTAGTTTACGAAAAGGCTTTGCGTTAGTTTAAGTTTAAAATTAACATTAATTTTATATTGTAAAAAAAGAATAAATACACATAGAGTGAATCTAAATCGAGTGTCCATTATTCATTTCTAATTTTGATATGCCTAGCGAAGCAGGCAGAGGGCCCGCTAGTATTTTTATATTTTTTTATTGCACCTAGAAACTTTTGTTTCTCTTCCTCATTTAAGTGATCTATACGAATTTGGTTCAAGACGTCTTTCTTTATTTCCTCTTTTTCATTAAAATATTCGCTGTTTTCTTTAGAGTAATGTATGGGGATTTTATTTTTCCCGATTATTAAAATGTTGTCTTTTAAATTAATTATCGTATTAAGTTTTCTTAATATATTGTTGCCTATTAGCCCACTATATTGTTTATGGAAGTTATATATTAGGAATTCCATTTTGTTATTTAAAGTTTCGCCGAATTCCTTGAAAATAGGAATTGCGACTTTTTCGCTGACTTGTATGGTCTGGGAGAGTGTCTTAATGTATATCGGTTTGCAGGGTACTTTCCACTTTGGGTGGCATATCCCTGGATTAATTACAGAATGTGTTGCTCCACTATCAATGATAAACTTCAAATAACCTTGTTTAGATTTAATTATTATATGGGGTAATTGCCCGTGGAGGCAGCTGGTTGAAAATTTTGAGCAGTGTTTACTTCCATTGGCTCTACTTCCTGGTGTTGTTGGTTACTCTGCCACCTCTGACCTTGTTGAAAGGGTCTGTAGAGTCTTTGTCGTTCATCATGTTGATTTTGTCTATGTAAATTTTGGTAGTCGTCTATTTGATTTCTCCTGGGGAAATCATTTCTATTAAAGTTTCCATTCTGAGACCTTTGTGGTCGGTTACCACGAGATTGTGGATTATTTCCAAACTTTTGGTTTTCTCTAACCATTTTAGTTTTTCTAGGGTAAATTTGCCCATCCTTTTCTATTTTATCATACCCATTCTCATAAAGAATATTAATCGCACTTTCGAGAGATTGAGGATTCCTACATGCAAGGACTGTTTTCATTGGTTCGCGGATTTTACTTTTAAATATGTTCAGAGCCGACCTCTGATTATTGATAGCAACCTGATTAGCGGCTTCGCCTTCTCCTAATATGAGGACGGATTTATTATTTAGTCGCCTCAATCTATACTTGATATTGTTATAAAAATCTATTGTATTAGTTTCAAAAGTCACTGAACGTAAGTCGTCGAAAAGCTCTTCGCAGCTTTTCCTTTCTCCAAAATTATTGTTAAGTAATTCTTTGATTTGTTTCCACGATTGCGCTTGTGTGTTAATTTCTAGAATTTCTCTGGCCCTACCCGTAATTCGACTTTTTATTATATCTGAGAACAGTAATTGGGACAAATCATCGTAGGCTAAAAGAACCGGGTGGATCCTGTCAATAAGTCTCGTGAAAGTTGGAAGTTCGTTTATGTTTCCGGAGAATTGTGGGATGCTGTTTAGATACTTAATTGGATCTAATTGGATTTGAGGAGGATTTGCCATTTTTAGGAGTTATTTTCTTTTGACGCTTACGGTTTTTATAAAAAGATTTTGTGGTCTTTTCAAGAAGAATTATTAAAGGGTAAAATTTATTTGTTCTGAATTTAAAATTTACAGAGATTTACCGAATTTTCCTTTCATTAGATTGAAAACACTTTCACAAAAAATTCACATTCTAATTAAATGTTTAATAATATTTTCTTTTGTTTGTTTGAACCCTTTTTTTTTGTTCTAAGTTTTCTTATATATGTATATGTATAAACTATATATCAATAAATTATTCACTAGCTTACTTTGTATTTCTTTTAATTATTGTAGATGATATGGTATTCTTCTTCTTGTTGTTTTGGTGTTGATTGTTGTTTGTGACGTCAGAATTTTGAAATTGTTCAGTTGTAGTTGTTTGTCCTCTGTATACTTTTCTGTGGATGATATGTTGTAGTATTCTTCTCCTTGTTGCTTTTGGTGTTGATTGTTGTTTGAATTGTTCAACATAGATTTTTTTTTTCAAAATTATTTACTTCGAAAAATTTTAATTTTTATTCAGAGATTTTTTTTTTCAAAATTATTCACTTCGAAAAAATTTTAATTTTTGTTCATAGATTTTTTGTTTTCAAAATTGTTCATTTCAAAAAGTTTTAATTTAAGTTCGTGTATTTTTACACATAGATTTTTTTTCAAAATTATTCACTTCGAAAAATTTTAATTTTTATTCAGAGATTTTTTTTTTCATAAAATCCTTTTCACCTCAAAAAAAAATTTTTGAATTTAGTCCATGTATTTTTACACAGGAGTTCACTAAAATTATAGGGATAATTTATGTATTTTTACATAAATTATTATATGGATATTAAAATATCACATCCCATCCTCGTCGCCAGAAATATTTAAAGGATTTTTCCTTATAAAAAAAAATACGACTTTTGTCGTTTGCTGTGTTTTCACAACTGAATCTCTTTATTCAATTACTTTTCTTATATTCTAAAATTACAATTTACTTATTAACTAAAAATGTCGGTTTTTTGCCTACTAATCATAAGTGTGTTAATAAATTAGGTTGAATTGCATTTTCGTTGTGAGAACGGAAATGCAGTTGATTTGGAAATAATATTAAGTTACATTTTTGTCAAGTTGCATAAATATGTATACATAGGTATGTATATATGTAGGTATGCATAAATATGTATACATAGGTATGTATATATGTATATACATATGCTTTTCATAAGGTTGAATTGCATTTTCGTTGTGATAACGGAAATGCATTTGATTTGGAAATAATATTAAGTTACATTTTTGTCAAGTGAAATAAACATAAATATGTATACATAGGTAATATGAATGCATGTATATATTTATATACATATGCATTCATATTATATTAACCCTTGTTATGGGGATAATGGTTGGTGTTGTAACATATAACACCAACACCTACAGGTACATTTGATACAGTTATTGTAGACACAATAGGCCCACTACCTACAACAATTAATGGCAATACTTATGCAGTCACAATAATATGCGACATGACAAAATATTTAGTCACGATACCCATCCAAGACAAAAACGCCAAGACAGTGGCGAAAGTAATATTTGAAAAGTTTATTCTTACCTACGGTCCAATGAAGACGTTCATTTCGGACATGGGTACAGAATACAAAAATTCAATACTAACAGAGCTATGTGAATTGCTAAAAATAGAGAAAATTAATTCAACTGCTTACCACCACCAAACACTAGGAGTAATAGAAAGATCACATAAAACTTTCAATCAATACGTAAGATCTTACATATCGATTGACAAAAACGACTGGGATGAGTGGCTACAATACTTCACATACTGTTTTAACACCACTCCTTCTACAGTACATGACTATTGTCCGTATGAATTAGTTTTTGGAAAAACACCAAACATGTTTCAGCAGTTCAAAAATGTAGACCAAATTACTCCATTATATAACATAGATAACTACGCTAGAGAAGTAAGATTTAGGCTAGAAGTAGCACATAAAAGAGCTCGCAATATGATAGACATAGCTAAAATTAAGCAAAAAACATGTTATGATAAAAATAGTTTAGATCACAATTTTAGCATAGGCAATTTAGTTTTACTTAGGAATGAAGTGGCCCATAAACTAGAACCCCAATATTGTGGGCCTTATACCATTAAAGCAATAGATAATAAAAATAATGTTACTATAGTCGATAAGTTATCTTTAAAAGAACAAATAGTTCACAAAAATAGGCTTAAGATTTATCAACAATAAGTAGTTTTAAAGATGCATCTAAACTTAGAAAATTAATACAATATATACATATATATAAAATTAAGATTACTCTTATGTACATATTTTTATTTTAACAATTCAATGTAAAAGAATGTTCATACAAAAAAAAAGTTGTATGAGCATTCTTCCGAAGAAGGGAGGTGTAGTATGATTATAAGTCGGATAAGCCTTAACATTAATATTCATAAACATTTTGTTTTGGTTTTTATTTTATTGTCCACTTATGCATTCACTTTGCTGTGCCGTTTAAATAGAGTATCATATTTCTTAAAAGGTTCATTACACTTGAAATTAAACGCAAACATAGCTAACGTAATTATTTTATGTGCGGCGCGTGAATGCTAGAATCATATTACATATGTAAACACCGAAATATTGTTATTGGCTTGCATTGACAAAAATTACTATAAAAACGCTTGTACGTAGTATGTAAGAGACAAGAAAGAAAACAATCGTTTTACAAGCTGGATGTCTAGCTTGAAACGATAAAATAAATAAATATATTTCAAATAATAAACAATACTTTCTTTAAATCAATACATTTCTTTACACTCTGCAAATCAATCCTTCTCTCTTATACTAACATTTGTACTTCATTTACATGGCACTTATGTACTCTGTAAAACAGTTATACATTACATAGTATTTAAGACGATGCCACGAATGTAAAATGGCACTTAGAATAAACGCGTTAATTAGATCGACACGAGTTTTCCTTCTCTCCGCGGAAATACTGCTACAACAACATTAACAGAAACCGTCTCAACGATATAATGCTTAAACAATTATACAACTAATCCAGATGACGCTATCAAACACCAATGTGAGGGTTATGATAAATGGAGATGTTACCACCGAAATCAGCGTTTCATCAGGTGTAAAACAAGGCGACTTACAATCCACGACAGTTTTTAATTTATTACTACATGAAGTAGTATGCAAACTGAAATGTGGCAATTCGATTTTTCTCTGCAGCTCGCAAGTGTTAGCTTATGCCGATGACATTAACGTGATTGCGCAAAATGAACAAGAGCTTAAGGAAATACATATATAAGTGATTGAAAAATTCAGCCTTAGAAGTGGGTCTGCTAGTAAACACAAAGAAAACGAAATATATACACTTCGCAAAGAAACCCAGTGATGATGCCTCATTGAAATCCATGGTGAATGCATTCAGAGGTCTCTGCATCAGCAATAATTCTGACACTTCCGTGTCAATAAATGATCAAGTAAGCGTGACAAATACAGCATTCTTTGCACACATAAAATTATTTAAGTCTCGATTGCTATCAAAAGCTCAAAGATAGCAAAGCGCTTGTACGACCCATACTAACCTACAGCAGTGTGGCATGGATACTTAAAACAACAGGCATCGACCACATACTGAGGTTTGTAAGAAAGATACTGGGAAAAATATATAGTCCCTTAGGCTGATATGACGGAACATATAGGATAAGATATAACCCCGAACTCGATGCATTGATTCAAAATGGAAATGCAATACGATTTATAAAAAGTCAATAAATCAAATGGCTCGGGCACATTTATATTGAGTTGGCAACTAAGTAATTTGCGAATTTTTGTAGAAAATCATAGACAATTTTTTCATGGAACTAAATAACTTTATTCTATAATGTATTGCCCATTTTGATCAATGACCTTTTGCCATCTTTCAAGCAGCGTCATAATCCCACGTTCATAAAACTTCTGGTTTTTATTAGCAAAAAACTGAATCAGGTACGATTTGACATCATCACCATTATTGAGATTTTTACCATTCAAAGAGTTTTGTAAATATCGAAACAAAAAGTAATCAGATGGTGCAAGGTCCGGACTATATGGTGGATGTGGCAAAACATCCCAATCAAGCTCCATTAATTTTTGCCGAGTGGCCAAAGATGTGTGTGGCCTTGCATTGTCGTGATGGAATACAATACTTTTTCGATTTGTCAATTCGGGCGGCTTTTCTTCAACTGTCAACCTTCTTTTGATGAATATCAGCTTCTGATGTTGTTAGAGTGAGTTCATCTGGCCTGCTCCACGATTTTTTGCGCTTGATATTGTCGTAAACAACCCATCGTCAGTTATCAGTCGTTTTAAAAATGGATGATTTTCATTACGTTTCTTTAGCAAATCGCAGCTGTTAATGCGTTGCATTAAATGCGTTTCTTTAAGTTCTCGAGGAACCCATATATCGAGTTTTTGAACATAGCCAAATTGTTTTAAGTGATTTTTAATGCATGTATATGATACGTGAAGCTTTTCTGAAATCTCACGTGTTGTACTGTGATGATCCGAATCGATTATTGATTTGATTAGGACGTCATCAACTTCATCTTTCAGTGAAAAATCACCACAACGAAATTTGGGAAACCAATTTTGACACTTCCGTTCTTTTAAGTCTTCATCACCATAAACAGCATATAACTTTGTATGAACTTGCGATGCGGTTTTCTCATTGCGGAAATAAAAAAGCAAAATATGACGAAAATGTTCCTTTTGATTTTCCATTTTTCAACGGATGCCAAACTGAATTGCCAACTATCAAATAACAAAATGTGTTTTACATTTGTACTATGTCTGCTAACCTAAAAACTCAACTGAAGCCATCTATGAGTGAAATCCGCAATTACTTACAATAGTTGCCAACCCAATAGAGTGCCCAAATGGAGAGCTTACCAGCGTTCCATAAGCAAGTGGTTGGACGGAGAGGCCAAGGGAGACCTGTATTGATGAGGTCACAGCCGGCTTGTGGAAAATGGGGATCGCAAACTGGAAAGGCGTAGCAGAGGATCGATCGCAGTGGAGAACCGTAGTTGTGGAAGCAATGGCCTTCTCAAAACTGTAGTGCTATTGATAATGGTGATGATGATACTTTTGCTGACGTGCATTTCGTTTTTACCGGATAATGCTAACAAAGTATATATATATATAAATATGGGCTTGAACTATAATGATATATATTAATATTTCCAGGTTATTCTGGGACCATAGTGCTTCATAATTTTCTGCGATCGGCTGCAATAATGACAACACCTAGGGAAGAAAGTCATACCACTCCTAGTACTTCGAATCAAACAGCATTCATTTAGGGAAAGGGCTTTGCCAATATTTAAGTACATAGTGGGCTTTCAAGCTTTCCAAATTACTGGGTCACCTAAAGGTTGTGCACATAGTACAACAAGCAATAGAACTTGTGTAATATTTATAAAATGAAAGGATTCTGAAAATAATTTGATTATGAAGAAAAAATAATAAAAACTAAAACTAATCTTATACATAAAAATCATTTATACCATGTATGTAACTTATAACTTTAGAAAGTTCGCCGGACCTTCCAGTTAGAAAATAAAAGGCTCTAAAATTAGTTAGCTTTTTTGAGTTATTTATTTTCCTATTTACCAAATGTAGTCTATCAAGTTTTACATCGACAGTATCGCTTTCACTTAACTTACTAAATACGTTCCTAATCATTCCAAAAAATTTCGTATTTGTCTTTACATTGAGACTCTTCATATTCACACGTATTCTTCACACAGTTTTCCAATCAGTAGAGAGGAGTGTCTCATTTTATAAACACTGCGGGAACAGTGAGGCACGTAAGTAATACACTATAGCGTTTCCCATCGCGTTGTCCAACAATGACGTCTTCTTCTCCTTCTTAATTGGCGCGATAACCGCTTACGCGATTTTTAACAAAGCGCGCCAGTCGTTTCTTTCTCGTGCTAACCGGCGACAGTTGGACACACCAAGTGAAGCCAAGTCCTTCTCCACCTGATCTTTCCAACGCAGAGGAGGCCTTCCTCTTCCTCTGCTACCACCAGCTGGTACCGCATCGAATACTTTCAAAGCCGGAGCGTTTGTATCCATTCGGACGACATGACCCAGCCAACGAAGCCGCTGGATCTTTATTCGCTGCGCTATGTCAATGTCGTCGTAAAGCTCATACAGCTCATCGTTCCATCGTCTACGATATTCGCCGTTGCCAACGTGCAAAGGTCCAAAAATCTTACGCAGAATCTTTCTCTCGAACACTCCAAGCGTCGCTCTCATCGGATGTTGTCATCGTCCAAGCTTCTGCGCCATACGTTAGGACGGGCATGATGAGAGTCTTGTAGAGTGTTAGTTTTATTCGACGAGAGAGGACTTTACTACTCAATTGACTACTTAGTCCAAAGTTGCACTTGTTGGCAAGAGAGATTCTACGTTTGATTTCAAGGCTGACATTGTTATTGGTGTTAATGCTGGTTCCTAAATAGACGAAGTCTTTTACAACCTCGAAATTATAACTGTCTACAGTGACGTGGGTGCCGATACGCGAGTGCGCCGACTGTTTGTTTGAAGACAGGAGGTACTTCGTTTTGTCCTCGTTCACCACCAGAACCATTCGCTTTGCCTCTTTATCCAGTTTGGAGAACGCAGAACTAACAGCGCGGTTGTTAAGGCCGATAATGTCAATATCATCGGCATACGCCAGCAATTGTACGCTCTTATAAAAAATTGTGCCTGAGCGATTAAGTTCTGCGGCTCGTACGATGCTCTCCAACATCAGGTTAAAGAAGTCACACGACAGCGAGTCACCTTGTCTGAATCCTCCTTTGGCATCAAACGGCTCGGAGAGGTCCTTCCCAATTCTGACGGCGCTGCTCGTATTGAGCAACGTCATCTTGCATAGCCGTATTAGTTTTGCGGGGATACCAAATTCAGACATCGCGGCATACAGGTAACTCCTCTTCGTACTGTCGAATGCTACTTTGAAATCGACGAAAAGATGGTGTGTGTCGATTCTCCTTTCATGGGTCTTTTCCAAGATTTGGCGTATTGAGAATATTTGGTCGATGGTAGACTTTCCAGGTCTGAAGCCACACTGATAAGGTCCTATCAGTTGGTTGACGGTGGGCTTCAGCCTTTCACACAATACGCTCGCTAGAACCTTATAGGCGATATTTAGAAGACTTATCCCGCGGTAATTGGCACAAATTGCAGGATCGCCCTTCTTATGGATTGGGCAGAGCACACTTAAATTCCAATCGGCAGGCATGCTTTCATCCGACCATATTCTGCATAGGAGCTGATGCATGCACCTTACCAGCTCCTCGCCGCCATGTTTGAATAGCTCATCCGGCAGTCCGTCGGCGCCCGCGGCTTTGTTGTTCTTTAGCCGCGTTATCGCTATTCTCACCTGTTCATGATCGGGTAGCGGAACGACAATTCCGTCGTCAACGATTGGGGTATCGGGATCTTCACTTTCTCGGTGACATGCGCAGCTGTCACTGTTTAATAGGTTCGAAAAGTATTCCCTCCATAATTTAAGATTGTTCTGTACGTCAGTCACCAGTTCGCTGTCTTTGTTCTTACAGGAAAACGCCCCGGTCTTAAAACCTTCTGTAAGCCACCGAACTTTCTGATAGAATTTTCGGGCGTTGTTCCTGTTGGCCAGCATCTCAAGCTCTTCGCACTCACGTATTTCGGCCTCTCGTTTCTTCTTTCGGATAATACGTCTGTCTTCCTTTTTCAGCTCTCTGAGCGATCCCACATGGCTCGCGTTGCGCCCGAACGCAACGTGGCTCTATAGGCGGCATCCTTTCTTTCTGCGGCAGCATGACATTCCTCGTCGTACCAATTGTTTTTTCGGGCTCGCCGGAATCCGATTTCTTCTTCGGCGGCGGTACGTAGAGAACGGGAAATGTTGCTCTATTGTTCGTGGATGCCGGTTTGTTGGGCAGTACTCTCTGAGAGCAGGAGTGAGAGTCGAGTGGCGAATCTTCTGGCTGTCTGTTGTGATTGCAGCTTTCCGATGTCGAACATTCTTTGCGTAGGTAGATGCACGTTTTGTGCTACGCAGTTTGGCTGCAACAAGGTAGTGTTCCGAGTCAATGTTGGGCCCTGGAATCGTACGTACATCTAATACACTAGAAGCGTGTCTTCCATCTATCACAACATGATCGATCTGGTTTCGTGTTTTTCGATCAGGAGACAGCCAGGTGGCTTGGTGAATCTTCTTATGCTGGAATCTGGTGCTGCAGACTACCATGTTTCGGGCCCCGGCGAAGTCGATTAGCTTCTGTCCGTTACCGGATGTTTCGTTGTGCAGGCTGAATTTTCCGACTGTGGGACCAAAAATTCCCTCCTTGCCCACCCTGGCGTTGAAGTCGCCAAGCACGATTTTTATGTCGTGGCGGGGGCAGCGCTCATAGGAACATTTCAGGCGCTCATAGAAAGAATCTTTGGTCGCATCGTCCTTCTCTTCCGTCGGGGCGTAGGCGCAAATTAGCGATATGTTAAAAAAAACAGGCTTTGATGCGGATTGTTGCGAGACGTTCGTCCACCGGAGTGAACGACAGTACTTGGTGACGAAGTCTCTCTCCCACAACAAATCCGACACCGAATTTGCGCTCCTTTACATGGCAGCTATAGTAGACGTCGGAAGGTCCTATGGTTTTCTTTCCTTGCCCCGTCCATCGCATTTCTTGGATGGCAGTGATGTCAGCCTTTACTCTCACGGGGACATCAACCAGCCGGGCAGAGGCACCTTCCCCATTAAGGTACCGGACATTCCAGATGCATGCCCTCAAATCATAGTCCTTAGTTCGTTTGCAGGGGTCGTCATGAATATAGGGAGGTCTCATCCGAGGCTTTTTTAAAGTTTTCATTGGGGGGGGATTTTTAAGTGGCGGGTCCCAAACCCAACGCACAACCAGCTATCCTGGAATGTTTCGCCTTCTCACGTTAACTCACTCCCGAACGGGTGTTCGGAAGCTACCCAGAGGATTCGTGGGCTAATCCCGACCGTTGTGAGCTGCTTGAACCATATGCAGAAGAATCGTCCTGGCCATTCCCAAGTGAATGGCGATCAGTAACTTTCCCCACTTGCGTGGACTTCTACACATGGAACCGTCCTCCCGTTAGCTCACTCCCGAACGGGTGTTCGGAAGCTACCCAGAGGATACGTGGGCTAATCCCGGCCGTTGTGAGCTGCTTGAACCATATGCAGAAGAATCGTCCTGGCCATTCCCAAGTGAATGGCGATCAGTAACTTTCCCCACTTGCGTGGACTTCTACACATGGAACCATCCTCCAGTGCATATAAATGGGCCCATATTCAACGCGAGGCATTCAGGTGGAAGATGGCCAATTTGAAGTGGATGTGGTGCTGCTTTTCAGATTTAACAAGCTCGACACTTTCTTCCGACGCCACCGACCAATGTTTTCACGTTTAACCAGTATTATTGCCGGAAATCGATTATTAGAAATGTTACGCTAACATGAATCCCCTCAATCAATCTTTGAGTCTGAGCAATCCACATTCATCTACGAAAGGCGAGCATTTGAAAATATAGCTTTTCGACTTTCCAGTTGGCCTTGATATACACATTTAAGTTCCTCTCTGAAGGTCGGGTGCAAAGAACAATTATAACTTTGGCCCTGTGACATAGTTGTGATATCCTGCAACGTTATCTGAACGAACTCTGATTTAGCAGGTATTCTGCTTATTATCCGAAGGAAACATAAAACTTATCTGCCGCTTCTCCATGCCGCTTCTTCCACATTAATTAAAATTTCCGTAAAAATGTGAAGTTAAGGGTTGTACTAAGGCCAATGATGAACTATCTCAAATTCTGCATACTTCACTAATATTGTCTCTGGTCACTCCGAGGGAGGTTACGTTAAAAATGGAAAAACCTGGAACCACCGCAATTCACCATACAACTTTGTCATCGGCAATTCATTCTGCTGAGGGCACCCATCTCCACAAATAGAGTGACCTACAGTTTCAAGCCGACTCCGATCGGCAGATATTTTTTTATGAGGAGCTTTTTCATGGCAGAAATACACTCGGATGTTTGCCATTGCCTGTCGAGGGGCGACCGCTATTAGAGAAAACCTTTTTCTTCATTTTTGTGTTTCACCGAGACTCGAACCAACGTTCTCTCTTGATTCCGAATGGTAGTCACGCACCCACCCATCGGCTACGGCGGCCGCTATTGATGCTATATGACTCCGAAATTTCTCCAACTCGCACGCCAAAAAGATTGACTGAACTTGCAAGTATTTGAAAGGATTCAGTGGAGAACGTGTTTTGAATCGGTCCAGTACAATTCATTTCTAATAACTGCGGTGTAGAAACTGATTCCAGTGGCCACTGATGGCCGCATTGTTCGCATCAAAGAATATATGAAGCTGAACGTCGTGCCTAAAGCTGGCTGAGAGGTAGCAGCGGGGTACACGAACGACATTTACTCGTAGCAATAACCGAACCCTTGACTGTCATGCCATGTTTTGTGCTCCTCTTTTTGCACAGGTGCATCCCAGGCGACGTCAGGTCGTCAAATAGTTTCCATTACGATTTTGGCTTAAATCATAATACAACCAATTGAGCCGAGGGGATCATAAACAGAAATAGAACAGAATTACACTAAGAACGATCCGTTTTTTGAAACTGAATTTATAAAATTTTGCGCAGAAAGTTAGCTCATCGGATCGAGACAGCCACCATGTGCCCAAAACCTTTTCGTATGTCATAAAAGGATCTTGCAGTAGCTTACCCGATTGAATTGCGTTTAGCGTATTTATAGAGTTTAACCGTCAACAGAACTTAATGAGTATCAGTAAGACCTTGTTCATGCAGGAAACATTTGTTGTTTCAACTCGTTACTTGTGATGCTCGTGCTCTGCCAATATCCATTGTATTCTCGTTCTTCTCAATGTTATTGGTGGCTGAAGACTAAAAACTAACAGTTGCAAGGTGTGTGAATACGACAACACAAAAACGGGCAACACAAAAAGAAAATTCACGATGTTGAAGCGACAAAAGTATTTCTGTATGAAGGCGGTCTAATTAAACTCTCTACAAAGAAAGTTCATTGAAAATAGTCAGTATACCAGTTTTACGAAGCATTGTATAATCAAAGCAAATTAAGTACTGATGGTGACGTCTTCCCAAACACAACGAATTAGGAGACGCAACCTTGTATTCTATAATTCTTGAGGTATAACCATACACAAGCAGTGTATGGCCGTGCTGAGCCAGCTTTGTTTTTATAAACTTTAGCGCACATTTGCCATTAACCTTATTAGGAGTAACCCCGCAATAGCCATAATGGTGTCCTCTGATAGGATGAGAAACGCGCAGCACAATCTGAGGGCACTCAATCGGTACACAGATTCCATACACCTTACATATGAGCTATAGTTTGTGACATCCGCTCATGTTGGAGTTGCATACAGTAAAATTGATGAAAAAACGGTGTTAAATAACCTCCTTCAGTTTTGTCTAAGATCTCTGGTGTTCATCATTATGCGTGTCGGCGCCTTTACTGCCTCTGCCGCTTTGCTGCTCGCGTATGATAGGTGCTCTTTGAAGTTAAGCCTATGGTCAATTATTACGCCCAGATATTTAATGAACGGCTTCGATTCCAAGGCATAATCGCCCACCATTATATTGGCCGACTTCACCTTCTTCCTGCTGCTAATCAGTACTGCTTCAGTTTTATGATCCACAAGAGTTAGACCGTTGTTCCGCACCCATTCTTTTACAAAGCCGACAGCCTGGTTGTAAGTTACTTCAGATTGGTCGAGTAATTTAGCCACGACCATAACAGTAATATCGATAGCAACCCCTATAATTTTTGACTCTGGGGGTAAATTGAGGTGTAAAACTCCGTCGTACATAATGTTTCATGACAAGGGGCCTAGGACTGAGCCTTGTGGAGCTCCGCCAGTTATTTTATGTTCATTTAAACCCGCATCGGTATTATAGCAAGGGTTCTGACAGAGAAATAACTGGCGATAATCTTGCGTGTATACAGTGGAACCTGGAAGCAATCAGGCGCCATCCGGATTTGGTTCGAGTTCGCGGTATTAAAGGCGTTCTTTACGTCTAGCGTTGCTATTAGGCAGCACTCTTTTCTACCGTATAATTACCGAGATCCTTCAACTGTTTTCTGCGCAATGGTTTTAGCCGCAGCTACAGCATCTGTGGTTGAGCGAGCAGCCTCAGGACGATTTGCGATCAACCGTTCCAGAATTTTGACTGCAGTGTCGAGCAGGCAAAGGAGGCCTTAGCTTGTAGGATCTTCCATTTGAAATCAGCACCAACTTCTGCACCCTCCCTGGGTTGGAAATGTTCCTTCTTTTAGACATGTATTGTGTAGATCTACAAAAATGTCGGAGGACTTCGAATTGCAACTTTTAATGCTTCGTTGGGAACTCTGTCTGGACCAGGAGCTTTATTGTTTTTGATCCGTTTAGTGATCAGCAGGAGTTCATCGTTGTCAGTCAACTGCATATTTTGATGGCCTTCGCAAAATCTCTCCAAATCGTGGGCTCGAAGAGCTGCTTGCATTTGCATTTGTATATACTATATATGTGCATATGTAGCATTTTCGATGCTTTGAAAATATTTTGATTTGCCTATTTTTAATTTTTTGGATGCTTACGATGCATAAAATATTTCATAGTACTGTTATTTTAATATTTATGTGACATAAAGGTTGGCGAAAATCCTCTCAGCTATATTCTCCGCACCGTGGCCGACCGGGCAATGAAAATCACTGTTTGCAGCAATGAACCTCCCTGCCCCCTCTTAATGGTCAATTTTACATGTTACCCTAAGGTGGGACAGGAAGGCTAGTACAAAGGTCATTGCTGAGAGGTTCCTGGCAGCAGGAATAAAATGCTAATATAGGTGTAGGGATCCTCGAAAACAAAGTACGCATGGGCGTCGAAGAGGAAACAACTCGAAAGCGTTGGGAGCGTTAATACTGCTGAAGAAGAGGCTCTTCTACGTTCTCCGACAAGGTCTAAAGGTACTGTCTGGGATAGCAAGAGCAGGCAAAGGATCAAGCCAGATAAGGAGAAATTGAAAACGAAAGCAAGATACAAAGCTGCAGTTAAAGCTTGTGCCTCAATGCCTTCGAAAAATCAGAAGTACAAAGACCAGATTACAAAGCCGAAAATTCACTATAGAGAAAAGCCGAAAACTTCAAAAGCAGTGGCAGTGGCTAGTGAAATTGCCAAAAAACAATTGATCAGCTCATAGTCGAGCTCATTGATCGCAGAGATAAGCTCAGGCGTATATCGCAGGAACTATGGAAGTGGTTAAGACGAAGCTACTGGAAACCATTTTCGCAAAAATGGATGCAGAGCCGAATGCACTAATGCCAGCATTTGACAGACCAGGGTTCAGCGGCGTGAAAATAAGAAAATGTAACAACGACCCTACACTCACATTAATAAAACATCAGTAAAAACGCTTCACGGCTCGTGGGAGGGGCATCGCTTGACATTGTTGACCGCAGCTGCATTCCTTTAGTACCAAAAGCAAAGGTACTTATCCCACGCGTGGTACAATCGGAGGATGTGTTGCGGCTCTTACAACGCCAAAATCCAGACGTACCGACAAGTGATTGGAAGATGTTGAATGGGGAAAAACCGGCAACTGGAAGAAGTATCCATTCTCGTGGAGGTACCAGAACCAAATGTTGGAGGTCATTCAAATAAACCTCAACAAAAGTATAAACGCTTCGACCGAGCTCCTGATCAACATAGAGGGAGTCGGCTACGATGTGGCTCTAGTCCAGGAACTATGGATATTATCGGGTAACATAGTGTCCGGCATAGAGTCCAACAAGTACAACACCTATATCCCTATTGTAACGAATAGGGTTAGAATAGCGATGCTGACTAAAAAAAATTACATTCTTGTAGTGATTATAATCTCAGACGAACTAAGATGTTGTGGTGGTGAAAGCCTGCAAAAATGAGGCGCTACTATTTGGGTCTTGCTACAGGATTCATGAAGAAGAGGAGAGAGCTGCAGTTGGTAGAAGCAGCCGACAGAAGGAGGCATGCACTGGGGGTAGTGTAGAAGTAGCTAATGGAGGTAAGGAACCAACATATATTCTACCCCCTTCAAAGAATATTCCAGATTTAACATTCTTCACAAGTATATTATGGTACATGGAAAGTGCTTAGCAAACCTTAGCTTTCTGAACACAGATACATAGGTTTTCAGGTTATATTCTCCTTAAAAAATAAAAATATCACTTTCAGGAATCCTAGAAATACAAAGTCGTACCTATATAAGAAGAAGTACTAGTCATACGTTGCACTTGAAAATATGTCAAATGGTTCGCAATAACTCCAGTTAAATCTTATAAAAGATCCAGTGAAGCCTTACTGGTGGATCAAGGAGCTAGGAGTACATAGGGTAGGGTACATGAATTTTATAAGTGTAAATTCTCTAGAACCCCTAGTTAGTACATATTTTCCAGCGAGTACAGACACTATAGATCTCGAACCAACAAGGGATATTATGTATGACATCCGGCTAATTTAATTCTTCTTCTTCTTAATTGGCGTGATAACCGGTTATGCGATTTTGGCCGCATTTACCAAAGCATACCAGTCGTTTCCTTCTCGTGCTAACCGGCCCCAGTTGAACACACCAAGCGATGCCAGGTCCTTCTCCACCTGATCTTTCCAACGCAGAGGAAGCCTTCCTCTTCCTCTGCTACCACCAGTTGGTACCGCATCGAATATTTTCAGAGCCGGGGCGTTTGTATTAATTCGAACGACATAACCCTGTCAACGAAGGCGGGACGGCTCATCACCAAGGGACGGCTCATAAGTTGTTATCATCGTCCAAGCTTCTATGCCAAACGATAGAACGGGCATGATGAAAGCCTTGTATCATGTTAGTTTCTTTCGCGAAGGCAGGCACCTTGTCGTGGTGCGGAGTGCCCGGATACCTGGCGACCTCGGATTATATTAAGCCTTACCTGTGCACATGGACTTCTGCACAGGTGAACCTCCCTTGACCGACACTCGTGGAACCAAAAATGAATTTGGAACAAAAGAAAAATTTTTGTTACAAGGAGGTCGGTCCTCTTAGAAAACTGACAAAGGTGACTCCGACCACTGCCACAGCTGCGATCAAGATTGTGGTCAGACCCCCATCATTAGAGTTAGAGAGGGCTTAAGTGAAAGGGCTGGTCCCAGCACGAGTACTGCAGAAGGCAGCGGGGGGCGAGGAGGCTTGGAGAAACCGGCCTCCAATCGGTCGATAGCAGAATCTGCAGGATGAACTCTGCTTAGGGCAAACAATCCCCATCTAACCTCAACCTCTTATAGAGGCCGGGGGTCGGCACCTGCATCTAGGTTGATCCGGCAGGCTGCCATAGAAGGGCCTAGTACCTCTAGGCAGATTACAAGCTTGGACGGGAGACCGGTTAAACATGTCTATGCCTCCAAGCAGAAATGTTACGAGAAAAAGGCGGCCAATAGGGTTTTATATAGACTATGAGAGGTAGCAACAGACCAGCTAACCGAAGACCAGGCTGAATCGCTAGAATGGGCCAAGTGAGTAATATCCGATTTGGGAAAACTGCCGGGTGCTACTCCTAAAAGACAACGGTCTGCAGAGCAAACAATAGAAACGGTCGCCAAAAAACAAAAGGTAGGTAGCCATAAGCATCTAGCCTTTAGTGAGGTTTTAAAGGGCGGCGGTGAGATACTGACCATCGACGACAAGGGAGAAGAGGAAGGAGCCATCCCTAAGAAAAAATAGAGGTGGATTGAGGAGGCTATCGCCGAAATGTACCTCCAGAGAGGTTTGGCCGGGAGCCAAACTCGAAACGGTCAGTAAGGATGAAACTCCAAACAGACATCGAGTTCGTGTTTGGATTTCAGCCAAGCCGGCAGAGCCAAATAAAGTTATGAAGATCTTCAAATGCAATAGAGACCTGCCAACCCATAATTTGAAGGTAGGAAGAATAGAAGAGCCAGGTCGGCGACCATTCGAATCTATCGCAGCAACGAGGCAGCTTTCGTTTCAGGTGAGGAGAGTGACAACGCTGGCTTGCGCAGCGATACTGCAGAAGGGCTGACCAGCAGCCAATGCTCAACCGTCTCAGGGAAGCTGATCGGTGTGGGGCCGCTTTTCAACGAAGAGGGTCTCCTCGCTGACACCGAGGGTGGAGAGATCTCGGAGGAGGACGTCGAGGTCACGATGGTGGAAACGAATCACATGAAGCTGATCCAAACTAATCTCCACCACTCTAAACTTGCGTCCGCGCACTTTTCTGTCCGCTTGGCTGCCGGTGGTCTTAACATAGCCCTCATTTAAGAGCCGTGGATATACGGCAATAAAATCTGCGGTCTCAGAGTGAAGGAATTTAAACGAATAGCCGTACAACACACAGGTAAGATTCGTAGCTGCATCCTTGCAAAAATTAATATAAAAATTTTCTTGCTTCCACGGCTTAGTAGCGGTGACATGGTGGCGGCAAGCATCGCCTACGATAGAGATGCCCCACCGGATGAAGTTCGAACGCTGGTGCAAGAGGCAGCCCGGAAAAACAAAGACTTGGTTGTCTCCTGCGACGCAAATGCTGACAACATCCTGTGAATGAGCAGGGACATTAGCACTAGAGGTGAGTCACTACCTTACTTTGTTCTAGAAGATAAAATTAGTGTTTTGAATTTAAGCTCAGAGCCGACTTTTGTTACTATGAACAGAGAGGAAGTTCTGGATATCACCCTGGTTTCCGACATGTTTTCTAACCACATTAAACCAAGTTTCAAATGAAAATGCGTTCAGAGAACATCGGTAGATTGGATTTGAAACCGATAGATCTCCCCAAGCTAGTCAGCTTAGAAGTATATGGAAAACTGACTGTTGAGTTTACAATAAAAAATTAAAAGCTTTACTGCCAAAGAGAGTCCCCAAAGACCACACTACATGGGGAGAGCTGGAAAAACTGGCAGAGGACTGTCAACCCTATAAGGTTGAATTTAAAAATTATAAAAAAGCAGTCAGAACTGCACAGCGTGAATCTTGGCAAAATTATTGCAAAGGAATTGAAGAAACTTCAGAAGCGGCCAGATAAAGAAAAAATCTTTCAAAGACGCTATGCAGCGTAGGCTATCTACAGGGTCAAGGGAATACATGGACTACGTCAACTGAGGAAACATTAGGTCTGCTCCTAGACAAATACTTCCCAGGAAACAAGCCGGTGGAACAAAACGATTCCGCTAATAATGAAAGGAAATCCAACCCAGAAAGTCTCTTAGTTACAAATGCAAAGATTGAGTAGGATATTAACCCTTCTGGCCCTTATACATAGATCACCAGGACTAGACGGTGCCTATCTTGCTGAACTGTAGCAATCACGGAATAAAATCTCACCGTTTATCAAAATTATCATTAAAAGTTGTCTTAGAATAGACCACATTCCGTAGGCTTTAGGGAGACAAACGTCTCCTTCATACCCAAGGCAGGTAAGTCCTCACACATAAACCCCAAAGACTTAAGACCCATTAGTCTTTTCTTCTCAAGATTCCGGAGAGAATAATGGACGAATATATGTGGGGCGTTGTGCATTTAAATAGGCTCTCCTCAGCGCGACATGCCTATACTTAAAGGAAGTCTACAGAAACCGCCTTACACTCGCTCGTCGGGTTGGTGGAAAAAAGTTTATTAGATAAAGAGTTTGATTGGTTGCCATCGAATATTGCCTTAAACAACATAAATTCAAACGCTATAGTACATTCTTCTTTAGAAGATTTTGGAATTGAACCACAAGTTGTTGCCCTGATAGAAGCTATAATCGTCAAAAGAAAGGTAACGGCTAAATTAGGCAGCACTACTCTAAGTAGATAGGTCTGCAAAGGCACACCGCAAGGTAGAGTCCTCTCCCCTCTTGGATTTTGGCAGTAAACTCCCTATAGTTGATTCTGAAAAGAGGGGGTTGCCACGTCAGTGCTTACGCAGGTGACCTAGCAATTTCCGTTAAAGGCAAATATCTTAACATCCTTATGGATATTCTGCGCTCTATCATGACCACACTTAGGGACTCGGTATAAGCCCCGCAAAAACTGAAATAATTCTCTTTGCAAAGAAGCATACGCTCCCTGTAATCTCTCCGTAATTTTTAATGGTGTGGAGATTCCTTTGAAAGAGAATGTCAAGTACTTGGAACTCATATTAGACAGTAAACTCACGTGGAAACCTTATATTGAGGAAAGAGTAGAATGCCATCGTTGCATTATATGCTTGCAAAAAAGCGGTCGGCATAAAATGGGCGCGTTACACATTGGCTCTATACTTCTGTAGTTAGACCAATTTTAATATATGGAATACTTGTATGGTGGCCATCTGCTCAAAATGCAAGTTACACTAAAATTATGAGTAAGGTTCAAAAAACAGCTTTTTTATGCATCTCTGGAGCTTTAAGGACTACCCCAAAACAAAGCACTGGAAGTGCTAATCAATTTGCCTTCACTAAATTTGGTAGGGAAACACGTGGCCGCCGCCTCGTCGCTTAGAGTTAAAAGTATGGCGCTATGGAAAGACCGGTGGTTTAGCCACGATTCTATTTTGCACTCTGAATAGTCACCAACAAGAAATAGACTACTCTATTCATAGACTCCCCCTCGACATGCTCTTCAAGATGAGTATACCGTCAAGAAGGGAGTGAGAGACACCAAGGCTATGGAGAAGAGAAGAACGATGCGGTCGGCTATGGAGTATTTTCGAAGGTAGTGTCTATCAAGCAGAGGTTCTAGTCAACAAAACCGACTATAAATATATTCGCAGATAGCCTGGCGCCCATTAAATCAATGAATGCGACTATACTAAGATCGAAGGTTGCACAGGAATGCCGGAGAGCCCTAAATGATATCAGTGTCGTATTCAAGGTCGGCCTTATTTGAGTTCCAGGGCACAGAGATATTGAGGGAAACTGTTAAGCTGATGAGCTAACCAGGAAAGGTATTGCTCTGTAACTGCACAGTGATAGAAATACCATTGGAATACCTTTGGCCATGAGTAAACCAATAATCAAAAACACATTATCCAATAGGTCATGGAGAGATGAAGATACATGTGTAACAGCTAGGCTACTATGGCTGTAAATACCCAAGAAAAGGACAAGGGAATCTGTTAGCCTCTCAAGAGATGATATCTCTAAGGTCGTGGCTTGTATAACCGATCGTTGGCTATTTGGCAGGCATTCCTCAAGACTAGAAGTTTTCTCCCATGAATATTGCAGAAGTTGTAGAGACGACGTAGAGAAAGAATCAGTTGAGCACTTCCTTTGCAATTGTCCAGCTCTAGCTGAAATCAGAGCAGGTTGTCTAGGTAAATAATTTTTCAATTATCTTACAGAGCTGTCTGGAGTGGGGATAGGATCAACTCTACGCTTCATAACAGCCACAAAATGGTTCCACGAAGGAGGGTAAATGGGGTTCCCGTGCCGCACAGGGGTATCACAACGGACCTATAAGGTCTAAGTGAGTTGGTCGCACAGACCGACTACCACCTTAACTTAACCTAACCTAATCATGTTAGTTTTGTTCGTCGAGAGAGGTCTTTACTACTCAGTTGCCTACTTAGTCCAAAGTAGCACTTGTTGGCAACAGAGATTCTACGTTGGATTTCCAGACTAAAATGGCTATCGAACGATTGTTAAACGAAGTCTTTCACAACTTTCAACGTGGGTGCCGATACGTGATTGCACCGACTGTATAATTTATGCCAGGAGGTACTTTGTTTTGCTCTCGTTCACCACCAGACCCATTCTTTTGCCTTTCAGACATCGCGGCATACAGGTAGCTCTCTTCGTACTGTCGAATGCAGCTTTGAAGTCGACGAAAATATGGTGTGTGTCGATTGTCCTTTCATAAATGCTTTCCAATACTTGGCGAATTGTGAATATCTGTTCGATGGTGGACTTTCTAGGTCTAAACCCACACTGATAAGGTCCAATCAGTTCGTTGATGGTGGGCTTCAGCCTTTCACACAATACGCTCGCTATAACCTTTTAGGCGATGTTTAGAAGACTAATCCCGCGGTAATTGGCACAAATTGCAGGATCGCCCTTCTTATGGATTGGGCAGAGTAAATTTAAATTCCAAGCGGTAGGCATGATGACGGCCGCCGTAGCCGAATGCGTTGGTGTGTGACTACCAACTACATATTTCTAATAGCGGTCGCCCCTCGGCAGGCAATGGCAAACCTCCGAGTGTATTTCTGCCATGAAAAAGCTCCTCCTAGAAAATATGTGCCGTTCGGAGTCGGCTACGAAGAGGAGCTCGTCCAAACACCCAAAATGGGTGTACGCGCCAATTATATATATATATTGGCATGATGATGGCCATGTTTGAATAGCTCAGACGGTAGTCCATCGGCGCACGCGGCTTTGTTGTTCTTTAGCCGCGTTATCGCTATTATGACCTCGTCATGGTCGGATAGCGGAACGACAATTCCGTCGTCAACGATTGGGGTATCGGGTATCTTAAAATTTAATTACGACCAATAAAATTGAATTGCTAATATAAAGCTTTTACCCTT
Organism: Anastrepha obliqua; assembly: GCF_027943255.1. Classification (NCBI taxonomy): domain Eukaryota; kingdom Metazoa; phylum Arthropoda; class Insecta; order Diptera; family Tephritidae; genus Anastrepha; species Anastrepha obliqua. Next base: position 38,429,967 of record NC_072897.1, on the reverse strand, counting down.
TTAAATCTTTAGGACTAGATGGAATTTCCCCAGCCATGCTCCAGAAGTTAAGCCATCTAGTGGTACCATAGTTAAGAACAATATTCATAGGAGTTTAACTATATTTCTGTTTCGTAGAGATAAGCGATGGTTTGTGTTCATTCTAAAAGCAGGAAAAAGCAGCTCTCTATACTCGAAGGAATACAGGCCCATTAGAGTATTTTCATTTCTCCTGAAAACGTTAGAGAAAATTATAGACGAGACATTGGAGACGCAATTGCTCCAGAATTATCCAAAGGCCCAAGTTATCCAAGGCCCAACACGCTTACACTAAAAGCAGATTTACCGAGACTGTTCTTCACTCGATCGTACTGAATATAGAAAAGGTATTAGAATATAATACAGTATGCTGTAAGGGTATTTCTCGATATTTCAAGAGCCTGCAATAATATGAAGAAAGATGCTATTTCAGGCAGTATAGAGTCATTTAATGTTCAACCCGCTCTTTGGCTATGGATAAAGCAGCTACTAGCATGCAGGAAGATAAGAGCGGAATGGAACAATATAAGTGTTACCAAATATGCATGCCAAGGTACTCCGCAACGGGAGATTCTATCGCCGTCATTATGGTTACTTGTAGCAAATGAACGGCTTAAGAAATTCGATAGAGGGGTACCAAAACAAGTGGGATATGCAGATGATATAGTTATGGTAGTTACGGGAAAGTATCTGGGCACCATCAGTGACACGATGAAAAACACTCTAAAAACTGTTTATTAATGGACATCTCGCGCAGATCTATGGATAAACGCGGAAAAGACGGGCATGCCTTTTCCTAGGAAGTATAAGGTCCCAGCGTGGAAACTTCCGAAGCTAGGCAACAACGAATTACATCTCAAAGACCTTGCAAAGTATTTACTTTGAAACAATACTGGATGGTAAATTACTGAAAAAGCACAATGTTGAAGAAAGGGCGAAAAGAGCCAGTATGCATGCAAAAGAATGCTGAGCGTTACTTGAGGTCTATCACCCTCACTGACGCATTGGGGCTACATGGCAATTGTCAGACAAATATTGCTGTACGGGGCCCTGGTATAGTGGACTGCAACAAGAAAATTTACATATTTAATGCCCTTGGAAAGGGTTCAGAGACTCGCCACCCTGTCCATAACAGGAACAATGAAAAGCAGTCCTACGGGGCCGCTAGAAATAATACCTAGCACACCACCTATTGACCTTATGGGTGAAATCTTGCATGAAAATCCTCGGGAAGGTTAGTGACTGCTGAAGTATTTACTAACAGAACCATCGGTCATAGCTTAATACAAAAGAGAAGTACAGGTTCCGCAGACTACATGACTCCGCGCTTTAATTAGGAGAGAAGGTTTCATACTACAATTGGACAGGAAGGATGGCACAAAAGTATGAAGCCTGCCCGTAGGACTTTTTACATATACACAGACGGCTCCAAAACTTTAGATGGAGTGGGAGCCGGAATTTACTGCCCAAAATTAGGGATTAGGCAGCAAGCTGATGCTAGGTGGACTAATATGGATAGAACTAATCAAGGTGGATAGAACTAATAACAACAATCTGTTTCAATTCGGTTTTTTTTTTTTGCCAAATGCGATCAACTCGTACTGCTGAGAAAAATATTCAATTAGCCCGTGCGAATTCCTAAGCATAAGATTAATTCGATTAATTTATTTTCGGAAATGCTAGATGTGGACTAAAACCATTCCTAAGTGGTTTCTTAAATGATATGTGAGCGCAATGCGCTTGAACTTGCATTTAAAAATGTTAAGAACTCTGCAACTCTGTCTTAAATAGAAAAAGAATAAATGACAACGTGATAGAGGACAGAATGTCAAAACATAGCTAAAACAATTACTATGCTGTTCTACATAATGAACTAGAGGAGTGTTATAAAGTGATAGAAAAATTTGAGCAGTACTTGCATACCTACAAACTAAGCGTTGAAATAAGTGAACAAATAAAAACTGGTAATACAACAAATAATATCACCGATACACCAACAAGTGCAAATCCAGTCGCCTCTACTAATGTAAACAATGACAGTGAAACAAAAACAACCACAAATGTTAAACACAAAAATAATAGTAAACAGTATCCCCCTATAAATACATTTGAAATAGAATCGAAACATATTATAGAACTAATAAAAGATTGTTTGATGATAACACAATTCACAATAAAAGAATATAAACAAAACAAATTACCAATTTACCTAAAAAACATCGCCGACTATAAAAGAGTTAGAGGATACTAAGAAAAATCTAAAGTCAAATTCTATTCATATACGCTTAAATGTTTGAAAGCAAAAATCATATTAATGAAAGAGCTAAACAGTAACACCGACACCAAAGGCATTTTGAGTGACCTTTGCAACTATCAAAACCATAACCTTGAAATCCTTAAAGTAACACAACTCACTACTAAAAAGTCAACACAACAAAAAATAAAACTACCAATTTTTATGGTTCAAATAAGTGCAGAATGCAATGTTAACGAATTGAAACCAATTAAAACCTTTTTATACCACTGCATCAAATGGGAACACTTACGTAGGCCTGAGATAACTCAATGCAGGAATTGCCAAAGCTTCTTCTATAGCGCAGCTAATTGTAACCTACCACCAAGATGTGTCAAATATAGCAAAACACATAAGACCGAAGACAGCTCTTTCTTAAGCGGAGCCTTGAAGGAGAGGGAAAATGTGGACTGTGCCTCATGCAAGAAGTTTGGACACCCAGCATCTTACAATAGATACAAAGAACTGCAGCAGAAAATTAGATTCAGGAAACTGAAACACAGCCCTAATTTTAGCTATGCCGACGCAACTAAAGAAGATATTGGGGCAAATAGACCTACCATCAATCAAAATTTAATACTGTCAGAATTAAATACAATAATACAATGCTATCTCTAATTAGACAAATTATGGCTCTTCAGAAGTAGCTCGAAATACAAACTGCACGAATCGATGCAATATGTAATCTAGTAGACTCAGTACGAATTCGCAATCTCATTTAAAAATACTTTCCATTAATGTTAACTCGATCATTAATATAAAGAGAATTATGTAAGTTCTTAACAGATAACAATCCAGACATAGATTTGCCGAACGAAACCAAACTAAAAGCAAAGCGCAAGCTAAAATTTAATGCATATAATTTAATAAGGAGAGATAGATCTAGAAGAACGACAGGTGGAGGAACTGCCATTTTAATTAAAGAAAATATGAAAGTTGCCAAAGTTTTTAATTATAGAGTAGATTCCCTTTCTTATTTAGAAGCTTGTATAATTAAAATGCATATGCCACCGAATAATAGACATGTATCCAATTGCAGCTTATTATCCATTAGGCAACAACAACTATGCATTCTAATCAGAACTCAATGCAATATTTGAAGCTCTCCACCTTCAAAACCCAAATCATTACTACATATTAGTAAGCGACCTTAATAGTAAACACTCGTACTGGGAACCACGCAAAACAATACTAAAGGCAACGCTTTAAAAGATGGCCTTACTTCAAATGCAATAGAATTTAGATGTAATATGTAATCCCCCATAACCTCATCTTATGAAAGGACCCAATCCTTCCTAGAAATTTGCATAGCTGAGCATAGAATAGATATTATAAAGGTCAATGATACAATTAACTGTTTAAAATGCATCGACTATAATAGCGACCATTACGCTATCGAAATCAACGCTACCCGTAGGGATGGCACATTCTATCTTAACTTGGCAGGCAATCCAATCCAAAGAACATTGGACTATAAAAAAATTACATGGAAAAAATTTTGAAACACCTTGAACACACAACTTCAGAAAGAGATTTTGACCCCAAACAATAGAAACTAATTCAGAAATTGATCTTCACTTGCTTAAGCTACATAAATAAAATTATTTTAGCAGCTGCAGAAAAAAATGTACCAAAAGTAAAGCAAAAAATCCTACCAATACTCTTGTGACCCTACCTATCGTAAAGAGACTACTGAAAGAAAAAAGTAAAATTCTTACTAACATCAAAAAACACAACCGTCTACAAATATATTTACATCCCTGCTAACATTCTCCAACAAGAAAAAACAAAACTAGAACCTATCAAAAAACTAATTAATGGCAATATAAAGATTCAATTCAATAATCAACTCTAGGTTAGGTTAGGTTAGTATGGTTGCCCAGGGAGTGAGCACACTTGGACGAAGAAGGATTCGTCCTTTGTGATACCATTGTCAAGGAAGTGAGGAGAGGGGAAGGGCCGATGAGGTGCAGGGAGAGGGCGGGGAGAGGTGGTGATGGTAAGGTTAGGAGCGTGCGGATTACGAACGATGACTATGTTTGCGTCAACCGCTTTGTGCTGCTGATGAAACTCATCAGATTTTTAATGTCAGCGCCAGGTATATCAGCAGGCGTGGCAAAGAAGTAAGAGCCAAGATGCCTGAATCTTAGCCCCGCTAGAGCAGGGCAGCTAAGGAGAAGGTGCTGAGATGATTCCACCTCATCCTTCATACATCCAGCACAGAAAGGACTCGAGGTGATTCCAAGTCTCACAGCATGCATTCCTCGCGCATTGTGTCCTGTGAGAGAACCCACTAAATTGGAGAGCTGATATTTTGTCAGCCTCAGAAGCTCATCCGAGCGTCTTTGGTCCACACATGACCAGAAGGATTTCGCGACTTTGCACGTTCGTGTATTTGCCCAGCGCTCGCTGAGTTTGCGCGATGCCCACCTTTCCAGGAGCAGACCGCAGTTAGTCAGGGGGATTCCAATTTTCTTCCTCCGCGGAGAAATCAGCTCACATGTCCCTTGTCTGGCCAGCTCATCAACCTCACAGTTTCCCGCAATGTCGCTGTGACCGGGAACCCAGATGAGGCTGATATCAAAGAATTCGGACACAGTCGAAAGTGAGGTCAAGCATTCCTTGACCAATTCCGAATGCACCGTCATAGACCCGAGGGCCCTTATTGCCGCTTGGCTGTCGGAGTAAATATTTACCTTCTTGACACATTTGAGCAGCCAATCAGCTGCCTCCTTGATTGCGGCTACCTCTGGCTGGAACACACGGCAGTGGTCCGGTAACCTGAATTTTAGTCTGATGGGGAGCCCTTCGCAGAAGACTCCTCCGCCAACCTTTCCTTCCAACTTCGATCCATCCGTGAACAAGTTCACCAGGCCCTGCCTCCAAGTGTAGCCCTCCGTCCACTCTTCCCTTGACGGGATGTGAGTGGAGAATGTTCCGGTTGGGCTAAACGAGGGTATACACTGGTCTGTTGACAGAGGGTTGAGCTCAAAGTTTCTAAGGATGCTTGAGTCTGATTCCGGTACGTGTAGCGGCAATTCTGCCTGCGATATCTACGGGTACCACATTTAACATTGCGTTGAGCGCCAGAGTAGGAGTCGTTCGAAGCGCCCCACTGATTCCAATGAGTTCGGACCCCGGAACTCTTTCCAGCTTCTTCACCAACGTCGTCTTCTCTAGTGAGTTCCACCAGACTATGACTCCATATGGTCTCAGGTCCCTTCCCATCAGTAATGGCTGAAATTTTGGAAGGTGCACTGGCTACACTCAGCAGGTGGGCCGCCAGTAGCGGTCTCAGAGTCAACTCTGACAAAACGGAGTTGATGCTATTCACCAGAAAATACAAGCCTCCGCCGTTTAAGCTTCCTAGACTTAATAACCAGTGTCTTACACTTTCATCGGAAGTCAAGTATCTTGGTGTAATACAGACCCCAAGCTCCACTGGAAGCTGCACATAGAAAATCGAGTTAAGAAGGCTAACATAGCCTTCTATGCCTGTAAATCTATGTTCGCCAAGAAATGGGGCCTCAAGCCACGTGTCGTACTCTGGATGTACAACTTAGTGGTTCTGCCAATTTTGACATACGGTTGCCTAGTTTGGTGGTTAGCTCTTCAGAAGGGCTACAACTTCACCAAATTAGAGAGAGTGCAGAGAACTGCATGTGTGGGCATCACTGGTGCCTGCAGAACATGTCCCACCGCTGCGCTCAACGTTATAATCCACTTAATTCCTGTGGATCTGCAGGTTAAATCCATTGCTGCTCAGAGTGCTATCAGACTGAGGGAGTTTGGCCTCTGGAGACAACTCCCTGTTGGGCATAGCAGCATCTTGAAGCAGATCTCCCCTTCCTTCTCAGATATTCGCACCGACCTCTCCATCCGCAAACTGTGCTTTGAGGGTTGTACTAGGGCTATCTTTCCGAGCAGGCAAGATTGGAAAGAGGGGAGAGTTGTTGCGGATATAGAGGCCTCTGTTTTCACTGACGGATCCAAAATGGAGTCTGGAGTGGGAGCGGGGGTCTACTCCAAATCAGCCAAAATCTCGGTCTCCTATAAACTGCCGGAGACAAGCAGCGTCTTTCAAGCAGAGGTCTTCGCGATGCTGCAGGCATGCAAAATGCTTCGGGATCGCTGTTGGGAGGGAGACATAAAAATTTTTTCCGGTAGCCAAGCTGCAATCAAGGCACTGTCGTCGCCGCATTGCAGCTCTCTTCTCGTAAACTCCTGTAAGGAGGAACTTAAACGCCTCGAACGGGCAGGAAACATCTCCCTCATCTGGGTTCCTGGGCACAGGAATATAGAGGGAAATGAAATTGCCGATGAGCTTGCCAGGAAGGGGGCGGCAGAACCGAGTCCAGCTGCCCTCTTCTCAGACATCGGTATCCCCTTGGCCGTCGTTAAAGGGAAACTACACAACTTCTTTCTAAGAAAAGCGCAAGACAGATGGAGGTCTGTCTCATCGTGTGCCATTTCAAAAGCACTATGGCCTCAATACGACATAAACAGAACGCTTAAGGTGATGGGAACCCCCCGCCATTCAATTTCCAAACTCATCGCGGTGATCACTGGCCACTGGGTGATCGGCACTCACGTGGAGAAGCTTGGAATTCCGTACAACCCCCATTGCAGAAGCTGTGGGGATCCTACAGAGAAAGAGACTGTGGTACACTTTCTCTGCAGATGTCCGGCTTTGGCGGCTAGGCGCTTGAGATTCCTCAGCGTTCCCTTTGGGGATGACTTGACGAAATTCTCCAGCCTAGATCCCTTTTCGCTCCTCCGCTACATCAACAGCACTGGATGGCTGTAGACGGTCTTATCTCCTCCCTTAATCCTTTCACAGGTAGTGGTCCACTCTATGGTATCAAAACGGCACGTAAGTGCTACTTGTAGCGTACCTGGGGTACTCTTGCCATCTTACCTACCTACCTACCTATGACTCCATATAACAAGATAGGCTTTACAATAGTATTATACAGCCAGAAAACAACTCGAGGCGAGAGGCCCCATCTTTTGCCAATTGCGCCCTTGCAGCCATAAAAGGCGATTGTTGCCTTCCTCACCCTTTCCTCAATATTGGGCTTCCATGTAAGCTTACTGTCAAGGATAATACCTAGGTACTTCACCTTGTCAGAAAGCATCAGAGGAGCGCCCCTAGTGAGGGAAGTTGAGCTCTAGGTATTTTATATTTCCTCGTAAATAGGACGAGCTCCGTCTTAAGAGGATTCACCGACAGGCCACAATCCGTTGCCCATCTAACAACTGTATTCAGATATCCCTGCATCAAGTTATACAGAGTATCCAAAAATTTTCCTCTAACAATTAGTGCCACGTTATCCCCGTAGGCAATTACCCTGCAGCCCCCCTTCACCAGCTCCTCCAACAGATCATTTAGAACAACAACCCAGAGGAATGGTGAGAGAACCCCACTTTGCGGAGTGCCTCTACTCACCTGCCGGTGGATGGAGATACCGCCCCACTCTGCCGTGACAGTTCTGTCGCTAAGCATTTTGTGGATAAATCTTATAACGTCGGTTCCGACCCCTAGTTTACCTAGAGACCTGGTAATTGCCTCCGGGAGGACGTTGTTAAAAACCCCCTCAATGTCGAGGAAGGCGCCTACCGCAAACTCCTTCTGAAGAAGAGACTCTTCGATTTCTTCCACGATTGTATGTAGGGCAGATTCCACCGATCTACTCTTGCAATAAGCATGCTGAGTATGCGACAGCCGACCCCGAGTTATTATGTGCAGGTCAATCAGTCTCTCAAGGGCTTTCAGTAAGAAAGATGAGAGACTAATTGGTCTGAAGTCCTTAGGGGAGACGTGCGAGCTCTTGCCTGGCTTTTGTATAAAGACAACCCTCACGGCCCTCCATTATCTTGGAACATAGCCCCTGGCTACGCAGCTCGCATAGATGGGGCTCAACCAACGGCATGATACCTCCACAGATTTCTGCAGTTGGGGAGGAATGATGCCGTCAGCACCAAGAGACTTGAAGGGCCTAAAGGAGTCAATGGCCCAAGCCAGGCGACGCCTATCCAGCAACCAGCCCCGGTCCGAATGCAAGTTGAAATGCTATCCAGGCCGGTGCTGCTGGGTGCTGGGCTCATCGGAAAATGGGCGTCGAGATGTAACATCAGTGACTCCTCGCCGCTCATCGCCCAACGCCCCAATTCATCTCTTAGGTACCCCAAGGGAGCGGAACTCTTCGTGAGTACTTGTCTAAACCTAAAAGACTCATGGCAGCCCTCTGCGCTCTCGCAGAAGCTTCTCCAAGGGTCCTTCTTAGCCTTTCCAATTTCGGACTTGTATATTCCTAGCCGTGCTTTATACAGTTCCCATCCCGAGGGAGACCTAATTCTTGTAGCCCTGTTAAAAAGGCGTCTGCATGAGGCCCTAAGCTCAGATAGCTCCGTTGTCCCCCAGGATGGGTTTTCCTTCCTGGGAAAAGCTGTTATTGGACAAGAGGTTTCCAAGGCCTTGTTGCAAGCAGAGGTGAAAGTTTCCACCAGTTCGTCGATCGCTTCTTCCGATAGATCTAGATTTCCTCTCGGTGCTTTGGGGAGTAAGCTCAGCAAATTTCTATAATATGCATCCCAGTCCGTCCTCCTCAGGTTCCTTTAGGGGGATCTTATTGGACGAGTTTGAGTGAGAGAGAACTGAATATACCTATGGTCCGGGAAGGAATGAGTGTTTAGCACCCTCCAATCGGAGATTCGGTTTATCAGTGAGGAAGAAGCCAGAGTAAGGTCAAGCACCTCTTCTCTGGCTGCGGTAATAAAAGTGGGACCCATATAAACAAGTCCTCGATTAAAATATAATTAAAAAGTGACTCACCTCGTGCATTGATGTTACATATAAACAAGTCCTCGTTTAAAATATAATCAAAAAGTGACTCACCTGTTACATATAAACAAGTCCTCGTTTAAAATATAATCAAAAAGTGACTCACCTCGTGCATTGATGTTAGAACTTCCCCTGCAGGTGTGATGGGAGTTCGCGTCAGTGCCTATGATAACGCCGATTTTCCTGCGTTTTGCTTCAGCCAGGGTTTCCCTTAGCAGTGCCTGAGGTGGTTCCACCTCGTCATCATGTGCCATATATACGGACATCAGCCATAGCTTTCCAGCCGGGCCCTCCGGGCTCACCGTGACAATGTCTTCATTGCTGAAATTAGGCAAAATAAATGCGTTAAGTTCCCTCCTGATGAGTATACAGGATCTTGATTTACCTGTCCTGCTATACGCCACCAGTTTGTACCTTTTCGTCCTGAGCCCAGAAATGCCGTTGCTGCACAACCACGGCTTCTGGATCAGGACTATATCACCTCCACCTTGCTCAAGGTGGATAAGTAAGTTGGCGGACGCCGCCTTAGAGTGCTGAAGATTTATCTGAAGAATATTCATCCTCCAGGATCCTCTCCATCCCCTCAAGGACGGCGTCCTCGCTCTCCGAGGCCAGAAGCCTCTCCTCCTCCGCCCTGTCGAAGAACGACCCGATGCTTATGACGGACCCCGGTAAAGAGCTTGCGTCATCAACATTGTCTCCCTCCGACGTGACGGATTCTACTTCCATGTCCACAGGAGCTTCCTCTACTGTGGGCCTTGCTTCTCCCAGCACTTCCGGATGTGCGGGGGCATCTCCTCTGGCATCGGTTTGGTAGACCTTAAGGACTACCTTCTCGAAGCCATAGTTGATGACTCCCTTTGCTTCAGCGAGAGGACTGAGAGACTCTGCATTCAGCAGAATCAGCGCTTGCTGGTAGAATCCCTCAGTCTTCTCCACCTTAACCACCCTCCAGTTGTGCGTGGGAAGTTTGGGGTTACAGTAGCGGAGGATTTCCTCCATCTCCTTCGAAGCAGAGGGTTAGAAGGGGAGCCAGACACGTGCTCGCGGACGCACAGGTAGATCCCTTCTGTCCACTACCTTCCGCTTGGCTCCCTCCCATACCTCTCCCACCAAGGCTACTGCCGCCCTATACATTGAGGCTGACCGTTCGTCAGCGCAGACGATTCTCTTGTAGGAACCGTAGTGCCATCCGGCACTTTCACAGCTTGGAGGTGGTCCACGGTTCTCCCTCACCACCTTCACGAATACGGCAGAGATGGCAGACGCTACTCTCTTCCACTCCTCCCTAGAGATAGCGCCGTCTTCTCTACCGCTGTCCATCACCCCGAGAATGATGGAGCCCGCCTGCTTAGCGAGGGTTTTAACGGGACGGGGGCAGTCACGTCATTAGCTCATCAGCTATTTCTGCTGAGTTTTACCTCAACATACTCAGGTGACAGAATACCGCGACTACCAGCACAGGGGTCAGAAAAAGTCGAAAAAGTAGTGTGAAAAGAATTTGTCCAAATCCAAAAAAGCGAGGGGGTTCGTCATCGTTCAGGAGGCCGTTGAGGCCGCAGATCATTTAGCGCTACCCAGGGCGCACCACGCGGAGGCGATCTGCCCTACACTCAACTCTAACACACACTTATTTTCCTTATGAATAGCGACCCTTCAAAATTTTTAGTAATTAAACGAACATTTCTAAAAACCGACAACAAAACAACTAGTCACATAAACGTTCCTTTTAATTCATCAAAGATACTTCAAAAAGGCGGCCTGTGCAGCAATCTATTAGAAAAAAATTTTAAAACAGGCGAATTACTCCATCCAAAACAGTGAAGATATACCCGATATTGTAAAGCTTCATTTTGAAACAATTCATTCTTCAAAAGAGTGCAAACCTGAAAATCTCGTTCACTTGCAGGTGCAAGAATTCTTGAATAAGTTTTTAGAAACAAAAACTTTATTCAAAAGCTTTCGAGCAACCAAAACCAGTTTTGATGCCACCAAATAATTTAACCGAAAAACAAACAGGTAACTTTTACATTCGTTTCGATGATCTCTCAGATATATTTTCCAATCCTGAAAGTAAACTGTCCTCAGGCTTAGACCAAATACCTAACATCATTCTAAAAAGCGAATCCCAAGAACTAATTTCATAACATTGCACACTATTCAACAAGATGTTGAATAATGCCTATTTTCCTCCTATTTGGAAAACAGCTAAACTGATCGTGATATCAGAAAAAGAGAAGGACAAAAACTGTTTGAAAAATCTTCGACCAATTAGCTTGTTACCAAACATTAGTAAAGTTTTTGGGGCCGTAATTAACATAAATATAAACAGGGTCACTAAAACCAACAATTTCTATTTAAAACATTCAACTATAAATGCAATCAACCTTGCTTGCTTGCTTCTCAGATATTGAAAAAGCTTTTGACAAAGTGTGGATCGAAGGCCTGATATCTAAACTTATTGGCTATAAATTCCCGGTTCACCTCACCATCCTCATTTATAACATGCAGTAAAAAAAAATTCAGTACATATTAATAATATAAAAAGTGGTCGCGAATTTAATAGAACAAATGGTTTGCAACAAGGGACAGTAAATGCCCCAGTTCTTTTCAATCTCTTTATACTTCACTTACTGATGGGCATAATGCACGAAAAAATAACCTCTTGGACTGAGAGCAACAGTATTTTAAACGAGTATCTGGCTTCTCTTCTACTACACAGTCGACAACATATTCAATTTAGCCGCTATTGTCTATTTAAAATTAGAAGAAAAGAAGAAAGTTTACGCGTATTTTGTCGACTTTAAAGCGGCTTTTGATAGAGTATCAAGAAACGCCTTGATAAATGTATAAGCTGCACCATATTGGTCTTGCAACGAAACTAGTGAAGTTCATAGAGAATATATACAGCGATACAAAGCCAGTTGTATGGAATGGCTCAAAAATTTCAGATACATTCAAAACAAACTCAAGTGTCAAACAGGGATGCTTATTGCCGCCAATACTATTTGCTCTTTACATAAACGACTTACATGAAAGCTTAGAAGGAGGATTAAACATAGAAGGGAAAATATTAGACATCTAATGTTTGCGGATGATATCATATTGTTAGCGGATCACCCAGGCAAGCTACAAGTGATGATTAATAACCTTGAAGGTTACTGCAACCTGTGGAATCTTGAAGTAAACCGCTCAAAGCCTCAAATAATGGTGTTCAGAAAAGGTGGGAAACTTAGTAAATAGGAGAAATGGTATTATAGTAAGGAGAAAATACTGACTGTGTCTCGATATACTTACTTAGTAGTGGAAATAACACCTCAAATGAATTTTAAAAAACATGTTGAAAACAGAACAGCTGCAGCAAAGAATTGTATTAATGCTTCGTGGACTTGTCTTTTAAAAAAGAAAGAAATTTCTATTGAAGCTAAATGCAAACTTTTTCTTGCAGTTTGTCGTTCAATACAATCATACGCAGCACAAGTGTGGGGTTTTGGGTGGTTTGAAGAAGTTGATATATTGCAAAAGTATTTTGTAAAGCGAATTCTGAAGCTACCATCGCATATGCCTGCATACATACTTTTTTTGGAAACCGGCATGCAAGAAAATCATTTGTTCACTTTAGAACTGTTCCTTAAGTATATGCACAGAATTTTGTTTATATACTCAGAAAATCGGCTGCCAAATTATCTATGCAAAATTGTTATTAAGAAGGAAGTCTTCTGGATTAGAGATCTAAAGAACTTGTTTAGTAAAAACTATGTAATTTGGCGAACAGATAACATACAATCAGAAAGCTGGATAGAAGATGCAAAATTGCTTTTACAAACCACAACCAGGTTAGGATGAATATGTACATACAAAAAGCCTTAAGTACTAGTAGGATATATAAGGAATTAGATTGGTCAAATGTCTGGTTTATTTAAAAAAAATATAATACAGAAACAAGCATGTGGATAATGAGGGCTAGAAGCGACATGGTAATTTTAAATAACAACAGATTTGACACAGGAAATAAAACTTGCTCAATGTGTAATTTAGGCGAGCTAGAAAACTAGTACTCTTTCAGGCGCGCTCCCCAATATTAAGAGAATACAGAAAAGCCTTTGTCGGAAAATTTACCTTAAATGATTCACAACCGATTGAGATTCCCAATGGGGAAAATGATCATTGCGATAAACCTTTGCGTTTCATTAAATATGCCTCTAGATACAGAGATTACTTAATAAAAGAGTTTGACTGGTTTTAAAAACTGTAAACCGAATAATGGTTTCGTACGAAAAATAAATCGACAGACGGCTCATGCCATTGTCGTTAAATTATTGTAAATATTTATTTTCTTCTTAATATTAGGTACAATAAGTGAATTTTAAATTTTGTATATTTTACTTTTATTTGCAATAAATACTACTACTACTACTGCATAAAAAAGACTATGATATTGTCTTTGCCGATGATGATATTGTCATTTACCATCCAGACAGGACAAAGGGGATATTAACAGAAGTCTGCAACTGAAATACAATATTGTAGAAGATTTTGCAGCAAACTGGCATCTTAAAATAAATATTTACAACGAAATGCGAAAGCATTTTGTCTCGTCCACCCATAAAAAAATGCTACTCAAATATCAGTAAAAACTGGAAAAATCTAAATAATATATAATATCCAACGAAACCAGAATCCCTATTCAAACCATTGAGAGAGTCATATATCTCGGTATTCACCTTGATACATTTTTATACTATAACGATCACATTAACCTCCAAGTCGGGAAGACTGCAAGAGCTTTCCACATCCATAAAAAAATGTTTTCATCAAAACTACTGCACAAGAAAGTCAAAATATTAATGTATCAAACCCTGGTAAGACCGACACAAACATATGGTTGCTCAATTTGGTACAATATTTCACCCTCATATATTGAACGGCTAAGGAAGCTTGAGAGAAGAATACTACGATCATGTACTTCCTTATACAGATCACAAAATAGTAACTATTCTCGAATTCAAAGCTTTATAACACGGCGAAAGGGCCCAGAATTGATTGTCATGTTATAAATTTAATAAAAACACATACCCGGCGTGGCCTATACAATTCCAATAACATATTAATAAGAGCGTTTTACTACGAAAGCGACGATTTTTTCTCACTAGCTATTTGTAATGGATTTGCACCTCCTGAATCTTTCTTATGTCTCGACAAAAAAGGCTTTATACTAAACGAAAACCACATGCCAATAATATATCACATATTCAGAAGAGCCAACAATAAAATAATCACATCAAAAACACATAATGCTAATCATCAAGGTTTTGATACATATATTTCAAGCTGCGACAAAATCGAATCCACCCGTACCATTAAAAACTGCTGGTGCTTATCAAATAACACGTAACGCTAACTCACACCACCTTTTTAGTCTGACTACCTTCTTTTACTACTTTTAAGCCTTTTATTATAAACAATAATCTATGCATCGTTTTTCCCCCTTTTTCTTGCATCAAAGATATAAAATATTTTAATAGCTTCTAAGTTAAAAAAAAAATTAATTTCAATATTAAGGAAAAGTTACTCGACATCAGATAATATGTATAGGTACTTGAGAGCTTGCCTAGAGACATTGTACGACACATCATTACTATACTAATACTATTGATTATTGTAGTATGTACTTAATATTATTAACCTGTTAAGTGATGCGTCAATTTCAAAAGTTCATTTTTAAGTTAATGTCGTATATGTGCGTCATGCCCAAAAAGGAAATTGCATCCTTCTTCTTCTTAATTGGCGCGATAACCGCTTACGCGATTTTGGCCGAGTTTAACAAAGCGCGCCGTCGTTTACTTCTCGTGCTTACCAGCGCCAATTGGACACACCAAGTGAAGCCAAGTCCTTCTCCACCTGATCTTTCCAACGCAGAGGAGGCCGCCCTCTTCCTCTGCTACCACCAGCTGATACCGCATCGAATAGTTTCAAAGCTGGAGCGTTTGTATCCATTCGGACGACATGACCCAGCCAACGAAGCCGCTGGATCTTTATTCGCTGCGCTATGTCTATGTCGTCGTAAAGCTCATACAGCTCTTCGTTTCCTCACCTGCGTTGCCAACGTGCAAAGGTCTAAAAATCTTACGCAGAATCTTTCTCTCGAACACTTCAAGCGTCGCTTCATCGGATGTTGTCATCGTCCAAGCTTCGGCGCCATACGTTAGGACGGGCATGATGAGAGTCTTGTAGAGTGTTAGTTTTGTTCGTTGAGAGAGGACTTTACTACTCAGTTGCCTACTTAGTCCAAAGTAGCAGTTGTTGGCAAGAGAGATTCTACGTTGGATTTCAAGGCTGAAATTGTTATCGGTGTTAATGCTGGTTCCTAAATACACGAAGTATTTTACAACCTCGAAATTAAAACTGTCAGCAGTGACGTGGGTGCCGACACGCGAATAGGCCGACTGTTAATTTTCGTTCTCGTTCACCACCAGACCCATTCGCTTTGCCTCCTTATCCAGTTTGGAGAAGGCAGAACTAGCAGCGCGGTTGTTAAGGCCGATGATATCAATATCATCGGGATACACCAGCAATTGTACGCTCTTATAAAATATAGTGCCTGAGCGATTAAGTTCTGCAGCTCGGACGATGCTCTCCAACATCAGGTTAAAAAAATCACACGACAGCGAGTCACCTTGTCTGAATCCTCCTTTGGCATCAAACGGCTCGGAGAGGTCCTTCCCAATTCTGACGGCGCTGCTGGTATTGAACAACGTCATCTTGCAAAGCTGTATTAGTTTTGTGGGGATACCAAATTCAGACATCGCGGCATACAGATAACTCCTCTTCGTACTGTCGAATGCAGCTTTGAAATCGACGAAAAGATGGTGAGTGTCGATTCTCCTTTCGTGGGTCTTTTCCAAGATTTGGCGTATTGTGAATATTTGATCGATGGTAGACCTTCCTGGTTTAAAGCCACACTGATAAGGTCCAATCAGTTGGTTGATGGTAGGCTTCAGCCTTTCACACAATACGCTCGCTAGAACCATATAGGTGATATTTAGAAGACTAATCCCGCGGTAATTGGCACAGATTGCAGGATCCCCCTTCTTATGGATTGGGCAGAGCACACTTAAATTCCAATCGGCAGGCATGCTTTCATCCAACCATATTTTGCATAGGAGCTGATGCATGCATCTTACTAGCTCCTTGCTGCCATGTTTGAATAGCTCAGCCGGCAGTCCGTCGGCACCTGCGGCTTTGTTGTTCTTTAGCCGCGTTATCGCTACTCTCACCTCGTCATGGTCGGTTAGCGGAACGTCAATTCCGTCGTCGTCGATTGGGGTATCGGGATCTTTACATTCTCTGTGACATGCGCAGCTGTCACTGTTTAACAGGTTCGAGAAGTGTTCCCTCCATAATTTAAGATTGCTCTGGATGTCAGTCACCAGTTCGCCGTCTTTGTTCTTACAGGAAAACGCCCCGGTTTTAAAACCTTCTGTAAGCCACCGAACTTTCTGATAGAATTTTCGGGCGTTGTTCCTGTTGGCCAGCATCTCAAGCTCTTCGCACTCACGTATTTCGGCCTCTCGTTTCTTCTTTCGGATAATACGTCTGTCTTCCTTTTTCAGCTCTCTGTAGCGATCCCACATGGCTCGCGTTGCGCCCGAACGCAGCGTGGCTCTATAGGCGGCATCCTTTCTTTCTGCGGCAGCATGACATTCCTCGTCGTACCAATTGTTTTTTCGGGCTCGCCGGAATCCGATTTCTTCTTCGGCGGCGGTACGTAGAGAACGAGAAATGTTGCTCCATTGTTCGTGGATGCCGGTTTGTTGGGCAGTGCTCTCTGAGGCCAGGAGTGTGAGTCGAGTGGGAAATCTTCTGGCTGTCTCTTGTGATTGCAGCTTTTCGATGTCGAACATTCTTTGCGTAGGTAGATGCACGTTTTTTGCTGCACAGAGGCGTGTGCGCAGTTTGGCTGCAACAAGATAATGATCCGAGTCAATAGAAGCGTGCTTGGCGACGAAGTCTCTCTCCCACAACAAATCCGACACCGAATTTGCGCTACTTTACATGACAGCTGTAGTAGACGTCGCAAGGTCCTATGGTTTTCTTGCCTTGCCCGTCCTTCGCATCTCTTGGATGGCAGTGATGTCAGCCTTTACTCTCACGAGGACATCAACCAGCCGGGCAGAGGCACCTTCCCATTAAGGGACCGGACATTCCAGGTGCATGTCCTCAAATCGTATTCCTTATATCGTTTGCAGGGGTCGTCATCAGTGTTGGAAGTTCTCATCCGAGGCTTTGTTGTTGTTTTCATTGGGGGGCTTTTTAAGTGGCGGGTCCCAAACCCAGCGCACAACCAGCTATGCGGGAATGCTTCGCCTTCTCACGTTAGCTCACACCCGAACGGGTGTTCGGAAGATACGCAGAGGATACGTGTTCAACTCCCGGACGTTGTGAGCTGCTTGAACCATATGCAGAAGAATCGTCCTGGCCACTCCCAAGTGAATGGTGATCAGTAACTTTCCCCACTTGCGTGGACTTCTACACATGGAACCATCCTCCAATTGCATCCAAAAAACGAAAATTTCCCTGTTATTTTGACATTATAAAGTAAGCATGAACACTGAATTTCCTGATAATCCTTATCATAATCGTTCCGCCAAAGCGCACGGTAAGTCCAATATTTGGCTGAAAACCGGTTTGTCGGTATGTCGTAAATACGCGTCCTCGCTTGAAATTAATTCAGCACAGTAAATCGGGCTGTCTAAGAAAAACTAGTCGCTTAACAGGTTAATTGGGAATAAATACACAAATAAAAAAAAACTGACTCATTTAGTACTTATACTCTCGTGAAAAGACTGCAGAACTATCATGGGTATGCTGGCAGGTCATAATCTGTTGGCTGTACATGCGTACAAGATCGGGATTGCTAGCAACGACAGATGCAGGAAGTGCAGAGACGACATAGAGGAATCTTTAAAGCATTTTCTTTGTTTTTGTCCGGTATCATCAAAAACGCGCTCGAAATGCCTCGGAGTCGCACAGTTTAAGGGTCTGGAGGATATCCCAAAATAGATCTTCCTGTGCTGCTTAGGTTTGCTAAAAGCGTTGACATCCCTTAGGATGTCTACTTTAAATCTTAATAAAGGTCAGTCTCCATCTGGTATCACTACAGCCAGCCAAACCTTACCTCATTTATGTGACATAAAATAAGATAACTTTATACTTACCTTACATGTACACACATTGCAGGTCATTCAAAAGATGCGTCTAGACGCTGTTTTAAAATAAAAAATGTAAATTTTTAGATTCTTTCAGATTTCACTAATTCTTTTCTAAATTTTGTTCTTAACAATTATATGTGAAAAATTACATAATTTAGAAGGCCACCATGAGCACTTTTACAGGTAAAATCCGTAAACAGTCGATTCATAAATTCTTAGTTTCTGAGAACGTTGAAATAGCGATGTTGAAGGTTTTTCAGGAACACTTTGCACTACATCAGCTATATTCTCAACACAACGTCCAGCCTTTGGTCTGTCAGCCCCTTTTCTATCGAACGATTATTTTCCTCAAAAAACTCACGAATTTTGCGGATTGTTGTTTTTAATGATCGACCATATTCTTAACAAGTTCAATACAACAATAACTATTTCATTCTGCTTTTTTTGCTGTTCATCGAGGTCAAAAAGCTGTCAGAGCAGCTCTTTGCACTACATTAGCATTATTCTCAACAGAATGTCCAGCTTTTGGTCTGCCAGCCCCTTTTCCATCTTCGACTGAACAAGTTTCCTTCGGACGATTTTTTTCACCAAAAAACTCACCAATTTTGCGGAATTGGTGGAAAAAATGAACTGGGATCATAAAACGGTTCTCAATTACCTTCATTCAAAGGGATTTACCGAAAAATTGGGAGTTGGGGGGTCTCACGAGCTCAACGAAAAAATGTAAGAAAATCGCCTTCAAATTGATTCTCAGCATTTCGCCCGTCATCGAGCAACACACGGTCATAAATTGCGCTTTTTGTACCGAATCGTCACGGAAGATGAGAAATGGTGCCTATACACCAATATGAAGCAATGAAAGGAGCGGGTGGCTAGAGGAGATACGGCAAAACCGAGATTCAAAGGATCTTCATCCAAAAAGGTCACGATATGTGTTTGGTGGGGCTTTGAGGGCATGGTGCACTGGGAAATACTCGAAAAGAATGCCACGGTCAACACCGAGTTATACTGCGGTAATGAGGCTATTTGACTGAGAAGACCTGTTCGACATGGTCAAACCATACTCCTTCACGACAACGCCAGGCCCCATGTTGCACAAGTCGTCAAAGCCGCACAATTATAGTTTTTTGTTTAAATAAAGGTCTTTGGTAAACACGCTACGAACTTATTCCCCAACTCAATATAATCAAGGCGAATCAAGTACTAAAGGTGGCGTTTTCCCAAACACAGCGAATTAAAAAGACGCAACCAACCATTTTATCATGCATGAGGTATACCCCTACCCGCTAACGTCGACGTGCCTAACGTCTTCTTCCCTCCCCGCGCAGATTGGGGAACTGTCATAACCGACTAAAATTGGGTTAGTGGTCTCCCCATGATTCCTTTCTATGTCGAAAGGTATTAACACATGCGTCTTTTACCTAAAATGGTGTTTTGCTACCATTACCACCTCGATACTCATACATTAGGTTCCACATAGGTCGGCGGCCTTAAACTGATCCTTGGGGCCCCTGCTGTTACGTTGTACTCCTCAATATCTTTGTCGGTTAGAAACCTCAGCTTACGGTCTTAAAAGTAGCTCCCAAGTACTCTGATATTATAAATAGGCGCCCTACTTTTATGGCAGTTCTAACGTCAAGAGTTACCGCAACGCAATATTTTTTTCCCTCGCCCCACCTTCCCTTGCCCTCAATGGCAAACCCCTGAGGCCGAGCTGGTATGTGGATGAAATACTTCCCTCTTCTGCGAAAGAGGACAGCCTTTCAGTAAATGGTGAATAAATTCAGAAGGTGTCGCCCACATCAGATCGTTAACTGGTTCTCGGAATTTGAATGAATCAGCTGATTTGTTGACGTACCAGGGACTATGGCAGCAGTTTGTTACCGACACAACTGATATTGTGTTGCTGATATGCGAGTAAAATTAACAGAGCCTTCGCTCACATTGCTTCGTGGTCTCCCTTATAAGAGCATTGTAAAATTTAATAAAACTTTTCTGAATATATTTTGCATACGTGTGTGTATAAAAACATGCTTAATTCAAAATCAGTATTACATCTAGAGTACAAAGTGCTACTATATAAAACCATGCTAAAACCAATATGTTGGGAACTGCTACGCCTTCAAATATCGGAAAACTTCAGAGAGTGCAATCTAAAGTTTTGCGAATAATTACTGGAGCTCCATGGTACGGGAGCTCGTGTAGCCGATGAAATTGTACGGTTGAGCAAAGAATACTTACAAAAGCTAGAAGATCATCCCAATAAATTAGCCCGAAATCTACTTCTAAATGAAGGACACACATGATTGAGGAAAAAAGACATCTTCAAGTCTGCGTCTGGGTCCGTCCACGAAGGCAACGGAACTGCAGCCATTCCGGTTTGAAGTACGGCCTCATCGTCACAGACGACATAGAGGAATCTTTAAAGCATTTTCTTTGTTTTTGTCCGGTATCATCAAAAACGCGCTCGAAATGCCTCGGAGTCGCACAGTTTAAGGGTCTGGAGGATATCCCAAAATAGATCTTCCTGTGCTGCTTAGGTTTGCTAAAAGCGTTGACATCCCTTAGGATGTCTACTTTAAATCTTAATAAAGGTCAGTCTCCATCTGGTATCACTACAGCCAGCCAAACCTTACCTCATTTATGTGACATAAAATAAGATAACTTTATACTTACCTTACATGTACACACATTGCAGGTCATTCAAAAGATGCGTCTAGACGCTGTTTTAAAGTAAAAAATGTATATTAAATTTTTAGATTCTTTTAGATTTCACTAATTCTTTTCTAAATTTTGTTCTTAACAATTATATGTGAAAAATGACATAATTTAGAAGGCCACCATGAGCACTTTTACAGGTAAAATCCGTAAACAGTCGATTCATAAATTCTTAATTTCTGAGAACGTTGAAATAGCGATGTTGAAGGTTTTTCAGGAACACTTTGCACTACATCAGCTATATTCTCAGCACAACGTCCAGCCTTTGGTCTGTCAGCCCCTTTTCTATCGAACGATTATTTTCCCCAAAAAACTCACGAATTTTGCGGAATGTTGTTTTTAATGATCGACCATATTCTTAACAAGTTCAATACAACAACAACTATTTCATTCTGCTTTTTTGCTGTTCATCGAGGTCAAAAAGGTCACGATATGTGTTTGGTGGGGCTTTGAGGGCATGGTGCACTGGGAAATACTCGAAAAGAATGCCACGGTCAACACCGAGTTATACTGCGGTAATGAGGCTATTTGACTGAGAAGACCTGTTCGACATGGTCAAACCATACTCCTTCACGACAACGCCAGGCCCCATGTTGCACAAGTCGTCAAAGCCGCACAATTATAGTTTTTTGTTTAAATAAAGGTCTTTGGTAAACACGCTACGAACTTATTCCCCAACTCAATATAATCAAGGCGAATCAAGTACTAAAGGTGGCGTTTTCCCAAACACAGCGAATTAAAAAGACGCAACCAACCATTTTATCATGCATGAGGTATACCCCTACCCGCTAACGTCGACGTGCCTAACGTCTTCTTCCCTCCCCGCGCAGATTGGGGAACTGTCATAACCGACTAAAATTGGGTTAGTGGTCTCCCCATGATTCCTTTCTATGTCGAAAGGTATTAACACATGCGTCTTTTACCTAAAATGGTGTTTTGCTACCATTACCACCTCGATACTCATACATTAGGTTCCACATAGGTCGGCGGCCTTAAACTGATCCTTGGGGCCCCTGCTGTTACGTTGTACTCCTCAATATCTTTGTCGGTTAGAAACCTCAGCTTACGGTCTTAAAAGTAGCTCCCAAGTACTCTGATATTATAAATAGGCGCCCTACTTTTATGGCAGTTCTAACGTCAAGAGTTACCGCAACGCAATATTTTTTTCCCTCGCCCCACCTTCCCTTGCCCTCAATGGCAAACCCCTGAGGCCGAGCTGGTATGTGGATGAAATACTTCCCTCTTCTGCGAAAGAGGACAGCCTTTCAGTAAATGGTGAATAAATTCAGAAGGTGTCGCCCACATCAGATCGTTAACTGGTTCTCGGAATTTGAATGAATCAGCTGATTTGTTGAAGTACCAGGGACTATGGCAGCAGTTTGTTACCGACACAACTGATATTGTGTTGCTGATATGCGAGTAAAATTAACAGAGCCTTCGCTCACATTGCTTCGTGGTCTCCCTTATAAGAGCATTGTAAAATTTAATAAAACTTTTCTGAATATATTTTGCATACGTGTGTGTATAAAAACATGCTTAATTCAAAATCAGTATTACATCTAGAGTACAAAGTGCTACTATATAAAACCATGCTAAAACCAATATGTTGGGAACTGCTACGCCTTCAAATATCGGAAAACTTCAGAGAGTGCAATCTAAAGTTTTGCGAATAATTACTGGAGCTCCATGGTACGGGAGCTCGTGTAGCCGATGAAATTGTACGGTTGAGCAAAGAATACTTACAAAAGCTAGAAGATCATCCCAATAAATTAGCCCGAAATCTACTTCTAAATGAAGGACACACATGATTGAGGAAAAAAGACATCTTCAAGTCTGCGTCTGGGTCCGTCCACGAAGGCAACGGAACTGCAGCCATTCCGGTTTGAAGTACGGCCTCATCGTCACAGACGACATAGAGGAATCTTTAAAGCATTTTCTTTGTTTTTGTCCGGTATCATCAAAAACGCGCTCGAAATGCCTCGGAGTCGCACAGTTTAAGGGTCTGGAGGATATCCCAAAATAGATCTTCCTGTGCTGCTTAGGTTTGCTAAAAGCGTTGACATCCCTTAGGATGTCTACTTTAAATCTTAATAAAGGTCAGTCTCCATCTGGTATCACTACAGCCAGCCAAACCTTACCTCATTTATGTGACATAAAATAAGATAACTTTATACTTACCTTACATGTACACACATTGCAGGTCATTCAAAAGATGCGTCTAGACGCTGTTTTAAAGTAAAAAATGTATATTAAATTTTTAGATTCTTTTAGATTTCACTAATTCTTTTCTAAATTTTGTTCTTAACAATTATATGTGAAAAATGACATAATTTAGAAGGCCACCATGAGCACTTTTACAGGTAAAATCCGTAAACAGTCGATTCATAAATTCTTAATTTCTGAGAACGTTGAAATAGCGATGTTGAAGGTTTTTCAGGAACACTTTGCACTACATCAGCTATATTCTCAGCACAACGTCCAGCCTTTGGTCTGTCAGCCCCTTTTCTATCGAACGATTATTTTCCCCAAAAAACTCACGAATTTTGCGGAATGTTGTTTTTAATGATCGACCATATTCTTAACAAGTTCAATACAACAACAACTATTTCATTCTGCTTTTTTGCTGTTCATCGAGGTCAAAAAGGTCACGATATGTGTTTGGTGGGGCTTTGAGGGCATGGTGCACTGGGAAATACTCGAAAAGAATGCCACGGTCAACACCGAGTTATACTGCGGTAATGAGGCTATTTGACTGAGAAGACCTGTTCGACATGGTCAAACCATACTCCTTCACGACAACGCCAGGCCCCATGTTGCACAAGTCGTCAAAGCCGCACAATTATAGTTTTTTGTTTAAATAAAGGTCTTTGGTAAACACGCTACGAACTTATTCCCCAACTCAATATAATCAAGGCGAATCAAGTACTAAAGGTGGCGTTTTCCCAAACACAGCGAATTAAAAAGACGCAACCAACCATTTTATCATGCATGAGGTATACCCCTACCCGCTAACGTCGACGTGCCTAACGTCTTCTTCCCTCCCCGCGCAGATTGGGGAACTGTCATAACCGACTAAAATTGGGTTAGTGGTCTCCCCATGATTCCTTTCTATGTCGAAAGGTATTAACACATGCGTCTTTTACCTAAAATGGTGTTTTGCTACCATTACCACCTCGATACTCATACATTAGGTTCCACATAGGTCGGCGGCCTTAAACTGATCCTTGGGGCCCCTGCTGTTACGTTGTACTCCTCAATATCTTTGTCGGTTAGAAACCTCAGCTTACGGTCTTAAAAGTAGCTCCCAAGTACTCTGATATTATAAATAGGCGCCCTACTTTTATGGCAGTTCTAACGTCAAGAGTTACCGCAACGCAATATTTTTTTCCCTCGCCCCACCTTCCCTTGCCCTCAATGGCAATCCCCTGTTGAGCGTGATTTCCTGAGGCCGAGCTGGTATGTGGATGAAATACTTCCCTCTTCTGCGAAAGAGGACAGCCTTTCAGTAAATGGTGAATAAATTCAGAAGGTGTCGCCCACATCAGATCGTTAACAGGTTCTCGGAATTTGAAAGAATCAGCTGATTTGTTGACGTACCAGGGACTATGGCAGCAGTTTGTTACCGACATAACTGATATTGTGTTGCTGATATGCGAGTAAAATTAACAGAGCCTTCGCTCACATTGCTTCGTGGTCTCCCTTATAAGAGCATTGTAAAATTTAATAAAACTTTTCTGAATATATTTTGCATACGTGTGTGTATAAAAACATGCTTAATTCAAAATCAGTATTACATCTAGAGTACAAAGTGCTACTATATAAAACCATGCTAAAGCCAATATGTTGGGAACTGCTACGCCTTCAAATATCGGAAAACTTCAGAGAGTGCAATCTAAAGTTTTGCGAATAATTACTGGATCTCCATGGTACGGGAGCTCGTGTAGCCGATGAAATTGTACGGTTGAGCAAAGTCTACTTACAAAAGCTAGAAGATCATCCCAGTAAATTAGCCCGAAATCTACTTCTAAATGAAGGACACACATGATTGAGGAAAAAAGACATCTTCAAGTCTGCGTCTGGGTCCGTCCACGAAGGCAACGGAACTGCAGCCATTCCGGTTTGAAGTACGGCCTCATCGTCATGAGAGATACACGCCGTTTCATGGGAGGCTGGACACTAGGCCATTCCGGCTCCCTCCATCCAATTCCAACACATAAAAAAAATTGCACAATCAGCACGAAGGATAACGGGAGCTTTAAGGGAAACTGGAAACTAGGTCTTTCCGACTCCCAGCAACGAAGAATTGGAGGCTGGAAACCCGTTCTTTCTGGCTCCCTTCATTCATTCCCTTCCATCACATTGACATCTGATTTAATCATATATGTGCATATATGTTTCATTGAATAAATAATTCCTTTCTTAGCACTGGCGAGGAAACATAATAGTCTAGCACATAAGATTTGTAAACTTATTGTTAGTTTCTTATACAAGTAAGAGTAAAAAAATAAAGAAAATGCAAACAAACAAATAAAACAACGAAAACTCAAATTGATTGGACAGTCTTTATTATTTTTGTGTAGAAACATTCAAAACATTTATTGTTTAAAGACAAATGTTAGCGCAATTACGCCGTAATTTGGCCACGGGAAACATTAATTTTGAACACTTCTAAACACTTCGCACAGAGCGTCGATTTTTAAATTTTGCGACCTGTAAACGATTTCAATGAATACTGAAAAAAATTCTGTGTTTAATTTGACAGTAGTCATGCGTAAGTTCAAAAAAAGCTTTTGGAAAAAGTACCTCTAATCTGATCACCCTCCATATGTAATTATTTTATGATTTAAAAGCGTAGCAGGTCACTGAATTGAATAGAATTATGCAAAAGTATGTAGAAAATCGCCAAACACGCAGAACACTTGTCTTATTTATGCTTCTGACAAACAAACTAAACATGTCTTGGAGACGAGTGTACCAACATAAAAACAAAAATAGTAATCGAAAGTCGAGTGTACGTAGCCCGAGAAATTTGAAAATTCACCTTATTTTTTTAACAAACCTGGTACATACTTGTGTGTACATATAGGCTGAGATAATATGAGTTGTCATGTGTAAGTAAGTGTTCAATAGTGCAAGTAATCTACAAACAAAGGAGACAGACAAACATACACACACGCATACGTATACATATAGGTGCAAAAACATTGTCAAGTGTAGACGTGTTGTCGGACAGCTCGTCAAAAGTGCCAAATATAGTGAAATTAAAAAAACGAATTTTAACCGAAAGTGGAAACAACGCTCATAACCACTGTAGCAGTCGATCGCGCACTGGAAGTGGGCGATTCTGCTCCTGCAGGTGAGTCTTTTTCGCTTCTTGGGCTGGAAACTTTGTTTTGTTTTTGAGCGAGATAAGCAGAGAACGTTAAATATAGAGAATTCTCACGAGCTACGAATAGTGTGAATTGTCAAAAATGAAGTGAAACCGCGAACACTATTTCACCTCGGTTAACTCGACAGCGGGGAAGTTCTTAACAGGGCTGATTACAGTGAATTATGTACAAGTACATTGGCTCTGCTCAGTTTTTGGTTTCTGTATGAAATCAAATTGACAAATGCCGACGGCATTTTGCAAGGCATTTGCTTGTGCATTTTTATGTTCCCTTGGTAAACGAAAATTTATTCAATTTGTATTTTCAAACAAAGGTGATGAAGAAAAATGATTGAAATTATTATATGCGCCAACATTTCAAATCAAAGTAACTTTATATTTTGATTTAATTTACCTCTCACATTTTGGTATGTGCGTTTTAGTAAATTTAAAACTGAACAAATTTGATGAAAATTTTTACTAATATTTTGAGTCGAAATTAATTCATAGCATACAAGTGTTTTGGTATATCGACATATGTACATATTTACATTTGAATATGCATTTTTTGTTCCTTTGGCAAACCAAATCTTTTTCAATTTACATTTTATTACAGGGAATAATAATATACATACATTTGTATGTATGCATTTTCTAGATAGTATAAAACTTTAAAATAAATAAAGGAAACAAAGAAACGTATTTGCATATATGGGACAACTAAATTCAATTGCATCTTTATTAAATATATATGTGTTGCACGCATATGTGTGCACTGAAGCAACATGACCTACCTCACGAGCATCGCCTTATATTTCATGTAAATAACCTAATGATCCAATTCCTGCCTCACAAAAGCTAAAACAAATTTCTTTTGAATACTCATGTACATATTTGTATGTGCGTATGTACACTTGGTGCCCATTCCCTTCAAACAAATCAAAAAATTCTGTATACAAAACGCTTCATTACCAGGCACACAGAAAGATGGCATATGCAAATATAAATATTGAATTCAAGCAAAACAATGCTTATTAATATACACATATGCATGTACATACAAGCGCACACACAGGGCATTCGCTTTATTCCTCAAAATGCGTATGTCGTTCAAAGCTAAAATTCTATGCCTAGCGACTACAAGAACAAAATGCAGTCATAGACGCAGGCGTAGCGGCCATCATTCTAGTTGCCATAGCGCTGAACAGTCGCGGCGGCGCCGAACAGTTTCAACTATTGTAGTGTGCAACAAAAACTCATCTTCAAAAAATTCATTGATAAATTCGAGCTCATAGTTCTAAGAGCAAGAATTTTCATTCATAAAACGAGCCGCCCATATGCCAATTTTCTCGACAATACGAAAATAGTCAATATTGGAATATTTCGCGTAGAATTATTTGCCAATATTTGATAAATCTTCAATTTTTGTCAAGTCGAGTGCCCGCGGCATCGTACATATGTATGCAAAAATATATGTATGTAAATATGTGTATATGCACAATGCTGTGCCAATGAATGTGCGCTGCGCCATGAGTGCGCGCTGGATTTCTTGCGAAGTTTTACCGTTTTATCTTGAGCTGTGGCTGGTGAGCACACATACACACAGCATATACATATGCGCAAATGTATATAAATTCACAAATGTATATAAATTCACAAATTTACATTTGCATATGCCATCTTCCTGTGCGCCTGGTAATGAAGCGTTTGCTATAGAGGATTTTGATTCAGTTGAAGGTAATTCAACAAAGTTTTACAGACACCAGACAGACAGACATAACATATGTACATAATTTGGATGATTTGGAGAAATTCAAATATATAGGTCATATTAAAAAGCTACCTAACATTCTTTGCTTCTAATCACCAACAAATTCTTATCGACTGCTGCTAAATTTACATAATTCAGCCCCTCACTGTTAATTTTTGTTGAAAAATCTGTCTATGGTGAATTGTCTTCGCGAGACGAGTACCCCTCGAAAATGAACACTTTCCAGTCATTAAGACTTCTCTATTCATTAACGTTCTCTGAGATAAGCAAAAGCGAATAAGTGGAAAAAAAAAAAGAGAGAGAAGTAGCAAAACTAAAAATTTAAACAGCTACGTTGATAGCGGGTGAGTTCAGCTAAGTGGTTTGTACTTGTACAGTGAATAAGTGAAAATAGAGAACATTGAGAGAATAGCAGAAAAAACAAACATTTAAACAGCTACGTTGAGTACGGTTCAGTGCGGTGAGCTTCACACCAAAAGGTGTAAGTGCAATGGAGAATGTGAATCCGTTTATGCGTTGCTCCAAAACAGCGAGATCACCCGAGCGCACAACCTCACCACATGTTGTCAAATCTGTTACTGGTAGCTTAGAAGGAGGTGATAAGCAGACGATGTATAGCGGTTCCCCTGTGAAGCAAAGGGAAACATTAAGTGAGTCGCTCTTTCTCTCTGCATTTGCCTCTCCGGCTAATGGCGACGCTCTTACCATGCTGGGAGCAAAGATAGAAGAGCTAGCAAAAATGATGGTACTGCAGAGACATGTAAATCAACAGATGAGAGGTGTTGTCTCAACAATCTCTGCATTACACAAAAAAGTAAAGCAAGAGCGGAATAAATTAACCACGCATAATAAAGCCAAATCAGGTGTCGAGAAGGCCACTCAAACACCTTTTGCAGAAAATGCTAAAGCCAATGGGAAGAGGACAAGGGCTCAATATAGAGGGAATTCCTCTCCTGAAAATTTCCCGCAGCCAATAGGAAAGCGTACGAGAAGCATTTCACTTAGTGTGCAGGCTTCACATTTGGAGGGCACATGCAAGCAAGGAACCAATGATAGGCTGCCAAGAGGAAATAAACCCACACCCAATGAGAATGAAGGGTGGGTGGAAGTACGTCGAGCTAAGCGTCGCACAACACCTACGCAGACTTTGGCAGCGGCGGAAAGCAGAAGCGGCGGAAAGCAGAAGCGGCGGTACCTTCTCGGAGATAGTGCGTCAAGGGGGCGAAAAGCAGCGAAGTAGGGCCAGACCAGACGCTTTTATTATTTCTAATAAAGGCGAGGGGTCTTATGCGGACATTCTCCGTGTAATTAAATCGGAGCCAAGCCTCTCACAACTCGGCGATATGGTGACAAAAATTAGGAAAACGCAAAAAGGTGAAATGTTATTCCAACTAAAAACGCGGGGCGAGGCAGACAATGCGCAATACCAGGGCTTGGTAGAAAAAGTTCTTGGCGATAAAGCCGAAGTTAGAGTTCTGACTCATGAATTAACAATAGAGTGCAGGGATCTTGATGAAGTGTCTACAAGGGAAGATGTAGTACAAGCCATAGTAGATCAATTCAATTTACCAAACATCAACGTAGCGGCAGTGAAAAGTTTACGTAAATCATACGGGAATACGCAAATAGCGACACTAAATCTTCCGGTAAGCGCTGCAAATTTGCTCCTTTCTAGAGGGAAATTGAAAGTTGGATGGGTGGTCTGCCGCCTGCGGAGGATTATTCATCCAACGCGAAGTTTCCGTTGTCTAGATTTTGGCCATATATCGAAAAACTGTACGAACTGCGATAGATCCAAGATGTGTAGGAGATGCGGAAATGAAGGACATGTAGCAAAAGACTGCACAAATGCACCAAAATGTCTTCTATGTCAACTAGCCAAGGAAGAGCTATTCGACCACATATCTGGTAGTAGCAGGTGTCCAGCCTACAAAAGAGCGTTAGCCAAAGCATCAACATGAGGAGTATGCAATTAAATTTAAATCACTGTGAGGCGGCTCAAGATTTATTGAAGCAGACGGTGATAGAGATGAAGGTTGACGTAGCAATAATCTCAGAGCCCTACAAGATTCCTTCGCGCAACGATTGGGTAGCAGATAGAACACGAAAAGCAGCAATATGGACTTGTGGTACCCACCCGTTTCAGAAAGCGGATCCAGTAGATGCGAGAAAGGGCTTCGTTTGGGTCCTTGTCAAAGGTTGCCATATTTGCAGCTGCTATGCACCCCCTAGCTGGACGATTCAGGAGTTCCGGGAGTTCCTAGATCATATTGTAGAGACTGCGAGAGGTCGACACCCGGTCGTCATAGCCGGCGACTTTAATGCATGGACAGTGGAATGGGGCAGTAGGAGAACGAACGCCAGAGGCGCGGCTTTATTGGAGGCGTTCGCTCCGCTAGATTTGGTCATAGCCAACGATGGAAGAACAGCCACCTTTCAAAGAGATAGTAAGGAGTCCATAATAGATATCACTTTTACTAGTGGCTCCTTGGCTAGATGCGTCAAATGGAAGGTCAGCGAGCATTATACCCACAGCGATCATCAAGCCCTATTTATAGACATCCCGGAAGGAAAAGAAGACAACAATTATATCTCTGCTAGTAATTCTCTGCACCAAGCATGGAGACTGACAACACTGGACAAACCTCTATTCAACTTTGTATTAAACGAGGTCATAGAGCGCGTACAAGAAGAGAAATCAGCAGCAAGGGCAGCAAATAGGCTTGTGCAAGACATTATAGTAGCCTGCGAAGCATCGATGGCCCGGAAAGTAAAAGGCTGTCATCGGAAGCAAGTATACTGG
This sequence comes from Anastrepha obliqua, assembly GCF_027943255.1. Lineage (NCBI taxonomy): Eukaryota > Metazoa > Arthropoda > Insecta > Diptera > Tephritidae > Anastrepha > Anastrepha obliqua. Next base: position 38,398,940 of record NC_072897.1, on the reverse strand, counting down.
TGGAATGACACAATCAAAGAACTAAGGGCGAAATGCTTCAGAGAGAGAAGGATCTGCCAAAGACTACGGAATACTGCGGAGCATCAAATTAGGCTGGCAAATTTTAAAAATTTTCGAAAGCAGCTAAAAAATGAGATCCGGCGAAGTAAAGCAGCCTCATTTAATCAGCTATGCAACGAGGCAGACAAAAACATATGGGGTAATGCATACAGAGTAGTAATGTCTAAAATTGTTAAAGCGCCGCAAGTAAAATGCCCTAACTTGCTAAATAATATAGTTCGGACCCTGTTTCCTCACCGCAAAACAGATCCAATGTCATACATTTCAGCATCTATAAATGACATTGATGATATAACACCTGAAGAAGTGGTTCAAGCAGCAAAAATGATTGGAGATCGCAAAGCTCCCGGCCCGGATGGTATTCCGAACATAGCATTAAAAACAGCCATCCTGGAAAATCCCCAGACATTTGCTAGGGTGATGCAATTGTGTCTCGAGCAAGGCGTGTTCCCGAATTCCTGGAAGAGGCAAAGACTAGTGCTGCTCCCGAAGCCAGGGAAGCCACCAGGTATACCAGGATCCTACCGTCCCCTATGCCTCCTTGACACGATGGGCAAGCTTTTAGAGCGGCTTATTAACAACAGAATACAGCCGTACACTGAATGCGAGGCGGGACTATCCCCGTACCAGTATGGTTTCCGAAAGCGAAGGTCTACTACAGCGGCAATACAAAAGGTGGTCACGATTGCTACAGACGCGATCGCAGGCAAACGATGGAGAGGCGGTGATAAGCAATACTGCGCAGTAGTGACTTTAGATGTGAAAAACGCCTTCAACTCAGCAGACTGGGGGCACCTTCTGAAGGCACTTAAAAAGCTATCTGTTCCGGCATACATATATAATATTGTCAGAAACTATCTGAGCGATCGAGTTTTAGAATACGACACAGAAGGTGGAATAAAAAAGTATAAGATTACAGCAGGTGTGCCACAGGGCTCAGTGCTAGGCCCCACGCTTTGGAATATTATGTATGATGAAGTGTTCCGACTCCCATTTCCAACAGATGTACACATCGTTGGCTTTGCGGATGACATAGCTCTCGTAATTGTAGCTAAACTGGTGAGCGATATCGAAGTCAAAGCAAACACTGCAATTGCTACCGTAACAAACTGGCTGGATAGCGTAGGTTTATCCATTGCAGCGGAGAAAACGGAAGCGGTCCTCATCAGTACCCGCAAGAAACCAGAGATAGCCTCTTTCAGCATAGGCACACATAAATTTAAATCGTCTCGTCAGCTCAAATATCTGGGTGTTATAATTGACGACCGGCTCAGTTTTGGCCCACATGCGGAATATATAACCCACAAAGCATCAAGGATGTTCAGTCCGCTCTCTAGAATGCTCCCGAATGTGGGTGGGCCGAGAAGCAGCAAACGCAGGCTATTATCTAGCGTCATCGCATGCACCCTGCTATATGCAGCACCAGTATGGGCAAAATCCCTGAAGGTAAAAGCATATAGAAGACCGTACGAAACCATGTACAGACTTTGCGCAGTGAGGGTGATAAGCGCATATAAAACCACCTCTGACGAAGCGGCAATGGTGATCGCAGGCATGATTCCGATAGATATATTGGCGGAAGAAAGAGCGAGAGTGTTCGTGCAGAAAGAACAGGACCACAGTAACATATCCGCGATCATAAAAAGAGAGAAGGCTACATCCATGCTGAAATGGCAGGAGCGTTGGGAAAACGCGACAAAGGGAAGGTGGACTTATACACTAATCCCAAAAATCGAAAAATGGCTAAATAGAAGCTATGGTGAGCCTAATTTCCAGCTAACGCAATTTTTGACAGGCCATGGTTGCTACCAGAAGTATCTACATCGCCTTAGGATACGGGATTCGCCTTTATGTCGAATATGCCATGAAGAGGAAGATGCAAGACATGTATTTTTTGTATGCCCGCGATTTGTGACTATCAGAGAGGGTTTAGCTTCACTATCAGATGATCCGATAGTACCAGAAAACATAGTGGACATCATGATGTCTTCAAAGTATGCGTGGGATAAGATCTCGGCCGCAATTAGCCAAATAATTTATGCATTAAAGCTCGCAGACATATCCGAGGTCAGCGGCAGATAAACAGACGATACTTGACAAAGAAATGAACTCTTAAGTCGACATGTGACAAGTATGGTGGGAGGGGGTGGACAGGCCCAACTGGGGTGGTTTGCTTCGGGAACAAACAAAACTGGGGGAGGATTAAAGTACATGCAACTTTTGACGGACTGCATGTGAAGTGTAACTGACGTAGAGCCTAGAGCTCAACCGCCTTCCCGACGATTTACTTAACGGTGGTACCGGGAGGGGATCGGTACATGGACGGTAGGAGGTTTAGTTTGGGTTAAAGTCCTACACTGACGGGGTACAGGCTTTCGATGCTTCCTCCTCGTAAAAAAAAAAAAAAAAAAAATATGAGTTTAGCTATGCCTGACCGTTGACGTCCCGTGCACAATTACTATATTGCAGTGAACCTCGGTACCCATATAACTCTTTGGGTATTATGGAAACTGATAGTAAAAGCTATAACTCGAGAAAAAATTTAGATATTTTTCCAAAACTCAGCAAAGACTTTAATACAAGATTAGATCTAAATGGACGAACTTGTTCCATTATCATGCCCATATAACGTTAATTATTAAACAGTTAGAAAACATTATATATACAGGGTGCTCCATCTTTTATGTCGGTATGAAGACATTGAATAACTTTGAAAAAAAAAAAACTGATTTGTACCTGATTTGAACTGATTTGAACCTTGACAACCATTTCGGGTTTTATGGCGTCGATTTCGGTTGTTTCGGTGTAAAGTGATCCATAGTTGAAATTTTACTGAATTGACGTATTGAAAACATGTATATCGAAGCCGATCGGTTGGTAAATGACAAAGTTATTCAGCTTTTACATACCGACATAAACGATGGCGCACCCTGTATGTTTATAAACGCAGGGATAGGCTCATTTTTGGGTAAGTGTGTGTACCTATCTCTATAACAACTTAACAAAACTCGCGTAGGGTACTTCATACCTCATTATGATCCGAATATTTCCGTCCTTAACTGTTTAAACTTGAATTTAAATGTAGAAACAGAAGACTAGATTTCTCTTCATGTCGATATGCTATATAGTTTTCGTGTTCAAATATACATATACACATACATATGATACATGCACACATATGCAGTGACTCAATAAAGAACTCGGACATACATAGCACGCAGCTTCAAGTTCAAAATGTCTGTAGGAAATGCAAGTAAAATACTTTTATTTTTATATTGGGTATTTAATAGGATCTTAAGAATAGTAATAAGCCCGAATCCATCAGGGGAGTGCAGCAAGCAAGAAATCAACCTGCAAGCTGTTTTCGACGAAATTAAATCTCTTAGATATGCTCAGGAGAAAATGATAGCTGTAATTAGCTCTTTGCAAACCGACAAGAGAAATCTAGTTAAAAAGGTAGAAGAACTACAGTTTGAGGTAAAAGCCGTTCGTCACAAACTTTGCGATCTCGATGTCGCTGCTACTATTCCCGCTTTGGCTAATGATATAAAAGCCCTTCACAACAATTTACATGTACTACACAACAATAATTCTGCAACAACAAAAAACAAGGATGCAGTACTTGTTTCTAACTCAACACCACCATCTATCTCTTCTGCTCCATCTACCTCTTATGCTGCCGCTGCTGCAGCCGCTGCCGACTCTCCAGTCAATACCTTACGAAATGCTAAGGTTTGCAATAAGCTCTTTCTCGCTGCTCCGCCTAATGCCAAACAATCTAAAACAGTAGAAAAACAAAAACATGCCACGCACTCTCCAGCGCTGCTTACGTCGTTGCTATCACAAAGCAATCAAGCAGTGCCGTCGGATAACCCTTCTCTTGCTGATTCGCAGCAGCAGTCGGCAGAGAACGTTAATGAATAGAGAAGTCTTAATGACTGGAAAGTGTTCATTTTCGAGGGGTACTCGTCTCGCGAAGACAATTCACCATAGACAGATTTTTCAACAAAAATTAACAGTGAGGGGCTGAATTATGTAAATTTAGCAGCAGTCGATAAGAATTTGTTGGTGATTAGAAGCAAAGAATGTTAGGTAGCTTTTTAATATGACCTATATATTTGAATTTCTCCAAATCATCCAAATTATGTACATATGTTATGTCTGTCTGTCTGGTGTCTGTAAAACTTTGTTGAATTACCTTCAACTGAATCAAAATCCTCTATAGCAAACGCTTCATTACCAGGCGCACAGGAAGATGGCATATGCAAATGTAAATTTGTGAATTTATATACATTTGTGAATTTATATACATTTGCGCATATGTATATGCTGTGTGTATGTGTGCTCACCAGCCACAGCTCAAGATAAAACGGTAAAACTTCGCAAGAAATCCAGCGCGCACTCATGGCGCAGCGCACATTCATTGGCACAGCATTGTGCATATACACATATTTACATACATATATTTTTGCATACATATGTACGATGCCGCGGGCACTCGACTTGACAAAAATTGAAGATTTATCAAATATTGGCAAATAATTCTACGCGAAATATTCCAATATTGACTATTTTCGTATTGTCGAGAAAATTGGCATATGGGCGGCTCGTTTTATGAATGAAAATTCTTGCTCTTAGAACTATGAGCTCGAATTTATCAATGAATTTTTTGAAGATGAGTTTTTGTTGCACACTACAATAGTTGAAACTGTTCGGCGCCGCCGCGACTGTTCAGCGCTATGGCAACTAGAATGATGGCCGCTACGCCTGCGTCTATGACTGCATTTTGTTCTTGTAGTCGCTAGGCATAGAATTTTAGCTTTGAACGACATACGCATTTTGAGGAATAAAGCGAATGCCCTGTGTGTGCGCTTGTATGTACATGCATATGTGTATATTAATAAGCATTGTTTTGCTTGAATTCAATATTTATATTTGCATATGCCATCTTTCTGTGTGCCTGGTAATGAAGCGTTTTGTATACAGAATTTTTTGATTTGTTTGAAGGGAATGGGCACCAAGTGTACATACGCACATACAAATATGTACATGAGTATTCAAAAGAAATTTGTTTTAGCTTTTGTGAGGCAGGAATTGGATCATTAGGTTATTTACATGAAATATAAGGCGATGCTCGTGAGGTAGGTCATGTTGCTTCAGTGCACACATATGCGTGCAACACATATATATTTAATAAAGATGCAATTGAATTTAGTTGTCCCATATATGCAAATACGTTTCTTTGTTTCCTTTATTTATTTTAAAGTTTTATACTATCTAGAAAATGCATACATACAAATGTATGTATATTATTATTCCCTGTAATAAAATGTAAATTGAAAAAGATTTGGTTTGCCAAAGGAACAAAAAATGCATATTCAAATGTAAATATGTACATATGTCGATATACCAAAACACTTGTATGCTATGAATTAATTTCGACTCAAAATATTAGTAAAAATTTTCATCAAATTTGTTCAGTTTTAAATTTACTAAAACGCACATACCAAAATGTGAGAGGTAAATTAAATCAAAATATAAAGTTACTTTGATTTGAAATGTTGGCGCATATAATAATTTCAATCATTTTTCTTCATCACCTTTGTTTGAAAATACAAATTGAATAAATTTTCGTTTACCAAGGGAACATAAAAATGCACAAGCAAATGCCTTGCAAAATGCCGTCGGCATTTGTCAATTTGATTTCATACAGAAACCAAAAACTGAGCAGAGCCAATGTACTTGTACATAATTCACTGTAATCAGCCCTGTTAAGAACTTCCCCGCTGTCGAGTTAACCGAGGTGAAATAGTGTTCGCGGTTTCACTTCATTTTTGACAATTCACACTATTCGTAGCTCGTGAGAATTCTCTATATTTAACGTTCTCTGCAGTCGGTTCATGATGAAATGTTCACAACTGTTGGTGCTAAGAACAAAAATCCAAAACGTAAACCGAAAAACACTGTTGTTGTAATTGTAGCTATGAAGTGGGTACATTTGTCATATTTCAACCCCACAGTAACCGCTGAAAGCATAATCGAATATGTACACAACCACGCAGCGATCGATAAGAGCGACCTTTCTTGTTATATGCTAGTAAAGAAAGACGTCGAACTTAAAGGACTAAAGAGAGTATCATTTAAGCTTGGTGTGTCTGAAAAAAATTATAACAAGATTTTCGACGCTTCTCTTTGGCAAGAGAATATAAAAGTGCGTCCGTTTAAAAAATTTTCAAAGAAAAGAGACGAAACCGCCGCACACCTAACGTGTACCGACGTTAATAAGTTATCAAATACGGCAGACTTTCTCCTGTATTATCAGAATGCTGGCGGCATAAGAACCAAAATGCTACCATTGTTGTTTTTCCCCTCTTCATCTGTCTATGATATCATAGTTTTAACAGAGACTTGGCTTTCTGAATGCCATTATACCAGAGAATGTTAACGCAATGAGAAGGTGCAAATGTTACTGTAAGCTTTTTTTAGTACAATTGAGATCTGAAAGATTTGTAATAAGGTCATTTAGCACACCGAGTTTATAGACACCTCACTGACTTTTGCCCACACAAAAATTAGAAACACCACACATCTTTCACCTCAACACACAACACATTTCTCACCTCGACATTAAACCAATTAAATTTGTACTATTTTCGTATTTTTGAAATAATAAGCGAATACGTAAAATTTATTACATAATTTTTTTTTTTCAATTACATTAAAAAAAAAAAACGATTTTAAAAAATAAAATTTATAAAAAAAAGTTTGCACCGGGAATTGAACTCGAGTCTAACATGTGGCGAGGAAAAATAGGCGGTGCGTTTATTTCTTCGACTGCTTATTTTTTGACCATTTTGTTACTTTTGAAATGATAAGCGGATACATAAAATTTATTACAAATTTTTTTACGATTACATTAAAAAAATAAAAATTAAAAACGAAAAAAAAAAATTTGCACCGAGAATTGATGGCGAGTCACGTGGGGAGGATAAATACATTAAACTAATTAAATTTTTACTATTTTCGTATTTTTTGAAATAATAAGCGAATACGTAAAATTTATTACATAATTTTTTTTAATTACATAAAAAAAAAAACGAATTAAAAAAAAAAAAATTAATAAAAAAAGGTTTGCACTGGGAATTGAAATCGAGTCTAACATGTGTCGAGGAAAAATAGGCGGTGCGTTTATTTCTTCGACTGCTTATTTTTTTAGTAACAAAATACTTTTGAAATGATAAGCGGATACATAAAATTTATTAAAAAAATTTTACGATTACATTAAAAAAAACACATTTAAAAAAAAAAAAAAATTGGCGTCGAGAATTGATGCCGAGTCACATGGGGAGGATAAATACGCAGTGCGTTTATTTCTGCGCCTGCGTTGTGAACCAAGGTTTTGTGCATGCGCGCGACGCGAATTAATTTTAATAAAGTTCTGAAAGTAATTCATGAAGTTTTTCATTACATACATTCATAAATGAACGTATACTCTATATGTACATAAATGATGGTATATGACAATATACATACATAATATGTATGTACATGTCAATAGGAGGTATTTGCATTAAGAAAAAAAAAACGGTTTAAGATAAATCAACACTTATTTTATATTGTATGTCAATTTATAGTTTATGTATTCGACAGCATTTACATACATATGTAGGTATGTACATTTGTATATGAAAAACAATAATGCACAAGCGCAAGAACATCATCTTCCTTTCATACATATGTACATATGCATGTATGCCCAAATAACCTTGACTTATGTATGTACACAAGTCACAGCACATCATATTCTTACAAGACAAATACACATACGCACTAGCGAGTTTCTTCCTAACAAGTGCAAAAACAATTCTGCTCTATGTATGTATTATGTCCTAGCATATATACATACATATATACCTACTTGCCTTCTAAACTTCCTACAAAATAATTGTATTCATATGTTACTGCATCCATGCACGTTCATACATTCATGCATACAAATATGCGCGAGCACAGCGCTCCCTTCTTGCTTCCGTGCACTTTTGTCTTTCAACAGTCGTTATTCCTAATATTGTACTTACAAAAACACAATATGTACTTTGATAGACGCAAAAGCAACAGCAAGCGCAACGCGATGACCGTTTTGCCACCACACATTCTAAAATGTTCTAGAACACAACAAAAACACATACCTCACATGCGCATGTCGCCCAAAGCTAAAATCTAAGCCTAGCGACTACAAAAACAAAATACATTCGTAGACGCAGTCGCAGCGGCCATGATTCTATCAGCGACGGCGCTGAACAATTTAGAACAAAAACAAAAAGTTCATTCATAAGTTCGAGCTCATATTTCAATTTCATTCATAAAACGAGCCGCCCATATGCCAATTTTCGCGACTATTCGAAAATAGTCAATATTGGAATATTTCGCGTCGAATTATTTGCCAATATTTGATAAATCTTGAATTTTTGTCATGTCGAGTGGCCGCGACTCCGTATGTATGTATGCACCCTTATATGTATGTAAATATATCTTCTAACTGTGCGACAGTCGCGAGTTAATGCGACTTCCAGCGAATCACACATTGCTGTCCGCAAAGCCGCATATATGTACCTTATGATCAGAAAGTACCGGGAATGTTTAAATTAAACAAAACAGAGTTAAATTTAAGGAAAATTTATATTATCTTCTTCAAAATATGACCCCTCTGAAGCAACACACATGTGCCAACGTTTAACCCAGTCCTCCAAACACCCCCGGCAGGCCGATTTGTATTCTCTTTGATCAGTGCGATGGCGCGTTATCACCATGCAAAATCTGAGAATTGTTTGCTCACATTTCCGGCGGTTTGCAACACACAGCATCTCTCTAAGGTTTCAAAACGGATAAATAATATTCTCTATTGACTGTCTGGCCCGATGGAAGGTACTCATGGGGGCTATGCCTTGGCAATCGAAGGAAGCAGTCAACATCACCTTCCCGGTTCTTTTTGCTCATAGGGTATACATATCCCATGTGTCAAGTGTGCGCAGAAGCTTGTGTTTTGGGTTTGTTAGAATGGTGGTAGTTTGTACATACATATATTTATACACATATGTGAGTATGCGCGTTAGGCTTCCTGGATGGATATTAGAATATTTTCTCATCAATATGTGTATGTAAGTAGTTCAGATTTGACTGAAGAGATTAAATACACACATTCATATATGAATGCATATTCATATGCATTGCCTTTAAGGCTGTTTTACATATAAATTAATTCAAAAGAAGTATGAATAATGTTATATAGAAAATAAATTTATAAAAAACAGGTATTAGAAAAGCTGAATACACTATTTTAAATCAATTCTAATTAAACCAAATATAAAAAATGAAATAAAAATATCGAACAAAGAAAAGTGCGTACAGGATTTGAACCTGAGCCAGACATGAGACCATATACCGCATATACGACACGTCTTTCACGATTGCGCTAATCTACAGTTAATAATAAACTTTTCTAAATCACTCATTTATTCGATTCGCAGTTTTATATGCACATATTCTGCGTTAGTTGAAAGTTTGTATGCGTAATTATATGAATATGCATGTGTGTATGCGCGTTTGGCTTTCTGGACGGATATTAGAATGATATTTTCTCATCAATATAATTTGGATTTGATGAAATAGATTATAGATATATGTACATATTTTCTGTTTTGATTGATTTATATAAAAGTCAGGTCATATCCAGTATGAACTATTTTATACCGAAAAGAAATTTCCATTTATAAAATACAAAAAAAAAACAGTATTTTAAAGAAATTTTAATTAAAATAAACTCAAAAATTTTACCAAACTTTCCTGGTTTGAATTGTAAAAAAAAAAATGTGCAAGAAAAAAAAAATGACTTCAGGACTTGAACCTGAATTATATACGTGCTAAAAAACAAAACGAATAATTCCGTCGACTTTAGCTTCTGCACCACAAATTAACTGCCGCGCGGACTTCTTAATTGCAAATTTATTCGCTTCGATTTCCTTAGTAGTGTGCCGAAAAATCTTATGAACTTCCTCAGTAGTTTGGTAAACGCAGAAAATATCTGAATTCTTGTCCCAGCGTGGTAAGTAAATATAGAAACCCTCCACTCGCGTCACTCGCGTGGTAAATATCTGCAATTCCCCACTCGTGAAGATAGTTGAATTTGAAATGACCTTATTATGAATCTATAAATTAGAACTCGAAAAAAGCTCATTTAACATTTGCTCCTTCTCATTGCATTAACATTCTCTGATTATACAGCAGAAATATTTGACTGTCAACTGTATAATGTATTTCGTAAAGACAGATGCTCCCGCACTACTGGTCTCTCTAAAGGTGGTGGCGTACTTGTTGCTGTAAGTTCGAGGCTACCCAGTACACAAATCACTTTGTCATCAAGTATGAGTTCCGACAACGGATATTTTGATGTTGATCAAATAATAATTAAAATTAATTTAGGAAAATCGAATGAATTATACATTAGTGTAAGTTATATACCGCCTTCAAGCCCAATTGAATTATATAAAAAGCATGTAATTAATTGTTGTACAATACTGGATAGTCTAACTGGCGGTCAACACATAATTATTTTGGGTGACTTCAACTTACCCAATGTTAATTGGTGTTTCGACGATGATGCTAAGAAATTAGTACCATATGGAGTATCAAGCAAGAGTGAATGTGAGGTGCTTGACACTTTTGCCGAATATAACCTCTGCCAGATTAACAGAGTACACAATGATATGAATCGCTTACTCGATTTAGTATTCATAAGCAATGATCTAAAGTCCGATGTCGAGTCGCTCTCTTCCCCCCCTCTTCCTAACTCCATACACCATAAAGCGTTATGTGTACGTTTTAAATATATAAGCTATATCAAATCAGTTATTAATAATTGCATAAATTATATTATTAATAATTGCATAAATTATAACTTCTATAAAGCCAATTTCAACCAGATATCGCGGTCATTGGATTTGGTAGATTGGGAAACTGTCTTAAGCAAACCCGTACTATCACAGATGTATGATGATTTCGTAGGAAGACTAGAAAGGGCAATTCATATGTTTGTTCCAATAGTGTCTGCAAAAAATCAGTCCAAACCGGCCTGGTATAATTCTAGGCTCATTAATCTTAACAATAAAAAAACCAAAGCATACAAATTATACCGCAAATCTAAAAATAACGCAAAACTTTATGAAGCGTACAGTCGTTTGCAAAAAGAATTCGATGTTCTGAACAAATTTTTATATCAGAACTACATTTCTAAAATAGAGAGTGGTATCAAAGAAAATTGTAAATCTTTTTGGCAGTTCATTGACGGTAAAAAGAAAACCACTGGAATTCCAGAAAAAATGCATTATTTGGGGGAAACGTTGTCGGACATTCAAAAAATTAGTAATCTTTTTGCAGATTTTTTTCGATCTGTTTATGTTCGTCAATCCGACACCGGAAAAGAAGATATCTCTTTTAACAGCTCACGAATATATAAAGGTTTCCAGCTCTCATCTAATGATGTACTCAGGAGCCTATCGGCTTTGGCAAATGACCCAACTCCTGGAGAAGATGGCTTCCCTCCTATATTACTAAAAAACTGTGATACATCGCTAGCAAAACCATTAACAATTATCTTCAATAAATCACTAGCTTCTGGTGAGTTTTTACGTAATTGGAAAAAATCGTTTATCATACCGATACATAAGTCTGGAAGTAAGTCGGAAGTTCAAAATTATCGCCCTATCTGCAAAATCTCTTGCATACCTAAACTCTTTGAAAAGCTAGTTTATGATTTGATTCTCTTCCAAATTTCAAATCTCATATCGCCTAATCAGCACCGCTTTGTTAAGAGTAGATCTACTGTTACGAATTTAGGATTATTTACAAATTATGTCTTAAACGAATTTGAAACAGGCCAACAATGCGATGTCATATTCACCGATTTTTCGAAAGCGTTTGATCGAGTCAGCCATAGTATCCTACTTAAAAAGCTGGGTTCATTTGGTGTTCATCCTAGCTTACTCAAGTGGCTTGCATCTTATCTAACAGATAGAACTCAATTCGTTCGTATAAATAACATAAAATCTGATGCCATCAAAGTTACCTCAGGTGTACCTCAAGGTAGCCATCTTGGGCCACTATTGTTCTTAATGTTTGTTAATGACATTCCAGACGTTTTCGAGACATCACGTTGTCTGATGTATGCAGATGACCTGAAAATTTACAGTCGGGTAGAGAACGTAACTGACTGCATAAGACTTCAGGAAGACTTAGCCAGATTGGAAGCTTGGTGTGATGATAACTCCTTACCTCTTAATGCTGGTAAATGCCAGCACATGTCATTCAGTAGACGAAAAGTTCCGATTGATTTCGATTACAAGTTGGGCACTACCACCCTAACAAAAATTTACGAAAAGAAAGACCTGGGGGTCATATTTACATCGAGAATGTCGTTTTCCAAACATATAGACTTTATGATTGCCAAGTCTAGGTCTATGCTTGGATTTGTAATAAGGAATTCAAGGGAGTTCCAGGATATCTCTACGCTGAAAAATTTGTATTTTTCTCTTGTGAGATCAAACCTCGAATATTGCAGCATCATTTGGGATCCATTCTATAAGGGTTCATCCTTAAGAATTGAGAAGGTTCAAAAACGTTTCACTCGATTTGCTATTCAGTCACTTCGTTGGCCTTGCAGTTTGCCTGCATACAAAAGTAGATGTCTTTTGTTAGCATTGCCAATTTTAGAAATGCGGAGAAAAACTTCATCGGTAATGTTTATAAGAGACATAGTTACGAATCATATCAAATGTCACTTCTTGCTGGAGCTAATACTCTTTAATTGTCCCACTCGTAACCTAAGACTCAACAATATGTTCTATTTACCTTATCACAAGACCAATTTTAGTCGAAATGAACCGCTTGCACGTTGTATAAGACAGTCTAACCAATTATGCAAACATTTGGATATATTCTCTAACTCACGAGAGACTTTCAAATCAAGACTTAATCTGGAGATACACTTTTTGAATTGTGATTAATGTATCTCACAGTATTGTTATTATATATTATATTTAAGCTTTAATATTAGTAATCTATTTAAGTTATACTTTAATTGATGAATAAATAAATAAATAAATAAAAATTCACAAAGCCTGCTTGTTATAAAAAATGTATCATGCAGTTTTCGCAAAATTGGTGTAAAAAAGAAGTCGGACATCTGGCATTATTGCGATGGTTGGAATCCCACAATTAATTGTCTCTCAGTAAAACAGTGCAACGAAAAAACCAAACGTAATAAATTAAAATAAAATTTTCGTCGTGTTGTCTTGAAAAAAGTCCAAATTATAAACATGGGTAGACCACGTGGGCAAAGGTCAATTGAAGTCAGAGATTCAATTATTAGTCATTATGAAAAAGGTAAAACCATTCGGAAAATTGCAGAAATAGTGAATAGACCCCGTTCGATTGTATACGATGTGATAAAACGTGATGAAACGTTTCAAAGAAACAAAATCGGTGGAAAATAAGAAGAAATCCGGATGCCCAAAACTGTTTTTGGATGCAGATGAACGGTGTATAGTGCAACAAATTGAGAAAAATCGAAATTTGAGCGCTCCTAAGCTCGCAACAGAAGTCGCCTAACACCTTAACATTAATTGCAACCCTGAAAGTATACATATAGCTTTACCAAAAACTAATTATAATGGAAAAGTTGCACGAAAAAATCCATACATCAACGAGATTAACCAACACAAGAGAATAAAATTCGCAAAGCGTCATGGGGATAAGGATTTCGAGTTCTAGAAGCATTGTGCTTCATTAACGGCAATACAGACAACAAACAATACCTAAGAACTATGAAATAAAATTTGGTCCAAAGTGCTGAGAAGTTGGAAATTAAGGACAATTTCCAGTACTGTCGAGACAACGATCCCAAGCATAAGGCTCTTGATGTCCGTCTATGGCTTATGTACAGCTGCCCTAAAGTACTTGAAACACCTCCACAATCTCCAAACAACAATGTAATTGAGCATCTGTGGGCTCATTTGGCAATCCAACTGAAGATGCTTGTTTTAGAAACAAGACAGACCTAGAATATGCTATTAAAGAAGAGTGGGGGAAAATAGATCCTTTAACATGCAAGAAGCTGGTCGAATCCATACCAAGAAGACTGAATATTGTGAGAAAAAGTAAAGGCTTGTCGACTAAATATTAATTATATTGTTTTTTCTTAAATATTATTTGCCTAACTCTACTTTATATAAATGTCCGAGTTCTTTTTTATTATGTAAATATTTTGCTAAATTTTTATGTTTGTACAAATGAGTGGACGTTTGTTTATGTTTGTTGTAGCTTTGAAAAATACAGTTGAAGAACAAAAATGAATATGAGATAGAAACTCACTAGATTTGCATTTTATTATACATATATTTTTAGTTTTAAAACTATATCACTTGGGTCTCCGAGTTCTTTCTTGAGCCACTGTTTGTAATTAAGAAGAAATTTACGTTTTATTCAAAAGCTGTACCCATTTAAGGTGACTCATCCCTCAATTTGCACAATTTCCTTCTTTTTTACTTACCCGGGGTTCAATTCCTCAAATGGCAGTGGCCTCACATAACACCTATCAGCATTTCTTCAGACATTGAAGTTGGGCTTATGACCCCATTGTACTATATTTCGGAACATCGAGTTCTGTTACTGGTGCTGGCTAGCAGCATTGAGTAAGTAGTAACATAGAGTCACAATCTCGAACAAAAATTATTTTCTTTGTTAAATTATTATGATGTCCCACTCCTTTTTGTAAAGAAAATAACAGTATAGACAATTCATCGTTCCGAGTCTACATAAACAGTAAACAACGCAGAGCGCTACCGCTGCATACGAGGTGTGTTCTAGTATCGCGAAATTTGAATTTTCACAAGTTACGTAAATTGGAATTTCGATTTTTTTGTGGCGATGTGTTTCGGCTCGTCTTCGATTTTTACCTGTTCCAAAAGATGGATAAAAGAACCTGTATCAAATTTTGTGTAAAAAACGAAATTAAATGCGCGAATGCATTCCGAATGTTGACTGTTTTTTACGGAGAAGCTACTTTGGACCAAAGCAACGTTTATCGGTAGTACAAAATGAAGGCCGAGAAGATGTGAACGACGAAAAGCGTGCCGGACGCCAGAGCACTTCAACAACAGACGAAAAAATTGATGAAGGGAAGAAAATTGTATTGGCTAATCGTCGAATTACCGTTAGAGAAACTGTTGAGAGCCTAGACATATCGATTGGCTCGTGCCATTCGATTTCTTTCAATGATTTGGGCATAAGACAAATCGCCGCAAAACTCGTACCAAACCTGCTCAATTTCGACCAAAAGCAGCATCACATGAACACTGCTAATGAGATGTTGGACTCTGTCCGAGACGACCCAAATTTGCTCCAGAGGGTCATAACTCGTGCCGAATCGTGGGTTTATGGTTATGACGTGGTCAATAAGGAATATTACCTGCAAGTTATGCGAAATTTGCTCGAAGCAATCCGCCAGAAGCGCCAGTATTTGTGGAAGAACAAAAATTGGCTCTTGCGTCACCATAACGCCCCTGCTCACACATCGTTCCTTGTGCGCGACTTTTTGGCCAAAAACATCACGCTAATGATACCAAAGCCACCGTATTCCCCAGATCTGGCCCCCTGTGACTTTCTCTTGTTCCCGAAACGGAAAGGGCCCATGAAAGGGCGACGCTACGCTACGATTGACGAGATAAAGACGGCATCGAAGGAGGAGCTGAACAAGATAAAAAAATGATTTTTTGAAGTGCTTCGAAGATTGGGAAAAACGTTGGCACAAGTGCATAATATCTCATAGGGATTACTTTGAAGGGGACAAAATAGATATTAATGTATAAATAAATAATTTTTGAACAAACACAAAATTCGCGATACTTTTTGAACGCACCTCGTATAAACAGTGCGCAAAAATAGACAACCGGAAGAATTTTGGTAAAACTGTGTTTCATAGAGGGCCGATTTCTTGATATTCGGGTTTGTTTTTTGCGGATTTGAAATTTGTTTTTCTGAAGCACTTCAACAAAACCAAATACGCCTACATTTTGGACGACAAAAGTTTAGAATTGTGTTCGCTCAGAAAGCACTGTGCGAGGCAGCCAAGCGAGTACCGTCCCGGCCGCACAGAAAAACAGCACGATTCGCTAAAAATTTGCAACAGCTTGCATTCTTTGTCAGAAGAAAAATGTATGTAAATATAGATACACTGCGCGGGAAAAAACATCAGCAGTCTTGTTTCAAAGAAAATTTCTTACTTCATTTCTTTAATTTTTTTATTAATTGGATAACACTATCGTAATTTAACATTTCTATGAAAGAACAAAAAGGAATGGATTTGAAATTTTTAATAATACGAAATGTCGAAGATTTAACCTTGTTTTAAGCTAATGGCAGATTTTGTTTACACCAGTAGTGTTTGACTCTGTGTGTACTTGACACACAGTCTGTCGCGCATTTAGAAGACATATTTATATACATATAAGTTATGTTGCCATACACCACTATACTTCCCAATGTCGCACCCTGTGATCACATTGCACTACACGTGAGTTCATTGCTCCAATTAAAGTTCACACAAGAACTTTCGCTGACGCGACACACGCGCAAGCGATCAATTGCAATATCCAATGCTTGGGAATTGCAAGGCCAGCATATTGGCCAACACGCGCAACCCAACGATTGCGAAATACCAGCAAGTGGTGGGAACTGCAACGTTGGCGAATTAGCTTAGGTTAAGAAGTTAGTTGGTAAGAATTATATTTTGTAAAGTTTAGTTAGAATCGGAACCGCAACTAATGCGGAATAAAATTATATGTGACTAATTGAAATCGTGTTTTTTATGTTATCGGTGAACAGTTGGTTCACCGCATCTTTAATTTTTTGGAAGCCCCTATCGGTCAGGGCATAAGTTATATATATAAGAAAATGCGGGCACTTGCCATGACAAAAATTGACGGTTCACCAAATAAAAGGAATGGATTTGAAATTTTTAATAATACGAAATGTCGAAGACCTAACCTTGTTTTAAGCTAATGACAGATTTTGTGTACACCAGTAGTGTTTGACTCTGTGTGTACTTGACACACAGTCTGTCGCGAATTTAGAAGACATATTTATATACATATATATATAAGAAGATGCGGGCACTTGCCATGACAAAAATTGACGGTTCACCAAATATTTTCCCTTCCTAAAAAAATAGGGTTATTTACGGTTCAGGCGCGTGGGGTAAGATGTAGTGGGCTCGTTTTATAAATGAACGCGCCTTGCTTTGGGAAATGTGCGCTTGCGTTTATGAAATAGTTTTTGTTGTATTAAAGAATATTTTAGAATGCTTACCGGTAAAGCGGTGCGATAACCGCTTACTAGGTTTAGTCCAAGTTTAACAAAGTGCACCAGTATTTTTTTTTTCGTGCTAACCGACGCCAGTTGGACACACTAAGTGCAATCAAGTCCTTCTCCACCTGATCTTTCCAACGCAGAAGGCCTCCCCCTCTTCCTCTGCCACTACCAGCTGAAACCACATCGAATACTTTCAGAGCTGGAACGTTTGTATGAATACGGACGACAAAACCCAGTAAACGATGTCGCTGGATATTTATTCGCTGCACTATGTCTAGGTCGTCATAAAGCTCATACAGCTCACTATTCCATCGTCTACGATATTCTCCATCGGCAACCTACAAAGGTCCAAAAATCTTCCGCAGAATCTTTCTCTCAAATACTCCAAGGGACGACTCATCGGTTGTTATCATCGTCCAAGCTTCTGTGCCAAACGATAGAACGGGCATGATAAGAGCCTTGTATCGTGTTGGTTTTGTACGTCGAGAAAGGACTTAAATACTCAATTGCCTACCTTTTCGAAAGTAGCACTTGGTGCAAAGTAGCATAACGTTGGATTTCGAGGCTAAAATTGTTATCGGTGTTAATGCGGGTTCCTAAATAAACGAAGTGTTTTACAACCTCGAAATCGTAACGTTACGTCAACAATGACGAGGGTGCCGATTCGCGATTGCGCCGACTGTTTGTTTGAAGACAGGAGGTACTTCGATTTGTCCTCGTTCACCACCAGACCCATTCGCTTTTTCTCTTTATCCAATTTGGAAAAGGCCGAACTAACATCGGTGTTTTTCAGGCCGATGATGTCAATATCATCGTGCCTGTGCGATTAAGTTTTGCGGTTCGCACGATCTTTTCCAACATCAGGTTAAAGAAGTCACACGAGAACAAGTTACCCTGTCTGAAACCTCGATTGGTATCAAACAGGTCGGAAATGTTCTTTCCAACTCTAATGGAGCTGATGGTATTGAGCAACGCCATCTTGTGTAGTCGTATTATTTTTGCGGGGATACCAAATTCAGACATCCCAGCATATAGGCAACTCCTTTTCGTGCTGTCGAATGCTGCTTCTGCGCGTACGAAGATATTTTGTGTTTGTAAGTACAATATTTGGAATATTGACTGGGGAATAATTGAATAATAATTGGAATAAATAATAATTGAATAAATAATACACAAAGGGCATCTATTTTTATGAACATTTATGGATAAACAAAAATATGTACGAAGTTTGTAAAAGAATAAGGTGAATTTTGAAATTTTGTGGGTTACGTACATTCGACTTTAGATTAATAATTTTGTATATTAGTACACACGTCTCGAAGATGTGTTCATGGTTTTAGCAATATAGAATGTTTAGTTTGTTTGTGAGAGGCGTAAATAAGACAAGTTTTTTGAGAGTTTGGCGATTTTCTGCACCCCTCCCAGCCTACTGAGCATACATGACTAGATGCGAAACTCTTTCATTTTGCGAGAGAGTGCGCCCATGAGATCGTTTCAAAACTTGGCAGCATTCACACCTTATGGGATTGAATAGCTGATAGGCGATATGGCCGCCTGCTAAAGAATACGCGTCAAAAATAACTAACGAAAGCAGTTCGTTTTTGCTTAATGGAGAAATTATGCGATAGAAATTTTTATAATTATTTGTCTTAACATTAATTTAATTGAAACATAATTTAATTTGAAGCGAGTTTGTATAATTTTCCAAAACTTTTTATATCCTTTTCGGCCTTTACTTTTAATTCCTCTTGTAAGTACACATACATACATTTTACATACATGTAATTGTATTGAAAACTGTGTTTTGGTTTATTTATGTTAATTTGTATACATATATTTTATGGTTGAAAAGCGTAGGTGAGGGAATTGAATTTGAGTTTGAAATATAATATTTTGCACATACTTAACTATTTTTAGGTAATAAAAACTTAAAGGCTATCTGTTCTAGTTTTATTCTTATATTAAAAAATTGCAATATTTTATGTACTTATCTATACAGTTTCGAATTCATTACTTTATAAATATTATATAGCATTTGTATATCAATTTTGAATAATTCCATTTAAGTATTTTTGATTTTAGCTTATTTATGTATATTATTTTATGCTGATTGTGCTTATTTGTATTATATGTAGGTATATCCGGGTGATATAAGGCTACAACCTTAATTGCTAAACCCAGCGACGCTCTTGCAACTATTGACGAAAATAAAACGACGATCTGTACGAATAGTACAGCAAAAACACTAGTCAAGACAACAATGCAATGCATTAAGATAAGTTACAACGCATCTATGCCTAAAATAGATAAGACACATGAGATCGCAGAACTTAGAGATATGTGCATCCATAAGCGTAGAAAGTATACTAGAGCCAGAAGATTGGGCCCGGCCATAACGGAATCTGAGGAATACAAAAAGAGCAGAAAAGAATTGAGGAAAGCTATAAGCCAAAGCAAAAAAGACAAATGGGAAGAGCTACGAAACGATCTAAACAATAATCCATGTGGGTTGGGCTACAAAATCGTTATGAAAAAGCTTGGGGCTAAATCCCCTGCTGCTAATATGGAAACCGAAATGGTAAGCAAAATAGTCGACACACTCTTCCCAAAACACTGTGCTGAGAAGGTAGAACTCGAGTATGAAACCATGGAACCTGTCCCATTCACAGAAGAAGAACTTATGGATATTAGTTTTCAAACGCTCACACTTTGGCAGGCAAAATGGAACTCTGAACGGTATGGTAGACGGACAGCGAGACTAATACCCGATCTAAAAAACTGGGTAGAAAGAAAGCACGGTGACGTTAACTATTACCTCACACAGTTTTTGTCCGGACATGGGTCCTTTCGCAAGTACTTGTGGCGAATGGGAAAAGTGAGCCAACAAAACTGCATATATGGAGATACTGAGTATGATGATGCGGAGCACACCTTCTTTAAATGCGAGAGGTGGAACGTAGAGAGAACAGGTCTGCAACGAGCTATTCGTGTATTTACACCTGAAGAAATCATCGAGAAAATGATGATCGACGAAGAAAAATGGAATGCCGTCACAAATTTTGTGGAGGATATTATCCGAAAAAAAAAGCGCGAAATGGAAAGTTATGCTGAAGAGCATTGAGCATAGGTTTCTCAAAACAGGCGACCCTGGATGCAGGGTGAGGAAGTAAGAGTCCTTCCTAGGACGCCGTCTTGGCCCTCTATCTCGAAGCAATGCGGAAGCAGCCCCGGGGTGGAGGGAAAAATCCAAGAAAAGAGGATGGATATTTTTAATGGAATCACCACACATGGTTACTATATGGTGCGAAGGCATTTTTAACCCAATCTCATCGCCAAAACAAAAAAAAAAACCTCAATTGCGGTGTGGGAACTAAAAATTCACAGTTTTTATTTAAAAAATACCCTTTCAAAGTGTGGCATTACCGACGAATGTTATAAAAAATACATATTTTTCAGCGCTCTCACGAGAAAAAGAGTTTCTCATCTAATCATCAATTCTACTGAGAACAGCAAAAATTACAAGTGTATCTTCCCACTGATACATTGCTCTCAATTGTTCAACTCTCTCGATGAATTGCATTAATGAATAAGTATTGTCAATAGTGTTGAACATTGGCAAGATAGCTGCTATATCACTCGGCTTATGTGCGTGTATGATTCTTGTTGTAGACGAACATTCCTCTCCGGCTCTCAAAAATGCTGAATCATACAAAGGATGATCGGTTTGAATATCGTAACGGCATTTCAAGTCCAATGTCTATTGCCCCCAAGAATGATAGAAAGAAGATTGCGCCCATCAGAGCGTACGTGACGTCACGTTTGCTGAGTTGTGCAGTATTGCCAACCATTTTTAAAGTTTCGTGTTTGTTTCTTTTTTTTAATTTAAAGCTACCGAAACTTTAAGTTAAAAAAAACTGTATTATTAAACAAAAAAAGGTTAAAAAAGGTCACTCTGAGAAGATTTTAGTGCTAATGAAAATTAGTTAGTTTTTATAAAATTTGATATTTTGAAAGTGTGAATTTAATGTTTGGCTCCATTTAAGGTTATGCAAAAATATTAAATGCCCCTCTCTCAACTCTTCTTAAGATTGAAAACCTTTTTACACATTTTAAAAAGCCTTTGAATTTGAATTAAAACCATAGAGGTGTAATCGTTTCTTCCGGTCATCAATCCTTAGTGAGACATAGGACATTAAGAGTTATACTATACAGAAAATACTAAAGAAACCATTCTGACGTTTTTACAAAAAGAGTACCTTATCTAGTTACATAACTTCAAATATAGCAAAAAAGTCGTTCCCTTAACAAAAGAGTCTCGCTTAAAAAAAAAAACTTATAAATTAAATTATACACAAGCATAACACATTTATTTAAGAAAACGCACATTTTAAAGACAATTTGTCACGCATACAAAGTTCTTTAAGTGATTCAATAAAAATTTGTTGGGTGATTTTCTTTGAATGGGCATTTTAATGCGTTTTTATATCCAAAGCTAGGCAACACTGCAGTAGCGAGAGAGAGATTTGACTGCCGAAAGCAGAAGAACACCAACAACACCTGCACTCGCGGGCCAGATGTTTAAAAAAAGTAAAGCTACATAAAACTGAGTGAATTATTTAAATAATTATTAAAAAATGTATATTTTACAAAATTATAAACATGACACTTTAATTAGAATAGCTAGAAAAATGTCATGAAGAAAGAACTAAAACTCCGAGACAAAAAATAATAAATATAACAAAAGAAAATGATAAATCAAGTTACGAAAATGGTAATCTGGCCATACTGGAGCTAAAATCACGTTACTAGTTGTCAAATTCTCTGAGCGCAAAGTAACGGGACCACGATGGGCGCCAACTCATTATTGTTTCCATCATGATCAAGCGGGTAATAAAGATGGGTCTACAAACAAGTGTTGAAATAAGGCAGTTAATAATTGATCTTTACAAAAAAGGAAAATCCCAAAGAAATATTGCGGAATATATAAATAAAAGTCGAGGAACTGTCCAGCACATCATACATCGCTTTACTACATAGAGAAGGAACAGTAGCAAACAAGCAGAAGAAGAGCAAAACAAGCGTTTTACAGTTAGGGACGAGGCGTTTATTGTCCGGGAAATAAAGAGAAATCCCCCCCTTAGTGCTCTGAAATTGGCGAAGACGGTTGAAGAGCAATTAAATATCCACGTTAATCCCGAAACAGTACGAAGAGTTCTAAGAAAGCATGGTTATAATGGTCGAACGGACAGAAACAATCTATTTATAAACAAAAAAATCGAAAAAAAGTTGGAGTTTGCACGGAAATATGTTCATATTTTGGCAAAAGGTTCATGACGGTGTAATGCGTTGTAGAGACTATAAAAATGTTTTTTTAGGTTCTATTTACAGACGAAAGTAAATTCAACTTATTTGGCTCTGACGGTAAGAGGATGGTATGGCGTCTAAAAAATTCTGAGTTTCAGCAAAAAAAATCACTCCCAGTATTGCGGTGGCTTCGTCATGGTTTGGGGCTGCATGGCAGGTGATGGAACTGGAAATCTTCAAAATATTCCAGGCGTAATGGACTTCGTCGCCAAGTACTGTCGTTCACTCCGGTGGACGAACGTCTCGGAATAATCCGCATCAAAGCGCGATTTTTTAACATCTCGCTAGTTTGCGCCCACGCCCCGACGGAAGAGAAGGACGATGCGACCAAAGATTCCTTCTATGAGCGCTTGGAACGTTCCTATGAGCGCTGCCCCCGCCACGACATAAAAATCGTGCTTGGCGACTTCAACGCCAGGGTGGGCAAGGAGGGAATTTTTGGTACCACAGTCGGAAAATTCAGCCTGCACAACGAAACATCCGGTAACAGACAGAGGCTGATCGACTTCGCCGGGGCCCGAAACATGGTAGTCTGCAGCACCAGATTCCAGCATAAAAAGATACACCAAGCTACCTGGCTGTCTCCTGATCGAAAAACGCGAAACCAGATCGATCATGTTGTGATAGATGGAAGACACGCTTCTAGTGTATTACATGTACGCACGATCCGAGGACCCAACATCGACTCGGATCATTACCTTGTTGCAGCCAAGCTGCGCACCCGCCTCTGTGCAGCAAAAAACGTAAATCTACCTACGCAAAAATGTTCGACATCGAAAAGCTGCAATCACAACAGACAGCCAGAAGATTCACCACTCGACTCTCACTCATGCTCTCAGAGAGCAGTGCCCAACAAACCGGCATGCACGAGCAATGGAGCAACATTTCTCGTTCCCTACGTACCGCCGCCGAAGAAGAAATCGGATTCCGGCGAGCCCGAAAAAACAATTGGTACGACGAGGAATGTCATGCTGCCGCAGAAAGAAAGGATGCCGCCTATGGAGCCACGCTGCGATCGGGCGCAACGTGAGCCATGTGGGATCGCACCAGAGGAACTACGCCCGAAAATTTTACCAGAAAGTTCGGCGGCTTACAGAAGGTTTTAAGACCGGGGCGTTGTCCTGTAAGAACAAAGACGGCGATCTGGTGACTGACGTACAGAGCAATCTTAAATTATGGAGGGAACACTTCTCGAACCTGTTAAACGGTGACAGCTGCGCATGTCATAGAGAATGTGAAGATCCCGATACCCCAATCGTTGACGACGGAATTGTCGTTCCGTTACCCGACCATGACGAGGTGAGAATAGCAATATCACGGCTAAAGAACAACAAAGCCGCGGGCGCCGACGGACTGCCGGCTGAGCTATTCAAACATGGCGGCGAGGAGCTGGTAAGGTGCATGCATCAGCTCCTATGCAGAATATGGTTGGATGAAAGCATGCCTGCCGATTGGAATTTAAGTGTGCTCTGCCCAATCCATAAGAAGGGCGATCCTGCAATTTGTGCCAACTACCGCGGGATTAGTCTTCTAAATATCGCCTATAATGTTCTAGCGAGCGTATTGTGTGAAAGGCTGAAGCCCACCGTCAACCAACTGATTGGACCTTATCAGTGTGGCTTCAGACCTGGAAAGTCTACCATCGACCAAATATTCTCAATACGCCAAATCTTGGAAAAGACCCATGAAAGGAGAATCGACACACACCATCTTTTCGTCGATTTCAAAGCTGCATTCGACAGTACGAAAAGGAGTTACCTGTATGCCGCTTTGTCTGAATTTGGTATCCCCGCAAAACTAATACGGTTATGTAAGATGACGTTGCTCAACACCAGCAGCGCCGTCAGAATTGGGAAGGACCTCTCCGAGCCGTTTGATACCAAACGAGGTTTCAGACAGGATGACTCGCTGTCGTATGACTTCTTTAACCTGATGTTGGAGAGCATCGTACGAGCCGCAGAACTTAACCGCTCATTCACAATTTTTTATAAGAGCGTACAATTGCTGGCGTATGCCGATGATATTGACATCATCGGCCTTAACAACCGCGCTGTTAGTTCTGCCTTCTCCAAACTGGATAAAGAGGCAAAGCGAATGGGTTTGGTGGTGAACGAGGACAAAAGGAAGTACCTCCTGTCTTCAAACAAACAATCGGCGCACTCGCGTATCGGCACCCACGTCACTGTTGAGAGTTATAATTTTGAGGTTGTAAAAGACTTCGTGTATTTAGGAACCAACATTAACACCGACAACAATGTCAGCCTTGAAATCCAACGTAGAATCTCTCTTGCCAACAAGTGCAACTTTGGACTAAGTAGGCAATTGAGCAGTAAAGTCCTCTCTCGTCGAATAAAACTAACACTCTACAAGACTCTCATCATGCCCGTCCTAACGTATGGCGCAGAAGCTTGGACGATGACAACATCCGATGAAGCGACGCTTGGAGTGTTCGAGAGAAAGATTCTGCCGTAAGATTTTTGGACCTTTGCACGTTGGCAACGGCGAATATCGTAGACGATGGAACGATGAGCTGTATGAGCTTTACGACGACATTGACATAGCGCAGCGAATAAAGATCCAGCGGCTTCGTTGGCTGGGTCATGTCGTCCGAATGGATACAAACGCTCCGGCTTTGAAAGTATTCGATGTGGTACCAGCTGGTGGTAGCAGAGGAGGAGGAAGGCCTCCTCTGCGTTGGAAAGATCAGGTGGAGAAGGACTTGACTTCACTTGGTGTGTCCAATTGGCGCCGGTTAGCACGAGAAAGAAACGACTGGCGCGCTTTGTTAATCTCGACCAAAATCGCGTAAGCGGTTATCGCGCCAATTAAGAAGAAGAAGAATGGATAAATACGTTTATATAGACATTTTAAATCAAAATCTTAATCCCAGTATCGAAAAACTAGGCGTTTATTGTCCGGAAAATAAAGAGAAATCCCCCCCTTAGTGCTCTGAAATTGGCGAAGACGGTTGAAGAGCAATTAAATATCCACGTTAATCCCGAAACAGTACGAAGAGTTCTAAGAAAGCATGGTTATAATGGTCGAACGGCCAGAAACAACCTATTTATAAACAAAAAAATCGAAAAAAAGTTGGAGTTTGCACGGAAATATGTTCATATTTTGGCAAAAGGTTCATGACGGTGTAATGCGTTGTAGAGACTATAAAAATGTTTTTTTAGGTTCTATTTACAGACGAAAGTAAATTCAACTTATTTGGCTCTGACGGTAAGAGGATGGTATGGCGTCTAAAAAATTCTGAGTTTCAGCAAAAAAACTCACTCCCAGTATTGCGGTGGCTTCGTCATGGTTTGGGGCTGCATGGCAGGTGATGGAACTGGAAATCTTCAAAATATTCCAGGCGCAATGGATAAGTACGTTTACATAGACATTTTAAATCAAAATCTTAAGCCCAGTATCGAAAAACTAAGGATCGAAGGCGAGTTTTATTTTTTTCCAGGATAATGATCCCAAAGATAAATTGTTTGTTGCGCGGGAATATGTATTATATAATTGCCCCCACGTATTTAAAGCACCACCGCAGTCTCCAGATAATTATTGAAAACTTAAAGTTCCGTCTTGACCAAAACCTACGGAAACACAGCATTTCGTCGAAACAAAATTTTTAGATGCCTTACAAGACGAGTGGCGTGCAATTCCTTCCAAATATACCTGCAATTTATTAGAATCAATGCCCAGACGTCTTCAAGCTGTTATTTCCGCCAATGTGGCCCAAACAAGTATTAATTTGTTATTTAAATTTATTTGAGTTAAGGTGGCTCACTTGCACTGTGAGATAAATTTGTGGATTATCTTAGTTTTTGTTCATTTTTTGTAATAAACAAAGGAAGTCCTTCATGTACGAGATGGGTTTTTGAAGCCTAATATTCAAACAATAAAAACACATACAAATTTTTTCCAATCTGTATTCTTTTTAAACAATTTTCCAGTAAATCTGATAATTAGGTAGTGTGGCTCACTTTGACCAGAGAATGTTAATGCAATGAGAAGGAGCAAATGTTAAATGAGCTTTTTTCGAGTACTAATTTGTAGATTCAAACTAAGGTAATTTCAAATTCAACTTTGCTCACGAGTGGGGAATTGTAGATATTTACCACGCGAGTGACGCGAGTGGAGGGTTTCTATATTTACTTACCACGCTAGGACAGGAATTCAGATACTTTCTGCGTTTACCATACTACTGAGGAAGTTCATAAGATTTTTCGGCACACTACTAAGGAAATCGAAGCGAACAAATTTGCGATTAAGAAGTCCGCGCGGCAGTTAATTTGTGGTGCAGAAGCTAAGGTCGGCGGAATTATTCGTTTTGTTTTTTGGCACGTATTTAATTCAGGTTCAAGTCCTGAAGTCATATTTTTTTTCTTGCACATTTTTTTTACAATTCAAACCAGGAAAGTTTGGTCAAATTTTTGAGTTTATTTTAATTAAAATTTCTTTAAAATACTGTTTTTTTTTGTATTTTATAAATGGAAATTTCTTTTCGGTATAAAATAGTTCATACTGGATATGACATGATTTTTATATAAATCAATCAAAACAGAAAATATGTACATATGTCTATAATCTATTTCATCAAATCCGAATTATATTGATGAGAAAATATCATTCTAATATCCGTCCAGAAAGCCAAACGCGCATACTCAGATCCATATGCATATAATTACGCATACAAACTTTCAACTAACGCAGAATATGTGCATATAAAACTGCGAATCGAATAAATGAGTGATTTAGAGAAGTTCATTAGTAATTGTAGATTAGCGCAATCGTGAGAGACGTGTTGTGTATGCAGTATATCGTCTCATATTTGACTCAGGTTCAAGTCCTGTACACAGTTTTTTGTTCGATATTTTTATTTCATTTTTTATATTTGGTTTAATTAGAATTGATTTAAAATAGTGTATTCAGATTTTTCTAATACCTGTTATTTAGAAATTTATTTTCTATATAACATTATTCATACTTCTTTTGAATTAATTTATATGTAAAACAGCCATAAACGCAATCATATGAATATGCATTCCTATATTTAATCTCTTCAGTCAAATATGAACTACTTACATACACATATTGATGAGAAAATATTCTAATATCCATGGATGCATCCAGAAAGCCAAACGCGCATACACGCATATGTATACAAATATATACAAACCTTCAACGAACGCAAAATGTATGCATATAAAAAACAACAACTGCGACCGTCTTCTTGTCCGGCAGTGAAAAGATGGGATATGTATACCCTATGAGCAAAAAGAACCGGGAAGGTGATGTTGACTGTTTCCTTCGATTGCCAAGGCATAGTCCCCATGAGTACCTTCCATCGGGCCAGACAGTCAATAGAGAATATTATTTATCCGTTTTGAAACCTTAGAGAGATGCAGTGTGTTGCAAACCGCCGGAAATGTGAGCAAACAATTCTCAGATTTTGCATGATGATAACGCGCCATCGCACTGATCAAAGATAATACAAATCGGCCTGCCGGGGGTGTTTGGAGGACTGGGTTAAACGTTGGCACATGTGTGTAGCTTCAGACGGGTCATCAGAGAACGTTAATGTATAGAGAAGTCTCAATGACAGGAACGTATGGAATTTCGAGGGGTACTCGTCTCGCGAAGACAATTTCACCATATCCACATTTTTCAACAAAAATTAACAGTGAGGGGCTGAATTATGGAAATTTAGCAGCAGTCGATAAGAATTTCTTGGTGATTAGAAGCAAAGAATGTTAGGTAGCTTTTTAATATGACCTATATATTTGAATTTTTCCATATCATCCAAAATTATATACATATGTAGTTAGTCTGTCTGTCTGGTGTCTGTAAAACTTTGTTGAATCCCTTCAACTGAATACAAATCCTCTATAGAAAACGCTTCATTACCAGGCGCACAGGAAGATGGCATATGCAAATGTAAATTTGTGAATTTATATATGTACATATATACATATATGTATGCTCACTAGCGACAGCTCAAAATAAAACGGTAGACTTCTCAAGAAATCCAGCGCGCACTCATGGCGCAGCGCATATTCATAGGCACAGCATTGTACATATACACAAACTTACGTACATATATTGATGCATACATATGTACGAAGCCGCGGGCACTCGACTTGACAAAAATTCAAGATTTATCAAATACTAGCAAACCCGGCCCCCTTCGCTGGGCACACTAAAATAGAATAGATATGGTTTAGAACAGAAAATATATGGTTTTCATATTATTTATTTCTTTATTCTTTATTCAAGCGCTTTGGCATAAACAATATTTTTTGTTTTTCTATTTGTTTTTGAGTAAATATAAAATATAAATTGAAAATCAAGAAAAAAGAAGATTGTTTTTAAATTTCAAATCAACGCATATGAATAAACAATCGTCTTTTTTCCTGATCATCCATGAATTTTTCGTTTCAATTTATATGTTTTATTAAGCATTGGAGCTTTTTTAACCATTATCCATTTATATTTAAAAAAAAAATAAACGAAAAAAATTGTTTTTTCCACGAACACATAATTTCAATCGGATTTCACATTAAATTCTCAAATTTCGTAAGAAATTATTCACTGTTCCAAAATCCACTCCAAAAAAATTCACAAACAATTTTTACATGTTGCACTTACGTTTTTTCCTTATGGCATCCAAATCAGAAAGAAATATTGACACATTGTAACTTACACTGTCAATTTGACAGTTCAATTCCGCCCCAAGCGTTAAAAAAGTAAGCGACATTATGGCTGGCTCAAAAGAACGCTGTACCCGTTGCCACTGCTCCGAATTACAACCAAACTTTACGAAACCCATTTTCAATACTTACTTAACAATGTGCATAAGTTTGGTTTAACTCGGTGCAAAGACACGGCGGGTCCACGTTTTGGCATATATTTCGAGACCCTAGTCATCAATAGGTATGAAAATTACCCCGTATTAAAGCACTTATCAACAGCTTTCATTTGATACCTATATTGTACATACACAACCAAAGGTTACCCGGGTCCACGTTTTGACCTATATCTCGAGACCCCAGTCACGTAGCGGCATGAAAAATACTCTGTACTAAGGCATTCACCAACAGCTTCAATTTGATATCCATATTGTACAAACACATTCTAGGCTCCACGTTTTGGTCTCTATCTCGAGATCCTAGTCACGGAGCGGCATGAAAAATACTCTGAACTAAAGCATTTACCAACAGCTTCCATTTGATACCCATATTGTACATACACGTCCGAAGGTTACCCGGGTCCACGTTTTGACCTATATCTCGAGACCCTAGTCATCAATAGGTATGAAAATTACCCCGTATTAAAGCACTTATCAACAGCTTTCATTTGATACCTATATTGTACATACACGTCCGAAGGTTACCCGGGTCCACGTTTTGACCTATATCTCGAGACCCTAGTCATCAATAGGTATGAAAATTACCCCGTATTAAAGCACTTATCAACAGCATTCATTTGATACCCATATTGTACAAATACATTCTAGGGTCCACGATTTGGTCTCTATCTCGAGACCCTAGTCACGGAGCGGATGAAAATACTCTGAACTAAAGCATTCACCAACAGCTTCCATTTGATACCCATATTGTACATACACATCCAAAGGTTACCCGGGTCCACGTTTTGACCTATATCTCGAGACCCTTTCTACCAATAGGTATCCAAACTATACGGAAACCATCTTCAATACCTCCTTAATAATGTGTGTAAGTTTGGTTTAATTCGGTGCAAAGACACGGCGGGTCCACGTTTTGGCATATATTTCCAGATCCCAGTCATCAATAGGTATGAAAATTACCCCGTATTAAAGCACTTATCAACAGCTTTCATTTGATATCCGTATTGTACAAACACATTCTAGGGTCCACGTTTTGGTCTCTATCTCGAGACCCTAGTCACGGGGCGGATGGAAATACTCTGAACTAAAGCATTCACCAACAGCTTCCATTTGATACCCATATTGTACATACACATCCAAAGGTTACCCGGGTCCACGTGTTGACCTATATCTCGAGACCCCAGTCACGGAGCGGCATGAAAAATACTCTGTACTAAAGCATTCACCAACATCTTCCATTTGATACCCATATTGTACATACACATTCTAAGGTCCAAGTTTTGGTCTCTATCTCGAGACCCTAGTCACGGAGCGGCATGAAAAATACTCTGAACTAAAGCATTCACCAACAGCTTCCATTTGATACCCATATTGTACATACACATCCGAAGGTTACCCGGGTCCACGTTTTGACCTATATCTCGAGCCCTATCCACCAATAGGTATCCAAACTATACGGAAACCATCTTCAATACCTTCTTAACTATGTGTGTAAGTTTGGTTTAATTCGGTGCAGACACGGCCGGTTAGCGAACACACACAAAAAGTTGACTTTATTTTATATATAAGATTTTTTTCAGTTTGTGTCCGAAAAATCCAAATATCTTGCGGAACCCTATTTTTTTCCAAAATAAAATGTAATCCATGTTACTCCTGGATAATGTAGTTTTCGAATGGTGAAAGAATTTTTAAAATCGGTCCAGTAGTTTTTGAGCCTATTCGTTACAAACAAACAAACAAACAAACAAAGTTTTCCTCTTTATAATATTAGTATAGATTGGCAAATAATTCTATGCGAAATATTCCAATATTGACTATTTTCGAATTGTCGAGAAAATTGGCATATGGGCAGCTCGTTTTATGAATGAAAGTACTTGCTCTTAGAACTATGAGCTCGAATTTATCAATGAGTTTTTTGATGATGAGTTTTTGTTGCACAGTACAATAGTTGAAACTGTTCGGCGCCGCCGCGACTGTTCAGCGCTATGGCAACTAGAATGATGGCCGCTACGCCTGCGTCTAGGACCGCATTTTGTTCTTGTAGGCGCTAGGCATAGAATTTTAGCTTTGAACGACATACGCATTTTGAGGAATAAAGTGAGAGCCCTGTGTGTGTGGTTGTATGTACATGCATATGTGTATATTAATAAGCATTGATTTGCTTGAATTCAATTCACATATTTATATTTGCATATGCCATCTTCCTGTGTGCCTGGTAATGAAGCGTTTGGTATACAGAATTTTTTGATTTGATCAATTGAACGTACATAGATAGATAGATATAGCTAGGGCATCAAATGTGCATATACGCACATGCACATACGTCGATGCATATGCAGAAGAAGTTGTTTTAGCATTTGCAGGAATTCGATCATTCGAATATTTACTCCCTAATTATTGCATGAATATGATAAGGCGATGCTCGTGAGGTAGGTCATGTTGCTTCAGTGCATACATATGCGTGCAACACTATATTTAATAAAAATGCAATTGATCTTAGTTGTCCCATATATGCAAATACGTTTCTTTGAAGTTTTCCTTTATTTATTTTAAAGTTTTATACTACATATCTAGAAAATGAATACATACAAATGTATGTATATTATTTGTTGAGTTCAACGGCCGCCGTAGCCGAATGGGTTGGTGCGTGATTACCATTCGGAATTCACAGAGAGGTCGTTAGTTCGAATCTCGGTGAAAGCAAAATTAATAAAAACATTTTTCTAATAGCGGTCGCCCCTCGGCAGGTAATGGCACACCTCCGAGTGTATTTCTGCCATGAAAAAGCTCCTCATAAAAATATCTGCCGTTCGGAATCGGCTTGAAACTGTAGGTCCCTCCATTTGTGGAACAACATCAAGACGCACACCACAAATAGGAGGAGGAGCTCGGCCAAACACCTAACAGAAGTGTACGCGCCAATTATTTATTTATTTTTTTTTAATTTAATATTAGTTAAAATACTTTAATGCTTTTCAACTTTTGTTATTTGTTATAATTTTCTGTGAATTAAGTAGGTTTTGTTTGTAAAGAAATGTGTATAAATACGGAACATTTTGTAAAATAAAGGGAGAGAAAAAATTGTAATTTTGAAACAGAAGCAACATATTTTAAATTGGGAATTTTTGCCGCAATATCATCGCTACAATAACCAACAGGAATTTGTGTTCATCATTAGTGAGGTCCTTCGATCCGGATATTTCATCGCTTCAATCAACTTGGTCCTATCGCAACATTAAGAATTAAGGATTCTCCCTGCAAACGAATTTATAGCCGCCTTCAAGATTCTTCCCGCATCAATTTCTTCCTGCAACATTATTGGTTCTTCCCGCAACAGTTTTGTAGCTGCATACAGGAATCTCCCCGCAACATTATTATTCCCTGTAATAAAATCTAAATTGAAAAAAATTTGGTTTGCCAAAGGAACAAATAAATGCATATTCAAATGTAAATACATATGTCGATATACCAAAACACTTGTATGCTATGAATTAATTTCGACTCAAAATATTAGTAAAAATTTTCATCAAATTTGTTTAGTTTTAAATTTACTAAAACGCACATACCAAAATGTGAGAGGTAAATTAAATCAAAATATTAAAGTTACTTTGATTTGAAATGTTGGCGCATATAATAAATTCAATCATTTTTTCTTCATCACCTTTGTTTGAAAATACAAATTGAATAAATTTTCGTTTATCAAGGGAACATAAAAATGCACAAGCAAATGCCTTGCAAAATGCCGTCGGCATTCGTCAATTTGATTTCATACAGAAACCAAAAACTGAGTAGAGCCAATGTACTTGTACATAATTCACTGTAATCAGCTCTGTTAAGAACTTCCCCACTGTCGAGTTAAGCGAGGTGAAATAGTGTTCGCGGTTTCACTTCATTTTTGACAATTTACACTATTCGTAGCTCATGAGAATTCTCTATATTTAATCTTCTCTGGGGTCATATTTAGAAGGAGATAATATAAATTTGCCTTAAATTTAACCCTGTTTTGTTTAATTTAAACATTTCCGGTACTTTCTGATCATAAGGTAAATATATGCGGCTTTGCGGACAGCAATGTGTGATTCGCTGGAAGTCGCATTAACTCGCGACTGTCGCACAGTTAGAAGACATATTTACATACATATAAGGGTGCATACATATATACGGACACATACATATATATATGACACTCACAAGTCGATTTGTCAAGTGTAGACGTGTTGTCGGACAGCTCGTCAAAAGTGCCAAATATAGTGAAATTAAAAAAACGAATTTTAACCAAAAGTGGAAACAACGCTCATAACCACTGTAGCAGTCGATCGCGCACTGGAAGTGGGCGATTCTGCTCCTACAGGTGAGTCTTTTTCGCTTCTTGGGCTGGAAACTTTGTTTTGTTTTTGAGCGAGATAAGCAAAAGTGAATAAGTGGAAAAAAAAAAAAAAAAAAGAGAGAAGTAGCAAAACTAAAAATTTAAACAGCTACGTTGATAGCGGGTGAGTTCAGCAAAGTGGTTTATTCTTGTACAGTGAACAAGTGAAAATAGAGAACATTGAGAGAATAGCAGAAAAAACAAACATTTAAACAGCTACGTTGAGTACGGTTCAGTGCGGTGAGCATCACACCAGAAGGTGTAAGTGCAATGGAGAATGTGAATCCGTTTATGCGTTGCTCCAAAACAGCGAGATCACCCGAGCGCACAACCTCACCACACGTTGTCAAATCGGATACTGGTAGCTTAGAAGGAGGTGATAAGTAGACGATGGATAGCGCTTCCCCTGTGAAGCAAAGGGAAATATTAAGTGAGTCGCTCTTTCTCCCTGCATTCGCCTCTCCGGCTAATGGCGACGCTCTTACCATGCTGGGAGCAAAGATAGAAGAGCTAGCAAAAATGATGGTACTGCAGAGACATGTAAATCAACAGATGAGAGGTGTTGTCTCATCAATCTCTGCATTACACAAAAAAGTAATGCAAGAGCAGAATAAATTAGCTACGCATAATAAAGCCAAATCAGGTGTCGAGAAGGCCACTCAAACACCTTTTGCAGAAAATGCTAAAGCCAATGGGAAGAGGACAAGGGCTCAATATAGAGGGAATTCCTCTCCTGAAAATTCCCCGCAGCCAATAGGAAAGCGTACGAGAAGCATTTCACTTAGTGTGCAGGCTTCACATTTGGAGGGCACATGCAAGCAAGGAACCAATGATAGGCTGCCAAGAGGAAATAAACCCACATCCAATGAGAATGAAGGGTGGGTAGAAGTACGTCGAGCTAAGCGTCGCACAACACCTACGCAGACTTTGGCAGCGGCAGAAAGCAGAAGCGGCGGTACCTTCTCGGAGATAGTGCGTCAAGGGGGCGAAAAGCAGCGAATTAGGGCCAGACCAGACGCTTTTAGTATTTCTAATAAAGGCGAGGGGTCTTATGCGGACATTCTCCGTGTAATTAAATCGGAGCCAAGCCTCTCACAACTCGGCGATATGGTGACAAAAATTAGGAAAACGCAAAAAGGTGAAATGTTATTCCAACTAAAAACGCGGGGCGAGGCAGACAATGTGCAATACCAGGGCTTGGTAGAAAAAGTTCTTGGCGATAAAGCCGAAGTTAGAGTTCTGACTCATGAATTAACAATAGAGTGCAGGGATCTTGATGAAGTGTCTACAAGGGAAGATGTAGTACAAGCCATAGTAGATCAATTCAATTTACCAAACATCAACGTAGCGGCAGTGAAAAGTTTACGTAAATCATACGGGAATACGCAAATAGCGACACTAAATCTTCCGGTAAGCGCTGCAAATTTGCTCCTTTCTAAAGGGAAATTGAAAGTTGGATGGGTGGTCTGCCGCCTGCGGAGGATTATTCATCCAACGCGATGTTTCCGTTGTCTAGATTTTGGCCATATATCGAAAAACTGTACGAATTGCGATAGATCCAAGATGTGTAGGAGATGCGGAAATGAAGGACATGTAGCAAAAGACTGCACAAATGCACCAAAATGTCTTCTATGTCAACTAGCCAAGGAAGAGCTATCCGACCACATATCTGGTAGTAGCAGGTGTCCAGCCTACAAAAGAGCGTTAGCCAAAGCATCAACATGAGGAGTATGCAATTAAATTTAAATCACTGTGAGGCGGCTCAAGATTTATTGAAGCAGACGGTGATAGAGATGAAGGTTGACGTAGCAATAATCTCAGAGCCCTACAAGATTCCTTCGCGCAACGATTGGGTAGCAGATAGAACACGAAAAGCAGCAATATGGACTTGTGGTACCCACCCGTTTCAGAAAGCGGATCCAGTAGATGCGAGAAAGGGCTTCGTTTGGGTCCTTGTCAAAGGTTGCCATATTTGCAGCTGCTATGCACCCCCTAGCTGGACGATTCAGGAGTTCCGGGAGCTCCTAGATCATATTGTAGAGACTGCGAGAGGTCGTCACCCGGTCGTCATAGCCGGCGACTTTAACGCATGGGCAGTGGAATGGGGCAGTAGGAGAACGAACGCCAGAGGCGCGGCTTTATTGGAGGCGTTCGCTCCGCTAGATTTGGTCATAGCCAACGATGGAAGAACAGCCACCTTTCAAAGAGATAGTAAGGAGTCCATAATAGACATCACTTTTACTAGTGGCTCCTTGGCTAGATGCGTCAAATGGAAGGTCAGCGAGCATTATACCCACAGCGACCATCAAGCCCTAATTATAGACATCCCGGAAGGAAAAGAAGACAACAATTATATCTCTGCTAGTAATTCTCTGCACCAAGCATGGAGACTGACAACACTGGACAAACCTCTATTCAACTTTGTATTAAACGAGGTCATAGAGCGCGTACAAGAAGAGAAATCAGCAGCAAGGGCAGCAAATAGGCTTGTGCAAGACATTATAGTAGCCTGCGAAGCATCGATGGCCCGGAAAGTAAAAGGCTGTCATCGGAAGCAAGTATACTGGTGGAATGACACAATCAAAGAACTAAGGGCGAAATGCTTCAGAGAGAGAAGGATCTGCCAAAGACTACGGAATACTGCGGAGCATCAAATTAGGCTGGCAAATTTTAAAAATTTTCGAAAGCAGCTAAAAAATGAGATCCGGCGAAGTAAAGCAGCCTCATTTAATCAGCTATGCAACGAGGCAGACAAAAACATATGGGGTAATGCATACAGAGTAGTAATGTCTAAAATTGTTAAAGCGCCGCAAGTAAAATGCCCTAACTTGCTAAATAATATAGTTCGGACCCTGTTTCCTCACCGCAAAACAGATCCAATGTCATACATTTCAGCATCTATAAATGACATTGATGATATAACACCTGAAGAAGTGGTTCAAGCAGCAAAAATGATTGGAGATCGCAAAGCTCCCGGCCCGGATGGTATTCC
Source organism: Anastrepha obliqua (assembly GCF_027943255.1). Classification (NCBI taxonomy): domain Eukaryota; kingdom Metazoa; phylum Arthropoda; class Insecta; order Diptera; family Tephritidae; genus Anastrepha; species Anastrepha obliqua. The sequence goes on along the minus strand of NC_072897.1, from coordinate 38,361,875 downwards.
GAACATAGCATTAAAAACAGCCATCCTGGAAAATCCCCAGACATTTGCTAGGGTGATGCAATTGTGTCTCGAGCAAGGCGTGTTCCCGAATTCCTGGAAGAGGCAAAGACTAGTGCTGCTCCCGAAGCCAGGGAAGCCACCAGGTATACCAGGATCCTACCGTCCCCTATGCCTCCTTGACACGATGGGCAAGCTTTTAGAGCGGCTTATTAACAACAGAATACAGCCGTACACTGAATGCGAGGCGGGACTATCCCCGTACCAGTATGGTTTCCGAAAGCGAAGGTCTACTACAGCGGCAATACAAAAGGTGGTCACGATTGCTACAGACGCGATCGCAGGCAAACGATGGAGAGGCGGTGATAAGCAATACTGCGCAGTAGTGACTTTAGATGTGAAAAACGCCTTCAACTCAGCAGACTGGGGGCACCTTCTGAAGGCACTTAAAAAGCTATCTGTTCCGGCATACATATATAATATTGTCAGAAACTATCTGAGCGATCGAGTTTTAGAATACGACACAGAAGGTGGAATAAAAAAGTATAAGATTACAGCAGGTGTGCCACAGGGCTCAGTGCTAGGCCCCACGCTTTGGAATATTATGTATGATGAAGTGTTCCGACTCCCATTTCCAACAGATGTACACATCGTTGGCTTTGCGGATGACATAGCTCTCGTAATTGTAGCTAAACTGGTGAGCGATATCGAAGTCAAAGCAAACACTGCAATTGCTACCGTAACAAACTGGCTGGATAGCGTAGGTTTATCCATTGCAGCGGAGAAAACGGAAGCGGTCCTCATCAGTACCCGCAAGAAACCAGAGATAGCCTCTTTCAGCATAGGCACACATAAATTTAAATCGTCTCGTCAGCTCAAATATCTGGGTGTTATAATTGACGACCGGCTCAGTTTTGGCCCACATGCGGAATATATAACCCACAAAGCATCAAGAATGTTCAGTGCGCTCTCTAGAATGCTCCCGAATGTGGGTGGGCCGAGAAGCAGCAAACGCAGGCTATTATCTAGCGTCATCGCATGCACCCTGCTATATGCAGCACCAGTATGGGCAAAATCCCTGAAGGTAAAAGCATATAAAAGACCGTACGAAACCATGTACAGACTTTGCGCAGTGAGGGTGATAAGCGCATATAAAACCACCTCTGACGAAGCGGCAATGGTGATCGCAGGCATGATTCCGATAGATATATTGGCGGAAGAAAGAGCGAGAGTGTTCGTACAGAAAGAACAGGACCACAGTAACATATCCGCGATCGTAAAAAGAGAGAAGGCTACATCCATGCTGAAATGGCAGGAGCGTTGGGAAAACGCGACAAAGGGAAGGTGGACTTATACACTAATCCCAAAAATCGAAAAATGGCTAAATAGAAGCTATGGTGAGCCTAATTTCCAGCTAACGCAATTTTTGACAGGCCATGGTTGCTACCAGAAGTATCTACATCGCCTTAGGATACGCGATTCGCCTTTATGTCGAATATGCCATGAAGAGGAAGATGCAAGACATGTATTTTTTGTATGCCCGCGATTTGTGACTATCAGAGAGGATTTAGCTTCACTATCAGATGATCCGATAGTACCAGAAAACATAGTGGACATCATGATGTCTTCAAAGTATGCGTGGGATAAGATCTCGGCCGCAATTAGCCAAATAATTTATGCATTAAAGCTCGCAGACATATCCGAGGTCAGCGGCAGATAAACAGACGATACGTGACAAAGAAACGAACTCTTAAGTCGACGTGTGACAAGTATGGTGGGAGGGGGTGGACAGGCCCAACTGGGGTGGTTTGCTTCGGTAACAAACAAAACTGGGGGAGGATTAAAGTACATGCAACTTTTTGACGGACTGCATGTGAAGTGTAACTGACGTAGAGCCTAGAGTTCAACCGCCTTCCCGACGATTTACTTAACGGTTGTACCGGGAGGGGATCGGTACATGGACGGTAGGAGGTTTAGTTTGGGTTAAAGTCCTACACTGACGGGGTACAGGCTTTCGATGCTTCCTCCTCGTAAAAAACAAAAAAACAAAAAAAAAAAAACATATATACGGAGCCGCGGCCACTCGACATGACAAAAATTTAAGATTTATCAAATATTGGCAAATAATTCCACGCGAAATATTCCAATATTGACTATTTTCGAATGGTCGCGAAAATTGGCATATGGGCGGCTCGTTTTATGAATGAAATTGAAATATGAGCTCGAACTTATGAATGAACTTTTTGTTTTTGTTCTAAATTGTTCAGCGCCGTCGCTGATAGAATCATGGCCGCTGCGACTGCGTCTACGAATGTATTTTGTTTTTGTAGTCGCTAGGCTTAGATTTTAGCTTTGGGCGACATGCGCATGTGAGGTATATGTTTTTGTTGTGTTCTAGAACATTTTAGAATGTGTGGTGGCAAAGCGGCCATCGCGTTGCGCTTGCTGTTGCTTTTGCGTCTATCAAAGTATTGTGTTTTTGTAAGAACAATATTAGGAATATCGACTGCTGAAAGACAAAAGTACACGGAAGCAAGAAGGGAGCGCTGTGCTCGCGCATATACATATGCATGAATGTATGAACGTACATGGATGTAGTAACATATGAATACAATTATTTTGTAGGAAGTTTAGAAGGCAAGTAGGTATACTCGTATATGTATGTATATATGCTAGGACATAAAGTGGGTATATATACATACATAGAGCAGAATTGTTTTTGCACTTGTTAGGAAGAAACTCGTTCACTAGTGCGTATGTGTATTTGATTTCTTGTAAGAATGTGATGTGCTGTGACATGTGTACATACATACGTCAAGGTTATTTGGGCATACTTGCATATGTGATATGATGTTCTTGCGCTTGTGCATTATTGTTTTTTATATACAAATGTACATACATACATATGTATGTAAATGCTGTCGAATACATAAACTATAAATTGACATACAGGTAACCCTCCTACAACGCGATTAATTGGTTCCTGAAAAACTCCGCGTTGTAGGAAACTTTTTTTTCCTCCATTTTTCCTTTTCTTAAACAATATCACGCAAGTAACATTTTAAAGTTTTCTCAGCCGAATTAATTATATTAGACCTTTCATCGAATAAAAAAAATTTATTTTTTCAAAGATATTTTTCTATTTGTCTATTTCAATATAAAAACATAAATTAATTCATTTAATTAACCAGCAAAAAGCAATTCATTTATTTAAATAACATAAAACTAAGGAAAATAAAATTTTTCAGAGGATTTTAAATCTCAACCTTCTACAAATCCGCTTCCTCGTCCTCGCTTATTATAATTTGCTTCAAACGTTTTGCTCTTGGTCGTCCTATTTCAAAATCCGAGCAAACACTTTTAGTATGTACATATGTATAATACAAACATATTATTATTTCTTTATGAGACTACGAATAATAGATATACACATATACACAAGTAATTTTTGATAATTGTGTGTTTATAGAATACAGTTTATAGAATATGTATTTAAAAAATGCTTAAAAATCGCGTTGTAGGAGTCGCGTTATAAGAAACATTCCGCAATTCGCAAACCGCGTTGTAGCGAAATCGCGCTATAGAAGTACCGCGTTATAGGAGGGTTACCTGTACAATATAAAATAAGTGTTGATTTATCTTAAACCGTTCTTTTTTTAACACACTTTTATTAGGTCGGGTTGTATGTATGTATGTATGAATGTATGTATGTATGTATGTAACGGAATCTTTGAGCTTCATTTTTACTGGCTTCTAAAAATCTGATCGACTTGAAATTTTGCACACCTAACAAGGACCAGTGACAATGCAATAATTTGATAAAAGTTTTCCATTATCCTTATTAGGATTCCCAGGATTAATATTTTCTTTTTTTTACTGTGGGCAAAAAGTAAGGTGAATTTGGTTGTAAAATGAAAAATCTTTATTTATTCTTGTAAATCAGTTTCTCAGGCTCCTTCCACGAAATAAGTTCTTCATCCCGATTACTTCTTTATCACGGCCGATAACTGCATAGCTTTAGACTCACAGTCGATAAGAAAGGAATTAAATATAACACAAATATATCGAATCATTTATTCACTGACTGCAATGATAACACTAATTTTCATTCATAATAAAAAAAAAATAGTTTAAAGAAACTAAAAAACACGCTTTTTTGCTAATCGAACTAAAAAGTAGAAAATAAAAAATAGTTTAAAAAAACTAAAAAACACGCTTTTATTGTTAATCGAACTAAAAAGTAGAAAATAAATTTTAATGACAAAGAGACCTATAATGAAGTAATAGCAAATCGAACGATCAGTCATAGTCAACTACCTCAGAACAGAACTATAACAAAAATTAAGATACAAATAGAGTAATTCAAATTAGAGTTAAAAGCGTGGGATGCATTTTGCTTCACTTTCATAACCCTCTGTACATAGGTAGTTGCCAATAGAATGATTGTAATATTTACTATATCAGGCATCCCACGCTTTTAGCTCTAACTTCAATTACTCTATTTGTATCTTAATTTTTGTTATAGTTCTGTTCTGAGGTAGTTGACTATGACTGATCGTTCGATTTGCTATTACTTCATTATAGGTCCCTTGGTCATTAAAATTTATTTTCTACTTTTTAGTTCGATTAGCAATAAAAGCGTGTTTTTTAGTATTTTTAAACTATTTTTTATTCTGAATGCAAATACCTCCTATTGACATGTACATACATATTATGTACTTATGTATATTATCATATACCATCATTTATTTACATATAAAGTATACGTTTATTTATGTACATACGTGTGTAATGAAAAACTTCATGAACTACTTTCAGAACTTTATTAAAATTTATTAGCGTCGCGCGCATGCACAGAACCTTTTGTTCACAACGCAGGCGCAGAAATAAACGCTCTGCGTATTAATCCTCCCCACGTGACTCGCCATCAATTCTCGGTGCAAATTTTTTTTTTTTTTGTTTTTAAATTTTTTTTTAATGTAATCGTAAAAAAATTTGTAATAAATTTTATGTATCCGCTTATCATTTCAAAAGTAACATAATGGTAAAAAAATAAGCAGTCGAAGAAATAAACGCACCGCCTATTTTTCCTCGCCACAAGTTAGACTCGAGTTCAATTCCCGGCACAAACTTTTTTTATAATTTTTTTTTTTTTAAATCGTTCTTTTTTAATGTAATTGAAAAAAAAAAATATGTAATAAATTTTACGTATTCGCTTATTATTTCAAAAATACGAAAATAGTAAAAATTTAATTGGTTTAATGTCGAGGTGAGAAATATGTTGTGTGTTGAGGTGAAAGATGTGTGGTGTTTTTAATTTTTGTGTGGGCAAAAGTCAGTGAGGTGTCTATAAACTCGGTGTGCTAAATTACCTTACTTCAAATCTTACAAATCTCAATTGTACTAAAAAAAGCTCACAGTAACATTTGCACCTTCTCATTGCATTAACATTCTCTTCTTTGACTGTGACTCACTGTATATGCATATGTTTTTGTGCACTTTTTATCAATTGAAGAACTACATTCGTAAAGTAATATACTAATTAACTATTTACCTACTATCAGAGAACATAAAATAATTGTTTCGAAATTTTCTTTCAGTATTGAAAAGTCCGACACAGAACTTTTTAACACACTTTTATTAGGTCGGGTTGTATGTATGTATGTATGAATGTATGTATGTATGTATGTATGTAACGGAATCTTTGAGCTTCATTTTTACTGGCTTCTAAAAATCTGATCGACTTGAAATTTTGCACACCTAACAAGGACCAGTGACAATGCAATAATTTGATAAAAGTTTTCCATTATCCTTATTAGGATTCCCAGGATTAATATTTTCTTTTTTTTACTGTGGGCAAAAAGTAAGGTGAATTGGGTTGTAAAATGAAAAATCTTTATTTATTCTTGTAAATCAGTTTCTCAGGCTCCTTCCACGAAATAAGTTCTTCATCCCGATTACTTCTTTATCACGGCCGATAACTGCATAGCTTTAGACTCACAGTCGATAAGAAAGGAATTAAATATAACACAAATATATCGAATCATTTATTCACTCACTGCAATGATAACAATAATTTTCATTCATAATAAAAAAAAAATAGTTTAAAGAAACTAAAAAACACGCTTTTTTGCTAATCGAACTAAAAAGTAGAAAATAAAAAATAGTTTAAAAAAACTAAAAAACACGCTTTTATTGTTAATCGAACTAAAAAGTAGAAAATAAATTTTAATGACAAAGGGACCTATAATGAAGTAATAGCAAATCGAACGATCAGTCATAGTCAACTACCTCAGAACAGAACTATAACAAAAATTAAGATACAAATAGAGTAATTCAAATTAGAGTTAAAAGCGTGGGATGCATTTTGCTTCACTTTCATAACCCTCTGTACATAGGTAGTTGCCAATAGAATGATTGTAATATTTACTATATCAGGCATCCCACGCTTTTAGCTCTAACTTCAATTGGTCGGTCGAATCTCGGTGAAACACCAAAATTAAGAAAAAAAAAACATTTTTCTAATAGCGGTCGCCCCTCGGCAGGCAATGGCAAACCTCCGAGTGTATTTCTGCCAGGAAAACGCTCCTCATAAAATATCTGCCGTTCGGAATCGGCTTGAAACTGTAGGTGTTTGTGGAGCAACATCAAGACGAACACCACAAATAGGAGAAGGAGCTCGGCCAAACACCAAAAAAGGGTGTACGCGCCAATGATATACATATATACATATATATATTTTGCATGCGCAAATGAATTATAATATTTCTTCTGAGATGCATAAATTAATTTTAAGTGTGGGTAAGGCTTTCTCAAGTGGGCCACAAAATTTCCAAAGTGAATATTTTGCGATAAAATTCAGCCAGGACTGAGTTCTATCATCCAGAAGCACACTCAGAAAATTTTGTTGTAAAATTCGAAATAGTTTTTTTTTTATTAACTATCGAAGTTTTTTGCAGCGCTTGAATAATTATCACATTTCTCGTAAAGTAAGTATCTGATTACAACGATTTTTCAACTGCAGACTGATAAAGGATGATATTTTCCAAAAACGTTATTTTTGTTCCGAAACTTGATGTTTTATTGTTGTAACTAATTTTTTTTAATAAACAATTAAAAATTTAACTAATTTCTGCGCCTCTGGGATGAAACTTTTTTAAGGATATTAACGCAATAAACATCTGTGCATTTATGCATGGAAAAAAATGCGTGCAATTCGAAAAGGATTAATTACAATTAATTTTTTTGTGCCAGAATGCGCGCTTCGACATACGCGGACGCGCACGAACACACAAACGGCGACTCGCGGGCGGCTTGCGAAAAACTGTGTTTCGGACACATCTCAACGCGATATGCTTCCGTAAGATCAGTTTTGCCAACATTGTCATTAGTTGTGTCTAGTCTCCTTCCGTGTTTCGGACACATCTCAACGCGATATGCTTCCGTAAGATCAGTTTTGCCAACATTGTCATTAGTTGTGTCTAGTCTCCTTCCGACTGCTGTGGTGATGTGTTTCGGTGATAATAAAAACTGTGATATAATGTAAATCGCGTACGTTAATGTGTACAAAACTAAGTATAGACTAATATAATGCCACATGCAAATCGTTGTTGTAACCCTTTCGGAAAACAAAACCATAGTCGTGTTTACGCAAATCTAGTTCGAATAAGTGACCAAAATGCGAAATTTAGTGTCGTGTTCAAAATTCTGTGCAATCAGAATACTGGAACACAACGCAGGCAACAATACATCCTTACGTTGTGCATTACAAAGAAAACGGCGTAGAACAGCATACGAATTTTGTGATAATTCAGTCAATTTGTTCAATTCTAAATTGATTCAATATTTGATTAAACAGTTTGGTAAACGAAATGTGAAGAAAATCTATTATTTTTCCGACGGGGCGGCCTCACAGTACAAAAACAAGTACAATTTTATAAATTTACTATTATATTTCACAAAAAGGATTTTGGCATCGATGCCGAGTGGCACTTTTTTGCCTCTGCACATGGGAAAGGTGCCTGTGATGGTATTGGTGGTGCTATAAGGAGAGATGCGTACCATGCAAGCTTGCGAGATAAAATCCCGGTGAAAATTACGGGACCGAAACAGTTGTATGATTGGGCAAAAGTCAATTCTAAGAAAATTAAATTTGATTACTGTAATAAACAAGAACATGAAAATCACTCTAGTAAGTTGAAAAAGCGCTATTCCAAAGCGCAAACTTTGAAAAATACGAGGCAGTTCCATTCTTTTATTCCAAAAGATAAAAATTCCATCGAGTGCAAAATATTTTCAGCCCACGATCAATCTAAAATTATACCCATTATGTAAAAACAAACTACAAGAAAAGTGTAAAAAGCGTGAATGATTTTCATTTTTTCTCGAAATAACAAATGAATATGCGATATCTGTATAACTTTCTATATCTGTTTCACTTTTTGTAACCGTCCGTGAATTGTTGTTGTTTTTCAGCGAGAAATTTTAAGGGCATTTGCTGACTGAACTTACAATGTATAGATCTGATATGTAAACATAAACGTTAGTAATAAAGAAGTATATATGAAACCTTGCATGACAGCTTATACATTCCTTTGAATACATTTGATTTAATTATCAATACGCATTTCCGCGACAGTCAAAGCGCAAATTCTGTTATACGTAAATTATTTATATGGCCAATCTTTAAAAACAAGTAAACACCAGTAACGGAAAAGTTGGCAAAACTGATCTTACGGAAGCATATCGCGTTGAGATGTGTCCGAAACACGGTTTTTCGCAAGCCGCCCGCGAGTCGCCGTTTGTGTGTTCGTGCTCGTCCGCGAGTGTCGAAGCGCGCATTCTGGCACAAAAAAATTAATTGTAATTAATCCTTTTCGAATTGCACGCATTTTTTTCCATGCATAAATGCACGGATGTTTATTGCGTTAATATCCTTAAAAAAGTTTCATCCCAGAGGCGCAGAAATTAGTTAAATTTTTAATTGTTTATTAAAAAAAATTATTTACAACAACAAAACACCAAGTTTCGGAACAAAAATAACGTTTTTGGAAAATATCATCCTTTATCAGTCTGCAGTTGAAAAATCGTTGTAATCAGATTCTTACTTTACGAGAAATGTGATAATTATTCAAGCGCTGCAAAAAACTTCGATAGTTAATAAAAAAAAAACTATTTCGAATTTTACAACAAAATTTTCTGAGTGTGCTTCTGGATGATAGAACTCAGTCCTGGCTGAATTTCATCGCAAAATATTCACTTTGGTAATTTTGTGGCCCACTTGAGAAAGCCTTACCCATTGTCATTTGTTATTTTTTCTAATGCCACTTTTATTTCTTTTTTATCTAAAAAAAATGAATTTATAATATTTTGTTTTACCCATTGTATAGCATATTTAATGTTAGTTATTTCCTCTTTTGTAAACCTGAGCTTGATTTGCATAGTGAGTGCAGCCTCGTTTACGTAATCATTATTGTTCTTCATTACCTTGGATATTTGATTTGTTATTTGAGTAAGGTTTTCTAACCTTTCTGTAAAAATGTCGTTTATAATGACTTGTTGGTTATTGTTTTGGATAGTTTGATCTAATGCGCATTTCACCATTTCAAAGTCGTCGTGATCTGGAGATCCGGCGATGTATTTCCAGGCAGTACCTAATATATTAATGGCTCTTTTTTTCCTGGATGATTCCACAGGTTCGATGGTTTCTAGGATATTGTGAATTTGGGATATTTCATGCATTAGGAGTGGGAAGAAGGGATTGGATTTTGGGATAATTTGTCTGATTTGGTTCTGTGCATCGTCAACAATGGATCTGTACTTGTCTATTTAAATGTACCGTCCTGTATTCTCGCTGGTCCATTAAAAATAGTCACAAGGTGTGACATCGTATAGTTCAAAATTTGCATCTCGGTTGCAGCAGAGAAGCAAATTGTCAAAAGGTGCTGTAATAAGATAAAATATTGTTTCAATTTTTTATGTTACTTTTGTGGACTATTTTTCCAGACTCTGTAGTTATTGTGGTAGATCTATTTTCTTTGACTATTTCTTTTCTAAATTTAGGTGATAGTTTGGTCCCTAAGCGTTTATTAATTCTTATATAAACGATTTCTCCCGGATCGAACTGTTTGATGGGCTCTCGGTTTTTGTTATGAATCCTTAGATCAGTTGCTTGTTTATCTTTTAGTCTTTGAATGTTGTCCTGCCTTGCTTTTTCGTACGTTTCAGGGTCAGTACTTATTCTCCGTCCGAAAAAGACTTCAAGTGGTCTTTGGCCCGTTGTGCTGTGTATTGAATAGTTGTATTCATAAACTGCTCTATCTAACAATTCTATAAAAGTAGTGTAAGTGCGTTCGGTTTTAAGACAACACATAATCTCCGTTAAGGTGGAATGAAAGCGTTCGACTTGTCCATTGACCGTGCTCGTATAAGGAGGAGCTTTGTAGATTTGTATTCCTAGTTGGTCCTGTAACATAAAGGTTATTGAAGCTGAATTAAATGATTTTTCGTTATCGAAAACGATACATTTCGGAACGCCGAATAGGAAAATAAGTTCTCGAAGGGGTTCTTTCACGTCCTCGACGGCTCTTGACTTAATGACCTTGACCTGCGTATATTTTGAAAATTTGTCTAAGGCTGTAAGAACGAGTTGGTTCTCGGTTGTGTAAACGTCCACATGAAGAATTTCCCCAGAGTACGTCGGTATCGGTGTTTCTTTGAGAACAGGTTTCGATGGATGCCTATCATATTTATTCTCCTTACATACTACACATTGTTTGACAATTCTATTAATCTTGTTATTCATACTAGGGAAGTAAAATTTTTCGAGAATTTGTATTTTATTTTCTTTGGCATTTCTATGTGCTCTTTTATGTGTACCTATAATTATCTCATCCTGTTGGCGTTCATCTTTCACATCCTCCACTTGAAGGCTTGTGAATCTTATTCGAATTTTAGCAAAATGCAGAGGATAAATTTCTTGGATTTTTCCCATTAACGATTCTGGAGCTTTAATAGCATTTATAACAGATGGATTGAGGTATTTTTTCAGAATAGAAATTAGCTGTTCGGGAGTATAATCTGTCAAAACTATTGTATGTCTGTGAATAGTAGGGAAAACTATTTCAAAATTATACGCAGTGGTTAAATCCGGATCAAAAATAATTTGATTCTTGAATGCATTAACAGGTGTTTCGACGCTGTAAATGAGATTGTGCGATGAGCTATCATCACTATGGGTCATCTCAGTCAACGTGTTGATTTGTGATATCTCTGGCGCTCTGGAGAGGGCATCTGCTACTACGTTACTTTTTCCCGGCTTATAGAAAAGTTTGTAGTCGTACTCCTCCAATATTGCCTTCCATCGCTTCATCTTGCTGTTATGGTTTTGGTTGCTGAGAGCGTAAGTTAGAGGCTGGTGATCCGTGTATATCTTCACCTTTGCTGCACCATATAAGAAGTTCCGAAGTGAGTTGAGGGCCCAGATGATAGCGAGCATTTCTTTCTCATTTGCTGCGTAGTGTTCTTCAGCCTTGTTCAAAGTCCTTGAAATAAATGTAATAGGTTTATCGCCTTGTAAGAGCACAGCTCCAAAAGCATAGTCTGACGCGTCGGTTGTCAGCTCAAAGTGCTCCTTATAATTTGGGTAGCAAAGTAGTATGTCCTTTGAGAGTACAGAATTTTTAATTCTTGTAAATGCTTCGGTTGCCTCTGCATTGAATTCTACACCAATTTTCGACGACTGTCGTTTTGACATCCGAACTTCTTCACCTCTTAAGAGGGCTGTTAAAGGTTTTGCCATTTTAGCATAGTCCCTTAGTCCCTTCGATAATAGCCTGAAAGGCCCAAAAAGGATCGGAGCTCCTTGATTGTTCTAGGTTGTGGAAAGTTTGCAATGGCTTCGACTTTTCCAGGATTGGTTTTTATACCAGCTTCTGAAATTACAAACCAAAGGAATTCAACCTCTTTTTTGAAAAAATGGCATTTATCCAATTGGACCTTCATATTTGCATCCTCCAGTGTTCTGAATATGTTGGGAATATTCCGAATATGGTCTTCCTCAGATTTGCTCTATATCACTATGTCGTTGATATATACGTAACATGTTCTCCCTAAGTAGTCGCGGAGAATGTCGTCCAGTGCACGTTGAAAAATCGAAGGCGCATTTTTCAATCCAAACGGTAAGCGCGTGAATTCGTATTTTCCGTTATTAATTGAAAACGCCGTTTTTTCTATGTCAGAGTTTCTAAGCGGAATTTGATGAAACCCACTTTTAAGATCCAGAACAGAAAAAAATTTGCTATTTCCTAGTTTCGCTAGAACGTCGGAAATCTCGGGGATGGGGTATCTATCCGAAATTGTAACAGAATTTAGTTTTCTGTAATCTATTACCATTCTAAACTGCTTGTTACCGTGAGAGTCAGGTTTTTTATCGACTATCAATACTGGGGAATTGTATGGTGATCTTGATGGACGTATGATTCCGTCATTTAGTAATTTGTTCACCTGGCTTTTAACTTCGTGTTTCAACGCAGCTGGATAAGAGTAGAATTTAGTGTAAACAGGGGAATTAGATGATGTACGGATTTCCCCAACTACTTTAGTAGTGTAAGTTAATTTCTCGTTTGGTTCTGAGAAAAGCGCGGGGAAATTTCCCACTAAAGAGTCCATCATTTTCCTTTGTTTAATATTTAACTGATTGTCCTGAATTTTTATTGCGTTTACACTCTGACTAATGTGCTGTTTGAGTTGAATTTTATTGTCGTTACGAACGACCATAAAATTTTTATTCGTGTAAATGACAGCGTCTAAGGCTTTTAGACTATCGTTACCCAAAATGCCATGAAATGATTTAAGGGTAGGCATTAGGAAAAATTTAAGATTGTTGCTAAGGTTAAAAAGGTTCAAATACGTATGCGATGTGATTTTTACATCACCTGCCACCGATTTTGCAAAAAATGAAGTTTTGTTAGGGGTGATTTTCTTAACCAGGTTGGGTTGAATATAGTTTTTGCTGGAACCGGTGTCGATAAGGATTCTGAGGATGTCCCAGCTCTTCGCTCAACATTCAAAGTAGGGAAGCGAAGAGCTCGTCATTCTAAAAAATGAATGTCGTTTAGCTCGGAATCAATTTCGATGTCCTCTTCAGTTTGAGAATATTCGTAATAAAAATTTCCCGTTTCCTGATCATGATATTGGCTAAACTCTTGTTCACAATTTTGAACTTGACTTTCATAATGGTCGGGCTCTGAATTATCCGCCATTTCTTCGTTTATGTGATAGGTACGTTGCGCTTTAGCAGGGCTAACGTTCTGATTTGAAGGTGGGTTCGGAGGTCTTTTGCCTAGAAATTGTTGCTGGTGTGGTCTGTTAGCATAATTTATTTGCCGTGACCGGATACTCTGGTCAATATCCATCGGCACTGGTGGTTTTGGTGCTGTTGGACGCGGTGGTGGTCGTCCTTGATTGTTGAATTTTTGATTGTTAATATCGTTGGATTTATTCTGTTGATATGGGATATAAGCTATGTTTGGATAGAATGGTTGTCCATTCTTCTGTGCGTTATATTTCTGGTTTGAAGGTGGTAATTTTTTTTTCGCTGGTTGATTATTGTAATTTTGTGCATGATTAGTACGGAATTTTTGGTTTTCTAACTTAAGGCACAAATGGAGGGCCTGAGGCAGATCCACTGGCTCTCTCATGCCTAGCAATCTTGGTAGATCACCATTGAGTCCCCTTACGAAGGTGTCTAGGGCCTTGCCTCTATAGGTTTGCGTCAATAAATTGAGCGCTTCATTGCCGGCATCTAAGCCGCCAAGTTTATTTAATATCAGAGATAAATGTGAATACACTGCCTGATAAAATTCTTGAACAGTTGAGTTGCCCTGTATGAGCTGTCATTTGATACTCTAACGTGGAAACATCTCGCTTGTCAGCGTAGTGTAATGTGAGACATTTAGAGATTGCAGGCCAGTCTAGTGGGGTATTGTATGATTCTAATGCCATGTCTGCATTGCCTACAATTTTATTCCTTATGACGTTTAAAATCCCATAGTATTTTGGTGTTCCCTTCAGGTTTTCATAAATTTTCAAAATTCGTTCTACACTTTTCCTCCATGAATTGAACTCACCTGGTTTGCCTGAAAAGTCCCTCAGACATTTAACAACGTCTGGGACCTTATCTAGGTCTGCTAAATTTCCTAAATGTTCTGCATCAATGGACTCATCAACCGTACTTGCCTGAATGGCGTTCGGGTTTAATGAAGCTTGTAGCATTCCGGGCATTTGGCTACTCATAACATCTAAGATAATGTTTCGTAAGTCCGTCATGTTTATCTGTCCATTTCTATTGGCCTGATCAGAAGGAGCGGGAGGATTAGGAATGGGTGCATTTAAGGTAGCTGGTCGTATTAAATTGTTGGGATTCGACATTTTAGAAAAAATTTAAACCGAAGCACAAGTAACTGTTTTAGAGATTTTTTTTTCCTCTTATTTAATGGGGAAAATAAAGACGTAATACAGGATATGTTTAACTTTAAAAGGATACTTAAATAGTATTATTTTTATAATTCTTAATTACGAGTATTTGATAGCTTACTATAATAAAGACAGAGCTGCTCTCATTCTGGTATGATAGTGTTGAAGGGTCCTCTATGATGTATCAGGGCTGCTATTGTTGTGTTGGCACAGGCACAATTCTTCTCACTTTCACAGAATTATATTATCCTTATTTGGTAATGATTTATTCTGCTCAGTTTTTATTCATAACTTATTTTAGGTTTTTTGTTGCAGATTTTTTTTTAATTCATTAGTTCGCGCGTATCTTTATATAAACCCTTGGGTCTTCTGTGGTTTTCACTTTACAAATTTTTATTTTCGGTTTCGCACTTTTCAGTTCACAGCTATTATTAGCTTGTGTTTTATTTTTACATAAACCGTTTGGTTATTTTAATGTTTTCACTTTAAAATTTTTATTTTAAATGTCGTGTTCTTAATTCACAGCTTTGAATAGCGTGTGTGCTTTTTTCGTTTTTACACATAAACCGTTTGGTTAATTTAAGTTTTTCACTAGCAAAGCGGCTGAGTTCCAAACGCGTCCTTTTTTCCGCAAGGATACTCGGGGGCCTCGTTCTTTGCTTAATCGCGATGGTTACTTATAAACCAACTTTGCTCGGGCGCCAGTTAGATCTTTTTAGACAAAGATCTTAAAAAAAAATACAACTAACGCGAACTTTTCTCGAAAAAGATCGCGGACAATGTTTGAACAAAAATAAAAATGCTTTCCGTTATCAAAACGAAGTTTATTCTTTAAAGTTCAAATACAGAGTAACTTAATTTTAGACAATATGTTAAACTTATCAACTACCTGAGCCATAAACTGTCTATTCGGATTTCCATGGAATTTTATGAAAGCATTGCAATTGCAGACGCTGCAGTTTTATGAACGGAAATGCGTTTTCAAATTTCGTTTTAATTTTGTCTGAGAATTTGGGCAGCGGATGGTCGTCAACACACTTGTCAACGATATTCGCTGACAACATAGTTTTTATGACCGCGCGTGTAAACTAAATATTGGGAAACAAATATGAATATGAACAAGAACAAGATGCATTCATAGGCGCAGCTGTAGCGGCCATGATTATTTACCCGAGTTACATATACAAACACACACACATACATTAAAAATGATCTAATTGATGGGTTCATTGCAAATATATATAAAGTAAATATTAAAATCCATTATTCTTAGAATTGCAACCGTTCCAATTTAACATAAAAAAATATTAATATAATAATAATAAAATTTAACAAAACTTTGTCAAAATCTGCATTTCTTGTATTTCCGTTCCCACACGGAAAGGAAAGTGCAATATTAAAATTAATTTATCATATTTCGGCCGCAATTCTGAGAATTGCACCCGTTCCAATCTAACTTGGTCAAAATCTGTATATATTGCACTTCCGCTCGCATACCGTAAATGCAATACTAAATATTATATTCAATAAATAACACACTAGGTAGTTGATAAAAAGAATTGTAAAATTAGTTTTAGTCAGTCTTGTTCCTCCCGTTCCTCGAAGTAGTTGCTGAGTTTAATAAATAATCAAAATAAAAAAAAAGGAAACAAATTTAGTTTATTTTGTAACTCGAGTTAACGGCAAAACGTCAATGGCGCTGTGAATGAACATTTATGCTCCTTGAACACCACTAAAATAGAAAAAAAGTGTAGTCCAAGAGGCAACAATCCTATGACAAACGAGGAAGAATGGAAGAACAGGCTCACATTGCATCCGTAAGCGTGGTCGAAGAACTGGCCAGAAAGGATCAACAATTAGAACGCTTACGCCAAGCATACTTAGACCTACAACAACAAACACAACAGCTACAGCAACAACAGCAAAACTGGGAACAACACCATATACAAGACAACAGTACAAGAGACAACATTTTGAAAACAATAAATTACTTGCCAACTTTTACCGGTACGGGAGAAGTAACGGTAAACAGTTTCTTCAGCAGTATTCAATATTTGCTATCAACTATACAAGATGAAAATATTAAGGAATCCACAGGAACAATATTTTACAAAATCATCCAGGGGCAGGCGAAGGATACCATCATAAACTTTCCCAACCCGGACAACTGGCAACAGATCAAGGAGACGTTAAAACTGAGGTATAGGCCAAGCGTAGAACCACATCAACTATACAGAATGATAGCCAATTTAAAGGTGAATTCGGTGAGTGAATTAGTAATTGAAGTGCAAAACATTAAATATAAGTCAGATGAACTAACGGTATATTATCATAATGATCATTATATTGATTTGTCGAACATAGATAGTTTACTTGTAAACACAGTTAAAGAAATGATACAAGGGACTCTATTAGACAAAATTTACCAAAAACGAAATATTAATGATATCTTAAAAATATTGACCAAAAGGAGATTCGAAAATACATGCATTAGGCCAGAGTATAGGAAATTTAGAACTAATGATGACAGGGCATTTAGGCAAAATCGACCTCAAAACAAGAATACATTTAACCACCAGAATAACAATAACAACCAGGGACACTATCAGCGAAATTATGTAGGACAAAGTTATTTTAGACAGAATACTGGACAGGCACGAAATAATTAAATAATTATAATAATTCAGGACGATTTAGAATTCAAAATAGTAGGGATAATAACCCATCGGGCGACTTCCAGTGTTTCGGGCAGGTCGGACACCCTAGGCTAAATTTCAATCAAAATAGATGGAATCAACCTAGGCAAAACCTAAACGAACTCATGGACGTTGATAATATAGAACGTTATGGTATACACAATAATCAGAGGGTCGGGCAGGTAGGCCATGTTTCAGCCAAAATCGCTTGGATCAACCTAGGCAAGACCTAAACGCACCCATGGAATCCAGAAAATGATGTACAAAACTATAAGTTAAATGAAATAATAGAAAATTCTGAACTAAAAGAATGTAAATGCGATGGAGGTCCATTTAAACAAACCCCTAATAATCAAAATCATTTTTTTTTTTGGGAACAACCTCAGACTACTTACCCCTCGTAAAGTTAACAATTAATAATAAAGAATATAATGATACACTAATAGATACCGGTGCAAATATAAGTTTAATAGACAATGATATGAAAGAATTTAAGAAAACATTACTTACAAAACCAATTGAAATCAGTACAATAAATAGAAAGAATATAATAAGATATGAAGCTGCGTCTGGCTAAAGAATTTAACGTAAATGAAAATGCAAAAATCAGGTGGAAAGCGATAAATTGAAAGGACGAAAATACAAATTTATTATAGGCATTGATTTAATGAACTGCTTTAAAACTGTAATAAATTTAGAGGATGGTCACATATCCTTTAATAATAGAATATAAAATTTTACAGTAAACCCATATAAAAACATCCAAGTTTACACACTGGAAGGATCAGACTTTGACTGGGACAGAATTCAGTTGAACCATTCAAATACAGAAGAATATAGAGAAGTGAAGGACATATTGAATAGATTCAAAAAATTAGTTTTTAAGGAAGGCGACAAGCTAACCAGTACAATGGAAATTAAACACGAAATCAGAACAACAACGGATGCACAGATAAACGCTAAACTATACTCGTATCGGTATCCACCACAACACGAAGAAGAAGTTCGACGAAAAATAAAAGAAATGGAGCAGCAGGGAATAATTAGGAAGAGCTGCTCTCGATATGCGAGCCTATTAATAGTAGTACCTAAAAGTTAGATAATTCCGGAGAAAGTAAATACAGGATTGTGGCAGATTATAGAAAGCTCAACGAAATACCTATAGACGATAAACTTCCATTACAAACATAGACGCGATTTTGGACAAACTAGGTCGGGCACAGTATTTCACAACCTTAGACTTAGCTAAAGGTTATCATCAAATTTTAATTAGAGAAGAGGACAGGGAAAAAACAGCATTCGTGACGCCGCATTGGTTGTACGAATTTATAAGAATGCCTTTCGAACTAAAAAATGCCCCAGCAATATTTCAGAGACTGATGAATGAGACCTTAGGAGATTTTATAAATAAACCTGCGTGGTATATCTTGATGATATATTAATATTCAGTACGTCACTAAAAGAACACATTAAAGCAATCAAGGATATTTTTACGATGTTAAAGAAAGCTAATATAAAAATACGGGTGTTGGGTTGTACTATGGAATTACAGCGAATAACAGCATCAGCGGCACGTGTACCGGTAGGGTGTGGGAATGCAATATGTTGGGTGCCGCAGCGTGTTAACTCCTCCCCCTTTAAATATCTGCGTCCCGCAGATTAGGTGACGAAGGACGTTTCTCGATCCTTCGACTAAGTTGGTTCTCGATTTTTATTTCGGGTAAGTGGATCCTTGCTGTGAGCTTCCTCCAGATAAACCAATCCCTAGGATAATATGAACCAATTCGTCTCAGACTTAAGGTGCTTCAATATTTGCAAGTTGTTAATTGCCATTCCATGTACCAGATCGAGGCTTATAGCCATTGTGCGGTTCGTGACGCTAATTAAGATTGGTGGGAGCCCTGAACTCCGGAGGTGGTAATGCTTGAATATGTTTGGTTGTTGATTACTACCGTCTCGTTGTCTACCCGGAGAATATAGGAACCGTTAAGATCAGTAATGGTTTTACCTGAACTTATGTTGCCAACGAAATTGTTCAGGAAAATAGTATCATCTTTGATTACTTCGATGGTAGATGCGTTGCTTGTCAAGTAAGGACAACTTGTTTCTCCGCCCTTGAGGAGACGAGCCAAACAACCAGCCTCTGCTAGCAGGTCCAAAGATTTCTTTTCACATACCATTGCTGAGGATAAGTGCAAACAGTCTCCCCTATGCCAAACGTCTCCTGTTTGCTTATAAGGATAGTTTTGTACGCCAATTCTATCCGATGGCCCTTCTGGACATTAGCTCGTGTGATAAGGTGGTTGAATCTTTCCTCCGTGACCTTAGGCAGAGATAACACGTACAGCAATAGCGTGTTGTTGCTGTAGATCGAAGGTTTGCTATACTCTATGGCTTCAATGGCATTACTGTATGGAAGGATGTCAATCTCGCCAACAAGCTGGTTAACTTCTTCCTTGCTTAAGAGATTGCTATTGACGATGCCAGCCTTAGCCATTTGGCAGGCGCGTATCAGCTCGTTCACGTCTTCTTTCAGAATAGCTATCTTGTTTTGGACATCCGGCTCGAGCCTTTCCCTGGTTCTACGATCGACGACGCCATTCGTGATCGTCACAATGCTGTTTAGCTTCTGCAATAGTTCGTTAGTTTTTTTGAGAATTGCATTGTTTACCTTGTATTGCCTGTTACTATTTTGGTTAAGAGAGTTTTCATTGTTACGGACCTTATCCCAGTCAAGCGCATCTGGTGAACCAGCTATCCATTTCCAGGCAGACCCTATCCAATTGATGGATCGCTTCGATCTCGCAAGTTTGTGCCCTCTCAGTTCATCCAAGTGTGTGCGAATTCTGTTTAGTTGGAACAGTAGTACTTCCGTGGTTGTTGAGGTTTCATTGAGGTTGGTTAGTAAATGTTCCAGTTGATTCGTTGTCAAGTCATAACGCTTTAGATCTATTACGTGATTGAGTTTAAAGTGTCCATCGATGATCCAGCCGTACCCATCTCGTATAGTGGCCAATGGTGAGCCTATTTCAAATATCTCATAAGAGTGCGCAGTTGCGCAGAGGCAGATGCTATGAATTATAGTAATGTTACTAAATTGTTTGCTTACATAAAAATTGGAGAATTATCATCTTAGTGTCTATTTTACTAAGTTATTCTATGAAATTTCAAATAATTCATTTGAACAGTAAATTTCTTACGAGTATGCGAACTTAGTGTCTACTCCTTATTCTAGGGACTTATCCTAGTTTTGAGTTGCGCAGTGGAGGGTGAATTAGTAAAAGCTGGTGAAGTCTATTGTGTTGAAAAAAGTTTTTCTATTTTCGTTAGTTGGGGACCCAGTAGTGAAGTAGTTGGTTAAATTGGTTGCAAGTTGCTTTAAGCTCGATTAGTGTTATTTTAGTTATCGAAAAGTTTAAAATTGTTAGTTGGTTATGAAAAAAATTTCAAATTGTTAATTAATTAATTTGTTACTAAATTTAATTTAAATTTTTTCTCGTGATTTGACTGCGTTAATGATCAGAAGTGTTTCTCTGCACCTGTGCAAATAAGCAACAACAGCACCGTTAACTCGTATATTTTCACTTTGCTTGCATTCACACAGTGTTTGCATGCATTTTTCTTTGCTATATTTTGTTTTTCTCTCTAAAAGCAATTGCTGCCGAAGTAACCAACAACAAAGGCACCGTTGGTGCTAAAACAAAAAAAAGAAAAATAAGAATGCTTGACGATAATAACGATTATCCAGACATACAATGGCAAAGCGTACCGATGGTAAAAAAACGACCGCATGGAGGTTCACCTCTAATGAGGAAAAGGCCAGCTCTGGCCGATACAACTGGACCATCCAGTAGTGCTAACCGGTTTGACCTGCTAAGAGATGACAACAATATTGACAACGAAAATCATAAAAATGCACCTGCAATGGAAATTAATGATGGTGAAAACAACAATACCGAAGGGGAAATCTCTGTTAAGCCGCCGCCAATATTTTTGTCAGATGTCAATGATATAAGTGGCATGATGTCACATATTTGTAAGTGTATTCAGAAAGACAGTTTCAGCTATAAAACTCAAAGAGATGGACACGTAAGGGTTATTGTTAAGTCCGTGAATACCTATAGACAATTAGTAGACTACTTAAGAAAAGATAAAATTAAGTTTCACACTTACCAATTAAAGCAAGACAGGGCCTTTAGGGTAGTTATTAAAAACTTGCATTACTCTACACCAACTGACTTCATTAAGAATGAAATTGAAGAGTTAGGTCACCAAGTAAGAAACGTTAGTGCAATTAAGAGTCGTATAACCAAGGAGCCCCTAAATATGTTCTTTATTGATCTGGAGCCAAACAACAAAAATTCTGATATATATCAAATTAAGTATATTGGTAATGCTGTTGTCAAAGTGGAACAGCCAAGAAAAGTGAATGATATAGTTCAATGCTTTCGATGCCAGGAATTCGGGCACACCAAGTCCTATTGTACAAAAAGCTACAAATGCGTGAAATGCTCTCTAGATCATCCTACTAATGACTGCCCCAAAAGCAAAGAGTTACCCGCGAAATGTGCTAATTGTTTTGAAGCTCATGCTGCTAGTTACAAAGGCTGCAGAGTGTATCAAGAACTGGTAGCACGTAATGATAGACCGATACGTAATAATGCACAGCATGTAAGTACAAACTTTATTCAACCAACTAAGCCTAACAACATAAACCAACATGAGAGCCAGCCCACATACGCTCAAGCGCTTCAAGGCAACCATGGGACAAGGCACGACAATCCACTTGAAAGAATTGAGGCCTTGCTTGCCAAACAATTCGAATTAACCAACAATCTTCTAAATATGATAACTCTTTTAATTAACCAACTATGCAAATAGATTTACGTATTGCAATATGGAATGCCAATGGTCTTTCCAACCATAAAGATGAAATACAAGTATTTTTGAAATCAAACAATATTGATATTATATTAATATCGGAAACACATTTCACTAACAGATCTTTTTTTAAAATTCACGGTTATGATCTGATTAGCGCAAATCACCCAGATAACAAAGCTCATGGAGGATCAGCAATAATAATAAAAAGCAGTATTAGGTACAGGGTTATGGACAGTGTTGACAGCAACGCTATACAAGCCGCTTGCATCCAGGTGAAGTGTTTGCACTTTGATTTAAGTTTATCAGCCGTGTATTTTCCACCAAGATTTTCTATAAATCCCAGGGAATACTGGGACTTTTTCCAGAAACTTGGGACAAGATTTATTGCTGGTGGTGATTACAATGCCAAACATCCCTGGTGGGGGTCAAGACTAATTAACCCAAAAGGCAGGCAACTTTATAAGTGCATAACTGATAATAATCTCTCCACGCTGTCTACAGGTAAACCAACTTACTGGCCTTCCGATCCTAGGAAGATTCCTGACCTACTAGACTTCATTGTATACTCAGGTATACCCCAACACCAACTAAGTATAGCTGAAAGCTTTGACCTGAGTTCGGATCACTCGCCACTCATTGTAACATACAGCTCCGTGTCAGTAAAATGGAATTTTCCTTACAAGGTTATTACGTCGAAGACAGATATTACTGCGTTCAAAAACTGGCTTGAAAATAAAATTGATATAAATATGCCCCTAAAAACTGGCACAGAGATAGACTTAGCTGTCGAAAAGTTGACCAACAACATACACGAAGCTGGATTTTTGTTTGCGCCACCTCCAAAAGAAAGGGCAAGAAGTAGCGAATTTATATCTTTAGAAATCAGACGACTAATCAAACATAAGCGAGCTCTGAGGAAAAAATGGCAAACAAGTCGAAATCCTTTGGACAAAACAATGTTCAATAAGGCAAGAAACGATCTTAAGAAACGAATGGTTGAATTAAGAAATGAATCAACAGCTGATTTTCTAAAAAATCTTGATCCCTTTACAAATGACTATGAATACAGCCTATGGAGAGCTACGCGATACCTAAAGCGTCCTACTAGAAGAAATGTCGCTATTAAAGACAGCAATGGAGTTTGGTGCAGGTCAAATGAAGAAAAAGTGGAGGCATTTGCGCAACACCTTTCCACAGTGTTCCAACCTAATCCTGTTGGTGATGGAATACAAGACGAAGAAATTTTTAATTTCATAGATGTGCCATGCCAAATAAGTTTTCCAATAAGCCATATTAGCACGACAGAAGTAGAGATAGCGATTAAAAACATCAATAACAAAAAATCACCAGGATATGACAAAATAGATGGAAAAACTCTAAAAAATCTGCCCCAGATGTGTCTTCAACTATTAACGAATATATACAACGCTATGCTGAGACTTGACCATTACCCAACGCAGTGGAAATGTGCGGAAGTTATTATGATAAATAAGCCCAATAAACCTGAAAACATTATGTCTTCATACAGACCGATAAGTTTGCTGGTAATATTCTCTAAAGTATTTGAAAGAATACTTCTAAGAAGAATGCTGCCAGTGCTGGACAAGCATAATATAATACCGGAACATCAGTCATCAATCACATTACAGAGGCACTGGAAAGTAAAAAATATTGTACAACAGTTTTTCTTGACATACAACAGGCATTTGACCGAGTTTGGCACCCGGGAATTTTATATAAAATTAAGAAATTACTTCCCGCTCCATACTACTTATTACTGAAATCATATTTAACTAACCGAAAGTATTATGTTGTAAATCAAGGCGTAACATCTAATATATACTCCATAAATGCTGGTGTGCCGCAAGGCAGTGTGCTAGGTCCGGTTCTGTATACAATATTCACTGCCGATTTGCCAGTGTTGGCAGATGTAAGCATTGCAACGTATGCTGATGATACAGCTATAATTGCAACATCTCTGACCCCAGAAGGAGCGTCGCTGAATGTACAGAAAGAGCTTTATGAAGTAGAGAAATGGATGCACAAATGGAGGATTAGGGTCAACCCCCAAAAATCTACACAGGTAACTTTCACTCTTAGAAAAGGAGACTGTCCTCCTGTTAATCTTTGTGGTACACAAATACCACCAAATACGACTGTGAAGTATCTTGGTGTACATCTTGACAGAAGGTTGACCTGGAGATCACATATAAACTCTAAAGTGAAGCAACTTAACCAAAAAACAAAAAAGATGTATTGGCTTTTTAGTAAAAAATCGCAGCTAAGCCTGGAAAATAAAGTAAGAATCTATAAAGCAATCTTAAAACCGATTTGGACTTACGCTTTACAACTCTGGGGAACAGCAAGCCACTCCAATGTGGAAATAGTCCAACGTTACCAGTCAAAAACTCTAAGACTAATAACAGGTGCTCCTTGGTTTGTGAAAAATGAGGAGATACATAAAGACCTCAATATTCCTTATGTTAAAGAAGAGATAAAAAAATACAGCAAAAAGTATATTAATCGACTCGAAAATCATTGTAATACCCTAGCTATAAATCTGTTAGATAATAGTCAAAGTATACGACGACTAAAACGATTCCATATACTAGATTTATCAAATAAATAATATAAAATATCCTAACATAAAATGGCATATAATGGTTAGTCTCAGTGGAGACTAAACCATTTCTGTTAAGTACCTAGGTTAAGATTACAAAAATTATAACATTTGCTTATTGTCGTCAAGATAGATTGCAAATAAAAGTATACATACAAAAAAATTTTTTCTTTTTTATTTATATTTTTTTTTTATATTAGAATTTAATTTAAATTTTTTCTTTTTTCTTTTTTATTTATTTTTTTTTATATTAGTGCTGCCTTTTGCGCATGTTTGCTTTTCCATATTTTTGGACCCATCTTTATTTTTTGCAAAAAATTGTGTTTTAAATTTTTCCATTGGAATATAGGTATTAACTTGACTATGGAAGGTCCGCGTTGATCCCTTTTAGTCGCAAGCGTTTATGATTGCAAGCGACCTACTCATGGCACGGATGGCTTCACGCAAGTAAGCAGAAGATCATTTTGAGGAAATTGAACCCATCCGCATCGGTTATCCCACACCAGTGAGAAAAATGGAATTGAACCACTATAACTTCAACGGCTACAGGCGCGTTAACGCTTGCATGCGTACCTCCGAATTCTACTGATCTTAAGCTTCTTATTAACCCTTTGACCAATGGTATCTTATATAGCGTTTTTCAATAGGTGCGCTTCAACTCTTTTCCGATAGGGAGGGCGAACGACGCAATATTTTTTATTTTTCGCTTGTCATTTGTAAACTTCATTAGTATACATTTCATCATGGAACGCTACACACTTGAGCAACGCTTGCAAATCATTGAATTTTATTATAAAAATGCGTGTTCTGATAAGAAAGTTTAAAGTCGAAAAATTATCTTCAGTGATGAAGCTCACTTTTGGCTCAATGGCTTTGTCAACAAGCAAAATATGCATTACTGGGCAGAAAGCAATCCACACGTGATTCATGAGGCACCGTTGCATCCCGAAAAAATCACTGTTTGGTGCGGTTTACATGCCGGCGGCGTAATTGGCCCATATTTTTTCGTTGACGAGAACGATCGCCACGTTACTGTGAATGGAAATCGATACCGCGACATGATAAACGATTATTTTTCGCCGTAATTGAATGGTATGGACCTAGACGACATGTGGTTTCAACAGGACGGGGCCACAAGCCACACAGCACACGCTACAATTGATTTGTTGAGGAGTAAGTTCGATGAGCGCATTATTTCCAGAAATGGACCGGTCGAATGGCCGCCGCGCTCGTGTGATTTGAGGCTTCTAGACTATTTTCTTTGGGGTTATGTGAAGTCATTGGTCTACAGTAACAAGCCGGCGACGATTTGTGAGCTCAGAGCTAATATTGAACGCGAAATTGCTGGAATTTCGGCCGATTTATGCAAAAGAGTGGTCGAAAATTGGGTTCAACGATTGGACTTCGTAAAACGTGCACGCGGTGGTCATGCAAAAGAAATCGAATTTCATACTTAAATGTATATGTTCAAACTCGACAATAAAAAAAAATTAGTTAAAAAAGTCAAACCGTTTGTGTTTTATTCAAAAAAAAAGTTGAAGCGCTCTTACTGAAAAACGCTTTATTTCACAATCGTGTGAAACATAATTTGCTGACGCTACGTCTGGCTCTGTTCTTATTGCGTAAGCATTATTACGTGGTACTTTATATGCAATTGGCCTTGACTTAGGGTGTTGGGTTGTACCAGAGAATGTTAATGCAATGAGAAGGTGCAAATGTTACTGTAAGCTTTTTTTAGTACAATTGAGATCTGAAAGATTTGTAATAAGGTCATTTAGCACACCGAGTTTATAGACACCTCACTGACTTTTGCCCACACAAAAATTAGAAACACCACACATCTTTCACCTCAACACACAACACATTTCTCACCTCGACATTAAACCAATTAAATTTGTACTATTTTCGTATTTTTGAAATAATAAGCGAATACGTAAAATTTATTACATAATTTTTTTTTTCAATTACATTAAAAAAAAAAAACGATTTTAAAAAATAAAATTTATAAAAAAAAGTTTGCACCGGGAATTGAACTCGAGTCTAACATGTGGCGAGGAAAAATAGGCGGTGCGTTTATTTCTTCGACTGCTTATTTTTTGACCATTTTGTTACTTTTGAAATGATAAGCGGATACATAAAATGTATTACAAATTTTTTTACGATTACATTAAAAAAAAAATTCAAAAACGAAAAAAAAAAATTTGCACCGAGAATTGATGGCGAGTCACGTAGGGAGGATAAATACATTAAACTAATTAAATTTTTACTATTTTCGTATTTTTTGAAATAATAAGCGAATACGTAAAATTTATTACATAATTTTTTTTAATTACATAAAAAAAAACGAATTAAAAAAAAAAAAATTTAATAAAAAAAGGTTTGCACTGGGAATTGAAATCGAGTCTAACATGTGGCGAGAAAGGCGGTGCATTTATTTCTTCGACTGCTTATTTTTTTACCATTTTGTTACTTTTGAAATGATAAGCGGACACATAAAATTTATTAAAAATTTTTTACGATTACATTAAAAAAAACACATTTAAAAAAATAAAAAAAAAATTGGCGCCGAGAATTGATGCCGCGTCACATGGGGAGGATAAATACGCAGTGCGTTTATTTCTGCGCCTGCGTTGTGAACCAAGGTTTTGTGCATGCGCGCGACGCGAATTAATTTTAATAAAGTTCTGAAAGTAATTCATGAAGTTTTTCATTACATACATTCATAAATGAACGTATACTCTATATGTACATATATGATGGTATATGACAATATACATACATAATATGTATGTACATGTCAATAGGAGGTATTTGCATTAAGAAAAAAAAAACGGTTTAAGATAAATCAACACTTATTTTATATTGTATGTCAATTTATAGTTTACTAGCAAACCCGGCCCCCTTCGCTGGGCACACTAAAATAGAATAGATATGGTTTAGAACAGAAAATATATGGTTTTCATATTATTTATTTCTTTATTCTTTATTCAAGCGCTTTGGCATAAACAATATTTTTTGTTTTTCTATTTGTTTTTGAGTAAATATAAAATATAAATTGAAAATCAAGAAAAAAGAAGATTGTTTTTAAATTTCAAATCAACGCATATGAATAAACAATCGTCTTTTTTCCTGATCATCCATGAATTTTTCGCTTCAATTTATATGTTTTATTAAGCATTGGTGCTTTTTTAACCATTATCCATTTATATTTAAAACAAAAAAAACGAAAAAAATTGTTTTTTCCACGAACACATAATTTCATTCCGATTTCACATTAAATTCTCAAATTTCGTAAGAAATTATTCACTGTTCCAAAATCCACTCCAAAAAAATTCACAAACAATTTTTACATGTTGCACTTACGTTTTTTCCATATGGCATCCAAATCAGAAAGAAATATTGACACATTGTAACTAACACTGTCAATTTGACAGTTCAGTTCCGCCCCAAGCGTTAAAAAAGTAAGCGACATTATGGCTGGCTCAAAAGAACGCTGTACCCGTTGCCACTGCTCCGAATTACAACCAAACTTTACGAAACCCATTTTCAATACTTACTTAACAATGTGCATAAGTTTGGTTTAATTCGGTGCAAAGACACGGCGGGTCCACGTTTTGGCATATATTTCGAGACCCTAGTCATCAATGGGTATGAAAATTACCCCGTATTAAAGCACTTATCAACAGCTTTCATTTGATACCTATATTGTACATACACAACCAAAGGTTACCCGGGTCCACGTTTTGACCTATATCTCGAGACCCCAGTCACGTAGCGGCATGAAAAATACTCTGTACTAAGGCATTCACCAACAGCTTCAATTTGATATCCATATTGTACAAACACATTCTAGGCTCCACGTTTTGGTCTCTATCTCGAGATCCTAGTCACGGAGCGGCATGAAAAATACTCTGAACTAAAGCATTTACCAACAGCTTCCATTTGATACCCATATTGTACATACACGTTTTAAGGTTACCCGGGTCCACGTTTTGACCTATATCTCGAGACCCTAGTCATCAATAGGTATGAAAATTACCCCGTATTAAAGCACTTATCAACAGCTTTCATTTGATACCTATATTGTACATACACGTCCGAAGGTTACCCGGGTCCACGTTTTGACCTATATCTCGAGACCCTAGTCATCAATAGGTATGAAAATTACCCCGTATTAAAGCACTTATCAACAGCATTCATTTGATACCCATATTGTACAAATACATTCTAGGGTCCACGATTTGGTCTCTATCTCGAGACCCTAGTGACGGAGCGGATGGAAATACTCTGAACTAAAGCATTCACCAACAGCTTCCATTTGATACCCATATTGTACATACACATCCAAAGGTTACCCGGGTCCACGTTTTGACCTATATCTCGAGACCCTTTCTACCAATAGGTATCCAAACTATACGGAAACCATCTTCAATACCTCCTTAACAATGTGTGTAAGTTTGGTTTAATTCGGTGTAAAGACACGGCGGGTCCACGTTTTGGCATATATTTCCAGATCCCAGTCATCAATAGGTATGAAAATTACCCCGTATTAAAGCACTTATCAACAGCTTTCATTTGATATCCGTATTGTACAAACACATTCTAGGGTCCACGTTTTGGTCTCTATCTCGAGACCCTAGTCACGGAGCGGATGGAAATACTCTGAACTAAAGCATTCACCAACAGCTTCCATTTGATACCCATATTGTACATACACATCCAAAGGTTACCCGGGTCCACGTTTTGACCTATATCTCGAGACCCTTTCTACCAATAGGTATCCAAACTATACGGAAACCATCTTCAATACCTCCTTAACAATGTGTGTAAGTTTGGTTTAATTCGGTGCAAAGACACGGCGGGTCCACGTTTTGGCATATATTTCCAGATCCCAGTCATCAATAGGTATGAAAATTACCCCGTATTAAAGCACTTATCAACAGCTTTCATTTGATATCCGTATTGTACAAACACATTCTAGGGTCCACGTTTTGGTCTCTATCTCGAGACCCTAGTCACGGAGCGGATGGAAATACTCTGAACTAAAGCATTCACCAACAGCTTCCATTTGATACCCATATTGTACATACACATCCAAAGGTTACCCGGGTCCACGTTTTGACCTATATCTCGAGACCCCAGTCACGGAGCGGCATGAAAAATACTCTGTACTAAAGCATTCACCAACAGCTTCCATTTGATACCCATATTGTACATACACATTCTAGGGTCCACGTTTTGGTCTCTATCTCGAGACCCTAGTCACGGAGCGGCATGAAAAATACTCTGAACTAAAGCATTCACCAACAGCTTCC
This sequence comes from Anastrepha obliqua, assembly GCF_027943255.1. Taxonomy (NCBI): domain Eukaryota; kingdom Metazoa; phylum Arthropoda; class Insecta; order Diptera; family Tephritidae; genus Anastrepha; species Anastrepha obliqua. The sequence continues at coordinate 38,331,888 of NC_072897.1, read as the reverse complement.
ATTTGATACCCATGTTGTACATACACATCCGAAGGTTACCCGGGTCCACGTTTTGACCTATATCTCGAGCCCTATCCACCAATAGGTATCCAAACTATACGGAAACCATCTTCAATACCTTCTTAACTATGTGTGTAAGTTTGGTTTAATTCGGTGCAGACACGGCCGGTTAGCGAACACACACAAAAAGTTGACTTTATTTTAATATATATATAAGATTTTTTCCAGTTTGTGTCCGAAAAATCCAAATATCTTACGGAACCCTATTTTTTTCCAAAATAAAATGTAATCCATGTTACTCCTGGATAATGTAGTTTTCGAATGGTGAAAGAATTTTTAAAATCGGTCCAGTAGTTTTTGAGCCTATTCGTTACAAACAAACAAACAAACAAACAAACAAACAAACAAACAAACAAAGTTTTCCTCTTTATAATATTAGTATAGATGTATTCGACAGCATTTACATACATATGTAGGTATGTACATTTGTATATGAAAAACAATAATGCATAAGCGCAAGAACATCATCTTCCTTTCATACATATGTACATATGCATGTATGCCCAAATAACCTTGACTTATGTATGTACACAAGTCACAGCACATCACATTCTTACAAGACAAATACACATACGCACTAGCGAGTTTCTTCCTAACAAGTGCAAAAACAATTCTGCTCTACAAAATAATTGCATTCATATGTTACTATATCCATGCACGTTCATACATTCATGCATATGTATATGCGCGAGCACAGCGCTCCCTTGTTGCTTCCGTGTACTTTTGTCTTTCACCAGTCGATATTCCTAATATTGTACTTACAAAAACACGATATGTACTTTGATAGACGCAAAAGCAACAGCAAGCGCAACGCCATGGCCGCTTTGCCACCGCACATTCTAAAATGTTCTAGAACACAACAAAAACACATACCTCACATGCGCATGTCGCCCAAAGCTAAAATCTAAGCCTAGCGACTACAAAAACAAAATACATTCGTAGACGCAGTCGCAGCGGCCATGATTCTATCAGCGACGGCGCTGAACAATTTAGAACAAAACAAAAAGCTCATTCATAAGTTAGAGCTCATATTTCAATTTCATTCATAAAACGAGCCGCCCATATGCCAATTTTCGCGACCATTCGAAAATAGTCAATATTGGAATATTTCGCGTGGAATTATTTGCCAATATTTGATAAATCTTAAATTTTTGTCATGTCGAGTGGCCGCGGCTCCGTATGTATGTGTGCACCCTTACATGTATGTAAATATGTCTTCTAACTGTGCGACAGTCGCGAGTTAATGCGACTTCCAGCGAATCACACATTGCTGTCCGCAAAGCCGCATATATGTACCTTATGATCAGAAAGTACCGGGAATGTTTAAATTAAACAAAACAGAGTTAAATTTAAGGAAAATTTATATTATCTTCTTCAAAATATGACCCGTCTGAAGGAACACACATGTGCCAACGCTTAACCCAGTCCTCCAAACACTCCCGGCAGGCTGATTTGTATTCTCTTTGATCAGTGCGATGGCGCGTTATCACCATGCAAAATCTGAGAATTGTTTGCTCACATTTCCGGCGATTTGCAACACACAGCATCTCTCTAAGGTTTCAAAACGAATAAATAATATTCTCTATTGACTGTCTGGCCCGATGGAAGGTACTCATGGTGGACTATGCCTTGGCAATCGAAGGAAACAGTCAACATCACCTTCCCGGTTCTTTTTGCTCATAGGGTATACATATCCCATCTTTTCACTGACGGACAAGAAGACGGTCGCAGTTGTTGTTTTTTATATGCATACATTTTGCGTCCGTTGAAGGTTTGCATATATTTGTATATATATGCGTGTATGCGCGTTTGGCTTTCTGGATGCATCCATGGATATTAGAATATTTTCTCATCAATATGTGTATGTAAGTAGTTCAGATTTGACTGAAGAGATTAAATATAGGAATGCATATTCATATGATTGGCTGTTTTACATATAAATTAATTCAAATGAAGTATTAATAATGTTATATAGAAAATAAATTTATAAAAAACAGGTATTAGAAAACCTGAATACACTATTTTAAATCAATTTCAATTAAACCAAATATAAAAAATGAAATAAAAATATCGAACAAAAAACTGTGCACAGGACTTGAACCTGAGTCAAATATGAGACGATGTACTGCATATACAACACGTTTTTCACGATTGCACTAATCTACAATTATTAATGATATTTTCTAAATCACTCATTTATTCGATTCGCAGTTTTATATGCACATATTCTGCGATAGTTGAAAGTTTGTATGCGTAATTATATGAATATGCATGTGTGTATGCGCGTTTGGCTTTCTGGACGGATATTAGAATGATATTTTCTCATCAATATAATTTGGATTTGATGAAATAGATTATAGATATATGTACATATTTTCTGTTTTGATTGATTTATATAAAAGTCAGGTCATATCCAGTATGAACTATTTTATACCGAAAAGAAATTTCCATTTATAAAATACAAAAAAAAACAGTATTTTAAAGAAATTTTAATTAAAATAAACTCAAAAATTTTTCCAAACTTTCCTGGTTTGAATTGTAAAAAAAAAAATGTGTAAGAAAAAAAGAATGTCTTCAGGACTCGAACCTGAATTATATACGTGCCAAAAAACAAAACGAATAATTCCGCCGACTTTAGCTTCTGCACCACAAATTAACTGCCGTGCTGACTTCTTAATCGCAATTTTATTCGCTTCGATTTCCTTAGTAGTGTGCCGAAAAATCTTATGAACTTCCTCAGTAGTATGGTAAACGCAGAAAATATCTGAATTCTTGTCCTAGCGTGGTAAGTAAATATAGAAACCCTCCACTCGCGTCACTCGCGTGGTAAATATCTGCAATTCCCCACTCGTGAAGATAGTTGAATTTGAAATGACCTTACTATGAATCTATAAATTAGAACTCGAAAAAAGCTCATTTAACATTTGCTCCTTCTCATTGCATTAACATTCTCTGGTTGTACTATGGAATAACAGCGATTATGCTGATGCAGCGGCACGTGTACCGGTAGGGTGTGGGAATGCAATATGTTGGGTGCCGCAGCGTGTTAACTTACATAATAAAAGAAATATTTAAGGAATATATTACAAAACGAACAATAGGGATATATGCGGAAGTTTCAGATCACAGCTATAATAACGTACAGGAGAAGCTTATTGAAATCTATTCGAAGGACAGTTAGGTAAAATTTATTAAATGTACATTGTACATTTTTCATTCATAAATGACAATGTTAAATTTTCAAAATAAAAAAAAAAGTTTGTAAAAATATTGATTAGTTTTTTTTTTATAGCCGATTCAAAAAGCAAAATTTACATGGCCCACCCTGTAGATCAATATTTGAGCCGCATTTTATATACTGTCCAACGATTTTTTTCATGGCTAGTGACACACAAGTTGAGAAACTCTAAAAAATGCAAAACAGAGCTATGCGATTCATTTTGAATAAGCGTTATAAGCAGCGCAAGTTACCTTATTATCTTAGCGATAATCTTAGATACATAAACGAAACCCGTTCATATTTACTCAGAAAGAGAAAGTAATAGTTTTAGACTATCACTGTTTAGAATAGAAGTTGATAAGAAAAATATATTCTATAAAGGATTAAAATGTTTTAACTCAAAACAAAATTCTGTTAACAGGATCACTTTCAAGAGCCTGCTATTTAATCACTGTAAAACGAAAGAATGTTAATGCAATGAGAAGGTGCAAATGTTACTGTTAAGAATTTTTAGTACAATTGAGATTTGAAAGATTTGTAGTAAGGAAGTTTAGCACACCGAGTTTATAGACACCTCACTGACTTTTTCCCACACAAAAATTAGACATACCACACATCTTTCACCTCAACACAGAACACATTTCTCACCTCGACATTAAACCAATTAAATTTTTACTATTTTCGTATTTTTGAAATAATAAGCGAATACGTAAAATTTATTACATAATTTTTTTTTTCAATTAAATTAAAAAAAAACGAATTTAAAAAAAAAATTAATAAAAAAAGTTTTCGCCGGGAATTGAAATCGTGTCTAACATGTGGCGAGGAAAATAGGCGGTGCGTTTATTTCTTCCACTGCTTATTTTTTTACCATTTTGTTACTTTTGAAATGATAAGCGGATACATAAAATTTATTACAAATTTTTTTACGATTACATTAAAAAAAAAAAATTTAAAAACGAAAAAAAAAAATTTGTGCCGAGAATTGATGGCGAGTTACGTGGGGAGGATAAATACGCAGAGCGTTTATTTCTGCGCCTGCGTTGTGAACAAGAGGTTTGTGATGTCTTAGTAGATATGTATGTATGTAAGTGCGCGACGCGAATAAGTTTTAATAAATTCTGAAAGTAATTCATGAAGTTTTTCATTACATAGATTCATAAATGAACGTATACTCTATATGTACATAAATGATGGTATATGACAATATACATACATAATATGTATGTACATGTCAATAGGAGGTATTTGCATTCAGAAAAAAAGAACGGTTTACGATAAATCAACACTTATTTTATATTGTATGTCAATTTATAGTTTATGTATTCGACAGCATTTACATACATATGTATGTATGTACATTTGTATATGAAAAACAATAATGCACAAGCGCAAGAACATCATCTTCCTTTCATACATATGTACATATGCATGTATGCCCAATAACCTTGACTTATGTATGTACACATGTCACAGCACAGCACATTCTTCACTACTCACTAGTGAACGAGTTTCTTCCTAACAAGTGCAAAAACAATTCTGCCTTCTAAACTTCCTACAAAATAATTGTATTCATATGTTACTACATCCGTGCACGTTCATACATTCATGCATATATGCGCGAGCACAGCGCTCCCTTCTTGCTTCCGTGTACTTTTGGGTATGTTCAACAATGCATTATAATGCGCAACATACCATTTCAGAGTGAGCAGTGCATTCAAAAATGCAAATATGGCAGTACTGCAAATGCAACGCGTTCTTAAACGTCATTTTTGTATCAAAAGTCGTGCATTATTTGCAGTAAAATTTTTCACACTGCCAATAAATACGCTTGTACAATGTCTGATGAAAAGTGGGTATTTAATTATTTATTTTAGCTTTTAATACAAAAATTGATGAAAAATACGATATTTAAACTTTATTTTATTATACTTTTTTTGGTTTTAGTGATTACTTTAGTACATCGGAGATAAAATTACTGCTCAGAGTCCGACTGAGCATGGAGAACGAGTTCACGTCGGGAAGGAGGAAAAAGAGCGTGCTCTGGGCTAAAGTCGTAGATGAAGTAAAAAAAGTTAATAAAGATTTAAAAATAGATAGAAACATCGCCTAGCGAAAATTTTCTAATTTACTCATCACATATAAGCGAATAAAAAAAAGAAACAATACATCCGGTAGAGAATCAACATCATGGCTTCAAAAAAAGACTTAGTTTTGGGTATTTTCCATTTTGATATTAAACTTTTGCTAAGATATGTCCTTCTTTTAAGCTTTACACGGTTTTCTTTTCTTAAATCTTAAAAATAAAAGACTATCGGTTTTTCCTCACATACATCGTCCATGACCAAACTTAGTAACAATTCCATTTTACTGCACAGCGCGTTCATAAATGCAACAAATCTATTTGCAATTTTTCAACAAATCTATCAGTTGCATGAATTGTCACATTGACAGTGCTGCCAGCGCTGCAAGTACTGCGCATTATAATGCGTTTCTGAACATAGCCTATGTCTTTCAGCAGTCGATATTCCTAATATTGTTCTTACAAAAACACAATACTTTGATAGACGCAAATGCAACAGCAAGCGCAACGCGATGGCCGCTTTGCCACCACACATTCTAAAATGTTCTAGAACACAACAAAAACACATACCTCACATGCGCATGTCGCCCGAAGCTAAAATCTAAGCCTAGCGACTACAAAAACAAAATACATTCGTAGACGCAGTCGTAGCGGCCATGATTCTATCAGCGACGGCGCTGAACAATTTAGAACAAAAAGAAAAAGTTCATTCATAAGTTAGAGCTCATATTTCAATTTCATTCATAAAACGAACCGCCCATATGCCAATTTTCGCGACCATTCGAAAATAGTCAATATTGGAATATTTTGCGTTGAATTATTTGCCAATATTTGATAAATCTTGAATTTTTGTCATGTCGAGTGGCCGCGGCTCCGTATGTATGTATACACCCTTATATGTATGTAAATATATCTTCTAACTGTTCGACAGGTTCCTTGAACTATTCCAGCGAATCACACATTTCTGTCCGCAAATCCGCATACATGTATGTACCCTATGATCAAAAAGTACCGGGAATGTTTAAATTAAACAAAACAGAGTTAAATTTAAGGCAAATTTATATTATCTCCTTCAAAATATGACCCGTCTGAAGCAACACACATGTGCCAACGTTCAACCCAGTCCTTCAAACACCCCCGGCAGGCCGACATGGCCTTCAGCTCGTTCGTCGTATTCTCTTTGAGCAGTGCGATGGCGCGTTACCATCATGCAAAATCCAAGAATTGTTTGCTCACATTTCCGGCCATTTCCGGTTTTGTGGCCCAAGAGTTAAGCTCGCCTAATGCCCTTTGGATGATCCCACTGATCGTATTAGGACACAGTCCTGACGCCATTAACACCACATCATCAGCGTACGCCACCGCTTTTACCCCACCTCTATTAAGTTTTGTTAAGACTTTGCTAATAACGCATAACCAGAGAAGTGCAGACAATACTCCCCCCTGTGGGGTGCCTCTGAGGACCTTCTTGGTTATACTGATATTACCCATATTAGCTTTGATGATCCTGGTTTCTAGCATAGAGATGACCCAATTACTGATGCAATTGTCCACCTTTAAGTCTATCAACGCCCGTTGGATCACATCTGTACTAACATTGTTAAAGGCGCCTTCTATATCCAAGAATGCCGCCATGGTATAATGTTTGTTCTCTAGAGAGCCCTCTATTGTTCGGATTACCTCGTGAAGCGCTGTCTCCGTAGATTTGCCTTTAAGGTACGCATGTTGTGCAGTAGATATACCAGAGCTCTCCAAAGAGCTTCTAAGATATATATCCAAAAGTCTTTCAAAGGTTTTTAACAGGAAAGACGAAAGACTGATTGGCCTATAGTCCTTCGCTGATTCATGTCCCCTCCTGCCTATTTTTGGAATGAAGACGACCTTGACTAGTTTCCAACTATCTGGAATATGACCTAGGTTTAAACACGCTTTAAAAATTTCCTCTAGCCATGGTAGGATACAGTCCAAGGTTTCCTGTAACATCTTTGGGATGATCCCATCTGGCCCCGGAGATTTAAAAGGTGAAAAAGATTTAATTGCCCATGCAACTTTCTCCTTTGTAATTATTTCTTTTGCGAGGTGCTGTGGATTATATTGGCTCCGCCTGATACTTCCCCTCCCACTTTCGTGGACGCTGCACCCCGGGAAATGCGTGTTTAGCAGAAGTTCTAGCGATTCCTCTGTCGTAGTTGTCCAAGTACCATCAGGCTTCTTGACCCAAGAAGCCATTGAATGATCTTTGGACAGAACACGGCTAAGCCTGGCAGAATCCCTGGTGGATTCGATTGACGAACAAAATTCGCTTCAGCTCTCTTTCTTGGCGGCCCTAATTGCCTTCTTGTACTGTCTCCGACTCTCTTGAGGTTAAATGTTGATCTAGATTTTTCCCTTAGTTTTGAGAGCTCACTGCTCCACCAAGGGGGATGGGATTTTTTGCTAAATTGTATGGGGCAGGACGTTTTGTAGGCCCTATTAAATGCCTTCTCCAGTGTTGGGACCCTACTCTCAAGGTTTTCGGTGAGAGTGATTTTGTGGATGGGAGTCTCTCCTATCCTTTTATTGACTATGTTTCTGAACCTTTTCCAGTTGGTTCTTAGTGGATTCCTGTACGGCAAGGGCGGATCAACATTAAGATCCAGATCGTACAGGATCCAGCTGTGATCCGAAAAAGACCTTTTATCAGAGACCCTCCAATCGTCTAACCTTACTGAGCTGTTTTCAGACATTAGGGTAACATCGATCACTTCCTCCCATCCCCTGATGTACTCCGTACTTGGAAAGGTGAAAGTGGGAGTGTTACCCCTGTTACATACCGATAAGTTAGTGTTAATTATGAAATCATAAAGAGACTCACCTCGGTCGTTTGTTTCGGAGCTTCCCCAAAGAGCATGCCTTGCATTGGCATCGCATCCGAGAAGCAGGGTTTTGTTCGGGTTTTCCTGCACAAGTTTACGAGCCTCCTCAGGCGGTGCTGGTCTTTCGTGTGCCATGTATGTATATAGAGGCAAGCGTTATTCTGACTGCGTCAGTGGCTTCCACCTCAACAGCCGTCACATCCTGTGAACTATATAATGGAATTAAAAATGTGTTTAAATGTTTTTTAGCTACAATACATGTTCTGGGATTACCTTCTATCCGTTTATAACAGATATTGTAGGTTTTCCCAGTGAACCCTTTCACCTCGGTGCTCCGCACCCAGGGTTCCTGAATTAGTGCGATGTCCACGTCCTCCTCCGCCAGGAGAACGGTTAGGTTGTCCGTTGCACACCGTGCGTGCTGCAGATTAATTTGGACAACCTTTAAACCCATGTTTATTGGCTTCCTTTTTCGGACTCGGTGTCATCTAGCTGCATGCCAGTCAGCAGTTCGTTGGCACCATCGACCTCATCCTGCTCCTCTTCCGGGTTTGCAGAACGGAAGCTGGGTCTTCCTGATCCCAAACTGAAGTTTGTTTCCCACTTTCTCCAGTGGTTCCAGACTCTCTTCTGTAATTAGAAGCAGGAATGACCTTCTGTGCCTTTGCGGAGCCTCCGCTTTGATGATCGACCAATCGGTCATCGGCACCGAGCGATTATGCGCCTGAAGGTAGGGGATTAGTTGATTGGCATCAAACTCCATGTTTGGTACCCAGATGCGAGCCCTCGGCCTTCGTGGAATCTCGCTAGCCGGAATTAGCTTGAGTTTCAAGCCTTCCCAGCTGTTCTGGATTTTACCAATCACGTTTGTCAAGAAATGCAATCGCATTTAATGACTCGGTAACCGCGGACTACCTCCACCGAGTCGAAACCTGGTGTTTGGACCTCTGGTAGAGACCTATGGCAAAGTTTATACCTCGAGGGACCTTTATTATCACGCTTTTGCCCCATGGCTTGAGCGGATGTTGTTGGTTGATTTATATTTGTTGGCGTACTGTGGCCCACAGCTTTGCCCTCAACTGTTTCTTGGCTGGAGGCCAAGAGCTCATCCTCTGAGGGTGACCCCGTCATCCTCAGTCCGTCCTTGCTTGTACGTCTTGTCCAATTGTCTGACTGTTTTTTAAGTGCGTCCGTCGCTTCCTCCTGTCTGTCTGTTTGCTTGTCCTGTAGTTCTGTCCGCGTGCTTGGTTTTTTATCAGTCCGTGCTGTCGATGCGTCGGTATGTTTTCCCGTCATTTTGTCCGTTTGTTCCGTGTTTGTTTTCCCGTCATCCGAATTTTTAAGTTTTTGTGGTTTCATTTCATCTGGTTCGTACGGTCACCTGCCCCGCCAAGGGAGCTGCGCATGTCGCCATCCGCGGTGACCAAAGAGGATAAAGGGGAAATATCCGGTCGACCATGGCAGCGCCCCATACCATGGCAAGGCCACCGTTACAACCTGAGGCGGCCTGATATCAGGAGGGCTCCGTACGAAGACAGCCTTATTTAGTACCCCGGCTGCCAAACCCACCCAATAGGCACGGGTCGCATCACACCTTGGGTTGAGGGAGTTTTTTTAACGAAGTTTACGTCGTCGACCTGTGTGGTTCGCGGGAGACCTACTCTCCTACCTTCCATATCTGGGAGGCGTTCCCCTATCCACCACCTGGGGACGCGCCCTATAGGGATAACAGGTTCCCCCAAGGGCGATGGAAGGTACTCATGGTGGACTATGCCTTGGCAATCGAAGAAAACAGTCAATATCACCTTCCCGGTTCTTTTTGCTCATAGGTCATACACATCCCATCTTTTCACTGACGGACAAGAAGGCGGTCGCAGTTGTTGTTTTTTATATGCATACATTTTGCGTTCGTTGAAGGCTTGTATATATTTGTATACATACGCGTGTATGCGCGTTTGGCTTTCTGGATGCATCCATGGATATTAGAATATTTTCTCATCAATATGTGTATGTAAGTAGTTCATATTTGACTGAAGAGATTAAATATAGGAATGCATATTCATATGATTGCGTTTATGGCTGTTTTACATATAAATTAATTCAAAAGAAGTATGAATAATGTTATATAGAAAATAAATTTCTAAATAACAGGTATTAGAAAAATCTGAATACACTATTTTAAATCAATTCTAATTAAACCAAATATAAAAAATGAAATAAAAATATCGAACAAAAAACTGTGTACAGGACTTGAACCTGAGTCAAATATAAGACGATATACTGCATACACAACACGTCTTTCACGATTGCGCTAATCTACAATTACTAATAAGCTTTTCTAAATCACTCATTTATTCGATTCGCAGTTTTATATGCACATATTCTGCGTTAGTTGAAAGTTTGTATGCGTAATTATATGAATATGCATGTGTGTATGCGCGTTTGGCTTTCTGGACGGATATTAGAATGATATTTTCTCATCAATATAATTTGGATTTGATGAAATAGATTATAGACATATGTACATATTTTCTGTTTTGATTGATTTATATAAAAATCATGTCATATCCAGTATGAACTATTTTATACCGAAAAGAAATTTCCATTTATAAAATACAAAAAAAACAGTATTTTAAAGAAATTTTAATTAAAATAAACTCAAAAATTTGACCAAACTTTCCTGGTTTGAATTGTAAAAAAAAATGTGCAAGAAAAAAAATATGACTTCAGGACTTGAACCTGAATTAAATACGTGCCAAAAAACAAAACGAATAATTCCGCCGACCTTAGCTTCTGCACCACAAATTAACTGCCGCGCGGACTTCTTAATCGCAAATTTGTTCGCTTCGATTTCCTTAGTAGTGTGCCGAAAAATCTTATGAACTTCCTCAGTAGTTTGGTAAACGCAGAAAATATCTGAATTCCTGTCCTAGCGTGGTAAGTAAATATAGAAACCCTCCACTCGCGTCACTCGCGTGGTAAATATCTACAATTCCCCACTCGTGAGCAAAGTTGAATTTGAAATTACCTTAGTTTGAATCTACAAATTAGTATTCGAAAAAAGCTCATTTAACATTTGCTCCTTCTCATTGCATTAACATTCTCTGGTCAAAGTGAGCCACACTACCTAATTATCAGATTTACTGGAAAATTGTTTAAAAAGAATACAGATTGGAAAAAATTTGTATGTGTTTTTATTGTTTGAATATTAGGCTTCAAAAACCCATCTCGTACATGAAGGACTTCCTTTGTTTATTACAAAAAATGAACAAAAACTAAGATAATCCACAAATTTATCTCACAGTGCAAGTGAGCCACCTTAACTCAAATAAATTTTAATAAATTTCTCTTTATTTCCCGGACAATAAACGCCTCGTCCCTAACTGCAAAACGCTTGTTTTGCTCTTCTTCTGCTTGTTTGCTACTGTTCCTTCTCTATGTAGTAAAGCGATGTATGATGTGCTGGACAGTTCCTCGACTTTTATTTATATATTCCGCAATATTTCTTTGGGATTTTCCTTTTTTTGTAAAGATCAATTATTAACTGCCTTATTTCAACACTTGTTTGTAGACCCATCTTTATTACCCGCTTGATCATGATGGAAACAATAATGAGGTGGCGCCCATCGTGGTCCCGTTACTTTGCGCTCAGAGAATTTGACAACTAGTTACGTGATTTTAGCTCCAGTATGGCCAGATTACCATTTTCGTAACTTGATTTATCATTTTCTTTTGTTATATTTATTATTTTTTGTCTCGGAGTTTTAGTTCTTTCTTCATGACATTTTTCTAGCTATTCTAATTAAAGTGTCATGTTTATAATTTTGTAAAATATACATTTTTTAATAATTATTTAAATAATTCACTCAGTTTTACTTTTTTTAAACATCTGGCCCGCGAGTGCAGGTGTTGTTGGTGTTCTTCTGCTTTCGGCAGTCAAATCTCTCTCTCGCTACTGCAGTGTTGCCTAGCTTTGGATATAAAAACGCATTAAAATGCCCATTCAAAGAAAATCACCCAACAAATTTTTATTGAATCACTTAAAGAACTTTCTATGCGTGACAAATTGTCTTTAAAACGTGCGTTTTTTTAAATAAATGTGTCATGCTTATGTACAATTTAATTTATGAGGTTGTTTTGTTAAGCGAGACTCTTTTTGAAGTTATGTAACTAGATAAGGTACTCTTTTTGTAGAAATGTCAGTATGGTTTCTTTAGTATTTTCTGTATAGTATAACTCTTAATGTCCTATGTCTCACTAAGGATTGATGACCGGAAGAAACGATTACACCTCTATGGTTTTAATTCAAATTCAAAGGCTTTTTAAAATGTGTAAAAAGGTTTTCAATCTTAAGAAGAGTTGAGAGAGGGGCATTTCATATTTTTGCATAACCTTAAATGGAGCCAAAAATTAAATTTGCACTTTCAAATTATCAAATTTTATAAGAGTAAAAAACTGTTCATTAGCACTAAAATCTTCTCAGAGATCTGGTCACATTGCCCATGATTGCGCTTATTGTTAATGTTTATGAATATTCGTTTCTTCTTTGAAATGTGCGTTAATAAGAACAAACGGTAACAAACGTTTTGGTGAATATTTGCGCAAAAATAAGATAATTCGTGAAAGTGTACTCGTATAAGTGAAAAATAAGAAAACATGAAATGTGCAGTGAAAAATTCTCAATATGCATATACATATATTTTTGATAACAAACAATAATATCTATATCTTTAATCATATAAATAACTGCATAAGCTGATCACTGTTCCATATATGCAATTCTTAAGCCTACAAAAACGGTTTGTTTGTGATCACAAATATGTGCACGCAAAAGTCTATTTGCATACATATGTTTATAATATTTAATTAAATTAATGTTAAATGTTTTAAAATGTCTGTAGGAATAGTAACTGAGCACCGATCCACGGACTGAGTACACTGCCTCCGCCATCCATCCAGTGGCACCATCCGTTCAAGGCACTTCTCCTGGCGCAACTCCATCAGCATTATTAAAATCCACATTCACACATTGTTCAATCTTATCAGCGGCTGTGCAACAATATTAGACACTATAAAATGTGTAGATCCACGACTTGGTTGAACAATTTAATATGATTTGCAAAATATTTAAGATTTTTCCCACCATTTTTTCAAAATACTAAATTTTATAAGAATCAACTAATTTTCATTAGCACTAAAATCTTCTCAGAGTGACCTTTTATAACATTCTTTCTTTAATAATACAGTTTTTTCAACTTACAGTTTCGGTAGCTTTAAATTAAAGGCAAAAAGAAACAAACACGAAACTTCAAAATTTTCGCATTTTCGGTATAAAAAAGCACTAAATTTATTGCGAAGAGCAAATGGTTGGCAATACTGCACAACTCAGCAAACGTGACGTCACGTACGCTCTGATGGGCGCAATCTTGTTTCTATCATTCTTGCCGCTTGATAATAAGCAACTAAAGCACTGAGAATAAGATGCAAGCAAAAATTAATTTCCAAAATTAGATATCCCGTTATTTTAACAGAAACAACATTAGGTGGATTGAGGCATTGAGTGTGACGTAAATTTGTTCAATTGTTTAAGTTTTTCGCTATTACGAGTATCTACGAACGGTAGCAAGAAGTGCATGTGTGTTCAAGTGAGTGTAGTGTAGCCAGCAGAGATCGTTAATGTATAGAGAAGTCTCAATGACAGGAACGCATGGAATTTCGAGGGGTACTCGTTTTGCGCGCGGAGTTCACCACAAACATATTTTCCACCAAAAGTTAACAGAAATATACTCAACTGGTCAAATTAAACATCAGTTGAGTAAAATTCGTTTGTATGAATGAAGAAAGAATGTTAACGCTGTAGGATAGCTACAGGCACATTAGCATAAAAAACAAATATGCTAAGATCAAAAGTCACATAGAAAGAGTAAATCATCCAAAAATATGTCATATGTATATTATGTCTGTCTAAGACATTTTCTGTTAAAACTTTGGTGAATTCCCTTCAACCAAATTAAAATCCTCTATAGAAAAGGCCTAATTACCAGCCACACAGAAAGAAGGCATATGCAAATTTAAATATTTAAATGTATATACATATGCGCATATATATATGATGTGTGTATGTATGTGTACTTATATACATATTTATATATAATTGGCGCGTACACCCTTTTTGGGTGTTTGGCCGAGCTCCTCCTCCTATTTGTGGCTTGCGTTTAGATGTTGTTCCACAAATGGAAGAACCTACAGTTTCAAGCCGACTCCGAACGGCAGATATTTTTATGAGGAGCTTTTTTATGCCAGAAATACACTCGGAGGACTGCCGAGGGGCGACCGCTATTAGAAAAATGTTTTTTTTTTTCTTAATTTTGGTGTTTCACCGAGATTCGAACCAACGTTCTCTCTGTGAATTCCGAATGGTAGTCACGCACCAACCCGTTCGGCTACGACGGCCGCCAATGTGTTCTTGCCACAGCAAAAAATATTACGGTAAAACTTCTCAAGAAATCCAGCGCACATTCATAGGCACAGAAGTGTATGTACAGTTACCTTCAAATATATACATTAACCTTCAGTTAGTAACATAAATAAGTATACAGGAGCCTGATTTATGGAATTTTTTGACGCTAACGCTTTCCTTAATATGTAATCAAAATATTTTCACATGGTAATTGTGTACTGGGAAAAGCTTTCATATGCGCCTTAATTTAGCTGTAAATTTTAGGTTCCGTTATCCACGCTTTGCTTTTTTTGATGCCAGAGAAATTTATGTCACAAATGTTAGTACTATATACAGCAAACGATTGTTCAGTTAGCATAACATTTATTTTTACGTATTGATTAAAAAAGTTAAAGCTATTAAAAGGAAATAATTAAAGTGAGCATAAAAATTTATGGAAGTACGTTTTGTATTAATTTTTCGACATTTTTAGTAATGGCACCAAGGGGAAAAGAGCTTTCTGATGATTCAAAAAAACTGATTATAAAATATCACAAGGAACATAAATCATTGCGAGGAATCGGTCGTTTAGATAGGAGTTTTGCTACAGTTCAAAAGATTGTGAATAAATATAAAAGAGCGGGAAGCACCACTAATAAAGAGTGTTGTGGGCGTCCGCCGCCCAAGAGAAAAAAGCTTAGTCGTACGGAAAATCAGGACAAACCCCAAAATAAGTGCCCCCAAATTAAAATCTGAAGTTGAAAATGAGACTGGAAAACAATTTAGCACCCAAACTTTCCGCTGTGTTTGCATGGAGCTGGTTATAATGGGCGCAATGTTAGGAAAAAGCCCTTCGTGAGTAGTGTCAATCGGAGTAAACGGATTTCATTTGGAAAAGATCATGAAAAATATGGCCAAACGTTTTGGAACGAAGTCATATTTTCTGATGAGTGTAAGATCAGTATCTGTGGATCTGATGGCCGTGAAAAAGTTTGGAGAAAAGTTAACGCGGAATTGGATCCAAACAATATGACCGGCACTGTGAAGCATGGAGTGGGCTCTTTGATGGTTTAAGGATGTATGGCTGCGAACGGGGTTTGGAACTTGGTATTTTCGAAAATATTATGGACCGATATGGCTATTTAAATATTTTGAAACATAATTTAAAAGAAAGCGCTACGAAATTGGGCCTTAGAGGAACGTTTATCTTCCAGCAGGATAATAACCCCAAGCACACATCAAACATTGTACGATAGTGGCTGTTACACAATGTGCGAAAACAGTCCCCGGATACCAACCTAATCGAACATTTATGGGAACATTTAAAGTGGCAAATATGTAAACATTCGATTAGAAATAAGGAAGAACTGAACAACGTCCTTCAGGAGGAATGAAATAAAATACCACCAGTTGTAAAGTCTAATGGTTAGCCTACCAAATACTAGGATTTGATTTTAATTGTGGTTTTGATATTACAAATTAATAATATGATGAACTGTATACTTACTTTTGAGACATGCATTTTTATAAAGTTTAATATAAAAAGCTATAATTTTGTTCCTTGTTAAAATTTTGTCATTATTAGGATTAAATATGATTTTTGTATAGCATCCATGTAAATAAAATACAATTTTGTTATAACTTAAGTTGTTAGAAGGAATCGATTGGGGGAAAATTGAAAATGTGTCCGGTGTATACTTATTTCTGTTACTAACTGTATGTACAGTGAGTCACAGTCAAAGAGAGCCACCAATTCCTAGAAGATATATGTTAAAATAACTTTTGTAATTACTTCCACACATCCTTTTTTTTTGTTAACTTTATAAAGTGGGTATGCTTACGTAATCGAACTGTATTTTTTCTGTTTGTGCGCTGCCGAAGTATGAGTACGAGTACACCAGGTAGGAAATTATATTTTAAAGCTCTTGTTGATCAATGAATTCAAATTTCCTTTATATCTGAAGAATCAACCCAATTGGTAAAACTGAAAACACGTAACATAAATGAAAATGTATTGGATATGAGAGTATCACAATATCTTATTGCAAGAAAAGTTGTCAAACTTAATTTAAATATGTATATGTAGTTGTAGTGAACCGTTGAATGCCACTTTCTTTTATTACCAAAAGGTACAATTTATAACATCTTCCTCGTCTTCTTTTTCCGTCAATTTACTTTTGATAAACAGTTACTCTTATTTTGGAAACAGGAACACTTTATTGAAAGTAAACCTGCCTGAGGAAGCTGCCGTTGAGAAACATTTTTCTGAAACCCACTCACGTAACGCGAAGGGCCGATATTCGTTTTTTTCTGCAAGCAGAACTACCATAACATTAGTAAAATTTATTTCAACGCACCTCGAAAACTAAACCAGCTTGAAAAACGATTTAAATAACAACCGGAGTTCGCAATGCTTTACAGGAGTTTCATGGATGAACATGTATCTAGGCTTACATTGTTCTGTTATCATGGCGCCTTACGAGATAGCAGCAGCACTACTAGACTAAGACTAGTGTTTGATGCGGAAATTGGTCATCCGGAGTAGACCTCAATGCAGAACTCGCTGTTGAACCCATACTATAAAATGATTTACCGTTTATTCTATCTCGATGGAGGCATCACTGAATAGAATTTACAGCTTATCTAGAGAAAATGTTTCGCCAAATCAACGTCATTACCCATAAACACCATTAAAACATACAAACTTGTACAGTTACTTATATTATAATATTAATTCAGCGCGTTATTTAGTTATACTATACGTGTTTTACATCAGCCTACAAATGATGAGCAAAACTCTTTTCAACTTGCATGCAAAATTCTCTTAAATGAAATCGGCTGGTGGCGATTCAATTCTTGAGGCGAGAGAATTAAAAAAACAACTTACTATGCTTTTTGAAATCATGCGAATTGAACTATGCTTTTATCACAGCTGTTAAACACGCTCAACATGTACACTTTGTAAATAAAATAAACTGATTATCAAAGAAAAACACTCTGAGAAAAATTAATCGAATTATTCAACTCGCTCCGTTTCTTGATGATAATAGTTTACTTAGAGTCGGAGGCCAAATTTCGAAAGCTAATACCACATTTGACCCCAAGCATGCAATTTTTCTAATTAAGCACAACCCACTATCGACAGCCAACCCACGCATCACTAAATTCTACACTGGTGTCCAATTGATGATGTCAAACGTCATGAGGTGTTTTTGGATTTTATCATCTTGAAGCTTGGCAAGATCTGTTCTAAGAATACTCGTATCTCTTATTTGTTTCCGGCATATTGCCAAAATGCATGAACAAAACATGGGTAACTTACCTGATGTTCGACTTTAGCCAACTATGCCATTCAAACACAATGGTCTTGATGGGTCAATTTCAATAAAGCATTTATCACTACGAAAATTTTCCTTTACTAAAGCATATACCAGCTGTGTTAAAAAAATAAGGCGAATTTTCAAATTGCGCGGCCTACGTACATTGGGCTGTCGATTATTATTCTTTGTATGTTGTAAACTCGTGTCGAAGATATGTTCACGGTTTGTGAGAGGCATACATTTTTTTTTTTTTTTTTTTATCATTTCTTCCATAAAATATTACACCTGTCGTTAGACAATAAGTAATTTGATTTACAAAAAGATGGAATGAGAGTGATATTGAAGGGCCAATGCCCCCAAGCTCATTTAGAAGAAATATATACATATTATTTAAAAACAAGTGGTTAACAATGACATATACGATTAGTTGACAATTGATTACATGGATTTTGCAAGATCTGTTGGTGTTTGACGGTTAAGCCGACTTTGGGTAGATTTTTCTTTATTTGGTAGTCTTCTCATCAGGATTTGTGTGCGTTAATAATCTATTTATGTGTCTTCTGCTAGCGCTTTGTATTGTTTCATCAATAGTATCGATGTCAAGGTCGCGATGAATATCTGCGTTAGGTATGTACCAAGGTGCATTAGTTAAGGTCCTAAGTATTTTAGACTGAACTCGTTGAAGTATACTTAGATTACTTTTTGCAGCAGTGCCCCAAATCTCAATTCCATATTTCCAGATTGGAGCTATTATCGTTCGATAAATAAGTACTTTATTTTGCAATGATAGATTGGACTGAGGTCCAAGTAGCCAGTACAATTTCTTAAAACGATTTTTAACTTAATTTCGCTTTTTCTTTATATGCTCCTGCCAGTTTAATTTCGAGTCGATCGTAATACCCAGGTATTTCGCTTTGGTGTCAATATTCACGTCAGAGTTACCAACGCTAACTGGTTCAATGGTCGTCCTTCGGTTTGTGTAGTTTACTTGTATTGTTTTGTCAGCGTTAATTTCGATGTTCCATTTTTTGAACCAGTTTAATGTCACATTTAATTCGTTTTGTAAATTTTGTTTTGCGACTTCTGTATCTTTATGAGATACCATGAGGACTGTGTCATCTGCAAATGTTGCAATCATGCTGTTTTCTGACTTCGGTTCCGGTAGATCAGCCGTGTACAATAGATACAATGTTGGTCCTAAGACACTGCCTTGGGGAATGCCTGCGTTCATAGGTTGAATGTCTGAACATGCGTCGTTATATTTAACATAGAATTTCCTGCCTTGGATGTAACTCTTAAGCATAAGGTAAAAGTCATTAGGTAGTTGTATTTTTAATTTATGGAGTAACCCAGGGCGCCACACTTTGTCAAAAGCTTTAGCTACGTCGAGGTATATGGACCTGCACACTCTTTTTTTATTCAGGTCGTCATTAATTTTGTGAACTACTCTATGAATCTGTTGGATTGTTGAATGGTTTTTCCTAAATCCAAATTGGTGTTGGGGTATGAGATTCATGCTTGTTATAATAGGATTTATCTGGTCAAATAATATTTTCTCGAAAATTTTTGATATTGTCGGTAGTAGGCTGATTGGTCGATATGATGTCGCTAGTGTAGCATTTTTGTTAGGTTTCGGGATCGCTATAATTTCAGCTACTTTCCAGGTACTAGGGAAATATTTGAGACTTATAGCAGCGTTGAAAATATTTCTTAGATAAATTATTGCCTTGTCAGGCATATGCTTCATAATTGTTCCCGAAATTTGATCGTATCCAGGCGATTTATTGTTCTTGAGAGTTTTTATTAATTGTTTTATCTCCGTAAGTGTGATTTTTTTAATTTGCTGCTTATTCTCGTTTGCTGCATAAGTAAGATTTATGTCGTTATTATTATTTTCAAAAGTATCTTTAAAATGTTGAGCTAAGACCGTTGCTTTTTCTGAAGAGGTTCGGGCCCATTTCTCTTTAGTTGTTTTTATTGGTGGTAAATGTATTGTGGCGCCCACCACTTTTTTCGTCGCCTTCCAAAGTGTGTAGTTTGAAGATTTTGTTGCGTCAAAATTTTTGAGATAATTGCTAAGTTGTTTGTCTTTTTCCTTTTGAAGTAGGTCTCTTATATCTTTTCCCAATTTGTTTAGCTTTTTCTTGTCGTCTGGAAATCTTGTTGTCTGCCATTTCTTCCTTAGCTTTCTCTTTTGTTTTAGTTTCTTTTTTATCGTATCAGGTATGTAGTCATTTTTTGCTTTAGTTGGTGGAGAGGGTGTAGATTTACTAACTGCCTTAATAGTTTTGTCGTTAAAAAAAGCTATAGCTGTCTCAATTTCATCGCCTGTTTTCAAAGATACTTTTGTGTCTAAATATGATTCCAAAAGCTCAGTAAACGCATTCCAGTCTGTACGATGATTGAAAAGTGGTGGATTTAAGTTTTGTTGCGGTGGTTCTTGGGTTCTTAGTATAATTGGCGAGTGATCAGAAGAGAGCTCAAGACAAGATTCAATTGTCAGTACGTTTGAATTAATTGATTTCATGATAAAAAAGTCAAGTAAGTCAGGTACTTTCCTAATGTCAGAGGGCCAATAAGTGGGTTCTCCGGTACTTATATAATTACAATTACGCGCTCTGATGGCGTTAAGTAATGCTTTTCCTTTCGTGTTTGTTAATCTTGAACCCCACATCATATTTTTTGCGTTATAATCTCCTCCGGCAATAAATCTACTTCCAAGTGTTTCAAGGTAGTTAGCGTATTGTGTTGTTTTGTTGTTGTGTTTCGGAGGGCAGTAAGCAACTGATATGGTAAGCTGGCCTAGAGTGTCATTTATTTGTATCGTCGTTGCTTGCAGATGGTCCATTTGATATTCTTCCATTTTGTTAAACATAATATTTTGTCTCAGTATAATAGCTGTTCCGCCGTGTGCTCTGTTGTCAGGGTGGTTGGTGCATATTATTTTGAAGCCGGGAATACTAACGTAGCTTTTGTCATTAAAATGAGTTTCTGACACCAATAGTATGTCAATGTTGTATTGGTCTATAAAAGTTTTAGTTTCAAGAATATGTTGATTTAGTCCGTTTGCATTCCATAAGGCTATTGTCATTTTACTTTGCTTGTCCATCGAATTTAGTGACCAGTAGTGTGATTATATTCATCATGTTAATCATTTGATTGATGAGCTGGCTCATCATTTTTTTAAGTTCTTGAATATCATCGTTTTGAGGGTTAGGCATACCTGTGTTATTATTTGTAGCTTGTGCTGCTACTTGTGCATAGGTTGATAATCCGATTCTAGCGGGATCGACTGTGTTTTCTTGTTGCGGCGGCTTCAGTATCGGAGTCTGGAGTTCCTTTTTGCGTAAAGCTGGAAAACATTGCACCCTCAGTGATTTGTATACCATAGGCATAAATAAGACAATTTTTTTGTGTGTTCGGCGATTATCTTCTATCAAAAAACAAATGTATCAAAGAAGTTGCATCAAATTTTGTGTAAAACATGGAATTAGATGCTCAAAAAAACTTTAAATGTTGACAGTGGCACCGGTGAGTATGAATGAAAAAAATGTTTACAAGTGGTACAAGTATTTCACAGAATGTCGAGAATATGTGAATCACGACGCTCGCTCTAGACGCCCCAGCACATAATTGTTATGGAGAATTGTCGAATCACAATTAGAAAAGTTGTTGAGGATATCGGCATATCGTTGGCTCATACTATGCAATCTTTTCGGAAATTTTGGGCGTGAAGTGCGTGGCAGCGAGGTTCGTTCCAAAATTGCTGAATGTCGAATGAGCATCGCTCAGGAATTGTTGAATGACGTCAAAGGTGATCAATATTTGCTTAAAAGGGTCATACCTTTAGACGAATCATGGGTACATGATTATGACATCGAAACCAAAGCCCAATCGCTCCATTGGAAAAGTCCAGGAGAGCCAATAGTCGATAGCAGAAAATCGCCGAACACGCAAAGCACTTGTCTTATTTATACCTCTCATAAACAAACTAAACATTCTACTATATTGCTATAATCATGAACATATCTTCGCCTTATTTTTTGAACACATCTCGTGCTTGCCTTTTTGTCTGCATGTGCACGAAAGGCATTCATCTGGAAGCAGTGTCTAGTTTAACAAAAAAGGCTTTCATTGCTGCTTATCAAAGATTCATTTCCAGAGGAGGATACTGCTCCCACCTGTATTCCGATTGTGGAACCTCGTTCATTGGCGCTTCTAAAGAACTTAAACTTGGCTTAGAACTCAAAAGGTTCGAGTTGCCTGAGTATTTAGCAGCTGGGCTGGCCAATGAAGACTTGGCACTATATCTCTCCCGTTTCACCTTATTTTGGAGGCTTGTGGGAAGCCGGCGAATAATGCGAGACCGCATTCTTACCTTTGAGGAACTAAGCACACTTCTAGCTCAAATTGAGAGCTGTTCGAATTCGCGACCATTGTGCCTTTTAGCAAGCCAACTTAACGACAACCAAGCATTAACTCCGGAACACTTTCTAGTCAAAGACCCAACAGCATACGTTTCTGAAGAGAGTCTCATATCTCATGAGGCTGACGCTCTAAGTTATTGGCAATTAGTTGATCATTTTTGGCAACGATGGAGTATCGAAAATATTCACACTCTCCAGGCTCGCACAAAATGGTCTCAAACTCTTCAAAATCTGACAGTTGGCGATGATATTGGGCAGTAGCACACATCGAGTTTTTATCCATTTTTGAAGTTTACTCCTTAAAAAACGATATATAAGGCGCACGGTATGAAAAAATATGAGTAGTAAAATCGTATGAATCACTGGCGTACGCTGACGGAAGTGACGCATTGCCCTTTTTCTATATTCTAGTGAGAAAAAGCACTGCATACCTTGTGGCGCTGGTTTGTTGGTGCAAACTTGTAGGAAATAAATTTTCCTTGTAGTTGCTGATTTCTCGTGAGAAAAAGCACTGCATACCTTGTGGTGCTGGTTTGTTGGTGCAAACTTGTAGGAAATATATATTTCCTTGTGGTTCCTAATTTTCAGTGAGAAATAGCACTGCCTACCTTGTAGCGCTTCGTTGTTGGTGCAAACTTGTCAGAAATATATATTTCAGAAATAACACTGCCCACATTTTGTGCTTATTTCCGTTTCCTATGTAGTGCTTGTGCGTTCGTTGAGAACCTACATATACCAGTGATATCGATTAACCACAACATTAGTATCGTCATAATGAAAGTGATACAGGAAGAAATGACGTTCCAAAGATATTTTAAATGGTGTAGCCAACATCAGATCGTTCACCGATAGCGTGGCTGTCGCGATGCTAGAGCGAGCAGCAAATATGTAATATAAAGGGAAATAGTCCATACATAAAAAGGTGCTCATCGACGTCAATTGAATTTCAATTAGTATAAAGGGACCAAGTCAATCTGCGTAAATTTATGCAAAACGGCTTTGCATGTATGTAGATACGTAAACCTAACCATATCTACATCGTTATTACATGACCATGCCTTCATATTGTGGTTCTTCTCATGTCTTATTCGTCGCATTCGGAAAGTCACTTGTCAAAAAATTCGAACACCTATAATGACATGAAATAAGGCTGCTTTCTTTCATATGGTGGCATTAAACATTTTTAAAAATCATGACAAAATCTTATCAAAGAGTGTAAAATATGTCGAGAAGATTTTCATTTAAATATATTTTTGTAGAAGGTTCCCACCTATTCTGAAAGTCAAATTTGAATAAATTATACCCAAGTTATGTGAAATATTTCAATATTTTTGGTAATAGAAATATGTTTGGTTTAGAATGTTTCTCTGTGATCTCTTCTGGAAAAGAAATTCAAACCTATGAGTTTAGTAATTTGGTAACCGAAACAAGAGAGAAATTATAATTGGTACAACATGCATAGCTCTGTCCATAAAGTTTTAGAATTCGGATGCGATACTTTGATTGCTTTGATTTACTAATAGGTAATATTTTCTGAGCTATGTATTTATTTATTTGAATAACTATTTCCTTTAACGTATTTGTACAGGTTTCACACAAAACCATACACGAAACGCTTTAAGCATACAAAGCAATAAAGATTTAATGGCGCATTTGCTATTGTCGTCAGATCTATTAGGAACATAAAACAAGAAAAAAAAATCTTGAAGAGGTTCCGATTTGAGTATTAAGCAATACATTGTTGAAGATCAAAAAGCAGGTAACAGAATAGAACTCATTGCATCAATTATAGGTTTTGGTCATTCACATGGAGGTAGTGGCCATGATCATTCGGAAACAATCACATTGATAAAAAATCAAATTCGACCATTTTCCATGCAGAGGAAAAACAGAGAGAGAAGAACCGAACTGCGGGAAAAAAGAAAGAAGAGGCCTTGGGTTAGAGGAGGACAACCATCAAACGGTGGCTAATTTAATTGCGTTAACCGCTTCAAGATCCTGATGAAGTTAACCTGATATAAGCTCCCCATAAAAAAATATTTCCCTTTCGGAGTCGCTTAAAATTGTAGATCCCTCTATTTGTGGAGCAACATTAAGACGCACACCACAAATAAGATGAAGAGCTCATCCAAACACCCCCAAAAATGGTGTAAGCGCCAATTATAAAGAGTTTTCCAAACAAATTCAAAGAAAAATGCTATTTTTTAATATAAATGTTCGGATGTTTATTTCATTATAAAAAGGAAGGTAAACCGTTAATAGTGGAAAATAACATCAAGCAAATGACCACCACGAACACGCTTACAGGATAATATCCTTTTCAAGAAATTTTCCATAACCAAATTGCAAAGTGGCTGACCTATGTCCTCGATAGCCTCACGAATTCCATCTTTGAGTTCTTGAATCGACCATGGGCTGTTGGCATAGACCTTCTCTTTCACGTGGCTCTAAAGAAAAAAGTCACTAGGTGTTAAATCATAAGATTTCGGGTAGTTCTTAACGCTATGTTAATGCTGGACTGACTGCCAACATATTTGACAGTCGTATTTATACTTATAGGTCATCTTACTATTTTAGGTACACGACTTGTGAATTAGTTTCCTTGTTTAGGAAAAACATGTTTATCTCTTGCTATTCTTAAAATACATATATGTTTATCTTTTGTTTTTCTTAAAATATGTTTATCTTTTGTTATTCTTAAAATACATATGTTTGGATTTGTTCAGCCCTGCATGATTATACTTAGAATTGACTTAACTATTTTTATTTATTATTTATGAGTGAAATCATTCCTTAACTACATGGGCATGGTTGGATCCTGAATGGGCACTTCAGATTAGTTCATGTAGTAGACGTTAACTACTTCAACATAGCATTTAGGACATTGAGCGAACTATGGCGACATGGTACGAAACACGAAACTGTGGGAACGGTGCTGCAACTCCACAAGAATCAAATAAAACTTCGCCTAGATGTAGGTCAAGACTAACGCTCTCAGTCTTTGAAATTGGTTCAGCATGAAAGTTGATCGCCGGATCCCCAGATACAGCCGACTGGGACTACTACATTTTGCGAAGGACAACAACAACCACCAGTACCGCATCAACGAAAAACTATTTAATGTCACACTAAAAGGAATGGAGAAAGCGAATGAAGTGAACGCAGCATCTCTTCATCAACACAATAAACCACATATATTAACGAGGAAAACTCGGAGCATGGCAAAATCTGGTATCATGACCACAATGAAATCCAAAGGCAAATAATTGAGTAAAATTCCCAAACATATCAAAATACTATCGAAGCATTGAATACGGGTCGCCATCTGTGTATTCGCATGGAACAATCCTTTCGCATGTACTCTCAATGTCAAAGATAAAACCAGAGGGCTACCCAGTTATAAATACACGAGCTGCTATTATAAGGGGTCAACATGTCAAGCTAAATTATAAGATGATGCTAGTAAATGAATAAGAAACAATTGCCCTTCCATTAGTAATTCAATAATCTGTTCCCCCAAACAAAATTTCCTGAAGATTCCTAGCTAGGCTCGTAAAAGATGGCGACACAAAGTTCGACTTTGATCTAAGCAATAACAGAGTCTTAGATTGTCGATTGACTATTCCAAGCAAGGAGCTACTCTAAGCTCGTAATGGAACGTATTTTATTATAAGAAATCAGCAGATTAGTACGCGCAGTACAAGGCCTGCCAGGATAATTGTTTCAAACGATGGTTTGGAAATAAATTTCGACTACGTTTACAAAGTCAGCTTGAAGAAATTTTTGGGACAGCATTTCCACTTCTCCTTATTCACCGATACAATTGCCGTGACAATCCTGGTAGCCACATGCTACATCACCTGGAAAAAGCTTACAGTTAGAATCAACTTATCACCTTTCCAAGGCTAAACCACAAAATAGACCAGGAACAGCCAACCATTCCGAGAATCTACCACAAAAATATTTTCATCTGCGGGACGCAAATGCCTAATACACTCACTATTGAAAATATGCTGACGCTGCATTTCGATAACAGGTGCAGACAATTCACCTACAATGTAATTGACACCCAATGAACTTGCGTAACCAAAATGCAATTCATTTGAAGCACAGTGTCAGCAATATACTTATACAAATAAGAAATAAGCCATTTAGGCGGTAAGAAAAAGAAATACGAATTACATTGTATTCATTTTTAATTGGGAAGCGGGATTAAATGGGAATATAATTTTATAATTAACTGAGTTTAATTATTTTCCCTTAGGAAGGACCAATTTTGATTTTTTAGAGTATGTGCTGACAAACTCGTTAAGTTGCATTTTATCGGAAGTACCTAAACGAGCTGTGAGTCTCATTTTATTTCTTCTCGATACCCACATTTCGGCGGACGCTAAGAAGCCTCAAAACAACTTCTTACCAAACATTTACCTCAGTCTAAATAAACCTAAGAGGAACGAAGTACCCAACGTTTGGATTCTACTCTATATTTCTGAAGTGGCTGAATTCCTATTTTGGTAATAGAAGGTGTGTATTTTCAATCGAGGGGGTTTCTTCTATTCCCTTTATTGCACCTTCTGGCGTGCCCCAGGGATTCATCTTAGGACCTCTACTTTATGTTCTTTTCATTAATGATGTAGGCAGCTGCTTTCGTTTTCTGGATACTTACTTTATGCGGACGACCTGAATTTTTTTTCTTTGATTAGGAGTTCTGAAGATGCTTCAAAGGTTCAACCGTAGATCAATAGATTGCGCTTATGGTGTGGTCAGTTTCACCTATATCTCAGTATCACTAAGTGTTATCACGTTCCGTTCTCAAAACTACGTAACTTAGTAAGAACTTTATAGAGTATCTCTGGTACTCCCCTTCAGTCTGTTAACAAAACCACATACTATTTATCATATCTAAATCATTTGCTGCATTGGAATTTGTTCGTCGAAATACTCGTAGTTCTAATTTCACAGATCTTTACACTCTGAAGTTACTCTATACACCTTTTGTTCGCCCAAAGCTTGAATATGCTGTATTCATGTGGAGACTTCATTTGAAATTTGCTATTGATGGAATTGAGCATATTCAAACGGTTTTTCTTAAATATTCCCTTTCTTTCCTTAATTTCTCCACTCCCATCCCTCCGTACAAATCTCACCTCCTTTTGATTAAACTTAAGTCCCTCGAAAGCAGAACAACTATTCATTCCTTGTGCATTCCTCCATGCACTTTGGTAAGTGGTGTAATTGATTTCACAGCATTACTTCGAGTTATCCAATTTCTCAAGAGAACTCAAGAAGATTTCGAATTCTATTATGCTTGATTTCTCTTTGCTCAAGAATGTGTTTTCTAAATTACTAAATTTAGTTTTATGAGTTATTTTAGTGAGTAAGAAAATTTGTAGTCTATTCACTTTTTGAAAATAAATAAATGTCAGATGATCCGAACGACGGAGACGCACTGAGGTCGCACAGCAACCCTTACAAGCCGAACAAAATTATTTTATGTATTTAAACTATAGAACGAGTTAAAATAAATAAATAATTGCAACAGATGTGTCGTATAGTCAAAGTCTCATATTTGAGACTTCTATACTGTATTTAGTGTATTTTTCGAACTACTAATCACATAAGCTTTGTAAGCATGTACATACTATATTTGCAATATTCGATCAGCTTTTTCGAGTAAGAAATAAAATTATTCTGAGCATTTCATTTCTAAAAATATAATATTCTTCATGGATTCTGAAATGGTTCCATTCTACTAAAATATTTGTTTAGGTATATTTACAATTCTCATCTATTTTTATAAGATTTAATAACTATTATTGAAGTTCGCTATTAACCTGAATAACTGAATTAACTCTCTTACAATCTTACGGAATCACTTTCTACACTAACAGCAATATTAATTGTTATTATTATATATTATTATAATCACATCTGCATGTACTCTATTTACATTACATTACTTTACATAACTTAAATTGTATTGATGCGAACTTGTGTGAAGCCAAAGCTCTTCGGATATGTAAAGTGCGATATTTGGGATGACCTATTTCAAAAATACAGAGTGGTGCCACGCGGTGTAACCTTTTAGATTGTTTACTATATATAGAAGTTATAAAATTTATGGCCAACTAAAAATCTATCCACATAAGCAATCTTGTGATCTTTCTTATAAAATGTATACTACAAAAGAGATAAAAAAATCCTCAAGGACAGACACTTTTGACAATAATGCATGCAATTTCACCATTTAATTTTAACTCTACTCTTTCAACACGTACGAAAAATGTCAAAATGAAAGCAAAAAAATTAGATTTTCGCATATCCTAGGTCAGTGGGCATCTCTTACCTAAAACAATAAGAAAATTTGGCAATACATTTTGTCCAGCTAAATTACTCAAACGATCCACCATGGCCCCTCTTAGCAACAAACTTTCGTAATTGTCACGATGGCAACGCATTAGATATTTAAAGCGTTCTGGCAGCATGTCTGTATTATTTTTCCTACACAAGCGACATCATTGTTCATTATAACACTTATTGCATAATTTTGTATTTCATGTTTAATAGTGAATGCCACAGGAAATGAAACCACAAGCAGTTTAAATGTTACAACGATATACTTATAAATACATACAGTAGCTCCGTTGCCTAAGTCACATCGTGCGATTGGATACACACGCTATGACTGTAAGTATTCGATGTGCCGATTGTGAAAGACGATGTTGAAAACGTCAATCAGGAATCCAAGAAGTAGAGTATAGGGGAATAGACCTCCAGCGAAGCGTTAAGGATTTCTTGTAATTAATTTTCATATGTTGATATGGTATTTATGGAGATTTGTTACACCTCTTCCCTTAGTTACTATTGTCCAACTTAAAAATTATTTACTTATTTTAACTTTTTTATTAATTTCTTTGTTGTTGCTGTTTCTTTTTACTGACAACAATATCCGTAGAGTAAGCTACTCAACCAGCAAGTTTCTTCATTCCATTTGTGTATTTGTGTGAATACATTTTCTCCCTGCCAGCGAAAACTGGGTCAAAAAACGAGATACAAATATTGTAGTTTTCATTGACTTCAAAAGTGGGTACAATAGTGGCTAGATTTCTGAAGATACTGTGCAGAATATACCCAACTTCTTCTTGGACATTCTTGGTCATTCACATGGAGGTAGTGGTCATGATCAGTCGGAAACAATCACATTGATAAAAAATAAAATTCGACCATTTTCCATGCAGAGGAAAAACAGAGAGAGAAGAACCAAACTGGGGGAAAAAAGAAAGAAGGGGCCTTGGGTTAGAGGAGGACAACCATTAAACGGTGGCTAATTTAATTGCGTTAACCGCTTCAAGATCCTGATGAAGTTAACCTGATATAAGCTCCCCATAAAAAAATATTTCCCTTTCGGAGTCGCTTAAAATTGTAGATCCCTCTATTTGTGGAGCAACATTAAGACGCACACCACAAATAAGATGAAGAGCTCATCCAAACACCCCCAAAAATGGTGTAAGCGCCAATTATAAAGAGTTTTCCAAACAAATTCAAAGAAAAATGCTATTTTTTAATATAAATGTTCGGATGTTTATTTCATTATAAAAAGGAAGGTAAACCGTTAATAGTGGAAAATAACATCAAGCAAATGACCACCACGAACACGCTTACAGGACAACATCCTTTTCAAGAAATTTTCCATAACCAAATTGCAAAGTAGCTGCCCTATGGCCTCGATAGCCTCACGAATTCCATCTTTGAGGTCTTGAATCGACCATGGGCTGTTGGCATAGACCTTCTCTTTCACGTGGCTCCAAAGAAAAAAGTCATTAGGTGTTAAATCATAAGATTTCGGGTAGTTCTTAACGCTATGTTAATGCTGGACTGACATGATTATACTTAGAATTGACTTAACTATTTTTATTTATTATTTATGAGTGAAATCATTCCTTAACTACATGGGCATGGTTGGATCCTGAATGGGCACTTCAGATTAGTTCATGTAGTAGACGTTAACTACTTCAACATAGCATTTAGGACATTGAGCGAACTATGGCGACATGGTACGAAACACGAAACTGTGGGAACGGTGCTGCAATTCCACAAGAATCAAATAAAACTTCGCCTAGATGTAGGTCAAGACTAACGCTCTCAGTCTTTGAAATTGGTTCAGCATGAAAGTTGATCGCCGGATCCCCAGATGCAGCCGACTGGGACTACTACATTTTGCGAAGGATGAACGATGTGGTAATCAACAACAACCACCAGTACCGCATCAACGAAAAACTATTTAATGTCACACTAAAAGGAATGGAGAAAGCGAATGAAGTGAACGCAGCATCTCTTCATCAACACAATAAACCACATATATTAACGAGGAAAACTCGGAGCATGGCAAAATCTGGTATCATGACCACAATGAAATCCAAAGGCAAATAATTGAGTAAAATTCCCAACCATATCAAAATACTATCCAAACATTGAATACGGGTCGCCATCTGTGTATTCGCATGGAACAATCCTTTCGCATGTACTCTCAATGTCAAAGATAAAACCAGAGGGCTACCCAGTTATAAATACACGAGCTGCTATTATAAGGGGTCAACATGTCAAGCTAAATTATAAGATGATGCTAGTAAATGAATAAGAAACAATTGCCCTTCCATTGGTAATTAAATAATCTGTTCCCCCAAACAAAATTTCCTGAAGATTCCTAGCTAGGCTCGTAAAAGATGGCGACACAAAGTTCGACTTTGATCTAAGCAATAACAGAGTCTTAGATTGTCGATTGACTATTCCAAGCAAGGAGCTACTCTAAGCTCGTAATGGAACGTATTTTATTATAAGAAATCAGCAGATTAGTACGCGCAGTACAAGGCCTGCCAGGATAATTGTTTCAAACGATGGTTTGGAAATAAATTTCGACTACGTTTACAAAGTCAGCTTGAAGAAATTTTTGGGACAGCATTTCCACTTCTCCTTATTCACCGATACAATTGCCGTGACAATCCTGGTAGCCACATGCTACATCACCTGGAAAAAGCTTACAGTTAGAATCAACTTATCACCTTTCCAAGGCTAAACCACAAAATAGACCAGGAACAGCCAACCATTCCGAGAATCTACCACAAAAATATTTTCATCTGCGGGACGCAAATGCCTAATACACTCACTATTGAAAATATGCTGACGCTGCATTTCGATAACAGGTGCAGACAATTCACCTACAATGTAATTGACACCCAATGAACTTGCGTAACTAAAATGCAATTCATTTGAAGCACAGTGTCAGCAATATACTTATCTTCTTCTTCTTCTTAATTGGCGCTATAACCGCTTACGCGATTTTGGCCGAGTTTAACAAAGCGCGCCAGTCGTTTCTTTCTCGTGCTAACCGGCGCCAATTGGACACACCAAGTGAAGCCAAGTCCTTCTCCACCTGATCTTTCCAACGCAGAGGAGGCCGCCCTCTTCCTCTGCTACCACCAGCTGATACCGCATCGAATACTTTCAAAGCCGGAGCGTTTGTATCCATTCGGACGACATGACCCAGCCAACGTAGCCGCTGGATCTTTATTCGCTGCGCTATGTCTATGTCGTCGTAAAGCTCATACAGCTCATCGTTCCATCGTCTACGATATTCGCCGTTGCCAACGTGCAAAGGTCCAAAAATCTTACGCAGAATCTTTCTCTCGAACACTCCAAGCGTCGCTTCATCGGATGTTGTCATCGTCCAAGCTTCTGCGCCATGCGTTAGGACGGGCATGATGAGAGTCTTGTAGAGTGTTAGTTTTATTCGACGAGAGAGGACTTTACTGCTCAATTGCCTACTTAGTCCAAAGTTGCACTTGTTGGCAAGAGAGATTCTACGTTGGATTTCAAGGCTGACATTGTTGTCGGTGTTAATGTTGGTTCCTAAATACACGAAGTCTTTTACAACCTCAAAATTATAACTCTCAACAGTGACGTGGGTGCCGATACGCGAGTGCGCCGACTGTTTGTTTGAAGACAGGAGGTACTTCCTTTTGTCCTCGTTCACCACCAAACCCATTCGCTTTGCCTCTTTATCCAGTTTGGAGAAGGCAGAACTAACAGCGCGGTTGTTAAGGCCGATGATGTCAATATCATCGGCATACGCCAACAATTGTACGCTCTTATAAAATATTGTGCCTGAGCGATTAAGTTCTGCGGCTCGTACAATGCTCTCCAACATCAGGTTAAAGAAGTCACACGACAGCGAGTCACCCTATCTGAAACCTCGTTTGGTATCAAACGGCTCGGAGAGGTTCTTCCCAATTCTGACGGCGCTGCTGGTGTTGAGCAACGTCATCTTACATAACCCTATTAGTTTTGCGGGGATACCAAATTCAGACATCGCGGCATACAGGTAACTCCTTTCCGTACTGTCGAATGCAGCTTTGAAGTCGACGAAAAGATGGTGTGTGTCGATTCTCCTTTCATGGGTCTTTTCCAAGATTTGGCGTATTGAGAATATTTGGTCGATGGTGGACTTTCCAGGTCTGAAGCCACACTGATAAGGTCCAATCAGTTGGTTGACGGTGGGCTTCAGCCTTTTACACAATACGCTCGCTAGAACCTTATAGGCGATATTTAGAAGACTAATCCCGCGGTAATTGGCACAAATTGCAGGATCACCCTTCTTATGGATTGGGCAGAGCACACTTAAATTCCAATCGGCAGGCATGCTTTCATCCGACCATATTATGCATAGGAGCTGATGCATGCACCTTACCAGCTCCTCGCCGCCATGTTTGAATAGCTCAGCCGGCAGTCCGTCGGCGCCCGCGGCTTTGTTGTTCTTTAGCCGCGTTATCGCTCTTCTCACCTCGTCATGATCGGGTAGCGGAACGACAATTCCGGCGTCAACGATTGGGGTATCGGAATCTTCACTTTCTCGGTGGCATGCGCAGCTGTCACTGTTTAATAGGTTCGAGAAGTGTTCCCTCCATAATTTAAGATTGCTCTGCAATCTACTGCAATATATATTAATATACTTATACAAATAAGAAATAAGCCATTTAGGCGGTAAGAAAAAGAAATACGAATTACATTGTATTCATTTTTAATTGGGAAGCGGGATTAAATGGGAATATAATTTTATAATTAACTGAGTTTAATTATTTTCCCTTAGGAAGGACCAATTTTGATTTTTTAGAGTATGTGCTGACAAACTCGTTAAGTTGCATTTTATCGGAAGTACCTAAACGAGCTGTGAGTCTCATTTTATTTCTTCTCGATACCCACATTTCGGCGGACGCTAAGAAGCCTCAAAACAACTTCTTACCAAACATTTACCTCAGTCTAAATAAACCTAAGAGGAACGAAGTACCCAACGTTTGGATTCTACTCTATATTTCTGAAGTGGCTGAATTCCTATTTTGGTAATAGAAGGTGTGTATTTTCAATCGAGGGGGTTTCTTCTATTCCCTTTATTGCACCTTCTGGCGTGCCCCAGGGATTCATCTTAGGACCTCTACTTTATGTTCTTTTCATTAATGATGTAGGCAGCTGCTTTCGTTTTCTGGATACTTACTTTATGCGGACGACCTGAATTTTTTTTCTTTGATTAGGAGTTCTGAAGATGCTTCAAAGGTTCAACCGTAGATCAATAGATTGCGCTTATGGTGTGGTCAGTTTCACCTATATCTCAGTATCACTAAGTGTTATCACGTTCCGTTCTCAAAACTACGTAACTTAGTAAGAACTTTATAGAGTATCTCTGGTACTCCCCTTCAGTCTGTTAACAAAACCACATACTATTTATCATATCTAAATCATTTGCTGCATTGGAATTTGTTCGTCGAAATACTCGTAGTTCTAATTTCACAGATCTTTACACTCTGAAGTTACTCTATACACCTTTTGTTCGCCCAAAGCTTGAATATGCTGTATTCATGTGGAGACTTCATTTGAAATTTGCTATTGATGGAATTGAGCATATTCAAACGGTTTTTCTTAAATATTCCCTTTCTTTCCTTAATTTCTCCACTCCCATCCCTCCGTACAAATCTCACCTCCTTTTGATTAAACTTAAGTCCCTCGAAAGCAGAACAACTATTCATTCCTTGTGCATTCCTCCATGCACTTTGGTAAGTGGTGTAATTGATTTCACAGCATTACTTCGAGTTATCCAATTTCTCAAGAGAACTCAAGAAGATTTCGAATTCTATTATGCTTGATTTCTCTTTGCTCAAGAATGTGTTTTCTAAATTACTAAATTTAGTTTTATGAGTTATTTTAGTGAGTAAGAAAATTTGTAGTCTATTCACTTTTTGAAAATAAATAAATGTCAGATGATCCGAACGACGGAGACGCACTGAGGTCGCACAGCAACCCTTACAAGCCGAACAAAATTATTTTATGTATTTAAACTATAGAACGAGTTAAAATAAATAAATAATTGCAACAGATGTGTCGTATAGTCAAAGTCTCATATTTGAGACTTCTATACTGTATTTAGTGTATTTTTCGAACTACTAATCACATAAGCTTTGTAAGCATGTACATACTATATTTGCAATATTCGATCAGCTTTTTCGAGTAAGAAATAAAATTATTCTGAGCATTTCATTTCTAAAAATATAATATTCTTCATGGATTCTGAAATGGTTCCATTCTACTAAAATATTTGTTTAGGTATATTTACAATTCTCATCTATTTTTATAAGATTTAATAACAATTATTGAAGTTCGCTATTAACCTGAATAACTGAATTAACTCTCTTACAATCTTACGGAATCACTTTCTACACTAACAGCAATATTAATTGTTATTATTATATTATAATCACATCTGCATGTACTCTATTTACATTACATTACTTTACATAACTTAAATTGTATTGATGCGAACTTGTGTGAAGCCAAAGCTCTTCGGATATGTAAAGTGCGATATTTGAGATGACCTATTTCAAAAATACAGAGTGGTGCCACGCGGTGTAACCTTTTAGATTGTTTACTATATATAGAAGTTATAAAATTTATGGCCAACTAAAAATCTATCCACATAAGCAATCTTGTGATCTTTCTTATAAAATGTATACTACAAAAGAGATAAAAAAATCCTCAAGGACAGACACTTTTGACAATAATGCATGCAATTTCACCATTTAATTTTAACTCTACTCTTTCAACACGTACGAAAAATGTCAAAATGAAAGCAAAAAAATTAGATTTTCGCATATCCTAGGTCAGTGGGCATCTCTTACCTAAAACAATAAGAAAATTTGGCAATACATTTTGTCCAGCTAAATTACTCAAACGATCCACCATGGCCCCTCTTAGCAACAAACTTTCGTAATTGTCACGATGGCAACGCATTAGATATTTAAAGCGTTCTGGCAGCATGTCTGTATTATTTTTCCTACACAAGCGACATCATTGTTCATTATAACACTTATTGCATAATTTTGTATTTCATGTTTAATAGTGAATGCCACAGGAAATGAAACCACAAGCAGTTTAAATGTTACAACGATATACTTATAAATACATACAGTAGCTCCGTTGCCTAAGTCACATCGTGCGATTGGATACACACGCTATGACTGTAAGTATTCGATGTGCCGATTGCGAAAGACGATGTTGAAAACGTCAATCAGGAATCCAAGAAGTAGAGTATAGGGGAATAGATCTCCAGCGAAGCGTTAAGGATTTCTTGTAATTAATTTTCATATGTTGATATGGTATTTATGGAGATTTGTTACACCTCTTCCCTTAGTTACTATTGTCCAACTTAAAAATTATTTACTTATTTTAACTTTTTTATTAATTTCTTTGTTGTTGCTGTTTCTTTTTACTGACAACAATATCCGTAGAGTAAGCTACTCAACCAGCAAGTTTCTTCATTCCATTTGTGTATTTGTGTGAATACATTTTCTCCCTGCCAGCGAAAACTGGGTCAAAAAACGAGATACAAATATTGTATATTAGTTTTCATTGACTTCAAAAGTGGGTACAATAGTGGCTAGATTTCTGAAGATACTGTGCAGAATATACCCAACTTCTTTTTGGACGTGTAAATTCCAAACGCTGTCGCACAAAAAATTTTTTCCGTCATTTATTTTATTAATAAATATAATTATAATTACAATATTAATATATGTGGAATAGCTACCTGGGCTATCAGCTTAGTCATGTATTAATATAATATTTTCATATAATATTTTTAAATAAGCTATAGGAAAATTGCAATTATATCAAATATAAGAATTTGATACAGAAGGAACGAAGGGATGGTAAGTGCGTTTTCTTGTTTAAATATTTGCGCATGTATGTTTGAGAGTGCCGTATAGTGCATCAGGATATGCATTCGTTGGCGTTGCAGAAATTGCTGAAAGGTTAAGGACTGCCTGCCACATGTGTGAATTGAGCATTACCTAGAATGTCTTTATCTTCGTGTTTGTAATAGGACTATTCGTTGTTTGAATATGTGTTTGAGAGAATATTTTTTTTTTTTTTTTTTTTTTTTTTTTGTGGCGGTGAGGTTGGGTTAAAAATGCCTTCGCACCATATAGTAACCGTCGCTACTACGTGTGTGGTGAATCCACTAAAAATATCCCCCCTCTTCTCTTGGAGTTTTCCCTCCACCCCGGGACTGCTTCCGCATTGCTTCGAGGTAGAGGGCCAAGACGGCGTCCTAAGAAGGACACTTACTTACTCACCCTGCGTCCAGGGTCGCCTGTTTTGAGAAACCTATGCTCAATGCTCTTCAGCATGACTTTCCATTTCTCGCTTCTTTTTTCGGATAATATCCTCTACAAAATTTGTGACGGCATTCCATTTTTCTTCGTCTATCATCATTTTGTCGATAATTTCTTCAGGTGTAAATACACCAATAGCTCGTTGTAGACCTGTTCTCTCTACGTTCCACCTCTCGCAATCAAAGAAGGTGTGCTCCGCATCATCATACTCAGTATCTCCATATATGCAGTTTGGTTGGCTCACTTTACCCATTCGCCACAAATACTTGCGAAAGGACCCATGTCCGGACAAAAACTGTGTGAGGTAATAGTTAACCTCACCGTGCTTTCTTTCTACCCACTTTTTTAGATCGGGTATTAGTCTCGCTGTCCATCTACCATACCGTTCAGAGTTCCATCTTGCTTGCCAAAGTGTAAGTGTTTGGACTCTAATATCGGAGAGGCGTAGTACTGGGGTTCCTGCGTTTTTTGC
This sequence comes from Anastrepha obliqua, assembly GCF_027943255.1. Lineage (NCBI taxonomy): Eukaryota > Metazoa > Arthropoda > Insecta > Diptera > Tephritidae > Anastrepha > Anastrepha obliqua. Next base: position 38,294,298 of record NC_072897.1, on the reverse strand, counting down.
CTCCCATCTCCGTTTGCGCTCTTGTGCTAGAATATCTATAGGGATGGTTCCGCTGATAACTAACACCGCTGCTTCAGATACTGTTCTATATGACGAAGCCACTCTGAGAGCGCAGGTGCGTTGCACAGATTGCAGAGTTTTCCGCCGGCATTGCACCCTTAGCGAATCTGCCCATATTTCGCATCCGTATAAGAGAATCGAGTTCGTCGTGTCCATTAAAAGTTTTCGCTTGTTCTGCGTTGGACCTCCAAGGTTTGCCATGAGCTTACTTAACATGCCACTTACTTTGGCAGCTCTTGTGGCAGCATGGTTTATATGCGCCCAGTAGGTTAGCCTTGTGTCTAATTGCACTCCTAAGTACTTGACCACTCTTTTTGTCGATAAAGTGGCATCGAGTACCTGTATGTCTACTTCTAATGGGATACGTCTGTTCGTTAGAAGGATTAGCTCTGTTTTCTCTGTGGCCAGCTTTAATCCATGGTCTTCTAGCCATGTCTGAACTCGGATCATTACCTGATTTAACTTTCTTTTGGCTTCGTCAGTGTTCCGGGCGATTATTACAGCCGCAATGTCATCTGCGTATCCCACCAAATGCACATCCTCGGGCATCTCTATTCGAAGGATTTCATCGTAGCTTATATTCCAAAGTTCAGGTCCGAGTATTGATCCTTGGGCCGCACCTGCTGTTATTTGTTTGGTCTTACACCCTTCTCGCGTTTCGTATAAGAGCACGCGATTGCTTAGATAGCTGCGAATAATCTTCAATAGATTACTCGGGGTCTTGAATTTTACCTTTAAGGCTTTAATTACGTCGTCCCAACTTAAACTGTTGAAAGCATTTCTGATATCCAGTGTGGCTAGTAATACTAAACGTTTGGAGTATCGATTACCTGCCTGGGCATGTTCTACGCTAGTTATTACATCTTGGATGGCTCCTAAGGTAGATCTGCCACTTCTGAAACCATGCTGCCTGTCGGAGAGGCCGCCGCTGTTCTCTACGGCTTCGCTAAGCCTATGCTTTATCAATTTCTCAAAGAGTTTTCCTGCGCTATCCAGCATACATAACGGTCTATAAGCAGACGCTAATGTTGGGTCTCCCTTTCCCTTACTGATTAGTACTAGTTTTTGTTTTTTCCATATTTCTGGAAAAATTCCTTCTTTTAGGCATGCGTTGTACATGTTTAGCAGCAAAAAAGGTCGTTCGATTGCCAATAGTTTCAATATTTCTGCAACTATGCCATCAGGTCCTGGCGCTTTATTGCATTTCATTGCTTTTGCAGCATCCATAAGTTCTTCTTCTGTGAATGGGACAGGTTCCGTTGTTTCGTGCTCGAGTTCCTCCCTCTCGGCACAGTGTGTTGGGAAGAGTGTGTCGACTATTTTGCTTACCGTTTCGGTTTCCATATCAGCAGCAGGGGATTTGGCCCCTAGCTTTTTCATAACGATTTTGTAGCCCAACCCCCATGGGTTATTGTTAAGATCGTTTCGTAGCTCTTCCCATTTGTCTTTTTTGCTTTGGTTTATAGCTTTCCTCAATTCTTTTCTGCTCTTTTTATATTCTTCGGATTCTGTTATCGCCGGGCCCAATCTTCTGGCTCTAGTATACTTTCTACGCTTATTTCTAAGTTCTGCGATCTCATGTGTCCACCAGTATACAGCATTTCTTTTTTTGTTCTTATCTATTTTAGGCATAGATGCGTTGCAACCTATCTTAATGCATTGCATTGTTGTCTTGACTAGTGTTTTTGCTGTACTATTCGTACAGATCGTCGTCTTATTTTCGTCAATAGTTGCAAGGAGCGTCGCTGGGTTTAGTTTGTTAATGTTCCATTTGCGTGTACTTCTATTTCGATTTTCACGTACTCTTTGGTTTTCCATTTCAATGCAAAACGTGATGTATTGATGGTCACTCCCATTGTAATCTTCCAGGACTCTCCAGTCTTTAGTAAAGGTGACTATGCTTTCCGATGCTAGGGTTATGTCGGGTGTTGTGCCTTCACAACCTGGCTTTCGGTACGTAGTCGTTCCTGTGTTGAGTACCACTAAACCTAGTCTGGCTGCCATGTCCAGCACTCGTCTACCTCTTGAGTTCGTTGTCGCCGAGTCCCATTCGGTTGCTTTTGAGTTGAAGTCTCCCGCTATTATTAGCCGTCCCTCTAAACTAAGGGCTTTGTCTTCAATACTTTCCAGTTTCCGGGTGAATTCAACTATATTGTCGTTCGGTGTGAGATAACAGCTTATCATTGTGAATTGGCTGTTTTGAACGTAGACGAAACCATCGCCTGATCCTTTCGCGGTTATTGCGAAATTGGTGCCCCTAGGCAGCCAGATAGCGGCAGTTCCCGACTCGTCTTCGATCCAAGCTTTCTCGGATTGAGCGTATTGTTCGCTTATCAATACTGCTTGAACTCCTTTTTCTAAGACCATCTGCTCCATTAGCAGGTCTGCGTTTCTACTTCTGTGCATATTTGCTTGAAGTATAATCATATTTTATCTTGTCTTGGCATGTTCTTTTGTCATCGGGCATTTGCCCGAGCCTGGCATATGCTTTGTCTCGCTGCGATTGGCATCAGTGCATAGGCAGCATTTGGGTTCTTTGGTGCACTCTTTCATTTTATGCCCAGCTTCTCCACATCGGATGCATATACCTTTTCCGCTTCTGTCTGGTCCTTTACAGTTTGATTGAAGGTGTCCGACCCCAAAGCACCGGTAGCAGCGCTTCAGAGATGTGCTAGCTCTCATCCTTGCACTAACCCATCCGATTTTGATATTAGTTTGCTTAAGCAGCTTTTCTGCGCTTTCAATAGCGAGAGTAACATAAGCCCGTACTTGTTGTCGTTGATTAGGTTTTGTGATCCTAACATCGATATTTTCATTAGTGCCAGCTAGCATTTTTCTCACAGCGTCATCAACTTCCTTCTTCTCCGTGACGGCATCCAAGTCTCTGATCTCTACAGTTGAAGTTGGTCTGAGAGTTGTAATGGAACCGACCGCTTTTACGGTTTCCTCTAGTTGTTTCAAAAAATCAGCGTTAACTGTTTTCCCCTTTTCGAATTCAAGTAGAAGAGCGCCAGTTTTGGTTCTTCTTATGCCTTTCACCGTTGTGTTTTCGTCTGGCATGGTATTTTTGCGTATGTTTTTGAGGATTTCAGCATAACTGTGGCCCTCTACCGGCTTTACCAACACAGCCTCCGATTTTGGTTTTGGTATTCGTTCAGTCTTCTTTTGTTTGGCTTTAGTCTTCCTTGCGCCATCGTTTTGCGCTTCATCACTTCCTTTTGGCACGGTATTGGGCCTAGATTTTTGCCGGCTTACCACTTGCCATTTCTCAGGCTCTCGAACTTTTAGTTTCTTCGAAGAGTCGGGTGCGGCAGGGCTTGGTGCATTCCGTTTTGCGGTTAAAGGAGTGCTCTCCTAAGCAACACCTGTTTTTCGGGCAGTTGCGGGGGTGTCACCTCCGACTTCTTTAGTGGATGTTTCCGGCAAGAGACGACTTTTACCGGCTTTCTCAGCTCGAATCCAACCTCTTCTGCAGTTTTTCATGACGTCAAATAGTTCGTCAAGCTCTGAGACTCCGGTCTTTATTTCCGTGGAAGTATTTCTACTCTTCAATATAACTGCTTTCATCTTCCTAAGCACTCTCAAACATTTCTCTACGGCTTCCTCTTCTTCAGCTCGCATTTTGAGAATAAACTCTTGTCGCGGAGATGCAGTGGTTTCCCGTTCTGTGTTTGCATCCTTTGCAGTTACAGGGGTATGCGACGGCGCATTGGGCGCATTTGCAGTATTTTTAACCTCTTTTGACGTTACTCTTACATCCTGAGGCGTCATTTCAGCTCCTTCATTAACCGTCTTTGATTTCCCTATAGTCGGCAATGTTCCACTCGTAAGGGGCGAATTCCCTTTTTGTGGTGGCGAGCGAAGCAATCGAGGTTTCCTTACGAAAGGGCTCTGCTCTATATCTCCATCAGTGATGGCCTTCTGCTGTTTTTCTTCTTTTTGTTTCTTTTCCATAATTTTTTCCATTCTTTTTTATTTAACCAGCGCATCGTGTGCAGGGGGGCGGGCCGAAATAGTCAAGAGCGGGTGTACCCTCGGAGGCAATGCTCCTACCCCAGTTCCCTGAGGCCTGACCTACGCTTTACCGATCCCGGAAAACACGGACGGACCGGCGCTCGCCCGGAGCAACGAAAGCTACTACTCTTTCGCCCAATGAACACTTCCTGACCAGGGTCCAAGGCGGCTGGTTACTGATATACAACGAGGCTAACACATCGGCAGAGCGAACTCACATCACCCCTTTGAGGTCGCAGGTGGAAAGCCATAACGACCTATCCAGGGACTCACAGTGCGCCCCGTTGCATACCGGTCATGCTTTTTATACAGTCGCACCTAACATGGTGAACAGACACTGACCAGCACACCGCCCAATATGGGAACAGACATGTGCTGGATTTTGTCTCCTAACTTTCTAGCTAACTCTTACAGAGTCGCTGAAACGGGGGACATCTTGACTAGGGTCCGCGGGGTCGTCGTACCCGTCACCTCCTTATGGGAGATGCCCTTGCGAGCGAGTTTGAGAGTTTGAGAGAATATAAACAGGGCTTGATTTGCAGTTGGGTCCGCGAGTTCGTTACCCGGGATACCTGAGTCTCCAGGTACCCGCAATCGCTTTACCTTTGCTGTTGAATTTATTATAAGTTGTTGAAAATGGCATATTGAATCCTCATCTATTTAATTTTTTTATTGCAATTTTGCAAACTGCCTATGCATAAAATTGGTCCCTGCAATTCAGTATCAAAAATACTGGCGTCAATATATGGTATCCCATGAGAAAGAGTTCGTTCGGCCGCAATTATGGCTGCGAATGCAAATCCATTATCTTGTTTAGAACCATCTGTAATTATAAAACCCCAGGCAGTAAGCTTTAGTGCCCCGAGAGTAGTGCTTGATCTCAAGGCGCTTCCCAGGTGGTGGATAGGGAAGCCCTGGCATCCCACGAGGGGCCTTCCCAGATGGGTTAGGCTCCAAAACTCGTGTGATGACTCAAAGTTGGTATAGAATCAATGACAGGAACCTACACAAGTGGTAATCCACCCGCTTCGGCGGCAGGAGCATGGACTCTGGAGGCCCCAACCATTATCAAAATCTCTCAGCTATGTGAGTGAAAGCGCATTCTGGAGGGGCGGGGGTTGTTATCGCAATCCCTTCTTCCTTAGAGAGAGAGTCGTTTCTACATTTCGGAAAGCCTGCGTTTTGAAGTCACTGCGGCGGCACGACTAACCTCCCAAGAAAGCCAAATACTACAAAAGCCGGGTCATCGGTCAAATTATTACCTCCATCCTGATGGCAACGCGAAGGGCCATGAGAAAAAGGACGGCACTATAAGGGTGACGTGCGCGGATCTGGCCAACTTCGAGTGGATCGGGAACATAGTCAGTAACGTGTCCCCCTGTCTTGCCTGCGTGCCCAGAATCCGGACATCAGAACGACACTTTGGCGAATCTTTTCGCACACCAAGGATAGCAACCAAGAAGGAAGGGAAGTGGCTTCTCTTGTGGTGCGAGTGGATAAGGCTAGTGCTGATGTCATACACTATCGGTACGGGACCCGTCTGAGTTTCTCCTTTGGGACTTTTAGTTTCCACGTCTTTCCCAGATGATTAGCTCAGCTACCGTCCCTTGGCGGTGACACAGATTAACTAGCAGCGTTCCAAAGCCGCTACCACACTTCTAAGTGGACCGCTTGCTCAGCTGCACACATAACCCCACATAACAACAGTGTAAGAGGCTTGGGTTCTGCGGCTTTGGCGTGTCGAAAGGGGCCACGTTATTATATGGCAGGAATTCGATTAGACCCAGGAGCCGTCTTATAGTACCATCCCATCTCCGTCTGACGGGGCTTAAGCGATTTTTTTGCCAAGAACTGGTAGCGGCTGAAGTATGTTTTGGGGGTAAACGCGAATGGTTGAGGTATGTGATTGCATCTGCTTATTTTCCTTACGATGCTCTGGAAGTACAATCACCTGGAAAGCCACCAGTCTCGTAAGGTTCTGTGAGTGGCGCAATCCGAGCCTTCTTTTCTGTTACGATACTAATACCCAGCATACAATCTGGGGCAGCAGCAAATGCAATGAACGGGGGTCTCGGCTGTTGGAGTTTATCGCTTCCTCTTGCCTAAACATACACAACAAGGGCACACAAGCGACGTTCGTAATTGCTAGAAGGCAGGAGGTGATTGATGTCACCCTATCAAATTCAAAACTTGGGTGGTCAGTCAAGGACTGGAGAGTTTTTGCCAAGATTCGTGCTCAGACCACAAGTATATTGAGTTTCAGTGTGACGAGGGGGCAAAAGTTCCATTGCCCTCTAGAAACTCCAGGAAAAAAGACTTACAGATGTTTAGCCGAGCGTTGCCGGATGCTAACGTGGCGCCACCACGGCTTCGTAAAGAACAGGGCATTGAGGCAGCAGATGCGAAACTTAACGCTGCCTTAACTGAATGCCTTGAGTCAGCCTGTCTAATTCGACCGCTCTTTGACCGGACGCCCGTTCCTTGGTGGAATCAACGGCTTCAGGTGTTGACGCGTGAGTGGAGAAAACTTCTAAAGCGGGGGCTGAAGACTAATCTTGGTGAAGACTAGGAGCAATACGAGCTTCTTATAGGGAAAAGAGCTTCTTATAGGGAATTCTGCAGCGGTATTGAATATCTGAGTGACACGGCGAAATTGGTTAGGATCTTGAAAAGGGATTCAACCGCAAAGCTGGGGTCACTTAGGATATCTGATGGCTCCTTCTCGGAGAGACAAAGTGAGATTCCATCAGCAAGCTGAGTGATACTCATTCACACCTTCATCCTTAAGGTTGGAAGATAGGAGTACACCAGAGGACTACACCAGACCCAAAAGCTTTAGCTCCTTCAGTATGACTTCTTTCATACCACTTTTGATAGTATGTGCGGCTCTGCTAGTAGGCATAGCGTAGACCGGGAACTAGGTGTGAATTGAACTCGTTCGATGCTAGCCTAAAGAATTGTCATGGTGCGAACAGAGGAAGATCTGCTGGTGTCATCTACGGTTATTAGAGGCTACCCCCAAGGCGGTGTGCTGTCTCCATTGCTCTGGTGCATGGTGATCGATCGTCTACTCACCATCTTAAATGATGCGGGATCCTGTGGATCTACACGGCTATAATCACCAATGTATCAGTGCTCTGGATGAGTAGACTCCCTCTCGTGGGAATCAGGAGGACCTTATCGAGACTACAACGAACTTTGGCCATCTGTTGCAGCGGCGTTTTTCCAACTACTTCAGGCCCGGCACTAGATGCTGTGGTTAGTTTACCACCACTTGATGTTTTCATCCAAAAAGAGACCTTGAAGGCCATCTGCAGGCTGAAATACAGTAAGAATTGTTACGGCCCCTGTACGGAATTCGATCCGACGTTTCCCGCCATGCCCCTTGAATTCATGCCATTAAGAGTCGTACTTGAAAAGAGATACAGTGTGGGGCTGCCAGAGGCTCAATTGTGGCGAAACTCTGAAAATGAGCCCGGCAAACACTGTTTTCGCATTTTCACGGATGACTCCAAGACAAAGTACATTCCGGCTCTGGTGTCTACGTGGAATCCAGCGAGACAAAATACTTTGCTCTTGGAATACACGCATCTGTGTTTCTAGCGGAGATGTATCCTATTCATGGAGCGATGAACTTTGTTGGGGAGAACAGATGGAGAGGCAGATCGCCCATAGCCTTAGACAGCTCTTCAATCACTTCAAGCCCAGTTGAGTACTATAAATCCAGGCAGGTTGAGAGAGGTTGCAGATGGACAAGACTGAAACTTGTCCGACCGACTGTCCCATATTCTCCTTTCATTAAGCAGAAGAGACTGTAGGAAGCTGGTTGGACTGATGACGGGCCACTTTATATAGGCGAAGCACATGGAAAACGTAGGCATCTTAAACAGTGCACTCTGCCCAGCTTGTGGAGATTAGGATGAGACGGCGCACCACTTTCTATGCGTCTGCCCGGCCTTCGCGACCACCTTAGCTCCCTGACACCACAAGATCTACTCATATATCCTCGGAGGTCGGGTAGATTTAAGGAAAATTAAAAAGGGAACCCAGTAAAAGGGGAAACAAGTTAGATGAATGTGTTTTCATTGGTGCTTTGCTATTTTTTTAAGGAGTGGGCGAGTTATCTTATTTCGTACAGCGCCGATTTGTATGCAAATGGTGTCTCTCTGTTTTTTAGTAGTGGGATTTTGTCGTAAAGGAGATGGGTAAAATCGTAGGAAAGTTTGTGGATTATGCAACTCCTTCAAACGTTCTTCAATAAATTGATTAGCGTTGTACTAAGCGCTTTAGACTTGTAGACCATAATCTCTTTTACTTTGTTTAGTAGACTTATCTATATATGTATATAAAAATGAAATGATGTTCGTTTGTCCGCATTTTTTTGGGCCGATACGAGGCCAATTTTATTCGTTCTTTTTTCATATTATAGGGATCCACTAGAGGAAGGTTTTTAGCAAAAAAAAATTTCTTTTAAATATTTTCTTCATATAAAAAAAAGAAAAAATCAAAACATTGTACAAAACAAAACTTGCTCGATTCTTAGATTAAAGTAAGTTTCGAATCGACATTCATTTTATTTGTACAACTTTTTTTGAATTTTTCGTTATTGTATACAGAAATTTCAAATGATTCGAATGAAATTTTTTTTTTTTTTTTTATTTCTTCCATAAAATATTACACCTGTCGTTAGACAATAAGTAATTTGATTTACAAAAAGATGGAATGAGAGTGATATTGAAGGGCCAATGCCCCCAAGCTCATTTAGAAGAAATATATACATATTATTTAAAAACAAGTGGTTAACAAACAATGACATATACGATTAGTTGACAATTGATTACAAGGATTTTGCAAGATCTGTTGGTGTTTGACGGTTAAGCCGACTTTGGGTAGATTTTTCTTTATTTGGTAGTCTTCTCATCATAGGATTTGTGTGCGTTAATAATCTATTTATGTGTCTTCTGCTAGCGCTTTGTATTGTTTCATCAATAGTGTGGATGTCAAGGTCGCGATGAATATCTGCGTTAGGTATGTACCAAGGTGCATTAGTTAAGGTCCTAAGTATTTATGAAAATAATGTTTCAATTCAATTGAGCAATGCTTTCTTTGACCAATTCTATATGGAAATGAATGCGTTTGCAAACGATGTTTTCGGCTATGAACAAATGTTGGAATCGAATGAAAAAGGAAAGAAACGCGAAATGATAAAAAAAATTCTTGGAAAATTTAAAATGAATGGTGCTTCATTGGAAAAATTCAAAGGTAATAAGAACATACACAAGATAAAGTTAGAATTCGAATTTTTAGATTTATTTTGTTTATTTCTCATTTTTTCAGAAGTACACCACACAACAACTCATTCCAACTCTGATTTTGAAATCCTGTTGGAATTGGTGATCGATAATTTTGTCACTATAATGGTCAATGGAAATTTGCGTGTATCAGACCCTGCATATTATTTACCATATCAACTTTTTATGGAACATATGGACCAAATGAACACAAAAAAATAATTTAGTTTTGTTTTGATTTTTTGCAACATTTTGGTTTTCAGTTAATACAATAAAAACAATACTGTTTTTTCGTGAACACAAAATTCTAAATTTATTACGTTGTTTGTTTAGAATTTTTTTAGAAAAAAAGTAAATTTTTTGGTTTTGAGGAAATTTGTTTATTGTTGCTATTTGTGAAAGCGTAGAGATTTGTAAGTATTTGACTATAATCCTAAAAGTTAATGGAATACCACTATGACACATAGAAAACATTTTTTCAAAGGGGTGTTTTTCGAAAATTATAAAAAAAATTGTTTTCAAAAATTTTGAAGAAATAAAGTAAAATAAAAAAATTTCGAAAGCATGAAATTTTTTCAAAACCAAATTTTCTTCAAAAAGATAAAAGAAATTTCTTCGAAGAGGTGTTTTTCTAAAATTCCAAAAAAGAAAATTCAAAAATTTTAAACAAATAAAATAAAATAAAACTTTTTCAAGGGTATGAAATTTTTTCAAAACAAAATTTTCTGAAAACCAAACAAAATTTAAAAAAAAAATGGTGTTTTCAAAGCATTTCATATTCCACTATTAATAGAGAATACATTTTTTCGAGGGGGTGTTTTTCAAAGCAGAAAAAATCTTTTTTAACAAATCAATTTAAACTTTTACAAAAGTATGAAATTTTTTCAAGAACAAAATTTTCTCAAAAACGTTAAATTAAAAAAAAAATAGTTTTTTCAAAATATTTAATTTTCAGCAATTAACTGAGAAGAAATTTGTTAGAGCGAAGTGTTTTTTCAAAACTTAAAAAAACACTTTTTAACCAAAAAAAATAAACCTTTTTTCAAAAACAACAGGAATGATAACATTGCCCAACAATTTCTGCACTTTTGCACAGTCTAAAGAGGCATTGATACAGAGTGTATTTCCAAACATAGTTCAACATTACAAAAACCATGATTGACTCAGCGAAAGAGCAATTTTAGCTGGGAAAAATAAGGACGTCAATGATATAAATTTAGCTATTTTAGATCAAATACCTGACATAGTTGCGTATAAGTCAATGGACACTATTACCGATCAAGATGAGGTCGTAAATGATCCAACTGAATTCCTAAACTCACTCGATTTGCCAGGCTTACCACCTCATAATTTACGATTAAAAATTGGAGCACCGATTATTATGCTGCGCAATAGTAATGTGCCCCGACTTTGCAACGGTACCAGACTCGCTGTGAAGAAGCTAATGGGTAACGTTATCGAAGCAACAATTTTGAAAGGGAAGTACAAAGGAGAAGACATTTTGATACCCTGAATTCCACTGATTCCGGCGGATTTACCATTCGATTTCAAACGTTTGCAGTTCCCTATTCGCCGAATTAATAAGGCGCAAGGACAGTCTCTACAAATGTGCGGTATTAATTTAAAATACCGAATTTTTTCTCATGGACAATTGTATGTAGCTTGCTCACGAGTTGGCAAACCATCGTCATTATTCACGCGAAAGATGAAAAAACCAAAAACGTTGTCTACCAAAAAGTGTTACAATAAAGTTCGAATGAAATTGTATCAAAGAATTTGCTTTGTTTCGTATTAATTTTATTCTCTTTCAGCAAATCATTGAATTTATCGTCTAGCGAAGCGGGCGAGGGTACGCTATTAGACAACGTTTTTGGTTTTTTCAGGCTGCGTTGCCAACTTACCTACACTTCCCAGCACTCTTCAGAGTAATTATGGGAATAGATTAGATCTAATCAGCTCTAATAGCATCTCTACAGCAATACTAAGTTTTAAAAAGTTTAAATCACCAGGTCCTGACAACATCATTCCAGCAGAACTTCAAGAAGGACTAGAAATTCTGCTGCCTTGGTTAACAAGGATCTTTAACAAGTGTTTTAATTTCTCTTACCTTCCGACAATTTGGAAGAAATCGAAGGTAGTATTAATTCCGAAAACGGGGAAACCTTCACACTGCAAACCAAACGATTTCAGGCCCATTAGCCTAACCTCTTTTTGCTTAAAGGCTTTTGAAAAAGTCTTAGATGAGCAAATCAAAACCCAACTTGATACTAAGTTGATCTCTGAGGCACAACACGCCTACACTAAAGGGAAATCGACTGAAACTGCACTTCACTCACTGGTGCAAACAGTGGAAACTTCCCTTCACAATAAGGAGTACTCTCTTGTCGCATTTATGGACATAGAAGGTGCTTTTAATAATATTGAACCCAAAGCTGTTTTGTCGGAAATTGCAAAATTGGGTATTAATTACTCTATCCGGAAGATGATCGAACAAATGCTCCAAAATAGAATAATCACTTCAGAGCTTGGGTTAAGCCGCATGAGAATGTACGCCGTCAAAGGCACTCCTCAAGGCGGAGTACTTTCACCCCTTCTCTGGAATCTCGCTGTAAACAGTTTGCTTCGAAATCTCGAAAAAGCAGGCAGCAAGGTTGTAGCCTATGTAGATGATATTGCTCTCTGTGTGTCAGGCAAACACCTGAATACCCTCACTGAGCTCATGCAACGCTCAATCAATATTCTGTCAGAATGGTGCACCGAATGCGGACTTAATGCGAATCCAGCAAAGACAGATCTTGTTCTCTTCAATAGGAAACAACAATCTCCTCCACTGCAAACAATAACTTTAAAAGGGGAATCATTACTTCTATCAGATTCAGTGTAGAGTAGCCACAATTGATCGAGTCCAAAAAACAGCCTGCCTCCTGATAACAGAATGCTTAAGTACAACACCTACTAAGGCTCTAAATACGTTGTTTCACTTGTTCCCTATCGATCTGGCTGGCAAAGCGATTGCAGCGAAAGTAGCGACACGGATGAATGTCATATCGAAATGGAAAAAGTATCTTGGCCAATCGGCCATACTGAACAGGGACACTGTTATCTCTTCCGACATAGACTATCATGTAAGTCTTCCATCACCACCCTCGCTATTCTCCTGTTCACTCCCAACGAGGGAAGAATGGAAGACAAATCTTACCGAAATCGATGGCCCTCTGATTATATATACAGATGGTTCAAAACAAGACGGTAAAGTGGGATTTGGAATCTTTTCCAATTCCCCTCACATCAATCTATCATTTAGATTACCCGACTACTGTAGTGTATTCCAAGCAGAAGTATGCGCTATCTGATATGCTGCGAAAACTAACTTAGAAAAGAGAATATCACTTGACGACATCCGCTTTTTCACTGACAGTCAAGCGGCCGTTCGAGCACTCAGCTCCTCTTATACCCACTCAGATGTGGTTCGCTCCTGTCTCTTATCTCTTAACGAGATAAGTGTTCAGAATTCTGTCCAAGTTATCTGGATACCGGGCCACAGGGGATTCGAAGGTAACTGCAAAGCTGATGAGCTCGCGAGAGCTGGAGCTGCGCAATCAAATATTAGTAACTTACCCACAATCCACATTCCGCTCGCAACATGTAAAATGATCATTGATCGAGAATTTCTGGAAACTAATTGCGTTACGACCAGACAAATCTGGCCATCCTACAATCTGAAACAGACAAAAACCCTTATAAGACTATCGAAACACGAACTAAGGCATATAATATCTTTTATCATCGGTCACTGCCTTTTGGGCACTCACGCACGTCGGCTCGGGGTTCCTCAAAACGACCCCAGAAGTCGGCTCGCTCTTCTAGGCTCTCCAACAATTGACAATCTTTCAGCACTCTCGGACCTGAAAATCGAATCTCTCATTAAATTCCCGAAACGAATTAATATTTTGGACCAAAATCTATAATAAAAATCTCGGTTAGGTGGGGAAATCATATAAAGTAATGAGCTCTAGGGCAACACAACGGACCCAACTTGCGGTCTAGGTGGCACTCTGATGCGGGGTCACCCTTAAACCAACCAACCAACGAACTTCGGCTGCATCGTTAATGGATACTACTGCCGAGCAGAATTCTGCCCACTCGTTTCACGCGTATTCGCACACTCGTCTAATCAGTCGGCAACGAAGTAACATGAGCGAAGGCTGTGTAGACCTTCCTCGTATATCAAAAATGTAATCTCAGTTCTTTGCTTAAACAAACTGTTGCCATGATCCAAGGCGAATTGAATACCGACGGTGGCGCCTTCCTTTACTTTATTTCCCGCGATTCTGACAAGTCAGGCGTCAGTCTCTTTTCCAATACAAAACAAATTACATGTTTGTGAAAGCTCCGTTGTAAGTGAAAACAAAATGCCGCGTGTTAAATTGTGAAAGCACAAATTAATATAAGTCTCCAAATGCAGTTTTTTTTGCGTTTTTATATGGATGACACCTTGCCAAGAATGTATGTGATAGTGGTTGGCTGAGCTAGCGATGCTTGTCGCTGCCTTAGACAGCGCAAAAGAGCTGTCGACGCGGCATGCATCGATGAACGAGCAGTCGCAACGCAGGTGCAGCCGAAGAATTTTGTGCAAGCGGCCATAAAAATGACGTCGGTCGCAAAACTATTCTTAGAATCAACACAAATAACCGAATACGAAGAGTTAAAAAGAAGAATTCGCCAAAGAATACAATAGTGTGGATGTGCATAAAAGACTGTCGGAACGCGTCAAAAAGAACACAGAGTCGCTTCACGAGTATTTGTAACACATGCGCGAAATCGCTTCACTAGGTGATATTGAGAAAACATCTGTCGTTCGCTACGTTGTCGATGTCCTGCGTATAAAAAACGAAAAGAAACATTTCTTGTACAGATGTAAAACATATAAATCGTTACAGGAAGAATACGAAATTTTCGAACACCTTAACAAAGACGAAAGATCGTACAACGGGGAGCGCGTAAACAAAATCGACAAACGTCAAGTCGCGGACAAAAAGTCACCTTTAGAAAAAAAAGAACTCTGTTTCTATTGCGGATATCCAAATCATAAACAAAAAGACTGTCATTCTGAGCCAAAGTGCTTTAAGTGCAACAAATTCGGACATACGTCTAAAGATTGCGAAAACAAGTGGTAAGCGGTTAATGTCGTTGTTGAAAAGGAAGACGTAAAAGACGTTTCGGTGAACGGCGTTCAAATTAATTCGCTCATAGATACGGGATCAGATGTTAAGATAATTGCACCATTCGACATGTTGTTAGTTTGGGATTTCGTCGTTTTGAGTCCTGTACTGACGGATATTCGTTTATATCCTTGCGGTCGCATGAAAACTTAAAAAATCCATCGGACGCGAACATTTACAACATAGTTGAATCGTCTAAAGAAATAATGGTTCCGTCGCTATTCGAAAAGCAAGTGCGAGAAATGATTGCGGATTATAAGCCTGCAGCTGTAACGAGGGAAAGCGCCATATCCCTGAGTATTGTTCCGGATTCTACAGTGAAAGCATTCCATCACTCACCGAGCCGGCTGCCTCATCATGAACAAAAAGTTGATGAATGATTACAAGGAATAATGCGGAAATCCATGAAATCCAAGAAAGACGGCAGCAGAAGGATCTGTATATGACTAGAGAAATTTAAATTCGATGGTGCTGAAAGATCGGTTCCCGGCGCCAATTATTGATGATGTACTTGAAAAAATGCAGAAAGCTTTTTACAGATAGGGATCTTTTTTATTCATGTCAAGATAGACGAAGAGAGTAAAAAATACACGGCGTTCATCACCAAAGAATATTTATTCGAATTCAGGGTTCACCTTTTGGGTTCTGCAACTCATCTGCGGAGCAGTTTCTTACAGCAGTTTCTTTCTGGGTCACACAGTCGAGAATGGAAGAATCTCACCATGAGAAGAAACGACTAGAGCCGTAAAAATGTTACCGTGGCCACGAAACATAAGAGCAATACAGTCATTTCTTGGATTGACAAGTTTCTTCCGAAAGTTTCTTCCCAACTACGCTATAAAGGCTCGACCTTTGACAAATATTTTATAGAAGAATAAGCAGTTTGATTTTGGAGTGGAAGAACGGAAAGCTGTACAAGAACTGAAGGAGGCGCTGATAAAAGAACCAGTACTACACATCGTTTGTCGAGACGCTATCACAGAGCTGGATACTGACACATCAAAAGGCGGATTTGGGGCCACGTTGCTGCAACAGGTCGAAAATCAAATCCATCCCATATTTTTCTGGAGTAAAAAGACGTCGCCGAGCGAACCCGCTGAACATAACTACATAATTAAAGTTAAAGCAGCTTATCTAGCCTTAAAAAAACTCCGACACTATTTACTGGGAACGAAATTCAAGCTTATCACGGACGGTGCAGCGTGTAAGCAGACCCTTAAGAAAAAATATGTTCCCGTGAAGTTGCACAGGTTGTGCTCTATTTCCAAGAATTTGACTGCGTAGCTGAACATTGAAGTGCAGACAAGCTGAAGCATGTTGATTGTTTAAGCGGTAACCACAGCAAGCTCTTTTAGTTGCTTCAGAAGTCACAGCGCGCATGCGCGCTGCTCAACAACGGGATAAGCATCTCAAAGCAGTTCACGAGATATTGAAAATGAAACCATCTTAAAGTTTCAAAATTAAAGGCGATATAATATACAAAGTATTAGACGGTCTAGAGTTGTTGACAGTACCGAAATTGATGGAGTCCGAGGTTATTAGAAAATCGCACGAACCAGGTCATTTTGCTACGCCGAAGACGATGCCCACGATCAAACAGTTTTACTGGATAAAAAATTTAGATAGTAAAGTTGTACAGTTCGTCAACAATTGCGTCAAGTGTATCCTGTACAGCAAGAAGTTGGGGAAAAAGAGGTGACCTGCCATTGCATACGATCCACCTCGGTCTAATGGATACGGCATCAAAAAGTTAACCATATATTTTTGCTGTAGTCGACGGGTTCACTAAGTTTGTGTGGCTATACCCCACAAAGTCAACAAGTTGCGAGGAGGTTATCTGGAAGCTGAGCGAGTGGTCAACGATCTTCGGCCATCCGACGCACATCATTAGTGACGGAGGTGCTGCATTCACATCTAACGATTTCAACGAATTTGTTACAAAAAACAACATAAACCACGTTTTGACCACCAGTGGCATCCGCAGAGGCAATGGACAACTAGAACGGGTCAATAAGGCGATCTTATCTATTATTTCGAAGCTCTCGACAGCTGATTCTGCAAATGGTTAAAGTTATAAAACCATAAACTCTTCTTTTCACAGCTCGACAAAGGCGTCGCCATTCGAAATTATGTTTGGCATCAAAATGAAAGTTGATGTTGAGAGCCAGATTCTAATTGCTTTACAAGATGAATTGGTTGACAACTTGGATATCAACAAACAGCGAGGGCGCAAATTCTGAAGACTCAAGCTACTTCCATACAAGCAAAATTTTGATAAGGGTAGAACGGCGGAAATAGACTGCACGGTTGGCGATCGAGTGGCGATCAACCACACTCACTTTGTGGCTGGCAAAAAGTTGACCAGCGAATATCTGGGTCCTTACGAAGTAGTCAAGGTTAAGCGCAATGGTCGATACGACGTCCGCAAAGCAGCCAACATAAAGGGTTCCAATAACACGCCTACCAGCTTTGACAAGATGATGCTCTGGAAGAACGCCGAATGCAACGAAGAGCTCCTGTCATCCGAAGCGGATATCGCTGATCAGGACGGCCGAATGTGACAATGGATGGCTGAGCTAGCAATGCTTGTTGCTGCTTAAGACAGTTACGCATCGCAAAAGAGCTGTCGTCGCGGCATGCATCGATGAACGAGCAGTCGCAACGCAGCTGCAGCCGAAGAAGGTTGGATCGGTCGAAGTCGTTAAGCCAAAATTGAAGTCGTTTAAAGTTGTCTCGAGGTTGCGCTAATTCAGTTAAAATCGAAAACCCTTTCTATTGTCGTTGTACTGAAATTACAGTTGCGGGAAGTGTTTTTTGATTATTTAAACTGTGAAGTTCTAATTGATTTAATTTAAAACTGTGAATGGCTCATTATAATTATAATTTGGATTATATTGCATTAAATCATTGTATTCAAACCATTGACTATTCATTTTTTGTTACATGCATGTGTGTACAATTTATTGTTTTTGATAGTTTCTATTGCTTGCTACTCATCCTCTCCACAAGCAAGTAATTCCCCTTCCTTTTGTTTGGTTGTTCATAGAGCTTGACGACACAGCGAATTCGGAAGGAGCAACCTTGTATTTTATCATATTTGATAATGAACCTTGTGACAGCAGCCAATCAACAGATTCTTTCAAATTTGCTGAGAGCCGGTTGACAGTTTGAACTCGGTCACATCTCTATAAATCTTTTCACCATGGATTATCAGTAGAATTTGGAGGAAATGTTGGAATGTTACGAGTAGAAGTTAGTGTGAGATTTTGGAATGAAGCATGCGTTTGTGTATCACTTTTTCTTAATTTTTAATGGATTTCGTGCTTTATATGTATATGTATCTGTCTGGCTTGTGGGTAGTTGCATTTATTTTGTGTGCTGATTTTTAATAACTTCTTTTCTTGCAAATAATTTGGACAGTGGCGGGATAAGGTCCGTAGCAATTTGCGCACATTGTGCGTTGGCATGGTAGAGTGTTGTGGTGGGAAATAATCTTCAACTAGCACTGAATACCAGGCTATGTCAATAGAAGAGGGAATTTCATACAAATTGAATGGCAGAACGATTCTGCCAGTTCGTACTTTCACTTTGTTGATGGTTCGTGTAAATTTGTGTATACCAACAACGCCTTGAGGTTTGAGAGCATCCAAAGTCTTTTTGCCATCCGTATGCGCAAGATTTCTACGAGAAACGTATTAAGTTGCTCATGAAAAATGACAAATTGGACAGTGGTCGCCAAAGTTTTAGGATTTTATAAATGTGTTTGCTTTTTTTTTGTAATTTAGTTAAGAGCTGTTATGCGAATTGTTTAACTACACATTCATATGTGAAAGATAGCACGCATGAAAAAAAATTCAAAGTATTAGTAAAGTCGTAAAATTTGCATTAATATTGGTATTTAGACAAAAAGAAAAAAAACAGAACCTCCATTTGACCTCCAGGCACAAATCCCAGATTACCGAATATGCTTGGCTAATCACCTTTAAGGGTATATGCTGCTCCAGTTTATTATTATAAAGGTGATGGTGGCATGATCTTTAACAGATTGGCTATAATTTGCTATAATTTATGGGTTTACTTTTATTGAAAAGACTTACTTGCGCAAATGATATAAAAAATAGCTGCTTATGAGTCAAATTAAGTCCAGGCAACTTCAAAGTGTCGGCATCTTTGGTTGATTTTGATTTTAAGAAAGCATAATAAGCTGCTTTCAGACCCCCGTTATCAGCAATATTTTCTCCTGAAATAAATAAAATGTATGTGTAACTGAAAAAAACATTATATTTTGTTTGAGTAAATTCATACGCACTTTTCTAAAGCGATATATTATACAACAATAATACCGAATGATTCTAATATTCAATAACGACTTTTGTTGGAATCGCGACAACAGTCGCTTCTCAATGACGGACCCTCTTCAATACTACTCGATTCCATAACTACCTCTACTAACCGCTATTTTTTCGCACTGAAACATAGTAAAACGTGTGGTGGAAAATATCAATTAAAAATAGTGGTGGAAATATCAATTTAAAGTAGTTCGTCGATGCTAATCGTTACTTGGTGTAACGTTGGATCATGAAATTTGTGAGATGAATTAGCTAAGAATAAAGCTTGCAATTTTATATTTAAATTTCGGTACTAGCTCTAATGCTTTGTATGGTTATTTAGACCTTAGCAGCGCTGTCGAATATACCTGCCATAAGTTTTCTTGTAAGTTAAGCCCGTTATAGATATGAAATTATAATATAGGGTTTTCCAATAAAAGGTGTTATTTTGATATTCCAAGAAAAATGCTATTTTTTATATAAATGATCGGATGTTTATTTCATTATAAAGAGGAAGGGATGCCGTTAATAGTGGCACGCTTAAGATCCTTTTCATGAAGTTTTCCATAACCGAATTGCAAAGTGGCTGCCCTATGTCCTCGATAGCCTCACGAATTTCATCTTTGAGGTCTTGAATCGACCATGGGCTGTTGGCGTAGACCTTCTCTTTCACGTGGCCCAAAGAAAAAGTTCACAAGGTGTTAAATCACAAGATCTCGGTGGCGAATTTGGATCACCTCTTTGAGAGATAACACGGTCCGAAAACTTTTCCCGGAAAAGATCAATGGTTTCGTTGCTTGTGTGGCACATAGCGCCGTCTTTTAGAAAATAAACGTTGTCCAGATCAATACCATCCAATTCTGGCCATAAAAATTCGCTAATCTCTCTATAGCGCAATCCATTCACTAATAGCACCTGTTATTGGAAAACCCTTTACTTTTTTGAATGAATTTAGTTTTATTCAATCATGTAAATATTAAAAAAAAATTTAATTTTCATTCGAAATGGTCATCATTTGCTTTGACACAAGCTTTTTAACGATTACACCATTCAGCTATTGCAGCACGCACGGTTTCCATGGATATTGAGATCACTACTAGAATCAAAGATTGTATGAGGCTCCCCTAATTTGTGAGAGGCCTTCAACAGGCCATATTCTCCAATCCTGACTACAAACTGTAGTCCAATGGATTCAGATCTGGACTTCCAGACAGCCAATCTTCTGCGGCTATGAACTCAGAAATATTGTTTTCTAGCCACTGGTGGGGAGTTATTGCCTTATGGGCTGGAGCGGAATCTTGCTCGAAGATCCAGCGCCCTCCATTGAAGAGAGTACTACTCAACTGCTTCACCACGCTTTCTACGACATCCTCCACCAAACCATTACATAGGCTGGATAGTGGTCACGCTGAACGCTTGGAACAACATTTTTTGCGTAGTGTTGCTTATTAAAAACGTATTAAACAGTGAATACATACATATTTGAAAATAATATTTTAATGGCTGTTGGCCGTATGCCACCGAAGGACCTGCTTCCATCTGTCAAGTCTAATTTTCTTGAAGTTCATTGTCAAAAGATGACCTGTTGAGCGACGGAAGGCTTTCATGTGGAGATCATCTCTAATTAGTCTTGACAAGGATCTGCTCGATACATTAAATTCCCTGGACTGGATTTTCTGGTTTTAAATTTAAGTAAATTTTTTTTATTAATATTTTCAAAATGTTTCGCTCGGTTCGAACCAGTGCAGCCATAAAAGCCGTTCGAGAAAGAATTCGCAGAAATCCTCCTAGAAAGCAGAAAACCTTGTCCAGGGAAATCAATGTTTCGACCAAATCCATGTTTAGACTAATTGGAGATGATCTTCACATGAAAGCCTTCCGTCGCTCAATTGGTCATCTTTTCGCAATGCGCTTGAAGAAAATTAGACTCGACAAACGAAAACACGTTCTTCGGTGGCGCGCGGTCAACGGCCATGAAAAGATTATTTTCACAAATGAGCGAATGTTCACTGTTGAAGAAGTTTTTAATGAGCAAAACGACAAAATCTTTGTTTATACTTCTAAAGACGCAAAACGTGAATATGCTGGAAAACATGCGTCCTGCAATAGTTGAATGGCTTACTTGTTTGAAGGCTTCTGTATAAGCAAATGGTGACCATTTCGAATGAAATCTAAAATCGTTTTTTATATTTCCGGGTTAAAATAAAACTAACTTCATTAAAAGAAGTGTTATAATTTCATATCTATAAGGGAATTAATTTTGGCGGCCGCCGTAGCCGAATGGGTTGGTGCGCGACTACCATTCGAAATTCACAGAGAGAGCGTCGGTTCGAATCTCGGTGAAAACACCAAAAATAAGAAAAACCATTTTTTAATAGCGGTCGCCCCTCGGTAGGTAGGTAGGTCCCTCCATTTGTGGAACAACATCAAGGCGCACACCACAAATACGAGGAGGAGCTCGGCCAAACACCCAAAAAGGGTGTACGCGCCAATTATATATATATATGGAATTAACTTGTAACAGAACTTATGGCAGAAAATAGTATACGTTTGTACTTAAATGCTGAAATATAACCGAAAGTTCTTGTGTTATGTATTATTAAATCAGTAAATAAAATAAATATTCTCGCCTATTTCGTAAGGTTTTAATTTAATTTTTCGTTTCTCGCCTAACAAATTAATATAAAAGGTTTTCCAATAAGAGGTGTTATCTATCGCTATCGAGAGATGATTAACGATTTTTTATAACCGGATGGATGGTATTGATCTGGAGAACGTTTATTTTCAACAAGACGGGGCTAGGTGCCACACAAACAACGAAACCATTGATCTTTTACGGGAAAGTTTCCGTTATCTCTCAAAGAGGTGACCACAATTCGCCACCGAGATCTTGTGATTTAACACCTTGTGACTTTTTCCTTTAGGGCCACGTGAAAGAGAAGGTCTACCCCAACAGTCCATGGTCGATTCAAAACCTTAAAGACCACTTTTCCATTCGGTTATGGAGAATTTCATGAAAAGGATCTTAAGCGTGTTCGTGGTGGTCATTTGCCTGATGTTATTTTCCACTATTAACGGCATACTTTCCTCTTTATAATGAAATGAACATCCAATTATTTATATTAAAAAATAGCATTTATTTTTTTCTCAACTTGGCATAATATTACATTTTCAATGTAGAACTTTTGACTATTGAGTACTGAATGTAAACATGTGGCATATGCAGGGCCGTGGAGAGAGTATTCGGGCCCCGGGGGAAACTTGAGATGCGGGCCCCTTCAAATTTTTTTTATTTATCAAAATGCGTATTATGTTATAGTGATATAACATTTAAACATTGAAAAACTCATTGATAAAATTTTTGATAGAATTAATTATGAAATATTGATTAAAATGAATTTTAGAAAACTCTTCAGTAGATCTGAAATAAAAAACGCAGCTGAAAAAAGTTAAAATTTTTTATTCATTTTGTGAGCCTTACAAATATTTGAAAATGACTGTCACGATGCTTAGAATTTTGCTTTTCTTGCTTTAGCTGAGGCAAAAGCTCTTATAATATCAACGAAGTCGGGTTTCCTTGCTAACTCAGATTCCAAGTACAAAGTTGCCAATCCTGTTACTCGACTCTGAGTTGAACAAGAACGATGGTAGTCTTTGATCCTTGATAAAGCGCTGAACGATCTTTCGGCGCCGGCAACCGATACTGGCAGGGTGCAGAATATTCGCAAAGCAATGCAGATGTTCGGGAACAGAGTATCCAAGTTTTTAGCTGTGATGGCATTCAACAAGTCGAACGGAGGCATACAACATTCCGAATTTCCAGTAAAATTCGCCTTGTACACACTCTTCAAGTGACACATCTCAATTGAGATTTCTTCCGACACATCAGAAGGGTATTTTTTAGCAAAATTGAAAGCTGCTGTCTGAAGTTCTGCTTTTTCAATTTTAGGAAATAGCCACAGGAATGAGAAAATGTAGTTTATGTTTTTAATTGCAGTAAACCGATTTTCAATACTAGGGATAACTGAGTCCATGATAACGAGAAATGTGTTCCTCTTGAAATCAATTTCTTCGGCGGTCATATTTTCCCCTGAATTCTCAGGTTCTTCATCATTACGTTTCTTCTTTCGGCTTGCTGGCAATGTTGACGAAGTGTTTGGCAAGCCTTTTGCAACAGTTTGACTCTGGATTGTCATAAATATTCAAAATAACTTGTTTTATGAAGTATCTAAAATGCGAAAAGTGTTCACTTGTTCAAAACGTATATGTTTTAAACTCAAAATAATTGACAAGATTACCAGAATGTAACGTTATTTCACACAGCAAACTTTTCTTGAAAGGGGCCACGCATTAGTTGCCGAAACATAAAAAAATAAAATAAAAGTGTGAAATTGACTGGGGAAACGAATTTAAAAAATTATTTATATAATAACATACCCAGTGAAAAACCAAAAATTTCTAGTCTATAAAAAGTATTATTGCTATCTCTACATTTAATTCTTTATCAACGTAAGGACAAATTGCTTTAAAGAATAACTACGTTTCAAAATTGGTCTTCATTTAAAATACAACTATCTAAATTTAATCTAATCATCACTATAATTATTAATTACCTTATAAATCAGTAGCATAAAATGTTCCATTTTAATAAGAGCTCAATAATATACACTTTTGTATCACCATATTATATTTATTCTTCGTAATCGTGATCATAACATTCGATATGGTGACACCAAAAAAAGTCTGTGACGGAACTCTGGTAGAATTATTATTTACTATATTTTTTCAAGCAGGAAATTTCTTGGAATTACCCTCGAGTCCGGGCCCGGGGGAAAAAGTACCCGATCCCCCCCCCCCCCCTCTCGTCGGGCCTGGGCATATGCAAAAAAGCATTTCCGTGCGAAAAATATTATATATCAGTGCCGTAGCTGAATAGAGCAGGACGAGAGGAAGCAATGGTAAATCTCCGACGGTATGTCTGCCATGAAAAAGCTCCTCATAAAAAGCCATTTGCCGTTCGGAGGCGGCATAATACATAGGTTCATCCATTTGTCCAACAACATCGAGTCGCACACCACAAATAGGAGGAGGAGCTCGGCAAAACATATAACATAGGTGTTAGCGCCAATTATCTATACTTATACATATATATTTTTCGGAGCCTTAAGGAAATACATATATATGTATGTATAGACATCTACAAATAATTTGAGAATCAGAGGCAAAATAATAATTTTTGGTTTGCTTACTTTGATGCATATATCAGAGAATGTAAATTCATAGAGAAGGCTAAGGAACGAATGAGCAGATTAAATGTCAAATGCTAACAAAACGCGGGCAAGAAATTTTTATTATTTCACCACGGCCTCGGAAAAGTTAAGAGAAGAGAGTTAACGTAGGCGAGCGTAGTCAACAGAATTAAATATAGCGTTTGCATTGAAATGTAAAATGCCATTATTTGGTGTTATTGGTGGATTACTTCTTGTGAGATACATAAATTAATTCTAAGTATGTATGTACATATATGCATGCATGAATGTGAAATTTTAAGTATCTAATTAACTAAATTGTAATAATATTAAATGTATTTTCAAAATTATTTCAAAATATCCATATAAAAAATTAACTGCTTTATAACCATTCATTTACATCAAGGGTTAGTATTCAACAATATGTTGTACTCTTTAAATTATTATTAGATTAAATAACATCTACCATCCATATTTATAGAAGTAGAAAAAAGTCTTGACCTGCCTCATAACACAGCTCATATGCATATCTACATATAAAATATATGCAAACATATTCGTAATACATATATGCAGAAAAACTCATCTAAACCCAGCAAAACCTGCGTGACCGAAGCTCTAACACATTTACACTTTTTTATATGTTACAAACACATACGCACTCGTATTTCTTTGCTCCGTCCCCTTTGGAAAAGGTGTAAGCAGTAAGCAAACTTCATTCATATATTTTTTCTCATTTTTGCATCAATAGAAAAAAAAAACAAAAAAAACGGCAAGTGGCTGTCAAAGCAATAAGTCAAAAAGATATCTTTTCTCTCTTTTTGATATCAAAGTAGGCCGAGAATCAAATTGTCAACCTTTGGCAAATATGTAAGCAGTAAGCAAATTTCATTCATATATTTTTCCTCATTTTTACATCAATCAAAGTAAACAAACGCCGTAGCCGAGTGGGTTGGTGCGTGACTGCTATTCAGAATTCACAGAGAAAACGTCAGTTCGAATCTCGGTGAAAGCAAAATTGATGAAAACATTTTTTAATATAGCGGTCGCCCATCAGCAGGCAATGGCAAAACACCGAGTGTATTTCTACCATGAAAAAAATCTGCTCATAAACATATCATAAAACAAAATTAAATAAATGTATAAAAAAAAAATTTTTTTTGTGATTCGAACCAAGGATTTCGGATCGGAAGCCCACATTGCTAGCCGCTGGGCTATCGCGCTGTGCTGTCGCCGCTGGCCTAAAAGTTATTTTGTTCGTCGCTACGTTTATATGAAACTGGCACTGGCAAACGAATCCATATGTATGAAAGGGATAAAAAATCACACGTACACAAAAAATTTGGCACAATTTTCCCAACGCTTTTAACAAAGTGATTATAAAGGGGCGGGGCTAGTGACAGTTTAACGACCACGCGTGGCGGTCATGTGCAGGGTAACCTGACCACCACTCTTCTTGCTGGGTATGCGTTTACATATTCATTTGTATATGTGTAGATATATGAATACCCACCCAGCAAGAAGAGTGGCGGTCATGTTACCCTTCACGTAACCGCCACGCGTGGTCGTTAAACTATCACTAACCACGCCCCTTTACAATCACGTTGTTAAAAGCGTTGGGAAAATCGTACCAAAAATGTTGTGTACGTGTGATTTTCTATCCTTTTCATACATATGGATTCGTTTGCCAGTGCCAGTTTCATATAAACGTAGCGACGAACAAAATAACTTTTAGGCCAGCGGCGACAGCACAGCGCGATAGCCCAGCGGCCAGCAATGTGGGCTTCCGATCCGAAATCCTTGGTTCGAATCACAAAAAAAAGTTTTTTTTTATACATTTATTTTATTTTGTTTTATGATATGTTTATGAGCAGATTTTTTTCATGGTAGAAATACACTCGGTATTTTGCCATTGCCTGCTGATGGGCGACCGCTATTAAAAAATGTTTTTATTAATTTTGCTTTCACCGAGATTCGAACTGACGTTTTCTCTGCGAACTCTGAATAGTAGTCACTCACCAACCAACTCGGCTACGGCGTTTGTTTACTTTAACTGATTCAAAAATGAGCAAAAATATATGAATGAAATTTGCTTACTGCTTACATATTTGCCAAAGGTTGACAATTTGATTCTCGGCCTACTTTGATATCAGAAAGAGAGAAAAGATATCTTTTTGACTTATGGCTTTGACAGCCACTTGCCGTTTTTTTTTCTATTGATGCAAAAATGAGAAAAAATATATGAATGAAGTTTGCTTACTGCTTACACCTTTTCCAAAGGTGACGAAGCATAAAAAAAAAGTCGATTTCCAAACAAATACGAGTGCATATGTGTTAGTAACAAACAAAAAAGTGTAATTGTGTTAGAGCTTCGGTCACGCAGGTTTTGCTGGGTACATGTGCATGTACATATAACCGCACACACTCACTTTAAGCCTCTACATGCATATCCCAGCAAGAAGAGTCCCGGTCACGTTACCGGGACGCGTGGTCTGAAAACGGTCACTAGCCCCGCCCCTTTGCAATCACTTTGCTAAAAGCGTTGGGAAAATCGTGCCAAAAATTTTGTGTACGTGTGATTTTTTATCCCTTTCATACATATGGATTCGTTTGCCAGTGCCAGTTTCATATAAACGTAGCGACGAACAAAATAACTTTTAGGCCAGCGGCGACAGCACAGCGCGATAGCCCAGCGGCTAGCAATGTGGGCTTCCGATCCGAAATCCTTGGTTCGAATCACAAAAAAAATTTTTTTTTTTTATACATTTATTTTATTTTGTTTTATGATATGTTTATGAGCAGATTTTTTTCATGGTAGAAATACACTCGGTGTTTTGCCATTGCCTGCTGATGGGCGACCGCTATTAAAAAATGTTCTTATTAATTTTGCTTTCACCGAGATTCGAACTGACGTTTTCTCTGTGAATTCTGAATAGCAGTCACGCACCAACCCACTCGGCTACGGCGTTTGTTTACTTTAACTGATTTAAAAATGAGGAAAAATATATGAATGAAATTTGCTTACTGCTTACATATTTGCCAAAGGTTGACAATTTGATTCTCGGCCTACTTTGATATCAAAAAGAGAGAAAAGATATCTTTTTGACTTATGGCTTTGACAGCCACTTGCCGTTTTTTTTTGTTTTTTTTTCTATTGATGCAAAAATGAGAAAAAATATATGAATGAAGTTTGCTTACTGCTTACACCTTTCCAAAGGGGACGGAGCATCAAAAAAAAAAAGTCGATTTCCAAAGAAATACGAGTGCATATGTGTTTGTAACATATAAAACGTGTAATTGTGTTAGAGCTTCGGTCACGCAGGTTTTGCTGGGATGTTTCCAAAACCAAAATTCTATGCCTAGCGACTAAAAGATCAAAATGCATTCATAGGCGCACCTGTAGCGGCCATGATTATTTACCCGCGACGGCGCTGAACAGTTTCAAATTTAAAAAAGCACAACAGAAACCAATTCATTAATAAGTTCGAGCTCATATTTCTACGAGCAAAGTACTTTCATTCATAAAAGGAGCTGCCCAATTTTCTCGACCATTCGAAAATACTCAATACTGGAATATTTCGCGTTGAATTATTTGCCAATATTTGGTAACTCCTGAATATTTGTGATGCCGAATGGTCGTGGCTCCGTGCACATGTATGTGTAAGGTCATAAATCCAATGGCCTGTTCAAGTAGTTATAATCCCAAATTCATCCCTGCGATGTAGCTAAATTATTATCTAAGTTTACTAGTTACTCTCTTTTATCTTAATATGTAAATATCCTTTAAAATGAATTCCTAACTGAAATGTAAATGTAGACAATGATGAATAAAACAGTCACGATTTACAAGCCATCCTTACAGGTCAGAAGTAGGATTGAAACCTAAGCGAAGAAGAGCAAGTGTGTTAAGTGTATTGTGGTTGTTGCAAATTTGCGTATGAATATACGTTTAGTTGCACATAATAAAGTACAAAAAGTAAACAATTTAGAAGGACAAAAAAAAACAGCAAACTGCGTAGGTATGTGAATGCGCGTACGAATATACATATGAGCATTTGTAGATACATACATATGTAGGCACATGCGCAAGTGGCTGAAGGACGCGAAAGAAGTAGTGTATTGTTGTTGCATTTGCGTACAAAGGCAAATAAAAGTATATTGTTGTGATAATGCGCGTATGAATTTACGAGTATTTGTTGCACATATATATATATACATATCGAAATTGTGTGGTCGGGGTGTCGCGCGTGTTGAAATTCGCGGAAATTCAAGAACAATTGAGAAAGAGAGACACGTAAGAAGAACACAATATGCCGCTGAGAAAAATAAATTCATTGAGAGTGGATGAAGTTAAAGAGCAATTGCGCGCTCGCGAGCTCTCAACTGCGGGTACGAGAAATGAACTGATGTTTCGGTTATCGGAATGCGTGAATGCCGATGAGGTAGAAATTCAAAGTAGCGAAAGTGCGTTGCAAGCTCAGGTAAACGAATTGCGTGTAATGTTAGGAAGTATGATGGCAGCTGTTAAAGATTTAGCTGACCAAAGGCAAACAGACTATAATAACGCGAGTGTAGAGAGAGAACGTGATAGCGTTGGTGTAGATAGAATAATAAACTCACCACAAAGTTCGAGTGTGCCAGCGGGCCGAAGTGTGAGTGTAAAGGAAATTGCCGAGACAATTCCTGAATATGACCCAACAAGCGAAAACTCTTTAACAGTAGATCAATTCGTTGATAGGGTAAACAGTGCCATTGAAGCATATCAATGGGATGAGAAATGTTTACTCTTAGCAGTATATAGCAAATTAAAGGGTGCTGCGAGACTGTGGCTAGATGCATCACCTAAGTTTCATTCGACTTGGAATGACTTTTCGAATAGTTTAGTCGAAGAATTTGGGTATAAACTAAATGAAGCAGAAGTGCATATTAAAATGTCGAATGCTACACGTAAGCAAAGTGAGAAAATAATGGACTATTGTTTTAGAGTGAGTGGACTTGGTCGGCGTTATGGACTGAGTGAAAGTGCGATCATAAAATATTTGCGTGACGGGTTGAAACATAGAGAACTACAGGTTGCTATATCGGCGGTACGATTTAAATCATTAAAAGAAATGCGTGAAACGATTGAGGAATATTTACAAAATTCGGTGCTAACGAAAACTACGAGAAACGAAACGGCTGATAAACAGTACGTGAATTGGGTTAAGAACGAAAACGAAAAAAGTGGCTACAATAAAACGAGTTTAAAGTGCTATAATTGCCAAGAATTAGGACATATCGCACGAAATTGTAAGAAGCCAAAACAGCCACGTCGGTGTAAAGACTGTACTAAATTTCATGGTGACGGTGAACCGGTAAATTGCGGAAAAAAATTTAATGTGAAACGAGCACAAATCAACCAGCAAATAAAATTTGGAGAAAAATATATTTCAATAAGCGGGAAGACCTTTTTATCTTTTATTGATACGGGAAGTGAGTGCAGCATGATAAAGCGTTCAGTAGCAAATACTTTAGCGATACCATATCAGAAATGTGCAATGATTATTTATGGTATTTGTGGCGGTAAAAATTGTTTGACAGAAAAGATAAACACAAACATCGGTTTGGACAATGAGGTTGTGAATATAGATTTGTTTATTGTCGATGACGATATTTTGTCGACGGACATTCTTCTTGGTCAAGATATATTTCAAGGTAGAGATGTTATTATAGAAATTTCAAATAAAAATTTTGAGTTTACAACGCAAGCTGCAAGAGCAAATTCAAGTAACATAATTTGTAACGTTAATGACGATCAAACTAAAGATAAGTTACAAAAGTTTCTTAACGAAAATTGCGACATTTTCGCTGAAAATTTGCATGATATTGGATTAACTAACGTGATCGATATGAAGATCGAGTTGACGACAAAAGAAGCGATTGTACAAAAGCCTTATAGAGTTCCAGAGCCGAAGAAGTGCATCATATCGAAAATGATAAATGATCTCCTCGAGTGTGACATTATTACTAAGTCTCATTCTGAGTATGCGAGTCCAGTTGTACTAGTAGCGAAAAAGAACGGAGGAGAACGCCTTTGTGTCGATTATAGGCGACTTAATAAACATACAGCTAAAGAAATTTATCCGACTCCGAATATTGAAGAACGTTTAAGTGAAGCTATGAAGTTTAAGTATTTTTCAATACTAGATCTTAATAGTGGCTATTATCAGGTACCTATTCGAGAGGAGTGTAGAAAATTTACAGCTTTTGTTACCACTGAGGGCTTATACGAATTCAAACGAATGCCATTCGGGCTTAAGAATGCGCCAGCCGTATTCCAAAGGTTAATGCAGTGTATAGCGGATAAGGTAAAACCAGGTGACATGATCCATTACATGGATGATATATTAGTAGGCAGTAATAGTATTAACGAAATGTACGAGAAATTAAGCAGAGTATTTGAGGCATTGCGACAACTAAAGTTAACACTAAACGTAAACAAATGCGAGTTCCTGAAGGAGACTATAGAGTTCTTAGGGCATAAATTACATAAAGATGGCGTGAGCCCAGGAAGTATAAAGACATTAGCGATCGAATGTTTTCCTACGCCGAAGACAATAACGGATGTGAGAAAGTTTCTTGGTCTTAGCGGATACTTCCGTCGGTGTATTCCGGGGTATTCAATCAAGCACTGAGAAAATTGTTACGAAAAGACCAACCATTTGAGTGGGCTGAACAGCAAGAGATAGCTTTTAGCAAATTGAAAAAAGCTTTAATGTCAGAACCTGTAATGACAAAATATAGAGTAGACGCAGAACATCAAATTCACACAGATGCAAGTTCAGTGGGCATAGCAGGCGTGTTAATGCAAAATGATGAGGGCGATTGGAAGCCAGTGGCTTATTACAGCAGGGCTACAACTGATTGCGAAAGAAACTTTCATAGTTACGAGCTTGAGGCGTTGGCAGTAGTTAGCAGTTTGGAACGTTTTAAATATTATGTGCAGGGTAAGCATGTCGTCGTAGTTACCGATTGTAGTGCGGTAACGTCAACAATGAACAAGAAAGAGCTCATACCGAGAATAGCGCGTTGGTGGTTACGAATCCAAGATTTTGATGTAACGTTCGAACATCGTCCAGGTCAGCGCATGGAACATATTGACTTTTTAAGTAGAATACCTAACGAAAATACTGAAGAGTTAGACACAGCATCGTTAAAGGTATCGAAGACAACATTAGAGACAAGCGATTGGATTTATAGCATGCAACAACAAGACGAGAAAATAAAAGAGATTATTAATAAAGTTAAAAATGGTGACAATGTTTTGAATGAAGAGTATACGGTAGAGGATGAGAGGCTTTATCGTAAAGAGAAGGGTAAAAGATTATGGGTAGTACCAAATGCGATACGCTACAAAATAATACAGAGCATGCATGAAAAAGTAAAGCACTTAAGTATCGAGAAGACTTTAGAAGAGACACAAAAATATTTTTGGTTTCCCAGAATGCGTAATTTTATAAAGTCATTTATAAAATCTTGTATTGAATGTGGTTACAATAAACAACGTAGTGGTAAACAAGAAGGCGAATACCATTATGATGAAATGGAACCAATACCTTTTAAGACGGTTCATTTGGATCATCTTGGTCCATTCCCAAAAAGTAAAAAACAAAACGAGCATATATTAGTTTTTGTGGACTCATTTACGAAGTTCACAATTGTGAGAGCTGTAAGAAGCACAGCAACACGACATGTTATTGGGTTACTAAATGAGGGACAGCGTTTACGTCTAACGATTTCCAGAAATACTGTAAAGATAACGACATTAAACATATACTTAATGCCGTACGAACACCACGAGCGAATGGTCATGCAGAAAGAGCTAATCGTACGATCATGAGTATGTCACTTCCATCGACAAGCGAGAACAAATGTTGGGATGAAGAAGTACGAGCTATACAATGGACATTGAATTCTACAAAGAACAAAACTACAGGTCGATCACCACAGGAACTATTATTTAACTTCAAGCCAAGAGATATATTACAAAATAAACTTATATTAGCGCTACATAAAGATGAAATCATAACAAACGAAGAACTCCAGGATGTACAACGAGAAGAAGCAGAACGAGTGAATCAACAAAGAAGAAAAGCAAAGATAAGGTTCGACGAAAAGCATAGTCGACCAATACGCTATACTGTAGGTGACTTAGTACTTACAGAAAATGAGCCTGTTAGTACGGGAAGTTCACGAAAATTAGAACCTCCGTACAAAGGGCCATTTATCATAACAAAAGTAATAGGTAATGACCGATATTTAATCGAAGATGTGCCAGGTTCAAGTCGTAAACAGCGGCACTACTCTTCGATACACGCAGCTGACAAACTAAAACCATGGTGTATCCTTCCGAATTTTGACGGTTTCAATGATGGCGGCGATGGATCCGAGGTCGTATCCAGTGATCAGGATTGGCCGAATGTAAGGTCATAAATCCAATGGCCTGTTCAAGTAGTTATAATCCCAAATACATCCCTGCGATGTAGCTAAATTATTATCTAAGTTTACTAGTTACTCTCTTTTATCTTAATATGTAAATATCCTTTAAAATGAATTCCTAACTGAAATGTAAATGTAGACAATGATGAATAAAACAGTCACGATTTACAAGCCATACTTACATATGTATCAATAAATGTATGTAAATATGACTTCTAAATGCTCGACAACCACAGTTGCTGTGGGTCAAGTGCGCGCATGAGCATACAGTAAGTTGCAGAAAACAACATAAGTAGCTTATAAATAAAAAATAGTTTAAAAAAACTAAAAAACACGCTTTTATTGCTAATCGAACTAAAAAGTAGAAAATAAATTTTAATGACAAAGGGACCTTTAATGAAGTAATAGCAAATCGAACGATCAGTCATAGTCAACTTCCTCAGAACAGAATTATAACAAAAATTAAGATACAAATAGAGTAATTCAAATTAGAGTTAACAGCGTGGGATGCATTTTGCTTCACTTTCATAACCTTCTGTACATAGGTAGTTGCCAATAGAATGATTGTAATATTTACTATATCATTATACTATATTAGCAGAGAATGTTAATGCAATGAGAAGGAGCAAATGTTAAATGAGCTTTTTTCGAGTTCTAATTTATAGATTCATAATAAGGTCATTTCAAATTCAACTATCTTCACGAGTGGGGAATTGCAGATATTTACCACGCGAGTGACGCGAGTGGAGGGTTTCTATATTTACTTACCACGCTGGGACAAGAATTCAGATATTTTCTGCGTTTACCAAACTACTGAGGAAGTTCATAAGATTTTTCGGCACACTACTAAGGAAATCGAAGCGAATAAATTTGCAATTAAGAAGTCCGCGCGGCAGTTAATTTGTGGTGCAGAAGCTAAAGTCGACGGAATTATTCGTTTTGTTTTTTAGCACGTATATAATTCAGGTTCAAGTCCTGAAGTCATTTTTTTTTTCTTGCACATTTTTTTTTTTACAATTCAAACCAGGAAAGTTTGGTAAAATTTTTGAGTTTATTTTAATTAAAATTTCTTTAAAATACTGTTTTTTTTTTGTATTTTATAAATGGAAATTTCTTTTCGGTATAAAATAGTTCATACTGGATATGACCTGACTTTTATATAAATCAATCAAAACAGAAAATATGTACATATATCTATAATCTATTTCATCAAATCCAAATTATATTGATGAGAAAATATCATTCTAATATCCGTCCAGAAAGCCAAACGCGCATACACACATGCATATTCATATAATTACGCATACAAACTTTCAACTAACGCAGAATATGTGCATATAAAACTGCGAATCGAATAAATGAGTGATTTAGAAAAAACCATTAATAATTGTAGAATAGCGCAATCGTGAAAAACGTGTTGTATATGCAGTACATCGTTTCATATTTGACTCAGGTTCAAGTCCTGTGCACAGTTTTCTGTTCGATATTTTTCTTTCATTTTTTATATTTGGTTTAATTGAAATTGATTTAAAATAGTGTATTCAGGTTTTTCTAATACCTGTTTTTTATAAATTTATTTTCTATATAACATTATTAATATTTCATTTGAATTGATTTATATGTAAAACAGCCATAAAGTCAATCATATGAATATGGATTCCTATATTTAATCTCTTCAGTCAAATCTGAACTACTTACATACGCATATTGATGAGAAAATATTCTAATATCCATGGATGGATGCATCCAGAAAGCCAAACGCGCATACACGCATATGTATACAAATATATGCAAACCTTCAACGAACGCAAAATGTATGCATATAAAAAACAACAACTGCGACCGTCTTCTTGTCTGTCAGTGAAAAGATGGGATATGTATACCCTATGAGCAAAAAGAACCGGGAAGGTGATGTTGACTGTTTCCTTCGATTGCCAAGGCATAGTCCACCATGAGTACCTTCCATCGGGCCAGACAGTCAATAGAGAATATTATTTATTCGTTTTGAAACCTTAGAGAGATGCTGTGTGTTGCAAACCGCCGGAAATGTGAGCAAACAATTCTCAGATTTTGCATGGTGATAACGCGCCATCGCACTGATCAAAGAGAATACAAATCGGCCTGCCGGGAGTGTTTGGAGGACTGGGTTAAGCGTTGGCACATGTGTGTTCCTTCAGACGGGTCATATTTTGAAGGAGATAATATAAATTTCCCTTAAATTTAACTCTGTTTTGCTTAATTTAAACATTCCCGGTACTTTCTGATCATAAGGTACATATGTATATGCGGCTTTGCGGACAGCAATGTGTGATTCGCTGGAAGTCGCATTAACTCGCGACTGTCGCACAGTTAGAAGACATATTTACATACATATAAGGGTGCATACATACATACGGAGCCGCGGCCACTCGACATGACAAAAATTTAAGATTTATCAAATATTGGCAAATAATTCCACGCGAAATATTCCAATATTGACTATTTTCGAATGGTCGCGAAAATTGGCATATGGGCGGCTCGTTTTATGAATGAAATTGAAATATGAGCTCTAACTTATGAATGAACTTTTTGTTTTTGTTCTGAATTGTTCAGCGCCGTCGCTGATAGAATCATGGCCGCTGCGACTGCGTCTACGAATGTATTTTGTTTTTGTAGTCGCTAGGCTTAGATTTTAGCTTTGGGCGACATGCGCATGTGAGGTATGTGTTTTTGTTGTGTTCTAGAACATTTTAGAATGTGCGGTGGCAAAGCGGCCATGGCGTTGCGCTTGCTGTTGCTTTTGCGTCTATCAAAGTACATATCGTGTTTTTGTAAGTACAATATTAGGAATATCGACTGGTGAAAGACAAAAGTGCACGGAAGGAAGAAGGGAGCGCTGTGCTCGCGCATATACAAGTTAACGCAACAACTTACAAAATTTCAACAAAGTTGACACTTAACAATGCTCAACTACCCTGCACGCGCATCAGCATAACCGCTGACGCTTCAACCCAGTTGCGTAAGCAACGATCAGCAAATTACCAATCAATACGGGTCAACAACAGTCAGCATATTGTACGAGTCAACAACAGTCAGCACATTGATGACCATTATAGGTGTAATGTAGAAGTAAGAAATATAATGTAATTAATCTTAAGTTTGATTCACTTTAATAAAGTCAAAAGCGGACACAAGTCCGCTAGCTTTTTTAAAAACTAAAATAAATCTATGATTTATTAACTGGCGCCCGAGCAGGGACCCCATGGGTTCAAGGACCCCAAGGGTCCAAGGAACCCCAAGGGTCCAGGGACCAGTAGTGTCAAAAGGATCAGTCGGTAAACGTCCCAGTAAAAATTGCATAAGTCGGCCTAAAGTAGCCCGCCGCAATCGGTAAAAAAAACGAGTGTGAAAATAATAAAAAAAAATATTTTCTCCGCATAAGTCGGCCTAAAGCAGCCCGCCGCAGATAATCACCCGTAACCGCAGGACAACCGACCGAGGACAACTTCCAAATCGCGTAACTCGGACTACAAGGATAGCCTGCAGCGAAAAAAAGGAGGAGACATCTACTGGTCCAACCAACAAAAAAATCCACGGGAAACGAGGCACCTGAGTAGAGCAGCAAAAGGGGAGTGGAAGCAAACACTAGCCGCCCGAGGTTCCAGAAAGGATGATATTCCTACTAATAATGTAAGACACACTAAAATTTTTTTTATTAAAATTTCATTAGAAATATAATATATTAAAATTAGAATTAAGAAGTGAAAGTGATCAAAAAAAAAAATTCAATAACTAAAACTAAATTTACATACAGAAGTGAAAAAAAATATATCAGGAAAACTGAAACTTTATGTAATTGATTAAAATAAAATTATTTAAAATTTGAAGAAAAAAAGAGATTAGATTAGAAAATCTGTAAAACATTTTAGACAAATTTAAGGAAATTTCTACAATTGCAAAGAATTTTTTACAATCTAAGAAAAAGTAATATCTAAATTAGAAAAAAATATGACCAACCCCGAAAACCTAATTAGACCCCCTGTCCTAAACGCCCCCAACCCACCAACAGTAGCGAACCAGAGGTCTATGGACCAATATGTGACACAACTAGTTGACAGACTGTTTAGCGAACGAATAGACGGACGGAATACATTTGAAGAAGACGAACTCATTAGCGGAAATAATAATTTAGGAGAATTAGACAAAATTCCCGACATAGTACGATGTCTACGGGAATTCACAGGAAATCCAGCAGACTATGGTTCCTGGAAGAAGAGCGTAGAACGTATACTAAACCTATACGAATCGATACGCGGCTCAGCAAAGTATTATGGCATTTTAAGTGTCATAAGAAATAAAATAATAGGACATGCAGACATAGTGTTAGAATCATACAACACACCTTTAAACTGGACGGCAATTTCTCGTTGTTTAAATACTCATTATGGAGACAAACGCGACTTACGAACACTAGAGTATCAAATGACATCTCTCACCCAAGGCCACCTTAGTATACAAGACTTCTACCAAAAAGTATACTCTAATTTTTCACTTATATTAAACAAAATTTCTTGCCTCGAAGCAGGAAGAGAATCGCGTAATCTACTGATATCTACTTATCGAGATAAAGCTCTCGATACTTTTATAAGAGGTTTGAATGGAGATTTACCTAGGCTTCTTGCAATGCGAGAACCTCAAGATCTTCCAGAAGCACTTCAACTCTGTATAAAACTGGAAAATCAAAATTTTAGATCAGGTTTTGTTCATAACAACTTCAACCCAAGGAAAAATAACATAGGGCAAACAGCACCTCCTATTCCACCACGACGATTTAACCAACAACCAAATCGCCAACCATTTTATCCCCAACTTACTAACTGGGCACAACCAGCCCACAGAAATTATACAGAATATCCTATCTATAGAGCACCCTTGCCACCAAAACATTTTCAGCAATATCCAAATAACCAACCACGTTTTCAAAGATTTAATGAGCATAATCAATCAGCACCTCCTCGACCGTTTGGTACAAAACCACTTCCAAAACCACAACCAATGGAAGTTGACCAGAGTATGCAGACTCGTCACATAAATTACATGAATCGACCAGCCCAACTTCAACAGTTTCAAGGAAAAAGGCCAGCACCTCATCCAAATGCAGACAAAAGGCAGCGAAACTTCAATATCGAGATAAAGGAATATGAAGACATGATGGAAGCAGCAGTTAACCCAGAATTCGATCAACCACTTTCAGAATATACAGGCCCCTATCAAACGGAATACTACGAAGGAAATCAAAACCAGAATACCCACATCGATACCGCGGAAGAATTTGATTTCACAGACGTTCATTTTTTAGAATGAGCGGCTCTTCATTACCGTATATTGAAAGCATATTAAGTAATGGAGAGATTATCAAAATATTGATAGACACCGGTTCTAACAAAAATTACGTACAACCACACCTTGCGAAAAAAGTAATAGAAAATAAAAATCCATTTTATGCATTTTCCGTAGGAGGAAACATAAAAATAACCCACCATACATTTGCAAACCTTTTTGGAGTGAAAGACACCCCTATAAAATTCTTTATCTTGCCCACACTAAAATCTTTTCACGCAATAATTGGCAATGACTCTCTAAAACAGTTAGATGCCGTAATACACACAAAAGGCAATTTCATGTTAGTAAAAAACAGTATAAAAATAAAATTAAAACAACAATATTCACAGGACGTAAATCTCATAAATATCAGATCAGACCATATGACTCACTCTCAAAAAGAAATTATCCGAAAGTTAGCAGTTGGCTACCAAACACTTTTTAGTGAACCAAACGAGAAACTACCATTCACCACAACAGTAAAAGGCGAAATCCGCACCACAACAAATAGCCCCGTTTACACCAGATGTTACCCATACCCAATGTGCCTTAAGGACCAAGTAGGAAAACAAATAGAAGAATACCTACGAGATGGTATTATCCGACCATCGAGATCTCCATACAACTCACCCGTATGGGTTGTTCCCAAAAAAATGGACGCATCGGGAGAAAAAAAATATCGTATGGTAATTGACTATAGGAAATTAAACCTAGTCACAATACCTGACAGGTACCCAATACCAGAAATAAACGAGGTACTTTCCCAACTTGGCAAAAATAAATTCTTTTCCGTATTAGATTTGAAAAGTGGTTTCCACCAGATCCCTTTAAAAGAAACGGATATTGAAAAGACAGCATTTTCAGTGAACAACGGAAAATACGAGTTCACACGGCTTCCCTTCGGACTTAAGAATGCTCCTTCTATCTTTCAAAGGACGCTTGACGACATTCTAAGAGACCACATAGGGAAAAGATGTTATGTCTATATAGACGACATCATTATATTCAGTAAAGATGAGGAAACTCATCTTAACGACATAAAATTAGTTTTCGACACGTTAGACAGAGCCAATTTGAAAATACAATTGGACAAGTGCGAATTTCTAAAATCAGAAGTCGAATTTTTGGGCTTCATAATATCTGGAAATGGTATAAAAACCAATCCAAAAAAGGTGGAAGCAATAATAAATTTCCCAGTTCCTCAAACCCTAAAAGATCTTCGTTCCTTTTTAGGACTATCAGGGTATTACCGTCGTTTTATAAAGGACTACGCCAATTTAGCGAAACCTTTAACACTCCTTCTAAGAGGGGAAGAAGGACGAGTTTCCAAAAACCATTCAAAAAAAGTTTCCATCACTTTAAACCCAAAAGCAATGGAGGCATTTGAAAAACTCAAATTATCCCTCACTGCAAAAGATGTGATGCTCAACTACCCCGACTATACCAAGGAATTCCAATTAACTACAGACGCATCCAATCACGCCATTGGAGCAGTTCTGGCACAAAATGACAGACCAATAATGTTTATATCACGGACTTTGACAAAAACTGAAGAACATTACGCCACCAATGAAAAGGAGATGCTTGCGATCATATGGGCTCTAAATAATTTACGAAATTACCTCTACGGGTCAGTTAAAGTAAAAATATATACAGATCACCAACCACTTACTTACGCCCTCAGCAACAAAAATAATAACACCAAAATGAAAAGATGGAAAGCAATCCTTGAAGAGTACAATTACGAACTGTTGTACAAACCAGGAAAATCGAACGTCGTTGCCGATGCCCTATCTAGACCACCTCAAATTAATATCCTACCTACTTCTAATAATGATGACAACAATTCGCTTAGTGCAACTGTACATTCCGACGAAAGTTCCTCCCATCAATTAATTCCAGCAGTGGAAGCACCAATAAATGTATTCAAAAACCAACTATGGCTCCTAACAGGAGAAGAACCCAGTTACCAGTTTAAAATTCCTTTCCCCACCTTCCATAGACACATTATTATACAACGTGAGTACACACGTGATAACATCATTTCAATTTTCAAGAGATATCTAAATCCTACAGTAATTAATGGACTTTTCACATCCGAAGCCATAATGGCGAAAGTTCAAGAAATATACCCCCTTTATTTCAGTAACAGTAAAATTCGATTTACACAGACCAAAGTTAAAGACTTAACAGACGAAACTGAACAAGAAAACGAAATACTAAAGGAACATAAGCGAGCACACCGAAACCCTCAAGAAAACAAACTTCAACTAATACAAAAATTTTATTTTCCTAACATGAAAGCGAAGATAACAACCATAACCAAACAATGTAAGATTTGCAAGGAACACAAATACGACCGTCACCCAAACAAACCCCAATTAGCTGAAACACCTATCCCACAATACCCAGGTGAAATAATCCACATAGACATATACAGAACCGAAAAAAATCTAGTTCTCACAGCAGTAGATAAATTTTCTAAATACGCGCAAACGAGGATCATACAATCCAAAGCAATAGAAGACATCAGAGAGCCGTTGAGACAAATCATTTTCGCCTTCGGCGTACCCAAACACATAATAGTAGACAATGAGAAATCTCTTAACTCTGCATCAATCTATTTCATGCTTGAAGACCAATTGGGCATTCAAGTGTATAAAACCCCACCATATGCCAGTACAGTAAACGGACAAGTAGAACGTTTTCATTCTACTCTTTCTGAAATAATGAGATGTCTGAAAACAGACCGAATTCACAGATCCTTCATAGAACTTCTTGACAGATCAGTATATGAATACAACTACTCCATCCACTCAACAACAGGGAAAAGACCGATTGAAGTATTCTTTGGAAGAAGAGTTTCAACAACCCCAGAACAATATGAAATTGCTAGACAGGAAAACATAGAAGCACTCAGACAGAAACAAACAAAAGATTTGGAATCACATAATAAAAAAAGGAACCCACAAAAAACTTATTCTCCAGGTGATGCAATATATGTAAAAATCAATAAACGCTTAGGATCGAAACTAACTGCTAGATATAGAAAAGAAATTGTTAAGGAAGACAAAGGAAGTGTAGTCATAACAGAAACAGGACGGACAGTATACAAAGCCAATATAAGGACCTAAAACAAATTTTTTTTTCCCTTTTCTATATTCCCAATTTAGATTATATTTTCAAATGACAAACGCAGGATTTCGAATAATTGACTATACGAACGCACAATTAGTTACATTTAATACAGGATGGACAAGACTGCAAACTGGAACATATAGGATCGTACACGTTATTAACTTAGACGAATACCAAGAGACCTTGGACTACCTTAACACTACCATACAGCAAAAAATAATTAACACTAACCCACTCCTTCCTTTCCTAAAACACGAAGTTGAAAACATCCAGAACAATTTGGATAAATTGAAAACACAACCAAAACATAATAAAAATAAACGCTCAATTAAAATATTAGGCACTGCTTGGAAATGGCTTGCAGGAAGCCCAGATTATGACGACTTTAGAATCTTAAGTGAAAAAATTAATAATGTATTGGAAAACAGTAATGATCAAATAATTATAAATAGAGTACTAAGTGAAAGAATAAAAAACATTACAGAACAATCTAATAAAATACTAAGTGCATTAAAAAATAATGAAAACATACAGCATAATGTAGCTGTTAATATTAAGTATAAGCTAGATATAATATAGGAAGATATTGCTAACATAAATTACGCCATTCATTGGGCAAAAACAGGCACAGTAAATTCTTACATTTTTTCAAATAATGAAATAAATTTAATGAAAAGCATTCATGAAAATCAAAATAACCCCTTTAATAATATAGACGAAGCCTTAGAATTTTCTAACGTTAATGTAGCTTCAAATAACTCAGTAATATTATATGTAGTAAATATTCCCTTAACCAATAAAAATACATGCGAATCATTACTAATAAAACCAATAAAAAAGGGAAACAAAATAAATAAAATACAATTCGAAAAAATTTTAATATGTGAAAATAAAATATTTGGAAAAAGAAATGAATGCGAAAAGCATAACACATTAGAAATATGTAATGATAAGGACATTATTGACATAAGCAACTCCTCGTGCATACCAAACCTACTCAACAGTCATCCAGCTAACTGTACAACAATCAACAACCAACACGTATCCGCAATAGAAGCCATTTTACCAGGAATACTATTTTTAAACCAATATGAAGGGTCAGTCACATTGGACAATGAAGAAATGCGACTCAATGGATCATATGCGATCCAATTCCAAAATTCCACAGTTATCATCGACAACCAGCAATACATTTTCAACGGAATATCAGCAAACAACCCACTTCCTGCTATTCTCCAGCCCAGCAATACAATAAACCCAGAGGAAGAAATCCTAAGTCTTGAAATGATGAAGGAATTGCATTTAAAAAACCTTAAGCACATAGAAGAAGCAAAAAGAAGAACCTTAATATCAACAGTAACAAATTTTGGCGTATCCAGCCTATTACTGGTTCTAATAATAGGGCTAATGATGAAATTTAGACCAATAAAGGAAAATAAATTAATCGGAAAATACGTAAAACAAATACCATTGGAGAGAATGAAAACTACACAAGAAGAGGCTAACACACAGTCAACAGAATACGATGACCACACGAATAGTACAGCACCATATTTCAACTACAACACGTAACGCTCGAGGACGATCGCTTTTAAGAGGGGAAGAGTTAACGCAACAACTTACAAAATTTCAACAAAGTTGACACTTAACAATGGTCAACTACCCTGCACGCGCATCAGCATAACCGCTGACGCTTCAACCCAGTTGCGTAAGCAACGATCAGCAAATTACCAATCAATACGGGTCAACAACAGTCAGCATATTGTACGAGTCAACAACAGTCAGCACATTGATGACCATTATAGGTGTAATGTAGAAGTAAGAAATATAATGTAATTAATCTTAAGTTTGATTCACTTTAATAAAGTCAAAAGCGGACACAAGTCCGCTAGCTTTTTTAAAAACTAAAATAAATCTATGATTTATTAACTTACATACGCATGAATGTATGAACGTGCATGGATGTAGTAACATATGAATACAATTATTTTGTAGGAAGTTTAGAAGGCAAGTAGGTATATATGTATGTATATATGCTAGGACATAATACATACATAGAGCAGAATTGTTTTTGCACTTGTTAGGAAGAAACTCGCTAGTGCGTATGTGTATTTGTCTTGTAAGAATATGATGTGCTGTGACTTGTGTACATAAGTCAAGGTTATTTGGGCATACATGCATATGTACATATGTATGAAAGGAAGATGATGTTCTTGCGCTTGTGCATTATTGTTTTTCATATACAAATGTACATACCTACATATGTATGCTGTCGAATACATAAACTATAAATTGACATACAATATAAAATAAGTGTTGATTTATCTTAAACCGTTTTTTTTTTTCTGAATGCAAATACCTCCTATTGACATGTACATACATACATATTATGTATGTATATTGTCATATACCATCATTTATGTACATATAGAGTATACGTTCATTTATGAATGTATGTAATGAAAAACT
The DNA here is from genome assembly GCF_027943255.1 of Anastrepha obliqua. Classification (NCBI taxonomy): domain Eukaryota; kingdom Metazoa; phylum Arthropoda; class Insecta; order Diptera; family Tephritidae; genus Anastrepha; species Anastrepha obliqua. The sequence goes on along the minus strand of NC_072897.1, from coordinate 38,250,688 downwards.
TCATGAATTACTTTCAGAACTTTATTAAAATTAATTCGCGTCGCGCGCATGCACAAAACCTTGGTTCACAACGCAGGCATTTATCCTCCCCATGTGACTCGGCATCAATTCTCGGCGCCAATTTTTTTTTTTTTTTTAAATGTGTTTATTTTTTAATGTAATCGTAAAAAATTTTTAATAAATTTTATGTATCCGCTTATCATTTCAAAAGTAACAAAATGGTAACAAAATAAGCAGTCGAAGAAATAAATGCACCGCCTATTTTTCCTCGCCACATGTTAGACTCGATTTCAATTCCCAGTGCAAACCTTTTTTTATTAATTTTTTTTTTTTTAAATTCGTTTTTTTTTATGTAATTAAAAAAAATTATGTAATAAATTTTACGTATTCGCTTATTATTTCAAAAAATACGAAAATAGTAAAAATTTAATTAGTTTAATGTATTTATCCTCCCCACGTGACTCGCCATCAATTCTCGGTGCAAATTTTTTTTTTCGTTTTTAAATTTTTTTTTTTAATGTAATCGTAAAAAAATTTTTAATAAATTTTATGTATCCGCTTATCATTTCAAAAGTAACAAAATGGTAAAAAGTAAACAGTCGAAGAAATAAACGCGCCGCCTATTTTTCCTCGCCACATGTTAGACTCGAGTTCAATTCCCGGCGCAAACTTTTTTTTATACATTTTTTTTAAATTCGTTTTTTTTTAATGTAATTGAAAAAAAAATTATGTAATAAATTTTACGTATTCGCTTATTATTTCAAAAATACGAAAATAGTAAAAATTTAATTGGTTTAATGTCGAGGTGAGAAATGTGTTGTGTGTTGAGGTGAAAGATATTAATGCAATGAGAAGGTGCAAATGTTACTGTAAGCTTTGTTTAGTACAATTGAGATTTGAAAGATTTGTAATAAGGTCATTTAGCACACCGAGTTTATAGACACCTCACTGACTTTTGCCCACACAAAAATTAGAAACACCACACATCTTTCACCTCAACACACAACACATTTCTCACCTCGATATTAAACCAATTAAATTTTTACTATTTTCGTATTTTTGAAATAATAAGCGAATACGTAAAATTTATAACATAATTTTTTTTCAATTACATTAAAAAAAAAACGATTTAAAAACAAAAATTTATAAAAAAAAGTTTGCGCCGGGAATTGAACTCGAGTCTAACATGTGGCGAGGAAAAATAGGCGGTGCGTTTATTTCTTCGACTGCTTATTTTTTTACCATTTTGTTACTTTTGAAATGATAAGCGGATACATAAAATTTATTAAAAATTTTTTTACGATTACATTAAAAAAAAAAATTTAAAAACGAAAAAAAAAAAAAATTTGCACCGAGAATTGATGGCGAGTCACGTGGGGAGGATAAATACGCAGAGCGTTTATTTCTGCGCCTGCGTTGTGAACAAAACGTTTTGTGCATGCGCGCGACGCGAATAAATTTTAATAAAATTCTGAAAGTAATTCATGAAGTTTTTCATTACATACATTCAAAAATGAACGTATACTTTATATGTAAATAAATGATGGTATATGATAATATACATAAGTACATAATATGTATGTACATGTCAATAAGAGGTATTTGCATTCAGAAAAAAAGAATGGTTTAAGATAAATCAACACTTATTTTATATTGTATGTCAATTTATAGTTTATGTATTCGACAGCATTTACATGCATATGTATGTATGTACATTTGTATATGAAAAACAAACCTTGTCTTATGTACATATGTACACATGTCACAGCACATCACATTCTTACAAGAAATCAAATACATTGTATGCACCCTTATATGTATGTAAATATGTTTTCTAACTGTGCGATAGTCGCGAGTTAATGCGACTTCCAGCGAATCACACATTGCTGTCCGCAAAGCCGCATATATGTACCTTATGATCAGAAAGTACCGGGAATGTTTAAATTAAGCAAAACAGTGTTAAATTTAAGGGAAATTTATATTATCTCCTTCAAAATATGACCCGTCTGAAGGAACACACATGTGCCAACGCTTAACCCAGTCCTCCAAACACTCCCGGCAGGCCGATTTGTATTCTCTTTGATCAGTGCGATGGCGCGTTATCACCATGCAAAATCTGAGAATTGTTTGCTCACATTTCCGGCGGTTTGCAACACACAGCATCTCTCTAAGGTTTCAAAACGGATAAATAATATTCTCTATTGACTGTCTGGCCCGATGGAAGGTACTCATGGACTATGCCTTGGCAATCGAAGAAAACAGTCAACATCACCTTCCCGGTTCTTTTTGCTCATAGGGTATACATATCCCATCTTTTCACTGACGGACAAGAAGACGGTCGCAGTTGTTGTTTTTTATATGCATACATTTTGCGTTCGTTGAAGGTTTGCATATATTTATATACATATGCGTGTATGCGCGTTTGGCTTTCTGGATGCATCCATGGATATTAGAATATTTTCTCATCAATATGTGTATGTAAGTAGTTCAGATTTGACTGAAGAGATTAAATATAGGAATGCATATTCATATGATTGACTTTATGGCTGTTTTACATATAAATCAATTCAAATGAATAATGTTATATAGAAAATAAATTTCTAAATAAATTTCTAAATAACTGGTATTAGAAAAACCTGAATACACTATTTTAAATCAATTTCAATTAAACCAAATATAAAAAATGAAATAAAAATATCGAACAGAAAACTGTGCACAGGATTCGAACCTGAGTCAAATATGAAACGATGTACTGCATATACAACACGTTTTTCACGATTGCGCTATTCTACAATTATTAATGGTTTTTTCTAAATCACTCATTTATTCGATTCGCAGTTTTATATGCACATATTCTGCGTTAGTTGAAAGTTTGTATGCGTAATTATATGAATATGCATGTGTGTATGCGCGTTTGGCTTTCTGGACGGATATTAGAATGATATTTTCTCATCAATATAATTTGGATTTGATGAAATAGATTATAGACATATGTACATATTTTCTGTTTCGATTGATTTATATAAAAGTCAGGTCATATCCAGAATGAACTATTTTATACCGAAAAGAAATTTCCATTTATAAAATACAAAAAAAAAAAACAGTATTTTAAAGAAATTTTAATTAAAATAAACTCAAAAATTTTACCAAACTTTCCTGGTTTGAATTGTAAAAAAAAAAATGTGCAAGAAAAAAAATATGACTTCAGGACTTGAACCTGAATTATATACGTGCCAAAAAACAAAACGAATAATTCCGCCGACTTTAGCTTCTGCACCACAAATTAACTGCCGCGCGGACTTCTTAATCGCAAATTTATTCGCTTCGATTTCCTTAGTAGTGTGCCGAAAAATCTTATGAACTTCCTCAGTAGTTTGGTAAACGCAGAAAATATCTGAATTCTTGTCCTAGCGTGGTAAGTAAATATAGAAAGCCTCCACTCGCGTCACTCGCGTGGTAAATATCTGCAATTCCCCACTCGTGAAGATAGTTGAATTTGAAATGACCTTATTATGAATCTATAAATTAGAACTCGAAAAAAGCTCATTTAACATTTGCTCCTTCTCATTGCATTAACATTCTCTGCTTTTATGACTTCAATTGTCTCAAAATGTTTTCCACGGAGCGGCAACTTGAGCTTGGGAAACAGGAAAAAGTTACATGGAGCCATATCAGGCGAATACGGTGCTTGCGGAACGATATTAACATTATTTTTGTTCAAATAATCGCGAACAAGACGTGGTGTATGAGCTGGTGCATTATCGTGATGCAAGAACCATAACTTGTTGTCCCACAATTCCTTCCTTTTAAGACGAATATTCTCGCGCGAACGCTTTAAAACGTCTAAATAATATTCAGCGTTAACCGATTTTGCGATTTGTGCGATTTTCAAGCACCATTTTGTTTCACTTTTCCGATGTTTTCGTCGTTTACTGATGTTGCTGGACGACGTTCATGAGGCAAGTTTTCAACCGATGTACGGCCCTCTTTGAACGATTTGTACCACTGGAAAACACGTGCACGCGATAGAGCAGAATCCCCATAGGTTGTCTGCAACATTTTTAAGGCGTCTGAAGCCGAAACTTTGTTGGAATAACAAAATTTCAAACAAATTCTTTGTTTAACTTGAATCTCCATCGTTAAATTCGAAGAACACACTCAAGCTTGACTTGTTTACAGTAGCACAGAAAACAAACTATGCGACATATCACGCTGAAATTTGCCATGTAAGCTTATAACAGTCCTACCAAAAAACAAAAAATTTATTTTTGCCATATGTCATCCGCGGACCGTTTTATTGATACCGTCTCGTTCATATTTGAGCAGAACAAATCTAATATGTAAACATGCATACAAATTATATGGACATATCAAATAAACAAATCTATTTTGTACGCAAGCAAATGTAAGCTAATGTAAACTACATTTTTTCACACTTGCGTATCACTCTCTCCCTCTCATTTTCCTCCGGCAGCCATATTAACTAATTTCCTACTGTTAACTTGTGGTGAAGTAATTTCTGAGTTGAATTTCTTACCCGTGTTTTGTTAGAGCCCAAAATGAGGAACAGGCCGGGACGGCGCCTTCTCTATGAATTTACGTTCTTTGCATATATAAGTACATACATAGCTAAATACATATGTACTTATGTTTATATTATATATGAGAATACCACTCATGATAATCGAAAACTAAAGAAACTACTAGGACATGTCAAACAATATATGTATCAACAAGGCCGTAGCAAAAGTGCAGTGGAATCAACTGTTTATATTTTTTTGTGTTTTATAAATTGTCGAACTTTGTTTACATTTCACTTTGCTATGTGCCTTGATCCATATGTGTGGTATGTACTTTACTTACCTAAGGTTTGTTTCCCATTTAATGTGCGCCCGTTCATTTTATAACTTCCATATTGTCGTTGAATACATTCAGCTTTTTCATTAAACCTTTCAATACTCTTATTATCCCACCATCGATGTATGTTACCAAACTTGTCATATTCTCGGCCTTGGTCATCGAATGCATGCGTTAGTTCATGCCCCATAACAACGCCCATTGCGCCGAAGTTAAGACTTTTTGGATTGTTAGTATCGTAAAAAGGTGATTGTAGTATACCAGCAGGAAAAACGATTTGATTTTTTGTAGGCGTATAGTACGCGTTCACCATTTGAGGAGTCATACCCCAATGAGTCTTGTTTACAGGTTGATCTAATTTCTCTAAATTGGTCTTCAAATTATACATAGCAACTTGAATATTATTTTCAAAATATTCATTAGGCACAATTTCTAAGTCCGCATACTTTTTATCTAACTCTCGCGGATTTAGAATGTAATCAGGAAAACCAATCATATCTGTTATTGCATTAGCTTTATCAATTGCACGTTCACGTGTTCGCTTGTCCATCCACGTTAGATTATTTAAATTTTCTTTAAATGCTTCGCGAATTTCATTGATCATATGCTCAGCTTCTGGTTTCGATTCACCATGAAAAGCTTGGCGTACGAAGATTGCACCTACTGCAAAACCAATAACGTTATTTGTATCTGCTACACAGTAGCGCCATATTTCTTCTCCTCCATCTGAGCCCATTAAAGCTTTGCGCACACCTTTATAAGCGTCTCGAAAAGGTTTTGACAGGCACGACGTCAAAGTGCGCACCGCCTGCCATACCAAATAATTATTCACCGTTCTATATGCAAATACAAACATAAAAAAATTAACGTTTATTTTATTCGCTACAAAAATGTACGCAAAATAAGAATACAAAGGCTCATATACTGAAGGTATGTCTTAAAAATTAGCTCTAAATTTGTTGTACATAGTATAATCCATATATACTTAGCATATGGTATATGTTATAATTGGTAGGTGTTTATTCCCTTTTCCAAAAATTTGCCGAATAAAGCTTGACCTAAACACCTTTTAAGGATGTATGCAGAAGATTATTATAATGGAATGGATAAGATTATTACGATAAGGACGAATATTTAGATTTAGAAATGAAGTTGTCAGTTTCTATCGGTAGTACTGCGTTGTTCTTTGGCAAATCGGAAGTGTGCACAATACATTGGGCGCAGCACAAATAAATTAGAAAGACATGCACTAAACGTGATGTGAATCAAGATCATGCGATTTCTGGTTCTTTGAAAGAAAATATTATATGTGTGCTAATAGTCCAAGCCCAATTCCTGAACGAAATATTTCAAATACGAAACAGTGTGTTTAAAATTAGTTCCTCAAGACGTAAAATATAAAAAATGTTCCTACTTAAATACCTAGACCTTGAACCACTACTAAGGATAAGCCAATTTTCAACTCTTTATCGGGTTGTATCAAGATCTGCATATTCGCTTATTCAAGAAATTGTAAGCCCTGCATCGAACAAAACTTTTGAAACTTCAAAAAAACTGGCTGCTTTTAAAGAAAAAAAGAAGAGCTTCAGCAGATCAGAAAAAACCTCATTCTCAGCAGATTTGAATAAAGTTTTTAATATAATATTTCCCATTTAAATGTTTTGAATTTAAATAAAATTAAAGAAGACAGATACTTTCTTATAGGCTAAAGAGACAAATGCAATGTTTCTGACTTCAGTTGATAAGAAACTGGAAAATAGCAAAGGTGTTGCCTCAACCGAAAACAAAGAGCTTAAGTATTAAATAAAGTACTGGAAAAGTGGGAACAGTGTAGAAGCTATCATAGTTTCGGTCTACCTACCCTATGACTCTTTACAGCCAGCTCCTTCGAGGGAGCTAAGAGAAGTAGTCAAGTATGTAAAATCCAATAATCTGGGGTAATAGTGGGTTGTGATGCAAATTCACACAACATTGTAAGGAGAAGCAGCAAATGCAACCCCAGAGATCTCAAGTTACTGGATTTTATCCTGTCATCCGATTTGGTCATTCAAAACACTGGTAACAAACCCACTTTTGTGACCAGAAGGAGACAAGAAGTGATTGATTTAACACTTACCAATAGGTCAGTTGGAAATCAAATCAACCGATGGCGAGTTTTGGAAGAGGACTCTTTTTCTGATCATCATCTTATCGAATTGCGACTGGGAATTGCCACAATATCAATACCTTCCGGTAGGAATCCTCGAAATGTGGACTGGGACAAGTATGGGACAGGTATAAACTCAAATCAGCAGAAATTATTGAAGATGCTACTAAGAAATTAGAAGGTACTTTAATCAATTGCTTTGAGGAACTGTGCCCACTCAGGCAAAGCAGACAGGGGAAAGCGGTTCCTTGGTGGAGCCCTGAACTGTCGAAGCTTCGTGTACGGTCCAGGAAACTTCTTAATAAGGCCTTGAAGACCAAAACAGAAGAGGACTGGGCTAATCATCGACTTACACAGAGAGAGTATAAGAACAAAGTACGGAAAGCCAAACATGAATCCTATAGAAATTTCTGCAGTAACGTCGAAGAAATGAGGGAAACAGCGAGACTTTGTAAGGTCCTTCATTTGGACCGCTCAGTAAGGCTGGATTCCATTCGAAAACCCAAGATTGAAGCCGGGCTAGAAGCTGACGAATATACAATGGGCGTGTTCGTGGACATTGAGGGGGCTTTTGATAATGCCACTTTCGGCTCGATATGTTCTTCTGCCGAACGACGTGAAGTTAATCAAATCATTGTAAAATGGATATATTCCATGCTCTCTGACAGGCTGTTAACCGCTGGCGAGAACAGTGACGAACTTATCACCGTCAGGGCCAAGGATGTCCCCAAGGGGGTGTTGTTTCTCCGCTGCTGTGGTGCTTGGTCGTAGACTCTCTACTAGCGGAGATGCAGGAATTCGGTTTTCATGTCCAAGCACATGTGGACGATGTCTGTGCGCTCACATCGGATAAATCCTTAAGGACGCTTTGCACGAAAGTGCAGAGGATTCCTGACAAAATCTATGACTGCTGCATGAGACGAGGTCTTTCCGTTAATCCGAACAAAACAACCATAGTCTTGTTTACGAGAAAACGGAAGTTGGATGAACTCAGTCTTCCAACACTGAAAGGTGTCACACTTGGTCTTTCCGATGAAGTTAAATATCTAGAAGTAATCTTGGATAAGAAGCTGACTTGGGAGACACATGTTTCACTGAAGGGGAATCGCGCATTCAGGATTTTTCAGCAATGCGCGGAGCCTTTGGTAAAACCTGGTGTCTGAAACCTGCTGTGGTCTTATGGATATACACAGCACTTATCAGACCAATCACCACTTACGCTTCTGTGGTCTGGTGGCGACGGAGCATGGTTAAGTCCACAATCCGGGAACTATACAGGCTGCAAAGAAGCGTATGTTTGTGTATCACGGGTGCCATGAGTACAACCTCTGGTGTTAAGATACAACAGGAAGCAATTAAATCAATGTGTAGACTCCATAAATATGATTTCTGGCACGAAGATGGAACTTGGGGACACAGAGAAATCCTGAGCAGTATTTACTGTTTTTGGCACCTAAAGACGACCTGATACCCACAGTTTCATTTGGAAGGAAACTTGATGTCAGACATGCGTGAGCAATGGAGCAATCCAGAATGCATGCAGGGAGGTTGGACGGATATTTTTTTTACTTTATTTCCAAGAATTAAATAGGGTATGGAGCCGGAAGGTACTTAAACGATAGTAATAAGTATCACTATGCTATGGGGGAAATGGCAACTGTTTTCCAAACGGAAGTTTTTGCTATCCTAAACGTAGCCGAATGGATAATCGAGAGGAGATAGAGCGCGAAACAGATTTGAGTTTTCAGTGACAGCCAGGCTGCCCTGAAAGACCTGGAGAACGCGAAGCAAACCTCAAAGATTGTTCAAGAATGTAAGAAGAAGCTTAATTCAGTCGCAATACAAAATAGGTTTGTACTTATATGGGTTCCAGGACGCTCCGCTGTTCAAGGAAACGAAATTGCCGATGAATTGGCCAATCGTGGATCAGCGACTCCCCGACAAGGGCCAGAGCCAATTATCAGAATCAGTTCCGCAGATACCATGAATCGGATCAATGATTATGTAGGCAATCTACATAAAGAGCGATGGGCCGGTCTAGAACGCTGCAGAACTGCAAAATGTTTTGTGACTTGGAAGGGAAGACATTCGATTGATGGTCGGTATCATTACAGAACACAACCAATGGGGTCAGCATATGACCACCATTGGAATCATTTAGGACCCAATGTGCCTGTCTTGCTTGGACGAGGCGGATAGCACTGAGCACTTTCTGTGAGTGCCCTGCCTTCGCTAGAGTAATGAGTAATATTCGTTCTCTAAAACTGGAGGATATTTACAGATTTTCCAAAGAATCTGAAAAATTCTCACAGGACTAACTATCTCTATCTCTGTCTCTATTCTTTCCTATCTCTTTCTCTGATACTTTTCGCCTTTCACCCTTGACTATCTACCCTCTTTCCAGAGCTTTAAATACAATGCGGCGAATAGTATTTCTAAATAGATAGGCTGGTTTTTCCTTTGCGTGTTTGTTTGCGTGGAAAACAATTGTCCTGGTGAAGAAAAGGAGTATAGATGCCAGTATCTTTCTTACAATCGATGCAAGTCGCTATGACAGATTTTCGTCGTCGCGAGCTTTTTTGACAATCACCATTTTGTGGAGCTCGCTATTAGTACTAAGAAAAAGTTTTTTTAGCAATTAGCAAATCACAAAGAAGTGCCATAAGTCTGTAGCACAGTAGTTCTACCGATATGCTACCCAATTTTGGTATAAGTATGACAATTGAAGTTTTCTTAATTTGCGGACTTTTAGAATGCCTGGTATATGTAGGAGCATGAGGTATGAAATTCTACGTTTTTCCTCACATTGTTGTGAGCGATGGTTCAAACTCAAATAGATCAATCTGGGAATCAAAGAAGCCTGCTGAAGAAATGTTTCGTGTGAAATTATTTTTAATTTATTCCTTTTTTGATGCAAGAAAGGTTGGATGGAAGTTCGACTCCCGCGAGTAATTGAACCGCAGCGTGGAAAAATGATTGGCTATATATTTTGGGTTGAAGCTTATGATTAACTTTAAGACTATGCTAAGATACATAAACTTTGTCAGGAAGAGTATATAAATCAAATGAAATTAGGGTGGGTCCAATGAATTGAGTTACATTGTTGACGGTTTTTGTCGGCCTTCCTTTATTTTGATTTATTTATATACACTTAACTTTGTTAAACTCGTTGGAAATGAGTATAAGAGAAATATGATAGAAATAATAGGACTATGTTTAAGTTCGTGCGGTTTTACAACAGATGGCGTAACTTGATTATTATTCCATCGATCCACATTTCCAAACATTCATTGGAGAGCTACTGTCGTAAGGCACAAACGTCAGTATAAGTTTTTTATTTGAAGCGTAAACAACAATATTTTTACCACACTTGAAAATGTCGAATTTCGTGCCAAATAATGTGTTTTTGCGGGGAATTTTTTAATATGAAGAAAAAAGCAGCCGAAAGTCATCGTATCTTGGTGGAAGTTTATGGTGAGCATGCTCTAGCTGAGCGAACGTGCCAGAAGTGGTTTGCACGCTTTAAAAGTGGTGATTTTGGCTTGGAAGACGAAGAACGCGAGGGTGCGCCGCCAAAGTTCATGGATACCGAATTGGAGGAATTGCTCGATCAAGATCCGGCTCAAACGCAAGAAGAGGTTGCAAAAACTTTGGGAGTTGATCAATCAACCATTTCCAAACGTTTAAAAGCCATGGGAATGATCCGAAAGGTAGGCCATTGGGTGCCGTATGAATTGAAGCCAAGAGACGTTGAACGCCGTTTTATGGCATGCGAACAACTGCTTCAACGGCACAAAAGAAAGGATTTTTTGCATCGAATTGTGACTGGCGATGAAAAGTGGGTCCATTACGACAATCCAAAACGTCGGGCAACGTATGGATACCCTGGCCATGCTTCAACATCGACGTCGGCGCAGAATATTCATGGCCTGAAGGTTATGCTGTGTATCTGGTGGGACCAGCTGGGTGTTGTGTATTATGAGCTACTGAAACCGAATGAAACGATTACGGGGGATGTCTACCGACGACAATTGATGCGTTTGAGCCGAGCACTGCGAGAAAAACGGCCGCAATACGCCGATAGACACGACAAAGTTATTTTGCAACATGACAATGCTCGGCCACATGTTGCACAAGTGGTCAAAACATACTTAGAAACGCTCAAATGGGATGTCCTACCCCACCCGCCGTATAGTCCAGACCTTGCGCCATCCGATTACTATCTCTTCCGATCGATGCAACATGGCCTGGCTGACCAGCACTTCCGTAATTACGATGAAGTCAAAAAATGGATCGATTCGTGGATTGCGGCAAAACCGACCGAATTTTTCACAAAGGGAATCCGTGAATTGCCAGAAAGATGGGAAAAAGTAGTAGTAAGCGATGGACAATACTTTGAATATGAAATTGGTAACCATTTTACGTCAATAAAGTTTCAAATTTCGAAAAAAAACCGCACGAACTTAAACATAGTCCATTAGAAAACTAAGTACATACGCATTTGTTAAACAACAAGAATCAAGTCAACAGAAAGCTGAGAGAAACAGATGCGTCTACTTTGAGCGAGTACCTGTCCAGAACTGTATATTATTACTATGGTTTTGGGGATAGGGCACTGCAACTTTAAGATATATTGTATATCTTTCCTGGATTATGACGATGTCTTTTAATTATACTTTCGAAAGGAACTTTAGAGGACTCTGAGCCCTTGGAAATCATCGTGGCCTTCATTGTTATATGATCATCTAGTAGTATTTTGCATCTTTTCATCGATATAGGGCTCAAGAATGCAACTTTCACCGCGTTCCCAAGTGGCGGATAGGGAAATGCTCGGCAGATATGCAGGGTAGGTGGTAAGTAAAATACCACCCGTGGACCAAATCGGGCGTCTGTCTTGTAGCAAGCGGCTATATAAATGTGACCAGGAGAGTAAACTCTAAACAAATTCCCAATTCAAGTCCTCCATTTCAATAAGTGCCTTAATGCGCTACTGGGGCACTGCCGCAGAGTATCAACCTTTGTCCTTTTCTTGTGGGACCAAAAGGAACACAGCGAGCCAAAGAGTTGTCACTCAAAATCCCAAAGACGGGACCTCAGAGACAGAAATGCTTCAGGAAAACAGTTTAGGTATGACCTCAACAACTGAAATTCCTAAACAACACACCATCGGCACAAATACAGTCGAAGAACCCTAAAAACTGAGCGGGGCAGGCAAAAAGAGGCTCAGTTACCTCCTTAATGCGGCAGTCCCCGACTATCACTCATAGCGAGCGGTTCATTCTTTCGTTTTGTGTGTTTTCTGACTTTTTCGCCATCTGCATAGCCCACGTGGCTTTCGATTTGGACATTCTTTTTTTCCATCAATTGATTTCGTTCATTTACATACATTGCCAATATCTAATTAAACTACACCTTTGGTTAAGTGTTGAAACCATGGCCCCCGGGCCACCGCTAATTGGCGCTAATCGGTTCGCATTGCTAGCCGATAGCACAACAATAAAAAAAGAGTGAAAAACAATAACAAAAAAAACATCTCTGAATACCCCTTTCATTAGTTTCCCTGAGCTTCCATCTACCAATAAAGCAAATCCTAAATTTATAGTCTTGGAATCTGTTGACAAAAATAAGCCTTTATCTACTACTCTTGCTTTACGGTTCATAAATCTATTCGTGCTGTGAGTAAAGAATTCCAAACAGTATCAGAACTCTGGTAACATTTTATTATTAGTGAACAACAAAAGCATTGCTGAAAGATTTATCTCCTTAAAAGAACTCCCCGGCATATGTCGTGTAAAAGTAAAATATCACGAAAATCTTAACTACAGTAAAGGAACAGTATATGCACCATTCCTAATCAATGTACCAGATGAAGAAATTGTGAGTGAACTTAGCCCCCAAGGAGAGGTCGCTGTTTATAAATTCCAAAGAAAAGGTAGCAATGAAAAAATATTTCCTACTGGCTTTATATTACTTACATTCCACCTATTCCATACCGCCGAAAAGATGGACATTGCTTGGCGTAATATTCGTGTTAGGCAATACATTCCTAACCCCATGGGCTGCAAGAGCTGTCAATTGCTCGGACATACAGTCAAATTCTGCAAACGTTCACCAGCATGTGAAAATTGTAACTTGCCCCCTCACTCGCCCGAAGCATGTAAGCGCACGCAATGTGCAAACTGCTCCTCTGAACACCCTGCTTCCTCCAACAAGTGCGAAAAGTTCATTGAAGCAAAATAAATTTAAAAAATAAAGGTAACTCAAAAGTGCACTATGCGAGAAGCCATAAAAACACACAAAACAATCACTCCAAATCTCTCTGAAAATTCTCCTTCATTTGCTTCCATTGTTTTTAATCCAAATAATAATATTGAACTAAACAACATTCAACCACAAAATAAGACTATTGTCAGCGAACAATTTGACACTCCAACGCCACAAATGCAGGAGATCTGCATTCCACAATCCAATTCACAGCTTATTAAAAACTCTCAATCTTTTATGCAATCTCTCACTTCACATTCGATACCCACCCAATCGCAAGTTCATAACAACAACCAAGCTATTGATATTAATTTACAACATTCCTTTTTGAACACTAACACCAATATAGAAAATTATCTACATTTACCTTCAAACTACTCTCTTCACTTTTCTCATATCACCAACCCAGGTGAAATGAACGCTTACTCTCATATCAACTTTTTACCCCCTGCTGATGACTCCACAATGTTATCAGACAAAGAATAAAAATGCAAAGCATAAGATGTAAATTAACAATTATTGATCAACTAATTCACAAAGCAAAAACAAGACACTACTTACATATATACCCTACAGATTAACTTTTTGTTGTTTTCGTTCATACACTCTTTCTATCCATTCTCTCTTTGCCACATTTTGTTTATTTAATCATGACTAAAGTACTACAATGGAATATCAAAGGCTATTGGAATAATTACCATGAATTGCAACTCTTGTTAAATGAATATAATCCGGCAATTATTGCATTACAAGAAACCCATTTACATTATGGGAACTCTCTTACACCACCCAAATCATTTTGTGGATATTATCACAATTTACCCATTAACACTAGTAATAAACAAGGAATATGCGTGTTAATTGAAGAGGATATCCCGCAGGCAAAATTAGATGTCACATCGAACATTTCAACAATTGCAATAGAAATAAACATTGGGTTTAAAATTACCATAATTTCAATGTACAGTAGGTTCTGTTTTTATGCGGTAGATACGTTCCGCAAGAAACAGCATAAAAAAAACAGCATAAAAAAAGCTACTAGTTCTATAGTAAAACTATAGATACGTTTCAAAAGTGCTAAAACCGCATAAATCTGAAATAATGTAATAAAATCGCATAAAAAAGGGCACTAGCCCCATATTATAACTATAGATACGTTCCATAGACCGCATGAATCTGAAATAATTAAATAAAATCGCACAAACAAAATATTGTATTTTTGAAAGTTATATCTTTATTTAAGAAACGTCAGAATCGAAAAATAAATTTAATTCAGAAATAGAATCAGACAATACCCGCATGTTGCGCGTTCGTTTAGGATTTGGCGTAAAATCACTTTCGTCACTTGAGGAAATGTACACGTCTGATCAGGATGGTGATGCAGGCGGTTCCATACTTGTAGGGTTAGCATTTCTGATGTAATCTGTGATGAGTTTTTGCTTAGCTGGTTTAGAATCTTGTTCATATGTACAATTCCCGATAGGTCGACATGCATTTTGTAATTTAAAAAAAAACTGCACTATTTCAAAACCGCATAAAAAAAATACCAGTCTAACGGTTAGACGCGATAGAAGTGAAACCTTCCGTAAAACAAACTGAGAGAGACGAAAGCAGCATAAGGAGCGGGATAATTATAGGTTCATTATAATATTGCTATAAAGTTCATATTTTATTTTCTTCATTTTATTATTATTCATCCTCAATGTTTTCAATTTCAACAAATGATATGAGTGGCTTATGATAGATAAAATATGATACAAATGCTTTGGTTTCGATGTTGTCAACATATCTTTGAAATACCGCGTCAATGGTTGTTTTTGATCGTGTTGTCGATTCAGTGCGATTGTTACACATTTTTAAATTGAATGTTGTATTGAGAACGTCAATTACAGGAACCGCTGTGTCCAATGCAAAATTTACGTTAAAATCGCCACTTAAAATCATTGGAACTTTATTGTAATCTTTTCTAAGTATCCGCGATACTTCTGGTGTATACTTTATTAAATTTTCGTGAATGAATTCCGTGATGCTATTTATTGATTTTTTTTCTGTCGATACTCACGACACTTTTCTGTATTATTTTTCGGCATAATTGCGGTAAATATTTAAAAATGAAAATATTTACGAATATAAAAATACACACGCGGTTGCTATTATGAGCGTCCCCAGCAAAACCTGCGTGACCGAAACTCTAACACAATTACATTTTTTTGAATGTTACAAACACATATGCACGCAGGTTTTGCTGGGGCGTGACCGAAACTCTAACACAATTACACATATGCACTCGTATTTGTTTGAAAATCGACTTTTTTTTTTTGGTTCTCCGTCAGCTTTGGAAAATGTGTAAACAGTAAGCAAACTTTATTCATATATTTTTCCTCATTTTTGCATCAGTAAAATTAAACAAACGCCGTAGCCGAATGGGTTGGTGCGTGACTACTATTCAGAATTCACAGAGAGAACGTCAGTTCGAATCTCGGTGAAAACACCAAAATTAAGGAAAACTATTTTTCTAATAGCGCTCACCCCTCAGCAGGCAATGGCAAAACACCGAGTGTATTTCTGCCATGAAAAAAAGCTCCTCATAAACATATCATAAAATAAAATAAAATAACTGTATAAAAAAATTTTTTTTCTTGTGATTCGAACCAAGAATTTTGGATCGGAAGCTCACATTGCTAGCCGCTCGGCTATCGCGCCATGCTGTCGGCGCTGGCCTAAAAGTTATTTAGTTCGTCGCTTCGTTTATATGTAATATTCGTAGCCAAGGGTGTCGCTTTTTTCGTTTCACTTTTTCTCAAATCACTCCCAACGATTCTAAAGAAGTTTTCACTTCAAAAAGCCGCATAAAAACAGAACCTACTGTATATACCACCCGATCAAAATTTTAATTCAAGCGAACTCCTTTCTGTCCTTACGAGCATATCAACACCAATTTTGTTATTAGGGGATTTTAACAGTTGGATCCCTCTCTGGGGCTCTGATACTGTTAACCAAAGAGGAAAAATTATTGAAGACGTACTTCTTGCCTCAAACCTAATCGTTCTGAATGACGGGTCTTCCACCCACTTCTCAACGCACAAAACTTTCACCAATATAGACATTTCTCTTTGTAGCCCTAATTTAGCTGCGAAATGCTCATGGAAAATTTTAAATAATCCCTATGGAAGTGATCACTTTCCAATTATTATATCAATAGAATCTAACCACAACAACGACAGAATAAGGAAACCACCTAGGTTCATTACCGACAAGGCCAACTGGCCAAAGTTCCAAAAGACCTGCGATGATCTATGTTTAAAAATTCCTACTTCCGACAACATCAATAAAGAAGCAGCAAATATTAAAAAGATCCTACGTGCTGCATCCCACCTCCATATACCTCAAATAAAAAATAGACTACTCAAACCATCGGTTCCGTGGTGGAATAACGAGTTAGCAAACTTAAGGCATAATAAACAAAACGCCTGGGCTAAATATAAAAGGCAACAAAATGAATATAATTTAATAGCCTATAAAAAGGCAAATGCTACCTTCAGATACAACTCCAAATTGGCTAAGAGAAAGTGCTTTGCAAACCTAACTGATTCAATCAACCCCAGCACTAACCCAAAAGATGTCTGGCACAGTATTAGGCTGATTTCCGGTTCCCACAAACAAAACAAAGTTTCAGTTATAATTACTGAAAGTAAAGAAATTGCCAATAACTTCTCCTCAGTTTGGTCTGCATTTTCTAGTGACACCAACTTTGATCAAGAATTCATATCCGAAAAAAACATGGCCCTTAGTGGACCTGATTATCCCCCTTAATTCTATTTCCAAAGAAGCTGTTCTCTTAGAAAAACCGATTACTTTTGTAGAACTTAAGAAAGCCCTACGGTCTGCTAAAGGAAAAACCCCTGGACATGATAGAATATGTTACATTATATTGAAAAACGCTTCATTTGATCTAATAAGCAGACTGCTCAGGCTCTATAATAATATTTTCGTCCAGGGGATATTTCCACAAAACTGGAAAAACGCCGACATTATGCCAGTTTTAAAGCCTAATAAACCAAAAGCTGACGTCAATAGCTACCGACCAATTTCTCTTCTCTCTTGCCTCAGTAAAACGTTAGAAAAAATTGTTGCAAAACGCATCATGTGGTTTGCGCTAAGGAAAAAACTTTTATCTCCTAATCAAGTAGCATTTAAATCTGGGCAAAGTACTTCAGATGTACTATTATATTTTGATCATTACTTGTCAACCGCTATTTCCAGCCGAAACCATGTCACTGTACTGGGTCTCGTCTTTGAAAAAGCGTTTGATAGAATCGGCATACATGTTGTTGTTGTTTCAATAACAACTTAAAAAATGGAGCATTGGCCAAAAGATATTCAACTTCGTAAAAAGCTTTTTAACAAACCGCACTTTTCGAACTAAAGTCAACTATAAATACTCTGGTAGAGTACCTCTGTACAATGGAACAGCACAGGGTTCTCCCCTATCAGTGATATTTTTTATTATTGCATTTGATGATATAAGCAACATTATTGAAAAATACAACGTCAAACACTCTATTTATGCTGATGATGTGTTAATATTTTCAAAGAGAAACAACTTAAACGAAATAAATAACATATTCCATAATTTACTTGATGATATATCTCTCTGGGCTCTTATTTCTGGAGGCTATTATCATATAATAAGTGCAAAACTCTGCATATATGTAAGAAAATACCCTATTGTAATTTTAGCTTGACCTATAATAGAAAATGTTACTAACCTGAAAATATTAGGCATAATTTTTGATAAAAATCTTAGCTTTAAGGAACATTGTAAATACCTTAAATTTAAACTTAATAATAGATTAAATCTCATTAAATACTTTGCTTCAAAATATAGTAATGTTACCCAAAATTCTCTAATAAATCTAACAAAATCATCAAAAATATCTTGCATTGATTACGGTCTACCAATATATGGACAGTGTTCAAAAGGTACCCTCGCGAACATATCAGCAATCTACCATTCAGCCGTTCGTAAAAGTCTTCGAGCTTTTCCAACATCCCCGACAAAAAATATTTTAGCCCAAGCTGGACTCCCCGAAATGAGTGATAGAGTACGGTATAATACACTTCGTTTAATTCCAAGGATATATTGTTCCAGTAACCCAATTATAAACAATGACTTGAAAAATGTCATCAGAAGAACCACAAAATTGAAGCGTGAATCAGCTATATACAGAGCGGTGGAAGAAACCGCGAAACTCAACGTTTCCATAAAGCCCATGTTAACTTTTCAATCGAGATTCCCACCCTGGGAACTTCCTCCATCCATTTTCATCACCAGCCTACTGATGTATTCAAAACAAAACACCTCTAAACTTGTTTATCAAATGCTATTCTTTCAAATCAAGAACTATTGAGATGCCAAAGGCTGGAAATTTATTTACACTGACGGCTCTAAAGAAACCGACTCAACTGCATTTGCTGTGGTATGTGATAAGGGAAGCATACTTAGGACTGGTCTTCTATTCCCACACAACTCGATATTTACTACCGAGGCGATTGCTATAAACTTCGCCATTGACCACGCCTCCTCAACTAAAGGAAAATATTATATATAATCTGCACAGACAGTAAATCTGCCATCGCAGCTCTGTCGAGCGCAAACAGCAGAGAACCTTTAATTGACAATATTCGAAATAAATTGTCCCAGCAAAAGGCAAAAATAAAAGTTATGTGGATCCCTGGGCTCAGCGGAATTCTTAGCAACGAAAACGCTGATAAAGCAGCGAAAAATGTCAGCAATATCCCTACATTCTGTTCGAAACCTTCGTTAAATCCGACATTCTAAGGATAATCGATAGTATCTATCACTCAACCGTAAGGGAGAAATGGTTTACATACCAACACAGCTACAAATCCATAAATCCAGAACGACTAAAAGCAATTATTCCAACAGGAGCGACACTGCAGCAGACAAAAATCTTTACCCGACTCCGGCTAGGACACACAAATATTACTCACCAACACCTTCTAAAAGGAATGCCTGCCCCGATTTGCTCAGCATGTAACTGTCCACTGTCCATTATTCATATAATAGACTACTGCACCAAGTATAACAATGGCAGAAACAATATCTTTAACGGCAGGAAACCTTCCGAATTACTGAAAGAGATTTCTCTAGAAAATATGTCGAATATTTATGATTTTATATATCAAATTGGACTAATTTATCTTTTATAATTTTGTTTATTAATTCCCTACACATAATAATTTTTATTCTAATATTTTTTTTATAAATAAGTAAAAAATCTATTAGTATTATTTCAGGTTGATAGTCCTAGCTACTAGTGCCTTTCGTAATGTAATATAGTTATTTATAATTATATTTCTAATAAATAAATACCTCCTTAAAAAGGCTCAGCAGAGAGGAGGCATATGCTAAAGCTCTGTTCCCCATGCCCGCAAAGAAGATAGATGCCATTAAGCCAGGTCCAAAGCGACATAGGTCTTAGGAACAGACAACACCTCGAAGAAGCGGGCTAAAGACGATTAACCGTCTACAAAATCGTCTCTCAAAGGGACTATCCCAATACGCCCCTAACAACAGAGGAAATGGACTCCATTCCGAACTTTATTCTTGGGGAAATACTGGTGGAGAAAGACGAGACCATAAAACCGACATTTTTGGGTGCAGACTACAAAGCAGGGTACATGGTCTTGCATTATAAGAATGGCGCTTTTTCGGACTTGATAAAAGCGGCTATCACTAACTATCACCATGGATCGCAGTGGGGTACTTTCCCAATGCAGAAGCAAAATAAAGGCCTCCACCTCGACATCTGGCGTACACTAAAAAGAGTTGAAAGAGGCTCAAATGTAACACTGGTTCTAGCAGTAGACCAGAAATCAGCAGCCAGATTGATGGAGTACAAAGAATGGGTAAACTACCGTTTCAGTCAAGTGATCCTCTAGCTGAAGGTTACACTCGTCAATGCAAATCTCCAAATCGCGAAGGCCGCATCGGCCGAACTTAGCATGAGGTTTGCCAGGGGTAACTTCAACTTGCGGCTTATACAGGAGCCCTGGCAGGGCCTTTGATATGGCCTCACAGTACAAAACACAAGAGTAATCTATGACGTGGGCGTAGTCAATCCAAGGGCTGCGATTATTATAGACTCCAACTTTAATCATTTGCCATTTAATGAATTTATGGATGGCGACACGGCAACAGTACTAGTCGAAGTGGACTTTGACAGAAAGAAGTAAGAAGTCGTTATTGCCTTAACCTATTTCCAAGGGGACGTGAAATACTACAAGGTACATTACAAGATATTAATCATTGGATGTGATGCAAATGCACACAACACAATCTAGAGGAGTACAGACACAAATAAAAGATGTGAGTTACTCCTAGGGTTCTTAATACAAACAAATGTAGCTATTGTAAACAAGGGCAAAAAACCGAATTTTGCAAACGCTATACGACAAGAGGTTCTTTACTTAACACTCACAACTAACCACTCACTTGATATGACCAACAACTGAAGAGTACTCAAAATCTGATCATAAACATATTATTTTTAAAATCAAAGGTCAAGTTAAGAGTGTTATGCTGTACAGAAGTCCCAAGGCTACCAACTGGGGCAATTACTCAGAGTGCCTTGAATCTAAACTAGCCAAAATCATGCTTCCTATAATATCGACAGAGCAATTGGATGCATCAGCTGTAAACCTGACTGACTCCATCATATCTTCATACCATGAAAGTAGCCCACT
The DNA here is from genome assembly GCF_027943255.1 of Anastrepha obliqua. Lineage (NCBI taxonomy): Eukaryota > Metazoa > Arthropoda > Insecta > Diptera > Tephritidae > Anastrepha > Anastrepha obliqua. The sequence continues at coordinate 38,229,651 of NC_072897.1, read as the reverse complement.
CAAGACAAAAACCTAAACAAAGAGAGTTCCCTGCATCAACTAGCAAGATCAAAATTCAATGATACAAAGAAATATAACACATGGGATGGGACTTTTACAAGCAGTTTCGACGAAACACTAGAGCTTCTTCTTAGAACTAACCTTCCTGAGTGTAGGCTTAACGCAACCTGTGGCCTGATCAAGGAGTGCCATCGCACACTCTGTTAAAGGCAAAAAATCTGACTATCTATAGAATAGTAAATCACGAAAGGGTAGAGTGGGCAATCAACTCGTTCAAACCCGGACTAAATGGTATTTTTCCAGCCCTGCTCTCCAAGGGCACTGTGAAATTAATACAAATTCTGGTACATATATTCAGATCAAGTCTTAGTTTGGGTAATGTCCCTAAGATTTGGCGGGAGATCAAGGTATTATTCCTACCAAAGGGAGGCAATAAGCTTCCTGAATCTCCCAAATCCTATAGGCCAATCAGCGTTTTTTATGTTGGTTGTCTTGATAACTCCACTCCATAAACTGCAATTTGCACATCACTGCACACACTTGTTCGCCATATAGAACAGGCCCTTGACCTAAAGGAAATAGCCCTCTGTGCTTTTATGGACATTGAGGGTGCATTTGATAACGTGAACTTTCGAGCAACAGAACTGACACTCTCCAATAGGGGAGCCGAGCAATAGTTAAATGGGTAAGCAACATGCCAAACCAAAGGATAATCACAGCCTCTCTGGGGCAAGTTACCCTAAGTGTAACAGCCGCCAAAGGATGTCCACAAGGGGCGATAGTACCTTAAGGATGCCTTAAATATAACCTGGGAGTGGTGTAGAAAAGAGGGATTATCAATCAAACCTTCCAAAAATACTATTATCCCATTTACCAGAAAAAGGGTTCTAAATATACCCTTCCTAGGAATAAATGGGATAGAGTTACCACTAAAGGAAGATGCTAAATATCTAGAAGTTATCTTGGATAAAAAACTTATTTAAGAGGCCCACCTCAACTCAGTAATAACAAAGGCAACGAAAAACCTTTGAACAACAAAACAACTCTTGTTTAAATCCTGGAGTCTGAACCCTACAATGACCTTCTGGATCCACACCTAAATGGAATGACCTATCGTACTCATTCCCATGGCAGACGGTTCTAGGTTACCGGAATGACTCGGGTTTTTCCCGACCAAGGGCTGCCGCCCCAGTAAACTAGCCCTGTCTAGTGAACAGTATATCACCCCACCCCTTAAGTCACAGGAGCAACTCCTCGCAGCAACCTTGCTCCAAATACTTCTTCTCAGGGCTTGAGTTGAATCCAACCCTGGGCCAGAAGTATTCTATTGCTGCGTCTGCCATAAACGGCTCCACCCGAACTCCACCTCGGTTAGGTTCAACAAGTCCAACGGGATGAGCCATCTTAACACCTGTTCAGGCCTTAAGATACATAGGGAGTGGACCACACGGTATGTGGCCTCGTGTTGCTCCCGCCAGCAGGCGTCTAATGCCTTCACGGCATGATATAGGTGCGCTCATCAGAGGTGAAAACCAATTGATTGTAGGTGACTTTAATGCGCAGCACGATCTTTGGCATTCAAGCGTGCCAGATGATCGTAGGGGTTAGTAATTGGCAGAGCAAATAGACGATTCGACATTCAGCACTATGAACGACGAAGCCCCCACCAGGGCAGTGGGCAATTGTAGCACCTCGCCTGACCTAACAATAGCTAACGCGGGTCTGATAAATATCATAACGTGGCGACCTATGCTATCGCTTGCATCAGACCACTTACCCATTATCATCTCGATTGAGAGACCTGCCGACTTTGTTTCCGCGAACCACCGGTCCTATTGTAACTTTAAAAAAGCTAATTGGGCCGGCTTCACGGAATTCACTGAGGACACCTTCGCCGCTCGTCCCATCCCCAACGATGTGCGCGTAGGCGAACGCGCATTCCGCAAGGTGCTCACAGCTGCTGTGGCTCCCTTCATCCCAGCTGGAAGCTTTAAGGACATCCGTCCTCATTTCCCAGCCGAAGCAGCCAGCTTGGCAAACGAGCCCACGCCAGGCCGATCTCGGGGATCCCCGCATAAGGGATCTCAATTTGGAGATCCGGCAACTGGTAGACCAACACAAGCGGACTAAGTGGGTTGAGCACTTGTAGACCTATTACCTCACCTCTGGGGTGAATAAGCTCTGGTCCACCGTTAGGTCCCTGTCGAACCCGACGAAACACAACGACAAGGTGCCCATCACCTTCAACGGTTGTACTTCGTCGGACACGAAGAGATGCGCGAGCTATTTTAGCCGGCTTTCTATACTGCATCCTCCGGCCGACAGATCCAAGCGTCGTGCTACCAGAAGGCTACACAGTGGCTATACTCTCCGGTGATGAGGTTCGGGGGGCCATCAACAAATCGAAAACATCTAAAGCCATTGGGCTGAAGCACTTGGGACCTTTGGGGGTAGGATTTCTCATAAGGGTCTTAAATTTGTCCTTGGCCACTCACATCATCCCTGACAAGTGGAAAGCAGCGAGAGTGGTCCCAGTACTGAAGCCTGGGAAACCCGTGAACCAAGGGGAATCTTATTGTCCGATAACTCTCCTTTCCCCAGTAGTGAAGACACTTGAAGCCCTCCTACTCCCACTCTTCACGAAACACCTGGCCCCAGCCCCACCTGAAGAAGGCTTTCGACACAGTCAGCCATTCCACGCTACTAGATGATATTTATCAGTCGACACTCCCGCCAGGGCTGAAGAGGTGGTCCGCAAACTATCTGAGCGGTCGTCACTCGTCAGTAACCTTTCGAGATCAAACATCAAAGCAGAGGAAGATAAAGCAAGGTGTACCGCAGGGTGGTGTCCTTTCTCCCTTGCTGTTCAACTTCTATATCTCGAAGCTCCCCCAACCACCAGCGGGAGTTTCCCTGCTCTCATACGCTGACAACTGTACGATAATGGTGTCAGGCAATGACATCGATGCCTGTGTTCCAAAGTGAACAACTACCTCACCGACCTTTCTTGCTTTTTCACTGCGAGGAATCTCCAACTTTCCCCCACTAAATCCAAGGCAACCCTCTTCACCACCTGGACAAAGGAGGTCAAACTGTCCCTTAAGGTAAAAGTCGATGACACACCAATACCGACAGTAAACAACCCCAAAATTTTGGGTGTAACCTTTGACAGTTTGCTCTTCTTCTCAGCGTACACAACCGCAATTGCCACTAAAGTCGAAAACCGCAACAAGGTCCTAAAATCGCTTGCCGGCAGCACTTGGGGCAAAGACAAAGAACTGTTGCTATCGACATTTAAGGCAATTGGTCGGCCGGTTCTAAACTATGCAGCGCTTGTCTGGTCGCCTGGAACTAGTGACACGCAGTGGACAAAGCTTCAGACATGCCAAAATACTGCCATTCGGACAGCGACCAGTTGCCTCCTGATGTCCCCGGTTCAACACCTACACAACGAGGCACATATGCTCCCAGTAATGGAGCATAACAAACTGCTCAGCAAGCAGTTCCTGCTGGGATGTTACCGCAGGTTTCACCCCTGCAGACACCTGCTTAAGCCTGAGCTGCCTCAGAGGCACGTCAGGAGACATCTCTTAGACTACGCTGACTCCGCAATCTACTGGACCTGACAGTATTTAGACAGTCAATTAACGACATTCACCAGGAGACCGTCACCACCTTCTTAATCTCCCATCCTGTGAATGCCGTAATCAGAGTCCAACCACAACCTACAGCAGATGAAGAGCTCCAGCTTCCTCGTGAGACACGTGTAACACTGGCACAATTACGTTCTGGATATTGTAGCAGACACTGGCGGGGCTACTATTACTTTTAACAAACAAACAAACCTATCGTACTACATGGGGCTTTGGTATGCTGGGTTAAAACAAATGCTTTGTCAAAACTGTGTAAACTATAAAGACAGGCGTGCCTGTGTAAACTATGGGTGGGCCATGTAAAATTTGCTTTTTGAATCGGCTATAAAAAAAAATTAACCAATATTTTTTCAATTTTTTTTTTATTTTGAAGATTAAACATTGCCATTTATGAATGAAAAATAATATCGTTCAAGTGACTGCCACGACTGGCTTTACAGTAGGCCATTCGATCAACCCAATTTTTAAGCACATTTTCGATTGTTTGGGCTCCAATTCCATGAATGGCAACTTCGATTTCGTGTTTTAAAGCATCAATCGTCTGTGGATGGTTCGCATAGCATTTGTCCTTAATGGCTCTCCACAAAAAATAGACCAACGGGCTTAAATCACAGCTCCGAGGCGGCCAATTGATATCGGAATTCAAAAACGGTAGCCAAAAGTTCGAGTGCAACTTTGGCAGTGTGACAAGTTGCACCGTCCTGTTGAAACCAAATGCCGTCCATGTCATTCTCTTCAATTTTTGTAAACAAAAACTCGTTGAGCATGTCACGGAAGAAGAAGAAGACTCACCACTTGGAAATAGGCTTTGAATATTTCCCAATTTTGTTCAAGCGTATAGCGTCCTATTTCGTAATTGTCAAACCTTTAAGTAAATTATGAACACATTTGACATGTCATTCTCAAAAAAATAGGTTGTTCAAAAGGCAAACGCTATATTGCCCACCCGTACAAAGGCGGGAGCCATTAAAACTACCCCAACTGCTGGCATGGAACCGCCTTTATTTTATCACCGCTACATTTAGCAATACAAGAGCAAGCTACTTTGCAAGCAATCTCTTTTCATTGAAAGAAAAACTTGAACTAGGAGATCTTACTGGACACCTCAATATTTTAAACAGGGTTCAACATGCAGTATGCATGACCCAGGCGAATGGCCACACTGAACCGGTACTCAGTTTTATTAACCCTAGAACACACACCCGGGTACAAATGTATCCACTTCAACTTTAAAGTGTTGTAACTTTTGAACCGCTATACCTCTATACCGCTTACTTCGGATCTAGGAAGATTATTTAGTGTTGAGTTCAAATTCAAAATTTGAACTAGATCGGACCATTGGTTCAGGAGCTACAGCCTTCCAAACACATTATATACGTAAACACACACCCGGGATACGTTTGTACCCCAATAGTAATATAAAAATCCTCAAATTATATTAATAAAAAAAAAAACATTTTTTATATAATTTTTTTTATTTGAAAAATTAAAAATATTCATTTCACACATTATATTATTGACTTTTATTATAAAAATTATAAAAATGCATCTTATATCTAAGGAAAATCATGGCAAATAGAGCAATTTGTTGATGTGACCGAATGTTCAAGACACATTGGCTTCTTACATTTGGCGCACAGCTTTCTGGTTTTTCTACGGCGTTTTTCCTCTTGTGCGTAACATAAATAGCAAGATCCGGACACAGGTTTCGGCGTGTTCAAATTTTGAATTTGAACTCAACACTAAATAATCTTCCTAGATCCGAAGTAAGCGGTATAGAGGTATAGCGGTTCAAAAGTTACAACACTTTAAAGTTGAAGTGGATACATTTGTACCCGGGTGTGTGTTCTAGGGTTAATAAAATTGCTTCAATAGCAATTTTAGTCGGAAAATTTTGCGTCACTTGACGATTTACGGCTCTGGCTTCAATAATGGGCATACACAATGCTTCAGCCAAGCTGCGAAGGATCTGCTTACGCTTGTTGTTTGTTCTCCAAGGCAACATAGGGTTATTGAAATCGTAGACAATGTAGGCTGCAAGAGCTGCAATGTCCAACATGTTGAACAACATCGTTTTGTTTGTCTTTGTGTTGGATATTCCGCAAACATTTGGTCCATTCGATCAACACCACCTTTGGTACGATTATAATATTCAATTATTTCAGGTTTCCCACTGTCAGCTATTTCAGCATCATTATGCATGGTCGAAAGCAAAATTACTGCTTTATTTTTTTTGGGAACATAAGAGCACATTGTCACATTATTTTTGAAGCCAAATGTCGTTGAACCAATTGCCCTGTTTTTGTTCTGCTTCATTTTTTGAGGAATATAGATTTTTTTTTCCGCAAAGTTCCAACGATCGTGAGTTTCCAGGTGAGAAGCAGTTCTGCAACTGGCAAGGTTGTAAAAAAATTGTCCATTGTAATGTTTCGGCCACTTCCTTGGTATTTGGCAGACAAATCGTTCACCACTCGTTCGCCTTGGTTCGTTTCCCTACCAGTTTCTGCTTGGGCAGTATATATTTGTCCATGCAGTGGATATGCATTTGTGGCATGGCAAATCCATCAAACCTTGACACCATATTTAGCAGGTTTTGACGGTATGTACTGCGTAAACCGTGTGCGTCCACGGTAAGGAAATAATTGCTCATCAATCGTCAAGCATGAGCTGGGCTTGTAATGTGCAGCAAGATTATTGTTCATCATTGTCCACAACTCACTGATCGGTGCTGCTTTATCAGTTAGTAAGCGTGTTGCACGAGTGTTTTTATCGTCAAATCTTAGGAACCGCAATATCAAACAGAAACGGTTGACTCCCATTGTGGCGCGATATAAACGATAGTTTTTGACGCTCCATAAATCTCGAACATGTTCTCCATTGCTATGGTTCACACCAGTCATAATAAGTATGCCAAAAAATGCATACAGCTCTGTTATTGACACAGGCGTCCATGACTTAGGAGTTGTGTTTGGATGCGCATTGTTGTAAGCATTATAAGTTTCTTTTGCTAACTTATTTGTGTGGCGCATAATTATATCAGCCATTTCAACGTTCATGAAACATTTGAATGTTTGCTCTATTGACAACATTACAGTGCATCTAACTGGTCCAGAACGTTCTCTTATAATATTTTGTCTGAGTACCTGACGACTTACATTTGGTTCTTTCATCCACTCAGTACCATCACGTGCAACAAATTTTTCGCCACTAGCAGGTAATTCATTATTTTCTTCTACTTCTTCTTCTTCATCGTCTTCTTCATCATCCTCATAGTCCGCATAATCAAGTAATACTTCTGCGGCACTTTGCGAAACTTCAGCATCGTCATCAGCAATTTCAATGTCATTGAATTGAATTTCTTCTTCATCTTCTGAGTCAAAGTCATAGGGAGCGTCATCGTCACAAATTTCATCAAATAAAGATTGTATATATGATTCTCGCTGTTCCTCAGTTAGCCTGCATAATAAAAAAAATTAGTATATCTTTACATTGTTGCTTATTTTACATTTTTCCTTCTATATGCTGCACTTGATAAATATTCGTTTCTTCTTGAAGTCATTTCGTATCCAGTTATTTATAGTTTCAGTTATATTTATTTTCACTTATATTTTCACTTCTTACACTTTTGAGCACCAAAACAATAATGAAAATATCAACAGGCAGCATTTATAACAACACCTCGTGTGAAAACAACCCTTGCAGCTGCATATAAAATACAAAAACCAGTTATACCAGTGTATTTGCTACCTACGTACCCATACCTTGCGCGACCTTTTTGCACATATCTTTTGAACCAGGTAGAATATTTCAATGAAATAAAAACCAAAATGTGTATTCGTTGTTACTCTACAAGTATATTATTATAAATTATATTATTTTGTTTTGCATTTATCAGGACAACAACAAAAACAAAAATCCACTGTTGCATGTCCTGACTTTATTTGCCCATATCGCTGAAACCAGTACGAATATTCGAATGAAACAAAACACAAAATATTTGCTATAGGTATATTGAAATATACATTTCAAAAAAAAAAAAATCATAGAAATCGGTTGAATAAGCATTAAAAAAACGGCAAAATAAGGTCCCGGGTACAAACGTACCCCGGGTGTGTGTTTACGTGGTATTTTCTGGGTGTGTGCTCTAGGGTTAAGAGATACAAGGTAATCTTTCAGTCTAGGGAAGAGTGGAACACTAACGCAACATGGCTAAATGATGACTCACAAAAATGATACACAGCTTGTTCCAAAACGCTCCAAGGAGTAGGAGTGGGGCCTAGAGCACACAAATCCCTAACACTAAGTAATACGATTTTCCATGTGGAGCTCTTCGCCATAATGGAAACAGTGGAAATCATATGGAAAAGAGGGTTCGAGAGAGTAAAAATTAAAATACTTTCGGACAGCCAGTCGATTCTCAAAGCTTTGAATAGCTTCACATTCAAGTCAAAAGTCTTAATAGAGTGTAACAATGCAGTCAATAAACTGGCTACTCATAATAGGCCTCACTGATTTGGTTATAAAGACTTGAGGGACACGAAAGAAACGAGAAGGAGACTTTTATGTCAAAAAAGGGGCAGATAAGGGGCTATTTATTGGACCAGCCCCATGTTTCGGCTGTAACGAAATAAAAATAAAAAAAAAATCAACAAATGTATCCAAACAAAAATCACGAAACACTGGAACGGTACAAGCGACCTTAATCACTCCAAAAAGTTTCTGAATTTCAATGCCAACAGAGCAAAATCTGCTCTAACCCTTGATAAAAAGGACCTGTAATAAACACTTTAGCACAATAGGGTTATCTAGTACACGATCATGCAGGTTCTGCTGTGATGAAGACCTAAAAGAAGTGTACATACCAATTATATATTTATATTTTTATACGCATTACTTACCGAATGTAAACTAAAATTTTGTGTCTGAAGGAGTCATGTTTGTATGGTATATGGGGATATGAAAAAGGTAGATTTGACCAGTGTATTTCGCACTTAAAATAATGAATGTAGAGTTTGCACTATTGTTCAATAATTTAACCGTTCGTTGTGTGAAAGTTTTATATTCTTTCGTTGTTTAAAATGGCCTGGCCAGGCCACCTATGAGAACACGTGCTTTATTTATAGGCTGGTACGAAAATTATGTCTGTAATCAATTTAAGTGTAATACCGATTAATAAAAAAACAGATTGATTAGTGTTAAAAGAAATTTATTTATCAAGGTTCATCCCTCTTACTTTTTTTTTAAATTATTTGAAAAATTCAATTTATAAATAAATAAATAAAAATATAAAATTTTAAAAGTTGCTTATGAAGTTGACGTAGTTACTGCAGCTAGACATATGCTGCAAGTGTAGGTTTTGGTTTCTAAACCGTGAGTTAAGCACATTGCATCTTTGCAAATGTGGCAAGTAAATCGGGTTTTTCTTTTAAACTTATCCAGTTTGGTACATAGCTTGCACAATGGCCGGTACTGTGAGCTTAAGGGCTTTGATGCAGGTTTTTGTGCAGGGGCCGTCGAAGTTGATGGTGGATCCTGTGAGAGATACATTATTTAAATTAATTATATATTTCAGTACGAATTCGGATGTTTGTATAAATACTTACATTGTTGCGTTATAAATATCAAAATGCCGAGAATGCCATAGATCCTTTGCTTGCATATTATTACAGTGGAACACACCGGGAAATAACAGCAATCCAAACCAAGCATACATTTCCATTTCGTCTGTGGGCTTCCACTCTTTTGGTTTACATGTTGGACTAGGCTCGTTCCAGGCCTTGATCATTTGTCCTGCTTTCCGATTCGTCTGACGAACAATTATATCGACTATTTCAGGTGACATTATGTCACGAAAAATAGACACTGGATTCGGCAGAAATCTATGAGCAGGTCCCACTGGTCTGGTGCTGGTACTGGTAAATCGGTTCCAATGGCGTGCTCTAGGTGCTGGTGGTTCCTTTTTCTAAAGCACATTGTCAATCTTGCACTCGTAATATTGCTCTTTTTCACCTAGTAATCGATTCACTCCACTGGCAAGATTTGAGACACTAGGCTCTGGTTCGATTACTTCATCCCATTCAACTTCATAAATTTCTTCGTTTTCAGGCAATTCTTCTTCAACCTCAAGCTCGTTCTCAATATCATTATCGTCGTCGGTTACAAACGGATCATCTTCCTCATCCTCCGCTGCAAAAAATTTGCTCAACGCTTCCTCGTGATGGCGCATTTGCTCACTTGATAGACGACTACTTCTTCTACCGATAGCTAATTGAGCCCTATCTACTTCGTTTGAAAGTGACATTTCTGTTCCGGCACAAAACACATTATGAATAATACAGATCACTATTTCAATTGTTAATAAATACTTACTTTTCTCCACTCAAACAAAAGTGATTGCAAAAAGCAAAATCAATCATACACAATAAAATGTGCACCTGTAATAAATGGAACCAAATTCAATTCTAACGGCATATATCTGGCGCCTGTTCTCGTGTTTTTTTTTTACTAAAACTAGTAAAACTGTCGAAAATGCGATGAGAGCGACTAAAGTTTCAACTTCTGAGTGAGAGAGAACCGTATTCACTCTTTCTTTTACTCTAATTAGACCAAGTACGGTGCATGACTATACTAAAATTGCAGTGGTGGCCTGTGCAGGCCATTTACCCTAACATATGAAGTTTTTGTGTAAAATGTATTTTTTTTCATAATCACTTCGCTGGAAATGGTTATAAAATTTTCATAAGATTCATCTAACAGACCTGTATGGTATATTTTCGCCGTTTTTTTGAAAACTTAACGAAACAAAAAGATATACCCCTCTAAAATTCGGAATGGCCTGCGTAGCCCACATCACACAACGGACGGTTAAGTGTGTTAATTAACGAAAGGATAATTTTTATTGAAATAGCACTATTGTGCATTAGTTTGGAAGTGCATTGTTTAGTAGTTTTGCTGGCGATTATTTTGAAGGTTTTATTGAGGCAGTGATAAGCGAGTTCGATATGTGCAAACAATCGAGAGAATCGACTTAGTTGAAAATATCGCTTTTGTTTTTAATTATTATTCGCATCGTTTTCTGTAATTTTTAAAAAAAGGAAAATTAAACAAAAAATCCGTAGAAGTTCAAATATATAATAGTTAAAAATTTGATCTCATTAACGTCTGTTGTTATATAATAACAATCTGGCAACATTATCTTCATTCCTTTTCTATATACACTGAACAAAGTTAGTTGCTAGTTTCTTGCTACACTACGCGTATTATTCTCTACTCATAAGATTATGGGATTTTATATTTTTTTGAAAGTGGCAATAATTTTTCCATTTGAGCGGCTATGTGTCAGAAACTATTTCGACGTGTAGAACGGGCACGCGAAATCTTACCTGGTGCTCAAAAACTGTTGGAAGGCGACAAAAGCTGGCGTACAACACGTTAGGCAAAAAGATACCGATGTAGGGATGCTACCGCAGATTACGCTAATGGTCGTACTAAGCAATTTCCCGCACACAACAAATGCTACCGCGCAAAAGAGGCTTGGAATTCACTGATGTCGGCGTATGAGGATAGCGGCTTTGCCGGTAAAGTTGAGCTGCTGAGCAAACTAGTTCAGACTAAATTGAATCAATTTGCTTCTATAGACGATAACGTTAATGAATTGGTAATGGCATCTATTAAAGTGGTTAATGTAAGTAAATTCAAAAGCAAAGCATTACAATAAAAAGCGATTTCATTGTTACTGCTGCAATCAAAAAGGGAAAATGCAAAAAGAATACATAAGGAAAGAACAATGACCAATTAAGACGTTGGCGTTGTCAAATACGCTGCTAGCAAGCGCTTGTATTTTTTTTTCGGGATGACGCCTGTGAATAGGAAATTCTCACGAGTACTGCTATACCGGCATAGCATTATGCACGGCTTGTAGCCTCACACCTACACCTTCGTACTAAACACCTCTCCACAATCTACCACTCCCTCCACGGAGCAGCCAAAAAGGTACGAGTATTACCTCACGGGGTTGGTTAGCTCGTAGGCTGCAAGTTATTACGTCTACAAAGTTCCGAGCGCCTTAAATCATTGTGAATATGTTTTGCATGAACGCAGATTCGCTTCGAGTTATCACCCTTTCAACATAAAATCTATAATATTTCTCCATTTAATATGCCACAGATTTGGAAAGCATAGCGTCGGCATTGAAACAAGATGTGATCAATATCCTTTTTCCCTTTTCATGCAGATTGGGCAGTTTGAGGAACTGTCATGGCCGAATCTATTGAGGTATTTTCCAAATACCCGTACCCTGAAAGGAATAGGGTTAGTAGAAGTTTGTTTTCCATGGTTCCTTTCTAACCACGCCGCAAGAATGGGTATTAGCCCATTCGTCCATGTACCATTCGGTGATCTGTTCCACCGGAATTGCCAATGGGCGATTGAACGACGCCTTTCTAATACTGCAATATCTCTGCATTTTTTTCGCCAAAATGTCTACGGAAATTAGACGTGCAATAACGAATGAAGCGTCATACGAAATTGTACGGAAGCCACAGATAAGTTCAATGGCTTCTTGGGTCAAGAGACCAGATGGCACTTGGACTTCTACGGCAGAAGAGTCTGTAGAACCTCTCTTAAATACTCATTTTCCGGGATGTAGCGCTCACGATAGCGATGTTGGGACAATTCGTCATAAAAGAGAACATTACACGGGCCATCAAATCATTTTCACCTTTCAAATCTCCAGGCCCTGACTGGATTTTTCCCAAGATGTTAAAGGAAACTCTTGATAATATCCTACCATGGCTAATGGAAATTTTCAAAGCGTGTCTAAACCTAGGTTATATTCCAAATAGCTGGAAACCTGTTAGAGTCGTCTTCATACCAAAGGTAGGCAGAAGGGGAGATGAATCAGCCAAGGACTTAAGGCCAATTAGTCTGTCGTCCTTCCTTTTAAAAACATTTGAACGGCTTTTAGACATACACATTAGAAACTCGCTGGAGAGCTCTAGTATATCAGTTGTACAACATACTTACCTCAAAGGCAAATCGACGGAGACAGCGCTTCACGAGGTAATCCGAACAATAGAGGGGTAGCAAGCAAACAGTACAAAAAAACAGCTTTTCTTGACATAGAAGGCGCATTTAACAACGTTAGCACTGATGCTATCCAACGGGCGTTAACCTTGAACTGATGAGGTGAAATTTTTCAACGTATATGTAGAGGTGGTAGCAAATTTTACACCATTTTATTTATTTGAATAAAATATAAATTTTTATATTAAAATCGCTAAATAACTATTTATATAGTTAATACACAAGCGTTTGCTACAACCCATACACATTGGTTCTTACATTCTAGGCACGTGTGTGTTGTTTTTCTTTTTAATTTATTAGGACAAATGTAACATAGTTTGCTCGACTTAGGTTTTTCCTTTAATGTAATTACAGACTCTGGAAGAGAATCAGAACCCAATATCGTATGAATAATATCCCGTAAAGAGCGAGTTATCCTTTTGTTGTGTTCTCGTCTTTGTAAATGTGGAACAATCAAGTTTCTAGCAAGATCTTTTAAAAAATTGTCTCTAGAAATTTCACGGAAATTACGAGAAGATTGATTCAAAATATATGCATTAACGGCACTTATATAATATCTACCAGCCTGTAAAATACAGCTAAAGGCCAACGTCGTGTACGACGACTACTCGAGTAAATAGAACACTTCTTATCGAGCTCATCGACTCCACCTTTCGTGTTGTTGCAATCGGCAATCATTTCTGGCTTATTTGTTATTGGATCAATTGCTTTGTGATGATGCATCGAAGAAACTAAAATCACTGAACGATTTTTTCTTGGAACATAAGATAAAAGTGTAATATCTTTTGTAAATAGAAGATTCACTGGTCTGGAACTTTCGACTGGTCTACTTTTGTTTGGGAAAAATTCTGCAGGAATTTCTTTTTTATTTTTTCTTAGAGTACCCAAATAAGTAAATTTTCGTTCTTTTAATAAGTTTACTAATTGAATTGATGAGAACCAATTGTCTGCAGTTATATTTCTGTTACTTCCTTCAATAGAATTGCATAATCTTAATACCGATTGGGTAGGCAATGCAAGTTTTTTTTTCGGAATTTGTAAGGTTTATACCATCTGAGTTTTTTCCATAATAAATGGAGGCATTTGAAAGATAGTGTGTGCGAGCATCTGCTAAAGCCATTATTTTTATATCATATTTTGCGGGTTTCTGTGGTATAAACTTTAAACTTACATCTGCCTCGAAATGGCACTAACATTTCGTCGATACAAGCGTGAGTGCCAATGGAGTAATTCTTTTTACAATTCTCAATAAATTTATTGAAAAGTTCTGAAATTGCTGCTAGTCGTGTGACAGCCTTTCTTTTCGATTAGAAGAATTATCAAAGCGTAAGCACGAAAGTATGGTGAGAAATCGAAGCCTAGACATAGAAGCCCTGGATATGTCTCTGCCTGTTCCATCAGTTGCAAAAATAAGTTCTGTGGATTCTCTATTAGATTTAAAAACAGCAGAATAAAGTAATATACCTAAATATGCCCTCAATTCAATTTTATCCAAAGGTTTCGCTTCAATTGCATTCGTAGACTCAAATTTTGCTGCTAATTTACGGTTGGTGTGTTCAATGATTATATTCTCGATATCTTCATCAAAAATCCGAGACCAATATTGGAAAACAATTTCGGGCTCATCTTGGCTATGTGAAGCACCCACTGAAGTTGGTAATCTTATGATATTATGCAAGGGAGTCCTACTAAAACGCTGGGGTTCTTGTGCCGACCATTTAAAACGATTTTTTCCGTAAAAAGCACCTTCAGATCCCAAATTGTCGACTTCTTCTGTAAAAGATGTTCCCATTTCTTCATCGTTATACGATCAGTGGGATCATTCAAAGGGCGCTAGGCGAGCTTAACTCTTGGGCTACTGGCTGTGGCCTTAATTTAAATGCGCGTAAAACAGAACTCAGGCTATTTACGACCAGATATAAGGTACCAATTTTCACCGTACCAAATATTAACGGGCAAACCCTCTTATTTTCAGCTGAATATTAAACATTGAAGAACGGGTAAAGAAAGCAGAAATCGCTTTATATGCCTGTAAACGTATGCTAGGAAGAAGATGGGTTCTTGAACCCAAATATACATTATGGTTGTATAAGGCGGTTATACGACCAATTTTGTCGTATGGCTCGGTAGTTTGGTGGAAGGCTCTAGAGAGGGAATACAACATAAATATACTTAGCAGAATACAAAGATCAGCCTGTGCAATAACAGTCGGTGCACTCAGACCATGTCTTAGGGAGGCCCTGAACGCTCTGACACACGTTATTCCGGTAGATCTATATATCAAGAAGATGGCAACAATGAATGCATTTAGGACAAACGAAGCGGGTAGCTGGAAGGAAAAAGCTCATGGCTATGCCAGTCTATTACTGCGACAAACCCTGTATACCTCGAATAGGGCTGACTACATCGTCCCGACGGTAACATTCAGTATAAAATTTGTCACTCTCTTTCCATCGCAGAAAGAATAGAATAAGGGATTCTCACTAAACAAATTTGACACTACAGTCTATTCAGATGACAGTAAAATGTATTGTGGTGTTGGAGCTGGTAAATATTCTCATAGACTTAAATTTGAAAGATCTGTGTATCTTCCAGTCTAGGGAAGAGTGGAACACTAACGCAACATGGCTAAATGATGACTCACAAAAATGATACACAGCTTGTTCCAAAACACGCTAAAGGCCTAGAGCGCACAAATCCCTAACACTAAGTAATACGATTTTCCATGTGGAGCTCTTCGCCATAATGGAAACAGTGGAAATCATATGGAAAAGAGGGTTCGAGAGAGTAAAAATTAAAATACTTTCGGACAGCCAGTCGATTCTCAAAGCTTTGAATAGCTTCACATTCAAGTCAAAAGTCTTAATAGAGTGTAACAATGCAGTCAACAAACTGGCTACTCATAATAGGCCTCACTGATTTGGGTACCAAGACTTGAGGGACACGAAAGAAACGAGAAGGAGACTTTTATGTCAAAAAAGGGGCAGATAAGGGGCTATTTATTGGACCAGCCCCATGTTTCGGCTTTAACAAAAATAATAATATATAAACAGGAAATCAACAAATGTATCCAAACAAAAATCACGAAACACTGGAACGGTACAAGCGACCTTAATCACTCCAAAAAGTTTTTGAATTTCAATGCCAACAGACCAAATCTGCTCTAACCCTAGATAAAAAGGACCTGTAATAAACACTTTAGCACAATAGGGTTATCTAGTACACGATCATGCAGGTTCTGCTGTGATGAAGATGACTCTATGGAACACTTAAACACCAACTTTGTTCAGTTTTAGTTAAAACTACCGTCTCAAGGTATTCTGATGCAAACACACGTAGTCTTTAACGCGTTTTCAGTTATTTGAGCCTAAAATGCTATGGAGTGCCTCAAGCCTGACTGATGGATTCATTACAGTTCCCTCGGAACTTCTTTTCTTCTTTCATACCAATTTCCTTCAATACCAATGCTGGCCGTTACTTAGAAAATCCAAACTGGATTGGTAATGCAAGGTGTACCAAGCTTTGTAAGGCACTCCATTATCAGTTTTTATCTCTATTTATGGCATTAGCTTCGTTTTCTCTGTGGCTGTGAGTCAAAGTGAATCTAGCCACGTTTGTGTCCGTATCATAACTTGGCTAAGTTTTCTACGAGCTTCTTCAAAGTTTCGTGCTGGGATGACTGCTGCGATATCGTCTGCGTCCCCCATTAGAAAGATACTATCGAACATTCCTATATTGAATATCTCATCATAACTAATGTTCCACAAGTCGAAGCCGAGAATTGAATCTTGTGTGTCTATACAACGCGAACCCTCTTTGGCTGGATAGACGAGTTTGCGGTCTCGCAAGTAATTCCTCATTATGCGTTGAACGTATGCCGGAATTTTGAACTTTAGCTCTAAGGCGGCTAATATATCCTCTCATCTTACGGTATTGAAAGCGTTCCTTACATCTATGGTGGCAAGAAGTACTATACTTCTGGACTGTATACTGCCCTCTCTCTCTTAGACAGGCGTTGTATTGTCCAAGTCTAGTAAGACTCGATCCCCTTAAGGACTTCTGCGGATACTACATCCGGTCCTGGTGCCTTGTTGTTTTTGAATTTACTTGCAGCTATCTGGAGTTCCTCACTGGTGAATAGTGGAAGCTCCTGTGTCACGTTTATTTGGCATTTTGATTTCGTGACGAGTAAAGAGTTGAGAAAAGAACGCGTCTGCGATTTTGCATGTTTACTTGTAGTATTTTCATTTCAAGTTTGACTTTTATATACCGCGCATCTTCTCGATTCCAGTATATGATTAGACGAGCTGAGACTCGCTTCAAAACGCAAACAGCATTTTCGGGTTTTGATGCATTATGTGAGCTTATGGCTCGGTTCGCCGCATCTAATGCAGAGACCATGGCCCCTTTTGTCTGGCCCTTTACAACTCCATGTTAGATGCCCTGGGCCGAAGCACTTGAAGCAACGCTTGATATTATACTTAACTGGGGTCGCATTCTGCAGTTCACCCAGCCAATTTTATGGCGTAACTTATTGAGCAAACGTCCTGGGTTAAAGTTACGAAAGCGCAAACCTATTCTCTGCTCTTTGGTGCTGACATGCTTACGCCTATCTCTTCCATGGTTATAGTGAGGGCCGTCTTTAGAGCCTCTACAACTTTCTCCTTTGTAGTAAGAGAATCTAAGTCTCGTACTCTACCGTAGTTTTCGGCTTAAGGTCTGTAATAACAGCCGATCCCTGTAGAGTGGTTTTAGGGCCTCGCAAAAGATGGGGTTGATCTGCCCACCTTTATTTAGCTCAACCAGTATTGCTCCCGCTTTTGTTTTATGAGCGGCTTTTATTTTGGTTTCAGCGTCGCCAGGCTTTATTTTGCTGCGGAGGTTTCTTGGGTCCTTCTGCGGGACTGATTAGAAGTGTTTTCGATTGAATCGTGCTTTTAACGGTTTTTTCGCCTTTTCGCATTTGCTGCTTCAGTAGCACTTCTAATTCGCCTTCTTTTTTCGCCAACAATTTGCCATTGGCCTTCTTCGCCATTCATGTTTGTGCGTGGTGTGCTGGGAGCTGGAGGACTTGTTTCTCTTCGTTTCGCCTGGTATGTGCTAGATGTGGTCACAATAGTAACTCGTATAGCTTCGGTTGCACGTTTTGCGGGACTATTTTTTGTTTATTTTTTTTTTTAGTAGCGTAAGCTTCATTTTATTTATTACCCTTTTGCATTTCGCAAGGGTTTCTTCTTCGACGGCTCTAATTTTTTGTATGAACTCCTGTTTTCGAGAACATGGGGTTATGATTAATGTTTTAACATTTAAATAAAAAGCTATAAATATTATTAAATAAAGTGCAACTCTACTATACAACTTTGCTGAATTGAGTTATTCTTCACACGTTTTGTTCGTCTAAGCCTCAAATTATCAAACTTATTTAATTCTAATTTTTTTATTGGTGGCGACACAATAATGATACAATAGAAAATGATGTCCTGAGGCTTGATCTGGCGTCAGAAACAAAATAGTATAATATGAAACGAAGTAATATAGAAGAAGTGTCAAATGACAAATCATACATGCCCGAGTGATACAAATATTTATTAGAATTAAAACATTTTTATTAGAATTAAAACAAAAGTAAAATTAAAATATACAATTTGAATTTGACTTTGGGTTTTGAATTAAATAAAAATTGGCTGTTATTTATGTAAATATTAAGCTTGAAATTATATTGAAATATTAGTTTTTAAGGTATTTTTATTTATATAAAACCAAATTATGGAAATGAAATGTATTGATTTCCTTAATACTGCTTTTTTATTATTCCACACTCCTTTAGGAGCCTGAAGATTCAACAAAAGTTTCCAAACATTTCTATTGGTCGTCATGCGTCTCAGTTCATTGAACAATTTTCCAGTCTTATTGCGCATAGTCAAGACATCAGTGGTCAGCCTCCTCCAAGTCAAGGCGGCATGCGGTATTTCATCGTAAGGCTTTCGCAGAGTATGCCCCATCCTTCCATATTTTCTCTTCTTTATTTCGTTGTTGATGCTTTTATGGCCAGTAATTCTCTAGAGCTCCTAGGGTGATCAATTTGGAGGCATCAGACTTTAAATTGAAATAAAACGACGAAAATTCAAATTCTTTTTGTGTAGAGCCATTAACGATATTTATTTTTTTAAGATAATCCCTTTCAAATATTGCGCCGTAATTTAGCCATCCGTAAACACCAATTTTAAATGACTCGGTGGAAGACTTCTGGGTATCTCGTGAATAACTTTAGCGATGTTGGCTTCCAATTCCTCAATCAAAGCTGGTTTATCCGCAAAACATTTAAGTGTTATGTAAACCCCACAAATAAAAGTGGCCAATCCACTGGTCTGAGACGAGAGATACATTGCTAACCGAAACAACGGTGCAGCAAATCCATTGCTTCACGGACAACTGTTGTGGAGATCACAGGCTTCAAAGTCCGGCATCAAAAAGTCGTTTATCATGGCGAGATAGCGTTCGCCATTCACTATATATGATTCTCCAGCCCATAGGCCGCACCAAACAGTTGTTTTCTATGGATGTTCTTGAATAGCTTCGGGTTGCTCTTTAGCCCGAATATGGCAATTTCGCTTACTGACGTAGCCATTCAGCCAAAATTGGGCCTCATCGCTGCACACCATAAGTCGGCCTGTGCGCGCGCTGAACACTTTTCACAGAGCGTCGATTTTCGTAATACAATTGTGCGCTTTGTAAACGTTGTTGAGGCATAAGTCTTTTCATCATGAAGTTTAAATGAATGCTGAAAAAAAGTGTATTTAGCTTGACAGTAGTCACGCGTGATCTGTCAAAAAAATCCTATTGGAAAAAATAATCCAATCTGATCACGCAGGCACCTGTTTATAAACGCTTGCAGCTTTGTAGCAGCTTCATTTGAATTATTTTCCTATAATCTAATCTAATCTAATAATTACAACTCTTAAAATCACAATATTCACCAAACCATTCATTCAATATTCAAACCCAAGTAACTTGTAAACAAAGGTTTGTTTATTAGCTGTACGTAATCAGATGTCAAAATCGAAAAAATAAGGTAATGATTTTCGGAAGGCGTCACCTTTTGTATTCAGCACATCATGAATTACTTGTAATAATTTCAAAAACTAAATAATTTAACTCAAAAGATTCAAATTAGGTGCCCTTCAAGAGAAAAGTCCAGGGATTCAGTATAACTAATAGCATTAAATCCACAAATAGTTCGAGCAATAGGAGCATTAGATGAATAATTAGTTCTCACGAAGTAAGTAAGTTACAACAAGGGCGTTAGCGAACATTACATCTTATTCGTTCGAATACATATGGACAGTAAATTGTATTAATTAAACGAAAGGTTTAGGATACGATTCTCATGAGACAGGAAAGATATGTGAGCACGAGCTCAACAAAATTTAAAGATCGAAGATAAGAAACATTTTTTGGACACGAATGGTTCATAACATTCAAATGGATTTTTATTACTGAAAATAAGAGAAGATGCGGTAGCCGAATGATTTGGTGCGTGACTATCATTCGGGAGTGCGTAGGTTCGAATCTCAGTACATGAAACAGCAACAGTTTTTTCTGATAGCGGGGCGACCCCTCAGCAGGCAATGACAAATCTGCGAGTGTATTTCTGCCATGAAAAAGCTCCTCATAAAAACCATTTGCCGTTCGGAGTCGGCTTAAAACTGTAGGTCCCTCCATTTGTGCCATAACATCAATACGCTCGCCACAAATAGGAGGAGGAGCTCGGTCAAAAACCTAAGAGAAGTGTACATACCAATTATATATTTATATTTTTATACGCATTACTTACCGAATGTAAACTAAAATTTTGTGTCTGAAGGAGTCATGTTTGTATGGTATATGGGGATATGAAAAAGGTAGATTTGACCAGTGTATTTCGCACTTAAAATAATGAATGTAGAGTTTGCACTATTGTTCAATAATTTAACCGTTCGTTGTGTGAAAGTTTTATATTCTTTCGTTGTGTAAAATGGCCTGGCCAGGCCACCTATGAGAACACGTGCTTTATTTATAGGCTGGTACGAAAATTATGTCTGTAATCAATTTAAGTGTAATACCGATTAATAAAAAAACAGATTGATTAGTGTTAAAAGAAATTTATTTATCAAGGTTCATCCCTCTTACTTTTTTTTAAATTATTTGAAAAATTCAATTTATAAATAAATAAATAAAAATATAAAATTTTAAAAGTTGCTTATAAAGTTGACGTAGTTACTGCAGCTAGACATATGCTGCAAGTGTAGGTTTTGGTTTCTAAACCGTGAGTTAAGCACATTGCATCTTTGCAAATGTGGCAAGTAAATCGGGTTTTTCTTTTAAACTTATCCAGTTTGGTACATAGCTTGCACAATGGCCGGTACTGTGAGCTTAAGGGCTTTGATGCAGGTTTTTGTGCTGGGGCCGTCGAAGTTGATGGTGGATCCTGTGAGAGATACATTATTTAAATTAATTATATATTTCAGAATGCCATAGATCCTTTGCTTGCATATTATAACAGCAATCCAAACCAAGCATACATTTCCATTTCGTCTGTGGGCTTCCACTCTTTTGGTTTACATGTTGGACTAGGCTCGTTCCAGGCCTTGATCATTTGTCCTGCTTTCCGATTCGTCTGACGAACAATTATATCGACTATTTCAGGTGACATTATGTCACGAAAAATAGACACTGGATTCGGCAGAAATCTATGAGCAGGTCCCACTGGTCTGGTGCTGGTACTGGTAAATCGGTTCCAATGGCGTGCTCTAGGTGCTGGTGGTTCCTTTTTCTAAAGCACATTGTCAATCTTGCACTCGTAATATTGCTCTTTTTCACCTAGTAATCGATTCACTCCACTGGCAAGATTTGAGACACTAGGCTCTGGTTCGATTACTTCATCCCATTCAACTTCATAAATTTCTTCGTTTTCAGGCAATTCTTCTTCAACCTCAAGCTCGTTCTCAATATCATTATCGTCGTCGGTTACAAACGGATCATCTTCCTCATCCTCCGCTGCAATAAATTTGCTCAACGCTTCCTCGTGATGGCGCATTTGCTCACTTGATAGACGACTACTTCTTCTACCGATAGCTAATTGAGCCCTATCTACTTCGTTTGAAAGTGACATTTCTGTTCCGGCACAAAACACATTATGAATAATACAGATCACTATTTCAATTGTTAATAAATACTTACTTTTCTCCACTCAATCAAAAATGATTGCAAAAAGCAAAATCAATCATACACAACAAAATGTGCACCTGTAATAAATGGAACCAAATTCAATTCTAACGGCATATATCTGGCGCCTGTTCTCGTGTTTTTTTTTTACTAAAACTAGTAAAACTGTCGAAAATGCGATGAGAGCGACTAAAGTTTCAACTTCTGAGTGAGAGAGAACCGTATTCACTCTTTCTTTTACTCTAATTAGACCAAGTACGGTGGATGACTATACTAAAATTGCAGTGGTGGCCTGTGCAGGCCATTTACCCTAACATATGAAGTTTTTGTGTAAAATGTATTTTTTTTCATAATCACTTCGCTGGAAATGGTTATAAAATTTTCAGAAGATTCATCTAACAGACCTGTATGGTATATTTTCGCCGTTTTTTGAAAACTTAACGAAACAAAAAGATATACCCCTCTAAAATTCGGAATGGCCTGCGTAGGCCACATCACACAACGGACGGTTAAGTGTGTTAATTAACGAAAGGATAATTTTTATTGAAATAGCACCATTGTGCATTAGTTTGGAAGTGCATTGTTTAGTAGTTTTGCTGGCGATTATTTTGAAGGTTTTATTGAGGCAGTGATAAGCGAGTTCGATATGTGCAAACAATCGAGAGAATCGACTTAGTTGAAAATATCGCTTTTGTTTTTAATTATTATTCGCATCGTTTTCTGTAATTTTTAAAAAAAAGGAAAATTAAACAAAAAATCCGTAGAAGTTCAAATATATAATAGTTAAAAATTTGATCTCATTAACGTCTGTTGTTATATAATAACAATCTGGCAACATTATCTTCATTCCTTTTCTATATACACTGAACAAAGTTAGTTGCTAGTTTCTTGCTACACTACGCGTATTATTCTCTACTCATAAGATTATGGGATTTTATATTTTTTTGAAAGTGGCAATAATTTTTCCATTTGAGCGGCTATGTGTCAGAAACTATTTCGACGTGTAGAACGGGCACGCGAAATCTTACCTGGTGCTCAAAAACTGTTGGAAGGCGACAAAAGCTGGCGTACAACACGTTAGGCAAAAAGATACCGATGTAGGGATGCTACCGCAGATTACGCTAATGGTCGTACTAAGCAATTTCCCGCACACAACAAATGCTACCGCGCAAAAGAGGCTTGGAATTCACTGATGTCGGCGTATGAGGATAGCGGCTTTGCCGGTAAAGTTGAGCTGCTGAGGAAACTAGTTCAGACTAAATTGAATCAATTTGCTTCTATAGAAGATTACGTTAATGAATTGGTAATGGCATCTATTAAAGTGGTTAATGTAAGTAAATTCAAAAGCAAAGCATTACAATAAAAAGCGATTTCGTTGTTATTGCTGCAATCAAAAAGGGAAAATGCAAAAAGAATACATAAGGAAAGAACAATGACCAATTAAGACGTTGGCGTTGTCAAATACGCTGCTAGCAAGCGCTTGTATTTTTTTTTCGGGATGACGCCTGTGAATAGGAAATTCTCACGAGTACTGCTATACCGGCATAGCATTATGCACGGCTTGTAGCCTCACACCTACACCTTCGTACTAAACACCTCTCCATAATCTACCACTCCCTCCACGGAGCAGCCAAAAAGGTACGAGTATTACCTCACGGGGTTGGTTAGCTCGTAGGCTGCAAGTTATTACGTCTACAAAGTTCCGAGCGCCTTAAATCATTGTGAATATGTTTTGCATGAACGCAGATTCGCTTCGAGTTATCACCCTTTCAACATAAAATCTATAATATTTCTCCATTTAATATGCCACAGATTTGGAAAGCATAGCGTCGGCATTGAAACAAGATGTGATCAATATCCTTTTTCCCTTTTCATGCAAATTGGGCAGTTTGAGGAACTGTCATGACCGAATCTATTGAGGTATTTTCCAAATACCCGTACCCTGAAAGGAATAGGATTAGTAGAAGTTTGTTTTCCATAGTTCCTTTCTAACCACGCCGCAAGAATGGGTATTAGCCCATTCGTCCATGTACCATTCGGTGATCTGTTCCACCGGAATTGCCAATGGGCGATTGAACGACGCCTTTCTAATACTGCAATATCTCTGCATTTTTTTCGTCAAAATGTCTACGGGAATTAGACGTGCAATAACGAATGAAGCGTCATACGAAATTGTACGGAAGCCACAGATAAGTTCAATGGCTTCTTGGGTCAAGAGACCAGATGGCACTTGGACTTCTACGGCAGAAGAGTCTGTAGAACCTCTCTTAAATACTCATTTTCCGGGATGTAGCGCTCACGATAGCGATGTTGGGACAATTCGTCATAAAAGAGAACATTACATGGGCAATCAAATCATTTTCACCTTTCAAATCTCCAGGCCCTGACTGGATTTTTCCCAAGATGTTAAAGGAAACTCTTGATAATATCCTACCATGGCTAATGGAAATTTTCAAAGCGTGTCTAAACCTAGGTTATATTCCAAATAGCTGGAAACCTGTTAGAGTCGTCTTCATACCAAAGGTAGGCAGAAGGGGACATGAATCAGCCAAGGACTTAAGGCCAATTAGTCTGTCGTCCTTCCTTTTAAAAACATTTGAACAGCTTTTAGACATACACATTAGAAACTCGCTGGAGAGCTCTAGTATATCAGTTGTACAACATACTTACCTCAAAGGCAAATCGACGGAGACAGCGCTTCACGAGGTAATCCGAACAATAGAGGGGTAGCAAGCAAACAGTACAAAAAAACAGCTTTTCTTGACATAGAAGGCGCATTTAACAACGTTAGCACTGATGCTATCCAACGGGCGTTAACCTTGAACTGATGAGGTGAAATTTTTCAACGTATATGTAGAGGTGGTAGTAAATTTTACACCATTTTATTTATTTGAATAAAATATAAATTTTTATATTAAAATCGCTAAATAACTATTTATATAGGCCGGTCTAAATTAATTTCAGCTACTGTAATTTAAAAGAAAAATACAAAAGTTTTTGTTGTTCAGTATGTTATGTCACTCGTCATATTCAGTATTAGTACAGTTAATACACAAGCGTTTGCTACAACCCATACGCATTGGTTCTTACATTCTAGGCACGTGTGTGTTGTTTTTCTTTTTAATTTATTAGGACAAATGTAACATAGTTTGCTCGACTTAGGTTTTTCCTTTAATGTAATTACAGACTCTGGAAGAGAATCAGAACCCAATATCATATGAATAATATCCCGTAAAGAGCGAGTTATCCTTTTGTTGTGTTTTCGTCTTTGTAAATGTGGAACAATCAAGTTTCTAGCAAGATCTTTTAAAAAATTGTCTCTAGAAATTTCACGGAAATTACGAGAAGATTGATTCAAAATGTATGCATTAACGGCACTTATATAATATCTACCAGCCTGTAAAATACAGCTAAAGGCCAACGTCGTGTACGACGACTACTCGAGTAAATAGAACACTTCTTATCGAGCTCATCGACTCCACCTTTCGTGTTGTTGCAATCGGCAATCATTTCTGGCTTATTTGTTATTGGATCAATTGCTTTGTGATGATGCATCGAAGAAACTAAAATCACTGAACGATTTTTTCTTGGAACATAAGATAAAAGTGTAATATCTTTTGTAAATAGAAGATTCACTGGTCTGGAACTTTCGACTGGTCTACTTTTGTTTGGGAACAATTCTGCAGGAATTTCTTTTTTATTTTTTCTTAGAGTACCCAAATAAGTAAATTTTCGTTCTTTTAATAAGTTTACTAATTGAATTGATGAGAACCAATTGTCTGCAGTTATATTGCTGCTACTTCCTTCAATAGAATTGCATAATCTTAATACCGATTGGGTAGGCACTGCAAGTTTTTTTTTCGGAATTTGTAAGGTTTATACCATCTGAGTTTTTTCCATAATAAATGTAGGCATTTGAAAGATAGTGTGTGCGAGCATCTGCTAAAGCCATTATTTTTATATCATATTTTGCGGGTTTCTGTGGTATAAACTTTAAACTTACATCTGCCTCGAAATGGCACTAACATTTCGTCGATACAAGCGTGAGTGCCAATGGAGTAATTCTTTTTACAATTCTCAATAAATTTATTGAAAAGGGTCGTTTGACAGCCTTTCTTTTCGATTAGAAGAATTATCAAAGCCTAAGCACGAAAGTATGGTGAGAAATCGAAGCCTAGACATAGAAGCCCTGGATATGTCTCTGCCTGTTCCATCAGTTGCAAAAATAAGTTCTGTGGATTCTCTATTAGATTTAAAAACAGCAGAATAAAGTAATATACCTAAATATGCCCTCAATTCAATTTTATCCAAAGGTTTCGCTTCAATTGCATTCGTAGACTCAAATTTTGCTGCTAATTTACGGTTGGTGTGTTCAATGATTATATTCTCGATATCTTCATCAAAAATCCGAGACCAATATTGGAAAACAATTTCGGGCTCATCTTAGCTATGTGAGGCACCCACTGAAGTTGGTAATCTTATGATATTATGCAAGGGAGTCCTACTAAAACGCTGGGGTTCTTGTGCCGACCATTTAAAACGATTTTTTCCGTAAAAAGCACCTTCAGATCCCAAATTGTCGACTTCTTCTGTAAAAGATGTTCCCATTTCTTCATCGTTATACGATCAGTGGGATCATTCAAAGGGCGCTAGGCGAGCTTAACTCTTGGGCTACTGGTTGTGGCCTTAATTTAAACGCGCGTAAAACAGAACTCAGGCTATTTACGACCAGATATAAGGTACCAATTTTCACCGTACCAAATATTAACGGGCAAACCCTCTTATTTTCAACCAGTGCGAAGTACTTAGGGGTAATTCTGGACTTCAACCTCAGCTGAATATTAAACATTGCAGAACGGGCAAAGAAAGCAGAAATCGCTTTATATGCCTGTAAACGTATGCTAGGAAGAAGATGGGTTCTTGAACCCAAATATACATTATGGTTGTGTAAGGCGGTTATGCGATCAATTTTGTCGTATGGCTCGGTAGTTTGGTGGAAAGCTCTAGAGAGGGAATACAACATAAATATACTTAGCAGAATACAAAGATCAGCCTGTGCAGTAACAGTCGGTGCACTCAGACCATGTCCTAGGGAGGCCCTGAACGCTCTGACACACGTTATTCCGGTAGATCTATATATCAAGAAGATGGCAACAATGAATGCATTTAGGACAAACGAAGCGGGTAGCTGGAAGCGACAAACCCAGTATACCTCGAATAGGGCTGACTACATCGTCCCGACGGTAACATTCAGTATAAAATTTGTCACTCTCTTTCCATCGCAGAAAGAATAGAATAAGGGATTCTCACTAAACAAATTTGACACTACAGTCTATTCAGATGACAGTAAAATGTATTGTGGTGTTGGAGCTGGTAAATATTCTCATAGACTTAAATTTGAAAGATCTGTGTATCTTCCAGTCTAGGGAAGAGTGGAACACTAACGCAACATGGCTAAGTGATGACTCACAAAAATGATACACAGCTTGTTCCAAAACACTTCAAGGCCTAGAGGCACAAATCCCTAACACTAAGTAATACGATTTTCCATGTGGAGCTCTTCGCCATAATGGAAACAGTGGAAATCATATGGAAAAGAGGGTTCGAGAGAGTAAAAATTAAAATACTTTCGGACAGCCAGTCGATTCTCAAAGCTTTGAATAGCTTCATATTCAAGTCAAAAGTCTTAATAGAGTGTAACAATGCAGTCAACAAACTGGCTACTCATAATAGGCCTCACTGATTTGGGTACCAAGACTTGAGGGACACGAAAGAAACGAGAAGGAGACTTTTATGTCAAAAAAGGGGCAGATAAGGGGCTATTTATTGGACCAGCCCCATGTTTCGGCTTTAACAAAAATAATATAAACAGGAAATCAACAAATGTATCCAAACAAAAATCACGAAACACTGGAACAGTACAAGCGACCTTAATCACTCCAAAAAGTTTTTGAATTTCAATGCCAACAGAGCAAAATCTGCTCTAACCCTAGATAAAAAGGACCTGTAATAAACACTTTAGCACAATAGGGTTATCTAGTACACGATCATGCAGGTTCTGCTGTGATGAAGATGACTCTATGGAACACTTAAACACCAACTTTGTTCAGTTTTAGTTAAAACTACCGTCTCAAGGTATTCTGATGCAAACACACGCAGTCTTTAACGCGTTTTCAGTTATTTGAGCCTCTTTCATACCAATTTCCTTCAATACCAATGCTGGCCGTTACTTAGAAAATCCAAACTGGATTGGTAATGCAAGGTGTACCAAGCTTTGTAAGGCACTCCATTATCAGTTTTTATCTCTATTTATGGCATTAGCTTCGTTTTCTCTGTGGCTGTGAGTCAACGTGAATTTAGCCACGTTTGTGTCCGTATCATAACTTGGCTAAGTTTTCTACGAGCTTCTTCAAAGTTTCGTGCTGGGATGACTGCTGCGATATCGTCTGCGTCCCCCATTAGAAAGATACTATCGAACATTCCTATATTGAATATCTCATCATAACTAATGTTCCACAAGTCGAAGCCGAGAATTGAATCTTGTGTGTCTATACAACGCGAACCCTCTTTGGCTGGATAGACGAGTTTGCGGTCTCGCAAGTAATTCCTCATTATGCGTTGAACGTATGCCGGAATTTTGAACATTAGCTCTAAGGCGGCTAATATATCCTCTCATCTTACGGTATTGAAAGCGTTCCTTACATCTATGGTGGCAAGAAGTACTATACTTCTGGACTGTATACTGCCCTCTCTCTCTTAGACAGGCGTTGTATTGTCCAAGTCTAGTAAGACTCGATCCCCTTAAGGACTTCTGCGGATACTACATCCGGTCCTGGTGCCTTGTTGTTTTTGAATTTACTTGCAGCTATCTGGAGTTCCTCACTGGTGAATAGTGGAAGCTCCTGTGTCACGTTTATTTGGCATTTTGATTTCGTGACGAGTAAAGAGTTGAGAAAAGAACGCGTCTGCGATTTTGCATGTTTACTTGTAGTATTTTCATTTCAAGTTTGACTTTTATATACCGCGCATCTTCTCGATTCCAGTATATGATTAGACGAGCTGAGACTCGCTTCAAAACGCAAACAGCATTTTCGCAAACCTATTCTCTGCTCTTTGGTGCTGACATGCTTACGCCTATCTCTTCCATGGTTATAGTGAGGGCCGTCTTTAGAGCCTCTACAACTTTCTCCTTTGTAGTAAGAGAATCTAAGTCTCGTACTCTACCGTAGTTTTCGGCTTAAGGTCTGTAATAACAGCCGATCCCTGTAGAGTGGTTTTAGGGCATCGCAAAAGATGGGGTTGATCTGCCCACCTTTATTTAGCTCAACCAGTATTGCTCCCGCTTTTGTTTTATGAGCGGCTTTTATTTTGGTTTCAGCGTCGCCAGGCTTTATTTTGCTGCGGAGGTTTCTTGGGTCCTTCTGCGGGACTGATTAGAAGTGTTTTCGATTGAATCGTGCTTTTAACGGTTTTTTCGCCTTTTCGCATTTGCTGCTTCAGTAGCACTTCTAATTCGCCTTCTTTTTTCGCCAACAATTTGCCATTGGCCTTCTTCGCCATTCATGTTTGTGCGTGGTGTGCTGGGAGCTGGAGGACTTGTTTCTCTTCGTTTCGCCTGGTATGTGCTAGATGTGGTCACAATAGTAACTCGTATAGCTTCGGTTGCACGTTTTGCGGGACTATTTTTTGTTTATTTTTTTTTTTAGTAGCGTAAGCTTCATTTTATTTATTACCCTTTTGCATTTCGCAAGGGTTTCTTCTTCGACGGCTCTAATTTTTTGTATGAACTCCTGTTTTCGAGAACATGGGGTTATGATTAATGTTTTAACATTTAAATAAAAAGCTATAAATATTATTAAATAAAGTGCAACTCTACTATACAACTTTGCTGAATTGAGTTATTCTTCACACGTTTTGTTCGTCTAAGCCTCAAATTATCAAACTTATTTAATTCTAATTTTTTTATTGGTGGCGACACAATAATGATACAATAGAAAATGATGTCCTGAGGCTTGATCTGGCGTCAGAAACAAAATAGTATAATATGAAACGAAGTAATATAGAAGAAGTGTCAAATGACAAATCATACATGCCCGAGTGATACAAATATTTATTAGAATTAAAACATTTTTATTAGAATTAAAACAAAAGTAAAATTAAAATATACAATTTGAATTTGACTTTGGGTTTTGAATTAAATAAAAATTGGCTGTTATTTATGTAAATATTAAGCTTGAAATTATATTGAAATATTAGTTTTTAAGGTATTTTTATTTATATAAAACCAAATTATGGAAATGAAATGTATTGATTTCCTTAATACTGCTTTTTTATTATTCCTCACTCCTTTAGGAGCCTGAAGATTCAACAAAAGTTTCCAAACATTTCTATTGGTCGTCATGCGTCTCAGTTCATTGAACAATTTTCCAGTCTTATTGCGCATAGTCAAGACATCAGTGGTCAGCCTCCTCCAAGTCAAGGCGGCATGCGGTATTTCATCGTAAGGTTTTCCTAGAGTATGCCCCATCCTTCCATATTTTCTCTTCTGTATTTCGTTGTTGATGCTTTTATTACCAGTAATTCTCTAGAGCTCCTCGTTTGTTATTACTCTTGGCGACCATATCGTAAGTAAAGGGTGATCAATTTGGAGGCATCAGACTTTAAATTGAAATAAAACGACGAAAATTCAAATTCTTTATTATTTTTGTGTAGAGCCATTAACGATATTTATTTTTTTAAGATAATCCCTTTCAAATATTGCGCCGTAATTTAGCCATCCGTAAACACCAATTTTAAATGACTCGGTGGAAGACTTCTGGGTATCTCGTGAATAACTTTAGCGATGTTGGCTTCCAATTCCTCAATCAAAGCTGGTTTATCCGCAAAACATTTAAGTGGTATGTAAACCCCACAAATAAAAGTGGCCAATCCACTGGTCTGAGAAGAGAGATACATTGCTAACCGAAACAACGGTGCAGCAAATCCATTGCTTCACGGACAACTGTTGTGGAGATCACAGGCTTCAAAGTCCGGCATCAAAAAGTCGTTTATCATGGCGAGATAGCGTTCGCCATTCACTATATATGATTCTCCAGCCCATAGGCCGCACCAAACAGTTGTTTTCTATGGATGTTCTTGAATAGCTTCGGGTTGCTCTTTAGCCCGAATATGGGAATTTCGCTTACTGACGTAGCCATTCAGCCAAAATTGGGCCTCATCGCTGTACACCATAAGTTGGCCTGTGCGCGCGCTGAACACTTTTCACAGAGCGTCGATTTTCTTAATACAATTGTGCGCTTTGTAAACGTTGTTGAGGCATAAGTCTTTTCATCATGAAGTTTCAATGAATGCTGAAAAAAAGTGTATTTAGTTTGACAGTAGTCACGCGTGATCTGTCAAAAACATCCTTTTGGAAAAAATAATCCAATCTCATCACGCAGGCACCTGTTTATAAACGCTTGCAGCTTTGTAGCAGCTTCATTTGAATTATTTTCCTATAATCTAATCTAATCTAATAATTACAACTCTTAAAATCACAATATTCACCAAACCATTCATTCAATATTCAAACCCAAGTAACTTGTAAACAAAGGTTTGTTTATTAGCTGTACGTAATCAGATGTCAAAATCGAAAAAATAAGGTAATGATTTTCGGAAGGCGTCACCTTTTGTATTCTGCACATCATGAATTACTTGTAATAATTTCAAAAACTAAATAATTTAACTCAAAAGATTCAAATTAGGTGCCCTTCAAGAGAAAAGTCCAGGGATTCAGTATAACTAATAGCATTAAATCCACAAATAGTTCGAGCAATAGGAGCATTAGATGAATAATTAGTTCTCACGAAGTAAGTAAGTTAGAACAAGGGCGTTAGCGAACATTACATCTTATTCGTTCGAATACATATGGACAGTAAATTGTATTAATTAAACGAAAGGTTTAGGATACGATTCTCAAGAGACAGGAAAGATATGTGAGCACGAGCTCAACAAAATTTAAAGATCGAAGATAAGAAACATTTTTTGGACACGAATGGTTCATAACATTCAAATGGATTTTTATTACTGAAAATAAGAGAAGATGCGGTAGCCGAATGATTTGGTGCGTGACTATCATTCGGGAGTGCGTAGGTTCGAATCTCAGTACATGAAACAGCAACAGTTTTTTCTGATAGCGGGGCGACCCCTCAGCAGGCAATGACAAATCTGCGAGTGTATTTCTGCCATGAAAAAGCTCCTCATAAAAACCATTTGCCGTTCGGAGTCGGCTTAAAACTGTAGGTCCCTCCATTTGTGCCATAACATCAATACGCTCGCCACAAATAGGAGGAGGAGCTCGGTCAAAAACCTAAGAGAAGTGTACATACCAATTATATATTTATATTTTTATACGCATTACTTACCGAATGTAAACTAAAATTTTGTGTCTGAAGGAGTCATGTTTGTATGGTATATGGGGATATGAAAAAGGTAGATTTGACCAGTGTATTTCGCACTTAAAATAATGAATGTAGAGTTTGCACTATTGTGCAATAATTTAAGTGTGTTAATTAACGAAAGGATAATTTTTATTGAAGTAGCACCATTGTGCATTAGTTTGGAAGTGCATTGTTTAGTAGTTTTGCTGGCGATTATTTTGAAGGTTTTATTGAGGCAGTGATAAGCGAGTCCGATATGTGCAAACAATCGAGAGAATCGACTTAGTTGAAAATATCGCTTTTGTTTTTAATTATTATTCGCATCGTTTTCTGTAATTTTAAAAAAAAGGAAAATTAAACAAAAAATCCGTAGAAGTTCAAATATCCAATAGTTAAAAATTTGATCTCATTAACGTATGTTGTTATATAATAACAATCTGGCAACATTATCTTCATTCCTTTTCTATATACACTGAACAAAGTTAGTTGCTATTTTCTTGCTACACTACACGTATTATTCTCTAAGATAAGATGATGGGATTTTATATTTTTTTGAAAGTGGAAATTGGTACATTAATTTTTCCATTTGAGCGGCTATGTGTCAGAAACTATTTCGACGTGTAGAACGGGCACGCGAAATCTTACCTGGTGCTCAAAAACTGTTGGAAGGCGACAAAAGCTGGCGTACAACACGTTAGGCAAAAAGATACCGATGTAGGGATGCTGGCGTAGATTACGCTAATGGTCGTACTAAGCAATTTCCCGCACACAACAAATGCTACCGCGCAAAAGAGGCTTGGAATTCACTGATGTCGGCGTATGAGGATAGCGGCTTTGCCGGTAAAGTTGAGCTGCTGAGCAAACTCAGACTAAATTGAATCAATTTGCTTCTATAGAAGATTACGTTAATGAATTGGTAATGGCATCTATTAAAGTGGTTAATGTAAGTAAATTCAAAAGCAAAGCATTACAATAAAAAGCGATTTCGTTGTTATTGCTGCAATCAAAAAGGGAAAATGCAAAAAGAATACATAAGGAAAGAACAATGACCAATTAAGACGTTGGCGTTGTCAAATACGCAGCTAGCAAGCGCTTGTATTTTTTTTTCGGGATGACGCCTGTGAATAGGAAATTCTCACGAGTACTGCTATACCGGCATAGCATTATGCACGGCTTGTAGCCTCACACCTACACCTTCGTACTAAACACCTCTCCACAATCTACCACTCCCTCCACGGAGCAGCCAAAAAGGTACGAGTATTACCTCACGGGGTTGGTTAGCTCGTAGGCTGCAAGTTATTACGTCTACAAAGTTCCGAGCGCCTTAAATCATTGTGAATATGTTTTGCATGAACGCAGATTCGCTTCGAGTTATCACCCTTTCAACATAAAATCTATAATATTTCTCCATTTAATATGCCACAGATTTGGAAAGCATAGCGTCGGCATTGAAACAAGATGTGATCAATATCCTTTTTCCCTTTTCATGCAGATTGGGTAGTTTGAGGAACTGTCATGGCCGAATCTATTGAGGTATTTTCCAAATACCCGTACCCTGAAAGGAATAGGGTTAGTAGAAGTTTGTTTTCCATGGTTCCTTTCTAACCACGCCGCAAGAATGGGTATTAGATCATGCGTCCATGTACCATTCGGTGATCTGTTCCACCGGAATTGCCAATGGGCGATTGAACGACGCCTTTCTAATACTGCAATATCTCTGCATTTTTTCCGCCAAAATGTCTACAGGAATTAGACGTGCAATAACGAATGAAGCGTCATACGAAATTGTACGGAAGCCACAGATAAGTTCAATGGCTTCTTGGGTCAAGAGACCAGATGGCACTTGGACTTCTACGGCAGAAGAGTCTGTAGAACCTTTCTTAAATACTCATTTTCCGGGATGTAGCGCTCACGATAGCGATGTTGGGACAATTCGTCATAAAAGAGAACATTACACGGGCCATCAAATCATTTTCACCTTTCAAATCTCCAGGCCCTGACTGGATTTTTCCCAAGATGTTAAAGGAAACTCTTGATAATATCCTACCATGGCTAATGGAAATTTTCAAAGCGTGTCTAAACCTAGGTTATATTCCAAATAGCTGGAAACCTGTTAGAGTCGTCTTCATACCAAAGGTAGGCAGAAGGGGACATGAATCAGCCATGGACTTAAGGCCAATTAGTCTGTCGTCCTTCCTTTTAAAAACATTTGAACGGCTTTTAGACATACACATTAGAAACTCGCTGGAGAGCTCTAGTATATTAGTTGTACAACATGCTTACCTCAAAGGCAAATCGACGGAGACAGCGCTTCACGAGGTAATCCGAACAATAGAGGGGTAGCAAGCAAACAGTACAAAATAGCAGCTTTTCTTGACATAGAAGGCGCATTTAACAACGTTAGCACTGATGCTATCCAACGGGCGTTAACCTTGAACTGATGAGGTGAAATTTTTCAACGTATATGTAGAGGTGGTAGTAAATTTTACACCATTTTATTTATTTTAATAAAATATAAATTTTTATATTAAAATCGCTAAATAACTATTTATATAGGCCGGTCTAAATTAATTTCAGCTACTGTAATTTAAAAGAAAAATACAAAAGTTTTTGTTGTTCAGTATGTTATGTCACTCGTCATATTCAGTATTAGTACAGTTAATACACAAGCGTTTGCTACAACCCATACACATTGGTTCTTACATTCTAGGCACGTGTGTGTTGTTTTCCTTTTTAATTTATTAGGACAAATGTAACATAGTTTGCTCGACTTAGGTTTTTCCTTTAATGTAATTACAGACTCTGGAAGAGAATCAGAACCCAATATCGTATGAATAATATCCCGTAAAGAGCGAGTTATCCTTTTGTTGTGTTCTCGTCTTTGTAAATGTGGAACAATCAAGTTTCTAGCAAGATCTTTTAAAAAATTGTCTCTAGAAATTTCACGGAAATTACGAGAAGATTGATTCAAAATATATGCATTAACGGCACTTATATCTACCAGCCTGTAAAATACAGCTAAAGGCCAACGTCGTGTACGACGACTACTCGAGTAAATAGAACACTTCTTATCGAGCTCATCGACTCCACCTTTCGTGTTGTTGCAATCGGCAATCATTTCTGGCTTATTTGTTATTGGATCAATTGCTTTGTGATGATGCATCGAAGAAACTAAAATCACTGAACGATTTTTTCTTGGAACATAAGATAAAAGTGTAATATCTTTTGTAAATAGAAGATTCACTGGTCTGGAACTTTCGACTGGTCTACTTTTGTTTGGGAAAAATTCTGCAGGAATTTCTTTTTTATTTTTTCTTAGAGTACCCAAATAAGTAAATTTTCGTTCTTTTAATAAGTTTACTAATTGAATTGATGAGAACCAATTGTCTGCAGTTATATTTCTGTTACTTCCTTCAATAGAATTGCATAATCTTAATACCGATTGGGTAGGCAATGCAAGTTTTTTTCGGAATTTGTAAGGTTTATACCATCTGAGTTTTTTCCATAATAAATGTAGGCATTTGAAAGATAGTGTGTGCGAGCATCTGCTAAAGCCATTATTTTGATACCATATTTTGCGGGTTTCTGTGGTATAAACTTTAAACTTACATCTGCCTCGAAATGGCACTAACATTTCGTCAATACAAGCGTGAGTGCCAATGGAGTAATTCTTTTTACAATTCTCAATAAATTTATTGAAAAGGGTCGTTTGACAGCCTTTCTTTTCGATTAGAAGAATTATCAAAGCCTAAGCACGAAAGTATGGTGAGAAATCGAAGCCTAGACATAGAAGCCCTGGATATGTCTCTGTCTGTTCCATCAGTTGCAAAAATAAGTTCTGTGGATTCTCTATTAGATTTAAAAACAGCAGAATAAAGTAAAAGACCTAAATATGCCCTCAATTCAATTTTATCCAAAGGTTTCGCTTCAATTGCATTCGTATCTTCATTCATCATTCATTCTCGATATCTTCATCAAAAATCCGAGACCAATATTGGAAAACAATTTCGGGCTCATCTTAGCTATGTGAGGCACCCACTGAAGTTGGTAATCTTATGATATTATGCAAGGGAGTCCTACTAAAACGCTGGGGTTCTTGTGCCGACCATTTAAAACGATTTTTTCCGTAAAAAGCACCTTCAGATCCCAAATTGTCGACTTCTTCTGTAAAAGATGTTCCCATTTCTTCATCGTTATACGATCAGTGGGATCATTCAAAGGGCGCTAGGCGAGCTTAACTCTTGGGCTACTGGCTGTGGCCTTAATTTAAACGCGCGTAAAACAGAACTCAGGCTATTTACGACCAGATATAAGGTACCAATTTTCACCGTACCAAATATTAACGGGCAAACCCTCTTATTTTCAACCAGTGCGAAGTACTTAGGGGTAATTCTGGACTCCAACCTCAGCTGAATATTAAACATTGAAGAACGGGTAAAGAAAGCAGAAATCGCTTTATATGCCTGTAAACGTATGCTAGGAAGAAGATGGGTTCTTGAACCCAAATATACATTATGGTTGTGTAAGGCGGTTATGCGATCAATTTTGTCGTATGGCTCGGTAGTTTGGTGGAAAGCTCTAGAGAGGGAATACAACATAAATATACTTAGCAGAATACAAAGATCAGCCTGTGCAGTAACAGTCGGTGCACTCAGACCATGTCCTAGGGAGGCCCTGAACGCTCTGACACACGTTATTCCGGTAGATCTATATATCAAGAAGATGGCAACAATGAATGCATTTAGGACAAACGAAGCGGGTAGCTGGAAGCGACAAACCCAGTATACCTCGAATAGGGCTGACTACATCGTCCCGACGGTAACATTCAGTATAAAATTTGTTACTCTCTTTCCATCGCAGAAAGAATAGAATAAGGGATTCTCACTAAACAAATTTGACACTACAGTCTATTCAGATGACAGTAAAATGTATTGTGGTGTTGGAGCTGGTAAATATTCTCATAGACTTAAATTTGAAAGATCTGTGTATCTTCCAGTCTAGGGAAGAGTGGAACA
Organism: Anastrepha obliqua; assembly: GCF_027943255.1. Classification (NCBI taxonomy): domain Eukaryota; kingdom Metazoa; phylum Arthropoda; class Insecta; order Diptera; family Tephritidae; genus Anastrepha; species Anastrepha obliqua. The sequence goes on along the minus strand of NC_072897.1, from coordinate 38,192,277 downwards.
CTAACGCAACATGGCTAAATGATGACTCACAAAAATGATACACAGCTTGTTCCAAAACACTTCAAGGCCTAGAGGCACAAATCCCTAACACTAAGTAATACGATTTTCCATGTGGAGCTCTTCGCCATAATGGAAACAGTGGAAATCATATGGAAAAGAGGGTTCGAGAGAGTAAAAATTAAAATACTTTCGGACAGCCAGTCGATTCTCAAAGCTTTGAATAGCTTCACATTCAAGTCAAAAGTCTTAATAGAGTGTAACAATGCAGTCAACAAACTGGCTACTCATAATAGGCCTCACTGATTTGGGTACCAAGACTTGAGGGACACGAAAGAAACGAGAAGGAGACTTTTATGTCAAAAAAGGGGCAGATAAGGGGCTATTTATTGGACCAGCCCCATGTTTCGGCTTTAACAAAAATAATATAAACAGGAAATCAACAAATGTATCCAAACAAAAATCACGAAACACTGGAACGGTACAAGCGACCTTAATCACTCCAAAAAGTTTTTGAATTTCAATGCCAACAGAGCAAAATCTGCTCTAACCCTAGATAAAAAGGACCTGTAATAAACACTTTAGCACAATAGGGTTATCTAGTACACGATCATGCAGGTTCTGCTGTGATGAAGATGACTCTATGGAACACTTAAACACCAACTTTGTTCAGTTTTAGTTAAAACTACCGTCTCAAGGTATTCTGATGCAAACACACGCAGTCTTTAACGCGTTTTCAGTTATTTGAGCCTAAAATGCTATGGAGTGCCTCAAGCCTGACTGATGGATTCATTATAGTTCCCTCGGAACTTCTTTTCTTCTTTCATACCAATTTCCTTCAATACCAATGCTGGCCGTTACTTAGAAAATCCAAACTGGATTGGTAATGCAAGGTGTACCAAGCTTTGTAAGGCACTCCATTATCAGTTTTTATCTCTATTTATGGCATTAGCTTCGTTTTCTCTGTGGCTGTGAGTCAACGTGAATCTAGCCACGTTTGTGTCCGTATCATAACTTGGCTAAGTTTTCTACGAGCTTCTTCAAAGTTTCGTGCTGGGATGACTGCTGCGATATCGTCTGCGTCCCCCATTAGAAAGATACTATCGAACATTCCTATATTGAATATCTCATCATAACTAATGTTCCACAAGTCGAAGCCGAGAATTGAATCTTGTGTGTCTATACAACGCGAACCCTCTTTGGCTGGATAGACGAGTTTGCGGTCTCGCAAGTAATTCCTCATTATGCGTTGAACGTATGCCGGAATTTTGAACTTTAGCTCTAAGGCGGATAATATATCCTCTCATCTTACGGTATTGAAAGCGTTCCTTACATCTATGGTGGCAAGAAGTACTATACTTCTGGACTGTATACTGCCCTCTCTCTCTTAGACAGGCGTTGTATTGTCCAAGTCTAGTAAGACTCGATCCCCTTAAGGACTTCTGCAGATACTACATCCGGTCCTGGTGCCTTGTTGTTTTTGAATTTACTTGCAGCTATCTGGAGTTCCTCACTGGTGAATAGTGGAGGCTCCTGTGTCACTTTTATTTGGCACTTTGATTTCGGGACGAATAAAGAGTTGAGAAAAGAACGCGTCGGCGGTTTTGCATGTTTACTTGTAGTATTTTCATTTCAAGTTTGACTTTTATATACCACGCATCTTCTCGATCCCGGTATATGATTAGACGAGCTGAGACTCGCTTCAAAACGCAAACAGCATTTTCGGGTTTTGATGCATTATGTGAGCTTATGGCTCGGTTCGCCGCATCTAATGCAGAGACCATGGCCCCTTTTGTCTGGCCCTTTACAACTCCATGTTAGATGCCCTGGGCCGAAGCACTTGAAGCAACGCTTGATATTATACTTAACTGGGGTCGCATTCTGCAGTTCACCCAGCCAATTTTATGGCGTAACTTATTGAGCAAACGTCCTGGGTTAAAGTTACGAAAGCGCAAACCTATTCTCTGCTCTTTGGTGCTGACATGCTTACGCCTATCTCTTCCATGGTTATAGTGAGGGCCGTCTTTAGAGCCTCTACAACTTTCTCCTTTGTAGTAAGAGAATCTAAGTCTCGTACTCTACCGTAGTTTTCGGCTTAAGGTCTGTAATAACAGCCGATCCCTGTAGAGTGGTTTTAGGGCCTCGCAAAAGATGGGGTTGATCTGCCCACCTTTATTTAGCTCAACCAGTATTGCTCCCGCTTTTGTTTTATGAACGGCTTTTATTTTGGTTTCAGCGTCGTCAGGCTTTATTTTGCTGCGGAGGTTTCTTGGGTCCTTCTGCGGGACTGATTAGAAATGTTTTCGATTGAATCGTGCTTTTAACGGTTTTTTCGCCTTTTCCGCATTTGCTGCTTTAGGGCCAGTCTTTGGCATTTCGCAAGGGTTTCTTCTTCGACGGCTCTAATTTTTTGTATGAACTCCTGTTTTCGAGAACCTGGGGTTATGATTAATGTTTTAACATTTAAATAAAAAGCTATAAATATTATTAAATAAAGTGCAACTCTACTATACAACTTTGCTGAATTGAGTTATTCTTAACACGTTTTGTTCGTCTAAGCCTCAAATTATCAAACTTATTTAATTCTAATTTTTTTATTGGTGGTGACACAATAATGATACAATAGAAAATGATGTCCTGAGGCTTGATCTGGCGTCAGAAACAAAATAGTATGAAACGAAGTTATATAGAAGAAGTGTCAAATGACAAATCATAAATGCCCGAGTGATACAAATATTTATTAGATTATTATGAAAAAATATTAATAATATATAATGAATAAGTAAATAAATAGCGTACCGTGAGTATATGTAACCACAGCTTGCGTTAGCGGAAAGGTTGTGCGTCGAAAAGTCTAAATAAAAGTGAAGTTGTTTTGTGTTATCAATTACAAGTTTTATTGTGCACATAGGGACGCATACATATAATATATTGCTAAATACTAAAATAGAATTAATAAATATTAAAATTTTGGTTCATATGTACATATGTAAATGATAAGACTTGATGGCTAGCCGAAACTAATCCAATTTTTTGTTCTTAAATATCTACTTTTCTGAACAATCGTTTTTATATGTTTCATGCCAACAGTGTTGTTAACAACTTTGAGTAGCATATTCTAAAAAATGGTTTTATTTGGTATGTAAATAACATGAAAGGCAGAAAGTATGTTGAAGAACTAAATTTTTAGTATAGTGCAGTCTACTTTCATTTTTAATTAGCATTTTTATTAGAATTAAAACAAAAGTAAAATTAAAATATACAATTTGAATTTGACTTTGAGTTTTGAATTAAATAAAAATTGGCTGTTATTTATGTAAATATTAAGCTTGAAATTATATTGAAATATTAGTTTTTAAGGTATTTTTATTTATATAAAACCAAATTATGGAAATGAAATGTATTGATTTCCTTAATACTGCTTTTTTATTATTCCACACTCCTTTAGGAGCCTGAAGATTCAACAAAAGTTTCCAAACATTTCTATTGGTCGTCATGCGTCTCAGTTCATTGAACAATTTTCCAGTCTTATTGCGCATAGTCAAGACATCAGTGGTCATCCTCCTCCAAGTCAAGGCGGCATGCGGTATTTCATCGTAAGGCTTTCGCAGAGTATGCCCCATCCTTCCATATTTTCTCTTCTTTATTTCGTTGTTGATGCTTTTATGGCCAGTAATTCTCTAGAGCTCCTCGTTTGTTATTACTCTTGGCGACCATATCGTAAGTAAAGGGTGATCAATTTGGAGGCATCAGACTTTAAATTGAAATAAAATGACGAAAATTCAAATTCTTTATTATTTTTGTGTAGAGCCATTAACGATATTTATTTTTTTAAGATAATCCCTTTCAAATATTGCGCCGTAATTTAGCCATCCGTAAACACCAATTTTAAATGACTCGGTGGAAGACTTCTGGGTATCTCGTGAATAACTTTAGCGATGTTGGCTTCCAATTCCTCAATCAAAGCTGGTTTATCCGCAAAACATTTAAGTGGTATGTAAACCCCACAAATAAAAGTGGCCAATCCACTGGTCTGAGAAGAGAGATACATTGCTAACCGAAACAACGGTGCAGCAAATCCATTGCTTCACGGACAACTGTTGTGGAGATCACAGGCTTCAAAGTCCGGCATCAAAAAGTCGTTTATCATGGCGAGATAGCGTTCGCCATTCACTATATATGATTCTCCAGCCCATAGGCCGCACCAAACAGTTGTTTTCTATGGATGTTCTTGAATAGCTTCGGGTTGCTCTTTAGCCCGAATATGGCAATTTCGCTTACTGACGTAGCCATTCAGCCAAAATTGGGCCTCATCGCTGTACACCATAAGTTGGCCTGTGCGCGCGCTGAACACTTTTCACAGAGCGTCGATTTTCTTAATACAATTGTGCGCTTTGTAAACGTTGTTGAGGCATAAGTCTTTTCATCATGAAGTTTCAATGAATGATGAAAAAAAAGTGTATTTAGTTTGACAGTAGTCACGCGTGATCTGTCAAAAAAATCCTATTGGAAAAAATAATCCAATCTGATCACGCAGGCACCTGTTTATAAACGCTTGCAGCTTTGTAGCAGCTTCATTTGAATTATTTTCCTATAATCTAATCTAATCTAATAATTACAACTCTTAAAATCACAATATTCACCAAACCATTCATTCAATATTCAAACCCAAGTAACTTGTAAACAAAGGTTTGTTTATTAGCTGTACGTAATCAGATGTCAAAATCGAAAAAATAAGGTAATGATTTTCGGAAGGCGTCACCTTTTGTATTCTGCACATCATGAATTACTTGTAATAATTTCAAAAACTAAATAATTTAACTCAAAAGATTCAAATTAGGTGCCCTTCAAGAGAAAAGTCCAGGGATTCAGTATAACTAATAGCATTAAATCCACAAATAGTTCGAGCAATAGGAGCATTAGATGAATAATTAGTTCTCACGAAGTAAGTAAGTTACAACAAGGGCGTTAGCGAACATTACATCTTATTCGTTCGAATACATATGGACAGTAAATTGTATTAATTAAACGAAAGGTTTAGGATACGATTCTCAAGAGACAGGAAAGATATGTGAGCACGAGCTCAACAAAATTTAAAGATCGAAGATAAGAAACATTTTTTGGACACGAATGGTTCATAACATTCAAATGGATTTTTATTACTGAAAATAAAAGAAGATGCGGTAGCCGAATGATTTGGTGCGTGACTATCATTCGGGAGTGCGTAGGTTCGAATCTCAGTACATGAAACAGCTAAAGTTTTTTTCTGATAGCGGGGCGACCCCTCAGCAGGCAATGACAAATCTGCGAGTGTATTTCTGCCATGAAAAAGCTCCTCATAAAAACCATTTGCCGTTCGGAGTCGGCTTAAAACTGTAGGTCCCTCCATTTGTGCCATAACATCAATACGCTCGCCACAAATAGGAGGAGGAGCTCGGTCAAAAACCTAAGAGAAGTGACATACCAATTATATATTTATATTTTTATACGCATTACTTACCGAATGTAAACTAAAATTTTGTGTCTGAAGGAGTCATGTTTGTATGGTATATGGGGATATGAAAAAGGTAGATTTGACCAGTGTATTTCGCACTTAAAATAATGAATGTAGAGTTTGCACTATTGTGCAATAATTTAAGTGTGTTAATAAACGAAAGGATAATTTTTATTGAAGTAGCACCATTGTGCATTAGTTTGGAAGTGCATTGTTTAGTAGTTTTGCTGGCGATTATTTTGAAGGTTTTATTGAGGCAGTGATAAGCGAGTCCGATATGTGCAAACAATCGAGAGAATCGACTTCGTTGAAAATATCGTTTTTGTTTTTAATTATTATTCGCATCGTTTTCTGTAATTTTTAAAAAAAGGAAAATTAAACAAAAAATCCGTAGAAGTTCAAATATCCAATAGTTAAAAATTTGATCTCATTAATGTCTGTTGTTATATAATAACAATCTGGCAACATTATCTTCATTCCTTTTCTATATACACTGAACAAAGTTAGTTGCTATTTTCTTGCTACACTACACGTATTATTCTCTAAGATAAGATGATGGGATTTTATATTTTTTTGAAAGTGGAAATTGGTACATTAATTTTTCCATTTGAGCGGCTATGTGTCAGAAACTATTTCGACGTGTAGAACGGGCACGCGAAATCTTACCTGGTGCTCAAAAACTGTTGGAAGGCGACAAAAGCTGGCGTACAACACGTTAGGCAAAAAGATACCGATGTAGGGATGCTGCCGCAGATTACGCTAATGGTCGTACTAAGCAATTTCCCGCACACAACAAATGCTACCGCGCAAAAGAGGCTTGGAATTCACTGATGTCGGCGTATGAGGATAGCGGCTTTGCCGGTAAAGTTGAGCTGCTGAGCAAACTAGTTCAGACTAAATTGAATCAATTTGCTTCTATAGAAGATTACGTTAATGAATTGGTAATGGCATCTATTAAAGTGCTTAATGTATGTAAATTCAAAAGCAAAGCATTACAATAAACAGCGATTTCGTTGTTATTGCTGCAATCAAAAAGGGAAAATGCAAAAAGAATACATAAGGAAAGAACAATGACCAATTAAGACGTTGGCGTTGTCAAATACGCTGCTAGCAAGCGCTTGTATTTTTTTTTTCGGGATGACGCCTGTGAATATGAAATTCTCACGAGTACTGCTATACCGGCATAGCATTATGCACGGCTTGTAGCCTCACACCTACACCTTCGTACTAAACACCTCTCCACAATCTACCACTCCCTCCACGGAGCAGCCAAAAAGGTACGAGTATTACCTCACGGGGTTGGTTAGCTCGTAGGCTGCAAGTTATTACGTCTACAAAGTTCCGAGCGCCTTAAATCATTGTGAATATGTTTTGCATGAACGCAGATTCGCTTCGAGTTATCACCCTTTCAACATAAAATCTATAATATTTCTCCATTTAATATGCCACAGATTTGGAAAGCATAGCGTCGGCATTGAAATAAGATGTGATCAATATCCTTTTTCCCTTTTCATGCAGATTGGGCAGTTTGAGGAACTGTCATGGCCGAATCTATTGGCCACGCCGCAAGAATGGGTATTAGATCATGCGTCCATGTACCATTCGGTGATCTGTTCCACCGGAATTGCCAATGGGCGATTGAACTACGCCTTTCTAATACTGCAATATCTCTGCATTTTTTCCGCCAAAATGTCTACAGGAATTAGACGTGCAATAACGAATGAAGCGTCATACGAAATTGTACGGAAGCCACAGATAAGTTCAATGGCTTCTTGGGTCAAGAGACCAGATGGCACTTGGACTTCTACGGCAGAAGAGTCTGTAGAACCTTTCTTAAATACTCATTTTCCGGGATGTAGCGCTCACGATAGCGATGTTGGGACAATTCGTCATAAAAGAGAACATTACATGGGCCATCAAATCATTTTCACCTTTCAAATCTCCAGGCACTGACTGGATTTTTCCCAAGATGTTAAAGGAAACTCTTGATAATATCCTACCATGGCTAATGGAAATTTTCAAAGCGTGTCTAAACCTAGGTTATATTCCAAATAGCTGGAAACCTGTTAGAGTTCGCATTTAACAACGTTAGCACTGATGCTATCCAACAGGCGTTAACCTTGAACTGATGAGGTGAAATTTTTCAACGTATATGTAGAGGTGGTAATAAATTTTACACCATTTTATTTATTTGAATAAAATATAAATTTTTATATTAAAATCGCTAAATAACTATTTATATAGGCCGGTCTAAATTAATTTCAGCTACTGTAATTTAAAAGAAAAATACAAAAGTTTTTGTTGTTCAGTATGTTATGTCACTCGTCATATTCAGTATTAGTACAGTTAATACACAAGCGTTTGCTACAACCCATACACATTGGTTCTTACATTCTAGGCACGTGTGTGTTGTTTTCCTTTTTAATTTATTAGGACAAATGTAACATAGTTTGCTCGACTTAGGTTTTTCCTTTAATGTAATTACAGACTCTGGAAGAGAATCAGAACCCAATATCGTATGAATAATATCCCGTAAAGAGCGAGTTATCCTTTTGTTGTGTTCTCGTCTTTGTAAATGTCTAACAATCAAGTTTCTAGCAAGATCTTTTAAAAAATTGTCTCTAGAAATTTCACGGAAATTACCAGAAGATTGATTCAAAATATATGCATTAACGGCACTTATATCTACCAGCCTGTTAAATACAGCTAAAGGACTACTCGAGTAAATAGAACACTTCTTATCGAGCTCATCGACTCCACCTTTCGTGTTGTTGCAATCGGCAATCATTTCTGGCTTATTTGTTATTGGATCAATTGCTTTGTGATGATGCATCGAAGAAACTAAAATCACTGAACGATTTTTTCTTGGAACATAAGATAAAAGTGTAATATCTTTTGTAAATAGAAGATTCACTGGTCTGGAACTTTCGACTGGTCTACTTTTGTTTGGGAAAAATTCTGCAGGAATTTCTTTTTTATTTTTTCTTAGAGTACCCAAATAAGTAAATTTTCGTTCTTTTAATAAGTTTACTAATTGAATTGATGAGAACCAATTGTCTGCAGTTATATTTCTGTTACTTCCTTCAATAGAATTGCATAATCTTAATACCGATTGGGTAGGCACTGCAAGTTTTTTTCGGAATTTGTAAGGTTTATACCATCTGAGTTTTTTCCATAATAAATGTAGGCATCTGCTAAAGCCATTATTTTTATACCATATTTTGCGGGTTTCTGTGGTATAAACTTTAAACTTACATCTGCCTCGAAATGGCACTAACATTTCGTCGATACAAGCATGAGTGCCAATGGAGTAATTCTTTTTACAATTCTCAATAAATTTATTGAAAAGTTCTGAAATTGCTGCTAGTCGTGTGACAGCCTTTCTTTTCGATTAGAAGAATTATCAAAGCGTAAACACGAAAGTATGGTGAGAAATCGAAGCCTAGACATAGAAGCCCTGGATATGTCTCTGCCTGTTCCATCAGTTGCAAAAATAAGTTCTGTGGATTCTCTATTAGATTTAAAAACAGCAGAATAAAGTAATATACCTAAATATGCCCTCAATTCAATTTTATCCAAAGGTTTCGCTTCAATTGCATTCGTAGACTCAAATTTTGCTGCTAATTTACGGTTGGTGTGTTCAATGATTATATTCTCGATATCTTCATCAAAAATCCGAGACCAATATTGGAAAACAATTTCGGGCTCATCTTGGCTATGTGAAGCACCCACTGAAGTTGGTAATCTTATGATATTATGCAAGGGAGTCCTACTAAAACGCTGGGGTTCTTGTGCCGACCATTTAAAACGATTTTTTCCGTAAAAAGCACCTTCAGATCCCAAATTGTCGACTTCTTCTGTAAAAGATGTTCCCATTTCTTCATCGTTATACGATCAGTGGGATCATTCAAAGGGCGCTAGGCGAGCTTAACTCTTGGGCTACTGGCTGTGGCCTTAATTTAAACGCGCGTAAAACAGAACTCAGGCTATTTACGACCAGATATAAGGTACCAATTTTCACCGTACCAAATATTAACGGGCAAACCCTCTTATTTTCAACCAGTGCGAAGTACTTAGGGGTAATTCTGGACTCCAACCTCAGCTGAATATTAAACATTGAAGAACGGGTAAAGAAAGCAGAAATCGCTTTATATGCCTGTAAACGTATGCTAGGAAGAAGATGGGTTCTTGAACCCAAATATACATTATGGTTGTGTAAGGCGGTTATGCGATCAATTTTGTCGTATGGCTCGGTAGTTTGGTGGAAAGCTCTAGAGAGGGAATACAACATAAATATACTTAGCAGAATACAAAGATCAGCCTGTGCAGTAACAGTCGGTGCACTCAGACCATGTCCTAGGGAGGCCCTGAACGCTCTGACACACGTTATTCCGGTAGATCTATATATCAAGAAGATGGCAACAATGAATGCATTTAGGACAAACGAAGCGGGTAGCTGGAAGCGACAAACCCAGTATACCTCGAATAGGGCTGACTACATCGTCCCGACGGTAACATTCAGTATAAAATTTGTCACTCTCTTTCCATCGCAGAAAGAATAGAATAAGGGATTCTCACTAAACAAATTTGACACTACAGTCTATTCAGATGACAGTAAAATGTATTGTGGTGTTGGAGCTGGTAAATATTCTCATAGACTTAAATTTGAAAGATCTGTGTATCTTCCAGTCTAGGGAAGAGTGGAACACTAACGCAACATGGCTAAATGATGACTCACAAAAATGATACACAGCTTGTTCCAAAACACTTCAAGGCCTAGAGGCACAAATCCCTAACACTAAGTAATACGATTTTCCATGTGGAGCTCTTCGCCATAATGGAAACAGTGGAAATCATATGGAAAAGAGGGTTCGAGAGAGTAAAAATTAAAATACTTTCGGACAGCCAGTCGATTCTCAAAGCTTTGAATAGCTTCACATTCAAGTCAAAAGTCTTAATAGAGTGTAACAATGCAGTCAACAAACTGGCTACTCATAATAGGCCTCACTGATTTGGGTACCAAGACTTGAGGGACACGAAAGAAACGAGAAGGAGACTTTTATGTCAAAAAAGGGGCAGATAAGGGGCTATTTATTGGACCAGCCCCATGTTTCGGCTTTAACAAAAATAATATAAACAGGAAATCAACAAATGTATCCAAACAAAAATCACGAAACACTGGAACGGTACAAGCGACCTTAATCACTCCAAAAAGTTTTTGAATTTCAATGCCAACAGAGCAAAATCTGCTCTAACCCTAGATAAAAAGGACCTGTAATAAACACTTTAGCACAATAGGGTTATCTAGTACACGATCATGCAGGTTCTGCTGTGATGAAGATGACTCTATGGAACACTTAAACACCAACTTTGTTCAGTTTTAGTTAAAACTACCGTCTCAAGGTATTCTGATGCAAACACACGCAGTCTTTAACGCGTTTTCAGTTATTTGAGCCTAAAATGCTATGGAGTGCCTCAAGCCTGACTGATGGATTCATTATAGTTCCCTCGGAACTTCTTTTCTTCTTTCATACCAATTTCCTTCAATACCAATGCTGGCCGTTACTTAGAAAATCCAAACTGGATTGGTAATGCAAGGTGTACCAAGCTTTGTAAGGCACTCCATTATCAGTTTTTATCTCTATTTATGGCATTAGCTTCGTTTTCTCTGTGGCTGTGAGTCAACGTGAATCTAGCCACGTTTGTGTCCGTATCATAACTTGGCTAAGTTTTCTACGAGCTTCTTCAAAGTTTCGTGCTGGGATGACTGCTGCGATATCGTCTGCGTCCCCCATTAGAAAGATACTATCGAACATTCCTATATTGAATATCTCATCATAACTAATGTTCCACAAGTCGAAGCCGAGAATTGAATCTTGTGTGTCTTTACAACGCGAACCCTCTTTGGCTGGATAGATGAGTTTGCGGTCTCGCAAGTAATTCCTCATTATGCGTTGAACGTATGCCGGAATTTTGAACTTTAGCTCTAAGGCGGCTAATATATCCTCTCATCTTACGGTATTGAAAGCGTTCCTTACATCTATGGTGGCAAGAAGTACTATACTTCTGGACTGTATACTGCCCTCTCTCTCTTAGACAGGCGTTGTATTGTCCAAGTCTAGTAAGACTCGATCCCCTTAAGGACTTCTGCGGATACTACATCCGGTCCTGGTGCCTTGTTGTTTTTGAATTTACTTGCAGCTATCTGGAGTTCCTCACTGTTGAATAGTGGAGGCTCCTGTGTCACTTTTATTTGGCACTTTGATTTCGTGACGAGTAAAGAGTTGAGTAAAGAACGCGTCTGCGGTTTTGCATGTTTACTTGTAGTATTTTCATTTCAAGTTTGACTTTTATATACCACGCATCTTCTCGATCCCGGTATATGATTAGACGAGCTGAGACTCGCTTCAAAACGCAAACAGCATTTTCGGGTTTTGATGCATTATGTGAGCTTATGGCTCGGTTCGCCGCATCTAATGCAGAGACCATGGCCCCTTTTGTCTGGCCCTTTACAACTCCATGTTAGATGCCCTGGGCCGAAGCACTTGAAGCAACGCTTGATATTATACTTAACTGGGGTCGCATTCTGCAGTTCACCCAGCCAATTTTATGGCGTAACTTATTCAGCAAACGTCCTGGGTTAAAGTTACGAAAGCGCAAACCTGTTCTCTGCTCTTTGGTGCTGACATGCTTACGCCTATCTCTTCCATGGTTATAGTGAGGGCCGTCTTTAGAGCCTCTACAACTTTCTCCTTTGTAGTAAGAGAATCTAAGTCTCGTACTCTACCGTAGTTTTCGGCTTAAGGTCTGTAATAACAGCCGATCCCTGTAGAGTGGTTTTAGGGCCTCGCAAAAGATGGGGTTGATCTGCCCACCTTTATTTAGCTCAACCAGTATTGCTCCCGCTTTTGTTTTATGAACGGCTTTTATTTAGGTTTCAGCGTCGCCAGGCTTTATTTTGCTGCGGAGGTTTCTTGGGTCCTTCTGCGGGACTGATTAGAAGTGTTTTCGATTGAATCTTGCTTTTAACGGGTTTTTCGCCTTTTCCGCATTTGCTGCTTTAGGGCCAGTCTTTGGCATTTCGCAAGGGTTTCTTCTTCGACGGCTCTAATTTTTTGTATGAACTCCTGTTTTCGAGAACCTGGGGTTATGATTAATGTTTTAACATTTAAATAAAAAGCTATAAATATTATTAAATAAAGTGCAACTCTACTATACAACTTTGCTGAATTGAGTTATTCTTAACACGTTTTGTTCGTCTAAGCCTCAAATTATCAAACTTATTTAATTCTAATTTTTTTATTGGTGGTGACACAATAATGATACAATAGAAAATGATGTCCTGAGGCTTGATCTGGCGTCAGAAACAAAATAGTATGAAACGAAGTAATATAGAAGAAGTGTCAAATGACAAATCATAAATGCCCGAGTGATACAAATATTTATTAGATTATTATGAAAAAATATTAATAATATATAATGAATAAGTAAATAAATAGCGTACCGTGAGTATATGTAACCACAGCTTGCGTTAGCGGAAAGGTTGTGCGTCGAAAAGTCTAAATAAAAGTGAAGTTGTTTTGTGTTATCAATTACAAGTTTTATTGTGCACATAGGGACGCATACATATAATATATTGCTAAATACTAAAATAGAATTAATAAATATTAAAATTTTGGTTCATATGTACATATGTAAATGATAAGACTTGATGGCTAGCCGAAACTAATCCAATTTTTTGTTCTTAAATATCTACTTTTCTGAACAATCGTTTTTATATGTTTCATGCCAACAGTGTTGTTAACAACTTTGAGTAGCATATTCTAAAAAAATGGTTTTATTTGGTATGTAAATAACATGAAAGGCAGAAAGTATGTTGAAGAACTAAATTTTTAGTATAGTGCAGTCTACTTTCATTTTTAATTAGCATTTTTATTAGAATTAAAACAAAAGTAAAATTAAAATATACAATTTGAATTTGACTTTGAGTTTTGAATTAAATAAAAATTGGCTGTTATTTATGTAAATATTAAGCTTGAAATTATATTGAAATATTAGTTTTTAAGGTATTTTTATTTATATAAAACCAAATTATGGAAATGAAATGTATTGATTTCCTTAATACTGCTTTTTTATTATTCCACACTCCTTTAGGAGCCTGAAGATTCAACAAAAGTTTCCAAACATTTCTATTGGTCGTCATGCGTCTCAGTTCATTGAACAATTTTCCAGTCTTATTGCGCATAGTCAAGACATCAGTGGTCATCCTCCTCCAAGTCAAGGCGGCATGCGGTATTTCATCGTAAGGCTTTCGCAGAGTATGCCCCATCCTTCCATATTTTCTCTTCTTTATTTCGTTGTTGATGCTTTTATGGCCAGTAATTCTCTAGAGCTCCTCGTTTGTTATTACTCTTGGCGACCATATCGTAAGTAAAGGGTGATCAATTTGGAGGCATCAGACTTTAAATTGAAATAAAACGACGAAAATTCAAATTCTTTATTATTTTTGTGTAGAGCCATTAACGATATTTATTTTTTTAAGATAATCCCTTTCAAATATTGCGCCGTAATTTAGCCATCCGTAAACACCAATTTTAAATGACTCGGTGGAAGACTTCTGGGTATCTCGTGAATAACTTTAGCGATGTTGGCTTCCAATTCCTCAATCAAAGCTGGTTTATCCGCAAAACATTTAAGTGGTATGTAAACCCCACAAATAAAAGTGGCCAATCCACTGGTCTGAGAAGAGAGATACATTGCTAACCGAAACAACGGTGCAGCAAATCCATTGCTTCACGGACAACTGTTGTGGAGATCACAGGCTTCAAAGTCCGGCATCAAAAAGTCGTTTATCATGGCGAGATAGCGTTCGCCATTCACTATATATGATTCTCCAGCCCATAGGCCGCACCAAACAGTTGTTTTCTATGGATGTTCTTGAATAGCTTCGGGTTGCTCTTTAGCCCGAATATGGCAATTTCGCTTACTGACGTAGCCATTCAATCAAAATTGGGCCTCATCGCTGTACACCATAAGTTGGCCTGTGCGCGCGCTGAACACTTTTCACAGAACGCCGATTTTCGTAATACAATTGTGCGCTTTGTAAACGTTGTTGAGGCATAAGTCTTTTCATCATGAAGTTTCAATGAATGCTGAAAAAAAGTGTATTTAGTTTGACAGTAGTCACGCGTGATCTGTCAAAAAAATCCTATTGGAAAAAATAATCCAATCTGATCAGGCAGGCACCTGTTTATAAACGCTTGCAGCTTTGTAGCAGCTTCATTTGAATTATTTTCCTATAATCTAATCTAATCTAATAATTACAACTCTTAAAATCACAATATTCACCAAACCATGCATTCAATATTCAAACCCAAGTAACTTGTAAACAAAGGTTTGTTTATTAGCTGTACGTAATCAGATGTCAAAATCGAAAAAATAAGGTAATGATTTTCGGAAGGCGTCACCTTTTGTATTCTGCACATCATGAATTACTTGTAATAATTTCAAAAACTAAATAATTTAACTCAAAAGATTCAAATTAGGTGCCCTTCAAGAGAAAAGTCCAGGGATTCAGTATAACTAATAGCATTAAATCCACAAATAGTTCGAGCAATAGGAGCATTAGATGAATAATTAGTTCTCACGAAGTAAGTAAGAACAAGGGCGTTAGCGAACATTAAATCTTATTCGTTCGAATACATATGGACAGTAAATTGTATTAATTAAACGAAAGGTTTAGGATACGATTCTCAAGAGACAGGAAAGATATGTGAGCACGAGCTCAACAAAATTTAAAGATCGAAGATAAGAAACATTTTTTGGACACGAATGGTTCATAACATTCAAATCGATTTTTATTACTGAAAATAAAAGAAGATGCGGTAGCCGAATGATTTGGTGCGTGACTATCATTCGGGAGTGCGTAGGTTCGAATCTCAGTACATGAAACAGCAACAGTTTTTTTCTGATAGCGGGGCGACCCCTCAGCAGGCAATGACAAATCTGCGAGTGTATTTCTGCCATGAAAAAGCTCCTCATAAAAACCATTTGCCGTTCGGAGTCGGCTTAAAACTGTAGGTCCCTCCATTTGTGCCATAACATCAATACGCTCGCCACAAATAGGAGGAGGAGCTCGGTCAAAAACCTAAGAGAAGTGACATACCAATTATATATTTATATTTTTATACGCATTACTTACCGAATGTAAACTAAAATTTTGTGTCTGAAGGAGTCATGTTTGTATGGTATATGGGGATATGAAAAAGGTAGATTTGACCAGTGTATTTCGCACTTAAAATAATGAATGTAGAGTTTGCACTATTGTGCAATAATTTAAGTGTGTTAATTAACGAAAGGATAATTTTTATTGAAGTAGCACCATTGTGCATTAGTTTGGAAGTGCATTGTTTAGTAGTTTTGCTGGCGATTATTTTGAAGGTTTTATTGAGGCAATGATAAGCGAGTCCGATATGTGCAAACAATCGAGAGAATCGACTTCGTTGAAAATATCGCTTTTGTTTTTAATTATTATTCGCATCGTTTTCTGTAATTTTTAAAAAAAGGAAAATTAAACAAAAAATCCGTAGAAGTTCATATATCCAATAGTTGAAAATTTGATCTCATTAACTTCTGTTGTTATATAATAACAATCTGGCAACAAAGTTAGTTGCTATTTTCTTGCTACACTACGCGTATTATTCTCTACTCATAAGATGATGGGATTTTATATCTTTTTGAAAGTGGAAATTGGTACATTAATTTTTCCTTTTGAGCGGCTATGTGTCAGAAACTATTTCGACGTGTAGAACGGGCACGCGAAATCTTACCTGGTGCTCAAAAACTGTTGGAAGGCGACAAAAGCTGGCGTACAACACGTTAGGCAAAAAGATACCGATGTAGGGATGCTGGCGCAGATTACGCTAATGGTCGTACTAAGCAATTTCCCGCACACAACAAATGCTACCGCGCAAAAGAGGCTTGGAATTCACTGATGTCGGCGTATGAGGATAGCGGCTTTGCCGGTAAAGTTGAGCTGCTGAGCAAACTAGTTCAGACTAAATTGAATCAATTTGCTTCTATAGAAGATTACGTTAATGAATTGGTAATGGCATCTATTAAAGTGGTTAATGTAAGTAAATTCAAAAGCAAAGCATAACAATAAAAAGCGATTTCGTTGTTATTGCTGCAATCAAAAAGGGAAAATGCAAAAAGAATACATAAGGAAAGAACAATGACCAATTAAGACGTTGGCGTTGTCAAATACGCTGCTAGCAAGCGCTTGTATTTTTTTTTCGGGATGACGCCTGTGAATAGGAAATTCTCACGAGTACTGCTATACCGGCATAGCATTATGCACGGCTTGTAGCCTCACACCTACACCTTCGTACTAAACACCTCTCCACAATCTACCACTCCCTGCACGGAGCAGCCAAAAAGGTACGAGTATTACCTCACGGGGTTGGTTAGCTCGTAGGCTGCAAGTTATTACGTCTACAAAGTTCCGAACGCCTTAAATCATTGTGAATATGTTTTGCATGAGTTATCACCCTTTCAACATAAAATCTATAATATTTCTCCATTTAATATGCCACAGATTTGGAAAGCATATCGTCGGCATTGAAACAAGGTGTGATCAATATCCTTTTCCCTTTTCATGCAGATTGGGCAGTTTGAGGAACTGTCATGGCCGAATCTATTGGGATATTTTCCAAATACCCGTACCCTGAAAGGAATAGGGTTAGTTGAAGTTGGTTTTTCCATTGTTCCTTTCTAACCACGCCGCAAGAATGGGTATTAGCCCATGCATCCATGTAGCATTCGGTGATCTGTTCCACCGGAATTGCCAATGGGCGATTGAACTACGCCTTTCTAATACTGCAATATCTCTGCATTTTTTCCGCCAAAATGTCTACGGGAATTAGAGGTGCAATAACGAATGAAGCGTCATACGAAATTGTACGGAAGCCACAGATAGGTTCAATGGCTTCTTGGGTCAAGAGACCAGATGGCACTTGGACTTCTACGGCAGAAGAGTCTGTAGAACCTCTCTTAAATACTCATTTTCCGGGATGTAGCACTCACGATAGCGATGTTGGGACAATTCGTCATAAAAGAGAACATTACATGGGCCATCAAATCATTTTCACCTTTCAAATCTCCAGGCACTGACTGGATTTTTCCCAAGATGTTAAAGGAAACTCTTGATAATATCCTACCATGGCTAATGGAAATTTTCAAAGCGTGTCTAAACCTAGGTTATATTCCAAATAGCTGGAAACCTGTTAGAGTCGTCTCCATACCAAAGGTAGGCAGAAGGGGACATGAATCAGCCAAGGACTTAAGGCCAATTAGTCTGTCGTCCTTCCTTTTAAAAACATTTGAACAGCTTTTAGACATACACATTAGAAACTCGCTGGAGAGCTCTAGTATGTATATCAGTTGTACAACATACTTACCTCAAAGTCAAATCGACGGAGACAGTACTTCACGAGGTAATCCGAACAATCGAGGGGTCCCTAGCAAGCAAATAGTACAAAATAGCAGCTTTTCTTGACATAGAAGGCGCATTTAATAACGTTAGCACTGATGCTATCCAACGGGCGTTAACCTTGAACTGATGAGGTGAAATTTTTCAACGTATATGTAGAGGTGGTAGTAAATTTTACACCATTTTATTTATTTTAATAAAATATAAATTTTTATATTAAAATCGCTAAATAACTATATATGCCGGTCTAAATTAATTTCAGCTACTGTAATTTAAAAGAAAAATACAACAGTTTTTGTTGTTCAGTATGTTATGTCACTCGTCATATTCAGTATTAGTACAGTTAATACACAAGCGTTTGCTACAACCCATACACATTGGTTCTTACATTCTAGGCACGTGTGTGTTGTTTTTCTTTTTAATTTATTAGGACAAATGTAACATAGTTTGCTCGACTTAGGTTTTTCCTTTAATGTAATTACAGGCTCTGGAAGAGAATCAGAACCCAATATCGTATGAATAATATCCCGTAAAGAGCGAGTTATCCTTTTGTTGTGTTCTCGTCTTTGTAAATGTGGAACAATCAAGTTTCTAGCAAGATCTTTTAAAAAATTGTCTCTAGAAATTTCACGGAAATTACGAGAAGATTGATTCAAAATATATGCATTAACGGCACTTATATCTACCAGCCTGTAAAATACAGCTAAAGGCCAACGTCGTGTACGACGACTACTCGAGTAAATAGAACACTTCTTATCGAGCTCATCGACTCCACCTTTCGTGTTGTTGTAATCGGCAATCATTTCTGGCTTATTTGTTATTGGATCAAGATAAAAGTGTAATATCTTTTGTAAACCCATACATAGAACTTTCGACTGGTCTACTTTTGTTTGGTAAAAATTCTGCAGGAATTTCTTTTTTATTTTTTCTTAGAGTACCCAAATAAGTAAATTTTCGTTCTTTTAATATGTTTACTAATTGAATTGATGAGAACCAATTGTCTGCAGTTATATTTCTGTTACTTCCTTCTATAGAATTGCATAATCTTAATACCGATTGAGTAGGCACTGCAAGTTTTTTTCGGAATTTGTAAGGTTTATACCATCTGAGTTTTTTCCATAATAAATGTAGGCATTTGAAAGATAGTGTGTGCGAGCATCTGCTAAAGCCATTATTTTGATACCATATTTTGCGGGTTTCTGTGGTATAAACTTTAAACTTACATCTGCCTCGAAATGGCACTAACATTTCGTCAATACAAGCGTGAGTGCCAATGGAGTAATTCTTTTTACAATTCTCAATAAATTTATTGAAAAGGGTCGTTTGACAGCCTTTCTTTTCGATTAGAAGAATTATCAAAGCCTAAGCACGAAAGTATGGTGAGAAATCGAAGCCTAGACATAGAAGCCCTGGATATGTCTCTGTCTGTTCCATCAGTTGCAAAAATAAGTTCTGTGGATTCTCTATTAGATTTAAAAACAGCAGAATAAAGTAAAAGACCTAAATATGCCCTCAATTCAATTTTATCCAAAGGTTTCGCTTCAATTGCATTCGTATCTTCATTCATCATTCATTCTCGATATCTTCATCAAAAATCCGAGACCAATATTGGAAAACAATTTCGGGCTCATCTTAGCTATGTGAAGCACCCACTGAAGTTGGTAATCTTATGATATTATGCAAGGGAGTCCTACTAAAACGCTGGGGTTCTTGTGCCGACCATTTAAAACGATTTTTTCCGTAAAAAGCACCTTCAGATCCCAAATTGTCGACTTCTTCTGTAAAAGATGTTCCCATTTCTTCATCGTTATACGATCAGTGGGATCATTCAAAGGGCGCTAGGCGAGCTTAACTCTTGGGCTACTGGCTGTGGCCTTAATTTAAACGCGCGTAAAACAGAACTCAGGCTATTTACGACCAGATATAAGGTACCAATTTTCACCGTACCAAATATTAACGGGCAAACCCTCTTATTTTCAACCAGTGCGAAGTACTTAGGGGTAATTCTGGACTCCAACCTCAGCTGAATATTAAACATTGAAGAACGGGTAAAGAAAGCAGAAATCGCTTTATATGCCTGTAAACGTATGCTAGGAAGAAGATGGGTTCTTGAACCCAAATATACATTGTGGTTGTATAAAGCGGTTATGCGATCAATTTTGTCGTATGGCTCGGTAGTTTGGTGGAAAGCTCTAGAGAGGGAATACAACATAAATATACTTAGCAGAATACAAAGATCAGCCTGTGCAATAACAGTCGGTGCACTCAGACCATGTCCTAGGGAGGCCCGGAACGCTCTGACACACGTTATTCCGGTAGATCTATATATCAAGAAGATGGCAACAATGAATACATTTAGGACAAACGAAGCGGGTAGCTGGAAGGAAAAAGCTCATGGCTATGCCAGTCTATTACTGCGACAAACCCAGTATACCTCGAAGAGGACTGACTACATCGACCCAACGGTAACATTCAGTATAAAATTTGTCACTCTCTTTCCATCGCAGAAAGAATGGAATAAGGGATTCTCACTAAACAAATTTGACAATACAGTCTATTCAGATGGCAGTAAAATGTATTGTCGTGTTGGAGCTGGTAAATATTCTCATAGACTTAAATTTGAAAGATCTGTGCATCTCCCTAATGCTTGCAGTGTCTTTCAGGCTGAAGTACTAGCAATTGGGGAAGCTTGTATGCTAGTAATCGCAGATTTCTCTTTTAAGGGTAATATCGCTATTCTCTCGGATAGCCAAGTTGCAATCCAGGCACTGGGTTCAGCTACAACAACCTCTAAAGTGGTGGAACAAAGCAGGACTAGCCTTACCACCTTGAGCGAAAACCATAAAGTTACCTTAATCTAGGTCGCGGGACATAGGAGCATCGAAGGTAATGAGAAAGCGGATGCACTGGCAAGAAGGGAATCTGCCATTAATTACGCTCTTGCAGAATCGGGATTCGCACCCCTAGGTGCAGTCAAGAGTGCAATTTCCCTAAAATACCTCCGAATCGCAGATTGTAGATGGAGAGACCAGACGAAATGCAAATTTTGCAGAACGTTATGGCCCAGCTACAACCTTAAGCAATCGTCAAGATTGATAAACATGAAACGACGGGACGCCTGGAGACTAACGGCAGTCATAAATGGCTTTGGGTCTGTGGGAGAGCAAGCAGCCAAAATGGGCATCCCTCACAACACATACTGTCACAGTTGTAAACAACCGGAGAAAAAGGAAACAATCTTCCATTTCCTCTGCGAATGTCCTGCCCTATGGAAGGACAGAATGTTAACCTTGTTCAAGAGTCTGGAATAGCTGTCTGACGTAGATGTCAACAACCTGATAAAGTTCCTGAACCGCACAGACTGGATATAGTCATGCTGTAAATAACTGGTAAATAAGTTGGTAACGAGGATGTGGCAACAAAATGGTGCGGAAGCGCTGGTTGGATTCTGGAAGAATCACCACTTAAACCAACCAACCAACCTAGTAAGGATGTCGGCCAGTAACCCTCTGGTTTGCCTAGCTATTTTCATGCCCTTGGGTAAAAGCACAAGTGTTTAGTTCTTCCACCTCTTTGGAAAAGTGCATTTGTTAAGGCAGGTTTTAAATGCTGCTAGAAATATGTCTGAACGTTTGGAAATCGTTAATTTCAGGGTTCTATTTGGTATACCATCTGAACCTGGAGCTTTCTTAAAATTCATTTTATTACGCGCCGCTTGGAGTTGTTGTTCGGTGACGCGAAGGATGACACTTTCTTCGTGTTGTATGCAAAATGGCAAAATGTTTTCAGATATTTGAAGGAAGAAAGTAATAACAATTTTGCGCAATCTTACTGGGCAAATAATTTGGGGTGTGTGTACGATTTGCGCTTTTGATAATACCACCCGGTTCTTGAAACTTTCTTGCTTGCTTATTATAGTGGCTTTTTTAGCGAATGTATTTTACATCTAGCGCGGAGGCATTCACATCCTAATGATGTGGTGTTTTCGTTCCATCAGCACGGATATACCATATGTGTTGGCATAATACTCGTTTGGGCATGGAGGCATCGCAAGCTTCTCTTAGTCCTTTTACTAGGAGTTTTGTCCTGTTCTTGGCAAGAACAACACTCGAGCTTGACTTGTTTACAGTAGCACAGAAAACAAACTATGTGACATATCACGCTGAAATTTGCCATGTAAGCTTATAACAGTCCTACCAAAAAACAAAAAATTTATTTTTGCCATATGTCATCCGCGGACCGTTTTATTGATACCGTCTCGTTCATATTTGAGCAGAAGTTACATCGAGAACAAATTCGCAGAAAAAAGTTCCGTTATTTTTGCTTTTGTTCGTATGCATTGTCTACCCATTACTCAGTTTCGGGGCAAATTTCGCTTGTTAATAATGGAGAGGGGAGCTAAGCAAAATCGCACTGTAGTGTTTGCATTACATAAGTATGGTAAAAGTGCAAGTGATATTTACGAATTGCTAAAAAAAGTTTATATTTCGCGATTGTTTGCTTAATCGTTTTTCCCAAACGTCTGAAATGACAGACAGAAAAAGTAGTGGTCGTCCTCGTGTGATTCGAACCAGTACAGCCATATAAGCTGTTCGAGAAAGAATTCGCAGGAATCCCTTTAGAAAGCAGAAAATCATATCCAGGGAAATGAATGTATCCACCAGATCCATGTCAAGACTAATTAGAGATGATCTCCACATGAAATCCTTCCGTCGCTCATCTGGTCATCTTTTGGCAATGGGCTTGAAGACAATTAGAGTCGACAGATGAAAGCAGCTTCTTCTGTGGCACGCATAGATGAGAAAGCTTTCACTGTTGAAGAAGTTTTTAATGAATAAAATTACAAAATCTAAAACTTCTACAGACGCTAAAACTGTTTTTAAAAGTATTCAGCAGGGCCACCATCCGGCCTCGGTAATGATTTGGTGAGGAGTGACTTGTAAAGGTGTTACATCTCTTCATTTTCGCGGAAAAAAGGATAAGATCGGGGCAAAATTGTGCAAGGAGGATGTCTTAGAAAGCGTGGTGAAGCAGTTGAGCAGTACTCTCTTCAATGGAGAGCGTTGGATCTTCTAGGAAAATTCCGCTCCAGCCCATAAGGCCGAAACCCCCCAGCAGTGGCTACAAAACAAAATTCCTGAGTTCATCACCGCAGATGATTGGTTGTCTGGTAGTCCTGATCTGAATCCATTGGGCTACAGTTTGTGGTCAGAATTGAGGAATATTGCTTGTCGAGGACTTCAAAGAAATTTGGAGAGTCTCAAAAAACCTTTGGTTCGAGCAGCGACGTCAATCAAGCAAATGGTTATCATTTCGAATGAAATCAAATTTAAAAAAAAGTTCAATATTTACGTTATAAAATAAAACTAACTTTATTAGAAAAGTGTTATAATTTCATATCTGTAACGGACTTAAATTATAAGAGAACTTATGGCAGAACTAAGTATATAGTATCCCTAATTGGCTGATGGATCGTTCGACGCCTTCCTTCGTTCCACTAACATATTTATTAATGACTTAATTTCCTCCCCAAGTTTTTTAAAAGGAATTTGCGTAACACAGTTATTTGTTTCCCCAGATGGGTTGCCAGGCGGGTCTATATGCTTTATGCCCCGTAGGCCTTTTCGCAGGGGAATAAGCAAGCCTTGAGCTCTTCTTGAAAGGGTCTATCTCTAAGGTAGACTTACTTTGTATTTCCTTATCTTCTTTTTCACTTTCTTTTGTTTAGTTTCATTTAGTTTTTTATTGATTTCTATTTTATTGTATTGGGTCCCCACTCAGAGCCGTTATCTTTACTCGTATGCGTAGTTACTTATTTGATCAGATGGTTAGATATCTATGTAAACAGTGAGGTCATTCTAGGATTGACGCAAACTCTTATGTAGAATTGTGTTCAGAGTCAGTTCAGTATTAGCCAGGATAAAGCCAATTGAGCCTACGCCGCCAACTTAATGATGACGGATAAAGAACATTTACTGAGTCCTGTCTGTTAAAACACCATATAATAACGCTAGCATCCTGCAGTTTGTCGATGATATTGTTTACCAACAACAACCCCAGCGGCTGAAGCGGTATAAAAGTACATATTTACATATGGTGGCTTTATATCTGTATGTATAAGGACGCGAACAATTGATATGAGTAACAGTATAAAACTAAACATGATAACACCGAGGCCAACGTTAACAAGCATATCTATGACCTTTGTTTTACATAGATACGAGTACATAGTCTGAGCGCACGTATATACATATATGTATGTAATATCGCTTACATATCCGATATCAAACGGCCATTAGGCGAACCGTCCCACACTAAATTTTGCCATTTTTTGTTTCTTTCGTTTTCTGTTTTGTTTTTGTATTTTTGCGCCTTCTGTTTTTTTTTCACTTTGCCTTCCTACATGTGCAGACAAGGTTAATGCATAGAGAAGTTTCAATGACCTGAACGTATGGAATTTTGAGGGGTACTCGTTTCGCGAAGACTAATCACCACAGATACATTTTTCACCAAAAGTTAACAGTAAGGGACTGAATTATGTAAATTTAGCAGCAGTTGATAAGAACAGAGAATGTTGATGAGATGAGAAGGCGCAAACGTTAAATGAGCTTTTTTCTAGTACTAAATTGTAGATTCATAGTAAGGGATTTTCAAATTCAATTTACCACACTAGTGGAAGAATTCAGATATGTACTACGCTAGTAAAGGATTTCAGATTTTTTACTGTGTTTACCACATTGGTAGAGGATTTCATATCATCTTTCACCACAGTAGCAGGGGATTCAACACACTAGTAAGGGATTCGTCGTAATTCATGATCACAGCGAACCGAATGAATTCGCGATTGAGAAAGCTAGTTAAAGACTTGGAAGATATGTAGTTAAGGACTTGCTCGATTTTGGAAATATATAAAAATTAATTTTTTGAATTTAATTTGCTCCGACAAGGATGACTATTTTTTTGTCCGCTCACTGGAGCATCAATGTATATGATACTCCTGGTAGGATCGCCAGTTAAAGACTTAGAAGATAGTTAAAGACTTAGGATCTTATAGGAAATTTATTCTACTTCCCAAAACCATTATCCCATTTATTGTGGGTTTGTTAGTTGCTGAGATATCAATGATCAAAGATAAAATGGTCTTTTTTTGTGAAATGCGGATATCTCAGAGAGAAATGATCGTAGCGAGAATTAAAAAAAAGCAAAGTCAGAAAAAATTTGCCAAGCCCGTACAATCAAAAAAAAAAGGAAACAATTTCGAAAATTTTTGTGTCGCTCTTTAACTGACGATTACAAAATATCCGTGGCTTTTTGTCGGAACTCCGTGCGACCATTTTTCACTGAGATACAGCTTTTCAAAAATCACTAAGAAATTTTTGTGAGAAGTGTATGTTTATCTTTTGTTATTCTTAAAATACATATGTTTATTTTTGGTATTCTTAAAATATGTTTATTTTTTGTTATTCTTAAAATATTATACATAAGAAGGCTGTAGGGAAAAGAAGTGAAAATACAGAGAACAAAGAAATATAAAATTAAGTAAAAGAAAAGCTATTCGTGTTTCTTCCATTAAAAAAATAAAAACAGTGATCTAATTCTCATAGAAAGAAGCAGATGATAAAATCTTTGGAGAAACGAAATAAACGTAATACACGAAGAAATTTGGATACCATTGACGTTATGGAACAAATCGACGTAAACGCCATGATTCAGAAGATGGCCAATTTGCAAGTTATGCTTCAGAGTAACCAAGGAGAAAATACAACATTAAGAGCCGGATAGATCAGATCCAAGTTAACCCAGCAATGATTCCTGAAGCAGCAGAACGATTGGAACCAATCAACATAACTTATACCAATCCAACCGATATCAACGTGGACGTTTTTAAAGTACTACCGGTATTTGACGGCAACATTTTCAAATACCGCGTATGGAGGGAAGATGTCTCTAGACTAATGGATAGTAATCATAACAATTCTAACATATATGTAAAAGCTCTATCAATTATAAAAACTAAAATATAAGGTGCCAACGACCTTTATATGTGTTGTAGGACGAGATGAAGAGACTCACACAAGGTAAACACAATTTAAGTGAATTCCATGACAACGTGAATAGAGCCCTGACGCTAATCACGTCAAAAATATCAATGTCTGGTCATAGCCAAGAAGTGACCAAGGTAATGCTAATGAGGCATTACAAGAAGCGGTAAGAGTGTTTAAGGATGGGATAAATAACTCGTTCCATCTTATACGGAAATTCTATAAGGGATTTAGAGCATGCATTTGCAGTAGCCCGTACCATAGAGCACGATGACGAACATCGAAAGTTACGTCTAGGCTATGCACAACGGAACATTCATCCAACCAACAATAAACACTACTATGAGAAACAACATCACCAGAGACGTCCCATGTATCAGCAGAAATACAACTATAACCAGCCGCCAGCACAATTACCAAAGCAGAACCCATGGACACAACGTCGGGAAACACAACATTCAGGCAACCAACTCAGCATCAAAACAAATACTACGGCGTGAATAGAAACAATAAAATTTGGAGAAGACCACGAGGTAACAGTGGCCAATTCACCAATAAATACCAACAACCAAAACTCATGCGGAACAACAACTTTACATCCGAAGAAGACCACTCTAGCATAATTGTAGAGACAAGTAGACAAAATTATTTAATAATTAAGTATTTAAACTAATAAACGGCTTGCCCAGTATAGTAATGAATAATGGGAAAGTATTATAAATTATAATGTTTTAGTAGATACAGGTGCAACCCATAACTATGTTAAGAAAACTTTAAAATTTAATATAACCAAAAAAGTAAAGCCATTACAAGTGATATCAATGCATGGTAATTCTATATGGACCAAATTATTGAAAGAGGGAATAATACAAAAAAGCTACATCCCATACAATTCACCCATGTTAACCGTACATAAAAAAGGTATAGATGAGAGCGGAAAACCGAAAAGGCGTATGGTTATAGATTTCAGGGAATTAAACGAACATACGATCACAGACAGATACGTTATGCCAGACATAAATATCTATTACGCTGCAAAACTTAGGGAAAGCCAAATTTTTCACTGCATCTGATTTGGAGTCCGGTTTTTATCATATTAAGACAAAGGAAAGTGACAGAGAGAAAACAGCGTTTTGTGTGAATGGAGGTAAATATCAGTGCATTCGAATGACTCTCGGATTGAAGAACGCCACATCTATTTTCCAAAGAAGTGTGGATGACATCCTGCGCGACTTCATAGGTAAATTCACATTTGTTTACATTGACGATGTAAACATTTACTCCTAATCCTATGAAGAGCATATGAAACACACCCGAACTATTTTTAACGCATTCAATAACGCCTCTTTAAAAGTGTCCAATGAAAAGTCAAAATTTTTCATGGAAGAGGTAGAATACTTGGTTCATATTGTAAAGCACAATAGAATTTCAACAAAATAAAAACGATAGAAACTTACGCAATACCAGAAGCCCTCAAAGGCCTTAGAGGATTCTTAGGACTTACTGGATACAATAGAAAATTCGTAAAAAACTATGCAGCTCTAGCTAAGCTCTTAACTTTACATCTTAAAGGAGATAACTCTCATATCGGAAAAAATAAAAGTAAGAACACAAAAATTAATTTAGACCAAATGGCCAATAAACTGAAAAACTTCTTAAAGGAGCAAGTGGAATTATATCATTCCAGCCATATCATGAGAAAGCTTTTGAACTCACTACAGACGCTTCTAATATAGCCATTGGAGCTGTATTGAGTCAAAATAAAAATCAAATTTATTTTTTATCACGCACACTTAGTACCACAGAAAAAAATTATAGTACCAACGAGAAAGAGTTACTCGCTATTATATGGTCGCTACAAAAATTACGAAATTACATATACGGCATAGCCGGCTTTACCATATATACCGACCATCAATCGCTTAATTACGTCATATCGAATAAGAATCCGAATCATAAACTAAAGAGATGGAAAAATATTATCGAAAATTATGGAGCAAAAGTCGTGTATAAACCAGGCGCACAGAATGTTGTAGCTGACGCCTTCTCACGATATCTGATATCCGAATTAGAAAGGTTTTTGCAGCCGAAAAAAATCGCAGCAATACCTACAACAACTGAGGATTTAGATACGGACAAATTATAAAAAACACGTTCACAGATATAAAATTCGTGTATA
This sequence comes from Anastrepha obliqua, assembly GCF_027943255.1. NCBI lineage: Eukaryota > Metazoa > Arthropoda > Insecta > Diptera > Tephritidae > Anastrepha > Anastrepha obliqua. The sequence continues at coordinate 38,164,075 of NC_072897.1, read as the reverse complement.
CGCCAAATAATCTCGAAGACATAACACAACCAGATAGACAGTTAGAATTAGATAAACAAACACTCGAGCGAGCAAACAGGGGATACAAAAAGAATGTAAAAGAACTATTAGAACAATACTATTGGCCGAACATAAAACAACAATGTAAGGCATACAACAAAAAATGTACAGCTTGTCTTTACGGCAAATTCGAACGGAGTACCACAAGAGAACCCTTAAAAGAATCAGACGTACCAACACAACCAGGGAAATACATACATTAAGATATTTATTTTAATGAACACAAAACATATTTAGTAGCAGTAGATAAATTCTCATAATACAAAACTATCAAACAATTAGACTCAAAAACAGAAATGGACAAAAGAATAGAAGAAATCCTTATCAACAATTTTCTGAACTGTAAACGACTCATGACAGATAACGAAAGTTGTCTGAATAAACCAATGTTAAAACAAATGTGTATAAAATACAATATCAACAAAATACAGGCACTAATATATAAGTTAACACAGGTAAACACCCATCCGGTCAAAATACAAATTAACACGGGTAAACACTCATCCGGCCAAAATACCTTTCCCAACGATTTCGCTGACAACGCGTCTATAGCTTTGCGCGTGGAGACAAATAACAACTTCACTTATACCAATAATGCTGATTGAATATTTTCAGTCTTGCTCGTGACAACAACAAAACGAGCACAACATAGTAAGCGGAAATATTGCAGCAGAAGTCCCGCGGCTAATAACGTGCAGCAACTAGTGTTAGTGGTAGAAGTGCAGGTATTTAGACGCTAACGTCGCCTTCATGTAAATCAGTTGTAACAACTCTTCCGCTGAGACCGGCTGCCCTTGTACTAATAAGGGAAATAAAATAAACATAACTATAAACCCGTGTTTAACTGACCCTTATAAAGGGGATAAATTTAAGCGATCGTATCAAAGTGTATTGATCGGAAACTGGCGCCCAACGTGGCGCCCAACGTGGGGCCAAACAAATAAAATCCTTATAGAAGGACGCGAAATTTGCCGTGGGTTCGGACCCATCTCCTAATAAAAAACTTAAAAGTTTTAAAAATTGTTTAAAAAACAATTGAAAACGCTAAATCGAAACAAAGACATTATACAAGTGCCACCATAGCAGTGCCAATAATTATAAAAAAAAGTGCAACAACTAAGAACGCTAAATCGAAACAAAGACATTAAACAAGTACCACCATAAGAGTACCGTGGTAAATAAATAAATAACAAGAATAAAAAAGTGCCACAATAAGTAAATAATTAAGAACGCTACAAAGACATTAAACAGATGCCATCATAGTGTGCCGCAAAAATAAATACAAACGCTACAAAATAATCAAAATACAGGAAGGAGTAACACAAAGGTGAAAATCAAGTGAAACATTTAAGGCTTTGCACGCCACGCAGAGGCGTTGCCAGCGTGGAACAATCCAACAAGGAACATCTAAACAAGGACTCAGCATCTTATTATGGACTTATTTTTATATTTGTAAGTAGAAACTTAACAGCCTAATTTTAAGTAATATAGTAAAGCATAATTAATACATAATAGTATAATTTTAAATTGTAAAGCATAAATAAACACTCAAAAGCTCAGATTCTTAAATCTAATAGAGATATAAAGATTTCCAATTAGAAATTTTAGTCAGTATGGGAACTCTGAAATCAGGGTAGATTTACTTTAAAAACAATGGACGCGCAAACTCTCCAAACTCTCCTGAACACGACAAACGGACAATTGGAAATTATGAGACGCTTAAAATCCGACAACAATAGTCTGACTTTCGAGGAACTACTTTTTAAATCTGTTAAAGAATCCAACTCGACTATTCATTCAACCACAATAAAAACAGGAAAAAAACGAAAGATTACTCAGTAGGTGAAGAGATATTTGTCAAAGTAAATAAAAGATTAGGCTCTAAACTATCATCAAGATACAAGAAAGAAATAGTTGCAGAAAATAATAGGACTACAGTCAAAACCCAATCTATTCACAAAAGTAATATCAGAAGATAACCTTACCACCCAAAGCGTACTTGGTTCACCAGGCCTCATAACAAGAAGAAAAAATCACCAAAAAAGAAAAAAAAAGAAAAAAGAAAAAAAGGAAAAAATACATTTTAATTATAGAAAATTAAAGCTTGAACTGAATTTCTTCATATTAATTTAAATTCGCATCCATCGAACTAAATTAATTTCAAGAAATTAAACCAAACTTAGTTCTATTAAATCAAATTAATTTTGATACAATCAAAATCAAAAGAATTTTAATATGATTAAATTTAATTTGAAAATAATTAATGTAATCTTTAGCGAATTAGAAAAATCGAGTAAAATGCCATAGGCGTTCGATCTTTAGATAATAGGAAAAATCGTTAAAAATGCCATAGGCTTTCGATCTTTAGATAATAGGAAAAATCGTTAAAAATGCCATAGGCGTTCGATCTTTAGATAGTAAGAAAAATCGTTAAAAATGCCATAGGCGTTCGATCTTTAGATAATAGAAAAATACGTAATAAATGCCATAGGCCAACGATATAAATTTAAAAATTAGTTGAATAACTATAGGTCTATAATTACAACCTTTTTACAGTACCCTTGCCGCCATGGCTTACATAGAAATCCAAGCCACCCCGATTCCACAAAATCCTGGAGAAATCGTCCATATAGAAATTTACTCCACAGAAAAAAGGTTTATTCTCACCTCTGTTGACAAATATTCCAAATACGCACAAGTAAAAATAATCCCATCCCGAGCAGTAGAGCACATAAAAGATCCAATACGTGAACTAATGATTGCATTTGGAATTCCCAAACTTGTTGTAATTGACAATGAGAAATCACTGAACTTTACCTCAATTTCATGGCTATTCAAGGATCAAATGAACATCGAAGTATATGTTATATAGCACGACTATTATTTTTCGGACACGAGTGAGGCACAGAGTTTCTTTTAATAACTTAGGTGACTTAATGAAATCTTTAAAACAGTGTGTTAACCCGAACGTTGTTAACGGATTGCTGTGTGAACTACCCATTCTGGCGTAAGTCCAAAACGAACTTATCACAGCTTTTCCAGCGGTAAAATTCCGTCACACCACAAAGCAGGTTATCGACGTTTTTAATAAGGAAGATCAGCGGGAAATCCTCCAAACCGAACATAACCGCGCACATAGATCCCCACGCGAAAACGAACAACAAGTTCTCGAAAATTACTACTTTCCTGACTTACGGAAAATCTTAAAAGAAATAGTCTCAAATTGCAAAGTATGCCACGAAGCAAAATATCAGCGACATCCCCCCAAGCCCGAAATTGGATCAACTCCCATACCTTCTTACCCAGGAGAAATACTTCACGTTGATATTTATTCAACGGACAAGACACATTTTCTCACAACAATAGATAAATTCTCCAAATTCGCAATAGTTTTTCCAATCAAATCTAGGGCCATAGTAGATATTAAAGAAGCAATTTATGAACTTCTAAATTTTTACAAAAATACTAAAGTGCTTGTCTGCGACAACGAAAGGTCACTAAATTCAGAAACTATCAGATCAATTCTAAAAAACCACTTCGGAGTCACAATCTACACCGCACCACCCGCACACAATACGACTAACGGCCAGCTAGAGAGGTTCCACAGCACGCTTACTGAAATTGCACGCTGTCAAAAGCTTGAGACTTGCATCTCTGATACGACGGACAAACCAGGGGGAAAGGTTTTTGTAAAGACTAATAAGAGAATAGGTAACAAATTCACTAAGCTTTACACTGAAAAGATAATCACCAGCTCCCACTACATTCTGATAACGACAGGAAAGGTAATCATCCATGAACAGTATGAGTTTCTACTCCACAAGAAAAACTTGTCAGAATTCGAAACGATAGCCAAAGAAACGGACAGATATTAGAACAATTTCCACATTCGCACGACAGGCAACTTCTCCGAAATGACGCTAATGAAATATTAAAACTACTGGACGCAGTCAAAATACATCACCGACATGCGCGAAGTATTAATATCTTAGGGACGGCATTAAAATACATAACGGGTACCCCGGACTTTGATGACTTTCAATCAATCGAGACCAGAGCCGAAGCTCTAATATGTAGAAGCAAATGAACAGCAGGCAGCAGTTAATTTAGTTCTGCAGAGACAAATTAATGAATTGACGACGACAGTTAACAAGCTCCTAACTCAGGCAAAACAGACACAAATTGACACTGGAAATCTCTTTTCTTTAGTGAGTACTAGAAATAGAGCGGTGATAATGGAACTAGAAACCATTGTAACATCAATAGCTCTAGGAAAGGTAAACGTAATCAATCCCGCCCTACTTAATGGCATCGAAATAAACGATATGCTGGCTGGTGAGCACTCTGCAAACACTAGTATAAGCGATCTACTTTCTGTTTCTAAAGTTAAAATATATCAAAACACACAGTTTATTTATTTCGTTATAAAATTCCCAAAAATAGCTAGAATTTGTAATAGTGTAAAGTTACTGCCCGTTGTTCATGAAGGAAGGATTATCTCTTTGGAGACACACCTTGTAGCCGAATGCCAGAAAGAATATATTCCACTCTGCAAATGCAAAGAGGCTGGACTAGCAAATTTCTGCCAACCTTTGAAAGAAAGTCCTTGTGTAAGACACCTACTTAACCAACACCACACAGAATGCAAGTCCAAATCCGCTGATCATGTGTCCGCTATTGAAGAAATCGATGACGGCATAATCTTAACCAACGACCACCCGGCGATAATACAGGGTGATAACGTGACAATATTGACCAAAGGAACCTTTTTAATAACCTTCAAAGGTGATATTATGATAAATACCACCACTTACAGTAACTGGAACGAGGTAATACATTCACATCCCGAAGCTGTACCTGCGCAACATGTTAACTTCACCGAGCACATCGATTTATTATCACTCCCATACCTACAGAGAATAAACATAAAGAACCTCAAACACATAGCGCACCTACGTAACATTATTGATACCCGCTCCATACAGTCAGGAAGCGCCCTACTCTTAATCCTACTATCTACACTTACGAGCATAGCAATTTTTTTGGGGAAACGACGAAAAAATAAGGTAACACTGAATAAGGTCTTAAAGGAAGCCGAGGACGCCTTCCCTTCTAGAGGGGGAGTAGTTAACACAGGTAAACACCCATCCGGTCAAAATACAAATTAACACGGGTAAACACTCATCCGGCCAAAATACCTTTCCCAACGATTTCGCTGACAACGCGTCTATAGCTTTGCGCGTGGAGACAAATAACAACTTCACTTATATCAATAATGCTGATTGAATATTTTCAGTCTTGCTCGTGACAACAACAAAACGAGCACAACATAATAAGCGGAAATATTGCACGCGGCTAATAACGTGCAGTAACTAGTGTTAGTGGTAGAAGTTATAAAATAAACATAACTATAAATCCGTGTTTAACTGACCCTTATAAAGGGGATACATTTAAGCGATCGTATCAAAGTGTATTGATCGCAAACTTATAGATCAAAGGCAAACGGTAAGGTAGAACGAACGCACAATTCCATATCAGAATTGGCAAGAATATTAAATATTAAGAATTTAACATCAGGAACCGAGGAGCTATTTGTAGCTATAAAGGAATTGAACAACACAACCCATACCGTCACAGAAAAAAAACCAAAGGATATACATATACAGCAAGAAGACATAGTAAAAAAATTAAAAGACGATCGGAGAAAACATTACAACGTCTAAACTAGGGAACTAGACACCTAACTTTCAAACAAGGAGACCAGATATTGGTATTAAGGACGAACATCAGAAGTAAAAGTGATAGTCGTTACAAAAAGTACGTAGTGCAGGAAGATCGTGAAGGCACGATTTTGACTAAGGAGGGAAAAGTTATTCACAAAGACAACGTAGAAAAGTACACAGTTCTAGGAGATGACAATGAATTACCTGATATTACTAGCCATGGTCATCATAATCGCAATTCAAGCAGAAGGAGACACCAAAATAACAAACATAACTAACAGGAAATATATTCTAACCAGAACCGACGATGCATATTTATTTGACGAATTCACATTTTTATTCTACGTGACTAATTGACAAAAAATTACCACATCGTACGAACAAATATTTAATAAAACTACAAATTCTATCATTGCTATTTACAAATATCCTATCATAAATAATCATTGTGAACTATTTAAATTCACACCACTTAGAACTAAGCATGTAGAAATTTTTCACCGATAAGGAAATTGTCCTTTGCAACTATATTTACACTAGAGTGAATAACTGTCAAAATTATTTAGGCAAGAACAAGGAACAAACATTAATTCGCTATAAATCGGGACGATTTAATTTAGGAAGGGGAGAGTTAAGGAATGATTTCATTCACAAATAATAAATACAAATAGTTAAGTAAATTCCAAGTATAATCATGCAGGGGTGAACAAATCCAAACATATGTATTTTAAGAATAACAAAAGAGAAACATACATATATAGGTTGTCAAAAAAGTCTTGCGGTATTTCCGCAAGCTTGTCTTTGCAAGCGCGTAGTTCTAGCAGAGAATGTTAATGCAATGAGAAGGAGCAAATGTTAAATGAGCTTTTTTCGAGTTCTAATTTATAGATTCATAATAAGGTCATTTCAAATTCAACTATCTTCACGAGTGGGGAATTGCAGATATTTACCACGCGAGTGACGCGAGTGGAGGGTTTCTATATTTACTTACCACGCTAGGACAAGAATTCAGATATTTTGTGCGTTTACCAAACTACTGAGGAAGTTCATAAGATTTTTCGGCACACTACTAAGGAAATCGAAGCGAATAAATTTGCGATTAAGAAGTCCGCGCGGCAGTTAATTTGTGGTGCAGAAGCTAAAGTCGACGGAATTATTCGTTTTGTTTTTTGGCACGTATATAATTCAGGTTCAAGTCCTGAAGACATTTTTTTTTTTTTTAAACATTTTTTTTTTACAATTCAAACCAGGAAAGTTTGGTAAAATTTTTGAGTTTATTTTAATTAAAATTTCTTTAAAATACTGTTTTTTTTTGTATTTTATAAATGGAAATTTCTTTTCGGTATAAAATAGTTCATACTGGATATGACCTGACTTTTATATAAATCAATCAAAACAGAAAATATGTACATATATCTATAATCTATTTCATCAAATCCAAATTATATTGATGAGAAAATATCATTCTAATATCCGTCCAGAAAGCCAAACGCGCATACACACATGCATATTTATATAATTACGCATACAAACTTAAACTAACTGCGAATCGAATAAATGAGTGATTTAGAAAAGCTTATCAGTAATAATATACATACATATATGCAGAACATCGTCCCATATTTGACTCAGGTTCAAGTCCTGTACACAGTTTCTTGTTCGATAATTTTATTTCATTTTTTATATTTGGTTTAATTAGAATTGATTTAAAATAGTGTATTCCGGTTTTTCTAATACCTGTTATTTAGAAATTTATTTTCTATATAACATTATTCATACTTCTTATGAATTAATTTATACATATGTAAAACAGCCATATAGTCAATCATATGAATATGCATTCCTATATTTAATCTCTTCAGTCAAATCTGAACTACTTACATACACATATTGATGAGAAAATATTCTAATATCCATGGATGCATCCAGAAAGCCAAACGCGCATACACGCATATGTATACAAATATATGCAAACCTTCAACGAACGCAAAATGTATGCATATAAAAAACAACAACTGCGACCGTCTCCTTGTCCGTCAGTGAAAAGATGGGATATGTATACCCTATGAGCAAAAAGAACCGGGAAGGTGATGTTGACTGTTTCCTTCGATTGCCAAGGCATAGTCCACCATGAGTACCTTCCATCGGGCCAGACAGTCAATAGAGAATATTATTTATTCGTTTTGAAACCTTAGAGAGATGCTGTGTGTTGCAAACCGCCGGAAATGTGAGCAAACAATTCTCAGATTTTGCATGGTGATAACGCGCCATCGCACTGATCAAAGAGAATACAAATCGGCCTGCCGGGAGTGTTTGGAGGACTGGGTTAAGCGTTGGCACATGTGTGTTCCTTCAGACGGGTCATATTTTGAAGGAGATAATATAAATTTTCCTTAAATTTAACTCTGTTTTGTTTAATTTAAACATTCCCGGTACTTTCTGATCATAAGGTACATATATGCGGCTTTGCGGACAGCAATGTGTGATTCGCTGGAAGTCGCATTAACTCGCGACTGTCGCACAGTTAGAAGACATATTTACATACATATAAAGGTGCATACATACATACGGAGCCGCGGCCACTTGACATGACAAAAATTTAAGATTTATCAAATATTGGCAAATAATTCCACGCGAAATATTCCAATATTGACTATTTTCGAATGGTCGCGAAAATTGGCATATGGGCGGCTCGTTTTATGAATGAAATTGAAATATGTGCTCTAACTTATGAATGAACTTTTTGTTTTTGTTCTAAATTGTTCAGCACCGTCGCTGATAGAATCATGGCCGCTGCGACTGCGTCTACGAATGTATTTTGTTTTTGTAGTCGCTAGGCTTCGATTTTAGCTTCGGGCGACATGCGCATGTGAGGTATGTGTTTTTGTTGTGTTCTAGAACATTTTAGAATGTGCGGTGGCAAAGCGGCCATGGCGTTGCGCTTGCTGTTGCTTTTGCGTCTATCAAAGAACATATCGTGTTTTTGTAAGTACAATATTAGGAATATCGACTGGTGAAAGACAAAAGTACACGGAAGCAAAAAAGGAGCGCTGTGCTCGCGCATATACATATGCATGAATGTATGAACGTGCATGGATGTAGTAACATATGAATACAATTATTTTGTAGGAAGTTTAGAAGGCAAGTAGGTATATATGTATGTATATATGCTAGGACATAATACATACATAGAGCAGAATTGTTTTTGCACTTTTTAGGAAGAAACTCGCTAGTGCGTATGTGTATTTGTCTTGTAAGAATGTGATGTGCTGTGACTTGTGTACATACATAAGTCAAGGTTATTTGGGCATATGTACATGCATATGTACATATGTATGTATGAAAGGAAGATGATGTTCTTGCGCTTGTGCATTATTGTTTTTCATATACAAATGTACATACCTACATATGTATATTATGTAAATGCTGTCGAATACATAAACTATAAATTGACATACAATATAAAATAAGTGTTGATTTATCTTAAACCGTTTTTTTTTTTCTTAATGCAAATACCTCCTATTGACATGTACATACATATTATGTATGTATATTGTCATATACCATCATTTATGTACATATAGAGTATACGTTCATTTATGAATGTATGTAATGAAAAACTTCATGAATTACTTTCAGAACTTTATTAAAATTAATTCGCGTCGCGCGCATGCACAAAACCTTGGTTCACAACGCAGGCGCAGAAATAAACGCACTGCGTATTTATCCTCCCCATGTGACTCGGCATCAATTCTCGGCGCCAATTTTTTTTTTTTTTTAAATGTGTTTTTTTTAATGTAATCGTAAAAAATTTTTAATAAATTTTATGTATCCGCTTATCATTTCAAAAGTAACAAAATGGTAAAAAAATAAGCAGTCGAAGAAATAAATGCACCGCCTATTTTTCCTCGCCACATGTTAGACTCGATTTCAATTCCCAGTGCAAACCTTTTTTTATTAATTTTTTTTTTCAATTCGTTTTTTTTTATGTAATTAAAAAAAATTATGTAATAAATTTTACGTATTCGCTTATTATTTCAAAAAATACGAAAATAGTAAAAATTTAATTATTTTAATGTATTTATCCTCCCCACGTGACTCGCCATCAATTCTCGGTGCAAATTTTTGTTTTTTCGTTTTTAAATTTTTTTTTTTAATGTAATCGTAAAAAAATTTTTAATAAATTTTATGTATCCGCTTATCATTTCAAAAGTAACAAAATGGTCAAAAAATAAGCAGTCGAAGAAATAAACGCACCGCCTATTTTTCCTCGCCACATGTTAGACTCGAGTTCAATTCCCGGTGCAAACTTTTTTTTATATTTTAAATTTTATTTTTTAAAATCGTTTTTTGTTTTTTAATGTAATTGAAAAAAAAAAAAAATTATGTAATACATTTTACGTATTCGCTTATTATTTCAAAAATACGAAAATAGTACAAATTTAATTGGTTTAATGTCGAGGTGAGAAATGTGTTGTGTGTTGAGGTGAAAGATGTGTGGTGTTTCTAATTTTTGTGTGGGCAAAAGTCAGTGAGGTGTCTATAAACTCGGTGTGCTAAATGACCTTATTACAAATCTTTCAGATCTCAATTGTACTAAACAAAGTTTACAGTAACATATGCACCTTCTCATTGCATTAACATTCTCTGGTTCTAGTTGTATTCGTCGCATCGGTTCACGCTAGAGCTTTTTGGAAAGCTCTTTTCACGTGCTAACACGTGTTTGATTAATTGTTGTTTGCTTTTAGTCGTTCGTGAGTTATAGCGTCGCAAACATGGAGCAAAATAAAGAGAAAATACGGCATATTTTACAGTACTACCAGAGAATGTTAATGCAATGAGAAGGAGCAAATGTTAAATGAGCTTTTTTCGAGTTCTAATTTATAGATTCATAGTAAGGTCATTTCAAATTCAACTATCTTCACGAGTGGGGAATTGCAGATATTTACCACGCGAGTGACGCGAGTGGAGGGTTTCTATATTTACTTACCACGCTAGGACAAGAATTCAGATATTTTGTGCGTTTACCAAACTACTGAGGAAGTTCATAAGATTTTTCGGCACACTACTAAGGAAATCGAAGCGAATAAAATTGCGATTAAGAAGGCCGCACGGCAGTTAGTTTGTTGTGCAGAAGCTAAAGTCGACGGAATTATTCGTTTTGTTTTTTGGCACGTATATAATTCAGGTTCGAGTCCTGAAGACATTTTTTTTTTTCTTACACATTTTTTTTTTTACAATTCAAACCAGGAAAGTTTGGTAAAATTTTTGAGTTTATTTTAATTAAAATTTCTTTAAAATACTGTTTTTTTTTGTATTTTATAAATGGAAATTTCTTTTCGGTATAAAATAGTTCATACTGGATATGACCTGACTTTTATATAAATCAATCAAAACAGAAAATATGTACATATATCTATAATCTATTTCATCAAATCCAAATTATATTGATGAGAAAATATCATTCTAATATCCGTCCAGAAAGCCAAACGCGCATACACACATGCATATTCATATAATTACGCATACAAACTTTCAACTATCGCAGAATATGTGCATATAAAACTGCGAATCGAATAAATGAGTGATTTAGAAAATATCATTAATAATTGTAGATTAGCGCAATCGTGAAAGACGTGTTGTATATGCAGTACATCGTCTCATATTTGACTCAGGTTCAAGTCCTGTGCACAGTTTTTTGTTCGATATTTTTATTTCATTTTTTATATTTGGTTTAATTGAAATTGATTTAAAATAGTGTATTCAGGTTTTTCTAATACCTGTTTTTTATAAATTTATTTTCTATATAACATTATTAATACTTCATTTGAATTAATTTATATGTAAAACAGCCATAATGGCAATCATATGAATATGCATTCCTATATTTAATCTCTTCAGTCAAATCTGAACTACTTACATACACATATTGATGAGAAAATAATCTAATATCCATGGATGCATCCAGAAAGCCAAACGCGCATACACACATATATATACAAATATATGCAAACCTTCAACGGACGCAAAATGTATGCATATAAAAAACAACAACTGCGACCGTCTTCTTGTCCGTCAGTGAAAAGATGGGATATGTATACCCTATGAGCAAAAAGAACCGGGAAGGTGATGTTGACTGTTTCCTTCGATTGCCAAGGCATAGTCCACCATGAGTACCTTCCATCGGGCCAGACAGTCAATAGAGAATATTATTTATTCGTTTTGAAACCTTAGAGAGATGCTGTGTGTTGCAAACCGCCGGAAATGTGAGCAAACAATTCTCAGATTTTGCATGGTGATAACGCGCCATCGCACTGATCAAAGAGAATACAAATCGGCCTGCCGGGAGTGTTTGGAGGACTGGGTTAAGCGTTGGCACATGTGTGTTGCTTCAGACGGGTCATATTTTGAAGGAGATAATATAAATTTTCCTTAAATTTAACTCTGTTTTGTTTAATTTAAACATTCCCGGTACTTTCTGATCATAAGGTACATATATGCGGCTTTGCGGACAGCAATGTGTGATTCGCTGGAAGTCGCATTAACTCGCGACTGTCGCACAGTTAGAAGACATATTTACATACATATAAGGGTGCATACATACATACGGAGCCGCGGCCACTTGACATGACAAAAATTTAAGATTTATCAAATATTGGCAAATAATTCCACGCGAAATATTCCAATATTGACTATTTTCGAATGGTCGCGAAAATTGGCATATGGGCGGCTCGTTTTATGAATGAAATTGAAATATGTGCTCTAACTTATGAATGAACTTTTTGTTTTTGTTCTAAATTGTTCAGCACCGTCGCTGATAGAATCATGGCCGCTGCGACTGCGTCTACGAATGTATTTTGTTTTTGTAGTCGCTAGGCTTCGATTTTAGCTTCGGGCGACATGCGCATGTGAGGTATGTGTTTTTGTTGTGTTCTAGAACATTTTAGAATGTGCGGTGGCAAAGCGGCCATGGCGTTGCGCTTGCTGTTGCTTTTGCGTCTATCAAAGAACATATCGTGTTTTTGTAAGTACAATATTAGGAATATCGACTGGTGAAAGACAAAAGTACACGGAAGCAAGAAAGGAGCGCTGTGCTCGCGCATATACATATGCATGAATGTATGAACGTGCATGGATGTAGTAACATATGAATACAATTATTTTGTAGGAAGTTTAGAAGGCAAGTAGGTATATATGTATGTATATATGCTAGGACATAATACATACATAGAGCAGAATTGTTTTTGCACTTTTTAGGAAGAAACTCGCTAGTGCGTATGTGTATTTGTCTTGTAAGAATGTGATGTGCTGTGACTTGTGTACATACATAAGTCAAGGTTATTTGGGCATATGTACATGCATATGTACATATGTATGTATGAAAGGAAGATGATGTTCTTGCGCTTGTGCATTATTGTTTTTCATATACAAATGTACATACCTACATATGTATATTATGTAAATGCTGTCGAATACATAAACTATAAATTGACATACAATATAAAATAAGTGTTGATTTATCTTAAACCGTTTTTTTTTTTCTTAATGCAAATACCTCCTATTGACATGTACATACATATTATGTATGTATATTGTCATATACCATCATTTATGTACATATAGAGTATACGTTCATTTATGAATGTATGTAATGAAAAACTTCATGAATTACTTTCAGAACTTTATTAAAATTAATTCGCGTCGCGCGCATGCACAAAACCTTGGTTCACAACGCAGGCGCAGAAATAAACGCACTGCGTATTTATCCTCCCCATGTGACTCGGCATCAATTCTCGGCGCCAATTTTTTTTTTTTTTTAAATGTGTTTTTTTTAATGTAATCGTAAAAAATTTTTAATAAATTTTATGTATCCGCTTATCATTTCAAAAGTAACAAAATGGTAAAAAAATAAGCAGTCGAAGAAATAAATGCACCGCCTATTTTTCCTCGCCACATGTTAGACTCGATTTCAATTCCCAGTGCAAACCTTTTTTTATTAATTTTTTTTTTCAATTCGTTTTTTTTTTATGTAATTAAAAAAAATTATGTAATAAATTTTACGTATTCGCTTATTATTTCAAAAAATACGAAAATAGTAAAAATTTAATTAGTTTAATGTATTTATCCTCCCCACGTGACTCGCCATCAATTCTCGGTGCAAATTTTTGTTTTTTCGTTTTTAAATTTTTTTTTTTAATGTAATCGTAAAAAAATTTTTAATAAATTTTATGTATCCGCTTATCATTTCAAAAGTAACAAAATGGTCAAAAAATAAGCAGTCGAAGAAATAAACGCACCGCCTATTTTTCCTCGCCACATGTTAGACTCGAGTTCAATTCCCGGTGCAAACTTTTTTTTATATTTTAAATTTTATTTTTTAAAATCGTTTTTTGTTTTTTAATGTAATTGAAAAAAAAAAAAATTATGTAATACATTTTACGTATTCGCTTATTATTTCAAAAATACGAAAATAGTACAAATTTAATTGGTTTAATGTCGAGGTGAGAAATGTGTTGTGTGTTGAGGTGAAAGATGTGTGGTGTTTCTAATTTTTGTGTGGGCAAAAGTCAGTGAGGTGTCTATAAACTCGGTGTGCTAAATGACCTTATTACAAATCTTTCAGATCTCAATTGTACTAAAAAAAGCTTACAGTAACATATGCACCTTCTCATTGCATTAACATTCTCTGGTTCTAGTTGTATTCGTCGCATCGGTTCACGCTAGAGCTTTTTGGAAAGCTCTTTTCACGTGCTAACACGTGTTTGATTAATTGTTGTTTGCTTTTAGTCGTTCGTGAGTTATAGCGTCGCAAACATGGAGCAAAATAAAGAGAAAATACGGCATATTTTACAGTACTACCAGAGAATGTTAATGCAATGAGAAGGAGCAAATGTTAAATGAGCTTTTTTCGAGTTCTAATTTATAGATTCATAGTAAGGTCATTTCAAATTCAACTATCTTCACGAGTGGGGAATTGCAGATATTTACCACGCGAGTGACGCGAGTGGAGGGTTTCTATATTTACTTACCACGCTAGGACAAGAATTCAGATATTTTGTGCGTTTACCAAACTACTGAGGAAGTTCATAAGATTTTTCGGCACACTACTAAGGAAATCGAAGCGAATAAAATTGCGATTAAGAAGGCCGCACGGCAGTTAGTTTGTTGTGCAGAAGCTAAAGTCGACGGAATTATTCGTTTTGTTTTTTGGCACGTATATAATTCAGGTTCGAGTCCTGAAGACATTTTTTTTTTTCTTACACATTTTTTTTTTTACAATTCAAACCAGGAAAGTTTGGTAAAATTTTTGAGTTTATTTTAATTAAAATTTCTTTAAAATACTGTTTTTTTTTTGTATTTTATAAATGGAAATTTCTTTTCGGTATAAAATAGTTCATACTGGATATGACCTGACTTTTATATAAATCAATCAAAACAGAAAATATGTACATATATCTATAATCTATTTCATCAAATCCAAATTATATTGATGAGAAAATATCATTCTAATATCCGTCCAGAAAGCCAAACGCGCATACACACATGCATATTCATATAATTACGCATACAAACTTTCAACTATCGCAGAATATGTGCATATAAAACTGCGAATCGAATAAATGAGTGATTTAGAAAATATCATTAATAATTGTAGATTAGCGCAATCGTGAAAGACGTGTTGTATATGCAGTACATCGTCTCATATTTGACTCAGGTTCAAGTCCTGTGCACAGTTTTTTGTTCGATATTTTTATTTCATTTTTTATATTTGGTTTAATTGAAATTGATTTAAAATAGTGTATTCAGGTTTTTCTAATACCTGTTTTTTATAAATTTATTTTCTATATAACATTATTAATACTTCATTTGAATTAATTTATATGTAAAACAGCCATAATGGCAATCATATGAATATGCATTCCTATATTTAATCTCTTCAGTCAAATCTGAACTACTTACATACACATATTGATGAGAAAATAATCTAATATCCATGGATGCATCCAGAAAGCCAAACGCGCATACACGCATATATATACAAATATATGCAAACCTTCAACGGACGCAAAATGTATGCATATAAAAAACAACAACTGCGACCGTCTTCTTGTCCGTCAGTGAAAAGATGGGATATGTATACCCTATGAGCAAAAAGAACCGGGAAGGTGATGTTGACTGTTTCCTTCGATTGCCAAGGCATAGTCCACCATGAGTACCTTCCATCGGGCCAGACAGTCAATAGAGAATATTATTTATTCGTTTTGAAACCTTAGAGAGATGCTGTGTGTTGCAAACCGCCGGAAATGTGAGCAAACAATTCTCAGATTTTGCATGGTGATAACGCGCCATCGCACTGATCAAAGAGAATACAAATCGGCCTGCCGGGAGTGTTTGGAGGACTGGGTTAAGCGTTGGCACATGTGTGTTGCTTCAGACGGGTCATATTTTGAAGGAGATAATATAAATTTTCCTTAAATTTAACTCTGTTTTGTTTAATTTAAACATTCCCGGTACTTTCTGATCATAAGGTACATATATGCGGCTTTGCGGACAGCAATGTGTGATTCGCTGGAAGTCGCATTAACTCGCGACTGTCGCACAGTTAGAAGACATATTTACATACATATAAGGGTGCATACATACATACGGAGCCGCGGCCACTCGACATGACAAAAATTTAAGATTTATCAAATATTGGCAAATAATTCCACGCGAAATATTCCAATATTGACTATTTTCGAATGGTCGCGAAAATTGGCATATGGGCGGCTCGTTTTATGAATGAAATTGAAATATGAGCTCTAACTTATGAATGAACTTTTTGTTTTGTTCTAAATTGTTCAGCGCCGTCGCTGATAGATTCATGGCCGCTGCGACTGCGTCTACGAATGTATTTTGTTTTTGTAGTCGCTAGGCTTAGATTTTAGCTTTGGGCGACATGCGCATGTGAGGTATGTGTTTTTGTTGTGTTCTAGAACATTTTAGAATGTGCGGTGGCAAAGCGGCCATGGCGTTGCGCTTGCTGTTGCTTTTGCGTCTATCAAAGAACATATCGTGTTTTTGTAAGTACAATATTAGGAATATCGACTGGTGAAAGACAAAAGTACACGGAAGCAAGAAAGGAGCGCTGTGCTCGCGCATATACATATGCATGAATGTATGAACGTGCATGGATGTAGTAACATATGAATACAATTATTTTGTAGGAAGTTTAGAAGGCAAGTAGGTATATATGTATGTATATATGCTAGGACATAATACATACATAGAGCAGAATTGTTTTTGCACTTTTTAGGAAGAAACTCGCTAGTGCGTATGTGTATTTGTCTTGTAAGAATGTGATGTGCTGTGACTTGTGTACATACATAAGTCAAGGTTATTTGGGCATACATGCATATGTACATATGTATGAAAGGAAGATGATGTTCTTGCGCTTGTGCATTATTGTTTTTCATATACAAATGTACATACCTACATATGTATGTAAATGCTGTCGAATACATAAACTATAAATTGACATACAATATAAAATAAGTGTTGATTTATCTTAAACCGTTTTTTTTTTCTTAATGCAAATACCTCCTATTGACATGTACATACATATTATGTATGTATATTGTCATATACCATCATTTATGTACATATAGAGTATACGTTCATTTATGAATGTATGTAATGAAAAACTTCATGAATTACTTTCAGAACTTTATTAAAATTAATTCGCGTCGCGCGCATGCACAAAACCTTGGTTCACAACGCAGGCGCAGAAATAAACGCACTGCGTATTTATCCTCCCCATGTGACTCGGCATCAATTCTCGGCGCCAATTTTTTTTTTTTTTAATGTGTTTTTTTTAATGTAATCGTAAAAAATTTTTAATAAATTTTATGTATCCGCTTATCATTTCAAAAGTAACAAAATGGTAAAAAAATAAGCAGTCGAAGAAATAAACGCACCGCCTATTTTTCCTCGCCACATGTTAGACTCGAGTTCAATTCCCGGTGCAAACTTTTTTTTATAAATTTTATTTTTTAAAATCGTTTTTTGTTTTTTAATGTAATTGAAAAAAAAAAAATTATGTAATAAATTTTACGTATTCGCTTATTATTTCAAAAAATACGAAAATAGTAAAAATTTAATTAGTTTAATGTATTTATCCTCCCCACGTGACTCGCCATCAATTCTCGGTGCAAATTTTTTTTTTTCGTTTTTAAATTTTTTTTTTTAATGTAATCGTAAAAAAATTTTTAATAAATTTTATGTATCCGCTTATCATTTCAAAAGTAATAAAATGGTAAAAAAATAAGCAGTCGAAGAAATAAATGCACCGCCAATTTTTCCTCGCCACATGTTAGACTCGATTTCAATTCCCAGTGCAAACCTTTTTTTATTAATTTTTTTTTTTTTCAATTCGTTTTTTTTTATGTAATTAAAAAAAATTATGTAATAAATTTTACGTATTCGCTTATTATTTCAAAAAATACGAAAATAGTAAAAATTTAATTAGTTTAATGTATTTATCCTCCCCACGTGACTCGCCATCAATTGTCGGTGCAAATTTTTTTTTTTCGTTTTTAAATTTTTTTTTTTAATGTAATCGTAAAAAAATTTTTAATAAATTTTATGTATCCGCTTATCATTTCAAAAGTAACAAAATGGTCAAAAAATAAGCAGTCGAAGAAATAAACGCACCGCCTATTTTTCCTCGCCACATGTTAGACTCGAGTTCAATTCCCGGTGCAAACTTTTTTTTATAAATTTTATTTTTTAAAATCGTTTTTTGTTTTTTAATGTAATTGAAAAAAAAAAATTATGTAATACATTTTACGTATTCGCTTATTATTTCAAAAATACGAAAATAGTACAAATTTAATTGGTTTAATGTCGAGGTGAGAAATGTGTTGTGTGTTGAGGTGAAAGATGTGTGGTGTTTCTAATTTTTGTGTGGGCAAAAGTCAGTGAGGTGTCTATAAACTCGGTGTGCTAAATGACCTTATTACAAATCTTTCAGATCTCAATTGTACTAAAAAAAGCTTACAGTAACATTTGCACCTTCTCATTGCATTAACATTCTCTGGTACTACTACGATAAAGGCAAAAATGCATCTCATGCTGCCAATAAAATTTGTGCAGTTTATGGACCCGATACAGTTTCCATTTCCACCGCACAACGATGGTTTCAACGTTTTCGTTCTGGTGCAGAGGTGATCGAAGATGCGCCACGGTCCGGAAGGCCTGTCATCAAAAATTGCGATAAAATCGCTGAATTGATCGAAAGAGACCGGCATAGTAGCAGCCGTAGCATCGGCCAAGAGCTGGGCATGAGTCATCAAACCGTTATAAACCATTTGAAGAAGCTTGGATTCAAAAAGAAGCTCGATGTATGGGTGCCACACGACTTGATGCAAAAAAACGTTTTTGCCCGTATGGATGCATGCGAATCGCTTCTGAATCGCAACAAAATCGACCCGTTTTTGAGGCGGATGGTGACTGCCGATGAAAAGTGGGTCACTTACGACAACGTGAAGCACGAACGGTCGTGGTCGAAAAGCGGTGAAGCTGCCCAGACGGTGGCCAAGCCTGGATTGACGGCCAGGAAGGTTCTTCTGTGTGTTTGGTGGGATTGGCAGGTAACCATCCACTATGAGCTGCTCCCCTATGGCCAAACTCTCAATTCGGACCTGTACTGCCAACAACTGGACCGCTCGAATGCAGCACTCATGCAGAAGAGGCCATCTTTGATCAAAAGAGGCCGAATTGTCTTCCATCAGGGCAACGCCAGGCCACACACATCTTTGGTGACGCGTCAGAAGCTCCGGGAGCTCGGATGGGAGGTTCTTTTGCATCCACCGTATAGTCCGGATCTCGCTCCAAGTGATTACCACCTATTTCTGTCCATGGCGAACGAGCTTGGTAGTCGGAAGTTGTCCACAAGAGAGTCCTGTGAAAATTGGCTCTCCGAGTTTTTTGACAATAGGGAAGCGAGCTTCTATAAGAGGGGCATTATGAAGTTGGCATCTCGTTGGGAACTCGTCATCGAACAAAACGGCGCATATTTGACTTAAATCGCATTGTTATAACCAATTTTATGAACAATTGAAAATTCAATAAAAATACCGCAAGACTTTTTTTTTTTGTTAAGAATAACAAAAGATAAACATATATATTTTAAGAATAACAAAAGATAAACATATGTTAAGAATGACAAAAGATAAATATGTTTTTCCTAAACAGCAAACAAAGAATCTAATATACAAGTCGTGTACCTAAAGCAGTAAGATGAGGTATAGGTATAAATACGACTGTCAAATACGTTGGCAGTCAGTCCAGTATTAACATAGTGTTAAGAACTACCCTAAAATTAAAGTCAAAAAAATAAATGTTTATATTTTTCCAAAGTCCAGGAAGTCTTTAACTAGCTTTGAAATAAAAAGTACAAAGCTTTAGTGATTTCTTCAATGTAAAATGTTTGGCACTTTGTGTTTCATGCGAAAGCTGAATGTCTGCACAGTATCCTACAAATAAGCAGCACTCTTGTTTTAAAGTAAGTTTATTACTTTACTGCTATATGCATATGCTTTTATGCACTTTTTATCATTTAGAGAAGCACATAATAATTTAGTATTTATATACCACGAGAGAGCCAAAAATAAAGGATTCGAAAATTTCCCTAGTATTGAAATGTCCACGACAGAACATTTTTAAAAACTTCTAGTTACTGTTTTGTGTATCGTACCTTTAACATTATAAATTTGATGAAAATTTTTACTAATTTTTCGAGTCGAAATTAATTTTGGACAAGAATTCAAAGAGCATATTGGTATATTGATGAATATATTATATATGTATATCAATATATGTATATACATATATCACATATATCTGTGGTCATAAGCAATAATCGCCTAAGTCGACTTAAGAAAGAAATGAATTATGTATACTAGCATATTCAACTAATAAAACTGTATATTTACGCGAAGCTCCTATCACTCTAACTATTTTTTTAGTGTAAATATTAATAAAAACATATTAGCCTAACTCGCAACGAAGCGCTATTGCATTTACTATATGAATCTAAGTATACTTAAGAAGATGGTCAATTACAATAATGTTATATTTAAATGGCCTATAATAACTTAAGTTGTTTTTGCACCTAAATTTTTTTTAAGTTTGTCATACACAAGAGAGCTGACATAAGAGCCAAAGTGAAGGTGAGTGTTTATTACAAATTGAAAATATATATAAGCATGCACTATCTCTTCAAAAGTTGTTAATGCATTTTTGTTGTGAGTTTTTAAGAGAGCTATATCTTCATACGCGACAAATGCGAATGACATATGCTCTTATTCTTTTTGCAAAGTGCAGTTAGATTGGTATGCCTAAAGCGCCATTTTAAAATCATTTGAGTTAAGCAATTTCCTGTGATTAATGCAGAGGTTATAAGAGGTCAGAAAAAAAGTTTCGGTAAAATTGAATATTTTCTGAACTAAAAAAATTTAATAAAGTAATTAATAAAAATATTTAACATTAATGAATTGGAAAACGAAGTAAATGTAACAGGTAAGATTGAACAAACAAATAGCTTTGCTAAGTTGCTTAAATTTTTGCAATTAATAGGTTATGATGAAAGCAGTCACATCTCGTTTTTAGAGGGCAGTGGGGCTGATTTACTAACAAATGTTTCTAATACTCCACTATGCAGTGAGAATAAGGCAGATAAATGAAATTTACAGGAAAATCTCCGTTTTGACAGTGATAACTCAGTCCTAGATTCCGACTATGAGGACTCAACTTCTACTAATAATGGAAATAGTAGCAATTTAGATGATGATGAACTGCTCAACGAGGCCCGACTACATCCCAAAGAGCTTATTCGAGGAAACAATCATGCACAAGACCGAACTTGGGAAAAGCATACGTTAATGTAAAGAGGGTTGTTGTGTCGGAAAGAAAATTGAGACCTCTTATTATTGATTGTCGCATGAAGTGCAAATCAAAGGTTCCGCTTGCATTTCAGAAAAGCATTTTTAATAAATATTAGTCGTTGGGTACGTACAATCAGATAATTTTTTTCATTGGTTCCTTAATTGAAATCAACGACAAAAAAACTCAATATATGCAAAAACACCCTGAAAGGCCACGTGAGCAAAAATTTCAGGCTGCTTATTATGTTGAGTTCGAAGGCCAAAGAGTGCAGGTATTCCAAAAATGCTTCCTACAGTGTTTTGATGAGAGTGCCAGTTTCGTCAAAACTGTTTTGAAGAAGAAATTACACTATCCTAACAGTGACCTTGTTGATAAGCGTGGATCAGGTGGAGGAAAAAATATACTTACGGATGATAAAGTTCAACTTGTAAAGGACTGCATAAACAGCTTTCCAAAATACGAAAGTCACTATACCAGGAGAGATACAAGTTGCCAATACTTACATGCAGTATTATCCCTGGCCCAAATGTATACTTTGTTTTGCGATAAATACAAAGCCAACGTAGTTAGTGTTTCCTCATACAGTGGTATTTTTAAAAGTAAGTTGCATCTTTAAGGCCTTTCTACACGATATGGTTTGTACATATGACTTGTCATTCTTTCTACACTCACGTATTGTCGTATGACTTCCAATGCTTTAAGTAGTTCAATTTATTTGCTTTTTTCTTACAATAAATAAATAACTGCAAAAATGTTGCCAACAAATTAAGGAATAGGTTAATGTAGTTATGTGTCAGGCGAAAATAGAATCGTTTCTATTTTGTATCTGCAGCTTTCTAAAAAAACATATACATATGACAAAACATATAGTGTAAGAAGCCTTTTACGCTTCTTATAATTATTTAGTTAAAAAATGTTTTACAGCCATGAATATAAAATTTAAGAAGCCAATGCTTGATACTTGTTCTACGTGTGAAAAATTTAGAGCTAAAATTGCTATTGCTAAACAGGAATCCGATGATATTCTACTACGTGATTTAGAAAAGGAACTCTTAGCCCATCAGAGTAAAGCAGATTTTGCATATGAGTCAAAAATAAATGACAAAACTTGCTCTTCCGATGATCCCAAAGTTAAAGTGTACTTTTGATTTGCAGTAGTGCTTGCCTACCCCATACTTAAGAAACTCAATAAGTTTCTACAAAAGGCAGCTTTGGACCTATAATTTAACCGTACAACTGGCACCCCACATTGCTTTATGTGGCATGAGGCACTTTCTGCCCGTGGCGGCAATCAAATCGCATCATGCTTATTCAAACATATAAACAATCTTCCACAAGTTAATCATGCAATCTTTTATAGTGATTCCTGTATGGGACAAAATAAGAATTCATTCGTGTGTGCAATGTTCACATTGGCTCTTGAAATTAACCCCACTTTAGAAATTAATGATCACAAATTTTTAGAACCTTGGCACACGCACATGGAATGCGATGTGGATCACGCTGTGATAGACATAAATACATCATCCACGTCACTGGTACAATTTTATAAGAAGTGTACGTTGCAGAAATCCGTTCAACGTAATTGAAATGAACTTACAAGATTTTTTTTGATTTCCAGCTTTTCTTAAAAACAAAGCTAATGTGGAGAACCAATAATCTAGATGGGGGAAAATTCGTTTGGAAAGATATTAGATGGCTAAGATTTACAAAGAGAAATATTGCAAAAATTCTTTATAAAACCACTTTAGACGAATATGCTCCTTTTAAAACATTGAACTTGTTACAACGTGGTGTAAATTCAATAGCAATAAGCGACATATCAATGTTAACACAAGACATTAAGATCAGCTCAAAAAAGAAAAAGGATCTCCTTGATTTACTACCATTTGTAAATCCATGCGTTCATCCTTTTTATAAAAGTTTGTTAACAGATAACTCAACTGATGTACATCCAGATTTAGTAGAAGGTGAATCAGAAACCGAATAACTTCGACTGATATACATATTATACTTATACTTTTAAATAAATAAATATTACATATAAATATTACAAAAATAAGTTTTCGGAAAATGTCATTTAGTTTAAAATAATGAATTTGTAAAATTCCTTTTTTTTAAATAAACTCGTATTAGTGAAATGGACTAACTCTTTATCTTGATAAATTTATATATGCAATAGTTCCTTAACTCAATATGTGCCACACAAACAGCAACCAATTCTTTTACAATAAAAGCCTTAGTCAACATAGTCATTCTTATATCATATGTTATGTTTGCAATAAACACTTTTATTTCTTTTTATTAAATATCTCCTAAACAAAGGCAAGTTTCATTATAATTGTTTAACTGAGCATTGTGCTTGAAATGATCAATAATTATGTATTTACAGTTTTTTAAAGCTTCTTTCTACATTTCTCAGAAACGCTTCTGAATATAAAAAGCTATTTATCTCGGAAGCAAAGTTAACGACTTAGGCGATTATTGCTTATGACCACAGATATTATGATAGTTATATTTGTGCAAAAGTTCAATTGCATCTTCAATTCTTATAGTGTTACATATGCAAGCGCACACGCACTGCAACAACAATGATCTATCTCACGACGCATTGCCTTATCATATTTATGTACATTTGAATATGCATTTTTTGTTCCTTTGCCAAACGAATTTTTTTTCAATTTACATATATTACAGGGAATAATACATACATACATATATGTATGAATTTTATAGATAGTATTAAACTTTGAAATTTAAAATAAATAAAAGAAAACTTCAAAGAAACGTATTTGCATACATATATGGGACAACTAAGTTCTATTGCATCTTTAATAAATATAGTGTTGCACGCATATGTATGCACTGAAGCAACATGAACTACCTCACGAGCATCGACTTATCATATTTCATGCAATAATTAGGGAGTAAATATCCGAATGATCGAATTCCTGCAAATGCTAAAACAAGTTCTTCTACATATGCATCGACGTATGTACATATGTGCATGTTCGTATATGCAAGTTAATACCCTACTCTGGTAAGCCGCATAACGGCAAATATATACAAAAAGTTAGAGTAAGCAATACTTCTTAAAGCTAGCATAAGCACTAATTGGATGATGAAATAAGCTCATCCAATAGTGAAATATTTACTGTAAATATAAAAAATTATTTGTTAAGGATAGAATTACAATAAGCAATACTTTTTAAAGCTAGCATAAGCACAAATTTATAAACATAAACAATTATTTGTCAAGTACTTTTTAAAGCTAGCATAAGCACAAATTTATAAACATAAACAATTATTTGTCAAGTACTTTTAAAGCTAGCATAAGCACAAAGTAGAGGATGATGAAATAAGCTCATCCAGCAGTGAAAGATTTATTGTAAACACAAACAATTATTTGTTAAGTATAGAGTAAGCAAAAATTTGGTATAAAAGGAATAACGTAAGAATAAAAGAATCACTTCAAGTTTGACTTTGCAACCAATCGTTTTATTTTATTTTTTTTAACGCTCACCCGCGTTATAACTTTAATTGGCGATCCTGCCAGGAGCATCAACCGTAAGCAAATACCTCGTGCGACAGGGCATACGGTCGGTGATAATAAAATAAGTACCCCACGAATCGGGCGAAAAAACAAATAACACAATATATTTTGAAAAAAAGTACCCCATGAATTGGGCAAAAAAAAAAATTAAAATTTTCGAGAAATTTTTTTTAAAAACAAAGTTGAAGCAGTAGAAAATTCTCGCTGGACCACAAAGCAGAAGAAAATTCTCGCAGGACCACAAAGCAGTAGAAAAATCTCGCAGGACCACAAAGCAGTAGAAAATTCTCACAGGACTACAAAGCAGTAAGAAAGGAAACGGCAGTGAAATAGCTGTGAAAGAAACAGAAAGCAACAATCAAAGAATCTAAGTGCCAGCAAAGGACGACACCCGAATCTGGAGTATATTAATGTAAGTTAATTTATCATAATAATAAAAAAACCCGTAGAAATAAGGTAAATGGGAAATAGTTCAAGTACCCCTAAATACGTGCGTCTGTATTATTGCAGTTACTGTGGCAATAATCACAAGAGTCTAAGTGCCCACATTTAAATAAGAAGATAGTGAAAAAGTGTAATTGAGTGAAAGATTTATCAAGAGAATAAGTGCAAAAGGTGAGGAAAGGACCTTGAGAAAAATGTTTATACACTGGACGATATAATAGTTAGATTTGCAAGAATGGCAGTGAATAATTTATCTGCGGAAGATATAGCTAGATTAATAGCTACTCACACCGCAAACTTACGTATTGAAATAGGTCAATTGAATAACCTAATTAGGGCTCTGACCACAGCTTCTCAGGTAACTGAGTATCGGACTCAGACTATTGACGATGCATTAATGTGTAATGAAAGCTTGGATATAATTCGATCTTTGCTCGTGTTTTCAGGTAAATCATATGTTAGTTGGAGAGAGGCTGCAAAAAATTCTATGAGTTTGTATATTAAAGGTAGCAGAAGATACTTTGGCGCACTAACTATATTAAGAAATAAAATTGTAGGAGATGCGAACGATATTTTGACTAATCATGGGGCTGTATTGAATTTAGAGGCCATATTTGCTAGATTGGACTTTGCATATGCTGACAGACGACCAATTCATGTAATTGATCAAGAGATGAGTATTTTAAGACAAGGATCAAAATCCCTAATAGATTATTATAATGAAGTAAACCGTAAATTAACTTTACTAATTAATTAGACCATAATGACGCATGGTACTAATTCAGAAATAACAAACCAACTTAATATTAAGAATCGTGAAACTGCTTTGAGGACATTTATTACCGGTTTACGTCCTCCACTTAACCAGATACTTTTCACATTGGCTCCAGTCGATTTACCAAACGCTTTGGCTAAGGCTCAGGAGCTTTACTCAAACCAAATGCGATCAGAATTTGCATTGCACTTTTCTAGAGCTCGAAACCAGAGAAAAAATGTTAATGGAAATTATCAAAATAATTTTAGAGGTGATCAAAAAATGGTGTTCCAAAATAATTTGAGATATCCACAAGTAAGACAGAATACAAATGTAAATTTCTCAAAGCCAGAACCCATGGATACTTCATCTTGTAATGCTCCTGTGGTGCAACGAGGGATGTTTGCAAGATCACAACAGGGTAATGCTTTCTCTGGAAATAGGTTTAATCCACCGATAAAAAGAAATGATAATACAAACTTTAGTGGTCAACCACCTGCAAAGGCTCAGAGAATCAATAATATTAGTGAAAATCATTTTTTAGGTCAAACTTCCACCTGCCCTACATATTCCGGACAGATTTGCAAACCGGAAAAGTAATGAGGATACTAATAGATACCGGTGCTACTAGTTGTTATATTAGAAAGGGAGTGTATGACAATGGACAGGAATTAGCAATTAAGAAGAGGGTAAGGACTATTCATGGTTCGACCGTCATTGATTTGTTTCATAACGTACATCTATTGGGATGTATGGAAAGATTTTATGAAATAGAAAATTTAGAAAGTGATTTCTTGATAGGAGTTTATTTCTTGAAGAAGATTAGAGCTAAGATTTTTCCATATCAATCTTAGGAGTTAACTAATTATGGGAACGAATATTCAGAAAAATTACGGTTTTTAAGTAACAATGAGGATAGTTGTATAGGAAAATCAGGAATAAAAGTAAAATCTTTGGGACACAGAAGTCCTAAAGCGCCCGCCGAAGGTAATACCGGCAATACAAAAGAAAACATGAAAATTCAAAGAAGAAATGCTTTGGATATACAAAAGTTATCATGGGACAAAATTGTCTTATGACGCCAGCTGATGAGTCATACCAGCATAAAATAACAAAGAAAGAATTAACTTTGGAGGAAAAAACCTCTAAAGCGCCCGCTGAAGATCATTCCAGCAATATGTTAAATAATTTTGAAGTTGAAAATTTGGAAATGAGGAATAAATTTTCTAAGAAATATAAAAAAAATATTGGTGAAAGTGAAGGTTTTAATATTCCTCTATTGAGAGAGGATATTATTAGAATTATAAAGGAAACACATAAGAACATTGACATGGATTTGCCTTTCAGGACAGACATAAAAGCGGAAATTAGAACTGAGGATGACAAACCCATATGGTCGAAGCAGTATCCGTATCCTATGTCTGTAAATGATTTTGTTAATGAGGAAATTGGAAATTTACTAAGAAAGGGTATAATAAGGAATAGCAAAAGTCCTTATAGTTCTCCTGATTGGGTTGTTCCGAAAAAGGGAATGAACGAGGATGGAAGTCCTAAACTAAGTTTAGTCATAGATTTTAAAAAATTAAATGAAAAAACAATATCAGATAGATACCCCATGCCTAATCCTGAGGTGATACTTTCGAATTTAGGAAGCGATAAAAAATTATCCCATACCTAAAACTTTACGACAATAGGGGTTTTTTGGGATTAACAGGATATTACAGAAAATTTATTCAAGATTACGCTACAATAGCTAAGCCACTGACAAAGCACTTAAAAGGAAAAAATGGAGGAGTATCGCAGCATGTATCAAAAAAGACAAGGATTGATCTTGACCAAGAAGGTATAGCCGCTTGTGAAAGGTTAAAGGATGTATTATGCCAATGCATTGAATTAACGCGACGTGATTTTAATGAAAAATTAATTTTAAATACCGACGCTTCAAATGTAGCTGTGGGAGCTGTATTATCACAACGAGGAAAACCCATAACATTTATTTCAAAGACCTTGAATTCAACCGAGCAGAAGAATTATGTAACTAACGAAAAGGAGTTTTATGCTATTGTTTGGGCATTGAAAACATTGCGACATTACCTTTATGCTGTAAAAGATTTAGAAATTTATACGGACCACCAACCGCTATCGTTTGCGATATCTGAAAGAAACCCTAATGTTAAAATGAAAAGATGGAGGGCATTTATTGAAGAATTTTCGCCAAGAATAATCTATAAACCCGGAGCAACAAATGTTGTAGCAGATGCACTATCGAGACAGCAGTTAAATAATTTAACAGAATCGAATAATGAAATTTCAGAATCGGAGGATTTATTTGCGAATACACAGCATTCAGCCGAGAGTAGTGATGAAATTTCAATTAGGGATACTAACAAGCCATTGAATCACTTTAAACAGCAAATATTAATAAATCAAGGTGCAAAAATTGCTACCCAAGAAAGAGTTTTAATCTTCGGTAACACTAGATTTTTAATAGAATATGATAAACCAGAAAATATAATACCTGTTCTTTCTGAACAATTAAATCCAAAATTGGTTACAGGAATATTTTGTACTCCGGAAGTGGCATATGAAATAAAAACCGTATTGATGGATACTTTTCCGGTAACGAAATTTTTACGTGTGAAGTGTTTTCCAATTGATGTCACGAATAGAGAGGACCAGGGTAATATTATAGAGCAAACACATGGTAGAGCACATAGAAATTATAGGGAAAATTTGGCACAGATCA
Organism: Anastrepha obliqua; assembly: GCF_027943255.1. Classification (NCBI taxonomy): domain Eukaryota; kingdom Metazoa; phylum Arthropoda; class Insecta; order Diptera; family Tephritidae; genus Anastrepha; species Anastrepha obliqua. Next base: position 38,134,868 of record NC_072897.1, on the reverse strand, counting down.
GGGATCAATACTAGCAATATGTTAGAAATTGTCAGGTATGTAATAAGAATAAATACGATAGACAACCCAAAAAGGTACCAATTGGAAGGGCACCAATTCCAGAGAAAGAAGGTGAACAAGTTCATATTGACATTTTTTACGCTCAAAAACTGAAATTTTTAACTTTGATTGACTCTTATTCTAAGTTCTTGAAAGTTAAGCATATTGAAGATAAGACAAATTTAATCGAAAAGATTTTGGAAGCTTTACAGGTATTTCCGGAAGTAAAGAGAAATACAGTGGACAATGAACCAAGTTTTGCATCGGCTCAATTTAGATCATTTGCTAATAGATGTAATATTGAAACATATTATTGCGATCCAAGACATTCAGTAACTAATGGTCAGGTAGAAAGAGTGCATTCTACTCTCATTGAAATAGGAAGATGTTTAAAGGAGGAATTGAATTTAATAAGTGATTTAGAATCCATTATTAGAGCAGCTCAGCAATACAATAAAACTATTCATTCGACAATTAAAGAAAAACCGTATGAGGTGCTTTACAATAAAAAACCACATGAAAATATAAAAGATAAATTAAAATCGGCACAGGAAGTTATGTTGAAGGTACATAATAAAAGACGAAAAGAAAAAAATTATACTCCATGTCAGACAGTATATGAGAAAGTTATAGGTGAAAGGAATAAATTAAAACCGAAATATAGGAGACAAAAAGTAAAAGAAGATAAGGGAAATAAAATAATAATTCAGAAACGTAACATAATAATTCACAAGGATAATATTAAATCTTAATATTTACAGAATGAGATTGGTGCTATTTGCAGCATTCATATCTTTCGGGATGACGGACATTATTGGTTATACAAGGGAAGACTATGTTTTAATAGAAGACGGAGATGTTTTATTATATGAAGATTATGGGGATATTTTTCACATTACAAATATAACTTATTTTGCGAGTTTATTGGAAGAAATGAAACAACAAATGTACAATAGGAATGAATATATTCATGTAAATGGAAGTAAGACAATGCGTACGGATTTTGACGTAAATGAAATTGAATACGAATTGGAAATAGAATTAATGGAGACATTAATAGAGCAATTGCAGGAAAAGGATCATAGATTTACAAGAGGTACTAATGAGTTGGGAACATTGTGGAAATGGATAGCAGGAACACCGGATCGTGATGATTTAGTATTAATAACCAATAAATTAAATGAATTAGTGGAAAATAGTAATAAACAGTATACCACAAATTCACAGATGTTTAAAGCTATTACGCATTTAACTGAGAGGGTTAAAGAATTACAAGGAAATGCACATATTAGAATGAAGAGTAAGCGTAGGAATAGTTATATCATTAATGAATTACAGAATTTAATACAAACTATAACTTTGGCAAAGGTAGGAATCTTGAATCCAGCTATTCTGCACATTGATGAGATAAGAAATATAACACGACATGAACACGGACGAATAACGATGACAGATTTAATAGATGATTCACAGTTTAAAGTAATTCAAAATAAAGAATTAATTGTAATATATATATAAAATATCCAAAGGTATTGTATGATTGTAAATTTTATGAAGTTCGGGCTATAGCGCAGAGAGATGGTAAATTGATAATTGAGGATAAAATAGCGAAGTGTGGAAATGATTATGTAAATGTAAAAGAATGTAAAGAAGAAATAAAAAATACATACTGTAAAATTGAAGAAAGGAAATCTTGTTTGTCGAAAATTTTGAATAAAGCAAGAACCAAATGCAAAAAATTAAAAGAGAAAAATAAAGAAATAGAAGAAATAAAACAGGGGGCCATATTAGTTTCTGGAACGCATGTAATTGATGAACGCACATTAGATGGAATTTATTTAATAGATTTTAAGAATTATACTATAATTGATAATGTTACATATGAAAATATTGATGAAAAAATTTGGAATTATGTAAAAATTAATTATATTAATAACTTTGAAATAACTGAGTATGTTGAATCTACAAATGAATACTTAAAATTTGAAAATTCGAATGTATTAAATAAAATAAAACAGGAAATTCAAGAAAAACCGATTTGGTGGTCACTTACCACAGTATTGATAGTGTCATTGTCTTTTTATACAGTTTATAAATTAATAAAGAAAATATATGTCAAAAAAGCATTAAGAAGTAAAAATATAAAAGAAATGTTAATGAGTGATATAGATTTGACGATTCAGAATATCACCGATATATATTCGAAGACGGGACGTTTCGATTTAGAGGAGGGGGAGTTAATACCCTATTCTGGTAAGCCGCATAACGGCAAATATATACAAAAAGTTAGAGTAAGCAATACTTCTTAAAGCTAGCATAAGCACTAATTGGATGATGAAATAAGCTCATCCAATAGTGAAATATTTACTGTAAATATAAAAAATTATTTGTTAAGGATAGAATTACAATAAGTAATACTTTTTAAAGCTAGCATAAGCACAAATTTATAAACATAAACAATTATTTGTCAAGTACTTTTTAAAGCTAGCATAAGCACAAATTTATAAACATAAACAATTATTTGTCAAGTACTTTTAAAGCTAGCATAAGCACAAAGTAGAGGATGATGAAATAAGCTCATCCAGTAGTGAAAGATTTATTGTAAACACAAACAATTATTTGTTAAGTATAGAGTAAGCAAAAATTTGGTATAAAAGGAATAACGTAAGAATAAAAGAATCACTTCAAGTTTGACTTTGCAACCAATCGTTTTATTTTATTTTTTTTAACGCTCACCCGCGTTATAACTTTAATTTGCACACTTGATGCCCTAACTACATATGTATGTACGTTCAATTGATCAAATCAAAAAACTCTGTATACAAAACGCTTCATTACCAGGCACACAGGAAGATGGCATATGCAAATATAAATATGTGAATTGAATTCAAGCAAAACAATGCCTGGCGACTACAAGAACAAAATGCAGTCATAGACGCAGGCGTAGCGGTCATCATTCTAGTTGCCATGGTGCTGAACAGCTCAAAATAGTCGCGACGGCGCTGAACAGTTTCAACAAAAGCTCATCATCAAAAAATTCATTGATAAATTCGAGCTCATATTTCTACGAGCAAAGTATGTACTTTCATTCATCATTCATACTCGCATATGACAATTTTCTCGACCATTCGAAAATAGTCAATATTGGAATATTTCGCGTAGAATTATTTGCCAATATTTGGTAAATCTTGAATTTTTGTGAAGTCGAGTGCCCGCGGCATCGTACATACATATGTATGCATCAATATATGTATGTAAATATGTCTTTCTAAATGCTCGACAGCCGCAGCTGCTGTGCGTCAAGTGCGCGCTTGAGCATACAGTAAGTTGCAGAAGAAAACAAGTAGCTTAAAAAAAAGGTCTGATTCGGATATTTTAATACTAAGATAAAATTTGGAAACAATTATTTTATGTTAACTGATAGTAGGCAAATAGTTAATTAGTAGATTACTTTACGTATTTAGTTTTTCAATTGATAAGAAGTGCACAAAACATATGCATATATCTGCAAAGTTAGAAACTTACTCTGAAATCAGAGCATTTGAAGATGCCTGTAAACATTTCAAGATTTCTTGAGGAATTTTACCGTTTTATTTTGAGCTGGGGCTGGTGAGCATACATACACACAGCATATACATATGCGCAAATGTATATAAATTGGCAAATTTAAATTTGCATATGCCATCTTCCCGTGTGCCTGGTAATGAAGTGTTTTCTATAGAGGATTTTTATTCAGTTGAAGGGAATAGGTCATATTAAAAAGCTACCTAACATTCTTTGCTTCTAATCACCAAGAAATTCTTATCGACTGCTGCTAAATTTACATAATTCAGCCCCTTACTGTTAATTTTTGGTGAAAAATGTGTCTGTGGTGAAAAAGTCTTCGCGAGACGAGTACCCCTCGAAATTTCATACGTTCCTGTCATTGAGACTTCTCTATACATTAACGTGTTCTGTTGATTTCTTGTAGGAATATGATATGCTGTGACATGTGAATAAATAAGGCGAGGTTATTTGGGCATACATGCATATGTACATATGAAAAGAAGATGTTGTTGTTGCCCTTGTGCATTATTGTTTTTCATATACAAATGTAAATGCATGCACACATACAGAGAACGTTAAATATAGAGAATTCTCAATGACTGAAAAGGGAGCACTTTTCAGGGGTACTCGTTTTGCGCGCGAGGTACACCACAGCCACATTTTTCAACAAAAATTAACAGTAAGGGGCTGAATTATGTAAATTTAGCAGCAGTCGATAAGAATTTCTTGGTGATTAGAAGCAAAGAATGTTAGGTAGCTTTTTAATATGACCTATATATTTGAATTTTTCCAAATCATCCAAAATTATATACATATGTTATGTTATTCTGTCTGTCTGTCTGTCTGGTGTCTGTAAAACTTTGTTGAATTCCCTTCAACTGAATCAAAATCCTCTATAGAAAACGCCTCATTACCAGGCGCACAGGAAGATGGCATATGCAAATGTAAATTTGTGAATTTATATACATTTGCGCATATGTATATGCTGTGTGTATGTATGCTCACCAGCCACAGCTCAAGATAAAACGGTAAAACTTCTCAAGAAATCCAGCGCGCATTCATAGGCGCAGCGCACATTCATTGGCACAGCACTGTACATATACACATATTTACATACATATATTGATGCATACATATGTACGAAGCCGCGGGCACTCGACTTGACAAAAATTCAAGATTTATCAAATATTGGCAAATAATTCTACGCGAAATATTCCAATATTGACTATTTTCGAATTGTCGAGAAAATTGGCATATGGTCGGCTCGTTTTATGAATGGAAGTTCTTGCTCTTAGAACTATGAGCTCGAATTTATCAATGAATTTTTTGATGATGAGTTTTTGTTGCACAGTACAATAGTTGAAACTGTTCGGCGCCGCCGCGACTGTTCAGCGCTATGGCAACTAGAATGATGGCCGCTACGCCTGCGTCTATGACTGCATTTTGTTCTTGTAGTCGCCAGGCATAGAATTTTAGCTTTGAACGACATACGGATTTTGAGGAATAAGGTGAGTGCCCTGTGTGTGCGGTTGTATGTGCATGCATATGGTATATTAATAAGCATTGTATTGCTTAAATTCAATTCACATATTTATATTTGCATATGCCATCTTCCTGTGTGCCTGGTAATGAAGCGTTTTGTATACAGAATTTATTGATTTGATCAATTGAACGTACATAGATAGATATACATAGTTAGGGCATCAATTGTGCATATACGCACATGCACATACGTCGATGCATATGCAGAATAAGTTGTTTTAGCATTTGCAGGAATTCGATCATACGAATATTTACTCCCTAATTATTGCATGAAATATGATAAGGCGATGCTCGTGAGGTAGGTCATGTTGCTTCAGTGCACACATATGCGTGCAACACTATATTTAATAAAGATGCAATTGAACTTAGTTGTCCCATATATGCAAATACGTTTCTTTGAAGTTTTCCTTTATTTATTTTAAAGTTTTATACTATCTAGAAAATGCATACATACAAATGTATGTACATATATTATTATTCCCTGTAATAAAATGTAAATTGAAAAAGATTTGGTTTGCCAAAGGAACAAATAAATGCATATTCAAATGTAAATACATATGTCGATATACCAAAACACTTGTGTGCTATAAATTAGTTTCGACTCAAAAAATTAGTAAAAATTTTCATCAAATTTGTTTAGTTTTAAATTTACTAAACCGCACATACCAAAATGTGAGACGTCGTTTTATAATGAATTTTTTTAAATTAAATCAAAATATTAAAGTTACTTTGATTTGAAACGTTGGCGCATATAATAAATATTCAATCATTTTTTCTTCATCACCTTTGTCTGAAAATACAAATTGAATAAATTTTCGTTTATCAAGGGAACATAAAAATGCACAAGCAAATACTTTGCAAAATGCCGTCGGCTATTCGTCAATTTGATTTCCTACAGAGGCCAAAAACTGTGCAGGGCCAATATGCTAAAGGAGAAATCGCTGTAAAACATCTCTGTTAAAAGTTTCACCACACCCCGGCGGCGGTTAGATTTCATTTTTGACAATTCACGTTATTCGTAGCTCGTGAGAATTCTCTATATTTAACGTTCTCTGACACATATCGCACCCTAAATACAAAAGGGTCACAACTCAAAATGTACTTCTGCTCAAATATGAACGAGACGTTATCAATAAAACGGTCCGCGGATGACATATGGCAAAAATAAATTTTTTGTTTTTTTGGTAGGACTGTTATAAGCTTACATGGCAAATTTCAGCGTGATATGTCACATAGTTTGTTTTCTGTGCTACTGTAAACAAGTCAAGCTCGAGTGTGGAAAATTTTGAGTTGTGACCCTTTTGTATTTAGGGTGCGATATGTATGTAATATGCTTTCGAATACATAACCTATAAATTGAAATACAACATAAAATAAGTGTTGATTTATCTTAAACCATTATTTTATTTGTGGACACAAATACTTCCTTTAACATGCACATACATATATACATACATATGCATTATATTTAGTAGTGTTATATACTTTCAGTAAGTAAATACATAGTATGTACACTAATTTGTGCATGTAATGAAAAGCCGTCATGAATTACTTTTCAGAAAATGTATTAAAAGTTATCCCCGTCGTCCGTAAGATACATATATCCACAGCTTTGTATTACAAACATTTATGACTTGACATCAATTACTGGGGCCAAATTTTTTTATTTTTTCTCACTTAAATTTTTTTTAATGAATCGAAAAAAAATTGTGTAATAAATTTAAAAAAAATAAGCAGCCACAGAAATAAACAAACCGCGTATTTTTCCTCGCCAAATGTATGACTTGACATCAATTCTCGGCGGCAAATTCTTTTTTTTTTTTAAATAGATCTTATTTTTTAATTTAATCGAGAGAAAGTTGTGCAATAAATTTTACACATGTGCTTATTATTTCAAAAATAAGAAAATAGTAAAAATTTAATTGGTTTAATGTCGAGGTGAGAGATGTGTTGTGTGAGAAAAAAGGTTCTAACTGTGCAGAGGATGACGATATACATTTAGATTGGAATGTAGGCGCCGAGGATCGTCATCTTGAGACAGAAGTAGGAGACCAGCGAAATGAGGATCTCGTTTTAGAAGAAATTGATGTGGAAGACGTAAATTTTGCTGCAGAAAGTAATGAAGCTGAGGTCCAAGTGCAGCGTTACTTCACTGGCTATGGTATTTACCAAAAAGTGATGTGCCAAAGTGCACCCACGCCATGACGAAAACAAAAGGGGAGCTGAAGTTGCATTCAGAAGCCCTGATTAGATCCAAAAACTTCACGGATGACAGCGATTTAAGGCTTGTCAATCCTGAAGACAGGGTTGTGTCGACTCCAAATGGTGTGGTACCGTCAGCTCTTCGCAAAATATGCCCACATTGCAGGTCTTAGATGTTTTATGTTGTCCGCTTTAAAAGAAAAAACACAAAAAATATTTCCCGACTGGTTTGTAGGATCTGGCGAGTGTAGAGAACATCGCGTGAAGCTATTAGATTTTCTGTTAACTGTCCTTCTATTTAAAAATGCAAAGTGGCTCTTGCGAAATGAGGTCAATAGTGTCAAATTAAGAAAACTCCCAAAAAAATTAAAAAAACTGTAGTACTCGTAGGTTGTAAGCCAGGGCCCCACGAAAAGATATACACCGTTCACACAGGTAATTAATAATCTATTAGCTATCTCTTGCATATAATGATACCTATTCTTTTATTTCAGGGTTTTCCAGTTTTCTATATTTCAGGTTTTTTTTATTTATATATTTTACAGGTATTTTCCGTTTCAGGTTTTTTCTATTTTTAAGTCTATTTTACAGGTTTCTTATTTATTTTTTCTTCTCTTTCAGGTAACACCCGAGCCTAGATTTTTAAAGCACTACAATTTTTTCTTAATCATAATGGATTGAGAGTAGTGTTTTAAACATCAGGTAAATCGCAATGACTTAACCGATGTCAATATCGAAGTCCTGTGAGAAATTGTTATAGTATGAGGACTATTTCGTAATTCGTGCTTTCACAATTTTATATATTTTTTTTCATTTCAGGAAATGTAAATACCTATTATTTATAGTATTGTAATATATATACCTACATATACATATAAGAGTACTTAAATTACTTCTGGATAAAAATAAAAAATTAAAATTAAAAAAAAGTATTTCATTTTTTTAAGGATAATAATATTTATTTGGTAAGAGGAACTTTAACAAACATATACCAATAATATAATTCGAAAGGATTTCATTACAAAATCAATATATTCGTTCAGCTAAATAAAGCATATGAAAAATCGTTCCTATGGACGTGCAAAAGCAAACACGCATATACATAAATCCATGCATACAAACTGCCATAGACATACTTACATTTGAGGCTGCGAGCACTTGCCACAGAAAAAAAATTTATTGCTGCCGAGAATTTAGAAGACACGTATATTTACATGGCCGATGGTTCCATGTGTAGAACTCCACGCAAGTGGGGAAAGTTACTGATCGCCATTCACTAGGGAATGGCCAGGACGATTCTTCTGCATATGGTTCAAGCAGCTCACGACGGTCGGGATTAGCCCACGTATCCTCTGGGTAGCTTCCGAACACCCGTTCGGGAGTGAGCTAACGTGAGAAGGCGAAACATTCAAGGATAGCTGCTTGTGTGTTGGGTTTGGGACCGCCACTTAAAAATCCCCCCCAATGAAAAGTTTAAAAAAGCCTCGGATGAGACCTCCCTATACTGATGAGGACCACTGCAAACGAAATAAGGATTACGATTTGAGGGCATGCACCTGGAATGTCCGGTCCCTCAATGGGGAAGGTGCCACTGCCCGGCTGGTTGATGTCCTCGTGGGAGTAAAGGCTGACCTCACTGCCATCCAAGAGACGCGATGGACGGGACAACACAAGAAAAGAGTAAGACCTTGCAGAGTTTACTACAGCTGTCATGAAAAGGAGCGTAAATTCGGTGTTGGATTTGTTGTGTCGTTCACTCCGGTGGGCGAGCGTCTCGCAAATATCCGCATCAAAGCCGTTTTTTTAACATATCGGTAATTTGCGCCCACGCCCGACGGAAAAGAAGGACGATGCGACCAAAGATTCCTTCTATGAACGCTTGGAATGTTCCATGAGCGCTGCCCCCACCACGACATAAGAATCTGGCTTGGTGACTTCAACGCCAGGGTGGGCAAGGACGGAATTTTTGGTCCCACAGTCGGAAAATTCAGCCTCCACAACGAAACATCCGGTAACGGACAGAGGCTGATCGACTTCGCCGGGGCCCGAAACATGGTAGCCTGCAGCACCAGATTCCAGCATAAAAAAATCCACCAAGCTACCTGGCTGTCCTCTGATCGAAAAACGCGAAACCAGATCGATCATGTTGTGGTAGATGGAAGAAACGCTTCTAGTGTATTAGATGTACGTACGATCCGAGGACCCAACATCGACTCGGATCACTACCTTGTTGCACCCAAACTGCGCACACGCCTCTGTGCAGCAAAAAACGTGCATCTACCTACGCAAAGAATGTTCGTCATGGAAAAGCTGAAATCACAACCGACAGCCAGAAGAATCGCCACTCGACTCTCACTCCTGCTCTCAGAGAGTACTGCCCAACAAAACGCCATGCACGAACAATGGAGCAACATTTTTCGTTCTTTACGTACCGCCGCCGAAAAAGAAATTCGATCCCGGCGAGCACGAAAAAACAATTGGTACGACGAGGAATGTCATGCTTCCGCAGAAAGAAAGGATGCCGCCTATAGAGCCACGCTGCGATCGGGCGCAACGCGAGCCATGTGGGATCGCTACAGAGAGCTGAAAAAGGAAGAGAGACGTATTATCCGAGGGAAGAAACGAGAGGCCAAAATACGTGAGTGCGAGGAGCTTGAGATGCTGGCCAATAGGAACAACGTCCGAAAATTCTACCAGAAGTATCGGCGGCTTACAGAAGGTTTTAATACCGCGGCGTTTTCTTGTAAGAACAAAGAGGGCGATCTGGTGACTGACGTACAGAATCATCTTAAATTATGGAGGAAACACTTCTCGAACTTATTAAACAGTGACAGCTGCGCATGTCACAGAGAATGTGAAGATCTCGATACCCCAATCGTCGACGACGGAATTGTCGTTCCGCTACCCGATCATGACAAGGTGAGAATAGCGATAACGCGGCTGATAAGGTGCATGCATCAGCTCCTATGCAAAATATGGTCGGATGAAAGCATGCCTGCCGATTGGGATTTAAGTGTGCTCTGCCCAATCCATAAGAAGGGCGATCCTGCAAATGTGCCAATTACCGCGGGATTAGTCTTCTAAATATCACCTATAAGGTTCTAGCAAGCACCCGCCAACCACCGTCAACTGATTGGATCTTATCAGTGTGGCTTCAGACCTGGAAAGTTTACCATCGACCAAATATTTTCAATACGCCAAATCTTGCAAAAGACCCACGAAAGGAGAATCGACACACACCATCTTTTCGTCGACTTCAAAGCTGCATTCGACAGTACGGAAAGGAGTTACCTGTATGCCGTGATGTCTGAATTTAGTATCCCCGCAGAACTAATACGGTTATGTAATATGACGTTGCTCAACACCAACAGCGCCGCCAGAGTTGGGAAGGACCCGAGCCGTTTGATACCAAACGAGGTTTCAGACAGGGTGACTCGCTGTCGTGTGACTTCTTTAACCTGATGTTGGAGAGCATCGTACGAGCCGCAGAACTGAATCGGCGTATGCCGATGATATTGACATTATCGGCCTTAAACACCGCGCTGTTAGTTCTGCCTTCTCCAAACCGGATAAAGAGGCCAAGGGAATGGGTCTGGTGGTGAACGAGGACAAAACGAAGTACCTCCATCATCAAACAAACAGTCGGCGCACTCACGTGTCGGCACCCGCGTCACTGTTGACAGTTATAATTTTGAGGCTGTAAAAGACTTCGTTTTTTTAGGAACCAGCATTAACACCGATAACAATGTCAGGCTCGAAATCCAAAGTAGAATCTCTCTTGCCAGCAAGTGGTACTTTGGACTAAGTAGGCAACTGAGCAGTAAAGTCCCCTCTCGACGAACAAAACTAACACTCTACAAGGCTCTCATCATGCCCGTCCTAACGTATGGCGCAGAAGCGTGGACGATGACAACATCCGATGAAGCGACGTTTGGAGTGTTTGAGAGAAAGATTCTGCGCAAGATTTTTGGACCTCTGCACGTTGGCAGCGGCGAATATCGTAGGCGATGGAACGATGAGCTGTATGAGCCTTACGACGACATAGACATAGCGCAGCGAATAGAGATCCAGCGGCTACGCTGGCTGGATCATGTTGTCCGAATGGATACAAACGCTCGGGCTCAGAAAAAATTCGCTGCGGTACCAGCTGGTGGTAGCAGAGGAAGAGGAAGGACTCATCTGCGTTGGAAAGATCAGGTGGAGAAGGACTTGGCTTCACTTGGTGTGTCCAACTGGCGTCCGTTAGCACGAGAAAGAAACGACTGGCGCGCTTTGTTAAACTTGGTCAAAATCGCGTAAGCGGTTATAGCGCCAATTACGAAGAAGAAGCATATATATACATACATATATATGTTGATGCATACATACCCAGTGCTTTGTGTGTGCTATTGTATGTACATACATATGTATGTGTATACTAATAAGCATAGTTTTGCTGGAAGTCAAGAATGTATGTATATGTATGTACGGACATACATATAATAGGTCATCAAGTGTGCATTCTTATAGTACATACATACGTGAGAATTGACTTTGCATTTGTTAGACAGGAATTCGGTCACAACAATATGCCAATACGTGAGGTAGGTCATGGTTGCTTCAGTACATTGAACTTTTGCTTAATTGTTTCTTACATGTGTATGTATATGTATATGTACATACATATTTATGTAATAAGAAACAGTTTAAACAGATTTTGTTACTGATCCAAGTATACATACTTACGGTAACATACGAATATGCTTTTTTATCCTATAAAATATGTAAATATGGAGGATATCTTGGGTTTGTTAAAATTATTCTTTTATTTATTTTGAATATTAAAACTTGTATACAAACCATGCTTGTATACCTCCTGCAATAGGATGTGGATGACAAATTACAGAACAGAAATAAAAACGTATTCAAATGCCTTGCAAAATGCTGTCGGTCAATTTTATTTCAAACAAATGTATAACAACGCCTATTTACTTTTTGTCCAAATATAACAAGTATATATATGCAAATACATACGTTTCTTTGAAGTTTTCTTTTATTTATTTTAAATTTCAAACTTTTATACTATCTATAAAATGCATACATATATTATTCCATGTAATAAATGTAAATTGAAAAAAATTTCGTTTGCAAAGGAACAAATGAATGCATATTCAAATGTATATATGATAAGGCGGTGCGTCGTGAGATAGGCCATTGTTGCTCCAGTGCGTGTGCACGTATGTAACTCTATAAGAATTGAAGATGCAATTGAACTTTTGCACAAACATAACTAACATATATTGACATACATACACACATATACATCAATATACCACACACTTGTATGCTCTATGAATTCTTGTCTAAAATTAAATTCGGCTCGAAAAATTAGTAAAAATTTTCATCATATTTGTATGAAGTTTTAAGTTTACTAAAACCAACACAACAAAATGTGAGGACGTTTTACACTGTATTTTGTTTTAATTCTTCTTTTTAGATTAAATCAACAAACAAAAAGTTATGAATGTTGGCGCATAGTTTCATAATTGTATTTGTTTGAAAATATAAAGGGAATAAAATTACGTTTCTCAAGGGAACATAGAAATGCACAAGCAAATTCCCCAATTCAAACAGAAACCAAAAACTGAGCGGAGACAATGTACTTGTACATAATCCACTGTAATCAGCTCTGTTAAGAACTTCCCCGCTGTCGAGTTGAACGAGGTGAAAAAATCTTCGCGGTCAGACTTCATTTTTGACCATTCGCACTATTCGTAGCTCGTGAGAATTCTCTATACATTACCGTTCTCTGCGTACAATTAGATGCAAAAAACAGCAACAAGTAGCTTATAATAAAGGTTTGTCCCGGACGTTTCGATACTAGAGAAAATTGCGAAACAATTGTTTTTTTCTCTGATAGTAGGTAAAGAATTGATTAGTGTTTTACTTTACTTATATATGTAGTTCCCCAATTGATAAAAAGTACATAAAACATATGTATGTACATACAGGGTTGGCCATATTAAACTGACCCATTGAGCAACCCTATAACTTTTTACTGTAATTTCAGATCAGCTAATGACATACCGCGTTGGAAGCGTCAGTCGAAGGAGATTTATACCATGAAACAGTACACCCCAATAGAACGCGCTGAAATTGTTCAGCTGTACATTCAAAATTCCTTCTCGATTGTAAAAACGCAACGTGCGTGGAGAAAAAAAAATAAAGTGAAAAGTGCGCCGTCAAAGAACGCAATCAAGCAAATGCACAAAAGATTTTTGTCTTCCGGCACTGTGGCTAATACCCGACGTCCAAGTAAAAAGCGGCCAAGACGATCTAACGAAAATATCGCGGCCGTACGAGCCAGTATCGAGTCATCGCCGCGAACGTCAGGTAATCGTCGTTCTGCTCAGTTGGACATCCCTCGGACCACTCTACGACGTATCATTCGTTTGGATTTGGGGATATTTCCGTACCAACTAAATCAACAACTGTTGCCGGCCGATAAGCCTCGTCGCTTGGAATATGCCAATTTTGTCGTCCGAATGGCCTAAACTGATGAGGATTTTTGGCATCAAATCATTATGAGTGATGAGGCCCATTTCTCCTTGAACGGAACCGTAAATAAGCAAAATTGCCGTTTCTACGCCACTGAAAACCCTCAAATTATTGAAGAGGTACCTCTCCACGACCAAAAAGTTACAGTCTGGTGTGGCATTTGCGCTGATATGGTCATTGGGCCGTTCTTCTTTGAAAATGGTCAACACCAACCATTGACCGTCAATCAAGAGCGTTATTGGGCCATGATAACCGATTTTGTGATGCCGATTGTTCGTGAAAATGGTATGGAGCACTTCTGGTTTCAGCAAGATGGCGCACCACCACACACAGCACGAGCCACCGTCAACTTATTGAAGACTTTGTTCCCTGGCCGTTTGATATCAAAAAGCGGCGATTTTGACTGGCCCCCACGATCACCGGATTTGACGCCACCGGACTTTTTTCTTTGGGGCTATTTGAAATCTAAGGTTTACGTCAACAAGCCAAAGACACTAGGCGCACTTAAGGCCAATATCCGACGGGAAATAGCCGCCATATCGGCCGAGACGCTGGCCAAAACTATGGAAAACGCCGAAAAACGGGCACATTACGCTATACGAGCTAAGGGCGACCACTTGCGCGATATCATATCCAAAAAGTGATGTAAACGAATCTCCTTGAACTAAATTAAATGTTTTTCACAATGAAACACAAAAAAATGTTTCTTTTTCCATATTTTTTTAATAATCACATGGGTCAGTTTAATATGGCCAACCCTGTATATAGCTGCAAAGTTGCATAGAAACATACTCTGACACCAGAGTGCGGCTTATTTGAAGGCTACTGTAATAGATACATTTAGCCTTCGGATGAAGCCCAAAGTGCCAAATATTTGATACTGAAGCTTCTGTGAGCTATACAGCACTGTTCATAACAACAGAGATCAAATCCGCAATTTGTTAAAGTAACATTTTTCAATCAATATGCCTTTTTTATTTCTAATATATACTACATACTTTTCATACGTACATATATGAAATCACACATTTGAGTTTGCATATAAGGATTTCATTTGGTTGAAGGGAATTCAAAAAAAGTTTTAACAGAAGATGCATTAGACAGACATAATATATGTATGTACATATGTAAATATATAAGTTTTGATGATTTGGAAAAAATTCATTCATTGGTCATATTAAAAGCTAACCTACAGCGTTAACGTTCCTTGTTCCTAATTAGAAACGAGTTTTACTCAACTGCTTTTTAATTTGACCAGTTGAGTATATTTCTAATTTTCAGTATATTTCTAAGTTTCAATGTTAACAGTTCACGATTCACCAAATATTTCTATAGGAAATATTTTAGTATTAACTTTTTTCGAATGGCCATCAGTGACTTCTTCAATGTTAGAGGTAAATTTTTGTTATCGTTGAAAAAAATTGGCATATGGGCGACTCGTTTTATGAGTACTTTGCTCTTAGAACTATGATCTCGAGCTTCTCGATAAATTTGTTTTTGTTGTGCTGTACAATATTTGAAACGTTTCAGCCCCGCAGCGACTAACAGAATTATTTCGCTACGGCTGCGCCTATGAATGTATTTTGTTCTTGTAGTCGCAAAGCTTAGAATTTTAGCTTTGGACGACATACGGATTTAGAGGAATAAAGTGAGTGATCTGTGTGTGTAATAATCATAGTTTTGCTGGGAGATCAGAATAGAAATATGTATAGGCTAGGGGTTCAAGTGTTCTAACGCACATACATATGTATTTGTATATGCATAAGCAATAGGTAATTGTTTTAGCATCTGATAAGCAGGAATTCGATCATTCGAGTATTTACCCTATTTACTCTCTAATTATTGTATGTATTTAAATATGATAAGGCGATGTCTCGTGAGGTAGGTCATGGTTGCTTGAGTGCATACATACAATGGCTCTGTAAAAAACTCGGACACCCAAGTGATATAGTTTTGATTTTATTTTTATTTCATATACGGAAAATAACAATAAATTATTATTTTACAAAAAGGCAGCACTGCTTTAACAAGATTATTTTTTGACTAGAAAAGTTAAATTATTAGACAGTTAATTTTCTGAAAAGGATTATTAAGCACTATCGACACATGAATTAATAAAGAAATTAAGTAAGGTGGTAAGTAAATTCATAGGATATACGGAAGCTTATTTACATAGATATTTAAATAAAGAGACTTATGGTAAATCAATTTTCTCAGATCCGCTCCAATTAAGTAATTTGTCAATATTTTCCTGAGAAGGATTCTTTGGTATTTCCGATAGAAGATGGTTCTTGAAACTTGTTTTCCTGAGATTCATAAAATGCGTGCAGTCGTCCAAAAGGTGTTTGATTGGTAATGTTGATAGGGTGTACTACGGGCATGGAGGTGGCCTCTCACCATATAAAATGTGCGAGTGTGTACCAATTGTGTGTCCTATGCGAAGTCGGATGAAGGCAGTGATGTCCTTGGTGGGGGCTTAGTGCCAGTTGTATTTAAACTTGAATAATGGTGTGGCACTGTTCTCCATGCTTCAGTTTTTTTCTTCATTTATTAATTATTCCGTAGATGTCCTTCTTCAGCATACTATCAAAGGTGGATCACGGTTCCATTGCTGCAGCCTTAGCTTTTTGGTTGTCAAGCCCCTTTAATACCAACGTGCCCACAGAATCCACATTATTTTGCCTTTATTTTGATGCTCAATTAATATGCTCCGTATACTTGAAATAGGGGTTAACTTTTTGTTATGTTCATGATACCTGATATTTTTGACTTTCTACCCGGACAAATGTTTGGTTTTTCATTAGTTTTTGATGCTACTATTATGGTATTGTATATTGCTATAGCTTCTGCTGTGTGCATAGGACAGAAGTAAGGTAGTTGACCCTTCGTTATTGTTTCCAACATCAGCATTGCAGATCATTTTACATTCAGGTCTAAATGGTGCGACGTATTTTTCAAACCTACGCTGGTATTCTAATGAACTGGTGCTGGATTTAGGAAATGTTGCTTTACCAAAAAGAATTTAGGACTTTCTAACATGCCAAGGTGGTAAGCTAATTGGGGCCGTCAGGTTATTCCCAGTTTTTTAGCATATTCCAGTGCTCTTAGTATACTGGGCTAGCGATTATGCACTTTACTTGCAGCAAATAGTGATGAGGTGGCGTCATGTATTGCTATTGTTGCAATAGAGAAGTTTTGGGATGAGCCTCATTGTGGTGTATTCTGTTCTCTCCGGAATGTTGTGTAGCTCTGCTTCCGCCAATATTTACTGTATAGGAGATGTTGGAAAGGTTCGAATGCTTCTGCGTACGGCCTCGTGGTATGTTGGGAAAATTAGGTTTAGGTTACTTTTGGCGCAGTGTCTGTATATTGGCAAACCATAGTAGATTTTCGACAAGATGAGAGCCCCAGTAATATTAATCAGATTTTTAGTAGGAATAAGACTATGTTTAGATTACAGATACTTTATAATATTTAACCTGGCAGCTACATAAGTTCTTTTTTAAATCTAAACAGTATTCCTTAAAAGTAGGAGGCTTATCAAAGATAATTTCAGGAAATCGTATACTGTGAGCATTTACAATATTTGTATTATTATAGACTACATTTAAGCTATTACATTTATGCTTTCTAGATACATGTATGGGAAGATTTACATTTATTAAGCGAGAGGGTCGCGCCTGAGCATATGGACCATCTTGAGCTGTCGGTCAGAATATCTAAAATTTTCTTACTGACTAAGTTTAAGTTGCTTATTTTAGAAAATAATAATACATCGTCGGCATAAATAATGTGCGAAATTTTTTTGTATTTCGAAATGATTTGGCGAATTTCATCAAAGGCAATTTTAAACAAAGTTACCGAAAGTGGAAACCCTTGCGGTATCTTATTCTGGAGAAAATGCAAATTAGAACAATCGGTATTTACTTTAGTTTTAAATTTCCTAATCGAAAGAAATGCCTTGAGGAAATAATATATCCTATCTCCAAAAGTCCGTTTCTTTCCATCGCTTTCTCAAAATCCAAGCTTAGACAGAAGATATGATTGCGGTTAGATAAGCCACATGCGGTAAAGTTTTCAAAAAATAAAAAACCATTCGAAATTCCATGACTTTTTTTGTATGTCACTTGATGTGAACTTATAAAATTATTTTTTGAAATGTACCACATTATGCGTTTTGAAATGATTTTTTCTAGTAACTTGATCATGCAGCATATAAGCAAAATAGGTCTGCGTTCGTCCAGTTTTGAGGGAAAACTTCAGTGAAAAATAGTTGGTTAAATAGGTTGATTAATCTCTGTTTTACCTCACTAGGAAAGTTTTTTAACATCACATAGGTTAGGTTAGGTTATGGTGGTAGTCGGTCTGCACGACCAACTCACTTAGACCTTACAGGTCTGTGGTGATACCACTGTGCTACACGGGAACCTCATTTATCTTCCTTCGTGGAACCATTTCGTGGCTCTTATGAAGCGTAGTATTGATGCCAACCCCACGCCAGACAGTTCTGTAAGAGAATTAAAAAAGTATTTACCTAGACAACCTGCTCTGATTTTAGCTAGGGCTGGACAATTGCAAAGGAAGTGCTCAACTGTTTCTTCCTCTTCCTCATCTCTGCAGCTTCTGCAATATTCATGGGAGAAAACTCCTAGTCTCGAGGAATGCCTGCCAAATAGCCAATGACCGGTTAAACAAGCCACGACCTTCGAGATATTGTCTCTTGAGAGACTAAGCAGTTCCTTTGTTCTTTTCTTGTTTATTTGCGGCCATAGTAGCCTAGCTGTTAGACACGTATCTTCATTTCTCCATGACCTATTGGCCTCTTGGATAAAGTGGTTTTTTATTATTAGTTTACTCGTGGCCATGGGTATTCCAATGGCACCTTTATCACTCAGCAGTTGGAGAGCGGTACCCTTTCTGGCTAGCTCATCTGCTTTACAGTTTCCCTCAATATCTCTATGTCCCGGAACCCAAATAAGGCTGACCTTGAATACGTCACTAATATCATTTAGAACTGCCCGGCATTCCTGTGCAACCTTCGATCTTAGTGAAGCCGCATTCATTGATTTGATATATTTATAAACGTTTTTGTTACGGCGTGCGTATTTAGGTATGTAGCCACTTCTTTTATAGCTAGTAACATCACATAAGAAATGCGGTCTGACCCTGGAGCTTTCCCGGTTAGGTTAGAAAGTGTAGCCGCAAATTCTAAATAGATTCTATTAGGCTTGCCGGTGAGTTTGGTTCATTATAAACCCGGTTAAGAGTGTCGTTCTTCATTGTGGTAAAATTTAAAAAAAAAATTAAATTTTTGCAATATTTAAACCAACTGAAGGCAAAATGTTCAGCTATTAGCTTAGATTCAAAAATTGGACCACTAGAACTATTAATAAAATTAATAGAAGTTGGGGAGAATGAGCCTGCAACTCGTTTTATGTCGCACCAAGTTTGTTTAGGATTCGAACTAGCCTATGTACGTACATATTTGTGTTCTGAACTTCAAGCAAAACAATGCTTATTAATATTCATACACATATGCACGTACATACAACCCCTACAAGACAGCTGACTATCATATTAGCACTCATATTACCATCATCACTATCATCATCCAACTACACATTTTTGTTCTAGCCATGGGAAAGTTCTGATAGTTTCCAATTGTCGGTGTGATATTCTATCTCTCTTTTACCAATAGAAATTTCTTATAACTGAAAAATATATCTGCTATGCTCTAAACTACTCATTTTCGTCATCAAAAAGTAATCGGCACAAACTCCTCAATAACTCCTCATTAAAAAGTAATCAGGCTGATGAGTTTCGTTAAATTGTTTTATTTATTTATTATAGAAATTATAAAATTTATATTTTTCATTGAGATTCGAACTCACGAATCTTCAATATTTTTTTGTTTACATTAAAAAAACTTGTACACACCAATTCGGTGTTTCATCCACCGAACTCTCGAATTTTCCAGCCTTAGCCAAGCACGTACTCCCTCAGCTATAACAACTGTACAAGAAACACAGCTAAATTTCAGACTAGAACCTTTTTCAGAGCACCACATTATTTTATTAAAATTAATCAACACTGATGACAAAAGCTCCTCATTTTTGTTAAAAAGTAATTAGACTGCGGAGTTCACTTAAAATGTTTTATATAGAAATTATAAAACTTATATTATTGTGTTTTCATTGAGATTCGAACTCACGAATTTTCAATATTTTTTTGTTTTTATTAAAAAAAGACTTTTCACACCAATTCGGTGTTTCGTCCACAGAGATTCGAACTCACAAATTCTCAAGCCTTAGCCAAGCATCTACTCGCCCGGCTGTAACAAGTATGAAACAAAGACAGCTAAATCTCACACTAGAACTGTTTTCAGAGCAGCCACATTATTTCGGTAAAATTAATCAACACTGATGCCTTGGCGTTTAAAGTACAGTAGATATATTTTTCACTTATATAAAATTGCTATTGGTAATAGAGAGATAGAAGTCACACCGAACAGGGGAAAATAATATCAAATGAAATATTTGATTTCCCCATTAAAAATGTTGTATATGCTATTCTGATAATGAGCATGTAAAGGGTGTTTTTTTTAGAGGTTAGGTTTTCAAGTTGGCACTACTTTTTTAGTAGATGGTCTTTTTGACAGCTATCACTTGATTTATGCTCAGTTTGGTTTGCCATTTCATAATGAATAGACTTACACCTGAACAACGTTTGCAAATCGTGCAAATTTATTACGAAAATAATGGTTCGGTTCGCGCGACGCATCGAAGAAAATTTTGTTCAGCAATGAAGCTCTCTTTTGGTTGAATGGGTATGTCAATAAGCAAAATTGTCGCATTTGGAGTGAACATAATCCACAAGCCATTGCTGAGACGCCGTTACATCCTCAAAAAGTCACTGTTTGGTGTGCTCTATGGACAGAGGGAATCATTGGTCCATATTTCTTTAAACATGAAGCCGGCCATAATGTTACAGTCAATGGAGAGCGCTATAGAGCCATGATTAATGACTTTTTCGTGCCTGAATTGGACGATGTTGATGTGGACGACCTTTGGTTCCAACAAGACGGCGCTACATGCCATACAGCCAACGCAACAATCGATTTATTGAAGGAAACTTTTGGTGAGCGCATTATCTCGCGCCGTGGACCTGTGGCGTGGCCTCCAAGATCGTGCGATATAACACCGCTGGACTATTTCTTGTGGGGCTATGTGAAGTCGCTTGTCTACGCAGATAAGCCCGAGACGATTGACGTCTTGGAAGAGAATATTCGGCGCGTTATTGCTGACATACGGCCCCAATTGCTGCAAAAAGTGGTCGAAAATTGGGCCTCTCGGCTGGAATTTATTCGAGCCAGCCACGGCGGCCACTTGCCCGAAATCATTTTTAAAACATAATGGCAAACCCTTATCTTTATAATAAAGCTAAATTCTTGACCATAACATACAATTTTATACGTTTTATTTCATCTTGAAAACCTAACCTCTAAAAAAAACACCCTTTATTAGAGACTAATAAAATACTTATAAATGTGTTGGAATTTTTGTCAAAAGTGTTCAGCACTGTCTTGTAGGGAACCACACACACAGGGCACTCACTTTATTCTTCTAAATACGTACATATGTCGTTCAAAGCTATAATTCTATGCCTAGCGACTACAAGAACAAAATGCATTCATAGGCGCAGGCGTAGCGGTCATCATTCTAGTTGACATGGTGCTGAACAGCTTAAATAGTCGCGACGGCGCTGAACAGTTTCAACAAAAACTCATCATCAAAAAATTCATTGATAAATTGGAGCTCATATTTCTACGAGGAAAGTACTTTCATTCATAAAACGAGCCGCCATATGCCAATTTTCTCGACCATTCGAAAATAGTCAATATTGGAATATTTCGCGTAGAATTATTTGCCAATATTTGGTAAATCTTGAATTTTTATCAAGTCGAGTGGCCGCGGCTCTGTACATACATATGTATGCATCAATATATGTATGTAAATATGTCTTCCTAAATGCTCAACAACCGCAGCTGCTGTGCGTCAAGTGCGCGCATGAGCATACAGTAACTTGCAGAAAACAACATAAGTAGCTTATAAAAAAGTTCTGTGTCGGACATTTCAATACTAGAAGTAAATTTCCAAACAATTATTTTATGTTCTCTGATAGGTAAATAGGTAATTATTATATTACTTTACGTATGTAGTTCTTCAATTGATAAAAAGGGCACAAAACGTATGCATATATCTGCCTTTTAAGAGGAAACTTGAAACAAGTGCACGAGGATTCGACAACGTTTTTTGGGAGGTTTCGACAAATTTTCGAAGCCTCCCTTCTATCCTATTTTACTCAGTAAATAATATTTTGCAGCTACCAAGATGCCGAATGTATAAGTTAACACACAATATATTTTGCTTAACGTACAATCGTACAATCACCTTTTCCCAATTAATTCACTCAGAAGTAGCGCAAACCCTCAAGCGGAAGCGTTTACTGTTTCACAATATCATTGTCAATTCTTTTTGCAATAAAATTCTTACTAATTCAAACTTGGGAAAATAAATAATGCTTACGTAGCAAACTCACTCAGCAGTAGCGCAAACCCTCAAAGCGGAAGCGTTTACTGTTTCGCAATATCGTTGTCAATTCTTTTGCAATAAAATTCTTACTAATTCAAACTTGGGAAAATAAATAATGCTTACGTAGCGTCTGGCTTGAGCAACGCCTTCCTGTAGAATTAAGTTATTCGTAGGTGTAGAGTTAAGTAATTTTTGTAAAGTTTTGGAGTTTAATACGGACAGTTAATAAACGCGCACGCACCGCACCTAGTAAATTACCGTGTTTTTATTTTTATTAAGGTTTTCCGCACAAGGAAACCTAACTGGCGCCCGAGCAAAGTATTTTGCTAACTCGAAGTCAGCAAAACCGCGAGTGCGAGGAAAGAGGTCCCTGAGTAGTTTTTTCTTTTAATAAAAAAAGAAAAAAACAAAAAGGACGCGTTGAACGCAAGCCGCCTTGCCCGCGAACAAACATTTTTTAAAAACGGTACTAGTGTGTTGAGTGCGTGCGAGGGGAAAGCTGAAATTACTCCAACAACCAACCGAAAAAAAAGATTTAGGCGAATCAAAGTCAAGAGGCGACGCCATTGAAAAAGCTAAACAAAATATACTTTGAACAAAAGCAACCGGCGGAACGTGGAAATCAAGGTAGCAGAAACAACCAACTGAGTAGTGCATCATCTAATGCAGCATTATCATCAAATTATCAAAACCAACGGAATATAAAAATCAACTGAGTGCATCATCTAAGGCAGCATTATGAAATTTATAGCCGAAATTCTAACGTAAGTCATAACGAATTAAATAAAGAAATATTGTGGAAAAATAAATCATCGAATATTAAAAGAAAAATTTTATAAATCCTGAAACGAAAGAAAGGATAAAATTAGGAGATAAGACATATTGATATTGTTTAGAAATTTTTTTTTAAATAATTGAAATAGAAACAAAAAGCCGAAACAAAGCTTCAAAGAAATTTATTATATAATAAATACAGAAATTTAACCGAAAAATAAATTGGTGAATATTGAAAAACAAATATTTTAAAACAAAGAAAGGGCGAAAGTAAGAATCGCAGACTTTAATTTATTATTAAAAAGGAAAAAACATTTATTGTCAAAATTAAAGCTGAAATAAAGCTTCACAGGAATTTATTACTCGAAAAATGTCAAACTCAAGCAATCTGGTACGACCAGCTAGGCTAAGCACAAATAACACAGCCAATCCAAATCTTCAGGACCCATCCGACTCCAACAATCCTCCAACCCAAAGGCAAATAAATTTTTCAGATCTAAGAGAACTAGTTTCACAGATAACCTTAGAAGTCCTTAGCAGTCAAGCACCAACAATTGTGCTGGCTGCACTCAATCCCAACGCGAATTTTGTTAACATGGTAGACCAAACAATAGAAACACAACATCTAGATAGTTTAGGCGACCTCGACAGAATTCCCGACGTTGTTAAATGCTTAAGGGAATTTTCAGGCAGACCAGGGGAGTTTAACTCTTGGAGGAAGAGCGTGGAAAGAATACTCAGAATTTATGAGCCCTTACGCGGAACAGCAAAGTACTATGGAATCCTAAACATAATTAGGAACAAAATCGTAGGAAACGCTGATATCGCGTTAGAGTCCTACAATACGCCGTTGGACTGGACAGCCATCGCCAAATGCCTTACACTGCATTACGCAGATAAGAGAGATGTGTCAACATTGGAATATCAGATGACAGGACTCGTTCAAGGCAACTCTACAGTACAACAATTCTATCAGGCAGTGTACTCTCATTTATCCCTTATCCTCAACAAATTAGGTAGTCTGGACACAGGAAAAGAAGCCTTAAGCTTACTTACCGAGACTTATCGAGGAAAGGCCCTTGATACGTTTATCAGAGGTCTCAACGGAGATTTACCGAGACTGCTAGGTATGAGAGAGCCTGCGGACCTTCCGCAAGCTCTATATTTGTGTCTCAAACTAGAGAATCAGAAACTTCGAGCTCATTATGCTCAAAATCAAAACGACTTACCACTAAGAAAGCAGTCTTACTATTCACCACCACCTTTGCCACAGAGAGGCCCCAATAATCAAAGACAAAGACAGACTTTTTACCCCCAATTAGCTCACGTACCTGGATTCCAAAATAACCCAAGATTTTTTAATTACGAGCAAGTACCAACAAATAGCAACCAGCCAAGACAACCCCCACCTAGACCCATAGCACCCAAACCACTACCACCGCCAGAGCCGATGGATATCGGCCGAAGCATTCGCTCCCAACAAATAAATTACGCGAACAGACCTCAGGCAAATCAATTCCTGGGAAAAAGACCACCCCAACCATCCTTTCAAAGGAATATCCAGCCTAACAAAACCCATCGCGTATTTCACATTGACGCAGGCAGCGAAGACACTTACGAAGGAAATGACGATAACGACCAGACATTGACAGAATACGTCGATTCCATAGAATCGGAAAACAGGGACGAAGAATTGGTATTAAGCGACGTACATTTTTTAGGATAACCAGCTCTTCGCTACCATACTTCGAATGTAGAACGAAGAGCGGAGAAGTGTTAAAATTTTTGGTGGACACAGGCTCCAGTAAAAACTATGTCCAACCGAGGTTAGTAAAAAAAGAAATACCTAACGACACCCCATTGTTCGCAAAATCAGTTGCAGGAGACATAAAAATTCAATCGCATACTTATGTTAACTTATTCAATTTAGACGACAAGCTCAAATTTTACGTCATGCCTACCCTAAAATCTTTCCATGCAATACTGGGAAACGACAGCTTGAGAGACCTGAATGCAGTCATTTTTACTGACAAAAACCTCATGGTTATCCGCGACAGAATCAAAATTCAACTTAAGCAACTTAGTAGCCAAAGTATAAACTCTATCGGACTACAAGACGAGCACTTGACTGATTACCAAATGGAAACTGTAGACACTTTAGTAAAGCAATTTCCGAATCTCTTTTCTAACTAACTTACACGACAAAAGTCACTGGAGAAATACGAAATACCGAATACTACTACGGACCCTCCTGTTTACAGTAAATTTTATCCATATCCAGCTTCGCTTAAAAGTGAGGTAGAAAAACAAATGACTAAACTTCTAAGTGATGAAATAATACGACCATCACGATCGCCGTATAATTCCCCAATTTGGATTGTGAATAAGAAACCAGATTCACAGGGGAATAAGCAGTATAGAATGGTGATCGACTATAGAAAGCTAAATTCACTGACAATACCAGACAGATATCCTATCCCAGAGATAGCAGACGTCCTGTCTCAGCTAGGCAATAGCAAGGTATTCTCAGTGCTCAATCTCAAAAGTGGATTCCATCAAATTCCACTTAAAGCCTCGGACGTAGAGAAAACCGCACTTTCCATAAACAATGGAAAATTCGAGTTTACCCGTCTGCCATTTGGCTTGAAGAACGCACCCGCGGTATTCCAGCGTGCGTTAGACGACATCCTTCATGATTTTATTGGAAAGATATGTTACGTCTATATAGACGACATCATCATTTACAGTAAGTCAGAAGAGGAGCATGTACGTCACATCGAAAGTATTTTCAAAACATTGGAAAACGCCAATATGAAGGTACAACTCGACAAGTGCCATTTCTTCAAACAGGAAGTGGAATTTTTGGGGTTTGTAATATCACAAACAGGCATAAAAACTAATCCAAAGAAAGTCGAGGCGATAGTTAATTTTCCTGTACCAAAAACTTTGAAAAACTTAAGATCGTTCCTTGGCCTCTCCGGCTACTATCGTCGGTTCATAAGAGACTACGCTAAATTGGCCAAACCTTTAACTCCCTAGTCTCAAAAGACATTTTATTATCATACCCTGGCTACGACAAAGAATTCGAACTCACGACGGACGCATCGGATTTCGCGCTTGGAGCTGTCCTTTCCCAAAAGGATAAGCCCATAACTTTTATTTCTCGGACATTGAGTAAAGCGGAAGAGCATTACGCGGCAAATGAGAAGGAAATGCTCGCCATCATCTGGGCCCTAAACTCTCTTCGAAATTACTTGTATGGTTCCGCCAAAGTAAAGATCTATACAGACCATCAACCGCTTACTTATGCGCTCAGCCATAAGAACAATAACAGCAAAATGAAGCGCTGGAAGGCTATACTCGAGGAGTATAACTATGAGCTTCATTACAAGCCAGGAAAAAGTAATGTTGTGGCCGACGCCCTGTCAAGAATTCCATTACAATCGGGAGTCCATACTATGTCAGAAATGACTAAAAGTGACAGCAGTTCAGGACAAAACCTTATCTGCAGCGTCGAAACCCCATTGAACGTCTTCAAGAACCAAATAATTCTAAACATAGATCCAACATCGGCATATGAACTCCAAATCGTTTTCCGTACAATTCACCGGCATACTATTACAGAAAATGAGTTCACCTCCAAGAAACTCGTTTCACTTTAAAAAAAATATTTAAATCCGTCGGTGATAAACGGCATCAAAGCTCCAGGATCCCTGATGGGAAAGATTCCAGAGATTTTCCCAGATAATTTCGCAAAGTATAAAGTTAGGTTTACACAATTATTAGTAGAAGATATTAAAAATGAAAAGCAGCAGGAGGGAGTTATTATAGAAACACACACAAGAGCACATCGCAACGCTAAGGAAAACAAAGTACAAATTCTGGAAAAGTATTATTTTGCCAGCATGAATAATAAAATTAATAGAATCGTAAAACAATGCTCAAACTGCAAACTTAACAAGTACGACCGGCAACCAATAAGGCCAGAACTGAGAAAAACCCCCATACCTACCTTTCCGGGTCAAATACTTCACATAGATATCTATAGAACTGAAAACAAACTGGTATTAACGGCAATCGATAAGTTCTCGAAATATGCCCAAGGACGAATTATAAACTCTAGAGCCATAGAAAACATTAAAGAACCCCTTCGAGAAATCCTCTTCCTATTCGGAGTACCGGAAATGGTAATATTCGATAATGAAAAATCCTTCAATTCCGCAGTAATCAATTTCATGTTAAAAGATCAATTAGGTATAAAAATATTCACATCGCCGCCATATACGAGATCTGTGAATGGCCAGGTGGAACGGTTCCATTCCACTCTTACAGAGATCATGCGCTGTCTCAAAGCTGAAGGCACTTACAAAATATTTTCTGAACTCTTAGAAAGAGCGTTATATGAATACAACTTTACAATTCATAGCACAACAAGAAAGAAGCCTTTAGACTTATTTTTTGGACGAAAAATTAATACTGATCCGAAAACACTCGAGAAAGTACGACAGACTAACGTACAGAGACTCATAGACAAACAAAATAATGACGTAGATAACCACAATAAAAATCGCCAACCATCTCGAAAATACAATATAACCAGGGAGATATCATATATGTTAGAATAAATAAACGTTTAGGAACGAAGCTTACCCCGAAATTTAAAAAAGAAATTGTGAAAGAGGACAAGTCAACAACTGTCCTCACAGAAACAGGAAAAATTGTTCACAAGAGCAATATCAGAAGCTAAATATACATTAATCTTTTATAGATCACTCTTCATCACCAGCATATTGGCAAACGAACTGCAAATAACAAACTATACTCTATCGCACCTGGTCACAATTAACAATGGACAAGCAAAAATACAAGACGGGACATTTAAAATAATTCATGTTACAAGACTTGACCAATATGCATCATTCCTGAACAACATACGAACTTTCATGGAGGAAAACATCCCAAAAAGCAATTCCTTTTTCCCACTATTAAACCTTGAATTATCCCAAATTACCAATATCCTCAACTCAATAGAACCAATCTATAAATTCCGAAACAAAAGATCCATTAATATGCTTGGTACGGCCTGGAAGTATATTGCTGGGACACCGGACCATGATGATTTCGAAATGGTCAAAGACATTATAGATAAAAATAACATAAATAACAATAAGCAAGTTTTGATAAATCAAGCATTTAGCGACAGAATAAACAATTTGACAACAATAACGAATATGTTAAGTAACGCTATTAGAAAAGACAATAGACTTATAGATGAAATTGCATTACTTTTACAAACAAAAATTAGATTAGTTAAAGATGAACTGAAAGACGTTAAAAACGCAATGCAGTGGGCAAAAAACAATGTAATAAATTCAAGCCTACTAGATAAAAAAGAAATCGATGTAACTCTTAGCAAGCTTAGAGAAGAAAACATTTTATTTACTTCAACAGAAGAAGCCCTTAGCTTTGCCGACATTGATATTTTGTATAACGGCACTACTCTACTGTATGTTGTTAAAATCCTGCTCACAAGCAGGGAGAATTATGTTAATATTATTTTGAAACCCGTAAAGAAGGGAAATAAAATAATTAAATTGAAATACGATGAAATTTTAAGAAACGAGAAAAAAGTATTTGGATTACTTGAGAATTGTAATATAATCAAATTAATAGAATTAAATTATGTAAGAAAAGTCAATTGACTGACATTTCTAATGAACTTTGTATCCCCGCGCTCCTTAATGGTTTAAGCTCATCATGTTCAATTTCTGATGGGTACCATATTTCAACAATAGACAAGATTTCAACTGGCATAATACTTTTAAACGACTTTAACGGCACGGTCAATAATAACACGCTTAATGGCACATTCTTACTAAAATTTTCGAATTCAACTGTAAAAATAAATAACCAATTGTACAGAAATTGGGAAGCACCCCCTATGGAGGTTGCTCCACCGATAGTCCAACCAACGCCTATAGAAAAAGAATTCGTGAAAATACTTTCATTGGAGATGCTAAGTCAATTACACGTTAATAACACGGAGAAAATTAAATTGCTTAAGTCGGACTCTACGTTTAATAAATACGTAAATATTTTCTTATTTGCTATCATAACAACTTGCCTAATTTTTCTGAGGTTTTCCTTTAAAAAAAAGAGGGAAGTTATTTTTCAAACAACTATTCCGAGTCTAGAACAACCGCGACCCCCGGTAAAGCCTCCATTAAGTCGAAACTCACAAGTCAAAATTAACGACCTTCCGTACTTTTAACGATTGAGGACAATCGTTCTTAAGGGGGAAGAGTTAACACACAATATATTTTGCCTAACGTACAATCGTACAATCACCTTTTCCCAATTAATTCACTCAGAAGTAGCGCAAACCCTCAAGCGGAAGCGTTTACTGTTTCACAATATCATTGTCAATTCTTTTTGCAATAAAATTCTTACTAATTCAAACTTGGGAAAATAAATAATGCTTACGTAGCGTCTGGCTTGAGCAACGCCTTCCTGTAGAATTAAGTTATTCGTAGGTGTAGAGTTAAGTAATTTTTGTAAAGTTTTGGAGTTTAATTCGGACAGTTAATAAAGGCGCACGCACCGCACCTAGTAAATTACCGTGTTTTTATTTTTATTAAGGTTTTCCGCACAAGGAAACCTAACTTATATAAAAGGAAGTGTCCTGACAGAGTGATCGACGAGGATAATATGGAAAAAGCCCTGGAGGATGTTAAGAAAAAGAAAGAAACCCCTTCAAGTGCTGCTCGCAAATATGGAATAAAGCGGACAACTCTTATATCCCGATTATTAAAGCAGAAAACAAATATGGGAGTTTTAAAAGATTTTCAATCCAAATTTTCATCGAACCAAGTTCTTACGGCATCGCAAGAAAGAGATTTAGCAGCTTATTTGAAAAAATGTTCAAATGTTCATCACGGACTAACTTACGACTTAGCTAGACGATTTGTTTACGAATTCGTGTCTAGATACAAAATAAAACATCCAGCAAACTGGGACAAAGAAAAGAGAGCTGGGGTAGATTGGCTGAAGTGTTTCATGCATAGAAATAATGTTATACGTCTACGAAAACCTGAAAACACTAGCATATTGTGTATTTCTGGATTTTCCGAGGAAGCGTTTTCAATATTTTTTTCAAACTTAAAAAAAGTATACGAATCACACAACTTTACATCTAATCGAATATACAGCGTAGATGAGACTGGAATAACTACTGTGTTAGGTTCTCCTAAAGTAAGCATTGCTCTGTTTTTGTGTCACCTAATGTCAGTACATGTATAAAAATTCTTAGGTTATTGCTGAGAAGTGAAAGCGAACGGTGTCTCAAGTCGCATCCGCAGAGCGGGGAACTTCAATAACTATGGTAGGGATTGTCAGCGGGTCTGGTAACCATATTCCACCGATTTACGTTTTCCCCCGGAAGCGAAGGAACCCGCATTTTCTTAATGGATCAGTGCCAGGGTCAAAAGCACTTTTATCGCAGAACGGATGGATGAACTCAGAGCTCTTCGTAGATGTACAGATGTACCTCACATAAACTTCAACTACTGGATGTATCAGTTTTTGGACCTTTCAAAAAATATTGTAAACAATCCTTTAACGATTTTGTGGTAAATAATCCTGGAAAGAAAATATACATTTCACATATCGCAGAGCTCACAAAAAATCCATTTTTGAGAGCTTTTTCAACCGAAAACATTGTAGAAGGATTTTCAGCCACTGGGATCTTTCCCTACAATTCATTAATCTTTCCTCAGTCAGACTTTTCCCACTCCGAAATCGAATTAAACTCTGATAGTGCCACCGAAACTCACCAAGTCGAATGCTTGCCGTCCGAGAATATTCAGAGGCCGTCATCTGAACCGAATTGTTTTTCTCCAGAAGTTA
Source organism: Anastrepha obliqua (assembly GCF_027943255.1). Lineage (NCBI taxonomy): Eukaryota > Metazoa > Arthropoda > Insecta > Diptera > Tephritidae > Anastrepha > Anastrepha obliqua. The sequence goes on along the minus strand of NC_072897.1, from coordinate 38,103,732 downwards.
TCCGTCCAATTCCCGTATTGAGGAAGAAGAAAATCTTACCCAAAAACCAAGGAAAGTCGAGAATTTATACGGATTATCTAGAAAAGTTACGCTTAGAGGAATTGAAACAGCAAAGCATTGATAAATTTAAGTTACCGAAACCAAAATTGTGTAAGAAAGTCAAAACACTGCGAAATCCAAAAGCTAAGAAAACCGAAGAATAAGTTCCTCACCATCTAGTGAAAACACTTCCTATAGCTTGGCTGATTCTGATAACTCATATGACTTTGGTGAGGATCTCAGCAAAGAGGAAACGGCATTGGAGGTTGCTAAAGAAATTCATATTGAGGGCAAAGATCCTATGAAAAGCAACTATGTGTGGAGAACGAAATGCAAATTGAGGAAAACAAATTTGTACTGGTTAAATTCACAGACAAAGCCGATTTCTTTTACATTGGTGTACTCGTAGAAGTGGGAATTACTACGTGCATAGTCAAATTTCTTAGATGGCAGCTCAAAACACAATTATTTTATGAACCCCTTATTGAAGACAAAAGCTCGGTTTCAAAGCAGGACATATTGCGTACTTTGCCACCAGAACATCCCCAGGAACTTTACGGGCGCACACCAAATTTATTTTTGATTGCGACTTTTCGAATTTAGATGTGCGTTAAAGTATGTAATGTTATAAGTAATTTTAATGGATAAGATGTATTTTTGAATTGAAATATAAAACACATAATATGCAAACTCGCTTGAAATTTTTATTATACGGAATATATTTTCCAAAAATCCCACTTAAAATTCATAATTTACTTATATGTTTTATAAGTGTCGAAGCCTCCCCTTCGCTGTCGAAGGCTCCCACAAGGCTGACGAAGCCTCCCTGAAAGTGGGAGGTTTCGTCAAATATTCCCGTGATAGTTTTTTGATTAAAAGGTTGAAAAAAAATTAAATAAGAAAAGTAACGACAAATTGAGAGTGGCACAAACATGCATAAAATCAATAATTATGAAAGAAAATAACTGCTTCGTACTCCAGTTCCTCTAAAAACAGTATTGTTTCTTAACCTGTCGAAGCCTCCCCCTTCTACCCTATATAATTTTGGATGATTTGGAAAAAATTCAAAATATAGGTCATATTAAAAAGCTACCTAACATTCTTTGCTTCTTATCGCCTGCTGCTAAATTTACATAATTCAGCCCCTGACTGTTAACTTTTGTTGAGAAATGTGGCTGTGGTGATTAGTCTTCGGGAGACGAGTACCCCTCGAAATTCCATACGTTCCTGTCATTGTGACTTCTCTATACATTAACGTTCTCTGGTTGGAGCATAGGACGTCTAATGGTAATGTAAGGTAGGTGTAAAATTATCTACTTTTATGTTACAAAAATATAAAAAAAAATAGCTATTACATATTTAATACAATATAAAAATCCTACAAAAATCAAAAATAGGCAAATCAAAATACCAAACCATAGCTGCCGTAGCCGAATGGGTTGGTGCTTGACTACCATTCGGAATTCACAAGAGAGAACGTCGGTTCGAATCTCGGTGAAACACCAAAATTAAAAAAAAACATTTGTCTAATAGCGGTCGCCCCTCGGCAGTCAGTGGCAAACCTCCGAGTGTATTTCTGCCATGAAAAAGCTCGTCATAAAAATATATGCCATTCGGAGTCGGCTTGAAACTGTAGGTCCCTCCGTTTGTGGAACAACATCAAGACGCCAGAGAACGTTTATGTATAGAGAACTCTCTCGAGCTACGAATAGTGTGAATTGTCAAAAATGGAGTTTGACCGCGAAGACTTTTTCACCTCGCTCAACTCGACAGCGGGTTACTTCTTAACAGAGCTGATTACAGTGAATTATGTACAAGTACATTGGCTCTGCTCAGTTATTGGTGTCTGTATGAAATCGAATTGACGAATGCCGACGACATTTGGCAAGGCATTTGCTTGTGCATTTATATGTTCCCTTGATAAACGAAAATTTATTCAATTTATATTTTCAAAGAAATACAATGCAAATAAGATTTTAAATTGTGCGCCAACATTTAAAATCGAAGGAACTTTAATGTTTGTTGATTTAATTTAAAAAGAAAAATTGAAACAAAATACATATGCAAGCGCACACGCACTGCAGCAACAATGATCTATCTCATGACGCATCGCCTTATCATATTTATGTACATTTGAATATGCATTCATTTGTTCCTTTGCCAGCCGTTTTTTTTTTCACTTTACATTTACTACAGGGAATAATGTACACATGGATGCATTTTATAGATAGTATAAAACTTTGAAATTTAAAATAAATAAAAGAATACTTCAAAGAAACGTATTTGTATGGGACAACTAATTTCTATTGCATCTTTAATAAATATAGGCCCTTATTATGAGCAACATTCGATCTTCGACTGTAGTCGAAAGTGCTGATCGAATGAATTTTCATTTGGTATTATGGTGCTCATTCGCTGAAGAATAGGACTATTGTGAATTTCGATCGCTCGATGCATTTACAATAGATAATTTTTCAGCTGATACAGCAAATCAAAATAAAAGAAAAAGCGGTTGTATTAAAATGTTTTGTTAACAACATTTTTAAAAGTTAAAAAAAGTATTTTTTGTAAAATTGAGTACAACGGAGGTGTGGTTCGACGATTCATCTCAATGCGAATAATGTAAATTTTATATTTGTGATCATACAATAAAAATAACTTTTATAAATGCAAAAAATCCAGGAGCTACTCATGATTCTATGGCTTTCAACATGTCGCAATTGAAAGCGCATTTAGAGGAGCAACATCTCAATGACCGTTGCAATACTTGGCTCCTCGGTATTTAATAAACACCAATTGAAATTCCGTTTTTAATAATTTTTGTCTGTCTCAGGTGATGCTGGATACGCTCTTAAACCATATTTAATGACGGCGTTCAGAAACTCTGAGGAAGGGCTTCAAAAAGGACATCCAACAAACAACATGCTAAAGCGAGAAGTATCATTGAGAGAACAATTGGAGTCTTGAAAAACCGATTTAGATGTTTGTTGCAGGCAAGAGCTCTCCACTATTCTCCAAAAAAAGCAACACAAATTATTAATGTGTGTGCAGCTTTGTACAACAGTTGTCTGCTTTACAATGTTTAACTTCCGGATGAAGAGTTATCCTATGTGACCCTCAACGATGATGCTGGAGATATTGAAGTGGAGTCAAATATCGGAGAAGCAGAAAACAAGAGAAATGAAATTCTTAGAATATTATGGAAAAAACTAAAAAGTATTAAATAAAAACCTTTACGCCATAGTTTCTTTTCTATTTTTGTTATAAATTTTCTTTATTCAAATATTCGTCATTCGTCAGCCCATACCTGCCAAGGGAAAATAAAAATGTATTTCTACAAACATCACAAAAAAACCCTTATTAACCTTAATCCATTTTGCTGCCGCTCTAACTGGTGGCCCCAATCAATTCAGCTCCGTTGTAAGCTCCCCCCATTTTTTTGCTGCTTGAACTTTTGTGCAAATCCCTTTTGCGAATTGTGGATTCTCTTCCATTAATGCAACTAGCCTTTCTAATTGCTATTTGGTACTCACGACTTTCGACCTGTAAACAATAAATAATCGCAAACAACTTACATTTTAACAAGTTTTCCCACAATACGCTACACAATCGAAAGCAAAATTGCATTCGACTCTAAATTCGGTACACCCAGAAAAATATCATTGGTTAAATGTAACAATTTCCGTGGTTAATTTTACTACCATGTAAATTGTTGTTGCAAAAATTCTCAGCTAACTGCAAACGTTGATCAAATTAATTTTTTTTTCGGTTAGTGCGCGCTCTGTATAATTTGTTGCTGTAATTTTAACAATTTTAGCTTGTTATATTAACTGTTTGAAAAAGTTAAAATTTTCCTTACATTTTGTTGTTGTTTTCTTACCAACAAATATGGTAGAATTAACCAATTCAAAAATTGTTATATGTATTACTTTCTTCACTTACTATTTGATCAGTAAAATTAACCTACGTAAATCGTATTTTTTTTCTAATGTTATTTTGTTAGTGTAATTTAACTGATCTTATTTGGTTAATTTTACAATAAAATTGTACATTTGAAAAAAAAACTAAATCAACCATAAACCTTGGTTAATTATAATAGTACCAATCAGTTAAAATATTTCTCCCTGAAAATGCCTTTTAACAATTTCAATTGGTTATTTTGACAGTGGCAAATTGTGCCACTACTATTCCTTGTGTTAAAGTAACCATTGATACAGCAGTTAAAAAATAAACGATTGCAATAATAGAAGCGGACCATGTTGTTGCTGTTGTTATTGTTTGTAACGGAACTTCGCCGACGCTCGCTGCAATCAGTTGGTTGAAAACTTTGAGCAAGCCGGTTGAATTTAAATTGTGTGTGCAAGTTATAAAAATGGAAAATAATATTTTGGAATCTGCAGAAAAGGACGAACTGGAATCTTTATTAGACTCTTGGGGATTCAGCTACATTTTACAAACATTAAAAGGTAGGTTTATTAAAAATAACTTTTGTAAATTAATAAAAATGCTGGTGAAACGGCGTCATGCAAGCATTCCGTTATTTGGCTTTGATTGTGTTGTTGCTTTTATTGCTCATATAAAAAGTGTGAAAATAATTGGATGCATCGATTTCTGTTTGTAAATGAAATAAACTTATTAACACATTGTGTGCGGGACACGTAAAAATACGTTTTTCGCAAACTGTGGGTAGAGCGCGGGTCACGTAGTTATACGTTTTTATAGATAGGTGGTAGAATAAGGGAAATAAAGATATACGGGTTATTAATGTTTGTTGTTACCCTTTCTCATACCTAGTATTACGATGTACAAACATATACAAATCAAAATAATAACGGTAAATTGTGTTTAACAGTAAACATCATACGAGCAAATTCAAAAGCAATTAATTTCAAAACAACTCTTATTTCAGTTTTAGTTAAGTGGCGTAATTCACAGTATACAGAAAGTAGCTTTATTTATTATAATAACGATAGAGAATACATTCTAAGATAAGAAAATAAAAGTTAAAAAAACAAATCAGAACCTTTTTAAATTTATACTGATTTTTAATAACAATAAAATTCGCGCACATTTTTCAATAAATTACCCGCTCCAGCCGTAATGCACTGGCACAAAACGCCCGACCACAATGTGTTAAGTAATATTTTAACAAATCGTAGATGAATCTATAACACTTGAATAGCTAAGATATTTGGAAGAGCAGGACTTGACATACTTATTCCGGGAACGTAAGTCAGGAGAAAAAGTGGAGTTTCGTTTCAAGCTTCAGCAATGGAAAATCGCAAATGTAAGTACAAACATAAAATTTGAATTTTATTCGGTAAACAAAATAAAACTTTTCTATTTAAGGGATATTCTGATGTCAAAGCCTGCGATACAATATCTGTAAACACGACTTTCCTGGAAGACGTGGAAAATTCACAATATTTAAACTGCTGTCAATTAACAAGCTCTTCTTCTAAAGTTATTGACGATACCGCGGCTGCATTGTGAGTATATACATATGCAAATATCTACAGTGAGCGTCATAAGAAATTGTGCATCATAAAATTGCAATAATGCTTTGTTTGCATCAAGCACAAAATTGAAAGTTTTTCTGACCATTTCCAGTCATATTTGGTTTCACTGAAAGAAAGTAGTTTTACAATTCTACACCCGTCCGAATTTTACAAGTCACCTTTACATATAAATCGCTTTTCAAATGAAAATTTATATATAAGACCGAAATTCTATTAATACAGTGTACATATACAATATATTTTCTAGTAAAAACACATGTTTAGGCTAAGAAAAATAAACTAAATTAGAGACTGTTGGGAACCCTTATTAGTTGTAAAAATATTGGGAACCCCTGATTACTTGTAAATTATTGGAAACCCCTGATTAGTTGTAAATTATTTGTTGTACTATACTTTATGTATTTGATTCCCGCTAATTCTGTGTATGCGTGTTTGTACACAACTAGTATGTCCGCACAATAGGTAACGGTCAATGCAGAGTTCCTATTTCGTTGTTCGCGTACATATGTACAAACGCGCATATATAGAGTTAGCGCTAATTTGTATATGAATACCGCAGTGTGCCCTTCGCCGAATTTGCTGCTGCGTTAATGACTGGTTCAATTTGAAAAATCAGTCGTTAGCCAGCGGAGGGAGTTAGAGCTGGGAATCCATCGATGGTTGTTCCACTCGATATTTTTTCCATCGATGGAAAAAACCATCGATACTATCGATGGTTCCATCGAAAATTTAAACGAGTTATTCAACATATATATTTTGGTGTCGTTTTTCAATATTACAAAGTTTCAAATATTCAAAAAGGGTCAACCAAAAGTATCAGAACTCATGACCTTGTCTATAATCATCGATACGAATTATCTAGCGTATAATTTAACTACTATAAGTTAGCCCTTTATAAATTAATACCATCGAAAATATATTAAAATGATTTTAGCTTGTAATTTGTGAATGTTCTTTGATATAAAAACAAAATTTATAGTTTCAAGTTAAACTTGAAGATAAAAAAAAGGGTGACTTCTCGTCCTAAGTCCAAAAAACGAAAACAAAAATCTCTCTAAGCAAAAACAAAACAAAAGGCGATTTCCAAACTTAATGCTAATGAGAGGTCCTTATTGTACTATGCAGCGGATAGCTGCTACTCTTAAATACTACAAAACAAAAGGTGATTTCCAAACTTAATGCTAATGAGAGGTTCTTATTTAAAAAAAAAAAAAACAATTCGTTCCAATATCACAGTTATTTTAATGTAGCCATTGATTTTTGTTAATAAAAACCAATGTGTTCACTTGTTTAGGTTTTAAACATGCTCTCCGTTCCGTCACAATAGCTCCTGTTTTACTAAATGTGCGCTCTGATTCAGCTGAACTTGCTGGTATACACAAGAATTTTATTGCGCATTGTCCAAGTGCAAATAAATGTTCCTTGTTAATCTGTATTGTAGAAAGTACAATTATGAAAGTTGTTAAAAAAAACTACACTTAACTTACTTGCCAATATTGGAGCGGATCGCTGTCATGAAGAGCATTGCGCTGCTCCATATATTGGCGAATGGTAATAATTGAGTCCGCCCGTGAACTTTTGTTTTTTTCTTTTATTTTTCCTGCCATGCATTTAAATAAAAATGGAGTCTCCTCATTCCTTGGCAGTTCCTCTGTGGAATTTTTAGATCTCACGTCCTGTATTATATTATGAACCTCTCCCTCCAACATCAACATGGCCTGCTGGGCATTTGACGGATTTTGGAAACCCTCCTTTTTGAAGCGTGGGTCAAGAAGAGTTCCAAGGCGTGGTGCTGATCTATTCTCATATGAGAAGAGCCTTTTTTTTACGTTGCTCTGTAAAAACTCGCAAGTTTCTCTCCCTACAGGTGTTAACATCTGCTCATGGAGCTCTTCCAAACTTTGCAATAAGGCGAAAATTGCAGGAGCAATTAATGAAATTGTAACGCCCTTTGCAGCAGACGCATGTTTTGTGGCTTTTTCGAACGGTTCCAAAAGCGAGCACAAGTCCTTCAAAATCCGAAATTGATCCTCTGACAGTGGAATCGGAGCATTATGGCATCTTAAAAGGGTGCCAGTTAGGGGCTCTCTTGTCCGCAACACTCTCTGAATCATTTGTAATGCGCTGTTCCAGCGAGTAGGGACCTCTTGCAATAGAGAGCAAGGATTTTCGGTGCCTTGGGCATCTTTGAACTTTGCATAAGCAATAGCGCTACTCTTAAAATAGGACACTATTCTTTTTGTGATTTTTAAAACGTTTTGCACATTTTCCAGATTTAAAGCATCTTGCACAACAAGATTAAGAGTGTGCGCAAAACACGGTAAGTGTTTCTTTTTCAATAATTCGCACGCTTTAATCATAGATGCTGCGTTGTCGGTCACAATGGTGTGCAGTTTGTCGAACACTTTCCACTCATCGCATATTTCACGCAATGTGTTGGCAATATTTAGACTTGAATGGTTTGTCTCATAATGACATTTTGCAAGTTGTTTGGTTTGCAATTTGTCAAAATGTGTCCACACTGCGGAAATACACTTTTTGCGCTTAGGCTCCGGTTCAGATTTTGAACAAGATGGTTCATTTGATGATGTTGGAGAGGTATCATGATCTTTTTCTAAAAAAAAAAAAATTCTTAAAAATTGTCCTGTAATTGTTTCTTTTTAAAATGCTTACGGGATGAGGTCAAAAACTTGTCCATTTTACCAGAGGAACTGCCAGGGTACTCTAATAGAATAAAAGTAGACCTCTATGTAAAGAAAGGCAGAAAAAATTAATAATAACAAAATCTTACTATATATTGAAATTTACTTACACACGTGTTGGAACCAAAAAGAAATTCGATATATCGACATCGAAAAATTTCCATCGATTTATCGCACTCCATCGGTTCCATCGATAATATCGATGGTGCCATCGATGGTTTTCCCAGCTCTAGAGGGAGTAGACACACTGCGAAATAAACGCCCGGCAAGTTAAATTCGCACGCGAACATTTTATTCCCTCAATTTTTCATAGAGACATAAGGGTTTTAAAAACATCCGATCCTCCAAATTGAAGTCATTTTTTAAAAGATGTTTTGTGCAAAACGAGAAATGCAAACGCCATATAATTTTTGTAAAGACTGTTATGGATAATTAAAAATATGGTTTAAAAGCTTTTACTATGCTACATATTGTTTTTACAAATAAAGTATGTTTAGTTTTCCTGAAAAAAAAATTTAATGTACTTTTTTTTATATAAAGGTATCTGAGAGAGATTACTGAATAATTATAATTTAGTTATAAAACTGAAAACTTATGATTAAAACTACATTAAAAAAGCTCGAAGAGATTTGTAAAAGGTTCTGATTTAACCTTTGTTTCTTTTTAATTGTACGTACACTTATTTATTTATGTTGAAAACGTTATCTTAAAGACTGTTAGGGATAACTTAAAAAAAATCTCCAACATTGTTACTTTTTGTGAATTATTTTTATTGCAATCAATTTAAAAAAACAAAATAAATTTTCCTGAATAAAATACAAATACTGTTTTTATCTTTACAACGTTGATGTTTAAATCAAAACGACATAGAGTAGAAATGTAACTATAAATATTCTAATTGTATAATAACTATTCTACAAAAATTTTATTGCATCTAAAATTGTGGTAATACTAAACAATTAATATTGTTATAACACAATTTATATTGTAGGATTACAGTATAAATAGTACTTTGACAATTTTAATTGTTTATGTACCACAACTTCAGTAACAATACAATTTTTATAGTAATGTAACAGTAAAAATAGGTAATTCTACAATTTTTGTGGTTATATTACAATTTTTACATTAGTTTTTACCAACTTTTGTGGTTAGGTGGGCATCTATAGTATTATTTTAAAACATGGCGCTTATTCTGACTAAACTACAACACGTACAGATATGAAATATATATCAAAAGAAAGGTTTTGATGAGCATATTTCCGGAAAATTATAAAAATTAAAATTGGTTAATTAGTTCATGAAATATTTGCGTGTAAAGTTATCAAAATTTTCATATTGATAACAGCGATGTCTATGCAAAGCGGGTTGACACACAAATATACGCATATATGTATATGAGTACGTTTGCTTTGTTTAGCTCCCTTTCTAATGAGCACAGCATTGTATACATTTGGATTCTCAATAATTGTTTTGCTTTGTTATCCTTACTAATAAATACATATGTATTCATGAACATAGTCCCAACGGTTGCTGCGAATTTTTTTCAGAATTTTGTTGTGATCGCAATAATCTTCTTCTTCTATCTTCTTCTATAGTATTATTTTATTATTTTAAAACATGGCGCTTATTCTGACTTAACTACAATATGTGCAGATATGAAATATATTATATATCAAAAGAAAGGTTTTGATGAGCATATTTCCGGAAAATTATAAAAATTAAAATTGGTTAATTTGTTCATGAAATATTTGCGTGTAAAGTTATCAAAATTTTCATATTGTTAACAGCGATGTCTATGCAAAGCGGGATGACACACAAACGCATATGTATATATGAGTACGTTTGCTTTGTTTAGCTATCTTTCTAATGAGCACAGCATTGTATACATTAGGATTCTCAATAATTGTTTTGTTTTGTTATCCTTACTAATAAATACATATGTATTCATGAACATAGTCCCAACGGTTGCTGCGAATTTTTTCCAAAATTTTGTTGTGATGGTATTGCCATGTATGTATGTATTTAAAAATTTTGTGTCCGCTTGATCCTTTTTGCAAAACTCAAAATTTTAAATAGTTTTAAAAAATTAAGAGAGAGAGACAAATTAGTTTTTTATTTGATACGCTTTTGGCATGGATCCATCTACTTGCTGTAAACGCCCTTTTGGCATTTGGCACGCGATGTGTCGTACTAGAAAAGAGTACATGTCTATCCTTCAAATAAGATAGAGTTTTAACAAATTGGTTGTGCGCTTAAATCGGTTTTTGTTGAAAACTTACATCTCTTTGCTTCCGCTTCATATAATATATGTTTTAAACGATTTCATGTTTTTTAGGTCCGTATTCATGCAAGCACAAGTACATACAAAAAAGCTCTAGATCCAGCATTTAATGCAGAATATAACACGCTTGGTGGTTTTACCAGTATATGTTTGCATTGCAATGCTAAACAATTTAAATGTGAAAAGGTAACTTTGCATTATTGAAAAACTTTGGTAAACTTGATAAAGAAAAATTTTTTATAGGGAAGAAATCAATTCCTTACATGCTGCCACGGTGGGAAAGTGCAGATACCGATACCTCGCGTACCTGATTTTTTGGAAAGGGTTTTTAAAAATAATTTGAACTCTTTCCGGTCCCATTACTTAGAGAATATAAGACAAATAAATAGCTCATTCACTTTTGCATCATTTGAAGCTAAAATTGTAGAGCCACCAGGACGTGGCCCTTATTGTTTTCGGATACATGGATCAATTTACCATCGAGTGGGTCCTCTTCATGCTAATAATGATTCAAACTCATTATACGCACAGCTTTATATACTTGATACTGACCAAGCCACTGACATTCGACTACAAAGGAATGCAAATTGCGATAGTTCCTTGATGAAATGCCTACACGAGATGATATCAACCGTGAATCCTTTAGCCCGTCAGTATAAATTTATGGCACAAGTTGAACGCGAGGAGGAACAGAGGGCACGCCAGGCTAATCGAGTTCCGCACAAAGTGAGCATGATTTTCTTCAGTAGTCATGCGAATCGGCGTTATAATTTGCCTAACTGCTCAGAAATTGCAGCCGTTTTCACAACTGAGGATGGTGAACCACCGGCAAGCCGTGATTTAAGAGTATTTTCTCACAGCTCAGAAACACAGTATTGCACCACGATTTGAACTTTACATAGATTGTGCGATCCCTTGGTTTACCCTCTTTTATTTCCCTATGGTGAGCCAGGATACGACGAAGCACTACTACATGAGCAAAAATACAGAACAAGTCGCAGGTTCAGGGTCACACAGTTGCAATTCGTTGGATATCGAATGGCGATTCGAGAAGGTTTCAGCTTACTTCATGCTTCAGGTAAACTTTGGCAACAATATTTAGTTGATCAGTACGTTAGAATAGAGGGTGCAAGGTTGGCGTTTTTGCGTAATCACCAACATCAGCTTCGAGTTGAAACATATGCTGGCTTACACGATTATGTTATGTGTCAAGCAGAACTAGAAAATGCACGCCCTGGTCGCATTGTCGTTCTGCCTTCCAGTTTTCCAGGCTCACCTCGCAATATGAATATGCATTACCAAGATGCCATGGCTATTGTTAGAAAACATGGAAAGCCGTCACTTTTCATAACTTTTACCTCTAATCCAAAATGGCCCGAGATAACTCAAAACATTGAACAGTATCAAGTACCCCAAATGCGTCCTGAGTTAATAGCGCGAGTTTTTAAGCAAAAACTAAAAGATCTTTTAAATGATATTTCAAAAAAGCATGTATTTGGAAGGGTGAAATATTTTCTATACGTAATAGAATTTCAAAAAAGAGGTCTACCGCATGCACATATTTTGGTTGCTCTTCATGATGCAGATACCATTACTGATGCTTCTATTATAGACTTGGCTGTTTGTGCTGAAATTCCGAATAAAGAAACTGAGCCTGAACTTCATGAAATGGTTTTAAAATGTATGGTGCATGGTCCATGTGGCCCACTTAATCCTTCATCGCCTTGCATGTCTGAATCTGGAGAATGCACAAAAAAATATCCAAAACTATTTCAAGAAGTTACTTTGCAAGATGTCAATGGGTATCCCCAGTATCGTCGCCGCGATGACGGGAGCAAAGTTTTAGTTCGAGTCAATCAAAACCAAATTGAATTAGATAATCGATGGATCGTACCATATAATAAATACTTAACAAAAAAATACGCCGCTCACATCAATGTTGAAATATGTTCTTCAATCAAAAGTGTTAAGTACCTACATAAATATATCTATAAAGGATATGATTGTGCAAGTATTCAGATCATTGAACAACCTGTTAGTAACTGCATTAATTTTGATGAGATAACGACTTTTGTAGATGCTAGGTATGTAAGCGCACCAGAAGCGTGTTGGAGACTTTTTGAATTTCCAATGCAGGAAAAATCACACACAGTAAAACCTCTTGCGGTACACCTTCCAAATTTACAAAATATTTACTTTCGTGAAGACAGTGCTATTATAGCAGAAGCGATTACGGAATTCCGAGACACTACACTTACTGCGTACTTTAAGCTGAATACAATAGATACTTTTGCTAATACATTGACTTACCAAGAAATTCCTGAACATTACACTTGGCAGCAAGGCTCACGTTCGTGGCAGAGAAGAAACAATTTAGCCAACGCAATAGGCAGAATTTATACGGTCGATCCAAAGGATCGAGAACGATTTGCATTACGTTTACTGTTAGTTTCCATAAAGGATCCTAAATCATACAATGATTTATTGACAGTTGGTAATGAGCTCCTCTCTTCTTTTTGAGAATCGGCCGTCAAACGAAAGCTATTAGTGGATAACTCGGAATGGGTTGCTGTTTTGACAGAAGTTTCTACCTTCAAAATGCCCTCACAGTTAAGACGTATTTTTGCCATGATTTGCGTGTTTGGAGAACCTACTTCGCCCCTTGAACTTTGGACAACATTTAAAGAATATTTTATTGAATATTTTGTAAGAGATAATAATGTAGTAGAAAGTGAAATATTGGCGTTGCGGGAAATTAATCAAATTTTACTTTCCCACAATACATCTTGTAAACATTTTGGTTTGCCGGAAGTTTCTTTTGCAGACAACCTTACAACTTTAACAACTGATATTGAAGTCGATTTGATATGCGCACAAACATTAAAAGATCAGCTTAATCGAGAACAAAAACACATTTTTGACGAAGTATGTACAATGCTAAATGATGAGGGCATATCTGTTAAAGCTCTTTTTATTGATGGACCTGGTGGCTCTGGAAAAACATTTCTATATAAAACTCTTACTCACTATATTCGTGGTATTGGAGAAACAGTGATTACCGTAGCTTGGACAGGTATAGCTTCAATTTTGTTGCCAGGCGGGCGAACTGCTCACAGCGTTTTTAAATTTCCCATACCGTTGACTGAATCGTCAGTTTCTTTGGTAAAACCAAACACTAAAGTTGGTCAGGCATTAAAGGCAGCAAAAGCTATTATTTGGGATGAAGCTAGCATGGTACCTGGCAGAGCTCTGTTGTGTTTAGATCGTCTTTTGCGCGATATTCACCAAAACGAGACGCCTTTTGGTGGGAAAATTATTATTCTGGGTGGAGACTTTAGCAAGTTTTGCCTGTGGTACCGAGAAGTACGCGAACTGGCATAGTTGATAATTGTTTAAAACGTTGCTCTTTGTGGAAATTTTTTAAATCATTTAAGCTCACAATCAATATGCGTACTCAAGAATCCGACTATTGTAATTTTCTTTTGCGCATAGGACACGGCGAAGGGCAAGACAATGCATCAAGAGTAAAAATTCCTGATCAAATTCTTTTAAAAAACGGAAACCTCATTGACTGGGTTTTCCAACCAAATAATGGAATAATAGAAATTGATAATTTAAAAGACCGAGCCATATTATGTCCAAAAAATGATCAATGTGCCATCATAAACTCGAGTATAGTCGATATGCTACCTGGTCAAGAGCGCACATATCTCAGCGCTGATACGATTGTTTTACAAGATTCACAAGATCAGGTAAGATTCCCAGTGGAATTTTTACACTCCCTCAATTTTACTGGAACTCCGCCGCATAAGCTTCAATTGAAAATTGGAACAGTGATAATGTTGATTCGCAATTTAAGCCCAGCAGAAGGATTGGTGAATGGCACACGACTTATCGTAAAAGAAATGCATCCGAATTGCTTGCACGCGGAAGTGTTATGCGGAGAGGCTCAGGGAAGGCGATTTCTATTGCCTCGTATAAATTTGCAGCCGAGCGAAACCACACTTCCCTTTACGTTGAAGCGTCGCCAATTTCCCATTATAATAGCCTTCGCCATAACTATAAATAAGGCTCAGGGGCAAACATTATCAAGGGTGTCGCTTCATTTAAAGGAGGATTGCTTTGCCCACGGCCAACTTGATTTTGCGTTAAGCCGGGTTAGATCCTGGGAAAATATACGCGTTCAAATGGGCAATAACGAAAACCTCACGTTGAATGTAGTTTATAATGAAGTAATTTAAAAAAGAAAATTACTCATATAACTGAACAAAATTTAAAAATGTTATAGGCATGCATAAGTTCTTACATATGAATAAAAATATACACTTTTCTAATCATCATAACTTTTAATATATAAAAGTGTCACATATGCTGTTTACTTTCCGTGGGAAAAAAGCCCACCCGATTTTCGGGGGTTACATACTAGTTTATAGTATTATTTTAAAACATGGCGCTTATTCTGACTAAACTACAATATGTACAGATATGAAATATATATCAAAAGAAAGGTTTTGATGAGCATATTTCCGGAAAATTATAAAAATTAAAATTGGTTAATTTGTTCATGAAATATTTGCGTGTAAAGTTATCAAAATTTTCATATTGATAACAGCAATGTCTATGCAAAGCGGGATGACACACAAATATAAGCATATATATGGGTACGTTTGCTTTGTTTAGCTCTCTTTCTAATGAGCACAGCATTGTTTACATTTGGATTCTCAATAATTGTTTTATTTTGTTCTCTTTACTAACAAATATGTATTCATGAACATAGTCCCAACGGGTGCTGCGAATTTTTTTCAAAATTTTGTTGTGATGGCAATAATTGGTATGAATTGATAATTGACTTGAAATTTGTCAATTCACTTAAAACAACGGTAACAGTGCAAATTAGTAAGAGTTTTGGACAGACGCAAAATAGAATTTATTTTAAGAAAAAAGTACATCCATATTTAATTTTAAAATATGCATAGAGGACAACCAAGAAGAGTTCGTAGAAGAGTTCCTACTTTAAGTGGAGGAATAGAGCAGGTAAGTATGTAAGTGATAAATGTTTGAAACGTCACGTATTGGATATGATTAGTAGAAGCATCCTCTTTTGTTTTCGTTCATATATGGTACAATTGAACTACAATATATAAACGTATGTATGTACTTAACAATTTTGTGTGCGTTTGATCCTTTTTGCAAAACTCAAAATTTTAAATAGTTTTAAAAAATGAGGAGAGAGAGACAAATTAGTTATTTATTTGATACTATTTCAAAGGTAAACTGTATTTGGGCTATTCTCAGACAAATTTTATAGTAATAGACGATGCCCAACGCCATTTAAAAGAACACTATTACCCATCAAATCAACGAACTTTTTGACACAGATATACATTAAGTGGTTTTTGGTATAATTTTAGGTGCATATGCAGCCATTATCAAATCGTATATGAATATGAACTTTGAACATTTTTTTTACCATTCTTCTGAAAATTTTTTAAAACGTAAAGATCTGTGAAAACAAAATTTTTACTTTTGCAAATCCACGAAATTTTACGAATGGCAAAAACAAAAATGTATAATTGTGTTGGTGAATGGCACGCGACTTATCATAAAACAAATGCATCCGAATTGTTTGCACGCGGAAGTATTATGCGGAGAGGCTCAGGGAAGGCGATTTCTATTGCCTCGTATAAATTTGCAGCCGAGCGAAACCACACTTCCTTTTACGTTGAAGCGCCGCCAATTTCCCATTATAATAGCCTTCGTCGTAACAATAAATAAGGCCCAGGGGCAAACATTATCAAGGGTGGGGCTTCATTTAAAGGAGGATTGCTTTGCTCACGGCCAACTTTATGTTGCGTTAAGCCGGGTTAGATCCTGGGAAAATATACGAGTTCAAATGGGCAATAACGAAAACTTGACATTGAATGTAGTTTAAAATGAAGTAATTTAAAAAAAAATTACTGATTTAAC
This sequence comes from Anastrepha obliqua, assembly GCF_027943255.1. NCBI lineage: Eukaryota > Metazoa > Arthropoda > Insecta > Diptera > Tephritidae > Anastrepha > Anastrepha obliqua. The sequence goes on along the minus strand of NC_072897.1, from coordinate 38,087,221 downwards.
TGAAAAAAATTTTAAAAATGTTATATGCATAAGTTCTTACATATTACATATGAATAAACATATACACTTTTCTAATCATCATAACTTTTAATATATAAAAAAAAGCCCACCCGATTTTCGGGGGTTACATACTAGTTACTATTAATATAAGTTAATTTTACCAATTTTTATAGGTCGGAGCCATACGAACCTACTTTTGTGGTTAAGTGAACCAATTTCACAGTGTTAAATTTCAACCATTTTTTTTGGTAAAATTAACAATTTTTAACCACAACTTCAGTAAGGGTTGCTAACTATTTTCTATTGGTTGGTTTCACCCATATTTATAGGTTGGAGCCGTTTTAACATAGTTTTTCGGTTAGTTTTACCAATAAAATTTTTTGAGTGTATTCAACAAAAATTTCGACAGGGTTGCACCGCTCATAATACCAAATTGACATTCGATTTTCGATCTTAGACAACCAACGAATATCGAAGATCGAACGCAACTCATAATAGGGGCCACTGAAGTAACCATGACCTACCTCACGAGCATCGCATCATATTTCATGCAATAATTAGGGAGTAAATATCCGATCGATATGCCTAACAAATGCAAAAACAATTCTCTTCTGCATATGCATCTACATATTTGCATGTGCGCATGTATATATCTGTTTTGACATACAGTTAGTAACAGAAGTAAGTATACACCGGACACGTTTTCAATTTTCCCCCAATCGATTCCTTCAAACAACCTAAGTTATAACAAAATTGTGTTTTATTTACATGAATGAAATACAAAAATCATATTTAATCCAAAAAATGACAAAATTTTAAAAAGGAGCAATTTATAAAAATTCATATCTCAAAAGTAAGTATACCCTTCGTCATATTATTAATTTGTGAAATCAAAAACATAATAGTATTTGGTAGGATAACCATTAGACTTTACAATCGCTTTAAGTCGTGATGGCATATATTTCAGCAAGTTTTCAGTTTCAGCTGGTGGTATTTGATTCCATTCCTCTTGAAGGACGTTTTTCAGTTGTTCTTTATTTCTAATCGGGTGTTCACGTATTTGCCGCATTAAATGTTCCCATAAATGTTCGATTAGGTTGGTAACCGGGGACTGTGGCGGTGTTTTCAGCTGTTTTCGCACATTGTATAACAGCCACTCTCGTACAATGTTGGATGTGTGCTGGGGTCATTATACTGCTGGAAGATAAAAGTTCCTCCAAGGCCCAATTTCGTAACCCTTTCTTTTAAATTATTTTTCAAAATATTTAAATAACCATATCGGTCCATAACTCTTTCGATAAATAACAAACTTCCAACCCCGTTCGCACCTATACATCCCCAAATCATCATAGAGCCCCCTCCATGCTTCACAGTGCCCGACATATTGTTTGGATCCAATTCCGCGTTAACTTTTCCCCAAAATTTTTCACGGCAATCAGATCCACAGATACTGAACTTACACTCATCAGAAAATATGACTTGGTTCCAAAACGTTTGGTCGTATTTTTCATGATCTTTTGCGAGATTACTCCGATTGACAATACTCACGAAGATCTCAATTTGGGGGCACTTATTTTGGGGTTTGTCCTGATTTTCCGTGCGACCAAGCTTTTTTTTCTGGGACTCAAGAGCGGCGGACGCCCACAACGCTTTTGTTAGTGGTGCTTCCCCCACTTTTATATTTATTCACAATCTTTTGAACTATAGCAAAACTCCTATCTATCAAACGTCCGATTTCTCGCAATGATTTATGTTCCTTATGATATTTGATAATCAGTTTTTTTAAAATCATCAGAAAGCTCTTTTCCTCTTGGTGCCATTACTAAAAATGTCGCAAAAATTAATACAAAACGTACTTCCCTAAAATTTTTATACTCACTTTAATTATTTCCTTTTAATAGCTTTAACTTTTTTTATTCAATACGTAAAAATAAATGTTATGCTAACCGAACAATCGTTTGCTGTATACTAACTTTTGTGACATAAATATCGTTGACATCAAAGACAAAGCAAAGCGTAGATAATGGTACCTAAAATTTACAGCTAAATCAAGGCGCATATGAAAGCTTATCCCAGTACACAATTACCATGTGTAAAATATTTTGATTACATATTAAGGAAAGCGTTAGCGTCAAACAATCAACAAGAGGCTCCTGTATACTTATTTAAGTTACTAACTGTATACATATATTATATATAATTGATCAAATCAATAAACTCTTTATAGAAAACGCTTCATTACCAGGCACATAGGAAGATGGCATATGCAAATATAAATATGTGAATTGAATTCAAGGAAAACAATGCTTATTAATATACATATATGCATGTACATACAACCGCACACGCAGGGAACTCACTTTATTCCTTTAACTCCGAATGTCGTTCAAAGCTAAAATTCTATGCCTGGCGACTACAAGACCAAAATGCATTCATAGGCGCAGGCGTAGCGGCCATCATTCTAGTTGCCATGGTGCTGAACAGCCTAAAATAGTCGCGGCGGCGCCGAACAGTTTTAACAAAAACTCATCATCAAAAAGTGCATTGATAAATTCGAGCTCATATCTCTATATGCGGGCAAAGTACTTTCATTCATAAAACGAGCCCATATGCCAATTTTCTCGACAATTCGAAAATAGTCAATATTGGAATATTTCGCGTAGAATTATTTGCCAATATTTGGTAAATCTTGAATTTTTGTCAAGTCGAGTGCCCGCGGCTTCGTACATATGTAAGTTAACACGCGCTTTGTTAATTCTTCGCTGACTTGACACTTACGCTAGTTATTGACCCGAAAGCCAATAATAGCTGTGTCGAAATAAAATGCAATAAATTGGTAAATAGGAAACTGTTTTCCTTTTTATTAATATTTGCAAATTACATTAACCAGTAACTGCTGACTGGTATTTACGCTAGCTGTTGACCAAAAAGCTAATAATAGCTACGTCAACAGAAATATGTTAAAATTAATAAACAGGAAACTACTCTTTTATTTTTGCAATTACATATTTATGCCTAATAAGCGTCTGGTGCATATTCAAAGTAATATTTTGTATAAAAACTAAAACATGTAAATTTAGCTTTTAGTTTTAAAATGAACTTCAAATAAAGCAGGCATGGCCTAGCAGAAATACTCAAAAGTATTTTTTTTCGCGTTCGCAATAGCAGAGAACGTAACTGGCGCCCGAGCAGTTGTGAAAAAAAAGTCGGTAACTAAGGCTCCGAAGTAGCGAAACAGCAAAACGGGGGCATATATGTGCCAGCCTGTGCCGCAATAACAAAGATCCGTAAAGGACAAGTACTGAAAAAAAAAAAAAAATCCTTATAAAAGGACAAACCCGCGAAAAAATTCGCGAGTGAGCAAACAAAAAAAATCCTTATAAAAGGACAAACTGAAATTGGGAAAGTGGCCCTCAAGCAGAAATAAAACGATATTAAGACAAGCAGCGGCAGGAATAAAACGATATTAAGACAAGCTGCAGCAGGAATAAAACGATATTAAGACAAGCAGCAGCAGTAGAAAAGGTGGTAAAACCAGCAAGAGCGGCAAAGAAAAAAAGCTAAGAGAAGCAGCAGCAGGAATAAAACGATATTAAGACAAGCAGCAGCAGTAGAAAAGGTGGTAAAACCAGCAACAGCGGCAAAGGAAAAAAAGCGTAAGACAAGTAGCAGCAGAGATAGGAAGATATTAAGACAAGCAGCAACGGTGAGAAACTTCAAAGGAATTACATACGTATATATAAGATCCTAGATTAAGCCAAAGTGTTAGCTTTAAAATTATAGGACCGAAAAAATAAGGTAATATAACTCACGGCTTGTACAGCCAGATAAAATTAAATATAAAAGGCCGCGATTCACCACCGAAAGGGGGACCCTCCGGTCTTATAATATAAAGCTTAACTCTGCGATTCCTACGGGACCCTCCAGGGTAAAAAAGCTCTCCTTCCCAGAAGGAGTAAAAATCAAAAAACATAAAGGAAGTAATTCTGTGAACGTGAGAACGAGAGCAGCTCTGTAAGCTATCTAAATTAAGAATTATAAAAACAATATTTAAGTATCCTTTTAAACTTATTACGTCTTTATCTTGTGCTTCAGTTAAAATTTTTTTTTAAAATGGCAAAACCGAATAATTTGGTAAGGCCCCGCACACTTCCCTCAAATTCCGCTCCTAGTACTTCGCAAAATGCTCAGTTAAGTTTAGACGATATAAGAGTTCTTATTTCGGATATAGCGGCGGATGTTTTTAGAAACCAAGGACTTCAGGCTATCCGAGAAACTCTCAATCCAAACGCTGGATTAGCCAATATTAGGGACCAACCAATAGACAGACAGGGGGAAAATCTAAATGATATGGACAAAATACCGGACGTCGTGAAATCTTTAAAAGAATTCTCTGGGCAACCAGGAGAATTTAATTCGTGGAAGAAAAGTGTGGACAGAATTTTGACAATATACGAACCTATAAAAGGAACGCCGAAATATTACGGAATTTTGAGTGTGATCAGAAATAAAATCACAGGTAACGCTGACATAGCGTTAGAATCTTATAACACACCGTTAAATTGGAGTGCAATCTCACAATGCTTAATCACACATTATGGGGACAAACGTGACCTATCTACTCTGGAATATCAGATGACAACTCTGGTACAAGGTAGTAATAGCATCTAAGAATTTTACCAAAAAGTGTACTCACATCTTTCACTAATATTGAATAGATTAGGATGTCTTGAAATGGGTAATGAATCTCTTACTCTGCTGACAAAGGCATATAGGGACAAAGCTCTCGACACCTTCATTAGGGGTTTAAATGGCGACTTGCCTCGCCTCTTAGGGATCAGAGAACCGGTGGACTTGCCACAGGCTCTTCACCTTTGCCTCAAGCTGGAGAATCAAAGCTTTCGCTCGAACCATGCTTACAACGGAAGATGGAAACCACCTTCACAGCAATAGTCAAAGCGAAACTCTGGACAACAGCAGAAACCAATATTTCACCCACAATTAGCCTATATTCCGCAACCAAGGCAATTATTTTTTAACCAACGAGAACAAAATAACGCGATTCCTCCTCGTCCACCTAGGCCACAGCCAAAGCCAGAACCCATGGAAGTGGACTCAAGCATGCACTCTCGTAGAATAAATTATATGAATAGGCCACAAGCAAACCAACATTTTGGAAAAAGGCCACAACAATTCGGTAATCATCAACAAGCAAAAAATCAGAGGACGTATCATATTAATACGACTGGAATAACAAACGAACAACAGTTAGATGAGGATACGCAGTTTGGCGAACCAAGTGACATCCATTTTTTAGCATGATAAGCTCTTCGTTGCCATATTTTGAAGTAAGGACGGAGAGCGGAAAGACGCTAAAAATTTTATTAGATACAGGATGAAGCAAAAATTATGTTAAGCCGGAATTAGTGAGTCAGCGTATAGCAAATAAAAATCCATTTTTTGCCAGGTCAATAGTAGGCGACATAAAAATTAGCGAGCATACATTTGTAAAACTCTTTAAGTTAGATAATAAAATAAAATTTTACCTAATGCCCTCTCTAAAAACATTCGATGGTATTTTGGGGAACGATACCCTTAGGGAAATAGGGGCAGTTATCTATACCAATGAAAATATTATGGTATTAAGTAATGGTTTCAAAGTAAACCTTAAGCAACTCCCGACGCAATGTGTAAATGCAATAAACATCGAATAGGAAAATTTGTCAAACGAACAAAAGAAAGGAATGAAAATAATTGCAAATACATATAGTAACCTTTTTTCAGAACCGGATGAAAAGCTTACGTACACAACTAGAGTAGTGGGCGAAATTAGAACCACGACAAACTCGCCTGTGTACACGAAGCTCTACCCTTACCCTGCTTCATTGAAATCCGAAGTAGAGAGTCAAATAGAAAAGCTTCTAAAAGATGGAATCAAAAGACCATCTAGGTCTCCTTTTAACTCTCCGGTATGGATAGTTCCTAAGAAACCAGACCAAACTGGAAAAAAATAATATAGAATGGTCATAGACTATAGGAAGTTAAATTCAATCACAATTGCCGACAGATATCCCATTCCAGAGATTTCAGAAGTCATCTCTCAACTACGAACTAATAATTTTTTTTCAGTTCTCGACCTTAAAAGTGGATTCCATCAGATTCCACTAAAAAAATCTGATATGGAAAAAACTACGTTCAGCATAAATAATGGAAAATATGAATTCACACGGCTGCCATTTGGCCTAAAAAACGCACCGTCAATTTTCCAGCGTACGCTTGACGATATCCTACGGGAATACATTGGAAGATGCTGCTATGTTTACATAGATGACATTATTATTTTCAGTAGGTCAGAAGAAGAACATTTTAAACACATAAAAAACATATTCAAAGCTTTGGAAGAATCCAATATGAAAGTGCAATTAGCCAAATGCAAGTTTTTCAAAAAAGAAGTCGATTTTTTAGGCTACGTTATTACACCCCATGGGATTAAAACTAATCAGGAAAAGGTTAGGGCTATACAAAATTTTCCTGAACAATAAACCCTTAAAGAGCTTCGTAGTTTTCTTGGCATGTCAGGATACTATAGGCGGTTCATCAAGGACTACTCAAGACTTGCTAAGCCCCTGACATCCCTTTTAAGGGGGGAGGGAGGATGAACGTCCAAAAATAAATCCGCAAAATTACGAATAAGTTTAAATGATGATGCTAAGGAATCTTTTGCCAAAATAAAGAATGCACTCACCTCAGAAGATTTAGTACTTACTTACCCAGATTTTAGTAAAGATTTTGAGCTAGTAACAGATTCCTCAAACTTTGCTATCGGTGCAGTCCTTTCACAAAATGATAGACCAATATCATTTATCTCTAGAACTTTAAATAAAACGGAGGAGCATTATGCGGCTAACGAAAAGGAAATGTTAGCTATAATATGGGCTCTGAACTCTTTGAGAAATTACCTGTATGGGTCGGTTAAGGTCAAAATATTCACAGACCACCAGCCGTTAACCTATGCGCTAAGCAATAATAATAACAACAGTAAAATGAAGAGATGGAAGGCTATACTCGAAGAGTACAATTACGAAATGTTCTATAAGCCAGGAAAGGCGAATGTTGTAGCAGATGCTCTATCTAGGATAACGGAGCAAGAGTTAAACACGCTATAGCCACGAACTCAGACGAAAGTTCGGCTCATAATTTAATCCTTGGTGTTGAGGCACCTATAAATGCCTTTAAGAATCAAATATTTCTGAATAGAGACGTAATGTCATCTTATCAATTTAAAATAATATTCCCCACGTACCACCGTCATATTAAAACAGAACAAGAGTATTGCGAGGAGAAATTGATTTCCATTTTGAAGAGATATTTAAATCCATCAGTGATAAAATGTATAAAAACGGACGAACAAATTATGAGAAAAATACAGGAATTGTACCCATTACACTTCCTGAAATACAAAATAAGATTCACCCAAGTAATGGTGGACGATATAATTAGCAAAGAAGAACAGGAGGATATCAAAATCAGGGTGCATGACAGAGCACACAGGAACTGTAAAGAAAATCGTACTCAAATTCTTGAAAGGTACTATTTCCTCTCAATGGCGAACAAAATTAAAAAAATTATAAAAAAAATGCGTAATTTGTAAAGAAAACAAGTATGATCGTCACCCAATGAAACCCCAAATCCAGCCAACACCCATACCACGTTGCCCCGGTCAGATAGTTCACCTAGATATATTTGTGGTGGGAAAGGAACTAGTGCTAACAGCAACTGATAAATTTTCTAAATACGCTATGGCAAAGCCCATAAAGTCTAGAGCGGCAGAAGACATACGGCAACCTCTAAGAGAGGTTCACTCATTCCTGAAACGTTGGTCATGGACAACGAAAAATCCTTCTATTCAGAATCTATTAAGTTCATGATAGAAAATGAGTTCGGAACACAAATTTTTCGAACAGCTCCATATACAAGTTGCTCTAACGGTCAGGTCGAACGATTCCATTCAACACTGCAAGAAATAATGTCATTCCAGGAATTATTAGAAAGAGCAGTAAAAGAATATAATTTTTCAGTGCACACAGTTACAGGGAAAAGACCAATGGATATATTCTTTGGTAGAAGAGTTAGTAGCAACCCAGAGTTGCTAGAAAAAGACAGGCAAGAAACAGTGAAAAAACTCTCGGAAAAACAAGCTACTGACCTTGCGTACCACAACAATAGATCTAGATAGATCTATTCCCAAGGAATATGTAAAGGGAGAGGAAATATTCGTTAAAATAAACAAAAGATTAGGAAACAAGTTGTCAGCTAGGTATCGAAAAGAAATAGTTGCCGAGAATTACAACACGACAGTAAAAAAAACTGGCCGAGTCGTACATAAAAATAATATCAAACAGTCATGATAAGGCACCCATAGATACATTATATTTAATACCTTTCGTTACAGGACAGAACATGTTAACCTTTACAATCTTGATGCTGGTACTAGCAGTTACTGCTCAGCAAATCTTTGTACAGGACCTTACAAACAACAATGGGTACATACCCATCAAGATAGGAGAATTGAAAACAATTAATCATTACGACAAGGTACTACATTTTATCAACTTAACTACATACGAAGACACGATGTTACGTATTATGGACAACATAAATATTTTAAAAACGACTTCCTCCGAGGACTCGCAAATTTTGGAATCCATTACCGAAAATTTTCTATTACTGAAAGCAAAAATAGACAAATTACACCCACATCCGAAATCAAAACGAGGACTAATTAACGTAATAGGTAAAGGTTTGAAATTTATAGCAGGCTCCATGGACAGTGACGATGAACGAGATATCAAGGATGCACTAGATCAGATACGTAGTAACGAACAAACGATTACAGACAATGCAATCAAATTAACGCACTTTAACAATTTTCTAACGCAACAAATAGAGAACATTACGACCCACATAAATAGGCAACAGACCTTTATAAGCAACTACATAAATACATTCAGACACTCCCCAATGAACAAAATAAAAACATTAGAAGACGACATTGAATTTATTGAGCATACGTATAGGATTAACAATGATATAACGCTCTTGAGAAACCACGTAGACGACATTGAACAAATCATATTTTCTACCAAATTGGGCATCGTTCCCACTGACATAGTGACGCAAAAAGAACTGGACCTAATCACGGTCTACGACAGCTATAGGAATATCAAGATAGCCGTAATATTTCAGGAAAATACCATTATACTTACCTTACTTATTCCACAATTTTCCGCAAGTATACTATCCAAAATAAAATTTGAGCCCCTCCCCAATACCTTAAATAAATCAATTATTCTAAGCGAATATGAAGTACTTGTAGATAATAATAACTACATTTACAATTTAGAAGTTAGGGATAATTTAGAGAAAAATTTAGTTAGGAAAAATGACGAATGTTTAATCAATATTTTGGAGTTTAGAGAAGATCAATGTAAGCTAAAAAATTTAACAGAATCTTCAGTAACAGAAATCGAACCAGGAATACTAATACTGAAACATTTTTATGGAAATATAAATCATGATTGTAATAATTTGAAATTTCTAAATAAAGGAACATTTTTGATAAAATTTATAAATTGTAAAATCACAATATCAAACGTAACCTATAACTATTATTCTACCAAATTTAATAACGCATATAAGAGAAAAAAATGAAACAAATTTGAATTTAAAAATCGAGGCTCTATATGTAAGCCATTTAGAACATAAGAGCGACATTCAGTTGTTGGTAAAAGATAATTAAAACAAACATATAATTAGTATATGGTAAGTACTGATGTAATAATTATACTATTTTTTATTATTGTTTCTCTCTTTTTTTTATAAAAAAAATTATTATAACCAAAAATTGCATGTAACTAAAGAATATGTAACAGACGTACCTAAAGGGGGGAAGTACCTTTAGAGGGCCGAAAAAAACCAGTTTTTCGTGATTTATTTTTGGGAAAATGAAAACAGAGCACATGAAATTAATATGATATATATTTAGGGCAATGCTCCAAGAAGAAAAAAGCGTATTTAACATTATTAATTATAAATAAGCAATTAATTGAGTTATGGCGGTTCACGTAAATCGTGTCGCCGCTGACATCGAATTCGGCGAAAGCGATCCTGACCGCAACTTTCATCTGAAATCATAAAATCAAACATTATTTTACTCAGGAGGGTTTTTTATCCTAGATAGACTACAATCTCTAGCAAATTCGAAGATTAACCATTAAAATGAGGCTTCAAAAAAAACTTTTGGTTTTTTTTACAAAAATTTTCAAACATTTTTGTGTTAAAAAGTATCTAAAAATTATTTTTTCTTTTCGTCTGTAGTCTACCTAGAGTAGCTTTTTATGCCCTTTAAAATGAAACCTTGATGAAGAAAATTGGTTCAATACTTTTTACGTAATTACGCCAATTTGAAAAACATGGTTTCGAGAAAACGCCGTTTAAAGTTCGCGGTCAAGGAAAAAGAAACTTACCGAAGTTGGACGCTAATCAGCACCACCAGGCTCATAGAGCAAACCCTCAGCTTCCGCAAAATATTCGTTTTCGGCGAGTTGTGCCTCCCTACGAGCACTGCGGGCCTCCTTCGTGCAGTCGCTGTGACGTCGGTCTGCGCGCGCCAGTCTAACGTCGTCCATCTGATCGGCGAACATCTTGCACTGATGCCCAATGATGCAGTCCAGAGATCCCATTAGCCTCAAAATCGAACTATAGCCTTCATTAAACAATCTGGCAGCGATGTACGCGGCAATGTCAATAATTTTTTTCCCGGAATTGAGATGTTTGGAGTCATGCGCCACACCGTGGCGTTGAATGACTCGTTCGCGTTCTGTGTATTCCCGCCCAAGCACCTATTGAGGAGATCATTCGTTGAGAGAGCATCATAAATGGGACGAATGCTGGTCTCAACGTCGGGTGGAATAAGACGCGGCGAGTGCTTGTAGGACTTCAAGCTTTTGGTGGCCTCGGCCCAACGCCACTCGCACCAGGTGTCTTCGCCTGCGGGGCAGTTTCCATGTCTGGACTTTTTGTCTGTCGAACAATAGTGATCCAGTGTCGACATTATAGCCTTTCTCATGTTCTCCACAGAATTTGCATTTCTCCTTATTGCCAGGCCGTAATAAATTGTTAGTTTTTTGATTACACCATCTGTCAACCGCCCCTTGCCACCGAGTTTGTTCGTCTTTTTAATATTTCGCAGTCGCGTGCCCATTCTTTTTTGGACATGGCCCACACACTCGCTTTTTGTTACCGGAAAGTCGTCACCATACGGATTGCTTTTCAAGATGTTCGCGAAAGTCTTGGAGTCTCCGTTGTAGATATAATTTAAATACTTTACCTCGTGCATTTCTTCCGACCTTTCGAACATGTCAATGATGACATCCACCTCCATCTTTCCTGCTGAACCTTCATGATTTTTCGTACATAATTCTTCGTGTTGTTCATACCAGTCTTCATATTCTTCTGTGCCCTTCTTCGGAGCCCACGCAGTACAAGCTTGGCAATAGGAGCTTCTTACCACCATATCGACAACTTTCCCGGTATAATGCCCAATGAGCGTTGTTACGCCATAGAGAGACGTGAACCCCCGCTTCTTCTAGGAACCATCGCCAGACACTTTCAAATGAGTTTCGTGGATTCCGTTTTCAACATTCTTCTTTCTCTCCTGCTGGACTGCTTCCTTCGTGGTTCTCTCGAAAGCCGCTTGTGCTGCATTGTGAATGTGTTGCACCACTCTATTGTACGTGGTATTCGATAACCCCTTGCAAAAATCCATCAGGCCACAAAAAATGTTGATTCCTTGTCGACCTATGCCCAGTAGTCGAAAAACGAAGACAATTCTCCTATTGATTTCATAGCCCGTATTTAGAGTTGGCCCCGAATTTATTTCTCTCCGACCACATGAACATGAAACAACAATCTTAAAACCCAAACATCTTTGTCCACATTCCGCGAATTTCACTTCTTTTTTACAATTTGCGCAGATAAGAATGTCCGAGAGCGCGCCAAAAACTGTCAAAAATTCGATTATTCTGTACGTGTGAAGCACATTCACAATCACAGATTCTGCACTTGAACTTGTAATTTTTTTTCGAGCAGAACTTGCATTCGGATCGTCCTTAACGTTTTTCGTAAATCGATTTCCATAAAATTTACGTTTTCTCGAAATCGAACTACGCGTCGCGGAGTCTTTTTTGCCTTTGGGATACATCTTTACTTGCCAAGAGTCGAGGCAACACTGAAACTAGCCCGAGAAACTGACGAAAAAGATGCGTGAAGAAGAAAGAGAAGGGAGAAGAGTATTTTAAGAATGTAAGTTTAGTGTAAAGAATGCGACTTTTCTTGGAAAATAAAACAACACGGTATAACGGATTACGCGCGCAACGGGGATCCTTGACGCCAGGCGCGCTCGGTCGGCTCGGCGCGCGCCACTTTCAAGTGGCATATCTTCCATAATTTTCAAGATCGGCTTTTAAAATTTTGCAATAATATTCTTAGAGCATATACCTATCGGTTAAGACAATAAAAAAAAAAATCGATTTTTTGAAACGTCTAAAGGTACTTCCCCCCTAAAGGCCCATTTTTCCAGGTCACTTTATAATTTCATAACACTTGTGCCGATTGAGGACAATCGACTTAAGAGGGGAAGAGTTAACACGCGCTTTGTTAATTCTTCGCTGACTTGACACTTACGCTAGTTATTGACCCGAAAGCCAATAATAGCTGTGTCGAAATAAAATGCAATAAATTGGTAAACAGGAAACTGTTTTCCTTTTTATTAATATTTGCAAATTACATTAACCAGTAACTGCTGACTGGTATTTACGCTAGCTGTTGACCAAAAAGCTAATAATAGCTACGTCAACAGAAATATGTTAAAATTAATAAACAGGAAACTACTCTTTTATTTTTGCAATTACATATTTATGCCTAATAAGCGTCTGGTGCATATTCAAAGTAATATTTTGTATAAAAACTAAATCATGTAAATTTAGCTTTTAGTTTTAAAATGAACTTCAAATAAAAATAAAAACGTACTCTGAAATCAGAGTATTTGAAGGTGCCTGTGCACATTTCAAGGTTACTGTACATACAACGCTGTGCCTATGAATGTGCGCTGTGCCTATGAATGCGCGCTGGATTTCTTGAGAAGTTTTACCGTTTTATTTTGAGCTGTGGCTAGTGAGCATACATACACACAGCATATACTTACATATGCGCATATGTATGTATGTATATAAATTCACAAATTTAAATTTGCATATGCCATCTTCCTGTGTGACTGGTAATGAAGTGTTTTCCATCGAGGATTTTGATTTGGTTTAAGGGAATTCAACAAAGTTTTACAGAGCACCATACAGACAGACATAATATATGTACATAATTTTGGATGATTTGGAAAAAATTCAAATATATTATAGGTCATATTAAAAAGCTACTTAACATTCTTTGCTTCTAATCACCAATAAATTCTTATCGATTGCTGCTAAATGTACATAATTCAGCCCCTTACTGTTAACTTTTGTTGAAAAATGAGTCTGTGGTGATTAGTCTTTGCGAGACGAGTACCCCTCGAAATTCCATACGTTCCTGTCATTGAGACTTCTCTATACATTAACGTTCTCTGAAGACGCACACCACAAATAGGAAGAGGAGCTCGGCCAAAAACCCAAAAAGGGTGTATGCGCCAATTATATATAAAGGGTATTTCAATTGGCGCGGGTCGATTTTGGCGCCCTGTGGCAGCCATTTTGTTTTGGTGACATCTGTCAAATTTTTTGTTTATTATTCAGTTGTTTATGCCAAATCATCATGGCTAGTTACACGATTGAACAGCACGTTCAAATGATAAAACTTTATTATCAAAATGAGTGTTCATTAACGCAAACGTTGCGCGCATTGCGCCCATTTTTTGGTAGACGTAGTGGCCCTTCAAAGTCGACTCCTCAACGTTTGGTGGCCAAATTTGAGACGACCGGGTCAGTAAACAATCAGTCAACACCCGTACGTTCAAAGAACGCAAGATCAGCCGAGAACATTGCCGCGATCCGTGAAAGTGTACAGCAGAACCCGAGGCAGTCTATTCCTCGCAGTGCACAAGAACTTGGCCATTCGCAGACTTCAACTTGGCGAATTTTGCGTCGGGACTTGGGCCTACACCCGTACAAGATCCGACTGACCCAGGAGCTCAAAGTTGATGACCATAGACAACGCCGTTTGTTCGCTGACTGGGCTTCGAATCGTTTGGAAGAGAACCCCAGTTATAGGCGAATAATCATCTTTAGTGACGAGGCGCATTTTTGGATGAATGGTTGTGTTAACAAACAAAATCGCCGTATATGGGACGACACCAATCCACACGAGGCTCACCAAGTGATAATGCATCCTCAAAAAGTTACCGTTTGGTGTGGATTTTGGGCCGACGGCGTCATTGGTCCGTACTTTTTTGAAAACGACGTTGGTGAGGCGGTCACCGTCAACAGCGAGCGCTACACAACTATGATAACCAATTTGTTATGGCCCATATTGAACCATATGGACCTAGACGGCATGCGGTTCCAGCAGGATGGTCCTACGTGCCACACAGCAAATGTCACGATTGACATTCTGCATGAACGATTTGAGGGTAAGGTTATCTCTCGCAGGGGTGATGTGAATTGGCCACCAAGGTCATGCGATTTGACCCCGCTAGACTTTTTCCTGTGGGGTTTCTTGAAGTCTCAGGTCTATGCAAATAAACCACAATCGATCGATGCTCTAAAGGTGAACATAACACAGGCCATCGCTCAAATTCAGCAGGATGTATGCGAAAGGGTCATTGAAAATTGGACCACTCGGATCCGTTCCACCGTAAGAAGCCGAGGCGGGTATTTGAATGATGTCATATTCCACACTTAATGGCATATATGCGCCTTTCAAATAAAAAAATAATTTTGTCAATAACTCACACACAGCTTGTTTTATTCCATTTCAACATCAACCCGCCCTTATTGAAAAACCCTTTACATATATATTATTAGAAGGCCATTACGCACTGCGACCAGAGTTGAAAAGTTACATATATATATCAAATATGCTACATTTGTGCGTACATACAAATTTATGCACGAATATATTATGTACATTTGTTTTTATGTTTACCGTACGCTTGCTTCAGAGAATATTAATGTATAGAGACGTCTCAAGAGGTACGAATAGTGTGAATTGTCACAAATGAAGTCTAACCGCAGCCGTGGTGTGCTGAAATTCTTAACAGAGCTGGTTACAGAGAATTTTCTCTTTAGTATATATATTGGCGCTACACAGGTTTTGGCTTCTCTAGGAAATCACATTGGCGAATGGTCGACGGCATTTTCAAAGGCATTTGAATGTGCATTTCTATGTTCCTTTGGCAAACGAAATTTGATTCAATTTAATTTAATTTTATTATTAAAAATTACCAGGGCTACCAGTTGCGGCCTCCGAGTCGAAACCGAGCTGGTGCTATTTGCCAGAAAATATAAACCTCCACATTTTAACACACAATGGTATCGAAACAGCACTTTGGTGGTACTTGGAGAGTGGCAGAGTGGTACTTCAATCATTTCACCTACCTACCTACAGGGAACAATATATGCAAGTTAGCACCAATTAAGCTATAACCAATAATGCAATTGGGACATGACCCAGACGCTGAATAAGCAAACCCAATAATATTGGGTGTAACATCCGGCATGCGCCGATTTAAACCAATAGCCAAATCTGCTGACACCTCGATCAGCAAAATTAGTTTAAGCAATAAATATTACAATAGGCAAATATGCTGACACCTCGATCAGCAAAATTAGTTTAAGCAATAAACATCCGGCATGCGCCGATGTAAATCAGTAGTCAAAAATACTGACACAGGTAGAAATAAGTTATATTAAGGAGAGATTTAGTAATTAAGCATTGAGTTGTAAGTTGGAATTTATCGAATAAAGGTCTTTCGACCAATAAAAATTTACTTTTTCCATCGTTCAAATTTTCGGACGATAATTGGCGCCCGAGTCAAATAAGCTTGGCAGCGTCTCGCGAAAGTCGTTAGTAACAAAGTGCCACAAAAATAAAGTGAAGTACTAAGATAAGAAATAAAGTGCCACAAAAAACTTTGAAGTGCTAAGCTACAAAAATAAAGTGCCAGAAAAAACTTTGAAGTACTAAGCTACAAAAATAAGGTGCCACAAAACACTTTGAAGTACTAAGCTACGAAAATAAAGTGCCACAAAAATCTTTGAAGTACTAAGGTACAAAAATAAAGTGAAGTACTAAGCTAAGAAATAAAAGTGCCACGAAAACTTTGAAGCTCTACGTCACAAATAAAAGTGCCACGAAAAGTTTGAAGCACTAAGTCACAAAGAAGTGTCAAAGAAAGAAAAAGCAACTGACAGTTTTTGGCTTCTCTAGGAAATCACATTGGCGAATGCCGACGGCATTTTGCAAGGCATTTGTTTGTGCATTTTTATGTTCCCTTGATAAACGAAAATTTATTCAATTTATATTTTCAAAGAAATACAATGTGCGCCAACATTTAAAATCGAAGGAACTTTAATGTTTGTTGATTTAATTTAAAAAGAAGAATTGAAACAAAATACATTATAAAACGACCTCACATTTTGTTGTGTGCGTTTTAGTAAATTTATAACTTCATACAAATTTGATGAAAATTTTTCGAGTCGAAATTAATTTTAGACAAGAATTCAAAGAGCATATTGGTATATTGATAAATATAATATATATGTATATCAATATATATATATATATACACATATATTATGTTAGTTATATTTGTGCAAAAGTTCAATTGCATCTTCAATTCTTATGGTGTTACATATGCAAGCGCACACGCACTGCAGCAACAATGATCTATCTCACGACGCATCGCCTTATCATATTTATGTACATTTAAATATGCATTCATTTGTTGCTTTGCCAAACGATTTTTTTTTGAATTTACATTTATCACAGGGAATAATGTACACATGGATGCATTTTATAGATAGTATAAAACTTTGAAATTTAAAATAAATAAAAGAAAACTTCAAAGAAACTTATTTGTATGGGACAACTAAGTTCTATTGCATCTTTAATAAATATAGTGTTGCACGCATATGTATGCACTGAAGCAAGCATGACCTACCTCGCGAGCATCGCATCATATTTCATGCAATAATTAGGGAGTATATATCCAATCGATATGCCTAACAAATGCAAAAACAATTCTCTTCTGCATATGCACCTACATATTTGCATGTGCGCATGTATATATCTGTTTTGACATACAGTTAGTAACAGAAGTAAGTATACACCGGACACGTTTTCAATTTTCCCCCAATCGATTCCTTCAAACAACCTAAGTTATAACAAAATTGTGTTTTATTTACATGAATGAAATACAAAAATCATATTTAATACAAAAAATGACAAAATTTTAAAAAGGAGCAATTTATAAAAATTCATATCTCAAAAGTAAGTATACCCTTCATCATATTATTAATTTGTGAAATCAAAAACATAATAGTATTTGGTAGGATAACCATTAGACTTTACAATCGCTTTAAGTCGTGATGGCATTTATTTCAGCAAGTTTTCAGTTTCAGCTGGTGGTATTTGATTCCATTCCTCTTGAAGGACGTTTTTCAGTTGTTCTTTATTTCTAATCGGGTGTTCACGTATTTGCCGCATTAAATGTTCCCATAAATGTTCGATTAGGTTGGTAACCGGGGACTGTGGCGGTGTTTTCAGCTGTTTTCGCACATTGTATAACAGCCACTCTCGTACAATGTTGGATGTGTGCTGGGGTCATTATACTACTGGAAGATAACAGTTCCTGCAAGGCCCAATTTCGTAACCCTTTCTTTTAAATTATTTTTCAAAATATTTAAATAACCATATCGGTCCTTAACTCTTTCGATAAATAACAAACTTCCAACCCCGTTCGCACCTATACATCCCCAAATCATCACAGAGCCCCCTCCATGCTTCACAGTGCCCGACATATTGTTTGGATCCAATTCCGCGTTAACTTTTCTCCAAACTTTTTCACAGCAATCAGATCCACAGATACTGAACTTACACTCATCAGAAAATATGACTTGGTTCCAAAACGTTTATACTCACTTTAATTATTTCCTTTTAATAGCTTTAACTTTTTTTATTCAATACGTAAAAATAAATGTTATGCTAACTGAACAATCGTTTGCTGTATACTAACTTTTGTGACATAAATATAGTTGGCATCAAAGACAAAGCAAAGCGTAGATAATGGTACCTAAAATTTACAGCTAAATCAAGGCGCATATGAAAGCTTATCCCAGTACACAATTACCATGTGTAAAATATTTTGATTACATATTAAGGAAAGCGTTAGCGTCAAATAATCAACAAGAGGCTCCTGTATACTTATTTAAGTTACTAACTGTATACAATTATATATAAAAGGTTTTTCAATTGGCGCGGGTGTGGCAGCCATTTTGTTTTGGTGACATCTGTCAAATCTTTTGTTTATTATTCAGTTGTTTATGCCAAATCATCATGGCAAGTTACACGATTGAACAGCACGTTCAAATGATAAAACTTTATTATCAAAATGAGTGTTCATTAACGCAAACTTTGCGCGCATTGCGCC
Source organism: Anastrepha obliqua (assembly GCF_027943255.1). Classification (NCBI taxonomy): domain Eukaryota; kingdom Metazoa; phylum Arthropoda; class Insecta; order Diptera; family Tephritidae; genus Anastrepha; species Anastrepha obliqua. The sequence continues at coordinate 38,068,524 of NC_072897.1, read as the reverse complement.
CATTTTTTGGTAGACGTGGTGGCCCTTCAAAGTCGACTCCTCAACGTTTGGTGGCTAAATTTGAGACGACCGGGTCAGTAAACAATCAGTCAACACCCGTACGTTCAAGGAACGCAAGATCAGCCGAGAACATTGCCGCGATCCGTGAAAGTGTACAGCAGAACCCGAGGCAGTCTATTCCTCGCAGTGCACAAGAACTTGGCCATTCGCAGACTTCAACTTGGCGAATTTTGCGTCGGGACTTGGGCCTACACCCGTACAAGATCCGACTGACCCAGGAGCTCAAAGTTGATGACCATAGACAACGCCGTTTGTTCGCTGACTGGGCTTCGAATCGTTTGGAAGAGAACCCCAGTTATAGGCGAATAATCATCTTTAGTGACGAGGCGCATTTTTGGATGAATGGCTGTGTTAACAAGCAAAATCGCCGTATATGGGACGACACCAATCCACACGAGGCTCACCAAGTGATAATGCATCCTCAAAAAGTTACCGTTTGGTGTGGATTTTGGACCGACGGCGTCATTGGTCCGTACTTTTTTGAAAACGACGTTGGTGAGGCGGTCACCGTCAACAGCGAGCGCTACACAACTATGATAACTAATTTGTTATGGCCCATATTGAACCATATGGACCTAGACGGCATGCGGTTCCAGCAGGATGGTGCTACGTGCCACACAGCAAATGTCACGATTGACATTCTGCATGAACGATTTGAGGGTAAGGTTATCTCTCGCAGGGGTGATGTGAATTGGCCACCAAGGTCATGCGATTTGACCCCGCTAGACTTTTTCCTGTGGGGTTTCTTGAAGTCTCAGGTCTATGCAAATAAACCACAATCGATCGATGCTCTAAAGGTGAACATAACACAGGCCATCGCTCAAATTCAGCAGGATGTATGCGAAAGGGTCATTGAAAATTGGACCACTCGGATCCGTTCCACCGTAAGAAGCCGAGGCGGGTATTTGAATGATGTCATATTCCACACTTAATGGCATATATGCGCCTTTCAAATAAAAAAATAATTTTGTCAATAACTCACACACAGCTTGTTTTATTCCATTTCAACATCAACCCGCCCTTATTGAAAAACCCTTTACATATATATTATTAGAAGGCCATTACGCACTGCGACCAGAGTTGAAAAGTTACATATATATATCAAATATGCTACATTTGTGCGTACATACAAATTTATGCACGAATATATTATGTACATTTGTTTTTATGTTTACCGTACGCTTGCTTCAGAGAATATTAATGTATAGAGACGTCTCAAGAGGTACGAATAGTGTGAATTGTCACAAATGAAGTCTAACCGCAGCCGTGGTGTGCTGAAATTCTTAACAGAGCTGGTTACAGAGAATTTTCTCTTTAGTATATTGGCGCTACACAGTTTTTGGCTTCTCTAGGAAATCACATTGGCGAATGGTCGACGGCATTTTCAAAGGCATTTGAATGTGCATTTCTATGTTCCTTTGGCAAACGAAATTTGATTCAATTTAATTTAATTTTATTATTAAAAATTACCAGGGCTACCAGTTGCGGCCTCCGAGTCGAAACGGAGCTAGTGCTATTTAGCAGAAAATATAAACCTCCACATTTTAACACACAAATGTATCGAAACAGCACTTTGGTGGTACTTGGAGAGTGGCAGAGTGGTACTTCAATCACTGTGCACTTACGTTTTCTCCTTATGACATCCAAATCAGAAAGAAATATTGACACATTGTAACTCACACTGTCAATTTGACAGTTCAGTTCCGCCCCAAGCGTTAAAAAAGTAAGCGACATTATGGCTGGCTCAAAAGAACGCTGTACCCGTTGCCACTGCTCCGAATTACAACCAAACTTTACGAAACCCATTTTCAATACTTACTTAACAATGTGCATAAGTTTGGTTTAATTCGGTGCAAAGACACGGCGGGTATACGTTTTGGCATATATTTCGAGACCCTAGTCATCAATAGGTATGAAAATTACCCCGTATTAAAGCACTTATCAACAGCTTTCATTTGATACCCATATTGTACATACCCAACCAAAGGTTACCCGGGTCCACGTTTTGACCCCTATTTCGAGACCCCAGTCACGTAGCGGCATGAAAAATACTCTGTACTAAGGCATTCACCAACAGCTTCCATTTGATATCCATATTGTACAAACACATTCTACGCTCCACGTTTTGGTCTCTATCTCGAGACCCTAGTCACGGAGCGGCATGAAAAATACTCTGAACTAAAGCATTCACCAACAGCTTCCATTTGATACCCATATTGTACATACACGTCCGAAGGTTACCCGGGTCCACGTTTTGACCTATATCTCGAGACCCTATCTACCAATAGGTATTCAAACTATACGGAAATCATCTTCAATACCTACTTAACAATGGGTGTAAGTTTGGTTTAATTCGGTTCAAAGACACGGCGGGTCCACGTTTTGGCATATATTTCGAGACCCTAGTCATCAATAGGTATGAAAATTACCCCGTATTAAAGCACTTATCAACAGCTTTCATTTCATATCCATATTGTACAAACACATTCTAGGGTCCACGTTTTGGTCTCTATGTCGAGACCCCAGTCACGGAGCGGATGGAAATACTCTGAACTAAAGCATTCACCAACAGCTTCCATTTGATACCCATATTGTACATACACATCCGAAGGTTACCCGGGTCCACGTTTTGACCTATATCTCGAGACCCTATCTACCAATAGGTATCCAAACTATACGGAAACCATCTTCAATACCTTCTTAACAATGTGTGCAAGTTTGGTTTAATTCGGTGCAGACACGGCCGGTTAGCGAACACACACAAAAAGTTGACTTTATTTTATATATACGATTTTTTTCAGTTTGTGTCCGAAAAATCAAAATATCTTACGGAGCCCTATTTTTTTCCAAAATAAAATGTAATCCATGTTACTCGTGGACAATGTAGTTTTCGAATGGTGAAAGAATTTTTAAAATCGGTCCAGTAGGTTTTGAGCTTATTCGTTACAAACAAACAAACAAACAAACAAACAAAGTTTTCCTCTTTATAATATTAGTATAGATTATATAACATATTACGTTTTAGAATCTAATTCACATAAGTAGTAGGGAAAAATATAAAAATAAAATTCTTTTTTCCAATTTAGTAAAATATCGCATACACAAGTTAGAAATAATAATAGAGTTGATTAAGGAAAAAAAACGGCAGCTAGATTTTTCAATAAAAGTAAAAACAAAATTAAAAGGAAATATGGCTAACCAAAACAATCTTACTAGGCCACCAGTGCTAGCCGCACCACCTCCACCCCCAAATTTCCCCAGATTTAGCTACTCTCATTAGGAGTATGATTAGGCAAACCATAGAATCCAATGGACCTCATCTTATCCAAAATGTCCTTAATAGTAACAGCTCCCCCATAATACCAGACCAAACAATAGAGGAACAATTTAGGAACAACATGAATGAAATGGACACAATTCCTGACGTAGTACGTTCACTACGAGAATTTTCAGGAGCGCCTCCGAATTTAGTTCATGGAAAAAAAGCGTTGAATGTATTTTGAGGATATACGAACCCTCAAAAGGCACTCCTAGATACTTCGGTATCCTAAATGTGATCCGAAACAAAATTATATAATAGGAAAAGCGGTTATAGCCCTTGAATCGTACAACATCCGTTTAGATTGGACAGCAATCTCCCGCTGTTTAACTACCCATTACGCAGACAAACGCGATATAGGCACCCTGGAATACCAGATGACGTGTCTCATTCAAGGAAGAATGACGATTAACAAATTCTACAAAAAAGTTTATAGCCATTTATCCCTGATCCTTAAAAAAATAGGATGCATGGAAATAGGAGAAGAGGCAGTCCATCCCTCGACACCTTTATCAGAGGACTTTCTGGAGATCTTCCCAGACTCCTAGGCATAAAAGAGCCGAAGAGCCTTCCAGAGGCCCGACACCTTTGCCTCAAACTAGAAAACCAAAGCTTTAGAGCGCAGCATGCAAACAATCAGTTGCCAAACCCACAACCAACCCTCAGAAATCAAACCTTTAATTCTTCTATCCCTAGACAACAGCTTCCCACCCCAAGATATGTGCAACCTACAAACTCACAATCAAGATTCTACCCCGAACTAGCCCATATACCTCACCCTCATCTAAACTATAGGCAACAAAACCAAAACCAATCAAACCTATACAATAGATACCAACCACAAAACCACTATTACCAACCACAAAATCACTATTACCAACCACAAAGTCCCTATTACCAACCACAAAATCCCTATTACCAATCACAAAACCCCTATAATCAACAACAAAACCACCCCCCCTCCCAGACCACCTAAGCCCCCTCAACCTATGGATGTGGACGAAATCATCATGACGAAAGCAGTAAACTACACAAACCGTCCCAAACCACACGAACCAGGTAAACGCCCACCAAACGCATCAATGATAAACCACCCCCCGCGAAAGTTCAAAGGAACTTCCATATAAATTTCAATGAAACCACAAACGACCAAAACTACGAGGACCAATACTATGACGAATATGATAACAGCCAGCCGACAGACTACAGTATGGAAGAGGCCCACGACCTGACGGACGTACATTTTTTAGACTAAACAGCTCTTCGTTACCGTACTTCAGATGTAAAACGAAGAGCGGCGACATACTAAACATTCTAGTATATACAGGATCAAACAAAAATTATATACAATGCAATTTGGTAAAAAAATCAACGGAAAACGAAAACCCTTTCTTCGCTAACTCAGTCGAGGGACTTTTTAATTTAGTAGATTGCAGACTTCAATTTTCCTTCTACCCACACTAAAAACATTCCATGCCATATTAGGGAACGACAGCCTAAAAGAACTCTCAGCAGTCATACATACCAAAGAAAAGTTCATGCTTATAGCAAATACAAGAAGAATCTATCTTAGACAGTATAAGATACAGAACGTAGATACAATACAAACTCGACACGAACAAATGACAACAATTGGTAAAGACGAAATAAGACAGATAACGCAAAAACACCGCAACTTATTCTCAGAACCAAACGAAAAATTGACATACACAACAAAAGTAGTAGCAGAAATACGTACTACTTCCGACACACCCATATACTCAAAATCCTACCCGTACCCCACCAGCCTTAAACAAGAGGTCGAGGACCAAGTAAAAAAGTTATTGGAAGACGGAATCATCCGGAAATCAAGGTCACCCTACAACTCAAAGAAATTCCGAATGGTTATTGATTACAGAAATTTAAATGCAGTCACAATTGCAGATAGGTACCCGATACCTGAAATAAATGAGGTTCTCTCTCAGCTAGGAGAAAACCGAATTTTCTCTGTGATTGACCAAAAAAGCGGTTTCCACCAAATTCCTCTTAAGGAATCTGACGTGGAGAGGACAGCTTTTTCCGTGAACAACGGAAAATACGAGTTCACCAGCCTGCCCTTTGGTTTGAAAAATGCCCCATCCATTTTTCAAATGACAAAGGACGACATACTAAGAGAACATATTGGACGTATGTATATATAGACGATATTATTATATTTGGCAAAAACGAAAAAGAACATTCCGAACACATAGATACAATTTTTGATACCCTTACAAAAGCAAACATGAAAGTACAAGTCGACAAATGCGAATTCTTTAAAAAACAAGTCGAGTTCTTAGGATTTGTAGTATCCTCCGAGGGAATCTCAACAAACCCATCCAAAGTACAAGCAATAGCCAACTTCCCCTACCCTCAGACGATCAAGGACTTAAGATCATTCTTAGGCTTATCTGGTTATTATAGACGATTTATCAGAGATTATGCTAAGTTAGCAAAGACGTTAACATCCCTACTTCGAGGCGAAGAAGGAAGGATGTCCAAAAGCAGTTCAAAGAAAGTCCAAGTAAACTTAAATCAAAAAGCGAAGGCAGCATTTAATAAAATAAAGACCACCCTGATATCCAAAGATGTAGTACTTCAATATCCTGATTATAGCAAAGAGTTCGACCTGACCACTGATGCCTCAAAATATGCCATAGGCGCGGTACTAGAACAGAACGGAAAACCGATAACTTTCATATCAAGAACATTGAACAAAGCAGAAGAAAACTACGCAGTAAATGAAAAGGAAATGCTGGCTATAATTTGGGCACTAAATTCCTTTAGAAATTATCTATATGGTACAGCAAAAGTAATTATTCATACAGATCATCACCCACTCACTTACGCCATAAGCAATAAAAATAATAATTATAAATTAAAACGTTGGAAGAGTACAATTATGAAATTAAATACAAACCCGGAAAATCCAACGTAGTTGCTGACACGTTATCAACACCATTTGAAATAAATTCCCTATCAGTCGCTACACACTCCGACGAAAGCTCATCTCATAATCTAATCTCAGCAGTAGAAGGACCCATAAATGCCTTTAAAAATCAACTTTAGATCTCACTAGGAGACGAAGACAGCTATCAGTCTAAAATTCCATTCCGAACCCACCATATATATATATATATATAATTGGCGCGTACACCCTTTTTGGGTGTTTGGCCGAGCTCCTCCTCCTATTTCTGGTGTGCGTCTTGATGTGGTTCTACAAATGGAGGGGCCTACAGTTTCAAGCCGACTCCGAACGGCAGATATTTTTATGAGGAGCTTTTTCATGGCAGAAATACACTCGGAGGTTTGCCATTGCCTGCCGAGGGGCGACCGCTATTAGAAAAATGTTTTTATTAAGTTGGTGTTTCACCGAGATTCGAACATACGTTCTTTCTGTGAGTTCCGAATGGTAGTCACGCACCAACCCATTCGGCTACGGCGGCCGCCATAGGCACATAATAATTAAACCAAACTGTTCAATAGAAAATCTAATTGCACTACTGAAACGCTACCTAAATCCTTCGGTAATAAATGGCATATTTACCTCCGAAGAAATAATGGGAAAAATTCAAGAAATTTACCCACTTCATTTTTCCAATTATAAAATTCGTTATACCCAAACAAAAGTAGAAGACTTGGTATACGAAGATACACAAAATGAGGAAATATTATAGGATCATAAACGAGCACACAGAAATAGAGACGAAAATAAAAAACAACTTATACAGAGATGCTACTTTCCAAAAATGAGAGCTAAAATAGAAAACCTAATATAATTAAACGGAGGATGGTTCCATGTGTAGAAGTCCACGCAAGTGGGGAAAGTTACTGATCGCCATTCACTTGGGAATGGCCAGGACGATTCTTCTGCATATGGTTCAAGCAGCTCACAACGGCCGGGATTAGCCCACGTATCCTCTGGGTAGCTTCCGAACACCCGTTCGGGAGTGAGCTAAAGTGAGAAGGCGAAACACTCCAGGATAGCTGGTTGTGCGTTGGGTTTGGGACCCGCCACTTAAAAATCCCCCCCAATGAAAACTTTAAAAAAAGCCTCGGATGAGACCTCCCTATACTGATGACGACCCCTGCAAACGAACTAAGGAATACGATTTGAGGGCATGCACCTGGAATGTCCGGTCCCTTAATGAGGAAGGTGCCTCTGCCCGGCTGGTTGATGTCCTCGTGAGAGTAAAGGCTGACATCACTGCCATCCAAGAGATGCGATGGACGGGGCAAGGAAAGAAAACCATAGGACCTTGCGACGTCTACTACAGCTGCCATGTAAAGGAGCGCAAATTCGGTGTCGGATTTGTTGTGGGAGAGAGACTTCGTCGCCAAGTACTGTCGTTCACTCCGGTGGACGAGCGTCTCGCAACAATCCGCATCAAAGCCAGATTTTTCAACATATCGCTAATTTGCGCCCACGCCCCGACGGAAGAGAAGGACGATGCGACCAAAGATTCCTTCTATGAGCGCCTGGAACGTTCCTATGAGCGCTGCCCCCGCCACGACATAAAAATCGTGCTTGGCGACTTCAACGCCAGGGTGGGCAAGGAGGGAATTTTTGGTCCAACAGTCGGAAAATTCAGCCTGCACAACGAAACATCCGGTAACGGACAGAGGCTGATCGACTTCGCCGGGGCCCGAAACATGGTAGTCTGCAGCACCAGATTCCAGCATAAGAAGATTCACCAAGCCACCTGGCTGTCTCCTGATCGCAAAACGCTAAACCAGATCGATCATGTTGTGATAGATGGAAGACACGCTTCTAGTGTATTAGATGTACGTACGATCCGAGGACCCAACATTGACTCGGATCACTACCTTGTTGCAGCCAAACTGCGCATACGCCTCTGTGCAGCAAAAAACGTGCATCTACCTACGCAAAGAATGTTCGGCATCGAAAAGCTGCAATCACAACAGACAGCCAGAAGATTCGCCACTCGACTCTCACTCCTGCTCTCAGAGAGTACTGCCCAACAAACCGGCATCCACGAACAATGGAGCAACATTTCTCGTTCTCTACGTACCGCCGCCGAAGAAGAAATCGGATTCCGGCGAGCACGAAAAAACAACTGGTACGACGAGGAATGTCATGCTGCCGCAGAAAGAAAGGATGCCGCCTATAGAGCCACGCTGCGATCGGGCGCAACGCGAGCCATGTGGGATCGCTACAGAGAGCTGAAAAAGGAAGAGAGACGTATTATCCGAAAGAAGAAACGAGAGGCCGAAATACGTGAGTGCGAAGAGCTTGAGATGCTGGCCAACAGGAACAACGCCCGAAAATTCTACCAGAAAGTTCGGCGGCTTACAGAAGGTTTCAAGACCGGGGCGTTTTCCTGTAAGAACAAAGACGGCGAACTGGTGACTGACGTACAGAGCAATCTTAGATTATGGAGGGAACACTTCTCGAACCTATTAAACAGTGACAGCTGCGCATGTCACCGAGAAAGTGAAGATCCCGATACCCCAATCGTTGACGACGGAATTGTCGTTCCGCTACCCGATCATGACGAGGTGAGAATAGCGATAACGCGGCTAAAGAACAACAAAGCCGCGGGCGCCGACGGACTGCCGGCTGAGCTATTCAAACATGGCGGCGAGGAGCTGGTAAGGTGCATGCATCAGCTCCTATGCAAAATATGGTCGGATGAAAGCATGCCTGCCGATTGGAATTTAAGTGTGCTCTGCCCAATCCATAAGAAGTGCGATCCTGCAATTTGTGCCAATTACCGTCGGATTAGTCTTCTAAATATCGCCTATAAGGTTCTAGCGAGCGTATTGTGTGAAAGGCTGAAGCCCACCGTCAACCAACTGATTGGACCTTATCAGTGTGGCTTCAGACCTGGAAAGTCTACCATCGACCAAATATTCTCAATACGCCAAATCTTGGAAAAGACCCATGAAAGGAGAATCGACACACACCATCTTTTCGTCGACTTCAAAGCTGCATTCGACAGTACGGAAAGGAGTTACCTGTATGCCGTGATGTCTGAATTTGGTATCCCCGCAAAACTAATACGGCTATGTAAGATGACGTTGCTCAACACCAGCAGCGCCGTCAGAATTGGGAAGGACCTCTCCGAGCCGTTTGATACCAAACGAGGTTTCAGACAGGGTGACTCGCTGTCGTGTGACTTCTTTAACCTGATGTTGGAGAGCATCGTACGAGCCGCAGAACTTAATCGCTCGGGCACAATTTTTTATAAGAACGTACAATTGCTGGCGTATGCCGATGATATTGACATCATCGGCCTTAACAACCGCGCTGTTAGTTCTGCCTTCTCCAAACTGGATAAAGAGGCAAAGCGAATGGGTCTGGTGGTGAACGAGGACAAAACGAAGTACCTCCTGTATTCAAACAAACAGTCGGCGCACTCGCGTATCGGCACCCACGTCACTGTAGACAGTTATAATTTCGAGGTTGTAAAAGACTTCGTCTATTTAGGAACCAGCATTAACACCGATAACAATGTCAGCCTTGAAATCCAACGTAGAATCTCTCTTGCCAACAAGTGCTACTTTGGACTAAGTAGGCAATTGAGTAGTAAAGTCCTCTCTCGACGAACAAAACTAACACTCTACAAGACTCTCATCATGCCCGTCCTAACGTATGGCGCAGAAGCTTGGACGATGACAACATCCGATGAAGCGACGCTTGGAGTGTTCGAGAGAAAGATTCTGCGTAAGATTTTTGGACCTTTGCACGTTGGCAACGGCGAATATCGCAGACGATGGAACGATGAGCTGTATGAGCTTTACGACGACATAGACATAGCGCAGCGAATAAAGATCCAGCGGCTTGGTTGGCTGGGTCATGTCGTCCGAATGGATACAAACGCTCCGGCTTTGAAAGTATTCGATGCGGTACCAGCTGGTGGTAGCAGAGGAAGAGGGCGGCCTCCACTGCGTTGGAAAGATCAGGTGGAGAAGGACTTGGCTTCACTTGGTGTGTCCAACTGGCGCCGGTTAGCACGAGAAAGAAACGACTGGCGCGCTTTGTTAAACTCGGCCAAAATCGCGTAAGCGGTTATAGCGCCAATTAAGAAGAGAAGAATATAATTAAACATTGCAAAATTTGCGAGGAAAATAAGTATAAGCGTAACGAAAATAAACCACAGATACCGGAAACCCCAATACCTCAGTATCCCGGAGAAATAGTACATATAGACATTTACAATACAGAAAAAAAGCTAGTCCTAACAGCAGTGGATAAATTTTCCAAATACGCTCAAGTCGAAATAATAGAGTCAAAAGCAATAGAAGATATCAGAGAACCCTTAACCGATACTTTTCGCCTTCGGTGTACCAAAAACAATAGTTATCGACAATGAAAAGTCTTTAAACTCAGCTTCTATACATTTTATGGTAGAAGACCAACTTGGAATTGAAATTTTTAAAACCCCCCCATATGCAAGCACAGTTAACGGACAAGTGGAAAGATTTCATTCCACTCTATCTGAAATTATGCGTTGTTTCAAAGCAGAAAGCACACACCGTTCCTTTCAAGAACTATTAGATCGATGTACATACGAATACAACTACTCCATACACTCCACGACAGGAAAAAGACCTCTAGAAGTATTTTTTGGTAGACGAGTTTCAATAAACCCAGAACAATATGAGAATTCACGACGAGAAAATATAGAAATCCTTCGAAAAAAACAAGTAAAAGACTAAACCATCCACAACAAAACGCGAGAACCCATAAAAACATACGCCCCAGGAGACATAATCTACGTTAGGATAAACAAACGATTAGGATCAAAAATTACGGCAAGATACAGGAAAGAAATAGTAAAAGAGGACAAATCCAGTGTAGTGATCATAGAGAAAGGACGAACAGTACACAAAAGTAACATTAGACGATAGTAAACAGGTTTTTCTTTCCTTACATATTTCTTGTACACTTTGCGTACGCAGACTTCAAAATTATATAATAGACTACACGAACTCACAACTGGCGACATTCGACACAGGTCTGACACAAATTCAAACCGGAACTTACAGAATAATACACAAAATAGACATGGAAACATGTCAGGAAACCTTAAACGAAATAAGCAGAACCATCAAATCCAAAATAACTCCCGAAAACCCCCTCTTACCCATCCTTATTAATGAATTAAATCTTACACAAACACAACTAAATAGACTTAAGCCCAAAAGACTTAGAAATTCTATAGACGAAATAGTAAAAGTATGGAAATGGATCGCTGGAAACCCCGATCATGACGACCTTATCGTCCTAGAGAACCAAATAAATAACGTAATAGAAAATAACAATAAGCAAGTAACTATAAATAAAATAATTTTCGATAGAATAAGTAATATATATAACAGCAGTTTCAAATAAAATCTTGAAAGTTGTCGTTCACTCCGGTGGACGAGTGTCTCGCAAATATCCGCATCAAGGCCGTTTTTTTAACATATCGGTAATTTGCGCCCACGCCCGACGGAAAAGAAGGACGATGCGACCAAAGATTCCTTCTATGAGCGCTTGGAATGTTCCATGAGCGCTGCCCCCGCCACGACATAAAAATCTGGCTTGGTGACTTCAACGCCAGGGTGGGCAAGGAGGGAATTTTTGGTCCCACAGTCGGAAAATTCAGCCTCCACAACGAGACATCCGGTAACGGACAGAGGCTAATCGACTTCGCCGGGGCCCGAAACATGGTAGCCTGCAGCACCAGATTCCAGCATAAAAAAATCCACCAAGCTACCTGGCTGTCCTCTGATCGCAAAACGCTAAACCAGATCGATCATGTTGTGATAGATGGAAGACACGCTTCTAGTGTATTAGATGTACGTACGATCCGAGGACCCAACATTGACTCGGATTATTACCTTGATGCAGCCAAACTAAGCACACGCCTCTGTGCGGAAAAAAACGTACATCTACCTACGCAAAGAATGTTCGACATCGAAAAGCTGCAATCACAACAGACAGCCAGAAGTTTCGCCCCTCGACTCTTACTCCTGCTCTCAGAGAGTACTGCACAACAAACCGGCATGTACGAGCAATGGAGCAACATTTCTCGTTCCCTGCGTACCGCCACCGAAGAAGAAATCGGATTCCGGCGAGCACGAAAAAACAATTGGTACGACGAGGAATGTCATGCTGCCGCAGAAAGAAAGGATGCCGCCTATAGAGCCACGCTGCGATCGGGCGCAACGCGAGCCATGTGGGATCGCTACCGAGAGCTAAAAAAGGAAGAGAGACGTATTATCAGAAAGAAGAAACGAGAGGCCGAAATACGTGAGTGCGAGGAGCTTGAGATGCTGGTCAAAGGGAACAACGCCCGAAAATTCTATCACAAAGTTCGGCGGCTTACAGAAGGTTTTAAGACCGGGGCGCTTTCCTGTAAGAACAAAGACGGCGAACTGGTGACTGACATCCAGAGTAATCTTAAATTATGGAGGGAACACTTCTCGAACCTGTTAAACAGTGACAGCTGCGCATGTCACCGAGAATATGAAGATCCCGATACCCCAATCGACGACGACGGAATTGACGTTCCGCTACCCGACCATGACGAGGTGAGAATAGCGATAACGCGGCTAAAGAACAACAAAGCCGCGGGCGCCGACGGACTGCCGGCTGAGCTATTCAAACATGGCGGCGAGGAGCTGGTAAGGTGCATGCATCAGCTCCTATGCAAAATATGGTCGGATGAAAGCATGCCTGCCGATTGGAATTTAAGTGTGCTCTGCCCAATCCATAAGAAGGGTGATCCTGCAATCTGTGCCAATTACCGTCGGATTAGTCTTCCAAATATCGCCTATAAGGTTCTAGCGAGCGTATTGTGTGAAAGGCTAAAGCCCACCGTCAACCAACTGATTGGGCCTTATCAGTGTGGCTTTAGACCTGGAAAGTCTATCATCGACCAAATATTTACAATACGCCAAACCTTGGAAAATACCCACGAAACGAGAATCGACACACACCATCTTTTCGTCGATTTCAAAGTAGCATTCGACAGTACGAAGAGGAGTTATCTTTATGCCGCAATGCCTGAATTTGGTATCCCCACAAAACTAATATGGCTTTGCAAGATGACGTTGCTCAACACCAGCAGCGCAGTCAGAATTGGAAAGGACCTCTCCGAGCCCTTTGATACCAAACGAGGTTTCAGACAAGGTGACTCGCTGTCGTGTGACTTCTTTAACCTGATGTTGGAGAGCATTGTACGAGCCGCAGAACTTAATCGCTCAGGCACAATTTTTTATAAGAGCTTACAATTTCTGGCGTATGCCGATGATATTGACATTATCGGCCTTAACAACTGCGCTGCTAGTTCTGCCTTCTCCAAACTGGATAAAGAGGCAAAGCGAATGGGTCTGGTGGTGAACGAGGACAAAACGAAGTACCTCCTGTCTTCAAACAAACAGTCGGCGGACTCGCGTATCGGCACCCACGTCACTGTTGGCAGTTATAATTTCGAGGTTGTAAAAGACTTCGTTTTTTTAGGAACCAGCATTAACACCGATAACAATGTCAGCCTTGAAATCTAACGTAGAATCTCTCTTGCCAACAAGTGCTACTTTGGACAAAGTAGGCAACTGAGCGGTAAAGTCCTCTCTCGACAAACAAAACTAACACTCTACAAGACTCTCATCACGCCCGTCCTAACGTATGGCACAGAAGCTTGGACGATGACAACATCAGATGAAGCGACGATTGAAGTGTTCGAGAGAAAGATTCTGCGCAAGATTTTTGGACCTTTGCACGTTGGCAACGGCGAATATCGCAGACGATGGAACGATGAGCTGTAGGTATGAGCTTTACGACGACATAGACATAGCGCAGCGAATAAACATCCAGCGCCTACGTTGGCTGGGTCATGTCGTCCGAATGGATACAAACGCTCCGGCTTTGAAAGTATTGCGGTACCAGCTGGTGGTAGCAGAGGAAGAGGGCGGCCGCCTCTGCGTTGGAAAGATCAGGTGGAGAAGGACTTGGCTTCACTTGGTGTGTCCAATTGGCGCCGGTTAGTACGAGAAAGAAACGACTGGCGCGCTTTGTTAAACTCGGCCAAAATCGCGTAAGCGGTTATCGCGCCAATTAAGAAGAAGAAGATTACGCAATTCATTGGGCTAAGGCCGGAATTGTTAATTCATACATTTTATCAAATGAGGAATTAGAACTACTCAAATCGGTATTTATTAGTAATAAACTCACATTAAATAATGCTGAGGAATCTTTATTACTAGGAGATATAAAGATAGTTACAAATAGTTCTATGATATTTTATATTGTCGGCATACCACTAATAATGAGGAAATTTGTAATTCAGTCACAATCAAACCAGTAAAAAAATAAATATACCAATAAAATCCCATACGAAGACATTATTACTTGTAACAAAAAAATGTTCGCTGTTAAACTAAAATGTAGAGAAAATAATAATTTAAGAATTTGTAACAATAAAAATATAATAGATATTAGTAGCACTACCTGTGTCCCACAACTCCTTAAGAGCAAACCAGCAGAATGCACGCTAATTAATAATCAACACATCCCTTCAGTAGAAGTCATAACACCAGGCATAATTTTACTTAATCAATACAAAGGTTCAATCGAAATTGACAGTCAGAATATCACCCTTGACGGGTCATACGCAGTACAATACCACAATTCTACAGTTTTCGTAGATAACCAGAAATATTCCTTTAACGAGATACTAACCATTAAGCCATTGCCAGCCATATTACAGTCAAATATTCCCTCAAATATAGAAGAAGGAATTCTTAGCTTAGAGATGATGAAAGAACTGGCGTTTTTAGCGGCGGAGGAGTTAGCACCAATTAAGCTATAACAGATAATGCAATTGGGACATGACCGAGACGCTGAATAAGCAAACCCAATAATATTGGGAGTAACATCCGGCATGCGCCGATTTAAACCAATAGCCAAATCTGCTGACACCTCGATCAGCAAAATTAGTTTAAGCAATAAACATCCGGCATGCGTCGATGTAAATCAGTAGTCAAAAATACTGACACAGCTAAAAATAAGTTATACTAAGGAGAGATTTAGTAATTAAGCATTGAGTTGTAAGTTGGAATTTATCGAATAAAGGTCTTTCGACCAATAAAAATTTATTTTTTTCCATCGTTCAATTTTTCGGACGATAATTTGCATTTTAAAAATTGTATAAAACTTTGAGATTTAAAATAAATAAAAGAAAAATTTAAATAAACCTTTGTGCATATATGAGACAACTAAGCAAATGTTCAGTTGCATCTTTAATTCGTAGTGTTACACACATACATATGTATGTAGATATGTACCGACTCAACCATACATACAACTATTAATGAGTAAACACCCGAATGATCGAATTCCTGTCTAACAAATGCTAAAAAATTCTTATTTGCATTCTTATTTGTATTACGCATATACTAGGTGTGCTCAAAAAGTATCGCGAAATTTGAATTTTCACAGGTTACGTATATTCGAATTTCAAATTTTTTGTCGCGATATGTTGGTACTCATGTCTACTCTAACTGTTGACAGCTGCTTTGCTTGCACGTGTTTCGGCTGGTCTTCGATTTTTACCTATTCAAAAAGATGGATCAAAGAACCTATATCAAATTTTGTGTGAAAAGCGAAATTAAGTGCGAAATTAAGAAAAGCATGCCGTACGCCCGAGCGCTTCAACAACAGACGAAAAAATTGATGAAGGGAAGAAAATGGTTTTGTCCAATCGTCGAATCACCGTAAGAGAAGTTGCTGAGGACCTAGACATATCGATTGGCTCGTATCATTCGATTTTTTTCAATGACTCGGGCATGACACAAATCGCCGCAAAATGCGTACCAAAACTGCTCAATTTCGACCAAAAGCAGTATTGCATTGACACTGATAATGAGATATTGGACTCTGTCCGCGACGATCCAAATTTGGTCCAGAGGGTCATAACTGGTGACGAATCGTGGGTTCATGGTTATGACGTGGAAACCAAAGCTCAATCATCTCAATGGAACCTGCCGCAGGAACCAAGACCAAAAAAACGCACCAAAAGTTTTGCTTACTGTTTTCTTGGATTGTAGGGGCGTTGTGCATCATGAGTTCTTGCCACAGGGTAAAATGGTCAATAAGGAATATTACCTGCAAGTTATGCGCCAGTATTTGTGGAAGAACAAAAATTGGCTCTTGCATCACGATAACGCCCCTGCTCACACATTGTTGCTTGTGCGCGACTTTTTGGCCACAAACAACACGCTAATGATGCCACAGCCACCGTATTTCCCAGATCTGACCGCCCTGTGACTTTTTCTTGTTCCCGAAACTGAAGAGGCCCATGAAAGGACGACACTACCCTACGATTGACGAGATAAAGACGGCATCGAAGGAGAAGCTGAACAAGATAAAGACAAATAATTTTTTGAAGTACTTCGAAGATAGGAAAAAACATTCGCACAAGGGCATAATATCTCAGGGGGACTACTTTGAAGGGGACAAAATAGATATTAATGAATAAATAAATAATTTTTGAAAAAAACACAAAATTCGCGATACCTTTTGAACACACTTCGTACATATGTACATATATGTATAGGGTGTTTTTTTTAGAGGTTAGGTTTTCAAGTTGGCACTACTTTTTTCGTAGATGGTCTTTTTGACAGCTGTCACTTGATTTATGCTCAGTTTGGTTTGCCATTTCATAATGAATAGACTTACACCTGAACAACGTTTGCAAATCGTGCAAATTTATTACGAAAATAATGGTTCGGTTCGCGCGACGCATCGAAGAAAATTTTGTTCAGCGATGAAGCTCACTTTTGGTTGAATGGGTATGTCAATAAGCAAAATTGTCGCATTTGGAGTGAACATAATCCACAAGCCATTGCTGAGACGCCGTTACATCCTCAAAAAGTCACTGTTTGGTGTGCTCTATGGGCAGAGGGAATCATTGGTCCATATTTCTTTAAAAATGAAGCCGGCCATAATGTTACAGTCAATGGAGAGCGCTATAGAGCCATGATTAATGACTTTTTCGTGCCTGAGTAGGACGATGTAGATGTGGACGACCTTTGGTTCCAACAAGACGGCGCTACATGCCATACAGCCAACACAACAATCGATTTATTGAAGGAAACTTTTGGTGAGCGCATTATCTCGCGCCGTGGACCTGTGGCGTGGCCTCCAAGATCGTGCGATATAACACCGCTGGACTATTTCTTGTGGGGCTATGTGAAGTCGCTTGTCTACGCAGATAAGCCCGAGACGATTGACGTCTTGGAAGAGAATATTCGGCGCATTATTGCTGACATACGGCCCCAATTGCTGCAAAAAGTGGTCGAAAATTGGGCCTCTCGGCTGGAATTTATTCGAGCCAGTCGCGGCGGCCACTTGCCCGAAATCATTTTTAAAACATAATGGCAAACCCTTATCTTTATAATAAAGCTAAATTCTTGGCCATAACATTAAATTATATACGTTTTATTTCATCTTGAAAACCTAACCTCTAAAAAAAACACCCTTTATGAGCCTATGCCCTAGCTTATGTACGCACATATTTGCACTCTGAACTTCCAGGAAAATAGGATTATTAGTATATACATATGCATGCACATATAACCATACACCCAGAGCACTTACTTTTTCCTCGAAAAGCCCATGTCGTCCACAGTTATAATAAAGGTTTGTCCCGGACGTTTCGATACTAGAGAAAATTGCGAAACAATTATTTTTTTTTCTCTGATAGTAGGTAAATAATTGATTAGTGTTTAACTTTACTTATATAGTTCCCCAATTGATAAAAAGTGCGTAAAAAATATGTATGACATATATAGCTGCAAAGTTACATAGAAACAAACTCTGAAGCCAGAGTGCGGGTTATTTGAACAGAGAATGTTAATTCAATGAGAAGGCGCAAATGTTACTGTAAGCTTTTTTTAGTACAATTGAGATCTGAAAGATTTGTAATAAGGTCATTTAGCACACCGAGTTTATAGACACCTCACTGACTTTTGCCCACACAAAAATTAGAAACACCACACATCTTTCACCTCAACACACAACATATTTCTCACCTCGACATTAAACCAATTGAATTTTTACTATTTTCGTATTTTTGAAATAATAAGCGAATACGTAAAATTTATTACATAATTTTTTTTTTCAATTACATTAAAAAAAAAAACGATTTTAAAAAATAAAATTTATAAAAAAAAGTTTGCACCGGGAATTGAACTCGAGTCTAACATGTGGCGAGGAAAAATGGCGGTGCGTCTATTTCTTCGACTGCTTATTTTTTGACCATTTTGTTACTTTTGAAATGATAAGCGGATACATAAAATTTATTAAAAATTTTTTTACGATTACATTAAAAAAAAAAAATTTAAAAACGAAAAAAAAAAATTTGCACCGAGAATTGATGCCGAGTCACGTGGGGAGGATAAATACATTAAACTAATTAAATTTTTACTATTTTCGTATTTTTTGAAATAATAAGCGAATACGTAAAATTTATTACATAATTTTTTTTAATTACATAAAAAAAAACGAATTTAAAAAAAAAAAATTAATAAAAAAAGGTTTGCACTGGGAATTGAAATCGAGTCTAACATGTGGTGAGGAAAAATAGGCGGTGCATTTATTTCTTCGACTGCTTATTTTTTTACCATTTTGTTACTTTTGAAATGACAAGCGGATACATAAAATTTATTAAAAATTTTTTACGATTACATTAAAAAAAACACATTTAAAAAAAAAAAAAATTGGCGCCGAGAATTGATGCCGAGTCACATGGGGAGGATAAATACGCAGTGCGTTTATTTCTGCGCCTGCGTTGTGAACCAAGGTTTTGTGCATGCGCGCGACGCGAATTAATTTTAATAAAGTTCTGAAAGTAATTCATGAAGTTTTTCATTACATACATTCATAAATGAACGTATACTCTATATGTACATAAATGATGGTATATGACAATATACATACATAATATGTATGTACATGTCAATAGGAGGTATTTGCATTAAGAAAAAAAAAAACGGTTTAAGATAAATCAACACTTATTTTATATTGTATGTCAATTTATAGTTTATGTATTCGACAGCATTTACATAATATACATATGTAGGTATGTACATTTGTATATGAAAAACAATAATGCACAAGCGCAAGAACATCATCTTCCTTTCATACATACATATGTACATATGCATGTATGCCCAAATAACCTTGACTTATGTATGTACACAAGTCACAGCACATCACATTCTTACAAGACAAATACACATACGCACTAGCGAGTTTCTTCCTAACAAGTGCAAAAACAATTCTGCTCTATGTATGTATTATGTCCTAGCATATATACATACATACATATAACGCAAAAGCAACAGCAAGCGGAACGCCATGGCCGCTTTGCCACCGCACATTCTAAAATGTTCTAGAACACAACAAAAACACATACCTCACATGCGCATGTCGCCCGAAGCTAAAATCGAAGCCTAGCGACTACAAAAACAAAATACATTCGTAGACGCAGTCGCAGCGGCCATGATTCTATCAGCGACGGTGCTGTACAATTTAGAACAAAAACAAAAAGTTCATTCATAAGTTAGAGCACATATTTCAATTTCATTCATAAAACGAGCCGCCCATATGCCAATTTTCGCGACCATTCGAAAATAGTCAATATTGGAATATTTCGCGTGGAATTATTTGCCAATATTTGATAAATCTTAAATTTTTGTCATGTCAAGTGGCCGCGGCTCCGTATGTATGTATGCACCCTTATATGTATGTAAATATGTCTTCTAACTGTGCGACAGTCACGAGTTAATGCGACTTCCAGCGAATCACACATTGCTGTCCGCAAAGCCGCATATATGTACCTTATGATCAGAAAGTACCGGGAATGTTTAAATTAAACAAAACAGAGTTAAATTTAAGGAAAATTTATATTATCTCCTTCAAAATATGACCCGTCTGAAGGAACACACATGTGCCAACGCTTAACCCAGTCCTCCAAACACTCCCGGCAGGCCGATTTGTATTCTCTTTGATCAGTGCGATGGCGCGTTATCACCATGCAAAATCTGAGAATTGTTTGCTCACATTTCCGGCGGTTTGCAACACACAGCATCTCTCTAAGGTTTCAAAACGAATAAATAATATTCTCTATTGACTGTCTGGCCCGATGGAAGGTACTCATGGTGGACTATGCCTTGGCAATCGAAGGAAACAGTCAACATCACCTTCCCGGTTCTTTTTGCTCATAGGGTATACATATCCCATCTTTTCACTGACGGACAAGGAGACGGTCGCAGTTGTTGTTTTTTATATGCATACATTTTGCGTTCGTTGAAGGTTTGCATATATTTGTATACATATGCGTGTATGCGCGTTTGGCTTTCTGGATGCATCCATGGATATTAGAATATTTTCTCATCAATATGTGTATGTAAGTAGTTCAGATTTGACTGAAGAGATTAAATATAGGAATGCATATTCATATGATTGACTATATGGCTGTTTTACATATAAATCAATTCAAATGAATAATGTTATATAGAAAATAAATTTCTAAATAAATTTCTAAATAACTGGTATTAGAAAAACCTGAATACACTATTTTAAATCAATTTCAATTAAACCAAATATAAAAAATGAAATAAAAATATTGAACAAAAAACTGTGCACAGGACTTGAACCTGAGTCAAATATGAAACGATGTACTGCATATACAACACGTTTTTCACGATTGCGCTATTCTACAATTATTAATAATCTTTTCTAAATCACTCATTTATTCGATTCGCAGTTTTATATGCACATATTCTGCGTTAGTTGAAAGTTTGTATGCGTAATTATATGAATATGCATGTGTGTATGCGCGTTTGGCTTTCTGGACGGATATTAGAATGATATTTTCTCATCAATATAATTTGGATTTGATGAAATAGATTATAGATATACAGTCGAACTTCGATAACTCGAACTATGACATGCCACAAAAAAAAATCGAGCTATCAAGATTTCGAGTTATCAAATATAATATACATATGTACATGCATACATAAAAATTCATAAACAAAATAAAACCTGATGGAAAAATAAAACAACCCATAAAACTCAAGGGTTAGCAAACAATTTTATTGATAAAACAGTACATGCTTCAAATTATGTATAGTTGCTATATAATATTGTATGTGTATATTTTAAAATTATATATACATAATTAAGAACATTGTATGAATAGATGTATAGCTTTCATTCGTTTAAAGTAAAAAAGTCTGTTATTTGGGATTGACGAGAGGATTTTTTATTACAATATTATATTCAAAAAAAGCTTCAATATTATTTAAACCATTGTACAGAGAATCGGTTGTATGTTCATTGGTTTTTAAATATGACCGCAAAATCTTGAACGAATTTGCAACTAGCTAGTTTGAAACTGGTTGCAGCATATCATCTTGCAAATCACCTTCTACAATATCACTTTCGCTATCATGCTCAAATTCGGATTTAAATCCCAATAGCTCCACAATATCTTCATCTGTGGGAAACTCTGAAGTAACAATATCGTCATCCACATGCATAAAATCATTAAAGGTGACACCTTCTGTACCTTTGGTATTTTGCCAAGCTTTATATTCATTCTGCAGTTGAATTTCTTCCTTACTCCTTTCTTTTATGCGTTCGCTTATAAAAACCAAAGTATTGTCATCTTCTTCCTCCCATTCAGAATATTGACCGAAGCCGGCTTTTCTAAAGCAATTAGAGATGGTTTCGGGCTTAACATCGATATTGCATGCATTAGTTATTTCATTAACACGGTCCATTAATGTAATGTTAAGATTTTTGTTTACTTCAAAGCATTTTATAGTATTTTTTAAAATTCTGCGACAATAATGACATTTTAAATTTTGTATGACATATTCGGGGGAAAAAATGCAAGTTTGATAAACTTTCATCTCTGTTGAATGTCTTTAGGATGGGCTGGGCAGTTGTCAATAAAAAGTAGAATATTTCTTTCGGCTTTTCCAAATTGTTTGTCTAAGTAAAGAAGCCGTTCTTCAAAAAAGGCTCCCGTCATCCACGCCTTTGAATTTGCTTTATAGTCGAGAGGTAACCATTTAACACCTCTAAAATAGCGGGGTTGATTACTTTTACATATCAAGAGTAATTTCAATTTTTCTGATCCATCCATGTTTGCCGCAATCATCAACGTAACTCTCTGTTTACTTTCCTCCATGGCATTTCTGGTTTTTAAAAGTTAAGGTGTTATCTGGAAGACATTTAAAGTATAAACCCGTCTCGGTTGCATTGAATACGTCCCGTGCTTGATAACCTTCTAATAAATGAGGTAAAACATCACGTTGCCATTTCATACGGTCTTCTTCGCTTACATCATTACTCTCACCATATGTATACCAGATCTTAGAAAAAAAATAACTTTAGGTACTAGCTTGCACATTTATTTTATGAATGTACATACCTTCGTTTCCAATTATCGAGCCAACCAGTGCTTGCCTTGAAATTCGGTTGTTCTAAAGTTTCATTAAATTTCAATGCTTTTTCTTTAAGTAATCCTCCAGATATAGGCAAATTCCGTGTTCTTGCCGATTTAAACCATTCTAAAACTGCTTTGTCCACATTTATGTAAGTTGGCTTTTTTAGTCTCTTTGAACTCCCACTTGCACCACCACTTTCGATTGCAGTAATAACCGTTTGTTTATTTTTTAAAATAGCTGACACTGTATTTGCCGGAATAGCATACTTTACAGCTACATCTTTTTTTCGCGCACCCATTTCTACTTGCCTTATTAGTTTAAATTTTTCATCAATAGATAAAGTTTTTAAACAACGTTTTGATGACATGTCAACCGGGTTTATTTTCGCGTAAGAACTACTAATAAAATACCTGTGGACTTAAACAGTGCAGCGACCCAACTGCTGACATCTGTTTGCTATAAAATAAGCAACACGTAATAAGGGGATTCCCCCGGAAATTCGACTTATCAAAGCTGGCGCCAAATATTCTGTTCGACTTATTAAGATATTCGAGTAATAGAAGTTCGAGTTATCAAGTAAAAATTACACACAATTCTCACTCTAAACGCTATTGCCAAGCAATTTGATTCGAGATATCAAATATTCGAGATATCGAAGTTCGACTTATTGAGGTTCGACTGTATGTACATATTTTCTGTTTTGATTGATTTATATAAAAGTCAGGTCATATCCAGTATGAACTATTTTATACCGAAAAGAAATTTCCATTTATAAAATACAAAAAAAAAAACAGTATTTTAAAGAAATTTTAATTAAAATAAACTCAAAAATTTTACCAAACTTTCCTGGTTTGAATTGTAAAAAAAAAAATGTGTAAGAAAAAACAAATGTCTTCAGGACTTGAACCTGAATTATATACGTGCCAAAAAAACAAAACGAATAATTCCGCCGACTTTAGCTTCTGCACCACAAACTAACTGCCGCGCGGCCTTCTTAATCGCAAATTTATTCGCTTCGATTTCCTTAGTAGTGTGCCGAAAAATCTTATGAACTTCCTCAGTAGTTTGGTAAACGCAGAAAATATCTGAATTCTTGTCCTAGCGTGGTAAGTAAATATAGAAACCCTCCACTCGCGTCACTCGCGTGGTAAATATCTGCAATTCCCCACTCGTGAAGATAGTTGAATTTGAAATGACCTTATTATGAATCTATAAATTAGAACTCGAAAAAAGCTCATTTAACATTTGCTCCTTCTCATTGCATTAACATTCTCTGATTTGAAGGCTACTGTAATAGCAGAGAATGCTAATGCAATGAGAAGGAGCAAATGTTAAATGAGCTTTTTTCGAGTTCTAATTTGTAGATTCCTAATAAGGTAATTTCAAATTCAACTTTCCTCACGAGTGGGGAGTTACAGATATTTACCACGCGAGTGACGCGAGTGGAGGGTTTCTATATTTACTTACCACGCTAGGACAGCAATTCAGATTTTTTCTGCGTTTACCAAATTACTGAAGAATTTCATAAGATTTTTCGGCACACTACTAAGGAAATCGACTTATTTCATGCCCACAGCGAAGCGAATAAATTTGCGATTAAGAAGACCGCGCGGCAGTTAATTTGTGGTGCAGAAGTTAAAGTCGGCGGAATTATTCGCTTTGTTTTTTGGCACGTATTTAATTCAGGTTCAAGTCCTGAAGTCATATTTTTTTTTCTTGCACATTTTTTTTTACACTTCAAACCAGGAAAGTTTGGCAAAATTTTTGAGTTTATTTTAATTAAAATTTCTTTAAAATGCTGTTTTTTTTGTATTTCATAAATGGAAATTTCTTTTCGGTATAAAATAGTTCATACTGGATATGACCTGACTTTTATATAAATCAATCAAAACAGAAAATATGTACATATATCTATAATCTATTTCATCAAATCCAAATTATATTGATGAGAAAATATCATTCTAATATCCGTTCAGAAAGCCAAACGCGCATACACACATGCATATTCATATAATTACGCATACAAACTTTCAACTAACGCAGAATATGTGCATATAAAACTGCGAATCGAATAAATGAGTGATTTAGAAAAGATCATTAATAATTTTAGTTTAGCGCAATCGTGAAAGACGTGTCGTATATGCAGTACATCGTCCCATATTTGACTCAGGTTCAAGTCCTGTACACAGTTTTTTGTTCGATAATTTTATTTCATTTTTTATATTTGGTTTAATTAGAATTGATTTAAAATAGTGTATTCAGGTTTTTCTAATACCTGTTATTTAGAAATTTATTTTCTATATAACATTATTCATACTTCTTTTGAATTAATTTATACATATGTAAAACAGCCATAAAGGCAATCATATGAATATGCATTCCTATATTTAATCTCTTCAGTCAAATCTGAACTACTTACATACACATATTGATGAGAAAATATTCTAATATCCATGGATGCATCCAGAAAGTCAAACGCGCATACACGCATATGTATACAAATATATACAAACCTTCAACGAACGCAAAATGTATGCATATAAAAAACACCAACTGCGACCGTCTTCTTGTCCGTCAGTGAAAAGATGGGATATGTATACCCTATGAGCAAAACGAACCGGGAAGGTAATGTTGACTGTTTCCTTCGATTGCCAAGGCATAGTCCACCATGAGTACCTTCCATCGGGCCAGACAGTCAATAGAGAATATTATTTATCCGTTTTGAAACCTTAGAGAGATGCTGTGTGTTGCAAACCGCCGGAAATGTGAGCAAACAATTCTCAGATTTTGCATGATGATAACGCGCCATCGCACTGATCAAAGAGAATACAAATCGGCCTGCCGGGGGTGTTTGGAGGACTGGGTTGAACGTTGGCACATGTGTGTTGCTTCAGACGGGTCATATTTTGAAGGAGATAATATAAATTTGCCTTAAATTTAACTCTGTTTTGTTTAATTTAAACATTCCCGGTACTTTCTGATCATAAGGTACATATATGCGGCTTTGCGGACAGCAATGTGTGATTCGCTGGAAGTCGCATTAACTCGTGACTGTCGCACAGTTAGAAGACATATTTACACACATATAAGGGTGCATACATACATACGGAGCCGCGGCCACTCGACATGACAAAAATTTAAGATTTATCAAATATTGGCAAATAATTCCACGCGAAATATTCCAATATTGACTATTTTCGAATGGTCGCGAAAATTGGCATATGGGCGGCTCGTTTTATGAATGAAATTGAAATATGTGCTCTAACTTATGAATGAACTTTTTGTTTTTGTTCTAAATTGTTCAGCACCGTCGCTGATAGAATCATGGCCGCTGCGACTGCGTCTACGAATGTATTTTGTTTTTGTAGTCGCTAGGCTTAGATTTTAGCTTTGGGCGACATGCGCATGTGAGGTATGTGTTTTTGTTGTGTTCTAGAACATTTTAGAATGTGCGGTGGCAAAGCGGCCATCGCGGTGCGCTTGCTGTTGCTTTTGCATCTATCAAAGTATTGTGTTTTTGTAAGTATAATATTAGGAATATCGACTGGTGAAAGACAAAAGTATACGGAAGCAAGAAGGGAGCGCTGTGCTCGCGCATATATGCATGAATGTATGAACGTGCATGGATGTAGTAAGATATGAATACAATTATTTTGTAGGAAGTTTAGAAGGCAAGTAGGTATACTCGTATATGTATGTATATATGCTAGGACATAAAGTGGGTATATATGTAGGAATCGCGGTATTTTATTACGTACGTCTGGTCGACGTGACTACGAAAATCCAATTGATTCTATTACATCGCATTACATACATTATATATGATAGGTTTGAGAGATCGTCAGGATCTCGGCAATATGTAAAGTACATTGTTAAAATAGTAGGAGTAAGAGAGATAGCATAGTATAGCATAGTAATGTTAGAATAATAATGTAAAGTAGAATGAAGGATAACTTAACCCTTAGTTAAATACATACAAATGAACTTAATATTAACCTTTATGTGAACAGTTGGGTAAATAAAATTATTATATAAATTATTATTATTATTATTATTATTACTATTATTATTATATAGAACGATATATTTTATAAATTGTTTAATGTGGGAGCCGCCACATATATACATACATAGAGCAGAATTGTTTTTGCACTTGTTAGGAAGAAACTCGTTCACTAGTGCGTATGTGTATTTGATTGCTTGTAAGAATGTGATGTGCTGTGACATGTGTACATACATAAGTCAAGGTTATTTGGGCATACTTGCATATGTGATATGATGTTCTTGCGCTTGTGCATTATTGTTTTTCATATACAAATGTACATACATACATATGTATGTAAATACTGTCGAATACATAAACTATAAATTGACATACAATATAAAATAAGTGTTGATTTATCTTAAACCGTTCTTTTTTTCTGAATGCAAATACCTCCTATTGACATGTACATACATATTCTGTACTTATGTATATTATCATATACCATCATTTATGTACATATGGAGTATACGTTCATTTATGTACATATGTGTGTAATGAAAAACTTCATGAATTACTTTCAGAACTTTATTAAAATTTATTCGCGTCGCGCGATTTATGTTATCACCCCACGATAGTGTTAAAAAAAACAACGAGTTAATTCTTCGACAGCAATATGACAAGTGTTTATTAATTGATTCTTAACTACTATTTATACATTTTATGCTTATTGATAAGTATTACAATGTTAAATTTGCTTAATACGCAATTTATTACATATAACCTAAATTCTATAGAAATATTATTACAGTAAATGATTAGTAAGCTATATTATTACAATAAATAATTAATAAGCTATATTATTACAATAAATGATTAATAAGCTATCTTATTGCAATAATTGATTAATAAACTATATTATTGCAATAAGTATTAAATTTCTTAATTTTAAACAATTACTGCTACGTCCGCATTTCCGGTGTTGATGACTGCTGGGTTCTTGCCCTTGGTAGCTTTTCTGGTGGTTGTCGAGTTGGTGTTGTTGTTGAGGTTGCGGTAGCGGCCGTAACTCCTCCCCCCATAAAGTAAAGCGAAGGCCACAAAGATGTCTTTGGGGCAGGAGCGTTGAAAATATGGTTCGGCAAATATTTTACCTTCGTTTTTTTGGTGGTATATGCGATGATGAGGATGATGGCAATCCCAAAGGTGAATATTGCTATTAAAATCCCTTTGTTCTTCTTTGATGATGCCTCGTAGTTCTCTATTTGGTATTTCCTTAATTTTTTAAGACTTAATTTTTCTTTTAAGACCCTCGGTGTTATTTTCGCATAATTAGCTGGTGGTATGAAAATTTCTTCCTTGTACTGTAGAGGGGTGTCTTTGAAGACTTCATCGTTAACGTAAATTGTGCAGTTAATATAGTGTAGAAGAGCTGTGCCGTTTATATCGTATGGCTCTTCATTGCAGCTTGATTTGATCACGGTTTTGTTAACGTTGATGAATAGGATGTAGTTCGGCTCTGGTTGGGTGATGGAGCTTATCTCGCCGTTATCTTCCAGGTCACATATTGCGTCTCTGTTGTTTATTAGTGGGGCGATACATGTTGAGTTCGTGGTGTGTTGGGAGTATTGCGACGACTTGCAGTAGTACTGACCTTCTATCTTTGGGCAATTTGTGTCAAAAAACTGAATGTTGTTTTTATTATATGTTATATATGGTTTTATTTTAATTTGTTTGGTTTCATTTATGGGTAGGGGATTAATATGGTAAAGTTTATATGTTTCTTTCGATAGATTTGGTATTTGAATATTGAAAATAATATTTGAATTGTTGTAGTAAGCTTGTAATTGAAGCAGCTCATATATTTGTTCTTTTGATATGATTTTTAATGATTGATTTTTCATTTGTTCATATATTTCGTCTATTTCTTCAGTACTTAATATAAATTTCGGTATTATTTTTAGTTTTGCTAATATAATTGATTCAGCGATATTGGCTAAGTGATTATTTAAAAGATCTATGTTGTAATTAATTTGGTTAATATATTGGAGCTCTAAAAATCTATTATCTTCTTTTGATATACTATTCATTAGTTTGTTAAGGTATAGCTCAATTTTATCCTGTTCTGTGTTAATGTGATTAGTAACATTGAGTAGTCTATTTTGCAAAGCTGTGTTAAATTTATGCTGATATTCTAGAGTGCTTTCAATTTGGTGTGTGTTTGATTGGATGGTTTCAATTTGTTTGTTAATGGAAATTGCATCGTTAGTATCCATATTGCCTGTTATAAATTTAATTGCAGTGCCTAACCCATTAATAAGACCACGTTTAGATCTGTTGAGTGGTGATAGTGTGTGTATTTTGTTTTCGAGTTCAGTGAGTTTTAGTTTGGTTACTGTTGTAAGTGTAGTGGTCCCGTGAAGTTTATTGAAGGTGTTTATGGTAGTGTGTATTTTGTTTGTGTTGTTTATGTATTCTTCAAGGTTAATGATGTGTATAAGATTATTATAGTTAGTAATTATTCTTGCAGGTCCAAGCTCAAATTTCACTATTTTCTGTCGGGCGTTTATGTCTCGGATGTCAATTTGTTGGGGAAATATGTGTGGTAGCCTAAGGATAAAGGGATTATTTTAGTTGTTAGTTTTTTGTGGTTTGTGTATTCTTTTAAGTTTTGATTTATGAAATTTTTTGTTTTTGTAGTAATTATTGTCAGTCTATTATTGTGTTTTACTTTATGTTTTGAGAATCTTGGCGTTATTTTGTTACGCCTTGACTCTTTTCGGAAGATTATTTTGTCTTCTAAATTTTCCGGTACAGATCGATCTTTGTTCAATTTGTCTATTACTAGGTTGGTATCTCGTTTCATTTTTTCTTTAATTAGAGGATATAGGGTATTCTGAAATTCATTGAGTTTTGTGAGGTATTCATGTTCGTTATTAAATTTAACTGTATTATTAAATTTGAAAGTTCTACCAAAAAATAATTCGAAGGGAGTTAATTTAGTTGCGGAGTGTATTGAATTGTTATATGTTATGAAAGTTTCAGTTAATATGTCATTATGGCTTTCACTTAGATTGTTTTCCTTTCTAGTTGTCGCCACAATTCTCTATATTTCAGTAAGAGTGGAGTGAAGTCTCTCAACTGGAGCATTACTTGTGCTCTGTTGAAATGAAGTAATGTGCAATAGAATTTGAAATTGACGACAAAAATCTTTAAAAATGTTTGCAGTAAATTCTGATCCTTGATCTGCAACTATTTTTCGTGGTATGCCATATAGGTTAATGCAGTTTTTTAGAGATTTTAATATGCAAATACTATTTCGGGGTGGTAGAGTATATCCTGCGGCAAATTTTGAAAATTTGTCAATTATTGTAAGAATTTGTTGGTTATTTACGTTATAAATGTCCATGTGAAGGATATCTAGGGGTTTTTCGAGGGTTTCTGGTTTTTGGTAAACAGGTTTCGGGGGATTTCTGTCGTATTTGAGAGTTTGGCATTTGTCGCAGTTATTTATTGTTTGAGTAATTTTATTTTTCATAAATGGGAAATATAATTTTCTTTTAAGGTGGAGATGGGTTTCGTTTATACCCCGATGGTTATTATTCTGATGATACTCTCTTATTACCTCTTCCTGCTCGTCAGTGTTTGTTATGTCATCTAGTAAATCTTTGCAGCGCAATAGCTTGAAAAGCTTACTGTTCGAGAAAAATTTTGAATACACTGTCTGTATTATTCGGAAGGTGTCATCGTCCGCAAATATAGCTGATACCCGGTTTGGATTAAGAAATTTTTTGAAAATTTCGGTTATTACTTCTTCAGTGAATACCGGTTTTCTGAATATACGCCGTTGTTTATTTTTGAAAGGCATTTGTGTTAATGTTTCTGAACCGTTTGGATTTTTCTCGAATATATATTGAAGATTAAAATCATTTAAAGGTTTTTCTGAAATATATATACCGTCATTGAGGTTTTCTTCTGCTGAATGTACAGTGCTACCTGAGGTGCCTTGATTGGAGAGTGTGTCGTTTATATTTACGTCTACTTCGGTTGGTGGGTCTATTTTGATTCGGCTAATACTAAGTTTCCACCGCAGCCGCTATCGTGTTCTCTGCCGCTATCGTGTTCTTAGCGCAAACACGAAACAAAACACCTGTCAAATCCCATACAAAATTAAAACACAACTCCATACCTAAACCCACTTTCAAAGCGTGTTTTGTTGGGTTTGCGTCTAATTTAATTATTAAGTGGTGGCAATGTTGCTCATTTTCCTCATTTATTATTGCATTCTTATCGAAATATGGCAACAATGATTGCAATTTGTCAATATGACATTTGATTGACGGCCGCCGTAGCCGAGTGGGTTGGTGCTAGATCACCATTCGGAATTCACAGAGAGGTCGTTGGTTCGAATCTCGGTGAAAGCAAAATTAATAAAAACATTTTTCTAATAACCGTCGCCCCCAATTATTTTTTTTTTTTTTTGTAATATTTTTCTTGTGGTAATCGTTAAGTGGTGCGCGCAAAATATAAAATAAGTCAAATAAGCCAAATAAATCTACAATCTTTCCTCAGGAATACTCAATCAACTCGTTGCGGATAGTATAACAGGTATTTCTTTTATTTATATATGTAATTTTATTTGTATTTACATCTAAATACATCCTAAAATATACATGTACATTATACACAAATAATGTATCATAAATCTGTTTACCATACCAAAGACCATACACTTTGCGAACGCATTAAATTGGCAGCAACGCTTAAAATTATTTTATTTTCCCTTAACCTTTTTTTTAAATAATATGTGACCAACTCACTATCAATTATTTTAAAATAAAATGATAAAATCAACATAACAAATTGAATTTTATGCACCATTTTATAATTTTATCAATTTTTATAATTCTCATTTCACAATGTCAACAAAAGACAGTTCAAACACAGTTTCTCCCAAACTTTCGGTGGAAACAGTTGACAGTTCTCCCAAACACAACTCCTGCAAACACGGTGTTTGCTTTTGGTGGAAACGTAATATAAGTGCATCTGCGTTTGTGTTTAATTTCCCTTTTTTTGTAGATTATTTCATAATCAAATTCTTCTAGTTTGAGTCGCCATCTGACCAGTTTTGAATTGGGTTCTTTTAAACTCATCAACCATGTTAGGGGTCTGTGATCTGTTATAATGAAGAATTTGCGCCCAAAGAGGTAAGGACGGAAATATTTAGTAGCCCATACTATGGCTAATAGTTCCTTCTCTATTGTCGAATAATTGCATTCTGAATCACTGAGTGTGCGACTAGCATAACAGATTGGTTTGTCGCTCCCTATGTGTCCTTGGGATAGAACTGCGCCTAGTGCAAAATTGCTAGCGTCTGTTGTTAATATGAATGGTTTTGTAAAGTCAGGATATTGTAGTAAGGGGTCGTTAGTTAGAATATATTTACATGTATTGAAGGCGTTTACATAGCGGTCATTTAGTTCAATTATTTTTTCTTTTTTCAGGCATTCAGTTAGGGGTTTGGTAAAACTTTGGATTTGTTTTCGGGTTTTGGGTATTGGAAAGTTTTTTATAGCGCTTATTTTTGCGGGATTTGGCTTAATGCCATCTGTGAAAATAATATGTCTGAGGAAAGTGGTTTCTTTGTGGAGGAATTCCGATTTATCTGGCTGAATTTTAAAATTGGAGGATCGCAATTTATCGAATATCAATTGTAGGCTGTGGATGTGTTCTTGAAGGGAAGTGGAGTATATGATAATGTCATCAAGGTAGACAAGACATATCTTGCCTACAAGATCACCTAGAACATTGTCCATTACTCGTTGGAAAGTTGAAGGTGCATTTTTTAAGCCGAAAGGCATTCGTACGTATTCGTAATGACCACCTTCTACTGTGAATGCAGTTTTAGGAATATCCTTTTCATCCATTTCAATTTGGTGGAAACCACTTGCTAAATCAAGCGTGGTAAAGTACAAGCATTTTCCTAATTTATCTAAAATCTCATTAATATTTGGAAGAGGATACCTGTCTGAAACAGTTTTTTCATTTAGTTTTCTGTAATCAATTACTTAGCGCCATTTCTGTTTGCCGCTTGCGTCTGGTTTTTTGGATACAATCCATACTGGAGCACTCCAAGGGGAATAGCTTGGGCGGATGATTCCTTGTTTAAGCATGCCTGCGATTTGGCGTTGGACTTCTGTTTTGTGTATATGAGGGTAGCGATAAGATTTCGTATGTATAGGAATATCGTCTGTCGTAGTTATCTTGTGCTTAATTTTGTTTGTGAATGTTAAATTTTCATTTTCTTTAAAAAATATGTCGGTGTAGTTTTGGCATAATTTTAGAAGTTTTTGTTTTTCTTCTATATTCAAATGTTCTGTTCGGATTAATGGGAGAAGGTCGATATTTTCACCATTTGATAGGTTTGCATCAAAATTAAAAGTTTCGATGAATTCGTCGTCATTATATTTTTCTACTTTTATGGGTTGTTCGATGAGTAGCAGTTGTTGATCGTCTGAAATATTTATTACTTCCACGCGACTATACCAGTTTTTCGCGTAATATATTCCTTCTGGTATGTAAAGCGTTTCGTTGATATAAGTCATATTTATGAAGATATTTCCATCTTGGATGTCTACAGGGATTTTTAGAACTACTTTTGAGTTGCGAGGAATGATATGTTTGCCAGAGGAAAAGTTTGGTTTGAAATTTAACGGAATTACTGCGTTTTTCGTTTGGACATGTTGCTTTTGCAGATCTATTTTAGCTTCTACCTGAGTCAGGATATCGATGCCAATTAGACCATCAAAATAGTTGTGGAAATCAAATACTAAGAATCTTTGTTTTCCTGGTTGTTTAAATTCAATAAAGTTTGGAAGCGTCACTTCTCTGTCTAATTTATATTTATTAAGAATTGTTGTTATAGTTATTGGTTTGCAGTTAGTAAGGTCTGAAGGGTTAACAAATTTTGGACTTATGAATGATGCGGATGCTCCTGTGTCGATTAAAAACTTGAGCGGTCTGCCGAAGGGAGATGAAATATTGATGTAACCTAGTTCGGAACCGTGTTTGTTAATGTCTAGGTATCCTGTTGGTGGTTCGAGGCTGGGTGGCGAAAATTTTGGTTATCTTCAATGTTTACTAAGATTCCACGTGGATCTTGGTATTCGTCCAGGTTTTGTTTATAGCCATTGTTTGGTGGTAGGGGTTCTAATGGATTGGAATGTTGTAAGTTAAATAGTTCGTTCTTTTGGAACTCGGGTCTTCTTGGAGTAATAGAACGCATAGTTTGGTCTGTTCTAAAGGATCTTTGGGTAGGGGCTTGGGTTTTTATGTGCGTGGAACTTGTGTCCATGGGTTCTGGTTTGCTATACTGATTATAATTGTTGTGATTTCGGAATGGATTTTGGGCATTGTATTGGTTTGGGAAGTATGGGTTTTGATTTACGGAACTATTTTGGTAATTATTTTGTCGTTGGAATAATGGCTGGGTATTGTAGCTTGGAATTTGATTTCGGTGTTGAGAATATGTGCGTTGAGCAGGTGTGTATCTATGGAAATTGTTGTTATTCCTAAAGTAGTTGTTGGTTTTTGGTTGCCAATTATGCTGAAATCTGCTCGGTTCTGATTTCATGTAAAATATGTTTTGCTCTTTTATGCATAAAGAGATTGCTTCTGCGAGAGATTCTGGTTTAGATGCTCTTATTGTTGACCCTAGGGGTTCTCTCAACCCAATAAGAAAACTGTTAAGACACATTTCAGCATACAAATCTTTCTTTGCTTTGATTATTTTTTCGTCATGCTCGTGAATCTGTACGTTACTGAGGAGAGATGCTTGTAATTCTATTATCTCGCTATAGAATTTTTCAACGTTATTGAATTTCTGGCGGAGACTATGTAGATCTCTAATTAAAGAAGTTTCAGATCTTTTATCTGAATAGTGAAGAGTCAGGTTTTGTTTTATTTTATCCCAATTGAGGGAAGTTCCGTACATGTTTAGTACTTCGTTGGCCTGCCCAATAATTTTATTTCGAATCGCGCGTAGTAGTATTTGTCCCCGTGGAGTTGCGTCACAATTTCTAATGTGGAGTAGAATCTCTTCCACATTATTAATAAATTCGTGCAACAGACGAGGATTTCCATCATATGCAGGTAAATCCTTTATTGCATCTGGAATTCGAAGAGTTTCGAAAGAGAAGCAACCTGTAGGGAGACTCCTGGAAAAACTTGGTTGTTCTTCGTTATGGTTTGTCATTTTGTTTATTTGGTCTGGTAGTAAGGTACTTTCAAGTTCGTTGATCTCTGGGATTGAGCTTAAGCTTCTGCTCTTGAATAGTTTTCCTATTGAGCTTGGATATGGTTTGAATTGAAAACGTTTCCCTATTGTACTCTTTTTGTACATTTGTATGGACAAGGGGAAATTTAAACTGTCTAATCTTTTAAATGCGAAAGGTGTATTACATCAATGGGAAAATATATTTTAAATGTTAGTGTTTATTTATATACGTATTGGATATAAATGGTATATGATAGTATAGTAAATGGTAAATAGTATATAGTATTTTAATTTTTTATATCAATCTTGTAGGGATCACTGTGACGATATTCCCTCGGCACTCCTGTTTTTGAGTCAGTGATATGCCGTCACTGTTAAAAACGTGGATGGATATACAAGAAGGATATATAAAAATTTCGCTTATTTTTTGAAAAAAAAAATTTTGTTCTTTTATTGTTCTTTTTTTTTTTTTTTTTTTTGTTTTATATCTGTCCTGTAGGGATCTCTGTGGTGATATTCACTCGGCACTCCTGTTCTATAGATCAGTGATATTCCCTCACTGTCCAGAAGGAAGGATGGATATGCCAGGCAGATATATTGTATATATATTGTATATTCTTTTTAATAATTCAACAATTCTTTATTTCGTTTTACATATCTTAAAATCTTTTTTGTTTGTTTTTGCTTAATGCTTCATTCTTGTATGTATATTCATATAAACTTTTGTGTTTTTTTTTTTATTCTTGTTCCCACTATTTGTTATCGCTCTTATAACCTGGAGGCTTTATGGGCTACGGAATCGCAGATTTGAGTTAAATTATAATGACTTTACTCCAAGATAGGAATAAAAGTCGATTTTTGTATGTTTTTAGAGGATGTACAAGCCTCATATGTTATTATATAGTATTTTAATTTACGTTTGGCGTGCATACAGGTGTGCAAGCGGTAATTAATTTATATTTATATTATTTTTCTTATTATAATCAGTTTTTTACTTACCATAAGGTCAGCAAGAGTGTGCATCGCATTTTCAGGTTCTCCAGTGTTAGGTAGTTGAAACTACTCCAGTCCGGTTGTGCTTCTGGGTTGCTTTCTTCCGATATGCCCTCGGAATTTTTTTGCAGCTGGAACCACTTTGGATTCGTTGGTCTTTCCGATATGCCTTCGGAATTTTTCAACTGGAACCACTTTAAATACGTTGATTTCCTTCAGCCTGCTCTGATATGCTCTCAGAGGTCACTTAGGGATTTTTCAACTTTTCTTTAGCACTTCCGAACCGTTCACTGGGCAGCCGACTGCGCCATTTATGTTATCACCCCACGATAGTGTTAAAAAAAACAACGAGTTAATTCTTCGACAGCAATATGACAAGTGTTTATTAATTGATTCTTAACTACTATTTATACATTTTATGCTTATTGATAAGTATTACAATGTTAAATTTGCTTAATACGCAATTTATTACATATAACCTAAATTCTACAGAAATATTATTACAGTAAATGATTAGTAAGCTATATTATTACAATAAATGATGAATAAGCTATATTATTATATTACAATAAATGATTAATAAGCTATCTTATTGCAATAATTGATTAATAAACTATATTATTGCAATAAGTATTAAATTTCTTAATTTTAAACAATTACTGCTACGTCCGCATTTCCGGTGTTGATGACTGCTGGGTTTTTGCCCTTGGTAGCTTTTCTGGTGGTTGTCGAGTTGGTGTTGTTGTTGAGGTTGCGGTAGCGGCCGTAACTCGCGCATGTACAAAACCTTTTGTTCACAACGCAGGCGCAGAAATAAACGCACCGCCTATTTTTCCTCGCCACTTGTTAGACTCGAGTTCAATTCCCGGCGCAAACTTTTTTTTATAAATTTTTTTTTTTTAAATCGTTTTTTTTTTAATGTAATTGAAAAACAAAATTATGTAATAAATTTTACGTATTCGCCTATTATTTCAAAAATACGAAAATAGTAAAAATTTAATTGGTTTAATGTCGAGGTGAGAAATGTGTTGTGTGTTGAGGTGAAAGATGTGTGGTGTTTCTAATTTGTGTGTGGGCAAAAGTCAGTGAGGTGTCTATAAACTCGGTGTGCTAAATTCCCTTTCTTCAAACCTTTCAAATCTCAATTGTACTAAAAAAAGCTAACAGCACCATTTGCATTAACATTCTCTGGTAATAGACATTGCATTAACATTCTCTGGTAATAGATACATTTAGCCTTCGGATGAAGCCCAAAGTGCCAAATATTTGATACTGAAGCTTCTGTGAGCTATACAGCACTGTTCATAACAACAGAGATCAAATTCCTCTTGAACATTAAAATTCACAAATCGAATAATAAAGTTAGTTAACGCTTCGTAATTCATAATTTGTGGCACAATGCTGTGCCTATGAATGTACGCTGGATTCCTTGGGTTTCCTTTGAGTTTGCATATGCTATCTTCAAGCGTGCCTGCTAATGCAACAATCCTCTATGAAGGATTTCATTTGGTTGAAGGGAATTCAAAAAAAGTTTTAACAGAAGATGCGTTAGACAGACATAATATATGTACATAATATTAATATATATAATATTAACTTTTTTCGAATGGTCATCAGGGACTTCTTCAATGTTAGATGTAAATTTTTGTTATCGTTGAAAAAAATTGGCATATGGGCGACTCTTTTTATGAATGAAAGTTCTTTGCTCTTAGAACTATGATCTCGAAATTATCGATAAATTTGTTTTTGTTGTGCTGTACAATATTTGAAACGTTTCAGCCCGCAGCGACTAACAGAATCATTTCGCTACGGCTGCGCCTATGAATATATTTTGTTCTTCTAGTCGCAAGGCTTAGAATTTTAGCTTTGGACGACATACGCATTTAGAGGAATATAGTGAGTGATCTGTGTGTGTAATAATCATAGTTTTGCTGGGAGATCAGAATAGAAATCTGTATAGGCTAGGGGTTCAAGTCTTCTTGCGCACATACATATGTATTTGTGCATACATACAATGGCTCTGTAAACAACTCGGACACCCAAGTGATATAGTTTCGTTTTAATTTTTATTTCATATACGGAAAACAACAAATTAATATTATAATTATAAATTAATAAATTATTATTTTACAAAAGGGCAGCACTGCTTTAATAAAATTATTTTTCGACTAGAAAAGTTAAATTATTAGACAGTTAATTTTCTGGAAAAGATTATTAAATTCATAGGATATACGAAAGCTTATTTACATCTTATATATAAAAGTAGTAAGTGTAAGTGTGAAAAATACAATATTTGCGTGTTTCCCTTATGCGGACATTACGTATACGGAATGAGAATACACGCAAATGAATAGAATATACACAGTCATGAATAACATTGTTTCGATGTCGGGTGCCGTATGCGACTGTATTATTCGTAACGCAATAGTTGTCCTCTCTTTTCTTTCCTTTTTATGCATGCATGACACGGCATCAAAGCACATTGCTTTTTTTTTAACTGGAAAAATATTTTGAGCCTCATTTGAACGTTTTATGATTTAGATAAAATAAAAATTCGTTAAATATATTTGATTCCATTAATAACCATAAGCCTGTATTTTTCGAAGCTCAAAGTTTTTGGACAAATATTGAAACGTTTACTTAAATTAAATGTTAAATACATATATGTATATAAATGCTCAAATGTAAAAGTTTAGATGGATTTAAAATATACGAAATTATTCAGCGGTTGAATCCATACATTTTTTGAAATCCATCATATGGATCGACAGTCGCCATAAATGTTTTGTTTCAAAAATAAAATGTGTTAATTTGATGGTAGCTCGAGTATTAAGATCAGGTTTCTATTAGTATAACTTTGTTCATGGGTTTGCGTAATTTTTCTGTGATGAAAGTCTAAAACCAAGAAAAGAAAACGCGAAAGCCGACGAGCAAAATGTAAAAAATAAATCCTCCTGCATGTATACACATATACTCGAAAAAGTTATGCTAACACTTTTTTCATGCATTTACGTAGACAATTTTATATGGGCAAACGTACGTTTACGAGATAAATGCCTAAAAGCAGGTATAACTAAAATAGCGCTCTCAGGCATTTCTGTTACAATTCTTCTGTAAATTTCATGCTCCAAGTGTTCGAGCATTGGTATAGCGCTGAAGACAAATGCTCAGGATATAATACAAAAATGCATATTTACTTGATTTCACATAGTAATATTATCATTGTTAAAAGAGAACAAGTTTGTATTAGGTAATAATTAAATAATGCAACCTTATGTGCTGCTTTGACGAGTGGGAAACCCAAAATAAATAATTATATTTGTATGTGTGTTTAAAAGAGTTGGATTATTTTGTGAGTGTAAGCAGTTTCAAAGTCAAAGAGTAGTTGCAACATTAAAAAGTACCTGAAACACATTTTCATTTAACAACTAAAATCGCAAATATGAGTGTGTTTTTCATTGTTGTTTTTTTTTTTTGGGAAAAAATTTATAAAAATAAAATATATTGTGCGTAAAATTTTAATAATCAGTGAAAATAAAAAAACGGTGGTTTCGTTGTTGTTGTTAGCGATTGTAATGCACATTGTAAGTTTTTCATGTTTTTTTGATTAAATTCATTACTTTTCAATTATTTTGTTTTAACTTATTGGAAATCAACTTATGCGGCCAAAAGAATTAGAAATTGAATTTGAACAATAGAAAAAAGAAAATTATATTACTTACTGGAATGGGAAGAGTTTTGCAACAATGCAAATTAAATGTGTGGGATGAATGTGCAATGGCACATAAAAAATCAGTGGAGGCATTGGATAGAACTTTGAAAGATTTACGTAATAATCAAGAAATATTTGGTGGTGCTTTAATATTATTGTCTGGTGATTTTCGTCAAACTTTGCCAGTAATTCCCCGTTCAACACCAGCAGGTGAATTAAAAGCATGTTTAAAGACATCCCATTTATGGAGGCACGTAAAAACTTTGACTTTGAAAACAAATCTGCGAGTTTATTTGCAAAATTATGCATCGGCTGAAGAATTTTCAAGACAACTTCTGAAGATAGGAAATGGACAAATTCCTATTGATGCTGCTATTGGCTTAATCACTTTGCCAGATAATTTTTGTAATTTTGCACACACGAAACAAGAATTAGTTTCAAGTGTTTTTCCAAATATTGCGCAAAATTATCAAAATCACAATTGGTTAGCTGAAAGAGCAATACTGGCTGCGAAAAATAAGGATGTTCGTCAATTGAATGCGAATATTTTAAATGATATGCCTGGTGAGATTCTAACATTTAAATCAATTGATACAGTTATAAATCAAGATGACGCTGTAAATTATTCAACAGAATTTGTAAATTCCTTGGATTTACCTGGACTGCCGACTCATCGCTTACATATTTAAAGTTGGTGCACCAATTATTTTACTTAGCAGATTAGCAGAAGCAAAAAGGTCATTAATAATCTTATTGAAGCAACAATTTTAAAAGGAAAATTCAAAGGTGAAGACGTATTGATTCCGCGTATTCCGCCGATTCCACCAGATTTAGCTTTTGACTTCAAAAGATTGCAATTTCCAATACGTCTTGCATTTGCAATGACAATATACAAAGCACAAGGACAATCGCTGGAATTATACGGAATTGGCTTAGAATATCCATGCTTCTCCCACGGACAATTATATGTATCATGTTCACGTGTAGGAAAGCCATCAGTTCTGTTTATTTATACCACAACTCAGGGCAAAACAAAAAATGTAGTTTACGAAAAGGGTTTGCGTTAGTTTAAGTTTAAAATTAACATTAATTTTATGTAAAAAAAGAATAAATACACATAGAGTGAATCTAAATCGAGTGTTCATTATTCATTTATAATTTTGATATGCCTAGCGAAGCAGGCAGAGGGTCCGCTAGTAGATATTTAAATAAAGAGACTTAATGTAAATCAATTTTCTCAGATCTGCTCCAATTAAGTAACCTCCAATTTTTCAATATTTTCCTGAGAAGGACTCTTTGGTATTTCCGATAGAAGATGGTTGTTGAAACTTGTTTTCCTGAGATTCATAAAATGCGTGCAGTCGTCCAAAAGGTGTTTGATTGGTAATGTTGATAGGGTGCAGTACGGGCACGGAGGTGGCCTCTCACCATTTAAAATGTGCGAGTGTGTACCAATTGTGTGTCCTATGCGAAGTCGGATGATAGGAAATGTTGCTATACGAGTACCAAAAAGAATTTAGGACTTTCTAACATGCCAAGGTGGTGAGCTAATTGGTAATTGGGGCCGTCAGGTTATTTCCAGTTTGTTAGCATATTCCAGTGCTCTTAGTATACTGGGCTTGCGATTATGCACTTTACTTGCAGCAAATAGTGATGAGGTGGCGTCATGTATTGCTATTGTTGCAATAGAGAAGTTTTGGGACGAGCCTCATTGTGGTGTATTCTATTCTCCCCGGAATGTTGTGTAGCTCTGCTTCCGCCTATATGTACTGTATTGGAGATGTTGGAAAGGCTCGAATGCTTCTGCGTACGGCCTCGCGGTATGTTTGGAAAATTAGGTTTAGGTTACTTTTGGCGCAGTGTCTGTATATTGGCGAACCATAGTAGATTTTCGTCAAGACGAGAGCCCCAGTAATATTTATCAGATTTTTAGTATGTATAAGACTATGTTTAGATTGCAGATACTTCATAATAATTAACCTGGTAGCTAAGTTCTTTTTTAAAACTGAACAGTATTCCTTAAAAGTAGGACGCTTATCAAAGATAATTCCAAGAACTCGTATACTGGAGCATTTACAATATTTGTATTATTATAGACTACATTTAAGTTATTACATTTATGCTTTCTACATACATGTATGGGAAGATTTACATTTATTAAGCGAGAGGGTCGCGCCTGAGCATATGGACCATCTTGAGCTGTCGGTCAGAATATCTAAAATTTTCTTACTGACTAAGTTTAAGTTGCTTATTTGAGAAAATAATAATACATCGTCGGCATAAATAATGTGCGAAATTTTTTTGTATTTCGAAATGATTTGGCGAATTTCATCAAAGGCAATTTTAAACAAAGTTACCGAAAGTGGAAACCCTTGCGGTATCTTATTCTGGAGAAAATGCAAATTAGAACAATCGGTATTTACTTTGGTTTTAAATTTCCTAATCGAAAGAAATGCCTTGAGGAAATAATATATCCTATCTCCAAAAGTCCGTTTCTTTCCATCGCTTTCTCAAAATCCAAGCTTAGACAGAAGATATGATTACGGTTAGATAAGCCACATGCGGTAAAGTTTTCAAAAAATAAAAAACCATTCGAAATTCCTTGACTTTTTTTGTATGTCACTTGATGTGAACTTATAAAATTATTTTTTGAAATGTAACACATTATGCGTTTTGAAATGATATTTTCTAATAACTTGCTCAGGCAGCATATAAGTGAAATAGGTCTAAATTCTGAGGCCTCTGCGTTCGTCCAGTTTTGAGGGAAAACTCCAGTGAAAAATAGTTGGTTAAATAGGTTGATTAATCTCTGTTTTAGCTCACTAGGAAAGTTTTTTAACATCACATATGAAATGCGGTCTGACCCTGGAGCTTTCCCGATTAGGTTAGAAAATGTAGCCGCAAATTCTAAATAGATTCTATTAGGCTTATAAACCCGGTTAAGAGTGTCGTTTTTCATTGTGGTAAAGTTTAAAAAAAAAATTAAATTTTTGCAATATTTAAACCAACTGAAGGCAAAATGTTCAGCTATTAGCTTAGTGTCAAAAATTGGACAATAAAATTAATAGAAGTTGGCGGGAATGAGCCTGCAATTCGTTTTATGTTGCACCAAGTTTGTTTAGGATTCGAACTAGTCTATGTACGTACATATTTGTGTTCTGAACTTCAAGCAAAACAATGCTTATTAATATACACATATGCACGTACATACAACCGCACACACAGAGCACTCACTTTATTCCTCTAAATACGTACATATGTCGTTTAAAGCTATAATTCTATGCCTAGCGACTACTAGAACAAAAAGCATTCATAGGCGCAGGCGTAGCGGCCATCATTCTAGTTGACATGGTGCTGAACAGCCTAAAATAGTCGCGGCGG
The DNA here is from genome assembly GCF_027943255.1 of Anastrepha obliqua. Lineage (NCBI taxonomy): Eukaryota > Metazoa > Arthropoda > Insecta > Diptera > Tephritidae > Anastrepha > Anastrepha obliqua. Next base: position 38,025,308 of record NC_072897.1, on the reverse strand, counting down.
CGCTGAACAGTTTCAACAAAAACTCATCATCAAAAAATTTATTGACAAATTCGAGCTCATATTTCTACGAGGAAAGTACTTTCATTCATAAAACGAGCCGCCATATGCCAATTTTCTCGACCATCCGAAAATAGTCAATATTGGAATATTTCGCGTAGAATTATTTGCCAATATTTGGTAAATCTTGAATTTTTATCAAGTCGAGTGGCCGCGGCTCTGTACATACATATGTATGTATGCATCAATATGTGTGTGTAAATATGTCTTTCTAAATGCTCGGCAACCGCAGCTGCTGTGCGTCAAGTGCGCGCATGAACATACAGTAACTTGCAGAACAACATAAGTAGCTTATAAAAAAGTTCTGTGTCCGACATTTCAATACTAGAAATAAATAGTTAATTATTATATTACTTTACGTATGTAGTTCTTCAATTGATAAAAAGTGCACAAAACATATGCAATCAGAGTATTTGAAGTTGCCTCTACACATTTCAAGGTTACTGTACATACAATGCTGTGCTTATGAATAAGCGCTTTGCCTATGAATGCCCGCTGGATTTCTTGAGGAATTTTACCGTAATATGTCCACATATGTACATACACACAGCATATATATGTATGTATATGCGCATATGTATATAAATTGACAAATTTAAATTTGCATATGCCATCTTCCTGTGTGCCTGGTAATGAAGGGTTTCTATAGAGGATTTTTATTCAGTTGAAGGGAATTCAACAAAGTTTTACAGAGCACTATCTGTAATAGACATAATATATGTACATATATAATTTTGAATGATTTGGAAAAAATTCAAATATATTTGTAGGTCATATTAAAAAGCTACCTAACATTCTTTGCTTCTAATCACCAACAAATTCTTATCGCCTGCTGCTAAATTTACATAATTCAGCCCCTTACTGTTAATTTTTGTTGAAAAATGTGTCTGTCGTGATTAGTCTTCGGGAGACGAGTACCCCTCAAAATTCCATACGTTCCTGTCATTGAGACTTCTCTAACATTAACGTTCTCTGGTTGGAGCATAGGACGTCTAATGGTAATGTATGGTAGGTGTAAAATTATCTACTTTTATGTTACAAAAATATTTAAAAAAAATAGCTATTAAATATTTAATACAATATAAAATTCCTACAAAAATCAAAAATAGGCAAATTAAAATACCAAACCATAGTCGCCGTAGCCGAATGGGTTGGTGCTTGACTACCATTCGGAATTCACAAGAGAGAACGTCGGTTCGAATCTCGGTGAAACACCAAAATTAAAAAAAACATTTGTCTAATAGCGGTCGCCCCTCGGCAGTCAATGGCAAACCTCCGAGTGTATTTCTGCCATGAAAAAGCTCCTCATAAAAATATCTGCCGTTCGTCATTGAAATTGAAGAGTAGAGTGGATTGGAGTGGTTTACATAATTTGAGTTTGAGTATTAAAAATATATTTAAAGAATTCGAAAGAAGTTTGAAAGTGAAGTGGAGGTACTCTACACCCCTATGGTTAAGATTGAAAATTACTGTGCTAAAAAATTTGTTTAAATTTTGCAAGTTCAGTAGTTATCAATAAAAATAATTTTATGACTTTAAAAGTTTCTTAGTATATCTAAATATATTTTTAATTCTATGTGTTATAGTAAATTTTTCTTAAATTTATTTAATATGATAATATTTTAGGTGATTTTGTATTTCTTAAGGGTATTATTATGATATTCCTTAAGCTTATTGTTAATTTGTAATACAGAATTGACTCCTTTACGCTCCACTATGAGGTACGGGCCATGATGTGGACTTTGCTGTTTTCTTCTAGTTTCTAGTTTTACAAATACCCAGTCACCTACTTTTAATTCTGATGTGTTACTGTTCTTGTCATATAGTTCTTTTCTCTTTTGTTTTGTTAGTTTTATCAGCTCTTGTGCCCTAAGAAGTGACTCTTTTAGTCTAATAGACTAAGAGCTGGCGGCCGCGGAGGTACTACGATAACACCTCCGGCTAGAATTTTGAAAAGTGGTTGGGAGAACCATGAAACAGTGCCATTTGCAAGGATTTTGCTCAAAACCCCTGCAAAAAAGACGTCAGACGACTTAAAGTTGCAAAAAAAAGTTGCTAAAAAAATGTTCGTACCTCCGGCTGAAAATTTGTAGGCTTACTGTTTGAAGGTCACAAATGCTGTATATAAATCGTCAGACGTCTAGATCGCTGCAAAAGTAGTGTCAGACGACCCCAAATTTGTAAATTTTTTTCGAAAAGTTTTTTTTTTTTACCTCCGTCTGACGTTCTCACATATTATAGTAGGCACTATTTTAAGTGTATATTTAAATCGTCAGACGGAAATACCGCTGCTAAGTCATCCTACAATATCCGTGAAGTTCCGGTCTGCCTGAATTTTTTTTTTTTTTCGGAATTTATTTTTGTTACCTCCGTCTGACATTTTTACATACTATTGCAAAAAGCATTTCAAGTACACATTTAAATTGTCAGACGAAAATACCGTTGCAAAATACCTCTGCGATAGGCCCTAAGCCACATTTGCGCATGCTCGTAACACATACTCACGCACACACACGCATTTATGGCTATATATCTATAAATACATTCTACGCAGTATATTTAGTCCCCAGCCTGTTCCCTATTCCTCTCCCCGTCTCAATATACAAAGCAGGCATAGCGGCTAGGCCCTAAGACACATTTGCGTATGTTCGTGACACATACACACACACACACAAACACACATTTATGGCTACGTATTTATATATTTGACACGATTTCATCGTAATTTCAAATGCGATTTTTGCCTGTTTTTTTCCTACAATATTTCAAGTATATACTAGCTTGAGATAAGTATTTTGCAACGGTATTTTCGTCTGACAATTTAAATGTGTACTTGAAATGCTTTTTGCAATAGTATGTAAAAATGTCAGACTGAGGTAACAAAAATAAATTCCGAAAAAAAAAAAAAAATTCAGGCAGACCGGAACTTCACGGATATTGTAGGATGACTTAGCAGCGGTATTTCCGTCTGGCGATTTAAATATACACTTAAAATAGTGCCTACTATAATATGTGAGAACGTCAGACGGAGGTAAAAAAAAAAAAATTTTCGAAAAAAATTTACAAATTTGGGGTCGTCTGACACTACTTTTGCAGCGATCTAGACGTCTGACGATTTATATACAGCATTTGTGACCTTCAAACAGTAAGCCTACAAATTTTCAGCCAGAGGTACGAAAATTTTTTAGCAACTTTTTTTTGCAACTTTAAGTCGTCTGACGTCTTTTTTGCAGGGGTTTTGAGCAAAATCCTTGCAAATGGCACTGTTTCATGGTTCTCCCAACCAGTTCTCAAAATTCTAGCCGGATTTGTTATCGTAGTACCTCCGCGGCCGCCAGCTCTCCGTCTATAAGTTTCATCTCATTTGCATAATTGTTTAATTTATATACTGGTTTATTGTCTTCGATTATGTCAGTTGGTAAGCTTGGAAGTTTTCCGTATATTAACTCGTACGGTGAAAATTCCGTCTCTATGTTCGGTGTGGTATTAAAAGCAAATGCAAAGTAAGGTAGCCATTGGTCCCATTCGTGATTTTCTACGAAGTGTAACAGAAATTCATTTAGGACTCTGTGACTCCTTTCAACTGTTATTGTCTGATGGTGATAGGGTGCTGAAAAGGTCTGCTTTATATTTAGTATTTCGCATATATTTTTCATTAATTCATTTGCAAACTCTGTACCTCGATCAGATTTTAATGTTTTAAAAAGTCCGTATTTTAGTATTACTTGTTCTACTAGTGTCTTTGCGATAGAAGTTGCTTCTTTAGTTTTCATTGGGAATAAGATTACGTATTTTGTCAGTTCGCATTGTACCGTTAAAATATATCGGAAACCATTTGATATAATCAATGGTCCTACTGTATCTATGCTTAAATTTTCAAAGCTTGTACTAGGTGTGTCCGTTATTGTCATTTTTTCTTTTATGTACTTTGTCTGTTTGTTTCGAGTACATTCTTTACAACTGTTTATATATCGTTTTATCATTTTTCTCATGTTCTTCCATATGTATTTTTGTTTTAATTTTAAGATAGTTTTTCTTATACCCAGATGTCCTCCTAGTGCTGAATTGTGATACTCAGAGATTAATTTTTTTATAATTTCTTCGTCATTAATTTGTTTTGGGGCTTTATATAAAATTATTCTTAAGGGTCTTAATTTTTGTTCTAATCTTTCACTTTGTAACTTGTTGAATGCATTCTTAAAATTTTCAATATTCATTTCTCTTAATAAATTATCTTTTGCTAGCGCTAGCTTTTCTGTATTTCTTTTAGTCGCTATTGATGATAGTTTCGCCATGATTGAAACGTATTTCAGAGGCTCCTCACTATATCGGACTATTATATCCCATTTTTTATTTATCTGTATTTCGGATCCTTTCATTTTTTCTTCGTATAGGAATTTTAATCTTTTTATATTTCTTATATCAGCTATGGACGTACATTCCCAAATGTGAAGTTGGCCTGACTTCGAATGAGAGTTGTAGTTCTCCTTGTCTACCCTGGTGTTATTTTTGGCAGACATTTCCCTTGTTATTACAAACATTTTATTATTGTCATCACAATTCGTTGGCATCATTTTTTTTAGTATGTCTGAGTCTATCTTTATTCGTGATAATGCATCGGCATTTGTGTTCATTTTGCCTTGCTTGTAGACTATTTCGAAATCATAGTCTGACAAATCGAGTCTAATCCTTGTCATCTTGGATGAAGGATTTTTGTGTGAAAATAAGGAGATAAGAGGTCTGTGGTCCGTTACCACGGTGAATTTTCTACCCATTAGGTATGGACGGAAGAAATTTATTCCCCAGTGAATCGCGAGTAGTTCTTTTTCTATGACCGATTTATTTATGTCATGTTTTACTTAAGTTTTGCTTGCATATGATATAGGCAAATCTTTTCCTATTTCTCCTTGACTAAGTACTGCACCGAGCGCGAAATTAGATGCGTCTGTTGTGAGCACAAATGGTTGCTCGAAATTTGGATATTGCAAGATAGGTGGATTGATTCGTTTTCCTTTTAGTGATTCGAATGCTTTCTGACATTCGTCAGTCCAATCAAATACTTGTCCCTTCTTTACGAGATTATTTAGGCACTTGGTTATTTGAGCTAAATTTTGTATAAAACGTCTATAGTAATTGCAAAAAGCTACAAATCTCCTAACCTCGTCACTACTTTTGGGTACGGGGTAATTTTTTATCACTTCAAATTTTGATGGGTCTGTTTTTATGCCATCTTGCGTGATCAGATGTCCTAGGTACACGACTTCGGATTTTAAAAATACGCACTTTCTCGCATTTAGTTTTAGGTTACATTTTCGGAGTCTTTCAAAAACTGCAATTAAATTACTGTTGTGGTGTTTTAGACTACAGCCAAACACTATAATATCGTCTACGTATAAAAATGCATTGCTATCTAAACCACTCAAAGCTATTGTGAGCATTCTTTCAAAGCTATTGCTAGATATTTTGAGTCCAAATGGCAAGCGTTTAAATTGGTAATGACCTTGTCTTGTGGAGAATGCAGTCAGGTGTCTTGAGTGTTTGTCTAGCGTTATCTGGTGAAATGAGCTTGTCATGTCGAGCGTTGAAAAATATTTTGCGCGACCCAGTTTGTCTAGTACGTCTTCTATTCTTGTTAACGGGAATTTATCATTAATAATCTTTTTGTTTAGTTGTCTATAGTCTACTACAAGCCTCCATTTTTTTTTGTCTCCGCTACTTTTCTTTGGTACGATCAAAAGAGGTGAATTATAGGCGCTCACTCATGGTTCCACTATGTCGGTTTGCAATAAATTTTCTACTTGTTCTTCTATTTCTTTAAGCTGAGTCTGAGGTAATCTGTAATTTTTTATGTATACAGGTGTTTTATCGTTCAGATTCAAATGTTGGGTATACAAATTATTAGTGCTCAAAGTTTCCCCTTCTATATGAAAAATGTCTTGAAATTGCTCGAAAATTTTATATAATGAATCCCTTGCAGTTTTTTCGTCGGAATCTAAATTTAAAATTTCTATTAATTTTTGAAAACGCGTTTTGTCAAAATTATCTTTGTTTTTCTGGTTAATTACGTAGTAGTTATTTAAGGGTTCTGTTTCAAGATTTAGATTTTTTATACGAATTTCACTGTCGTTAACGTTAAGTAGTCTTATGTGAGCAAATCCTTCCTTGGATACTATGGAGTTTCCTAGAAACACGCCTTTTTGAATTTCTTTATTGAACACGACGCTTTCTTCAGTTAGATATAATTTTACTCGGTGAATTATTTCCGATCTTGCAGGAATAATAATATCCGAAACTTCAGATAAATCTGAATGAATGGGTAAAATGATCTCTTCATCATTGACAACGAGTGTTATAGTATGTGTTTCTAAATCGATTTTGCAAAGGCAATCTTTCAGAAAATCCTGTCCCAATATTCCGTCAGTTTGTATAGGAAATTTGTCGTCTACTATATTGAATTTTTGGAAATGCGATTTCTCTCCAAAATCTAATTTTATGTCTGTTACTCCTTTTGAGTAGATAATTTCGTTTGATATCCCTGTTATTTTACATTTATCTTGGTCATTGAAAAATAAGTCGCCATTTAGATTCTTTGGCTTTATGATAGATACGTCTGCTCCCGTGTCTATTATGAAAGTTAGATTTGTATTTGAGTCTGCGCATCTTAAGGAAATTATATTCGTAGCATTATTTGAAATTCTAAAAATATTTAATTTTGGGTACCCGGGGATTGACTCTCGTTCGTTTGTCCTTCCTCCGGGGCAAACTCGTTTCCCTGTTGCATAACTCTAATTCGGTTATTATTATTATTAAAGTTTCCGCGGTTGTAAGTGTTCCCACAGTTACTGTTTTGTCCCCTGTTGTGCCCACGATTGTACTGATTTCCAAAATTATTATTGTATCTAAAATTATTGTTATAATTATTTCTATTATAATTGTTATTATTAGCTCCAAAATAGTTATTTGCATTGTGATTTTGCCCACGGTGTCCATGATTTCCTCTGTAATTATTTCCACGGTGTGAATTTTGTCCAACATAGTTTTGGTTAAAGGTATTACGTCCTTGTTTATTTGTGTTAGTATGTCCTCTGTAATTGTTTCGTCCTCTAACATTGTTTTTACTAAAAAACAAAATTTGTCCAGACGTACTGGTAGTTCTTTCTAGGTCTTTTGCCAAGTTTATGGCTTCTTGTAGTGTTTTCGTTTGGGTTAAGCATATCGCTTGTCTTAGGTTGTCGTTTAGATTATTTTTGAAAATGGTTAAGCCATATTTTTGGTTATTTCTAATGACGTCGTCTTTTCTTTCGTTCGTTACAGTTCCTTCCATCTCTGCGATGTGTAATGTATTCAATTCAGAAATAAGTTGCAGAATATGGTCACTGAATGTAGCCACATTTTGATTTCTCTGCGTATAGCAATTGAGTTTTGAGTACATTTGGAATGGTTAATGGATTCTTGTACAGCTTTGTTAGTTCAATTTGTAATTTATCAAAATTGTCAATTGGGTCTAGAATTCCAATTGCTGTCCTTACTTTGTTGTTCAATTTTACTTCCCTAATAAATTCTATAAATGTGTTTTTACTCTGTTCATTTAGTGTCTTGTAGATCAACTCTGTGATTTTTAAAAATGATGGTAAGTCCCTGTAGTTTCCAGTAAATTCTGGTACTACTTTTAACGATGTATTTATATCGAATTCTGACATGTTTTGTGTTGAAATATTATTTGAGCCGCTCTGTTCTAATTTGTCTTGATAGTTTTTCTGTTCTATTAATCGTCCTTTTGTCTCAGTGTACAATTTCTGAAAATTTGTTTTTAAGATCGTGAGTTCTTTGTAATCTATGTCAGGGCTAGTTTCAAGTTTTTCAAATTCAATTTTCAAATTCTCTATGTCTTTTAATTTTTGTGATAAAGTTTCTACTTTATATTTTTTTGCTCCCTGTTTTTTTATGTTCTCTAATATCCCTGACAAAGTCCTTACAATTTCTTCAATATTTTCCATTTAAAATGTGATTATAGATTTCATTTTATTATATATGATATATATATATTTTTATTTTATTTTATTAATGCTTAACATTTTTGTTTAATTTTTTTTGTCTTAAACTATCTGCCTACTTCTATTCAAGTGTTTGTGTAAGTATGTTTTATAATATTTGTTAATTCTGTGTACAATGTATAAAATTATTATAAAGATAGTGAATAAAATGATTACATCGAGTGTTATTATAATATCTTTTTCTCTAAAAAGCTGCTGTTGTTGGCTGCTGTTTGGTTGAGTATGATTTCCTCCTTCTCTTCTGTTGACCACCAGCTCCCCATAAACGTAGCTTTTTGTATATTCTATGATTTCCCAAATTTTATTTTTCCTCTGTTGTAGTTTTGCCTTGAGTTCTTTGTTTACGTGTTCTAGAGCATGGTCAGCTGCTAACGCTCTTGAGAAGTTATTGCTTGCTTCTTGGTTCACTGATCTTCTTTTTATGTCAAGAAGTTTAGCTTTTTCCACTCTAAGGCGTTTTTTATATCCTCCTCGGGTTTTAAGCTTCAAATTTTCCTTGGGGATAGCCACACGATGGGTATCTTTGTTGTCTTCAATTCTATTTCTGTACTGGTGTATAGAAAGCTTCTTTGGACCTTCCATGAAGTTGTTAAAATTTAACGTTTTTCAAAATTTAAGGATTGTCCGTACTAATAATTTATTTAGCGTTTAGGATCGTCCGCACTAATGATTTATTTAGCGTTTAGGATCGTCCGCAGGATCGCCATGTAAAGTGATTTACTTCAAGATCGCTATGTAAAAGGTGAAAGGCAGGATCGTCAAAGTATAAGTGTTATTATTTTATGGAAGAGCTTTAGGGCAAACCTGCCGATTAAAGAGTCCTTTGTAAATAAAAGATTTTTATTCAGTTAGGGCAAATTACTGCCTTCCAACTATCAGGTTGAGACTGAGCTGCTTTCTGATAGAATGGCTTTATTTTTATACTTTCTTTTTGCCTTGTCATCAATAAAATATACATAATTACAATCAAACATTGTTACAAGTAAAAATCAATAACAAAGTTGTAAACACTTAAAATACTATACAAATGAAATTCTGCTTAGGTTGACTTAAATTTTGTTCAGGTTAACTTACTTCACAGTGAGCTATGGCTTTGCTTTGGAGTGGGGTATCATATGACAAAAAAATGTATTTGGTGTGTGCCATGTGTTTACTTATGTTTCGGGTTTCAAAAAAAAAGGAAAAGAACTTTTGTCATTGAAATTGAAATGAAAAGAATTATGTCATTAAAGTAGAGTAAGTTGAAATGAAAAGAATTATGTCATTGAAATTGAAGAGTAGAGTGGATTGGAGTGGTTTACATAATTTGAGTTTGAGTATTAAAAATATATTTAAAGAATTCGAAAGAAGTTTGAAAGTGAAGTGGAGGTACTCTACAGCTGTTCCATTGTCCGACACGAGCTCATCAGGTAGCCCATGCGTGGCGAATATTTGGCGTAACACCTTAATAGCGGCCGCTGAAGAAGTTGAATTAACGGCGGCCACTTCAAGCCACTTAGAGTAGGAGTCGATGAGTATGAAGAATAATTTGCCTCGAAAAGGACCTGCGAAATCCACATGCAGGCGGGACCATGGACGTTTTGCAGATTCCCAGTGGTGCGTTGCTGTTTGGGGTTGATCGTTGCGATTTTGCTGACATGAACTGCATTTCTTCACAACGAGTTCGATTTCCGCATCGATGTTCGGCCACCAAACATAACTTCGAGCAACGGCCTTCATTTTGACGATGCCAGGATGTGGTGCATGAAGAGTTTTCAAAATAGACCCTCGAAGAGTAGACGGGATTACAGCGCGGTTTCCCCAAACTAGACATCCTCTATTTGCACTGAGTTCAGTTCGACGGCAAAAGTATTGATACAGCTTATCGGAGCGGTTGATTTTGCTGGGCCACCCCCTTAACACCCAGTTGAAAACTTTGGAGAGCTCCGGATCCTTAGAAGTTTGAGAGGCAATCAGCTGCGCGCTGACAACTGGTTTTGCCGATATTTCTACCATGAGAATGTCTTCGGTCGTCGTAAACTCTGCTTCAGACAGCATTGGACAACGGCTCAAAAACTCTGCATTGCCCATTCTAAGACCAGCGCGGTGTACCAAATTGAAGTTGTACGCGCTGAGAAAAATCGATCGACGAAGCATTGTGTTCGAAATTACGTTGGGGACCGGTTTTGTTGTGGTGAAAATTCCCAAGAGTGGACGGTGATCGGTGACAAGCGTAAAAAATCTGCCGTATAAGTAGTTGTGGAATTTCTTCACTCCAGAGACGAGGGCGACTGCTTCCCTATCTATCTGTGCGTAATTTCGTTCTGCCTTCGACAGCGTCCTTGAGTAGAATGCAATGGGTTTCTCCGACCCGTCTGCTAACCTGTGGCTGAGAACTGCTCCGAGTCCGTACGGCGATGCGTCACAAGTGAGCACTAACGGTAAGTTCTCATTGTAATGGATAAGCACATTATCTGACGCGATCAGCCTTTTAAGCGTATTGAAAGCTGTTTCGTGTTGCTCTTTCCAAGTGCATCGAGCACTTTTGTCGAGCAAGCGGTGAAGCGGCTCAGCGATTGTTGCTTTGTTGGGTAAAAAGGCGTGATAAAAGTTGAGTAAGCCCAGAAACGCTTGGAGTTGCTTCTTGTCCCTTGGCGATGGTGCTTCATGAATGGCCTTGATCTTGTCATGTGAGGGTCGTATACCGAGATTGTCCAGTTTAAACCCCAAAAATTCGATGGATGGCACACTAAATTGGCACTTGTCCTTGCGCAAACGTAGTCCGGCCTTGTCGAAACGTACAAATATTTGTTCAAGTCTGTTTGCGAGCTCATCTTCCGATTTACACATGACCACGATGTCATCAAAGTACGGCAAGACGCCAGGAATGTTTTGCAAAACGTTTTCGATGCAGCTTTGGAATACGCCGGGTGCTGATGAGATGCCAAACTGCAGCCTGGTTACCTTGAATGCGCCTTTATGCGTTGACACGGTTTGCAGGAGTGACGAACGCTCATCAACCACGAGCTGTTGGTATGCCTGTGCCAAAACAATTTTTGCATAAATCGATCCACCTTCAATCGAAGCCAAAAGCGTGCTAACGGCTGGAATTTGATGACAGTGTGGCTTAATTGCCTTATTCAGCGTCGATTTGTAGTCACCGCATATACGGATGGAACCATCTTTTTTTACCACGGGCACTATTGGCGTTGCCCAATCGGAGTATTCCACAGGCTCCAAAATACCTTGACAACATAAGCGATCGATTTCTTCTTCCACGAGGCCCTTAATAGCGAAGGGTATACGGCGTGGAGGCAGTCTCACTGGCGGCACCGCCGAATCGATTTGTAAGGACACTGGTGGTCCTGTGTAGCGACCAAGATCTGTTGAGAATAAATGATCGTATTTCTTCAGAATGGCTTTGATGCTGAGACCACTGCTGACGGCAAAAACTCCTTCTATACGTATGCCCAGTGCATCGAACCAGTTACAACCAACAAGGTTAGAGCTACCACTGTTTGCGATGATTAGCGGCAAGTTCTCAATTTTACGGCGGTTGTAATAAATTGATACATCGATATTCCCCTTGACTGGGATGTGGTTGGGTTGGTAATCGCTAAGATCCAAATCACACTTGGAAAGATCTGACTTTCTGTTGGACCAGACGCTTTTCAACGTAGATTCCGTCATGATGGTCGCAGGCGACCCAGAATCCACTTCAAAAATACATGTACTGCCATTAATCGTAACTGAGATCGACTTCTTCTGATTGACCAAAGGCGTGATCTGATTGACATTCTCTCGACGAGATGATTTTTGCCGCATTGAACCTGAACGAGCATTTGTTGAGTTGGATGAAGACGCTCTGTGTGAATTGACATTCGACGCGCTCCGGCAGGCTCGCTGCAGATGCCCCTTGACTCCGCATGCGTTGCAAAGTGATTCACGATATGGACACTGCTTACGAGGGTGTGATCCACCACAACCATTGCATGACAGCTGCTGGTTTCTGTTGACGGCGTCTTTTGTTCGTGTACGAAAACGATTGTCGTGGACAACATTAATTGGTTCGCTGGGGGGCCTCATAGCCATAGCACTGATGGCTGCTGCCTCATTCGAAAGTGCACGTTCGATAACCTTTTGTACTGTCAGATCCTTTTCTGCCAGTAAGCTTTTCTGCAGTCCTTCGTCCTTCATGCCACACACAAAACGGTCGCGAAGCATGCGGTCGAGCGCCGTACCGAAGTTGCAGTCCACTGCCAATGTGCGCAATGCTGCGATGTAATTACTGACAGACTCGTCCGGATATTGATCACGTTTGTGAAAATGATTATAGGACGCAATTTCGGATGGACGTGGTGAAAAATGGTTGGTTAGAATCGTTTTTATATCGGGAAGATTCAGATTACTAACCTGCTTTGGTGACGACACTGATGCCAAGAGGTCGTAGAGGGGCGCTCCGGCCAATGTGAGGAATGCTGCCTTTTGACGACCTTCCTCTTGTACATCATTGGCCAGAAGGAACAAATCGAAACGCGCCATATACGTTGACCATTTATTTGGATGATTTAAATCAAATGGTTCCAAGTTCCTAACTCCAGCCATGTTGACTCGTTTGACTTCTTGCAAAATAACTCGTTCAGTCTTCACAGTGAAGGTGCTGCTATCAGTTGAGGAATGCGAATCACCGCTACTTTTTATTTGTTTGCCGTTACGATCCATGTGCTCTCAACGAGAGCTGACTTGCGACTTTTTTGTCTGATCCAATTTTTATGACCTCAAAATATTCTTTGCGAATAAGGCGACTTAACACAAGGTTGTGTGAATGTCAGTGCATTTTTGTATAATATTTGCAAACGGTTCCTGCACATTCAATGTCCTTGTTGTTGTGCGCCGGTAGGTTTTGTCGTTATGCTTTGTTTCACTTTTCGAGTGACTTACGCGCAATACCTACATATAGTATATGTGTATGTTGTTTTTATTATATTATATTATGTATTATACTATTATTATTTTACAAAAAGGCAGCATTGCTTTAATAAGACTATTTTTTGACTAGAAAAGTTAAATTATTAGACAGTTAATTTTCTGAAAAAGATTATTAAGCACTATCGACACATGAATTAATAAAGAAATTAAGTAAGGTGGTAAGTAAATTCATAGGATATACGGAAGCTTATTTACATAGATATTTAAATAAAGAGACTTATGGTAAATCAATTTTCTCAGATCCGCTCCAATTAAGTAATTTGTCAATATTTTCCTGAGAAGGATTCTTTGGTATTTCCGATAGAAGATGGTTCTTGAAACTTGTTTTCCTGAGATTCATAAAATGCGTGCAGTCGTCCAAAAGGTGTTTGATTGGTAATGTTGATAGGGTGTACTACGGGCATGGAGGTGGCCTCTCACAATTTAAAATGTGCGAGTGTGTACCAATTGTGTGTCCTATGCGAAGTCGGATGAAGGCATTGATGTCCTTGGTGGGGGCTTAGTGTCAGTTGTATTTAAGCTTGAATAATGGTGTGGCACTGTTCTGCATGCCTCAGATTTTTCTTCATTTATTAATTAGTCCGTAGATGTCCTTCTTCAGCATACTATCAGAAGTGGATGACGGTTCCATTGCTGCAGCCTTAGCTGTTTGGTTGGCAAGCTCGTTCACTTTAATACCAACGTGCCCACAGAATCCACATTATTTTGCCTTTATTTTGATGCTCAATTAATATGCTCCGTATACTTGAAATAAGGGGTGATTTGTTTGTTATGTTCATGATACCTGATATTGTGGACTTTCTACCCGGACACATGTTTGGCTTTTCAATAGTTTTTAATGCTACTATTATGGTATTGTATATTGCTATAGCTTCTGCTGTGTACACAGGACAGTAGTAAGGCAGTTGACCCTTCGTTATTGTTTCAATATCAGCATGCACTGCTGCAAACTTGGTGTGGGTCAAAGTTTTTGAGCCATCAGTGTAGATCATTTTACATTCAGGTCTAAATGGTGCGACGTATTCTTCAAACATACGCTGGTATTCTAATGAACTGGTGCTGGATTTAGGAAATGTTGCTAAACGAGTACCAAAAAGAATTAGGACTCTCTAACATGCCAAGGTGGTGAGCTAATTGGTAATTGGGGCCGTCAGGTTATTCCCAGTTTGTTAGCATATTCCAGTGCTCTTAGTATAGTGGACTTGCGATTATGCACTTTACTTGCAGCAAATAGTGATGAGATGGCGTCATGTATTGCTATTGTTGCAATAGAGAAGTTTTGGGATGAGCCTCATTGTGGTGTATTCTATTCTCTCCGGAATGTTGCGTAGCTCTGCTTCCGCCAATATGTACTGTATTGGAGATGTTGGAAAGGCTCGAATGCTTCTGCGTACGGCCTCGTGGTATGTTGGGAAAATTAGGTTTAGGTTACTTTTGGCGCAGTGTCTGTATATTGGCAAACCATAATAGATTTTCGACAAGATGAGAACCCCAGTAATATTTATCAGATTTTTAGTATGTATAAGACTATGTTTAGATTACAGATACTTTATAATATTTAACTTGGCGACTAAGTTCTTTTTTAAATCTAAACAGTATTCCTTAAAAGTAGGACGCTTATCAAAGATAATTCCAAGAAATCGTATACTGGAGCATTTACAATATTTTTATTATTATAGACTACATTTAAGTTATTACATTTATGCTTTCTACATACATCTATGGGAAGATTTATATTTATTAAGCGAAAGGGTCGCGCCTGAGCATATGGACCATCTTGAGATGTCGGTCAGAATATCTAAAATTTTCTTACTGACTAAGTTTAAGTTGCTTATACATCGCCGGCATAAATAATGTGCGAAATGTTTTTGTATTTCGAGATGATTTGGCAAATTTCATCAAAGGCAATTTTAAACAAAGTTACCGAAAGTGGATAGCCTTGCGGTATCTTATTCTGGAGAAAATGCAAATTAGAACAATCGGTATTTATACTAGTTTTAAATTTCCTATTCGAAAAGAAGCCTTGACGAAATAATATATCCTGTCTCCAAAAGTCCGTTTCTTTCCATCTCTTCTTCTTCTTCTTAATTGGCGCGATAACCGCTTACGCGATTTTGGCCGAGATTAACAAAGCGCGCCAGTCGTTTCTTTCTCGTGCTAACCGGCGCCAATTGGACACACCAAGTGAAGCCAAGTCCTTCTCCACCTGATCTTTCCAACGCAGAGGAGGCCTTCCTCTTCCTCTGCTACCACCAGCTGGTACCGCATCGAATACTTTCAAAGCCGGAGCGTTTGTATCCATTCGGACGACATGACCCAGCCAACCAAGCCGCTGGATCTTTATTCGCTGCGCTATGTCTATGTCGTCGTAAAGCTCATACAGCTCATCGTTCCATCGTCTGCGATATTCGCCGTTGCCAACGTGCAAAGGTCCAAAAATCTTACGCAGAATCTTTCTCTCGAACACTCCAAGCGTCGCTTCATCGGATGTTGTCATCGTCCAAGCTTCTGCGCCATACGTTAGGACGGGCATGATGAGAGTCTTGTAGAGTGTTAGTTTTGTTCGTCGAGAGAGGACTTTACTGCTCAATTGCCTACTTAGTCCAAAGTAGCACTTGTTGGCAAGAGAGATTCTACGTTGGATTTCAAGGCTGACATTGTTATCGGTGTTAATGCTGGTTCCTAAATACACGAAGTCTTTTACAACCTCAAAATTATAACTGTCTACAGTGACGTGGGTGCCGATACGCGAGTGCGCCGACTGTTTGTTTGAAGACAGGAGGTACTTCGTTTTGTCCTCGTTCACCACCAAACCCATTCGCTTTGCCTCTTTATCCAGTTTGGAGAAGGCAGAACTAACAGCGCGGTTGTTAAGGCCGATGATGTCAATATCATCGGCATACGCCAGCAATTGTACACTCTTATAAAAAATTGTGCCTGAGCGATTAAGTTCTGCGGCTCGTACGATGCTCTCCAACATCAGGTTAAAGAAGTCACACGACAGCGAGTCACCCTGTCTGAAACCTCGTTTGGTATCAAACGGCTCGGAGAGGTCCTTCCCAATTCTGACGGCGCTGCTGGTGTTGAGCAACGTCATCTTGCATAGCCGTATTAGTTTTGCGGGGATACCAAATTCAGACATAGCGGCATACAGGTAACTCCTTTCCGTACTGTCGAATGCAGCTTTGAAGTCGACGAAAAGATGGTGTGTGTCGATTCTCCTTTCATGGGTCTTTTCCAAGATTTGGCGTATTGTGAATATTTGGTCGATGGTAGACTTTCCAGGTCTGAAGCCACACTGATAAGGTCCAATCAGTTGGTTGACGGTGGGCTTCAGCCTTTCACACAATACGCTCGCTAGAACCTTATAGGCGATATTTAGAAGACTAATCCCGCGGTAATTGGCACAAATTGCAGGATCGCCCTTCTTGTGGATTGGGCAGAGCACACTTAAATTCCAATCGGCAGGCATGCTTTCATCCGACCATATTTTGCATAGGAGCTGATGCATGCACCTTACCAGCTCCTCGCCGCCATGTTTGAATAGCTCAGCCGGCAGTCCGTCGGCGCCCGCGGCTTTGTTGTTCTTTAGCCGTGATATTGCTATTCTCACCTCGTCATGGTCGGGTAACGGAACGACAATTCCGTCGTCAACGATTGGGGTATCGGGATCTTCACATTCTCTATGACATGCGCAGCTGTCACCGTTTAACAGGTTCGAGAAGTGTTCCCTCCATAATTTAAGATTGCTCTGTACGTCAGTCACCAGATCGCCGTCTTTGTTCTTACAGGACAACGCCCCGGTCTTAAAACCTTCTGTAAGCCGCCGAACTTTCTGGTAAAATTTTCGGGCGTTGTTCCTATTGGCCAGCATCTCAAGCTCCTCGCACTCACGTATTTCGGCCTCTCGTTTCTTCTGTCGGATAATACGTCTCTCTTCCTTTTTCAGCTCTCTGTAGCGATCCCACATGGCTCGCGTTGCGCCCGATCGCAGCGTGGCTCTATAGGCGGCATCTTTTCTTTCGGCGGCAGCATGACATTCCTCATCGTACCAATTGTTTTTTCGGGCTCGCCGGAATCCGATTTCTTCTTCGGCGGCGGTACGTAGGGAACGAGAAATGTTGCTCCATTGCTCGCGCATGCCGGTGTGTTGGGCAGTGCTCTCCGAGAGCAGGAGTGAGAGTCGAGTGGCGAATCTTCTGGCTGTCTGTTGTGATTGCAGCTTTTCGATGTCGAACATTCTTTGCGTAGGTAGATGTACGTTTTTTGCTGCACAGAGGCGTGTGCGCAGTTTGGCTGCAACAAGGTAATGATCCGAGTCGATGTTGGGTCCTCGGATCGTACGTACATCTAATACACTAGAAGCGTGTCTTCCATCTATCACAACATGATCGATCTGGTTTCGCGTTTTTCGATCAGGAGACAGCCAGGTAGCTTGGTGTATCTTTTTATGCTGGAATCTGGTGCTGCAGACTACCATGTTTCGGGCCCCGGCGAAGTCGATCAGCCTCTGTCCGTTACCGGATGTTTCGTTGTGTAGGCTGAATTTTCCGACTGTGGGACCAAAAATTCCCTCCTTGCCCACCCTGGCGTTGAAGTCGCCAAGCACGATTTTTATGTCGTGGCGGGGGCAGCGCTCATAGGAACGTTCCAAGCGCTCATAGAAAGAATCCTTGATCGCATCGTCCTTCTCTTCCGTCGGGGCGTGGGCGCAAATTAGCGAGATGTTAAAAAATCGCGCTTTGATGCGGATTGTTGCGAGACGCTCGTCCACCGGAGTGAACGACAGTACTTGGCGACGAAGTCTCTCTCCCACAACAAATCCGACACCGAATTTGCGCTCCTTTACATGGCAGCTGTAGTAGACGTCGCAAGGTCCTATGTTTTTCTTACCTTGCCCCGTCCATCGCATCTCTTGGATGGCAGTGATGTCAGCCTTTACTCTCACGAGGACATCAACCAGCCGGGCAGAGGCACCTTCCCCATTAAGGGACCGGACATTCCAGGTGCATGCCCTCAAATCGTATTCCTTATTTCGTTTGCAGGGGTCGTCATCAGTGTTGGGAGTTCTCATCCGAGGCTTTGTTGCTGTTTTCATTGGGGGGGCTTTTTAAGTGGCGGGTCCCAAACCCAGCGCACAACCAGCTATGCTGGGATGCTTCGCCTTCTCACTTTAGCTCACTCCCGAACGGGTGTTCGGAAGCTAACCAGAGGATACGTGGGCTAATCCCGGACGTTGTGAGCTGCTTGAACCATATGTAGAAGAATCGTCCTGGCCACTCCCAAGTGAATGGCGATCAGTAACTTTCCCCACTTGCGTGGACTTCTACACATGGAACCATTCTTTCCATCACTTTCTCAAAATCTAAGCTTAGACAGAAGATAAGATTGCGGTTAGATAAGCCACCTGCCGTAAAGTTTTAAAAAAATAAAAAACCATTCGAAATTCCTTGACTTTTTTTTTGTATGCCACTTGATGTGAACTTATAAAATTATTTTTTGAAATGATTTTTTCTAATAATTTGCTCATGCAGCATATAAGCGAAATACATAGGTCTAAATTCTGAGGCCTCTGCGTTCGTCCAGCTTTGAGGGAAAACTCCAGTGAAAAATAGTTGGTTAAATAGGTTGATTAATCTCTGTTTTAGCTCAATAGCAAAGTTTTTTAACATCACATAAGAAATGCGGTCTAACCCTGGAGCTTTCCCGATTAGGTTAGAAAATGTAGCCGCGAATTCTAAATAGATTCTATTAGGCTTGCCGGTGAGTTTGGTTCATTATAAACCCGGTTAAGAGTGTCGTTTTTCATTGTGGTAAAGTTTAAAAAAAAAATAAATTTTTGCAATATTTAAACCAACTGAAGGCAAAATGTTCAGCTATTAGCTTAGCGTCAAAAATTGGACAATAAAATTAATAGAAGTTGGGGAGAATGAGCCTGCAATTCGTTTTATGTTGCACCAAGTTTGTTTAGGATTCGAACTCGTCTATGTACGTACATATTTGTGTTCTGAACTTCAAGCAAAACAATGCTTATTAATATACACATATGCACGTACATACAACCGCACATACAGGGCACTCACTTTATTCCTCTAAATACGTACATACATATGTCGTTCAAAGCTATAATTCTATGCCTAGCGACTACTAGAACAAAATGCATTCATAGGCGCAGGCGTAGCGGCCATCATTCTAGTTGACATGGTGCTGAACAGCCTAAAATAGTCGCGGCGGCGCTGAACAGTTTCAACAAAAACTCATCATCAAAAAATTCAGTGATAGCAAAGTACTTTCATTCGTAAAATGAGCCGCCATATGCCAATTTTCTCGACCATTCGAAAATAGTCAATATTGGAATATTTCGCGTAGAATTATTTGCCAATACAGTAGATTCTGTTTTTATGCGGTATATACGTTCCGCAAGAAACAGCATAAAAAAAAACAGCAAGCTGCCAGTTCTATAGTAAAACTATAGATACGTTTCAGAAGTGCTAAGAACCGGATAAATCTGAAATAATGTAATATAATCGCGTAAAAAAGGGTACTAGTCCCATATTATAACCATTGATACGTTCCATAGACCGCATGAATCTGAAATAATTAAATAAAATCGGATAAACAAAAAATTGTATTTTTGAATATTATATCTTTATTTAAGAAACGTCAGAATCGAAAAATAAATTTACATCGTCAGAAATAGAATCAGGCAATACCCGCATGTTGCGCATTTGTTTAGGATTTGGCGTAAGATAACTTCCGTCACTTGGGGAAATGTACACGTCTGATCTGGATGGTGATGCAGGCGGCTCCATACGTGTAGGGCTAACATTTTTGATATAATCTGTGATGAGTTTTTGCTTAGCTGGTTTAGAATCTTGTTTATATGTACAATTCCCGATAGGTCGACATGCATTTATTAATTAAATGAAAAAAACCGCGCTATTTCAAAACCGCATAAAACAGAATCTACTGTATTTGGTAAATCTTGAATTTTTATCAAGTCTAGTGGCCGCGGCTCTGTACATACATATGTATGCATCAATATATGTGTGTAAATATGTATTTCTAAATGCTCGACAACCGCAGCTGCTGTGCGTCAAGTGCGCGCATGAGCATACAGTAACTTGCAGAAAACAACATAAGTAGATTATAAAAAAAATGGTTTAAAAAAACTAAAAAACACGCTTTTATTGCTAATCGAACTAAATAGTAGAAAATAAATTTGAATGACAAAGGGACCTATAATGAAGTAATAGGAAATCGAACGATCAGTCATAGCCAACTACCTCAGAACAGAATTATAACAAAAATTAAGATACAAATATAGTAATTCAAATTAGAGTTAAAAGCGTGGGATGCATTTTGCTTCACTTTCATAACCCTCTGTACATAGGTAGTTGCCAATAGAATGATTGTAATATTTACTATATCAAGTCCTTCGATCCGCATACCGTCTAAAGATCTTACACGACTAAGTGCTACATAGGCCTGTCCAGCAGCAAACAGTCGCGAACCTAGATAAACGACTGCATGATCAACTGTACAACCTTGCATCTTGTGAACGGTCTAAGCCCAACTAAGGATTAAGGGCAACATCCGTCTCTCAGCAGTTCCATAGCTATATTTCGCTGGGAACTGTATCGATATCGGTTTAATCATGTGCTCACCATCAGACCCGAAGTCAATACGGACTGGTGGGATGTCTTCCGCGTATAGTTGGTCTCTGCGAAAATTTGGCCAGATAATTTCAATGATAAAACCCATATTGCCATTCATTAAACCTTTTGACACGTCAATGTTCGACCTCAACATCACTTTAGCCCCTACGAATATTTTCAGTACTTTCGGAAGACCTCCTGTTTTATTAATATCATTAGGTATCACAGAATTTAAGTCCTTGTTACCTAAATTACGAGTGGCATCAATAAGTTGGTCTTGTGCTTTTGTTGTATAAATAACTGCCCCTTTATTCTCAAAACTCTGGAGAACTTTTTCGTTGTGTCTACCAACTTGATCATTCGTTGGGTAAATTCTTAATGCTTTCTCAATCGAAAATTCATTAGTCGCATCCGTTGAAACTTTTTCAAGAAGGATTTCAAGTTGCCTAGACGTCATTTCTCCAACTCGTAGGGCATTAAGTACATCTATAAATGTTGTGTCTCCTTGTTGACGCATGTTTTGTTTAAGTTTAACCAGACCGAACTGTCGCCACAAATGTGTAGCTGGCTTCATATGATATGGTTGTTGAAAAACTTGATGTCCTCTAACAGGTGGTAACTGCATTAGATCACCAAAGAGTATCACGTTTATGCCACCAAAACAAGCGTCTGGGATTTTCAGTTGTCGCAAACGAGAGTCGATCATACAAAGCATCTCATAGAGTATCATAGAAATTTCATTTATGAACAGAAACTCAATATTTTGCCATAATTGACGCATTCCTCTCAAATAATTACCGGTAAGAAGTGGCATGCTTACAATTACTCCATCTTTTTGTACTGGTAGTTTTAACAGCCGATGTAGCGTTGTACCACCGATTAATCGTACTGCGAGAGCACCGACTTTTACCACCGGTTTTCCATAACATCGGTTGACATGGTTTTTCAATAGATTAAAGGGGAATGTTTTCCCGGTGCCTGCTCCACCAGTTACGAAAATTTTCTCCCGTTTCATATCACCATTGAGTTGATTCTTAATACTCTCTGTGACAAGATCAACTAATTGTCTTTGATCAACATTCATCGCATTTTGCGCTCTTCGGAATTGATCATTGCTCATTTCTTTCTCTGGTAACTCTTCCTCTTCAAGTTCAGGAAGGCTGCTCCAAAATTTCGAAAGCATGTATCTGATTGAATGCATTTTGATGCAATGGATGTTGGCACATATGTCTACTTGTTTCCCTTAAACGACTCTCTCGAGCTACAAAAGCTTATTTGGCATTATCGAAGCCTTCAAGTATTTCAGTTTCCGAACGATAAGGCATATATTGAAGAAGTAAGCTGTAGGAAAAGTTTTCTGGATCCGAAGCTGCTATAAAATATGGCACTCTGACAACTGCAGGAACATTTCTCACAACCATTTTGCTTTTATCCAACAGAGTAATGAGTGGGCGACGCATGTTTGTTTGTTCCTCATAGGCATCATGGTCCACGCTTTCCTCGGTATCGCTTAACTTTTTCGGAAAATGTGGTTCAAACAACATAGCAAACTCTGTAAGGCTCATGTTCGCAAAATCGTAGTCAGGATGTTGTAATGGACGTTTTTCATATCTTTTAAAGATATTGCTGTAGTAACCAATTGCGTGTCCGCTTCTATCGAATTGTAATACTCTGTAACGCCTGTCTGGGTTTCTTGTGTTTAGGAAGATACAATGTCGCGAACTGTTTCGTTATGGGATATGACAAAGCCGATATGCACATTCGGCAGCTGATACTTGTCGTTCACGAAGAATCTTCATACATATCTTGAAGAGTTTGCGTGTAAGGTCAGTCTCTTCGCGTTGGATTTGTTGTATTGCCTGTGCAATTCCAACATCGACACCCTCTGGTTCTGCTTTCGATAGATACTTTGCAATATAGTATGCACGATCCGCACGGTTGAATATCCATATTACCTGTCCACAGTCTCAATAACTCTGGGTGGTAATTATTTACCCAAGCATCTTCTTTACGACGCTTAAGTAAGGAAATTCTGCCCCCATTGCGGAGAAAATCGTCTGAAGAATGTGATATTATTCGTGTCTCATGACATTCTTGACGTGGAGAATTGAATCGACATCTTACAGAGGTAATATTCTTTGTACAAGTTTGTGTATGTCGATGAATTTGACATTTTTTCACAAGCTCGAAGAGCTCTGGATCTTTTTCTTCTGTAGGAATTTTACACCAGTAGTTACGATCAAGCAGAAGTATTCCTTCTTCTGTATCAAAAGCTGGATGATACTCAATCCAAACTACCATATGAAGGTGAGGGCTACCACGATTCTGAATCTCAATACGCCACCAGAAGTCTTTTACTTTTCCTCCAAATACTTCATCATTATTTTGAATGAATTTCATTAGAGCATTGACTCTGATCATAAAATGTCGACTCAAAATCACTGGGTACTTTTCGATAAGACGTTGGGTCTCATAAATATCAATTGTACTTGGATCAACATCAAGTCTACCGTCGGCTATTAATAAAGCCTTTCGTTGGTCTAACCAGTGGAGATCATTTGAGCTAAATGTCACAAAATAGGTTGGGGCTCCTATACATCTAATTTGGGCCAATAGTTCATTTAAAGTTGATCTCCAATAGGCTGCAGAATCTCTCAAATTCTTGAAATAAAGGTGGACATCTTCAACAGTACCCTCTTGATTTACAATTTTCGTGCCACATGCTGATATCGTACTTTTGATTCGATAATCGTTACGTTGGAATCTTGTGTCACTTCCCAAAATTCTAGACTGATAGTAGTCTAATGCTGTAATTTTAACAGGCCTCTGTTCTGCGAAACCATTCTTCCCGTAGGGAAACAAAAAGTACCAGGCAAATTCTTCTGCTTTAAGCTCATGGCCCACATTGACGATGTTATCTTTCGTCTTGCGGGTAATTTCATTAAGGTTTCGTGAGACCTGTATCTCATCTTCGACATTAGGAGGCATTACATCAATCGGTACCATCATTGATGTCTGCAGTGGAATAGTTTGATCAGTTAAATTCTGTTGAAAATGGATTATTAGGGATACTGCTGCTAACATCTCGCTACTCTCACGAGTTTCTACCTCTTTAGAATCATCATGTATATCCAAGACTTCAACATTGATGTAATCAAAAGTAAACTGTACATTTTTGCTGCTTGTTGTGCGTTTACATATCCTCACGAACTCGTCCAAATTATCACATTCAATAACGCAAGCTTTTCCATTATTGCCCTTTGCTTTAGCTCCCTTTTGGCCACAAGAATGTTAGTTACTGAAGTAATATTTGTTATTATAATGAATTATTCCAAATGAATAACCCTCTAGTATGCCTGCGTTATATACCATGAACATATCCTCCAAACCTTGGCGAAGAGTACTTGCAAGATTTCTTTCATTTAATTTGTCATTCAAGCTTCCAAATATACCTGGTTCTTCGTCAAAAGTGATCTGAAATCTTTTGCCGAATGCGACCAAGTCATCTTGGATGACTGTGAAGTTTCTTACTAATAGGTAGCCATCATTTTCTATAGGATGAGCCGCAAATTTTCTCTCCGTTTGAAATTTTATATTGCTATAGATTTGGTCACCTGTTATCATATTTAAATTAAGAATGTTTGTAGAAAAATGTTGTGGTGAAAGAATGCCAGCCCGGAGAATGTTAGCTAATGCCATCGCACAACATTGAATTCTTGCGAATCCTGATGTGAATATGAGATCGTTGCTTTGATGCCATGATTCATGTACAATTCTCGAAGAGTCACTAATTTCCATGTAAGCATTAGCATCCTCAGTAGGTTCATTATTGGTCTCTACAGCAATCTCGGCAGGTGGTTCTTCTACTCTTATAATATCATTTTCTTCAATTACGACGTTCTGATCGACTCTAACATCTTTGTAAAGTGGATTGTTCAAAATTAGCGAATTGAGTGCATCGTATACTTTTTGTTTAGATATCGAAAACTGTCGTGTTATGTTAATATTCTCTAAACGCTCAGTAATGACGACTATTCCAGCATTATTTGCGGCTCTGGGTAACATGTTTGCAAGGTTTTCGGTAACCTCAAAAACATCTTGTGCGAAAAATACCGCTTGGCCACGAAAACTATTATATATTGCCCGAATACGCCACTTAGCTTGATAATTTTTACAAATATGGCAAATATGGTGCTCATTTGGTGTCTACAATGAACTTAGAGATCTGATTTCGATTTTCGATTTCCTCTTATTTTGTGTTGTAGTTTCAAGCGTCATTTTTATTCCCACGAATAGTTGTTGAGTCGTTAAGCGCAAAAGCTCGAATATCACGTAAAATCTGTATTGCATAAATAATAAGATGTGAAACTCTTACATTTTGAGAGAGAGTGCGCCCATGAGGACGTTTCAAAACTTGGCAGTACTCACACATTATGGGATTTTGAACAGCTGATAGGTGAAATGGCAGGCCGCCAGAAGAAACGCGCCAAAAATAACTGACGAAAACAGTTAGTTTTTGCTTAATGGAGAAATGACGAGTTGAAATGTTTATAATTATTTGTCTTAAAATTAATTCAATTGAAATGTATTGTAATAATTTGAATTGAAGTGAGTTTGTAGAATCCAAAGCTCGTTATATCCTTTTCGACTTCTACTTTTAATTAGTCTTATGTACATAATGTAATTTTATTGGAAACTGTGTGTTGGTTTATGTAAATTTGTATATACGTAAATATTCTATGGTTGAAAAGCGTAGGTAAGGGAACTGAATTTGTGTTTGAGATATTTTACAAAAGTTAAAGGTAATCTGCTTTAACTTATTCTGTTCGTTGTTTGAGAATTTTTTTTTTTGTTACCCACTTTCTGTGTTATATTAAAAAATCGCAATAAGTCATGTTTTTAATTATAACTTATGGTTTTCGGGTTCATAACTTTATTATTATTAAATTACTTATGTATATCAGTTTTAAATAATTTCATTTACACATAATGGTGTGGAAACTAAAAATTCCAGACCTTTGTTTAAAAAATACCCAGTTCATGTTTCTACCGGTGTGGCAATATTGGCGAATGTTATAAAAAATGCACATTTTTCAGCGCTCTCACGAGAAAAAGAGTTTTACATCTAGTCATCTATGCTGTATTGTGTGTCATAGATAATAAGATGTGAAACTCTTTCATTTTGAGAGAGAGAGCGCCCATGAGGACGTTTCAAAACTTGGCAGCACTCACACATTATGGGATTTTGAACAGCTGATGGGCGAAATGGCAGGCTTCCAGAAGAAACGCGCCAAAAATAACTGACGGAAACAGTTCCTTTTTGCTTAATGGAGAAATGTCGTGTTGAAATGTTTATAATTATTTGTCTGAAAATTAATTCAATTGAAATGTAATAATTAGAATTGAAGTGAGTTTGTAGAATCCAAAGCTCGTTATATGCTTTTCGACTTTCACTTTTAATTAGTCTTATGTACATAATGTAATTTTATTGAAAACTGTGTGCTAGTTTATGTAAATTTGTATAAGTTAAGGCATGATACCGAAACCTAATATAGCAACACCATTTCGTTGCATATACCTCACATACCCTACCGCTTTTTCTGTCAGCCCAGTGCTGACATCTAAGCTCAGTCGATGCAGCCTGACAACAGACTAGTATAATGTGATCACTTGCCTACAAAAACCCCATTGCCAACAGCCCCAATATGCTCGCCACTTGCCTAACAAAATTCATTGTGATATTGTTGCCTTTTATAATAACAACAAATTATCACAGCATAGCAACATCAATGCTCGAGTTTGATATGCAGCCCAACACCAACAAACATGATGATCACTACCTGCGCTTACCTTAGCAACAGCATGCTGGGCAGGCAGCGCAAATAGAAAGACTCTCGCCTGGCCTCACAAAACAACCCACTGCATAACAACAATGTGTGACCACTGCTTGCGCTTGGCTTGGCAACAGCATGTTAGGCAGGCAGACCAAAACACAACAATTGTTGTCTGGCCCAACTAACCGCACTCTGCATAGCAACACAATTGTGTGGTACCGTTGCCCTGCCTGCCAAGTATGTCAGCCATGTGTTGGGGGGATGAAATTGATTTACAAGAATAAATAAAGATTTTTCATTTTACAACCAAATTCACCTTACTTTTTGCTCACAGTAGTAAAAGAAGAAAATATTAATCCTGGCAATCCTAATAAGGATAATGGAAAACTTTTACCAAATTATTGCATTGTCATCGGTCCTTGATAGGTGTGCAAAATTCCAAGTCGATCAGATTTTTAGAAGCTAGTGAAAATTAAGCTCAAAGATTCCGTTACATACATACAACCCGAGCTAATAAAAGTGTGTTAAAAAGTTGTGTCGGACATTTCAATACTAGAAGTAAATTCCCAAACAATTATTTTATGTTCTCTGATAGGTAAATAGTTAATTTTTATATTACTTTACGTATGTAGTTCTTCAATTGATAAAGAGTATTTGAAGGTGCTTGTACACATTTCAAGGTTACTGTACATACAATGCTGTGCTTATGAATGTGCGCTGTGCCTATGAATGCCCGCTGGATTTCTTGAGGAATTTTACCGTAATATGTTTTGCTGTAGCAAGTCCACATATGTACATACACACAGCATATATATGTATGTAAGTTAAACTTTTTAATAGTGTTAAGATTAAAAAAAAAAAATTAATTTAATTTAATCCTTTATTGAGTTGCATTAAAAACGAACTAAACTTAATACTTATTTCTACCCTACTTATATCTAAATGTAGCCGCTGCCGCTCGATGACTTTCTTTGCTACTCTCGTTGTTTCCACGGGCGGAGTTGTTTACTTCAACGTGACCACCTTCTTCGTTGTCCGTTCTCACAGGTGATATTCAACGTGACCAAATATAATATTTCCGAATGTGGGAATTGCACTTGTAGATGCAAAACGTTGGCTTTGCGTAAGGGTGTCCTATGGCCAGACGTATCGTCAGCAGTTTTTGAAAATGCGCGACCGATAGAATTTGGTGCTTGGCTCTGCACGCGCTGCAACGTCAGCGGTTTTGTTTGTAGATTTATGTATTGTGTTATGCTAACAAGCCCCCGTTTTAAGTTCGAACGTCCGCGTTTGAGGTTTTGTTGAGAATTTGATTGAGGCCTTCCACCGCTGCCTCTGTCAACTCAATGGATCGATTCTGCTTGGCCTTCTCGAGTGTTAATCTTGACTTTGTCAGGAGTATGATGATGACTATTAGTACTGTCACTAGGCTGATGTTCGTGGCGTAATTAAAGTAGTTGATTGATTTTGTGGAGATTATTTGTTTTGTGTTATTGAGATTTAGCTGCTTTAGCATTTTTAATGATAAGGTTTCTTCGCTTTTATTTGTTTCTGAAGATATCTGAAGTATAGCGGGTAAGGGCTTGTGTGACGATCTTTCTGCAGTAGAAAAATGTTTCTTGTTGATTGTAATTGTAGCGTTGCTGTAGTGAATTATGAATGTACCGTTAACGGATGTGGGCTCTTCATTAATTAAGATTGCTCCTCTAAAATCGTTTAAAAATATGATGCCTGGTGATAGTTCCTCGAATTCTGGAATGTGTTCGCTGTTGGTCACTGTGCAATTTGGCAACCGGCTACTTAATAGATTTCTTATACAATATTCATTACTTAAATCTAATACACTGTTTTTTGAACATATTTGGAGTGCGTTGTATTGTTTACAATTTCCTAATATTCCATAAAGAGTGTTTTCGCAATTAAGGATTGATTTGAAATTAATTTTATTTATTTTATTGTATTATTTTTCTTAACGGCTCTAATGTCTATTGTTTTACAAATTTCGGATTCTACTGTGGGTAAACTTTTAATGTAGATTATTGTTTTGCCATTGGTTGCTATTTTAATCTCTGAAAATTCGAGAGCTTCGTCTAAGTTTATAAATGGGATATTGTCTTTTTCAAATATTTGTTTAGCAATATCTATTTCTTCACTTGACATAATATAAGAGTTGACTATATTAGCTTTTGCCCAGTGTATTGCGTATGCGATATTTACAATTTCTTCCTTCAAAAT
Source organism: Anastrepha obliqua (assembly GCF_027943255.1). Taxonomy (NCBI): domain Eukaryota; kingdom Metazoa; phylum Arthropoda; class Insecta; order Diptera; family Tephritidae; genus Anastrepha; species Anastrepha obliqua. The sequence goes on along the minus strand of NC_072897.1, from coordinate 37,996,502 downwards.
TTCCAGTTTATATTTTAGTTTTAAAAATGATTCAATTTCTTTGTTTTTATCATTTTGCAAGGCTTTTATGACATGATTTGTAATGTTTGTAATTTCGTTAACTTTTTCTATGGTGAGTTTGTTAATAATGACTTGGTTGTTATTATTTTCTAAGACGTTGTTTAATTTATTTAAAACTATTTCGTGATCTTCGTGGTCTGGATTTCCTGCGATCCATTTCCACGCACTGCCTATAAAGTTAATAGATCTTTTTGACCTGCCTTCTATGTTAAGATTTCTGAGATGAGCCTTTATTTCGGATATAAGGAGGGTTATGAAAGGATAGTTTGGGTTCTTGTAGAGTTCTTCTGATTGTATTGTCAGTTCAATGTGTTCCAAAATTTCATTATACAGGGGGGCCCACGAATCGTGCTACAAAAACAAAACGTAATAACTTTTTTTCTGTGTGAGTAATCGGCTTTTTTTTTTATTTTGCAGATTAGTATTTAGATTTACAAAAAATGGAGGCTTGGGATACCGAAAAGAGGATTTGGATAGTGCAGCGGTACCATGCTTTGCAGTCCATCATTTCCGTCCAAAGGGAATTTAGGCGGGAGTTTGGCGGCACTCCCCCGAGCAGATGGACCATTATGAGGCTGGTGAACATGTTTGCTGAATCTGGAAGCATCGCACGCAGACCGTACCATCGAGATCCCCATGTTCGGGTCGAAGCCACAATCGCGGCTGGAGCATCGTCAATTCAGGCAAATCCAAGAGTTTCGACTCGTAACTTGTCGGCGCAAATTGGAGTTAGCAGACGGTCATTGCAGCGGATAGTTCATGATGACTTAAACTTGTTTCCGTACAAAGTTCAAATCACAAGCAAATTAAACCCTCTGGATTTGCCTATTCGCCTGGAATTTTGCCAAAAAATTATTGAAATGGCCGAAGAAGACAACAACTTCATAAATTGCTTGTTTATGTCTGATGAGGCCCATTTTGATCTAAACGGCAATGTAAACAAGGAAAATTGCCGTATATGGAGTCAATCAAATCCGCAAATACTCCATGAGATGGAACTGCACCCAGAACGAGTCACAGTGTGGTGCGAAATTTCATCAAGGTGCATTGTCGGGCCATACTTCTTCGAAGAAAACGGTGTAACAGCGACTGTAAATGGGGACCGTTATTTAAACATGTTGAAGGAGTTTTTTTATCCAGAACTGCGGCGAAGACGTATCCCTTTTAACAGCATTTGGTTCCAGCAAGATGGAGCAACTGCACATATAGCCAGACCGGTTATGGAGGAGCTCCAACGAAAATTTAGAAATAAATTGATATCCAGAAATTCCACTTTCCGCTGGCTCCCAAGGTCACCTGACCTCACTGCACCAGATTTTTTTTTATGGGGTTATCTCAAACAAGAGGTTTATAAAACAAAACCTATTAATTTGACTGAATTGAAGCAGTCCATCACAACAATAATTGAGGCGATCCCGACTTCAACTCTTCAGTGCGCAATGAACAATTTTCTCATCAGGTGTCGCATATGCGTGAATGAGCATGGAGGTCATTTACGTTCTATTATTTTCAAAACTAATTAGTTACATAAAATAAAATTGAATTATCTATACAATAAAAAAACAAAAAGTTAAATACATTGATTAGAAAAAAAGTTATTACGTTTTGTTTTTGTAGCACGATTCGTGCGCCACCCTGTATTTTTCAGTATCGATTTGGTGTGTTATTCTGAATGTTCCAGTCTGCAGTTTGGCTGTCCCTCTTTCTATCGTAACTAATATAGTTGAGAATTAGAGTAATCAAGAATCTGCACCTCTGCGAGGCACAGTGGTAGAAGTATGAAAAAAAAAATCCTTTAGTTAATTCCTTATTCTACTTTTGTGTATGATTTGTCCTTTATCGGTTATAACTGTGCTAGTCCTGTCTTCCTTAACTACTTCCTTACCATATAACTTACTTAACTTGGTTCCTAATCTTCTATTCTTTTTTACGTAAATTACTTGTACTGGTAGGTAAGATTTTGCGGTTTGTTTCCTCTTGTTGTGATACTCAATGTCTTTGCTTTGTTTTTGTGCTAGCTTGAGTAAGTTTTTGTGTCTCGTCTTTTCCATATCCTCTGGTGTAAATGTGACATTTCTTCCAAAAAACAAGTCGACTGGTGTTTTTCGCGGCACTGAATGGATTATATGGTTATATTCGGACACTGCTCTTTCCAACAGTTCTTCGAAATTTCGATGACTTCCGTTTTCTTTAATGCAGCGCATTATTTCACTTACGGTGGAATGGAATCTTTCAACTTGACCGTTGGCCTGGCTTTTAAATGATGGAGTAGTATAGACTTCTATTCCGAGCTCGTCTTTCAACATGAATTGGATTGACGTGGAATTCAGAGATGGTTCATTGTCCATCACTATTATTTTGGGAACTCCGAAGAAAAACACTATGTCCCTTAAGGGTCTCCTAACGTCTTCGGTAGCTCTACCGTTCAAAATTTTTGTTACTGCAAATTTAGTAAATTTATCTAAAGCAGTCATAACCTTTTTTCCTTCAGTTAGGAAAATATCTACGTGAATAGTGTGCCCCGGAAAGGTAGGTAATGGGGTTGCAGCCAATTTTGGCTGGTTGGGGTGTCTTTCATATTTATTTTCCTTACAGACCGTGCAGTTGGTTATCACACGCTTAATTTTGTTCGTCATTCCAGGGAAATAGTTATTTTCTAAAATTTGCGTTTTGTTTTCCATTGCGTTTCTATGGGCTCTTAAATGTTCTTTCAGGATAACTTCTTCTTGCTCTTGTTCGTTTACGATGTCTTGGACAAGCTTTTGTGTGTACCGACACTTAAAGTTGCTGAAATGATCTGGATAAATTTTTTGGATTATTCCCATTGTTCCTTCGTCCGTATATATTCCGTTAATCACTGATGGATTCAAATATCTTTTGAAGTACCCTATGATAATTTGCTCGTTAAACTGTGGTTCCTCGATTATATGACGGTGAATAGTTGGAAAAACAATTTTGAATTGGTAGGATGCTGTGTCGGCCTGTTTGAAAAAAATTTGGATTTTAAAGACATTTATAGGCACTTCCGCACAGGGTATCAAATTATGACTTGAGCTTTCATCGCTGTGGATGGTCGGTGTAAGTGTGTTGACTTGGTTTGATATTCTTGAAAGTGCATCGGCCACTACGTTTGATTTTCCGGGTCTATAAACCATTTCATGGTTATATTCCTCTAGTATTGCCTTCCAACGTTTCATTTTACTATTTGCATTTTTATGACTAAGGGCGTACGTCAAAGGTTGGTGATCAGTAATTATTCTCACTTTTTTTGAACCGTAAAGGTAACTCCTCAAGGTATTTAGTGACCAAATTATGACCAGCATTTCCTTCTCATTGGTGGCATAATTCTCTTTGGTCTTATTGAGTGTCCTTGAGGTGAATGTTATCGGACGATTGTCTTGTGAGAGGACTGCACCGATGGCGAAATGAGATGCGTCCGTTGTGAGTTCGAAGTCCCTATCAAAATTTGGATGAACCAGAGTAGTATCTCTTGATACCAAAGTGGATTTTATCTTGTTGAATGCTTCGATAGCGTCTTTGTCAAGTTCTATATCTATTTTCCTAGATTGTCGTTTTGAGACATTGCCGGCTTCGCCTCGAAGGAGTGCGGGCAGGTGCTTAGCTATCTGGGAATAATCCCTTATGAATCTCCTGTAGTATCCGGACATTCCTAAAAAGGACCTTAGTTCTTTTAAATTACGGGGAATCGGAAATTGTGCTACAGCTTCTACCTTTTTGGGGTTTGTTTTTATTTCTGCGGGAGTAATGACGTATCCTAGGAATTCAACTTCTTCTTTTGCAAATTCGCACTTATCCAACTGTACTTTCATGTTAGCTTGTTCCAATGTTCTAAATACTAACTCGATATTATTGAGAAGCTCTTCTTTGGTTTTCCCGAATATAATCACGTCGTCGATGTAAACATAGCACCTGATGCCAATGTGTTGTCGGAGGATATCGTCCAAAGCTCTTTGGAATGTCGACGGAGCATTCTTTAGTCCGAATGGCAGTCGCAGAAATTCATATTTCCCGTTATTCACGGAAAATGCTGTCTTTTCTATGTCGGACTCTCGAAGTGGTATCTGATGAAACCCGCTTTTAAGGTCGATAACCGTAAATAGTTTATTATTTCCGAAGTTTGCTAGGACCTCGTTAATTTCTGGTATAGGGTATTTGTCGGGAATGGTGATTGCATTGAGTTTCCGATAATCGATCACCATTCGGTATTTCTTTTTTCCGGATGCATCTGTCTTTTTGTCAACGATCCAAACGGGTGAGTTGTAAGGGGATTTTGATCTTCTAATTATACCATCATCAAGAAGTTCTTCTATTTGTCGTTCGATCTCTTCCTTAAGCGCCATTGGGTAAGGATAAGGTTTGGAATAGACGGGTGTGTCACGTGTGGTGCGAATTTCACCTTTTACGATTGTGGTGTAAGTGAGTTTCTGGTCAGGATCGGAGAAAAGGTTGGGACATCTGGTAATTATGTTGCTTATTTTGGCCTGCATTTCAGCAGGAAGATGTGGGATATTTATTCCCATATTATTAACCTCTTGCGAAAGTCTTTGTTTTAGTGGAACGACTATGTCTGTAAAGATTGTCATCATATTTTTATCCGTGTGTATGGTTGCTTTCATTTGCTTGAGAGTATCGTTCCCTATTATCCCGTGAAAGGAATTTAATGTTGGTAAAATATAAAATTTAATTTTGCCTACGTTCTGGCCGAAAATGTCCACGTATGTGTGGTGTGTAATTTCTATATTTCCTGCGACCGACTTAACCTTGAAGGGTTGTTCGTTAGGAATCGGGTTCCTTATTCTAGAGGATTGGATATAGTTTTTATTGGAACCGGTGTCTATTAGGAAGTCTAGAGCATCTCCACTCCTAGCGGTGAATTCATAATATGGGAGTGAAGATGGCGTTAATCTAAAAAATGAATTGTATCGCATTCGATATATTCGTTTTCGTCATATTCCTGTCCATCATCTGCCATAAAGTTAATGTTGTTCTCCACTGGTCTTTCTTCTTGTCCTTCGTAAGTGTTTCTAAATATTTGATTTGGATCTGCCTGTATTTGGTAATTGTTTGCATCTGGAGCTACCGTATCGGTGTGGTAGGTTCTTTGCAATTTATTAGGTGGATGTACTTGTTGTACAGGTCTGTTCTGGTAGTTTACTTGTCTTGAGTGTAAAGATCTATCCACGTCGATAGGGACAAGTGGTTTTGGTGGTAAATTGGGCCTATTAGCTTGGTTTGCTTGATAATTATATCCTATTCCATTTGTTCGGAATGCTTGATCGTACTGGGAATAGTTATATCTGTTCAGTTGAGCAAATGATTGGTGAGGCCTAATAGTTTGTGGTGCGAACGAGTTATATTTACTTAGTTGTCGATTGGTTGTTTGTTGCCTTGGTGCTAAATTCATCCTGGGCGTTGAGAAATAGGTTAATTCGGGATAGAAAGGTCGGTTGTTATAGTGGTTCATAGTATGCCGAGGAGGACGTGGTGGCGTGTTATTGAATGATCTATTCACAGTATGCGCGTGGTTCATGCGGAAGGACATGTTGTCCAATTTCTGACACAAGTGCAGTGCCCGTGGTAAAGTGTTTGGTTCGCGAATACTGAGGAGCCTAGGTAAATCTCCGTTAAGTCCGCGGATAAAAGTGTCAAGAGCTTTATCTCTGTATGAGTTTGTCATGCCTCTAATGGACTCGTCGCTCAAGTCTAGACAAGATATTTTGTTCAGGATCAAGGATAGGTGTTGGTACACTTTTTGATAGAATGTTGGTATGTCGTCATGTCGTTGCGCTAAAGTGGTCATTTTGTATTCGAGATTACCAATGTCCCTTTTGTCTGAGTAGTGCATCATCAGACATTTTCGTATATGTGTCCAGTCCAGTGGAGTGCTGTAAGATTCTAAGGCGGTATCGGCATCGCCAATAATTTTGTGCCGTATGGTATGTAAGATGGCAAAGTACTTAGGTGTGTCTTTCAACTCCTCGTAGGCTTTAAAAATCCTATCTACGCTTTTTCGCCAGGAGCTGAATTCTCCTGGTCGTCCGGAAAATTCCCCATGTCCAAGATTCTGTCTAACTCGTTCACATTTCGCGCGTTCAGCGATATATTATCACTAAAATCCCTAATATTTGGAGTACTCATATTTTTGAGTATTTCTCTCACAATTCTTTTGATACCAGGATGGTTAGAGGTTGACGGGTTGTCTGGGTTAGAATCTCCATACTCTATCCTGAGCTGATTTAATTGCTCTACTAATTCGTCTGCGGTCCCTGGCATTTTCTATTCTTTTTGTTTTTTTAACTCCAACTAAAATTGATCACTCAAGTATTATTTAGTGCAAATCCTATGAAATATTTTATCAAACTTTTTAACTTCACTAATTAAGAATCTATTTTTTTCTTTTCTCAGAATTTTACAAAATATTCTTTTCAAAAATATCAATTTTCTTATTTTCCTCAAATTTTACAAAATATATATTTTTTTCCACTTTTTAAAAATATCAATTTTTTTCTCAAATCTTAATAAGAATCTATTTTTTTCTTTTCTCAGAATTTTACAAAATATTCTTTTCAAAAATATTAATTTTCTTATTTTCCTCAAATTCTACAAAATATATATTTTTTCCACTTTTTTAAAAATATCAATTTTTTTCTCAAATTTTACGAAAATATTTTTCTTTTTTCACTCTTAATTCTTTAAAATTAATAATTTTTTATTTTCCTCAAAGTTTACAAAATATTTTTTTTTTCACTCTTTAATTCTTTAATTCTTTAAGAAATTCAAATTTTCACTAAATTTTTTTTTTCACAATATTTTTTATAATTAAGAAATATCTTAAAAGAAGTCTTACATTAGAGTCCAGTGCTGCATGTGGATGTTGTTGGGCGCTTTGGTATTTTCCTTTTCCTTTTGTACTGGGGTCCTTCGGCGTCACTGTTGTTCCACTTCGTCTCACGCTATTTGTCGTTTTTTCTTCACTTTGTTTTTTTTTTCTAGTTTATCACTCACGACGTTTCGCGTAGCCGTACTTTTTGACTTTCGGGCTTTGAGTACTTTGCGCGCGCTGGTCCCTGCTCGGGCGCCAGTTAAGCTGTTTAATAGTGTTAAGATTAAAAAATTAATTTTAGGGGAGCTATGCTCCTTTATTGAGTTGCATTAAAAACGAACTAAACTTAATACTTATTTCTACCCTACTTATATCTAAATGTAGCCGCTGCCGCTCGATGACTTTCTTTGCTGCTCTCGTTGTTCCCACGGGCGGAGTTGTTTACTTCAACGTGACCACCTTCTTCGTTGTCCGTTCTCACAGATGATATTCAACGTGACCAAATATAATATTTCCGAATGTGGGAATTGCACTTGTAGGTGCAATACGTTGGCTTTGCGTAAGGGTGTCCTATGGCCAGACGTATCGTCAGCAGTTTTTGAAAATGCGCGACCGATAGAATTTGGTGCTTGGCTCTGCACGCGCTGCACCGTCAGCGGTTTTGTTTGTAGATTTATGTATTGTGTTATGCTAACATGTATACGAGGGGTGCCTTTTATATGTCAGGATTTGGCAACCCTGGTATTGCAATCTGGCAACTGACAGCTGTATCGCAAAGTTTAAAATTTTTTGGCTTTTACGTACTCAGAACGTTTTGAAATACCAGCGCTATTTGTGTTGTTTACAGTAACTTAAAAGATTCATCTCGGTCCAAAAATGGAATTAAATCGTGAATATTTTCGTGCGATTATTTTTTACAACTTTAGACGTGGATTAACTCAACAACATTGCATGGATGAACTTAATTCATTTTTTGGCGATGAAGCTCCATCAAGGACCACTGTTTATCGATGGTATGGTGAATTCAATCGTGGTCGTAGTTCAGCCCAAGACGAATTTCGTGAAGGTCGTCCAAAATCAGTTGTTGTTCCGAAAATCATTGATGCTGTGTGCGAACTGATATTGCAAGATTGTCATGTGACCTATCATGAGATTGAGACAATGTTAGGCATTAGTGGGACCAGCATACATTCAATATTGCATAAACATTTGACTATCAAAAAAATTTGTTCGCGTTGGATCCCACACAATTTGTCAATCGCTTTAAAAAGGCTCGTGTCGATTGGTCGAACGAAATGCTCAAAAAATACGATCGCGGGGCTTCGAAACACGTCTATGACATCGTGACAGGTAATGAATCATGGATTTACGCGTATGAGCCCGAAAGTAAACAGCAGTCGACTGTATGGGTGTTTCAAGATGAGCCAAATCCAACAAAAGTTGTTCGCGCACGAAGCACTTCCAAACAAATGGTCGCCTGTTTTTTCGGAAAAACTGGACATGTCGCAATCGTACCACTATAACAACGCAGAACAGTAAATTCTGAGTGGTACATAACCATTTGTTTGCCAGTTGTCTTCCAAGAAATTGGGAAAACCAATCGCCAAAGACGGATCACTCTTCACCAGGACAATGCGAGCTCTCTCACATCGGCTCAAACAACTGCATTTTTGAGCACCCAAAACATCGAATTAATGGGTCATCCGCCGTATAGTCCTGCCTTGGTACCAAATGACTTCTTTTTATTCCCGTACGTAAAAAACAAACTGAGAGGTCAACGTTTTTCGACACCTGAAGAAGCGGTTGCGGCATTCAGAATGCATGTTTTGGAGGTACCTCATTCAGAGTGGCAAAAGTGCTTCGACAATTGGTTCAAACGCATGCAAAAGTGTATAGATCTTCATGGAGAATATTTTGAAAAACAATAAAGTGATTTTCGATGATTAAAATTTGTTTTTGTTCTCTAATCCCGACATATAAAAGGCACCCCTCGTATGCGCATATGTATTATATATAAATTGACCAATTTAAATTTGCATATGCCATCTTCCTGTGTGCCTGGTAATGAAGGGTTTTCTATAGAGGATTTTTATTCAGTTGAAGGGAATTCAACAAAGTTTTACAGAGCACTATCTGTAATAGACATAATATATGTATATAATTTTGGATGATTTGGAAAAAATTCAAATATATATGTAGGTCATATTAAAAAGCTACCTAATATTCTTTGCTTCTAATCACCAACAAATTCTTATCGCCTTCTGCTAAATTTACATAATTCAGCCCCTGACTGTTAACTTTTGGTGAAAAATGTGTCTGTGGTGATTAGTCTTCGGGAGGCGAGTACCCCTCGAAATTCCATACGTTCCTGTCATTGAAACTTCTCTATACATTAACGTTCTCTGGTTGGAGCATAGGACGTCTAATGGTAATGTAAGGTAGGTGTAAAATTATCTACTTTTATGCTACAAAAAATATTTAAAAAAAATAGCTATTAAATATTTAATACAATATAAAAATCATACAAAAATTAAAAATAGCCAAATCAAAATACCAAACCATAGCCGCCGTAGCCAAATGGGTTGGTGCGTGACTACCATTCGGAATTCACAAGAGAGAACGTCGGTTCGAATCTCGGTGAAACACCAAAATTAAGAAAAACATTTAACTAATAGCGGTCGCCCCTCGGCAGTCATTGGCAAACCTCCGAGTGTATTTCTGCCATGAAAAAGCTCCTCATAAAAATATCTGCCGTTCGGAGTCGCCTTGAAACTGTAGGTCCCTCCATTTGTGGAACAACATCAAGACGCACACCACAAATAGGAAGAGTAGCTCGGCCAAACACCCAAAAAGGGTGTACGCCCTAATTATATATAATAATGAAGTAAAACACGTCTTCTTCTGTCAAAGAACTTTATTTCACTTCCGCTTTTACAAAGACTCTTCTTAGCTTAAAGCTTAACTAATATTTTACATTTAATGAGAATGGGAGAAAGTAAAACTAGCGATGAACGTAGGAATGCATGTTGTGTGTATGTTGAGTAAGCGTGTGGGTGTAGAGTGTGAGAAAGTATGTAAAGCAGTTGTTGGTTTACATAAGAGTTAGCATAAGTAATTAAATATAAGAGTAAGATTAAGTTAGAATTAAGAGTAGGTATAATATAGGAATAGGTATATACGTATATAGGGTGATCATGTAACTAAGTATAGTAGGACGTAACATTATAATAACGGGTGATCAATTAAGAGGAGTTTTTTTCATTTGCGTTTTTTTTACAGATCGCGCGCGAGTTGTGGCAAACTGTCATCGTGGATTTCTTGAACAGCGTTTGGCATTTCATCATGGAAAGACTCACACCGCAACAACGTCTACAAATTGTTCAATTGTATTATGAAAATCAGCGTTCTGTGACAAATGTTTTTCGTGCGCTTAGACCGCATTATGGTCAACATAATCGGCCTGCCTTAAACACTATTCGACATACCATCAACAAATTTGAATCCGAATATTCATTGGTGGATAATTCTCGACCGAATAGACCACGTCCAGCAAGAAGCATTGAGAATATAGCGGCAGTAGCAGAGAGTGTACGTGAAAACCGCGATGAATCGATTCGGCACCTTTCTCAGCAACTTGAACTGTCGTATGGAACAACTTGGTCAATTTTACGGAAGGATCTTCATTTAAAAGCATACAAAATACAGCTCGTACAAGAACTAAAGCCAAATGACCTACCTGCACGTCACCGTTTTGCTGATTGGGCTCTTGAAAAGATTGAAGAAGATCCGCTGTTTTCGAGCAAAATTTTGTTCAGCGATGAGGCGCATTTCTGGCTCAATGGTTACGTCAATAACCAAATTGCCGTATTTGGGATAAGAAGCAACCAGAATAGGTTCAAGAGCTACCTTTACACCCAGAGAAAACAACGGTCTGGTGTGGTTTATGGGCTGGTGGAATCATCGGTCCAAATTTTTTCAAAAATGATGATGGCCGCAACGTAACTGTGAATGGTGCTCGCTACCGTACCATGATATCGGACTTTTTGCTACCTGAAAATTGAATTTAATGATCTCTACGACATTTGGTTTCAACAAGACGGAGCCACTTGCCATACAGCTCGCGAAACAATGACTTTGTTGAGAAGTCATTTCGGAGAGCAGCTGATTTCACGTTTAGGACCTGTAAGTTGGCCACCAAGATCTTGTGATATCACACCTTTGGACTTTTTTCTTTGGGGATTCGTGAAGTCCAAGGTCTATGCTGATAAACCAGCTACGATTGAAGCTCTGGAAGCCAACATTACGCGTGTTATTCACGACATACCAGTCGAAATGCTCGAACGAGTGATTGAAAATTGGACCTTCAGAATGGACCACCTTAAGCGTAGTTGCGGCCAACATTTGAATGAAGTCATATTCAAAAAGTAAATGTCAAAGAATGTCCTTTCAAATGATAAATAAAGGTTTTGAACATAATTTACATTTTTGTTTTTTTTTTAACTATTGAAAAAAGCACCTCATGATTGATCACCCGTTATAACTATATATATAAGTCAAATGTGCTACATTTCTGCGTACATACAAATTTATGCACGAATATATTATGTGCATTTGTTTTTATGTTTACCGTACGCTTGCTCCAGAGAATATAATTGTATAGAGACATCTCAAGAGGTACGAATAGTGTGAATTGTCACAAATGAAGTCTAACCGCAGCCGTGGTGTGTTGAAATTCTTAACAGAGCTGATTACAGAGAATTTTCTCTTTAGTATATTGGCGCTGCACAGTTTTTGGCTTCTCTAGGAAATCACATTGGCGAATGGTCGACGGCATTTTCAAAGGCATTTGAATGTGCATTTCTATGTTCCTTTGGCAAACGAAATTTGATTCAATTTAATTTAATTTTATTATTAAAAATCACCAGGGCTACCAGTTGCGGCCTCCGAGTCGAAACGGAGCTGGTGCTATTTACCAGAAAATATAAACCTCCACATTTTAACACACAATGGTATCGAAACAGCGCTTTGGTGGTACTTGGAGAGTGGCAGAGTGGTACTTCAATCATTTCACCTACCTACCTACAGGGAACAATATATGCATTTTCAAAATTGTATAAAACTTTGAGATTTAAAATAAATAAAAGAAAAATTTAAATAAACCTTTGTGCATATATGAGACAACTAAGCAAATGTTCAGTTGCATCTTTAATTCCTAGTGTTACACACATCCATATGTATGTAGATATGTACCGACTCAACCATACATACAATTATTAATGAGTAAACACTCGAATGATCGAATTCCTGCCTAACAAATGCTAAAAAAATTTGCATTCTTAATTGTATTACGCATATACTAGGTGTGCTCACAAAGTATCGCGAAATTTGAATTTTCACAGGTTACGTATATTCGAATTTCAATTTTTTTGTGGCGATATGTTCGTACTCATGTCTCTCACTCATGCCGACGAGTTCGGCCATTTTGAGTGTTCAGATAATTGTTGACAGCTGCTTTTCTTGCACGTGTTTCGGCTCGTCTTCGATTTTTACCTATTGAAAAAGATGTGTAAGAAATCTCAGTAGGCCATTCCTTCCAGGTCGGAGAAGATTTAGTATTTGAAATTGTCACTGAATATATTTTAGTTTTTAAATGTGGAAGAGCTGAATAAAACGTTTATGAAATAAAGAAAACTCGAAAGGCCAGAAGTGGGGTACTGACTCCTATTTTTTTTTTTTTTTTGTATGAATGCGCATAAATTCGTGCTTTGTTATGCGCGTTGGCAAGATGCATATATGGCGTAGTGTATAAAATGCATGCGACGGTCGTGGAAAAAAAACTATGAGCAGATTAATACGTGCGTGTTAATGTATGGAAAGCGAGAGTTGAAAGGGAGCAAGAAACAAGCAGATATACAAAAAACGAGTGGTGCAAGCGTGTACGAATGTACATATTGTGCGGGGAAAATGCCGAAAATAGTGAATTTAAGAGTGGAACAACTTAAAACGCTGCTGCGTGAACGGGAAAAACCTACGACTGGTTCTAAGGCAGAACTAGTCCAGCGGTTATGCGATTTTGAAAACAGTGACGAAATAAATATGGACGAAAGGTGTACAATGCAAGAGCAAATTAATGAGTTGCGGGAAATGATGCAAGGCATCACTACTTTGCTGCAACAACAAAGCTGTGAGCAACGACCAAGTGTAGAACAAACGGCCGCGAGTGTAGAAACTACAACTGCCCCGGTATCAATGGTAGATTTTGCGAGTGCAAGGTGTTCGGTGAAAGAGATTGCTGAAACTTTACCTACCTTTGATCCAACGAATGAACTTTCTTTGCCGGTCGAAAAATTTGTAGAACGTGTTAATCAAGCGCATAGTGCCTATCAGTGGAACGAAAGAAGTTTAATGCTAGCAGTTTTTAGCAAGTTGAAAGGTGTTGCCAAACTATGGTTAGATGCTTCACCAGAGTGTTACTCGAATTGAACAATTTTCGCGGAAAGGTTAATAGAAGAATTCCGTTCTAAGCCAAACGAGGCAGAGATACATTACAAAATGAACAGTTCGGTCCGTAAATTTGATGAAAAAGTCGTGGAATCTTGTTTTCGTATGAGTTCCATTGGGCAGCGATATAATTTGAGTGAATCAGCGATTATAAAATATACGCGGAATGGATTACGAAATCGGGAACTGCAAACGGCAATTGTTCCAATGCGATTTGATTCGATGAGACACTTGCGCGAAACGCTTGACGAGTATGATAAAAATCGTAATAGTACTCCAGGTTTGAAGTTTGAACAAAACAAAAATAGAAACACGAATAATGACAGGAATAAAGGTAGCGCTGAGAATAAAAGTAAGATAAAGTGTTATAATTGTTTCGAAGAAGGTCATATAGCGACCAGATGTTCTAAGCCGCTACGAAAAGCGCAGTATGGTGATGGTCAGAAAGTTGACCCGAAGGTTGAGGCTGTGGAGCGTAATAAGAGAAATGCTACAATGACAAACCGTAAAGTCGAGTGCAATGAGGAATTTTGTATTAAACTGGTGTATGTTAAAAATCAAGCAATAAAAGCATTCGTGGACACAGGAAGTGAATGCAGCATGATACGGAAATCATGTGCTGATAAATTCGAAATTGAAACAGAGCCTTGTGTGTTAAGAATAAAGGGCATATGTGGAGGTGCGCGGTATGCCAGTGAGTTGATGAAAACTGAAATAAAAATTGTAAAAAAAATCGTAAAAAAAATCGTAAAAGTAAATGTAATACTATATATAGTGGATGACGAGTTGTTAACGTCAGACGTATTGCTTGGAAAAGAGATTTTCAATCGGAATATTGTCGCGCACATAAACAGTGGACAATTGAAATTCGAATATCTACCGATCGCGGAAAATCGAGAAACGACGGTATCTGAACGCAAAGTTATAAATGAAAATCAAATAATATGTGGAGAACTTGAAAGTGCGCAGACGGGAAAGCTAATCAAACTGTTGAACGAGTACAATGATATATTTGCAAATAATATCAGTGAGATAGGACAGACAAATGCATTATCCATGAAAATTAAGTTAGATACTAATGTACCTATTGCACAAAACCCATACCGTATACCAGAGCCGAAAAAAATGTTGGTTCAACAGATGGTTAGAGAGTTATTAGTTAACGATATAATAGAAACGTCAGAATCTGAATATGCGAGTCCAATTGTACTCGTGAAAAAGAAAAATGGAGAATCGAGATTGTGCGTAGATTATCGTAAGGTGAATCAACATACCCGAAAAGAAATTTATCCAATGCCGCATATTGAAGAACAGCTTCATGAAGCAAAACGTTATAAATATTTCACAGTATTAGATATGAATAGTGGGTATTATCAGATACCGATACATCCAGATAGTCGTAGATATACTGCGTTCGTAACCACAGAGGGGTTGTATCAGTTGAAACGAATGCCGTTTGGGCTAAAGAATGCCCCAGTAGTCTTCCAACGCTTGATGGCAAAGGTAAAAGAACGAACACAGAATGGAGATATGGTGAACTACATGGATGACATTATGATAGGGGGTTCAACTGTCGATGAAATGTTGGCCAAATTGAGGCGTGTACTTGATGCATTACGAGAGCTTAATTTGACTTTGAATTTGAAGAAATGCGAGTTTGCAAAAGAAACAATTGAATTCTTGGGCCATACATTAACCCCAAGCGGAATTAGTCCAGGTACAGCAAAAACAATAGCTATTAAAAATTTTTCAATACCTAAGAACGTAACTGAAGTACGACAATTTCTGGGGTTGAGTGGATACTTTAGAAAGTTTGTGGCAGGGTATGCCATTAAATCAGAGCCACTGCGACGTTTACTTTGTAAGGAACAAAATTTTCGATGGGGCGAAGAACAGCAAAGGGCTTTCGATGAGCTGAGGTTGGCGCTGGTGTCCAAACCGGTGATGACGTCATATAGAATTGAAGCCAAGCATGAGATCCATACCGATGCAAGTTCCATTGGATTAGCTGGCGTGTTATTGCAACTTGAAGAAGACGATTGGAAGCCGGTAGTATATTTTAGTCGATCCACGAGCGAAAATGAGAAAAAGTATCATAGTTACGAGTTGGAGACTCCTGCAGTAGTGGAAACACTAGAGCGTTTTAAGTATTATGTCTACGGGAAAAAGGTTACTGTAATAACCGACTGCAATGCAATCAAAACAGCAATGGCCAAGAAAGAGCTCATCCCGCGCATAGCGCGCTGGTGGCTCAAAGTGTAAGAGTACGACATAAAAATAGAGCATCGTTCCGGTAAGCGGATGGAACATGTCGACGCGTTGAGTAGGTCCCCAGTAGAAGCATCGCGTGAAGTGGACGAAGCGTCCCTGTGTGTCTTGAAAACAGGTATAGACGAGCAGGACTGGTTATTTAGTATGCAGATACAGGATGTTGATGTCAAGCAAATAGTCGATAAAGTGAAGTCAAAAGATATTAAAACGTTAGATGAATATATACTTGAGAATGGTCGATTGTATAAGAAATATGAAGGTGCGAAGTTGTGGGTTGTACCAAAGGCACTTCGGTCAAAAGTTTTGTATGATTGTCATAATAATGCAGGTCACTTAGGTGTTGACAAAACTATCCAGCGACTACTGAGTTATTTATGGTTTCCAAGGATGAGAAATTATGTCAAATCGTACATCAAGTCGTGTGTAGAATGCGCCTATAACAAAGATCGAGGAGGGCGAAGAGAAGGGGAATACCATTTCGACGATATAGAACCGATTCCGTTCAAGACAGTGCACTTAGATCATTTAGGTCCATTCCCTAAAAGTAAACAGAGAAACGAGCATCTGCTGGTCCTAGTTGATGCCTTTACAAAATTCACAGTCATACGAGCGGTCAAGAGTACCAAGACCAAACCTGTACTAGAAATAATAAACGAAGTTAGTAGTTATGTCAGTATGCCAGCACGAATTGTGACAGACAGAGGTACCGCTTTCACTTCGAAAGAATTCACGAAATATTGCAACGACAACTGTATAAAACACATCAAGAATGCTGTGCGTACTCCCAGAGCAAACGGACACGCAGAACGAGCAAACAGAACAATTTTGTCAATGCTGTTGCCAATTACCACCGAAGATAGATGTTGGGACGAAAGGTTATGAGAAATACAGTGGGCAATAAACTCAATGAAAAACAAAACTACTAGTAAGACACCTCAAGAGCTAGTGTTGGGTTACGCCCCCCGAGATGTCCTACAAAACAAAATATTATTAGCAATACAAGACGAACACTGTGCAGTTAACGATACTGATTTGGAAGAGGTCCGACGTACGGCAGCAGTCAAAATCAACGAGGCAAGACAAAAAGCCAAACTCAAATATGACAATCAGCACAAGAAACCAACAGTATACAATGTAGACGATTTGGTGCTCGTCGACAATGAACCAATGAGTACCGGGCATTCTCAAAAATTAGAGCCACATTACAAAGGACCATTCATAATCACGGCATCTCTTGGTAATGATCGGTATGTGGTTGAGGACTTCCCAGGTTCTCACAAGAAGCAGAGACATTATTCATCGGTGTATGCATCTGATAAGCTGAAATTGTGGTGTAACCTACCACCATGCGACGATATCGAAACAGACGAAGATGAGACTACAGGAGAATCTACGGAACCTGAGCGGGGTCGCACTAGTATGTCAGGAGAGGCCGAGTGTAAGAAAACTCAGTAGGCCATTCCTTTCAGGTCGGAGAAGATTTAATATTTGAAATTGTCACTGAATATTTTAGTTTTTAAATGTGGAAGAGCTGAATAAAACGTTTATGAAATAAAGAAAACTCGAAAGGCCATTTCCTTTCAGATGGATCAAAGAACCTATATTAAATTTTGTGTGAAAAACGAAATTAAGTGCGCGGATGCAT
Source organism: Anastrepha obliqua (assembly GCF_027943255.1). Lineage (NCBI taxonomy): Eukaryota > Metazoa > Arthropoda > Insecta > Diptera > Tephritidae > Anastrepha > Anastrepha obliqua. Next base: position 37,979,181 of record NC_072897.1, on the reverse strand, counting down.
TCCGAATGTTGACTGTGTCATACGGAGAATCTACTTTGGACCAAAGCAACGTTTATCGGTGGTACAATATGTTCTCAGAAGGCCGAGAAGATATGAACGACGAAAACCGTGCCGTACGCCCGAGCACTTCAACAACAGTCGAAAAAATTCATGAAGAGAAAACAATAGTATTGGCCAATCGTCGAATCACCGTAAGAGAAGTTGCTGAGGACCTAGACATATAGATTGCCTCGTGCCATTCGATTTTTTTCAATGACTCGGGCATGAGACAAATCGCCGCAAAATGCGTACCAAAACTGCTCAATTTCGACCAAAAGCAGCATCACATTAACACTGTCCGCGACGACCCAAATTTGCTCCAGAGGGTCATAACTGGTGACGAATCGTGGGTTTATGGTTATGGCGTGGAAACCAAAGCTCAATCATCTCAATGGAACCTGCCGCACGAACCAAGACCAAAAAAACGCGCCAAATGTTTTGCTTACTGTTTTCTTGGATTGTAGGGGCGTTGTGCATCATGAGTTCTTGCCACAGAGTAAAATGGTCAATAAGGAATATTACCTGAAAGTTATGCGCCAGTATTTGTGGAAGAACAAAAATTGGCTCTTGCATCACGATAACGCCCCTGCTCACACATTGTTGCTTGTGCGCGACCTTTTGGCCAAAAACAACACGCTAATGATGCCACAGCTACCGTATTTCCCAGATCTGACCCCCTGTGACTTTTTCTTGTTCCCGAAACTGAAGAGGTCCATGAAAGGACGACACTACCCTACGATTGACGAGATAAATACGGCATTGAAGGAAAACCTGAACCAGATAAAGACAAATGATTTTTTGAAGTACTTCGAATATTGGAAAAAACATTCGCACAAGGGCATATTATCTCACGGGGATTACTTTGAAGGGGACAAAATAGATATTATTGAATAAATAAATAATTTTTGAATAAACACAAAATTCGCGATACCTTTTGAACACGCCTCGTACATATGTACATATATGTATGAGCCTATGCCCTAGCTTATGTACGCACACATTTGCACTCTGAACTCCCAGGAAAATCGGATTATTAGTATATACATATGCATGCACATTAGGCCGGGTCGATTTGTGGGGAGGCAAAAAATCGCCCATTGCTCTGTGAAAATCATATTCAAGGGCTCAAAATAAGAGACTTTGCTGAGGGAACCATACCTCTAAAACGAATTCTGATCGCCCCCAATTTTGGTCGAGCTTTTAGTGTCTTTTGTGGGGAGGCAAAAGAATCGCCCATTGCTCTGTGAAAATCATATTCTAGGGATCAAAATAAGAAACTTAGCCGAAGGAACCATACCTCTAAAACGAATTCTGATGTCTCCCAATTTGGGTCGAACTTTTTAGTTTCTTTTCTATAACTCACTTAAATTTATTTTTTCATTTACATATGTTCTGACTAAATAAATTTCTTAAGAGAAGAAGTAGATATTATTATAAATAAATAATAAATATTATTAGGTATAAATATATAAAAATAAAGAAAAAACATAGCTGTTTAACTGATTTTTTCATGTAAAGGCCAAAAATGATGATATTTTTAAATTGGGGGACATCTGAATTCGTTTTAGAGGTGTGGTTCCTTCGGCAAAGTTTCTTATTTTGATCCCGAGAATACGAATTTCACAGAGCAATGAGCGATTTTTAAATCGACCTGCCCTAATGCACATTTAACCATACACACAGAGCACTTACTTTTTCCTCTAAAAGCGCATGTCGTCCACAGATGAAGTACTGAGCCTTGGGACTGCACGAACAAGATAAATTCATAGGCGCTAAAATTCTAAGACTAGTGATAACAAGAACAAAATGCATTCATAAACGCAGCCGTATCGTCCATGATTCTTTTAGCCGCGGCGGCGCTTAGCAGTTTCAAACAGCACAACAAAAACCTTTTCAATCATAAGTTCGAGCTCATATTTCTAGGAGCAAAGTACTTACATTCATAAAACGGGCCGCCTATATGCCAATTTTTTTCAACGATGATAAAAATTTACATCTAACATTGAAAAAATCACTGACGACCATTCGAAAAAAGTCAATACTGGAATATTTGTTATAGAAATACTTGCCAATATTTGGTGAATTATTGTCATGCCGAATAGTCGCGGTTTCATATTTATGTTTGTCTTTGGCTCGACGATCGCAGCTGCTGTTCGTCAAGTGCGCGAAGGAGCATACAGTTAGATGCAGAAAACAGCAACAACTAGCTTATAATAAAGGTTTGTCCCGGACGTTTCGATACTAGAGAAAATTGCGAAACAATTATTTTTTTTCTCTGATAGTAGGTAAATAATTTATTAGTGTTTTACTTTACTTATATAGTTCCCCAATTGATAAAAAGTGTATAAAAAATATGTATGTACATATATAGCTGCAAAGTTACATAGAAACATACTCTGAAACCAGAGTGCAGCTTATTTGAAGGCTACTGTAATAGATACAGTTAGCCTTCGGATGAAGCCCAAAGTGCCAAATATTTGATACTGAAGCTTCTGTGAGCTATACAGCACTGTTTATAACAACAGAGATCAAATTCCTCTTGAACATTAAAATTCACATATCGAATAATAATGTTTGCTGACGCTTCGTAATTCATAATTTGTGGCACAATGCTGTGCCTATGAATGTACGCTGGATTCCTTGGGCATTTTTTGCGCATACATATCATACATACGTACATATATGAATTCACATATTTGAGTTTGCATATGCTATCTTCAAGCGTGCCTGGTAATGAAACAATCCTCTATGAAGGATTTCATTTGGTTGAAGGGAATTCAAAAAAAGTTTTAACAGAAGATGCATTAGACAGACATAATATATGTACATATGTAAATATATAAGTTTTGATGATTTGGAAAAAATTCAAATATAATGGTCATATTAAAAGCTAACCTACAGCGTTAACGTTCCTTGTTCCTAATTAGAAACGAGTTTTACTCAACTGCTTTTTAATTTGACCAGTTGAGTATATTTCTAATTTTCAGTATATTTCTAAGTTTCAATGTTAACAGTTCACGATTCACCAAATATTTCTATAGGAAATATTTTAGTAATAACTTTTTTCGAATGGTCATCAGTGACTTCTTCAATGTTAAATGTAAATTTTTGTTATCGGCATATATGCGAATCGTTTTATGAATGAAAGTACTTTGCTCTTAGAACTATGATCTCGAACTTCTCGATAAATTTGTTTTTGTTGTGCTGTACAATATTTGAAACGTTTCAGCGCCGCAGCGACTAACAGAATCATTTCGCTACGGCTGCGCCTATGAATGTATTTTGTTCTTGTAATCGCAAGGCTTAGAATTTTAGCTTTGGACGACATACGCATTTAGAGGAATAAAGTGAGTGATCTGTGTGTGTAATAATCACAGTTTTGCTGGGAGATCAGAATAGAAATATGTATAGGCTAGGGGTTCAAGTGTTCTTACGCACATACATATGTATTTGTATAAGTTTTTAATTCGAAAGTCGAATTTTGTTTTTTAAAAAGGGTCGGAGCTAATGTACCGCTTTATTGGATTCCAGATTAAGACTAAAAGTTTATTTTCACAATTCTATTAATTATAATAAGTTTTACAATCTTAATGCAAGTATTGCATTTTTTATTCTTTGGAAAAATTTACAATCTTAATGCAAGTATTGCATTTTTTATTCTTTGGAAAGAATTGCTCAATTAATACCTGCAGGTCATTGTTCTGTTATTTGCATTTCCGGCACGCTTTAGAAATAAATTGATTACCTAATGTCTACGACTTGTATGTGTTATTAAATTAACAATTAAGTAAAAGTAGCAAAAGCAAAGGAAAAAGAGAAAATAAATGTAGCGCGTGTTAAGTTATATGCATAAGCAATAGGTAATTGTTTTAGCATCTGATAAGCAGGAATTCGATCATTCGAGTATTTACCCTATTTACTCCCTAATTATTGTATGTATTTAAATATGAGGTAGGTCATGGTTGCTTGAGTGCATACATACAATGGCTCTGTAAAGAACTCGGACACCCAAGTGATATAGTTTTGATTTTATTTTTATTTCATATACGGAAAATAACAATAAATTATTATTTTACAAAAAGGCAGCACTGCTTTAACAAGATTATTTTTTGACTAGAAAAGTTAAATTATTAGACAGTTAATTTTCTGAAAAAGATTATTAAGCACTATCGACACATGAATTAATAAAGAAATTAAGTAAGGTGGGAAGTAAATTCATAGGATATACGGAAGCTTAGATACATAGATATTTAAATAAAGAGACTTATGGTAAATCAATTTTCTCAGATCCGCTCCAATTAAGTAATCTGTCAATTTTTCAATACTTTCCTGAGAAGGATTCTTTGGTATTTCCGATAGAAGATGGTTGTTGAAACTTGTTTTCCTGAGATTCATAAAATGCGTGCAGTCGTCCAAAAGGTGTTTGATTGGTAATGTTGATAGGGTGCAGTACGGGCACGGAGGTGGCCTCTCACCATTTAAAATGTGCGAGTGTGTACCAATTGTGTGTCCTATGCGAAGTCGGATGATAGGAAATGTTGCTATACGAGTACCAAAAAGAATTTAGGACTTTCTAACATGCCAAGGTGGTGAGCTAATTGGTAATTGGGGCCGTCAGGTTATTCCCAGTTTGTTAGCATATTCCACTGCTCTTAGTATAGTGGACTTGCGATTATGCACTTTACTTGGAGCAAATAGTGATGAAGTGGCGTCATGTATTGCTATTGTTGCAATAGAGAAGTTTTGGGATGAGCCTCATTGTGGTGTATTCTGTTCTCTCCGGAATGTTGTGTAGCTCTGCTTCCGCCAATATGTACTGTATTGGAGATGTTGGAAAGGCTCGAATGCTTCTGCGTACGGCCTCGCGGTATGTTGGGAAAATTAGGTTTAGGTTACTTTTTGCGCAGTGTCTGTATATTGGCAAACCATAGTAGATTTTCGACAAGATGAGAGCTCCAGTAATATTTATCAGATTTTTAGTATGTATAAGACTATGTTTAGCTTACAGATACTTCATAATATTTAACCTGGCAGCTACATAAGTTCTTTTTTAAATCTAAACAGTATTCCTTAAAAGTAGGGCGGTTATCAAAGATAATTTCAGGAAATCGTATACTGTTAGCATTTACAATATTTGTATTATTATAGACTACATTTAAGTTATTACATTTATGCTTTCTACATACATGTATGGGAAGATTTACACTTATTAAGCGAGAGGGTCGCGCCTGAGCATATGGACCATCTTGAGCTGTCGGTCAGAATATCTAAAATTTTCTTACTGACTAAGTTTTTAGAAAATAATGATACATCGTCGGCATAAATAATGTGCGAAATTTTTTTGTATTTCGAAATGATTTGGCAAATTTCATCAAAGGCAATTTTAAACAAAGTTACCGAAAGTGGAAAACCTTGCGGTATCTTATTCTTGAGAAAATGCAAATTAGAACAATCGGTATTTACGTTAGTTTTAAATTTCCTATTCGAAAAAAAGCCTTGACGAAATAATCTATCCTGTCTCCAAAAGTCCGTTTCTTTCCATCGCTTTCTCAAAATCTAAGCTTAGACAGAAGATATGATTGCGGTTAGATAAGCCACATTTGGTAAAGTTTTAAAAAAATAAAAAACCATTCGAAATTCCTTGACTTTTTTTCGAATGCCACTTGATGTGAACTTATAAAATTATTTTTTGAAATGTAAAACATTATGCGTTTTGAAATGATATTTTCTAATAACTTGCTCAGGCAGCATATAAGTGAAATAAGTCTAAATTCTGAGGCCTCTGCGTTCGTCCAGCTTTGAGGAAAAACTCCAGTGAAAAATAGTTGGTTAAATAGGTTGATTAATCTCTGTTTTAGCTCACTAGGAAAGTTGTTTAACATCACATATGAAATGCGGTCTGACCCTGGAGCTTTCCCGTTAGGTTAGAAAATGTAGCCGCAAATTCTAAATAGATTCTATTAGGCTTGCCGGTGAGTTTGGTTCATTATAAACCCGGTTAAGAGTGTCGTTTTTCATTGTGGTAAAGTTTAAAGTTGGACCGCTAGAACTATTAATAAAATTAATAGAAGTTGGGGAGAATGAGCCTGCAATTCGTTTTATGTTGCACCAAGTTTGTTTAGGATTCGAACTAGTCTATGTACGTACATATTTGTGTTCTGAACTTCAAGCAAAACAATATTAATATACACATATCCACGTACATACAACCGCACACACAGGGCACTCACTTTATTCCCTAAATACGTACATACATATGTCGTTCAAAGCTATATTTCTTTGCCTAGTGACTACTAGAACAAAATGCATTCATAGGCGCAGGCGTAGCGGCCATCATTCTAGTTGACATGGTGCTGAACAGCCTAAAATAGTCGCGGCGGCGCTGAACAGTTTGACAAAAACTTATCATCAAAAAATTCATTGATAAATTGGAGCTCATATTTCTACGAGGAAAGTACTTTCATTCATAAAACGAGCCGCCATATGCCAATTTTCTCGACCATTCGAAAATAGTCAATATTGGAATATTTCGCGTAGAATTATTTGCCAATATTTGGTAAATTTTGAATTTTTATCAAGTCGAGTGGCCGCGGCTCTGTACATACATATGTATGCATCAATATATGTATGTAAATATGTCTTTCTAAATGCTCGGCAACCGCAGCTGCTGTGCGTCAAGTGCGCGCATGAGCATACAGTAACTTGCAGAAAACAACATAAGTAGGTTATAAAAAAGTTCGGTGTCGGACATTTCAATACTAGAAGTAAATTTCCAAACAATTATTTTATGTTCTCTGATAGGTAAATAGTTAATTATTATATTACTTTACGCATATAGTTCTTCAATTGATAAAAAGTGCACAAAACATATGCAATCAGAGTATTTGAAGGTGCCTGCAAAGAACGTAAATTCATAGAGAAGGCGCAGTCCCGGCCCGTTCCTCATTTTGGGCTCTAACAAAATACGGGTAAGAAAATGAAATCAGCACAAGTTGACAGTAGGAAATGAATTAATATGGCTGCCGGAGAGAAATGAGAGGGAGAGAGTGTTACGCAAGTGTGAAAAAATGTAGTTTACATTAGCTTACATTTGCTTGCGTACAGAACAGATTTGTTCATTTGATATGTCCATATGATTTGTATGCATGTTTACAGATTTGTTCTTTTTGGTTTTTTTATGAAAATTGCGCGAAATTGTATGTATGCATGTTTATATACGTATATTAGCATAGGACATACCTATGTATGTAATTAAGTTATGAAAATTGCGCGAAATTTTATGTATGCATGTTTATATACATATGTATATTAGCAAAGGACATATGTATATTAGGTTTATATGAAAATTGCGCCAAATATTGGAAAAAATGTATGATTGCTTGTAACCAGTTGAACTTTGGTTTGAATTTTAATTCGAAAAGAAAGGCAATTGTAAGTGCACGTGCGCGTTGAAGCAAACATTTTGAGATTGTTAAAAAGTAATTAATAAAAGAAAAAAAATGCCTAAAGCTTCGAAATGTCGTGTTCGGGAGTGTAATAGTGAACAAAATGTTCGTTCGTTTGCATTTCCCAAAAATCGGGAATTATTAAATTTGTGGAAGGAGAATTTGAGGATATCACCCTCAATGGAAATGCCAATGCATAATTCATTTGTATGCATTAAACATTTTGAGGAGGATGCCGTGGGACCAAAATATCTTAAGAATGGAGGGGTTCCAACTCTTAACTTGGGTAAGTAAATTAATTTTTTATTATGTCTCCATATATGTATGTATGTACAGTGAAGAAAAAATAAACGTAGTTACCGTCAATATTATTATTTCTGTAAATCTGTGAATATTTTTTTAAATATTAGTATCCCAGTTTCTTTTTGGTTCACTGCACATACATAAACTGATAATCGTATGCTTGGATGTCGTTTTCAATACTTCGTGCCTATTGAAAAGCTTAATATACACATCCATGCATGCATGCATGAAATAGAAAGCAGAGAAAGGATTTATTTATTTATTATAGAATGCGCACTTTCTCATTATTTTATTTACATATTTATAAAAAACTTTTGAATTTAAAAGATCAGGTTTAGGATAATGCCGTATGGACAATTTTAGGCCAAGTATGGTGATTTATTTAATGAAACTTGGTTGAGATGTTAGGGAGTGGCTCATGAACAACTTTTATAACTTTCAATATTTACACGCATTATAATACAATACACTTATAAATTGGTACAACATAATACATATATGTATTTTGTTCTAAATTTCACTTCGATTCATAAAATACATATATGGTCACAAACGTATTTTTACTGGTTTTTATACTTGTATTCAAAAAAATCAGGTAAATCGCAATGACTTAATCGATGTCAATATCGAAGTCGTGTGAGAAATTGTTATAGTATGAGAACAATTTCGTAATTCGTGCCTTCACCATTTTATATATATATTTTTTCACTTCAGGAAATGTAAATACCTATTATTTATAGTATTGTAATATATATGCATATACATATATATAAGAGTACTTAAATTACTTGTGAATAAAAATAAAAAATTTAAATTAAAAAAACTAGTATTTCATTTTCTTAAGGATAATAATATTTATTTGGTAAGAAGAACTTAAATTAACATATACCAATAATTTAATTCGACAGGATTTCCTTACAAAATCAATATATTCGTTCAGCTAAATCAAATGAATATCTGCATATGAAAAATCGTTCAAATGGACGTGCAAAAGCAAACACGCATATACATAAATACATGCCTACAAACTTCCATAGACATACATACATATGAGGCTGCGAGCACTTGCGACAGAAAAAATATTTCGATTTGCTATTGCTGTCGAGAATTGAGAACACATATTTACATACATATATTGATGCATACATATGTACGGAGCCGCGGCCACTCGACTTGACAAAAATTCAAGATTTACCAAATATTGGCAAATAATACAACGCGAAATATTCCAATATTGACTATTTTGGAATGGTCGAGAAAATTGGCATATGGGCGGCTCGTTTTATGAATGAAAGTACTTTGCTCGTAGAAATATGAGCTCGAACTTATCAATGAATTTGTTTTTGTTGTGCTTTTTATGATTATTTACGCGCCGTCGCGGGTAAATAATCATGGCCGCAACAGCTACGCCTAGGAATGCATTTTGTTCTTGTAGTCGCTTGGCTTAGAATTTTAGTTTTGGAAGCATACACATGTAGAGGCATAAAGTAAGTATGTGCGGTTATATGTATATACGAATATTCATTGTTTTGCTTAGAATAGAAACATTTACGTACATATGTACATTGTCCCAACATATGTATTCATATATGCATATATACATACATATGTATATGTACGCGAATACCGTTTAGATGAGTTTTTTTGCATATGTTAGGAATATGTTTGCATACGTTTGTCTATTTGCTTCTGAATTGTTTATATGTAGATACATACATATGAGCTGTGTTTTGAGGCAGGTCAAGATTTTTTTCTGCCCACATGAATATGGATGGTAGATGTTATATCTATTTAGTATATGAGTATACATACACATGGATATAAAAATTTAAATTGGCACATATTGTTGAATAATAACCGTTGATGCAAATGAATGGTTTACAAAGCCAATTTTTTATGTGAATATTTTGAAATTATTTTGATAATGCACTTAATATCAATACAATTTAGTTAAATAGATACTTAAAATTTCACATTCATGCATGCATATACTTAGAATTAATTTATTAATCTCACAACAAGTCAATCATGTACAAGTCTGCTGTTATTTTCTTTTCCCTAACACCAAATCATGGCATTTTACATTTCAATGCAAACGCTATATTTATTTCTGTTGACTACGCTCCGCTATGTTAACTCTCTTCTGTTAACTTCCTACCCTCGTTTTGCTGTGTTTTGACATTTAATTTGCCCATTCGTTCCTGAGCCTTCTCTATGAATTTACGTTCTCTGGTGCCTGTACACATTTCAAGGTTACTGTACATACAATGCTGTGCCTATGAATGCCTGCTGGATTTCTTGAGGAATTTTACCGTATCATGTTTTGCTGTAGCAAGTCCACATATGTACATACACAGAGCATATATATGTATATGCGCATATGCATATAAATTGACAAATTTAAATTTGCATTGGTAATGAAGTGTTTTCTATAGAGGATTTTTATTCAGTTGAAGGGAATTCAACAAAGTTTTACAGAGCACCATACAGACAGACATAATATATGTATATAATTTTGGATGATTTGGAAAAAATTCAAATATATAGGTCATATTAAAAAGCTACCTAACATTCTTTGCTTCTAATCACCAATTCTAATTATATATAATAATGAAGTAAAACACGTCTTCTTTTGTCAAAGAACTTTATTTCACTTCCGCTTTTACAAAGACTCTTCTTAGCTTAAAGCTTAACTAATATTTTACATTTAATGAGAATGGGAGAAAGTAAAACTAGCAATGAATGTAGGAATGCATGTTGTGTGTATAGTATGTTGAGTAAGCGTGTGGGTGTAGAGTGTGAGAAAGTATGTAAAGCAGTTGTTGGTTTACATAAGAGTTAGCATAAGTAATTAAATATAAGAGTAAGATTAAGTTAGAATTAAGAGTAGGTATAATATAGGAATAGGTATATACGTATATAGGGTGATCATGTAACTAAGTATAGTAGGACGTAACATTATAATATAACTCCTCCACCCTTAACACGTTCCCTGTCCGCTGAGCCACATATGGTTCAGTAAACGTGCGCCTGATAAGCACTGATACGTTCCTGAGCCATATGTGCGTCAGGGGGTATATGAATCACATGTGTTTCATGAACGTGCAGAAGCAAAAATGTCCCTCTACGCTCATGGACCATATGTGTTTCAGGTAGAAATACCCTACATCCGTTTTTTTTTTAATTATTATTATTATATTACTAAAGCTATAGGATACTCGACTACATAAAAACAAATTATTCAAAAAACCCTGTTGGACTTGTCGGTCAATTTTGCATTTTTGTATTGTTTACGCACGAAATTTCTGTCTTTTTTTTTTTTTTTTTTTTTTTTTTTTTGTTTAGGTGAATAAATGCAAGATCAATTTGAATTGGTAAACCTGTATTTTCGTTTCCATTGACGCTTATAATATTTAGTTTTTCGGTTATTGGAAGTATCGACAACATAATTGCCTTGACGATCATGACTTTCAAGTTTCTTATATTTCGGCTGAGCTTTCTCTATTTGCCTATTGACGACTATGTTTTCCAACTGCTCCCCTTCACAGTTTCTATCCACATTCAATTTATTAATTTTTTTGTATTTTACGCTTATCATATTTGTTACTCAAATTTTCTATTTCTTCTTTACTAAAATTTTTAATTATAAAATCCATTGGTCTTTTCTTCGTACTTGAGTGTATAGTTCTATTATAAGTTTCAAAAAGTTTGAATAATTTTTCTTCTAAGGTTAATGTTGTATTATATTACTTTTATCTGCTTTTAATATTCGTAGATGCTCATTGAGTGTGCCATGTAACCTCTCAATGTCTGAGTTTTCGGTTTTAAGATATGGTGTCGTTGTGTGCGTATCAATCTTCTGTTCTTTTAGAAACAATTTTATAAAGAGGAAAACTTTGTTTGTTTGTTTGTTTGTTTGTAACGAATAGGCTCAAAAACTACTGGACCGATTTTAAAAATTCTTTCACCATTCGAAAACTACATTATCCAAGAGTAACATGGATTACATTTTATTTTGGAAAAAATAGGGTTCCGTAAGATATTTGGATTTTTCGGCCACAAACTGAAAAAAATCTTATATATAAAATAAAGTCAACTTTTTGTGTGTGTTCGCTAACCGGCCGTGTCTGCACCGAATTAAACCAAACTTACACACATTGTTAAGAAGGTATTGAAGATGGTTTCCGTATAGTTTGGATTCCTATTGGTGGATAGGGCTCGAGATATAGGTCAAAACGTGGACCCGGGTAACCTTCAGATGTGTATGTACAATATGGGTATCAAATGAAAGCTGTTGGTGAATGCTTTAGTTCAGAGTATTTTTCATGCCGCTCCGTGACTAGGGTCTCGAGATAGAGACCACAACGTGGACCCTAGAATGTGTATGTACAATATGGGTATCAAATGGAAGCTGTTGGTGAATGCTTTAGTACAGAGTATTTTTCATGCCGCTCCGTGACTGGGGTCTCGAGATATAGGTCAAAACGTGGACCCGGGTACCCTTTGGATGTGTATGTACAATATGGGTATCAAATGGACGCTGTCGGTAAATGCTTTAGTTCAGAGTATTTCCATCCGCTCCGTGACTAGGGTCTCGAGATAGAGACCAAAACGTGGACCCTAGAATGTGCTTGTACAATATGGGTATCAAATGAAAGCTGTTTATAAGTGCTTTAATACGGGGTAATTTTCATACCTATTGATGACTAGGGTCTCGAGATATAGGTCAAAACGTGGACCCGGGTAACCTTCGGACGTGTATGTACAATATGGGTATCAAATGGAAGCTGTTGATAAGTGCTTCAATACGGGGTAATTTTCATGCCTATTTATGACTAGGGTCTGGAAATATATGCCAAAACGTGGACCCGCCGTGTCTTTGCACCGAATTAAACCAAACTTACACACATTGTTAAGGAGGTATTGAAGATGGTTTCCGCATAGTTTGGATACCTATTGGTAGATAGGGTCTCGAGATATAGGTCAAAACGTGGAACCGGGTAACCTTTGGATGTGTATGTACAATATGGGTATCAAATGGAAGCTGTTGGTGAATGCTTTAGTTCAGAGTATTTCCATCCGCTCCGTGACTAGGGTCTCGAGATAGAGACCAAAACGTGGACCCTAGAATGTGTTTGTACAATACGGATATCAAATGAAAGCTGTTGATAAGTGCTTTAATACGGGGTAATTTTCATACCTATTGATGACTGGGGTCTGGAAATATATGCCAAAACGTGGAGCCGCGGTGTCTTTGCACCGAATTAAACCAAACTTACACACATTGTTAAGGAGGTATTGAAGATGGTTTCCGTATAGTTTGGATACCTATTGGTAGATAGGGTCTCGAGATATAGGTCAAAACGTGGACCCTAGAATGTGTATGTACAATATGGGTATCAAATGGAAGCTGTTGGTGAATGCTTTAGTTCAGAGTATTTCCATCCGCTCCGTGACTAGGGTCTCGAGATAGAGACCAAAACGTGGACCCTAGAATGTGTTTGTACAATATGGGTATCAAATGAAAGCTGTTGATAAGTGCTTTAATACGGGGTAATTTTCATACCTATTGATGACTAGGGTCTCGAGATATAGGCCAAAACGTGGACCCGGGTAACCTTCGGACGTGTATGTACAATATTGGTATCAAATGGAAGCTGTTGATAAGTGCTTCAATACGGGGTAATTTTCATACCTATTGATGACTAGGGTCTGGAAATATATGCCAAAACGTGGACCCGCCGTGTCTTTGCACCGAATTAAACCAAACTTACACACATTGTTAAGGAGGTATTGAAGATGGTTTTCGTATAGTTTGGATACCTATTGGTAGATAGGGTCTCGAGATATAGGTCAAAACGTGGACCCTAGAATGTGTATGTACAATATGGGTATCAAATGGAAGCTGTTGGTGAATGCTTTAGTTCAGAGTATTTCCATCCGCTCCGTGACTAGGGTCTCGAGATAGAGACCAAAACGTGGACCCTAGAATGTGTTTGTACAATATGGGTATCAAATGAAAGCTGTTGATAAGTGCTTTAATACGGGGTAATTTTCATACCTATTGATGACTAGGGTCTCGAGATATAGGCCAAAACGTGGGCCCGGGTAACTTTCGGACGTGTATGTACAATATTGGTATCAAATGGAAGCTGTTGATAAGTGCTTCAATACGGGGTAATTTTCATACCTATTGATGACTAGGGTCTGGAAATATATGCCAAAACGTGGACCCGCCGTGTCTTTGCACCGAATTAAACCAAACTTACACACATTGTTAAGGAGGTATTGAAGATGGTTTCCGTATAGTTTGGATACCTATTGGTAGATAGGGTCTCGAGATATAGGTCAAAACGTGGACCCTAGAATGTGTATGTACAATATGGGTATCAAATGGAAGCTGTTGGTGAATGCTTTAGTTCAGAGTATTTCCATCCGCTCCGTGACTAGGGTCTCGAGATAGAGACCAAAACGTGGACCCTAGAATGTGTTTGTACAATATGGGTATCAAATGAAAGCTGTTGATAAGTGCTTTAATACGGGGTAATTTTCATACCTATTGATGACTAGGGTCTCGAGATATAGGCCAAAACGTGGACCCGGGTAACCTTCGGACGTGTATGTACAATATGGGTACCAAATGGAAGCTGTTGATAAGTGCTTCAATACGGGGTAATTTTCATACCTATTGATGACTAGGGTCTGGAAATATATGCCAAAACGTGGACCCGCCGTGTCTTTGCACCGAATTAAACCAAACTTACACACATTGTTAAGGAGGTATTGAAGATGGTTTCCGCATAGTTTGGATACCTATTGGTAGATAGGGTCTCGAAATATAGGTCAAAACGTGGAACCGGGTAACCTTCGGATGTGTATGTACAATATGGGTATCAAATGGAAGCTGTTGGTGAATGCTTTAGTTCAGAGTATTTCCATCCGCTCCGTGACTAGGGTCTCGAGATAGAGACCAAAACGTGGACCCTAGAATGTGTTTGTACAATATGGATATCAAATGGAAGCTGTTGGTGAATGCCTTAGTACAGAGTATTTTTCATGCCGCTACGTGACTGGGGTCTCCAGATATAGGTCAAAACGTGGACCCGGGTAACCTTTGGTTGTGCATGTACAATATAGGTATCAAATGAAAGCTGTTGATAAGTGCTTTAATACGGGGTAATTTTCATACCTATTGATGACTAGGGTCTCGAAATATATGCCAAAACGTATACCCGCCGTGTCTTTGCACCGAATTAAACCAAACTTATGCACATTGTTAAGTAAGTATTGAAAATGGGTTTCGTAAAGTTTGGTTGTAATTCGGAGCAGTGGCAACGGGTACAGCGTTCTTTTGAGCCAGCCATAATGTCGCTTACTTTTTTAACGCTTGGGGCGGAACTGAACTGTCAAATTGACAGTGTTAGTTACAATGTGTCAATATTTCTTTCTGATTTTGATGCCATAAGGAAAAAACGTAAGTGCAACATGTAAAAATTGTTTGTGAATTTTTTTGGAGTGGATTTTGGAACAGTGAATAATTTCTTACGAAATTTGAGAATTTAATGTGAAATCCGAATGAAATTATGTGTTCGTGGAAAAAACAATTTTTTTCGTTTTTTTTTTTTTTGAAAAATATGGTTAAAAAAGCTCCAATTCTTAATAAAACATATAAATTGAAACGAAAAATTCATGGATGATCAGGAAAAAAGACGATTGTTTATTCATATGCGTTGATTTGAAATTTAAAAACAATCTTCTTTTTTCCTGATTTTCAATTTATATTTTATATTTACTCAAAAACAAATAGAAAAACAAAAAATGTTGTTTATGCCAAAGCGCTTGAATAAAGAATAAAGAAATAAATAATATGAAAACCATATATTTTCTGTTCTAAACCATATCTATTCTATTTTAGTGTGCCCAGCGAAGGGGGCCGGGTTTGCTAGTATATTATATCTTCAAAGAAAGTGCTCGAAAAAAGCTGACCACGCATTTATTAGCAGCTTACGAGCAATATTTTGGTTTATGAGCAAAAGGTATGGACAAAACGTGGACTCCAAACTCTGTCTGCGCTACATGTTCTGCACGTTTGAACGAATTTACCAAAGGCTCATGGTCATACTTATCTTTTGGTAAGCCATTTGAGTGGAGGAATCCTATTGATCATGTGAGTGATTGCTATTTTTGCCTGACTAAACTTCGAGGAGGAAAATATAGCAAAGCTACGTATCCCGAAGTGTCATCAGTGACAAAAACCGCACCACATTCTACACAATATCCAAAACGTGAACCACCAACACCAAAAGCAGAGTCCCTCAGTTCTCAAGGAATAACAGCTTCGATTTCGAGTGTCGGCAGCTCCCCAAGCACATCGAGTCAGAAGGCAGAGCCAATTAATCAGAGAGCATTAAACGATTTATGTCGTGATCTCAACTTATCGAAAGAAAAATCAGAACTCCTAGCTTCACGTCTACAGGAACGCGGTTATTTGAAATCAGGTACTAGCGTAACGTATTACCGAAACCGCAATAAAAATTTCGAAAAGTATTTCTCAAAAACAGAAAATTTTTGCTACAGCAATAATGTTAATAAGTTGTTTACGGCACTTGGAGAAACTCATGATCCAAATGAGTGGCGTCTATTCATTGATGGTAGCAAGTATAGTGTTAAGGCTGTCTTACTGCACAAAGGCAACAAGAAACCATCGATCCCCGTTGCTCATTCTACGAATGTCAAAGAAACTTATGAGACAATGAAAGAGCTACTTCAATTAATTGACTACAGTTCGTATAACTGGAAAATATGCTGTGACTCGAAAGTTGTCGCTCTACTGACTGGTCTGCAGGGTGGCTATACCACATACAGTTGTTTTTTGTGTCTTTGGGATAGCAGAGCGGATGCCAAACATTTCACTCAACAAGTTTGGCCGAAGCGTATGGAGCATGTCGTGGGAAAAAACAACGTTACCAAAAAAGCACTTGTTGAGAAAAAAAAAGTTATTTTCCCCCCTTTGCATATAAAACTTGGGCTAATGAAAAATTTTGTGAAAGCTTTGACAAAAAAACCGGAAAACACAGCCCTTAAATACTTCAAAACCAAGTTCCCAAGATTATCAACAGAGAAAATCAAAGCGGGTATATTATTCGGTCCACAGATAAAGAAATTGTTTACGGACACAGAATTTCAACAATGCCTTGACAGTTCCGAAGCTAAAGCTTGGAAAGCTTTCCAAAAAGTTGTTCATGGACTCTTGGGAAACAACAGGAGCAACAACGACCGTCAGTTGATTCATACAATGATGAAACACTTTAAAACTATTGGTTAGTAGTGTAAAACGTACATACTCCAAAATATATTTATCATATAAATTGATTGGAAAATTATTGGAAAATTTACAATTAACTTTGTTTTTGTTAACAGGTGCTCGCATGTCGTTAAAAATGCACCTACTTCACAGTCATTTGGATTTTTTTCCTCCGAATTTGGGGGCTGAAAGTGATGAACAAGGCGAGCGATTTCATCAAGATATTGCTACGATTGAAAAGCGTTATGAGGGCTTTTGGGATCAAGGAATGATGAGCGACTACTGCTGGATGCAACTTCGTGAAGATTCTGTGCAACATAAAAGAAGAAGTTCGAGAGTAAAAACGTATTTTCGACCTCAAACATAGCCAAGTCAAAAGCTGCAAAATCACACGTGTTGACTTTATGGGTCATAACTTCTACAATTTTTCGTCGATTCAGACAAACTTAGACTTCAAATGTAGGTGAGAAAATTGTCTTTCAGAAAACCTATCTTATGTCGATATAAAAAAATTTTTTGTTCCAGAAAAAAGTTAATAAACTTTGATAATTTAGTAAAAAACGTCAAAAATGCCTTTTTTTTAACTTTCAACAGCTGTTTTGCGAAAACTACGACTTCCATTGACACGAATTATGTATTGCCATGTAGGTTATGTATGTGCCTTTCGAAATTGATGCACTTCAAAGAAATGGCGCGCACTGTTTTCGAGATTGCAAGTAATAACTGCACTATTGCCCAAAAAACAGGTTTTTTGGGAATATCTCGGAAACCGTTCTTTGAAAAAAAAAAAATAAAATTCATTTTTGGTTTCAGCGACCTCAAATTAGTTTAAAAAACGCCTTTTGGTCGAGGACCATTTTTGGTGTAAACTAGTGTTATTGGTAATATGTCATTTTTATCCGTAACTTCTATTAAAACACCGTTTGATTTGTACAAAGTAAGATTATTATTCTCAAAAAAATTTACGTATATAGTTCACTATCATCACAAAAAATGCACAGAATTCCCTTGTTTATCAAGACTTTTTCCATGATATCTTTTAAATTCGAGTTTTTCGTTACTACTATATGAGTCTGACACTTTTTGTTAACGATTTTTATAAAAAACTGTTCACTTTGACCGTAACTGAGATATATCTGATTTTTGTAATAATTAATGCTTTTTTCTGTTCTAAATATATTTTTTAAATTATCTTCAAGAGCACTGTGTGCTGTTTCTATAGATATTGTATCCAAATTATCACACTTTTCATCATCAATTTCCATTTTACTGTACTATTATTGTACAAATTAGCTACTTCACTATTTTTATTATACTGCTCAAAATATCTGCTTAATATATCTGCAACGTTATTATCTTTTCCCTTAATATACGTCATTTCAAAATCGTATTCATTTAGAAGTATTTTCCATCTTTGTAATTTCATATTAGGCTCCTTTAGATTGTGAAGCCAAATAAGCGGTTTATGATCCGTTTGGATGATGAACTTTCGTCCATATAAATAAGTTTTAAAATGCTTTACAGCCCATACCATAGCCAGAGCTTCTTTCTCTATAGTGGAATATCTTATCTCATGATCACATAAAGTGCGAGATGCATAGCATTAGTACCGCGCCAATAGCGAACTGAGATGCATCAGTTGTAAGCACAAATTTTGTACCAAAGTCTGGTGGCTGTAAGACAGGTTCATTAGTAATTAGATTTTTTAATGTATTAAAAGCTTTTAAAAAATCTACATTTTTAAAATCCAATATTGCGTTTTCCTTCAGAAATCGAACCATTGGGTAAGCTACTTTTGCGTAGTCCCGTATAAATTTTCTATAATATCCTGTCATACCAAGGAATTGTTTTATTTCTTTTACACTAGTTGGGGGTTTCATATTATTAATCGCCGTTATTTTCGAAGGATCCGGTTTTATACCGTCTTCAGATACAATGTGTCCCAGAAATTTTGTTGTGAAGTCAGCAAATTGACATTTGTTAAATTGAATTTTTAAATTCGACGCTCGTAGAGTATTAAATATTTTCTTAATTGAGACTATATGCTCGTCAAAACTAGTTGAAAATATAAGTATGTCGTCTAAGTAAACAACACAAATTTTATTTATATATTCCCTTAAAACATAATTAATTAACCTCTGAAAGGTGGCAGGTGCTGTCTTAAGGCCAAAGGGCATACGGGTGAATTCATAATGGCCGTCTGCCGTTGAAAAAGCCGTTTTTGCTCTATCATTAGGATGTACTTGAATTTGGTGAAATCCCTTTGCTAGGTCAATTGTGCTGAAGTAGCAACATTTTCCCAATTTGTCGAATATGTCTTGCATATTCGGAATTGGGAACATATCATCGACTGTTTGATCATTGAGCTTCCGGTAATCAATGACAACTCGCCATTGCGGTGTCCCATCTCTATTCGCCTTTTTGGGTACAACCCATAAAGATGAATTATATGGGCTATTACTTGGTACAATTATTTTTTGAGCTAGCATATCACGAATTTGCCGATTTACTTCCGATCGACGTATTACCGGATACCTATAAAGTTTACTGTACACTGGGATATCAGCTTTTGTTATTATTCTGTGTTGAATTTCTTTGGTAAAGGGCAAGCTTTCTCCTTCTTTGTAAAATATATCCTGATATTCATTTAAAATTGTACTTAGTATTTCCTTGTCTCTTATATTATATTTAAGTGTTTAGCAAAAATATCATTGGAGGATTTATCTATTCTATCTTCACAAGTAAGTATTTCTAAGTTTCCATTTTTTAAATATTCATTTTCTAAAATCTCTTCTTCTTTATTAAAATATATAGGTATAGTTGCTTCATCGGTTTTTAGTTTTCTATTTTGATAATCGATTATTGTATTTAAAAAAAGTAAAATATTTTTTCCTATAATACCATCGAAATATTTATGAAATGAGTATTCCAGAAAGCTCACACAAGTATTGGGTTTTTTAAATTCTTTAAATAAAGGTACAGAATATTGCTTACTCGTATAGACAGTTCTTCCCAAAACTTTTAATACGCGAATGATTGGCTTAACAGCATACTTAGGGTTGCATATTTCAGGATTTATTATGCTATACTCTGCCCCTGTATCAATTATAAACCTAAGCTTTCTAATATGCGTATCAA
The DNA here is from genome assembly GCF_027943255.1 of Anastrepha obliqua. NCBI lineage: Eukaryota > Metazoa > Arthropoda > Insecta > Diptera > Tephritidae > Anastrepha > Anastrepha obliqua. The sequence goes on along the minus strand of NC_072897.1, from coordinate 37,958,952 downwards.
TCACTATATAGAGTAATTTCTTTTCCCGGGATATTGAAAATTTTGAAAACTCTCGTTAACACCTAACTCCATTGGTTCAACTGATGTATTTTTATAATTTTGGTTACTATAAGGATTCCTATTAGTATCAATATAATTTGTTGTTTGAAAATTGTTTTCTGGTTGCCGGCCTGTTTGTCTGCTATACCTATTACTAAGCATCGGCTGTGATGAAAAATTTTGACTATCGTTTGCATGACGCTGCTGGAATGTTGTATTGTTGTGTAAGGTTGTCCACTGTTGTTCTTGCTAAAATTTTGTCCATTATATTTGTTATAGTAAGATTTACTGTTATTACTGTTGTAGTTTTGCCTACTACTATTACAAAATTGTCTATCATTATTGTTGTTGAAATTTTGTCTAATACTATGTATTTTTATTATTATTTTGTTGAAAATTTGAATGGCTACATGTTATATGTGTAACATGAACACAATATTTTTAATTGTTATATTTTAGATACCCATTGGATTTTATTATATCATACGCGTCTTTTAAATTTTTCGGATTCCTGCTCACAATAGTACTCCTAACAGGTTCCGGTAATCCATATTTGAAAGAATTGAGAGCAATTCTGCCATTACTTTCTCAATTAATTTCTAAGGAATTGTTATTACTAAAATACAGAACATTATTTAAGCGACATAATAAAGCATTTAGATTATTATAAAATTTTCTTATACTTAAATCACACCGACAAGATCTTATTTTATCAATTAACTCAACAACAGATTTTTGTTCGCCGTGATTATCAACTAAAATTTTCTTTATTTCTGGCCAGGTATCTACATTGCCATTAATTAGAATTGATCTTCTTGCACTTCCAATTATTTTGTCTTTAATATTACCCATAAGCAAAATTTTAAACTCTATAGGGAATGATTTTAATATTGGTATCATTAAATCAATTCATTGTACAAAACTTAAAAGAGCATCTGCATTTCCATCATAGCTTGGTATACTACTTAAATTTGTAGAAATAATCTTAAATTTCGTGTTTACATCTAAGTTATCCATTTTATATTTATACTTATTTTATATACGTTTGTCCCTTATTTATTTCCTTTTTTTTAATCTTAGTTTTTTTTTTTTTTGTTCTTCACAAAAGATATGTTTGTACGTATATTTATTTATACGAGTATGTACATATAATATATATTTAGGTATGAACCTTTTTAAATTTTTCTTTTTCGCTATAGCACAACTTACTTTATGTATATCTGCGAATATGTACATATGTATACATATATGTAACTCTGTTGATTTGAAAATCTATGTTGAATGACGCCTGTTGCTTTTTTTTTAACCACTGCTTTCGTTGATATATTTACATATATAACCAACTAGCAAACCCGGCCCCCTTCGCTGGGCACACTAAAATAGAATAGATATGGTTTAGAACAGAAAATATATGGTTTTCATATTATTTATTTCTTTATTCTTTATTCAAGCGCTTTGGCATAAACAATATTTTTTGTTTTTCTATTTGTTTTTGAGTAAATATAAAATATAAATTGAAAATCAGGAAAAAAGAAGATTGTTTTTAAATTTCAAATCAACGCATATGAATAAACAATCGTCTTTTTTCCTGATCATCCATGAATTTTTCGTTTCAATTTATATGTTTTATTAAGAATTGGAGCTTTTTTAACCATTATCCATTTATATTTTTCAAAAAAAAAAACGAAAAAAATTGTTTTTTCCACGAACACATAATTTCATTCGGATTTCACATTAAATTCTCAAATTTCGTAAGAAATTATTCACTGTTCCAAAATCCACTCCAAAAAAATTCACAAACAATTTTTACATGTTGCACTTACGTTTTTTCCTTATGGCATCCAAATCAGAAAGAAATATTGACACATTGTAACTAACACTGTCAATTTGACAGTTCAGTTCCGCCCCAAGCGTTAAAAAAGTAAGCGACATTATGGCTGGCTCAAAAGAACGCTGTACCCGTTGCCACTGCTCCGAATTACAACCAAACTTTACGAAACCCATTTTCAATACTTACTTAACAATGTGCATAAGTTTGGTTTAATTCGGTGCAAAGACACGGCGGGTCCACGTTTTGGCATATATTTTGAGACCCTAGTCATCAATAGGTATGAAAATTACCCCGTATTAAAGCACTTATCAACAGCTTTCATTTGATACTCATATTGTACAAACACATTCTAGGGTCCACGTTTTGGTCTCTATCTCGAGACCCTAGTCACGGAGCGGATGGAAATACTCTGAACTAAAGCATTCACCAACAGCTTCCATTTGATACCCATATTGTACATACACATTCTAGGGTCCACGTTTTGACCTATATCTCGAGACCCTATCTACCAATAGGTATCCAAACTATACGGAAACCATCTTCAATACCTCCTTAAAAATGTGTGTAAGTTTGGTTTAATTCGGTGCAAAGACACTGCGGCTCCACGTTTTGGCATATATTTCCAGACCCCAGTCATCAATAGGTATGAAAATTACCCCGTATTAAAGCACTTATCAACAGCTTTCATTTGATATCCATATTGTACAAACACATTCTAGGGTCCACGTTTTGGTCTCTATCTCGAGACCCTAGTCACGGAGCGGATGGAAATACTCTGAACTAAAGCATTCACCAACAGCTTCCATTTGATACCCATATTGTACATACACATCCGAAGGTTACCCGGTTCCACGTTTTGACCTATATTTCGAGACCCTATCTACCAATAGGTATCCAAACTATGCGGAAACCATCTTCAATACCTCCTTAACAATGTGTGTAAGTTTGGTTTAATTCGGTGCAAAGACACGGCGGGTCCACGTTTTGGCATATATTTCCAGACCCTAGTCATCAATAGGTATGAAAATTACCCCGTATTGAAGCACTTATCAACAGCTTCCATTTGATACCAATATTGTACATACACGTCCGAAGGTTACCCGGGTCCACGTTTTGGCCTATATCTCGAGACCCTAGTCATCAATAGGTATGAAAATTACCCCGTATTAAAGCACTTATCAACAGCTTTCATTTGATATCCATATTGTACAAACACATTCTAGGGTCCACGTTTTGGTCTCTATCTCGAGACCCTAGTCACGGAGCGGATGGAAATACTCTGAACTAAAGCATTCACCAACAGCTTCCATTTGATACCCATATTGTACATACACATCCAAAGGTTACCTGGGTCCACATTTTGACCTATATCTCGAGACCCCAGTCACGGAGCGGCATGAAAAATACTCTGTACTAAAGCATTCACCAACAGCTTCCATTTGATACCCATATTGTACATACACATTCTAGGGTCCACGTTTTGGTCTCTATCTCGAGACCCTAGTCACGGAGCGGCATGAAAAATACTCTGAACTAAAGCATTCACCAACAGCTTCCATTTGATACCCATATTGTACATACACATTCTAGGGTCCACGTTTTGACCTATATCTCGAGACCCTATCTACCAATGGGTGTCCAAACTATACGAAAACCATCTTCAATACCTCCTTAACAATGTGTGTAAGTTTGGTTTAATTCGGTGCAAAGACACGGCGGGTCCACGTTTTGGCATATATTTCCAGACCCTAGTCATCAATAGGTATGAAAATTACCCCGTATTGAAGCACTTATCAACAGCTTCCATTTGATACCAATATTGTACATACACGTCCGAAAGTTACCCGGGCCCACGTTTTGGCCTATATCTCGAGACCCTAGTCATCAATAGGTATGAAAATTACCCCGTATTAAAGCACTTATCAACAGCTTTCATTTGATACCCATATTGTACAAACACATTCTAGGGTCCACGTTTTGGTCTCTATCTCGAGACCCTAGTCACGGAGCGGATGGAAATACTCTGAACTAAAGCATTCACCAACAGCTTCCATTTGATACCCATATTGTACATACACATTCTAGGGTCCACGTTTTGACCTATATCTCGAGACCCTATCTACCAATAGGTATCCAAACTATACGAAAACCATCTTCAATACCTCCTTAACAATGTGTGTAAGTTTGGTTTAATTCGGTGCAAAGACACGGCGGGTCCACGTTTTGGCATATATTTCCAGACCCTAGTCATCAATAGGTATGAAAATTACCCCGTATTGAAGCACTTATCAACAGCTTCCATTTGATACCAATATTGTACATACACGTCCGAAGGTTACCCGGGTCCACGTTTTGGCCTATATCTCGAGACCCTAGTCATCAATAGGTATGAAAATTACCCCGTATTAAAGCACTTATCAACAGCTTTCATTTGATACCCATATTGTACAAACACATTCTAGGGTCCACGTTTTGGTCTCTATCTCGAGACCCTAGTCACGGAGCGGATGGAAATACTCTGAACTAAAGCATTCACCAACAGCTTCCATTTGATACCCATATTGTACATACACATCCAAAGGTTACCTGGGTCCACATTTTGACCTATATCTCGAGACCCCAGTCACGGAGCGGCATGAAAAATACTCTGTACTAAAGCATTCACCAACAGCTTCCATTTGATACCCATATTGTACATACACATTCTAGGGTCCACGTTTTGGTCTCTATCTCGAGACCCTAGTCACGGAGCGGCATGAAAAATACTCTGAACTAAAGCATTCACCAACAGCTTCCATTTGATACCCATATTGTACATACACATTCTAGGGTCCACGTTTTGACCTATATCTCGAGCCCTATCCACCAATAGGAATCCAAACTATACGGAAACCATCTTCAATACCTTCTTAACAATGTGTGTAAGTTTGGTTTAATTCGGTGCAGACACGGCCGGTTAGGGAACACACACAAAAAGTTGACTTTATTTTCTATATAAGATTTTTTTCAGTTTGTGACCGAAAAATCCAAATATCTTACGGAACCCTATTTTTTCCAAAATAAGATGTAATCCATGTTACTCTTGGATAATGTAGTTTTCGAATCGTGAAAGAATTTTTAAAATCGGTCCAGTAGTTTTTGAGCCTATTCGTTACAAACAAACAAACAAACAAACAAACAAAGTTTTCCTCTTTATAATACAGGGTGGCTGATGAAAGCCGCTACCAAAAAAAAATTGAATAACTTTTTTTCTTTTTAAGTTATCTGTTCCATTTTTGTTTTAATTTGCAGATTGATCTTTAAAATTTATTAAAATGGATAACTGGGACACGCAAACAAGAATTTGGATAGTCCGCCGCTATCACGCACTGGAGTCCGTAGTTTTGGTACAGAGAGAGTACAGGCGGATGTTTGGCGGCGATCCCCCGAGCAGATGGACCATAATGAGACTGGTGAATAATTTTTCTGAGCAAGGAACAGTCGCAAGAAGGCCTTATCATCGAAACCCACCAGTTCGGACGGAGGAAACGATCGCTGCTGTAGCTGCAGCTATACAAAGCAATCCAAGGGTTTCAACAAGAAGCTTATCTGCTCAACTTGGTGTCAGCCGACAGTCTTTGCAAACAATAATGCACAAAGATTTGGACTTATTTCCCTACAAAATTCAAATGGTTAACAAACTGAATGCAGCAGACTTGCCGATTCGCTTGGAATTTTGCCAGAAGATCCTGCAAATGGTGGAAGAAGACCAAAACATGTTAAACTGCCTTTTCATGTCTGATGAGGCCCATTTCGATTTAAACGGCAATGTGAACAAACAAAATTGTCGAATATGGAGTACTTCTAACTCACAGATACTCCACGAGACGGAATTGCATCCTCTTCGCGTGACAGTGTGGTGTGCGGTTTCTTCACGCTGTATTGTCGGGCCTTATTTTTTTGAAGAAAATGATCACACCGTTACGGTTACTGGAGACCGTTATTTGAAAATGCTGAAAGAATTTTTCTATCCAGAACTACGCCGAAAGAGAATTCCTTTCAACTCTGTGTGGTTTCAACAAGATGGGACAACGTCTCACATAGCCCAGACTGTTATGACAGAGTTGCGACGAAAATTTCCCAATAAACTGATTTCAAGAAACTCCGAATTTCGTTGGCCCCCCAGGTCGCCTGACCTTACTGCACCTGACTTTTTCTTGTGGGGTTTATGTAAACAAGAAGTTTATAAAACAAAGCCAACAAATTTGGATGAACTAAAACAATCCATTCGGGCAACAATTGCGGCTATTCCTGTCGCAACTCTCAAAGCAGCAATGAACAACTTTTTACTAAGATGCCGCACTTGTGTCAACGAGCATGGGGGGCATTTAAATTCAATTATTTTTAAAACTAGTTAAGCTACATTTAATAAAATTTAATGACCTTCAACTTGAAAAAAAATAAATAAATGAATTCCATACACTAAAAAAAAAGTTATTTGAGTTTCTTAATGTAGCAAAATTCATCAGCCACCCTGTATTAGTATAGATATGTTCTCCGATGTTGCTGTTGCTGCTTTCTCGCTGTTTTGTTGGTTTTGGAGTTGTAGTTGGCATTGTTATTTCCTTTAAGCGTTGGTTTTGTTAGAACTGGAAAGAAGTTTTTTCACTTATCTCAAGGTGACCTGTTGTTGTTGTAAATTCTTTACGTCTGTCTACTGCTATTAATTGGCATTATTTTAGTACACATGTACTTCCAGTCTCTCACTTTGAATTGACTTCAAGGTGACCTTTAATTGACTTGAAGGTTATTTTAGCTTTGGAATTCAAATTGTTTTTATTTTTTTATGAAATTCTTATTTTTGTCAAATTTCTTCACACTTTGTATTCGAGTTTTCCTCGATTTCTTTTTTTTTTATAAAACTGTTCCTTCAATTAATTTCGCATTCAAAAATTTTCTTCTCGAACTTTTAGCCTTTTGACCGACTGCGCCAATAATGAAGTAAAACACGTCTTCTTCTGTCAAAGAACTTTATTTCACTTCCGCTTTTACAAAGACTCTTCTTAGCTTAAAGCTTAACTAATATTTTACATTTAATGAGAATGGGAGAAAGTAAAACTAGCAATGAATGTAGGAATGCATGTTGTGTGTATGTTGAGTAAGCGTGTGGGTGTAGAGTGTGAGAAAGAATGTAAAGCAGTTGTTGGTTTACATAAGAGTTAGCATAAGTAATTAAATATAAGGTTGTCAAAAAAGTCTTGCGGTATTTTTATTGAATTTTCAATTGTTCATAAAATTGGTTATAATAATGCGATTTAAGTCAAATATGCGCCGTTTTGTTCGATGCCGAGTTTCCAACGAGATGCCAACTTCATAACGCCCCTCTTATAGAAGCTCGCTTCCCTATTGTCAAAAAACTCGGAGAGCCAATTTTCACAGGACTCTCTTGAGGACAACTTCCGACTACCAAGCTCGTTCGCCATGGACAGAAATAGGTGGTAATCACTTGGTGCGAGATCCGGACTATACGATGGATGCAAAAGAACCTCCCATCCGAGCTCCCGGAGCTTCTGGCGCGTCACCAAAGATGTGTGTGGCCTGGCGTTGTCCTGATGGAAGACAATTCGGCCTCTGTTGGTCAAAGATGGCCTCTTCTGCATGAGTGCTGCATTCAAGCGGTCCAGTTGTTGGCAGTACAGGTCCGAATTGAGCGTTTGGCCATAGCGGAGCAGCTCATAGTGGATGATTCCCTGCTAATCCCACCAAACACACAGAAGAACCTTCCTGGCCGTCAATCCAGGCTTGGCCACCGTCTGGGCAGCTTCACCGCTTTTCGACCACGACCGTTTGCGCTTCACGTTGTCGTAAGTGACCCACTTTTCATCGGCAGTCACCATCCGCTTCAAAAACGGGTCGATTTTGTTGCGATTCAGAAGCGATTCGCATGCATCCATACGGGCAAAAATGTTTTTTTGCGTTAAGTCGTGTGGCACCCATACATCGAGCTTCTTTTTGAATCCAAGCTTCTTCAAATGGTTTATAACGGTTTGATGACTCATGCCCAGCTCTTGGCCGATGCTATGGCTGCTACTATGCCGGTCTCTTTCGATCAATTCAGCGATTTTATCGCAATTTTCGACGACCGACCTTCCGGACCGTGGCGCATCTTCGATCACCTCTGCACCAGAACGAAAACGTTGAAACCATCGTTGTGCGGTGGAAATGGAAACTGTATCGGGTCCATAAACTGCACAAATTTTATTGGCAGCATGAGATGCATTTTTGCCTTTATCGTAGTAGTACTGTAAAATATGCTGTATTTTCTCTTTATTTTGCTCCATGTTTGCGACGCTATAACTCACGAACGACTAAAAACAAACAACAATTAATCAAACACGTGTTAGCGCATGAAAAGGGCTTTCCAAAAAGCTGTAGCGTGAACCGATGCGACGAATACAACTAGAACTACGCGCTTGCAAAGACAAGCTTGCGGAAATACCGCAAGACTTTTTTGCCAACCTTATATAAGAGTAAGATTAAGTTAGAATTAAGAGTAGGTATAATATAGGAATAGGTATATACGTATATAGGGTGATCATGTAACTAAGTATAGTAGGACGTAACATTATAGTATAACTATATATATAAATCAAATGTGCTACATTTGTGCGTACATACAAATTTATGCACGAATATATTATGCACATTTGATTTTATGTTTACCGTACGCTTGCTCCAGAGAATATTAATGTATAGAGAAGTCTCAAGAGGTACGAATAGTGTGAATTGTCACAAATGAAGTCTAACCGCAGCCGTGGTGTGTTGAAATTCTTAACAGAGCTGATTACAGAGAATTTTCTCTTTAGTATATTGGCGCTGCACAGTTTTTGGCTTCTCTAGGAAATCACATTGGCGAATGGTCGACGGCATTTTCAAAGGCATTTGAATGTGCATTTCTATGTTCCTTTGGCAAACGAAATTTGATTCAATTTAATTTAATTTTATTATTAAAAATCACCAGGGCTACCAGTTGCGGCCTCCGAGTCGAAACGGAGCTGGTGCTATTTACCAGAAAATATAAACCTCCACATTTTAACACACAATGGTATCGAAACAGCGCTTTGGTGGTACTTGGAGAGTGGCAGAGTGGTACTTCAATCATTTCACCTACCTACCTACAGGGAACAATATATGCATTTTCAAAATTGTATAAAACTTTGAGATTTAAAATAAACAAAAGAAAAATTTAAATAAACCTTTGTGCATACATATATGAGACAACTAAGCAAATGTTCAGTTGCATCTTTAATTCCTAGTGTTACACACATCCATATGTATGTAGATATGTACCGACTCAACCATACATACAATTATTAATGAGTAAACACTCGAATGATCGAATTCCTGCCTAACGAATGCTAAAAAATTCTTATTTGCATTCTTAATTGTATTACGCATATAATAGGTGTGCTCAAAAAGAATCGCGAAATTTGAATTTTCACAGGTTACGTATATTCGAATTTCAAATTTTTTGTCGCGATATGTTGGTACTCATGTCTCTCACTCATGCCGACGAGTTCGGCCATTTTGAGTGTTCAGATAATTGTTGACAGCTGCTTTTCTTGCACGTGTTTCGGCTCGTCTTCGATTTTTACCTATTCAAAAAGATGGATCAAAGAACCTATATCAAATTTTGTGTGAAAAACGAAATTAAGTGCGCGGATGCAATCCGAATGTTGACAGTGTCATACGGAGAATCTACTTTGGAGAGAAGATGTGAACGACGAAAAGCGTGCGGTACGCCCGAGCACTTCAACAACAGACGAAAAAATTTATGAAGGGAAGAAAATGGTATTGTCCAATCGTCGAATCACCGTGAGAGAAGTTGCTGAGGACCTAGACATATCGATTGGCTCGTGCCATTCGATTTTTTTCAATGACTCGGGCATGAGACAAATGGCCGCAAAATGCGTACCAAAACTGCTCAATTTCGACCAAAAGCAGCATCACATTAAAACTGTCCGCGACGACCCACATTTGCTCCAGAGGGTCATAACTGGTGACGAATCGTGGGTTTATGGTTATGACGTGGAAACCAAAGCTCAATCATCTCAATGGAACCTGCCGCACGAACCAAGACCAAAAAAACGCGCCAAATGTTTTGCTTACTGTTTTCTTCGATTGTAGGGGCGTTGTGCATCATGAGTTCCTGCCATAGGGTAAAATGGTCAATAAGGACCAAGTTATGATGATGCAAGTTATGCGCAATTTGCGCGAAGCAATCCGCCAGAAGCGCCAGTATTTGTGGAAGAACAAAAATTGGCTCTTGCATCACGATAACGCCCCTGATCACACATTGTTGCTTGTGCGCGACTTTTTGGCCAACAACAAGCTAATGATGCCACAGCCACGGTATTTCCCAGATCTGACCCCCTGTGACTTTTTCTTGTTCCCGAAACTGAAGAGGCCCGTGAAAGGACAACACCACAAGGGCATAATATCTCATGGGGATTACTTTGAAGGGGACAAAATAGATATTATTGAATAAATAAATAATTTTTGAATAAACACAAAATTCGCGATACCTTTTGAACACGCCTCGTACATATGTACATATATGTATGAGCCTATGCCCTAGCTTATGTACGCACACATTTGCACTCCGAACTCCCAGGAAAATCGGATTATTAGTATATACATATGCATGCACATTAGGCCGGGTCGATTTGTGGGGAGGCAAAAAATCGCCCATTGCTCTGTGAAAATCATATTCAAGGGCTCAAAATAAGAGACTTTGTCGAGAGAACCATATCTCTAAAACGAATTCTGATCGCCCCCAATTTGGGTCGAACTTTTAGTGTCTTTTGTGGGGAGACAAAAGAATCGCCCATTGCTCTGTGAAAATCATATTCTAGGGATCAAAATAAGAAACTTAGCCGAAGGAACCATACCTCTAAAACGAATTCTGATGTCTCCCAATTTGGGTCGAACTTTTTAGTTTCTTTTCTATAACTCACTTAAATTTATTTTTTCATTTACATATGTTCTGACTAAATAAATTTCTTAAGAGAAAAAGTAGATATTATTATAAATAAATAATAAATATTATTAGGTATAAATATATAAAAATAAAGAAAAAACATAGCCGTTTAACTGATTTTTTCATGTAAAGGCCAAAAATGAGGATATTTTTAAATTGGGGGACATCTGAATTCGTTTTAGAGGTATGGTTCCTTCGGCAAAGTTTCTTATTTTGATCCCGAGAATACGAATTTCACAGAGCAATGAGCGATTTTTAAATCGACCTGCCCTAATGCACATATAACCATACACACAGAGCACTTCCTTATTCCTCTAAAAGCGCATGTCGTCCACAACTGAAGTCCTAAGCCTTGGGACTGCACGAACAAGATAAATTCATAGGCGCTAAAATTCTAAGACTAGTGATTACAAGAACAAAATGCATTCATAAACGCAGCCGTATCGTCCATGATTCTTTTAGCCGCGGCGGCGCTTAGCAGTTTCAAACAGCACAACAAAAACCTTTTCAATCATAAGTTCGAGCTCATATTTCTAGGAGCAAAGTACTTACATTCATAAAACGAGCCGCCTATATGCCAATTTTTATCAACGATGATAAAAATTTACATCTAACATTGAAAAAATCACTTACGACCATTCGAAAAAAGTCAATACTGGAATATTTGTTATAGAAATACTTGCCAATATTTGGTGAATTATTGTCATGCCGAATGGTCGCGGTTTCATATTTATGCTTGTCTTTGGCTCGACGATCACAGCTGCTGTTCGTCAAGTGCGCGAAGGAGCGTACAGTTAGATGCAGAAAACAGCAACAACTAGCTTATAATAAAGGTTTGTCCCGGACGTTTCGATACTAGAGAAAATTGCGAAACAATTATTTTGTTAGCTATTGTAGCTAAATAATTTATTAGTGTTTTACTTTACTTATATAGTTCCCCAATTGATAAAAAGTGTATAAAAAATATGTATGTACATATATAGCTGCAAAGTTACATGGAAACATACTCTGAAACCAGAGTGCGGCTTATTTGAAGGCTACTGTAATAGATAAATTTAGCCTTCGGATGAAGCCCAAAGTGCCAAATATTTGATACTGAAGCTTCTGTGAGCTATACAGCACTGTTCATAACAACAGAGATCAAATTCCTCTTGAACATTAAAATTCACATATCGAATAATAATGTTTGTTGACGCTTCGTAATTCATAATTTGTGGCACAACGCTGTGCCTATGAATCTACGCTGGATTCCTTGGGCATTTTTTGCGCATACATATCATAGATACGTACATATGTGCATTCACATATTTGAGTTTGCGTATGCTATCTTCCAGCCTGCCTGGTAATGAAACAATCCCCTATGAAGGATTTTATTTGGTTGAAGGGAATTCAAAAAAAGTTTTAACAGAAGATGCATTAGACAGACATAATATATGTACATATGTAAATATATAAGTTTTGATGATTTGGAAAAAATTCAAATATAATGGTCATATTAAAAGCTAACCTACAGCGTTAACGTTCCTTGTTCCTAATTAGAAACGAGTTTTACTCAACTGCTTTTTAATTTGACCAGTTGAGTATATTTCTAATTTTCAGTATATTTCTAAGTTTCAATGTTAACAGTTCACGACTCACAAAATATTTCTATAGGAAATATTTTAGTATTAACTTTTTCGAATGGTCATCAGTGACTTCTTCAATGTTAGATGTAAGTTTTTGTTATCGTTGAAAAAAATTGGCATATGGGCGACTCGTTTTATGAATGAAAGTACTTTGCTCTTAAAACTATGATCTCGAACTTCTAGATAAATTTGTTTTTGTTGTGCTGTACAATATTTGAAACGTTTCAGCGGAGCAGCGACTAAAAGAATCATTTCGCTACGGCTGCGCTTATGAATGTATTTTGTTCTTGTAGTCGCAAGGCTTAGAATTTTAGCTTTGGATAAGCAGGAATTCGATCATTCGAGTATTTACCCTATTTACTCCCTAATTATTGTATGTATTTAAATATGAGGTAGGTCATGGTTGCTTGAGTGCATACATACAATGGCTCTGTAAAGAACTCGGACACCCAAGTGATATAGTTTTGTTTTTATTTTTATTTCATATACGGAAAATAACAATAAATTATTATTTTACAAAAAGGCAGCACTGCTTTAACAATATTATTTTTTGACTAGAAAAGTTAAATTATTAGACAGTTAATTTTCTGGAAAAGATTATTAAGCACTATCGACACATGAATTAATAAAGAAATTAAGTAAGGTGGGAAGTAAATTCATAGAATATACGGAAGCTTAGATACATAGATATTTAAATAAAGAGACTTATGGTAAATCAATTTTCTCAGATCCGCTCCAATTAAGTAATCTGTCAATTTTTCAATATTTTCCTGAGAAGGATTCTTTGGTATTTCCGATAAAAGACGGTTCTTGAAACTTGTTTTCCTGAGATTCATATAATGCGTGCAGTCGTCCAAAAGGTGTTTGATTGGTAATGTAACGTACTTCACCCTATGTACGGGCATGGAGGTGGCCTCTCACAATTTAAAATGTGCGAGTGTGTACAAATTGTGTGTCCTATGCGAAGTCGGATGAAGGCAGTGATGTCCTTGGTGGGGGCTTAGTGCCAGTTGTATTTAAACTTGAATAATGGTGTGGCACTGTTCTCCATGCCTCAGTTTTTTCTTCATTTATTAATTAGTTCGTAGATGTCCTTCTTCAGCATACTATCAGAAGTGGATCACGGTTCCATTGCTGCAGCCTTAGCTTTTTGGTTGGCAAGCTCTTTCCCTTTAATACCAACGCGCCCACAGAATCCACATTATTTTGCCTTTATTTTGATGCTCAATTAATATGCTCGGTATACTTGAAATAAGGGGTGATTTGTTTGTTATGTTCATGATACCTGATATTGTGGACTTTCTACCCGGACAAATGTTTGGTTTTTCATTAGTTTGTAATGCTACTATTATGGTATTGTATATTGCTATAGCTTCTGCTGTGTACACAGGACAGTGGTAAGGTAGTTGACCCTGCGGCATGCACTGCTGCAAACTTGGTGTGGTTCAAAGTTTTTGAACCATCAGTGTAGATCATTTTACATTCAGGTCTAAATGGTGCGACGTATTCTTCAAACCTACGCTGGTATTCTAATGAACTGGTGCTGGATTTAGGAAATGTTGCTAAACGAGTACCAAAAAGAATTAGGACTCTCTAACATGCCAAGGTGGTGAGCTAATTGGTAATTGGGGCCGTCAGGTTATTCCCAGTTTGTTAGCATATTCCAGTGCTCTTAGTATAGTGGACTTGCGATTATGCACTTTACTTATAGCAAATAGTGATGAAGTGGCGTCATGTATTGCTATTGTTGCAATAGAGAAGTTTTGGGATGAGCCTCATTGTGGTGTATTCTATTCTCTCCGGAATGTTGCGAATGAGAGCCCCAGTAATATTTATCAGATTTTTAGTATGTATAAGACTATGTTTAGATTACAGATACTTTATAATAGTTAACCTGGCGGCTAAGTTCTTTTTTAAATCTAAACAGTATTCCTTAAAAGTAGGACTCTTATCAAAGATAATTCCAAGAAATCGTATACTGTAAGCATTTACAATATTTTTATTATTATGGACTACATTTAGGTTATTACATTTATGGTTTCTACACACATGTATGGGAAGATTTACATTTATTAAGCGAGAGGGTCGCGCCTGAGCATATGGACCATCTTGAGCTGTCGGTCAGAATATCTAAAATTTTCTTACTGACTAAGTTTAAGTTGCTTATTTTAGAAAATAATGATACATCGCCGGCATAAATAATGTGCGACACGTTTTTGTATTTCGAAATGATTTGGCGAATTTCATCAAAGGCAATTTTAAACAAAGTTACCGAAAGTGGAAAACCTTGCGGTATCTTATTCTTGAGAAAATGCAAATTAGAAAAAACGTTATTTACTTTAGTTTTAAATTTCCTATTCGAAAAAAATGCCTTGACGAAATAATATATCCTGTCTCCAAAAGTCCGTTTCTTTCCATCGCTTTCTCAAAATCCAAGCTAAAACAGAAGATATGATTGCGGTTAGATAAGCCACCTGCGGTAAAGTTTTCAAAAAATAAAAATCCATTCGAAATTCCTTGACTTTTTTTTGTATGCCACTTGATGTGAACTTATAAAATTATTTTTTGAAATGTACCACATTATGCGTTTTGAAATGATTTTTTCTAATAACTTGCTCATGCAGCATATAAGTGAAATAGGTCTAAATTCTGAGGCCTCTGCGTTCGTCCAGTTTTGAGGGAAAACTCCAGTGAAAAATAGTTGGTTAAATAGGTTGATTAATCTCTGTATTAGCTCACTAGGAAAGTTTTTTAACATCACATATGAAATGCGGTCTGACCCTGGAGCTTTCTCGGTTAGGTTAGAAAATGTAGCCGCAAATTCTAAATAGATTCTATTAGGCTTGCCAGTGAGTTTGGTTTGTTATAAACCCGGTTAAGAGTGTCGTTTTTCATTGTGGTAAAGTTTAAAAATATTAATATATATATTTGCAATATTTAAACCAACTGAAGGCAAAATGTTCAGCTATTAGCTTAGAGTCAAAAATTGGTCCGCTAGAACTATTAATAAAATTAATAGAAGTTGGGGAGAATGAGCCTGCAATTCGTTTTATGTTGCACCAAGTTTGTTTAGGATTCGAACTAGTCTATGTACGTACATATTTGTGTTCTGAACTTCAAGCAAAACAATGCTTATTAATATACATATATCCACGTACATACAACCGCACACACAGGGCACTCACTTTATTCTTCTAAATACGTACATACATATGTCGTTCAAAGCTATAATTCTACGCCTAGCGCTTACTAGAACAAAATGCATTCATGCAGGCGTAGCGGCCATCATTCTAGTTGACATGGTGCTGAACAGCCTAAAATAGTCGCGGCGGCGCTGAACAGTTTGACAAAAACTTATCATCAAAAAGTCAATATTGGAATATTTCGCGTAGAATTATTTGCCAATATTTGGTAAATTTTGAATTTTTATCAAGTCGAGTGGCCGCGGCTCTGTACATACATATGTATGCATCAATATATGTATGTAAATATGTCTTTCTAAATGCTCGACAACCGCAGCTGCTGTGCGTCAAGTGCGCGCATGAGCATACAGTAACTTGCAGAACAACATAAGTAGCTTATAAAAAAGTTCTGTGTCCGACATGTCAATACTAGAAATAAATAGTTAATTATTATATTACTTTACGTATGTAGTTCTTCAATTGATAAAAAGTGCACAAAACATATGCAATCAGAGTATTTGAAGTTGCCTGCTCACATTTCAAGGTTACTGTACATACAATGCTGTGCTTATGATTGTGCGCTGTGCCTATGAATGCGCGCTGGATTTCTTGAGGAATTTTACCGTAATATGTTTTGCTGTAGCAAGTCCACATATGTATGTACATACACACAGCATATAAACAGGGCCCGCCATCTATCGTTACGGAAGAAATAAATGTAGAAGTATGTAAAATTAATAATAGTATAAAATTAAGAGACTCAAATACCTCAAATATAAATTTTTTGTATACTGAGTTAACACGAACTAGTTTAAAAACTCTTAAAAGAGAATTACCTTTTCACTTAGTAGCTTTAATTAATGCTAACACAGTTACAGATGTGAAGTCTGTTATTGAAATTTTAAGAGGAAATGAAGTTTATGATAACGTTGTTATAGGAAAAAATACTAAGAGTTATCCAAGCAAACAGCAATTCAACAATTACAGACTTCCAAATGCGCATTCAACTTTAGCTTATAATAACCCACAATATAATCCGTACAATAATGGATTCGCTGATACGCAACAGTATTTTCCTTATGACCCAAGTAATTTTCAACAATCGCCATATCCACCACCATTTAATACCCAACAACAATTACAGACTTCCAAATGCGCATTCAACTTTAGCTTATAATAACCCACAATATAATCCGTACAATAATGGATTCGCTGATACGCAACAGTATTTTCCTTATGACCCAAGTAATTTTCAACAATCGCCATATCCACCACCATTTAATACCCGTTTTAGCTTTAATCCACAAAATCAAGCACATAGCTCACAATTTAATAGCAACAACAATTTTCAAAACCCATTACAAAATTCGTATAATAAACAAGCAGTACATTCACAACAAACATATAGAAATAGGGGCAATAATTCAAATCAATCTAGAAATAGGCGTTTTGGAATTCCTGAACCTATGGAACAAGATAATGAGAATTTTCGGCTTGAAGCCTCGGATACTTACCAAAAGTTCAACTAATACTCCAAAATCGCATTTGTAAGTTTCTCGTTGACACGGGGTCATCAATAAGTTTAATTAGACCTAATATTTTCAGCACACAAATTCTTGAAGCGAGTCCCATTACGTTGACAACGGTTACAGGGAAAATAACATTAAACAAAACTCAAAAGGTATTAAATGAAAGAAAAAATATGAATTTAGTATTCTACGTGTACGATTTTTCCACAAAATATGATGGATTGATTGATTATGATATACTTAAACAACTTAATGCTAAAATTGATATCGTTCAAGAATGTATAGTTTTAAACGGTGTCAACTACAACTTTATTGATAAATATGATTCAAAACTATGCTTATTTTTAGAAAACTTCTGTGCAGTCACTGATCTAGGATTTAGACTACAACATCTGAACAGAGAAGAACACATCGCTTTAAAGAAACTTTTAAATAAATATAGAAATATCTTTTTTAAAATTTACAAATAAAATCAAACATAAAATTAAAACGATACACGATGACCCTATTTACGTAAAGTCTTATCGATATCCCAAAATGCATAATTTAGAAGTAGATAAACAAATTAAAGAAATGTTGCAACAGGGTATAATTTGCCACAGTAAGTCACCGTATTCAGCACCAATCTGGGTTGAGCCAAAGAAGCTGGATGCTTCTAAAATACAAAAGTGGCGGATTGTTGTAGACTATCGTAAGTTAAACGATATCACTGTAAACGATAGATACCCTATACCCATTATGGATGAAGTGCTTGATAAGCTTGGTAAATGTATTTACTTTATTACTATAGATTTAACAAAACGATTCCATCAAATTGAAATGGATCCAGCTGATAGAATCAGAACTACTTTTTCCACACAAAGTGGACATTTTGAGTTCTTGCGTATGCCGTTTGGGCTTAAAAATGCACCGTCGACATTCCAAAGGCTGATGAACACAGTCTTAGATGGTTTGCTCGGAAAAATTTGTATGGTATACTTAGACGATATCATTGTCTTTACTACTTCACTCCAAGAGCATATCGAAACTCTTGATAAAGTCTTTCACAGACTTCATGAAGCTAATTTGAAAGTACATATCGACAAGACTTAGTTCTTAAAGAAAGAAACCGAAATCCTCGGACATATTGTAACTTCAGAGGGAATAAAACCCAACCCGAATAAAATTGACTAAATTTTGAAGTATCCATTGCCTAGGACTACGAAAGAGATTAAGCAATTTTTGGGACTAGTCGGTTTTTATAGAAAATTTATTAGAGATTTTTCCAAAATTGCAAAACCTTTAACTCAGTGCTTAAAAAAAGGCAACAAAATAGTTATTAGTAAAGAATACGTAAATGCAGTAGATACGCTCAAACTTCTCATAACAAAAGGTCCAGTCTTGGCATATCCAGATTATGAAAAGAAGTTTACATTAACTACTGATGCATCCAACGTAGCTCTTGGGGCCGTTTTAAGTCAACAAGGGCATCCTGTATGTTTCGCTAGTCGTTAGCTCAATGAACACGAATTGCATTATTCCACAACAGAGAAGGAGCTGCTTGGTATTGTTTGGGCAACTAAATATTTTCGTCCATATTTATACGGTAGAAAGTTTGTCATAAATAGTGACCATCGTCCCCTTCAATGGCTCCACAATTTGAAAGAACCGAATTCAAAACTACAGAGGTGGAAGTGGAAACTCAATGAATTCGACTTTGATATAAAATATATACCAGGCAACGAAAACCACGTAGCAGATGCATTATCGCGTGTTGAGGTCAAAGAATGCTATTTTGGCGACGATTCTTCCAATATCGCTACAATACATTTCGCAATGGAAGACTCAGAATCACATATTCCGATTTCCCTTAGACCACTTAATGTTTTTAAGGGACAATTAAGATTAGTAAAGAGTAATGAAAATACTTTACATACAGAAAATTTATTTAAAAATAGCGTAACTACCATTAACTACATCGACTTAACTATAGACAAAATAAAAGATATAATAAAGAAATTTTTAATAGGCAAGAGCGTTACTATTTTCATGCCTATTGATAAAGACTTTGTGAAATTTCAAGACGTTTTTAAAACCCTAATTAACAATAGACGACACAAAATATTACTAGCGACTAAAGAGCTTCAAAATATACGAGACTTTGCTGATTTTAAAACGAAAATCCTTGAAATCCACTTAGAGGGTCTTCACCAAGGCATTGAAAAAATAGCTAATCGTTTTAAAAAACAATATTACTATCCGAACTATTTAAAAGAAATTACTAAAATTGTAGATGAATGCGAACTTTGTAATAGGTGTAAATATGATCACATCAACCTCAAACTCCTATTGAAAATAACCCCACCTGTTTGTTATCGATTTTTGGGAATGGAAAACAAAATAATTGAAAAGTAATGAATTTAATCAAAAAAACATGAAAAACTTACAATGTGCATTACAATCGCTAACAACAACAACAAAACCACCGTTTTTTTATTTTCACTGATTATTGAAATTTTACTCACAATATATTTTATTTTTATAAATTTGTTCCCAAAAAAAAAACAATAATGAAAAACACACTTTAAAATTGTTGACCACTCACCAAATGGTTTTGATACAGCTGATTTTGTTGACCTCAGTATATCCAGTAAACAAACTGTGGTGAAAGTCCTTTATAAGGACCAAGTTTATAGTGGTGAAGTTTTAAGTACAACACAATTTTCTGTACGCAAGGTTGATCTTTGGCAAAAATAAAGTAATCTTTAGAAATCATAAAAAAGAAGTTGCAAATTTTAGAGAAATTTCTTAAAGAAAAACTAATACATGCATTTACTTGAATAAGTAAACACCAAAAGTATACTAAAATGACTATTTAATGCGTTGTATGATACAAATTTATATTATTGCTCAAAACCCTCTGCGCGCTGTCGCTGTCTTTTTGTTTCTGTATCGCATCGCGGTGAGTTCACGTTTTTCAGAAAGTTGGCAACAGAAGAAAATTGAAGAAAGTACATATTTTGCTCATATTTGCTATTTAAGTTGTTAAATGAAAATGTGTTTCAGGTCCTTTTTAATGTTGCAACTACTCTTTGGCTTTGAAACTGCTTACACTCACAAAATAATCCAACTCTTTTAAACACACATACAAATATAATTATTTATTTTGGTTTTTCCACTCGTCAAAGCAGCACATAAGGTTGCATTATTTAATTATTACCTAATACAAACTTGTTCTCTTTTAACAATGATAATATTACTATGTGAAATCAAGTAAATATGCATTTTTGTATTATATCCTGAGCATTTGTCTTCAGCGCTATACCAATGCTCGAACACTTGGAGCATGAAATTTACAGAAGTATTGTAACAGGAATCCCTGAGAGCGCTATTTTACTTATACCTGCTTTTAGGCATTTATCTCGTAAACGTACATGTGCCCATATAAAATTGTCAACCTAAATGCATGAAACAAGTGTTAGCTTAACTTTTTCGAGTATATATACAGACATACAGGAGGATTTATTTTTTACATTTTGCTCGTCGGCTTTCTCGTTTTCTTTTCTTGGTTTTAGACTTTCACCACAAAAAAATTACGCAAACCCATGAACAAAGTTATACTAATAGAAACCTGATCCTAATACTCGAGCTACCATCAAATTAACACATTTTATTTTTTAAAAGAACATTTATGGCGACTGTCAATCCATATTGACGGATTTCAAAAAATGTATGGATTCAACCGCTGAATAATTTCGTATATTTTAAATCCATTTAAACTTTTAAATTTGCGCATTTATATATATGTACTAGCGGACCCTCTGCCTGCTTCGCTAGGCATATCAAAATTAAGAATGAATAATGAACACTCGATTTAAATTCACTCTATGTGTATTTATTCTTTTTTTAGAATATAAAATTAATGTTAATTTTTAACTTAAACTAACGCAAAGCCTTTTCGTAAACTACATTTTTTGTTTTGCCCTGAGTTGTGGTATAAATAAACAGAACTGATGGTTTTCCTACACGTGAACATGATACATATAATTGTCCGTGGGAGAAGCATGGATATTCTAAGTCAATTCCGCATAATTCTAGCGATTGTCCTTGTGCTTTGTTTATTGTGTTTATTTTAATCTATCTTGCCCATTACGTTGTATACGTTCTTCAGGTGAATGGCCTGAACGTGATCTGGCTATACGTTCCCTTTGATTTTGGTTTTGAATTTCTCGCTCTTCTTGTGATTGATTTTGCCTTTCATTTGATCTATTTTGCGTTCTACGCGACCGACGACCGATATCATTTATTCGCATTTGAATTTAATCAAAAAAACATGAAAAACTCACAATGTGCATTACAATCGCTAACAACAACAACGAAACCACCGTTTTTTTATTTTCACTGATTATTAAAATTTTACGCACAATATATTTTATTTTTATACATTTTTTCCCAAAAAAAAAAAAACAACAATGAAAAACGCACTTTAAAATTGTTGACCACTCATCAAATGGTTTTGATACAGCTGATTATTTTGACCTCAGTATATCCAGTAAACAAACTGTGGTGAAAGTCCTTTATAAGGACTAAGTTTATAGTGGTGAAGTTTTAGGTACAACACAATTTTCTGTACGCAAGGTTGCTCTTGGGCAAAAATAAAGTAATCTTTAGAAATCATAAAAAAAAAGTTGGAAATTTTAGATTAATTTCTTAAAGAAAAACTAATACATGCATTTAGTTGAATAAGTAAACACCAAAATATACTAAAATGACTATTTAATGCGTTGTTTGATACAAATTTATATTATTGCTCAAAACCCTCTGCGCGCTGTCGCTGTCTTTTTGTTTCTGTATCGCATCGCGGTGAATTCACGTTTTTCAGAAAGTTGGCAACAGAAGAAAATTGAAGAAAGTACATATTTTGCTCATATTTGTTATTTTAGTTGTTAAATGAAAATGTGTTTCAGCAATTTTTTAATGTTGCAACTATTCTTTGGCCTTGAAACCGCTTACACTCACAAAATAATCCAACTCTTTTAAACACACATACAAATATTATATAATTATTTATTTTGGTTTTTCCACTCGTCAAAGCAGAACATAAGGTTGCATTATTTAATTATTACCTAATACAAACTTGTTCTCTTTTAACAATGATAATATTACTATGTGAAATATGCATTTTTGTACTAATATATATCCTGAGCATTTGTCTTCAGCGCTATACCTTTATCTCGTAAACGTACGTTTGCCCATATAAAATTGACTACCTAATATTACGTTTCCACCAAAAGCAAACACCGTGTTTGCAGGAGTTGTGTTTGGGAGAACTGTCAACTGTTTCCACCGAAATGTGTTTGCAAAGTGTATGGTCTTTGGTATGGTAAGCAGATTTATGATACATTATTTTGCGGCGACAGCACAGCGCGATAGCCCAGCGGCTAGCAATGTGGGCTTCCGATCCGAAATCCTTGGTTCGAATCACAAAAAAATTTTTTTTTTTTTATACATTTACTAGCGGACCCTCTGCCTGCTTCGCTAGGCATATCAAAATTATAAATGAATAATGAACACTCGATTTAGATTCACTCTATGTGTATTTATTCTTTTTTTACATAAAATTAATGTTAATTTTAAACTTAAACTAACGCAAACCCTTTTCGTAAACTACATTTTTTGTTTTGCCCTGAGTTGTGGTATAAATAAACAGAACTGATGGCTTTCCTACACGTGAACATGATACATATAATTGTCCGTGGGAGAAGCATGGATATTCTAAGCCAATTCCGTATAATTCCAGCGATTGTCCTTGTGCTTTGTATATTGTCATTGCAAATGCAAGACGTATTGGAAATTGCAATCTTTTGAAGTCAAAAGCTAAATCTGGTGGAATCGGCGGAATACGCGGAATCAATACGTCTTCACCTTTGAATTTTCCTTTTAAAATTGTTGCTTCAATAAGATTATTAATGACCTTTTTGCTTCTGCTAATCTGCTAAGTAAAATAATTGGTGCACCAACTTTAAATATGTAAGCGATGAGTCGGCAGTCCAGGTAAATCCAAGGAATTTACAAATTCTGTTGAATAATTTACAGCGTCATCTTGATTTATAACTGTATCAATTGATTTAAATGTTAGAATCTCACCAGGCATATCATTTAAAATATTCGCATTCAATTGACGAACATCCTTATTTTTCGCAGCCAGTATTGCTCTTTCAGCTAACCAATTGTGATTTTGATAATTTTGCGCAATATTTGGAAAAACACTTGAAACTAATTCTTGTTTCGTGTGTGCAAAATTACAAAAATTATCTGGCAAAGTGATTAAGCCAATAGCAGCATCAATAGGAGTTTGTCCATTTCCTATCTTCAGAAGTTGTCTTGAAAATTCTTCAGCCGATGCATAATTTTGCAAATAAACTCGCAGATTTGTTTTCAAAGTCAAAGTTTTTACGTGCCTCCATAAATGGGATGTCTTTAAACATGCTTTTAATTCACCTGCTGGTGTTGAACGGGGAATTACTGGCAAAGTTTGACGAAAATCACCAGACAATAATATTAAAGCACCACCAAATATTTCTTGATTATTACGTAAATCTTTCAAAGTTCTATCCAATGCCTCCACTGATTTTTTATGTGCCATTGCACATTCATCCCACACATTTAATTTGCATTGTTGCAAAACTCTTCCCATTCCAGTAAGTAATATAATTTTCTTTTTTCTATTGTTCAAATTAAATTTCTAATTCTTTTGGCCGCATAAGTTGATTTCCAATAAGTTAAAACAAAATAATTGAAAAGTAATGAATTTAATCAAAAAAACATGAAAAACTTACAATGTGCATTACAATCGCTAACAACAACAACGAAACCACCGTTTTTTTATTTTCACTGATTATTAAAATTTTACGCACAATATATTTTATTTTTATAAATTTTTTCCCAAAAAAAAAAAACAACAATGAAAAACACACTCATATTTGCGATTTTAGTTGTTAAATGAAAATGTGTTTCAGGTACTTTTTAATGTTGCAACTACTCTTTGACTTTGAAACTGCTTACACTCACAAAATAATCCAACTCTTTTCAACACACATACAAATATAATTATTTATTTTGGGTTTCCCACTCGTCAAAGCAGCACATAAGGTTGCATTATTTAATTATTACCTAATACAAACTTGTTCTCTTTTAACAATGATAATATTACTATGTGAAATCAAGTAAATATGCATTTTTGTATTATATCCTGAGCATTTGTCTTCAGCGCTATACCAATGCTCGAACACTTGGAGCATGAAATTTACAGAAGAATTGTAACAGAAATGCCTGAGAGCGCTATTTTAGTTATACCTGCTTTTAGGCATTTATCTCGTAAACGTACGTTTGCCCATATAAAATTGTCTACGTAAATGCATGAAAAAAGTGTTAGCATAACTTTTTCGAGTATATGTGTATACATGCAGGAGGATTTATTTTTTACATTTTGCTCGTCGGCTTTCGCGTTTTCTTTTCTTGGTTTTAGACTTTCATCACAGAAAAATTACGCAAACCCATGAACAAAGTTATACTAATAGAAACCTGATCTTAATACTCGAGCTACCATCAAATTAACACATTTTATTTTTGAAACAAAACATTTATGGCGACTGTCGATCCATATGATGGATTTCAAAAAATGTATGGATTCAACCGCTGAATAATTTCGTATATTTTAAATCCATCTAAACTTTTACATTTGAGCATTTATATACATATATGTATTTAACATTTAATTTAAGTAAACGTTTCAATATTTGTCCAAAAACTTTGAGCTTCGAAAAATACAGGCTTATGGTTATTAATGGAATCAAATATATTTAACGAATTTTTATTTTATCTAAATCATAAAACGTTCAAATGAGGCTCAAAATATTTTTCCAGTTAAAAAAAAAGCAATGTGCTTTGATGCCGTGTCATGCATGCATAAAAAGGAAAGAAAAGAGAGGACAACTATTGCGTTACGAATAATACAGTCGCATACGGCACCCGACATCGAAACAATGTTATTCATGACTGTGTATATTCTATTCATTTGCGTGTATTCTCATTCCGTATACGTAATGTCCGCATAAGGGAAACACGCAAATATTGTATTTTTCACACTTACACAACGCACGCATACTTTTACCGATTTCTTTAAAACTTCACATAAACCATCTATGGACCAATACCAATGATCTGTGAAAATTTGATTGAAATCGGTGAATGCGTTTAGGCGTGAATCGGCGACTAACGAACACAAAAAAACGTCTCCATTTTTATATATAAGATTTCATTTTGTTTTATGATATGTTTATGAGCAGATTTTTTTCATGGCAGAAATACACTCGGAGGTTTGCCATTGCCTGCCGAGGGGCGACCGCTATTAGAAAAATGTTTTTATTAATTTTGCTTTCACCGAGATTCGAACCAACGACCTCTCTGTGAATTCCGAATGGTGATCACGCACCAACCCACTCGGCTACGGCGGCCGTCAATCAAATGTCATATTGACAAATTGCAATCATTGTTGCCATGTTTCGATAAGAATGCAATAATAAATGAGGAAAATGAGCAACATTGCCACCACTTAATAATTAAATTAGACGCAAACCCAACAAAACACGCTTTAAATTAGACGCAAACCCACAAAACACGCTTTGAAAAGTGAGTTTAGGTATGGAGTTGTGTTTTAATTTTGTATGGGATTTGACAGGAGTTTTGTTTCGTGTTTGCGCTAAGAACACGATAGCGGCAGAGAACACGATAGCGGCTGCGGTGGAAACTTAGCATAAATGCATGAAAAAAGTGTTAGCATAACTTTTTCGAGTATATATACATACAGGAGGATTTATTTTTTACATTTTGCTCGTCGGCTTTGAACTTCGAAAAATACAGTCTTATGGTTATTAATGGAATCAAATATATTTAACGAATTTTTATTTTATCTAAATCATAAAACGTTCAAATGAAGTTCAAAATATTTTTCCAGTTTAAAAAAAAGCAATGTGCTTTGATGCCGTGTCACGCATGCATAAAAGGAGATATTTAATAAAAAGAAATAAAAGTGTTTATTGCAAACATAACATATGATATAAGAATGACTATGTTGACTAAGGCTTTTATTGTAAAAGAATTGGTTGCTGTTTGTGTGCCACATATTGAGTTAAGGAACTATTGCATATATAAATTTATCAAGATAAGGAGTTAGTCCATTTCACTAATACGAGTTTATTTAAAAAAAAAAGGAATTTTAAAAATTCATTATTTTAAACTAAATGACATTTTCCGAAAACTTATTTTTGTATATTAATATTTATATGTAATATTTATTTATTTAAAAGTATAAGTATAATATGTATATCAGTCGAAGTTATTCGGTTTCTGATTCACCTTCTACTAAATCTGGATGTACATCAGTTGAGTTATCTGTTAACAAACTTTTATAAAAAGGATGAAAGCATGGATTTACAAATGGTAGTAAATCAAGGAGATCCTTTTTCTTTTTTGAGCTGATCTTAATGTCTTGTGTTAGCATTGATATGTCGCTTATTGCTATTGAATTTACACCACGTTGTAACAAGTTCAATGTTTTAAAAGGAGCATATTCGTCTAAAGTGGTTTGGAAAGAATTTCTGCAACGTACACTTCTTATAAAATTGTACCAGTCACGTGGATGATATATTTGTGTCTATCACAGCGTGATCCACATCGCATTCCATGTGCGTGTGCCAAGGTTCTAAAAA
This sequence comes from Anastrepha obliqua, assembly GCF_027943255.1. NCBI lineage: Eukaryota > Metazoa > Arthropoda > Insecta > Diptera > Tephritidae > Anastrepha > Anastrepha obliqua. Next base: position 37,931,978 of record NC_072897.1, on the reverse strand, counting down.
TTTGTGATCATTAATTTCTAAAGTGGGGTTAATTTCAAGAGCCAATGTGAACATTGCACACACGAATGAATTCTTATTTTGTCCCATACAGGAATCACTGTAAAAGATTGCATGATTAACATGTGGAAGATTGTTTATATGTTTGAATAAGCATGATGCGATTTGATTGCCGCCATGGGCAGAAAGTGCCTCATGCCACATAAAGCAATGTGGGGTGCCAGTTGTACGGTTAAATTATAGGTCCAAAGCTGCCTTTTGTAGAAACTTATTGAGTTTCTTAAGTATGGGGTAGGCAAGCACTGCTGCAAATCAAAAGTATACACTTTAACTTTGGGATCATCGGAAGAGCAAGTTTTGTCATTTCTTTTTGACTCATATGCAAAATCTGCTTTACTCTGATGGGCTAAGAGTTCCTTTTCTAAATCACGTAGTAGAATATCATCGGATTCCTGTTTAGCAATAGCAATTTTAGCTCTAAATTTTTCGCACGTAGAACAGGTATCAAGCATTGGCTTCTTAAATTTTATATTCATGGCTGTAAAACATTTTTTAATTAAATAATTATAAGAAGCGTAAAAGGCTTCTTACACTATATGTTTTGTCATATGTATATGTCTTTTTAGAAAGCTGCAGATACAAAATAGAAACGATTCTATTTTCGCCTGACACATAACTACATTAACCTATTCCTTAATTTGTTGGGAACATTTTTTGCAGTTATTTATTTATTGTAAGAAAAAAGCAAATAAATTGAACTACTTAAAGCATTGGAAGTCATACGACAATACGTGAGTGTAGAAAGAATGACAAGTCATATGTAGAAACCATATCGTGTAAAAAGGCCTTAAAGATGCAACTTACTTTTAAAAATACCACTGTATGAGGAAACACTAACTACGTTGGCTTTGTATTTATCGCAAAACAAAGTATACATTTGGGCCAGGGATAATACTGCATGCAAGTATTGGCAACTTGTATCTCTCCTGGTATAGTGACTTTCGTATTTTGGAAAGCTGTTTATGTAGTCCTTCACAAGTTGAACTTTATCATCCGTAAGTATATTTTTTCCTCCACCTAATCCACGCTTATCAACAAGGTCACTGTTAGGATAGTGTAATTACTTCTTCAAAACAGTTTTGACGAAACTGGCACTCTCATCAAAACACTGTAGGAAGCATTTTTGGCATACCTGCACTCTTTGGCCTTCAAACTCAACATAATAAGCAGCCTGAAATTTTTGCTCACGTGGCCTTTCAGGGTGTTTTTGCATATATTGAGTTTTTTTGTCGTTGATTTCAATTAAGGAACCAATGAAAAAAATTATCTGATTGTACGTACCCAACGACTAATATTTATTACAAATGCTTTTCTGAAATGCAAGCGGAACCTTTGATTTGCACTTCATGCGACAATCAATAATAAGAGGTCTCAATTTTCTTTCCGACACAACAACCCTCTTTACATTAACGTATGCTTTTCCCAAGTTCGGTCTTGTGCATGATTGTTTCCTCGAATAAGCTCTTTGGGATGTAGTCGGGCCTCGTTGAGCAGCTCATCATCATCTAAATTGCTACTATTTCTATTATTAGTAGAAGTTGAGTCCTCATAGTCGGAATCTAGGACTGAGTCATCACCGTCAAAACGGAGATTTTCCTGTAAATTTGATTTATCTGCCTCATTCTCACTGCATAGTGGAGTATTAGAAACATTTGTTAGTAAATCAGCCCCACTGCCCTCTAAAAACGAGATGTGACTGCTTTCATCATAACCTATTAATTGCAAAAATTTAAGCAACTTAGCAAAGCTATTTGTTTGTTCAATCTTACCTGTTACATTTACTTCGTTTTCCAATTCATTAATTTTAAATATTTGTATTAATTACTTTATTAAATTTTTTTAGTTCACAAAATATTCAATTTTACCGAAACTTTTTTTTCTGACCTCTTATAACCTCTGCATTAATCACAGGAAATTGCTTAACTCAAATGATTTTAAAATGGCGCTTTAGGCATACCAATCTAACTGCACTTTGCAAAAAGAATAAGAGCATATGTTATTCGCATTTGTCGCGTATGAAGATATAGCTCTCTTAAAAACTCACAACAAAAATGCATTAACAACTTTTGAAGAGATAGTGCATGCTTATATATATTTTCAATTTGTAATAAACACTCACCTTCACTTTGGCTCTTATGTCAGCTCTCTTGTGTATGACAAACTTAAAAAAAATTTAGGTGCAAAAACAACTTAAGTTATTATAGGCCATTTAAATATAACATTATTGTAATTGACCATCTTCTTAAGTATACTTAGATTCATATAGTAAATGCAATAGCGCTTCGTTGCGAGTTAGGCTAATATGTTTTTATTAATATTTACACTAAAAAAATAGTTAGAGTGATAGGAACTTCGCGTAAATATACTGTTTTATTAGTTGAATATGCTAGTATACATAATTCATTTCTTTCTTAAGTCGACTTAGGCGATTATTGCTTATGACCACAGAATTATTAATGAGTAAACATCCGAATGATCGAATTGCTGCCTAACAAATGCTAAAAAAATTTGCATTCTTAATTGTATTACGCATATACTAGGTGTGCTCAAAAAGTATCGCGAAATTTGAATTTTCACAGGTTACGTGAATCGTCTTCGATTTTTACCTATTCAAAAAGATGGATCAAAGAACCTATATCAAATTTTGTGTGAAAAACGAAATTAAGTGCGCGGATGCATTCCGAATTTTGACTGTGTCATACGAAGAATCTACTTTGGACCAAAGCAACGGTTATCGGTGGTACAATATGTTCTCAGAAGGCCGAGAAGATGTGAATGACGAAAAGCGTGCCGTACGCCCGAGCACTTCAACAACAGACGAAAAAATTGATGAAGGGAAGAAAATGGTATTGGAAAATCGTCGAATCACCGTAAGAGAAGTTGCTGAGGACCTAGACATATCGATTGCTCGTATCATTCAATTTTTTTCAATGACTCGGGCATGAGACAAATGGCCGCAAAATGCGTACCAAAACTGCTCAATTTCGACCAAAAGCAGCATCACATTAAAACTGTCCGCGACGACCCAAATTTGCTCCAGAGGGTCATAACTGGTGACGAATCGTGGGTTTATGGTTATTACGTAGAAACCAAAGCTCAATCATCTCAATGGAACCTGCCGCACGAACCAATACCAAAAAAAAGCGCCAAAAGTTTTGCTTACTGTTTTCTTGGATTGTAGGGGCGTTGTGCATCATGAGTTCTTGCCACAGGGTAAAATGGTCAATAAGGAATATTACCTGCAAGTTATGCGCCAGTATTTGTGGAAGAACAAAAATCTGACCCCCTGTGACTTTTTCTTGTTCCCGAAACTGAAGAGGCCCATGAAAAGACGACGCCAACCTGCGCTTGACGAGATAAAGACGGCATCGAAGGAGAAGCTGAACAAGATAAAGACAAATAATTTTTTGAAGTACTTCGAAGATTGGGAAAAACGTTCGCACAAGGGCATAATATCTCATGGGGATTATTTTGAAGGGGATAGGGAAGGGAAATAGATATTAATGAATAAATAAACAATTTTTGAAAAAACACAAATTTCGCGATACCTTTTGAACACACCTCGTGCATATGTACATACTACTGTGGGCAAAAAGTAAGGTGAATTTATTTGTCAAACTTCGCGGGATTAAAATTTCGCTCTAGTTATTTTTTCATGAGTTGGCAGCACTGTTAATAACATCTGGGCCAACTTTCATGTGAATGTCATTATCAGTAATATATTTACGCTTGTGTTTACCAAACGACCAAGAGTGCGTTTTTCGATTTTTACAATGTCTGATTTGATTGAGCAGAGAAGTGCCATGAAATTTTGTTTGCGGAATAAAATTTCGGCGACAGAAAAATGTTTATAAGTGGTACAAAGACTTCAAAGAGGGTCGAGAACGTGTTGATGACTTGGATCACTCCGGACGACCATCGACGTCAACCGATGACCAACACGTCAATAAAGTGAAGGAGTTAGTGCTCAAAAATCGTCGGTTGACTGTTAAAGACCTTACTGATATGATATGATAATGTCAGGATGATCTGTGAAAACCATTTTGAAAGACCATTTGGGCCTACGAAAAGTCAAATCTCGTTTGGTACCGAAAACTCCCAATTTCTTGGAAAAAAGTCGTCGCGTTGATGTGTGTGAAACAATGCTTTCAGACTAGCTCAAATGCATCATTACGGGAGATGAGACTTGGATTTATGCTTACGACCCTGAAACAACCGACCAATCAAACGAATATCGTGCTAAAGGCGAGGCCAGCCCGAAAAGAGCACGTCAAAGTCGTTCCAAAATAAAGGTCATGATGACAGTTTTTTCGATTTTCGTGGTGTGGTGCACTATGAATTCCTTCCACCTGGCCAAACTGTTAATAAGGAATATTATTTGAACGTTATGCGTCGTTTACGTGAAGCAATTCATCTAAAAAGACCAGAATTATGGGCCAACAACTCTTGGTTTTGGCATCACGATTATGCACTGTCTCACACTGTACTCGTTCTTCGTGACCATGCCCTCGTTTCGAGCTGGAAAGAGTAGAATTGAGTGATAGGGTGGGGAAGCCAATAATGGTTAGCAACCTAGTAGATATCATGCTTGACTCAGAAGAACATTGGTCCGCTGTCAGTAACATGGCAAGGATAGTAATTACCAAGCTGCGTCGTAATGAACAACAGCGCAGATTGTTACGTAGAGGCAATAGGCCATACCCCTTCCCGTGAAGTAGCACCTAGTAATACTTAAAGGTATAAGGAATCACCAAATTGCGTCACGCTGAACAGCAGCGCAGATTTTCAAGTAGAGGCAATAGGCCGCTCCCCTCCCAGAACTAATACTTAACGATAAGTAAATACCAAACTGCGATGTGCTGAACATCAGCGCAGATTTTCATGAAGAGGCAATAGGCCGCTCCCCCTCCCGTGAAGTACTACTTAACGGTTGTCCCGCGGGAGGGAAACGGAGCTGGGGTGGGTTTTTAGTGGGTGAGCCGAAAGGCAAGTCTCACACTTTTCGGCTTTCAATGCTTTGTGCCACCTCCATAAAAAAAAAAAAAAAACCTATAACCATACACACAGAGCCCTTACTTTTTCCTCTAAAAGCGCATGTCGTCCACAGCTAAAATCCTAAATCTTGGGAGTGCAACAACAAGATAAATTAATAGGCGCTAAAATTCTAAGACTAGTGATTACAAGAACAAAATGCATTCATAAACGCAGCCGTATCGCCCATGATTCTTTTACACGGGGCGGCGCTGAAAAGTTTCAAATAGCACAACAAAAACCTTTCATTCATAAGTTCGAGCTCATATTTCTAGGAGCAAAGTACTTATATTCATAAAACGAGCCGCCTATATGCCAATTTTTTTCAACGATGACACAAATTTATATCTAACATTGAAAAAAATGACTGACGACCATTCGAAAAAACTCAATACTGGAATATTTGTTACAGAAATACCTGCCAATATTTGGTGAATTATTGTCATGCCGAATGGTCGCGGTTTCATATTTATGTTTGTCTTCTAAATGCTCGACAGTCGCAGCTGCTGTTCGTGAAGTGCGCGCAGGAGCATACAGTTAGATGCAGATAGTAGGTAAATAATTGATTTGTGTTTCACTTTAGTTATATAGTTCCCCAATTGCTAAAAAGTGCATAAAAAATATGTATGTACATATATAGCTGCAAAGTTACATAGAAACATACTCTGAAACCAGAGTGCGGCTTATTTGAAGGCTACTGTAATAGATACATTTAGCCTTCGGATGAAGCCCAAAGTGCCAAATATTTGATACTGAAGCTTCTTTGCTATACAGCACTGTTCATAACAACAGAGATCAAATTCCTCTTGAACATTAAAATTCACATATCGAAGAATAAGGTTTGTTGAGGCTCCGTAATTCATAATTTGTGGCACAATGCTGTGCCTATGAATCTACGCTGGATTCCTTGGGAATTTTTTGCGCATACATATCATAGATACGTACATATATGAATTCACATATTTGAGTTTGCGTATGCTATCTTCCAGCCTGCCTGGTAATGAAACAATCCCCTATGAAGGATTTCATTTGGTTGAAGGGAATTCAAAAAAAGTTTTAACAGAAGATGCATTAGACAGACATAATATATGTACATATGTAAATATATAAGTTTTGATGATTTGGAAAAAATTCAAATATAATGGTCATATTAAAAGCTAACCTACAGCGTTAACGTTCCTTGTTCCTAATTAGAAACGAGTTTTACTCAACTGCTTTTTAATTTGACCAGTTGAGTATATTTCTAATTTTCAGTATATTTCTAAGTTTCAATGTTAACAGTTCACGACTCACAAAATATTTCTATAGGAAATATTTTAGTATTAACTTTTTTCGAATGGTCATCAGTGACTTCTTCAATGTTAGATGTAAATTTTTGTTATCGTTGAAAAAAATTGCCATATGGGCGGCTCGTTTTATGAATGAAAGTACTTTGCTCTTAGACCTATGATCTTGAACTTATCGATAAATTTGTTTTTGTTGTGCTGTACAATATTTGAAACGTTTCAGCGCCGCAGCGACTAAAAGAATCATTTCGCTACGGCTGCGCCTATGAATGTATTTTGTTCTTGTAATCGCAAGGCTTAGAATTTTAGCTTTGGACGACATACGCATTTAGAGGAATAGAGTGAGTGACCTGTGTGTGTAATAATCATAGTTTTGCTGGGAGATCAGAATAGAAATATGTATAGGCTAGGGGTTGAAGTGTTCTTACGCACTTACATATGTATTTGTATATGCATAAGCAATAGGTAATTATTATATTTTAGCATCTGATAAGCAGGAATTCGATCAAGAACTCGGACACCCAAGTGATATAGTTTTGATTTTATTTTTATTTCATTTACGGAAAATAACAATAAATTATTATTTTACAAAAAGGCAACACTGCTTTAATAAGATTATTTTTTGACTAGAAAAGTTAAGTTATTAGACAGTTAATTTTCTGGAAAAGATTATTAAGCACTATCGACACATAAATTAATAAAGAAATTAAGTAAGGTGGGAAGTAAATTCATGGGATATACGGAAGCTTATTTACATAGATATTTGAATAAAGAGACTTATGGTAAATCAATTTTCTCAGATCCGCTCCAATTAAGTAATCTGTCAATTTTTCAATATTTTCCTGAGAAGGATTCTTTGGTATTTCCGATAGAAGATGGTTGTTGAAACTTGTTTTCCTGAGATTCATAAAATGCGTGCAGTCGTCCAAAAGGTGTTTGATTGGTAATGTTGATAGGGTGCAGTACGGGCACGGAGGTGGCCGCTCACCATTTAAAATGTGCGAGTGTGTACCAATTGTGTGTCCTATGCGAAGTCGGCTGAAGGCAGCGATGTCCTCGGTGGGGGCTTAGTGCCAGTTGTATTTAAGCTTGAATAATGGTGTGGCACTGTTCTCCATGCTTCAGTTTTTTCTTCATTTATTAATTAGTCCGTAGATGTCCTTCTTCAGCATACTATCAAAGGTGGATCACGGTTCCATTGCTGCAGCCTTAGCTTTTTGGTTGGCAAGCTCATTCCCTTTAATACCAACGTGCCCACAGAATCCACATTACGAGGGGTGCCTTTTATATTTCGGAATTAGAGAACAAAAACAAATTTTAATCATTGAAAATCACTTTATTGTTTTTCAAAATATTCTCCATGAAGATCTATACACTTTTGCATGCGTTTGAACCAATTGTCGAAGCACTTTTGCCACTCTGAATGGGGTACCTCCAAAACATGCATTCTGAATCCCGCAACCACTTCTTCAGGTGTCGAAAAACGTTGACCTCTCAGTTTGTTTTTTATGTACGGGAATAAAAAGAAGTCATTCGGTGCCAAGTCAGGACTATACGGCGGATGACCCATTAATTCGATGTTTTGGGTGCTCAAAAATGCAGTTGTTTGAGCCTATGTGTGAGAGCTCGCATTGTGCTGGCGAAGAGTGATCCGTCTTTGGCGATTGGTTTTCCTAATTTCTTGGAAGAGAACTGGCAAACAAATGGTTGTGTACCACTCAGAATTTACTGTTCTGCGTTGTTCTAGTGGTACGGTTGCGACATGTCCAGTTTTTCCGAAAAAACTGGCGACCATTTGCTTGAAAGTGTTTCGTGCGCGAACAACTTTTGTTGGATTTGGCTCATCTTGAAACACCCATACAGTCGACTGCTGTTTACTTTCGGGCTCATACGCGTAAATCCATGATTCATTACCTGTCACGATGTCATAGACGTGTTTCGAAGCCCCGCGATCGTATCTTTTGAGCATTTCCTTCGACCAATCGACACGAGCCTTTGTTTGAGCGATTGACAAATTGTGTGGGGTCCAACGCGAACAAATTTTTTTGACAGTCAAATGTTTATGCAATGTTGAATGGTGCTGGTCCCACTAATGCCTAAGATTGTCTCAATCTCACGATAGGTCACATGACGATCTTGCAATATCAGTTCGCACACAGCATCAATGGTTTTCGGAACAACAACTGATTTTGGACGACCTTCACGAAATTGGTCTTGGGCTGAACTACGATCACGATTGAATTCACCATACCATCGATAAACAGTGGTCCTTGATGGAGCTTCAGCGCCAAAAAATGAATTAAGTTCATCCATGCAATGTTGTTGAGTTAATCCACGTCTAAAGTTGTAAAAAATAATCGCACGAAAATATTCACGATTTAATTCCATTTTTGGACCGAGATGAATCTTTTAAGTTACTGTAAACAACACAAATAGCAATGGTATTTCAAAATGTTCTGAGTACGTAAAAGCCAAAAAATGTTAAACTTTGCGATACAGCTGTCAGTTGCCAGATTGCAATACCAGGGTTGCCAAATCCTGCCAAATAAAAGGCACCCCTCGTATTTTGCCTTTAATTTGATGCTCAATTAATATGCTCGGTATACTTGAAATAAGGGGTGATTTGTTTGTTATGTTCATGATACCTGATATTGTGGACTTTCTACCCAAACAAATGTTTGTTTTTTCATTAGTTTTTGATGCTACTAGTATGGTATTGTATATTGATATAGCTTCTGCTGTGTACACAGGACAGTAGTAAGGTAGTTGACCCTTCGTTATTGTTTCAACATCAGCATGCACTGCTTCAAACTTGGTGTGGTTCAAAGTTTTTGAACCATCAGTGTAGATCATTTTACATTCATGTCTAAATGGTGCGACGTATTCTTCAAACCTACGCTGGTATTCTAATGAACTGGTGCTGGATTTAGGAAATGTTGCTAAACGAGTACCAAAAAGAATTAGGACTCTCTAACATGCCAAGGTGGTGAGCTAATTGGTAATTGGGGCCGTCAGGTTATTCCCAGTTTGTTAGCATATTCCAGTGCTCTTAGTATAGTGGACTTGCGATTATGCACTTTACTTATAGCAAATAGTGATGAAGTGGCGTCATGTATTGCTATTGTTGCAATAGAGAAGTTTTGGGATGAGCCTCATTGTGGTGTATTCTATTCTCTCCGGAATGTTGCGAATGAGAGCCCCAGTAATATTTATCAGATTTTTAGTATGTATAAGACTATGTTTAGATTACAGATACTTTATAATATTTAACCTGGCGGCTAAGTTCTTTTTTAAATCTTAACAGTATTTCTTAAAAGTAGGACGCTTGTTAAAGATAATTTTAAGAAATCGTATACTGTGAGCATTTATAATATTTGTATTATTATAGACTACATTTATGCTTTCTACATACATGTATGGGAAGATTTACATTTATTAACCCTAGAACACACACCCGGGTACAAATGTATCCACTTCAACTTTAAAGTGTTGTAACTTTTGACCAGCTATACCTCTATACCGCTAACTTCAGATCCAGGAAGATTATTTAGTGTTGAGTTCAAATTCAAAATTTGAACTAGATCGGACCATTGGTTCAGGAGCTACAGCCTTCCAAACACATTATATACGTAAACACACACCCGGGATACGTTTGTACCCCAATAGTAAAAATCCTCATAATAATCAAAAAAAAACATTTTTTATATAATATTATTTTTTTATTTGAAAAATTAAAAATATTCATTTCACACATTATATTATTGACTTTTGTTATAAAAATTATAAAAATGCATCTTATATCTAAGGAACATCATGGCAAATAGAGCAATTTGTTGATGTGACCGAATGTTCAAGACACATTGGCTTCTTACATTTGGCGCACAGCTTTCTGGTTTTTCTACGGCGTTTTTCCTCTTGTGCGTAATATAAATAGCAAGATTCGGACACAGGTTTTGGCGTGCGCGCTGCGGCAGATGTTGATGCTGCTGTTGCCACCATTGATTCCAGCGGTCGGTTGAAATATGCTTCAATAGCAATTTTAGTCGAAAAATTTCGCGTCACTTGAAAAATTTACGGCTCTGGCTTCAATAATGGGCATACACAATGCTTCAGCCAAGCTGCGCAGGATCTGCTTACGCTTGTTGTTTGTTCTCCAAGGCAACATAGGGTTATTGAAATCGTAGACAATGTAGGCTGCAAGAGCTGTAATGTCCAACATGTTGAACAACATCGTTTTGTTTGTCTTTGTGTTGGATATTCCGCAAACATTTGGTCCATTCGATCAACACCACCTTTGGTACGATTATAATATTCAATTATTTCAGGTTTCCCACTGTCAGCTATTTCAGCATCATTATGCATGGTCGAAAGCAAAATTACTGCTTTATTTTTTTTTGGGAACATAAGAGCACATTGTCACATTATTTTTGAAGCCAAATGTCGTTGAACCAATTGTCATGTTTTTGTTCTGCTTCATTTCTTCAGGAATATATGATTTGTTTTTGCGCAAAGTTCCATCGTGAGTTTCCAGGTGAGAAGCAGTTCTGCAACTGGCAAGGTTGTAAAAAAATTGTCCATTGTAATGTTTCGGCCACTTCCTTGGTATTTGGCAGACAAATCCTTCACCACTCGTTCGCCTTGGGTCGTTTCCCTACCAGTTTCTGCTTGGGCAGTATATATTTGTCCATGCAGTGGATATGCATTTGTGGCATGGCAAATCCACCAAACCTTGACACCATATTTAGCAGGTTTTGACGGTATGTACTGCGTAAACTGTGTGCGTCCACGGTAAGGAAATAATTGTTCATCAATCGTCAAGCATGAGCTGGGCTTGTAATGTGCAGCAAGATTATTGTTCATCATCGTCCACAACTCACTGATCGGTGCTGCTTTATCAGTTAGTAAGCGTGTTGCACGAGTGTTTTTATCGTCAAATCTTAGGAACCGCAATATCGAACAGAAACGGTTGACTCCCATTGTGGCGCGATATAAAGGATAGCTTTTGACGCTCCATAAATCTCGAACATGTTCTCCATTGCTATGGTTCACACCAGTCATAATAAGTATGCCAAAAAATGCATACAGCTCTGTTATTGACACAGGCGTCCATGACTTAGGAGTTGTGTTTGGATGCGCATTGTTGTAAGCATTATAAGTTTCTTTTGCTAACTTATTTGTGTGGCGCATAATTATATCAGCCATTTCAACGTTCATGAAACATTTGAATGTTTGCTCTATTGACAACATTTCAGTGCATCTAGCTGGTCCAGAACGTTCCCTTATAATATTTTGTCTGAGTACCTGACGACTTACATTTGGTTCTTTCATCCACTCAGTACCATCACGTGCAACAAATTTTTCGCCACTAGCAGGTAATTCATTATTTTCTTCTACTTCTTCTTCTTCATCGTCTTCTTCATCATCCTTATAGTCCGCATAATCAGATAATACTTCTGCGGCACTTTGCGAAACTTCAGCATCGTCATCAGCAATTTCAATGTCATTGAATTGAATTTCTTCTTCATCTTCTGAGTCAAAGTCATAGGGAGCGTCATCGTCACAAATTTCATCAAATAAAGATTGTATATATACATATATGATTCTCGCTGTTCCTCAGTTAGCCTGCATAATAAAAAAAATTAGTATATGTCTACATTGTTGCTTATTTTACATTTTTTACCTTCTATATGCTGCACTTGATAAATATTCGTTTCTTCTTGAAGTCATTTCGTATCCAGTTATTTATAGTTTCAGTTATATTTATTTTCACTTATATTTTCACTTCTTACACTTTTGAGCACCAAAACAATAATGAAAATATCAACAGGCAGCATTTATAACAACACCTCGTGTGAAAACAACCCTTGCAGCTGCATATAAAATACAAAAACCAGTTATACCAGTGTATTTGCTACCTACGTACCCATACCTTGCGCGACCTTTTTGCACATATCTTTTGAACCAGGTAGAATATTTCAATGAAATAAAAACCAAAATGTGTATTCGTTGTTACTCTACAAGTATATTATTATAAATTATATTATTTTGTTTTGCATTTATCAGGACAACAACAAAAACAAAAATCCACTGTTGCATGTCCTGACTTTATTTGCCCATATCGCTGGAACCAGTAGGAATATTCGAATGAAACAAAAGACAAAATACTTACATATATTATAGAATAATATGTATAAGTTCGTGCGGTTTTACAACAGATGGCGTAACTTGATTATTATTCCATCGATCCACATTTCCAAACATTCATTGGAGAGCTACTGTCGTAAGGCACAAACGTCAGTATAAGTTTTTTATTTGAAGCGTAAACAACAATATTTTTACCACACTTGAAAATGTCGAATTTCGTGCCAAATAATGTGTTTTTGCGGGGAATTCTTTAATATGAAGAAAAAAGCAGCCGAAAGTCATCGTATCTTGGTGGAAGTTTATGGTGAGCATGCTCTAGCTGAGCGAACGTGCCAGAAGTGGTTTGCACGCTTTAAAAGTGGTGATTTTGGCCGCGCCGCCAAAGTTCATGGATACCGAATTGGAGGAATTGCTCGATCAAGATCCGGCTCAAACGCAAGAAGAGGTTGCAAAAACTTTGGGAGTTGATCAATCAACCATTTCCAAACGTTTAAAAGCCATGGGAATGATCCGAAATTAAAATTTCGAAAAAACCGCACGAACTTATTCATAGACCTATTATTAAAATATACATTTCAAAAAAAAAAAAAAAATCATAGAAATCGGTTGAATAAGCATTAAAAAAACCGCAAAATAAGGCCCCGGGTACAAACGTATCACGGGTGTGTGTTTACGTGGTATTTTCTGGGTGTGTGTTCTAGGGTTAAGCGAAAGGATCGCGCCTGAGCATATGGACCATCTTGAGCTGTCGGTCAGAATATCTAAAATTTTCTTACTGACTAAGTTTAAGTTGCTTATTTTAGAAAATAATAATACTTCGTCGGCATAAATAATGTGCGAAATGTTTTTGTATTTCGAAATGATTTGGCAAATTTCATCAAAGGCAATTTTAAACAAAGTTACCGAAAGTGGAAAACCTTGCGGTATCTTATTCTTGAGAAAATGCAAATTAGAAAAAACGTTATTTACTACGATTGACTAGATAAATACGGCATTGAAGGAGAAGCTGAACAAGATAAAGACAAAGGATTTTTTGAAGTACTTCGAAGATAGGAAAAAACATTCGCACAAGGGCATAATATCTCAGGGGGACTACTTTGAAGGGCACAAAATAGATATTAATGAATAAATAAATAATTTTTGAAAAAACACAAAATTCGCGATATCTTTTGACCACACCTCGTACATATGTACATATATGTATGAGCCTATGCCCTAGCTTATGTACGCACACATTTGCACTCTGAACTCCCAGGAAAATCGGATTATTAGTATATACATATGCATGCACATTAGGCCGGGTCGATTTGTGGGGAGGCAAAAAATCGCCCATTGCTCTGTGAAAATCATATTCAAGGGCTCAAAATAAGAGACTTTGCCGAGGGAACCATACCTCTAAAACGAATTCTGATCGCCCCCAATTTGGGTCGAACTTTTAGTGTCTTTTGTGGGGAGGCAAAAGAATCGCCCATTGCTCTGTGAAAATCATATTCTAGGGATCAAAATAAGAAACTTAGCCGAAGGAACCATACCTCTAAAACGAATTCTGATGTCTTCCAATTTGGGTCGAACTTTTTAGTTTCTTTTCTATAACTCACTTAAATTTATTTTTTCATTTACATATGTTCTGACTAAATAAATTTCTTAAGAGAAAAAGTAGATATTATTATAAATAAATAATAACTATTATTAGGTATAAATATATAAAAATAAAGAAAAAACATAGCCGTTTAACTGATTTTTTCATGTAAAGGCCAAAAATGAGGATATTTTTAAATTGGGGGACATCTGAATTCGTTTTAGAGGTATGGTTCCTTCGGCAAAGTTTTTTATTTTGATCCCGAGAATACGAATTTCACAGAGCAATGAGCGATTTTTAAATCGACCTGCCCTAATGCACATATAACCATACACACAGAGCACTTACTTTTTCCTCTAAAAGCGTATGTCGTCCACAACTGAGGTCCTAAGCCTTGGGACTGCACGAACAAGATAAATTCATAGGCGCTAAAATTCTAAGACTAGTGATTACAAGAACAAAATGCATTCATAAACGCAGCCGTATCGTCCATGATTCTTTTAGCCGCGGCGGCGCTTAGCAGTTTCAAACAGCACAACAAAAACCTTTTCAATCATAAGTTCGAGCTCATATTTCTAGGAGCAAAGTACTTACATTCATAAAACGGGCCGCCTATATGCCAATTTTTTTCAACGATGATAAAAATTTACATCTAACATTGAAAAAATCACTTACGACCATTCGAAAAAAGTCAATACTGGAATATTTGTTATAGAAATACTTGCCAATATTTGGTGAATTATTGTCATGCCGAATAGTCGCGGTTTCATATTTATGTTTGTCTTTGGCTCGACGATCGCAGCTGCTGTTCGTCAAGTGCGCGAAGGAGCATACAGTTAGATGCAGAAAACAGCAACAACTAGCTTATAATAAAGGTTTGTCCCGGACGTTTCGATACTAGAGAAAATTGCGAAACAATTATTTTGTTTTTCTCTGATTGTAGCTAAATAATTTATTAGTGTTTTACTTTACTTATATAGTTCCCCAATTGATAAAAAGTGTATAAAAAATATGTATGTACATATATAGCTGCAAAGTTACATGGAAACATACTCTGAAACCAGAGTGCGGCTTATTTGAAGGCTACTGTAATAGATAAATTTAGCCTTCGGATGAAGCCCAAAGTGCCAAATATTTGATACTGAAGCTTCTGTGAGCTATACAGCACTGTTCATAACAACAGAGATCAAATTCCTCTTGAACATTAAAATTCACATATCGAATAATAATGTTTGTTGACGCTTCGTAATTCATAATTTGTGGCACAACGCTGTGCCTATGAATCTACGCTGGATTCCTTGGGAATTTTTTGCGCATACATATCATAGATACGTACATATGTGCATTCACATATTTGAGTTTGCGTATGCTATCTTCCAGCCTGCCTGGTAATGAAACAATCCCCTATGAAGGATTTCATTTGGTTGAAGGGAATTCAAAAAAAGTTTTAACAGAAGATGCATTAGACAGACATAATATATGTACATATGTAAATATATAAGTTTTGATGATTTGGAAAAAATTCAAATATAATGGTCATATTAAAAGCTAACCTACAGCGTTAACGTTCCTTGTTCCTAATTAGAAACGAGTTTTACTCAACTGCTTTTTAATTTGACCAGTTGAGTATATTTCTAATTTTCAGTATATTTCTAAGTTTCAATGTTAACAGTTCACGACTCACAAAATATTTCTATAGGAAATATTTTAGTATTAACTTTTTCGAATGGTCATCAGTGACTTCTTCAATGTTAGATGTAAATTTTTGTTATCGTTGAAAAAAATTGGCATATGGGCGACTCGTTTTATGAATGAAAGTACTTTGCTCTTAAAACTATGATCTCGAACTTCTCGATAAATTTGTTTTTGTTGTGCTGTACAATATTTGAAACGTTTCAGCGGAGCAGCGACTAACAGAATCATTTCGCTACGGCTGCGCTTATGAATGTATTTTGTTCTTGTAGTCGCAAGGCTTAGAATTTTAGCTTTGGACGACATACGCATTTAGAGGAATAAAGTGAGTGATCTGTGTGTGTAATAATCACAGTTTTGCTGGGAGATCAGAATAGAAATATGTATAGGCTAGGGGTTGAAGTGTTCTTACGCACTTACATATGTATTTGTATATGCATAAGCAATAGGTAATTGTTTTAGCATCTGATATGCAGGAATTCGATCATTCGAGTATTTATCCTATTTACTCCCTAATTATTGTATGTATTTAAATATGAGGTAGGTCATGGTTGCTTGAGTGCATACATACAATGGCTCTGTAAAGAACTCGGACACCCAAGTGATATAGTTTTGTTTTTATTTTTATTTCATATACGGAAAATAACAATAAGTTATTATTTTACAAAAAGGCAGCACTGCTTTAACAATATTATTTTTTGACTAGAAAAGTTAAATTATTAGACAGTTAATTTTCTGGAAAAGATTATTAAGCACTATCGACACATGAATTAATAAAGAAATTAAGTAAGGTGGGAAGTAAATTCATAGAATATACGGAAGCTTAGATACATAGATATTTAAATAAAGAGACTTATGGTAAATCAATTTTCTCAGATCCGCTCCAATTAAGTAATCTGTCAATTTTTCAATATTTTCCTGAGAAGGATTCTTTGGTATTTCCGATAGAAGATGGTTGTTGAAACTTGTTTTCCTGAGATTCATAAAATGCGTGCAGTCGTCCAAAAGGTGTTTGATTGGTAATGTAACGTACTTCACCCTATGTACGGGCATGGAGGTGGCCTCTCACAATTTAAAATGTGCGAGTGTGTACAAATTGTGTGTCCTATGCGAAGTCGGATGAAGGCAGTGATGTCCTTGGTGGGGGCTTAGTGCCAGTTGTATTTAAACTTGAATAATGGTGTGGCACTGTTCTCCATGCCTCAGTTTTTTCTTCATTTATTAATTAGTTCGTAGATGTCCTTCTTCAGCATACTATCAGAAGTGGATCACGGTTCCATTGCTGCAGCCTTAGCTTTTTGGTTGGCAAGCTCTTTCCCTTTAATACCAACGCGCCCACAGAATCCACATTATTTTGCCTTTATTTTGATGCTCAATTAATATGCTCGGTATACTTGAAATAAGGGGTGATTTGTTTGTTATGTTCATGATACCTGATATTGTGGACTTTCTACCCGGACAAATGTTTGGTTTTTCATTAGTTTGTAATGCTACTATTATGGTACTGTATATTGCTATGGCTTCTGCTGTGTACACAGGACAGTAGTAAGGTAGTTGACCCTGCGGCATGCACTGCTGCAAACTTGGTGTGGTTCAAAGTTTTTGAACCATCAGTGTAGATCATTTTACATTCATGTCTAAATGGTGCGACGTATTCTTCAAACCTACGCTGGTATTCTAATGAACTGGTGCTGGATTTAGGAAATGTTGCTAAACGAGTACCAAAAAGAATTAGGACTCTCTAACATGCCAAGGTGGTGAGCTAATTGGTAATTGGGGCCGTCAGGTTATTCCCAGTTTGTTAGCATATTCCAGTGCTCTTAGTATAGTGGACTTGCGATTATGCACTTTACTTATAGCAAATAGTGATGAGGTGGCGTCATGTATTGCTATTGTTGCAATAGAGAAGTTTTGGGATGAGCCTCATTGTGGTGTATTCTATTCTCTCCGGAATGTTGCGTAGTTACTTTAGTTTTAAATTTCCTATTCGAAAAAAATGCCTTGACGAAATAATATATCCTGTCACCAAAACTCCGTTTCTTTCCATCGCTTTCTCAAAATCCAAGCTTAAACAGAAGATATGATTACGGTTAGATAAGCCACCTGCGGTAAAGTTTTCAAAAAATAAAAATCCATTCGAAATTCCTTGACTTTTTTTTGTATGCCACTTGATGTGAACTTATAAAATTATTTTTTGAAATGTACCACATTATGCGTTTTGAAATGATTTTTTCTAATAACTTGCTCATGCAGCATATAAGTGAAATAGGTCTAAATTCTGAGGCCTCTGCGTTCGTCCAGCTTTGAGGGAAAACTCCAGTGAAAAATAGTTGGTTAAATAGGTTGATTAATCTCTGTATTAGCTCACTAGGAAAGTTGTTTAACATCACATATGAAATGCGGTCTGACCCTGGAGCTTTCCCGTTAGGTTAGAAAATGTAGCCGCAAATTCTAAATAGATTCTATTAGGCTTGCCGGTGAGTTTGGTTTATTATAAACCCGGTTAAGAGTGTCGTTCTTCATTGTGGTAAAGTTCTAAAAAAAATTTAAATTTTTGCAATATTTAAACCAACTGAAGCCAAAATGTTCAGCTATTAGCTTAGAGTCAATAATTGGACCGCTAGAACTATTAATAAAATTAATAGAAGTTGGGGAGAATGAGCCTGCAATTCGTTTTATGTCGCACAAAGTTTGTTTAGGATTCGAACTAGGAGTTATATCCTCAGTTAGAGCTTCAAAGCACTTTCGCTTTGTTTCCTTTGATTTTTTATGAAAACTGCATTTGATTTTTTTTATAGGTTCGCTTCTATCCTTGTTCTTTTATAGTCAGTCCAATTGCGCTGCTTTGCAATTCTTAAATTAGCTAGTTTATTTGACCAGTATGGCACTACTGTTTTGTGTAACTTGTACCTAGTTTGAGGTATAGACACAGGTGTCACAGAGCGCATTATCTTAGCAATATTGGCAGCCTCTGTGTTAATATTATTGGAAACAGGTAGTTCTGTAGAAGAAATAGGTGCAATATACATAAATTTTGACCAATCTGCTTTTTCTGTTAAAACCTTTGGCTTTGGATAACATTTATGTGTAGTGGGTGTGGCTAATTCAGGGACAATTGGAAAATGGTCACTGCCTGATAAGCTATCAAGAATATGGCTATTTAGCTTTAGGGCAATATTTGAAGAGCATATGGGAAGGTCAACGTGCGTCTAGGAGTTATGCGTGGAAAGGAGGTAGGGGATCCGTCATTTAAGACACTCAAACTTTCGGTAAGTATTGAATTTTCTAAAATAGTTTCTCCTTGATTAGTTGAAGAGGAACCCCATAGTGGAGACCAAGAGTTGAAATCTCCAACTAAGAGAAGGGGTGTGGAGACCGAGTTTAAAATATGTTTCAGTTTTGCTAATACAAAATTTTGTTGTGGGGGAAGATAGCCAAAAATTACGGTTAGTTTGAGGTCTATGGATACTTCCACGGCTAATACAAAAATATTTGTTTGAATTTGTAAACATTTATGTGGAATATCTTTTTTTATTTATTAAAACTGCGATACCTTGTTTATTCTTGGTATTCTGAGTTAAGTTTCGAACATGACCAATGTATTGCTTGAGGACAGAAACTTCTCTATTTGCAGCAAGGTGAGTTTCTTGCAGAGCACAAAAATTTGGTGACTGTTCTTTGGTGAGTATTTCTAATTCTATATACTTGTTGTAGAACCCTTTTCGATTCCACTGCAAAATTTTAGACATAAAGAAACAAAAGCAAAAAGTGACCAGAAATTTAAATTCATCCTCTTCTTCAACCGTCATAGTGTGCTTGCAATCGAGTTGAGTAGGTTGTTGTATTACTGTTGAGTTAGTTTGTGTATTGCTGAAAGTTGAGTTTTGAGTGTGGTGAGACTGGGATTGGAGTTTGCTGATGAATTGTGGTAATATGTTTGTTATTGAGGAGGAAGAATTGATAGCCATGCTATTATGAATCATAGATGACTAGATGCGAAACTCTCTTTCTCGTGAGAGCGCTGAAAAACGTGCATTTTTTATAACACTCGCCAGTATTGCCACACCGGAAGAAACTTTGAATGGGTATTTTTTAAACAAAAATAGAGAATTTTTATTTTTTACACCTCCATTGAGGTTAGTATTTAGTATGCGGTTGCCGAGTAGCCTTATATCACCCGTATGCACCTACATTAATAAAAATAAGCACAGTCAGCATAAAATACATAAATAAGCTAAAAAATCAAAAATTGATATTTATATTTAATTGAAATTATTCAAACTAAAATACAAAAGTAATATGATAATAATAAAGCAAAGAACACGAACATGTATAAAAAATACATAAAATATTGCCATTTTTTAATATAACATAAAAAGTCGTTAACAAAAAAAAATTAAGAAACAGAGAGGGAATAATCTAAAGCAGATAGCCGTTAATTTTGTATTACTTAAAAGTAGTTAAGTAATAGTTAAGTATGTTTTCAAAATAGCTCAAACTCAAATCCAATTTACATACGCTTTTCAACCATAAAATATATATATACAAATTTACAGACATAAACCAACACACAGTTTTCAATAAAATTACATGTATGTAATTAAAAAGTAAAAGCCGAAAAGGATATAAGAGGCTTTGAAAAATTTGAAAAACTCACTTCAATTTAAATGATTGCGCTTCATTTGAACTAATTTTCAGACAAATAACTAATATATAAACATTTCAATCACGTCATTTCTCCATTAAGCAAAAACGAACTGTTTTCGGCAATATTTTTTTGGCGCGTTTCTTCTGGCAGCCCGCCATTTCGCCTATCAGCTGTTCATTATCCCATAATGTGTGAATGCTGCCAAGCTTTGAAACGAGTTCATGGGCACGCTCTCTCTCAAAATGAAAGAGTTTCGCATCTTATTATCTATGTTATGAGTGCTGTTGAAGGTGGACTGATGAGTTTCAAAGGCTAGAGATTAAAGTAGTGTTGTTGCTTTGCATATTGTTGGAGATGGGATTTATCGAAGAGGAAGTTTGATAATCTGAGTTGCTGTTGAATTGTGGAGATAACACTTAAAATATTGCTTTTTGAGGTTGGTAGTTGTGTTGGAATGAGAGACCTGCCTAGAATTATTCGTAAGCATAGATAAGATAAAGATGCGAAACTCTTTCATTTTGAGAGAGAGCGCGCCCGTGAGCTCATTTCAAAACTTGGTAGCATTCACAAATTATGAGATTTTGAACAGCTGATAGGAGAAATGGCAGCCGGCCAAAGAATACGCGCCAAAAATAACTAACGAAAGCAGCTCGTTTTTGCTTAATGCAGAAATTATGCGATTGAAATGTTTATAATTATTCGCCTTAAAATTAATTTAATTGAAACATAATTTAACTTGAAGGTAGTATGTAGAAGTTTCCAAAGTTTTTTACATCCTTTTCGGCCTTTACTTTTAATTCCTCTTGTGTTCATATATGTACAATATGTACCTATACATTTAACATGCATGCAATTTTATTGAAAACTGTGTATTGGGCCATGTAAAATTTGCTTTTTTAATCAGCTATAAAAAAAACTAATCAATATTTCTTCAAACTTTTTTTTTATTTTGAAGATTAAACATTGCCATTTATGAATAAAAAATAATATCGTTCAAATGACTGCCACGACTGGCTTTACAGTAGGCCATTCGATCAACCCAACTTTTAAGCACATTTTCGATTGTTTGGGCTCCAATTCCATGAATGGCAACTTCGATTTCGTGTTTTAAAGCATCAATCGTCTCTGGATGGTTTGCATAGCATTTGTCCTTAACGGTTCCCCACAAAAAATAGTCCAATGGGCTTAAATCACAGCTCCCAGGCGGCCAATTGATATCGGAATTCAAAAACGGTAGCCATAAGTTCGAGTGTAACTTTGGCAAATGTCGTCCATGTCATCCTCTTCAATTTTTGGAAACAAAAACTCGTTGAGCATGTCACGGTAACGCTCGCCATTTACTGTAACCGCGGAAGAAGAAGAAGACTCACCACTTTGGAAACAGGTTTTCAATATTTCCCAAATTTGTTTAAGCGTATAGCGTTCCATTTCGTAAATGTTAAACCTTTAAGTCAATAATGAACCCATTTGACATGTCATTTGTGTTGCCATTTTCAAAAAAATAGGTGGTTCAAAAAGCAAACGCTATACAGTATGGCCCACCCGTATATATTTTATGCATGAAACGCGTAGGTAAGGCAATTGAATTTGAGTTTGAAATATTTTGCAAATATACTTAGATAATAAGAACTTAAAGGTGGTCTGTTTTAGCTTTACTCTTATATTAAAAAATTTCAATATTTTATGTATTTATTTATACATTTTCGAGTTCATTACTTTATTATTATTATATAACATTTGTATATTAGTTTAGAATAATTCCATTTAAACATTTTTGATATTTTAACTTATTTATGTATTTCATGCTGATTGTGCTTATTTTTATTATATATAGGTGTATACGGGTGATATAAGGCTACTGGGCGACCGCGCTCTATATTCTAACCTCAATGGCGGCGTGGAAACTACAAATTCCCAATATTTGTTTAAAAATACCCATTCAAAGTTTCTTCCGGTGAGGCACTACTGACGAATGTTATAAAAAATGCACATTTTTCACCGCTCTCACGAGAAAAAGAGTTTCACATCTAGTCATCTACATTACAAATTCCATTCAATCGCTTAACAGCTTTAAATTTGTTTGCAATCGAGGGAGTTTTCACTTCTTCTCTTCTTAATTGGCGCGATAACCGCTTACGCGATTTTGGTCGAGTTTAGCAAAGCGCGCCAGTCGCTTCTTGCTCGTGCTGATCGGCGCTAGTTGGACACACCAAGTGAAGTCAAGTCCTTCTCCACCTGATCTTTCCAACGCAAAGGGGGCCTTCCTCCTCCTCTGCTACCGCCAGCTGGGAGTTTTCACTAGCAGAAGTATATTTCCGTCGCGCAATTCGGTGATTGAAATTATTTCTTTGCTTATTGTCTCAATTGCTTTGTGTAGAGCAAAACATGAGTACTTGACAGTGGTTTAGCTGCATCAGCAGCAGAAATAGTGATAAGTTTGGGGTTGTTTTGAGTAAGGAAGTTTGGGGAAGTCTAGAGATTTGTATGTGGTTTTTTTCCTTTTCGGTTTGGGTCTTGAGGAAAGCAAAGCAAACCTGTTATCCCATAAATCAGGTGGCCCAGAGGCCATTGTACGAAACTCTAAAGTTGCTAGTGGACACACACTTTCCCAGCAACGAATCATCTAACGTGTTAATCAACAATGGTACAGAAAGACCAAACTCTGACATTGAAGAAATAATCACTGAAACTAGGGTAACCTGGGCAGTGAACACGTTCAAACCATTTAAATCACCGGGCCCAACCACCGGGCAAAGCAAACCTGTTATCCCATAAATCAGGTGGCCCAGAGGCCATTGTACGAAACTCTAAAGTTGCTAGTGGACACACACTTTCCCAGCAACGAATCATCTAACGTGTTAATCAACAATGGTACAGAAAGACCAAACTCTGACATTGAAGAAATAATCACTGAAACTAGGGTAACCTGGGCAGTGAACACGTTCAAACCATTTAAATCACCGGGCCCAGTGGATTATTCCCGGCCCAAATACAACATTCACTCAACTACATCATGGAGTGGCTGACGGCCATATTTAAGGCTGCTCTGAAACTGAAAAGTGTCCCATCAGTATGGAAAGAGGTAAAAGCGGTCTTTATCCCTAAAGCGGGAAAAAGTTCACACACAGCACCTAGGGATTTCAGGCCAATTAGCCTATCCTCCTTTCTGCTAAAAACATTAGAAAGAATTTTAGAAGAGCATATTAAGGCTAACATCAGCCCTAATAAGCTCAGCATCTCACAACATGCATACTGTAAAGGGAAATCAACTGAAACAGCACTTAACTCACTTGTTACAGAAATCGAGAAGTCAATGGATAATAAAGAATTCACACTGGTAGCCTTTCTAGATATCGAAGGCGCATTCAACAACATCCTACCGGATACCATAATAAAGGCACTGACGGATTTCGGGATCTCTGGCGCTCTGGTTGAGTTCATCAAAAACATGCTCTTGAGCAGATTTGTGATCGCAACCCTTCAACCCTCAGAGATCAAGAAAAAAGTTAGCAGAGGAACACCTCAAGGCGGTGTGCTGTCCCCTCTCCTATGGGTGCTGGCACTAAACTTATTGCTAAAGAGCCTAGAGGAGAGAGGACAACACGTCGTAGCATATGCGGACGATGTTGCAATGGTAGTAAGAGGGAAATTCCCGAATACACTTAGAGAAGTCATGCAAGATTTTCTAAACATGGTTGAAAACTGGTCAAAAGCAAATGGGCTAAGAGTCAACCCCAATAAAACTGAACTCATCCTATTTACCAGAAAGCATAAAATTCCAAATATAGCTCCTCCGACCCTAGGTGGAACGGCACTGTCATTTAGTGATGAGGCCCGCTACTTAGGTCTAATACTAGACCGAAAGCTAACTTGGAAGGAAAATGTCGAAGATAGAGTAAAAAGGGCGACAAGAGCACTATACTCTTGTAAACAGCTAATAGGACTAAGTTGGGGTCTCTCCCCATCTATCGTATACTGGCTTTACACGGCAATTGTCAGACCAATCCTAACATACGGCATATTAGTATGGTGGCCAGCTTTAGATAAATTGTACATCAAAAGAACCATGGCACACGTACAAAGAATGGCCAGTCTTTGCATCTGGGGGGCCCTCAGAACCACACCCACAGATGCACTAAATAGTATGCTTAACATTTTACCAATAGAGCAGTACGGTAAGCAAACAGCTGCCAAAGCAACTCTCAGACTAAGAGAAATCGGCCTACTCAGAACGTACCAAAGAGGGCAGTCCTCAATTTTAGAACAATTTCCCTGCATTCCCAGCACAACGGATTTCTGTAGGACCAAGGACATCAATTTCGATAAATCCTTTGTCACAGTATTTCCTTCCAAAGAGGAATGGGATAAGGGGCTCATTGTTAAGATAAATGACTTAAACATCTACACAGATGGCTCAAAACTGGACAACCAAGTAGGTGGAGGGGTCTGCTCCGACAAGCTCGGAGTATGCCAATCATTTCGCTTACCTGATCATTGCAGTGTATTTCAGGCGGAAGTCACTGCCATAAAAGAGGGACTTAAAGAAATAAAAACGAGAGTATTATCCGCAAATGAAGTCTTCATTTACTCGGACAGTCAAGCAGCAATAAAAGCGCTGGAATCAAAAACGCATTCGTCAAAAACAGTTTTAGAATGTTTTAAACTACTAGATGTCGTATCTAAGCGCTACAAAGTGCACCTTATCTGGGTACCAGGCCACAGGAACATCGCAGGGAACTGCAAGGCGGATGAACTTGCAAGAACCGGTACAAAGCTCGATCTCGAATCGGATAAGGCGCTGATACCCATGCCCATAACCACTTGTAAATTACTTATAGACAGGGAAACCATCAAAACCTCACAACATGCGAACTAAGCAGACAGACATGGCCGAACTGGAACAGCGGTCGATCGAAGATCTTGCTAAGATTCAACAGAGAATCTATAAGAAAAATGATAGGTGTTTTAACTGGTCATTGTTTAATAGGCAGCCACGCTAGAAGGTTAGGACTCCCTTACTTCGATTTCTGTAGAAGCTGTCTTAATACAGAAGAAGAGGAAACACTCAGACACCTTTTATGTGAGTGTGAAAGCCTAGCTATGAGAAGGCTGCGCACTCTCGATACAGCATTTCTAACCGATGTAACGGACATAGCCCATCTAAAACTAACGAAGCTCTGCTCGTAGAGTAAGGATAAGCTCCAGTGGTATCACAATGGACCTGCCGAAGGTCTAAGTGTGTCTTACGACAACCACTCTACCTACCTACCATTGTAGTTCTTACTTTATACTAAAACACTTGCAAAAAATTAAACTTGGAACCGTAAAAGAAAAAGTCCCGTACGATAGAAAAGTGATTAACTGTAAACCGATAGTTTGTTGAGAAACCAAGAGAAAAAGCACAGTCTCAAAGGCACTCGCGATGAGTATGAGTCGGAGACTATGATATGGCTTTAAAACTAAAAATGTATATTAAAATGCAAATCTAATGCATTTATGTGTCACATTTATTTTCTTTCTTCAAGCGTACTTTTCAAAACTACAAAACACATAAACAAACTTCAACTCATTCGTACATAGAAAATACAATCATAAAAACTTTGCAAAATACATGACAAAAAGAACTCGGACATTTATATACAGTTAGGCAAATAATACCTCATCATGTTGGTCTCCTTGCCGCGGGGATGAGGCTTAAGTGGTGGTTTGAACCCTTATCATGGGAATCAACTCAACACGAACTAAGAGGGAAGCTCCATATGGGGATTGGCTAGCCATCCATCCGCTTTACGGCGTATTTGGTGGCCATCCAATCACCATGCGAAGATCATCGTACCGATGAAGATCCCTTATTATTCGTAACTTCTTCTCATTCCATTATTTCCTCTCCTTGCCCACCTTTGGATCCAGTGTGTTATGCGACACCGTACCCATTGGACGGTTTGCAACCAAGGGGCTTACCAGACCAGCTGTATTTCAACGACGCCTTCCTAACACCGGGCCTACTTAGAGAGTAACTGTGGGCTTGCCACGGCACCGGGCGCTGCCGTGGCGGACCGTTTGAATTCCCTTTTATATCCATAGAAAACTGCACTCGCCTCGTCGAGTAGGGGGTCGTACGAAGAAGATGAACTTAAATACTCACTTAAGCGGCAAAACTTGCACTGTAACGGGAGCAGGAACAGGCCAAGGATCAACCGCGATAAGGAAAAGCTGAAGGCCAAAGCTCGGTAAAGGCCGCAGTCAAAGTTTGTGACCTATTTGGCAGCAAGTCCAACCTGACGAAGCAAGACTAGGAACGGTTGGCTTGGGTCAGAGAGGAGATCAAAAATGGCCGGGCCTTCTACGCAGCAAAACCACTTGAAGAAGAATTAGTCATCAAGAGATAGCGTTCTGCGGATAGCGAGGCCTTAGCACCATCGAAAAAGCAAAAGCACAAGCACGAGATGGCTAAACTGAAAAACTGAGACGAGGAAAGACCTACGACGTCGATAGCAGTGGCAGCGGCCAGCTCCGAGGCGGTCAATTGATATCGGAATTCAAAAACGGTAGCCAAAAGTTCGAGTGTAATTTTGGCAGTGTGACAAGTTGCACCGTCCTGTTGAAACCAAATGTCGTCCATGTCATCCTCTTCAATTTTTGGAAACAACTCGTTGAGCAAGTCTCGGTAACGCTCGCCATTTACTGTAACCGCGGCTCCTCACTCATTTTCGAAACAAAATGGCCCGATGATGACCAAAACTGAAGACCAAAAACTGCACCAAACAACAGTGACTCGTTGTGGATGCATTTGCTTCTATACAGTAACGTGTGGATTTTCTGAGCCCCAAATCCGACAATTTTGCTTATTGACGAAGAGAGGCTTTGGAACGAGAAAATTCTGTTCTCAAGCAAGAGAATAGAAAACAAGGCGACCTTGTGGCATTAGAGCGAGAGTACGAAAATAGAGAAAAGCGCATTTCTGTGACACAAGCAGAAATTCAGATTATGGAGGGGAAATTGCGCTTGATTTTTATAAAAGGTCAAGTACGTAGGCTGAAAAAGGGTGAAAGAAAAACAAAAAGGTCTGAAAAGGGCACTGCCCAATCAGTTACTTTGTATGTATGTATGTACAAGTGCCAAAGCCTATAAATTATTATGTAAGAAAAAATTCCTCCTACCTGGAGTTAGCAGGGCGAAAATTAATTAAATTACTGGCAGCCTCCACACAAATGGACTCAATCCAAAAACGGTGCGTTTTAAGTTTCGAAGAAATCAAATAAGGCAATCATACTGTTACGACATTTCGTCGGACTCAACACTACCACCTCTAAAATATATGCAAGTGGCAATGCTCAGAGGTAAGTAGTTAAAATATATATTACAAAAAAATATTTA
Source organism: Anastrepha obliqua (assembly GCF_027943255.1). NCBI lineage: Eukaryota > Metazoa > Arthropoda > Insecta > Diptera > Tephritidae > Anastrepha > Anastrepha obliqua. Next base: position 37,904,164 of record NC_072897.1, on the reverse strand, counting down.
TATCTTTTATTCTACTTCTCTTCAATAGGTCTTATGTCTAAGTGGGAGCAGCCGGTATTTTATGATTTTGTTCGTACTCGTAAAATGACCGAAGGTATAATAAAGAGCATTTTGGAAAGATGCCAAAATTGTGGCTACAATATTGTCGCGGTTGTGTGCGACCTTGGAGGCACCAACAGATCACTTTGTAATGCTCTAAATGTCGATGATTAATTTAATCCTCATAAATATATTTCGTTTTTGTAGGTTTATTTTACCGAACGAACAATTTTAGTTTTTGCGGATGTTCTCCATCAACTCAAATTTTTAAGAAACTATTTCCTAGATACGGGTTTCTTAATCAAATGGAAACTTTTAAAAAATGATATAACTTTAAAGTTGTTGTCATGTAAATTAATTATATGCGTTTTTCACAGTGTTTTTATGACACACGGTGTTGCGCTTAAATGAGAGAATTGAATCGCTAAGTACGAGGTGATAACCGTCGGCCTTTACTTCCCAAATTCAACTGCCTTAAAAATCACCTTAATTCTTAAACTGTAAGCCCTAAGCTCCAAAGACGCTGGTCTTGCACTTAGCTGCAAGGGATCGTATTTCGTCGCGAGGCATAGCTCGCAACATTTTTGAGCTTCGACGTTTCCGCTACCGCTGCCGCTATATGATTTCTGTGTGAACTGTTATTTTACGTTCTTGCACTTTACTGCAAGGAATCATATTACATCGCGAGGCATAGCTCGGAACATTGTTGGCATCGACGTTTCCGCTGCCAACTGTTATTTTTTGCTTAGCTGGTCGCTCGTGTTAACTCCTCCCTCACTTAAATAGAAGACGTGCTCAGATTTCTTGAAACCATCGATTATAGTTTGAAGGCAACGCTGGCGTCTGTTTCTCTGATGCCTTTGGTAGAGTTTTGTTGCGGCATAGCAGAGGAATAGAAAGATAACTACGGCCAGTCCAGAAATTATTGGTCTTCTTACAAGTCCCACTTCTATTTGAGCGATGTGTCGTAAGTTCTTCATACTTAGCTTTTGTAAATACGATAAGCTTGGTATCTCTTCGTGTCCCCTTATATAGAGGAGTGTAGATGCTGCTGGTTCTGGAGATTTCCTCACGTAGCTCTTGAGATTTCAGTATAAGGTATGATTTACCTTTATCTCGTCGTCAAAAGTGATGAGAAATGTCCCGTTAATCGCGTGCTCGTTGATCGTAGATGTTGCATCATTAATGATAATGACGCCGTCATTGATGATCGTTAGAGTTGAACCGTGTGCAGTGATTCTTGAGCGTAGTTGTTGTGCGCATGTTGTATAGGGCAGCTTTTTGCAGAACGTTATTGTAAGGGCAGTACTGCAGTTTCCAATCGGCAATACCTGATTACCACAATCTGCTATTTTGTAGTCTTCAGCGAAGTTAATTATAATGTCATTGTGTTGAACAGTGTGTGGGATTATTTTTTCACATACTATGTTAGGCTTAGGATATTTTATGATAAAATGCAAGAAATTATTATTTAGTAAAACTTTGATTTGAGCTACTTCCATTAAGACAGTAATAGTGATATTTGTAGAGTGTTCATTGATAATGCTTTTTAAATCTTTTGAGTCAAATATGGCGATCTTAACTCCAATTTTTGAAAGTGTAACTGATAACATTAGTGCTTGTAATTCTGAAATCATTATTGGGTCTTTTGACAGTAATGCTTCGTAAAATTTTTCTGTCTTAATTTGCTTTATCTCCATGTCTTCCAGGTTTACTACGCTGGTTTGTTTATTAATTTGCTGCTGCATTTTTGTATTAATGGTTATTTGTCTAACTTCTGATTCTACAAGTTCTTTCTGTGTAAATTTAACCTTTTCAAAGTCGTCAAAGTCCGGAGTACCAGCTACAACTTTTAAAGCGGCACCTAACAGGTTAATACTCCAAGCATGCCTGTGGTGAATGTTTACTGTAGCTATTAGAGTTTCTATGTGTCGTATGTCTGAGTCTAGTATCTGTCTCATGTGTGATTGTGGGAATTTGTTTCTTAATTTCTCTGTATCTATTATTATTACAGAGTATAACGTTAAAGTAGTAGAATGTTTTAAGTACTGGAAGTCCGTCTAAATGGTTACGTCCCTATCCATGATTGGTATGTATGTATGTAGTTTGCGTCGGTAAGTTTTGCTGTAGTCAGAAAGAGTGTAACCCAAATACTAAGAAATAAGAGAATAGAGAGAAAGTTAATGTTAATGTTTACCTTAAATTGTCCTTGTGGACCACCCTCCCTTTAATTAAGACAGTTGTCCCCAAGTCTGCATCGATTTTATTTTCGGTGTACAGAGGTGTTAATTTGTTTCTTTAACGTTTATTCGTTTTTACAAGGACTGTGTCACCTACTCGAAACTGTCTGTCATGTCTTGTTTCGTTCACTCTGTTCAGCTGAAGTTGTTGTGCTTTGTGAACTCTATTTTATTCTGTAATAATTATTTCCTTCTGTTCATTCTTGTCGAAAATATCATTAACTATATGTTTTGTATACCGGAATATTGTTGTTGGAAATGTTTGGTTTTGAATAAACGCTAGTATGGGTAATTCGCGGTGGACTGCATTAACAATGTCTTTTTTGACAACGTGGCAAATTCTCTCAATTAACAAATTTCTATTTAAGAAATGTATTGTGTGTCGGATTTTTTCCCCGAACAAAATAACTGTACGATCAGAAGCTACTTTATTTTCCTCTATCTATAACCAAACGTTTCTTTCTATTTCCCTGTTCGTTTGTTGCAAGTCCTGGGTTTCTGTATTTACAATTTCTGATACGCCCGTTGGGTAAAGATATAATTTTGAATATATGGGGTCTTCATTCTCAGTTTGGATATTTCCAATGATGTTAGTGTTGTATGGGAGTGCTTCGTTTGGTTCCGCAAAAACACCCGTCCGGTTTCCTAACATAAGTTGAAACTTTTTTGATATAGACTGAGGGACTTGTATTTCTTCAATATTTGTAAAGTTGACGGCAGCACATTTTAAAAATTTAATTGTTTCGGAACCGCAATTTGTTATTAACTTCCTATTTTTGAAGTCTAGTAAAACATCACTTTGTTTAAGTAGGTAAAGTCCAACTATGCCGTCAAATGTCGTGAGGTTGGTAGTAAGAATAATGTTGTGTTGGTATTAAAAAGATGCATAGTGCATTTCTTGTCTATGACGTTATAGCTATGAATTGATTTTACTCGAAAAGGTTTATTTATTGGGGTGATATGCTTTAGTTCTTTTAATGGTTTTACATAGTTTTTCGAAGCTCCTGTATCTATCAGTAACTTAATCGTCTTCCCTTCTACTGTTCTTTCAATGAAGGGGAGCAAGGAGCTGTGCCCTAAAAAATTAATTTGGTCATAGTCTGTAAGCTCGTCGTCTATGTCATCTACTTCGGCGTCCGCGTTAGTATGATATTCTTGATCATCTTGTTTAGGTATGTTGTCATCTGTCTCTACATGATTAATTCTTTGTTGTTTCGGTCCTGTGAACCGTGCACTACTATTGTTTGGTCGTTTATTTGCTTGTCCCTGATTGTTATATTGAGTGTTCTGTTGTTGAACTGGCCACTGGGTTTGTCTCTGAGTCGCGTTGTTCTGTTGGTATTGGGTAGACTGACTAAAACGGAATGATGTGTCTACTTCCATTGCTTGGACTGGTTCTTGTTTTGTGAGAATTCCTGTTTCTTGTAATGTGGGCTTTTCCCTTGATGTCTGTATCTCGAGTCTGGTACTATACTATTTTCCCTGCTTTGTTATCTTTGTTCAGTTTTCTCAACTTTTTCTTCCATGCTACGCGCAAAGTTCGTAGCGAACATGTATCGGTTATGATAAGCAAGTGCAGCACTCAGACATTAATTAAGTCCATTAAACTACACTTGGATTCCCATTTAATTTTCTTTAAATTTACCCGATCTCCGAAGAAATCTGAGTAGATCTTGCGGTGCCAAGGAGCCCAGATGGTCGCTTCTTAACACATCAGTGCCAAAAACCTCAAACCTGATTCGAGCGAAGGCGGGGTAGACACACAGGAAGTGGTCCGCCGTCTCATCCTCCTCTTCATAAGTTGGGCAGAGTACACTGTCTGAGATGCCCAACCTTTCCATGTGCTTCGCCCACAGAAAGTAGCCCGTCATCAGTCCAACCAGCTGCCTGCCCTCCCCTCTGTTTAATGACAGAAGGGTTTGCGACAGTCAATCGGACATGACAGGTAACATCAGTTTAGTCCATCTGCAGCCTCTCTCAGCCGGCCAAGCTCGCTTGTGGGTGGTAGTTACCCATTTGCTAACCGTGGCTGTGATGGCCGCAGAAAGGAGTGGCAAATTGGGCTCTGGGCCAAAGAAGTTGGACTCAGAGCCCATCTTAGCTAAGGAGTTACAGGTCTCGTTACCCGCGATACCCATGTGTCCCGGGTTGGGAGTCCAACTTCTTTGGCCCAGAGCCCAATTTGCCGGAGCTATGCTCGGTCCTGGGGCCATCCGTAAAAATGCGAAAACAGTGTTTGCCGGCCTCATTTTCTGAGTCTTCCCACAACTGAGCCCCTAGTAGCACTACACTGTATCTCTTTACAAGTACGACTCTTGATGACATGGAGTCAAAGGGCATGGAGAGAATCGTTGGATCGATGTCCATGCCTTCTCTGTGTTCCAATGCCGGACAGGGGCCGTACCAGTTCCCATTGTGTTTCAGCCTGCAGCCTTCAAGGCCTCTCCTTGGATGAACGCATCAAGGGGTGGTAAACCAATCAGAGCATCTAATGCCGGGCCTGAAGTAGTCGGAGAAGCTCCGGTGCAACAGATGGCCACAGTGCGTTGTAGTCTTGATAAGATCCTCTTGACTCCCACTAGAGAGAGTGTACTCATCCCAACCATTGATCCATAGGACCTTGCTAGGAGAAAGACGCCACGTTTTCCTAAAGACACCTTTGCACTGCCAGAAAGCTGTCAGTGCTTTGGATGTCTTTGCTTAAACGTGTGATTTCCAGCTTACTGTCGAGGATTACTCCAAGATATTTAATTTCCTTGGATAGCTGGATTGTGACTCCTTTTAGCTTAGGCAGAACGAGTCCATCAAGCTTCCTCCTTCTGGTTAAGAGGACAATACCAGTCTTGGCGGGATTTTCCGATAACCCATTCGCACACCACCAAGTGTCAATCCGATCCAGAGTTTTCTACACTTTCCTGCAGATGTTCATAAGAGAAGGGCCTGTTACCCAACAAGCAACATCGTCCGCATATGCTTGTGCGTAGACTCCCGAATCATTTAAGGTGGTGAGTAGAGGATCGATTACCATGCACCAGCGCAATGGAGACAGCACACCGCCTTGGGCGCAGCCTCTATTAAGCCCGGATGACACCTGCAGATCTTCCTCTGCGATTCTTTGGGCCAGCGTCGAATGAATCCAATGCACTAGCACCCGGTCTACGTCGTGCGTACTAGCAGAGCTACACATACTGTCAGAAGTGGTATTATCAAACGCCCCCTCTATATCTGTGCCCATAGTGTAGTCCCTCTTGTCGATGGCCAGCTCTACCCTAACAACAAGGTTTTGCAGTGCCGACTCGCAGAATTTTCCACTTTGATAGGCATGCTGAAATGGAGACAGAGGGTGAGCCTTCAGCGACTTTTGGCATATGCGCAATTCCACCAGTCGTTCGAGACTCTTCAGCATGAAAGAAGTCATGCTGATGGGTCTAAGGCTTTTGGGGCTGGAGAAGTCGTCTCGTCCAACCTTTGGGATGAAAGCGACCCTCACCATCCTCCAAGAGCGTGGTATGTAAGCCAGTGCCAGGCATGCCGAGAAGATTTTCTTCAGGGCTGCTGTCACGAACTCTGCACCCTCCTTCAGCATGGCATGGCAGGATATATGCCATCTGGTCCGGGCGACTTGTAGCCGCCAAAAGATTTGATGGCAACTCGAATGGCGGTCTCATTCACCACAGATCTGGCAACGAACCAGTCATGCCGAGACGGTGTAACAGCTCTGACAACTGCCTCTATCAATAAGAGCAGTTGCCGGCTGACGCTTATCTGATTACCAGGAAAGTGAGATTCCATCAGCAGGATGAGTGTCTCACTTTTCCGCTCCGTGAAGAAGCCATCAGATTTCCTAAGTGACCCCAGCTTTGTAGTGGGGTCCCTTTTCAGGATCCTAACCAATTTCGCCGTGTCACTCAGAGATTCAATACCGCTGCAGAATTCCCTATATGAGGCTCTTTTCGATTCCCGAATAAGCCTCTTGTAGTTCTTCTGAACATCACGGTATCGCTCCTAGTCCTCAGCAAGGTTAGTCTTGCGGGTCCGGTTTAGAAGTTTTCTAGACTCACGTCTGAACATCTGGAGCTCTCGATTCCACAAAGGAACGGGAGTCCGGTTAGGTGGACAGGCTGACTCAAAACATTCAGTTAAAGCAGCATTGAGTTTCTCAACAGCCGCCTCAATGGCCTGTTCTTTTCGAAGTCTTGGTGGCGTAACGTCAAGGTCCCGCAACGCCTCCCTAAGCTTCTGCCAGTCTGTTTTTCTGGGGTTTCTAGAGGGCAATGGCATTTGTGCCTCCTCGCCACACTGAAACTCAATGTACCTGTGGTCCGAGCACGAATCTTCGGCAAGGACTCTCCAGTTCTTGATTGACCACCCAAGTTTTGAGTTTGGTAGTGTGAGATCAATCACCTCCTGCCTTCTAGCTGTTACGAACGTTGGCTGTGAGCCCTTCTAATGTATGTCTAGGCAAGAGGACGCGATAAATTCGAATAGTCGAGAGTCCCGTCCATTGCACTTGCTGCTGCCCCAGATTGTATGCTGGGCATTAGCATCGCAACATCATTTAAAGCCTTTCTAGTTCTAGAGATACATAAATACTCGTAGAGCATCTGCTCTGTACTTCTCATTGAATGAAGAAGCTACAGTGTTGTCGTAGGTCATTAATGTGCTCTTTATAAGCAGAGTCCATTTTTTTCTACTTCGTCATAGTACTGTAGTACTTGATGGAGTGTTGACATCTCCTGTTCAATCACGTGTATCGGGCGTTTGTCTGCGTATGTGAAATCTAACTGATTCATGATAGCTTTAAAATTCAAAGGGGTGTCAAAGGAAGAGAGTACCATATCAACTGAGTTCTTAACTTTGTTTCTTAATATTCCTTATCAAATCCTGTATTTCACTATCACTCAAAGCATTCAAGAGAAGACATGGGCATTCTATTTGTAACTACTTATGTATCTTGGTAATACACAACTATTGGAATCGTTTAGTGTATTTATAAAAATTTTAGTTAATTATTATTATTATTTTTTGTTGGAAAAATTTTTCTGTTGTTTTTATATATTTATTTTTTTATGAACACTCTGCTTGCATGTTCTTATAATATAAGGTTGTCAAAAAAGTCTTGCGGTATTTTTATTGAATTTTCAATTGTTCATAAAATTGGTTATAATAATGCGATTTAAGTCAAATATGCGCCGTTTTGTTCGATGACGAGTTCCCAACGAGATGCCAACTTCATAATGCCCCTCTTATAGAAGCTCACTTCCCTATTGTCAAAAAACTCGGAGAGCCAATTTTCACAGGACTCCCTTGAGGACAACTTCCGAATACCAAGCTCGTTCGCCATGGACAGAAATAGGTGGTAATCACTTGGTGCGAGATCCGGACTATACGGTGGATGCAAAAGAACCTCCCATCCGAGCTCCCGGAGCTTCTGGCGCGTCACCAAAGATGTGTGTGGCCTGGCGTTGTCCTGATGGAAGACAATTCGGTCTCTGTTGATCAAAGATGGCCTCTTCTGCATGAGTGCTGCATTCAAGTGGTCCAGTTGTTGACAATACAGGTCCGAATTGAGCGTTTGGCCATAGGGGAGCAGCTCATAGGGGATGATTCCCTGCCAATCCCACCAAACACACAGAAGAACCTTCCTGGCCGTCAATCCAGGCTTGGCCACCGTCTGGGCAGCTTCACCGCTTTTCGACCACGACCGTTTGCGCTTCACGTTGTCGTAAGTGACCCACTTTTCATCGGCAGTCACCATCCGCCTCAAAAACGGGTCGATTTTGTTGCGATTCAGAAGCGATTCGCATGTATCCATACGGGCAAAAATGTTTTTTTGCGTCAAGTCGTGTGGCACCCATACATCGAGCTTCTTTTTGAATCCAAGCTTCTTCAAATGGTTTATAACGGTTTGATGACTCATGCCCAGCTCTTGGCCGATGCTACGGCTGCTACTGTGCCGGTCTTTTTCGATCACTTCAGCGATTTTATCGCAATTTTCGACGACAGGCCTTCCGGACCGTGGCGCATCTTCGATCACCTCTGCACCAGAATGAAAACGTTGAAACCATCGTTGTGCGGTGGAAACGGAAACTGTATCGGGTCCATAAACTGCGCAAATCTTATTGGCAGCGTGAGATGCATTTTTGCCTTTATCGTAGTAGTACTGTAAAATATGCCGTGTTTTCTCTTTATTTTGCTCCATGTTTGCGACGCTATAACTCACGAACGACTAAAAGCAAACAACAATTAATCAAACACGTGTTATCACGTGAAAAGAGCTTTCCAAAAAGCTCTAGCGTGAACCGATGCGACGAATACAACTAGAACTACGCACTTGCAAAGACAAGCTTGCGGAAATACCGCAAGACTTTTTGGTCAACCTTATATGTTAGTAAACTTCTGCTGCTGTGCTTTCTTGACGTCTTTGGTTGATGTATTTGGTGTGATTGATGTCTTCGCTTCTGATAAGCTTTCTGCTCTCTTCACATTTGGTAAGCTTTTCTGCTGTCTTGGCAGAGAATGTTAATGCAATGAGAAGGAGCAAATGTTAAATGCGCTTTTTTCGAGTACTAATTTGTAGATTCACATTAAGGAATTTTCAAATTCAACTTTCCTCACTAGTGGGGGATTGCAGATATTTACCCCGCGAGTGGATGGTTTCTATATTTACTTACCACGCTAGGACAGGAATTCAGATTTTTTCTGCGTTTACCAAACTACTGAGGGAGTTCATAAGATTTTTCGGCACAATACTAAGGAAATCGACTTATTTCATACCACAGCGAAGCGACTAAATTTGCGATTAAGAAGGCCGCGCGGCAATTAATTTGTGGTGCAGAAGCTAAAGTCGGCGGAATTCTTCGTTTTGTTTTTTGGCACGTATTTAATTCAGGTTCAAGTCCTGAAGTCATATTTTTTTTTCTTGCACATTTTTTTGTACAATTCAAACCAGGAAAGTTTGGTAAAATTTTTGGGTTTATTTTAATTAAAATACTGTTTTTTTTTTGTATTTCATAAATGGAAATTTCTTTTCGGTATAAAATAGATCATATTGGATATGACTTGATTTTTATATAAATCAATCAAAACAGAAAATATGTACATATGTCTTTAATCTCTTTCATCAAATCCAAATTATATTGATGAGAAAATATCATTCTAATATCCGTCCAGAAAGCCAAACGCGCATACACAGATCCATATGCATATAATTACGCATACAAACTTTCAACTAACGCAGAATATGTGCATATAAAACAGCGAATCGAATAAATGAGTGATTTAAAAAAGTTCATTCGTGATTGTAGTTTAGCGCAATCGTGAAAGATGTGTCGTGTATGCAGTACATCGTCCCATATTTGACTCAGGTTCAAGTCCTGTACACAGTTTTCTTTGTTCAATATTTTTATTTAATTTTTTATATTTGGTTTAATTAGAATTGATTTAAAATAGTGTACTCAGGTTTTTCTAATACCTGTTATTTAGAAATTTATTTTCTATATAACATTATTCATACTTCTTTTGAATTGATTTATATGTAAAACAGCCATAAAGGCAATCATTTGAATATGCATTCCTATATTTAATCTCTTCAGTCAAATCTGAACTACTTACATACAGATATTGATGAGAAAATATTCTAATATCCATCCAAAAAGCCAAACGCGCATACACGCAGATGTATGTATATATGTATATATAAATGTATACAAACCTTCATCGAACGCAAATTGTGTGCATATAAAAAACAACAACGTCTTCTTGTCCGTCAGTGAAAAGATGGGATATGTATACCCTATGAGCAAAAAGAACCGGGAACGTGATGTTGACAGTTTTCTTTGATTGCCAAGGCATAGTCCACCATGAGTACCTTCCATCGGGCCAGACAGTCAATAAAGAATATTATTTATCAGTTTTGAAGCCTTTGAGAGATGCTGTATGTTCTAAACGGCCGGAAATGTGCGCAAACAATTATTGGATTTTGCGTGATGATAACGCGCCATCGCACCGATCAAAGAGATCAAAGAGAATACGACGAAGGAGCTGAAGGCCATGTCGGCCTGCCGGGGGTGTTTGGAGGACTGGGTTAAACGTTGGCACATGTGTGTTGCTTCAGACGGGTCATGTTTTGAAGGAGATAATATAAATTTTCCTTAAATTTAACTCAGTTTTGTTTAATTTAATTTGATCATAGGGTACATATATGCGGCTTTGCAGACAGAAATGTGTGATTCGCTGGATTTGTTCAAGGAATCTAAGTCGCATTAACTCGCGACTGTCGAACAGTTAGAAGACATATTTACATACATATAAGGGTGCATACATACATACGGAGCCGCGGCCACTCGACATGACAAAAATTCAATATTTATCAAATATTGGCAAATAAATCCACGCGAAATATTCCAATATTGACTATTTTCGAATGGTCGCGAAAATTGGCACATGGGCGGCTCGTTTTATGAATGAAATTGAAATATGTGCTCTAACTTATGAATGAACTTTTTGTTTTTGTTCTAAATTGTTTAGCACCGTCGCTGATAGAATCATGGCCGCTGCGTCTACGAATGTATTTTGTTTTTGTAGTCGCTAGGCTTAGATTTTAGCTTTGGGCGACATGCGCATGTGAGGTATGTGGCCCCCTGTTTTATTTCTTCTATTTCTTTATTTTTTTTTTTTAATTTTTTGCATTTGGTTCTTGCTTTATTCAAAATTTTCTACAAACAAGATTTCCTTTCTTCAATTTTACAGTATGTATTTTTTATTTCTTCTTTACATTCTTTTACATTTACGTAATCATTTCCACACTTCGTTATTTTATTCTCAATTATCAATTTACCATCTCTCTGCGCTATAGCCCGAACTTCATAAAATTTACAATCATACAATACCTTTGGATATTTTATATATATATTACAATTAATTCTTTATTTTGAATTACTTTAAACTGTGAATCATCTATTAAATCTGTCATCGTTATTCGTCCGTGTTCATGTCGTGTTATATTTCTTATCTCATCAATGTGCAGAATAGCTGGATTCAAGATTCCTACCTTTGCCAAAGTTATAGTTTGTATTAAATTCTGTAATTCATTAATGATATAACTATTCCTACGCTTACTCATCATTCTAATATGTGCATTTCCTTGTAATTCTTTAACCCTCTCAGTTAAATGCGTAATAGCTTTAAAGATCTGTGAATTTGTGGTATACTGTTTATTACTATTTTCCACTAATTCATTTAATTTATTGGTTATTAATACTAAATCATCACGATCCGGTGTTCCTGCTATTCATTTCCACAATGTTCCCAACTCATTAATACCTCTTGTAAATCTATGATCCTTTTCCTGCAATTGCTCTATTAATGTCTCCATTAATTCTATTTCCAATTCGTATTCAATTTCATTTACGTCAAAATCCGTACGCATTGTCTTACTTCCATTTACATGAATGTATTCATTCCTATTGTACATTTGTTGTTTCATTTCATCCAATAAACTCGCAAAATAAATTATATTTGCAATGTGAAAAATATCCCCATAATCTTCATATAATAAAACATCTCCGTCTTCTATTAAAACATAGTCTTCCCTTGTATAACCAATAATGTCCGTCATCCCGAAAGATATGAATGCTGCAAATAGCACCAATCTCATTCTGTAAATATTAAGATTTAATATTATCCTTGTGAATTATTCTGTTACGTTTCTGAATTATTATTTTATTTCCCTTATCTTCTTTTACTTTTTGTCTCCTATATTTCGGTTTTAATATATTCCTTTCACCTATAACTTTCTCATATACTGTCTGACATGGAGTATAATTTTTTTTCTTTTCGTCTTTTATTATGTACCTTCAACATAACTTCCTGTGCCGATTTTAATTTATCTTTTATATTTTCATGTGGTTTTTTATTGTAAAGCACCTCATACGGTTTTTCTTTAATTGTCGAATGAATAGTTTTATTGTATTGCTGAGCTGCTCTAATAATGGATTCTAAATCACTTATTAAATTCAATTCCTCCTTTAAACATCTTCCTATTTCAATGAGAGTAGAATGCACTCTTTCTACCTGACCATTAGTTACTGAATGTCTTGGATCGCAATAATATATTTCAATATTACATCTATTAGCAAATGATCTAAATTGAGCCGATGCAAAACTTGGTTCATTGTCCACTGTAATTCTCTTTACTTCCGGAAATACCTGTAAAGCTTCCAAAATCTTTTCGATTAAATTTGTCTTATCTTCAATATGCTTAACTTTCAAGAACTTAGAATAAGAGTCAATCAAAGTTAAAAATTTCAGTTTTTGAGCGTAAAAAATGTCAATATGAACTTGTTCACCTTCTTTCTCTGGAATTGGTGCCCTTCCAATTGGTACCTTTTTGGGTTGTCTATCGTATTTATTCTTATTACATACCTGACAATTTCTAACATATTGCTTGAATTGCTTCACCATTTAGGGCCAATAGTATTGATCCCTGATCTGTGCCAAATTTTCCCTATAATTTCTATGTGCTCTACCATGTGTTTGCTCTATAATATTACCCTGGTCCTCTCTATTCGTGACATCAATTGGAAAACACTTCACACGTAAAAATTTCGTTACCGGAAAAGTATCCATCAATACGGTTTTTATTTCATATGCCACTTCCGGAGTACAAAATATTCCTGTAACCAATTTTGGATTTAATTGTTCAGAAAGAACAGGTATTATATTTTCTGGTTTATCATATTCTATTAAAAATCTAGTGTTACCGAAGATTAAAACTCTTTCTTGGGTAGCAATTTTTGCACCTTGATTTATTAATATTTGCTGTTTAAAGTGATTCAATGGCTTGTTAGTTTCCCTAATTGAAATTTCATCACTACTCTCGGCTGAATGCTGTGTATTCGCAAATGAATCCTCCGATTCTGAAATTTCATTATTCGATTCTGTTAAATTATTTAACTGCTGTCTCGATAGTGCATCTGCTACAACATTTGTTGCTCCGGGTTTATAGATTATTCTTGGCGAGAATTCTTCAATAAATGCCCTCCATCTTTTCATTTTAACATTAGGGTTTCTTTCAGATATCGCAAACGATAGCGGTTGGTGGTCCGTATAAATTTCTAAATCTTTTACAGCATAAAGGTAATGTCGCAATGTTTTCAATGCCCAAACAATAGCATAAAACTCCTTTTCGTTAGTTACATAATTCTTCTGCTCGGTTGAATTCAAGGTCTTTGAAATAAATGTTATGGGTTTTCCTCGTTGTGATAATACAGCTCCCACAGCTACATTTGAAGCGTCGGTATTTAAAATTAATTTTTCATTAAAATCACGTCGCGTTAATTCAATGCATTGGCATAATACATCCTTTAACCTTTCACAAGCGGCTATACCTTCTTGGTCAAGATCAATCCTTGTCTTTTTTGATACATGCTGCGATACTTCTCCATTTTTTCCTTTTAAGTGCTTTGTCAGTGGCTTAGCTATTGTAGCGTAATCTTGAATAAATTTTCTGTAATATCCTGTTAATCCCAAAAAACCCCTTAATTGTCGTAAAGTTTTAGGTATGGGATAATTTTTTATCGCTTCCACTTTTTTTGGGTCTGTCTTAATAACCTTATGAGATACTACGTATCCCAGAAATTCAACTTCTGTTTCTATAAACCTTGATTTTTCAAGAGATATTTTCATATGAGCTTCCCTTAATCTTTCAACTATTTGTTTAAACTGCTGAATATGTTCTGTCAATGTCTTCGAAAATATTATAATATCATCAATATACACTTGGCAAAATTCACCGATATATTCACCTAAAATATCATTCATTGCTCTCTGAAATATACTAGGGGCATTTCTTAGCCCAAATGGCATCCGTAGGTACTCATATTTCCCGTTGTTAACTGAGAAAGCTGTTTTTTCAATATCACTTTCCTGCATTAAAATCTGATGAAATCCTGACTCTAAATCAATTGTTGAAAAATATTTGGATTCCCCTAAATTCGAAAGTATCACCTCAGGATTAGGCATGGGGTATCTATCTGATATTGTTTTTTCATTTAATTTTTTAAAATCTATGACCAACCTTAGTTTAGGACTTCTATCCTCGTTCATTCCCTTTTTCGGAACAACCCAATCAGGAGAACTATAAGGACTTTTGCTATTCCTTATTATACCCTTTCTTAGTAAATTTCCAATTTCCTCATTAACAAAATCATTTACAGACATAGGATACGGATACTGCTTCGAACATATGGGTTTGTCATCCTCAGTTCTAATTTCCGCTTTTATGTCTGTCCTGAAAGGCAAATCCATGTCAATGTTCTTATGTGTTTCCTTTATAGTTCTAATAATATCCTCTCTCAATAGAGGAATATTAAAACCTTCACTTTCAGAAATATTTTTTTTATATTTCTTAGAAAATTTATTCCTCATTTCCAAATTTTCAACTTCAAAATTATTTAACATATTGCTGGAATGATCTTCAGCGGGCGCTTTAGAGGTTTTTTCCTCCAAAGTTAATTCTTTCTTTGTTATTTTATGCTGGTATGACTCATCAGCTGGCGTCATAAGACAATTTTGTCCCATGATAACTTTTGTATATCCAAAGCATTCCTTCTTTGAATTTTCATTTTTTCCTTTTGTATTGCCGGTATTACCTTCGGCGGGCGCTTTAGGACTTCCGTGTCCCAAAGATTTTAATATCGTTCCCGATTTTCCTATACAACTATCCTCATTGTTACTTAAAAACCGTAATTTTTCTGAATATTCGTTCCCATAATTAGTTAACTCCTAAGATTGATATGGAAAAATCTTAGCTCTAATCTTCTTCAAGAAATTAACTCCTATCAATAAATCACTTTCTAAATTTTCTATTTCATAAAATCTTTCCATACATCCCAATAGATGTACGTTATGAAACAAATCAATGACGGTCGAACCATGAATAGTCCTTACCCTCTTCTTAATTGCTAATTCCTGTCCATTGTCATACACTCCCTTTCTAATATAACAACTAGTAGCACCGGTATCTATTAGTATCCTCATTACTTTTCCGGTTTGCAAATCTGTCCGAAATATGTAGGGCAGGTGGAAGTTTGACCTAAAAAATGAGTTTCACTAATATTATTGATTCTCTGAGCCTTTGCAGGTGGTTGACCACTAAAGTTTGTATTATCATTTCTTTTTATCGGTGGATTAAACCTATTTCCAGAGAAAGCATTACCCTGTTGTGATCTTGCAAACATCCCTCGTTGCACCACAGGATCATTACAAGATGAAGTATCCATGGGTTCTGGCTTTGAGAAATTTACACTTGTATTCTGTCTTACTTGTGGATATCTCAAATTATTTTGGAACACCATTTTTTGATCACCTCTAAAATTATTTTGATAATTTCCATTAGCATTATTTCCCTGGTTTCGAGCTCTAGAAAAGTGCAATGCAAATACTGATCGCATTTGATTTGAGTAAAGCTCCTGAGCCTTAGCCAAAGCGTTTGGTAAATCGACTGGAGCCAATGTGAAAAGTATCTGGTTAAGTGGAGGACGTAAACCGGTAATAAATGTCCTCAAGGCAGTTTCACGATTCTTAATATTAAGTTGGTTTGTTATTTCTGAACTAGTACCATGCGTCATTATGGTCTTATTAATTAGTAAAGTTAATTTACGGTTTACTTCATTATAATAATCTATTAGGGATTTTGATCCTTGTCTTAAAATACTCATCTCTTGATCAATTACATGAGTTGGTCGTCTGTCAGCATATGCAAAGTCCAATCTAGCAAATATGGCCTCTGAATTCAATACAGCCCCATGATTAGTCAAAATATCGTTCGCATCTCCTACAATTTTATTTCTTAACATAGTTAGTGCGCCAAAGTATCTTCTGCTACCTTTAATATACAAGCTCATAGAATTTTTTGCAGCCTCTCTCCAACTCACATATGATTTACCTGAAAACACGGGCAAAGATCGAATTATATCCAAGCTTTCGTTACACATTAATGCATCGTCAATAGTCTGAGTCCGATACTCAGTTACTTGAGAAGCTGTGGTCAGAGCCCTAATTTGGTTATTCAATTGACCTATTTCAATACGTAAGTTTGCGGTGTGAGTAGCTATTAATCTAGCTATATCTTCCGCAGATAAATTATTCACTGCCATTCTTGCAAATCTAACTATTATATCGTCCAGTGTATAAACATTTTTCTCAAGGTCCTTTCCTCACCTTTTGCACTTATTCTCTTGATAAATCTTTCACTCAATTACACTTTTTCACTATCTTCTTATTTAAATGTGGGCACTTAGACTCTTGTGATTATTGCCACAGTAACTGCAATAATACAGACGCACGTATTTAGGGGTACTTGAACTATTTCCCATTTACCTTATTTCTACGGGTTTTTTTATTATTATGATAAATTAACTTACATTAATATACTCCAGATTCGGGTGTCGTCCTTTGCTGGCACTTAGATTCTTTGATTGTTGCTTTCTGTTTCTTTCACAGCTATTTCACTGCCGTTTCCTTTCTTACTGCTTTGTAGTCCTGTGAGAATTTTCTACTGCTTTGTGGTCCTGCGAGATTTTTCTACTGCTTTGTGGTCCTGCGAGAATTTTCTTCTGCTTTGTGGTCCTGCGAGAATTTTCTACTGCTTTAACTTTGCTTTTAAAAAAAATTTTCTCGAAAACTTATTTTTTTCGCCCAATTCATGGGGTACTTTTTTTTCAAAATATATTGTGTTATTTGTTTTTTTGCCCGATTCGTGGGAAACTTATTTTATTATCACCGACCGTATGCCCTCTCGTACGAGGTATTTGCTTACGGTTGATGCTCCTGGCAGGATCGCCAATTAAAGTTCTAACGCGGGTGAGCGTTAAAAAAATAAAATAAAACGCTTGCTTCCAAAGTCAAACTTGAAGTGATATTTTATTCCTACGTTATTTCTTTTATACCAAATTTTTGCTTACTTTATCCTTAACAAATAATTGTTTATGTTTACAATAAATCTTTCACTACTGGATGAGCTTATTTCATCATCCTCTAATTTGTGCTTATGCTAGCTTTAAAAAGTATTGCTTATTGTAACTCTATCCTTAACAAATAATTGTTTATGTTTACAGTAAATATTTCACTATTGGAAGAGCTTATTTAATATCCAATTAGTGCTTATGCTAGCTTTCAAAAGTATTGTTTACTCTAACTTGCATATGTACATATGTATGAAAGGAAGATGGCGTTCTCGCGCTTGTGCATTATTGTTTTTCATATGCAAATGTACATACATACATATGTATGTACTTACATATGTATGTAAATGCTGTCGAATACAAGTTAACCCAAACCAAGTTAACGAACTCTTTACTTCTTATATTCTTTCTAATAAAATTGCTTACTCAATTTTCATATTGATTTCTGCAATAATGCAAGTATTATAAAAACTGCTTACTCAATTTTCATATTGATTTCTGCAATAATGCAAGTATTATAAAGTTGCTTATTTAAGTTCCTAGAATTAAGTCACGCCACAATTTTTATTAATATAAATTAAGTAGTTTACTTGTTTAAGCGGCTTTTTGGTTTTGGGAAGTTAGTGAATAAAGTGCGGTCAGTTGGACCGGTAATAAAAAAATTTATTTTTTTAGAACTTATATTTTACAAGTTCTTAACTGGCGCCCGAGCAAAGGTGGTTTATAAGTAACCATCGCGATTAAGCAAAGAACGAGGCCCCCGAGTATCCTTGCGGAAAAAAGGACGCGTTTTGGAACGCAGCCGCTTTGCTAGTGAAAAACTTAAATTAACCAAACGGTTTATGTGTAAAAACGAAAAAAAACACACACGCTATTCAAAGCTGTGAATTAAGAACACAACATTTAAAATAAAAATTTTAAAGTAAAAACATTAAAATAACCAAACGTTTTATGTAAAAAAACAAAAAGCTAATAATAGCTGTGAACTGAAAAGTGCGAAACCGAAAACAAAAATTTGTAAAGCGAAAACCACAGAAGACCTAAGGGTTTATATAAAAATACGCGCGAACTAATACTATGAATCTGCAACAAAAAACCTAAAATAAATTATGGACAAAAACTGAGCAAGGATAATTCTGTGAAAGTGAGAAGCAGCCCTGATACAACAAAGAGGATTTTTCTGTGCTAAAAACTGTGATACGCCATAGAGGACCCTTCAACACCAGAACGAGAGCAGCTCTGTATTTAGTATAGTAAGCTATCTAATACTCGTAATTAAGAATTATAAAAATAATATTTAAGTATCCTTTTAAACATATTACGTCTTTATTTTCCCCATTAAATAAGAGGAAAAAAATCTCTAAAAACAGTTACTTGTGCTTCAGTTAAAAATTTTTTTTTAAATGGCAAATCCGAATAATTTGGTAAGGCCCCCCACACTTCCCTCAAATTCCGCTCCTAGTACTTCGCAAAATGCTCAGTTAAGTTTAGACGATTTAAGAGTTCTTATTTCGGATAAAGCGGCGGACGTTTTTAGAAACCAAGGACTTCAGGCTATCCGAGAAACTCTCAATCCAAACGCTGGATTAGCCAATATTAGGGACCAACCAATAGACAGACAGGGGGAAAATCTAAATGATATGGACAAAATACCGGACGTCGTGAAATCTTTAAAAGAATTCTCTGGGCAACCAGGAGAATTTAATTCGTGGAAGAAAAGTGTGGACAGAATTTTGACAATATACGAACCTATAAAAGGAACGCCGAAATATTACGGAATTTTGAGTGTGATCAGAAATAAAATCACAGGTAACGCTGACATAGCGTTAGAATCTTATAACACACCGTTAAATTGGAGTGCAATCTCACAATGCTTAATCACACATTATGGGGACAAACGTGACCTATCTACTCTGGAATATCAGATGACAACTCTGGTACAAGGTAGTAATAGCATCTAAGAATTTTACCAAAAAGTGTACTCACATCTTTCACTAATATTGAATAGATTAGGATGTCTTGAAATGGGTAATGAATCTCTTACTCTGATGACAAAGGCATATAGGGACAAAGCTCTCGACACCTTCATTAGGGGTTTAAATGGCGACTTGCCTCGCCTCTTAGAGATCAGAGAACCGGTGGACTTGCCACAGGCTCTTCACCTTTGCCTCAAGCTGGAGAATCAAAGCTTTCGCTCGAACCATGCTTACAACGGAAGATGGAAACCACCTTCACAGCAATACTCAAAGCGAAACTCTATATTCCGCAACCAAGGCAATTATTTTTTAACCAACGAGAACAAAATAACGCGATCCCTCCTCGTCCACCTAGGCCACAGCCAAAGCCAGAACCCATGGAAGTGGACTCAAGCATGCACTCTCGTAGAATAAATTATATGAATAGGCCACAACCAAACCAACATTTTGGAAAAAGGGCACAACAATTCGGTAATCATCAACAAGCAAAAAATTAGAGAACGTATCATATTAATACGACTGGAATAACAAACGAACAACAATTAGATGAGGATACGCAGTTTGGCGAACCAAGTGACATCCATTTTTTAGCATGATAAGCTCTTCGTTGCCATATTTTGAAGTAAGGACGGAGAGCGGAAAGACGCTAAAAATTTTATTAGATACAGGATGAAGCAAAAATTATGTTAAGCCGGAATTAGTGAGTCAGCGTATAGCAAATAAAAATCCATTTTTTGCCAGGTCAATAGTAGGCGACATAAAAATTAGCGAGCATACATTTGTAAAACTCTTTAAGTTAGATAATAAAATAAAATTTTACCTAATGCCCTCTCTAAAAACATTCGATGGTATTTTGGGGAACGATACCCTTAGGGAAATAGGGGCAGTTATCTATACCAATGAAAATATTATGGTATTAAGTAATGGTTTCAAAGTAAACCTTAAGCAACTCCCGACGCAATGTGTAAATGCAATAAACATCGAATAGGAAAATTTGTCAAACGAACAAAAGAAAGGAATGAAAATAATTGCAAATACATATAGTAACCTTTTTTCAGAACCGGATGAAAAGCTTACGTACACAACTAGAGTAGCGGGCGAAATTAGAACCACGACAAACTCGCCTGTGTACACGAAGCTCTACCCTTACCCTGCTTCATTGAAATCCGAAGTAGAGAGTCAAATAGAAAAGCTTCTAAAAGATGGAATCAAAAGACCATCTAGGTCTCCTTTTAACTCTCCGGTATGGATAGTTCCTAAGAAACCAGACCAAACTGGAAAAAAATAATATAGAATGGTCATAGACTATAGGAAGTTAAATTCAATCACAATTGCCCATTCCAGAGATTTCAGAAGTCATCTCTCAACTACGAACTAATAATTTTTTTTCAGTTCTCGACCTTAAAAGTGGATTCCATCAGATTCCACTAAAAAAATCTGATATGGAAAAAACTACGTTCAGCATAAATAATGGAAAATATGAATTCACACGGCTGCCATTTGGCCTAAAAAACGCACCGTCAATTTTCCAGCGTACGCTTGACGATTTCCTACGGGAATACATTGGAAGATGCTGCTATGTTTACATAGATGACATCATTATTTTCAGTAAATCAGAAGAAGAACATTTTAAACACATAAAAAACATATTCAAAGCTTTGGAAGAATCCAATATGAAAGTGCAATTAGACAAATGTAAGTTTTTCAAAAAAGAAGTCGATTTTTTAGGCTACGTTATTACACCCCATGGGATTAAAACTAATCAGGAAAAGGTTAGGGCTATACAAAATTTTCCTGAACCACAAACCCTTAAAGAGCTTCGTAGTTTTCTTGGCATGTCAGGATATTATAGGCGGTTCATCAAGGACTACTTAAAACTTGCCAAGCCCCTGACATCCCTTTTAAGGGGGGAGGGAGGACGAACGTCCAAAAATAAATTCGAAAAATTACGAATAAGTTTAAATGATGATGCTAAGGAATCTTTTGCCAAAATAAAGAATGCACTCACCTCAGAAGATTTAGTACTTGCTTACCCAGATTTTAGTAAAGATTTTGAGCTAGTAACAGATTCCTCAAACTTTGCTATCGGTGCAGTCCTTTCACATAATGATAGACCAATATCATTTATCTCTAGAACTTTAAATAAAACGGAGGAGCATTATGCGGCTAACGAAAAGGAAATGTTAGCTATAATATGGGCTCTGAACTCTTTGAGAAATTACCTGTATGGGTCGGTTAAGGTCAAAATATTCACAGACCACCAGCCGTTAACCTATGCGCTAAGCAATAAGAATAACAACAGTAAAATGAAGAGATGGAAGACTATACTCGAAGAGTACAATTACGAAATGTTCTATAAGCCAGGAAAGGCGAATGTTGTAGCAGATGCTCTATCTAGGATAACGGAGCAAGAGTTAAACACGCTATAGCCACGAACTCAGACGAAAGTTCGGCTCATAATTTAATCCTTGGTGTTGAGGCACCTATAAATGCCTTTAAGAATCAAATATTTCTGAATAGAGACGTAATGTCATCTTATCAATTTAAAATAATATTCCCCACGTACCACCGTCATATTATAACAGAACAAGAGTATTGCGAGGAGAAATTGATTTCCATTTTGAAGAGATATTTAAATCCATCAGTGATAAAATGTATAAAAACGGACGAACAAATTATGAGAAAAATACAGGAATTGTACCCATTACACTTCCTGAAATACAAAATAAGATTCACCCAAGTAATGGTGGACGATATAATTAGCAAAGAAGAACAGGAGGATATCAAAATCAGGGTGCATGACAGAGCACACAGGAACTGTAAAGAAAATCGTACTCAAATTCTTGAAAGGTACTATTTCCTCTCAATGGCGAACAAAATTAAAAAAATTATAAAAAAAATGCGTAATTTGTAAAGAAAACAAGTATGATCGTCACCCAATGAAACCCCAAATCCAGCCAACACCCATACCACGTTGCCCCGGTCAGATAGTTCACCTAGATATATTTGTGGTGGGAAAGGAACTAGTGCTAACAGCAACTGATAAATTTTCTAAATACGCTATGGCAAAGCCCATAAAGTCTAGAGCGGCAGAAGACATACGGCAACCTCTAAGAGAGGTTCACTCATTCCTGAAACGTTGGTCATGGACAACGAAAAATCCTTCTATTCAGAATCTATTAAGTTCAGGATAGAAAATGAGTTCGGAACACAAATTTTTCGAACAGCTCCATATACAAGTTGCTCTAACGGTCAGGTCGAACGATTCCATTCAACACTGCAAGAAATAATGCGTTGTCTACAATGCGAAAAAATACACCCGTCATTCCAGGAATTATTAGAAAGAGCAGTAAAAGTATATAATTTTTCAGTGCACACAGTTACAGGGAAAAGACCAATGGATATATTCTTTGGTAGAAGAGTTAGTAGCAACCCAGAGTTGCTAGAAAAAGACAGGCAAGAAACAGTGAAAAAACTCTCGGAAAAACAAGCTACTGACCTTGCGTACCACAATAAAAATAGATCTATTCCCAGAGAATATGTAAAGGGAGAGGAAATATTCGTTAAAATAAACAAAAGATTAGGAAACAAGTTGTCAGCTAGGTATCGAAAAGAAATAGTTGCCCAGAATTACAACACGACAGTAAAAACTAAAACTGGCCGAGTCGTACATAAAAATAATATCAAACAGTCATGATGAGGCACTCATAGATACATTATACTTAATACCTTTCGTTACAGGACAGAACATGTTAACCTTTACAATATTGACGCTGGTACTAGCATTTACTGCTCAGCAAATCTTTGTACATGACCTTACAAACAACAATGGGTACATACCCATCAAGACAGGAGAAGTCAGGACAATTAATCAGTATAATAAAATCCTACATTTTATAAATTTAAAGACGTATGAGGAAACAATAGCATTAATTTCTAATAATCTAAACACATTAAAGGGAATAACATTTGAAGATGAGCGACTTCTGGAAACGGTAAATAAAAATCTAATATTGCTGAAAGCAAGAGTGAATAGTATACACATTCACTCTAAGTCAAAAAGGGGACTAATTAACGGCCTAGGAAAAGGCTTAAAGTACATCGCCGGCTCCATGGACAGCGACGATGAACAGGAAATAAAAGACGCGTTAACCAAAATAAAGGACAATGAAAAAGGCACCTACAATAAACTAAGTGACTTGACGTACATAAACAATTTCATGACCGAACAAATAACTAACATAACTGCCCATATAAACAAACAACAAACTTTAGTCAGTAGATATATTAATGAGTTCAATGACGGTGCACAGAATAAAATCAAAACACTGGAAGACGAAGTCCGATTTATCGAACAGACTTATAGTATAAACAATGACATATCGCTTTTGAATAACCATGTTGATAACATAGGACAAATTGTATTTTCCAGCAAATTGGGAATTATTCCCACGGATATTTTGACGCAAAAGGAACTTAGTTTGATTAACGACTACGATAGCTATAACAATACGAAAATTGTAGTACTTTTCCAAGAAAATAACATTATCCTAACTTTACTAATACCTCAATTCTCTCCTAGTCCTCTGGCCAAAATCCAATTTGAACCATTACCAAATATTGCAAACAAATCAGTGTTTTTGAACCCATCAGAAATATTAACAGATAACTCTAATAAAATTTATAGTATAAATGTGAAAGACAAATTAGAAAAAAACTTGATTTCATTAGATAATGAATGCATTGCAAACATTTTAAAATTTAAGGAAGCACAATGTAAAATGGAAATTTCAGTAAAATCTGAAGTAGTAGAAATGGTACAAGGAACACTCATATTTAAGAATTTTAAAGGAAAAATAACTCACGATTGTAACAAATTAGAAATAAGACAAGAAGGAACCTTCCTCATTAAGTTTGAAAATTGTAATATTAATGTTCTGAATAAAACCTATACAAATGTAAACTTAAAAATGTACGAAGCACTCGTATTACCAAATTTAGTCACAAAAATCAAAGAAACTAAAAATGCTACAAAATTGGACTTACAAATTGAAAATCTATATTTAAAACAAATACAACATGAAGATACCATTAGAAATTTAGTAGATGAAAATAAAAAAATGAATGTAATTAGCTTAAGTTCAGATATATCTATTGTACTTTCAGTTATTATTGCAACTCTTATTCTCGCTTGCATTATTAAGTATAGACAAAAACTGTATTTATCACCTCAATCAATAATAACTACCGAACATATGCCAACACCCAAGCGGGGCCATTTCTTGAAATTAAAACACCATAATTCAATACTCGATTGCGGACAATCGATTTAAGAAGGGAAGAGTTAACCCAAACCAAGTTCACGAACTCTTTACTTCTTATATTCTTTCTAATAAAATTGCTTACTCAATTTTCATATTGATTTCTGCAATAATGCAAGTATTATAAAAATTGCTTACTCAATTTTCATATTGATTTCTGCAATAATGCAAGTATTATAAAGTTGCTTACTTAAATTCCTAGAATTAAGTCACGCCACAATTTTTATTAATATAAATTATGTAGTTTACTTGTTTAAGCGGCTTTTTGGCTTTGGGAAGTTAGTGAATAAAGTGCGGTCAGTTGGACCGGTAATAAAAAAATTTATTTTTTTAGAACTTATATTTTACAAGTTCTTGATTTATCTTAAACCTTTCTTTTTTTCTGAATGCAAATACCTCCTATTGACATGTACGTACATACTATGTATATTGTCATATACCATCATTTATGTACATATAGAGTATACGTTCATTTATGAATATATGTAATGAAAAACTTCATGAATTAATTTCAGAATTTATTAAAACTTATTCGCGTCGCGCGCATACATATGTATGTATGTACATATCCTAGTAACAAAATGGTAAAAATATAAGCAGTCGAAGAAATAAACGCACCGCCTATTTTCAATTCCCGGCGCAAACTTTTTTTATTAATTTTTTTTTTTTTAATTCGTTTTTTTTTAATGTAATTGAAAAAAAAATTACGTAATAAATTTTACGTATTCGCTTATTATTTCAAAAATACGAAAATAGTAAAAATTTAATTGGTTTAATGTCGAGGTGAGAAATGTGTTGTGTGTTGAGGTGAAAGATGTGTGAACACCACTAATTTTTGTGTGGGGAAAAGTCAGTGAGGTGTCTATAAACTCGGTGTGCTAAACTTCCTTACTACAAATCTTTCAAATCTCAATTGTACTAAAAAAAGCTCACAGTAACATTTGCACCTTCTCATTGCATTAACATTCTCTGCTATTACAGTAGCCTTCAAATAAGCCACACTCTGGCTTCAGCTATAACACAAGCTATAACAAGAGCTGCAAGCTTAGGACACCTGCATGAACAAAATTGCATGAATGGTTTCAATTGTTTAAAACATTGGCCTATATAAAAGTTAACGACACAAAAATTTCAAGCGAAATAAATATTTTTCGTTGCGCATAGTACTTTCACACGCGCACCATAAGCTCAGTATTTTGTTTACCTGATAGTTCGGACTAATTTGCTGATCTATGTCCGCACTTCAAGTTAACGGCAAGCTACTGGTCACGTTGCAGCGACATGTGCAATTCTTTGAATTAATCCTTTAAAAATATTTGTAAAGTTCAAGTCAGTCGTAAAGTACCACTCACTAAAAGCAATTATAAAAAAATAATAAATTTAACTAATAAGATTTTAATAAAAAAACAACTAAACACAGTTTTATTTAACTGGCGCCCAACGTAGTAAGGAAAAAAGGGACTTGCAAGAACAGTTATTCAAATAAAATATCGTGTACGCGTATGTCTTATTGTGCCGGATCGGAAAACATTTTCCGCAGTGTTAAAGGCTCCCCGAGTCACCAGTAAGGAAAAAGGGGGTGAAGCGTTAACACCTACCGGTTAGACTTTAAGAAATATGCTAAAAATTCAACACTGATAATGATTAAACCTATTGGAAATCGTAATAACGAAGTGGCAATAAAATAAGGCATTCTAAACGAAATTAATAAAACCAACGGAAAATCGTAATAACAAAGCAGTAATAAAAGAAGACATTCTAAACGAAATTAATAAAACCAACGGAAAATCGTAATAACGAAGCAGTAATAAAAGAAGACATTCTAAACGAAATAAATAAAACCAACGGAATATCGTAATAACGAAGCAGTAATAAAATAAAGCAATTTAAATAAACTATAAGACCAGCGGCAGCAAACTTAAAATTTTCTACAACACAGTGCCAACAACTTTAAACAGCAGCAGACTTAAAATTTTCTACAACGACACAGTGCCAACAATTGTAAAAGCGGCAGCAGACTTCAAAATTTTCTACAAAGCGGTAGCTGGATTTCATCTACAACCGCAACAGTGCACGCAAACGTAAAAGCGGTAGAGGAATTTGACATCAGCAACAGTGCCCTCAACTGCAGAACGGCCACAAAAGTTAACAACAATGAAGTTTATGCGACTATTGTGAGTGTATCGTTGTAAAATATTAGCTAGATGTATTATTATTTAGTTAAATATTATTATTAAGTTAAGTTTGATAAACTTAAGAAAAGTGAGAGTAAAATTCTAGAAATACCCAGTAGGAAAATTCTGTGCTAATAAACTTTCTTTTAATTTTGATAACAAATTTTTTTTTGCATCTGATTGAATTATTAAAAAGTTTTTTGGTTTTTTTTAAGCATCATGAATCCAAATAACTTGATACGTCTTCCAGTCACCAGCAATAACCAGTCTCCCAACCCAAACCATAATCCCCAAGTACAACCTTTAAATCCAGAGATGGAAATTGCTATTAGTCAGGTTCACAGGCTCTGCATTGCAGAATGTGCGTCTATAGTACCAACATTAATAAGTCCAGGGGCAAACATTTTCGTAGATCAGGGCATCGATGATATCCATAGAGCAAATCTAGGTGATCTGGATAAGGTTCCAGATGTTGTCAGATGTCTTAGAGAGTTTTCAGGCAAAGAGTTTGCATCATGCGAAAAAAGCATATTAACACTATACGACCCTCTCAAGGGAGTCCCCAAATATTTCGGAATCCTGAAGTTGTGCGTAACAAGATTGTAGGAAACGCGCACACCGCGTTGGAGTCGTATACCCCTCTAAATTCGGAAGCCATCCCTCTTAACAACTCACTATGCCGATTAGAGGTATTTAGGAACATTGGAGTACCAAATTATCTATTATCTTATCTAAGGAAGCAACACGGTACAAAAATTCGATCAAGAGGTCTATTCGCACCTTACGCTTATCCTTAAAAAAATAAGCTGTATGAATGCGGGTGCAGAAGCTATTCAGCTCCAGACGAATCGCGACAAAGCGTTAGACACGTTTGTCAGAGGACTGAGAGGTGATCTTCCTCGGCTATTGGGAGTTCGCGAACCAAGTGATCTTCCACAAGCGCTTTATCTATGCCTCAAGGTGGAAAATTAGAATTTTCGGACAAATCAAGCACATAGTTATAATAAAATGGTACCACCACGTCCTAGGAGAAATTCGAATAACCCCCAACAACAATTTTACAATTAGCTTACTTTAAATCAAAATATAGATCAGGGAACCAACAATTTCCCTTGCCCCTACAAAGGCAATATAATTTTAACCCACCACAACAGCAATCGTTTAGGCCGCAATACAATTCGCCAACCCAACAGCATTATTCTGCTCCACCACCAAGACCTTTTCAGCCGAAGCCACCAATTCCCATGGACGTGGACAGGTCCTTACAGACTAGAGCAATTAATTACACAAATAGATCAAAGGATACGAGACAACCAATTAGAAGACTGGCTCCAATTTCGAATCAATTTCATCAACCACAACCAAAACTACAACGAATAAAATTGATAGCACAGAAATTGCTGAAGAACAGCAATATGTTAATGCGCATTATTTTAAAGGGAATGCTCAGAGCCAGGGACAACAATCTCTTGAAGAGTATGTGCAAGAATACTCTAACGCAGAGAAAGAAGGATATAAGGAATTAGCATTTTCTGACATCCATTTTTTAGTCTAACGCATTCCTCTTTACCCTACTTTAAATGTAGGACAAGAGAGGGCAATATTTTAAAATTTCTCATAGATACCTGTTCGAACAAGAACTATGTATATTCAACCATCTTTAGTACTAAATCAATTGCCCAATGAAAACATTTTTTATGCAGATTCTGTTGGTGGTAAAATCCCTATAACACACCACACAAAGCTTAATCTATTCGGAACTAAAATCGACCTCAAATTTTACATTTTGCCTCAATTAAAATCTTTTCATGGCATTCTCGGTAACGGTAATTTAAAATCATTAGCCGCAGTTATTTACACCGCAAACAATTATATGTTGATAAAAAACTCCGTTAAAGTCAAAATTTTCAGCAAATTTCTCAATCTGTCAATACACTTGATATCCGAGCAAGCCATTTATCACATTCACAGGAAGGAAAACTTCGCACACTATGTGAAAAGTACCAAACTTATTCATGGAACCCGACGAAAAATTAATGTAGAATACTACAATAAAAGCGGACATAAGTACAACAACTGACACTAATATTTATTCAAGATATTACCCATACCCCATAGCAATGAAAGATGAGGTGGAAAACATATAAAACTGTTATTGAGTCAAGGAATTATTAGACAATCAGAGTCACCGTATAATTCACCGGTATGGAAGTACCGAAAAAGCTTGACGCTTCAAATGAAAAAAAATATCGCATTGGCGTAGACTATAGAAAACTTAATTCACTGACAATTTCGGATAGATATCCGATTCCGGAAATAAATGAAGTCTTATCACAAGTGAAAAATCAAAAATTCTTCACGGTCTTAGAGCTTAAAAGCGGGTTCCACCAAATTCGACTTAACGAAAATGACATTCCAAAAACAGCATTTTTGGTAAACAATGGAAAATATGAGTTTACTCGACTGCCGATCGGGTTAACAAATGCTCCGGCTATTTTCCAAAGAACCTTAGATAACATTCTAAGAGATCAAATAGGGAAATCTTGCTATGTTTACATAGACGACATTATCATTTTTGGAGAAGACATTTGCGAAACATAGAAAAAGTATTCAGGATACTAGAAAATGCGAGCATGAAAGTCCAAATTGATAAGTGTGAGCTCCTAAAAGCGATGTCGAATATTTAGGATTCATCGTATCCTGAGAAGAAGTTAAAACTAGTCCCAAAAAAGTTGAAACAATAAAAAATTTTCCTTGTCCTAAAACTTTGAAGAACTTAAGGTCATTCCTGAGAATGTCAGACTTCTATAGAACCTGTCTAAAAAAATTCCAATTAAATTTAACTCTGAAGCTACTGAAGCATTTGATAAAATATAAAACACACTCGCATCAACCGAAGTTATACTACAATATCTGGACTACAAAAAAGAGTTCCATCTCACTACCGATGCGTCCAATGACGCCATAGGTGCCGTTTTAGAACAGCACAAAGCACCCTTAATCTTTATATCAAGATCAATGAGCAAAGCTGAAGAGCACTATGCTACTAATGAGAAATGCTACTAATGTCAAGTCGTTAAGAAACTATCTTTATGGATCAACTTCTATAAAAATTCATACTGACCACCAGCCATTAACATACGCTCTTTGTAACAAAAACCCAAATAGCAAACTCAAGAGATGGAAGGCAATACTTGAGGAATACAATTACACTGCGTTACAAAAACGAACTTTTTTTCTGTCCTATGAAACAAATATACTTTTTCGGAAAGGGGAGAAAAAATAAAAACACACGTGTATCGGCGATTTTCATGTACGCGTCAGAATTTTTTTTTTATGTATAAAATATAGAGCTCGTAGTCCGCCTGTGTGAAAAACTTTGGATCAATTTTTAACCCTTTTTCCGTGATCCAATCGCGCTGAATTTCTGCAGGCAGACTCGTGGAAATGTCTTTATTATGTAAAACTAAAAAAAAAAATTTTATCAATTCTCAGATTTTCTTGAATTTTTTTTTCTAAAATAAAAAATTTTTCTAAATTTTCGGCATAACTTGAAGAGACTCCAAATTTTTAAACACTTATTAACCTTTAATTTATTGTTTCATAAAACACACTCTGGCGGCCGCCGTAGCCGAATGGGTTGGTGCGTGACTACCATTCGGAGTTCAGAGAGAGGTCGTGGGTTCGAATCTCGGTGAAAGCAAATTTAATAAAAAAAATTTTTCTAATAGCGGTCGCCCCTCGGCAGGCAATGGCAAACCTCCGAGTGTATTTCTGCCATGAAAAAGCTCCTCATAAAAATATCTGCCGTTCGGAGTCGGCTTGAAACTGTAGGTCCCTCCATTTGTGGAACAGCATCAAGACGCACACTACAAATAGGAGAAGGAGCTCGGCCAAACACCTAACAGAAGTGTACGCGCCAATTATTTATATATTTTTTTTAAAACACACTCTGTGCCGTTTGTGTGTTTGTTCCAGTTCCGAAAGTTCCGATCATCTGACAGTTGCGCTGCTAGGAGACGTATACTTTGACAATTGTTTTAAGTTCTGTTGCACGAAAACGTCTTTCTGTATATTTCATCTTACGAAAAATGCAGTGCCCGACTCGAAATAACTTTTGTTACGTTTGTGGCTTATTCGCACCAAGTAAAAATTTTAAAAATATTACGAAAACAGTGGTTAATTCGTTTCAAAAAATATTCAAAACTGCTTATGTTGCTTACTTGTGGTGTACTCCGGAAGTCGTGTGCGACTATTCCTATAGAAATTTATGCAAATTTACTGATAGAAGGTCAACAATAAAGTACTCTGTACCAACAATTTGGCTACCACGTACGGGGCACTGCAGTGAACTGTGCTACTTTTGCGTAGCTTTTACTCAAACTAAAGGGTACCAATACTTTCGCAGCAACAAAATTCGCTACGCTAATGTAGAATCGGTTATTCCAGCAGTTCTGTACTCACCAGAAGAACGCATAGCGGTTTCAATAGAGATTTTTGATGATGTTCCCGAATTAAGGGATGGAGAACCAACAGTAGCACCAACAATGCTATCAACATTTCTTGCATCGAATGCGAGATGCGGGGAACCAGAAGTATCGGAATTTGTACCAACACCCAGTGAACTTGGGACTGTAGTGCCGCATTTAGTAACGCAAGCCGACTTCAATGACCTTGTATGAGAAGGAAATTTGTCAAAGAGAACAGCCGAACCCTTTGAATCACGCTTTAAGCAGTGGAATATAGTGGCGGCTGATTTTAAAATAACAGCCGCTCGTGATCGACGTAGCAGTATTCCATATGACGAATTTTTTAAATTGCACGAAGATCGGGAAAAAAGCCTCGCTTATTGTTGTGATATTGATTCGATGTTTGAAAAAATTGGTTACCCTCATATTTCAGAGTAGTGGCGACTTTTCATCGATGCATCGGTCAACAGCCTTAAAGTAGTGCTGCTTCATATCGGTAACAAACATCCAGCTGTCCCGATCGCATATGCCACCAACCTCAAAGAAACATACGAAGGCATGAAATTAATATTACAGCTGATAAACTACTGAAAGGAACGGCCTTCCGAGTTTTCTTTGTTTCATAAACGTTTTATTCAGCTCTTCGGCATTTAAAAACTAGAATATATTCAGTGACAATTTCAAATATTAAATCTTCTCCGACCTGAAAGGAATGGCCTACTGAGTTTTCTTACACTCGGCCTCTCCTGACATACTGGTGCGACCCCGCTCAGGTTCCTTAGATTCTCCTGTAGTCTCATCTTCGTCTGTTTCGATATCGTCGCATGGTGGTAGGTTACACCACAATTTCAGCTTATCAGATGCATACACCGATGAATAATGTCTCTGCTTCTTGTGAGAACCTGGGAAGTCCTCAACCACATACCGATCATTACCAAGAGATGCCGTGATTATGAATGGTCCTTTGTAATGTGGCTCTAATTTTCGAGAATGTCATTGGTTCATTGTCGACGAGCACCAAATCGTCTACATTGTATACTGTTGGTTTCTTGTGCTGATTGTCATATTTGAGTTTGGCTTTTTGTCTTGCCTCGTTGATTTTGACTGCTGCCGTACGTCGGACCTCTTCCAAATCAGTATCGTTAACTGCACAGTGTTCGTCTTGTATTGCTAATAATATTTTGTTTTGTAGGACATCTCGGGGGGCGTAACCCAACACTAGCTCTTGAGGTGTCTTACTAGTAGTTTTGTTTTTCATTGAGTTTATTGCCCACTGTATTTCTCATAACCTTTCGTCCCAACATCTATCTTCGGTGGTAATTGGCAACAGCATTGACAAAATTGTTCAGTTTGCTCGTTCTGCGTGTCCGTTTGCTCTGGGAGTACGCACAGCATTCTTGATGTGTTTTATACAGTTGTCGTTGCAATATTTCGTGAATTATTTCGAAGTGAAAGCGGTACCTCTGTCTGTTACAATTCGTGCTGGCATACCGACGTAACTACTAACTTCGTTTATTATTTCTAGTACAGGTTTGGTCTTGGTACTCTTGACCGCTCGTATGACTGTGAATTTTGTAAAGGCATCAACTAAGACCAGCAGATGCTCGTTTCTCTGTTTACTTTTAGGGAATGGACCTAAATGATCTAAGTCGAAATGGTATTCCCCTTCTCTTCGCCCTATTCGATCTTTGTTATAGGCGTATTCTACACACGACTTGATGTACGATTTGACATAATTTCTCATCCTTGGAAACCATAAATAACTCAGTAGTCGCTGGATAGTTTTGTCAACACCTAAGTGACCTGCATTATTATGACAATCATACAGAACTTTTGATCGAAGTGCCTTTGGTACAACCCACAACTTCGCACCTTCATCTTATATATAAAAATGGAGACGTTTTTTTGTGTTCGTTAGTCGCCGATTCACGCCTAAACGCATTCACCGATTTCAATCAAACTTTCACAGATCATTGGTATTGGTCCATAGATAGTTTATGTGAAGTTTTAAAGAAATCGGTAAAAGTATGCGTGCGTTGTGTAAGTGTGAAAAATGCAATATTTGCGTGTTTCCCTTATACGGACATTAGGTATACGGAATGAGAATACACGCGAATGAATAGAATATACACAGACAAGAATAACATTGCTTCGATGTCGAGTGACGTATGGGACTGTATTATTCGTAACGCAATAGTTGTCCTCTCTTTTGTTTCCCTTTTATGCATGCGTGACACGGCATCAAAGCACATTGCTTTTTTTTAAACTGGAAAAATATTTTGAACTTCATTTGAACGTTTTATGATTTAGATAAAATAAAAATTAGTTAAATATATTTGATTCCATTAATAACCATAAGACTGTATTTTTCGAAGTTCAAAGCCGACGAGCAAAATGTAAAAAATAAATCCTCCTGTATGTATATATACTCGAAAAAGTTATGCTAACACTTTTTTCATGCATTTATGCTAAGTTTCCACCGCAGCCGCTATCGTGTTCTCTGCCGCTATCGTGTTCTTAGCGCAAACACGAAACAAAACTCCTGTCAAATCCCATACAAAATTAAAACACAACTCCATACCTAAACTCACTTTTCAAAGCGTGTTTTGTGGGTTTGCGTCTAATTTAAAGCGTGTTTTGTTGGGTTTGCGTCTAATTTAATTATTAAGTGGTGGCAATGTTGCTCATTTTCCTCATTTATTATTGCATTCTTATCGAAACATGGCAACAATGATTGCAATTTGTCAATATGACATTTGATTGACGGCCGCCGTAGCCGAGTGGGTTGGTGCGTGATCACCATTCGGAATTCACAGAGAGGTCGTTGGTTCGAATCTCGGTGAAAGCAAAATTAATAAAAACATTTTTCTAATAGCGGTCGCCCCTCGGCAGGCAATGGCAAACCTCCGAGTGTATTTCTGCCATGAAAAAAATCTGCTCATAAACATATCATAAAACAAAATGAAATCTTATATATAAAAATGGAGACGTTTTTTTGTGTTCGTTAGTCGCCGATTCACGCCTAAACGCATTCACCGATTTCAATCAAATTTTCACAGATCATTGGTATTGGTCCATAGATGGTTTATGTGAAGTTTTAAAGAAATCGGTAAAAGTATGCGTGCGTTGTGTAAGTGTGAAAAATACAATATTTGCGTGTTTCCCTTATGCGGACATTACGTATACGGAATGAGAATACACGCAAATGAATAGAATATACACAGTCATGAATAACATTGTTTCGATGTCGGGTGCCGTATGCGACTGTATTATTCGTAACGCAATAGTTGTCCTCTCTTTTCTTTCCTTTTTATGCATGCATGACACGGCATCAAAGCACATTGCTTTTTTTTTAACTGGAAAAATATTTTGAGCCTCATTTGAACGTTTTATGATTTAGATAAAATAAAAATTCGTTAAATATATTTGATTCCATTAATAACCATAAGCCTGTATTTTTCGAAGCTCAAAGTTTTTGGACAAATATTGAAACGTTTACTTAAATTAAATGTTAAATACATATATGTATATAAATGCTCAAATGTAAAAGTTTAGATGGATTTAAAATATACGAAATTATTCAGCGGTTGAATCCATACATTTTTTGAAATCCATCATATGGATCGACAGTCGCCATAAATGTTTTGTTTCAAAAATAAAATGTGTTAATTTGATGGTAGCTCGAGTATTAAGATCAGGTTTCTATTAGTATAACTTTGTTCATGGGTTTGCGTAATTTTTCTGTGATGAAAGTCTAAAACCAAGAAAAGAAAACGCGAAAGCCGACGAGCAAAATGTAAAAAATAAATCCTCCTGCATGTATACACATATACTCGAAAAAGTTATGCTAACACTTTTTTCATGCATTTACGTAGACAATTTTATATGGGCAAACGTACGTTTACGAGATAAATGCCTAAAAGCAGGTATAACTAAAATAGCGCTCTCAGGCATTTCTGTTACAATTCTTCTGTAAATTTCATGCTCCAAGTGTTCGAGCATTGGTATAGCGCTGAAGACAAATGCTCAGGATATAATACAAAAATGCATATTTACTTGATTTCACATAGTAATATTATCATTGTTAAAAGAGAACAAGTTTGTATTAGGTAATAATTAAATAATGCAACCTTATGTGCTGCTTTGACGAGTGGGAAACCCAAAATAAATAATTATATTTGTATGTGTGTTTAAAAGAGTTGGATTATTTTGTGAGTGTAAGCAGTTTCAAAGTCAAAGAGTAGTTGCAACATTAAAAAGTACCTGAAACACATTTTCATTTAACAACTAAAATCGCAAATATGAGTGTGTTTTTCATTGTTGTTTTTTTTTTTTGGGAAAAAATTTATAAAAATAAAATATATTGTGCGTAAAATTTTAATAATCAGTGAAAATAAAAAAACGGTGGTTTCGTTGTTGGTGTTAGCGATTGTAATGCACATTGTAAGTTTTTCATGTTTTTTTGATTAAATTCATTACTTTTCAATTATTTTGTTTTAACTTATTGGAAATCAACTTATGCGGCCAAAAGAATTAGAAATTTAATTTGAACAATAGAAAAAAGAAAATTATATTACTTACTGGAATGGGAAGAGTTTTGCAACAATGCAAATTAAATGTGTGGGATGAATGTGCAATGGCACATAAAAAATCAGTGGAGGCATTGGATAGAACTTTGAAAGATTTACGTAATAATCAAGAAATATTTGGTGGTGCTTTAATATTATTGTCTGGTGATTTTCGTCAAACTTTGCCAGTAATTCCCCGTTCAACACCAGCAGGTGAATTAAAAGCATGTTTAAAGACATCCCATTTATGGAGGCACGTAAAAACTTTGACTTTGAAAACAAATCTGCGAGTTTATTTGCAAAATTATGCATCGGCTGAAGAATTTTCAAGACAACTTCTGAAGATAGGAAATGGACAAATTCCTATTGATGCTGCTATTGGCTTAATCACTTTGCCAGATAATTTTTGTAATTTTGCACACACGAAACAAGAATTAGTTTCAAGTGTTTTTCCAAATATTGCGCAAAATTATCAAAATCACAATTGGTTAGCTGAAAGAGCAATACTGGCTGCGAAAAATAAGGATGTTCGTCAATTGAATGCGAATATTTTAAATGATATGCCTGGTGAGATTCTAACATTTAAATCAATTGATACAGTTATAAATCAAGATGACGCTGTAAATTATTCAACAGAATTTGTAAATTCCTTGGATTTACCTGGACTGCCGACTCATCGCTTACATATTTAAAGTTGGTGCACCAATTATTTTACTTAGCAGATTAGCAGAAGCAAAAAGGTCATTAATAATCTTATTGAAGCAACAATTTTAAAAGGAAAATTCAAAGGTGAAGACGTATTGATTCCGCGTATTCCGCCGATTCCACCAGATTTAGCTTTTGACTTCAAAAGATTGCAATTTCCAATACGTCTTGCATTTGCAATGACAATATACAAAGCACAAGGACAATCGCTGGAATTATACGGAATTGGCTTAGAATATCCATGCTTCTCCCACGGACAATTATATGTATCATGTTCACGTGTAGGAAAGCCATCAGTTCTGTTTATTTATACCACAACTCAGGGCAAAACAAAAAATGTAGTTTACGAAAAGGGTTTGCGTTAGTTTAAGTTTAAAATTAACATTAATTTTATGTAAAAAAAGAATAAATACACATAGAGTGAATCTAAATCGAGTGTTCATTATTCATTTATAATTTTGATATGCCTAGCGAAGCAGGCAGAGGGTCCGCTAGTCTTATATATAAAAATGGAGACGTTTTTTTGTGTTCGTTAGTCGCCGATTCACGCCTAAACGCATTCAGCGATTTCAATCAAACTTTCACAGATCATTGGTATTGGTCCATAGATGGTTTATGTGAAGTTTTAAAGAAATCGGTAAAAGTATGCGTGCGTTGTGTAAGTGTGAAAAATGCAATATTTGCGTGTTTCCCTTATACGGACATTAGGTATACGGAATGAGAATACACGCGAATGAATAGAATATACACAGACAAGAATAACATTGCTTCGATGTCGAGTGACGTATGGGACTGTATTATTCGTAACGCAATAGTTGTCCTCTCTTTTGTTTCCCTTTTATGCATGCGTGACACGGCATCAAAGCACATTGCTTTTTTTTAAACTGGAAAAATATTTTGAACTTCATTTGAACGTTTTATGATTTAGATAAAATAAAAATTCGTTAAATATATTTGATTCCATTAATAACCATAAGACTGTATTTTTCGAAGTTCAAAGCCGACGAGCAAAATGTAAAAAATAAATCCTCCTGTATGTATATATACTCGAAAAAGTTATGCTAACACTTTTTTCATGCATTTATGCTAAGTTTCCACCGCAGCCGCTATCGTGTTCTCTGCCGCTATCGTGTTCTTAGCGCAAACACGAAACAAAACTCCTGTCAAATCCCATACAAAATTAAAACACAACTCCATACCTAAACTCACTTTTCAAAGCGTGTTTTGTGGGTTTGCGTCTAATTTAAAGCGTGTTTTGTTGGGTTTGCGTCTAATTTAATTATTAAGTGGTGGCAATGTTGCTCATTTTCCTCATTTATTATTGCATTCTTATCGAAACATGGCAACAATGATTGCAATTTGTCAATATGACATTTGATTGACGGCCGCCGTAGCCGAGTGGGTTGGTGCGTGATCACCATTCGGAATTCACAGAGAGGTCGTTGGTTCGAATCTCGGTGAAAGCAAAATTAATAAAAACATTTTTCTAATAGCGGTCGCCCCTCGGCAGGCAATGGCAAACCTCCGAGTGTATTTCTGCCATGAAAAAAATCTGCTCATAAACATATCATAAAACAAAATGAAATCTTATATATAAAAATGGAGACGTTTTTTTGTGTTCGTTAGTCGCCGATTCACGCCTAAACGCATTCACCGATTTCAATCAAACTTTCACAGATCATTGGTATTGGTCCATAGATGGTTTATGTGAAGTTTTAAAGAAATCGGTAAAAGTATGCGTGCGTTGTGTAAGTGTGAAAAATGCAATATTTGCGTGTTTCCCTTATACGGACATTAGGTATACGGAATGAGAATACACGCGAATGAATAGAATATACACAGACAAGAATAACATTGCTTCGATGTCGAGTGACGTATGGGACTGTATTATTCGTAACGCAATAGTTGTCCTCTCTTTTGTTTCCCTTTTATGCATGCGTGACACGGCATCAAAGCACATTGCTTTTTTTTAAACTGGAAAAATATTTTGAACTTCATTTGAACGTTTTATGATTTAGATAAAATAAAAATTCGTTAAATATATTTGATTCCATTAATAACCATAAGACTGTATTTTTCGAAGTTCAAAGCCGACGAGCAAAATGTAAAAAATAAATCCTCCTGTATGTATATATACTCGAAAAAGTTATGCTAACACTTTTTTCATGCATTTATGCTAAGTTTCCACCGCAGCCGCTATCGTGTTCTCTGCCGCTATCGTGTTCTTAGCGCAAACACGAAACAAAACTCCTGTCAAATCCCATACAAAATTAAAACACAACTCCATACCTAAACTCACTTTTCAAAGCGTGTTTTGTGGGTTTGCGTCTAATTTAAAGCGTGTTTTGTTGGGTTTGCGTCTAATTTAATTATTAAGTGGTGGCAATGTTGCTCATTTTCCTCATTTATTATTGCATTCTTATCGAAACATGGCAACAATGATTGCAATTTGTCAATATGACATTTGATTGACGGCCGCCGTAGCCGAGTGGGTTGGTGCGTGATCACCATTCGGAATTCACAGAGAGGTCGTTGGTTCGAATCTCGGTGAAAGCAAAATTAATAAAAACATTTTTCTAATAGCGGTCGCCCCTCGGCAGGCAATGGCAAACCTCCGAGTGTATTTCTGCCATGAAAAAAATCTGCTCATAAACATATCATAAAACAAAATGAAATCTTATATATAAAAATGGAGACGTTTTTTTGTGTTCGTTAGTCGCCGATTCACGCCTAAACGCATTCACCGATTTCAATCAAATTTTCACAGATCATTGGTATTGGTCCATAGATGGTTTATGTGAAGTTTTAAAGAAATCGGTAAAAGTATGCGTGCGTTGTGTAAGTGTGAAAAATACAATATTTGCGTGTTTCCCTTATGCGGACATTACGTATACGGAATGAGAATACACGCAAATGAATAGAATATACACAGTCATGAATAACATTGTTTCGATGTCGGGTGCCGTATGCGACTGTATTATTCGTAACGCAATAGTTGTCCTCTCTTTTCTTTCCTTTTTATGCATGCATGACACGGCATCAAAGCACATTGCTTTTTTTTTAATTGGAAAAATATTTTGAGCCTCATTTGAACGTTTTATGATTTAGATAAAATAAAAATTCGTTAAATATATTTGATTCCATTAATAACCATAAGCCTGTATTTTTCGAAGCTCAAAGTTTTTGGACAAATATTGAAACGTTTACTTAAATTAAATGTTAAATACATATATGTATATAAATGCTCAAATGTAAAAGTTTAGATGGATTTAAAATATACGAAATTATTCAGCGGTTGAATCCATACATTTTTTGAAATCCATCATATGGATCGACAGTCGCCATAAATGTTTTGTTTCAAAAATAAAATGTGTTAATTTGATGGTAGCTCGAGTATTAAGATCAGGTTTCTATTAGTATAACTTTGTTCATGGGTTTGCGTAATTTTTCTGTGATGAAAGTCTAAAACCAAGTGTTCGAGCATTGGTATAGCGCTGAAGACAAATGCTCAGGATATAATACAAAAATGCATATTTACTTGATTTCACATAGTAATATTATCATTGTTAAAAGAGAACAAGTTTGTATTAGGTAATAATTAAATAATGCAACCTTATGTGCTGCTTTGACGAGTGGGAAACCCAAAATAAATAATTATATTTGTATGTGTGTTTAAAAGAGTTGGATTATTTTGTGAGTGTAAGCAGTTTCAAAGTCAAAGAGTAGTTGCAACATTAAAAAGTACCTGAAACACATTTTCATTTAACAACTAAAATCGCAAATATGAGTGTGTTTTTCATTGTTGTTTTTTTTTTTTGGGAAAAAATTTATAAAAATAAAATATATTGTGCGTAAAATTTTAATAATCAGTGAAAATAAAAAAACGGTGGTTTCGTTGTTGTTGTTAGCGATTGTAATGCACATTGTAAGTTTTTCATGTTTTTTTGATTAAATTCATTACTTTTCAATTATTTTGTTTTAACTTATTGGAAATCAACTTATGCGGCCAAAAGAATTAGAAATTTAATTTGAACAATAGAAAAAAGAAAATTATATTACTTACTGGAATGGGAAGAGTTTTGCAACAATGCAAATTAAATGTGTGGGATGAATGTGCAATGGCACATAAAAAATCAGTGGAGGCATTGGATAGAACTTTGAAAGATTTACGTAATAATCAAGAAATATTTGGTGGTGCTTTAATATTATTGTCTGGTGATTTTCGTCAAACTTTGCCAGTAATTCCCCGTTCAACACCAGCAGGTGAATTAAAAGCATGTTTAAAGACATCCCATTTATGGAGGCACGTAAAAACTTTGACTTTGAAAACAAATCTGCGAGTTTATTTGCAAAATTATGCATCGGCTGAAGAATTTTCAAGACAACTTCTGAAGATAGGAAATGGACAAATTCCTATTGATGCTGCTATTGGCTTAATCACTTTGCCAGATAATTTTTGTAATTTTGCACACACGAAACAAGAATTAGTTTCAAGTGTTTTTCCAAATATTGCGCAAAATTATCAAAATCACAATTGGTTAGCTGAAAGAGCAATACTGGCTGCGAAAAATAAGGATGTTCGTCAATTGAATGCGAATATTTTAAATGATATGCCTGGTGAGATTCTAACATTTAAATCAATTGATACAGTTATAAATCAAGATGACGCTGTAAATTATTCAACAGAATTTGTAAATTCCTTGGATTTACCTGGACTGCCGACTCATCGCTTACATATTTAAAGTTGGTGCACCAATTATTTTACTTAGCAGATTAGCAGAAGCAAAAAGGTCATTAATAATCTTATTGAAGCAACAATTTTAAAAGGAAAATTCAAAGGTGAAGACGTATTGATTCCGCGTATTCCGCCGATTCCACCAGATTTAGCTTTTGACTTCAAAAGATTGCAATTTCCAATACGTCTTGCATTTGCAATGACAATATACAAAGCACAAGGACAATCGCTGGAATTATACGGAATTGGCTTAGAATATCCATGCTTCTCCCACGGACAATTATATGTATCATGTTCACGTGTAGGAAAGCCATCAGTTCTGTTTATTTATACCACAACTCAGGGCAAAACAAAAAATGTAGTTTACGAAAAGGGTTTGCGTTAGTTTAAGTTTAAAATTAACATTAATTTTATGTAAAAAAAGAATAAATACACATAGAGTGAATCTAAATCGAGTGTTCATTATTCATTTATAATTTTGATATGCCTAGCGAAGCAGGCAGAGGGTCCGCTAGTATTTCTTATACAATCGACCATTCTCAAGTATATATTCATCTAACGTTTTAATATCTTTTGACTTCACTTTATCGACTATTTGCTTGACATCAACATCCTGTATCTGCATACTAAATAACCAGTCCTGCTCGTCTATACCTGTTTTCAAGACACACAAGGACGCTTCGTCCACTTCACGCGATGCTTCTACTGGGGACCTACTCAACGCGTCGACATGTTCCATCCGCTTACCGGAACGATGCTCTATTT
Organism: Anastrepha obliqua; assembly: GCF_027943255.1. Taxonomy (NCBI): domain Eukaryota; kingdom Metazoa; phylum Arthropoda; class Insecta; order Diptera; family Tephritidae; genus Anastrepha; species Anastrepha obliqua. The sequence goes on along the minus strand of NC_072897.1, from coordinate 37,862,206 downwards.
TTATGTCGTACTCTTGCACTTTGAGCCACCAGCGCGCTATGCGCGGGATGAGCTCTTTCTTGGCCATTGCTATTTTGATTGCATTGCAGTCGGTTATTACAGTAACCTCTTTCCCGTAGACATAATATTTAAAACGCTCTAGTATTTCCACTACTGCAAGAGTCTCCAACTCGTAACTATGATACTTTTTCTCATTTTCGCTCGTGGATCGACTAAAATATACTACCGGCTTCCAATCGTCTTCTTCAAGTTGCAATAACACGCCAGCTAATCCAATGGAACTTGCATCGGTATGGATCTCATGCTTGGCTTCAATTCTATATGACGTCATCACCGGCTTGGACACCAGTGCCAAACTCAGCTCATCGAAAGCCCTTTGCTGTTCTTCGCCCCATCGAAAATTTTGTTCCTTACAAAGTAAACGTCGCAGTGGCTCAGATTTAATGGCATACCCTGCCACAAACTTTCTAAAGTATCCACTCAACCCCAGAAATTGTCGTACTTCAGTTACGTTCTTAGGATTTGAAAAATTTGTAATAGCTATTGTTTTTGCTGTACCTGGACTAATTCCGTTTGGAGTTAATGTATGGCCCAAGAATTCAATTGTTTCTTTTGCAAACTCGCATTTCTTCAAATTCAAAGTCAAATTAAGCTCTCGTAATGCATCAAGTACACGCCTCAATTTGGCCAACATTTCATCGACAGTTGAACCCCCTATCATAATGTCATCCATGTAGTTCACCATATCTCCATTCTGTGTTCGTTCTTTTACCTTTGCCATCAAGCGTTGGAAGACTACTGGGGCATTCTTTAGCCCAAACGGCATTCGTTTCAACTGATACAACCCCTCTGTGGTTACGAACGCAGTATATCTACGACTATCTGGATGTATCGGTATCTGATAATACCCACTATTCATATCTAATACTGTGAAATATTTATAACGTTTTGCTTCATGAAGCTGTTCTTCAATATGCGGCATTGGATAAATTTCTTTTCGGGTATGTTGATTCACCTTACGATAATCTACGCACAATCTCGATTCTCCATTTTTCTTTTTCACGAGTACAATTGGACTCGCATATTCAGATTCTGACGTTTCTATTATATCGTTAACTAATAACTCTCTAATCATCTGTTGAACCAACACTTTTTTCGGCTCTGGTATACGGTATGGGTTTTGTGCAATAGGCACATTAGTATCTAACTTAATTTTCATGGATAATGCGTTTGTCTGTCCTATCTCACTGATATTATTTGCAAATATATCATTGTACTCGTTCAACAGTTTGATTAGCTTTTCCGTCTGCGCACTTTCAAGTTCTCCACATATTATTTGATTTTCATTTATAACTTTGCGTTCAGATACCGTCGTTTCTCGATTTTCCGCTATCGGTAGATATTCGAATTTCAATTGTCCACTGTTTATGTGCGCGACAATATTCCGATTGAAAATCTCTTTTCCAAGCAATACATCTGACGTTAACAACTCGTCATCCACTATATATAGTATTACATTTACTTTTACACTGTCAATTTTTATTTCAGTTTTCATCAACTCACTTGCATACCGCGCACCCCCACATATGCCCTTTATTTTTAACACAGAAGGCTCTGTTTCAATTTCGAATTTATCAGCACGTGATTTCCGTATCATGCTGCATTCACTTCCTGTGTCCACGAATGCTTTTATTGCTTGATTTTTAACATACACCAGTTTAATACAAAATTCCTCATCGCACTCGACTTTACGGTTTGTCATTGTAGCGTTTCTCTTATTACGCTCCACAGCCTCAACCTTCGGGTCAACTTTCTGACCATCACCATACTGCGCTTTTCGTAGTGGCTTAGAACATCTGGTCGCTATATGACCTTCTTCGAAACAATTATAACACTTTATCTTACTTTTATTCTCCGCGCACCTTTATTCCTGTCATTATTCGTGTTTCTATTTTTGTTTTGTTCAAACTTCAAACCTGGAGTACTATTACGATTTTTATCATACTCGTCAAGCGTTTCGCGCAAGTGTCTCATCGAATCAAATCGCATTGGAGCAATTGCCGTTTGCAGTTCCCGATTTCGTAATCCGTTCCGCGTATATTTTATAATCGCTGATTCACTCAAATTATATCGCTGCCCAATGGCACTCATACGAAAACAATATTCCATGACTTTTTCATCAAATTTACGGACCGAACTGTTCATTTTGTAATGTAACATATCTCTGCCTCGTTGGGCTTAGTACCGAATTCTTCTATTAACCTTTCCGCGAAAATTGTCCAATTCGAGTAACACTCTGATGAAGCATCTAACCATAGTTTGGCAACACCTTTCAACTTGCTAAAAACTGCTAGCATTAAACTTCTTTCGTTCCACTGATAGGCACTATGCGCTTGATTAACACGTTCTACAAATTTTTCGACCGGCAAAGAAAGTTCATTCGTTGGATCAAAGGTAGGTAAAGTTTCAGCAATCTCTTTCACCGAACACCTTGCACTTGAAAAATCTAACATTGATATCGGGGTAGTTGTAGTTTCTACACTCGCGGCCGTTTGTTCTATACTTGGTTGTTGTTCACGGTTTTGTTGTTGCAGCAAAGTAGTGATGCCTTGCATCATTTCCCGCAACTCATTAATCTGCTCTTGCATTGTACACCTTTCGTCAATATTTATTTCGTCACTGTTTTCAATATCACATAACCGCTGGACTAGTTCTGCCTTAGTACCAGTCGTAGGTTTTTCCCGTTCACGCAGCAGCGTTTTAAGTTGTTCCACTCTTAAATTCACTATTTTCGGCATTTTCCCTGCACAATATGTACATTCGTACACGCTTGCACCACTCGTTTTTTTTGTATATCTGCTTGTTTCTTGCTCCCTTTCAACTCTCGCTTTCCACACATTAACACGCACGTATTAATCTGCTCATAGTTTTTTCCCCACGACCGTCGCATGCATTTTATACACTACGCCATATATGCATCTTGCCAACGCGCATAACAAAGCACGAATTTATGCGCATTCATACAAAAAATAGGAGTCAGTATCCCACTTCTGACCTGAAAGGAATGGCCTTCCGAGTTTTCTTTATTTCATAAACGTTTTATTCAGCTCTTCGGCATTTAAAAACTAGAATATATTCAGTGACAATTTCAAATATTAAATCTTCTCCGGCCTAAAGGAATGGCCTACTGAGTTTTCTTACACTACCAAGAGCATAATTGGAAAATATGCTGCGATCTAAAAGTGGTCGGATTACTCATGGGTGTTAAGCGTGGATTTCCAACCCACCAGTGCTTTTTGTGTACATGGGAAGGTCGCAAAAGAGATCAGCATTGCACTGAATTTAAGTGGAAGCCGCGAACATGCTACAAAGTAGGCGTAGAAAGTATAGAAAATCTACCATTAGTGCAGCCATCTCAAATCATTTTGCCATCACTACACATTGATTTGCATATCTTGCATTGTTTTATTGTACTATCCTGCTAATTTTTGCACTCATCCGTGGAAAGTGAAAATTTTCTAATAACTGGGTTTTATTTTCTCGTGCGTTTCTATGAGCACGATTGTGTTCTCTAAGGATCTCATTTTCTTCGTTGGTTTCGTCAGTTAGGTCCGTGGTCATTTTACGGCAATATTTTACTTTATATTGGGAAAAATGAATGAGATACAATTCTTGAATTTTTCCAAGAATGCTGTCCTCTGTCTTTATGGCATTTGTGACAGAAGGATTAAGATATTATTTTAAAATGTTTACTAGGTTGTCGTTGTTATACTCGCTTTTTGTTACTGTATGACGATGATATGTAGGAAAAAATATATTATTTAAATGCATTTATTGGGCTTACAGACATTTACAGACTAAAGGGTATCAAATTTTGAGAAGAACACTTATCGCTGTGTCGTGTGGCGGTCATGGAATTAACCTGAATGTCTTGTGTCGGTCTTGATAGAGCGTCTGCAACTACGTTAGAACTACCTGGTTTCTACTTCATTTCATAACACCGCGTTACACACACTGTCCTATGAAACATATATTCTTTTTCGGAAAGGGAATTTTTTTATTAATTTTATTATATTAAAATTAAAAATTGTTACATTAAAAATGTTAATGCTTTTAAAGAAACTTAGGCCTTTTATTTTTACGTTTGTAAGCATTTGTGTCAGTATCGCGACAAATAGACCAACAGTATTCGCTAAGCATATGCGTAATGTCTTGTCCTTTAAAGCGCTTTTTAATAGCCGCAATGTCCTGATGGAACCTTTCGCCATGTTCATCGCTACAAGCTCCTAAATCACCAGGGAAACAATCTAAATGATTGTGAAGGAAATGGATCTTTAGCGACATTAATATGCCCATTTCGCCATATGCCGAAATCATTTCTGCAACAATATTTTTATAATTGTCAGCTCGTTTGTTGTCAAGATAAGATGGTCAATAACGGCAACTGTGCCTTTCCATGCACGTTGTTCGATAGCAATCAATTTTGATGAAAATTCATAACTTGCAACTATTTTTTTTATCTGCCGACCACTGAAAACACCTTAAATTATACACATCATTAAAAAAATAAAGTTACTAAAAGCCTTCGAAAAAAAAACCTGCATGAATCTTTGCACCGCTCAGTTTCGGAAAAATATTGTGCAAACTTGCAATCGCCTCGCCCTCACGATCCAGTTTTTTGACAAAATTTGATACGACACCGAGCTTAAACAAATACGAAAGGCATCCGGATAAAACTATACTAAAAGCCACAGCAATTCCAATGTATTCAGGTCAAATTGTTCATATGCATATATATCACACGCACAAAAAGGTAATATTAACTGCAATAGACAAGTTTTCCAAATTTGCAATGGCTCGAATAATAAAATCAAGAGCCACACAAACCATTAAGAGATATGCTGATGTCTTTTGGCATCCCTGAAAAAGTTGTGATGGATAATGAGATATCTCTAAATTCAGCCCCAATAACCCACACGCAACAGAATCAATACAAACTCGAAATATTTAGAGCTCCACCTTATATGAGCACAGTAAACGGACAGGTAGAGCGTTTTCACTCGACTTTATCTAAAATTATTATGTTAAGGCAGAAAAAATTCATGATTTATTTGATGATCTGCTTAATAGATCTATCTTTAAATACAATTACTCCATTCATTCCACAATAAGAAGAAAACCTGTAGAAGTTTTCTTTGGAAGGACAGTAACGACTGACCCTACACAATTAAAACAGGACAGGTTGGAAAACATAAAAAACTTAACAGACAAACAAGAGAAAGACTTAAAATATCATAATAAAAAAAGGAAAGAATTCGAAACATTTTTTGAAGGACAGATAATTTATTCAAGTATCAACAAAAGGCTAGGAAATAAACTTTCTCCTCGTTATAAAGAGGAAACTGTGAAGGACGACCAGGGAGACACAATTTTAACTAAATCCGGAAAAGTAATTCTTAAAAGACATAACTCCTTTCAGATATTTTATCAACCTCTGCTATGGAGAGGTTCAGATACTCGACTACACTAACGCGCCAATAATGACAATAGAGACGGAGACGGTAATATTACAAACATCGACCTTTAAACTAATTCACGTAATAAACCTAGAACAGTACGAGCCAATAAATAATGAAATAAGAAGCACCTTGACAGAAGACGTAACAAAACGTGATGATAGTTACCCCTACCTAATGCACGAAATTCAAATTATTGAAAGCGTATTACGTAGATTGAAACCTGCGAGAAATAAAAGGGCAATAAATGAACTTGGTACAGTGTGGAAATGGGTTGCTGGGACACCGGATGATGATGATTTCCAGATTATTTCAGATAAAATTAATGATGTTTTAAGAAACAATTATCAACAGGTAGTTATATGTAAATAGATTAGTGCAAGAAAGACTAAATGAGTTTATAAAAAGAACTAGCTTAATGACAAATATTATTAAATCAAATGATCAAATTCGAAAAGACTTATGGGAGTCGTTAGAGAGAAAACTCAAAATAATAAAAGAAGAAATAATAAATGTAGATTATGCAATTAAATGGTCAAAAGCAGGTATTATCAATTCATTTATTCTATCAGACCTAGAATTAAGAATACCCAAAGAATTTTTTGAAGAAGAGAAAATGATGTACATATGTCAATCTTGTAGAAGCCATTGAATACGGTGGTGTAAAAATAGCCTCAAATGGCTTAACGTTAATTTATATTATAAATTTACCTAAAACAAATGAAGAAAATTGCAAAGATCTAATTGTTAAAGCAGTGAAAAAGAAGAATTCTATATTAAAAATCTCAAAGAATAAAATAATAGTTTGTAAGAATTCAGTCTTAGATATAAGTTAATGTAAAACTTTAAATGATGTGTCAATTTGTAAAGAAGAGAATTTTAAAAATGTTTCAAACAGTATATGTTTAGCAAAATTGTTTAGTGGTTAACCTTTCGACTGCACTATGACGAACGCACAACATATTCCACAAAAAGAAGAAATGAACCCCGAGTTACTCCTTTTAAACTCTTATAACGGGACAGTGGAAATAGAAGAAAAGCCAGTTAATCTGGATGGAACATTCTTAATAAAATTTTATAATGCTGATAGTGGCCAATGGTAATAAGCCAACCAACGGACTTACGAAAATAGACAAATGCCAACCTTTTACTTGCCATAGTTCAATTAGGAAATACTTCTATAAATTTCGAAGAGATTCTCTCGTTGAAACTGCTTAAAGAATTACATGGTGCGAACACTAAGGAAATAGAAACTTTAGAGAACAAGTTTCAGTTGAGTACTTTCAGTATACTTGGAATCACAATAGTAGCTTTGATAATAATCCTTCAGAAACGGACAAAATCATTTACGGTGACAACAGCTACGGACAATACTAAAACATTGGGGAAACAGGAGGGAATTTCCAAGAACTTAAGTAACTTCCAAATGCCGATGACCTCAACGCAACTCAGTGAGGACACCGAGTTATTTAAAGGCTCCTCCCCCTCCACAAACATTTCAAGCGAAATAAATATTTTTCGCTGCACATAGCACTTTCACACGCGCTCCATAAGCTCAGTATTTTGTTTACCTGATAGTTCGGACTAATTTGCTGACGCTATGTCCGCACCGCAAGTTAACGGCAAGCTATAGGTCACGTTGCAGCGACATGTGCAATTCTTTGAATAAATTCTTTTAAAATATTTTTAAAGTTCACTTCCAAAGTCAGTCGTAAAGTACCACTCACTAAAAGCAGTTGTATCTGCATTTAAATTAAAATTATACAAAATAATAAATTTTACTAATAAGATTATAAAAAAAAAAATAACTAAACATAGTTTTATTTGACTCGCATTTAAATTAAAATTATACAAAAATAATAAATTTAACTAGTAAGATTGTAATAAAAAAATAACTAAACATAGTTTTATTTAATTTACATATTTATGTATAATTGCTTTTCTAAATTTTAATCTTCTCAGACAAATGACTGGTTTGACGTACTTAACGTCAAAGTACCATATGCTGACACAAGAAAAACATGTCCCGCTTACGGCCTAGCTCTTGAGGAACAGGATGAAATAATCCGACAGATGACGGATATGATGAAAACCTCGAGGGTGATTAAGAAACACAGCTTGCTACCGTTCCAAAAAGGTAAGAAAATAATTATATACTCATATTATTGTATATATACCATATATTTCCGATACACTAATGGCTTATAATATTTTGAAATATTATAATAGGTCTATGAATAAGTTCGTGCGGTTTTTTTTCGAAATTTGAATTTCGGATCATTCCCATGGCTTTTAAACGTTTGGAAATGGTTGATTGATCAACTCCCAAAGTTTTTGCAACCTCTTCTTGCGTTTGAGCCGGATCTTGATCGAGCAATTCCTCCAATTCGGTATCCATGAACTTTGGCGGCGCGGCCAAAATCACCACTTTTAAAGCGTGCAAACCACTTCTGGCACGTTCGCTCAGCTAGAGCATGCTCACCATAAACTTCCACCAAGATACGATGACTTTCGGCTGCTTTTTTCTTCATATTAAAGAATTCCCCGCAAAAACACATTATTTGGCACGAAATTCGACATTTTCAAGTGTGGTAAAAATATTGTTGTTTACGCTTCAAATAAAAAACTTATACTGACGTTTGTGCCTTACGACAGTAGCTCTCCAATGAATGTTTGGAAATGTGGATCGATGGAATAATAATCAAGTTACGCCATCTGTTGTAAAACCGCACGAACTTATCCATAACATTATGGATGTTCGCGGATGTTAAAAGCCGTTTCAATGTTCAAATATCTGCTTACATATCGACTTAATCAGGATACTATTGGAAACTTTTTTGGCATTATCCGATCCAATGGCGGATAGCATGATCACCCAGATCATCAGAAACTTCAATATCGTCTAAGAAGCGAAGAAATGAAGTTGTATTATCTAACTCTGCAAATGTTGAAGTAGATGGCACACCTAATTTGAAAATCTTACAACCATCACTTACAGGTAATTTTTTGTACACATTCTGTCAAAAAAATATCGGGAACTGTTCATTTAAAAAGCGCGCTGGAATGTTGGTACAACTGTCCTCTATAGTGTCGCAGGGTTTCAGCGTGATCTGTCAATTAGCTTGTTTTTGGCATTTAATTATATTAGTCAACCGCAGGTGTGCTCTGCGATGTTCACTATGGAGAAAAATATCGTACAAAGAATTTTTCTTAAATTTTTAAACGGTACGTTTGGAATTAGATTTCATGTGCCGAATCGTTGAAAATGTTGCAGAAAGCCTATGGCTAATGTGCTTCATCAAAAACACGGGTCGAATGGTATAAGGCTTTAGCAGAGGGCTAAGAAGTCATGGAAGATTTGTCCCGGTCTGGTCGCCCAACAACGCCTTCAACGGATAAAAATCGACAAAGTCAAGGAAACGGTACTGGAAAACCATCATTTAAGTTTGAGGGAGGTAGCTCGTAACTTTAGCGTGTCTCGCGAATCAATTCGCAACATTTTACACCATCAATTGGGTATGAGACGCGTGGCTGCTCGACTCGTTACAAGAAAGTTGAATTTCATTCAAGAAATTCATCGGAAGAAGGTGGCTGAAGACAAGTGGCAAGTGAATTCAGACCCAACGTTTTTCCAGCGAATCATAGCAGGCGATAGACGTGGGTATATGAGTTTTCCATGCAAATCAGTCAACAGGCGGCTGAATGACGCTATCCACATGAGTCGAAATCCAAAAAATCACTTAAAAGTTGGTCAAAAATGAAAGTCATGCAACTCGTTTTCTTTGATTATCATGGTGTTGTGCACATGAAATTGGTTCAAATGGTTCTACGGTAAATAAAGAATATTATTTGGAAGTTATGCGACGTTGGGAAGAGAATATGCGTAAGAAAAGGCCTAATTTGTAGAAAGATAAATCATGGATCTTGCACCATGATAACGCACCGCCTCACAAGGCTCATATTGTGAACCCTTTTTTCACCAAAAACTCGAAAAATGTCATCGAAAAATCACCGTATTCACCACATTTAGCCCCCTGTGACTTTTTCCTTTTCCCAAAACTTAAACTGCCACTCCGAAATAAAATTTAATAATTCTTTGCAAAAAATTTAATTTTATCAAAATAATTGATTCTAATTCGAGCTAATTGAATATGTAATTGCATTAGCAGAAGTCAATTAGATTTTGTAATTGTAAAGGTAAACCAATTTTTTTTGCTAATGGCAACTAATTGCAATTAGTTTTACCATTGGAATAAAAATTTCAATTATCTACTGGGAATTAGTTGAACTAATTCTAATTGTTTACTGAATTAGAGAATTTCACAAAAGAAGGTTAATTAGCAATCATTAGCATTATCTAATCATTATTTAACATCTCTGCCACAAATAGGAGGAGGAGCTCGGCCAAACATCCAAAAAGGGTGTACGTATATGTATATATATATATAATGTGTATATATATATATAATGATAAATACCATGAATGCTGAAGTATGTACATATACTTTAAAACTATTATTATTATAGTTGTTTTAATACTATATAATGGTATTATTTACATTCCATACTTTTCTAATGCCTTAATAATTTGTTTTTCAGGTAGCCACATGAAATAGCTTTTAATAGCACAAAACGGTTCTTTTCAGGGCCACCATAAATTACCAAAGGCAACAGAAATACTTCAAAAATATTTTAAAGGCTCTTTTTATGGTCAAAAAAATTAGGCCCTTTTTATGGCCAAAATAAAGAGATCAAAGAGATCATTATAAAAAATTAATAATTTTTGTTGGTATTTGGAGCGTGACATTTAAAAAGGCGAAATAAAATACTTATTTAGTTGATGATTCGAATTTTATTAAACTCCTCATGGATGTCCTTAATATAATATAAAACCAAGCATCCATTTCTAAAGGGTTATCCAATATCAGGTGTTATTTTGAATAGCCCGCTATTTCAGTAGATATCACTTTTGAAGCTGTAATTTTTTTAAAATTTGACTAGTAGCAACTACGCCACTAATAAAAATGGAACGATACACGCCTCAACAGCGCACTGAAATGATTGAAATTCACTATAAATATGTGAAAATTTCGCAGAGGCGGTTCGTAAAACTCGAACATATTTGGTAAGCAATTCCGCAGAATTATTCACCGTGCTAATATGCAACATAGACAGAATTTAAACAATAAATAAATTTGTTTTTTTTTTTGTTCATTAGCTTGGCAGCGGGTGACCAGACTAACACAGAGCCACCGCCGATTACTATAATATATGTACACGCACACACGCGCATTAAACCTCTTTAACGAAACTGTTGACATACCGCCGGCAATGCAGGCAGTAAGTAAGTTCATTAGACAAAAAGCCAATCGGCTTGCTAGCTACCAGCTGCCAGCTGCCAAGCAAACAATCGACGAACGAAAAACGATGCACATTAATTCTTGGCTTATCCGTTCACTCATCGCCTTTTCATATAGTTTCCGACTTCGCTCATTTCATCCTTTCTTGCTGAGGCTGTAAATTTCCCTGCGGTTGGGCGCTTAATTCATTAACCGTAAAATGCAATTAAAATTCGTTGCTACACTAGGGTTGTCGGAGTGCAGTCATATGCGTGGAATAGCAATGGTATGTGCTGAGTTCGGAACCCACCACGAACACGCTACGTCATTCAATATATTTCTAGCCTGTTACGTACCGCATACATACATTCCTCTAGTGGCACTAAAATGTGTTTATGATTTTAAAGTTTTATTTTTCAAATGGTTACGCGAATTAATAACAAGTCGAACTATAGCCTTTGGTCGAAAAGTTGGCAAAGCCTTAGTAATTTAATGTTGCCCATTAGATGATAATTTTTCATAGCATAAAACTTAGTTACTGAACTAAAATTTAATTTATCGCTATTATTCGAAGCATAGACAAAAATCCGCAGAGTCGACTTAAACTTTCACTATTCTGTTGACCGAACAACAGTCGATTTTTAGATTAATTTCAAAATCGAAATTTTATTATGCAAATATTTGCTAGATATTTAAGGTGCATTTTTTCTTCTTGTTTCTGTTTCTTAATCCATTTAATTTAAGTACAACAAATTGCAAGTTTCAAGTGACTATATAAAATATTGTTGATTTTCGGAAATCGTACCATCCGAGCATCCAATATCGACTCGAATGGTTATCTTGATGCAGCCAAAATATGAACACGCCTTTGTGTTTCAAAAAAGGACATCTAATTACGCAAGTACATCGGAAAGCTGCAATCACAACAGATAGCCAGAGGACTCGCCACTTCATTCTGACTGATGCTCTAAGAGAGTATTGCCCAGCAAGCCGGCATGCACGAGCAATGGAGTAGCATTTCTCGTTGTTTGCATATTGCGGAAGAAGAAGAAATCGGATTTGGGTGAGCTCGAAAAAAAAACAACTGGTATGACAAGGAATTTCATGTTGTCGTGGAAAGAAAGATGCTGCCTATAGAGACATGCTGCAGTCGCTACCGGGAGCTGAAAAATAAAGAGGGACGTACTATCAGAATGCAGAAACGAATGACCGATATATATGAGTGCGAGGAGCTTGAGTTCCAGGCCGATAGGGAAAACGCCTGAAAATGCTACCAGAAAGTTCGGCGGCTTACAGAAGGTTTCAATACTGGCGCATTTTCCTGTAAGAACAAAGACGGTGATCTGCTGTCTGAAATCCAGAGTATACTTAAATTATGGAGGGAACACTTCTCGAACTTGTTATTAGTGACAGCTGCGAATTTCGCAGAAGAAGAATATCTCGATGTCCCAAGTGTTAAGGTGACAATACGCAAAGTCTTAGAAAAGATCGACAAAAGGGCTCTGAGTGGGTATTCGATGTGATATCACCTGGTGGTAGTAGAGGAAGAGGAAGGCCTCCTCTGTGTTGGAAAGATCAGGTAGAGAAGGACTTGGCTTCACTTGGTGTGTCCAACTGGCGCCGATGAGCACGAGGAATAATCGACTGGGGCACTTTTTTAAAATCGACCAAAATCACTCAATCGGTTATTGCGCCAATCAAGAAGAAGAAGAAAAGTTTTATAAAACTGCTTACCAGGAAAAGTTTGGTTCGGATGTTTAAAGTTTTGTTTAAATTTTCAAACATTTTTTAAGAATTTGGAATCTTTGCCTTGCTTTGCGTTTTTGTTATATTTTTATATAAAATAGTACTGCGTTTATAATTTAGAAACGGGGTGCGGATGGAAAGAAATCCTATGGGCATGAACTAACAAGCAGTTGAAGTTAAAAATAATATGGAAGAAAAAGTTTTTTTTCTAAAATTAATTTAGGCAATTTGATTTCTTTTTAGATAATTGAAAATTATGTAATATTAATTATTTTGAATGCGACAATCCCTTGAAATGTGTTGAAAACCCCTTATTTAAATAAATATAAAAAAATAAAAATATTTTTCCGGAATTCCATTTGCTTGGTCCTTTTTCACTAATTTTTGCAAGTGCTTCGATTCGATTTGGAAATAAAATGCCTTAGGAGAGCTCAAACCATCCATTGTTTTTTAAATAGATAAACTTTGTTTATCAAAAAATTTGCACATAAAATTTAAAATATTATTTAAATATTAAATTTTTGTAAAACGAAAAAAAAAAATGATGACACAAACTTTGAATGCTATTGCTAATTTGTTTTTTTTTAATTTTGGATCCCTTTGCTTGGAAGCATCACTGTAACTTTTGTATGATAGACTTTCCATAAGCCCCTACCTCCAAGCGTCAACAAAAATCAAAATAATTTTTAAAGATTGTACTGCCATCCAGTTGTAAAACCGACTATAGTTTTATAATCAGCGACCTCAAAAATTGCTCGCCATATTGGATCTGCCATTTTGAAATTTCTAAAATCGACTGCAGATTTAAAATAAGTGACCTGCAGACTTCTTAAGAAAAAGCTATTTTTGGATTTTTTTAATCCTGCGACTTTTTCACAAAATTGTATGGTTGCGGCCCATACAACAGTTGAATGAGAAAATTGATGAGAAAAGGTCTGGTTTAGAAATGAAAAAAAAAAAAAAATATGTCAGCTCACCAAAATTTTTTGACAGTGACTAAATAGTAGGAAGCAAATTTTGCATTTCTCAAACATTGAACTAAATCAACAAATTTAGTTGCCTCCGACTACTGCCTTTTCACTAATACCTAAATATTTTTCTGTAGCCAGCGTTTTTCATCAAATGAAGAGCTGATAGCTGCCGATGATGCTGATACTCTTAAAGCCATACACTGCATAGTTGAGGTAAATGAAACGGAAAACCGCTGGAAAACAATTTGTTGGCATAAAAGAAGATTAGACTTAAAAAGAAAAGTAGATATATATTCGCTTTCTTCCATTATTAGACAAGAAATATATTATGCAAAAACGAAAAATTACTGATAATAGTCACCAATAGTGGCAAACTTAAAACTTCAATTCCCGCAGGAAGCAGCTTTTGCTAAGAACCAAAGCACGTAACCTAAGTGATCAGTGACACATCCCCATTCAGCTAATCTTTCCGTGAAGTCCTTGCATTTCGTAGCGATGAACGAGACTGAATTCACTGTATATTTGGGCAACGTCAGGCAAGACCGGCGTCGGCAGATATCCACGTAAATCCCATAAAAACTTATAAAGCGTTTTTCAGTAAGAGCGCTTCAACTTTTTTTTTGAATAAAACACAAAAGGTTTGACTTTTTAACAAATTTTTTTTTTATTATCGAGTTTGAACATATACATTTAAGTATGAAATTCGATTTCTTTTGCATGACCACCGCGTACACGTTTTACGAAGTCCAATCGTTGAACCCAATTTTCGACCACTCTTTTGCATAAATCGGCCGAAATTCCAGCAATTTCGCGTTCAATATTGGCTCTGAGCTCACAAACCGTCGCCAGCTTGTTACTGTAGCCCAATGACTTCACGTAACCTAAAAGAAAATAGTCTAAATCACACGACCGCGGCGGCCATTCGACCGGTCCATTTCTGGAAATAATGCGCTCATCGAACTTACTCTTCAACAAATCAATTGTAGCGTGTGCTGTGTGGCTTGTGGCTCCGTCCTGTTGAAACCACATGTCGTCTAAGTCCATACCATTGAATTGCGGCCAAAAATAATCGCTTATCATGTCGCGGTATCGATTTCCATTCATAGTAACGTGGCCATCGTTCTCGTCAACGAAAAAATATGGGCCAATTACGCCGCCGGCATGTAAACCGCACCAAATATTGCGTCGTTCGCCCTCCCTATCGGAAAAAAGTTGAAGCGCACCTATTGAAAAACGCTATATATACAAATCCTAGCACAGTCGTCCTCAATTTCAACAGTGCTTATTTCAGTATTACTAAATCGGTCTAATCGGTTCAGTCCCTCCTACCAGCGAATGGCATCACCTCTTTCGCAATAACAGTTGAAGTAATTTCTTCCCAATTTGACCAACAAGCAGACACCATCCCAAATTGTACTAGTTCCGTTCTGAACCATGGACAGCCCGGTTTGCTGCACAACTGAAAATGTTAATACAAAATCCTCTTTTGAACATAAATACTCTTTTTACATCCTCTCGCCGTTTGCCACCAATAAAACTTCAATTTGAGTGACAACATTTACATTTCGGTAAAAAGCTCGTTGTGTTATTAAGGTAAAAAAATGTAAAAAATATGTGAAAGCTTTGGTTGCAAAAAACCAACATATTCAGTCTCGTGTAAAAAAAATGTGTACTCTGAAAAGCCAGCTTAATTTACTTTACTGATGTCATGTGCTCGGACTTCCTCAAGCCCCACAGTCTCATAGCCCAACAACTGAGGTGTCAATGAGTTTTTACTTAATTGATTTTCATTCTTTCTTCTTTATTTTCTGTTGTTGGCTGCATGCCTGAAATGCCGTTGATTACTGATTAACATAATCATATTGAGTGTTTACCCAAAGGCTTGGCTCGTCTAGGCTGCTGCTCTTTCTTCGCTCCGGCACAACGCGGCGTATACGTGATGTAGAGTAATTTCGGTAAACTATTGAAACGGGCGGAGAGCAAATATGGCTGGCGCAGTCGGTAGGATACTGCATGTTCTACCCAACGTAAATCGGTAGTACGCGAATACTAATTGCTGTGTGGTATAAAAAAACAGAAACGAACCTACTCGCACAATTAGAAGCAAACGATTGCTCCTATAAATTAAAAAACTCCATTTTTTTTCTTGTGAAAATATACTAAGCAAAAGATTTCTACTGTAAATTTAAAACCCAAAAAAAAAAAAACAATTTTCCTCAAAATATAGCAAGCAAAAGATTGGTACTATAAATTAGAAACCAAAAAAAATTTTTCGTGAAAATATATTAAACAAAAGATAAATTCAAAACTCAAAAAAAAAAATTTTTATTTCAAAATATAGTAAGCAAAAGATTGCTACTACAATATAAATTAAAACCTCAAAAAATATAAAGGAGAAGAATAGCTTCATTCCGCCCAACGTAAGGACATCGAGAGAACCCATCCAGGTAGGAAAAGTTTAAATTTTTTTTTATATGGGCGAGTACTTTGACAACCAAGCAGAATTGTATTTTCACCGAAGCCGAGGACAACAGAGAACTAGCAGACCTTATTAGGAAATTAAATTACTTAAGACTTTATTAGGAAATTAATTAAGTAATTATTAATTAACATAATAAGAAAATAAAAACAATTAGAGCATAATGGCCCAAATACGATTCGATCCTTTGAAGTATTTAGAAAATCTTCCTGAATTTGCCGGCGACAATAGGGACCTTCAGACATTTATAAACTTAATAGATAGAGTCCATACTATACGAGTATTACCGAAATATGATAAACTATCACCATGACTGTTTTCGGACATTATTGCAAGGTAAAAGGGAAAGCTAGGGAAATAATAGAAATTAATTGCCAAGCAGTTTCATGGACCGACATTAAGAGCGTACACGAAAATAACTTTGGAGATAGATTTAGTTGCGACGAACGTTTGATTCACTTGGAGCCACAATTTCTAAAACAACCAGTATTGACTTCTTTGACGAAATTAAGATAAAACTTAGGCGTCTTTATAATGAAACTTTATTTGTCCTTGGGCAAGAACTAGGAGCTGCAAATGTTGTCGCTAAAAATAACTCGTGCACAGGCCTCAATATAATCAAATCGTGAACCCATGAATATCATTCTGGCTTGCAGGAATCCAGATACTTTAAAAGGATCCCACCCAATTCTCACCGAAACTCGAATCGAAATTTCAAATCACAAAATAATTCAAATCACAACAGGCAAAGTTTCTACAATTCTAATCAAAATTCAAACAAAAATTTCAGTTTACAAAATAATTCATACAGACAAAATTTTCAACAACGGAATTTTAATTCGCCCAACTCCGGATAACATTTTAACCATAATTCACAATCTGATTCTAGTTTCAACCATAATAGACAAAATTTCACCCCCAAAACGAAAACTCTAACCAATCTAATCGATTCCCTTTACCCGAGCCCATGGATATCAACCAACACGAAATAACCAAAAATGAAAATTTTCGTTATACCGCCTCGGGGAACCTCCATACATAAAAGTAAAAACAAAAATAGGACATATAAAATTAATAATAGATACACGTGCAACTAATTCAATTTTCAATCCCGGTATTTGCCATCCAAAATGGATCCAGAAAACAGATCCCATTTACATAAATAAGTTACAACATACAATCTGCCTAAGTGAAAAAGCAAAGATTATAACTTTTGAAGAATTTGGAACAGGACTTGACGTTATCGAATTTTATATAACAAAATATCATGACTTCTACGACGGATTAATAGGTAATGATTTGTTAAGGCCTTTATAAACAAACATGAATTATGTGAAAAACACAATTACATTTGTCAAAAGCAAAGATGGCGACAAGACAGAAGAACATGTATCTCTAGGCAGAAACCTTATTAATAATAAAAAATTAGATTTAGCTGACGAATCACACAAAACATTCACACATAACGCACATTTTAATACCATCAAAGAAAAAGAGTACAAACCAGTGAAAGAACAGATCAGGATTCAACACCTTAACGTTGAGGAAAAAAATAGACTTTTGCCAGTTATACACAAATGCTCAGATATCTTTTAAACTCTAAACTAAGTTTTACATCAACAATTAAACACCAAATTAGGACTACCGATGACTTTCCGATCGTTACCAAGTCATACAGATATCCCTATTTCATATAAAAGAAGTAAAAAAACAAATTCAGGAAATGCTTGAAAATAAAATTATAAGACACAGCAATTCCCCGTATTCAGCACTCATCTGGATCGTAGCAAAGAAGGCTGACCCCTATGAATTCTTGCGAATGCCGTTTGATCTGACGACAGCACCAGCGACATTCCAAAGACTCATGAATAATACCCTGAATTCCTTGGCCACATAGTGTCACCCAATGGTATAAAGGCAAACCCAAAAAAAAAAAAAAAAATAGAACGTGTAAAAAAATTCCCAATCCCTAAGACTCCTAAACAAATTAAGCAATTTTTCGGCTTAACTGGTTACTATAGGAAGTTTATAAAAGATTACTCTTTAATCGCCAAACCCATGACTAAGTATTTAAAAAAGGAAGCAAAAATAAGCACACCTGACCTACAATATCAAGAAAGCTTCAATACCCTTAACACATTGCTCTATTAACGACCCAATTCTGATATATCCTGATTCTTCAAAAAAATGTACCCTCACAACGTACGCGAGTAACTATGCCTTGGGAGCAGTACTTTCACAGGAAAACTACCCCATTTGTTATACGAATCGTACTCTTAATGAGCACGAACTTAACTATAGCACTATAGAAAAAGAATTGCTAGCAATAGTTTGGGCAACTAAGTATTTCAGACCCTATCTTTTCGGACGGAAATTTTTAATCGAAACGAATCATAAACCCTTGACATGGCTTTTTTCCATTACGGAACCCAATTGTAAACTTGTTAGATGGCGATTAAAATTATCTGAATTCGTCTACGAAATAAAATACAAAAAAGGAACGAAAAATAGTAACGCGGACGCGATATCTCATATTGAACACGAACCTATGAACATAAATGCATTAGAATCCGATCATTAAATTATTAAAGAGACTCCGTCTTCTCTAAATCTATTTAAAAATCAGGTTATTATAAGAAAAATTTAATTAAGATCCGTAAGAATGAAAAACTAGGAAATGTTTAAAAACAAAAGAAAAATGATGCAAATTAAAGAGTTAGATGGAAATACAGCCATTACCCTATTCATCATCATCATCAATGGATGACGAATTTTACGACACCTTTAACACCACTTACGAAGAATTATTCTCTGATAACAGAAAGTTTAGAATTATAAGATGTTTTACTTTATTAAAAGATATAGGAGATCAAAATGAAATAAGTGAAATACTTGAGAAAGAACATATATGTAAAAATCATAGAGGCATTCAAGCAGTTTATGAAGAACTAAAAACCAAATTTTATAACCCTCAACTCAAATTAAGGATAACAGAATTTATCAACAATTGCGAAATATGCACATTAGAAAAATATGACAAAAAACCACCAAAGATATCATATGAATTTAGTGAAACCCCTTCCAGACCCAGCGAAATCATTCATACAGATACAGACGTATTCTACATTTTAGGAAAGGAACTTTTTATGACTTTTATCGACTTTGTTGATGGAAAAGTCCATGACAATAACTAAAAAAGCTATCCACGAGCTTATTTCTAAGAAAAAAGAGAAGTATATAGATAAATTAAACAGTGACAGATCTGGCGTAGAAATAGAAGAAGGAACTGATTTTATTAAAGACATTAGAGGAGGTGAAAACCATAAAAAATATAGGAAAATAAATACCAGATAAATCGCTGAGGTCCACCTAGAGTATACAAAAACTGGGAACAAATATTATAAAGTTCATATAAGACAGAATAAAAAATACCAGGACAAAGATAACCCCGAAGTAAAAGTTAACTAACATAACAGTTACACTAACATTAAAGTAGCAGTCGCATTACAAACAACGACATTATTTTAATTCTCCAAATACCTCAATATTCAAAAAGTATCCTATCAACAATCGTATTTGAACCAATGAATAATATCAATAATAAATCTATTAAATTAAGCATATATGAAATACTTGTAGATTATAATAATAACATTTTTGACACTTATGTTAAGGGAAACCTAGAAAGAAACTTAGTAAAATTAACAGACATATGTTTATTAAATATTATCAATTTTGAAGAAGCATACTTTGATATGCAAGACTGCAAAGAAACTGAAGTAAAAGAAATCATCCCCGGAATACTTACATTTGTGTTTAATTCAAAGATAACACATAATTGTAATAAAATGGAAATAAAACAGAAAGGAAACTTTATGATTAAATTTGAAAACACTTTATATAACATTTTTTAATACAAAAATTAAAATTTTTGAGAAATTCATTTTACCAAATTCCCTAACAAAAATAAAAGAAAGAAGAAATGAAACAATAGACGACTTCAAATTAGAACCGCTGTCCTTAGAACAAGTAAAACATGCAAATTCAAATTCAAATTCAAGTTTAATTAATATCAGCATTAACGCAATAATTATAGTCATAATTATTTTGTTAACAATATTTTTTTCGAAAAACATAAGAAAAAAGATGACTATACTGCATATTTCGTCGGAGCCTCAAACTAACGGTGGGGTGTTATAGTTAAACCACATAATACATATAATATAGATAAAACCAAACTTCCATTTCTATAATACACACTCAACATACATAATTTAACTAAACTTGCATTTCCGCCATGCGCCGTCTGGAATTAAGCAATTCCAACGAATTACTTTATTAAAAGAGCAATAATGCAATTTATTTCCAGAGCTCTAAATACAATGCGATTTTTAGCCCGAGAGTTTTAGGAGCGACCAAATCTCCTGGTGCTCCTTGGCTCGACCTTTTCAAATTTCAATTTCAACACTTATTCACCTTTTTGCCGAATTTGCATATCCGGCACTTGTCAAATAAACGGTAAACCATCCCACAGAATTGCAAGTATTCACCGTGCTAATATACAACATACACATAATTTAAACAATAAATAACACTGTGACAGTAATTTTAAGGCAGTCTTAAGATAGATTCAATAAACCAAAGTTGGAATTTAATTGGGCATAAATTTGTTTTCTTTTTGTTTATAAAAAATATTGAACTCAAAAGTGCTAACCACGCATCTGCAATCGCGCACAATTTCACAGTATTCGGAAACAAACCAAACTTATGTCATTACACAAACCTAAATTTTGTGAAACACAAACCGAATGACGTAGAATCCTAAGTTCCTCTCAAAATTTGTTTTGCATATGCAAATTCAGATATGTGAATTCATATATACATGCATATGTATGTATGTATGCCGTTGTGCGCACTTGGCACAGCAAAAATATTACGATTCGCAAAAAATGCCCAAGAATCCAGCGCATATTCATAGTGCCAAAAATTATGAATTATGAAGCGTTAACAAAATTGTTTCATGATTTACTTAAACAACCTTTTAAGTCTTTATTATGAATAGTCTTTAATATGAAAAAATTAATAAAAAAAGTTTGCGCCGGGAATTGAAATCGAGTCACGTGGGGAGGATAATTACGCAGAGCGTTTATTTCTGCGCCTGCGTTGTGAACAAAAGGTTTGTGATGTCTACGTAGATATGTATGCGCGCGACGCGAATAAGTTTTAATAAATTCTGAAAGTAATTCATGAAGTTTTTCATTACATACATTCATAAATGAACGTATACTCTATATGTATATACATAAATGATGGTATATGACAATATATGTACATAATATGTATGTGCATGTCAATAGGAGGTATTTGCATTCAGAAAATAAAACGGTTTAACCCTAGAACACACACCCAGAAAATACCACGTAAACACACACCCGGGATACGTTTGTACCCGGGGCCTTATTTTGCGGTTTTTTTAATGCTTATTCAACCGATTTCTATGATTTTTGTTTTGAAATGTATATTTTAATATATAAAAAGTATTTTGTCTTTTGTTTCATTCGAATATTCCTACTGGTTCCAGCGATATGGGCAAATAAAGTCAGGACATGCAACAGTGGATTTTTGTTTTTGTTGTTGTCCTGATAAATGCAAAACAAAATAATATAATTTATAATAATATACTTATAGAGTAACAACGAATACACATTTTGGTTTTTATTTCATTGAAATATTCTACCTGGTTCAAAAGATATGTGCAAAAAGGTCGCGCAAGGTATGGGTACGTAGGTAGCAAATACACTGGTATAACTGGTTTTTGTATTTTATATGCAGCTGCAAGGGTTGTTTTCACACGAGGTGTTCTTGTAAATGCTGCCTGTTGATATTTTCATTATTGTTTTGGTGCTCAAAAGTGTAAGAAGTGAAAATATAAGTGAAAATAAATATAACTGAAACTATAAATAACTGGATACGAAATGACTTCAAGAAGAAACGAATATTTATCAAGTGCAGCATATAGAAGGAAAAATGTAAAATAAGCAACAATGTAAAGATATACTAATTTTTTTTATTATGCAGGCTAACTGAGGAACAGCGAGAATCATATATACAATCTTTATTTGATGAAATTTGTGACGATGACGCTCCCTATGACTTTGACTCAGAAGATGAAGAAGAAATTCAATTCAATGACATTGAAATTGCTGATGACGATGCTGAAGTTTCGCAAAGTGCCGCAGAAGTATTACTTGATTATGCGGACTATGAGGATGATGAAGAAGACGATGAAGAAGAAGAAGTAGAAGAAAATAATGAATTACCTGCTAGTGGCGAAAAATTTGTTGCACGTGATGGTACTGAGTGGATGAAAGAACCAAATGTAAGTCGTCAGGTACTCAGACAAAATATTATAAGAGAACGTTCTGGACCAGTTAGATGCACTGAAATGTTGTCTATAGAGCAAACATTCAAATGTTTCATGAACGTTGAAATGGCTGATATAATTATGCGCCACACAAATAAGTTAGCAAAAGAAACTTATAATGCTTACAACAATGCGCATCCAAACACAACTCCTAAGTCATGGACGCCTGTGTCAATAACAGAGCTGTATGCATTTTTTGGCATACTTATTATGACTGGTGCGAACCATAGCAATGGAGAACATGTTCGAGATTTATGGAGCGTCAAAAACTATCGTTTATATCGCGCCACAATGGGAGTCAACCGTTTCTGATCGATATTGCGGTTCCTAAGATTTGACGATAAAAACACTCGTGCAACACGCTTACTAACTGATAAAGCAGCACCGATCAGTGAGTTGTGGACGATGATGAACAATAATCTTGCTGCACATTACAAGCCCAGCTCATGCTTGACGATTGATGAACAATTATTTCCTTACCGTGGACGCACACGGTTTACGCAGTACATACCGTCAAAACCTGCTAAATATGGTGTCAAGGTTTGGTGGATTTGCGATGCCACAAATGCATATCAACTGCATGGACAAATATATACTGGCCAAGCAGAAACTGGTAGGGAAACGAACCAAGGCGAACGAGTGGTGAAGGATTTGTCTGCCAAATACCAAGTGGCCGAAACATTACAATGGACAATTTTTTTACGACTTGGCCAGTTGCAGAACTGCTTCTCACCTGGAAACTCACGGTCGTTGGAACTTTGCGCAAAAACAAATCATATATTCCTGAAGAAATGAAGCAGAACAAAAACATGACAATTGGTTCAACGACATTTGGCTTCAAAAATAATGTGACAATGTGCTCTTATGTTCCCAAAAAAAAATAAAGCAGTAATTTTGCTTTCGACCATGCATAATGATGCTGAATAGCTGACAGTGGGAAACCTGAAATAATTGAATATTATAATCGTACCAAAGGTGGTGTTGATCGAATGGACCAAATGTTTGCGGAATATCCAACACAAAGACAAACAAAACGATGTTGTTCAACATGTTGGACATTACAGCTCTTGCAGCCTACATTGTCTACGATTTCAATAACCCTATGTTGCCTTGGAGAACAAACAACAAGCGTAAGCAGATCCTGCGCAGCTTGGCTGAAGCATTGTGTATGCCCATTATTGAAGCCAGAGCCGTAAATCGTCAAGTGACGCGAAATTTTTCGACTAAAATTGCTATTGAAGCATATTTCAACCGACCGCTGGAATCAATGGTGTCAACAGCAGCATCAACATCTGCCGCAGCGCGCACGCCAAAACCTGTGTCCGGATCTTGCTATTTATATTACGCACAAGAGGAAAAACGCCGTAGAAAAACCAGAAAGCTGTGCGCCAAATGTAAGAAGCCAATGTGTCTTGAACATTCGGTCACATCAACAAATTGCTCTATTTGCCATGATGTTCCTTAGATATAAGATGCATTTTTATAATTTTTATAACAAAAGTCAATAATATAATGTGTGAAATGAATATTTTCAATTTTTCAAATAAAAAAATAATATTAATATATATAAAAAATGTTTTTTTTTGATTATTATGAGGATTTTTACTATTGGGGTACAAACGTATATAATGTGTTTGGAAGGCTGTAGCTCCTGAACCAATGGTCCGATCTGGTTCAAATTTTGAATTTGAACTCAAAACTAAATAATCTTCCTAGATCCGAAGTTAGCGGTATAGAGGTATAGCGGTTCAAAAGTTACAACACTTCAAAGTTGAAGTGGATAGATTTGTACCCGGGTGTGTGTTCTAGGGTTAAGATAAATCAACACTTATTTTATATTGTATGTCAATTTATAGTTTATGTATTCGACAGCATTTACATACATATGTATGTATGTACATTTGTATATGAAAAACCATAATGCACAAGCGTAAGAACATCATCTTCCTTTCATATATATGTACATATGCATGTATGCCCAATAACCTTGACTTATGTACATATGTACACATGTCACAGCACACCTCATTCTTACAAGAAATCAAATACACATACGCACTAGTAAACGAGTTCCTTCCTAACAAGTGCAAAAACAATTCTGCTCTATGTATGTATATATACCCACTTTATGTCCTAGCATATATATGTACATACATATACGAGTATACCTACTTGCCTTCTAAACTTCCTACAAAATAATTGCATTCATATGTTACTACATCCATGCACGTTCATACATTCATGCATATATGCGCGAGCACAGCGCTGCCTTCTTGCTTCCGTGTACTTTTGTCTTTTACCAGTCGATATTCCTAATATTGTACTTACAAAAACACAATACTTTGATAGACGCAAAAGCAACAGCAAGCGCAAGCGCAACGCGATGGCCGCTTTGCCACCATACATTCTAAAATGTTCTAGAACACAACAAAAACACATACCTCACATGCGCATGTCGCCCGAAGCTAAAATCGAAGCCTAGCGACTACAAAAACAAAATACATTCGTAGACGCAGTCGCAGCGGCCATGATTCTATCAGCGACGGCGCTGAACAATTTAGAACAAAAACAAAAAGTTCATTCATAAGTTAGAGCACATATTTCAATTTCATTCATAAAACGAGCCGCCCATATGCCAATTTTCGCGACCATTCGAAAATAGTCAATATTGGAATATTTCGCGTGGAATTATTTGCCAATATTTGATAAATCTTAAATTTTTGTCATGTCGAGTGGCGGCGGCTCCGTATGTATGTATGCACCCTTATATGTATGTAAATATGTCTTCTAACTGTGCGACAGTCGCGAGTTAATGCGACTTCCAGCGAATCACACTTTGCTGTCCGCAAAGCCGCATATATGTAGCTTATGATCAGAAAGTACCGGGAATGTTTACATTAAACAAAACAGAGTTAAATTTAAGGCAAATTTATATTATCTCCTTCATAATATGACCCATATGAAGCAACACACATGTGCCAACGTTCAACCCAGTCCTCCAAACACCCCCGGCAGGCCGATTTGTATTCTCTTTGATCAGTGCGATGGCGCGTTATCATCATGCAAAATCTGAGAATTGTTTGCTCACATTTCCGGCGGTTTGCAACACACAGCATCTCTCTAAGGTTTCAAAACGGATAAATAATATTCTCTATTGACTGTCTGGCCCGATGGAAGGTACTCATGGTGGACTATGCCTTGGCAATCGAAGAAAACAGTCAACATCACCTTCCCGGTTCTTTTTGCTCTCAGGGTATACATATCCCATCTTTTCACTGACGGACAAGAAGACGGTCGCAGCTGTTGTTTTTTATATGCATACATTTGCGTTCGTTGAAGGTTTGTATATATTTATATATATTTATATACATCTGCGTGCATGCGCGTTTGGCTTTCTGGATGCATCCAGGGATATTAGAAGATTTTCTCATCAATATGTGTATGTAAGTAGTTCAGATTTGACTGAAGAGATTAAATATAGGAATATCTTAAAGAAATTCTAATTAAAATAAACTCAAAAATTTTACTAAACTTTTCTGGTTTGAATTGTAAAAAAAAAATGTCCAAGAAAAAAAATATGACTTCAGGACTTGAACCAGAATTAAATACGTGCCAAAAAACAAAACGAATAATTCCGCCGACTTTAGCTTCTGCACCACAAATTAACTGCCGCGCGGCCTTCTTAATCGCAAATTTATTCGCTTCGCTGCGGGCATGAAATAAGTCGATTTTCTTAGTAGTGTGCCGAAAAATCTTATGAAATTCCTCAGTAGTTTGGTAAACGCAGAAAAAATCTGAATTCCTGTCCTAGCGTGGTAAGTAAATATAGAAACCCTCCACTCGCGTCACTCGCGTGGTAAATATCTGCAATTCCCCACTAGTGAGCAAAGTTGAATTTGAAATTACCTTAGTATGAATCTAAAAATTATTACTCGAAAAAAGCTCATTTAACATTTGCTCCTTCTCATTGCATTAACATTCTCTGGTAATACCAGAGTCTGGTAATACCAGAGAACCTAAATTCATAGAGAAGGCGCAGTCACGGCCCGTTCCTCATTATGGGCTCTAACAAAACACGGGTAAGAAATTCAACTCAGATATTACTTCACCACAAGTTAACAGTAGGAAATGAATTAATATGGCTGCCGGAGAGAAATGAGAGGGAGAGAGTGATACGCAAGTGTGAAAAAAAGTAGTTTACATTAGCTTACATTTGGTTGCGTACAGAATAGATTTGTTCATTTGATATGTCCATGTGATTTGTATGCATGTTTACAGATTTGTTCTTTTTGGTTTTATATACATAATGCATTTGTATGGATTCAACATTTTGAGGAGGATGCCGTGGGACCAAAGTATCTTAAGAATGGAGCGATTCCAACTCTAAACTTGGATAAGTAAATTAATTTATTATTATGTCTCCATATATGTATGTATGTGCAGTGAAGAAAAAATAAACGGAGTTACCGTCAATATTATTATTTCTTAAAAGTCTGTGAATAATTTTTTAAATATTATTATAGTGTCCCAGTTCCTTTTTGGTTCACTGTTCATACATAAACTGATAATCGTATGCTTGGATGTAGTTTTCAATACTTACGTGCCTATTGAAGAGCTTAATATACATATCTATGCATGCATGCATGAAATAGAAAGCAGAGAAGGGATTTATTTATTTACATAGAATGCGCACTTTCTCATTATTTTATTTACATATTTATAAAAAACTTTTGAATTTAAAGAATCGGTAATGATTTATTTAATGAAACTTGGTTGAGATGTTAGGGAGTGGCTCATGAACAACTTTTATAACTTTCAATATTTACACACATTATAATACAATATACTTATAAATTGGTACAATATAATACAGATATGTATTTTGTTCTAAATTTCACTTCAATTCATAAAATATATGGTCACAAACGTATTTTTACTGGTTTTTATACTTGTATTTAAAACAACAATATCCTTTCGCTAAATTACACAATTTTAACAATAAATTACTTGAAAACTATAAATCTCCGGAGGGTGCGGTATATGATTATACTGAATATACCTCAATTTAAATTTTGTAAATATAAAAATAAAAATTTTAATTAGGCTATGATGATGTTCCACCGAACAAGTGGACCGAAAACAAGAAAAAAGGAGCTGCTGTATCGAGAGCTGCGTGCCTAAGGATAAAGCTATACCTTTACCGTTTCCTAGGGACGAAGATACCCGTAAGAATTGAGCCTTGGCTTACAACGTGCAAGTGTGAAGCACTGACAGGATTTTCATTTGCCAACGCCATTTTGAACCCACATTGGTTCCAAATATAAGGGAAAACTTTAGTATAATGTATATCGCTTTAAAAAAAACGGTTAAAAGGGGGTGATAGAGGGGTGTATCCCCATCTTAAAACTGAAAACAGAACCTGCTGGAGGCTTATCGTTTTTAAGTAATTTAATGTTAAAGTTCTCTAATTTAGCGAAAAGTTGGTGTTGCCATACTCCTGAAATGAAAATGAAGTTCGCACGCAGAGATGTTCAGTGGAAGGTTCATTGTAAAACTACAGTATTTTTTGCTGTAATTTAAAGTTGAGAAATAATTTTGAAAATAAAAACATGCAACTCATTTAAACTTAAAAACAATGATATTAAGCGTATCACAAAAAATAATAAAGTAATTAAAATTAAATTAAATTAATTAACACAGTATTTTAGCGTAGAAGTCCTTATCGCGTGGGCGGCCTTTGGCCGCGCTTCAAAAAAATAACCCTCATCAGTCCGACTCCGGCTACGCAATCCACCGTATTTTTGCTTAGTACTTCTTATCGCGTGGGCGGCCTTTGGCCGCGCTTCAAAAAAATAACCCACATTAACCCCCATCCCTATCATTAACACTAAACTCAAGTACTTAATTTTTGTTTTCATTTGCAGGCATCCGGCAACACCATACTGTTGTCATTCCAATCTTCTTCTTATTCGCGTTTAAAATTGGAAAGTGATTGCATGGGCAAATGAATTTGCATTTAATTTTAATAGAAATAATTAGAATATTAGCATAAAAATCAGTAAAAACACGCGTGTGAGTGTCTATTTGGTGAATTTTAGTGAAATGTTAAAAATATAGAGTGTAATGTGGCAAATTATAGTGAGGTTCCCGAGGGCATTTTGAATGCAAATAATAAAAAAATTATTATTTCCCGAATAATTTAAAGTTATAAAGAGTGATCCTTAACACCTCACTAACATCTCCACCAAGTTTCATTAAGGGGGTCTTCTACCGTCGCGCCTTAATCTCGGGCCTATTTTTGGGAATTAATTACAAAGCAACCACTTGAGATAATGAAATCAGATTTTTTTTATTTAATTTGCACAAGTTTGCACTATTTAAAAATATATTTTTCAAATCGAATTCTTTGGCCCTGTGTCCTTGAACCGTCCTCGAGGTTGCCCTTGTAAAAATGTCCTAGGCGACTTTGTGGCACGCGATCGACCATTTTACTTATCTGAAATCAAAAAAAATTTTTTTTTTATCATAAAGTGTAGCGTTGGCTATGTTTTCCCAGTGGCGATTTTAAATATTTTGAAATTTGTAAAAAATGCGTGATTTTAAAAAAAAGTTTGAAAATTTCCTCTTTTTTTTACACTTTAGAGGCCCGCAAAATTAAACTAATCAAAAATTGAAAAAAGTGGTCTGGGAAAACATAGCGAGATGTTCACTGAATAACTGGAAAAAAGATGGAATGAATTCGACAAATATTTATAGTAGATGTGTGACCAGAAAGTTGAAAAAAGTCAACTTTCGGGAAAAGGCGTTTAAAGATACAGAAACGCTCGAAAATGCCACGCTCATGCATGTATTCTCCCCGAAATGCTCATGAAGGAACATGTTTTTCATAAAACCCTCTTTATAGCATACTCTTAACATTAGTAGCTTTTAAAAAATCTAAAAAAAAAAATCGATTTTTTCAAACCGTGACGGTAGAAGACCCCCTTAAAAACAACATTATAGTTTGCCAAAATTCCCAAATATACTTGTTCTAAATTCCAGCCAAATATAAACTTTTGAAAGGGGCTTTTCCTTGTTTCAATTTAGAGGCAGTTAATAGAAGTCGCTCGCCTAGTGCTGGCTCTGATTGGGTTTGCCCGCCCGTCACTGCAATCTATAGTAAGGTAGTTAAGCAAGTAGAAGAAGATTTAACTCTGGAAGAGTTTGAGAAATATTCGATATTAGAGGAAAACAGGCAGGCTAGTTATAGAAATCAGATCTGCGTGGACTTAGAAACCACAACCACTCGCGAACGGTTTACTCAGTCTGCTCGCTATTATCAGAGCAACATGGTCAAATTAAATAAACGTATTGAGGAGCTTGAAAAAGAAAATAATGACCTAAAAAATAAATATTCTGAGTTGTTGAAACGTGCAATAATTGCGGAAAAAAGTTGTAGCAGCGATGCTTTAACTTTTGCAAAAATGATCGTCAGTACCAAAAAAGGTTGGTATAATGAGAACGAAAAGGCATTGGTTCAAAATTTAAACTATATGTATGTCCACTGAAGCATATTCTTTTATGCGGTTACGATCTAGGTTTTTGTTTACCACACAAATTATCTCTTTTGCGTTGGCGCCCCATCAGGTATGTTGTTCCAGGTTTCGATGCCAATGTCGTTAACAATTTAAGCAAAATTGCTAGCAAAATGTCCGGCACAGAACGCATATGCATTTTATTATTTGATGAAATTAGCATCAAACTGGATCTTACTCATAATAAAAGTAGGGATGGGTTTGCAGACCATGGGGAAAGCCAACCTCAAAGCAGAATAGGGAACATATGTTGGTTTTTTATGGTTAAGGGGTTGTGCTCTAAGTGGAAGTATGTATTTTAGTTCTGTATTTCCAAAAATGGTTTTAATGGTGCGGAGTTACATCAAATTGTGATGAGTAACATTTCCGCAATTACAAAAATTGGACTGAATATAAAAGTTATGACTTGCGATCAAGGACCTGCGAATATAACTATATTTAATCAATTGAAGATTTCTGAAATGAACACTTTTTCATGCACGAAAACAAAAACATATTTTGCTGGTTTGACTATTGCCATCTCATAAAGTCCATCCGTTATGTACAGGGTGGCTGATGAATTTTGCTACATTAAGAAACTCAAATAACTTTTTTTAGTGTATGGAATTCATTTATTTTTTTTTCAAGTTGAAGGTCATTAAATTTTATTAAATGTAGCTTAACTAGTTTTAAAAATAATTGAATTTAAATGCCCCCCATGCTCGTTGACACAAGTGCGGCACCTTAGTAAAAAGTTGTTCATTGCTGCTTTGAGAGTTGCGACAGGAATAGCCGCAATTGTTGCCCGAATGGATTGTTTTAATTCATCCAAATTTGTTGGCTTTGTTTTATAAACTTCTTGTTTACATAAACCCCACAAGAAAAAGTCAGGTGCAGTAAGGTCAGGCGACCTGGGGGACCAACGAAATTCGGAGTTTCTTGAAATCAGTTTATTGGGAAATTTTCGTCGCAACTCTGTCATAACAGTCTGGGCTATGTGAGACGTTGCCCCATCTTGTTGAACCCACACAGAGTTGAAAGGAATTCTCTTTCGGCGTAGTTCTGGATAGAAAAATTCTTTCAGCATTTTCAAATAACGGTCTCCAGTAACCGTAACGGTGTGACCATTTTCTTCAAAAAAATAAGTCCCGACAATACAGCGTGAAGAAACCGCACACCACACTGTCACGCGAAGAGGATGCAATTCCGTCTCGTGGAGTATCTGTGGGTTAGAAGTACTCCATATTCGACAATTTTGTTTGTTCACATTGCCGTTTAAATCGAAATGGGCCTCATCAGACATGAAAAGGCAGTTTAACATGTTTTGGTCTTCTTCCACCATTTGCAGGATCTTCTGGCAAAATTCCAAGCGAATCGGCAAGTCTGCTGCATTCAGTTTGTTAACCATTTGAATTTTGTAGGGAAATAAGTCTAAATCTTTGTGCATTATTGTTTGCAAAGACTGTTGGCTGACACCAAGTTGAGCAGATAAGCTTCTTGTTGAAACTCTTGGATTGCTTTGTATAGCTGCAGCTACAGCAGCGATCGTTTCCTCCATCCGAACTGGTGGGTTTCGATGATAAGGCCTTCTTGCGACTGTTCCTTGCTCAGAAAAATTATTCACCAGTATCATTATGGTCCATCTGCTCGGGGGATCGCCGCCAAACATCCGTCTGTACTCTCTCTGTACCAAAACTACGGACTCTAGTGCGTGATAGCGGCGGACTATCCAAATTCTTGTCTAATTTATTAAAATGGATAACTGGGACAATCCATTTTAATAAATTTTAAAGATCAATCTGCAAATTAAAACAAAAATGGAACAGATAACTTAAAAAGAAAAAAAGTTATTCAATTTTTTTTTGGTAGCGGCTTTCATCAGCCACCCTGTATTTATAAAATATAATATTCAAACCACCAATGGCACTGCAAGCTTTAGGGTCATTAGAAACTTATTTGATATTGATCAAAAGAATTCCAATTTTAAAATTTGCCCAAAATTTACATTTTCGAAAAAATTAGCGTTTCACGTGCAACACAAGTATTGAGCAATTCGGTAGCGTCTGGTATTGACATGATGTGAAGTCAAAATTTATTTGGTAATGATGAAAACTTGATAAATTTTTCCAAGCCCACGCAGATATTTGTTAAAGAAATGAATGATCTTTTTGATGAACTCGATGCAAAGCATTTCCAGTCAACAAATCCATTAAGGTCTCCTCTGAAGTGAGATAATAGGGGCAAAGTTGAAAGACTACTAAGTTACTTCGAGTTCTTTAGTCCAATGTCTACAATGCGTACATATTCTACTATTAAATGTATCCCAGGTTTTCGTACTACAATAAAATCGATGCTAGAATTGTGCGAAGAGCTTTTTCAACAGCATTAAAATTTAAAATGTATTTTACTTGGAAAGTTAAACCAAGACACTAGAAAATTTCTTTTATCGGGTCCGAGCTAGTCGGGATATTAATACTCATCCCACAGCACACGAAGTGCAGTACATAGTAGCGCGATTGATATCTATGAAAATTTTACGACAGTGGTTCGAAAACAAAAGCAATAATTGCGAAGATTATGATGATATCAGGAGAACCGCTAAATGAGCAACTCGGTTTAGAAAATATAGAGGTAGCAGACGAGAATTTTGCCGAAGAACCAAATATAGCTAAGGTACAGGTGCAGCGTTATGATACTGGTTAAGGTACTTAACAAAAACTACTGTAAAATGCGACAAATGCGCCCACATTATGATGAAAACACAAGGAGACTTAAAATTGCATTCCGAAGCCCTGATAAGGTCTAAAAATTTCACGGATGACACCGATTTGTTACTGGTGAACCTTGAAGACAGGGTATTCGAAGTGTGTCGCCTTCAGATGACGTGGTACCGTCAGTTTTTTGCAAAATATGCTCACGTAAGTAATATTCGCCGTAGCAGAATGGGTTGTTGCGTGACTACCATTCGGAATTCAGAGAGAACGTAGGTTCGAATCTCGGTGAAACACCAGAATTAGGAAAAACATTTTTCTAATAGCGGTCGTCCCTCGGCAGGCAATGGCAAACCTCCGAGTGTATTTCTGCCATGAAAAAGCTCCTCATAAAAATATCTGCCGTTCGGAGTCGGCTTGAAACTGTAGGTCCCTCCATTTGTGGAACAGCATCAAGACGCACACTACAAATAGGAGAAGGAGCTCGGCCAAACACCTAATAGAAGTGTACGCGCCAATTATTTATATATTTTTTTTAAAACACACTCTGTGCCGTTTGTGTGTTTGTTCCAGTTCCGAAAGTTCCGATCATCTGACAGTTGCGCTGCTAGGAGACGTATACTTTGACAATTGTTTTAAGTTCTGTTGCACGAAAACGTCTTTCTGTATATTTCATCTTACGAAAAATGCAGTGCCCGACTCGAAATAACTTTTGTTACGTTTGTGGCTTATTCGCACCAAGTAAAAATTTTAAAAATATTACGAAAACAGTGGTTAATTCGTTTCAAAAAATATTCAAAACTGCTTATGTTGCTTACTTGTGGTGTACTCCGGAAGTCGTGTGCGACTATTCCTATAGAAATTTATGCAAATTTACTGATAGAAGGTCAACAATAAAGTACTCTGTACCAACAATTTGGCTACCACGTACGGAGCACTGCAGTGAACTGTGCTACTTTTGCGTAGCTTTTACTCAAACTAAAGGGTACCAATACTTTCGCAGCAACAAAATTCGCTACGCTAATGTAGAATCGGTTATTCCAGCAGTTCTGTACTCACCAGAAGAACGCATAGCGGTTTCAATAGAGATTTTTGATGATGTTCCCGAATTAAGGGATGGAGAACCAACAGTAGCACCAACAATGCTATCAACATTTCTTGCATCGAATGCGAGATGCGGGGAACCAGAAGTATCGGAATTTGTACCAACACCCAGTGAACTTGGGACTGTAGTGCCGCATTTAGTAACGCAAGCCGACTTCAATGACCTTGTATGAGAAGGAAATTTGTCAAAGAGAACAGCCGAACCCTTTGAATCACGCTTTAAGCAGTGGAATATAGTGGCGGCTGATTTTAAAATAACATCCGCTCGTGATCGACGTAGCAGTATTCCATATGACGAATTTTTTAAATTGCACGAAGATCGGGAAAAAAGCCTCGCTTATTG
Organism: Anastrepha obliqua; assembly: GCF_027943255.1. Lineage (NCBI taxonomy): Eukaryota > Metazoa > Arthropoda > Insecta > Diptera > Tephritidae > Anastrepha > Anastrepha obliqua. The sequence goes on along the minus strand of NC_072897.1, from coordinate 37,828,020 downwards.
TTGTGATATTGATTCGATGTTTGAAAAAATTGGTTACCCTCATATTTCAGAGGAGTGGCGACTTTTCATCGATGCATCGGTCAACAGCCTTAAAGTAGTGCTGCTTCATATCGGTAACAAACATCCAGCTGTCCCGATCGCATATGCCACCAACCTCAAAGAAACATACGAAGGCATGAAATTAATATTACAGCTGATAAACTACTGAAAGGAATGGCCTTCCGAGTTTTCTTTATTTCATAAACGTTTTATTCAGCTCTTCGGCATTTAAAAACTAGAATATATTCCGTGACAATTTCAAATATTAAATCTTCTCCGACCTGAAAGGAATGGCCTACTGAGTTTTCTATTGAGTTGGGTAATATTCGCAATGTAATGTTGCCAGTTATAAAACAAAAAACCGAAAAAGTATTTCCGCTTTGTTTCCCAATATCTGGCGAATGTCAACATCGCATCAAGCTACTTGACTTTTTGATATATGTACTTCTATTCAAAAATGCAAAATGGCTTTTACGGACAAGAAAATACCCAAGTTAGGTGTCAGAAGCGCAACGATAAATTAAAAAATTTCTCATACGTTGTAGGTCAGGGTCCAACAAGGTGAGATGCCCAGGTCCTTAGGGTAAGTAAAACCAGCGATTTTTTATTGTTTATTCTAATATGTATTTATTTATATCTATTTTTCCTATTTTCCAGATTTTGTTTTCAGGTTTTTCTCTACCTTTCAGGTTTTCCCTTTATCTTCTTTTTCAGGGCGCACCTGAGCCTAGATTTTTAAACCACTACCATTTTCACTTTATCACGATGGATTAAGAGTAGTGTTTTAAAAATCAGGTAAATCGCATTGACTTATCGAAGTGGTGTGAGAAATTCTTTTTAAATAAAGAGACAGTTTTGCAGTTCGTGCTTAAACAGAAATTTTTTTTTTATTATATTACAATATATAAATTATTTTTAGTATCTTATAAAAATAGTAAAATTGAATCAAAAAATGTTACCATAAAATTTTCCATTCATATATAATAATAAATTAATAATAAACATCTTAAAACAACTAGTATTATTAACAACTTGTCACTAATTATAAATTCGGTAAGGATGATGATGATACAATTTGGTTTTATTTTAAATTCTTCAAGCATATCAAATTAATAATCCTCATAGAGAAATGATTCAGGCACACTGGAAGATGACATATGAGAATACGAATATGTGAATTTATATTCATATGCGCATATAGATATGTATATATGCTGTGTGTATGTATGTGCACTTGCCACAACAAAAAGTATTACTATTGCGTAAAACTTCACAAGAAATCCAGCGCACATTCATAGGCACAGAATTGTATGTACAGTAACCTTCAATTGAAGAACTACATACATACGTAAAGTAATATACTAATTAACTATTTACCTACTATCAGAGAACATAAAATAATTGTTAATTGAAATGTCCGACACAGAACTTTCTTATAAGCTACTTATGTTGTTTTCTGCAACTACTGCCCATGCAAAATGCCGATGGCAAATAAGCATGAAACAAAAATTTACAAGTCTGCAGTTACTTTCTTTCGCCTAGCACCAAATCATGGCATTCTACACTTCAATGCAAACGCTATATGTAATTCTTAATCTCTTATGTTAACTTTTTCAAGGCCGTGGTGAAATAATAAAAATTTCTTACCCACGTTTTGTTAGCATTTGACATTTAACCTGCTCATTCGTTCCTGAGCCTTCTCTATGAATTTACGTTCTCTGGTCGTGGTACCCCAATCGCGCTGGTAACAAAATCGTGGGTAAATTTGAGCTCTTTGGTTAATTGAATTTGCATGAAATTTGCGTGGCCAGAAAGCCATTTTGTTAAAGGAAACTTACCACGTTGAGGAAGCGTCGATCGGAAGCTCAACATGGGCGAAGGCTGGGTTGAGTTTTTTCATATATTACCAACACCATTTCAGTGTTTTTGTAAGCAAAACGCTATCATGATCACGGTGATGTTCTCCAATCAACTGATTCTTTCAAATTCGCTGAGAGGCGGTTAATGGTCTGATCTTGGCCACACCTTCTAAATTCTTTTCACCACAGTTGCAAGTAGGACTTGACCAGCTTCCGACGGTTCTATATGTGCGCGTGCTGCTGCTCAAGATCGCTGTGTTTCGTGCCACACAAAAGCGAAATTTTTCTTAGTAAGATTGTGGCGGCTCCGGGCAACATTCCGTCCACTTTTCGATATTGTGGGGCACTCATTTGTACGAACACAGTGAAGAAACACTAGAATCACTAATGCGCACTTTCTAGGTTGTTCTGCAACGGAGACAGTAGAACCCACCCTATAGTTCACAACGAGAATCCCCCAATAGATTTTATAACAGAGGATAACATAAAAAGGGCCATTGGTAGCTTCAAATCGTACAAATCACCAGGACCTGATGGAATCATCCCCTCTGATTTGCAAAACACAAAAGATATGATTGCACCTAAATTTTGAGCGATAAGTCTTAACTATATAACAAAGAAATGGGCAGAAGTGAAGGTGGTTTTCATTCCCAAAGGAGGGAAAACCACGCATACGAAACCGAAGGACTTCAGGCCAATTAGCCTCTCATCCTTTTTGTTAAAATCCCTAGAGCGATTGCTAGATGTGCATATCAAAGGAAAGATTAGCGACAGCCTATCACCTGCCCAACATACATACAGCATAGGCAAATCAGTGGAAACAGCGCTCCATGCGCTAGATCACACAGTCGAGAAATCACTTCAGTACAAAGAATATACCCTCGTTGCCTTTCTAGACATCGAGGGTGCCTTCAATAATATATATCCTGAAGCAATTACCACTTCGGTAACGGAAATGGGAGTAAACAGTGCACTAGTCTCGTTTATAGAACGAATGCTAACTGGGCGAACGATAAGCACAAATTTCGGTGACACATCCATTAAGAAATTTCCGATCAGAGGTACACCCCAAGATGGGGTAATATCTCCACTTCTGTGGAACCTAACTGTCAATAATCTTCTACAAGAACTTGAAAAAATGGGATCTCTCTGCACGAGGTAATCCACTTTCGGGACATCCTCCCGTCGAGCAATCGACGGTTCGGGCATCGGATGTGCAGGCCCGAACCCCACACTCCCCTATGACCGGAGCTGACACCCAGGGCTCCGGAGGAAGCGCACTACTAGTGGTGAAACATGGCACATTGGCTATGCCAATGGAGAGCCGAGTGAGTGTAAGCGATATACCGTCGTCGAAACGATCTGAAGCAACTGAACAAGTTGTGGAGGATGTGGAGATGGCGGACAATCTCTCAGTAGACTCAGACGGATCTCTGGTACCGAGTAAGTCTTTGACAACGGTTAAACCTGGTGTGAATCAGGTAAGTACCGGTAAAAAGACAGAAGTTATTGGAGAGTCGAAATGCCTGGATCCTCGACCCAATCCAAAGCAGACAAACCTTTGCCTGACAAGGCAGAGGCTAAGGGACCTCAAATGTCGAATGACACTCTTTCGTCAACGTCTGGCGAATCATTCGCGAGAATGGCAGCAAAGGCAATGACGGTGGAGATACATACCGACAAACAAGATGGTCTACTCTCCAAAGGACAACAAGACTATCTTGACAGCTATCTTTGGAAAGCTATCGGTGAGTCGAAAGACGCGCCGACTTTCGAGAGGAAAAGCGTGGTGGACGGCATCGTAAAGGTGCACTGTTCCAATGCTTTTTCCCGAGAATGGCTAGAAAAAGCGATAGCAAAGACTCCAGCCTGCGAAAACATCAAGTTCATTCTTGTTGGTAGTAGGAAAGAAAAGCTGGTATGAGCGAGTGTCTGGATTCCGGGTCCTTCCTGTAATTCAGCAGAACTCCTCAAACGCATCCGTGTTCAGAATAAGGATCTTGAGTATACTCGTGCATCAGGGAGAAATCCGCTACCACTTCGGAGGCGGGTTCCCACCAGGTACTGGGTATCGATCTTGGGTCCCTCAAGGTTCTTAAGTCGAAGTACGGGTGCCGTCCTCACCTACATCTGGGGCGAATCCACTTCCGTGTCCAGGATAAGGTGGGGGACAAAGCGTAAATATACTCAGTCTCATGGCTGAAGTAATATTTACACAGATAAATCTGCAGCATAGCAAAGCGTCTACGGCTCTCTTGTGCCGTAGACATGCAAAACTTCAAACAAACTCACACATAATACTTATACAAAAACCATGGGTATGTCACAAGCGTATCTGTGGTCTAGGTGCTATGACGTGGGGACAAATACTTCATTGTGAAGGGAATGTGAGACCGCGAGCATGTATTATCATGCCGAGGTTGATCGAACACACGATGTTAAAAGAGCTATGCTCCGGAGATATCGTTGCTGCAAAAATAAAGTACTTGAAAAGTGGGAACAGTGTCGAAGCTATCATAGTTTCGGCCTACCTACCCTATGACTCTTTACAGCCACCTCCTTCGAGGGAGCTAAGAGAAGTGGTCAAGTATGCAGAATCCAATAATCTGGGGTTAATAGTGGGCTGTGATGCAAATTCACAGAACATTGTGTGGGGAAGCAGCAAATGCAACCCCAGAGGTCTCAAGTTACTGGATTTTATCCTGTCATCCGATTTGGTCATTCAAAACACTGGTAATAAACCAACTTTTGTGACCAGAAAGAGACAAGAAGTGATTGATTTAACACTTACCAATAGGTCAGTTGGAAATCAAATCAACCGATGGCGAGTTTTGGAAGAGGACTCTCTTTCTGATCATCGTCTTATCGAATTCCGACTGGGAATTGACACAATATCAATACCTTCCGGTAGGAATCCTCGAAATGTGGACTGGAACAGGTATGGGACAGGTATAAACTCAAATCAGCAGAAATTATTGAAGATGCTACTAAGAAATTAGAAGGTACTTTAATCAATTGCTTTGAGGAACTGTGCCCACTCAGGCAAAGCAGACAGGGGAAAGCGGTTCCTTGGTGGAGCCCTGAACTGTCGAAGCTTTGTGTACGGTCCAGGAAACTTCTTAATAAGGCCTTGAAGACCAAAACAGAAGAGGACTGGGCTAATCATCGACTTACACAGAGAGAGTATAAGAAAAAAGTACGGAAAGCCAAACTTGAATCCTATAGAAATTTCTGCAGTAACGTCGAAGAAATGAGGGAAACAGAGAGACTTTGTAAGGTCCTTCATTTGGACCGCTCAGTAAGGCTGGATTCCATTCGAAAACCTGATGGTTCATACACCATTTCCAAATCGGAAACGTTTAATGCTCTACTCGAAACCCATTTTCCGGGTAGTAGAAATCTCTCTGAAGTTGATAATGGCATGAACAATAACGGTAGCAACGGTGGAACCTCTAGGTACAGCTGGTATATTGCTAGTCGTATAGTGACAAGGGAATCGATAAGGTTTTCCTTGTCTTCCTTTGAGAACTTTAAGTCCCCTGGACCTGACGGAATATATCCAGCAATTCTTAAAAAAGGAGGAGACAGGCTGATTGAGGCCCTGAAAGGGATCTTCACAGCCTGTCTCGCATTTGGTTATATACCATCCCAATGGCGACGCGTAAGAGTAGTATTTATTCCGAAACCAGGAAAAGATGACTATTCCGTAGCAAAAAGTTTTAGACCAATCAGTTTGACATCGTTCATGTTGGAAAAGTCTGGAACGAGTGGTGGAGAAACATATTCGAGTGGGGGTATTGCCGAGAAGTCCACTTAGTAGAAATCAACACGCTTATCAGAGTGGAAAATCATGTGAATCAGCCTTACACGATCTTGTTAGCAAGATTGAAGCCGGGCTCGAAGCTGACGAATACACAATGGGCGTGTTCGTGGACATTGAGGGGGCTTTTGATAATGCCACTTTCGGCTCGATATGTTCTTCTGCCGAACGACATGGAGTTAATCAAGCCATTATAAAATGGATATATTCCATGCTCTCTGAAAGGATGTTAACCGCTAGTGGGAGCAGTGACGAACAAATCACAGTCAGGGCCAAGCAAGGATATCCCCATGGGGGTGTTCTCTCTCCGCTGCTGTGGTGCTTGGTCGTAGACTCTCTATTAGTGGAGATGCAGGAACTCGGTTTTCACGTCCAAGCATATGCGGACGACGTCTGTGCGCTCACATCGGATAAATCCTTAAGGAGGCTTTGCACGAAAATGCAGAGGATTCTTGACAAAATCCATGACTGTTGCATGAGACAAGGTCTTTCCGTTAATCCGAACAAAACAACCATAGTCTTGTTTACGAGAAAACGGAAATTGGATGGACTCAGTCTTTCAACACTGAAAGGTGTGACACTCGGTCTTTCCAACGAAGTTAAATATCTAGGAGTAATCTTGGATAAGAAGCTGACTTGGGAGACACACGTTTCACTGAAGGTGAATCGTGCATTGAAGATTTTTCAGCAATGCCGTAGAGCCTTTGTCGTTCCCACGACAGTCGGTTCTACGTAACCGGAACGACCCGGATTTATATCCGGCCAAGGACTGTCACTTCAACAGCATTCCTCGTATATGGACGGGGAATATTTTGCTGCTACAATAACAACAACAACAACAGCCTTTTGCAAAACCTGGGGTCTGAAACCTGCTGTGGTCCTATGGATATACACAGCACTTATCAGACCAATCATCACTTACGCTTCTGTGGTCTGGTGGCGACGGCATGGCATGGTTAAGTCCACAATCCGGGGACTATACAGGCTGCAAAGAAGTGTATGTGTATGCATCACGGGTGCCATGAGTACAACCTCTGGTGATGCCCTAAATGCTATACTTGATTTGCTCCCCCTGGATCTTAAGATACAACAGGAAGCAATAAAAGCAATGTGTAGACTTCATAAATATGGTTTCTGGCACGAAGATGGAACTTCGAGACACAGAGAAATCTTTAAGTTGCTGTCGGAGCAGTATCCACTGTTTTTGGCACCTAAAGATGACCTGATACCCACAGTTTCATTTGGAAGGAAATTCGCAATGGAGCAATGCAGAATGCATGCAGGGAGGTTTGACGGATATTTTCTTTACCGATGGGTCCAAGACTGAAATAGGGTCTGGAGCCGGATGGTACTTAAACGATAGTAATAAGTATCACTATGCTATGGGGGGAATGGCAACTGTTTTCCAAACAGAAGTTTTTGCCATCCTAAAAGTAGCCGAATGGATATTCGATAGGAGATGGAGCGGGAAACAGATTGGAGTCTTCAGTGACAGTCAGGCTCCATTGAAGGCCCTGGAGAACGCGAAGCAATCCTCAAAGATTGTTCAAGAATGTAAGAAGAAGCTTAATTCTGTCGCAAGACAAAACAGGCTTGTACTTATATGGGTTCCAGGCCACTCCGGTGCTTAAGGAAACGAAATTGCCGACGAATTGGCCAACCGTGCTTCAGCGGTACCCCCACAGGAGCCAGAGCCAATAATCGGAATCAGTTCCTCAAGAATCAAGAATTGGATCAGCGGTTATGTAGGCAATCTACATAAAGAGCGATGGGCCGGTCTGGAACGCTGCAGAACTGCAAATTGTTTTGTGACAAGTCCGAACAGAAAACTGTCAAACTTTCTACTAAAACTTGGAAGGAAAGACGTTCCGTTGATGGTCGGTATCATTACAGGGCACAACCCATGGGGTCAGCATATGACCATTATTGGAATCATAGAGGACCTAATGTGCCTGTCGTGCTTGGAGGAGGCGGATAGCACTGAGCACTTTCTCTGTGAGTGTCTTGCCTTTGCTAGAGCAAGGCTACGAGTAATGGGTTCCGATGTCATGAGAATGAGTAATATTCGTTCTCTAAAACTGGAGGATATTTACAGATTTGCCAAAGAATCTGGAAAATTCTCACAGGACTAACTATCTCTATCTCTGTCTCTATTCTTTCCTATCTCTTTCTCTGATACTTTTCTCCCTCCCTCCTTGACTATCTACCCCCTTTCCAGAGCTTTAAATACAATGGGCTTTTTAGCCTGAGTGTTTTAGGAGCCACCAAATCTCCTGGTGCTCCTTGGCTCGACCTTTTCAAATTCAAATTCATTCAACAAAAACGGCAAAATATCTAGGACTGGTACTAGATAGGAAGCTAAATTGGGGGCTCACAGTCGCAGACAGAGCACGTCAATCTATGACCGCATTGTACTCCTGCGGAAGGCTTATTAGGAAGAAATGATGCATTGACTCTACACATCAGTGGTTAGGCCAATTCTCTACTATGGTATTGTTATATGGTGGGATGCCATTGAGAAGGGTAGGAACATCAAAAAGCTTGACAAGGTTCAAAGACTAGCATCTGTTCTGATAACCGGTGCCATGTCAACCACACCATCGAAAGCATTATATGCGACATTAAACTTCCTTCCGATATATATGCAGGCAATGTAACTATAACGCACGCAAAGCGGCAATAAGGCTGAACACTCTAAGTAAGTGGTCAAACACGGATTATGGTCACGGTAAAATCCTGGCTGGCACTTTGGGGCTCCCGGACTAGTGGACTATGCACATCCGCCTATACTTGCCATTACAGCGTTTACGACCCTCCTACCCTCAAGGAAAGAGTGGGAACGGGGCGATGTGTGACAGGGCGAGTCCATCCATGTATACACAGATGGCTCAAAGCTCGAGGGCAGGGTGCGCGGAGATGTATATTCCGAACATTTGTGAATCTCCTTCAGTTTTCTTCTCCCCGACTACTGTAGTGTGTTTCAGGCAGAACTGATGGCAATAATAAAAGCCGCGACACTGATACAGTGTGATGCGATATCCGGAAATGATATCTACATTTTCACTGATAGCTAAGCAGCGATAAAATCCCTCACAAAAATGTCGACAACCTCCAAGGTGGCCATGACATGCCACACATCCCTCAACGAGATGGCTGAGTCATTTCATTTAAAGGTAACATGGGTTCCTGGCCCTCGCGACATTGAGGGTAACTGTAGAGCCGATGAACTACCAAGATTCGGCACCAAGTTGACTGATGAGTACATAGATAATGACATAGGGATACCCTTACAAACATTTAAGCTACTCATCCGTGAGGAAATTGTAAGGAAAGCATGGGTGAGGCCTGCGGTAACACCCTAGCAGGAACTGCTTGCTGAGCAGCTTATCATGCTCCTTAACAGGCAGCATATGGGCCTCGCCATGAAGATGTTGTATTGGGGCCGTCAGTAGACATCCTGTCGCAGACCTTATGGCAGTGTTTTCGTACTAACTTGCAGGTCTTCAAAAGCTCTTCCCATTTTATCCGCCTGAGTTGGGTGACCAGTTCCCAGATCTCCAAATTTATATCCTTTACGCGGGGAGATCAGGGATCGGTGGTCACGCTCGTTTCCTAGAACGGCTGCTTCAGCTGGGAAATTCGGAAGTATGTCCCGAATCCTTCCAGCAGGGATAAAGCGAGCCGCAGCATCTGTAAGCAACTTGCGGAATGCGGTAAATTTCACGAAGGCAGATCCGCGGAAACAAAGTCGGCAGGTCTCTCGATCGAGATGATAATGGGGAAGTGGTCTGATGCAAGAGATAGTATAGGTCGCCAAGTTATGCTATTTATCAGACCAGCGCTAGCAATTGCTATGTTTGGCGAGCTGCTGCAATTGCCCACTACACTGCTGGGGCTTCGTCGTTCACTGTGCTGAATGTCGAGTCGTTTATCTGCTCTGCCAAAGGGCTTGAATGCCAAAGATCGTGATGCGCGTTAAAGTCACCTACTACCAATCGGTTTTCACCTCTGTTGAGCGCACCAGCAGTTTACTGGGGCGGCAGCTGTTGGTCGGGAAAAACGTGAGTCATTCCGGGAACGTAGCACCAGCTACCAAGGAAATGTGAGTACTTTGGTGTTTGGTATCGCTGTTACATTGATGTGATGGACTATCTCGAACTTGGCACCTTCCCATATTTTTGAAGTATTTTAACAACTTCTTTTACCTAGGCTAGTATCGAGTCGTCCTTGCTGCTAATAATTTTGACACCGCTGGACCATCCTACCCGTCGAAGGTTCATCTTTCTGAAGAGGTTCATTTCGACTGTCTTCCAGTGCTGCTGTAATATCTGTCCCAGCGGGTTACTATGGTCAACGAACGCCCTCATCAAATGTCGTTGGGCAATCTCGCTGGCCGCAGTCGCTGCTTTGGCAATTATTGGCTTTTCGTCGTCATGTCTGACGCTTGAATTTTCAGCACCTCCTTTGACGGCTTCACTCTGGGCCCTTTCTTGTTGTCAGAGATGGGACCTAGAGCATTTTTCAGAGAACTAAGTAGTGCGTCCTCATCCGCGTTATTTGCACTAGCTTTTCTACTCCATTAGGCTCAATTTTTGCTTCGAGCAGGTTGATTTTGCATGTATGTTTTTTCGCCTTTACCTACTTTAAGTTGAGGCATAGTTACTTTGGGAGCGAGGTTTAGTGCACAGTGCAAGTAAAGATCAACAGACCACCGTACAGATGTTAACAACAATAATCAAAAGCCTGATAGCGAGAGCAGTACCTGGCAGCTAACGCTGCGAAAATAATGACTTACACAAAACCATCCAACATTTCAAGTAGATACAAAGGGTTATTTTTAAAGAGCTATAGCAAAGTTTTTCAAAAAAACCGTAAAATTCGGAAAAATGCATGAAATTTTCATTTAGATCGATAGTACAGTCCATATAATTTAATGTTTGAAGATTATTTCAAGCAAATGTTGACCGCGACTGCGCTTCAAATGGTCAGTCCGCTTAGTCCAATTTTGGCATACTCTTTCTAATGTTTCAGCCGGTATCTCACATATAAATGCTTTAATGTTGTCTTCTAATGCGTTGATTGAAGCAGTCTTTTCTGAATAGACATGAGCTTTAATATAGCCCCACAAAAAATAGTCTAAAGGCGTTATTTCGCACGATCTGGGTGACCAATTGACAGGTCCCGAACGTGAAATAAAATGTTCACCGAACTCGCCTCTCAACAAGTCCATTGTTACCAGTGCTGTGTGGCATGTGGTACGGTCTTACTGAAGCCACATGTCATGCTGGTCAAGTTCTTGCATTTTGGGGAAAAAAAAGTTGGATTCACAGCATCTTTGAAGAAGTACGGCCCAATGATACCTCCAGCCTATAAACCGCACCAAACTGTGACCTTTTCTGGATACATTGGTAGCTCTTGCAATTCTTCTGGCTGATCGTCACTCCAAAATCGACAATTCTACTTGTTTACGTATCCATTGATCCAAAAATGAGCTTCGTCGCTGAACACAATTTTTCGACTTTAACTTTCTTAACAGAACAAGCATTTTTATGATAAAATTCAATGATTTGCAAGCGTTGTTCGTTTGTAAGACGATTCATGGTTAAATTATAGACCAAACTGAAGATGTTTGACAGTGAAAAAAACACAAGACGTGCGTCAGCTGTTTAAACCAACTGTTTAAAAAGATAATAGCTAAAAAATCACCCTTTAGATAATGCACCGTAAAGACGGCAACAACCACTATCAAACTCCTGAAAGTGAGAACAGCATATGTGAAGGCAGCTAATGCAGCGAAGATACTGACTACCCAGTGACGACAGAAATTAGCGTGAACAGCGACAGCGCGGATGCAGCAGTATCGGCAGCGACAGGGTGGGCAAAAATGCTAAAACGGCGATTATGTAGTATTTTTTGATACTATGTTTTGGATCTAGTATTACTAAATTGCCCTATAAATTTAAAAACATCACAGAGCAATAGTGAGAGTTAGTTCTGTTCACGTCGACAGTGAGTTATTATATTTTTATTAAAATATAAAATTGATAAGAGGTGGTGGAGTTTTTATTGCAATTCGAAGCAAGTTCCGTTCATATGTAATATATTGATTTAGCTACTTGTGATTTATTGGCCAATTCTCTATTTGTCCGCATTCTGATTATATTATTTCGTTAGTCTCGGACAAGTTGGGAGATAATCACCCATGCGTATTAGGTTATTTTAATCTTTGCAACGTATCGTCCGAGTCTTTCTCAAATTTTAACATTACTGCCTACCATGAGTATTATTTTCTTGATGATATTCTATGTAAGTCGTAACTTGATGCAAATTTATAATTAATGTAATAAATGAAGTGTTGTCTTTGTAAGTGATAACATTAATTGCGACATTGAGGTATCTTATTATAGGCACCGATACCCATTAGTTCTCGGATTTGATTTTTATATTTTTGAGAATTCTTATACCATCGAAACCTACTTGGGTTGTAATTTTTCTTTCTTAAATAACTTAATTTCTGAAATCGATTGGGACAAAAATTTTGCTCGTGTTGATGTCTCTAGTTCTTATTGTATTTTTAAAATTACGTTATATGAGATTTGCTTTAATAATATTCCGTTTATTAAGAAAAGTCCATATGTGTTAAGTTTCCATGCTATAATTTAAGATAAAAGAAAGGAAGAATATAAAAAAAAATTTTTTTAAGTTAAAGGCAACTAAAAATCTAAAAAAAGGTGTTCTTAACTAAATGAACAATCCCACATGAGAGTACTATATATTTATTGGGGCCTTTGCTTTTTATAATATTCATCAACAATATAGTATAAGTAATTCCTTTCCTTTTGCTAATTTTTTGCTATATGCTGACGATTTGAAAGTTTTTTCTACAATAAAAGATCACGCGGATACCTACATTTTTAGTGCAACAGAATTCGTCAGTTTTGGAATCAGTGTATGAAAGGTCTTGGATATTAAATACAACGTTGCAAATCGTTTTCGATGCTGGGTTTCGTAAGTCGTAATAGCCTAAAATTCGTTCACTCCTACACGTTTCAATTATTATATACCTACTTTTTTCGTTCGGTCAAGTTTAGAATTATTCCGTATTTATTCGGAAATTTCACCAAACATACCTCATTAATCAAATCAAGCGTGCTCAAAAACCCTTCCTGAAGTTGGCACTAGATCTGAAAGATCTTTACTTTCTCTGTCTTTGAATTTTAATTTGGATGAAGGTTTTATAGATTGTTCTGTTCTTCTAAAAACAAAAATTTAAGTACTCCTCACCGAAACGTGCGTAATTTTCTGCCGTTCTACAAAGTCAAAATTTTTGAAATATGAATGTAAATTTACAAGCCAGCGGTTCTAAATTTTAAACTGTGTACTTACATTTTGCCTTCCACGGTTTGTTCCATTTCCTTGATTATATCAGACAATTTTCTTAAGAAATCAGGGGCGTAAACAATAACTACTTCATTTTGTGTTATTCTTCGATTCACTAAAAGCATTGCATCGTCAAAATGTTCAGTCCAGTTCAAAAATGGTGCTATTTTTTCTAATTCCCATAATTTCATGGGATGATACATGGCTTCCTCGTTGCGACGTTCTTCAAGCGGCATTGAAATATTTGCCAATTTCGATTCAAACGCTATTACAGCTTCCATTTGTCGACGTGCTTCGGATTCAACGGCGCCAAGTAGCACACAAACTTTTGTCATATATCCAATATAGCCTTCTAGAACTTTACGATGAATTCCTGTTTTGTTATTGTAATATTCAGGTGTAGGCAGTGTTAGACCACCTTGATCGATTTGTATGGCATGCCGAGACGAGTTTTTATCATCCTCGCCGACAGCCCAACCAAAAAGACAATTGAAGTTGTACCTGTTAAGTATTAAAAAATGTTTGATCAGTATATGATTAATTTTGATTCAAAATTATTATTTTTCCATATAATATTGTTAATCAATTTAATCAAATTTTAAATAAAAATGAGGTGAAATCAATATTGATACGAACTTTGTTACGTTAAAATCCAAATAATTATTTGACAATAATTCTTCTGAGTTCGATCGCTTGCCAAATAAAAGGCACAAATTAATGGCAACACTTGCTTTACTTTATTTTCGACAATTAACTGCTTTACTTTACATGTACACGTTCACCTTACGACGGAATTACTCTATTATATATATGATTGGTGCGTACACCCTCTTTGGGTGTTTGGCTGAGCTCCTCCTCCTATTTGTGGTGTGCGTCTTGATGTTTTTCCACAAATGGAGGGACCTACAGTTTTAAGCCGACTCCGAACGGCAGATATTTTTATGAGGAGCTTTTTCATGGCAGAAATACACTCGGAGGTTTGCCATTGCCTGCCGAGGTTTTTTTTAGTTTTGGTGTTTCACCGAGATTCGAACCGACGTTCTCTCTGTGAATTGCGAATGGTAGGCACGCACCAACCCATTCGGCTACGGCGGCCGCCGTACTCTCACTATTGTTTCTAGTTCGAGAAGTTTCACCGTTCGGAACAATATTATACCAAATGCTCATCAACCTTGATTAGGTGTGATAATGTCTTAAGATTTTTCTGCCCATGCGAGAAGTATATAATGCGGGTCTAGATCTGAACCGCGCAACTGAAAAGATTTATCTCGAGTCGTGTTCATTGTGTTTTCGAAACGAGATTATCCATAAAAAATTTCTCTCTCGAAATGTGAGATTAAAAAATACTCCTAGATTGTTGCCATATATACTTTTGTACACACTGTTTTCTGTGTTATAGATAATTATTTTTTCGGATTTCCCCCAACTGTTCATTACTAGTAACCAATTCCGCAATTAAATTAGGTATTCCTTCTCATTGTCTTTTCTTCATATCATTAATAATAATCAAACCAATCAAAAACTCCAAAATATTCCATGAAGAAAAACCTTTCAAAGCAACATTGACAGCTGATTGCCAATATTGCAAGTAATCTGCCATATGTGAACGGGTAGGTTAATGTTGAGTACTTATTCCTAATTACTTCATAATTACTGCATATGTGAAGGCACTTTATAGTTGCAATCTCTTAGTGGGAGGAGTGAAGACATTTTCGTCTTTGAAAGTTTTTTTTTTTTAGTTTGTATCAGGGTGTACCTAGTCAATTATCAAACATACTTATATTATTTTATTATATAAAAAGTAGGCACGCTTTGTTTGTAGCAAACTTTTCTATACTATCTAGATATGGTATCGACTCATGATATTCTTCTCATTAAGATTCATTTTAAGAGAAAGTTGTTCACAAGATGAATAAAGAATGAGAGTTTAATCTAACGTGATATTTCCACTGCATGCGTTCGAGCCAATCATCCCAACGAATGAGTAGAGGGGTCTATTACAACACCCTCGGTATAGGCCTGTGGTGTCCGAATGCATTTGCATTCATTTACCTACTACTTGCGTTCGGATATCGTCGCAGCTCACGCCACCTTCCTTCACGTCTTGTACTGATTGTATTTATTTATTTATATGTAAGCCAATGATCAAAGTTCTCACTAATGTTAACAACTTTGTTAGTAATAAAATATTATATTTATTATATTGCAAAATCGGTAGCAAAACTAATAATAATAAAATATTGGTAGTAGATTTAAAAGCAGTATTCAAGAAATTGAGAAAATACTCTTTAGATAGTGAGAAATAAAGAAAAAATTAGAACTCGAAATCTCATTACCGAAGTGCATACGTAAACGAGCATTTATATCAATATTAGTCCTGACATTGTGTAGATAGAAAGGATAGTGAAGTCCTAATGTGTTACAATAAAGACGAACAACTCGCAGTTTCATTAATAATACACAGAACGAATGAACGTTACAGAGAACGTTAATGTATAGAGAAGTCATAATGACAGGAACGTATTGCGGGGTACTCGTTTCGCGAAGACTAATCACCACAGACACATTTTTCACCAAAAGTTAGCAGTAAGGGTCTGATATACACCTAATTCTCTTTTTACACGATAGATACGTTCCCAAAGAATTCGTGTAAAAAAAAATTCGTGTAAAAAGAGAATTACGTGAAAACAATACTAAAAAAATTCTTTTTAGAGTTTACTAAAGAATTTATTTCGTTTTTACACATTTTAATTCTTTAAATATATTATAAGAAATAAGTTATACTTTGAAAAAAAGAAAATAATATCTGAAATTCATTAATATAAAACAAGTAAAAATAATATAAACATAAAAAACTTTTATGCATTGTCACTTTCTGACAATAAACGCATACGTTTGCGTAAGACTAGAATATCACTGCCATCACTAGAATTATTTTGTTCATCATCTTGTGAAATTGTTTCTGGATTATCATCTCTAGGCTCCTGTGTTGATAATTCAGTAGTTTTTAGAAGGAAATCAGTCATTAAAGATTGTGTTTGATTTCGTAATAAACCTTTATAAAGTTCCCTGTAAGATGCCATTAATGATTTCAGTTCACGTTGAAATTTTGCAGCTCGTTCCTCATCAGGATCATGTTGTTGAAAATGATTACCTAATTTTCTAGCAAGATCAAGACCTTCTTTAATTAGAGTTGCATTTAAAATGGGAGGATCTTCTTCGTCATTATCCCTATGTTCTCTGTCTTGATGAGTCTCAAGGGTGAGGTCTATAATTTCATTTTCGCTCAAGCTTTTATCAGCTAATAATTCCTCTATATCGGCAAATGATAGATCATCGAATCCATCTCCACTAATTGTATGTGCCAGCGTTGTGATGTCAGTAAAAACAGCGTTATTATGGATGACAGGATCAGGATCTTTGCTTTTGACACATTGAGTTCAAGGTTGATGGCTTTAAGTCAGCTAACGCTAACCCAACTTGATTAATGCAGTCCATAATAGCCAATTTTTTCCACATATCAATGACTGTTAAATCCTCATTATGGTCTAGTGTGTCTACCACGTATTGGAATGAACGTTTTATGTAGTACTTTTTAAAAGTAGCAATGATCCCTTGGTCTAGCGGTTGTATTAAGGATGTAGTGTTAGGCGGAAGATAGCAAAATTGCACATTTGGGTGCTCCAAGAGCGGATGGCAAGGTGCATTGTCTAGAATTAAAAGAACTTTAAATTCTAGACATTTTGCATTCATGTAGCGTCTAACTTCTGAATTGAAGTATTTCTGGAACCATTCTGTAAAGATTGCACTGGTCATCCATGCCTTTTTGTTTGCTGTCCAGTGAATTGGCAGTTTATTGAAATCTACACTTTTCATCGAGCGTGGTCTTAAAGCACGATTTACTAGCAGTGGTTTTAACATACGTTCTCCTGAAGCATTGGAACAAAACAACAATGGTACACGGTCCTTTGCTACTTTTAAACCACCGGCAGTTTTCTGCGATTTTGCAACATAAGTTCTGCTCGGCATTTTTTTCCAAAAGAGGCCACTTTCATCTACATTCCAAACTTGATCTGGGGTGTATCCTCCATCTTCAATAATTTTTCTAAGTTTTTCAGGAAATTTTTTGGCAGCCAATTCATCTGCAGACGCAGTTTCTCCCTTAATTTTTACATTATGGAGAGCATGTCGTTTAAAAAAACCTGTCATCCAACCTGTACTTGCAGAAAATTCGGGTTGTTTTGACTGAGATGAAGTGCCTGGCTCAACTTCTTTAATACGTTTATAAATTCTTAATGCAGTTTGCTTGATAGCAATTCCATCTACTGGTATTCTTTTTTGTGATTTATCTTCAATCCACATTACCAAAGCTTTTTCCATCTTCTCTTTGACAACATCTCTTATGTATGACGATGATTTAGCACTTATTTTCGTTCCAGAACATACCGATTTTCTAATTGCAGTTTCATTTTTCTGGATCGTTCTTATGGTAGCTTCCACCAAATATGCTTTCCTACAGCCGTTGCTCCTTGTCCTGTTGTAAGTTGATCTAAAATTTTAATTTTAGTATCTAAACTGATCGCCTTCCTCTTGGCTTTTATTACAGGTGAATTATGTGACATTGTGTTAAGGCTACCAAAATATTTTTCATATTAATAATGCAAAGATTTGAAAATTATTTAAGGGGGGAAGCTGGTCTAGAATTTTGAAAAAATCGAAAAAATTTTTTTTGTCTTAAAAGGTGCTTTAGGGTCTTAGAAATAATATACCAAATGAGGGATGCCAGCAAAAATGTCTAAATGCCCAAATTTTTCATTCGACGGCAGTGCCTCGCAGGTATGCCCCGAACGCTATTTACAACTTTAAACGCGTTTTTCTCGAAATCACTTTTTTTAAACTGGCCGAAGACATAACTCGAACAAATCTTTACCGATTCTTACGAAATTTTGACAATACATTCGAAATACCTTTTTCCGGAGACGTACGTAGGATTTTTTATTTATATTACATAGTTTTTTTTTTAATCAACAATTTTATGTCGTTCTTTATAGTGAAAATTGTAACTTTTTGTTCAAACGTGCACCATTTCGCGAAAAAACAAAATATCGAAAAAATCCTACGTACGTCTCTTTCTGTTGTTATATAGAAACTAAAAAAATTTTATTTTTTGATCCAGGACAAAAATTAAGGAGTTTACGTCTTCGGCAATGGACCCACTAGAAAAAAAGGCGCCTTAGGAGAACTGCTGGACAGCGGCCATTTTGAAATTAATTCAGACGAAAAATTTTGTATTTGTACCATGAAAGCTATATTATTAAACCTATTTCACAGATTTTCGATTGATTCCTTTGTTGAGTCAAAATAAATTCATAAAATATGCCCATTTTTTGCGCTCTAGACCAGCTTCCCCCCTTAAAGCTTACCTGTTATTGAGTTAATAAATCTATACGAGCACTAACTTTATTTTACTTATAATGTTTTAAATACTCACAACAACTAAGCGTCTTTTCTTTTCAACTCTCAAAACCAAACTAAATTGCGTAAAAAGTACATTACGCCTTTACTCTATGCATAATTCGGGGAATCCCACTCATATACACATATTTTTATAG
The DNA here is from genome assembly GCF_027943255.1 of Anastrepha obliqua. Classification (NCBI taxonomy): domain Eukaryota; kingdom Metazoa; phylum Arthropoda; class Insecta; order Diptera; family Tephritidae; genus Anastrepha; species Anastrepha obliqua. Next base: position 37,809,310 of record NC_072897.1, on the reverse strand, counting down.
CAACAGCTGTACACGATAACAGCCCAAAGCCGCTCATCCTGTATAGATGCGATTACATGCTGATATTTTAAGATCCTAAACAAATAACCTAAACCGATATGCTAAAACAAAAATCCCAAACAATGAATCCGATTTGCTCTATGAGATTCAAGAAAAATTCATAAAATATTGAAAATCGTGTTAAATGTAAATTGAAATTGAAATGAAATGAAATTCGTGTAAAAAAAAAATTTTTTTCTCTTTTTAACTCGTGTTAAATCAAATTCGTGTAAAAAAAATTCGTGTAAAAAGAGAATTAGGTGTATGTAAATTTAGCACCAGTCGATAAGAATTTGTTGGTGATTAGAAGCATAGAATGTTACTAGCTTTTTAATATGACTATGTATTTGAATTTTTTCCAAATCATCCAAAATTATATACATATTAATATTACGTTTGTCTAAGGTGCTCTCTTTGTTGAGTTCCCTTCAACCAAATCCTCTATAGAAAACGCTTCATTACCACGCACGCAGGAAGATGGCATATGCAAATTTAAACATGTGAATTTATATATATATGTGTATATATATCTGATGTGTGTATGTATGTATGTGCTCTTACCACAGCACAAAATATTACGGTAAAACTTCTCAAGAAATCCAGCGAGCATTCATAGCCACAGCGCACATTCATAGGTACAGCATTGTATGTACAGTGCCTACAAATGTGTACAGTAACCTTAAACTACTCTGATTTCAGAGTAAGTTTCTAAACTTGCAGACATATGCATATGTTTGTGTGCATTTTTTATCAATTGAAGAACTACATACGTAAAGTAATATACTAATTAACTATTTACCTACTATCAGAGAACATAAAATAATTTTTTCGAAATATTGTCTTTGTATTGAAATGTCTGCCACAGAATATTTTTATAAGCAACTTGTGTTGTTTTCTGAAACTTACCGTATGCTCATGCGCGCACTTGACGCACAGCAGCTGCGGTTGTCGGGCATTTAGAAGACATATTTACATACATATGTATATGGATGCAAACATATATACGGAGCCGCGGGCACTCGACTTGACAAAAATTCAAGATTTACCAAATATTGGCAAATGATTTTACGCGAAATATTCCAATATTGACTATTTTCGAACGGTCGAGAAAATTGGCATATGGGCGGCTCGTTTTATAAATGAAAGTACTTTGCTGTTAGAACTATGAGCTCGAATTTATCAATGAACTTTTTGATGATCAGTTTTTGTTGTACAGTACAATAGTTGAAACTGTTCAACGCCGCCGCCGCGACTATTTCAGACTGTTCAGTGTGTGTGCGGTTGTATGTACATGAATTTGTATGTGTATACTAATAAGCATTGTTTTGCTGGAAGTTCAAAGTACAAACACTCGGGCATCGGTGTGCATATCAGAGACCTGCATGGCTCACTGTTTTCTTGAGTTGTTCATGCGCTAAATTTCTTGCTCACATTCAGTTAATTGAACCAAAATATTTGGTCACGTGCAGTCAGCTCATGCAGGCGAACGCGTAGTTCAGCTCAGTCAACACGTATGATCTAATGTCTTCGGCTCAAATCTAATCATTGAACAAAAAGCAGCATTGAATGAAATTAGCATCGGCCTTTGCGTTCAAACGATCAAACTTGCTCAAAGAAGTATTTGTCAGTATTGTAAATAGCACATGTTCGAGCAAACGAGCGTTGGTGTACAATATACGCTGTAAATTGCGTTTCGTATTTGAAAGGATTAGTTGGTTTCAGCCGTTGCAAAATAATGTCAAGCGATCAAGCTATTGTCTTAGGCAAAATTCTTAAAAATGTTTATGCGTTGTCACCGCGACGCAAGGGTAGGAGTGTAGTGTGGAACATATTATGCGATATAATAAAGGACGATGGAGTTATTTTATATGGATATTTGTAGTGTCTCAATTGCAAAAACCTTGTCAAATTTTCACCGAAAAACACTTCAAATTTAAACCGCCATAAGTGCTGTCAATCGCTTAAGGAGCCGAAGTGTCTGAAAAGCGTTACAGCAGAAGACAAAAAGACCGAAATTGACTCCTGTGTGGCATGGATAACTGAAGATTGCCAACCGTTTTCAGCCATTAACGGTCCTAGTTTCCAGAAGCTCGCAAAGTTTTTCGTAAATATTGGAGCAAAGTATGGGGAAAACATTGACATGAAAGACTTTCTTCCGGATGCAACCACACTTTCACGAACAACGCAGAAGTTAGCAGACGAGAAGAAAAAAGAAGTCAAGGAAGAGATTGCCAGGGTTGTGGACAGCGGAGGAGCTGCTGCTACTATTGATTTATGGACGGATAATTATGTGCGCAGAAATTTTTTGGGAGTTACATTGCACTACGAAAAAGAGTTGAAGCTATACGACATCGTTTTGGGAATGAAATTTTTGGATTTTCAGCGTTCAACTGGTGCTAACATTTTAAATAAATTGAGTACTTTGTTCTGTGAATTTGGCATAACCAATATAGAGAAAATTAAGTTTGTAACAGACAGAGGGTCAAACGTTGTAAAAGTCTTGGAAAATAATATTCGTATAAACTGCAGCAGCCATTTGTTTGCAAACGTCTTGGAACTATCGTTTAAGGAAACCACAGAGCTGACAGAACTTGTAGAGGCGTGCAAAAAAATAGTTAAATATTTCAAAAAAGCAAACTTGTAGCACCATTTACAAACTTCATTAAAAAACGAATGCCCCACACGCTGGAATTCCAATTTCACAATGTTTAAGTCAATCGTAGACAATTGGTTCCACATAAACGAGATACTCAAAGAGAAGGAAGAAAGCCAAAGAGTAATAATAAGTATTTCTGCGCTTAAACAGCTGGTTGACCTGTGTAGTGACTTTGAAATTATTTTTAAGAAAATGCAACTTTCTAACTATCCCTCTTTGTGCTACGTACTACCGTCAATTAAAAAAATTAAGTGCCTTTGTGTGCCTAAAGATACAGATGTATCTTCCATAATAACATTAAAAGAAAATATTATCAATAACATCGACAAAATTTGGATAGCATCTCTGAGCTTATGGCAAAAAACTGCTTTCTTCTTATATCCACCAGCTTTGAATATACAACAAGCCGATCTAAGTGATGTTAAGAATTTTTGCATTTCCCAAATTGACAAATTACATTTAATTTCTCCAACATCTTCATCAGTCAATTCAACTCCACCTAGTCCATGTACCCCTTATTCTGATTCCGTTTCGCAATTCTCATTTCCTGATGGCAGTGTTTCAATAGACGTCGATGAAATACCTGCAAATCAATCAGCATTCAAAGATGTTAATTTTTTTCCCTGAATTAATTCAAAACTCAACATTTACTACTGCAAAAACACCTACAGAAGAGGTAGATAGATATTGCAAGGAAAAAGTAGAAATAACCCATAACTTTGACGTACTTAAATGGTGGAAAATTAATGAAAAAAGCTATCCACAACTATCTAAACTTGCACTGCAAGTTCATTCAATTCCTGCTAGTAGTGCAGCCGCTGAACGAAGTTTTTCACTTGCTGGCAATATTATAACCGAAAAGAGAAACCGTCTTGGTCCAAAATCTGTAGATAGTTTGCTCTTTCTACACTCTTATTTTAAAAATTTTAATATTTAAATACCTACATAAAATTCACATATATTTATTACTTATTATAAGAAAAAATGAATTGCAATGTTTTCTTTATTTACATTATTTTCTTTCGTGTTTTATTATAAGTTTTAAGAAAAAAAAAAACAAATATGAAAATATAGTGTTTTTGCTTTAAAATTTTGCTTTTACTTTGCTATCGTTACATGCAAAAACTCATGCGGGATAATACGTGTTCAAACCGGCTCATTTGGCTCAATATCCCTTTTATTCTTGCTCAAAAAAATGAATGTATAGCCGAATGAGCAAATACCCGAAACGGCTGCTATGCAGACGATTGGTGATAACATCGGATAGCTAAAACGCAGCACATGTTTTGATTGAGCTGAAATAAACAATGACAATAACTCATTTGAACAAGTTCGATCGTTTGAACGCAAAGGCCTGTTTTTTTGTTCAAGCGAAGCGTATGAATGTTTTCCACACACCCGGTGCAGTTCTCTGGTGCATATGCACATACAAAATATGTATGTAGATGCATATGCAGAAGAGAATTGTTTTAGCATTAGCATACATATGCGTGCAACACTATATTTATTAAAGATGCAATGAGATTTAGGTCAAAACGTGGGTCCGGGTAACCTTCGGATGTGTATGCACAATATGGGTATCAAATGGAAGCTGTTGGTGAATGCTTTAGTTCAGAGTATTTTTCATGCCGCTCCGTGACTAGGGTCTCGAGATAGGGATCAACACGTGGACCCTAGAATGTGTTTGTACAATATGGATATCAATTGGAAGCTGTTAGTGAATGCTTTAGTACAGAGTATTTTTCATGCCGCTCCGTGACTGGGGTCTCGAGATATAGGTCAAAACGTGGACCCAGGTAACCTTTGGTTGTGGATGTGCAATATGGGCATCAAATGAAAGCTGTCGATAAGTGCTTTAATGCGGGGTAATTTTCATACCTATTGATGACTAGGGTCTCGAAATATATGCCAAAACGTGGACCCGCCGTGTCTTTGCCCAGCGAAGCGGGCCGGGTTTGCTAGTTTATTTTAAATTTCAAAGTTTTATACTATCTATAAAATGCATACATATACTATTCCCTGTAATAAATGCAAGTTGAAAAAAATTTCATTTGGCAAAGGAACAAATAAATGCATATTCAAATGTAAATACATATGATAAGGCGATGCGTCGTGAGATAGGTCATTGTTGCTCCAGTCTGTGTGCACATCCATACATACATATGTAACTCTATAAGAATTGAAGATACAATTGAATTTTTGCACAAATATAACTAACATAATCTACACTAATATGGCGTGCATTTTAATAAAAAATACTATTGGTGCTGCACTCGGTATCTTACAATACTCAACTCCAAATCTCAGCGTCATTAAGCTACCCTTAGCACAACGATCGTTATATATCGCATGCGCTTATGTCGAACCAAGCGATGATAAATTTGATACTCTCGACGCTGTTAATAAATTTCTTAGTAGCACGAGGCCAGCACTACAGCTCATAGGTGGAGACTTCAATGGTTGGCACTCATCATGGGGCTCAAACAGATCAAATGATCGTGGGTTAGCAGTTGCAAATATTATAGCTGCCAACGATATGGAAGTAAGCAATCAGGGTAAGGTTGCCACATTCAACGCGATACGGTATGGCGCACATGCTTGTTCAATCATAGATATAACGATTGCTTCAGGAAATCTCGCACACCATATCACAAATTGGTCAGTGAATGTTGAGGCCATTCAAAATTCAGATCACAGCGCAATAACTTTTAAAATCGAAAACAGCTCCAGCGTTACTGCTGCAAAAAGTACATCAACCTATCTATACAACAATAAGACAGCCAACTGGAAGAAGTTCGAAGAAGTTTTAGATGAGCAGCTCAACATAAAAGATATTTTAAATGTAGACCTTGCCAATTGTACCGCATATGATCTGGACAATACTGTAGAATCTCTTACTGGAATTATCAAGAAGGCGTGCTCAATATCTATGAAAATTCGAGGACGTGGCAAAGCAGCAAATCCATGGTGGAATAATGAACTCGAGGATCTTAAGAAAAAGTGCATCCAACTTCATCATAAGCTAAACAACTCAAAAAATACTCAAATTTCGACAGCAGTTGCTATGCAACATTCCAATGCTAAACGCACATATGCCGCTGCACTAAAGAAGGCATCAACTGAGCACTTCCGAGAATTCTGCGCACAACAAGGCAAAGAAAATGTCTGTTCACTGACAAATCGATTAATTAAGGATGCACCATTACATCGACCTCCAATGACGCTTCAATATAGCGGACTATACTCTGACACCAGCGCCGGCACAGCTGAAGTTCTCCTGCAACATTTCTTTCCTGACGACACCGTTGACTCTACGCGTGAACATCTCCACCGTCGCAATAGAAACAAACATTACCTTAACACACCCAAGGATGAACCATTCACTGAAGAAGAAGTACTCGAAGCGTTAGTAACCATGAATCCAAATAGAGCCCCAGGTTTAGATAACCTAACCTCAGACATATGCTTGGCTTTTACAAAGAAATATTCCAAATTTCTCACAGCTCTCTATAATGCATGCCTCCGTGTGGGTTACTTTCCAAAAATTTGGAAAAAGGCTTACATTAAAATTTTACCAAAGCCAAACAAAGTTGAAACTAATGAGCTAGGATCTTACCGCCCCATAGGACTCCTCCCTGTGTTCGGAAAGCTGTTAGAGAAACTCTTTACCAAACGCCTTATATATCATGCTGAATCGAATCAACTATGGTCTCCAAAACAATATGGTTTCAAAGAGCAGACCTCAACTTTGGATGCTTTGCGTAACGCAATTGAAACTATTGAGAAGGAGAAGCGTAAAAAGCGGCAGGTAATTTGTGTGTCTCTAGACATTAAAGGTGCGTTTGATCACGCTTGGTGGCCGGCGCTCTTAAATCAGCTAGAACGAATGCAAACTCCGTCTAATATTTACAGGCTTATTATAAGCTATCTTACAGATCGCAGCGCTTCACTAAACTACGCCGACGCCACTGCAACAAAAGCAACAACTAGAGGCTGTATCCAAGGGTCTGTATGTGGTCCAATTTTTTGGAACATTATCATAGATGAGCTTCTTTCTATGCCGCTGCCTGAAGGGTGTGAAATTCAGGCCTTTGCAGATGACATCCTCTTAATAGTCAGCGCCAAAACTGTAAAAGAACTGCAACTTTACGCTAATGATGCTTTGCGCCTAATAAATAATTGGGGAAAGAATGTGAAGTTGACTTTTAGCGACACCAAGACATATGCTATGGCATTTAAAAGTAATGCTAAACAAGCTGAACTATTTTTAAATGGCAATCGACTAATCTTCGTCAAAGAAATTAAGTACCTGGGGGTAGTAATAGATGATCGACTGAGATTCACCAACCACGCTAAGTACGTTGTCGATAAAGCTCAGCGAGTATATAAAAACTTATGCCGATATGTTAGACCCACATGGGGTGTACACGCAGACAACGTTATCACAATCTATAAGCATGTTGTGGAGCCAACTATAACTTACGCTGCAAGTATATGGGGCAAAGCTATACAGTTTAATTATATTCGCCGTCTTCTTCGCTCGTTCCAAAGAACTTTCGCTATACGAGCAATCAGAGGCTTTCACACAGTTTCGGCTAATTCGGCTCTGGCGCTTGCAGGATTCACACCGCTGCATCTGAAGATAAAAGAAACTATGCAAATCGAAAGTGTCAAATTATCCGGAGTATATGATGAAACACTAAACGTCATGCTTGAACAACGCACTACACCAAAAAATCAACTACATCCTTCCGAGCGTCAGTCTATACGTTTTGAAAGTATAGCATCACAACAGGAAGCTGACAATACTATGGATGCAAATGCGACCCACATCTATACCGATGGAAGTAAGTTAGAAACAGGCGCTTGTGGATCAGCTTTTGTCGTTCATAAACAAGATGACGACTGGACATCACGTAAATTTAAATTACATGACACATGCACTGTCTTCCAGGCTGAAGCTCTAGCAATTGACACTGCACTGAAATGGGCTCAGAATGAATTGAAAACTGAAAAGCTAGTCATATATAGCGACAGTCGCTCTTGTTTGGAAGCTATCCAAAATCGGAGCAACCCCAATCCTTTAATTGCATCAATTCATCAGCACCTGTACCTTCTTCGCCAGCGACACAGAATTGACTTTTACTGGGTCAAATCGCACATCGGTATTGAAGGAAACGAGCGTGCAGATGAACAGGCAAAAGAAGCAGCAAATCAAGGAGTCGATCCAGTATATACTGCATTTCCCTTAAGCTATGCTATATGGCAAATACGTTCTCAAATATTCGAGTCATGGCAGCAGGAGTATGCCGACGATACCACTGGCTCCATTACAAAGATTTTCTTTCCAATTCTTGAAGATACGCAACTATACCGACAACTCTTTGGGATATCATTTGAATTGACACAGCTCTTTACTGGCCATGGTTTCAACAAGGCATACTTAAAGCAATTCAAAATCATTGACGAAGACTGGTGCCCGTGTGACCAACTCACTGTGCAGAGTATGCGTCATCTTTTGCACGACTGCCCACGCTTTCACAGTGCACGACAGAGACACGAAACATTCTGTGCACAATATGATATTCCAGCATTCAACATAAAACAAATTTCAAAATATCCTAGTTTGATAACATCATTTAATGAATTTGTCAAAAAAATAATTGATAATTTAAAAAACTTCAATGCTTCAAACATTCCTACCTAATGTCTTAATCATAATAGTAATATAGTAGAATAACCATCTAACTGCTTGTATCCAATCGCAGGCATTTTATTTCAGTTAGTTTTGTTAAACTATAAAATATTTATGTAATTGAAAATACTTGTAATCTATCTGAATGTTATACTGCACATATGTATGAAAATATTTGCTCTAGAAAACAAACTAATTGAAATAATAAATTACTCGAAACGCAGTAAGCGCGTAGAGCCCAAGGAAAAAAAAAAAAAAAATCTATACTAATATTATAAAGAGGAAAACTTTGTTTGTTTGTTTGTTTGTTTGTTTGTAACGAATAGGCTCAAAAACTACTGGACCGATTTTAAAAATTCTTTCACCATTCGAAAACTACATTATCCAAGAGTAACATGGATTACATTTTATTTTGGAAAAAATAGGGTTCCGTAAGATATTTGGATTTTTCGGACACAAACTGAAAAAAATCTTATATATAAAATAAAGTCAACTTTTTGTGTGTGTTCGCTAACCGGCCGTGTCTGCACCGAATTAAACCAAACTTACACACATTGTTAAGAAGGTATTGAAGATGGTTTTCGTATAGTTTGGATACCTATTGGTGGATAGGGCTCGAGATATAGGTCAAAACGTGGACCCGGATAACCTTGGTATGTGTATGTACAATATGGGTATCAAATTGAAGCTGTTGGTGAATTCTTTAGCACAGAGTATTTTTCATGCCGCTCCGTGACTAGGGTCTCGAGATAGAGACCAAAACGTGGAGCCTAGAATGTGTTCGTACAATATGGATATCAAATTGAAGCTGTTGGTGAATGCCTTAGTACAGAGTATTTTTCATGCCGCTACGTGACTGGGGTCTCGAGATATAGGTCAAAACGTGGACCCGGGTAACCTTTGGTTGTGTATGTACAATATGGGTATCAAATGAAAGCTGTTGATAAGTGCTTTAATACGGGGTAATTTTCATACCTATTGATGACTAGGGTCTGGAAATATATGCCAAAACGTGGACTCGCCGTGTCTTTACACCGAATTAAACCAAACTTACACACATTGTTAAGGAGGTATTGAAGATGGTTTCCGTATAATTTGGATACCTATTGGTAGATAGGGTCTCGAGATATAGGTCAAAACGTGGACCCGGGTAACCTTCGGATGTGTATGTACAATATGGGTATCAAATGGAAGCTGTTGGTGCATGCTTTAGTTCAGAGTATTTCCATCCGCTCCGTGACTGGGGTCTCGACATAGAGACCAAAACGTGGACCCTAGAATGTGTTTGTACAATATGGATATCAAATGAAAGCTGTTGATAAGTGCTTTAATACGGGGTAATTTTCATACCTATTGATGACTGGGGTCTGGAAATATATGCCAAAACGTGGACCCGCAGTGTCTTTGCACCGAATTAAACCAAACTTACACACATTGTTAAGGAGGTATTGAAGATGGTTTCCGTATAGTTTGGATACCTATTGGTAGATAGGGTCTCGAGATATAGGTCAAAACGTGGACCCTAGAATGTGTATGTACAATATGGGTATCAAATGGAAGCTGTTGGTGAATGCTTTAGTTCAGAGTATTTCCATTCGCTCCGTGACTACGGTCTCGAGATAGAGACCAAATCGTGGACCCTAGAATGTATTTGTACAATATGGGTATCAAATGAAAGCTGTTGATAAGTGCTTTAATACGGGGTAATTTTCATACCTATTGATGACTAGGGTCTCGAGATATAGGTCAAAACGTGGACCCGGGTAACCTTCGGACGTGTATGTACAATATGGGTATCAAATGGAAGCTGTTGATAAGTGCTCCAATACGGGGTAATTTTCATACCTATTCATGACTAGGGTCTGGAAATATATGCCAAAACGTGGACCCGCCGTGTCTTTGCACCGAATTAAACCACACTTACACACATTGTTAAGGAGGTATTGAAGATGGTTTCCGCATAGTTTGGATACCTATTGGTAGATAGGGTCTCGAGATATAGGTCAAAACGTGGAACCGGGTAACCTTCGGATGTGTATGTACAATATGGGTATCAAATGGAAGCTGTTGGTGAATGCTTTAGTTCAGAGTATTTCCATCCGCTCCGTGACTAGGGTCTCGAGATAGAGACCAAAACGTGGACCCCAGAATGTGTTTATACAATGTGGATATCAAATGAAAGCTGTTGATAAGTGCTTTAATACGGGGTAATTTTCATACCTATTGATGACTAGGGTCTCGAGATATAGGTCAAAACGTGGACCCGGGTAACCTTCGGACGTGTATGTACAATATGGGTATCAAATGGAAGCTGTTGATAAGTGCTTCAATACGGGGTAATTTTCATACCTATTGATGACTAGGGTCTGGAAATATATGCCAAAACGTGGACCCGCGGTGTCTTTGCACCGAATTAAACCAAACTTACACACATTGTTAAGGAGGTATTGAAGATGGTTTTCGTATAGTTTGGATACCTATTGGTAGATAGGGTCTCGAGATATAGGTCAAAACGTGGACCCAGGTAACCTTTGGATGTGTATGTACAATATGGGTATCAAATGGAAGCTGTTCGTGAATGCTTTAGTTCAGAGTATCTCCATTCGCTCCGTGACTACGGTCTCGAGATAGAGACCAAATCGTGGACCCTAGAATGTGTTTGTACAATATGGATATCAAATGAAAGCTGTTGATAAGTGCTTTAATACGGGGTAATTTTCATACCTATTGATGACTAGGGTCTCGAGATATAGGTCAAAACGTGGACCCGGGTAACCTTCGGACGTGTATGTACAATATGGGTATCAAATGGAAGCTGTTGATAAGTGCTCCAATACGGGGTAATTTTCATACCTATTGATGACTAGGGTCTGGAAATATATGCCAAAACGTGGACCCGCCGTGTCTTTGCACCGAATTAAACCACACTTACACACATTGTTAAGGAGGTATTGAAGATGGTTTCCGCATAGTTTGGATACCTATTGGTAGATAGGGTCTCGAGATATAGGTCAAAACGTGGAACCGGGTAACCTTCGGATGTGTATGTACAATATGGGTATCAAATGGAAGCTGTTGGTGAATGCTTTAGTTCAGAGTATTTCCATCCGCTCCGTGACTAGGGTCTCGAGATAGAGACCAAAACGTGGACCTTAGAATGTGTTTGTACAATACGGATATCAAATGAAAGCTGTTGATAAGTGCTTTAATACGGGGTAATTTTCATACCTATTGATGACTGGGGTCTGGAAATATATGCCAAAACGTGGACCCACAGTGTCTTTGCACCGAATTAAACCAAACTTACACACATTGTTAAGGAGGTATTGAAGATGGTTTCCATATAGTTTGGATACCTATTGGTAGATAGGGTCTCGAGATATAGGTCAAAACGTGGACCCGGGTAACCTTCGGATGTGTATGTACAATATGGGTATCAAATGGAAGCTGTTGGTGAATGCTTTAGTTCAGAGTATTTCCATCCGCTCCGTGACTAGGGTCTCGAGATAGAGGCCAAATCGTGGACCCTAGAATGTATTTGTACAATATGGGTATCAAATGAAAGCTGTTGATAAGTGCTTTAATACGGGGTAATTTTCATACCTATTGATGACTAGGGTCTCGAGATATAGGTCAAAACGTGGACCCGGGCAACCTTCGGACGTGTATGTACGATATGGGTATCAAATGGAAGCTGTTGGTGAATGCTTTAGTTCAGAGTATTTTTCATGCCGCTGCGTGACTAGGATCTCGAGATAGAGACCAAAACGTGGAGCCTAGAATGTGTTTGTACAATATGGATATCAAACTGAAACTGTTGGTGAATGCCTTAGTACAGAGTATTTTTCATGCCGCTACGTGACTGTGGTCTCCAGATATAGGTCAAAACGTGGACCCGGGTAACCTTTGGTTGTGCATGTACAATATAGGTATCAAATGAAAGCTGTTGATAAGTGCTTTAATACGGGGTAATTTTCATACCTATTGATGACTAGGGTCTCGAAATATATGCCAAAACGTATACCCGCCGTGTCTTTGCACCGAATTAAACCAAACTTATGCACATTGTTAAGTAAGTATTGAAAATGGGTTTCGTAAAGTTTGGTTGTAATTCGGAGCAGTGGCAACGGGTACAGCGTTCTTTTGAGCCAGCCATAATGTCGCTTACTTTTTTAACGCTTGGGGCGGAACTGAACTGTCAAATTGACAGTGTTAGTTACAATGTGTCAATATTTCTTTCTGATTTGGATGCCATAAGGAAAAAACGTAAGTGCAACATGTAAAAATTGTTTGTGAATTTTTTTGGAGTGGATTTTGGAACAGTGAATAATTTCTTACGAAATTTGAGAATTTAATGTGAAATCCGAATGAAATTATGTGTTCGTGGAAAAAACAATTTTTTTCGTTTTTTTTTTTTTGAAAAATATAAATGGATAATGGTTAAAAAAGCTCCAATTCTTAATAAAACATATAAATTGAAACGAAAAATTCATGGATGATCAGGAAAAAAGACGATTGTTTATTCATATGCGTTGATTTGAAATTTAAAAACAATCTTCTTTTTTCCTGATTTTCAATTTATATTTTATATTTACTCAAAAACAAATAGAAAAACAAAAAATATTGTTTATGCCAAAGCGCTTGAATAAAGAATAAAGAAATAAATAATATGAAAACCATATATTTTCTGTTCTAAACCATATCTATTCTATTTTAGTGTGCCCAGCGAAGGGGGCCGGGTTTGCTAGTATATGTATATATTGATATACATACATATACATCAATGTACCAAAACATTTGTATGCTCTATGAATTCGTGTCTAAAATAATTTCGACTCGAAAAATTAGTAAACATTTTCATTAAATTTGTATATTATGAAGTTTTATATTTACTAAAATTCACATTTTGCTTATATTCTTCTTTTTAAATTAAATCAACAAACATTAAATTTCCTTTTATTTTGAATGCTGTCGTATAATTTCATAATTGTATTTGTTTGAAAATATAAAGTGAATAAAATTACTTTAATCAAGGGAACATAGAAATGCACAAGCAAATTCCTTGCAAAATGCCCTCTGCATTAGCCAATTTGATTTCATACAGAAGCCAAAAACCGAGCTGAGTCAATGTACTTGTACATAATTCACTGTAATCAGCTCTGTTAAGAAGTTCCACGCTGTCGAGTTGAACGAGGTGAAAAAGGCTTCGCGGCTTCACTTCATTTTTGACAATTCACACTATTCGTGGCTCCTGAGACTTCTCTATACATTAACGTTCTCTGCACGAGTCCTGAAAGGATATTGACTGAGAAAATCTGAAAGACCGAAAGCAATCTTCAGAAACATTTTTATATAGCTTCAATTTACTCTATAGCAAACTAAGATTACAATGTGGAAATAACAAAGCATAATATAGATTAGAACAAACAAAAAAAAGATGAAAATAGCAATGTAAGGGTGTTAGGCCACCAAGCTTTTTTGGCAGCTAATAGTTTTCAAATTAATTAAACACTTTTATTTTCACACCACTTTATAATTTATTTTTCACAGAGTTTACGCGTTCGTGTGTTTGTTATTCCCTTTACAATTGTTAAAGTTCACCGGCCCCAGCTGATGTCGAAATTCAAGTCTCGAAATGCTTGCTTAGCACGCTTATACATAATATATGTACATAAGAATGTACGTCGATATGTACAGGCTAACTCTCCTGCGTCTGCTGTAAACACGAATGCCGTCTCGCCCTCCCCCGCAACTATAATTATCATTATCACTCAGTTATTACCAGAGAATGTTAATGGAATGAGAAGGAGCAAACGTTAAATAACTTTTTTCGAGTACCTATTTGTAGATCCATACTAAGGGATTTTCAAATTCAACTTACCATACTAGTGGGGGATTGCAGATATTTACCACGCTAGTGGAGGGTTTCTATATTTACTTACCACGCTAGTACAGGAACTCAGATTTTTTCTGCGTTTACCGCACTAGTAAGGGATTTCATAAGATTTTTCACCACACTACTAAGGGATTCGACTTATTTCATACCCACAGCGAAGCGAATGAATTTGCGATTGGGAAAGATGCGCAAGCAGCCAATTCATGGCGCAGTTGCTAAACTCGGCGGTATTGAGGCGCGTATTTAGTCCGGGTTCAAGTCCTGAATAGTCATACGTTTTTCCTTGCACTATTTGTTTTTACAGTTTGGTAAAATTGTTGAGTTTAATTTAATTATAATTGCTTTAAAAACTGTTTGGGGTTTTTTTTGAATTTGATATTTAAAAATTTCTTTTCTGTATAAAATAGTTCATACTGGATATGAACTGATTTTATGTAAATCAAAAAGGAAATATGTAGATATAAACATGCATATGATTAATCTCTTTAATCAAATCTAAACTATATTGATGCCAAATATCATTCTAATATCCGTCCAGAAAGCCGAACGCGCATACACACATACATATGTACATACCTATATAAATACGCATACAAACTTTCAACGAACGCAAAATGTATGCATATAAAATCGAATAATGAATAAATGACCGATTTAGAAAGGTAAATTAAACATTATAGATTAGCGCAAGCATGAAAGACATGTCTAGGCGTACTACATCGTTCCGTATTTGACTCAGGTTCAAGTCCTGTACACACTTTTCTTTGATCGATATTTTTATTTAATTTTTTGTATTTGGTTTAATTAGAATTGATTTAAAATAGTGTATTCAGGTTTTTCTAATACCTGTTATTTAAAAATTTATTTTCTATATAAAATTATTCATACTGCTTTTGAACAGATTTATATGTAAAACATCCATAAAGGCAATGCATATGAATATGCATTCCTATATTTAATCTCTTCAGTCAAATCTGAACTACTTACATACACATAGCCAAAAAGCCAAACGCGCATACACGCATATGTATCTATATATATGTATATCAGTGGTCGCCAACCCGTCGATCGCGAGCTACCGGTAGCTCGCAAAGGCAATTCTGGTAGCTCGCGCTGCTCACGTTGCAAAAAATCCAAAAGTCTGAAAATCATACCAGTATTAAGAAATTTCAGAAATTTTCATAATAAATAGATAAACAGCGGCAACACTGCGGTAAGCGATTTCGCGCCGACGAACACGACGCGAAGTCGCGTCTCCGTTCTAGGATCGGCTGGAACCGATTAGCGTGTTCGAGAATTTTTTGGCTTTATAATATATATACGCAATGCACGTCGACATTGCGCTCAGCGGTTCGGTTAGAGTTCGAAACATTATGGCAAGCAGTAGTAAGAAAGCGAAGACATACCATTTCCATTCGGAATGGGAAGAACAATACTTCTTCACAGAAGTTAAAGGCAAAAATGTTTGTTTGTTATGTAATACATCTGTGCCAGTTCCTAAAAAAGGAAATATTGAGAGGCATCATAAAACTGTACATTCGAATTTTGAGAAGGCATTCCCGTTAAATTCTGCCACCAGAAAAGAAAAACTGAAACATTTAAAAATCCAGTTAATTGGACAACAGTCAATATTTTTGAAAACAATCGACAAAAATAAGGCTGCAACTGAAGCATCTTATCGTGTTTCCCGGATAATTCGACGAAAGAAAAAACCTTATGAAGACGGGGAAATCATAAAACAAGCATTTTTGAAAGCTGCAGATTCTTTATTCGCCAACTTTAGAAATAAATACGAAATAGTGTCTGCTATAAAATCTATGCAACTTTCTGCTAATACAGTGATGAGGCGAGTAGAAGTAATGAGCAATGATATTTTTTTACAGTTAAGAAGTGACTTAGATAACTGTATTTATTTTTCACTGCAACTGGATGAATCAACAGATGTAGTTGACACCTCACAGATGGCCATATTTGTCAGGATGGCTTTTAGTGATTTTACAATTAAAGAAGATCTTTTGAAGTTTATTCCACTCAAAGGACATACTACTGGGCCAGAGCTGTTTTCTCATTTAAAAAATCTCATCTCTTCTGAGAAAATTCCAATATCAAAAATGGTAGGCCTGACAACTGACGGTGCTCCAGCTATGGTGGGTTGTGATAAGGGGCTCGTGGCGCTATGTCATAAGGATGAAAGTTTTCCACAATTTCTTAGTTACTACTGTATTATATAATACATCAGCAAGCATTATGTGGAAATTTTCTAAACTTGAACAACGTTATGAAACTGGTGGTGAAAATTGTGAACAAGATAGAGCTCAAACGTTACAAAGCAGATTATTTAAAACCTTGGCTGATGAAATTGACTGTCAATACGGAAGGCTACTTCTTCACTCTGAAGTGCGATGGTTAAGCAGAGGACGAGTGCTCAAATGTTTCAATGATGTCCTGCCTGCTATACTCCAATTTTTCAAAGAACGCGATGAACCGATTCCTGAACTTGAAAATTCGACTTGGCTCAGAGATATTGGTTTTCTTGTGGACATTACAGAGAAATTAAATGAGCTTAATTTGCAGCTTCAAGGCAGGGATAAAGAATTAGCGGAAATGATTTCTGATATAAATGCATTTATTACAAAACTTTAATTTTGGGAACAAAACCTAAAAAACCGCGATACTAAGCATTTTCCTATTCTTTCCGAAAAGGTATCCAAAAATCTATTAGAGCCCTATGACAGTAAATATCATATGGAAATAGTTTCTAACTTGAAGGAAAACTTCATAAATCGTTTCAAGGATTTCAGCAAAATTGCTTTAGTGACGCAATTTGTTGTTTCACCCTTCATGGACATTGATATACAACAGTTTGCAACTTGTGTTATGAACAACTTTGGCGAAGACATTGCTGTGACAGAAATGGAACTGATTGCTTTTCAAAGTGACTTGACTTTAAAATCTTTTGGTTCAAATATAAAATGTATATGGACTTTAGTAAGTAAAGATAAGTATTCAGTTTTATGTCGTGTTGCGTTGAAAGTGAAAGCGTTATTCAGTTCAACTTATTTGTGTGAATCTTCTTTTTCCAATATGAAATTTATTAAAAATAAATACCGAAATCGGCTTACAGATATACATTTGGATAACTGTATTCGAATGACTCTATCAAATTATACTGCAAATATTAAAAAAATTATCGATGAGTCAGAATGTCAACCTTCTCATTAAATATCCTCTTTTTATCTGCCCATGTTTTATTTATATAATAATGTACTATTACAGTTTTGTTGTTTTTTAAGTCGCTTGTGATTTGCCATTATGACTGCAAAAAATTTTGTTACGATTGATAGGTGTGAACACGGATGTAGTTATGCATAAGTATAAGCACTATAAGTCATAAGTTTATTATATATAGAACGTATATTAGTAAAATAAATACATGTATTGTATGTCGAATATAACTGTGTATTATTTAATTTATATTGGCTTGTGCAAGTAGCTCGCTGTTTATTTCAAAATCTTGAAAGTAGCTCAACACATTGAAAAGGTTGGCGACCACTGATATATATATAAATGTTTACAAACCTTCATCGAACGCAAATGTATGCATATAAAAAACAACAACTGTGACCGAATTCTTGTGCGTCAGTGAAAAGATGGGATATGTATACCCTATGAGCAAAAAGAACCGGGAAGGTGATGTTGACAGTTTTCTTTGATTGTCAAGGCATAGTCCACCATGAGTATCTTCCATCGGGCCAGACGGACAATAAAGAATATTATTTATCCGTTTTGAAGCCTATGAGAGATGCTGTATGTTGCAAACGGCCGGAAATGTGAGCAAACAATTATTGGATTTTGCGTGATGATAACGCGCCATCGCACCGGTCAAAGAGAATTCGACGAAGGAGCTGAAGGCCATGTCGGCCTTTGCCTACCCCGGTTTGGAGGACTGGGTTAAACGTTGGCACATGTGTGTTGCTTCAAACGGGTCATATTTTGAAGGAGATAATATAAATTTGCCTGAAATTTAACTCTGTTGTTTTATTTAAACATTTCCGGTACTTTTTGATCATAGGGTACATATATGCGGCTTTGCGGACAAAAATGTGTGATTCGCTGGAATTGTTCAAGGAATCTAAATCGCATTAACTCGCGATTGTCGAACATACATACGGAGACGCGGCCACTCGACATGACAAAAATTCAAGATTTATCAAATATTGGCAAATAAATCCACGCGAAATATTCCAATATTGACTATTTTCGAATGGTCGCGAAAATTGGCATATGGGCGGGTTGGTTTATGAATGATATTGAAATATGAGCTCGAACTTATGAATGAACTTTTTGTTTTTGTTCTAAATTGTTCAGCACCGTCGCTGATAGAATCATGGCCGCTGCGACTGCGTCTACGAATGTATTTTGTTTTTGTAGTCGCTAGGCTTAGATTTTAGCTTTGGGCGACATGCGCATGTGAGGTATGTGTTTTTGTTGTGTTCTAGAACATTTTAGAATGTGTGGTGGCAAAGCGGCCATCGCGTTGCGCTTGCTGTTGCTTTTGCGTCTATCAAAGTATTGTGTTTTTGTAAGTACGATATTAGGAATATCGACTGGTGAAAGACAAAAGTACACGGAAGCAAGAAGAGAGCGCTGTGCTTGCTCATAGGTATATGCATGAATGTATGAACGTGCATGGATGTAATAACATATGAATACAATTATTTTGTAGGAAGTTTAGAAGACAAGTAGGTATATATGTATGTATATATGCTAGGACGTAAAGTGGGTATATATACATACATAGAGCAGAATTGGTATTGCACTTGTTAGGAAGGAACTCGTTTACTAGTGCGTATGTGTATTTGATTTCTTGTAAGAATGTGATGTGCTGTGACATGTGCACATACATAAGTCAAGGTTATTTAGGCATACATGCATATGTACATATGTATGAAAGGAAGATGATTGTTTTTGATATACAAATGTACATACATACATATAATATGTATGTAAATGCTGTCGAATACATAAACGATAAATTGGCATACAATATAAAATAAGTGTTGATTTAAACCGTTTTTTTTTTCTGAATGCAAATACCTCCTATTGTCATATACCATCATTTATGTACATATAGAGTATACGTTCATTTATGTACACATGGTAGAAAAAGTCTGCGTTCACCCACTGTTAAAAAGTATTAAAATAGTTTAACGTGTTTATCTGAAAGCTCACAGTAATTTGTTTTCACTTATTTCAAAGAAAATTATTCGTAGAGGATATGAACAAAATTTTTTGGAGTTTGAGCTGCGTCGTGCTCAGATTACGGGATTGTAGTACAGTTACTTAAATAGGCTGAGCAGAAAAAGTGTGCGTTCATTTCGAATAGTGACGATTATTTGCATGGCAATTACGTTAAATTTAATTTTAAATCATTCATGTAGTTGACGCGGTTAAGAACAAATCTAAAGAGGGAAAAATTGATATTAGAAAAACATTTTTTATTACTATGGACCAAAGGCGAAAAGAAATAGATATTGGTGAAAGGAAAATCATTGTAAGTTTGTGGCAAAATAGTAAGAGCTATCGGGAAATCGCGAAAATTGTTGGGAGGCAATACTCCTCGTCAGAAAAGCTGACGTTATTACGCCCTGTGAAAAAGATAAGAGCCCAGCTAAAACTGCGAGAGTGTAAACTCCAAGAGACGAGAACTGGGTGAAAGTCAAGTACAAGACGCGAAAGAGCAAAGACAAAAGCAAGAAGAAGATGAATCCCACTCCGAGACCTGATGCCATAGTTATCACAAAAACTGGCAACATGTCATATAGCGACATATTGAGGGCGGTCAAAAAAGATGATGGTCTCCAGCAGCTTGGTGAAAACGTGTCTCGAATCAGAAAGACAGCCAAAGGAGAGATACTGCTGCAACTTATAAGAGCACAGACAGGGCGTGCCCGAGAATACAAAGAAGGCATTGCTAAGTTACTGGGAGATCAGGCGGAAATAAAAGCGCTAACACACGAGCAGTCACTTGAAATACGGGACCTAGACGAAATAACCACGAAAGATGATATAGTCGATGCCATCCGCTCACAAGTCAAGTAACTCAGTAACTTCAGCAAAGGCTCAATTAAAAATTTAAGAACGGCATATGCAGGTACCCAAACAGCCGCTATACGCCTTCCAGCGCTAGAAGCAGGGTACTTACTGAACGCAGAAAAAATCAAGGTTGGATGGGTTGTCTGCAGAATTCGTGAAAAACTGAACCTTACGAAGTGTTATAGATGCCTAGAATATGGACATACTGCAACTAAATGTACAAATCCTGAAGACAGGAGTGAGTGCTGTATGAAATGTGGGGGGAAAGGTTATTTCGCAAAAACGTGTGAAAGGGAACCTTTTTGTATTGTTTGCAATAAAGCCGGAAAGTCAAACTTCAAGCACCAAACTGCCCAATTTACCAGACAGCATGTAAAACAAAAACAAAATGAGAGAGATCCAAATAAATTTAAATCACTGCAGGGAAGCGCAAGATCTTCTAACGCAAACAATTTACGAACAGCACGCAGACGTGGCGGTAATATGTGAACAATACAACAAGCCAGACGCTGGAATGTGGGTTTCGGATGCAACAAGGAAGGCAGCCATATGGGTCCTAGGAGATAAGACTATCCAAGAGGTGCAACTTGCAGACAAAACCAGCTACACTAGAGTAAAAATTTCTGGTGTACATATATATAGCTATTATATACCGCCGAGCCTACCTCAAGCAGCATTTGAAAAGATTCTTGACGAACTGGTCAGAGAAGCCCTGACAACAACGCCAAACTTCAATGCATGGGCCTTAGAATGAGGAAGTAAGTGTACAAACCAACGAGGGAAAACACTTCTCAAAGCCTTCTCCTTACTTGACGTCGTGTTATTAAATACTGGAAGAAAAAAAAATTTCGAGAAGAATGGTCGTGGCTCCGTTATTGACATAGCTTTTATAAGCAGATCTCTAGCTTTAAGGACGAAATGGCAGATTTCCGACATTTATACCCACAGCGACCACTTGGCCATAATGATCGAAATAATACATCCGAAACAAAGTAAAGGAAAGAACAAGCCTGCTTAAAAAGCCCAGACAAAAGGGTGGAAGATCGAAACCATGGACGAAGAGATACTTTGACGGTAGGAGGTGTAGTTCGGGTTAAAGTCCCACACTGACGGGGTTAGGCTTTCGATGTTTCCTCCTCCTATTGACATGTACATACATATTATGTATATTGTCATATACCATCATTTATGTGCATATAGAGTATACGTTCATTTATGAATGTATGTAATGAAAAACTTCATGAATTACTTTCAGAATTTATTAAAACTTATTCGCGTCGCGCGCATACATATGTATGTATGTACATATCTACGTAGACATTACAAACCTTTTGTTCACGACGCAGGTGCAGAAATAAACGCTCTGCGTATTTATCCTCCGCACGTGACTCGCCATCAATTCTCGGCGCAAATTTTTTTTTTTCGTTTTTAAATTTTTTTTTTAATGTAATCGTAAAAAAATTTGTAATAAATTTTATGTATCCGCTTATCATTTCAAAAGTAACAAAATGGTAAAAAAATAAGCAGTCGAAGTCCTAAACTCACGGTAGTGTCAAGCTTAATAGCGAACTCCATACAAGGTCTGGCGAACCTACGGTTTCAATTAGCCTTTCCATGGGTGACTAAAAAGCGATGCAAAATTCAAAAAGCAAAATCGCATGGATATCTTTCAAGAAAAAAACAGGACTGTACATCATCAAATGTGCATAATTGAGCTACTACTGGTGAAAAACAATCACTGGCTGAGGACACAGTTGGTCTCATCTCCAGTGAGAAAATGGACCTTGACTTGCGGGGAGGAGCACTCGGTCCCTCTTCCGAGATAGACACTCTGCTTAGCCAGGAGTGGGCCGGAATGTCTATCTCCTCGGAACAGGAGAGAACTCCCCAGAAAAAAATGAGGAAAAATTAAAAATACTCATGGAAACAGGGGAAGCTAGTCCTCGCAACGAGGATTCGTTGGTCTCTGGAGAACAGGCTACACAGGGCGCTTTCGCGGAAATTCCTTTCTCAGTGTCTACTCAGGCAAAGGCAGTCGCAGCCAAAAAGATTGGGATCATACTGCATGATTTCCCGGAGGGCATTTGGACCACCGAGAAAACAACAAAGAAATGCGTCCTTAATAGGATGTATGAAGGTCGAAGGGGTCCTGTAAAGCCTCACTTTGCCGGCTACAGTTTCAATCCTGGATGGTTAATCCTTAACTGTTTGGACGATGAAATGATAGCCTAGACTAAGGAGGTTATACCGGGTCTAAAGTCATGGGAAGGAGCCAAATTGAAGGTTGTGGACGAGGCAGAAGTGCCAAAAGCCACAACCTTCGTTGGCTATTTCCCAAGTTCAGCTTCCTGGCCCAACGAACGACTGCAAATTGAGTCGCGAAATTCCGAACTTCGGGTCAGCGAATGGAAGGTACTTCACCGGCTCCAAAAGGGGGATTTGGTGGGACTAGCAATTGCTCTGGACCCTATTTCGGCTGGAAAGGTCGAACAGCGGGGCAACAAGGTCTTCTACGGCTTTAGCAATGCCCTGTTCAGACCTAGGCTGAAGGGCGCCAGAACAAAAAATTGATGACGCGGCAAAAGTGCTAGATGATCAACCATCAACTTCGGCAACGGCACGGGCACGACTAAACAGCCAAAAGCCAACAACGGGGCCCTAATCGTCAAAGCCTAAACCAAAGGCGGGGAGTGGCAACATCAGTGCCAAAAAACCCTCCGCTCTCTGGCCGGCTAAGGAAATGGTAAAAAAGACCCGGAGGCTACGGAAACAGTACGGAGCACAAAAGGTGGTATGGGCCGGAAGGGCCAGTATAGGAAATAATTTCTCAGGCTCCACCCCAAAAGCAACGTTACCTTTGGAGGCAGTTTCGCTGCCTTCAAATAAACCTTCACCTAGCAGAAGGAACCTCAATCAGACTTGGTGGCATGGTGGAAAAAACGTGTCTGGACTTTGTGGCCATCCAGGAACCATGGGCCTGCTGCGAAACTGTCAAAGATTTGCAAACAAAAACATGTAAGTTGATTTACTATTCTAATGTTGACAGCCCCGGGCGGCTATATTGATCGGTGAACACATTAACTTTCTTCCAATTTCAGAGCTCATACAACGTACCGGCAGAAGTACCCAGTACCCGAGGAAGAAGAACAGTTCTCCTGGCCTCGCTATACTTTCCTGGTGATGCGGAGGATGCTGCTTCCTGTGAACTCCAGCAGTTAATGGCCTATTGCCGCAAAAAAATTGCAATGGGTCATATGCTGCGATGCTAACGCACATCACACAGTCTGGGGTAGCTCGGACACCAATGTAAGAGGTGAGTCACTTCTTGATTTTATTACTACTAATAATAAAGTGGTATCAAAAAGAGGAAATGAACCAACTTTCATAAATGTGATAAGAAAAGAGGTCCTGGATCTCACTATCACTAGCTCATTTATATCGAAAGTCTCCTCGTCGGACCATCCGTATATTCGATTTGATCTAATATAATAGGGGAAGTTGAAGATATCTTTCAGATCAGAAATGACCAATTGGTCGCTACATCAATTCTACTTGGAGCAAAATATAGGGACTCTGAGCGGAAGAATCACTAACTCCCAAGGACTTAATCTTGAAGTTAACAAACTGGAGAACGCAGTAACGGCAGCCTTCGAAAAAAGTTGCGAACTGGTTATGAAGAAGCGTCCCAGGAATGCTCCTTGGTGGAATAAGGAGTAGATAGTTCTTCAAAAGAAAGCCCGTCAGCTTTTCAATGTGTCAAGGCAACCGGAGACTGGGACTCCTATAGAAATGCCCTAACGAAGTACAATAGCGAGCTGAGAAAATCAAAGAGAGACTCATGGGGGAAGCACTGTTGGGAGATTGAATCCCTACCACTGGCTACTAGACTCCAAAAGTCACTCAGCAAAGATCACTCGAATGGCCTTTCTACTGTAAAGAAGGCCACTTCCCGGACAGGGTCAGTGTGGGAAAGGACAGTGAGGGCACTGAGCATATCCGGTTTTTAATGTCTACACGCAGGGAACTCTCCCTTGGCCGTAAAATTTTTACAGTGAACAAAACTAAATGGGCAATCTCCACTTTAAGTCAATTAAAATCACCAGGAGTTGAGAACATACAGCAGTGCCTACAACAGCACGGCGCGAATGTATTAGGACCAGTTTTGACAAACATTTTCAATATGAGCCTGGAATTAGGCATAGTGTCTAAAAATTGGAGTAAAGCCAGGGTGGCTTTCATAAAGAAAGCAGGCAATAAGGCGGAATACACGCCAAAATCCTTTTGACCCATAAGCTTCATTTCTTTCCTGCTCAAAGCTATGGAAAAAATATTTGATCAATATGTTAGAGACGCCTATCTTAGGGATTCGCCTCTCCATGGTGAACAATACGCTTACCAGTCAGGCAAGTCGACAGAAACTTCATGCATAACCTTACAACCAAGATCGAAAATGGGGCGATTGGTAAGAAGATTGCCCTCTGTATATCGGTTGACATTACGGCGGCATTCGACAATGCTTCTTTCAGCTCTTTTGACGAAGGTATGGGTAGGAAGGAAATATAGAAGATAGACTAATCATAACGTGGGTTCTCATTATCCAGAGGAATAGACAACAATCTTGGAAACTGGGCCAAAGAAATTATGTGTTAAGTCAACCAAATGATGCTCCCAAGGGGGCGTTTTATCACCCCTCCTTTGGCTATTGATCATTGATGAGCTCCTACAGACTCTCGATGATCTCGGATACGAAGTTCAGGGCTTTGCTGACGATCTAGTCATCATGGTTAGAGGCAAATTTTACTCTACCATAACTGATCGCTTGCAACTAGCCCCTGACATTACGCAAAGCTGGTGTCGGGAGAAAGGACTGTCGTTAAATCCGAATAAAACATGTGTGGTACCCTTCACCCGAAGAAGGAAACTAAGTCTAAGGACCCTTAAATTAGGGGTCACCGACTTAACTCTATCTAGGGAAATGAAATATCTGGGAGTAATTCTTTATAAAGCCTTGACCTGGAAAAATCACTTATCGTACATCACAAATAAAGCCTTGAGAGTAATATACATATGCCTCATCATGTTGGTCTCCTTGTCGCGGGGATGAGGCTTAAGTGTTGGTTTGACCCCCATATCATGGGTACCAACCCAATACGAACTAAGAGGGAAGCTCCATATGAGGATTGGCTAGCCATCCACCTGCTTCATGGCAAAATGGGTGGCCATCCAATCACCATATGAAGATCACCGTACCGACGCACCTGTTAATCCTAAACCCTCATCATCCCATCATCTCCCCTCCTCACCCAATTTCCTCTACCACCAATACCGGGACTAGCCCTGGTAAAGGTGGCAAAGCTGAGTCTGAAACGACTGATACCTCCGCAGTAGCAGAGCCTGCACGGCATGGCTACAAGGAGAGACGTGCTGCCTTCAGGCTACTGGAGCGCCTGAAAACGATTCCAGAGGGGGAGTGGTCTGTTAAACAGAAGCACTCTTTTAGCTGGGCGACAAGGGTAACGGAGGAGTCCCCTCGGGGTTCTGAACCGAACCCAAAACGTCAGTTGTCGGACGACCCACCCAGCAACCCCAGCACGTTGAAGAAGCCCCGAATCAACAAGACTTCTCCAGCTACGTACAGCGAAGCTGTCAAAGGCCAACAGCTATGGGCGGTGGTTGATAAAAGCAACCCTGACGGCACTATTTCGCCTGACAATTGGAAGAAAGTGGAAGCCAGGCTCTCAAGCGTCTTCTTCCAAATTCTGAAGGAGAATCCTGGTCCAGCTCCTTTCTGTCGCGATAGTGGATGGCATCAGAGTCATGTGAAGCTAATCGCCTGTGCCGATCAGAGATCCACTGATCTATACAAAATAGCCATCTCAAGGATTGGCGAAGTATGGCCTGGGTCTAAACTCGAGGTAATTTCAAGGGATGACATCCCTAGATTACCAAGAGCTAGGGCCTGGTTACCAGCGGAGCCATCAGACCCTCAACAAATCCTTGAAATGCTTCGGGTATGCAATCCAGAGCTTCCTACATCGTCTTGGAAGGTCACAAAGCTGGACGATCCCAAGGGCGAGTACCGAAGCGCTACTTTCGTAGTCTGCAAGGACTCGGCGGACGCACTGGCGCGATCTGACGGTGTAGTAAGCTATGGGTTTTCGTCCATAACTCTGAGGGTCTACAATAAGGACAAGGCGCCTAACTTAAAGGACCCGGTTGGAGCTGAGATAGGCCCCACGGCGGAATCTGGCTCCGGTCCTAACACTGCTACAGCGCTACGGAAGGCATCTGCTGACGGCAGTATCTCTTCCTTGTTAGATAGCGTTCTTGATACTACTCTCACTGATGAGGAAGAGCTACTGGCGTCAGATTCAGATGAGCCCAAAAAAACGGTGGTGGAGAGGAAGCCCAGTAACCATGATGTTACGGGTTCTTCAGATTAACCTTCACCACTCAAAGGTTGCGTCCGCCAACCTCATAATCCACCTGGCCAAAGGTGGACATCATATTGTCCTGATTCAAGAACCATGGGTATCACATGGACTTGTGTGCGGACTAAGGACTCAAAAATACAAACTGATGTATACTCGCAACAAAGGTAACCCTAGAGCGTGCGTACTAATAAGAAAAGGGATAAATGCTTTCATGCTCTCTAATTACAGCGACACCGATCAATTGACCATTAGCCTGGAGTCGGGAAATGAACGGATGTGGCTATCTTCCTGCTACCTCGCACATGACCACGAGGAGATACCGAGATCAATATTCAAAGATCTGGTAGCGCAGGCGCAGAAGCTTGGCGCAAAGCTAATCATTGGTGCGGATATAAATGCGCATCACGAGATATGGGGCAGCACTGATACTAACGCTAGAGGTGAGTGTCTCTTTGATTATCTGATAGGTACTAAACTGCAGATTTGCAATAAAGGTAATAAACCTACTTTTGTCATTAGTAATAGACAGGAAGTGTTAGACGCTACTTTTGCTTTTGACTCCGTTATTAACAGAATTAGGAACTGGAAAGTTTTGGAAGAACATTCTTTTTCTGATCATAGATATATCTCGTTTGAGGTTAGCAAAAATCTACCGAAATCTAAGCATGGTAGAAATATCAGGAAAACAGACTGGGAAAGGTATATAGATTGTATCGGGGCTACCCTAGGAACATGTCCATCAGCGGTGCCACAAAGCATAGAAGGACTAGAAAATTTGGTTGACAAGATTACCTACACCATGAATGCTGCCTTGGTGGTAGCCTGTCCCATAAGAAGACTGAGGGGTAAACCCAAGCCTAAGTGGTGGACGGTTGAGCTAAGCGAGCTTCAAAAAACAAGCAGAAGTGCTTTTAATGAGGCAAAGAAAACACGTCTCGATGAAGATTGGAAAGGCTATAAAGATGCCCTGAGAATCTACAAGAAGGAAATCAGAATTGCCCAAAGGCAATCTTGGAAATCCTTTTGTGAAGAGGTTGAGGGGGCAACTGAGGCCTCCAGACTTCGTAAGATTTTAGCGGGAAGCTATCAAAATTGGGAACTGCTACAGAAAAGTGATGGTACTTTCACTACAACCAGTAAAGAGTCTCTAGAACTTTTACTCGACACTCATTTTCCAGGCTGCTCAGACATTACTGGGCATGACATGGAAGATACAGCACACTGTCGTGAAGTCAGAATAGATGCTATTTCTGAGGATCGGCTCTTATGGGCGATTGAAAGTTTCAAACCTTTTAAATCACCGGGCCCAGATGGCATTTACCCGGTGGAACTGCAAAAGGCCGCCGGATATCTAGCACACGGACTACTAGCAATCTTCAAAGGTTGCTTTCTCTACGGTCATATACCTCTTAAATGGAGACAAGTCAAAATTGTTTTCATTCCAAAAGCTGGTAGAAACTCACATACCCATCCAAAAGACTTAAGACCGATATCTCTCTCCTCCTTCCTATTGAAAACTTTGGAGAGGTTGATAGAATTTCACTTAAGCCTAACTATAGATAGAAATCTTACCTCTACGTCACAACATGCCTACACGAAAGGGAAATCGGTAGAGACAGCTCTAAATAACCTTATTTACACGGCAGAGAGTTCACTGCACAAACAGGAATTTACTTTAGCCGCTTTCCTTGATATTGAAGGGGCCTTTAGCAATGTTGAAGGGGGGGCAATTACTGCAGCACTCACTGATCTTGGGGTAGAACCGGGCTTGGTAGCAGAATCATTGAAGCGGAACTAGGAGAATCGGTGCTCAGGAGATCGGTAAGTAGAGGTACACCGCAAGGTGGAGTCCTCTCACCGTTTTTATGGAACGCAGTTGTAAATAAACTTCTGTTAATACTGGAATCGGTGGGCTGTAAGGTGATAGCTTACGCCGACGATGTTGTTATTGTTGTCTCTGGTAAATTTGTATCTACATTAAGAGACCTAATACAAAATGCTCTAGATATACTTTCTAGATGGGCAGGAAAGTGTGGTCTAGGAGTCAACCCAGACAAAACACAACTCATATTGTTCACTAGGAAACACAGAATCCCTCAGCTAAGTCCAATTACGCTCAAAGGGGAAGCTCTTGTGATTTCGGAAGAAACCAAGTACTTGGGACTAAACATAGATAGGAAACTGACTTGGAAGTCAAACACCTTAGAAAGGGTCAGGAAAGCGAACTTAGCTTTTTATGCCTGTAAGAGAGCTTTAGGGAAGACCTGGGGAATTAAACCTAAGGTTGCTCACTGGCTCTACACTGCTGTCGTCAGACCCATTCTTCTTTATGGAAATGTTGTCTGGTGGTGTGCTATGCAGAAAAAAACCTATTCTAATTTTATTGAATAAGGTGCAGAGATCAGCGGAACTAGCAATATGTGGCGCCATGAAAACCACGCCATCCATGGCTTTGGACATCATGCTACATCTGCCACCCCTAGATCTCTTCTGCAAATACTCAGCGGCCTGCGCCGCTTTAAGGCTCAAAGCGAGCTCACAATGGAGAACTGTCATACATGGACATTCAACCATTTTAGACTCCTACACGGATATACTCAGTGACTATGATTATCACCCTCCCATTCTTTGCTTCGAAAGGAATTTCCTAATGAAAATCCCTTCTAGACTGGAATGGCTTGAAGAAGATCCAACACCCAATACACCCGTTAAGATCTACACGGACGGATCCAAAATGGACACCGGTGTAGGATCAGGGTTATTTTGCGAAGAGCTTTCTATTAGTGAATCCTTTAAATTACCGGATCACTGTAGCGTTTTTCAAGCGGAAATAAACGCTATTCATGAAGCCTTAAAATGGTTAAAGATAAACAGAATATCATCAACGGATATATGCATTCTATCAGACAGCCAAGCTGCCCTACGAGCCCTGGATGCATTCCAAACAACATCAAGGAGTGTCTTACGTTGTCGCCAATCTCTAAATGAGATGGCCAAACAATATCGTATAATATTATGCTGGGTCCCAGGCCACAGAGATATACCAGGGAACTGTAGGGCAGACCAATTTGCAAGAGAAGGTACCTGTATGCCAGACATAAGTAATTTTATGGAGATACCTCTCGCAACTTGTAAGCTTCTCATTAAGGACGCACTAATCAATTCTGCAAATCAGAGATGGATTAGCGCTAACACCTGCGAAATTGCTAGGCAAACATGGCCAAGGCTTAATTTACGACTGTCCAAGAGTATTATAAAACTAAGTAGACTTCAAATCAGGACCTTAGTAGGGGCCCTCACAGGACATTGCCTCATAGGAAATCATGCAAGGAGATTAGGCGTACACACGCATGATTCCTGTCGTAGCTGCAGAAATGAGGAGGAATTGGAAACAATTCAACACCTTTTTTGCACATGCCCGGCTCTATCCAGAAGCAGAAACCGATTTTTAAAATCCTACTTCTTAACGAACATAGATAATCTATACACTTTAGGTATCAACAACCTTTTACGCTTTGTCAAAAGCTCAGGATGGTTCAATATGGAAAGGGAAATGTAGCCCAGCCCCCGCGGCTCACAACGGACCCATTCCGTGGTCTAAGTGGCATCGTTGTCTCTATGTGCGATGCGGCTGCCAAACCTACCTACCTAATATACATATGCCAAAGGCTCTACGGTAAAACATGGGGTCTGCGGCCAAAGATGATGGCATGGTCTTATAAGACAATAAAAGTGCCAATGATCGCCTATGCCTTTCTGGTATGTTGACCAAAAGTAGAAGAAACTAAGACTCAGATAATACTTAACAAGGTATACAGAATCGCCTGTCTGAGCGTAACGGAAGCAATGCGAACCTGCCCCACAACGGCTTAAGGGGGGGGGGCAATTCAATTACGTAAATATGTTTATTTGTAACTGCCAATATGGTTTCATGCCCGGAAGATCAGCTTGCTCGAAAAAAATAAAGATTATCCGTATATAACATCATACTATTGCAGTGTTATTTTGAGTGGAAATATGATGAAATGTGCATTGTTCGCAAAAACAGTGGTAAACAAAACGGATTGTTTTTATTTTCTTTTTGTCTTATGAGTTTCTATTTATGTTTCACATCTTGGTATGGTAGATGTATATGCTGCGGAAGGCGATGTGCTTGTGTTCCTATACTGAAATATTGAAGTCAACCAGCAGTGGGCTAAACCTCCATTGTCCATGTAGTGAAACAAGAAAAATCCACTATACCTGGACCGGTTATAGACTTCATTAGTCCCGATACGTTTGAATAGAACGCAAGTCCTTTGGTGTGTGTTGGCTTCAATTGGGGGTTATACAGGGTGGCCTTTAGAAGAGGTGGACGACTTTCCCAGGCTGAAAAATGGTGGTACCAAGGTAAAGAAATTAAATTGGTGGCCGAATATAAATATCTTGGTGTCATTCTCACACCCAAAATGGCATTCGGCAAGCACTTAGAAGCCAGAAATACTTCAGCAAAAGCTAGTATTAATTGCACATGGAACGATTTTTTAGCGAAGCCATTCATTTCATTAAAATCAAAATGGAAGCTGTTCCAAGCGGTATGCAGAGCGATCCAAACCTACGCAGCGCAAGTTTGGGGATATGCCTTATTCGATGAGGTAAATAAACTTCAACGTTACTTTATTAAAAGAGTCCTCAAACTACCCGAGTTCACTCCAAATTATGCAATAACATTAGAAACTAATATAGAAGATAGCCACATGTATTCTTTAGAATTACACTTGAAGTATATCTGGAAAACTATTTACAAATATAATTGCAACAGACTCCCATACAAACTAACACAAGGCATCTTAAATAAAAATGTATTTTGGCTTAAACATCTGAACGACATGGGAATGGAGTTCGGTCTGAAGTTTGAAGAAAACATCACTTCTATAGACTGGCAAGATCGCTGTGTGCAACTTCTTACCGAAATGAGAGTAAAAGATATCAACATGGCAAGGCAAAAAGCACAGTCAAGCGAGAAGCGAATTTATAAATATTTAGACTACTCAAAAGGGGAATCATATATTAAAGAAGATATGCGGCTAGCTGATATTACGGCAATTTTCAAAGCAAGATGTGGTTTACTGAAGCTAAATGCAACTACGTATGGAAATGCTCAGAAAATATGCACCCTCTGCAATTTAAACGAGGAAGAAAATATGCAGCACTTCTTAGGAAGATGTCCGGTATTGAAGGAGATCAGAATAAAATACCTAAACGCAGCGAAGCTAAATGAAGCAGAAGTAATAGATATACTTAATGGCCACAATTGGAAAATACTAACTAGCTTTATATACTCAGCCTTACGCTATAGAAATTTTCTTATTGCAGAGTTCAATTTTTGATTAATTTTTGAGTTGTGACAGACAACATTGTTATTGCCACAAATTTATTATTTCTTTCTTTATGTATTTATATGTATGTATATTTAAACGAATTATTGTAAAAATTATTGTAATGTAAGATGAAATATTTATAAATAAATAAAGAAGAATTACTACTACTTACTTACAGGGATGAAAGCCGCTACCAAAAAAAAAATTGAATAACTTTTTTTCTTTTTAAGTTATCTGTTCCATTTTTGTTTTAATTTGCAGATTGATCTTTAAAATTTATTAAAATGGATAACTGGGATACGCAAACAAGAATTTGGATAGTCCGCCGCTATCACGCACTGGAGTCCGTAGTTTTGGTACAGAGAGAGTACAGGCGGATGTTTGGCGGCGATCCCCCGAGCAGATGGACCATAATGAGACTGGTGAATAATTTTGCTGAGCAAGGAACAGTCGCAAGAAGGCCTTATCATCGAAACCCACCAGTTCGGACGGAGGAAACGATCGCTGCTGTAGCTGCAGCTATACAAAGCAATCCAAGGGTTTCAACTGTTACTGGAGACCGTTATTTGAAAATGCTTAAAGAATTTTTCTATCCAGAACTACGCCGAAAGAGAATTCCTTTCAACTCTGTGTGGGTTCAACAAGATGGGGCAACGTCTCACATAGCCCAGACTGTTATGAAAGAGTTGCGACGAAAATTTCCCAATAAACTGATTTCAAGAAACTCCGAATTTCGTTGGCCCCCCAGGTCGCCTGACCTTACTGCACCTGACTTTTTCTTGTGGGGTTTATGTAAACAAGAAGTTTATAAAACAAAGCCAACAAATTTGGATGAACTAATACAATCCATTCGGGCAACAATTGCGGCTATCCTGTCGCAACTCTCAAAGCAGCAATGAACAACTTTTTACTAAGATGCCGCACTTGTGTCAACGAGCATGGGGGGCATTTAAATTCAATTATTTTTAAAACTAGTTAAGCTACATTTAATAAAATTTAATGACCTTCAACTTGAAAAAAAAATAAATGAATTCCATACACTAAAAAAAAAGTTATTTGAGTTTCTTAATGTAGCAAAATTCATCAGCCACCCTGTATGTAGGTGGAAATATTAGCTAAATGAAAGGTGAATTTAATAAGGTGATGGCAACCACCCAGTTCAATTTTTCGCCACTTTGTTTGTATTTGTATGTTTATGGCCTGTCTAGTTGAAATTTTTATTGGGTGAATCGTTATGTGGTACCCGCGAGCACATTACAATTCAAGATTATGTATGGTACGTTTCCTAAGCTATTGGTGCAAATTGAACATTTATTCCCGTATGCCAATTTGTTGACTTGCGGCTGTCCTTAAGTTTAATTAATTTAAAATTTAAGAACAATTTATTATGGTTGTATCATTTCTAGACCGTGGGAATCATGCAAGGTACTGGTTCGACTCGCTGATTATCGAAAAGACGTACAAAGATTAATTAATGCAGGTCCACAAGAATTGGCAATAATTTTATCTGGTGATGGTTTATATACTGCTGCATTGAAGCTGCTTACTGGCTTCGAATTGTCACCTTTTCCCATAGGGGTACTCCATATTACTAGGGAAGACGCCAATGAAGAATGGGCGTGGTTACAAGAAAATGAAATGTCTGGTGAAAATAAGTAGTTTATATACAAACATTTTCTTTGCTATACGATTTTTTCTATAATTTGGATTTGCCTCATCGTAATAAATAAGCCGATATGGCCCGGTCACTGTTACAAAAGCTCATTTATGATTATGAGTTAGAAAATTCTACTAGCGTACGTAAATCTATAGTATAGCAAACAAGCTGCTAAGACTCAACGCTTTTATACCGCAATGGCTGTATAATGACTTTAAGGGGAGATATACACCTAGAAGGTCGTGAAAAATCGATTTTTTTTTTTTTGCATTTTCTTAAAGTTTGAGGGCTCTAGAATATCTAGTGAAAAGGACAAGGTAATATTTCGATAAATAAGCTAGTTACAGCCGAGAACGTGAAACTTGATTTTATGGGCATTCATTCATTCCCAAATTTTCAAACGTGTTTTTCTCAAAACCACGTTTTTCAAGTTGGTACCCAAAATTTCTCGAAAAGTAATAAACCGATTGCCTTGAGGCTTTTTGTGGTTATTCTATACAACATTATCTAGTAGATGTCATAGGATTTTTTTTTTCCGTTACATAGTTTTTGTTCTATAGGCAAAATAAGAACTCATTTTTAGCTCAATAATCAATACTTATGTTCAAACGTCCGCCATTTTGTTAAAAATCGATATTTTCAAAATCGGCTACGACAAAGACTAGATTTTAGTATCTGGTTTAATAATCTTTTTGGTTTTCTTATTTCTGATGATTTTTGGAGAAACGCCATTGGGTACCGCGGAGGCTGATTTTTTCAAGGACTTCCAAGGATTCTACATTATCCTTTACAATTCTTATTATTTTAAGCTAAAACAAATTTAACACATTTTTGAATATATGTACTTTTAGATAAATAAAACCCCAATCATACAATTTAAATAGTTTCCTTTGAAAAAAATTCTTAAAAATGACCTTTTTTCCGGCTTTTAGGTGTATATCTCCCCTTAAGGTATGCAATTTGCTATAAAAATGTTTTATATCATTTATGCATGCATACCAACAGTTGGCGAATAGTCCAGAGCTGTTGTATTTGTTCGTCAAACATAATCCCTTGATTGAAGCTGCCGAATTACCATCTGCCCTTTTGGAAGTTGGAAGCGAATATTTCAGTTTTAAACATACAATTGCGATTAAAACCAGGAAGTTGTGTCTGCTAGTGAATTCATTAAATCTTTTGTTGCTTGGATTGAAATTGAATGCTAATTCAGACATCGAGTATAAGCAGGTATGCATAATAATAATTGGAATAAGAGGCATAAATAATCTTTTTTTTTATATCATAGGTGCTCACAGATTTAGAGGACATCATGCAGACCTATAGCGATACCGCACAGCGCACAGCAGAAGATAAAATCCAAATTATTAAATTAAATTAAAATAAATTTAAATGAAACTAAATAATTTATTCTTCAATCAATTTTGCAAAGTTTAAGAACGTATGTTCTAAATACAGATTATAAAAATCCAGTTTTTCTTATATCTTAAAAAAAAAAACAAAATTAAAAATTCTCATTCACCATTGATATAAACTGTTTCAACAGAGATCTCAAAAAGGGTTAAAAATATATAAATATTTATAATAAAAAAGTATAATTATATAAAATGAGTTGACAAACATGTTAGTAATTTGTTATCCAGAATTTTTAAGTGTACAGTTTTAGATGTAAATCATAGCCATGTATTCTATCTAAATTTTCTACAGAAAACATGAAGTAAACATTTTTTATGCAATATGGTATGCGTATCCCAACCGCATTTACATGAAGTCATCTGCATAGTCGTATTTCTGAAAGCCTTAAATATCCTATGAGAATAGAGAATTACACAAGTAAAAATTGCAAATTAAAAATGTGTACACAGTGAGACTTTAATTTTGCCCTTCCTTAGAAGTTTTTTGTCATTGTGTTTCTCCATTTTAAACTTTTTTTCTGTGTCCAAACTTCATTCTCTAAATTCATTTTCACCTTATTAATGCCCGTGGCAGATACTGAAATGTGTATTAGTATTATAATTGAAATACCGCAAACGTAGATGTTTTTTTCACATCTACAAGAACTTACAATTCACACATATGCTACGTACTAAATATTCCACGAACTATGGGAAATGTGGCGACTTTTTTATATTTTGACAATTTCCAACGTAGTTTTTCAGCTAACTTTTCTTCTGGTGGCAAATTAGCTAAACGTTTCTCCTCTTTTTCTTCTGCTAATCGCTATGATGAAACAATCTTTGCTTAGTTTTGGCGAGCGTTTCTAAATCCCATTGAAATTGTATGGAATCATCCCAGCTGGCGCTGTGCTTAGAAAGATATATTATCTAAATGCAAGTATGCAAGTATCGGTAAGTATTATCCTTGCTTACCTGCATACACATCACCGCATCACAAATTCAGGCATTTTCAAAGCAATTTGCTCAGGTCCACAAATTAATAAATCAATCGAAACTACTAAGCAATTTAGACGCGAAGTTTGAATATCTTTATTTACGTTTCACAAGCAAATCGCCCTGAAAACAAACAGCTGATTTTGATGTGATGCCTACACAAAAGGCAACAACAAATACATGTATGATTTTACTTAAATGTGGTTGCCATCACCTGTAATAAATTCGCCTTGGTTTGATACCAAGTATACCAAAATAGTAAATAGTAAAGCTTCGTAACCACTGAGTAAGTAATAGGTCACAATCAATCAATTTTTGGCAAACGGGCATATTGATACGGTCGGCCAGGTGAAAAGAAGAGGAAGGGCGAGCCGTGGAATAAGTTCTAGAGGCGAGAGTAGAGGATCTTATATATTAAGAGATCAAATATTTGATTTAATATTGACTTATATACATACAGTGATCACACAATTTATTCGTACACTCACAGTTTATAAACAGATATACCTGATACTTAGCACGATTTATACAAAAGAACAAAATTTGGACGAAATAAGGCACAATTCCATGCAAAAATATTATTCGTGCATCGTCATATAAAGAATATATTATTAAAAAAATAATAGAAAAACTAGTATTCATTACTGTCTTGGGCTTTAGCTTTAATATTATAACTGCTTCCAAACGTTGGTTCATACTTTTTATGGTTTCATTAGCTGCAATTTTCTCCCACTCAATACTTAAAGCTGTCTTTAATGGCGCCTTTGATGTTATTTTGTGCTTTCTGATTCTCCTTTCTAAGAGCTCCTAGACTTGCTCAATTTGGTTCAGATCCGCTGATTGAGGTGGAGTTTTAAGCCGCTTATAATGGTAAGTAAGCCGTTCTTGCACGAGATAAGATGATCCGGAAATATTAAATTTCGACTCATCACTGAATATCACGTTTTCCTAAAAAGAATCTGACTCATTTATAAAGCATTTGGCGAACTCTAATCTCTTCTTTCTGTCAATATCTGAAATGTAGAGCTTGCGGCGCGCCACTCTGCTATGATAACCAGAGTTTTGCGGACAATTATGGACTGTTTATGGGCTTACTTTTTTATGCAAAGACTCTAGAATATTTCGGCATAGTATCGTGGAGGTTATTTTGGCTTAGTGGTGATTAGCTTCCAATTTACCAGTATTAACGTAATTAGCAATAACACTTTGCACTGTATAATGCGATTTGACAATTTTTTGTCGATTTCGCGCCGAGACTTGTTTCCATGCACTTCGTCCCATTTTGCCACTTTCAATCGAGACATTACGCGCAACTGAAACTGAATCAACGAGAAAAACTAAAAAAAAAAACTTATATTACTTTTTTTCTAGCAATATTAGTAAAACCACAAGCGATTTTTACTGCTACTTTTGTAGCAAAAATATCATGAACTGAAAGTGTGCGAATAAATGGTTTGCAGCATTTTGCTACGTCTGCCTGCTTTCCTTGGAACCCTTCAGTGTGAGTTGAAATAACGGGAGTTTTATTTGCGGCAATTCATCAGAAATGTAAATTCTTACTCTGACCCAAAAAAAAAAAATATTTTGCGCAAAGTTAAATTTTTTTACGTACTACGCAGGGTGTACGAATAAATTGTGTGACCACTGTATATATTATACATAAGTACAGTCCGATTCAGGTGGCAGGTATGAACCTGGATGAGTGCCGTGGTTTGGCGACAAGAGCGTATATATGTATGTACATATCATTATTTCTTCGTATATATATTGTACAAATATAAAGTTTTTTAATAAGAGTATTATTTTGATATTCAAAGAAAAATGCTATTTTTAATATAAATGATCGGATGTTTATTTCATTATAAAGAGGAAGGTAGGCCGTTAATAGTGGAAAATAACACCAGGGAAATGGCTAGCACGGTCACGCTTACAGGACAATATCCTTTTCATGAAATTTTCCATAACCGAATTGCAAAGTGGCTGCCCTAGGTCTTGAGGTCTTGAATCGACCCTGGGCTGTTGGCGTAAACCTTCTCCTTTACGTGGCCTCAAAGAAAAAAAAGTCACAAGGCGTTAAATCACAAGATCTCGGTGGGCAATTGTGATTACCTCTTCAAGAGATAACATGGTCCGGAAACTTTTCCCGTAAAATATCAATGGTTTCGTTGCTTGTGTGGCACGTAGCTCCGTCTTGTTGAAAATAAACGTTGTCCAGATCAATACCATCCAATTCCGGACATAGAAAATCGTGAATCAAATCACGATTTTTTTCTTCAGAAAATACTCTTTGTATTCGTCCATCCGCACGTGAGCGGCACGTAATGATTTTTGTTTCATGACATCCCTAACATTTGGCACTGCCCTACACGGAAACACGGACTTGCGTTGTATTCAAACGTATCGAGACTAATCAAATATGGCTTCACTGAAGTCCAGTACTGGTTGACTTCAATATGTGAGCCTAGGAAAACAAGCACACCGCCCTCCGCAGCATATGCAGCCGCCATAAGTGAACGTATAAATACCTTACTAGCTTTAGCTATAAAGAAGATCTGAAATATAAATTGAAACATATAATATAAAGACAAAAATATTACATACTCGTAACAACTTTAAATAATTAAGCATAAGCCTTGTTGATTTTGTTGAACATCGTTTCTAACTGTAGGTGGAGTGAACAAATGTAGGTAACAAAGAAATATATAAACAAGCGAGTTTGCCTTGGCACAAATTTTTGACAGAAGTGCCAGAAGCACCGAATTCGCCCAAGGCGAAATAATAAGCTGTTCTATAGAAGTGGAATAAATTCGCCTTGGATATCACCTTATATATGTAGATACGTTCATGGTAGATTTATTAAGGTGATGGCAACCAGATGAATTTTTCGCTGTAGATATGAACAACGTCAAAATGACAAGCTTTGTTTGTATTTGTGTGCTAATATTCGTGTGTTTGCAAGTACATTTAATTTAAAATTATAACTCAAGATTATGTACGTTTGCCGCGCTATTGGTGCAAATGGAACATTTATTCGTGTATGCCAATTTATGGACTCGCGGTTGTCCTTTTGTTTAATTCATTTAAAAGAACTGATTGGTCTCTTTTCCACAGGGTTTTCTGCAAGAAGCTGAACAAGAGTAAGTTTTTGACTACCACTAGGGAACAACTGGACTTGCAAGTTCGACACTTGGAGAGGTCCTATCAGACTGCCTTTAAAGTGGCCTGGCCAGTATCATTTAGCAAGAAAGACTTTGCTCGGTGGTGGAGTAAGACTCTGACAGACTTGAAAGAGAAGATTAGAAGAGCCTTCAATAAATGTTATCAAATTAGGAACTTTCAAGATTACCGAGTAATTTTGAAAGAGTATAAGAAAACCATCAGAGATGCGAAGCGCAACTCTTGGAAACTGCAAATCCATTGATTCTGTAAAAGACTTCAGCATGGGTCTCTCCAAGGACCATTCCTGTAAAACTTCTGTCAAAAGAGAGAAAGGGGGGGTTGGCTGAATCTGCAGACGTATCTTTAAAAATCCTTGTTAATGCCTATTTCCCGGAAGATTCCAATGCTCCAGCCTGTAACGAAGGCGCGAATCGGCAGGACGGGTCACCTGCGATGTCCTTATATCTGCCCTGTCCGTCAACAGAATAATCTCGCCAATCGATAGCTTTTCCCCTTTCAAATCTCCAGGTATCGATGGTATCATGCCAGTAATGCTTCAGAAGACTTGGTGAAACCTTCGTGGTTCCCGTTCTTCATAAGAACTTTTTTGCGTGTATCTCGCTAAACCACGACCCTGCAAGCTGGAAGAAAACCAAGGTGGTCTTCATTCCTAAAGTGGGAAGGAGGGGCCAATTTTGGAAGGAGCACTGGCTACACTCAGTAGTTGGGCTGTCAGTTGTGGTCTCAGAGTCAACTCTGACAAAACGGAGTTGACGCTATTCACCAGGAAATACAAGCCTGCGCCTTTCAAGCTTCCAAGACTAAACAACCAGTGTCTTACACTAGCATCGGAAGTCAGGTATCTTGGAGTAGTACTTGACCCCAAGTTCCACTGGACGCTGCACATAGAAAATCAAGTTAAGAAGACCAGTATAGCCTTCTACGCTTGTAAATCTATGTTCAGCAAAAAATGATGTCTCAAGCTACGTGTCGTTCTTCGGATGTACAACTTAGTGGTTCTTCCAATTTTAACAAATGGTTGCCTAGTTTGGTGGGTAGCTCTTCAGAAGGGCTACAACAACGCTAAGCTGGAGAGAGTGCTGAGAACTGCATGTGTGTGCATTACTGGTGCATGTAGAACATGTCTCACTGCCGCTCTTAACGTCATTATGCACTTACTTCATGTGTATCTTGAAGTTAAGTCCATTGCTGCTCAGAGAGCTATTAGGTGGAAGGAGATTGGCCCCTGGAGACAATTTCCTGTAGGACATAGTAGTATCTTGAAGCAGATCTCCCCTTCCTTCTCTGTTCTTCGCCCTGATATCTCTATCTG
Organism: Anastrepha obliqua; assembly: GCF_027943255.1. Classification (NCBI taxonomy): domain Eukaryota; kingdom Metazoa; phylum Arthropoda; class Insecta; order Diptera; family Tephritidae; genus Anastrepha; species Anastrepha obliqua. The sequence continues at coordinate 37,768,598 of NC_072897.1, read as the reverse complement.
CAAACTGGGATTTGAGGGTTGTGCTAGGGCTATAATTCCGAGCAGGCAAGACTGGAAGGAGGGGAGAGTGGCACGGATATAGATACCTCTGTTGTCACTGACGGATCCAAGATGGAATCTGGATTGGGAGTGGGGGTTTTCACTAAATCAGCCAGCATTTCGGTCTCCTTTAAACTGCCGGAAACGAGCAGCGTTTTTCAAGCAGATGTCTTCGCAATCCTGCGGGCACGCAAAATGCCTCAGGATCGCTCTTGGGAGGGAGACATTAATATTCTTTCCGATAGCCAAGCTGAGATCAGGGCCCTGTCGTCGCCGTATTGCCCATCTCGATCGAGCAGGAAACATCTCCCTTATCTGGATTCCTGGGCACAGGAATATAGAAGGAAATGAAATTGACGACGAGCTTGACCGAAAGGCGTCGACAGAACCGGTTTCAAGTGCCCCCCTTTCAGACATCGGTGTCCCTTTGTCCGTTGTTAAAGGGAAACTTCACAGGTCTGTTTCATCGTGTGCTATTTCGAAAACACTATGAACAGAACGCTTAAGGTGATGGGAATCCCCGCCATTCAATTTCCGAACTCATTGCGGTGTTCACTGGTCACTGGGTGATCGGTACTTATGCGGAGAAGCTTGGAATTCCGTATAACCCCTATTACAGAAGCTGTGGGGATCCTGCAGAGAAAGAGACTGTTGAACACTTTCTCTGCAACTGTCCGACTCTGGTGGCTAGGCGCTGGAGAATCCTTAGCGTGCACTTTGGGGATGACTTGAAGAAATTCTCCAGCCTAGATCCCTTTTTTCTCCTCCACTACATCAACAGCACTGAATGGCTGGAGAAGGTTTTATCTTCCCAAAAATTTTTCTTTGCACAGGTAATGTTCTACATTACGTTACCAAAACGGCACGTAAGCGCTACTTGAAGTGTGCCTGTGGCACTCTCGCCATTTTACCTACCTACCTACCTACCTACTAGGCAATTTAACTTTACAAGCAAATCGCGCCCAGAAACAAACACCTGACTTTGACTTGCTGCCTACACCAAAGGCAACAATAAATACATGTATGTTTTTACTTATATGTTGTTGCCATCACCGGTAATAAACTCGCCTTGGGTAAATGAAAGCAGAGGTAAGTATTTCCTTGCTTACTTGCATTTATCATACTACATACATGCACATCACCACAACGCATAGGGCTGAGCTTAGGCTACTATGGGGGTCAGCAAGGTGGCGGATAGCTGAACGGCCTATATATATGTAGGTTAGCTGCGAATACTTAATAAGCAGTCCCCGACCAAAAGCGGCAGAAATGGAGGGCATAGTTGAAAAGGCTATACAGCTCGGTGAAATCTCTGTGACGGGGCGAGTCGATACCGCCCAGAAATAAGAGTCGCCCAGAAATAAAATCCTAAAGCGTCTGACTCAAATTGAGCGGCTTCTTAGGCAGCGTCTGCCTCCATGCTAGGAGCGGCTGAACAAGCACCTGTCAGTAGGTCTAAAATGATATGGGTAGGATCCCTGAATAATAAAACATGGATGTTTATAAGAAAGATGTTAAAGTTACGGTGCAGGGTGTAAAAAGCTCAGTGCCGGCGGTTTTGAGGAGTGAGCAAGCAGGCTCCCGGCCGTCGATATCCAACGACTGCAATGATACGATGGTGGTAAACTTGGCTAACGTATCAGATAATACTACAAGGAAAATGGATAGCCCAGCTATAAATCCCTTCCAACGGGCATCAAAGCTGGCACGAACCCCAGAGAAGACATCACCTATGATGCGTGATAAAAGATCAAGGTCATCTCCACCCGCCTTAAGCGAAAATAGACCTGTAGAGACACCAGCCCAAGCCGAACGGGATTACCTTGCTAAACTAGGAGAGAGCATTAACAAACTCTCCGAATTGATGCGACATCCTCAGCGCTCGATAAATAATAGCATGCGGGACCTTCTTAGCACTATTACGAAGCTGCATGCATGTGCTAAAGTGGAAAACGCAGAGCTAAGGAAGAAAGCTAGCCAGAACATGGTGTCCAAAACAATGGTGGAAGCAACACCAAAGAGGCCACGTGAGGATAACTCTACACGGCGAAAGACGCCCCCAAAAAGGAGCAGAATATCGCAAGAACTGGCCAGAAAAGCTGACGTTAGTACGCCCTGTGAAACGGATAAGAGTCCAGCTAAAACTGCGAGAGTGGAAACTCCAAGAGACGAGAACTGGGTGAAAGTCAAGTACAAGATGCGAAAGAGCAAAGATAAGAGCAAGAAGAAGAGGAATCCCACTCCGAGACCTGATGCCATAGTTATCACAAAAACTGGCAACATGTCATATAGCGACATATTGATGGCGGTCAAAAAAGATGATGGTCTCCAGCAGCTTGGTGAAAACGTGTCTCGAATCAGAAAGACAGCCAAAGGAGAGATACTGCTGCAACTTATAAGAGCACAGACAGGGCATGCCCGAGAATACAAAGAAGGGATTGCAAAGTTACTGGGAGATCAGGCGGAAATAAAAGCGCTAACACACGAGCAGTCACTAGAAATACGGGATCTAGATGAAATAACTACGAAGGATGACCTAGTCGAAGCCATCCGCTCACAAGTCAAGGAACTCAGTAACTTCAGCGGAAGCGCAATTAAAAATTTAAGAACGGCATATGCAGGTACCCAAACAGCCGCTATACGCCTTCCAGCGCTGGAAGCAGGGTACTTACTGAACGCAGGAAAAATCAAGGTTGGATGGGTTGTTTGCAGAATCCGTGGAAAACTGAACCTTACGAAGTGTTACAGATGCCTAGAATATGGACATACTGCAACTAAATGTACAAATCCTGAAGACAGGAGTGAGTGCTGTATGAAATGTGGGGGGAAAGGTCATTTCGCAAAAACGTGTGAAAGGGAACCTTTCTGTATTGTGTGCAATAAAGCCGGAAGGTCAAACTTCAAGCACCAAATGGGTAGCAAAAACTGCCCCATTTACCAGACAGCATGTAAAACAAAAACAAAATGAGAGTGATCCAAATAAATTTAAATCACTGCAGGGAAGCGCAAGATCTTCTAACGCAAACAATGTACGAACAGCACCTAGACGTGGCGGTAATATGTGAACAATACAACAAGCCAGACGCTGGAATGTGGGTTTCGGATGCAACAAGGAAGGCAGCCATATGGGTCCTAGGAGATAAGACTATCCAAGAGGTGCAAATTGCAGACAAAACCAGCTACACTAGAGCAACAATTTCTGGTGTACATATATATAGCTATTATATACCGCCGAGCCTACCTCAAGTAGCATTTGAAAAGATTCTTGACGAACTGGTCAGAGAAGCCCTGACAACAACGCCAAACTTCAATGCATGGGCCTTAGAATGGGGAAGTACATAAGTGTACAAACCAACGAGGGAAAGCACTTCTCAGAGCCTTCTCCTTACTTGACGTTGTGTTATTAAACACTGGAAGAAAAAACACTTTCGAGAAGAATGGTCGTGGCTCCGTTATTGACATAGCTTTTATAAGCAGATCTTTAGCTTTAAGGACGAAATGGCAGATTTGCGACATTTATACCCACAGCGACCACTTGGCCATAATGATCGAAATAATGCACCCGAAACAAAGTAAAGGAAAGAACAAGCCTGCTAAAAAAGCCCAGACAAAAGGGTGGAAGATCGAAACCATGGACGAAGAGATCTTTAAGCTTATGCTAAACGCTCATCCAACTAACATACACGACGCGAATGAGCAAGCTCAACTACTGGTAACACGCCTGACCAAAGCCTGTGATGCTGCAATGATCAGGAAAAAATACACCTGTATACGGAAACCGGCATACTGGTGGAGCAGCTGAACTCAGAGGCGCTTGCCACAAAGCTAGACGTCAATACCAAAGAAGCAGAGGAACAAGTGAAAAAGAAAGGCTGCGGGAAATCTACAAAATGAAACGCAAAGGCCTCAAAAATGCGATTAAAAAAAGCAAGGCTTCCTGCTTCAAAGAACTTTGTGCCAAAGCTGATGAAAATCCGTGGGGAGGAGCATATAAGTTGGTGATGTCTACGATCAGTGGTTGCAAAGGAAAAGCGCCGACTTGTCCTATTATTTTAAAAAAGGTTGTGGAAACCCTTTTTCCAAAACAAGAAGATAAGCAAGAATACCGACTAACAGCAGACGCATCTTTTACTACAGATATACCTACTGTTACGGAAACAGAGGTAAAAGAAGCCTTGAGTCGTTTTGGAAACACTAAAGCTCCAGGACTAGACGGAATACCAAACGGAGCTCTTAAACTCGCACTGAAAGAAGATGCAAAACCCTTCACGGAGACATATCAAAAGTGCTTTCGAGATGGTGTCTTCCCAAAAATCTGGAAACAGCAACGACTTGTCCTCTTGCCGAAACCTAATAAGACGCCGGGTCAACCAAGCTCGTATCGACCCCTCTGTATGATTGATACGATGAGCAAAATCTTAGAACGGCTTATTGCTGATCGTTTGGAGCAGCACGTTACTGAAAAAGAAGGCTTGTCCGACAACCAATATGGTTTCCGCAGGGGGCGCTCGACAATTGATGCAATAAAAAAACTTACATCAATAGCGGAAAATGCCATTGAAGGAACAAGATGGATGCATGGTACCAAGGAGTATTGCGCCGTCATAACATTGGACGTAAAAAATGCTTTTAACTCTACATGCTGGTCCCACATTATGCAAGCTTTAGGGAACCTGGACACGCCACCATATCTATTGCGTTTGATAAGAAGCTACCTGTCAGATAGAATACTACTCTATGACGAAGGAGTTAAGCAATATAGAGTAACTGGGGGAGTACCGCAAGGCTCTGTGCTGGGCCCTCTGTTGTGGAATGTGCTCTACGATGGAATCCTCCGCATCCCCATACCAAAAGCAGCCCAATTAATCGGATACGCGGATGATATTGCATTGGCAATAGTTGCAAAGGAACTTCATCAAATCAAGACTATATACAGTGCGACAGTTCACAAACTAAAAAACTGGCTTTCATCGTCAAACCTACAGCTTGCGGGCCAAAAAACTGAAGCAGTTTTGATTACAAGCAGGAAAAAAATTGAGAACATCACACTAAGCATAGACGGGCATAACATCAGCACGCAACCGTACCTGAAATACTTGGGAGTCATGATTGATGCACGCCTAAACTTCAAAGTGCACATTGAAAAAGCTTGTGAGAAAGCAGCACGGGTAAACACGGCGCTATCTCGAATAATGGCTAACATAGGCGGGCCAAGCCAGAACAGAAGGCTACTACTGGCAAAAGTTACCCAATCCATTGTGATGTATGCTGCACCGGTATGGGGACAAGCGCTAAAATACGAGACATACGGCAAAAGTACAAAATCTCTGTTTCGACTGAGCGCTATTAGAGTCGCAAGCGCTTTTCGCACTGTATCCCATGAAGCTATTGGGGTAATCTCTGGCATAATGCCCCCAGATATAATGGCTCTGGAAAGTAAGAGAATATATGACAAGAGCCGAAGCCTTGGCAGGCCGTTAATAGCTGAGGAGCGCAAAGAAATCAGATACGAGAGTCTATCTAAATGGCAAAGGCGCTGGGATATAACAACCAAAGGGAGATGGACACACCGACTCATTAGTGATGTGCAGGCATGGGTTGATAGAAAACACGGTAATGTCGACTTTTATATGACGCAATTCCTGACAGGACATGGTTGTTTTAGAGAGTACCTCCATAAATATGGTCATGTTGATGGAGTTATATGCTCATTTTGTGCCAAGGCTAATGAAAATGCGGAGCATATTTTCTTTCACTGCCAGAGATATAGAAAAGAACGAGAGTTGCTGGAAAACCAAGTAGCACAAGGAATAACACCGGACAATGTTGTTCCACATATGCTACAATCTAAGGAAGTATGGAATGGTATCAAAAATTTGTCAGCGCTCGTACTCAATGATTTGAGACAAATGGAGAGAAGGCGAAAAAGCGAAAGCAAGCAATAGCTGGAATTCCATAGTAGTAGACGTCGTACCTTTTCCTGAAGTAGTAGATGTAGTAACTTTTCCTGTAGTAGTAGATTTAGTAACTTATGGTTGTGTTGTAGGACCACTTGCTAGATAAATTATTTGGATGCAGGTAAACTGACGATACCAGACATAGAAACTTACGTTTCTGTGGTATGGACAGAGACATGGTGGGTGGGGGAGTACTGCTATGACAGGGGTGGCTCTCTCATCAGATGACCTAAACAGTGGGTGGTAACAAGCAGATGCTACATTCGACGTATTGCATCAGGACAATAACGGACATTGAGCTTAGTGCTCAAACCGCCTCCCGACGAATACTTAACGGTTGTACCGGGGGGATCGGTACTTTGACGGTAGGAGGTTTAGTTCGTGTTAAAGTCCCACACTGACGGGGTTAGGCTTTCAATGCTTCCTCCTCGTAAACAAAAAAAAAAAAAAAAAAAAACAACGCAGACACACAAATGTTGATGAACAATTTAACGCGACACTCGAAAAACTTTGTTTGCGATTATTTACTTTTCACATTGAAATTCGCCTTGGAAATAATTATTTCGACACTTGTACTAAAAAAGCAAGACGAAAATTCATGTAACTTTTTGTTTTTGTTCAACTGCTATCACCTTTTATAGATACTCTTTTCTAGTTTCTAATAAAATAATAAATGCTTTTAATAGCCATGTTCAGCTAGATGTTATATATTCAGACATCTCAAAAGCGATTGATAGAGTTGATCACTCAATTCTTTTAACACAAGCTCAAACATTATGGCATCAGGGGAAAGCTCTTAGACTCCTTCGCCATCTTTCTAAATAACAGAAAATTATTTGTGAAAATCGGTTCTATTGTCTCTAAAACTTTAGTTGAGTTTTGTTCAGGTATTCAGCAACGACAATGCCCCATTCTTATTCGTTATGGTTATAACGACCTACCGACTTACTTTAAATTTGCCAATTGCCTAATGTTTGAAAGTAAAGCTTCTACTTGAGGTACGCAAACGATTTGACAGTAGTACAACGTGTATAACGAAACATTTATATCTCAATAACATTTACCAGGTAATCAAACGTTTATTTATTTAATTACGAATTGAAGTTGTACTACATTGCCGTTACGAAATGAAGGATCTAGTTGTTATGTTTGGCATCATGTTATCATTCTCCAACCATATTGATTTTATTGGGCAAGTGGGGAAAGTTACTGATCGCCATTCACTTGGGAGTGGTTCAAGCAGCTCACCACTTCCGGGGTTAGCCCAAGTATCCTCTGGGCAGCCTCCGAACACCCGTTCGAGAGTGACCCAACCTGACAAGGCGAAGCATCCCAGGATAGCTGGTAGTGCGCTCGGTCTGGGACCCGCCACCTATAAACCCCCCAATGAAAAGATGTACAAAGCCTCGAATGAGAAATTCCTGTACTGATGGCAATCCTTGCAAATAAACTAAAGATAACGATTAGAGGGCCCGCACCTGGAATATTCGGTCCTTAACGGGGAAGGTGCCTCTGCCCGGCTAGTTGATATACTCGTGAGAGTAAAGGCTGACATCACTGCCATTCAAGAGATACGATGAGCGGGACGAGGCAAGACGTCTACTACAGCTGCCATGTAAAGAAGCAGAAACTCAGTGATAGAGACTTCGACGCCAAGTACAGTCGTTCACTCCGGTGGACGAGCGTCATGAAATGATCCGCAGCAAAGTGAGATTTTTCAACTTCACGCTCAATTGCGTCCAAGCCCCGATTGAAGAGAAGTACGATGCGACCACAAATTCTTTCTAAGAGCGCGTGGAACGTTCCTATCAGCGCTGCCCCGTCACGACATAAAAATCGTGCTTGGCGACTTCAATGCCAGGGTGAGCAAGGAGGGAATTTTTGGTCCCACAGTCGGAAAATTCTGCCTGCACAACGAAACATCCGGTAACGGACAGAGGCTGATCAACTTCGCAGGGGCCCGAAACATGATAGTCTGCAGCACCAGATTTCAGCATAAGAAGATACACCAAGTTACCTAGCTGTCTCCTGATCGAAAAACGCGAAACCAGATCGATCATGTTGTGATAGATGAAAGACACGCTTCTAGTGTATTAGATGTACGTACGATCCGAGGGCCCAACATCGACTCGGACTATTACCTTGTTACAGCCAAACTGCGCACTTGGCTCTTTGCAGCAACGTACATATACCTACGCAAAGAATGTTCAACATCGAAGAGCTGCAAACACAACAGAGAGCCAGAAGTTTCGCCACTCGACTCTCACTCCTGCTCTCAGAGAGTACTGCCAACAATCTGGCATGCTCGAGCAGTGGAGCAACATTTCTCGCTCTCTAGGTACGGCCGCCGAAGAAGAATGGGATTCCGGCGAGCCCAAAAAAACAATTGGTACGACGAGGAATGCCATGCTGCCGCCGAAAGAAAAGCTCCTGCCTATAGAGCCACGCTGCGATCGGGCGCAACGCGAGCCATGTGGGATTGCTACAGAGAGCTAGGAAAGGAAGAGAGGTGTATTATCAGACAGAAAAAACGAGAGGCCGAAATACGTGAGTGTGAGGAGTTTGAGATGCTGGCCAACAGGAACAACGCCCGAAAATTCTACCAGAAAGTTCGGCGACTTATAGAAGGTTTTAAGGCCGGGGAATTTTCCTGTAAGAACCAAGACGGCGATCTGGTGATTGACATCCTGAGCATACTTAAATTATGGAGGGAAAACTTCTTGAACTTGTTAAATAGTGACAGCTGCGAATGTCACAGAGAATATGAAGATCCCGATACCCCAATGTCGTTCCGCTACCCGACCATGACGAGGTGAGAATAGCGATAACGCGGGTAAAGAACAACAAAGCCGCGGGCGCCGATGGACTGCCGGCTGAGTTATTCAAACATGGTACCTTGTATCAGCTTCTGTGCAAAATATGGTCGGATGAAAGCATGCCTGCTGAGTGGAATTTAAGTGTGCTCTGCCCAATCTATAAGAAGAGTGATACTGCAATCTGTGCGAATTATTGCGGGATTAGTCTCATAAATATCGCCTATAAGGTTCTAGCGAGCGTATTGTGTGAAAGGCTAAAGCCCACCGTCAACCATCTGATTGGACCTTACCAGTGTGGCTTCAGACCTGGAAAGTCTACCATCGACCAAATATTCACAATACGCCAAATCTTGGAAAAGACCCATGAAAGGAGAATCGACACACACCATCTTTTCGTCGACTTCAAAGACTTGCATTCGACAGTACGAAAAGGAGTTATCTATACGCCGCGATGTCTGAATTCGGTATCCCCGTAAAACGAATACGGCTATGCAAATTGACGTTACTCAATACCCGCCGCGCTCTCAGAATTGGGAAGGGCCTTTCCGAGCCGTTTGATACCACACGAAGTTTCAGACAGGGTGACTCGCTGTCGTGTGACTTCTTTACCCTGATATTAGAAATATCGTGTGAGCCGCAGAGCTTAATCGCTCAGGCACAATATTTTATAAGAGCATGCAATTGGCCACCGTAGCCGAATGGGTTGGTGCGTGATTACCATTCGGAATTCACAGAGAGAACGTTGGTTCGAATCTCGGTGAAACACCAAAATTAAGAAAAACATCTTTCTAATAGCAGTCGCCCCTCGGCAGGCAATGGCAATCCCCCGAGTGTATTTCTGCCATGAAAAAGCTCCTCATAAAAAATATCTGCCGTTCGGAGTCGGCTTGAAGCTGTAGGTCCCTCCATTTGTGGAACAACATCAATAGGCACACCACAAATAGGAGGAGGAGCTCGGCCAAACACCCAAAGGGGGTGTACGCGCCAATTATGTATATATATACAATTGTTGGCGTATGTCGATGATATTGACATCATCGTCTTTAATAGCCGCGCTGTTAGCTCAGCCTTCTCCAAACTGGATAAAGAGGCAAAGCGAATGGGTCTGGTGGTGAATGAGGACAAAAAGAAGTACCTCTTGTCATCAAACAAACAGTCGGCGGAGAAGGACTTCGTGCAGTAGAAATTGGGCGGTAGGTCCAACGTTCAATGTCCACCGACCCTGCCACTTCTCCGAATAACTGTCTTTCACTGCTTTACGACTCACTTTATTTTTTAATGATTCAGTCATCTCCCTCGCCAAAATGTCTATTGGTTAAAGCCCAGATATTATAATACAAGCGCTGCTATCTCTAATATATATGTTCGGAATAAGCTACACACTTTTATATTGCAAAGCCGGTACAAGGATCTCATTTTGCGTACCTATGGCACTTTATCCGGTGCATCAGACCCAATAGATGAATCGTGCAGAAGAACACTTCTTACCACGCTTGCGTACAGCAGCCTACGTTGTTGTCTGATCCCTCCCGAGTTCAGTATGAGACGAGATAGCACCGCAGCTATTTATTCAGCTTTCTCTACTACATACTTAATATGTGGTGTAAATCATCAAACATATATATCACACATCAAATATTTGGGGGCAGCTTTTTCAACGATTTCATGTCCCCCGATTGTGATATTAACGACCTCTGCTGCTTATAAAAGCTAACTCGAGGCCCGCCTCCGTTAGCCAAAACCGGATTTGTGAAATTGCTACGTTTTCGACTTCTGTCACCTCCTTTATGCACTTACCTACGACTAAAATAGCAAATTACATGCATTTTACTAAAAATGTGATAGCAGAATGCCGTCGTAAATAACATTCAAGAGTAACAGTCCTAGACAAATCCTTTTGGCACACCTCCAGAGGCTTTATATTCTTTGACGCCTTCGATCGTATTGTATACCAGCACTTTATCTTCCAAGTAGCCTCTTATTATTTTTCTCAAGTAAGTTGTAATTCCAAAACCACGGAGAGTTTAGGGATTTTTTTTTTCAATTTTGCCGTATTTGTTTTTAATTTCTTTCTTTAAATTTGTCGTATTTTTTTAATAATTTTTTTTTAAGTTTACTGTTCGACTAGTTGCAAAGAATAATATTATTAACTAACGAGCAATTTGTTTTGAAGTTGTAATATGAAGTACATACAACACTTAGGGTGTGAGTCTATTTAATCCATTAAGTCTTTGGGTTCTTTGCGTTTCAATCTTCTTCTCCAATTAGTTGGATTAACAAGAATAGAGGCCTCGTGGGCTGCGTTTTTTATTGTGTCTGCTACCGAATCAATATTTAGATAACAATTTTATTCTGGAACCTTTGTATAATTTGAAATGTGCGTCGTTACACTATATATTCTTTAAAATTTGATTATATATAATTAGAATTTTTTTTTACTCTGCGCATTTATTTTCTTCAGTGTCCCATAGTGGTATACTATGTCGAACGCCTTGGAGATATCAAGGAATACCGCGGAGCAAGTTTTTCTTTCTTCAACAGTGTTTTCAATTATTCGAACTATCCTATGTCCTTGATCAATAGTCGAATGTTTCGTGCGGAATCCAAATTGGTGCATCGATATAACAATTTATTTTTCCACCAATTGTTGCACAATTTTTCGATAGTATTGGAATAGATAGGACTGTTTGATATTACTTCGTGAGCGGCTTTGCCTGGCCTATTAAACATAATGACTTCCGCTGTTTTCCATTATGCTGAAAAATATTTTAGATTAAATGTGGTGTTCATGATCTTCGTCAATGCGGCAATTATTTTGTTCGGGAGCTGCTTCAGTATTTCAACAGTAATAAGGTCGTCAACTGGCGACTTTTTTATCATTTGTTTTGTAAATTCATCTATTACGGTATTTCGTTCTGTGTTACTAGAGGGATTTTATTAATAGCATTACCATCGCCGTCGTGTTCCATATCATGAGCCATTACCGATACATATGGTGTGAACGTATCCTCGAAGTAGATTGTGAAGATATCTGCCTTTTATTTATTTATTTACTTCAGTCTATGTTTAAGAATGACTTGTTTAGTGAATGAAAGTTTAGTATCAAAAATAATACCAAGATCCTTCATTTTCCACTGTCTACTTAGGACACAGTTATTTAATTTGTAGTTAACAGAAAAGTAATTTGGCTCCCTGGCATATCTTAAAATTAAACATTTATTGACGTTCAGAAATAAATGGTTTGATGAGCACCAATTTTGAAAGACAACGAGATCCGATTGCAAGTTTTGACTGTCTTTTAAGTTATGTACCTCTTGGAGGAGTTATATATCTTCCGCAAACATTAAACACTTTGCAAACTTGAAATATTTAGGTAATTCATTCAAAAATAGTAAAAAGAAATTGCCCGCAATGAGTTCCTTGCTGTATACCAGACCATGCATTGACTATGACTTTAGACACAATGGGTCTAATTTTCACAATAGTCTCCTACCTTTTAAGTAACTGGCGAAGAACTTTAAGAGATGTCCTCCAATCGCATTGTGTTCCAACTTATACAAAAGTATTGAGTGGTTCACCTTGTCAAAGGCTCTCGAAAGTCTGTATAAATTATGTCTAATTGGGAACTGTTTTTAAACGCACTTATTATTTGATTTCTAGCTAAAACAAGATTAGAGCAGGTAGATCTGCCGGGGAAGAATTGACGTTGGCAATGTGATATAACCTGATATAGATGATCAAATAACTTCATACTTTTGCTTATTTGTTTTTGCCCATTTATTTTCATGTGTTTTGATCGGCGCGTTCTGCGATGCCCGTTGCAGAGAACGTTGATGTATAGAGAAGTCTCAATGACAGGAACGCATGGAATATTTGGGAGGTACTCGTTTTGCGCGCGGAGCTCACCACAGACATATTTTCCACTAAAAGTTAACAGAAATATACCTAACTGGTCAAATTAAACATCAGTTGAGTAAAATTCGTTTGTACGAATGAAGAAAGAATGTTAACGCTGTAGGCGAGCCACAGGCACTTTATCATAGAAAACAAATACATATGCTAAGTTCAATAGCGACTTAGAAAGAGCAAACTATCCAAAAATATATACATACATATAATATGTCTGTCTGTCTGGTGCTCTGTAAAACTTTGTTGAATTCTCTTCAACTGAATCAAAATCCTCTATAGAAAACACTTCATCACCGGGCACACAGGAAGATGGCATATGCAAATTTAAATTTCTGAATTTATATACATATGCAAATGCATATATGTATGCTGTGCGTATGTACATGGTTAATGGTTAATGATAGTTAAGGGTTAAGTTATGGGCCTTTAGCACTGCGACCATATTGATCTATTGTGCACCTTATGCTGTCTATTGACTGTTAAGTATGCTTATGAATTCTACCAGCTCCTTCTGAGGGAGTGATTGTAGGTCTTCATCTATAAGCATGAACTTGTTTAAAAACTTTTTTCTTCTATGCGCGAACCCCGGACATTCGATGATGAGATGTTCTTCTTCGCAGCAAAATCTGCAGGTGCTGGTGTTAGTTATGCCTAATTTATGTAAGTGTTTGTTGCAGGTGAAGTGACCCGTGAGGGCGCCTGTGAGAGTGCGAATGCTCTTTTTGTTTAACATGAGGGCATGTTAGCTCTTTTAGCATTGAAACTTAAGAACTTTTTGGAGTGTCTAAGACCCTCTACGTTGTTCCAATGCTGATTTATTAGAGTTTTGGTCCAGTATTTTACTTTTTGTTTTAGGCTGTTTTTGTTAAATCCAAACATGGGACTAGGTCCGATGAAATTTACATCTGCCCCGCTTTTGGCTTCAAAGTCTGCCTTTTCGTTGCCGTCATATCCCTCATGTCCTGGTACAAAAATTAATGAGACATTGTTTTTGGATGCCAGGTTATTGAGTGCCTTGTGACATTCTAAGAGAATTTTTGAGTTGTAGGTATAGCTACCTAAAGCTTTTAGAATGGATTGGCTGTCCGAGAGTATTATAATCTTTACTCTCTTGTGGTTTCTACGTTGCATGATGTTTGCTGCTTCCATTATTGCGTATAATTCCGCTTGGAAGATGGTGGTGTCCCTGGTGAGAGTGAATGATTCTTGGATTCTGGCCCCCACTACTCCTGCTCCCACACCATAAGGTGTCTTTGATCCATCAGTGTACCATTTTTGTGAATCATCATTCATCCATTTTGGGTTTGTTTTCCACTCGTTCCTCTCAGGAAAGGTAACTGTGCATCCTTTTGTGAAACAGAGCGTTGGGTCAATGTGGTCTGAGACTTGAGCCATGCTCATGGTGTATTTGACTTTATTTAGGATACTTAGGTGACCGGTGAGGTTGCCTTATTTGAAATTTTCTTTCATGTGTAGCATGAGTGCTTGCGTAGCTGCATCCTCTTGGATTGCTATATGAAGTGAGGGGAGATTAAGGAGTGCTTCCATGCCAGCTGCTGGGGTAGTTATCATAGCCCCTGTGATGCATAGGCAAGCAAGCCTTTGTACTTTTCCCATTTTGGGTACCGCTGTTTCTCGAATAGATTTGCTCCACCATACTAGTGCCCCATACAGTATGATTGGTCTAACCATTTGGGTGTATATCCAGAGGGCCATACTAGGGATGAGGCCCCAGGATCTCCCTAGTAATTCTTTGGTTGTCCACAAAGATTTCGTGGCTTTTTTTGTTATATTAGTTATATGTGACTCCCAAGTGAGTTTTTTATCTAAGGTTAAACCTAGATACTTGACCTCTTCCTTTAGTTCTATCACTGTTTCATTTATTTTCAATATAGGATATTCCAACATTATTTTTCTTGTGAAGGGGATAATTGTGGTTTTGTTAGGGTTGATCGACAGCCCCTCCTTTTTACACAATTCCCATGTTGCGTTCAGGGCATTTTGCATTAAGTCTGTTAGTGTCCTTTCATGATTTGCCTTTTATTATAACAGATATTATATGTCATCTGCATAACCAATGGTTATAAATCCCTTATTGTTTAGGTGCTGCACCAAGTCATCAACTAGTAGGGACCATAGCAGTGGAGAAAGAACTCCTCCTTGCGGACATCCCTTTACTGTTGTTGCATTAAGTTCAGCTTGGCCTAACGAGGCTTTAATAATCCTCTGATTAAGCATTTGGCTTTTCTCGAGTGCTGTTTCCATGGATTTGTAATTTTCGTTGTTGAAGGCTCCCTCTGTGTCCATAAAGGAACAGAGGGCTATTTCTTTTTGATTTAGAGCCTTTTCTATATTGACAACGAGTGTGTGCAGTGCTGTGACTGTGGATTTACCTTTTTGGTAAGCAAATTGCAGCTTATGGAGGGGTTTTTTGAAGATTACTTCTTCTCTTAGATGGTATTCACGTAGTTTTCCCATTGTCTTTAAACGACGATAGACTGATTGGTCTATAAGATTTTGGAGAGTCAGGGGGTTTGTTACCTCCCTTAGGAATAAATATTACCTTCACTTTCCTCTATATCTTTGGAATGTATTCCAATATTAGACTAGCTCTGAAGATTTTCACCATGACTCGGATCAGTTCCACAGTGCCTTTGGATAGAAGTGCTGGGAATATTTCATCCGTGCCTGGTGATTTAAAAATTTATGATTTTGTTGACTAATGAGACCGTCGATCTCCGTTGATGGTGAGTTACCATGTCTCGACTATTGTCGATTGATAAGTCAATACTTTTACATTCTGGGAAATGAGTATTTAGAAGAAGCTCTAGTGTTTCTGAGAATGTGTTGGTAATAGTTCCGTTTGGACCTTTTAGTGTGCCTTGAGGACTTGAGTCATCTTTCATATTTACTAGACAACAGTCTGGGTATGAGGATATAATTGAGTCAGTCATGTATCTCACTGCCTTTTCTAGCTCCTCTGTTGATGTTATTTTGCTTACGCTGTTATTAAGCTTAGCTGAAAGACATTCATTGTATCTTTTCCAGTTTGCTGTTTTTGGGCTTCTGTAAAATGTGGAAAACTTTATCACCCCATTTAAGTCAAAGAGTATGTGTTTGTGGTCAGACATTGAGTCCTCATCCGACACTCTCCAGTTACTGATCATATTCAAAGATTTGTTGGTAATTAGAGTTAAATCGAGTACCTCTTATCGTATTGCGTTTACAAAAGTGGGCGTGACTCACCTCTCCAGGGAAATAAGCTGAGGCGATTACGACCTCTCTCTTGATTCCACCAAACTCCGCTTCGACCAGTATTGTTGATATGTAACCATCCAAAAAGTCTGGGAATGGCAAAAATTTAATGTTGGTATTTATGATTATCGCAGCACTAGGTTTGACAGCGCTTTTGACATAAATTACCTGTGTATTTTGGACATTGGGAGCTTGAGGACGGCCTCTGTAGATCCAGGCTCATGGGTCAGCCCTATGTTGATACCTCCGGCAAGTCTTCTGCTAAGCTCAGTGGTAGCAGCCTTAACATGATGAAGATTTGCCTGGAGGCACCTCATTTTGGTGGTTGGTTTTCGGAGTCGTTGGGACGACTTTCATCCTCTTCTTCTAACTCCACTACCTCCATTTGTTCAACTAACTCCTCCGTCGTTATGTCTTCAGCTTTCAGCCTGAGGGTCACTTGGCTAAATCGGTAGTTTACTCTACTCTTGTACTCCTTCAGTCTGGCGGCAGATTTTTGATCTACCGCTACGACTAGCGTTACGTTGGAGCCTCTTTCGGCTCTTTTTAGCAAGCGCAAGGAATCAACATTGGGGCCTTTATTCTGCCCCTGCACAAAATCCAGTATCCTGGCTGTCTCGACTTTAAGGGAGTTGGGAAAGTACCCCACTGCTATCCGAGAGTGAGGAATTTGGCATTCCTCTGTGGCCCACAGTGTTGCACCCTCCCACGGCGACGCATTTGAAATGGCCGCCTTGACCCATTCTGCCGATGTGCTATCCTTGCAGTGCAGGACAAGGTATCCTGCCTCGTAAGTAGTGCCCAAGAACGCTGTGTGGTCCGAGTGTGCCATGGTTCTAGCATAGCATATGTCATAAGCATGTCATAGCATAGCATATGTATAAAAAATTCACATATTTAAATTTGCATATGCCATCTTCCTGTGTGCCTGGTAATGAAGAGTTTTCTATAAAGAATTTTTTGATTTGTTTGAAGGGATTAAGGCTATTATCATGTTTATATATAATATGTATATATGTCAAAACATATATATGTATGTACGTACATAGGCTAGGGCATCAAGTGTGCATACGCGCATACAAATATGTACATGCATATGCAAAAGAAATTGTTTTAGCATTTGTTAGGTAGGAATTTGATCATTAGGATATTTACTCCCTAATTATTGCATGAAATATAAGGCGATGTGCGTGAGGTAGGTCTTGGTTGCTTCAGTACATACATATGCGTGCAACACTATATTTAATAAAGATGCAATTGAACTTAGTTGTCCCATATATCCAAATACGTTTCTTTGAAGTTTCCCTTTATTTATTTCAAAGATTTATACTGTCTAGAAAATGCATGCATACATACATACATATGTATATTATGTATATTATTCCCTGTAATAAAATGTAAGTTGAAAAAAATTTCGTTTGCCAAGGCACAAATAAATGCATATTCAAATGTAAATATTATAAGACGATGCGTCGTGGGATAGGTCATGGTTCCTGGAGTGCGTATGCACATATTTACATATGTAACACTATAAGAATTGAAGATCCAATTGCACTTTTGCACAAACATAACTAACATAATACAATATATGTACATATGTATATATTGATATATATACAATATACCAAAGAGAGAAATCGCTGTAAACAGCTCTGTTAAAAGTTTCACCAAACCACGGCGGTGGTAAGATTTCATTTTTGACAATTCACACTATTCGTAGCTCGTGAGACTTCTCTATACATTAACGTTCTCTGCCCGTTGGTTTAATTGTTTTGTACATTTCGATAGTGAATAATTCGTCTTTCGCTCATTTGATAATTCTTGTGTGTTTTTTCTGACTGAAATGATTTTGTATGCTTTAATTTCGTCGCCCAGTTTTTTAGTTATTTTATTTAAAAGGAAGTCAAGAGGTGATCGTGTATGATGCCACCTTCGTCGCATTTTCTGTTTCTGCAATACCATTTACTTCATTTCTTTGGGATACTTGTGAGCTGAGACGGTATTCCTTATGATGGGTGTACCCTGCCAAGGTGCGCGTTGAATGTTATTTGTCAATCGGAGTACTTCGTCGTCGAGCTGATTGTTTGTGTTAATTGTCGGTAAGTGGTCACCTGGGCCTTCCATAAATTGTTTAGAGTAATCCCAATCTGTAAGGTGGTTTGTCAGTTTAAATGGATGTTGTATTGTCATAATATTTTCGAGCAAAGTTAAATAAATAGCAGAGTGATCTGAAGACATGTCCAAGCCATTCTCAACGCCTACATAAGCGGTTGATACTTTTTTTGCGATGAAAAAATCAGTTAAGTCTGGTGTTGGGGTGCTCGTCGATATATGGTAGAAATGCATCCTGTATTTTTAAGTGCATCGTAAACTTCTCTTCCTTTGGTCGTTGCAACTCGTGATCCCCAGTGTGTATGTTTGGCATTAAAGTGATGTTGATGATATGATATACCTTATAATCTTTAATTTTTATTGTAAATTGTGCCACTGTAATTTTACAATTTTTATTGTAAATTGTGTCCCCTTTTTAAAATGTGTCTCTGCTGTCCATTGTGAATCTAAAAAAAATTACAGTTCTTCTTCATGCTTTAAAAGGCCTTTTGCATTCCATAGCACAACAAAGCACTACACAAACCCACACAAACCGATATATTGTGTAAATATGTATCCAAACGAAAACAGCTATTTTCTATGGGGACAAGTTTTGCTCAATTTTGTGTATCTTGTGGTGTCAGTACTCACCGACGTAAACGCAGGCCTCTGTCAGCTGTTACGATGAAATTAATGAGAGCCCCATGTAAATGAAAAATCACCACCCTTCCGTTTCGTAGTGTCGTAGATTTTATCGCATAATTTAGGAAATTTCCGTAGAATCGTGTCAGCTGATTGCTCTCTCACCACACAATGTTGCCAAACAGTACATTTCGAAATCCTTTACAAAATAAACTTAGACAAATTTTAATTTCTATTAAAATAACTTAAAAACAATGTTGAATAATATTAACTATAGTCACCAAGCACGATTTTCATATTGTGGCGGGGGAAGAGCCCATATAAACGTTCCACGCGCTCATAGAAGAAATCTTTGGTCCCATCGTCCTTCTCCTCCGTCTGAGCATGGTCGCAAATGAGCGAACGTTTGAAGAATCTCGCTTTGATGTGGATTATTGCAAGACGCTCGTCCACCGGAGTTGCTCATTTAGATGGCAGCTATAGTAGACGTCGGAAGGTCCTATGTTTTTCTTACCAATGATGTCAGCCTTTGCTCTTACGAGAACACTAACCAGTCGGGCAGAGGCACTCACCATTAAGAGGCCGGACATTCCAGGTGAATGCCTTTAAATCGTAATCCTTAGTTCGTTCTCAGTGGTCGTCCTCAATGTAGGTAGTTATCATCCGAGGCTTCGTGGCGGGTCCGAAAACCTAGCGTAGAACCAGCTGTCCTGGATTGATTCGCCTTCTGGCATTGTCTCGCTCTCGAACGGATGTTCGGAAGCTACCCAGAGGAAGATGTGAGCTGCTTGGACTGTATACAGAAGTATCTCCTGGCCACTCCCAAGTAACGGACAATCAGTGACTTTCCGCACTTGCGTGGGCTTCTACCCTTCTGAAGAAAGGGTGAATTTGTGGATATGGGAACTGAACTTTATAAAATGGCACGCAAAGAAGCAAATATCTGGTTATCCTATTGAAAGAAAAGGCTTAACAAATGTATGCAAAAATGTATGGCTTTAATGCAAGTTCTGGTTGGCGTAATATATTCAAGGCTAGACTTGGAATTATGCTGTTGAAAAGTTGGGGACAGTGCTTTAAGAAAAATTTCGACGACTAAAAAAGGATTTACCATCGGACTTATTTTGAAAATTGCTGCAGGAGAAAGCATATGTACGTGAAGTCTCAACTGAGAAACCGATGAGTATTGTGCTAATAATACTGAGGAAGTTACCGATGACGTTGATGAGGTTGTTGTTGATACAGATTTTGATATACATCAAATTGTTCTCAAAAATATTAGAGATATTGCAGTGCAAGGATCACTGGAAGCTAAGGAAAAACAAGGTACAATGCTGAACTTTCTTATTTAAAATAAATACACCAACTGTATATTATATATTACTTTTGCGTTACATACTACAGTATTCATAAATCTTTTTTATTCTCAATCCCCTTTTGTACACAGTTAATCCAATCTCGATTTAAGGAATATCTTTTCCTTATGTAAGGAAAAATTAAATAAAAGTTCAACCTACCAACCATCAAGTCGCAACGCATCAGATGGACAAGTCACATCATCCGCATGGATGAAGGTAGGCCACAAAAATTTCTGCTGGACTACACTTCTTTATGCTCCAGACCCTGTATAGAACCAAAGCAACTTGACTGCATAACGTCACGGAGGACCTCAAACTATTAGGCTTCAAAAACTGGAAATCAGTCGCGCTGGATCGTGTTGAATGGAGGAAGATTGCTGATTTGCCTGAAATTTACCGAAAAAACACGAGCTCAACGTAAAAAACAAAGAAAATAACCTTCAAATTGCTCCTCAGCATCTCGCCCGCCATCGAGCAACACGAGGTCATAAATAGCGCTTTTTGTACCGAATCGTCAAGGGTGATGAGAAATGGTGCCTATACATCAATATGAAGCAAAGAAAAGAGTGGGTGGCTCAGGGAGATACGACAAAGCCAAAAGGCAATCCTGATCTTCATCAAAAAAAGATCACGATATGGGTTTGGTGAGACTAAGAGGACATAGTGCACTAGGAACTGCTCGAAAAGAATACCACGGTCAACACGGAGCTCTTCATTACCCAGCTACACCGTGTGAATGAGGTTATTTGACTGAGAAGACCTGATCAACATGGTCCCACCATACTCCTTCACGACAACGCCAGGCCCCATGTTGCACAAGTCGCCGCACTCCAAGAGCTCGAATGGGAAGTCCCTCAGCATCCGCCGTATTGTCCGGATCTTGCACAGACCAATTACCATCTTTTCCTGTCCCTGTCATATCATATGAAGGGCGTTACCTTCGATAACAAAAAGGTCCTTTAAACCTGGCTCAACAACTTCCTTGACACCAGACCAAGCTATTTTTAGCGGAACGGCATCAAAAAATTGGTCGAGAGGTGGGAGGAGGTAATAACCAGCAACGTCGAATAAATAATTGATTAACTTTTTGATAGAATTATTTTTTTTTGCTTAAAACGTTTTTGAAGTCTTTTGTAAAAACGCTACGAACTTTTTCCCCAACTTTATGCATATATGTAAATAAAAATAAAGCGTACACCTTGATTTTAATTTTTTTCTTTCTTTTTATACTTTACTTTCCCCCCGATCTCCCATCGGGCGCGTCCCAGGTGGTGGATAGGGAAGCCCTGGCATCACAAGAGTGGCCTTCCCTGATGAGGTGGGTTCAACACTCGTGTGATGACTCAAAGTTGCCATAGAATCAGGGTGCCATCCGCGAACCAAACTGGCTAGGGAGGAGTCCCGAAAAAAACCAAGGTAATGGAAAACAATGGTTTTATTACTCCAGGTGGAATCCACACAAGTGGCAATCCACCCGCTTCGGCGGCAGGGGCATGGATTCTGGAGGCCCCAACCATTACCGAAGTCTCTCAGCTCTACGAGCGAGAACCCATCCTGGAGGAGACGGGGGTTGCTATCGCAATCGTTTCCCTGCTTCGGAGGGCCTGAGTTGTGAAGTCTCTTCGGTGGCTGCACGACCTCCCAAAGAAGCAGGGAAATCGAAGAGCGTGGCAAGGAGGAAGAGAAGAAAGCGGCGGGCAAGGCTCATGCGGGAGAAATCCTCATGTGGCTCTGCCGGCCCTTCTGCGTCTGTGTCTTCCAAAAGACCTCGGTCAGCGGAAGTGACACCTACGGAAGCTACCGAATCCTCGGTGGGCACAGGCACTCCCAAGTTGTGTCGCTCTCGAGGTAAGCGGAGAAAGACGGTGGCTGAAAGCAGCACACCTCCCTGCCCTGCGGTTGCCGCCAATGGCCGAGCCACGACCCCCCAAGGTACGAACGTGGTCTTGGCGCCAGTCAATGTGGCGGGAAAGGGTTCTGCTGAGCCCCGTCCCTATCGGCGCCTCGACAAAATGTCCAGCACGGTTGTCTGCCCGGCGAAATCTTCGTCAATGGAGGATCGGGAGCTGGACCTTCGCCCAAGCCCATCCAAGGGTGCGGCCAAGCCATCCTATAGCGAGAAGGCTGCTGGCCCACGACCTGTGGCTGTGATTGGAAAACTGGGGCCTGACCATCAGCTGACGGATGCAGAAGTCAAATACTGCGGATTATTGCCTCCGGTCCGGAAGCCAACGTGAAGGGCTATGAGACAAAGGACGGCACCATAAAGGTGACGTGCGCGTCTCTGGCTAACTTCGAGAGGATCAGAACCGTGGTCAATTACGTGCCCCCCATGGGGACCACTTGCTTCGCAGTCTACAGCGAGGAGAGTGTACCCCTCAGGAAGGCCATCTGCTGGATTCCGGATCCAGACCTGTCTACGGCGGATGTCCTATCCTATCTACGTGCCCAGAATCCGGGCATGAAGACGAGGCTTTGGCGAGTCGTCTCGTACACCAAGAGCAAAAACCGGGAAGGGAAGGAAGGGGCTGCTCTTGTGGTGCGAGTGGACGAGACCAGTGTTGATGTCATGGGCTCACGGTACGGGAACCGTCTGAGTCTCTTCTTTGGGACGGTCAGCTTCCATGTCTTTCCCAAATGATTGACCCGGACGATCCCTGTAGCTATCGTCCCTTGACGGTGACGCAAATTAACTTGCAGCATTCCAAAGCTACTGCATTACTAAGTAGAAGGCTTTCCCAGCTGCACACATTACCCCACATAACAGCAGTGCAAGAGCCCTGGGTCCTTAGGGGCCGTCTCTGTTGCCTAAGTGCGCTGAAAGGGGCCACGTTATTATATCACAGGAGTTCTAGTAGACCTAGGACCGGTCTTATAGTATCATTCCATCTCACTGTGACGTTTTTTGAGCAATTTTGTTGCCAAGACCTGGTAGCGGCTGAGGTGTGTTACAGAGGTAGACGCGTATGGTCGCAGTTTGTGATTGCATCTGCTTATTTTCCTTACGATGCTCTGGAAGGGCACCACCCGGGAAGGCCACTAGTCTCGTGAGGTTCTGTGAGCGGCGCAGTCTGGGCCTCATCCTATGTTGCGATGCTAATGCCCAGCATACCATCTGGGGCAGCAGCAAGTGCAATGGACGGGGCTCTCGACTATTCGAATTTATCGCGTCCTCCACCTAGACATACACAACAAGGGCTCACAGCCAACGTTTGTAACAGCTAGAAGGCAGGAGGTGATTGATCTAACCCTATCAAACTCAAAACTTGGGTGCCGAAGATTCGTGCTCGGACCACAGGTACATTGAGTTTCAGTGTGGCGAGGAGGCACAAATGCCATTGCCCTCTAGAAACCCAAGAAAAATAGACTGGCAGAAGTTTAGCGAGGCGTTGCGGGACCTTGACGTTGCGCCACCAAGACTTCGAAAAGAACAGGCCATTGAGGCGGCTGTTGAGAAACTCAACGCTGCCCTAACCGAATGTTTTGAGTCAGCCTGTCCAATTCGACCTCTCCCTAGCCGGACTCCCGTTCCTTGGTGGAATCGAGAGCTCCAGATGTTGAGGCGTGAGTCGAGAAAACTTCTAAACCGGACCCTCAAGACTAACCTTGCAGAGGACTGGGAGCGATACCGCGATGTTCAGAAGAACTACAAGAGGCTTATTCGGGAATCGAAAAGAGCCTCATTTAGGGAATTCTGCAGCGGTATTGAATCTCTGAGTGACACGGCGAAATTGGTTAGGATCCTGAAAAGGGACCCCACTACAAAGCTGGGGTCACTTAGGAAATCTGATGGCTTCTTCACGGAGCGGAAAAGTGAGACACTCAGCTTGCTGTTGGAGTCTCACTCTCCTGGTAATCAGGTAAGCATCAGCCGGCAACAGCCCTTATTGATAGAGACAGTTGTCAGAGCTGCTACACCTTCTCGGCATGACTGGTTCGTTGCCAGATCTGTGGTGAATGAGACCGCCATTCGGGTTGCCATCAAATCTTTTGGCGGCTACAAGTCGCCCGGACCAGATGGCATATATCCTGCCATGCTGAAGGAGGGTGCAGAGTTCGTGACAGCAGCCCTGAAGAAAATCTTCTCGGCATGCCTGGCACTGGCTTACATACCACGCTCTTGGAGGATGGTGGGGGTCGCTTTCATCCCAAAGGTTGGAAAAGACGACTACACCAGCCCCAAAAGCTTTAGACCCATCAGCATGACCTCTTTCATGCTGAAGAGTCTCGAACGCCTGGTGGAACTGCGCATACGTCAGAAGTCGCTGAAGGCTCACCCTCTGTCTCTATTTCAGCATGCCTATCAGAGTGGAAAATCCTGCGAGTCGGCACTGCAAAACCTTGTTGCTAGGGTAGAGCTGGCCATCGACAGGAGGGACTACACTATGGGCATCTTTTTAGACATAGAGGGGGCGTTTGATAATGCCACTTTTGATAGTATGTGTAACTCTGCTAGTAGGCAGGGCGTAGACCGGGTGCTAGTAAATTGGATTAGTTCGATGTTGGCCCAAAGAATCGTTTCGGTGCGAGCAGAGGAAGATCTGCTGGTGGCACCTGGGGTTAATAGAGGCTGCCCCCAAGGTGGTGCGCTGTTTCCATTGCTCTGGTGCATGGTAATCGATCCTCTACTCACCACCTTAAACGATTCGGGAGTCTACGCACAAGCATATGCGGACGATGTTGCTTGTTTGGTAACAGGCTCTTCGCTTATGAACATCTGTAGGAAAGTGCAGAAAACTCTGGATCGGATTGACACTTGGTGCAGTGCGAACGGACTATCGGCAAATCCCGCCAAGACTGGTATTGTCCTGTTTACCAGAAGGAGGAAGCTTGATGGACTCGTTCTGCCAAAGCTAAAAGGAGTCACAATCCAGCTATCCAAGGAAATTAAATATCTTGGAGTAATCCTCGATAGTAAGCTCCTATGGAAATCACACGTTGAAACAAAGACATCCAAGGCACTGACAGCTTTCTGGCAGTGCAAAGGTGTCTTTGGGAAAACGTGGGGTCTCTCTCCTAGCAAGGTCCTATGGATCTACACGGCTATGATAAGACCCATTATCACCTATGCATCCGTGGTCTGGATGAGTAGACTCTCCCTAGTGGGAGTCTGGACGACCTTATCGAGACTACAACGCACTGTGGCCATCTGTTGCACCGGAGGTTTTCCGACTACTTCAGGCCCGGCATTAAATGCTCTGATTGGTTTACCACCACTTGATGCTTTCATCCGAGGAGAGGCCGTGAAGGCCATCTGCAGACTGAAACACAGTGGGAACTGGTACAGCCCTTGTCCGGCATTGGAACACAGAGAAGGCATGGACATCGATCCAACGATTCCATGCCCCTTGACTCCATGCCATCAAGAGTCGTACTTGAAAAGAGATATAGTACAGTGCTACCAGAGGCTCAGTTGTGGGGAGACTCAGACAATGAGCCCGGCAAACACTGTTTTCGCATTTTTACGGATGGCTCCAGGACCGAGCATGGCTCCGGCTCTGGGGTCTACGTGGAATCCAGCGGGACAAAACTGCACTTTGCCCTTGGAATACATGCATCTGTGTTTCAAGCGGAAGTGTATGCAGTTCAAGAAGCGATGCACTTTGTTCTGGAAAAACGATGGAGAGGCAGATCTATATGTGTCTGCAGCGACAGCCAAGCTGCGCTTATGGCCTTAGACAGCCCTCCAACCACATCAGGGGTAGGGAAGTCTTGTAAATCCAGGCTGAACTATGTCGGTAGACATAATAGCCTGATACTAACATGAGTCCCGGGACACGTGGGTATTGCGGGTAACGAGACCTCTGACTCCTTAGCTAAGATGGGCTCTGAGGCCAACTTCTTTGGCCCAGAGCCCGTTTTGCCACTCCCTTCTGCGGCCATCACGGCCACGGTTAGCAAATGGGTAACTACCACCCACAAGCGAGCTTGGCAGGCTGAGAGAGGCTGCAGATGGACTAAACTGATGTTACCTGTCATGTCCGATCGACTGTCGCAAACCCTGCTGTCATTAAGCAGAGGGGAGTGCAGACGGCTGGTTGGACTGATGACGGGCCTCTTTCTATGGGCAAAGCACATGGAAAGGTTGGGCATGTCAGACAGTGTACTGCCCAGCTTGTGAAGAGGAGGATGAGACGGCGGACCACTTCCTGTGTGTCTGCCCCGCCTTCGCTCGAATCAGGTTTGAGGTCTTTGGCACTGATGTTTTAAGAAGCGACCATCTTGGCTCCTTGGCACCACAAGTTCTACTCAGATTTCTTCGGAGATCGGGTAGATTTAAAGAAAAAGGGAATCCAAGTGTAGTACAATGGACTCAATTAATGTCTGAGTGCTGCCCTTGCTAGTTGTCCCGACAAAAAAAAAAAAAAAATACTTTACTTTTGAAGGAAATATTTGTTTTTTTCCGAAACAAAATTACTGTTTATTCGTAGCGTCAAAATAAAGCTAGTAAGCTAATGTCACCAGAACTTGCTTCATTTATTGTTTACTTTACACGTTCACATGTTTCATTTACGATTGAATAGCCTCCTGCTTATACATTTACATGTGCTTAATAACTATCGTAGTCTCTAGATTTGGCAACTCGTATCTTATGGCGACTTCTGCCTTGATATTTCGTGTCAAGGCGAATGCATGGTTTTGTTGTCAGTTGCAATTTTAACATCTACACTCCCGTTTAAGTCTGATCGTCCCAATTAGGCACTAATTTCTTCGATCTAAATGGAGCCAATTTCTCCAGATGGACTACTTTGACTTTTCCACGTCCAGTTGTGCATTGCTGTATACGATATACCACATCATTCAATCTTTTAATCACCTTGTATTGAGCTTATCAGGACGCTCGCAGTTTTGGAGAAGCCCTTATCTCTCTTTGCGGGCTATAAAGAAGTACTAAATTACCTTCGCTGAATTCTTCGAAGTTCACAGCACGGGCAAATCGATTCTTCATCTTGTCACTGATTAGCTGGGTATGTTTCCTCACATGATAGCGAAATTCATCCATGTAACGTTGCAGTGTTTATCAATGACTACCTTCGTCTAGTATAGGAGCGGCACTTCTACTGAACGCTAAATAACCGGAAGTCTTCAATCGCTCCCAAAGATGGTACTTGCGGGGGACCCGCGATTTCTCTCCTTTTGACCTCTCACTGTAGTACACTACGCGCAATTTCGAATTCATTCGGAAACTGATTCTCTGCAATGTTTTCAGTAAAAGTGCTGTTTAATCTTCTGCAGCGCTTTGGTGATACCCAGATGACTTCCGCTGAGCCCACTGCGGAATTCCTCCACACGGATGTAAGGATTTAGGATGTATGATCAGGTTACGGGGAACGTTTTGCGTCTCCCCTCTTCCATATGCTTTGCAGGACTTTTTGTCGCCATTTCAGTTTTATATGGTCTCACTCCAACCTTTTTCGCTTGCACGATCTTTCCCAAGTCAGGACCATTCTATTGACTTTTCTTTATAGCATTTGGATGCCACTCATCATCGGATTGTAAGTTCATTGATCTGAAGTTAACTATCCGCTCGGATCTCTTGACCTTGCGACAATGCTTACCCTCCATAGTACTATTTCGCAGAGATAGGTCATAAGCATTTCCATGCAGCAACTTTGTCTGCAGTACACCAGTGATTTGTTGTTACTCTTGTTTCGAGCCGGAGGTTAAATATAGGGAATGCTTCAATGTCATCGAAGGATGGAGCTTTTACTTTAGAACATTACTTTTATTTTACACTGCAATGGTATTAGTGCCAAGTGCAATGACATTTCCGATGATATTTGCGACGACTGCTATCATACTTGCGACGAAATATGTGAAATTGCAGCCATAATCACATTCATGTCTATTCCAGGGGATGGGCATGGATTATCTGCCTTTTTCAATTTTGGTCGATAACTCATAAGCTTCTTACTGGAACACATCATCGTCGACGCCCTCTGCCTCCATATCCGTGCTTGTAACTCTGCTTTGTTTCCAGAAGTTAACAGGCCGCGCTGTTCCAACTCCTTCTTAAGTTGTTGAATCTTAAGTTCACTTAGCTTTGCCA
This sequence comes from Anastrepha obliqua, assembly GCF_027943255.1. Taxonomy (NCBI): domain Eukaryota; kingdom Metazoa; phylum Arthropoda; class Insecta; order Diptera; family Tephritidae; genus Anastrepha; species Anastrepha obliqua. The sequence continues at coordinate 37,740,481 of NC_072897.1, read as the reverse complement.
TTTTTCGATCTTGTGCAATGGGGCTTTATTCAACAATCCCACTTCTGACACCAAATAAAATGCCTTACACTAATTCCTCTGAGTGATCGAAGATTGTTAAATAATATGTCACAACCTAACGACAACACAACTTATTTTATTTATTGAATCACTTAATTGGTTCACTTTACGTTTACACGTTCACACCCTTAACTTATGCCTGAATACCCTATGCGCGTGCACCTTTGTTTTATAAGTACATGTGCTATCATAATTTCTAGATTTGGCAACTCGTACCTTCTGACGAGTTCTGACCCGGCATATGTTCTCGCCATTAAGGCTAATTCATGTAGTATTAGTAGTTTTAGTATCTCATTTGCTTGCTATATTTTGTTCATGGAACGCTTGACTTTTTGTTTTCCATATTCTGAAGGGAGTTTTTTATCAAAAACTTCTGATTTGTCCTCATCACTAAAAATTACATTTTTCCAGAAAGAATCGACGATATTTTTGAAAAATGTTTTGCTGTTTTGTCTTTAGTATAAATGGCTTCTTCTGCGGAACTCTCCCATATAAACCCTTATGCTGTTCATATGGATATGCACTTGATTCCTTGAGCATTTTTAGCGAACCGGACTATTTTTCTGAGACCAATGAGCACAGCCCCATATGTATGTCATTGCAAACCAAAAACTGTCACATTAGAAGAAATAATGCAGTGCGTTTGGAAGAGAATTGATCGTAAGAAGTCACCAGGATACGACCTTATAACTTGTAAGAGAACTACCAGAGAAGGGTCTTATCTATAAGGACCTTATTTAATAAAATCTTGAACTTTAAATATTTCCCAAAAGTATGGAAAAATGCTCAATTATTGCAATACCAAAACGATGCAAGTATCCTGCGAAAGTAACTTAGCTTTATAACTGATAGACAATTTTATGTAAAATTTGAAGATAAGTATTCTTATGTACTACCAATGCAAGCAGGTGAACCACAAGGTAGTGTCCTTGGGCCGCTTCTTTACCTTCTTTATACAGCTGATATCCCTACACCGGCAACAAAGGACTCTGTCTTGCTAGCATCAGACAAAGATTCGAGGATGGTTGCCTATAAACTTCAGGAATTACTTAACAACACCATTCAATGGGTCGAGAATTGGGAATTAAAATAAACGAATATAAAACAGTTCCCGTTCCATAGACTAACAAGTGCCAAAAAAAGTGCGTGTAGCGTAGTACACATAACAGAAGTGAAACTTTCAAGGCAGACAAGGAAAGAGGGTAAGACCCGAGAGAGAATGAAAGAGAGAGAGAGAAAGAATGTATATCTAAATAAATTCACAACTTTTGCAGAGAATACAAATAGACAAAATTTACAAATAAATTCCCCTTCATCGCTCGACATATTGACAACTCGTACTTTTACGATAGATAGTTACATTGTGTGCGGACAAGCCATCGACGATAAGACCCGTGTGCGGAGGCCCTAACTGCGTTAATTCCTAAACATTCTTCAAATTGAATCTGCCTTGTGAATACCTAGTAGTGACGTTGAAATAAAATTTGCTTCGGCATAAGTGTCTTGCTTTTACCTAATAGTACTGCCTACATACTATTCACAATACCTGTAGAGCAATCGCATCCAACTTTGTACTAAACATCATCGGCTTTTTTACAGACGTACACGGGGACAAATTTGTATCGTTTTCGTAATATTTGAAGGTAAATTAATTAAAATATTCTTAATTTACCAATTATCCAGGAAAAAAAGAAATACGGTACGCAACGACTATGGATCTGAGCTTGGACGAAATAATGAAAACCAAAAAGATTGCTCGACCATCAGCAATTAAGAAATTGTTAGTATGTCTAAATTTATTTCCTTCCCTGTGTTCAAGTCAGAGCAATCTGAAATCTTTTGGTTAACGCTTTTCATTCATTGCAGCAAAAATTTGGAGAACCCACGTAAAGGATTAACATTGCGAAAAACCTTAAATAAACCGATATTTAAACAGAGCGTTGTGACTAATGCCCGTAATAAAATAATACAAAATATAAACTGTCAAATATCAGACGGTCAACAGCAAATAATCAACCGAAAATGAATGGATTTATGATGGTAAATTACTATAAATTATATAAGGTATAGCTCTCTCTCTCCTCTTCCTCTACGTTATACCTTTTTTCATGTTGCATGGCCTTGAAATTTTACTCTCCATTCTCTCTCGTCCATCTACGCCAAAGAAGTTTCACTTAAAAAAAAAAAACAATACAATCCAATATTCATAAAGTATAAATAAATTCACCTCGATACAAAAGCAAAATACTTGAGTATGATTATAGACAATAAACTTAACTAGAAGTTACACATGTGACAAGAACGACGCGAAATTTCATTGGCTTTTGGAAAAAAATTCAACGCTCTCACTAGAAAATAAGATACTAATATGTAAAGTAATCATAAGACCAATATGGAAATATGGCTCAGAGCTTTGGGGAATTGCAAGCAGTACAAAAACAAACGCAAAATAAGATACTTCGTACAATATCAACAGCAGAATGGTATAAACTAAATGATAATAGTTTAAGACACACAAATCGACTATTAGAATATTCTAACAGGGAAATTCGGCAACTTCCATTAAAAGAGACAACCGAGACTAGGAGACTTAAGCTCAAACGACCAACTGATCTGCAGATTTAAGTGGTGTCCTACCTATATGAATAATGAATGAATAAATATATAATTAAATAACGAGTAAATTTTTAAAACAATGTATATAGTGCTATTGGCTTCTAAATATTATTGAAACCCAAAAAGAAAGAAAACTTCTAAATATTTTAAGTTTAATTATGGTTAACCTGTCCTCCATAATGTTGTATCAAATATAGATACTTATATACATAGTATGTAGGTATATTTGTGCTTTTCAATTGGCGGTCGGCTTTAGCAAAATATAAAAACACACGTACCTACTAATGTTAGCACAAAGACTTACCTAAATGGAGAGTAGAAACGCCATCTTTTTTAAGCATTTTCAACCCACAGCATATGGGTCAAAATGATTTATGAAAACATATTAGTTGTGACGTAGAAGATACACTGTCTAGGAGATTGCGTCTCTGCTTTCCTGTCTCAACAGGATACTTCGGGAACGAAAATCAATGATTTTCGAATTGTGAGCAAACGCGTACGCAGCACAACCGAACGGTGCTCATTTGTTTTACTTTCAAGTTTCTAATTTCTTGCCACAAAACATTCACACTCTTAAAAAACGCAAAGTAACTTACAACTTTTTAAATTTGCACACGTTTTGAAAAACGGTTAAGTCATAAAACTGTAAATTCGTTGAATACATTTTTGGCGCAATTTATTCAAAATGGAAAGTGATTTACATTCAAATTGATATAAAGAAAGGACAAAATGAATTACAAACAAAAGCACCTACAAAGCCGTAAACATTTCGCCCCTTACACAAACATTTCCAATAAAATTTTACATTCCTGAGTGCTGTTAAATTTGACCAATTGCTTTATCGCTCTTAACTTTTGGTGAAAAATGCGACCAGTTCACAAGATGAGTACCCCCTATTGTCGCAATAAGTGTTTCAGAGTAAGTTTCTAACTTTGGCGTTATATATAGGGTTTTCTAATAAGAGGTATTATTTTGATAAAAGATCAATGATTTCGTTGTTTTTGTGGCACGTACCGCCGTCTTGTTGAAAATAAACGCTATCCAGATCAATACCATCCAATTCCAGCCATAAAAAATCGTTAATCATCTCTCGATAGCGCAATCTACTCACCGTAACTATTGCTCCAGCTTCATTTTCGAAAAATGACTCCGCCGGACCGTTGAGGATAGAGAGGCTTTTCAACAATAACTCTTGGATTTTCTGAGCCCCAAATCAGACAATTTTGCTTGATGACGAAGCCACAGAGGTGGAAATGGGCCTCATCACTCAGGATGATTTTAGATGGAATTCCGGATCATTTTCATGCATTTCAACGACCCAATCAGCAAAGACACGACATTCTTGATGATCAGCTGGCTTGAGGTCTTTTGTTAACTGGACTTTATAAGCCTTAAGACCCAATCTTTACGCAAAATACGGTGTAATGACATTTGTGGATTTCCAAAAAACGACTAGGAACGGACAATCCTGGGTTTTCTTCAACACTTTCGGCACAATAGAAATATTTTTGGCTGTTCTTGAGTGACGTGCACGTCACTAACTTGTCCCAACAGCTCGAATTTTTTCACCAATTTCTGTATTGCGGTCCGACAAGGTGATTCACGATGACCCAAAAATGTTCGAGTTTTACGAACCGTCTCTGCCAAATTTTCACAATTTTTATGTGAATTTTTATAATTTCAATGCGTTGTTTAAGCGTGCAGCGTTCCATTTTTATTAACGGCGTAGTTTCTACTTGTAAAATACCAAAAAATTACAGCTTCAAAAGTGACATCTACCGAAATAGCGGGCTATTCAAAATAAAACCTGTTATTGGAAAACCCTTTATATCTAATATACTATATTACATATATGCACGTTTTTGTGCACTTTTTATCAATTGCAGAACTTTATACATAAAGAAATATATCAATCTTATTTTTATCTATTTATACATAAAGAAATATATCAATCTTATGTTTATCTACTATCAGAGAACTAAAAGCATTTGTTTCGAAATTTTCCCCTTCATCCCCTTCAGCTACTTATTGCTGTTTTCTGCATCTTGCTGTATGCTTCTGCGCACACTTGACGCACAGCAGCTGCGGCTGTCGAACATTTAGAAGGCATATTAATAAATATATATTATATGTATACATTCTGTCAAAAAAATATTGGGAATTGTTCATTTAAAAAGCGCGCGTTACGCATTGTCTAATTTTTTTTTGCTGGAATGTTGGTCAACTGTCCTCTATAGTGTCGCAGAGTTTTAGCGTGATCTCTCAATTAGCTTGCTTTTGGCATTTAATTATATGTATGTGTTAGTCGACAGCAGGTGTGCTCTGCGATTTACACTATAAATAAAAATATCGAACAAAGAATTTGTCTTTAATTTTTGAACGTTACGTTTTTACGGGGTTTCGTATGCCGAATCGTTGAAAATGTTGCATAAAGCCTATGGCGAGTGTGCTTTATGAAAAGCACGTGTCTACGAGTGGTATAAGGCCTTTGCAGAGGACCGAGAAGTCGATGAAGATTTGCCCCGATCTGGTCGCCCATCAACGTTTTCAGTGGATGAAAACGTCGACAAAGTCAGGAAAATGGTGCTGCAAAACCATCATTTAAGTTTGAGGGAGGTAGCTCGTGACTTTAGCGTGTCTCACGAGTCAATTCGCAACATTTTACACCATCAATTGGGCATGAGACGGCAATCGGGCATCAGAACAGGCGATGAAACGTGGGTATATGAGTTTGAAATTCAAACCAGTCAGCAGGCTGCTGAATGGCGGTATCCACATGAGCCGAAACCCAAAAACCAAGTCAAAGTCGGTCAAAAGTGAAAATCATGCTACTCGTTTTCTCTGATTATCATGGTGTTGTACACTCAGAATTGGTTCCAAAGGGTTCTATGGTAGCTCCTTGTGAGTTTTTTCTTTTCCGAATTCTTTAATTGCTACTCAGCGGACCCCGCTTGGGGTCGATAGTGGCCATTAAGGAGAATTCGCTGAAGGAGCTGTAGAAGATCTCTTCAAACGCGTTTAAAAGGCGCTATGATGACTAGACCGATCGTTGGTGTATGTGTATTGATGCGAATGGCGCCAATTTTGAAGGCGACAAAATAACATTTGATAATTACACAATTATTTTGCGTTTCATTGAACGAATCCCGGTAGTTTTTTGACAGAATGCATATATAATTGGCGCTTATACGCTTTTAGGGTGTTTGGCAGAGCTCCCCCCCCTATTTGTGGTGTGCGTCTTGATGTTATTCCACAAATGGAGGGGCCTACAGTTTTAAGCCTAAGGGCAGATATTTTTTACGAGGAAATTTTTCATAGCAAAAATACACGCGGAGGTTTGCCATTGCCTGCCGAGGGACGCCACCTATCAGAAGACACTTTTTCGGCATTTTGGAACTAACACACTCCGATTTCCGAATGGTAGTCAGACACCACGGCTACGGCGGCGGACAAAGGCATATTTGGATGCATATTCAGGATTCACCAAATTTTGGCAAATATTCCTATAAGAATGGTCGTCAATTCTAGGTTCAATTCTAGGTTAAAATTCTTAAGCTTTTTTAAATAGTAATTTACACTTTTATTTTGGGGAATGCGCGAAACAACAATTTGCCTATAACTATTTTGTTTAATGAGAATACGTAACTAAATTTTTCAGCTCATGTTCATATAGTGTTTCTTATCTTAAACTTAACTAACGGCCTATATGTAATTAATAGTCAATATGTTTTATGCTATGTTATGTATGTAGCTCCAATCAAAAGTGCTAATAACGCATATTTTTCAATAGTAGCGGACAATGCGAATCTGGCATCAGCAGAACCGCGAGCGCGATCTTGCTCTCCACTGCAGGCTACTATGGAAACAAATCAAAGCAACAACAGCACAAAATGCCCAAAAACTACACCGGCACTAAATGCGAAAACTTCCGTTCGAGGTTCTTCAACAACTAAAACCCTGGAATTAAGTGTCTCAATCCCCGCTCCCAGCTGGAGCAAGCAATGTAAAATGCCCACTCAAACAACCTCTGCTATTCTCACTCACACAACCAACGTACCTGTTACGACACTTGCCTTTAATTGCACACTCACAACAACAACTTCAACATTTTTCACTTCTGCTCCGATAATGTCAACAAGCATATTAGCTAGCCAGCAAACATCAACCAACATACAACAGCAACAAACACTAAACGAGAACAACACAAAAAGCGCACTTGCAACTCTCCTAGTAAATTAGAAAAAGACCCGAAAGTAAATATAAAGCATAAAACACAAACAACGAAACAGACGTCCCTTAAATCGTTCTGGTTAAGCGATGTTAATAGGCATGCACCACTCGCTGATATCGAACATAGCGCACAAACTGGATCAGTTTGCGACAGTGGCACAAATCAAAAGACAGCACAATCAAAAATAAACGCAAAGAATATAAATTAATTACATTTATTTTGAGAAATGTAAAAAAAATTATTTTTTCGGAGCAAGCTCCTTGTTATTTATTCACTTGTCAAATTAAGACTAACTGTTACAGAGTTACTTAAAGCTATTTTAGCTTATCCATCACCTCATTCACCTGCCGTGCCACGTGATCGTGTTCCCGGAATTTCATGTATTGCCGTTCACACGGTTTGTAGCAAACATAGCGTCAGCAAAAAGGTTTTAGAACGGAAGCGCGTGCAGCGAATGAACTTTCAGCGTAAGCGGTGTTAACTCCTCCCTTCTTAAGAACGATTGCCCTCGATCGTCTTATTTAAAAATAGGGTAGGTCATGTAACCGAAGATTTGAATAACTAATAGTGGCTCCGAGTTGGCTATTGATTGGGTTGATTGGTGCAGCTGGGAGATTCGCTGACGCGCTGGTCTTTAGATCGACTATTGTGAGTGGTTCATTTGGTACTTCTTGAATGATAACCTTTGACTTGGGTTTTATCCAGAATTTAAAGGTTATTACGATTGCTGTTAGGATGATTGCTAGTCCTAGCATTGTGCTCTTGTTTACTGCTGAATCTGTTTTTAACAGGTTTATTCTTTTTGTGTTGTTAATTTGCAACTCGTTGAGGGCTTCTAATGACAAAATGCTGATGCGTTCTTTTTCTAACGGTGTTGGCTGTATAATCGCTGGTTCTGCTATTAGTGTTGGCATTTCCATATTGGTGAATGTTTCGTTGTTGATACTTAGTGATGTGTTGTGGAATTTAATTAGGTATGTACCCATAATTGATCTCTGCTCTCTTTCCGTTTTTACTGTTCCATTGAAATCATTTAGTAGAATTATTCCGGGTTGTATCTCTTCTATAGTCGGTATGTGTTGATTGTTGCTTATCGTACAAAGTGAATTTTGACTACTTATTAATTGAGGGATGCAGGTACTATTACTAATGTTAATTACTTTGCTTCTTTCACAAATTTTTATTCCATTGTATTTCGTACATTTATCTTTAATACCATATATATCATTTTTATCTTTTAAAATTTCTTCAAAATCAAGTTTGATAATTTCTTTATTTCTCTTAACTGATCTTATTATAATATTCTTATAAGTAATGTTACTCGTTAGTGGTATTTTTACCAAGTACAAAATTCTTGATTCTTTACTTATTATATTAACTTTTGCATATTCTAATGCTTCTTCAATTGATGCGAATGGCATTCTTTCTTCTTTTAATTTCATAATCGCTATTTCAATTTCTCTTTTATTCAATAATATTGTATTAATGATTCCAATTTTTGCCCCATGGCATACTTTATATTTATTAATTCTTCTTTGATAATTCTTATTCTACTTTCAAGATTCAATGTTATTTCACTTATTACATAATTATCTTTCCTTATCGAGTTTAGTAACTGATTTCCTAGCTTGGTTAAATTGTTAATTCTTTCGTTAAAAGCTTCATTAATTATTACTTGTTCATTATTGTTTTTCTTAAGTTCATTTAAATCATTATTCAAAATTTCAAAATCCTCGTGGTCTGGAGTACCTGCAATATACTTCCATACCGTTCCTAACGCATTTATTGCTCTCTTAGTTCTAAATTCCTTTTTAGGTCTTATATTTGAAAGTATTTCTAATGATATATCTATTTGAGATTTGAGGATGGGGTAGAAAAGGTTGTTTATGGGAATGTTCTTGTCGAGGTATGTAAGTATGTCCTTTAGGAAATAGTCGTATTGGTCCAAGTCAATAAGATGTATTATCTTAAATATTCCTTCCTGTATCTTAGCTTGTCCGTCATTAATCGTTATTATGTGATTTTTTGTGTAATCCAATATTTCCGTGTCCGTTAGACTAGTGGTCGTCAAGATAAGTATGATCAACGTTATAGACGGAGAGCTCATGACCAAAAAACCCAACATATTTTATACTTCTTGAAATTTTGTGTGAGATTAGTTTTTTAATACTAGAATCGATATCCGGCGGGCTGGCTGCTCAATAGCGGTCTTAATTATGCGTTTTTATTTTTTAAAATTGTTAATAAAAAACATTTACTCAACATATTTTATACCACTTGAAATTTTAACAGAATTTCATTTACGGTCTGTATAAAATGAAACGATGGTTGCCAGCCCATTCTCATGGTCCCAAAGTACTGCCAGCCCATGCTGAAAGTGCGTTGATGGAAGCACAAGTCAACATATTTTATACCGGCTGTCTTTTTTACACGACATTGGCAATACAATAAATTGATGAAATGTGTAGAGCTAGCCCATTCTGATGGTCCCATCGCATGGAAAATTTGGAAAATTTCATTCCTGTGAGTGCGAGCGAGACCGACTTACGTGAATGTGGGCGCGCGAGAGAGAGCGTATATTGTTCATATTCTGTCTCTCCGTACAGTCTTGCAAAAATGGGAAGGATGAAAGGTTTGTTCATTAAAAAATTAGAGAATGGGATTTTTTTTTTCTTTTTCTTAAAAAAGTTTTTATTTCTAATTTTTTACTCCTTTATTTATTTATTTAATTTATTAAATGAATAGAAAAAAAAAAACAAAATTAAATTTTTAATTTTCTATGTCAGAAATAGATTCCGAGTCTGAACTGAAATAGTCATTTTCTATTTCTTCAGAGTCTCGCTTTTTTTGTGTACGGTGTAAGTTCTGTGGAGATTGCATCAAATGTGCGTCGTCTTTTTGATGGACCTGCAGCAGTTGTGTCACGTTGACATTCATCATCAGCAGCATTGCTATCCTTATTAATTACATTTTGATAGATGATACCAACCGTATCATGTAGGGTATCTTTCCCGCTGGTTGTTTCGACAAATCTGTCGAAATTATCGGAAGCCACCCCAGTATTTAAATTTGATGCCAACGTAATACCTTCAGGACATTCCTGAGTCCTTTCTATAGGAGAAAAGGCAGCTTCGGTTTCCAGTTCTTCGAGAACATGATAGCTGCAGCAGTGACCGTATTTGTTGAGAATATCGATAACTTTACGGCTGCTGGTTAAACTTTTCAAAGTCATTCCCAAGGTAATATGCTTTCCAGGCTTCATATTTCCATTCGTAACCGCGTAGATTGTGTCGGCCGCAATTGAATTGACTTTTCTATATAAGTCTGGGGTATTCTTACGTCGATTTCGGGCACCGCTCAACAACATCACGTAAAAATTTATCAAATCACGGTCGATCATACATTCTCCAGCCAGCAATTCAACTTTACATTCGATGATAAAGGCTTCTTTTCAATATTTAAAATTCTTCTTCGTAAAATGAATGCTGCTTTTTGGAGTATTTCATCTTCTTGTAACAGCGAAAAAAGGCCATCATATATTAATTTATTTTTCGGTAAAATTACGTTTTTATTTCTGAAAGCTGAGACTTTAATTTCATCACTGAATTTATCAAGAATTTTATTCAGCAAATGTTGAAGGTTGCATGAACCATCATAACTATAGCCACGGTCTTCGTACAATTTCTTCAATATATCATCGTATATTTCACCCGAGATATTAAAAAGAAGCAACTGCCACGAGCAATAATGTTTTTTTGGATGAACTGATCAATTTCATCATCAGCTTCCTTGTGTAGTTCTCGATTCAGATTAAATTTTGTGTCTGCAGTTGGATTGCTTTTAAATTTATTAAAATATTCAACCGGACAGATTTTGTGATAAAATAAGTGCGGAGGCTCGTTAGAAAGTGACTTAAATAATTCACTATCTCTCACAACATCCAAATATTCTGCCAAGGCTTCAATGAGAATTATTTTTTCTCCTCTGACAAGTGGTGCCTTACGTCCTTTGGATTTTTTATATTTTTTATTACAAAATGCACAAATATCCTGCTCCACACTTAATGCTGCCTCGGTTAATTTTTCACCTGAAGGTTCTTGTATGGCAGATTGACCTTCCTGATGTGTTTGTTCTATTTCGTGAGCAGAGGAAGTGCTTGATGTCGGTTCATCTGTGAAAATATATTTGAATACAAAAAAAATTATAATCGGAACTAGTATTATATTCCTTCCCTTATTACAGTAAAATAAATATTTTCATACCTGTTTGAACTGAAATATCCGATGATCTAAGTGCCTTTTTTCATAATACTTTTTCATGACTGATAAGAACATTTTATGGAATTTTATATGATAGCCGTCATCACATTCTGATGCTAGTAAAATAACATCTTTATATTTTAAATTAAATTTTTTCCGAATGTCCAACACTTCCCGGCACTTTTTTAAAGTATGCACGGTAAAAGCAACGAGTTTATCATTTGTACTTTTACTGTTACAAAAAACGCACTTGATGGAAGATTCCATTTTAAATAACAAGTAAGAAAATCGAACGAAAAGTTAAAATTTACGTCTTTACTAGCCAACACTGTGGAAAGAACTAACTATACATGACGTCGTACTTTGGGTCCGGAAACTGTTGTCCTTGAATACCGCCCCTATTGTATTGCAGGCAGATGGCGACTTATGAATCACCATTCAAAATTCCTAGTGAAAAAGTAGAGCCAGCGCGTGCGAGAGAGACAGTATATAAACGATATACGCTCTCTCTCGCGCGCCCACATTCACGTAAGTCGGTCTCGCTCGCACTCACAGGAATGGATTTTCCAAATTTTCCATGTGATGGGACCATCAGAATGGGCTGGCTCTACACATTTCATCAATTTATTGTATTGCCAATGTCGTGTAAAAAAGACAGCCGGTATAAAATATGTTGACTTGTGCTTCCATCAACGCACTTTCAACATGGGCTGGCAGTACTTTGGGACCATGAGAATGGGCTGGCAACCATCGTTTCATTTTATACAGACCGTAAATGAAATTCTGTTAAAATTTCAAGTGGTATAAAATATGTTGAGTAAATGTTTTTTATTAACAATTTTAAAAAATAAAAACGCATAATTAAGACCGCTATTGAGCAGCCAGCCCGCCGGATATCGATTCTAGTATTAAAAAACTAGTCTCACACAAAATTTCAAGAAGTAGTGTGTCCTTGCTATTTACCATGTTGCTTCTATGAAAAGAAAATTATTTTTATTGTATTAATTATGAATTTCTAATTAGTCCTTTATGAACTATTCTACCTGATTCAGTAATGATTGTGCTATTTTTATTTTCTTTTACGATTTCCTCTTTATATCTACTAGAAAGTTTATTTCCTACTCTTTTATTTGTTTTGACATACACGACATCTCCTTGGTTATAATCTTTAAAGACGTCTCTATTTTTGTTATGATGTTTAAGATCTTTCTCCTGCTTATCCTTTAATTTACGAATGTTTTCGTTTCGATTTTCTTCTAATTGTAGTGGATTTGAAGTTACTCTACGTCCGAAAAATACTTCGACTGGTTTTTGATTAGTGGTAGAATGGATTGAATAGTTATATTTGTAAATTGATTTTTCTAGCAAGTCCTGGAATGAGGTATGAGACTTTTCTGCTTTTATACATCTCATAATTTCACTTAAAGTCGAGTGAAATCTTTCTATTTGACCATTAACGGTACTAGTATATGGGGGTGCCTTAAAAACTTCTATGTTAAATTGATCTTGGATTAACACATCTAATCGGATGTGATCCTAAAGATTTTTCGTTATCGATGACGATTTTTTCTGGGATTCCGTAATTTGTGAGAATTTCTTTCAAGGGCTGAATTATATCTTGAGTGGATCTTGAGTTAATTATTTTTGCTTGAGCATACTTAGAAAATTTATCGATTGCGGTCAATATTACGTGTTTGTGTGTGTGGTAAATGTCAAGATGAACTATTTGTCCGGAATATTGTGGGATGGGGGTGGCTTGCAATAAGAGTTTTGGGGGATGTCTTTCATATTTTTGTTCTTTGCATATTTTGCATTGTTTAATAATTCTGTCAATTTTAGCCTGCATCTGTGGGAAGTAGAAATTTTTTAGAAGTTGCTGTTTATTTTCGCGTCCATTGCGATGAGCGCGTTTGTTTTCTTTTAGAATTTCATTTGTTTGGTCTATTTCTTCAGTTAAATCGGTTACTTTGGTTCGTGTGAATCTAATTCTGTAATTGCTATAATAAACTGGGTATATTGTCTGAATTATTCCTAAAGTATGTTCGTCAGTGTTGAGTCCGTTTATAACAGATGGATTCAGGTATCGTTTCAAAATATTTATCAGATTTTGTTGTGTGAACTGTGGTTTGGCAATAATGTGTCTATGGTAGGTCGGGAATATTATCTTAAATTGGTAAGAGGAAACTTCATCCAAACAAAGGAAGAGTTGGTTTTTGAATACATTTATTGGTTCTTGAACTATGGGTATTAAATGTTGTGAAGAACTAATATCACTATGGATAGTATCGCTTAACGAGCTATTGTCATTTTCAGTAACTGGTAAAAGGTTTATTTGAGGTGGTCTTGATAGTGTGTCAGCTACGACATTTTCTTTTCCGGGTTTATAGGTCAATTCGTAATTGTACTCTTCCAAGATATTCTTCCATCTTTTCATCTTATTGTTGTTGTTTTTGTTACTGAGGGCATAAGTCAAGGGCTGATGATCTGTGAAAATTTGGACTTTTCTTGATCCATAGAGATAACTGCGGAAGTTGTTTAATGACCAAATGATAGCTAACATCTCTTTCTCATTAGTAGCGTAATTTTCTTCTGTTTTGCTAAGAGTACGAGATATAAAAGAGATGGGTCTATTGTTTTGCGACAAGACTGCTCCAATTGCGTATTTAGAAGCGTCTGTAGTTAATTGAAATGGTATTAAGAAATCAGGGTAGTTTAGAATTATGTCTTCATCAGTTAGGGAGAGTTTGAATTTATTAAAGGCAGTTAAAGCTTCGTTACTTAATGTTATTGGAATTTTTTATTGTTTCTACTTTCTTAGGGTTTGCTTTAAGACCGTTGTTTGATATTATGAAGCCTAAGAATTCGACTTCAGATTTGAGGAATTCACATTTGTCCAGTTGCACTTTTAGATTGGCTTTTGAAAGGGTATTGAAAATTAATTCAATGTCCTTAAAATGGGTCTCTTGATCTTTACTGAAAATAATTATATCATCGATATAAACGTAGCATCGTATGCCAATATGATCTCTTAGAATGTCAGCAAGTGCCCTTTGAAAAATCGAAGGTGCGTTCTTGAGACCGAAAGGAAGACGGGTAAATTCATATTTCCCGTTATTTACAGATAATGCTGTCTTCTCTATGTCAGATTCTTTTAAGGGAATCTGATGAAAACCGCTCTTAAGATCAAGTACTGAAAAAATTTTATTTTTGCCTAGTTGTGCTAATACTTCATTAATATCCGGAATTGGATATCTGTCGGGTACTGTGTCAAGGTTGAGTTTACGATAGTCTACTACCATCCTATACTTTTTTTCGCCTGATGCGTCTAACTTTTTAGGGACTATCCATACTGGTGAATTATATGGTGATCGAGATGGTCGAATTATGCCATCGCGTAAATATTCTTGAAGTTGTTTTTCAACGTGGTCCTTTAGACACATAGGATAGGGGTAATTTCTTGTATAAACGGGGGTTCCTGATATCGTACGAATTTCTCCTTTTACTTTGGTGATGAAGGTTAGTTTTTCATCTGGATCACAAAACAGAGATTTGAAATTTTCCGTTAACTTTTTAAGATTAGCATTTTGAAGTGGTGTTAGATGGTCTGATCTTATGTTGATTACGTTTACGTCCTGAGATATTTGTTGTTTTAGTTTTATTTTAAGGCAGTTTTTAATCAACATGTAATTATCTTTAGTGTGTATTACTGCGTCTAGTTCCTTTAATGAGTCGTTCCCTATTATAGCATGGAATGATTTTAACGTTGGTAGAATGAAGAATTTTATATTGGATTCCTTTAATCCGAAGATGTTTGCAAAAGTATGGTGTGTGACATCAATATGTCCTCCTACGGAATTAGCTTTACACGGAGTTTCGTTTTTAATTGGTTTTTTGCTAGTCGGGGTTGCACATAGTTCTTATTAGAACCTGTGTCTATCAGAATTTTTATGACCTCACCACCGCCTGTCTTGCTCTCTATGTAGGGCAATGAAGAGGCATTCATTCTAAAAAATGAATATCTGTTAGGTCCATATTTTTAAATTGGTTGTTGAAATCTGAAGGAAAGTCGTCTTCTGTTATGTTATAGTTTCTAATCGAGTCAAGGTATTCAGGTAACGTTGGTTCGGATTCAGGACTAAAGTCCTCATACGGTTCCGTTTCTATGTTGAAGTTGCGTTGGCGTTTTTCCTGCGTTTGTGGTTGTGTTATTGGTGGTCTTTTTCCTTGAAATGCCTGGTTTGGTAGTGGCCGATTCATGTAGTTGACTCTCTTTGTCTGCATGGTCTGGTCGATGTCCATTGGTGTAGGTTTTTGCTGTGGTTTCGGTCCGAAAGGTCGCGGTGGTGCAAATTGTGGATTGTAATTATTGTTATCGGTTTGATTAAAATAGGGTGGCTTTTGAAAGCTATAATTTCTGAAAGCATTTGTTATAGGCTGTGGCATGTGGGCCAATTGAGGGTAGAATACGGTAGGTTTCTGAAATGGCTGAGGAGTAAACTTGCGTTGTGGTGCCGGTGGTGGTTGATTTTGGAATCATGATTGATGCGAAAACTTTGGTTCTCCAGCTTGAGACATAAGTGGAGCGCTTGTGGCAGGTCCACTGGTTCTCTCATAGCTAGTAAGCGTGGTAGATCTCCTCTGAGACCACGTACAAATGCATCCAGGGCTTTGTCCCTGTAGGTTTGAGTTAAAAGATTTGTTGCGTCATTAGATAGTTCCATACACCCTATTTGGTTTAGGATGAGGGACAAATTTTTATATACCATCTGATAATAATCTTGTACAGTGTGGTGTCCTTGCACTAGAGTCGTCATTTGGTACTCTAGAGTAGGAATATCGCGTTTGTCCGCGTAATGAAGTGTGAGACACTTCGAGATAGATTTCCAATTTAGTGGAGTGTTATAGGACTTCAGTACGGCGTCAGCTTCGCCTATAATTTTGTTTCTGATAACACTGAGGATCCCATAATATTTTGGTGTACCTATTGACTGTTCGTAAATTTTAAGTATACGCTCTACTGATTTCCTCCATGAGTTAAATTCTTCTTGTTTTCCTGAGAATTCTCTAATTGATCTTACTATATCCGGTATTTTATCGAGTTCGCCTAAATTGTTACGGTGTTCCGGATTTATTATTTGATCTGTTCCTACTAAGTCACTGTTCGTATTCCTTATCGCGTTATTCACAATGTTCGTAATTAATTCACTCAGTCCTGGTATGTTGATAGCATTGTTAGGATTAGGAGGGATTGGTGCATTAAGGATAGGAGGTCTAATTAAATTATTTGGGTTACTCATTTTGCTTTATAATGTAGTTAATATGTAAACTTGAAAAATCTTTTTTATTTTATCTGTTATTTTATTTAGCAAAAGCACTTCTTAAAATTTATTTTCTTCCTTAATTTCTTGTATAATCAAAAATTTCCTTTTAAATCTTTTATTTGCTTTTCATTATTTTCTTTAGATTTTAAAACTTTTCCTTACTGGTTTTAAAATTAGAAGGAATTTTTTCCTTTTTTTTCAAATTTTTCTTCACTAATATTTTGCACTTTATCTTCCACAATTTCTGGTTTTCTTATTTCTAAATTAATTTCAAATAGTTACCGCCGTTGCCTACACAAAGTCTGTAGGGGGTCCTTTTTGCCTATTTCAGCTACTGGGGGTCTATCAGTACTCCTTCTCGCGAGGTTGTCTGCGAACTGGTCTACAGACGTGGTTGTAACTTGTCCTTTTACAGGAGTTCTTCGTGGTGTTTAGGGCTTCGGGTTGTCCTTGTGCGGCGGGCTTCTTTAGGCCGACTTAAGCACTGGTGACGACGGGATTTTTACTTTTTATGCTGCGGGCTACTTTAGGCCGACTTAGGCGGGCTAATTAGGCCGACTTAAACACTGTTATTAACTTTTGACCAAAATCACAAAAAAAAAAACCGTTATCCTTTTGCCCTTACCACGTTGGGCGCCAATTAATTACATTTATTTTGAGAAATGTAAAAAAAATTATTTTTTCGGAGCAAGCTCCTTGTTATTTATTCACTTGTCAAATTAAGACTAACTGTTACAGAGTTACTTAAAGCTATTTTAGCTTATCCATCACCTCATTCACCTGCCGTGCCACGTGATCGTGTTCCCGGAATTTTATGTATTGCCGTTCACACGGTTTGTAGCAAACATAGCGTCAGCAAAAAGGTTTTAGAACGGAAGCGCGTGCAGCGAATGAACTTTCAGCGTAAGCGGTGTTAACTTATATCGAAACCACCACATATATATTTTCAAAACGTCGAAAATATAAATAAGCTGATTACTGCATTAAACGCAGTCCCAAATAACAAATATATGCTTAAAGTTTTGAGCAATAACGAAATAAAAACACAAGCAAAAGAACCGACTAACTATTCCTCAATCATAAAGTTACTAAAGGATGCAATACTAAACCTTCAAACCAAAGGAACAAAGAGGCTTCAAAGTTATTTTATTCAACAAAAACCGACGAAATCATATAAAGCTAAATACACACCAGGCAACCGTTGCAGCAACTCGGCCATTTTGAAGCAACCGTTGCCTCGTGTGTAGCTGTGTTGCCAAATGATTTTCGTGTTGCTGCAACCGTTGCCTGAAATATCAAATAAATTTGATTTTTGGGATAGGTTGCTGCAACCGTTGCTTCGTGTGTATCATTGTTTACTGCTTTTACTCGTTCAGTTCGTTGAACACAAGCAAAGAAGAAGGTTCGTGCGGAGTAAAATAAAGTGAAAAAGAAAAAAATGGCAATTGAAAATAATGAAAATTATGTTAATTTTATTAACGAATATAAAAATTTGAGAGAGCTGTGGGATATAAGTAGTGAAAAATATAAAAATAAAAATTTTAGAAAAAAAGCATACGAACAATTAAAAAATGAATACAATAAAATTGATAAAAATTTCAAGTCCGCAAAAGCGTTTCCTGTTGCAAGATACCGCAAAGTTATTGCCAGTCTAATTTCTGCTGATATTGCCTCTCTCATTATGGTATCTTGTTTCGTTATTTTGGCCTTTACGAAGTCCAACAATTTTCTAAACAGGGCTTCGTCCATCCTCATGTAATTTTTATAGTCCGCTGGCTCATTTTCCTTCAGTTCTTTCAGCAGCCTCTCGTTCGAAAATTCGATTTTTTTAAAAGCCAATTTTTGGACCAGATTTTTTTTCTCTTCTTTTGTTGCATTTCTTCTTCCTCATTTTCGTACAAAAGTTCGTCAATTATAATAAGAGAAGTAATTTTACGCATTTCGTCGATCATCTAAAAAATTTAATTTTACGTATCTTCCGCTTGTACCTTTCCTGCACCACAGTTATACACAATACTGAGATTGAAGCAACGGTCGCAACGTGTTTCTTAAACAAAGGCAACACGTTGCTGCAACCGTTGCTTAAACGGTTGCCTGGTGTGTATTTAGCTTAAGAACTTATAGAACTCGACCACGAAGTGACACATATACATAACATTTCATAGTCAGGTACCAAAAAACCACTAGCATTGTTTTCAATTGAGCTAAATCTAAACCAAAATAATAAAGATATATATAATCCGTAACATCTTTGCTTCATTGCTCCATTCAAGGACGTTACCACAATGCACAAATTGCCAAAAATATGGCCATCCCAAATTTTTGCACTAAGATGCCAGTCTGTGTTAAATGCGCTGGAGAACACAAAACAAGTGACTGCAAACTAAGTATGGACAACAACAATACTAAATGGGCCTTATGTAGAGCAAATTTCACTACAAACTACAAAGGATGCATGGTGTAAAGACCACTAAGAATTCAACGCCTTCCAGCGCTACGACCAAAAACGTTGACCGCTAACAATATAGAGGACAACATGCAACCATCCACACAATCCACAAAAGAGAAGCCAATGCAACCATCAATCGTGTCACCTAACTTAACATTCGCCCAAGCAGTAGCTTTAAACGCCACACCACACCAGACACCACCTGAACTCACAACAATAAATAACGAAATCCACGAAATTAAAGATATGATAGAACAACTAATAGCACAAATGTCGAACATGACGTCCATAATTACAAAACTAAATGAGCAGACAAAATAAATTAAAAAGAGGTTGTCTGTAAAGTCGGTTTGATGACGATAGTTTAACGTCACAACGTCATAAGAAAATATTGATGGAATGGTTGCATTTTTCAAAAGAAAATTTTAATTTTATTTGTTTGATAGATATTTTGTATGGATATAGAGAAGGAGGTAAATGGAATCGCAATGGAATTCGTCAAGTTGCATTTACACAAACGTGAAAAATGACGAAACATTTATCAAATTCATGAAAGATATGTTAAATTTCGATTGTGCATCAGACGTTAATAAGTCAACAACACTAAGAGGCAACATCATCGATTTGCCTTTTTCAAGACACATTACACTCGAAAAACCCCCTTTCATTTCCTACTTTTCCTATCATCGTCCTATTCTCAACAGAGAAATGGTTCATTACCATGCACCCAGGAAGAAGGCATATGCATATACAAATATGTGAATTTATATACAAATTAATATTCTCCGGTCCTGTTGCGGGTGAAGATTAGGTTGAGAGGCGAACTGTGCCTCTTATTGCTAGCCTCGGGCTCAGACAATAAAACAAATTATTTAACGGCCAAGTGCCGGAGTGAATATTTATTTAAGCGACTTATTGGAAGAGCGCTGTATTCAAACTAATTTCTTAATACATAGAATATTTCACTTAACCTAAGCCAAAACTCGCATCACGCCACAATGTCATGGTCGGCAAGCCGACTCAGCAAAATCTTTGGCGATAACGGAAACTCTTGCAGCAAAACAAAAGTGTCCGGTTACCGTCGCTGACCATTGCAGCTATAGCGCGCTGATACAACTTATGTAATGTCGCAATTGCGAGGGCTGTTTCTTAACTTATGAAGCACGCGATAGCGAGGGTTGATTATAAACTTATGAAATATCCTATATTAAGTGTTATTTGTTAACTACTCCCCCTTCAAGTATAAGGCCGTCCTCGGCCAACCCAATCCCGGCGACGGCTTCTCGTAACTGCTTTGCAGACTTCTTTGCACCGATGATTCGACAAAGAGTGAGGCCAATGCAGATTAAAGCACAGCATATGGCTCCAATGATGAATGCCACACGATAAGCTTGATCAGTTCCGGCGTTTTTCTCGAATTGCTGTATCACTTTCAGATTACGTTCATTCAAACGATGAAGGTAAGGGAGGCTGAGGACATCTTGGGTGGCAGTGATGTTCAGCAAGGGAGAATTGGCAATACCCGGGACTCTATTGCGTACGTTGTTGTGATTGTAAAACAGAGCCCCGTTAATTGCGACTCGGTCTCCAAACGTGATGAGATGCGTGCCTTGTACCTGGATCTCAGTGCCGTTGTCCACCTGAATCCTTGCGGACCCGTCGTTGAGGATGATGATTCCGTCATCTACATGGGTGATTATTTCCAGGTTGCTCGGCTGGATCTCGCAGTGTGCCGTGCCACCTGCATGGAGCTCTTTGGCACATGAACTTTCCAGAGCCAGACGACAAAATGTGGCTCCAGGTGAAGCGGCGCAACTCTGCAGTGTGTGGGTTTCTCCATCGCATTCGGCTATGACGTTGTCAAGCAATCGCACTATGAAGTTCTTGTGGACGACAGGATAAATCGTGATCTTTCTGCAAGCTCTTTTAATCTCGGGGAATTTAATTATAGAGTGTATGATGTTAATGGATTGAAGAACTTTTACGGACGCAACGGACATAAGATCTCCTATGGGAGTGTTGGTGGGTTCCTCTAGCCAAATTGATTTCAAATCTGAGTGGTCCAAAATGTTTGGGCTAACAATGTTAGCCTTTGCAAGAGTAATAGCAAGCATTAAATTTTGCAACTCCATCATTAGCATTCTGTTTCTAGACAGTAGTGTTTCAAATAAATGGCTAGTGTCAACTTGTGAGTTTTTGGCTATCTTGAGAATTCTGTTGACAGTGATTGTTAACTGGTTAAGCTGGTCCTGAACTCTAGTGTTTATTTCTATCTGTCTATTATTGGCATTTATTAATTGCATTTCAGTAAACCTAGTCTGCTCTAAATCATCGGCATCGGGTGTACCCGCCACAACCTTCAGTATGGATCCTAGGAAATCTAAGCTCCTGGCGACTCTATGGTGTGTGCCTAACGCCTCCAATAGGTCTTGTAGATGTGCCGTGTCCGCACTTAGACGTTTTTTCATGTGGGATAGCGGGAACATGTCAATTAATTTGACTGTTTCTTCCACCATTTGCGCGTACTCTGAGAGGTTTGCCGAGTGCCTGACATAGGCGTATTCCTCCCATACCAAGATTTCGCCGTCGACGATGGGAATGTACCTGGCACGCGAGTAGTCGATGACATGTGCCGAAGCCAGGGATAAGGAAAGGAGTAATATGGATCCAAACCTGTGAAATGAGGTTGTTTTCTTCTTTTTTAGCAATTTTTTTGTTTTTCTTTTTAAGGCCCACCACCAAGAAAGTTTTATAAAAACTATGCCAAGTGGCTAAAAGTAAGTTGAACAACTATATCTAACTTATACGAGTTTGCCTAGTGGCTTAAAAAAAGGTGTAAAAAAAAACAAGGGAGTCACCTTAGGTTGTCCTTGTGGACCACCCTCCCTCTAATGAGGACCTCGGTCCCCAGGTCTGCTTCCACGGCCTTCTCATCACATAAAGGTGTGAGTTTGTTTCCGAGTCGTCGGTTGGACTTGACCAAAACTTTGTCACCAACGTCGAAGACCCTATTCTGCCGAGTTGCGTTCTCCCTAGCTCTGAGCATCGTCTGAGCGTTTCTGATCTTTTCTTGTATTTTTTCTTGTGGGTCATCTGGGTGCGCCTGAACCACATCAACTGGTCTCTGGTCGATGACCGAATGGATCGACTTATTGTACTCAGTTGTAGCCAGTAAAATGACTTCTACGGTGTCATTTATGCCTTTATCGATCTTTAGGCATCTGGCTAGCTCTAACAGAGTGCTGTGAAAGCGCTCAACCTGTCCATTCGAGATGCTATGCAATGGTGGTGCATTTGAAATGCTGACCCCATAGTTGTTTGCGAGCATATTCACTATGGTCTCTGAATTCAATGACGGTTCATTGTCACAGTAAATGGATTCGGCTTTAGGAAAAAAATTCATTAGTTGCATTAAAGCTGGCTTCAGATCCACAATGGTTCTTGAGGGGATCGGTTGGACAATAGCAAACTTAGAGAACTTGTCGATGCAAGTTAGAAAGTATTTCCTGTCAGTGGAGAAAATGTCTATGTGTAAAATCTCACCTACATGTGAGGGGATCGGTGTCTCCCCAAGCTCTTGTTTTTTGGGGTGTCTATCATATTTAGCCCTAGCACATGTTTTGCAATTTTGTACTATTTCATTGGCCATTCTTGCCATCTTTGGAAAGTAGTACTCCGAGAGTACCTGCTTAATATTTTCCTGTGCAGACCTATGGGCCCTATTATGCTCGGCTGTGAGGATTTCCCTTCTATCTCCCACCGCAAATACGTCCACTACGCGATTTTTGCAATGCCAGAACTTTGTGGCCGGGTATCTACGAACCAATGAATCTTGTATCATTGCAAGCGTGTGTAAATTACAGTGGAGAGCATTTACGCATTTGGGTGAAACTACATCTTCGAGCTCGTCTAGCAGCGATTCGATGCAAGTATAGCTGATCAAGTAGCGTTTCTTATTTCCAAAAAGAATAAAACTTCGTTTTAAGGGTAAACGCGCCTCTTCTAGCACTATTTGGTTTTGAAAACAATTCAAGGGTTTGTCTGTTGTCTCAATGGTGTTGGTGAGAGATACCTCACTGTGGATCGTTGCTGCGCAGGACTCAATTTCTTGTTCATTCACAGCGTTGAGCTGCTGTCTTGACAAGGCATCCGCAACCAGATTGTCCTTGCCGGGTTTATAGAAGATACGTAGATTAGACTCGTCAATGCGCGCTTTCCACCTTTTGATCTTCGCATTTGGATTGGATTCCGAAACTCCGAAGGTCAAGGGTTGATGGTCAGTGAAGATATTAATGTCTTTCACCCCATACAAATAGTGCCTTAACTTGGCAAGTGACCATACGATGGCCAATAACTCTCTCTCATTTGTTGCATAGTTTACCTCGCTGTCCTTCAATGTTCTTGAAACATTGTTATAGGACGACCCTCTTGAGACAAAACTGCACCTATGCCGTGAGCCGAAGCATCGGTCGTTAGATCGAATGGCTTCTTAAAATCGGGGTATCTGAGCATTACATTCTCAGATGACAAAATGTCGCGCAACTTCTGAAACGCCCTTTGCTGCACTTCAGAGAATTGAACCTTTATATTTCTGGACCTATGCTTACTGACTGTTCCATTTTCACCCTTCAAAATATTGGAGATGGGTCTTGCTATTGCGGCGAAGTCCCTAATGAAACATCTGTAATAACTTGCGAGGCCTAGAAATGATCTGACCTCGAACAGTGTTTTAGGTTCTGGATACTCCTGTATTGCCTTAACCTTTTCAGGATCCGTCGTGGCGCCAGTGCTGGTGACTATGAAACCAAGAAAGTTCACGCTTTTCTTAAAAAATCGTGACTTTTCGACGGAGACCCTCATGTTTGCTTCGTGTAAGCTTTTTAGGACCCAATCCACGTGTTTAATGTGGGAGTCCTCATCTTCTGAAAATATGATTACGTCATCGACATAAACATAGCAAAATTTGCCAATCTGCTCTCGCAGTATGTCGTCGATGGTTCTTTGGAAGATGCTTGCTGCATTCTTTAATCCAAAGGGGAGCCTTTTGAACTCGTATTTCCCCCCGTTTACAGAGAAAGAGGTTTTTTCACGGTCGCGTTCAGCGAGTATGATCTGGTGATAACCAGACTTGAGGTCTAATGTTGAAAAGATTTTGGCTCTCCCCAAATTCCCCAATATCATTGATATATTTGGCATATGGTATTTGTCAGGCACGGTTCTTTCGTTAAGTTTACGAAAGTCCATTACCAACCTCATTTTCCTATTGCCCGCTTCATCAGTGCCCTTCTTGTCTACTACCCATATTGGGTTATTGTAGGGAGAGACTGACTTTTGAATTATATCATTTTTTACCAGATCTTTGATTTCTTTATTAACGAAATCAGCTGCTCCCATTGGATATGGGTAAAGCTTGGCATAGATCGGTTGCTCATCTGTGGTCCTAATGGTAGCCACGACTGATGTGTTATACGGCAAAGCCTCGTCTGGGTCTGCAAAGGCCTTTTGTCTGGTCTTTAGCATTTTCAAAAAGGAACTTCTAGCTAATGGGGATGCCTCTGCACAGTCTACATTTGTGAAATTTACATTTTTGCACGTGTGGAAGGTGATTTGTTCGACCTCCGTGCCCCATTTAAGCTGTCCTGAAGCTAGACAAAGCGAAGCAGCTGCCTGCTTTAGCAGGTCAAGGCCTACAATCCCATCAAAGGTTGACAAGTCCGGCAGAATAAAAAAGGTTGCCTTTAACCCAAACATTGTAACAAAGCATTTGTGTCTCGCCGTGAATGGAATGAATTTTGAAGGGGGACTCTACAGAGTAGACGCCTTTTAACCCTTCATGTGGCCGAATGAAATTCTTGGCCGCGCCCGTGTCTATGAGGAATCGCATGTGAGTCCCTGCTATTCTTCGTCTGATGACGGGTAGCAGGGATTTACTCCTAAAAAATTGAGGGCATCAGAGTCATAACTAGCATCGTCATTGATTTGTGCCGCTGCGCTAGAGGCGGCATCAGCGTACGCCTCTGCTCCCTGTACTCCTGCAAACTCAGGTAAACATTTGACGGCATCTAGCGGCTCGTCACAGCGAATGTCGTTTCTAATTCCTATAGCAGCATATGCTACTACTTGTGGGGCGGCAACGTTTGCTGCTGCTATTTGTTGAGCCAACTCATTAATTCTTTGAGTCAATGCTCGCTCCCTCTGCTCGTTTGTAGCGGCCTGTTCAGCTAAAGCATTGCTGACAGCCGGCCTTATTATTTCCCTAAGCTGATCTGGATCCATTTTACCTAATGGTGGGGGAACTGCAGGGAGAAGTCTTGTAGCCGGGACTCTGATGCGAATGTCACAGTCGGAATCTGAGTCGCTAGACTGCTTGCGAGGTTTTCTATATTGGCTGAACTGTGACATGCGCAGGCCAGTGGCCGCGAAAAGTAAAACGGGCCGTCAAAAGATGGATCGAATTACGTCGTAGCTCTGAACCACGAGAACTGTATGTATTGTTATAGCACAATTTTAGACACATAGAAAGTAGCACAAAGTAATTTTATTAACGATCTGGATGATAAATTGTTTCAACTAAAATTCTCAAAGCAGTCACTCTCACGTGTTTCAGAAACCTGGTTCTGATTATTGTTATTAATTATGATCTGTTGCAATATAAAATACTCACAAGTACTAACTAATTTTAATAAAAAATTAAAACTCTTGTATTTGAAGAAACATTTTGGCTAAAGTATCCACTTACATGATTCAACTAACACAAAAAAAATTTCTTTATAAAGTTGGTCATTCGCATCTCCCGCGCTGCTGTCTTAATTGCTGTTGGTTGTTGCAGCTCCTGTCCTGCTGTTTTAGTTGTTATTGGTTGTGGAGTCCGGCCCCACGTTGGGCGCCAACTAATATTCTCCGGTCCTGTTGCGGGTGAAGATTAGGTTGAGAGGCGAACTGTGCCTCTTATTGCTAGCCTCGGGCTCAGACAATAAAACAAATTATTTAACGGCCAAGTGCCGGAGTGAATATTTATTTAAGCGACTTATTGGAAGAGCGCTGTATTCAAACTAATTTCTTAATACATAGAATATTTCACTTAACCTAAGCCAAAACTCGCATCACGCCACAATGTCATGGTCGGCAAGCCGACTCAGCAAAATCTTTGGCGATAACGGAAACTCTTGCAGCAAAACAAAAGTGTCCGGTTACCGTCGCTGACCATTGCAGCTATAGCGCGCTGATACAACTTATGTAATGTCGCAATTGCGAGGGCTGTTTCTTAACTTATGAAGCACGCGATAGCGAGGGTTGATTATAAACTTATGAAATATCCTACATTAAGTGTTATTTGTTAACTTACACATGCGCATATACATACATATACATACATATATATGCTCACTCAAGTAGGACAGAGCCAGATGTCGAACGTTGCCGACCGCGGGGGCCGATTGTGCTCTTTGTCGTTCGTTCCACGCTCTCGCTTGCAGTTCAAGCATTTAGCTTACATTTGCTTGCGTACAGAATAGATTCGTACATTTGATTTGTCCATTTGTTTTTTGTATGCATCTTTACATATAGATTTATTCTTTTTGTTTGAAAATTGCGCGAAATTGTATATGTATATGCATGTTTATATATATTAACATGGCAAATGTTAACTTTTCACACGCCGATCAGCAACATGAGTACAGCGGATGTACAGCGCTTACATAGCGCTTCCCACAATATTCCAGACGCACTGTCAGCAGAAAAGCCAACGGCAGCAACACCACAATTGAATTAGGCCGGATGTAATGCACGCGCAACCCAAGTCAGCGATTCCTCGAAATTGCGCACGCCACCACAGGTAGCTCGGTGCATTTTAAGCTTAGGTTTTAGATTAAGAAATTTTGTAATTTTAGTTTTAAGTTGAACTCAATAAAGAGCGGTCGTTCCGCAATCTTTTTTAAAAAGAGATTTCCACGCGAAAATCCTTAATTGGCGCCCAACGTGGTAGGAGGAATTCGGCGCCTAAGACGACCTTAAGCAGCTCGCCGCACCTCAAGCTTCCAGTTTTAAAGTGCCTAAGACGACCTTAAGCAGCTCGCCGCACCTCAAGCTTCCAGTGCTAAGACGACCTCAAGCAGCTCGCCGCGCACCTCCAATAAACCACAACAACTTCCTAACAAGGACACCCGTACTGCTGTTCTGTAGCATCAGTTCGCAGACGCCCACACGATTTGGACTTCGATAGACCCCTAGTAGCTGTCAAACCTGCAAAAAGGACCCCCTACGAAAGCCTGTGTTGGAGTATTGCGGTACGTATATATTTATTTAGCGAATAAGAAAAGTGAAAAAGAAATAAAAATATTGTGAAAAAGTGAATATAATAAAAAATGTTTAAAGGAATATTTCAAAGTAAAATAAATTAGAAGAAAATAACATTAATTTCTAGAGAAAGAAAAATTAACAAAGAATAAAAATTATTGTGGATTCTAAATAAATTAGGACAGCGAATAAGAAAAGTGAAAAAGAAATAAAAATATTGTGAAAAAATAAATATAATAAAAAAAAAGATTAAAGAAATATTTAAAAGTAAAGTAAATTAGAGGAAAATAAAACTAATTTCCAGAGAAAGAAAAATTAACAAAGAATAATAATTAATGCGGATTTTATAAATATAAATTAAGAAAGTGAAAGTGAAAATATTGTAAAAACAAAATATAATTAAAAAAATTAAAGGAATATTTGAAAGTAAAGTAAATTATAGGTAAATAATATTAATTTCCAGAGAAATAAATATTAACAAAGAATAGTAAATAAAAGTGAATACAAAAAATATTTGAGAAAAGTTTAAGAAAAGTTAAGAAAAAAAGTAAACAGTTAATTTAATTTTTTATAAAACCTTGTTAAATTTATATACATATATAAAATGAGTAACCCAAACAATCTCATTAGGCCCCCAGTCCTTAACGCACCAAACATACCAATCCCTACAAATCCCAATACTATACCCGGACTCAGTGAATTTATTACTAATATTGTAACGAACGTTCTTAGAAACACGAACAGAGAAGACATAGGGACGGACCAAATAATTAATCCCGAACATCTTAATAATTTAAACGAACTAGACAAAATACCGGACATTGTCAGGTCTATAAGGGAATTTTCAGGAAAAGAAGATGAATTTAATTCATGGCAGAAATCGGTAGAAAGAATTCTTAAGATCTACGAACCATCTGTAGGAACACCAAAATTCTATGGTATTTTAAGTGTCATTCGAAATAAAATTATCGGTGAAGCTGATGCCATTTTGGAGTCATACAATACTCCATTAAATTGGAAATCCATACTTAAATGTCTAACACTTCATTACGCAGATAAACGCGACATATCAACCTTAGAATATCAAATGACCACCCTCGTACAAGGCAATCAATCTATACAAGAATACTACCAAACAGTTTACAAACATCTATCCCTAATACTAAATTAAATAGGATTTATGGACATATCTCATGAAGCAACTTGCCTCCTTACACAAACTTATAGGGATAAGGCCCTCGACACGTTCATACGTGGACTAAGAGGAGACCATCCACGCCTTCTCGGAATGCGAGAACCTGTTGACTTACCTCAAGCACTCTACCTGTGTTTAAAACTCGAAAACCAAAATTACCGTACGAACTACGCTTGTAATAACCACACTAGAAAAAGTTTTCAGAACCAAGCACCACCAGTGCCACCAAGAAGATTCAACCAGCCAACCCCACAAAGACAACAAACATTTTACCCTCAGTTAGCGTACATCCCGCAACCCCAAAATAATGCTATCCATAATAATAATTTCCAAAGACCCTTCTTTAACCAAAACAATAATAATCGTCCACAATTCGTACCACCTCGAAATTTTGCACCAAAACCCCAGCAAAAACCAGAGCCTATGGAAGTGGATCGGAGTCTACAAACAAGAAGAGTAAACTATATGAATCGGCCACCATCGAATCGAAATTTTCAAGGAAAAAGACCAACAACAATGCAACCACCAATACAGGATAAACGTCAACGCAATTTAAATATAGAAACACATTACGAAGACGTAACCAACACGCCATACTACGAAGACACTCTAACATTACCCGAATACGTCGACCATATCAGAAACTATAACATAGAAGAAGACGACCAACCCGATTTCAAGAACCAATTTCAGGACGTTGATTTTACAGACATTCATTTTTTAGAATGAATGTCTCTTCGTTGCCATACATTGAGAGCAAAACGAGCGATGGAGAAATTATAAAAATCTTGATAGATGCTGGTTCTAACAAGAACTACGTTCAGCCTCGTTTAGTAAAAAAGAAAATTAGAAATGAAACCCCTTTTAAAGCCAATTCAGTAGGAGGATATATCGATGTTACCCACCACACATTTGCAAACCTCTTTAACCCTCCGATGTTCATATGGGTCTGGCCAGACCCATTCGATTTTTAAATGTATGTAGATCTTTTATTTTTAATATCTGAGGCTTTTTAGTCCATGACTTCCTGTAATGTAGTGTGCTAAACACAATGAAGTAGCAAAATTAAGTTTTTTGCTATATATGTTGTAAAAATAATAATTTTAAACTAATTTCGTTAATTAAGCTCACATGGGTGTGTGCAGACCCATATAAGCTTCTAATGTAAATTGGTTAACCGTTAGGTGTAAACAACTAAACTGTTAGCGGAGGCAGTGGCAGAGATAATTTTTTAGTTGACATTTGAAAATTAAAGTGAACACGTGTTTTTTAATTAGTGGGAAGTGTTTTTTTAAATAAAATGGAACAAGTAAATATGGATGAAGTTGATGTAATGACGCGTTTTCTTCGTAAGCTAAGTGCAGCAAATGTGAGTCCGGAAGAACGTCAGCGACTTCAGGCACAAAGAATGGCCTGAAGAAATTATGGGACAGGAGTCCGATCCATTTGAAACAAGTGGCGACGTAGAAGATGATGAATATTTTCCAGATGAAGATGACTTCGGTGAAGCATGAGATATAAAACAGGAAATCGAGTTAGAGGCTGTTCTGGATGAAAACCATGATGATATTGAGGATTTGTATAGAGAAGCTATCGCCCTTCAGGCTTCAACCACAATGGAATCATACAGCACATCTATTACCCAGGGCCTTATGTACAGGTCGAAAGATGGTAAGATGTGGAATTCAAATCCTCCACCACCTGGAAGGCCTCGTTGTCACAATGTTGCAACTTTTACTCGTAAAGGGCCACTACGAGGAGCGTCACCTGCTGTCTCCTGAAATCGCAAGTATCATTGTGCGGGAAACCAACAGAAAAGCCGTTGAAGCGTTTCGTCTATGGAATGAAAAGCATCCCAGTAATAAACAGCGTTCTTGGGTAATGACTAACGAAGACAAAATGTATGCTTTTTTTGGGATGCTACTTATTGCTGGTGTATTCCACTCGAATTCTCAGCCAGCGAAAGAATTGTGGGCGAGTTACAATATGCCAATTTATAACGCCACTATGTCATTGAATCGGTTCAAGAGCTTAACTACTTTCATCCGTTTCGATAACAGTGGTACTCGTGCTGAGAGGTTGAAGCAAAGCAAATCTGCTGCTCTGGACGATGTATGGCTCATGCTGATGGCCAATTTAGAGAAAGCATACACTCCGGATTGTCATGTAACCGTCGATGAACAGTTATTTCTATATCGTGGGCGCATTCGATTCACCCAATATATTCCGAGTAAGCCGGCAAAATATGGCATGAAAGTGTGGTGGATTTGTGACTCTGTTTCAAACTACCCTTTGAAAGGTATAATTTATACCGGAAAACCACCAGGTGGCAAGCGAGAAACGAATCAAGGTGAACGTGTCGTCATGAAATTGATGGAAAATTTTATGGACAGCGGTGGGACTGTTTATGCTGACAATTTTTTTCAACATACAACTTGGCAGAAATGTTGATGGATCGTTGAGTGACTTTCGTCGGTACCGTAAAAAAAATAAGACCTTCATTCCGCATGAATTGCTTAACCCGAAGCGTGATGTTAAAAGCACTTTATTTTGTTATCACAATAATAATATCGCTCTGTGCTCGTATATGGCAAAGCCGAAAATGCCAGTAATTATGTTATCCACTGCCCATTACCGTCAAAGCACCGATCCATTGAAAGGATTCAAGCCAGATCAAATTTTGGACTACAATAAATTTAAATCGGGGGTAGATACAATGGATCAAATGTTGACTGGCTATTCGTGCAAACGCTCGACAAACCGTTGGCCACTGGCAATGTTTTATAATATGCTTGATATTGCCGGTTTGGCCTCATTCATCATCTATGACGAGCTGAATCCGGCAAAGCAGAGTGATAAGAGGCGCTCATTTATCATTGAATCGGCACGGCAGCTAGTTATCCCACATATGACGAAACGGGCGACTAACCCATTAGTATGGAGGTTTGCACATATAAGACAAGCAATGAATCTTTTCAATATCAAGGTGAGTATTAATTATATACACACCTACATATAATACAATATATCTCCGCGTATAAAGATATATTGTATTAAAAGAATCAGATATAGAGAAGACAGCCTTTTCGGTGAACAATGGGAAATATGAATTCATCCGATTACCTTTCGGTCTCAAGAATGCTCCTTCTATTTTCCAAAGAGCTCTTGATGACATTTTAAGGGATCACATAGGGAAACTATGTTATGTTTACATCGATGACGTTGTGATATTCAGTAAAGACCAAGAAACCCATTTTAATGATATTAAAACAATTTTTGATACCTTGAAACAAGCAAATTTAAAAATTCAGCTTGACAAATATGAATTCTTAAAGACAGAAGTAGAATTTTTAGGTTTTATTATTTCGGAAAACGGTCTCAAAACAAACCCCAAAAAAGTAGAGTCAATAATAAATTTTCCAGCCTCCAAAACCTTGAAAGACTTAAGATCATTTTTAGGTCTGTCTGGTTTTTATCGCCGCTTCATTAGGGATTATGCGAAGCTTGCGAAACCCCTGACAGCCCTTTTAAGAAGGGAGGATGGACGTGTGTCCAAAAATCGATCAAAAAATATTCAAATCACATTAAATGAAGAAGCCTTAAGTGCATTCGACAAAATCAAACTTTCTTTGACTACAGAAGATATAATACTAAACTATCCCGATTTTACAAAACCCTTCCAACTAACCACAGATGCATCTAACTATGCAATAGGAGCAGTCCTATCTCAAAATGACAGGCCCATCGTTTTCATATCTCGTACATTAAGCGAAACAGAAGAGCACTACGCTACCAACGAGAAAGAGATGTTAGCCATCATCTGGTCACTAAACAATTTACGTAATTATCTCTATGGGTCACGAAAAGTTCAAATCTTTACGGACCATCAGCCTTTAACTTACGCCCTCAGCAATAAAAATAATAACAATAAAATGAAGCGATGGAAGACCATCCTTGAAGAGTATAATTATGAATTATACTACAAACCAGAAAAGGCAAACATCGTAGCAGATGCCCTATCCAGACTACCCCAAATCAACCATCTAACAAATTCCGAAAATGACAATAATTCACTAAGCGAAACTATCCACAGCGACATTAGTTCTTCGCATCATTTGATACCAATAGCCCAAGAACCAATAAATGTGTTCAAGAATCAAATTTTTCTTAAAATAGAAGAAACGTCATCTTATCAATTTCAAATTATATTTCCAACTTATCATAGGCATATCATTACTGAAACCGAATTCAACCAACAAAACTTAATAAATCTTCTGAAAAGATATCTAAACCCATCAGTTATTAATGGCCTTCATACTGACGAGAACACCTTAGGAAAAATCCAAGAAATTTACCCAATTCATTTTAGCAACTGCAGAGTAAGATTCGCAAGAAACATAGTAAAAGACTTACCTAACGAAACAGAACAGAATAATGAAATAATTAAAGAACACAAACGCGCTCACAGGAATGGTCGCGAAAATAAAGCACAAATTCTAAGAAACTTTTACTTCCCACAAATGCAAGCGAAAATCGATAGAATCGTTAAACAGTGCAAAATATGCAAGGAACAGAAATACGAACGACATCCTACGAAACCACTATTACAATCAACTCCTATTCCTCAATATCCAGGACAAATAGTTCACCTCGACATTTACCATACTCACAAAAAAGTAATACTAACAGCCATAGATAAATTCTCGAAGTATGCCCAAGCAAAAATAGTAAATTCTAGAGCAACCCAAGATATAATACAACCCTTGAGAGAAATCCTTTTAAACTACGGAATCCCCGAAAAAATAGTCATTGATAACGAAAAATCTTTGGGATCACACCCAATAACTCATTTGATAGAAGATCAATTTAATATAGCAGTTTTCAGGGCACCCCCTTACACCAGTACTGTCAATGGACAAATAGAAAGATTCCATTCAACTATGGAGAAATCATGAGATGCATAAAAGCCGAGAAAATCCATACCTCATTTCAAGACTTATTAGAAAAATCCATGTACAAATACAACTACACAATTCATTCCACTACCAACCAAAAACCAATCGAGTTATTCTTCGGAAGAAGAGTATCAACAAATCCTTTGGAATTACAAAAAGATAGAAATGAAAATATTAATAGATTGAAAGCAAAACAAGTAAAGGATCTTAACTATCACAATAAAAATAGACAAGTTTTTAAAGACTATAACCCAGGAGATATTATATTTGTAAAAACCAACAAAAGAATAGGAAACAAACTTTCATGTAGATACAAAGAAGAAAAGGTAAAAGAAAACAAAAATAGTACAGTTATCACTCAATCGGGCAGAACAATTCATAAAGGATTAATTAGGCAATAATAACAATTTACATAAAACAAAATAGTTATAATTATAATCCTGATATCAAAAACTAACAATTTTCTGATTTCTATAGAAACAATATGACAGACAACAAGGACATCCTACTAATACTAACCATACTAATTATTTCGACCACCGCAACAATAGACATTTATGACTACTCTACTGCTCAACTGGTTACAATCAATGACGGGACAGCAAAAATTCAAAACGGAGCCTTTAGGCTAATACATATAATCGACCTTAACAAATACGAACAATTTCTAACGGACATTTACGAATACATTTCTTCAGACATTCCTAAGGATAGCATTTTACTACCTATCCTAAAGCACGAACTAGTCCAATCTCTCCAAATCCTTGATACCCTTAAACCAGAAAACTTACGACAAAAAAGATCAATAAATATTCTAGGTACTGCCTGGAAATTTATAGCCGGATCCCCCGATCATGAGGATCTAGAAGCAATATCAAATAATCTAAACCAGCTTAATAGCAATAATGATAAACAAGTTCTTATAAACGAAATTTTTAATGAAAAAATTAATAACGTTACACAAATTGTGAATAAACTTTTTAATAATATACGGAAAGATATGAGTATAGTAAATGAAATGATTATTAACTTACAAAATAGAATTAGATTAATAAAACAGGAATTAATAAATATTAAATATGCCGTACAATGGGCAAAGAGAGATATATTAAACACATTATTATTAAACAAGAACGAAATTGAAATTGCACTTGAAAAATTAGAAGATGATAAAATTCCATTTAAAAATGCGGAACAGGCATTAGAAATATCAGAAGTTAATGTTATTAGCAAAAATTTTACAATTTTTTATATGGTAAAAATACCATTAACAATTAAAGAAAATTTTCAAAAAATTATTATAAGACCTGTAATAAAGGCAAATAACACTATAATTAATGTCGAATGTAGTGAAATATTAAAAGGAAACAATCAAGTTTACGGAATAAAAACTCATTGTAATAACTATAAGATAATTGAAATTTGTAAACAAAAGCAGATAGTTAATATAACTAATAGTAATTGTATACCTAGAATAATTAATAGCTTTAATTCAACTTGCACCATAAGCAACGGGCACCATATTCCACATATTGAAGAAATAAAATCAGGCATTTTACTACTTAATGGCTTTATGGGAAAAATAGATGCTGACGCAACAACCCAGAACTTGACGGGAACTCATGTTATCTACTTCCATAACTCAACATTGAAAGTTAATAATCAAATATTCATCAACTATGAGGCAATTCCTCCTCCAGCTATCCCAGCTGTCCTACAACCAGCACCAATCGAAAACGAACGGATTGAATTGCTTTCACTAAAATCTCTTAAAATCTCTGCAAGAACTGCATATAAATAATACCCGAAAAATAAATCTCCTAAAGACAGTAACAATATCAACTGGCTCACTTTCACTTGGATCAATTGCAGCTATTATTTGCATAGCACTAATATTTTTCAAATTTTGGAGGAAAACTCAAAACAAAATAATCATCGCACAAAGCTTAGACAGCAACCAGATGCCTCCAGCAAGCCTCAACTTGGGTCAACTCAAAGATCTGCCAAAAGATCAATCAAGATATGTAAATTTCAATAACTTACCCTATTTCTAACAACGCTCGAGGACGAACGTTTTTAAGAGGGGAAGTATTAACATGGCAAATGTTAACTTTTCACACGCCGATCAGCAACATGAGTACAGCGGATGTACAGCGCTTACATAGCGCTTCCCACAATATTCCAGACGCACTGTCAGCAGAAAAGCCAACGGCAGCAACACCCCAATTGAATTAGGCCGGATGTAATGCACGCGCAACCCAAGTCAGCGATTCCTCGAAATTGCGCACGCCACCACAGGTAGCTCGGTGCATTTTAAGCTTAGGTTTTAGATTAAGAAATTTTGTAATTTTAGTTTTAAGTTGAACTCAATAAAGAGCGGTCGGTCCGCAATCTTTTTTAAAAAGAGATTTCCACGCGAAAATCCTTAAGTTATACATATATTAGTATACAACATATTTTATAAGGTGTGTGGTAAATATTGCCATACATTTTTTCCTTCATATATATTATAATAAAAAAAATAATAATAAAAGCATTAAAACAACAGGTATTATTAACAACTAGTCGTCACTAATTATAAATTCGGTACGGATGATGATGATACACTTGGTTTTATTTTAAATTCTTCAAGTAAATCAAATTAATAATAATCAATAAGAAGGCATATGCAAATACAAATATATGAATTTATATATGTACATATCCGCATATACATACATATATACGCTCACTTAACTAGGAGAGAGAAAGATGACGAACGTTGCCGAACGTTGTGCTCTTTGTCGTTCGTTCCGCGCTTTCGCTTGCAGTTCATGCAAGGTAACGCCGCATGAGCAAGGTAACGACGCATGAGCAAGGTAACGACACATTTTTTCGTGCGTGCAGCCGGCTAAAACGAATTATAAGACGTTGTCACGTAAAAAATCGCACTATGGAACGCAAACGGCCTATGCCAGCATATTCACGAACTCAAATCTTTTTTACTTAACTACGAAATATATTAGCTTCTGCTCAAATATGAACGAGACGGTATCAATAAAACGGTCCGCGGATGACATATGGCAAAAATAAATTTTTTGTTTTTTGGTAGGACTGTTATAAGCTTACATGGCAAATTTCAGCGTGATATGTCACATAGTTTGTTTTCTGTTCTACTGTAAACAAGTCAAGCTCGAGTGTGTTCTTCGAATTCTCTTTTATGACTTCAATTGTCTCAAAATGTTTTCCACGGAGCAGCAACTTGAGCTTGGGAAAAAGGAAAAAGTCACATGGAGCCATATCAGGCGAATACGGTGTTTGCGGAACGATATTAACATTATTTTTGTTCAAATAATCGCGAACAAGACGTGATGTGTGAGCTGGTGCATTATCGTGATGCAAGAACCATGACTTGTTGTCCCACAATTCCTTCCTTTTAAGACGAATGTTCTCGCGCAAACGCTTTAAAACGTCTAAATAATATTCAGCGTTAACCAATTTTGCGATTTGTGCGATTTTCAAGCACCATTTCCTTTACTTTTCCGATGTTTTCGTCGTTTACTGATGTTGCTGGACGACGTTCATGAGGCAAGTTTTCAACCGATGTACGGCCCTCTTTGAACGATTTGTACCACTGGAAAACACGTGCACGCGATAGAGCAGAGTCCCCATAGGTTGTCTGCAACATTTTTGAGGCGTCTGAAGCCGAAATTTTGTTGGAATAACAAAACTTCAAACAAATTCTTTGTTCAACTTGAATTTCCATCGTTAAATTCGAAGAACACACTCGAGTTTGACTTGTTTACAGTAGCACAGAAAACAAACTATGTGTCATATCACGCTGAAATTTGCCATGTAAGCTTATAACAGTCCTACCAAAAAACAAAAAAATTATTTTTGCCATATGTCATCCGCGGACCGTTTTATTGATACCGTCTCGTTCATATTTGAGCAGAAGTAGATATCCTACTAGTGGCCGAAACTCACTTGACAACTAAAAGCTACGTTAAAACTCCGAATTTTTAATTATTTCAGACTAATCATCCAGGCAACAAAGCGCATGGTGGCACAACCGTAATTATATGGCAAAACATCAAATGCATCGAAATGGACGCCTACAAAAGAAACAGCATTCAAACTACGACAATTCAAATTGAAGATCAATCCGGATTCTTGACAATATCCAGCACCTACTGCCCGCAACAGTACAACAACACGTCTACCCAATATCTTGCTTGCCTGAGAAATCTTGGTAGCCGGTTTATTGCCGGAGACGACTACAATGCAAAAAACACAGCAAAGAATTACTCGACGCGATTAAAACAAACAAAAGCGACCATATAAGCACTGGTGAGCCCACCTAATGGCCCACTGACATGAAAAAGAAGCCAGACCTGTTTGACTTCTATATCTACATATTATATATAAACGTAAACCGATACTAATTGACAATAGAAACAAACTATGATCTCTCATCCGACCACTCATCAATATTCCTGACATTTCTCACCACACCTGACATCGAAATAAATCCCAGAAAACCATATAATAAAAACACCGACTGGAATGCTTTCCGCGAAATACTACGACATGCTCGTAACCACAATGCTCCATTTAAAACTGAAAAGCAGATTGCTAGTGCCGTTGCGCACTTTGCGGACTCAATTATGGATGCGGAATCTAAGTCGACGACATTAATCAAGACTAAAAATAGGAAAAATGGCATCCCAAACTCCATAAAGGTTAGGTTAGGTTAGCCTGGTTGGCAATAAGCCACGCATAGACCTTTTGGTCCCTAGTGATACTAGATGGCGACCGACCTCTATGAGTACCTAAAGTAGATATCATGTAGGATGTCAGCGCTTTTGGCGAATCTAAGTAGAGCTGGGAGCTCCGCTTTCGAGACATCCTCCAAACCCTCAAACAGTGGGGCTCCCAGGCACTTTATTCGCGTTTTTAATAATGCCGGACAAACGCACAGAAGCTGTTCTAAAGTTTCCTTAACATCCTCTCTGCATTTCCTGCATTTGTCCGTGTTAGCAATCCCTATATGGTACTTATGTGCAGCCAATGGATTATGACCTGTTAGCATACCTATGACAGTTCTGCAGTTCTTTCGCGAGAGCGTAAGTACGAATTGAGTCAGTTTTTTGTCGTTAGTTCTACACATGACTTTTGCTGTTTTGCATGTGGTCAGATTGGTACATCTAGCTTCCACTCGCCTTTTCATGTGGTCGTCCATTTCATTGTATATTGTATTTAGCAGTTTTGGTATGTCGTTCTCTTGCTCAAAAGGTAGTCTAACAGCACTTTTTGCTATCTCATCTGCTATTTCGTTCCCCATAATGTCTTTGTGACCAGGTACCTAGTAGATATGCAGCCTACTGTTTGCGGCTAGCCTTTCTATGGCCTCCCTGCTCCGTAGAACATTTTTGGACTTAATACAATATGAGCTTATTGCTTTTATTCCTGCTTGACGTATATATTAATTGTCCAAACTCCATAAAACAGGAAATAAAATCGAAAAGAAGACTAAGGAAAGAGTGGCAAACAACAAGACATCCCGCAGTTAAAGCGCAACTTAATAAGATGACAAAGGACATTAAATAAATGCTTAAGGACTTCGAGGACAAAAAAATGCAGAACTTTGTTTCCAACCTACCCAACAAAAAGCAGGAAATATTCATTCTGGTGCACAACATCGAAGATCAAGAAAACAACACCTCACCAACATGGAATTTTAAACGAAGACAACACATGGGTCAAAACGCCACTAGAAAAGGCTAGTGTGCTCGCCAGACAAAAAAGACATTCAAAAATCAAAAGGACCCTCAAAATTATAATCTGGTTGCTACATCTGACACAGCGAACAAACAATCAAGAAAGTAACTCCGGATTAAATTCGACGCAAAATCAATTCAATAAACAACAAAAAATCTCCTGGATATGACAAAATTAATGGACTAATATTAAAAGAGCTACATGACGATGGAATAATATACTTAAGAAACATCTTTAACTCATCTATTAGACTAAAATATTTCCCCCTCCGATAAAAAGTTTCAGAAATAATAGCATTGCCGAAACCAAATAAAGACGCCAGTAAACCTTCATCATATAGACCTATAAGCCTCTTACCAATTTTTTCGAAACTATTTGAAAACTTGATCCCTGACCGTCTTGACCCCATCATACAAGCGATGAAAATAATTCCCTCCCACCAGTTTGGATTTCGACCGAGTAACTAACAAAATCATTAATGAAATTGACAAGAAAAACTACTGTGTTGCAACTTATCTCGACATAGCGAAGGCTTTTCACAGCGTATGGCACCCAGGACTACTGTACAAGTTAAAACAAATATTCCAATAAATAACAAATGAAGACTTACACCGTGACCTAAAAATTGAAGGCGACCCATAAAAGAGGTAATCCATAAATACAGCAAGAAAGACACACAAAAATTACTGACCCATTCGAACAAAGAGGTAGAAGAAATACCGCACGAATATATTAAATGTAAGCTATGTAACTATTCACGAAACATGTTATTTAAATGCTGATTTCAAGTAACAATTAATCTCCCACTTAAGCTATAAAAATTACTAAGTGTACATGGACAGATGTAATAAAAAATTTGGGATGTAATAAAAAACAAAATAGCACTTATATTAAATTAAAAATTAGTTACTAAAAAAATTACTAAATTCAACGCCATTTGGCTTAACACTAGGCTTAGATTTTTGCCATCGTTGAAAAGATTGGCATATGGGCGGCTCAGGCGGGTGAGGAGATATGCAGTCAGCTCGATTTATGAGTGAAAGTACAGAGAACGTTAATGGCAGGAATTATAGAAACAAGTTTGGGAGTGTATGACGTGACATTGGTGCAGTTGTACAGTATTGCCAACCCTTTGCGATACATTTGTGCTTTTTTATACCCAAAATGTGAAAAGTTTTGTGTTTGATGTTTGTTTATTTTTTAATTTAAAGCCAACTTCAAGTTTCTTAACTGTTATAATTGAAAAAATTGTAAAAATACTACTTTTGCATTTAAAGATTGTGCTAAGAAGATTTCAGTGATATTTAGGGCCTGTTGATTCTTATAAATTTTAATGTTTTTAAAGTACAAATCTCACTTTTTGCTTCTTTTAAGGTAAGATTTTTGGATCTTCTTCTCGCAGCTCATCTTAACATATAAAACCTATTAAATTTAAAAAAGTCTAAATCCGAAGGCTTGTTACCTAACCTCAAATATACACAAAAAGGGGTTTTTGACCTTTTTTACAGAAATTCTCTTAACATAAGTTTTAATTACAGGGACAGACTTTTAAAACTCTTTTTTTTTCTATGTTGTACATTTATTTAAAAAACGCGCACAGTAAAGACA
Organism: Anastrepha obliqua; assembly: GCF_027943255.1. NCBI lineage: Eukaryota > Metazoa > Arthropoda > Insecta > Diptera > Tephritidae > Anastrepha > Anastrepha obliqua. The sequence goes on along the minus strand of NC_072897.1, from coordinate 37,699,732 downwards.
ATTTGTGAACCGAGGCTAGAAACAAAATAAATGCTAAATTAAGTCACGAAAACAGTGTCGTCCAATTCGCTGATAGCAAAGTAGCGGCACCATGTGTGCGTTAATGGCATAGATATGTAAGTCTCAATGGAAGGAACTCATGGAATTTGAAGAGTACTTGTCTTGTGAAGACACTTCACCATAGACGTACCTTTTAACGAAAGTTATTAGCAAGATACTAAATTGGTTAAATTTATCAGCAGTCGAGTAGTATTCGTGTTTAATTAGAAACAAAGTTCATATGTAAACGCTGTAGGTTAGCTTCAGATGCTTTTTTTCTATGACCATTAATAATATAATTTATTAACTTTTTGTTCAGTCTCCGACTACCACTCGCAACATCCAGACGGTAGTATCACTCTTTGCGCTACTAGTTCGGTTTTGGTTTCTGCTGATTGTCGTGTACGTGTTCGTTTTTTGTTTTTTGCAATATTAATTCTATACATAGTTCACAAGTTGCCACACGGCAAAACATTGCCAGAACGCGCCAAGCCTTGTACAGTCGAGCCGAAGAACATCCCTCCTACTACCCACAATGCAAAAAAAATTCAGGAGCAAAGAGAGATACCACGTATTAAAATAAAGAAAAAATGCACTATGCGTGAAGCATTTAACATCTACAGAAAGCAACTGAAAGCCATGAAAAAGATTACAATAAAACCTATGATAAAGATCAAATCAAACGGAAAACATAAAAAAACCAGAACCTCGCCACGAAACTCAAGCCCCTACTCACCATAGACCCAATTCTCATTCAAATCTCAACTCCCACGCAAAACAACAACTGGTAGTTGTAGTAGTATTTATTGCAAATAAAAAAAAAAATATACAAAATTTGATAATTACTTATTCTATTATAGTATTAAAGAAACAAAAATATTTACAATAATTTAACACCATCCTCTCCAGTTTATCGTCATGGTCCTCTTCCTCGGGCGCTTTCTTATACTAAATATAAGTTACTACAAATTTATAAAGAACATATTTGTAGTTTCCCAATCCCATTCAACAATACAAATATTAGATGCTTACATACTCTTAAGTGTCTTGGAATTGTATTAGACAGTAAGTACTCATTTAAATACCATTGTTAGTACCCCCGAGATAGACTTATAACGAACCCAAATGTTGTAAAATACCTGTCATGTAAGCGTTCGTTCATTGGCCCAGCTCTACTGGTCAACGTCGTAAGAGCTCTTACCGTTCTGTCATCAACTATGCTTTTGATATCTACGGTCATCATGCAAAATATTATCTAAAAATACTTGTGGCGCCGTACCACACTGCTATTCGAAGAGCGCTTCGAGCGTTTCCCACGTCACTCATAAAAAGCATTTTGGCGGAATCCGGACTACCATTCTTAAAACACAACATGGAGGACAGTATCTGAAAACTTACCCGAAGCTCATCTTCGCCAAAAATTTGACGCTTCGTAACGGTTTCTTCTCAACCACTTCTCGTAACCGTCTTCCAAAATTACAATCCTCTATCACCAAATGTGTCATAATCGCTAAAGGAAATATCTTACCACTAAAAACTCCTCACTTACGCAAACCTCGTAACTCCCCGTGGCTGGTTTAGAAAACGATCACTTATGGCTCCTGCCTAAATCCAGCACTACAACGCTGTGTTCCGTGAATGGTTCGATTCAAACAAGATAACTGACGCTTTGTCTTCAATGATGACTCCAAAGCAGTCAACACTACTTTCGCCATCGTAAGCGAGAACAACGAACCAATTTCATACGGCCTACTTAATTCCTTCTGCTTCATCTTTACAGCTGAAGCTGGCGCATTATTGCACGCTGTCCAATACGCTACTAAAAATACAGGCAAATACATAATTTGTACCGATAGCCAATCCTGCTTTCAAGCCATCACTAAATGCAATAACATCATCAGCTGCATTAGAGACAATCTCATCTTCTACCCCAAAAAGATAAAGATAATATGGGTACCAACCCACACCAGCATCGATGGAAGTACCTACACAGACAAAATGGCCAAAGAAGCAATTTTTATTCCGACAGTCACATCCAGCTTCTTCATCAAGAGCCTTCTTCTTTATTGGAGCGATAACCGCTTCCGCAGAGGAGGCCTTCTTCTTCCTCTGATACCACCAGCTGGTACCGCATCGAATACTCTCAGAGCCGGAACGTTTGTATCCATTCGGACGACATGACCCAACCAGATTAGCCGCTGGATATTTGTTCGCTGCGCTGTGTTTATGTCGTCGTAAAGGGGTCCAAAATTCTTCCGCAGAATCTTTCTCTCAAGCACTCTAAGCGTCGCTTCATCGGATATTGTCATAGTCCACGCTTCTGCGCCATACGTTAGGACGGACATGATGAGAACCTTGTAGAGTGTTCATTTTGTTGGTCGAGAGAGGACTCCAAAGTAGCACATGTTGGCAAAAGAGAATCTACGTTGGATTTGAAGGCTGACATTATTATCGGTTATTTACAACCTCGAGATCATACCTGTCAACAGTGACGTGTGTTGTGTTTTTTTAACAGCTTTAGGAGGATCAACCCATGCGTCCACCGGCCTTTTGATGACTAGGCCCACTTTGGTTGCCAGTCAGGAGTCGAGGTAGAACGTCCTGCTTGTTTGAATTCATCTATCGGCTTCATACCTTGCGAGCAGTACAACCTCTTCTGTAAGTTTTTCCGGATGTTTTTTAGGCATTTTGCTAGCTATGACGCAGATTGCATCCACCGCCACCGTTCTATAGGCACATGCGGTCCTCAACGCACTTGTTCTACTGACCAGCAGTAATTCTTTAAAATGGCACTTTTTTGCTCCAGCCCAGATTGGAAAGGCGTACAACATTATGGAGTCTGTCACAGTGGAAATAATTTTTCTCCTGGGGTCCTGTGGTCCTCCTAAGTTCGGTAGCATGCCCATGAGTGCATTGTTAACCTTTGTCGCTTTCACACTAACAGCTTTAAGATGTTCCCTGAATGTTAGTCTGGCATCAGTGTACATCCCAAGATATTTTATAGACTTCTGGGATTCTTTATCGTGGCCACCAACTGATATTTACAGCTTTTCTTCCTGCTTGCTTCTGCTGATCAGCACCAGTTATGTTTTTTGAGCAGCTAGTTCCAGGCTGGCGTTATTCAACCACATTTGTATTCTTGTTATGGCATCATTACATACATGTTGCAATCTGTCTATGTGCTTATCAATCACTACCAGTGCGATATCGTCGGCGTATCCCACTATGGTTGTATTAGCGGGCATTTCGATTTTAAGAATGTCATCATACATAGCGTTCCATAGGGTTGGTCCAAGAACAGATCCTTGCGGTACACAAACTGTCACGCTGTAGCTCTTTGGGCCCTCATCTGTATCATACTGCAGTACTCTTTGGTTTAAGTAGCTGCGGACGATTTTAATAAGATACTTTGGTACCGAGAAGATGAAATGCGGTTTTTATGTCTAATGTTATAACTGCACATTTTTTCGTCGCTCTGGTGCCATTGAATTTATTAACAGCCTTTTTGGCTGCCAAATCAACTACCATCCCTATTGCATCAACAGTAGATCTGGCTCTACGAAAACCGAACTGATTGTCTGAGAGACCGCCTGGCCCCTCCAGATACTCCCGTAATCTTTCGTTTAATTTTCTTTCGAATACCTTCCCAACGGTATCGAGCATACACAGCGGTCTGTATGACGATGGCTGATCCGGCTGATTTCCCGGTTTTATCAATATTACTAGACGCTGCTTTTTCCACCTCTTTGAGAATGTACCTTCGGTCAGGCACAAATCATACAGGTTTACAAACACGGCCGGATTTGGGTTCACCGCCGCTTTAAATGCCGCATTCTTATGCCATTGGGCCCAAATGCTTTGTTGTCATTAATTCGCGCTTATGTGCTTAATACTTCTGGCACTGTAACCGCCTGAATCTCATAATTTTCTCCCACTTGCGTATAAATTCTGCTGATTTCCTCCTGGGGAGGGAAGAGTGAGATGACCACCTTTTCAAGCAGTTCTGGGCAAGTTGGTTGAGGAGCTTGGGGACCTCTTACTTAGGACATGACTGTCTTATAAGCAATACCCCATAGATTGTTATCCGCGTCGTCGATCATTTTTTTAAAGCATCCCTTTTTATGCTATAGCTTTCCTTAACTTCTGTCGGGGTGCTCTAAATTCTGCCTGTAGTTCATGGAATACTGGTCTTCCACTCGCTCTTTGAGATCGTATTCTTGCTTTATTGTATGCTTCGCGCAGCTCACCTACCTCGCTCGACCACCAATATACCGGTTTTCTGTTGGCCGGTTTTTTCATCTAGGCATCGACATATCACAAGCTGCTTCCATATGACGCGCTATCTGGTCGGCAATAATATCTGCCGTGCCACCGATAATTTTTTATCCTTCCCAATTTTCGTTGAAGGCTTTTATGTTAAAAGACCTGTTCTTCCATGTTTTCGCTTGTACTCTGTGGCATCTTGGCTTTTTAATGGTCTTGCTGCTATCTATGTCTTGTGATGGGGAGATGATTGCTATGCGCGTAATTTGTCTTTCAATTTGACGTTTATCGCCGTAGCTCGGTCTGCGAAAGCGATATCACTCACAGACTGTCCGTTGTGGTTCTCGAAAGTGTGAACTCCGTGGTCATTCAATAGCACCAGATCCAGGGAAGCGAATAAATCTTCCAATAACCAACCCCTCTCGCATTGGTTTTCCTGCTACCCCATGCCAGCGACCAAGCATTAAAATCTCCAGCGACCAGTATTGGGCGCTTTCCCCTGAGCTCTATTTCCATTAATGATAACATGCATGCAAATTGTTCCTGTGGTCATCTCGGTGGTGCGTAACAGCTCACTATGTAAATGCTGTGCAGCTTTACCCATGTGAAGCCTGCGCGCATAACTCTCATTCTGCATTGCGGTGCTCTGTTCCCAAGCACTCAGATTGCTGCCAGTTTCTGGTTATCGCTTACTCAGTTGTACAACTCTTCTGCTGTATATGGCTCAGACAGCAATACCACATCAATATGTTCTTCGGCGACAGTTTGCCAAAGCAAATCTTGTGCGATTCTACTATGTTTAATGTTAAGCTGCAATACTTTCATGTTGGTCGACGTGCTGCATCTTGGTACCGCAGACATTTAGCGCTTCCTGCTGCATGCGCTCCAGCGTAGAGAGCACATCTTTCCTCCTGCTTACAGCTCGCTGCTTTGGGTTCCGTTGATTCACATCCCCTGCATCGGTTTGCTCGATCCGACTTTTTACATGCTGTGACTATATAACCATACCCCCAGCATCGGAAGCAGTACTTTGGCGTTACAACTTACTTTGGCGTTACAACTTCTTACACGCGGCAGCGTATCCATCTAACTCTAAGATGGTCAAGTGACAGGACTCTTTTGGCATAAGGAAACGTAGGCAGTATGCATACCAGTGTGCGTGGCTCGTGTGGTTTTTATGGAGCCTATTTCCGGCCTCATAATTTTTGATTGTTCGGTCAGCGCATCTATTAGTTCTTCAGCCGAGCTCACGTCAGTGATGAGATCTCTACATTACACGGTAGCCATAAGCATACGTAAGTCAACCGTCGCCATGTTTGCTAAGATCTTTTCGATAGTTGCTTGAAACTTCGCAGTATTGGCGTCTTTTTTACGCCTGAGCTCTATCAGCAAACCACCTTTTTGCGTAGGCCGCATAGTTCTGACATTTTCACTGAGCTCTTTTAGCTCTTCATTTGATTTTACTTTTCTCAGTATGTCTGCATAGGTTACCCCATCGACTTTCTTTGCTCTGCCCTAGCTCTTATTGCTTTGGCCACTCGCTTGTGATTTCGTGCATTCTTGTAATTTTTGTTTTGAACTTTTGTCCATTCCTGCTCCTTGCATGGTGTTGTCGTCTTTTTCTGGTGGTGTAGGTTTCCTGGGGTGGTTGCCTTCCTTTTCTTTGCCTCGGGCTTTCAGCCAGACCCATTTGTAACGTCCTTCGGGCTAGCTTTACCTCTCGACCTTTTCGCTGATTGTGGCGTTCCGTGCGCTGCTACCATAGGTTTGTGACATGAAGGGTTTAGCTTGGCTGTTCTTTGTTCCGCCTTTAGTTCCATAGTGATTTCCGTGTGACAGCGCTTCAATATGCTGCACCGCTTCTTCACCTCACCATGTACATTGTGGCGCTGATCACAATAGTGAATTAGTTCGTCGATCTCTGTTCCGAGTTTGACAACTAACTGGGCTAGTATATCCACAAGTGGTAATTTTAAGGTGCAACCAACATCGCCATTTGACGGATTCTTGTCATTTGTCACTGGTGTGGTGATGAATCTGGTTAAGCTCCTATCGCACAGTGTAGTGGCCGCCTTAGACACTGGAATGCGGTGCTGCTGAGGAGTCGTAGCAGTTGTGGGGGTGCCACGTAAGGCAGACGCTGCTGGTTCAGTCGTTGCATTAGTAGGTGTCGATTTTTTGTATAGTTCACCATACCGTTATATGGTGAAGAGGCATGCGCCACAGTTGTACGCTCTTATAAAAAATTTTGCCTGAGCGATTAAGTTCTGTGGCTGGCATGATCCTCACCAACATCAGGTTAAAGAAGTCACACGACAGCGAGTCATCCTGTCTGAAACGTCGTTTGGTATCAAACGGCTCGGAAAGGTCCTTCCCAATTTTGATGGCGCTGCGCGTGTTGCCCAACGTCATCTTGCATAGCCGTATTAGTTTTACGGGGATAACGAATTCAGATATCGCGGTATATAGGTAACTCCTTTTCTGTTTACTGTAGAATTCAGCTTTGAAGTCGTCGAAAAGCTGGTGTCTGCCGATTCTCCTGTCAGACATGCTTTCATCCGAACATATCGCAAAATCGAAATTTTTTTTCTTCACTCATCTTATAGTAAATCATTTCAAGAATGTTGTGTCAAAATTTTAAGTAGATCGGAGCAGAACTCTCAAAGTTATAGCCTTTGTAGGCACTCTACCTCGAATGCGGAGCATCGATAGATGCTTGGCAATTCCCAAGGGCTCGGCTGTCGGCGTCATTTTTTCAAACGCGTTTTTCCCGAAACGACTTCTTAAAAGTCGGTGCCAATCACAACTCCGAAACTATTAAACCGATTCTTTTCAAATTTGGCACACGTTTTCTAAATCAAAAATGCCTCCCCCCCCCCCACTGTTTTTTTTTTTTATTTTTTATTTTTGAAGGTTGTTTTTCACTTACAAATATGGCGAAATTTTTCGCCAAAAATGCTCGTTTTACGTTTTTTTTGCCACCAAAACTACAAAACTGAAAAAAAAATTTTATTAATGGGGGCGGGGGGAGCATTACGTCATACTTTAACTGAAAAATTCGACTTTTTTAGTTTCAGATGATTCTACGACGAATGCCGATTGGCACCGCAGAGCACCTCTCGAAAAACATATCTCCAAAAAAACTCTGTCATGGGCTTATTTGTCAATATTTTATTATTAATATTTTTTAAAAACTTATTGAAAAGATGTTCAATAACATGCAACTGATTTTATTAAAGTATCTTAAGCCATATTTCTCTAAAAAATTCAAAAAAAAGTGTTTTTTTTAGCGCTAAACCCTACCACCCCCTTAACAGAAATGGTTGGTTAAAAGCCTGGCAGGCCTCGGAGTACGTTCCAAGCCGGTCGCCATTGGGTTGGCGGTGTAGGTGCAGTTGAGATGACTCCCGTCTTTGCATCCAGTCTGGCTCTGAACGCATGCCTCATGGGAACATGCGTCAACCCTCGCATGGCCTCCCTGCCGTGGCATAGACAACCATGGGACCTCTAAGGGACGACTACACTTGAGGGGCTTTGGATAGCGCCTTCGAGTGGGGACCAACGCATATTAACATGAATACAAATACAACTAAACAAGCAACAAAAACTTTAGGGGGAAGCGGGAACCCCGAGGCTGAAAACCATCTCGCGCAACACAAGAGGGGCGAAATCGCTTCTTCGCAAATTCTCTCGGGGTCCAGCACCGATGGCTGAAGTTCCTAGAGGGAGCAAAGTGTCGGAATCGACTAGAAAGGTAGAACATAAGGGGGATCCTGAGTCGGTTTCGACTTCCAGCAAGAACTTGGGGATCACAAACGGGAAGCCACTTATGGTAGGTAGGGGACTGATGGAGGGAGGCTTCAGGATTGCCTCTTCGAAGACCCCCTGTTAAACCTAAACGGCAGGCAGGGCATAGCAAACGGTCCTTCTGTGACCTTCGTCTTGCTACTAAAATCCTGGAGCGCTACGGCGACCAACATGTCTCTCAGCTATCTGAGAAGCATTCCCAAACGTTTGAGTGAGCCAGGAAGGTTTTCTGTGGGGCGAAGGAAGGAAAGGGACTGGATGCGGATGCGTCACAAGCGGATTGGGGGGTAAAGAGGCAACACTCCCAGGAGGAGGATGTTTTCCTCGAAAAGAGACCCAGGACTGATGGCGGTCTGCCCACATCATTTAGCGAAGTCGCTTAATAGGCAAGCTCCATCACAGCGGTAGGGAGGACGGCGCCATTTCCAGGGAGGAATGGAAGAGAGTATCGTCCGCCATTTCTGCCGTTTTTATGAGGGTTCATACTGCAACCCGAAACTTTCCACGCACAATTGAAAGGTGGTTAAGGTGGAGAGGACTGGGGGATCTTATCGTCAAGCGCTGATTCTGCTGAATGTGGAGTCTCTTACTCCTCTCGCTGATAAAAAGGTGGTTATCACCTATGATTTCAAAAAGTAGTGCTTAAGGTCTGCCAAAGCGATGCCAGAGTGGATGCCTCTGCACATCCGGAGGAGCTGGAAGAAGAAGGACCCACATTTGAGGACGCTCCTGTAGACATGGACACCTCCGTCACGTCGGAGGTTGACAGTGTTGGAGACGCCCTCTCACGCCCAGGGTCCGTCATAAGCATCAGGTCATTCTTCGACAGGGCGGAGGAGGAGAGGCTTCTGTCCTCGGAGAGTGAGGATACCAACCTTGGGGGGCTGGAGAGGATTATCGAAGACGATTATTCTTCAGATAAATCGTCAGCCAATCTACTGCTACACCTTGAACATGGAGATAGTAAGGAAGGCACCTTGTATGGATGCAAGGGCGTAATTGGCAAAAGATGGACCCTTTCGCCTAAAGTTGTATTTTGGCTCTATAATACCATAATAAAGCCAATCTTGTTATATGGAGTCGTTGTCTGGTGGAACTCACCGAAGAGGAGGACATCAGTTAAAAAGCTAGAGAGAGTTCAAAGGTCTGCACTCATTGAAATCAGGGGTACGCCCCGAACCTCTCCTACTCTAGCGCTTAATGTAATGTTAAGTCTGGTAAATGTAGATATCGTAGGCATTATTTCCACTGCACATACCACAATCAGACTGAGAGGTTTGAGCTATAGGCTCAATCACAAATATAGTCAGTGTGTACCCTCGCTTAGTCCAAGCGGAACTTTTTCCACCCATATTCCATCAAGGGGGAGTGAACCGGGGGCCACGTTTGGATCGGAGGCATTCGAGGGATATTCTAAGGATGACAAAATCTCAGCTCTTAAATTTTGTGGGCATCCTCACGGGGCACTATCCGCGGGACATACATGCCATGAGTTTCAGAATTACTTGGAGTCCTTTTTGCGTCAGTTGCTTGGAAGACGAGATGGAATCTACTCAGCACCTGCTCCTTAGCTGCCCCGCTCTCGCGGGACTAAGATTTAAGGACCTTGGTTCTCACTTCATTTCTACGCCTGCTGACATAGCAGGTCTTGATATCAAAAATCTGGTGAACTTCATCAGCAACATATAACGGCTAACACAGCCGCAAATTAGTCATCGTCCATAGTCCACAAATACTAAAATACTTGACTTTGATCAATACTAGCAGCGCTGTCACAGTTGGGAAGAAACACTTCGAGTGTGACTTCTCTAACCTGATGTTGGAGAGGAACGTGCGAGCCGGAAAACTTAATCGGTCAGGCAAAATTATAATATATAACAATGTCAGCCTTGAAATCCAACGTAGAATCTCTTTTGCCAGCAAGTGCTATTTTGGACTAAGTAGGCAACGGAGCAGTAAAGTCCTCTCTCGACCAACAAAATGAACACTCTACAAGGTTCTCATCATGTCCGTCCTAACGTATGGCGCAAAAACGTGGACTATGACAATATCCGATGAAGCGACGCTTGGAGTGCTTGAGAGAAAGATTCTGTAGAAGATTTTTGGACCTTTGCACGTTGGCGACGGCGAATATCGAAGGCGATGGAACTTAGCTCAGCGAACAAATATCTATCGACTGCGCTGGCTGGGTCACGTCGTCCGAATGGATACAAACGCTCCGGCTCCGAAAGTATTCGATACGGTGCGAGCTGGTGGTAGCAGTATCTTTGAAACTCGCTCTGGGAAGGATTTAAGCGAATATATATATGGTATGTACTCGTGGAAAATGGCAAAGCGGTAAAGTTAGACGAACTTAGCTTTATCGGATATTTTATTCGAAGTATATCTGACTAGACTGGGCCAACATCGACTATTTTTGTTTTATTCACGATATCGAAAATCTTGCTCAAGGTGATAAAAAAAAATATTGTGAAGATTTGAGCCCTTAATATTAATATTAAGAATTCTATCACCTTGAATTTTGATTTTTTATTTGTGCTTTCAATTTTGCGTCAAAGATCCCAAACTACTGAGGTGAAAAAATTTTTGTATACATAGATTTTTAGTAAATTAAATTCCCTACAAAAAAGGTTTCCTAACATTTTTTTATAAAATCGCTCTTTCAAAAGTTATTCGCAATTGTAGATGAAAAAAAATTAAATTATTGTTTTTTTCTTTGTTTAACCAATTTTTTATACTCAGTGGAACAAATTGATATTTTATTTTATTAAAAATCATCATTCTATCAATGTTATCACTTAAAATATCTAAATTTTATGAAATATCCAAACCTACAATATTTTCTGTTAATAGCTATTTATTAATATATTATTTATAGTAAAATTACGTTTTCATATAAATTTTGAAAATTGAGAAGAAAAATAGTTAAATTTTCCAGGATATTAATTTTAATGGAACGAACGTATCGGCATTGATCAACACGGGTTGTTACGTATCCCTCATGCGAGATACGCTCATGATACTAAACCAAGATGTCAAATTGAGAACAAAGAGTGGCGATGACTAGTAGGCATCGGTAGTAGCGAGCTTACGACCTTGGGTAGCTTCACTGTCCGCATTACGATAAACAACATTGACTAGAAAACCCGATAATGTACGCGCTTGTAATTGGTAACAACGTCTGAAGCCCAGTTAATCTAATTGTTACGGAAGATGGTGCGGAGTCAGGCAGAAGATCGAACAGGAGGAAAAGCAGCGCAATAGGCAAGCAGAGGGCTAGTAGGGAAACGTGCGGATATTGGTGAATTTGAGGCAGTACTCGGCATATCGAGCAGTAGCACAAAGCTGCAGGAAGGCGCAGAGAGGAGCGTAGATGCGACTAGTAGGTCGTAATGATATACCATATGGGCATCAGGCCTGGAGTACATGGATAGTGTGGGCACTGTTGCCAAGAGAGTGTCAAGTGCTGAGAACGACAATAATAGAGTTGCTGAACTAACTGAAGAATTTAAAGATTTATACATGGTCGCAGATGTAGAAGATATACTATCCGATATCGATTTGCTACACTTGAACAGAGAACATGTGAATGTAGTGAGGAATTTGGTTAGAAATTATACGCCAGCTAGTAATTCTAAATCACCTGTCGATATGAAGATCCTGATTTTCGGCAGATAATGGAAAATGAAGACTCTCATCATGCCCGTCCTGACGTATGGCGCAGAAGCTTGGACGATGACAACATCCGATGAAGCGACGCTTGGAGTGCTCGAGAGAAAGATTCTGCGTAAGATTTTTGGACCTTTGCACGTTGGCAACGGCGAATATCGCAGACGATGGAACGATGAGCTGTATGAGCTTTACGACGACATAGACATAGCGCAGCGAATAAAGATCCAGCGGCTACGTTGGCTGGGTCATGTCGTCCGAATGGATACAAACGCTCCGGCTTTGAAAGTATTCGATGCGGTACCAGTTGGTGGTAGCAGAGGAAGAGGAAGGCCTCCTCTGCGTTGGAAAGATCAGGTGGAGAAGGACTTGGCTTCACTTGGTGTGTCCAATTGGCGCCGGTTAGCACGAGAAAGAAACGACTGGCGCGCTTTATTAAGCTCGGCCAAAATCGCGTAAGCGGTTATCGCGCCAATTAAGAAGAAGAAGAATGGAAAATGAAGTACAACAATGGTTGAACAATGGAATAATTCAGCCAAGCACTTCAGACTACACATCTCCAGTTGTACTTGTTCCGAAGAAAGATGGCGGGCTTAAACGGGAAGGTAGTGCGAGAGAATTTTCCGATGGCGATGATAGATGATGTGATTGAACGGTGCAAGGTGCTAACGTATTCACGACGCAAGGTTTAAAGAATGGGTTCCTCTATGTTTCAGTACACCAGAGTTCCCAAAAGTCGTTCGTGACGCTTAATGGGCAATATGAATTCTAGTATGTGCTATTTGGTATATAGAATTCACCGGCAGTGTTCACAAGATTTATTTTCGCTGTTTTGAGAGATTTAATACATGATGGAATAGTTGTTGCGTATATGGACGACTTGATTATTCTTTCCAGGAACTGGATGAAATGTTGCGAACAAGTGGTCTCCAATGTCAATATCATATGAAGCGAATTGATTTCTTGGGCTACGTCAGCGAAAATGCTTTGATGAAACCTTTCGAGATGAAACCTGAAGTGATTAAAAGATTTCTGTTACCCTAAGATTGAAAGGCGTTACAGATATTTTATGGTTGACGTCATACTTCAGGAGATTCTTCGAGAGAGAATATGACGACTTCTACATTAACCATGATGTGTTATACAAAGACCCCTCCAAAGAGATGATCGTTATACCGTCGTCCGACTGAAGAAGAGATAATGACACATAAACAGTGGAGAAGTAATTTTATATTCCGCAAATAAATTGAAAGGCGAGGAAAGTAGTAAGAAGCTTTATGGAGTGTATCATCAACGTACCGAAATCAGGAAAGAAAGAAGGTATTTGAATCCCATCAACAAGGAAGATAAGCTCTTAGGAGCCTTCCACATTGACCACATTGGGCCAATAAAATTGAGAAGAAAGCATACAACTATCTTTTAGTTGCGGTGGATGCATTTTCGAAAAACAAGGGGGCAGAAAGAGTGGTCGATCATCTGCAAAAACAACCAGCAGTATTCTTCAATCCTTGGCGCATCATTACTGGCATTATTGTTTTCACTTCAAACCTCTTAAAGCAATACTGCGAAAGCGAAGAAAATCAGCATCTGTTAATTGCGACGGGTATCATTCGAGGTAACGGCCAGATTGAGCGCATGTATCAAGTCGTTATCTCAATTATAGCCAAGTTGTGTGGTGAAAATAAAACATACTGGTACAAGCAAGGGGATCGCGTACAGCAGCTGATCAATAACACACCGCCAAAAAGCACTTAATAATTCCATCAAGGATGTTAACAGGGTGGGAGTTGCGAATACAGAGTCCGTCAATCCGGTTGTGAATTTAACTGGCCGAGGGGAGTTTATTTCGCAGTGTGTCCTTCGCTTAGTTCTTCTGGCTGACGACTGATTTTAAAATTTGAGCAATCAGATTATGGCAGCGGCAAATTAAGCGAAAGACACATTTCGGTATGCATGTGTACAAATTAACATTACTTTGCCTACATGCGCGTGTGTACATAAAGATCGTTAATGTATAGAGAAGTCTCAATGACAGGAACGTATGATATTTTGAGGGGTAACCGTCCCACGAAGATTAATCACCACAGACACATTTTTCACCAAAAGTTAAGATCAATAGACTGAATTATGTAAATTTAGCAACAGTCGCAAAAAATATTACCATTCGCTAAAACTTTTCAAGAAATCCAGCGCACATTTATAGGAACAGCATTCTGCCAAAAATCATGAATTATGAAACGTCAACAAAATAGTTTCATAATTTACAACTTTGAAGGTATTTCAACAACTGTTTAGGTCTTATCTTTGAATCGGTACATTATGATTCGATATGTAAATTTTAATGTTCCAGAGGAAAAGTATGTATCATATGGAATCTTAGAAATAAAAAACACATACTGACTGAAAAATATTAGGTCAACAGATTGCGGCTTTGGTCCCAGTTGTTATGAACAGCGCTGCACAGTTCACAGAAGATTCAATATTCAATATATATAACATTGGGCTTCATCCGAAGGCTGAATGTATTACAGTAGCCTCCAAATAAGCCGCACCCTGGTTTCCGAGTAAGTTTCTAACTTTGTAGCTATATAAGTACATATTTTTTGTGCACTTTTTATCAATTGGAGAACTACATACGTAAAGTAACATTCTAATTAAATACTTCCTGCAATCAGAGAACATAAAATAATTGCTTCGAAATTTTCTCCTAGTATCGAAATGTCCGGGACAGAACTTTTTTATAAGCTACTTATTGCATTTTACTGTACGCTCATGCGCGTTAAAACAATACACTTTGATACATAATAAAAAAATATATTTTAGTCGTATCAAATCGGTATTGGTACAATTGAGCTTAAGTGTAATATTAAGGCTAACTTACAAATATTAATATTCATCTATTTATAACCTTTCCTTTGTGTATACAAATAGTGCTGATAGAGTTTATTTGGAATGTTGCACACGATACCATTGTTATGTATGCGGCATGTATTTCCTATCGATACCATTATTTTGCACACGGCACCACATTTGTGTACAGTATGTATTTCTTAAATCTAGCTTTGTTGATGAGCCATAAGTACAGTAGGGTGCTTGGATACTGTACTAACTCTCCTCCCTGTTAAAAAATAAATGCCCTCATTTAAACTCCTGAGTCTATAATTCTTTACCATCTTTTATCATATTCTTTTTGACATTGTATCAGTGCTCTTTCATATAGAATTTTCCTTGTTTTTTGCCTGAACTGTATATAAAATCTTACAATGATTGCGATTATTATGGACATCAGTATTATAGCAAATGTTGTTTTATAGGTATAAAAAAAGGATGATGTTTCTTCAATATTATTAAATTTATATTCTGTTTGTGAGTCTAAGTATTCAAGGATATCGAGTTTTTCTCTATGTTTTTGATGTAATGCTAAAGACATTTGTTCTTTCATATTTAAATATTTTTTGTGAACTTTTTTTTCCATTTTTCTTTATTTATAGAATTTTTCTTGTATAAGAAACTAACAATAAGTTTACAAATCTTATATACTAGAGTAATATGTTTCCTTGCCAGTGCTAAGAAACGAATTATTTGCTCAAATGAATATATATTTACACATATGATTAAATCGGTTGTGAATCTCCAATTCCTCATAGTTGGGAGCTGGAAAGGACGGGTTTCCAGTCTCCGATTCTTCGTAGCTGGGAGCCGGAAAGGCCTAGTTTCCAGTCTCCCTTAAAGCTTCCGTTATCCCTCACGTCGACTGTGAAAATGTTGTTGTTTTTTGTTTTTTTTTTTTCGAATGTGATAGATGTGGTTGGAGGAAGTTGGAGACGGACTCTCGTGTGAGATGAGATAATTAAGATAGTGCAGACTTGAAGATGTCTCTTTTTTTCAATCGTGTGTGACCTTCATCTAAAAGTAGATTTCGTGCTAGTTTATTGGGATGGTCTTCTAGCTTTTGTAGGTATTTTTTGCTCAACCGTACTATTTCATCGGCTACACGAGGTATGCAAATATCTCTGTGAATGTTAGCGTTTTTTACATACCATGGAGCTCCCGTGATTATTCGCAAGGATTTAGATTGCACTCTCTCAAGTTTTTAGATATTTGAGGGCGTAGCCGTTCCCCACATTTCTATACCATATGTCCATATTGGTTTTAGCATGGCTTTATATAGTAGCACTTTGTACTCTAGAGGTAATGCTGATTTCGAATTAAGCATCCAATATATGCTTTTCATTTTAAGCTTGATATTCGACACGTTCTTTTCAATATGATTCCGCCATGTGAGTCTTCTATCTAAGTGAATTCCAAGATATTTTATTTCGTTTTGCTGTGGTATATTCTGACCATTTATTGTAACTGCAGGGCAAGTTTCTTTTCTTAGAGTAAAAGTAATATGCGCGCATTTGGTTTCATTAACCTTTATTCTCCAGTTTTTAAGCCATACTTCTGTTTCAAGTATATGCCTTTGTAATATAGACGTTGCTACTTTTGGGTCTGTGTGAGTGCAAAGTATTGCAGTATCATCAGCAAATGTTGATGTCATTGTTTGGCTCGTCGTTGGTATATCAGATGTGTATAATACATATAAAATAGGGCCTAGAACGCTGCCTTGTGGAACTCCAGCGTCTATTCTACAATGCCGAGAAAAAAAATCTTTTGGCTTTACAACAAATTCTCTATTAGAGATATAGTTTTACAGCAAGAGGTGTACATTCGTAGGCAGTAAACTAGTAATTTTGTGAATAAGGCCGCGGTGCCATACCTTATCGAATGCTTGTGCTACGTCTAAGAACAGTGCAGTGCAGTACTGTTTTTTCTCAAAGGACTTTCGTATAAATGACACAATGCGATGAACTTGCTCAGTGAAGACAGATTGCAGATGTTCAGCAAATACACACCCTTTTTCAGAATCCGTACGTGCCCAATTACCATTTCCTAGTCGAATTGGTGATTCGTACTGTATGGGCCGATTTATATTTTTTGTGGCCTTCCAAAATGCGTAATCTGTTTAGTCCGTCGGAGTAAGATTAGAAAGGAAATCATGAAGATGCCTCTCCTTTTCTTTTTTAAGGGCGCAACGCAACTTAACTGTGTATTCGTACAATAGTTTCTTGTATTTTGGAGAACGATATTGTTGCCAAGACCTTCTCAGCTCTCGTTTCTTTTTAAATCTTCTATGGTCTCATCAATGTTTCGCTGAGAGTTAACACGACTTTTATTATTTGTGGCCACTGCTGCCCTAATAGCTCCATGCATTAGTTAAGTCAATGTATATATCTGCCTATCGATATCAATATCATTCTTTAAAGAAACATTGGTTTTTATATGAGTGCTAATGTATTTCTTATATTTAAGCCAGTTTATGAGATTGGGATGGGGGAGCTGATTACCCGCTGTTCTGGTGCAAGGACTACCTTCCATGGTTATAATAGACGGAGAATGGTCGGAGGACAATTCCATGGATGAGGACGCTGTTACAATCTTGCGATCAATACCCTTTATAATACCAAAGTCAATCAGGTCAGGCATCTTCTGGCGGTCAGATGGCCAATATGTTGGCTGTCCTGTAGATACAACATCAAGTTTTAATCTTAGTATACAACTAAAAAGTTGTCTCCCTCTAGGTGTGACCAGTCTAGAGCCCCAATAGTGGTGCTTGGCATTGAAGTCCCCTGCAGCCATAAACTTTGGCCCAAGTTTGGCCAAAAAATCTTTGAACTGTTGTTCGGTTATAATTTGAGAAGGAGGGCAGTACACAGTTGCGATAGCCATTGTACTGGAAAATTCTTGCAGTTGAATAATAGTGGACTGAAGGTATTCTTCTTTAAACTCCTCTAGTATGCTGTGCTTTAGACGTTTTTTTATTAAAATCGCTGTGCCACCACGAGCCATATTTCTAGGATGTTTTGTATCATAGAAAAGATATTCCGGAATTCTAAAATAATTTTTATCTGTAAGATGAGTTTCAGATATAAGCATAATGTCAATGTTATTTGATAATAGAAAATGATAGACTTCGAGCTTGTGCTTGGTGAGACCGTTTGCGTTCCAATGACAAATTTTGATTCTGTACATTATGGTTTATTTAAAAGGGTTTGCATTAAAATGGTTTGATTTCTAATCAGATCCCGTATCATGCTTTGCATTCCAACCATAAATTGATTAAGAGTTTGCACGAGTGTTTGAAGCATAGATTCTATACTGCAATTATTCATGTTAATTGCTTCGACATTTGGGTTAGTTTTCAGGACGTCTGCATATGATTGGTATTGTGGTTGTGCTATTGGTTGGCGACTAAAAGAATTTAGATTTGTTACTGTTGTAGGTGGGACAGGTTTTCTATTTGGCAGTAATTCTTTTTGTTTTATTGATAAAAATACAGACCAGCCCCGATAATTAGCAGTGTGGTTTTCTCCATAATTGCTATATTTTTTAACACTTGCATCTTGTTTTGGTTTGCTACACGTAGATGTGGAGTGTAAGTCACCGCATATCACACACACGCTTGGTAAAGTACAGTAGCTACGAGTGTGGCCAAATTCCTGGCAGTTTGTACATTGTACGGGACTCTTACGTTTTAGTGGTTCTTCTATTGAAATTTTACGATGCAGTAGACAACACAGGTTGTAAATAGGATGCACTTCGCCTTTTTTTAATAATTTTGCTGATGGCTCAAGTTCTATACGAAACATTGGTTTCGGAACTTTGTTCCGGATTTTTATATTAAATATAGACTTTATTTCGAATCCCGCTTCTTCAAGTGCTCCCTTTATTTCGGACGGACCTACATTATGCTCAACTCCTTTCAAAATTACTATAAGGCTCTTACTGCTTTTAAGCTGATACGTGTAGTACTCTTTCTTAAGCAAATCGAAATTATTTACTAACTTTCTAAAATTTTCTTCCTCGTAGATTTGGATTTTGGTCTCATGTATGTTGCCTTTCATAACAGAAACAACATGAAAATTTTTTACACCTAATAACTTTGCTAAATTGTTTACAAGAGTGTTCGAATTTTTTCTCTTAAGTATATTGGGGGCGGTTTAGACTTACTGCCTCTACTTTTACTCTTGGTTATTTCCTCACTGTTGTCTAGTATAGCAAATCTATTCTGGCGCAGGGAGCCGTCTTCACAAATATTTTTTTATTTTTTTCTCTTTGTTTATCAGCTGTTTGCTTTTGCGGACTTAGTTTACGCTTTGGCTGAATGTTCATGTAGCGGTCTAACCCAGTCTGTATGACCGACTGTTTAATTTTACTCTGGTTTGGGCAGTTACTGATTAGAGCTTTCGGGAAAGAGCTTTTCTTCTTGAGCTGTGGCTGTAGATCTGCTCACAGAAAAGCTTTGCTGCGACCACGGATTTGCTGATTCTGTAGAGTCTGTAGAGAGTGTACTCACAATTCGATCAGAAGTTTTTCCGTTGGTTTGCGAAATGCCTTCTGACTGCATTTGCGAAACAGAGACAATTTCGGTTGCGCCAGTGTGAGTGAATTGAGTGAATATGTAATTGTTCGCGTTTCCTTTCTATCCTAGGATATTTATACATAATAATAAAACTTTGTTCGTATTTAGCTATTTTTATTTCTGCGTTTTCTAAAATATTTATTATTAAAATATCTGTTTGTTCATGCCATATAATTCTCGTAATTTTCTCTAAGTCTAGTGAAGTCGATAAGAAATTCATATTTTTTGCTAAGTTAATCGTTGTCATGAGGTTATTAAGCTCATAAAGTATTTCGGTTAAAATTGTTTTTTGTGTAAAAGCTTTAGGGTTCCTGTTTTCTAGTATTTTTTCAAATTAGCTATTTTCTTTTTATTGTTATTTTCTATTAATTGATTTATTTTTGCTTGTAGCTCGATTTCAGCATCATGATCGGGTATTCCTGTTATCCATTTAAATGCTGTCCCTAAAAAGATTATTCCTCCTTTATTCCTATTTCTTTGATTTAGTCTTTTTAGTACCTCTATTTTCTCAGGTAATATCCTAACTTGAGGTTCTGAATTTAAGTTATATTTTGGTCGTAATATATTTTCATATTTTAGTCAAAGTCGTAATGTGATATATGTATATAGTCATTTTCTCTGAATCACTACATATTATCAGAGAATGTTAATGCAATGAGAAGGAGCAAATGTTAAATGAGCTTTTTTCGAGTTCTAATTTATAGATTCATAATAAGGTCATTTCAAATTCAACTATCTTCACGAGTGGGGAATTGCAGATATTTACCACGCGAGTGACGCGAGTGGAGGGTTTCTATATTTACTTACCACGCTAGGACAAGAATTCAGATATTTTCTGCGTTTACCAAACTACTGAGGAAGTTCATAAGATTTTTCGGCACACTACTAAGGAAATCGAAGCGAATAAATTTGCGATTAAGAAGGCCGCGCGGCAGTTAGTTTGTGGTGCAGAAGCTAAAGTCGGCGGAATTATTCGTTTTGTTTTTTGGCACGTATATAATTCAGGTTCAAGTCCTGAAGACATTTTTTTTTTCTTACACATTTTTTTTTTACAATTCAAACCAGGAAAGTTTGGTAAAATTTTTGAGTTTATTTTAATTAAAATTTCTTTAAAATACTGTTTTTTTTGTATTTTATAAATGGAAATTTCTTTTCGGTATAAAATAGTTCATACTGGATATGACCTGACTTTTACATAAATCAATCAAAACAGAAAATATGTACATATATCTATAATCTATTTCATCAAATCCAAATTATATTGATGAGAAAATATCATTCTAATATCCGTCCAGAAAGCCAAACGCGCATACACACATGCATATTCATATAATTACGCATACAAACTTTCAACTAACGCAGAATATGTGCATATAAAACTGCGAATCGAATAAATGAGTGATTTAGAAAATTTCATTAATAATTGTAGATTAGCGCAACCGTGAAAGACGTGTTGTATATGCAGTACATCGTCTCATATTTGACTCAGGTTCAAATCCTGTGCACAGTTTTTTGTTCGATATTTTTATTTCATTTTTTATATTTGGTTTAATTGAAATTGATTTAAAATAGTGTATTCAGGTTTTTCTAATACCTGTTTTTTATAAATTTATTTTCTATATAACATTATTAATACTTCATTTGAATTAATTTATATGTAAAACAGCCATAATGGCAATCATATGAATATGCATTCCTATATTTTATCTCTTCAGTTAAATCTGAACTACTTACATACACATATTGATGAGAAAATATTCTAATATCCATGGATGCATCCAGAAAGCCAAACGCGCATACACGCATATGTATACAAATATATACAAACCTTCAACGAACGCAAAATGTATGCATATAAAAAACAACAACTGCGACCGTCTTCTTGTCCGTCAGTGAAAAGATGGGATATGTATACCCTATGAGCAAAAAGAACCGGGAAGGTGATGTTGACTGTTTCCTTCGATTGCCAAGGCATAGTCCACCATGAGTACCTTCCATCGGGCCAGACAGTCAATAGAGAATATTATTTATTCGTTTTGAAACCTTAGAGAGATGCTGTGTGTTACAAACCGCCGGAAATGTGAGCAAACAATTCTCAGATTTTGCATGGTGATAACGCGCCATCGCACTGATCAAAGAGAATACAAATCGGCCTGCCGGGAGTGTTGGCACATGTGTGTTCCTTCAGACGGGTCATATTTTGAAGGAGATAATATAAATTTTCCTTAAATTTAAATCTGTTTTGTTTAATTTAAAAATTCCCGGTACTTTCTGATCATAAGGTACATATATGCGGCTTTGCGGACAGCAATGTGTGATTCGCTGGAAGTCGCATTAACTCGCGACTGTCGCACAGTTAGAAGACATATTTACATACATATAAGGGTGCATACATACATACGGAGCCGCGGCCACTCGACATGACAAAAATTTAAGATTTATCAAATATTGGCAAATAATTCCACGCGAAATATTCCAATATCGACTATTTTCGAATGGTCGCGAAAATTGGCATATGGGCGGCTCGTTTTATGAATGAAATTGAAATATGAGCTCTAACTTATGAATGAACTTTTTGTTTTGTTCTAAATTGTTCAGCGCTGTCCCTGATAGAATCATGGCCGCTGCGACTGCGTCTACGAATGTATTTTGTTTTTGTAGTCGCTAGGCTTAGATTTTAGCTTTGGGCGACATGCGCATGTGAGGTATGTGTTTTTGTTGTGTT
Source organism: Anastrepha obliqua (assembly GCF_027943255.1). NCBI lineage: Eukaryota > Metazoa > Arthropoda > Insecta > Diptera > Tephritidae > Anastrepha > Anastrepha obliqua. The sequence goes on along the minus strand of NC_072897.1, from coordinate 37,677,764 downwards.
CTAGAACATTTTTGAATGTGCGGTGGCAAAGCGGCCATGGCGTTGCGCTTGCTGTTGCTTTTGCGTCTATCAAAGTATTGTGTTTTTGTAAGTACAATATTAGGAATATCGACTGGTGAAAGACAAAAGTACACGGAAGCAAGAAGGGAGCGCTGTGCTCGCGCATATATGCATGAATGTATGAACGTGCATAGATGTTGTAACATATGAATACAATTATTTTGTAGGAAGTTTAGAAGGCAAGTAGGTATACTCGTATATGTATGTATATATGCTAGGGCATAAAGTGGGTATATATACATACATAGAGTAGAATTGTTTTTGCACTTCTTAGGAAGAAACTCGTTCACTAGTGCGTATGTGTATTTGATTTCTTGTAAGAATGTGATGTGCTGTGACATGTGTACATATGTACATAAGTCAAGGTTATTTGGGCATACTTTGCATATGTGATATGATGTTCTTGCGCTTGTGCATTATTGTTTTTCATATACAAATGTACATACATACATATGTATGTAAATGCTGTCGAATACATAAACTATAAATTGACATACAATATAAAATAAGTGTTGATTTATCTTAAACCATTCTTTTTTCTGAATGCAAATACCTCCTATTGACATGTACATACATATTATGTACTTATGTATGTATATTATCATATACCATCATTTATTTACATATAAAGTATACGTTCATTTATGTACATATGTGTGTAATGAAAAACTTCATGAATTACTTTCAGAACTTTATTCAAATAAACGCACCGCCTAATTTTCCTCGCCACATGTTAGACTCGAGTTCAATTCCCGGCGCAAACTTTTTTTTATAAATTTTTTTTTTTTAAATCGTTTTTTTTAATGTAATTGAAAAAAAAATGATGTTATAAATTTTACGTATTCGCTTATTATTTCAAAAATACGAAAATAGTAAAAATTTAATTGGTTTAATGTCGGGGTGAGAAATGTGTTGTGTGTTGAGGTGAAAGATGTGTGGTGTTTCTAATTTTTGTGTGGGCAAAAGTCAGTGAGGTGTCTATAAACTCGGTGTGCTAAATGACCTTATTACAAATCTTTCAAATCTCAATTGTACTAAAAAAAGCTCACAGTAACATTTGCACCTTCTCATTGCATTAACATTCTCTGATATTATAAAACAAAGTCGCTTTTTCTGTCCCTATGTCCCCTTATACGCTTAAATCTTTAAAACTACGCAACGGATTCTGATGCGGTTTTTTTTCAAAGATAGATTGATTGAAGAGGAAGGTTCATATCTATATAATGTGAAGAAATATATAAAGGGGGCGTGGCAATCGGTCAAAATGTGGTAAAAAACATAAATTTTTTCTTTTCACGGCCATAAATCATAAACGAATCAACCAATTAAAATGAAACTTTCTTGAAGTTTAACTTTGAAATATATACTTTCGTTCTGCATCAAAAAAATAATTGATTTATTTGTTATTTAACCAAAATTGTTTAAACAAAAGCAGCTCTTTTTCCAAAAAAAGCTGTTTGTGTGTTTGTTCGCTGTCAACCGAATGAAACAACAGGCGTTAAGCGATAATCTCACCACACCTCATTAATGTTGAATAACATCGTATGGTGACGTGTGTATGTATGTATTTACGAATCGCTCGCATTATTTCATTTCGGACGTATGTACATATGTATCTATGTATGTACTGAATTCCATGTAATTATATGTACATACAATTTTACAGCGAAATAAAACGCTATTTTCACGTTCTATATTAGTAAATCGCACATAATTAAAATACAGTTTTTGAATAGTTTTTATTGATTCGGAGCGCGTTTAGTTTGCTATCGATTCCATACAATAACATTTTTTGTCATTTACTTTTTACGACAACTAATAGCTTATTTCCGAAGCGATTTCAACAAATAGGTACAACATTAATCCTTATCCAATTAAATACCTTAAATACATTGTTGTTTTCATATAGATCTATGTATATGGCTCTTTACAGCATATAATTAAAAACAATATTTTTCAAGATATTACATCAGTAATTAGTAATTGAGATCTACCGGAAAAATTGCGTTAGCTGTTGCGTCATCCGGCATTGCCGCTACTCTTTTGGAAAGTCTTTTGGAAAGAGGCCGAACCACACACTCTACAATCAAGCAATCAAAATCGCAACCGATGATGATAACAGCGTCTGTAGTGTTTCTAGACAGAGCAATACAGGAAAATTGATGCGTGACTGCTCATTAATAGTCTGGGACGAAGCTACCATGTCAAACAAGACGTCTGTGGAAGCACTGGAAAGGACAATGCGCGATTTGCGCAACAAAAATTCACCTATGGGTGGATGTACAATTCTGTTCTCAGGAGATTTCCGTCAAATCCTACCAGTTGTGACTCGAGGAACACGTGCTGACGAAATAAATGCTTCGCTAAAAAGATCCCACCTTTGGTCGCATGTCAATAAATTAGATCTTAAAACTAATATGAGGGTTTCGTCATCTTCACGTGAGAACAGGCTATTTCCAGAGATGCTGCTAAAAGTTGGCAATGGAGAATTAACACAAAGTGAGGGAAGGATTAACCTAGAAAACCTTTGTGTTTTGATAGACAACATCCAAGAGTTAGTCAACAATGTCTATCCTGACATTGATAACATAAGTTATAAGACAATATCTTGGTTTAAAGAAAGAGCTATTCTGTCACCAACTAACGAACAAGTAGATAAAGTAAATAACTTGATTATTTCAAAGATTGATGCGCCGACGAAAATATACTACTCGGTCGATACTGTTCTCGATTTGGAAGAAGCTGTTCAATTTCCTATTAGTGATACCCGTGCGAAGCTGGGCGGGTTGCTAGTATATATATATATACTGGGTTGTTTTGTATTAAAATGAAATCTTTGTCCTCTGTTTTCAGTAGTAGTTACTGTTCGACCGTTATCAATTTTAATTATTTTTTGTACAAATTTATCCGCGTTTTTATTTCTTCGTTTTGTTCTAGTATAAATTCTCCTGGGTGATAGGTTATTTCTTTATTGAGGGCTTTCTGTTGGTATATGGTATGTATATTCCTTTGTTGTGTAGTATAAATCTTATTCTTAATGTCCTTGTATCTTTCCTCCTCTCTGTTGAAAAACACGTGCTCGGGTTTGTGGCCTGTGATCGGGTCTATCGTTTTGGTATACTGTCTTACTGCTTCAAAAATAGTTTCACTATGTGACGTTTTTTGTTCCTTTGCTAATAAATTATCTATAACTGTACTGTGTGCAGATAACGTAAATTCATAGAGAAGGCGCAGTCCCGGCCCGTTCCTCATTTTGGGCTCTAACAAAACACGGGTAAGAGATTCAAATCAGAAATCACTTCACCACAAGTTAACAGTAGGAAATTAATCAATACGGCTGCCGGAGAGAAATGAGAGGGAGAGAGTGATACGCAAGTGTGAAAAAATGTAGTTTACATTAGCTTACATTTCGTTGCGTACAGAATAGATTTGTTCATTTGATATGTCCATATGATTTATATGCATGTTTACAGATTTGTTCTTTTTGGTTTTTTTATGAAAATTGCGCGTAATTGTATGTATGCATATTTATATACATATATTAACATAGGACATATGTATGTAATTAGGTTATGAAATTTGAGCGAAATTGTATGTATGCATGTTTATATACATATGTATATGTATTAGCAAAGGACATATGTATATTAGGTTTATATGAAAATTGCGCCAAATATTGAAAAGCTCTTGTGCTTGCTTGTAACCAATTGAACTTTGGTTTGAATTTTAATTCGAAAAGAAAGGAAATTGTAAGTGCACGTGCGCGGTGAAGAAAACATTTTGAAATTATTAATAAATAATTAATAAAACAAAAGCATGACTAAAGCTTCAAAATGTCGTGCTCGGGAGTGTAATAGTGGACAAAACATTCGTTGTTTTGCATTTCCCAAAAATCGGGAATTATCAAATTTGTGGACCTCACCCTCAATGCAAATACCAATGCATAATTCATTTGTATGCATTCAACATTTTGAGGAGGATGCCGTGGGACCAAAGTATCTTAATGGAGCGGTTCCAACTCTAAACTTGGGTCAGTAAATTAATTTATTATTATGTCTCCATATATAATATGTATGTACAGTGAAGAAAAAATAAACGGAGTTACCGTCAATATTATTATTTCTTATAAATCTCTGAATAATATTGTAAATATTAGTGTCCCAGTTTCTTTTTGGTTCACTGTACATACATAAGCTGATAATCGTATGCTTGGATGTCGTTTTCAATACTTCGTGCCTATTGAAAGGCTAATATACACATCTATACATGCATGCATGAAATAGAAACCAGAGAAGGGATTTATTTATTTAGAATGCGCAGTTTCTCATTACAGTAGGTTCTGTTTTTATGCGGCTTTTTTTTATGCGGTTTTGAAATAGTGCGGTTTTTTTTTTGAATTACAAAATGCATGTCGACCTATCTAGATCAGACGTGTACATTTCCTCAAGTGACGAAAGTGATTTTACGCCAAATCCTAAACAAACGCGCAACATGTGGGTATTGTCTGATTTTATTTCTGACTTAAATTTATTTTTCGATTCTGACGTTTCTTAAATAAAGATATAATTTTCAAAAATACAATATTTTGTTTATGCGATTTTATTTAATTATTTCAGATTCATGCGGTCTATGGAACGTATCTATAGTTGTAATATGGGACTAGTGCCCTTTTTTATGCCATTTTATTACATTATTTCAGATTTATGCGGTTTTAGCACTTTTGAAACGTATCTATAGTTTTACTATAGAACTAGTAGCTTTTTTTATGCTGTTTTTTGCGGAACGTATCTACCGCATAAAAGCAGAACCTACTGTATTTTATTTACATATTTATAAAAAACTTTTGAATTTAAAGGATCGGGCTTAGTATAATGCCGTATGGGCAATTTTAGGCCAAGTATAATGATTTATTTAATGCAACTTGGTCGAGTTTGGCTCATGAACTTTTATAACTTTCAATATTTACACACATTATAATACACTTATAAATTGGTACAATATAATACATATATTTTGTTCTAAATTTCACTTCAATTCATATTTTTACCGGTTTTAATACTTGTAATCAAAACAACAATATCCTTTCGCTAAATTAAATAATTTTAACAATAAATTACTTGAAACCTATAAATTTCCGGAGGGTGCGGTTTCTAGTTTTATATATGTACTAGCAAACCCGGCCCCCTTCGCTGGGCACACTAAAATAGAATAGATATGGTTTAGAACAGAAAATATATGGTTTTCATATTATTTATTTCTTTATTCTTTATTCAAACGCTTTGGCGTAAACAATATTTTTTGTTTTTCTATTTGTTTTTGAGTAAATATAAAATATAAATTGAAAATCAGGAAAAAAGAAGATTGTTTTTAAATTTCAAATCAACGCATATGAATAACTAAGAAACAATCGTCTTTTTTCCTGATCATCCATGAATTTTTCGTTTCAATTTATATGTTTTATTAAGCATTGGAGCTTTTTTAACCATTATCCATTTATATTTTTCAAAAAAAAAAAAACGAAAAAAATTGTTTTTTCCACGAACACATAATTTCATTCGGATTTCACATTAAATTCTCAAACTGTCAATTTGACAGTTCAGTTCCGCCCCAGGCGTTAAAAAAGTAAGCGACATTATGGCTGGCTCAAAAGAACGCTGTACCCGTTGCCACTGCTCCGAATTACAACCAAACTTTACGAAACCCATTTTCAATACTTACTTAACAATGTGCATAAGTTTGGTTTAATTCGGTGCAAAGACACGGCGGGTCAACGTTTTGGCATATATTTCCAGACCCTAGTCATCAATAAGTATGAAAATTACCCCGTATTAAAGCACTTATCAACAGCTTTCATTTGATACCCATATTGTACATACACAACCAAATGTTACCCGGGTCCACGTTTTGACCTATATCTCCAGAACCCAGTCACGTAGCGGCATGAAAAATACTCTGTACTAAGGCATTCACCAACAGCTTCAATTTGATATCCATATTGTACAAACACATTCTAGGCTCCACGTTTTGGTCTCTATTTCCAGACCCTAGTCACGGAGCGGCATGAAAAATACTCTGTACTAAAGCATTCACCAACAGCTTCCATTTGATACCCATATTGTACATACACGTCCGAAGGTTACCCGGGTCCACGTTTTGACCTATATCTCGAGACCCTATCTACCAATAGGTATTCAAACTATACGGAAACCATCTTCAATACCTACTTAACAATGTGTGTAAGTTTGGTTTAATTCGGTGCAAAGACACGGCGGGTCCACGTTTTGGCATATATTTCCAGACCCTAGTCATCAATAGGTATGAAAATTACCCCGTATTAAAGCACTTATCAACAGCTTTCATTTGATATCCATATTGTACAAACACATTCTAGGGTCCACGTTTTGGTCTCTATCTCGAGACCCTAGTCACGGAGCGGATGGAAATACTCTGAACTAAAGCATTCACCAATAGCTTCCATTTGATACCCATATTGTACATACACATCGGAAGGTTACCCGGGTCCACGTTTTGACCTATATCTCGAGACCCTATCTACCAATAGGTATCAAAACTATACGGAAACCATCTTCAATACCTCCTTAACAATGTGTGTAAGTTTGGTTTAATTCGGTGCAAAGACACGGCGGGTCCACGTTTTGGCATATATTTCCAGACCCTAGTCATCAATAGGTATGAAAATTACCCCGTATTAAAGCACTTATCAACAGCTTTCATTTGATACCCATATTGTACATACACAACCAAAGGTTACCCGGGTCCACGTTTTGACCTATATCTCGAGACCCCAGTCACGGAGCGGCATGAAAAATACTCTGTACTAAGGCATTCACCAACAACTTCAATTTGATACCCATATTGTACATACACATCCGAAGGTTACCCGGGTCCACGTTTTGACCTATATCTCGAGCCCTATCCACCAATAGGTATCCAAACTATACGGAAACCATCTTCAATACCTTCTTAGCAATGTGTGTAAGTTTGGTTTAATTCGGTGCAGACACGGCCGATTAGCGAACACACACAAAAAGTTGACTTTATTTTATATATAAGATTTTTTTCAGTTTGTGTCCGAAAAATCCAAATATCTTACGGAACCCTATTTTTTTCCAAAATAAAATGTAATCCATGTTACTCTTGGATAATGTAGTTTTCGAATGGTGAAAGAATTTTTAAAATCGGTCCAGTAGTTTTTGAGCCTATTCGTTACAAACAAACAAACAAACAAACAAACAAACAAACAAACAAAGTTTTCCTCTTTATAATATTAGTATAGATATGATTATACTGAATATTCCTCAATTTAAATTTTGTAAAAAATAAAGTTTTAATTAGGCTATGATGATGTACCATCGAACAAGTGGACCGAAAAAAAGAAAAACGGAGCTGCTGTATCGAAAGCTGCGTGCCTAAGGATAAAGCTATACTTTTTGCGTTTCCTAGGGACGAAGAGACCCGTAAGAATTGGGCCTTGGCTTGCAACGTGCAAGTGTCAAGCACTGACAGGGTTTTTATTTGCCAACGCCATTTTGAACCCACATTGGTTACAAAATATAAAATTTTGAAAGCGGATTTTCCTTGCTTCAATTTAGAGCCAGTTACTAGAAGTCGCTCGCCTAGCGCTGGATCTGACTGGGTTTGCGAGAAACTTTTTCAACAGTATCAAAATTTAAAATTTATTTTCCTTGGAAAGTTAAACCAAGATTGTCTAGAAAATTTCTTTTATCGGGTCCGAGCTAGTCAGGGTATTAATACTCATCCTACAGCACACGAAGTGCAGTACATAGTAGCGCGATTGATATCTATGAAAATTTTACGACAGTGGTTCGAAAACAAAGGCAATAATTGCGAAGATGATGGTGATATTAATTTAGACTGGAATTTAGGGACTGAGGATCATCATCTGGTGGAAGAAGTAGGAGAACCGCTAAATGAGCAACTCGTTTTAGAAAATATAGAACTAGCAGATGAGAATTTTGCCGAAGAACCAAATATAGCTGAGGTACAGGTGCAGCGTTATTACACTGGTTATGGTATTTACCAAAAATACTGCGTAAGCTAAAATGCGAGAAATGCACCCACATTATAATGAAAACACAAGGAGACTTAAAATTGCATTCCGAAGCCCTGATAAGGTCTAAAAATTTCACGGATGACACCTATTTGAGACTGGTGAATACTGAAGACAGGGTATTCGAAGTGTGTCGCCTTCAGATGATGTAGTACCGTCAGCTTTTTGCAAAATATGCTCACGTAGGTAATATTCGCAATGTAATGCTGCCAGTTATAAAACAAAAAACCGAAGAAGTATTTCCCCATGGTTCGCAATATCTGGCGAATGTCATGATCATCGCATCAAGCTACTCGACTTTTTGATATATATACTTCTATTCAAAAATGCAAAATGGCTTTTACGGGCAAGAAAATACCCAAGTTAGGTGTCAGAAGCGCCACGATAAACTAAAAAAGTTGTCGTACGTTGTAGGTCAGGGTCCAACAAGGTGAGTTGCACAGGTCCTTAGGGTAAGTAAAACAAGCGTTTGTTTATTGCCTTTTCTAATACGTATTTATTATCGGCCGCCGTAGCCGAATGGATTTGCGCGTGACTACCATTCCGAATTCACAGAGAGAACGTCGGTTCGAATCTTGGTGAAACACCAAAATTAAGAAAAGCATTTTTCTAATAGCGGTCGCCCCTTGGCAGGAACTGGCAAACCTCAGAGTGTATTTCTACCATGAAAAAGCTCCTCATAAAAATATCTGCCGTTCGGAGTCGGCTTAAAACTGTAGGTCCCTCCATTTGTGGAACAACATCAAGACGCACACCACAAATAGGAAAAGGAGCTCGGCCAAACACCCAAAAAGGGTGTACGCGCCAATTATATATATATATATATATTCATTTATATTTATTTTTGTTATTTTCCAGATTTTTTTATTTTTCAGGTTTTTCTCCATCTTTCAGATTTTTCTCTATCTTTCAGGTTTTCCTTTTATCTTCTTTTTCAGATAGCACACGAGCCTAGATTTTTAAACCACTACAATTTTCACTTAATCACGATGGATTGGGATTAGTGTTTTAAAAATCAGGTAAATCGCAATGACTTAATCGATGTCAATATCGATGTCGTGTGAGAAATTGTTATAATATGAGAACAATTTCGTAATTCGTGCTTTCACAATTTTATATATTTTTTTCATTTCAGGAAATGTACAACAAATACCTATTATATGTGGTACTGTTATATGTATATATATACTATATATGAGTAGTTAACTTACTTGTTGATAAAAATAAAAACTAGAAATTAAAAAAACAACAAAAAATCAATATATTCGTTCAGCTAAATCAAATGAATATCTGCATATGAAAAATCGTTCATATGGACGTGCAAAAGTAAACACGCATATACATAAATACATGCATACAAACTTCCATAGACATACATATGTATGTACATATGAGGCTGTGAGCACTTGCCACTGAAAAAATATTTTGATTTGCTATTGCTGTCGAGAATTTAGAACACATATTTACATACATATATTAATACAAACATATGTACGGAACCGCGGCCACTCGGCTTGACAAAAATTCAAGATTTACCAAATATTGGCAAATAATTCAATGCGAAATATTCCAATATTGACTATTTTCGAATGGCCGAGAAAATTGGTATATGGGCGGCTCGTTTTATGAATGAAAGTACTTTGCTCGTAGAAATATGAGCTCGAACTTATCAATGAATTTGTTTTTGTTGTGCTTTTTAATATTTGAAACTGTTCAGCGCCGTCGCTGGGCTTAGAATTTTAGTTTTGGAAGCATACGCATGTAGAGGCATAACATAAGTATGTGCGGTAAGTAAGTATATACGAATATTCATTGTTTTGCTTAGAATAGAAACATTTACGTACATATGTACATTGTCCCAACATATGTATTCATATATGAATACATACATACATATGTATATGTAAACGAATACCGTTTAGATGAGTTTATTTGCATACATATGTTAGAAATATGTTTGCATACATTTGTCTATTTGCTTTGAATTCGTTATATGTAGATACATATGAGCTGTGTTTTGAGGCAGGTCAAAATTTTTTCTGCCCACATGAATATGGATGGTAGATGTTATATCTATTCAACACTTTGTATTATAGTATATGAATATACATACATATGTACATAATAATTTAAAAATGACACAAATTTTTTATGTGGATATTTTGAAATAATTTTGATATCAATACAATTAAGTTAATTATATGCATATACAGGGTGGCTGATGAATTTTGCTACATTAAGAAACTCAAATAACTTTTTTTTTAGTGTATGGAATTCATTTATTGTTTTTTCAAGTTGAAGGTCATTAAATTTTATTAAATGTAGCTTAACTAGTTTTAAAAATAATTGAAATTAGTAAAAAGTTGTTCATTTCTGCTTTGAGAGTTGCGACAGGAATAGCCGCAATTGTTGCCCGAATGGATTGTTTTAGTTCATCCAAATTTGTTGGCTTTGTTTCATAAACTTCTTGTTTACATAAACCCCACAAGAAAAAGTCAGGTGCAGTAAGGTCAGGCGACCTGGGGGGCCAACGAAATTCGGAGTTTCTTGAAATCAGTTTATTGGAAAATTTTCGTCGCAACTCTGTCATAACAGTCTGGGCTATGTGAGACGTTGCCCCATCTTGTTGAAACCACACAGAGTTGAAAGGAATTCTCTTTCGGCGTAGTTCTGGATAGAAAAATTCTTTCAGCATTTTCAAATAACAGTCTCCAGTAACCGTAACGGTGTGACCATTTTCTTCAGAAAAATAAGGCCCGACAATACAGCGTGAAGAAACCGCACACCACACTGTCACGGGAAGAGGATGCAATTCCGTCTCGTGGAGTATCTGTGGGTTAGAAGTACTCCATATTCGACAATTTTGTTTGTTCACATTGCCGTTTAAATCGAAATGGGGCTCATCAGACATGAAAAGGCAGTTTAACATGTTTTGGCCTTCTTCCACCATTTGCAGGATCTTCTGGCAAAATTCCAAGCGAATCGGCAAGTGTGCTGCATTCAGTTTGTTAACCATTTGAATTTTGTAGGGAAATAAGTCTAAATCTTTGTGCATTATTGTTTGCAAAGACTGTCGGCTGACACCAAGTTGAGCAGATAAGCTTCTTGTTGAAACCCTTGGATTGCTTTGTTTAGCTGCAGCTACAGCAGCGATCGTTTCCTCCGTCCGAACTGGTGGGTTTCGATGATAAGGCCTTCTTGCGACTGTTCCTTGCTCAGCAAAATTATTCACCAGTCTCATTATGGTCCATCTGCTCGGGGGATCGCCGCCAAACATCCGCCTGTACTCTCTCTGTACCAAAACTACGGACTCCAGTGCGTGATAGCGGCGGACTATCCAAATTCTTGTTTGCGTGTCCCAGTTATCCTTTTTAATAAATTTTAAAGATCAATCTGCAAATTAAAACAAAAATGGAACAGATAACTTAAAAAGAAAAAAAGTTATTCAATTTTTTTTGGTAGCGGCTTTCATCAGCCACCCTGTACTTAGAATTAATTTATTCATATCACAAGATATAATCCATTTGCGCATGCAAAATGCCGACGGCAAATAAGCATGAAAGAAAAATGTACAAGTCTGCTGTTATTTTCTTTTCCCTAACACCAAATCATGGCATTTTACATTTAAATGCAAACGCTATATTTATTTCTGTTGACTACGCTCCGCTATGTTAACTCTCTTCTGTTAACTTTTCCAAGGCCAAGGTGAAATAATAAAAATTTCTTACCCGCGCTTTGTTAGCATTTGACATTTAACCTGCTCATTTGTTCCTGAGCCTTCTCTATCAATTTACGCTCTCTGCTGTGCGTGCGTTCAACTTGCTACATACATGCTCTATTTGTAGTCGTTGATATTATATATTGCCTCTGCCCTAACGTACGCTGGGTCGTTGTCTGTCATTATTGATGGCATGCGGAAATATTTGAGAAAGTATTTCATTTATGTATGTACATGTATACGGATCTCTTATCCGGTATTTCTCGTATATAGCAGAATTTTAAGTATTTGTATTAGGGGTGGGACTATTCGAATAAAAATTATTCGAATAATAAAATCTTTTATTCGAGAGGTATTCGTAATTCGAATAATATTTATTCGAATTTTTTATTCGTTTATTCGAATAATGCTATTCGAATACTTCACTATTCGAATACCTTACTATTCGAATACCTTACTATTCGAATACCTTACTATTCGAATACCTTACTATTCGAAAACTTCACTATTCGAATACCTTACTATTCGAATACTTCACTATTCGAATACCTTACTATTCGAATACCTCACTATTCGAATACTTCACTATTCGAATACCTTACTATTCGAATACCTCACTATTCGAATACCTCACTATTCGAATACCTCACTATTCGAATACCTTACTATTCGAATACTTCACTATTCGAATATTTTTGGTAAATATTTACTTAGATTAGCGGACTACTAATCGGTTTCTGTACAAGTGCATGTACCTATGTATGCAAATCCAAAAACCACGCAAAGGCTTATATTAACACGTTCCCTGCCGCAATACAAAAATGCAAAATTGACCGACAAGTCCAAAAGGGTTTTTTGAATAATTTGTTTTTTGGTAGTCATAGGATAGCTTTAGTAATAATAATAATTAAAAAAAACGGATGTAGGGTATTTCTATTTGAAACACATATGGTACATTAGCGTAGAGGGACATTTTTGCTTCTGCACGTTCATGAAACACATGGAACGTATCAGTGCTTATCAGGCGCACGTTTACTGAACCATATGTGGCTAAGCGTACAGGGAACGTGTTAAATGAAAATACTACCTACTTTTTATTGTGTCGGCGCTTTGTTTTTGTTTCATATTTTGGTAAATATTTACTTAGATTAGTGGACTACTCTTGCTTGAGGGATGAAATTATTTTCTTTTAGGTTTTTTGCTTTTCGCAGTACTATTATATGCACATACATATACCCATATACTCTACCTGCTACTGACTGACCTAAGCCCGATAAACGAGTGCAGACAGTCCTACGACCATGCATACGCTTAGGTAACTGGCGATGAGAATTATATATGTATGTATATGGACATTTCAGGCAATAAACTTCATGTGACACTGAAATACGTAATCTATTTCAGACTTCTTTTTAAGAGAAATAAATAATATATATTTTATTATCGAATTAAAAAAAATTGTTTACTTTAAAAGGAAGAGCGTTAGCAAAAGCATACGTACATAAATACTTCAAAAACCATTTACTATGATAATTATTTATCACAAATAGTGTCTTATAACTAAATATACAAAGAAATATCTACCTACTATTGACCACTCAGCAGGGTAGGTACATGTACATATACATACATATGTCATGTATGTATCTGTTGTTGTTGTCATGTATCTGTTGTACACACATTAGCAACAAAAAGTAAGTCATATTTTTATTTAATTTCTTCTATAGCGTAATTTTTTGAAATTACATACATACATAGATACATACACACATGCATTTGCGCATCAAACCAATTTCAAAGCAATCTGCATGTGTACATAAATAAGTATATAATTCTATCCTATTATTGGCCTTGAATAACTTCTAAATCTGTAGATTAAGCAAAAGAAGATTTTAAGGCTCCATATTTATCGTTTGAGAGACAACCATTATTTCGATCCGTTACCGAGAATGTTAAAACCGATGCGGACATAGAAAATGTGAAATCATATTTCTCCACACAATTTATATGGGAAATTGAAAAGTGCAGTGCGGGCCACCCGAATATTAATATTAAGGCGTCTAAACACAAGAATTGTTACGAGGGAAAACCAAATATTTTTTTAGAAACGCTCTGATGTTTTTATGCACATTTAGTTATGCACATACATATAAGTATGTATACCTGACGATGTTTTGTCAAGAACAATACCAAAGAAATCTTATCATATTAGCTAATTGAAACATGAAGCGGTCAAATCAAAAAATCACAATGTTCAAAAATCGAGAAAAACTGATTAGCACTATGAGAAGGGCCAATGTAATTTTTATATTTTTAAAAGCATTTTCTCCCTGATATAAATGAATATATAGTGAGGTATTCGAATAGTAAAGTATTCGAATAGTGAGGTATTCGAATAGTAAGGTATTCGAATAGTGAGGTATTCGAATAGTAAGGTATTCGAATAGTGAGGTATTCGAATAGTGAGGTATTCGAATAGTAAGGTATTCGAATAATGAACTATTCGAATTATTTGAAACGAATAGTATTATTCGTTTTATTCGAATAATGTTTATTCGAATATTATTCGAAAATAATCCCACACCTAATTTGTATACATTTTTCTATCCATAAATAGTGTGTAATCAGTAACATCTTTAACTAGTGAGTTAGCTATTACAAGTTTAGTAATATCAAAGGTTTGTACTAGTGCGGGTTGTATTTTGTAAAGTAAATATTTCTTCGGTTGTAATTAGTGCATTTATTCTATTGGGATTGATTACCGTTTTTATGTTTGTGAGTAATTGTTCAACTGACGTGAAATAGATAGTATGTCTAAAATTTCCAAATATATTTTGGCTTTTGATTCTAGCTAATCCGTTACTCGCTTGGATTATAATTTGATTTCCAAAGTGATTAATACTGGTGAACTTAATTGTGAATGTACATACAGATTTGTCATCCGAACTTGTTAATTGATTAATTTGTTGTCTACTTAATGCATCTGATACTACAATATATTTTGTAAACCTGGTTTGTAGATAAATTTAGCTCCATATTCTTCTGGTTTTTCCATCTTTTCAATTTATTATCAGGATTTTTTACGTTAAATACACTGGTTTATAGCCAAAATGCACCAGAGACGCCGTTATGAAATTCCTATGTAAAATCACCGTCGGATTCCGAAAATCAAGGTTATTTTTTATTCTATGGTAACGTTTTTGAGATATGTACGAATTACCGTTATTTCAAAAATAAAAAAATTCGGCCCATTTAATCATATATATCTCGAAAACGAATTGAGCGATTCCAAAACCGTTTAAAGCTTTTAAAAGGTAATAAAATTTGCTATAAACTGTGTGTAAAACACTTTTTGCTAGATTGCAGATTCAAAGATAACGAACTATCATAACGGATTTTTAAATTTTTTTTTGTAAAAATATAAAAAAATTTGTACTTTGAGAGAAAGGATCTCGAAAACTTTTTACTTTGTCGTGTATTTTTTGTCTTCACTCTAAGCTCTGTTTTATTACAAAAAAAAATAAACTTTGATTAAACAAAATCGATGAACTAATACAAAAGTTACAAGCATTCAAGTAAATATATCCATATAGTAAAACTTAAGTACCCTACAAATAATAGCATAGGTATGTACATACATATGATTCTGTCTTAACTCTATGATCTTAGTTTATAATTCAAAAAGTTATGTGTCTTGTTTTGACGCTTATTTATATAAGGATCGGTTTCTCTTATGAGAAACCAACAGTAGTCACCCATCATAGCGACATCCCATAATCCTTGATACCGACTTTCAATCATTTTCATTTGCTGGTGAAACCTTTCGCCATGCTCGTCACTTTCGTCGCCAAGATTTTGCGGGAAAAAATTTAAATGGGAGCGCAGAAAATGAATTTTTAAAGACATATTTACTCCTGAAAGAAAATTAAAAAGTGAATTAGATAAATACATAAGTGACACATTAGCATATAATTTTCTTAGGCTGGATTAATCTTCCAATTCAGAACTAATTTTGGTCGTTCTTGTTTGTTCGGAGCAGGGCAATAAATTCAGATTAAGGGCTATATATTCTCATGTAAATTTAAAAATTTGCTTTGAAATTTTTTGTTTAGTTTTAAAGTTAACTGAGAAAACGGTCCTATATGTGTTTTTTATTTACCCATTTCCGCATAGTTTTTGATTAAATCGTTCACTATCAGCTCGAAGTTAGGACTTTTGTGTTTGCCTAAAAAAGAAGTAACGACCTTTTCGAAAGAGTCCCACTCCGCTGCCTCCACTGGTGACAATAGTTCTTTGAAATGGGTATTGGCCATTATTTTCCTTATTTGCGGCCCCACAAAAATCCCTTCCTTTATTTTTGCTTCTGAAATCTGTGGAAAGATTGTTTTCAAATAATGAAAAGCTTCGCCTTCTTTGTCCAAAGCCTTGACAAAGTTCTTGATAAGGCCGAGCTTAATGTGGAGCGGAGGTAGAATTATTTTTTCCTTCTTTATAAGTGGTGAGTATTTTATGTTATCCAGCCCAACTTGAAACTCGATTCGTTCTGGCCAATCCTTTATGATGTACTGGTCTTGACGTGCTTGGCTATCCCATTTGCATAGAAAGCAACAGTATTTTGTGTATCCAGATTGTAGACCACATAGTATTCCAACGACTTTTAGATCGGCACATATTTTCCAATCATGTTCTTCGTATTTAATTAATTTAAGCAATTTTTGCATTGTCTTATATATTTCCTTCGTATTTACTGCATGCGCGATCGGGATAGATGGCCAATATGCAATAATACGGCCTTTAAACTTAATTTATTGCCGTCCATGAACAATCGCCACTCTTTTGAATCATATGGTTCACCAAACTGTTTAAATAGACCAGCAATGTTTTTGCAATAACAAACACTGTCCTTCTTCGTATAATACTGGGAGAATTGTTCGTGACGAGTCCTATAATATGTTACATTAACATCGGATGAAACAAATTTACATTGTTGCATACGAGAGGCGTGTAGTTCGGCCTTTTCTTTTGACAATTCCAAATCCCTTATCCAATCATTGAGTTGTGCCTGTGACAAAGAGTTTCATTCGTTTTCCGTTTGCAATTCAGTACAACATGATGCCGCGTAATCAGATAATGCTGTTGACAATGAAACTGGAGCCGGAACTAAAGTTAAATTTGATTCTGGCAATGTAGCTTCCGTTCAATTTAGTTCTGGTAATGACACTGTAGATACGCTCGCATAGGTTACTTTTCTTGACTTTCCAACCCTAAATACTTTTGTAGTACAAATATAGCAGTCCGTTGAATGGCAAGTTGGTTCCCTCCACTTCATTGGTGTGATAAATTTCATATGTCGCCTAAATAGATAGTTTAAGAAATTAGTCAGATATGTATTAAAAGAGAGCAAACTCCTAATTTTTACGATGTACCTTTTGGTTCCGGTTCCCGAAAATATCAATTCGAGTCGACATGTGGTGCACACAGTATTTGGTGTCCATGGTTTTTCATTGTATCTAGGCTCAATTCCATAACACTTATGGTATGCAAATTTCAAAGGATTTGAAAACACACGTCGCATCCTTTTAACGACAAATTCCCCGCAGATGAAACAGAACATATCTGGATCATTTTTACACTCAAACTCTCGCGCCCTTTTATTCATATTATATTTTTAAGTAAGTGACAGATTATAAACTGCAATTATAAAGTGAACAGTATCCGGCGATCCTTGCAGAAATTATGAAGGAACGAGGCACATGTACTATTAATTATACTTACATAGATCAACTAAAAATGCAAGCCTACCTATACAAAAAGGTTCCCTAGTTATACATAGAAAACACTACCTGCTTAAACATATGATCTTGCTTGAAGTGTATCTGTGTTTGAGATAACGACACTAACAATTTTTTGTATCTAATAACCCTTCCAAAATCTACCTGTAACTAACTGATATGCGAATACTAACACATATTACCAGTAGGGTACTTGAGTATTAAATGGATATATTTACTTGAATGTTTGTAACTTTTGTATTAGTTCATCGATTTTGTTGAATCAAAGTTTTTTTTTTGTAATAAAATAGAGCTTAGAGTGAAAACAAAAAATACACGAAAAAGTAAAAAGTTTTCGAGATCCTTTCTCTCAAAGTACAAATTTTTTTATATTTTTACAAAAAAAATTTAAAAAATCCGTTATGATAGTTCGTTATCTTTGAATCTGCAGGGCCTAGCAAAAAGTGTTTTACACACAGTTTATAGCAAATTTTATTACCTTTTAAAAACTTTAAACGGTTTTGGAATCGCTCAATTCGTTTTTGAGATATATAATTTGCACAATTTGCAATCGTTGCTCAAGTGTGTAGCGTTCCATGATGAAATGTATACTAATGAAATTTACAAATGACAAGCGAAAAATAAAAAATATTGCGTCGTTCACCCTCCCTATCGGAAAAAAGTTGAAGCGCACCTATTGAATAACCCTATATATGATTAAGTGGGCCCAATTTTTTTTTTTTTAAATAACGGCAATTCGTTAATATCTCAAAAACGTTACCATATAATAAAAAATAAGCTTGATTTTCGGAATCAGACGGTGATTTTACATAGGAGTTTCATAACGGCGTCTCTGGTGCAGAAAAAAAGTTGAGATTTGTGATCCAGTGATATTGGTGGTCTGTGTATTTACACAGATCGGATTTTCCGCACAAATGGTTTCTTAGTTTTTGTAGTGCCCATACAGTTGCTAATAATTATTTTCGTTTGTGCTATATTATATTTTTGTTCAGTTTCACTTACAGTTCCAGGAATAAAGCAAATGGGATTTGTTCCTTGTGATAATACGGCTCCTATAGCAAAGTTACTTGCATCCGTGGTTAAGTCAAAAGGTTTATTGAAATCTGGCTGAAAAAGTTCTACTTGTTCTTGTAGTGCGTTCTTTATAAATTCTAATGCTTCAATTGCTTCTCTATCTAAGTTAATAGTAATTTTCTCACTTTGGTTCCTTTTTACCATACCATTATCTCCTTTTAAGAATAACGTCAGGGGTTTTGTTTTCTTAGCGTAGTCTTTTATGAATTCTCTGTAGTATCCTGCTAGTCCTAAAAATGATCTTACTTCTCTTAGATTCTTTGGAATAGAATAGTTCTTTATTGTTTCCACCTTCTGAGGATCTACTGCTATTCTGTTGTATTTAATTATGTGCCTTATATATTCTGTACTGTCTTTGAAGAAATGGGATTTCTCCTATGAAATTTTCATGTTTGCTGAGCTGAGTGCATTTATAACAATTCTTATGTGCTGTATATGTTCATCGTGTGAGGATGAATATATCAAAACATCGTCTATATATGTACATGCACAAATTTCCCTACATAATTTCTAAGTATATAATCAACGCATCGTTGGAAAATTGAAGGTGCATTTTTTAATCCAAATGGCATCCTTAAAAACTCATATTTTCCTCCATTTATACTAAAGGCTGTTTTCTCAGTATTTGAGTCTTTTATTTTTATCTGATGGAATCCTGCTTCTAAATCTGAAGCCGTAAAAACTTTTGCTTTGCCTAAATTCTGTATTGTCATGTTTACATCAGGGATAGGATATCTATTTGTAATAGTTTCATTATTTAGCTTCTAGAAATCTATGACCATTCTTCTCTTTGTATTGCCTAACTCATCAGCTCCTTTCTTGGATACTGTCCTTATATGTGAGTTATAAGGACTTTTACTTGGTTTAATTATTCCATTCTCTAAGATTTTATTTATTTCTTTATTTATAAAGGTATTATCTGAGAAAGGATATGGGTGTTTTGTTCATAAAGGCTCTTCAGTTTTTGTTCTAATCGTGGCTTCTATTGTAGTGGTAAATGGTAGAGTAGGGTTTGTTTCTTCATTAATGTTCATTATTTCTTCAATTTCCTTTTTGTACTGGTTATCATCAATTGTAAAGCTCACCTGATCTTTGAACATATCCTCATTACTCTGTTTCAAATACTCCTTCATCTATATTTACCCTTGGCGAATCTTCGCTACCGTCATCAATTACTTGATTGATCCTTTGTATTTTCTGAGGTGCTAAATTCTTCCTAGAAGATGATGGTTGATAACACTAGTTTACGAATTTTCACTTTCAAAAATGGTCCTCGACCAAAAAGCGTTTTTTAGACTAATTTGAGGTCGCTGAGAGAAAATCAAAGCGGGTATATTCGTCGGTCCACAGATAAAGAAATTGTTTACGGACACAGAATTTCAACAATGCCTTGACAGTTCCGAAGCTAAAGCTTGGAAAGCTTTCCAAAAAGTTGTTCATGGATTCTTGGGAAACAACAGGAGCAACAACGACCGGGAATTGATTCATACAATGATGAAATACTTTACAACTATTGGTTAGTATTGTAAAACGTACATACTCCAAAATATATTTATCATATATGTAAATCGATTGGAAAATTATTGGAAAATATACAATTAACTTTGTTTTTGTTAACAGTCATTTGAATTTTTTTCCTCCTTTGCTACGATTGAAAAGCGTTATGAGGGCTTTTGGGAACAAGGAATGATGAGCGACTACTGCTAGATGCAACTACGTGAAGATTCCGTGCAACATAAAAGAAGAAGTTCGAGAGTAAAAGCGTATTTTCGACCTCAAACATAGCCAAGCCAAAAGCTGCAAAATCACACGTGTTGACTTTATGGGTCATAACTTCTACAATTTTCCGTCGATTTAGACATGTAAAGAAAGTTTATTATTTATTTGTTTGTTATATTTATTTATTTGTCGTTCCAAGCTAGGCATCCAGCTTGGCGAACGATTATTTTCTTTCTTGTGTCTTACATACTAATTACAAGCGTTTTTATAGTAACTTTTATCAATGCAAGCCAATAACAATTTTTCGGTGTTTACTTGTGTAATATGATTCTAGCATTCACGCGCCGCGCATAAAATAATTACGTTAGCTATGTTTGCGTTTACTTTCAAGTGTAATGAACCTTTTAAGAAATATGATACTTTATTTAAACGGCACAGCACAGTGAATGCATAAGTGGACAATAAAATAAAAGCCAAAACAAAATGTTTATGAATATTAATGTTAAGGCATATCCGACTTATAATCATACTACACCTCCCTTCTTCGGAAGAATGCTCATACAACTTTTTTTTTGTATGAACATTCTTTTACATTGAATTGTTAAAATAAAATATGTACATAAGAGTAATCTTAATTTTATTTATATGTATATATTGTATTAATTTTCTAAGTTTAGACCGGTCTTTAAAACTACTTATTGTTGATAAATCTTAAGCCTATTTTTGTGAACTATTTGTTCTTTTAAAGATAACTTATCGACTATAGTAACATTATTTTTATCATCTATTGCTTTAATGGTATAAGGCCCACAATATTGGGGTTCCAGTTTATGGGCCACTTCATTTCTAAGTAAAACTAAATTGCCTATGCTAAAATTGTGATCTAAACTATTTTTATCATAAAATGTTTTTTGCTTAATTTTAGCTATGTCTATCATATTGCGAGCTCTTTTATGTGCTACTTCTAGCCTAAATCTTACTTCTCTAGCGTAGTTATCTATGTTATATAATGGAGTAATTTGGTCTATATTTTTGAACTGCTGAAACATGTTTGGTGTTTTTCCAAAAACTAATTCATACGGACAATAGTCATGTACTGTAGAAGGAGTGGTGTTAAAACAGTATGTGAAGTATTGTAGCCACTCATCCCAGTCGTTTTTGTCAATCGATATGTAAGATCTTACGTATTGATTGAAAGTTTTATGTGATCTTTCTATTACTCCTAGTGTTTGGTGGTGGTAAGCAGTTGAATTAATTTTCTCTATTTTTAGCAATTCACATAGCTCTGTTAGTATTGAATTTTTGTATTCTGTACCCATGTCCGAAATGAACGTCTTCATTGGACCGTAGGTAAGAATAAACTTTTCAAATATTGCTTTCGCCACTGTCTTGGCGTTTTTGTCTTGGATGGGTATCGTGACTAAATATTTTGTCATGTCGCATATTATTGTGACTGCATAAGTATTGCCATTAATTGTTGTAGGAAGTGGGCCTATTGTGTCTACCATAACTGTATCAAATGTACCTGTAGGTGTTGGTGTTATAGTCATTGGGCTTTTTAAATGCTTTGTTATTTTGGTTTTTTGGCATTTTTCGCAAGTTTTTACGTACTTAGCAACATCTTTTGACATTTTATTCCAGAAGTAATGTCTTTTAATTTTCATAAGTGTTCTGAAAATTCCGCAATGACCGCCTTCTATAGGGTCATCGTGGTATCTTTTTAGAATGTCCATTACAGTTTTAGCATCATTGATTTGGGTCACCTCATTCAGTAGCGCTACTTTTACTTTATTTAATATCATATTGCCCTTAATTTTAAAGTCATTTATCGAGACAAATTCGAAAATTTTCTCGCTAGGTGCCACTTGTAAATTATTAATGCCATATTTGTCGGCCACTTCGTCGAGCCTAGAGAAGAATTGTCCTAAGTCAATTTTCCCATTAACAAATAAGTCATCAATTTTTATATATGCCATTATAGATTTATTTTTTTATTTCCTTTAAGTCATTGATTGTAATGCGAGACAAAGCGTCCGCGACGTGATTATCTTTTAAGTCATTTATTGTAATGCGAGACAAAGCGTCCGCGACGTGATTATCTTTTAAGTCATTTATTGTAATGCGAGACAAAGCGTCCGCGACGTGATTATCTTTTAAGTCATTTATTGTAATGCGAGACAAAGCGTCCGCGACGTGATTATCTTTTAAGTCATTTATTGTAATGCGAGACAAAGCGTCCGCGACGTGATTATCTTTTCCTCTAAGATATTCTACTACGAAATCATACTCTTCTAAATCAAGTCTCATTCGTGTTAGTTTTGAACTTGGATTCTTCATTGAGAACAGGTAAGACAGGGGTCTGTGATCGGTTCTAACTAAAAACTTTGTACCATAGATATAAGGTCTGAAATGGGTTATTGCCCAGTGTATGGCAGCTAACTCTTGTTCAATTGTCGACTTGTTGCTTTCTCCTTTTGTGAAACTTTTGGAGGCATATGCTACTGGTAGATGTTTTCCTTCATATTCCTGAGTAAGTACTGCACCACACGCGTATTTGCTTGCGTCTGTTGTTAAGCAAAATGGTTTCTTAAAGTCGGGATATTGTAACAATGTAGGACTCATTAATGCTCTTTTGAGGTACACAAATGCATCATTGCATTCTTTTGTCCATTCGAAAGCAACTCCCTTTTTAGATAACCTTGTTAGGTGTCTTGAATATTCAGCGAAGTTTTTAATAAACCTGCGGTAGTAGTTGCAAAAGGCGACGAACCTTTTTGCACTATCTCCGTCTGTGGGTGTAGGATAATTTTTTATTACCGAGTACTTATTGTCGTCTGGAAGTATCCCCTTGTTTGTACATTTATGCCCGAGGTAGGTTACTTCATGCATAAAAAATGAACATTTTTCAGGATGTAATTTTAGATTATGTGTTCTACATAAATCGAAAACATTTTTCAAGTTTGAAAGCATATGTTTTTCAGAGCAACCAAGGACTACTAAGTCATCCATATATAAGAAAGCTTGCTCTGGTTTTAAACCACTGAAAGCAATTGTCATCATTCTTTGGAATGAATTAGGTGCTACCTTTAAGCCATATGGTAGTCTAGTAAATCTGTATGAACCGTTGTTGATTGAAAAGGATGTGAAATTTCTTGAATTTGTATCAAGTTCTATTTGATGAAATCCAGTCATTAGATCGAGACATGAAAAATACTTTGCCCTTCCGAGTTGGTCTAAAATGTCCTCTATTCTCGGCAACGGGAATTTATCTGCAATTAATTTTTTGTTGATTTGTCTGTAGTCGATTACTAATCTCCATCTTTTTTCTACTGTGTTCGGTAGAGACTTTTTTGGTACCAATAGTATTGGACTATTGTATTCTGAAAATGATGGTTCGACTATTTTGTCTTCTATAAGTTTATTTACTTGTCTCTCAATTTCATCCTTATGTGTGTGGGGTATACGGTAGTTCTTTATGTATACCGGCTGTTTGTCTTTAACCATTAACTTTTGCTTATAAAAATTATTTGTTGTTATTGTTTCTGTTTCTAACCCAAATATGTCACTGTATTCGGAACATAGGTTTGTCAATTGTTTTTCATATGTTTTAGGAAAATTTTTTCTCAATTTGTCGAGAATGTCCGTTTTTCTTTGTGCATTTCCCGTGTTATTGTTTATTATGTCGTAATCAGAAACATTTTCAGTTAAAATGTTGCTTTGCTTTAAAGATACTGTATTATAATTTGTATTTAAAATGCGGATATAGGCGTTGTCAGGTTTTACCAAGGTATTGGCTATAAATATTCCAGGGTGTGGTTCTTGATTTGGAATCAGTGCTTCCTCCAAGGTATTAGGTAAGTTTATTTTTCGTATAACTTCTGACCTTGCGGGAATGATTATTTCGTCGTTACATGTTGTTGTTATTGGTATTTCTATAATTTGTGTTAAATTGTCTGGTCTCAGAATTAGAGCATCGTAATTTTGAGTAAAGTCTAATACACAATTGAATTTTTTCATGAAATCCATGGCTATTATACCATCACATGGAATTGGAAAGTTATCCGGGATAACGTGAAATTTATGTGGAATTAAAAATTTCGTAAATTTTAAATCAAAAAATATTGTACCAATAGAACTGATTTTGCCTTGCCCTATACCGCTTAATGCTGTAATGTGTTTTGTGTTTATTTTTTGAAAAGTGGATTTATTGAATTTTAAAAGTGATATATCTGCGCCAGTATCTACAAGTAGTATAATGCTTGTATTTAAATCTGCTATTTTAAGTTGTACAAAAATGCTAAAGTTAAGGTTAAGCGTATATATCTTAGAGGAATAGATTAGTTTTCCGAGTTGTTTTCGTCCGATTGGGCAACTCGTACATTGTGTGTCATGTTCCGGTTGAAATTTGGTCTGCCTTGTCGGTAACGATATCTATTTTGATTATTATTTCCTAAATTATCAAAATTTGAACGATTTTGATTTCTAGGGAAGTTGTTTCTTCTTTGAAACCTTCCATTTCTGGCAAATCGTCCATTGAATGGTCGTTGACCAAAATGTAGTATTGTGTTTTGTTGTCCTGTAGCTTCAGTACAGCTACCAATGAATTTGCTTATCGCATCGTTCATATTGTTAAAATGGCCGGCTTCCATTATTAATTTGACTTTTTCAATGCTGCAGTTTTTGGTCAATGCTTTAACTGCAGTTTGTGTCGAGTATTTACTTGCGAGTTCTGCCGACAACCCATCTGTGATATAGGCATTTTCTAAGTTTTTTGTAAGAGCTTCTATCTCATTACAATAACTATTAGCTGGTTTGTTGTTCTGTCTGATACTCATTATTTTTGCAGCTAATACTTCTACCGATTCTCCTTTAACTGACCTGTTAAGTTTTGTGATTATTTCAGAGATTTTTGTTTCTGTGTCTATGAGATTTCTGGCATTCCCTTTTAATTTTGTTTTTATGAGTGAAACAGCAACAGTTTCGTGCTCACCCTTGATCACTTCAACTAATTCTAAGGAATCTAAGAATGATCGTAGATTTTCTGGTTTACCATCGAATTCAGTCACTAGCTTTGCAGCCGTGCTGAGAAACTCCACAACTGTTTGTGTCATTTCGCCTTCTTCTTCTGACTCTATTTCTGAATTAGTAATTGGACAATCTGTTTCTGAGGAAACTGCTTCAAGCTTTGTTAATAGATTGGCTGGTGGGTTTTCAATAATATTTATTTAAATTTTCTCATTAATTGAATGAGATACTTCCTGTTGGATGTTGTATTTGGCTAAAACTTTTACTAATTGATCTCGTAGTTGCCAAAATATGTCAAGAGCTTCTTTTTGATGATCCTTTGTGAGTCGCTCGAAATTTATATAAGTTAAATTTCTAATTGATTCTAATGCTAATACTAAATTTTCTAAATGTTTTTTAACTGTTTCCTGTTTTATTTGTATATTTTTATTTATACATTTAAACGATTTTTTGAAATTTTCCTTTTCTATCAGTAAAGTTTTATGAATTTCGGACCATTTGTTCATATTTTGTCTAACTCATTAGATCTACTCATATACTTTTTCTTTAGTTTTTTATTATGCATAGCATATAATTTTAATGCTAATATTAATAAGGTTACGACTGTGATTATAATTAAGTAAATTTCTACTAAATTTAAGCCAGTGTTAACGACTACTTCGTTTACTACATTGGCATTGGGTTTATCAACTTTTGATAAGGTTTTTCCCATTTCTGAAAGATTATCTATTGGGGACCTTATACCGTAAATCAAATAATTTATGCAATGTAATAATGTATAATGTATATATGTATATAATGTATGTATAATTTTTTTTTTTTTTTTACATTGGATTTAAAATTTTTTGTTTTTCAAGTTAATTCATTTATTAAGTAAGCATATTAGAAAGTATATTATATCAAATTCAAACATTTTCATAATTTAAAATGACTTTCCGAATCATTTTTTTTTTTTTGCTTAATATATTCATTTACAGTTTCATCTCTAAATTTTTATAAGGCAAACATATAACCAACAGAAACCAAAGTGGTTTAATTCTCGCCATGTAAAGAAATAATTTATTGTATTTTTTTTTTTTTTTCTGCGAGCGGTTAACGCTTGTCAGCCTATACTGTCTGCGTGAAACACGCACAGTTTTTTTTTGTTTTTATTTATTTAATTTGCTTACGCTGTTGCAGCAGGAATTCCAATTTTGAGATGCGTTCCCAAATGGAGCAAGCCTTTTTCCAAGGTGGTGGTGGCTGAGTGTTGACTTCTCGGAGGAGATATCCAATCTCTCGCTTAATGCGCTGGGTATAGCCGCCTCTGCGCTTTGGCTTCTTTATGATTGGGATGACTGGTTCTTGATCGGCTGGTTTCTTCTCCTATACTCCTCAATGGAGATAGCTTTCGGCCCTTCTGTGGTCATCTATCTTCTGGTCTATTGGCCAGACCAGGAACTTCACGCAACTGGTAGATCTTATTGGCTGATCAATACCAGGACTTTGTTATTAGTATTTGCTTTCCGCCACTTGTGCAAAAATCTTAGCACCAAGCTGGACTTTGGAATAAGCATTTGAGCTTTCCGCCACTTGTGCAAAAAATCTTAGCACCAAGCTGGCAGGATCTTGTTTGTGCAAGAAACTTGCATTTTAGCTTAGCAAAATTAATGCTCAAGCTGGCAGGATCGCCATGTAAAGAAAGTTTATTATTTATTTGTTTGTTATTTTTATTTATTTGTCGTTCCAAGCTAGGCATCCAGCTTGGCGAACGATTATTTTCTTTCTTGTGTCTTACATACTAATTACAAGCGTTTTTATAGTAACTTTTATCAATGCAAGCCAATAACAATTTTTCGGTGTTTACTTGTGTAATATGATTCTAGCATTCACGCGCCGCGCATAAAATAATTACGTTAGCTATGTTTGCGTTTACTTTCAAGTGTAATGAACCTTTTAAGAAATATGATACTTTATTTAAACGGCACAGCACAGTGAATGCATAAGTGGACAATAAAATAAAAGCCAAAACAAAATGTTTATGAATATTAATGTTAAGGCATATCCGACTTATAATCATACTACAGACAAACTTAGGCTTAAAATGTTGGTGACAAAATTGTCTTTCAGAAAACCTATCGATATAAAAAAATTTTTTGTTCCAGAAAACAGTTAATAAACTTTGATAATTTAGTAAAAAACGTCAAAAATGCTTTTTTTTACTTTCAACAGCTGTTTTGCGAAAACTACGACTTCCATTGACACGAATTATATATTGCCATGTAGGTTATATATGTGCCTTTCGAAATGCATACACTTCAAAGAAATGGCGCGCACTGTTTTCGAGATTGCAGGTAATAACTGCACTATTGCCCGAAAAACAGGATTTTTGGGAATATCTCGGAAACCGTTCTTTGAAAAAAAAAAAAAATAATTTTTGGTTTCAGCTACCTTAAATTAGTTTAAAAAACGCCTTTTGGTCGAGGACCATTTTTGGTGCAAACTAGTGTAATCTCTCTTAAAGGGTTCCTCTCTATAAGGATTCATCGGTGGGTATCCTGCTCGTTGTCGATCAAAGTTGTTTCTAAAGGGATTTTGATTTGGTGTGTTTATCCTCTGTTGTTGTATATGTGTTGTATATGTCAACATCCATAGGTGTGGGACGAGGTTTGAATTCTTGACATCTAATCTGTACTCCAGGTTGGTATCGTCCTTCCTCTTGAAATTTCTTCTGATAGGTGTTTCTTCTTAATGGATTGTTTTGTCTTGTGTACGATATCTCATTAGCTATCGCATACGCACTTTCTAGATCACTTGGTTTCGTACCATATAAGATGTGTCGGGTAAACTCATCATTGAGCCCATTGCGGAAACAATCTACTGCTATCTCCAGAGTAGTCAATTTCACATTTTGTCATAGCTAAATCAAATATCTGGCAGATTTTACTATGAAATTCTGATAAAGTTTGCCTTCCTTGATATTGATGTTTCATTTCCTCAATCAGGGCATTATAGCTTCTTGTATCAGTATAGCTGTAATCCAATCGATTGACAATTGCCTGTATATGGAAAACAGTTCCACGGTTTTGGGGTAATGTCGCTACTTCACCTTCGGATTTACTATACGGACTTAGGAATAGGGCGTCTTGGTATTGCTTGGTGGTTTCGAATCTTTCTATCGTTTTCATAGCCGCAAGTATGATAGATCTCCATGCCCTATATTTATTAGTGTCTCCATTGAAGAATGGTAATTTTTCGAAAAACCCTTGATTTATATCATTAGCATTTGTTATTCTGGCATTTATGGGTTCGAATTGATCAATTTTGGGACCCTGTGTTTGCTGGAATCTTGCAAACTTTGCTTTCAATGCAGCAAAAGCAGTTTCTAATGTGGAAAATTTCGCGTCCGTCATGATATTTCTTTTTGATCAAATGCTATCGATCTCCTTAATTTGATTGAATCCAGTTTCAAAAGTATATTCCTCGTCTACTTTTTCAAGACGTCGTGGGATTTATTTTTCAGGAACCACTTTTCTTCACTTTTTATATATTTTTCACTATGTGGTTTTTTCTTTTCAGCTCAAGGATATTTTTGTAAATCCCGGTTGAACCCCTAGTTAAAAAAATACACTTTGATACATAATAAAAAAATATATTTTAGTGGTATCAAGTCGGTATTGGTAAATTGAGATTAAGTGTAATATTAAGACTCACTTTCAAATATTAATATTCATCTATTTATAACTTTTCCTTTGTATATACAAATACATAGTGCTGATAGAGTTTATTTGGAATGTTGTACACCAGTGGTCGCCAACCTTTTCTATGTGTTGAGCTACTTTCAAGATTTTGAAATAAACAGCGAGCTACTTGCACAAGCCAACGTAAATTATATAATACACAGTTATATTCGACATACAATAAATATATTTACATATATTTCACACCTATCAATCGTAACAAAATTTTTAGCAGTCATAATGGCAAATCACATGCGACTTAAAAAAACAACAAAACAGTAATAGTACATTATTATATAAATAAAATATGGGCAGATAAAAAGAGCATATTTAATGAGAAGGTTGACATACTGACTCATCGATAATTTTTTTAATATTTGCAGTATAATTTGATAGAGTCATTCGAATACAGTTATCCAAATGTATATCTGTAAGCCGATTGCGGTATTAATTTTTAATAAATTTCATATTGGAAAAAGAAGATTCACACAAATAAGTTGAACTGAATAACGCTTTCACTTTCAACGCAACACGACATAAAGCTGAATACTTATCTTTACTTACTAAAGTCCATATACATTTTGTATTTGAACCTAAAGATTTTAAAGTCAAGTCACTTTGAAAAGCAATCAGTTCCATTGTCCAGCAATGTCTTCGCCAAAGTTGTTAGTATCGCGGTTTTTTAGGTTTTGTTCCCAAAATTCAAGTTTTGTAATAAATGCATTTATATCAGAAATCATTTCCGCTAATTCTTTATCCCTGCCTTGAAGCTGCAAGTTAAGCTCATTTAATTTCTCTGTAATGTCCACAAGAAAACCAAAATCTCTGAGCCAAGTCGAATTTTCCAGTTCAGGAATCGGTTCATCGCGTTCTTTGAAAAATTGGAGTATAGCAGGCAGGACATCATTGAAACGTTTGAGCACTCGTCCTCTGCTTAACCATCGCACTTCAGAGTGAAGAAGTAGCTCTCCGTATTGACAGTCAATTTCATCAGCCAAGGTTTTAAATATCTTCTTTGTAACGCTTGAGCTCTAATCTTCACAATTTTCACCACCAGTTTCATAACGTTGTTCAAGTTTAGAAAATTTCCACATAATGCTTGCTGTTGTGTAATACAGTGATAACTAAGAAATTGTGGAAAACTTTCATCCTTATGACATAGCGCCACGAGCCCCTTATCACAACCCAACATAGCTGGAGCACCGTCAGTTGTCAGGCCTACCATTTTTGATATTGGAATTTTCTCAGAAGAGATGAGATTTTTTAAATGAGAAAACAGCTCTAGCCCAGTAGTATGTCCTTTGAGTGGAATAAACTTCAAAAGATCTTCTTTAATTGTAAAATCACTAAAAGCCATCTTGACAAATATGGCCATCTGTGACGTGTCAACTACATCTGTTGATTCATCCAGTTGCAGTGAAAAATAAATACAGTTATCTAAGTCAGTTCTTAACTGTAAAAAAATATCATTGCTCATTACTTCTACTCGCCTCATCACTGTATTAGCAGAAAGTTGCATAGATTTTATAGCAGACACTATTTCGTATTTATTTTTAAAGTTGGCGAATAAAGAATCTGCAGCTTTCAAAAATGCTTGTTTTATGATTTCCCCGTCTTCATAAGGTTTTTTCTTTCGTCGAATTATCCGGGAAACACGATAAGATGCTTCAGTTGCAGCCTTATT
Source organism: Anastrepha obliqua (assembly GCF_027943255.1). NCBI lineage: Eukaryota > Metazoa > Arthropoda > Insecta > Diptera > Tephritidae > Anastrepha > Anastrepha obliqua. The sequence continues at coordinate 37,646,881 of NC_072897.1, read as the reverse complement.
TTTGTCGATTGTTTTCAAAAATATTGACTGTTGTCCAATTAACTGGATTTTTAAATGTTTCAGTTTTTCTTTTCTGGTGGCAGAATTTAACGGGAATGCCTTCTCAAAATTCGAATGTACAGTTTTATGATGCCTCTCAATATTTCCTTTTTTAGGAACTGACACAGATGTATTACATAACAAACAAACACTTTTGCCTTTAACTTCTCTGAAGAAGTATTGTTCTTCCCATTCCGAATGGAAATGGTATGTCTTCGCCTTCTTACTACTGCTTGCCATAATGTTTCGAACTCTAACCCAACCGCTGCACGCAGAACGTTGATAATGCCGTTCAGTATTAAATTGAGCGCAATGTCGACGTGCATCGTGTTTGTCGGCGCGAAATCGCTTACCGCAGTGTTGCCGCTGTTTATCTATTTATTATGAAAATTTCTGAAATTTGCTAATACTGGTATGATTTTCAGACGAGCTACCAGAATTGACTTTGCGAGCTACCGGTAGCTCGCGATCGACGGGTTGGCGACCACTGTTGTACACGGTACCATTGTTATGTATGCGGCATATATTTCTCATCGATACCATTATTTTGCACACGGCACCACATTTGCGTACAGTATGTATTTCTTACAGTATGTATCAGTATTTATTTCTTAAAGTATCAGGCATGTTCTGAAAATCGTGCGATTTTAATTCGGATCCGAAATGGCAATTCGTACGATTTTGTTTTGGGTGTTCTGTAATTCGTCCGATTTCATTTAAATTCGAATTTAAGTTCGAAACAGCTGATTTCTCTTTGACAACTAAACAAACCAAATGACAAAAGAATTCGTTGGCATAAAATACGAAATAATTTCAAAATAAACGGATTTAATTAAAAAATGATCATGTTTTTTATGGCAGCTTATGTGTTAAACGAACAGGAGCAAGATTACCAAAGCAGAATAGATTGGTGGCGTTTAAGAGACCATTCGAATCCTCTCAGTGCACCGGATGCTACGTAAGATTAGAAATGGTTATATTTTGTTGCATTCAATAAGTTTTTCTACTTTAGATTTGTTTCCAACTATCGCTTAAACAAGTACGCTTTTTTAGAAGAGCTCAATGAAGTAAAACCTTTCGTCAAAGAAACGTCCATACCTATTTTACTAAAGCTGGCAGCAAGTCTTAGGTTTTTTGCAGCAGGTTCCTATCAACGCTCCGTCGGAAAGGATACAGATATTGCTATGGGTTTCAAAAATATTATCCGAAATGATCAATGCTTTGGAAAATTTTCTGTGTCCTAAGTGGATTAAGCTGAAAATGTCTGAAGAGGATTCTAGAAAATCAAAACTTCATTTTGTAGAAAAATTCAGTATTCCAGGAGTAATAGGGTGTATTGATGGAACACATGTGGCTCTGATTAAACCTTTTGAGAACGAGCATCTATTTTTTAACCGAAACGGTTTTTTTAGCATAAACGCAATGATTTTAAGAATGTCTTGGCTACTGGGAGATTATGGTTTTGGTATAGAGCCATTTCTACTGACACATAGAAACCTAGACCCAAGATCAGCAGAACACAGATTTAACCAGCAGCATGCAAAAGCACGTAACGGGGTTGAGCGTGTTATAGGAGTATTAAAAAGTCAGTTTCGTTGTTTGAAAACTACCCTGCCATATACGCCGCAAAAGGTAGTGAAGATAATAAATGTTTGTTGCGCACTACCTTACATATGTAGGAGTAATCAAATAGATGACATTGAAACAGAAAGCGTATTAGAAAACAATTCAATTGATGAGGAAATTGCTGAAAACGAGGAAAACAGTAGTTTATTTAGTGTTGGCAGAAATATAAGATACTCTATTGCTAGAAATTTAATATTATGAAACATAAAATTTATTCATATTAAAAGTTAATATATACATAACAGTTCAATAAGATTCTTTTATATTTATTATTTAGTCTCTATCTCAAGCATTTTAATTTTAATGTTAACTGTTTCATGTTGCAACTGCTCCATTTTGAGGTAATGTCTTTGCTTTTGCTCTATACTTTGAGTCCTCAAGTGATTTTGCTCTGCCAGCAATTCATTTTGTTTCTCAACAGCACGACATATTTCTGCGATTTTGCAATCTTGTGTTGGTTTTCGCAAATGGATATTTTCTCCATACAAGTAGATTGCGTTGCCATACACGTCTGAAGGCTGTCTTGCGTTGACACTCGTGGCCTTTTTGCAGCTCTCGGGGTAGCCACCGCTTCCCTACTTGTTTGGGGACGTTCTTCCTCAAATTCGATAGCGCTATTATTATATTTTCTTCTGTCCCAAAGCTTCTAGAATGGTTTATGCCCTCAACGGCTGCAAAAATTCCACAACTTCTTGCAACACATTCTTCGTTGCTCGTCAGTATATGCTTATTAAAGGGTCCACCTCCTGTTGCCCTCGATTCTAGATTGTTATGGGCAACCTTTTTCCTAGTGCACCCCTTCTAGCCAGACTATATCTTGAAAAAAGACAACTCAAAAATATTTATTTTAATATTTGACTAAATACTAACTTTTTTCCATCCATTAACATCTTTTTGGGGCGGCCCTTCTGCATTTAGCAGCGTCGTTAGCTCTTTCCACTTTTCCTCAACTCGACTAAAATTAGCTCTTGCTTGGAGTTCTGGTGTTTCCCCTAAAAGTTTTTGAATCAGTTTTAAATATTTTAAATAAACACTTTTATTTACATAAATATATGCAGTTATTTTGAGTAAATACTCACATTTTGATAAATTTATTTCAACAAACAGTTTATAAGAATGCCACAAACCGCTAACGTTTAAGTTGCCGAAAATTTAACTGGAAAATTTTAACGATTTCGATTTCAAGAACAGGGTGACAAAACGGTTTGCTGATGTTCGAAAAAAAAAACGAAAACGGAACGATTTACAGTACATGTCAAACGATTTGAAAACGGAAAATGCAAAAATATTGCCCGAAAATGATTTGCAGAACATACCTGTATGTATTTCTTAAATCTAGCTTTGTTGATGAGTCACAAGTACAGAAGGGTGCTTGGATACTGTACTAACTCGCGCACTTGGCGAACAGCAGCTGCGGTCCTCGAACATTTAGCAGACATATTTACATACAAACATATATACATATGTAAGGAGCCGCGACCATTCGACATGACAAAAATGCACGATTTACCAAATATTGGCAAATATTTCTGTAAGGAAAAATGGTCAAATGGGCGGTTCGTTTTATGAATGAAAGTACTTTGTTCTTAGAACTATGAGCTCGAACTAATCAATGATTCTTGGTTTTGTTGTACTGTACAATTGTGGAAACACTTCAGCGCCATGGCAACTAGAATCAGGGCCACTGCGGCTGCGCCTAATAATGCATTTGGTTCTTGTATTCGCCAGGCATAGAATTTCAGCTTTGGGCGACAAACGCGCGTTAGAGGAATAAAGTGAGTGGCCTGTGTGCGGTTGTATGTATATCCATATGTGTATATTAATAAGGATTGTTTTGCTGGGAGATCAGAATACAAATATGTACGCAAATAGAATAGGGTGTTGGCGAGGGTGACCAAAATATGCTGTTGACAGACTAAGTCGAGCTCCTGATGATAACAAATGGATCAGAAACAATAAAGCTCCTGACCCAGACGGAGTCCCCAAAGAGGTACTAAAAGTGGCAATTCATAGTTATACCGACATTTTTGTAGATCTTTACAATACATGCCCAAAAGGATTTAAGCCTGCGGAAGATCCAACAGGCTACCGCCCCCTTTGCTTTCTCGACACCGCAGGCAAAATTTTAGAACGGTTGATCGCTAATCGTCTTGGGACTGCTATTGATGATGCAGGCGGTATATAATCCTCGCAATTCGGATTCCGCAAGGCTCGCTCAACCAGAGATGCTGCAGCTGCGGTTAAAACCGTTGCGCAGAAGGCAATCGAAGGAACTCAGTGGTTATACTGTACAAGGAGTATTGCCTAATGGCAACGCTAGACGTAAAGAACGCCTTTAGTACCGCAAACTCGAACCAAATCTTGATGGCGCTTGATTGCTTCCAGGTTCCACGTATATCACCAGTTATTTCACTGACAGAACCCTTTGCTACAACACCGATGTGTATGTTAGGGAATATAAAATAGCTAGCGGAGTTCCAAAAGGCTCAGTCCTAGACGCCTTGCTATGAAATATTATGTATGACGGAGTCTTACATCTCAGTTTACCCCCTGGGGCTAAAATTATAGTGTTTGTTGACGATATTGCTGTTTTGGTTGTAGCTAAAGTACTCCATCAAGCTGAGGCAACTTGTAACCAGGCTGTCGGCATGGTATAAGAATGGCTTTGCAAGAACGTTCTAACTCTTGTGGATCATAAGACTGAAACCGTACTCATTAGCAGCAGGAAGAAGGTGGAGTCGGCAAATAAAATCAGGGGCGATAATACCATAGGACCGAATCCGTTCATTAAATACCTGCCCGTAATAATTGACCATAGGCTGAATTTCAGAGAACACCTATCATACGCGAGCGGCAGAGTCATTAACAGCGCTAACGCGCATAATGATGAACTCTAGAGGCCCTAGGCAAAACTGCAGCAGACTACATAACATTATGGTCTCATCAATTTTGCTATATGCAGCTCCAGCATGGGCGGAAGCAACAAATTACAGCTCATATGTGAAGTGTATGAAATCAGTGTATCGATTGAGTGTCTTCGGAGTATGCTGCGCCTTTCGCACGGCGTCAGAAGACACCATTATGGTTATTGTAGGACTACTCCCAATCAATTTAATGCAAAAGAGTATGCTGAAGTTTACAAAAACAAAGCTACTTCAGAACGCAGACAATACGCAAGGAAGCAAGAGAGTATAGCTTGCGTTCATAGCAGGAAAAATGGAGCTCGTCCCTGAACGGACGCTGGACGTACCATTTGATTCCCATATCAGTCAAATGGGTTAACGGTAAACAAGGAGAGTAGACTATTATCTGACCCAAATACTGACGGGATATGGGTGCTTTAAGTCCTATCTATATAGGTTTAAGCACGAAGAAGACCCGTACTGTTATTATTGTGCACCAGCTGTAGAAGACGCAGAACATGTTTTGTTTGTCTGTCCGCGATTTGCGTTCGAAAGGGAGGAATTAAGCACTAGGGTGGGGAAGCCAATTAAGGCTGATAACCTAGTGGATATTATGTTAGAGCCAGAAGAACATTGGTCCGTGAAGTGATATGGTAAAAATAGTAATCTCCAAACTGCGTCGCGCTGAACAACAGCGCAGATCTTTATGAAGAGGCAACAGGCCGCCCCCCTTTCCCGCCAAGTGATACTTGACGGTTGACGTCGCTGATTTTCAAGAATTGGCAATAGGCCGCTCCCCCTCCCGTGAAGTAATGCTTAACGGTTGTCCCGCGGTGGGAGGGAAACGGAGCTGGGGTGGGTTTTTAGTGGGTGAGTCGAATGACAAGTCTCACACTTTTCGGCTTTAAATGCTTTGTGTGGCACAACAACAAAAAACAAATAGAATAGGGCATCAAATGTGCATACGCACATACAAATATGTATATGCATATGCAAAAGAGAATTGTTTTAGCATTTGTTAGGCAGGAATACGATCATTTGGGTATGATAAGGTGAGGTGGGTCATGGTTGCTTCACTGCATACATATGTGTGCAACACTATATTTATTAAATATGCAATTCTACATAGTTACCCCATATGTGCACGTCTGTCGTCACGTTGAACCAGTACCTGGTGGAACATCTCTTTAATGTCACCACACACGCCCATTGATCCTTCCCGAAGGTGGAACAGTATTCCAGGCAAAGACCGCTACTCTTGTGGACTCTTCATGAGCAATGAATTGAGGGACACATCGGCCACCTCAGCAGCCGCGTCGAGCTCTATGTGTAACTTGCCTGGCGTATTTGGATTCCTAACGGCAAAATGAGGCAAGTACCATGTTCTATTGTTATTTAAAGCGGCTTCTTCTTGCGACAGATTTCGTGCGTAGTCCTTCGTAACGTCAGATTTTATAATGCGCTTACACTCAGCGGCAAAGTCTGCATCACGCCTCATTTTCATGTCGGCATCTAGTAGACTTTAAGATTTCTGGACCACGGACAACAGCTTCACTCCCCATGACAAGCGCAGCTCGGACCTCACAGCTTTCCGTCTCGAAGCAACCATATTATGTAGAGATTGGTCAGTGTGACAGTTAACGCGTAAACATGGTTGCAGTGACAGATAAGTGTTATATGTTGGCCCAAACACAACCCATCTTAGCTCAGCTTATTCAATTTAATTGCAACGCAAATCGGCTTTATTCAGACTCTGAGAAGGCAGCTGCAAGTTTGAAATACCATAAACCCTTCGTAAGTTATGTCTCTTTTGCCTACCGGTCCCGCTCACGAGTAGATCTGCCACCACAGTTGGCTCCGAATTACTGTAGGTTTAAGCGTTCAGTCCGGCCACGTAACCTGTTGACGAACCTTCATCACCTTCAGAGCGTACGTTTCAACGCGCTTCTTTCCTCCCATAAAGCACGACCGGCAGAATCCGAAATAGCAACTTGCTTTTGATATCTTTACTGCAACTAAGGACCGCTGCACCCGCATCTTCTTCTTCTTCTTAATTGGCGCGATAACCGCTTACGCGATTTTGACCGAGCTTAACAAAGCGCGCCAGTCGTTTCTTTCTCGTGTTAACCGGCGCCAATTGGACACACCAAGTGAAGCCAAGTCCTTCTCCACCTGATCTTTCCAACGCAGAGGAGGCCTCCCTCTTCCTCTGCTACCACCAACTGGTACCGCATCGAATGCATTCAGAGCCTGAGCGTTTGTATCCATTCGGACGACATGACCCAGCCAACGTAGCCACTGGATCCTTATTCGCTGCGCTATGTCAATGTCGTCGTAAAGCTCATACAGCTCATCGTTACATCGCCTGTGGTATTCTCCGTTGCCAACGTGCAAAGGTCCAAAAATCTTTAGTTAGTTAGTTTTGTTCGTCGAGAGAGGACTTTACTGCTCAGTTGCCTACTTAGTCCAAAGTAGCACTTGTTGGCAAGAGAGATTCCACGTTGGATTTCAAGACTGACATTGTTATCGGTGTTAATGCTGGTTCCTAAATAGACGAAGTCTTTTACAACCTCGAAATTATAACTGTCTGCAGGGACGTGGGTGCCGATACGCGAGTGCGCCGACTGTTTGTTTGAAGACAGGAGGTACTTCGTTTTGTCTTCGTTCACCACCAAACCCATTCGCTTTGCCTCTTTATACAGTTTGGAGAAGGCAGAACTAACAGCGCGGTTGTTAAGGCCGATGATGTCGATATCATCGGCATACGTCAACAATTGTACGCTCTTATAAAATATTGTGCCTGAGCGCTTAAGTTCTGCGGCTCGTACGATGCTCTCCAACATCAAGTTAAAGAAGTCACACGACAGCGAGTCACCCTGTCTGAAACCTCGTTTGGTATCAAACGGCTCGGAGAGGTCCTTCCCAATTCTGACGGCGCTGCTGGTGTTGAGTAACGTCATCTTACATAGCCGTATTAGTTTTGCGGGGATACCAAATTCAGACATAGCGGCATACAGGTAACTCCTTTCCGTACTGTCGAATGCAGCTTTGAAGTCGACGAAAAGATGGTGTGTGTCGATTCTCCTTTCATGGGTCTTTTCCAAGATTTGGCGTATTGTGAATATTTGGTCGATGGTAGACTTTCCAGGTCTGAAGCCACACTGGTAAGGTCCAATCAGTTGGTTGATGGTGGGATTCAGCCATTCACACAATACGCTGGCTAGAACCTTATAGGCGATATTTATAAGACTAATCCCTCAATAATTCGCACAGATTGCAGTATCACTCTTCTTATAGATTGGGCAGAGCACACTTAAATTCCACTCAGCAGGCATGCTTTCATCCGACCCTATTTTGCATAGGAGCTGATGCATGCACCTTACCAGCTCCTCGCCGCCATGTTTGAATAGCTCAGCCGGCAGTCCGTCGGCGCCCGCGGCTTTGTTGTTCTTTACCCGCGTTATCGCTATTCTCACCTCGTCATGGTCGGGTAGCGGAGCGACAGTTCCGTCGTCGTCGATTGGGGTATCGGGATCTTCATATTCTCGGTGACATGCGCAGCTGTCACCGTTTAACAGGCTCGAGAAGTGTTCCCTCCATAATTTAAGATTGCTCTGTACGTCAGTCACCAGATCGCCGTCTTTGTTCATACAGGAAAATTCCCCGGTCCTAAAACCTTCTGTAAGCCGCCGAACTTTGTGGTAGAATTTTCGGGCGTTGCTCCTATTGGCCAGCATCTCAAGCTCCTCGCACTCACGTATTTCGGCCTCTCGTTTCTTCTGTCGGATAATACGTTTCTCTTCCTTTTTCAGCTCTCTGTAGCGATCCCACATGGCTCGCGTTGCGCCCGATCGCAGCGTGGCTCTATAGGCGGCATCCTTTCTTTTTGCGGCAGCATGACATTCCTCGTCCTACCAATTGTTTTTTCGGGCTCGCCGGAATCCGATTTCTTCTTCGGCGGCGGTACGTAGGGAACGAGAAATGTTGCTCCATTGCTCGCGCATGCCGGTTTGGTGGGCAGTGCTCTCCGAGAGCAGGAGTGAGAGTCGAGTGGCGAATCTTCTGGCTGTCTGTTGTGATTACAGCTTTTCGATGTAGAACATTCTTTGCGTAGGTAGATGTACGTTTTTTGCTGCACAGAGGCGGGTGCGCAGTTTGGCTGCAACAAGGTAATGATCCGAGTCGATGTTGGGTCCTCGGATCGTACGTACATCTAATACACTAGAAGCGTGTCTTCCATCTATCAGAATATGATCGATCTGGTTTCGCGTTTTTCGATCAGGAGACAGCCAGGTAGCTTGGTGTATCTTTTTATGCTGGAATCTGGTGCTACAGACTACCATGTTTCGGGCCCCGGCGAAGTCGATCAGCCTCTGTCCGTTACCGGATGTTTCGTTGTGGAGGCTGAATTTTCCGACTGTGGGACCAAAAATTCCCTCCTTGCCCACCCTGGCGTTGAAGTCGCTAAGCACGATTTTTATGTCGTGGCGGGGGCAGCGTTTATAGGAACGTTCCAAGCGCTCATAGAAGGAATCGTTGGTCGCATTGTCCTTCTCTTCCGTCGGGGCGTGGGCGCAAATTAGCGAGATGTTGAAAAATCGCGCTTTGATGCGGATTATTGCGAGACGCTCATCCACCGGAGTGAACGACAGTACTTGGCGACAAAGTCTCTCTCCCACAACAAATCCGACACCGAATTTGCGCTCCTTTACATGACAGCTGTAGTTGACGTCGCAAGGTCCTATGTTTTTCTTACCTTGCCACGTCCATCGCATCTCATGGATGGCAGTGATGTCAGCCTTTACTCTCACGAGGACATCAACCAGCCGGGCAGAGGCACCTTCCCCATTAAGGGACCGGACATTCCAGATGCATGCCCTCTAATCATATTCCTTATTTCGTTTGCAGGGGTCGTCATCAGTAAAGGCAGTTCTCATCCGAGGCTTTGCAGTTCTTTTCATTGGGGGGGATTTTTAAGTGGCGGGTCCCAAACCCAGCGCACAACCAGCTATCCTGGAATGTTTCGCCTTCTCACGTTAGCTCACTCCAGAACGGGTGTTCGGAAGCTACCCAGAGGATACGTTGGCTAATCCCGGACGTTGTGAGCTGCTTGAACCATATGTAGAGGAATCGTCCTGGCCACTCCCAAGTGAATGGCGATCAGTAACTTTCCCCACTTGCGTGGACTTCTACACATGGAACCATCCTCGTCCTTGCTGTTAAATACGGGATGCCAGCTGCGTCCGCGTGCTCATACCTTTATGTGGATCGGCAATGGAAGCACGTTGTTGGCGATCTCGAGGCGGCGATGACTGGTTTGATGATCGATAGTTTTTCCAATTTCGTGCAACAATATATGATGCCACCGTTTGCATCCGTCGCTTGCACATGGTTTGTGCCGTTGGCAATTGCGCGACCCATATCCAACGTTGAGACTTGAAAAACAAAGATGACGTAGTTTCACTTCCTCCCACTTCTTTGGTACTGTAAGTTGGCTGAACTGGGTACAGTCGACATGCTTATGTTGGCCCGGCAAATAGGACCCGGCTGAATGACGTTATTATTCGGCAGCGTGAAGCACTACGCGGCGCTTTGAGTTTTTCGCTGCTTCCCGATCGTATGCCGTGCAGATTACATTGGCAAGTTGAGCCAATCGCTAAAATGCTGAACCGTTGCATAAGGCTGTTAAGATGACGCGAAGACTGCCCATTCGATACGCTTGCTCATGGGTAACTTTCCAACGAGCTCATCGAGGAGTGTTGCATTCACTAAATACTGCTCTCCGCCACACGTAGAATGTAAAAATGCACAAACGTTGCTAATCTTCGTCGCAAATGGTATCAACTTTACCACTGAACTTTCCGATATCGGAGTAATTTCTCGAACATGGGCTAGCTGGCTTCGAATTAATTGATATGGGTGACCGAATCGGAACTTAACTTGTTCAATGATATTGTCCACGTTGTTGGGATACATTAGTAGCGATTTAACAGCTTCCCGTTTTAAGCACTTCTGCAGACGAAAGTTGCAGGGGTTGACTCAGTGTAGGCAGTAAAAAATATCGGTCAGTTCTCCAGTTTCCCACTAAACTCCGGCAAATCTTGCAATTTCCTTGCCTGGGTTGAAAACTGAGCCCACATTAGCGGAAATTTGACTGTTGCTAATAAATGTGTCACTCGGAGGCAAACTCGAGCTGGTGTACATCCCATTTGATGAGGATGTGTAAATAAGCGGCGAGGAACGAGGGACGGTGTACTTCGTTTAAAGTGTAGCGTTATGAGGTGGCAGCGGCGGCTGCACAGTATGCACACAGGTAGCAGCACATGTTACTAACGGCGATTGCGGCTAAAGCAACTGAATCTGTGTCATTGGCAGGCTTGATGACGGCAAGGCAGACTCGTTGGCAGAACTGTCGCTGGGTGCACTGGCTATGCTTTGCGCACCAGCTCGTTGGGCTTCGTTCGTTAACTCGTGTTTCCTTATTTTTTCTTGGGCAACTTTCAGGCTCCGTTTAAGCGCGACGATGCGTTTTTGTATAGCCTGAAACATCACTTCCTGGCGGGCGGCAGATGAAGTACGAGTACTCACTACCTCGGCTCTGGGAGTATTTGGCAAATCAAATATACTGGTGGCAGTGCCAGAGCTAGGGGTAGGTAGCCTCAAAGACAAAACTCGTATGCACGTCGATGAGGGAATAATTCGGGCTGGGATATCAGCCCAAACGTCGGTGGGAGGTAAGGCTGCTACCCCCGGCGGGCACGATGAGGCTTTAAGCCGTGTCGCCAGCGTCCAAACTTCCACTGAAACGGGGGCAGGTTACAGTGGTCACAGTGCTACTGCCAAACACATAAAAAGCGCTCTTCGTCGCGGAAATGCCATTGTCCAAGAGGACACGGACCACGAAAGCTTGGGAGCGTTAACACTGTTGAAGAAGGGGCTCTTCTACGTTCTCCGGTAGGGTCAGATTAGGAAAAACTGCAGGCCAAATCAAGATATAAGGCTGCGATTCAAATTTGTGACCGAGTTGGCACCAAGCCCAACCTGTCGGCTGGCTTGGGCTAGAAAGGAGAACAAAAATGGCCGGACTTTCTATGCAACAAAACCACAATTTGCTGCCTCCGATCCGAAGTTTGCAAACCGGATCGAGGAAGATCTAGCAATGAGGGGACAATGTTTTGCGGATAGCGAAACTTCAGTGCCTTCGAAAAAGCAGAAGTGCAAAGACGTAATTTCAAAGCCGAAAAAACGCAATTTAGAAAAACCGACGATGTCAAAAGCAGTGGCAGTGGCCAGTGAAATTGCCAAAGAACACCTGATAGTGACACTCATTGACCGGAGGGACAAGGTTGGGCATATGTTGCAGGAACGGTGGAAGGTGGTGGAAATGATAAGAAGGAGTAAAAACGCTTCGAGGCCTGTCGGAGGGGGCATCGATTGACATTGCTGACCGCAGCTGCATTCCATCAGTACCAAAAGCAAAGGAGCTTATCCCGCGCGTGGTAAAACCGGAGGATGCGTTGGAAAAGCATCTCGGGTGAGCTGGAGGAAGTATCCGACCCCGCAAAGGTACCGGAACTAAATGTTGAGTTCACTCCTTCAAATAAACCTCTACAAAAAGCTTTGGCTGAGCTCCTTATCAACCTAGAGGCTCTAGTCCAGGAACCACAGATAGCATCGGACAACATAGTATCCGGCCTAGAACCACTACAACACCTATATCCCGATTGTAACGAATAGGGTAAGAACAGCGATACTGGTTAAAAAAAGTATACATTCTTATATTGGTTATAATCCCTCCACAGATGATCTAACGGTTGTGGCGGTAAAAGGTTGCAAAGATGAGACACTTCTCTTTGGGTCTTGCGTCTCTTGGACATGCCTCACGAAGAATAACCTCCAACGAGAGAGCTTCAAAAGTTGGTAGAATCGGCTGACAGATGGAGGCATGCACTGGTGTTAGGAACCGACGAAACTCACACTATACGATTTGGGTTTGTGCGGATATGAACGACAGAGGTGAGTCATTACTGAATTATATTCTTAAAAGAAGTGTAGAAATAGCTAACAGAGTTGAGGAACTAACATATATTGGACCCACTTCGAAGAACGTACTAGATTTATTACTATTCATGAGCAAGTATATTATGGTACAGGAATGGAAAGTGCTTAGCAAACCTTCGCTTTCTGATCACAAAGACCATACATAAGCTTTCAGGTTAAATTCTCCTCAAAAAATAAAAATATCTCTTGCAGGAATCAACAAAGTGAAGATTTCTTGGTAGAACTAGGAGTTAGGAGCACAAAGGTGTAGAGTACATGAATTGTATATATTGGCCAAAGTAGCTGACAATGAGTTATGTCCGAATGAATACAGGGATTTACTAAGGATATACAAGAAAGAAATACGTAGAACCAAGAGAGAATCTTGAAAAAACTTTTGTAGTAATATAGAGGATACTAATGAAGAAGAAGGATAAAGAAGGATGTAATCCAAGAATCCGACTATGCCCAGAGCAATACGAAAAACTAACGGGAAGTGGACTGATAGTGAGGGGGAGTCTCTTGAAGACCTAGTCAATACACATTTTCCAGAGTGTACAGACACTATAGATTTCGAACCAACAAGAGATATTATGTATTTATGACATCCCGGCAAATTTAATTCCGACCAATAAAATAGAGTTGGCAATTCAAAGTTCTGACCCTTTCAAATCTTCAAGACTTGATGGCATTTTCCCAGCGATGCTCCAAAAGGTAAGCCATCTTGTGGTACCATGGTTAAGAGCAATATTCATAGGATGTTTGGAATTCAACTGTGTTCCTGTTTCGCGGACAGAAGCAAGGGTTGTGTTCAATCCAAAAGCAGGAAAAAGCAACCCTCTATACTCGCAGAAGTACAGGCCCATTCGTCTAGCTTAATTTTTCCTGAAAACAGTAGAGAAAATTCTAGACGCTTATACTAGAAGTACAATTGCGTCGGACAAATTATTTAAGGTTCAGCACGGTTACACTAAAGGCAGATCTACTGAAACTGCACTTTACGCGCTCATACTGAATATAGAAAAGTTATTAGAATATAAAGAGTTTGCTCTAGTGGTATTTTTCGATATTTCAGAAGCCTTCTGCAATGTGCCGGAAGATGCTATTTCAGACAGTATAGAGTCACTTAATGTTTAACACGCTGTTTGTCTATGGATAAAGCAGCTTCCATCCTGCAGGAAGGTATGAACTGAATGGAACAGTGCAAGTGCTACCAAACATGCATGCAGAGGTACTCCCCAAGGGGGTACTATCGCCGCTATTGTGGTTACTTGTGGAAATGAACTGCTTACGAAATTCGATGGAGGGGCACCAAAACTAGTGGCTTATGCAGATGACAGAGTTATAGTAGTTTCGGGAAAGTACCTGAACACCATCAGTAACGTGATGAACAACACTCTAAAAACTTTCTATCAATAGACATCTAGCGCAGGTCTAGGGATAAACGCGGAAAAGACGGGTATGATACTTTTTACTAGAAAGTTTAAGGTCCTGGCATGGAGCCTTCCGAAGCTAGGCAACAACGAACTACAACTCAAAGATCATGCGAAGTACCTTGGAGTAATACTGGATAGTAAATTACTGAGGAAGCACAATGTTGAAGAAAGAGCGAAAAAGGCTAGTAATGCGCTGTATGCATATACATAAATTAATGCTGGGCGTTACTTGGGGTCTATCGCCCTCACTGATGCATTGGTGCTATATTGGCAAAAGTTGGACCGATATTGCTGTATGGGGCCTAGGAATGGTGGACTGCAACAAGAAAATCACCATATTTAATGCCATTGGAAAGGATTCAGCGACTTGCTATCCTGTGCATAACAGGAGTAATAAAAACCACTCATTTCTATACTTAGCGCCCCACCAACTTCAGGGTTTCATTCTACAATTGGAGAGGAAGGATGACACGAAGGCATGAAGCCTGGTGGTAGAACTTTTTACATTTACACAGACGGAATGGGAGCGGGTATCTATTGTTCAAAACTAGGAATTAGGCAGCCAATCAAGCTACCGGATCAGAGCAGTTTTTTCCAAGTGGAAGTTTTTGCTGTGGGGAAAGCCGCGGAGCTAGCCTAACTGAAATAACTCAATAATTAATATTTACATAGACAGTCAAGCAGCAATAACCTTATATTGTATTAAACCCAAAAATGTCCAACGGAGCAGGGCAGTCATAGAAAGGCTAGTAGCAAACAGAAGGCTGCACATCTATTGGGTACCGGGTCCCAAATGCATTGTAGGAAAAGAAATAGTGGATAAGATAGCTAAACGTGCTTTTGAACAAGAGAACAACATAAAAAACCGCTAAAGATAATTTACAACGAAATGGACGACTGTATGCAAAAGCAACCAGACGCTGGGTGGACTAATCTGACATGCAAAACTGCAAAAGTTATGTGTAGAACTGACGACAGAAAACTGACTCAATTCGCGCTTACGTTTTCGCGAAAAGACTGCAGAATTATCGTATGTATTGTACTTAGACAGTCAAGGAGGAAAGGAAAAAGGTATCAGAGAAAGAGATAGGAAAGAATAGAGACAGAGACAAAGGTAGTTAGTCTTGTGAGAATTTTCCAGATTCTTTGGCAAATCTGTAAATATCCTTCAGCTTTAGAAAACGAATATTACTCATTCGATACTCACGATACTAACAAAAAAAGTGCTCAGTGCTATTCCCCAAGCAAGACAGGCACATCGGGTCTTCAATGATTCCAATGGTGGTCATATGCTTACCCCATGGGTTGTGTCCTGTAACAAAGCCGACTATCAACCGAACGTCATTCCTTCCAAGTTTTAGTAGAAAGTTTGACAGTTTCCTGTTCGGACTTGTCACAAAACATTTTGCAGTACCATCGCTCTTTATGTAGATTGCCTACCTAATCGCTGATCTAATTCATGATTTCTGTGGAAATGATTCCATTATTGGCTCTGGCCCTTGTGGGGGAACCGCTAATCCACGGTTTGTCAGTTCATTGGCAATTTCGTTTCCTTGAACACCGGAGTGTCCTGGAACCCAATTAAGTACAAGCCTGTTCTGACTTGCGAACGAATTAATCTTCTTCTTACATTCTTGAACAATCTTCGAGATTTGCTTCGCGTTCTCCAGGGCCTTCAATGCAATCTGTTTCCCGCTCCATCTCCTCTCGATTATCCATTCAGATACTTTCAGTATGGCAAAATTAGAGTTTGGAAAACAACTGGCATTCTCCTCATAGCATAGTGATACTTGTTACTATCGTTTCCGTAGCATCCGTCAAACCTCTCTGAATGCATTCTGGATTGCTCCATTGCTCACGCAATGGAAATCTTTCATCAAATTTCCTTCCAAATGAAACTATGGGTATCAGGTCACCTTTAGGCGTCAAAAACAATGGATAGTGCTCAGATAGAAACTTGAAGATTTATCTGCATAATGCATTAACATACACTTCTTTGCAGCCTGTACATATAGTTCCCGGAGTGTGGACTAAACCATGCTCCGTCACCACCAGATCACTGAGGCGTAAGTGATTATGATTGCTACCAACGACAAATACAAGAATTGCAGCGAGAATATAGAGACAATTTTAGGGCATCTTCTTTTGTACGGCATTATCAAAAACGCGCTCGAAATGCCTGGGCCCCACAGTTTGAGGGTGTGGAGGATATCTCAAATATAGATCTTCCTTCGCTGCTTAGGTATGTTAACCCTCTACCGCATATAACGCCAAATATGGCTTTTACCTTTGATTGTGTTGTATTTTTATAAAAACGGGACTTAATCAAAAGAGAATAATAATTATCACATTCTATGCTCTGTTTTCTTCTCATACGCAGAACTAAATATTGTCAACAAGTGTTTTAGCTACCTTTTCCGTTATCTTTTTTTGAGTGCTTCAAGTGTGAGAACAAAAGCAAATTTTGAAGTGATTTATGTGAAAAACTGACGAAGCCATATATGGCGTTTCATGCACTTCTTCTTCTTAATTGGCGCTATAACCGCTTACGCGATTTTGGCCGAGTTTAACAAAGCGCGCCAGTCGTTTCTTTCTCGTGCTAACCGGCGCCAGTTGGACACACCAAGTGAAGCCAAGTCCTTCTCCACCTGATCTTTCCAACGCAGAGGAGGCCTCCCTCTTCCTCTGCTACCACCAACTGGTACCGCATCGAATGCATTCAGAGCCTGAGCGTTTGTATCCATTCGGACGACATGACCCAGCCAACGTAGCCACTGGATCTTTATTCGCTGCGCTATGTATATGTCGTCGTAAAGCTGATACAGCTCATCGTTCCATCGTCTGCGATATTCGCTGTTGCCAACGTGCAAAGGTCCAAAAATCTTACGCAGAATCTTTCCATCGAACACTCCAAGCGTCGCTTCATCGGATGTTGTCATCGTCCAAGCTTCTGCGCCATACGTTAGGACGGGCATGATGAGAGTCTTGTAGAGTGTTAGTTTTGTTCGTCGAGAGAGAACTTTACTACTCAATTGCCTACTTAGTCCAAAGTAGCACTTGTTGGCAAGAGAGATTCTACGTTGGATTTCAAGGCTGACATTGTTATCGGTGTTAATGCTGGTTCCTAAATAGACGAAGTCTTTTACAACCTCGAAATTATCACTGTCTACAGTGACGTGGGTGCCGATACGCGAGTGCGCCGACTGTTTGTTTGAAGACAGGAGGTACTTCGTTTTGTCCTCGTTCACCACCAGACCCATTCGCTTTGCCTCTTTATCCAGTTTGGAGAAGGCAGAACTAACAGCGCGGTTGTTAAGGCCGATGATGTCGATATCATCGGCATACGCCAACAATTGTACGCTCTTCATGCACTAATAGTAGGTAAATAATGAACTAACATATGTGTATACATATTTCTGTTTTGTTTTTTGATAAATCGCAATGGAATTTTCTAGAAATGAATGTACTATCATTTTATGGTAACTTAAAGTATGTTTATGAAGTTAATAGAGGTGATCAAAGTGATGATGACTACATATCTGATACCGACGAAGAAGACTTTATAAGTAAACCGCCAGAACAGGAGCATATTTATGTACCAGAGACTGATGATACCGATGACTCAGATAACTATAACAAGCCTTCTACATCAAATGCAAAATCTGCTAAAAAGCCTAGACCTCCAATTTGGAAAGAAATTTGTTTGCCTTCTTATTCTAGTGAAAATTTTCCATTTCAAGGAGATTCAAACCTTCCTAACTTTATTGAGGAACTGGGGACACCAGCAGATATGTTTAATTTTATTTTCAATGACGATTTGATGAACTTTATTGTAGAACAAACGAATGGATATAAATAAACCTGCCAATATTATTCGGAACGAGATTGATCAGTTTATAGGTGAGTTTAAGTAAAAAAGTTAAAAAAATTACTCATAAAAATTATTTCAGGCATAACAATATACATGTCTTTGATAAAACTACCATCATCCAGACATTATTGGAACACATTCATTGGCCAAGAATTTGTACGTAACGCAATGACATGTAACAGATGGGAAAACATCAAACGATTTTTACACTTCAATAATAATGAAGGTGAACTCGGGTTTGATAAGCTCTTTAAGATTCGACCATTGCTAAAAAAAATTCGTGCTCGATTGTAGCTTGTACCCAAAGAAGAACATTTAGTGGTTGATGAACAAATAATTCCCACAAAGTGCCGCCATCACCTCAAACAGTACAATCCAGCTAAGCCCCACAAATAGGGACTCAAAAATTTTGTCTTGAGCGAAGTTTCAGGTTTCAGTTACGATTTTGATATATTTTCCGGAGCTCAAAGCGATACATTCCCGGAAGGAGCACCAAATATAGGAGTAAGTGGAAATGTTGTAACGAGAATTCGGTCGTTACTTTTGAACGGACGTGATTTTAACAGCTCTCGAGTATAGCCTATCAAAGTGATAAAACTAAACTCAAAAATTTCCAAATTGCGATATAGACGCTTACACGCTGAATATACATCAGCTTATTCGACATTCTACATAGTTAAGTGAAAGTGCAAAACAAAAAATAATTTTAATAATAAACAAAAACAGAAGCAACTTGAAATGCCTGTTGGGCATTCTCCACCGCAAGAACGACAAAATTCGTCAAAACTTGCGCCAAAAACAAACTCCAGCGAACCTCGCGATAACGCAGCGAACACATATGTACATATAAAACAACTTTTAACTCGTACAGCAACACCAAATGTGCTGTCACCAAGCGAACCAACTTCATGGAGTGAACAAAACAAAACCCCAACAAGCACGACCTACCAAACAAACTACAAAGTCTAAACAACAAATACGCCTATAACCACCCTCGCGTCATTCTACTCAGCTACAATAACTACATCAGTGGTATTCACATCAGCGCCGATAATGACAACAAAGAGAAACACCCTGCAAACAGTAAACACAGCTATCCCAGCAATCCAACAACAGCAAACAGAAACAACGAAGGAAATTACACAAGTAAAGCAGTCCAACAAACAAAACAACGAATGTGAAAGCTCCAACAAAAACACGGCAGTCCAAACTACACAAAAACGGTACCGCAACTCCCCAAGTAAGCAAAATGATTATATACATAGCACAAAAAAACATAAAAGCAAAGACACAACAACAAACCAAAGAAAGCTAACGTCATACTGGCTCAGCCAGCAAACATCGTCAAACATGTTCGAATTGCTTTCAGACGACGAACCAGACAATGACACAACCGATAACAGTGGAACAAAAAGACCAACCGCTACAGAAAACTTAAACCCAACAATTAAAAAACGTAAGCCCCCACCGATTTACATACAAAACGTAGAACGCATTGATAAGTTAATGCAGGCACTGAGTACCATTCCTGATTGCAAATATGAACTTAAGGCCTTGAAAAACAATGAAGTTAAACTCGATTCACACAACTATACTGCAATCATTAATTTATTAAAGGAGAAGAAAACCCAGTATTATACTTTTAAACTAAAGGAAGAAAGAGGATTCAAAGTATTCCTAAGGGGAATGCATTATTTGGCTGATAAAGATGAAATTAAGCAGGAACTATTAGAATTAGGCCAATATTCAAAATATTTTGCAAAAAGGCACAAAGAAATCTCTGCCATTATTCTCATTGGAGATGAAACAAGGTGCAAACAATAAAGATATTTATTCAATAAATAATCTACTACACTGCAAAATAAGTTTTGAGCCGCCTCACCAAAAGAAAACAATTCCACAATGCACAAATTGTCAAAAATACGGACACACTAAAAACTTTTGCACAAAAACTCCAGTTTGTGTAAAATGCGCGGGTAATCACAAAACTATAGAGTGTGTTGTAGAAAATAGCAGCAACATAAAATGCGCCCATTGCGGAGGCAAACACACAGCGAGCTACAGAGGATGCGCGGTATACAAAGCACTCAAAATAAAACACTACCCAGAGCAACGTAACAAAGAACTGAATACTGATAAACAGCAAAACGCTTTAAATCGGCAAATAGATTCACAATATGTCAAACCGACAATGTCATATGCCCAAGTTATTTCTAACAACCCACAATCGGGTGTGACAAGTTCTGAAACAAGTTCTGAAGCAACTTCAAATGACGACATCAAAGAGTTAAAAGAAATGATGAAGCAGGTCCTCGCACAAATGTCAAACATAATAAATATTATAACACTGCTCGTGACCAAAATAGATGGGCAGCACAAGTAGACTGAAAATAGTCGCTTGGAATGCAAACGGCTTGGGCCAACACTTGAAAGAACTGATAGTGTTTATAAACCATAATTCAATAGACGTATTACTAATTTCTGAAACACACTTCACTGACAAAAGCTTTGCAAGAATACCTAATTATAAAATATTTGTCACAATCCACCCTGACAACAAAGCCCATGGAGGCACAGCGATAATAATCAGGCAAGACATTAAGTGCATCGAATTAGAAAAATACGAAAAAGAAAATATACAAGCAACATCGATCCAAATAGAAGATGAATGCGGCAAATTAACAATCTCTGCTGTATATTGTCCCCCAAAATACATAAATTCCATATCCCAATACTACGACTTTTTAAAAACACTTGGCAAACGATACATTGCTGGCGGGGATTATAATGCTAAAAATGCAATTTGGGGTTCAAGATTGACGAACTCCAAAGGACGTAATTTACTGGATGCCATGAAAATAAACAACAGTAAGTTCATAAGTAGTGGCGACCCAACATACTGGCCAACTGATCCAAAAAAAAGTCCAGATCTGATCGACTTTTTTATAACAAAAAACGTTAACCACGAAGATATGTCAATTAAATCGTTAATTGAATTGTCGTCTGACCATTCCCCAATAATAATGATATATCAGAGCTCATATACGAAGGAATCCTCGAATAGAAACATATATAACAAAAAAACCTGCTGGGATACATTTAGAGAAATAGTCATCCGTAATCTTAACAATAAAATAAGCTTAAAGACCTTTGACGAAATCGACAGTGCGATAGCCTATTTTAATCACACAATAATGAACGCCACTATGAAATCAACTCCACAAGAAACTATCTGTTCCTCGAGCTATAATATACCTGCACACATCCAAGAAAAAATCAAAATCAAAAACCGCTTACGTAAACGCTGGCAAATAACAAGGCTGCCACTTGACAAAAGCAAGCTAAACGCTGCTACAAAGGAAATCAAGCAAATGCTATTCGACCATAAAAATTTGAAACTTAAGAGACGCTTCGAAAAACTTGGACCCGGTATAACGACAAACTATTCACTGTGGAAAGCTACAAACAAAATCGAAAATAAAATTTTATACAAACCACCTATCAGAAAACTTGATGGCAGCTGGACTAAAACAAATCTTGACAAGGCTGAAGTTCTCGCAAAACACTTCAAAAGTACTTTTACGAACAATATGCCTAATGTAAATCTTTTCCCGACCCACGCAAAAAAAGATCCATGCAAACCAAAAAATGTTACGTTAGAAGAAATAAAGCAATGCATATGTAAGAGAACTGATCCTAAGAAGTCGCCAGGATACGACCTAATAACTGGAAAAATTTTAAGAGAACTCCCAGAGAAGGGGCTTATCTATATAAGGAATTTGTTCAATCAAATCTTGAACTTGAAATATTTCCCAAAAGTATGGAAAATTGCTCAAATTATCGCAATACCAAAACCATGCAAAGATCCTACGCAAGTAACTTCGTACAGACCTATAAGTCTACTACCAGTATTATCAAAAATTTTTGAAAAGTTGCTTTTTGACAGAATCGATCCCATTATACAAAAGGACAAAATAATACCTTGCCACCAATTCGGATTCAGGCAAAAACATTCCACCATCCAACAAGTTCACAGAGTTACAAACAAAATTTTAGAAGACATCGATAAAAAACGAACGTGTGAAGCAGTATATCTCGACGTGGCCAAAGCTTTTGACACAGTATGGCACGCAAGACTTCTATAAAAACTCCTGACTTATTTACCAACAGACTACTACGAACTAATGAAAAGTTATATAACTGGAAGACAATTTTATGTAAAATTCGAAGATAAGTATTCTGATATACTAACAATGGAAGCAGGTGTACCGCAAGGTAGTGTCCTTGGGCCGCTTCTGTACCTTCTTTACACTGCTGATATCCCTACACCGGCAACTAAGAATTCTCTAATAGCAACATTCGCAGACGACACTGTCTTGTTAGCATCAGACAAAGATCCAAGAACGGCTGCTTATAAACTTCAGGAATTACTTGACAACACCACTGAATGGTTCGAGAAATGGGGAATCAAAATAAACGAAGATAAAACCGCCCACGTCACATACACTAACAAGAGAAAAAAAACAATACAATCCAATATTCATAAAGAATAAACAAATCCACCACGACACAAGGGCAAAATACTTGGGTATGATTATAGACAATAAACTTAACTGGAAGTTACACATTGGACAAAAACGACGCGAAATCAAGACTAGGTTTAAACAACTTCATTGGCTTTTGGGAAAGAATTCAACGCTCTCACTAGAAAATAAGATACTAATATACAAAGTAATTATAACACCAATATGGAAATATGGCTCAGAGCTGTGGGGAACTGCCAGAAGAACAAATATAAAAATTATACAACAAACGCAAAATAAGATACTCCGTATAATATCAAAAGCAGAGTGGTATATACTAAATGATAACATCCATCGAGAACTTAAAGTAAAAACAGTCCATGAAGAAATACGCAACAACAGCTTAAGACACACAAACCGACTACTAGAACATTCTAACAGGGAAATTCGGCAACTTCCATTAAAAGAGGAAACCGAGACGAGGAGACTTAAGCGCAAACGACCAACTGACCTGCAGATGTAAATGGTGTCACAATTTTATGAATATATTTATTCATTAAATAATTGAATTAATTAAATATAGAGTTAATTTTTGTTTTTTTTTCTTAGATAAATGTATATAGTGGTATTGGCTTCTAAATACTGTTGAAACCCAAAAAGAAAGAAAAATTGTGAATATTTTAAGTTGAAATAGAAACAATAATAAAGGGTATAAAAAAAAAAAAAAAAAAAAAAAAGGAAAAAACTATCAACTATTTTTTGATAATTGGTTTAACAGTCCGAAGCTTCAGGTGTATCTAATGAAAAATGGTACATTACCTTTAGGCACAGTAAGATTAAATCGTGTAACAAATTGTAAGATGCCAACCGAAAAAGAAATGGAAAAGTTAGGCCGTGGAAGTATGGTTGAAAAAGTAGCAGATATTGATGGAGTTGAACTTGGTCTGGTCACTTGGTTTGACAACAAAGTGGTAAATATTCTTTCAACCTATGTCGGATGCCACCCTATGTCAACGAAAAAACGGTACTGTAAAAGAGAGAAGAAGTATATTGAAATCAATTCTCCTAGGACAGTTGATGTATATAATTATTATATGGGTGGCGTTGATTTACTGGATTCTTTACTAGGCCTTTATAGAATACAACTGAGGACAAAAAAGTGGTATAAAAAGATTTTTTTTCATATGATTGATATGTGCGTTGTCAATGCTTGGATTTTGTGGCGTCGAAAGTCGAAAGAATATATGCCATTGTTTGACTTCAAGTTTGCAATAGCTGAACATCTTTGCAAAGTTGGTAAATTGAAAAAACGAGGACGACCTATATCCACACCCTCAAACTCTCCATCGGCAAGTAGAGAAAATATACCTACCAGCAGTAAAAGAAGAAAGCCCCTTGAGTTCTGTGCGGACGGACGTAATAGGCAATTTCCCGAAATGGATGAAAACCCGACAACTTTGTCAAAATGATTGCTCTTTTCACTCATACACCTTTTGCGAAAAGTGCAACGTGTTCTTGTGCTACAACGACAAAAGGAACTGTTTTACAAGTTTCCACACCCAATAAATTTTTTTCCCAAAAATAACCCTAAAAGCATATAAGGCCATATATGGCTTCATTTTTTTTCTTCCAAACCGCCAAGTGTATTTTTTAATTTTTGTTAAATACGCAATAAATTACACTCAATCAACATAAATTTACGGTGTTTTATTTATTTTCATTATTTTAAACATTTCCATGCAGTAGAGGGTTAAAAGCCTTGACATCCTACGGGATGCCAAAACAAAAAGTGGCGGCTCGCCAAATATTTTTGATTTCCTGATCGAGCCAAGGCGAATCTATTCAAGACGATAGCAGTTGTACACAAACAAAAAGTGACATGAATTTTTTTTTGCTTTTTCGGCACAAGTATCAAAATAATTATTTCCAAAGCGAATTGGATTGTAAATTGTAAATAAACGCAAACAAAGTTTTTCGAGTGTCGCTTTGAATTGTTCGAAGTATATTTGTGTTATTAGTAGCAAAAATAATTAACGACAAGGATTATTATTTACTCCTGATCAAGAAATTGCAGCATTCATAATAACAAAGTCTTCAAGGTTGTTATTAAATGAAAATGGAGAGCAGATAAAACGAAATTTGCGGAGACATAGGTATAAAAGTACATTTTGAGTTTTATTGATATCTTGCAGGCACAAATTATAATAGGACTATGAATAAGTTCGTGCGGTTTTACAACAGATGGCGTAACTTGATTATTATTCCATCGATCCACATTTCCAAACATTCATTGGAGAGCTACTGTCGTAAGGCACAAACGTCAGTATAAGTTTTTTATTTGAAGCGTAAACAACAATATTTTTACCACACTTGAAAATGTCGAATTTCGTGCCAAATAATGTGTTTTTGCGGGGAATTCTTCTTCATTATTTTAATATGAAGAAAAAAGCAGCCGAAAGTCATCGTATCTTGGTGGAAGTTTATGGTGAGCATGCTCTAGCTGAGCGAACGTGCCAGAAGTGGTTTGCACGCTTTAAAAGTGGTGATTTTGGCTTGGAAGACGAAGAACGCGAGGGTGCGCCGCCAAAGTTCATGGATACCGAATTGGAGGAATTGCTCGATCAAGATCCGGCTCAAACGCAAGAAGAGGTTGCAAAAACTTTGGGAGTTGATCAATCAACCATTTCCAAACGTTTAAAAGCCATGGGAATGATCCGAAAGGTAGGCCATTGGGTGCCGTATGAATTGAAGCCAAGAGACGTTGAACGCCGTTTTATGGCATGCGAACAACTGCTTCAACGGCACAAAAGAAAGGGTTTTTTGCATCGAATTGTGACTGGCGATGAAAAGTGGGTCCATTACGACAATCCAAAACGTCGGGCAACGTATGGATACCCTGGCCATGCTTCAACATCGACGTCGGCGCAGAATATTCATGGCCTGAAGGTTATGCTGTGTATCTGGTGGGACCAGCTGGGTGTTGTGTATTATGAGCTACTGAAACCGAATGAAACGATTACGGGGGATGTCTACCGACGACAATTGATGCGTTTGAGCCGAGCACTGCGAGAAAAACGGCCGCAATACGCCGATAGACACGACAAAGTTATTTTGCAACATGACAATGCTCGGCCACATGTTGCACAAGTGGTCAAAACATACTTAGAAACGCTCAAATGGGATGTCCTACCCCACCCGCCGTATAGTCCAGACCTTGCGCCATCCGATTACTATCTCTTCCGATCGATGCAACATGGCCTGGCTGACCAGCACTTCCGTAATTACGATGAAGTCAAAAAATGGATCGATTCGTGGATTGCGGCAAAACCGACCGAATTTTTCACAAAGGGAATCCGTGAATTGCCAGAAAGATGGGAAAAAGTAGTAGTAAGCGATGGACAATACTTTGAATATTAAATTTGTAACCATTTTACGTCAATAAAGTTTCAAATTTCGAAAAAAACCGCACGAACTTATTCATAGTCCTATTATATGTCAACCATCATCATCAAAAATTTACGAGAAGTACAGAGTGGTCTAGTACTTTGAGTTTTAATTCATCATTTGTGGGTCTGCGTTGTGGTGATGTGCATGTAAATGCAAGTAAGCAATACTTACCACTACTTTCAATTACATGCTATTTCCTTCTATATGCAGCGCCTGCTATGAGGATTTCATAACTCGAAATTGGAAAGCTACCGAAAAGCTAGTAGACAAAAGGATGCTATCTATTTAATTCGCTAATATAATCGTAGTATTTTTAACCAGGTTACATTTTGGTTTTCGATCGTTTTATTTGTTATTCTATTAATATATTGCTTATATAAGCAGTAAGAATCTTTGTGTTTTTTAACTAAAAATAAGATAAATAAATAAAATCCAACTATAGTCAACGTTGAAACTTCTTTTTATCACATATATTTATATATATACAATGTGCATATATATTTAATATCGTTAAAACCATAACATATCACAACTATGTATATATATGTGAAAGAAAACACGAAATAAAATGGTATTCCTAAAACACAAAAGAATCAAATAGTTTCTTTCTGAACAGTTTGTAAAAAAAATATAATTAAAATGTCCAATTTGCAAGTTTTATTTAAGCTTAAAGGTTTACAAACTATATTGGTTTTGTTCATTTACTATAAATTTCTTTACTTAGCTTATAGACTTGACTATGATAATTATACGAATCCCATTCTATGAATTAGATTCGTTCAGTACTACACAAAGCTAGCGTTATAATTATATAACTACACATAATAGATACGCGGCTATCAAGGAGAACACATGTATGTGTATATAAATTTTTTTATTTATTGTAGGGTGATATAAAAGAAAGTTTTTTGCCAATTACAAATTGAAAGTGGATTTTTTCATAAGTACATACAGATATGTATTTATAAACTTATTTTAAACTAATAGCTATTTGGATATGGAATAAACATATTGCGGTGAAGATCAGTCAGCGCATGTGTGTACATACCGCAAACCACTTCTTCATAGGTACGGATGCGCACAAATTAGTGCCGGTCAGGCGTATCATTTATAAGTATGTAGGTAAGCGTAATTACGTTTTCTTGAATGCCACGATTGTTAAACACTGGCCGCCACTACGGTCTTTTTGTCTCTTGACCAAGCAGCAACATGCGTGGTAAATAACTTTCATGCACCATGAGAAATCGTGGTATTTCAAACGTTTATATACCTCCTGGCGCGCTGAGATGTCACCATAATCCACCACGCATGTCAAGATTTTGTTTCCTTCAGAAAAAACTCCTTGTATTGGTCCATCCATACGTGAGCGGCAAGTAATGTTTTGGCTTCATGGTATCCTTACCATCAGCTGTCCTACACCTAAACACGGATGTAACTGGTGATGTTTTAGTTACTATTTTTTTAAACAGTTGGTTTAAACAGCTGACGCACGTTTCGTGTTTTGTTTAACTATCAAACATCTTCAGTTTGGTCTATAAATTACCCATGAATCGTCTTACAAACGAACAACGCTTGCAAATCATTGAATTTTATTATAAAAGTGCGTGTTCTGTTAAGAAAGTTTATCGCGCGCTTCTTCCATTTTATGCTCAGTTTAATCGACCCACTGAAGCAGCTACTCGAGCTATTGTGACTAAATTTAGACCCAAATTTACATTATTGGACATCAAAACACCAACACGCTTACGTAGAGTGCGAACTGAAGAAAATATCGCAGCTGTATCGGCCAGTGTTAATGATGACCATCAATTATCGATTCGTCGCCGTTCGCAGCAATTGGGCCTCTGTTACTCAATAACGTGGAAAACTTTGCGAAAGGATTTAGGTGTGAAGCCTTTCAAAATACAGCTGGTGCAAGAATTGAAGCCCAACGACCTACCGCAACGCAGAATTTTTGGTGAATGGGCTCTTGGAAAGTTGGCCGAAGATTCACTTTTTTATCGAAAAATTGTGTTCAGCGACGAAGCTCATTTTTGGATCAATGAGTACGTAAATAAGCAGAATTGTCGATTTTGGAGTGACGATCAGCCAGAAGAATTGCAAGAGCTACCAATGTATCCAGAAAAGGTCACAGTTTGATGCGGTTTATGGGCTGGAGGTATTATTGGACCGTACTTCTTCAAAGATGCTGCGAATCGTAACGTAACTGTGAATCGTGAGCGCTACCGTGAAATGATATCCAACTTTTTTTCCCCAAAATGCAAGAGCTTGACTTGCATGACATGTGGTTTTACCAAGACGGTGCCACATGCCACACAGCACGCGTAACAATGGATTTGTTGAGAGGCGTGTTCGGTGAACATTTTATTTCACGTTCGGGACCTGTCAATTGGCAATCCAGATCGTGCGATATAACGTCTTTAGATTATTTTTTGTGGGGCTATGTTAAATCTCATGTCTATTCAGACAAGTCTGCTTCAATTAACGCATTGGAAGACAACATTAAAGCATTTATATGTGAGAAACCGGCCGAAACATTAGAAAGAGTATGCCAAAATTGGACTAAGCGGATGGACCATTTGAAGCGCAGTCGTGGTCAACATTTGCATGAAATAATCTTCAAACATTGAATTATATGGACTGTACCATCGATTTAAATAAAAATTTTATGCATTTTTCTGAATTTTACGTGTATTTTTTTTTAATTTTCCTATAGCTCTTAAAAAATCACCCTTTATTTTTATAATGTCATAACATTGCCAAACACGAAAGGATGTTTCAATACTTTCACCACCCCAGATATCCATTCCGTCTTCGTAAGCCCCAATATGTTTGGAATACTGTCGATGTATCGCAAATAAGCTCCCAGCCATTGTTGGTGTTTTAAATGGACGATAAAATCTTCATCTTTTCAAAGTGCCTTTAAGCAAAGTGATCCATTTGTAATGTAAGCCCCCAATTGAAGCCACCACGAACCTAAGGACTTGCCTTGTATTCAAACGTATCGAGACTAATTAAACCCATAACCGGCATTGCTAAAGTAGAGTTTTCTTGCGTCACTGCATGGAAAAGAGGTTCAGCCCACTGCTGGTTGACTTCAGTATGTGAGCCTAGGAAAACAAGCCCATCGCCCTCCGCAGCATCTGCACCTACCTACGTGAACGTATAAATTCCTCACTTGCTCTAGCTATAACCAAGATCTGAAACATAAATTGAAACACATAAGACAAAAATATAGCATACTAGGAACAACTTTTAAAAATATTGGGTATGGGAATAAGTTTCCGCTCTAGTACCCTTGATGATATGTCTAAAGAGTTGGATGTTGACAGATCAACCGTCGGTAAACGTTTGCACGCGATGGAAATGGTCCAGCAAGCAGGTAACTGAGTGCCACATCATTTCAAGAAGAGGGATTTCGAGAGAGGTTTGGTGACATGTGGGATGCTTCTTGAACGGCAGAAAGGAAACGGTTTTCTGCATCGCATCGTCACTGTCGATGAAAAATGGGTATATTATGACAACCCTAGGCGTCGAAAATATTGGAGCCTGTGAGTGAAATAGGTCCAGCAACGCCGAAAACAATATTCATGCTTCAAAGGTTATGTTGTGCTTCCCGTGGGATCAGGAAAGCGTCATCTATTATGAACTCCTTAAACCATCTGAAACCATCACTGGCGATCGCTACCGACTGCAGATAATGCGGCCACACGTTACTAAATCAGTCCAGAAATATTTAGAGGGACTGAATTGAGAAATCTTGCCCCACCCACCATATTCCCAAGACATTGCACCTGCGGATTACCATCTGTTCCAATTAATGTAGTCAGCCCTAATTGGAGAGCGGTTCAGTTCTTACGAGAGCATCGCAAACTGGCTCAATAAATGGATCAAGTCAAATGAATTCGAATTTTTCCTCAGAGGAATCCATATGCTGCCTGAAAGAAGGAGTAAATTTGTAGCTTCCAATGGCATATACTTCACATAACATCATGTATTATTTAATTGTTTAAATAATTCGTAACTTCGGCTAATAAAGGACTTCGGCTAACTCAATGCTTACGAATAAACCTTTTTTTTGACCATCGTGTCTAATTGGAGGTGGACTTAACAAAGAAATATGTAAACAAAGTGAATTCGCCTTGGTACAAATTTTTGACAGAAGTGCCAGGAGTACTGAATTCGCTCAAGGTGAATAATCAGCTGTTCTAATATGCTTATATAGATATGCCTTGCTTTGAAAAATATACACTTGCGTTTATGAATGAAATAATTTTTGTTGTATTAAAGAACATTTAGGAATGCTGTTTCTGCGCCTGCTTTATCCAAGAAGCCTTTTTCTGGAAGGACGAAATCAAGAGATTTAGAGGTGTACCAAATAAAATACTTGCCGAAAACCAGACGTATGCGTACTTGCAAAAACTTGAGTACGTAGTATGTTTTATATGGGCAGATATACGCGCGAAAAATTCAAAGAAGTACCGAGCTGCTTGATGTGAGCGATTAATATGTAAAAGAAGAGAAACGTTGGAAATGGGGGGCCGCGTACGCAAAATAAAGTCATAACGTGAACACCAGGGCAGCGAGAGAGAGCAAATTTTTAAATTCATTTGTAAAGCTCTATTTAAATAGATTTTTATGAATTGCAAAAAATGCTCGCCAACATTAAAAAAAAATTGTTCTGCCCACAGCGTACGTTTCAATTTAATTTAAATTTAAAAGAAAGTATCGATATCGCAGGGTACTGCATTGTCATCAAATATAACCGATATGACCGCTGCGTCGGCTAATCTTGCCATTGCGTCTAATTCCAGTACTGCCGCTTAACACACCGGTGCGATAAGCTATCCCGTTGCATCCAATCTGATCGCTCCGGGCAACAATTTTCTGATGCAGGAAAAGTGTGTCGCTAAGAGTGTAGTTGCCTCAGAACCAACTTTTGTGGCGCATCGCGACAACCGAAATGCTGATATTTTGTAAGGAACTCCCTTCGCGCCTAATATGGCGCACGCCGTTCCATCCGATCGATTACTGCTCCAGGGAAACCCGCCGATTAGCCCCGCTGACTCCAGTAACTCTGTTGGCACGCAAGAGCTTCGCCGTCGAGCTGAACTAATGTAAGAGCAAAGCGAAATTTTAAGACAGAGGGAGGTTTTGAACAGCATAGCTTTCTGGATCGCATAGACGCAGTGAGTTGTGACGATGATCTAAATGATACACAATGCATTATACCTAGGTTTTCAACTACTGCACATGGTTCAAGTCCACATTCAACGCAAATTATACAGCCACCTCCAAATTTTATTACAACATTCAACATAGCTGCTTCTGCTGCCAGAAGCTGGGCTGCTACCAGCTTATTGAGCAAAGTTTACCGATCTGTAATTTACGAAATTTCAGTGATTGGCTTTTCCTGCTAGCACAGGCGCCAATTTTGTTTTCGTGCCAATGGTGCGCGAACGCGGCGCAATTAATTATCATTTTAATGCGGCTAGGTGTATCGTTTGTGGAGAAAATTTTAGTGATGTCTCTAAACGTGTCTCGTTTAAGGGAATGCCACTAAGTCAAAAACGATGCTTGAAGGGCCGTTCTACAGCTAGTTGTAATCGGCTGCAACTTGCAATGTTACTAAATATTTGTACCCGTAAGTTAGTTGCTAAAGACGTTCCAAACAATGGCAAAGCCGTTACTATTATACAATGCAGGCTGCCTCTTCTATCGATTAACGCTGCTAAACTGCAGTCGAAATTTCAATACTTGAAAATATAGCCACTGGAGTGCTATTCAAGTGCGGTACCACAACTATTGATTGGTTCGATCTCTAATCAAATCGTTATATAACCGCGAAAATGAGCCAATAGCAGAGAAGACCAAACTCGGATGAACATTGAAAAGACAAGCGTCAAGTACTAGCCAAGAAGTACTAGCAGGGTGTGCCACGTCTTTCACATTTGCGACTACTCCGCACAGGCTGCACTCGTTCAAATTACTAAATCGTACATTTGCCTCGATAATGTAGGCGTGTCAGCCAAATCTTCTGCTTTAATGTCTAAAGAGGGCGAACTTGCTATGGTATAGCTACAACAACACACTGTGCGAGTTGGTAATCGATATCGAACCAGCTTATTGTGGAAGCATCCTAAAATACTAATCCAAAATTTTTTGCGTTTTCTTTGGTGTGAACTGAATGCCAACGAGCCAACTATATTTGTGATGACTGTCATGACCTTTGGGGCCACATGTTCGCCTAGCTGCGCTCAGTATATCAAGAAGAATAATGCAGCCGAATTTCATGAGTGCATAATAGAAAACCACTATGTCGACGATATGTTGGTTAGTGTGGAGAAGAAGCTATTAAGTTAGCGAGAGATGTCCGTCACGTTCATGCGATGGGAGGTTTTCACATAAGAAATTTTTTATCGAATTCAAGTCCTGTGCTAGCCGCCCTAAATGGCAGCTACACTGTTGCACTATACTTTAATTTTGAGAATGAGCAGCCAACTGAGAAGGTATTAGGCATGTGGTGGGTTACCTCTAGTGCCCATTTCGCCTTTCGTGTAGCATCCTTTCAAGTATAAGAATTCTAACCTCTTACTTTCTCAGCGGCGACCTAGCAAGCGCGTAGTCTAGAGCTTGGTTAAGACTATATACGAACCAATTGGGCTGATAATGTTGTATACGCCAAACTGCGGTGGTTTAAGCTTGTTTCAAAAATAAAAAACCTAAGGACTCCACGTTCCTATGCGCGAATCAAATTTGACAATACACCTTAAATAGAGCTACTGTTATCATCGGAGATCAGGTTCACGAACGGTACTAGCCTGGCTGTATGCTGACCATCGCCGCTACAAACAGTTTGTGGCTTCCCGCGTCAGTGAAATTCTAGAACTTGCCGACGTCAGTGAGTGGCGATGGGTTTCGACTGCGGCAAACGTTGCTGACGAAGCCACCAAATGGAACGGTGAACCAAATTTTTATAACGACAGCCGGTGGTTTAGTGGACCAGCCTTTTTATATCTTCCGTGTGACGAATGGCCTGTGTCTAACGGGTCGCAAAATATTTCAACAGTTCATTGGAGCTCATTGTTTAATTTCAGAACATTTTCTTATGGTGCCCAAACATGAGAAATTTTCTACATGGGACCATCTCCTCCGAGCACCCGCCACGACCTTGTATTGCACTCGTATTTGGTTAGCATAGTGCGAGATAATCAAGTATTACGTACCAATTTTTCAATTTCAATTTCAATTTCAATTTATTTGATTTGTTTTGTACATAGTAAGACAGAGTCTTGTGGTAGTACATCTTCTTATAATTCTATAATACGAGGATGGTATACATAGAAGTGCTACTTAATTTTAATACTATTTTAACTAACATAGAAGTGCTACTTAGATTTAATACTATTTTAACTATTAAACTTATAGACTAAAACTTAGAGTAGTAAGTGAGAAGAAGAGAAAGATGGTGGGAATGGGAGAAGGAAAGGGGGATTTAAGGTTAGAAGTAGTTGGAAACTGCAGTTTTAAAACACCTTGCTTGTTTTATAAGTTTTATTGTAGTTGGTATAGAATTCCATAGTTTTATAGCACTAACAAAGAACATGCGTTCTGATTCCAAGTAAGTGTACTTAAGTTGGAACAATTAGATTCAATGTTCGGGTGCACTGGCATTGTTTAATATTTTTATACAGGTACAATGGTTTTTGTGTGTATATTAATTTATGCAGGAACAAAAGAGAGCGTATTTTGAGATACGAGTCGAGGTTATGATCGAGAATCTGTTTTGAGTAGATAGATATATGGTCATATTTCCTTTTTTCAAACACGAAACGCGCTGCATTATTTAAAGCGGTTTGCAATTTTTGTTTCGAATTATTATCAAGCCTGCAATATACTAATTCAGCGTATGATACATGAGGAACAATGAGTGATCTAACAAGTTTTAATTTAGTTTGCCGTGGCAGTAAGTAGGCAGTACAATATAGCTTTCTAAGAATATTATATACCTTGTTTACAACAAAGTTTACATGGTCAACGCATGATAATCTTGAATTTATTCTGAAACCCAGGTTAGTTACTATGTCATCAAAGTTAATATTTACTTCATTAAGTAATATTGGCGGCAAAGAACTAAGGTCATACTTTGAATGAGAAATAGCAATCGACTTCGTCTTTGACTCATTTAATTTCAAGTTGTTAGATTTTGACCATTTAGAAATACGAGTGAGGTCTTCATTAAGCCTTGCTATCAAATCTTCAATAAGACCTATTGGCCTTGACAGGTAGATTTGGGCGTCATCAGCATAGAGATGAATCGACGAATTTTGGCAACACTCAACAATATCATTAATGAAAATGCAAAATAAAATTGGACCTAAAATAGAGCCCTGCGGCACACCTGACGTAATTGGTTTTAGACTTGAGTAGTTATCACCACACTTAACTTGTTGTAGCCGATTCGAAAGGTAACTTTTTATTAGTTGCAAAGAAAATGCTCCAAACTTGTAGTGATAGCACAATTTTTGCAGTAAAATGTTGTGATCAATAGTATCAAATGCTTTTGAAAAATCGAGTAATACTAGCACTGTTAGGTAGTTTTTATCATAAGCAGAGCGAACATCTTCAAAAATTTTAAGCATAGCTGTGGAGCAACTATGCAGACTTCTGAAACCCGACTGGAAATTACTCAGCAGATAGTTCTTGTTCAAGTAGCGGGTAATTTGTCGCGCCAAAAATTTTTCAAATACTTTCGATAGGGCAGGTAAAATGCTTATTGGTCTGAAGTGCTGAGGAGCGGTAGAGCATTTTATTTTAGGCACAGGTATTATATTTGCTATCTTCCAAAGATATGGAAATGTAGACGAGGTGATTGAAAAGTTAATTATGTGCGTAAGTGATGGTATTACAAATGGTAGAATAATTTTAAGAAATTTAAGACAAATGCCGTCGGTCCCTATGGCATTAGATTTGACAGTATGTACACATTGTATCAAATCCATCTCAGTTGCAGACACAAATTCAAACTCACCGTCATCAACATGCTCTCGTAGAGGAACTTTTACAGGTATGTCGAGTGGAGCCCTGTTAGATGCTAGAAAGTGAGTATTTAAGATTTCTGGGTCCAAACTGCACACGGACTTATTCTCTCCTGAGACACCTAAGGTTTTAAGATTTTTCCATAGGACTTTCGGAGGTAAACTATCGTTGAGCTTCCATTGTAGATATGCCCTTTTGGCATCTCTAGTGATTGCAGTTACTTTATTTCTTGCTACACGATATTTTTGCCACGAGTGAGTGTTTCTATCATTTTTCCATTTCTTATATGCTTTACTACGCTCTCTAATTAAAGACAATATCTCACGTGTAAACCATGGTTTCCTATTTCCGTGGACTTTAACTTTACGTAACGGAACAAACCTATCAAATAGATGACTGACTAAAGCATTGAAATGTTGTCACTAAGAGAAAGTGCCCGTCTCTTATCTTTGCAGAATTTAGCTACAGCTTTCAGCAGTTGATAGCGATCTGCAGCAGAGCTCAATTTGATTATAATTGGAGCTACGCTTGTATTATTTGGTCGTAACCGGAAAGCAGAACGTACAGGCGCTAGTTTTACATGAAGCGTTTGGCACAGCTTGGAGAAATCATTTATAATGTCCTCATCTTTTCTTATAGGCAACCCACTAACAATAACATCTGTTGATATTGCGTTGTTCTCGTATACATTTAGTTGTTCAGTAAGTGCGTATACCTCGCTGCGCAATTTGTCTACATTAGCACATTTCTCTTCATTTATTTTTACCCGCTCTTCCATGTGCTTAACTGCCGACTTCAGGTTCATAAGATCCGCTGACAACTCACTGAATCGCTCCATTACTCGCTCTTCTGATTCTCTTAATCGTAATGTTAGCTCTTCAATGATGCCCTGCTTTTGCGACTCTAAGCGACTCTCAATTTTCGCAAACCACGCATTGAGAGTAACGCTTGATGCATCGGTACTAAGGGACTTACTTTGTACTGAAGGTGTTTGCGGGGATGGTGACAATTTGTTTAAGGCCGTTGTTCTTGTTGACATTTTTGGCATGTTAGTAAATTCAAACAATTCCACTGGTGAAACAACAAGGTTTTTCCGCAGTATTTTAAGTAGTAATGTTACACTTTATTATGATTTTTATTTACCCGGACAAAAGAACCGCTTGTACAGGATTTACTCAGTTTTTTTAGTAAATTAACACTCAGTGGATTAAATAAAATTACGGATTAAATTGCAACTACTCAAAAACACGTCTACTCAGTCTGCTGATACACGACGATTTTCGTAAGGCAAAAAACTTTCTTTGGAGGAAAGCCCAGCAAGTCGTTTTCAATGATTCAGTAATACCTTTATCGATTTGGAAGGCTGTTGACAAGTCCAGATATACAAAATAATCAAATGGCAACGGTGTTTTGCGAATAGATGACCGAGTGAATATAATAGGGCGCACGGGCCACACTTTATTATAAATCACTTTCATATCAAATATCATCATGTGAAATCAGAGACAGCCGTCAATGAAATTCGGCAACACCTTTGTGTTTTAGAATCGCATTTAATCGAATTCGATGCAGCTTTCAGGTACGCAAAAACAGAAACGCTCAACCGCGTCCACCTAGAATGGTTTGCTTACCTACAGTCCGCATCGCACAATTTTGTCGTCCATTTTCCTATGTAGGCGTTGAATATTTTGGCCCATTTCTGGTAACGGTTAAAAGAAGCACCGAAAAGAGATATGTGGTATTCACCTGTCTGAGAACCCTAGTGGTGCATCTCAAAGTGGCAATTCGTTTTCTACAGACTCCTGCATTTTTAAGGACAGTCTATTCGAAATATGAAGTGACAAGGTATAAATTTCAAAGGCGCTGAGAAGGAATTGAAATCTGCGTTTACGTTCTTAGATCAAAATCATTTGACGAGAACCTTCACTTCGGCCGCAACCAACTGGCATTTCATACCACCCGCGTCTCCATACATGGGCGGAGCGTGGAAGCGGCTACTTCGCTCAGTCAAGGTCGTTCTACAACAGATATTAACATCTAACTGTCCAAATGACGAGATTCTTTGTGCTGCTTTAATAGAGCCGGAGATTACAGTTAACTCGTGACCATTGAGTTATATTCCTATTGACCACGAAGAAGAAGAGGAACTTACACCCAATAACCCCCTATTAGGCACCTCCGATGGTGTTAAGCCGATCGCAGAACCAGTTACTGAGGGCGTCCTAATGCGTCGTAACTGCCGAACATCACAAAAACTTCCGGACGCATTCTGGCGACTTTGGGTCATCGAATATTTGCCCATCATCACAAGGAGAACTAAATGATTCCAAGACGTTAAAGCAATAAAAATCGGAGATATTGCATGAATAGTTGATCCAAACAACTCGAGGAAATCTTGGCCAAAGGGTAAGGTTATTGACAGACCTGCTACTAAAATTAGCCGTTCTAGATCTGAAAAGCACGAAGAATCCTGATCGGCAGGATATACCAGCACGATCAGGGTAAATCCCACTGTGACTCATTCGCAATCCTGCAATACGTGTCGATCGCTGATTGGTAGAGGAAAAAGGGGCAAAAAAAACGGGAGAAACGTTGGAAATGGTGAGCCGTGCACGCAGAATAAAGTCATAACGTGAACACCAGCGCAGCGAGAGAGACCAATTTTTTTAATTCATTTGTAAAGCTTTATTTAAATAAATTTTGATAAATTGCAAAAAATTCTCGCCAATAGCGCCTATTAAGATATTTCGCTTTTGTAAGTACAATATTTGGAATATCGACTATGGGATGGGAAATTTTATTAATTAAATAATAAATAAAGGGCATATACTTTATTAATCTTTATAGATAAATCCAAATGTGTACATATACACGTGTATGTATATAAGTCAATATTAAGTGAAATCGTTGATCTCTTGATATAGGTATAGGGTTTTTCAGTAAGAGCGCTTCAACTTTTGAACTTTTTTGAATAAAACACAAATGGTTTGACTTTTTTAACTAATTTTTTTTTATTATCGAGTTTGAACATATACATTTAAGTATGAAACTCGATTTCTTTTGCATGACCACCGCGTGCACGTTTTACGAAGTCCAATCGTTGAACCCAATTTTCGACCACTCTTTTGCATAAATCGGCCGAAATCCCAGCAATTTCGCGTTCAATATTGGCTCTAAGCTCACAAATCGTCGCCGGCTTGTTACTGTAGACCAATGACTTCACATAACCCCAAAACGGGACGGCTTGTTAAATGGACCGTAAAATGGCCGTAATGCTCTTAAAGTAGCAGCAACAGAACCATTATTTTCATAAAAAATTTGCACGATTTGCAATCGTTGCTCAAGTGTGTAGCGTTCCATGATGAAATGTATACTAATGAAGTTTACAAATGACAAGCGAAAAATAAAAAATATTGCGTCGTTCGCCCTCCCTATCGGAAAAAAGTTGAAGCGCACCTATTGAATAACCCTATACATACCATATAAGAACCTTTAACTCCTAGTTGGAGCATACAACGTTTAATGGTAATGTATGGTAGGTATGCAATTATCTTCTTTCAAGCGTCATAAATATTTTATATATTATAAAAATCCTACCAAAATAAAATATATGCAATTCAAAATTTTGCCAATAACATCAAATATGATACATTAGTGCGTACATAGAAATGCACGCATGAGCATATGTATGTACCTCACAGATATAAATATATTTGCAAAGTTTTTTATACCGATATCTTTTTTGATAGTAACGGTACATTTTTGTTTGGTATGCCAAAGTCTGTATTTGCAGTCCAACTATTCGCTTGCAAATTTCTTATATGAAATAAGTATATGTGCAATCAGAAATCAGTATTGATTTGGCAAGCATAGAGAGCAAGTTAGCAAAAAATTGTGTGTTATTTGCATTGGTATCATAATGAAAAATGTAAGTAAAATAGATTACTTCTTTTGAACAAAGAATAATTGAATTATTGATTGGTTAATCTGTAGAATGCCACGTGGAAGACATTTATCCGATGAAGAGCGTGGTCTGATTAAAGGGCTAAGCGAAAGTGGCAAAAGTATTCATGAACTTGCTGCTAGAGTATATCGGCATAAGAATACCATCAGCAACTTTCTTAAAAGTCCAGAAACATATGGTCAACTCAGCGAAGCGGCAGGCCAACTAACATCGACAGCAGATGCAAACGAGAAATTCGTCGTCTGGCTGCTCAAAAAGAAATGTCTTGCAAGGAACACCATTTAAGTCTTAAGGCCACCGATAGACGAATAAATTAAAGACGAACAATTAAATATTGTTTGCGGGAGCCGGTATCAAGACTATTAGCACGCCACATTAAGGCTCGTTTAGCCTTTGCCGGAAAATATAAATTTTGGACTAACAATTACCGAAACGTTGTATTTTCGGACGAAAAAAAGTTCACCTTAGATGGTCCAGATGGTTACCAGAAATATTGGCGGGACCTTAGGCAACCACGGCAAACGCACCATAAGCGGAACCACGGCTACGGGTCTTTAATGATTTGGGCCGCTTTCGGGCAGGGTGGAAAGTCTCTAATATGTTTTATTCTGACAAGAACCAACGCAGAATTCTATGTTGAAATATTAGAGGATGTTTTCATTGAGTTTGCGGGAAACATAATTATAAGGAGACGACTGGGTTTTCCAGCAAGATAACGCCCCAATCCATTCGTCTCGTTTAACTAAGGCCTTCCTATCGTCATGAAAAATTTCAGTTCTGGATTGACCAGCACTAAGTCCCGATATAAGCCCAATTGAGGACCTCTAGGAAATATTGTCGGCCCGTATTTATAAAAATGGTCGGCAGTTTGATAAAATCAAAGACCTGAAAGGTGCTTTAGTGGAAGAGTGGGATAAGATAGGTGATTCCACTCTGCAAAACTCGGCAGACTCTATGCCTAAACGTATAAATGATGTCCTTTCTCAAAATGGCAAACATATTAATTATTAGAAAATCGAAAGTTATTAAAACATTAAAAAGACGTGTAAAGCACATATATTTATTTCATACGAAGTTATTTTAATTTCTTTTTTAATTTAATAAGTCTAATCAAGTTGAATTTTTTTTAATAATTTTTTGTTCGTATTTTTCTTGAATATATCGCACCCTAAATACAAAAGGGTCACAACTCAAAATTTTCCACATTCGAGCTTGACTTGTTTACAGTAGCACAGAAAACAAACTATGTGACATATCACGCTAAATTTGCCATGTAAGCTTATAACAGTCCTACCAAAAAACAAAAAATTTATTTTTGCCATATGTCATCCGCGGACCGTTTTATTGATAACGTCTCGTTCATATTTGAGCAGAAGGAACATTTTGAGTTGTGACCCTTTTGTATTTAGGGTGCGATATATTAAAATAATTGATTGAATCTTTCTCCTGCTTCTTTATAGTTTCTCATTTGAAAATACCCTTACACATACACATCGTAGAAAAAGTCTGCGATCACCCACTGTTATAAAGTATTAAAATAATTTAACGTGTTTATCTTAAAACTCTCAATTATTTCTTTTCACTTATTTCAAAGAAAATTATTCGTAGAGGGTATGAACAAAATTTTTTGGAATTTGAGCTGCGTCGCGTTCAGA
This sequence comes from Anastrepha obliqua, assembly GCF_027943255.1. Taxonomy (NCBI): domain Eukaryota; kingdom Metazoa; phylum Arthropoda; class Insecta; order Diptera; family Tephritidae; genus Anastrepha; species Anastrepha obliqua. The sequence continues at coordinate 37,606,338 of NC_072897.1, read as the reverse complement.
TAACGGGATTGTAGTACAGTTACTTAAATAGGCTGAGCAGAAAAAGTATGCGTTCATTTCGTATAGTGACGATTATTTGCATGGCAATTACGTTAAATTTAATTTTAAATCATTCATGTAGTTGACGCGGTTAAGAACAAATCTAAAGAGGGAAAAATTGATATTAGAAATACATTTTTTGTTACTATGGACCAAAGGCGAAAAGAAATAGATATTGGTGAAAGGAAAATCATTGTAAGTTTGTGGCAAAATAGTAAGAGCTATCGGGAAATCGCGAAAATTGTTGGGAGGCAATACTCCTCGGTCCAAAGAGTGATAAACAACTTCAAGCAAACGAATTGTTTGGAGTCTAAGCCTCGTTCTGGGTGTCCAAAAAAACTGACGGAAAGAGAAGAACGCAACATAACTATTCTTGTGAAGTCTAATCCACGACTAACAGCAAGCCAAATTTCAAAAGACATAGAAGTAAAATACCAAAAGAAAGTACATCCAGATAGAGTAAGAAAAATTCTAAAAAGAATCGAATTTCACGGCAGAGTGGCCCGAAAAAAACCCTTCATATCGCGAGTAAATCGACTTAAGCGGATGGCTTTCGCCAAGGAATACGTAAACAAGCCACCTGAGTTTTGGAATAGTGTGAATTTTTCAGATGAGAGCAAGTTTTGCATTTTCGGGATAAAAGGTCGTAAAATTATTTGGAGGAAAAACGGAACGGCACTTGGAAAGCAAAATCTGGTACCTACGGTAAAGCATGGGGGAGGAGGTGCCATGATATGGGGGTGTATGGCTAGTTCGGGCGTTGGAAATATACAGTTTATTGAGTCGATAATGAACAGACATGATTATCTCGATATTTTAAAAACAAATTTGAGAGAAAGTGCAATCAAACTGGGACTATGTGAAAGATTTGTTTTCCAACAGGACAACGACCCGAAACACACAGCAGAGACTGTTAGGTTGTGGTTGTTGTATAATGTTCCAAAACAACTTCGCACACCCCCACAATCACCTGACCTTAACCCCATTGAGCACTTATGGGACGTTCTAGAAAAAAAAATACGAGAGCGTACAATAACTACCAAGAAAATGCTTAAGAACGCGCTTAAAGAGGAATGGGAAGCCATAAGTCCAGAAATAACAGCCAAACTGGTTCGATCAATGAAAAGACGCCTTCTAGAAGTCATAAAAAGGCGTGGATATCCAACTAGCTATTAATTTTAAAACATTTCTATGATCTTAAGCCTTTTATTTTATTATTACTGAAGCGAACGCAAACTTTTTCCGTTTAGTTTGAATGGCCTTTTTAATTTTATCTGATCTCATTTTAAATTTGATTTTGTTACTGGTAGCGAAATATGTGTGATAGTTACGTTTAAGTGAACTAAATAAAACTCATAAAAAAAAATTTCTGAAATATTTATTGTTTTGAACTTTTTCTAATGCAAAGAATATTTGCAGAGGTGAACGCAGACTTTTTCTACTATGTGTATGCTTATTTCTGTGAGGTACATACGTTTACCGTAGGCTTGTTCAGTGCTTAGGCAGAGACAAATCGACACAGCATTTGCTTCCTGTCGGTTTCTTTTTATATTTAAGAGCAAGAAATTGTTTTTCACTTTTAGAACTTGTTGCAATGCTGCGCCCTTCCTAATCTTTTCACCGGACCGACCGCATCAATATGCCCGTTTGCCAAAAATCGAGTAATTGTGACTCTATCTTTTTACTTACTCAATGGTGAAAGCCATGACGATATATGCTATTAATTGAAAAACTCATAACATAGATTAATTGAATACACAGCGCAATAATTAACTCCCTTTAAATTATACTAGTTTACGAATTTTCATTTTCAAAAATGGTCCTCGACCAAAAAGTGTTTTTTAGACTAATTTGAGGTCGCTGAAACCAAAAATTAATTTTATTTTTTTTTTTTCAAAGAACGTTTTCCGAGATATTCCCAAAAAACCTGTTTTTTGGGCAATAGTGCAGTTATTACCTGCAATCTCGAAAACAGTGCGCGCCATTTCTTTGAAGTGCATAAATTTCGAAAGGCATACATATAACCTACATGGCAATATATAATTCGTGTCAATGGAAGTTGTAGTTTTCGCAAAACAGCTGTTGAAAGTTAAAAAGGCATTTTTGACGTTTTTTACTAAATTATCAAAGTTTATTAACTTTTTTCTGGAACGGGTTCGAACAAAAGTAAATCATGCCAGCCTGCGTATTGAGTCACGCAAAATAACTGTTCTTAGGCTCACTATAATTAAAAACAATATTTGTTTCATACAAATAGATATATATATTTATATATGTTCGGAGCAGCAGCTAATCCCGTTCCACAACCTACAAAGTAACTGCTTAACTATAGCCAATATTTATAATTTATATAAGCTGGTCACCTTAAAATGTCATGTTATATTATTTTTCAGTTTTATACATTCCTTACAATATTCCTTTTCACTTAACGGCATACAAAAATACAAAGTATACGCAGGCATTTACTTAGCATAAGATATGTATACATAACATTACTCTTCCTTTCGCTTGCTTAATACAGTTACATATGCACATATGTATGTATATATATACGTGCAAATATTCGCAAATTATCATAAGCAGTTGAACTTTTTGTAAACACGGCCACGCAATTAAATTAAAATTATAACGTATTAAAAAACCTAGTTTTTATTTCGCAACATATAGCTACCAAAAAATATTGGAAGCTCAACATTTGGTGACCCCGACGTGATCGCCGTGTTTTTTCGCGTTAATTTAATAATTTAAATTAAATAATTTAAAGTTGCATATTTTCCCGTTGCCGGTGGCGAAATTTATTAAAATAGTTGTTCCGGCCAGTTAGATACGGTGCATTTATTTTTACCGTATACATTGTCGTCGAGTATAACGCACCTATTTTTTTTATACGTGTCGCGCAGCGTTATAGTTAACCTATTTGTTCGCCATGCCATTCAGCCCGGCTACTGGTACACCAGCAAGAGACGATACGTATGATGTTGGTCCAACCAATGGGCCGACTATGGGTCCGCCTATGGGCCGAGTGACATTTCTGAAGATGAAATCGAAAGCTATACTTAATCGCCTTGAAAGTATAGCCACCGACTTGGATCCTGATAATCTGCACAGTAAGGATGAATATGCTCTCAACGCAATACTGGAATTATTGGTGGAGCTGAAATCCAGTTTTTCGGTCACCCACACAAGTTTGGAGGAACTGGACTTCGAGTCGATTACCAGTGACCTACCTGCCAAATTCGATACCACGCTAGTCAATCTCAGAGCCACTCTGCAACGGGAGATCGGGAAGCGCAGTACTTCACAACATTGCTCAACTTTTCGGATGAACACCGCGGACACACAGTCTATAATTGTAAACGCAAATCGTTCGCGTGTGCCACTGCTAACGTTGCCCAAATTTAGTGGGGCTTACACTGAGTGGACAAATTTTTACGCAATGTTCACATCTGTAATCGACAAAGACAGTGAACTGACACAAGTGGACAAGCTTCAACATTTGCGGTCTTGCCTTAGTGGTGCTGCCCTGGACACCGTGGGATCACTCGAGATAAACGACATTAACTACAAAATTGCATTAGAACTTTTACAAAAACGATTTGATAATAAACGTCTTATCTTTCAGGCACACATCAGGGGAATATTTGAGTTGGACAGGGTGGATTCGTCCGTACACACGTTGCGGGCATTGACAGACAAGGCAATCGCGCATATGCGCGCTCTACAATCTATCGGCTCAAAAGAACAAATATCCGATAGCATCCTCATTCAGTTGATAGTGCAAAGGTTAGACAAGGTGACTCAAGATAAATGGGAGGAGAATTCGACAAGCAACGACCTACCCTCTTGGAACCAACTAGCTGGATTTTTAGAAAAACGCTGTCGTACACTCGAAAACGTCGAATATGCATTGCAGACACAAGCTAGCATTCCGGTAAAAGTCCTCAAAAGCGTGAGTACAAATCCAAGAAAATCTTTTGTTGCTTCGAATAGCTCAGTAGGTGGTTGCGTATTTTGCGAATCCCCCGAACATGTAATTTACCGTTGTCAACGCTACGTCAATTTGTCGCCAAATCTACGCCAGAAAGAAGCTAAAAGGCTCAACCTATGTCTTAATTGTTTGAAGAAAGGTCATCAGATTCGGGACTGCAAATCGGGACCATGTCGCAGCTGTCAAGCGAAGCATCATACACTGTTACATTTTGATCGGTTATCCATTTCACCAACTGCTCAGTGCCAAGCACCTTGCACTACTTCTGAATCGAATGCTAGGACTGCATCATTATCTGTCACGTCCCATGCTCATACTCCTTCTCCTGATGTTGTGCTCCTCGCCACTGCAATTGTTCTAATTAAAAATCGTGCTGGAACCTTCGTACCTTGCCGCGCCCTCCTAGATTCGGGTTCGCAGCTTCACTTCGTTACAACTCGTTTCGCTAACCAGCTACAACTTACTAGGACGAAATCATTGGTCGCAGTCTCCGGCATTGGAGATGCAAGCTTTTCGACTGATGGGTGCTCCGTTGATATAGTTCTGAAGTCGCGGACTTCAGATTTTTGTACAAATATGACTGCTGTTGTGGTGAAAACAATTACCGATAGTCAACCAGTCGCTTCAATAAACATCGCTAATTGGAACATACCCTCAAACATTCAACTAGCTGATCCTGGTTTTAACGTGCCCCAGCGTATTGATCTGCTCATCGGAGCAGGACTTTTCTATGAGCTACTTTGCGTAGGACAGATTCAATTAGCACCTGAAATACCATTACTTCAAAAAACTCGCCTTGGCTGGGTTCTGTCTGGCGGTAAGCAACAAGCCCCCAAACTTTCAACATTCGTAGCAAGTCACAGCTCAACTACAGATATCAATATTGATGATCGGCTGGATGATTTAGTCCGGCAGTTTTGGGAGATCGATCATGTCGTTGAACCGATTTCCAAAAATTCTAAAGAGGAGCTTGACTGTGAGTTGCATTTCAAGCAAAATTTCATTCGTTTAGCCTCATGCGCATATTCGGTTCGCCTGCCAACAAAGCTAAATTTAGATTCGTTAGGTGAGTCGTACTCACAAGCTCGACGCCGATTTCAAAACCTAGAAAGAAAACTCGTACGTAATCCTGAGCTCAAGGCAAAATATTGTGCATTCATGAAAGAGTATCGTGACCTCAATCACATGTCGTTAGTTCCAAACTCTGCTATCCATGAGTGCAAATATTTTCTGCCGCATCATTGCGTCATTAAAGACGAAAGTACTACAACAAAATTAAGAGTTGTTTTTGACGGTTCTGCAGCTACAACCTCGGGTTTATCACTTAATGATTTACTCATGACTGGTCCAACAATTCAGCCCAAACTTTTCAATATTTTGATTCGTTTTCGTACGTTTCCGATTGCACTCACTGGAGACATCTGCAAAATGTATAGATGCGTCCGGATCTACCCACCGGATAGCATGCTCCAGTGTATATTGTGGCGTGATTCTCCTGAAGATGACTTAAATATATATAAATTAGACACTGTAACATATGGAATTAAATCTGCAGCATTCCTAGCGATTCGTTCAATGCACCAACTTGCGTCGGATGAATCCTCAGTTTATCCACTTGGTTCGCAAACCATCATTCGAGACTTTTACGTGGACGACAAACAAACGTAAGCAACGAATATTCTCGTTCGAGGTAACTTCCAGCTAAGGAAATGGTGTTCCAATAGTCCAGATGTTCTTCGTAATATTCCTGATACTGATAAACAAGACTTGCTTAAGTTTAATGACGGCAGCGACATCACCAAGGCATTGGATGATTTTGGCCTTATTCGTGTCGGTGGCAGACTTAGACATTCAACACTCAACTTTGAAGCACGTCATTCATGCATCCTTCCAAAGAATCACCCACTGACATTCGCCATAATAACATATTATCACCAGAATCCGGAAGATTTTGATGTGCTTACGCCAGGTCACTTTTTGATTGGTGGCCCACCAACCGCTTTTCCTGAACCTAATCTTACGTTACTGAATTATAACCGGCTCAATCAATGGCAACGCGTATCCTACATTCAACAAATTTTCTGGAAGCGTTGGAAGCGAGTTAAATGGCGGACGCCTCAGCCTAGCATCCAGGTCAACGACATTGTGTGCATCAAAGAGGGAAACACGGCTCCACTAAAATGGCCTTTGGCACGGGTAGTTGAACTCATCACTGGAACTGACGATGTTGCACGAGTAGCCGTCTTGCGTACACCTACTGGCATTACACGTAGAGCTATCAATAAGCTGTGCGTCCTTCCTGTAAATGCTTCTGTTGAAAGCCCTGACCTTTCAACGGGGGGGAGGATGTTCGGAGCAGCAGCTAATCCCGTTCCACAACCTACAAAGTAACTGCTTAACTATAGCCAATATTTATAATTTATATAAGCTGGTCACCTTAAAATGTTATGTTAGCTGGTCACCTTAAAATGTCATGTTATATTATTTTTCAGTTTTATACATTCCTTACAATATTCCTTTTCACTTAACGGCATACAAAAATACAAAGTATACGCAGGCATTTACTTAGCATAAGATATGTATACATAACATTACTCTTCCTTTCGCTTGCTTAATACAGTTACATATGCACATATGTATGTATATATATACGTGCAAATATTCGCAAATTATCATAAGCAGTTGAACTTTTTGTAAACACGGCCACGCAATCTAATTAAAATTATAACGTATTAAAAAACCTAGTTTTTATTTCGCAACATATAGCTACCAAAAAATATTGGAAGCTCAACAATATATATATGTAAGATGGCAGCCAGCCCTGAATCGTATGTAACACCCCAGTACGAAGAAGGAAAGAGTTAGTCGTCAGCGTAACCTCAGCAGTAGCAGTAGTCATTTTTTTCCGATCATTTTTTAAATGAACTTTGTAATACATTTTTTCTTCATATTCAATTACTATTTTTTGGAATAATAAAAACTGTTCAAGCTTACATGGTGGCTCAACCGATCGCATAACATTTTTTGCATTTTAAATCGGAATGCTACGCTCGGGCAAAGAAATCAGAAAGCCGTCAAGCAGCAGAGAAACGCAGAACATAGCAAAAACCTCCAATAAGCAGCAAGCAGCAGAAAAAAACGCAAAAGAAAACGCAAAGGCAGAACATCCAGCTGAACGAAACGCAGTCGAAGCAGGCAGAGAAGGCGAAGCAACGAACAGCCGAGTTACTACATACGAACAGCAGCAGATCAGCGAGAAAAGTAACGGGTTACCCAAAATGGAAGATAAAATGGAAATTTTCTTTAAATCATTTATCGAGAAAATGAACCAAAACGATGTCAGTAAAGGTAATGTCACTATTGATGCATTCGCAAAAGTCGTACCTAATTTTGACGGGGTATCTATTCCAATTCGGCAATGGATATCTAATTTTGACGAGAATGCTGAGGCTTATGAGTTGACAGCAAAACAGAAGTATGTCAATGCGCGAAATAAAATGAAGGGCACTGCAGCTTTGTTGTTGGAAACAATTACAGTCTCCAACTATAACTCGTTGTGTGAAGCGTTGATAGAGGAATTTGACAAACCACTAAATAGCGCAGAGGTACATAAGCTATTAATTCAACGTCGAAAACAAGCAACAGAAAACTTCCATGAATACGTGTTACAAATGCGGAAAATAGCAGCACTAGGTAAGGTTGATGAGCAGTCAATTATAACGTACATAGCTGATGGTGTTGAGTTGCGCAACGAACAAAAGTATCCATTATATAGTGCTCGATCCTACAAAGAGTTGATCAAAGCATATGAGTTGGTGGAGCCTTTGGCAAAACACAGCGAAGCAAATAAACGTCGGCAGATAGCAAGCACTCGTAAAGAAGTGGATAAAAGTAGTAATGACGGCGAGCGTAAAAATCAACATTGTTTTAATTGCGGGTCGACACAGCACAAGAGGGCTGAGTGCAAAGAAGACACGAAATGCTTCAAATGTAATGGCGCTGGCCATATGGCTAAGCAGTGCACCACCACGAAGCAAAACGTTGTAAACGTAGTATTCGACGAAAAACGCATGAAACAGCTGAAAATCAATAACAACAATGTGTCTTGTTTGGTGGACACTGGAGCAGACGTTTCGCTAATGCGTAAGAGTGTATATGACCAAATAGGTAGCAATTGTGAACTGCGAAAAAGTTTTGCTAGACTGTATGGCTTAGGCAACGTCGCCGCCGATGTGTTAGGAGAATTTACAACACAAGTCGTTGTTGACGAGTTGAGTACACAACATACGTTTTTGGTTGTAAAAGATAGCAAAATAAATGTAGACGCAATTGTAGGGTACGATTTTCTGAAAAAGTTTTTGGTAATACTAAATGCCAAGGGGTATAATTTCTCACGATCACAAGATGACACAAATGCAGGAGAAACTAGTTACAATGTTTTAAATGTTCATAGCAGCAATGAGGTAGATGTGGATCCTAAATACAAAGAAGCAGTCAAACAGTTGATTGATAACTATAAGCCGAGTTTTATTCAATCAAACAGTCACATTAAATTAAATATTGTCCCGAAAAGCAACAATATTATTCTTCGCGAATCACCTAGCCGATTGTCAGTAATGGAAAGGGAGTTTGTACGTAAGCAAGTAGCTGAATGGCTGCAAAAAGGCATTATCCACGAATCATGTTCAGAAATCGCTAGCAAGGTTGTGCTGGCAAAGAAAAAAGATGGAAGCTACAGATTATGCGTTGATTTTCGTAAGCTAAATTCCATGGTTATGAAAGACAGGTTTCCAGTACCGATTGTCGAAGAGGTTCTTGAGAAAATGCAGGGTGCAAAATATTTTACCGTGATGGACCTTGCAAATGGATTTTTCCATGTCGAAGTTGAGGAGCAATGCAAAAAATACACGGCGTTTGTCACAAAAGAAAGTCTTTATGAATTTAACAGGGCTCCATTTGGATTTTGTAATTCGCCCGCTGTTTTCATAAGATATGTTAACCACATTTTTCAAAAATTAATTAACGCAGGTATAATGGAAATTTATGTTGATGATATTATTATTTTTGGAGGTACAGAAGAACAATGCTTAGACAATATGCAAATGGTATTGAACCAAGCCCAGCAGTATGGTATGGAAATTAAGTGGTCGAAATGCCAAGTTTTGAAAAAGAGAGTCGCGTTTTTAGGGCACGAAGTTGAGAATGGGCGTATCTGGCCGGGGAAAAGCAAAGTCAAAGCCGTCAAAAACTTTCCGATACCAAAAAACATTCGAGACGTACAGGCTTTTTTGGGTTTAACCGGATATTTTCGAAAATTTATCCGTAACTATGCTGGTATAGCTAGGCCCTTGACACAACTGTTAAGAAAAAACGAAGTATTTCAGATAAAAGAAGAAGAAATAAAGGCAATTGATGATTTGAAGTCGGCACTCATTGCAGAACCTGTACTGCAAATATATAAGCAGAACGCTGAGACACAGCTACACGTCGATGCGTCGAAACATGGGTTCGGGGCAACGCTGATACAGCTCCAGAACGGAGAATGGCATCCGGTTTTCTACTGGAGTAAAAAGACTTCTCCCCAAGAAGAAAAATTACACAGCTATTTTCTTGAGGTAAAAGCAGCATACTTAGCCACAAAAAAGTTGCGTCACTACCTGATGGGTATACAGTTTACACTAGTCACAGATTGCGCGGCTTTCAAGCAGACAAATGCGAAAAGAGATATACCACGTGAAGTGGTTCAATGGTTGATGTACCTGCAAGATTTTGCATACAATATAGAGCACCGATCTGGCAACAGAATGAAGCATGTGGATAGCTTAAGTCGATTTCCTGTGATGACAGTGACCTCAGAAGTTCAAGCCCAGATCGCAAGAGCTCAGAAGCAGGACTCACATTTGACAGCTGTAGCAGAGATTCTTAAAGAAAAACCATATGAAAACTTTAAATTGAAAAATCAATTAGTTTATAAGCAAGTCGATGGGCAGGATGTATTGGCTATACCAAAGAGCATGGAGAACGAAATAATTAAAGAGACGCATAGATTTGGGCACATGGGTGGCCAAAAGATAATGCATGCTATACGACAGAGTTACTATATTCCACATCTTGAAAAGAAAGTTCAGCAGGTAATTCAAAATTGTGTCGAATGCATTATGCACAATCATAAGCTGGGTAAGAAAGAAGATTATCTGCATTGTATTGACAAAGGGGACAGTCCCCTTTCTACCCTCCATGTCGACCATTTGGGTACTCTGGATACAACATCAAAGTGTTACAAGTATATTTTCGCTATCGTCGATGGATTATCCAAGTATACGTGGATATACCCTACCAAGAGCACAGATGCACAGGAAGTTGTAAGGCACCTGGAGTCATGGGTGACAATATTCGGCAGTCCGCTGCGTATAATAAGCGACCAAGGCACAGCGTTTACGTCGAAACTGTTTAAAGAATTTTGCGAAAAAAATAAAATCGACCATGTTGAGGTAACAACCGGCGTCCCAAGGGGAAACGGTCAGATCGAGAGAGTGAACCGCGTAATTATTTCGATTCTAGCAAAGATGTCAGCAAAAGAGCCGGATAAATGGTACAAATATACGTCACAAGTGCAACGCGCAATCAATTCTCACGTTCACTCTTCTACAAAGTTTACACCGTTTGAAGTGATGTTCGGTGTAAAGATGCGAAACGAAGCCGATATAGAGCTGCTAAAAGTACTCCAAGAAGAACTGCTGGTAGTCACACAAAATGAGCGAAACCAAATCCGTCAGGAAGCCAGAAAACAAATACTTAAAGCGCAAGAAGTGTACAAATCCAACTATGATCGAAAACGAAAGGAGAGCATGGATATCAAATATCCGATTTAGTAGCCATCAAAGTCACACAGTTCGTAACAGGTAAAAAACTGGCCAGTAAATACATCGGCCCATACCAAGTAAGCAAAGTTAAAAGACATGGCAGATACGATGTGAAAAAAGTTGGGGACTTTCGAGGCCCAAGTCAAACATCAACTAGCGCAGATAATATGAAGCTATGGCGGTATTATGAGCACAATGAAGACGATCACGACGAAGAGTCATCTGAGGCATATGACAATCAGGATGACCGAGTGTAAGATGGCAGCCAGCCCTGAATCGTATGTAACACCCCAGTACGAAGAAGGAAAGAGTTAGTCGTCAGCGTAACCTCAGCAGTAGCAGTAGTCATTTTTTTCCGATCATTTTTTAAATGAACTTTGTAATACATTTTTTCTTCATATTCAATTACTATTTTTTGGAATAATAAAAACTGTTCAAGCTTACATATATATATATATATATATATATGTCGCAGAATAGGCTTATTTGCCCATTGTACCAATTCTAGCTAAATAAAAGGTATGACCTTGTAGGTATGACCATTGTACATCTGTATACAATTTTCGGTGGCGCTATATTTCTGCAAGTATAAATTTGTGCACGACGACAGAGGAAAAGAGACGGACTCTGTTGTCAAGTAAGGTCTGGTCGTAAGGCGCGGAATACATAAGTGAAAGAAACAGAGCAATAGAATAATGAGATGATGAAATTATACAGGCTCCTTTCGTAAGTCCGTCAGGCGATCGGGCAGTTGAGATTGCGCCTTGCACTAGAGCAGAACTTACTTCGTTTTTCTTTGTTTAGATCTGTGTTATAAGAAAATACACTGAAATGTGCAAGCACGCACCAGATAAATTCTGTTTTATTTGTGGTTTATATATTATATCTTCAAAGAAAGTGCTCGAAAAAAGCTGACCACGCATTTATTAGCAGCTTACGAGCAATATTTTGGTTTATGAGCAAAAGATATGGACAAAACGTGGACTCCAAACTCTGTCTGCGCTACATGTTCTGCACGTTTGAACGAATTTACCAAAGGCTCGCGGTCATACTTATCTTTTGGTAAGCCATTTGAGTGGAGGAATCCTATTGATCATGTGAGTGATTGCTATTTTTGCCTGACTAAACTTCGAGGAGGAAAATATAGCAAAGCTACGTATCCCGAAGTGTCATCAGTGACAAAAACCGCACCACATTCTACCCAATATCCAAAACGTGAACCACCAACACCAAAAGCAGAGTCCCTCAGTTCTCAAGGAATAACAGCTTCGATTTCGAGTGTCGGCAGCTCCCCAAGCACATCGAGTCAGAAGGCAGAGCCAATTAATCAGAGAGCATTAAACGATTTATGTCGTGATCTCAACTTATCGAAAGAAAAATCAGAACTCCTAGCTTCACGTCTACAGGAACGCGGTTATTTGAAATCAGGTACTAACGTAACGTATTACCGAAACCGCAATAAAAATTTCGAAAAGTATTTCTCAAAAACAGAAAATTTTTGCTACAGCAATAATGTTAATAAGTTGTTTACGGCACTTGGAGAAACTCATGATCCAAATGAGTGGCGTCTATTCATTGATGGTAGCAAGTATAGTGTTAAGGCTGTCTTACTGCACAAAGGCAACAAGAAACCATCGATCCCCGTTGCTCATTCTACGAATGTCAAAGAAACTTATGAGACAATGAAAGAGCTACTTCAATTAATTGACTACAGTTCGTATAACTGGAAAATATGCTGTGACTCGAAAGTTGTCGCTCTACTGACTGGTCTGCAGGGTGGCTATACCACATACAGTTGTTTTTTGTGTCTTTGGGATAGCAGAGCGGATGACAAACATTTCACTCAACAAGTTTGGCCGAAGCGTATGGAGCATGTCGTGGGAAAAAACAACGTTACCAAAAAAGCACTTGTTGAGAAAAAAAAAGTTATTTTCCCCCCTTTGCATATAAAACTTGGGCTAATGAAGAATTTTGTGAAAGCTTTGACAAAAAAACCGGAAAACACAGCCCTTAAATACTTGAAAACCAAGTTCCCAAGATTATCAACAGAGAAAATCAAAGCGGGTATATTCTTCGGTCCACAGATAAAGAAATTGTTTACGGACACAGAATTTCAACAATGCCTTGACAGTTCCGAAGCTAAAGCTTGGAAAGCTTTCCAAAAAGTTGTTCATGGACTCTTGGGAAACAACAGGAGCAACAACGACCGTCAGTTGATTCATACAATGATGAAACACTTTAAAACTATTGGTTAGTATTGTAAAACGTACATACTCCAAAATATATTTATCATATAAATTGATTGGAAAATTATTGGAAAATTTACAATTAACTTTGTTTTTGTTAACAGGTGCTCGCATATCGTTAAAAATGCACCTACTTCACAGTCATTTGGATTTTTTTCCTCCGAATTTGGGGGCTGAAAGTGATGAACAAGGCGAGCGATTTCATCAAGATATTGCTACGATTGAAAAGCGTTATGAGGGCTTTTGGGATCAAGGAATGATGAGCGACTACTGCTGGATGCAACTTCGTGAAGATTCCGTGCAACATAAAAGAAGAAGTTTGAGAGTAAAAGCGTATTTTTGACCTCAAACATAGCCAAGTCAAAAGCTGCAAAATCCCACGTGTTGACTTTATGGGTCATAACTTCTACAATTTTTCGTCGATTTAGACAAACTTAGGCTTAAAATGTAGGTGACAAAATTGTCTTTCAGAAAACCTATCTTATGTCGATATAAAAAATTTTTTTGTTCCAGAAAAAAGTTAATAAAAAATTTAGTAAAAAACGTTTTTTACTTTCAACAGCTGTTTTGCGAAAACTACGACTTCCATTGACACGAATTATATATTGCCATGTAGGTTATATGTGTGCCTTTCGAAATTTATGCACTTCAAAGAAATGGCGCGCACTGTTATCGAGATTGCAGGTAATAACTGCACTATTGCCCAAAAAAAAGTTTTTTTTGGAATATCTTGGAAACCGTTCTTTGAAAAAAAAAATTCATTTTTGGTTTCAGCGACCTCAAATTAGTTTAAAAAACGCCTTTTGGTCGAGGACCATTTTTGGTGTAAACTAGTGTTATTTTTGGTAGAACTTTCAAATTTAATAATACGGTTACTTTTGATAACGAACACAAACCAAAACTCAATGATTTTCAGAACACCCTGTATGCAATAATTAAACAAAAAATGAAACAGGGCACCACCCAAATAATAAACTGAACAAAGATCAATCTGAACCGGACAAATCAGAAAACCAAATAATTTTTGGAAGAGAGGCAAGACGCAACAAAATAACACCGAGATTCTCAAAACATAAAGTAAAACACAATAATAGGAAGACAATAAATATTACAAAAGACAACAAATTTCGTAGAAAAACTTAAAAGATTACACAAGCCACAAAGAAAGAACAACAAATACCCTAATCCTTTGACTACCATACATATTCCCGCAGAAAATGGACATACGAGACATAAACAATTCAAAGAAATTAGTGAAATTTGAGTTGCGGCCTGCAAGAATAATTACCAACTACAATTATTCTACAAAGGGTGATCCGACGCCTCTAGGATTTTTATTATTTTATGTAGAACCATTCATGGCATTTACTTCTTAAAGATAATCCCTTTCAAATGTTGGCCGCAAAAGCGCCGTAATTCGGCCATCCCTAAACGAATGGCCGAATGACTCACTGGAGGACTTCGGTCGGTATCTCATTAAATAACTTTAGTAATGTTGGCTTCCAATGTCTCAATCAAAGCTGGCTTATTTACAAAACATTTAAACCTTGTCGTGGTGCAGGACTTAGAAGAATCATTAATCAGACCTTACCCTGTGTTCGTTTACGTACATTCCAGTATCGAGCGAGTGCACCCCATTCCTATATTTCGGGCTGCCTTTTTGAACAATGACCGATCGGATGAGCAAAGCACTTGAAAAAGCTCTGGGTTGAAACAAGGTGTAATACGACCCGTCCCGAGGTTCAGCCTGGCTGGGGACCCAGATTTAAAAAATAGCCCAGTCGCTCCGGACACCTGACGACTTCTGGTTTTATCCAGCCTTACCTGTGAACAAGAACCTCTATGCAGGTGGACCTCTTTTGTCCGACTATCATGGGACAAAAATGAGGAAAAATTCAAAAACAAAGAAAGAAATAGCGAACGGTCCTCTTAAAAAGCCGACGGAGGGGGCTCCAATCACTGCTTAAGCCTCGAGCGGGGACCGCCAGTGACAGGAGAAAGAGGGAGCTTCAGTGATAGGGCTGGTCCCAGTACGAGTTCTGCAGAAGGCAGTGGGGGAGAGGGGGACTGGGAAAACTGGTCTGCAATCGTTTTATGACGGTAGTTTTGGGGTCAACTTCGCCTAAGACAAACATACCTAACTTCGTCCAAACATCAGTCAGAGAAAGGGGAGTAGCACCCGCTTTAAGGGTTAACCGACAGGTCGCTGTTGAAATAGGCTGCTTACATATGTGATGTAGAATATAAAAATTATTTGCACTGTATCTGCATCACTCTCTGTAATTTACCAATATTTCTTATACTCTCTTCTTTATACTTAATCCAATGTAAGCGAACACTTTTGTGAAAATTTTCGTCTGAATAATACAAGGTTTGTTCAAAAAAGATGGTGAATTTTGAAATTTCGCGGGCTATGTTGGTACACTCGTCTCGAAGATATGTTCACGGTTTTAGCAATATAACATATTTAGTTTGTTTGTGAGAGGCATAAGACAAGTTTTTTGCGTGTTTAGCGATTTTCTGCTAAAAGTGCAACGACGTTTATGAGACTTTCATATTTTATAATCGCTATCAAGCAAATGGAGAACCTTTCGACTACTTTTTGATGGAGGTTTAGAAAACTGTGAGAAGATTTACCTTTCAAAATGAAAATCGGATGGTTAGTGATCGAATTACATATGGCACGATCGATAAAAGATTTCAAAAGAAGCTGTTAGGTACGATGAACTTAGCAATGGAGATGGTGGTTGATATGACACGACCAGCAGAGGTCTCGAGCAATCAGATGGAAAAAATGCAAACTGGCGAAGCAGCTGTAGAGTTGGTTTGTAAGAATATTAGAAAAAGCGATCATAATAATTTTCAATATACAGGGTGAATGATATGAGGTGTTACCAACTTCACACTGCTTGTATATGTAAAACAGCTCATGACATCAACGTCAAAATGACAGTTCAATAAATTGTTTATACACCATCAAAAGCATTTGCGTCTCAGTTTTGTTGAATTTTTTTTTCTGTCATGGAATTCAAACGTAATAGTGTGATTGCGTTAATTTGGCGGGAAAATCACAACCAGCCATTGTTCGTGAGCTCAGTCACCTCAAGTGATACTGGTAGCATTGCAAAACGCGATGGAGATGGACCAAAAAAAACCGCAACAACGCCAGAAATGGTTCGTCTTGAACGAAATCCACGTCGAAGTGGAAGAAAAATGGCCAAAGAACTGAAAATATCGCAAGACAGCATTCGACGCATATTGAAAAATTAGCTCAAGGTCAAGGCTTACAAGTTGCAAAAAGCACACGATCTTTCACTCCAGCAAAAAAAAGTTCGGTGCGAAAGAGCAAAGGAGTTGTTGCGCTTGCACAAACATGGCGAATTTCCTAACATTGTGTTTTCTGATGAAAACAATTTCCTGATTGAGCAGTTCATAAACACTCAAAACGATCGTGTGTACTTGACCGCACGCTCATACGAGAATTTGAGCCTACGTATGGCCGCTCGAAACAATTTCCCATCGCAAGTAATGGTTTGGGCCGCAGTGACCACTCATGGACGCTCTCCAATCGATTTATCGAGCCTGGTGCCAAAGTGAATGCGACTTATTATAGGGAAAATGTTTTAGAAGCTGCTTTAGAGCCGTGGACACGCTAACATTTCGGTCGTAGACCCTGGGCGTTCCAACAGGACTCGGCACCGTCTCATAAAGCTAGTGTGAACCAAGAATGGTTAAAAAATCATTTTCCACATTTCATTTCGTCCACACAATGGCTTTCGAATTCGCCAGATGCAAATCCGATGAACAATTCCATCTGGTCCATCTTGGAGATCAAGGTGAGGACTAAAAAATATGCCAGTATGAATGCGCTGAAAAAAGCGATTATACGTGAATGGGCCAAAATACAAGATCACATTCGTGCAGCATGCAACTCATTTTTTGACCGTTTGAAGGCTATAGTCAAGGCAAAAGGTGGTCATATCGAACTAAAGTAAATATATGTTAAAATTGTAATCATTTTTGAACAATTTTGTCTTTGTAATCAATAAAAACTAATTCCATACAAAAAATTTATAGTGTTTTGAATAGGTAACACTTCATATCGCTCACCCTGTAACGGGCATGCGGGAAAAGGCATGCAAAAGCAAGTCATGTCGAACAATTACAAAAATAAGATAGCCATTCTAAATTTTGAGGGTAAAAAGAGTAAATGGCCTGCATTTGGAAAAATTTAAAAAAGTGCGAGGGCAAAAATCATTTCTCAGGAGTATGTATAAAGGGTCAGTAGAAATAAAAAAAATATAAATGTAGCTAATTCTTATTTGTACTTAGATTCAATTGGAAATGTAAATGGTTCTAAAATGTGGTTGAAAAAATTCAGATACATGAAAAGCTAATCAAGTTTAAATTTCCCACAGAAGTCATGGTGAAAGCTTGCCTATGAGCTACATAAAAGATTTAAAAATCGTACAAGTTGAAAAAACACAGAAAACTTAATTGCTTACAATGGTACAAAAATTCAGAATTTGGGATTCGTGGACTTGCTTTGTGACATAAAAAATAAGTGCAAAACAATTAATTTTTTTATAGTGCGTAATGAATTAAATTCTGTTCCGATTCAAGGCCTTGTAAATTGTGTTAGTTTGAACCTTATAAAAAGACTTGATTGCCTTGATAAATTGACAAAAGAATATGTGTTAAGTAATAACCGACCCTTTTTTGAAGGATTGGGATGCTTTCACAAAAATTGTTCAATTGAACTCATAGAAAATGTTGTCCCGTGTTCAAAACCCCCATCCCGATTACCTTTAGCGCTAAGAGATCCTCGTAAGACAGAGTTGGCGAGCCTGTCTGAAAAAAACATATTTGACAAATGTGAAAGGTCAGGGGCTCTTGGGTCTCAAATAAAGTAATAGCTGAAAAGCCAAATAAAAAGTTATAAAGGATAACTATTAAGAGATTCCCTCTTTTGAACAAATCAAAATTAAGTTATTAAATAAGAAAATATTTTCTGTTTTGATTTAAAAGACGGATTTTGGCAAATTGCCTTAAGTGAAAAATCGAAAGAACTTTGGACATTCAGCACACCGCCTAGGTGCTATCGATCCAAATGGCTTCCTTTTGGTATCAAAATTGCACCTAAAGTTTTTCAAAAACGTAATGAAAAAAAATTTTGAGACATAAAAAATGTCATAGTATACTCATACATTGATGATATACTTATAGCTGCGGACACAGAACAAAAGCAAGATCATATACTAAAGCTATTTTCTCAAAGAACAAATGAAAGGAATATCAAATTCAACAATAATAAGATTAAATAGAAGCAGAAAGAGGTAGTATTGAATGCGACAAGAATAGGATGAAAGGTACAGATAGTTGGAGGCACCAAAAAGCAAGAAAGATTTACATCCGCGTAAGAGAATATATACCTAATAAATTATCAATTAAGCCTAAACCAATATTTAAATAAGTTTAAAAGTGGAGGAGAAATAATGGATGTGGAGAAGCTTGCCAACGTAATAAAAATGTCACTGCCACAGTCACCTGGCAGAAATATTAAAATCACTTTTAAAAATGCATGATTCAA
Organism: Anastrepha obliqua; assembly: GCF_027943255.1. Lineage (NCBI taxonomy): Eukaryota > Metazoa > Arthropoda > Insecta > Diptera > Tephritidae > Anastrepha > Anastrepha obliqua. Next base: position 37,587,612 of record NC_072897.1, on the reverse strand, counting down.
TTTCAAATGTTTTAAGGCTAGGGAGCTATCCTTCAAGTATCCGAATGACATCAGAAAATCTAACATTGCACGCAATAAGCAATATCTACAGGCAAATCAACTTTATAGAAACGCATTTGAAAAAGCAGAGAAAGAATATTATGAAAAAAGTGAAAAACGAATCAACAAAACTGCAAATGCAAAAGAATGGTGGAGTTTAGTGAAAGATATAAGAGGAAAGTCATTTCAAGTTGGTACAAACATTACTGCGAACGATTTAAACACTATTTTCAAAGCCTACTAAACCAACCGCAATTAACAAAAGACATTTATTACGCAGCTGCGTAAAGAGCTATGTAAAGATGAATATCTTGATAAAGATATAACTTTTATGGAAGTCGAAAAAACCATTGAAAATGCTAAAATAAATAGAGCGCCTGGAGAAGATAGAATACCGTATGAGCTGCTAAAGGTTGCTTCGCCAGAATTTCTGTTGTAGTTAAAGAAGGTATACACAACGGAAGAATTGATGAGACTTTTGAAAAAACAATAATTTCCCCAACTTTTAAAAAGGGAGATGTAAATGCAGCCAGTAACTATCGGGGAATATCTTTTATGAGTTCTGTCGCAAAGGTGTTAATGGAATTGTTTAATGCAAGACTTGCAAATTGTGTAGAAAAAAACAACGTACTCACAGAATTCCAAGCCGGCTTTAGAAGAAACTATTCAACTGTAGATAACATTTATAACTTTGCGTCTATTGTACATCTAAAGTTTCATGAAAATCAAAGAGTTTACGCATATTTTGTTGATTTCAAAGCGGCGTTTGACAGGGTGCCAAGGAGACCGTTGATTTATAAATTTCGACTGATGGGAATCTCAAGTAAAATAACGAACCTGGTAGAAAATATCTACGAGAATACTAGATCTGCGGTTTGGACGGGAAAAGAAGTATCCGACTATTTTGAGACCTGCACTGGGGTGAAACAAGGATGCCTGTTGTGGCCATTATTGTTCATTTTATACCTAAGCGATTTGCGCGGGAAGGTGGACTATTGGTTGAGGGCATGAATATACGTCTTCTCCTTTATGCCAGTGATATTGTTCTCCTGGCGGATAACCGTAAGGGCATGCAATCCATGATTAAGAACCTGGAGAAATATGCGCTGAATAGAATATGGAAGTAAAAGGATTGTCTTTAAAAGAAGTGAACGACTTTCACATGCAGAAAAATGGTGGTACCAAGGTGAAGAAATTAAATTAGTGGCCGAATATAAATATCTTGGTGTCATTCTCACACCCAAAATAGCATTCGGTAAGTACTTAGAAGCCACAAATATTATACTTCAGCATAACCTAGTATTAATTACACATGGAACGATTTTTTAGCGAAGCCATTCATTTCACTCAAATCAAAATGGAAGCTGTTTCAAGCGGTATGCAGAGCGACACTAACCTACGCAGCGCAAGTTTGGGGGCATGCCTTATTCGATGAGGTAAATAAACTTCAACGTTACTTCATTAAAAGGATCCTCAAACTATCCGAGTTCACTTCAAATTATGCAATAACTCTAGAAACTGATTTAGAAGATAGCCACATTTATTCTTTAGAACCACACATGAAGTATGTCAGGAAAACCATTTATAAATGCAATTGCAACAGACTCCCACACAAACTAACACAAGGCACCTTAAGTAAAAATGTGTTTTGACTTAAGCATCTGAACGACATGGAAATGGAGTTCGGTCTGAAGTTTGAAGAAACCATCACCGCTATAGACTGGCAAGATCGTGGTGTGCAATTTCTTACCAAAATGAAAATAAAAGATCTCAACACGGCAAGGCAAACAGCAGGGTCAAGCACGACGCGAGTTTATCAACATTTAGACTACTCAAAAGAGGAATCATATATTAAAGAAGATTTGCGACTAGCTGACATTATAACAATTTTCAAAGCAAGATGTAGTTTATTAAAGCTAAATGCAACCACGTATGGAAATACCCAGGATGTATTCGGCCGCCGTAGCCGAATGGGTTGGTGTGTGATTACTATTCGGAATTCACAGAGAGAGCGTTAGTTCGAATCTTGGTGAAACACCAAAATTAAGAAAAACATTTTTCTAATAGCGGTCGCCCCTCGGCAGGCAATGGCAAACCTTCGAGTATATTTCTGCCATGAAAAAGCTCCTCATAAAAATATCTGTCGTTCGGAGTCGGCTTGAAACTGTAGGTCCCTCCATTTGTGGAAGAACAGGAAGACGCATACCACAAATAGGAGGAGGAGCCCAGCCAAACACCCAAAAAGGGTGTACACGCCAATTATATATATATATGCACCCTTTGCAATTTAAACGAGGAAGAAGATATGCGCACTTCTTAGAAAGATGAGAAAGACAAGATACCTAAACGCAGCGACGTTAAATGAAGCAGAAGTAATAGATATATGATACTTAATGGCCACAATTGGAAAAGACTAATTTGCTTTATATACTTAGCCTTACGCTAAAGAGAATTTCTTATTGCAGAGTTTAATTTTTGAGCTGTGACAGTGTTGTTATTGTCATAAATTTATTATTTCTTTCTTTAAATATTTATATATTTAAATGAATTACTGGATAAATTATTGAAATGTAAGATGTAATATTTATAAATAAATAAAGAATCATCATACTACTACTACTACTACTATACCTAATCATTCTGATTTAAGTAGTCCACTAAGAGAGCTTATGAAAAATTCAGTAATGGTCGGCTTCCTACGTATGAAAAGTGTTTATATAAAATAAAAAATATGATTTTAAAGGCCCCGGTATTAAAACCATTTAATGTAAAGGAAAAGATTTATCTGCAGACTGATGCTTCTCAAACTGATTTTGATATATTTTGCATCGAGAAGTCTGAGCGATGCGGAAACCAGGTACGCACAAATTGAAAAAGAAATAATGGTTGTAGTGTCTGCATGTCAAAAGTTCCATAACTACATATTATATATCTATGGAAAAAAGTTGAAATAATAGCCAATCAGAGGCCATTCTTAGCAGTTATTTTTCTTTTTTTTATATTATTATTTCCATTTTTAAATTATAATCTTTTAAATTTAAACAATAAGTAATTATTTTTAAAGTAGTATTGGAATTCTTTGTTCTCTAACCTATGCTAGATAAACATTCAATTTTGCTTTAGATTATGCTAAATATGTACATTATATTAGTTTCTAGGTGGTAATTATTATTATTTGTTCTTTCTTTTTTTGTTTTGTTATATTGTGAGTTCTGTTGGAGTTTATCGTTTTAATTTTAGTTTTCCCAATTTCTCCGATTGTGGTAGTTTGCGCATTTGTTCATTTTGATGATTTGTTGGTCGTTGTATATGCTGGATGCTGTATTTTCTAATTCTGTCATCTCTTGTGTCAATGTTGAGGTCGCTGTGGATCACGTCGTTTGGTATATATATTACCAGCCTGCTTTTGTTATTGTTCGAAGTATTTTAGATTGCGTCCTTTGGATTATTTTGATATTGGTTTTTTTTTTTTTGCTGTGCCCCAGATTTCAATGCCATATTTCCAAATGGGAGAGATTATAGATTTATGCATCACTCTTTTGTTGTTAAGGCTTAGTTTTGATTTTTTAGCCAACAGCCAGTATAGTTGTCTGAACTTGTTTTTGATTTCCTTTCGTTTGTTTTCTTTATGTCGTTTCCAATTAAGTTTTTCATCTATAGTTATACCAAGGTACTTTGCACTAGGAAGGATTTTTATTTCATTGTTTTTTATTGTTAATTTGTGTTTCTTAGGCTTTCTGTTTGTATATATTACTTGTACCGTTTTTTATCTTTGTTGACTTCTATTCTCCATTTATTGAGCCATGATACAGTGTCATTTATTGTTTGTTGAAGAATGTCAGCCGCTTTTTTTCTATTTTATCCGATGCCATTAAAACCGTGTCATCCGCGAAGGTGGCTATCATGCAATTTTTTGTTGTTGGGATCTGTATATCTGCTGTAAATATCAGATAAAATAGAGGCCCTAGGACACTTGGACCTTGGGGTACACCTGCTGTCATTTGCATTATGCTTGAGCATTCGTCTTCGAACTTTATAAAAAAATGTCGGTTTTCAGATAACTTTTGAGAATGGTGAAGTGATTCCGTGGTAATATTTGGCTGAGCTTAACACATTGTGGTCGGGCGTTTTGTGCCAGTGCATTACGGCTGGAGCGGGTAATTTATTGAAAAATGTTCGCGAATTTTATTGTTATTAAAAATCAGTATAAATTTAAAAAGGCTCTGATTTCTTTTTTTAACTTTTATTTTCTTATCTTAGAATGTATTCTCTATCGTTATTATAATAAATAAAGCTACTTTCTGTATACTGTGAATTACGCCACTTAACTAAAACTGAAATAAGAGTTGTTTTGAAATTAATTGCTTTTAAATTTGCTCGTATGATGTTTACTGTTAAACACAATTTACCGTTATTATTTTGATTTGTATATGTTTGTACATCGTAATACTAGGTATGAGAAAGGGTAACAACAAACATTAATAACCCGTATATCTTTATTTCCCTTATTCTACCACTCATCTATAAAAACGTATAACTACGTGACCCGCGCTCTACCCACAGTTTGCGAAAAACGTATTTTTACGTGTCCCGCACACAATGTGTTAAGCAGCAGTCCTTTATGCCACACCCTGTCAAAGGTTGGTGCAATATCCACGTAGACAGCTATGGAAAACCTTTTATTTTCCATATTATTTAATATTTTGTTTATAACTCTGTGGACTTGTTGCACAGTTGAATGCTGTCGTCTAAATCCAAATTGATGGCTTGCTATTATATTTTTTTCCATCAGAATTTTGTGTAATCTGGGAAAGAATATTTTTTCAAACACTGGTGTTTGCCTTCTCTTTATTGGTCTTTGCCAAAGTTCCGTGTTGTGTTTTGATGGGAGGCTTATGTGGAACTGCTTTGATTAAGTTTTTAGTTGCTTTCCATAGAGAATAATTGTTAACTGTCGTGGTCCCCAAGTTATGTATGTAATTTTCAAGCTTTTATCTTGGTGTTGTTTCAAAAATGTTTTAAATGCATTTATTGATTTGTTAAGTTTTGCATTTTCTTCGGGATGTTTAGTACGAGTACTTTGCCACTTTTTACGGACTTTCCTTTTTTGTTGAATTTTTTGTTTTATATGTATTGGAATAGACTCTTTTTGTTGAAGTTTTATATTTGGTGTCGAAAGGGTGAGGGCCTTGATAATGGAATCGTTGAAAAAAGCTATTGCTGAGTCAGTTTCGTTTTCCGTTTTTAATGAAATATTTATAGTCAATTGTGCTTCCACATACACAACAGTTATGAAAAAAGATTATAACAAGATACCATCAGCAAAATTTCAGAGAATGAAGTCGAGGTTAGAAAAGTACAACTTGAATTTTACTTATTTTCCCGAAAAATCTTTATATTTAGCAGATTGGTTATAACACAGTTACTCAAATATTATTGGAAAAGAAGATAAAATCAAAGGATTGGAAGAAATACGATTAATGTAAATGAAGAGAAGGCAGAAAATAAAAGAGGAAAAATTAAAAAACACAAGATTATAAGTAAATATTATATATAAGAAATGGTTGGCTAAAAGATAAAACTAAAATAAATCAGGATGTAAGATGTTTATGGAAATATGGATTTAATTTGTTTATTGAAGATGAATTAGTATTTTTAGGTGGCCGAATTTTTCTACATCAATCCCTCCGTAAAATGGATAATATATTCAAATCTCATAGAGAATACCAAGAGTAAGGCTAGATAGCTCTTATTTTGGCCCAACTTGAATCAAAAGATAGAAGCAATAGTTATAAAATGTAATGTTTGCCAGAAATATAGAAATGCTAACATAAAAGAGCCACGCTTTAATCATAAAATAACAAATGCTCCATATGAAAGATTAGCTGTGGACATTATGGAGGTAGCTAGTAAAAGTTTTTTAATCTTGGGCGATTATTTTTCAAAATATTTAGATATAATTCTGTTAATAAGAAAAACAGCGAAAGCTATGATAAAGGGTGATTTTTTAGCTATTATCTTTTTAAACAGTTGGTTTAAACAGCTGACGCACTTTTCGTGTTTTGTTTCACTGTCAAACATCTTCTTTAACCATGAGTCATCTTACAAACGAACAACGCTTGCAAATCATTGAATTTTATTATTTTATGTGAGTGTTCTCTTAAGAAAGTTTAAGATACACTTTTTATCGAAAAATTGTGTTCAGCGACGAAGCTCATTTTTGGATCAATGGGTACGTAAATAAGCAGAATTGTCGATTTTGGAGTGACGATCAGCCAGAAGAATTGCAAGAGCTACCAATGTATCCAGAAAAGGTCACAGTTTGGTACGGTTTATGGGCTGGAGGTATTATTGGACCGTACTTCTTCAAAGATGCTGCGAATCGTAACGTAACTGTGAATGGTGAGCGCTACCGTGAAATATCCAACTTTTCTTTGCCCAAAATGCAAGAGCTTGACTTGCATGACATGTGGTTTCAGCAAGAAGGTGCCACATGCCACACAGCACGCGTAACAATGGATTTGTTGAGAGGCGAGTTCGGTGAACATTTTATTTCACGTTCGGGACCTGTCAATTGGCAATCCAGATCGTGCGATATAACGTCTTTAGATTATTTTTTGTGAGGCTATGCTAAAGCTCATGTCTATTCAGACAAGACTGCTTCAGTCAACGCATTGGAAGACAACATTAAAGCATTTATATGTGAGATACCGGGCAGGGGCATTGGAAAGAGTATGCCAAAATTGGACTAAGCGGATGAGCCATTTGAAGCGCAGTCGTGGTCAACATTTGCACAAAATAATCTTCAAACATTAAATTATATGGACTGTACTATCGATTTAAATAAAAATTTTATGCATTTTTCTGAATTTTACGTGTGTTTTTTTGAAAAACTTTCCCATGGCTCTTAAAATATGACCCTTTATATCCGACAAAATAGATATTGTTTTCTCTGTGCACGGATATCCATTAAAAATTGACAGTGTTCCATTTCGACCCCATCCTGTGTTAACCTCTTATCTACAAAATCATAATTTTCAGTAAATCGATAAAAATGTTTAGAGTTACTTAACTTCTATGAAAAGTTATAACTTATTTGATACGATACTTATAGTAGATACGAGGTTTTTGAATTCGAACATGTAGATACGAGAAAAATCGAAAAGCGATGAAAAAAATTCTATAATCATTATGGATATTGTATGTTTTGTTTTACGTAACAGGAGTGCTAAGGAGTGTTTTTCACTAAAAATCTCAATTTTGAAAAAAATGAAGTTACGAGGTTAACACAGAAAGGGGACGATTTGGGTCATACGAATTTTGACAATGGGCCAAAAATTTAGGTATAAAAATAAAAACTGCCAGTCCACTATATCCAAATGGATTTGCAGAACGAATGGTTTAAGTTATCAAAAAGGGAGTACTTAAATGCAATGAAGAAAGAAGTAACTTGTGGCATGCATTGTTATATATATATATATATAATTGGCGCGTACACTTCTGTTATGTGTTTGGCCGAGCTCCTCCTCCTATTTGTGGTGTGCGTCTTGATGTTGTTCCACAAATGGAGGGACCTACAGTTTCAAGCCGACTCCGAACGGCAGATATTTTTATGAGGAGCTTTTTCATGGCAGAAATACACTCGGAGGTTTGCCATTGCCTGCCGAGGGGCGACCGCTATTAGAAAAATGTTTTTATTAATTTTGCTTTCACCGAGATTCGAACCAACGACCTCTCTGTGAATTCCGAATGGTAATCACGCACCAACCCATTCGGCTACGGCGGCCGCCTGCATTGTTAGAGTACATAAATACCCTAATTAAAAATTCAAAGTTGTCACCAGCACAGTTGCTCATGGGCAGGCAAACTAGGACTTTGCTTCCTGGGAAAACCAAATTAATTTTAACAAAGCAATAATACTTATTCTGAACAATAATAATGAATATAACAAAAAAAATCATGACAGGAACGCCACAAATAGAACTGAATTTGAACAGGGGGAAAACATATCGCTCATTTGCTGCAACGTCGTCATAACTCAAAAATTGTGATTTTACAGGAGACGCATTTTTCAGTTTTTGTTTTATATATATATTAAAATTGTATATGAAAAGAAGATTATGGTCAAATTTGATGAAATAGCATATGGTTAAGACGTATATGTAAATTAAAGGTTGAAATGTATAATGGACTGTTTTCTGAAGCTTCTAAAGTACTCCGAGTTTTTCTTGTGACGTTGTTGCTGCAAAAATAGGTTTTATGGTCTGACATAATTAAAATTGTGACGTTACTGCAAATAACAAAAAGTTTTATAGCTGAAAACCTATTGCAAATTCTGACTTGTGACTGTATTATATTTGCACCTTTACTAAACATTATAAGAGAAAAAAATATGGATATTAAATAAAATTTATTGCATTCATTGTATATTTTATTGTAACATAAAAGTTAACATATTACTTCAGGTACAAAAATAAAGAAACATAAATTCGTGTAAAAAATAATATTCATTTAAATAAAAAAATGAATGTAATAAGGATTACAATTGCTCGTAAAAAGGTCTATAATACTTAGGAATGTGATTTTTCTGTATCAATTCTAGCAGATCTTTTTTTTGCGGTCCACTATCTGAGGTTTTGTATAAAATGCTCTTGTCATTGTAATATCCTTCATGTTTTTCTTTTTAATGATATTATTTGCCACCTTAAATTCGTTTTCGTTAAAGAAAATGGTGTTAGGCGAATCGCGCCGAACTTGCAGAACCCCCACTGTGGACATTTTTACCTGTGCCATATTTTGGAGTCCCATTTCAGTTGATAAAGCCTTCATATCAAAGTTCCGTAACGTTAAATGGCTTTCCATTTTTTTTGGCATCACGAGTTGCAGATATAAATGACTCTGGCGTGTACATTGGACCACCTTTCAGCTGTCGTTTCACTTGACGTTCAATTAAAGAGTGGGCGGAATCTCCCTCGTTTTGCGTGTGGCCTTTGATTAGGTACTTATGAGTTATGCTTTTTACGTTGAGATGAGATACAGCGTAGAGGTAGAGGCCCACCATGAACTTATTTTTTTGCTGGCCTGCACAATTATCCGAATTAAATATGAAGAATTCATCACTTGACACAGCTCTTTTATTTAAAAACCGAAGAACGCACGAACCCAACTCGTTAATACCTCTATACCCATTGGATTCATCCCAAACAAAACATTTACATTCGTTACTCTTTAGATCGTAGATTGTAAAATTGAATACATTTAGTTTTTATTTATAATAAAAAACTGAGGCATCGCCCTTTGGAATCTGCACGACGGCTTGTAAATCGTACACTACCACATTAGCATAGCCTTCCTTCTTATCATACTTCTTTTCCTTTCTGGATAATTCTTTCTCTACGATATGCTGATTATAACATTCTTCTTGGGAAATATTGGGTTCCAGTCGCTAAATGTATAAAAGTAACATGAATTTAACTTTTTATCTATAATTTAAAAGAGAAGATACCGGAATATATGAATTATTCACACTGTATTTGCATCACTCTGTGTAATTTACCAGAATTTCTCATACTCTCCCCTTTGTACTTATTCCAATGTAAGCGAACACTTTTGTGAAAAACTTCGTTTGAATAATACAGGTAAAGAGGCACTGCCTAAGCCTGTCCGTCCCTCGATACAGGCCTATTATGAAAAGAAGGCGATTGTCATTGTCTACTCTAAGTTGGGGGATCTGTTAGCAGAACAATTAACAGAGGAACAGGACACGTCTGTTGAATTGGCAAACGAGGTGGTATCCAGCTTGGAAAAACTGGTGGATGCTGCTCCAAAAAGGCAAGCAAGGGTAAGCGATCGCCACAAAATCACAAATAGGTGGCCATAAGTGTCCGATGTTTAGTGAAGTGGTAAAAGGCGGCGATGAGGTACTGGCCATCGTTGACAGAGCGGGGAGGAAAGAACTATTCTCAAGGAGAAATGGAGGAAAGTTACTGATTGCCATTCACTTGGGAGTGGTCAGGATGATTCTTCTACATCTGATTCAAGCAGCTCACAACTTCCGGGATTAGCCCAAGTATTCTTTGGGTATTTTCCGAGCACTCTTTCCTATACTGGTGACGACCCCTAAAAACGAACTGAGGACTACGATTTTGGGGCATGCACCTACAACGTCCATTGCCTTAATGGAGAAGGTGCCTCCGCCGGCTGGTTGATGTACTCGTGAGAGTACCACTGCCATTCAAGAGATGCGATGCACGGGGCAAGTCAAAAAAACATAAGACCTTGCGACGTCTACTACAGCTGCCGTTTAGGGGGCGCAAATTCGGTGCTGGATTTGTTGTGAGAGAGAGACATCGTCGCCAAGTACTGTCGTTCACTCCGGTGGACGAGCGTTTCGCAACGATCCGCATCAAAGCACGCTTTTTTAACATCTCGCTAATTTGCGCCCCCGCCCCTATGGAAGAGAAGGACGATGCGTCCAAAAATTCCTTTTATGAGCGCCATAAGCGATCCTATGAGTGCTGCCCCCGCCACAACATAAAAGTCGGGCTTGGCGACTTCAACGCCAAGATGGGCAAGGAAGGAGTTTTCGGTCCCACAGTCGGTAAAATCAACCTGCGCAACGAAACATCCGATAACGTGACCGACTTCGCCGGGGCCCGAAACATGATAGTCTGCAGCACCAGATTCCAGCATAAGAAGATACACCAACTTACCTAGCTGTCTCCTGATCGAAAAACGCGAGACCAGATCGATCGTGGTAGATGAAAGACACGCTTCTAGTATTTTAGATGTACGTACGATCCGAGGACCCAACATCAAATCGGATAATTTTCTTATTGCAGCCAAATTACGCACACGCTTCTGTGCAGCTAAAAACGTACATCTAGCTACGCAAAGAATGTTCAACATCGAAACGAGGCAATCACAACACACAGCTAGATGATTCCCCACTCACTCCCGCTCTCTGAGAATACTGTACAATAGCATGCTCGAGCAGTGGAGCAACATTTCTCGCTCTCTACGTACCGCCGCTGAAAAAGAAATCGCCGCAAAAAGAAAAGATGCTGACACGCTGCAATCGGGCGCAACGCGAAAGCAGATCGATAATGTCCTGATAGATGATAGACACGCTTCTAGTGTTTTAAATGTACGTACGGTTCGAGGACCCAGCATCGACCCGGATCACTACTTTGTTGCACCCAAACTACGCACACGTCTGTGCATCTAAAAACGTACATCTACCTACGAAAAGAATGTTCAACATCGCAAAGAGGCAATCACAACACACAGCCAGAAGATTCGCGACTCACTTCTGCTCTCTGAAAATACTGCCCAACAGCATGCTCGAGCAGTGGAGCAACATTTCTCGCTCTCTACGTACCGCCGCTGAAAAATAAATCGCCGCAAAAAGAAAAGATGCTGCGACGCTGCAATCGGGCGCAACGCGAGCCAGGTGGAAGCGCTACCGGGAGCTAAAAAAGGAAGAAAGACGTATTATCAGAAAACAAAACGACAGGCTGAGATACCTGATTACCAGGATCTTGAGATGCTGCCCAATAGGAACAACGCCCGAAACTTCTACCAAAAAGTTCGGCGGCTTACAGAAGGTATTAAAACCGGGGCGTTTTCCTGTAAGAACAAAGACTGTGATCTGGTGACTGACATCCAGGGCGTCCTTTAATTATAGAGGGAACACTTCTTGAACCTATTAAATAGGGACGACGCGGATGTCGCAGAGAATGTGAAGATCCCGATGCCCCAATCGTTAACGATGGAATTTTCGTTCCGCTACCCCAGCAAGACGAGGTGGGAATAGCGGTAATGCGGCTAAAAAACAACAAAGCCTCAGGCACCGACGGACTGCCAGCGAAGCTATTCAAACATGGCGGCGAGGAACTGGTAAGGTCCACGCATCCGCTGCTATGCAAAATATGGTGGGATGAAAGTACGTCTGCCCAATCCAAAAGAAGGGTGATCCTGCAATCTGTGCCACCTATAGCGAGATTAATCTTCAAAATATCCCCTATAGGGTTCTTGCGAGCGTATTGTGTAAAACACTGAAGCCCACCATCAACCAACTGATTGGACCTTATTAGTGTGGCTGAAGATCTGGATATTTACAAACCGCCAAGTCTCTGAAAAGATCCATGAAAGCAAAATCGACACCCACCATGTTTTTGTAAACTTCAGAGCTGCATTCGATAGTACGGAAAGGAGTTACCTATGCGCCGCGATGTCTGAATTTGGTATTCCAGCAAAACTAATGCGTCTATGCAAGATGACGCTGCTTAATACCAGCAACGCCGTCAGAATTGGGAAGGACCTCTCTGAGCCGTTTGATATCAAATGAGGTTCCAGTCAGGAAGACTCGTTGTCGTGTGACTTCTTTAATCTAATGTTGGAGAGGATCGTACGAATATTTTATAAGAGCGTACAATTTTTGGTGGCACTGTTAGTTCTGCCTTCTACAAACTGGATAAAGGGGCAAAGTGAATGGGTCTGCTGGTAAACGAGGACAAAACGAAGTACCTCCTGTCATCAAACAAACAGTCGGCGTACTCGCGTATCGGTACCCACGTCATTGTTGACCGTTATGATTTCGAAGTTGGAAAAGGCTTCGTTTATTTAGGAACCAGCATTAGCACCGATAACAATGTCAGCCTTGAAATCCAATGTAGAATCTCTCTTGCCAACAAGTGCTACTTTTGACTAAGTAGGCAACTGCGTAGTAAAGGTCTCTCTCGACGAACAATACTAACATTCTATAACGCTCTCAACATGCCCATCCTAACTAATGGTGCAGAAGCGTGAACGGTGAGAACATCGATGAAGCGACGCTTGAAGTGTTTGAGAGAAAGATTCTGCGCAAGATTTTTGGACCTATGCACGTTGGCAAGAGCGAATATCGCAGATGGTGGAACAGTTAGCTGTTTGAGCTTTACGATGACATAGATATAGCGCAGCGAGTAAAGATCCAGCGGCTGCCTTGGCTGGATCATGTCGTCCGAATTGATACAAACGCTCCGGCTATGAAAGTAAACGATGCGGTACCAGCTGGTGTTAGCAGAGGAAGAGGAAGGCTTCGTTTGTGGTGAAAAGATTAGGTGGAGAAGGACCTGGCTTCGCTGGCACGCTTTGTTAAACCCGGCTAAATCGCGTAAGCGGTTATCGCGCCATTTAAGAAGAAGGAAAGGAGAGTTAGAAATTTTATTTTTTATTTTTCAACATAGTCCCCTTTAGAAAGATACATTTCTCCCAACGCTCCGCCCATTTATTAACCCCTCCAAAAATAGAGTTTGTCGACCTCTCCAAAATACGCTTTTATCTCGCTATTGACCTCCTCGTTTGACCTAAATTTTTTTCTCGCGAGCCATTTCTTCATGTTTTATTTTTCAACATAGTCCCCTTTTAGGAAGATTCACTTCTTCCAACGCTCCGGCCATTTATTATCCCCTCTAAAAATAGGGTTTGTCGAACTCTCAAAAACGTGCTTCTGTCTCGGTGTTGACTTCCTCGTTTGAACTAAATTTTTTCCCCCGCGAACCATTTTTTCATGATAGGGAACAACAAAAATGCCCAGAGAGCCAGATCGGGTGAATTCAGGGGGTGCAGCAGCAATTCACAATGCAGTTTGACCGCAAAAACTCAGGAGGAATGAGCTGGTGCGTTATCGTGTTGAAAAAGCCCATCCTTTTTGCTAAATGCTAAATCACTGTGTAATTGTCCATTGATCGTTTTTCCTTTTTTCTAAAAAATCCGTAAGGGACTCTCTTCGCTTTCTTTGGAACAGATTCACCGGGAGGAATCCATTGTTTTGATTGTTGCTTAGTTCCTGGTTTGCAATGATGAATACAGTTTTCGTCAACGGTAACAATTCGGCGCAAAAAATGTCTTCGGTTTTCTCTTAAATTACTCCAAACATTACTTCAAAGTAAAACACCGCATCCGCTTGGGGTTGCTAGCGAGCAATCGCGGCACCCATTGAACCGACAGTTTTTTCATCCCCAACTTATCATGTAAATTGTTAATTGCCTATCCAGTCGACGCACCTATGATCTCTGTTATTTCGCTCACTTTCGTTCGTCGGTCAGCGAGAGTCCTGTCGTGGACCTTTTGAATGATTTCCTCGGTAACCACGACTGCTACGGTGAGGATTTGTCTGATCCCCCATCGGGTGCGTCCCAGGTAGTGAAGAGGGAGGCCCTGGCATCCCAGGAATGGCATTCCCTGATGGGTTAGGTTCCAACACTGGTGCGATTACTCAAAATTGGCATAGAACCAGGGTGCCATCCGCGCCATACTCGCTAGAGAGGAGTCCCATATTAAAACCATCATCGGTTATGGACAACAATAGTGCTAATCCACGCGCTGCAGCTATATGAACGAGAGCGCATACTGGAGGAGACGGAGGTTGCTATCACAATTTCATCTTCTTCAGAGACTGAAAGTCGTTTCCCAGTTTCGGAGGACTTGCGTTGTGAAGTGACTGCGGGGGGCCTGACTGGGGCCTGACCATCAGCTGACGGATGTAGTAATCAGACACTGCAAAATCCAATGATAGGTCGGATTATTGTCTCTGGTTCTAAAGACAACGCGAAGGGCTATGAGACAAAGGACGGCATCATAAGAATCACATGCGCGTATTTGGCCAACTTCAAGGGAATCGGGAACATGACCAATATTTAGCCGCCCCATGGGGACCACTCGCTCGGTCTGCGGCGAGGATAGCGAACCCTCCAGGAAGGCCTTCTGCTGGATTCCAGATCCTGACCTGTCTACAGCGGATGTCCTGTTATGCCTACGTTCCCAGAATCCGGACATCAGCAACTGGCTTTGGCGAGCCCTTACGCCCACCAAGGGTAACAACCGGGAAGAGGAAGGGTCTGCTTATATGGTGCGAGTGGATGAAGCCAGTGCTGATATCATGGGCTCTCGGCACGGAAACCATCTGAGTCTCTTCTTTGAGAATGTCAGTTCCACATGTTTCCCGGATGATTGGCTCGGACGGTTCCTGTAGCTACCGTACCATAACGGCGACACAGATCAACAGCATTCCAAAGCCGCTACCACACTGTTAAGTAGAAGGCTTTCCCAACTGCACACATTACCCCACATAACAACAATGTAAGAGCCCTGGGTCTTTAATCCCCTTTGGAGCGTTGAAATGGGCCACGTTATTATATGAAAGGAATTCGAGTAGTCTTATAATATCATCCCATCTCACTGTGACGGCTTTTGACAATTCTGTTGCCAAGACCTTGTAGCGGCTGAGGTGTGTTATAGGGGTAGATGCGGATAGTCGAAGTTTGTGATTGCATCTGTCTATTTCCTTACGATGCTCTGGAAAGGCCACTACCTGGGAAGGCCACCAGCTTCGCGGTGCTAATGCCCAGCATAAAATCTGGAACAGCAATAACTGCAATGAAAGTTGCTCTCTGCTATTCGATGTTGAGACGTGAGCCGAGAAAACTTCTAAACCGGCCGGGTCAAGACTAACCTTGCTGAAGATTAGGGGCGATACCGTGATGCCCAGAAAAACTACAAGAGGCTTATTCGGGAATTGAGTCTCTGAGTGACATTTTGAAATTGGTTAGGATCCTGAAAAGGGACCCAACTGCAAAGCTGGTGTCACTTAGGCACTGGCTTATATACCACGCTCGTGGAGGATGGTGAGAGTTCCCTTCATCCTTACGATTGGAAGAGATGACTACAAAAGCTTTAGACCCATCAGAATGGCTTCTTTCATGCTGAAAAGTCTCGAACGACTAGTGGAATTGCGCATACGTCAGAAGTCGCTGAAGACTCGCCCTCTGTCCCCATTTCAGCATGTCTATCAAAGTGGAAAATCTTGCGAGATGGCAGTGCAGAACCTTGTTGCTAAGGGAGAGCTGGCCATCGACAGGAGGGACTACGCTATGGGCATCTTTTTGGACATAGAGGGGACGTTTGATAATCCCACTTTTAATAGTATGTGCAGCTCTGCTAGTAATACGGCGTAGACCCGCTGCTAGTGAATTGGACTCGTTGTATGCTGGCCCAAAGAATTGTCACGCTGTGAGCTGAGCAAGATCTGTAGGTGTCATCTGGGGTTAATAGAGGTTGCCCCAAGACGGTGTTCTGTTTCTATTACTCTAGTGCTTGGTTATCGATCCTCTACTCACCACTTTAAATCATGCGGGAGTTAAAGCACACACATATGCGTACGACGTTGCTGTTTGTTAACAGGCCCTTCTGCACTGAAGAAAAGTCCAGAAAACTCTGGATATGATTGACACTTGGTGTTGTAGGCTATCGGCAAACTCTACCAAGACTGGTATTGTCCTCTTTACCAGAATGATGAAGCTTGATAGACTTGTTCTGCCTAGCTGAAAAGAGTCCAATTCAGCTATCCCAGAAAATCAAATATCTTGGATTAATCCTCGATAGTAAACTCCTTTGGAAGTCACACGTTGAAACAAAGATATCCAATGCCCTGACAGCTTTTTGGCAGTGCAAAAGTGTCTTTGGGAAAACGTGTGGTCTTTCCATCTGCAAGCTGAAACACAATGAGAATTGGTCCGGCTCCTGTCCGGCATTGGACAATATACTAGATTAGATTAGATTTGTGGGGGGGTTGGATAATTCCAAGCACTCAGTCAGTTAGTCAGGAGGGATAGGTTACAGTGGAAGGAAAGAGAGAGATATTATATGGATGGTAAGATGGGCAAATTGGTTGGAGGTCACTCTTGCATGAATCTTTTGGATTCATTGATGAATCTTAAGATAGCTGGAAGAGGAAGAGTATGAACTGTATCCATAATCAGAACATCGTACCCCAACAGCCTAAGTCGGATTCTAGAGAACGCCGGAAAGCTACAGAGAAAGTGCTCTGCAGTATCCTCGTTTTCACGACAATACAGGCATATTGTTTCGTCCATGATTCGCATGGTAGCCATATGCTGACCACAGGCGTTGTGATTTCACCTTCGTACTCCCAGGTCTTTTCTGCTAAGTTTTAGGGGAAAGGTCGCTAATTTCCTGTTTTCTTCCTTCACAAAGCTACTCTGCAGGAGCCCAACTCAGACCAACGGCTTCTACGGGTAGATCACATTAAGTCGTCAATCCATAATTGAACCGATGCAAAATTGACGCCTAGGAGGGGTTCAAGGTCCAGTGGTGTGCTTGCAGAGCCTTCATAAGCCAGTTTATCAGCCGTTAATAAGACAAACTTTGTTGTGTTTTGCAACACTGTTCAGTTTTGTCTTACATTCACTGACCAATTTCGAAAAGCAGCGTGGCTTGGCAAGGGCTCTCAGTGTAGCTTGATTGTCACTACGAAATCCAATACTACTAGCCCGTCACTTTTTTTCAATTAGCCAGTATGCCACGTTCAAAATGGCATAGACTTCCGCTAAGAATACCGTGGACATCTGTCCTGTGGCATACGATTACTTAGTATTTTGGTCTAAGTACCATCCAGATCCGTTACCATCACTGGTTTTGGATCTGTCGGTCTAAAAAGTGTGCTGAAATCTCGCAAGTACGTTCTCTGGACTTAACCTTCATTTCTATCTGGGATAAAAACGGCATACATCAGTGTGCACCGCTCCGACAACTGGTGGCAAATCTGACAGTGTCCAGTGTTTTATTCGTTTCCCCAGACTCCGTTTGGCTTGAGTCTGTACGCTGACTTTATCACTTCCTTTCGGATTGGAAGATCTAGAGTTTGCAAGTTCAGGATGGCATAAAGGTCGTCGCCAGGCGTCATACTCATTGCACTAATGATACCCAAGCACACACTTTTCTGTAGTCTGGTTAGGAGTTTTACTTTGGAATTAACCATAGTAGCCTTCCACCAGACTACGAAGGCGTATGTGATAATTGGTCTAATCAGGGTGATGTACAACTAGTATACTATCGCTGGTCTGAGACAGCATGCCTTGCTTAAGGTTAGTCTTCTAGTGCTCGAGAGATCTTCTACTCGACGTGCCTCTTCTAGGTCAACTTACAATCTAGGCTTAACCCTAAGTATCTGACCTCAAAAGACAGTACCAGGGCTACTCCTTTCAAGGTGGATAGTAACAGGCGCTTTAAGGACTTCCCTAAATAAAACACCGCTCGAGGTGCCGTCTATCAGGCAGAAGTCTTAACCTTAAAGGAGATGACTGTGTACCCTTATAAAGCGTTTTTCAGTAAGAGCGCTTCAACTTTTTTTTTGAATAAAACACAAACGGTTTGACTTTTTTAACTAATTTTTTTTTATTATCGAGTTTGAACATATACATTTAAGTACGAAATTCGATTTCCTTTGCATGACCACCGCGTGCACGTTTTACGAAGTCCAATCGTTGAACCCAATTTTCGACCACTCTTTTGCATAAATCGGCCGAAATTTCAGCAATTTCGCGTTCAATATTGGCTCTGAGCTCACAAATCGTCGCCGGCTTGTTACTGTAGACCAATGACTTCACATAACCCCAAAAAAAATAGTCTAGAGGCGTCAAATCACACGAGCGCGGCGGCCATTCGACTGGTCCATTTCTGGAAATAATGCGCTCATCGAACTTACTCTTTAACAAATCAATTGTAGCGTGTGCTGTGTGGCTTGTGGCCCCGTCCTGTTGCAACCACATGTCGTCTTAGTCCATACCATTCAATTGCGGCCAAAAATAATCGTTTATCATGTCGCGGTATCGATTTCCATTCACTGTAACGTGGCGATCGTTCTCGTCAACGAAAAAATATGGGCCAATTACGCCGCCGGCCTGTTGAAACCACATGTCGTCTAAGTCCATACCATTCAATTGCGGCCAAAAATAATCGTTTATCATGTCGCGGTATCGATTTCCATTCACAGTAACGTGGCGATCGTTCTCGTCAACGAAAAAATATGGGCCAATTACGCCGCCGGCATGTAAACCGCATCAAACAGTGATTTTTTCGGGATGCAACGGTGCCTCACGAATCACGTGTGGATTGCTTTCTGCCCAGTAACAATATTTTGCTTGTTGACAAAGCCATTGAGCCAAAAGTGAGCTTCATCATTGAAGATGATTTTTTGGAAAAAATCTGGATCTGGTAGCAGCAACAGAACGATTATTTTCATTAAAAATTTGCACGATTTGCAATCGTTGCTCAAGTGTGTAGCGTTCCATGATGAAATGTATACTAATGAAGTTTACAAATGACAAGCGAAAAATAAAAAATATTGCGTCGTTCGCTCCCTATCGGAAAAAAGTTGAAGCGCACCTATTGAAAAACGCTTTACACACGCCGTAACAAAAACTATGATAAATATGTTTCGAATAGCCAAGCGGCCATTAAATTAATGGAGGCAGTTATACTAAGATCAAAGGTTGCTCAGGCATGCCTGGCAACTGTTAAGGATATCAGCACTGTTTTCAAGGTCAGTCTTATATGAGTACCGGCACATAGAGATATTTGAGGAAACTGCAAGGCCGATGAGGTAGCCAGAAAGGGTACTAGCCCCCACTGCTTGAAAACAGAGGCAAAATTGGAATTCCTGTGGCAATTTGCAAATTAAGGATAAAAAATAATATTCTCCAAGAGGTCAATAGGTCATGGAGAGAAGAAACCACTTGTGTTACAACCAGGAAATTTGGCCGTAAATAGATAGGAAAAAGTTAGGAGAATTGCTCAACTTCTCAACAGTGAGCATCTCGAAGGTTGTGGCTTTTATCATCGGTCATTAGCTTTTAGGTAGGCTCTTTTCTAGGAGTATTTTCTCATGAATATTGTAGAAGTTTTAGAGACCATGAAAAGGAAGAAACAGTAGAACACTTCCTGTAATTGTCAGCCTTACTCTTTTAACTATCTTACGGAGCTATTCGGTGTTGGGATAAAACCTATCTTACGCGTCATAAGAGCATCTAAATAGTTCCATGATAAATATACATTGAGGTTCCCGTATTACACAGTGGTACCACAACAAACCTCCATGATTTAAGTGAGTTGGCTATTTTTAAAACCGACTACCACAAAAACCTTACCTAACACTACCCCCGAATAAAAGTAGAAGATTGTCGTATCACACGATCTTGGTGACCAATCCACTTGTCCGAGACGAAAGATGAATTGCTCACCGAAACAACGACGCACTAAATCCATGATTCCTCCAGCCCATAGGCCGTACCAAACGGTTGTTTTCAATGGATCTAATGACTGTTCTTGAATGGCTTCGGATTGCTCTTTAGACCAAATATGGCAATTTCGCTTATTGCCGTAGCCATTAAGCCGAAAATGGGCTTCATAACTGAACACCATACGTTGGCATCAGCGCGCGTTAAACACTTTCCTCAGAACATCGATTTTCGTAATACAATTGCAGGATTTGTTAACGTTATGGCGTAAGTCTTTCCATAATGAAATGTTTCTGAACACTGAAAAAAACTATGTCTTTAATTTGACAGTAGCCACGAGTTATGTGTCAAACAAATCCTATTGGAAACCGTCCGCCAATATTATCTCCCTTTATACATCATTAACCTAGAGGAATACTTAAACAACGCGAACAAAATGCGCACTACTATCGAGACCTTCGAAAAACTTCACGGGAGCACTATTTTTACATCAGCAACTAAAATAAAACTCACAGAACTCGAAAATAAAATACACACACTGTTACCACTAAACAGATCTAAACGCGACCTTATCAACGGGCTAGTCACGGCAGTCAAATTTATAACAGGCAACATGGGTGCTAATAAAGCAATCTCAATTAACAAATTGAACCCATTGAATCAAACACTTCCAAATCAAAACCACTTTACTTAGTCTTGCCATAAATTCAACACAAATTTAACAAACGAATAGTGCATCAAAAGATCTTTGGAATAATACTTAGCCAACCTCGCTGAATCAATTATTTTATATAATAGGACTATGTTTAAGTTCGTGCGGTTTTTTTTCGAAATTTGAAACTTTATTGACGTAAAATGGTTACAAATTTAATATTCAAAGTATTGTCCATCACTTACTACTACTTTTTCCCATCTTTCTGGCAATTCACGGATTCCCTTTGTGAAAAATTCGGTCGGTTTTGCCGCAATCCACGAATCGATCCATTTTTTGACTTCATCGTAATTACGGAAGTGCTGGTCAGCCAGGCCATGTTGCATCGATCGGAAGAGATAGTAATCGGATGGCGCAAGGTCTGGACTATACGGCGGGTGGGGTAGGACATCCCATTTGAGCGTTTCTAAGTATGTTTTGACCACTTGTGCAACATGTGGCCGAGCATTGTCATGTTGCAAAATAACTTTGTCGTGTCTATCGGCGTATTGCGGCCGTTTTTCTCGCAGTGCTCGGCTCAAACGCATCAATTGTCGTCGGTAGACATCCCCCGTAATCGTTTCATTCGGTTTCAGTAGCTCATAATACACAACACCCAGCTGGTCCCACCAGATACACAGCATAACCTTCAGGCCATGAATATTCTGCGCCGACGTCGATGTTGAAGCATGGCCAGGGTATCCATACGTTGCCCGACGTTTTGGATTGTCGTAATGGACCCACTTTTCATCGCCAGTCACAATTCGATGCAAAAAACCCTTTCTTTTGTGCCGTTGAAGCAGTTGTTCGCATGCCATAAAACGGCGTTCAACGTCTCTTGGCTTCAATTCATACGGCACCCAATGGCCTACCTTTCGGATCATTCCCATGGCTTTTAAACGTTTGGAAATGGTTGATTGATCAACTCCCAAAGTTTTTGCAACCTCTTCTTGCGTTTGAGCCGGATCTTGATCGAGCAATTCCTCCAATTCGGTATCCATGAACTTTGGCGGCGCACCCTCGCGTTCTTCGTCTTCCAAGCCAAAATCACCACTTTTAAAGCGTGCAAACCACTTCTGGCACGTTCGCTCAGCTAGAGCATGCTCACCATAAACTTCCACCAAGATACGATGACTTTCGGCTGCTTTTTTCTTCATATTAAAATAATGAAGAAGAATTCCCCGCAAAAACACATTATTTGGCACGAAATTCGACATTTTCAAGTGTGGTAAAAATATTGTTGTTTACGCTTCAAATAAAAAACTTATACTGACGTTTGTGCCTTACGACAGTAGCTCTCCAATGAATGTTTGGAAATGTGGATCGATGGAATAATAATCAAGTTACGCCATCTGTTGTAAAACGGCACGAACTTATCGATAGACCTATTATATATATACATATAATTGTCACGTACACCCTTTTTGGGTGTTTTTCCGAGCTCCTCCTCCTATTTTATCGAAAAATTGTGTTCAGCAACGAAGGTCATTTTTGGATCAATGGGTAGAATTGTCGATTTTGGACTGAAGATCAGCCAGAAGAATTGCAAGAGTTACCAATGTATCCAGAAAAGGTCACAGTTCGTTGCGGTTTATGAGCTAGAGGTATCATTGGACCGTACTTCTTCAAAGATCCTGCGAATCGTAACGTAACTGTGAATGGTGAGCGCTACGGTGGAATGATGTCCAATTGATACAAAAGCCTTGGATCTGGCAGCAAAATATCATGTGACTGAGGGATAGATCCCTTGACCTTTTTTATGGCCAAACTGATGGTATGCCAAGGGCCTCTATCCTAGTTAGGAACACAATTAACGCCTTCTTGCTATCTAATTTCAGTTCACCGGATGTGACGGTGGTGAAGGTGGTACCATCAAGTGGTCCTGCTTGGTGTCTGCCTACATGGCCCATGACATATCGGCGCCTCCAGAGGAGATGCAGCACTTGGTGGATACTCTCCTACATGAGGTAATAGGGACTGTAGAGAAATCTTTGAAGGGAAAACAATTCACTTTATAATTCGTCAAACTACTCAAACCATTCCCTCTCTGGTGGAACAGTGTACTCTCGGCACATAGGCTAAATAAACAACGAAGAAGGCAACAGTATAAACAAAATCGCTCACCGATAAACCTTGTCGTCTATAAAAAAGCAAACTCTCTTTTTAGACGCAAAGCCAAAGTTGTCAAAACCGATTGTTACCAGAAATTCACTAGCAGCATCAACTCCTTTTCCGAACCGAAAAAAATTTGGGCTAATATAAAAAGGCTATCTGGTTTGCCCTCTTTTCAACCGATTTCGTCCTTAAATACCCTCAGAGGCAATCTACCACATCCTCAATACATACTCCTAGAATTCGCCAATAATTTCACTAACTCCTCCTCTGATACCAAATTCCCCTTAGAATTTTCTGCTAACAAACTATCCTTACTATCCTATACTCACTCTCCTACTCATCAGTTATCTCCTTCAGCCAAACGGCTTGACTCTGAACTTTCCTTACTCCAATTAAAAGGGACTCTATCCTCAATCAAAGGTAAAACTCCTGGTATAGGCAAAATATCCTACCCCATTACAAAATATCCTACACCTCCCTTCTCCCGTCCTCTCCCGCCCCATCGTCCAGTACAACAATATCTTCCGTACTGACATCTTCCCCCAACTTTGGAAAACAAGCGCTATAATCCCCATATTGGAACCTGGAAAGCCTGCTTGCGAAATCGCTAGCTACCGCCCCATCTCTTTAATCCCTTGCGTGGGAAAACTTATGGAAAAAATCGTTGCTACTAGGCTATCCTGGTATCTTCATTCCAACAATAAAATCCACCCAAATCAGGTAGCCTTCAAAAAGGGCCAAAGCACTATCGGTGCACTCTTACATCTAGACCAATTCATATCTGACGCCTTATCTAACAAAAAGCATGTTTCGTTACTTTCACTCGACTTTGAAAAGGCCTTCGATCGTATTGGTATACAGGTCATCCTAAGGCAACTCATCAAATGGAAGGTTGGGCCTCGCATCTACAACTTTGTTAAATCCTTTCTTTCCCAACGCAAAATCAAAGTTCTTATTTCCAATATTTCCTCCCCCACTCTACTTTTTGATAACGGCACTCCTCAGGGCTCACCCCTATCTGTCATTCTCTTCACCATATCATTTGACGAAATAAGCTCTATCCTGTCTAACTTCCCCAATATCCGGCATCAAACATATGCCGATGACATTACCCTATTTTCAAAATTTTCTGACCTTAAGTCGACAGTTTCTACTTTCGAGAAAATTCTCTCCAGTTTATCCTCATGGTTCTCCTCCTCCTGCGCTTCCATTTCCTATACTAAGTCCAAGTTACCACATATGTACCTATTCGTTTTGTTTTCTTTATTTTAGGAAAATTGTATGTATTGTTTTCCGCAGACGCTTTTATTCATATTTATTAAAACGGTTTTTTCAACATTGGAAAACTCGATTTCATTTTCGAAATTAGTGGGATGTTATCCTTTTAGGAGTACAGTTTCAACAAATTCCGCCCATTCTTTCTATATTTGTCCATTGTTTGTAGGGACTTAGAGCACTGGCGGTATAGGGGCAAAAGTGTAAAAAATACCAGATTCTACTAAAAATAAATTTGCTCTCTCGATTGTTGACAAATGGGCAATAAACAATTCACAAATCCCGATAAACACCAAAGCAAGATATCCATCGCAACCGCAATATCGATACAGTAGCAAAAATCGTTCGCAAATTCAGGCCAATCACCTTATATTTTGAACCCACCTCATATATGAAAAATAGCAACATTTAAGTGTCCACCATGAGCACGTCTACAAGTAAAATCCGTCGATTTCAGTCGATTTATGAATGCCTGATTGCTGAGAACGTCGAGATATTGATGTTGAAGGTTGTTAAGCAACTCTTTGCGCTACAGCAGCAATATTCTCAAACAACGTCCGGTGTTTTGTCTTTTTCTATCCTCGGCAGAACCAGTTTGTTGAAGTTTTTTCACCAACCTTTGAATTGTCGACTCATTCGGGCGATTATTTCTACCAAATAAAAGTCTCCAATTTTTCAATGTGTTGTTCTTAAAGATCGACCATCTTCATAACAAGTTTAAATAATTATAATGCGTTGTTCTATCGTGGAAAATTGTACATCCGTCGACTTGGCAAATCCCGAAGATGATAAAAGCTAACGTCCAGGAATTATTCACTTCTGATATCTAAGCGTAACTTTTGAAAGACCTTTATTAGTATAAATTCTCAGTAATCAATAAAAATAAAAAAATAATAATAATTTAGAATAATAGGCTTGAGATTGGTAATACTAACTTGGGGAAAAGGAAATCAATAATTTTATTTCTTATTTTTCTCAAATTGTTTTATGGTCGATCTTTAGCTCCTGGGCGATGGTTCGACTATGAACATGTCGGTCAACTTCGATTATTTCTGTGATTTTATCGACATTTTCCTCAACATAAAAAATGCCTGAACGAAATCGACTAAACTAAGATCGGCACCATAAACACCGTTCACAATTCCAAAGGTCTGGCTTCCATTTTCGCCTTTGTCAAGAAAAACTGTAAAATGTACCGATTTTTCTTTTTGTTGACTTCCATTGTAAAGACCCTCTAACTCACAACTGAACGGAACAGACAAAAAGCCGCAAAATAATTTTTTTTATTGTTAAATGTCACCTTGACAATGAGGATAAAATTTAAATTGTTTGCTCAATACCTTTCGAGATATCGATCACTATAGCCATTTCAGTCTCGCTACAATGAGCATTCAGTCGAAAGTTACAGGGTTTTTAAAACCCTAACTAGAGAATTCGCACATAGCATACCGTATGTAAATACGTACATGGAACACATTGAATGACAAAATTCTGTAAACTTGATTTCTACGCACTTAAAATTTGTTGCAAATATGCATGTAGATACCATGTATGCACATATTTATTTATTTTAATTAATACAAGTATTTTGTTTTCTTGTTTTAAATGGAAACTTATTTAATTTAATATAAGTAAACAAGTAATCGCACCGTTAATGCTTATAACTGAGTATTTGAAAATATGCACAGTCAGTGCTTATAAGTGGGATTTTCTTATTAGCACTCCACACTTATAAACATCGAATCTAGTGTATTTTAGAAGTATTTTCTTTCCATTCTGTTCGTTATACACATAAACTTTGGCAAAATACAAAAAATGGAGCTTTCGCAAGATCAAAATTTTTTTTCATAAAATTTTCGAAAACGTTAAACATAATATTTATATTCGTTTTCTAGACAGATTGCTATCGATTCCGAACTCATTATGGAACATAACTCCTAAACCAACCTGACATTATGATTTCTACCATGCACAAAGACTGTCGACTGCGACGAAAATACAGTCGGTGTATGATCTAGTAACACAAGGTTTTCTCATACTTCAAGTGAAGACTGTACTTTGCTCGAGCATAAACATGCATCAAAACATTATTCCATATAACGTTATTTCGCAGCAGTAAAACTTCAGCAGTTGTAATATTGTGCTTGATTTTTTAGTTCACTAAGGCACTCAGTCTGCCTACATTATTTGCGCATCAAAGCTGTAAAAGGAGATCGTTTTTTAAGCATTCATTGCGTTTGGTCGAAAACATCTCAATTCTAATAAAATGAGAAAACAGAGAAGTTTAACAGATCGCGAAAAAGGACATATCGCCTTTACCTCAGAAGGACGTTTCAAATCGTGAAATTGCCAAAACGATTGGTCGAAGTTCCAACGTTCTGGATCTTTACTTGAAACGAGGTGCCTCTAGGGTAAGAACTAGAAAAGCACAAATGCGATGGTTTTGACATCGAAGGAAACCTTAGGATTGCATCAAATTCCGCTCTTACAACAACAAAAGTTAAAATAGTAACTGTTGCAGCCAGCAAATCCACCGGTCAAAGTGCTATTCTAAAAGCACCACATCTGGAAAAAAATTGCAAAAAATCCCCCTTTGAATAAATTTTGGCAAATGCCGCCTCGATTTTGCAGGGACCACATGGCATGGAGTTCCGTTACATATAACGATCCCGGTGAATGGAAAAAGAAGTATTTAGTCACGAAAAGAAGTTCAATCTGGATTAGGCGGGTGGCGGGTGACTTAAGAAATGAGGAAAGGTACTTGTGTCGACATCACAGCCGTGAAGGTGGTGTTATGGTATGGGAGTAATATCATACTAATGTAGACTCCAAAATGATGGAAAATAGCAACAAAACTCTGTGGAAATCAACTTTCCCGTGAAACATTTGGGCCTATTAATTGGATCTTTCAATAGGATAATGCACTTGTTCACACTTCTTATGTGGTCAAAACTTGGATTACGTCCCAAAACAATGAAACTTTAACATGGCCACCGTATTCCCCAGATCTTATTATTATTTAAAATCTATGGGAATGGCTTCCTTGTAAGGTTTATAAGAATTGACAACTATTTGAAGGCAAAAATGCTTTAGTTCGAATCAGTAAAATGACCTAGTCTGAAACGTAATTAGGTTATTTGGAAAATTTGTACAAATCCATTCATCAATGTATTTACGAAGTAATTTATAAAGAAGGTTACAGCACAAAATATAAAGCTTTAAATAATAAATGTAAATAAAATTTCCTATATTTGTTATTATTCTATCTTATTTGATTAGTGTCTCTATTCAAGTGAACCAATAAATCAAGCATAGTATTACAACTGCTGAAGCTTTACTGCTGCGAAATACCGCTTGATGGAATAATGTTTTGATAAATGTTTATTTCGAGCAAAGTACAGTCTTCACTTGAATTATCAGAATCCTTGTATTACTAGATGAAATACGGTTGCTTCGTTATTTCATTATCTTCTATAAAAATTATTGGCTCTTATAAAGTGAACCGGACGGTATATGTATATTTTTTGTAGGATGAAATATATTTTTCATGACATGGATGTAATAATGGGGTATAATAATTCTTATTTGCAGTTATAAATACGTACTTGTTTTGTAAAATTTTTAACGTATGAGCTAAATCCCATTTATGAATATTAAATCCACTTGATGTCACATTCCAACCACCGATTTTCCTTATTAAATTAATCATTGGTTTTGCGCCTAATTTTTCCATTTCTTCTCCTTTATCCAAACATGATTCATAGTATATTTTTGCCTTTTTTTCAGCTTCTGACTTATATTCCTTTAATGGTTTTTCTAATATGTTGCGTATAATTAGTTGATTCATTTGTTCTAATTTGCCAAAAGTACCCCACGTTGATTTTCCTTCTGGAATTGGATTATTTGTTATCCACTGGTTACTATCGAAGAAAAAACTAGTTAATGAGTTTAAGTTTTGTAAGACCACTAAAATGTTGTTTACCATGCATATGTATAGAAATCATCACATGGATCAATTCTTCTATCAATAGATTTTAATATTTCATTTGCGGCAAATATGCAATTTTCATTGAGGCAAGGAACTTCATTTGCTAAGAAAAAGAAAAGAAAAGTTTATAAATTAGAATAATGTACTCATAATAATGTGCAACATATAAATACATGAAACGCCGCCATATTAGAAGACCAATTCCCACAATTTTATTATAAATAAATTATCAGTTCAGTCCATAAGTTCGTGCGTTTTTTAAAGGTGGTTTTAAAAGTACAATAATAAAAAAGATTTTTAAAGTATTTATTAATTAATAATATATTTTCCTTCATTATTTACAATGTCTTCCCAACGTTTAGGCAAATCTTTAATTCCTGCCCTTGGAGCTAAAATACGCTTCGATATCCGTTTTTATAGCTTCTTTTGAGGAGTAGTTCTTATTACACATATGGGATTAAAGTCCACGGAAAGGTGATAATCACAAGGTGTATTATCCGGAGAGTATGGTGGATACGGCATTAGCTCCCATCCGAGCTCGTTCGGCTTGCCTCATGTTCGCCTTGCGGTATGGGGTCTTGCGTTGTCGTAGTGAAACAAAACTTTGCGTCTATTCACTAAAGACTGTCGATTTTTGTTAAGTGCCTCATTCAGGTTTGATAGCTGATGGGAATAATAATCAGCAGTTATCGTCTAGTTTCCTTCCATAAGTTCATAATAAACAATACCGGCCATATCCCACGAAATAGACAGGAGAATCTTCTTGGGGTGAAGGCCATCTCTAGGGGTAAGTTCTGATGTTTCATCTTTATCTAACCATTGGCGTTTGGGAGCAAGATTATTGTAAAGGACCCATTTTTCATCACCAGTTCTCTGCAACAATCGTTTGAGAAGGAGCTAATGTGACAAGGCGAAAGGGATATTTGATTGTGCGCTGGGCTTGAGATCCGCTACGTAAAAATCCTTCTCCCAAAATATGTGAGTGTGATGAGCTTGAGTTTCCGCCCAGTAAGAAAAACGCCCGAAAATTCTACCAGAAAGTTCGGCGGCTTACGGAAGGTTTCACGGCCGGGGCGTTTTCCTGTAAGAACAAAGACGGCGACCCAGTGACTGATATCCTGAGCATTCTAAAATAATGGATGGAACACTTCTCGAACTTGTTAAACAGTGTCAGCTGCGCATGTCTCAGAGAATGTGAAGATCCCGAAACCCAATTGTTGACGCCGGAATTGTCGTTCCGCTACCCGACCATGAGGAGGTCAGAATAGCTATAACGACTTTGGTACTCTCTCAAAATAATACGGCTACGGATAATGACGCTACTCAATACCAGCAGCTCCCTCAGAATTGGGAAGGACCTCTCCGAGCCGTTTGATACCAAACGAGGCTTTAGACAGGGTGACTCGCTGTCGTGTGACTTCTTTCACCCGACCCTGGAAAAGATCGTGTGAGCAGCAGAACTTAACCGTTCAGGAACAGTTTTTTACAAGAGCGAACAATTGTTGGCGTATGCCGATGATATTGATGTCATCGGTCATAACAACCGCGCTGTTAGTTCTGCCTGTTACAAGCTGGGGCAATTTCTAAGAAGGCAATTGAGTAGTGAAGTCCTTTCTCGACAAATAAAATTAACACTATATTAGACTCTCAGCATGCCCGTCCTAAAGTATTGCGCGAAGCGTGGACGATGATAATATCCGATGAAGCGTCACTTGGAGTGCTTGATAGAAAGATTCTGCGCAAGATTTTGCATGCGCCTTACGGCAACACAGACATAGAGCAGCGAATAAAGATCCTGCGGCTTCGTTGGCTGGGTCATTTCGTCCGAATGGATGCAAATGCTCCGGCTCTGGCAGTATTCGATGCGGTACCAGCTGGTGGTAGTACCAGAGAAAGACCTCCTCTGTGTTAGAAATATCAAGTGGAGACGGACTTAGTGTCACCTGGTGTTTCCAACTGGCGCCGGTAAGTACGAGAAAGAAACTTCCTTTGTTAAACTTCGCCAAAATCGCGTAAGCGGTTGTCGCGCCAATGAAAAAGAGGAATAAGGCAATCAAATTAATGTCGATGTTTATTTCTATGTTCTTTTGAAAAACGAAATTTTCTTCATCCACATTTTATTACAGGGAATAAAATATGGATATTCTAATAAGTATTCAACTTTTGAAACTTAAATATATAAAAGGAAAAATACTCTTTGAAACTCCTTATTGTAATCCTTTAAACCTTTTGCATTAGTCGATGGAAATGATGAAGAGAAACTCTCTCTTATCACCAAGAACCGAATAAGCGCCAATAACTTATTTTTTGGTATTTTGTATCCATCGCCCATTTCGAGCTGTGATGCACAAGGGGTAAGCCTTTTTCATCCCTTTACAATAAGGAACACATTTTTATCAAAATTATTCCATTTGCCCACTGTTTATATTGAGGCGCAGCACTCTTTGTGCTTACGAGAAAAGCCATCATTGGTCGCCTTTATAACTCCACACGATGATTTGTGTATTATCTTCTTTTTACACTGTTTCCTTTATATTAAAAGGAACAAAATAATTTTTTTTCGAGCTTGTAACTCTATGTTAGCATATTACTTGCTCATTGCTTTAATCCAATTAATAACAAGCAGGAGCTATACAAGGGGACTGGGACAGAAAATTTTAAAGAGCTTAGATCATATTTAAGAAATATCTGCTGTACCCGTTCTATTCTTGTGATAGAAAGTTGGTGATACGGTCTTGAAATAAGTGAAGCATATTCCAACCTAGATCGAGCAAACACGGTAAACAGTAATTTCATCGTGTATGAAGCAGAGGAATTTGAACAGTTACGTCTAACTAAGCCCAAGATCGAGTGTGATTTTGAGATAATATTATATAATTGATATGACTTGATATTGAAAGGTTTGCGTCAAAAATTACTCGAAGGTATTTTATCTCATCCAAGGATTGGAGGACATTATAAGATATACATATATATGATGATTGTACTGTATCACAAGATTATACAGTATTAAGAGTAAGTGACATCAAAACATGTTTTAAAGTTTAAAGAGATACATGAATTTGTGCACCTAGAAGTGAATTTATTAAGGTCAGCCTAGAACCTAAGCTCATCATTTGGTTTCTTATTGAGGCACACATTTTTAAGTCGTCTGCATACAATAGGTGCCTGGCAAATCAAAGCATCTGCTATCATTTATAAATACGACGAATAGTAGGATGACCAAAACACTAGCTTGAGGGGCAGAAGGTTCACCCTAATTGTAACACGACCACTGCCTTAGATACGATTTGAACCATAAAAGGAAAACCGAATGACAGACAAGAAATCCCAGTTTACCCAAAAGAATTCTAATTTTTTTAATAATAATTTTTAAACGAGTTAGAATGAAGGAACACTTCTCATTCAGTACCAAAAGGTCGTCTACATCAGTATGGTATGAGGGCTTCAAAAACAGAATTCCTTCTAAGATGTTCCAGCTGAAAGCTGAGGAATCATCAACCAAAATTTAACAGAAGACGGAGAATCCAGAACCATCAAGAGGTGCAGACATGAATCAGATTTAGCTGATTTTTTCATGTAAAGGCCAAAAATGGTGATATTTTTAAATTGGGTGACATCAGAATTCGTTTTAGAGGTATGGTTCCTTCGGCAAAGTTTCTTATTTTGATCACTAGAATACGATTTTCACAGAGCAATGAGCGATTTTTAAATCGACCCGCCCTAATATATATAAATATATAATTGGCGCGTACACCCTTTCTGCGTGTTTGGCGAGCTCCTCCTCCTATTTTGGGTGTGCATCTTGATGTTGTTCCACAAATGGAGGAACCTACAGTTTCACGCCGAGTCCGAACGGCAGAAGTTTTTATGAGGAGATTTTTCATGGCATACACTCGGAGGTTTGCCATTGATTGCAAGGGGCGACCGCTATTAGAAAAATACTTGTTCTTCATTTTGGTCTTTCACCGAGATTCGAACCTACGTTCCCTCTCAATTCCGAATGGTAGTCACGCACCAACCCATTCGGCTACGGCGGCCATCGAAGATTAATACGCAGCTAGAAATGAAGGCTACATGCATATCCAAAATAGTCGATTTTTGGGATTTTTTTTTTTTTTTGTAAGTAGGAATGATTATTCGAGGAGCGGACAAAAGGCAATTTATTATGTATGTATTAAACTATGTAGATGTAAATTTTTACTAAACAATATTGAAAATTTACAAATTTATGTAAATAAACGTAGCGAGTTAAAAAAAAAATTACGTCATCTTGTGGCAGCGATACAGCACTAAATAATCATCTGAAATCAATCAAAATCGGCAACGTTGTAGCCAAAGCGATAACAAAAATTTTGAAAAAAAGTAAATTAAAATCGGTTCATTAGTCTTCGAGAAATCGTTGCCACCGTATCAAAAAGAAAGTCGTTTCGAGAAAAACGCGTTTGAAATAAAACATCGTATCGTTAGCGCTACGAGGCCGAACCAACGAGCGCTCACTTAAGTGCACATAGAATCGGGAATAAAGCGAATTTCGCCTTAAAGGTTTTACCACATCTTCTTGAGTAGTTATTCTAACAATTTGACAAAAAAAATTGATTTTCTTGAATTTTCACAGTGGCGTTCCCCCTTAAGGGTTTCGCCGCCATAATACTGCAGACAGTTCCAGAAGCAGACCGTGGTAACTATAGAGAGGCAGTACGGGAGTGCCTAAAGGACACAAATGGTGGAATACGCAACAGAGGTTGAGCGCTTAACACATTTGACGCATGCGAAGGAAACTGCAGACTTCGTTGAAAAGAAAAGTACCAGCCATTCATAAGAGGTATACGAGATTCGGGCACGAAACGAGCAGCACAGCCAACACTGAAAGGGGCGTATCTTTTAACTCTAAATGCTTGATACCAGATACCTTATCCTGGACACATAAACGACGAACTCGATAATCAAGTTAGACCAGGTAAAAGGTAATATGAAACCATTGTGAGCTAGAAGCTACTGACGAAGTAGATTGTGTAATGCTAGAATATGGAGATACTTCTGAGTACCGGGAATAGAAAACTGACTGAAGTTACGCTAAAGGACAGCTACCCATTACCATGAGTAAATGAAACTTGACACTTTATTCGACACGAAATGGTTTTCCATGCTTGATTTAAAAAGTGGCTACTGGTAAGTAGAAATTGAGGATTGCGATCGTGGAAAGACAGCCTTTAGCATAGGCATGTGGCAATTTTCTGTGACGCATTTCGGATTATGTAACGCATCAGCAACCTTAGAGCGCGTGATAGAGTATATGCTGGAGGGACTCCACTAGAAAATGTGTTTAATCTATCAGGACGACATCATCCTCTTCAGTGAAAGTTTTAGCGACCATCTGAAAAATTTGTAAGCGATTTTACAGCGCGTGGCCGCCACGGGATTACGATTGAAATCAAAGAAGTGAGTCTTGTGTACGACTGAAATCACATAGAGTATCTTAGGTTAAAAATTGGAAAGCGAGGGCGTCAAGACAGACGAAGAGAAAATAAAGGCAGTAAAAGAGTGGTCACGACCAAGAAATGTGCACGAAGTGCGAAGTATCCTCGGACAGTGCACGCCGTTTTGTTCCAGGACTCGCAAATATTGCCCGAATTCTTCGAAATCTCACTAAGCAAAATTTCGCTTTTGTGTGGCACAAAGAACGAGAGGAAGCATTCCAGCAGCTGAAAGAGCTTCCTTGTACTGCGTCTATATTAGCGTATCCGGTCGCAGGAGAAAATTTCGTTGTTGATACAGACACTAGCGCATATGGAATAGCAGGAATACTGTCACAGATCATCAGTGGGCAAGAAAAATTGATTGCATACTATAGAAGAGCCCTCGGAAAGGTGGAAATGAATTACTGCGTGACCAAACGGGAACTGTTAGCTGTGGTTGAATGCTTAGAACATTTCCTCACATACCTGTAATGAAATCATTTCCGGGATCTGATTATAGTTCCTACATTTAGAACCACATCCTTGTTAGAGGAATCTCACAACGGGGGAAGTTGAGATCATCCAGGCATCAGTAAACGCTGGAGAAGATTAAGCAACGCTTTTACTGTATAAATTGAAGAAAATCAGTTGTCCAGGGGATTCACAGCGTGAATGGTAGCGAAAGGTCCAAAGGAGGGAAGTCGTGAAAGATTACAGCTATACTCCGCGGGCTCACCATCTAAGCGAATGGCCATGAAGTGGCGGGTCCGTTTTCAAGTTGTGTATCTGGCAACAAATATGGGCTCGTTCTTATGGGCTACTTCAGTAAGTTGCCAGAAGTGTACACTCTACCAAATCAAGAGGCTAAAACCATTGTAGAGATTTTTATATAGAGAGAGTCTCAGGAACGAATGAGCAGGTTAAATATTATTATAAATGCTAACAAAACGCGGGTAAGAAATTTTTATTATTTCCCCACGGCCTTGGAAAAGTTAACATAAGAGAGTTAACATAGCGAAACGTAGTCAACAGAATTAATTATAGCGTTTGCATGGAAATGTAAAATGCCATGATTTGGTGTTAGGCAAAATAAAATAACAGCAGACTTTGTTAGGTGCGCAGCTAAGGTCTCGCTTTTTTTTATGAAAATACAAGATTATTCTGAAAAAATGATTAAAAGTGAATCTTTGGAAGTATTGACCATCGTTGGCTACTACTTCTTCCCTTCTTTCTGTTAGATCTTGTATATCGTCGCGGTTAAACTGTTCTACTTTTGAAGCTATCCACGAATCAAGCCCTTTTTTAATGTCTTCATATGAATGAAACTACTGATCAGCTAGACCATATGCCATCGATCGGAACAGGTGATAATCAGACGGCGAAATATCTGAAGAATATCGGCGGCCGACGTAGCCGAATGGGTTGGTGCGTGACTACCATTCGGCATTCACAGAGAGACGGTATGTTCAAATCTCGGTGAAACACCAAAATTAAGAAAAAGTTTTTGCTAATAGCGGTCGCCCCTCGACAGGCAATGGCAAAACTCCGAGTGTATTTCTGCCATGAAAAAGCTCCTCATAATAATATCTGCCGTTCGGAGTCGGCTTCAAACTGTAGGTCCCTCCACTTTGTCCGCTCGGCCGAGGGGACGACGTAGAAGCATGACCGGGCAGTCCCCATGACTTTCTTCTCTTTGGATTGGTGTAATAAATCCATTTTTCATCACCCGTCACTATGCGATGAAGAAAACCCTTCCTTTTTTGCCGCAGGGGCAGATGTTCACATGCGAAAAAACGACGTTCAACATCCCTTGGTTTTAACTCATAAGGAACCCAAGTCCCCTGCCTCTGAATCATTCCAAAAGCATGCAATAGCTTGGAAATGGATTGGCGTTTGACACTGATTCTCATTGAGCAATGCCTCCAATTCAGCTTCCTCGAAGATTTCTGGCCTTACTTCTCGCGGACGGTCGTCAACATTAAAATCACCGTCTTTGAAGCGACGGAACCAGTCTCGGCAAGTTGTTTCACTTAACGCACATCTCCAAAAACTTTTTGTAGTTCTCGATGCGCTTCATCCGCCGTATTTTTTTCGAATGAAAGAGGTAAATCAACACTTCCCGCAAATGACGATTATACGGCTTATGCTGAAAACAGTGAACGACGTAAACGCAGTCCCCTGTCAGCTGTTACGATCAAACTAATCCCGTAAAACCCTGTCAGCTGAGTGCTCTCTCACCACACAGTGTTGCCAAGCAGTACATTTCGAAATCGTTTACAAAATAAAGAAAAATTCTATTTTTTATTAAAATAATTTAAAAACACTGCTGAATAATGTTAATTATAGATAAATGAACTATTTGCATTTGTTGGTTTTTGGCTTTGGTTTATTAAACAATGAAAAATTGTAACTGATAACGCGGATGTGTGAAAAAGTATGTAAGCAAAAATATCAATGGCAACATTGTGTAGATGCAACCAAACACATACACACACAAACCGATGTATTGTGTAAATATGCAATTAAAAGAACGCAGTTGTTCTCACAGGATGAGTTTTTGCGCTCGTTAGGGGCTGCGGTAAGAGAAAGAGTACGGCGTTCACTGTTTTCAGCATTAACATCAGACACATAATATTTACAAAACCAAAAGTATATCATAACAAAATATAGGGTTTTTCAGTAAGAACGCTTCAACTTTTGAACTTTTTTGAATAAAACACAAACGGTTTGACTTTTTTAACTATTTTTTTTTTATTATCGAGTTTGAACATATACATTTAAGTGTGAAATTCGATTTCTTTTGCATGACCACCGCGTGCACGTTTTATGAAGTCCAATCGTTGAACCCAATTTTCGACCACTCTTTTGCACAAATCGGCCGAAATTCCAGCTATTTCGCGTTCAATATTGGCTCTGAGCTCACAAATTGTCGCCGGCTTGTTACTGTAGACCAATGACTTCACATAACCCCAAAACGGGACGGCTTGTTAAATGGGCCGTAAAATGGCCGTAATGCTCTTAAAGTAGCAGCAACAGAACGATTATTTTCATAAAAAATTTGCACGATTTGCAATCGTTGATCAAGTGTGTAGCGTTCCATGATGAAATGTTAACTAATGAAGTTTACAAACGACAAGCGAAAAATTAAAAATATTGCGTCGTTCGCCCTCCCTATCCGAAAAAAGTTAAAGCGCACCTATTGAATAACCCTATAAAATCACTAATGTGTCGAATTAGTTTGTTTACGATATGTCTAAGCTTGGTTTATGACGTTTAGGTTATGTTAGAATCGTCTGCTGGCGGCATCTATTCACAAACAGCGGGAACTTAGTTGCACACCTAACACGTTTTTCTTTCATGCTTATTTGGTGTTGTACTTTTTAAATTATACTACAAGTGTTGAATACATATATAATATCTACCATCCAAGTTAGCACAGTTAGCAGAAACTAAACTAAGTTCCACAGTAAACAGTTCCTAAAAATCCAACAACAACATCTGCTTCACATTCCGTCGTACTAACTTTAAGCGGAACTCGTGCAGACGTTATGTGAAACCGTTGTTGAGCAATTGAAGTTACTTGCACTTGCAAATTAGTGCATACGCAAAATAACATAAAAACAATAATAAGCTAAAGCCAAATTTCAACTTCAACTTATTGCATTGTCAGCAATTTTAGTACCTACCTAAGTAGAACAGTAAGGAAAATAATAAGCAAAACACAAAAATAATGTTCACAATTATTTTAGTATATTATCAGCAAAATTATGTCTGTTTGTATAAACGCAAATTTATAAGTATGTAATAAGTTAGCATAAGAAATGGTATAAAAGAGAAAAACTTTCAATAAAGAAGCAAGTTCATTCCAATCACGACGACGGTGTGTTATAATTGGCGCCCGAGCATTCGGTTAAAAAGTTAAGTGCTAGAAGCACCAAAGAAATCATATCGTGCAAATAAAAACGCTAAAAAATTTTTTAGCGCAATTTAATATATAAGAAGCACCGAAGGAGTCATTCCGTTTAAAAAAGTGCAAGGAAAAACACTAGCAGTTTTTTTAAAAAGGAAAAAATCTTTTTAAAGACAGTTTAAATTTATAAGAAGCACCAAAGGAATCATTCCGTTTAAAGAAAAAAGTGCAAAGAAAAACACTAACAAAATTTTTAGTGTAAATAATAAAGCACCAGATTTTAAAAAAAAAGTGCAAGGAAAACACTTAACACTTAACCAAAAAACAATTTAGTGCAAAAAAAAAGTGCTTTTCGCTTAAAAATACGGCACTAATATATAAAACCACCTGAGTGAAGACTACTGTGTTGAGTACACGTACCTTAGTAGGAGAAGAAGACAACTCTAAAACGGAGCAATACGGACCAGCCGGAAGCAGAATAAACTTCAGCATAATAGTAATATTTTTATATAAATTATTTACCTTTCAAAATAAATGAAAAATTTGAGTTTTAAAGTGTTATACAAAAATTTAAAAATTTGTTTCTTCGCAAAACGAAAACAAAAAACATAATCCTTTGTAAAAATAAATTATATATTTTTTATACTTGAAATTCTGTAAAAAAACCTAATCCTTTGTAAAAATAAATTATATATTTTTTATACTTAAAATTCTGTAAAAAAAAGTAACTTCAGTGAAGCAATTACAGGACGCAGTAACACAGCTAACTGATGCAATTAATGCACAAATAGAACAGATGAGGGCTATATAGTAAGTAATAGGGTTAGTCAGCTAGAATCCAGAATTAGTCCTCACACTGAACCTGTAACTCAACAGAGCCCAATAATTCTAACAGAGGCAGATCTGCTTGAAATATGTAGGCTCCCTAATAGTGTCAAAAACCTTCCCACTTTTGAAGGTAATCAGGTCCAATTTATTTCCTGGATGCACAATGTTGAATCTATATTGCAGGACTATGATATAGTAAAAACTAAACCTATATACAGGGCCATCCTTCGACACATTAGACAAAAGGTTAAAGGTCCTGCAGACACAGCCTTGATTTCGTATAATATATTCGATGAGGATTGGAGAAGAACATTACGCAGACAAACGTGACCTAAGGACCCTTGAACACGAATTAGGATCCTTATCACAAAAACATTATAACGTTGATCAATTCTATGCTAGGATTAATCACCAGTTATCCCTTATAATTAATAAAATAAAAGGTCAGGATTATTCCAGAGAAACGCAATGCGCTCTTAGAAACATATACGTGTAAAAGCAAACATTTGCACCACCCAGAGAATTAGGTCCCGCCGAAAAAAATCAAATATATAATAGGAAT
This sequence comes from Anastrepha obliqua, assembly GCF_027943255.1. Classification (NCBI taxonomy): domain Eukaryota; kingdom Metazoa; phylum Arthropoda; class Insecta; order Diptera; family Tephritidae; genus Anastrepha; species Anastrepha obliqua. The sequence goes on along the minus strand of NC_072897.1, from coordinate 37,548,667 downwards.
ACAGAAAATCAAATGTCACCTCCGCCAAGGCCAATGCAGCCGAAACCTCCAGTCCCAATGGAAATAGACCCTTCGATTCTTTCTAGGAGAGTTAATTATATGAATCGAATAGAAAGTACGCCAGTGGTTAGGCAATCAAATGTTTCTTCTAATATTCCAAGCAAAAGGCCAAAATTATATAACTTAGAAACGCAGGATCCAGATTGCGAGCATGGCGAAGAAATTGAAGAAGTAAATTTTATGACAAACGCCTGTCTACATTACCCTACTTAGAACTCACCCTAAAAAACGGTGACACCTTAAAATTTCTCGTAGATACAGGGGCCAACAAAAATTTTGCTTGCGAAAAGATCGCAAACAATTCCAAAAAACTAAAATATCCTTTTAAGGTTCAGTCAGTTGCTGGTCAGATAGAAATCACTCGTAAACTATCAGGGCCATTCTTTAAAAGCATTGGTATAAAAAATTATTTCGATTTCTGTATACTTCCAAATTTAAAATTATTTGATGGTATCATAGGCGATGATATTCTTAAACAATTAGGAGCAATTATAAATAGGAAGGACGATACGCTAACTATCGGAGATGTGGTATTGCCACTGAAACAGAAAAATTCAAAACAAGTTAATAATCTTGAAGAAACCTTTTATGAGAATGAACTTAACGAAATATTTAATAAATACAAGGACATTTTCGGACCAGTCTCTGACAGTGGAACAATAGACACAACCGTGCTAGCAGAAATAAGGACAACGACAGAGGAACCGATCTATTCAAAGTCATACCCTTATCCAACCAAAAAAAGCCCATATAATTCTCCTTTATGGATTGTCCCGAAAAAGCCAGGTCCTTCTGGGGAAAGGAAATACAGAGTTGTCGGTGACTTTAAGAGATTAAACTCAGTAACGATACCTGACTCTTGTCCAATACCCGATATAAATAGTACTCCAGCTAGCCTCGGGGAGTGTAAGTATTTCACTACACTCGACCTCACATCCGGTTTTCATCAAATCAGGATCAAAGAAAAGGACATAGAAAAAACAGCATTCTCAACCGCAAATGGTAAATATGAATTTACTAGGTTGCCATTTGGGCTGAAAAATGCCCCTTCTATATTTCAAAGGATGATAAATGACGTCCTTAAACCTCTCATAGGGAAATCCTGCTATGTCTACATAGACGATATCATAATATTAGGTAGAACTAAAGAAGAACATCTTAAAAATATTGAAGATGTGTTTGCTCTTCTACACAAAGCGAATTTAAAAATAAATATGGAAAAATCAAAGTTTTTCGAACCCGAGTAGAATTTCAAGGGCATATTATAACGGAGAATGGTATTTTACCTGACCCTGGAAAAATTTCAGCTATAAAAAAAATACCTGCACCCGTAAATCTTAAAGAACTAAAAAGCTTTTTAGGGTTAGCGTCATATTATAGACGATTTATAAAAGACTTCGCAAAAATTGCCAAACCTCTTACAAATTTGACTAGGAGTAAAAATGCGCAAACAAAAGCGAGTCAATCTAAAAAAGAAAAAATTTCATTAACAGATGAAGGATTGAAATCATTTAATGACCTAAAAATGATGCTTATGTCTTCTGAAATTTTGGCATTTCCTGATGTCAATAAATCTTTTATCTTAACTACGGACGCTTATAATACAGCAATTGGAGCAGTCCTTTCCCAAGGGGAAATGGGTAAAGATAAACCCATAACTTATATATCGAGATCACTCAATAAAACTGAAGAGAATTACTCCACAATAGAAAAAGAAATGCTCGCTATAGTATGGGCTCTTTACAAGCTAAGGACCTACTTGTATGGAGCAAAAGAAGTAAAAATTCTTACTGATCACCAACCACTAACGTTTGCATTGAGCAACAGTAATAACAATGCCAAACTCAAAAGGTGGAAAGGTCGAATAGAAGAGTACAATTATAAACTAATTTATAAACTTGGAAAGACCAACGTAGTCGCTGATGCGTTATCACGGTTACCAATAGAGGTTAATACAATGACATCTTCCGATGAAATATCACAACATAGTGCGGAAGAAGATAATTCACAGCTCATACCTCCATACCAAATTATATTCCAGGAGGGAAAAGATGAAATTATTCACGAAGAACCTCACCCAACGTATCATATACATCGAATTAAAAGCGAAGTCTATGATAAAACCAAATTAGTTCAACACCTTAAAGATTTTCTTAATCCAAATATTCTTAATGGAATCAAAATTCCTGAAAAGTATATTTCTTTATTACAACAAGTTTATCAGGAAAAATTTTCAAAATTTCGTATTAGTATCACACAAAAACTTGTTACCGATATTCCTGACGAAGAAGTTAAATTCAAAATAATAGAACAGGAGCACAGAAGAGCTCACCGAAATGAAGGGAAAATAAAGAGCAAATATTAGAGAAATACTATTTTCCACAAATGAGTAAGCTTATCAAAAAATATACAAAAGTATGCAAAACTTGTGGATGCAACAAATACGATCGCCATCCTCAAAAGCCTGAAATACAGGCAACGCCCATACCTTCATATCCAACGGAAATAATGCACATTGACATTATCGAAATGTCTGGCGAAAAATATATTACATGTGTCGATAAATTCTCTAAATTTGTAAAATTTTTTAAAATAAAAAATAAGTCTGTATTACATATCAGAGATGAATTAATTAAACTACTTCATTATTTTACTGTCCCGATGATCCTAGTGATGGACAACGAAGGCAGTTTTATAAGCCCAATAACACTTAATTACCTGGAAAGTTTGGGCATTGAAATTTATTTAGCACCACCTCAAAAGAGTGAAGTTAATGACGCTAACGAGCGTGAAATAATTAGATGTTTACAATCAGAGTATCCTGATTGTTCACTTAAGGAAACTATTAATATTGCCCTTGATAGGTATAATAATACAATACACTCTGTTACGAAGAAAAAACCCGCCGATATTTTTTTCGGCAGAACCCAAAGAATAAATGATCAAAATCTAACTAATTTAAGAGACATAGTGAATGTCGACTTTCGTAATGAAATAGCTAGGAAACAAAAAAATATGTTAAGAAATCATAATAAAAAACGGTTGAAACCAAAAAGTTACGAACCAGGGGGAATTGTCCTAAAATAGGGTAAACAAATAAAAGGAAAGTCGAAACCTATTTTCAAAGAAGAAACTGTAGCAAAGAATAATAAGGTTACTATAACAACAGCTAACAAGAGGAAAATCCATAAATCCCACCTAAAAAAATTAACGGGCATTTACATTTCAGGATTTTACCATACTCGACTATCGCTACGGTTGACACATACGAATATAACAGCCCACTTGTAACGATTAAACAAGGACTAGGGAAAATCACCGAAGGAACATACAAAATTATTCATACTATCAACTTGGATGAATATGAAAAAATTGTAAACAATATACGACTTACTATAAACCATGACATCAGTAAAACGAGCATGTTATTGCCTCAACTAAAGCATCAACTTTCAGAAATAGACAATTTACTTGACCAGCTACGAAAAAAGAACGCAACCATACAAAAAAGATCAATAAACTGGATAGGATCCGCATGGAAATGGTTGGCAGGGAACCCCGACGCAACCGACTGGGATCAAATCCTCTCAAAAACAGACGAACTGACTGAAAACTGCGACAGACAATATACTGTTAACCAATATCTCATTAAGACGAATACAAAGATTTTAGATACTTATAATAGAATAATAGACCAAGAAGAAAAGGATGACAAAAAGTTATTCACACAAACACTTTATAATAAGTTAGGTATAGTAAAAGACGAAATTGCGAAAATAGTCATGGCAGCGCAGATAGAAAAATAAGGAATTATTCACACTCAAATTTTAAACAAAGAAGATATCGCTAATGTAATATCTCAAACTAGTACACTACCTTTCAAAAACGAGATTCAGGCCCTTAAATACTCAGAACCGTCAATGATAATCAAAGATTCACTTCTTTTATATATAATTTCAATACCTAAAACGGACATCCTTATACGATCGACTGTAAAAAATAATAAAAGAGTACTTAGAATTCACCAACCTCTTCATATTCCAAAACGACAAATATGGTATTATTGGGAAATGTATTGCAATAGACGACATTACAATATACAAAAAAAATCAACTTCAGAAATTAAATAACACCCACTGCATTTCACAAATTCTGAGGGGAGAAAAAGCGTTATGCGACTACCAATATGAAAATAAACCCATAGTTGAATTAATCGGAGAAGGAACAATATTTCTTTCTAACTTTATTGGCAATATTACTTACAATAATACATCGCACAAATTAAATGGCACATTTCTTCTAAATTTTTATAACGAAACCATAACCTTGAACAACATTAGTTACTCAAACTGGCAAACGAGCTCCTACCAAGTCCTACCTGCAATCCTTCAATCCTTCAATTTAACAGAAAACGAAATTAAGCTAGACCTCAGCTACCTACACAACCTTCACTTACATAACGTCAAAAGCTGCAAAATCACACGTGTTGACTTTATGGGTCATAACTTCTACAATTTTCCGTCGATTTAGACAAACTTAGGCTTAAAATGTTGGTGACAAAATTGTCTTTCAGAAAACCTATCTTATGTCGATATAAAAAAATTTTTTGTTCCAGAAAACAGTTAATAAACTTTGATAATTTAGTAAAAAACGTCAAAAATGCATTTTTTACTTTAAACAGCTGTTTTGCGAAAACTACGACTTCCATTGACACGAATTATATATTGCCACGTAGGTTATATATGTGCCTTTCGAAGTGCATACACTTCAAAGAAATGGCGCGCACTGTTTTCGAAATTGCAGGTAATAACTGCACTATTGCCCAAAAAACAGTTTTTTTGGGAATATCTCGGAAACCGTTCTTTGAAAAAAAAAATAAAATTAATTTTTAGTTTCAGCGACCTCAAATTAGTCTAAAAAACGCTTTTTGGTCGAGGACCATTTTTGAAAGTGAAAATTCGTAAACTAGTGTAATATAAACCACAATTTTTTACACTTGCGTATCACTCTCCCCATCTCATTTCTCTTCGGCAGCCGTATTAATTAATTTCCTACTGTTACATATGTACATATGTATGTGTTCACTTTATGTCCTAAGAAAAGCAGTCGATCATAGACAAACCGTATTTAAGTGGTTTAGTTATTGTGCCCGTAGTCTTCCTGATAACCCTTTTGCTTTCCGAGTTTCTTTTTAAGCAGCAAACGTTGGTGTTAACTATTTGTGCTACTTTACGTTCTATAAGTACGTTCACATATTCCTTAATTACCAATAAATCCACAAAATTTATCTACCCGTTCGCATATGGCAGATTGACTGCAAAATTGACAATCAGCTGTGAATGCTGTTGTAAAAGGTTTTTCTTGATTATTTTGGTGGAATATTTCGGCATTTTTGGTTATTTCAATTGTTATTAACGATATGAAGAAAAGACAAGGAGAAGGAATAGCTAATTTAATTGCGCATTTGGCTGCTAATAATAAACAGTTTACAACGACGTTTACTGAGGCATTTTATAATAAGTAATAAGAGGACACATGTTTGTGGACTAACGTATTTTTCAATTATATGAATGCATAGTTAATAATACCTGCCAAACCTTCTACTAGAATTATGTCTACAACCCTGTTTTCTTCGCCTTTTCCATTTTATTGAGATTCTACTTTGAGATAATGATCTATTACACGGAAAACGGCGCCGTAGCCGAATGGGTTGGTGCGTGACTACCATTTAGAATTCACAGAGAGAAAGTAGGTTCGAATCTCGACTATCTAATAGCAGTCGCGCCTCGGCGGCCAATGGCAAACCTCCGAGTCTATTTCTGCCATGAAAAAGCTCCTCATAAAAATATCTGCCGATTGGAGTCGGCTTGAAACTGTAGGTCCCTCCATTTGTAGTCCAACATTAAGACGCACGCCACAAATGGGCGGAGGAGCTCGGCCAAACACCCAAAAAGGGTGTACGCGCCAATTATATCTATAATATAAAAATGAATCGCAAAATGTGTTGGTAAATGCACAACTCAACAACGCATGGACCAATCTTAACAATTCTTTTTTTTAAATATTCCTTGAAGTCCAAGGATGGCTAATACGGCGAATAATTTCCGGGAAACTCCTAAAACAGCCCTTTTATTTTTCCCATACAAATATTGCGCGTTCGTGTGTGTGCGTGTTCGCATTGGAGGATCTAAAAGTGGATCACAAAAGTGATAATATCGTGAGCCTGACCAAATTGAAAATTCAATTGAAAATGTAAGAGCTGTATATTTGATTGGCCTCGTAATATTCTTTCTTCTGTTTTAGTTTCAGAACGAGAATATAATCATGCAGGGCTGAACAAATCCAAACATATTTTAAGAATACCAAAAGATAAACATATGTATTTGAAGAAGAACAAAAGATAAACATATGTTAAGAATCTCAAAAGACAAACATTATTAATTAATCTAGAAAACCCATGTTTCTCACATGGTCAATTGTATGTTGCCTGTTCCCGTGTTGGAAAACCATCAGATTTGTTTGTATATTCACCAGGTAATCAAACAAAAAATATTGTATATCATAAAGCACTACAATAAAAATAAAACAGATTTTTGTTAATAATTATGATTCACTTGATTTAGAATAAAACGATTACTGAAAAGACTACTCGGTTATTAACCCTATGTTAATAATAATAATAATAAATATTATGTCTATGTTTTGTCATTGAAACGCCCACTTTAAAAATATTTGTTACCTTTAGGTTCCCGATATCCCTTTTTATTATTTTTCACTTAGGTTTGAAGCCCTCTGGCAGACATCCCAGTTGGGGGTTTTAGTGGGTCCCAAAAGGGTGGCCAAAGTTCGAGGAAGCGAAGATACTTAGGTCGCGCGAGCTGACCCTTTTCTTTAATTCTCCTGAACAGAACCGTCACCACGATCATACGGGGGTGTGTTAGGATCCGCAGAGTAAAATCGTCTTAAGATCGATATATAAACTGCCACATTCAAATTCTATTTGACAGAAATCTGTCGGGTCCGCTAGTATATATAATACTAGCGTACCCTCGCCCGCTTCGCTAGACGATAAATTCAATGATTTGCTGAAAGAGAATAAAATTAATACGAAACAAAGCAAATTCTTTGATACAATTTCATTCGAACTTTATTGTAACACTTTTTGGTAGACAACGTTTTTGGTTTTTTCATCTTTCGCGTGAATAATGACGATGGTTTGCCAACTCGTGAGCAAGCTACATACAATTGTCCATGAGAAAAAATTGGGTATTCTAAATTAATACCGCACATTTCTAGAGACTGTCCTTGCGCCTTATTAATTCTCATAGCGAAGGCAAGGCGAATAGGGAACTGCAAACGTTTAAAATCGAATGGTAAATCCGCCGGAATCAGTGGAATTCAGGGTATCAAAATGTCTTCTCCTTTGTACTTCCCTTTCAAAATTGTTGCTTCAATAACGTTACCCATTAGCTTCTTCACAGCGAGTCTGGTACCGTTGCAAAGTCGGGGCACATTACTATTGCGCAGCATAATAATCGGTGCTCCAATTTTTAATCGTAAATTATGAGGTGGTAAGCCTGGCAAATCGAGTGAGTTTAAGAATTCAGTTGGATAATTTACGACCTCATCTTGATCAGTAATAGTGTCCATTGACTTATACGCAACTATGTCACCAGGTATTTGATCTAAAATAGCTGAATTTATATCATTGACGTCCTTATTTTTCCCATCTAAAATTGCTCTTTCGCTGAGTCAATCATCGTTTTTGTAATGTTGAACTATGTTTGGAAATACACTCTGTATCAATGCCTCTTTAGACTGTGCAAAAGTGCAGAAATTGTTGGGCAATGTTATCATTCCTGTTGTTTTTGAAAAAAGGTTTATTTTTTTTGGTTAAAAAGTGTTTTTTGAAGTTTTGAAAAACACTTCGCTCTAACAAATTTCTTCTCAGTTAATTGCTGAAAATTAAATATTTTGAAAAAACTATTTTTTTTTAATTTAACGTTTTTGAGAAAATTTTGTTCTTGAAAAAATTTCAAACTTTTGTAAAAGTTTAAATTGATTTGTTAAAAAAGATTTTTTTCCGCTTTGAAAAACACCCCCTCGAAAAAATGTATTCTCTATTAATAGTGGAATATGAAATGCTTTGAAAACATCATTTTTTTTTTAATTTTGTTTGGTTTTCAGAAAATTTTGTTTTGAAAAAATTTCATACCCTTGAAAAAGTTTTATTTTATTTTATTTGTTTAAAATTTTTGAAATTTTTTTTTTGTAATTTTAGAAAAACACCTCTCCGAAGAAATTTCTTTTATCTTTTTGAGGAAAATTTGGTTTTGAAAAAATTTCATGCTCTCGAAATTTTTTTATTTTACTTTATTTCTTTAAAATTTTTGAAAACAATTTTTTTTATAATTTTCGAAAAACACCCCTTTGAAAAAATGTTTTCTATGTGTCATAGTGGTATTCCATTAACTTTTAGGATTATAGTCAAATACTTACAAATATCTACGCTTTCACAAATAGCAACAATAAACAAATTTCCTCAAAACCAAAAAATTTACTTTTTTTCTAAAAAAATTCTAAACAAACAACGTAATAAATTTAAAATTTGGGGTCACGAAAAAACAATATTGTTTTTATTGTATTAACTGAAAACCAAAATGTTGCAAAAAATCAAAACAAAACTAAATTATTTTTTTGTGTTCATTTGGTCCATAAAAAGTTGATATGGTAAATAATATGCAGGGTCTGATACACGCAAATTTCCATTGACCATTATAGTGACAAAATTATCGATCACCAATTCCAACAGGATTTCAAATTTAGAGTTGGAATGAGTTGTTGTGTGGTGTACTTCTGAAAAAATGAGAAATAAACAAAATAAATCTAAAAATTCGAATTCTATAATAACTTTATCTTGTGTATGTTCTTATTACCTTTGAATTTTTCCAATGAAGCACCATTCATTTTAAATTTTCCAAGAATTTTTTTTATCATTTCGCGTTTCTTTCCTTTTTCATTCGATTCCATAGCCGAAAACATCGTTTGCAAACGCATTCATTTCCATATAGAATTGGTCAAAGAAAGCATTGCTCAATTGAATTGAAACATTATTTTCATAAATACTTAGGACCTTAACTAATGCACCTTGGTACATACCTAACGCAGATAATCATCGCGACCTTGACATCGATACTATTGATGAAACAATACAAAGCGCTAGCAGAAGACACATAAATAGACTATTAACGCATACAAATCCTATGATGAGAAGACTACCAAATAAAGAAAAATCTACCCAAAGTCGGCTTAACCGTCAAACACCAACAGATCTTGCAAAATCCTTGTAATCAATTGTCAACTAATCGTATATGTCATTGTTTGTTAACCACTTGTTTTTAAATAATATGTATATATTTCTTCTAAATGAGCTTGGGGGCATTGACCCTTCAATATCATTTCATTTCATTCCATATTTTTGTAAATCAAATTACTTATTGTCTAACGACAGGTGTAATATTTTATGGAAGAAAAAAAAATAAAATTTCATTTGAATCATTTGAAATTTCTGTATACAATAACGAAAAATTCAAAAAAAGTTGTACACATAAAATGAATGTCGATTCGAAACTTACTTTAATCTAAGAATCGAGCAAGTTTTGTTTTGTACAATATTTTGATTTTTTCTTTTTTTTATATGAAGAAAATATTTAAAAGAAATTTTTTTTTTGCTAAAAACCTTCCCCTAGTGGATCCCTATAATATGAAAAAAGAACGAATAAAATTGGCCTCGTATCGGCCCAAAAAAATGCGTACAAACGAACATCATTTCATTTTTATATATATAGATATATTTATTACATTTATATATATAGTATTACACAGAGAACACAGGGTTGTATGTCAAAAGGTATGGTTATTATCTAGGATTATTTTTTAAGCTCAGATTTTGGGAGAGAATATGTGGAAAACCCAAAATTGCTGCAAAATGGCAAAATTAACAGCCCTACGTTATAATTTCACGTTCCATCTTCTTGGGCACGACGACTAAACTATTACAATTTACTCTTTTATATAAATAATCTTTCTTAACGTTAGACCCAGCATAATTTCCAGCCATTTCAAGGATCAGCGAAGTATGGCCTGGGTCTAAACTCGAGGTAATTTCAAGGGATGACATACCCAGTTTACCAAGAGCTAGGGCCTGGTTACCAGCGGAGCCATCAGACCCTCAGAGGATCCTTGAAATGCTTCGGGTATGTAATCCGGAGCTTCCTACATCGTCGTGGAAGGTCACAAAGCTGAACGATCCCAAAGGTGAGTACCGAAGCGCTACTTTCGTAGTCTGCAAGGACTCGGTGGACGCATTGGCGCGATCTGACGGTGTAGTATGCTATGGGTTTTCGTCCATAACACTGAGGGTCTATAATAAGGACAAGACGTCTAATTTAAAGGACCTGGTTGGAGCTGAGATAGCTCCCACGGCGGAATCTGGTTCCGGTCCTAATACTGCTACAACGGTACGAAAGGCATCTGCTGAAGGCAGTATCTCTTCCTTGTTAGATAGAGTTCTTGATACTACTCTCACTGATGAGGAGAAGCTATTGGGGTCAGACTCCGATGATCCTAACAAAACGGTGGTGGAGAGGAAGCCCAGTAACCATGATGTTACGGGTTCTTCAAATTAACCTTCACCACTCAAAGGTTGCGTCCGCCAACCTCATAATCCACCTGGCCAAAGGTGGACATCATATTGTCCTGATTCAAGAACCATGGGTATCACATAGACTTGTGTGCGGACTAAGGACTCAAAAATATAAACTAATGTATTCTCGCAACAAAGGTAATCCTAGAGCGTGCGTACTAATAAGAAAATGGATAAATGCTTTCATGCTCTCCAATTACAGCGACACCGATCAATTGACCATTAGCCTGGAGTCGGGAAATGAACGGATGTGGCTATCTTCCTGTTACCTCGCACATGACCATGAGGAGCTAATGAGATTAATATTCAAATATCTGGTAGCGCAGGCTCAGAAGCTTCGCGCAAAGCTAATTATTGGTGCGGATGTAAATGCGCATCACGAGATATGGGGCAGTACTGATACTAACGCTAGAGGTGAGTGTCTCTTTGATTATCTGATAGGTACTAAACTGCAGATTTGCAATAAAGGTAATAAACCTACTTTTGACAATAAGCGTTAGACGCTACTTTTGCTTTTGACTCCGTTTTTAACAGAATTAGGAACTGGAAAGTTTTGGAAGAACATTCCTTCTCTGACCATAGATATATATTAGTAAAAATCTACCGAAACCTAAGCCTGGTAGAAATATCAGGAAAACAGACTGAGAAAAGTATGTAGATTGTATCGGGGTTACCCTAGGAACATGTCCATCAGTGGTACCGCAAAGCATAGAAGGACTAGGAAATTTGGTTCACAAGATTACCTACAACATGAATGCTGCCTTAGCGGAAGCCTGTCCCATAAGAAGACTGAGGACTGTCCCAAGCCTAAGTGGTGGACGGTTGAACTAAGCAAGCTTCAAAAAACAAGCAGAAGTGCTTTTAATGAGGCAAAGAAAACACGTCTCGCTGAAGATTGGAAAGATTATAAAGATGCTCTGAAAATCTATAAGAAGGAAATCAGAAATGCCCAAAGGCAATCTTGGAAATCCTTTTGTGAAGGGGTTGAGGGGTCAACTGAGACCTCCAGACTTCGTAAGTTTTTAGCGGGAAGTCCCCAAAATTGGAAACTGCTACAGAAAAGAGATGACACTTTCACTACAACCAGTAAAGAGTCTTTAGAACATTTACGTTAGGACGGGCATGATGAGAGTCTTGTAGAGTGTTAGTTTTGTTCGTCGAGAGAGGACTTTACTACTCAATTGCCTACTTAGTCCAAAGTAGCACTTGCTGGCAAGAGAGATTCTACTTTGGATTTCGAGCCTGACATTGTTATCGGTGTTAATGCTGGTTCCTAAATAAACGAAGTCTTTTACAATCTCGAAATCATAACTGTCAACAGTGATCGGATCATACGTACATCTAATACACTAAAAGAGTGTCTTCCATCAATCACAACATGACGCATCTGGTTTCGCGTTTTTCGATCAGGAGACAGCCAGGTAGCTTGGTGGATCTTTTTATGCTGGAATCGAATGAAACCCATGAAAGGAGAATCGACACACACCATATTTTCGTCGACTTCGAGGCTTCATTCGGCAGTACGAATTTTAGTTGTGATAGATGAGAGACACGCTTCTAGTGTTTTAGATGAACATACGATCCGAGGACCCAACCTCGACTCGGATCATAACCTCGTTGTAGCCAAACTGCCCACATGCCTCTGGGCAACAAAAAGCGTACATCTACTTACGCAAAGAATGCTCTTGCATTTTGGGCAAAAAAAAGTTGAATATCGTTTCACGGTAGCGCTCACCATTCACAGTTACGTTACGATTCGCAGCATCTTAGAAGAAGTACGGCCCAATGATACCTCCAGCCAATAAACCGCACCAAACTGTCACCTTTTCTGGATACTTTGGTAGTTCTTGCAATGCTTCTGGCTGATCTTCACTCCAAAATCGACAATTCTGCTTATTTACGTACCCATTGATCCAAAAATGAGCTTCGTCGCTGAACATAATTTTTCGATAAAAAAGTGGATCTCCGGCCAACTTCCCAAGAGCCCATTCACCAAAAACTCTGCGTTGCGGTAGGTCGTTCGGCTTCAATTCTTGCACCAGTTGTATTTTGAAAGGCTTCACACCTAAATCCTTTCGGAAAATTTTCCACGTTGTTGAGTAACAGAGGCCCAATTGCTGCGAACGGCGACGAACCGATAACTGATGGTCATCATTAACACTGGTCGATACAGCTGCGATATTTTCTTCAGTTCGCACTCTACGTAAGCATGTTGGTGGTTTGATGTCCAATGTTGATGTAAATTTGGTAAGTCACAATAGCTCGAATAGCCGCTTCAGTGGGTCGATTAAACTGACCATAATATGGAAGAAGCGCGCGATAAACTTTCTTAACAGAACACGCATTTTTATAATAATAATTCAATGATTTGCAAGCGTTGTTCGTTTGTAAGACGATTCATGGTTAAATAATAGATCACACTGAAGATTTTTGACAGTGAAACAAAACACGAAACGTGCGTCAGTTGTTTAAACCAAGGGTTTGAAAAGATAATAGCTAAAAAAACACCCGTTACATGAGAACAACGCAACATCATCAGATGAGATTGTTAGTGGGTTGCCTATAAGGAAAGATGAGGACATTCTAAATGATTTCTCCAAGCTGTGACAAACGCTTCAAGTAAAACTAGCGTCTGTACGTTCTGCTTTCCGGTTACGACCAAACAATTAAAGCGGAGCTCCTATTATAATCAAAGTGAGCTCTACTGCAAATCGCTCTCAACTGCTGAAAGCTGTAGCAAAATTCTGCAAAGCTAAGAGACGGGCACTTTCTCTTAGTGATGTCGGCGTCAGTATTGTAATAGTAACTGAAAAAACGAGTATAGAGAGCATTGCAGCTGCTAATATGAAAAAACAAAAACATTTATTTAAACTGCGTTATATTATTAATGTTATGTCTGCGTTAAGTTTATTCTCTTATTTGTCATTTATGTTTTCCAAATTCTTTGCTTTGCATTGTAACCACTTTTATGTTAGTCTCATTTCTATTTCTTTCATCTCAATACCCTGCTTTATTTAAATTCCTCCACCTTGCGTATCCTGCCAACTATAAACTGTCAATGTGTAATGAAATAGCAAAACAAGTAGACAAAGAAGATGCAAGAGGAATGCTTAAACTCGTTTCTAATCGATACAATGGGTTTAATGTCTGTCAGTTGAATGCGCGAAGTTTGAATGCTGAAAAAATTGACTATCTAAATTTTGTTTTTGATAATTTGAGCATTGACTTAAAATGTATTACAGATACATGGTTTAAAGACTATATTGATAAAAATGTATATTCTCTGTGTGACTACACTATTATTAGATGTGATAGGACCACGAAGACTCGAGGAATGGAAAGAGATCTGCGGATCAGATCATTTTCAAGAAGTCGAATACATTTTTGTTGAATTTTATGATAATAATACCAAATGTCTTTTTGCATGCATTTACAACCCTAGCAATAGAAATGACCTCTCAGTGATATTTGATAAATTAGCGGAATTCCACATTTCCTATGAACATATTATTGTGTGTGGTGTTTTAAATGTAGATCTTCTTTGTGATAACTTGTCTTGCAGGAGTTTGATGGATAGTTTCCAATCATTAGGAATTTCCTTAATCAATGAATGTGCTACTCGCTTTGCACCCCACTGCAAACCAAGTCTTTTGGACGTATTTTGCGTCAGTAACAGAGATTACGTCAGTCGTATTGATCAGCTTCCTATGGCTGGAGTTTCTGACCACGAGTTGATATTCTTATCCTACAACATCCAGTTCAACAGACACAATCAAGTAAAGGAGTTTTTTTAGAGACTTTAAGCTTATTCAACATGATCTCTTAAATAAGGAGGCTGTCGAGCTTAATTTGAATATGTGTCGGGTATTCACAACATTGGATAAAAAACTGCAACATTTCAATGCTTTAGTCAGCCATCTTCAAATAGATAGGTTTGTTCCGTTGCATAAAGTTAAGGTCCATGGAAATAGGAACCGATGGTTTATGAGATATTGTCTTTAATTAGAGAGCGTAGTAAATCATATAAGAAATGGAAAAATGATAGAAACACTCAATCGTGGCAAAAATATTGTGTAGCAAGAAATAAAGTAACTGCAATCACTAAAGATGGCAAAAGGGCATATCTATCGTACAATAGAAGCTCAATGATAGTTTACCTTCGAAAGTCCTATGGAAAATCCTTAAATTCTTAGGAGTCTCAGGAGAGGATAAGCCCGTGTGCAGTGTGGACCCAGAAATCTTAAATACTCACTTTCTAGTATCTAACAGGGCTCCACTCGACATACCTGTAAAAGTTCCTTTACGAGAGTATGCTGATGACGGTTAGTTTGAATTTGTGTCTGCAACAGAGATGGATTTGATACAGTGTGTACATACTGTCAAATCTAATGCTATAGGGACCGACGGCATTTGTCTTAAATTTCATAAAATTATTGTACCATTTGTAATACCGTCACTTACGCACATAATTAACTTTTCACTCACCTCATCTACATTTCCATATCTGTGGAAGATAGGAAATATAATACATGTGCCAAAAATAAAATGCTCTACCGCTCCGCAGCACTTCAGACCAATAAGCATTTTACCTGCCCTATCGAAAGTATTTGAAATATAATATTTTTGGCGTAGTATTACTCGATTTTTCAAAAGCTTTTGATACTATTGATCACAATATTTTACTACAAAAATTGTGCTATCATTATAAGTTAGGAGCATTTGCTCGGCAACTAATAAAAAGCTACCTTTCGAATCGGCTACAACAAGTAAAGTGTGGTGACAACTACTCAAGCCTAAAACCAGTTACCTCAAGTGTGCCGCAGGGCTCTATTTTAGGTCCAATATTATTTTGCATTTTTATTAATGATATTGCTGAGTGTTGCCAAAACTCGTCGATTCATCTCTATGCTGATGACACCCAGTCAAGGCCAATAGCTCTTATTGAAGATTTGATATCAATGCTTAATGTAGACCTCACTCATATTTCTAATCCAAATCTAACAACTTGAATTTAAATGAGTCAAAGACGAAGGCGATTGCTATTCCTCATTCAAACTATGACCTTAGCTCTTTGCCGCCAATATTGTTTAATGAAGTAAATATTAACTTTGATGACATAGTAACTAACATGGGTTTGTAAATAAATTCAAGATTATCATGCGTTGACCATGTAAACTTTGTTGTAAATAGAATATGATACTTAGAAAGCTATATTGCACTGTCTACTTACTGCCAAACTCAATTAAAACTTGTTAGATCACTCATTGTTCCTCATGTATCACACGCTGAATTTGTATATTGCAGGTTTGATAATAATTCGAAACATAAATTGCAAATCGCTTCAAAGAATGCAGCGCGTTTCGTGTTTGAAAAAAGGAAATATGACCATATATCTATCTACTCAAAACAGATTCCTGGTCATAACCTCGACCCGTATCTCAAAATACGCTCTCTTATGTTCCTGCATAAATTAATATACACACAAAAACCATTGTACCTGTATAAAAACATTAAACAATGACAGAGCATCCGAATATTGAATCTGATTGTTCCGACTTACACTTACTTGGAAATCAGAGCGAATATTTTTTGTTAGTGCCATAAAACTATGGAATTCTATACCAACTACAATAAAGCTTATAAAACCAGCCAGGTGTTATAAAACTGCAGTTTCTAACTACATCTAACCTTTAATTCCCCTTCCCTTCTCACATTCCCACCATATTTCTCTTTTTCTCACTTACTATTCTAAGTTTTAGTCCATAAGTTTAATAGTTAAAATAGTTTTAAAATTTAAGTAGCATTTTTATGTATACCATCCCCGTATTCTAAAATTATAAGAAGATGCACTACCACAAGACTTTGTCTTACTATGTACAAAACAAAACAAATAAATTCAAATTGAATTGTCTGGCTTAGACATCAATCAGGACTTTGCCACAAGACTTTGTCTTACTATGTACAAAACAAAACAAATAAATTCAAATTGAATTGTCTGGCTTAGACATCAACAACCTGGGAAAGTTCCTGAATCGCACAGACTGGATATAGTCATGATGTAAATAACTGTTAAACAAGTTGGTAACGGGGATATATGCAACAAAATGGTGCAGAAACGCTAGTTGGGTTCTGGACGAATCACCACTTAAACCAACCAACCCGAGTGCAGTACAATGGACTTAATTTTGTCTGAGTGCTGTACTTGCTAGTCTGTCCTGACAACAACAAAAAAATCTATGGTTAAGAGAGCAACGAACGTGGTGGTGAACGAGGACAAAACGAAGTACCTCTTGTCATCAAACAAACACTCGGCGCACTCGCGTTATAGTCTCGAGGTTGTAAAAGATTTCGTTTATTTAGGAACCAGTCAACAAGTGCTACTTTGGACTAAGTAGGCAAATGTGTAGTAAAGTCCTCTCTCGACGAGCAAAACTAACACTCTAAAAGACTCTCATCATGCCCATCCTAACGTATGCCGATGAAGCGACGTTTGGAGTGTCGGAGAGAAAGATTTTGCTCAAGAATTTGGACCTTTGCACGTTGGCAACGGCGAATATCGCAGGCGATGGAACGATGAGCTGTATAAACTTTACGACGACATAGACATAGCGCAGCGAACAAAGATTCAGTGTCTACGTTGGCTGGGTCATGGCGGCCGAATGAATACAAACACTCCGGCTCTGAAAGTATACGATGTGGTGCAGCGGAAGAGGAAGGCCTCCTCTCCGTTGGAAAGATCAGGTGGAGAAGGACTTTGCTTCACTTGGTGTGTCCAACTGGCGCCGGTTAGCACGAGAAAGAAACGAATGGCGCGCTGCGTTAAGCTCGGCCAAAATCGCGTAACCGGTTATAGCACCAATTAAGAAGAAGCAGAAGGCAAGCGCAAACGATCGAATGAAGTTACATTGACTGGAGTCAAAATAATTAAGGTGTCCCCCACTCAGATGCTTATTGTACCGGGAAAGAATCATTTTGCTGAAATATGGAAAGAAAGCAATATACGGGAGGTAATTGATTGCGATCTCGCAAGCAAACTGGGACATGATAAACAGGTTCTCTCTAGAGAGAGAACACAACATCAAATTACTCGGCAGAATACATAGATCAGCCTGTGCATAACGGTTGGTGCAATCATATCATAACGGTGGTGCAATCATATCATGTCCTAGGGAGGACCTCGACGCACTGACACACGTTATTCCAACAGACGTACACATTAAGAAGACGGCAACCATGAGTGCATTTAGGCTGAATGAAGTGGGTCATTGGAAAGAAAAAACTTATGGTCATGCCAGTCTATTACTGCGAAAGACTGACTACATCGTCCCAACGGTAACATTGTGTTTTTTTTGCTTTGAAATGGAAAACCAACGAGTGTGTGAAAATCGAAATAAAAATGCACGCAAATGGAACATAAACAAAGTAAACCCAGCGACGCTCATTGCAACTATTGACGAAAATAAAACAACGATCTGTACGAATATTACAGCAAAAACACTAGTCAAGACAACAATGTGATGCATTACGATAGGTTGCAACGCATCTATGCCTCAAATAGATAAGAACGAAAAAAGAAATGCTGTATACTGGTGGACATATGAGATCGCAGAATTTAGAGATATGTGCATCCATAAACGTAGAAAGTATACTAGAGCCAGAAGATTGGGCCCGGCGATAACGGAATCCGAAGAATACAAAAAGAGCAGAAAAGAATTGAGGAAAGTTATAAGTCAAAGCACAAAAAACACATATAATAAGAGCTACGAAACGATCTAAACAATTACCCATGAGGTTTGGGCTACAAAATCGTTATGGAAAAGCTAGGAGCCATATTCCCTGCTGCTGATATGGAAACCGAAAAAGTAAGCAAAATAGTCGACACACCCTTCCCAACACACTGCGCTGAGAGGGAAGAACTCGAGTATGAACCAACGGAACCTGTTCCATTCACAGAAGAAGAACTTGTGGATGCTGCAAAAGCAATGAAATGCAATAAAGCGCCAGGATCTGATGGTATAGTTGCGGAAATATTGAAACTATTGGCAATCGAACGCCCTCTTTTGCTGCTAAACATGTACAACGCATGCCTAAAAGAAGGAATTTTTCCAGAAATATGGAAAAAACAAAAACTAGTACTAATCAGTAAGTGAAAAGGAGACCCCACATTAGCGTCCGCTTATAGACCGTTATGTATGCTTACATAAAGCATAGGCTTAGCGAAGCCGTAGAGAACAGTGGCGGCCTGTCTGACAGGCAGCATTGTTTTAGAAGTGGCAGATCAACCTTCGCGGCCATCCAAGATGTAATAGCTAGCGTAGAACATGCCCAGGCAGGTAATCGATACTCCAAACGCTTAGTATTACTAGCCACACTGGATATTAGAAATGCTTTCAACAGTTTAAGTAGGGACGACGTAATTGAAGCCTTAAAGGTAAAATTCAAGATCCCGAATAAACTATTGAAGATTATTCGTAGCTATCTTAGTAATCGCGTGCTCTTATACGAAACGCGAGAAGGATGTAAGACTAAACAAATAACAGTAGGTGCGGCTCAAGGATCTATGCTCGGACCTGACCTTTGGAATATAAACTACGATGAAATTCTTCGAAAAGAGATGCCTGAAGATGTGCATTTAGCGGGGAAAGTCCAAGAGAAGAGGAGGGATATTTTTAAAATCTTTTCTTTTTTTCTATTTCATTCTTTTTGTAATGACCATTTTCAATAAGTTTTAAGTATGCAGGATTTTTTTTGTGCTTTCGCCTTCTCGTCAAGCGCGTATCCTGCCTTCGATCTTCTTGGATGAGGTGAGCGTGCTGCACGCTAAATGTCCTCTCCGCTGGCATCGTGAGTCAACCTAAACGCCGGCCCAAGAGACTTTATTGATTTGCTTATATATATATAATAATACTAGCAAACCCGGCCCGTGGTTTTCATATTATTTATTTCTTTATTCTTTATGCAAGCGCTTTGGCATAAACAATATTTTTTGTTTTTCTATTTGTTTTTGGGTAAATATAAAATATAAATTGAAAATCAGGAAAAAAGAAGATGGTTTTTAAATTTCAAATCAACGCAAATGAATAACTAAGAAACAATCGTCTTTTTTCCTGATCATCCATGAATTTTTCGTTTCAATTTATTTGTTTTATTAAGCATTGGAGCTTTTTTATCCATTATCCATTTATATTTTTCAAAAAAAAAAAAAACGAAACAAATTTTTTTTCCACGAACACATAATTTCATTTAAACATTCGGATTTCACATTAAATTCACAAATTTCGTAAGAAATTATTCACTGTTCCAAAATCCACTCCAAAAAAATTCACAAAAAAATGCACAAAAAATGTTTACACTTTGCCCTTACGTCTTCTCCTTATGGCATCCAAATCAGAAAGAAATATTGACACATTGTAACTCACACTGTCAATTTGACAGCTCAGCTCCGCCCCAAGCGTTAAAAAAGTAAACGACATTATACATAGCTGGTTCAAAAGAACGCTGTACGCGTTGCCGGTGTTCGGAATTACAACCAAACTTTACGAAACCCATTTTCAATACTTACTTAACAATGTGTGTAAGTTTGGTCTAATTCGGTGCAAAGACACGGCGGGTCCACGTTTTGGCATATATTTCCAGACCCTAGTCATCAATAGGTATGAAAATTACCCCGTATTGAAGCACTTATCAACAGCTTCCATTTGATACCCATATTGTACATACACGTCCGAAGGTTACCCGGGTCCACGTTTTGACCTATATCTCGAGACCCTAGTCACGGAGCGACATGAAAAATACTCTGTACTAAAGCAATCACCAACAGCTTCAATTTGATATCCATATTGTACATACACATCCGAAGGTTCCCCGGGTCCACGTTTTGACCTATATCTCGAACCCTATCCACCAATAGGTATCCAAACTATACGGAAACCATCTTCAATACCTTCTTAACAATGTGTGTAAGTTTGGTTTAATTCGGTGCAAAGACACGGCCGGTTAGCGAACACACACAAATCGTTGACTTTATTTTATATATAAGATATAATATATATATATAATTGGCGCGTACACCCTTTTAGGGTGTTTGGCCGAACTACTCCTCCTAGATATATATATATATATCTATACCGTAACTATATAAAGATATATATGTATTTATTTAATATTTGAAGCGCATTTTTTCCAGCATTGGATTTTAATTGGCAATTTTCTGATTTAAGCTATACTACTTCTTTTTTAAGATCGGCGCATAGCTTTTCCAAATTTTTTTATTTCTCTGATAATTGATTTATTATTGTTTCATATTGGTTACTTTTCGTTGCAATTGGCTTTGCTTGATTTCCGCCACCTCTCAGTGGAGGTGCACGATCGTCTCCCATAATAACGCAGAGTTTAGTTTATGCGATTTTCTTAGAAGCAAAATAAGTTTATTCTAAGTATGGTGTTTGTTGTGATCGTAAATCGCGAGATATCTTCAAATACATCCGGATCAACTTTGTTAGTATCAATTAAGCAATAAATACATATATAATATATAAATTTAGAGAATATTTTAGGGTTTTTCAACATAAACTCAACACTTATTGATGTAACATGATAATTGCAGATACGCTAACAGCAGAGAATGTTAATGCAATGAGAAGGAGCAAATATTAAATGAGCTTTTTTCGAGTTCTAATTTGTAGATTCATAATAAGGTAATTTCAAATTCAACTTTCCTCACGAGTGGGGAATTGCAGATATTTACCACGCGAGTGACGCGAGTGGAGGGTTTATATATTTACTTACCACGCTAGGACAGGAATTCAGATTTTTTCTGCGTTTACCAAACTACTGAGGGAGTTCATAAGATTTTTCGGCACACTACTAAGGAAATCGACTTATTTCATGCCCACAGCGAAGCGAATAAATTTGCGATTAAGAAGGCCGCGCGGCAATTTATTTGTGGTGCAGAAGCTAAAGTCGGTGGAATTATTCGTTTTGTTTTTTGGCACGTATTTAATTCAGGTTCAAGTCCTGAAGTCATTTTTTTTTTCTTGCACATTTTTTTTTACAATTCAAACCAGGAAAGTTTAGTAAAATTGTTGAGTTTATTTTAATTAAAATTTCTTTAAAATACTGTTGTTTTTGTATTTCATAAATGGAAATTTATTTTCGGTATAAAATAGTTCATACTGGATATGACCTGATTTTTATATAAATCAATCAAAACAGAAAATATGTACATATGTCTTTAATCTCTTTCATCAAATCCAAATTATATTGATGAAAAAATATCATTCTAATATCCGTCCAGAAAGCCAAACGCGCATACACACATACATATGCATATAATTACGCATACAAACTTTCAACTAACGCAGAATATGTGCATATAAAACTGCGAATCGAATGAGTGATTTAAAAAATTTCATTAGTAATTATAGTTTAGCGCAATCGTGAAAGACGTGTTGTGTATGCAGTACATCGTCCCATATTTGACTCAGGTTCAAGTCCTGTACACAGTTTTTTGTTCGATATTTTTATTTCATTTTTTATATTTGGTTTAATTAGAATTGATTTAAAATAGTGTATTCAGGTTTTTCTAATACCTGTTATTTAGAAATTTATTTTCTATATAATATTATTCATACTTCTTTTGAATTAATTTATATGTAAAACAGCCATAAAGGCAATCATATGAATATGCATTCCTATATTTAATCTCTTCAGTCAAATATGAACTACTTACATACACATATTGATGAGAAAATATTCTAATATCCATGGATGCATCCAGAAAGCCAAACGCGCATACACGCATATGTATACAAATATATACAAACCTTCAACGAACGCAAAATGTATGCATATAAAAAACAACAACTGCGACCGTCTTCTTGTCCGTCAGTGAAAAGATGGGATATGTATACCCTATGAGCAAAAAGAACCGGGAAGGTGATGTTGACTGTTTCCTTCGATTGCCAAGGCATAGTCCACCATGAGTACCTTCCATCGGGCCAGACAGTCAATAGAGAATATTATTTATTCGTTTTGAAACCTTAGAGAGATGCTGTGTGTTACAAACCGCCGGAAATGTGAGCAAACAATTCTCAGATTTTGCATGGTGATAACGCGCCATCGCACTGATCAAAGAGAATACAAATCGGCCTGCCGGGAGTGTTTGGAGGACTGGGTTAAGCGTTGGCACATGTGTGTTGCTTCAGACGGGTCATATTTTGAAGGAGATAATATAAATTTGCCTTAAATTTAACTCTGTTTTGTTTAATTTAAACATTCCCGGTACTTTCTGATCATAAGGTACATATATGCGGCTTTGCGGACAGCAATGTGTGATTCGCTGGAAGTCGCATTAACTCGCGACTGTCGCACAGTTAGAAGACATATTTACATACATATAAGGGTGCATACATACATACGGAGCCGCGGCCACTCGACATGACAAAAATTTAAGATTTATCAAATATTGGCAAATAATTCCACGCGAAATATTCCAATATTGACTATTTTCGAATGGTCGCGAAAATTGGCATATGGGCGGCTCGTTTTATGAATGAAATTGAAATATGAGCTCTAACTTATGAATGAACTTTTTGTTTTGTTCTAAATTGTTCAGCGCCGTCGCTGATAGAATCATGGCCGCTGCGACTGCGTCTACGAATGTATTTTGTTTTTGTAGTCGCTAGGCTTAGATTTTAGCTTTGGGCGACATGCGCATGTGAGGTATGTGTTTTTGTTGTGTTCTAGAACATTTTAGAATGTGTGGTGGCAAAGCGGCCATCGCGTTGCGCTTATTGTTGATTTTGCGTCTATCAAAGTATTGTGTTTTTGTAAGTATAATATTAGGAATATCGACTGGTGAAAGACAAAAGTACACGGAAGCAAGAAGGGAGCGCTGTGCGTATGTGTATTTGATTTCTTGTGAGAATGTGATGTGTTGTGACATGTGTACATACATAAGTCAAGGTTATTTGGGCATACTTGCATATGTGATATGATGTTCTTGCGCTTGTGCATTATTGTTTTTCATATACAAATGTACATACATACATATGTATGTAAATGCTGTCGAATACATAAACTATAAATTGACATACAATATAAAATAAGTGTTGATTTATCTTAAACCGTTCTTTTTTTCTGAATGCAAATACCTCCTATTGACATGTACATACATATTATGTACTTATGTATATTATCATATACCATCATCAGGGCCGTGGAGAGAGTGTTCGGGCCCCGGGGGAAACTTGAGATGCGGGCCCCTTCAAATTATGTCTAATTCATATAATTCGAATTACTCTCGAGTCCGGGCCCCTCTGAAAACTCCGGGCCCTGGGGAAAAAGTACCCGATCCCCCCCCCCGCCCCCCTCGTCGGGCCTGACCATCATTTATTTACATATAAAGCATACGTTCATTTATGTACATATGTATGTGTGTAATGAAAAACTTCATGAATTACTTTCAGAACTTTATTAAAATTTATTCGCGTCGCGCGCATGCACAAAACGTTTTGTTCACAACGCAGGCGCAGAAATAAACGCTCTGCGTATTTATCCTCCCCGTGACTCGCCATCAATTCTCGGTGCAAATTTTCTTTTTTCGTTTTTAAATTTTTTTTTTTTAATGTAATCGTAAAAAAATTTGTAATAAATTTTATGTATCCGCTTATCATTTCAAAAGTAACAAAATGGTAAAAAATAAGCAGTCGAAGAAATAAACGCACCGCCTTTTTTTGCTCGCCACATGTTAGACTCGATTTCAATTCCCGGCGCAAACTTTTTTTATAAATTTTTTTTTTAAATCTTTTTTTTTTTAATGTAATTGAATTTTTGCATACTTTTAGGAGCTATTTAATACAACTGCTATTTATTATCTTTTAGCAGAGAATGTTAATGCAATGAGAAGGAGCAAATGTTAAATGAGCTTTTTTCGAGTACTAATTTGTAGATTCATACTAAGGTAATTTCAAATTCAACTTTCCTCACGAGTGGGGAATTGCAGATATTTACCACGCGAGTGACGCGAGTGGAGGGTTTCTATATTTACTTACCACGCTAGGACAGGAATTCAGATTTTTTCTGCGTTTACCAAACTACTGAGGAATTTCATAAGATTTTTCGACACACTACTAAGGAAATCGACTTATTTCATGCCCACAGCGAAGCGAATAAATTTGCAATTAAGAAGGCCGCGCGGCAATTAATTTGTGGTGCAGAAGCTAAAGTCGGCGGAATTATTCGTTTTGTTTTTTGGCACGTATTTAATTCAGGTTCAAGTCCTGAAGTCATTTTTTTTTCTTGCACATTTTTTTTTACAATTCAAACCAGGAAAGTTTAGTAAAATTGTTGAGTTTATTTTAATTTAAATTTCTTTAAAATACTGTTGTTTTTGTATTTCATAAAAGGAAATTTCTTTTCGGTATAAAATAGTTCATACTGGATATGACCTGATTTTTATATAAATCAATCAAAACAGAAAATATGTACATATGTCTTTAATCTCTTTCATCAAATCCAAATTATATTGATGAAAAAATATCATTCTAATATCCGTCCAGAAAGCCAAACGCGCATACACACATACATATGCATATCATAAAAGAAAAGATAACCCCAGGCAACATTGTAGATCACATGCTGCGGTCGAAGTTGGTGTGGGCCAAGATGAGAGAATGGTCCGCAAATGCGTTACAGGAACTGCGAAAAAAGGAATGGGGACGCAGTAAAGAAAGAAGACAAAGAAATAATGAAGGGTAGACGGAGAGAGAGATATAAGTGAAGAGCCATAATGGCTAGCTTGGCCCTGCGATGCAATGCTTAAACGGCGGTACCGCAGGGCAAACTAAAGCTACAGAAGTCGGAGTTAGGGTTTAGTACGCAGGTGTACTGTTTCGCAAGTCCAGTTTAGTAGTAATACTGACTGTGCGTGGTCCCGAATGAGGTGCACCCTTAGCGATCAGTATGAATCGTGCATGCCATCTATACTGATGGTATCTATGTAAGATTCCCCCTTCGGATAAAAAAAAAAAAATAAATAAATAAAAAAAAACATACATATGCATATAATTACGCATACAAACTTTCAACTAACGCAGAATGTGTGCATATAAAACTGCGAATCGAATAAATAAGTGATTAAGAAAATTTCATTAGTAATTATAGTTTAGCGCAATCGTCCCGTATTTGACTCAGGTTTAAGTCCCTTAGGTATTTTTCTTTGTTCGATATTTTTATTTCATTTTTTAATATTTGGTTTAATTAGAATTGATTTAAAATAGTGTATTCAGCTTTTCTAATACCTGTTTTTTATAAATTTATTTTCTATATAAAATTATTCATACTTGTTTTGAATTGATTTATATGTAAAACAGCCATAAAGGCAATGCATATGAATATGCATTAATGTATGTATGTATGTATTTAATCTCTTCAGGCCCCAGCAAAACCTGCGTGACCGAAACTCTAACACAGTTACACTTTTTTGTATGTTACAAACACATTTGCACTCGTATTTGTTTGAAAATCGACTTTTTTTTATTCTCTGTCACCTTTGGAAAATGTGTAAGGAGTAAGCAAACTTCATTCATATATTTTTTCTCATTTTTGCATCAATAGAAAAAAAAAAAACAAAAAAAAACGGCAAGTGGCTGTCAAAGCAATAAGTCAAAAAGATATCTTTTCTCTCTTTTTGATATCAAAGTAGGCCGAGAATCAAATTGTCAACCTTTGGCAAATGTGTAAGCAGTAAGCAAACTTCATTCATATATTTTTCCTCATTTTTGAATCAGTCAAAGTAAACAAACGCTGTAGCCGAATGGGTTGGAGCGTGACTACTATTCAGAATTCACAGAGAAAACGTCAGTTCGAATCTCGGTGAAAGCAAAATTAATAAAAACATTTTTCAAATAGCGGTCGCCCATCAGCAGGCAATGGCAAAACACCGAGTGTATTTCTGCTATGAAAAAAATCTCCTCATAAACATAACATAAAACAAAATAAAATAAATGTATAAAAAAAAATTTCTTTTGTGATTCGAACCAAGGATTTCGGATCGGAAGCCCACATTGCTAGCCGTTGGGCTATCGCGCTGTGCTGTCGGCGCTGGCCTAAAAGTTATTTTGTTCGTCGCTACGTTTATATGAAACTGGCACTGAAACGAATCCATATGTTTGAAAGGGATAGAAAATCACACGTACACAAAGTTTTTGGCACGATTTTCTCAACGCTCTTAACAACGTGATTGTAAAGAGGTGTGGTTAGTGGCCGTTCACGTGACCGGCACGCGTGACCGGAACTCTTTTTGCTGGGGCAAATCTGAACTACTTACATACACATATTGATGAGAAAATATTCTAATATCCATCCAGGAAGCCTAACGCGCATACTCACATATGTGTATAAATATATGTACAAACTACCACCATTCTAACAAACCCAGAACACAAGCTTCTGCCCACACTTAACACAGGGCATGTAAAGAACCACAACCATTCGCTGTGGCCGCCTACTCCTTACCCTTCAGGAAAATACGGTATATCTACAATACATATGCGGTTGTTCGCACACGATTCGCTAAAAAGGAATCCGCGCGCATTCAAAGGCACAGCATTGTGCCGAAAATTATGAATTATGAAGCGAAAACAAAACTGCCCCATAATATACTTAGATACATTTTTAGACCTTTTGTATGAAGTGTAACTTATTATTTGGTATATGAATACTTATATTTATGTCGAGTGTTAAGTGTTAAAGCTTTGAAATAAAAAGTACATATTGATTGAAATATTTTGGTTAAAAATTTTGAGACATCGGTCTCTTTTGTTATGAACAATACTGCACATCAACACAACTCGCAGAAGCTTCAGTGATTTCTTCAATATTAAATGTTTGGCACTTTGTGCTTCATGGGAAGGCTGAATGTCTGCACAGTAGGCTCCAAAAAAACCGCACTCTTATTTTACAGGAAGTTTATTTCTTTGCTGCTAATATGCATATGCTTTTGTGTACTTTTTATCAATCGAAGAACCACATATGTAAAGGAATATGTTAACTTCATATTTATATACCACGCGAGAACTAAAAATAATGGTTTATAAATTTTCCCTAGTATCGAAATGTCCGGGCCAGAACTTTTTCATATACTACTTGTCGTTTTTTGTACCTGTTACTGTAGCTTTTGCGAACACTTGACTCACAGCAGCTGCGGCTGTCGAGCAGTTGGAACACATATTTACATACATAGAAGCGTGCATACATATATACGGAGCCGCGGTCACTCGCCATCACAAAAATTCAAGACTTACAAAATATTGGCAAATAATTTCAATTCGACGCGAAATATTCCAATATTGACTATTTTC
This sequence comes from Anastrepha obliqua, assembly GCF_027943255.1. NCBI lineage: Eukaryota > Metazoa > Arthropoda > Insecta > Diptera > Tephritidae > Anastrepha > Anastrepha obliqua. The sequence goes on along the minus strand of NC_072897.1, from coordinate 37,520,539 downwards.
GGATAGTCGCGAAAATTGGCATATGGGCGGCTCGTTTTATGAATGAAATTGAAATATGAGCTCGAACTTATGAATGAACTTTTTGTTTTTGTTCTAAATTGTTCAGAGCCGTCGCTGATAGAATCATGGTCGCTGCGACTGCGAGTTATGTATTATCGATCGAGTCAGTCTTCGGCTATGACTCGTAAGAAATAGTCGTGTAAAACCAATTAATTTAATTTTAATAATATAATAATAATAATAAAACTTAGAAAGACAAAAAAATTAAATTGTTTTAATCGAAAACATAAATGGCGACGAGGATAAAAAACAACAAAACAAAAACACAAATTTATTAAAAAACAAAAATTTAATATCTGCTCTTCGTGATGTATTGAAAGGAAAAATAAATAAAAATTAAAATAAAAATAAAAAATCAATAAACCAAATGCGTACAAGCAAACGTTGAAAAAAAAAAAAAAAAAAAACAATTACGAATAGTGTGCATAATTAAGAAAAAAAATATATGACTAAATTTTAATAAAATATTTAATAATAAATATCAATATAATTACATATGAAAACTAAAGTCGAATCGAAATTTGAAAGTGTGAAGTTTTGAAATTTCAATAATAAACTGGAAGCTATACGTGATTTGACGAAAATTCTGAAATACACACATACATAAATATAATTTTACAGAAAATGGCAGAAAATGGGATTTGAGATCTCATGGGGTGTCAAATTAATACGAGTGACAAGGAACACCAATTTGAAAGGTGTTAACACTTAAATTTCAATCTTGTTAAAAAAAGAAATGAAAATTGAAAACTGAAAGTGAATAAATATTGAATGTTGAGCGCTGTACTATTTGAAAAAGCCTAGCCAAATAACAGTTGAAAAAAAAAAAAAAAATACCGCAAATCACTCAAGTGTTTCTATATTACAACAACTAAAAAATCGTTTAAAAGTGCACTTGACTTCAAAAGAAAGTCATGACCCGCTAGGTCAAGAAAAGGACAGAAAAATACTAACGGATACGAAGCTGATACACATTGTTGCCAACGAACAATTGTTACGAAACAAAGCCATCTCGCGAAATTATGTAATGTAATATATGTAAACGAGTGCGATCAACCTCGAATGAGAATTAAAAGACAACAAAAATAAAATTTAAAGAGAGATGAACGAAAACATAAACTAAACAAACACAAAGAAATAACGAAAGAAAGTAGTTAAAAGAAGTGCTAGCTGAGGAGGCAAAGGTATTAGAAGAAATAAACAAAAAAGTGGAAATAACGACATACATAAATAAAAATAAAATAAAAGAGGTTTACAAATTTATACAAACGTGCTTCCTTCGCTTGTCCTCAGAATAAATATCGCGCAGTGATAATTTGTGCCGGTAAATTTTGGTATAAACTAAATTTCAAACCCATTCAATTGTAATAACTAAATAAAAATAATCCAAAAATAAGAAAGCAGCAAAATAAATAGTGAAACAATAAATAAAAATATAAAATTAAAAATACAAAATCAAGTTAAATCGATTTAACTTTGTCTAACGTAATACAACGAAAATACTGTCAGCATGGACTCGCAGGGTTATGAAAATGCAAAGGGTAAGGCACGCACTGTTCACGATTTGTCCTGTTAATTTGGTAGCAAGGAATTCACCAAGGAAGTGTTTCAAATTGCTGGCGGTAGTCAATCGGATAACATCAGCGAACAGCAGCAACAACGAGCAAAATAATAAATAAAATAAAATAAAAAATAAGTAAAATTAAAATATCAATATAGCAACAGTCGCAAAAAAGTAGAATAAGCTGACCAATAAACAGTGTTTCTCAAACTGCCTTAATTTAAAGTAAAGGAAAGTAAATAAAGAAGTAAAAGGGGGACTAGAAGGAGGAAAATAAGAAAAAGTATAAGGATTCGTAAAAGAAGGGGAATAAGAATAAGCAAAAGAAACGAAAAACAAAACAAAAGCGAAAGAAAAAAAAAAACAAGAAGTCAAAGTAAATAAAATGAAAATGAATCAGAAAAAAGTAAAAATAAAAGGAAAAGGAAAACGTAAATGGAAAGTAAGAAGAAAAAAGTGGGAAAAAGAAACAGAGAAGAAGGACAAGGAGGAAAGTAAAAATAAGAAGTATTAGATATAGTAGAAGAAGAGGAATAACGAGAAACAGAAAATGAGAAAAATATATTAAGAAGGCGAAAAGTAAAAAGAAAAAGAAAAAGAAGAAGAAAAAGAAAAGGAGAAAGAAAAATAAGAAGATAAAAGGGGGAAAAAGAAAATAAGGGAATAAATAAGGGAAAAAGAATAAAAGCAAGAAAACGAGGACGAGGAATATAAGAAGGAGAAGAATACAAGAAGTAGAAGAAGAAGATGAATAAGGATAAAAATAAAGCAAAAACACGAAAACGAAAAAATTAAGAATTAAGAGAAAAATAGAAATAAAATGAAAACGAATCGGAGAAAGAGAAAAAAACAACAAGAAGAAAAAAGTAAAAAGAAAAGAAAAAGAGAAAAGATTAAGAAAAAATAGAGCAGTGAAAAAATACAATGAATAAAAGAAAAAGAGAAGGAGAAGAAGGAGAAGGGGAAAGAAGGAAACGAAGGAGAAGAAGTGTGAAAAAAGCAGAAGTAGAAGAAAAAGGGATAAAAAGAAAAAAAAAATAAGAAAAAGAAAAAGAAAAGGAAAAAGAAATGGAAATAGAAATAGAAAAAGAAAAAGAAAAGGGAAGGTGAAAATGAAAATAAAAAGGGGGATGAAAATAAAGAATTGAAAGCTAATGAAAAAGGAAGTGAAATAATTGAAAAAGAGTATGTAGAAAAGACAGATAACTTAAAAGAAAATAACGGTGGCGCTGAAACTTCGTATAATAAAGCACACCCCACAAAATAATACAAAATTAATGTTTGAAGTTTATTTATAATTCTTACCATTTTATGTAAAAACTTTGTTGTTGCAAAATAATATAAACAATATGGAAAATGCCTTCACATATTATTTACAAAATAGCTTGTTGCAAGACATTGATATAGGTCGCGGCAGCCTGAAGGTTGACACTTAGGAGAAAAATGTTAAGAGCAATCATGATTTTCATTCCAATTTCAATCGGTTGAACCATAAAAACCAAACCAATAACAATCTTAGTAAACAAAATTCAGGAGTTTTCTGCAACAAAAATACAAATTTTGAATATAATCCGAATTATACAAATTCGAACAGATACAATAGAAATTTTGAAAATAATCAATCCGGAAATTTTAATAGCAATGTCAATAATAAAATAGTGGTAATTGGAGAGCGAACACTTTGAGAGCCACTCAAATTCGTATGGTGGGGAGCAGGTCCATCGAGGGCGAAATGTTATATAACAAATATAGAATAGTTTAAGAGCCACTCAAATTCGTGTGGTGGGGAGCAGGTCCATTGAGGGCGAAATGTTATATAACAAATATAGAATAGTCTATATAGCCGAAAGAGATACAGATCTTTTTAGGAAATATATTAAAAAAGGATCAACAGGAATTCATTCAGAGTTGCCTGATAGTGCGTAAAATGGGGTATTAAAAAAGGAACAACAGGAATTCATTCAGAGTTGCCTGATAGTGAGTAAAATGGGGTATTAAAAAAGAAACAACAGGAATTCATTCAGAGTTGCCTGACAGTGCGTACAATGTGGTACAAGAAAAACTGATAAGTTTATTCTCTTATGACAATAACATTAAATTTATATTACTAAATGCTGTTACAAAGCTTTAGACTTGAAAACAGAGGAGGAAATTTTAGAGGTAGTGGCAAAAGTCCATACGGAAGGGAACCATAGAGGTGTGCTAGAAAATTATGAACAGATGAAATTAAGGTACTTTTATCCAAATATGAAAAAAAAACTTTATCAATAGAAGCGATATAGATTTTGAAAAAATAAAAAAATATACTTACAGAAAAAAGAAACAAGCAATCAACAAATTGAATGCAGAAGCAGAAAGGGTTCCATATTTCAACAACAGCAAAGTTTACATGAAGAATACTCTTGCTAATAGAAATAAACTTGCAAAAAGGTTCGTACAATTGCAAAAAAGTTTTCCTAATAAAGTTGACATAGCAAATATCAAGAGGCCGCATAAAATAACTTAAATGTGCTTATGCGAATTTTATTAAAGATTTTAATATCTACTCATAAATGAAAAAAAAAAAAATAATGATTGCGAACACAATAATTACTAGAAATTCTGCTGAAGTTTTAGTTTATTAAACACTATGTATATTTACGTAAACTAAGCTAAGTTTTATAGTTTGTAATACAACAACTTGTATACTGCAGATGTAAAGTATAAAGTTCTTTTGTAAAATGTAAAAAGTTGAATATTCAAAAACGACAAATAACGAAAATGCAAATAGAAGTTAAACATAAAACAAAATTTTAATGCTGGCTGAAACTTAGTTTTAACTACTGTATATTACAATGAAATTGTGTAGTTATAAGTTAATAAATTAAAGTAAGTTATATAAAATACACTAAGATAAATCGCAGGGACTCGATTTAATTTATGTGGAGGGCGAGTTATGTATTATCGATCGAGTCAGTCTTCGGCTATGACTCGTAAGAAATAGTCGTGTAAAACCAATTAATTTAATTTTAATAATATAATAATAATAATAAAACTTAGAAAGACAAAAAAATTAAATTGTTTTAATCGAAAACATAAATTGCGTCTACGAATGTATTTTGTGTTTGTAGTCGAATACAATTATTTTGTAGGAAGTTTAGAAGGCAAGTACGTATATATGTATGTATAGATATATGCTAGGACATAAAGTGAGTATATGTATATACATACATAGAGCAGAACTGTTTTTGCACTTGTTAGGAATAAACTCGTTCACTAGTGCGTATGTGTATTTGATTTCTTGTAAGAATGTGAGGTGCTGTGACATGTGTACATATGTACATAAGTCAAGGTTATTGGGCATACATACATATGTACATACATATGTAAGAAAGGAAGATGATTTTCTTGCGCTTGTGCATTATTGTTTTTCATATACAAATGTACATACATACATATGTATGTAAATGCTGTCGAATATATAAACTATAAATTGACATACAATATAAAATAAGTGTTGATTTATCTTAAACCGTTCTTTTTTCTGAATGCAAATACCTCCTATTGACATGTACATACATATTATGTATGTATGTATATTGTCATATACCATCATTTAAGTACATATAGAGTATACGTTCATTTATGAATGTATGTAATGAAAAACTTCATGAATTACTTTCAGAATTTATTAAAACTTATTCGCGTCGCGCGCATACATATCTACGTAGACATCATAAACCTTTTGTTCACAACGCAGGCGCAAAAATAAACGCTCTGCGTATTTATCCTCCCCACGTGACTCACCATCAATTCTCGGCGCAAATTTTTTTTTCGTTTTTAAATTTTTTTTTTTAATGTAGTCGAAGAAATAAACGCACCGCCTATTTTTCCTCGCCACATGTTAGACTCGATTTAAATTCCTGGCGCAGACTTTGTTCTATTAATTTTCTTTTTTTAATTCGTTTTTTTTTAATGTAATTGAAAAAAAAATTATGTAATAAATTTTACGTATTCGCTTATTATTACAAAAATACGAAAATAGTAAAAATTTAATTGGTTTAATTCCGAGGTGAGAAATGTGTTGTGTGCTGAGGTGAAAGATGTGTGGTGTTTCTAATTTTTGTGTGGGGAAAAGTCAGTGAGGTGTCTATAAACTCGGTGTGCTAAATTTCCTTATTACAAATCTTTCAAATCTCAATTGTACTAAAAAAAGCTCACAGTAACCTTTGCACCTTCTCATTGCATTAACATTCTCTGGTTTTAGAACCACAAGCAGCTTTTAGGACTAAAATATAAATTTCAACAAATACAGCAACACCTGCTCGGGTCAAAGTCCAATCGTCGTTGACAGCTTAGTAGGAGTCCCACGCAGCAAGACTTGTATTTCAGCACTTTTGGTTGTATCTCACTGGCCAACTTACTGCACTTCAGCTTCCAGCTTTCCCTTCCAATAGGTGTTTTGAATTTCCTTGCTTATATGTTTTGTTTCGACAGAAAACTTCAAATATTTAAAAATAATTGATTCACACTGCGCAAAAGCAGTTTTTATTCGACAGAGTTGCCAAACAATTCAAAGGCAACGGCTTTGAGCCAGAAAACAGTTGAGACACCATCAAAAGGCGATGTGCGAGTCATGACGTAGCTCGAGGTGCACGTTAGCGCCCTTTGTAGTGCCGTAGAGATGCTAAGTGCACAGCTGCAGACTCTTCATCCAGCAGGGACGAGTGCTTCAGAAACAGGCACAGGTGCCTTATATATTTCGGCACCGACCGCAGTTACACAGGCGCCGTTAGCGCATTCGTAACAAGCAGTATCAACATCAATACAAGCGTCACAAGCATTCCATACTTCGTTTCCATTGCCAGTGGAACTGAATTTTCCACTAACGTCGCAGTACGCTGGTATGTATTCGATCCCGCAATAGCCAGTTTCATCATATTCTAATTTGGGTCAACCGTACGTGACACATAACAGCAGCACATAACAGGGGCAGTAGACATTGGACTCGAAATACCATTAGGATAATCAAACCGATCAGCGCCTTTGAATGATTCAGCATTTTTGAGACCCGGAGAGGGATGTTAGTCTACAACGAGAAACATACACACACATAAGTCGAGTGATATAACAACTACACGGAGGTCCACGCTCCTTAGGGATCGGACTGCTAAGCTGGGCTCTAAGCTACCGTGGGGGTCGGCAGGTTGCGGATAGCCGGAACGCCTGTAGTAGCAGGCCAGTTGCGAAATAAGTTTGTACGAATAAGCAATCCCCGACAATTGAGCGATCAGGAGCGGAGGATGCGGTATAAAAGCCAGCATAAATCTGATGAAGTTCTTGTGACAGTGGCGAGAAGACACCGCCTCTTAGATATAGGTGTCCACCTCATCATGTGTAGACATGATGAGTAATACAAAAAACCAGGCGCGACGGCTCCATAATGGACGGCTTCCTGGTCAGCGTCAGTTCAGCATGTTAGGTGCGGCTGTCAAACCATCAACAATGACATTAAGACTGAGCCCAGTAAGGTCTTAATTATGGCGTACTGGAAAATGATTGGACATAAAACTTTGAGCTGACGACTGCACTATTCTGTTTCCTTAGTATGCGGAGTGGTATCCAGCAGAAACAGCATTCAGGCTAATGGTGCAGTTGCCCCCGCCCCGTCAAAATGATGGCAAATCTCTAGGAACGCTCCATATTTCGTCGCCATTAAGTGTCGGCGTAGGTCTAGATATAATATTCCTAGTTAACACTGATTCGGCTCTGAACATAAGCTCCCATAAGGAGCCTTTGTCAACCCTAGCATGGCCTCCCTGCATGCAAAGACAACCATGGAATCGTCAATGGTGACTACGCATCGGAATATGGATAACGAGTTAGAAGTTGGGGCCCATACAAAATGAATACAAACAATACAAAACTACAAACGGCACAAGAGGCTGAAGTATCAGCAAAAATCACAACAGCTATTGCAAATGGCAATAATGGCTGCGGGGACTTCCTTAAAAACCCTTTCCAAAGGAGTTCAAGGCTGACGCACTCGCCACCAGACACAGGAAGGACTAGATCGGCGTCACCGTGTATGCAGCACTTCGGTTTCGTAAAGGCGATGACGGCTGAAGAAATTCATCAAGCAATCGGCGAGAAAGTCAAGGAGTTAGCGGAAATGATGGAGCTTCCGAAGCGAAACATCAAGGGGAGGGATCTGATAGCGAGTAAAACGGATCTCCATAAAAAACTAGGAAGATCTGTCTTTACCCCGATGAACCAGGCACCAAGAGGGACGAATGAGGCGAAACCTGGTATTCAAAACAAAAGTACCCAAACATTACCTCTGATCAAGCGCACCACGGATTGCACGCAATTGAGGGCAATTGTTAACGCCGCCGCAAGCTCTTGAGGAATACGCCGGTTACAACGAATGAGCAAACAAGCACAGAAAAATGGCAATTAGTTAAATCGAAGAAGAACCAAAAGGGGTATACGCAGAATACTCTTAAATTAGGCGATAAGAAGACGGAAAATAAGGATGTAGATGTCAGAGCACTTACGGAGCTGAGGCAGGTGGAAATTAGTGACCTTGAGGAAATCACGACAAAGGAAGAAGTCCATGAGGCGGTAGCAAAACAATTCCAAGAGCTAGAGGTACCTATCTCAGCCATCCTGGGTCTGCGAAAAGCTTATGGAGGAACACAAACGGCGACGCTAAAGGTAACACCGGAAATCGCTACCAAATTGGTGGAAGCTAATAAAATCCGTATAGGCCTCGTAATTTGCCGCATACGGGAGCAGAACGTACCAAAAAGATACTTTAAATGCATGGAATATGGGCATGTGGCAGTAAGCTGTAAAAGCACAGCTGACCTTACAAACACCTGCTTCAAATGTGGCAATAAGGACCACCAGGCCAAAAACTGCACGCAAACAGCAAGTACAGCTGTGCAAGAAGGAAAAGGCAAGTGACACAGCACATGCGATGACCAGCAGCAAGCGCCCTTAGTATCTGAGAGCTCTTAAAGAAATCCGGCAGAAATGAAGATCTTGGAACTTAATCTCAACCACTGCGAAAGTGCTCAGGGCCTTCTCTAGCAGACTATACGGGAACAGAAAATAGATGTTGCTATACTTAGTGAGCCCTATAGACACAAAAAAGGCAACGGCTGGGCCTCTGACACAAGAGGCAAATCAGCGATCTGGAACTGTGGAACAGATAGATCCCAACTGATGAGCGTGAAGGGAACCCGCGGATTTGTACGTGCGCGCGTTGAAGTTAGAAGCGTTTTCCATGCTAGATATAGCCTTGATGAATACAGGAAATCAACAGACGTACCAAAAAGTGGGAACGGGATCTATAATCGACCTTACGTTCGTGAGTTCTAGTCTTGTTCGTTACACGAAATGGTTTCTCAGCCAGCATTACATCCGGAGCGATCACCTCGCAATAATCTGTGAAATAAGGCGTCATGGCGAAGAAAGGTTTCCAAATAACTACGAGACGAGGTATAAAGTCAAAACAATGGAGGCAGATATTATTGAAATCATGCTCGCAGATGTAACTCTTACGGGGGATGCATCTGAAAAGACTACGCAAACCATGAAACACTTAACGGAAGCATGCGATGCAGCCATGTCCAAAACTAGGCCCAACAGGCACAACAGCGACCCTGTCTACTGGTGGACAGCAGACATTGCAGAATTGCGCGGCGAATGTAAAAGAGCCAGGCGAGCCTACCAAAGATCAAAGGGTAGGGACAGTTTCCAAGAAAACCAGATCCAATATACGCAAAGAAGAAAAGCGCTAAAAAAGGTAATTAAAAATAGTAAACGCCGGTGTTTCCTCCAGCTATGCGACTATCCCGATAATGATCCTTGGGGCCTTGGTTACAGGCTTGTTATGAAAAAACTTAAAGTATTTAAGCCACTTCCAACAACATGCCCTGCTACTCTACGTATTGTAGTAAACACTGTTCCCCGTGCAAGACACTATACGAGACTACAAATTGGTAAGACTCGGCGAAGGCGACCAAAATGTGCAGTTAACAAACAAAGAAGAACTCCTGATGAGTATAAAACGGATAAAAAATAATAAAACTCCAGGCCCGGAAGGAATCCCCAACGAGGCCTTAAAAGTAGCAATCCAAAGTCGTGCCGACATTTTTGTAGATCTGTACAATACATATCTAAAGGAAGGTACATTTCCAACCCAGTGGAAGCTGCAGAAAATGGTTTTAATTCCAAAAGGATCTAAGCCTGCGGCAGATCCTTCAGGCTACCGCCCCCTGTGCAAGCTCGACACCGCAGGTAAAATCCTGGAACGCCTGATCGCAAATCGCCTGGAGGCTGCTATAGAGGATGTAGGCGGTCTATCACCCCGACAATTCGGATTCCGGAAAACTCGTTCAACCACAGATGCTGTATCTGCAGTCAAAACCATTGTACAGAAGGCGATCGAAGGTACTCGATGGCTATACGGTAGCAAGGAGTACTGCCTGAGTAAAGGGGCCTCGTGCAGACGCCTCTTTAATAGGGCTAAAAGAATTAAGTCTCCCTCAGGATGGGAACTGTATAAAGTAGGACTTGGAATCTACAAGTCCGAAATTATGAAGGCCAAGAGGGACTCTTGGAGGAACTTCTGTGGAAGCGTGGAGGGCTGTCATGAGTCTTCAAGATTCAGACGAATACTCACGAGGAGCTCGGCTCCCTTGGGATACCTGAGGGATGAATCGGGACGTTGGGCGATGAGCGGCGAGGAATCACTAAAAATGCTTCTCGACGCTTATTTTCCAACGAATCCGGTATCTAGCAGCACCAGCTTGGGAAGTACACCAATCGGTCTTCAGAACCGGGGCTGGCTGCTGGATGAGCACCGCTTGGCCTGGGCCATTGGCTCCTTCGGGCCCTTCAAGTCACCTGGTCCTGATGGCATCATACCTGCCCAACTGCAGAAATCTGTAGTGGTGTAAGACCGCTGGCTGAGCCCCATCTATGCGAGCTGCATAGCCAGGGGCTATATACCGGGATCTTGGAGGGCTGTGAGGGTTGTGTTCATACCCAAGGCTGGCAAGAGCTCACATGTCTCCCCTAAGGATTTTAGGCCAATCAGTCTCTCATCTTTCTTGCTGAAAACCCTTGAGAGGTTGATTGACCTACACATGAGAAGCGGAATTCCTCGGGGGCGTTTGTCGCATACCCAACATGCTTACTGTAAAGGCCGATCAGTGGAATCTGCTCTGCACACAATTGTTAAAGATATTGAGGAATCTCTATATCAGAAAGAACTCGCAGTTGGCGCCTTCCTCGACATTGAGGGGGCTTTTAATAACGTTCTCCCAGAGGCAATCACTAAAGCTCTGGGTAGGCTGGGGGTCGGAGCCGACCTTTCCAGGTTTATCTGCAGAATGCTCAGCGACAGAACGGTCGTGGCAGAGTGGGGCGGCGTCTCTCTCCGCCGGCAGGTGAGCAGAGGCACGCCGCAGGCGGGGTTCTCTCACCATTCCTCTGGATCATTGTTATCAATGACTTGCTCGAGGAGCTGGTGAGGAGGAGCTGTAGGGTGATTGCCTACGCGGATGATGTGGCATTAATTGTTAGGGGAAAGTTTATAGATACCCTGTACGATTTAATGCAGGGATATCTGAACGTAGTTGTTCGATGGGCAGCAGATTGCGGCTTATAGGTGAATCCTCTTAAGACGGAGCTCGTCCTATTCACGAGGAAATATAAAATACCCAGAGCTCAACTCCCCTCGATGAGCGGCGCTCCGCTGGTGCTTTCTGACAAGGTGAAGTACCTAGGTCTAATCCTTGACAGCAAGCTGACGTGGAAGCCCAACATTGAGGAGAGAGTAAGGAAGGCAACAATCGCCTTGTATGGGTGCAAAGGCGCAATTGGCAAAAGGTGGGGCCTCTCGCCGAGAGTTGTATTCTGGCTGTACAATACCATAATAAAGCCAATTTTGTTATATGGAGTCACTGTCTGGTGGAACTCACTGGAGAGGACGACATCAGTTAAAAAGCTAGAGAGAGTCCAGAGGTCTGCACTCATTGGAATCAGTGGGGCGCTTCGAACTACTCCTACCCTGGCACTTAATGTAATGTTAAATGTGGTACCTATAGACATCGCAGGCAGAATTGCCGCTGCTCGTACCGCAATCAGACTGAGGGGCTTGGGCTATAAGCTCAATCTCACATATGGGCACTCAAGCATCCTCAGAAACTTTGAGTTCATCCCCTCGTCGACGGATCAGTGCGTGCCTTCGCTAAGTCCAAGCGGAACTTTCTCCACCCATATTCCACCAAGGGAGGAGTGGAGCGGGGGCAACACCTGGGGACAGGGCCTCGTTAACCTGTTCACGGATGGCTCGAAGCTGTATGGTAGGGTTGGAGGAGGAGTATTCTGCAAAGAGCTCCCCATCAAACTCAAATTCAGGCTACCGGATCACTGCAGTGTGTTCCAAGCAGAGGTGGCCGCAATTAAAGAAGCAGCTGACTGGGTACTTACTTGCGTAATAACTGTTAAGAAGGTAAATATTTACTCCGATAGCCAAGCGGCCATTAGGGCTCTAGGCTCTATTATGGTGCATTCGAAGCTGGTCAGGGAATGCCTGGTCTCACTCTCGATTGCATCAGAATTCTTCGACATAAAGATAATTTGGGTACCTGGTCACAGTGATATTGCAAGAAACTGCGAGCCGACGAGCTGGCCAGACAGGAGACCTGTGAGGCAATGTGTCCGCGAAAGGAGAGGATCGGGATCCCCTTGACAACCTGCGCTCTAGTCCTGGAAGGATGGGCTATGCACCAACTCAGCGAACGCTTGGCAAGTACACGAACGTGTAGGGCCGCGAAGTCCTTCTGGCCACGTTTGGATAGGAGGCGCTCGAGGGATATCCTGGGGATGACAAAATGTCATCTCTCAAATTTCGTGGGCATCATCACGGGGCACTGTCCGCGAGGTACACATGCTGTGAGACTCGGAATTACTTCGAGTCCTTTTTGCGTCAGCTCTATGGAGGATGAGGTGGAATTATCTCAGCACCTGCTCCTTAGCTGCCCAGCCTTCGCGGGACTAAGATTCAAATATCTTGGTTCTCACTTCTTTTCTGCGCCTGCTGATATAGCAGGTGTTGATAGCAAAAATCTGATGAACTACATCAGCAGCATAATGAGGTTAACACAACCACGGACTAGTCACCGTTCGTAGTCCACAAACACTCACCACTCCCCATCCCTTCCCTTCCTCCCCCTTCTTCGTCCTTCAATGGTATCACAAAGGACGAACCAAACTATTTCGTCCAAGTGGGCCCTACTCTCTGGGCAACCATTACAACCTAACCTAACTGCCTAATTGCGACGCTGGACGTTAAGAATGCCTTCAATACGGCGAATTGGAGCAAAATTCTAATCGCGCTGGATAGTTTCCACATTCCAATGTAATAGGTCTATGGATAAGTTCGTGCGGTTTTACAACAGATGGCGTAACTTGATTATTATTCCATCGATCCACATTTCCAAACATTCATTGGAGAGCTACTGTCGTAAGGCACAAACGTCAGTATAAGTTTTTTATTTGAAGCCTAAACAACAATATTTTTACCACACTTGAAAATGTCGAATTTCGTGCCAAATAATGTGTTTTTGCGGGGAATTCTTCTTCATTATTTTAATATGAAGAAAAAAGCAGCCGAAAGTCATCGTATCTTGGTGGAAGTTTATGGTGAGCATGCTCTAGCTGAGCGAACGTGCCAGAAGTGGTTTGCACGCTTTAAAAGTGGTGATTTTGGCCGCGCCGCCAAAGTTCATGGATACCGAATTGGAGGAATTGCTCGATCAAGATCCGGCTCAAACGCAAGAAGAGGTTGCAAAAACTTTGGGAGTTGATCAATCAACCATTTCCAAACGTTTAAAAGCCATGGGAATGATCCGAAATTCAAATTTCGAAAAAAACCGCACGAACTTATTCATAGACCTATTACATTCGTAGGATTGTCGCCAGTTACCTTTCCGACAGGACCTTGCGTTATAAAACCGATGCTTGTTCGTGGCTAAATCACTCCATCAAGCCGAAGAAGCATGCACCCAAGCTGTTGGCATGGTAAAGGGATCGAAGCCATTCATTAAGTACCTGGGAGTAATAGTCGACCGTAGGCTTAATTTCAAAGAGCACTTGGCGTACGCGAGCAGCAGGGCAGCAGAAGCAGTAACTGCGCTAACGCGAATAATGATGAATATCAGAGGCCCTAGGCAAAACTGTAGGAGACTACTCAACTCTGTTGTCTCATCGATTATGCTGTATGCAACTCCAGCATGGGCGGAAGCCACAAATTGCACCTCATATGTGAAGTGCATGAAATCAGTGTACCGATTAAGTGCCCTCAGAGTATGCTGCTCGTTTCGCACGGTATCGGAAGACGCCATTATGGTTATAGCAGGACTACTCCCAATAAACCTAATGGCAACAGAGTATGCTGAAATATACAAAAAAAAGTTACTTCAGAACGGGTGACAATACGAAAGATAGCAAGAGAGCGTAACCTGCGTTCATGGCAGGAGAAATGGAGCTTGTCCCCCAACGGACGCTGGACGTACCGTTTGATTCCCACAATTTCCAAATGGGTTAACCGTGAACATGGACAGTTAGATTACTATCTGACCCAAATACTGACGGGACGTGGGTGCTTTAAATCCTACTTATATAGGTTTAAGCACGAAGACGACCGTACTGTTCTCATTGTGCATCAGCTGTAGAAGACGCAGAACATGTTTTCTTTGTCTGTCCGCGATTTGTGTTCGAAAGGGAGGAATTAAGCTCTAGGGAGGGGAAGCCAATTTCGGCTGACAACCTAGTGGATATTATGTTAGAATCAGAAGAACATTGGTCCGCTGCATGTAATATGGCAAAAATAGTCATCTCCAAACTGCATCGCGCTGAACAACAGCGCAGATCTTCATGAAGAGGCAATAGGCCGCTCCCCCTCCCGTGAAGTACTACTTAACGGTTGTCCCGCGGGAGGGAAACGGAGCTGGGGTGGGTTTTTAGTGAGTGAGCCGAAAGGCAAGTCTCACACTTTTCGGCTTTCAATGCTTTGTGCCACCTCCATAAAAAAAAACAAAATATATATATATAACAACTATCTTGCCAATGTTCAACCCTACTGACAATACTTATTCATAAATCCAATTCACCGATCCAATAACTACTTGAAATACTGTGAAAAAACCTTGTTGTTTCACCTGCTAAATTGTTTGAGTTTACTAACATGCCAAAAATGTCAACACGAACAACGGCCTTGAACAAATTGTCACAATCCCCGCAAACGCCTTCAGTACAAAGAAATATCTTAGTACCGATGCATAAAGCGCTGCTTTAAATGCGTGGTTTGCGAAATTTGAGAGCCGCCTAGAATCACAAAAGCAGAGCATCATTGAAGAGCTAACATTACCATAAAGAGAATGGGAAGAGCGAGTAATGGAGCGATTCAGTGAGTTGTCAGCGGATGTTATAGCTCCTGGTGACGCTCAAGCATGCATGCTCTGCAGCTTATTTGTGTGCGTGTCGGGTGCTTGACGCTAAAATCTAAAATTTTTGATTTTCATCATGCAAAAGCCGACAACAAGTATGTGTGACACGAAGCAAATACGAGTGTCACCCGACACGAACACATATAAGCCTGCTGGACATGCATGCTTGAGCGTCACAGGGGCTATTATGAACTTGAAGTCGGCAGTTAAGCACATGGAAGAGCGCGTAAAAAACTTAACTGAAATGTGCTAATGTGGACAAATTGCGTAGCGAGGTATATGCACTTACCGAACAACTTAATGTAGATATATGAGAACAACGCAACATCATCAGATGTGATTGTTAGTGGGTTGCCTATAAGGAAATATGAGGACATTCTAAATGATTTCCCCAAGCTGTGACAAACGCTTCAAGTAAAACTAGCGTCTGTATGTTCTGCTTTCCGGTTACGACCAAACAATAAAAGCGTCGCTCCAATTATAATCAAATTGAGCTCTACTGCAAATCGCTCTCAACTGCTGAAAGCTGTAGCAAAATTCTGCAAAGCTAAGAGACGGGCACTTTCTCTTAGTGATGTCGGCGTCAGTATTGAAGGGAAGCTATTTATCCACGAACGTCTTACGAGAAAAAATCGTGAACTAATGCGTTTGGCTATGTAGTATAAAAAGCAAAAACGTCTAACGTCAGTTTTCTCTGTTCGTGGGCAAGTGTTTGTTAGAGCTCGACCCCACCCCGATGCTGTAATAGTAACTGAAAAAACGAGTATAGAGAGCATTGCAGCTGCTAATATGTAAAAACAGAAACATTTATTTAAACTGCGTTATATTATTAATGTTATGTCTGCGTTAAGTTTATTATCTTATGTGTCATTTATGTTTTCCAAATTCTTTGCTTTGCATTGTAACCATTTTTATGTTAGTCTCATTTCTATTTATTTCATCTCATTTGTACTTTTCATATTCTTGGCTTTACAATGTAATCTTTTTTATTTTGATATCATTCCTATCTATGTCATTACACCCTTGCTTTATTTAAATTCCTTCACCTTGCGTATCCTGCCAACTATAAACTGTCAATGTGTAATGAAATAGCAAAACAAGTAGACAAAGAAGATGCAAGAGGAGTGCTTAAACTCGTTTCTAATCGATACAATGGGTTTAATGTCTGTCAGTTGAATGCGCGAAGTTTGAATGCTGAAAAAATTGACTATCTAAATTTTGTTTTTGATAATTTGAGCATTGACTTAAAATGTATTACAGATACATGGTTTAAAGACTATATTGATAAAAATGTATATTCTCTGTGTGACTACACTATTATTAGATGTGATAGGACCACGAAGACTCGAGGAATGGAAAGAGATCTGCAGATCAGATCATTTTCAAGAAGTCGAATACATTTTTGTTGAATTTTATGATAATAATACCAAATGTCTTTTTGCATGCATTTACAACCCTAGCAATAGAAATGACCTCTCAGTGATATTTGATGAATTAGCGGAATTTCACATTGCCTATTGTGTGTGGTGATTTAAATGTAGACCTTCTTTGTGATAACTTGTCTTGCAGGAGTTTGATGGATAGTTTCCAATCATTAGGAATTTCCTTAATCCATGAATATGCTACTCGCTTTGCACCCCACTGCAATACAAGTCTTTTGGACATATTTTGCGTCAGTAACAGAGATTACGTCAGTCATATTGATCAGCTTCCTATGGCTGGAGTTTCTGACCACGAGTTGATATTCTTATCCTACAACATCCAGTTCAACAGACATAATCAAGTAAAGGAGTTTTTTTTAGAGACTTTAAGCTTATTTAAGGGGTGTAGGGCAGATCGCCTCCGCGTAGTGCACCCTGGGTAGCGCTAAATGATCTGCGGCCTCAACGGCCTCCTGAACGATGACGACCTCCCGTCGCTTTTTCGGATTTGGACAAATTCTTTTCACACTACTTTTTCGACGTTTTCTGACCCCTGTGCTGGTAGTCGCGGCATTCTGTCACCTGAGTATGCTGAGTTGAAACTCAGCAGAAATGGCTGATGGGCTAATGACGTGACTGCCCCCGTCCCGTTAAAACCCTGGCAGGCCTCGGAGTACGTTCCAAATCCGTAGCCATTGGGTTGGCGGTGTAGGTGCGATTGAGACGACTCCCGTCTTTGTGTCCGGTCTGGCTCTGAACGCTTGCCCCATAAGGACATGTGTCAACCCTCCCATGGCCTCCCTTCTACGGCACAGACAACCATGGGACCATTTAAGGACGACTACACACTACGGGTTTGGATAGCTGGTTCGAGTGGGGACCCAACAACAACAACAATGAATAATAACAAAAACAGAAACACAACAACAACAAACAAAACAATAACCCTACAGAAAGCTTCAGGGCGTAGCGGGAGTTCGGAACCGAACCCCAAAACCACCTCTCTCAGGACTGGAGGAGTGAAATCATCTCCCAAAAAACCTACGCCCCGGCGTAAGGCGTCGGGATCGACGTGTAGGGCAGTGACCAAGGGGGACACCGGGGGAAAGTCGGAAACGACTTTCTCCATAAATCCGGGGCTTAAAGGAGGGAACCCACCTTTGATAGGTAGCGGATCACAAACGGAACCGTCTGCGACTCCTAGAGCAGTGGCGCAGAATGGGGTAGCCAGCACCAGCAAAGGACTTTCCCTTAGCTTTCCGGGGACTTCGGGGGTATCTCTTCGAGGATCCTCCGTTAAGCCTAAACGGCAGCCAGGCCAGAGTAAGCGGTCCTTCTCTGACCTTCGTATGGCTACCAAGATCCTGGAGCGCTACGGTGGCCAGAATGACCCTCAGTTATCTGAGAAACATTCTCAAACGCTCGAGTGGGCCAGGAAGGTGATCAGAGGAGCAGAGGGGGGCAGCGGAAAGGGAGTGGAAGCGAGTGCACCACACCTGGGCTCGGGAGTAAAAAGGCCACGCTCCCAGGAGGAGGATGTCTCCCAAGAGAAGAGACCCAAGATTGGTGGTGGCCCACCAAAATCGTTTAGCGAAGTCGCTAAGCAGTCGGGCTCCATCATTCTCGGAGTGATGGACAGCGGTAGAGAAGACGGCGCTATCTCTAGGGAGGAGTGGAAGAGGGTAGCGTCCGCCATTTCTGCCGTATTCATGAAGGTAGTGAGAGAAAACTCTGGACCACCTCCAAGCTGTGAAAGTGCCGGATGGCACTACGGTTCCTACAAGAGAATCGTCTGCGCTGACGAACGGTCAGCCTCAATGTATAGGGTGGCAGTAGCCTTGGTGGGAGGGGTATGGGAGGGAGCCAAGCTGAAGGTAGTGGACAGAAGGGATCTACCTGTGCGTCCGCGAGCACGTGTCTGGCTCTGGAGGAAATCCTCCGCTACTGTAACCCCAAACTTCCCACGCACAACTTGAGGGTGGTTAAGGTGGAGAAAACTGAGGGATCCTACCGGCAAGCGCTGATTCAGCTGAATGCAGAGTCTCTCAGTCCTCTCGCTGAAGCAAAGGGGGTCATCAACTATGGCTTCGAGAAGGTAGTCCTTAAGGTCTACCAAACTGATGCCAGAGGAGATGCCCCCGCGCATCCGGAAGTGCTTAGAGAAGCAAGGCCCACAGTAGAGGAAGCTCCTGTGGACATGGAAGTAGAATCCGTCACGTCGGAGGGTGACAATGCTGATGACGCAAGCTCTTTACCGGAGTCCGTCATAAGCATCGGGTCGTTCTTCGACAGGGCGGAGGAGGAGAGGCTTCTGGCCTCAGAGAGCGAGGACGCCGTCCTTGAGGTGATGGAGAGGATCCTGGAGGATGAATATTCTTCAGATCAATCTTCAGCACTCTAAGGCGGCGTCCGCCAACTTACTTATCCACCTTGAGCAAGGTGGAGCTGATATAGTCCTGATCCAGGAGCCGTGGCTGAGCAGCAATGGCATTTCTGGGCTCAGGACGAAAAGCTACAAACTGGTGGCGTATAGCAGGACAGGTAAACCAAGATCTTGTATACTCATCAGGAGGGAACTTAACGCATTTATTTTGCCTAATTTCAACAATGAAGACATTGTGACGGTGAGCCTGGAGGGCCCGGCTGGAAGGCTATGGCTGATGTCCCTATATATGGCACATGATGACGAGGTGGAACCACCTCCGGCGCTGCTAAGGGAAACCCTGGCTGAAGCAAAACGCAGGAAAATCGGCGTTATCATAGGCACTGACGCGAACTCCCATCACACCTGCTGGGCAAGTTCTAACATCAATGCACGAGGTGAGTCACTTTTTGATTATATTTTAAACGAGGACTTGTTTATATGTAACAGGGGTAAGGACCTCACTTTTATTACCGCAGCCAGAGAAGAGGTGCTTGACCTTACTCTGGCTTCTTCCTCACTGATAAGCCGAATCTCCGATTGGAGGGTGCTAAACACTCACTCCTTCTCGGACCATAGGTATATTCAGTTCTCTCTCACTCAAACTCGTCCAATAAGATCCCCCTACAGGAACCTGAGGAGGACGGACTGGGATGCATATTATAGAAATTTGCTGAGCTTACTCCCCAAAGCACCGGGAGGAAATCTAGATCTATCGGAAGAAGCGATCGACGAACTGGTGGAAACTTTCACCTCAGCTTGCAACAAGGCCTTGGAAACCTCTTGTCCAATAACAGCTTTTCCCAGGAAGGAAAAACCGCCCTGGTGGACAACGGAGCTATCTGAGCTTAGGGCCTCATGCAGACGCCTTTTTAACAGGGCTAAAAAATTATGGCTCCCTCGGGATGGGAACTGTATAAAGCAGGGCTAGGAATATACAAGTCCGAAATTAGATAGGTTAAGAAGGACTCTGGGAGAAGCTTCTGCGAGAGCGTAGAGGGCTGCCATGAGTCCTCCAGGTTTAGACGAGTACTCACGAAGAGTTCCGCTCCCTTGGGGTACCTAAGAGACGAATCGGGGCGTTGTGCGATGAGCGGCGAGGAGTCACTGAAGTTACTACTCGACGCCCATTTTCCGATGAGCCCAGCATCTAGCAGCACCGGGCTGGATAGCATTTCAACTCGCATTCCGGACCGAGGCTGGTTGCTGGATAACCGTCGCCTGGCTTCGGCCATTGACTCCTTTAGGCCCTTCAAGTCTCCTGGTCCTGACGGCATCATTCCTGCCCAACTGAAGAAATCTGTGGAGGTATCATGCGGTTGGTTGAGCCCCATCTATGCGAGCTGCGTAGCTAGGGGCTATATACCAAGATCATGGAGGGCCGTGAGGGTTGTCTTTATACCCAAGGCAGGCAAGAGCTCGCACGTCTCCCCTAAGGACATCTTTCTTACTGAAAACCCTTGAGAGACTGTTTGACATGCACATAAGAAGCGAAATTCCTCGGGGTCGGCTGTCGCATACTCAACATGCTTATTGCAAGGGTAGATCGGTGGAATCTGCCCTACATACAATCGCGGAAGAAATCGAAGAGTCTCTTCTTCAGAAAGAGTTTGCGATAGGCGCCTTCCTCGACATTGAGGGGGCTTTTAACAACGTCCTCCCGGAGGCAATTACCAGGTCTCTAGGTAAACTAGGGGTCGGAACCGACCTTATAAGATTTATCCACAAAATGCTTAGCGACAGAACTGTCACGGCAGAGTGGGGCGGTATCTCCATCCACCGGCAGGTGAGTAGAGGCACTCCGCAAGGTGGGGTTCTCTCACCATTCCTCGGGGTTGTTGTTCTAAACGATCTGCTGGAGGAGCTGGTGAAGGGGGGCTGCAGGGTAATTGCCTACGCGGATGACGTGGCACTAATTGTTAGAGGAAAATTTTTGGATACTCTGTACAACTTGATGCAGGGATATCTGAATGCAGTTGTTTGATGGGCAACAGATTGTGGCCTGTCGGTGAATCCTCTTAAGACGGAGCTCGTCCTATTTACGAAGAAATATAAAATACCCAGAGCTCAACTTCCCTCACTAGGGGGCGCTTCTCTGATGCTTTCTGACAAGGTGAAGTACCTAGGTCTTATCCTTGACAGCAAGCTTACATGGAAGCCCAACATTGAGGAGAGAGTAAGGAAGGCAACAATCGCCTTGTATGGGTGCAAAGGCGCAATTGGCAAAAGGTGGGGTCTCTCGCCCAGAGTTGTATTCTGGCTCTACAATACCATAATAAAGCCAATTTTGTTATATGGAGTCACTGTCTGGTGGAACTCACTGGAGAGGACGACATCAGTTAAAAAGCTAGAGAGAGTCCAGAGGTCTGCACTCATTGGAATAAGTGGGGCGCTTCGAACTACTCCTACTCTGGCGCTTAATGTAATGTTAAATGTGGTACCTATAGACATCGCAGGCAGAATTGCCGCTGCTCGTACCGCAATCAGACTGAGGGGCTGGATCTATAAGCTCAACCTCCCTTATGGGCACTCAAGAATCCTCAGAAACTTTAAGTTCATCCCTCTGTCAACACACCAGTGTATACCCTCGTTTAGTCCAACCGGAAATTTCTCCACCCACATCCCGTCAAGGGAAGAGTGGACGGAGGGCTACACTTGGAGGCAGGGCCTGGTGAACATGTTCACGGATGGATCGAAGTTGGAAGGAAAGGTTGGCGGAGGAGTCTTTTGCGAAGGGCTCCCCATCAGACTAAAATTCAGGTTACCGGACCACTGCAGTGTGTTCCAGGCAGAAGTAGCCGCAATCAAGGAGGCAGCTGACTGGCTGCTCAAATGTGTACTAACGGTCAAGAAGGTAAATATTTACTCCGACAGCCAAGCATTCGGAATTAGTCAAGGTCCGAATTCTTTGACATCAGCCTCATTGCGGGCACAGCGACATTGCGGGAAACTGTGAGGCGGATGAGCTGGCCAGACAAGGGACATGTGAGGTGATTTCCCCACGGAGGGAGAAAATTGGAATCCCCCTGACTACCTGCGGTCTGCTCCTGGAAAGATGGGCATCGCGCAAACTCAGCGAGCGCTGGGAAAATACACAAACGTACAAAGTCGCGAAATCCTTCTGGCCACGTGTGGACCGAAGGCGCTCGGGTGAGCTTCCGAGGCTGACAAAATATCAGCTCTCCAATCTAGTGGGCATCATCACGGGGCACTGTCCGCGAGGTACACATGCTGTGAGACTCGGAATTACTTCGAGTCCTTTTTGCGTCAGCTCTATGGAGGATGAGGTGGAATTATCTCAGCACCTTCTCCTTAGCTGCCCTGCTCTGGCGGGGCTAAGATTCAGGCATCTTGGCTCTTACTTCTTTGCCACGCCTGCTGATATAGCTGGCGCTGACATTAAAAATCTGATGAGTTTCATCAGCAGCACAAAGCGGTTGACGCAAACATAGTCATCGTTCATAATCCGCACGCTCCTAACCTTTTCATCACCACCTCTCCCCGCCCTCTCCCTGCACATCATCGGTCCTTCCCCTCTCCTCACTTCCTTGACAATGGTATCACAAAGGACGAATCCTTCTTCGTCCAAGTGTGCTCACTCCCTGGGCAACCATACTAACCTAACCTAACCTAAGCTTATTCAACATGATCTCTTAAATAAGGAGGCTGCCGAGCTTAATTTGAATATGTGTCGGGTATTCACAACATTGGATGAAAAACTGCAACATTTCAATGCTTTAGTCAGCCATCTTCAAATAGATAGGTTGGTTCCGTTGCGTAAAGTTAAAGTCCATGGAAACAGGAAGCGATGGTTTACACGGGAGATATTGTCTTTAATTAGAGAGCGTAGTAAATCATATAAGAAATGGAAAAATGATAGAAACACTCACTCGTGGCAAAAATATCGTGTAGCAAGAAATAAAGTAACTGCAATCACTAGAGATACCAAAAGGGCATATCTATCATACAATGGAAGCTCAATGATAGTTTACCTTCGAAAGTCCTATGGAAAATCCTTAAATTCTTAGGAGTCTCAGGAGAGGATAAGCCCGTGTGCAGTGTGGACCCAGAAATCTTGAATACTCACTTTCTAGCATCTAACAGGGCTCCACTCGACATACCTGTAAAAGTTCCTTTACGAGAGCATGCTGATGACGGTTAGTTTGAATTTGTGTCTGCAACAGAGATGGATATGATACAGTGTGTACATACTGTCTTAAATTTCATAAAATTATTGTACCATTTGTAATACCGTCACTTACGCACATAATTAACTTTTCACTCACCTCATCTACATTTCCATATCTGTGGAAGATAGGAAATATAATACATGTGCCAAAAATAAAATGCTCTACCGCTCCGCAGCACTTCAGACCAATAAGCATTTTACCTGCCCTATCGAAAGTATTTGAAATATAATATTTTTGGCGTAGTATTACTCGATTTTTCAAAAGCATTTGATACTATTGATCACAACATTTTGCAAAAATTGTGCTATCATTATAAGTTAGGAGCATTTGCTCGGCAACTAACAAAAAGCTACCTTTCGAATCGGCTACAACAAGTTAAGTGTGGTGATAACTACTCAATTACCTCAGGTGTGCCGCAGGGCTCTATTTTAGGTCCAATATTATTTTGCATTTTTGTTAATGATATTGTTGAGTGTTGCCAAAACTCGTCGATTCATCTCTATGCTGATGACACCCAGTCAAGGCCAATAGCTCTTATTGAAGATTTGATATCAAGGCTTAATGTAGACCTCACTCGTATTTCTAATCCAAATCTAACAACTTGAATTTAAATGAGTCAAAGACGAAGGCGATTGCTATTTCTCATTCAAACTATGACCTTAGCTCTTTGCCGCCAATATTGTTTAATGAAGTAAATATTAACTTTGATGACATAGTAACTAACATGGGTTTGTAAATATAATAAATTCAAGATTATCATGCGTTGACCATGTAAACTTTGTTGTAAACAAGGTATATAATATTCTTAGAAAGCTATATTGCACTGTCTACTTACTGCCAAACTCAATTAAAACTTGTTAGATCACTCATTGTTCCTCATGTATCACACGCTGAATTTGTATATTGCAGGCTTGATAATAATTCGAAACATAAATTGTAAATCGCTTCAAAGAATGCAGCGCGTTTCGTGTTTGAAAAAAAGGAAATATGACCATATATCTATCTACTCAAAACAGATTCCTGGTCATAACCTCGACCCGTATCTCAAAATACGCTCTCTTATGTTCCTGCATAAATTAATATACACACAAAAACCATTGTACCTGTATGAAAACATTAAACAATGACAGTGCATCCGAATATTGAATCTGATTGTTCCGACTTACACTTACTTGGAAATCAGAGCGAATGGTTTTTGTTAATGCCATAAAACTATGGAATTCTATACCAACTACAATAAAGCTTATAAAACCAGCCAGGTGTTATAAAACTGCAGTTTCTAACTACATCTAACCTTTAATTCCCCTTCCCTTCTCACATTCCCACCATATTTCTCTTTTTCTCACTTACTATTCTAAGTTTTAGTCTATAAGTTTAATAGTTAAAATAGTTTTAAAATTTAAGTAATATAGCATTTTTATGTATACCATCCTCGTATTCTAAAATTATAAGAAGATGCACTACCACAAGACTTTGTCTTACTATGTACAAAACAAAACAAATAAATTCAAATTGAATTGTCTGGCTTAGACATCAACAACCTGGAAAAGTTCCTGAACCGCACAGACTGGATATAGTCATGCTGTAAATAACTGTTAAACAAGTTGGTAACGGGGATATATGCAACAAAGTGGTGCAGAAACGCTAGTTGGGTTCTGGACGAATCACCACTTAAACCAACCAATCCGAGTGCAGTACAATGGACTTAATTTTGTCTGAATGCTGTACTTGCTAGTCTGTCCTGACAACAACAAAACAATCTATGGTTAAGAGAGCAACGAACGTGGTGGTGAACGAGGACAAAACGAAGTACCTCTTGTCATCAAACAAACACTCGGCGCACTCGCGTTATAGTTTGGAGGTTGTAAAAGATTTCGTTTGTTTAGGAACCAGCATTAACACCGATAGCAATGTCAGCCTGGAAATCTCTCTTGCCAACAAGTGCCACTTTGGACTAAGTAGGCAAATGTGTAGTAAAGTCCTCTCTCGACGAGCAAAAAGGCTCTCATCATCCTAACGTATGGCGATGAAGCGACGTTTGGAGTGTCGGAGAGAAAGATTTTGCTCAAGAATTTGGACCTTTGCACGTTGGCAACGGCGAGTGTCGCAGGCGATGGAACCATGAGCTGTATAAACTTTACGACGTCATAGACATAGCGTTATGAAATAATCTTCAATCTCACGTGTGGGTTTTTGAAAAACTTTCCTATAGCTCTTAAAAAATCGCCCTTTATTATAAAATGTTATTATCCCGACGGCCTGTAATATCGATGATAGTGTGATAGTCAGGTATGAATGTCAACGGATAATAATTTGCGGAAAACTTTAAGTGCAATCAAGTTTGCGAAAATCGTGAACATCAGATAGCAAATGAGGAATGTATTGGAAGTGAGACAAATAAAATGTTTTTTTTTCTTCGTTTTTGTTATACCCCCTTTATTTATTACAATCTGTTATATATTAACAATTTGTAATTTTTGGGTCTATGTTCTTTGACCAATGTAAGAAGAATCTGTTCTTTTTGTGTTTTTGTAATTACACTGTAAATATGATATTATAGGTAGATCAGACGGTGTGAGTCGCTTTACTCTTCGTTTGATATTTTCTGCCGGTACTATTTTACGCATTTGTTCGTTTTGGTGGACTGACAGTCCCTTTATACGTTTAGTGCTACATTTTGCGATTGTTTCTTGGATTGTGTCTACACTTAAGTCACGATGTATGGCTTAATTGGAAATAACCAACCAGCATTTGTTATATTTCGTAATTTTTTGGATTGTGTTCGCTGTATGAGCTGAAGATTTGTGTTTTTAGCCGTTCCCCATATTTCTATTCCGTATTTCCAGATAGGAGTAATAATTGTTTTGTATAGAACCACCTTATTATAAAGTGATTCTTTTGATGCTCGTCCGATTAGCCAATTTAATTTCCGGTACTTATTCCTAATTTCATTTCTTTTCTTAATGATATGCTGTTCCCATGTTTCGTCAATAGTTATACCGAGATATTTTGCTGCTGGACTGATTTTTATTTTGTGGTGTTTTAAAGTAAGATTATATTTTGATATCGTTTTGTTTGTCTATATAACTATTATAGTATATTTTTTTTTTATTAACTTCTATACCCCATTTGTCAAACCAGTTTACTATGTTGTTCATTAATTTCGGAAGTGTGAAGGTCGCCAGTTTTTTGTCATTGTTTGATGCCATTAATACAGTATCATCTGCGAACCTTGCTATCAATGCGGACTCCAACTGTCATTGGAATATTCGTCTTCATATGTTGCATAAAATATTCGATCTGTTATGTAGGTCTTCAAAAGCTCAGAGTAGTTTTGCGGAAAATTCGTTTGAACTTATGCAGTCTTTTATGACTAACTTTATCAAAGGCTTTTGCAATGTCCAAATATAAAGCTACACAATATTTTTTGTCATTCATGTCGTTAAGTATTTAGTTGACAGCCCAGTGGATTTGTTGGACGGTTGAGTGTTGCGGTCTAAATCCGAAATGATGGCTTGGTATCACTTTTTTTGTTGTCAAAATTGGTTTTACTCGGTCGAACAATATTTTTCGAACACTTTTGGAAGTTTTGGCAATAAGCTGATGGGCCGATATGAGGCAGTTTTGGTGGCATCTTTTCCGGGTTTGGCTATAGCGGTAATTTGAGCAAATTGACAAGTATTTAGTCTCTAGCATGCTATTAAATATGTTTCTTATGAATTGCAATGCTATTTTAATATTTTTCCATTTATTAGGTCATATCCTGGAGCTTTTTAGCGCTTAGCTTTCTTTTTTGGTTTTTAATTTCACTCATGGTAGTCTTTCTTATTTTGGTTTGCGGAACGTTTATTATGCTGGCAGATTTAATGACAAGACTGTTCAACAATATTTATCATGTTCGGACGTGTTAACACCTCGCTCTCGAGTGCAACCTCCTTAAAGGGGAAAAAACACAAGAACATAAGTAAAATAAACAATATATATTAAAAAAAAAAAATATCAGTCATCGACTGCCTTCCGAACCATACGGTCGTTTCCACAGCGAAGTTGTGTTTTCTCCTCAGTGCGATTATTCTTTTCTCTACTTTCCTATTTCTCATTTACTTACTAATTCGTGTGATTTTGCCTCTGCTGATTAACTGTTTTTTGGAGTGTAAGCCGAAATGTCCCTAGAGGGACCTCCACTAGGGAATAACAGGTTTTCCTTGTTATCCCCTAGCCCCAACCAAAGAGGAAAAAAGGAAAATCAGTAACCACAGAGTTTTTTCCATCTTTACCAACAGTAAAAAAAGACAACCCAAAATATCTCGTGGTAAGTGCTGTTGATACTAATAAGCCCCTGAAAAAATATTCGTGTTTTGCAGTGCATAAAGCCCTGCAAAATATAAGCTCAGAACCTATGAAAATCACGGACTTAAAGGATGGAAATCTTTTATTAATGGTGAAAAATTCCAATATTGCTAAGAAATTTCTGGCAACCAAACATTTAAATGGATTTTGTAAAGTTAACATTGACCTTCACAATACCCTTAATTATTCCAAGGGCACCTTTTACGCTCCGTGCTTAAATGAAATACCAGAGAGCGAAATAGTGGAAAACCTTAAAGATCATGGAGTAGTTAGTGTTTATAAATTTCAGAAATACAATGAGGGCAAATCATTTCCCAGCGGAGTTGTACTCCTTACATTTGATTCTTACTATCTTCCAGAAAAAATCGATGTCTCTTGGTATACAACTAAGTTAACAGCATATTATTCCAATCCAATGAGATGCAAGACCTGCCAACTGCTTGGGCACACAGCTAAACGCTGTCAGAAAACACCAGCATGCGATATGTGCGCTCTTCCTCCCCATCTTCCAGTACCGTGTACTCGAATCTTCTGCGTAAACTGCGCTGGAAACCACTCCGCTTCCAGCAAGCTTTGCCCAAAGTATAAGCAAATGAAAGAGATTATTGTAATAAAAACTGACAATAAATGCTCAATGAGAGAAGCAATAAGAATACATAAATTGCAAATTCCACCTCAACTCAACGAGTACTCTACTTCCTTTTCTACTGTAACTAAAGATTCTCTTATTTCTTCTCCTCTCTCTACTGAAGCTACAAACAACATATTAAATATTCAACAGCAAAATAACTCCAAAACTTCACGACTTCTTCCTTCAGTCTCTAACAATATTTCAAATAATCAACAACAAAGTGACAAACAAACCTCTTCACCACCTCTTTCCATAGCCGAAAATTGCATTTCAAGTAACCAACAACAAAGTAATACAAACCTGTTTTCTAAATCTCTATCCATGGTTACAAACAACAACAAAAACAATCAACATAGCTTTATCACTAACAACATTGCAAGCCTTAATGCAGAAAGCAACAGTCACACTAATAAAAGCCCTAACCTCTCAAATCAAACTATAGCACCAATAAATTCAGTCGATGACTTAAATAATCCGAAATCTTCTTCATACAATATTTCTACATTTTTCCCCAATCAAGTACAATAGCTATTTCCACAACCTCCCTCAAAATTCTTCATGCAAACAAGGCATTGCCCTTTTTGTAAAAAAATCTTTCGCACATAAAGCTATCCCCATTTCATCCAACATCTCCGTGTTAGCAGTTGAAATAGACATTGGCTTTAAATTGTCATTTATAACCTGCTATATTCCGCCCAATCAGACTTTTAATAGCAGGGAACTTCAAAATATCCAAATCTCATTTCCCCCTCCCTACATCTTTCTCGGTGATGTCAATGCCTGGAGCCCACTTTGGGGCTCTCCATGAACAAACCGTAGAGGCGAAATAATTGAAGATATTGTCCTATCCAACAACCTCATCGTCCTTAACGACGGTTCACCCACTCACTTTTCCACTCATGGCTCCTTCACCCATCCTGACATTATCCTCGCTTCCGCCTCCCTAGGACCCAAATTGTCATCCCGAACACTTGACGAGCTACATAACAGTGATCACTTCCCCCTAGTTACTACCCTCAACCTACCGATCCAATACCAAATTAAGCTTAGAGCAAAATTTTTAACAGACAAAGCGGACTGGCCTAAATTCCTCTCTCTTTTGGCAGATACATGTAGCAGTAAGCCATCTTTGCATAATATAAACGCTGAGGCCTCATCCATAAAATCATTAATCAGATCCGCTGCTCACATTGCCATCCCTCAATCCAGATCAAAACAGTTTGCTACAAGGCTTCCTTACTGGTCTACTGTTCTCTCATCCCTAAGAAACCACAAACAATCATTGTGGGTCAGTTATAAACAAAGTAGAACATTAGACAACCTTGTAAGATTTAAAAAAGCGAACGCTGTATTTAGGAGAGAGTTAAAATTAGCAAAACGGAAAGCATTAGAAACACTTACGGCCAAAATCACTCCGGCATCTAGTCCCAAGCATATTTGGACAGACATAAAATCGTTCACAGGATCAGGCCAACACAACCATATAAAATTCGTCCACTCCCAAAAAGGTAAGATCTGTAGTGCACAGGATATTTCCGAAGAATTTGCAACCACTTGGAGGGATTATTCACATTGTTCTAATTTCCATACAAATTTCAATACCGTAAAGAACAAAATCCTATCTGAACCCTACGACAACACCTTTCCCTGCCCTAAAGCCATTCTTTCTGATTTACCAATTACGACAGAAGAATTTGAGACTACAATAGGCTCAATGACCGGCAAAACCCCAGGAGCGGAAAAAATCCCATATCCCCTTCTCAAAAATCTCCCATACAATCTTAGAAACAGACTCGTAAATCTCTATAACAACATTTTCAACCAGGGTATTTATCCGCAGGCCTGGAAAACTGCAAAGATTATTCCTATCCTTAAACCTAATAAACCCAATACCATTATTTCGAACTACAGACCTATATCCTTACTCCCCTGCATGTCTAAAGTTTTCGAAAAAATAATTTCAACTCGGCTACTGTGGTAAGCTAAACAAAACGGTTTCATATCGCACAATCAATTTGCGTTTCAAAGGGGTCTTGGTGTGATTGATCCACTTCTATATTTTGAACACTTTGCCTCAACCGCTTTATCCGCTTTCTCGAAAACACGTTTCAGTTCTTAACCTAGACTTCGAAAAAGCTTTCGATAGGATAGGTTCTCATATTGTTCTTCGGCAATTAAAACGCTGGAAAGTTGGCCACAAAATGTACCATACAATTAAGTCTTTTTTACTGAACCGCAAATTCTTTATTAGTATCAACAATTACAATTCTAATATTTTAAAATTACACAATGGCATACCTCAAGGTTCCCCTATTGCAGTAATTTTGTTCATCATAGCTTTTAATGAAATTACTTCCTCAATTTCCCCACTCCCATCTATTAGTCATTTTGTTTACGCTGATGATCTGGTAATTTTCTCTGACCTAAACGACCTTTCGCAGATAAAAACTCATTTTCTAAATATTTCAAGTCAGATCTCTGAATGGTCTAAATCATCAGGAGCCAGCATTGCTTTGAACAAGTGTGCAACATTCCACGTCTGCCGTAAACATAAGTGTATCTTCCCTTCCCTTTCCATTTCTAACACTATAATCCCCTACACTAACACTCTTAAGATACTCGGCGTTGTTTTTGACAAAAAACTTACATTTGAGCCCTTGATTTTGAAAGTCGACTAAGTCATATTTTCCTTGTTTCTCGTCTTCGGTACTGGATGCTTCTATTTTTAGTTTTAGTGAATCACACTTTTGGCAAGTGTCTTTACGAGGAGTATGAAAATTTAAGTTGAACTCCGTATTGAAAATTTTCCTGTAAGTCCACTCCTTCACACGTGATATATTATTTTCATCACATTTTTTCACATACAGCTCATACATTTTTCGGATATCTAAGTCGGCACTTAAATACTTTCGACCTGAAGTGTGATGTGATCTTGTGTAATGGCTCTCACATGCTGGAAAACTCAGAATATGTTCTCGTACCACTTTAATTTTATCTGCATCCGTTTTTCTAGATGAACCAAGCATTTTGCCACGTAAATCCATTCCAGGTGATTTGGCATTTAAGGCACCGTTTAATCTTCCGTAAGATATTTTAAAAGTATCAAAAAAAAAAAGTTCTACAAATGGAAACTTCTGAATTCCGTACATTTATATGATACTTATAACTACATTTTCTCATATATCCTTCTTCATTTCTGGGTCGTCTTTGCTTTATTGATAGTTTTCGAACCAAACCGTGCAGAAACAAATTCTGTTTTTCAAAACTTGCTAATTTCCAAAAAAAATCAAAATTTGCTTTCCTATCTTCATATCCAATTGCATTTATACATTGTTTGGAACAACGGCAATCTTTATGTTCGAAAAGTTTACCACTCACAAGCTTAGACTTTTTTGTTTCATATTCCTCTCCACTATTTCTCTTCATTTTTCTTATATTTTGTGCATAATTAAGTTGATTTCGGCTCCTCTTTCTTGATTTCATGTTGATTTCTTCCATTTGTAGGGGTTCCGAATTCACTTTCACAGTATCAGTTGATTCATCTGAAGACGATATTGCTCTTATTCGTTTCCATTTCTTGGGAGCATTACTTAAACTTCTTCGCAGTACAATGTCTACAATTAACTATAAATAGTACGTTTTTACATTTAAATGATTACTTGATCATACCTGAATCGTTATCTGAAGGCATTACAAAGTTATTATTTATTTTCCAAAATTTCTCAACGAACTGACTTAGTCGACTATCAAAATGAATAGTTTCCGTATTTTGTTTAACAACCAAAAAATACACTCAATTTTACGAGTTAATTTTTATGGCATACTGCTAATCTCTTCAGATTATGTTAGTTCATTGGGATTAGATAACAAGTAGCTGATAAACTCGATTTTTAAAAATTTTGACTTAGTCGACTTTCAAAATCAAGGGCTCATTTAAAGACCATTGTAAATATATTAGAATAAGCTTGTTATCTCGATTAAATATTATAAAATATCTTTCGTCTAAACACTTTTTAGTACATACTTTAACCCTAATAAATATAACGAAAGCGTTAATATTATCAAAAATTGATTTCGCCCTGTCTATATACGGGCACTGTGCCAAAAATCATCTAAAACTACTGCAAGCACCATATCACACAGCCGCTAGACGATGTATCCGGTCTTTCCCTACATCCCCAACCAAAGCTGTCTTAACGGAAGCAGGACTACCAGATATCGCATCCAGAGTATTGAGCAAGACGCTGATGTTAATACCAAAAATTATGCACTGCAAGGGCAAACTTCTATTCAACATAGTCGAAAGGTCGTCACAGCTTACAATTCAAAGCAAAAAGCCATCGGTCCTGTCGCGATGCATCACACTCGCCAAAGAATTGAACATCATATCGACTCCGATCCTTATGAGAACACCAACATACCCTCAGTGGGTTTCCCTCAAATCCTGTTTCTATAACAAATTATTCTGCCTTAAAAAAATTGAAACAGCATCGGTCGAATACATACAGCACTACAGCGAAGCTACTGAACCTTTTCGTGCAGAATGGGATTTTATATTCACTGACGGATCCAAATCGGACACCAGCACAACATTTGCTGTGACAAATAGCGACGGTGCCACAATTTCTGTCGGTGCACTGCCTACATACTGCTCAGCTTTCACAGCAGAAGCAGCTGCACCGCATGAAGCAGTAATGTTTGCCTCCCAAACGAGCAAAAAACATCTAATATGCAGCGACATCAAATCCGTCATCGAAGCCTTGCAGAACCCAAAAAACGATATGTTACTCATCAATATGATTAGAAATATTATATATGAAAAGAAAGACGCAATAAAAATTATGTTGGTTCCTGGTCATGCTGGAATCAAAGGCAACGAAGTTGCTGATGAACGTGCAAATAAAGCACGGATGCAGCCATTACATTTCTTTAACCACTTCACTCCTAAAGACCTACGGAGGTATGCGTCAAATTATTTAGCCGGAAAACTCACGCATGATTGGGTCGCCTATTATCACTACTACAAATTAAATAATCCCCGTGGAACTAAACCGATTTTCCCATCTGACTCTCCTTGCAGAGGTATCAGAACTTTTGTGCGTCTACGAATCGGACATTCAATTCCAAATCATAGTCATTTACTAAATGGAGCCTTGAAGCCGCCATGCTCATACTGCAATATACCAGATTTATCAGTACAACATCTCCTGGACTCCTGGCCTAAGTCAGATCCGAACAACAGTTTTTGGCAGCAGCAAACCCTCTGACCATTTGAAATTAGCAAATTCAGATAATATTAACGCTTTCCTTAAATTTCAAATCTTAGCTAAACTTAATATTTAAAATTATTGTTACTTTCATCCGGAATAACACAAAGTTTTTGTTTGTGTTTTTAATACTTAATGTAAATTATCTCTAAATTATCTAAAATAGTCTTATAAGTATAAATCGCGAGCCGAAGGCCTTAGTAGCCAGATTTCTTGTTAAATTTTAATGTATTGGTTATTTATAACTATTACTCTACATATAAATATAAATAAATAAATAAAATAAATAAAAAAATATAAAAACAACGATATAAACAAAATTAGAATGCCAGTAGAGCGCACTCCACCGCGTGAACGGAGTATACCGCTATCTACCGCGCAAACAACAATCCAAATCAGTGCTCAACTTACTCTGATAAAACAGAAATAGAAACAAGAGAAACTATGTATGGCTAAAATAAGAGAATCGACAATTCCCGTATCGTGGAGTGATCAATGTAAAACACCAATAGCGTTAACGGCTAATTACCATCACTTGGAGAATCCGGTAATAAAAACTACTTTGGCGCCCTACAACTATCCGCAAGAGACATCAGTAACATCATGCACGACAGCAACAGGTGCTCACTACTCCATTATCACCACATCAGCAACAGCTTTAAGCTCAACAACAACAGCAACTTCATCCACTTCTGCTAAACCAATCCATGCACCTTCAACTCTCTTTCAAACCGCAACACGCAGTGCTGAATGTAGCACCAAATGTGTAGTACACACCAAATACACTGATCGCAACGTCAGCAACAGCAACGCACAATACAAGAATGCAAATGCAAAACGAAAAAAAAGACTTTGTGCAATCACAGCTATGCTGAAAACAGTGAACCGTACGCAGTCCCTTACCGTGCACAAAAACTCACCCCCGAGAACAACTGCGTTCTTTTAATTACATATTTACACAATACATCGGTTTGTGTGTGTATGTGTTTGGTTGTATCTACACAATGTTCCCATTGATATTTTTGCTTACACACTTTTTCACACATCCGCGTTACAGAGAACGTTAAATATAGAGAATTCTCACGAGCTACGAATAGTGTGAATTGTCAAAAATGAAGTGAAACCGCGAACACTATTTCACCTCGCTCAACTCGAAGGCGGGGAAGTTCTTAACGGACCTGATTACAGTGAATTATGTACAAGTACATTGGCTCTGCTCAGTTTTTGGTTTCTGTATGAAATCAAATTGACAAATGCCGACGGCATTTTGCAAGGCATTTGCTTGTGCATTTTTATGTTCCCTTGATAAACGAAAATTTATTCAATTTATATTTTCAAACAAATACAACCAAATAAAGATTTAAAATCCAAGATTTAAAATCAAAGTAACTTTAATGCACACATTTTGTTGTGTGCGTTTTAGTAAATTTGATGAAAATTTTTACTAATTTTTCGAGTCGAAATTAATTTTAGACAAAAATTCAAAGAGCATATTGGTATATTGATGAATATATGTACATGTATATCAATATATGTATATATACATATATTTTGTTAGTTATATTTGTGCAAAAGTTCAATTGCATCTTCAATTCTTATAGTGTTAGAAATGTATGTATGTGCACACGCACTGCAGCAACAATGACCTACCTCACGACGCATTGCCTTATCATATTTATGTGCATTTGAATATGCATTTTTTGGTCCTGTGCCAAACGAAAGTTTTTTAAATTTACCTATGTATATTACAGGGAATAAATCATATATGTATGCATTTTATAGATAGTACCAAACTTTTAAATTTAAAATAAATAAAATAAAACTTCAAAGAAACGTATTTGCATACATACATGGGACAACTAAGTTCTATTGCATCTTTAATAAATATAGTGTTGCACGCATATGTATGCACTGAAGCAACATGACCTACCTCACGAGCATCGCCTTATCATATTTCATGCAATAATTAGGGAGTAAATATTCGAATTATCGAATTCCTGCAAATGCTAAAACAACTTCTTCTGCATATGCATCGACGTATGTGCATGTGCGTATATGCACACTTGATGCCCTAACTATATCTATCTATGTACATTCAATTGATCAAATCAATAAATTCTGTATACAAAACGCTTCATTACCAGGCACACAGGAAGATGGCATATGCAAATATAAATATGTGAATTGAATTCAAGCAAAACAATGCTTATTAATATACACATATGCATGTATATACAACCGCACACACAGGGCACTCGCTTTATTGCTCAAAATGCGTATGTCGTTCAAAGCTGCAATTCTATGCCTAGCGACTACAAGAACAAAATGCAGTCCTAGACGCAGGCGTAGCGGCCATCATTCTAGTTGCCATAGCGCTGAACAGTCGCGGCGGCGCCGAACAGTTTCAACTATTGTACTGTGCAACAAAAACTCATCATCAAAAAATTCATTGATAAATTCGAGCTCATAGTTCTAAGAGCAAGAACTTTCATTCATAAAACGAGCCGCCCATATGCCAATTTTCTCGACAATTCGAAAATAGTCAATATTGGAATATTTCGCGTAGAATTATTTGCCAATATTTGATAAATCTTCAATTTTTATCAAGTCGAGTGCCCGCGGCTTCGTACATATGTATGCATCAATATATGTACGTAAATATTATATATATTAATTATAATATTAAAAAGCTACCTAACATTCTTTGCTTCTAATCACCAAGAAATTCTTATCACTGCTGCTAAATTTACATAATTCAGCCCCTCACTGTTAATTTTTGTTGAAAAATGTGGCTATGGTGAAATTGTCTTCGCGAGACGAGTACCCCTCGAAATTCCATACGTTCCTGTCATTGAGACTTCTCTATACATTAACGTTCTCTGCGCGTTATCAATTACAATTTTTCATTGTTTAATAAATCAAAGCCAAAAACCAACAAATGCAAATAGTTCATTTATCTATATTTAACATTATTCAACACTATTTTTAAGCTATTTTAACAAAAATTATCACATTTTACATGGGGTTCTCATTAGGTTGATCGCAACAGCTGAGTCGGGATTGCGTTTACGGTGTTCACTGTTTTCAGCATTAAAGATAAACCGAGATAAACAATCACCAAACAAACTCGAACTCTCAAATAATAACAAAAAACAAAAGAACAAAATGCAAAGCTCTACACAAACAACTCTACAAGAGTATTGGTTAGGCAACCCAGTTTCAACAAATAGGTTCGATCTTTAGGATGTAGATAACGAGCCAAATATCAATGAGCCAGAAAGTAACTCAGTAGAAAAAGATTCAGGCACTCAGCGTGCGCAAAAACCGCCACCAATATATGTACAAAATGAAGAAAATGTGTGTACCCTAACAAATGCATTGCATTCCCTGCCAAATACTAAATTTGAAATAAAAGTTCTTAGCCGAAAGGAAATTAAAATCCAACCTAAAGAAACCACACATTATACAAAAATAATAGACTTATACTAAGTTTCCACCGCAGCCGGAGTTTGGGTTCTCTGCCGCTATCGTGTTCTTAGCGCAAACACGAAACAAAACACCTGTCAAATCCCATACAAAATTAAAACACAACTCCATACCTAAACACACTTTTCAAAGCGTGTTTTGTTGGGTTTGCGTCTAATTTAATTATTAAGTGGTGGCAATGTTGCTCATTTTCCTCATTTATTATTGCATTCTTATCGAAACATGGCAACAATGATTGCAATTTGTCAATATGACATTTGATTGACGCACCGGCTATCCATTTGGTGAATCTTGCTCAAACGACTGTTATATATATCAAACAACAGGTAAAAAACCGAGTGTTAAGCGAATAGAGGCTACTGGTGATGCGCCAATTCCGCAATATGGACCGGGAATAGTTTTACACGAACATTATTTATATACGGTTGGGGGAACAACTGGCTATGATTACTCTTGTGAAGTGCATCGCTTAAATTTGCGCACACGAGTGTGGGAATGCGTATATATCTGTCGTCCAGATATACGCGAAGATCCAGAGGGTCGTTATCGTCACGAAGTTGTCTACGATGGGCAATACATATATGTGCTGGGTGGTGGTACATCGAATTTAGTGTATGATTTACAACGCATCCCTGCATTTAATTTAATTACAAACCGATGGGAATATTTCGTCACATTACCCGATCGAACATCACAAACAAATCTAACAATCGAGCGACAAAATTCCGGATATCCAAACCCACGAAAGTGCTTTTCCTGCGTACAGCACACGAAATCGAATGGTGAGGTCGAAGCATTCATTACGGGAGGCTTGCAGGTGCGTAATAATTAAATTTAGTATTATTAAATTATATTTGAAGTTGGATATCCCTTTTCCATTTGCAGGCCGATCAAGTATATTTTTCAGATATATGGAGATTAAATTTTACTACTAAGCAATGGACACTTATAAAAACAGTCTCTCTACCAAAAGCTTTGTACTTCCATGCCGCAGCGCACAGTCAAAATGGTTGTATGTACATATTCGGTGGTATTGAATATGATGAAAAACGTATACGACGGTGCAATGACCTTTATAAAATGTGGATGACCATACCATTATTAAGTGCAATTTGCTGGGAGGCAGTGTTACATTACAGACCAAATCTCAAATTGAATGGCCACTCACAGCTGCTTAAAATGGGCATACCATTGCGCTTTGCACAGAGATTGTGGCATTCTTCAAAAGCCAAATGATTATACAACAAATGAAGAGATATGGTATGGTATGTCATGTAACGAGCAATAAGAAGCGAAAATGAATAAAATGTTATTTTATAAAACTATGTATTATAAATTTTATTGTTAAAAATTAATATGTGAAATGATATTTAAGTTTTAATGAATTGTGCCTTTTAAAGTTGCACTAAGTGCCTACTACTATCTTTTTTCAAAAATGAATAAAATGTTATTTTATAAAATTATGTATTACAAATTTTATTGTTCTGGTGAAAAGTTGTTTTTCAGATTTAAACCAATTGGACTCTTTGTAGGATATGGCTTCATTAAATGCTGAGAGAGACGAAAAGCAGAGTCCCCTATAATATGGACTGGTATTTTTGTGGATCCATACAGCAAGCTCAATTCATCAAGAAGTGCACAACTTTGCAACTCGCGCTTTAGCGATGATTTTTCAAAAATTCCGGAGTCGTCGCATCTTCCAGGACTGCCGCAATGCATATAAGCAAATCTATATTTTGCGTCTACCAAAGCCAATAGTACTACGGAATACCACCCTTTGTAGTTGTAGTAATCAATGGCTTCTTCCTTTCTTGGATGAATTTCAATATGACATCCATCTGTATTGTATTGTTAAATAATTAGAAATGTTCCGTTTGCTTGACTCGTCACTACGAGTGTCATTTATTGATTGAATTTTTAGTTATTACAATCTGGTTCTTACAGCTAAAGACAGCGTGGCTGCGCTGTCAGGGACGCCGGCAGAGGCGCGGTCAGCTTATGTATAATTCTTTATGTATTGTTTACATAAGAACGTCTAAGGGCTGACGCGGCTCGTAACGGCGGGGAGGAGGTAATATGTTCACTTAGTTGTTGAACCGTCGGCGCATATCAAATATGCCGATGCGGTAATGTCCATGCAGGGCAATGTCCAAGGGATCGTGTTACCACAAGTGCTTGCACATTGTTTATGTGAATATTGTAGTCAAGTGCTACAATGTGTTTGTAATAATATTTATGCATTCAACTGAGTACAGTGAGCATCAGGGCAATGGCCCAGGGATCGTATTACCACAAGTGCTTGCACATTGTTTATATGAATATTGTAGTCAAGTGCTACAATGTGTTTGTAATAATATTTATGCATTCAACTGAGTACAGTGAGCATTCGATAAGTGAACATACTACATCTCCCTCCTTTAGAAAAATAACGTAATTATATGAAGTTATTTTCTTAGTGTTATTACTTACCTATGTGTAAAATTTATATATATTTATTTTTTTTTTTTTTTTTTTTTTTATGAATTTTAATACTAATTAATTAATAGATTTGATGATATATATATATATATATAGCATTAATTACTTATTATAGGTATGGCCATACTTTACTTTATAATAGTAGTCAACTGATTGTGAAGTAACATGTATTTAATATATCAAGAAATGAAAATCTTTAACCTATCTTTATGTACTTTTTGTTTCTAATTTTTACTGTCTTTAATTATTATATTATCGTTATCTTCTATTTTTACTACAGTATAAGGGCCTAAATATGTTTTATCTAGCTTATGACCTGTTTCATTTTTTAATAAAACTAGGTCATCTATTTTTATGTTACTATCTATAATATTCCTATCGTAATATTCTTTATTTCTATTTTTATGTTTTTCTAATAGTAATCTAGCCCTTTTATAGGCTGATTCTAATCTAAACTTAACTTCTTTAGAGTAATCATCTATATTATAAATAGGTTCTATTTTATCTATGTTTGTAAAATATTTTGGCAAGTTACTCTGTTTGCCGAAAACTAGCTCATATGGACAATAATTATGTGCCATAGAGGGTGTCGTGTTGAAACAGTATACGAAATATTGTAGCCATACGTCCCAATCTGTTTTGTCAACAGATATGTAAGAACGGATATATTCATTGAATGTTCTGTGGCTTCTTTCTACTGTTCCAACGGTCTGGTGGTGGTGTGCAGTAGACGTTATGTTGTCTATCTTTAAGTATTTGCACAAGTCAGATATAATTGAATTTTTATATTCTGTTCCCATGTCCGTAATGAACGTCTTCATTGGACCGTACTTCAGAATAAAAGATTCGAATATAGCTTTTGCGACAGTTGTTGCACTTTTGTTTGCAACTGGAATTGCTACTAAGTACTTTGTCAGATCATATATTAAAGTGACTGCGTATTCATTTCCATTTTCCGTGCGTGGTAATGGACCAATTGTATCTACTATCACTCTGTCGAAAGCATATATTGGAGTTTCAGTTAGAGTCATTGGGGTCTTTGTGTGTAATGTCGTCTTTGACATTTGGCATTTGGGACATCTACGTATATACTCTTTGATATGACGAGTCATATTTTTCCAATAGTAGTGTCTTTTTATTTTAGCTATTGTTCTAGCTATTCTTGTATGACCTCCTTGTATTGGATCATCATGGAATGTAAACAGTATTGCTTCTTTTTCTTTATCTTTTTGTATTAGGGTCACCGGCTGGAGTAGCGCTACTCTTAAAGATTTCAATATTTCATTGCCCATTTTTTTAAAAGTATCTATTGAAATTAGTTCAAAGATCTTTTCGCTCGGTGCCACTTTGAGTTGGCTAATATTAAGTATACCGGCTTCCGTTTCAAGCCTTTGAAAGAACTGACCTAAGTCAAGAATTTCATTGGTGTACATATTGCTAACATCAATTCTTGCTATAACTTTATTTCCATGTTTTAGTAAGCATAGAGAGTCTGTTATTCGCAAGGTCACTACTTTTCGTACCTCGTCATTTGCAATGACTTCGTATACGTTGGGCTGAGAAGCATTTAGAGTTTGCTTTCGCAAATCCTCTTTTTCTTTTTCTTTTCCTGCGCAGGAATTTAACTGTTTACTTTGATTTCTGGTAGTGACTTTCAGAATTTTATTACTTATTTGTATGTTTTTTAAGCCCTTTATTGTAATTCTTGATAGCGCATCGGCTACAAAATTATCTTTGCCCTTTAGATATTCTACTGTGAAATTATATTCCTCTAATTCAAGTCTCATACGAGTAAGTTTCGAACTTGGATTTACCATTGAGAATAGGTAAGTAAGTGCTCTGTGATCTGTTTTGACAGTGAAGTGTCTACCATAAATATATGGTCTGAAATATATTATTGCCCAATGAATAGCTGCTAATTCCTGTTCTGTTGTGCTTTTGTTGCTTTCACCTTTTGTGAATGCTCTTGATGCGTATGCAACTGGGAGTTGGAGTCCGTTTTTGTTCTGAGTTAGAACTGCTCCACATGCTTGCTTACTAGCATCTGTGATAATACAGAATTCTTTGCTGAAATCTGGGTATTGTAGGAGTGTTGGATTCATTAGTGCTGATTTTAGATATTCGAAGGCGTTTTGGCAATTAGCTGTCCATTCGAATTTTACATTCTTTTTACATAACTTCGTTATGTGACGGGAATAATCAGCAAAATTTTTTATGAATCTTCTGTAATAGTTACAAAATGCAACAAATCTTCTAGCGCTGTCCGCATCGTGTGGGACTGGATAATTTTGGATGACGTCGTATTTTTTGTCGTCGGGCAAGATTCCTTTGTCTGTGCATTTATGTCCTAGGAAAGTGACTTCATGCATGAAAAATGAGCATTTTTCGGGATGTAACTTTAGATTGTGTTGTCTACATTTTTCAAAAACATCGGTTAAGTTTTTGAGCATCTGTTTTTCAGAACAACCAATGACTATTAAGTCATCCATATAAAGGAATGCTTGTGAAGGTTCAAGTCCAGAGAAAGCTATAGTCATCATTCTCTGAAACGAATTTGGCGCTATTTTTAAACCGAATGGTAATCGCGTGAAGCGATATGAACCATTGTTTGTTGAAAAAGAAGTAATATCTCTTGATTTTTCTTCAAGTTCAATTTGATGAAAACCTGACATTAAGTCCAGGCATGAGAAGTACTTTGCTCTACCTAGTTGATCTAAAATATCATCAATTCTAGGGAGCGGAAATTTATCAGACAACAGTTTTTTATTAATTTGACGATAGTCAATTACTAATCGCCATTTTTTTGTTTCCGAATTTGGAAGTGACTTTTTGGGTACTAATAACAAAGGGCTATTGTAAGCAGATACAGATGGTTCGACTATTTTGTCGTCAATTAGTTTTTGGACTTGTTTCTGAATTTCGTCTTTGTGACTGTGAGGATTTCTATAATTTTTAATGTATATTTCTTCATCATCCTTCAATCTCAGTTTTTGTTTATAAAAATTATTTGTGGTTATTGGTTCGGTTTCTAGTCCGAATACATCGCTGTATTGTTTACAGATTGTTGTTAGTTGATTATGAAATTGTGGTGGGAAATTCTTTGATAGCTGTTTTAGTACAGATTTCTCTCTATTCTCTGGAATTGTTTTAACTACTTCGTAGCTTGAAAGTGGTTCATATTCTAATTTATTTATGTTGATTAACTGATCTTCATTTGTTGTATTAAGCATTCTTATGAATGCATTTTGGGTTGTTGCTATGGTATTTGCTATGTAGATACCATGCAGAATTTCTTGGTTTGGAATAAATACACTGTCTTCTACTGAGTTTATTGTAATTTTTCGGATCACTTGTGATCTTGCTGGCAGAACTATTGAATTGTTGCCAGAACTGTATGTTATCGGAACATAAATTGGGTATTTTAAGTTAGTTGGTCTGATTATAAGCCAGTCTTCAGACGGCTTGAAATCTAATTGACAGTTGTATTTTTTTATGAAATCTATTCCTAGTATTCCATCACATGGAATAGCGAATTGTAAATTTACAATGTGAAAATCGTGG
This sequence comes from Anastrepha obliqua, assembly GCF_027943255.1. Classification (NCBI taxonomy): domain Eukaryota; kingdom Metazoa; phylum Arthropoda; class Insecta; order Diptera; family Tephritidae; genus Anastrepha; species Anastrepha obliqua. Next base: position 37,477,607 of record NC_072897.1, on the reverse strand, counting down.
GGGATTATGTAATTTGTGGTTTGGATTTCAATGGAAGTAAGTCCTTTAGATTTGGTTACTTCTTGACTTATTCCCTGTATATTTATTATATGATCAGTTTGAATGTATTGAAAAACATCTGAATTTTCTTTTAATATAGATATATCTGCACCTGTGTCTATCAAGAATACTAGTTCTTTCCCTGTGTTTATATTTGTGAAGGTTACGTATATGTTTTGGCTGAGATTGATGGTATGAATTTTATTATTTACTGCTGAGTATCTAAAGGCTGTTGGGAGTTTCCCGAAGCGTTTTGGGTCACCCTTACATTATTGTAACTGTTTTGGTTATAACCTCCATTTTGGTGGTTATTTCCTCTATGGTTGACTCTGTTGTTTCCTCTATTATTACCTCTATAATTATTATATTGGTAATTATTATTCTGGCCATTATTGCGGTTGTTGTTACTATAATTATTATTATTATAATAACCTCGACCATTGCCTCTACCATTGCCTCTACCGCGATAATTATTCCTGTTGTTATAATTACCACGGCCCCTTTGGGCTAGCAATATTGAATTGGGATTGCCTGTCATTTCGGTACTACATTGTATATACTTTGTGACGGCTTCATCCATTGTTTTGAAATTGCCTGCCTCGAGGATTGTTTTTAACTTTCCGTGTTCGCAATTTTTAACCATTGTGTTAATGGCTTCTTTAGTGCTGAATTTGTCAGCATGTTCGGCTGATAGGCCTTCGTCAATATACGAAGCTTCCAAAAGCTTTCGTAAATTGTCAATTTCTGTCGTAAATTTTTCGGCAGTTTTCCCTTTTTGCATTGTTTTAGACAATTTGGCTTTTACTACGTCGGATGTTTCACCAACTATAGTATCTTGCAATTTTTTGATTATTGCATTAATTGTCGTTTCATTTTGGACTTTGTATAGAGTTGAGCCAACAATTTTTGACTTAATGACCTCAACAGCTATTTCTTTGAATGTGCCTTTTGTCAGATTTATTAACTTCAAAGCTGTTACAAATCTTTGAAGATGTATTTTCTGTCCATTGAATTCTGGAATGGCATTCGATATGTCCTTTATGTATGCCCTTTGGGCGTTTACGTCTGTCATGATGTATTCTTCTGTGTCTGCTGAGCTTGTGCTAGAATTCAATCCTTCTTCCTGTTCTATCTCATTATCTTCTTCAGATAAAGTGATTTGTGCAGGAATAGTAAGATCTTTTAGGTCGTTTTCTTTTATGTCAGTTTCTTCGTTTGATTCAGGATCTGAATCTAAATCTGTTTCAACTGATTTCTGATCTTCTTCTCCATGTAGTGTTAATGGTGAATTTAACACTGTTGGAATGAAAATATCTAGCTGATACTTTTCTTTGACGTTATATAAATTTAAACGTAATTTGATCAACAATTTTGATATTTTTGACCAGTTAGTTTTATTTATTATGCGTCTATTATCATGCACTAATATTCTTGCATCATTAAATGTTTCTACAAGAATTTTCGCATGTTTATTTAAAGTATCCTTTTGTATTGACCTATTCTGGCTTACACATTTGTAAGATTTATCAAATTTTTCTTTTAGTTCACGGATATTTAGGGTTAGTTGCTCCCATTCCATGCCTGGGATTCATTATGTATATGTATATATATAAAAGTTTTTTTTTTTTTGTATATATAAACACATTACCATGAGAATCGTGTGTGTTTGTATATTATTTTCAGATCTTATCAAGATCGTTAGCTTGGCTTAAGGCTCTCTTTTTTATACATTTATTATGTAGGATGTAGGCTTTGTAAATAATATATGCACACATAATAATAACGATTATCAGTAACAATATGTTTGTCATTTTCATATCAGTATTTGACGATTCTATTTTATTTATTACATTTGCAGTGGAGTCCACTGTTTTGGTATCAATTAACCCCATTCTGGGTGTTATTATATATATATCATCAAATTTACTTATACTGTTTCTGCTCATATATTTTAGTTTTGTTATTTCTAACGTTAATGTTCATTTAGGAGTCAATTTTAATTTAATTAATTTTTCCTGATTCGATCAACAGCGATCTCCTACCTAGTGGTTTGTATGGCTTCACTGGCCATACTCTAGCGGGCAATGCAGTTATCGCTTCCGCTTACAATATTTGTCTTAAATTAATTACAATATTTTTTTTTGTATTATATAAATATATCTAAATTCTGCTGCTGTTGATCGTCCATCTGCACCAGCTGGTCTTCGCCGGATCTGGCACGCTGGCGCTCCCTCGTTGACGCAAGCGGCGGGGTGCCTCTCGCGTTTGATGTTTCTAGTTGTTGTTCGTCTTGGTGTTCGGATCCGCTGCCGTGCAGTGCTTGCACGTGTATTGGCAGAACGCACTGTCCAATGGTCCCTCGCAGTCGGTTGGGCACTTCTTGGCTGGTTTACTGAGCTGGGCTTTTATTGCTCCTGGCTGGTTTAATTTGGGAATAGTTTTATCAATTATTTTTATATGTCTTTGTGTGGTGGTAGAGGTTGAATGCTTATGGTTTGCCTTCTGGGCTTGATCAATCTGATCTAGCTCGGCTTGTAGTGCTATTGTTGCCTCCCAACGTAATGGTGGGTTGGTGGCAAACAATAATTTGAGAATTTCCGCCTTCCTCTTTTGGAGGCGTACTCGTATGCCGCTTCTTCCGGCTTTTTTCTTTTTAATTACTGCATTCATTGAACCTCTACTCACTCAGACAAGTTAGTTTCCAACGCTGTTCCTGCTCTTTGCCTTTTTGCGATGTAAAGTTGTCCAGCGTCCAGCTGCTTCAATACTTTGTATATGTTGTTGGCATAGCTTTCTTTCCTCCTGCTGCTTGACTCCAGGACTTTGTCACGGTCGCCATGTATTGTTAAATAATTAGAAATGTTCCGTTTGCTTGACTCGTCACTACGAGTGTCATTTATTGATTGAATTTTTAGTTATTACAATCTGGTTCTTACAGCTAAAGACAGCGTGGCTGCGCTGTCAGGGACGCCGGCAGAGGCGCGGTCAGCTTATGTATAATTCTTTATGTATTGTTTACATAAGAACGTCTAAGGGCTGACGCGGCTCGTAACGGCGGGGAGGAGGTAATATGTTCACTTAGTTGTTGAACCGTCGGCGCATATCAAATATGCCGATGCGGTAATGTCCATGCAGGGCAATGTCCAAGGGATCGTGTTACCACAAGTGCTTGCACATTGTTTATGTGAATATTGTAGTCAAGTGCTACAATGTGTTTGTAATAATATTTATGCATTCAACTGAGTACAGTGAGCATCAGGGCAATGGCCCAGGGATCGTATTACCACAAGTGCTTGCACATTGTTTATATGAATATTGTAGTCAAGTGCTACAATGTGTTTGTAATAATATTTATGCATTCAACTGAGTACAGTGAGCATTCGATAAGTGAACATACTACAGTATAATAAAGATGCTTTTGATTAAACGTTATTTTTATCGCATTACTTATAAACCTACCTATTGCTCCAATACATTGTGGATAGCCCATTGCATTAAAATCTGCGAAACCATTCTCAATTTGCGCCCTTGTCAGTGGAAAATTTTTCAAATATATTGGAACCACAGATGTCCCAACTTTATTGCAAAACTCGATGAGTATTTTGCAAACAGTTGCTTTGCCTACTCCAAACAAATGTCCAATTGATCTGTATTCACTAGAAGATCCTAGTGCATACAGAGCAATTGCCACGCGCTTTTTTAGTGAAATCGGGTTTCGATAGTTCGTTTTTCTTTTGGCTATTTTTTCAAGTTTGCTGCCCAATTTTTCAAAGCAGGATCTTTCCATTCGGAAATTATTTTTGAAAAACTTGTCCCCATTACTCTGGCAGTCTACTTCCCAAAAGGTACTGGAATGTTCCTAAAATATACATGTACATTATACACAAATAATGTATCATAAATCTGTTTACCATACCAAAGACCATACACTTTGCGAACGCATTAAATTGGCAGCAACGCTTCAAATTATTTTATTTTCCCTTAACCTTTTTTTTAAATAATATGTGACCAACTCACTATCAATTATTTTAAAATAAAATGATAAAATCAACATAACAAATTGAATTTTATGCACCATTTTATAATTTTATCAATTTTTATAATTCTTATTTCACAATGTCAACAAAAGACAGTTCAAACACAGTTTCTCCCAAACTTTCGGTGGAAACAGTTGACAGTTCTCCCAAACACAACTCCTGCAAACACGGTGTTTGCTTTTGGTGGAAACGTAATATTACTAAGACAAAACAAAAACAAAATTTTATACATTTAGACCAAAAGAGCAACAAGGGTTTAGAGTATTTTTACGGCAGATGCATCACTCGACTCCTATCGAAGACATAAAAAATGAACTTTTTGAACTAGGTCATGAAACAACTAATATTCACAACAAACAAATTAAAATCGCTTCGGGAATAAAACAACCTCTGTCACTATTTTCAATTGAACTAAAATTAAACGAAAACAATAAAGACATATACAGTATAACTCATCCACTCCACTGTAAAATTAGTTTTGAGCCACCGCGTCAAAAAAGAACAAATCCTCAGTGTACAAACTGTCAGAGATACGCACATACAAAAAACTACTGTATGGTAGATGAAGTCTGCGTTAAATGTGCTGGCAAACACAAGACACATACATATGTGTAAAATTAAGAACAAAGCGGAAACAGACGAAATTAAATGTGCTCATTGTGGCGAAAACCAACAGTATAAATAGGTTGCGAAATCTACAAAAAACTCCAAATTCAAAGATATCCGACACTACGCAAAAATGAAGTTCTTGCTGCACAAGAACAAGGCAGTAATGAACATCACTAGGAAAATCTCGGCACTAATACAAATCAAACCCTTAAGCTAAATACACACCAAGCAACCGTTGCAGCAACTCGGCCATGTTGAAGCAACCGTTGCCTCGTGTGTAGCTGTGTTGCCAAATGATTTTCGAGTTGCTGCAACCGTTGCTTGAAATATCAAATAAATTTGATTTTTGGGATAGGTTGCTGCAACCGTTGCTTCGTGTGTATCATTGTTTACTGCTTTTACTCGTTCAGTTCGTTGAACACAAGCAAAGAAGAAGGTTCGTGCGGAGTAAAATAAAGTGAAAAAGAAAAAAATGGCAATTGAAAATAATGAAAATTATGTTAATTTTATTAACGAATATAAAAATTTGAGAGAGCTGTGGGATATATATAAGTAGTGAAAAATATAAAAATAAAAATTTTAGAAAAAAAGCATACGAACAATTAAAAAATGAATACAATAAAATTGATAAAAATTTCAAGTCCGCAAAAGCGTTTCCTATTGCAAGATACCGCAAAATTATTGCCACTCTAATTTCTGCTGATATTGCCTCTCTCATTATGGTATCTTGTTTCGTTATTTTGGCCTTTACGAAGTCCAACAATTTTCTAAACAGGGCTTCGTCCATCCTCATGTAATTTTTATAGTCCGATGGCTCATTTTCCTTCAGTTCTTTCAGTAGCCTCTGGTTCGAAAATTCGATTTTTTTAAAAGCCAATTTTTGGACCAGATTTTTTTTCTCTTCTTTTGTTGCATCTCTTCTTCCTCATTTTCGTACAAAAGTTCGTCAATTATAATAAGAGAAGTAATTTTACACATTTCGTCGATCATTTAAAAAATTTAATTTTACGTATCTTCCGCTTGTACCTTTCCTGCACCACAGTTATACACAATACTGAGATTGAAGCAACGGTTGCAACGTGTTTCTTAAGCAAAGGCAACACGTTGCTGCAACCGTTGCTTCAACGGTTGCCTGGTGTGTATTTAGCTTTATACCAGGCGTTTCTTATGCACAAGCAACAGAGAACGTTAATGTATAGAGAAGGAACGTATGGAATGACAGGAACGTATGGAATTTCGATTGGTACTCGTCTCGCAAAAACTAATCACCACAGGCACATTTTTCACCAAAAGTTAAAAGTAAGGGGCTGAATTATGTAAATTTAGCAGCAGTCGATAAGAATTTGTTGGTGATTAGAAGCAAAGAATGTTAAGGTAGCTTTTTAATATGACCTACATACATATATATTTGAATTTTTTCCAAATCATCCAAAATTATATATGTACATATGTTATGTCTGTCTGTCTGGTGTCTGTAAAACTTTGTTGTATTCCCTTTAACTGAATCAAAATCCTCTATAGAAAACACTTCATTACCAGGCACACAGGAAGATGGCATATGCTAATTTAAATTTGTCAATTTATATACATATAAAATATAAAATAAAATATATTACGGTAAAATTTCTCAAGAAATCCAGCGCGCATTCATAGGCACAGCGTACATTCACAGGCACACCATTGTATGTGCAGTAACCTGGAAATGTGTACAGGCACCTTCAAATACTCTGATTTCAGAGTAAGTTTCTAACTTTGCAGATATATGTATGCATATGTTTTGTGCACTTTTTATCAATTGAAGAACTACATACGTAAAGTAAGTAATATACTAATTAACTATTTACCTATCAGAGAACATAAAATAATTGTTTGGAAATTTACTTCTACTATTGAAATGTCCGACACAGAACTTTTTTATAAGCTACTTTTGTTGTGTTCTGCAGTTACTGTATGCTCATGCGCGCACTTGACGCACAACAAGTGCGGTTGTCGAGCATCTCGAAAGAGATATTTACATACATATGTATATTGATGCATACATACATATGTATGTACAGAGCCGCGGCCGCTCGACTTGATAAAAATTCAAGATTTCCAAATATTGGCAAATAAGGCGAAATATTCCAATTTGACTATTTTCGAATCGTCGAGAAAATAGGCATATGGCGGCTCGTTTTGTGAATGAAAGTACTTTGCTCGTAGAAATATAAGCTCGAATTCATCAATGAATTTTTTGTTGAAACTGTTCAGTGCCGCCGCGATTATTTTAGGCTGTTCAGCACCATGGCAACTAGAATGATGGCCGCTACGCCTGCGTCTATGAAAGCATTTTGTTCTTGTAGTCGCCAGGCATGGGATTTTAGCTTTGGACGGCATACGCATTTAGAGGAATAAAGTGAGTGCCCTGTGTGTGCGGTTATATGTACATGCATATGTGTATATTAATAAGCATTATTTTGCTTGAAGTTCAGAACAGAAATATGTCCGTACATAGGATAGGCCATGATTCTAGTTGCCATAGTATAGTATATATAGGGTTATTCAATAGGTGCGCTTCAACTTTTTTCCGATAGGGAGGGCGAACGACGCAATATTTTTTATTTTTCGCTTGTCATTTGTATACATTTCATCATGGAACGCTACACACTTGATCAACGATTGCAAATCGTGCAAATTTTTTATGAAAATAATCGTTCTGTTGCTGCTACTTTAAGAGCATTACGGCCATTTTACGATCCATTTAACAAGCCGTCCCGTTTTGGGGTTATGTGAAGTCATTGGTCTACAGTAACAAGCCGGCGACAATTTGTGAGCTCAGAGCCAATATTGAACGCGAAATTGCTGGAATTTCGGCCGATTTATGCAAAAGAGTGATCGAAAATTGGGTTCAACGATTGGACCTCGTAAAACGTGCACGCGGTGGTCATGCAAAAGAAATCGAATTTCATTCTTAAATGTATATGTTCAAACTCGATAATGTTTTATTCAAAACTCGTTTGTGTTTTATTCAAAAAAGTTCAAAAGTTGAAGCGCTCTTACTGAAAAACCCTTTATATCTGTGGTCATAAGCAATAATCGCCTAAGTCGACTTAAGAAAGAAATGAATTATGTATACTAGCATATTCAACTAATAAAACTGTATATTTACGCGAAGTTCCTATCACTCTAACTATTTTTTTAGTGTAAATATTAATAAAAACATATTAGCCTAACTCGCAACGAAGCGCTATTGCATTTACTATATGAGTCTAAGTATACTTAAGAAGATGGTCAATTACAATAATGTTATATTTAAATGGCCTATAATAACTTAAGTTGTTTTTGCACCTAAATTTTTTTTAAGTTTGTCATACACAAGAGAGCTGACATAAGAGCCAAAGTGAAGGTGAGTGTTTATTACAAATTGAAAATATATATAAGCATGCACTATCTCTTCAAAAGTTGTTAATGCATTTTTGTTGTGAGTTTTTAAGAGAGCTATATCTTCATACGCGACAAATGCGAATGACATATGCTCTTATTCTTTTTGCAAAGTGCAGTTAGATTGGTATGCCTAAAGCGCCATTTTAAAATCATTTGAGTTAAGCAATTTCCTGTGATTAATGCAGAGGTTATAAGAGGTCAGAAAAAAAAAGTTTCGGTAAAATTGAATATTTTCTGAACTAAAAAAATATAATAAAGCAATTAATAAAAATATTTAAAATTAATGAAATGGAAAACGAAGTATGTCGTTTTTAGAGGGCAGTGGGGCTGATTTATTAACAAATGTTTCTAATACTCCACTATGCAGTGAGAATGAGGCAGATAAATCAAATTTACAGGAAAATCTCCGTTTTGACAGTGATGACTCAGTCCTAGATTCCGACTATGAGGACTCAACTTCTACTAATAATGGAAATAGTAGCAATTTAGATGATGATGAACTGCTCAACGAGGCCCCGACTACATCCCAAAGAGCTTATTCGAGGAAACAATCGTGCACAAGACGGAACTTGGGAAAGGCATACGTTAATGTAAAGGATGTTGTTGTGTCGGAAAGAAAATTGAGACCTCTTATTATTGATTGTCGCATGAAGTGCAAATCAAAGGTTCCTCTTGCATTTCAGAAAAGCATTTTTAATAAATATTAGTCGTTGGGTACGTACAATCAGAGAATTTTGTTCATTGGTTCCTTAATTGAAATCACCGACAAAAAAACTCAATATATGCAAAAACACCCTGAAAGGCCACGTGAGCGAAAATTTCAGGCTGCTTATTATGTTGAGTTTGAAGGCCAAAGAGTGCAGGTATGCCAAAAATGCTTCCTACAGTGTTTTGATGAGAGTGCCAGTTTCGTCAAAACTGTTTTGAAGAAGAAATTACACTATCCTAACAGTGACCTTGTTGATAAGCGTGGATCAGGTGGAGGAAAAAATATACTTACGGATGATAAAGTTCAACTTGTAAAAGACTACATAAACAGCTTTCCAAAAAGTCACTATACCAGGAGAGATACAAGTTGCCAATACTTACATGCAGTAGTATCCCTGGCCCAAATGTATACTTTGTTTTGCGATAAATACAAAGCCAACGTAGTTAGTGTTTCCTCATACAGTGGTATTTTTAAAAGTAAGTTACATCTTTAAGGCCTTTTTACACGATATGGTTTCTAAAAAATGTTGCCAACAAATTAAGGAATATGTTAATGTAGTTATGTGTCAAGCGAAAATAGAATCGTTTCTATTTTGTATCTGCATTTTTCTAAGTAGACATACATATACATATGACAAAACATATAGTGTAAGAAGCCTTTTACGCTTCTTATAATTATTTAATAAAAAAATGTTTTACAGCCTGTTCTACGTGCGAAAAATTTAAAGATAAAATTGCTATTGCTAAACAGGAATCCGATGATATTCTACTACGTGATTTAAAAAGGAACTCTTAGCCCATCAGAGTAAAGCAGATTTTGCATATGAGTCAAAAAGAAATGACAAAACTTGCTCTTCCGATGATCCCAAAGTTAAAGTGTATACTTTTGATTTGCAGCAGTGCTTGCCTACCCCATACTTAAGAAACTCAATAAGTTTCTACAAAAGGCAGCTTTGGACCTATAATTTAACCGTACAACTGGCACCCCACATTGCTTTATGTGGCATAAGGCACTTTCTGCCCGTGGCGGCAATCAAATCGCATCATGCTTATTCAAACATATAAACAATCTTCCACAAGTTAATCATGCAATCTTTTACAGTGATTCCTGTATGGGACAAAATAAGAATTCATTCGTGTGTGCAATGTTCACATTGGCTCTTGAAATTAACCCCACTTTAGAAATTAATGATCACAAATTTTTAGAACCTTGGCACACGCACATGGAATGCGATGGGAATCACGCTGTGATAGACACAAATACATCATCCACGTGACTGGTACAATTTTATAAGAAGTGTACGTTGCAGAAATCCGTTCAACGTAATTGAAATGAACTTACAAGATTTTTTTTTATTTCCAGCTTTTCTTAAAAACAAAGCTATTGTGAAGAACCAATAATCTAGATGGGGGAAAATTCGTTTGGAACGATATTAGATGGCTAAGATTTACAAAGAGAAATTTTGCAAAAATTCTTTATAAAACCACTTTAGACGAATATGCTCCTTTTAAAACATTGAACTTGTTAGAACGTGGTGTAAATAGCAATAAGCGACATATCAATGCTAACACAAGACATTAAGATCAGCTCAAAAAAGAAAAAGGATCTCCTTGATTTACTACCATTTGTAAATCCATGCTTTCATCCTTTTTATAAAAGTTTGTTAACAGATAACTCAACTGATGTACATCCAGATTTAGTAGAAGGTGAATCAGAAACCGAATAACTTCGACTGATATACATATTATACTTATACTTTCAAATAAATAAATATTACATATAAATATTACAAAAATAAGTTTTCGGAAAATGTCATTTAGTTTAAAATAATGAATTTGTAAAATTCCTTTTTTTTTAAATAAACTCGTATTAGTGAAATGGACTAACTCTTTATCTTGATAAATTTATATATGCAATAGTTCCTTAACTCAATATGTGCCACACAAACAGCAACCAATTCTTTTACAATAAAAGCCTTAGTCAACATAGTCATTCTTATATCATATGTTATGTTTGCAATAAACACTTTTATTTCTTTTTATTAAATATCTCCTAAACAAAGGCAAGTTTCATTATAATTGTTTAACTGAGCATTGTGCTTGAAATGATCAATAATTATGTATTTACAGTTTTTTAAAGCTTCTTTCTACATTTCTCAGAAACGCTTCTGAATATAAAAAGCTATTTATCTCGGAAGCAAAGTTAACGACTTAGGCGATTATTGCTTATGACCACAGATATATATTAAAGGGCTGCACAAACACATTTGAATAGCCCAACAAGACATTTGTTGGCAGGGCAATTACTTACTCTCTTTGTCTCTCCTTTCTCCTTTTAAGTGCGGGCAAATACAAATCATTTGGTGTATGTGTAACTAAGAAACCGATCAACGGCAAGACAAGTAGTACTTGCCTTGCAAGCGACAAATACATTGCCTGAAAAGTATTCGCAAGTACAGAACTCTACTTGCAAGTACTTGAGTATTTTCATACAACTGCTTATTGTTGGTAATTTTGTTTGGCTAAATATGTTCTACCTACGGCGGCCGCCGTAGCCGAATGGTTTGGTGCGTGATTACCATTCGGAATTCACAGAGAGGTCGTTGGTTCGAATCTCGATGAAGGCAAAATTAATAAAAAATATTTTTCTAATAGCGGTCGCCCCTCGGCAGGCAATGGCAAACCTCCGAGTCTATTTCTGCCATGGAAAAGCTCCTCATAAAAATATCTGCCGTTCGGAGTCGGGTTGAAACTGTAGGTCCCTCCATTTGTGGAACAACATCAAGACGCACACCACAAATAGGAAAAGGAGCTCGGCCAAACTACTAACAGAAGTGTACGTGCCAATTATTTATTTATTATATTTTTTTTTACTATGTATGTACAATACATCGAAGATATTTTTGATGTTTCCAACAAATGCTGCGCAAATAATGTGTTATTTTATGTAAAAAAATATGTGTATATGTATATTTGCATATGTAGTTATTTCAGCGAATGCCTTTTTTGCATAAGTTAATGAGAACTAGTTAAAATTTTAATGTTAAAGAAATTTTTGTAGTATATTTATTAGACAAAAGTGAGTGTAATATTTCAGAATACTTAAGAAAAGAAAATACAAACTTGAAAAGATACGCTTTTCAAAAATAAAGATTATAAATTAAATGAACTCGAATTCTGGTTTTTTTATATTAATAAAATTTTAATCTATGCTGGAATGCAAGAACATTATCTTGTTTATTGCACTGTCATTACAACTAATACTGCAGCGTTTCTCGGTGATAATATTCCGGGCGACTGAAAATACTCTTTCAGACGGAGCTGAGGATGCTGGAGTTGCTAAAATTCGACAGCTCAGTTCATACAAAATTGGGAAATCACTTTTATGACCGTCCCACCACCGTACAATATCGAAATCATCGTAAAATTCGACGCCAGTGCTCTCGCACTTATGTATTTCCCTGATAATTTTGCTTTCAACATTAAGCGTTTGTCTTGTTTGAACAAAATCTGTAAATAACAAACTATTTTCAGTAGAACACGACGGCGTAAAATCTGACTCAGTATATAATGCATCTGCAGTGAATTCTACCATTAACCGCTTACATTCACTTTTAATAGAAGTTTTGTCGAGTTCGGAAAATAGTAGAAGTTTATTTGCAGGAACGAATAGAAAAAGTGCAATTTTATGAATAATGCTTAGATTTTCGATGACTGTAGACTGTATAAATGTTCACAACTTTGTCTTGAATTCTTTGATAAGTTCGGAATCGGTGATGGTAACAATACAAACTTTTTGTAACCTATGAATTAAAACATGTACGAGATAAATTGTAGCGTATTTTTCTCCCTCTAATTTTTTAGACGCTTGTTCGAAATACTCCAAAATAGCAATTAAAGCGTCCACGTTATTTAGCTGAATACTGCTTATTTTGTGTAGATTATTTTCCTGCTGTAATATACCTAATACTTCGGCCCAATTTCTCTGTATAGAGATGAGCAAATAATAAATAGTATTGAATCGTGTTGGTGAAAAGCTTTTCAAAGTGTTTCTTAAAGACGAGTTGTGATCAGACTTTTTAAAATATTTGACAAGTTTTGTGCAAGAACGGGCCAGTTTCGCTATATCTTCAGTCTCTTCAATCGATTTCTGAATTACATTATGAAGCAAATGATTCACACAGAACAGATGGCAGTGTGACCGGAATGCTGCAACCATATTGGATCCTCTGTCTGTCACAATAATTGCTTTATCGTCAAGACCCAGGTTGAACTCTTCAAGGATTTCGGAGACTTTCGTATGGATATTTATACCTGAAATTAAAACAAAAGGAAAAATGGGATTGTCTAAGAAAAAACTAAATAAATTGAAACAGTAAATTTTTTACATAACTAACATATATGTAGTTTGGGATATATCGCAAATCGTTACAATATCCATAAATGAGCAGATGAGCACAGCTTGCAATTGCAGGCTATGTGTCCTTTTTCAACTTTCAACTAACCATATGTACTAATTCATATGTATCCAAGCCAAAGTAGGTAAAGCATTTTTTGATGAAAACTCCTTTTAAAGGGGTTAAAATATATTTATTAATGTATTGAAATTTGTTAAAAATATCCTTGAAAGGGGCAACAGCACTCAGGCAATTTTTTGGAATTTCCCTTTTAAACACAACTGACTACTTTTCATGTATGTATCTATTTCCAACAAAAAAAAATAACATCATTGGTCATGTGACTAAAACATTACCTGTTCTAGCGTTGACTGTTTTCGTAAAATTTTATAAAAGCACAAAATGAAGTCGGAGATTCATATTCAAATTCTTATATGTGTGTTTTGTAGGCAAACTGTTTAGCTGCACATTCTGTCGATCTATCTTTTTTATTTGGCTGTTACTCTTGAAAGGAATTGAGTTCTATTTCTAAATTTATTTTAAGAAAATTCTATTTGGTTGCTAATTTCTATAGTTAATACATAAAAGTTATATTCTTGTATTAATCTTAATCAAGATCTTGGTCGATTTTATCATAAAACTATAATAGCATAATAGGCAAAAGGTGGTTGAAATGTTTGATACATACTAGGTATGCATGATAGAAACGTGTTTTTAAGTCTTCGAAAATTACTTACTTGTATTTCTTCGCCCATAGATCGCAAGCCAAGAAGTCTGTTTATAATATTTCCATTTTTAATGTATTGTACTGTTACCGCCAAATAAGTTTTCCTTAAAAAATTATCTGTCCAAGGATCTGTTGTCAGTCCATATCCATAAAATTTGCAATATCCAAGGTCGGCACTAACATTGTTAAAATATTTGTCGTATATAAGTTATATTAGTTCAACTTCCCTCTGGAGCAGTATTGATGCCTTGGTCCAGCGGCGGGTGTTGCTGACACGTCTCAAGTTATATGTATTCAACTTCCTTCTGGAGCAGTATTGATTCCTTGGTCCAGCGGCGGATGTTGCTGATACGTCTCAGCCACTTCTTAATTCAATTAACTTTAGGATGGTTATGTTGGGGGATTTGACTTCGTCCCCTTGTTGGACTATTGGCCTTGTGGCTCAACAGTGTAAATTAATAGATCAAATATTAACGGCGGCGTGCCGGAGTAAAGCCAATCATTCTTTATTGAATAACTGTCTGAACAAAACTGATTATAAGAATGGGGAGTATAAAAGACTAAAGCTAAGTACATAAATGGAAAACATGAATCTAAACCTAAATACATAATAAATATATAAAGATTATGCCATGGGTTTGTGTGTGGTCAGTAAAACCGACTCAGCATATTTCGGTCAGAACTCCAACGCTTGCGACATAACGGAAACGACTGGTCGTTGCTTCGACCCACATTACTTTGTTTATGTTGCATATGTGGTCGGGTTCAACGACATTGTTTGCGCGCGGGTTGCTCGGTGAATTCATTGCGAGGGAAGTTCGATGACTTGGCTGTTAACTAGCCCCCCTTTAAGATTGTTGCCGTCCTCGGTGACACTTAACTCCTTTACCAGTTCTTGCAATTTGATGGAAGATCTTCTCCGGTACCAACATTGATAGATGATGCCAATACAGCCAAAGGCAAGGCTGAGTGTTAAACCAACCATGAACCAGACTCTGGGAGTCCCTCCGGAAAACATATCGTCTCTTAACTTCTGAATTATATGCAGATTGTGCTCATTCATCCTTTGTAACATTGGTAGGCTGAGCACTTGGTCGTGTCCTGTAATATTCAGCAATGGTGACGCCACGATGCCTGGACTCTTGTTCACAACACCATTTTAGTTAATGTATGTGGTCTCGTTTATAGTCGCAATACGTTCAAATGTGATGAGATGCGTGCCTTCAATTGTCATCACTGGGCCGTCATCTACTCTTACTCTTGCTGATACTTCGTTGACAACGATTATTCCTTCGTCTAATAGGGTAATCGGTTCCAAGTGGCTTGGCTGTGTGTGGCATAACGCTGAGCCTCCGGAATGTAATCCGCTGGCGCATGTGTCGTAAGCAGATTTCTTGCAGAACGTCGCAAAGTTGGTTGTAGCGCATTCTGTCACAGCTAGGACTCCATCGTCGCATTCAGCTACTATGTTATCATGTACTTGCAGAATGGTGTTATTGTGGGCAACAGGATATATCATAACTTTCTTACAAATAGTCTTAACATTAGGATATTCAATTATTATGTGGATTACTCTATTTGATTGAAATATTTTTATATTTGATACTGCCATTAAACTAACTATTGGGACCTCTGCGAGCTGTTCGGTAAAAATTGATTTTAAATCTTCGTGGTCGAGAATTGCGGGGTTTATGATGTTAGATTTGGCGAGCGTTATAGTGAGCATAAGGTTTTGGATTTCAGTGGTTAACATTCTATTTCGTGCAAGTAAAGTTTCATACAAATGAGGAGAGTCTACGAACTCGCCTTTTTTTTCTTTAATTAATTTATTTACTGCATCAGTTAAAAGGTTAATTTGTTTCTGTGCTTCAGTGATTACTATTATTTGTCTGTTGTTTGATTCTATGAGCTCGGCTTCGGTAAGTTTAATCTTTTCTAAGTCTGACGCATCAGTCGTACCTGCAACGATTTTTAAAGCTGTTCCTAGAAAGTCTAAGCTTCTGGCCATTCTATGGTGTACCGTTAAGCTAGATAAAATATTCTGAATATGGTCGATATCTACATCTAACAATTTCGCATGTGTGACTGAGGGAAAAGTTTTGATAATTTAATTGTATCATCTATAATGCTCACGAAATTAGATAAATTTGTAGAATGTCTCACGTAACTATGTTGTTCCCATACAAAAACGTTTCCGTCCAATATCGGAATGTAGCTTGCGTGCGAGAAATCGGTGATGCGTGCGTGAGTTGTGGATAAGAGTATGAGGGTCACTCCGATGAACCTGTATGAAATCTTATGCGTTATGACCTATGTTTACCTCACATTGTCCTTATGGACCACCCTCCCCTTAACAAGTATAGACGTTCCCAGGTCTGCTTGTACGGCGCCCTCTGTGCGCAAGGGAGATAGTCTGTTACCTAATCTTTTGTTATTTTTGAGGTAAACTTTTTCTCCTACATCAAACATCCTGTTCTGTCTGTTCGGGTTGCATCTAGCTAATTGATCTTGCTGAGCTTTTATTAGTCGATCTTTGTCAATGACCAGCCGTTTATTCTTATTTCCGTTGGAATCTATTCCAGACTGGGCTATTATACGCAGATCTTGATGGCCTTATGATGCCATCTTTCAACAGCTGTGCGACTTCGTTGTTTACAAAATCTGACACGCCTACTGGGTATGGATAGGGCTTTGAATATACCTCCTTATTGTCTACAGTCCGGATCCTGGCGACGACTGAAGTATTGTAAGGCAGTGCCTCGTTAGAAGTCGCGAATGCACTAATTCTCTTCAGTATCATTTTCTTGAATTCGCCTTTTACGGATGGTGATTGAGTATTTCCGAAGTATTACCGTAGTTTATGCTGTTTTCCATCAGGTTAATAGTTACCCCCGCCTGCGTGAGCAGATCGAAGCCTATTATAGCATCAAAGGTGTCAAGGGTATCTAATATGAAAAACGTGGCAACTTTCCCAAAAATTACTATTGAACATTTTTTTTGAATTTTACTGGACCCGTGAATGGAGTTCACAGTAAAAGGGGTGTCGACTGGTGTTACGTTTTTTAACTCCTTTACGGGTTTAATGTAACTTTTTGCCGCCCCGGTGTCGATAAGAATCTTTAATGTTTTGCCAGCCAATTGACGCTCGACGAACGGCAATCGGGAACGACTTCTTAAAAAATTCAATAAATCGTTGTCCTCGGGTTCGCCACTTTCGTCATCTATTTCAGCACGCGCAGTTTCGGCCATTTCTTCGTATTCTTTTTCGTCTTGGGTAGGCGCTCGTTGCGTAATATTGTTAATCTTTTGGCGCCTATAGCCTGACGTGCGTTCTGAAGTGTTATGCCTTTTCCGAGCCCCGTCTTGTGTAGAATAGCCCTGTGGCTTTCCCCAATTGGTCTGTTGTCTTAACTTGGACATCGAAGGATCAACGTCCATGGGTTGAGCCTGATACTTTGATTGTGGCTCTTTGTCATTCGCTAGCGTTTTAGTGTCAGCTTGCTGTGCCCTGCTTTGGCCTTGATTTCCCACAAAATGTGGATTTCTTTCCTGGCCCCTGCCTTGTCTAGCTTGGTTACGATTGCCAAATCTAGTATTATCGCCGCTATGGTTTCTTTCTTCAATTACTTTAGCATAAGATGCAGAAAATGCGCTTCTTTCGATGCTATTTTCAGCCTCACGGGCCACTGCTAATGCAGATGGCAAATCCTTGGGCTTCGCTGGGATTACTAAAGATTTTAGGGGCCTCCTAAGTCCTGCCATGAAAGCGTGTAGTGCATCGTCTCTAATTTCTGCACAAAGAATGGACGCAGCTTGCTCGTCATGAGTCATTACAATTTTATTTGTGACCAGAGTGAGCTTCTTTTCTACCTCATCGTAATATTCCATTAAGTTTAGGTCACCCTGCCTAACCAGTTCTAGTTGCTGCCTAAGTACGCGCAAGGATGTTTTGTCTGCGTACGAGCAGTCGAGCCTAGCGATAATGGCGTCAAAATTAAGCACTGTATTGTGCGACGTAAGGATGGCACGAGCTGGACCAGTTACTTTGTTTTTTAAAATGGCCACAGCCTCGTAATGCGCCTCGCTGCCTACGTATCTTTTGAAAATCTCGTATGCGTCTATAGCCGCCTGTCGCCACGACACGTATTCCTCATGATTTCCATTGAAGTTAGGCACTGATTTTACAATGTCTAACTTCACCTCACATCCCACACTAGGGTCAATTGTTACTCTCTGGTATGTTTCAACTTGTGGGGTCTCTATTCTTAATGCATTAACCTGACCTCTAACTGTTTCAAGTTCCGCTCGGAACTCGTCTTTTAGTCTCCTCTCTTGTTCGAGGAGCGCACTGTTTACCGCACCTTCTATTAACGCTTTTAGTAATGCCGGCTCCATTCCTAATTGACTGTTTCTTCCTCACTGTTGTACTCTATCTTTATATTTCTATAAGCCCAAGTCATGAGCAGCCAATGAAGCGAAAGTATCAACTTGTTTCTCTTAACAAAAAAAAACTGCACTTGCACGTCAATAATTTCGCGACTATACCGTAATGGTCACTTTCGCATTGCCAATTTATTCACAATTTTTTTTATTTAAAATAGTTCTTCGTAAATACTTTTTCTAATTTTTACCGAACATTCACTTACATGTTCTTGTTTAGGGCCATGGTGTTCCTAGCTTAATAGATATCGTAAGATTATCTAGTTCCAGTTAACTCTGTTGGGCGCCAGTTATATTAGTTCAACTTCCCTCTGGAGCAGTATTGATGCCTTGGTCCAGCGGCGGGTGTTGCTGACACGTCTCAAGTTATATGTATTCAACTTCCTTCTGGAGCAGTATTGATTCCTTGGTCCAGCGGCGGATGCTGCTGATACGTCTCAGCCACTTCTTAATTCAATTAACTTTAGGATGGTTATGTTGGGGGATTTGACTTCGTCCCCTTGTTGGACTATTGGCCTTGTGGCTCAACAGTGTAAATTAATAGATCAAATATTAACGGCGGCGTGCCGGAGTAAAGCCAATCATTCTTTATTGAATAACTGTCTGGACAAAACTGATTATAAGAATGGGGAGTATAAAAGACTAAAGCTAAGTACATAAATGGAAAACATGAATCTAAACCTAAATACATAATAAATATATAAAGATTATGCCATGGGTTTGTGTGTGGTCAGTAAAACCGACTCAGCATATTTCGGTCAGAACTCCAACGCTTGCGACATAACGGAAACGACTGGTCGTTGCTTCGACCCACATTACTTTGTTTATGTTGCATATGTGGTCGGGTTCAACGACATTGTTTGCGCGCGGGTTGCTCGGTGAATTCATTGCGAGGGAAGTTCGATGACTTGGCTGTTAACTTATATTTTCTATCTTTCTTGATATTGTAGTCGAATGCGGCAGCGCGCTTTGCACATTGATATACTGGCCATATGATACACCAAGATGAGCAAAATATTGCAATAATTTATGTAGCCCACTGTCTTCAACTATTTTGTATGGCCTGCAGTTCTTTATGACCCATTCAGTTATAATTTCCAGTGCTTCTTGTTAACGTTCTGCGCTTATATCCCTTTATTGATATTTTTGCTCTTACTATTTGTTGAATAATTTATAAAACACTTGTGTTTCAATAAGTTCGAGGTTGATTTTTTGCAGTGCTTAAATATATTGAAGCACGTTTTGCACGCCACAATATTTGGAATTTGTTCATTTACTTCACTAACTACTATTCCATATACCTCCCCAAACTTTGCTTTTTCCAGTAACTTTAGATATTTTCAATTCGCCTCTAATAATTTTTTCTCGTATGGCACTTTTATTTAAACTGCTATTAAAACTAACGTTTGTAGCAGGTGAATCACTGGTAAATGACTGCAAATATTAATACATTAAAAGAAAAGTAACAAAATATTATATTTAATAATATACTTACGTTGTCAAGTTCCATATTGTTAATTAATACTTATGAAATTTCAATGGTCACAGCATATTGTCATATACATAGTCACTTAGTTACATTTAAGGTTAGTCGAAGGTAATGTTAATAACAAAAGAAACAACAACTGTTAAATATTGAAAATAAAGAGAATAATTAATAAGTAAATAGAAAGTAAGAGCATAGTTATAAGTTATTAATGTAACTGTAAAAAGTAAATAGAAAGTAAGAGCATAGTTATAAGTTATTAATGTAACTGAATTGAAATAAAAGTTAGTTCTTGAAGTGACATTGAAGAGGTTTGTCTGACTTGAATACTTAAGGATACAATTTTAAAACCTGCATAACTTGACAAGAGTCATTTGTGTTAAAATTTTAAAATTAAGCGAGCATATTTTCAAATGTGAATCAAGATGGCGTGTTATTGTTAAAAAAAAAAAGAAATAAACTTGGACGAGATGAAAAAAAAGACAATACAAATAATAGACATTGAAAAATAATAATAGTAATAAGAAATTATATGAACTGAATACAAATATTATCAAAATTTAAATGTGGCAATACATTTCAGTTTTCACCAGATTAAAAGTGAAAGCAAATTAACTATTTATACCAAAATAATAAAAAAAAGAATATAGAAAATCATAAAAATAAACGGCAACGTTTTGACCTTTATGAAGGACAGAGAAAACAAAATTTCTCATAAAGCGGAATTTATTTTGGAAACAGCAATATTTGTACATTTCAAGATATCTCTTAGTTAAAATTTTGAGCAATTAAATAAATCAGCAGTAACTTCAAAGAGGGTGGAAAAATAAAGCGTTATTAAAAACAATTACTCTTGTAGGGACAAATTGAAAAAGAAATAGAATCAGTCAAAAGCACTGCAGTTTCAAAGCCATTTGTGCATTATAAAACAACAACAAAGCATCCATTAATTTTAAAGAGCATACGACCATATGTATGTGCTAGTGAGTGAGCTTGAATAAGCAGCGAAGCAGTGAAGCCGATTTAGCAACAGCGTTAGCGGAAGCGGAAGAGACAAATCAAGAAACAAGTAGCAGCGTACGCATAAGAAGCGGGCTCTCACCGTGGACTAGTGGAACAGAAAAGCAGACAGAGCGAACATATTTCTCTTTTGCTTTTGAGTCTATTCAAACTAATTTTAAAGGATGTTTTTTTTAGAGGTTAGGTTTTCAAGTTGGCACTACTTTTTTCGTAGATGGTCTTTTTGACAGCTATCACTTGATTTATGCTCAGTTTGGTTTGCCATTTCATAATGAATAGACTTACACCTGAACAACGTTTGCAAATCGTGCAAATTTATTACGAAAATAATGGTTCGGTTCGCGCGACGCATCGAAGAAAATTTTGTTCAGCGATGAAGCTCACTTTTGGTTGAATGGGTATGTCAATAAGCAAAATTGTCGCATTTGGAGTGAACATAATCCACAAGCCATTGCTGAGACGCCGTTACATCCTCAAAAAGTCACTGTTTGGTGTGCTCTATGGGCAGAGGGAATCATTGGTCCATATTTCTTTAAAAATGAAGCCGGCCATAATGTTACAGTCAATGGAGAGCGCTATAGAGCCATGATTAATGACTTTTTCGTGCCTGAATTGGACGATGTTGATGTGGACCACCTTTGGTTCCAACAAGACGGCGCTACATGCCATACAGCCAACGCAACAATCGATTTATTGAAGGAAACTTTTGGTGAGCGCATTATCTCGCGCCGTGGACCTGTGGCGTGGCCTCCAAGATCGTGCGATATAACACCGCTGGACTATTTCTTGTGGGGCTATGTGAAGTCGCTTGTCTACGCAGATAAGCCCGAGACGATTGACGTCTTGGAAGAGAATATTCGGCGCGTTATTGCTGACATACGGCCCCAATTGCCGCAAAAAGTGGTCGAAAATTGGGCCTCTCGGCTGGAATTTATTCGAGCCAGCCACGGCGGCCACTTGCCCGAAATCATTTTTAAAACATAATGGCAAACCCTTATCTTTATAATAAAGCTAAATTATTGGCCATAACATTAAATTATATACGTTTTATTTCATCTTGAAAACCTAACCTCTAAAAAAAACACCCTTTACTACCTGGATATTATTAATTTTTTGCAACAACAAACATAATGGATGCTTTAACCATAGGTAGGTTCAATTTAAAGGAAATATTGGTTAAAAATTTTGGCGAAAAAGAGACTAGTAATGATTTGATGGATGATTTAAAAACGTATGGCTAAGTGGAACAATTGAAGAATATTTTTTTGAAATAAATAAGTTAGCAAATAAAATACATAATCGAAATTTAACACATGGTGACAAAACTTATACAACGGAAGAAGTTAATAGAATTTCGCTCAAAACATTTAGAGAACATTTACCCGAGCCTACGCGTACATTGATTTTTGCCAGAAATCCTAATAACTTAGAAGATGCTTACAAAATAATACTTCATGCCAGACATCAAAATTACACTCGATTTGGACCTCCGCGAAATGGTAGCTTTAATACAGTAAAAAGAAATTTTAGTAACAATTATAAAAATACTAAGCCATTTATTAGAAATGAAAAGGACAATTTTCAAAGTATGTATCGAAATCAAAATGAGACTTTTTTTAGGAATAATATAACAGTTTAAGAGAAAGCAATAATGCTCCATTTGATAACCAAGAGCAATTTCAAGGGAATTGCTCCCGCTTTAATCGTAATATGTACCATAATTCAAATAATTCAAACAGAACTAGGCAGACAAATTACACACAAAACGAAAATAGGAAGTATAATTACAATACAAATGACCAAACCTGGAATCAAGCAGCTCCGTCCGGATCTCGGCATACTCAAAATACTCAAAACTTCAGTAGACCGATTTCACAAATCGAACCTATGGAAATTGGTAGTTCGAGTGTAAATTTTCCAAATGCAGTAGAGTAAAATTACCCTATATAACAATAAGTAATCCCAACAGAAAATTCAAATATGTTATTGACACTGGTGCTGAGTTCAGCCTAATTAATACTAATATTTGTCACCCTAAATGGAAACGAGATGTGAATGTATTAGCAAAAGCTCTGGGTAGAGAAACACTGCTAACGAAACTTTGTAAATTCCCAATATTTAAGGAATTTAATTTTGAAGGTTACTACTGCGAATTTTTAGAGTGCAATTTTAATAAAAATTTTGATGGATTAATTGGTAATAACATTTTAAAAGATTTAGTCTGCATAATTGATTTTCCTAATAGGCAGTTAATTACTGAAAATGCTATAATAACTTTAGTTTTATCTGAAGAGGAAGAGATATATAATGAAACTTCATATAAAGATAACAATATTCAACTTTTGAAATGTGAAATTAAAAAGTACAACATTACGAATTTTATAAAAACTGATCACCTACACTTATACGAAAAAGAAAAATTAATGAAATTGTTAAATAAGTATAAAAATGTATTTTACGATAAAAATGATAATTTGACTTTTACAAATGAAATTAAACACAAAATAAAAACGAAACATGACATACCTGTTTATTCTTGTCTATACAGATATCCGGAAGTACATAAAGAAGAAGTTAATACGCAAATCGCAGACATGCTTAAACAAGGTATAATTAGAAATTCAAGTAGTCCATACAATAGCCCAATATGGGTTGTTCCCAAAAAATTAGACGCTAATAATAGACAAACGTGGCGCATTGTAATTGACTACCGGAAGTTGAATGACATGACTATTGAGGATAGGTTTCCAATTCCAAATATGGAAGACATATTTCAAAAATTAGGAAGAAGCAACTATTTTTCAACCCTAGATTTGGCCAAAGATTTTCATCAAGTTGAGATGCACCCCGATGATATTTCGAAGACAGCATTTTCCACTGCTAATGGCCATTATGAGTTTTTACGTATGCCATTTGGCCTTCGGAATGCACCTGCTACATTTCAACGGTTGATAAATAATGTTTTGAAAGAATATATAGGATTAATTTGTCTAGTTTATTTAGACGATATACTGATTTTTTCGACAAGTATGGAAGAACACTTAGAAGCCATTGATAAAATTTTTAAACGTTTAACTGAAGCAAATTTAAAAATCCAATTAGATAAGTGCCATTTTCTTAAAAGAGAAACCGAATTCTTAGGACATGTTGTCACCCCTTCCGGAATCAAACCGAATCCGGAAAAAGTAAAAGCAATAGATAAAATAGTTTTACCAAAGACACAGAAAGAAATAAAATCATTTTTAGGATTAACGGGCTTCTATAGACGTTTTATTAAAGATTATTCAAAGATAGCATATCATTTAATAAGATATTTAAAGCAAGGCACAAAAATTAAAAGTAATGATAAAGATTTCAAAGCTGCCTTCGAAAAGTTGAAAACTTTAATAAATAATTACCCTATACTGATCCACCCAGATTTTAGTAAACCCTTCGTGTTGGTTACAGATGCAAGCAATTTTGCTTTAGGGGCAGTTTTGATGCAAGGAGATAGAGTAGTTTCTTTTGCAAGTCGTACCTTAAATGGACACGAGAAAAATTATAGTACAATTGAAAAAGAACTACTCGCAATAGTGTGGGCCACAAAATATTTCCGTCCATATCTTTTTGGTCGAAGATTCTTAATCAAAACAGATCACCGTCCATTAGTTTGGCTAAACAATATAAAGGAGCCTAATTCCAAACTGCAGAGGTGGAAGATAAAGCTAAATGAATTTGACTTTGATATTGCTTATATAAAAGGCAAAGAAAATATTATCGCAGATGGCCTAAGCAGGCTGAACATTGAAACTTCAGAAGAAGAAATAGAAATAAAACTGAATGAAATATTTGAAGAAGATTTATACACTGTACACAGCGCCGCAAGCGATGATACGGATTATATCAAAATAACTGAACAGTCTATTAACATTTTTAAAACGCAAATAATAATATATCCATCTAATAAAAATTCGTGCAAAACTGAAATGGTATTTAAAAATAAAATTCGGCATACTATGAAAAAGATAAAAATAGTATTTTAAACTTTATGAAGGAAAAACTTCCAGATAAAGGATTAGCTGTTATTTATTGTCCACATATTGAATTGTTTAAAGAGTTCCAACATAATTATATTATATACATTTTTTTGCGAAAAATAAAAACCTAAAGATACTTAAGCATAACTTACTTCTAGAAGATTTGACTGATAGACAAAAACGTTTGCAAGTAATACAAGAAGAACATTTGAAGAACAATCACAGAGGTATAGGGGAGGGTTATTTAGAACTAAAAAAGTATTATTACTTTCCCAAATTTCAGAAGGAGATTCAAAAATATGTTAATAATTGCGAAATTTGTAGTTTAGCTAAATATGACAGAGTTCCAACAAAACACAGTTTAAATGTAACTTTTACTCCAGAAACACATAATGAAGTCGTCCATGTTGATATATGGTTTCCCCAACGTGGAGTAATGTATTTAACACGCATTGATAAACTTACAAAATATGCCACGGCTTCTTATTTAGAGGACAGGACCTGGATTTCTTTAATTAAAGCATTAAAAGAAAGAATACAATATTTAGGAAAGCCAAAACAACTGATAATAGATAACGAGCTCGATACAATTGCAGTCCGAGAGTTTTTGAAAGAGCAAAAAATTTATATTCATACCACAACTGCCTACTTGAAGACAGGTAATGCAGATGTAGAAAGACCGAACAGGTTTTTAAAGCAATAGTGTCGTATAATAATACAATCCATTCAGCTACCAAACATCGTCCTATTGATCTTATTAATAACTTAATTTCTAAAGAAGAGCTATCAAAACTTTCAAAACTAATGTATGCCGAAAAGATAAAAAAAGTAGAGATGTTAAACAAAAAATCGAAAAAAGTATCAACTGAAAATTTTGCTAATGAAATTGTTAAGAACTATCGTGTAAGTAAGTCTAAGCCAAAGTACAAAAAAGTTGCAAACTATGTTCAAGAAGGAAACTATTTAATATCCAAAGATGCGAATAAAAAAAAAATATACAAAACACAAGTGAAAAGAAAGCACCTATATTCTCATTAAAAATATGTATTTTTTTTTATTAGGCAGGGACTGCCTAATCTGGTGGTGGAGGTGTCATATAGTTACATAGTTACATTTAAGGTTAGTCTAAGGTAATGTTAATAACAAAAGAAACAACAACTGTTAAATATTGAAAATAAAGAGAATAATTAATAAGTAAATAGAAAGTAAGAGCATAGTTATAAGTTATTAATGTAACTGTAAAAAGTAAATAGAAAGTAAGAGCATAGTTATAAGTTATTAATGTAACTGAATTGAAATAAAAGTTAGTTCTTGAAGTGACATTGAAGATGTTTGTCTGACTTGGATACTTAACTGGCGACGAGGATAAAATATTAAAACCTGCATAACTTGACATGAGTCATTTGTGGTAAAATTTTTAAATTAAGCGAGCATATTTTCAAATGTGAATCAAGATGGCGTGTTATTGTTAAAAAAAAAAAAGAAATAAACTTGGACGAGATGAAAAAAAAGACAATACAAATAATAGACATTGAAAAATAATAATAGTAATAAGAAATTATATGAACTGAATACAAATATTATCAAAATTTAAATGTGGCAATACATTTCAGTTTTCACCAGATTAAAAGTGAAAGCAAATTAGAAATTAACTATTTATACCAAAATAATAAAAAAAAGAATATAGAAAATCATAAAAATAAACGGCAACGTTTTGACCTTTATGAAGGACAGAGAAAACAAAATTTCTCATAAAGCGGAATTTATTTTGGAAACAGCAATATTTGTACATTTCAAGATATCTCTTAGTTAAAATTTTGAGCAATTAAATAAATCAGCAGTAACTTCAAAGAGGGTGGAAAAATAAAGCGTTATTAAAAACAATTACTCTTGTAGGGACAAATTGAAAAAGAAATAGAATCAGTCAAAAGCACTGCAGTTTCAAAGCCATTTGTGCATTATAAAACAACAACAAAGCATCCATTAATTTTAAAGAGCATACGACCATATGTATGTGCTAGTGAGTGAGCTTGAATAAGCAGCGAAGCAGTGAAGCCGATTTAGCAACAGCGTTAGCGGAAGCGGAAGAGACAAATCAACAAACAAGTAGCAGCGTACGCATAAGAAGCGGACTCTCACCGTGGACTAGTGGTACAGAAAAGCATACAGAGCGAACATATTTCTCTTTTGCTTTTGAGTCTGTTTTTTTTAGAGGTTAGGTTTTCAAGTTGGCACTACTTTTTTCGTAGATGGTCTTTTTGACAGCTATCACTTGATTTATGCTCAGTTTGGTTTGCCATTTCATAATGAATAGACTTACATCTGAACAACGTTTGCAAATCGTGCAAATTTATTACGAAAATAATGGTTCGGTTCGCGCGACGCATCGAAGAAAATTTTGTTCAGCGATGAAGCTCACTTTTGGTTGAATGGGTATGTCAATAAGCAAAATTGTCGCATTTGGAGTGAACATAATCCACAAGCCATTGCTGAGACGCCGTTACATCCTCAAAAAGTCACTGTTTGGTGTGCTCTATGGGCAGAGGGAATCATTGGTCCATATTTCTTTAAAAATGAAGCCGGCCATAATGTTACAGTCAATGGAGAGCGCTATAGAGCCATGATTAATGACTTTTTCGTGCCTGAATTGGACGATGTTGATGTGGACCACCTTTGGTTCCAACAAGACGGCGCTACATGCCATACAGCCAACGCAACAATCGATTTATTGAAGGAAACTTTTGGTGAGCGCATTATCTCGCGCCGTGGACCTGTGGCGTGGCCTCCAAGATCGTGCGATATAACACCGCTGGACTATTTCTTGTGGGGCTATGTGAAGTCGCTTGTCTACGCAGATAAGCCCGAGACGATTGACGTCTTGGAAGAGAATATTCGGCGCGTTATTGCTGACATACGGCCCCAATTGCTGCAAAAAGTGGTCGAAAATTGGGCCTCTCGGCTGGAATTTATTCGAGCCAGCCACGGCGGCCACTTGCCCGAAATCATTTTTAAAACATAATGGCAAACCCTTATCTTTATAATAAAGCTAAATTATTGGCCATAACATTAAATTATATACGTTTTATTTCATCTTGAAAACCTAACCTCTAAAAAAAACACCCTTTACTACCTGGATATTATTAATTTTTTGCAACAACAAACATAATGGATGCTTTAACCATAGGTAGGTTCAATTTAAAGGAAATATTGGTTAAAAATTTTGTCGAAAAAGAGACTAGTAATGATTTGATGGATGATTTAAAAACGTATAGGCTAAGTGGAACAATTGAAGAATATTTTTTTGAAATAAAGAATAGGACTATGAATAAGTTCGTGCGGTTTTACAACAGATGGCGTAATTTGATTATTATTCCATCGATCCACATTTCCAAACATTCATTGGAGAGCTACTGTCGTAAGGCACAAACGTCAGTATAAGTTTTTTATTTGAAGCGTAAACAACAATATTTTTACCACACTTGAAAATGTCGAATTTCGTGCCAAATAATGTGTTTTTGCGGGGAATTCTTCTTCATTATTTTAATATGAAGAAAAAAGCAGCCGAAAGTCATCGTATCTTGGTGGAAGTTTATGGTGAGCATGCTCTAGCTGAGCGAACGTGCCAGAAGTGGTTTGCACGCTTTAAAAGTGGTGATTTTGGCTTGGAAGACGAAGAACGCGAGGGTGCGCCGCCAAAGTTCATGGATACCGAATTGGAGGAATTGCTCGATCAAGATCCGGCTCAAACGCAAGAAGAGGTTGCAAAAACTTTGGGAGTTGATCAATCAACCATTTCCAAACGTTTAAAAGCCATGGGAATGATCCGAAAGGTAGGCCATTGGGTGCCGTATGAATTGAAGCCAAGAGACGTTGAACGCCGTTTTATGGCATGCGAACAACTGCTTCAACGGCACAAAAGAAAGGGTTTTTTGCATCGAATTGTGACTGGCGATGAAAAGTGGGTCCATTACGACAATCCAAAACGTCGGGCAACGTATGGATACCCTGGCCATGCTTCAACATCGACGTCGGCGCAGAATATTCATGGCCTGAAGGTTATGCTGTGTATCTGGTGGGACCAGCTGGGTGTTGTGTATTATGAGCTACTGAAACCGAATGAAACGATTACGGGGGATGTCTACCGACGACAATTGATGCGTTTGAGCCGAGCACTGCGAGAAAAACGGCCGCAATACGCCGATAGACACGACAAGTTATTTTGACAACGCTCGGCCACATGTTGCACAAGTGGTCAAAACATACTTAGAAACGCTCAAATGGGATGTCCTACCCCACCCGCCGTATAGTCCAGACCTTGCGCCATCCGATTACTATCTCTTCCGATCGATGCAACATGGCCTGGCTGACCAGCACTTCCGTAATTACGATGAAGTCAAAAAATGGATCGATTCGTGGATTGCGGCAAAACCGACCGAATTTTTCACAAAGGGAATCCGTGAATTGCCAGAAAGATGGGAAAAAGTAGTAGTAAGCGATGGACAATACTTTGAATATTAAATTTGTAACCATTTTACGTCAATAAAGTTTCAAATTTCGAAAAAAACCGCACGAACTTATTCATAGTCCTATTAAGTTAGCAAATAAAATACATAATCGAAATTTAACACATGGTGACAAAACTTATACAACGGAAGAAGTTAATAGAATTTCGCTCAAAACATTTAGAGAACATTTACCCGAGCCTACGCGTACATTGATTTTTGCCAGAAATCCTAATAACTTAGAAGATGCTTACAAAATAATACTTCATGCCAGACATCAAAATTACACTCGATTTGGACCTCCGCGAAATGGTAGCTTTAATACAGTAAAAAGAAATTTTAGTAACAATTACAAAAATACTAAGCCATTTATTAGAAATGAAAAGGACAATTTTCAAAGTATGTATCGAAATCAAAATGAGACTTTTTTTAGGAATAATATAACAGTTTAAGAGAAAGCAATAATGCTCCATTTGATAACCAAGAGCAATTTCCAGGGAATTGCTCCCGCTTTAATCGTAATATGTACCATAATTCAAATAATTCAAACAGAACTAGGCAGACAAATTACACACAAAACGAAAATAGGAAGTATAATTATAATACAAATGACCAAACCTGGAATCAAGCAGCTCCGTCCGGATCTCGGCATACTCAAAATACTCAAAACTTCAGTAGACCGATTTCACAAATCGAACCTATGGAAATTGGTAGTTCGAGTGTAAATTTTCCAAATGCAGTAGAGTAAAATTACCCTATATAACAATAAGTAATCCCAACAGAAAATTCAAATATGTTATTGACACTGGTGCTGAGTTCAGCCTAATTAATACTAATATTTGTCACCCTGGAGGATGGTTCCATGTGTAGAAGTCCACGCAAGTGGGGAAAGTTACTGATCGCCATTCACTTGGGAGTGGCCAGGACGATTCTTCTACATATGGTTCAAGCAGCTCACAACGTCCGGGATTAGCCCACGTATCCTCTGGTTAGCTTCCGAACACCCGTCCGGGAGTGAGCTAAAGTGAGAAGGCGAAGCATCCCAGCATAGCTGGTTGTGCGCTGGGTTTGGGACCCGCCACTTAAAAAGCCCCCCCCAATGAAAACAGCAACAAAGCCTCGGATGAGAACTTCCAACACTGATGACGACCCCTGCAAACGAAATAAGGAATACGATTTGAGGGCATGCACCTGGAATGTCCGGTCCCTTAATGGGGAAGGTGCCTCTGCCCGGCTGGTTGATGTCCTCGTGAGAGTAAAGGCTGACATCACTGCCATCCAAGAGATGCGATGGACGGGGCAAGGTAAGAAAAACATAGGACCTTGCGACGTCTACTACAGCTGCCATGTAAAGGAGCGCAAAATCGGTGTCGGATTTGTTGTGGGAGAGAGACTTCGTCGCCAAGTACTGTCGTTCACTCCGGTGGACGAGCGTCTCGCAACAATCCGCATCAAAGCGCGATTTTTTTAACATCTCGCTAATTTGCGCCCACGCCCCGACGGAAGAGAAGGACGATGCGACCAAGGATTCTTTCTATGAGCGCTTGGAACGTTCCTATGAGCGCTGCCCCCGCCACGACATAAAAATCGTGCTTGGCGACTTCAACGCCAGGGTGGGCAAGGAGGGAATTTTTGGTCCCACAGTCGGAAAATTCAGCCTGCACAACGAAACATCCGGTAACGGACAGAGGCTGATCGACTTCGCCGGGGCCCGAAACATGGTAGTCTGTAGCACCAGATTCCAGCATAAGAAGATTCACTAAGCTACCTGGCTGTCTCCTGATCGAAAAACACGAAACCAGATCGATCATGTTGTGATAGATGGAAGACACGCTTCTAGTGTATTAGATGTACGTACGATCCGAGGACCCAACATCGACTCGGATCATTACCTTGTTGCAGCCAAACTGCGCACACGCCTCTGTGCAGCAAAAAACGTACATCTACCTACGCAAAGAATGTTCGACATCGAAAAGCTGCAATCACAACAGACCGCCAGAAGATTCGCCACTCGACTCTCACTCCTGCTCTCGGAGAGCACTGCCCAACACACCGGCATGCGCGAGCAAGGGAGCAACATTTCTCGTTCCCTACGTACCGCCGCCGAAGAAGAAATCGGATTCCGGCGAGCCCGAAAAAACAATTGGTACGACGAGGAATGTCATGCTGCCGCCGAAAGAAAAGATGCCGCCTATAGAGCCACACTGCGATCGGGCGCAACGCGAGTCATGTGGGATCGCTACAGAGAGCTAAAAAAGGAAGAGAGACGTATTATCCGACAGAAGAAACGAGAGGCCGAAATACGTGAGTGCGAGGAGCTTGAGATGCTGGCCAATAGGAACAACGCCCGAAAATTTTACCAGAAAGTTCGGCGGCTTACAGAAGGTTTTAAGACCGGGGCGTTGTCCTGTATGAACAAAGACGGCGATCTGGTGACTGACGTACAGAGCAATCTTAAATTATGGAGGGAACACTTCTCGAACCTGTTAAACGGTGACAGCTGCGCATGTCATAGAGAATGTGAAGATCCCGATACCCGAACCGTTGACGACGGAATTGTCGTTCCGTTACCCGACCATGACGAGGTGAGAATAGCAATATCACGGCTAAAGAACAACAAAGCCGCGGGCGCCGACGGACTGCCGGCTGAGCTATTCAAACATGGCGGCGAGGAGCTGGTAAGGTGCATGCATCAGCTCCTATGCAGAATATGGTCGGATGAAAGCATGCCTGCCGATTGGAATTTAAGTGTGCTCTGCCCAATCCATAAGAAGGGCGATCCTGCAATTTGTGCCAATTACCGCGGGATTAGTCTTCTAAATATCGCCTATAAGGTTCTAGCGAGCGTATTGTGTGAAAGGCTGAAGCCCACCGTCAACCAACTGATTGGACCTTATCAGTGTGGCTTCAGACCTGGAAAGTCTACCATCGACCAAATATTCACAATACGCCAAATCTTGGAAAAGACCCATGAAAGGAGAATCGACACACACCATCTTTTCGTCGACTTCAAAGCTGCATTCGACAGTACGGAAAGGAGTTACCTGTATGCCGCGATGTCTGAATTTGGTATCCCCAAAAAACTAATACGGCTATGTAAGATGACGTTGCTCAACACCAGCAGCGCCGTCAGAATTGGGAAGGACCTCTCCGAGCCGTTTGATACCAAACGAGGTTTCAGACAGGGTGACTCGCTGTCGTGTGACTTCTTTAACCTGATGTTGGAGAGCATCGTACGAGCCGCAGAACTTAATCGCTCAGGCACAATTTTTTATAAGAGCGTACAATTGCTGGCGTATGCCGATGATATTGACATCATCGGCCTTAACAACCGCGCTGTTAGTTCTGCCTTCTCCAAACTGGATAAAGAGGCAAAGCGAATGGGTTTGGTGGTGAACGAGGACAAAACGAAGTACCTCCTGTCTTCAAACAAACAGTCGGCGCACTCGCGTATCGGCACCCACGTCACTGTTGACAGTTATAATTTTGAGGTTGTAAAAGACTTCGTGTATTTAGGAACCAGCATTAACACCGATAACAATGTCAGCCTTGAAATCCAACGTAGAATCTCTCTTGCCAACAAGTGCTACTTTGGACTAAGTAGGCAATTGAGCAGTAAAGTCCTCTCTCGACGAACAAAAGTAACACTCTACAAGACTCTCATCATGCCCGTCCTAACGTATGGCGCAGAAGCTTGGACGATGACAACATCCGATGAAGCGACGCTTGGAGTGTTCGAGAGAAAGATTCTGCGTAAGATTTTTGGACCTTTGCACGTTGGCAACGGTGAATATCGCAGACGATGGAACGATGAGCTGTATGAGCTTTACGACGACATAGGCATAGCGCAGCGAATAAAGATCCAGCGGCTTCGTTGGCTGGGTCATGTCGTCCGAATGGATACAAACGCTCCGGCTTTGAAAGTATTCGATGCGGTACCAGCTGGTGGTAGCAGAGGAAGAGGAAGGCCTCCTCTGCGTTGGAAAGATCAGGTGGAGAAGGACTTGGCTTCACTTGGTGTGTCCAATTGGCGCCGGTTAGCACGAGAAAGAAACGACTGGCGCGCTTTGTTAATCTCGGCCAAAATCGCGTAAGCGGTTATCGCGCCAATTAAGAAGAAGAGAATTTGTCACCCTAAATGGAAACGAGATGTGAATGTATTAGCAAAAGCTCTGGGTAGAGAAACACTGCTAACGAAACTTTGTAAATTCCCAATATTTAAGGAACTTAATTTTGAAGGTTACTACTGCGAATTTTTAGAGTGCAATTTTAATAAAAATTTTGATGGATTAATTGGTAATAACATTTTAAAAGATTTAGTCTGCATAATTGATTTTCCTAATAGGCAGTTAATTACTGAAAATGCTATATTATAATAACTTTAGTTTTATCTGAAGAGGAAGAGATATATAATGAAACTTCATATAAAGATAACAATATTCAACTTTTGAATTGTGAAATTAAAAAGTACAACATTACGAATTTTATAAAAACTGATCACCTACACTTATACGAAAAAGAAAAATTAATGAAATTGTTAAATAAGTATAAAAATGTATTTTACGATAAAAATGATAATTTGACTTTTACAAATGAAATTAAACACAAAATAAAAACGAAACATGACATACCTGTTTATTCTCGTCTATACAGATATCCGGAAGTACATAAAGAAGAAGTTAATACGCAAATCGCAGACATGCTTAAACAACGTATAATTAGAAATTCAAGTAGTCCATACAATAGCCCAATATGGGTTGTTCCCAAAAAATTAGACGCTAATAATAGACAAACGTGGCGCGTTGTAATTGACTACCGGAAGTTGAATGACATGACTATTGAGGATAGGTTTCCAATTCCAAATATGGAAGACATATTTCAAAAATTAGGAAGAAGCAACTATTTTTCAACCCTAGATTTGGCCAAAGATTTTCATCAAGTTGAGATGCACCCCGATGATATTCCGAAGACAGCATTTTCCACTGCTAATGGCCATTATGAGTTTTTACGTATGCCATTTGGCCTTCGGAATGCACCTGCTACATTTCAACGGTTGATAAATAATGTTTTGAAAGAATATATAGGATTAATTTGTCTAGTTTATTTAGACGATATACTGATTTTTTCGACAAGTATGGAAGAACACTTAGAAGCCATTGATAAAATTTTTAAACGTTTAACTGAAGCAAATTTAAAAATCCAATTAGATAAGTGCCATTTTCTTAAAAGAGAAACCGAATTCTTAGGACATGTTGTCACCCCTTCCGGAATCAAACCGAATCCGGAAAAAGTAAAAGCAATAGATAAAATAGTTTTACCAAAGACACAGAAAGAAATAAAATCATTTTTAGGATTAACGGGCTTCTATAGACGTTTTATTAAAGATTATTCAAAGATAGCATATCATTTAATAAGATATTTAAAGCAAGGCACAAAAATTAAAAGTAATGATAAAGATTTCAAAGCTGCCTTCGAAAAGTTGAAAACTTTAATAAATAATTACCCTATACTGATCCACCCAGATTTTAGTAAACCCTTCGTGTTGGTTACAGATGCAAGCAATTTTGCTTTAGGGGCAGTTTTGATGCAAGGAGATAGAGTAGTTTCTTTTGCAAGTCGTACCTTAAATGGACACGAAAAAAATTATAGTACAATTGAAAAAGAACTACTCGCAATAGTGTGGGCCACAAAATATTTCCGTCCATATCTTTTTGGTCGAAGATTCTTAATCAAAACAGATCACCGTCCATTAGTTTGGCTAAACAATATAAAGGAGCCTAATTCCAAACTGCAGAGGTGGAAGATAAAGCTAAATGAATTTGACTTTGATATTGCTTATATAAAAGGCAAAGAAAATGTTATCGCAGATGGCCTAAGCAGGCTGAACATTGAAACTTCAGAAGAAGAAATAGAAATAAAACTGAATGAAATATTTGAAGAAGATTTATACACTGTACACAGCGCCGCAAGCGATGATACGGATTATATCAAAATAACTGAACAGTCTATTAACATTTTTAAAACGCAAATAATAATATATCCATCTAATAAAAATTCGTGCAAAACTGAAATGGTATTTAAAAATAAAATTGGGCATACTATGAAAAAGATAAAAATAGTATTTTAAACTTTATGAAGGAAAAACTTCCAGATAAAGGATTAGCTGTTATTTATTGTCCACATATTGAATTGTTTAAAGAGTTCCAACATAATTATATAAATTTTTTTGCGAAAAATAAAAACCTAAAGATACTTAAGCATAACTTACTTCTAGAAGATTTGACTGATAGACAAAAACTTTTGCAAGTAATACAAGAAGAACATTTGAAGAACAATCACAGAGGTATAGGGGAGGGTTATTTAGAACTAAAAAAGTATTATTACTTTCCCAAATTTCAGAAGGAGATTCAAAAATATGTTAATAATTGCGAAATTTGTAGTTTAGCTAAATATGACAGAGTTCCAACAAAACACAGTTTAAATGTAACTTTTACTCCAGAAACACATAATGAAGTCGTCCATGTTGATATATGGACCAACGTGGAGTAATGTATTTAACACGCATTGATAAACTTACAAAATATGCCACGGCTTCTTATTTAGAGGACAGGACCTGGATTTCTTTAATTAAAGCATTAAAAGAAAGAATACAATATTTAGGAAAGCCAAAACAACTGATAATAGATAACGAGCTCGATACAATTGCAGTCCGAGAGTTTTTGAAAGAGCAAAAAATTTATATTCATACTACAACTGCCTACTTGAAGACAGGTAATGCAGATGTAGAAAGACCGAACAGGTTTTTAAAGCAATAGTGTCATATAATAATACAATCCATTCAGCTACCAAAAATCGTCCTATTGATCTTATTAATAACTTAATTTCTAAAGAAGAGCTATCAAAACTTTCAAAACTAATGTATGCCGAAAAGATAAAAAAAGTAGAGATGTTAAACAAAAAATCGAAAAAAGTATCAACTGAAAATTTTGCTAATGAAATTGTTAAGAACTATCGTGTAAGTAAATCTAAGCCAAAGTACAAAAAAGTTGCAAACTATGTTCAAGAAGGAAACTATTTAATATCCAAAGATGCGAATAAAAAAAAAATATACAAAACACAAGTGAAAAGAAAGCACCTATATTCTCATTAAAAATATGTATTTTTTTTTATTAGGCAGGGACTGCCTAATCTGGTGGTGGAGGTGTCATATAGTTACATAGTTACATTTAAGGTTAGTCTAAGGTAATGTTAATAACAAAAGAAACAACAACTGTTAAATATTGAAAATAAAGAGAATAATTAATAAGTAAATAGAAAGTAAGAGCATAGTTATAAGTTATTAATGTAACTGTAAAAAGTAAATAGAAAGTAAGAGCATAGTTATAAGTTATTAATGTAACTGAATTGAAATAAAAGTTAGTTCTTGAAGTGACATTGAAGATGTTTGTCTGACTTGGATACTTAACTGGCGACGAGGATAAAATATTAAAACCTGCATAACTTGACAAGAGTCATTTGTGTTAAAATTTTTAAATTAAGCGAGCATATTTTCAAATGTGAATCAAGATGGCGTGTTATTGTTAAAAAAAAAGAAATAAACTTGGACGAGATGAAAAAAAAAGACAATACAAATAATAGACATTGAAAAATAATAATAGTAATAAGAAATTATATGAACTGAATACAAATATTATCAAAATTTAAATGTGGCAATACATTTCAGTTTTCACCAGATTAAAAGTGAAAGCAAATTAGAAATTAACTATTTATACCAAAATAATAAAAAAAAAGAATATAGAAAATCATAAAAATAAACGGCAACGTTTTGACCTTTATGAAGGACAGAGAAAACAAAATTTCTCATAAAGCGGAATTTATTTTGGAAACAGCAATATTTGTACATTTCAAGATATCTCTTAGTTAAAATTTTGAGCAATTAAATAAATCAGCAGTAACTTCAAAGAGGGTGGAAAAATAAAGCGTTATTAAAAACAATTACTCTTGTAGGGACAAATTGAAAAAGAAATAGAATCAGTCAAAAACACTGCAGTTTCAAAGCCATTTGTGCATTATAAAACAACAACAAAGCATCCATTAATTTTAAAGAGCATACGACCATATGTATGTGCTAGTGAGTGAGCTTGAATAAGCAGCGAAGCAGTGAAGCCGATTTAGCAACAGCGTTAGCGGAAGCGGAAGAGACAAATCAACAAACAAGTAGCAGCGTACGCATAAGAAGCGGACTCTCACCGTGGACTAGTGGAACAGAAAAGCATACAGAGCGAACATATTTCTCTTTTGCTTTTGAGTCTGTTTTTTTTAGAGGTTAGGTTTTCAAGTTGGCACTACTTTTTTCGTAGATGGTCTTTTTGACAGCTATCACTTGATTTATGCTCAGTTTGGTTTGCCATTTCATAATGAATAGACTTACATCTGAACAACGTTTGCAAATCGTGCAAATTTATTACGAAAATAATGGTTCGGTTCGCGCGACGCATCGAAGAAAATTTTGTTCAGCGATGAAGCTCACTTTTGGTTGAATGGGTATGTCAATAAGCAAAATTGTCGCATTTGGAGTGAACATAATCCACAAGCCATTGCTGAGACGCCGTTACATCCTCAAAAAGTCACTGTTTGGTGTGCTCTATGGGCAGAGGGAATCATTGGCCCATATTTCTTTAAAAATGAAGCCGGCCATAATGTTACAGTCAATGGAGAGCGCTATAGAGCCATGATTAATGACTTTTTCGTGCCTGAATTGGACGATGTTGATGTGGACGACCTTTGGTTCCAACAAGACGGCGCTACATGCCATACAGCCAACGCAACAATCGATTTATTGAAGGAAACTTTTGGTGAGCGCATTATCTCGCGCCGTGGACCTGTGGCATGGCCTCCAAGATCGTGCGATATAACACCGCTGGACTATTTCTTGTGGGGCTATGTGAAGTCGCTTGTCTACGCAGATAAGCCCGAGACGATTGACGTCTTGGAAGAGAATATTCGGCGCGTTATTGCTGACATACGGCCCCAATTGCCGCAAAAAGTGGTGGAAAATTGGACCTCTCGGCTGGAATTTATTCGAGCCAGCCACGGCGGCCACTTGCCCGAAATCATTTTTAAAACATAATGGCAAACCCTTATCTTTATAATAAAGCTAAATTATTGGCCATAACATTAAATTATATACGTTTTATTTCATCTTGAAAACCTAACCTCTAAAAAAACACCCTTTACTACCTGGATATTATTAATTTTTTGCAACAACAAACATAATGGATGCTTTAACCATAGGTAGGTTCAATTTAAAGGAAATATTGGTTAAAAATTTTGGCGAAAAAGAGACTAGTAATGATTTGATGGATGATTTAAAAACGTATAGGCTAAGTGGAACAATTGAAGAATATTTTTTTGAAATAAATAAGTTAGCAAATAAAATACATAATCGAAATTTAACACATGGTGACAAAACTTATACAACGGAAGAAGTTAATAGAATTTCGCTCAAAACATTTAGAGAACATTTACCTGAGCCTACGCGTACATTGATTTTTGCCAGAAATCCTAATAACTTAGAAGATGCTTACAAAATAATACTTCATGCCAGACATCAAAATTACACTCGATTTGGACCTCCGCGAAATGGTAGCTTTAATACAGTAAAAAGAAATTTTAGTAACAATTATAAAAATACTAAGCCATTTATTAGAAATGAAAAGGACAATTTTCAAAGTATGTATCGAAATCAAAATGAGACTTTTTTTAGGAATAATATAACAGTTTAAGAGAAAGCAATAATGCTCCATTTGATAACCAAGAGCAATTTCCAGGGAATTGCTCCCGCTTTAATCGTAATATGTACCATAATTCAAATAATTCAAACAGAACTAGGCAGACAAATTACACACAAAACGAAAATAGGAAGTATAATTACAATACAAATGACCAAACCTGGAATCAAGCAGCTCCGTCCGGATCTCGGCATACTCAAAATACTCAAAACTTCAGTAGACCGATTTCACAAATCGAACCTATGGAAATTGGTAGTTCGAGTGTAAATTTTCCAAATGCAGTAGAGTAAAATTACCCTATATAACAATAAGTAATCCCAACAGAAAATTCAAATATGTTATTGACACTGGTGCTGAGTTCAGCCTAATTAATACTAATATTTGTCACCCTAAATGGAAACGAGATGTGAATGTATTAGCAAAAGCTCTGGGTAGAGAAACACTGCTAACGAAACTTTGTAAATTCCCAATATTTAAGGAATTTAATTTTGAAGGTTACTACTGCGAATTTTTAGAGTGCAATTTTAATAAAAATTTTGATGGATTAATTGGTAATAACATTTTAAAAGATTTAGTCTGCATAATTGATTTTCCTAATAGGCAGTTAATTACTGAAAATGCTATATTATAATAACTTTAGTTTTATCTGAAGAGGAAGAGATATATAATGAAACTTCATATAAAGATAACAATATTCAACTTTTGAATTGTGAAATTAAAAAGTACAACATTACGAATTTTATAAAAACTGATCACCTACACTTATACGAAAAAGAAAAATTAATGAAATTGTTAAATAAGTATAAAAATGTATTTTACGATAAAAATGATAATTTGACTTTTACAAATGAAATTAAACACAAAATAAAAACGAAACATGACATACCTGTTTATTCTCGTCTATACAGATATCCGGAAGTACATAAAGAAGAAGTTAATACGCAAATCGCAGACATGCTTAAACAAGGTATAATTAGAAATTCAAGTAGTCCATGCAATAGCCCAATATGGGTTGTTCCCAAAAAATTAGACGCTAATAATAGACAAACGTGGCGCATTGTAATTGACTACCGGAAGTTGAATGACATGACTATTGAGGATAGGTTTCCAATTCCAAATATGGAAGACATATTTCAAAAATTAGGAAGAAGCAACTATTTTTCAACCCTAGATTTGGCCAAAGATTTTCATCAAGTTGAGATGCACCCCGATGATATTCCGAAGACAGCATTTTCCACTGCTAATGGCCATTATGAGTTTTTACGTATGCCATTTGGCCTTCGGAATGCACCTGCTACATTTCAACGGTTGATAAATAATGTTTTGAAAGAATATATAGGATTAATTTGTCTAGTTTATTTAGACGATATACTGATTTTTTCGACAAGTATGGAAGAACACTTAGAAGCCATTGATAAAATTTTTAAACGTTTAACTGAAGCAAATTTAAAAATCCAATTAGATAAGTGCCATTTTCTTAAAAGAGAAACCGAATTCTTAGGACATGTTGTCACCCCTTCCGGAATCAAACCGAATCCGGAAAAAGTAAAAGCAATAGATAAAATAGTTTTACCAAAGACACAGAAAGAAATAAAATCATTTTTAGGATTAACGGGCTTCTATAGACGTTTTATTAAAGATTATTCAAAGATAGCATATCATTTAATAAGATATTTAAAGCAAGGCACAAAAATTAAAAGTAATGATAAAGATTTCAAAGCTGCCTTCGAAAAGTTGAAAACTTTAATAAATAATTACCCTATACTGATCCACCCAGATTTTAGTAAACCCTTCGTATTGGTTACAGATGCAAGCAATTTTGCTTTAGGGGCAGTTTTGATGCAAGGAGATAGAATAGTTTCTTTTGCAAGTCGTACCTTAAATGGACACGAGAAAAATTATAGTACAATTGAAAAAGAACTACTCGCAATAGTGTGGGCCACAAAATATTTCCGTCCATATCTTTTTGGTCGAAGATTCTTAATCAAAACAGATCACCGTCCATTAGTTTGGCTAAACAATATAAAGGAGCCTAATTCCAAACTGCAGAGGTGGAAGATAAAGCTAAATGAATTTGACTTTGATATTGCTTATATAAAAGGCAAAGAAAATGTTATCGCAGATGGCCTAAGCAGGCTGAACATTGAAACTTCAGAAGAAGAAATAGAAATAAAACTGAATGAAATATTTGAAGAAGATTTATACACTGTACACAGCGCCGCAAGCGATGATACGGATTATATCAAAATAACTGAACAGTCTATTAACATTTTTAAAACGCAAATAATAATATATCCATCTAATAAAAATTCGTGCAAAACTGAAATGGTATTTAAAAATAAAATTGGGCATACTATGAAAAAGATAAAAATAGTATTTTAAACTTTATGAAGGAAAAACTTCCAGATAAAGGATTAGCTGTTATTTATTGTCCACATATTGAATTGTTTAAAGAGTTCCAACATAATTATATAAATTTTTTTGCGAAAAATAAAAACCTAAAGATACTTAAGCATAACTTACTTCTAGAAGATTTGACTGATAGACAAAAACTTTTGCAAGTAATACAAGAAGAACATTTGAAGAACAATCACAGAGGTATAGGGGAGGGTTTTTTAGAACTAAAAAAGTATTATTACTTTCCCAAATTTCAGAAGGAGATTCAAAAATATGTTAATAATTGCGAAATTTGTAGTTTAGCTAAATATGACAGAGTTCCAACAAAACACAGTTTAAATGTAACTTTTACTCCAGAAACACATAATGAAGTCGTCCATGTTGATATATGGTTTCCCCAACGTGGAGTAATGTATTTAACACGCATTGATAAACTTACAAAATATGCCACGGCTTCTTATTTAGAGGACAGGACCTGGATTTCTTTAATTAAAGCATTAAAAGAAAGAATACAATATTTAGGAAAGCCAAAACAACTGATAATAGATAACGAGCTCGATACAATTGCAGTCCGAGAGTTTTTGAAAGAGTAAAAAATTTATATTCATACTACAACTGCCTAGTTGAAGACAGGTAATGTAGATGTAGAAAGACCGAACAGGTTTTTAAAGCAATAGTGTCATATAATAATACAATCCATTCAGCTACCAAAAATCGTCCTATTGATCTTATTAATAACTTAATTTCTAAAGAAGAGCTATCAAAACTTTCAAAACTAATGTATGCCGAAAAGATAAAAAAAGTAGAGATGTTAAACAAAAAATCGAAAAAAGTATCAACTGAAAATTTTGCTAATGAAATTGTTAAGAACTATCGTGTAAGTAAATCTAAGCCAAAGTACAAAAAAGTTGCAAACTATGTTCAAGAAGGAAACTATTTAATATCCAAAGATGCGAATAAAAAAAAAATATACAAAACACAAGTGAAAAGAAAGCACCTATATTCTCATTAAACATATGTATTTTTTTTTTTATTAGGCAGGGACTGCCTAATCTGGTGGTGGAGGTGTCATATAGTTACATAGTTACATTTAAGGTTAGTCTAAGGTAATGTTAATAACAAAAGAAACAACAACTGTTAAATATTGAAAATAAAGAGAATAATTAATAAGTAAATAGAAAGTAAGAGCATAGTTATAAGTTATTAATGTAACTGAATTGAAATAAAAGTTAGTTCTTGAAGTGACATTGAAGAGGTTTGTCTGACTTGGATACTTAACTGGCGACGAGGATAAAATATTAAAACCTGCATAACTTGACAAGAGTCATTTGTGTTAAAATTTTAAAATTAAGCGAGCATATTTTCAAATGTGAATCAAGATGGCGTGTTATTGTAAAAAAAAAGAGGTTGTCTGTAAAGTCGGTTTACTGACGATAGCTTAACGTGATAACGTCATAAGAAAATACTGATTGAATGGTTGCATTTTCAAAAGAAAATTTTAATTTTATTTGTTTGATAGATATTTTGTATGGATATAGAGAATGAGTTAACATTAACATAACATAATATACTTTAACATAACATAACATAACATAACACAACATAACACAACACAACACAACACAACATAACATAACATAACATAACATAACATAACATAACATAACATAACATAACATAACATAACATAACATAACATAACATAACATAACATAACATAACATAACATAACATAACATAACATAACATAACATAACATAACATAACATAACATAACATAACATAACATAACATAACATAACATAACATAACATAACATAACATAACATAACATAACATAACATAACATAACATAACATAACATAACATAACATAACATAACATAACATAACATAACATAACATAACATAACATAACATAACATAACATAACATAACATAACATAACATAACATAACATAACATAACATAACATAACATAACATAACATAACATAACATAACATAACATAACATAACATAACATAACATAACATAACATAACATAACATAACATAACATAACATAACATAACATAACATAACATAACATAACATAACATAACATAACATAACATAACATAACATAACATAACATAACATAACATAACAAATTACCCCGTATTAAAGCACTTATCAACAGCTTTCATTTGATACTCATATTGTACATACACAACCAAAGGTTACCCGGGTCCACGTTTTGACCTATATCTCGAGACCCCAGTCACGGAGCGGCATGAAAAATACTCTGTACTAAAGCATTCACCAACAGCTTCCATTTGATACCCATATTGTACATACACATCCGAAGGTTACCCGGGTCCACGTTTTGACCTATATCTCGAGACCCCAGTCAC
The DNA here is from genome assembly GCF_027943255.1 of Anastrepha obliqua. Classification (NCBI taxonomy): domain Eukaryota; kingdom Metazoa; phylum Arthropoda; class Insecta; order Diptera; family Tephritidae; genus Anastrepha; species Anastrepha obliqua. The sequence goes on along the minus strand of NC_072897.1, from coordinate 37,433,622 downwards.
GGAGCGGCATGAAAAATACTCTGTACTAAAGCATTCACCAACAGCTTCAATTTGATATCCATATTGTACAAACACATTCTAGGGTCCACGTTTTGGTCTCTATCTCGAGACCCTAGTCACGGAGCAGCATGAAACATACTCTGGACTAAAGCATTCACCAACAGCTTCCAGTTGATACCCATATTGTACATACACATCCGAAGGTTACCCGGGTCCACGTTTTGACCTATATCTCGAGCCCTATTTCCAAAATAAAATATAATCCATGTTACTCGTGGATGATGTAGCTTTCGAATGGTGAAAGAATTTTTAAAATCGGTCCAGTAGTTTTGAGCCTATTCATTACAAAGAGAGCAAGATATCGAACGTTGCCGTTCGTTTGCTTTGTTTGCTTTGTCGTTCGTTCCGCCCTTTCGCTTGCAGTTCATTCAATGCAATGAGCAAGGTAACGGCAATGAGCAAGGTAACACTAATATGAGCAAGGTAACACTAATGAGCAAGGTAACACTAATATGAGCAAGGTAACGGCAATGAGCAAGGTAACACTAATATGAGCAAGGTAACTACATATGAACAGTAATGAGCAAGGTAACACTAATATGAGCAAGGTAACGGCAATGAGCAAGGTAACTACATATGAACAGTAATGAGCAAGGTAACTACATATGAACAGTAATGAGCAAGGTAACACTAATATGAGCAAGGTAACGGCAATGAGCAAGGTAACTACATATGAACAGTAATGAGCAAGGTAACTACATATGAACAGTAATGAGCAAGGTAACTACATATGAACAGTAATGAGCAAGGTAACGACACATTTTTTCGTGCGTGCAGCCTGTTAAATCGAATTATAAGACGTTATCACGTCAAAAAAAAGAAATAAACCTGGACGAGATGAAAAAAAGACAATACAAATAATAGACATTGAAAAATAATAATAGTAATAAGAAATTATATGAACTGAATACAAATATTATCAAAATTTAAATGTGGCAATACATTTCAGTTTTCACCAGATTAAAAGTGAAAGCAAATTAGAAATTAACTATTTATACCAAAATAATAAAAAAAAAGAATATAGAAAATCATAAAAATAAACGGCAACGTTTTGACCTTTATGAAGGACAGAGAAAACAAAATTTCTCATAAAGCGGAATTTATTTTGGAAACCGCAATATTTGTACATTTCAAGATATCTCTTAGTTAAAATTTTGAGCAATTAAATAAATCAGCAGTAACTTCAAAGAGGGTGGAAAAATAAAGCGTTATTAAAAACAATTACTCTTGTAGGGACAAATTGAAAAAGAAATAGAATCAGTCAAAAACACTGCAGTTTCAAAGCCATTTGTGCATTATAAAACAACAACAAAGCATCCATTAATTTTAAAGAGCATACGACCATATGTATGAGCTAGTGAGTGAGCTTGAATAAGCAGCGAAGCAGTGAAGCCGATTTAGCAACAGCGTTAGCGGAAGCGGAAGAGACAAATCAACAAACAAGTAGCAGCGTACGCATAAGAAGCGGACTCTCACAGTGGACTAGTGGAACAGAAAAGCATACAGAGCGAACATATTTCTCTTTTGCTTTTGAGTCTGTTTTTTATAGAGGTTAGGTTTTCAAGTTGGCACTACTTTTTTCGTAGATGGTCTTTTTGACAGCTATCACTTGATTTATGCTCAGTTTGGTTTGCCATTTCATAATGAATAGACTTACATCTGAACAACGTTTGCAAATCGTGCAAATTTATTACGAAAATAATGGTTCGGTTCGCGCGACGCATCGAAGAAAATTTTGTTCAGCGATGAAGCTCACTTTTGGTTGAATGGGTATGTCAATAAGCAAAATTGTCGCATTTGGAGTGAACATAATCCACAAGCCATTGCTGAGACGCCGTTACATCCTCAAAAAGTCACTGTTTGGTGTGCTCTATGGGCAGAGGGAATCATTGGCCCATATTTCTTTAAAAATGAAGCCGGCCATAATGTTACAGTCAATGGAGAGCGCTATAGAGCCATGATTAATGACTTTTTCGTGCCTGAATTGGACGATGTTGATGTGGACGACCTTTGGTTCCAACAAGACGGCGCTACATGCCATACAGCCAACGCAACAATCGATTTATTGAAGGAAACTTTTGGTGAGCGCATTATCTCGCGCCGTGGACCTGTGGCATGGCCTCCAAGATCGTGCGATATAACACCGCTGGACTATTTCTTGTGGGGCTATGTGAAGTCGCTTGTCTACGCAGATAAGCCCGAGACGATTGACGTCTTGGAAGAGAATATTCGGCGCGTTATTGCTGACATACGGCCCCAATTGCCGCAAAAAGTGGTGGAAAATTGGACCTCTCGGCTGGAATTTATTCGAGCCAGCCACGGCGGCCACTTGCCCGAAATCATTTTTAAAACATAATGGCAAACCCTTATCTTTATAATAAAGCTAAATTATTGGCCATAACATTAAATTATATACGTTTTATTTCATCTTGAAAACCTAACCTCTAAAAAAACACCCTTTACTACCTGGATATTATTAATTTTTTGCAACAACAAACATAATGGATGCTTTAACCATAGGTAGGTTCAATTTAAAGGAAATATTGGTTAAAAATTTTGGCGAAAAAGAGACTAGTAATGATTTGATGGATGATTTAAAAACGTATAGGCTAAGTGGAACAATTGAAGAATATTTTTTTGAAATAAATAAGTTAGCAAATAAAATACATAATCGAAATTTAACACATGGTGACAAAACTTATACAACGGAAGAAGTTAATAGAATTTCGCTCAAAACATTTAGAGAACATTTACCTGAGCCTACGCGTACATTGATTTTTGCCAGAAATCCTAATAACTTAGAAGATGCTTACAAAATAATACTTCATGCCAGACATCAAAATTACACTCGATTTGGACCTCCGCGAAATGGTAGCTTTAATACAGTAAAAAGAAATTTTAGTAACAATTATAAAAATACTAAGCCATTTATTAGAAATGAAAAGGACAATTTTCAAAGTATGTATCGAAATCAAAATGAGACTTTTTTTAGGAATAATATAACAGTTTAAGAGAAAGCAATAATGCTCCATTTGATAACCAAGAGCAATTTCCAGGGAATTGCTCCCGCTTTAATCGTAATATGTACCATAATTCAAATAATTCAAACAGAACTAGGCAGACAAATTACACACAAAACGAAAATAGGAAGTATAATTACAATACAAATGACCAAACCTGGAATCAAGCAGCTCCGTCCGGATCTCGGCATACTCAAAATACTCAAAACTTCAGTAGACCGATTTCACAAATCGAACCTATGGAAATTGGTAGTTCGAGTGTAAATTTTCCAAATGCAGTAGAGTAAAATTACCCTATATAACAATAAGTAATCCCAACAGAAAATTCAAATATGTTATTGACACTGGTGCTGAGTTCAGCCTAATTAATACTAATATTTGTCACCCTAAATGGAAACGAGATGTGAATGTATTAGCAAAAGCTCTGGGTAGAGAAACACTGCTAACGAAACTTTGTAAATTCCCAATATTTAAGGAATTTAATTTTGAAGGTTACTACTGCGAATTTTTAGAGTGCAATTTTAATAAAAATTTTGATGGATTAATTGGTAATAACATTTTAAAAGATTTAGTCTGCATAATTGATTTTCCTAATAGGCAGTTAATTACTGAAAATGCTATATTATAATAACTTTAGTTTTATCTGAAGAGGAAGAGATATATAATGAAACTTCATATAAAGATAACAATATTCAACTTTTGAATTGTGAAATTAAAAAGTACAACATTACGAATTTTATAAAAACTGATCACCTACACTTATACGAAAAAGAAAAATTAATGAAATTGTTAAATAAGTATAAAAATGTATTTTACGATAAAAATGATAATTTGACTTTTACAAATGAAATTAAACACAAAATAAAAACGAAACATGACATACCTGTTTATTCTCGTCTATACAGATATCCGGAAGTACATAAAGAAGAAGTTAATACGCAAATCGCAGACATGCTTAAACAAGGTATAATTAGAAATTCAAGTAGTCCATGCAATAGCCCAATATGGGTTGTTCCCAAAAAATTAGACGCTAATAATAGACAAACGTGGCGCATTGTAATTGACTACCGGAAGTTGAATGACATGACTATTGAGGATAGGTTTCCAATTCCAAATATGGAAGACATATTTCAAAAATTAGGAAGAAGCAACTATTTTTCAACCCTAGATTTGGCCAAAGATTTTCATCAAGTTGAGATGCACCCCGATGATATTCCGAAGACAGCATTTTCCACTGCTAATGGCCATTATGAGTTTTTACGTATGCCATTTGGCCTTCGGAATGCACCTGCTACATTTCAACGGTTGATAAATAATGTTTTGAAAGAATATATAGGATTAATTTGTCTAGTTTATTTAGACGATATACTGATTTTTTCGACAAGTATGGAAGAACACTTAGAAGCCATTGATAAAATTTTTAAACGTTTAACTGAAGCAAATTTAAAAATCCAATTAGATAAGTGCCATTTTCTTAAAAGAGAAACCGAATTCTTAGGACATGTTGTCACCCCTTCCGGAATCAAACCGAATCCGGAAAAAGTAAAAGCAATAGATAAAATAGTTTTACCAAAGACACAGAAAGAAATAAAATCATTTTTAGGATTAACGGGCTTCTATAGACGTTTTATTAAAGATTATTCAAAGATAGCATATCATTTAATAAGATATTTAAAGCAAGGCACAAAAATTAAAAGTAATGATAAAGATTTCAAAGCTGCCTTCGAAAAGTTGAAAACTTTAATAAATAATTACCCTATACTGATCCACCCAGATTTTAGTAAACCCTTCGTATTGGTTACAGATGCAAGCAATTTTGCTTTAGGGGCAGTTTTGATGCAAGGAGATAGAATAGTTTCTTTTGCAAGTCGTACCTTAAATGGACACGAGAAAAATTATAGTACAATTGAAAAAGAACTACTCGCAATAGTGTGGGCCACAAAATATTTCCGTCCATATCTTTTTGGTCGAAGATTCTTAATCAAAACAGATCACCGTCCATTAGTTTGGCTAAACAATATAAAGGAGCCTAATTCCAAACTGCAGAGGTGGAAGATAAAGCTAAATGAATTTGACTTTGATATTGCTTATATAAAAGGCAAAGAAAATGTTATCGCAGATGGCCTAAGCAGGCTGAACATTGAAACTTCAGAAGAAGAAATAGAAATAAAACTGAATGAAATATTTGAAGAAGATTTATACACTGTACACAGCGCCGCAAGCGATGATACGGATTATATCAAAATAACTGAACAGTCTATTAACATTTTTAAAACGCAAATAATAATATATCCATCTAATAAAAATTCGTGCAAAACTGAAATGGTATTTAAAAATAAAATTGGGCATACTATGAAAAAGATAAAAATAGTATTTTAAACTTTATGAAGGAAAAACTTCCAGATAAAGGATTAGCTGTTATTTATTGTCCACATATTGAATTGTTTAAAGAGTTCCAACATAATTATATAAATTTTTTTGCGAAAAATAAAAACCTAAAGATACTTAAGCATAACTTACTTCTAGAAGATTTGACTGATAGACAAAAACTTTTGCAAGTAATACAAGAAGAACATTTGAAGAACAATCACAGAGGTATAGGGGAGGGTTTTTTAGAACTAAAAAAGTATTATTACTTTCCCAAATTTCAGAAGGAGATTCAAAAATATGTTAATAATTGCGAAATTTGTAGTTTAGCTAAATATGACAGAGTTCCAACAAAACACAGTTTAAATGTAACTTTTACTCCAGAAACACATAATGAAGTCGTCCATGTTGATATATGGTTTCCCCAACGTGGAGTAATGTATTTAACACGCATTGATAAACTTACAAAATATGCCACGGCTTCTTATTTAGAGGACAGGACCTGGATTTCTTTAATTAAAGCATTAAAAGAAAGAATACAATATTTAGGAAAGCCAAAACAACTGATAATAGATAACGAGCTCGATACAATTGCAGTCCGAGAGTTTTTGAAAGAGTAAAAAATTTATATTCATACTACAACTGCCTAGTTGAAGACAGGTAATGTAGATGTAGAAAGACCGAACAGGTTTTTAAAGCAATAGTGTCATATAATAATACAATCCATTCAGCTACCAAAAATCGTCCTATTGATCTTATTAATAACTTAATTTCTAAAGAAGAGCTATCAAAACTTTCAAAACTAATGTATGCCGAAAAGATAAAAAAAGTAGAGATGTTAAACAAAAAATCGAAAAAAGTATCAACTGAAAATTTTGCTAATGAAATTGTTAAGAACTATCGTGTAAGTAAATCTAAGCCAAAGTACAAAAAAGTTGCAAACTATGTTCAAGAAGGAAACTATTTAATATCCAAAGATGCGAATAAAAAAAAAATATACAAAACACAAGTGAAAAGAAAGCACCTATATTCTCATTAAACATATGTATTTTTTTTTTTATTAGGCAGGGACTGCCTAATCTGGTGGTGGAGGTGTCATATAGTTACATAGTTACATTTAAGGTTAGTCTAAGGTAATGTTAATAACAAAAGAAACAACAACTGTTAAATATTGAAAATAAAGAGAATAATTAATAAGTAAATAGAAAGTAAGAGCATAGTTATAAGTTATTAATGTAACTGAATTGAAATAAAAGTTAGTTCTTGAAGTGACATTGAAGAGGTTTGTCTGACTTGGATACTTAACTGGCGACGAGGATAAAATATTAAAACCTGCATAACTTGACAAGAGTCATTTGTGTTAAAATTTTAAAATTAAGCGAGCATATTTTCAAATGTGAATCAAGATGGCGTGTTATTGTAAAAAAAAAGAGGTTGTCTGTAAAGTCGGTTTACTGACGATAGCTTAACGTGATAACGTCATAAGAAAATACTGATTGAATGGTTGCATTTTCAAAAGAAAATTTTAATTTTATTTGTTTGATAGATATTTTGTATGGATATAGAGAATGAGTTAACATTAACATAACATAATATACTTTAACATAACATAACATAACATAACACAACATAACACAACACAACACAACACAACATAACATAACATAACATAACATAACATAACATAACATAACATAACATAACATAACATAACATAACATAACATAACATAACATAACATAACATAACATAACATAACATAACATAACATAACATAACATAACATAACATAACATAACATAACATAACATAACATAACATAACATAACATAACATAACATAACATAACATAACATAACATAACATAACATAACATAACATAACATAACATAACATAACATAACATAACATAACATAACATAACATAACATAACATAACATAACATAACATAACATAACATAACATAACATAACATAACATAACATAACATAACATAACATAACATAACATAACATAACATAACATAACATAACATAACATAACATAACATAACATAACATAACATAACATAACATAACATAACATAACATAACATAACATAACATAACATAACATAACATAACATAACATAACATAACATAACATAACATAACATAACATAACATAACATAACATAACATAACATAACAAATTACCCCGTATTAAAGCACTTATCAACAGCTTTCATTTGATACTCATATTGTACATACACAACCAAAGGTTACCCGGGTCCACGTTTTGACCTATATCTCGAGACCCCAGTCACGGAGCGGCATGAAAAATACTCTGTACTAAAGCATTCACCAACAGCTTCCATTTGATACCCATATTGTACATACACATCCGAAGGTTACCCGGGTCCACGTTTTGACCTATATCTCGAGACCCCAGTCACGGAGCGGCATGAAAAATACTCTGTACTAAAGCATTCACCAACAGCTTCAATTTGATATCCATATTGTACAAACACATTCTAGGGTCCACGTTTTGGTCTCTATCTCGAGACCCTAGTCACGGAGCAGCATGAAACATACTCTGGACTAAAGCATTCACCAACAGCTTCCAGTTGATACCCATATTGTACATACACATCCGAAGGTTACCCGGGTCCACGTTTTGACCTATATCTCGAGCCCTATTTCCAAAATAAAATATAATCCATGTTACTCGTGGATGATGTAGCTTTCGAATGGTGAAAGAATTTTTAAAATCGGTCCAGTAGTTTTGAGCCTATTCATTACAAAGAGAGCAAGATATCGAACGTTGCCGTTCGTTTGCTTTGTTTGCTTTGTCGTTCGTTCCGCCCTTTCGCTTGCAGTTCATTCAATGCAATGAGCAAGGTAACGGCAATGAGCAAGGTAACACTAATATGAGCAAGGTAACACTAATGAGCAAGGTAACACTAATATGAGCAAGGTAACGGCAATGAGCAAGGTAACACTAATATGAGCAAGGTAACTACATATGAACAGTAATGAGCAAGGTAACACTAATATGAGCAAGGTAACGGCAATGAGCAAGGTAACTACATATGAACAGTAATGAGCAAGGTAACTACATATGAACAGTAATGAGCAAGGTAACACTAATATGAGCAAGGTAACGGCAATGAGCAAGGTAACTACATATGAACAGTAATGAGCAAGGTAACTACATATGAACAGTAATGAGCAAGGTAACTACATATGAACAGTAATGAGCAAGGTAACGACACATTTTTTCGTGCGTGCAGCCTGTTAAATCGAATTATAAGACGTTATCACGTCAAAAAAAAGAAATAAACCTGGACGAGATGAAAAAAAGACAATACAAATAATAGACATTGAAAAATAATAATAGTAATAAGAAATTATATGAACTGAATACAAATATTATCAAAATTTAAATGTGGCAATACATTTCAGTTTTCACCAGATTAAAAGTGAAAGCAAATTAGAAATTAACTATTTATACCAAAATAATAAAAAAAAAGAATATAGAAAATCATAAAAATAAACGGCAACGTTTTGACCTTTATGAAGGACAGAGAAAACAAAATTTCTCATAAAGCGGAATTTATTTTGGAAACCGCAATATTTGTACATTTCAAGATATCTCTTAGTTAAAATTTTGAGCAATTAAATAAATCAGCAGTAACTTCAAAGAGGGTGGAAAAATAAAGCGTTATTAAAAACAATTACTCTTGTAGGGACAAATTGAAAAAGAAATAGAATCAGTCAAAAACACTGCAGTTTCAAAGCCATTTGTGCATTATAAAACAACAACAAAGCATCCATTAATTTTAAAGAGCATACGACCATATGTATGAGCTAGTGAGTGAGCTTGAATAAGCAGCGAAGCAGTGAAGCCGATTTAGCAACAGCGTTAGCGGAAGCGGAAGAGACAAATCAACAAACAAGTAGCAGCGTACGCATAAGAAGCGGACTCTCACAGTGGACTAGTGGAACAGAAAAGCATACAGAGCGAACATATTTCTCTTTTGCTTTTGAGTCTGTTTTTTATAGAGGTTAGGTTTTCAAGTTGGCACTACTTTTTTCGTAGATGGTCTTTTTGACAGCTATCACTTGATTTATGCTCAGTTTGGTTTGCCATTTCATAATGAATAGACTTACATCTGAACAACGTTTGCAAATCGTGCAAATTTATTACGAAAATAATGGTTCGGTTCGCGCGACGCATCGAAGAAAATTTTGTTCAGCGATGAAGCTCACTTTTGGTTGAATGGGTATGTCAATAAGCAAAATTGTCGCATTTGGAGTGAACATAATCCACAAGCCATTGCTGAGACGCCGTTACATCCTCAAAAAGTCACTGTTTGGTGTGCTCTATGGGCAGAGGGAATCATTGGCCCATATTTCTTTAAAAATGAAGCCGGCCATAATGTTACAGTCAATGGAGAGCGCTATAGAGCCATGATTAATGACTTTTTCGTGCCTGAATTGGACGATGTTGATGTGGACGACCTTTGGTTCCAACAAGACGGCGCTACATGCCATACAGCCAACGCAACAATCGATTTATTGAAGGAAACTTTTGGTGAGCGCATTATCTCGCGCCGTGGACCTGTGGCATGGCCTCCAAGATCGTGCGATATAACACCGCTGGACTATTTCTTGTGGGGCTATGTGAAGTCGCTTGTCTACGCAGATAAGCCCGAGACGATTGACGTCTTGGAAGAGAATATTCGGCGCGTTATTGCTGACATACGGCCCCAATTGCCGCAAAAAGTGGTGGAAAATTGGACCTCTCGGCTGGAATTTATTCGAGCCAGCCACGGCGGCCACTTGCCCGAAATCATTTTTAAAACATAATGGCAAACCCTTATCTTTATAATAAAGCTAAATTATTGGCCATAACATTAAATTATATACGTTTTATTTCATCTTGAAAACCTAACCTCTAAAAAAACACCCTTTACTACCTGGATATTATTAATTTTTTGCAACAACAAACATAATGGATGCTTTAACCATAGGTAGGTTCAATTTAAAGGAAATATTGGTTAAAAATTTTGGCGAAAAAGAGACTAGTAATGATTTGATGGATGATTTAAAAACGTATAGGCTAAGTGGAACAATTGAAGAATATTTTTTTGAAATAAATAAGTTAGCAAATAAAATACATAATCGAAATTTAACACATGGTGACAAAACTTATACAACGGAAGAAGTTAATAGAATTTCGCTCAAAACATTTAGAGAACATTTACCTGAGCCTACGCGTACATTGATTTTTGCCAGAAATCCTAATAACTTAGAAGATGCTTACAAAATAATACTTCATGCCAGACATCAAAATTACACTCGATTTGGACCTCCGCGAAATGGTAGCTTTAATACAGTAAAAAGAAATTTTAGTAACAATTATAAAAATACTAAGCCATTTATTAGAAATGAAAAGGACAATTTTCAAAGTATGTATCGAAATCAAAATGAGACTTTTTTTAGGAATAATATAACAGTTTAAGAGAAAGCAATAATGCTCCATTTGATAACCAAGAGCAATTTCCAGGGAATTGCTCCCGCTTTAATCGTAATATGTACCATAATTCAAATAATTCAAACAGAACTAGGCAGACAAATTACACACAAAACGAAAATAGGAAGTATAATTACAATACAAATGACCAAACCTGGAATCAAGCAGCTCCGTCCGGATCTCGGCATACTCAAAATACTCAAAACTTCAGTAGACCGATTTCACAAATCGAACCTATGGAAATTGGTAGTTCGAGTGTAAATTTTCCAAATGCAGTAGAGTAAAATTACCCTATATAACAATAAGTAATCCCAACAGAAAATTCAAATATGTTATTGACACTGGTGCTGAGTTCAGCCTAATTAATACTAATATTTGTCACCCTAAATGGAAACGAGATGTGAATGTATTAGCAAAAGCTCTGGGTAGAGAAACACTGCTAACGAAACTTTGTAAATTCCCAATATTTAAGGAATTTAATTTTGAAGGTTACTACTGCGAATTTTTAGAGTGCAATTTTAATAAAAATTTTGATGGATTAATTGGTAATAACATTTTGAAAGATTTAGTCTGCATAATTGATTTTCCTAATAGGCAGTTAATTACTGAAAATGCTATATTATAATAACTTTAGTTTTATCTGAAAAGGAAGAGATATATAATGAAACTTCATATAAAGATAACAATATTCAACTTTTGAATTGTGAAATTAAAAAGTACAACATTACGAATTTTATAAAAACTGATCACCTACACTTATACGAAAAAGAAAAATTAATGAAATTGTTAAATAAGTATAAAAATGTATTTTACGATAAAAATGATAATTTGACTTTTACAAATGAAATTAAACACAAAATAAAAACGAAACATGACATACCTGTTTATTCTCGTCTATACAGATATCCGGAAGTACATAAAGAAGAAGTTAATACGCAAATCGCAGACATGCTTAAACAAGGTATAATTAGAAATTCAAGTAGTCCATACAATAGCCCAATATGGGTTGTTCCCAAAAAATTAGACGCTAATAATAGACAAACGTGGCGCATTGTAATTGACTACCGGAAGTTGAATGACATGACTATTGAGGATAGGTTTCCAATTCCAAATATGGAAGACATATTTCAAAAATTAGGAAGAAGCAACTATTTTTCAACCCTAGATTTGGCCAAAGATTTTCATCAAGTTGAGATGCACCCCGATGATATTCCGAAGACAGCATTTTCCACTGCTAATGGCCATTATGAGTTTTTACGTATGCCATTTGGCCTTCGGAATGCACCTGCTACATTTCAACGGTTGATAAATAATGTTTTGAAAGAATATATAGGATTAATTTGTCTAGTTTATTTAGACGATATACTGATTTTTTCGACAAGTATGGAAGAACACTTAGAAGCCATTGATAAAATTTTTAAACGTTTAACTGAAGCAAATTTGAAAATCCAATTAGATAAGTGCCATTTTCTTAAAAGAGAAACCGAATTCTTAGGACATGTTGTCACCCCTTCCGGAATCAAACCGAATCCGGAAAAAGTAAAAGCAATAGATAAAATAGTTTTACCAAAGACACAGAAAGAAATAAAATCATTTTTAGGATTAACGGGCTTCTATAGACGTTTTATTAAAGATTATTCAAAGATAGCATATCATTTAATAAGATATTTAAAGCAAGGCACAAAAATTAAAAGTATTGATAAAGATTTCAAAGCTGCCTTCGAAAAGTTGAAAACTTTAATAAATAATTACCCTATACTGATCCACCCAGATTTTAGTAAACCCTTCGTATTGGTTACAGATGCAAGCTATTTTGCTTTAGGGGCAGTTTTGATGCAAGGAGATAGAGTAGTTTCTTTTGCAAGTCGTACCTTAAATGGACACGAGAAAAATTATAGTACAATTGAAAAAGAACTACTCGCAATAGTGTGGGCCACAAAATATTTCCGTCCATATCTTTTTGGTCGAAGATTCTTAATCAAAACAGATCACCGTCCATTAGTTTGGCTAAACAATATAAAGGAGCCTAATTCCAAACTGCAGAGGTGGAAGATAAAGCTAAATGAATTTGACTTTGATATTGCTTATATAAAAGGCAAAGAAAATGTTATCGCAGATGGCCTAAGCAGGCTGAACATTGAAACTTCAGAAGAAGAAATAGAAATAAAACTGAATGAAATATTTGAAGAAGATTTATACACTGTACACAGCGCCGCAAGCGATGATACGGATTATATCAAAATAACTGAACAGTCTATTAACATTTTTAAAACGCAAATAATAATATATCCATCTAATAAAAATTCGTGCAAAACTGAAATGGTATTTAAAAATAAAATTCGGCATACTATGAAAAAGATAAAAATAGTATTTTAAACTTTATGAAGGAAAAACTTCCAGATAAAGGATTAGCTGTTATTTATTGTCCACATATTGAATTGTTTAAAGAGTTCCAACATAATTATATAAATTTTTTTGCGAAAAATAAAAACCTAAAGATACTTAAGCATAACTTACTTCTAGAAGATTTGACTGATAGACAAAAACTTTTGCAAGTAATACAAGAAGAACATTTGAAGAACAATCACAGAGGTATAGGGGAGGGTTTTTTAGAACTAAAAAAGTATTATTACTTTCCCAAATTTCAGAAGGAGATTCAAAAATATGTTAATAATTGCGAAATTTGTAGTTTAGCTAAATATGACAGAGTTCCAACAAAACACAGTTTAAATGTAACTTTTACTCCAGAAACACATAATGAAGTCGTCCATGTTGATATATGGTTTCCCCAACGTGGAGTAATGTATTTAACACGCATTGATAAACTTACAAAATATGCCACGGCTTCTTATTTAGAGGACAGGACCTGGATTTCTTTAAATAAAGCATTAAAAGAAAGAATACAATATTTAGGAAAGCCAAAACAACTGATAATAGATAACGAGCTCGATACAATTGCAGTCCGAGAGTTTTTGAAAGAGTAAAAAATTTATATTCATACTACAACTGCCTACTTGAAGACAGGTAATGTAGATGTAGAAAGACCGAACAGGTTTTTAAAGCAATAGTGTCATATAATAATACAATCCATTCAGCTACCAAAAATCATCCTATTGATCTTATTAATAACTTAATTTCTAAAGAAGAGCTATCAAAACTTTCAAAACTAATGTATGCCGAAAAGATAAAAAAAGTAGAGATGTTAAACAAAAAATCGAAAAAAGTATCAACTGAAAATTTTGCTAATGAAATTGTTAAGAACTATCGTGTAAGTAAATCTAAGCCAAAGTACAAAAAAGTTGCAAACTATGTTCAAGAAGGAAACTATTTAATATCCAAAGATGCGAATAAAAAAAAAATATACAAAACACAAGTGAAAAGAAAGCACCTATATTCTCATTAAACATATGTATTTTTTTTTTTATTAGGCAGGGACTGCCTAATCTGGTGGTGGAGGTGTCATATAGTTACATAGTTACATTTAAGGTTAGTTTAAGGTAATGTTAATAACAAAAGAAACAACAACTGTTAAATATTGAAAATAAAGAGAATAATTAATAAGTAAATAGAAAGTAAGAGCATAGTTATAAGTTATTAATGTAACTGAATTGAAATAAAAGTTAGTTCTTGAAGTGACATTGAAGAGGTTTGTCTGACTTGGATACTTAACTGGCGACGAGGATAAAATATTAAAACCTGCATAACTTGACAAGAGTCATTTGTGTTAAAATTTTAAAATTAAGCGAGCATATTTTCAAATGTGAATCAAGATGGCGTGTTATTGTTAAAAAAAAAAAGAAATAAACTTGGACGAGATGAAAAAAAAGACAATACAAATAATAGACATTGAAAAATAATAATAGTAATAAGAAATTATATGAACTGAATACAAATATTATCAAAATTTAAATGTGGCAATACATTTCAGTTTTCACCAGATTAAAAGTGAAAGCAAATTAGAAATTAACTATTTATACCAAAATAATAAAAAAAAAGAATATAGAAAATCATAAAAATAAACGGCAACGTTTTGACCTTTATGAAGGACAGAGAAAACAAAATTTCTCATAAAGCGGAATTTATTTTGGAAACCGCAATATTTGTACATTTCAAGATATCTCTTAGTTAAAATTTTGAGCAATTAAATAAATCAGCAGTAACTTCAAAGAGGGTGGAAAAATAAAGCGTTATTAAAAACAATTACTCTTGTAGGGACAAATTGAAAAAGAAATAGAATCAGTCAAAAACACTGCAGTTTCAAAGCCATTTGTGCATTATAAAACAACAACAAAGCATCCATTAATTTTAAAGAGCATACGACCATATGTATGAGCTAGTGAGTGAGCTTGAATAAGCAGCGAAGCAGTGAAGCCGATTTAGCAACAGCGTTAGCGGAAGCGGAAGAGACAAATCAACAAACAAGTAGCAGCGTACGCATAAGAAGCGGACTCTCACCGTGGACTAGTGGAACAGAAAAGCATACAGAGCGAACATATTTCTCTTTTGCTTTTGAGTCTGTTTTTTTTAGAGGTTAGGTTTTCAAGTTGGCACTACTTTTTTCGTAGATGGTCTTTTTGACAGCTATCACTTGATTTATGCTCAGTTTTGTTTGCCATTTCATAATGAATAGACTTACATCTGAACAACGTTTGCAAATCGTGCAAATTTATTACGAAAATAATGGTTCGGTTCGCGCGACGCATCGAAGAAAATTTTGTTCAGCGATGAAGCTCACTTTTGGTTGAATGGGTATGTCAATAAGCAAAATTGTCGCATTTGGAGTGAACATAATCCACAAGCCATTGCTGAGACGCCGTTACATCCTCAAAAAGTCACTGTTTGGTGTGCTCTATGGGCAGAGGGAATCATTGGTCCATATTTCTTTAAAAATGAAGCCGGCCATAATGTTACAGTCAATGGAGAGCGCTATAGAGCCATGATTAATGACTTTTTCGTGCCTGAATTGGACGATGTTGATGTGGACGACCTTTGGTTCCAACAAGACGGCGCTACATGCCATACAGCCAACGCAACAATCGATTTATTGAAGGAAACTTTTGGTGAGCGCATTATCTCGCGCCGTGGACCTGTGGCATGGCCTCCAAGATCGTGCGATATAACACCGCTGGACTATTTCTTGTGGGGCTATGTGAAGTCGCTTGTCTACGCAGATAAGCCCGAGACGATTGACGCCTTGGAAGAGAATATTCGGCGCGTTATTGCTGACATACGGCCCCAATTGCCGCAAAAAGTGGTCGAAAATTGGGCCTCTCGGCTGGAATTTATTCGAGCCAGCCACGGCGGCCACTTGCCCGAAATCATTTTTAAAACATAATGGCAAACCCTTATCTTTATAATAAAGCTAAATTATTGGCCATAACATTAAATTATATACGTTTTATTTCATCTTGAAAACCTAACCTCTAAAAAAAACACCCTTTACTACCTGGATATTATTAATTTTTTGCAACAACAAACATAATGGATGCTTTAACCATAGGTAGGTTCAATTTAAAGGAAATATTGGTTAAAAATTTTGGCGAAAAAGAGACTAGTAATGATTTGATGGATGATTTAAAAACGTATAGGCTAAGTGGAACAATTGAAGAATATTTTTTTGAAATAAATAAGTTAGCAAATAAAATACATAATCGAAATTTAACACATGGTGACAAAACTTATACAACGGAAGAAGTTAATAGAATTTCGCTCAAAACATTTAGAGAACATTTACCCGAGCCTACGCGTACATTGATTTTTGCCAGAAATCCTAATAACTTAGAAGATGCTTACAAAATAATACTTCATGCCAGACATCAAAATTACACTCGATTTGGACCTCCGCGAAATGGTAGCTTTAATACAGTAAAAAGAAATTTTAGTAACAATTATAAAAATACTAAGCCATTTATTAGAAATGAAAAGGACAATTTTCAAAGTATGTATCGAAATCAAAATGAGACTTTTTTTAGGAATAATATAACAGTTTAAGAGAAAGCAATAATGCTCCATTTGATAACCAAGAGCAATTTCCAGGGAATTGCTCCCGCTTTAATCGTAATATGTACCATAATTCAAATAATTCAAACAGAACTAGGCAGACAAATTACACACAAAACGAAAATAGGAAGTATAATTACAATACAAATGACCAAACCTGGAATCAAGCAGCTCCGTCCGGATCTCGGCATACTCAAAATACTCAAAACTTCAGTAGACCGATTTCACAAATCGAACCTATGGAAATTGGTAGTTCGAGTGTAAATTTTCCAAATGCAGTAGAGTAAAATTACCCTATATAACAATAAGTAATCCCAACAGAAAATTCAAATATGTTATTGACACTGGTGCTGAGTTCAGCCTAATTAATACTAATATTTGTCACCCTAAATGGAAACGAGATGTGAATGTATTAGCAAAAGCTCTGGGTAGAGAAACACTGCTAACGAAACTTTGTAAATTCCCAATATTTAAGGAATTTAATTTTGAAGGTTACTACTGCGAATTTTTAGAGTGCAATTTTAATAAAAATTTTGATGGATTAATTGGTAATAACATTTTAAAAGATTTAGTCTGCATAATTGATTTTCCTAATAGGCAGTTAATTACTGAAAATGCTATATTATAATAACTTTAGTTTTATCTGAAGAGGAAGAGATATATAATGAAACTTCATATAAAGATAACAATATTCAACTTTTGAATTGTGAAATTAAAAAGTACAACATTACGAATTTTATAAAAACTGATCACCTACACTTATACGAAAAAGAAAAATTAATGAAATTGTTAAATAAGTATAAAAATGTATTTTACGATAAAAATGATAATTTGACTTTTACAAATGAAATTAAACACAAAATAAAAACGAAACATGACATACCTGTTTATTCTCGTCTATACAGATATCCGGAAGTACATAAAGAAGAAGTTAATACGCAAATCGCAGACATGCTTAAACAAGGTATAATTAGAAATTCAAGTAGTCCATACAATAGCCCAATATGGGTTGTTCCCAAAAAATTAGACGCTAATAATAGACAAACGTGGCGCATTGTAATTGACTACCGGAAGTTGAATGACATGACTATTGAGGATAGGTTTCCAATTCCAAATATGGAAGACATATTTCAAAAATTAGGAAGAAACAACTATTTTTCAACCCTAGATTTGGCCAAAGATTTTTTTAGATAAGTGCCATTTTCTTAAAAGAGAAACCGAATTCTTAGGACATGTTGTCACCCCTTCCAGAATCAAACCGAATCCGGAAAAAGTAAAAGCAATAGATAAAATAGTTTTACCAAAGACACAGAAAGAAATAAAATCATTTTTAGGATTAACGGGCTTCTATAGACGTTTTATTAAAGATTATTCAAAGATAGCATATCATTTAATAAGATATTTAAAGCAAGGCACAAAAATTAAAAGTAATGATAAAGATTTCAAAGCTGCCTTCGAAAAGTTGAAAACTTTAATAAATAATTACCCTATACTGATTCACCCAGATTTTAGTAAACCCTTCGTGTTGGTTACAGATGCAGGCAATTTTGCTTTAGGGGCAGTTTTGATGCAAGGAGATAGAGTAGTTTCTTTTGCAAGTCGTACCTTAAATGGACACGAGAAAAATTATAGTACAATTGAAAAAGAACTACTCGCAATAGTGTGGGCCACAAAATATTTCCGTCCATATCTTTTTGGTCGAAGATTCTTAATCAAAACAGATCACCGTCCATTAGTTTGGCTAAACAATATAAAGGAGCCTAATTCCAAACTGCAGAGGTGGAAGATAAAGCTAAATGAATTTGACTTTGATATTGCTTATATAAAAGGCAAAGAGAATGTTATCGCAGATGGCCTAAGCAGGCTGAACATTGAAACTTCAGAAGAAGAAATAGAAATAAAACTGAATGAAATATTTGAAGAAGATTTATACACTGTACACAGCGCCGCAAGCGATGATACGGATTATATCAAAATAACTGAACAGTCTATTAACATTTTTAAAACGCAAATAATAATATATCCATCTAATAAAAATTCGTGCAAAACTGAAATGGTATTTAAAAATAAAATTCGGCATACTATGAAAAAGATAAAAATAGTATTTTAAACTTTATGAAGGAAAAACTTCCAGATAAAGGATTAGCTGTTATTTATTGTCCACATATTGAATTGTTTAAAGAGTTCCAACATAATTATATAAATTTTTTTGCGAAAAATAAAAACCTAAAGATACTTAAGCATAACTTACTTCTAGAAGATTTGACTGATAGACAAAAACTTTTGCAAGTAATACAAGAAGAACATTTGAAGAACAATCACAGAGGTATAGGGGAGGGTTTTTTAGAACTAAAAAAGTATTATTACTTTCCCAAATTTCAGAAGGAGATTCAAAAATATGTTAATAATTGCGAAATTTGTAGTTTAGCTAAATATGACAGAGTTCCAACAAAACACAGTTTAAATGTAACTTTTACTCCAGAAACACATAATGAAGTCGTCCATGTTGATATATGGTTTCCCCAACGTGGAGTAATGTATTTAACACGCATTGATAAACTTACAAAATATGCCACGGCTTCTTATTTAGAGGACAGGACCTGGATTTCTTTAATTAAAGCATTAAAAGAAAGAATACAATATTTAGGAAAGCCAAAACAACTGATAATAGATAACGAGCTCGATACAATTGCAGTCCGAGAGTTTTTGAAAGAGCAAAAAATTTATATTCATACTACAACTGCCTACTTGAAGACAGGTAATGCAGATGTAGAAAGACCGAACAGGTTTTTAAAGCAATAGTGTCATAAATCGTCCTATTGATCTTATTAATAACTTAATTTCTAAAGAAGAGCTATCAAAACTTTCAAAACTAATGTATGCCGAAAAGACAAAAAAAGTAGAGATGTTAAACAAAAAATCGAAAAAAGTATCAACTGAAAATTTTGCTAATGAAATTGTTAAGAACTATCGTGTAAGTAAATCTAAGCCAAAGTACAAAAAAGTTGCAAACTATGTTCAAGAAGGAAACTATTTAATATCCAAAGATGCGAATAAAAAAAAAATATACAAAACACAAGTGAAAAGAAAGCACCTATATTCTCATTAAAAATATGTATTTTTTTTTATTAGGCAGGGACTGCCTAACCTGGTGGTGGAGGTGTCATATAGTTACATAGTTACATTTAAGGTTAGTCTAAGGTAATGTTAATAACAAAAGAAACAACAACTGTTAAATATTGAAAATAAAGAGAATAATTAATAAGTAAATAGAAAGTAAGAGCATAGTTATAAGTTATTAATGTAACTGTAAAAAGTAAATAGAAAGTAAGAGCATAGTTATAAGTTATTAATGTAACTGAATTGAAATAAAAGTTAGTTCTTGAAGTGACATTGAAGAGGTTTGTCTGACTTGGATACTTAACTGGCGACGAGGATAAAATATTAAAACCTGCATAACTTGACAAGAGTCATTTGTGTTAAAATTTTAAAATTAAGCGAGCATATTTTCAAATGTGAATCAAGATGGCGTGTTATTGTTAAAAAAAAAAAAGAAATAAACTTGGACGAGATGAAAAAAAAAGACAATACAAATAATAGACATTGAAAAATAATAATAGTAATAAGAAATTATATGAACTGAATACAAATATTATCAAAATTTAAATGTGGCAATACATTTCAGTTTTCACCAGATTAAAAGTGAAAGCAAATTAGAAATTAACTATTTATACCAAAATAATAAAAAAAAAGAATATAGAAAATCATAAAAATAAACGGCAACGTTTTGACCTTTATGAAGGACAGAGAAAACAAAATTTCTCATAAAGCGGAATTTATTTTGGAAACCGCAATATTTGTACATTTCAAGATATCTCTTAGTTAAAATTTTGAGCAATTAAATAAATCAGCAGTAACTTCAAAGAGGGTGGAAAAATAAAGCGTTATTAAAAACAATTACTCTTGTAGGGACAAATTGAAAAAGAAATAGAATCAGTCAAAAACACTGCAGTTTCAAAGCCATTTGTGCATTATAAAACAACAACAAAGCATCCATTAATTTTAAAGAGCATACGACCATATGTATGAGCTAGTGAGTGAGCTTGAATAAGCAGCGAAGCAGTGAAGCCGATTTAGCAACAGCGTTAGCGGAAGCGGAAGAGACAAATCAACAAACAAGTAGCAGCGTACGCATAAGAAGCGGACTCTCACCGTGGACTAGTGGAACAGAAAAGCATACAGAGCGAACATATTTCTCTTTTGCTTTTGAGTCTGTTTTTTTTAGAGGTTAGGTTTTCAAGTTGGCACTACTTTTTTCGTAGATGGTCTTTTTGACAGCTATCACTTGATTTATGCTCAGTTTGGTTTGCCATTTCATAATG
Organism: Anastrepha obliqua; assembly: GCF_027943255.1. NCBI lineage: Eukaryota > Metazoa > Arthropoda > Insecta > Diptera > Tephritidae > Anastrepha > Anastrepha obliqua. Next base: position 37,412,275 of record NC_072897.1, on the reverse strand, counting down.
AATAGACTTACATCTGAACAACGTTTGCAAATCGTGCAAATTTATTACGAAAATAATGGTTCGGTTCGCGCGACGCATCGAAGAAAATTTTGTTCAGCGATGAAGCTCACTTTTGGTTGAATGGGTATGTCAATAAGCAAAATTGTCGCATTTGGAGTGAACATAATCCACAAGCCATTGCTGAGACGCCGTTACATCCTCAAAAAGTCACTGTTTGGTGTGCTCTATGGGCAGAGGGAATCATTGGTCCATATTTCTTTAAAAATGAAGCCGGTTATAATGTTACAGTCAATGGAGAGCGCTACAGAGCCATGATTAATGACTTTTTCGTGCCTGAATTGGACGATGTTGATGTGGACGACCTTTGATTCCAACAAGACGGCGCTACATGCCATACAGCCAACGCAACAATCGATTTATTGAAGGAAACTTTTGGTGAGCGCATTATCTCGCGCCGTGGACCTGTGGCGTGGCCTCCAAGATCGTGCGATATAACACCGCTGGACTATTTCTTGTGGGGCTATGTGAAGTCGCTTGTCTACGCAGATAAGCCCGAGACGATTGACGTCTTGGAAGAGAATATTCGGCGCGTTATTGCTGACATACGGCCCCAATTGCCGCAAAAAGTGGTCGAAAATTGGGCCTCTCGGCTGGAATTTATTCGAGCCAGCCACGGCGGCCACTTGCCCGAAATCATTTTTAAAACATAATGGCAAACCCTTATCTTTATAATAAAGCTAAATTATTGGCCATAACATTAAATTATATACGTTTTATTTCATCTTGAAAACCTAACCTCTAAAAAAAACACCCTTTACTACCTGGATATTATTAATTTTTTGCAACAACAAACATAATGGATGCTTTAACCATAGGTAATATAGGTTCAATTTAAAGGAAATATTGGTTAAAAATTTTGGCGAAAAAGAGACTAGTAATGATTTGATGGATGATTTAAAAACGTATAGGCTAAGTGGAACAATTGAAGAATATTTTTTTGAAATAAATAAGTTAGCAAATAAAATACATAATCGAAATTTAACACATGGTGACAAAACTTATACAACGGAAGAAGTTAATAGAATTTCGCTCAAAACATTTAGAGAACATTTACCCGAGCCTACGCGTACATTGATTTTTGCCAGAAATCCTAATAACTTAGAAGATGCTTACAAAATAATACTTCATGCCAGACATCAAAATTACACTCGATTTGGACCTCCGCGAAATGGTAGCTTTAATACAGTAAAAAGAAATTTTAGTAACAATTATAAAACTACTAAGCCATTTATTAGAAATGAAAAGGACAATTTTCAAAGTATGTATCGAAATCAAAATGAGACTTTTTTTAGGAATAATATAACAGTTTAAGAGAAAGCAATAATGCTCCATTTGATAACCAAGAGCAATTTCAAGGCAATTGCTCCCGCTTTAATCGTAATATGTACCATAATTCAAATAATTCAAACAGAACTAGGCAGACAAATTACACACAAAACGAAAATAGGAAGTATAATTACAATACAAATGACCAAACCTGGAATCAAGCAGCTCCGTCCGGATCTCGGCATACTCAAAATACTCAAAACTTCAGTAGACCGATTTCACAAATCGAACCTATGGAAATTGGTAATTCGAGCGTAAATTTTCCAAATGCAGTAGAGTAAAATTACCCTATATAACAATAAGTAATCCCAACAGAAAATTCAAATATGTTATTGACACTGGTGCTGAGTTCAGCCTAATTAATACTAATATCTGTGGTCATAAGCAATAATCGCCTAAGTCGTTAACTTTGCTTCCGAGATAAATAGCTTTTTATATTCAGAATGCTCCATTTGATAACCAAGAGCAATTTCAAGGCAATTGCTCCCGCTTTAATCGTAATATGTACCATAATTCAAATAATTCAAACAGAACTAGGCAGACAAATTACACACAAAACGAAAATAGGAAGTATAATTACAATACAAATGACCAAACCTGGAATCAAGCAGCTCCGTCCGGATCTCGGCATACTCAAAATACTCAAAACTTCAGTAGACCGATTTCACAAATCGAACCTATGGAAATTGGTAATTCGAGCGTAAATTTTCCAAATGCAGTAGAGTAAAATTACCCTATATAACAATAAGTAATCCCAACAGAAAATTCAAATATGTTATTGACACTGGTGCTGAGTTCAGCCTAATTAATACTAATATCTGTGGTCATAAGCAATAATCGCCTAAGTCGTTAACTTTGCTTCCGAGATAAATAGCTTTTTATATTCAGAAGCGTTTCTGAGAAATGTAGAAAGAAGCTTTAAAAAACTGTAAATACATAATTATTGATCATTTCAAGCACAATGCTCAGTTAAACAATTATAATGAAACTTGCCTTTGTTTAGGAGATATTTAATAAAAAGAAATAAAAGTGTTTATTGCAAACATAACATATGATATAAGAATGACTATGTTGACTAAGGCTTTTATTGTAAAAGAATTGGTTGCTGTTTGTGTGGCACATATTGAGTTAAGGAACTATTGCATATATAAATTTATCAAGATAAAGAGTTAGTCCATTTCACTAATACGAGTTTATTTAAAAAAAAAGGAATTTTACAAATTCATTATTTTAAACTAAATGACATTTTCCGAAAACTTATTTTTGTAATATTTATATGTAATATTTATTTATTTGAAAGTATAAGTATAATATGTATATCAGTCGAAGTTATTCGGTTTCTGATTCACCTTCTACTAAATCTGGATGTACATCAGTTGAGTTATCTGTTAACAAACTTTTATAAAAAGGATGAAAGCATGGATTTACAAATGGTAGTAAATCAAGGAGATCCTTTTTCTTTTTTGAGCTGATCTTAATGTCTTGTGTTAGCATTGATATGTCGCTTATTGCTATTTACACCACGTTGTAACAAGTTCAATGTTTTAAAAGGAGCATATTCGTCTAAAGTGGTTTTATAAAGAATTTTTGCAAAATTTCTCTTTGTAAATCTTAGCCATCTAATATCTTTCCAAACGAATTTTCCCCCATCTAGATTATTGGTTCTTCACATTAGCTTTGTTTTTAAGAAAAGCTGGAAATCAAAAAAAATCTTGTAAGTTCATTTCAATTACGTTGAACGGATTTCTGCAACGTACACTTCTTATAAAATTGTACCAGTCACGTGGATGATGTATTTGTGTCTATCACAGCGTGATCCCCATCGCATTCCATGTGCGTGTGCCAAGGTTCTAAAAATTTGTGATCATTAATTTCTAAAGTGGGGTTAATTTCAAGAGCCAATGTGAACATTGCACACACGAATGAATTCTTATTTTGTCCCATACAGGAATCACTGTAAAAGATTGCATGATTAACTTGTGGAAGATTGTTTATATGTTTGAATAAGCATGATGCGATTTGATTGCCGCCACGGGCAGAAAGTGCCTTATGCCACATAAAGCAATGTGGGGTGCCAGTTGTACGGTTAAATTATAGGTCCAAAGCTGCCTTTTGTAGAAACTTATTGAATTTCTTAAGTATGGGGTAGGCAAGCACTGCTGCAAATCAAAAGTATACACTTTAACTTTGGGATCATCGGAAGAGCAAGTTTTGTCATTTCTTTTTGACTCATATGCAAAATCTGCTTTACTCTGATGGGCTAAGAGTTCCTTTTTAAATCACGTAGTAGAATATCATCGGATTCCTGTTTAGCAATAGCAATTTTAGCTTTAAATTTTTCGCACGTAGAACAGGCTGTAAAACATTTTTTAATTAAATAATTATAAGAAGCGTAAAAGGCTTCTTACACTATATGTTTTGTCATATGTATATGTATGTCTATTTAGAAAAATGCAGATACAAAATAGAAACGATTCTATTTTCGCTTGACACATAACTACATTAACCTATTCCTTAATTTGTTGGCAACATTTTTTGGAGTTATTTATTTATTGTAAGAAAAAAGCAAATAAATTGAACTACTTAAAGCATTGGAAGTCATACGACAATACGTGAGTGTAGAAAGAATGACAAGTCATATGTAGAAACCATATCGTGTAAAATGGCCTTAAAGATGTAACTTACTTTTAAAAATACCACTGTATGAGGAAACATTAACTACGTTGGCTTTGTATTTATCGCAAAACAAAGTATACATTTGGGCCAGGGATACTACTGCATGTAAGTATTGGCAACTTGTATCTCTCCTGGTATAGGACTTTCGTATTTTGGAAAGCTGTTTATGTAGTCTTTTACAAGTTGAACTTTATCATCCGTAAGTATATTTTTTCCTCCACCTGATCCACGCTTATCAACAAGGTCACTGTTAGGATAGTGTAATTTCTTCTTCAAAACAGTTTTGACGAAACTGGCACTCTCATCAAAACACTGTAGGAAGCATTTTTGGCATACCTGCACTCTTTGGCCTTCAAACTCAACATAATAAGCAGCCTGAAATTTTCGCTCACGTGGCCTTTCAGGGTGTTTTTGCATATATTGAGTTTTTTTGTCGGTGATTTCAATTAAGGAACCAATGAACAAAATTCTCTGATTGTACGTACCCAACGACTAATATTTATTAAAAATGCTTTTCTGAAATGCAAGCGGAACCTTTGATTTGCACTTCATGCGACAATCAATAATAAGAGGTCTCAATTTTCTTTCCGACACAACAACATCCTTTACATTAACGTATGCCTTTCCCAAGTTCCGTCTTGTGCACGATTGTTTCCTCGAATAAGCTCTTTGGGATGTAGTCGGGGGCTCGTTGAGCAGTTCATCATCATCTAAATTGCTACTATTTCCATTATTAGTAGAAGTTGAGTCCTCATAGTCGGAATCTAGGACTGAGTCATCACTGTCAAAACGGAGATTTTCCTGTAAATTTGATTTATCTGCCTCATTCTCACTGCATAGTGGAGTATTAGAAACATTTGTTAATAAATCAGCCCCACTGCCCTCTAAAACCGACATACTTCGTTTTCCATTTCATTAATTTTAAATATTTTTATTAATTGCTTTATTATATTTTTTTAGTTCAGAAAATATTCAATTTTACCGAAACTTTTTTTTTCTGACCTCTTATAACCTCTGCATTAATCACAGGAAATTGCTTAACTCAAATGATTTTAAAATGGCGCTTTAGGCATACCAATCTAACTGCACTTTGCAAAAAGAATAAGAGCATATGTCATTCGCATTTGTCGCGTATGAAGATATAGCTCTCTTAAAAACTCACAACAAAAATGCATTAACAACTTTTGAAGAGATAGTGCATGCTTATATATATTTTCAATTTGTAATAAACACTCACCTTCACTTTGGCTCTTATGTCAGCTCTCTTGTGTATGACAAACTTAAAAAAAATTTAGGTGCAAAAACAACTTAAGTTATTATAGGCCATTTAAATATAACATTATTGTAATTGACCATCTTCTTAAGTATACTTAGACTCATATAGTAAATGCAATGGCGCTTCGTTGCGAGTTAGGCTAATATGTTTTTATTAATATTTACACTAAAAAAATAGTTAGAGTGATAGGAACTTCGCGTAAATATACAGTTTTATTAGTTGAATATGCTAGTATACATAATTCATTTCTTTCTTAAGTCGACTTAGGCGATTATTGCTTATGACCACAGATATTTGTCACCCTAAATGGAAGTAGAGAAACACTGCTAACGAAACTTTGTAAATTCCCAATATTTAAGGAATTTAATTTTGAAGGTTACTACTGCGAATTTTTAGAGTGCAATTTTAATAAAAATTTTGATGGATTAATTGGTAATAACATTTTAAAAGATTTAGTCTGCATAATTGATTTTCCTAATAGGCAGTTAATTACTGAAAATGCTATAATAACTTCAGTTTTATCTGAAGAGGAAGAGATATATAATGAAACTTCATATAAAGATAACAATATTCAACTTTTGAATTGTGAAATTAAAAAGTACAACATTACGAATTTTATAAAAACTGATCACCTACACTTATACGAAAAAGAAAAATTAATGAAATTGTTAAATAAGTATAAAAATGTATTTTACGATAAAAATGATAATTTGACTTTTGCAAATGAAATTAAACACAAAATAAAAACGAAACATGACATACCTGTTTATTCTCGTCTATACAGATATCCGGAAGTACATAAAGAAGAAGTTAATACGCAAATCGCAGACATGCTTAAACAAGGTATAATTAGAAATTCAAGTAGTCCATACAATAGCCCAATATGGGTTGTTCCCAAAAAATTAGACGCTAATAATAGACAAACGTGGCGCATTGTAATTGACTACCGGAAGTTGAATGACATGACTATTGAGGATAGGTTTCCAATTCCAAATATGGAAGACATATTTCAAAAATTAGGAAGAAGCAACTATTTTTCAACCCTAGATTTGGCCAAAGATTTTCATCAAGTTGAGATGCACCCCGATGATATTCCGAAGACAGCATTTTCCACTGCTAATGGCCATTATGAGTTTTTACGTATGCCATTTGGCCTTCGGAATGCACCTGCTACATTTCAACAGTTGATAAATAATGTTTTGAAAGAATATATAGGATTAATTTGTCTAGTTTATTTAGACGATATACTGATTTTTTCGACAAGTATGGAAGAACACTTAGAAGCCATTGATAAAACTTTTAAACGTTTAACTGAAGCAAATTTAAAAATCCAATTAGATAAGTGCCATTTTCTTAAAAGAAAAACCGAATTCTTAGGACATGTTGCCACCCCTTCCGGAATCAAACCGAATCCGGAAAAAGTAAAAGCAATAGATAAAATAGTTTTACCAAAGACACAGAAAGAAATAAAATCATTTTTAGGATTAACGGGCTTCTATAGACGTTTTATTAAAGATTATTCAAAGATAGCATATCATTTAATAAGATATTTAAAGCAAGGCACAAAAATTAAAAGTAATGATAAAGATTTCAAAGCTGCCTTCGAAAAGTTGAAAACTTTAATAAATAATTACCCTATACTGATCCACCCAGATTTTAGTAAACCCTTCGTGTTGGTTACAGATGCAAGCAATTTTGCTTTAGGGGCAGTGTTGATGCAAGGAGATAGAGTAGTTTCTTTTGCAAGTCGTACCTTAAATGGACACGAGAAAAATTATAATACAATTGAAAAAGAACTACTCGCAATAGTGTGGGCCACAAAATATTTCCGTCCATATCTTTTTGGTCGAAGATTCTTAATCAAAACATATCACCGTCCATTAGTTTGGCTAAACAATATAAAGGAGCCTAATTCCAAACTGCAGAGGTGGAAGATAAAGCTAAATGAATTTGACTTTGATATTGCTTATATAAAAGGCAAAGAAAATGTTATCGCAGATGGCCTAAGCAGGCTGAACATTGAAACTTCAGAAGAAGAAATAGAAATAAAACTGAATGAAATATTTGAAGAAGATTTATACACTGTACACAGCGCCGCAAGCGATGATACGGATTATATCAAAATAACTGAACAGTCTATTAACATTTTTAAAACGCAAATAATAATATATCCATCTAATAAAAATTCGTGCAAAACTGAAATGGTATTTAAAAATAAAATTCGGCATACTATGAAAAAGATAAAAATAGTATTTTAAACTTTATGAAGGAAAAACTTCCAGATAAAGGATTAGCTGTTATTTATTGTCCACATATTGAATTGTTTAAAGAGTTCCAACATAATTATATAAATTTTTTTGCGAAAAATAAAAACCTAAAGATACTTAAGCATAACTTACTTCTAGAAGATTTGACTGATAGACAAAAACTTTTGCAAGTAATACAAGAAGAACATTTGAAGAACAATCACAGAGGTATAGGGGAGGGTTATTTAGAACTAAAAAAGTATTATTACTTTCCCAAATTTCAGAAGGAGATTCAAAAATATGTTAATAATTGCGAAATTTGTAGTTTAGCTAAATATGACAGAGTTCCAACAAAACACAGTTTAAATGTAACTTTTACTCCAGAAACACATAATGAAGTCGTCCATGTTGATATATGGTTTCCCCAACGTGGAGTAATGTATTTAACACGCATTGATAAACTTACAAAATATGCCACGGCTTCTTATTTAGAGGACAGGACCTGGATTTCTTTAATTAAAGCATTAAAAGAAAGAATACAATATTTAGGAAAGCCAAAACAACTGATAATAGATAACGAGCTCGATACAATTGCAGTCCGAGAGTTTTTGAAAGAGCAAAAAATTTATATTCATACTACAACTGCCTACTTGAAGACAGGTAATGCAGATGTAGAAAGACCGAACAGGTTTTTAAAGCAATAGTGTCATATAATAATACAATCCATTCAGCTACCAAAAATCGTCCTATTGATCTTATTAATAACTTAATTTCTAAAGAAGAGCTATCAAAACTTTCAAAACTAATGTATGCCGAAAAGACAAAAAAAGTAGAGATGTTAAACAAAAAATCGAAAAAAGTATCAACTGAAAATTTTGCTAATGAAATTGTTAAGAACTATCGTGTAAGTAAATCTAAGCCAAAGTACAAAAAAGTTGCAAACTATGTTCAAGAAGGAAACTATTTAATATCCAAAGATGCGAATAAAAAAAAAAATATACAAAACACAAGTGAAAAGAAAGCACCTATATTCTCATTAAAAATATGTATTTTTTTTTATTAGGCAGGGACTGCCTAATCTGGTGGTGGAGGTGTCATATAGTTACATAGTTACATTTAAGGTTAGTCTAAGGTAATGTTAATACCAAAAGAAACAACAACTGTTAAATATTGAAAATAAAGAGAATAATTAATAAGTAAATAGAAAGTAAGAGCATAGTTATAAGTTATTAATGTAACTGTAAAAAGTAAATAGAAAGTAAGAGCATAGTTATAAGTTATTAATGTAACTGAATTGAAATAAAAGTTAGTTCTTGAAGTGACATTGAAGAGGTTTGTCTGACTTGGATACTTAACTGGCGACGAGGATAAAATATTAAAACCTGCATAACTTGACAAGAGTCATTTGTGTCAAAATTTTAAAATTAAGCGAGCATATTTTCAAATGTGAATCAAGATGGCGTGTTATTGTTAAAAAAAAAAAAAAATAAACTTGGACGAGATGAAAAAAAAAGACAATACAAATAATAGACATTGAAAAATAATAATAGTAATAAGAAATTATATGAACTGAATACAAATATTATCAAATTTCTCATAAAGCGGAATTTATTTTGGAAACCGCAATATTTGTACATTTCAAGATATCTCTTAGTTAAAATTTTGAGCAATTAAATAAATCAGCAGTAACTTCAAAGAGGGTGGAAAAATAAAACGTTATTAAAAACAATTACTCCTGTAGGGACAAATTGAAAAAGAAATAGAATCAGTCAAAAACACTGCAGTTTCAAAGCCATTTGTGCATTATAAAACAACAACAAAGCATCCATTAATTTTAAAGAGCATACGACCATATGTATGTGCTAGTGAGTGAGCTTGAATAAGCAGCGAAGCAGTGAAGCCGATTTAGCAACAGCGTTAGCGGAAGCGGAAGAGACAAATCAACAAACAAGTAGCAGCGTACGCATAAGAAGCGGACTCTCACCGTGGACTAGTGGAACAGAAAAGCATACAGAGCGAACATATTTCTCTTTTGCTTTTGAGTCTGTTTTTTTTAGAGGTTAGGTTTTCAAGTTGGCACTACTTTTTTCGTAGATGGTCTTTTTGACAGCTATCACTTGATTTATGCTCAGTTTGGTTTGCCATTTCATAATGAATAGACTTACACCTGAACAACGTTTGCAAATCGTGCAAATTTATTACGAAAATAATGGTTCGGTTCGCGCGACGCATCGAAGAAAATTTTGTTCAGCGATGAAGCTCACTTTTGGTTGAATGGGTATGTCAATAAGCAAAATTGTCGCATTTGGAGTGAACATAATCCACAAGCCATTGCTGAGACGCCGTTACATCCTCAAAAAGTCACTGTTTGGTGTGCTCTATGGGCAGAGGGAATCATTGGTCCATATTTTCGTGCCTGAATTGGACGATGTTGATGTGGACGACCTTTGGTCACAACAAGACGGCGCTACATGCCATACAGCCAACGCAACAATCGATTTATTGAAGGAAACTTTTGGTGAGCGCATTATCTCGCGCCGTGGACCTGTGGCGTGGCCTCCAAGATCGTGCGATATAACACCGCTGGACTATTTCTTGTGGGGCTATGTGAAGTCGCTTGTCTACGCAGATAAACCCGAGACGATTGACGTCTTGGAAGAGAATATTCGGCGCGTTATTGCTGACATACGGCCCCAATTGCCGCAAAAAGTGGTCGAAAATTGGGCCTCTCGGCTGGAATTTATTCGAGCCAGCCACGGCGGCCACTTGCCCGAAATCATTTTTAAAACATAATGGCAAACCCTTATCTTTATAATAAAGCTAAATTATTGGCCATAACATTAAATTATATACGTTTTATTTCATCTTGAAAACCTAACCTCTAAAAAAACACCCTTTACTACCTGGATATTATTAATTTTTTGCAACAACAAACATAATGGATGCTTTAACCATAGGTAGGTTCAATTTAATATTGACATGTATAAAGAACATTGAAAGTTTTGATAGCAATGATCCAAATCAATTGCCAGATTTTATAAGCCAAATAGAAAATATTGTACCATCACTTGTCGAATTTGATAGTAATAACAAAAATATAATATTCGGTTACATAAAAAACAAATGTGTAGGTAGAACGAGAGAAGCGATTCATAGATACTCGAATGTGAATGATTGGCCCGTTTTAAAGGAAATATTGGTTAAAAATTTTGGCGAAAAAGAGACTAGTAATGATTTGATGGATGATTTAAAAACGTATAGGCTAAGTGGAACAATTGAAGAATATTTTTTTGAAATAAATAAGTTAGCAAATAAAATACATAATCGAAATTTAACACATGGTGACAAAACTTATACAACGGAAGAAGTTAATAGAATTTCGCTCAAAACATTTAGAGAACATTTACCCGAGCCTACGCGTACATTGATTTTTGCCAGAAATCCTAATAACTTAGAAGATGCTTACAAAATAATACTTCATGCCAGACATCAAAATTACACTCGATTTGGACCTCCGCGAAATGGTAGCTTTAATACAGTAAAAAGAATTTTCAAAGTATGTATCGAAATCAAAATGAGACTTTGTTTAGGAATAATATAACAGTTTAAGAGAAAGCAATAATGCTCCATTTGATAACCAAGAGCAATTTCAAGGCAATTGCTCCCGCTTTAATCGTAATATGTACCATAATTCAAATAATTCAAACAGAACTAGGCAGACAAATTACACACAAAACGAAAATAGGAAGTATAATTACAATACAAATGACCAAACCTGGAATCAAGCAGCTCCGTCTGGATCTCGGCATAGTCAAAATACTCAAAACTTCAGTAGACCGATTTCACAAATCGAACCTATGGAAATTGGTAGTTCGAGTGTAAATTTTCCAAATGCAGTAGAGCAAAATTACCCTATATAACAATAAGTAACCCCAACAGAAAATTGAAATATATTATTGACACTGGTAGAGAAACACTGCTAACGAAACTTTGTAAATTCCCAATATTTAAGGAATTTAATTTTGAAGGTTACTACTGCGAATTTTTAGAGTGCAATTTTAATAAAAATTTTGATGGATTAATTGGTAATAACATTTTAAAAGATTTAGTCTGCATAATTGATTTTCCTAATAGGCAGTTAATTACTGAAAATGCTATAATAACTTTAGTTTTATCTGAAGAGGAAGAGATATATAATGAAACTTCATATAAAGATAACAATATTCAACTTTTGAATTGTGAAATTAAAAAGTACAACATTACGAATTTTATAAAAACTGATCACCTACACTTATACGAAAAAGAAAAATTAATGAAATTGTTAAATAAGTATAAAAATGTATTTTACGATAAAAATGATAATTTGACTTTTGCAAATGAAATTAAACACAAAATAAAAACGAAACATGACATACCTGTTTATTCTCGTCTATACAGATATCCGGAAGTACATAAAGAAGAAGTTAATACGCAAATCGCAGACATGCTTAAACAAGGTATAATTAGAAATTCAAGTAGTCCATACAATAGCCCAATATGGGTTGTTCCCAAAAAATTAGACGCTAATAATAGACAAACGTGGCGCATTGTAATTGACTACCGGAAGTTGAATGACATGACTATTGAGGATAGGTTTCCAATTCCAAATATGGAAGACATATTTCAAAAATTAGGAAGAAGCAACTATTTTTCAACCCTAGATTTGGCCAAAGATTTTCATCAAGTTGAGATGCACCCCGATGATATTCCGAAGACAGCATTTTCCACTGCTAATGGCCATTATGAGTTTTTACGTATGCCATTTGGCCTTCGGAATGCACCTGCTACATTTCAACGGTTGATAAATAATGTTTTGAAAGAATATATAGGATTAATTTGTCTAGTTTATTTAGACGATATACTGATTTTTTCGACAAGTATGGAAGAACACTTAGAAGCCATTGATAAAATTTTTAAACGTTTAACTGAAGCAAATTTAAAAATCCAATTAGATAAGTGCCATTTTCTTAAAAGAGAAACCGAATTCTTAGGACATGTTGTCACCCCTTCCGGAATCAAACCGAATCCGGAAAAAGTAAAAGCAATAGATAAAATAGTTTTACCAAAGACACAGAAAGAAATAAAATCATTTTTAGGATTAACGGGCTTCTATAGACGTTTTATTAAAGATTATTCAAAGATAGCATATCATTTAATAAGATATTTAAAGCAAGGCACAAAAATTAAAAGTAATGATAAAGATTTCAAAGCTGCCTTCTTTACTTTGATAAATAATTACCCTATACTGATCCACCCAGATTTTAGTAAACCCTTCGTGTTGGTTACAGATGCAAGCAATTTTGCTTTAGGGGCAGTTTTGATGCAAGGAGATAGAGTAGTTTCTTTTGCAAGTCGTACCTTAAATGGACACGAAAAAAATTATAGTACAATTGAAAAAGAACTACTCGCAATAGTGTGGGCCACAAAATATTTCCGTCCATATCTTTTTGAAGATTCTTAATCAAAACAGATCACCGTCCATTAGTTTGGCTAAACAATATAAAGGAGCCTAATTCCAAACTGCAGAGGTGGAAGATAAAGCTAAATGAATTTGACTTTGATATTGCTTATATAAAAGGCAAAGAAAATGTTATCGCAGATGGCCTAAGCAGGCTGAACATTGAAACTTCAGAAGAAGAAATAGAAATAAAACTGAATGAAATATTTGAAGAAGATTTATACACTGTACACAGCGCCGCAAGCGATGATACGGATTATATCAAAATAACTGAACAGTCTATTAACATTTTTAAAACGCAAATAATAATATATCCATCTAATAAAAATTCGTGCAAAACTGAAATGGTATTTAAAAATAAAATTCGGCATACTATGAAAAAGATAAAAATAGTATTTTAAACTTTATGAAGGAAAAACTTCCAGATAAAGGATTAGCTGTTATTTATTGTCCACATATTGAATTGTTTAAAGAGTTCCAACATAATTATATTATATACATTTTTTTGCGAAAAATAAAAACCTAAAGATACTTAAGCATAACTTACTTCTAGAAGATTTGACTGATAGACAAAAACGTTTGCAAGTAATACAAGAAGAACATTTGAAGAACAATCACAGAGGTATAGGGGAGGGTTATTTAGAACTAAAAAAGTATTATTACTTTCCCAAATTTCAGAAGGAGATTCAAAAATATGTTAATAATTGCGAAATTTGTAGTTTAGCTAAATATGACAGAGTTCCAACAAAACACAGTTTAAATGTAACTTTTACTCCAGAAACACATAATGAAGTCGTCCATGTTGATATATGGTTTCCCCAACGTGGAGTAATGTATTTAACACGCATTGATAAACTTACAAAATATGCCACGGCTTCTTATTTAGAGGAAAGGACCTGGATTTCTTTAATTAAAGCATTAAAAGAAAGAATACAATATTTAGGAAAGCCAAAACAACTGATAATAGATAACGAGCTCGATACAATTGCAGTCCGAGAGTTTTTGAAAGAGCAAAAAATTTATATTCATACTACAACTGCCTACTTGAAGACAGGTAATGCAGATGTAGAAAGACCGAACAGGTTTTTAAAGCAATAGTGTCATATAATAATACAATCCATTCAGCTACCAAAAATCGTCCTATTGATCTTATTAATAACTTAATTTCTAAAGAAGAGCTATCAAAACTTTCAAAACTAATGTATGCCGAAAAGACAAAAAAAGTAGAGATGTTAAACAAAAAATCGAAAAAAGTATCAACTGAAAATTTTGCTAATGAAATTGTTAAGAACTATCGTGTAAGTAAATCTAAGCCAAAGTACAAAAAAGTTGCAAACTATGTTCAAGAAGGAAACTATTTAATATCCAAAGATGCGAATAAAAAAAAAATATACAAAACACAAGTGAAAAGAAAGCACCTATATTCTCATTAAAAATATGTATTTTTTTTTATTAGGCAGGGACTGCCTAATCTGGTGGTGGAGGTGTCATATAGTTACATAGTTACATTTAAGGTTAGTCTAAGGTAATGTTAATAACAAAAGAAACAACAACTGTTAAATATTGAAAATAAAGAGAATAATTAATAAGTAAATAGAAAGTAAGAGCATAGTTATAAGTTATTAATGTAACTGTAAAAAGTAAATAGAAAGTAAGAGCATAGTTATAAGTTATTAATGTAACTGAATTGAAATAAAAGTTAGTTCTTGAAGTGACATTGAAGAGGTTTGTCTGACTTGGATACTTAACTGGCGACGAGGATAAAATATTAAAACCTGCATAACTTGACAAGAGTCATTTGTGTCAAAATTTTAAAATTAAGCGAGCATATTTTCAAATGTGAATCAAGATGGCGTGTTATTGTTAAAAAAAAAAAAAATAAACTTGGACGAGATGAAAAAAAAAGACAATACAAATAATAGACATTGAAAAATAATAATAGTAATAAGAAATTATATGAACTGAATACAAATATTATCAAATTTCTCATAAAGCGGAATTTATTTTGGAAACCGCAATATTTGTACATTTCAAGATATCTCTTAGTTAAAATTTTGAGCAATTAAATAAATCAGCAGTAACTTCAAAGAGGGTGGAAAAATAAAGCGTTATTAAAAACAATTACTCTTGTAGGGACAAATTGAAAAAGAAATAGAATCAGTCAAAAACACTGCAGTTTCAAAGCCATTTGTGCATTATAAAACAACAACAAAGCATCCATTAATTTTAAAGAGCATACGACCATATGTATGTGCTAGTGAGTGAGCTTGAATAAGCAGCGAAGCAGTGAAGCCGATTTAGCAACAGCGTTAGCGGAAGCGGAAGAGACAAATCAACAAACAAGTAGCAGCGTACGCATAAGAAGCGGACTCTCACCGTGGACTAGTGGAACAGAAAAGCATACAGAGCGAACATATTTCTCTTTTGCTTTTGAGTCTGTTTTTTTTAGAGGTTAGGTTTTCAAGTTGGCACTACTTTTTTCGTAGATGGTCTTTTTGACAGCTATCACTTGATTTATGCTCAGTTTGGTTTGCCATTTCATAATGAATAGACTTACACCTGAACAACGTTTGCAAATCGTGCAAATTTATTACGAAAATAATGGTTCGGTTCGCGCGACGCATCGAAGAAAATTTTGTTCAGCGATGAAGCTCACTTTTGGTTGAATGGGTATGTCAATAAGCAAAATTGTCGCATTTGGAGTGAACATAATCCACAAGCCATTGCTGAGACGCCGTTACATCCTCAAAAAGTCACTGTTTGGTGTGCTCTATGGGCAGAGGGAATCATTGGTCCATATTTTCGTGCCTGAATTGGACGATGTTGATGTGGACGACCTTTGGTCACAACAAGACGGCGCTACATGCCATACAGCCAACGCAACAATCGATTTATTGAAGGAAACTTTTGGTGAGCGCATTATCTCGCGCCGTGGACCTGTGGCGTGGCCTCCAAGATCGTGCGATATAACACCGCTGGACTATTTCTTGTGGGGCTATGTGAAGTCGCTTGTCTACGCAGATAAACCCGAGACGATTGACGTCTTGGAAGAGAATATTCGGCGCGTTATTGCTGACATACGGCCCCAATTGCCGCAAAAAGTGGTCGAAAATTGGGCCTCTCGGCTGGAATTTATTCGAGCCAGCCACGGCGGCCACTTGCCCGAAATCATTTTTAAAACATAATGGCAAACCCTTATCTTTATAATAAAGCTAAATTATTGGCCATAACATTAAATTATATACGTTTTATTTCATCTTGAAAACCTAACCTCTAAAAAAACACCCTTTACTACCTGGATATTATTAATTTTTTGCAACAACAAACATAATGGATGCTTTAACCATAGGTAGGTTCAATTTAATATTGACATGTATAAAGAACATTGAAAGTTTTGATAGCAATGATCCAAATCAATTGCCAGATTTTATAAGCCAAATAGAAAATATTGTACCATCACTTGTCGAATTTGATAGTAATAACAAAAATATAATATTCGGTTACATAAAAAACAAATGTGTAGGTAGAACGAGAGAAGCGATTCATAGATACTCGAATGTGAATGATTGGCCCGTTTTAAAGGAAATATTGGTTAAAAATTTTGGCGAAAAAGAGACTAGTAATGATTTGATGGATGATTTAAAAACGTATAGGCTAAGTGGAACAATTGAAGAATATTTTTTTGAAATAAATAAGTTAGCAAATAAAATACATAATCGAAATTTAACACATGGTGACAAAACTTATACAACGGAAGAAGTTAATAGAATTTCGCTCAAAACATTTAGAGAACATTTACCCGAGCCTACGCGTACATTGATTTTTGCCAGAAATCCTAATAACTTAGAAGATGCTTACAAAATAATACTTCATGCCAGACATCAAAATTACACTCGATTTGGACCTCCGCGAAATGGTAGCTTTAATACAGTAAAAAGAATTTTCAAAGTATGTATCGAAATCAAAATGAGACTTTGTTTAGGAATAATATAACAGTTTAAGAGAAAGCAATAATGCTCCATTTGATAACCAAGAGCAATTTCAAGGCAATTGCTCCCGCTTTAATCGTAATATGTACCATAATTCAAATAATTCAAACAGAACTAGGCAGACAAATTACACACAAAACGAAAATAGGAAGTATAATTACAATACAAATGACCAAACCTGGAATCAAGCAGCTCCGTCTGGATCTCGGCATAGTCAAAATACTCAAAACTTCAGTAGACCGATTTCACAAATCGAACCTATGGAAATTGGTAGTTCGAGTGTAAATTTTCCAAATGCAGTAGAGCAAAATTACCCTATATAACAATAAGTAACCCCAACAGAAAATTGAAATATATTATTGACACTGGTAGAGAAACACTGCTAACGAAACTTTGTAAATTCCCAATATTTAAGGAATTTAATTTTGAAGGTTACTACTGCGAATTTTTAGAGTGCAATTTTAATAAAAATTTTGATGGATTAATTGGTAATAACATTTTAAAAGATTTAGTCTGCATAATTGATTTTCCTAATAGGCAGTTAATTACTGAAAATGCTATAATAACTTTAGTTTTATCTGAAGAGGAAGAGATATATAATGAAACTTCATATAAAGATAACAATATTCAACTTTTGAATTGTGAAATTAAAAAGTACAACATTACGAATTTTATAAAAACTGATCACCTACACTTATACGAAAAAGAAAAATTAATGAAATTGTTAAATAAGTATAAAAATGTATTTTACGAAAAAAATGATAATTTGACTTTTGCAAATGAAATTAAACACAAAATAAAAACGAAACATGACATACCTGTTTATTCTCGTCTAAACAGATATCCGGAAGTACATAAAGAAGAAGTTAATACGCAAATCGCAGACATGCTTAAACAAGGTATAATTAGAAATTCAAGTAGTCCATACAATAGCCCAATATGGGTTGTTCCCAAAAAATTAGACGCTAATAATAGACAAACGTGGCGCATTGTAATTGACTACCGGAAGTTGAATGACATGACTATTGAGGATAGGTTTCCAATTCCAAATATGGAAGACATATTTCAAAAATTAGGAAGAAGCAACTATTTTTCAACCCTAGATTTGGCCAAAGATTTTCATCAAGTTGAGATGCACCCCGATGATATTCCGAAGACAGCATTTTCCACTGCTAATGGCCATTATGAGTTTTTACGTATGCCATTTGGCCTTCGGAATGCACCTGCTACATTTCAACGGTTGATAAATAATGTTTTAAAAGAATATATAGGATTAATTTGTCTAGTTTATTTAGACGATATACTGATTTTTTCGACAAGTATGGAAGAACACTTAGAAGCCATTGATAAAATTTTTAAACGTTTAACTGAAGCAAATTTAAAAATCCAATTAGATAAGTGCCATTTTCATAAAAGAGAAACCGAATTCTTAGGACATGTTGTCACCCCTTCCAGAATCAAACCGAATCCGGAAAAAGTAAAAGCAATAGATAAAATAGTTTTACCAAAGACACAGAAAGAAATAAAATCATTTTTAGGATTAACGGGCTTCTATAGACGTTTTATTAAAGATTATTCAAAGATAGCATATCATTTAATAAGATATTTAAAGCAAGGCACAAAAATTAAAAGTAATGATAAAGATTTCAAAGCTGCCTTCGAAAAGTTGAAAACTTTAATAAATAATTACCCTATACTGATCCACCCAGATTTTAGTAAACCCTTCGTGTTGGTTACAGATGCAAGCAATTTTGCTTTAGGGGCAGTTTTGATGCAAGGAGATAGAGTAGTTTCTTTTGCAAGTCGTACCTTAAATGGACACGAAAAAAATTATAGTACAATTGAAAAAGAACTACTCGCAATAGTGTGGGCCACAAAATATTTCCGTCCATATCTTTTTGGTCGAAGATTCTTAATCAAAACAGATCACCGTCCATTAGTTTGGCTAAACAATATAAAGGAGCCTAATTCCAAACTGCAGAGGTGGAAGATAAAGCTAAATGAATTTGACTTTGATATTGCTTATATAAAAGGCAAAGAAAATGTTATCGCAGATGGCCTAAGCAGGCTGAACATTGAAACTTCAGAAGAAGAAATAGAAATAAAACTGAATGAAATATTTGAAGAAGATTTATACACTGTACACAGCGCCGCAAGCGATGATACGGATTATATCAAAATAACTGAACAGTCTATTAACATTTTTAAAACGCAAATAATAATATATCCATCTAATAAAAATTCGTGCAAAACTGAAATGGTATTTAAAAATAAAATTCGGCATACTATGAAAAAGATAAAAATAGTATTTTAAACTTTATGAAGGAAAAACTTCCAGATAAAGGATTAGCTGTTATTTATTGTCCACATATTGAATTGTTTAAAGAGTTCCAACATAATTATATTATATACATTTTTTTGCGAAAAATAAAAACCTAAAGATACTTAAGCATAACTTACTTCTAGAAGATTTGACTGATAGACAAAAACTTTTGCAAGTAATGCAAGAAGAACATTTGAAGAACAATCACAGAGGTATAGGGGAGGGTTATTTAGAACTAAAAAAGTATTATTACTTTCCCAAATTTCAGAAGGAGATTCAAAAATATGTTAATAATTGCGAAATTTGTAGTTTAGCTAAATATGACAGAGTTCCAACAAAACACAGTTTAAATGTAACTTTTACTCCAGAAACACATAATGAAGTCGTCCATGTTGATATATGGTTTCCCCAACGTGGAGTAATGTATTTAACACGCATTGATAAACTTACAAAATATGCCACGGCTTCTTATTTAGAGGAAAGGACCTGGATTTCTTTAATTAAAGCATTAAAAGAAAGAATACAATATTTAGGAAAGCCAAAACAACTGATAATAGATAACGAGCTCGATACAATTGCAGTCCGAGAGTTTTTGAAAGAGCAAAAAATTTATATTCATACTACAACTGCCTACTTGAAGACAGGTAATGCAGATGTAGAAAGACCGAACAGGTTTTTAAAGCAATAGTGTCATATAATAATACAATCCATTCAGCTACCAAAAATCGTCCTATTGATCTTATTAATAACTTAATTTCTAAAGAAGAGCTATCAAAACTTTCAAAACTAATGTATGCCGAAAAGACAAAAAAAGTAGAGATGTTAAACAAAAAATCGAAAAAAGTATCAACTGAAAATTTTGCTAATGAAATTGTTAAGAACTATCGTGTAAGTAAATCTAAGCCAAAGTACAAAAAAGTTGCAAACTATGTTCAAGAAGGAAACTATTTAATATCCAAAGATGCGAATAAAAAAAAAATATACAAAACACAAGTGAAAAGAAAGCACCTATATTCTCATTAAAAATATGTATTTTTTTTTATTAGGCAGGGACTGCCTAATCTGGTGGTGGAGGTGTCATATAGTTACATAGTTACATTTAAGGTTAGTCTAAGGTAATGTTAATAACAAAAGAAACAACAACTGTTAAATATTGAAAATAAAGAGAATAATTAATAAGTAAATAGAAAGTAAGAGCATAGTTATAAGTTATTAATGTAACTGTAAAAAGTAAATAGAAAGTAAGAGCATAGTTATAAGTTATTAATGTAACTGAATTGAAATAAAAGTTAGTTCTTGAAGTGACATTGAAGAGGTTTGTCTGACTTGGATACTTAACTGGCGACGAGGATAAAATATTAAAACCTGCATAACTTGACAAGAGTCATTTGTGTTAAAATTTTTAAATTAAGCGAGCATATTTTCAAATGTGAATCAAGATGGCGTGTTATTGTTAAAAAAAAAAAAGAAATAAACTTGGACGAGATGAAAAAAAAGACAATACAAATAATAGACATTGAAAAATAATAATAGTAATAAGAAATTATATGAACTGAATACAAATATTATCAAATTTCTCATAAAGCGGAATTTATTTTGGAAACCGCAATATTTGTACATTTCAAGATATCTCTTAGTTAAAATTTTGAGCAATTAAATAAATCAGCAGTAACTTCAAAGAGGGTGGAAAAATAAAGCGTTATTAAAAACAATTACTCTTGTAGGGACAAATTGAAAAAGAAATAGAATCAGTCAAAAACACTGCAGTTTCAAAGCCATTTGTGCATTATAAAACAACAACTAAGCATCCATTAATTTTAAGGGGGAGGTAGGGTTTAGCGCTAAAAAAAAAACACTTTTTTTGTGAATTTTTTACAGAAATATGGCTTAAGATACTTTAATAAAATCAGTTACATGTTATTGTACATCTTTTCAATAAGTTTTTAAAAAATATTAATAATAAAATATTGACAAATAAGCCCATGACAGAGTTTTTTTGGAGATATGTTTTTCGAGAGGTGCTCTGCGGTGCCAATCGGCATTCGTCGTAGAATCATCTGAAACTAAAAAAGTCGAATTTTTCAGTTAAAGTATGACGTAATGCTCCCCCCTACATTAATAAAATTTTTTTTTTTCATTTTTGTAGTTTTGGTGGCAAAAAAACGTAAAACGAGCATTTTTGGCGAAAAATTTCGCCATATTTGTAAGTGAAAAACAACCTTAAAAAACAAAAAATAAAAAAAAACAGTGTAGGGGGGAGGTATTTTTGATTTAGAAAACGTGTGCCAAATTTGAAAAGAATCGGTTGAATAGTTTCGGAGTTGTGATTGGCACCGACTTTTAAGAAGTCGTTTCGGGAAAAACGCGTTTGAAAAAATGACTCTGAGAAATTATCGATGCTCCGCATTCGAGGTAGAGTACCTACAAAGGCTATAACTTTGAGAGTTCTGCTCCGATCCACTTAAAATTTTGACACAACATTCTTGAAATGACTTACTATAAGATGAGTGAAGAAAAAAAATTTCGATTTTGTGACCCTACCCCCCCCTTAAAGAGCATACGACCATATGTATGTGCTAGTGAGTGAGCTTGAATAAGCAGCGAAGCAGTGAAGCCGATTTAGCAACAGCGTTAGCGGAAGCGGAAGAGACAAATCAACAAACAGGTAGCAGCGTACGCATAAGAAGCGGACTCTCACCGTGGACTAGTGGAACAGAAAAGCATACAGAGCGAACATACTTCTCTTTTGCTTTTGAGTCTGTTTTTTTTAGAGGTTAGGTTTTCAAGTTGGCACTACTTTTTTCGTAGATGGTCTTTTTGACAGCTATCACTTGATTTATGCTCAGTTTGGTTTGCCATTTCATAATGAATAGACTTACATCTAAACAACGTTTGCAAATCGTGCAAATTTATTACGAAAATAATGGTTCGGTTCGCGCGACGCATCGAAGAAAATTTTGTTCAGCGATGAAGCTCACTTTTGGTTGAATGGGTATGTCAATAAGCAAAATTGTCGCATTTGGAGTGAAAATAATCCACAAGCCATTGCTGAGACGCCGTTACATCCTCAAAAAGTCACTGTTTGGTGTGCTCTATGGGCAGAGGGAATCATTGGTCCATATTTCTTTAAAAATGAAGCCGGCCATAATGTTACATGATTAATGACTTTTTCGTGCCTGAATTGGACGATGTTGATGTGGACGACCTTTGGTCCCAACAAGACGGCGCTACATGCCATACAGCCAACGCAACAATCGATTTATTGAAGGAAACTTTTGGTGAGCGCATTATCTCGCGCCGTGGACCTGTGGCATGGCCCCCAAGATCGTGCGATATAACACCGCTGGACTATTTCTTGTGGGGCTATGTGAAGTCGCTTGTCTACGCAGATAAGCCTGAGACGATTGACGTCTTGGAAGAGAATATTCGGCGCGTTATTGCTGACATACGGCCCCAATTGCCGCAAAAAGTGGTCGAAAATTGGGCCTCTCGGCTGGAATTTATTCGAGCCAGCCACGGCGGCCACTTGCCCGAAATCATTTTTAAAACATAATGGCAAACCCTTATCTTTATAATAAAGCTAAATTATTGGCCATAACATTAAATTATATACGTTTTATTTCATCTTGAAAACCTAACCTCTAAAAAAAACACCCTTTACTACCTGGATATTATTAATTTTTTGCAACAACAAACATAATGGATGCTTTAACCATAGGTAGGTTCAATTTAATATTGACATGTATAAAGAACATTGAAAGTTTTGATGGCAATGATCCAAATCAATTGCCAGATTTTATAAGCCAAATAGAAAATATTGTACCATCACTTGTCGAATTTGATAGTAATAACAAAAATATAATATTCGGTTACATAAAAAACAAATGTGTAGGTAGAACGAGAGAAGCGATTCATAGATACTCGAATGTGAATGATTGGCCCGTTTTAAAGGAAATATTGGTTAAAAATTTTGGCGAAAAAGAGACTAGTAATGATTTGATGGATGATTTAAAAACGTATAGGCTAAGTGGAACAATTGAAGAATATTTTTTTGAAATAAATAAGTTAGCAAATAAAATACATAATCGAAATTTAACACATGGTGACAAAACTTATACAACGGAAGAAGTTAATAGAATTTCGCTCAAAACATTTAGAGAACATTTACCTGAGCCTACGCGTACATTGATTTTTGCCAGAAATCCTAATAACTTAGAAGATGCTTACAAAATAATACTTCATGCCAGACATCAAAATTACACTCGATTTGGACCTCCGCGAAATGGTAGCTTTAATACAGTAAAAAGAAATTTTAGTAACAATTATAAAAATACTAAGCCATTTATTAGAAATGAAAAGGACAATTTTCAAAGTATGTATCGAAATCAAAATGAGACTTTGTTTAGGAATAATATAACAGTTTAAGAGAAAGCAATAATGCTCCATTTGATAACCAAGAGCAATTTCAAGGCAATTGCTCCCGCTTTAATCGTAATATGTACCATAATTCAAATAATTCAAACAGAACTAGGCAGACAAATTACACACAAAACGAAAATAGGAAGTATAATTACAATACAAATGACCAAACCTGGAATCAAGCAGCTCCGTCCGGATCTCGGCATAGTCAAAATACTCAAAACTTCAGTAGACCGATTTCACAAATCAAACCTATGGAAATTGGTAGTTCGAGTGTAAATTTTCCAAATGCAGTAGAGCAAAATTACCCTATATAACAATAAGTAACCCCAACAGAAAATTGAAATATGTTATTGACACTGGTAGAGAAACACTGCTAACGAAACTTTGTAAATTCCCAATATTTAAGGAATTTAATTTTGAAGGTTACTACTGCGAATTTTTAGAGTGCAATTTTAATAAAAATTTTGATGGATTAATTGGTAATAACATTTTAAAAGATTTAGTCTGCATAATTGATTTTCCTAATAGGCAGTTAATTACTGAAAATGCTATAATAACTTTAGTATTATCTAAAGAGGAAGAGATATATAATGAAACTTCATATGAGCCCTTGATTTTGAAAGTCGACTAAGTCAAAATTTTTAAAAATCGAGTTTATCAGCTACTTGTTATCTAATCCTAATGAACTAACATAATCTGAAGAGATTAGCAGTATGCCATGAAAATTAACTCGTAAAATTGAGTGTATTTTTTGGTTGTTAAACAAAATACGGAAACTGTTCATTTTGATAGTCGACTAAGTCAGTTCGTTGAGAAATTTTGGAAAATAAATAATAATTTTGTAATGCCTTCAGATAACGATTCAGGTATGATCAAGTAATCATTTAAATTAAAAAACGTACTATTTATAGCTAATTGTAGACATTGTGCTGCGAAGAAGTTTAAGTAATGCTCCCAAGGAATGGAAACGAATAAGAGCAATATCGTCTTCAGATGAATTATAAGTATCATATAAATTTACGGAATTCAGAAGTTTCCATTTGTAGAACTTTTTTTTTGGATACTTTAAAAATATCTTACGGAAGATTAAACGGTGCCTTAAGGGGGTCTTCTGGTCTCGAGGCCCTGAAATGAAGGGTTTTTTTGGGGATTGATTGTGACAAATCCTGTTAATATTTAAAAAAAAAAATTTTTTTTATTTTAAAGGTACATGTCTTGGCTTTTAAAAAATGGTTTTGACTTTGAAAAAAATTAACACCCGCGACCTTGAAATGGCGCTGAAGACGTCCACCTCCAAACGAAACAGGTCTCCATTTTGGTCACGGTTTTTCCACCTGGGTAATCAGAAAGCAAAAATTAGATATGCGTTGTCTTCAGAGTTGCCCTGGTTAAGTTTTCCCGTGACAGATTTTTTTTTTTTAATTTTTTTCAAAAGTTATGCAACAATTTGCAAAAAAAATTTTTTTTTGCTCATTTTTTGAACTTTAAAAGGTTATAAAAATGGAATGAAAAAAAAATTCAAAAATCGTACACGGGGAAACTTAGCGGTAAGTTTTCCGAACCTTTTAAGACCAAAACCATTGAAATCGGAGTATAACTACTATGAAAAGTGTGACCAAAATGCTTAAAAAACACGATTTTCGGGGAAACGCGTTTAAAGATAAAGTTTATGATGAAAACGGCCGGAGGAGGGTACACTTCGGTGCCCAGAAAAATGTGAAAAAATGCGATTTTCAAAAAATCCTTTCTGTGGCGTATTCTCGCATACACATACAACAAAATTATGCAAAAAAAAAAATCGATTTTTTTTTCGCTGGAGACCAGAAGACCCCAAATGCCAAATCACCTGAAATGGATTTACGTGGCAAAATGCTTGGTTCATCTAGAAAAACAGATGAAGATAAAATTAAAGTGGTACGAGAACATATTCTGAGTTTTCCAGCATGTGAGAGCCATTACACGAGATCACATCACACTTCAGGTCGAAAGTATTTAAGTGCTGACTTAGATATCCGAAAAATGTACGAGCTGTATGTGAAAAAATGTGATGAAAATAATATATCACGTTTGAAGGAGTGGACTTACAGGAAAATTTTCATTACGGAGTTCAACTTAAATTTTCATACTCCTCGTAAAGACACTTGCCAGAAGTGTGATTCACTAAAACTAAAAATAGAAGCATCCAGTAACGAAGACGAGAAGTTGCATCTTATGGAAATTCGTGATTCACATCTTATCAGTGCCGAACATGCCAGAAAAAGTTTAACAGATGACATACAAAAAGCAAAAGATAACCCGAGTGAATATTACGGTTTCACATTTGATCTACAGAAAGCACTTGCGTATCCAAAACTTTCTGTTTCGGTAGCTTATTATAAGCGCAACATGTATGTATACAATTTGGGGTTTCATAATTTCCACAATGAAAATGCCAAAATGTATGTATGGGATGAAACAATCGCTTCAAGAGGATCACAGGAAGTTGCGTCCTGCATCTTAAAGCACATTCAGGACATTACCACTCAAAAGCACGTCATAGCTTACAGTTATGCCTGCACAGGACAAAATCGTAACATCAATATAGCTTTAGTTTGGTTAAAAATTGTACAGTCATCTGATAACAATGTTGAAACTGTTGATCATAAATTTATGGTATCCGGCCATTCTTTTTTGCCAAATGATCGCGATTTTGGTATGATAGAAACTAAAATTAAAAAATCGAATTATTTATACATACCTGAGCATTATTATAATTTAATAGAAGTATGTAAAAAAAAACCCATTTTTGGTGGTACAAATGGCTCAGAAAAATTTCATTTCGACAAAACAACTAAAAGATTCAACGAATAATACAAAGAAAAACACCAATGGAGAAGCTGTGTCTTGGCTAAAAATTCAATGGATCAGATTTCTAAAAAACTCTCCATATAAGATGTTTTATAAAACTTCCTTAGATTACAATTCCGAATTCAAAATATTAGACCTCTCCCCAAAATAGGAAGACCTAAAATATACAAAAATATTGATTTGCCTCCATTGTACACAACTATTAGACCAATAACAAAAGAAAAACATAAAGATATGATGGATTTACTACCCTATATCCCACCAATTTTTCACAAACTCTTTACTTCCCTAAATATGTATTAACAAATAATTTACTTTGTTACAATGAAATGAGTTTGAATAAAATGTTAATTACTAATAAAAATGTTTCCTTGGAATAAGTCATTTATAAAGTCATTCTGTTAATTTTGAAAGTCGACTAAGTCATTTGCAACCTTTCAAAAGCACATATCCAGTTAAAAATGGTTATAAATTTCACAACCATAATAAATTCTTGTTTGTTGGCACTACTTTACTGTCGAAAAATCATTTTCCATAGTGCAAAAATATTTTTTAATCCTTTAAAACGCAAAACTCTAATTATCTCGAAGCAAGGAAAATATGACTTAGTCGACTTTCAAAATCAAGGGCTCATATAAAGATAACAATATTCAACTTTTCAATTGTGAAATTAAAAAGTACAACATTACGAATTTTATAAAAACTGATCACCTACACTTATACGAAAAAGAAAAATTAATGAAATTGTTAAATAAGTATAAAAATGTATTTTACGATAAAAATGATAATTTGACTTTTACAAATGAAATTAAACACAAAATAAAAACGAAACATGACATACCTGTTTATTCTCGTCTATACAGATATCCGGAAGTACATAAAGAAGAAGTTAATACGCAAATCGCAGACATGCTTAAACAAGGTATAATTAGAAATTCAAGTAGTCCATACAATAGCCCAATATGGGTTGTTCCCAAAAAATTAGACGCTAATAATAGACAAACGTGGCGCATTGTAATTGACTACCGGAAGTTGAATGACATGACTATTGAGGATAGGTTTCCAATTCCAAATATGGAAGACATATTTCATAAATTAGGAAGAATCAAGTATTTTTCAACCCTAGATTTGGCCAAAGGTTTTCATCAAGTTGAGATGCACCCCGATGATATTCCGAAGACAGCATTTTCCACTGCTAATGGCCATTATGAGTTTTTACGTATGCCATTTGGCCTTCGGAATGCACCTGCTACATTTCAACGGTTGATAAATAATGTTTTGAAAGAATATATAGGATTAATTTGTCTAGTTTATTTAGACGATATACTGATTTTTTCGACAAGTATGGAAGAACACTTAGAAGCCATTGATAAAATTTTTAAACGTTTAACTGAAGCAAATTTAAAAATCCAATTAGATAAGTGCCATTTTCTTAAAAGAGAAACCGAATTCTTAGGACATGTTGTCACCCCTTCCAGAATCAAACCGAATCCGGAAAAAGTAAAAGCAATAGATAAAATAGTTTTACCAAAGACACAGAAAGAAATAAAATCATTTTTAGGATTAACGGGCTTCTATAGACGTTTTATTAAAGATTATTCAAAGATAGCATATCATTTAATAAGATATTTAAAGCAAGGCACAAAAATTAAAAGTAATGATAAAGATTTCAAAGCTGCCTTCGAAAAGTTGAAAACTTTAATAAATAATTACCCTATACTGATCCACCCAGATTTTAGTAAACCCTTCGTGTTGGTTACAGATGCAAGCAATTTTGCTTTAGGGGCAGTTTTGATGCAAGGAGATAGAGTAGTTTCTTTTGCAAGTCGTACCTTAAATGGACACGAGAAAAATTATAGTACAATTGAAAAAGAACTACTCGCAATAGTGTGGGCCACAAAATATTTCCGTCCATATCTTTTTGGTCGAAGATTCTTAATCAAAACAGATCACCGTCCATTAGTTTGGCTAAACAATATAAAGGAGCCTAATTCCAAACTGCAGAGGTGGAAGATAAAGCTAAATGAATTTGACTTTGATATTGCTTATATAAAAGGCAAAGAAAATGTTATCGCAGATGGCCTAAGCAGGCTGAACATTGAAACTTCAGAAGAAGAAATAGAAATAAAACTGAATGAAATATTTGAAGAAGATTTATACACTGTACACAGCGCCGCAAGCGATGATACGGATTATATCAAAATAACTGAACAGTCTATTAACATTTTTAAAACGCAAATAATAATATATCCATCTAATAAAAATTCGTGCAAAACTGAAATGGTATTTAAAAATAAAATTCGGCATACTATGAAAAAGATAAAAATAGTATTTTAAACTTTATGAAGGAAAAACTTCCAGATAAAGGATTAGCTGTTATTTATTGTCCACATATTGAATTGTTTAAAGAGTTCCAACATAATTATATAAATTTTTTTTGCGAAAAATAAAAACCTAAAGATACTTAAGTATAACTTACTTCTAGAAGATTTGACTGATAGACAAAAACTTTTGCAAGTAATGCAAGAAGAACATTTGAAGAACAATCACAGAGGTATAGGGGAGGGTTATTTAGAACTAAAAAAGTATTATTACTTTCCCAAATTTCAGAAGGAGATTCAAAAATATGTTAATAATTGCGAAATTTGTAGTTTAGCTAAATATGACAGAGTTCCAACAAAACACAGTTTAAATGTAACTTTTACTCCAGAAACCTATAATGAAGTCGTCCATGTTGATATATGGTTTCCCCAACGTGGAGTAATGTATTTAACACGCATTGATAAACTTACAAAATATGCCACGGCTTCTTATTTAGAGGACAGGACCTGGATTTCTTTAATTAAAGCATTAAAAGAAAGAATACAATATTTAGGAAAGCCAAAACAACTGATAATAGATAACGAGCTCGATACAATTGCAGTCCGAGAGTTTTTGAAAGAGCAAAAAATTTATATTCATACTACAACTGCCTACTTGAAGACAGGTAATGCAGATGTAGAAAGACCGAACAGGTTTTTAAAGCAATAGTGTCATATAATAATACAATCCATTCAGCTACCAAAAATCGTCCTATTGATCTTATTAATAACTTAATTTCTAAAGAAGAGCTATCAAAACTTTCAAAACTAATGTGAGCCGAAAAGACAAAAAAAGTAGAGATGTTAAGCAAAAAATCGAAAAAAGTATCAACTGAAAATTTTGCTAATGAAATTGTTAAGAACTATCGTGTAAGTAAATCTAAGCCAAAGTACAAAAAAGTTGCAAACTATGTTCAAGAAGGAAACTATTTAATATCCAAAGATGAGAATAAAAAAAAAATATACAAAACACAAGTGAAAAGAAAGCACCTATATTCTCATTAAAAATATGTATTTTTTTTTATTAGGCAGGGACTGCCTAATCTGGTGGTGGAGGTGTCATATAGTTACATAGTTACATTTAAGGTTAGTCTAAGGTAATGTTAATAACAAAAGAAACAACAACTGTTAAATATTGAAAATAAAGAGAATAATTAATAAGTAAATAGAAAGTAAGAGCATAGTTATAAGTTATTAATGTAACTGTAAAAAGTAAATAGAAAGTAAGAGCATAGTTATAAGTTATTAATGTAACTGAATTGAAATACAAGTTAGTTCTTGAAGTGACATTGAAGAGGTTTGTCTGACTTGGATACTTAACTATATGCGGTATCAGTTAAGCCGCAAACAAAACTAATTGTAAATACACAAGTACTTGCGAGTACTACAAGTAAGCATGTATTAATTTTTGTAATCGCTGTTCTGTAGTTCGATCGTGATCAGACAAGACGCGTACACAATTTACTTCAACAGAAAAAGTACGATTAGTATTTATACTGCCAATGCAGAGTAGCGGCCTTCCGCGAAGAGAGATTTGTATTCTACTTTGAGTAGAGTACAATGCAAAGAGTACTTGAAAGCGTAGAAGAAGCAAATGTATTTTTGCAGCCCTTTAATATATATATGTAAGTATTAAGTCAAATTTGTGTTCTCTTGATATAACGTTTGATAATTAAGAGGAGTTTTTTTCATTTCCGTTTTTTTTACAGAGCGCGTGCGAGTTGTGGCAAACTGTCATCGTGGATTTGTTGAACAGCGTTTGGCATTTCATCATGGAAAGACTCACACCGCAACAACGTCTACAAATTGTTCAACTGTATTATGAAAATCAGCGTTCTGTGACAAATGTTTTTCGTGCGCTTAGACCGCATTATGGTCAACATAATCGGCCTGCCTTAAACACTATTCGACATACCATCAACAAATTTGAATCCGAATATTCATTGGTGGATAATTCTCGACCGAATAGACCACGTCCAGCAAGAAGCATTGAGAATATAGCGGCAGTAGCAGAGAGTGTACGTGAAAACCGCGATGAATCGATTCGGCACCGTTCTCAGCAACTTGGACTGTCGTATGGAACAACTTGGTCAATTTTACGGAAGGATCTTCATTTAAAAGCATACAAAATACAGCTCGTACAAGAACTAAAGCCAAATGACCTTCCTGCACGTCACCGTTTTGCTGATTGGGCTCTTGAAATGATTGAAGAAGATCCGCTGTTTTCGAGCAAAATTTTGTTCAGCGATGAGGCGCATTTCTGGCTCAATGGTTACGTCAATAAGCAAAATTGCCGTATTTGGGATGAAGAGCAACCAGAAAAGGTTCAAGAGCTACCTTTACACCCAGAGAAAACAACGGTCTGGTGTGGTTTATAGGCTGGTGGAATCATCGGTCCATATTTTTTCAAAAATGATGATGGCCGCAACGTAACTGTGAATGGTGCTCTCTACCGTACCATGATATCGGACTTTTTGCTACCTGAAATTGAATCTAATGATCTCTACGACATTTGGTTTCAACAAGACGGAGCCACTTGCCATACAGCTCGCGAAACAATGACTTTATTGAGAAGTCATTTCGGAGAGCAGCTGATTTCACGTTTAGGACCTGTGAGTTGGCCACCAAGATCTTGTGATATCACACCTTTGGACTTTTTTCTTTAGGGATTCGTGAAGTCCAAGGTCTATGCTGATAAACCAGCTACGATTGAAGCTCTGGAAGCCAACATTACGCGTGTTATTCACGACATACCAGTCGAAATGCTCGAACGAGTGATTGAAAATTGGACCTTCAGAATGGACCACCTTAAGCGTAGTTGCGGCCAACATTTGAATGAAGTCATATTCAAAAAGTAAATGTCAAAGAATGTCCTTTCAAATGATAAATAAAGGTTTTGAACATAATTTACATTTTTGTTTTTTTTAACTATTGAAAAAAGCACCTCATGATTGATCACCCGTTATAAGACTAACAACTAACTCCTAGTTGGGGTATAGAACGTTTAATAGTAATGTATGGTAGGTATAACATTTTCTACTTTTATGCAGCGTAAATATCTATTTAAATAAAATAACTATAAAATATTTTCTAGAAAAGTCTTGCAAAAATCTAAAATCGGCATGCACATATACATATATGCACATACGTTTACTATACGCTTGCTCAAAGCAAGCAAAGACATCGTTTGCCAAAAGCTGAGAGATTGTGACCCTAACTTATTACTTGCTCAATGCATAAAGATATGCAAATCCATGATGGAAAGAATAATGAGATGTCGCCTATCGTGACCCGTTCTTTGCTCTCAGCGAATTTGACAACGAGTTACATGATTTTAGCTCCAGTATGGCCAGATTATCATTTTCGTAACTTGATTTAAAATTTTTTTTGTTATTTAGTCTCGGAGTTTTAGTTCTTTCTTCATGACATTCTACATGCCATTTGCAAGCCTGTTCTAATTAAAATGTAATGTTTATAATTTTGTAAAATATACATTTTTTAATAATTAGTAACTCGAAAAAACGTGACGTCACGCCCTCTCTGATGGGCGCAGTTTTCTTTCTATCATTCTTAATGCAAATCATTGTGTCAAGTAATAACGGCGACCAATGGTAGCTTAGTGGGCTAGACCACGCTGAATCCTTGATATTCCGTTTTTTTTTCGATTAAATTAAGTATAAAACGAGAGTTAATATGTTTTTTTATGCATTTCAATCGGCAACAAACAATCACAATACGTCTATATGTATTTCGGACAACAATTTCTTTTATTTATGCTCGTTGAGAAGACTCTGTGAGACTCAGCCGATTGCAGGCAATTCGCTAAAACTGCTGTAATTCATTTTTATAAGCAAAATGTATATCTAAACATATACATATACACTATAGCAAAAAAATAGCAGTAATCTTGTTTCAAAGTAATTTTCTACCTCAACGGCTATATGGTATTTCTTATTTCGTACTTTTTTATTAATTAGATAATCCCATAAGTGAAGATATATATTAATTAACTATTTATTTTCTATATATTTTCTATATATATATATATAATTGGCGCGTACACCCTTTTTGGGTGTTTGGCCGAGCTCCTCCTCCTACAGAAAATGCTTTTATTAATTTTGCTTTCACCGAGATTCGAACCAACGTTCTCTCTGTGAATTCCGAATGGTAATCACGCATCAACCCATTCGCTACGGCGGCCGCCTTCTATAAGAGAACAAAAAGGAATGATTTGAAATTTTTAGTAGTACGAAATGTCGAAGACGTAAACTTGTTTTAAGCTGACGGCGGTTTTTTTTACATCATTAGTGTATGCTTCTGCACGCATTTGACATTCAACAGCTAAACAATCTGTTGAGCAGAGATAAAAACACACGCCTGGTTACAACGTTAGATGACGACTACTTTTATTTAGTAAAAGAAAAGGCATATACGGAGAACGTCGATGTATAGAGAAGTCTCTCGAGCTACGTATAGTGTGAGTTGTCAAAAATGAAGTCAAACCGCGAAGACTTTTTCACCTCGTTCAACTCGACAGCGGGGAACTTCTTAACAGAGCCTGATTGCAGTGAATTATGTACAAGTACATTGGCTCTTCTCAGTTTTTGGCTTCTGCATGAAATCAAATTGACGATTGCCGACGGCATTTTGCACCGAATTTGCTTGTGCATTTCTATGTTACCTTGATAAACGTTATTTTTTTCTCTTTATATTTTCAAACAAACTTAAATGTACAATCATCTATACTAATATTATAAAGAGGAAAACTTTGTTTGTTTGTTTGTTTGTAACGAATAGGCTCAAAAACTACTGGACCGATTTTAAAAATTCTTTCACCATTCGAAAACTACATTATCCACGAGTAACATGGATTACATTTTATTTTGGAAAAAAATAGGGTTCCGACACAAACTGAAAAAAATTTTATACCGGGTGCTTCAAAAAAATGTATACACACTTTGAACTTCCATAGAAAATTTATTTACCGGTCTACAAAGTTAAATTTCAGGAAAATAGAAAGCTGAAAGTCCAATGTAAATGAAACATAAATAACAAATGTTAATACTGTTCAAATTGGTGACCTGCAGCATCAATACATTTTTGCTTACCTGGATCAAAATTTGGCGGGCCAGTGGATAGGACGCAGGGGGCCAATCGAGTTTCCAGCACGCTCTCCAGTATATAAAATAAAGTCAACTTTTTGTGTGTGTTCGCTAACCGGCCGTGTCTGCACCGAATTAAACCAAACTTACACACATTGTTAAGAAGGTATTGAAGATGGTTTCCGTATAGTTTGGATACATATTGGTGGATAGGGCTCGAGATATAGGTCAAAACGTGGACCCGGGTAACCCTCGGATGTGTATGTACAATATGGGTATCAAATTGAAACTGTTGGTGAATGCTTTAGTACAGAGTATTTTTCATGCCGCTCCGTGACTGGGGTCTCGAGATATAGGTCAAAACGTGGACCCGGGTAACCTTTGGTTGTGTATGTACAATATGGGTATCAAATGAAAGCTGTTGATAAGTGCTTTAATACGGGGTAATTTTCATAGCTATTGATGACTAGGGTCTGGAAATATATGCCAAAACGTGGACCCGCTGTGTCTTTGCACCGAATTAAACCAAACTTACACACATTGTTAAGTAGGTATTGAAGATGGGTTCCGTATAGTTTGGATACCTATTGGTCTATATGGGTAACCTTCGGATGTGTATGTACAATATGGGTATCAAATGGAAGCTATTGGTGAATGCTTTAGTTCAGAGTATTTCCATCCGCTCCGTGACTAGGGTCTCGAGATGGAGACCAAAACGTGGACCCTAGAATGTGTTTGTACAATATGGATATCAAATTGAAGCTGTTGGTGAATGCCTTAGTACAGAGTATTTTTCATGCCGCTCCGTGAGTGGGGTCTCGAGATATAGGTCAAAACGTGGACCCGGATAACCTTTGGTTGTGTATGTACAATATGGGTATCAAACGAAAGCTGTTGATAAGTGCTTTAATACGGGGTAATTTTCATACCTATTGATGACTAGGGACTCGAAATATATGCCAAAACGTGGACCCCCTTGTCTTTGAACCGAATTAAACCAAACTTACACACATTGTTAAGAAAGTATTGAAAATGGGTTTCGTAAAGTTTGGTTGTAATTCGGAGCAGTGGCAACGGGTACAGCGTTCTTTTCAGCCAGCAATAATGTTGCTTACTTTTTTAACGCTTGGGGCGGAACTGAACTGTGAAATTGACAGTGTGAGTTACAATGTGTCAATATTTCTTTCTGATTTGGATGTTATAAGGAAAAAACGTAAGTGCAACATGTAAAAATTGTTTGTGAATTTTTTTGGAGTGGATTTTGGAACAGTGAATAATTTCTTACGAAATTTGAGAATTTAATGTGAAATCCGAATGAAATTATGTGTTCGTGGTAAAAACAATTTTTTTCGTTTTTTTTTTTTTTTGAAAAATATAAATGGATAATGGTTAAAAAAGTTCGAATGCTTAATAAAACATATAAATTGAAACGAAAAATTCATGGATGATCAGGAAAAAAGACGATTGTTTATTCATATGCGTTGATTTGAAATTTAAAAACAATCTTCCTTTTTCCTGATTTTCAATTTATATTTTATATTTACTCAAAAACAAAGCGCTTGAATAAAGAATAAAGAAATAAATAATATGAAAACCATATATTTTCTGTTCTAAACCATATCTATTCTATTTTAGTGTGCCCAGCGAAGGGGGCCGGGTTTGCTAGTAATACATGTATATACTCGTACATATGTATATACATAATTGGCGCGAACACCGTTTTTGGGTGTTTGGCCGAGCTCCTCCTCCTATTTGTGGTGTGTGCCTTGATATTGTTCCACAAATGGAGGGACCTACAGTTTCAAGCCGACTCCGATCGGCAGATATTTTTATGAGGAGCTTTTTCATGGCAGAAATACACTCGGAGGTTTGTCATTGCCTGCCGAGCGCCGGCCGCTATTATGGTAACTAGAATCATGGCCTAGCCTATGTACGTACATATTTGCGTTTTGAACTCTGAACAAAACAAAGCTTATTAATATACACATATGCATGTACATATAACCGCACACACAGGGCACTCACTTTATTCCCCTAAATGCGTATGTCGCCCAAAGCTAAAATTCTATGCATAGCGATTACAAGAACAAAATGCATTAATAGGCGCAGCCGTAGCGGCCATCATTCTAGCTGCCATAGTGCTGAATAGTGTGAAATAGTCGCGGCGGCGACGAACAGTTTTAAATATTGTACTGTACACCAAAAACTCATCATCAAAAACTTCATTGATAAATTCGAGCTCATAGTTCTAAGGGCAAAGTACTTTCATTCATTAAACGAGCCGCCCATATGCCAATTTTCTTGACCATTCGAAGATAGTCAATATTGGAATATTTCGCTTAGAATTAGTTGCCAATATTTGGTAAATCTTGAATTTTTGTCACGTCGAGTTCCCGCGGCTCCGTAGATATGTGTGCATCAATATATGCATGTAAATATATCTTTCTAAATGCTCGACAACCGCAGCTGCTGTGCGTCAAGTGCGCGCAATTTACGTTTTAGCCGTTAACTCGCGTTAAAAAAAAACTAAATTTGTTTCCGTTTATTTCGTTTATTTATTAAACTCCGCAACTACTCCGATGAACGGGAGGAACAAGACTGACTTAAAACTATTTACATTTGTGTTTTTATAGGGTAATTCAACATTGCATTTTCGTAATGGGAACGGAAATGCAATAAATGCGAATTTGACAATATTTGTTAAAATTTATTATTTTCTTAATTCTTCTTTAAGTTACTTTTTGAAACGGTTGCAATTCTCAACGGTTGCATTCTCATTGCATTTTCGTAATGGGAACGGAAATGCAATAAATGCGAATTTTACAATATTTGTTAAAATTTATTATTTTCTTAATTCTTCTTTAAGTTACTTTTTGAAACGGTTGCAATTCTCAGAATTGCGACCGAAAAATAATAAATTAATTTTTTAATATTATTTAGTATTGCATTTACGGTATGGGAGCGGAAGTGCAACATATACAGATTTTATTATTTCACTTAAGGTTCATATGTGTACATATTTGCTTACTTGCTAAAAATTGGCGATTATGTTTTAATAAAAAATTGTTTATTCTCTGGAAATTTTATGAATTACGACATGTGCCGGAAATTGATATTTGGTTACTGCTTTTGTCAATTTTATTTAAAAATTCTTCGAATTTATCAGGTACATTGGCTTTGAAATCAATGTAACTGTTTATATATGTAACTTCTCCCCCCTTTAGATTAGAATTCTCCTGAATTCTTTTATTTAGATTTACTTTAATATATTTTAGTTTTGTTCTCCAAATGACAATTATTAATATTAGTGTTAAAATTATAAAGAAGTTACACCCGTATATGATTTTGTTATGAATTTTCAAATTGGATATATTTTTGAAATTTATTTTATTCTCTTCATCTATTTGTTCGAATGTAATTTTTTCTGTAAAATTCTTTATATTGTCATATTGCAATCTCATAATATTTCCTTCGAATCTTTCAATCCAATTAGAGTAATAATAATCATTAATTTTTATTGAACAATTGTTAAATTGGATTGCGTAATTTCCGTTCAAAACGGTGTCATTTATGTTACATGTGTTGTTTACAAATAAATTGAATGCATTTTTAACTAGGACTGTTTTTTCGTCTAGTGTTATAATTTCTAATTCTTTACTTGATATTAATTTACAATTTTTCGTTATTATACAATGAGTGCTGGGTTTTAGTTGTCTGAAATGTTTATTTTCTTCAAATTTCATAATTTTATCTTTTGTAGTATGATTATAAGTCGGATATTCCTTAACATTAATATTCATAAACATTTATTGTTTTGTTTTGGTTTTAAAATAATTTATTGTCCACTTATGCATTCACTTTGCTGTGCCGTTTAAATAATATCATATTTCTTAAAAAGGTTCATTACACTTGAAACTAAATGCAAACATAGCTAACGTAATTCTTTTATGTGCGGCGCGTGAATGCCAGAATCATATTACATAAGTAAACACCGAAAAATTATTATTGGTTTGCATTGACTCAAATTCCTATAAAAACGCTTGTACGTAGTATGTAAGAAATCAGAAATAAAACAATAGCTTTACAAGCTGGATGCCCAGCTTGAAGTAAAAATAAATAAAATGAAAAAGAATTATTTATAAATTATTTCATTACACTTTATAAGTAAAAACTTCCTCTATTTCTGCTTCTATTTCTTTTTGATTCTTATTTGGTAGTGGTACAATTTTTCTTATTTTTATTTGTATGAATGATTTTGGAATTTTAATGCTTAATATTAAATAGGTATTATTAAAAGTTGCTATTCCTAGCTGTAAAGATTTTAATTTATTGAAATCAATGTTATAATGGGTAATTTCCTGATTTGTTAGAATATTTGCGTGAACTAGACCATATTTGGCTGCGACTACATTGTCTTGGATTTGTTCTATTTTACTTTTTATTAACTGAATTTTTGTCATCTGTTGTAAGTACATATGTTGTTGATTTTCTTCGTCTATGAATTTATTTATACTATTAAGTCCTTTTTCAATTTCTTTCCTATCCTCTTGTAGAATATTTCTTATTTGTATCATTGCCAAACTAAAATGTTCATTTATGTGTATTTGTTGATTCAACATTTCGTCCGTTTGTGTTAAATGTTTTTGAATTGTCTGTCTGTCGTCATCGTCCATTGTGAAAAATGTCCATTTTGCTACAGTACCTATTGCGTTTACAAGTCCTCTCTTATGTCTTTTTTCTATTGGTATTAATGTCATTAACTTATTTCTCGCTTCTAATAATTCCGTTTGTAATACATTTTTGTTAATTGTCTTTACTTGTATAATATTTTCTGTCATTTCATTAATAATATCTTCTATTTGTTTAACGTCAATTATATGGAGTACTATATCACTGTCCTTAACTATGTCTTGGTCTCTTATTTGTATGTCAACAAATCCTGTTTGGTCCGTTAGTTCTGATAAAATTATCGTGGTGTCACTATGTCCTATCCATGTCAGTACTAATATCATAGTTAGTATCTGCAAATTTTAATGGTCTTTTAATGTTGTTAGGATGAATGTTTTCTAATTTTTCCTTCCTATACTTTGGTTGTTCTTTATGCCTAACCGCTTTATAGTTCTTTATGAATCCTTCTGTTCTTTCTTCTTTATAGTCTTCCCTGGTTTTATTTAGATTGCTTATAATTTTATGCTTCTTAGCTTCTAAATTGCTTTTTATTATTTCCGGATTTATTTTATTGTCATGTACTGCGTTTGGTGTACATTTTATTGTTGAATGGAATCTATCATTGTAATTTCGTATGGCCAAAATGGTATCCAAAAATTCTCTTATTCTCGCTGCCTTAAATTCGTTATCTGCAATTATTTTCCTTGGTTTCCCTAATTTAGCAAAATGTTCTTCTAACTGTTCCACAATGGTAATATGATTTCTATCATTCAAGTGGTACGCTGTTAAAAAATGGTTTCCCTTCATGACATACGTATCTATGTGTATAATTTCATTTTTCTTTACTGGTGTTTCTGAGAAACTTAATTTTTGTTTTATGGGTTTCCTATCGTACTTGACTTCTTGGCAAATTTCACATTGATTTAGAACCAAGTGAACCAATTCCAGTAACTTAGGGTAATATATTTTATTTTTATTTGATTGTATGTTTCTAAAATACCGGAATGTAAACTTTCTCTAACATGGTAAAATGAGATTTGTTTTATGGCTTCAACCTCTGTTTCAATGTCTTGTGCTCTTTTTGTACACTTAGTGAATTGAAGTTTGTTGTCATTCGAATACATACTAATCAGTTTTTCTTGTACTATGTTATAGCTGTGGTCGGTTAGTTCCGAAAATATTCCAATTTTTCCTTTTAAAATATATCTTCTGAAAATTTCTCCCATTTGTTCAAAATCACGCTCTGCAATAAAAATTATCCTTTTTCCGTGTATCTCTCTAAACTCTTCTGTTTTATTATTTGTAAGTATAAACTGAGTTCTATACTTGTTCACTATCTCTTCCTTAATCGCAAAATGATCACCCAAATTCTCCTCTGCTGAATGTATTGTTCCATGCTTACGTTGTCTTCCTCCCCATCGAGCGAAATTAGGTTTATGCTATAGGAACTGTCACCATCTTCATATTTCAAAATATTATCTTCACTTTTTTCTATTCTACTGAGAAAATCCGCTACTTTGTTCTCTCTACCTTTTATATAGTCTACTTCGAAATCGTACTCTCCTAATTTGAGTATCCATCGTTGGTGTTTTGGCGATATATCCTTTCCTTTGTATTTTGTGCATAAAAACTTAATGGGTTGATGATCAGTAAGAATTTTAAATTTCTTATCATACAAATATGGTCTCAGGTAATTTACACTCCACAAAATTGCTAAAAATTCTTTATCTGTTGCTGAATAATTTCGTTCGTGATTGTTTAATGTTCGGGATGCGAAGCAAATCGTGTGTCCTTCTTGTGAAAGGACAGCACCAATTGCATAATTGGATGCATCCGTAGTTAATGTGAACTGTCTATCAAAATTGGGATACCTTAATATTGGATGAGAACTCATCAGTTGTTTTAACTTTTCAAATGCTTCGACATAGATAGGGTCTTTTGAATTCACTTTTACGCCTTTTTTAAATATTTTGTCATCGGTTGGGCCACTTTGGCGTACTCTTTTACAAACTTCCTATAGTATCCTGTAAGACCCAGAAAGCTTTTGATCTGTTTTTCTGTTCTTGGTATATCTAATTCTTGAATTACTTTTATTTTATTTGGATTGGGCTTTAGTCCTTCACTTGTCAAAATATGACCTAGAAATTCGGTTTCCTTCTTCGTAATTACACTTGTCTCTTTGTATTTTTAAATTTGCGTCCTCTAATACTTTGAAAATATCTGTTATTGCTTTCACATGTTCTTTTAGAGAAGTACTAAATATTAGGATGCCGTCCAGATAAACAACGCATGTTCTGTTAATGAATTCGGGTAATGTTTCGTTCATAAGTCGTTGGAATGTCGCTGGAGCATTTTTCAGCCCAAACGGCATTCGTATAAATTCATATAGTCCGTGGGGTGTAACAAAAGCCGTCTTTTCCCTGTCTTTTTCTTCTATTAAAATTTGATGATATCCCTTAGCCAGATCTAGGGTTGTGAAGTATTGAGCTCTTCCTAGCTTGTCCAGAATTGAGTCGATGTTTGGTAGTGGAAATTTATCATCTATTGTTATTTCATTTAACTTCCTGTAATCCACTACTATCCTGTACTTTTTTTCTCCTGAATTATCTAACTTCTTTGGTACAACTATTAATGGGCTCGCATATCGAGAGCAGCTCTTCCTAATTATTCCCTGCTCCTCCATTTCTTTAATTTGTCGTCTAACCTCTACTTCGTGTTGTGGTGGATACCGATATAGTTTAGCGTTTATCTGTGCATCCGTTGTTGTTCTGATTTCGTGTTTAATTTCCATTGTACTGGTCAGCTTGTCGCCTTCCTTAAAAAATAATTTCTTGAATCTATTCTATATGTCCTTTACTTCTCTATATTCTTCTGTATTCAAATGGTTCAATTGAATTCTGTCCCAGTCAAAGTCTGATCCTTCCAGTGTGTAAACTTGGATGTTTTTATATGGGTTTACTATAAAATTTGTTATTCTCTTATTGAAGGATATGTGACCATCCTCTAGATTTATTACTGTTTTAAAGCAGTTCATTAAATCAATGCCTATGATAAATTTGTATTTTCGTCCTTTCAATTTTGTCGCTTTCCACCTGATTTTCGCATTTTCATTTACGTTAAATTTTTTAGGTGCGTCTGTTAACACTTCATATCTTATTATATCCTTTCCATTTATTGTACTGATTTCAATTGGTTTTGTAAGTAATATTTTCTTAAATTCTTTCATATCATTGTCTATTAAACTTATGTTTGCACCGGTATCTATTAGTGCATTATATTCTTTATTATTAATTGTTATCTTTACGTGGGGTAAGTAGTCTGAGGTTGTTCCCAAAAAAAAATAGTTTTGATTATTTGAGGTTTGTTTTAATTGACCTCAGTCGCATTTACATTCTTTTAGTTCAGCATTTTCCATTACTTCATTTAACTTATAGTTTTGTACATCATTTCTGGATTCCATGGGTGCGTTTAAGTTTTGCCTAGGTTGTTCCAAGCGATTTTGGCTGAAACATGGCCTAGGGTGTCCTACCTGCTCGACCCTCTGGATATTGTGTATACCATAACGTTCTATATTATCAACGTCCATGGGTTCGTTTAGGTTTTGCCTAGGTTGATTCCATCTATTTTGGTTGAAATTTGGCCTAGGGTGTCCTACCTGCCCGAAACGCCGGAAGTTGCCTGATGGGTTATTATCCCTACTATTTTGAATTCTAAATCGTCCTGAATTATTATAATTATCATTATTATTATTATTATTATTTCGTGCCTGTTCAGTATTCTGTCTAAAATAACTTTGTCCTACATAATTTCGTTGATAGTGTCCCTGGTTGTTATTGTTATTCTGGTTGTTAAATGTATTCTTGTTTTGAGGTCGATTTTGCCTAAATATCTTGTCGTCATTAGTCGTAAAT
This sequence comes from Anastrepha obliqua, assembly GCF_027943255.1. Lineage (NCBI taxonomy): Eukaryota > Metazoa > Arthropoda > Insecta > Diptera > Tephritidae > Anastrepha > Anastrepha obliqua. Next base: position 37,369,572 of record NC_072897.1, on the reverse strand, counting down.
TTCCTGTATTCTGGCCTAATGCATGTATTTTCGAATCTCCTTTTGGTCAATATTTTTAATATATCATTAATATTTCGTTCTTCGTAGATTTTATCTAATAGAGTCCCTTGTGTCATTTCTTTAACTGTGTTTACAAGTAAACTATCTATATTCGACAAATCAATATAATGATCATTGTGATAATATACCGTTAGTTCATCTGACTTATATTTAATGTTTTGCACTTCAATTACTAATTCACTCGCCGAATTCACCTTTAAATTGGCTATCATTCTGTATAGTTGATGTGGTTTTACGCTTGGCCTATACCTCAGTTTTAACGTCTCCTTGATCTGTTGCGTTTATGATGGTATCTTTCGCCTGCCCCTGGATTATTTTGTAAAATATTGTTCTTGTGGCTTCCTTCTTAATATTTTCATCTTGTATAGTTGGTAGCAAGTACTCAATACTGCTGAAGAAACTGTTTACTGTTACTTCTCCTGTACCAGTAAAAGTGATTTATTGTTTTCAAAATGTTGTCTCTTCTACTGTTGTCTCTTCTACTGTTGTCTTGTATATGGTGTTGTCCCAGGTTTTGCTGTTGTTGCTGTAACTGGTGTGTTTGTTGTTGTAGGTCTAAGTATGCTTGGCGTAAGCGGTCTAATTGTTGATCCTTTCTGGCCAGTTCTTCGGCCACGCTGACGGATGCAATGTGAGCCTGTTCTTCCATTCTTCTCCGTTTGTCAAAGGATTGTTGCCTCTTGGAATACAGTTTTGAGAAAAAAAAATATAGTGGTGTCTATTGTTGTAAATATTCACTGCACTATAAATTTTTTTTTTTTGTGGTGTTCAAGTAGCATAAATGTTCACTGCACTATTTTTTCTTTTTAGTGGTGTTCAAGTTGCATAAATGTTCACTGCACTATTTTTTCTTTTTAGTTAACGTATTGTTAAGTTATCCCTGGAGGGTCCGGTCAACTCCTGAGTTGGCTACGGATTCGCAGGATTAGTTTTGGGTGTTTATAAAATTGTTTGATTTTTTCACTGCCCGTATTTTCGTATCACTGGATCCTTTTTACTTCTTAAAGGATCCTACCGACTGCGCCATTTACGTTTTAGCCGTTAACTCGCGTTAAAAAAAAACTAAATTTGTTTCCGTTTATTTCGTTTATTTATTAAACTCCGCAACTACTCCGATGAACGGGAGGAACAAGACTGACTTAAAACTATTTACATTTGTGTTTTTATAGGGTAATTCAACATTGCATTTTCGTAATGGGAACGGAAATGCAATAAATGCGAATTTGACAATATTTGTTAAAATTTATTATTTTCTTAATTCTTCTTTAAGTTACTTTTCGAAACTTTTCGAAAAATAATAAATCAATTTTTTAATATTATTTAGTATTGCATTTACGATATGGGAGCGGAAGTGCAACATATACAGATTTTATTATTTCACTTATTTAAATTTTATGAATTGCGACATGTGCCGGAAATTGATATTTGGTTAGTGCTATTGTCAATTTTATTTAAAAATTCTTCGAATTTATCAGGTACATTGGCTTTGAAATCAATGTAACTGTTTGTATATGTAACTCGCATGAGCATACAGTTAGTTGCAGAAAACAGTACAAGGCTTATAAAAAAGTTCTGTGTCGGACATTTCAATACTAGGAGAAAATTTCGAAACAATTATTTTATGTTCTTTGATAGTAGGTAAATATTTAGTTAATTAGTATATTACTTTACGTATGTAGATCTTCAATTGATAAAAAGGGCACGAAAACATATGCATGCATCTGCAAGGTTAGAAACTTACTCTGAAATCAGAGTATTTGAAGGTTACTGTACATACAATGCTGTGCCTATGAATGCGCGCTGGATTTCTTGAGAAGTTTTATCGTAATATTTTTTGCTGTGACAAATGCACATACATACACACATCATATATATGTTCGAGTAAATAGTATACACTCACTGTGTCCATGATAACGGTTCACATTTTTTGTTATGAAGTCATCACAAAGAAACCAATCCTAAAGCGAAAACAATAATTTAAGTAGTAAACAGAAATAACAATTAGGCGATAAGTTAATCCTTGATAACGTATCACATTCATTGTTATTAAGTCATTATAAATATGATAGATCTATTCTATAAGAAATCGACAGTCGGGATACAACCGCTGTGTAGAATATAACTTAATGTACACTTTTGATACGAATAAAAAATATATTTTTATTAATACATTAAAGGTACATATTTAATTTGCGCATATTACATATTATTCACATATTAAAATTTGCATATGGTATCTCCCTGTGTGCCTGGCAATGAATCAATTCTTTATAAAGGATTTTGATTTGGTTGATCAATTAAGTTTAGTAGACAGACATAATACATACTTATGTGAACTGTTCAGCGCTGTTCATAACAACAGCACAATGCTGTGCCTTGGGTATTTTTTGCGAAATTTTTTCTGTGGCAAGTGCACGTGGCCGTATATGTATATATAAATTCACAAATGAAGCGTTTTCTATAGAGTATTTTGATTTGGGTGAAGGGAATTCAAAAATTCAAATATATATAGTACATAGGTCATATTAAAAAGCTACCTAACAGTCTTTGCTTCTAATCACCAACAAATTCTTATCGACTGCTGCTAAATTTACATAATTCAGTCCCTTACTGTTAACTTTTGGTGAAAAATGTGTCTATGGTGATTAGTCTTCGTGAGTCGAGTACCCCTCGAAATTCCATATGTTCCTCTCACTGAGGCGTTCCACCTTTGCAGCATGAGCATAGCGTTCAAAAACGCAAATATTCCAGCACTGCAAACGCAACGCGTTCTTAAATGTCATTTCTGCATAAAAAAATCGCGCAATATTTGCAGGACAAATTTTAAGACTGTCATTTAACGATGTCTGATGAAAAGTAAGTATAATAATAATTTTTTCAGCTTTTTATGAAAAAATATATTGAAAACACGATAGTTAAACTATATTTCATTATATTTTTCTTTGTTTTAGCGATTATTTTAGTACTTCCGAAGTGAAATTGCTGCTTAGAGTACGGCTGAGCATGGAAAGCGAGTTCTCCTCGGGAAGGAGGAAGAAGTTCGTTCTTTGGAATAAGGTTGTGGAAGAAATAAAAAGACATGAAGATCGACAGGAATATCGCCCAGCGAAAGTTTTCAAATCTATTAATCGCATACAAGCGTATAAAAAAAAAATAATGCGTCTGGTAGGGAAGCATAAACAAATGGAGTTAGGGTGGCTTTTAAACACTTCATAAAATGATGTTATTAAAAACTGATCTAACTGGATATCGAAAACTTACCTCAAAAACGGACCAATTCATTCATTAAAAAAAGATTTGTTTTTCGGAGTTTTTCATTTTAATAAGAAACTTCTTACAAAATATGTCCTTCTTTTAAAGTTTACGCGGTTTTTTTTCTTAAATAAATAAAAAAAATATCAGTTTTTGATTCACATGCATCGTCAGGTACTAAACTTAGTAATAATTACATTTTACTGCAAATCGCGTTCTTAAATGCAGCAAATTTATTTGCAAAACGTCAGCAAATCTATCAATTGCATGAATTTTCACATTGGCAGTGCTGCCAACACTGCAATTACTGCGATTATAATTCGTTTCTGAATATACCCATATATACAATGGAATAATGGAAAGAAGAAATGTAAAAGTGAGAGTTGAAAAATTTGTATTATTTTACAATACATATACCTATATATATATAATTGGCGCGTACACCCTTTTTGGGTGTTTGGCCGAGCTCCTCCTCCTATTTGTGGTGTGCGTCTTGATGTTGTTCCAATTATTTTACAATACTTCCCTTTAATAGAACATCTGGCAACATTGCAAAACACATATTTCGTTTTAAGTTTATAAACATTACTTCAGGTTAAAATTCTATTATTAATTAGAAAGGCTCACTGTAAACCTATCTTTATATTAATGGATTCATTTTTAACTGCAGACACTGCTTTCGTTAAACCATCTGCTAACATGTCGCTTGTAGGGATGAACTCCAGCTTAATACATTTATTTTTAAGCTTTTATTGGATAAATTTCAGCTTAATGTCCCCGTGTTTAGTTCGGGCGGAAAAATTGTTGTTGCGAACAACGTGGATTGCGCTCTTGTTGTCACAATATTGTCGTTGATTGTCTTTCGTCAACATCAGCTGATTTCTGATAAACGATGCCTTTGCCAATAGTGCCTTTCAAATATCGCATCACACGCTTCACTGCAGTCCAATGAACATTGCCAGGATTTTGTGAAAAACGACAAAGCAAATTGACTGCAAAACTGATATCGGGGGAAGTATTTTGCGCTGCATACAGAAGACAAGCAATTGCTTCCATATATGGAACATGTTCCATTTCTTTTTTTGCGTCCTCAGCTTTGGCACACATTTCTGCAGAAAGCTTTTACGACAAGTCGAGTTGCGTTGAAACAGCGTTACAATCGTCCATTCCAAAACGCTTAAATATGCTGAAAATATATTCAGATTGATCAAGTTTAATTAATTGCTTAACCTCGTCGCACTGTACTTGCATGCCAAGCACCGATGAAGCCAAACCCATGTCTTTCATTTCAAATCTAAAAGACAACCCGTTTTTAATACACTGCGTAGCCTATTTGTCGTTGGAGAACACCAAGACTTCGTCAACATTAATCGCCACGTCCACCATGCTGCAATCATTCACGCAATAGTAAATGCACTGATGAACATTACGTCTAATAAGCTCCAAGGAGATAAGCACCGTGTTCAGTTCATCATTCCAAACTTTAATTGCCTGACCCATCATCGTAACCCTCAGGCTCCCGTGTGGAGTTGCCTGATCTCCCATCGGGCGCGTCCCAGGTGGTGGATAGGGAAGCCCTGGCATCACAAGAGTGGCCTTCTCTGATGGGGTGGGTTCAACACTCGTGTGATGACTCAAAGTTGGCATAGAATCAGGGTGCCATCCGCGAACCAAACTGGCTAGGGAGGAGTCCCGAGAAAAACCAAAAGGTAATGGAAAATAATGGTATTATTACTCCAGGTGGAATCCACACAAGTGGCAATCCACCCGCTTCGGCGGCAGGGGCATGGATTCTGGAGGCCCCAACCATTACCCAAATATCTCAGCTCTACGAGCGAGAGCGCATCCTGGAGGAGACGGGGGAAAAGGTTCTGCTGAGCCACGTCCCTATCGGCGCCTCGACAAAATGTCCAGCACAGTTGTCTGCCCGGCGAAATCTTCGCCAGTGGAGGATCGGGAGCTGGACCTTCGCCCAAGCACATCCAAGGGTGCGGCCAAGCCATCCTATAGAGAGAAGGCTGCTGGCCCACGACCTGTCATGATGATGTCATGGGCTCACGGTACGGGAACCGTCTGAGTCTCTTCTTTGGGGTGGACAGCTTCCATGTCTTTCCCAAATGATTGGCTCGGGCGATTCCTGTAGCTACCGTCCCTTGACGGTGACGCAAATTAACTTGCAGCATTCCAAAGCCGCTACTGCACTACTAAGTAGAAGGCTTTCCCAGCTGCACACATTACCCCACATAACAGCAGGGCAAGAGCCCTGGGTCTTTAGGGGCCGTCTCTGTGGCTTAAGTGCGCTGAAAGGGGCCACGTTATTATATAACAGGAGTTCTAGTAGACCTAGGACCGGTCTTACAGTATCATCCCATCTCACTGTGATGGGTCTTGAGCAATTCTGCTGCCAAGACCTGGTAGCGGCTGAGGTATGATACAGAGGTAGACGCGGATGGTCGTAGTTTGTGATTGCATCTGCTTATTTCCTTACGATGCTCTGGAAGGGCAACCACCCGGGAAGGCCACTAGTCTCGTGAGGTTCTGTGAGCGGCACAGTCTGGGCCTCATCTTATGTTGCGATGCTAATGCCCAGCATACAATCTGGGGCAGCAGCAAGTGCAATGGACGGGGCTCTCGACTCTTCGAATTTATCGTGTCCTCCTGCCTAGACATACATAACAAGGTCTCACAGCCGACGTTTGTAACAGCTAGAAGGTAGGAGGTGATTGATCTAACCCTATCAAACTCAAAACTTGGGTGGTCAATCAAGAACTGGAGAGTCCTTGCCGAAGATTCGTGCTCAGACCACAGGCACATTGAGTTTCTGAGTTCTGTACAAATGCCATTGCCCTCTAGAAACCCCAGGAAAACAGACTGGCAGAAGCTTAGGGAGGCGTTGCGGGACCTTGACGTTGCGCCACCAAGACTTCGAAAAGAACAGGCCATTGAGGCGGCTGTTGAGAAACTCAACGCTGCCCTAACCGAATGTTTTGAGTCAACCCGTTCCTTGGTGGAATCGAGAGCTCCAGATGTTGAGGCGTGAGTCTAGAAAACTTCTAAACCGGACCCTCAAGACTAACCTTGCAGAGGACTGGGACCGATACCGTGATGTTCAGAAGAACTACAAGAGGCTTATTTGGGAATCGAAAAGAGCCTCATTTAGGGAATTCTGCAGCGGTATTGAATCTCTGAGTGACACGGCGAAATTGGTTAGGATCCTGAAAAGGGACCCAACTGCAAAGCTGGGGTCACTTAGGAAATCTGATGGCTCCTTCACGGAGCGGAAAAGTGAGACACTCAGCTTGCTGATGGAATCTCACTTTCCAGGTAATCAGATAAGCATCAGCCGGCAACAGCCCTTATTGATAGAGGCAGTTGTCAGAGCTGCTACACCTTTTCGGCATGACTGGTTCGTTGCCAGATCTGTGGTGAATGAGGCCGCCATTCGATTTGCCATCAAATCTTTTGGCGGTTACAAGTCGCCCGGACCAGATGGCATATATCCTGCCATGCTGAAGGAAGGCGCAGAGTCCGTGACAGCAGCCCTGAAGAAAATCTTCTCGGCATGCCTGGCACTGGCTTACATGACCCCTTTCATGCTGAAGAGTCTCGAACGCCTGGTGGAACTGCGCATACGTCAGAAGTCGCTGAAGGCTCACCCTCTGTCTCTATTTCAGCATGCCTATCAGAGTGGAAAATCCTGCGAGTCGGCACTGCAAAACCTTGTTGCTAGGGTAGAGCTGGCCATCGACAGGAGGGACTACACTATGGGCATCTTTTTAGACATAGAGGCGGCGTTTGATAATGCCACTTTTGATAGTATGTGTAACTCTGCTAGTAGGCACGGCGTAGACCGGGTGGTAGTAAATTGGATTCGTTCGATGCTGGCCAAAAGAATCGTTTCAGTGCGGCACAGGATGATCTGCTGGTGTCATCTGGGGTTAATAGAGGCTGCCCCTAAGGCGGTGTGCTGTTTCCATTGCTCTGGTGCGTGGTAATCGATCCTCTACTCACCACCTTAAACGATTGGGAGTCTACGCACAAGCATATGCGGACGATGTTGCTTGTTTGGTAACAGGCCCTTATGAACATCAGCAGGAAAGTGCAGAAAACTCTGGATCGGATTGACACTTGGTGCTGTGCGAATGGGCTATCGGCAAATACCGCCAAGACTGGTATTGTCCTCTTTACCAGAAAGAGGAAGCTTGATGGACTCGTTCTGCCAAAGCTAAAAGGAGTCACAATTCAGCTATCCAAGGAAATTAAATATCTTGGAGTAATCCTCGATAGTAAGCGCCTATGGAAATCACACGTTGAAACAAAGGCATCCAAAGCACTGACAACTTTCTGACAGTGCAAAAGTGTCTTTGGGAAAACGTGGGGTCTCTCTCCTAGCAAGGTCCTACGGATCTACACGGCTATGATAAGTCCTATTATCACCTATGCATCCGTGGTCTGGATGAGTAGACTCTCTCTAGTGGGAGTCAGGAGGACCTTATCGAGACTACAACGCACTGTGGCCATCTGTTGTACCGGAGGTTTTCCGACTACTTCAGGCCCGGCACTAGATGCTCTGATTGGTTTACCACCACTTGATGCTTTCATCCAAGGAGAGGCCTTGAAGGCCATCTGCAGACTGAAACACAGTGGGAACTGGTACGGCCCTTGTCCGGCATTGGAACACAGAGAAGGCATGGACATCGATCCAACGAGTCTCTCCATGCCCCTTGACTCCATACTATCAAGAGTCGTACTTGAAAAGAGATACAGTACAGTGCTACCAGAGGCTCAGTTGTGGGGAGACGCAGAAAATGAGCCCGGCAAACACTGTTTTCGCATTTTTACGGATAGCTCCAGGACCGAGCATGGCTCCGGCTCTGGGGTCTACGTGGAATCCAGCGGGACAAAACTGCACTTTGCTCTTGGAATGCATGCATCTGTGTTTCAAGCGGAATGGTATGCAGTTCAAGAAGCGATGAACTTTGTTGTGGAAAAACGATGGAGAGGCAGATCTATATGTCCCTGCAGCGACAGCTAAGCTGCGTTTATGGCCTTAGACAGCCCTGCAACCACATCAGGGGTAGTGAAGTCTTGTAAATCCAGGCTGAACTATGTCGGTAGACATAATAGCCTGATGCTAACAAGGGTCCCGGGACACGTGGGTATCGCGGGTAACGAGACCTCTGACTCCTTAGCTAAGATGGGCTCTGAGACCAACTTCTTTGGCCCAGATCCCGTTTTGCCACTCCCTTCTGCGGCCATCACGGCCACGGTTAGCAAATGGGTAACTACCACCCACAAGCAAGCTTGGCAGGCTGAGAGAGGCTGCAGATGGACAAAACTTATGTTACCTGTTATGTCCGATCGACTGTCGCAAACCCTTCTGTCATTAAGCAGAGGGGAGTGCAGACGGCTGGTTGGACTGATGACGGGCCACTTTCTGTTTGCAAAGTACATGGAAAGGTTGGGCATGTCAGACAGTGTACTCTGCCCAGCTTGTGAAGAGGAGGATGAGACAGCGGACCACTTCCTGTATGTCTGCCCCGCCTTCGCTCGAATCAGGTTTGAGGTCTTTGGCACTGATGTGTTAAGAAGCGACCATCTTTTCTCCTTGGCACCACAAGATCTACTCAGATTTCTTCGGAGATCGGTTAGATTTAAAGAAAATTAAAAGGGAATCCAAGTGTAGTACAATGGACTCAATTAATGTCTGAGTGCTGCACTTGCTAGTTGTCCCGACAAAAAAAAAACCCTCAGGCTGCTTCATATGCACTTCCTCTTCAGGCTCACCATTTACGAATGCCGTCACTGCATCCAATTAATGAACTGATAAGCCGTGCTTCACCGCCATTGCGAACAAAAATCGTAATGAACTGTATCTCACCACAGATGAAAAGGTTTCCGAATAATCAACGCCCTGTTTCTGCGAATAGCCCTTTACAACCAGCCTCGCTTTGTAACGAACAAGCGCACTATCAGAATTACGTTCAACTTTAAAAACCCATTTCGAATTTATTGCTCCTTTCCCGTAGGCAATTTCGCAAGCACCCAAGTGTTTTTCGATTTAAGGGAATCGATCTCCTTTTCCATCGCAAGTTTCCAAGCACACGCTTCAGCACTACTTAACACCTCTTTAACACTAACAGGGACATCAGCATCAGCCGCTGCACTCAAAAGCAAATTCTTTTTTAGTTTCCTTGGAATACGCTGCGAACGACGAACTGGACACACTTGCTTGTTGTTCACTATATTCTGAAGATTTGTTGACATCTGACAATTCGCAATGATTTTGTTCCCTTGAATTGTTAATGTCATAATCTTCCCTTGCATCACCAATATCAGCATTCAAATTTGGTTCAGAATGCTCTGTAGATTTGCTTGTATTTTCTAAACACGTAACATCTCGACTTGTAATACCATAAATGTATATTCAGATTTTCGGTATAATCGGTATGCTTTAGAAATAGTGCAATACCCTAAAAATATATTTTTATTTTTGCATCAAACTTTAAACGTCTCTGTTTCGGTATATGAACCATTGTGGTACAATCAAATATGCGTAAATGATTTAAATTCGGTTTTACACCGGACCATATTTCTTCCAAACTTCGACAATTGCCTCTGCATGGTATTCGATTTACCAATTAGGCTGCTGTATTTGCAGCTTCTGCCCAGAATTTGTTTTCCAGGCCAGATTCTATCAACATGCACCTGACACGCTCAATCAATGTACGGTTCATCCGCTCAGCCACACCGTTTTGCTCGGGAGTGTATGGAGTGGTCTTTTGATGAACAATATCACAATCACTTAAAAACTTTATAAATTTTCATTGCAATATTCAGTGCCATTATCTGTTCTTAGCACCTTAATTTTACGGTAACACTGTGTTTGGACTTCGTTCTTGAATTGTTTAAATTTCTCAAATACATCGGATTTCCGCACGATTGGTATGGCAAAAACCTTTCGAGAAAAATTCTCAACTAAAACCAATAAAACTCTTGCACCACTGAACGACTTCGTGCTATTCGGACCAAGAACATTGTAGTGTACTATGTCCAATAAATTATGTGCTCGTGTTCCAGTAGATTTATCAGTTGCCCTAGTCTGTTTACTCTTACAGCATACAATACACGCTTCATCGCTTGCCCCGTTGTAATTAACTCCAACTGTTGAATTCTGTACTTGTTTCATGCTCTGTTTGCAAATGTGTGCTGCCTACGATGCCAAAGCCCAAAACTGTTCATCGCTGTCATTGCTCCTCCAACTGGAACTTTTTCGCAGTCTAACTTATACAAATCGCTATCCGCATGCGGTGTTGCAATCAATTCTCCCCTCGAACACCACCCTTTTGTTTTGCTTTGTCATTTGCCGCACTAACAAAAGATTAGCGCAAAGGCTAGGGGCATACTCTACGTTTCCAGCATTAGTTAAAAGTTGTCTCTTTCTTACATTCAGAATAAGCCTTACGTCGCCTACACTTTTGACAGTTACTCGTTCTTTATTTGCCAAAATTACTTCACTATGCTCTGCCGCTCTCTCTTTGAAAATCAACCGGTGATCATTTGTCATGATTCAATTATTAAAGGTTTGCTCACTTGTGACATTAGAATTTTGACACTCCCTTACAAAAGGTCGCATTTAAGAAGGGCGTAGAAAGTGGAAAAATTAAATACCTTTTTGGTAAAAATGGTAGCAAAAAATGTTTACTTTTTACTTAAATTATAACTGGTACAAAAAGAAATTGCCAGGAATGATATTAAAAACAAAAATGTTATTAAGTTAAGCCCAGACTGATATTTTGTGAATTAATTTTTAAATTGAAAACTGATCACGAAGTTTAAGCAATATGAAGCTATTATATTACATAAGCAGTATGGCCCTAATGAATTCCTTGCGCTTTGCTTTACTATGCTATGCCTACGTAAGTTTGGAGTTTTGACCCCCAAGTCACGATTATTCATTCCTAACTACTTGACAAACTACCACGGGCCATCTGCCATCAGGAGGCTATGATTAGTTCCATATTGCTAAATGAGCTCTTGTTGGTAACTTATGTATCTTTGAAGTAACGTAGTAAGTATTTCCCCCAACCTGTATGTGAAAGGCATTGGACTCAAATTGTCAAAACGTTCATCTTTCACGTTCATTGCCCCAAAAAGATGCTTTGTGATATCCAGTATGTTTTCCATATCGTCTTGGTTATTCACATACCGAGCAAGTGCTTATACACCCTTTTGAAAACGAAATGTTTTTCCTACAAATTTTACATTTCTTCCACTTTTGCTAAAAATTTCTAGAGTTAACAACCCAGTGTCTTGCTAAGGGAGCCGATTTGTCAAGAGGGAATGAGAAAGCTGCTTACTGAGCAAACCTTTTATTATTGAATCATGATCATTTGTAATATGCGACGTTGCACCTGAGTCGACATACTACGCGCTTTTGCCGCTCTGAGAGTAAAAGCACGAATTTGCTAATAGCGACTTTGGAAACATCGCCGTCTTGTTCTTACCTTCGTTTTCATTCGCTTTTTTCGACTGTATAGCCTTATGGCACTCTTTACGCATGTGGCCTTTTTGGCCACAATTAAAAGATCTGAATTTTTTTCTTAGAATTTCGGTCACCTTTTCTCTGTTGGTGATTTTTCGTTGAATCTTGGCTTCGGTCAAATTTTACGTCTTGCAGCAATACACCCTTCACACTGTTGACAGTTAATTTAGATTTTAAATTTTCTATATCATTAAAGATGCAATGACCTCTTCATCAATGCTCAAGCCAGCATTACGTACTTTAATAAATGTCATCACCAATTCATTGACATAGTCTTGCATAGAAGAAAAGTATTCCAATTTGGTCTGCACTAACTTTCTAAGCAGCTCAACTTTACGTGTAAGGCCGCTGCCTCATATGCCGTCATCAGTGAATCCCAAGCCTCTTTTGCGCTTGTAGTGCAAAATTACACGGTGCGACCATTAGCGTTATTTCCGCCAGCGCCCGTTCATCGGTATCCTTTTCTTTAACGTCTTGTACGCGAGCTTCTGTTACCTTCCAACAGTTTTTTAGCACCAGGTACGATTTCGCGTGCCTCTTCCAAAAGTCGAAATTTTCTCGGCCACGCAGCCGCTCAAATGGGAAATTTAACACCACGGTCGCCATTATTAAAAATATTTGCAAAAGACGCATAACTTGTTGAGCAGAGATAAAAGGACACGCCTGTTTACAACGTAAGATGGCGACTACTTTTATTTAGTTAAAAAAAGGCATATAGGTATACATATAATAGAATAATGGAAAGAAGAAAAGTAAAAGCGAGAGTTGTCAGATTTGTATTATTTTACAATACAATCACCATTCGCTACGACTGTCGGCACTCTGTCGCTCATTTAGAAGACATATTTACATACATATGGATATGCGTACATATGTATGTATATACGAAGATGCCGGTACTTGCCCCGACAAAAATCACCAAATATTTTTGTCTTCTTCAAGAAAAATAGGCTTATGGGCAGGTGCGATTTAAATAATTAATTTCAATATTCAGATTAAAAAAACAACGAGAAGAATTTATTTTGGTAAACTTGTTACTTTTAAGCCAATTACCAGACTAAACTTACATTTTTGATTTTCTTACTTGCTAAACTTGACTATTGTATTGTATTACATCCGCATTAATTAATTTAGTTTATTTCACAATTCACATTCTATTTTATTTAAGAAGTCGTCGATCTTGTCTATAGTTGCGCTTGCTTTTATTATGTTGTCAAGTTCGTCGACTTTATTCGTAGTTTTGTTTTTCCCGGTATCTATTGTATGTAACTCGCGTGAGAGAAGATGTGGTGGCCTCGTTTTATGAATAAACGAGCCTTGCTTTGAAAAATATGTTTTTGCGTTTGAATTAAATAGGTTTTGTTGTATTAAAGAACATTTTATGATGCTGCTTCTGCGCCGATGAAGGTATTTGGCTTTTGTAAGTACAATATTTGGAATATCAACTGGGGGGCGGTAAATTTCATTGAGTAAGAAGTAAATAGCGGTCATAATTTTTATAAACCATTATAGATAAATACAAATATGTATGTACATTTGGCAGCCGTTCGCCCTAATTTCTTGAGGAAATTGTCCTCTTCAGTTGACTTCAGTTCACTTGTTCTATCAGATGATGATGTCATTGAGGGATTGTGAAAGATTAAAAACTTTTCTCATTCGGATGTAGACTTGTCTTTGTTTAAAAATTGTAGCTCTTTGTTGCAACTTCTTAAACTAATTTTTAACAAATCCTTGGCTGAAGGAATATTTATCAATGATTGGAAGTTGACTTCAGTTACTCCAATTTTCAAATGTGGTAATAAAAGCGATATTGCAAAGTCATATTTGACAAGTTATATTTAAGCGTAAAACGTCTAATTAGTCCTAGAAAGCATGGTTTTGTAGTTGCAAGATCTACGTCATCTAACTTATCCGTTTTTTTTTTTTTTTTTGAAGATTGCCACGCTGGCTTCCGGCATGGTTTCCAAACTGACGCGCTATACACGGATTTCTTAAAAGCCTTTGATAAAATCTTCGATACGATTTTAGTAACAAAATTGGCATGTCTCGGTTTTCATCCAACTTTCCTTGATTGGACTCGATTCTATTTAATAAAGAGATGCAGTACTGTAGTTGTTGATGGTATTTCTTTGAAACAGGTCATCGCCACCTCTGGTGTACCTCAGTGTAGTATTTTAGGACATTTGTTCTTTGTTTGTTAATGATATTTGCTCGTGTTGTTCCTTTCCTAATTTGCTTCTATATGCTGATGATCTGAAAGTGTACATATGTATGCTGAAATAAGAAATTCTAGTGATTCAGCCGTTCTACAGTCCGAGTTGAATAATTTATTTTCCTGGTGCCTTGTGAATCATATATTTCTTAATATTAAAAAATGACATAAAATCACATAATCTAAGCTTCAAAACCCTCTTAATACCTTTTACCATATTAATTATACATATCTTGATTCGTCCGATGTGATAAGAGATTTAGGGGTTATCTTTGCTATAAAGCTTAATTTTATCACGCACTTAAATCTTAAGATATTATACTCTGCGTTTGTTCGGGCCAAATTAGATTATGCTGCTTTTATTTGGAGACCTTATCACAGTCCATATAAATCGAGCGGAGAGGGTTCAAAAAATTGTTGTGCGTTTCGCACTATATTCACTCAATTTCTCAGACCCGAAACCATCATACGAGTCTCGTTGTAGTTTGATTAGTCTCTTTCCATTAAGTGACAGAGTTACTTTTCAGGCAGTATCATTTATCTTTGATCTCATTAAGCCAAAATTGACTGTCCGGTCCTTTTAGAAAGAATACAATTTAATGTTCCTTACAGAAATTTTCGCCGTTGCAAGATTCTTCGCGTTGGCTTTAGTAGGACATTATATAAGGCCTATGCGCGACTCGTTAGAACGTTGTATGACCTTAATTAGCTCTCAATCGTTTTGGATTTGGACCTTTTTGGGCCAAACAAGTATTTCAAATGCAATTAAAAAATTACTTTCTATGTAAGAAATCAAAATAATACCTTGTTGTATATGTGTTATTTTAGTTTTATAATTATTAATTTCGTTAAAATTCAGTTGTAACTTGTATATATTTTCAGCAATTTAATGGTTCCTTATGTTGATAATCTAATTTTACTACACTCTTTGATTTTAAATATTGCAAATTTGTATTTTAGTTCTGAATTTATAACTTACTAGTAAACCCGGCCCCCTTCGCTGGGCACACTAAAATAGAATAGATATGGTTTAGAACAGAAAAGATATGGTTTTCATATTATTTATTTCTTTATTCTTTATTCAAGCACTTTGGCATAAACAATATTTTTTGTTTTTGTTTTTGAGTAAATATAAAATATAAATTGAAAATCAGGAAAAAAGAAGATTGTTTTTAAATTTCAAATCAACGCATATGAATAAACAATCGTCTTTTTTCCTGATCATCCATGAATTTTACGTTTCAATTTATATGTTTTATTAAGCATTGGAGCACGAACACATAATTTCATTCGGATTTCACATTAAATTCTCAAATTTCGTAAGAAATTATTCACTGTTCCAAAATCCACTCCAAAAAAATGCACAAACAATTTTTACATGTTGCACTTACGTTTTTTCCTTATAACATCCAAATCAGAAAGAAATATTGACACATTGTAACTCACACTGTCAATTTCACAGTTCAGTTCCGCCCCAAGCGTTAAAAAAGTAAGCGACATTATGGCTGGTTCAAAAGAACGCTGTACCCGTTGCCAGTGCTCCGAATTACAACCAAACTTTACGAAACCCATTTTAAATACTTACTTAACAATGTGCGTAAGTTTGGTTTTATTCGGTGCAAAGACACGGCGGGTCCACGTTTTGGCATATATTTCGAGACCCTAGACATCAATAGGTATGAAAATTACCCCGTATTAAAGCACTTATCAACAGCTTTCATTTGATATCCATATTGTACAAACTCATTCTAGGGTCCACGTTTGGTCTCTATCTCGAGACCCTAGTCACGGAGCGGATGGAAATACTCTAAACTAAAGCCTTCACCAACAGCTTCCATTTGATACCCATATTGTACATACACGTCCGAAGGTTACCCGGGTCCACGTTTTGACCTATATCTCGAGACCCTATCTACCAATAGGTATTCAAACTATACGGAAATCATCTTCAATACCTCCTTAACAATGTGTGTAAGTTTGGTTTAATTCGGTGCAAAGACACGGCGGGTCCACGTTTTGGCATATATTTCCAGACCCTAGTCATCATTGGAGGATGGTTCGATGTGTAGAAGTCCACGCAAGTGGGGAAAGTTACTGATCGCCATTCACTTGGGAGTGGCCAGGACGATTCTTCTACATATGGTTCAAGCAGCTCACAACGTCCGGGATTAGCCCACGTATCCTCTGGTTAGCTTTCGAACACCCGTTCGGGAGTGAGCTAACGTGAGAAGGTGAAGCATCCCAGCATAGCTGGTTGTGCGCTGGGTTTGGGACCCGCCACTTAAAAATCCCCCCCCAATGAAAACAGCAACAAAGCCTCGGATGAGAACTTCCAACACTGATGACGATCCCTGCAAACGAAATAAGGAATACTATTTGAGGGCATGCACCTGGAATGTCCGGTCCCTTAATGGGGAAGGTGCCTCTGCCCGGCTGGTTGATGTCCTCGTAAGAGCAAAGGCTGACATCACTGCCATCCAAGAGATGCGATGGACGGGGCAAGGCAAGAAAACCATAGGACCTTGCGACGTCCACTACAGCTGCCATGTAAAGCAGCGCAAATTCGGTGTCGGATTTGTTGTGGGAGAGAGACTTCGTCGCCAAGTACTGTCGTTCACTCCGGTGGACGAGCGTCTCGCAATAATCCGCATCAAAGCACGTTTTTTTAACATATCGCTAATTTGCGCCCACGCCCCGACGGAAGAGAAGGACGAATCGACCAAAGATTCCTTCTATGAGCGCTTGGAGCGTTCCTATGAGCACTGCCCCCGCCACGACATAAAAATCGTGCTTGGCGACTTCAACGCCAGGGTGGGCAAGGAAGGAATTTTTGGTCCCATAGTCGGAAAATTCAGCCTGCACAACGAAACATCCGGTAACGGACAGAGGCTGATCGACTTCGCCGGGGCCCGAAACATGGTAGTCTGCAGCACCAGATTCCAGCATAAAAAGATCCACCAAGCTACCTGGCTGTCTCCTGATAGAAAAACGCGAAACCAGATCGATCATGTTGTGATAGATGGAAGACACGCTTCTAGTGTATTAGATGTACGCACGATCCGAGGACCCAACATCGACTCGGATCACCATCTTGTTGCAGCCAAACTGCGCACCCGCCTCTGTGCAGCAAAAAACGTGCATCTACCTACGCAAAGAATGTTCGACATCGAAAAGCTGCAATCACAACAGACAGCCAGAAGATTCGCCGCTCGACTCTCACTCCTGCTCTCCGAAAGCACTGCCCAACAAACCGGCATGCACGAGCAATGGAGCAACATTTCTCGTTCTCTACGTACCGCCGCCGAAGAAGAAATCGGATTCCGGCGAGCCCGAAAAAACAATTGGTACGACGAGGAATGTCATGCTGCCGCAGAAAAAAGGATGCCGCCTATAGAGCTACGCTGCGATCGGGCGCAACGCGAGCCATTTGGGATCGCTACAAAGAGCTGAAAAAGGAAGAGAGACGTATTACCCGACAGAAGAAACGAGAGGCCGAAATACGTGAGTGCGAGGAGCTTGAGATGCTGGCCAATAGGAACAACGCCCGAAAATTCTACCAGAAAGTTCGGCGGCTTACAGAAGGTTTTAAGACCGGGGCGTTTTCCTGTAAGAACAAAGACGGCGATTTGGGGACTGACGTACAGAGCAATCTTAAATTATGGAGGGAACACTTCTCGAACCTGTTAAACAGTGACAGCTGCGCATGTCGTAGAGAATGTGAAGATCCCGATACCCCAATCGACGACGACGGAATTGTAGTTCCGTTACCCGACCATGACGAGGTGAGAATAGCAATATCACGGCTAAAGAACAACAAAGCCGCGGGCGCCGACGGGCTGCCGGCTGAGCTATTCAAACATGGCGGCGAGGAGCTGGTAAGGTGCATGCATCAGCTCCTATGCAAAATATGGTCGGATGAAAGCATGCCTGCCGATTGGAATTTAAGTGTGCTCTGCCCAATCCATAAGAAGGGCGACCCTGCAATTTGTGCCAATTACCGCGGGATTAGTCTTCTAAATATCGCCTATAAGGTTCTAGCGAGCGTATTGTGTGAAAGGCTGAAGCCCACCGTCAACCAACTGATTGGACCTTATCAGTGTGGCTTCAGACCTGGAAAGTCTACCATCGACCAAATATTCTCAATACGCCAAATCTTGGAAAAGACCCATGAAAGGAGAATCGACACACACCATCTTTTCGTCGACTTCAAAGCTGCATTCGACAGTACGGAAAGGAGTTACCTGTATGCCGCGATGTCTGAATTTGGTATCCCCAAAAAACTAATACGGCTATGTAAGATGACGTTGCTCAACACCAGAAGGACCTCTCCGAGCCGTTTGATACCAAACGAGGTTTCAGACAGGGTGACTCGCTGTCGTGTGACTTCTTTAACCTGATGTTGGAGAGCATCGCACGAGCCGCAGAACTTAAGCGCTCAAGCACAATATTTTATAAGAGCGTACAATTGTTGACGTATGCCGATGATATCGATATCATCGGCCTTAACAACCGCGCTGTTAGTTCTGCCTTCTCCAAACTGGATAAAGAGGCAAAGCGAATGGGTTTGGTGGTGAACGAGGACAAAACGAAGTACCTCCTGTCTTCAAACAAACAGTCGGCGCACTCGCGTATCGGCACCCACGTCACTGTAGACAGTTATAATTTCGAGGTTGTAAAAGACTTCGTCTATTTAGGAACCAGCATTAACACCGATAACAATGTCAGCCTTGAAATCCAACGTAGAATCTCTCTTGCCAACAAGTGCTACTTTGGACTAAGTAGGCAACTGAGCAGTAAAGTCCTCTCTCGACGAACAAAACTAACACTCTACAAGACTCTCATCATGCCCGTCCTGACGTATGGCACAGAAGCTTGGACGATGACAACATCCGATGAAGCGACGCTTGGAGTGTTCGAGAGAAAGATTCTGCGTAAGATTTTTGCACGTTGGCAACGGCGAATATCGCAGACGATGGAACGATGAGCTGTATGAGCTTTACGACGACATAGACATAGCGCGGCGAATAAAGATCCAGCGGCTACGTTGGCTCGGTCATGTCGTCCGAATGGATACAAACGCTCCGGCTTTGAAAGTATTCGATGCGGTACCAGCTGGTGGTAGTAGAGGAAGAGGAAGGCCTCCTCTGCGTTGGAAAGATCAGGTGGAGAAGGACTTGGCTTCACTTGGTGTGTCCAATTGGCGCCGGTTAGCACGAGAAAGAAACGACTGGCGCGCTTTGTTAAACTCGGCCAAAATCGCGTAAGCGGTTATCGCGCCAATTAAGAAGAAGAGAGTCATCAATAGCTATGAAAATTACCCCGTATTAAAGCACTTATCAACAGCTTTCATTTGATACCCATATTGTACATACACAACCAAAGGTTACCCGGGTCCACGTTTTGACCTATATCTCGAGACCCCAGTCACGGAGCGGCATGAAAAATACTCTGTACTAAAGCATTCACCAACAGCTTCAATTTGATATCCATATTGTACAAACACATTCTAGGGTCCACGTTTTGGTCTTCCTCTCGAGACCCTAGTCACGGAGCGGATGGAAATACTCTGGACTAAAGCATTCACCAACAGCTTTCATTTGATACCCATATTGTACATACACATCCGAAGGTTACCCGGGTCCACGTTTTGACCTATATCTCGAGCCCTATCCAAAATAAAATAATCCATGTTACTCGTGGATAATGTAGCTTTCGAATGGTGAAAGAATTTTGAAAATCGGTCCAGTAGTTTTTGAGCCTATTCATTACAACCAAACAAACAAACAAAGTTTTCCTCTTTATAATATTAGTATAGATATGTCTGTTCTGAATTTTGAATGAATAATCACATTAGTGAATGAATAAATACATAAATAAATAAATATAAGTCAACATTAAGTCAAATCTTTGATCTCTTGATATACCTATAAGATCCTCCTAGTTGGAGGTAATGTGTGGTAGGCATAAAATTATCTACTTTTATGCGAAATAAAAATTTAAATAAAATGTTTTATAAACAAATCATCCACAAATCAAAACTATGTAAATCAAAATTTTCCATAGCATCGAATATGTTGCATTTGTGCGTACATACAGATGTATGCATAAATATATGTATGAACATCTGTACGTAGATATTTTTACCGTACGCTTGCTCTGTGCTTGGTTAAAGACAAATCGACAACACCAAGGCGAATTTATTACAGGTGATGGCAACCACATGTAAGTAAAAACCTACCTTTGGTGTAGGCATCACATCAAAATCAGCTGTTTATTTTAAGGGTGATTTGCTTGTGAAACCTGAATAAAGTAATTCAAGCTTCGCGTTTAAATTGCTTAGTACTTTCGATTAATTTATTAAATTGTGGGCCTGAGCAAATTGCTTTGAACATGCCAGCATATGCAATGCGGTGATGTGTATGCAGGTAAGCAAAAAGAATACTCACCGATACTGGCATTTAAATAATATTTCTTCCTAAGCGCAGCGCCGGCTAGGAGGATTCGATACAATTACAATGGGCGTTAGAAACGCTCACCAAAACTAAGCAACTATTGTTTTCCATACTTATAGCGATTAGCAGAGGAAAAAGAGCAAAAACGTTTAGCTAATTTACTATCTGAAGAAAAGTTAGCTGAAAAACTTTGCTGGAAATAGTCATAAAATAAAAAGTCGCCACAATTCCCACAGTTTATTGAAGATTTAGTACGTAGTTTATGTGTGAATTGTAAGTTCTTGTAGATGTGAAAAAAATCATATACGTTTGCGGTATTTTAATTATTAATACATATGTATTTCAAAATCTGCCACGGGTATTAATAAGGTGAAAATGAATGTCGAGAATGAAGTTTGGACACGGAAAAGTTTAAAATAGAAAAACAAAACGCAAAACAAAACTTCAAAACAAGGGAAAATTAAAGTCTCACTGCGTACAGAAAGTAATGTATGTAATAGTTTAGGTCAATTGGATATTGATGGCTATCAGAAATCCACCTTGGCTACTTATGACATGATGACTTCATGTAGGCTGTTCACTAGACAGGGCATGTTTCTTGGACCTACCTTTAGATGAGTCTGGCGAAGACGACCGGTGATATACTCTACACTGACGGGGCACCTCTTACTGCTACAACAACAACAAAAATGACTTTATGTAAATACTGTTGAGATGCGCATAACATATTGCATAAACATTTTTTTTTTTTGGAAAGTCGATTGCTATGATTTAAATCTAAAACTTTACACTTAAAAATTCTGTATAACAAATTTCTAACATGCTTGTGAATTTGTGTATTTATACTTTTCTAAATATGTATGTGTAAAAGAAAAATATATTTTTTTTACACATTTTGAGATCGATGAGGAATGAGAATTTTTTTTTTTTTTGTTTTGTAAGATATAAGAAAAATTTGATTTTTATAATCTGTATTTAGAACATAAGTTCTTAAACTTTGAAAAATAAACTATTTAATTTAATTTAAATTTATATTAATGTTATTTAATCCATTGGGATTTTATCCTCTGCTGTGCGCTATGCGGTATCGATATAGGTCTGTATGACGTCCTCTAAATCTGGAGCTCACATGATATAAAAAACAAATGATTATTTATGCCTATTATTATGCATACCTGCTTTTACTCGATATCTGAATTAGCATTCAATTGCAATCCATGCAACAAAAGATCTAATGTATTTACTGGCAGACACAATTTCCTGGTTTATAATCGCAATTGTATGTTTAAAACTGAAATATTCGCTTCCAACTTCCAACAGTGCATGTGGTAATTCGGCAGCTTCAATTTAGGGTGTTATGTTTGACGAACAAATAAAACAGCTCTGGACAATTCGCCAACTGTTGGTATGCATGTTTTTAATAAATTATATATATTTATTTTTATAGCAAATGTCATTCCTTGTAGGCATTACATAGCCATTGCGGTATAAAAGCGTTGAGACTTAGCAGCTTGTTTGCTATATGTTATATAGTATTTACGTACGCTAGTAGAATGTTCTAACTCATAATCATATATGAGTTTTAGGAACAGTGAGGGGGCTATATTGGCTGCTTTATTGCGATGAGACAAATCTAAATAATAGAAAAAATCATATAGCAAAGAAAATGTATGTATAGAAACTACTTTTTCTCACCAGCCATTTAATTTTCTTGTTACCACGTCCATGCTTCATTGGCCCTTTCTTTGGTAATGTGGCATACCCAATCCGAAGCCAGTACGCAGCTTCAATGCAGCAATATATAAACTACCACCAGATAAAATTATTGCCAATTCTTGTGGACCTGAATTAATAAATCTTTGTACGTCTTTTCGATAATCAACGAGTCGAACCAGTGATTTGTATGGTGTTTTATTTTTTAATACAAAGAATATATTCACTTTCTTACTTTACTGGAAACATGCGAATGTAAACATACCCATACAAACAAAGCATGTCATTTCGACATAATTCATATACTATACTATACTATACTATACTATACTATACTATACTATACTATACTATACTATACTATACTATACTATACTATACTATACTATACTATACTATACTATACTATACTATACTATACTATACTATACTATACTATACTATACTATACTATACTATACTATACTATACTATACTATACTATACTATACTATACTATACTATACTATACTATACTATACTATACTATACTATACTATACTATACTATACTATACTATACTATACTATACTATACTATACTATACTATATACGGCGAAAAATTCAGCTGGGTGATTGTCATCACGTTAATAAATCCACCTTGGGATTCCCTTCCTCTTCTTTTCACCCGACTGAATTGTCAAAAATGAAGTCTAACTGCCGCCGTAGAGTGGTGAAATTCTTATCAGAGCTGATTACAGTGACTTCTCTCTTTAGTATATTGGCTCTGTAAAGTTTTAGGCTTTTGAATGGCATTTGAATGAGCTTATTTCTATCTTCCCTTGACGAACGAAATTCATCCATTCATTATTCATTTTATATTTTCTAAAAAGTTAAATGTGCATTCAAAGATAGATATATTTGAAATATAAGCACCCAAATTTAATATCAAAGTATATTTAATGCTGTCCGCTTTTATTTTAAAAGAAGATTACGAGAAAAACGTAATACTTGTAAAACGACCTCGCAACTTGATGCGTGCATTTTATTTATTTAAATCTATAATATAAAAATAAATCGGGTTTTCCTTCCTGACGCTATAACTCCAGGACGCACGAACCGATTTCCACGGTTTTGCATTCGTTGGAAAGGCTTTGGGCCTTGTGAGGTTTATGTACTCTGCTCAGTTAATTCATGTGACATTTATTATGCGCACGTTCTTTCAAACGCTAACTTAAAACCGGTATTGTGTTCACTGTGAAATTGTGAAATTAAGGTTAAAGTTATTCGTTTCCTAACAGTTCAATTGGAAACCATCAAATCAATCGCGCGTATTGTGCAAATTTTTATTCAACTTCAGCAGCAGGCATTTGCCGTTAAGGTGGTAAGTTAAACTGTGTAAATTATGTGGATCGTGCATTTGTGGTTAAATTCACCAGTCTGTCCATAGTCCAAAATGCCGAGAGGACGACGTGCAAACATCGGCCGCCGCATAAGACATGCAAGCCAGCAACAAGTGTATTCACAGAACTTAAGCGAAGAAAGACAAAATATATATATAATAAGAGAGAATGCCCGATTGAGACAACGCATGAGCACACCGAGATCATTGGCATCATACAATCGCTTGGTATTCCAATATGATCCCTCTGCGAACTACAGTGATGATGTCAATTTAGATATTGGTCCAATGACGACTGTATGCCGATATTGCAAAGCGTTAAAGTTCAAAAGAGAAACGGCTGGATTGTGCTGCGCAAGTGGAAAAGTCAAACTGAATCCATTACTTACACCACCACAGCCACTGATACCATTGTTCGATGGAACTGATCCCGTTTCCAAACATTTAAATATTCTATCTTAATTGTTTGCCATCACAGATACAAGGACAAATATATCCTTTGCATGGTTCAATGGTGCCAACACCAGATGAACCGCATCATTTTCCGCAAATATACTTCATTTCGTCGATGGTGGATCAGCTGAATGTGCGATGCAATATACAGGGAACACAACAGTTAAGAGACGAATTATTGAACAGTTGCAAGCATTTTTTCACGCTTTGACGCTGTGCCTAATATGTTCAAAACAGCATTGGAACGAATGCCAAAAAAAAATTAGAAAATCATTGTTTTTCACATGGGCAGCTCCACGTTGCCTGTTCACGAGTTGGGAAACCATCCGCTTTGTTTGTGTTAACGTCAGAACAAAGAAAAAAATGTGGTTTACCAAGGAGAACTTCAATGAAACAGATAATTTGCGGACACGTATAACGCTTCGATTCAGTATTTACTTTGGATTCAGTTACATTTTTTACTTAGAGAAGTTCAACTAAATTCCACTTCATTTTTGTAATCGAAATGAATTCATTACTGTTGTGAAATGAAATAAAATTTCTCATTTTCAAATATTAAACAAAAAAAATAATTTTTCTTCATTCTTTAATCCCATGACGAAATGTTACAAAAAACGAAGCAATCTGGTGGCGAAACGGAGTTCACCGGGTTTGCTAGTTTTTTATACAAATTTGATGAAGATTTTTACTAGTTTTTTGAGTCAAAACTAATTGTAGAAAAGAATTCATAGAGGATACAAGTACATATATATCAATGTATACGTACATATAGGTATTATGTTTGACGTATCGCCATAGATGACTAGATGGGAAACTCTTTTTCTCGTGAGAGCGCTGAAAAATGTGCATTTTTTATAACATTCGCCAATATTGCCACACCGGTAGAAACAAGAATTGGGTATTTAAAAAAAAAAAACTGGGAATTTTTAGTTTCCACACCACCATTGAGGTTAGTATTTAGTGTGCGGTTGCCCAATAGCCTTATATCACTAAAAACAAGCGCAATCCGTATTGGTTTTCGCAGGGGACGTTCCACAATTGATGCAATTAAAAAGCTTACATCAATAGCGGAAAATTCCATTGAAGGAACAAGTTGAATGCATGCTACCAAGGAGTATTGCGCCGTTATAACATTTGACGTAAAAAATTCATTGAACTCTGCATGTTGGTCCCACATAATGCAAGCTTTAGGGAACGTGGAAACGCCGCCATACCTTTTTGCGTTTGATAAAAAGCTACCTATCTGATAGAATATTACTCTATGACATAGACGAAGGAGTTAAGCAATATAAAAACTGAAGCAGTTTTGATCACAAGTAGCAAACAAATTGAGAACATCACGCTAAGCATAGACGGGTATAACATCAACACCCAACCGTATTTGAAATGCATGGAAGTCATGATTGATGCACGTTTAAACTTCAAAGCGCACATTGAAAAAGTTTGTGAGAAAGCAACCTGGGTAAATACGGCGCTATCTCGAATATTGGCTAACATAGGCTGGCAAAAGTTACCCAGTCCATTGTGATGTATAGTGTGAGGACAAGCGTTAAAATACGACTACTTACGCCACGATTACAAAATCTCTGTTTCGACTGAGCGCTATTAGAGTCGCAAGCGCATTTCGCACTGTATCCCATGAAGCTATCGGAGTAATTTCTGGCATAATGTCCCCAGATATACAGACTCTGGAAAGTAAGAGGATGTATGACAAAGCCGAAGACTTGGCAGCTGAGGAGCGCAAAGAAATAATATATGAGAGTCTATATAAATGGCATAGACGTTGGGATATAACAACCAAAGGGAGAGGGATACATCGACTAATTAGAAATGTGCAGGCATGGGTCGATAGAAAACATGGTAATGTCGACTTTTATATGACGTAGTTTATGACAGGACAAGGTTGTTTCAGAGAATATCTTCACAAGGGAGCAATGGAGCTATATGTTCATTTTGTGTCAAGGCAAATGAAAATGCGGAGCATATATTCTTTTACTGCCAAGATATAGTAAAGAAGAAGAGTTTTTGGAAAACAAAATAGCAGAATCAATAACACCAGACAATGTTGTTCCACACATGCTACAATCTAAAGAAGTATGGGATTGTATTAAGAAATTGTCAGCGTCCATGATTTGGGACAAATGGAGAGAAGGCGAAAAAGCGAAAGCATTTTCTCGTTTGATATCGGACATAGAAATTAACCTTTCTATGGTTTCGACAGAGATATGGTGGGTGGGGGAGTACTGTTATGACAGTTGTGGCTCTCTCATCAAATGACCTAACCAGTGGGTGGTGACAAGCTGATGCTACTTTTGACGTATTGCATCAAGGCAATAACACACGTTGGGTTTAGTGCTCAAACCAACTCCCGTCGAATACTTAACGGTTTTTGTGCTCCGGAGGGATCGGTACTTTGACGGTAGGAAGTTAAGTTCGGGTTAAAGTCCCACACTGACGGGGTTGGGCTTTTGATGCTTTCTCCTCGTTCAAAAAAAAAAAAATACGTGCATGTATGTATGCACATATATGTATATGTACGTTCACTGTACGCTTGCTCAGTGCTTAGGAAAAGACAAATCGACACCGCATTTGCTTAGTGCCGATTTATTTTTGTGTATACCAGCAAAGACATCGTTTTTCGTTTCTAGAATTTGCAACGGTTGGCGAACCATTGTCTTTCCTCTTCTTTTCGCCCGACGGTCCGCATCTATTATATATTCTCGTTTGCCAAAAATTTAGTGATTATGGCTCTATCTTATTACTTACTCAATGGTTTATTACCTACTCAATGGTTTGATTAATAAATTGAGTTACTGAAAATTTATAAAATACTTTTAAAACTATTAAAAAATTCACCCAAAACGTTTACTAAAATAAAATTATTATTTGCATAATATAGCCTCCATCGAACAAATTTAAATTGCTTTATTTGTGTAACCTAGGCTGCTGTTGAAATTTAGATACTGAGAATTTATAAAATTCACATCGGTAAAATTCAATTGCGGCCAAAATCTAAAGGCCCGATTGACCCGCCGAAGAAGACCGAAAAGGATTTTGAGTCTTCGGTGAAACAACGCTCGGAGGAAGCAGGCACATGGGGACTAAACCCTAGAATGACCTTTTTGACATTTATTAAAGTTGTGAAACTCATAGTCAGGTATGCGTCCTTAGCATGGTGGCCCAAGGTTAAGCAAAGAAAAGCAGTACAGAAATTAAACAAACTGCGCCGCCTGGTATGTGTCAATATTACAGGGGCTTTGAAAACATGTCCAACTGATGCATTGGGTATGCTCCTGAACATACCACTGCTTCCAATCTTGATTGAAAGGAAAGCTCGCTCGAGTGCCTTAAAACTAGAAGGTATATCTGAATTTAAACTGGGGATATGAAAGGACATTTAAAGATCCTGAAAGACTTCCTACATATACCCATTATTCATGGGGATGACATACTATCCCCTAAACCAATACTCCTTAGGAACTTCCAAGCTATTTTTAATGAGCGTACAGCCTGGAGAACTAATTCTATCAATTTCAAGCCTGGATCTCAGATATGGTGCACTGATGGGTCCAAATTGGAAAATGGTAGAGTAGGAGTAGCAATCAAAGAGCCAAAAAATCGATTCAATATTCCAGGCAGAAATATATACCATTGAAATATGTGTGAGAGAATGCCTTCGCAGGGAAATAAAATGTACTCACATTTACATAATTTCAGATAGTCAAGCGGCTCTTAAAGCTGGTTTCCGGGACATGTGGGAAATAAAATGGTTTGAAATCCGTGCAAAATGAGGAGCAAATATGCAACTTACTGGTCCTGAGCCTTTCTATGGACACACAAAAAGACACATTAATGACTTTTTTAGAAAATGAGATTTGCATACTGGCTAAACTGTACCGGCTAGCTTCAAGCCAAACGATTTCTAAGTCCCAGCAAAGGAATATCTGACAAGCTACTCTCACTACGCAGAATATATCTTACAGGTCACTGCAGCCTGAGGTATCATTTAACCCTAGAACACACACCCAGAAAATACCACGTAAACACACACCCGGGATACGTTTGTAACCGGGACCATATTTTGCGGTTTTTTTAATGCTTATTCAACCGATTTCTATGATTTTTTTTTTTGAAATGTATATTTTAATATATAAAAAGTATTTTGTCTTTTGTTTCATTCGAATATTCCTACTGGTTCCAGCCATATGGGCAAATAAAGTCAGGACATGCAACAGTGGATTTTTGTTTTTGTTGTTGTCCTGATAAATGCAAAACAAAATAATATAATTTATAATAATATATTTGTAGAGTAACAACGAATACACATTTTGGTTTTCATTTGATTGAAATATTCTACCTGTTTCAAAAGATATGTGCAAAAAGGTCGTGCAAGGTATGGGTACGTAGGTAGCAAATACACTGGTATAACTGGTTTTTGTATTTTATATGCAGCTGCAAGGGTTGTTTTCACACGAGGTGTTGCTATAAATGCTTCCTGTTGATATTTTCATTATTGTTTTGGTGCTCAAAAGTGTAAGAAGTAAAAATATAAGTGAAAATAAATATAACTGGAACTATAAATAACTGGATACGAAATGACTTCAAGAAGAAACGAATATTTATCAAGTGCAGGATATAGAAGGTAAAAAATGTGAAATAAGCAACAATGTAAACATATAAAAAATAAATAATTGGCGCGTACACTTCTGTTAGGTGTTTGGCCGAGCTCCTCCTCCTATTTGTGGTGTGCGTCTTGATATTGTTCCACAAATGGACATATACCAATTTTTTTTATTATGCAGGCTAACTGAGGAACAACGAGAATCATATATACAATCTTTATTTGATGAAATTTGTGACGATGACGCTCCCTATGACTTTGACTCAGAAGATGAAGAAGAAATTCAATTCAATGACATTGAAATTGCTGATGACGATGCTGAAGTTTCGCAAAGTGCCGCAGAAGTATTACCTGATTATGCGGACTATGAGGATGATGAAGAAGACGATGAAGAAGAAGAAGTAGAAGAAAATAATGAATTACCTGCTAGTGGCGAAAAATGTGTTGCACGTGATGGTACCGAGGGGATGAAAGAACCAAATGTAAGTCGTCAGGTACTCAGACAAAATATTATAAGAGAACGTTCTGGACCAGCTAGATGCACTGAAATGTTGTCAATAGAGCAACATTCAAATGTTTCATGAACGTTGAAATGGCTGATATAATTATGCGCCACACAAATAAGTTAGCAAAAGAAACTTATAATGCTTACAACAATGCGCATCCAAACACAACTCCTAAGTCATGGACGCCTGTGTCAATAACAGAGCTGTATGCATTTTTTGGCATACTTATTATGACTGGTGCGAACCATAGTAATGGAGAGCATGGAGCGTCAAAAACTATCCTTTATATCGCGCCACAATGGGAGTCAACCGTTTCTGTTCGATATTGCGGTTCCTAAGATTTGAGGATAAAAACACTCGTGCAACACGCTTACTAACTGATAAAGCAGCACCGATCAGTGAGTTGTGGACGATGATGAACAATAATCTTGCTGCACATTACAAGCCCAGCTCATGCTTCACGATTGATGAACAATTATTTCCTTACCGTGGACGCACACGGTTTACGCAGTACATACTGTCAAAACCTGCTAAATATGGTGTCAAGGTTTGGTGGATTTGCGATGCCACAAATGCATATCCACTGCATGGACAAATATATACTGGCCAAGCAGAAACTGGTAGGGAAAGGAACCAAGGCGAACGAGTGGTGAAGGATTTGTCTGCCAAATACCAAGGAAGTGGCCGAAACATTACAATGGACAATTTTTTTACGACCTTGCCAGTTGCAGAACTGCTTCTCACCTGGAAACTCACGATCGTTGGAACTTTGCGCAAAAACAAATCATATATTCCTCAAGAAATGAAGCAGAACAAAAACAGGACAATTGGTTCAACGACATTTGGCTTCAAAAATAATGTGACAATGTGCTCTTATGTTCCCAAAAAAAATAAAGCAGTAATTTTGCTTTCGACCATGCATAATGATGCTGAAATAGCTGACAGTGGGAAACCTGAAATAATTGAATATTATAATCGTACCAAAGGTGGTGTTGATCGAATGGATCAAATGTTTGCGGAATATCCAACACAAAGACATACAAAACGATGGCCACTAGCGATGTTCTTCAACATGTTGGACATTACAGCTCTTGCAGCCTACATTGTCTACGATTTGAATAACCTTATGTTGCCTTGGAGAACAAACAACAAGCGTAAGCAGATCCTGCGCAGCTTGGCTGAAGCATTGTGTATGCCCATTATTGAAGCCAGAGCCATAAATCGTCAAGTGACGCGAAATTTTTCGACTAAAATTGCTATTGAAGCATATTTCAACCGACCGCTGGAATCAATGGTGTCAACAGCAGCATCAACATCTGCCGCAGCGCGCACGCCAAAACCTGTGTCCGGATCTTGCTATTTATATTACGCACAAGAGGAAAAACGCCGTAGAAAAACCAGAAAGCTGTGCGCCAAATGTAAGAAGCCAATGTGTCTTGAACATTCGGTCACATCAACAAATTTCTCTATTTGCCATGATTTTCCTTAGATATAAGATGCATTTTTATAATTTTTATAATAAAAGTCAATAATATAATGTGTGAAATGAATATTTTTAATTTTTCAAATAAAAAAATAATATAAAAAATGTTTTTTTTTGATTATTATGAGGATTTTTACTATTGGGGTACAAACATATCCCGAGTGTGTGTTTACGTATATAATGTGTTTGGAAGGCTGTAGCTCCTGAACCAATGGTCCGATCTGGTTCAAATTGAACTCAAAACTAAATAATCTTCCTATATCTGAAGTTAGCGGTATAGAGGTATAGCGGTTCAAAAGTTACAACACTTCAAAGTTGAAGTGGATACATTTGTACCCGGGTGTGTGTTCTAGGGTTAAATAATGTTGGTCTATCTGAGACCAATAGACATTGCGAAATAGGCATAGAAAGCTCAGAACATGTGCTATGTGAATGTCCTGTATTAGGCAGACTCCCCCACCTTAGTGGTATCGTAATATCTCAATGCAATCTTTGGTACAAAAAACCCAAAATTATGCTAAATTTTTTGGAGAAGCCTAAAACTCTAGGGTTACAAAAATAGGCCTTGCACAATAGATAAACTCTGGTCGCAGTGCGTAATGGCCTTCTAATAATAATAGTAATAACTTAATTTAAATAAAATAATCATGATTATTAAACATATTAAAATCAGCAAAACTATACTTTTTTTATAAATAAAATCGCTTAAAATATCCTAAATAAAAGAAAGAAGATCCCTAATCTGACTTACCCTTTTTCTTAAAAAAAATTTGAATGTAAATATGTTATTTTATTTTACATAATGCTTTTCATTTAAATAATTATTTAAAAATACTTAAGTGTTATATATTTAATAATATTAATTAGTAAATAGTTAATTAAATAAAAAGTGAATAAAAATTCTTTTTTATATCTTAATATTATATATTACTAGCGTACCCTCGCCCGTTTCGCTAGGCGAAAAATTCAATGATTTGCTGAAAGAGAATAAAATTAATACGAAACAAAGCAAATTCTTTGATACAATTTCATTCGAACTTTATTGTAACACTTTTTGGTAGACAACGTTTTTGGTTATTCCATCTTTCGCGTAAATGAATAATGACGATGGTTTGCCTACTCGTGAGCAAGCTACATACATACAATTGTCCATGAGAAAAAATTGGGTATTCTAAATTAATACCGCACATTTGGAGATACTGTCCTTGCGCCTTATTAATTGTCATAGCGAAGGCAAGGCGAATAGGGAACTAACTGCAAACGTTTGAAATCAAATGGTAAACCCGTCGGAATCAGTGGAATTTTCCTTTGTACTTCCCTTTCAAAATTGTTGCTTCGATAACGTTACCCATTACCTTCTTCACAGCGAGTCTGGTACCGTTGCAAAGTCGTGGCACATTAATGCTGCCCAGCATGATAATCGGTGCTCCAATTTTTAATCGTAAATTATGAGGTGGTAGACCTGGCAAATCGAGTGAGTTTAAGAATTCAGTTGGATAATTTACGACATCATCTTGATCAGTAATAGTGTCCATTGACTTATACGCAACTATGTCACCAGGTATTTGATCTAAAATATCTGAATTTATATCATTGACGTCCTTATTTTTCCCAGCTAAAATTGCTCTTTCGCTGAGCCAATCATGGTTTTTGTAGTGTTGAACTATGTTTGGAAATACACTCTGTATCAATGCCTCTTTAGACTGTGCAAAAGTGCAGAAATTGTTAGGCAATGTTATCATTCCTGTTGTTTTTGAAAAACGGTTTATTTTTTTGGTTAAAAAGTGTTTTTTATGTTTTGAAAAACACTTCGCTCTAACAAATTTCTTCTCAGTTACTTGCTGAAAATAAAATATTTTGAAAAAACTATTTTTTTTTTAATTTAACGGTTTTGAGAAAATTTTGTTCTTGAAAAAATTTCATACTTTTGTAAAAGTTTAAATTGATTTGTTAAAAAAGATTTTTTTCCGCTTTGAAAAACACCCCCTCGAAAAAATGTATACTCTATTAATAGTGGAATATGAAATGCTTTGAAAACACCATTTTTTTTTTTAATTTTTTTTGGTTTTCAGAAAATTTTGTTATGAAAAAATTTCATACCCTTGAAAAAGTTTTATTTTATTTTATTTGTTAAAAATTTTTGAAATTTTGTTTTTTTTTTGTAATTTTAGAAAAACACCTCTTCGAAGAAATTTCTTTTATCTTTTTGAGGAAAATTTGGTTTTGAAAAAATTTCATGCTTTCGAAATTTTTTTATTTTACCTTATTTCTTCAAAATTTTTGAAAACAATTTTTTTTATAATTTTTGAAAAAACACCCCTTTGAAAAAATGTTGTCTATATGTCATAGTGGTATTCCATTAACTTTTAGGATTATAGTCAAATACTCACAAATATCTACGCTTTCACAAATAGCAACAATAAACAAATTTCCTCAAAACCAAAAAATTTACTTTTTTTCTAAAAAAATACTAAACAAACAACGTAATAAATTTAGAATTTTGTGTTCACTTGTGTTCACGAAAAAACAGTATTGTTTTTATTGTATTAACTGAAAACCAAAATGTTGCAAAAAATCAAAACAAAACTAAATTATTTTTTTGTGTTCATTCGGTCCATATGTTCCATAAAAAGTTGATATGGTAAATAATATGCAGGGTCTGATACACGCAAATTTCCATTGACCATTATAGTGACAAAATTATCGATCACCAATTCCAACAGGATTTCAAAATCAGAGTTGGAATGAGTTGTTGTGTGGTGTACTTCTGAAAAAATGAGAAATAAACAAAATAAATCTAAAAATTCGAATTCTAACTTTATTTTGTGTATGTTCTTATTACCTTTGAATTTTTCCAATGAAGCACCATTCATTTTAAATTTTCCAAGAATTTTTTTTATCATTTCGCGTTTCTTTCCTTTTTCATTCGATTTCAACATTTTTTCATAGCCGAAAACATCGTTTGCAAACGCACATCCATATAGAATTGGTCAAAGAAAGCATTGCTCAATTGAATTGAAACATTATTTTCATAAATACTTAGGACCTTAACTAATGCACCTTGGTAGATACCTAACGCAGATATTCATTGCGACCTTGACATCGATACTATTGATAAAACAATACAAAGCGCTAGCAGAAGACACATAAATAGACTATTAACGCATACAAATCCTATGATGAGAAGACTCCCAAATAAAGAAAAATCTACCCAAAGTCGGCTTAACCGTCAAACACCAACAGATCTCGCAAAATCCTTGTAATCAATTGTCAACTAATCGTATATGTCATTGTTTGTTAACCACTTGTTTTTAAATAATATGTATATATTTCTTCTAAATGAGCTTGGGGGCATTGGCCCTTCAATATCACTCTCATTCCATCTTTTTGTAAATCAAATTACTTATTGTCTAACGACAGGTGTAATATTTTATGGAAGAAATAAAAAAAAAAAAAAAATTTTTCATTCGAATCATTTGAAATTTCTGTATACAATAACGAAAAATTCAAAAAAAGTTGTACACATAAAATGAATGTCGATTCGAAACTTACTTTAATCTAAGAATCGAGAGAGTTTTGTTTTGTACAATATTTTGATTTTTTCTTTTTTTTTTTATAGGAAGAAAATATTTAAAAGAAATTTTTTTTTGCTAAAATCCTTCCCCTAGTGGATCCCTATAATATGAAAAAAGAACGAATAAAATTGGCCTCGTATCGGCCCAAAAAAATGCGTACAAACGAACATCATTTCATTTTTATATATTATATATAGATGTACATATTTCTTCTAAATGAGCTTGGGGGCATTGGCCCTTCAATATCACTCTCATTCCATCTTTTTGTAAATCAAATTACTTATTGTCTAACGACAGGTGTAATATTTTATGGAAGAAATAAAAAAAAGAAAAAAAAATTTTCATTCGAATCATTTGAAATTTCTGTATACAATACATTTCTGTATCACAATACAAATACAAAAATTCAAAAAAAGTTGTACACATAAAATGAATGTCGATTCGAAACTTACTTTAATCTAACAATCGAGCAAGTTTTGTTTTGGACAATATTTTGATTTTTTCTTTTTTTTATATGAAGAAAATATTTAAAAGAAATTTTTTTTTTGCTAAAAACCTTCCCCTAGTGGATCCCTATAATATGAAAAAAGAACGAATAAAATTGGCCTCGTATCGGCCCAAAAAAATGCGGACAAACGAACATCATTTCATTTTTATATATATAGAAGATTTTATAAAAATAATAAAAAAATGTTTGTTAATAATATGCTTCATAATAATTATATATATATATATATGTATATAATTGGTGCGTACACCATTTTTGGGTGTTTGGCCGAGGTCCTCTTCCTATTTGTGGTGTGTGTCTTGATGTTTTTCCAGAAATATAGGGACCTACAGTTTCAAGCCGACTCCGAACGTCAATACTTTTATGAGGAGCTTTTTCATGGCAGAAATACACTCGGAGGTTTGCCATTACCTGCCGAGGGGCGACCGCTATTAGAAAAATGCTGTTTTTAATTTTGCTGTTTCACCGAGATTCGAACCTACGTTCTCTCTGTGAATTCCGAATGGTAGACACGCACCAATCCATTCGGCTACGACAGCCGCCTTCATAATAATTAGATATATATACTAATTAAGATTAATAAAATAATATTATATTGAACTATATTGATTTTTATATATTCATATAAAAATTCAGAAAAACATTGCAACTTATAATTTTTTCACATCGTTGCAACTACCAAACATCCTCAATTGTTGGAATTAAACACTGATCGGAACAGAAAGGGAAAACAGCGTTATTTGCCATAAAAGATGCAACCATATAAGAACAGGTGAGTAAAAACAATTGTCTGATCAGAGTAAAATTAAATTGAGAGTACATATATATTAAATTGAGAGTACATATATATATATATATGTAAATATATTGGCGCGTACACTTCTGTTAAGCCGAGCTACTTGTGGCGTTCGTCTTGTTGTTGTTCCGCAAATGGAGGGACCTACAGTTTTAAGCCGACTCCGAGCGGGAGATGGTTTTTTATGTGCAGCTTTTTCATGGCAGAAATGCACTCGGTGGTTTGCCATTACCTGATTCGAACCATTACGGAGATTGGAACCTGTGCACTCTAACGCATCAATCCGTTCGGTTACGACAGCCGCTGCCGGATAGCTCGGGGAGGAAAAATAAGATGTGCAAAAAAACTGGGTAGTGGGAAAAACACAGACAGTTTGCACTTCAGGCCCTAAAATTGACCAAAAAATGGAGTACGGCTTTATTGACTAATATCTCTTAGTATAATATAATGGTTTGGTAGAAAATAGCATTATAAGTGTATAATGAAATATTTCCTTCATACAGACTTTTGACCTACAAGTATCCGTAAGGTAAAGTTCTTGAAAACTATTATAATTTTTTTAACAGCAAAAAAAAAAAACTTAAAAAAGTAGTTATTTATATAAACTTTATCTTGTTAAGTATTATATTTCATTTGGCATCCTGTTTTTCTAGAATTATGCATTTTTACAACCGTGGGAGAGCCTCAAGAAAAAAAAACACTTTTACATTTTTTCCTTAGCAAGTTGCGGAAATAATTGAAGTCAGTAAAAATTTACAATTGTTATTGTAGACCTTCTTTAAACACATATTAGTAATATAACAAATGTTTCTGTTCATTTGATTGTCTAAACCTTATGTAAAACCTGTTTGTCATCAATGCTTGAAACGCTTGTAAAAAGTAGAAGTTATTGCTACTTTCAGGAGTTTTGGACTTCGTTTGGGGAACTGTTTTCATATAGTTACAGTAGCGGCATATGCGGCAGCACTTGAAAGGACTAGGTATGTAGTATGGAGTTCTAGCTTAAGAATTGTATGTGAAATTATACCCACCATTCTACAACCGTCAGTGGCACCAATTTGCCGACTACCTGACTTATCGTCATGATATGTAACATACATATATTTATTAGTTCCCGTTAGTTGATCACGATCAGCAAAGTTTTTCCCCGTTAGTGAAAACTATTTAGATTAACTAATTTTAAATTACTGTGGAATTGATAATAATTATTATAGTAAGTGGTTAACTTATTGCCTTTTTAGGTTGTGAAATTACTTCCGCTTAGGCAATTTTATTTCTCCAAAAATAAAGCATGATGATGAGTAAAATTTGGAAAATATTGAAACAGAACATTTCCACGTAATGTGGAAAACCGAATTTTGACTTATTTAGCGACATTGACTTTTTTATTGAGGACGATAGCAACATTGAATATATTTATGCAAACAGTGATGACGTTAAAAGAACTCCAAATGACATTCTATCCGAAAAAAATAACTTTTCAGGAGAAATTAAGAAAGTAGGTTATAAGGGTGGGCCATGTGAAATTTGCTTTTTGAATCGGCTATAAAAAATAACTAATCAATATTTTTTCAAACTTTTTTTTTATTTTGAAGATTAAACATTGTCATTTATTAATGAGAAATAATATCGGTCAAATGACTGCCACGACTGGCTTTAGAGTAGGCCATTCGATCAACCCAATTTTTAAGCACATTTTCGATTGGTTGGGCTCCAATTTCATGAATGGCACCTTCGATTTCGTGTTTGAAAGCATCAATCGTCTCTGGATGGTTCGCATAGCATTTGTCCTTAACTGCTCCCCACAAAAAATAGTCAAATGGGCTTAAATCACAGCTCCGAGGCGGCCAATTGATATCGGAATTCAAAAACGGTAGCCAAAAGTTCGAGTGTAACTTTGGCAGTGTGACAAGTTGCACCATCCCTTTGAAACCAAATGTCGTTCATGTTATCCTCTTCAATTTTTGGAAACAAAAACTCGTTGAACATGTCACGGTAACGCTCGCCATTTACTGTAACCGCGGAAGAGGAAGAAGACTCGCCACTTTGGAAATAGGTTTTCAATATTTCCCAATTTTGTTCAAGCGTATAGCGTCCCATTTCGTAAATGTCAAACCTTTAAGTAAATTATGAACACATTTGACATTTCATTTGTGTTAGCATTCTCAAAAAAGTAGGTGGTTCAAAAAGCAAACGCTATATGGCCCACCCTGTATTATTAATGGTTTGCTAGCGATTTTACGTGAAATTAATTTAGATGTCCCAAAAGACTCGAGGACTTTGATGGAAACATCCAGTGATGCAGTAGTCAAAAATATGAAGGAAGGGAAATATATACCTCAAGTCGTAAAAAATGCATAGACTAGGTTTTTTACATAATTATAATTAAATTAATACAATAATAAAAAACCACAATATTTTTAGACTTTAATATAGACGGTTTATCGTTCTTTAAACGTTCCACCAACAGGTCGGGGGAAACAAATACATCCGCGGTAAGGCATACCTGTCGTAAGAGGCCCGGCTTAAAAGGCCTCTTATACGCCGAGAATATCCAGCGGGAGAGTTGTAAAGCTCATCAACATCGAGACCAGTAAGATCCTGATTATGGTATAGTGGAAAAATTATTCGGATTCAAAAGTTTAAGGGCTGGAGAAAGTAGTATTCTATGACCTCAGTAGAGAAGGGTGACACCTTACCGAAATGGGTTAATGTTACAATCGCCTCCGTCTCCCTAAAACCCTGGCTGATCTTCAAGTACTTTCGATGTTACGTCACCATTAACTTGGCGGTACAGGCTCAGTCGAGACAACTCCTGACTAGAGTTTGATTCTGGTTTTGAACAAAAGCTCCCATAAGGACTTGTGTCAACACTCGCGTGGCTTTCCTGCACTTGCACAGACGACCACGGGAATCATTTTTTTAAGACAATTATACATCGTGCGGAGGTAGCGGCTCGAAGCGAAGACCGAAGAAATGAAAGTGGAATAACAAAAATAAAATATAAACAAAGAAAGCGTAAAAGAGAAGCATGTTGAAAAGGAGCAGCAGCGTACTGCGATTTCCGGTCCTGAGCACGCTTCAATCACCAAAAAATTCAAAGGAGATTATGGCGGCTTCAGAAGGGAAACCTAACAAAGAAACATCGATACATCCAAACAGCCAATACAATATGCCACTCCTACACAAACTGGACTACTATCGTACTTCCACAGTTCTCCAAAACAGGAGTTCATACAAAACATGAGAGCCGTTGAAGAAGAAACCCTTGCGAAATGCAAAAGGGTAACAAATAAGATGAAGCTTACGCTACTAAAGAAAAAAAAAACAAAAATAGTTCCGCAAAAAGTGCAATCGAAGCTATACGAGCTACTATTGTGGCCACACCTAGCACATACCAGGCGAAACGAGGCGAAACAAGTCCTCCAGCTCCCAACACACGCTCACCACAGACAAACATGAATGGCGAAGAAGACCAATGGCAAATTGTTGGCGAAATGCTGCTGAAGCGGGGTAAAAAAAAAACGTGAAATGCAAAACTCAATCGAAAGTACTCATAATCAGGTCCGCAGAAGGACACAGCTACGCTAATGTCCTAAGAAACGAGAGCGAGAGCAATACTGGAAGGTAAAGGTGAGCAGATCAAGCCCACCTTCTGCGAGGCACTAAAAACCACTCGACAGGGATCAGCTTTTATTACAGTCCTTAAACCGAAACTAAAGTAGAGATACGAGACTACTTTTTTACATACAACTGGTTGGAGGACCCCACCACAAGTAGAGGAAATACAAAGAAAGCATGAGCGGAAACGGCTTTGTGTGGGCTAACATTCAACAAACCTTACTAATAAGCTGCTACCTAATGCCCAGTGACAACATCGAAGGAATCCGGAACAAACTAGATGGCAATGAGGATATGACTCGCGAAATCGGGGATCGGTAATTGTTGCCGGCGATTTCAACTCCAAAGCCATCGATTGGGATATCCCAATTCTGTTTATGCCAGCTAGGCTCGGTCTGAAGATCATGAAGACTGGAGCAGTAACCAGATTTAAAAGACCCGATTGCGAAGACCCGATTGCGAAGAAACAACACCAGATATCACGCTCGTATTTGATCAAATGCTAGACTAGTAAAGTTATGGAAGGTTCTCGAAGACTTCACAGGCAGCGACCACCAATATATTTTTTCAGAGTAGAACGTAAAAGAACACCCGGCGCGAACACAAGGAAAAGTGGTATCCGTAAGCGGAATATATCAAAGCTCAACCGCGAAGTGCTTATATCAGCCACTGATGTACACGGAGACATAACTCTTAAAAGTGCCACAGAAGTGGGGAGAGCAAAAATGCTTCGCATCAAACAAGCCTGTAATAAAGCGATCCCGACTTTGGAAGAGCGAAAACCTAAAAGCTCTGTGCCTTGATTGAGACTTGACTGTGTTCTCTCAACGGAAACACACTAGAGCCAGGAGAACCGGACAAGCCACGGTGGATGCAGATATATAAGAGTGGGAAAAGGCAGCTAAGGGCAGCAAGAAAGAAAAATGGGAGGAGCTCCGGACAGAACTAAATAAGGATCTCTGGGAACTTGGGTACCAAATTGTGGTGGAACTCCAGGTAGCTTCGAGCAAACTCAAAAACTATAAGGTACCAGGACTGGATAAAGTACTCGCAGAAGTCTTGAAGAAGGTCGGGAAAAAGCGACTACAAGTCTTACTAGACATGTTCAATGTATACTCGACACAGCAGGCAATCTCCTTGAAAAACTGATAATACCTCGACTGCACGCAGCCATAGATAACGTTGGAGGACTATCAGCAAGACAGTACGGCTTTGGACGCGGAAAGTCTGCAATAGGGCCAATCAAAACTGTCATAAACAGTGTAGGAGCAACTCAACAGTGCAGTATTCCATCTAGAAGCATAACCCTTCTTGCCACCTTACATGTATGGATCGCTTTCAATAGCGTAAGATGGGCGGGCATATTAGCGGTCTAGAGCTAAGGTTCAAAATCTCGGCATACCTACACCGCCTAATTAGGAATTACTTGCGAGACCTCAAATTCGTCTATCCAACCCAAGAGGGTTCGCGGTGATCAATTCTCGATCCCAACTCTTGGAACATTAATTATGACGAGATATTCAATATAAAAATGTCCGGTAGTACATTTCTTACCGGATACGCAGACGATGTCGCAACAATCATCACAGCACAAAACCCTGAAGAAACCCGTAGAAAACATAACCAAGTCATGATATGAATACAAACGTGGCTAGATTCACATGACCTTAAATTAGCCCGAGCTAATACCGTTAGTTTTAGCATGCAAACTTATTTAAATACCCTAACCACAAAAAATGTTATAAAGTACCTAGGCATAAGAATGGACACAAGACTTCCTTTCTGGGGCTAAATAAAATACGCAACTGAGACAGCCTATAAGATGACATCCCTACTCAGTAGACTGATGGAGCTGAGCTGTGGGCAAATGCGCTAAAGGCGAATTACCGGTGTAAGCTTCTTGCCTCGGTACAACGAATGGCAGCTCTGAGAGTTGTGTCCACCCACCGCACAGTATCAGGGCCAGCTGTTCAAGAGATAAGCTGTTCATTACCGATCGATTTACTAGCCTTTGAGAGGAAAAAGTTGTGGCATTAAATAACGAAGATGCGAGGAAGATGGAACGTCACTCTGAAGTAATGCGAAAGCGGTTCCAGAGTGGGCGGCGGTTCCAAACGTGGAGTAGTTTTTTAGTCTCTAGGCACACCATTGCTGACACGGCAGATTTGATGAAGCATTAGGCATTTTAAGCCCCCTTGCCCGCAAAAAAAAAACTTTTAAAAGGGCAGATTTTATGCAAAGTATTAAGATAAAATAAATTCTTTTAGTTTGTCCGAAATATTTCAGAATTCGTAACATGCTTTATTCCTTCAATTGGATGCTTCATTATGGATGTTCGAGAAACCTCCTTCATATTAGGAATCAAGCGTCATACTGGATATTATTCATGTGTACGCTGTACACAAAAATGTGAAATTTTCTCGACAAGGAAAAACTAGGATTGAGGAACAATAAAACTTTCAGAGATAGCATTCACCCGCATCATCATGAAATCATGTTTCCTTCACCTTTAAAAACAATAGAATTAGACATTATCCCCCAATTTCATTTATAAGTGAGCCATGAAGAATCATTTCTGCAACACGAAATGAAGGTAAGAAGGTGAAAGTAGCAACATTTTTGCATAAATTTTAAAATAGATTGATTGTTCTCTTTAATACAAGAGGCATTAGGTGGATTGGAAGCTCAGCAACCAGTATTTGTTAACACAATATTGGGAGCAGTACCGTTTGTAATTTAAATTGTTTTTAATTTTCGCCTCAACTTTCCATTATTATCACACTGTATTTGGTACCGCCCATCACACCATTAGAGAGAGCAAGGACCCATCATTCTAACTATGAAAGTCCCAACCTCCTAGGGTTCTTATAGAGCCTACAGGAAAACCGTAAAATTTACGTTTTTTCACGACCGTATTTGCTTATTTTACTGAAATATCGTCGTAGAGGAAGCATTTAACTAAGGCTTTATAATTCATGATATATTTTCAAAAAATAGTGTATGATGACAAAAAACAATCGCCGCGGGTTTTATTATTCATAATAGGTAAAAAAGGTATATTTTGAACTTTTCGAACAAAATACAAAATAACGATTCCTTATCTCTGAAAAAATTAAAAAGTTGGCGTTGGCGTCCGTTGACCTTCGGAAAAGCTCAGGATTATTTCTCTCTATCTGTAGAATTCTTTTTTCTATTACTACTATGTTAAATACTTAAGACTCATATTGGACATCATATTCTCGGACAGCCCAAAGGCCATCAAATTAATGGAGGCAGTTATACTAAGGCTAAAGGTTTCGCATGAATACTGCAGAAGTTGTTTAATTGTCCAGCTTTAGCTAGGAGTGGAGCAAGGTTGTTAGCAAAATACTCTTTTGACTCTCTTACGGAACTATCCGGTGCTGGTATAAAACCTATCCTATGCTTCATAAGAGAGTCTAACTGCTTCCATGAAAAAAGTGAACAGTAAGGTTCCCGTGTTACACAGTGTTACCGCAACGGACCTACATGAGCTAAGTGAGTTGGTTACTCTAAGTCGACTTCCACAAAAACCGCAGTACTGTGGATTGCTATTCCTTGCCGATGTCAGAACTTTTTTTTTTATATTTTCTAAAATAAATAGTATATAAAAATTGTTCGCTTTTGGTTGACTGGGTTTCTTCTTATTTCGTTTTATTCTTTTCTCATTATACTTGTAGTTCCTTTGACAGTTTGTCCCCCACATTTGCCTTGCACGGTGTTACAGACGTTTAGAAGAACATTTGTAACAATAGAATTTTAATAAAATACGAAGTATGATTTATTAAAAAAAGCTTTAAATGAAATTTTCAATCAATAAAGGGTGTTTATAATTGAATATTTTTTTATTTTAGGGGGTTTGTGTTTAAGTAAAATAAGCTTGTGTTATATAGCAGTTTTTTGAAACTTATGCAAAAAAAATAAGAATATAACATATATAACGTTAAATATTCCTTTACCCTTAATTTATAAAAAGTAGTAAAAGTCAAAAGGCTAATACATATATTGGCTAAATGCGTCTGGTGAGGAGGTTTCGAAAATTCGGGTTCGCTTGATAATTTTAGTCCAATCAAGATATTTTCCCGATGAACTTAGATTGGAAAACACTCACGAAAATTTTGAATTTAACCGGTTTGTAGGCAGCATAGTGTGGTGCCAGTAATTGGTTGACTTTCCTACTCACTTATGATAACGTGAAATAAGAACCATCCGATTTTCTTGCCGTATTCTTCTGCATTTTCGAATCTTTTAGCTAGTTTCATTCATCAGATTTCATTATATGGTGCTAATAAATTAGTCGACTTCTTTGACAACAATATTGCATACCCAAGGCCAAAAGTTTAATGAAAACCGTTATTCATAGATTTAAATTACGTGATTTATAAAAAGAGGAACATTTACAGATAAAGGCTGCCTGCCTGATCACATATAAAACGAAAGAGGCATCGACTCTAATGCCATCTTGAATAGAACTCTAAATGGCAAACGGAGATTGTCTTAGAGCTTTGAGAAATTAAATTTTTGAAAATTGTTAAGATATGCATTTGTGTAAATTAGGGTAAAAAATGAGTCATATCCAATTGCCTATATAAGCGTAGTTTGAGCAACTCAATTGAAGGAGGTGTGTATGCAGCATGAGTGAGGTAACAATTCTTCATTTGCGTCGAACAATGCCCTACGAAAATCACAATAAGCTTATTCAGACTGCAGCGCAATTTTTCCGTCGC
This sequence comes from Anastrepha obliqua, assembly GCF_027943255.1. Taxonomy (NCBI): domain Eukaryota; kingdom Metazoa; phylum Arthropoda; class Insecta; order Diptera; family Tephritidae; genus Anastrepha; species Anastrepha obliqua. The sequence goes on along the minus strand of NC_072897.1, from coordinate 37,325,649 downwards.
AAAATTTCAGCTAACGTTGGCGTCTTCATATACTAGCAGCTTATGATTCTCCACAAACTCCTTTTGTAACAATTCCGCCTTTACCAGACATACCTGACAATACGACCTAGTTTTTCTGGTGATGGCATTCTTCTTAAAGTTATGTTTTCGAAGCGATTTGCTTACATCGTTCCTAAAGCTTCTACATTCCTTTCTCCTCATCCGATAAGATATCTTCACCATTTTGCTTATCACCCTATTTACCCTATATACCTCATTCAAGAAGTGTAGCGCAACAATTGAGGTACTCAATAATGCAACCAAATTTAAAGAGACGGAGTAGCACACTCACCCTGTAGAACTGTGCTGTCGAATAACATCGTTTCTACTTGTACCACATATAGGGATTTTGCTCGTCATACTGAGTGCACTCAGATTGATATTAGTGTTACTCCGCAATCTGCTACCATTCTCAGTCTGTAGTTGTTTGGGACATCACAAGGTCCACAATAAATCATAATTCGTTGGTTTTGCGGACAATATATTGATCGTTGTAACCGCGAAAGCAGTTAGTTAGATATCTACTTGTACTTTCACATACTAAGCCACCTCCTATTAGGATTGAAGATATAATGGGTAAAAATTTAAACAAAGTCCACGACTCTTATGTAGGACTTATATAAGTGCCATTACGTAAAGCATAATAAAAAGGAAATACTTAAATAAAGCCGACGACACAAATGTGTAACATAAGTATCAATGCTTATGAAAAATTTCAAAGCCAACGACACTTACATAGGTAAACATAATTAAATATAAGTATCGTTGCCCAAAAATAATTGAAATTACAAAACCTGCAATGTTATCAAAGCACCGTAAATGTCGTTGCGCCGAGAGCTTATTTGTTCGTAGTTGTTGCAATGACACTTATTCAATTAATTTATGTCTTAGGCCACAAATTACAATCCACTTCAATATTTTCTTATAAACCACAATGGTATTCCTCCTGTTATCTGTTTTTTATCAATAAATGTTTGATATTATTTTTCTTTAATTCCTTCATTCTCGCCCTTGGGCAATTTTTAGGAACTTACTAGCGCAAGAAAAAAGTGGAAAGTCAGATTTAAGACCGGAGTAAATAAAGTTGAACGTATATTTTAACTCAACACACAAACGTTCTTTTAAATTCGTTTTTATTAAATGTACATAAGATTAAGTACGTCAGTAGCGCAGTCTCGCGGCGTTACTTTTCTAAAGAAAAATAACGGAATAATCGGAGATTCAAACCAACGTACTCCGAGTTCTGAATGGTAGTGACGCAACAACCCATTCGGCTACGGCGGCCGAATTGCTTTACTTTACTTTATAAACCGGATGGAGTAGAGACTTAGACCTATGCAAACACATTTAGATGAAAATAGTTCACTTAATAATATCGGGTTTTTTAGCTGCTTGACAACTATCGATATCGATAACTTTGGCAGCTTTGAAAAAAATAAATCTATTCACGAAGTTCATAGAGCTAAGGGTCGAAGAAGGCTCCGCAATTCATTGTCGTTCTCAGCTTGTTGGCGTTTGCCCTTCGACTTCGTGAACAATTCTACGTAATAATCCTGGTTATACGAGGTGTGTTCAAAAAGTATCGCGAATTTTGTGTTTTTTCAAAAATTATTTATATATTCATTAATATCTATTTTGTCCCCTTCAAAGTAATCCCCATGAGATATTATGCACTTGTGCGAACGTTTTTTCCAATCTTCGGAGCACTTCAAAAATAATTTTTTTTATCTTGTTCAGCTCCTCCTTCGATGCGGTCTTTATCTCGTCAATCGAAGCGTAGCGTCGTTATTTCATGGGCCTCTTCAGTTTCGGGAACAAGAAAAAGTCACAGAGGGTCAGATCTGGGGAATACGGGGGCTGTGGCATTATTAGTGTGTTGTTTTTGACCAAAAAGTCGTGCACAAGCAACGATGTGTGAGCAGAGGCGTTATCGGGATGCAAGAGCCAATTTTTGTTCGTCCACAATACCGGGCGTTTCTGGTGGATTGCTTCGCGCAAATTACGCATAACTTGCGGGTTATATATCTTATTGTATTTTAAAATAAGCTTTATTTTTGTTTTTACCATACCCTAATTAGTTGAGAAATTAGTCGTTAAAATTTTTTACGGTCACACTGATTGAACGGTACGCTTTCAAAGTCAGCTGATTATCGTGTTCGCTTTGTGCACAGTTTGGTGGAATACATTGAAAAAAGTTTGATTGCTCGAGTTATCCAAATAAAACAAAGAATCCAAATTTAAATTATGGAAGGTCATAGTCCAGGTATATAAGATTATAGTTTAGTAACATTTTTTCAATTATGTGTGGCTTAGATTTTGTATATCGTGTTTTATTCATATGTGTTATTTAAATTAGTCTCAACAAGTATAGGTGCGTTTCGTATAATAGGACTTCCAAGGCGCACAGAAGTGCACAGAGTTTTAAATGTAGAGTTACTTACTAAAACGTAACACAATAATATGTAACTAACTTCGTTTGCACAAATTTGCCCCTTTTTGATAAAATCGCCTTTTACAGAGGGATATACGTTCGGAAATGTAGATCTGCTAGATATTTATATCAAAAATAATCGGGCAGAGGTCGCAGTTAAGCAGCATATATTAAAAAAAATTGGTGAAAGTCTGAATGAATCTAAGGTAGCCCAAATTAATAAAAAAGTACGAGGTTTTGTCAAATATTTTGAAAAACACTGGCCCCATTGTCATCGAGTTATGTCAAGATTTAGAAAAAACATTCAGAATGGCTTGATAAAAGCCTAGTAATCCACACCGAAATTAATCGTGTATCCAAAAATAAAGTTGGTCGTCCAAAAGTGGACTACGAGAATGCTAGCTCCTGACTAAAACGGAAGTTTGCAAAAGAACTTTCGCAAGAACACGAAAACTTGTTGCCCTTGCTTTTACATGCTGCTACAGTTTCAGCTAAAAAATCAGAAGAGAAAGATATGGCTGCTGTTTTAAAAGCTGCTGCAAAAAGCAAAGATATTTGTAAAATTAAAAGGAAACTTTTTTCGTCTGAGCCCTAACAAATGTCAGCTGACAGTGCTTTAGAATTTTTGTTAGAAAACGGATTTACAAAAGAGCAATATAATAATATAAAGCAAAATGCAAAAATACATGGTTAGGATATATACCCGCCCTATAAGGATTTGTCTAGTTCCAAATTAAAACTAAGACCAGACGGCATTCAATATTTTGAAGATAAGGCACAAGTTCCTTTGCAACAACTTTTGGACCATACAACTACCCGCATCCTTGAAATGCAACATGAGGTCCTAGGTATACTTCCATGGTAATGTGTCTGATTATTCACTGTTCGTAAGAACAATTATTCCTTTAAAACTGATTAATGAGACCGATCAAATTATTTGGGTCAATAAAGCACCCCATTCAGTTCGGTTTTGTCGGCCATTGAAGATTGAATTCATCAAGGAAAGTCATACTCTCATTCTAACAGAAAAAGAGTACTTGGATACTGAGATTCGAAATCTGAAATCATATATAATATGTACGGGTATAATAGTAAAAAGATATTTGTGGAATATTTAGGACAAATGACCCTAATTGATCTGAAAGTTTTAAATATCTGTGGTCATAAGCAATAATCGCCTAAGTCGACTTAAGAAAGAAATGAATTATGTATACTAGCATATTCAACTAATAAAGCTGTATATTTACGCGAAGTTCCTATCACTCTAACTATTTTTTTAGTGTAAATATTAATAAAACATATTAGCCTAACTCGCAACGAAGCGCTATTGCATTTACTATATGAGTCTAAGTATACTTAAGAAGATGGTCAATTACAATAATGTTATATTTAAATGGCCTATAATAACTTAAGTTGTTTTTGCACCTAAATTTTTTTTAAGTTTGTCATACACAAGAGAGCTGACATAAGAGCCAAAGTGAAGGTGAGTGTTTATTACAAGTTGAAAATATATACAAGCATGCACTATCTCTTCAAAAGTTGTTAATGCATTTTTGTTGTGAGTTTTTAAGAGAGCTATATCTTCATACGCGACAAATGCGAATGACATATGCTCTTATTCTTTTTGCAAAGTGCAGTTAGATTGGTATGCCTAAAGCGCCATTTTAAAATCATTTGAGTTAAGCAATTTCCTGTGATTAATGCAGAGGTTATAAGAGGTCAGAAAAAAAAAGTTTCGGTAAAATTGAATATTTTCTGAACTAAAAAAATATAATAAAGCAATTAATAAAAATATTTAAAATTAATGAAATGGAAAACGAAGTATGTCGTTTTTAGAGGGCAGTGGGGCTGATTTATTAACAAATGTTTCTAATACTCCACTATGCAGTGAGAATGAGGCAGATAAATCAAATTTACAGGAAAATCTCCGTTTTGACAGTGATGACTCAGTCCTAGATTCCGACTATGAGGACTCAACTTCTACTAATAATGGAAATAGTAGCAATTTAGATGATGATGAACTGCTCAACGAGGCCCCGACTACATCCCAAAGAGCTTATTCGAGGAAACAATCGTGCACAAGACGGAACTTGGGAAAGGCATACGTTAATGTAAAGAATGTTGTTGTGTCGGAAAGAAAATTGAGACCTCTTATTATTGATTGTCGCATGAAGTGCAAATCAAAGGTTCCGCTTGCATTTCAGAAAAGCATTTTTAATAAATATTAGTCGTTGGGTACGTACAATCAGAGAATTTTGTTCATTGGTTCCTTAATTGAAATCACCGACAAAAAAACTCAATATATGCAAAAACACCCTGAAAGGCCACGTGAGCGAAAATTTCAGGCTGCTTATTATGTTGAGTTTGAAGGCCAAAGAGTGCAGGTATGCCAAAAATGCTTCCTACAGTGTTTTGATGAGAGTGCCAGTTTCGTCAAAACTGTTTTGAAGAAGAAATTACACTATCCTAACAGTGACCTTGTTGATAAGCGTGGATCAGGTGGAGGAAAAAATATACTTACGGATGATAAAGTTCAACTTGTAAAAGACTACATAAACAGCTTTCCAAAATACGAAAGTCACTATAACAGGAGAGATACAAGTTGCCAATACTTACATGCAGTATTATCCCGGGCCCAAATGTATACTTTGTTTTGCGATAAATACAAAGCCAACGTAGTTAGTGTTTCCTCATACAGTGGTATTTTTAAAAGTAAGTTACATCTTTAAGGCCTTTTTACACGATATGGTTTCTACATATGACTTGTCATTCTTTCTACACTCACGTATTGTCGTATGACTTCCAATGCTTTAAGTAGTTCAATTTATTTGCTTTTTTCTTACAATAAATAAATAACTCCAAAAAATGTTGCCAACAAATTAAGGAATAGGTTAATGTAGTTATGTGTCAGGCGAAAATAGAATCGTTTCTATTTTGTATCTGCATTTTTCTAAATAGACATACATATACATATGACAAAACATATAGTGTAAGAAGCCTTTTACGCTTCTTATAATTATTTAATTAAAAAATGTTTTACAGCCTGTTCTACGTGCGAAAAATTTAAAGCTAAAATTGCTATTGCTAAACAGGAATCCGATGATATTCTACTCCGTGATTTAGAAAAGGAACTCTTAGCCCATCAGAGTAAAGCAGATTTTGCATATGAGTCAAAAAGAAATGACAAAACTTGCTCTTCCGATGATCCCAAAGTTAAAGTGTATACTTTTGATTTGCAGCAGTGCTTGCCTACCCCATACTTAAGAAACTCAATAAGTTTCTACAAAAGGCAGCTTTGGACCTATAATTTAACCGTACAACTGGCACCCCACATTGCTTTATGTGGCATGAGGCACTTTCTGCCCGTGGCGGCAATCAAATCGCATCATGCTTATTCAAACATATAAACAATCTTCCACAAGTTAACCATGCAATCTTTTACAGTGATTCCTGTATGGGACAAAATAAGAATTCATTCGTGTGTGCAATGTTCACATTGGCTCTTGAAATTAACCCCACTTTAGAAATTAATGATCACAAATTTTTAGAACCTTGGCACACGCACATGGAATGCGATGGGGATCACGCTGTGATAGACACAAATACATCATCCACGTGACTGGTACAATTTTATAAGAAGTGTACGTTGCAGAAATCCGTTCAACGTAATTGAAATGAACTTACAAGATTTTTTTTGATTTCCAGCTTTTCTTAAAAACAAAGCTAATGTGAAGAACCAATAATCTAGATGGGGGAAAATTCGTTTGGAAAGATATTAGATGGCTAAGATTTACAAAGAGAAATTTTGCAAAAATTCTTTATAAAACCACTTTAGACGAATATGCTCCTTTTAAAACATTGAACTTGTTACAACGTGGTGTAAATAGCAATAAGCGACATATCAATGCTAACACAAGACATTAAGATCAGCTCAAAAAAGAAAAAGGATCTCCTATTACATTACTACCATTTGTAAATCCATGCTTTCATCCTTTTTATAAAAGTTTGTTAACAGATAACTCAACTGATGTACATCCAGATTTAGTAGAAGGTGAATCAGAGACCGAATAACTTCGACTGATATACATATTATACTTATACTTTCAAATAAATAAATATTACATATAAATATTACAAAAATAAGTTTTCGGAAAATGTCATTTAGTTTAAAATAATGAATTTGTAAAATTCCTTTTTTTTTAAATAAACTCGTATTAGTGAAATGGACTAACTCTTTATCTTGATAAATTTATATATGCAATAGTTCCTTAACTCAATATGTGCCACACAAACAGCAACCAATTCTTTTACAATAAAAGCCTTAGTCAACATAGTCATTCTTATATCATATGTTATGTTTGCAATAAACACTTTTATTTCTCTTTATTAAATATCTCCTAAACAAAGGCAAGTTTCATTATAATTGTTTAACTGAGCATTGTGCTTGAAATGATCAATAATTATGTATTTACAGTTTTTTAAAGCTTCTTTCTACATTTCTCAGAAACGCTTCTGAATATAAAAAGCTATTTATCTCGGAAGCAAAGTTAATGACTTAGGCGATTATTGCTTATGCCCACAGATATATTGTCGGGATGCAACTCATGCCAGCCTTGCACCATCTGCGGAGCAAAGCCAACACAATTATTTAATACTAGCAAACCCGGCCCCCTTCGCTGGGCACACTAAAAGAGAATAGATATGGTTTAGAACAGAAAATATATGGTTTTCATATTATTTATTTCTTTATTCTTTATTCAAGCGCTTTGGCATAAACAATATTTTTTGTTTTTCTATTTGTTTTTGAGTAAATATAAAATATAAATTGAAAATCAGGAAAAAAGAAGATTGTTTTTAAATTTCAAATCAACGCATATGAATAAACAATCGTCTTTTTTCCTGATCATCCATGAATTTTTCGTTTCAATTTATATGTTTTATTAAGCATTGGAGCTTTTTTAACCATTATCCATTTACTGTTTTCAAAAAAAAAAACCAAAAAAATTGTTTTTTCCACGAACACATAATTTCATTCGGATTTCACATTAAATTCTCAAATTTCGTAAGAAATTATTCACTGTTCCAAAATCCACTCCAAAAAAATTCACAAACAATTTTTACATTGACATATTGACACATTGTAACTCACACTGTCAATTTGACAGTTCAGTTCCGCCCCAAGCGTTAAAAAAGTAAGCGACATTATGGCTGGCTCAAAAGAACGCTGTACCCGTTGCCACTGCTCCGAATTACAACCAAACTTTACGAAACCCATTTTCAATACTTACTTAACAATGTGCATAAGTTTGGTTTAATTCGGTGCAAAGACACGGCGGGTCCACGTTTTGGCATATATTTCGAGACCCTAGTCATCAATAGGTATGAAAATTACCCCGTATTAAAGCACTTATCAACAGCTTTCATTTGATACCCATATTGTACATACACAACCAAAGGTTACCCGGGTCCAAGTTTTGACCTATATCTCGAGACCTCAGTCACGTAGCGGCATGAAAAATACTCTGTACTAAGGCATTGACCAACAGCTTCAATTTGATATCCATATTGTACAAACACATTCTAAGCTCCACGTTTTGGTCTCTATCTCGAGACCCTAGTCACGGAGCGGCATGAAAAATACTCTGAACTAAAGCATTCACCAACAGCTTCCATTTGATACCCATATTGTACATACACGTCCGAAGGTTACCCGGGTCCACGTTTTGACCTATATCTCGAGATCCTATCTACCAATAGGTATTCAAACTATACGAAAATCATCTTCAATACCTACTTAACAATGTGTGTAAGTTTGGTTTAATTCGGTTCAGAGACACGGCGGGTCCACGTTTTGGCATATATTTCGAGACCCTAGTCATCAATAGGTATGAAAATTACCCCGTATTAAAGCACTTATCAACAGCTTTCATTTGATATCCATATTGTACAAACACATTCTAAGCTCCACGTTTTGGTCTCTATCTCGAGACCCTAGTCACGGAGCGGCATGAAAAATACTCTGAACTAAAGCATTCACCAACAGCTTCCATTTGATACCCATGCTGTACATACACATCCGAAGGTTACCCGGGTCCACGTTTTGACCTATATCTCGAGCCCTATCCACCAATAGGTATCCAAACTATACGGAAGCCATCTTCAATACCTTCTTAACAATGTGTGTAAGTTTGGTTTAATTCGGTGCAGACACGGCCGATTAGCGAACACACACAAAAAGTTGACTTTATTTTATATTATATATAAGATTTTTTTCAGTTTGTGTCCGAAAAATCCAAATATCTTACAGAACCCTATTTTTTTCCAAAATAAAATGTAATCCATGTTACTCTTGGATAATGTAGTTTTCGAATGGGGAAAGAATTTTTAAAATCGGTCCAGTAGTTTTTGAGCCTATTCGTTACAAACAAACAAACAAACAAAGTTTTCCTCTTTATAATATTAGTGTAGATTAAAGATATTAATTCAGAAGTTTTCAAGGCCAAAACACATGCCCTTCAATATGGAATCAGCCCTTTGCATGCTTGGATCCGCTTTTTCGAGTTTGTGTTGGAACTTTGATATAGAGTCGAGATGAAAAAGTGGCACGTTAAAGATTGCGATAAACCTCAATTAATAGCTCGAAAACAATTAATACAAGGGACACTTTTAAAGGAAATGGGCCTCAATGTAGACAAGCCTATTCCAAACGGCAGCGGAAACTCCAATGATGGCAACACAGCAAGGAGGGCATTTTCTGACGCAGCCTTATTAGCCTCAATTTTAAATGTTGAAGAACAATTACTGAAAAACTTCTATATAATTTTAGTGAGCATTTCCTGTGAGCATGAAATTAGCTTAAGCAAGTTTGAAACCTTTTGTGGAAAGGTTTTTGAACTGTACCATTATAATTATCCTTGGTATCCTATGTATCCTACTGTTCACAAGGTACTAGTACATGGTCATCAAATAATAAAAAACTCCTTGGTTTCTGTTGGCTGCCTTGGGGAACATGCATCCGAATCCTGAAATAAGTTTTATAAGAGCGATAGAAGAGATGACAGATGTTTTTAACAGAGCCTTAGATACTTCGGACCCATTTTTCCCCACTATCTTTTTAAAAGAACGACAAAACAAAAATAAAAAGAAAGACATACCAAAAGAAGTTTTCGCGCTGCTTCAATCGCCATCTTTAAATATTTTAACAAATAATGACAAAGATTATCAGGAAGAAGATGAAGAAGATCATGTAGATCAGGACGAAGATGAAGAATATGACGAAGATATTGAACTTGATGTTATGACGAAGAATATATTAAAAGAGAAGAAAACTAAGTTCATATTGGTAGTAAGTAGTCTCAATAAGCTGTTTGTAAGTTACGTAATATTTTTCTTTCTTCTTAGAACACATATACCTATGCAGTTTAAAAGTGTACCTAAGCCATTTTGGAAGGGAATTATCCACCCAGACAAATTTAATATAAAAACAAAGAAATAATTTAATTAATTTTAAATAAATACTTATTGTTTAAGAATGCACAAATTCGCGAAATAAATGAAATATATGGAAACACAAATTTACTATAAATTGTCACATTATTTTAAAGATCATGTTCAGGGTGGAGGTGGAGGCTGAATCGAATGAAAAAATAAACAAAAACCGAAATTCTACTTTAATCTACGTGATTCACCTGCAAAAATTTAAGCCATTATGTTTAAATTTGTGATTTATGCCAAAAAAATTAAAAAAAACCCCATAGTGCTGTGGCAAGAACTCATAATGCAAAACGCCCCTGCAATCGAAGAAAATGGTAAACAAAACTTTTACATTCGACCGAGCTTGGCGCACTTTTTTCGGTCTTGAGCTGATTGAGCTTTGGTTTCCACGTCATAACCATAAAACCACGATTCGTCACCAGTTATGACCCTCTGGAACAAATTTGGGTCGCCGCGGAGTCCAACATCTCATTAGCAATGTTCATGCGATGCTACTTTTGGTCGAAATTGAGCAGTTTTGGTACGAATTTTGCGGCGACCTGTCTCATACCCAAATCATTGAAAAAAATCGAATGGCACGAGCCAATCGATATGTCTAGGTCCTCAGCAACTTCTCTAACGGTGATTCGACGATTGGCCAATACCAAATTCTTCACTTCATCAATTTTTTCGTCTGTTGTTGAAGTGCTCTGGCGTCCGGCTTGCTTTTCGTCGTTCACATCTTCTCGGCCTTCTGAGATCATATTGTACCACCGATAAACGTTGCTTTGGTCCAAAGTAGCTTCTCCGTATGACACAGTCAACATTCGGAATGCATCCGCGCACTTAATTTCGTTTCTCACACAAAATTTGATTTTTGCCGAAATACGTGCAAGCAAAGCAGCTGTCAACAATTAACTGAACATTCAACATGGCCGAACTCGTCGGATGAGTGAGAGACATGAGTACCAACATATCGCCATAAACAAATCGAAATTCGAATATACGTAACCTGCGAAAATTCAGAATTCGCGATGCTTTTTGGACACACCTCGTATATATATTGTATATAGTAACCCGCGTAAGCCGCGAAATTCAAAAATTCACCTTATTTTTGGAACACACTTCGTAGTAGTTTAGGAAGAAATTGAGTTCATAATAATTTAATTAAATTGCAGATAATTTTATGGATATTAATAATATTATCGTGACCCTCAAGGCCCTCCTATCAATGAACACAGATATGAAATAAAATTTAAGTGTTGTAGAATTGATTCGTCATCGTGTGAAATACAATCATTCGAAAAAAAACGTTTAGTGTTTTCCGGACCATTAAAGTTAAAAAATCATGTTTCAATCAATCAATCAATGTTTCATCTTTAAAACTTCGCCATTTTGACAAATTTTAATTTTTTTTTAAGATAGTAGTTCACACGATAACGACATTCTTGCTGAACAAGAACTTTTTTGCCTTTTTTCTTTCAGACATCTGTGACACCGTGTCGCCAGCGACATTCCTTTTTTTGGAAGACCATGTTTTGAAGGCTGACAACAACCGACGTCAAATGGTTTTTTATGAGGAGAAACATTCGGCTACGGCGGCCGCCTAATAAAAAGAAAATACTCAAAGTCGACCACATAAGTATCGTTGTTTAAGAAAAATTTCAAAGCCAATTACATAATTAAATATGTATAAGTGTCGTTGACCAAAATAATTAAAATACAAAGCTTGCAATGAAACAAATTTGCGTGAACGTCATTGCACTAAGAACTTATTAAGCCGTAGTTGTTACGACACTTATGCAACTGATTTATTTCGTAGGCCTCAAATAAAAATCTACTTGAATATTCTCTTATTAACCCAACGGCGTTCATGCTAGATTCGCACTATACGAACCAATATGTGTAGTAGAAATTATCATACTTCAAACGACTCTTTATCGGAAAGTTATAAGAAAAGTTGAGAAAAGATGAATGCCGTTAGATACACTTAAATATAGCTGTCCGTTCGCTTTAACTCTTGTTTACCAACTGAGTAATTCTTCTCTGCCTGTGTCGATTCTTAGTCTGTGGTTTGTGTCGAAGGAATGCCAGCAGTATTTGACAGCTCAGTCTTTCCTGGCAAATCGTCCCCCAGGGCGATTTCTCCTCGATTTCATCTTAGTTTCTTCATTGTATTTTTCCTCTTCGCAGTAGTCATTTATCAAACCATTGGCGCACCATGGTTTCATATTATCATTCGTCTAGAGACATTGTACGACACATCATTACTATACTAATACTATTGTTTATTGTAGTACTTAATAATATTAGTTGAAAATAAATAAACAAATAAAAAAAAAAAAAAAAATCGTGAATATCCCAGCATAGCGCTTCCGGCTTTTTGGCAAGTTTTCTATAACATATCGATCGTTGGGTAAGACCTTTGTTATAACATATGGTCCTTTGTATGATAGTTCGAGTTTGTGGGAGCTACCTGTGGCTGGGGGCTGACTACGTCAGCACCAGATTTCCTTCATGGTACTGTCTTGAGGTTCGGTGCTTTGCGTCGGGCTCTGCCTAGTTGTTGCGTTGCTTTGAGAGTTAAGACACCATTGAAGCTGCGGTGGTGCCTCGTCCCAATCTTTATCGTTTTTGATACTGTCATTGAGTGATGCCAAAATTGTCTTATTGACTCGCTCAGCCTGACCATTGGCCCGTACCTATCAATTAAGATCTGAAATTTCTTTTGACGTGGAAGCGGTGCACCTGTTCGAAATTAAATGTATTAGGCTTTCATATACCGTAATACATTCTTATAGTATTATAGGCACTGGTGTCGTTCTCCTGTTGCGAAAAGCTCGTAGTATAACATATTTGGTAAAAGTACATGTAATTATCAGTGTGTAACAGCTGCCTCGTTTACTTCGTACGAATGGCCCTATATGATCTATGTTCACACGTCTGAAGGGTATTGGAACAACCTCTGTAACATGTAGTTAGTTGCGCTTCCTTTTTACCCCCTGTTACTTTATTAAAGCTGCATTCCGGACATGATGCTATATAGGGCTGCTGCTTTCACAGCTTCCAAAAATTCTTTAAGTACGTCTGTACCTTCGTCAACTGACTTCGTGGCTATGATGACTTCATCCACGTAGTTGACCACGTTATGACGATGTTCAAGCGTTTTAAGGGGAGAAGTCCATGCATATTTCGAAAGTATAGTATCGTAAAAATATACTGTAAAATTTTCATGCGGAAATTCTTAGTATTATAGCTTCTATAGCCCATTAACTATGTAGAGAGCGGTCCGCGCGCTCCTGTACCTCAAACTTTAAACTCATTTATCTCGAAACTGTCCTTCGTGCGTTAAAAACGCGGTATAGGTACTTTTTCGACTCTTCGTTCATAGGAACTTGATAGTTGCCGGGGGTCATGTCGAGTGTCGTAAAATATTGATTACTTGTTAGACATGAAAGCTGTTCTTTCACGATCGGAATTACACAATTCTTTTTAATTGTGACTTCGTTCAATGCTCGAAAGTAGATACACATTCGACTTTCACCGTTGGACTTCTTTACCAAAAGCACTGACGTAGCATATGGGGAATTGTTCGAGTGAGTGATGTCGTTGTCTAATAATTCCTTTAAAATGTTCGATAACATTGGCCGTTGCGAAAACGGAACCTGGTACCGTTTACCTGGGATCGGCTCTGTCGTCGATACATTTATGGACACTCGCACGTTCTTGCATTTACCAATTTGACTAATATCTTCTGCAAAACATTGTTTAAACATTGATAAACATTTTATTGCCTTGCCTTGATCTTCTTCCATTTCGTGACCGGCACCTTGGATCCGCCGAACCGTGTAAAACATCTGCTAGTTTCTTTCATCTGCATCTCACCTACTGCTGATGCGCGTATCAATGGGCATACGCTACCTGTGTCAGTGAAAGCCTCGAGTTGCCTTCCGTCAAGCTCCACAATTTTTGTAACAGGAGGAGAATCGTCGTAGTCGTTGTGGTCACCAATCTTCGCAACTGATGTCTTTTTGATACAATTTTCTTCTTCTCTACATTTTTGTACATATAGGGCAGCGTGATTTCTGCTGAGGTTGTGGGCAATTAGCTGCAGTGTGACCGTAATCGTTGCAGTGAAAATATTTTATCTGTGTCGGCTTTGCATATGGTTTCACTTCGGCTCTCAGAGTTTGCTGAGTTAACTTCGTTGGAGGCACCTATACATTGCTGACTGTTGTTAAATTTTTGAGTGCCACAAATAGTTGACTACACGTCGCAAACTTCATCGTTGCCAATGTTTTAGTTATGTCTTTCTTTCAGCCATAACATTGTTGTAATTGTTGGGTTCGATTTAAGAATTGCATTGCTGTCGTAGTTCCCGTGAGTGGGTCTAATTCAGGCACTACCCCTATCATATCCTGAATCCTCATCGTTGGACGTGATGGCATTCGTAGATCATGCGCAGATCCCCAGCTTGCAACACTCAAAGCTGGGCTACCATCATCGTTGTTGTTTGACTCATTCCTCCAATCCATCGCTAATGTTAAACCTGCCATTGCCTCTTTCAAACTATTCACTTGCGTTCGTAATCTCATCGGTACCCGAAACTTCTTGCAATTTTGCTATTTTAATTATTTTTTGGTGCCCGTCGTTGGTAAATCATTTGCCCTTAAGAACATATTCAGTTGAATGACTTTTAGAGTGTTTAACTTTATCATGGTGGAAAAGAAAACGTTATTAGTAGAGAACTAATATTCATCAAATAAATTCTTTCACCGCCCTTTTATTCAGAGCATCCACTGTAATTTGTCTGCCCTTTTTTTGTTGTCTTCTCTTATCCTGAAAACAGTGAACGACGCAAACGCAATCCCCTGTCAGCTGTTACGATCAAACGAATGAGAACTTCATGTAAATGAAAAATTCCTTCCTTCCGTGTCGTAGATTTCATTTCACACAGTGTTGCCGTACATTTCGAAATCAAGTGAAAAAGTGTGTAAGCAAAAATATCAATGGGAACATTGTGTAGATACAACCAAACACATACACACACAAACCGATGTATTGTGTAAATATGTAATTAAAAGATGGCAGTTGTTCTCATGGGATGAGTGTTTGTGCTCGTTAGGGACTGCGGTAAGTTAGTTGCTTGTTACTACTTAAAATTTGTCTTTCAACTTCAATTGACAATTTCACTTTCACGCCAATCAACTAGTGTTGTATGCATGCGTTTTAAAATTTGAACGTTGGCTCGCAGGTAGGGTTGCCACATGGCCTGGAATGAGCTGGATTGTCAAGATTTTTTAGATCCTGTCAAGTGTCAAGATAAAATATAATTTGACAAGATAATTTTGAAGTGAAAACTTCTTTAGAATCGTTGGGAGTGATTTGAGACTCGATGAAACGAAAAAGCGACACTAACTGGCTACGAAGCGTTATATGTTGATATACGTATATGTGTGTGGCTGCGTACTGCTGAGCCACGCTAGTATAGTGAGTATTGAAGTATGCATACTACACTGCTTATTACTTGCTTTGGTGTTTAGTTCAAGCGTCATACGTATGTATATTTGTATGTATGCTAGTACGTATGTGTGCGCGCCTGCGTATTACGGAGCCACGGTGAGCGAGAAGGCATTATGTATACCTATACTACACTACCTAATACTTGCTTAGACCAAGCGTCCTACGAATGTTTGTGTGTATGTTAGTACGTCTGTGTAATGTACGCGTTACGACGCTCATAATAGCAACCGCGTGTGCTGTATTGCGTCCGTATTTTTATATTCGTAAATATTTTCATTTTTAAATATTGTTGCATATTGTTGCAATATGCCACAATCAAAATGACGGTGCTCGTATTGTAACTCCACAGATAGATCTGAATGCACAGCAACTAGAATCACTGTCTGTTCAGCTCTCTAAAGTGGGAGAAATATGTGCATGCGAAACCAGATTGAGCAATGGAAAAACAGCTTTAATTGTGGCAATTTATATTTCACCGAATCAATCAATAAATAGCATCACGGAATTCATTCACGAAAATTTAATAAAGTATACACCAGAAGTATCGCGGATACTTAGAGAAGATTAAGATAAAGTTCCAATGATTTTAAGTGACGATTTTAAAGTAAATTTTGAATTGGACACAGCGGTTCCTTTAATTGACTTTCTCAATACAACATTCAATTTAAAAATGTGTAACAATCGCACTGAATCGACAACACGATCAAAAACAACAATTGACGCGGTATTTCAAAGATATGTTGACAACATCGAAACCAAAGCATTTGTATCATATTTTAGCTATCATAAGCCACTCGTATCATTTGTTGAAATTGAAAACATTGAGGATGAATAATAATAAAATGAAGAAAATAAAATATGAACTTTATAGCAATATTATAATGAACCTATAATTATCCCGTTCCTAATGCTGCTTTCGTCTCATTCTCTCTCAGTTTGTTTTACCGAAGGTTTCACTTCTATCGCGTCTAACCGTTAGACTGGTATTTTTTTTAAATTAAAAAAATTGAATATTAAAAAATATGTATCATCATTTGTTGAACATCAAACCCAAAAAATTATTCTTATTTTCTGCCCAATATCGATAATGCATTGCAATCGATAAGCAAAAAAGTATCAGCACTTGTAATTTCCCCCCAACTCATCATTGTTTTTGCCCATCACTAAAAAAATACAACATTGAACAGCTGATTGAAATTAAGCGTAAATTTTTCTGATGCGTATAGTTAACTTAAACTGTTTAATGTTATATTCGTTTAAGAATTTAAATGAATATTTTTACAATATATGAGCCTTGTGTCGTTCATTTACTATGGAAAGTAACGAAGATGCCAGAACTTCAAAAACAGAAAGATATACAACATTCTGCGATGGATGGATTGAAGAAGCAGAATATTGCAAATGGATTTAAAAAATATGATTATACCGCATTTTGCAAATTATGTAAAATTGATATTTCTATTATATTAAATATGAAGGAAGTCGAGCATTACGCAAACATGCCCAAGCAAAACGACATATGAAATTAGCATTGTCTCAAAAATTGTCACACAGCATGATAAACTTCACTGTTCCGGCAGACTCAAAGGAGGATTCACACATATCCAGGGCTGAACTAATGTGTGTTTTTCACAATGTTGTTCACGGGCTTAGTTATAACAGCTTAGAATGTCAATTAAAACTAAGTTCTTCAATATTTTGCGACAGTAAAATAGCTAATAAAATAAGTTGTGCCGTACCAAAGCAGCAGCCATAACACGCAACGTATTGGCACCATACGCACGAGAAAAAGTAGCTGATGCATTAAAAGAAAGTTTTTACTTTTCGGTAAGCAGCGACGCATCAACTATTGGAAACGTGAAAACGTATCCACATGCCGTTCAATATTTCGATGCTCAAACAGGAATACATCAGAAAATTTTAGTTTTTTATGAAGGCCAAAAGAGGCTGCTAAAGACATTTCTGGCAATATCGTAAGAATAACAACTGAAAATAACCTTAATATTGGCTGGCAAAAATCCTCCACTGAACCCGCCCAGAGGGTGCCGGCTGGTAATAGGTACCACAGTAGTCCTGAAATAGGAGGTACCTAGCTAAGTTAATTATACAAAGTTTGGTGTTCGCTACTCCTCAATAGTACAACATCATTCGGAGTATCTTTAGCATGGTCGGGGGTAAAGGGCTGGATCAAGGTGTAATGCGACCCGTGCCGAGGATCTGTCAGGCTGGGGGCCCTTTTCAAAAATAACTCAGTCGTAAACGGAGCTTACGGATACCTGGCGCCCTCCGTAATAGCTAGCCTTACCTACGTACCTGGAGCTATGCGTAGGCGGACTTCTCCTTCTCCAACACTCGTGGGTCCAAAATGAATATTGGCAAATTTAAAAATAAAAATTCTATGGAGACCGGTTCCTCCGCTAAAGGACCGGAAGGAGCTTCCAGCTCTGCAAAAAGGGCAGCGTCCTTGACGAGCCTCTCTTCAGCCCCAGTTGCGACTGAGGCCAAGCCTAGTCAAAATTCGGTGGCTAACAAATCTACGGCTGGTAATTTGGTCCAGCCAAACAAGCAACTGTTGCGACAACCGAAAGTTGGTCGCCAAGATGAGGTGACTGCGACCTCAGTCAGCGCTAAAAGCAGTTCTCAGGTCCAGAAATGGCCTACAATAAAAATTTCCGACCCGTCAAAAGCTGGGTACCAGGAAAGGCGCAATGCGGCCAGGTTACTCACTAGAGTACACTCAACGCCACCAGCTGGGGAAGAACTCACTAAGGAGTTGCAAGAAGCGATCGAGTGGGCGAAGGCGGTACTACCCAATTTCCAGATTGAGCGTCCGGTGCATCCGGACATATCTAAGCGTCAGAGGTCAGCCGAGGGGGACAGCTCGCAGGCAAAGAAAATGAGGTTGCACAATGTCACGCCACACAAGTCTTTTGCGGAGGTTGCAAAAAACCGCATCATAATAGGCGTTGTAGACGAAAATGACCCTGAAGGAAAAATCCCCAAGAACCAGTGGAAATGGGTGAATGCGGCGCTGACGAAAGTAGCGATGGAGGTTATGACCAGCAACCCTGGGCCTCCTCCTTCCTGTACAGATGCAGGGTGGTATCAGGGGCAAATTAAGATAGTTGCATGCGACGACGAAAGGTCGGTGCAGCTTTACAGGATTGCCATCTCTAAAGTTGGTGAAGTATATCCCGGCGCCAAGCTGGCGGTGGTCGAGAAGAAGGAAATTCCGTCTCGTCCAAGAGCAAGAGCTTGGTTACCAACTACTCCATCAGAGCCTGAGGATATCATGCAGCTGCTAAGAGCATGCAATCCTAATCTTCCAGCAGACAAATGGAAATTTGTCAAGTCTTTTGAGGAGAAGTCAACCACCGAGGTGGAGTCGAAAAGAGCCACCATGCAAGTCATGTTACTGCTGACTGAGGACTCACTAGAGCCATTGGCGAAGAGCGATGGCGAAGTAAATTATGGCTTCTGTAAGATTAAAATCAGGACATACAGAAGCGACACGTTAGGCCAGCTTGCTGATGATGAAGAGTCGTCTAGCGAGATGGACGTGCATGAAAAAGAGTCAATAGGCGATGTCGACAGTATTGGACACGCTTCTTCTGAGGCGGATTTGACAGAAGACTTTGCTAACCTGTTGTCGGAGAAAGAGCTCCTGGGTGAGGTAGACGCAGACGTAACCAATGAGGCTCCTTCAAATAAATCTGCACCACAGTAAAGCAGCTACAGCAGCCCTTGTTGAACTAATGGCGGTAGAAAATCCTGACATTGTCCTCATTCAGGAGCCATGGGTGAGACAAGGGCGCATATGCGGATTGAGGGCTCCGCACTATAAGCTTTATGCTGCCAGCTGTGCAGGTAAAAGTAGGACATGCGTATTAGCTAAATCTAAACTTAACGTTTTCTTAATCCCAAAATATAGCAATGAAGACTTCACGACGGTAAGCTGGGAAGCAGGTGACATCGAATTTCGTATGGCGTCGATGTACTTGGCCCACGAAGAACCCGTACCACCACAACTGTTGGTGGATTTGATAACGGACAGCGAAGCCTCCAAAAGCAGACTAATACTGGGTGGTGACGTGAATGCACACCACTCTGTATGGGGAAGCTCGGATATCAACGAACGTGGTGAGTTACTTTTCAATTACATTTTATGTACTAAATTGCTGTTATGTAATCGTGGGAACGATCCTACTTTTATAATCAGGAATCGTCAGGAAGTTCTTGACATCACCCTAGTCTCAGATTGTTTAATAGATAAGGTGGTTCAATGGAGAGTATTAGAGAAGCACTCCTTCTCAGACCATCGCTATATTGAATTAATATTAGAAGAAGGAATCCCTCAACCTACTAGTTTTAGGAACTACAGGAGGACCAACTGGCAGGTGTATAACTACGAGTTGGAGAGAAATCTTCCCGAAATTCCCCCTTATTATCCAGAAAACGAGGAAGAATTAGATAAGCTAGTCAATTTGTTTACCGGAACATGTTGCAAAGCGCTAAATAAGTCTTGCCCTCTTGTCAGGCACAAGGGGAAGACAAAACCCCCATGGTGGTCCTCAGAACTTAGCCTTCATAAGAGTGTATGTAGAACACTATTTAATAAGGCGAAATACTCTAATTTGGAAGACGATTGGGACTTCTATTATGAGCAACTCAAAGTCTATAAAAAAGAGTTGAGGAAAGCAAAAAGATCTTCATGGAGGTCGTTCTGTGAGGATATAGAAACTACAGCGGAAGCTTCTCGCTTAAGAAAGGTCTTGGCTAGATCAACGACATCTATTGGCTTTTTACAGAAGCCAGACAACGGCTGGACGACTTCTACCAAGGAGTCGCTAAGTTTACTATTAGATACTCACTTTCCGGGGAGCTCTGAAGTCTATAACTCGGGTCCTACCCGAACTTGCAACCCCAGAGTATCAGAATTTCAGATTAGCTCAGATATCTCAGACATAATCAATGGAACCAACATTACTTGGGCTATAGGAAATTTTAAGCCGTATAAATCGCCAGGCCCTGATGGGATAATACCGGCACAACTTCAGCAGCCTCTGGCTCATATCACAAGGTGGTTAGTAACCATTTTCAAAAGTACTCTTCAGTTAAATCACATTCCCTCAGCATGGAGGGAGGTTAAGGTCATCTTTATCCCGAAGGCAGGTAGAAGCTCGCATACCAAACCTAAGGATTTCAGACCGATTAGTCTATCATCCTTTCTACTGAAAACATTAGAAAAGCTGATCGACTCAGTTATCAGGCACAGCGTACCCCACTCACGTATTTCCAAATCGCAACATGCCTACTGTAAAGGAAAATCTACAGAGACGGCCCTAAACTCACTGGTCACATCAATTGAAAGCTCATTTGAAGTTAAAGATTATTCACTGGCTGCCTTTTTAGATATCAAAGGAGCTTTTAACAATATCCTGCCTAAGGTCATAACGAACACGCTGTCAGACCTGCGCATCTCCGGAACCTTTGTGAATTTCATTGAACAGTTGCTTACGAGCAGGTTCGTGAATTCGACGTTGGGCTCTTCGGTGATGCGCAGATCTGTCTGTAGAGGTACTCCTCAAGGCGGGGTACTTTCTCCTCTTCTGTGGAATCTAGCTATGAACAAGTTGTTGCTGGATCTGGAGGAGAGGAGAATTAAGGTTGTGGCCTACGCGGACGATGTAGCTATATTAATAAGGGGGAAGTTTCCAGACACCCTCTGCAGTCTAATGCAAAGAACCTTAAAATATGTGGATACTAGGGCCAAAACATGTGGTTTGAGCCTGAATGCGGCCAAAACGGAACTAGTGTTGTTTACAAGGAAATATAAAATTCCCGACTGCCGGCCTCTGACACTCAACGGAACTCCTTTGCTGGTCGGTGAAAAGGCCAGGTACTTAGGTTTAACCCTTGACAGGAAACTTTCATGGAAGCTGAATGTTCAGGAAAGAATAAAGAAGGCTGCTATGGCGCTTTATTCCTGTAAGAGAACTGTAGGCTTAAAATGGGGATTAGCCCCCAAAATAGTTCACTGGCTATATACGGCCATTGTCAGACCAATTATGACCTACGGAGTCCTGGTCTGGTGGCCATCCCTTGATAAGAAAACTTGCATTAAGAAACTAGATAGTATTCAGAGGGCGGCAAGCCTCAGTATTACTGGGGCGCTCAAAACAACGCCAACTTCGGCTCTAAGCGTCATGTTGCATCTACTACCAATTGACCTATATTGTAGACAACTGGCCGCCAAAACGGCTCTAAGATTGAGGGAATCATCGATGCTCAAGACAAACAAATGGGGACACTCGCGCATACTTGGGATGTTTCCAGGTATTTCTAATACCACCGACTTTTGTGACTCGGTGAATACATACCTAGACAGGCCTTATACAGTCCATTTTCCATCCAGAGAGGACTGGGTGAATGGGTTAACAAACAACGAAAACGGGGTCAGTATATATACGGACGGCTCAAAACTCAATGATCAAGTGGGAGGTGGTGTAAATTCGGAAACTATTTTCGCCAATTTATCCTTTCGCTTACCTGATCATTGTAGCGTATTCCAGGCCGAAATCCTGGCAATCTCAGAAAGCCTTTTAATGCTAAATAAAAGCGTAGTCACTGTTAGAGATATCTTCATTTATTCCGATAGTCAGGCAGCTCTGAAATCGCTTCTATCAAGCAAACACTCGTCTAAGACAGTAAAGGAGTGTTACAAATTATTAACAACACTTGCACAGTACTTTTCTATTAATCTACTCTGGGTGCCAGGACACAGTAACATTACAGGTAACTGTAAGGCAGATGAGTTAGCTAGATTAGGCTCCTCGCTCCAAATTAGTCAGGACAGGCTTGACATACCTATGCCCTTGGCAACATGTAAACTTTTGATAGACAGATACACCATTAGTGCTGCTAACTCCAACTGGAGGCAGTTAAACACCTGCGCTATAAGTAGGCTAGCGTGGCCCGAATGGAACATGGGTCGCACTAAGAGTCTACTTAAGTTAGGCAGGAGGGATCTAAGGATTGTAGTAGGTGTCCTATCTGGGCACTGTCTAATAGGAAGACATGCCAGTAGATTAGGGGCACCATCTAATGACTACTGTAGAAGCTGTCAAGATATAGAGGAGGTAGAGACAATCGAACACCTTCTATGCGGGTGCATGGCTCTGTGTAGAAGGCGGTGGAGATTGCTCGGTTTCGCTTTTCTGGACAGCATTGCAGATGTTGCAAATCTCAAAGGATTGTTTCTATGGAAGTAGAGTTGTGGTTATTTTTAAAAATATTTCAAACAATGATGCTCAAGCACTCAAATTAGAAGCAAATCAATTTTAACAAATGCTATTTCATACTTGGAGCAACGATATGATTTCGGAGATGAATCCATTTACAAACACATATCAGTTTTAAATCTGAAACAATCTCTTATGTCATGGGGTACATTAGCAGAACTTCCAAAGTTTTACAGATATCAAATTCTATTGATAATGACATGTTATATACAGAATATTGCTGTCTTCGAGAAGTGTTTGATCGATTGCCAAAAGATATTCCAATTGACAAAATATGGTCCCACTTTTTCAAAAAATGTAATAAAAATAACTTGTTAAATATATGTAAATTGATCTAATTTATTTTTTCTATTCCAATTAGTAATACTTTTTGTGAAAGAACTTTTAGTACATTAAACAATTTATATTCTAAAGAAAGGAATAGAATGGCATTTGACCTTATAAAGGCTGAATTGTTTATAAGACAAAACTTTCATGAAAATTGTAAGATTTTCAAAATTTTTTGCTAACGCCTAAAGGAACAGAACTAGTTAAGTCTGTTACTAAAAGTACAAAGTATGCGTGGAAAAATTAATATAGTTAAATGTGAATTAATTATAGGATATTTATGTTATTTGACGTATATTGAATTGTAATACGTTTTTGTTTTTTAAGTTTTTTTATAATTTGTTAAGTTTTTATTGTTCTTTTAATAAAATTTAGCAGTTTTTCGGCTCATTTATACGTATGCGTCTTTTCAATTATCAAGATTTTTTTTGAAATCAAGTTCATTTTAGGTGAGTGTCAAGCTGGCTGGCTTTTGGGATGTGGTAAGCCTACTCGCAGGAGCAGAGTAGTTTAAATAGCGTAGTTTTGCCGCTGCGCAGTCGAGACTATGGTATGCAGCGCAGTCGTTCGTAGCCAACTGGTGCCTTCGTTGCTGCGAATATGCAAACACGCTGTACGTTGACTGCTGAAATCCTTCTTTGCAAAGACAAATGTGGTATTTTTGCAAATGGATACGGCGTTCATGTATGTACGAAATTCATTTACTGTCCCACATGCATAGACGTTCTTTTAACGTAAATTGACCTGGAGTTCGTAGCTGTTAAAATAATTGTCAAAGTACACCTTATGGATTTTATTTTCCAATCCCTCACAGAATTTTCTGACAATATTACCCCCTATATGCTATATCTCGAAGCTAAACAGTATCCAGTCGAAGCGCATTTTGTCTAGCGGGCTAGTAGCGGCATACCTTCAAGCAGATGGGATAACGCAGCTTCATCGTCAGAGTCAAACTCCTCATCAGATGGGAAAATATTTTCACCAAGTTAAAATTGTTGCGAGTCAAGGGGAACGTCTTCAATATCAGGTTCGTCTTCATCAGATCCATCTCCACCCGCACAGCTATCAGTATCTGAAGGTATATCTTCATGTATCAATAAGTTTTAAATTTCACGATCAGATAATTTCTTCTCGGCCATTTTCTCTAAAAACCCAAAACTTTTGTTCTATATTGTATTTCACTAAAGTTTAGCTACTTACCGAGCGGTGGCTACCTCTGCTAACCACTTTAAAAAAGTTAAATTATTGCAAAAATTTTGGCAAGCTTGAGTTGGATTTTAGATTATCAGAATACGTATTTTGCACAAAAATAAACAACTAAAAATAATATTTGCTTACCAGCAAAGAATGGCAGCATGGCTGCCTTATAAAAGCATCACAAAAAACAACGTTTCCGTAAGATGGCGCTGTTTTCAGTTGCACATCAAAATTAAGGTGGTTAACTGTGGTGGCCACCATGAAGAAAAGATTTAAACTCGCAAAAATTGGAAAAATTGACTACAATTTAAGTTTTGTGTTGAAAAAAGAAGACATACGTCAGGAGGACTAACATTTACCCCAACAAAACTGTTTCAAGATTGGGAATCGGTTAAAATGCAGACGAACTACGAGTTTTTAAGTGTCGGAAAACCCCCAAAATCGGTTTTTTAACGATAAATAAAAAATTTGAGGGTGTTAAAAATTTTTTGAACACGGTGACGCGTCGTTCTCGGCTTGATCTACAGTGCTCATCATGTCACTTCAAAAGTTCTGACTCACTGTAGCGCCGTGTAATAAAAGCTTTACAAACTTTCAATGGTTCGACATTCAAAAAAGTGTGTTTGATCTGCATTTAAAAGAACGTAAAAAAGTTTAAAGTTGACACCAAGCTACTTTTTATGAAATTCGCGTGATCAATGGCTCGGTATATAAATTTTCATATTTTTCAATATATTTCGCTACATATTGAAACTAGACAAAAATGTCGTTTGTAGAGTTTTTCACACATAAATAGCTTAACAAGGTTGGTATAATATACAATTTTTTTGTATTATGAACACAATCGAAGTTCTTTGCAACTTCATGTGTCAGAAGTTTACTCATTTGAAAGAATTTTGAAAGACGTGTGGCAGTATTCGCGCTCAAAATTTTGACATGACTCCATATAAGAATTTGATTGTCTTTTTATGAGGCAAATTTCCCGCATAGGCCGAAATAAAAATTTCAAAAAAGAATATTCTCCATACAACTTTCGATCCAACCTAGTATGCATATCAAATCCACTTGCGAACTATAATAGAAATTACTTCAAACGACTCTTTATAGGAAAGTTATATTTATTGAGAAAAGTTGAATGCCATAAGATACACTCAGGGTTGCCACCCAAGAATTTGTTTTCGACCAAATCCATCTCAAAAACCAACCAAAACGGCTTCTCACCGTCCGAATTTTTTTTTTACACAATTGATATTTCACTGGTGAAGATACATACATACACTGGTTACACACTTATACATGTCGTTTTTGTACAAATATATATATTATTGCTGACAATTGTTTATAAAATGTTTGCCGTTTGTGAATACAGGGTTTGATTGAAAAGTAATGAGCCTTATTTTTTTTAAGCAGTTTTATTAAACCTTTTGGCTTATACAACTAATATTCTTCAAAATAGAGCCCTTGATCGTCAATACACCGCTGGTAGCGGTCCTTCCACTGCAGGAAACATTTTTTAAACTCATCCGCCGGAATCGCGTTCAATTCGGCTACACAGTTTTCTGGATCGCCTCGATGGAGTCGAAACGCCTCCCCTTCAGTTTTCTTTTCAGGCGCGGGAACAAGAAGAAGTCCGGGGGGGACAGGTCTGGGCTGTATGGAGGGTGGGGAAGCACCGGAACCCCGCTCTTGGCCATTGCAGAGGTGCAGAGGAAGGCGGTGTGCGCCGGCGCATTGTCGTGATGAAGGGTCCAATTGTTGACGAGGTCGGGCCGAACCCGGGCGACGCGGTTTTTCAGCCGAAGGAGCACTTCTTTGTAAAATGCCGCGTTTACAGTGCTTACGCAAAATTTGATCGAGTAAAGTTGCTCCAACGATCGCTGAATTTTCGGCACTGCAAAATCTTATCACACTTTTAAAACAGCTTTCACGCGCGGAGCGATGTTGACTGCACCGCTGTTGCCAGCGAACTGGGATCGGTTTCTAGTGGAAAGAGAAGGTCCAACGATCATTTTCCCCCACCAGCCGATTCGGTTGATTGCTTGGCAGACGCTCCGCGCGGGAAGGCTCATTACTTTTCAATCAAACCCTATAGTTATCACAAGTCAGTCTATTTTTGAGGAACTCATGTAATAAGATCAAAAATATTTTTTCTAAAGTTGATTAAACAAAATATTTTACTTGACTCTCAAATCTTGTTTACTTGACCACACATAGTGGGGGTCGTTGTTTCTGTTTACTAGTTCTTCAGCTTAGTTTTTTTAAAGCTACCGATGGAAACTTGCGCTCAGCTGCAGAAAAGCTATGTGGAAGTGTAATCAAGTTGAAAATAAAATTAGTAAGTTCGAGAAAGCTAGTTTCGTTAAGACCATTGTTTATGGCCCTTACCTTTTTCCAAAATGTTTCTAAAGGGTTTTTCAATAAGGGCGGGTAGATGTTGAAATGGAATAAAATGGCGTTTGCTGTGTGGCACGTAGCGCTGTCCTGCTGGAACCACATGTCGTCTAGGTCCATATGGTTCAATATTGCAATTTTGTTTGTTAACACAGCCATTCATCCAAAAATGCGCCTCGTCACTAAAGATGATTTTTCGCCCAAAACTGGGGTTCTCTTCCAAACGATTCGAAGCCCAGTCAGCCAACAAACGGCGTTGTCTATGGTCATCAACTTTGAGCTCCTGAGTCCGTTGGATCTTGTAAGGGTTTAGGCCTAAGTCTCCGTTAATGAACACTCATTATGATAATAAAGTTTTATCATTTGAACGTGCTGTTCAATCGTGTAACTTGCCATGATGGCTTGGCATAAACAACTGAATAATAAAAAAAAGATTTGACAGATGTCACTAAAACAAAATGGCTACCACAGGGCGCCAGAATCGACCCAATTCAATCGCCAATTGAAAAACCCTATATATCCAAATCTTCTGATAAGTTAAGTTCGTTTGGCCGTAAAAGGTTCCACTGTGTGTTTATGATATCGGATTCGGATTCTACGAGGTTGGGAACTCTAAAATTAGTGGTAAAATCGAAAGGTCTTCGCTACTTAGTACTTTAGATGGCGTGATTGATTGCAACAGTTTAAGATCGCTTCGTTGAAATTCGAATCTTTGATTTATTTGATTTAAAAATTCAGAATAAAATTCTCGCTTAGGACCCAATAAATACACCCACAGTTTTAATATAATTACTTTTATCTTTATAATTTATTGTATATTAATATTATCGCGCTAAAAACAAGAAGTAACTTTTAACTTTACTGTCCATTCTCTCAGCTAATTCAGCAGATTTTAAACCATTTTTTTCCAAACGGCATGAATTGAAATATAATTTTAAACTATCCCATTGCTCAACTATCTTAAATTGACGCCTTCTAATGATAGCCATCTAGTTTGGCAAACTCCCAAAATTTTTTGTGGCTTTACCGAACATTATCCTTCAAATTCTTTTAGTTCATTTATCTGTTTCGGGCTGTGAGAAAAAAAAGTATATATATATAATAGGACTATGAATAAGTTCGTGCGGTTTTACAACAGATGGCGTAACTTGATTATTATTCCATCGATCCACATTTCCAAACATTCATTGGTGAGCTACTGTCGTAAGGCACAAACGTCAGTATAAGTTTTTTATTTGAAGCGTAAACAACAATATTTTTACCACACTTGAAAATGTCGAATTTCGTGCCAAATAATGTGTGAATTCTTCTTCATTATTTTAATATGAAGAAAAAAGCAGCCGAAAGTCATCGTATCTTGGTGGAAGTTTATGGTGAGCATGCTCTAGCTGAGCGAACGTGCCAGAAGTGGTTTGCACGCTTTAAAAGTGGTGATTTTGGCTTGGAAGACGAAGAACGCGAGGGTGCGCCGCCAAAGTTCATGGATACCGCATTGGAGGAATTGCTCGATCAAGATCCGGCTCAAACGCAAGAAGAGGTTGCAAAAACTTTGGGAGTTGATCAATCAACCATTTCCAAACGTTTAAAAGCCATGGGAGTGATCCGAAAGGTAGGCCATTGGGTGCCGTATGAATTGAAGCCAAGAGACGTTGAACGCCGTTTTATGGCATGCGAACAACTGCTTCAACGGCACAAAAGAAAGGGTTTTTTTCATCGAATTGTGACTGGCGATGAAAAGTGGGTCCATTACGACAATCCAAAACGTCGGGCAACGTATGGATACCCTGGCCATGCTTCAACATCGACGTCGGCGCAGAATATTCATGGCCTGAAGGTTATGCTGTGTATCTGGTGGGACCAGCTGGATGTTGTGTATTATGAGCTACTGAAACCGAATGAAACGATTACGGGGGATGTCTACCGACGACAATTGATGCGTTTGAGCCGAGCACTGCGAGAAAAACGGCCGCAATACGCCGATAGACACGACAAAGTTATTTTGCAACATGACAATGCTCGGCCACAAGTTGCACAAGTGGTCAAAACATACTTAGAAACGCTCAAATGGGATGTCCTACCCCACCCGCCGTATAGTCCAGACCTTGCGCCATCCGATTACTATCTCTTCCGATCGATGCAACATGGCCTGGCTGACCAGCACTTCCGTAATTACGATGAAGTCAAAAAATGGATCGATTCGTGGATTGCGGCAAAACCGACCGAATTTTTCACAAAGGGAATCCGTGAATTGCCAGAAAGATGGGAAAAAGTAGTAGTAAGCGATGGACAATACTTTGAATATTAAATTTGTAACCATTTTACGTCAATAAAGTTTCAAATTTCGAAAAAAAAAACCGCACGAACTTATTCATATTCCTATTATTTTCCTACACAAACCCTCTACATTGTTTGCCGAACATTTACAAGCATAGGTTGAATATAAATGTAATGAATGACATGTTCACGTAATATAAAATAAGTCAAATTCATTACATAACAACGTTTTAAGGCCTCGAACTTCTCCTGCCATTACGTTTGCGCCATCTGTTGCCTAATCAATCATGTTTTTCATTGGGATACAATTTATTTCAAAATACTCTTTAATTATATTATATTATATGTATGTATATGGATACCGCGTCAGCTTTTTATTTCTAACAAACCAATAAGTCGATCGCATACTTGACAATTTAAATCAACGTACCGAGCAACTAAAACAATACTTTTAGTATTCGTAACATCTGTTGTTTCGTCAACTAACGGGTGATTTATTAGCTATTATTTTTTTAAACAGTTTGTTCACACAGCTGATGCATGTTTCGTGTTTTGTTTCACTGTCAAACATCTTCAGTTTGGTCTATAATTTAACCATGAATCGTCTTACAAACGAACAACGCTTGCAAATCATTGAATTTTATTATAAAAATGCGTGTTCTATTAAGAAAGTTTATCGCGCGCTTCTTCCATTTTATGGTCAGTTTAATTGACCCACTGAAGCGGCTATTCGAGCTATTGTGACTAAATTTAGAACCAAATTTACATTATTGGACATCAAACCGCTTACGTAGAGTGCGAACTGAAGAAAATATCGCAGCTGTATCGGTCAGTGTTAATGATGACCATCAATTATCGATTCGCCGCCGTTCGCAGCAATTGGGCCTCTGTTACTCAACAACGTGGAAAATTTTGCGAAAGGATTTAGGTGTGAAGCCTTTCAAAATACAGCTGGTGCAAGAATTGATGCCGAACGACCTACCGCAACGCAGAATTTTTGGTGAATGGGCTCTTGGAAAGTTGGCCGAAGATCTACTTTTTTATCGAAAAATTGTGTTCAGTGACGAAGCTCATTTTTGGATCAATGGGTACGTAAATAAGCAGAATTGTCGATTTTGGAGTGAAGATCAGCCAGAAGAATTGCAAGAGCTACCAATTTTTTTTTTGTTTCTTTTTTGTTCCCCTTTATTTTATACATCTGCCACATAATTACAATTGTACGACAATATAACAGCAATTTAACCCCTTTGCACATTACTATTTTCTAGCATTCATTAAGTCGCTTGGTCGACTTCTCTTTAAGCGTCTTTCAGTTTTTTCCCCCTTTCTAGAAGTTTGTTGATTTCTGCATTATTGTGTTCCTGTATTTTTTCAAAGTGCCTTCCTGCTATTTTTTTGGTCTCTTCGTCTACTGTTGCTATATTAAAATTCGACCTACCAGACGTGGTCAAAATTCGAAGAATCTTCGATTGTTGTCGTTGAATTTTTACTTCTTCTTCTTAATTGGCGCTATAACCGCTTACGCGATTTTGGCCGAGATTAACAAAGCGCGCCAGTCGTTTCTTTCTCGTGCTAAACGGCGCCAATTGGACACACCAAGTGAAGCCAAGTCCTTCTCCCCCTGATCTTTCCAACGCAGTGGAGGCCGCCCTCTTCCTCTGCTACCACCAGCTGGTACCGCATCGAATACTTTCAAAGCCGGAGCGTTTGTATCCATTCGGACGACATGACCCAGCCAACGAAGCCGCTGGATCTTTATTCGCTGCGCTATGTCTATGTCGTCGTAAAGCTCATACAGCTCATCGTTCCATCGTCTACGATATTCGCCGTTGCCAACGTGCAAAGGTCCAAAAATCTTACGCAGAATCTTTCTCTCGAACACTCCAAGCGTCGCTTCATCGGATGTTGTCATCGTCCAAGCTTCTGCGCCATACGTTAGGACAGGCATGATGAGAGTCTTGTAGAGTGTTAGAGTGTTAGAGTGTTGAATTTTTAATATATGAGACTTTTTAGCCGTTCCCCACACCTGTAGTCTATATAGCCATATTTGTTTAATCATGGCTTTGTACAATAATAGCTTGTTCTGTATAGTAAGTCTGGGTTTTGTACTGACTAACCAATGAAGTTGTCGAAGTTTTTCTTTTATTTGTTTGATCTTTTGCTTTATGTGGTGATTCCAATTTAGTTTCGAATCCAAATGTATTCCAAGGTATTTAGTAGTTGGTTTAATTGTAATTGCTTTGCCATTTATTTTAATTGGAACTGCAGTAAATTTTGTTTTGGTAGTAAATATAACCTGTACGGTTTTGTCTTCATTTATTTTTAGGCACCAATTATCGAACCATTCCTTATCTGCGTTTGTGTATCGCTGCAGTTTTTCAGTAGCGATAGTTAAGCTTTTGTCCGATGCCAGTAGTATTGTATCGTCTGCGAACGTAGCAATTGATGAATTAGTTTCGTCAGGAGGTGGTATGTCTGCGGTGAATAAAACATATAACAGTGGTCCAAGAACGTTTCTTTGCGGAACTCCAGCTGTTATTTGATGATTATCTGAACATTGATTGTCATATTTAATATAGAAACTTCGGTCAGTTAGGTAGCTTTTTATGATAAGATAGTAGTCAAAAGGTATCATTTTTTTTATTTTGTGGAGTAAGCCTTTGTGCCACACTTTGTCACACGCTTTAGCTACGGCCAAGAATACTGCTGCACAATAACGATTGTTTTCAAGGTCTGATTGGATTTTATTTGTAATTCTATGGATCTGTTGGATAGTCGAATGTCTTTTTCTAAATCCAAATTGATGATCCGGTATTATACGTTTGAAATTGGCTTAGTCGATCATGCAATAATTCTTCAGCAAATGTAGATATTGTCGGTAGTAAGCTTATTGGTCTATAAGATGATACGGTAGTTGGATCTTTACCCGGCTTTGGCAATGCAATAATCTCTGCCACTTTCCAGAGTTTCGGAAAATATTGCAAGCGAAACATTGCATTAGAAACGTTTCGCAGAAATATATTGTAAATATATGCCTTGGTTGGTAGCTCCGCTAATGCTTTTCCTGTTATCAAGTCATATCCGGGTGCTTTTTTTGTTTTATTCCTTTTTTGATGTAAGCTATTATATCGTGTGTATTCGTTTTTTTATTTTTGTAAAGTCATAATGCTAGTTGTTTTGGTTGTCAATATTCTTTTCTTCGTCATTTGATAGAACCTCTTCAAAGTATTTTACTAAAGTTTTCGCTTTTTCCTCTTTTGTAACGGCCCATGAATTGTCATCTTTCTTTAGTGGTGGTTGATGTTTAATTGGCTTTTTAATGTTTTAGTACATTTCCAAAGAGAGTAGATTGTATCTTTATTGGGAGTCAGGTTCTTCAAATGGTTTTCGAGTTCTTTCTTATTTCTTTTGTTTAAAGTATCCTTAAAAATTTTTGTGGCTAAGTTTAGTTTTCTCTTATCGTCAGGTGATCTAGTTTTTTGCTGTCTTCTTCTTAACTTACGTTTTTCAATAATTTGCTTCCTCATAGAAATGTCAGTTGCTGCTGAATTTGTTCTTTTTGCTTGCTTTGGTGCCGATTTGATCCCTGCTTCTAGGACTACGTCGTTGAAATGGATAATGGCACGTTCAATGTCAAGTTGTATTTTTAATATCACATTTAGTATAAGTTGATCGTCAATATGGTGGCGGAATTGTTCCCAGTTGGTTCTGTCAATAAGTATGCGAAAAGATGTATCTATAGATTTTATATAACTTACATGTTCAAGTTATATCGGCGAGTGCTCAGAAGAAAGTTCATAGCACGACTAAATTGTCAATTGGTTATGGCTTATGTTTTTGGTTATGCAGAAATCGATCAAGTCTGGAATTTTCTTTACAAGTCTGCTTCAATTAACGCATTGGAAGACAACATTTAAGCATTTATATGTGAGATACCGGCCGAAACATTGGAAAGAGTATGCCAAAATTGGACTAAGCGGATAGACCATTTGAAGCGCAGTCGCGGTCAACATTTGTATGAAATAATCTTCAAATATTAAATTATATGGACTGTACTATCGATTTAAATAAAAATTTCATGCATTTTTCTGAATTTTACGTATGTTTTTTTGAAAAACCCTAGAATATCATACTTCGTCGAAACGACGACGCATGTTTTTGTTTTTTGGTGTTTCTCTTTAATTTTTATGTTTTTTTTTCTGATTTTTTATAAAGCATCAGGTTTGCTGAACTCTCTTAGTGTACGCATGCACAGCATTGATGACGAGATTTGAAACTCTTTTTTTCGTGAGAGCGCTGAAATATGTGCATTTTTTATAACGTTCGCCAATATTGCCACACCGGTAGAAACATAAATTGGGTATTTTTTAAACAAAAATTGGGAATTTTTAGTTTCCACACCACCATTGAGGTTAGTATTTAGTGTGCGGTTGCCCAATAGCCTTATATCACTTGTATAACTCTACATATACTAAAATAACATATGTACATAATTAGGCAAAAAATTTAAAAATTTATATGTAAATGAAAGTATTTAAAACTGAAATACAAAAGTAGTTTAATCATAATAAAGTAATGAACACGAAAAACATAAGTTATAACTAAATACAAGACATATTGCGATTTTTTAATGTAACACAGAAAGTGGGTAACAGAAAAACAAATTCTCAAACAACGAACAGAATAAGTTCAAGCAGATTACCTTTAATCTTTGTAAAATATCTCAAACTCAAATTCAATTCCCTTACCTACGCTTTTCAACCATATAGTATTTACATATATACAAATTTACATAAACCAACACACAGTTTTTAATAAAATTACATTATGTAAATAAGACTTATTAAAAGTAGAAGTCGAAAACGATATAAGAGGCTTTGGAAAATTCTAAAACTCCCTTCAATTTAAATTATTACGTTTCAATTGAATTAATTTTAGGACACATAATTACAAATAATTTAATCGCGTCATTTTTCCATTAAGCAAAAACGAACTGCTTTCGTTAGTTATTTTTGGCGCGTTTTCTTTGGCAGCCCGCCATTTCGCCTATCAGCTGTTCCAAATCGCATAATGTGTGAGCGCTGCCAAGTTTTGAAACGAGCTCATGGGCGCGCTATCTCTCAAAATGAAAGAGTTTCACATCTAGTTATCTATGATGCACAGCTCAGTTCTGTTTGGGTAAGTTTTTTGTTTTTTGTGTTTGCGTCGTCGAAACGACGTAGTATGATGTTTGTGTAATTTTTAGTAGGGGTGTGCGAATATTCGAAATTTCGAACTATTCGAAGCGAATCGAACCGAATTATTCGATCCGAGATTCGACTCAAATATTCGAATGGTTTGAACTATTCGAATAGTTCGAACTATTCGAATTATTCGAATGGTTAAAATAGTTCGAACTATTCGAATAATTCGAATAGTTTAAATAATTCAGATAATTTGAATATTTAACTGAGTGCATGCTTTTTTTATTTTTTTAAACGATTTTTCTGAAGATTTCAGGTCTAATAAAAGCAAAATTAACATGGCTTAAAGTTCATTGTTTAATCTTCGGTTAGGATATCATTATTTTTATAGAATTAGTAGTTTTAAATAACTTGATATAGGTTTTTAAATGATATCGATTCTTCTAATCGTACGTATCGATCGACACATGAAAGGATTTCTATCTTAGATGAATGGTTAATCACTAATCTCTTATGCATATTACAATTCTCCACTACAGTATTGTTCTTAAACCTGTTTTCTAATTTTAATGAGTGTACATTCAAGTTTATCCTTGGAAGCTACATATATCTGTTTAGGAAAGGAAAAAATAATACTAAAGTTCATGAATAAAATACCATTAATTTCATATCAAAAAAATGCCGAATGCAATTGGCTTTTCCAAACATATGTATTATTTTACATGACAAGTGTATCTACAGCCACTATCAACGAACTATTTGGTGGTTGATGGCAACTACACTTGGAGTCCTAACTTTGTCCCGGACTCCAAGGACTAGAATTATCAAGTCTGTGAATAGTATCCACAGCTACTGATCATGTATTACTTTAGTGAATATGTGTGAAAATATATTTGTTGATAAAGAGCAAACATATCGTTGTTCTTTCAAATCTTCTGGGTGTATAAAAAATTCAAAATGAAACAAACTATTTTCAAAAAAGTAAAAATGAAAAATATTTATTAATATCATACATATCTATTCCATATCTACTTCCTGTCCCAAATAAACAAGTTAAGTATATTTAAATCTTTTTAATTATCAATTAAAGCAATGTATAAATGTAAATTCAACCGTAAATAATTTGCTATGAATTTATCTTAAACATTAATAAAATCTATTATTAATTTACAGATTAAGATGTACGTCTAGAACAAATAAGAAAATTGAAGGTTATGTATTGAAGTTGGAAAAATATTTATGAAATAAATAATGTGATAGGCTTAAGTTAATATTTGAACACTTCTCATCAATAAAACTTACAAATAATATTGTATATAACTAATTATTATAATTGACACAAAACTCAATAAAAATATTAAATAGATTATTACTTTCGATACTTATGATGAAATTTTTAAGATGTTATACATCATATTAAAAAACAAATTTTACAGCATTCTTAACCACTTTCCATTTTCTTCAACTAAATTTTAATTTTGATTTTGTAACGTCCTGGACAAATTTATACTCAACAATTTTTATTATAATTCATAAATTCTTAAAATTAACTCAACTGTCAAGCCCTTGTCATGTCGGTCTCCTTGCCGCGGGGATGAGGCTTAAGTGGCGAGTTAACCCCATTCTATGGAGATTAACTTACCACGAACTAAGAGGGCAGCTCCATATAGGAATTGGGTATCCACTCAACCGCGGAACGGCGGAATTGGTGGCCACCCAAGTACTATGTGGAGAGTACCGTACCGACAACCTGGCAGGAGGTATAAAATGCATTTTCCTTACAATGTGGAGGCTTAACAAGGATCTCTCTGCACGAGGTAACCCACTTCTGGGAAATCCTCCCGTCGAGCAATCGACGGCTCGGGCATCGGATGTGCAGGCCCGAGCCCCACACCCGCCTATGACCGGAGCTGACACCCAGGCTTCCGGAGGTAGTGGTGAAACATGGCACAGTGGCTATGCCAATGCAGCCAAGTGAGTGTGAGCGATACACCGTCGTCGAAACAATCTGAAGTAACTGAACAAGTTGTGGAGGATGTGGAGATGGCAGACAATCTCTCAGTAGACTCAGATGGATCTCTGGTAGTGAGTAAGTCTTTGACAATGGTTAAACCTGGTGAGAATCAGGTAAGTACCGGTAAAAAGACTGAAGTTATTGGAGAGTCGAACGCAGGTGTTGGTCTAACCGTAAGTCAGTTCAAATGAAGAAGACAGAAGGCGAAGCAAACCGAAGCATAAGCTAAGGTAAGTGCTCAAGCTCCGTCAACTTCGACACCTGTAATGCAAACGGGAAAGTGTGGCAGAACAGCCGATTTCTCTGTAGCGTTGCACTCTTCCGGAAACGAAACGGGGTCTGTGCCAACGACCAAGAAGAGGAGAAAGACAAAGAAGAGGAAAGTCGAGAGACGGAAGTCGGAAATGCCTGCCTCCTCGACCCAATCCAAGGCAGACAAACCTTTACTTGACAAGGCAAAGGCTAAGGGACCTCAAATGTCGAATGACACTCTTCCGTCAACGTCTGGCGAATCATTCCCAAGAATGGCAGCAAAGGCAATGACGGGGGAGATACATACCGACAAACAATGCGGTCTACTGTCCACAAGGCAACAAAACTATCTTGACAGCTATCGGTGAGTCGAAAGACGCGCCGACTTTCGAGTGTAAAAGCGTGGTGGACGGAATCGTAAAGGTGCACTGTTCGAATGCTTTTTCCCGAGAACGGCTGGAAAAAGAGATAGCAAAAATTCCAGCCTGCGAAAAAAGCAAGTTCATTCTTGTTGAGAGTGGCAAAGAAAAGCTGGTAAGAGCGAGTATCTGGATTCCGGGTCCTTCTTGTAATTCAGCAGAACTCCTCACACGCATCCGTGTTCAGAACAAAGATCTTGACACGACTCTCTGGAGAGTATACTCGTGCACCAGGCAGAAATCCGCTACCACTTCGGAGGCGGGTTCCCACCTGGTACTGGGTACCGCTCTTGGGTCCCTCCAGGTGCTGAAGTCGAAGTACGGGTGCCGTCCTCACCTATATCTGGGGCGAATCCATTTCTGTGTCCAGGATAAGCTGGAGGACAAAGCGTAAATATAGTCAGTCTCATGACTGAAGTAATATTTACACAGATAAATCTGCAGCATAGCAAAGCGTCTACGGCTCTCTTGTGCCGTAGGCATGTAAAACTGCAAACACACCCACACATAATACTAATACAAGAAC
Organism: Anastrepha obliqua; assembly: GCF_027943255.1. Classification (NCBI taxonomy): domain Eukaryota; kingdom Metazoa; phylum Arthropoda; class Insecta; order Diptera; family Tephritidae; genus Anastrepha; species Anastrepha obliqua. The sequence continues at coordinate 37,288,299 of NC_072897.1, read as the reverse complement.
CATGGGTATGTCACAAGCGTATCTGTGGTCTAGGTGGTATGCCGTGGGGACAAATATTTCATTGTGAAGGGAATGTGAGACCGCGAGCATGTATCATCATGTCGAGGTTGATCGAACACACGATGTGAAAAGAGCTTTGCTCTGGAGATACCGTTGTTTCAAAAATAAAGTACTGGAAAAGTGGGAACAGTGTCGAAACTGTCATAGTTTCGGCCTACCTACCCTACGACTCTTTACAGCCACCTCCTTCGAGGGAGCTAAGAGAAGTGGGGATAATAGTGGGCTGTGATGCAAATTCTCAGAGCATTGTATGCCGAAGCAGCACATGTAACCACAGAGGTCTCAACTTACTGGATTTTATCCTGTCATCTGATTTGGTCATTCAAAACACTGCTAACAAACCAACTTTTGTGCCCAAAAGGAGACAAGAGGTGATTGATTTAACACTTACCAATAGGTCAGTTGGAAATCAAATCAACCGATGGCGAGTTTTGGAAGAGGACTCTCTTTCTGATCATCGTCTTATCGAATTCCGACTGGGAATTGACACAATATCAATACCTTCCGGTAGGAATCCTCGAAATGTGGACTGGGACAGGTATGGTGAGCTTGTAACAGAGCGATTACCAAACCTGAAAAAACTCAAATCAGCAGAAATGATTGAAGATGCTACTAAGAAATTAGAAGGTACTTTAATCAATTGCTTTGAGGAACTGTGTCCACTCAGGCAAAGCAGACAGGGGAAAGCAGACAGGGGAAAGCGGTTCCTTGGTGGAACTCTGAACTGTCGAAGCTTCGTGTACGGTCCAGGAAACTTCTTAATAAGGCCTTGAAGACCAAAACAGAAGAGGACTGGGCCAATCATCGACTTACACAGAGAGAATATAAGAAAAAAGGACGGCAAGCCAAACTTGAATCCTATAGAAATTTCTGTAGTAACGTCGAAGAAATGAGGGAAACAGCGAGACTTTGTAAGGTCCTTCACTTAGACCGCTCAGTAAGGCTGGATTCCATTCGAAAACCTGATGGTTCATACACCATTTCCAAATCGGAAACGTTTAATGCTCTACTCGAAACCCATTTTCCGGGTAGTAGAACTCTCTCTGAAGCCGAGAGTGGCATGAACAATGACGGTGGCAACGGTGGAACCTCTAGGTACAGCTGGTATATTGCTAGTCGGATAGTGACAAGGGAATCGATAAGGTTTTCCATATCTTCCTTTGAGAACTTTAAGTCCCCTGGACCTGACGGAATATATCCAGTAATGCTTAAAAAAGGAGGAGACAGGCTGATTGAGGCCCTGAAAAGGATCTTCACAGCCTGTCTTGCATTTGGTTATATACCATCCCAATGGCGACGCGTAAGAGTAGTATTTATTCCGAAACCAGGAAAAGATGACTATTCCGTAGCAAAAAGTTTTAGACCAATCAGTTTGACATCGTTCATGTTGAAAAGTCTGGAACGAGTGGTGGAGAAACATATTCGAGTGGGGGTATTGCCGAGAAGTCCACTTAGTAGAAATCAACACGCTTACCAGAGTGGAAAATCAAGTGAATCAGCCTTACACGATCTTGTTAGCAAGATTGAAGCTGGGCTGGAAGCTGACGAATACACAATGGGCGTGTTCGTGGACATTGAGGGGGCTTTTGATAATGCCACTTTCGGCTCGATATGTTCTTCTGCCGAACGACACGGAGTTAATCAAGCCATTATAAAATGGATATACTCCATGCTCTCTGAGAGGCTGTTAACCGCTGGTGGGAGCGACGACGAGCAAATCACAGTCAGGGCCAAGCAAGGATGTCCCCAAGGGGGTGTTCTTTCTCCGCTGCTGTGGTGCTTCGTCGTAGACTCCCTATTAGCGGAGATGCAGGAACTCGGCTTTCACGTCCAAGCATATGCGGACGACGTCTGTACGCTAACATCGGATAAATCCTTAAGGAGGCTTTGCACGAAAGTGCAGAGAGTCCTTGACAAAATCGATGATTGGTGCATGAGACAAGGTCTTTCCGTTAATCCGAACAAAACAACAATAGTCTTGTTTACGAGAAAACGGAAATTGGATGGACTCAGTCTTCCAACACTGAAAGGTGTGACACTTGGTCTTTCCAACGAAGTTAAATATCTAGGAGTAATCTTGGATAAGAAGCTGACCTGGGAGACACACGTCTCACTGAAGGTGAATCGTGCATTGAAGATTTTTCAGCAATGCCGTAAAGCCTTTGGCAAAACTTGGGGTCTGAAACCTGCTGTGGTCCTATGGATATACACGGCACTTATCAGACCAATCATCACTTACGCTTCTGTGGTCTGCTGGCGACGGAGCATGGTTAAGTCCACAATCCGGGAACTATACAGGCTGCAAAGAAGTGTATGTTTATGCATCACGGGTGCCATGAGTACTACCTCTGGTGATGCCCTAAATGCTATGCTTAATTTGCTCCCCCTGGATCTTAAGATACAACAGGAAGCAATAAAAGCAATGTGTAGACTCCATAAATACGGTTTCTGGCACGAAGATGGAACTACGGGACACAGAGAAATCTTTAAGTTGCTGTCGGAGCAGTATCCACTGTTTTTGGCACCTAAAGATGACCTGATACCCACAGTTTCATTTGGAAGGAAATTTTATGTCAGATTTCCATTGCGTGAGCAATGGAGCAATCCAGAATGCATGCAGGGAGGTTTGACGGATATTTCCTTTACCGATGGGTCCAAGACTGAAATAGGGTCTGGAGCCGGATGGTACTTAAACGATAGTTATAAGTATCACTATGCTATGGGGGGAATGGCAACTGTTTTTCAAACAGAAGTTTTTGCCATCCTAAAAGTAGCCGAATGGATAATCGAGAGGAGATGGAGCGGGAAACAGATTGGAGTCTTCAGTGACAGTCAGGCTGCATTGAAGGCCCTGGAGAACGCGAAGCAAACCTCGAAGATTGTTCAAGAATGTAAGAAGAAGCTTAATTCTGTCGCAAGACAAAACAGGCTTGTACTTATATGGGTTCCAGGACACTCCGGTGTTCAAGGAAACGAAATTGCCGACGAATTGGCCAACCGTGGATCAGCGGTGCCCCCACAGGGGCCAGAGCCAATAATCGGAATCAGTCCCGCAGGAATCAAGAATTGGATCAACGACTATGTAGGCAATCTACATAAAGAGCGATGGTCCGGTCTAGAACGCTGCAGAACTGCAAAGTGTTTTGTGACAAGTCCGAACAGAAAACTGTCAAACTTTCTACTAAAACTTAGAAGGAAAGACATTCGGTTGATGGTCGGCATCATTACAGGACACAACCCATGGGGTCAGCATATGACCACCATTGGAATCATCGAGGACCCGGTATGCCTGTCCCGGTATGCCTGTCCGACTACGGGTATTGGGTTCCGATGTCATGGGAATGAGTGATATTCGTTCTCTAAAACTGGAGGATATTTACAGATTCGCCAAAGAATCTGGAAAATTCTTACAGGGCTAACTATCTCTATCTCTGTCTCTATTCTTTCCTATCTCTTTCTCTGATACTTTTCTCCCTCCCTCCTTGACTATCTACCCCCTTTCCAGAGCTTTAAATACAATGGGCTTTTTAGCCTGAGTGTTTTAGGAGCCACCAAATCTCCTGGTGCTCCTTGGCTCGACCTCTTCAAATTCAAATTCAATTCAACTGTCAAGCTGTTAAATTATTTAATGCTGAAATTGCACTAAGAATCAAGTTCTATACCGACGGTCAATATCAAAGTTCGATATTTACATGAAGCTTTAATTTTTTTAAACTGAAATCGAGACACTAGCGCCAATAGTTACTAAATCACACTTATCTATCGCGCATCTGTCATTCTCGTTTTAAATATTCGAACGTCAAGCGTTGAAAATTTTTCTTTAATTAAATAAAATGTCTTCTCAAAATTCTGGAGATGAAAATATGGCTGTAGAAGAAGAATTAGAAACTGATGTCGAAGATGCAAATGAGGTTGTGACTTCAACACATCGAAGTCCTGCTTGGAATTTTTTTAGACTGTGTACTGAAGGATACCGGAAAGCAATATGTAATACTTGTTCGAAAGTATTAAAATTACCGACATGTATGATGTTAATTATTTATTATTTTCAATTATTTTCCGATATATATATATATATATATATATCCCGGATTTAAGAACCAAATTAAAAACAATGGAAACAGAATTCATTTTTTAATTCTGTTTCCACTGTTTTTAATTCGGTTTTTAAATCAGGGATATATATTAAAATATATATTAATTATTATGTTTTTTATAGCTACTACATCACCTATGTTAAAGCATTTAATGTCGAAACATCCTATTTCATATCAGCAATGTGTTGAAATCGGAAAAAAGCGTATGGCCGCGGATGAAAATAAAAATAATGAAGAGTCGCTAAAACGCCAGAAACTCGGGCCACCAACTAAAGCCGAGATAGATCAACTGTGTATCGAGATGATCGCAATCGATATGAAACCTTTCTCAAGTGTTGAAGATAAAGGTTTTCGAAGATTATTAAAAAGACTCGATACTACGTATGATCCGCCATCACGTACTACTTGCTCGCGCAGTCTCTGTCCCAAATTATATGAAGAAATAAAACAAAAAGTAATGGACGAATTGCAAAACGATATAGCATCAGGCTTAATGAGTTTATCTTTCACTACTGATGGCTGAAAGTCGAGAACTGGACATCATTACTTATCATTAACTGTACATTATATGACAAGTAATTTTGAACTGAAAAATATTATGATTGGCCTAACCCAACTTGAAGATCGTCACACTGGGAGTTATATCAAAATGAAACTTGAAAAAATGTTATTGGAATGGAATTTATTAGATGTTCCTAATGTGCCCATTTATTTTACCACTGACAATGGTGCTAATATCTGCAATGCTATCCGTCAAGGTGGTTGGAATCACATCTATTGCTTTGCACACACACTCCAGTTGGTTATAAAAGATTGCCAAAAATACACCAAAGGAATCACTAATTTATTGAAAAAAGTAAAGATTCTCGTATTATTGTTTTTTTAAAGCTCTATAGTTGTTTTTATTGGAATTTGTACATTTAATTTTCAATTAGAATGGTTTTAAACTTAGAAATAATTATGAAGCTCAATTTTTTGTATTTTTTAATCTATTTCAATCAAATTATTCAAAATAATAAATTTTTTAACACAATTCTATTTATTTTTAGGCACGACGTATAGCCACACACTTCCACCACTCTGACCCGGCTCGGCGAGACTTTGAAAATGCTCAAAAAGGGTCTAGTCATCGATCTTCCTTAAAATTAATTCAATCAGTACCAACTCGCTGGAACTCGGAGTATGACATGCTCGAGCGCATGAAGAGATTACAGCAACCATTGTCAGATGTGCTTTCGCGAACTACTAGTGTAACTGGATGGTCTGGCACCGACTGGAAGAAACTTAGTGATATTATCAAGGTCTTAGAACCATTGAACGAGGCCACTAAAATTGCTTGTGGGTCAAAATACCCTACGATCTCCATGATTGAGCCAATACTTCGAGGGGTGGAGGAAGCTTTCGAAAATCTTGCTTTCGATGACGAGACAAGCGTTGGTCTGAATAATATTGATAGCGAAGATAGTGATGACGATGATAATAGTAATGATGTTCAGATGGGACTTCCAACGATTGATAACGAGTCTCAGATGCCTATGGGTTATAACTTTTCAAAAAATATAGTCCGGAATTTAAAAATTAGGTTTTGTGAGATTGAGGAAGATAAGTTATATCGTAAATGTACATTTCTCGATCCTCGTTATCAGGATTACTTTTTAACCGATGATAAGGTGAAAGATGACATAAAGAAAGATATAAAAGAAGAGATTATTGCCTATAAATATTCGAACAATGTTTTTGAAAACGATCATGAAACTGTTGCTGAACCTCCTGTAATCAAACCCACCAAGTTTTGGGACTTCATGAAACAGCGACGAGCTAATAGAGAAGAAACAGTAACCTTGCGCCTTGAGAAAGACATTGATCAAGAACTTATTCAATATTAGTATTCAGCAGATATTGATCCTTGGGATGATCCTATTCATTGGTGGAAAAAAGAATCAGTTAAATATCCTCTCTTATCAATGCTGACTCGACGTTATTTGCCAATTCCATCTACGTCTGTTGAGAGTGAGAGGCTGTTTTCTACTGCTGGAGACATTGTGACTGAAAAGCGCAATTCATTATCACCTGATAATGTTGCTCAGTTGTTATTTTTAAATAAAAATATAACTCGTTATGTTTGATTGAATATTATATCGAAATTTTAAATAAAATAACGCTATTCTATTTAGACACGTGAGCAAACGTATTCTTAGAAAGAAATTTTTAATTAGAAAAGTTTATTAGCTTATAATTATTTATATTGTTCAAAATGTTATTGATAAATGTTATATTCAACGATAATTAAATGATAGAAAATTTATTTTATTTTTATTATGTAGAATTACTATAATAGAATAACCTGTGTAGGATTTTATTTCTTCGGATAATTCAAATCGCTCGAATTATTCGAATATTACGAACTATTCGATATTCGACTCGAATTCTAGGATTCGATTCGATTCGAATCGAATGGGATTCGCACACGCCTAATTTTTAGTGACTTGGCCTGTGATTTCATAGTGTTTATTTTTTAGTATTAACTTTAATGATTAAAATGGCAACTGGTACACGATTAACTGATAAAGAAATTGAAAAATTGCAATTTGCGATGACGAAATCGAATTAGACGATGATCAATATCAAAATTTTGGGGATAGAAATGTGTCAGATGATGAGCTGTTAGAAGAAGAAAAATATAGTTCATCAGATGAACTAATCGATTCAGATGACGACAATGTGCCTTTGAACACTTTAATATGCAAGTCAAATATAGTGCCGTTGCCAAAATCGATGTTACGTGTAAAAGATATACACAAATGGTCGACTATAAAACCCAAGTCTCACCATAATGGATTAAATATCGTGCATCAAGTACGAGGACCTACGCGACAGTGTAAGAACATCACGGACCCTCTACAGCAGTGGTCGCCAACCCGTCGATCGCGAGCTACCGGTAGCTCGCAAAGGCAATTCTGGTAGCTCGCGCTGCTCACGTTGCAAAAAATCCAACAGTCTGAAAATCATACCAGTGTTAGGAAATTTCAGAAATTTTCATAATAAATAGATAAACAGCGGCAGCACTGCGGTAAGCGATTTCGCGCCGACAAACACGGCGCGAAGTCGCGTCTCCGTTCTAGGATGCACGTCGACATTGCGCTCAGTTTAATACTGAACGGCATTATCAACGTTCTGCGTGCAGGGGTTGGGTTAGAGTTCGAAACATTATGGCAAGCAGTAGTAAGAAGGCGAAGACATACCATTTCCATTCGGAATGGGAAGAGCAATACTTATTCGCAAAAGTTAAAGGCAAAAGTGTTTGTTTGTTATGTAATACATCTGTGTCAGTTCCTAAAAAAGGAAATATTGAGATGCATCATAAAACTTTACATTCGAGTTTTTAGAAGGCATTCCCGTTAAATTCTGCCACCAGAAAAGAAAACCTGAAACATTTAAAAATCCAGTTAATTAGACAACAGTCAATATTTTTGAAAACAGTCGAAAAAATAAGGCTGCAACTGAAGCATCTTATCGTGTTTCCCAGATAATTGCACAAAAGAAAAAACCTTATGAAGACAGGGAAATCATTAAACAAGCATTTTTGGAAGCTGCAGATTCTCTATTCGCCAACTTTAAAAATAAAGACGAAATAGTGTCTGCTATAAAATCTATGCAACTTTCTGCTAACACAGTGATGAGGCGAGTAGAAGTAATGAGCAATGATATTTTTTTACAGTTAAGAAGTGACTTAGATAACTGTATTTATTTTTCACTGCAACTGGATGAATCAACAGATGTAGTTGACACCTCACAGATGGCCATATTTGTCAGGATGGCTTTTAGTGATTTTACAATTAAAGAAGATCTTTTGAAGTTTATTCCACTCAAAGGACATACTACTGGGCTAGAGCTGTTTTCTCATTTAAAAAATCTCATCTCTTCTGAGAAAATTCCAATATCAAAAATGGTAGGCCTGACAATTGACGGTGCTCCAGTTATGGTGGGTTGTGATAAGCGGCTCGTGGCGCTATGTCATAAGGATGAAAGTTTTCCACAATTTCTTAGTTACCACTGTATTATACATCAGCAAGCATTATGTGGAAATTTTCTAAACTTGAACAACGTTATGAAACTGGTGGTGAAAATTGTGAACAAGATTAGAGCTCAAGCGTCACAAAGAAGAATATTTAAAACCTTGGCTGATGAAATTGACTGTCAATACGGAGAGCTACTTCTTCACTCTGAAGTGCGATGGTTAAGAAGAGGACGAGTGCTCAAACGTTTCAATGATGTCCTGCCTGCTATACTCCAATTTTTCAAAGAACGCGATGAACCGATTCCTGAACTGGAAAATTCGACTTGGCTCAGAGATTTTGGTTTTCTTGTGGACATTACAGAGAAATTAAAGGAGCTTAACTTGCAGCTTCAAAGCAGGGATAAAGAATTAGCGGAAATGATTTCTGATATAAATGCATTTATTACAAAACTTGAATTTTGGGAACAAAACCTAAAAAACCGCGATACTAACAACTTTGGCGAAGACATTGCTGGACAATGGAACTGATTGCTTTTCAAAGTGACTTGACTTTAAAATCTTTAGGTTCAAATACAAAATGTATATGGACTTTAGTAAGTAAAGATAAGTATTCAGTTTTATGTCGTGTTGCGTTGAAAGTGAAAGCGTTATTCAGTTCAACTTATTTGTGTGAATCTTCTTTTTCCAATATGAAATTTATTAAAAATTAATACCGCAATCGGCTTACAGATATACATTTGGATAACTGTATTCGAATGACTCTATCAAATTATACTGCAAATATTAAAAAAATTATCGATGAGTCAGTATGTCAACCTTCTCATTAAATATGCTCTTTTTATCTGCCCATATTTTATTTATATAATAATGTACTATTACCAGAGAATGTTAATGCAATGAGAAGGTGCAAATGTTACTGTAAGCTTTTTTTAGTACAATTGAGATCTGAAAGATTTGTAATAAGGTCATTTAGCACACCGAGTTTATAGACACCTCACTGACTTTTGCCCACACAAAAATTAGAAACACCACACATCTTTCACCTCAACACACAACACATTTCTCACCTCGACATTAAACCAATTAAATTTGTACTATTTTCGTATTTTTGAAATAATAAGCGAATACGTAAAATTTATTACATAATTTTTTTTTTTCAATTACATTAAAAAAAAAAACGATTTTAAAAAATAAAATTTATAAAAAAAAGTTTGCACCGGGAATTGAACTCGAGTCTAACATGTGGCGAGGAAAAATAGGCGGTGCGTTTATTTCTTCGACTGTTTATTTTTTTACCATTTTGTTACTTTTGAAATGATAAGCGGATACATAAAATTTATTACAAATTTTTTTACGATTACATTAAAAAAAAAAAAATTAAAAACGAAAAAAAAAATTCCACCGAGAATTGATGGCGAGTCACGTGGGGAGGATAAATACATTAAACTAATTAAATTTTTACTATTTTCGTATTTTTTTAAATAATAAGCGAATACGTAAAATTTATTACATAATTTTTTTTTTCAATTACATTAAAAAAAAAAAAAAAACGATTTTAAAAAATAAAATTTATAAAAAAAAGTTTGCACCGGGAATTGAACTCGAGTCTAACATGTGGCGAGGAAAAATAGGCGGTGCATTTATTTCTTCGACTGCTTATTTTTTTACCATTTTGTTACTTTTGAAATGATAAGCGGATACATAAAATTTATTAAAAATTTTTTACGATTACATAATAACATTTAAAAAAAAAAAAAAAATGGCGCCGAGAATTGATGCCGAGTCACATGGGGAGGATAAATACGCAGTGCGTTTATTTCTGCGCCTGCGTTATGAACAAAAGGTTTTGTGCATGCGCGCGACGCGAATTAATTTTAATAAAGTTCTGAAAGTAATTCATGAAGTTTTTCATTACATACATTCATAAATGAACGTATACTCTATATGTACATAGATGATGGTATATGACAATATACATACATAATATGTATGTACATGTCAATAGGAGGTATTTGCATTAAGAAAAAAAAACGGTTTAAGATAAATCAACACTTATTTTATATTGTATGTCAATTTATAGTTTATGTATTCGACAGCATTTACATACATATGTAGGTATGTACATTTGTATATGAAAAACAATAATGCACAAGCGCAAGAACATCATCTTCCTTTCATACATATGTACATATGCATGTATGCCCAAATAACCTTGACTTATGTATGTACACAAGTCACAGCACATCACATTCTTACAAGACAAATAGACATACGCACTAGCGAGTTTCTTCCTAACAAGTGCAAAAACAATTCTGCTCTATGTATGTATTATGTCCTAGCATATATACATACATATATACCTACTTGCCTTCTAAACTTCCTACAAAATAATTGCATTCATATGTTACTATATCCATGCACGTTCATACATTCATGCATATGTATATGCGCGAGCACAGCGCTCCCTTCTTGCTTCCGTGTACTTTTGTCTTTCACCAGTCGATATTCCTAATATTGTACTTACAAAAACACGATATGTACTTTGATAGACGCAAAAGCAACAGCAAGCGCAACGCCATGGCCGCTTTGCCACCGCACATTCTAAAATGTTCTAGAACACAACAAAAACACATACCTCACATGCGCATGTCGCCCAAAGCTAAAATCTAAGCCTAGCGACTACAAAAACAAAATACATTCGTAGACGCAGTCGCAGCGGCCATGATTCTATCAGCGACGGCGCTGAACAATTTAGAACAAAACAAAAAGTTCATTCATAAGTTAGAGCTCATATTTCAATTTCATTCATAAAACGAGCCGCCCATATGCCAATTTTCGCGACCATTCGAAAATAGTCAATATTGGAATATTTCGCGTGGAATTATTTGCCAATATTTGATAAATCTTAAATTTTTGTCATGTCGAGTGGCCGCGGCTCCGTATGTATGTATGCACCCTTATATGTATGTAAATATGTCTTCTAACTGTGCGACAGTCGCGAGTTAATGCGACTTCCAGCGAATCACACATTGCTGTCCGCAAAGCCGCATGTATGTACCTTATGATCAGAAAGTACCGGGAATGTTTAAATTAAACAAAACAGAGTTAAATTTAAGGAAAATTTATATTATCTCCTTCAAAATATGACCCGTCTGAAGCAACACACATGTGCCAACGTTTAACCCAGTCCTCCAAACACCCCCGGCAGGCCGATTTGTATTCTCTTTGATCAGTGCGATGGCGCGTTATCATCATGCAAAATCTGAGAATTGTTTGCTCACATTTCCGGCGGTTTGCAACACACAGCATCTCTCTAAGGTTTCAAAACAGATAAATAATATTCTCTATTGACTGTCTGGCCCGATGGAAGGTACTCATGGTGGACTATGCCTTGGCAATCGAAGGAAGCAGTCAACATCACCTTCCCGGTTCTTTTTGCTCATAGGGTATACATATCCCATGTGTCAAGTGTGCGCAGAAGCTTGTGTTCTGGGTTTGTTAGAATGGTGGTAGTTTGTACATATATTTAAACACATATGTGAGCATGCGCGTTAGGCTTCCTGGATGGATATTAGAATATTTTCTCATCAATATGTGTATGTAAGTAGTTCAGATTTGACTGAAGAAATTAAATATAGGAATGCATATTCATATGATTGACTTTATGGCTGTTTTACATATAAATCAATTCAAATGAATAATGTTATATAGAAAATAAATTTCTAAATAACTGGTATTACAAAAACCTGAATACACTATTTTAAATCAATTTCAATTAAACCAAATATAAAAAATTAAATAAAAATATCGAATAAAAAACTTTGTACAGGATTTGAACCTGAGTCAAACAGGAGACTATGTACTGCATATACGATACGTCTTTCACGATTGCGCTAATCTATAATTATTAATGATCTTTTCTAAATCACTCATTTATTCGATTCGCAGTTTTATATGTACATATTCTGCGTTAGTTGAAAGTTTGTATGCGTAATTATATGCATATGCATCTGTGTATGCGCGTTTGGCTTTCTGGACGGATATTAGAATGATATTTTCTCATCAATATAATTTGGATTTGATGAAATAGATTATAGACATATGTACATATTTTCATTTTGATTGATTTATATAAAAATCAGGTCATATCCAGTATGAACTATTTTATACCGAAAAGAAATTTCCATTTATAAAATACAAAAAACAGTATTTTAAAGAAATTTTAATTAAAATAAACTCAAAAATTTTACCAAACTTTCCTGGTTTGAATTGTAAAAAAAAAATGTGCAAGGAAAAAAATATGACTTCAGGACTTGAACCTGAATTAAATACGTGCAAAAACACAAAACGAATAACTCCGTCGACTTTAGCTTCTGCACCACAAACTAACTACCACGCGGCCTTCTTAATCGCAAATTTATTCGCTTCGATTTCCTTAGTAGTGTGCCGAAAAATCTTATGAACGTCCTCAGTAGTATGGTAAACGCAGAAAATATCTGAATTCTTGGCCTAGCGTGGTAAGTAAATATAGAAACCCTCCACTCGCGTCACTCGCGTGGTAAATATTTGCAATTCCGACCTCTTCAGGAAAGTTGAATTTGAAATGACCTTATTATGAATCTATAAATTAGAACTCGAAAAAAGCTCTTTTAACATTTGCTCCTTCTCATTGCATTAACATTCTCTGCTATTACTGTTTTGTTGTTTTTTTAAGTCGCTTGTGATTTGCCATTATGACTGCTAAAAATTTTGTTACGATTGATAGGTGTGAACATGGATGTAGTTATGCATAAGTATAAGCAGAGAATGTTAATGCAATGAGAAGGTGCAAATGTTACTGTAAGCTTTTTTTAGTACAATTGAGATCTGAAAGATTTGTAATAGGGTCATTTAGCCCACCGAGTTTATAGACACCTCACTGACTTTTGCCCACACAAAAATTAGAAACACCACACATCTTTCACCTCAACACACAACACATTTTTCACCTCGACATTAAACCAATTAAATTTGTACTATTTTCGTATTTTTGAAATAATAAGCGAATACGTAAAATTTAATATATTACATAATTTTTTTTTTCAATTACATTAAAAAAAAAAAACGATTTTAAAAAATAAAATTTATAAAAAAAAGTTTGCACCGGGAATTGAACTCGAGTCTAACATGTGGCGAGGAAAAATAGGCGGTGCATTTATTTCTTCGACTGCTTATTTTTTTACCATTTTGTTACTTTTGAAATGATAAGCGGATACATAAAATTTATTAAAATTTTTTTTACGATTACATTAAAAAAAAAATTTAAAAACGAAAAAAAAAAAATTTGCACCGAGAATTGATGCCGAGTCACGTGGGGAGGATAAATACATTAAACTAATTAAATTTTTACTATTTTCGTATTTTTTTAAATAATAAGCGAATACGTAAAATTTATTACATAATTTTTTTTTTTCAATTACATTAAAAAGAAAAAAAAACGATTTTAAAAAATAAAATTTATAAAAAAAAGTTTGCACCGGGAATTGAACTCGAGTCTAACATGTGGCGAGGAAAAATAGGCGGTGCATTTATTTCTTCGACTGCTTATTTTTTTACCATTTTGTTACTTTTGAAATGATAAGCGGATACATAAAATTTATTAAAAATTTTTTACGATTACATAATAACATTTAAAAAAAAAAAAAAAATGGCGCCGAGAATTGATGCCGAGTCACATGGGGAGGATAAATACGCAGTGCGTTTATTTCTGCGCCTGCGTTATGAACAAAAGGTTTTGTGCATGCGCGCGACGCGAATTAATTTTAATAAAGTTCTGAAAGTAATTCATGAAGTTTTTCATTACATACATTCATAAATGAACGTATACTCTATATGTACATAGATGATGGTATATGACAATATACATACATAATATGTATGTACATGTCAATAGGAGGTATTTGCATTAAGAAAAAAAAACGGTTTAAGATAAATCAACACTTATTTTATATTGTATGTCAATTTATAGTTTATGTATTCGACAGCATTTACATACATATGTAGGTATGTACATTTGTATATGAAAAACAATAATGCACAAGCGCAAGAACATCATCTTCCTTTCATACATATGTACATATGCATGTATGCCCAAATAACCTTGACTTATGTATGTACACAAGTCACAGCACATCACATTCTTACAAGACAAATAGACATACGCACTAGCGAGTTTCTTCCTAACAAGTGCAAAAACAATTCTGCTCTATGTATGTATTATGTCCTAGCATATATACATACATATATACCTACTTGCCTTCTAAACTTCCTACAAAATAATTGCATTCATATGTTACTATATCCATGCACGTTCATACATTCATGCATATGTATATGCGCGAGCACAGCGCTCCCTTCTTGCTTCCGTGTACTTTTGTCTTTCACCAGTCGATATTCCTAATATTGTACTTACAAAAACACGATATGTACTTTGATAGACGCAAAAGCAACAGCAAGCGCAACGCCATGGCCGCTTTGCCACCGCACATTCTAAAATGTTCTAGAACACAACAAAAACACATACCTCACATGCGCATGTCGCCCAAAGCTAAAATCTAAGCCTAGCGACTACAAAAACAAAATACATTCGTAGACGCAGTCGCAGCGGCCATGATTCTATCAGCGACGGCGCTGAACAATTTAGAACAAAACAAAAAGTTCATTCATAAGTTAGAGCTCATATTTCAATTTCATTCATAAAACGAGCCGCCCATATGCCAATTTTCGCGACCATTCGAAAATAGTCAATATTGGAATATTTCGCGTGGAATTATTTGCCAATATTTGATAAATCTTAAATTTTTGTCATGTCGAGTGGCCGCGGCTCCGTATGTATGTATGCACCCTTATATGTATGTAAATATGTCTTCTAACTGTGCGACAGTCGCGAGTTAATGCGACTTCCAGCGAATCACACATTGCTGTCCGCAAAGCCGCATGTATGTACCTTATGATCAGAAAGTACCGGGAATGTTTAAATTAAACAAAACAGAGTTAAATTTAAGGCAAATTTATATTATCTTCTTCAAAATATGACCCGTCTGAAGCAACACACATGTGCCAACGTTTAACCCAGTCCTCCAAACACCCCCGGCAGGCCGATTTGTATTCTCTTTGATCAGTGCGATGGCGCGTTATCATCATGCAAAATCTGAGAATTGTTTGCTCACATTTCCGGCGGTTTGCAACACACAGCATCTCTCTAAGGTTTCAAAACAGATAAATAATATTCTCTATTGACTGTCTGGCCCGATGGAAGGTACTCATGGTGGACTATGCCTTGGCAATCGAAGGAAGCAGTCAACATCACCTTCCCGGTTCTTTTTGCTCATAGGGTATACATATCCCATGTGTCAAGTGTGCGCAGAAGCTTGTGTTCTGGGTTTGTTAGAATGGTGGTAGTTTGTACATATATTTAAACACATATGTGAGCATGCGCGTTAGGCTTCCTGGATGGATATTAGAATATTTTCTCATCAATATGTGTATGTAAGTAGTTCAGATTTGACTGAAGAAATTAAATATAGGAATGCATATTCATATGATTGACTTTATGGCTGTTTTACATATAAATCAATTCAAATGAATAATGTTATATAGAAAATAAATTTCTAAATAACTGGTATTACAAAAACCTGAATACACTATTTTAAATCAATTTCAATTAAACCAAATATAAAAAATTAAATAAAAATATCGAATAAAAAACTTTGTACAGGATTTGAACCTGAGTCAAACAGGAGACTATGTACTGCATATACGATACGTCTTTCACGATTGCGCTAATCTATAATTATTAATGATCTCTTCTAAATCACTCATTTATTCGATTCGCAGTTTTATATGTACATATTCTGCGTTAGTTGAAAGTTTGTATGCGTAATTATATGCATATGCATCTGTGTATGCGCGTTTGGCTTTCTGGACGGATATTAGAATGATATTTTCTCATCAATATAATTTGGATTTGATGAAATAGATTATAGACATATGTACATATTTTCATTTTGATTGATTTATATAAAAATCAGGACATATCCAGTATGAACTATTTTATACCGAAAAGAAATTTCCATTTATAAAATACAAAAAACAGTATTTTAAAGAAATTTTAATTAAAATAAACTCAAAAATTTTACCAAACTTTCCTGGTTTGAATTGTAAAAAAAAAATGTGCAAGGAAAAAAATATGACTTCAGGACTTGAACCTGAATTAAATACGTGCAAAAACACAAAACGAATAACTCCGTCGACTTTAGCTTCTGCACCACAAACTAACTACCACGCGGCCTTCTTAATCGCAAATTTATTCGCTTCGATTTCCTTAGTAGTGTGCCGAAAAATCTTATGAACGTCCTCAGTAGTATGGTAAACGCAGAAAATATCTGAATTCTTGGCCTAGCGTGGTAAGTAAATATAGAAACCCTCCACTCGCGTCACTCGCGTGGTAAATATTTGCAATTCCGACCTCTTCAGGAAAGTTGAATTTGAAATGACCTTATTATGAATCTATAAATTAGAACTCGAAAAAAGCTCTTTTAACATTTGCTCCTTCTCATTGCATTAACATTCTCTGCTATTACTGTTTTGTTGTTTTTTTAAGTCGCTTGTGATTTGCCATTATGACTGCTAAAAATTTTGTTACGATTGATAGGTGTGAACATGGATGTAGTTATGCATAAGTATAAGCAGAGAATGTTAATGCAATGAGAAGGTGCAAATGTTACTGTAAGCTTTTTTTAGTACAATTGAGATCTGAAAGATTTGTAATAGGGTCATTTAGCCCACCGAGTTTATAGACACCTCACTGACTTTTGCCCACACAAAAATTAGAAACACCACACATCTTTCACCTCAACACACAACACATTTTTCACCTCGACATTAAACCAATTAAATTTGTACTATTTTCGTATTTTTGAAATAATAAGCGAATACGTAAAATTTAATATATTACATAATTTTTTTTTTCAATTACATTAAAAAAAAAAAAACGATTTTAAAAAATAAAATTTATAAAAAAAAGTTTGCACCGGGAATTGAACTCGAGTCTAACATGTGGCGAGGAAAAATAGGCGGTGCATTTATTTCTTCGACTGCTTATTTTTTTACCATTTTGTTACTTTTGAAATGATAAGCGGATACATAAAATTTATTAAAATTTTTTTTACGATTACATTAAAAAAAAAATTTAAAAACGAAAAAAAAAAAATTTGCACCGAGAATTGATGCCGAGTCACGTGGGGAGGATAAATACATTAAACTAATTAAATTTTTACTATTTTCGTATTTTTTTAAATAATAAGCGAATACGTAAAATTTATTACATAATTTTTTTTTTCAATTACATTAAAAAGAAAAAAAAACGATTTTAAAAAATAAAATTTATAAAAAAAAGTTTGCACCGGGAATTGAACTCGAGTCTAACATGTGGCGAGGAAAAATAGGCGGTGCATTTATTTCTTCGACTGCTTATTTTTTTACCATTTTGTTACTTTTGAAATGATAAGCGGATACATAAAATTTATTAAAAATTTTTTACGATTACATAATAACATTTAAAAAAAAAAAAAAAAAATGGCGCCGAGAATTGATGCCGAGTCACATGGGGAGGATAAATACGCAGTGCGTTTATTTCTGCGCCTGCGTTATGAACAAAAGGTTTTGTGCATGCGCGCGACGCGAATTAATTTTAATAAAGTTCTGAAAGTAATTCATGAAGTTTTTCATTACATACATTCATAAATGAACGTATACTCTATATGTACATAGATGATGGTATATGACAATATACATACATAATATGTATGTACATGTCAATAGGAGGTATTTGCATTAAGAAAAAAAAACGGTTTAAGATAAATCAACACTTATTTTATATTGTATGTCAATTTATAGTTTATGTATTCGACAGCATTTACATACATATGTAGGTATGTACATTTGTATATGAAAAACAATAATGCACAAGCGCAAGAACATCATCTTCCTTTCATACATATGTACATATGCATGTATGCCCAAATAACCTTGACTTATGTATGTACACAAGTCACAGCACATCACATTCTTACAAGACAAATAGACATACACACTAGCGAGTTTCTTCCTAACAAGTGCAAAAACAATTCTGCTCTATGTATGTATTATGTCCTAGCATATATACATACATATATACCTACTTGCCTTCTAAACTTCCTACAAAATAATTGCATTCATATGTTACTACATCCATGCACGTTCATACATTCATGCATATGTATATGCGCGAGCACAGCGCTCCCTTCTTGCTTCCGTGTACTTTTGTCTTTCACCAGTCGATATTCCTAATATTGTACTTACAAAAACACGATATGTACTTTGATAGACGCAAAAGCAACAGCAAGCGCAACGCCATGGCCGCTTTGCCACCGCACATTCTAAAATGTTCTAGAACACAACAAAAACACATACCTCACATGCGCATGTCGCCCAAAGCTAAAATCTAAGCCTAGCGACTACAAAAACAAAATACATTCGTAGACGCAGTCGCAGCGGCCATGATTCTATCAGCGACGGCGCTGAACAATTTAGAACAAAACAAAAAGTTCATTCATAAGTTAGAGCTCATATTTCAATTTCATTCATAAAACGAGCCGCCCATATGCCAATTTTCGCGACCATTCGAAAATAGTCAATATTGGAATATTTCGCGTGGAATTATTTGCCAATATTTGATAAATCTTAAATTTTTGTCATGTCGAGTGGCCGCGGCTCCGTATGTATGTATGCACCCTTATATGTATGTAAATATGTCTTCTAACTGTGCGACAGTCGCGAGTTAATGCGACTTCCAGCGAATCACACATTGCTGTCCGCAAAGCCGCATGTATGTACCTTATGATCAGAAAGTACCGGGAATGTTTAAATTAAACAAAACAGAGTTAAATTTAAGGAAAATTTATATTATCTCCTTCAAAATATGACCCGTCTGAAGCAACACACATGTGCCAACGTTTAACCCAGTCCTCCAAACACCCCCGGCAGGCCGATTTGTATTCTCTTTGATCAGTGCGATGGCGCGTTATCATCATGCAAAATCTGAGAATTGTTTGCTCACATTTCCGGCGGTTTGCAACACACAGCATCTCTCTAAGGTTTCAAAACAGATAAATAATATTCTCTATTGACTGTCTGGCCCGATGGAAGGTACTCATGGTGGACTATGCCTTGGCAATCGAAGGAAGCAGTCAACATCACCTTCCCGGTTCTTTTTGCTCATAGGGTATACATATCCCATGTGTCAAGTGTGCGCAGAAGCTTGTGTTCTGGGTTTGTTAGAATGGTGGTAGTTTGTACATATATTTAAACACATATGTGAGCATGCGCGTTAGGCTTCCTGGATGGATATTAGAATATTTTCTCATCAATATGTGTATGTAAGTAGTTCAGATTTGACTGAAGAAATTAAATATAGGAATGCATATTCATATGATTGACTTTATGGCTGTTTTACATATAAATCAATTCAAATGAATAATGTTATATAGAAAATAAATTTCTAAATAACTGGTATTACAAAAACCTGAATACACTATTTTAAATCAATTTCAATTAAACCAAATATAAAAAATTAAATAAAAATATCGAATAAAAAACTTTGTACAGGATTTGAACCTGAGTCAAACAGGAGACTATGTACTGCATATACGATACGTCTTTCACGATTGCGCTAATCTATAATTATTAATGATCTTTTCTAAATCACTCATTTATTCGATTCGCAGTTTTATATGTACATATTCTGCGTTAGTTGAAAGTTTGTATGCGTAATTATATGCATATGCATCTGTGTATGCGCGTTTGGCTTTCTGGACGGATATTAGAATGATATTTTCTCATCAATATAATTTGGATTTGATGAAATAGATTATAGACATATGTACATATTTTCATTTTGATTGATTTATATAAAAATCAGGTCATATCCAGTATGAACTATTTTATACCGAAAAGAAATTTCCATTTATAAAATACAAAAAACAGTATTTTAAAGAAATTTTAATTAAAATAAACTCAAAAATTTTACCAAACTTTCCTGGTTTGAATTGTAAAAAAAAAATGTGCAAGGAAAAAAATATGACTTCAGGACTTGAACCTGAATTAAATACGTGCAAAAACACAAAACGAATAACTCCGTCGACTTTAGCTTCTGCACCACAAACTAACTACCACGCGGCCTTCTTAATCGCAAATTTATTCGCTTCGATTTCCTTAGTAGTGTGCCGAAAAATCTTATGAACGTCCTCAGTAGTATGGTAAACGCAGAAAATATCTGAATTCTTGGCCTAGCGTGGTAAGTAAATATAGAAACCCTCCACTCGCGTGGTAAATATCTGCAATTCCGACCGCTTCAGGAAAGTTGAATTTGAAATGACCTTATTATGAATCTATAAATTAGAACTCGAAAAAAGCTCTTTTAACATTTGCTCCTTCTCATTGCATTAACATTCTCTGGAAAAACAATAATGCACAAGCGCAAGAACATCATCTTCCTTTCATACATATGTACATATGCATGTATGCCCAAATAACCTTGACTTATGTATGTACACAAGTCACAGCACATCACATTCTTACAAGACAAATACACATACGCACTAGCGAGTTTCTTCCTAACAAGTGCAAAAACAATTCTGCTCTATGTATGTATTATGTCCTAGCATATATACATACATATATACCTACTTGCCTTCTAAACTTCCTACAAAATAATTGCATTCATATGTTACTATATCCATGCACGTTCATACATTCATGCATATGTATATGCGCGAGCACAGCGCTCCCTTCTTGCTTCCGTGTACTTTTGTCTTTCACCAGTCGATATTCCTAATATTGTACTTACAAAAACACGATATGTACTTTGATAGACGCAAAAGCAACAGCAAGCGCAACGCCATGGCCGCTTTGCCACCGCACATTCTAAAATGTTCTAGAACACAACAAAAACACATACCTCACATGCGCATGTCGCCCAAAGCTAAAATCTAAGCCTAGCGACTACAAAAACAAAATACATTCGTAGACGCAGTCGCAGCGGCCATGATTCTATCAGCGACGGCGCTGAACAATTTAGAACAAAACAAAAAGTTCATTCATAAGTTAGAGCTCATATTTCAATTTCATTCATAAAACGAGCCGCCCATATGCCAATTTTCGCGACCATTCGAAAATAGTCAATATTGGAATATTTCGCGTGGAATTATTTGCCAATATTTGATAAATCTTAAATTTTTGTCATGTCGAGTGGCCGCGGCTCCGTATGTATGTATGCACCCTTATATGTATGTAAATATGTCTTCTAACTGTGCGACAGTCGCGAGTTAATGCGACTTCCAGCGAATCACACATTGCTGTCCGCAAAGCCGCATATATGTACCTTATGATCAGAAAGTACCGGGAATGTTTAAATTAAACAAAACAGAGTTAAATTTAAGGCAAATTTATATTATCTTCTTCAAAATATGACCCGTCTGAAGCAACACACATGTGCCAACGTTTAACCCAGTCCTCCAAACACCCCCGGCAGGCCGATTTGTATTCTCTTTGATCAGTGCGATGGCGCGTTATCATCATGCAAAATCTGAGAATTGTTTGCTCACATTTCCGGCGGTTTGCAACACACAGCATCTCTCTAAGGTTTCAAAACAGATAAATAATATTCTCTATTGACTGTCTGGCCCGATGGAAGGTACTCATGGTGGACTATGCCTTGGCAATCGAAGGAAGCAGTCAACATCACCTTCCCGGTTCTTTTTGCTCATAGGGTATACATATCCCATGTGTCAAGTGTGCGCAGAAGCTTGTGTTCTGGGTTTGTTAGAATGGTGGTAGTTTGTACATATATTTAAACACATATGTGAGCATGCGCGTTAGGCTTCCTGGATGGATATTAGAATATTTTCTCATCAATATGTGTATGTAAGTAGTTCAGATTTGACTGAAGAAATTAAATATAGGAATGCATATTCATATGATTGACTTTATGGCTGTTTTACATATAAATCAATTCAAATGAATAATGTTATATAGAAAATAAATTTCTAAATAACTGGTATTACAAAAACCTGAATACACTATTTTAAATCAATTTCAATTAAACCAAATATAAAAAATTAAATAAAAATATCGAATAAAAAACTGTGCACAGGATTTGAACCTGAGTCAAACATGAGACTATGTACTGCATATACGATACGTCTTTCACGATTGCGCTAATCTATAATTATTAATGATCTTTTCTAAATCACTCATTTATTCGATTCGCAGTTTTATATGTACATATTCTGCGTTAGTTGAAAGTTTGTATGCGTAATTATATGCATATGCATCTGTGTATGCGCGTTTGGCTTTCTGGACGGATATTAGAATGATATTTTCTCATCAATATAATTTGGATTTGATGAAATAGATTATAGACATATGTACATATTTTCATTTTGATTGATTTATATAAAAATCAGGTCATATCCAGTATGAACTATTTTATACCGAAAAGAAATTTCCATTTATAAAATACAAAAAACAGTATTTTAAAGAAATTTTAATTAAAATAAACTCAAAAATTTTACCAAACTTTCCTGGTTTGAATTGTAAAAAAAAAATGTGCAAGGAAAAAAATATGACTTCAGGACTTGAACCTGAATTAAATACGTGCAAAAACACAAAACGAATAACTCCGCCGACTTTAGCTTCTGCACCACAAACTAACTACCACGCGGCCTTCTTAATCGCAAATTTATTCGCTTCGATTTCCTTAGTAGTGTGCCGAAAAATCTTATGAACGTCCTCAGTAGTATGGTAAACGCAGAAAATATCTGAATTCTTGGCCTAGCGTGGTAAGTAAATATAGAAACCCTCCACTCGCGTCACTCGCGTGGTAAATATTTGCAATTCCGACCTCTTCAGGAAAGTTGAATTTGAAATGACCTTATTATGAATCTATAAATTAGAACTCGAAAAAAGCTCTTTTAACATTTGCTCCTTCTCATTGCATTAACATTCTCTGCTTATACCAGATGGTAAATATTTGCAATTCCGACCTCTTCAGGAAAGTTGAATTTGAAATGACCTTATTATGAATCTATAAATTAGAACTCGAAAAAAGCTCTTTTAACATTTGCTCCTTCTCATTGCATTAACATTCTCTGCTTATACCAGAGAATGCTAATGCAATGAGAAGGAGCAAATGTTAAAAGAGCTTTTTTCGAGTTCTAATTTATAGATTCATAATAAGGTCATTTCAAATTCAACTTTCCTGAAGAGGTCGGAATTGCAGATATTTACCACGCGAGTGACGCGAGTGGAGGGTTTCTATATTTATTTACCACGCTAGGCCAAGAATTCAGATATTTTCTGCGTTTACCATACTACTGAGGACGTTCATAAGATTTTTCGGCACACTACTAAGGAAATCGAAGCGAATAAATTTGCGATTAAGAAGGTCGCGTGGTAGTTAGTTTGTGGTGCAGAAGCTAAAGTCGACGGAGTTATTCGTTTTGTGTTTTTGCACGTATTTAATTCAGGTTCAAGTCCTGAAGTCATATTTTTTTTCTAGCACATTTTTTTTTTTACAATTCAAACCAGGAAAGTTTGGTAAAATTTTTGAGTTTATTTTAATTAAAATTTCTTTAAAATACTGTTTTTTGTATTTTATAAATGGAAATTTCTTTTCGGTATAAAATAGTTCATACTAGATATGACCTGATTTTTATATAAATCAATCAAAACAGAAAATATGTACATACATATGTCTATAATCTATTTCATCAAATCCAAATTATATTGATGAGAAAATATCATTCTAATATCCGTCCAGAAAGCCAAACGCGCATACACAGATGCATATGCATATAATTACGCATACAAACTTTCAACTAACGCAGAATATGTACATATAAAACTGCGAATCGAATAAATGAGTGATTTAGAAAAGATCATTAATAATTATAGATTAGCGCAATCGTGAAAGACGTATCGTATATGCAGTACATAGTCTCATGTTTGACTCAGGTTCAAATCCTGTGCACAGTTTTTTATTCGATATTTTTATTTAATTTTTTATATTTGGTTTAATTGAAATTGATTTAAAATAGTGTATTCAGGTTTTTCTAATACCAGTTATTTAGAAATTTATTTTCTATATAACATTATTCATTTGAATTGATTTATGTATATGTAAAACAGCCATAAAGTCAATCATATGAATATGCATTCCTATATTTAATTTCTTCAGTCAAATCTGAACTACTTA
This sequence comes from Anastrepha obliqua, assembly GCF_027943255.1. Classification (NCBI taxonomy): domain Eukaryota; kingdom Metazoa; phylum Arthropoda; class Insecta; order Diptera; family Tephritidae; genus Anastrepha; species Anastrepha obliqua. The sequence continues at coordinate 37,263,791 of NC_072897.1, read as the reverse complement.
CATACACATATTGATGAGAAAATATTCTAATATCCATCCAGGAAGCCTAACGCGCATGCTCACATATGTGTTTAAATATATGTACAAACTACCACCATTCTAACAAACCCAGAACACAAGCTTCTGCGCACACTTGACACATGGGATATGTATACCCTATGAGCAAAAAGAACCGGGAAGGTGATGTTGACTGTTTCCTTCGATTGCCAAGGCATAGTCCACCATGAGTACCTTCCATCGGGCCAGACAGTCAATAGAGAATATTATTTATTCGTTTTGAAACCTTAGAGAGATGCTGTGTGTTGCAAACCGCCGGAAATGTGAGCAAACAATTCTCAGATTTTGCATGGTGATAACGCGCCATCGCACTGATCAAAAAGAATACAAACCGGCCTGCCGGGAGTGTTTGGAGGACTGGGTTAAGCATTGGCACATGTGTGTTCCTTCAGACGGGTCATATTTTGAAGGAGATAATATAAATTTTCCTTAAATTTAACTCTGTTTTGTTTAATTTAAACATTCCCGGTACTTTCTGATCATAAGGTACATATATGCGGCTTTGCGGACAGCAATGTGTGATTCGCTGGAAGTCGCATTAACTCGCGACTGTCGCACAGTTAGAAGACATATTTACATACATATAAGGGTGCATACATACATACGGAGCCGCGGCCACTCGACATGACAAAAATTTAAGATTTATCAAATATTGGCAAATAATTCCACGCGAAATATTCCAATATTGACTATTTTCGAATGGTCGCGAAAATTGGCATATGGGCGGCTCGTTTTATGAATGAAATTGAAATATGAGCTCTAACTTATGAATGAACTTTTTGTTTTGTTCTAAATTGTTCAGCGCCGTCGCTGATAGAATCATGGCCGCTGCGACTGCGTCTACGAATGTATTTTGTTTTTGTAGTCGCTAGGCTTAGATTTTAGCTTTGGGCGACATGCGCATGTGAGGTATGTGTTTTTGTTGTGTTCTAGAACATTTTAGAATGTGCGGTGGCAAAGCGGCCATGGCGTTGCGCTTGCTGTTGCTTTTGCGTCTATCAAAGTACATATCGTGTTTTTGTAAGTACAATATTAGGAATATCGACTGGTGAAAGACAAAAGTACACGGAAGCAAGAAGGGAGCGCTGTGCTCGCGCATATACATATGCATGAATGTATGAACGTGCATGGATGTAGTAACATATGAATACAATTATTTTGTAGGAAGTTTAGAAGGCAAGTAGGTATATATGTATGTATATATACTAGGACATAATACATACATAGAGCAGAATTGTTTTTGCACTTGTTAGGAAGAAACTCGCTAGTGTGTATGTGTATTTGTCTTGTAAGAATGTGATGTGCTGTGACTTGTGTACATACATAAGTCAAGGTTATTTGGGCATACATGCATATGCACATATGTATGAAAGGAAGATGATGTTCTTGCGCTTGTGCATTATTGTTTTTCATATACAAATGTACATACCTACATATGTATGTAAATGCTGTCGAATACATAAACTATAAATTGACATACAATATAAAATAAGTGTTGATTTATCTTAAACCGTTTTTTTTTCTTAATGCAAATACCTCCTATTGACATGTACATACATATTATGTATGTATATTGTCATATACCATCATCTATGTACATATAGAGTATACGTTCATTTATGAATGTATGTAATGAAAAACTTCATGAATTACTTTCAGAACTTTATTAAAATTAATTCGCGTCGCGCGCATGCACAAAACCTTTTGTTCATAACGCAGGCGCAGAAATAAACGCACTGCGTATTTATCCTCCCCATGTGACTCGGCATCAATTCTCGGCGCCATTTTTTTTTTTTTTTTTTAATGTTATTATGTAATCGTAAAAAAAATTGTAATAAATTTTATGTATCCGCTTATCATTTCAAAAGTAACAAAATGGTAAAAAAATAAGCAGTCGAAGAAATAAATGCACCGCCTATTTTTCCTCGCCACATGTTAGACTCGAGTTCAATTCCCGGTGCAAACTTTTTTTATAAATTTTATTTTTTAAAATCGTTTTTTTTTTTTTTAATGTAATTGAAAAAAAAAATTATGTAATATATTAAATTTTACGTATTCGCTTATTATTTCAAAAATACGAAAATAGTACAAATTTAATTGGTTTAATGTCGAGGTGAAAAATGTGTTGTGTGTTGAGGTGAAAGATGTGTGGTGTTTCTAATTTTTGTGTGGGCAAAAGTCAGTGAGGTGTCTATAAACTCGGTGGGCTAAATGACCCTATTACAAATCTTTCAGATCTCAATTGTACTAAAAAAAGCTTACAGTAACATTTGCACCTTCTCATTGCATTAACATTCTCTGCTTATACTTATGCATAACTACATCCATGTTCACACCTATCAATCGTAACAAAATTTTTAGCAGTCATAATGGCAAATCACAAGCGACTTAAAAAAACAACAAAACAGTAATAGCAGAGAATGTTAATGCAATGAGAAGGAGCAAATGTTAAAAGAGCTTTTTTCGAGTTCTAATTTATAGATTCATAATAAGGTCATTTCAAATTCAACTTTCCTGAAGAGGTCGGAATTGCAAATATTTACCACGCGAGTGACGCGAGTGGAGGGTTTCTATATTTACTTACCACGCTAGGCCAAGAATTCAGATATTTTCTGCGTTTACCATACTACTGAGGACGTTCATAAGATTTTTCGGCACACTACTAAGGAAATCGAAGCGAATAAATTTGCGATTAAGAAGGTCGCGTGGTAGTTAGTTTGTGGTGCAGAAGCTAAAGTCGACGGAGTTATTCGTTTTGTGTTTTTGCACGTATTTAATTCAGGTTCAAGTCCTGAAGTCATATTTTTTTCCTTGCACATTTTTTTTTTACAATTCAAACCAGGAAAGTTTGGTAAAATTTTTGAGTTTATTTTAATTAAAATTTCTTTAAAATACTGTTTTTTGTATTTTATAAATGGAAATTTCTTTTCGGTATAAAATAGTTCATACTGGATATGACCTGATTTTTATATAAATCAATCAAAACAGAAAATATGTACATATGTCTATAATCTATTTCATCAAATCCAAATTATATTGATGAGAAAATATCATTCTAATATCCGTCCAGAAAGCCAAACGCGCATACACAGATGCATATGCATATAATTACGCATACAAACTTTCAACTAACGCAGAATATGTACATATAAAACTGCGAATCGAATAAATGAGTGATTTAGAAAAAATCATTAATAATTATAGATTAGCGCAATCGTGAAAGACGTATCGTATATGCAGTACATAGTCTCATGTTTGACTCAGGTTCAAATCCTGTGCACAGTTTTTTATTCGATATTTTTATTTAATTTTTTATATTTGGTTTAATTGAAATTGATTTAAAATAGTGTATTCAGGTTTTTCTAATACCAGTTATTTAGAAATTTATTTTCTATATAACATTATTCATTTGAATTGATTTATATGTAAAACAGCCATAAAGTCAATCATATGAATATGCATTCCTATATTTAATTTCTTCAGTCAAATCTGAACTACTTACATACACATATTGATGAGAAAATATTCTAATATCCATCCAGGAAGCCTAACGCGCATGCTCACATATGTGTTTAAATATATGTACAAACTACCACCATTCTAACAAACCCAGAACACAAGCTTCTGCGCACACTTGACACATGGGATATGTATACCCTATGAGCAAAAAGAACCGGGAAGGTGATGTTGACTGCTTCCTTCGATTGCCAAGGCATAGTCCACCATGAGTACCTTCCATCGGGCCAGACAGTCAATAGAGAATATTATTTATCTGTTTTGAAACCTTAGAGAGATGCTGTGTGTTGCAAACCGCCGGAAATGTGAGCAAACAATTCTCAGATTTTGCATGATGATAACGCGCCATCGCACTGATCAAAGAGAATACAAATCGGCCTGCCGGGGGTGTTTGGAGGACTGGGTTAAACGTTGGCACATGTGTGTTGCTTCAGACGGGTCATATTTTGAAGGAGATAATATAAATTTTCCTTAAATTTAACTCTGTTTTGTTTAATTTAAACATTCCCGGTACTTTCTGATCATAAGGTACATATATGCGGCTTTGCGGACAGCAATGTGTGATTCGCTGGAAGTCGCATTAACTCTCGACTGTCGCACAGTTAGAAGACATATTTACATACATATAAGGGTGCATACATACATACGGAGCCGCGGCCACTCGACATGACAAAAATTTAAGATTTATCAAATATTGGCAAATAATTCCACGCGAAATATTCCAATATTGACTATTTTCGAATGGTCGCGAAAATTGGCATATGGGCGGCTCGTTTTATGAATGAAATTGAAATATGAGCTCTAACTTATGAATGAACTTTTTGTTTTGTTCTAAATTGTTCAGCGCCGTCGCTGATAGAATCATGGCCGCTGCGACTGCGTCTACGAATGTATTTTGTTTTTGTAGTCGCTAGGCTTAGATTTTAGCTTTGGGCGACATGCGCATGTGAGGTATGTGTTTTTGTTGTGTTCTAGAACATTTTAGAATGTGCGGTGGCAAAGCGGCCATGGCGTTGCGCTTGCTGTTGCTTTTGCGTCTATCAAAGTACATATCGTGTTTTTGTAAGTACAATATTAGGAATATCGACTGGTGAAAGACAAAAGTACACGGAAGCAAGAAGGGAGCGCTGTGCTCGCGCATATACATATGCATGAATGTATGAACGTCCATGGATGTAGTAACATATGAATACAATTATTTTGTAGGAAGTTTAGAAGGCAAGTAGGTATATATGTATGTATTGTAGAGTACCTCCACTTCACTTCCAAACATTCCTAATACTCCAACTCAAATTAAGTAAACCACTTCAATTCACTCCACTTTCAATTTCAGTGACATAATTCTTTCATTTCAATGTACTCCACTTTAACGACACAATTCTTTTTCAATTTCAATAACATAAACTCTTTGCCCTTTACTTTGAAACCCGAAACATAAGTAAACACATAGCACACACCAAATGCACTTTTTGTCACACGATACCCCACTCCAAAGCAAAGCCATAACTCATTGTGAAGTAGGTTAACCTAAACAAAATTTAAGTCAACCTAAGCAGAATTTTAATTGTATAGTATTTTAAGTGTTTACAATTTTTGTTATTGATTTTTACTTGCAACAAATGTTTGATTGTAATTATGTATATTGATAACAAGGCAAAAAGAAAGTGTAAAAATAAAGCCATTCTATCAGAAGTCAGCTCAGTCAGCTCTAGCAGCTCACACAGCTCACATCTAATAGTTGGAAGGCAGTCATTTGCCCTAACTCTAAAAAATCTTCTTTTATTTTAAAGGAATCTTTAGTCGGCAGGTTTGCCCTAAAGCTCTTCCATGGAATTAGTAATTCTTTCATTTTCGATGATACCGTTTCGTCAATTTGCATGAGGGTCTCTAATATTATCATTATAAGTACACCACATTACTTATACATCACTTGTACTTTACATGGCGATCCTGCGGACGATCCTACGGACAATTCTAACAATTACGATCAATCACTAAATTTTGAAACACAACAACTTCATGGAAGGACCAAATAAGATTTCCATACACGAGTATAGAAAAAGACTGGAAGACAACAAAGATACCCATCGTGTGGCTATCCCCAAAGTAAATTTAAAGCTAAAAACCCGAGGAGGATACAAAAAACGCCTTAGAGTAGAAAAAGCTAAACTTCTTGATATAAAAAGAAAATCAGCAAATCAAGAAGCAAGCAACAACTTTTCAAAAGCGTTAGCAGCTGAGCATGCTCTTGAACACCTAAACAAAGAGCTCAAGGCAAAATTACAGCAGAGAAAGAAAAACATTTGGGAAATTATAGAAGACACAAAAATCTACGCTTATGGGGAACTGGTGGTCAACACAAGAGAAGGAGGAAATCATCCTCAACCAGACAGCAGCCAACAACAGCAGCTTTTTAGAGAATAAGATTATAACACTAGATGTAATTATTTTATTCACTATATTCATAATAATTTTATACATTGTACACAGAATCAACAAATATTATAAAACATACTTACACAAACACTTGAATAGAAGTAGGCAGATAGTTTAAAACAAAAAAAAAAATTATTTTTTTTTACAAAAATGTTAAGCATTAATAAAATAAAATAAAAATATATATATAATACAATAAAATGAAATCTGTAATCACATTTTAAATGAAAGATATTGAAGCAATTGTAAGGACTTTGTCAAGGATATTAGAGAACGTAAAAAAACAGGGAGCAAAAAAATATAAAGTAGAAACTTTATCACAAAAACTAAAAGACATAGAGAATTTAAAAATTGAATTTGAAAAACTTGAAACTAACCCTGACATAGACTACAAAGAACTTACGATCTTAAAAACAAATTTCCAGAAATTATACACTGAGACCAAAGGACGATTAATAGAAAAAAAAAACTACCAAGACAAATTAGAACAGAGCGGCTCACATAATATTTCAACACAAAAAATGTCAGAATTCGATATAAATACGTCATTAAAAGTAGTCCCAGAATTTACTGGAAACTACAGGGACTTACCATCATTTCTAAAAATCACAGAATTGATTTACAAGACACTAAATGAACAAAGTAAAATAACATTCATAGAATTTATTAGGGAAGTAAAATTGAATAACAAAGTGAGGACAGCAATTGGAATGCTAGACCCAATTGACAATTTTGATAAATTACAAACTGAATTAACAAAGCTATACAAGAATCCATTAACCATTCCACAAATATACTCAAAACTCAATTGCTGTACGCAAAGAAATCAAAATGTGGCTACATTCAGTGACCATATTCTGCAACTTATTTCTGAATTGAATACATTACAGATTGCAGAGATGGAAGGAATAGTAACGAACGAAAGAAAAGACGACGTCATTAGAAATAACCAAAAATATGGCTTAACCATTTTCAAAACTAATTTAAACGACGACCTAAGACAAGCGATATGCTTAACCCAAACGAAAACATTACAAGAAGCCATAAACTTGGCAAAAGACCTAGAAAGAACTACCAGTACGTCTGGACAAATTATGTTTTTAAATCAAAACAATGTCAGAGGACGAAACAATTACAGAGGACATAATAACTCAAATAAACAAGGGCGTTATACCTTTAACCAAAACTATGTTGGACAAAATTCACACCGTGGAAATAATTACAGAGGAAATCATGGACACCGTGGGCAAAATCACAATGCAAATAACTATTTTGGAACTAATAGTAACAATTATAATAGAAATAATTATAACAACAATTTTAGACACAATAATAATTTTGGAAACCAGTACAATCATGGGCACAACAGGGGACAAAACAATAACCGTGGGAACACTTATAACCGCGGAAACTTTAATAATAACAGAATTAGAGTAATGCAACAGGGAAACGAGTTTGCCCCGGAGGAAGGACAAACAAACAAGAGTCAATCCCCGGGTACCCAAAATTAAATATTTTCAGAATTTCAAACAATGCTACGAATATAATTTCTTTAAGATGTGCAGACTCAAATACAAATCTAACTTTCATAATAGACACGGGAGCGGACGTATCTATCATAAAGCCAAAAAATCTAAATGGCGACTTATTTTTCAATGACCAAGATAAATGTAAACTAACAGGGATATCAAACGAAATTATCTACTCAAAAGGAGTAACAGACATAAAATTAGATTTTGGAGAAAAATCGCATATCCAAAAATTCAATATAGTAGACGACAAATTTCCTATACAAACTGACGGAATATTGGGACAGGATTTTCTGAAAGACTGCCTTTGCAAAATCGATTTAGAAACATATACTATAACACTCGTTGTCGATGATGAAGAGATCATTTTACCCATTCATTCAGATTTATCTGAAGTTTCGAATATAATTATTCCTGCAAGGTCGGAAATAATTCACCGAGTAAAACTAGATCTAACTGAAGACAGCGTCGTGTTCAACAAAGAAATTCAAAAAGGCGTATTTCTAGGAAACTCCATAGTACCCAAGGAAGGATTTGCTCACATAAGACTACTTAACGTCAACGACAATGAAATTCGTATAAAAAATCTAAATCTTGAAACAGAACCCTTAAATAACTATTACGTAATTAACCAGAAAAATAAAGATAATTTTGACAAAACGCGTTTTCAAAAATTAATAGAAATTTTAAATCTACACTCAGACGACAAAACCGCAAAGAATTCATTATATAAAATTTTCGAACAATTTCAAGACATTTTTCATATAGAAGGGGAATCCTTGAGCACCAATAATTTTTATACCCAACATCTGAATCTAAACGATAAAACACCTGTATACATAAAAAATTATAGATTGCCTCAGACTCAGCTTAAAGAAATAGAGGAACAAGTAGAAAATTTATTGCAAACCGACATAGTGGAACCATCAGTTAGCGCTTATAATTCACCTCTTTTGATCGTACCAAAGAAAAGTAGCGGAGACAAAAAAAAATGGAGGCTTGTAGTAGACTATAGACAACTAAACAAAAAGATTATTAATGATAAATTCCCGTTAACAAGAATAGAAGACGTACTAGACAAACTGGGTCGCGCAAGATATTTTTCAACGCTCGACATGACAAGCTCATTTCACCAGATAACGCTAGACAAACACTCAAGACACCTGACTGCATTCTCCACAAGACAAGGTCATTACCAATTTAAACGCTTACCATTTGGACTCAAAATATCCAGCAATAGCTTTCAAAGAATGCTCACAATAGCTTTAAGTGGTTTAGATAGCAATGCATTCTTATACGTAGACGATATTATAGTGTTTGGCTGTAGCCTAAAACACCACAACAATAATTTAATTGCAGTTTTTGAAAGACTACGAAAATATAATTTAAAACTAAATGCGAGAAAGTGCGTATTTCTAAAATCCGAAGTCGTGTACCTAGGACATCTGATCACGCAAGATGGCATAAAAACAGACCCATCAAAATTTGAAGTGATAAAAAATTACCCCATACCTAAAAGTAGTGACGAGGTTAGGAGATTTGTAGCCTTTTGTAATTACTATAGACGTTTCATACAAAATTTTGCTCAAGTAACCAAGTGTCTAAATAATCTCGTAAAGAAGGGACAAGCATTCAATTGGACTGACGAATGTCAGAAAGCTTTCGAATCACTAAAAGAAAAACTAATCAATCCACCTATCTTGCAATATCCAAATTTCGAGCAACCATTTGTGCTCACAACAGACGCATCTAATTTGGCACTCGGTGCAGTGCTTAGTCAAGGAGAAATAGGAAAAGATTTGCCTATATCATATGCAAGCAAAACTTTACTAAAACATGATATAAATAAGTCAGTCATAGAAAAAGAACTACTCGCGATTCACTGGGGAATAAATTTCTTCCGTCCATACCTAATGGGTAGAAGATTCACCGTGGTGACGGACCACAGACCTCTTATCTCCTTATTTTCACACAAAAATCCTTCATCCAAGATGACAAGGATTAGACTTGATTTGTCAGACTATGATTTCGATATAGTCTACAAGCAAGGCAAAATGAACACAAATGCCGATGCATTATCACGAATTATGATAGACTCAGACATACTAAAAAAAATGATACCAACGAATTGTGATGACAATAATAAAACGTTTATAATAACAAGGGGAATGTCTGCCAAAAACAACACCAGGGTAGACAAGGAGAACTACAACTCTCATTCGAAGTCAGGCCAACTTCACATTTGGGAATGTACGTCCATAGCTGATATAAGAAATATAAAAAGATTAAAATTCGTATACGAAGAAAAAATGAAAGGATCCGAAATACAGATAAATAAAAAAGGGGATATAATAGTCCGATATAGTGAGGAGCCTCTGAAATACGTTTCAATCATGGCGAAACTATCATCAATAGCGACTAAAAGAAATATAGAAAAGCTAGCGCTAGCAAAAGATAATTTATTAAGAGAAATGAATATTGAAGATTTTAAGAATGCATTCAACAAGTTACAAAGTGAAAGATTAGAAGAAAAATTAAGACCCCTAAGAATAATTTTATATAAAGCCCCAAAACAAATTAATGACGAAGAAATAAAAAAAAAATTAATCTTTGAGTATCACAATTCAGCACTAGGAGGACATCTGGGTATAAGAAAAACTATCTTAAAATTAAAGCAAAAATACATATGGAAGAACATGAGAAAAATGATAAAACGATATATAAACAGTTGTAAAGAATGTACTCGAAACAAACAGACAAAGTACATAAAAGAAAAAATGACAATAACGGACACACCTAGTACAAGTTTTGAAAATTTAAGCATAGATACAGTAGGACCATTGATTATATCAAATGGTTTCCGATATATTTTAACGGTACAATGCGAACTGACAAAATACGTAATCCTATTCCCAATGAAAACTAAAGAAGCAATTTCTATCGCAAAGACACTAGTAGAACAGGTAATACTAAAATACGGACTTTTTAAAACATTAAAATCTGATCGAGGTACAGAGTTTGCAAATGAATTAATGAAAAATATATGCGAAATACTAAATATAAAGCAGACCTTTTCAGCACCCTATCACCATCAGACAATAACAGTTGAAAGGAGTCACAGAGTCCTAAATGAATTTCTATTACACTTCGTAGAAAGTCACGAATGGGACCAATGGCTACCTTATTTTGCATTTGCTTTTAATACCACACCGAACATAGAGACGGAATTTTCACCGTACGAGTTAATATACGGAAAACTTCCACGCTTACCAACTGACATAATCGAGGACAATCAACCAGTATATAACATAAACAATTACGCAAATGAAATGAAACTTAGACTAAAAGAGTCACTTCTTAGGGCACAAGAACTGATAAAACTAACAAAACAAAAGAGAAAAGAACTATATGACAAGAACAGTAACACATCAGAACTAAAAGTAGGTGACTGGGTATTTGTAAAACTAGAAACTAGAAGAAAACAGCAAAGTCCATATCATGGCCCTTATCTCATAGTAGAGCGTAAAGGAGTCAATTCTGTATTACAAATTAACAATAAGCTTAAAGAATATCATAATAATACCCTTAAGAAATACAAAATCACCTAAAATATTATCATATTAAATAAATTTAAGAAAAATGTACTATAAAACATAGAATTAAAAATAGATTTAGATATACTAAGAAACTTTCATAGTCATAAAATTATTTTTATTGAAAACCACTGTACTTGCAAAATTTAAACAAATTTCTTAGCACAGTAATTTTCAATCTTAACCATAGGGGTGTAGAGTACCTCCACTTCACTTCCAAACATTCCTAATACTCCAACTCAAATTAAGTAAACCACTTCAATTCACTCCACTTTCAATTTCAGTGACATAATTCTTTCATTTCAATGTACTCCACTTTAACGACACAATTCTTTTTCAATTTCAATAACATAAACTCTTTGCCCTTTACTTTGAAACCCGAAACATAAGTAAACACATAGCACACACCAAATGCACTTTTTGTCACACGATACCCCACTCCAAAGCAAAGCCATAACTCATTGTGAAGTAGGTTAACCTAAACAAAATTTAAGTCAACCTAAGCAGAATTTTAATTGTATAGTATTTTAAGTGTTTACAATTTTTGTTATTGATTTTTACTTGCAACAAATGTTTGATTGTAATTATGTATATTGATAACAAGGCAAAAAGAAAGTATAAAAATAAAGCCATTCTATCAGAAGTCAGCTCAGTCAGCTCTAGCAGCTCACACAGCTCACATCTAATAGTTGGAAGGCAGTCATTTGCCCTAACTCTAAAAAATCTTCTTTTATTTTAAAGGAATCTTTAGTCGGCAGGTTTGCCCTAAAGCTCTTCCATGGAATTAGTAATTCTTTCATTTTCGATGATACCGTTTCGTCAATTTGCATGAGGGTCTCTAATATTATCATTATAAGTACACCACATTACTTATACATCACTTGTACTTTACAGTATATATGCTAGGACATAATACATACATAGAGCAGAATTGTTTTTGCACTTGTTAGGAAGAAACTCGCTAGTGCGTATGTGTATTTGTCTTGTAAGAATGTGATGTGCTGTGACTTGTGTACATACATAAGTCAAGGTTATTTGGGCATACATGCATATGTACATATGTATGAAAGGAAGATGATGTTCTTGCGCTTGTGCATTATTGTTTTTCATATACAAATGTACATACCTACATATGTATGTAAATGCTGTCGAATACATAAACTATAAATTGACATACAATATAAAATAAGTGTTGATTTATCTTAAACCGTTTTTTTTTTCTTAATGCAAATACCTCCTATTGACATGTACATACATATTATGTATGTATATTGTCATATACCATCATTTATGTACATATAAAGTATACGTTCATTTATGAATGTATGTAATGAAAAACTTCATGAATTACTTTCAGAACTTTATTAAAATTAATTCGCGTCGCGCGCATGCACAAAACCTTGGTTCACAACGCAGGCGCAGAAATAAACGCACTGCGTATTTATCCTCCCCATGTGACTCGGCATCAATTCTCGGCGCCAATTTTTTTTTTTTTTTTAAATGTGTTTTTTTTTTAATGTAATCGTAAAAAATTTTTAATAAATTTTATGTATCCGCTTATCATTTCAAAAGTAACAAAATGGTAAAAAATAAGCAGTCGAAGAAATAAATGCACCGCCTATTTTTCCTCGCCACATGTTAGACTCGATTTCAATTCCCAGTGCAAACCTTTTTTTATTAATTTTTTTTTTTAAATTCGTTTTTTTTTATGTAATTAAAAAAAAAATATGTAATAAATTTTACGTATTCGCTTATTATTTCAAAAAATACGAAAATAGTAAAAATTTAATTAGTTTAATGTATTTATCCTCCCCACGTGACTCGCCATCAATTCTCGGTGGAAATTTTTTTTTTTTTTCGTTTTTAATTTTTATTTTTTTAATGTAATCGTAAAAAATTTTTAATAAATTTTATGTATCCTCTTATCATTTCAAAAGTAACAAAATGGACAAAAAATAAGCAGTCGAAGAAATAAACGCACCGCCTATTTTTCCTCGCCACATGTTAGACTCGAGTTCAATTCCCGGTGCAAACTTTTTTTTATAAATTTTATTTTTTAAAATCGTTTTTTTTTTTAATGTAATTGAAAAAAAAAATTATGTAATAAATTTTACGTATTCGCTTATTATTTCAAAAATACGAAAATAGTACAAATTTAATTGGTTTAATGTCGAGGTGAGAAATGTGTTGTGTGTTGAGGTGAAAGATGTGTGGTGTTTCTAATTTTTGTGTGGGCAAAAGTCAGTGAGGTGTCTATAAACTCGGTGTGCTAAATGACCTTATTACAAATCTTTCAGATCTCAATTGTACTAAAAAAAGCTTACAGTAACATTTGCACCTTCTCATTGCATTAACATTCTCTGCTATAAGTCATAAGTTTATTATATAATATATAGAACGTATATTAGTAAAATAAATACATGTATTGTATGTCGAATATAACTGTGTATTATTTAATTTATGTTGGCTTGTGCATGTAGCTCGCTGTTTATTTCAAAATCTTGAAAGTAGCTCAACACATTCATGATGTTCATAACTAATGAAATTATCATCGAAATAGTTCGATGGACACATGTGGAGATAGCTAATCGAAAATCAATTTCACTTGCCATTACCGATGAGCCGCAAAGGAAACAAACTTCACAACAGGAAGTATCATCTCTTATAGGAATATTAGTTTTAACTGCTGTTAAGAAGGACCAACATCTATCAGCAGATGAATTGTTTGATCGAGCCTATTCAGGTGCTCAATACTTATCCACAATGACTAAAGCCTGTGTGGGGAGCACAAAGTTCAACGTTGTGCCTCTTGTACAAATAAAAGTCTGAGTATTCCAAAAATATATTTTTTTCTAATTCAATACATTAGCTTTAAGGAAGAAAAAACAGATAAATGAATTCTTTGTTTTTGGTTATTTTTTTGCTGTTTTGTTTTTGTTCTATTTTATCCATAAGGCAAATGAAATAGTGCTGTGAAATCTTTTGTTTTTAATAAATAATATTAAAAAACTAAAGTTTTTTTGTCTTATTTCATCAAAAGAATTTATTATTAAAATTTAAACAGGAGACATTCTTTGTACCCTTTTAAATATTACCGTAGTCGATTCGACGAAGTATGATGTTAACGTATTAATACCAAAAAAATTTGCTAACTCGCCTGCTTAGCAATGTACTTCATAACTTGCATTGCTTTTGTTCTTCCACATTTAACCACTTCTGTAATTGCGGAGTCCGGCAGCACTCTACTAGCAGTCCAGGAAAGTTTTCCATTAAGGAAAATGGCAAATTATGTGTTATACAGAACATCACCATGCTAAGTTCCTTATTTTTAACTTCCTGTTGGTCGGTGCTAAACAAATTTTCCAATTGAAGTTGTTTTTAACGCGTTTCTAAATTTTGAATGTGCAAAGAAGTTTCTTCGTGCTCTTTCAGGTGATTAGAGTGATTAGCGAGTGGCTTTGCGCAGGTTACACAAGCGCCGAACCGTTTTGCTCGCATAACCATTTAAATGATTGTAGCTATTCAGATCTAAATTTACGTTTTTCACTTGCCTGTCTCGATTCTCTAAAAATGCAAAAAAATCGCATTTGAATAAACTAGCATGATATGCATACATGCGAAAAATAACCATACTGAACAATTTTCGAAACTTACTCAGAAGAAACTTCCTCATTTTCGTTACTTTCACACTTTGGACGTCTTTGCCTTTTAATAAATCTGCTTGTACAAAGGAATTTGCGTATATTAGGGTAAACCTTTTTTTATTACTACATATTGATGATTTATCTATCCATTTATGTTTATGGTACTCAATTATCACTGATTTGTATATTTCTAAATTTTTACAGCAGCATATTTTCTTTTATTAAAATATTACAGCAAATGATGCGTTGTGATCTTCTGTTTTTACATATGTATGTATGTACAAATTGCGAAAAATAACATTGATCAGGGCAATTATTGTGATCGCATTTGACTAACCAATTTATGTGGTTTGCCAGGCAGCTAACAGAAAGAGAGAATGATACATACATGAATATTTAAATATTTCTGTGAGCAGTATTACTAAAGTGACGAAATGAAGGAAATCTTAGATGATTTCTGAGTATAAAGCTTAAAGTTACTCTACATCAATAGATTTTCACATTAAGTCTGTAATTTCGGGGAAGCTTAAAACCGAATAAAATTCCAGTCGTCCGATCATCCGACCAACGGAAAGAAAATCCGACCAGATTTGGTCGGAACCAACGCTGGATACACTTAAATATAGGTGTCCGTTAGCATGAATTCTTGTTTACCAACTGAGTAGTTCCGCTCCCCCTGTATGGATTTTTAATCTGTGGTTTGTGTGGAGGGGTTACCAGCAGTATTTGACATATGTTTGTTATTATTTTTCTTTGATTCTTTCATTCTCGCCCTTGGGCAGTTTTCAGGCACTTAGTAATCTAAAGAAAAATTGGAAAGTCAGTCTTAAGACCGATAAAATTGAACATTGAACATTGAACGCAATAAAGTTGAACGTATTTTTCTTTTCCCTCAACGGACGATAGTTATCTTAAATTCTTTTATATCGAATGAAAATAATTTTAAGTACGAAGGATGCAACAAGCTATAGAATCAGCTCAGAGATGGCTAGTCGCGAAAGATTTTAAGCTGGATTCCCACAAAACAGAAGTCGTACTCATCAGCAGCCGTAAGTGGGTTGGAAAGGTGAAGCTTAGAGTTGGTGTCAGCATGATCGGGTCTAAGCCATTCGTGAAATACTTAGGTGTATAGGTTGATCACCGAATTAGCTACCGAGACCAATTAGAGTAACAAAGCTGTGATTACGACGGTAACTCTGTTCAAAATAATGGTGAATATTGGAGGACCAATGCAGCCGGTAAGACAGGTTCTGGCTGGAGTAATGAGGCATATCATCCTATTTGGCGCGACAGTCTGGCGTCATGCATCCAAGTACGTTAGACATATGTATGTAAGAAACACTAGCTCCATGTACCGCTTGTGTGCTCTTAGAGTCTACTCTGGCTTTAGAACAGTCTCAGAAGATGTAACGCTCATAATAACTGTCCTACGACTACTTGACCGCAGGAGATGTATGAAGTGATCAGTTGGTCCACAGAAAGGCCATTAATCAATCCTGGTAGGTCAGTTGCAAACATGATACGATAGTGCAAAAAGAGGTAGGTGGACCCTCCGCCTCACACCAAAAGTCGAAGCTTGGCTTCAGGGAAAGCACGGGGAAGTAAACTATTACCTCACCTAAAACTTAAGTGATCATGGCTGTTTTAAAACATACCTTCACACCAGCAGTTGACGAAAACTGTTTTTCCCGTTCCCCGCTTCAGAAGACTAAACGCTAAATTGGAAGATAGCCGCGCTTGCAGTGTTACTCCCGAGAATCTAGTGCCACTGATGCTGATAAGCCGCGACACTTGGAACAAAGTACAGCACATTGCTACTGAAATGATGCAGCAGCTCCGGCACAGCGAGCAGGCAAGGCGAAGACACGAACGCCCAGAAAGTGCGTAAACCAGCAAAACTACTTTGAGGTGAAAATGCAGGTAAACTGACGACATCGTACTTAAAACATAACTTTTGTATGGTATGTAAAGAATCACCGTGGGCGGTGGCGTACTGTTTCGACAGGGGTGGCTCTCTCCTGAAATGATTGTATAGTGAGTAGAATCAGGTTGATGCATCTTCTGCGTCAGGATAGTAACTGACGTTGAGTCTAGTGTTCAAACCGAATCCCGAGGAAATACTTCACTCAATAAAAATACTTCCTCAAGAAAAATAAGCTTATGGACAGCTTAGGGGCGTGAGGGAAGATGTGGTGGGCTTGTTTTATAATGATGATGTTCAAAGAAACAATGAACAAATATATATATGTGTATATATATATCACTTAGGTATTCGGAAGCCGAATTCTGTACGATTATTTCACATGTATTGCATTCACACATTCGTCCAACCAGTCGTTGTTTAGACCATTGAGTATTAATTGGGAAACACTTTTTCTCATGAGAGCGCTGTCAAAATGTGCATTTTTTATAACATTCGTTAGAAATGCAACACTGGAAGAAACATTGAATGGGTATTTTTGAAACAAAGGTTGGAAATCTTCAGTTTCCACACCACCATTGAGAATGGTATTTAGTGCTCGGTTGCCCAGTAGGCTTATATTACCCGTATACACCTACATATAATAAAAATTAACGCAATCTGTAGAAAATACATGAGTAAGCAAAAAATTCAAAAAGTAATATTTAGATGAAAGTATTCCAAATTGAGATACAAAAGTAATAAAATAACGAACACAAAAAACATGAACTATTGAATTTTTTTAATCTATAAATTAAAAAATTCAGCCGTTTTTCGCGTTGTGATGAACTTTACGGAGAATGGCTCAACCGATTTTAAACAAACTTTGCCACATCGAAGAGACACATGTGGAGAAGGTTTGTAACTATTTTTGGTTAAAATCTCCTTTACTTCTTCGTCAACACACAGTATACACGAGGCAGCGTTCTTTTTACGCGTGTGGCTGTTATTGTAAACGGTTGCATGGAGCGTACATTTTACTCACATATGTACAAGTTAACGCAGCAGTATTTATGCCTAAATTTTCATTCCATTACATACATTTCAATTGAATGCAAACATACATACATATACATATGTTCATACAGCAGTGGCTGCACGCCTGCATTCGCATAGAATAGAAACATACAAATTAGCAGGCACAGCTGTAGCTGACCGCCTGCAATAATTATCGTAACACAATGCTGCTGGGACTAACTTAACACTTTGCTTAAATACTTCTTCTTTACACCCACACTTCGGGATAACCGAAGCAAAACCATTAGCTCAACGAACCTGAACAGGTCGTCGCTAAAAACGTACTTAAGCAAGGCCGTTTTCTTAGAAGATTACCAAAGGTCATCAGTAATAGTACATAGTGAAAGTAAGTGTTAAAACTAACAAGAAAGTGTTTTATTTTGAACCAAAGAGATAAAAAAAGTGTGTAAGAAATATTTAAGAGAAGAGATTGTTTTCACATTTTCCAACGATATTTTCATGAAAAATTTACAAAATATGTATTAATTTTGCAAATGATTGATAACAAGTGAAACAGTGAATAAATGGTGTGAAAAATACACACAACAGAAATCGGCAAAAATAATTAATATTTTAGAAGTTTTTACTTAAGATATTTAAGAAAAGAGATTGTTTTCACACTTTCCGTAGATATTTTCAAGAAAAATTTCAAAAATATATATTATTTTTGCTGATCATTTCCCATTTCTGTTCTGTGTAATTTTCATTTCAACGCGTGCTCACAGTTCAATTATATTTTTAAAAGATGGCGCTAACAGTATGTTAATTTGAATTCCAGTTTAAAAACAAGAAAAGTAGCAATCAAGAGCTCAGAGTGACATAAAGAAGACCACTTTGATTCGGTAAAAGAAATGCCAAGAGGTAGAAGACATGCTAACATCGGACGTAATACACGTCACAATAGAAATGTGCAAAATCACAGACAAAATGAAAGATTTTGTCAAGCATTGAAATTCAAAACTGAAACACCAGGCATGTGTTGCGCTGCAGGAAAAGCTCGTTTACCAGACATACAATATCCGTCCGAACCATTAGCTACATTATTATCGGGAACATCACTCGATTCCAAACATTTTTTTGAAAAAATTTCCACATATAATTCATGTTTTCAAATGACATCTTTTGGTGCTGGAAAAATTATAACCGATAACTTCATGCCAACGTTCAAGGTAATACATAAACTTCAACGTTCAACAACATTCGCTGACACATCTAATGAATCATTAGATTTTATGGACACAAATTACACTGTGCGACAGTGATTTTATACTTTTATGGAGACCTAGTACAACTTGTAGGTCTAGTAAAACTAAGAAAAATGGTATAGGAGAAATTTCCAATACACCCCCAAAATCTCATTTTATGGCCATAAAACCGTTTTTCAGTAGGTTGATGTGAACAATCACTCCTAACTTCGCCAATTTCCATCCGATTTCGAATTTGTTTTTTTAGTTCGAAAGAACAAAAACAAGCCTTTTTGACAATGTGTTGACAATTTTTCTGAAATGACAGCTGACGAGACTGTACGCGGAAGTATTTGGAATTTTTTTATTTTTTCTCTATTTTTTCAACTTTGACATAATTTTTACGATATTATCCGATATTGATGATTTTTTTTAGTACCCTACTGTTATAGTAAATTTAATTTTGCGTCGAATGAGCTATATTTGATTGTAATTGAATTAAAATTAATAGAGTTGTATGGGTTTTCAGATTTTATTTTTTTTTTACTAATATGGTATGTAGGTATAACTTACGCTAAATGGGAATAAGGACGTGTTTTGATGCGTTATTGTAGATACGTAATATTTATTGGAGTATGTTTGTATACATAAGAGTACACTGTCCTGCATACAACAGAACTGGTTAGAACTTACGAAAATATCTGACATATTATCACACATTTTTTTTCAATAGAAATATGAAAAAGTTCCCAAGTGTACCAAAGTTCACACTGTACATTGATTAACAAAAGAAGTTTGTTATTATAATTTAACCTTATGAAAACATCAAAGTTGTATTGTTTGTTTCATTGAAATTCAAGAGATATAAATCAAAACGTTGCCAGAAAAGTCGAATTTCTCAATATTCTCCGATGATGTGACATCATCAGCCTCATCATAAACCAGATGATTGTTATTTTTGTAAAACGGACGTAAACGGTCATCATTATAAAACTCGAAAGCACATAAAGTATGCTGATGTTGCTACTGTTAAGAACCCCTTAGTCTTGGACGATATGATTGACTCAACTGCAGGAACTGAAGGAAGTTCAACTCATTGCTGATGATGATCAAACTGATAACAATAAACCTGACGATGAAGAGTACTTTCCGTCTGGTTCTAAGTCTTCAGAACGACACATTGTATCAAATTCAGATTTTCAGGATATTTCTCGGGATTTACTTCTATCGGGAAGACAATCTGAAACGCTCGCTTTTCGATTTAAACAATGGAATTTTGTTGATGACGACTTTAGATGAATGATGATGATCGAATTTCTTACAGAGAAGTATTCAAAACTGATGAAGAGAATGACAAATGTACTCCACCATACTAAACTCCATAGGGCCGTTTCCAATGCATTTTTAAGTTTGCAACCGTACAGTGCTGCACTGCACAATACTCCAATAAATATTATGTGTTTATAATAACACTTGTTATCATTTTCATGCTTCGAAACGCGCCCTTATTCCCATTTAGCGTAAGTTATACCTACATGCCAAATTAGTTAAAAAAAAAAATAAAGTCTTAAGAACCACACAACTCTATTAATTTTAATTCAATTACAGTCAAATATAGCTCATTCGACGCAAAATTAAATTTACTATAACAGTAGTGTACTAAAAAAAATCCTCAATATCGGATAATATCGTAAAAATTATGTCAAAGTTGAAAAAATAGAGAAAAATTAAAAAAATCCAAATACTTCCGCCTAAAGTCTCTTCAGTTGTCATTTCAGAAAAAATGTCAACACACTGTCAAAAAGGCTTGTTTTTGTTCTTTTGAACTAAAAAAACAAATTCGAAATCGGATGGAAATTTGCAAAGTTAGGAGTGATTCACAAGTTGTTCTAGGTCTCCATAAAAGTATATTTAATTTTTTTTTGTCACACAGTGTTATGGCTTTTTTCAGATTCAAGGGCAAGCATATCACTTAATAGGTTCATTACTACCACTACCCGATCAAGAGTCAAAATTTTTGCAAATTTATTTCATTAATGACAACGATGATGAACTTGAAGCACGGTGTGCATTTTCCAGAAATATAAACAGAGTCATTATGAGAGAGTTACAAGATTTATTACACACACACAATGTTTTGGTGCAAAGTTTTAAAACAACAATCGAAAGATTGTCATCTGATAATCATAAAATTTAAATTGATGCAAATAAAACGCCTGCAGGCGAACATCGTGGAAAATACAATCAACCAACTTCAAGCAACGAGGTTGCAATTGTTATATCTGGAGATGAATTTCAACCAAGAGATATTATTTTGCAAAGAAGAAATGATACACTGCAACGTGTTAATGAAACGCATCGAAAATATGATTATTACATTACAATATCCTCTTATGTTCTATCGTGGTGAAGATGGTCATTCGATTGATATAAAACAAATAAATCCAGCAAATGGTCAAGAAACAAATAAATCTGTAAGCGCAATGAATTATAATGCATACAGAATCATGATAAGAGAAAATCAAGAGAATCACATTTTAAAATGTCGTAAATTATTTCATCAGTATATTGTTGACATGTATGCGAAAATAGAAACCGAACGATTGAATTACATTAGATTCAACCAAAGAAAATTACGCTGTGACGAATACATACATTTACGAGATGCAATTAACAACGATACCAACGTTAATAACATTGGTCAAATGGTAATATTACCTTCATCGTATACAGGCAGTCCAAGGCATATGCATGAATACGCCCAAGATGCAATGTGTTATGTCAGAAATTATGGTCGACCCGACTTATTCATAACTTTCACATGCAATCCGAAATGGGATGATATTAAGAATCATTTATATACTGGGCCATCAGCTACTGATAGGCATACATTACTGCAAGGCTGTTTAGACGAACTACAGTCTCTAATAGATTTCATTGTAAAACATAAAGTTTACGCAGATGTACAATGTTTCATGTATTCTGTGAAATGGCAAAAAAGAGGCTTGCCTCATGCGCATATTTTGATTTGGTTTAAACAAAAACTAACCACAAATAAAATTGATCATATTATATGTGCTGAAATTCCAGATATAAATGAAGATCCAGAATTACATACTACTGTAACCAAAAACATGATTCATGGACCGTGTGGTACGTTAAATAAAAATTCTCCATGTATGGTTGATGGTAAATGTTCAAAAAACTACCCAAGGCAATTAATTGCTGAAACAATGACTGGAAATGATGGACATCCATTGTACCGGAGAAGATCACCAGAAGATAATGGAAAAACAGTCACTGTGAAAATAAATAATCAAGATGTGGAGATCGATAACCGTTGGATAGTTCCGTATTCCAAATTATTATCGAAAACATTCAACGCACATATAAATGTGGAATATTGTAACTCCGTAAAGTCCATCAAATACATATGCAAATATATCAATAAAGGAAGTGACATGGCAGTATTTGGAGTTGTAAATCGAAATGATGAAATTACTAATTACCAAATGGGAAGATACATTAGTAGCAACGAAGCAGTTTGGAGAATACTATCATTTCCGATTCATGATCGCCATCCAGCTGTTATTCATTTGTCAGTCCATTTAGAAAATGAACAAAGTGTTTATTTCACTGAAAATACTGCTCAACAAATGGCCGAACGACCACCAGCAACAACACTAACTGCATTTTTCATCTTATGTGAAACAGATTCATTTGCAACAACATTGCTTTATTCAAATGTTCCTAAATATTATACTTGGAATGCATCATCAAGGTCCTGGGTACGAAGGCAACGAGGAATACCTGTAGATGGATATCCAGGTGTTCATTTGGGTGATGCAATTGTAAGACTTTACACGGTGCATCCAAGTAAAGTGGAATGTTTCTATTTACGTTTACTCTTAGTTGATATTCCCGGCCCAAGATCATTCGAAAGTTTGAAGCGAGTTAATGGTCATCTTTGTTGTATTTATCATCAAGCATGCAAAGAATTGAATTTGCTTGAAAATGATAATCAGTGGGATGCAACTCTTATGGATGCATGTGCAACAAGTTCTCCACACCAAATAAGAACAGTATTTGCCATCATTATTGCTACATGTTTCCCAGCAAACCCCAAAGAATTGTGGAGCACTTACCAAGAATACATGACAGAAGATATCCTACATCAAGTACGTCGCATTACTGCAAATCCAAATTTGAATTATACAGATGAATTATATAATGAGGCATTAATTAAAATCGAAGACTTTTGCCTGATGATTGCAAATAAAACTCTGAGTGAGTTAGGTATGATCGCACCAAATCGTCCGATGCATGATGCATACAATGCAGAATTAAGACGTGAAAAAGAATATGATCGAAATGATCTGAACACATTTGTAACAACAAACCTACCAAAATTAAACACAGAACAAAGGCAGGCATATGACACAATTATAGACAATGTTGCAAATGAAAGAGGAGGAATATTCTTCTTAGATGCACCAGGTGGGACTGCAAAAACGTCTTTGTTGTCGTTAATTTTGGCCACCATTCGATCACAGAATAATATTGCATTGGCTTTGGCATCATCTTTAATAGCGGCAACTTTATTGGACGGCGGTCGCACTGCACATTCTGCATTAAAGTTACCATTAAATATGCAAGTAAATGAAGAACCAACTTGCAACATTTCTAAAAATTCTGGAATGGGAAAGGTTTTACAAACATGTAAAATTATTGTATGGGATGAATGTACGATGGCTCATAAAAAATCACTGGAAGCCTTAAATAGAACACTGAAAGATTTTCGAAATAACACAAACATATTTGGTGGTGCACTAATTCAATTGGCCGGTGATTTTCGACAAACTTTGCCTGTTATTCCCAAATCAACAGCAGCTGATGAATTGAGAGCATGCCTTAAATCTTCTAATCTGTGGAGATATGTTCAAAAACTCACATTAACTACTAATGTTCGTGTGCAGTTACAGAATGATCCAACAGCTGCTGAATTTTCCGAACATTCGTTGCAAATTGGAAATGAACGAAAGCCAATTCATAAGAATAAAGGCATGATCACACTTCCAACTAATTTTTGTACCGTAACAGAATCAAGAGTACAATTAGTGCAAAATGTATTCCCAAATATTGCACAAAACTATCGAAATCAAGATTGGCTAAGCGAGAGAGCTATATTAGCTGCCAAAAATGTCGATGTCAATGAAATCAATGCCACTATTTTGACTCAAATTCCAGGTGAAGTTGTCACCTATAAATCAATTGATTCAATCACTAATCCCGACGATGTAGTGAATTATCCAATTGAATTTTTGAATTCACTTAATTTGCCTGGCTTGCCACCACATCGTTTGCAATTGAAAGTCGGCGCAGTGATCATTATGTTGCGAAATGTCAATCAGCCGAAACTATGCAATGGGACAAGATTAGCAGTGAAACGGACAATGAACAATGTAATTGAAGCAACAATTTTGAAAGGCAAATTTAAAGGTGAAGATGTTTTGATTCCGCGCATTCCAATGATTTCAACAGATTTGCCTTTTGATTTTAAGCGACTTCAATTTCCATTTCACCTTGCTTTTGCTATTACAATCAATAAGTCTCAAGGTCAAACACTTCAATTATGTGGAATTGACCTAACTTATCCATGCTTTGGATGTTCTCGAGTAGGGAAACCATCGTTACTTTATATTTACACACCGCATGAAAATAAAACCAAAAATTTTGTGTATCAGAAGGCTTTAGAATAAGTTGTTAGTTTACAATCATTAGAGTAAGTCACTAAAATATATAAAACATTGTTATTAGAATAAGTCACAAAATAATGGCCGAGCATGAATTAAATGATGAAACAAGAAAAAAAACAAAGAACACTTTTCATTTATATTTTTCTTTCACCCAGCGAAGCGGGTGAGGGTCCGCTAGTAATACATAAAAACTGAGTATTAAAAAAAACAAAATTTTTGAATCAACGAATAGAATAAGTTTAATCAGACAACCTTTATTTTTTTATAAACTTAAAAATAGTTTACAAATGTATGTTTGTAAAATATCTCAAAGTAAAATTTAATTCCCTTAATTACGCTTTTCAACCATAAAATATTTACATATATACAAATTTACATATATAAGCCAACATCCACTTTTCAGTAAAATTACATGCATGTAAAATGTATTCATATCGGTACACAAGACGAATTAAAAGTAGAAGCCGTATAGTCTTGTCAGTTTTGGAAAATTCTAAAAACATAGTTTATTTTAAATTATTATGCTTCAATTGAATTTATATTAAAACAAATAATTTATTCGCGACATTTCTCCATTAACGCAAAAACAAAGGGATTTCATCAGTTATTTGGTAATGCATACTTCTGGCAGCCCACCATTTTAACTATCAGCTGTTTATAAGTCCAGGGAATGGCAGCTGCCAAGTATTTAAACGAGTTCCTAAGCGCACTTTCACACAAAATAAAAGAGTTTCGCATCTTATTACCTATGTGTCAGATAGCAACGAAGCAACGTGAATTTTTTCACAATGTCATTATTTTCGTGTATACGAGCAAAGGCATTGTTCTCGCAACAACTGCCAGGATGTTTCCCTTCCTTTTGTTTTCCCCGACTGGCCGCATTAATATGTCCGTTTGGCAAAAATTGCGTGATATTACTCACTCAATGCTTTAAGCTATACCATTGAAACGAATACCAATATACGAAATAAGCCTTAAAGTTTTGGCTGAGGTAAAAAATCTTAAAAGCATTGTTGCTAATTCTGCCATGTATTGTTCATTAACACCGATATTTTAGCATCGATGCTGAGACCCGATAAACGATGCATCGATGTTTTTGGTAAACTGAAACATCTGTAAATGTATCATGGAGGGTTGCATTAGCCCTCACATTTCACCAAAATCACAGATTGGTGGCCGTAGTCGGATTATGACAGCGCGATCTGCATGGCATTTGCGTCATCAATACAATAGTGACAGTTGTTAGTACTGTTATGCTGAAGACTGAAATTGAATAGATCCGCCATTTAAGGTAACTCCTTTCACAGGTACAACTGGCAAAGCTAAAGCATTCACTTATGTAAACAATTACGAGATGAGCATGCAATATACGGTTACGAGAAATGAGTCTACGATGGAATCCTAGAAAGGCAAAAGCTTGGAATGTGACATATAGAGATATCATGCGCAATTAACGCATTTTTTTTTTTTTTTTTTTTTTTTTTTGTCGGGACAACTAGCAAGTGCAGCACTCAGACATTAATTGAGTCCATTGTACTACACTTGGATTCCCTTTTAATTTTCTTTAAATCTACCCGATCTCCGAAGAAATCTGAGTAGATCTTGTGGTGCCAAGGAGCCAAGATGGTCGCTTCTTAACACATCAGTGCCAAAGACCTCAAACCTGATTCGGGCGAAGGCGGGGCAGACACACAGGAAGTGGTCCGCCGTCTCATCCTCCTCTTCACAAGCTGGGCAGAGTACACTGTCTGAGATGCCCAACCTTTCCATGTGCTTTGCCCACAGAAAGTGGCCCGTCATTAGTCCAACCAGCCGTCTGCACTCCCCTCTGCTTAATGACAGAAGGGTTTGCGACAGTTGATCGGACATGACAGGTAACATCAGTTTTGTCCATCTGCAGCCTCTCTCAGCCTGCCAAGCTCGCTTGTGGGTAGTAGTTACCCATTTGCTAACCGTGGCCGTGATGGCCGCAGAGGGGAGTGGCAAAGCGGGCTCTGGGCCAAAGAAGTTGGCTTCAGAGCCCATCTTAGCTAAGGAGTCAGAGGTCTCGTTACCCGCGATACCCACGTGTCCCGGGACCCATGTTAGCATCAGGCTGTTATGTCTGCCGACATAGTTCAGCCTGGATTTACAGGACTTCACTACCCCTGATGTGGTTTGAGGGCTGTCTAAGGCCATAAGCGCTGCTTGGCTGTCGCTGCAGACACAAATAGATCTGCCTCTCCATCGTTTTTCCACAACAAGTTCATTAACGCATACAAATTGAAAAATCAGTAATGCGAAAATGCATGCCTCAAAGGGGAATGATGTGCATTTTATGGCAGATTCTTAATAGGACATGAAGCCTCCCACCTGTCTTTCCAATATCCCTCTTCGCCTTCCCGTGGAAGCACTGTTAACCTCAACTCAAATCAAATGCTGCAAAAGTCGGCTGATGCGACTCACTTGCTGATGGAATATAACTGTAGAATCCGTGAATGCATCCTTGAAGCAAATCTTCACAGTATGACTTCTTTCATGCTTAAAAGTCTCTAACGACTAGTGGAATTGCGCATACGTCAGAAGTCACTGGCTACTCACCCTCTGTCTCCCTTTTAGCATGCCTATCATAGTGAAAAGACTAATCTTGCTGAGGACTGGGAGCGATACCGTCATATTCAGAGGAGCTACAAGAAGTTAATTCGTGAGTCGAAAAAGGCTTTTTTTTGAGGATTCTGCGGCGGTATTGGATCTTTGAGTGACACGCTGATGGACTGTCACTTTCCAGGAAATTAGATAAGCATTGGCCGGCAACCGCCTTCAACGAAAGAGGCTGCTGTCAGAGCTGCTACATCTTCTCGGCGTGACTAATGCGTTGCCGGGTCTGGTTAGGATCCTGAAAAGAGATCCAACCGCAAAGCTGGGGACACTTAGGAAATCTGATGGCTCCTTCCCGAAGAAGCAAATTGAGACATTTAGCTTGCTGATGGACTGTCACTTTCCAGGAAATTAGATAAGCATTGGCCGGCAACCGCCCTCAACGAAAGAGGCTCTGTCAGAGCTGCTACATCTTCTCGGCGTGACTAATGCGTTGCCGGGTCTGTGGTGAATGAAGCCGCCATTCAACTTGCCATCGAATCTTTTGGCGGCTACAAGGCCCCCGGACCAGATGGCATTTATCCCGCAATGCTGAAGGAAGGCATAGAGTCAGTGACTGCAGCCCTGAAGAAAATCCTCACTGCATGCTTGGCACTGGCTTATATACCACGCTCGTGGAGGATGGTGAGGGTCGCTTTCTTCCCTAAGGTTGGGAGAGATAACTTCACCAGCCCCAAAAGCTTGCGACCTATCAGCATGACCTCTTTCATGCTGAAAAGTCTCGAACGGCTAGTGGAGTTGCATATGCGTCAGAAGTCGCTGAAGGTTCACCCACTGCCTCCATTTCAGCCTGCCTATCAAACCGGAAAATCTTGCGAGTCGGCACTGCAAAACCTTGTTTCTGAGATAGAGCAGGCCATCGACAGAAGAGACTACGCTATAGGCATCTTTTTGGATATAGAGGGGGCTTTTGATAATGCCACTTTCGACAGTATGTGCAGCTCTACCAGCAGGCATGGTATAGATCGGGTGCTGGTAAATGCTCAACGCTCAAAATTCGTTCAACACTAGCCGAAAAATCGTCACGGTGGGGGCGGAGGAGGCTTTGCTGGTGTCGTCCGGGGTTAGTAGAGGCTGCACCCAAGGTGCTGTGCTGTCTCTATTGCTCTGGTGCACGGTGATCGATCCTCTACTCATCACCTTAAATGAACCTGGAGTCTACGCACAAGCATATGTGGACGCCGTTGCCTGTTTGGTAACAGGCCCTTCCCTTATGAGCATCTGTAGGAAAGTGCAGAGAACTCTGGATGACACTTGGTTGTGTGCGAAAGTGCTATCGGCAAACCCTACCTAGACTGGTATTGTCCGCTTCACCAGAAGAAGGGAGTTTGATGGACTTGTTCTGCCTAAGCTAAAAGAGTCACAATCCAGCTATCCAAGGAAATTAAATATCTTGGGGTAATTTTTGATAATAAACTTCTTTGGAAGTCACACGTTGAAACAAAAACATCAAAGGAACGGATAACCTTTTGGCAGTGCAAAGGTGTCTTTGGTAAAACGTGGGGTCTTTCTCCTAGCAAGATCTTATGGATCTACGCGGCTATGATAAGACCTACTATCACCTGTGCATGATGAGTAGACTCTCTCTCGTGGGAGTCAAAAGGGCCTTATCGACTACAACGTACTGTGGCCATCTGTTGCACTGGAGCTTTTCCGACTACTTCAGACCCGGCATTAGATCCTCTGGTTGGTCTACACAGCTTGATGGTTTCATCCAAAGCCATCTGCAGGCTGAAACACAATGGGAACTGGTGTGGCCTCTGTCCGGCATTGGACAACGATTCTCGCCATGCTCCATGTAATCAATAAAATTAAAAAGGGAACCCGAATGCAGTACAATGGACTTAATTGTGTCAGACTGCTGTACTTGCTAGTCTGTGCCGACAAAAAAATAGCCCTCCTGTAGGGGTTTGGGCAAAAGCCTGGCAACCTAGTCCCACAAAAAGAAAAAAAAACAACAAAGCCACAGACTTTTAATATGGAAGCTGAACTAACCCTGGGATGAAAGACGGAAAACTATGTTGACGATCCGGATCTCGAAAAAAGGACTATGATGATTTAAAATTATTTACTTGGAATGCTCGCACTTCACACCAAAGAAAGGCTATTCAAACCTTGGCCGACGTAGTTCAACCTTATAAAGCGAGAATCCTGGCAGTGCAAGAAGTTAGATGGAAAGGAACTGGAACGATACACAATCAAAAATATGAGTTTTACTACCGCTGGAATCCAAACCACCATATCTGCGGAACTGGTTGTCTTGTCTTTGACAAAACCCGACAAAATGTAAAAATATTTTAACCCATCAACGTAAGATTATGCACAATCCGAATAAGGTCTAAATTTCACAACATAAGCATAATAAATGGCCACTTCCCAACCGAAGAGAAATCAGGTGAGGAAAAAGAAGCTTTTTATGACACGTTAGATCGCATATAAATATGAGGTGTGTCCTAAGCATGTCATCAACATCATTATTGGTGATATGAACACAAAAGTGGGTAGAGAAGAAATATACAGGAAGCATACCGACATACACATCGAGTCTGCACAACACCAGCAATGACAATGGCATTCGGCAACAAAAAACATGGTCATTGGCAGCACAATGTTTGAGAGACGGAACATATACAAAATTAAATGAGTTTCACCTGATGGCAAAACGATGAACCAGATCGATCATGGACTTCTTAATTCAAGATATAAATTCAATTTCCTCCAGGTGAGAAGTTAACGTGACGCAAATGTAGACTCTGACCATTTTTTACTTTCCACCCGAATACGCGCAAGGATAACAAACACGAAGAAAAACATGACAAACATACCTAATAGAACTAATCTGGAAACCCTATACTATCCAGACATGGAAAAAAATTTTCAGAAGTATATTGACGAAAGTCTATACCAAGTGCGCTGCTCTGAAGACGTAGATGAAGCTTGAAGAAGTATATGAAACATAAAGGTTGCAGCTACAAAAGTGTTGGGTAAATCAGAAACAAACGAAAGCCTTCCTGGTTCAACGAAAAATGCAAAATGACTACAGAAAAACACAATGCGCGTAAAGCAATCATAAACTGCAAAACGCGGCAATCTACAGAAATGTATGAAAATTAACCACGCGAGGAGAAGAAACTGCATAGGAAAAAAAGAGAATTTTTTAATAAGGAAAACTTTGAGCTACTATCATAGAAACAGACTTTAACTGCCATAATTCACGAAGATTTTTTAAAGGCGTGAACGAACAAAGATTCGAGTTTAACCCAAGGACATACTACTGAAAAAATGAATATGGTTCACTCTTAACGGAAAAAAACCAAATCCTCGAAAGGTGGATATTTTGATAAACTTCTTAACAGAAACATTACAGATATTGAACCCGAACACCCACAATTAAAGTCTTCAGAAATGGTGGAAGAACTTACCTTCCAGGAATTCATGGCGGCAATTAAAGCCCAAAAAAGAACAAATCCTGTGGTATTAAAGAGATCATAGCAGATCCCTTTAAACACATGAGTAATGAAAACCTCCTTATCATATATCAGTTGGTTTACAAACTCTGGGATGAAGAACGCATGTCAAAGATGTGGGAAATTGAGAAAATTACCGGATCATAACTTTTTTGAACAGCATCTACAAAATATTTTTAAATATTCTAAGCGCTAGACTTAAACCGCATGCTATACGCATCATTGGTAGCTACCAGGTTGGTTTTCAAGAGGGAAGATCAACGATTGACCTAATTTTCGTACTAAAACAGATTTTATAAAAGTCTCGTGAATACGTCATGGTGAATTATCATATTTTCATAGATTTCAAAGCAGCTTACGACAGCATAATTAGGAACCAGCTCTTCTCAGTGATGGCAGAATTTGGTATACTCAGCAGAAAGAGAAGAAGGGGCCGCCCCCCGCTTAGGTGAATTGACGGTGTAGAAGAATACGCAAGCTTATTGGGATTTCGGCCATGCAGGACACAGGCACGAAACCGAGACAATTAGAGGCATATGCTACAGCAGGCGAAGACTCGACCATGGTTGTACAGCCAACAATGATGATGATGACAAGCGAAAATTACAGCACCGATTGTGGTCAACGGTTTCACCTATCAAAAGATATCGCATAGATACATATATGGCATGAGATGCGTACACTGTTTCCATGTCTATACAAAATCGCTACGATTTACTTCCCAATTGTAGCAACTTCACTGCCAAAGGGAACGGTTGTTCTCAGTGGCTGGCTCAACAATAACCCAACAGAGGAACCGCTTACTGGGTACCAGATTATCAAACTTATTGCTTTTATATTATTATTAAAAGCACATAAATCAATATTTTTACCTTTGAAAAGTAAATTGAGTGTATGTTACATGTGTTCTAGTTATTATTATACCAAAATTAAACCTACCAGTAATATTGGGCCGCCGTAGCCGAATAGTTGGTGCATGACTACCATTTCAAAGATTTTGGTCCGAATCTCCGTAAAACACTTGAATGAAGGAACGTCATTTTCATCCCAGCTGCATACTGCTTTTAATAACGCTGACCTATGTGCCAACTTACATTATGACTTTTTAGTTTTTTTGCAAATTTTCTTTACAAAAGTCTTCAAAAATCTTCGTGCGCTTACACCATGACTTTTGTTTGCGGCATTTCTTGCGCGTTTATGACGTTTAAGCGGATAATGTTCTCTGTCCTCCCGAGCCCAAAGTGCACTTGAATAACAATACGAAAATGTTAATATGATGAAAGTGAAATGTCAAAAAACCCTGGATTTCGCTGACCATGCGTGTATGCCTACTGCGTTGACTGAGCTACAATTTTTGCCACCAAGCTCGACACCCAAGGTGAAAAGTCATCCTGAAAATTGGCTCTATCTACGTAACTGTGACCACAAACAGTCAGCCAAGTCTATTGTGACTGGTTCCAATAATAATAATGAGCTAAAAAACTTCCCAATTTTCAAATGGCTACTTCTATCATCATTCTCGCCCAGTGCTAATGAAGCCGATATGTTGACTTATATGTCGAAGCATGCGGAAATTGAATCTAAATCTTGGTATGTTATAAGCTCATTAAAAAATATACTGAATTAAATACACTCAGAAAGATACATTTTACATTGGGTGTATCAGAATGTTTTTTTGAAAAGGTGCTCAACGCAGATATATAACCTGAGTGCGTAAAAATTTTTTTTCACAAAAACCAATTTATCAGCAATAAGTAATATAAAAGGGGGAAGTTACGTAGGTTACGATATTTTTGTTCACATTGAGACATAGTTAAATGACACCTTCTTCATTAATGAGTTTTTGATCCTAATTTATATAATGTATGTATATCGGAAGGACCGTGATATCAAGAAAACTGGTCTCTTCGGGGGTGAAAGGTACAGATATTATTGTTCATGAGGTGCCTGACTGCTAGGAATGAAACGCTATGGGTAGAGATCTCTGAAATAAAGATCGTATGGAGGTAGGAAAGGAAGAAACACGAGCTACGATATTAACCCAAACGTTGGTGGGAGAAGAGGGTGCTACCACCGGTAGGCATGGTAAGTACAGAAGCTGTTTCGCCACGGTCCCACCTCTACTATAATGGGAGCATCTTAAAGTGGAGTCGTGCTGTAAAAGATTAAATCCTGAGTATGCTTTAAGGATCATACCGATGAGTGGAAGGTACATTATCCAAATTAACAAAACAGCGGAGGACATCTTATATGCAAGGTTTGAGAAAATAGTGTTGAGTATTGGTAGAGTGTACCTGCGCCTCAAAAAATGCAGCCCAACGGATAATAACCCAAACACGCTGGAGACTCGGGAGAGGGATCTCGGTATAGAATGCTGCAAATATGGTAAGAACAGTGATACTCGTTAAGACTAATCACCCTATTTTAACACTAATCTCTTCACAGATGATCTGACAGTAGTGAAGTATAGAAATAGCAAGCCGCGGAGAACCAACATATATTGGACCCACCTCGAAATGTGTTCTAGATTTAACCTGTGAGTAACGCCATCTTTCTCCGATTAGAAATACATACATTTTAGAATAAAGCCTAAGCAAAAAGGCAAGACTGTCAAAAATCCTATAAATACAAACTGGGATCTGCTTGGAAAAGTACTATTGCAAAACACATTGAGGCCTGGTAGGTTCAGCTCATGCGTTGAACTGAAATAAAAGGTTAGAAGATTAACAGGGGTACTTAAGGGGGGGTAGGGTCACAAAATCGAAATTTTTTTTCTTCACTCATCTTATAGTAAATCATTTCAAGAATGTTGTGTCAAAATTTTAAGTGGATCGGAGCAGAACTCTCAAAGTTATAGCCTTTGTAGGCACTCTACCTCGAATGCGGAGCATAGATAATTTCTCAGAGTCATTTTTTCAAACGCGTTTTTCCCGAAACGACTTCTTAAAAGTCGGTGCCAATCACAACTCCGAAACTATTCAACCGATTCTTTTCAAATTTGGCACACGTTTTCTAAATCAAAAATACCTCCCCCCTACACTGTTTTATTTTTATTTTTTTTTTTTAAGGTTGTTTTTCACTTACAAATATGGCGAAATTTTTCGCTAAAAATGCTCGTTTTACGTTTTTTTGCCACCAAAACTAATATACAAAAATGAAAAAAAAAATTTTATTAATGTAGGGGGGAGCATTACGTCATACTTTAACTGAAAAATTCGACTTTTTTAGTTTCAGATGATTCTACGACGAATGCCGATTGGCACCGCAGAGCACCTCTCGAAAAACATATCTCCAAAAAAACTCTGTCATGGGCTTATTTGTCAATATTTTATTATTAAAATTTTTTTAAAACTTATTGAAAAGATGTACAATAACATGCAACTGATTTTATTAAAGTATCTTAAGCCATATTTCTGTAAAAAATTCAAAAAAAACGTGTTTTTTTTTTAGCGCTAAACCCTACCTTGGAGTAATTTTGGATAGTAAACTATCATGGAACTACAATATATTTGAGAGGAAGAAAAAGGCCAGTAGGCACTATATGTATGTAAAAGGATTCTGGAAGTTACATGAGGTCTATCTCCCGCTTAATGTATTGGTGCTACTCAGTGTTGGGTTTATTGACAGACCAAAAGTGATGGTTACATCCGAATCAATCAAGTTTAAAATTCATGTGCTTTCTTATTATTACTTATGTATGTTCGACAATTCGAACATGAACATATGCATTGCTAGGGTTGCTTTTATAAAGTAGCATTTCAACAGCGCTCCTCCTTTGAATTCAATGCGGATTCTTCATCAGTGCGAACGTGTTTTTTTTTACGTTCCAATATCTACCAAATATCTGTGTTTAAAGAAATAATCAAAATACAAAAACCAGCAAAATAGACGCTTTAACCAAAATATTGCATATCGTAATACAGTTTGGATCAACAAAAACAATCAAACTAAAAAAATAAATAAAACAAAAACCAAATAATAATAAAAACAAAAAAAAATAAGTAAAGTCTATACTGTTATGCCAGTAGAGCAGTGCTGTCCATCCCATACATCAATTGATCACACGTATTCTTACTCTCCATCGTTCAGTCGTTAGCAAACCAGCAACGAATAAACACCGAGTTTGTCCGCGACGCTTAGAGTATGCAATACAATGCCCTGTGAGAACTTTTTTATGCTAGAAAATGCCTTTGGCGACTTGCAATGCCTTTTATGTTACAAGTCGTTCAAAGAAAGCTATAGATGTAATATCAAAAGGCATTTCGATTCCTTCCACAAAAATTTTCTACTCCAATCCAATATTTATTTATTTTGGTTTAAATTTCCCACTGGGCTGCTCCCATTCTCTCGTTCTCACTTATACACTCACATTTTTCATTTTGGACAGCACTGCAGTAGAGCGAACACCACCTACACCGAGTTATGCTCGTGGTGACAACAAACTCCCACCGGATAAAAATAATCTCAGTGCGCTCTCTCAAACGTTTTTGCTCAGTGCGCGTAGTCAAAAAATATCAAGTGAGAGTAAAAATGGCTCATCTCTTACCGCCTTAATAGGCAGTCAACAAACGAAAAACGCCGCATCACCTGTGAATCCGGCAGATGCGCTCCCTTGGACTGCTCAATGCACTACCCCAATCACTCCACTATCACCAACTGCTTCTCTCTCCAACGAAAATAAATATACCTATACTATTCCAACCTCACACTCTGATGAGACATCCACTAAAAAGTCTACAACAATAATAACAACACAAAGACAATACATAACTACCGCAGTATCAACAGCCACAACAACAACCGTGTATACTAAGACAACAGCGATCGCCTCCACAATTGCATCACTAACAACAAACACGCAAGTACTATATGCAAATAATTTAAATTATACCAACTGTAAAGAGCAGCTTAGTCAAAAAAGAAATCGTGGAACTGAATCACCAAACAAGCAAACTTAAGAGCAGCAAAAAACATAAACCCAAAGCACAAAATACAACACAGACAACACTAAAAGAGTACTGGCTGGGCAATCCAGCTTCTTCAAACAAGTTTGCTCTCCTAGCGGACGACGATATATTAGAAGAACAAAGCGACAGTGGGACAGTTCCAAATACCAGCCAACAAACTCCACGCATGCAAAAACCTCCACCTATATACGTTCAGAATGTCGAAAATATAAAAGCTCTAGCTGACGCGTTGAATTCGATACCAAATATATTTTTCGAAATGAAAGTACTTAGCAAAAACGAAATAAAATTACAAGCAAAAGAGTCTTTACACTATAAAAAAATGATAGAACTACTTAAACAAAAACAAACAAAATACTACACGCTTAGAACAAAAGATGAGCGAGGATTTAAAGTAATATTACGTAATATGCACTATTCAACTGACACCGAAGAAATTAAACAAGAGCTAGCTGAGTTAGGTCACGAAATACCAAACATTCATAACATGCAAATAACCAATAATAGTCAAGAAATAACAAAGAAATATATAGTATAACTAATCTTCTACATTGCAAAATTAGTTTTGAACCACCCCGCCAAACAAGAAAAGTACCACAATGTACAAACTGCCAAAGATACGGCCATACGAAAAATTATTGTCAAATAGACCCAGCGTGCGTAAAATGTGCAGGCAAACACAAAACAATTATGTGTCCAATAAAAGACAATAATAAAAATAGCATAAAATGCATACATTGCGGCGAAAATCACATAGCAAACTACCGCGGATGTGCGATATATAAAGCACACAAAAGAACATTATCTAAAATCGCTAGGGAATCGATACTTAGCCGGAGGAGACTACAATGCTAAAAATATACTTTGGGGGTCAAGGTTAACAAATAAAAAAGGGAGGCAATTAATTGAAGCCATTAGAAAAAAAAATAGTCGGTTTATTAGCACAGGTGAGCCAACCTACTGGCCAACAGATACGAAAAAACAACCGGACTTAATTGACTTTTGCATAATTAAAAATATGCCATATGAAAATCTGACAATAAAATCATGTTTAGAGCTATCTTCAGACCATTCACCATTAATTATGACCTTACTTGGACCTATTGAAATAAAACAATCTCTGGGCCTATATAATTCTAGAACGAATTGGACTAATGCTTGCCAAATATTAGAGCAAAAACTCAAAATAAATATATCACTGAAAACTCGAGATGAAATTGACTCCGCTATTGTATATTTCAATGATAGCGTAATACAAGCAGTTGCTTCCTATACACCCACACCGAAAATGTCAAATAAAGAAAATATCCCAACTTACATTAAAGAGAAAATCGGCGAAAAATGAAAACTCCGCAAAACATGGCAAACTTACTTACAAAACACAAGGAGAGTAAACTTCGAAATTATATGGCAAACCTCGGAACAGCAGCATCTACAAATTACTCCCTATGGAAAGCAACAAAACACATTAATGGCGCTGTAATACATAAACCTCCCATCAAAACACAAGCCGGCACATGGGCAAAAACAAGCAAAGAAAAAGCCGACTCCCTAGCCAGACACTTCTTAGACACATTTACAAGCGAAATGGATAATCAAAACATTAACATCAAATCTGATAACATAATAAACGTTCCGCAAATTAAAACAAGAAAGACCACCATAAGCGAAATTAAAAATCAAATAAGACAGCTAAGCGATAAAAAAGCTCCAGGATATTATTTAATAAATGGAAAAATTTTAAAAGTGTTACCTGAAATAGCATTGCAATTCATAAGAAATATATTTAATTGCATGTTAGAGACTAAATACTTCTCACGATTATGGAAAATTGCTCAAATTACCACCATACCCAAACCAGGAAAAGATGCCACCAAAACTGCTTCATATCGACCCATCGGCCTATTGCCAATTCTTTCAAAAGTGTTTGAAAAAAAATTGTTCGACCGACTAGAACCAATTTTGACAGCAAAAAAAGTGATACCAAGCCATCAATTCGGATTTAGACGGCAACACTCAACAGTCCAACAAATCCACAAGGTTACTAACAAAATACTTAACGATATGAATGACAAAAAATATTGTGTAGCTGTATACCTAGACATTGCAAAAGCCTTTGATAAAGTTTGGCATAAAGGACTTTTGCATAAGCTCAAACGAATCTTTCCACAAAACTACTTTGAACTTTTGAAGAGCTACATATATTAACTGATCGAAAATTTTATATAAGATATGAAGACGAATATTCCGATATTCTACCAATGACAGCTGGAGTACCGCAAGGTAGTCTATTAGGTCCTCTCTTATATCTAATATACACCGCAGATGTGCCAACTCCGACAACAGATAATACAATGATAGCAACGTTCGCGGATGATACTGTATTAATGGCATTAAACAATGACGAAAAACTGGCGACCTTTACACTTCAAAAATTAATAAACAATACAGTAAATTGGTTTGACGAATGGGGTATAGAAGTTAATAAAGACAAAACTATACAAGTTATATATACAAACAAAAAGACATCAAAATATAATCTAACCTTAAAAAACAACAAAATAAAAATCTGCCCAGCAGCAAAATATCTTGGAATAACTATTGACGAAAAACTAACATGGAAGCAGCATATCATTAACAAAAGAAATCAAATCAAGAATAAGTACCGGCAATTAAGTTGGCTAATCGGACGAGCATCAAAACTATCACTGTATAATAAAGTGACTATATACAAAACAATTATTACTCCTATCTGGAAATACGGAATAGAAATATGGGGAACGGCTAAAAACACAAATATCCAGCTCATACAGCGAACACAATCCAAAATATTACGAAATATAATAAATGCTGATTGGTTTATTTCCAATGAAGCTATACATCGTGACTTAAACGTAGACACAATCCACGAAACAATCACAAAATGTAGCACTAAGCATATACAGCGACTGTTAGTCCACCAAAACGAAGAAATGCGTAAAATAGCACCGGCAGAAAATATCAAACGAAGATTAAAGCGACTCACACCGACTGATCTAACTATAAGATTTACAGTGTAATCACAAAAAACAATAATAATAATAACAGATTCTTCTTACATTGGTAAAAGAACATAATAGACCCTAATTGTACGAAAATTACATATTGTTAATATATAACAGACTGTAATAAATAAAGGGGAGATAAAAAACAAAAAACACGCTTTTATTGCTAATCGAACTAAAAAGTAGAAAATAAATTTTAATGACAAAGAGACCTATAATGAAGTAATAGCAAATCGAACGATCAGTCATAGTCAACTACCTCAGAACAGAATTATAACAAAAATTAAGATACAAATAGAGTAATTCAAATTAGAGTTAAAAGCGTGGGATGCTTGATATAGTAAATATTATATTACAATCATTCTATTGGCAACTACCTATGTACAGAGGGTTATGACAGTGAAGCAAAATGCAACCAATGGTTTCTTGCCATACCACGCCTCATAAGGCGTTTCATTGCTGAGCGCCTTGGTTGGCGCACGATTGCGCAAATACGTTGCCGTCGCTACCGCTTCCACCCACAACGAATCAGGCATACCTGAATGCACCGGCAAACTTCTGGCCATTCAACGTGCGGTTGTGTGCAAGTTCGTTTAAGCTGGTATAATTATTATGCCACATGATTGCTTGATTTTGCATGGCAACAAAACAACTGCTGCGCATATTTGCAAATATGAATAAGTTGTTGCTTTGTTGAGTCGTAAAATATCATCAACGTTGTTTTTTACCGTTGCATTTTTGACGTGATAACTCTTATAATTCGATTTAACAGGCTGCACGCACGAAAAAATGTGTCGTTACCTTGCTGATTAGTGTTACCTTGCTCATTAGTGTTACTTTGCTCATATGTCGTTACCTTGCTCATTGCCGTTACCTTGCTCATTTGTCGTTACCTTGCTCATTGCATTGAATGAACTGCAAGCGAAAGCACGGAACGAACGACAAAGCAAACAAAGCAAACGAACGGCAACGTTCGACATCTTGCTCTCTCCTACTTAAGTGAGCGTATATATGTATGTATATGCGCATATGTGTACATATATAAATTCACGTATTTGTATTTGCATATGCCTTCTTATTGATTATTATTAATTTGATTCACTTGAAGAATTTAAAATAAAACCAAGTTTGTTAATAATACCTGTTGTTTTAATGTTATTATTATTAATTTTTTTATTATATATGAAGGAAAAAATGTATGGTATATTAATATTTACCATATACCTTATAAGATATGTTGTCTATACTAATATTATAAAGAGGAAAACTTTGTTTGTTTGTAATGAATAGGCTCAAAACTACTGGACCGATTTTAAAAATTCTTTCACCATTCGAAAGCTACATCATCCACGAGTAACATGGATTATATTTTATTTTGGAAATAGGGCTCGAGATGTAGGTCAAAACGTGGACCCGGGTAACCTTCGGATGTGTATGTACAATATGGGTATCAAATGGAAGCTGTTGG
This sequence comes from Anastrepha obliqua, assembly GCF_027943255.1. Lineage (NCBI taxonomy): Eukaryota > Metazoa > Arthropoda > Insecta > Diptera > Tephritidae > Anastrepha > Anastrepha obliqua. The sequence goes on along the minus strand of NC_072897.1, from coordinate 37,223,516 downwards.
TGAATGCTTTATGATATGTTATGTTATGTCATGTTATGTTATGTTATGTTATGTTATGTTATATTATGTTATGTTATGTTTTGTTATGTTATGTTATGTTATGTTATGTTATGTTATGTTATGTTATGTTATGTTATGTTATGTTATGTTATGTTATGTTATGTTATGTTAAGTTATGTTATGTTATGTTATGTTATGTTATGTTATGTTATGTTATGTTATGTTATGTTATGTTATGTTATGTTATGTTATGTTATGTTATGTTATGTTATGTTATGTTATGTTATGTTATGTTATGTTATGTTATGTTATGTTATGTTATGTTATGTTATGTTATGTTATGTTATGTTGTGTTATGTTATGTTGTGTTATGTTATGTTATGTTATGTTATGTTATGTTATGTTATGTTATGTTATGTTATGTTATGTTATGTTATGTTATGTTATGTTATGTTATGTTATGTTATGTTATGTTATGTTATGTTATGTTATGTTATGTTATGTTATGTTATGTTATGTTATGTTATGTTATGTTATGTTATGTTATGTTATGTTATGTTATGTTATGTTATGTTATGTTATGTTATGTTGTTTTATGTTATGTTATGTTATGTTATGTTATGTTATGTTATGTTATGTTATGTTATGTTATGTTATGTTATGTTATGTTATGTTATGTTATGTTATGTTATGTTATGTTATGTTATGTTATGTTATGTTATGTTATGTTATGTTATGTTATGTTATGTTATGTTATGTTATGTTATGTTATGTTATGTTATGTTATGTTATGTTATGTTATGTTATGTTATGTTATGTTATGTTATGTTAAAGTATATTATGTTATGTTAATGTTAACTCATTCTCTATATCCATACAAAATATCTATCAAACAAATAAAATTAAAATTTTCTTTTGAAAAATGCAACCATTCAATCAGTATTTTCTTATGACGTTATCACGTTAAACTATCGTCAGTAAACCGACTTTACAGACAACCTCTTTTTTTTTTTTTGTTGAAGCCAAGGTGGATTTATTATAGGTGACAGCATTCACCCAGCTGAATTTTTCGCTGTAGCTCATGACCAAAAAACCCAACATATTTTATACTTCTTGAAATTTTGTGTGAGATTAGTTTTTTAATACTAGAATCGATGTCCGGCGGGCTGGTTGCTCAATAGCGGTCTTAATTATGCGTTTTTATTTTTTAAAAATTGTTAATAAAAAACATTTACTCAACATATTTTATACCACTTGAAATTTTAACAGAATTTCATTTACGGTCTGTATAAAATGAAACGATGGTTGCCAGCCCATTCTCATGGTCCCAAAGTACTGCCAGCCCATGTTGAAAGTGCGTTGATGGAAGCACAAGTCAACATATTTTATACCGGCTGTCTTTTTTACACGACATTGGCAATACAATAAATTGATGAAATGTGTAGAGCCAGCCCATTCTGATGATCCCTTCACATGCAAAATTTGGAAAATTTCATTCCTGTGAGTGCGAGCGAGACCGACTTACGTGAATGTGGGCGCACGAGAGAGAGCGTATATTGTTCATATTCTGTCTCTCCGTACAGTCTTGCAAAAATGGGAAGGATGAAAGGTTTGTTCATCAAAAAATTAGAGAATGGGATTTTTTTCTCTTTCTTAAAAAAGGTTTATTTCTAATTTACTATTCCTTTATTTATGTATTTAATTTATTAAATGAATAGAAAAAAAAAAAAAACAAAATTAAATTTTTAATTTTCTATGTCAGAAATAGATTCCGAGTCTGAACTGAAATAGTCATTTTCTATTTCTTCAGCTTCAGTATCTGAAAGAAAATCATACCGCCAATCAAAATACCTGATAGTTGCAATATTTCGGACTATGAATGAAGGCGTAAAATACTGTACCTGATTCAATGTTGTCATTCGTTGAAGGAGTTTCTATGACAGCTCCAAGGACTGATTGAGGGAATTGGTTGCCATCAAACCAATTAAAAGAAAGAAATTCTCCATTTCTCACCCAGCCATTCGATTCTGGGAGACAACAAGTTGGAAATTTCAAATAAGCGTTTCGCCATGTATTTCCAATATATTGAGCTCGGAGAAGTTGCTGATGTAACTCGGTTTTACATGGCGGTAAAGACGATGCGGCCAAATTTTTCAGCTGTTTCTGGAATGCTGCGTTTACATTTGACGCTTTATATGTCTCCCAGAATTTAGAAAAGCGACCGCTGTTCACGTCATTTATGATTCTTAAATTGTACATTTCGCATACAAATTTTTCCAGCATTTTAAATGTATGATTTTTTGTGGCGATGGAGTTTATATTCCCCAGTTCAATAAAAGCATTTTCCGCATTCCGGTGATTTTTTTAATATCTGGAAAGGTCTTTTCTTACCTTTTCTGTAAAAGGCCGGCATGGAATCCTGGTAAACTCTGCCATAGGGATAGGCCGAGTTGTTCACTGAGATCATTGATATCAATGCAACGTTTGTTATTGCCAGTTCATAATTCCATAAATATGTGCAATTCGTCATGCGAAATATGGTCCATGTTACCCAGCATGATGATCAGTATGTCAGTATCGGAACATTTTATTGAAACATTCTCGCAGACCGCTTCACACACATGATACACAATTTTTGTATCTGCTTCCTCCTGAAGTTCGCATGACATTTCCTCATCGACGATTTTCGATACAGAGGCGCCGTCACTTGTAAATGTATAGCACACATCGTAATTCAATTTTATGGTTGAATTGCCAATAAATGGCGCCAGTTCCACTGTTCCCCAATGTTCTATAAGAAATCTGACCAGTGCGTCCTTGAATTTGCTATTTCTTAATTCTTTATTGAAATCTTTAGGTCGAGTTTGTTCGGATCCTGTGATGTTATAATCGATACTGCTGACATTTCTTCTTTGTATTCGTTCATAATCTTTAATGGATGGAGTAAAATATTGGTCGAATATGATGTCGAATCTTTTGGCCGGTGTCTTCTGCATGAATGAGATAATTTTTTTTGATATATTTCCAAAAGTGTTTGGAATTTCTTTCATTAAGTGAAGCAGGAAAAATCCATCGATTATGACTCTGTCGAATATTTGCGGTATGTTAGCAGCTGCATTTATTTGTAAAACCTGAGTGATTACAGATTTTTCAGTCTTACAAATTGTTCCATCAGAATGACATAGAGATAACGGAATTGGTGTTATTGGATAAAACAATATTTTTTCGACGTCGATATTGAAATCCAGGGATAATGCCACAATTCTTGCAAATAAATCCCGTTGTAAGCGTATTTCGTAGACCTGGTTGGCAACTTTTGCTTTATTATTTACTGCATTGGCTGAAAAATTACAAATTTTATCCCTTGTGATGGCTTTCTCATGGGCTGGCAGTACTTTGGGACCATGAGAATGGGCTGGCAACCATCGTTTCATTTTATACAGACCGTAAATGAAATTCTGTTAAAATTTCAAGTGGTATAAAATATGTTGAGTAAATGTTTTTTATTAACAATTTTAAAAAATAAAAACGCATAATTAAGACCGCTATTGAGCAACCAGCCCGCCGGATATCGATTCTAGTATTAAAAAACTAATCTCACACAAAATTTCAATAAGTATAAAATATGTTGGGTTTTTTGGTCATGAGCTCTCCGTCTATATGCTTTGTTTGTATTGGTATGTACATTCATACATATCGCACCCTAAATACAAAAGGGTCACAACTCAAAATGTTCCTTCTGCTCAAATATGAACGAGACGTTATCAATAAAACGGTCCGCGGATGACATATGGCAAAAATAAATTTTTTGTTTTTTGGTAGGACTGTTATAAGCTTACATGGCAAATTTCAACGTGATATGTCACATAGTTTGTTTTCTGTGCTACTGTAAACAAGTCAAGCTCGAGTGTGGAAAATTTTGAGTTGTGGAAATGGAACATTTATTCATGTTTGCCAATTTATTGACTCGCGGTTGTCCTTTAATTTAATTAATTTAAATTTTTGGGACAATTTATTGTGGCTGTATCATTGCTAGACCGTGGTGAATCATACAAAGCACTGGTTCGACTCGCTGCTTATCGAAAATACGTACAAAGGTCTACAAGAATTGACAATAATTTTATCTGGTTGTGGTTTATATACGGCTGCATTGAAGCTGCTCTCTGGCTTCAGATTATCACCTCTTCCCATATGGGTACACCGCATTACCAAGGAAAGCGCCAATGAAGCATGAGCGTGGTCACAAGAAAATGAAATGGCTGGTGAGAAAAAGTAGTTTCTATGCAAACATTTTCTGCTATATGATTTTTTCTATAATTTTGAATTGCCTCATCGCAATAAAGCAACCAATATGGCCCGGTCACTGTTACAAAAACTCATTTATGATTATGAGTTAGAAAATTCTACTAGCGTACGTAAATATATGTATAGCAAACAAGCTGCTCAATTGAAGCTGCCACATGCACTGTTGGAAGCTAGAAGCGAATACTCAGTTTCAGATATCGAGTATAAGCAGGTATGCATAATAATAATTCGAATAATAGGCATAAATAATAATTTGTTTTTTATATCGTAGGAGTTCACAAATTTAGAGGACGATACCACACAGCGCACAGCAAATAAGATATCCAAATAGATGACATAAAATTAATATAAATTTAATTTAATTAAATACTTAATTTTTAATCAATTTTTCAATGTTCAAGAACTTATGTTCCAAATACAGGCTATAAAATCAATAAAATTGAATTATATAAAATGAATTCACGAGCATGTAACAAATTTGTTATCCAGAATTTTTAAGTGTTCAGTTTTAGATGTCAATCATAGCGATCGATTTTCCCCAAAAAACATGAAGCAAACATTTTTATGCAATATGGTATGCGCATCTCAACAGTATTTAGTATGAAGTCATTAGCAGCCAAGGTAGGTTTCTGATAGCCATCAACATCCTATGAGGATATAGAATTACACATGTAAAAATTACAAATTAAAAATGTGATACAAATACAATTGAGCTCAATATTACATACATTACTTTCTGTACGCAGAGACTTTAATTTTGCCCTTGTTTCGAAGTTTTTTTGCGTTATGTTTCTCTATTTCAAACTTTTCCGCGTCCAAACTTCACTCTCTACATTCAATTTCACCTTATGCATGCCCGTGGCAAATTCTGAAATATGAATGTATTAATAATTAAAATACCGCAAACTCAAATGATTTCTTTCATATCCACAAGAACTTACAATTCCAACCTAATAAATCCACCTTGCACATAAGCTACTTACGAATTTTTCAATGAACTGTGGGAAATGTGGCGACTTTTTATTTTGTGACTATTTCCAGCATACGTTTCACAAGCAAATCACACTGTAAATGAACAGCTGATTTTGACTTGATGCTTGGACCAAAGGCAACAACAAATACATGTAGGGTTTTACTTATGTATATGTGGTTGCGGTCACCTATAATAAATTCGCCTTGGTTGAAGCTTACTGCGCAACCAATTTCGACGGCACGACCGACAGAATAAAATTCCCTCTCATAGTCCCGATTTACACGAGGATACATCTGGAAGGGAGACACTGGAAATTCTCTTTTGATGTTTCATTCGCGTACACACGGGCAAAAATGTTTCCGCGACATTTTTGACATTTTGCATATTTTGACATTTCTCTAATTTGTGCAGCGAATATTTTTCTCAATTTTATAAAGTGAAGGAAATATTTTCCAAAAATATGGATAAAAAACAAAAGTGCGAATTAATTACAAGCATATTTCAATGCATTGCAGAGACTATGCAGTTGGACTCCGACGACAGCGATAAAGAGGAAATACTTGTAGGTATGTTACTAAATGCTTGTAAAATGTGCACATAAGATTTTTAATTACTATATATTCCTAATAGGATTGGCCACATTGGGCGAGAAAGCTTCATCGTTGCCTATCAAGAGAGCCAAGCGGCAATGGATAAGGGAATGGAGGAAAAATAAGTGCGATCGCGGCTCGTTCGCCTTTTTAAACAAAGAATTGCTGGTGCACGATGAGGAAGGCTACAGGAACTTCCTACGAATATCAAAATCTAAATTTGATTATTTGCAGAAAAATTGGCATTGACGCTGCGATTTCTCAGCACTGGTAAGTTAAAAGAAATGGTAATGTAGCATTGTAATGAGCGGGTGTTTTTTTCAGGAGAGTCTTACGTGAGTTTGGATTACCAGACCCGTTTATCCAAATCTTCAATTTCCAGTTTAGTTTCTAACGAATGCAGTGCCCTTTATAACAAATTGAAATCGTCGTATTTAAAGGTATGCACTATTTTTAGTATAGAAATTGAAATATTTTGCAATTAATGACAATTTTTACGCAGTTTCCGAACAGCAATTCAGAATGTGAGGCCATTGCAAAAGAATTCGCAGTTAAGTGGCAATTCCCCAACTGCTTTGGCGCGTTAGGGTGCGGCCAGAGTGAACGCTGATGCCGAGCCGAGCCGAGCTTATTGACGCTTATTTTCATGCGAGAAGAAAATTTGTATATAACACAGTGAATGCGAGAATCAGCGCTGAAATTTTGTTTATTCCATGTGTTTTGCTCTTATGTCATTTAATTTTGTTGTTCATTTCTGTTTATAAAATTGCTGTACACGGTAATGGATTCATCTGATGAAGAGTATTTTGCTTCTCCTAGTGTGATTAATGCAATTATTAACACAAAAGAGTTTGGAAAACATCCAATTACACTAAAAAGGAATGAATTTGGTGAATTTCATCATTTATATAATGATTTATCTTATATTTATTTCGTGGAGGGAGCCTGAGAAACGGCTACCCCACTCCATTGGCCAGTTTTTTTTCGATTTTCGTGGTGTGGTGCACTATGGATTCCTTCCACCTGGCCAAACTGTTAATAAGGAATATTGTTTAAGCGTTATGCGTCGTTTACGTGAAGCAATTCATCTAAAAAGACCAGAATTATGGGCCAACAACTCTTGGTTTTTGCATCACGATAATGCACCGTCTCACACTGCACTCGTTCTTCGTGGCCATTTCACCAAAATTCCACGCATATCGTTCCGCAACCACCGTATTCGCCTGATTTGGCTCCGTGTGACTTCTGGCTATTCCCAAAACTCAAGAGGCCACTCCGGGGAACGCGTTTCGAGTCGATTGAGGAGATAAAAGCTGAATCGAAGAAGGTGCTGATGGCTATACCGGAAATGGACTATTTCGTCCCCTTAGTATAATAATAGCCTATGTGCTCATAGGCTATTATTTTTTTATTGAATTTTTGGATTCTCCATCGTCGATTTTATATGTGGTCAAAATTTTGTCAAATTCTAGTTCCACAAAGTGGGTCAAAACGTCAGTCAAAAAATAATAAATATTTACAGACATAACGAGATTTGAGTGAGAGCTACTTTCGACAAAAAGTTTGAAATTCATTTTCTCAAAACATCAAAAAATTTATAGGCTATTTTAATACTAAGGGGACGATTTGGCATGTTTCGGGGATTGGAAAAATCGTTGGCATAGGTGTATTTTATCGAGAGGGGATTATTTTGAAGGGGATGAAATTGATTTACAAGAATAAATAAAGATTTTTCATTTTACAACCAAATTCACCTTACTTTTTGCCCACAGGTAAAAAAAGCAAATATTAATCCTGGCAATCCTAATAAGGATAATGGAAAACTTTTATCAAATTATTGCATTGTCATCGGTCCTTGATAGGTGTGCAAAATTTCAAGTCGATCAGATTTTTAGAAGCCAGTGAAAATTAAGCTCACAGATTCCGTTACATACATACATACATACATACATACATACAACCCGACCTAATAAAAGTGTGTTAAAAACACAACTGCACTCTAAAAAGTAAACATCAACAATCCAAAAAAGCGAGCAAAACGCTTTGAAACTGTTTTCTCGCACTCATCGGCTTTGCTCTCTGCTCTTGTCGGCGCTCACTGTGTTATACACAAGCTTATTTGTATTGACTTGTATGTAACCAGTTTTATCGCACTGACAATCTTTATCGCACTGACAATTTCGGCTCGGCTTTCAGCGTTCACTCTGGCCGCACCCTTAGATGGTAAGCATATAACTTTTCGTCCATCATGCACTGAAGGAGCTTTCTATTACAATTAGAAAGGGACTAGAAGCATAATTTTATTAGCCCTGGTGGATGCTAATTCCAAATTTATTTTCGTGGACGTTGGTTGTAACGGTCGCAGTAACGATGCTGGAGTATTTCTGCAAAGCAAATTAAGGGCTGGTCTGCAAGAAGAGAAGGAAATACCAAAAGCTGCTTCAATAGGAAACGATCGACGCCTACCGTACGTCGTAGTCGGAGACGATGCACTTCCTCTGCAGATGCATTTAATGAAGCCATATCCCTACCACACGGAATGCCAGGAAAAACAAGTTTTTAATCGAAGATTCTCTCGTGCAAGGCATGTGGTGGAACATGCATTTGGAATTTTATCCAATAGATTTCGCGTCTTTCTAGCTCCGATAAATCTGAAAGTGGCCACTGTAGAGAAAATTGTATTGACGTGCTGTGTTTTACACAATTATTTAATCGAAAATGGCGAAATGTTCACTGATGATAGAGTAAACGCAGAAATTGTGGCCGCTGTAGAGAAAATTGTATTGACGTGTTGTGTTTTACACAATTATTTAATCGAAAATGGCGAAATGTTCACTGATGATAGAGTAAACGCAGAAACTGTAAATAATAACCACTGAATTGATTCCGATGTATTCTACAATCCGCGAAAAGGTGCAGCAGAGAACGTACGTGAACAGTTTCTCAAATATTTCAATGAAGAAGGCAAACTGGATTGGTTACATAACAAATAATTTGTTTTTATTTATATATATGTATACATTAGTCTTTGTATAAAATTGAATTTGAATTAAAAAAAATTAAATAAAAATTCACTTCATGTGTAAATGCTTAACTGAACTGAACAAAGTTACAGAAAAATTATTGGCTTTCAATGCAGTCTTTTCTTTAAGGCACTTTGGTGTTCACATTTCTTAAACATAACGTCTTATTATTCTTATTATTATTTATTTATTAAAAGATAATATTTGGCACGGAGTATAGTTATCACTTTTTTTGGTGCTTCAGTATCTAGAAATTAAACAAAAAACAATTGTAATTCAACATCAACATGTTCCATAAGTTTTTTAAGCCATATCTACTTTATTCGCAAAAATCTTCTCCATGGATAGCTGCAACAGATCCTTGTCTGACGATGAAGACGTTCTATATGATGTTGGAGTGCTACGCTTCTCTTGAGATTCTTCTATATATTTTTGGATTACGGATTGGATTTCCCAAGCGGCGTCCTGCTGTTTATCAGGATCTATCTCATCCGTTTGATTTTTTTTGTATATTCTTCGTCAAGTTGTGTACCTTTTATCGTTTTTCCAGTGGCTCATCATTTACGCTCGAGCTACCGGTTTCTGTGCTCAGTGATGTGCTCTTTTCTGTGCTCACAAATGTGCTGTTTCCTGTACTTACATAACTTGAGTCATTCGAAGAAGGCAGCTGAAAAACAAATTTGTGAAACATGTTAAATTATGTCAGTTATGTATTGAAATACATTTTATTATTACCTCTGCCTAGTTGCAACATGGCCTTCAAGAAACGATAATTGGTCAAAGCACCAAAGCTTTGTTTCGTACAAATCGTTTACTCCACTTCCATTTTTTTTGAGTTTTTTTGTAAACGTAGCTCCCTCATATATTGGCTACGGAGGTTTTTCCATTTTTGTTTTACATCGTCCAGTGTGACGCCAACCATTTCCGTTTCCAATTTTTTATGGATATCGGTAAATCCTGACGCTTTTTTGGCTCGATCCATATATTCACTAGAGCGAACATTATATAAGCAAGTATTTTCTTGCACGTATATTATTAACTTTTCCACTGCTTCTCTTTCCCACCTGTATTCCATTTTTTCACTTTCCGCTATACTTTTTAACACACAGGACTTTATCTCACAAATGACGAAAACGAATGAAACAAGCGTCAAAAAAATTGTTTGCAGCCAACTTCAACATTGAAAATACGGATAAGCACAAAGCGTGTCGCCGAGTACGGGAGACAAAATCCCTTCTCTCTTCCCTGACCGTACTTCGCCCATGAACAAAATGTTTCCCTTCCAGATATCTCCTCGTGTAAATCGGGACATACAAGGAACATACAAAACATCGTTCAACGTCAAAACATACAACCCCGTAGATAAATTCACGCTGCCTTTGCCTTCTGCATGAATGATATTTTCACCAGCCAATGCAACCACCTCGGTATGCTTCTCGAAGTTAGAGAATAAATTGCGATCGCAACACATATGAGCGGTTGCGCCGCTGTTTAAACACCATTTCGTTCTGATAAACATGCTGCAGCTCGATGCAGCTAACACAGTAAACGAATACTGTTTTTGTTCTTTCCACCCTTCATTCAACTTGGTTGAACAATTTGCTTTTATGTGTTCACGTTGACCGCAACGAAAGCAAATAACATTTTTCAACTGCTTACCTTTGAACTGCCCTGTGCCGACTTCGCTGCAAACGCCTGCTGAGCAAAAAATGTTACAATAAGCGTTACATTGTGTCATTTCTTAAAGTAGTTATAAACAATTACTTAAAGTAATTATAAACAATGAGGATTAACTCGAGATTACAACACAACGGAAGTCAAGGATACAAATTTGTATCTTGAAGTCAAACAGGCGTTTTCAGAAATGCCTATTTTTTTTCATATCGATTCATGTCAAAAAATTTTTTAAAACTTCGTCTGGGGGGGGATTGAACCCTGCAGAAGTTTAGTGATAATGCATTTTTTTTTTAATTTAGTGGTAGTGAATAAAAAATTAACTATCCTAAAGGTTTAGAACAACTGAGGTTTATTTGATGCAATTTTCTTTCACCACTACAAAATTTTCAGTGAAACATGATCTTTAACTAAATATATTTGAATTTATATTTTATCAAGTAGTTTGTTCAAAAAAATTATTCTTGGTGTCATTTAGCCAATCCACAGTGGCAGATTTGAAGAAAATAGCGGCATAAATTAAAATACTGTCCGTAAGGACTTGAAATTTGGTACACGTGATTGTATTTGTATATAGAAAAATTGGAAAAAGTTTCAAACGTATCAGGCCACGCCCACTCATACCGCCCATATAACTCATATAAAAAAAATTTAATTTTTTACTTAAAATATCGCTTTTATTTAATATTCTTCTGCTTCGAGCTCATATGAATATGCATCTAAGGGTTTATAATCCGAATCTGAATCTGATTCATATTCGATATCTACTAAGGCGAGATTTTCGTCGTCAGTTTTCACATTGGGTTTAGCGAGAAGTTCGAGTACTTTTGACGGCAATTTTTTATAATTGTGGTTGTTGTATTTATCCAAAAAATATTTACTTGAAGGAAGGGGATCTGATGAATCAATTGCTCGGTGAAACACATCTACTAAATTATTAATGCGACTGTTTTTTCGAGAATGCGACAGTCTATCCCGTTTGTAAAACCTGTTTCGGCTCTCCGAAGCATTTTCTCCTAAGCATCCAACTGGAACTGAAGAAGCAGCAATAATTTGGGATCCATGAACCAATATTTTGTGAACCGTCGGCGACATTGGATACCAAGGATATTTTGCCATGTATAAGTCTGAAGCTTTCGTACAGAAATTCTGGAACTTTTGTGGACATATTTCATATTCACAGGAGATTGCAATCAAAAGTGTCCCAAAGCATTCAAGAATATCCTCATCAAAGTTCAAAATAGATGAGAATAAGTGAACATTTGAAAAAGCCCTTCTAGCAGTATTCCCATCATTTGTATTGCCACTTCCGTTTTGTTTTGGTCTATCTACGTGTAGTCCCATTTGTTTCCTTAGCTTTTCTTGAATATTTTTTTTTCGAGATGCCATAAAAGCCTTATCAAAATGGTTTTAGGAGTAGCACCACATATTGGACATGATTGGGTCGAGTTCGTTCCTGTTAAAGCATTTAAAACTTTTCCATCGATAAGTGTCATATTTAGATCAAACGAAACAGAGACAGTTCTCCCAGACCAATTATTGAATAAGTACGGTTTCAAGTTTTCAATTTCGTCCTTCAATCTATTGTTTTCTGCTAAAATATGTTCTTTGCTCTCCTTAATGAATTCGATTTTCAGTGGTCTACAAAATCGCACTGATTGAGTTTTAGAATTCATCCATAGAACTCTCCCCAAAAAATCTAATAACTTTATAGGGATTATTGAAGTGACAAATAGAGATTGGTCAAGCGTGTCCTGCACCTTTTCTTCAAATTGTTGCTTGTATAAACTGTGTCCAGTCGATCCATCAAAGCCATAGGTGACGATTAACTTCACATCGGTTATGCTTTCAAATTGAGCAAAAACTTCTTTTTGAAAAATAATTATTCTTTTTGCAGTATGGTTCAGCATATTTTGTAACGAAACTTGTGCTGAAGTTTCAGTTGCTTGTATTCCGACGGGTCTACATTCAGATTTAGCTTTAAAAACGTTGTCGTAGCATGGGAATATGTCGCAACCATACTTCTGGTTTATGGCTCGAATGGCGTTATACTGCTTTTTGGAGAAAGAATTTTCAAGTAAAAATGCTAATGCTTCTTCTGCAGTCATCTGAACTGGTTTTTGATTGCAATCGCTTTTCCTCTTGACATTGATAATATTTTCTTTTAAAGAACAATCAATACAGTCAGTACATTCATTACATTTTGATTTTTTGGCGCATATGGTAGCTGCATGAAAAAGCATTGCTGTATTGTGCCCTTGACTAGTCGCGATATCTGAAGCTATCTTTCGTTTTAAACGACTACTGCCTTCATCGTAAGTCAGCCGTGGACGACCAACGGAACACTCTTTCACAGCAGCTCTTTCAATATGTATTGTCATTTTTGAATCAAGGAACTGTTGGTGTTTCTCTTTGAATTTTTCTATTTTTCTTTGGCATTTTGGCATGTACTTGCATATATAAGCGACAAAGTTCGAAATTTTTTTGTTTATTTCAAGTTTATTAGCTGCCTTAAGATTTTCATTAATCTTTTCAAACACCCACTCAGAAAGCGCTTTACTTGTGCGCCCATTATCAATCCAAAATTGAAGCAACTCCTTGTGACTGAACTCTACCTTGTCTGAAATATCAGCAAATATTTTAAAAAAGCGCAAGCAAAATTATTGGCGTCATCTTAAGAACATTTAACGGAAAATAATTGCATTCTTACTTGCAAGTAGCAACGAGAAGCAGGTAACATTTAGTCCACAAATCACAGAACGTTGAGGTTAGGTTTCTTCTACAAACAATACCAACAATAACAAACGAAACGAAAGACAAAACACACAAGTACAAATTCTTTGACATTAAGCTAATGATCAACATACCTTGAACTATGTTTTCCATATTTAGCAATACCTCTAGCTATTTTATTAAGCGAATTATGGAGCATTAAATGTTAAACAAGCTTTTGAGCAAAATCAACACAAAAGCCACGTGCCACAAACAGCTGCTTTTGAAGGCTGCCAGAAGGCCGGGGCTGCATGAATAATTAAAATTTTTTTATTTTCAAATAGATAAAACACTTATTTAGTGAAAATAATATTAATTTAATAGCAATGCTAAAATTTTTTTTTTGAGTTTATGCCGCTATTTTCTTCAAATCTGACACTGTGCAATCTAGCGAAATAAATCTCGGCTTCTTGGTGTCAAGAGCAGACACATTTATTTGACACTCTCGAAATTGCAATGCTGCTCAATAGTAATACATACATATGTTTCCCGAATTTCTATATTTTCGTTTGGTTTAGAAGTTCTATTAGGATTTTCGATTTTCAAGAAAATGTAAATTGCTAAAATTATGCATGTTGAGTCCAATTTAGTATTCGTTTAAAATACTTAAATGTTTTTCAGCTCCTGTTATTCGTTATAATTTTCTGTGAAAATAAGTAGGTTTTGTTTGAAATAAATGTGTATATATAGGGAATATTTTTTAATTGTGTTAAAAAAATTGTAATTGTGAATGTGAAACAACCAGTTTTAAATTGGGAATTTTGCCGCACCATCATCGCTACAATAACCAACAGGAATTTGTGTTCATCAATAGTGAGATCCTTCGAGCCGGATAACTTATTGCTTCTATCAACTTGGTCCTCTTGCAACATATTAAAGATTCTCCCTGCAACATTATTTCTTCGAGCCGGATAATTTATTGCTTCTATCAACTTGGTCCTCTTGCAACATATTTAGTATTCTCCCCGCAACATTATTGGTCCTTCGAGCCGGATATAGTCACTCCGCTTGCCTTTTGCATATACGCATTCCCTTGTGTACATACATACGTACATACGCGTAGCAAAAGGCGCAAAAAATATCAAGAAAATTATATTTTTGTGCATTAAATCGTGTGTACGTTTGTGCAGCCGTTCCTGCATTTTACATCGCGAAAGTTCTTAAAACCCGTCGTTACTTTTCTGTTACATTAAAAAAAAATTTCGAATTTTACTAAAACGCGCGATTCCGCTCTCAATGCCATTAAACGTTATATGGCAAATAGTATTGATGAGGCATTCACTATGGATGCAGAAAATATTGCAGTTATTGAGTGAACAGTGGGTTCGTTTTAACGTTGCTCAAGACGCTGTAGAAATTACTTGTGGTGCCGATGTTATTGAAATTGAAGAAAATGTGCGTATCCAAGCCGAAACTTGGTACTCTACAGCTTCAGCTAACTTTAGCCGCGTGAAAAATTGTCGTACTAAATCGCAAGATAGCTCCACAAAGGCACCTGTATCCACGGTTATACGTTTGCCGAAAATGGAGTTGCCCACATTCTCCGGTGACTCTACAGAATGGATTGGTTTTTTCAACGCGTTTTCTTCGTTAGTCGATAGTAACTCTGCTTTATCGGATGGTCAAAAGTTGCACTATCTCCGAAGCTGCTTGAAGGGTGACGCGTTGAAAATTATCAGTGGTTTTAAAATATGTGACGCAAATTACGTTGAAGCTTGGGGTTTATTAACATCGCGGTATAAGGTTATTCGTGTAATTGTGAAATCTCATCTTCGCGTGTCGGCTGATATTAAAAGGGCTACGCCTAACAATGCTGACGCAATCAAAGGTGCAATTGATGCGTTCCAACAGCATATTCACGAGATTAAAGCGTTGGGTTGTCCGATTGAATTTTGGGATGATTGGTTGGTACATGAGATGTCAGTAAATTGGCATTCGAAACGCGTAAGCAGTAGGAGCTATCGCTCGTTAGTGATGATCCTCCATCCTTTGAGCAACTAATAACATTTTTAGAGAAAAGATCTCGATCGTTATTGATGTTTTCGTCGTCAACAACATCAGTACCAATTAAGGTCAAAACTGCATCAGAAAGCAAGTCGACAAATGTGTTCCACGCGGTATCAAAACATAATAACATGTATGCATATTGTAGTGGACCTCATAAAATTTAGAGTTTTGAAAAATTTCGTGAATTGGACTTGTCCACAAAATCACAGTTCGTGAAGCAAGGTCGCATATGCTTCAACTGCTTAAGTTCAGGTCACTATAAAGACCGTTGTAACAGTGCTTCCACTTGCCGCATGCGTAAACAACGTCATCACACCCTGTTGCACGGTGCTTTGCATTAAACGACCGTTACCACAGTGAACAATTACATCAGCAACGCCTCACATCCTTTATGCGCTGCTGACGCCACATCAAAGGTAATCGCAAAAACTTTTGAACTTCCAGCAAGCGTCGACATTCCTTGCGTTTCTTCATGCTTGAACTCGAGTCCACCCATAGCGATAGAAAGAGTTGTGCTGTTATCCACCGCATTAGTGAAGGTACGAAACTGTTCTGGTAATTGGCAGCCCGCTCGTGCACTTTTCGATTCTGGATCACATGTTTCCTTTGTGACCGAGGCGTGTGTGCAATGCTTAGGCCTGCCGCTATCAACATCTGAAGTTAACATTACTGGAATTGGGTCAGCGCAAAGAGGACGCAAAGAGGACTTTCTCTATAAATCAATGCTTTACTGTCAAAACGTCAACGTCAACACAGACTATAGCTACTTCATCGTGGCCACATATCCGAGGTTTGTTTTTAGCCGATCCCCATTTTATGAAGCCTGGGCGGGTCGATATATTGATTGGTATGGACGTTATGGATCAATTGATCTGTGCAGAACTTCCTAAGGGTCCATCTGGAGCCCCTATGGCTCAACTGACGGTCTTTGGGTGGACTCTGTTTCGAAGCGTGAATGGATCTGAGCCTGATATGTCACGCTTACAGTCGTTACATTACGATGTTCATTTGGATCGAGCATTGAACAAGTTATGGGAGTTAGAGGAAGCTCCGCAAAAAACGTATCTTACGCATGAGGACCGTTACTGTGAAGACCATTTTGAAACAACGCATCGAAGGGAACCTAACGGGCGGTTCGTCGTCGAATTGCCGCTGAAGCCCGATGTACCTCTGGGAGAGTCGCGAAACTTTGCTATCCGGAATTTGTTACGTCCTATAAGAAAACTCGCTTGTGACTCCGATCTTCGTTTACGCTACAATGAATTCATGAATGAACTCATTGACATGAAACATATGCAGGTGACGTCAGAGACTATGAATCAAACGTATTATATGCCCCATCATCCTGTTTTATAGGAAAATAGTATCACGACGAAATTGAGGGTTGTATTTAACGCGTCCGCAAAATCGACTTCCGGAAATTCGCTGAATGACGCATTATTTGTAGGACCTCAATTGCAAGAAGATTTGTACACGATCTTACTTCGCTTCAGAACACACCGCTATGCTGTAACGGCAGATGTCGCCAAAATGTATTGTTAAATCTGCGTATCCTTAAAACACGCCGATTTGCAACGCATCGTATGGCGTAGGCACCCATCCCTGCCTATCCAAGATTTTCGCATGGTTCGCGTAACGTACGGAGTGGTAGCT
Organism: Anastrepha obliqua; assembly: GCF_027943255.1. Classification (NCBI taxonomy): domain Eukaryota; kingdom Metazoa; phylum Arthropoda; class Insecta; order Diptera; family Tephritidae; genus Anastrepha; species Anastrepha obliqua. The sequence goes on along the minus strand of NC_072897.1, from coordinate 37,206,519 downwards.
GCGTCTCATCTAGCTGTCCGATCACTTCAACAGACGGCAAGAGATTCGTTGAATGGTTGTGCTAGGGCCGTTATTGTTATTCTTAAGGATTTTTACATAAATTATCTATTTACTTACTGGTGCATCTAGTAAAGAAGAACTTCGATTGTTGCAGCAAAATATTTCCGAAATATTGAGAGAAGAGGAGTTTGAACTTCGAAAGTAGGCATCGAACTGCGCTTAAATAAACGCAAGCATTTCAAATGCCTCTACGAACATATCACATTATATTGTCGACGATAAGGATGTTCACGTTTTAGGTCTTATCTGGAACACAGAGGGAGACTACCTCACGTTTACGATTAATTTGAGGGAACAATCGGTTAAGTTGACCAAGCGCATGTTTCTATCAGATGCAGGTACGCTCTTCGATCCTCTGGGCCTACTTGCTCTCGCAACTATAAATTCAAAAATTTGGTTTCAAGATATATGGTGCACAAAGGTAGGTTGAGATGATATCATTCCTGAGTCTATCACAACGAAGTGGTTGGAGGATCGCATAGAACTCAAGCAATTGGCACATTTGAAGGTGAATCGTTGGCTTGGTACTGAAGTAGCTGGGTCATTTACGCAATTGCACGTATTCAAAGACGCGTCCGAGCGCGCTTACGCCGGCGTTTTGTATGCACGAACAACACAACGCGACGGTAGCATTACTGTGTCATTAAATTTCTCGAAAACCAAGGTAGCTCCGCTTAGGCCAACAACGTTGCCAGGTCTTGAACTATGCGCCGCACATCTTGCTGCTAAACTAGGGCGAAGTGTGCTGCTCTGCTGGTCTGATCCCCGCTATCCGCTTTTCGCTTGGAGTGACTCTACTGTAACATTGGCATGGTTACAAGCTAACAAGCAGATGGGTGATATTTATAGCCAACCGCGTCGCTGATAATCAAGAAGTTCAGCCTCCCGAATGTTGGAACCAGGTTCGTTCTTAACAGAATCCTGCAGATTGTGCTTCACGAGGTATAACCCCCTCCAAATTATTATGCCATCAATTGTGGTGGGCTGGTCCTATTTTCCTGAAAAGCACTGAACAATTGTGGAAGCAGAAAATATCTAAAAAGCACACTACGGAGCAAGGCATACGAAGGGGCATTCGTGCCCATGTGACTAATTCTACAGATAATTGGTCCGTGATGACAAAATACTCATCGTATTCTAAGCTGTGTCGAGTTATTTCCTACGTTTTACGTTTTTTGACCAACATTCGGGCTAACAGGCGGCTTTGTTAAGGCCACACCCTAACATTAAATATACATTTTTAGCCACCCTAATGGTAACTGCGCCTACCGTTCCGACTGTTGCTAACCACCGTTTCCAGTCGCTGCAACGTGAAGGCCGTTAACCCTGGCATTTCCCCGCCGAACAGTTAAAACGTTTACCGTGTTAAACGTTGTTCGGCGAGGTTACTTTCACTTTAATTCTAATTATAACTTTCACTGCGATTTTCCAATCAGAAGCATCAGGACGTGTCAGCCAGCTAAAGGTAATATGTTATAAATTATACTTATACTACTTAACCCTTATTTTGACAGACATATGAATTGTCATATAGAGTACCAATGGGTCTGGCTGGACCCAATGGGTCTGGGTGGGAGTAAATCTATCATAATTTTGTGGAAACTTCAGTTTATCTTTATTGTAACATTTTAAAAACTTAAATAGAGTATTCTATAAATCAAAATAAATATTGAAATTAAAATTACTTGTTTTTTATGCAATTAAAACATATGCAATAACATTTCGAATGTTGCTGGCAAGCAGCTTCTTCACACTCCTGGCAGAAGAATCTGGTTTTACGGCGATGTTTGTCTTGAGCATGGCATAAACTGCAATCCCGTTTTTTTTTTTCTAAGCTATCACTTTTGGTTTCTGTGAGGGTTTTGGGCAGCTTCTGTAAAATGTGCTTGTTATATATACAATTCTCTACGTACAAGTTCTTGAATACATACCTTAGATTCTCCCAAAATAGCTTCAATTCCAGATCGACAAGCGAAATGCTTCATCACATGTATGTTGTTACGTCTGCACTCGATTTGCGGAAGTGCTAACATTTCCGATAAATCGCATAAAAAATTTCTGCGTGCGTCTAATTTAGTGTAATTTTTATTTTCTTTGCATATAACAAAACTTCCTAACGCCATCACATCTACAATATTGTAAAAAAACGCAAGAGTCCATCTCTTTGTCTTCCTTTTAGTAGTCAACTTCCTTGTCATAATGAACCGTTGATAGTAATATCACTGCTTTGTTCTTCTTAGGAACGTATGAACAAATGGCTACATTGTCTTTGTGGAATCCAAACTCAGAGGAAAGAACTGTCCTATTCTTCTGCTTTTTCATTTCGGGTGGGATGCATGCTTTATTGCTTCGAAGGGTTCCAACGTATGACAGCCCCAAGCAATTAGACGCTTACATAAATTAAAACTGGAAAAGAAGTTATCAGCAACTATTGTGCGCTCAGAATTTGCATATTTTGAAACCAAACGTATAAGCTTATTTTCTCCTTGGTTTTTTGCTCTCTCCTCATTGGGTTTTTTCCGGTATAAATATTTCCAATCAAAGGATAATGGGTTTTTGCATCACATGCCCACCATACTTTTATACCGTACTTAGCCGGTTTTGAAGGTATATATTGTGTAAATTTTGTTCTTCCTCGATAAGGAAAGAGTTGTTCGTCAACAGTTATCTCACTATACGGTCGAAAATTCTTTTGAAGATTTTCATTTAGAAAGTTCCAAATGTCTCGTATTGGTGCTGCTTTATCAGTTTCTGAGCGAAAAGATCTAGTACGCCCGTCATCGAAGCGTATATAACGTGATATTGTCAAAAAACGACGGTAAGACATCGTTGCTCTGAAAATTGGCATCTGGTTCGTTTTGCACAAAACTGACGCTGCCTGATTATTGTTATTGCTGACTCCTGCTGCAATAAGAATACCAAGAAAACCTCTCAGCTCTGCTTCGTTAAGATCTTGCCATTCTTTTAGATTAGTAGGATGTTTCAAGTTCCATTCATTTGTTTTTGCCGTACGGTACTTGTTTGTTTCGCTTATGATAATATATGATATATTTGGTGTAAGAAATGCATCAAACACTTCAACAGGCGAATTCGATTTGATAGTTGGTTCACCGGAAGAACGCAGTATATTATGGGAGCGAATGCGACCACATTGAGGCACTGTCTTACTCCAAACTGTCCCATCTTTGCCTATAAAGTTGTTACTTACATCAGTATTGCTTTCTGAACTACTATAATCTTCCGCGACTTCAATTTCATATTCAGCTTCAATATCTGAAGCTTCAAGTGGCGTCTCATTTTCATCGTCTAAGGCACCAAAATTAGAATCATTATCGCCATTTTCGCTGTCATTTTCAATCTCTTCGGCCAACGCATTTGCGACCAAGTCATAAAAATTTGGATCACTACGTGGCACATTATCATAAATAAAATCTATTTTACTCATTTTTATGCAATAAATACACGCTTTCACTGAAAACACCGACTATTCTTCACTTGAATGCAAACAACAATTTATGACTTCAAATAACACATTCAATATGAAGAAATAAAAATATTTTGTATTACGGGATTTCAAATTCAAATTACCAAAGAGAGCCATGCACAAACCGAAAATAAAGTAGGCCGGTGCATACAAAAGTATACTGCCACTACGTTATACGCGTAAGGGTCTGGCTAGACCCATTAGTACTCAATGTGACTTTTTCACTGGAAAAGTTAATTTATTATGTATCTATAAAATTTTATAATTAGCTGCATGAAAAAAACTATACTAAAATACCAAACCAAGGATATCAAGAAGCAGTAAAACGTAAAAGAGCCTCCTGTCATATAAAATAGTGAAACAAAGTTTAAAAAGGTCTGGCTGGACCCATTGGTACAAATGAGGGTTAACATAATAATACGTAAGCAACGTATGTCTATTGCCTATACTTCTATGTACATGTATATCTTTCTATGCATATATCTATGTATATACTGCAATAAAATATTAATGAATATATACTGACACGCCTTTGTGCTTTTTATTTTTTATAAAATATATCATCGGAGCGACCGTGGAGGCCCCACATTTTTAAACCGTCAATTGCGTCGCACTCCGATGAGAACATGGTCCTTCGAGCCGGATATAATAAAAGATCCATTTAAACAGAGCACCAGCAAGCTAAAGAGCACCAGCAAGCATCAAAGAGCACCAGCAAGCATCAAAAGCACCAGCAAGCATCAAAAAGCACCAGCAAGCATCAAAAACACCAAGCAAAGCTGAGATTAACAAAGCACCAAGCCAACAAGCACCAAAAAAGCACCAAGCCATCAGCAAACAATCTGTTCCAGCAAAACCAGGTACATGGATTTATTGCACACTTTTTTTTTGGTGGAAATAAGCTCATTAAAAAAAAAAAAAAAAAAAAAATCAAAAAAGGGTCAACGACTCCGTCTGTCCGCAAACAGACAATACAAGTGCGCGCGGTATTTTCAAGCTAATCAACCATCTAACAGCGCGTTGTTGGGAATTTTTCAATTTTTTTTTCTTATCCCGTTCCTTTTACTTGTACATTCCCGCTGTGAAGTTGAGTACACAACTACACATACAACGCCGCAGTAAATTAAAATCGATCCCGGCGCACTTTTTGCATAGGTGTATACATACCACTGATTATTGTGTGGGTGGCGAAATCACATACATAAATAAAAATATATTATCTTTTTGTCAATGAATATATATAGATACATATATATTGTTATTTTAATCTCGGTGGTGCATTTTGGGCTTGGGCCTCGCTGTGAATTCGTCTCCATTTCGCGAAGGAGCATTTTTTTAATACCGCGTAAGTTTTTGTATCCCATACTTACAATATGGATACCTATATTCGTTTAGTCGACGCCGTGACGGAATTCGAAGCCGACTTTAATGGCACTCCGTCAAGTGACCATTCCAAATTTTCAATCCGGATCCAACAGGAGGAGTTGAAAGCAATGTGGGAAAAGGCCAAAGCAGCGAACGACCACTTGCTTTCAACAGAAACTCCTTCTCCTAAGGATCTTGCCGCGATCAAGAAAAGGAATAAAATATGTTACCACACATATTTGCGGGGCATGTCGACGATGGCTGATCTCTCTGCGAGGCTGGAAAAGGCAGACCGGGAAGGCGAAGAACTAGCAGTACGCGAACATAGTATTCACCTTCCACCGTGCGATACGGAGGTTTTCAAAGGCGACTACGTATCTTGGCCAACATTCCGCGATATGTTCACGGCCATTTACATATTAAATAAACGCCTTACCCCGGTCGAAAAGCTGTTCCACCTCAACCAGAAAACGCAGGGTGAAGCCAGAGACATCGGGAGGAAGTTCCCGCTCACTAATGACGGGTTTTCTACGGCGTGGAAAAATCTTTGCGAAAGGTACGAAGATCCTGTTCCACCTACAGTCAATCGAAACTGAATGTGGCAGTTCGATAAAAAAACTCCAACGAGACATTAATAATTGCATTTCCTCCTTACAGAACCACCAAATTGACATTTCAAACTGGGATGCAATTATCACATATTTATGCCCCACGAAATTGCCAGAAAGTACTCTATCGCTTTGGGAACAAACGATAGAGAATAAATCTGAAATTTCAAAGTGGACAGACATGGACAAATTCCTTTCCAACAGGTTTCAGCCACTTGAAACAGTGTCAGGCTTGAAAGGAATTAAAGCCTACAAAGCGCCCAAGGCGCAAAGCTTACAACATTTCACGGAAACTACACCAAAAAGGATGGGTAACTTTCAGGTAAGTGTCGCCAAACATATGTGCAAATTATGTGTCACTGACGACCACAAATTGCAAAGTTGCCCAAAGTTCGGGAAGTTAAAGGTCACCGATCGAATCGTGTGCGTCAAGAGCAACAACTGTTGCTTGAACTGCCTGTTGTCAGGACATACGGTGTCAAGATGTACGAGCTCGTATAACTGCAGCACATGTCACTCAAGGCACAACATGCTCCTGCACATTACAACAGTTCAACCAAAAGCAGCAGCTCTTAAGGAAAGCAGAGATCCCGCTGATGACCTGCCCTCAACATCCAAGGAGGCCCTAAAACGACTCGATTCCAATAGGCCAACGGATAGCAGAATCCATAATTTTAAATCGTGCTATTCCAATACGGACAAAGGGGTTTTACTAGGAACAGCCATGGTGAATATATTCCACAATAATGTTAATTTTACAGCACGAGCTCTGATCGATTCTGGTTCTGAGTGTTCGTTCAGTACTGAACGACTCAAACGTAGAATCAACCTGCCATCTAAACGCTTGCATGCCCAAGTCTCGGGCATCAACAATTCAATATCTGCGCAGGTAAGACAAGCGTGCTCATTACAACTGCGGTCGCCTATCGACCCTTTTGTAAAAATAAACACAATTGCGCTAGTTTTGTCGCAATTAACTGGAAATCTGCCAACTTGCCTAGTAAGCGCAATGACAAGGCAAGCATTTCCAGATCTCACTTTGGCGGATAAGAGGTTCTTCGTCAATGAACCAGTGGACCTTGTCCTTGGCGGAGACATTTATCCCCAAATTATTTTAAGCGGCTTGAAGAAAAATGTACTAAGTACACTTCTTGCCCAAGAGACTGTATTCGGGTGGATACTAACTGGTCGAGCCGAAACAGTCAGTCCATCAAACAAGATAGTTTCCTTTTTCAGCGAAGTCACACTGGACAAGCTACTAGCTGACTCGGCATCAAATCCAGCAGACTTAGCAAGCAGAGGACTTCCGGCCAAGGAACTGGTTCACAATTCTTTGTGGTGGCAGGGTCCTTCTTACCTACAAGAAGACAAATCACGATGGCCGACATCAGAATGTGACTATGAAACAACGATGGAAGAGAAAAAGGTAAAGATATATTCACAACAACAATCAATTTCAGCGATATTCTTGACCGTTTTTCCGATTTACCAAGGGCTTTGAGAGTTTTATCATATATAATATTATGAGATTCTCTCAAAGAACCCACCCTAATACGAAGATTGCATTTCAAGCAAAGTCTTGCTTAATTTCACCTGATGAAATTAAAGCAACGACACAACGCTTAATCATAAACAGTCAAAAGCAATATTACGGTGGAGAATACGCAAAATTGAAACAAAAGAAAACAGTTGACACAAAAAGTTAGATATTGCCCCTCAATCCATTCCTCGACAAAGATGACATCATGAGGGCAGGCGGTCGTCTGGGCGCATCCCTCAACTTATCATATAACGAACGTCATCCTATTATCCTTCCATACAATAGCAGGTTATCACGCCTTATAACCAAATTCATTCACGAAATATCACTGCATGGCGAAAATCAGCTGATGTTGCGTTTAATTCGAACGCAGTACTGGATTCCGCGAGTTAAAAATATGATCCGATCCATCATCCATAATTATAAGATCTGCACGATCTATAAAAAGCGATCGCAAACCCAACTTATGGGAATCCTTCTTCAGGTACGCACCACCTTTTCGCGTGCTTTCACCAATACAGGTATAGATTTCGCAGGTCCATTTGATATCAAAAGCTTCCGCGGCAGAGGATGTCGTATTTCCAAAGGCTACGTCTGTCTATTTATTTGTTTCGCCACCAAAGCCATCCATTTAGAGGCCACCAATGACCTAAGTACCCCATCCTTTCTAGCAGCCTTCTCGAGATTCGTTGCTAGACGAGGGTGTCCAAAAAATGTTTACTCCGACAATGGTACCAACTTTGTAGGAGCTTCACGATCTTTACGATCAGAATTTAAAGCGTTTATTGCGGATGCACGCAATAACACGCTTTCAACATATGCCCACCAGGCATTAACATGGCACTTCATACCTGCAGCAGCCCCTCATATGGGCGGACTGTGGGAAGCAGGTGTGAAAAGCTTCAAAGCCCACTTCAAAAAGACAGCCTCTGGTCTGAAATACACTTTCGAGGAGTTTAATACCCTCTTATGCCGAATTGAGTCCTGTCTCAATTCGCGACCCTTAAGTCCCTCTTCAAATGAGCCATCCAATCTAGAGCCTCTCACACCTGGTCACTTTCTGGTTGGCGGACATTTCTTAGCTCCGCCAGAAATAGAAACCAGCGAGAATCCTGCCTCAATTGTGAATCGCTGGCAGAAATTGAAAGCCCTCCATCAAACCTTTTGCAAACGATGGAAAAGGGAATTCCTCATCGAATTGCAAAAACGCACGAAGTGGAAACATCAAAAACCTAACATCAAGGTAGGGGACCTTGTCGTCATTAAAGAGGACAACCTACCACCAAACGAATGGAGAATGGGACGAGTAGTAAAACTACATCCTGGACCCGACAATCAGGTACGCGTCGTGGACATCACGACCCAAAGGGGACAGGTGACTAAACCACTAGTCAAACTGGTCCTACTTCCTCCTTACTCAGAAGAAACGGAAAAATCCGCACCCACACCCTCAACGTAATATCTTAATATCTTCCAATACCTACCTAGTAGAAACAAATCTCACTTCGCGATTCACCCTTTATTAGAAGGTGATTGACATCACCACACTGTTATACCCTAGCAAACCTAAGAAGCTACAACAACCCCTACCACCTACGAACGATGCAAGTAAGTTCCATAAATTGTACCTATAAAGGGCAGGTGTACACCTGAGGTGACTTGCATAATTTATACATATGCATACCTATGTGTACTTTGCATCAAATGTACTTGCATACATATATATTATCTATACTAATATTATAAAGAGGAAAACTTTGTTTGTTTGTTTGTATATTATATACGCATATATGATATATATATATGCATATCAGGATCTCGAGATAGAGACCAAAACGTGGACCCTAGAATGTGTTTGTACAATATGGATATCAAATGAAAGCTGTTGATAAGTGCTTTAATACGGGGTAATTTTCATACCTATTGATGACTAGGGTCTCGAGATATAGGTCAAAACGTGGACCCGGGTAACCTTCGGACGTGTATGTACAATATGGGTATCAAATGGAAGCTGTTGATAAGTGCTTCAATACGGGGTAATTTTCATACCTATTGATGACTAGGGTCTGGAAATTTATGCCAAAACGTGGACCCGCCGTGTCTTTGCACCGAATTAAACCAAACTTACACACATTGTTAAGGAGGTATTGAAGATGGTTTTCGTATAGTTTGGATACCTATTGGTAAATAGGGTCTCGAGATATAGGTCAAAACGTGGACCCGGGTAACCTCCGGATGTGTATGTACAATATGGGTATCAAATGGAAGCTGTTGGTGAATGCTTTAGTTCAGAGTATTTCCATTCGATCCGTGACTAGGGTCTCGAGATAGAGACCAAAACGTGGACCCTAGAATGTGTTTGTACAATATGGATATCAAATGAAAGCTGTTGATAAGTGCTTTAATACGGGGTAATTTTCATACCTATTGATGACTAGGGTCTCGAGATATAGGTCAAAACGTGGACCCGGGTAACCTTCGGACGTGTATGTACAATATGGGTATCAAATGGAAGCTGTTGATAAGTGCTTCAATACGGGGTAATTTTCATACCTATTGATGACTAGGGTCTGGAAATATATGCCAAAACGTGGACCCGCCGTGTTTTTGCACCGAATTAAACCAAACTTACACACATTGTTAAGGAGGTATTGAAGATGGTTTCCGTATAGTTTGGATACCTATTGGTAGGTAGGAGAGAGATATAGGTCAAAACGTGGACCCGGGTAACCTTCGGATGTGTATGTACAATATGGGTATCAAATGGAAGCTGTTGGTGAATGCTTTAGTTCAGAGTATTTCCATTCGCTCCGTGACTAGGGTCTCGAGATAGAGACCAGAACGTGGACCCTAGAATGTGTTTGTACAATACGGATATCAAATGAAAGCTGTTGATAAGTGCTTTAATACGGGGTAATTTTCATACCTATTGATGACTGGGGTCTGGAAATATATGCCAAAACGTGGACCCGCAGTGTCTTTGCACCGAATTAAACCAAACTTACACACATTGTTAAGGAGGTATTGAAGATGGTGTCCGTATAGTTTGGATACCTATTGGTAGATAGGAGAGAGATATAGGTCAAAACGTGGACCCGGGTAACCTTCGGATGTGTATATACAATATGGGTATCAAATGGAAGCTGTTGGTGAATGCTTTAGTTCAGAGTATTTCCATCCGCTCCGTGACTAGGGTCTCGAGATAGAGACCAAATGGTGGACCCTAGAATGTGTTTGTACAATATGGGTATCAAATGAAAGCTGTTGATAAGTGCTTTAATACGGGGCAACTTTCATACCTATTGATGACTAGGGTCTCGAGATATAGGTCAAAACGTGGACCCGGATAACCTTCGGACGTGTATGTACAATATGAGTATCAAATGGAAGCTGTTAGTGAATGCTTTAGTTCAGAGTATTTCCATCCGCTCCGTGACTAGGGTCTCGAGATAGAGACCAAATCGTGGACCCTAGAATGTGTTTGTACAATATGGGTATCAAATGAAAGCTGTTGATAAGTGCTTTAATACGGGGCAATTTTCATACCTATTGATGACTAGGGTCTCGAGATATAGGTCAAAACGTGGACCCGGATAACCTTCGGACGTGTATGTACAATATGAGTATCAAATGGAAGCTGTTGGTGAATGCTTTAGTTCAGAGTATTTTTCATGCCGCTCCGTGACTAGGATCTCGAGATAGAGACCAAAACGTGGAGCCTAGAATGTGTTTGTACAATATGGATATCAAACTGAAACTGTTGATAAGTGCTTTAGTACGGGGTAATTTTCATATCTATTGATGACTAGGGTCTCGAGATATAGGTCAAAACGTGGACACGGGTAACCTTCGGACGTGTATGTACAATATGGGTATCAAATGGAAGCTGTTGGTGAATGCTTTAGTTCAGAGTATTTTGCATGCCGCTCCGTGACTAGGATCTCGAGATAGAGACCAAAACGTGGACCCTAGAATGTGTTTGTACAATATAGATATCAAATGAAAGCTGTTGATAAGTGCTTTAATACGGGGTAATTTTGATACCTATTGATGACTAGGGTCTCGAGATATAGGTCAAAACGTGGACCCGGGTAACCTTCGGACGTGTATGTACAATATGGGTATCAAATGGAAGCTGTTGATAAGTGCTTCAATACGGGGTAATTTTCATACCTATTGATGACTAGGGTCTCGAAATATATGCCAAAACGTGGACCCGCCGTGTCTTTGCGCCGAATTAAACCAAACTTACACACATTGTTAAGGAGGTATTGAAGATGGTTTTCGTATAGTTTGGATACCTATTGGTAAATAGGGTCTCGAGATATAGGTCAAAACGTGGACCCGGGTAACCTTCGGATGTGTATGTACAATATGGGTATCAAATGGAAGCTGTTGGTGAATGCTTTAGTTCAGAGTATTTCCATTCGCTCCGTGACTAGGGTCTCGAGATAGAGACCAAAACGTGGACCCTAGAATGTGTTTGTACAATACGGATATCAAATGAAAGCTGTTGATAAGTGCTTTAATACGGGGTAATTTTCATACCTATTGATGACTGGGGCCTGGAAATATATGCCAAAACGTGGACCCGCAGTGTCTTTGCACCGAATTAAACCAAACTTACACACATTGTTAAGGAGGTATTGAAGATGGTGTCCGTATAGTTTGGATACCTATTGGTAGATAGGAGAGAGATATAGGTCAAAACGTGGACCCGGGTAACCTTCGGATGTGTATATACAATATGGGTATCAAATGGAAGCTGTTGGTGAATGCTTTAGTTCAGAGTATTTCCATCCGCTCCGTGACTAGGGTCTCGAGATAGAGACCAAATCGTGGACCCTAGAATGTGTTTGTACAATATGGGTAACAAATGAAAGCTGTTGATAAGTGCTTTAATACGGGGTAATTTTCATACCTATTGATGACTAGGGTCTCGAGATATAGGTCAAAACGTGGACCCGGGTAACCTTCGGACGTGTATGTACAATATGGGTATCAAATGGAAGCTGTTGGTGAATGCTTTAGTTCAGAGTATTTTTCATGCCGCTCCGTGACTAGGATATCGAGATAGAGACCAAAACGTGGAGCCTAGAATGTGTTTGTACAATATGGATATCAAACTGAAACTGTTGGTGAATGCCTTAGTACAGAGTATTTTTCATGCCGCTACGGGACTGGGGTCTCCAGATATAGGTCAAAACGTGAACCCGGGTAACCTTTGGTTGTGTATGCACAATATAGGTATCAAATGAAGGCTGTTGATAAGTGCTTTAATACGGGGTAATTTTCATACCTATTGATGACTAGGGTCTCGAAATATATGCCAAAACGTGGACCCGCCGTGTCTTTGCACCGAATTAAACCAAACTTATGCACATTGTTAAGTAAGTATTGAAAATGGGTTTCGTAAAGTTTGGTTGTAATTCGGAGCAGTGGCAACGGGTACAGCGTTCTTTTGAGCCAGCCATAATGTCGCTTACTTTTTTAACGCTTGGGGCGGAACTGAACTGTCAAATTGACAGTGTTAGTTGCAATGTGTCAATATTTCTTTCTGATTTGGATGCCATAAGGAAAAAACGTAAGTGCAACATGTAAAAATTGTTTGTGAATTTTTTTGGAGTGGATTTTGGAACAGTGAATAATTTCTTACGAAATTTGAGAATTTAATGTGAAATCCGAATGAAATTATGTGTTCGTGGAAAAAACAATTTTTTTCGTTTTTTTTTTTGAAAAATATAAATGGATAATGGTTAAAAAAGCTCCAATTCTTAATAAAACATATAAATTGAAACGAAAAATTCATGGATGATCAGGAAAAAAGACGATTGTTTATTCATATGCGTTGATTTGAAATTTAAAAACAATCTTCTTTTTTCCTGATTTTCAATTTATATTTTATACTTACTCAAAAACAAATAGAAAAACAAAAAATATTGTTTATGCCAAAGCGCTTGAATAAAGAATAAAGAAATAAATAATATGAAAACCATATATTTTCTGTTCTAAACCATATCTATTCTATTTTAGTGTGCCCAGCGAAGGGGGCCGGGTTTGCTAGTATGATATATATATATACATATATGATATATATATATATATATGTATATACATATATGATATATATATATATATATATATGTATATACGTATATGTATCTATACTATCCAATGTTAATCACATAAAAATAGGTACCAAGTAACGAAGCAAAGAGAATTAAGATTTACTGTAGAAAATATAATTTATTACAAAAAAAAAAAAAAAATGCAGGTGAAAGCAAAATATTTTTTACATATTTTTCGGGCGATCAATTTTAAACTACTTCAAAATCGTCAACTTTTTGAACAATGTCAAAGTTTTCAGTTCATTTAAGGAATCTCCAAAAAAATTTTATTAATACCGAATCTTTGTGAAAAATACATATGTTTCATTTACAATTGAATTAATAAAAATACATGACTACATTGTTCAAATACCCTTTTAGGCAATAGAATAAGCTCAATTTTTATTACCTTGCAACACACGTAATTACGTTTCGCCAGATTAATTTTAGTTTGGTTTTTTCGTTTTTCGGCGCGTTTTGGTTGTAGCAGTTTAGTTTGATGATGCGACGTGTCATACTCTCAATACTCTAAGTTAGATAGCACACGCGAATTTCTCTATTCAATGAAAGGAAAAATCAGAATAAATAAAATAAAAATAAAAACATAGCATTTGGTCATACCCTACGAATCGCGCATGCATGGGCGACCGCTTTTCGTGCCGCCCTAACTTGATGTTGATTTCTAGCAGCGAATGCACTTTTAGCTCCTTCAATTTATTCTTCAGAGTAAACACCGCTTTGCCCAACATTCGTCCCACAAATTCGAATAGGCTTCTCTAGGTCACTTAAAGCTTAGATGACACAAACATCTAAAAAGGCACATTTTCACATTCACATTTTTACTTTCACTACAACTAAATACTTTTCATACGATAAATGCATGTGTAAACGATCGAAAATTACGCATATTATTTTTGTTTTACCTATGATGTGAGTGACTTGAAACTTTGTGCAAACGTGTTTTCAATCCAGCTGATTATATGAAAATAAATTCGGCAGCTGCCTCCATTGGCCTCAAATTCCCTCGCCGCTTCATCATAATTTTCCTTGACTTTAGCTGCCTTTGCTTCCCATTCCGACTTGTCCTTCATTGAACGCCATTACTCTCCACCTTTTTTCGCCACTTCGGTTACTTTAATGCCTGGATTTTCGCGCTTAATCTGCTCGCGTGCATTGTTGAGCCACAACATATATGCGGAAAGAGGACGCTTTGGTTTGTCAGACATTTCAATTTTTTTCTTGCGTCCGCGAGTTTATATGGAAAATATAACTGAAATTGCTAAATTTCGTCTTAAAATTTGCACAATGTTAAGCACTTTTAATTATTTAAAGTCACAATTTACCTAATTTCGTTAAAATTGTAAAACGACCACAAAACAAACACCTTGTCGATTCACTTCAAAATTTTCACTCACGTTTGTCACACGCCGTCGACACATGTGAAAAGGAAATGGGTCGAAGTCAGCCATTAAGGAAATTAGGGATTAAGAAACAAAAACAAAAATACCCTACAGGGATCATATAAATGGGTTCAACATTCCAGGAATAGTTTGCGTAAAGTAACGCAAACTATTAGTTTTTCTAACATCATGCACTTATGTATGCAAATGCTACGAAAAATTATATCTATATATAATATATATAAAATTTTTTTTTTTCTTTTGCTTATCATTTTGTTCTTATTATAGCCAAAATATAATAAGAACAAAAGGAAAAAAATATATCACGTACACCACGGCAGGACACCTTGTACACCAAGTACGATCCACACATAGCCAAGACACGATCCTTCTATGCGGCGAATATTGCAAAACCATTAGTATGTACCCACCCCCTCGCGGTGAACATACATATTAAAATCACATTAATATGTGATTGTATCCAATTAGGTACATTTTTTACTTTTTTTGGGTGGCAGGGTGTCTCATAGGGCTATGAAAATTGCTCATAGCCAAATAATAACAAAAAAACTAAAACTAAAAATATATATTATTTTATTTTTGTCTTCTCCTTCGCTGTGATCAGCACAGACCAGCCAATGCACCACACCCTACACATGTTCGGTTTAAAAACAAAAAACAAAAAAACAAAAAAGGAAAATTAAATTCAAAATCCTTTTGTTTGTAAAAAACAAAACAAAGGACTGAGTCTAGAGCGGAAACTAGGCCTTTTCGCCCAGTTGTGGCCGCAGCGGAAAGTAGGCCTTTCCGTACCAACGTAGATAGGGGATTGGAGACTAGGCCTCTTCAACCCCAGCTACAGCACGAACGTCGGCGCGAACGTGGAGCGAAAACTAGGCCTTTTCGACCACGCACGCGAACGACGTTGGTGCGCCAAGCAGAGCGGAAACAAGGTCTTTCCGCCTCAATGAAGATAGGAGATTGGAGACGAGGCTCTCCGACCCCAACTGCAGCATGAACGGTGGCGTGCGCGTGGATCGGAAACCAGGCCTTTTCGACCACGTGCGCAAGCAACCATAATGCGTCAAAATAAAAGGACGGGCGACGGTACACTGGCGACTAGGCCTCGCCAGGTATCACGGCCCTAATATGATTTGTACATAACGAATCAATAAATTTTAATATAATAAATTTACTTTTTGTGTGCAATAATTATCCACGTACATAAAATTTCATCTTTACAGCATTTCAGACGCCACCACCAGCCTCCGATATCTCACCAATATACCGAACGTTGGCTGACACCTCCGTCCTAAAACAATCATTGCTTATCGCAAGGGGGCCGGCATATTTAAGCCACACCCTAATATTAAATATAAATTTTTAGCCACCCTAATGGTAACTGCGCTTACCGTTCCGACTGGTAATATGTTATAAATTATACTTATACTACTTAACATAATAATACGTAAGCAACGTATGTCTATTGCCTATACTTCTATGTACATGTATATCTTTCTATGCATATATCTATGTATATACTGCAATAAAATATTAATGAATATATACTGACACGCCTTTGTGCTTTTTATTTTTTATAAAATATATCATCGGAGCGACCGTGGAGGCCTCACATTTTTAAGCATTTATGAAGCGTTTTGGTACACCGAGTTGCCAAGAGTTATTTGAAGCTGAACTTCACCTAATAAAGTATACGCGACGGTTTTTTTTCGAATGAAATTTCTCTTTGCAGTGCTAAAAGACCAATCCCGCTTCGCAGTAGTCTTTTGCGTCTGCAGCCCTTTCTGTATGAGACTTGTGTTCTACGTGTTGGAGGAAGAATAAAAAATGATGAAGTTGCTCCAGATGTTAGGCATCCCATTATCTTGCCTAAGAATTGTCCGCTTGCTAAGTTAATAGTCTGCGAAATACACAAAGTATCTTTGCACTCTGGACCCCGCATTATGCAAACGGCGCTCGTAGCTTAATCCGTAATATGTACCATAACTGCGTGAAATGCAGTTATTTGAACCGCAATCTTACCAAACAAGTCATGGGTGATCTACCTGTCATTCGCACAACCTACGCCCGTTGTTTTACTCACACTGCTGTCGATTTCGCTGGATCTTACCACTACAAGTTCACCCAAGGAAGAGGAGCTAAGGCTACCAAAGGCTACATCTGCTTGTTCATTTGTATGTGCACAGGTGCGATGCATCTCGAAATTGTTGGTGACCTGTCAACATCAGCATTCCTAAATGCGTTTAAAAGGTTCACAAATCGGCGAGGCTTTTGTAAGGTCATGACATCTGATAACGGTACAAATTTCGTTGGAGCCGAGAAGGAGTTGCGCATTGCATTTCAACAGTGCATGGCTAATATTAAACTTCGCTCTTTCTTTGCGGATTCGAATATCGAATGGCGCTTTAATCCACCGGCTGCACCCCATATGGGAGGTTACTGGGAGACTGGAGTCAAACGTGGCAAGTATCATTTAAAACGCGTACTAGGAGAAGTTCTACTATCATACGAAGAGTTCAACACACTTTTGACTGAAATAGAAGCTTGCGTAAACTCTCGCCTACTCTGTGACAACTCTGGTGACTTAGAAGTTCTAACTCCCGGACATTTCATAGTCGGCGAACCGCTTAAGTCAATACTGGAACCTGAGGGTTAAGGGTTTCGTAGAAATCTTCGTCAGCGATGGCAAGCAATTTCTGCCATGAGACAACATTTCTGGCGTCGTTGGAGAAACGAGTACCTCGTCAGCTTACAACGTCGCACCAAGTGGTTTCGTTCTTCACGCAACTTTGAAGAAGGTGATGTGGTTGCTGTTTTCAACGAGCCTAATCCTCCGACGAAGTGGACGCTTGCACAAGTGATCAAATGCCATCATGGTACCGATGGACGCGTAAGAGTAGTTACGTTGAAAGCACCGCATGGCGAATTGGTTCGCCCTATAGTCAAACTTTGCCTTTTGAAAACGAAAGGAGATTTATTTCATGAAGAAACTAATAACTTATCGTAAATGTAACATACCGCCGCCCTTGAACTATCTTAATAAATTCAAAATAAAATATTAAAAAGAAAATGGAAAGCCTTGAATTCCATTTTCTTTTTAATATTTTATTTTGAATTTATTAAGATAGTTCAAGGGCGGCGGTATGTTGAGTCCAATTTAGTATTCGTTTGAAATACTTAAATGTTTTTCAACTCCTGTTATTCGTTATAATTTTCTGTGAAAATAAGGAGGTTTTGTTTGAAATAAATGTGTATATATAGGGAATATTTTGTAATAAATTGTGTTAAAAAATTGCAATTTTGGATGTGAAACAACTAGATTTAAATTGGGAATTTTGCCGCAACATCATCGCTACAATAATCAACAGGAATTTGTGTTCATCATAAGTGAGGTCCTTCGAGATAATTTATTGCTTCTATCAACTTGGTCCTCTTGCAACATATTAAAGATTCTCCCCGCAACATTATTGCTTCGAGCCGTATAATTTATTACTTCTATCAACTTGGTCCTCTTGCAACATATTTAGGATTGCCCCCGCAACATTAATGCACAAAATTGATAAATGAGTTTTGACAGTTTTATTTTCTTTGCCTAACATATTTATATTTTTAAATTTTTCATTTTGTATTGCTTGTTTCAATATATTCCAATATTGCAAAGTTATTCACATATCCTTACTTTAAATAATTCAAAATTTTTGCTTTCATATTTACCTAAGTAATATCTATATATATAATATAAAATTCAGCCGTTTTTTTGTGATGAACTTTACGGAGAATGGCTCGACCGATTTTAACCAAACTTTGCCACAATGAAAAGACACATGTGGAGAAGGTTTGTAACTATGTTTGGTTAAAATCTCCTTTACTTCTTCGTGACTAACTTAACATTTTGCTTAAACACTTCTTCTTTACACCCACACTTCGGGATAACCGAAGCAAAACCATTAGCTCAACGAACCTGAACAGGTCGTCGCTAAAAAAGTACAAGCAAGGCCGTTTTCTTAGAAGATTACCAAAGGTTATCAGTAATAGTGCATAGTGAAGGTAAGTGTTAACAAGAAAGTGTTTTATTTGGTAAAGTATTCAAGTGAAGCAGTTTCCAGGCATCAACCAAAGAGTTAAAAAAAGTGCGTCAGAAATATTTAAGAGAAGAGATTGTTTTCACATTTTCCAACGATATTTTCACGAAAAATTTACAAAATATATATTAATTTCGCAAATGATTGATAACAAGTGAAACAGTGAATAAATGGTGTGAAAAATACACACAACAGAAATCGGCAAAAATAATTAATATTTTAGAAGTTTTTACTTAAGATATTTAAGAAAAGAGATTGTTTTCACACTTTCCGTAGATATTTTCAAGAAAAATTTCAAAAATATATATTATTTTTGCTGATCATTTCCCATTTCTGTTCTGTGTAATTTTCATTTCAACGCGTGCTCACAGTTCCATTATATTTTTAAAAGATGGCGCTAACAGTATGTTAATTTGAATTCCAGTTTAAAAACAAGAAAAGTAGCAATCAAGAGCTCAGAGTGACATAAAGAAGACCACTTTGATTCGGTAAAAGCAATCCCAAGAGGAAGACATGCTAACATCGGACGCAATACACGTCACAATAGAAATGTGCAAAATCACAGACAAAATGAAAGTGAGGAAAATCATGCTGATAGATTAAGTCAACAAAGAGATCGTACTAGGTCACGTTCTCAAAATCGGCCAATAAATATAAATTCTGTAAATTTGAATGGTGCCGCATTTCAATATAATCCACAACTTGATTATTCATCTCACAAATACGTTGTCATTGGTAGTATGGATAAAATTTGCGGATTTTGTCAAGCGTTAAAATTCAAAACTGAAACACCAGGCATGTATTGCGCTGCAGGAAAAGTTCGTTTACCAGACATAAAATATCCCTCCGAACCATTAGCTACATTATTATCGGGAACATCACCCGATTCCAAACATTTTTTTGAAAAAATTTCCACATATAACTCATGTTTTCAAATGACATCTTTTGGTGCTGGAAAAATTATAACCGATAACTTCATGCCAACGTTCAAGGTAATACATAAACTTCAACGTTCAACAACATTCGCTGACACATCTAATGAATCATTAGATTTTATGGACACAAATTATGGCTTTTTTCAGATTCAAGGGCAAGCATATCACTTAATTGGTTCATTACTACCACTACCCGATCAAGAGTCAAAATTTTTGCAAATTTATTTCATTAATGACAACGATGATTAACTTGAAGCACGGTGTGCATTTTCCAGAAATATAAACAGAGTTATTATGAGAAAGTTACAAGATTTATTACACACACACAATGTTTTGGTGCAAAGTTTTAAAACAACAATCGAAAGATTGTCATCTGATAATCATAAAATTAAAATTGATGCAAATAAAACGCCTGCAGGCGAACATCGTGGAAAATACAATCAACCAACTTCAAGCAACGAGGTTGCAATTGTTATATCTGGAGATGAATTTCAACCAAGAGATATTGTTTTGCAAAGAAGAAATGATACACTGCAACGTTGTTGTTGTTGTTGTTAATAGCATAGGTAACCCTGTCAGTGTAGTCATATCATCGTTCGTCGTCGTCTGGCTCATCTAGGGGTAGGCCCAGGAAACATGCTGTTTCGACAGGTTGGGTCCAAAGGGAGAGGGGGGTTAGATGAGTCGGTTTGAGGGGGCATGTGAAGAGGTGGTTAGTGTCGTGCGGGGTACCTTCGCATGCCGGACATGTGTTTGGTATGTCGGGGTCGATTCTGGATAAGTAGGAGTTTAACCTGCTACAGTATCCAGAACGTAGTTGTGCCAATGTTACACGGGTCTCACGGGGAAGCTGGAGCTCTTCATCTGCGATGGGTGGTGGTTGGACTCCAATTACGGCATTCACAAGACGGGAGTTTAAGAAGGTGGTAACGGTCTCCCGGTGAATGTCGTTTATAGACTGTCGAAATACTGTCCGGTCCAGTAGGTTACGGTCGGTCTTGTCCTGGATATCGCCAGCGTAGTCAAAGAGGTGTCTCCTGACGTGCCTGGGAGGCGGCTCGGGCTCAAGCAGGTGTCTGCAGGGATGAGACCTGCGGTAACATCCGAGCAGGAACTGCTTGCTGAGCAATTTATTGTGCTCCGCAACTGGGAGCATTTGTGCCTCGTTGTGAAGATGTTGTATAGGTGACATCAGGAGGCACCCGGTCGCTGTCCGAATGGCGGTATTTTGACAGGTCTGTAGCTTAGTCCACTGCGAATCACTAGTTCCAGGCGACCAGACAGGCGCAGCATAGTTGAGAACCGGCCGGCCAATTGCCTTAAATGTCGAAAGCAACAGTTCTTTGTCTTTGCCCCAAGTGCTGCCGGCCAGCGATTTGAGGACCTTGTTGCGATTTTGGACTTTAGTGGCAATTGCGGTTGTATGCGCAGAGAAGGAGAGCAAGCTGTCGAAGGTTACACCCAAAATTTTGGGGTTATTCACAGTCGGAATTGGTGTGTCGTCGACTTTTACCTTAAGGGTCAGCTTGACCTCCTTTGTCCAGGTGGTGAAAAGGGTCGCCGTGGACTTGGTGGGGGAAAGTTGTAGATTCCTCGCAGTGAAAAAGCGAGAAAGGTCGGTGAGGTAGACGTTCACTTTGGAACACAGGCCATCGATGTCATTGCCCGACGCCATTATCGAGCAATCGTCAGCGTATGAGATCAGGGAAACTCCCGCTGGTGGTTGGGGGAGCTTCGAGATGTAGAAGTTAAAAAGCAAGGGTGAAAGGACACCACCCTGCGGTACGCCTTGCTTAATCTTCCTCTGCTTTGACATTTGATCTCGAAAAATCACTGACGAGTGCCGACCGCTCAGGTAGTTCGCGGACCACCTCTTCAGCCCTGGCGGGAGTGTCGACTGATAAATGTCATCTAGTAGCGTGGAGTGGCTGACTGTGTCGAAAGCCTTTTTCAAGTCCAACGCTACTAGGACAGTCCTCTCGCAGGGGCGGTTTTGGTTAAGCCCGCGATTTATCTGGGCGTTTATGGCGGTGAGTGCAGTGGTGGTGCTGTGCACTCGTCGGAAACCGTGCTGATGTGGGGCTGGGGCCAGGTGTTTCGTAAAGAGTGGGAGTAGGAGGGCTTCAAGTGTCTTCACTACTGGGGAAAGGAGAGTTATCGGCCGATAAGACTCCCCTTGGTTGGCGGGTTTCCCAGGTTTCAGTAGTGGGACCACTCTCCCTGCTTTCCACTTTTCAGGGATGATGAGAGTGGCCATGGACAGATTGAAAACCCTTGTGAGAAATCCTACTCCCAGGGGTCCCAGATGCTTCAGCATCAGCGCGTTTAAGCCGTCAGGGCCAATGGCTTTCGATGATTTCGAACTCTTGATGGCCCCCTGAACCTCATCACTGGAGAAAGTAAGTGGCGCACTGTTGTTCTTCAGTTTGTGCAGCCTTCTGGTAGCACGACGCTTGGTTCTGTCGCCCGGAGGATGCAATATAAAAAGCCGGCTAAAGTAGCTCGCGCATCGCTTCGGGTCCGACGAAGTGCAACCGTTGAAGGTGATAGCCACCTTGTCGTTGTGCTTCGTCGGGTTTGACAGAGACCTAACGGTGGACCAGAGCTTACTCACCCCAGAGGTGAGGTTGCAGGTCTTCAAGTGCTCAACCCATTTTGTCCGCTTATGCTGGTTTACCAGTTGCCGGATCTCCAAATTGAGATCCCTTATGCGGGGATCCCCGGGATCGGCCTGGCGTAGGTGATCACGCTCGTTCGCTAAACTGGCTGCTTCGGCTGGGAAATGAGGACGAATGTTCTTATAACTTCCAGCAGGGATGAAGCGAGCCGCAGCAGCTGTGAGCACCTTGCGGAATGCGCGTTCGCCTACGCGCACATCAGTGGGGATGGGAAGAGCGGCGAAGGTGTCCTCAGTAAATTCCGTGAAGCCGGCCCAATTAGCTTTTTTAAAGTTAAAATAGGACCGGTGATTCGCGGAAACGAAATCGGCAGGTCTCTCGATCGAGACGATAATGGGCAAGTGGTCTGATGCAAGCGATAGCATAGGTCGCCACGTTATGCTATTTATCAGACCAGCGCTAGCAATTGTTAGGTCAGGCGAGCTGCTGCAATTGCCCACTACCCTAGTGGGGGCGTCGTCGTTCACTGTGCTGAATGTCGAGTCGTCTATCTGCTCTGCCAGTTGCTGTCCCCTACGATCATTTGGCAGGCTTGAATGCCAAAGATCGTGATGCGCATTAAAGTCACCTACAACCAATCGGTTTTCACCTCTGAGGAGCGCACCTATATCAGGGTGATATCCTGCCGGGCAGCAGGTGACAGGGGGTATATATATGTTAAATATTTCGAGCTCGGAATCGCCTGACCGGACAGCTATGCCTTGACATTCTAAGGTGCTGTCCCTGGGGTCGATTCCTTCATCGATAAGACGATACTGCACAGTGTGGTGGACTATAAACGCTAGGCCACCACCATTGTCTCGCTCGCGATCACGCCTGTGCACGTTATAGCCATCCCTGGTGATCAGAGATGACCTAGCGTGCAACTTTGTTTCTTGGACCGCAGCTATCTTGATACTGTGCCGGTTCATAAAGTCGACTATCTCGTCGACCTTGCTCATAAGTCCGTTGCAGTTTAGTTGGAGAAGCTTGAAGCTTCTCGGCGAGGTCAGTGTAATCCGGGGGGTGAGGGACGCGTGGTGTTGTCTGCGTTGGGCCTGCTGCGCAATCCACTGTGGCTGTTGCGGCCTGATGGTGATGGGCGGCCGCGCCTCCGGGGGCGGTTGTGGGTGCAGAGCTCTGCAGCAGGGGGCAACGTAGGCAGTTGTCCACTCACGGGTGGTGCGCAGGCCGGAACATCTCCGAAAATGGCACCAGCCATTGCAGGAATTGCACTGGACTGTTACCAGATTCCGAGGTATTACGGCCTGACACACGGAACAGACTGTGCGGGGGACCAGGAGCTGCTGGTTTGTCCCCGCACTGGGGTTGGAGCTGGAAGGAAGGGAAGGGGTTGAGGGGGAGTTGTGTTGCTCCGATAGGCTCCTCACCGTGGAGGTGTTTGTGGTGGTGGCGGTTGGTAGTGCCGGCCTATCAGGGGGTGTGTTAGCCGTGGAGGCATTAGACGCCTGCTGGCGGGAGCAACACTTGGCCACATACCGTGTGGACCACTCCCTATGTGACTTAAGACCCGAGCAGGTCTTAAGGTGGCTCCACCCGTTGCACTTGTTGCACCTAACCGAGGTTGAGTTCGGGTGAAGCCGTTTGTGGCAGACGCAGCAGTAGAATACTTCTGGCCCAGGGTTGGATTCGATTCCAGCTCTGAGGAGAAGTATTTAGAGCAGGATTGCTGCGGGAGTTTGCTCCTGTGACGTAAGGCGGGGGATGATATGAGTTACACTAGACAGGGCTAGTATACTGGGGCGGCAGCCCTTGGTCGGGAAAAACCCGAGTCATTCCGGTACGTAGAACCGGCTGCCATGGGAATGCAGTCATTCCGGTACGTAGAACCGGCTGCCATGGGAATGTAGTCATTCCGGTACGTAGAACCGGCTGCCATGGGAATGTACACTGCAACGTGTTAATGAAACGCATCGAAAATATGATTATTACATTACAATATCCTCTTATGTTCTGTCGTGGTGAAGATGGTTATTCGATTGATATAAAACAAATAAATCCAGCAAATACTCAAGAAACAAATAAAACTGTAAGCGCAATGAATTATTATGCATACAGAATCATGATAAGAGAAAATCAAGAGAATCACATTTTAAAATGTCGTAAATTATTTCATCAGTATATTGTTGACATGTATGCGAAAATAGAACAGAACGATTGAATTACATTAGATTCAACCAAAGAAAATTACGCTGTGACGAATACATACATTTACGAGATGCAATTAACAACGATACCAACGTTAATAACCTTGGTCAAATGGTAATATTACCTTCATCGTATACAGGCAGTCCAAGGCATATGCATGAATACGCCCAAGATGCAATGTGTTATGTCAGAAATTACGGTCGACCCGACTTATTCATAACTTTCACATGCAATCCGAAATGGGATGATATTGAGAATCATTTATATACTGGGCAATCAGCTACTGAAAGGCATGACATTACTGCAAGAGTGTTTAGACGAAAGCTACAGTCTCTAATGGATTTCATTGTAAAACATAAAGTTTACGCAGATGTACAATGTTTCATGTATTCTGTGGAATGGCAAAAAAGAGGCTTGCCTCATGCGCATATTTTGATTTGGTTTAAACAAAAACTAACCACAAATAAAATTGATCATATTATATGTGCTGAAATTCCAGATATAAATGAAGATCCAGAATTACATACTACTTTAACCAAAAACATGATTCATGGACCGTGTGGTACGTTAAATCAAAATTCTCCATGTATGGTTGATGGTAAATGTTCAAAAAACTACCCAAGGCAATTAATTGCTGAAACAATGACTGGAAATGATGTATATCCATTCTACCGTAGAAGATCACCAGAAGATAATGGAAAAAGAGTCACTGTGAAAATAAATAATCAGGATGTGGAGATCGATAACCGTTGGATAGTTCCGTATTCCAAATTATTATCGAAAACATACAACGCACATATAAATGTGGAATATTGTAACTCCGTAAAGTCCATCAAATACATATGCAAATATATCAATAAAGGAAGTGACATGGCAGTATTTGGAGTTGTAAATCGAAATGATGAAATTACTAATTACCAAATGGGAAGATACATTAGTAGCAACGAAGCAGTTTGGATTCATGATCGCCATCCAGCTGTTATTCATTTGTCAGTCCATTTAGAAAATGAACAAAGTGTTTATTTCACTGAAAATACTGCTCAACAAATGGCCGAACGACCACCAGCAACAACACTAACTGCATTTTTCAACTTATGTGAAACAGATTCATTTGCAACAACATTGCTTTATTCAAATGTTCCTAAATATTATACTTGGAATGCATCATCAAGGTCCTGGGTACGAAGGCAACGAGGAATACCTGTAGATGGATATCCAGGTGTTCATTTGGGTGATGCAATCGTACGACTTTACACGGTGCATCCAAGTAAAGTGGAATGTTTCTATTTACGTTTACTCTTAGTTGATATTCCCGGCCCAAGATCATTCGAAAGTTTGAAGCGAGTTAATGGTCATCTTTGTTGTACTTATCATCAAGCATGCAAAGAATTGAATTTGCTTGAAAATGATAATCAGTGGGATGCAACTCTTATGGATGCATGTGCAACAAGTTCTCCACACCAAATAAGAACACTATTTGCCATCATTATTGCTACATGTTTCCCAGCAAACCCAAAAGAATAGTGCGTCGCATTACTGCAAATCCAAATATGAATTATACAGATGAATTATATAATGAGGCATTAATTAAATTCGAAGGCTTTTGCCGGATGATTGCAAATAAAACTCTGAGTGAGTTAGGTATGATCGCACCAAATCGTCCGATGCATGATGCATACAATGCAGAATTAAGACGTGAAAAAGAATATTATCGAAATGATCTGAACACATTTGTAACAACAAACCTACCAAAATTAAACACAGAACAAAGGAAGGCATATGACACAATTATAGACAATGTTGCAAATGAAAGAGGAGGAATATTCTTCTTAGATGTACCAGGTGGGACTGGAAAAACGTCTTTGTTGTCGTTAATTTTGGCCACCATTCGATCACAGAATAATATTGCATTAGCTTTGGCATCATCTGGAATAGCGGCAACTTTATTGGACGGCGGTCGCACTGCACATTCTGCATTAAAGTTACCATTAAATATGCAAGTAAATGAAGAACCAACTTGCAACATTTCTAAAAATTCTGGAATGGGAAAGGTTTTACAAACATGTAAAATTATTGTATGGGATGAATGTACGATGGCTCATATATTAAAAAATCACTGGAAGCCTTAAATAGAACACTGAAAGATTTTCGAAATAACGCAAACATATTTGGTGGTGCACTAATTCAATTGGCCGGTGATTTTCGACGAACTTTGCCTGTTATTCCCAAATCAACAGCAGCTGATGAATTGAGAGCATGCCTTAAATCTTCTAATCTGTGGAGATATGTTCAAAAACTCACATTAACTACTAATGTTCGTGTGCAGTTACAGAATGATCCAACAGCTGCTGAATTTTCCGAACATATGTTGCAAATTGGAAATGGACGAAAGCCAATTTATAAGAATAAAGGCATGATCACACTTCCAACTAATTTTTGTACCGTAACAGAATCAAGAGTACAATTAGTGCAAAATGTATTCCCAAATATTGCACAAAACTATCGAAATCAAGATTGGCTAAGCGAGAGAGCTATATTAGCTGCCAAAAATGTCGATGTCAATGAAATCAATGCCACTATTTTGACTCAAATTCCAGGTGAAATTGTCACCTATAAATCAATTGATTCAATCACTAATCCCGACGATGTAGTGAATTATCCAATTGAATTTTTGAATTCACTTAATTTGCCTGGCTTGCCACCACATCGTTTGCAATTGAAAGTCGGCGCGTGATCATTATGTTGCGAAATATCAATCAGCCGAAACTATGCAATGGGACAAGATAAGCAGTGAAATGGACAATCCATAAGTCTCAAGGTCAAACACTTCAATTATGTGGAATTGACCTAACTTATCCATGCTTTGGACATGGGCAACTGTATGTAGGATGTTCTCGAGTAGGGAAACCATCGTTACTTTATACTTACACACCGCATGAAAATAAAACCAAAAATTTTGTGTTTTAGAAGGCTTTAGAATAAGTTGTTAGTTTACAATCATTAGAGTAAGTCACTAAAATAAATAAAACATTGTTATTAGAATAAGTCACAAAATAATGGCCGAGCATGAATTAAATGATGAAACAAGAAAAAAAACCAAGAACACTTTTCACTTATATATTTCTTTCACCCAGCGAAGCGGGTGAGCGTCCGCTAGTCCACCTATATGTAAAAAGGAAACGGACAGTGAAAAAATGCCAGTACTACTCAATGCTTGCTGCTTTTTATATTATATCTAATAGTTTCTTTCTCTAAATTTTTTTCATAAACAATTTCTCCTGGCTAGAATTGCTTGCTGTGGTATCGAAGTTGTTTAGAGAGAATCCCTTGTTCCATTCTTTTTTAGATGGAAAGAGTGTGGCAAAATTCCTATTGAACTTTCCTTACCCGTTCTTCGACGTTTAACTTCCAGCTAAGTTTGGAGACCAAAATTACCCCTAAGTGCTTTGCGCTGGTTGATAAAGACAGAGTTTGTCCGTTGATATTTGGTAGGGTAAAAGTTGGTACCTTATATCTGGTGGTAAAAAGCATAAGTTCTGTTTTACGCGGGTTTAAACTTAGCCCACATCCTGTGGCCCAAGAGTTAAGCTCGCCTAACGCCCTTTGGATGATCCCACTGATCGTATTTGGACACAGTCCTGACACCATTAACACCACATCATCAGCGTACGCCACCACTTTTACCCCACCTCCGTCAAGTTTTATTAAGATTTTGCTAATCTCACATAGCCAAAGAAGTGGAGATAATACTCCCCCTTGTGGAGTGCCTCCGTGGACCTTCTTGGTTATGTTGATATTACCCATATTAGCTTTGATGATCCTGGTTTCTAGCATGGAGATGATCCAGTTACTGATGCAACTGTCCACTTCCAGGTCTATCAACGCCCGTTGGATGGCATCTGTGCTAACATTGTTAAAGGCGCCTTCGATATCCAAGAATGCCGCCATGGTATAATGTTTGCTCTCTAGAGAGCCCTCTATTGTTCCGATTACCTCGTGAAGCGCTGTCTCCGTAGATTTGCCTTTAAGGTATGCGTGTTGTGCAGTTGATAAACCCGAGCTCTCCAAAGAGCTTCTGAGGTGCGTATCCAAAAGTCTTTCAAAAGTTTTTAACAGGAAAGACGAAAGACTGATTGGCCTGAAGTCCTTCGCTGATTCATGTCCTCTTCTACCTACTTTTGGTATGAAGACGACCTTGACTAGTTTCCAGCTATCTGGAATATGGCCTAAGTTTAAACACGCTTTAAAAATTTCCTCTAGCCATGGTAGGATACAGTCCAAGGTTTCCTGTAACATCTTTGGAATGATCCCATCTGGCCCCGGAGATTTAAAGGGTGAGAAAGATTTGATTGCCCATGCAACTTTTTCTTTGGTAATAATTTCATTTGCAAGATGCTGTGGATTATATTGGCTCCGCCTAATGTTTCCCCTCTCACTTTCGTAAGCGCTGCATCCCGGAAAATGCGTATTTAGCAGAAGCTCTAGCGATTCTTCTGCTGTAGCAGTCCAAGTTCCATCGGGTTTCTTGACCCAAGAAGCCATTGAGTGGTCTTTGGAAAGAACACGGCTGAGCCTAGCAGAATCCCTGGTGGATTCGATTGACGAACAAAATTCCCTCCAGCTCTCTTTTTTGGCGGCCCTGATTGCCTTCTTGTACTGTCTCCGACTTTCTCTGTACAATTCCCAATTTCCCGTCGAGTAGCTGAGGTTAAACGTTGATCTGGATTTTTCCCTTAGTTTTAAGAGCTCACTGCTCCACCAAGGAGGGTGAGTTTTTTTGCTAAATTTTATGGGGCAGGACGTTTTGTAGGCCCTACTAAATGCCTTTTCCAGTGTTATGACCCTGCTCTCAAGGTTTTCCGTGAGAGTGATTTGAGGGATAGGAGTCTCTCCTATCCTCTTGTTGACCTGCTCTCAAAATTATTTTTAAATCGCTGACCATATTATATTATTCTTTTATACATCTTGCGATTTCTATTATTGCTGAATGGACTCTTTCTATTTGCCCATTGGTTGTACTATGACGTGGAACACAAAATAAACTTCCACGTTCAATCTTTGCATCAGTGATTTACATTGAGGTGTTTTGTAGCTTGCCCAGCGTTATTCGTTTTACGTGTGGAAAGGTATATAGTTATTCCAAAACCTTTGCTCTATATTTGACTTTTCTTCAATGTGTTTGAGTATAAGAAATTTAGAATAGTCAACACACGTGATAAATTTAAATTTTTGAGCATAAAAAATGTCGAGATGTAATTTTTCTCCTTCTTTATCTGGGATAGGTGCTTTACCTATTGAAATCTTTTTATGATGAAGATCATATAATATTTATTTTCGTTGCAAGTTATATAATTTTGAACATACTGTTTTAATTGTTTTCGCATTTGTGGTCAATAATACAGCTTTTCTATTTGCTCTATAGAATTTCGATGAGCTCTATTATGGGTTTGCTCAATTACACCAGCTTGGTCTTCTTTATGGAGAATGTCCATAGGAAATAGTCTGGTATATACAAAGAGCCTTCTGTAACTCGTACAAATCCTCTACTGTGCAGTGGTGCATTAGGCCTTATATATTATTTTAAAATTATGAGAAGATTTTCAACTGTGTCATATTCAATCAAATTCCCTTTGGTTCCAAATCTTTCGACTAGTTTATGGATAGTGAATCTATTTTATATAGTATTATTTGTTGTTTACATTGATTTACAGGGTTTCTCGTTTCCTGTATTCGAATACTTTCGATACTTTCAGCGGAATGTTGTGATTTGTCATTCTGCGAATCCTCTGGTTCACTTGATAAATTATTCAATTCAAGGCGTGATAATGCATCAGCTGGGGAAAACTCCTTACTAAACGCATGCCATCTTTTTATTTTGGAGTTTGGGCTGCAGGTGGACAATGCAAAAGATAAGATTTGTGACGCCGTGCAGATAATTGCGAATATATCTTAATGCCCATACGATGGCGTATAACTCTTTCTCGTAGGTCGCATAATTTCTTTCTATTTTGTTAAGGGTTTTAGAAATATATATAATTGTCATAAAATGTAGTCAACACAAACTTCTTCGAATAATCTGGTTGCGTCGATTACATTTCTGACGCTAAATTTTTCTTTAGTTTATTAAAAGCCTCATTAATTTCAACCAATACCTTTCTTGATATATTTTTTGAAATCCTGCCATTTTCTGCAGACATGTATTGTGTCAGAAGCTTTGCAATCTCTTAATGAATAACACAGTCCTGCGAGGGTGAGTTTCTAGAATGGCTGTACTTGTTTCTTGTAGTTTTTTATGCGCTGAAAACGAATCTGACCTTCAAAATGCTCCATCACGTCAGGATTTTTGTTAAATGAAGCCTAAAAGGTCAAAAAATGGCCATTTTAGCCATTTTTGATAATTTTTTTTGGGATAGAAAATTTTTTTTTTTCAATTTTCGACGAAAAGGTCGCATAGTACAACTCCTTAGCTTTGAAACCCATTTTTTTAAATTATTGTACGATTTTTTAAAAAAAAGTTATGACATTTTGAAATTAACAGTTTCAGTTACGTATACGTTGGGTATAACGTCTATTGGCGTAACTGAAACTGTTAATTTCAAAATGTCATAACTTTTTTTTTTTAAATCGTACAATAATTTAAAAAAATGGGTTTTAAAGCTAAAGAGTTGTACTATGCGACCTTTTCGTCGAAAATTGAAAAAAAAAATTTTCTATCCCAAAAAAAATTATCAAAAATGGCTAAAATGGCCATTTTTTGACCTTTTAGGCTTCATTTACCAAAAATCCTGACGTGATGGAGCATTTTGAAGGTCAGATTCGTTTTCAGCGCATAAAAAACTACAAGAAACAAGTACAGCCATTCTAGAAACTGAAAAAAGTTAAATTTCGCAGGCCTGTGTAATTACTTGTGATGCCCAAAAAATCTCTAACTCCCTTAAATTTTTAGGTAGCGCATAATTCAGCATTAAGGGGTAACACCACTGTACACGCGTAAAATAAACACGATTGTTAAAGAATTTTTTTGTATAGAAGGAAAGGGAAAACAATCACTCTGATTTGGGAAGTTATTACTTATATACTAAAATACAAAACTACAAAGTTCGATCGACAAATTTTACAAAATGGCGGCATAGGAGACATTTTTGTAATGTGGTTTCTCTTGAAAGAGCTCCGCGGCACGCAGCACAGAGGGTGCAAATTTTAATCTGGAACAAAGAAACATTTTTTTTCTTAATCTAGATAAGAATAGCTAGAGAAACACGTAGGGGATTTAAAAAATATTTATTTTTGTGGAATTAGCAAGCATTTGAAGGAAAAAACTCTATTTAGCACTAAAAAAACGGCACTTAAATAATTATAACAATCGTTCAAATTAATCTATCGAAAATCCCCTACGCTCTTCTCTTAAGAAGGTTATTATACAGACGTAGTGAAAAACCTGATTAAAAATATTTAAAATTGTTTGAGTTATGCTGCGTGCCAGTTTCAGAAAACGTGTTTTGAGAAAAACGCGTTTAAAGTTTGGAAATTTGGAGAAGTCGTTAGGTAGCAGTCACTAACGCTTGGTTAAAAGCTTAAAATATTTATGAAATAAACTTCGGTAACGTACAAAACTTTTTGTTCTCTATTTTAAAAGGTTCAAAGAATTTTTTAAGCTTATAAAAAAAAAATCAATTTTTTAAAATTTCTACAGTGGTGTTACCCCTTAATTCAATTTTAAGTGGATCTATTTAAATCGTATTTCGGGCTATTTTCAAGAGGGATTTTCATATTGGCTTTTCTCAATTTTTCAGTTATTGTTTCCAGATCTTCTATGTGTCGCTCTAAATTTTCTGAGAAGATTGTTATGTCGTCCATATGAACATGGCATATTTTTCCAATGTGATCGCGTAATTACCGTCCATTGCTTGTTGAAAAATTCTGGGAGCATTTTTAAGATCGAAGGGCATGCGCAAGAACTTATATATTCTGTTATTGACAGAAAAAGCTGTCCTGTCCATGTTTTTTTTCGACATTATCCGATGAAAACCGGACTGTAAGTCAATACTTTGGAAGTATTTTGCTTTCCCTAAATTTGACAAAATTATGTTCGAATCCAGTATAGGATAGCGATCGATAATGGTTTTTTCGTTAAGCTTCTTGTAATATCTTACCATTCTAAATTTTGGAGAACCATCATTCTTTATACTTTTTTTGGGTACGATCCAAATAGATGAGTTATACGGATTTTTAATTCACCGCATGATTCCCTCATTTAACATTATTTTAATTTCATTTTTAATAAATGAATTGAAAGAGAGAGGATATGGATATTGCCTGCTCCATATTAGTTCCTTGTTCTGTGTTTTTATTTCTGCTCTTAGGTTAGTGCGAAATGGAAAACTTGTATCCACTCTGGGATATGCTTCACTGATTATATACTTTATGTACACTTTAAATCTTGACAAGTCGTTATTTTCTGAGCCTTTTTCACCCATTATCGAATAGTTATCGATATTGCCGTTAAATTTGTAAGTCGGCACTTTGGGATCTTCATGCCTTAAAGCAAAATATTTTTGTAACAATATATTGCCAGTAAATTTATGTTCCACAATGTTTGTTTTATTAGCAATTTCTTTATTACCTTTATATTTTATATCACCGTTAAGTTCATCGGAAACTTTTGGTTCCGAAGGATTTAAATTTTTTTTATTGCCGGTAAACATATCGACGGGAACCTTGGAAACTTTTGGTTCCATGGGATTTACATTTTTTTGTTGCCGGTAAACATATCGGCTGACACCTTGGAAGCTTTTGCTTCTAAAGGATTTATATTTTTGAGTATCTTGGAAACTTTTGATTCCGAAGGATTTATATTTGGTGTTTCTTGGAAACTTTTGGTTACAAAGGATTGATATTTGGTGTACTTTGGGAACTTTTGGTTCCAAAGGATTTATATTTTTTGCATGAATATTAACATTCATTAACTTTAAATTTTTAACACTTTCTCTGGCATCTTTTATTTTATAAAAAAATTTCGTATTGGGGACGTCGATACGCCCCTCAATTTTTTTCATGCACAGGCATCAGCTGTCTGTTAGTTGGCTAAATCACAGCCCGGAGTATTGTTTACAAGCGCGCGCATTTTGCTGAGAGTAAACGCGAAAAAAGAAAATAAGTAATGAATTTCAAACGTAATAGTGTGATTGCATTATATTTGGCTGGAAAATCACAACCAGCGGTTGTTCGTTGGCTTGAGCACCTTAAAGTAAATAAAGTTTATGTTTATCGCACCATTACTCGTTACAAGATAATAGTAAAGCAGCGACTTGAGCGAAATCCTCGACTAAGTGCCAGTCAAATGGCGAAGGAACTGAAAGTAACTGCCTGCAGCATCTGCCGCATATTGAAAAATGATCTCTTAGTCAATCCTTACAAGATCCAAAGTGGTTCATGATCTCAAACCAAAGTAGCAACAAGTCAGATTTGAGAGAGGGAAGGAGTTACTTCGCTTGGCCGAAAGCGAACAATTTACGAACATTGTGTTTTCTGACGAGAAAACATTTCAAATTGAGCAATTCGTAATTCGCAAAACGATAGGGTTTATTTGACCGACCGTTCATACGAGGAGGCAGCACCCGCCACAGGTCATGGTCTGTAACCGCAGATGGGCGCTCTCCAATCGTTTTCATCGAGCCTGGCGTCAAGGTAAATGCGAAATATTATCCGGAAAGTATTCTGGAAGGTGATTTGAGGCCGTGGACAGACAAACATTTCGGTGGCTGACCATGAACTTTTCAACAATGCTTCGAACTTCATAACGCCCACACAATGACTCTCAAATTCACCAGACGCGAATCCGATGGATGATTTGGGCCATTTTGGAGGGAAAAGTCCGAACTAATTGTGCGCGAGTGGGCCAAAATACCTGCAAGTCACATTCCGACAGCTTGCGATTCGTTCTGAACCCTCTGAAGGCCATAGTCAAGGCAAAAGATGATCATGTCGAGCAAAAGTAAATTGATTCTTAATTTTGTATTCTTGTTATACATTTTTTACTTTGAACTGAACAACAGCAATTTTCCCATGTAAATGTGTGGCATTTTTAATTGGTTACACTTCGAGTGCCGGACCCTGTCAATTTTCTATTTCGTAGAAAACTTCTTTGACTCCAAAAAGGGATATCAAATGGTAGTATTTGATTGTAGAAAACCCGCTCACTGTTTTAATTTTTTTCTATGTACCTACATATATAGCCAGTTCATTTCTACTTTCATATACCCCTGGATTTATGTAGAAAGAGGTATCTGCTGTGTCTATAAGAGCTTTTAAATATTGCGTTGTAGAGGTTGAAAAATAAAATAAAGCTAGTGTTGTGGTGTATTGGTTGAGCACTTGTGCTTTCCACATTAAAATGTTCCAAACTTTGTTATAGAAGGATTCACATCCATGGGTTCTGGTTTCGGGAAGTTGTTATTTAATGGGAACATCGAAATATCACTGGGATAATTTTTGGTCCTGGCCTTAATCTTTTCATTCCAGCCAGAATATTCTATAAGGAAAAACTTAGTAGTAATTCAATAGTTGTCGATTACCGATGGTTCCTGACTGGAAGGTGATTACCGATGACTACTGG
Source organism: Anastrepha obliqua (assembly GCF_027943255.1). Lineage (NCBI taxonomy): Eukaryota > Metazoa > Arthropoda > Insecta > Diptera > Tephritidae > Anastrepha > Anastrepha obliqua. The sequence goes on along the minus strand of NC_072897.1, from coordinate 37,171,476 downwards.
CTGGTAGTCGATTACAGATGGTTGCTAGCTGGTGGTTTATTTTCCAACGTTGAAAAAAGGTAAGACTTCTTTAAGTATATGCACTACCTTTTTTTATATCCTTTGTTAAGGCCACACCCTAAATTCAAATAAATGTTTAGCCACCCTAATGTTATTTGCGCCTAATGTTCCGACTGTTGCAAAACACCGGTTCCAGTCGCTGCAACGTTAAGGCCGTTAGACCCCGCCGTTTAGTTAAAACGTTTACTGTGTTAAACGCTGTTCGGCGAGGTTACTTTCGTCTCAACTTTTTAATTTCATTTCACTGCGAATTTAGTACATCAAGGATCAGGATGTGTCAGTCGACAGAGGTAAGGATACTTCCGTATCATCTTATATTGTATAATATAATATTAATACATATATAATGCCATGCGATGTAATATCATACATATAGATACATTCATATCTACATACATCTAAATATTAATAAAAGATGATAACAACTAGATAATAACACGCTTTTTTTCTTTTTCTATAAAATATATCATCGGAGCAGCGGAGTCACCAATTAAACCAAAAAAAAGACAGCGGTCAAAACATTTCTGTTCCAGCATATAAAGTTACGTGGAATTTATTGCACACATTTTTTTTTGGTGAAAAAAAAGAAAATAATAATAATAAAAATAAAAAAGGGTTCAAAAATGTAAATGCGCGCGGCAGTTATTTCAATCTAAACTAACTAAAGGCGCGTTTTTTTGGAATTTCTGTAATTTTTCTTATTCCGTTTATCATTTTTCTTTCTATTTGCACATTTCCGCTGTGAAGTTGAATACACAACTACACAAACAACGCTGCATTAATATAAAATTGATCCCAGCGCACCTTTGCTATGGTATATATACATATACACTCCTATTGTTTGGGTGGCGAAACTCGTTCTTATCAACTAAATTATTAAAAAATATATATTAAATAATAAAAATATTATATATATAATAGCGGACCCGCACCCACTTCGCTGGGTGAAAGAAAAATATAAATGAAAAGTGTTCTTTGTTTTTTTCTTGTTTCATCATTTAATTTATGCTCGGTCATTATTTTGTGACTTATTCTAATAACAATGTTATATTTATTTTAGTGACTTACTCTAATGATTGTAAACTAACAACTTATTCTAAAGCCTTCTGATACACAAAATTGTTGGTTTTATTTTCATGCGGTGTATAAATATAAAGTAACGATGGTTTCCCTACTCGAGAACATCCTACATACAGTTGCCCTTGTCCAAAGCATGGATAAGTTAGGTCAATTCCACATAATTGAAGTGTTTGACCTTGAGACTTATTGATTGTAATAGCAAAAGCATGGCGAAATGGAAATTGAAGTCGCTTAAAATCAAAAGGCAAATCTGTTGAAATCAATGGGATGCGCGGAATCAAAACATCTTCACCTTTAAATTTGCCTTTCAAAATTGTTGCTTCAATAGTTTCGGCTGATTGATATTTCGCAACAAAATGATCACTGCGCCGACTTTCAATTGCAAACGATTTGGTGGCAAGCCAGGCAAATTAAGTGAATTCAAAGATTCGATTGGATAATTCACTACATCGTCGGGATTAGTGATTGAATCAATTGATTTATAGGTGACAACTTCACCTGGAATTTGAGTCAAAATACTGGCATTGATTTCATTGACATCGACATTTTTGGCAGCTAATATAGCTCTCTCGCTTAGCCAATCTTGATTTCGATAGTTTTGTGCAATATTTGGGAATACATTTTGCACTAATTGTACTCTTGATTCTGTTACGGTACAAAAATTAGTTGAAAGTGTGATCATGCCTTTATTCTTATGAATTGGCTTTCGTCCATTTCCAATTTGCTACATATGTTCGGAAAATTCAGCAGCTGCTGGATCATTCTGTAACTGCACAAGAACATTAGTAGTTAATGTGAGTTTTTGAACATATCTCCACAGATTAGAAGATTTAAGGCATGCTCTCAATTCATCAGCTGCTGTTGATTTGGGAATAACAGGCAAAGTTCGTCGAAAATCACCGGCCAATAGAATTAGTGCACCACCAAATATGTTTGTGTTATTTCGAAAATCTTTCAGTGTTCTATTTAAGGCTTCCAGTGATTTTTTATGAGCCATCGTACATTCATCCCATACAATAATTTTACATGTTTGTAAAACCTTTCCCATTCCAGAATTTCTAGAAATGTTGCAAGTTGGTTCTTCATTTACTTGCATATTTAATGGTAACTTTAATGCAGAATGTGCAGTGCGACCGCCGTCCAATAAAGTTGCCGCTATTCCAGATGATGCCAAAGCTAATGCAATATTATTCTGTGATCGAATGGTGGCCAAAATTAACGACAACAAAGACGTTTTTCCAGTCCCACCTGGTGCATCTAAGAAGAATATTCCTCCTCTTTCATTTGCAACATTGTCTATAATTGTGTCATATGCCTGCCTTTGTTCTGTGTTTAATTTTGGTAGGTTTGTTGTTACAAATGTGTTCAGATCATTTCGATAATATTCTTTTTCACGTCTTAATTCTGCATTGTATGCATCATGCATCGGACGATTTGGTGCGATCATACCTAACTCACTCAGAGTTTTATTTGCAATCATCCGGCAAAAGCCTTCGAATTTAATTAATGCCTCATTATATAATTCATCTGTATAATTCATATTTGGATTTGCAGTAATGCGACGCACTATTCTTTTGGGTTTGCTGGGAAACATGTAGCAATAATGATGGCAAATAGTGTTCTTATTTGGTGTGGAGAACTTGTTGCACATGCATCCATAAGAGTTGCATCCCACTGATTATCATTTTCAAGCAAATTCAATTCTTTGCATGCTTGCTGATAAGTACAACAAAGATGACCATTAACTTGTTTCAAACTTTCGAATGATCTTGGGCCGAGAATATCAACTAAGAGTAAACGTAAATAGAAACATTCCACTTTACTTGGATGCACCGTGTAAAGTCGTACGATTGCATCACCCAAATGAACACCTGGATATCCATCTACAGGTATTCCTCGTTGCCTTCGTACCCAGGACCTTGATGATGCATTCCAAGTATAATATTTAGGAACATTTGAATAAAGCAATGTTCTTGCAAATGAATCTGTTTCACATAAGTTGAAAAATGCAGTTAGTGTTGTTGCTGGTGGTCGTTCGGCCATTTGTTGAGCAGTATTTTCAGTGAAATAAACACTTTGTTCATTTTCTAAATGGACTGACAAATGAATAACAGCTGGATGGCAAACTGCTTCGTTGCTACTAATGAATCTTCCCATTTGGTAATTAGTAATTTCATCATTTCGATTTACAACTCCAAATACTGCCATGTCACTTCCTTTATTGATATATTTGCATATGTATTTGATCGATTTTACGGAGTTACAATATTCCTCATTTATATGTGCGTTGAATATTTTCGATAGTAATGGACAATACGGAACCACCCAACGATTATCAACTTCAACTTCCTGGTTATGCATTCTAATGGTTGCCGTTTTGCCATTATCATAAGTTGATCTACGCCGATACAACGGATATCCGTCATTGCCCGTTATTGTGTCTGAAGTAAATTGCCTTGGGTATCGTTTCACATTTAGTTCACCGCACGGTCCATGTATCATGTTTTTAACGATAACTTGAAATAAATCAGGATCAGCAGTGTGATTAGGAACTTCAGCTGATATAAAGTTATCGATTTGATCCGGAGTTATTTTATGTACCAGCCAAATTAGTATATGTGCGTGCGGCAATCCCCTTTTCTGCCATTCGATGGAGTACATATGGCAACGCACCTCCCCAAACACATATAATTTTACAATTAAATCCATAAGTGCTTTACATTTTTGCCGAAAAACACGCGCAGTAATGTCATGACGATCGGTTGTCGACTGTCCTGCAAATAAATTGTTTTTGATGTCATCCCAATTGCGGATTACATATAAATGTAATGAACAGATCCGGTCGACCGTATTTTCGTACATAACACATTGCGTCTTGTGCATATTCGTTCATATTCCGTGGGCTACCAATATACGAAGATGGCAATATAGTTAAACGTCCGATGTGATTAATATTATTCGCTCTCGCATCTTGCAAATTAATATATTGTTCAGATCTTAATTTTGCTTGGTTGAAACGAATAAAATTAAGACGTTCTGTTTCTATTTTGGCATACATATCAACGATGTACTGATGATATAGTTTACGACATCTCAAGATATAATTTTGTTCCTGTGGACGAACCATCAATCGATAAGAATAAAAATTCATGGCACTAACTTTTTTCTGTACATGTAGATCTGAAAATAAGTGGAAAATGTGACTTAAGAAATTTCTACAAATGATGAAATATCAACACACTGAAAATATTATTTACCTGTTCGTGGACCATTTTAACTGGTTGTACTACATAAGAATGCAATCTCTTAACCTGAAGGCGAGTTCCCAATTGGTCTATATCTGGAGTCCTTAGTTACCCAGCGAAAAGAAAAGTCCTCTTTTCATTATCATTTATCAACAACTTACAATGGATACTCATGTGGTTCAAACACATCCTAGGGTTATCCAGGTCCACGTTTTGGTCTATATCTCGAGACCCTAGTTACGGAGGAACATTAAAAATACTCTATACAATAGCAATCATCAACAGCTCCCATTTGCTACCCATATTGTGCAAACATATCCTTAAGTTATCGGGGTCTACATTTTGGCCGATATCTCGAGACCCTAGTCACGGAGAGGCATCAAAAATACTCTATACTATAGCCACCAGCAGCAGATTCCATTTGCTACCCATATTGTACAAACACATCCTAGGGTTACCCGGGTCCACGTTTTGGCCTATAGCTCGAGACCCTAGTCACGGAACGGTATGAAAAATACTCTATACTATAGCCACCATCAGCAGATTCCATTTGCTACCCATATTGTACAAACACATCCTAGGGTTACCCGGGTCCACGTTTTGGCCTATATCTCGAGACCCTAGTCACGGAACGGTATGAAAAGTGCTCTATACTATAGAAATCATCAGCAGCTTCCATTTGCTACCCATATTGTACAAACACATACTAGGGTTACCCGGGTCCACGTTTTGGCCTATATCCCGAGACCCTAGTCCCGGAACGGTATGAAAAATATTCTATACTATAGAAATCATCAACAGCTTCCATTTGCTACCCATATTATACAAACACATCCTAGGGTTACCCGGGTCCACGTTTTTGCCTATTTCTCGAGACTCTGGAATCCGATTCTTAAAATTTCAAAACACAAACCTTCTCCACACGTGTCTCTTCAATATGGCAAAGTTTGGTTAAAATCGGTTAAGCCATTCTCCGTAAAGTTCATCACAACGCGAAAAACGGCTGAATTTTTATGTACATATATAGATTTAAATATATAATACGAGTACAAAATAATGGTACTTTAATCTCGGTGGTGCATTTGGGCTTGGGTCTCGTTTAAAATTCGTCTCCATTTCGTGAAGGAGCAATTTCTTTGACGCCTGCGAGGCTGGGAAAAGCAGACCAGGAAGGCGAAAATTTAGCAGTGCGTGAACACAACATTTACCTTCCACCGTGTGATACAGACGTATTCAAAGGGGAATACGTATCTTGGCCAACATTCCGCGATATGTTCACGGCCATTTACAATTTGAATAAGCGCTTTACCCCGGTCGAAAAGCTATTCCACCTCCACCAGAAAACGCAGGGTGGAGCCAGAGACATAGTGAGGAAGTGCCCACTCAGTAACGACGGGTTTTCAACGGCATGGAGAAATCTTTGCGAGAGGTACGAAAACAAGCGGATTATGGTTAATACGCAGCTAAAGATCCTCTTCAACCTACAGGCAATCGAAACTGAATGTGGCAGTTCGATTAAAAAGCTGCAGAAAGATACAGTGCACTCGCGGTAACTCGAATAGCCGCTAAGTCGAACGACGTGCTAACTCGAACACATTTTTTTCCCTATTGACTACTTTGTAACTCGAACAATATTAAAGCGCTATAACTCGAACAAAAAAACAAATTTATTTGTACACACATTCTTTTCAAACATGTACATTTTGTACATACATACATATGTAATAGTATATGTATATAAATTATATGTATACTAGTGTATTGTCCATATGAATATTTCGACGTTAATATCCCGTTAGTTTTATGGGAACAACATCTTGCATTGACCAAATTGCTTTAAATTTGTCATTTGTAGTGTAACAGTGCACTTGAGTAATGGATCGTAAAAGGTTGAAGTGTTTAACATTAAAAGAGAGGGCTGAAGTCCTTAACAAAATTAAACGTGGACGTAGTGTTACTTCTCTAGCGAAGGAATATGGGGTAGCCAAGTCCACCATAAGTCTTATAAAAAAGAAAGATAAGGCAATTTTAAAAGCAGTAAGCAACACGTTTTTGGGTTCTGGGAAGAGGAGAACTTTAAAAGCTTCTGAGTTTCCTAAAATGGAAGCCGCTTTATACAAATGGTTTCTGTCCCAAAGAAAAAAGAATTACCCAATAAGTGGACTCATCTTGAAAGAAAAAGCGAAAGCTTTTCATACCCAGTTGTGTGGGGAAAATTCTACATTTTTTGCCAGTGACGGGTGGCTTCAAAACTTTAAGAAACGTTATGGAGTACGCTTGTTAAAAATTTCTGGAGAAAAACTGTCATCACAGCCAGAGCTGGTAGACCCTTTCAAAATGGCTTTACAAGAAAAAATAAAGGAAATGGGGATATGTGCCGACCAAATCTATAACGCCGACGAGTCCGGATTGTACTGGAAACTTCTTCCTGAGAAAACTTATGTGTCGTTGTCGGAAAAACAAGCACCGGGAAGAAAGTCTGAAAAGCAGCGTTTTACATTTATGGCATGCACTAACGCTACCGGCAACCATAAGCTTAAACTTCTCGTTATTGGCAAAGCAAGAAATCCTCGTGTTTTCAAAAATTTTAACTGTCCGGTGGAGTACAAAAATTCCAAATCAGCCTGGATGACTTCGGCGATTTTCAAAGACTGGTTTCATAATTCGTTCGTGCCGCAGGTAAAATCCAGATTCATTAAAACAATTTTTTTAACCAAGTTAAATGACTCTAATTGATAATGCCCCATCACATCCCAACGAAATCGAATTAAAGTCCGAGGATGGTTTAATTTTAATTATGTTTAAGCCGCCGAATGTGACACCATTGATCCAGCCAATGGACCAAAATGTAATTCGTATAACGAAACTATACTACAGAAATTTTCTACTGGCTTCCATTTTCAACAATAATTGCGAAATAACCGAATCTATGAAAAAAATTAATTTAAAAGATTCAGTAACTTTATTAGATGCAGCTTGGAGTCGGTTAGAAAAGGAAACTGTATCAAAATGTTGGAAAAACATTTTGAGTTTTGATAACTTAGGCGACTCTGATGAAGATAATATTCCATTGAGCGTTTTAAAAAAACAATTGTTGGAAGAAAACCAGATAGTAACAGACTCTATTCTTAATAAGCTTAACAATTTAGCCCCACAGGTATTCTGACTGGAATATATGTTTTAAAACTTTTACTTCTTTATGAAAAACATAATTTACAGGTCGAATTTACGCTTCATGATGTTAACAAATGGAATGATGGTACCGAATTTACCGACACAGAAGAAATAATTGAAACTAGTGATTCTGAGTCTGAGTTTAACAACACAACTGAGACATGTGAGCGGATATCATCTGAGGAGGCAGTTAGCTCTATCAATAAGGTAACTCAGTGGGCCACAACTGAACAAGTAAGCCCCGCAAAGGTTAACACTCTTCAATTGCTGCGTGAAAAAGCCATATTCAACATTGCTGCAGGCAAGAAAAGACAAACACACATTACAGCTTTCTTTTCGGCCTAACTTTTCTGTTAAAGCTGACTTTTTTGTGTAACTGACACAAGGACTGCCAAATATTTGATGAAAAATATTGAAACGAATTAATTATTTTAAACATATTCATGTTCATATCCATATGTAAATAAATAAATAAATTTAATTGAAAAAAATCGATATCGAAGACTGTTTTTTTAACATAGCACACTCAATTGATAAGTCGAACAAATTCGATAAATCGAACAGCGTCTGTTTTAATTAGTTCGAGTTATCGCGAGTGCACTGTATTAATAATTGCATCTCATCCCTACAAAATCACCAGATTGATATATCAAACTGGGATACAATTATTACGTACTTATGCTCCACGATATTGCCAGAAAGTACTCTATCGCTTTGGGAACAAACGATAGAGAATAAATCTGAAATTTCAAAGTGGACGGACATGGACAGATTTCTTTCCAAAATATTTCAGACACTTGAAACCGTGTCAGGCTTAAAAGGGATTAAAGCCTATACAGCGCCCAAGGCGCAGAGTTTACAGCGATCAGCGAAAATCGAAAAAGATGGGCAACTTTCAGATAAGTGATGACTACAAATTGCAAAGTTGTCCAAAGTTCCGCAAGTTAACGGTCACCGATCGAATCGTGTGCGTCAAGAACAACAACTCTTGCTTGAACTGCTTATCGTCAGAACATACGATGTCAAGATTCTCATATAATTGCAGCACGTGCCACTCAAGACACAACACGCTCCTTCACATTCCGGCAGTTCAACCGAAAGCAACAGCTCTTAGGAAAACCAGATATCCCGCTGAAGACACGATACCAATAGACCAAAGAATAGCAGAATACGCAATTTTAAATCGTGCTATTCCAATACGGACAAAGGGGTTTATTAGGAACAGCTATGGTGAACATATTTCACAATAGTGAAAATTTTGCAGGGGGAGCATTTGTCGATTCTCGGTGTGGGTGTTCGTTCATTACTGAACGACTCAAACGTAGAATCAAATATTTCAGACACTTGAAACCGTGTCAGGCTTAAAAGGGATTAAAGCCTCGGTGTGGGTGTTCGTTCATTACTGAACGACTCAAACGTAGAATCAACCTGCCATATAAACGCTTGCATGCCCAAATCTCGGGTATCAACAACTCAATATCTGCGCAGGTAAGACAAGCGTGCTCAATACAACTGCGGTCGCCTATCGACCCTTTCGTAAAAATAGATGCAATGGCGCTAGTTTCGCCGCAATAAACTGGAAATCTGCCCACTTGTCTAGTAAGCGCAATGACAAGGCAAGCATTTACAGATCTCACTTTGGCGGATAAGAGGTTCTTCGTCAATGAATCAGTGGACCTTGTCCTTGGCGGAGACAATTATCGCCAAATTATTTTAAGTGGCTTGGAGAAAAATGTAAATACTAAGTACACTTCTTGCCCAAGAGACTGTATTCGGATGGATACTAACTGGTCGGGCCGAAACAGTCAGTCCACCAACCAGAATAGTTTCACTTTTCAGCGAACTCACACTGGATAAACAACTAGCTGCCTTTTGGGAATTGGAAGACATCCCAAGAAAAGAAAAGCAGACTGAAGATGACGTGTATTGCGAGGAGTTATAACGGACCACTCCAAAGCGCAACCAAGATGGAAAGTATATCGTTACCTTACAGTTTAAACAGGATTTTCCATCAAGCATCAAGTTGGGACCGTCACTCAAGAACTCCTGCCCTCAATTCTTCCGGAATGAGACGCGTCTCGCGAAAAATCCGTCCCTGCAAAAGGAATGTACTAGAGTGGTGCAGAATATGAAACGTTAGGTCCTATGGACACAATTAAAACGAACATACCTGCAGATGCAACTGACCATTATTTTTTACCTCATCATGCCGTCACAAAGGAAGAGACCACCTCCAGTTAAGTGCGCGGGGTATTCAACGCCTCATTCCCGACTGCCAATGGAATGAGCCTCAACGACATCCTTCTTCCAGGTCCGGTATTGCAAGCAGATATGACTGTTCTGATCCTCTGCTGGCGATTATATAAGTATGTCTTCAATAGCGATATTGAGAAGATGCACCGTCAGATTATGGTTAGCAATACACATACTAAAGATCAGCGAATAGTCATCGACTCTGCAAAAACAGCCAGAGATGAAACTATGCAAGTTTTGCACTCCGCTGGATTTCCATTGCGAAAATGGGCTTCTAACTGCAACAAAATTCTAAAGGGCATCCCAAAAGCCCATTTGCTCAATGAAGACTTTTTAGATTTCGAAAATACGAGTTCGGTAAAGGCACTTGGCATAAGATGGCATGCTCATTGCGAGAATTTTTATTTTATGACAAAGCCAGTAAAAAACCACGATGTTTTTACGAAAAGAGCAATCCTCTCGGCAATCGCCAAATTCTTTGATCCACTAGGATGGCTCGCCCCAGTAAAAATTACCACCAAGATTATTTGCAAAACTTTTGGTTAGAAGGTACTGATAGGGATGACACCGTATCTGCAGACACATTAGACCGCTGGCAGAATTATGAGGAAATTGATAACATTCGCATACCTCGTTGGGTGCACTATTCACCAGCAGACAACGCCGAAATCCATGGGTTCTGCGACGCTTCGGAAAAGGCATACGCGGCTGTTGTATACTTGCGTGTGAGGAAACAGGATAAAGTATACCTCAACCTACTCCTCGCGAAAACCGGAGTAGCACCTGTCAAGACGATATCAATTCCACGTCTGGAACTATGTGGTGCCGTGCTATTGGCGGATATTATAGAAACTGTCACACTTGGATGTTCATCTGTGGACAGATTCGACAATCGCCTGGATTCGCAACCGCCCTGCTCGTGGTCAACCTTTGTTGCACAGCGAGTAACCTAAGTAGTGCAAAAGGTCGAAAACAATAACTGGCGTCATGTGGACTCGGCATCAAATTCAGCAGGTTTAGCAAGTAGAGGACTTCCGGCCAATGAACTGGTTCATAATTCTTTGTGGTGGCAGGGTCCTTCTTACCTACAAGAAGATAAGTCATGATGGCCGACATCAGAATGTGACTATAAAACAACAATGGAAGAAAAAAAGGGTATATGCAACAACAACAATCATTTTCAGCGATATTCATTATCGTTTTTCCGATTTAAGAAGGGCTTTGAGAGTTTTATCATATATTATGAGATTCTTTCAAAGAACCCACCCTAACACTAAGATTGCATTTCAAGCAAAGTCTTGCTTAATTTCACTTGATGAAATTAAAGCAACGACACAACGCTTAGTAATAAATAGCCAAAAGCAATATTACGGTGGAGAGTACGCGAAATGGAAGCAAAAGAAAACAGTAGACACAAAAAGTGAGATATTGCCCTTCAATCCATTCCTGAACAAAGATGACATCATGCGGGGAGGCGTTCGTCTGGGCGCATCTCTCAACTTATCATATAACGAGCAACATCCTATCATCCTTCCACACAATAGCAGGTTATCACGCCTTATAATCAAATTCATTCATGAAATATCACCGCATGGCGAAAATCAGCTGATGTTGCGTTTTATTCGAACACAGTACTGGATACCACGAGTTAAAAATATGATTCGATCCATCATTCATAATTGTAAGATCTACATGATCTATAAAAAACGATCGCAAACCCAACTTATGGGAATCCTTCCTCAGGTACGCACCACCTTTTCGCGTGCTTTCACCAATACCCGTATAGATTTTGCAGGTCCATTTGACATCAAAAGCTTTCGCGGCAGAGGATTTCGCATTTCAAAAGGCTACGTCTGTCTATTTATTTGTTTCGCCACCAAAGCCATCCATTTAGAGGCCACCAATGATCTAAGTATCCCATCCTTTCTAGCAGCCTTCTCAAGACTCGTTGCTAGACGAGGATGTCCAAAAAATGTTTACTCCGACAATGGTACCAACTTTGTAGGAGGCTCACGATCTCTACGATCAGAATTCAAAGCGTTTAATGTGGGGACACGCAATAACACGCTTTCAAAATGTGCCCACCAAACATTAACATGGCACTTCATACCTTCAGCAGCCCCTCATTGGGTGGACTGTGGGAAGCGGTGTGAAAAGCTTCAAAGCCCACTTCAAAATGATTGCCTCTGGTCTGAAATATACTTTTGAGGAGTTTTATACCCTCTTATGCCGAATTGAGTCCTGTCTCAATTCGCGACCCTTAAGTCCCTCTTCAAATGAGCCATCCAATCTAGAGCCTCTCACACCTGGTCTCTTTCTGGTTGGCGGACACCTCCTAGCTCCGCCGGAAATAGAAACCAGCGAGAATCCTGCCTCAATTGTGAATCGGTGGCAGAAATTGAAAGCCCTTCATCAAACCTTTTCCAAACGATGGAAAAGGAAATTTCTCATCGAATCACAAAAACGCACGAAGTGGAACATCAAAAACCTAACATCAAGGTAGGGGACTTTGTCGTCATTAAGGAGGACAACCTACCACCAAACGAATGGAGAATGGGACGAGTGGTAAAACTACATCCTGGACCCGACCATCAAGTACACGTAGTGGACATCACGACACAAAGGGGGCAGGTGACTAGGCCACTAGCGCAACTGGTTCTACTTTCACCTTACTCAGAAGAAATCTAAGAGACTACAACAACCCCTACAACCTACGAACGATGCAAGTAAGTATGTGAATACCATAAAATCTACCAACATATGGTATGTGTGCACATGAGGTGACTTACATAAGTTACACATTGCATATACATATGTGCACTTTGCATAAAATATACTTACATGTGTACACATATGCATATGTATGTATCCATACTTTCCCAAATAAATCTCTTTAAACTTTAAATTGCATGATTATTACACAGATAATCATTCACATAATCTTGTTTTGATGAACTACATACTAACCTGCAAGTGGAATAACTGCAGCGTTGACAAATACAATTACTTTTTCTGACACATCCTTTACATCTGCTGGCATATCATTTTGAGGTCTTTATTTCCACTGTAGGAATAAATAAAAAAAAAAAATCAGAAAGATATAATAAAAAAAAATTTTGCATTTGGTCGTACTGCCCTAGTTTAATCATTGGTACTGTGGCACTGTTGTTCCTTTTTTTTTAGCTTGTTTTTTCTTGAGCTTTTGCTTGAGATGTAATGTTTGTCCTCCAGCAAGTTTGTTGATAACTTTTTTAATAACATGTTTTAATTAATTAATTTTTACAACATGTTTGTTGAACTTAAAAATATTTATAAAATGTTAGTAATGTAATAGTTCGAAGAAACAGTACACTTTTATAACGCGGTATTCACTATTACGTTCTTGTTATACTCCGAAATTACATGCAATTAAATTTTTTTATTAAAATCTTTTTCGGTATTCGAACTCGTGATTGCAGATATATAGAACAACGCGTTAACCACTACGCCATCGCATATTAAATATTTTTATAAACTCCTGGCGCTCCGCGTTATGTGTTTTTCCTGCTTTTCAAATAATGCAAACCGTTGAGCTGAACATTTAAACACATTAAAATGCGATTGTATTTAAATAGACATGTACAATTTTTGGGTGGCAGGTCACATTGTCGGGTATCTTATAACAATTCAGCATTAACTATCCTCCGCCACATCGACAATATACTGCTAAAACTAATATAATAAACGATGCCCTAAGCCACCCCAATATTTTACCATATTTTCTTACTTAGGGAATAACATTCATTAAACCAAAGAATGATCATACCGATAATACAGCAAATTACCCACTCCTTACAAGATTATCACATCATTAATGTCAAAAAAACTTTACACTCATCTCATAGCCAACTACATTTTAACAAATGAACAAAAAGGATGTAAAGAACAAGTTATAATATGTAGACCAAACGGTCACACAACAGGCCATTAAAGAGCAACGAAATCTATTGGTTGGGGAATAAGTTCGTAGCGTTTTTACCGCAGACTTTTATTTAAATAAGAAACAATAATTATATCAATACGTAAATCAATTATATATTCGCCGTTGCTGTTTACAACCTCCCACCTCTTGACCAATGTGTTGAAGTCGTTCCGCCAAAAATCGTCTAGTCTTGTGTCAAAGAAGTTATTGAGCCAGTTTTTAAGGAATTCTATGTTATCGAAAGTAACACCTTTCATATGGTTTGATAGGAAGCGGAAAAGATGGTAATCGGTCGGTGCAAGTTCCAGTGGTATGACCATGTCGATCAGGTCTTTTCAGTCGAATAGCCTCATTAACGCAGTTTAGCTGAGCAATGTAAAGCTCCTTGTTGACCGTGGCATTCTTTTCGAGCGTTTCCCAGTGGACGATGTCCTCCCAGTCCCACAAAACAAATGATCTTCTGTGGACGAAGATCGGGCTTGACTGTCGGCTTTGGCGTATCTCCTGGAGCCACCCACTCTTTTTTTTGCTTCATATTGATGTACAGGCACCATTTCTTATCTTCCGTGACGATTCGGTATAAAAAGCGCTGTTTATAACCGGGTTTGCTCGTTAACGGGCGAGATGCTGAAAACCAATTTGAATTTTCTTTGTTTTTTTTCGTTGAGCTCATGCCTTTTGCCAAACAGCATATAAAATGTTGTAAAATAAAAGAACTTATTCCCCAACATATTACATACGTGTTATATGGACTAAAAAAAGTATTCAACAAAATACCAGAAATATGTAAAATACACCAAAAATTTATACAATTCTTTAAAATAAATATGAAAAACTGGGTAAAAAAATATTTCTACAAACCACATCCCTAATTATAACAACAGATCCAATTAAAATAAAAACCGGAATATTCCACCGAAATGCATTAAGTGCGTTGTGTAAGTTAACACGAGTGACCAGCTAAGCAAACGAAACCAGTGAGCGCATGATAAGATTCAAAACCAACAGTTTTCATAGAAATCACGTAACGTCAGCAGAAACATAAAATAACAGTTTCTACAGAAACCACATAGCGGCAGCGGAAACGTCGGTGCACAACAATGCCTCGCGACGAAATATGATTCCTTGCAGTAAAGTGCAAGACCAGCGTCTTTACAGCTTAGGGCTAGCTTACGTATAAGAATGAATGTCATTTAGAAATCAATTGAATTTTGGAAATAAACGCCGACGGTCGTCATCTCGCGAATTACAAAGTCTTCTCATTACGCGCAACACCGCGTGTCCTAATACTAATAACGCAGTTTATCTAGGAACTTCTAATCCTGTGAAAAACACTTATAATTAATTGGCGACCAACCATATAGAATCCGCGAAATATATTTTTTTTCCGCGTAAGAAAATACAAAGTGGAAAAAATAAATGAAAACAAAAGTTACACATTTATAAAAGTGCAAAAAGAAAAGCTTATCAGAAGTGAAGACATCAGCGACACCAAATATACCTGCCCAAGGCAGCAGAAAAGCTTTCCAGTAGTGAAGATAGCAGAAAGGTTATCAGAAGCGAAGACATCAATCACACCAATCCATCAACCGAAGACGACAAGAAAGCACAGCAGCAGAAGTTTACTAACATATTATAAGAACATGTGAGTAGAGTGGTCATTAAAAAATAAATATATAGGGTGGGCCATGTAAAATGTGCTTTTGAATGGGCTATAAAAAAAAACTAATCAATGGCCCTTATTATGAGCAACATTCGATCTTCGACTGTAGTCGAAAGTGCTGATCGAACGAATTTTCATTTGGTATTATGGTGCTCATTCGTTGAAGAATAGGACTATTGTGAATTTCGATCGCTCGACGCATTTACAATAGATAATTTTTTCTCAGCTGATACAGCAAATCAAAATAAAAGAAAATCCGATTGTGTTGAAATTCTTTGCTAACAACATTTTTAAAAGTTAAAAAAAGTATTTTTTGTGAAAATGAGTACAACGGAGTTGTGGTTCGACGATTTATCGGACGATGAAAGATTAGCGGAACTAGCTAGAAGTAGAAAACAGTTGAGGGGCGCATCCAACCCCCTAGAAATGGCTTCCACTGAGTACGTTTAGAATTTTCAAAATGTGTTGACGTACTTAATATTACAGAAATTTCCTTACAGATTTTTAAAGAACTTCTGATTATCTAAAGAGGCGTTTATGAACCTACTGTCCAGTACAGAAAACCAGTTGCAGCAGTGCACCCGATCCAAATCCATTCCAAATATTTTAAAGCTAGCCACAGTTCTGCGATTTTATGATCAGGGATCGTACCAATTGAGTATTGGTAATGAAGGTATGCTAGGACTTGCTCAACCCACTGTGTCCGTTGTGCTATCGGAAATAATAGATGTCCTGGAAAATTATATTTGCCAAAGATGGATACAATTTAGTAGTACAGAGGCTGATCTACAACAAAGAAAAGCACATTTTTATAGCAAATACAGCATAAGAGATGAAATCTCTTGAATATTATAGAAAAATCTAAAAAGTATTAAATAGAAACCTTTACGCCACAGTTTCTGTTTTATTTTTGTTATAAATTTTCTTTATTCAATTATTCGTCATTCGAAAAAAAATATGTATTTCAGTTCCTCTACGTATTTCAGCCCATACCTGCCAAGGGAAAATAAAAATGTATTTCTATAAACATCACGAAAAAAAAACCATTATTAACCTTAATCCATTTTGCTGCCGTTCTAACTGGTGGTCCCAAGCAATTCAGCTCCGTTGTAAATTCCTCCCATTTTTTTGCTGCTTGAACTTTGGTGCAAATCCCTTTTGCGAATTGTGGATTCTCTTCCATTAATGAAACTAGCCTTTCTAATTGCTGTTTGGTACTCACGACTTTCGACCGGCATAAAATTAACAAAATTAGAATATATTTATTATTTAGTTACTATAAAACCATAAATAATCGCAAACAACTTACATTTTAACAAGGTTACCCACAATACGCAACACAATCGAACGCAAAATTGCATTCGACTCTAAATTCGATATTCAACGAAAATTTCGACTGGGCTGCACCGCTCATAATACCAAATTGACATTCGATTTTCGATCTTCGACAACCAACGAATATCGAAGATCGAATCTAGCTCATAATAGGGGCCAATATTTTTTCAAACTTTTTTTTTTATTATGAAGATCGAACATTGTCATTTATGAATGAAAAATAATATCGTTCAAATGACTGCCACGACTGGCTTTACAGTAGGCCATTCCATCAACCCAATTTTTAAGCACATTTTCGATGGTTTGGGCTCCAATTTCATGAATGGCAACTTTGATTTCGTGTTTTGAAGCATCAATCGTCTCTGGATCGTTCGCATAGCATTTGTCCCTAACGGCTCCCCACAAAAAATAGTCCAATGGGCTTAAATCACAGCTCCGAGGCGGCCAATTGATATCGGAATTTCGGCTGGTTTTTCGGTTTTCAAAAACGGTAGCCAAAAGTTCGAGTGTAACTTTGGCAGTGTGACAAGTTGCCCCATCCTGTTGAAACCAAATGTCGTCCATGTCATCCTCTTCAATTTTTGGAAACAACTCTTTGAACATGTCACGGTAACGCTCGCCATTTACTGTAACCGCGGGTCCTCGTTCATTTTCGAAAAAAAATGGCCCGATGATGCCGCCAAACCAAAAACCGCACCAAACAGTGACTCGTTGTGGATGCATTTGCTTCTCTACAGTAACGTGTGGATTTTCTGAGCCGCAAATCCGACAATTTTGCTTATTGACGTAGCTACCGATGTGAAAATCAGAAAAGAAGAAGACGACTCACCACTTTGGAAATAGGTTTTCAATATTTCCCAATTTTGTTCAAGCGTATAGCGTCCCATTTCGTAAATGTCAAGCCTTTAAGTAAATTATGAACACATTTGACATGTCATTTGTGTTACCAATCTCAAAAAAATAGGTGGTTCAAAAAGCAAACGCTATATGGCCCACCCTGTATAAAAATAATACAAAATTTTTGCAAAATTAAAAAAAAAAAATATAATAATATATTTAATTAAATTTTTTAGAAATACACTCAAAATACAATTCTAATAGTTGTGTGCTACCAAGATACATAAGTAGATAGTTGCAAATAGAATGCCCATGTATTCTCTTGAATGTTATGAGTGATAGTGAAACACAAGATTTGGTGACTAAGTTCTAGAAACTTAATAAAACAGAACACCAGGAAAAATTAAGAAAAAACAAAAAGTAAACAATGGCAATGACTAGTGAACAACTAAAACCTATAGTGGGGGGTGCAGTTACAATTACATAAAACTAAGGAGTATTCAAGAAACTATAGATAGGGTAAAAATCACCACTCCCGAAGTAGAGACATACAAGGATGCTGAAATAAGAATAGGCGTCCTATGCAACGACACTCTTGACATTATGAAATCCTTGCCAGTCTTGGAGGGAAAGAATCAAACCTATGTATCATGGAGGAAAGCTGCGCATACCACATAAAAGGTATACGAAAAATATGACGGTAGTTCAAAACATTATCAAGCTTTAGGAATATTAAGAAACAAAGTTAAGAACTCAGCTGATATGGCACTCTCTTCCTTTGACACTCCTCTGAATTTTAAAACTATCATGAATCGGTTAAATTTCACATACGCAGACAAACCATACACGTGATTGAACAGGAGATTTCATCACTCCGTCAAGGAATCATGACATTGTTACAATACTATGACAAGATAGAAAAGAAATTGACTCTACTTATAAACAAGACATTAATGACCTACGACCACACTTTAGCTTCTTCATTCAATGAGAAGTACAGACCAGACGCTTTACGAGTATTTATCTGAGGAACCAGAAAGGCTTTAAGTGATGTCCTATTCTCGGCAAGACCAAACGATCTTCCCTTTGCTTTAGCACTGTCCCAAGAGGTTGATACTAATCATGACCGATACATGTTCGCTACGAACTTTGCTCGTATCATGAAAGAAAAAGTTCAGAAAACTGAACAAAGACAACAAAGCAGGGAAAATAGTATAGTACCAGACTCGAGATACAGACAACAAGGGAAAAGCCCACATTACAAGAAACAGGAATTCTCACAAAAACAACAAAAAGTCCAACCAATGGAGGTAGACACATCATCCCGTTTTAGACAGTCTACCCAATACCAACTAAACAACGCGACTCAGAGACAAACCCAGTGGCCAGTTCAACAACAGAGCACTCAATATAACAATCAGGGACAAGCAAATAAACGACCAAACAATAGTAGTGCACGGTTCACAGGACCGAAACAACAAAGAGTTAATCACGTAGAGACAGATGACAAAATACATGAACAAGAGGGCCAACAATACCAGACTGACGCGGACGCCGAAGTAGATGACATAGACGACGACGACCTTACAGACTATGACCAAATTAATTTTTTAGGCACAGCTCCTTGCTTCCGTTCATTGAAAGAGCGGTAGCAGGGAAAACGATTAAATTACTGAAAAACTATGTAAAACCATTAAAAGAACTAAAGTATATCACCCCTATAAATAAACCTTTTGGAGTAAAATCAATTCATGGCTTTAACGTCATAGACAAGAAATGTACTATGCATCTTTTTAATACCAACACAACATTCTTCTTACTACCAAACCTCACGACATTTGACGGCATAGTTGGACTTGACCCACTTAAACCAAGTGATGTTTTACTAGACTTCAGAAATAGGAAGTTAATAACAAATTGCGGTTCCGAAACAATAAAATTTTTAAAATGTGCTGCCGTCAATTTTGCAAATATTGAAGAAATGCAAGTCCTTCAGTCTATATCAAAAAAGTTTCAACTTATGTTAGGAAGCCGGACGGGTGTTTTTGCGGAACCAAACGAAGCACTCCCATACAACAGTAACGACATTCGAACTCTCCGAACAGAGAATGAAGACCCCATATATTCAAAATTATATCCTTACCCAATGGGCGTATCAGAATTTGTAAATACAGAAACCCAGGACTTGATGCTAAAAGATGGTAAAATACCGCCATCATGGACACCATACAACAATCCTGTTTGGGTAGTTGACAAAACAGGTATCGATGAACAGGGAAATAGAAAGAAACGTTTGGTTATAGATTTCAGGAAATTAAATTTGAAAGCAATAGACGATAAATACCCCATTCCAAATATTGTTTCAATACTATCAAATTGAGTACAGTAAAATACTTCACAACTCTAGATCTAAAATCCGGATTTCACCAGATTTTACCTGTGAAAAAGGACAGGGAAAAAACAGCTTTTTCTGTAGGAAGTGGGAAGTATGAGTTCTGCAGGCTCCCCTTTGGCCTAAAAATGCCCCAGCATTTTCCATAGAGCCATTGACGATGTGCTCAGAGAACAAATAAGAAAATCTTGCTATGTTTACGTTGATGACGTAATCATTTTCTCTGAAAACATAGAAAATCACGTCAATCATATCGCATGGGTCTTAGACAAACTATACGATACCAACATGAGAGGTTCGCGCGAAAAGTCTCACTTTTTTAAAGAAAGTGAAGAGTATCTAGGATTTGCTGTCTCAAGCAGTGGGATAAAAACATGTCCGAATAAAGTGGAAGCAATTCGAAATTATGAACAACCAACTACTTTATTCAATGTCAGATCATTCCTTGGATCGGCAAGCTACTATAGATGCTTTATTAAACATTTTGCGTCTATAGCAAAACATATAAGCGACATCTTAAAAGGTGAGAATGGGAAAGTAAGCGCTGGACATTCAAAGAAAATACTGCTTCAGTTTGATGAAAGAGAAACTCAAAGAAGTTCTTGCGTTCGAAACCGTAATGTTACACTATCCTGATTATAAGAAAGCGTTCGATCTAACAACAGATGCTTCGTCCTTCGGTCTGGGAGCAGTCTTATCACAAGACGGAAAGCTTATCACCATGATATCAAGGACATTGAAAGATAGAGAACTTAACTTAACTTAACGAAAGGAGCTACTCCCTATAGTTTTGGCCCTAAAAAACCTCAGGAACTATCTGTACGGGGCGAAAAATTTCAATATTTTAAAGACCATCAGATGTTTGCGGTTTCTGACCGTAATCCCAACACATAAGACGTTGGAAAGCCTTCATAGACGAATACAATGCAAATATTTACTACAAGCCAGGAAAAGAAAACTACGTCGCTAACGCATTATCAAGGCATAATATTCATGCCCTAGAGCAGTGGTCGCCAACTTTTTCAATGTGTTGAGCTACTTTCAAGATTTTGAAATAAACAGCGAGCTACTTGCACAAGCCAACATAAATTAAATAATACACAGTTATATTCGACATGCAATACATGTATTTATTTTACTAATATACGTTCTATATATTATATAATAAACTTATGACTTATAGTGCTTATACTTATGCATAACTACATCCATGTTCACACCTATCAATCGTAACAAAATTTTTTGCAGTCATAATGGCAAATCACAAGCGACTTAAAAAAACAACAAAACAGTAATAATACATTATTATATAAATAAAATATGGGCAGATAAAAAGAGCATATTTAATGAGAAGGTTGACATTCTGACTCATCGATAATTTTTTTAATATTTGCAGTATAATTTGATACAGTCATTCGAATACAGTTATCCAAATGTATATCTGTAAGCCGATTGCGGTATTTATTTTTAATAAATTTCATATTGGAAAAAGAAGATTCACACAAATAAGTTGAACTGAATAACGCTTTCACTTTCAACGCAACACGACATAAAACTGAATACTTATCTTTACTTACTAAAGTCCATATACATTTTGTATTTGAACCTAAAGATTTTAAAGTCAAGTCACTTTGAAAAGCAATCAGTTCCATTGTCCAGCAATGTCTTCGCCAAAGTTGTTAGTATCGCGGTTTTTTAGGTTTTGTTCCCAAAATTCAAGTTTTGTAATAAATGCATTTATATCAGAAATCATTTCCGCTAATTCTTTATCCCTGCTTTGAAGCTGCAAGTTAAGCTCCTTTAATTTCTCTGTAATGTCCACAAGAAAACCAAAATCTCTGAGCCAAGTCGAATTTTCCAGTTCAGGAATCGGTTCATCGCGTTCTTTGAAAAATTGGAGTATAGTAGGCAGAACATCATTGAAACGTTTGAGCACTCGTCCTCTGCTTAACCATCGCACTTCAGAGTGAAGAAGTAGCTCTCCGTATTGACAGTCAATTTCATCAGCCAAGGTTTTAAATAATCTTCTTTGTAACGTTTGAGCTCTAATCTTGTTCACAATTTTCACCACCAGTTTCATAACGTTGTTCAAGTTTAGAAAATTTCCACATAATGCTTGCTGTTGTATAATACAGTGGTAACTAAGAAATTGTGGAAAACTTTCATCCTTATGACATAGCGCCACGAGCCCCTTATCACAACCCAACATAGCTGGAGCACCGTCAGTTGTCAGGCCTACCATTTTTGATATTGGAATTTTCTCAGAAGAGATGAGATTTTTTAAATGAGAAAACAGCTCTAGCCCAGTAGTATGTCCTTTGAGTGGAATAAACTTCAAAAGATCTTCTTTAATTGTAAAATCACTAAAAGCCATCCTGACAAATATGGCCATCTGTGAGGTGTCAACTACATCTGTTGATTCATCCAGTTGCAGTGAAAAATAAATACAGTTATCTAAGTCACTTCTTAACTGTAAAAAAATATCATTGCTCATTACTTCTACTCGCCTCATCACTGTATTTGCAGAAAGTTGCATAGATTTTATAGCAGACACTATTTCGTCTTTATTTTTAAAGTTGGCGAATAAAGAATCTGCAGCTTCCAAAAATGCTTGTTTAATGATTTCCCTGTCTTCATAAGGTTTTTTCTTTTGTGCAATTATCTGGGAAACACGATAAGATGCTTCAGTTGCAGCCTTATTTTTGTCGATTGTTTTCAAAAATATTGACTGTTGTCCAATTAACTGGATTTTTAAATGTTTCAGTTTTTCTTTTCTGGTGGCAGAATTTAACGGGAATGCCTTCTCAAAATTCGAATGTACAGTTTTATGATGCCTCTCAATATTTCCTTTTTTAGGAACTGACACAGATGTATTACATAACAAACAAACACTTTTGCCTTTAACTTCTGTGAAGAAGAATTGGTCTTCCCATTCCGAATGGAAATGGTATGTCTTCGCCTTCTTACTACTGCTTGCAATAATGTTTCGAACTCTAACCCAACCGCTGCACGCAGAACGTTGATAATGCCGTTCAGTATTAAACTGAGCGCAATGTCGACGTGCATTGCGTATATATAAAGCCAAAAAATTCTCGAACGCGCTAATCGGTTCCAGCCGATCCTAGAACGGAGACGTGACTTCGCGTCGTGTTTGTCGGCGCGAAATCGCTTACCGCAGTGTTGCCGCTGTTTATCTATTTATTATGAAAATTTCTGAAATTTGCTAATACTGGTATGATTTTCAGACTGTTGGATTTTTTGCAACGTGAGCAGCGCGAGCTACCAGAATTGCCTTTGCGAGCTACCGGTAGCTCGCGATCGACGGGTTGGCGACCACTGCCCTAGAGGATAATGCACAGTCGGACAGGGCCACAATACATAGTGAATTAATAGAAATATTTCCAACAACAATATTCCGGTATACAAAACATATATATATATAATTGGCGCGTACACCCTTTTTGGGTGTTTGGCCGAGCTCCTCCTTCTATTTGTGGTGTGCGTCTTGATGTCGTTCCACAAATGGAGGCACCTACAGTTTCAAGCCGACTCCGAACGGCAGATATTTTTATGAGGAGATTTATGATGGCAGAAATACACTCGGACGTTTCTGTGAATTCCGTATGGTAGTCACGGACCTACCCATTCGGCTACGCCGGCCGCACAAAACATACAAAACATATAGTTAATGATATTTTCGACAAGAATGAACAGATGGAAATAATTATTACAGAACACAATAGAGCTCACAGGGCGGGCCAAGATAAGGTAAAACAGATTTTACAAGACTACTTTTCCCGAAAATGACCAAATTAGCGATCAAGTTTGTAATTGTAAATTTGTCAAATAGCCAAGTACAACCGCCACCCACAAAGACAAATACTTGGAGAGACACCCATACCATACCCTGAGACGGACCTGCCTGCAAGCGCGGCGTAAAATGCAAAGGTCCAGGGGCAGAGCTTGCTATGAAACGGTGCTAGCGCACTTTCGAAAGGCAAGGAAAGCACTACAAGAAGAGATTAAAAAAAGTAAAGTCGAGAGCTTTAAACAACTATGCAACGATGCGGACATAAACCCATGGGGTACTGCATACAAAATGGTACTAAAGAAACTGGCGGGACAACGAGCTCCATCAGTGGTATGCCCAGTTATTCTTAATCGAATTGTAGCGACGCTATTTCCCCAGGGACCGAGTATAGATAGATTAGAATCTGCTGATACCGTAAATACCCAACAGATTCCAGTCGTATCCGCAATAGAGATAATGGAAGCGTGCAAGAAAATCGGCGACCGAAAAGCACCGGGGCCGGATGGCATACCAAATGTAGCCCTTAAGGCGGCTATCCGTTTGCGTCCCGAAATATTTGTTGCGGTACTACAAAAATGCCTAGACGAAGGTGTTTTCCCTACACAGTGGAAATTGCAACGACTTGTGTTGATTCCAAAAGGAAAAGGAACAGCCGATGATCCGTCCTCGTACCGGCCGATTTGCCTACTGGACACAACGGGCAAAATACTCGAACGTATTATTTGCAATAGACTATTGCCTATACTAGAGGAGAAGGGAGCATTAAGTACAATGCAGTTTGGCTTCCGGAAAAACCGTTCGACGATTGACGCAGTCACTACGGTTGTCAAAGCGGCTATTAAGGCTATAGAAGGAAAGCGGTGGCGTTGGGGCACCAAGGAATACTGTGCTATAACCACATTAGATGTCAAAAACGCCTTTAACTCGGCAAGCTGGTCGCACATTTTGAATAGCCTATACGAAATTGGCATCGAACAGGCGGGACTCAAATTGGCAGAGCAGAAAACGGAGACGGTTCTGATAACAAGTCGGAAAAAAGTCGAGCAGATGAGAATCAGAGTGGGAGAGCAAATTGTTCACTCACAACCGGCTCTGAAATACCTAGGAGTTATGATAGACTGTAGGTTAAATTTTAAGGCCCATATTGACTACGCGGTAGAGAAAACCGCTAGCATACAAGCGGCACTCTCAAGGATCCTACCAAACATAGGTGGTCCTAAGTCAACTAGAAGGAATTTGCTTGCAAATGTGGCCACTTCAGTCCTCCTGCATGCAGCCCCAGTTTGGGCAAATGCGGCGGAACTGAAGGATAACAAAAGGAAGCTATTGTCTGTATATAGGCTAAGTGCCCTAAGGGCATGTTGCGGCTACAGAACAATATCGGATGACGCGGCGTTTGTCATAGCTGGTATGATACCAGCGGACATTCTCGCGAGTGAAATGAAGCGAGTCTATGACAGGTGTGCAACGGATGCCGAAATAAATAAAAAAACGGTGAGAGAAGAAGAGCGGCTTGTGTCACTAACAAGGTGGCAAGACCGATGGAATACCTCCAGTAAAGGGCGATGGACCTATAAACTGATTCCCGATTTGCGACCATGGCTAAATCGGAGTTTTGGAGATACAACCTACCATGTGACACAGTTCCTTTCTGGACATGGAGGTTTTAGGAAATACCTGCATAGGTTCGGGCATGATGACAGCCCCTACTGCCCTGTGTGCATCAATGTAGAAGAAGACGTGGAACATGCCAGTTTCCACTGCCCACGCTTTAGAACAGGAAGAATAATTCCAAATGCAACTGACGTAGTCGAGTTCATGTTGCAATCGGAGGAAAAGTGGGAGGAGATAGCTGCATACGCTACTAGAGTTCAGAAGGAACTCAGATACATTGAGCAAATGAGACGCATTAACCGATAGACATTGACGAAGCTATATAGCTAACCAGCCCTGCGAAGTAATACGTTGAAGCAGTCCCGCAGGGAGAGTGGTGGAGGAGACGGAGTTTAAGGGTTTAGTACGTAGGTGTACTGTTTTGCAAGTCCAGACAGTATGAAAATTACTGACTGTGCGTGGTCCCGAATGAGGTGTACCCTTAGCGAGCAGTATGAATCGTGCATGCCGTCTAAGTTGAGGGTATCTATGAAAGATTCCCCCTTCGTTAACCAAAAAAAAAAAAAAAAAAACACCCATACCCTCTTATGTAGGTGAAATGCTGCATATTTATGTGTACTCAACCGCTAAAAAGGGTTTCCTTACTTCTATAGATAATTTTTAAAAATTTGCAATTGTCGAACCCATTGCTTCAAGAACAATAATTGATATACAATCAGCTATTCTACAACTTATCAATTTCTACCGTCATACCAAGACGACATATTGCGATAACGAGCCATTCATAAAATCAGAAACAATAATATCATTGTTACACAACCAATATGACATCCAAATTGCAAATGCTCCACCACTTGATAGCACATCCAATGGACAGGTAGAAAGATTCCATAGTATCTTCAATGACATTGCGAGATGCTTAGTAGCTGAGAGAAAAATTATCGATATTGTTGAAACGATACTTCAAGGAACTATCGAATACAACAACTCGATCCACACAGTGACCAACCAACGATGAATTGACATAATCCACACATCCTCCCAAGAACTTGAGGTCGAAATAAAAAATAGAGTTCACAAAGCACAACAACTTCAGCTGAACAGAGTGGACGAAACAAGACATGACAGACAGTTTCGAGTAGGTGACACAGTCCTTGTAAAAACGAATAAACGTTTAGGAATCAAATTAACATCTCTGTACACCGAAAATAAAATCGATACAGACTTGGGGACAACTGTCTTAATTAAATGGTGGTCCACAAGGACAATTTAAGATAAACAATAGCACTAACTTTCTCTCTATTCTCTTATTTTTTGAGTTACCCTCCTTCTTGCCACTATGACGACAGCAAAACTTACCGACTATACTAACGCAAACTACATACCAATCATGGATGGGGACGTAACGATTTAGACGGGCTTCCAGTACTTAAAACATTTTACTAATTTATCGTTATACTCTGAAATAATAAAAGATACAGAGAAATTAAGAAACCAATTCCCACACATGAGACAGATACTAGATTCAGACATACGACACATAGAAACTCTAATAGCTACAGTCAACATTCACAAAAGACATTCTGCCTTTTTTTGCAGTGGGTGGTGGTGATGTTGGGCACGCTTCTATGTGTGTGGCGATTCCACTAAAAATATCCCTTCTCTTCTCTTGGATTTTTCCCTCCACCCCGGGACTGCGTCCGCATTGCTTCGAGGTAGAGGGCCAAGACGGCGTCCTCAGAAGGACACTTTCTTACTTACCCTTCGTCCAGGGTCGTCTGCTTTGAGAAACCTATGCTCAATGCTCTTCAGCATAACTTTCCACTTCACGCTTCTTTTTTCAGTGTATATCCTGCACAAACTTTGCGACGGCATTCCAATTTTCTTCGTCTATCATCATTTTCTCGATAATTCCTTCAGGTGTAAATACACGAATAGCTCGTTATGTTTCTCTCTACCTTCCACCTCACGCATTTAAAGAAGGTGTGTTCCGCATCATCATACTCAGTATCTCCTTATATTCAGTTTGGTTGGCTCACTTTTCCAATTCGTCACAAATACTTGCGAAAGGACCCATGTCCGGACAAAAACTGTGTGAGGTAATAGTTAACCTCACCGTGCTTTCTTTCTACCCACTTTTTTAGATCGCGTATTAGTTTCGCTGTCCATCTACCATACCGTTCAGAGTTCCATCTTGCCTGCCAAAGTGTGAGCGTTTGAACTCTAATATCGGAGAAGCGTGGTATTGGGATTCCTGTGTTTTTCGTTTGCGCTCTTGTGCTAGAATATCTATAGGTATCGTTCCGCTGATAACTAACACCGCTGCTTCAGATATTGTTCTGTATGACGAAGCCACTCTGAGAGCGCAGGTATGTTGCACAGATTGCAGAGTTTTCCGCCGGCATTGCACTCTTAGCGAATCTGCCCATATTTCGCATCCGTATAAGAGAATCGAATTCGTCGTGTCCATTAAAAGTTTTCGCTTGTTCTGCGTTGGACCTCCAAGGTTTGCCATGAGCTTACTTAACCTGCCGCTTACTTTGGCAGCTCTTGTGGCAGCATGGTTTATATGCGCCCAGTAAGTTAGCCTCGTGTCTAATTGCACTCCTAAGTATTTGACCACTCTTTTTGTCGATAAAGTGGCATCGAGTACTTGTATGTCTACTTCTAATAGGATACGTCTGTTCGTTAGAAGGATTACCTCAGGGTCTTCTAGCCATGTCTGAACTCGGATAATCACCTGGTTTAACTTCCTTTGGGCTTTGTCAGTGTTTCCGGCGATTATTACAGCTGCAATGTCATCTGCGTATCCAACTAAAGGCATCTCTATTCGAAGGATTTCATCGTAGCTTATATTCCAGAGTTCAGGTCATTATTGATCTATGGGCCGCACCTGCTGTTTAGTCTTACACCCTTCTCGCGCTTCGTGTAACACGCGATTGCTTACATAGCTACGAATAATCTTCAATATATTATTCGGGATCTTGAATTTTACCTTTAAGGCTTGAATTACGTCGTCCCAACTTAAACTGTTGAAAGCATTTCTAATATCCAGTGTGGCTAGTAATACTAAGCGTTTGGAGTATCGATTACCTGACTGGGCATGCTCGCTATTACATCTTGGATGGCTCCTAAGGTAGATCTGCCACTTTTAAAACCATGCTGCCTGTCAGAGAGGCCGCCACTGTTCTCTACGCCTTCGCTAAGCTTATGCTTTATCAGTTTCTCAAAGAGTTTTCCTGCGCTATTCAGCATACATAACGGTCTACGGACGCTAATGTTGGGTTTCCCTTCCCCTTACTGATTAGTACTTGTCCTTTTTTCCATATTTCTGGAAAAATTCCTTCTTTTAGGCATGCGGAAGCATGCAGCAAAAGAGGGCGTTCGATTGCCAGTAGTTTCAATATTTCTGCAACTATGCCAACAGTTCATGGCGCTCTATTGCATTTCATTGCTTTTGCAGCATCCATAAGTGAATGGGACAGGTTCCGTTGCTTCATACTCGAGTTCTTCCCTCTCAGCATAGTGTGTTGGGAAGAGTGTGCCGACTATTTTGCTTACCACTTCGGTTTCCATACCAGCAGCAGGGGATTTGGCTCCTAGCTTTTTCATAACGATTTTGTAGCCCAACCCCCATGGGCCACAGATATGCTAGCAGTATTAACCTGTTACGTACCGCTTTAAAAGTTGTAGCTGGTACTCCGGACTTTAACGACTTCGAGAAGCTTAAATTTACACAGAAAAAACTTGTAGAATCAGAAGATAGACAAATAACCATTAACTCAAAAATGCAGGAACAAATTAATGAACTAACCAGCGTATTACATTTTTTAGTTAAAGACATGGACATAAAGCAAATTAACAAAGAAAAATTGTACGAAGCATTACTTTCAAGAAACCGAATAATTATTTTAGAACTAGAAGCACTAATGTTATCAGTCACACTTTCAAAAATTGGAATGGTTAATGCCGCCATATTAGACTCAAATGATTTAAAAAACATTACCAATGAACACTCTACAAATATCACCATTACTGACATAATGGAAGTGCTCAAATAAAAGTTTTACTAAATAATAATTTCTTACATTTTATCATAAAATATCCTAAGCTTAACATATATAGTACTGGATGGGCCATATAGCGTTTGCTTTTTGAACCACCTATTTTTTTGAGAATGGTAACACAAATGACATGTCAAATGTGTTCATAATTTACTTAAAGGGACGCTATACGCTTGAACAAAATTGGGAAATATTGAAAACCTATTTCCAAAGGTGTGGGTCCTCTTCTTCTTCCGCGGTCAACGAGTTTTTGTTTCCAAAAATTGAAGAGGATGAAATGGACGACATTTGGTTTCAACAGGACGGTGCAATTTATCGCACTGTCAAAGTTACACTCGAATTTTTGGCTACCGTGTTTGAAAACCGAATAATCAGCCGAAATTCCGATATCAATTGGCCGCCTCGGAGCTGTGATTTAAGCCCGTTAGACTATTTTTTGTGGGGAGCCGTTAAGGACAAATGCTATGCTAACCATCTAGAGACGATTGATGCTTTAAAACACGAAATCAAAGTTGCCATTCATGAAATTGGAGCCCAAACAATCGAAAATGTGCTTAAATATTGGGTTGATCGAATGGCCTACTGTAAAGCCAGTCGTGGCAGTCATTTGAACGATATTATTTTTCACTCATAAATGACAATGTTCAACCTTCAAAATAAAAAAAAGGTTGAAAAAATATGGATTAGTTTTTTTTTTATAGTCGATTCAAAAAGCAAATTTTAGAAGGCCCACGCTTTATGTAAACAAATAATGTTACACCCTGTTCAACACAAAGGCATTATAATTAACTTCGCTGAAGACAAGAAAATAGCGCATTGTGGTAATCAGGTATTGCCGATTGCAAACTGCAGTACTGCCCTTTCAACAACGTTCTGTAAAAAGCTGCCCTATACAACATGCGGACAACAACTACACTCAGGAGGCACTGCACAATGTTCAACTCGACCCAGCCATCTCAAGCCTTTAACGATCATCGATGACGGCGTCATTATTATTAATGATGGAACAGCTACGACCAACGAGCACGCGATTAACTGAACATTTCTCATTACTTTTGACGACGAGATAAAAGTACACGATAACTACAAAATAAGCGATACAGAAATCTCAAGAACTACGTGAGGAAATCTCCAGAACCAGCAGAATCTACACTCCTCAATATAACGGGCCACGAAGAGATACCAAGCTTACCGTATTTACAAAAGCTAAGTATGAAGAACTTACGGCATATCGCCCAAATAGAAGTGGGACTTGTAAGAAGACCAATAATTTCTGGAATGGCCGTAGTTATCTTTCTATTCCTCTGCCGATAATCGATGGTTTCAAGAAATCCGAGGACGTCTTCCATTTAAGTGAGGGAGGAGTTAGCACTAGTGACCAGCAAAGCAAAATGAATCATCCAGTGAGCGCATGATAAGATGCAAAACCAACAGTTTCCACAAAAATCGCGTAACGTCAGCAGAAACGTAAAATAACAGTTCCCACAGAAACCACATAGCGGCAGCGGAAACGTCGGTGCACAACAATGCCTCGCGACGAAATATGATTCCTTGCAGTAAAGTGCAAGACCGGCGTCTTTAAAGCTTAGGGCTAGCTTACGTATAAGAATGAATGTCATTTAGAAATTAGTTGAATTTTGGAAATAAACGCCGACGGTCGTCACCTCGCGAATTACAAAGTCTTCTCATTACGCGCAACACCGCGTGTCGTAATACTAATAACACAGTTTATCTAGGAACTCCTAATCCTGTGAAAAACACGTATAATTAGTTTGTACGAGTATATGTCTGAATCCACTCTCAAACATACCCAGTAAAACAGAATATAGATTTAATATAAAAAATATGACATAAAGTTGTATGCGAAAATCAGCAAGAATTACAAAGAGTAATAAATATAATTTAAAAATTTAATTTACTTTGAAAATGAAATTCGGAATAGATAAACGCAAAAACCATCATATAGGACGCGGACAATGGACTGACAGAAACAAAATGGAAACACTCAACAATGAACCACACTTAAACATGGAAGAAAATGAGTTTTATAAATACCTAGCTTTTAAACAAAATATAAAAATAGACCATACAACAATGTAATAAAAAAAGAATTAACCCTGCGTATCTAGCGCGTTTAAAAAATCTTGAAAAGCTACCTAAACTTGAGAAACCTTTTTAAAGCCACGAACACATACGCGATACCTTTGCTAACATATTCCTTTGGAATAATCAAGTGGAGTGATACAGATGTAAAAAACCTGAAGAAAGCAACAAGAACGAAACTAACAAATATAATAAATACCATCCGCATTCATGTAAGGAACGTATAACGATTCCCAGGAAAAATATAGGAAGGGGACTTCGTAATATCCATCATCTACAGAACAACCAAATAAATAACTTGAGAACAATCAAGGGACAGCTGTCCATAAAGCAATATTACTGGCAGACAAAGAACTAACGCCCTTAATCTCCACAACCAAAACCAACTCCTACAAAAACATACAATAGAAGAAATTCTAGCAACATGGAAATAAAAACAAATACACGGAAAACATCCACATATGAGGTGTGTTCAAAAAAATAAGGCGAATTTTCAAATTTCGCAGGCTAAGTACATTCGACTTTCGATTATTATTTTTTTTATGTTGGTATACTCGTCTCGAAGATATGTTCACGGTTTTAGCAATATAGCATGTTTAGTTTATTTCTGCGATGCATAAATAAGACAAGTGTTTTGGGTGTTCGGCGATTTTCTGCTATCGGCTCTTGGCTTTCCTAGACTCTTTCATTGGGACTCGTCATTGACATCTTCTCGACCTTATGTGAAAAGCTTGTACCACTTGTAAACATGTTTTTGACTCAGAGTACACTTACCGTATTCCACTGTCAACATTTGAAGTATTTTTGACCACTTAATTCCATTTTTTACACAAAATTTGATGCAACCTCTTTGATACATTTTTTTCGATAGCAGAAAATCGACGAACGCACAAAGCAATTGGCTTATTTATGCCTCTCACAATCAAACTAAACATGCCGTATTGCTAAAACCGTGAATAGTGAGACGAGTGTACCAACAGAAAAGATAATAATGGAAAGTCGAATTTACATAGCCCGCAAAAATGGAAAATTCGCTTTATTTTTTTAGCACACCTCGTATAGATAAGTAAAACACATGGCTCAGACAAGGAGACGTAATTTAGATCTTTTTCGGTTAAGATCTTAAAAAATATGTATAACTAACGCGAACATTCTCCAAAAGAGCACGGACACTATTGAGCAAATAGAAATGCTTTTTTTCCGTTATCGAAATGAAGTTTGCCTTTATTTTTTGAAATTGAAAAACAGAGGGAATTAATCTTAAAAAATACATTAAACTTATCAACTATCCACACCATAAATTGTCTATTAAGATTTCCATGGAATTTTGCGAAAGCATTGCAGTTAATGCTTCGGCAGCGAATGGTTGTCAACATACTTGTCAACGATATTCAACATAGTTTTCATAACCGCGCATGTAAACTAAATATTGGGAAACAAATATGAATATGAACTGAAATCATATGTGCCAAATTATACCAAGAATTTCCAACATATTTTGTGTTAACTCTTCCCCCTTCAAAAACGATTGTCCCCAATCTTTAGAAGTAGGCTAGGCCATCAATTTTTTGTGGATTTGGCTCATATTCGTCCTAGCAACCGAAGATTGTATGAATTTTATGTTAGGATCAATGGTATGGAAAATTACTTTTTCTTTATTTCTTGTACCTATAAAGCCTTATCAGGGTAAGACATATAGTTAAAAGGATGACTAATGCGTAAGTGGTATATTTAGTGATTGCAGAGTCTGACCCAAGTTCATGGATACGCTTAGTATTATTAATATGCAAGTGGATAATAGGTTTATGAATTCATCTTCAACCGGCGTTTGCTGAGTTGTGGGTGGTGAAGCTTCCAAAAGTAGAGCTTCCAAGTTTCTATAAAATTTGTCATTTATTTGCAATGTAACGTTGTGGAATTTGATTAAAAATGTTCCATTAAAGGTTTTGTTGTTCATTGTCAGGATGAAATCATTAAGGAGGATTAAACCTGGATAATATTGTCTATTTTAGGTATATGGTAACCGTAAGAAATTGGAAAAGATGAACTCATTCCGTTTAATAACGGTGGGATGCAAGTATCGTTGGATATGTTTACCAATTCGTAATTCTTACAAATTTTAAAATTTTTTGTTGTAGCACATTCATTTTTGATGCCAAATATTTTATTGTTTTTCATTAATATTTTAATTAGTTCGTGCCAACGGACCAAACCGTCAGCGTTTGAAGCATTATTGCATCGCATTCCTCGAATTCGCCCTGAATACCGCGAAGGAGGAAGCTGGCGCTTATTGCATGATAATGCACCATATCATCGATCCACTCTTGTGACTGTTTTTTTGACTAGAAATCGCATTTAATCCATCAATCATTTACCGGATTCGCCGGATATGGCTCGCTGAGACTTCTATCTACTCGGAAAATTATATTTGGCCATGAAAGGAAAATTTTTTGCGTCCAAGAGACTTGTACCGACAACCTGAAGGACTTTCCGGTCAATGACCTGAAACACCCTTCGGAAAAGCTTTAGATCGCGCAAAACAGTATATCGAAGCCAGAGGGGACTATCTTGAATAAATAAACTCGAAGTTATCAAAACACAGCGCCTGCCGTTTCTGTTTTAGCTCACTTTTTCTTTTTATCATAATGGACAAGAAAGAAAAAATCACACAACTAATCGATGTAAGTGTTCCTAATGGGTTGCACCACGCAAATACGCAGAAAAAATTTAAAACTACTTGGAGCTTACACAAGAAATTAAAAACATGTAGAAACAAAATGAAGTAAAAATATCACCAATCATAGTATTAACAACCGGAATATTCCACAACACTTTTAAGGGGGGCTCTATCAGTGGCTTCAAAAAAAGGTGTTTTACTCAATTTTTTTTCGATGCGAAAAAACGACACACAGGAATAATCTTTTGCATTTATTTGAAGGCATGATTGAAGAGTAATAAACAATTTTTTAACATAAATAAAAAAACAAAACGGCGGACATATGAGGGATCTCGCACAGCTTCTCGTTGCGTGCTAGTAAAACGCTTACACGCAGTCGTAGTTTTCACCTGAAACACAAAAGAAAAATATTGCCTTATTCAGAAGGCTTTCGCACATATAATGGACTACTCTTGTATAAAAATTAACACACAATTAATTATTGGAAAAAGTGATTTTTTTCGCTATTTTTTTCAAAAAGGGTGTTAAATAACATTAAAAATGAATTTTTTTTGTATTTTCTTAGTTATTTAGTTGCGCATTCTAATTATCTTTATATAGATTATCGGTTTGAAACGATAACTTTCGTCGGTTTTTTTAATCTTACACGCCATTTTCAAAAACATGGTTTTGAGAAAACGTGTTTCAAAGTTTTCAGAAGGTAGACAGTATACTCAGACGAGGGACGGTATACAGGCCTGTAACTCCGAAATCACTTTGAATTCCGCTATAAAATTTTGAGGGCATATTTTCCTATAATATATATATCGATTGCAGTAAAAAAAAAAACGATTTTTTGAAGCTGACTGATAAGAGGACCTCCTTAAACAACACCTAAAATCAATGAATATAGACGAAAAAACACATGACAAATACAAAAAACGGTCATACTAAAACGTGTAATACCTTTTTGAATCAGAACCATTAGTACATCATAACACAAAACAACAGAGAAATCTCCCTTGACATATCGGGGACACATGTTATCTTCGGTAGTTGAATACTACCGAGATGAAGAAACTCTATAATGATAATAATAATAATAATATCCATAAATTAAACAACTAAATCCTTGGAAGTGGGAAGTCGGATGTTGTAAATGAAAGGTGTTATTTTTGATATGAAACTTCACCAAACGTATTGATTAAGTGATATCCAAAGCATTTACAATGGTTGGTTTCATTAGAAGAAATTGCACTGATTTTAAAGACCCTGAAACTTTGAAATCCCTCTATGTTGCATTAGTATGTTCTTGCATTATGTAGTGTTCATTAATATGGAACCCATAATATGAGGTTCACTCGAGGAAAATCGAAAAGGTATACACAATTTTTACAAAGCGGGCTGGCAAGATTATTATACGGCTTATATCAGTTGTCGTAATTTACTTGATTTACAGTCATTAGAGGAATATGTATATTTCTCAATATTTTTGTCTATAATATCATTAATGGTATTACCGATCGCAAGTAGTTATTAAGCCAATTTCAGAGCCATACTTCACTATAGTCTAGGGATTAATTGTTTATTTAAAATTTCTAATAAAACGACTACATTTAGTATGCTTTTAATGAACCACTTTTACGGTCTGCGCGATTGTGCAACAATAATTACGACGTCATTAGTTTCAGTGAAAATATTGCAAAAGTTAAGCTTTATTCGTTCATATACTTACATATATACATATATAATTGGCGCTTAACCCCTTTTTGGGTGTTTGTAAAACTCCTTCTCCTACGTGTGGCATGCGTCTTAATGTTATTCCACAAATGAAGGTACCTATAGTTTAAAGCCGACTCCGATAATTTTTATTTTATTCATGATTTCGAAACAGCCATGTGCACAATATCCGATGAATTAAATTTCATTGACTTCTTCCCAGGTTCTATAAAACAAGTTCTGTACAAATAAACACTACATTTTGGTTTCTCACGACAAGCTGTGATAATAAATTTAAAAACAAATTCTGTAAACCGTGAAGTCCTTTAAATGTTGGTAATTTGGTTATCTGTGTATTTTTATATAATCAGCTGTTCACTGCTCTGGAATTTCAATTAATTGAACGCAAAAAAATGTTTAGTCCCAGATTAAAGAAAATTTGGAATGCAAATTTATTGAAGGTAAATGTGATCTACATTTTATTAGTTGCATATATGTATGTAACATCACGAGTTTGTCAGCGCAAACTCTAAAAAATTTTATTTGGGGCCGTCTGCGGCCCCGCGAAGTCCTTCCTAAGGGATATTAATACAACTCAACTAGTTATAGAATTACATGTATTACCATTTAATACCGCTTGTCAATTAAGAATGAATACAATGAAATTCTTATTTCTATTCCTTATCGTCTAAAAGGCTTATTTCTGAGCTGTATATTGCTGACATTGCGCTTCCCACGAATTGCATTTTGATTGTCTCATATTGCTGACGCTACGCTACATATGAATTGCATTTTAGTTACGCAAGCTCATTATTTGTCAAGTGCATTGCAGGTGAATTATCTGAACCTAATTATGCGCTTATTAGACGCCGTGTTAGCCACAAAAAGATTCCTTGTTCATTTTTTTTGTGTTTTGGGTCAGTTTTGCCTCTTAAGTAATCGTCCGTCTTTTACATATATATTCCTACGAATTTTGTTACTTTTAAACCCAATTAAATTTCAAACAATATTACATACATACTTTCGGTTCATTAGCTTACACGTTTAACCTACGACTGAATACCTTATGCGCATGCTCCTCTGCTTATATACATGTGTTTATTAATTATCGTAATTTCTAGATGGTATCTTCTGGCGAGCTCTGTGGTTTTAGCAGCTTATTAAACCCTAACTCTGCGATGTAGTCACCTGTCGTCTTCGTCTAACTTATCTAACCTACACCTAGAAAGCGTGATTTGTTGTGGTTGTTGGTGTTGTAGTAGTATCTTTGCCCTTTGTCAGTGTAGTGTAGTTACCGGTCGTCTTCGTCTAACTCATCTAACGATAGGTCCAGGGAACTAGCTTTTTCGACAAGTTGGGTCCAGAGGGTATTAGATGAGTGGGTTTGATGGGGCACGTGAAGAAGTGGTCAGTGTCGTTCGAGGTGCCTTCACATGTCGGACATATGTTTAGTACGTCGGGATCAATTCTAGATAAGTAGGAGTTTAACCTGTTACAGTATCCAGAACGTAGTTGTGCCAAGGTTACGCGGAACTCTCGGGGAAGTTGGAGCTCTTCGTCTGCGATGGGTGGTGGGTGGACTCCTACGACGGCATTCGGCGGTCGGGAGCTTAAGAAGGTGGTAAGGGTCTCCCGATGAATGTCGTTGGTTGTCTGTCTAAACACTGTCCGATCCAGTAGCTGTCGGTCTGTTTTGTCCGGGATCCGTCCGCGTAATTGAGGAAGTGCTGCCTGACATGCCTGGGCGGTGGCTCAGGCTCAAGCAGGTGTCTTCATGGGTGAAACCTGCGGTAGCACCCTAACAGGAACTGCTTGCTGAGCAGTTTGTCATGGCCCTTCACAGGTAGAATATTGGCCTCATCATGTAGGTGTTGCATTGGGTATATCATCCTGTTGGGGTCCTTATGGCAGTATTTTGGCAGGTCTGTAGCTTCGTCTACTGCGTATCACTGGTTCCAAGCGACCAGACAGGCGCAGCATAGTTTAGAACCGGCCGACCAATTGCCTTAAATGTCGATAGCAACATCTCTTTGTCTTTGCAGCAAGTGCATGTCCTGCAAGAATTGGATCGTCGTGATATTGTCTTAGAATATCATTTACAGCTTTAGTGGCTTTAATGTGGTTCACCTCGTTTAGTAGCGCTACTTTTAATTTATGTAATATTTCATTGCCCTTATTTTTAAAATCATTTACCGAGATAAATTCGAAAATTTTCTCGCTTGGTGCCACTTGCAAATTTTTAATTCCATGTAATATATGTCGGCCACTTTATCGAGCCTAGAAAAAAGTGTCTCTTAAGACATTTTTCCGTTAACAAACAAGTCATTAATTTGTATATATGCTTTTATAGATTTTTCCCGTTTGATGTAGCATCTCGTGGGAGTGATCTTTAATTTAAAAAATTTCCTGACGTCAGTGCTGTTTATGGGAACATATATCTTCTACTCAAATATGAACGAGACGGTATCAATAAAACGGTCCGCGGATGGCATATGGCAAAAATAAATTTTTTGTTTTTTGGTAGGACTGTTATAAGCTTACATGGCAAATTTCAGCGTGATATGTCACATAGTTTGTTTTCTGTGGTACTGTAAACAAGTCAAGCTCGAGTGTGTTCTTCGAATTTAACGATGGAAATTCAAAGAATTTGTTTGAAATTTTGTTATTCCAACAAAATTTCGGCTTCAGATGCCTTAAAAATGTTGCAGACAACCTATGGGGACTCTGCTCTATCGCGTGCACGTATTTTCCAGTGGTACAAATCGTTCAAAGAGGGCCGTACATCGGTTGAAAACTTGCCTCATGAACGTCGTCCAGCAACATCAGTAAACGACGAAAACATCGGAAAAGTAAAGGAAATAGTGCTTGAAAATCGCACAAATCGCAAAATCGGTTAACGCTGAATATTATTTAGACGTTTTAAAGCGTTTGCGCGAGAACATTCGTCTTAAAAGGAAGGAATTGTGGGACAACAAGTCATGGTTCTTGCATCACGATAATGCAACAGCTCATACATCACGTCTTGTTCGCGATTATTTGAACAAAAATAATGTCAATATCATTCCGCAAGCACCGTATTCGCCTGATATGGCTCCATGTGACTTTTTCCTGTTTCCCAAGCTCAAGTTGCCGCTCCGTGGAAAACATTATGAGACAATTGAAGTCATAAAAGAGAATTCGAAGAACACACTCGAGCTTGACTTGTTTACAGTAGCACAGAAAACAAACTATGTGACATATCACGCTGAAATTTGCCATGTAAGCTTATAACAGTCCTACCAAAAAACAAAAAATTTTGCCATATGTCATCCGCGGACCGTTTTATTGATACCGTCTCGTTCATATTTGAGTAGAAGCTATACTGAGTTTATCATTATTATGATTGTTATGCTGCTGTGTATTTGGACTAGCGTTTTTATTAGACATAGATCTTGTCACTATTTTATATATTTTGTTATTGTTCTCATTTATTTGTTTCAAATATGTTATTGTTATGCGCGACAAAGCGTCCCCAATGTGATTGTCTTTTCCTCTAAGATACTCACCTATAAAATCGTACTCTTCTAAGTCTAGTCTCATTCGTGTTAATTTAGAACTTGGATTTTTCATAGCAAATAGGTAAGACAGTGGTCTATGATCAGACCTTACGAGAAATTTTGGTCCGTAGATATAGGGTCTGAAATATGTTATTGCCCAATGTATGGCGGCTAACTCTTGTTCTATAGTTGATTTGTTGCTTTCTCCTTTTGTGAAACTTCTGGAGGCATATGCTATTGGTAAATGTTTTCCTTCATACTACTGAGTTAGTACTGCGCCGCAGGCGTTTTTGCTTGCGTCTGTTGTTAAGCAAAACGGTTTTTTAAAATCGGGATATTGCAATAGTGTAGGACTCATTAGTGCCTTTTTTAGATATTCAAATGCATCATTGAATTCTTTTGTCCATTCGAAGACAACTCCCTTTTTTTGACAATTTTGTCAAGTGTCTTGAATATTCTGCGAAGTTTTTAATGAAGCGTCGGTAGTAATTGCAAAATGCTACAAATCTTTTTGCACTATCTCCGTCTGTGGGTGTTGGATAATTTTTAATTACAGAGTACTTGTTATCGTCTGGAAGTATGCCCTTACTTGTACATTTATGCCCGAGGTAAGTTACTTCGTGCATAAAAAACGAACATTTTTCTGGGTGTAATTTTAGATTATGTTTTCGACATAAATTGAAAACGTCTTTTAAATTGGAAAGCATATGTTGTTCAAAGCAACCAAGGACTACTAAATCATCCATATATAAGAAGGCTTGCTCAGGTTTTAAATCGCTGAAAGCAATCGTAATCATTCATTGGAATGAATTAGGGGCTATTTTTAGACCATACGGTAATCTAGTGAATCTATATGAACCATTGTTGGTTGAAAAAGATGTTATATCCCTAGATTTTGTCTCAAGTTCTATTTGATGAAATCCGGTCATTAAGTCTAAACAGGAAAAGTATTTAGCTCTTTCGAGTTGATCCAAAATATCGCCCATTCTTGGTAATGGGAATTTATCTGCTATTAACTTTTTGTTTATTTGTCTATAGTCTAGTAATCGACTCCATCTCCACCTTTTTTCAACTGAATTTGGTAGTGACTTTTTTGGTACTAGTAGGATTGGACTATTGTACTCAGAAAATGATGTTTCAACTATTTTGCCTTCTATGAGTTTGTTCACATGTTTTTCGATCTCCTCCTTGAGTGTATGGGGTATACGGAAATTTTGTATGTATACCGGTTGTGTGTCTCTAACCGTTCATTTTTGTTTGTAAAAATTCTTAGTTGTAACTGGTTCGGTGTCTCACCCAAAAATGTCGCTGTATTCGGAGCAAAGTTTTGTTAACTGTTTTTCATGTGGTTTTGGAAATTTTTTTGTAAATTTTGTAAGAATTTCCTATTTTCTATGTCTATCATTTGTGCTATCAGTTATTATGTCGTAATCAGAGACATTTTCTGTAAGGATTTCGATCTGTTTTAAAGAGATTGTGTTGTGAGTGGTATTCATTATACAGATATAGGCATTGTTTTGTTTTTACCAGGGTATTTTTTATAAAGATACCCGGTTGTGGTTCTTGGTCTGGGACTAGTGTGTCTTCTAGAGAATATGGTAGATTAATTTTGCGTATTACTTCTGACCGTGGTGGAATGGTTATTTCATCGTTATAAGTTGTTGATATCGGTATTTCTATGTTATGTGACAAATTATACGTTCTTAATATTAGGATATCATGGTTTTGGTTATTTGAAAAGTAGTAAACTGATTTTTTGAAAAGTGGATTTATTATATTTTAATAAGGATATATCAGCTCCTGTGTCTACTAAAATTGTTATAACTGTATTTGAGTCTGATATTCTGAATTGTACGAAAATACTATAACTAAGGTTGAGTGAATATATCTTAGAGGAAATTTCTAGTTTTCCGGATTAATTTCTTCGGACTGGGTACATCTGACATTGTTTGTTAAGTTCCGGTTTTGATTTTGTCTATTTGGTCTAAAGCGACCTCTATTGCGATTTCCGTAGTTTTGGTTACTACTGCCAAAACTGTTTTTGCTGTAGTTGCCATTATATTTTGCTCTATTTCGATTATTTGAGAAATTGTTTCTTCTCTGAAATCTGGCGTTTCTTGTAAATCGATTGTTAGAATTATTACATGGTCTTTGGCCAAAATGTAATATTGTATTTTGTTGACCAATAGTTTCGGTACAACTTCCTATAAATTTACTTATTGCCTCATTCATGTTATTGAATTGACCTGCTTCCATAATCAATTTCACTTTTTCAAGGCTGCAATTTTTGGTCATTGCTTTTACGGCTATTTGAGTAGAATATCTGCTGGCTAATTCAGTAGATAATCCATCCGTAATATAAGCATTTTCTAACGATTTTGTAAGAGTCTCGATCTCGTTACAGTAAATGTTAGC
The DNA here is from genome assembly GCF_027943255.1 of Anastrepha obliqua. NCBI lineage: Eukaryota > Metazoa > Arthropoda > Insecta > Diptera > Tephritidae > Anastrepha > Anastrepha obliqua. Next base: position 37,129,558 of record NC_072897.1, on the reverse strand, counting down.
TGGCTTACTGTTTTGCCTTATATTCATTATTTTGGCCGATAGTACTTCAACAGATTCACCGTTGACTGTCCTTTGAAGTGTGGCAATAACTGTTGCAATAGTGGTTTCCGCTGTAATAAGGTTTCTCGCGTTTCCTTTCAACTTTGTTTTAATAAGTGATATAGCTGTGGTTTCATGTTCACCATTTATTGTATCTAGAAGTGCTAGAGCATCTAGAAATGAACGTAAATTTTCTGGCTTACCGTCGAAATCAGTCACTAGCCTTGCGGCTGTGTTTAGAAATTCTACTATGTTTTGTGTCATTTCGACTTCTTGATCAGAATCTATGTCTGTATCGGAATCTGTTGTTTCTTCTGAAACTGCTTCTAATGTGGTCGTTAACAAAATTTCGTTGAAGTTAAGTGTTATTGGTTCACTTAGTGAATGAGATATATCTTGTTTATTGTTATACTTGGCTATTATTTTTACCAATAAGTCTCTTAATTGCCAAAATAAGTCACGTGTTTCTTTTTGATGTATATTAGTAAATTTGCTATAATTCTCTCGGATAATTTTTCTAACTGATTCTAATGTATTAACTAGATTTTCTAAATGTTTTCTAACTGTATCTGGCTTAATATATCTATTCCGACTTATGCATTTATATGCTTTTTTTAAAGTTGTCCCTCTCTAAATGTAATGTTTTTGTATAATTAACCATTTGTCCATCTGTTAAGTTTTTTTTTTCTAAAAAAATATTATATAATAGTTTTTAGACTTGTTTTAAGGGGTTTGCTATGCTATTACTGCACTTGTTGTGCATTCTATAAATTTTTATGCAAATGTTTGCACTCGCTAAAGCTACCATTATAATTAATAAAATTGTGATTATTTCTAAGTCCGGTGAAGTAACGTCTACCTTGTTAATAACGTTTGCTTTTGAGTCTACCGTCTTTACATCAAAAAATCCCATATTTGGATATGTCTTTAAAATTAGTATTGGAATGTCCAGAATACAAATATTTTGCTATAGTGTCAACTACTATTTAGAAATGTTTAGTCAATTTTTACCCGAATATGAATTATTATGGGGAGCCTTATATAATTATATAAACAATTTAATTAAAAATAATTTTTATTCATTATTTTATATTTAATTTATCTTAAAAACATTTTTGGTAATTTTTTTATGGAAAAAAAAATTTTGGATATATTTATTATTAGCTTTGCCAAATGTCGAAAGTTTTAATTTTATATAAAAAAAAAATATGTTTTTAATTGTTTCCATATTAATAGGAAAAAAAATTTTGTTGGAAAATTATTTTTGTCTCGAGCGGTTAACGCTTACAGACTCTAACTGCCTGCATTCAATCATGCACAGTGTTTTATTTAAAAGATATCCATTTACTTGATTTGTTTTCTCTGCTGGAGCAGGAATTCTAGTTGGGTTATGCGCTCCCATATTGCACTAGATTTCTCCCAGGATGGTGGTGGTTGCTGGTTTACCTCCCTGATGAGTAAGCTTATTTCCCTCTTTAGTCTGGTGGTGTAGCCTCCTCTTCTTTTTGGTTTGCTCACTTTGGGATGGAAACTTCTGTTGGTTTTTTGTTAAGGCCGTTCCGTCTTCTGTATTCCTCCAAGGAGATTGGTTGCGGCCCTTGAGCTGGGTTGTACATCAACTTTTCTTCTGCTTGTATTGGCTTAACCAGGTTCTTCCTTCATTAAGATATGGTCGAGCTTTAATACTTATTTTACTTATTTTTACATATTGTATAACACATGTTAACTTAACGTTTATATAACAAATTTTAGCAACAAAGAGATATGTAATTGGATTCCACTGAGAGTGCGGACAAACAATTTAGGCACATGCCAAAAAATGCTTGTGTCAGCTTGGGCAGCTCATGCACTGAACCTTTGAAATATGAAGCATGCATTAATTAAATTAAAAACAACTGAGTATACTACATTAGGCATGTTCAACTTATAATCATACTACAATAGGCCAACTGGAATATTTTGATGCGTTTGTTCCAATTTCGTTGACACTTTCCAACTAGCTTTCGCAAGTGCTCCTCCGGAGTGCGGTTGAATCCTTTGACCATTCCATCTAAAGTAGGTCATGACAACGAGCGAATACCTATGTGTTGCCAAAATCACTTGTGAGATAAGGGCCCGCAACATCTAACACTGCCACTCGCTCAAATGGTGAACCTGAGTTGTATTGCTGTAATCTCCCACAACTTCTCTTCTTTGGACCTTTCGTTGTCATATACCCCGCGCGATTTCAAATCCATTCGGCTACCGGGTATGTGCAGTTTACCCCGTAAAACCGATGCTTAATCTTCTCCAGCGTTTAAGTGATACCCAGATTGGCCCATTGTGGAGTTCTTTTAACGCAGATATAATTCTGGATTTAGGAACTATAATGAGATCACGGGAATAATTTCCATCTTGACTTTCTCATATGCGATACAGAACTCCATCAAGTATTTTAAGATTAGATCACTGTACGTAATACGCCATAGCCACAGGGCTTTCTTTCGCCATTCCAATTTTAGATGGTCTCTCGCCAGCACCTTTCGCTTCCATGATCTTTCCCAGGTCACCACTCTTTCCCTTCGTTACCATTCTTCATCGGGTTGCAACTGCATTAGTCTGATATCAACTGTCTCGCTAGTTTGAAACAATGCTTACACTCTATAGCACAAGGTCGCCGAGATAGTGCATCAGAATTTCCTCTTTCCGAAGCCCGATTTCTAAGTCGTACTTTTGCTGCCTTTCGATCCATGGAATCGATCACCGGACAAATGTTTATTGGAATATTTTACGCACTGAACCACAGCTAACAGTTCTCGTCTGGTGATGCAGTAATTCATTTCCGACTTTCCGAGGTCTGTGCTAGAATATGGGAACACTTTTTCTTGCTCATTGATGATCTGACACCACATTTATTTCACGCCCAAGTAACAACCATAAACGCTAAAAATGATGCTCAATCTATTGGAGCAACTATAATTGAAAACAAAGAAATTTCAGAGTTGAAAGATATGACGAAACAATTAATCTCACAAACGTCTGAAATGATAAGCATGATCACGTTACTTTTCGCTAAATTTAATGAACAAACAAGATAAATTAAGCATTGTCCTGTGGAACGCTAATGGTCTAAGCTAACATGCACTGGAACTAAAAACATTCCTAAAAAACAATAACATAGACTCAGCTCTAAAACACATTTCACAGTTAGAAATTATTTAAACTTTCCTAACTATACTATTCATCACACCAATCACCCTGATGACAAGGCACATGGTGGAACGACAGTAATTATAAACAAAGACATTAAATGTATTGATGTGAACCACTATAGACAGGACTACTTGCAAGCGACATCTATACAAATTAAGGAATTTAGTGGACATTTAACCGTTTCTGTCACTTTGACTTTCTTAAAACTCTTGAAGGCCATTTTATTGCAGGCGGAGAATAACAAACACGTAAGGAAAAAATCTATACGATGCAATAATAGAAAATAAAAGTAACTTTTTAAGCTCTGGAGAACCAACTTTGACCTCTTATCTGACCATTCTCCAATATTATTAAGCTATGAAACCAATCCTATCATAAGCTACAAGACACATTAGTTTTACAATAATTATACGAACTGGAACTATTTTCGTGAAATTATGGAGCCTTAACATTAAAGTCCCCCTAAAGAGCGAAAAAGAAATAGACTCCGCAATCGAATATTTCAATGACAGTATAGTGTATGCAACAAAAACTTCCACACTTATACCTGTAATCAAGATGAGTAACAACAAACACAAATTACCCCATAAAATCTTGGAAAAAATCAGAAAAAAACGAAAAGTAAGGCAACAATGGCAATCTTCACGTCCACCAGATATTAGAAAAAGAATAAATATAGCAACGAAAGAAATTAAAGATATTTTAAAAGTGGACAAAGACGAAAAATGTGAAAAATATATCGCATCACTGGGAGCTACTAGAGCTACAAACTATACATTATGGAAAACCTGCAAAAAAATCGACAACGCAGTTATGCACCAACCCCCTCTAAGGATAAAGACAAATTATTGGGCGAAAACACCAAACGAAAAAGCGACGACTTGCTAGCGTCTGTATCTACAACGGACTTTTCTCCCCCGACCGGATACGTTAGCATAGATGCTGTACAAAGAAGCTCTTTCAATTGCTGAAACGTTTCCTCCTGTTCTTTGTGCCACGCAAACGTGAAATGCACCTTAGTGAGATTGTGGAGACTCCGGGAAACTTTTGCGAAACCTGGAACAAAACGACGGCAATACGTGCACAGTCCTAGGAAACCTCGAACTTCGTGCACATTTCTTGATCGTGACCAATCTTTTACTGCTTTTATTTTGTCCCCGTCCGTCTTCATGCCCTCGGCTCTCACCTTATGTCCAAAAATCGGGACTTCAGTTTTAAACAGGGCGCTCTTACAATTTTTATCCATGAATATGATGTCATCCAGGTAGACCAAATACATTTTACAATGTAATCCTCTTATCACATGCGCTCAGAGGTTGCTGGTGCGTTACATAATCCGAACTGGATCACGGAAAACTGCCACAACCAATATGGTATGCTGATTCTTAGCTTCCACCCGCCAGTAACCACTTTTTAAATTAAATGTGGAGAACCATTTTGCGCCGGATAAAGTGCACAGAGGGTCATCTATTCGTGGTAGTGGGTAGCTGTCTTTTTTGTTTTCATTCAGCTTGCTATAATCCACATAAAATCGGGTGCTTCCATATTTCTTTTTAACCAACACAACCGGTGTGCTCCACGGGTTTATAGATGGCTCAATAAATCCACTTTGCTGCATTTCCTGGAGTATCTGATTTGCAAAATATACTAAAAAGAAACTGGGGAAAGAGTAGCTATATTTTCAGACAGTCAATCAGCTATTAAGGCCTTAGACTCCAATTCCATTTCATCCAAGTTAGTTTAACAGTGCAGAAAGGAACTAAAGCTGCTTGGTCATTGAGTTCCCGGATATAGGAATATAGAGGGTAATAAGATGGCAGATGAGCTGGCAAGAAAAGGTTCGGCACTAGACATAACAGAGGCGGTTGCAGTCGCTACGCCATTCTCTACAATAAAAACATCCATGGCCTCGCACTACTATGCTTTAGCCGAAAGAAGGTGGAAGCAAATAAGTACGTGTAGTACTACAAGAAAAACATGTCCGTCGTACAACATCCAGAGGACGAATTATCTGTTAGGAGGCTCTCGGCCAAACATTTCACGTATAACTGCAACCTTTACAGGTCACTGGAAAGTAGGGGAGACAGAATTAGCCTCCCTTTCAATCCCATCTGCAGAAGCTGTGAAGCGGAAGGGGTGAAAGAAAGTCCCTTCCACTGTTTATACGAATGTCCAGGTCTAGCTAGAGCAATCCCTTCTTACAGCAAGTTAATGAAATCTCAGACATAGAGATAAAAAGTTTGCTGTTATACCTAGATCTAACGAAATGGATCTGACTTTAAAAGCACAAAAAAAAAACAAAAAAAAGACATCATCACACGAGAACAGTGGAAGTAAAACGACGCTAGTCGCTAATTACGAATATTTCGGCAAGAATACTTAACCAGTACAGCAACAACAACAACATATAGCCTGTAGCCAAATCCTTTGATATCAGAGATTTTTCTTCTTGCTTCCTAGAAATCTTCCCTTTCCTGTTATGATACATCGGAGTTTACTATGGCTTCTACAGCCCGGTATTTCCCAATACCTGCTCCTTTAGCCAAAATAACTGGTGAAGTGAAATCGTTTTCCGTCTTCACTAGTGTCCTTCCCCCGAATATGTTCGTCGTCTCCTCAGCTGATTCTTTGACTGTCATATCGGTCGTCCCACAGCCTCCTTCCACATTAGCCCATATGAATGTTTCAGATTTTGGCGGAATTCGTTGACGGTGCCTTATTTATATATATATATATATATATATATATACATATATATAAGTTTCTTGTTCCTTTCCATGCGTCAAATGTGTTAAGCGTATTCCTGAAAGCTCTCATTTGTCTTCTGATAGCGATTCGTCAGTTCCATCACTTGATGCCTCTGGTCACTCCCGTAACGTTTCTCTATTGCTGTCAGCAGACTCTTGTAGCTACCCCGATCGGCTTCTGGAATTGCATACAGTAGTTCGGCGGCGGAACCCGTGAGCGAGACAGCCAAGGCAGCAACTTTGTCTGCAGTTCTCTATCGATTTTTTGTTGCTGTTGTTTCGAACTGGAGCTTAAATATCGGAAATTGTACAGTGCCGTCGAATGATGGTACTTTTACTTTCGCACCGCTGCACAGTGGCAGATTTGAAGAAAATAGCGGCATAAACTCAAAAAAAAAATTTTAGCATTGCTATTAAATTAATATTATTTTCACTAAATAAGTGTTTTATCTATTTGAAAATAAAAAAATTTTAATTATTCATGCAACCCCGGCCTTCTGGCAGCCTTCAAAAGCAGCTGTTTGTGGCACGTGGCTTTTGTGTTGATTTTGCTCAAAAGCTTGTTTAACTTTTAATGCTCCATAATTCGCTTAATAAAATAGCTAGAGGTATTGCTAAATATGGAAAACATAGTTCAAGGTATGTTGATCATTAGGTTAATGTCAAAGAATTTGTACTTGTGTGTTTTGTCTTTCGTTTCGTTTGTTATTGTTGGTATTGTTTGTAGAAGAAACCTAACCTCAACGTTCTGTGATTTGTGGACTAAATGTTACCTGCTTCTCGTTGCTACTTGCAAGTAAGAATGCAATTATTTTCCGTTAAATGTTCTTAAGATGACGCCAATAATTTCGCTTGCGCTTTTTTGCGCTTTTTTAAAATATTTGCTGATATTGCAGACAAGGTAGAGTTCAGTCACAAGGAGTTGCTTCAATTTTGGATTGATAATGGGCGCACAAGTAAAGCGCTTTCTGAGTGGGTGTTTGAAAAGATTAATGAAAATCTTAAGGCAGCTAATAAACTTGAAATAAACAAAAAAATTTCGAACTTTGTCGCTTATATATGCAAGTACATGCCAAAATGCCAAAGAAAAATAGAAAAATTCAAAGAGAAACACCAACAGTTCCTTGATTCAAAAATGACAATACATATTGAAAGAGCTGCTGTGAAAGAGTGTTCCGTTGGTCGTCCACGGCTGACTTACGATGAAGGCAGTAGTCGTTTAAAACGAAAGATAGCTTCAGATATCGCGACTAGTCAAGGGCACAATACAGCAATGCTTTTTCATGCAGCTACCATATGCGCCAAAAAATCAAAATGTAATGAATGTACTGACTGTATTGATTGTTCTTTAAAAGAAAATATTATCAATGTCAAGAGCAAAAGCGATTGCAATCAAAAACCAGTTCAGATGACTGCAGATGAAGCATTAGCATTTTTACTTGAAAATTCTTTCTCCAAAAAGCAGTATAACGCCATTCGAGCCATAAACCAGAAGCATGGTTGCGACATATTCCCATGCTACGACAACGTTTTTAAAGCTAAATCTGAATGTAGACCCGTCGGAATACAAGCAACAGAAACTTCAGCACAAGTCTCGTTACAAAATATGCTGAACCATACTGCAAAAAGAATAATTATTTTTCAAAAAGAAGTTTTTGCTCAATTTGAAAGCATAACCGATGTGAAGTTAATCGTCACCTATGGCTTTGATGGATCGACTGGACACAGTTTATACAAGCAACAATTTGAAGAAAAGGTGCAGGACACGCTTGACCAATCTCTATTTGTCACATCAATAATCCCTATAAAGTTATTAGATTCTTTGGGGAGAGTTCTATGGATGAATTCTAAAACTCAATCAGTGCGATTTTGTAGACCACTGAAAATCGAATTCATTAAGGAGAGCAAAGAACATATTTTAGCAGAAAACAATAGATTGAAGGACGAAATTGAAAACTTGAAACCGTACTTATTCAATAATTGGTCTGGGAGAACTGTCTCTGTTTCGTTTGATCTAAATATGACACTTATCGATGGAAAAGTTTTAAATGCTTTAACAGGAACGAACTCGACCCAATCATGTCCAATATGTGGTGCTACTCCTAAAACCATTTTGATGACCACGGATACAAATGCTGAAGTATTTAAGCCAAAGCCTTTTGCTCTGCAATATGGTGTAAGCCCATTACACGCATGGATAAGGTTTCTTGAATTTGCTCTGCATATTTCGTATCGGGTAGGAATAAATAAGTGGCAAATCAGAGATCCAAATAATAAGGCTTTTATGGCATCTCGAAAAAAAAATATTCAAGAAAAGCTATGGAAACAAATGGGACTACACGTAGATAGACCAAAACAAAACGGAAGCGGCAATACAATTGATGGGAATACTGCTAGAAGGGCTTTTTCAAATGTTCACTTATTCTCATCTATTTTGAACTTTGATGAGGATATTCTTGAATGCTTTGGGACACTTTTGATTGCAATCTCCTGTGAATATGAAATATGTCCACAAAAGTTCCAGAATTTCTGTACGAAAGCTTCAGACTTATACATGGCAAAATATCCTTGGTATCCAATGTCGCCGACGGTTCACAAAATATTGGTTCATGGATCCCAAATTATTGCTGCTTCTTCAGTTCCAGTTGGATGCTTAGGAGAAAATGCTTCGGAGAGCCGAAACAGGTTTTACAAACGGGATAGACTGTCGCATTCTCGAAAAAACAGTCGCATTAATAATTTAGTAGATGTGTTTCACCGAGCAATTGATTCATCAGATCCCCTACTTTCAAGTAAATATTTTTTGGATAAATACAACAACCACAATTATAAAAAATTGCCGTCAAAAGTACTCGAACTTCTCGCTAAACCCAATGTTTTTTGTTTTTTTTTTTTGTTTTTTTTTTTTATTGTTTTTTTATTTTTTTTTTTTTTATATTATTGCAACTAGTTCATAAATATTTACAAATGACTAACAAGCAACTTAATTATGATAACATTACACAATTTACACTCTACATGACATAAAGCATTTCTATGGAGGTATGAGATCGCTAGGTTTAGTGCGTCTGAGCCTTCGTATTAATCCGTTGGTTTCAATTAAATTAAGTGCTTCTTCATTGATGTGGTTTAATAGTCTTTCTTTGTGGGCAACTGCAATCTTTGCGATTTCAGTGTTAACGGAGTTTATTTTAAGGTCGCGCTCAATGTCGGAACTTCTACAGTACCATGGTGCTTTGACAATGCACCTAAGGACCTTATTTTGGAAGTGTTGGATTTCGTTTTTCGTACTTTGACTGGCGCACCCCCATAGCTGCGCACCATAACTCCATACTGGCCTTAGTATCTGCTTGTAAATTAACAGCTTGTTTTCTATCGTGAGAGCTGATCTGCTACCCATGAGCCATTGCATGTTTTTGAGTTTGATGTCCAATTCTTGCCTCTTTTTCTTGACATGCTCTTTCCATCGAAGTTTGCAGTCAAGTGTCATACCTAGTAGACCGGAGTGAAATACGTAAATTTTTTCAAATCATATCGTAATAGCAGGGAAAAGTTGCTACATATCAATACAAATTCAGGAAAAAAAAGAAATTTCAAATCGGTTAATATCTTCCGTTCGCGCATTGCATTTAAAATTTACAAATTTTATCCCAAATCTAGCTGATTTACGAAAACTTGTAGAAGTGGTAAATGATTAAAGATCGAGCTCCCTTTTTATACATAGCACTTTCAGCATTGAGTAGTAGATTTTTAATTTACTAATCTATCCATTTCTGTGGTTCTGAGCGATTAACTTTTACCAATTTTACACCAAATCTACTAAGGAAGCCTATGCCAAATGAGGCTTGCGTGAAAGCGGCTTACGGCTACTACAACACGTCTGTGCTTTAGATCGTCTTCCACTTGGTTACTTGTATTCCATCGTCTTTCTTTTCATTTTGCTTTTGATTCTGGCATACCGATAAACGAAGTGCACGGAAGAGCTAGTACTCTCTGGTCATTACCAGTTCTGCTTTCACTCTTGTCGAACAGCGCTGTTTGGTCAAAAAAAAATTCTATTCGATGTTCTTTTGAATTACATAGTTTACACAATTACTTAACATTAAATCTCTTGAAACATTTTATTCATGTCTCTTACTCGTAAGGACATACACTGCCCATTTTTTGGTGCACCTAAACCACTGCTGTCATCGGTCCTTCCCACTAATACCGACATTATACAATGTTGGCAAGAAGTGAGGTACAAAATGTCAGTAGAATCTTCTGCTGCCAGTTCCGGTCAGAAGTTAAGCTTCACAGTTGTAGCAGATACTGTAGCTCATCAGACTGAGTCCCTTTATTCCAAGGCTTCGATTCCAATAGTTTCCCACACAAGAGTTGTACAAAAGATTAAACATCTACATGATCGATACTACACTCTTCGTAAATCTTATTCAAGGGACAAAGACACACCAGAGAAACAAAAGAAGTACAATGATTTTATTGAACAATCTTCAAGTACATTATTTGACATTTCGTCCTGCAAGTGCGAGATGACACTCAATTGCTTTTGTCAAAGAAGCTTTGACAAGTGTATTTGTCCCAGGCCGGTAACTATCAACTGCACATGCCCTAAAGATAGAAAGATACCGCCATTAGAAATCAAATTTCTATATGCTCAAAGATATCTCGGACAAGGAAAGATTGGGACAGTAGATACCAAAGAAACTCAAAAGCTTATGTACATTAAAATTGCAGAGAAAAGCTCGTCACTTAAGTCAGACCTACTTACCTGGACCTTCTTGTAGTAGTATTGATTCTGAAACAGAGATAACTCCTGAAGTTGACAATGATAAGAATGATCCCGATTTTCAGACCCCACGCTCTATTTCCTCTCAGTCAGCAAGTTCAAAAAATGCACAGATGCGCTTATCACTTCCAGCAAGGGCCTTAACAAGTGATCGTTTTGGAGTATCTGATAGAGCAGCAGCAGCTATTGTGTCTAGTGCATTTAAAGACGTTGGTCTTATAACGGACAAAGATACTTCTTTTGTTGTTGATCGAAGCAAAATGAGAAGAGAAAAAGAAAAATGTAGACTAAAACTTATCGAAGCGGGGAATGCAATAGAGCAATTAAACGATCCGATGTGTGTGTATTTTGATGGCAGGATGGATGACACTTTAGTTTTAGTTGAAAAAGGAAACAAACGTTATCAATCTATAAAAAAAGAAGAGCACATTTCAGTAATAGCAGAACCAGGCTCAAAGTACCTTTGTCATTTAGTACCTACTTCAAAAAGTGGAAAGGACACAGCATACAGCATTGTAAATTATTTTGAAGAAAATGGTATAAATAAATCTAATGTTGTAGTGATTGGATGTGATGGTACGTCAACAAATACTGGGTGGAAGAATGGTGCAATAAAATTCATGGAAACGCGTTTAAAAAGACCAGTACAATGGGCTATCTGTCTCCTCCATTTTAATGAATTACCTATGAGGCATCTTCTGAAGATATCTTGCAATTAATTTCTGATAAAGAAAAACCTAAATTAACCATAGATTTAACAAATATTCCATGCCATACGCAAGCTGTGGAGAGTTGCGTAAAACTAGTAACTCAAGCGTCCTCAAAAGTGTATGGGAACGAGAGACGTGATGGGTTTATAAGAGCAGCACTCACTTCTCGCACAGTTATGCCTCAATTTGACACTAAAGCAGACTTGCCACTCCCGAATAAATAATTTTTCATCTTTGGTTGGTTGGTTGGGAAGGGAGTGGGTGGAACTCGTCGTACAGTAACCTTCACGCGGTGAGTTCTGAGTCGTCCAAAAAGGGCGGGCCAAGAGCTGTACAAAACTTCTTTAAGATAGTGTGGTCAGTGGGCGCGCTAAGAGGGGAATAATTTATTCTACTTATATACTCAAGAAGACTTATACAAAAATTAAAATAGAGAAACTAACCACCCGCAATTACGTAAATTTATACAAAAAATGACATTTTCCACTTCTTTTCAGGGGCTGTAGGGGCTTTGATAGAGCGGTAGACGTTTTTCTTTTCAAACTATACCTGATGTTGTAATAGTCTACAAAAAATGAACTTTATCTAACATCATTTCCACCTCTTACAATTTTTCGAATATTTGTTCAATTTATTATAAAATTTGTAAATTTTAAATGCAATGCGCGAACGGAAGATATTAACCGATTTGAAATTTCTTTTTTTTCCTGAATTTGTATTGATATGTAGCAACTTTTCCCTGCTATTACGATATGATTTGAAAAAATTTACGTATTTCACTCCGGTCTAATACCTAGGTATTTCGCATAGTTTGCGTATGGGACTTGTTGATCATCTATGTATAGTGGTATATGTTGTATTTTAGTGTTTGTGAAAACTAAGTGTACAGATTTTGTTTGGTTAAGTTTAATTTTCCATGTATTTGTCCAATGGCAGATCTTATTTAACGCGGTTTGTAATGTGGCTGTCGATTCGTTTTCAGTTTTACCAACTGCAATCAATGCGGTGTCATCTGCAAACGTTGCTGTGACGTAATTAGGATCAGACGGTAGGTCATGTGTAAAGATAAGGTACAGCAGAGGCCCAAGAACGCTGCCTTGAGGTACTCCTGCATTTATTTGTCGAAGACTTGAATAAGCATCATCTTGCTTGACTCGAAAATAGCGATCTGATAAGTACGACTCCAAGATTTCGTAGTATTGCTTAGGAAGTATTAATTTTAGTTTAAAAAGCAAACCTGTGTGACAAACTTTATCGAATGCCTTTGCCACATCGAGGAATACGCCAGAACATACTTTTTTATTTTCGAGTGCTTTTTCTATTTCGTGCGTGATCCTGTGTACCTGGTCGATTGTAGAATGTTTACTTCGAAAGCCAAACTGATGAGTTGGAATTATTTTTTTTCGTTCTATTATTTTATTGAGTCTTTTAATCAACAGCTTTTCAAACAGTTTTGAGATCACTGGTAGGAGTGATATAGGTCTATACGATGAGACTTCGTGTCCAGGTTTGCCTGGTTTTTGGAGCATAATAACCTCCGCAGTTTTCCAGAGAATAGGAACGTAATGAAACTTAAAAGATGCATTCATTATGCTAGTGAGAATTTGGATGCTTTTAGGGGGAAGCTGCTTGAGTATTTCTGCAGTGATTATATCGAAACTAGGGGATTTTTTATTTTTTAGCATTTTAATTTCTCTTTTTAGTTCGGCGCTCGTGACTCGTGGAATTTCTTCAAACTCTTGGAGTACGGATGTAGATAGGTTTTCGGATGTTGCCTCATGAGGTGTAAAAATATCAGCTAGATAATCCGCATATAGTTCTGCTTTCTGGGAATTGTTATTAGCCCATTTTCCTTCTTTTATCTTGAGTCGAGGACAGTGCATTTGTGGCCTTTTTAAGTACTTTGTGCATTTCCATAAAGAGTAATCCACACGACGATCGTTTGACAATGAATGCAAGTAACGAGAAAACCCATCGTTTTTAAACTTCTTTATTTTCCGACTGAGGTCTTTGGTCATTTTGTTTGTCCTAGTTTTGTGCTCGTGTTTGATGCCACTTACTGCGAAGTTTTCTCTTTAGTGAAATAAGATCTCTGATGTCCTTTGGGTATTGAGTAATGACTGCGGTTTTTTTAATAGTTGGAGTACTTTTCCATGCGGCAAGTTGCACGTTGGACGTAAAATTTTGAACTTCACTATCTAATTGTTCCTCATTAACTATTTGTGCTGCATTATTTTTGCAATTTTGTAGAATTTTCTTGAAGTAATGCCAATCTGTGTATCGGTTACTCAATTTGTCCATATGTCCTTTAAAAATGATATGCTCGCTGAGAGACAAAAATATTGGTGAGTGATCCGAGTTTAGATAATCACTATCTTCAATTTCTAGAAAGTTTCGAGATATTTTGTTAACTATGAAGAAATCGATTAGGTCAGGCATTTTTTTGGAATCAGTTGGCCAGTATGTTGGGTTTGCATGTTGTGACTGCATCACATCCAGCAAGTTGCATTGCCTTATGTAATTCTCTTCCTTTCGTTATAGTTAGTCTCGAACCCCAGTATACGTTTTTAGCGTTAAAGTCTCCACCCATGATGAATCTATTTTTATATCTTTTTAATAGTTTATAATATTGTTCACATTTGATCTGGTATCTTGGGGGACTGTATAGTGCGATAAGCGAAAGGGGGTTTTGATCTTCATTAATGGTTACTGCTGTAACTTGGAACTCATCATCAGAAACTTTTTCTTCTTCGAAGTGCTTGATGCAGCTTTTTATTATTATTGCACTACCACCTCGGGCACAATTGCTTGGATGAATCACATGATAGGTTTCATAGTTTTTAATTTTTATGTATGATTGCGTTGTGAAATGCGTTTCAGATATCATACAGACATCAACATTTTCCGAATTGAGTACAATCTCCAACTAATTTTTGTGCTTTAGTAGTCCATTCGAGTTCCATAAAAGTATTTTTAGGGTTTTAGACATGGTTAGATTCGGATAAGAATATCTCAAGCTTAGATAAGCGTGTTTCCAGTGCTTTATTCAAATCCATTTGCTCATTTAGTTTCTGTAGTATCTGTGCTAGTGCATCTCCAGAGCAAGCAGTATTAGTAGTGTTTTGTTTTAGAACATGCGCGTAAGTAAGTTGTTGTGGGGTTGGTTTTTTTAATGTATAATTGCAAGCCATTGATTTCTCAGAATTTTCTTCATTAATTTGGTTGGATTTCGTTGTATAGGGAGCTGAAAGTTCTTTTTTTTTTCCTGTCCAACTTTTTGACTGCGCATTTTTTGTAGTTCTTTTGGTACTACACACCCTCTATAACTGGCTGGATGGGCTTCTCCGCAGTTACAGCATTTCGGTTTTTCTTTTTCGGGTTTATTGCAGTCAATGCTTTTATGTTTTCCTGCACACTTAACACATCTTGGCTGTTTACCACAATAGTTTTGTGTATGACCGTAGGATTGACATAGTTTGCATTGTGGTATCAAATTTGATGATTTTACAGGTTCGATCGAGACAACTGAGTTTAAAATAGTTTTAATTTCGTATATCTTTTTTACATTTTCCATGGAGTCGAATGTTAACAGAAACATATCTAAAGGCTCCTTGGTTTTCCATTTTAGTTTATTGTGAGCGCTTAGTGCATTAAGACCTTGTTTTCTTAAATCTTCTATGATTGCTTTGGCTTCACAAGAATGGTGTAGTTTTTTAACTACGACTTTAATTGGCCGCGTTTGTTTGTTCTCAAAACTGTACCAGGAAATATTTTTAGTGGAAAAAGTTTTTGATAATTTTCTATAGTCTTCAATTGAAAAGGTGTTGACTTTATATACTCCATTATTCAAGAGTTTTATCGTAAAATTTTCTTTCGACTCAGTTTTTGTTAACGTATATAACTGTTGGTAATTACAATCTCCAGATACCATAATAGGTGGTGGGCGAGTGTTTCCTTTAGTTGGTTTAGACGGCAAGAGGTCTTCATCATTTGCTTTAGAAAGTTCCGGAGATGACTCTGCCTTTCTCTTCTTTGCTGGTCTCTTCTTCAAAATCCAGTCAGTTTCGCGAGAATGTTCTTCCTCATCAGTTGAGAAGTGTGCTATATCACTCGTTTGGAAATCCTTTGATTAGACGGATTTAAGTTTCGAATTTTCAGCTTTTAGCTCGATTATTTCTTTTGAAAGGTTTTTACACATTTCTTCCATTTTTTCTAATTTTTTGGTGAGTTCATTTATAGTGGCTCGATTTTGTGACGTATTTCCACCGCCTGGTGGAGGCGTTCTTTGTAAACTCATTTTTATCTAAATGGCAGCCCTATTACAATTGGCGTCGATAATGCAGTTTGATAATATTTACTGACTTGATAGCGCATAGATGGCGCACCACACCAGTAATTTATTTTGATTTACAAGATCAGCTGGTGGCCGCTCTCCTTGTTATGCCGAAAATGTTTCTGTTTGTTTGTTTGTTTTTGTATTTGTTTTGGTTTTTGTATTTTACCTATCTATTTGGTTCTTTGCTGATCACCGCTCCCAATATGATGTCCAGGACGATTCTCCAATCGCTAGCACCTAGTCACGGTAACTTTTGGTTTAATTTAACACTTTAATATTGTTTTAAATATTAATTTTATCTAGAGCACAAGTCAGGCACGTCCACTCTCAATGACTAACTGTTTTCTAAACCCAATGTGAAAACTGACGACGAAAATCTCGCCTTAGTAGATATCGAATATGAATCAGATTCAGATTCGGATTATAAACCCTTAGATGCATATTCATATGAGCTCGAAGCAGAAGAATATTAAATAAAAGCGATATTTTAAGTAAAAAATTAAATTTTTTTTATATGAGTTATATGGGCGGTATGAGTGGGCGTGGCCTGATACGTTTGAAACTTTTTCCAATTTTTCTATATAAAAATACAATCACGTGTACTAAATTTCAAGTCCTTACGGACAGTATTTTAATTTATGCCGCTATTTTCTTCAAATCTGCCACTGTGCGCTGGTTAACATATTCAAGTGAGTAAATTGCAGTTCACAACCTCAGTCTCAATCGTTTCCAGTTGCGATACTATATGAGTCTTCTCTGATAATAATTTGGATATTCGCGTACCTTGCATCTATCTTCAAAGACAACTCCGCTGACATTTGTGACACCTGTGCTAAGATCTGTGATATTTGGATTTCGTGTGCGATAGCAATTACGATAATGCAGCCGTAAATAACCTCCATGTCTGTACCTGGTGGAGCTCCTACAGGTTCTGCCTTCTCTGCCATTTTAGTTTTTGGTGGCTAGATTTAACAGTTTTTGCTTCGAACTTGAGCAGTTTTCGGCGGGCAGACTAAATCTTCTTCACTTAGTAGTTTTTCCTTCGGCTTTTTGCTTTGTTCTTATTCCTTTTAGAACAGTATTATCATTATTTTTACATATATTTTTTATGTTGTTGCCCATAATACTCCTATGGTTGATTGTTGTGATTTTATATCAGATTTAAAACTAGCTATTTTTTACTATGTCAATTCTTCTTCTTCTTAATTGGTGCGGCGATGTCAATATCATGAGCATACGCCAACAGCTGTACGCTCTTATAAAAAATTGTGCCTGATCGATTAAGTTCTGCGGCTCGCACGATCCTCTACAAATCAGGTTAAGGAGTCAGCGAGTCACCCTGGTATCAAACGGTTCGGAGAGGTTCTTTACAACTCTGATGGCGCTGCTGGTATTGAGCAACGTCATCTTGCGTAGCCATATTAGTTTAGCGGGGATACAAAATTAAGACATCATGGCATACAGGTATCTGTAAATTGTTTTCATCCTGTCGAATGCAGCCTTGAAGTCGACGAAATGATGTGTCGATTCCCGATGATGTGTCGATTCCCCTTTCATGGGTTGTTTTCAAGACTTGGCTTATTGTGAATATCTGGTCGATGGTGTACTTTCAAAGCTAAAGCCACACTGATCAGATCTAATCAGTTGGTTGATGGTGAACTTCAGCCTTGCACATAATACGCTCGCTAGAACCTTATAGGCGATACTAAAAATACTTCTTCTTCTTCTTAATTGGCGCGATAGCCGCTTACGCGATTTTGGCCGAGTTTAACAAAGCGCGTCAGTCGTTTCTTTCTCGAGCTAACCGGCGCCAATTGGACACACGAAGGGAAGCCAGAACTAACAGAGCGGTTGTTAAGGCCGATGATATTGACATACGCCAATAATTGTACGCTCTTATAAAATATTGAGCCTGAGCGACTCTTACGATGCTCTCCAACATCAGGTTAAAGAAGTCACACGACAGCGAGTGACCTTGTCTGAAACCTCGTTTGGAATCAAACGGCTCGGAGAAGTCCTTCCCAATTCTCCCGGCGCTGCTGGTGTTGAGTAACGTCATCTTGCATAGCCGTATTAGTTTTGTGGGGATACCAAATTTAGACATCGCGGCATACAAGTAACTCCTTTCCGTACTGTCGAATGCAGCTTTGAAATCGACGAAAAGATGGTGTGTGTCGATTCTCCTGTCATGGGTATTTTCCAAGATGCTTTCACACAATACGCTCGCTTGAACCTTATAGGCGATATTAAAAAGACTAATCCCGCGGTAATTGGCACAGGATCGCCCTTCTTCGGGTAGCGGAACGTCAAAACGGTCGTTGACGGTTGGGGTATCGGGATCTTCACATTCTCTGTGACATGCGCAGCTATCACTGTTTAATAGGTTCGGGAAGTATTCGCTCCATAATTTAAGATTGCTCTGGATGTCAGTTACCAGTTTGCCGTCTTTGTTCTTACAGGAACCAGGTCTTAAAACCTTCTGTGAGCCGCCGAACTTTCTGGTAGAATTTTAGGGCGTAGTTTCTGTTAGCCAGCATCTCAAGCTCCTCGCACTCACGTATTTCGGCCTCTCGTTTCTTCTTTCAGATAATATGTCTCTCTTCCTTTTTTAGCTCCCTGTACCCTGGCTCTATAGGCAGCATCCTTTCTTTCGGCGGCAGCATGACATTCCTCGTCGTACCAACTGTTTTTTCGGGCTCGCCGGAGACCGATTTCTTCTTCGGCGGCGGTACGTAGGGAACGAGAAATGTTACTTCATTGCTGGTGTATGCCGGTTTGTTGGGCAGTGCTCTCTGAGAGCAGGAGTGAGAGTCGAGTGGCGAATCTTCTGGCTGTCTGTTGTGATTGCAGCTTTTCGATGTCGAACATTCTTTGCGTAGGTAGATGTACGTTTTTTGCTGCACAGAGGCGTGTGCGCAGTTTGGCTGCAACAAGGTAATGATCCGAGTCGATGTTGGGTCCTCGGATCGTACGTACATTTAATTCACTAGAAGCGTGTCTTCCATCTATCACAACATGATCGATCTGGTTTTGCGTTTTTCGATCAGGGGACAGCCAGGTAGCTTGGTGGATCTTTTTATGCTGGAATCTGGTGCTGCAGACTACCATGTTTCGGGCCCCGGCGAAGTCAATCAGCCTGTGTCCGTTGCCGGATGTTTCGTTGTGCAGGCTGAATTTTTCGACTGTGGGACCAAAAATTCCCTCCTTGCCCACCCTGGCGTTGAAGTCGCCAAGCACGATTTTTATGTCGTGGCGGGGGCAGCGCTCATAGAAGGAATCTTTGGTTGCATCGTCCTTCTCTTCCGTCGGGCCGTGGACGCAAATTAGCGAGATGTTAAAAAATCGGGCTTTGATGCGGATTATTCCGAGACGCTCGTCCACTGGAGTGAACGACAGTACTAGGCGACGAAGTCTCTCCCCCACAACAAATCCGATACCGAATTTGCGCTCCTTTACATGGCAGCTGTAGTAGACGTCGCAAGGTCCTATTAAAAATACTAGTCCGGCGATAATTAGCACAGATTGCAGGATCAGATTTCTATGGATTGGGCAGAGCACACTTAAATTCCAATCGGTAGGCATCCTTTTCTCCAACCATATTTTGAATAGAAGCTTATGCATGCACCTTACCAGCTCCTCTCCGCCAAGTTTGAATAGGTCAGCCGGCAGGCCGTCGATGCCCGCGACTTTGTTGTTGCTTATCCACGTTATCGCTATTCTCATCTCGTCATGGTCGGGTACCGGAGTAAAAATTCCGTTGTCAACGATTGGGCTATCAGGATCTTCACATTATCTGTGACATGCGCAGCTCTCACTGTTTAACAATTTCGAAAAGTGTTCCCTCCATAATTTAAGTATGCTCTGCATGTCAGTCACCAGATCTCCGTCTCTGTTCGTAAAAGAAAACGCACCGGTCTTGAAATCTTCTGTAAGCCGCCGAACTATCTGGCAGAATTTTCGGGCGTTGTTGCTATTGGCCAGCGTCTCAAGCTCTTGGCACTCATTTGTTTTGGCCTCCCGTTTATTCATTCTGAAAATACGTGTTTCTTCCGTTCGGCAGCTAACCAGAGTATACTTGAGTAAAGCTGAAGCAAACTGTATGTATTCGGTACTGAGTAACGGGTGCGCTCTCTAGTACCGAGTAACGAAACATTACACACGAATATACTTCGTTACTCGCATTTTTTGTAGTATGAGTTCAGTTCACGTAGGTAATAAGTTTACACGTGTATAAAAACGTTTGCTGATGTACGTAAAAACATTCGTTACAAAGAGTGATACAAAATAAAATATTTGTCTGCGTTACAGATAACGCAGCGAACATGAAAGCTGCTATATGATTGACAAATTATGAGCATTTACCGTGTTTTGCTCATACTCTTTATTTAGTCGTGCGTGCAGGATTCCAGGAATGTGGACTCGGGGAGCTGATAAACAAAATTAAAGCTATTGTGGAACATTTGCACAAGAGTCCAATAGCTACCAAAGGACTAAACTCCATGGCAGAGCAACTGAGGCCTAATCAAGAGCCATTAAAGCTTAAAATGGACGTAGTGACCAGATGGAACAGTACCCTAGATATGATTGAGAGGATTTATTCACTCCAAGAAACTTTAAAAGCGTCTCTTGGAATCTTACACAATCCAGTAGAATATCCTTCAGAAGGCGAATGGCAGACACTACCAGAAATACAATAATAAAAATTCTGAAGTCATTCAAAGAACTCACTGAAGAAATGTCTTCAGAAGAAAAGGTGACTGTTTCAATGGTCCAGAATTTTGGTCAGTTTAACTACGAATATAATAAGAGATACAGGAAAGAAACTGGTAAATAAAATACTAACGGAATATAAAAGTATTTTTAAGAATTGTTACAGGCACCCTGTGTTATCTAAAGCAGCACTATTAGACCCGCGTAACGAACATATAAGGGTTTGCCTTTTTTCGTTACTTCTACACCTCTATACTTGAGCAAATCCCGAAAGTTTGAGCTGCTTGGACCATATGTAGAAAAGTCGTGCTGGCCACATCCAAGTGAATGACAATCAGTGACTTTCCCCACTCGCGTGGACTTCTACATATGAAGGTATCCCCCCTTCTTACAGAAATTAATATTCAATGAGAGTTACTGCAAAGGTTTGAAATATATTTTCGTTTGCAGTCAGAGTGGAATGCAGTTATTACAGCGATCATCATTTCCGATATCAAATTAAGATTTTGCAAAGACTTGCTGGAAAGTGCTGAATCATACACTATGGATGATGTCCGAGATAAAGTTAAAGAATATGGGTTGGAGTTTAAAAGGCAACCTGTAGGAGAAGAACGTAATTTGCAGTCTTTTATTAGTGCTAATACATAATTTCTCAAATTCGATGAGGGCTCCACAGGTATTCAATATACAGCCTTGCAAGGCGGAGCTATAGCAACCGAAGTAATTTTGTACTTGAATGAATTGCAGGTTTGTACCGCTTTCCTATTAAAAAAATGTTTCTAAAATACAATACACCTCTGCCTTCATATGCGCCAGTGGAAGGACTTTTTTTCCTTTGCCAGAATCGTCAATCGATCGACAAGGCAAAACCTCACTGACCGTAATTTTGAAAAGTTGGTATTCAAAGAAGCAAATTAAAATGAAATATTGTTCCCTATTGTTGTTGCGGTATAATTAAAAGTTTTTACTCAAAATTATGGTTTATTTTGAAAACATTTGCTTATACTGCTTCAGCTCGCATAGTTTTACTTCTATTCTTCAAGAAGCAGTGTTATGATATTGATAAATGTTAGTTATCACTAAAGATCAGACAGTGACATTACTAAATATAATATATAATCATGGCGCAATTTCTTTTTACGTAGAATATCTCTTGCCAACAAGTGCTACTTTGGACTAAGCAGGCGCATATGGCGCAGAAGCTTGGATGATGTCAACATCCGATGAAGCGACGCTTGGAGTGTTCGAGAGAAAGATTCTGCGGAAGATTTTTGGACCTTTGCACTTTGGCAACGGCGAATATCGCAGGCGATGGAACGATGAGCTGTATGAGCTTCATGACGACATTGCGAAGCGAATAAAGATCGGGGTCATGTCGTCCGAATGGATACAAAGGCTCCGGCTCTGAAAGTACTTGATACGGCTCCAGTTGGTGGTAGCAGAGGAAGAGAAAGGCCTCTCCTGCGTTGGAAATATCATTTGGAGAAGGACTTGGCTTCACTTGGTGTGTCCAACTGGCGCCGGTAGACATGAGAAAGAAACGACTAGGCACTTTGTTAAACTCGGCCAAAATCGCGTAAGCGGTTATAGCGCCAATTAAGAAGAAGATAATTTCTTTTTACTACTACTTAAGGTTTAGTGATAATGCAATGTTGTTTTAAGTATCACTAAGTATTAAGTGATAATGGAATTTGTATTTTAACAACCACTGGAAAAGTAGTGACATTCCCATGGCAGTCAGATCTACGTTACCGGAACGACTCGGGGTTTTCCCGGCCAAGGGCTGCCGCCCCAGTAAACTGGCCCTGTCTAGTGAACAGTCTATTACCCCTCGCAGCAATCTTAATCCAAATACTTATCCTCTGGACTGGTATCAAATTCATCCCTGGGTCAGGGTATTCTATTGCTGTGTATGACACGAGCGGCTCCACCCGAACTCCACCTCGGTTAGATTCAACAAGTGCAACGGGTGGAGCCACCTTAAGACCTGTTCAGACCTGAAGTCTCATAGGGAGGGGTCCACACGATATGTGGCTACGTGTTGCTGCAGAGCTCTGCACACGCAACCGCCCCCTGCGGTGCGGCCGCCCACCACCATCAGGCCGCAGCAACAACAGCGAAATCCACAGCAGGCCCACCGTAGGCAACCACACGCATCCCTCATACCACGTGTTACCACAGCCTTACCTACCAGCTTTAAGCTTCTACAATACAACTGCAACGGACTCACGAGTAAGGTCGACCATATAATTGACTTTATGAACCGACGCAGTATCCCAATAGCTGCGGTCCAGAAACCTAGCTGCTAGGTCCTCCCTGATCACCAGGCATGGCTATAACGTGCACAGACGTGTTCACGAGCGAGACAGTGGTGGTGGCCTAGCGTTCATAGTCCACCATACAGTACAGTATCGTCTCATTGACGAAGGTATCGACCGCAGGAACAGCACCTTAGAATGTCAAGGTATAGCTGTCCGGTCAGACGATGCCGAGCTCAAAATATATAATATTTACATACCCCCTGCCACCTGCTGCCAGGATATCAGCCTGATATAGGTGCGCTCATCAGGGGTGAAAACAAATTGGTAGTAGGTAACTTTAATGCCCATCACGATCTTTGGCATTCGAGTCTGCCAAACGATCGTAGGGAACAACTACTGGCGGAGCAGATAAAAGGTTCGACATTCGGCACTGTGAACGACGACGCCCTCACCAGGGTAGTAGGCAATTGGAGCAGCTTGCCTGATATAACAATAGCTAGCGCGACCTATGCTATCGCTTGCATCAGACCACTTGGCCATTATCGTTGTGATTGAGATGCCTGCCGACTTCGTTTCCGCGAATCACCGATCCTATATTAACTTTAACAAAGCTAATTGGGCCAGCTTCGCGGAATTCACCGAAGACACCTTTGCCGCTCTTCCCAACCCCGCTGATGTGCGCGCAGGCGAACGCGCATTCCGCAAGGTGCTCACAGCTGCTGCGGCTCGCTTCATCCTCGCTGAAAGGCTCAAGGACATCCGTCCCAATTTCCCAGCTGAATCAGCCAGTTTAGCAAACGAGAGTGACCACCTACGCCAGGTCGATGCCGGGGATCTCCGCATAAGGGATCTTAATTTGAAGATCCGGCAACTGGTACACCAACATAAGCGGACCAAATGGGTTGTGCACCAGAAGACCTGCAATTTCACCGCTGGTGTGAGTAAGCTCTGGTCCACCGTAAGGTCCCTGTCGAATCCACAACGACCAGGTGCCAATCACCTTCAACGGTTTTACTTCGTCGGACCCGAAGAGATGCGCGAGCTATTTTAGCCGACTTTTTACACTGCATCCTCTAGCCGCCGGAACCAAGCGTCGTGCCACCAGACGGCTGCAGAAACTGACGAACGACAGTGCGCCACTTACTTTCTTCAGCGACGAGGTTCAGGGGGCCATCAATAAAGCAAAATCATCAAAAGCCATTGGCCCTGATGGACTGAACACGCTGATGTTAAAGCACCTGGGACCATTGGGAGTGAGATTTCTCACAAGGGTATTCAATCTGTCCTTCATCCCCGACAAGTGGAAATCAGGGAGAGTGGTCCCACTATTGAAACCTGGGAAAGCTGCCAACTAAGGGGAATCTTATCGTCCGATAACTCTCTTTTCCCCAGTAGTGAACACACTTGAAGCCCTCCTATTCCCCCTCTTTAAGAAACATCTGGCTCCAGGCCCACATCAGCATGGTTTCCGACGAATGCATAGCACCACCACCGCACTCACTGTCATAAACGCCCATATAAAACGCGGCCTTAATCGAAGCCCCCCCTGCGAGAGGACTATCCTAGCAGCTTTGAACTTGAAGAAGGCTTTCGACACAGTCAGTCATTTTACGCTACTAGATGACATTTATCTGTCGACACTCCCGCCAGGGCTGAAGAGGTGGTCCACCAACTATCTGAGCGGTCGTCACTAGTCAGTGATTTTTCGTGAACATAAATCTAAACAGGGAAAGATTCAGATGTTCCGCAGGGTGGTGTCCTTTCACCCTTGCTGGTCAACTTCTACATCTCGAAACTCCCCCAGCCACTAGAGGGAGTCTCCCTGGTCACATACGTTGACGACTGCACGATAATGGCGTCGAGCAATGACATCGATGGCCTGTGCTCCAAAGTGAACCACTACCTCACCAACCTTTCTCGCTTTTTCACTGCGTGGAATTTTCAATTTTCCCCACTAAGTCCACGGCGGCCCTCTTCATCACCTGAACAAAGGAGGTCAAACTGCCCCTCAAGATAAAAGTCGATGACACACCGATTCCGACGGTAAACAATCCCAAAATTTTGGGTGTAACCTTCGACAGTTTGCATTCCTTCTCTGCGCACACAACTGCAATTGTCACTAAAGTCCAAAATCGCAACAAGGTCCTTAAATCGCTTGCCGGCAGTACTTGGGGCAAGGACAAAGAATTGTTCCTATCGACTTTTAAGGCAATTGGCCGGCCGGTTGTAAGCTGTGCTGCGCCTGTCTTTTCGCCTGGAACCAGTGACACGCAGTGGACGAAGCTACAGACATGCCAAAACACTGCCATTCGGACAGCGACGGGCTGCCTCCTGATGTCCCCAATACAACACCTTCACCACGAGGAAAATATGCTACCTGTTAAGGAGCATAACAAACTGATCATCAATCAGTTCCTGTTAGGGTGCTACCGTAGGTTTCACCCTTACAAACACCTGCTTGAGCCAGAGCCGCCTCCCAGGCACGTCAGGAGACACCTACTACACTACGACGACGAGATCCAGGACAAAACAAATAGACACCTACTGGACCAGACAGTGTTTAGACAGACATTAAACGACATTCACCGGGAGACTGTTACCACCTTCATAAACTCCCGTCCAGTGAATGCCGTAATCGGAGTCCAACCACCACCCATTGCAAATGAAGAGCTCCAGCTTCCCCGTGAGACCCGCGTAACACTGTCACAATTACGTTTTGGATATTGTAGCAGGTTAAGCTCTTACTTATCCAGAATTGACCCTAACATACCAAAAATATGTCCGGCATGTGAAGGCACCCCGCACAACAGTAACCACCTTTTCACATGCCCTTTAAAACCTACTCATCTAACACCCCTCTCCCTCTGGACTCAACCTGTCGAAACAGCATGTTTCCTGGGCCTACCTTTAGATGAGCCAGACGAAGATGACCGGTGATATACTCTACACCGACGGGGCTTGTATTACTGCTACAACAATAACAACAAGTAGTGGTTGTAAAACGCTTATTGCATTTATTTTGTAGTGGATTACGCCAAACCCTGGAAATTATATTCTTAAGTTCGAATCGTACATAAAATTAAATCATTGTTCCTTCTGGCAATATGTTGTATCCAGAGAATCATGCTAAAGCATTACTTCTGTTGTCTACTACAATGAAACTCAAGCATATTCTTCTCTAGATGCCACTAATCTGTTTCCAGACTTATTCCGCTAAAATTTTTAAGTAGACTCTAATCTGATTGTCACTTGAACATGATTTCCGCAGTTAATTTCGGTTCGTTAACTCTAAAGCTTTCTGATGTTGAAGATGGTATTCGGCAACTCAAGGCATCAACAAAACCTGATGTAGACGGGATATCTTTCTATCTTTTTAAAAACTGCTCTGCAATCATCTATCAAATTTTATTTACAAGTATGTTTAATGAATTATTTGAACGCGGGGAGATCATAAATGCCTGAAAAGTAACAACTATTAATGCAGCTAAATTCAAATTCAACTATAAATACAGTGAATTATTTAAATTGATTATGAAGGATGAAATTTATTTTGCCGATAATCGTTTAATCCCTGTAGACCAACATGGTTTCATGAAAGGTAGATCAACTGTTACAAATCTTGCAGTTTTTTCTGAATATTGCACATCAGCTTTTCAAAATAATGTGTAAGTCGACACTGTGTACACTGCTTTTCAAAAGCATTTGATAAGGCTAATCATATGGTTTTTAACCTTCAGTTGGGCATCCGAGTCTTGCCATTTTTCGTAATAGGAATATGTTATGTTCCCGTCGAAAGTTGGAAAAGTCTGGTAAGACCCCTGTGCCCAACGGAAAGTTAATTTCCAAATTGAGGGCTGTAGGATTGCTTTCGACTTTTTCAAAATGGATTAAATCCTATATTTCCTCTCGGAAATGTGTTGCTAATCTTGATGGGGCGTTGTCTATTTATTTTATTGCGTCCTCTGGTGTACTCCAAGGAAATATATCATACTTGGTATCCTACTTTTTATAATTTTTGCCAATGATATTTCCACTTGTTTTAATTAAGCAAATTTAGTTTTATGTGCTGATGAATTACAGACATGCTCGGTGAATGCAAATATTTACGTCTCTTATTCTACATCTTGATCTCTTATACCTGCGTCCTACTACACTGATGGTTCCATATTATACAATCCAAGTGAAACTATGTAATATATCTTGGTGTGGTATTTGACTCTAAATTATCTTTTCAAAGACATTTATCACACCATTGCAAACCCAAATTCCGTACTTGCTTTTATTTGGCATTTTAGCTCGGACTTTGTTGATCCCGTTGAAGCTGTTATACCGGGCGATTTTTTAAGAGCTATAGGAAAATTTTTCAAAAAAAACACACGTAAAATTCAGAAAAAGAAAGATCGTTGGCTACGATCAAATCAAGCGGAGCGAAAGCTTCCAAGAAGGCAGCACCCCTGGCGTTCGTTCTCCTACTACCCCATTCTATTGCCCATAAAATAAAGTCGAAGGCTATGATGACCGGGTGATAGCCACTCGTAGTCTTTACAGTATGGTCAAGGGACTTTTTATACTCTTGGATTGTCCAGCGAGGTGAGCTTACCAGCTGCAAATATGGCAACTCTTAATGAGGGCCTCAACGAAGTCCTTTCCCCGCATCTACTGGATCCGCTTTCTGAAACGGATGGGTACCAAATGTCCATATTGCTGTTTTTTGGGTCATGTCTGCCGCTCCTTCATGTCTAACACACCTGGACACCTGCTACTACCCTTTATAGTCGGATAACCCTTCCCTCGCCCGCTGAAATAGAAGGCATTTTGGCGCATTGGTACAATCCTTTGCCACATGTCCTTCAGTTCCGCATTTCCCGCACAGTTTGGACCTATCGCAATCTGTAAAGCTTTTCGCTATTTGGCCAAAATCTAGACAACAGAAACATCATGTAGGTTGTATTACCTTCCGCAGACGGCAAACCACCCAGCCAACTTTCAGTTTTCTTTTAGAAAGGAGAAAATTTGCGGCGCTTACCAGAAGACTTAATGCCGCCATTTGTGTGTTTCTGTGCGCCTTACGCAAGCTTTTCACTGCCGCTACGCTAATTTTTTTTATATTAAATTGGTATACTATAGCTTGTACTACATCTTCCCTTGTAGATATTTCATCGAGATCCTTGCACTCTTTTGTTAATTCATACGTCAGGACTCTGACTTCAGCTTTATTGCCCAGAACTTTTTCTACCAAACCCTGGTATTGCGCGTTGTCGCCCTCGCCCGTCATTTTTAGTTGGAATAACATTTTCCCTTTTTGGGTTTTCGTAATCTTTGTAACCACATCGCCGAGCTGCGAAAAGCTTGGTTCCGATTTGATTGGACGCAAAATATCTGCATAAGACCCCTGGCCTTTGTTTGCGATAATGAAAGCATCTGGTCTGGCCCTAATTCGCTACTATTCACCCCCTTGACGCACTATCTCCGATAAGGCAACGCTTCTGTTTTCTTCCGCTGCCGATGATTGCGCAGGTGTTGTGTGACGCTTAGCTCGGCGTACTTCCAGCCACCCTTCATTATCGTTGGGCATCGATTTATTTGGCTGCCTGTCATTGGTTGCTTGTTTGCCTTCGCTTGCTAAGGGAAATGCTACTCCAACGCTTTCCTCTTGGTTGCGGGGAAATTTCAGTCGTGGAATTCCCGCTATATTGAGCCCTTGATCTCTTCTCATTGGCTTTAGTGTTTTCAATCAATGGCGTTTGAGTGCATTTTTCGACACTTGATTTGGCTTCGCTATTTGTTGCTGATTTCTTCCTTTCCTCCTTTACCTTTTTTTGCGGTGCAGAGATTGGTGAGACAACACCTCTCATCTGTTGATTTACGTCTCTCTGCAGCAATCTATGAGTCCAACATGCTTAGAGCGTCATGCTGAAAACAGTGAACGACGTAAACACAGTCCCCTGCCAGCTGTTACGATCAAACTAATGAGAACCCCATGTAAATGAAAAATTCCTTCCTTCCGTACCGTAGATATTTGATTTATTTATTTCACGATATTTGAAAAATCCCGTAAAACCCTGTCAGCTGAGTGCTCTCTCACCACACAGTGTTGCCAAGCAGTACATTTCGAAATAATTTACAAAATAAACTTAGAAAAATTATAATTTTTAATAAAATAACTTTAAAACACTGTTGAATAATATAATATTAATTATAGATAAATGAACTATTTTCATTTGTTAGTTTTTGGCTATGGTTCATTAAACAATGAAAAATTGTAACTGATAACGCGGATGTGTGAAAAAGTGGGTAAGCAAAAATATCAATGGCAACATTGTGTAGATACAACCAAACACATACACACACAAACCGATGTATTGTGTAAATATGTAATTAAAAGAACGCAGTTGTTCTCACGGGCGGCCGCCGTAGCCGAATTTTTCCTAATAACGGTCGCCCCTCGGCAGGCAATGGCAAACCTCCGAGTGTATTTCTGCCATGAAAAAGCTCCTCTTAAAAATATCTGCCGTTCGGAGTCGGCTTGAAACTGTAGGTCCCTCCATTTGTGGAACAACATCAAAACGCACACCACAAATAGGAGCGGGAGCTCGGCCAAACACCCAAAAAGGGTGTACGCGCCAATTATATATAATATATATATAGTTGTTCTCACGGGATGAGTTTTTCTGCTCGTTAGGTGCTGCGGTAAGGGACTGCGTACGTCGTTCACTGTTTTCAGCACCACCGTTAGCAGGAGAGACGAAGTAGGGAGAATGAGT
This sequence comes from Anastrepha obliqua, assembly GCF_027943255.1. NCBI lineage: Eukaryota > Metazoa > Arthropoda > Insecta > Diptera > Tephritidae > Anastrepha > Anastrepha obliqua. The sequence continues at coordinate 37,100,010 of NC_072897.1, read as the reverse complement.
GACACACTCATCGCTTCTCTTTGTTCAACAGAGGAATTGCTAGACATCGGCTTTTCATTTCCTGCTGGATGGTTCAAGCATTCGCGCACTCGTATCAGAGAATGTTCATATATAGGGTAGTCTCAATGACAGGAACGTATGGAATTTCGAGGGGTACTGGTCTCGCGAAGACTAATCCCCACAGACATATTTTTCACCAAAAATTAACAGTAAAGGGCTGAATTATGTAAATTTAGCAGCAGCCGATAAGAATTTGTTGGTGATTAGAAGCAAATAATGTTAGGTAACTTTTTAATATGACTATGTATTTGAATTTTTTCCAAATCATCCAAAATTATTTAGATATGTTATGTCTGTCTGTCTGGTGTTTGTAAAACTTTGCTGAATTCCCTCCAACTGAATAAAAATCCCCTATAGAAAACACTTCATTATCAGGCACACAGGAAGGTGGCATATGCAAATTTAAATTTATACACTAGCGGACCCTCACCCACTTCGCTGGGTGAAAGAAAAATATAAATGAAAAGTGTTCTTTGTTTTTTTCTTGTTTCATCATTTAATTCATGCTCGGTCATTATTTTGTGACTTATTCTAATAACAATGTTTTATTCATTTTAGTGACTTACTCTAATGATTGTAAACTAACAACTTATTCTAAAGCCTTCTGATACACAAAACTTTTGGTTTTATTTTCATGCGGTGTATAAATATAAAGTTACGATGGTTTCCATACTCGAGAACATCCTACATACAGTTGCCCATGTCCAAAGCATGGATAAGTTAGGTCAATTCCTCATAATTGAAGTGTTTGACCTTGAGACTTATTGATTGTAATAGCAAAAGCAAGGCGAATGGGAAATTGAAGTCGCTTAAAATCAAGAGGCAAATCTGTTGAAATCATTGGAATGCGCGGAATCTTCACTTTTAAATTTGCCTTTCAAAATTTTTGCTTCAATTACATTGTTCATTGTCCGTTTCACTGCTAATCTTGTCCCATTGCATAGTTTCGGCTGCTTGAGGTGGCAAGCCAGGCAAATTAAGTTAATTTAAAAATTCAATCGGATAATTCACTACATCGTCAGGATTAGTGATTGAATCAATTGATTTATAGGTGACAACTTCACCTGGAATTTGAGTCAAAATACTGACATCGACATTTTTGGCAGCTAATATAGCTCTCTCGCTTAGCCAATCTTGATTTCGATAGTTTTGTGCAATATTTGGGAATACATTTTGCACTAATTGTACTCTTGATTCTGTTACGGTACAAAAATTAGTTGGAAGTGTGGTCATGCCTGTATTCTTATCAATTGGCTTTCGTCCATTTCCAATTTGCAACAAATGTTCGGAAAATTCAGCAGCTGTTGGATTATTCTGTAACTGCACACGAACATTAGTAGTTAATGTGAGTTTTTGAACATATCTCCACAGATTAGAAGATTTAAGGCACGCTCTCAATTCATCAGATGCTGTTGATTTGGGAATAACAGGCAAAGTTTGTCGAAAATCACCGGCCAATAGAATTAGTGCACCACCAAATATGTTTCTGTTATTTCGAAAATCTTTCAGTGTTCTATTTAAGGCTTCCAGTGATTTTTTATGAGCCATCGTACATTCATTCCATTCAATAATTTTACATGTTTGTAAAACCTTTCCCATTCCAGAATTTCTAGAAATGTTGCAAGTTGGTTCTTCATTTACTTGCATATTTAATGGTAACTTTAATGCAGAATGTGCAGTGCGACCGCCGTCCAATAAAGTTGCCGCTATTCCAGATGATGCCAAAGCTAATGCAATATTATTCTGTGATCGAATGGTGGCCAAAATTAACGACAACAAAGACGTTTTTCCAGTCCCACCTGGTGCATCTAAGAAGAATATTCCTCCTCTTTCATTTGCAACATTGTCTATAATTGTGTCATATGCCTGCCTTTGTTCTGTGTTTAATTTTGGTAGGTTTGTTGTTACAAATGTGTTCAGATAATTTCGATCATATTCTTTTTCACGTGTTAATTCTGCATTGTATGCATCATGCATCGGACGATTTGGTGCGATCATACCTAACTCACTCAGAGTTTTATTTGCAATCATCAGGCAAAAGTCTTCGATTTTAATTAATGCCTCATTATATAATTCATCTGTATAATTCAAATTTGGATTTGCAGTAATGCGACGCACTATTCTTTTGGGTTTGCTGGGAAACATGTAGCAATAATGATGGCAAATAGTGTTCTTATTTGGTGTGGAGAACTTGTTGCACATGCATCCATAAGAGTTGCATCCCACTGATTATCATTTTCAAGCAAATTCAATTCTTTGCATGCTTGATGATAAGTACAACAAAGATGACCATTAACTCGCTTCAAACTTTCGAATGATCTTGGGCCGGGAATATCAACTAAGAGTAAACGTAAATAGAAACATTCCACTTTACTTGGATGCACCGTGTAAAGTCGTACGATTGCATCACCCAAATGAACACCTGGATATCCATCTACAGGTATTCCTCGTTGCCTTCGTACCCAGGACCTTGATGATGCATTCCAAGTATAATATTTAGGAACATTTGAATAAAGCAATGTTGTTGCAAATGAATCTGTTTCACATAAGTTGAAAAATGCAGTTAGTGTTGTTGCTGGTGGTCGTTCGGCCATTTGTTGAGCAGTATTTTCAGTGAAATAAACACTTTGTTCATTTTCTAAATGGACTGACAAATGAATAACAGCTGGATGGCGATCATGAATCCAAACTGCTTCGTTGCTACTAATGTATCTTCCCATTTGGTAATTAGTAATTTCATCATTTCGATTTACAACTCCAAATACTGCCATGTCACTTCCTTTATTGATATATTTGCATATGTATTTGATGGACTTTACGGAGTTACAATATTCCACATTTATATGTGCGTTGTATGTTTTCGATAATAATTTGGAATACGGAACTATCCAACGGTTATCGATCTCCACATCCTGATTATTTATTTTCACAGTGACTCTTTTTCCATTATCTTCTGGTGATCTTCTACGGTAGAATGGATATACATCATTTCCAGTCATTGTTTCAGCAATTAATTGCCTTAGGTAGTTTTTTGAACATTTACCATCAACCATACATGGAGAATTTTGATTTAACGTACCACACGGTCCATGAATCATGTTTTTGGTTAAAGTAGTATGTAATTCTGGATCTTCATTTATATCTGGAATTTCAGCACATATAATATGATCAATTTTATTTGTGGTTAGTTTTTGTTTTAACCAAATCAAAATATGCGCATGAGGCAAGCCTCTTTTTTGCCATTCCACAGAATACATGAAACATTGTACATCTGCGTAAACTTTATGTTTTACAATGAAATCCATTAGAGACTGTAGCTTTCGTCTAAACACTCTTGCAGTAATGTCATGCCTTTCAGTAGCTGATTGCCCAGTATATAAATGATTCTCAATATCATCCCATTTCGGATTGCATGTGAAAGTTATGAATAAGTCGGGTCGACCGTAATTTCTGACATAACACATTGCATCTTGGGCGTATTCATGCATATGCCTTGGACTGCCTGTATACGATGAAGGTAATATTACCATTTGACCAAGGTTATTAACGTTGGTATCGTTGTTAATTGCATCTCGTAAATGTATGTATTCGTCACAGCGTAATTTTCTTTGGTTGAATCTAATGTAATTCAATCGTTCTGTTCTATTTTCGCATACATGTCAACAATATACTGATGAAATAATTTACGACATTTTAAAATGTGATTCTCTTGATTTTCTCTTATCATGATTCTGTATGCATAATAATTCATTGCGCTTACAGTTTTATTTGTTTCTTGAGTATTTGCTGGATTTATTTGTTTTATATCAATCGAATAACCATCTTCACCACGACAGAACATAAGAGGATATTGTAATGTAATAATCATATTTTCGATGCGTTTCATTAACACGTTGCAGTGTATCATTTCTTTTTTGCAAAACAATATCTCTTGGTTGAAATTCATCTCCAGATATAACGATGTTCGCCGGCAGGCGTTTTATTTGCATCAATTTTAATTTTATGATTATCAGATGACAATCTTTCGATTGTTGTTTTAAAACTTTGCACCAAAACATTGTGTGTGTGTAATAAATCTTGTAACTCTCTCAAAATGACTCTGTTCATATTTCTGGAAAATGCACACCGTGCTTCAAGTTAATCATCGTTGTCATTAATGAAATAAATTTGCAAAAATTTTGACTCTTGATCGGGTAGTGGTAGTAATGAACCTATTAAGTGATATGCTTGCCCCTGAATCTGAAAAAAGCCATAATTTGTGTCCATAAAATCTAATGATTCATTAGATGTGTCAGCGAATGTTGTTGAACGTTAAAGTTTATGTATTACCTTGAACGTTGGCATGAAGTTATCGGTTATAATTTTTCCAGCACCAAAAGATGTCATTTGAAAAATGAATTATGTGTAGAAATTTTTTCAAGAAAATGTTTGGAATCGGGTGATGTTCCCGATAATAATGTAGCTAATGGTTCGGGCGGATATTTTATGTCTGGTAAACGAACTTTTCCTGCAGCGCAACACATGCCTGGTGTTTCAGTTTTGAATTTCAATGCTTGACAAAATCCGCAAATTTTATCTATACCTCCAATGACAACGTATTTGTGAGGTGAATGATCAATTTGTGGATTATATTGAAGTGCTGCACCATTCAAATTTACAGAATTGATATTTATTGGCCGATTTTGAGAACGTGACCTAGTACGATCTATTTGTTGACTTTATCTATCAGCATGATTTTCCTCACTTTCATTTTGTCTGTGATTTTGCACATTTCCATTGTGACGTGTATTACGCCCGATGTTAGCATGTCTTCTACCTCTTGGCATTTCTTTTACCGAATCAAAGTGGTCTTCTTTATGTCACTCTGAGCTCTTGATTGCTACTTTTCTTGTTTTTAAACTGGAATTCAAATTAACATACTGTTAGCGCCATCTTTTAAAAATATAATTGAACTGTGAGCACGCGTTGAAATGAAAATTACACAGAACAGAAATGGGAAATGATCAGAAAAAATAATATATATTTTTGAAATTTTTCTTGAAAATATCTACGGAAAGTGTGAAAACAATCTCTTTTCTTAAATATCTTAAGTAAAAACTTCTAAAATATTAATTATTTTTGCCGATTTCTGTTGTGTGTATTTTTCACACCATTTATTCACTGTTTCACTTGTTATCAATCATTTGCGAAATTAATATATATTTTGTAAATTTTTCGTGAAAATATCGTTGGAAAATGTGAAAACAATCTCTTCTCTTAAATATTTCTTACGCACTTTTTTTAACTCTTTGGTTGATGCCTGGAAACTGCTTCACTTGAATACTTTACCAAATAAAACACTTTCTTGTTAACACTTACCTTCACTATGCACTATTACTGATAACCTTTGGTAATGTTCTAAGAAAACGGCCTTGCTTAAGTACTTTTTTAGCGACGACCTGTTCAGGTTCGTTGAGCTAACGGTTTCGCTTCGGTTATCCCGAAGTGTGGGTGTAAAAAAGAAGTATTTAAGCAAAATGTTAAGTTAGTCACAGCAGCATTATGTTACATGATTCAATTATAGAAGGTTAGGTAAGTAAACAGCTTTCTCGCTCCCTCTTGACATATCGGCTCCCTTATTTGAAAACGTGTTGCTTCTTTACAAAAAAAAGTACCTATTTCACAAAAAAATGTTTGAATTGTAGTAAAAACTAAACTTTTGGTGCAAATTATTTGGTCGGCAACACCGTTTCCACTTTGCCGCTTTGTTTTGTTATTATTCGTTGAAAATCTTGTATCTGTTTGTAAACATTCAAGTAAGTATAATAATAAAAGCTAATTATTTTGTAAATTAATGTCGTTTTTCACTATTTAGGTCGATTATGTCTTACATATGGTGATAGTCGATTGTTTGGAGTCGGCTTTCTGCTGCAGAAAACCACCGGTTTGTGAATTTTCATACATGTAAGTCCAGATCAGACAGTTGTAAAAATTCTTATTAAACTTTTTCAGTCATAGGTTTTTATAGCAGCGTTTTTGCAAATATAACAGAGACCACCTTACATACAATACATAAACTACAGTAAGTAAGTTCTTTTAGAATATTTGCTAATAAATAAAAAGTTTTTATTTGTAGGACTTCACAGACGAGCAATTTCTGCGGAAGGTGTGTGTTGAAGAGCTAGGCGGCACAACTATTGTGGTTTTTAGAAACGAAAGCACGTATGCGCGTATTTCTACCATTGTCTCATGTGGTGCTACGAACAATTTCATAGGAGACATGGAGCGTGTTGTGTATGATGGTGCAAATACCTGTTTAACATGTGACGGTTATTATGTGCCTAGTACTGCTACCTCTGAAATGAATTTGACTTCCGAACTGGCTGTCCACGTCGATACCTTACCCCGTCTAGAACAATATGCTGTACGTAGATATATGCGCAACACCTACACGAGCAAGTCCTCGCGCTTTAAGTCTACAATTACAGATAAGTTGTAATGATATATTTGTGAGTTATTTTTAAGTTTTTGGTTTACAGGTTTTTGATTTCTGCCTGAAGTAAGTGCAGCGTTCCAACACCTATACGAGCAAGTGCACCCACATTCCTCATATTTCCACTCTGATTCATTACTGAGACACGTGGTATTGATATACGTAAATTTAAAAACCATCACAATTACTAAAAGTGGATTATATTACCAATATCTTAAATTTTTCGATGTATTAGTTTTAGTTTATATTAATACATTTTCCTGTTAATATTAGGGACGCAAAGTATATTAAGGTAGACAAATTTTAAACTATAAACTAGTAAATTTGTAATTTTTATTGCAAACTATTTTAACTCTTCTAATTTCAATTTTTTTCTTATATTTAGAAATGATCGACTGAACTTCTGCTTTCGCAATGTCTTTACGGTAACATACTACATATATCTACAAGTATTGTTATGTACGAAATAAGAAAAAAAAAATTAAACTTTCTGTTTCATCTCATTCCTGTCGATTAAGTAAAGCGTTTTTCAATAGGTGCGCTTCAACTTTTTTCTGATAGGGAGGGCGAACGACGCAATATTTCTTATTTTTCGCTGGTCATTTGTAAACTTCATTAGTATGTATACATTAAATGTATATGTTCAAACTCGATAATAAAAAAAAAATTAGTTAAAAAAGTCAAACTGTTTGTGTTTTATTCAAAAAAAAAGTTGAAGCGCTCTTACTGAAAAACGCTTTATATTTTTACCTTTGGTGTATTAAAAGACTTGTACTATTGTAGTAAATTAAACATATGAAATCCCTTTATTTTGACTATTTTTTGTTCTCTTCCACAAAATATACTCAAATCTATTGCAATATTATATATATATATATATATATATATATATATAATTGGCGCGTACACGAGCTCTTCCTCCTATTTGTGGTGTGCGTCTTGATGTTATTCCACAAATGGAGGGACCTACAGTTTCAAGCCGACTCCGAACGGCAGAAAAAAAACACATACTATACATAAGTAACATCACATAGTTCTGCGTGCTCTTATGTTAGATAAACATCGAAAATATTCTAAATAAATATTACATTTGTTTAAAGAAAAAACTATAATTTTTCTGTCGTTTTGTTTTAATGTAGATTAAATAACCAATATACTTGTTTTTCTCTTAGTACAGGACTAATTAGTTACTTTACGTACTTTTCTACTACCTTTAGGCAAGAAGGGGAAAACATTTTTCCCTTTTTCCCATCCTTCGTAAATGCAGCCCTAAAATAAGGGAGTGTCAAAGCGCCCTTGTCACTACTTACCTAACCTTCTATAATTGAATCATGATTATGTTACGATTAATTATTGCAGGCGGTCAGCTACAGCTGTGCCTGCTAATTTGTATGTTTCTATTCTATGCGAATGCAGGTGTGCAGCCACTGCTGTATGAATATATGTATGTTTGCATTCCATTGAAATGTATGTAATGGAATGAAAATTTAGGCATAAATACTGCTGCGTTAACTTGTACATATGTGAGTAAAATGTACGCTCCATGCAACCGTTTACAATAACAACCACACGCGTAAAAAGAACGCTGCCTCGTGTATACTGTGTGTTGACGAAGAAGTAAAGGAGATTTTAACCAAACATAGTTACAATGTGTCTCTTCAATGTGGCAAAGTTTGGTTAAAATCGGTTGAGCCATTCTCCGTAAAGTTCATCACAACGCGAAAAACGGCTGAATTTTTATATACATATGTATATAGATATGCGCATATATGTATGATGTGTGTATGTACATATCTGCACTCGCTACAGCAAAATATATTACGGTAAAATTTCTCAAGAAATCCAGCGCGCATCCATAGGCACAGCATTGTATGTACAGTAACCTTGAAATGTTTAGAGGCACCTTCAAATGCTCTGATTTCAGAGTAAGTTTCTAAATTTGCAGATATATGTATGCATATGTTTTGTGCACTTTTTATCAATTGAAGAACTACATATGTACGTAAAGTAATATACTAATTAACTATATACCTACTATCAGAGAACATAAAATAATTGCTTCGAAATTTACTTCTAGTATTGAAATGTCCGACACAGAATTTTTTTTCTTTTATATAATATGTATTTCGTTGAATTACTATTGCCAAAACTTAATTCTGCAAAAGATGGTTATCAACCGAATACTAGAAATTTAAGTAAACACTTTGTGTTAAAAACCACATTATTAAAATCGGTCCAATATATTTTGAGCCAAAGCCTTAAAATTATTCCCCGTATAAGCAATTGTTTAGTATAGGTATACTTAATATATGTAGATAATGTAGCGTGCGTTCCATACCTTTGTTATGTGGTTCTATATGCAAAATACAACTACTTTTATCCGATTTGTTTACAAATATCAAAATAAGTAGCGCCGAAATAATGAAAGATAATAAACCAGCAATTATGAAGAGCCATTTTTCCACTTTACTGCGTGATCGCCAATTTATGGTAGCCTGCAGCAAAAACAAAGAACACATTGTCAGTAAGAAATTAAGGCCAATATGTCTGTAAACACATAAAATAATATACATAAATAATTTTATTGTGTGATAGGCTTGCGGACACAAGGGGAGAGATGGCGAAGGAATCCATTTGTGTTATAGCTGAGAGAGTGGCTTGCAACGTTCAGGTGTTAAATTTACCTTCTGGCCTTAACAGTGTACTTAATTTAAAAATTCTGCAAAAAATTTTCATAATCCCAACATTACAAAAAAATTAGTTAAATTTATCGAAGTAAAGCTTAATAAGTTTATTGTTCTTAACAACATTAATTTCGACCGCTAACAAATTTTGAAATTGTATTATTTTGCAATATTTTTTTGCTTTTGTTTTTGGATTTCTCTTGATTTATTTATAATTATTAAAAAAGGAAGTCAAATATTTATAAAAATGATTCATGTATGGTATACTAGTTTCATAATGGGCTAAAAAGTAAAAACTAATTTTTGCTAGACCTTCAGAATTAGTACTTATAAGTTTCGATTTTAAAATATCAGCATATATATGGAAGGATAATCTTACCGATTCGAATCGTTAATAAATTTAATACAAAACAATTTTAAATATCTATAACGAATTATATATGTATATATGTATATAATTGGCGTTTACACCCTTTTTGGTTGTTTGGCCGATCTCCTCCTCCTATTTGTGGCCTGCGTCTTGATGTTGTTCCACAAATGGAGGGACCTACAGTTTGTCACAAAATGATACACTTTATTTTGACGAACGGTGTCAGGATATCTTTTTATTTAAATCTCTTAAATGAATATAATAAGCAAATAAAAATATTTCTATAAAGTCCGTTTATGATTCTAACACGTCTACTCGGCGGGAACGTTGCGTACGAAGTGGCAGGTACTCGATAAGCGGTGCTGTAGTATGCTTACGCAGAATCATCTGTTACTATGGCCTTGCCACAGGAGCAAAATCATGTGACACTATGGCGTTGCCACAGTAGTAAAATCATGTGACAGCTCGGCCTCTCCTGATGATGACATCGCCCCGATGTCAGCAGCTTCGCTGTCTTCTTCGTCGGATGGATCATCGTCGATAGACGGCGCAAGTTCAGGTGGCATAGAACACCACGGTTTCATCTTATCTGCTGAATAGATTGATGCAAATTTTTGTCGACTGTTTTGCATGCCGTCGATATCGGTAAATAGATAGCGATCTTTTCCAAGTACTTTAGCCACCACAGATGAACCGCGGTACTTTGGTTCTAATTTACGCGATTCGCCTGTTGCGGGTGGTTCATTGTGAATTATAACATGCTCTTTATAACCAGTGGGCGTTTTATGCTTTTTATCAAAACGATCTTTCCACAGGTTACGGTGTTCTTGAATCGAAGACCATGCGATGTCACGTTTTTCTTGTATAGTTGGTTGTTCACCCTCGTCGTTAACAATTGCAGCCATTAATTGATTTCGTATTATATCGTTTAATTTAAAATCGAATATAAGTTCATTCGGTGTATACCCAGTTGTAGAATTCGTTTGGGAATTTACTGACCATTGCAACTGACGCAAATGGTCATCCCATTCTTTCGGATTTGAAGACGTAGTACGGAGATATGTTAGAATTAGCTGGTTTGCACGTTCCACTTGTCCATTAGCGCGTGGAGTTCGGACAGCAGTTTTAATATGTACCAAATTATTCTCAGTGCAATAGTTTACGAACTGTTTTGAAGTAAATGCTGAACCACGGTCGGTGACTATGCGAGCAGATAACCCAAAATAGCTAGATACCTCGTTTAATGCTTGTATAACCGGTAAAGTTTTAGTACTACGTATCGGTTTCACCACTAAATATTTTGTAAACGCGTCACTAATCGCAAGAATATGTGTATTACCTCGTTTACTTTTAACAAATGGCCCTAAATGGTCAAGATGTAGAAGTCGAAATGGAATTGGCTCCATGGGTTCGGTGTATAACACACCTTCTGGTTTTCCACCTTTCGATTTGGAGTAGCAGCATTCTACACAAGATGCCACGTAATCTTTTACATACTTTCTAATTCTTGGAAACCAAAAATGTTGAAGAATTCGTTTTATGGTTTTCTCGATACCAAAATGACCAAAATCATCGTGACAATAGCGAGCTACCCGCCATCGTACTGCCTTAGGCACGACAAACAATAAATTGCCATTTATGCGCCTATATAGGCGATTTCGCTGAAGACAGTAATCTTTTCGAATCTGTTTTGATTGCGGTGATTCGTTGTCGCCTTTCAATACTGCTATTGTATCGCGTATGGATTGGTCTTTCAATTGCATTGTCAATAACCAATCATCATCAGCATAGTCAACACGAAGAATTTTGTCCGGCGGTGCAGGGGCACGACTCATTGCGTCGACGTGAGCCATTTTAGTCCCAGATCGATGAATTATTTCAGCGTCGTATTCCATTAGACGGACTAACCACCTCGAGATACGTGGTATTGGTGGGGTTTTAGCTTTCAGAGATGAAATCGCAGAACAATCAGTGAAAATTTTAAACGATTTGCCTAATAAGTATATGCGAAACCGCTGCAATGCTTCCACAACTGCCAATACTTCGAGTTCATAGCTATGATTACTCGATTCTGCAGGTGTACAGTGACGACTAAAATACATAACTGCTTGCCACTTGTCACATTCACATTTTGCTTGTAACAAGACTGCTGCGATACCTACACTGCTTGCATCAGTGTGTACTTGATGTTGAGCATTAAAATCGTATAAAACTAGCACTGATGAGTTACAGAGTCTATCAATTAAAGTGGCAAATGCTTTCTGTTGACACTCGCCCCATTCAAACTGTTCTTTACACACTTTCGTTGTTAATTTCGTTAACGGTCGTGCAATTAATGAATAATTTTCCACGAATTTCCTAAAAAATCCGGTTAACCCGAGAAATCTCCTTACTTCAGTCTGTGTTATGGGTATCCTAAAGTGCTTTATCGCTTGAACTTTTCTTTCACCCGGTTTTATACCGTCACGTGATATTTTATGTCCAAGAAAGTCAATCTCATCTTTCAAAAATTCGCATTTATCTAATCGTAAAGTTAGACCGTTTTCTTTAACAACACACAAAAAATTGTCAAGTTTCCGTATACCCTCTTTTACCGATTTACTGGGAATAATTACATCATCCAGATACGCAATAATGTTTTTCGATTCACATGATTTAACAAGTTTGTTCATAGTTTCTTGAAACACGGCAGGGGCATTCACAAACCCAAACGGCATACGATTGTATTCGTAATGACCTTCGGTGGTCACAAACGCGGTGTATCTCTTCGAACACTCACTCACTTCAATTTGGTGATAACCCATTTTAAAATCCAACGTGGTAAAGAAGTTATTACCCGACAACTGAGCAAAGAGCTCATCGATAATCGGCATCGGGTACGGCTGTTTTACAGTAATCTTATTCAATTGACGATAATCAACACACATTCGGAAGCTGTTATCCTTTTTCTTAACAAGCACGATTGGAGACGCGTACGGAGAACTCGACGCTCGGATTATTTCGCATTTCAATAAATCTTCGATAATGTTCTTTATAACCGACCGGCGCGCGAACGGAAGTCTATAGGGTTTCACATTAACAGGGGTATCTGACGATAACACTATATTCATTTTTACTATACTTGTTTTACCTACTGTACCCATTTCATTTGTAAAACACTGTTTATATTTTTGCAACATCTTGCTCAAGTCACCAAATTCACCATCTTCAAGTTTCAATATTTCGTTATTCGGTTTTTCAATAACCCACATTTGATTTCCTTTGAACACAAAATGTTTATCGTTACCATATATTACGTTAATACCAAGTAGCACCGGATAATCAATCATATTATCGTCTACCACTAACATTTCTGTATTACACATATTACCGTCTATATTCAACGCAACATTAAGTTTCGAAGTACACTCGTATGACGCTCCTCCGAAACCCTTCAATGTTATACAACAGTTTTCCAATTGTCCAATTTTACACGCCAAAGATTTTCTAATCAACGTACGACAACTACCCGTATCCACGAACGCATTAGTTTTTAAACCATTTATTTCGATTTCTTTAATGGTAAAATCATTCTCAACTTTGTGGACCGAATTGCAATTTGTCTTTGCTACCGTCGTTTTGCAATTATTCGTGGAATGACCCACCTTTAAACACTTTGTGCATCGTTCACGTTTTTGCGGCTCAGAACAATTTCGCGAAAAGTGTCCGGGATTATTATAATTATAACAAATAGTTTTTTTCGTTTGACTATCTTTCTTTGCACTGGACTGAGTTGGCTCTTCAACGCGCTTTACCCAATTTGACGTTTTCACCGTATTATATTTGCAATAATTAATTATCGCCCGTAAAAGTTCATTACACGTACTGTAATTATTAACCGAAATACTTCTCTTTAGATCAACGTCATTCATTCCGTTTACAATGTATTTTATTATAGATGCATCGTCAGTATTACCGCGTCGACCCGTCGCTAAAACTCTATAGTAAAAAGATTCGGCACATTTTTGCTACGCCTTCAAGTTTTGTTTGCACTGCATACAACAATATTTTATCGTTCCAATTATACACATTTCGTAGTTGTTCAACACGTTTCACAAATTTTTCAGAGCTAAATTCTTTTTACTCGGATCGTACGTAGGCAAAATTGCAATAATATCGCGAACGTCACCAAAAAATACTGATTTATTAGTATTCATTTCATTGTTTACATTTCTACACACTTCATGTGGCAACATTCGTTCTTGTAATGTTGGCATTACATTATTTCGTATTTCATTGCTTCTTACATTCGTTTGTTGTATTGGATATTGGATCGGTGTTTGATTTTTCCAACGAAAATGTTGACCGCTGCCGTTTAAAATTTCGTTTCTACCGATTACGTTAGGCATTTCGACATGTTGTTGCCTGTTCGTGCTGTAGCTATACCGAAGCTCGTTTTGTACTACGTCGTTTCGTTTTTGATCCGCCATGACTGTACTATCAGCAGAGAACGTCGGCTGCGACATTATCGTTTGCGCACCCCAATGAACGTGCCTGCTGTCTGCGCTAGCAGGTAAATTTTGAATCGGTGGTTGGCTTTGAACACAAGACATAGCGTTATTTGTGTATGTATGTGCCACGGTTGGTACACTACTGTACTGTACTGTACTTACATTAGCTCGACCATTGGCGTCGGCTGATGACACATATACCTTCGGCTGCCCGTGAACGTTGGGCAAAGTAACTGGGTAGATCGGCGCTGCGTCACCATAATATGTCGGCTGCGAGATGCCATCGTTGGCTCCCCAATTACCTCCATATGCATCCGTTTGCAAAGGTGCCGTGAACGTTGCACCATTTGCCGTTGTGGTCACACGACTAAAGTATTTTAAGTCTTTGGACTTAAATTGAAACACTAAATTTAATTTTTATTTTCTAATGTATTTTAAATTCTTGAAACACTAAATTTAATTTTTATTTTTCACGGTTTTATTCTTTAAACAAATTCAACCTTCTTGGTTGCTGTGAATCTACAGACTAACTTTTTACAATTTCCTTAATTCTAATGACACCTGTTTTGCGCTTACTTTATGCAGTACCTTATGCTTATTGAGAGCATAACTGCATTGAGCGAAAAACGTGTCGGTGTAATATTGCATGCTAAGCAAATATTTTGGTGGGAACCTTTATTTGTGAAATCTTAGTATCTTGGCATTTAAATAGTTTGGTGTATGATTCCAATTTCATTAAATGCCAGACAATACTGTCACAACTCAAAAAAGAGAAATAAATAGATAGGGTGGTGGAGTGATGGTACGTAACTCACGCGTATATGAAGGTGAAGGCACCGTCACTGTAACCGGAGACGAGCTACTCAGTGGCCTTTCTTCATCACGCGTATGTTCAAAGGAATTTCCTACTTCCTTACTTTCATTGAATAGCGCACTATGATATGTAGCACTCGCAAAGCGTTCTTCATTAAAATGTTCACATAGTTTTTCCACAAGTTGCGCTTTATTACCGGCAGCGGATAACCCTAATTCACGCAATTTCTGCCGCAATTGCTGAATCTCGGCATATCGTATGCATTAACAAACAAAAATCTGTATTTTATTTTTTCGCGTAGGGCGCAAGTAAATTCCACTTCTGAAAATTGTCACAATTTTAAACACTTTATTCTCACGAACGGTGTCAGGATATCTTTTTATTAGTTTAATTCACAGAATTCAAGTGGTTTTCTATTAACATTTAGTACAGTTCTCTTAAATATAATAAGCAAGTAAAAATATTTCTATAAAGTCCGTTTATGATTCTAACACGTCTACTCGGCGGGAACGTTGCGTACGAAGTGGCAGGTACTCGATAAGCGGTGCTGTAGTATGCTTACGCAGAATCATCTGTTACTATGGCCTTGCCACAGGAGCAAAATCATGTGACACTATGGCGTTGCCACAGTAGTAAAATCATGTGACAAGTTTTAAGCCGACTCCGAACGGCAGTTATTTTTTATGAACAGCTTTTTCATGGCAGAAATACACTCGTATGTTTGCCATTGACTGCCGAGGGCCTCCCGGTATTAGAAAAGGCTTTTTCTTCATTTTGGTCTTTCACCGAATTCCGAATGATAGTCATACACCAACTCATTCGGCTACGCCGGTCGCCAACGAATTCGGTAGTTTATTATAGCAATTTATTAGTACAGGATGGACCATATAGCGTTTGCTTTTTGAACCACCTATATTTTTGAGAATGGTAACACAAATGACATGTCAAATGTGTTCATAATTTACTTAAAGGTTTGACATTTACGAAATGGGACGCTATACGCTTGAACAAAATTGGGAAATATTGAAAACCTATTTCCAAAGTGGTGAGTCTTCTTTTTCTTTTCTGATTTTCACATGGGTGGCTACGTCAATAAGCAAAATTGTCGGATTTGGGGCTCAGAAAATCCACACGTTACTGTAGAGAAGCAAATGCATCCACAACGAGTCACTGTTTGGTGCGGTTTTTGGTCTGGCGGCATCATCGGGCCATTTTTTTCGAAAATGAGCGAGGAGCCTAGGTTACAGTAAATGGCGAGCGTTACCGTGACACGCTCAAGTAGTTGTTTCCAAAAATTGAAGAAGATGACATGGACGAGATTTGGTTTCAACAGGACGGTGCAATTTGTCGCACTGCCAACGTTACACTCGAACTTTTGGCTACCGTGTTTGAAAACCGAATAATCAGCCGAAATTCCGATATCAATTGGCCGCCTCGGAGCTGTGATTTAAGCCCGTTGGACTATTTTTTGTGGGGAGCCGTTAAGGACAAATGCTATGCGAACCATCTAGAGACGATTGATGCTTTAAAACACGAAATCGAAGTTGCCATTCATGAAATTGGAGCCCAAACAATCGAAAATGTGCTTAAATATTGGGTTGATCGAATGGCCTACTGTAAAGCCAGTCGTTGCAGTCATTTGAACGGTATCATTTTTCACTCATAAATGACAATGTTCGATCTTCAAAATAAAAAAAAAGGTTGAAAAAATATTATATATTGGGCCATCCGAATTTGTAAAATTTTGTACATCATACTAAATAGTTGTTACCTTTGGTTCTCGTTATTTGGTAGGGACCCAAAAATTATGGTTTCAACTTAAGGCCACTGCCAAATTGTGTATGCTTTATTGCTACCAAATCACCGATTTGGTATTGATGCGCTGGTTTACGTCTGAGATTATAGATGTTTTTGTTTTCTTGCTGAAATTTGTAATTTCGACAGTTTACGTTGTTCAGAACGCTCGCTATTAAATGTTGTTGTGATTTCCTGATGGATGAGATATTGTATTTGGTGATTACATTTAATTCGCATCTTTGCACCAAACAAGAATTCAAAAAGTTGTAGTGTTTATAATCTTCGAAAACGTTGAATTTATTGTTTGCTGTAACCTGTCCACGTATTTTCTGTTTAATGTATAGAGAAGTCTCAATGACGGGAACGCGTGGAATTTTGAGCGGTACTCGTTTTGCGCACGTGGCTCACCACAGACATATTGTTCACCAAAAGTTAACAGAAATATACTCAACTGGTGAAATTAAACAGCAGTTCAACAAAATTCGTTTGTAAGTAGGAAGAAAGAATGTTAACACTGTAGACTAAGCTACATGCACTTTATCCTAAAAAACAGTTCAAAAGAGACTTATAAAGACCTGTTTTCTTTGCCGGTATCCATTTCATTTCGTTTTTATTTTGATGTTTCTCCTTACATTCGTGATAATAATTATTGATAACTCAGAAAACACAGGGTTGTATGTCGAAAAGTATCGTTATTATCTAGGATTATTTTATAATCTCAGATTTTGGAAGAGAAATTTTATATGGGAAATCGCGTTTTTTAATTACGGATTTTGAGTTAAACGCGAAAAAGAAGATCATCTACTTATATGTGAACGTATTATTAGAAAGAGCAAATCAGCCAAAAATATATACATACTATACATATATTAGGACATCTTCTGTAAAACTTTGTTGAATTTGAATTCCCTTCAACCAAATCAAACCCTTCATAGAGAATTGATTCATTACCAGGCACACAGGAAGAAGGCATATGGAAATTCAATTCAAATATGTGAATTTACATATATTCTATATATGTACTTATGCGGCTGCGTGCACTTGCCACAGCAAAAATATTACCGTTCGCTAAAAATTCTCAAGAAATCCAGCGCACATTTATAGGCACAGCTCACTAACACTTCAATATTAAATATTTGGCACTTTCGGCTTCGTCCGAAGGCTGAATGTATGTGTGTGAGTACAGTAACCTCCAAATAAGCCGCAATCTTATTTCAGAGTAAGTCTCTAACTTTTCAGATATATACATATGTTTTTGTTCACTTTTTATCAATTGGAGAACTACATACGTAAAGTAGCATACTAATTAACTATTTACCTACTATTAGCGAACAAAAATAATTGTTTCGAAGTTGTCTCCTAGTCTTGAAATGTACGGGACAGAACTTTTTTATAATATCCTTCTTGTTGTGCTCTGCATTTTATGTACACTCATGAGCGCACTTGACGAGCAGCAGCTGCGGTCGACGAGCATTTAGAAGACATATTTACATATATAAGTTATATGTTGTTCACTTTCCCTCTGGAGCAGTGATGATGCCTTGGTCCAGCGGCGGGTGTTGCTGACACGTCTCAGCTACTTCTTGATTCTAATTAGCTTTAGGACGTTAGGTTGGGAGACTTGACTTCGTCCCCTTTGTTGGACTATTGGCCTTGTGGCTCAACAGTGTAAATCAATACATCAAATATTAACGGCGGCGTGCCGGAGTAAAGTCAATCGTTCTTTATTAAACAATTGTCTGGACAAAACTGATTATAAGAATGGAATGAATAATAGACTAAAGCTAAGTACATAAATGGAAATATGAATCTAAACCTAAATACATAATAAGTACATAAAGATCATGCCATGGGCTTGTGGTCTGTAAAACCGACTCAGCATATTTCCGATCAGAATTCCAACGCTTGCGACACAACAGAAACGGCTGGCCGTTGCTCCGACTCACATTATTTTGTTTATGTTGCATATGTGGTCGGGTTCAGCGACATTGTTTGCGCGCGGGTTGCTCGGTGAATTCATTGCGAGGGACGTTCGATGATTTGGCTGTTAACTTATATATGGGTGCAAACATTAATACCGAGCCGCGACCATTCGACATGACACAAATTCACGATTTACCAAATATTCGCAAATATTTCTGTAAGAAATATTCCAGTGTTGACTATTTTGATTTGATTTCTTCAATCTTAGATATAAATTTTTGTCATCATTCAGAAAAATTGGCATATGGGTGGCTATGAATGAAAGTTTTTTGCTCCTAGAAATATGAGCTCGAACTTATCAAAGAATTTTTTTTGTTGTGCTGTACAACAACAAAAGAGAATTGTTTGAGCATACATACGTTAGGCCGGAATTCGATCATTCGGGTATTTACTCCCTAATTATTGCATGTAGATATGATAAGGCGATGTGACGTTTCCACGGCACTCGGTTCTACGTAACCGAAACGGCCCGGATTTATATCCGGCCAAGGATTGCCACTACAGCAGCATTCCCCGTATGTAAGTATGGGGAATGTTTATGCTGTTACAACAACATAAGGCGATGCGTCGTGAGGGTCATGGTTGCTGCGGTGCATATGTATGTACGTGTAACATCATAAGAATTCAAGATGGAATTGAACTTATGTACAAATATGAGTAGCTTAATATATATATTTATATATGTGTATTATACATATGTATATCAATATACCAAAACAAACGCTCTATTAATTCTTGTCTAAAATTAGTTCCAACACAAGAAATTATAAACAATTTTCATCAAATTTGTATAAAGTTCTAAATTTACAGAACGCACGCACCAAAATGTGAGGTCGTTTTATAATGTATTTGGTTTAAACTCTTGTTTTAAAATTAAAGCAAGGAACATTAAACTCACTTTGATTTCGAATGTTGGTGCTTATAATTCAAATAAGTAAAGGGTGAATTTTTAAGAGCTATAAAATTCAGAAAAATGCATGAAATTTGTATTTAAATCGGTAGTACCGTATAATTTAATGTTTGAAGATTATTTCATGCAAATGTTGACCGCGACTGCGCTTCAATTGGTCCACCCGCTTAGTCCAATTTTGGCATACTCTTTCCAATGTTTCGGCCGGTATCTCACATATATGTAAATGTTTTAATGTTGTCTTCCAATGCGTTAATTGAAGCAGGCTTGTCTGAATAGACATGAGCTTTAACATGGCCCCACGAAAAATAATCTAAAAGCGTTATATCGCACGATCTGGGTGGCCAATTGACAGGTACTGAACGTGAAATAAAATGTTCACCGAACTCGCCTCTCAACAAGTCCATTGTTACACGTGCTGTGTGGCATGTGGCACCGTCTTGCTGAAACCACATGTCTTGCTGAAATCACGTGTCTTGCAAGTTAAGCTCTTGCATTTTGGGGAAAAAAAAGTTGGATGTAATTTCACGGTAGCGCTCACCATTCACAGTTACGTTACGATTCGCAGCATCTTTGAAGAAGTACGGTCCAATGATACCTCATGCCCATAAAACAACACAAAACTGTGACCCTTTCTGGATACATTGGTATTTCTTGCAATTCTTCTGGCTGATCTTCACTCCAAAGTCGACAATTCTGCTTATTTATGTACCTATTGATCCAAAAAGGAGCTTCGTCGCTGAACACAATTTTTCGATAAAAAAGTGGATCTTCGGCCAACTTTCCAAGAGCCCATTCACCAAAAATTCTGCGTTGCGGTAGGTCGTTCGGCTTAACGTATGGATTCCCAGTTTGGTGGAAGGGCTATAATTGCACAAATGCAAAGGACTGCATGCATTGACATCACCGGATAATG
Organism: Anastrepha obliqua; assembly: GCF_027943255.1. Classification (NCBI taxonomy): domain Eukaryota; kingdom Metazoa; phylum Arthropoda; class Insecta; order Diptera; family Tephritidae; genus Anastrepha; species Anastrepha obliqua. The sequence goes on along the minus strand of NC_072897.1, from coordinate 37,079,514 downwards.
GAAAACTTGCCCCAGTGCTGCCCTGAATGTCCTTTTGCACATACTTCCCATCGACTTTTACGTTATTTCCATCGCAGCTCTGGAGGCAATCTCTCAAGGGTCATGGTAGCATTTTCGGGGAGTTAACACCGTATTTCTCCGAACTTTGAACACATCTCTCTATCCGCAAACTATAGTTTAAGGGTCGTGCTAGGGAAATCTTTCCAAATATGTAGATTTGGATAGTGGGGAAAATCTGAACCGAAGGTTGCACCTCTGTCTTCATTGACGGTTCCAACATGGAATTAGGAGTCGTAGCAGGGGTCTTCTCTAAATCAGCCAATTTATCTATCTCCTTTAAACTGTCGAATACTGCTAGTGTTTTTGAGGCGGAAGTCTTTGCGATCCTGCAAGCATGCAAAATGCTTAGGGAACGCGGGAGCGTGGGTGATATTAACATTTTCTCTTATAGTCCAGCCGCGATTAAGGCTCTGACCACGCCATGGTGCCGAACGAAATTAGTAAGCTCCTGTAAGGAGGAGATCAAATCTCTTGGGTGTGCAGGTAACATTTCTCTGATCTGAGTTCCAGGACATAGGAACATAGAGGGATATGATATTGCTGATGAGCCTGCCAGGAAGGGGCCTAAATTGGCCTCAGAGACCTCCTATCCGGTCATCGGCATCCCCTTGACAGTTGTTAAAGGGGAGCTGTACAAATTATTTCTCAGGAAAGCGCAGAAATGATGGATCTCCATTTCTTCATGTGCTATTTCGAAAACCCTTTGGCCCTAATACGATATACGAAGGACTCAGAAAGTCCTTTGGACTCCTGGCCATTCAAGTTCCAAACTCGTAGGTGTGTTTACCGGTCCATGGACGGTCGGCACACACGTGGAAAAGCTAGGGTTACAATTTACCCCCATTGCAGAAGCTGTGGGTACCTTTCAGAGAAGGAGGCTGTAGAGCACTTTCTCTGTAAATGTCCGGGTTTGGCAGCGAGACGACTAAGGTCACTGGGCGCTCCTTTCTTCGCCAGCTTGGGCATTGCGCCAACCTAAATCCAATCAATCTCCTGCATTCTTCTTCTAAATACGTGATTTTGGCCGAGTTTAACAAAGCGCGCCAGTCGTTTCTTTCTCGTGCTAACCGGCGCTAATTGGACACACCAAGGGAAGCCAAGTCCTTCTCCACCTGATCTTTCCAACGCAGAGGAGACCTTCCTTCTTCTCTGCTACTACCAGCTGGTACCGCATCGAATACTTTCAAAGCCTGAGCGTTTGTATCCATTCGGACGACATGACCCAGCCAACGTAGCCACTGGATCTTTATTCGCTGCGCTATGTCGATAATCGCCGTTTCCAACGTGCTAAGGTCCAAAAATCTTATGCAGAATCTTTCTCTCAAACACTCCAAGCGTCGTTTCATCGGATGTTGTCATCGCCCACGCTTCTACGCCATACGTTAGGACGGGCATGATGATAGTCTTGTAGAGTGTTAGTTTTGTTCGTCGAGAGGGGACTTTACTACTCAGTTGCCTACTTAGTCCAAAGTAGCACTTGTTGGCAAGAGAGATTCTACGTTGGATTTCAAGGCTGACATTGTTATTGGTGTTAATGCTGGTTCCTAAGTATACGAAGTCCCTTACAACCTCGAAATCATAACTGTCAACAGTGACGTGGGTGCCGATACGCAAGTGCGCCTACTGTTTGTTTGACGAGAGGAGGTACTTCGTTCTGTCCTCGTTCAGCACCAGACCCACTCGCTTTGCCTCTTTATCCAGTTTGGCGAAGGCAGAGCTAACAGCACGGTTGTTACGGCCGATGATGTCGATATCATCGGGATACGCCAACAGTTGTACGCTCTTTTAAAAAATTGTGCCCGAGCGATTAAGTTCTACGGCTCGTACGATCCTCTCCAACATCAGGTTAAAGAAGTCACACGACAGCGATTCACCTTGTCTGAAACTTCGTTTGGTATCAAACGGCTCGGAGAGGTCCTTCCCAATTCTGACGGCGCTGCTGGTGTTGAGCAACATCATCTTGCATAGCCGTATTAGTTTTACGGGGATATCGAATTCACACATCGCGGCATATAGGTAAATCCTTTTTGTACTGTCGAATGCAACTTTGAAATTGACGAAAAGATGGTGGGTGTCGATTCTCCTTTCATGGGTCTTTTCCAAGATTTGGCATGTTGTGAATATTTGGTCGATGGTAGACTTTCCAGGTCTAAAGCCACACTGATAAAGTCCAATCAGTTCGTTGACGGTGGGCTTCAGGCTTTCACACAATACGCTCGCTAGAACCTTATACGCGATACTTAGAAGACTAATCCCGCGGTAATTGGCACAGATTGCAGGATCGCCCTTCTTATGAACTGGGCAGAGCACACTTAAATTCCAATCGGCAGGCATACCTTAATCCGACCATATATTGCATAGAAGCTGCTGCATGCACCTTAACAGCTCCTCGCCGTAATGTTTGAATAGCTCAGCCGGCAGTCCGTCGGCGCCCGCGGCTTCGTTGTTCCTTAGACGCGTTATCGCTATTCTCACCTCGTGCAGCTATCACTGCTTTACAGGTTCGAGAAGTGCTCCCTCCATAATTTAAGAATGCTCTGGATGTCAGTCACCAGATCGCCGTTTTTGTTTTTACAGGAAAACGCCCCGGTCTTAAAACCTTCCATAAAAGCCATAAATAAACTGAAAAACTGCTTAAAGGAGCAGGTGGAATTATACCAGCCAAATTATGAGAAAGCTTTTGAACTCATTACAGACGCTTTCAATATAGTCATTGGAGTTGTATTGAGTCAAAATAAAAATCCAATTTATTTTTCATCACGCACACTCAGTACCACAGAACAAAATTATAGTACCAACGAGAAAGAGTTACTCGCTTGTATATGGTCGCTACAAAAATTACGAAATTACATATACGGCATAGGCGACTTAACATTTTTTACCGACCACCAATCGCGTACTTACGCCATATCGGATAAGAATCCGAATCATAAACTTGAGAGATGGAAAAATTTTATCGAAGATTATGGAGCAAAAGTCATGTATAAACCAGGCGCACAGAATGTTGTAGCCAACGCCTTGTCATGACAAATAATTCACACATTTTCTATAGGTACAGTACACTCATCTGATAGTTCATACAACGACATAATCCACGCAGTACGCCAACCACTAAATGCTTACGGTATCCAAATTGAATTGATACCAAACACACAAAAGAATGAGACAAGTTCGCGTATTATATTTCGAAGTAAAATACGTCACACAATAACCTTTACTGACGAAAATTATCTGATATCCGAATTAAAAAGGTTTTTGCAGCCGCACAAAATCGCAGCAATACACACAACAGCTGACGATTTATTTATATACGGACAAATTATAAAAAACACGTTCACAGATATAAAATTCGAATATACACCACATAAACTCTAAGACATAACACAACCAGATAGACAGTTAGAATTAGTTAAACAAACACACGAGCGAGCACGCAGGGGATACAAAAATAATGTAAAAGAACTACTAGAACAATACTATTGACCGAACATAAAACAACAATGTAAGGCATACAACAAAAAGTGCAGAGCTTGTCTTTACGGCAAATACGAACGGAATCCCACAAGAGAACCATTAAAAGAATCAGACGTACCAACACAACCAAAATACATAACTATCAGACAATAAGACTCAAAAACAGAAATGGACAAAAGAATAGAAGAAATTCTTATCAAGAATTTTCTGAACTGTAACCGACTCATGACAGATAACAAAAGTTGTCTGAATAAACCAATGTTAAAACAAATGTGTATAAAATACAATATCAATAAAATACAGACACCAATATATAGATCAAAGGCAAGCGGTTAGGTAGAACGAACGCACAATTCCATATCAGAATTGGCAAGAATATTAAAAATAAAGAATATAACATTAGCAACCGAAGAGCTATTTGTAGCTATAAAGGAATTGAACAACACAACCCATACCGTCACAAAAAAAACCAAGGATATACATTTTAACCTAATAACATACAACAAGGAAGACACAGTAAAAACATTGAAAGACGTATCGGAGAAAACATTACAACGTCTAAACCAGGGAACTAAACACCGAACTTTTAAACAAGGACACCAGATATTGGTGTTAAGGACTAACATCAGAAGTAAAAGCGACAGTCGTTACAAAAACTACGTAGTGCAGGAAGATCGCGAGGACACGATTTTGACTAAGGAGGGAAAAGTTATTCACAAAGACAACGTAAAAAATTACACAGTTACATTAGACGACAATGAATTACCTGATATTACTAGTCATAATCGCAATTCAAGCAGAAGGAGACACCAAAATAACAACCAACAACCATAACTAACAGGAAATATATTCTAACTAGAACCGACGATGCATATTTATTTGACGAATTAATATTATTATTCTACTTAACTAATTGGCAAAAAATTACCACATCATACGAACAAATATTTAATATGAACTAAAAATCCTATCACTGTTATTTACAAATATCCTATCATAAATAATCATTGTAAACTATTTAAATTCACACCAGTTAGAACTAAGCAAATAAAAAAAGGAAATTTCCCTTTGCAACAATGTTTACACTAGAGTGAATAACTGTAAAAAATATTTAGGCAAGAACATTAATACGGTATAAATCGGGACGATTTAATTTAAGGAATGATTTCATTCACAAGTAATAAATAAAAATAGTTAAGTAAACTCTAAGTATAAACATGCAGGGCTGAACAAATCCAAACATATGTACTTTAGGAAAAACAAAAGATTAACATATGTATTTTAAGAATAACAAAAGATAAACATGATTTTCCTAAACAGCAAAATAAGAAACTAATATACTAGTCGTGTACCTAAAACAGTAGGATGAGGTATAAGTATAAATACGACTGTCAAATATGTTGACTGTCAGTCCAGTATTAACATTTTTTGAAATTTGAAAAGGTCGAGCCAAGGAGCACCAGGAGATTTGGTGGCTCCTAAATACTCAGGCTAAAAAGCCCATTGTATGTAAAGCTCTGGATAGAAGGTAGATAGTCAAGGAGGGAAGGAGAAAAGTATGAGAGAAAGAGATAGGAAAGAATAGAGATAGACGTAGGTAGTCCTGTGAGAACTTTCCAGATTCTTTGGGAAATCTGTAAATATCCTCCAGTTTCAGAGAACGAATATTACTCATTCCCAAGACATCGGAAGCCATTACTCGTAGCTGTGCTCTAGCAAAGGCAGGACACTCACAGAGAAAGTGCTCAGTGCTATCCGCCCCCTCCAAGCACGACAGGCACATTGGGTCCTCTATGATTCCAATAGTGGTCATATGCTGACCCCATGGGTTGTGCCCTGTAATGATACCGACCATCAACCCAACGTCTTTCCTTCCAAGTTTTAGTAGAAAGTTTGATAGTTTTCTGTTCGGACTTGTCACAAAACCCTTTACAGTTCTGCAGCGTTCTGGAACTAACCATCGCTCTTTATGTAGATTGCCTACATAATCGCTGATCCAATTCATGATTCCTGTGGAACTTATTCCAATTATTGGCTCTGGCCCTTATGGGAGAACCGCTGATCCACGGTTGGCCAATTCATCGGCGATTTCGTTTCCTTGAACACCGGAGTGCCCTAGAACCCATATAAGTACAAGCCTGTTTTGTCTTGCAACAGAATTAAGATTCTACTTACATTCCTCAACAATCTTTGAGGTTTGCTTCGCGTTCTCCAGGGCCTTCGGTGCCGCCTGACTTTCGCTGAAAACTCCAATCTGTTTCCCGCTCCATCTCCTCTGGATTATCCATTCGCCTACTTTCAGGATGGCAAAAACTTCCGTTTGGAAAATAGTTGCCATTTCCCCCATAACATCGGTCAAAGTTTGTGACCGATTTGGCAGCAAGTCCAACCTGACGAAGCAAGAGGAGGAACAGTTGGCTTGGGCCAGAGCGGAGATCAAAAATGGCCGGGCCTTCTACGCAACAAAGCCAATGTTCGCGGCTTCCAATCCGAAATATGCGAACAAAATCGAAGAAGAGCTAGCCATCAAGGGGCAGCGTTCTGCGGATAGTGAGGCCTCAGGGCCATCAAAAAAGCAGAAGCACAGGCACGAGACGGCTAAACCGAAAAACAATGACGAAAGACCTACGACGTCGAAAGCAGCGGCAGCGGCCAGTGAAATTGCCAAGAGACACCTCATAGTGGCACTCACTGACCGTAGCGACCAGCTGGGGCGAATGTCGCAGGAACGGTGGAAGGTAGTGGAGATGAAGCTACTGGAAACCTTGTTTACAAAAATGGACGCAGAGCCGGACGCACCCATGCCAGCATTCGACGGAGCAGGGTGATTCAGCGGCGTCAAAATCATAAAATGCAAGGATGACCCCACGCTCACATGGCTAAAGGAAGCGGTAAAAGCGCTTCACGGCCTGTGGGAGGGGGCATCACTGGAAATTGTTGATCGCAGCTGCATTCCCTCAATACCGAAGGCAAAGGTTTTCATTCCGCGAGTGGTAAAACCGGAATATGCGCTGCGACTACTACAACGACAAAACACGGACGTGCCGACAGACGATTGGAAAGTGTTGAGTGTGGCAAAACCAGCAACTGCTGATGGTGGCCAGGGCTACATCATCCAAATCAACAAGCCGGCAGAGGACCTGCTTTACGCGCGATTCGGGAGGATGGCTTGGGGAGTTGGTAGCGTGCACCTTCGCCTCAAAAAGCGCAAGCCGACAGATGACAACCACAACACGCTCGCTGCGGGGGAGGTGGAAAAGGATCTCGGTATAGAAGAGATCCTGGAAGCCTCCCTCAATATACAGGAAGTGGAGAAGGGTGACTTGGAGGTAGTATCCAACCCCGAGAAGGTACTGAGGCCAGATGCTGAAAGTCCTTCAGATAAACCTCCACAAAAGTAAGAACGCCTCAGCCGAGCTCCTGCTCAACATAGAGCGAGTCGGCTACGATGTGGCTCTAGTCCAGGAACCATGGATAGCATCGGGCAACATAGTCTCCGGTCTAAAGTCAAACAACTACAACACATACATCCCGATTGTAAAAAATAAGGTAAGAACAGTGATATTGGTCAAAAAAAGTATATGTTCTTATATTGATAACAATCTCTCTTCAGACGATCTGACAGTGGTGGCGCTGGAGGGCTGCAAGGATGAGACGCTACTCTTTGGGTCCTGCTATATGCCACATGATGGAGAAGCACCACAGACGGAACTTCGGAAGCTGGTAGAAACAGCTGCCAGAAAGAAGCACGCTCTGGTGGTAGGAACGGACGCAAACGCACATCACACGGTCTGGGGAAGTGCAGATATAAACGACCGAGGTGAGTCACTATTTACCTATATTCTTCAAAGTAGCCTAGAAATAGCTAATAGAGGTGAAGAACCAACATATGTGGGACCAACCTCGAAGAATGTACTCGATTTAACACTCTACACAAGCAGGCATGTTATGGTTCAGGAATGGGAAGTGTTGAGTACGCCCTCATTCTCTGATCACAGATACATAAGCTTTCAGGTCATATTCCGCTCAAAAAACAAACTTACATCCTTTAGAAATCCTAAGAATACGAACTGGGACTTGTATAGGGATATACTATCAAAAACACCAATGATACCCCGGAAATACAAGTCACACGTCGCACTTGAGAAAGGGGTTGAATTGTTTGCAACTACTCTCGTCAAAGCCTTTAAAAGATCCTGCCCCCCAACACGTAATAAACGCAAGGTGAAGCCTCCCTGGTGGAACAGGGAATTAGGAGCACAAAGGCGTAGAGTACATGAATTCTATAGGTTAGCCAAAGTGGCTGACAATGAGTTCTGTTGGAAGGAGTATAAGGATCTACTAAAAGTATACAAGAAAGAGATACGTAAAGCCAAGAGAGAATCTTGGAAAGACTTCTGTAGCAGCATGGAAGACACTAACGATGTGGCTAGACTCAGGAAACTGCTATCTAAGAATCCGTCGATGCCAAGAACAATACGAAAAATTAACGGGGAGTGGGCTGACAGCTGTGAGGACTCTCTAGAAGACCTAGTCAGTACACACTTTCCAGGGTGTGCGGACATTACAGATCTCGAACCTAGAGGAGATATTGTGCACGAAATCCCGACGAACGTAATTACAACCAACAAAATAGAATGGGCTATACAAAGTTTCGACCCATATAAATCGCCAGGACTGGATGGAATCTTCCCAGCCATGCTCCAAAAGGTAAGCCACCTTGTGGTACCATGGTTAAGAACGATATTCAGGGGATGCCTGAGGTTCAGCTACGTTCCTGTATCGTGGAGAGAAGCGAGGGTTGTGTTTATTCCAAAAGCGGGAAAAAGCAACCCTCTATACTCAAAAGAATACAGGCCCATTAGTTTGACTTCATTTCTCCTGAAAACGTTAGAGAAGATTCTAGATACATACATTAGAGACACAATTGCGCCGGACGAATTATCCAAAGCGCAGCACGCTTACACTAAAGGCAGATCCACTGAAACTGCACTTCACTCACTTGTACTAAACATAGAAAAGGCGTTAGAATATAAGGAGTATGCTCTAGGAGTATTTCTAGATATATCAGGGGCCTTTAACAACGTGACAAAAGATGCTATTTTAAATAGCATAGAGTCACTTAATGTGCAACCCGCGGTTTATCTATGGATAAGGCAGCTATTAGCTAGCAGAAAGATAAGAGCGGAGTGGAACGATGCGACCGTCACCAAATATGCAGAGGTACTCCGCAAGGTGGGGTACTATCGCCGCTATTATGGCTACTAGTAGCAAATGAAATTCTTAAGAAACTTGACAGAGGGGCACCTAAACTAGTGGCATATGCCGATGACATAGCTATAGTAGTTACAGGAAAGTACCTGGACACCATCAGTAATGTGATGAACAACACTCTCAAAACGATACACCAATGGGCATCTCACGCAGGGCTAGGGATAAACGCGGGAAAAACGGACATGGTACTTTTTACCAGGAAGTACAAAGTTCCGGCGTGGAACCTCCCGAAGCTAGGCAACAACGAATTACTTCTCAAAGATTATGCAAGGTACCTCGGAGTAATATTGGACAGCAAATTGCTGTGGAAGCACAACGTTGAGGAGAGGGTGAAAAAGGCCAGTAATGCGTTGTACGCATGTAAAAGAATGCTGGGCGTTACTTGGGGTCTATCACCCTCCCTGATGCATTGGTGCTACACAGCAATAGTCAGACCGATATTGCTGTACGGAGCCTTAGTATGGTGGACTGCGACAAAAAAACTGACATACTTAATGCCGCTGGAAAGGATTCAACGACTCGCTGCTCTGTGCATAACAGGAGCGATGAAGACCACTCCAACGGCGGCGCTGGAAATGATACTCAGCATGCCACCTATTGACCTCATGGCGGAAAACCTGGCAGCGAAATCCGCGAGGAGGCTAATGGCTGCGGGGGTATTCATCTGCAGAACCTTCGGTCACAGCTCAATAGGAAAGTGGAGCTCAGGTGGCACAGACTACATGACCCCGTACTTTAATTGGGAGAGAAGGTTCCGCACTACAATTGAAGAGGAGGGATGGCACAAAGGCATGAAGCCTGGCCATAGAACCTTTCACATCTATACAGACGGCTCGAAAACTCCAGACGGAGTGGGAGCGGGTATCTACTGCTCCAAACTAGGAATAAGGCAGTCTATCAAGCTGCCAGACCACAGCAGTATTTTCCAAGCGGAAGTTTTTGCTGTGGGGAAGGCCGCGGAGCTAGCCTACACTAGAATAAGAAAGAACTCAACAATTAATATATACGTGGATAGTCAAGCAGCAATAAGAGCAATAAGCTCATATTGTATTAAGTCCAAAAATGTTCGAAGGAGCAGGGAGGCCATAGAAAGGCTAGCCGAAAACAGTAGGCTGCATATCTACTGGGTACCTGGTCACAAAGGCATTATAGGGAACGAAATAGTAGATGAGATAGCAAAAAGTGCTGTGAGACTACCATTTGAACAAGAGAACGACATACCGAGACCGCTAAACACAATATACAATGAAATGGACGACCACATGAAAAGGCAAGTGAAAGCTAGGTGGACTAACCTGACCACATGCAAAACAGCAAAAGTTATGTGTAGAACTAACGACAAAAAACTCACTCAATTCGTACTTACGCTCTCGCGAAAGGAATGCAGAACTATCATAGGTATGCTAACAGGTCACAATCTATTGGCTGCACATGCTTACAAGATAGGGATTGCTAACACGGACAAATGCAGAAAATGCAGAGAGGATGTTGAGGAGACTTTAGAACACCTTCTGTGCGTTTGTCCGGCATTATCAAAAACGCGACTAAGATGCCTGGGAGCCCCACTGTTTGAGGGTCTGGAAGACGCCTCAAAAGCGGATCTCCCAGACCTACTTAGATTCGCCAAAAGCGCTGACATCCTACATGATGTCTACTTTAGGGATTCATAGAGGTCGGTCTCCATCTGGTATCGCTAGGGACCAAAAGGTCTATGCGTGGCTTATTGCCAACCAGGCTAACCTAACCTAACCTCCCCCATAACATAGTGGCATCACTTACTTATTACTATCGTTTAAGTACCATCCGGCTCCAGACCCTATATAATTCTTGGAAATAAAGTAAAGAAAATATCCGTCAAACCTCGCTGCATGAATTCTGGATTGCTCCATTGCGTGAAATCTGGCATCAAATTTCCTTCCAAATGAAACTGTGAGTATCATGTCGTCTCAACTTAAAGATTTCTCTGTGTCCCGAAGCTCCGTCTTCGTGCCAGAAACCATATTTATGGAGTCTATACATTGCTTTTATTGCTTCCTGTTGTATCTTAAGATCCAGGGGGCGCAAATCAAGCATAGCAATAAGGGCATCACCAGAGGTTGTACTCAAGGCACCCGTGAGGCTTAAACATACACTTCCTTGTAGCCTGTATAGTTCCCGGATTGTGGACTTAACCATGCTCTGTCACCCCCAGACCACAGAGGCGTAAGTGATAATTGGTCTAGTAAGTGCTGTATTTATCCATAGGACCACAGCAGGTTTCAGACCCCAGGTTTTACCAAAGGCTCTGCGGCATTGCTGAAAAATCCTCAATGCGCGATTCACCTTCAGTGAAACGTGTGTCTCCCAAGTCAACTTCTTATCCAAGATTACTCCTAGATATTTAACTTCGTTGGAAAGACCAAGTGTCACACCTTTCAGTGTTGGAAGACTGAGTCCATCCAAATTCCGTTTTCTCGTAAACAAGACTATGGTTGCTTTGTTCGGATTAACGGAAAGACCTTGTCTCATGCAACAGTCATGGATTTTGTCAAGAATCCTCTGCATTTTCGTGCAAAGCCTCCTTAAGGATTTATCCGATGTGAGCGCACAGACGTCGTCCGCATATGCTTGATTATGAAAACAGAGTTCCTGCATCTCCACTAATAGAGAGTCTACGACCAAGCACCACAGCAGCGGAGAAAGAACACCCCCTTGGGGATATCCTTGCTTGGCCCTGACTGTGATTTGTTCGTCACTGCTCCCACTAGCGGTTAACAGCCTTTCAGAGAGCATGGAATATATCCATTTTATAATGGCTTGATTAACTCCATGTCGTTCGGCAGAAGAACATATCGAGCCGAAAGTGGCATTATCAAAAGCCCCCTCAATGTCCACGAACACGCCCATTGTGTATTCGTCAGCTTCGAGCCCGGCTTCAATCTTGCTAACAAGATCGTGTAAGGCTGATTCACATGATTTTCCACTCTGATAAGCGTGTTGATTTCTACTAAGTGGACTTCTCGGCAATACCCCCACTCGAATATGTTTCTCCACCACTCGTTCCAGACTTTTCATCATGAACGATGTCAAACTGATTGGTCTAAAACTTTTTGCTACGGAATAGTCATCTTTTCCTGGTTTCGGAATAAATACTACTCTTACGCGTCGCCATTGGGATGGTATATAACCAAATGCGAGACAGGCTGTGAAGATCCCTTTCAGGGCCATCAATCAACCTGTCTCCTCCTTTTTTAAGAATTGCTGGATATATTCCGTCAGGTCCAGGGGACTTAAAGTTCTCAAAGGAAGACAAGGAAAACCTTATCGATTCCCTTGTCACTATACGACAAGCAATATACCAGCTGTACCTAGAGGTTCCACCGTTGCTACCGTTATTGTTCAAGCCACTCTCTACTTCAGAGAGAGTTCTACTATCCGGAAAATAAGTTACGAGTAGAGCATTACATGTTTCCGATTTTGAAATGGTGTATGAACCATTAGGTTTCCGAATGGAATCCAGCCTTACTAAGCGGTCTAGATGAAAGAGCTTACAAAGTCTCGCTGTTTCCCTCATTTCTTCGACGTTACTGCAGAAATTTCTATAGGATTCAAGTTTGACTTTGACTATTTCTTTCTTATATTCCCTCTGTGTAAGTCGTCCTCTTCTGTTTGGGTCTTTAAGACCTTATTAAGACGTTTTCTTGTCCGTACACGAAGCTTCGACAGTTCAGGGTTGCACCAAGGAACCGCTTTCACCTGTCTACTTTGCCTGAATGGGCACAGTTCCTCAAAGCATTTGATTAAAGTACCTTCTAATTTGTTAGTAGCATCTTCAATCATTTCTATTGATTTGAGTTTTTTCAGGTTTGGTTATCGCTCTGTTACAAGCTCACCATACCTGTCCCAGTCCACATTTCGAGGATTCCTACCGGAAGGTATTGATATTGTATAAATTCCCAGTCGGAATTCGATAGGACGATGATCAGAAATAGAGTCCTCTTCCCAAACCCGCCATCGGCTGATTTGATTTCCAACTGACCTATTGGTAATTCCTAACTCAATCACCTCTTGTCTCCTTTTGGTCACAAAAGTTGGTTTGTTAGCAGTGTTTTGAATGATCAAATCAGATGACAGGATAAAATCCATTACCTTGAGATCTCTGGGGTTGAATTTGCTGCTTCCCCATACAATGTTTTGTGAATTTGCATCATAGCCCACTATTAGCCCCAGATTGTTGGATTCTGCATACTTGACTACTTCTCTTAGCTCCCTCGAAGGAGGTGGCTGTAAAGAGTCGTAGGGTAGGTAGGACGAAACTCCGATAGCTTCGACACTGTTCCCACTCTTCCAGTACTTTATTTTTGCAACAACGATATCTCCGGAGCATAACTCTTTTAACATCGTGTGTTCGATCAACCTCGGCAAGATAATACATGCTCGCGGTCTCTCATTCCGTTCGCAATGAAGTATTTGTCCCAACGAAATAGCACCTAGACCACAGATACGCTTGTGGCATACCCATATATCCAGCATTAACATGGCGTTAAGAACTACCCTAAAACTAAATTCATAAAAATAAATTTTTATATATTTTCCAAAGACAAGCAAGTCTTTAACTATCTTCCAAATCTTTAATAAGTTCGTTCCAAAATTGCTGAATTTTGACCAAAAATAACGTCGCACGAGCATTCAGATTTGCTTAAAAGGTCATAACTGGTGACGAATCGTCCTAATGGAAGAGTCCAGGAAAGCCAAGAGCTGATAGCAGAAAATCGCCGAACACGCAAAACACTTGTATTATTAATGCATCGCATAAATAAACTAAACGTGCTATATTGCTAAAACGGTGAACATGTCTTCGAAACGAGTATACGAACATAAAAAAGAATAATAGTCGAAAGTCGTATGTAAGTAGCCTGCGAAATTTGAAAATTCACCTTATTTTTTGGATGTTTTCCGTGTATTTGTTTTTGTTTCCATGTAGTATTACTTTGTCTGCCAGTAATATTACTTTATGGACAGCTGTCCCTTGGTTGTAGAAGTATGTTCTTAAGTTATTTATTGGGTTGTTCTGTAGATGATGGATATTACTATATTTTTCCTGGGAATCGTTATACGCTCCTCACATGAATGCGGATGGTGTTTGTTATATTTGTTAGTTTCATACTTGTTGCTATCTTCAGGTTTTCTACATCTCACTCCACTTGATTATTCCAAATGAATCTGTTAGCAAAGGTATCGCGTGTGTGTTCGTGGCTTTAAAAGGGTTTATATATCTTTTCAAGATTTTTTTATACGTGCTAGATACGCAGGGTTAATTCTTTTTTTATTGCATTGTTGTATGGTCTATTTTTATATTTTGTTTTAAAGGTAGGTATTTATAAAACCCATTTTCTTCCATGTTTAAGTGTGGTTCATTGTTGAGTGTTTCTGTCAGTCTATTGTCCGCGTCCTATATGATGGGTTTTGCGTTTATCTATTCCGAATTCCATTTTCAAATTAAATTAAATTTTTGAATTATTCTTATTAATCTTTGTGATTCTTGCTGATTTTTCGCATACAACTTTATGTCAACCATTTATAATAAGTACTTTATTTTGGTTTTGATTTTTTATATTAATTCCATATTCTGTTTTACTGGGTATGTTTTAGAGTGGATTTAGACATATACACAACGCACTTAATTCATTTCGATGGAATATTCCGGTTTTTATTTTAATTAGATCTCTTGTTATAATTATGGATGGGGCTCGTAGAAATATTTTTGTTAGAAATGTTTTTCATATTTATTTTAAAGAATTGTATAAATTTTTTTGTATTTTACATATATTATTTCTGGTATTTTGTTGAATACTTTTTTTTAGTCAATATAACAGGGCATGAGCTCAACGAAAAAAACAAAGAAAGTTCAATAGCTTCTCAGCATCTCGACCGCCATCGAGCAACACGCGGTCGTAAACAGCGCTCTTTACACCGAATCGTCACGAGAGATGAAAAATGGTGCCTATACATCAATATGAAGCAAAGAAAAGAGTGGGTGGAGCTTTACATTGCTCAGCTAAACTGCCTTAATGCCGCACTTCGAGAGCTCGACCGGGAAGTCCTCCAGCATCCGCCGTATTCTCCGGACCTTGCACCGACCGATTACCATCTTTACCGCTCCCTATCAAACCATATGAAAGGTGTTACATTCGATAACAAAGAAGCCTTTAAAAACTGGCTCAATAACTTCTTTAACACAAGGCCGGCGATTTTTGGCGGAACGGCATCGACACATTGGTCAAGAGGTGGGAGGTTGTAAACAGCAACGGCGAATATATAATTGATTTACTTATTGATATAATTATTGTTTCTTGTTTAAATAAAAGTCTTCGGTAAAACGCTACGTGCTTATTTCCCAACCAATAGACTTCGTTGCTCTTTAATGGCTTGTTGTGTGACCGTTTGGTCTATTATTACTTGTTCTCTACATTCTTTTTGTTCATTTGTCAAAATGTTGTTGTCTATGAGGTGAGTGTATAGTGTTTTTGACATTAATGATATGATAATCTTGTAAAGAGTGGATAATTTGCTGGATTATCGGTATGATCATTCTAAGTAAGAAAATATGGTAAAATATTATATTTGGGTGGCTTAGTGCATCGTTTATTAGTTTTACCAGTATATTGTGGATGTGGTGGATTAGTGTTAATGTTGAATTGTTATGTAGAAGTCTACGCAAGTAGGGAAAGTCACTGATTGCCATTCACTTGGGAGTGACCACGACGATTCTTCTACACATGGTCCCAGCAGCCCATAACTTCCAGGCCTAGCCTAAGTATTATCTTGGCAGCTTCCAAACACCCTTTCGAAAGCCAGCTAATGTGAGAAGGCGAAGCACTTCAGGATAGACGCTTGTTCGCTGGGTTCGGGGACTGCCACGTAAAAATCCTCCCCTAATGAAAACACGAACAAAGCCCCGGATGAGAACTTCCTATACTGATGACGACCCCTGCAAACGAACTAAGGACTATGATTTGAGAGCATGCCTCTGCCCGACTGCTTGATGCCCTCGTAAGAACAAAGGCTGGCATCACTGTTATTCAAGAGATGCGATGAAGGAGACAAGGCAAGCAAAACTTAGCACGGAAATTCGTTGTTGGATTTGTTGTGGGAGAGAGATTTCATCGCCAAATACTGTCGTTCACTCCGGAAAACGAGCGTTTTGCAATGATCCGCATCAAAGCGAGATTTTCCAACATCTCGCTCATTTGCGCCCGCGCCGGAAGAGAAGGACGATGCTCCCAATGACTCTTTCTATGTGCACCTGGAGCGTTCTTATAAGTGCTGCCCCCGCCACGACATAAAAATCGTGTTTGACGAGTTCAACGCCTGCGTTGGTAAGGAGAGAATTTTCGGTCCAACAGCCGCAAAATTCAGCCTGCACAACGAAACATCCAGTAATGAACAGAGGCTGATCGACTTCGCCGAGGCCCAAAATATGGAAATTTGTAGCACTAGATTCCAGTATAAGAAGATACGCCAAGCTACGTAGCTGTCTCCTGATCGAAAAACGCGAAACCAGATCGATAAAGCTGTGATGGGCATCTGATAGACACGCTTCTAGTAGTTTAGATGTAAGTTTGATCCGAAAACCCGACATCGACTCAGATCAAACGAGAGTCGTATATACGTGAGGGCAAGGAGCTTGAGATGCTGGCCAATAGAAACAACGCCCAAAAATTCGACCCGACAGTTTGGCGGCTTAGAACAGGTTTCAAGACCGGAGCGTTTTCCTGAAAAAACAAAGACGGTGATCTTGTTGACAGACATCCAGAGCATACTTATATTATGGAGGGAACACTTCTCGAACCTGTAAAGCAGTGATAGATAATGTGAAGATCCCGCTACCCAATCGTTGACGACAAAATTGTCGTTCTACTACCTATGACGAGGTAAAAGAACAATAAATCCGCGGGCGCTGGCAGACTGGCAGCTGAACTATTCAAATATGGCGGCGTGGAGCAGGTAAGGTTCATGCATCAGCTTCTATGCAAAATAAGGTCAGATGAAAGTATGCCTGTTGATTGGAATGTAAGTGTGCTCTGTCCAATCCATAGGAAGGGTTATCCTGCAATCCTCTAAAGTCCATCATCGTCAA
The DNA here is from genome assembly GCF_027943255.1 of Anastrepha obliqua. Lineage (NCBI taxonomy): Eukaryota > Metazoa > Arthropoda > Insecta > Diptera > Tephritidae > Anastrepha > Anastrepha obliqua. Next base: position 37,062,587 of record NC_072897.1, on the reverse strand, counting down.
GATGTTCACAATACGCCAAATCTTAGAAAATACCCATGAAAGGAGAATCAATACAAACCATCTGTTCGTCGACTTCAAAGCTATATTCCACAGTACGAAAAGGAGTAACCTATACGCCGCGATGTATGGAGTTTTTATCCCCGTAAAACTAACACGGCTATGGAAGATCACCTCTCCGAGCCGTTTGATACAAAACGTAGTTTTAGACAAGGTGACTTGATGATGCCTGATGTCTGAAAAGATCGTGCCAGCCGCGTACCTTAACCGCTCAGGCATAATATTTTATAAGAGCGTACAACTGTTGGCATATGCCGATGATATTGACATCGTCGGCCTCAACAACCGCGCTGTTAGTTCTGCCTGCTCCAAACTGGATAAAGAGGTAAAGCGAATGAGTCTGGTGGTGAACGAGGACAAAAATAAGTACCTCCTGTCGTCAAACAAACAGTAGGCCCACTCGGGTATCGGCGGCCACGTCACTGTTGACAGTTAAGATTTAGAGGTTGTAAAAGACTTCGTTTATTTAGGAACCAGCATTAACACACATAACAATGTCAGCCTTGCAATTCAACGCAGAATCTCTCTTGCCAACAAGTGCTACTTTGGACTAAGTAGGTAATTGAGTAAAGTCCTTCTCGATGAACACAACTAACACTCTACAAAGTTCCCTCACGTATGGCGCAGAAGCTTGTACGATGGGAACATCCGATTAAACGTCGCTTGGATTGTTTGAGAGAAAGATTCTGAGGAAGAAGATTCGCCAACGAAGTGCCAATCAAATGGCGAAGGAACTGATAATATTTGGCCATAGCATCCATCGTATACTGAAAAAAAGAGGTTGTCTGCAAAGTCGGTTTACTGACGATAGTTTAACGTGATAACGTCATAAGAAAATACTGATTGAATGGTTGCATTTTTCAAAAGAAAATTTTAATTTTATTTGTGTGATACATATTTTGTATGGATATAGAGAATGAGTTAACATTAACATAACATATACTTTAACATAACATAACATAACATAACATAACATAACATAACATAACATAACATGACATAACACAACACAACACAACACAACACAACACAACACAACACAACACAACACAACACAACATAACGTAACATAACATAACATAACATAACATAACATAACATAACATAACATAACATAACACAACATAACATAACATAACATAACATAACATAACATAACATAACATAACATAACATAACATAACATAACATAACATAACATAACATAACATAACATAACATAACATAACATAACATAACATAACATAACATAACATAACATAACATAACATAACATAACATAACATAACATAACATAACATAACATAACATAACATAACATAACATAACATAACATAACATAACATAACATAACATAACATAACATAACATAACATAACATAACATAACATAACATAACATAACATAACATAACATAACATAACATAACATAACATAACATAACATAACATAACATAACATAACATAACATAACATAACATAACATAACATAACATAACATAACATAACATAACATAACATAACATAACATAACATAACATAACATAACATAACATAACATAACATAACATAACATAACATAACATAACATAACATAACATAACATAACATAACATAACATAACATAACATAACATAACATAACATAACATAACATAACATAACATAACATAACATAACATAACATAACATAACATAACATAACATAACAAATTACCCCGTATTAAAGCACTTATCAACAGCTTTCATTTGATACTCATATTGTACATACACAACCAAAGGTTACCCGGGTCCACGTTTTGACCTATATCTCGAGACCCCAGTCACGGAGCGGCATGAAAAATACTCTGTACTAAAGCATTCACCAACAGCTTCCATTTGATACCCATATTGTACATACACATCCGAAGGTTACCCGGGTCCACGTTTTGACCTATATCTCGAGACCATATCTACCAATATGTACCCAAACTATACAGAAACCATCTTCAATACCTCCTTAACAATGTGTGGAAGTTTGGTTTAATTCGGTTCAAAGACACGGCGGGTCCACGTTTTGGCATATATTTCGAGACCCTAGTCATCAATAGGTTTGAAAATTACCCCGTATTAAAGCACTTATCAACAGCTTTCATTTGATATCCATATTGTACAAACACATTCTAGGGTCCACGTTTTGGTCTCTATCTCGAGATCCTAGTCAAGGAGCGGATGGAAATACTCTGAACTAAAGCATTCACCAACAGCTTCCATTTGATACCCATATCGTACATACACATCCGAAGGTTACCCGGGTCAACATTTTTGACCTATATCTCGAGACCCTATCTACCAATAGGTATTCAAACTATACGGAAATCATATTCAATACCTCCTTAACAATGTGTGTAAGTTTGGTTTAATTCGGTGCAAAGACACGGCGGGTCCACGTTTTGGCATATATTTCGAGACCCTAGTCATCAATAGGTATGAAAATTACCCCGTATTAAAGCACTTATCAACAGCTTTCATTTGATATCCATATTGTACAAACACATTCTAGGGTCCACGTTTTGGTCTCTATCTCGAGACCCTAGTCACGGAGCGGATGGAAATACTCTGAACTAAAGCATTCACTAACAGCTTCCATTTGATACCCATATCGTACATACACATCCGAAGGTTACCCGGGTCAACGTTTTGACCTATATCTCGAGACCCTATCTACCAATAGGTATTCAAACTATACGGAAATCATCTTCAATACCTACTTAACAATGTGTGTAAGTTTGGTTTAATTCGGTTCAGAGACAGGGCGGGTCTACGTTTTGGCATATATTTCGAGACCCTAGTCATCAATAGGTATGAAAATTACCCCGTATTAAAACACTTATCAACAGCTTTCATTTGATATCCATATTGTACAAACACATTCAAGGGTCCACGTTTTGGTCTCTATCTCGAGACCCTAGTCACGGAGCGGCATGAAAAATACTCTGAACTAAAGCATTCACCAACAGCTTCCATTTGATACCCATATTGTACATACACATCCGAAGGTTACCCGGGTCCACGTTTTGACCTATATCTCGAGACCATATCTACCAATAGGTACCCAAACTATACGGAAACCATCTTCAATACCTCCTTAACAATGTGTGGAAGTTTGGTTTAATTCGGTGCAAAGACACGGCGGGTCCACGTTTTGGCATATATTTCCAGACCCTAGTCATCAATAGGTATGAAAATTACCCCGTATTAAAGCACTTATCAACAGCTTTCACTTGATATCCATATTGTATAAACACATTCTAGGGTCCATGTTTTGGTGAGACCCTAGTCACGGAACGGATGGAAATACTCTGGACTAAAGCATTCACCAACAGCTTCCATTTGATACCCATATTGTACATACACATCCGAAGGTTACCCGGGTCCACGTTTTGACCTATATCTCGATCCCTATTTCCAAAATAAAATATAAACCATGTTACTCGTGGATGATGTAGCTTTCGAATGGTGAAAGAATTTTTAAAATCGGTCCAGTAGTTTTGAGCCTATTCATTACAAACAAACAAAGTTTTCCTCTATATAATATTAGTATAGACAACATATTTTATAAGGTATATGGTAAATATTAAAATACATTTTTTCCTTCATATATAATAAAAAAATTAATAATTATAACATTAAAACAACAGGTATTATTAACAAACTTGGTTTTATTTTAAATTCTTCAAGTAAATCAAATTAATAATAATCAATAAGAAGGCATATGCCAATACAAATACGTGAATTTATATATGTACATATGCGCATATACATACATATATACGCTCACTTAAGTAGGGGAGAGCAAGATGTCGAACGTTGCCGTTCGTTTGCTTTGTTTGCTTTGTCGTTCCTTCCGCGCTTTCGCTTGCAGTTCATTCAATGCAATGAGCAAGGTAACTACATATGAGCAAGGTAACACTAATATGAGCAAGGTAACACTAATGAGCAAGGTAACTACATATGAGCAAGGTAACACTAATATGAGCAAGGTAACTACTATGAGCAAGGTAACACTAATATGAGCAAGGTAACACTAATGAGCAAGGTAACTACATATGAGCAAGGTAACGACACATTTTTTCGTGCGTGCAGCCTGTTAAATCGAATTATAAGACGTTATCACGTCAAAATTATCTCAAGTTCCAAAAGGCGTATGGTATCATGCCAAAGCAGCAACAAGTCAGAGTTAAGAGAGCGAAGGAGTTGATTCGCTTGGCCAATTCAAGTCAATTTCCGAACATTGTGTTTTCTGACGAGAAAGTTGGTCAAATTGAACAATTCGTTAACTCCCAAAAGGTTGGATTTATTTGACCGACGGTTCATACGAGATTTTGAGTCATCGATTGGCCACCAGGATGCGGCACTCGCCACAGGTAATGGTTTATCCAGCTGTAACCGCAGATGGGTGCTCTCCAATCGTTTTTATCGAGTCTGGCGTCAAGGTAAATGCGAAATATTATCCGGAAAATATTCTGGAAGCTGCTGTGAGGCCGTGGGCAGACAAACATTTCGGTGGCAGACCATGAACTTTATAAAAACGGGTCTCGGCACCGTCTCACAAAACTCGAGTCAACCAAGAATGGCTAAAAAACAATGTTCTGAACTTCATAACGTCTACACATTGGCTCTGAAATTCACCAGTCGCAAGTCTGATGGAGTATTCTCTTTGTGCTATTTTGGACGGCAAGGTCCGAACTAAAAGATTCACCAGTCTCGAGGCGCTGGAAAAAGCCATTTTACGCGAGTGTGCCAAAATACCTGCTGGTCACAGTAGGGCAGCTGGCGATTCGTTTCTGGAACGTCTCAAGGTCGTAGTTAAAGCAAAAGATGGTCGCATCGAGCAAAAGTATATTGATTCTTAATTTTGTATTATTTTCACCTATTTTTACTTCGAATTGAATAAAAGTAATTTAGTGGGTAGTTGACCCATCAAGGCGGTAAACTAGGGTACCCTGGGGGCGTCGCTCCCATCATATCTCTTTCGATCTATGCTTTCCAGTTTAAATTGGCTTACAGTATTGCTTCTGGGTTTACGATATCCTTCAGACATACATTTTATTAGCCTGGATGTTAGGTTTGTTGTTCTCTCATCTGAACTAAGGACCGCGGGATTGTTATACTCGTCATACCCCTTCGGGGATGCCGTTGCGGGGGTATTATTATTATTATTATGATTATCCCACGCCACTTTTACCGAACGCGACGGGCTGCAAGTCGTGTCGGCACTTTTTATTTAATTTTTTTTTCAGTGTTTTTAAAATTACTGATTTTTGTATCTTGTGATGTATAATTGGGTCGATCTTTAGCTTATTAAAGTTTTTAATAAATGTTTTGTGGAGTAATCCAGTTGCTGAAATCAAAAATGGGTTTGTTTTTACAGCATTTTGTTTCCATATTCGTTTTATTTCTTAAGTTAGTTCACTATATTTTTCATTTTTTTTTAGATATTTTTTATGTATGTTGCGATCATTTGGGTGGTGATTTCTATAAAGTATGTACTTTTGTTAATTTTATTTATTAAAGTAATATCCGGTCTATACCTCATTATCGTTTTATCGGTGTGCATTGGAGTGTGCCAGTAGAAGGTATGTTCTTCACTGACTAAGATGTTTGAAGGGGTATATCTATTTGTAATATTGATCATTGTTTTCTGTTTTATGTTGTTTAGTGGCTATTTCTTGATGTATTATTTTTGCAACTATGTTGTGTCTACGTGTTTACTCTCGTTTCGTTAGTTATAATCGGGTCTTTTATTATGAATTTTTGTGCGGGGGACTACTTGATCTTGAACGGCGATTATAAATCCTTGCGTTTCAGGATGCAGCTCTTCTCTATGAAGCCAGGTATGACTGTTCTTTTTGTCAATATTTGCGACTTCCTAATGTGTAGTTGTTTGCCATGCGCCTATTTCTGTGCCTAAACCGTCTTCTTCTCTTCGTCTGCTGTTTGGTTGATTGTTATTTCAGTGTTTGCTTTGAGTAGATCGGATGTGTGGTTGTAGAAAAATTGTCTTCATTTTGAAGTTTGGTGGTGCATTTGGATAACGAGCCATAGTCCCACAAGCATGAGCTGCTACCTTACACAAGATTTCATAATGCGGACTTCCAGGCTAAACTGGAAAACCTCGCAGATACAGCTTGTCAAATAAGCGGACACCTCATTATCGCAGGAGACTTTAACACTATGGCCATGGAGTCGGGCAGGCGAACAACAAACTCGAGAGGCCAACGAATAATAGGTGTGGCCGCAAGACTAAACTTGTCATTGCAAACGTAGGTATCAAAACGAGCGCCTAAGCGTCTGAGATCCTCTGAGGAGCAAAATGCGGTTAAAAGGCATGAGGCCGCTAAGTATGTTCCAGTGCTATCATATAGCACTGTGGTTAGTGGTGGCGGCAAGATGTTAGCTGTCGTGGATAGCGCAAAGGAGGGCTGTGGTATTCCTCGAGATCAGTGGAGGTGGATTGAGGTAGTTTTGTAGCAACGAAAGATCCACCAAACTATACAAGATGGCGGTTAAAAGGCATGAGGCAGCTAAGTATGTTCCAGGACTATCATATAGCACTGTGGTTAGTGGTGGCGGCAAGATGTTAGCTATCGTGGATAGCGCAAAGAAGGGCTGTGGTATTCCTCGAGATCAGTGGAGGTGGATTGAGGTAGTTTTGTGGCCTATGGCAACGAAAGATCCACCAAACTATACAAGAGGGCTACAAAAAATGATTGTGGGGTATATATTCATATATAATATATACGAGTATATACGAGTGTATATATATGTAATTGGCGCGTACACTCTGTTTGGGTGTTTGACCGACCTCATCTTCCTATTTGTGGTGTGCGTCTTGATGTTGTTCCACAAATGAAGGGACCTACGATTTCAAGCCGATTCCGAACGGCAGATATTATGAGCTTTTAGGAGCGTTTCCATGGCAAAAATACACTCACAGTTTTACCATTGTTTTACACCAGATTAATATCCATCATTCTAAATCGGCCTCTACTGGTCTACTAATCCGCTTATCAAACCTGATGTTATTCTCAAAGCCCTGGGTAAGTGTCAATAGGGTTTGCGGATTGAGTACGCCAGCCTATAAGCTGTTGGTATTGAGTTCTGACGGCATTCCAAGAGCTTGTATTTTAGCAAAAGCTACTCTGGATATATTTATTTTATTGAACCTCCGTGATAGCACTCTGGTGATAGCTAGCTTTGAGCTCAACAATTCTAGTTATTGGTTGGCGTCCGTTTATCTCGCTCACGATAATGTTAAATTACCGCTACAACTTTTGAAACAAATTATAAAAGAAGCTAATAAGCTTAAAGTTAGGCTGATAGTGGGATGCGATGCTAACGCTCACTGTAAAGTGTGTTTCTAGCAGAAGACCTAATGATTCCTTATTTCATGTACTCCTTGTATTCCCTTAACCTTGTAGATAGCCTAAGTTGCATGGTGATTTTGAAATAATTTTTCTTAATCTGGCCGCTTATGAAGTTTCTTCAATTCCTTTGCAATAATTTTGCGAAGATTCACGCAGCGCAGTTCTGACTGCTTGACCTACTCGTGGCCTTGGCAAGATTAAATAACGTTCTATGTACCACCAAGGTAGACTTCCCTCTGAGCTGAACAGCCGGACAACTTGCTGTTAAGGAGCTATTCATTGCTGTAGTTACCTGATAAACCAATTTATAGAGCTCCCCACATGTAGTGGGATCTTTGGGGGCTATCTTTGGGAGTAAAGCTCTCAATCTATTATTGTAAACTGCGCAGTCGGTTTTTCGTATACCTCTGAACTGACTAAATTGAGGAGACCTAGTGCCGATTTAAAATTCGATATACCAAAGGTCTGAAAACGAATTTTTGTTTTCTAGAATAAAGTCCAGTAATGGCTCACCTTTTTCATAGGCCATATAAGCGGAGGCTAGCTAAAATCCGATTTTCCCAAGATCAATGCTTGCCGCCACTAAGTCGCCGCTACTAAGATGTGGTAGCGAGAAAATGTTGATGTTACGAGTATTGTATTTTTAGCTAGGATGCAGCTATGAATTTTACCTCTGTGTTGTACGGTAATCAGCTGGAATCCCTTCATTCATAGTCCGTTTATTATGTTGCCGGATATTCATGGCTCTTGAATGAAGGCTAGGTCAAGTCCACTGGCAGCCAAATGGACAGAAAGATGCACGGACCCAAATTTAGAGTGGTGGAGATTAACTTGGATCAGCTTCATATGAATCTCTCTGTTTCATCTCCACCATCGTGACATCGACATCCTTTTCCGAGATCTCCCCACCCTCAGTGTCAGCGAAGGGATGCTCTTCGTGGAAGAGCGGCCCCACATCAGTCAGCCACTCGGAGTCAGCTGAGCTTTGGCTGCAGACCAACCTTTCTCCAGTATCCCTACGCAGGCCGGCTTTGTCACTCTCCTCATCTGATTCCAAAGCTGACAGGTGCAGGCGATTAGCTTGGCTCTACCTTGATACGACCCTGCATCATGACAAAGGGGGAAGGTCCGGGTGTTCGTCTAGAATCTGGAGGTAGGCTTCAGCGATAGCCTCCTATATCCGTTTCCATTTTTCTTTAGGAAAAGCCCCTTTATTTTCTCCCTTGTCAATGACGGCCAATATCTCACCGCCGCCTCTCGGATAGGCAATACGGTTTTAGGCCGCAAAGGTCTACAATATAGGAAAGTAACGAAGCATAAACCACTTTTCCCCACCAATCGTGCAGTCACATCCATCGTATGAAACGCTTTCAGCAGCGCAAAGTAGGTGAATATGATTAACGCACTAGAGAACCAATTCAAAACACCTCAAGATTTGATGAAGATGATCTGCTTTTACCGTAAAGATCGTATACTCATCTATAACAAAAGAAAAGGATAATGGACAAAAGTGCTAGCCTCTGGTGCTGCACAAACTCAATCGCAAGCCCTTACCTCTAGAACGTCAGTTATGACGACATCCTCACCATCGACATGCCCGACGATTGTTATCTTGTAGAATAAACGGATGATATTGCAGCAGTAATTTTTGCACGTGATGTAGATGCGGCAAGGCGGAAACTTACACAAACAATGATAAGGATCAAGACATGGCTTGACTCGCACGAGTCATCCCACTTACGAGGGCGCGCATACTTCTACAAGTAACAAAGCTGGTTTACACAGAGAACATAACGGCTTTAAAGGTGCTGAAATATCTGGGCATCAGACTCGATAGTAAGCTGGGCACAAATTCTGCGAAAACAATCTCAGCGCTATCAAGAGTGTTGCCTAACACCGGAGGCCCCATCGCAAGCAGACGGAAGATACTCATGGACTCGACGGTATCTAGATTACTGCACAGATGTGAAATATGGGCGGACACACTTAAAGCTAAATGTCGCCGGAAGATTCCTGGCAAGACCCAAAGAACTGTTGCCCTCCGTGTTCCTTCAGCATACCGTACGATATCAGAAGCAGCGGTACTCATCATCAGCGGCACGATACTTGTAGATATTGTTTTTTTTTTTTGTTTTTTTTTTTTTTTTTAGTCTAAAAAATACAGAATTTCTTACAGACTATGAAAAAAGATTAATGCTAAATCATTAATCAAAGTAAAATTAAACTTATAATTAACTAGCTTCAATTGTAATGAGTAAAAGAAAAATATAAACTTTCTTATAACTTAAAGAGGAGGATTATTCATTTTAGTAAGACAAGAAAATACAAAGTTTCTTACAGACTACATAGAACTAAGAGTATTTATATTATATATTATATAAATAGAAATAATTAACAAAATCAAAGCTTAGAAAACTAAATTAACAAAATATACTTGGTAATTATTTAGAATTCTTACAAAGGAAAAAATTTTTTAATTGGGATTTAAATACATGTTTCGCCCTGGAAAAGTCTAGATCCAAAAGGGAGGCGAGATAGTTAATGTCAGACAGCGTTCTAACAAGAGGCGCTTTGGAACTATATAATGTCCTCCTAACGCCAACATGAAAAATTTTGACACGGCGAAAGTTCCTGCAGGGAACATTAAAATGTATTCTTTCTAGAAGAAACGGGCAGTCAATTAGTCCATTAACGAGATCGAAGATAAAAGAAACTGCCTGGAATGTACCTCTGTCACTTAATGGACAGAGACTAATCAAACGACAGCGTGAGACGTAAGACGGTTTGGGGTCTGAGAAATTGAGTGAATGTAGCGCGAAACGCAAAAAAATTTTTTGAACCCTCTCCACTCGATTTATATGAACTGCATGATAAGGTCTCCAAATAAAAGAGGCATAATCTAATTTGGACCGCACAAACGCAGAGTATAAAATCTTAAGAGTATATGGATCAGTGAAGTGCGATGAGTGACGTCTAACAAATGCGAGCATAGCAAGAGAATTGGAAACGGCATAATTTAGGTGCGTGATAAAATTAAGCTTTGAATCAAAGAACACCCCTAAGTCTTTTATCACATCAGACGAAGCAAGATATGTATGATTGATATGATAAGAGGTGCTGAGGGGGTTTTGAAGCTTAGAAAATGTGATTTTATGACATTTTTCAATGTTAAGAAATAGACAATTAATAAGGCACCAGGAAAATAAATTATTCAACTCAGACTGTAGGGCGGCTGAATCACTAGAATTTCTTATTTCAGCGTACACTTTTAGATCATCAGCATAGAGAAGAAAATTAGCGAAGGAAAAACATGAATGAATATCATTAATAAACAAAATAAATAACAAAGGTCCTAATATACTACCCTGAGGTACCCCAGAGGTGGCAGTGTAGTGTTTCGAAGAAACACCATCGATAACTACAGTGCAGCATCTCTTTATTAAATAGGACCGAATCCAATCGAGGAAAGTTGAATGAAAACCAAGACAAGCCAATTTAGTTACTAAAATTGTATGGGAGATTTTATCAAAGGCTTTAGAAAAATCCGTGTATATCGCGTCAGTTTGGAAACCAATCTGAAAGCCTGCGTGGCAATCATCAGAAAAAACGGATAAGTTGGATAGGGTAGACCTTGCAACTACAAAACCATGCTGACGTGGACTAATTAGACGTTTAACACTAAAATATAACTTGTCTTTAACAACGCTTTCAAAGAGTTTAGATACAGCAGATAATTTGGAAATTGGTCTGTAATTTGCAATATTGCTTTTATTACCGCTTTTAAAAATAGGAGTGACCAAAGTCAGCTTCCAGTCATCGATAAATATTCCTTCGGCCAAGGATTTGTTAAAAATCAGTTTAAGAGGTTGAACTAAAGAGCGACAATTTTTAAACAAAGTTACAGAAAGCCCATGTACATCCGAATGGGCCGAGTTTTTAATCTTTAACAATCCCTCAATGACATCATCATCAGACAGAACAAGCGAACCAAAGTCAACTGAAGAAGACACTTTACCCAAGAAATTATGGCGAATGGCTGCCAAATGTTCTTCCTGAATATCTTCATCAGACACGAAGTTAGATGAAAAGAAATCAGCAAATAAATTCGCTGCATCGCTGACAGAGCAGGCAGTTACGTCTCTATAAAAAACCGAATTAGGAATAGAAGAGGCCTTTTTAATCGATTTAATATATCGCCAAAAATTCTTCGGATTACTTTTTATATTAATATAGAATAGAATAGATATAGAAGAAAAAGGCTGTGATAGAACAGAACTAATGTTGTCGCTTATAAAAATCAAATCTAGTAAACGACTCATACTATTAGTTAACCCATTAATCTGAGTTAGACCCATGCCCAGTAAATTATCAATAAATAAAAAATAGTTTAAAAAAACTAAAAAACACGCTTTTATTGCTAATCGAACTAAAAAGTAGAAAATAAATTTTAATGACAAAGAGACCTATAATGAAGTAATAGCAAATCGAACGATCAGTCATAGTCAACTACCTCAGAACAGAATTATAAAAAAATTAAGATACAAATAGAGTAATTCAAATTAGAGTTAAAAGCGTGGGATGCATTTTGCTTCACTTTCATAACCCTCTGCACATAGGTAGTTGCCAATAGAATGATTGTAATATTTACTATATCAAGCATCCCACGCTTTTAACTCTAATTTGAATTACTCTATTTGTATCTTAATTTTTGTTATAATTCTGTTCTGAGGTAGTTGACTATGACTGATCGTTCGATTTGCTATTACTTCATTATAGGTCTCTTTGTCATTAAAATTTATTTTCTACTTTTTAGTTCGATTAGCAATAAAAGCGTGTTTTTTAGTTTTTTTTAACTATTTTTTATTTTCTACTTTTTAGTTCGATTAGCAAAAAAGCGTGTTTTTTAGTTTCTTTAAACTATTTTTTGTTTATTATGAATGAAAATTATTGTTATCATTGCAGTCAGTGAATAAATGATTCGATATATTCGTGTTATATTTAATTCCTTTCTTATCGACTGTGAGTCTAAAGCTATGCAGTTATCGGCCGTGATAAAGAAGTAATCAGGATGAAGAACTTATTTCGTGGAGGGAGCCTGAGAAACTGATTTGCAAGAATAAAAAAAGATTTTTCATTTTACAACCAAATTCACCTTACTTTTTGCCCACAGGTAAAAAAAAAGAAAATATTAATCCTGGCAATCCTAATAAGGATAATGGAAAACTTTTATCAAATTATTGCATTGTCATCGGTCCTTGATAGGTGTGCAAAATTTCAAGTCGATCAGATTTTTAGAAGCCAGTGAAAATGAAGCTCAAAGATTCCGTTACATACATACATACATACATACATACATACAACCCGACCTAATAAAAGTGTGTTAAAAAAAAGATTCAAAGATTCAAATTCACCTTACTTTTTGCCCACAGGTAAAAACAGAAAATATTAATCCTGGCAATCCCAATAAGGATAATGGAAAACTTTTATCAAATTATTGCATTGTCATCGGTCCTTGATAGGTGTGCAAAATTTCAAGTCGATCAGATGTTTAGAAGCCAGTGAAAATTAAGCTCAAAGATTCCGTTACATACATACATACATACATACATACATACATACAACCCGACCTAATAAAAGTGTGTTAAAAAGATTCAAAGATTCAAATTCACCTTACTTTTTGCCCCCAGGTAAAAACAGAATATATTAATCCTGGCAATCCTAATAAGGATAATGGAAAACTTTTATCAAATTATTGCATTGTCATCGGTCCTTGATAGGTGTGCAAATTTCAAGTCGATCAGATTTTTAGAAGCCAGTGAAAATTAAGCTCAAAGATTCCGTTACATACATACATACATACATACATACATACATACATACAACCCGACCTAATAAAAGTGTGTTAAAAAAAAGATTCAAAGATTCAAATTCACCTTACTTTTTGCCCACAGGTAAAAACAGAAAATATTAATCCTGGCAATCCCAATAAGGATAATGGAAAACTTTTATCAAATTATTGCATTGTCATCGGTCCTTGATAGGTGTGCAAAATTTCAAGTCGATCAGATGTTTAGAAGCCAGTGAAAATTAAGCTCAAAGATTCCGTTACATACATACATACATACATACATACATACATACATGCATACATATAGTACATACATACATACATACATACATACATACATACATGCATACATACATACATACATACATACATACAACCCGACCTAATAAAGGTGTGTTAAAAAAGATTCAAAGATTCAAATTCACCTTACTTTTTGCCCACAGGTAAAAAAAGAAAATATTAATCCTGGCAATCCTAATAAGGATAATGGAAAACTTTTATCACATTATTGCATTGTCATCGGTCCTTGATAGGTGTGCAAAATTTCAAGTCGATCAGATTTTTAGAAGCCAGTGAAAATTAAGCTTAAAGATTCCGTTACATACATACATACATACATACATACATACATACATACAACCCGACCTAATAAAAGTGTGTTAAAAAAAAGATTCAAAGATTCAAATTCACCTTACTTTTTGCCCACAGGTAAAAACAGAAAATATTAATCCTGGCAATCCCAATAAGGATAATGGAAAACTTTTATCAAATTATTGCATTGTCATCGGTCCTTGATAGGTGTGCAAAATTTCAAGTCGATCAGATTTTTAGAAGCAAGTGAAAATTAAGCTCAAAGATTCCGTTACATACATACATACATACATACATACATACATACATACATGCATACATACATACATACAACCCGACCTAATAAAAGTGTGTTAAAAAAGATTCAGTAGGACTATTGACGTTTGAAGGCGTTAGATATACGTTATTGTCTAAATATACCTAATTTATATTGCTTAAATTAAAATCCCCTAGGACACATAATTGGTTATTCCCAATAACATCTTGAAGGGCTAATATGTTGTTCACATGCGACTTATACAAGTACTCATTACTTAAGGGTGGAATATAAGACACACAAATATAAAGAAAACTATGCGCACCACGTATTCGCACGCATAGCTGGTCTAATACAGTATCAGTCTCATGTAATTGAATGAGTGATGCGCGACGATTACAGCGAACTGCAATCATTACACCGCCTCCTCTGCTACATCCAGTTTTAACAGCATCTCTGTCTTTACGAAAAAGAACGTAAATGTTCGGATCGAAAAATTCAGCATCAAAAAAGTTTGCGTTGAGCCAAGTCTCGGTTATAACCACCACATCATACTCACAACATGAACTAAGCAATCGTACTTCATCTGACTTACTTCTTAGTCCGGACGCATTTTCATATATTAATAAATTTTTAATCGATTATTAGGCCTAACTAATTCTGCGGCGGTTGATTTACTTGCTTGGTAAGGTACAGTTCCTAAGTAGTCGCTTCTTTGTTTACTCGCTCTTGAAAAAACTTGAAAGGGCGTACTTTTACGCCAGCTGGCCAGAGCTCTGAATTTAGTAAGCTGTCATAATGATTTGAGAAGACCCCTAGTTTAAAGTTCACTCGCTTTAGAGAATCAACAGCCACATCCTTCTTTACAAGGCTATAGCAAGATATCATTTCGGAACTAATAGATGAATGCTTAGATACGTAGGCGATAATATTATTTGCAGTTACAGATGGTTTAAATGAAGATAAGTGTAACCATTTCATTCTATGCGCAACATTTAGTTCATCATTTGAGCTCGACCCAACAACGATTCTACGAGTAAGCGCTTTCACTTTTGGCTTATTCGAATGAGCGGACGCAGAGTTAGCAGCAGAAGCAGAGGCATCCGCAGCAGAGGCATTTTGTTCGGGATGTAAAGTTGATTTAGCTACGTCGGCGTAGGATGCAGTCACAGCCGCAGCAGAATCCAACACCGTTGCTGAACACGACACTTTGTTGGAATTGCGTTGCTCGATTGGCTGAGCTGCTTGTAAGAGCTGATTTGATTTATTTCCCTCTTCAACAGCTGGGAGAGGATTTAATTGAAGAGAAGGCGAAGCAGTAGATGGCAAATTAACGGCAGACTTAGGAGATAATTGTTTTGATGCACTTTTCACATTTTTATTAGCACACTTGCAATAGCATGCAATGCGTCGGAGTTCTTTAACTTCTTTTGTGAGCGTGGAAATAGCAGATAACACATCTTCGGCGTGTGATTTGCGCATAGCTTTAATCTCGGAATGCATATGTTCCGTTTTTTCAACTAAGAGCTGCTTTTCTGATTGTAAAATATTTAGCATTGTCACCGCACTCTTGTATTCAATTTTAAGAGCTGAAATTTCATTTAGCACTGTTAACAAAGAGACTTGCTGGTTATTGTCATTTACATTTTGATTTGGCTGTTTAGTCGGCAACGGTTGTTGTTTTGCGATATTAACATTTTGATTTTGTGTATTAGATAAACACGAACTTTTTGTATTGTTTATTATGCACTCAGTTGGGGAAGGGCATAGGGGAGGGGAGCGAATAGACGCCCGACGAGTAGCTTGACAGCCCTTGCACAAATATTTATTGTTAGAGCTAAGTAAAAACTCTAAATCGCTTTGCAAAATCCCAACACAACCTAAATGGAAAAATTCGCCGCACTTAGCGCATTGAACTTTGGCATTAACTTTGTTGCGATCAACTCTCTGCCCACAAACACACGGCATTTTACAGCAAATACGCAAAATACGCTTTTTGTTTTAATAAAAGAGTCACTGTCTCTATAACATTTGTGTATTAATTATATTACGAATATTTTAAACGAAGTATATTACACAATAAGAATATAATGCACGGAGCTAAATGAAAACACGTCTATACCGAACAACAGCCTTTCATAGCGAGAGAAGGAAAAGAACTATGAATCCATAACAAGGGCACGACAAACGCCGTAGTGGATCATATATGTGCCCGTTCTTATAACGCAATACAACAAATTAGAGCACACACACTACAAATATGGCAAGAGCGTTGGGAGTCAGAGACGAAAGTCAGATGGACGGCGAGACTTATACCAAACATGGATAAATGGTATGACAGACAATTCGGAGAGATCAACTTCTATATAATTCAGATGCTATCTGGACATGGGTATTTTCGTAAATATCTAAACCCAATATGGAAAGCGGAAACCAGTGAATGCATCTATGGAGAAGCATCTAGTGAATTGACGATGCAGATTACACATTATTCAAATGTGAAAGATAGAAATTAGATCTCCAAGCTGTCGAAGGTAGTATAGGTCCCTTACGAGCAGACAACATCATCAAAAAATGTGAGATCACAAGTGAAAATAGGGGCTAATGAAACTCCACAGTTAAAAACCTAAAAAACCAAAAATACAGATAGTATTATAAAACAAATTAAAGCGAACGGTCTAAAGATGGATTCTTATATAGATGCGGGATGTAATCGTATTCTTGTGAAACAAAGTTTTCCAGGAAGACTCGGTACTCCTAAGCCGTGCTCGATCACTTTGAATGGGTTTGGCGTAGGAAAATGCATATGTGACGGACAAATTAACACAAAAATTAAAGTGACTAATCATAATATACAATTGTTAAACAAAAACATAGTAGTTTATCTCGAACGAACGTTGGAAATAACTTAATTTACAAATACCGATATCATATCCGATGTTATGTACCAGTTATTAGGTACTAAATATTTTTCGTATGGAGTTTTACCAAATTGAAAAATCGAAGCATTTCACTGCATTCCTCACCAACAGGGACTGAATAGGAGGCCTTTTCTTCTGACTCACGCTCCGACGTTGGGTTAAATGAAACCGAGCGAAATCTTGGCGGAATGAACGGATTATTGGTCAGCTGACAACCGCTCCAATATTGGCACAGAGCGTGAGGTACATGCAGACGCCAGCAGTACCAGCCTCGGTTGTGTGCAGACTGTGCAGAAACTGAAAGTCGTTACCACTCCTATTAGCAAGAAGCTCTCGTCATCGGTTACGTCCTTGAAGCAGCCTTGCCACCGATTATCCGACTGTTGCCAAAGTACGTGACAATAAAGAATTGAGATATCCGAGTTCGATTTTGAAGGTGTACAAGGAAGTGACCACAGAGCTGTAAGGTCAACAATAAGGCTGAATATAAGAAACAAGAGGAGCAAATTAATACAGAACCCACAGGGAAAAAGATGGTCATCTGGAAATCGAAAAACTCGAGCGTGCACTAAATTTATCTTTAGAACAAAATTTTAAACCAGCAGAATTTTCTTATATCCAAAGAAATTAGGATATACATATGAAAACCGAATTATGAAAATCATCAGAAACAATCTATCTGAAGAGAAACGCAAAATTTTCAAACTCATAGAATAAAGAGGACAAGAAACAATGTTAGTAGTCTGAAAGTAGTCTAACAGTTCTATAAAAATGCGTACATACCACAACAATCGAGCGAAACACAAAGATTAGCAGATTAATAAATGTTGGCTCTGAGGATCTACCAGAAGTTCCAGTTGACGAAATGAAACGTAGCACACTTCTCTTCTTCTTAATTGGCGCGATAACCGTTTACGCGATTTTGGCCAAGTTTTACAAAGCGCGCCTGTTGTTTCTTTCTCGTGCTAACCGGCGCCAGTTGAACACACCAAGGGAAGCCAAGTCCTTCTCCACCTGATCTTTCCAACGCAGAAGAGGCCTTCCTCTTCCTCAGCTACCACCAACTGGTACCGCATCGAATACTTTCAGAGCCTGAGCGTTTGTATCCATTCGGACGACATGACCCAGCCAACGTAGCCACTGGATCTTTATTCGCTGCGCTATGTCAATGTCGTCGTAAAGCTCATACAGCTCATCGTTACATCGCCTGGAGTATTCTCCGTTGCCAACGTGCAAAGGCTCAAAAATCTTATGCAGAATCTTTCTCTCAAACACTCCAAGCGTCGTTTCATCGGATGTTTTCATCGTCCACGCTTCTGCGCCATACGTTAGGACGGGCATGATGATAGTCTTGTAGAGTGTTAGTTTTGTTCGTCGAGAGGGTACTTTACTACTCAGTTGCCTACATAGTCCAAAGTAGCACTTGTTGGCAAGAGAGATTCTACATTGGATTTCAAGGCTGACATTGTTATTGGTGTTAATGCTGGTTCCTAAGTATACGAAGTCCCTTACAACCTCGAAATTATAACTGTCAACAGTGACGTGGGTGCCGATACGCAAGTGCGCCTACTGTTTTTTGATGAGAGGAGATACTTCGTTTTGTCCTCGTTCAGCACCAGACCCACTCGCTTTGCCTCTTTATCCAGTTTGGCGAAGGCAGAGCTAACAGCACGGTTGTTACGGCCGATGATGTCGATATCATCGGCATACGCCAACAATTGTACACTCTCATAAAAAATTGTGCCTCAGCACTTAATATCTGCGTCTCGCACAATCCTCTCTAACATCAGGTTAAAGAAGTCACACGACAGCGTTTGGTATCAAACGGCTCGGAGAGGTCCTTCCCAATTCTGGCGTCGCTGCTGGTATTGAGCAGCGTCATCTTGCATAGCCATATTAGTTTTCCGGGGATACCATAATCTGACACAGCGGCATACAGGTAACTCCTTTTTATACTGTTGAATTCAGCTTTGCAGTCGACGAAAGGATGGTGTGTATCGATTCTCCTTTCATGGGTATTTTCCAAGACTTATATATATATATTATTATATTTTTATTTTTTATTATTATTATTATATTTATGTAATTGGCGCGTACACCCTTTGTGGGTGTTTGGCCGAGCTCCTCCTCCTATTTGTGGTATGCGTCTTGATTTTGTTCCACAAATGGAGGGACCTACAGTTTAAAGCCGACTCCGAACGGCAGATATTTTTTATGAGGAGCTTTTTCATGGCAGAAATACACTCGGAGGTTCGTCATTGCCTTTGAGGGGTGACCTCTATTAGAAAAATGATTTTCTTAATTTGGTGTTTCGCCGAGATTCGAACCTAAGTTCTCTCTGTGAATTCCGAATGGCAGTCACGCACCAACCCATTCGGCTACGGCAGCCGACTTAGCATATTGTAAATATTTGGTCGATTGTAGACTCTCCAGATCTAAAGACACACCGATTAAGTACAATCAGTTGGTTGATGGTAGGCTTCAATGTTTCACCCAATACTCCCGCTAGAACGTTGTAGACGATATTTAGAAGACCAATCCCGCGGTAATTGGTACAGATTGCAGGATCGCCCTTCTTATGGATTGAGCAGAGCACACTTAAATTCCAATCAGCAGGCATGCTTTCATCCGACCATATTTTGCATAGAAACTAATGCATACATCTTACCAGCTCCTCGGCGCCATGTTTGAAAAGCTCAACCGGCAGTCCGTAGGCGCCCGCGGCTTTGTTGTTCTTTAACCGCGTTATCGCCATTCTCACCTCGTCATGGTCGGGTAGCGGAACAGCAGTTCCGTCGTCAACGATTAGTGACATGCGCAGCTACCACTATTTAACTGGTTCGAGAAGTATTCCCTCCATAATTTAAGTATCCTCTGGATGTCTGTTAGTCGTCTTGGTTTTTACAGGAATCCGCCCCTGTCTTGGGCAGTATCTCAAACTCCTCGCACTCACTTATCTCGGCCTCTCGATTGTTTCTTCCTGATAATACGTCTTTCTTCCTTTCTTAGCTCCCGGTAGCGCTCCCACATGGCTCGCGTTGCGCCCGATCGCAGTGTAGCTCTATAGGCAGCATATTTTCTTTCTGCGGCGATTTCTCCTGCGTTTGCGGTACGTAGAAAATGAGAAATGTTGCACCATTGCTCGTCCATGCCGATTTGTTGGGTAGTACTCTCTGAGAGCAAGAGTGAGAGTCGAGTGAAATCTTCTGGCTGTCTTTTCTTTGGCTGTCTGTTGTGATTGCAGCTTTTCGATGTCGAACATTCTTTGCGTAGGTAGATGGAGGTTTTTTGCTACTCAGAGACGTGTGCATAGTTTGGCTACAACAAGGTTATGATCCGAGTCGATATTTGGTCCTCGGATCGTACGTACATCTAAAACAGTAGAAGCGTATTTTCCATCCATCGCAACGTGATCGATCTGGTTTAATGGTTTTCGATCAGGAGACAGCCAGGTGGCTTGGTGAATCTTTTTATGCTGGAATCTGGTGCTGCGGACTACCATGTTTCGGGCCCCAGTGAAGTCAATCAGCCTCAGTCCGTTGCCGTATGTTTCGTTGTGCAGGCTGAATTTCTCGTCTGTGGGACCAAAAATTCTCTCCTTACCCGCCCTGGCGTTGAAGTCGCCAAGCACGATTTTTATTTCGTGGTGGGGGCAGCGCCCATAGGAACATTCCAGGCGTTCATAGAAGGAATCTTTGATCACATCGTCCTTCTCTTCCGTCGTGGCGTGGACGCAAATGAACGAGATGTTAAAAAATCGTTCTTTGATACGGATTTTTCCTGCCTTGATCCGTCCATCTCATCTCTTGAATGGAACTGATGTCAGCCTTTACTCTCACGAGGGGATCAACCAGCCGGGCAGAGGCACTCTCCCCATTAAGGGACGGGACATTTCAGGTGCATGCCCTCAAATCATAGTCTTTAGTTCGTTCGCAGCTATTCTGGAACGGGTGTTCTGAAGCTACCCATAGGATACCTGGGCTAACCCCAGAAGTTGTGAGCAGCTGGAGCCATATGCTGAAGAATCGTTCTATCCACTTCCAAGTGAATGGTGATCAGGAACTTTCCCCACTTGCATGGACTTGGGGCATGGTAGTATTTTTGGGCAGTTAGCGCCGGAAAGATTGAATATGGGGCAAAATCTGCGTTGAAGCTTGCACCGCTGTGTTCACTGACGGCTGCAAGATGGAATCGGGAGTCGGAGCAGGAGTTTTTTCTAGATCAGCCAATTTATCTATCACCTTTAAACTACCGAATACTGCTAGTGTTTTTCAGACAGAAGTCTTTGTGACCTTGCAGGCATGCAAAATGCTAAAGGAACGTGAGACCGAGGGAGTTATTAACATTTTCTCCGATAGTTTAGTCGTGATCGTGGCTTTAACGACGCCATGGCGCAGAACCAAACTAGTAAGCTCCTGTAAGGTGGAGATCAAATATCTCGGGTGTGTAAGTAGCTTTTTCCTATCTTGATTCCAAAAAATACGAACATAGAGGGAAATGAAGTTGCTACCCGGTCATCGGCATCCCCCTGACTGTTGTTAAAGGAGAACTGTACAAATTATTTCTCAGAAAAGCGCAGAAAAGATGGAGCTCTATTTCTTTTAAGCGCCATTTCGAAAACCCTGTGGCCCCAGTACAACAGACGCGGTCGTAGAAAGTTCTGGGGCAATGCGCCAACTTAAATCCCATCAATCGTCTCCATTACATCAACAGCTCTGGTTGCCTGTAGATATCTTCCTGTTGTTCGTCTCACAATGGTATCAAAACGGCGCTACAGCACTAAGCTACTTGGGGAGTGCCAGTGGGATACTTCAGCCAGACAAGTTTAACCAACTGTCAACCGTCACTCCTAGGTATTTAATAGCGGGTTTTGAACTAATAGTTACAGTCACAACATATACACTTATAGTTTCTACTATATTTCTGCTGCTTATTAGGACTACATCGGTCTTCTTCTCAGCTAATTCCAGCTTCATAGACCCTAGCCAAGTTTTGATCCTGCTTACTGATTCGTTGGCGATCCTCTCAATTTCGTGGCTATTTTTTGCTACTATTACCACCGCGTTGTCATCCGAACCGTTGACAGCGAGGTCCGTCAGTTTACGGTCCGTCAAATAGCTCTCAATTATTCTGGTAATATAACTTGGCGACCCTAGTTTTGCGAGGGTTTCTAGTATAGGCTCCCAGCTAGCTGCGTTAAAAGCGTTTTTAACGTCCAGAGTTACCACAGTGTTGCTGAATCTACCACGCATTTGATAGCATCCACTGTTGAGCGGGATTTCCTGAAGCTAAACTGGTATGTGGAAAGGATACCTTTGTCTTCAGCGAAAGACGACTACCTGTCGCAAATAATTCTCTCCAGAATTTTCCCCATTATATCTAGTAGACAAATTGGTCGGTAAGACTCGGGCTCACCAGGCTTTTTGTTGCCCTTGGGTAGAAAGCACAAGTGTTTGCTCCTTCCACCTCTTTGGGAAAATGGCTTCGTTAAGGATTACTGCTTGAAATATGTCTGGAGGTTTGGATATAGTTAATTTCAAGGCTCTATTTAGTATACCATCTGGACCTGGAGCTTTCTTTGACTTCATTTCATTACGCACCACTTCGGGTTCTTGTTGAGTGACACGAAGGATATCACCTGCTTCGTGTTGTATGCAGGATGGCAAAATGTTTTCAGATCTGAGACAAAAGAGAGTAATAACAATTTTGCGCAACCTTACTGGGCAAGTAATTTGGAGTGTGTGTACACTTTTCGCTTTGGATAATATCACCCGGTATGCAGTGCCCCAGCCGTAGCCGAATGGGTTGGTGCGCGATTACCATTCGGAATTCACAGAGAGGTCGTTGGTTCGAATCTCGGTGAAAGCAAAATTAATAAAAACATTTTTCTAATAGCGGTCGCCCCTCGGCAGGCAACGGCAAACCTCCGAGTGTATTTCTGCCATGAAAAAGCTCCTCATAAAAATATCTGCCGTTCGGAGTCGGCTTGAAACTGTAGGTCCCTCCATTTGTGGAACAACATCAAGACGCACACCACAAATAGGAGGAGGAGCTCGGCCAAACAGCTAACAGAAGTGTACGCGCCAATTATTTATTTATTTTATGCAGTGCCCCATGGGTTGATATCAGCTTCCTCACAAGGCTTCTTGCTTGCTAGTTTTAAGGGATTTTGCCTGGCTGATCTAAGATTTTGAACATTTTCAACAAAATCAGGTAGACGGAGACGCTGCATCTTGTGTCTAGCGCGGAGGCATTGAGATCTTAGAGATTTGATGTTTTCGTTCCACCAGCAGCATGGATATATGTGTTGGTGCATTGCTCGCCAAGGTATGGAGGCATCACAAGCTTCTCTTAGTCCTTCTACTAGGAGTTTCGTCGTATTCTTAGCAGAACCAGCAGGGGGTTAAAGTTGCTTAATCATATATTTTCGGATATCGCTATCAAGCTTCTCGTCCTTCCACCTAGGCGTTGAAATCGCACGCTATTATTAAAAACGATTTCCCACTAGCTTCCACTACAAAATTGACGAAATTGATTCCATTTATTTTGGATCACGAGCCCTTCACCAGCACTATGATTCTTTTGAAAAGCGAGCCCTTCACAAAACGAGATGGCCGCGCAGTTTTGCTGTCGGAGGCCCGTGCGTTGTCGTTTTCTCACCTGTAGAGCTCACTTACAATGGCAATATCTGCTCTAATTTCTTTAACTCTTTCTGATAATAAGTTTTGGGCTGCCTCATTTATCTGAACTATTCTCATTTACATATTTCGGGCTATTTTGACACTCCTTGGCGAAGTGCGCGTCAATACCACATTTCCTGCACTGCTTAGATCTATCGAATGCACTAGCACAGTTGCGCGACATGTGGCCGCATTCTAGACATCTATAGCATTTTTGTAACGAGACACGTTTTCGTAAGCGACAGAGGACCCATCCAATTTTTACTTTGCTAATCTCCATTAGCTTTTGCTTTCATAGCTGGTAGGCTAACAATGGCCGTTTGAGTGCCCGCATAAGCTGCTCGGAGTCCAGTTATATCTGAGAACTCCACATCGTCAAAACCACGCACGTTGTACACCTCTTCCTTGGAGGTCACTCCATCGATGTTCTTGCATTCTGTTTCTTCGATTCCTAAAGTGGCACCCACGACATCTACAGAATGGACTAAATTCAATAAATCCAATATTGATTTTCCTACCATTAATGAGTTCCTTAGTTTTCTAGATACCATATGCCTCGCCTTGGAGTCTGCTGTACTAATAACAACATCACCTACTCGGCAACACTGTAGTATGATTATAAGTCGGATATGCTTTAACATTAATATTTACAAACATTTATTGTTTTGTTTTGGTTTTTAATATATTGTCCACTTATGCATTCACTTTGCTGTGCCGTTTAAATAGTATCATATTTCGTAAAAGGTTCATTACACTTGAAACTAAATGCAAACATAGCTAACGTAATTCTCTTATGTGCGGCGCGTGAATGCTAGAATCATATTACATAAGTAAACACCGAAAAATTGTTATTGGCTTGCATTGACAAAAATTCCTATAAAAACGCTTGTACGTAGTATGTAAGACACAAGAAAGAAAACAATCGCTTTACAAGCTGGATGTCCGGCTTGAAGCGATAAATAAATAAATATATTAAAAACAAATAAATAATACTTTCTTTACATGGCGATCCTGTCAGCTTGAGCATTGATTTTGCTAAGCTGTTAAATGCAAGTTTCTTGCACAACCAAAGTGCATAATGTTGCATGAGTGCTTACCATATCTGTACCAAAATTGCAATATATTTGCAAGTGCCCTAAAAAGCACCAAAAATTCACAAATCCTGACGTGATCAGCCAAAACGATCCGTCAGCTGCGGAAGGAAGAACCTGGTTAAGCCAATACAACCAAAAAAAAAAATAGATGTCCAACCCAGCTCAAGGACCGCAACCAATCTCCTTGGAGGAATACAGAAGACGGAACGGCCTTAACAAAAAACCAACAGAAGTTTCCATCCCAAAGGTGAGCAAACCAAAAAGAAGAGGAGGCTACACCACCAGAATGAAGAGGGAAATAAGCTTACTTATCAGGGAGGTAAACCAGCAACCACCACCATCCTGGGAAAAAGCTAGCGCAATCTGGGAGCGCGTAACCCAACTAGAATTCCTGCTCCAGCAGAGAAAACAAATCAAGTAAATATATATCTTTTAAATAAAACACTGTGCATGATTGAATGCAGACAGTTAGAGTCTGTAAGCGTTAACCGCTCGAGACAAAAATAATTTTCCAACAAAATTTTTTTTTTCCTATTAATATGGAAACAATTGAAAAAAAAAAAAATACATATATAGATTATTTCTTTACATGGCGAAGTTGAACAACTTTGGTTTCTGTTGATTATATGTTTGCCTTATAAAAAATTTAGAGATGAAACTGTAAATGAATATATTAAGCAAAAAAAAAAAATTATTCAGAAGGTCATTTTAAATTATGAAAATGTTTGAATCTGATATAATATGTTAAATATAATGTGTTTACTGATTGAATGAATTAACTTGAAAAAAAAAATACATATAAATATAAATCCAAAATATATATCCTTACATTATAAATTATTACATTGCATAAATTATTTGATTTACGGTATAAGGTCCCCAATAGATAGTCTTTCAGAAATGGGAAAAACCGTATCCAAAGTTGATAAACCCAATGCCAATGTAGTAAACGAAGTAGTCGTTAATACTGGCTTAAATTTAATAGAAATTTGTTTAATTATAATC
Source organism: Anastrepha obliqua (assembly GCF_027943255.1). Lineage (NCBI taxonomy): Eukaryota > Metazoa > Arthropoda > Insecta > Diptera > Tephritidae > Anastrepha > Anastrepha obliqua. The sequence goes on along the minus strand of NC_072897.1, from coordinate 37,036,727 downwards.
ACAGTCATAACCTTATTGATATTAGCATTAAAATTATATGCTATGCATAATAAAAAACTAAAGAAAAAGTATATGAGTAGATCTAATGAGTTAGACAAAATATGAACAAATGGTCCGAAATTCATAAAACTTTACTGATAGAAAAGGAAAATTTCAAAAAATCGTTTAAATGTATTAATAAAAATATACAAATAAAACAGGAAACAGTTAAAAAACATTTAGAAAATTTAGTGTTAGCATTAGAATCAATTAGAAATTCAACTTATATAAATTTCGAGCGACTTATAAAGGATCATCAAAAAGAAGCTCTTGACATATTTTGGCAACTACGAGATCAATTAGTAAAAGTATTAGCCAAATACAACATTCAACAGGAAGTATCTCATTCGATTAATGAGAAAATTTCAATAAATATTATTGAAAACCCACCAGCTAATCTATTAACAAAGCTTGAAGCAGTTTCCTCAGAAACAGATTGTCCAATTACTAATTCAGAAATAGAGTCAGAAGAAGAAGGCGAAATGACACAAACAGTTGTGGAGTTTCTCAGCACGGCTGCAAAGCTAGTGACTGAATTCGATGGTAAACCAGAAAATCTACGGTCATTCTTAGATTCCTTAGAATTAGTTGAAGTGATCAAGGGTGAGCACGAAACTGTTGCTGTTTCACTCATAAAAACAAAATTAAAAGGGAATGCCAGAAATCTCATAGACACAGAAACAACAATCTCTGAAATAATCACAAAACTTAACAGGTCAGTTAAAGGAGAATCGGTAGAAGTATTAGCTGCAAAAATAATGAGTATCAGACAGAACAACAAACCAGCTAATAGTTATTGTAATGAGATAGAAGCTCTTACAAAAAACTTAGAAAATGCCTATATCACAGATGGGTTGTCGGCAGAACTCGCAAGCAAATACTCGACACAAACTGCAGTAAAAGCATTGACCAAAAACTGCAGCATTGAAAAAGTCAAATTAATAATGGAAGCTGGCCATTTTACAAATATGAACGATGCGATAAGCAAATTCATTGGTAGCTGCTAGGAAAAGATAATCACGTCGCGGACGCTTTGTCTCGCATTACAATCAATGACTTAAAGGAAATAAATGAAAAGAATCAAAATTTATACAAAATAGTGACTAGATCAATGTAAAAAAATAACAGCAGTCCAACTACACAGCAGCACATTAAAACATATGATAAGCCCAAAATATATGTCCCAATTAATAACACTGACGTCAGGAAATACAATAAATTAAAGATTACACCCACGCATTGTTACATCAAACGAGGAAAATCTATAATGGCATATATAAAAATTGATGACTTATTTGTTAATAGGAAAATTGACTTAGGACAATTCTTCTCTAGGCTCGACGAAGTGGCCGACAAATATCGCATTAATAATTTACAAGTGGCACCTAGCGAGAAAATTTTCGAATTTGTCTCGATTAATGATTTTAAAAATAAGGGCAATATGATATTAAATAAAGTAAAAGTAGCGCTACTGAATGAGGTGACCCAAATCAATGATGCTAAAACTGTAATGGACATTCTAAAAAGATACCACGATGACCCTATAGAAGGCGGTCATTGCGGAATTTTCAGAACACTTATGAAAATTAAAAGACATTACTTCTGGAATAAAATGTCAAAAGATGTTGCTAAGTACGTAAAAACTTGCGAAAAATGCCAAAAAACCAAAATAACAAAGCATTTAAAAAGCCCCATGACTATAACACCAACACCTACAGGTACATTTGATACAGTTATTGTAGACACAATAGGCCCATTGCCTACAACAATTAATCTCAATACTTATGCAGTCACAATAATATGCGACATGACAAAATATTTAGTCACGATACCCATCCAAGACAAAAACGCCAAGACAGTGGCGAAAGCAATATTTGAAAAGTTTATTCTTACCTACGGTCCAATGAAGACGTTCATTTCGGACATGGGTACAGAATACAAATATTCAATACTAACAGAGCTATGTGAATTGCTAAAAATAGAGAAAATTAATTCAACTGCTTACCACCACCAAACACTAGGAGTAATAGAAAGATCACATAAAACTTTCAATCAATACGTAAGATCTTACATATCGATTGACAAAAACGACTGGGATGAGTGGCTACAATACTTCACATACTGTTTTAACACCACTCCTTCTACAGTACATGACTATTGTCCGTATGAATTAGTTTTTGGAAAAACACCAAACATGTTTCAGCAGTTCAAAAATGTAGACCAAATTACTCCATTATATAACATAGATAACTACGCTAGAGAAGTAAGATTTAGGCTAGAAGTAGCACATAAAAGAGCTCGCAATATGATAGACATAGCTAAAATTAAGCAAAAAACATGTTATGATAAAAATAGTTTAGATCACAATTTTAGCATAGGCAATTTAGTTTTACTTAGGAATGAAGTGGCCCATAAACTGGAACCCCAATATTGTGGGCCTTATACCATTAAAGCAATAGATGATAAAAATAATGTTACTATAGTCGATAAGTTATCTTTAAAAGAACAAATAGTTCACAAAAATAGGCTTAAGATTTATCAACAATAAGTAGTTTTAAAGACGCGTCTAAACTTAGAAAATTAATACAATATATACATTTATATAAAATTAAGATTACTCTTATGTACATATTTTATTTTAACAATTCAATGTAAAAGAATGTTCATACAAAAAAAGTTGTATGAGCATTCTTCCGAAGAAGGGAGGTGTAGTATGATTATAAGTCGGATATGCTTTAACATTAATATTCACAAACATTTATTGTTTTGTTTTGGTTTTTAATTTATTGTCCACTTATGCATTCACTTTGCTGTGCCGTTTAAATAGTATCATATTTCGTAAAAGGTTCATTACACTTGAAACTAAATGCAAACATAGCTAACGTAATTCTCTTATGTGCGGCGCGTGAATGCTAGAATCATATTACATAAGTAAACACCGAAAAATTGTTATTGGCTTGCATTGACGAAAATTCCAAAAAAAACGCTTGTACGTAGTATGTAAGACACAAGACAGAAAACAATCGCTTTACAAGCTGGATGTCCGGCTTGAAGTGATAAATAAATAAATATATTAAAAACAAATAAATAATACTTTCTTTACAACACATAGTCTCAGTAAAGGCTCATCAAACAACTGTAACCAGTTCAACACTCTGTGTGAAGTGTGACGTGGGACATATATCAGCCAATTTTCGCTCTAAATTCTCTTGGCGCATCCGTTGCAAACGTCATCATACTCTCCTTCGTGAAGACACCATTGAGGCATTGTTACAATGACAATGTGATGACCAGGCGCTAACCGTCAATTGACGGAAATCAACACACTCCTTCCCACAGCGGTGTGCGAGGTTACTGAGGGATATGGCGAACATAGCAGTGTCACATGCTACTAGAGAGCGGCTCAGAAAAGGTAATTATCTCCAAAAATTGCGTTCGGCGTTTGGGTTTGTGCCGTCGGAGCACAAGAATACCAATACATGACTGGATCTCCCTACATATGTGTGTATAACCTCCATAGTGGATGGTGAGTCATTCAACGTCGAAGCTAGTTAAGGAATGATTTCATTCACAAATAATAAATAAAAATAGTTAAGTAAATTCTAAGTATAATCATCCAAACCTATGTATTTTAAGAATAACAAAAGATGAGCATACGTTAAAATAACAAAAGATAAACATATGTTAAGAATAACAAAAGATAAACATTGTATGTAAAGCTCTGGATAGAGGGTAGATAGTCAAGGAGGGAAGGAGAAAAGTATGAGAGAAAGAGATAGGAAAGAATAGAGATAAAGGTAGTTAGTCGTGTGAGAATTTTCCAGATTCTTTGGGAAGTCTGTAAATATCCTCCAGTTACAGAGAACGAATATTACTCATTCCCAAGACATCGGAACCCAAAACTCGTAGCCGTGCTCTAGCAAAGGCAGGACACTCACAGAGAAAGTGCTCAGTGCTATTCGCCCCCTCCACGCACGACAGGCCCATTGGGTCCTCTATGAGTCCAATAGTAATCATATGCTAACCCCATGGGTTGTGCCCTGTAATGATACTGACCATAAATCGAACGTCTTTCCTTCCAAGTTTTAGTAGAAAGTTTGGCAGTTTTCTGTTCGGGCTTGTCACAAAACACTTTGCAGTCCTGCAGCGTTCTGGAACTGACCATCGCTCTTTATGTAGATTGCCAACATTATCGCTGATCCAATTCATGATTCCAGTGGAACTTATTCCGATTATTGGCTCATATAAGTACAAGCCTGTTTCGTCTTGCCACATTAGGATTCTACTTACATTCCTCAACAATCTTTGAGGTTTGCTTCGCGTTCTCCAGGGTCTTCAGTACCGCCTGACTTTCGCTGAAAGCTCGAATCTGTTTCCCACTCCATTTCCTCTCGACTATCCATTCGCCTACTTTCAGGATGGCAAAAACTTCCGTTTGGAAAATAGTTGCCATTTCCCCCACAGCATAGTGACACTTATTACTATCGTTTAAGTACCATCCGGCTCCTGACCTCAATGCGCGGTTCACCTTCACTGAAACGTGTGTCTCCCAAGTCAGCTTCTTATCCAAGATTACTCCTAGATATTTAACATCATCGGAAAGACCAAGTGTCTCACCTTTCAGTGTTGGAAGACTAAGTGCATCCAAATTCCGTTTTCTCGTAAACAAGACTATGGTTGTTTTGTTCGGATTAACGGAAAGACCTTGACTCATACACAGTCATCGATTTTGTCCAGAAGCCTCTGCACTTTCGTGCGAAGCCTCCTTAGGGATTTATCCGATGTTAGTGCACAGACATCGTCCGCATATGCTTGAACATGAAAACCGATTTCCTGCATCTCCGCTAGTAGAGAGTCTACGGCCGATCACCACAGCAGCGGCAAGGCTGATTCACATGATTTTCCACTCTGGTAAGTTGATTTATGTTGATTTCTACAAAGTGAACTTTTCGGCAATACCCCCACTCGAATATGTTTCTCCACCACTCGTTCTAGACTTTTCAACACGAACGATTTGAAAGTGATTGGTCTGAAACTTTTTGCTAGGAAATAATTGTATTTTCCTGGTTTCGGAATAAATACTATTCTTACGCGTCACCATTCAAATGGTATATAACTACTTCTCTTAGCTCCTTCGAAGGAGGTGGCGGTAAAGAGTCGTAGGGTAGGTAGAAAGAAACTCTGATAGCTTCGACACTGTCCCCAGGATATGAAGATCCTTTTCAGGGCCTCAATCAGCCTGTCTCCTCTTTTTTTAAGCATTGGTGGATATATTCCCTCAGGTCCAGGAGAAATAAAGTTCTCAAAGGAAGACAAGGAAAACCTTGTCGATTCGTTTGTCACTATCCGACTAGCAATATACCAGCTGTACCTAGAGGTTCCACCGTTGCCACCGTCATTGTTCAAGCCACTCTCTACTTCATTTCTACAGGATTCAAGTTTGGCTTTCCGTACTTTTTTCTTATGTTCTCTCTGTGTAAGTCGTCCTCTTCTGTTTGGGTCTTTAAGGCCTTATTAAGAAGTTTTCTGGTCCGTACACGAAGCTTCGACAGTTCAGGGTTGCACCAAAGAACCGCGTTCCTCTGTCTACTTTGCCTGAGTGGGCACAGTTTCTCAAAGCATTTGATTAAAGTACCTTCTAATCGCTCTGTTACAAGCTCACCATACCTGTCCCAGTCCACATTTCGAGGATTCCTACCGGAAGGTATTGATATTGTATAAATTCCCAGTCGGAATTCGATAAGACGAAGATCAGAAATAGAGTCCTCTTCCCAAACCCGCCATCGGCTGATTTGATTTCCAACTGACCTATTGGTAATTCCTAACTCAATCACCTCTTGTCTCCTTTTGGTCACAAAAGTTGGTTTGTTAGCAGTGTTTTGAATGATCAAATCAGATGACAGGATAAAATCCATTACCTTGAGATCTCTGGGGTTGGATTTACTGCTTCCCCATACAATGTTCTGTGAATTTGCATCACAGCCCACTATTAGCCCCAGATTGTTGGATTCTGCATACTTGACTACTTCTCTTAGCTCCCTCGAAGGAGGTGGCTGTAAAGAGTCGTAGAGTTATATATATATATATATTTATGTTAAAATCCTATATTTCTCAATATAAATATTGCCATTTATTTCTTCTAATATAACCGTTATCCGCTCTTCATACTCTTACACTAATTACCAACTAAGCATAATTCAATGGCTGTTTTATCCTTGAACTGTGCGGATCGGTTATATCAAACAAAGTTATAAATGAACAAATTTAAACAAAAGTTTTCTTAAATTAACAAGTGTTTTCTTAAATTGGCGAACAGACGTAAGTACTCATGCATGTGTAGGAGAGTCATACGATATACATGAAAGTGGCGCCGTCTATGGTCGAACCTGAGTAATAAACAATTCTAAAAAGATGCTATAAATGCACACATTGATGTGTAGCTAAATTAATATAATAAAAACAATTTAACATAACTATAAGTTTAAAAACTGTTGCAAATATACGAAATACTAACTTTTCTTGAAAAAATCTGTGAAAAAAAACAACGGGAAAATTTTTTCTATGTACAGTTGCAAACAAGAAATTTTAAGAGACCATTCAAAAATAAGCGAAACGCATTGAGTGATATTTAAATAATTATCTTCTCTCAATTAGTTGCATTGAGTACTTTAATACTCTCAATACTGCATTGAATTGTTCAACACAACTCGCTAATGCTAAGTTTCCACCGCAGCCGCTATCGTGTTCTCTGCCGCTATCGTGTTCTTAGCGCAAACACGAAACAAAACTCCTGTCAAATCCCATACAAAATTAAAACACAACTCCATACCTAAACTCACTTTCAAAGCGTGTTTTGTGGGTTTGCGTCTAATTTAAAGCGTGTTTTGTTGGGTTTGCGTCTAATTTAATTATTAAGTGGTGGCAATGTTGCTCATTTTCCTCATTTATTATTGCATTCTTATCGAAACATGGCAACAATGATTGCAATTTGTCAATATGACATTTGATTGACGGCCGCCGTAGCCGAGTGGGTTGGTGCGTGATCACCATTCGGAATTCACAGAGAGGTCGTTGGTTCGAATCTCGGTGAAAGCAAAATTAATAAAAACATTTTTCTAATAGCGGTCGCCCCTCGGCAGGCAATGGCAAACCTCCGAGTGTATTTCTGCCATGAAAAAAATCTGCTCATAAACATATCATAAAACAAAATGAAATAAATGTATAAAAAAAAAAAAATTTTTTTGTGATTCGAACCAAGGATTTCGGATCGGAAGCCCACATTGCTAGCCGCTGGGCTATCGCGCTGTGCTGTCGCCGCAAAATAATGTATCATAAATCTGCTTACCATACCAAAGACCATACACTTTGCAAACACATTTCGGTGGAAACAGTTGACAGTTCTCCCAAACACAACTCCTGCAAACACGGTGTTTGCTTTTGGTGGAAACGTAATATAACGACATTAACGACAAAGTGGAAGTTGGCTACGCATACACGCATACGCAAATAAATAAAAAAAAAAGAAACTTTAAGAGTGAGTATTAATCTCTCATTGCACTATTGAAAAAAAAAAACAAGAAGAAGCAATTGAGCATTCGTACGATTACCGATGCCCTCCCACGTAGAGCAATAAGAAAAACAAATAAAATAAAATACATACGTTATACGAAAGAAGAGACAGTTTACTTGTATACTAAAATACATACGTTCAATATACATACTACAAGTAATAGTAAAAATAAAAATAGGTACAATACAAATATACAAAAAAAAAAAACATTTAAAGCATAATTTACAAAACTGTGGTAGCAAACTAGAAAATTCAACTTGGCTGGAATCACAGTATTCGATATATTGGCTGATGTTGAAGAATTTGGAGGAAAACCAGAGGAGATTTTCTTATTCACCAAGAACATTGACGAGCTGCGCGAAATATGCAGTACATCTATGCTCGAATTCGTTAGGTTATTTGATTTGAGAGTAAGGTCTAAAGTTAAAGATAAGGCAAACATTGCTCTTATTAATCATGGTAATCCTGTAGATTGGCCGAGTATTAAAAACCTATTGCAAACTAATTTCAATGTAAGTGAAAGTCTCGAAGCTATTGTTAACAAAATTAAAATTGCTGAAATAAGGTCAAGTATTAGTGACTTTTTTGACTATGTTACAGAGCTTTTAACAAAACTAAATTTAAAGTCGCAAGTTAAAGAAAATAATTGGTATACATGCGAAACAAATGAAAAAATGGTTTTAAAAATATTCATTAGTAAGCTACCAAGTGGTGCTAAGTTGGTGCTTCAAGCTAGAAATCCCAATAATTTACAGAAGGCTAAAGAGATGTTAATTGAAACCGAATATTTTTATAAAAATTTAAATCCGCGAAATAAACGAGATCCTGGTACTTTTCAACCTCCTTTAGCTTACAATAGAGATAATTTACAAAATAATAGGAATAGTAACGCTGTAAGTAGTAACAAGGATGCTAGAAATATTGATCAAAATTTACAACTTTCGACTAGATATTTTAATAATCCGAGAAGCTCTCAAGTAGCAAGCACCACTAGTAGGAATCGCGCTCCATCTAATATGACGAGGCAGTCTAATACTTCAAAAAACACCGCCTCAATGGATATAGATGCTATTGAAACCGCATAGCCGAATTTTCAGTTATCACCCACAGATATCTTCCCCATATAGTGGACAGAACTGGGTCAATACCACTTAAACTTTTAATAGACTCCGGGGCAGGTACATCATTAATACAAAAAAATTTATTTCATTCTTCTTTCAGCTCAAAAATAGAGAACCCAATAACAATACGAACAATTAATTCGAAATCAGTTCTGGATAGTAAAGTTACCATACCGTTATTTAAAGAGTTTAATAATCATAATGTTAAAATTGAAATGCTAGAAGCAGATTTAAATACTGACTTTGACGGAATTATTAGCTGTAATGTTTTAGGCCCTTTAAAAGCCAAAATAGATTGATTTCGGTAGGCAAGAATTAATTACAAATAATGCTACCGTGAAGTTAAATTTTTCCAACCATAGTAATGAAGTAAAACCTCTTTCCAATGACGAAGTTATCAGTTTCAGTTCTAGTATTATAGATATTAAATTCATTAAGCCAGACCTACAAAATATACGATATAAATTAATAACAGATGACTTAAATAAAGAAGAAATAGAAAAACTTACAACTTTATTGAAAAAATTTAGCTCGGTATTTTATCATTTATAATCAATCAATTATTTATATCAACATAAAATCCCGACTTTTAATAGCACGCCGGTTTATTCAAAAATTTATAGAATAGCGGAAATTCATAAAAATGAAGTAGATATTATTGAATTATTATTAAGTCTTCCAGTCCTTATAATGCTCCTATTTGGGTTGTACCCAAAAAGTTAGATAACTCTAAAATCGAAAAGTGGCGCTTGGTTATTGATTATCGAAATCTCAATGCCGTAACAATCGAGGATAAATTTCCTATGCCAAATATGGATGACATGTTTTCAAAATTAGGAAACTCGCAATATTTTACAACGTATTTCCACCAAATTCCAATTGCTTTTGAAGACAGGCATAAAACTGCCTTTTCTACCTCAACGGGTCACTTTGAGTTTACAAGAATGCCTTTCGGCTTAAAAAACACCCCTGCATCATTTCAACGTATGATGAACGAAGTTTTGCACGATTATATTAATACGATTTCCATAGTATATCTAGATGACATACTAATATTTTCGACGTCACTAGAGGAATATGTCGACTCATTAACCAAAATATTCACTAGATTGTCTGAGTTCAATATGAAAGTTCAGATAGATAAATGCAATTTTTTCAAAAGACAATCTGAATATTTGGGTCATATTATCTCCATTGACGGCATTAAACCAAATCCTAATAAAATCGATGCCATACAGAAAATACCTGTGCCAAAAACAATAAAGTAAATTCGTTCATATCTAGGGCTCACTGGATTTTATAGGAAATTTATAAAAGACTACAGTAGAGTTGCACTTCCACTTACTTCTTGTTTAAAGAAAAAATCTAAAATCAATAGTCATGACCCGAACTTTTTGGAATCTTTTTATAAGCTGAAAAAGCTCATCAGTTCAAGTGTTGTTTTGGCTTATCCTGACTTTAAAAAGATGTTCACCTTAACAACTGACGCAAGTAATGCAGCTTTTGGTGCTGTTTTATCGCAAAACGGTCGTCCAATAGCTTATACTTCGCGTACTTTAAATAATGATGAATGCAATTACAGCACGATTGAAAAAGAACTTTTAAGCATCGTATGGTCAACAAAATATTTTCGCCCGTATCTATTTGGCAGGAAATTTCAAATCCAAACCGATCACCGCCCGCTTGTTTGGCTAAGTTCTCTGAAAGAACCAAACATGAAGATGCAGTGATGGAAGATTAGTTTGAATGAATACGATTTCGACATACAGTATATCAAAGGAAAATCTAATTGTATTGCAGACTATTTGAGCAGGATCGAAGTACACGCTTGTGATAATTATGATGATGTACGAAGTGATTTAGCAACTATCCATAGTGGACAGGAATATCTCGATGACCACATTTATATTACAGAATCACCGGTAAATACCAAACATCAAATTATAATAGAAAATGGAAATTCTAATACCTATTTAAAAAAGATTATTTTCCAAAGAAAAATTAGGCATATAATTAAACTCAAAAATTACGAAGATTGCTACGTGTTAAAAGTTTAAAGGGATATATTTCCGATAAAAGGAACTGTTGGAGTATTTTGATATATCAATTTTGATATATTTAAATCCCTCCAAGAGACTTTGGTTAAGTACTTCTCAAATATTGCAGGAATGCGTATTTTAAAATGTTGCAAATATTTAACGGATATTTTCGAGAAAGACCGTCTTCTTGAAGCAATTGAAAAATACCATTTAGAAAAAAATCATAGAGGAATCGGTGAAACCTATGAAGAAATGAAAAATACAATATACTACCCAAATTTAAAATTAGAAATACATAAATTTGTTAACAATTGTATAATTTGCTATATGTGCAAATTCGATAGAAATCCAACCAAGTTAAAGTTGTGTCTTACAGAAACTCCATCAAAATCTAATGAAGTAGTTCATATAGATATATGGTATTTAAATAAACTAAAAATGTTTTTAACGTGCATTGACAAGCTTACAAAACACGTGTCCATTCACTCGCTTCCTGATCGAAATTCAATTACGATTGTAGATTCTCTTAATGAAAGATTTGCTCTATTAGGTAAATCGGTATTACCAGAGAATGTTAATGCAATGAGAAGGAGCAAATGTTAAATGATCTTTTTTCGAGTACTAATTTGTAGATTCAAACTAAGGTAATTTCAAATTCAACTTTGCTCACGAGTGGGGAATTGCAGATATTTACCACGCGAGTGACGCGAGTGGAGGGTTTCTATATTTACTTACCACGCTAGGACAGGAATTCAGATATTTTCTGCGTTTACCAAACTACTGAGGAAGTTCATAAGATTTTTCGGCACACTACTAAGGAAATCGAAGCGAATAAATTTGCGATTAAGAACGCGGCGCGGCAGTTAGTTTGTGGTGCAGAAGCTAAAGCTGGCGGAATTATTCGTTTTGTTTTTTGGCACGTATTAAATTCAGGTTCAAGTCCTGAAGTCATATTTTTTTTCTTGCAAATTTTTTTTTTACAATTCAAACCAGGAAAGTTTGGTCAAATTTTTGAGTTTATTTTAATTAAAATTTCTTTAAAATACTGTTTTTTTTTGTATTTTATAAATGGAAATTTCTTTTCGGTATAAAATAGTTCATACTGGATATGACCTAATTTTTATATAAATCAATCAAAACAGAAAATATGTACATATGTCTATAATCTATTTCATCAAATCCAAATTATATTGATGAGAAAATATCTTTCTAATATCCGTCCAGAAAGCCAAACGCGCATACACACATACATATGCATATAATTATGCATACAAACTTTCAACTAACGCAGAATATGTGCATATAAAACTGCGAATCGAATAAATGAGTGATTTAGAAAAGATCATTAATAATTATAGATTAGCGCAATCGTGAAAGACGTGTTGTGTATGCAGTATATCGTCTCATATTTGACTCAGGTTCAAGTCCTGTACACAGTTTTTTGTTCGATATTTTTATTTCATTTTTTATATTTGGTTTAATTAGAATTGATTTAAAATAGTGTATTCAGATTTTTCTAATACCTGTTATTTAGAAATTTATTTTCTATATAACATTATCCATACTCTTTTTGAATTTATATGTAAAACAGCCCTAAAGGCAATCATATGAATATGCATTCCTATATTTAATCTCTTCAGTCAAATCTGAACTACTTACATACACATATTGATGAGAAAATATTCTAATATCCATGCATGTGTCCAGAAAGCCAAACGCGCATACACGCATATGTATATAAATATATAAGTTATCATATCATGCCTGCCCTAATATTTGACCCAGCAGTTAGCATTGCTTTGCTCTTGTTTTTCACAAACAAGTGCAACAATGGAAAACAGCAAATTCCTTTACGGTACCCAGGTACCCAGACTAAGAGCATTGCTTAACAATAGCTTAGCGGTGTGATCTTGTTTTTCACAAACAAGTGCAACAATGAACAACAGCAAATTCCTTTACGGTACCCAGGTACCCAGACTAAGAGCATTGCTTAACAATAGCTTAGCGGTGTGATGTTGTTTTTCACAAACAAGTGCAACAATGAACAACAGCAAATTCCTTTACGGTACCCAGGTACCCAGACTAAGAGCATTGCTTAACAATAGCTTAGCGGTGTGATCTTGTTTTTCACAAACAAGTGCAACAATGAACAACAGCAAATTCCTTTACGGTACCCAGGTACCCAGACTAAGAGCATTGCTTAACAATAGCTTAGCGGTGTGATCTTGTTTTTCACAAACAAGTGCAACAATGAACAACAGCAAATTTCTTTACGGTAGCCAGGTACCCAGACTAAGAGCAATGCTTAACAGCAACTTAACAGTGGCGTTCGCTAACAACAACATAGACAGACAAAGGGTATTTAACCCATTAAATCCCAACCTTATATAAAACAATTTTTTTTTTAAATGCGTTTATAAAACGTTCATTGAAATAGTGTAATTAAGCTCCTTAAAAAAAAAAAACACGAAAAAAAATCAAAGAAGTGCTTTTTTTGGGCTGTACCCAATCGAGTACAATGGGATAATATGTATATACATTGCCTGCATATGAAAATATGGAGTATTAAAGAAAAATACCCTTTCAAAGACTTCCTTGGTTATTAGTTCGGTTCACAGTATGGAAGTTTTTGAAACATTCTCTCTCTACGCAAAGGGCTACATTGAATAACTCGCAAATCCATCGAATTCTTTGGTGACACTCCCTGCACCTCAGCTGATTCGATATCCTTTTGGGAAAATGGTTATATGAGGAACCAGCTATTGATGCCGTTGTCGATCGTTTTGAAGATATGTCCCGGATAATATAATTGCCTAAATAAAATCGCACAATTTCACGTTGGTATTGCAACAAGTCGCATTGACTCTTACTTGCCATTTTATAAAGCGCCCATGCGTTTACTACGCACGAGCTTATCATTGTAGTGAAAAGAGGCCACCACCATTTCTTTCCTCTAAACTTTATATTGTAAGTATTCAAAGCTTGGTAGTGGAGGTCAACTCCTCCCATTCCTGAGTTGTATTCCGCTATCAACTTCGGCTGATGGGCATTCACCTTGCGCCTCTCTTGTCTTGACCATCGTTTGACGGTATGTAAAGGTTCAATTCTATCAAAGTTTGTTCCCACTGTCAAAACGCTATTGTCATTCCACTTCACAAAAAGTATTTCTGAGTCAGAACACCTACAAAATTTGATACAAAACAACTATTCAAATAAATCATTATGATAAACTTACATAAAATCAAACGGGGGGACCGTTGCTTCTTTTGTAGTTCTTTGTTCGTTTTCAGAGGACATTTTTTGGTCCGCCGTTCACGAACAGTCCCAGTAGCCTTAAATCCTTGTTCTTTCAAAATTCTAAGAAGCTCATATGACGTAAAGAAGAATCGAAAAATACGATTCCAAGGTTGGAATATCATCTCGCAATATATTATCCTTTTCAATGTCCTCCTCATCTGTGTCACAGTGGGTATTTGGCGCGATAATAGCGAAGTCGAAGTGACTACAAAATATATATGAATGTTCCCACTGTACCCATGCGAGTACACTAGAATTTAAACCTACCGAAATGCACTTTTCCACAACTTTTTTCGTTTTTTTGGTATAAAGTATACAAATTATATGTATTATGAATATTACAACACTGAACTTTTTCCGTGATAACTTAGATTTTGTCAAACAGAGAGCTTATTGCAAACTAAACCAAGAAAAGAAGAAAAATAGCAAAGGTGCACGCAAAGATAAGTGAATAACGGATAACGGGACTCAAAAAAAAGAAGGAGAAACATGTGTATTCCTTTTCTACATTGCTCTGTATTATAAAGTGGCGAGTACATTTAAAAATTTGTAAGCGTTGGCTTTTGACGTCGTTTCGAAAAAGATGCTTTTTCTGTACTCAAGCGAGTACAATGGGATCGAATGGGTTAAGGTGGCAGCGTAGAGTAGGAAGGCAGTTATTTTGATTCGTGGGTTTACAACGACAAGTCGTGAACAGGAATAAAAAACTGAACTTGTATTTTAAAAACTTAATTAAACTAGAAATAAAGTATTATAAGAAAGATGTTTTAAAAAACTTAACTTGTATTTTAAAAACTTAATTAAACTAGAAATAAAGTATTATAAAAACTGATGTTGAAAACTTAATTAGAATAGAAATAAAGTGATGTAAAAAATATTATAAAAAAAGTGTTTTAAAAAACTTAACTGGCGCCCAACTTACGGGAACGAATTCCAAAAACAAAAATCGTGATAAACGAGAAAAAATCGTGCCCAAAAAAAAAAACTTAATAATGAACAAGTGAGCATCACCAAGTGAGCATTGTATAAAGTGGACTTAATATAAAGTCATCAGGAACGCTAAGTAAAAATTCCAAAAAACAAAATCGTGATAAACGAGAAAACATCGTGCCCAAAAAAAAAAAAAAAAAACATTGAACATTGTATAAAGTGGACTTAATATAAAGTTATCAGGAACGCTAAGTAAAATTTCCAAAAAACAAAATCGTAATAAAACGAGAAAAAAATCGTGCCTAAAAAAAAAAACAAAGAAAAAATCTTGCCTAAAAAAAAAAAACTTAATAATGAACAAGTGAGCATCAACAAGTGAGCATTGCATAAACTTTGCGACAAGAATTGACGAAAACCCATCGTGAGGAACAGCCTGGAACTCGGAAGCGGTAATCTATTTAAAGTAAGATATTCAGTTATCTAATAGCCCTAAGATCACTATTGTACTTATATTTCTATTAGAAAAAGTAACTAAAAAAAAATACAGAACAATGGATGTAAATATGGTTAATAGCATAGTGCAATCCGCGGTAGAAGTAGTTCAAGAAAGTTTTAATCAACAGATTTTAGAACTAACCCAAGCTATTCGAAATATACTTCCTCAAAAAATAGAGCCACATAAACCGGTAACAATAGTAGATGGAGTGCACAGAACTCATACCGATCTTAGTTTGATTAAGTCACTCCCAGAGTTTAAAGGCAAAATGTCGGAATATCCGGCATGGAGAGATGCGGCAAAATTTGCGTTAAGCTATTACAGTGAGGGTTCTGAGCCATACTATATCGCGATGGGAATTCTCAGGAATAAAATAACGTCCTCGGCTAACGAAAATCTTAGCGCATTTAATACCCCACTAAATTTCAAAGCTATTATTGCAAGACTAGATCAGCTCTACGCGGATAAGCGCCCCCTTCATATATTAGAAAATCAGCTTAACACATTGAGACAGGGACAAATGTCTATTAGCGAGTACTATGATGCGGTTGATAGGCAGCTTACTTTGATACTAAATAAAATAATAATGACACATAGTAACAATGAGGAGCTCACGAATGCTTTTAATGAAAAGGCAAGGGAAAATGCGTTAAGAGTATTTATTTCTGGCCTTAAACGCCCATTATGTGACACCCTTTTCGCAGCTAATCCTCCAGACTTGCCCAGTGCACTTGCACTCGCACAGGAGCTACATCATAATCGGCAAAGATATCAGTTCGCTCAGACTTATGCCACAGGAAGAATGCCACAAAATACCCAAACAAGACCGTTTTCAAAGCGCTTTAGTAGCACAACTTTCAAACCAAATAGCTCCCAAAACGTTTCAACTCCTAGCCCTACACCGATGGATGTAGATCCAGGAAGTTCCTGCTTCAGGCGGCAGACCGAGTTTAAAAATAATACCTCTGGTCATTTATATAACAGTCCTCAGCCACAAACTTTTAAGCGAAGAAGTGATTGGAACTTTCAGAACTCGTCTCAATGGCAGATACGCCAACAAAGCCGTAATCGCGACCAGCCACAACAGAATGTCAGCACTTTTAAGAGACACGGCAGCAACACGTCCTCCCAAGCACCCATAAATAAACAGCAACGAGTTAATGCAATGAAAAACGAACCATATTTTTCTGAAATAGAAGAATATGAATGCGCAGATAATTCCTTAGATGAAATCAATTTTTTAGGCTAAGATCCCACTTGCCGTTCATTACGCGAACCCTTCCGAGCGGACAAGTCCTTAACCTGCTAATAGATACAGGAACGTCTAAAAATTATATAAAGAAATATTCATTTTTAAAAGGCATTAATCAGGTAGAAAGCCCCTTTCAATTAAAATCCATTAACGGAGTCAATAAAATCACAGAAAAATGCAGAATAGATATATTGGGGACAATTTCCACATTTTACCCAAGTTAGATACCTTTGATGGAATCATAGGATATGATTTATTGAAAGGTATCCAAGCAAAAATTGATACACAAGCTGATCTCATCTTCCATAAAACTGGAAGAGAGAAACTCAACTTCTTTTATTGTCAGGAAGTCAATATGGGTACAACAATGGGTAAAACGAAAGTACCCGCAGGTATTGAGCTATTGATAAAGAAAAATCATAATGCATTTGCAAACCCCAATAGAGCTCTACCATACAACACTAGAGTAATTGCGAGAATAGATACCCAAACCGACACACCCATCTATTCAAAAAGTTATCCATATCCAATTTCAGCAGCAAACTTTATTAACAAAGAAATCGAATCTTTATTGAGAGATGGTATCATAAGGAAGTCATACTTACCTTATAATTCACCTGTACATGTCGTTTCAAAAAAAGGGCTGGACGACGAAGGTAACCAGAAATTGAGAATGGTAATAGATTTTCGAAAACTTAACGAACAAACCACTTCCGATAAATATCCCATTCTGGATACAAGCGTAATTCTTTCAAATTTAGGAAAATCTAAGTTATTTACCACGCTCGACCTCAAGTCGGGTTTCCACCAAATTTGCCTCCTGGAAAAAGACAGATGCAAGACAGCATTTAGTGTTAACAATGGCAAGTACGAGTTTTGCCGATTACCCTTTGGTCTGAAAAATGCACCAAGCATTTTTCAGAGAGCCATAGACGACATCCTGCGGGAGGATATCGGAAAAATATGTCATGTTTATGTCGATGACATCATTATTTTTTCGCCGGATGAGAATTCACACTATAAAGACGTCGATGCTATATTAAAAAAAATTGAGTGCGCTGGAATGCGAGTATCTATAGAGAAATCCAAATTTTTTCAGGAAGAAGTCGAATTTTTAGGTTTTACCGTATCATACAGGGGTATTCGAACATGCCCGAGCAAAGTTGAGGCAATACTAAACTACCAGGAGCCGAAGTCATTAAGATCCTTACGTTCTTTCTTAGGTCTTTCCGGTTACTACCGCAGATTTATTAAAGACTACGCTCACATATCCAAACCTCTCACAAAATACTTAAGAGGCGAAAACGGACACGTTAACAGCCGACATTCAAAAAAAATCAATATAGCACTTGACGAAGATGCTATCGCTGCTTTTAACAAGCTTAAGAGTATTTTAGCTTCGGAAGATGTCCTTCTCCAACACCCAGATTACACTAAGCCTTTTGAAATAACCACAGATGCATCGGCCGTCGCTTTAGGTGCTGTACTATCCCAAAATGGGAAACCGATAACGATGATATCGCGTACTTTATCGAAAGCTGAAGAAAACTACCCCACGAATGAGCGTGAACTTCTGGCAATAGTTTGGGCCTTCCAGAAGTTACGGCATTATCTGTATGGTATCAAAAATATTCACATTTTCACGGACCATCAGCCATTGACGTTCGCCATTTCAGACCGAAATCCTAATTCAAAGATTAAAAGGTGGACTGCATTTATTAACTCGTTTGCGCCAAAATATTTTTATAAACCTGGCAAAGAAAACAAAGTGGCAGACGCACTTTCACGCCAGTACACACACAACCTAGATGATTCATTGTCAACGGCTCACAGCGAGATTTCCTTGTCAGGTGTAATAAAGACGATACAAAACCCTGTCAATCAATTTAAGGCTCAGTTAATACTTTCAGCATCAGAGGTTAACAGTAAATCCACTAAAATTTTATTTGAGATACTTATTAGACACACTATAAACTTCAAAAGCGCGGAATACCTTTTGCAAACCATACAAAAGCGAATAAAATAAAAACGATAGAAAATTACCCAATACCAGAAATCCCCAAAGACCTTAGATTATTCTTAGGACTTACTGGATACTTTAAAAAAAATTCGTAAAAAACTATGCAGCTCTGGCTAAACCCTTAACTTTACATCTAAAAGAGGATAATTCTCATATCGGAAAAAATAAAAGTAAGAACACAAAAATTAGTTTAGACCAAACGGCCATAGAAGCCAAAAATAAACTGAAAAACTGCTTTAAGGAGTAGGTGGAATTATACCAGCCAAATTATGAGAAAGCTTTTGAACTCACTACAGACGCTTCCAATATAGCCATTGGAGTTACCCGCTATTACATGGTCGCTACAAAAATTACGAAATTACATATACGGCATAACCGACTTAACCATATACATATATCGACCATCAATCGCGTACTTACGCCATATCGGATAAGAATCCGAATCATAAACTAAAGAGATGGAAAAATATTATCGAAGATTATGGAGCAAAAGTCGTGTATAAACCAGGCGCACAGAATGTTCTAGCTGACCCCTTGTCATGACAAATAATTAACACATCTACTACAACGAAATAATCAAATCAGAATGCCAACCGCTAAATGCTTACGGTATCCAAATTGAATTGATACCAAACACACAAAAGAATGAGACAAGTTCGCGTATTATATTTCGAAGTAAAATACGTCACACAATAACCTTTACTGACGAAAATTATCTGATATCCGAATTAAAAAGGTTTTTGCAGCCGCACAAAATCGCAGCAATACACACAACAGCTGACGATTTATTTATATACGGACAAATTATAAAAAACACGTTCACAGATATAAAATTCGAATATACACCACATAAACTCTAAGACATAACACAACCAGATAGACAGTTAGAATTAGTTAAACAAACACACGAGCGAGCACACAGGGGATACAAAAATAATGTAAAAGAACTACTAGAACAATACTATTGACCGAACATAAAACAACAATGTAAGGCATACAACAAAAAGTGCAGAGCTTGTCTTTACGGCAAATACGAACGGAATCCCACAAGAGAACCATTAAAAGAATCAGACGTACCAACACAACCAGGGGAATACATACATTTAGATATTTATTTTAATGAACACAAAACATAATAAGTAGCAGAAGATAAATTCACAAAATACATAACTATCAGACAATAAGACTCAAAAACAGAAATGGACAAAAGAATAGAAGAAATTCTTATCAAGAATTTTCTGAACTGTAAACGACTCATGACAGATAACGAAAGTTGTCTGAATAAACCAATGTTAAA
Organism: Anastrepha obliqua; assembly: GCF_027943255.1. Taxonomy (NCBI): domain Eukaryota; kingdom Metazoa; phylum Arthropoda; class Insecta; order Diptera; family Tephritidae; genus Anastrepha; species Anastrepha obliqua. The sequence goes on along the minus strand of NC_072897.1, from coordinate 37,016,666 downwards.
ACAAATGTGTATAAAATACAATATCAATAAAATACAGACACCAGTATATAGATCAAAGGCAAACGGTCAGGTAGGACGTACGCACTATTCCATATCAGAATTGGCAAGAATATTAAAAATAAAGAATATAACATTAGCAACCGAGGAGCTATTTGTAGCTATAAAGGAATTGAACAACACAACCATACCGTCACAGAAAAAAAACCAAAGGATATACATTTTAACCTAATAACATACAGCAAGGAAGATAAAGTAAAAACATTGAAAGACGTATCGGAGAAAACATTACAACGTCTAAACCAGGGAACTAGACACCGAACTTTCAAACAAGGATACCAGATACTGGTGTTAAAGACTAACATCAGAAGTAAAAGCGACAGTCGTTACAAAAGGTACGTAGTGGAGAAAGATCGTGAGGATACGATTTTGACCAAGGAAGGAAAAGTTATTCACAAAGACAACGTAAAAATTGCACAGTTACAGGAGACGACAATGAATTATAGTACCTGATATTACTAGCCATGGTCATCTTAATCGCAATTCAAGCAGGAGTCACCAAAATAACAACCAACACCCATAACTAACAGGAAATATATTATATTCTAGAACCGACGATGCATATTTATTTGACGAATTCACATTTTTATTCTATGTAACTAATTGACAAAAAATTACCACATCATACGAACAAATATTTAATAAGAACTAAAAATCCTATCATTGCTATTTACAAATATCCTATCATAAATAATCATTGTAAGCTATTTAAATTCACACCACTTAGAACTAAGCATGTAAACATTTTTCACCGATGAGGAAATTTCCCTTTCCCACAATATATACACTAGAGTGAATAACTGTAAAAGTTGTTTAGGCAAGAACAAGGAACAAACATTAATTCGCTATAAACCGGGGCGATTTAATTTAGGAAGGGGAGAGTTAAAGAATGATTTCATTCACAAATAATAAATAAAATAGTTAGGTAAATTCTAAGTATAATCATGCAGGGCTGAACAAATCCAACAAATGTTTGTATTTTAAGAATCACACAAGATAAATATATGTTAGGAATAGCAAAAGATAAACTATGTTAAGAATAACAAAAGTAAACATGTTTTTCCTAAACAGCAAACAAAGAAACTAATGTACAAGTCGTGTACCTAAAACAGTAAGATGAGGTATAAGTATAAATACTACTGTCAAATTTGTTAGGAGTCAGTCCAGTATTAGCATAGTGTTAAGAACTATCCAAAAAGTAAATTCATAAATATAAATTTTTATATTTTTCCAAAGACAAGCAAGTCTTTAACTATCTTCCATGACTTTAACCAGCTCCAATTATGCCAATAATTTATTCATCCATTCCGGTGCAACGTCTTAATAAAGGACAGTACTCATCATTTCTATTTGGTCGATCCGACATTTTATATTCCTTAGCCTTTCGATATTTTGTTAGGAAACGAAAAATTATTTGAAATTTTAAAGGGTGAGAAGATCAACGACAACAACCAAAATTTGAAAGCATTTTCGACAACACTTGGGTGGATTGTGGGCGGAGACCTTACTTACTGTGTAAATGAAAGAAGCGGATGCGTGTTCTTCAACAATTTTCAACTCATTTTTAGGAAACAGAAGATATTCTATGTACACTACCGTACACAGAAGAAGAAGACAAAGCAGAGAAGTCATTTTTAAAAACACATACGAGAGCTGATGATGTTAAATTCGTTTTCGAGTTACCATTCAAATCACAATCGATCGACTTTCGTAAGTTCGCCGAGCTCGCACTAAAACGACTAAATGCAACAGAAAGAAGACTTGCATGTAATTCCGAATTGGAAGCACAATATGCAAATTTCATGGCAGAATATCTTGCGCTGCAACATATGGAGCGTGTGCGGGAAGCCAAAATCAAAAAGCCGTCGACCGAATGTTATTACTTGCCACATCACTAGGTAATCAAAACCGCATGTACAACAACAAGACTTCGCGTAGTGTTTGATGGATCTGCATCCGTGGCTTTACAGTCGTCCCTTAATGAAGCCTTACCTCCTGGGACTGAAATGGAATCTAACCAACGCACAGTGGTCAAGTAGCCAGACGTTTTGGTCATAAAACAATAAGTCAAAGAGAAATAGTACGATTTTGATGAAATTTTTACATATAGGGTTTTTTGTGTCGCTGATTCTGAAAATGAAATCAGAATTTCAAAATTCAAAATGGCGGACTCAAAATGGTGGACATTTTTCGCGAAAAGTGTTCAGATTTTACTAAAATTCACATTACCAAGGTTTTTGGGGTCGCTGATTGTGAATATGAGATCAGAATTTCAAAATTCAAAATGGCGGACCCAAAATGGCGGACAGTTTTTGCGAAAAGTTTTCATATTTTACTGAAATTCACATTACCAAGGTTTTTGGGGTCGCTGATTGTGAATATGAGATCAGAATTTCAAAATTTAAAATGGCGGACCCAAAATGGCGGACAGATTTGCGAAAAGTTTTCAGATTTTACTGAAATTCACATTACCAAGGTTTTTGGGGTCGCTGATTTCGACAGTAGACGTACGATTTTCAAAAGAATATGGAATATAAATATGGAAAGAATAAAATATAAGAATATTAAAAGGAGGGAAAATATGTCTTGAAAAATAATACACTTAAACTGAAAGTGACGTATCATACATTTATTTATGAAATATTTTATATTATTCATATCTCCTCGTCATTGTTTACATCAAGGATGCTGTCTGCCTCAGCATCTGCGAAATCATGTCTTTCATAACTGAGAAGGGCAATTGCTTCCGGTGACAAACTTTTTCCTATTTTGGGAGGAGTCTTTCTTAAACTAGAAATCAACGGATCCGAAGAAGCTAGAAGTCGGAGAAAAATGTCTTCAATATTTTTTACTCTCGAACATTTGCGGGAGAAGTGTTCGCGATAATTTCGTACGTCTTTGTTTCGTGACTCCTGAGCTTCTTCGGAGAGCTGTCCTATTGGCAGAATAGCCAGTTCTACTATTCGCGGGCCATGCAACAGCACTTTGTGCACAGTTGTCGACATACAGTACCACGGATATAACTTTACAAATAAATCGGCGGTTTCATCGCAATATTGGCCGAAGCTATCTACTTTTACATGAAACCCGCTAGAAACGACTTACAAAATTATATGAAATCGTTTGATGAGTTCAACATCGATTCCTAGAATGCGAGCAGACGTCTCAGTGTTTTCAAAAAAACGCCGAGCCGTATTCCCATCATTCGAGTTACCCATGCCTTGCTTTGGGCGATCAACGAGGAGGTTTAATTCATCTTTGAAAGCCTTTTGAATGAAACTTTTTCTTTCCTTCAAAGAAAGCTTAACATCTTCGCCACGACCTTGCCATTTTTCGCTTTTCAGTTTATAACCAACATGAAGTAAGCATTCAAAAAATCGGATCCAACAGTGCAATGTAGATAATCCGTAAATTAATTTTGAATCATCAACTTTCAGCTCTCGCATAGCCTCCAAATCATTAAAATTTTTCGATGTCGCATTGCAAATATAACATCTCATTGCAGATTTAGTGCCAGTTACTGCATTGCAGACTTTGCCATCAATCATTGTAAAAGTCAATTTAAAACCTACTTTACAATCTGTTCCGTCTATCACTGCCTGCAAAGGTTTCAGATTTGAGATTTGTTCGTCGACAATATTTTTCTCTTCAAGTGTGGATTCTTCGGTTTCGCGTATGAATTGCAATCTAATAGGTCTGCAATACCATGGAGAGGAGGGTCGCGGGTTTTTCCAAATAACAACATCATCGTATTCGTCCTTGTCGTAGCCAATGAGTTGCAGGGGCACGAGGGAAGTGAGGAGAACATTTGTGTCGCAGTTATTAGGGTCGGAAAATTTTTGCTTATACTCCTTTTGCCCGGAACTTCCGTCGAACCCCCACTTTACAACGAGCGTTAAATTTTCATAAATGCTGGCTTTCACGGTATGTAAGACATCGTTTTGGAGTTCTAATATCCGTTGCCCTGTATGATTCAAAAGTGATTGTAATCTAACTTGAGCGCAGTTTTCGGAAATAGAAATATCCTCGGGATAGCATAGTTTTTTCGCGTTTAAAACGGAATTGTAACTGGGGAAAACTTTACAATTATGCAATTGCGTGATGTGTCTCATATTTATGTACTGAGACTTAGTAAATTTCGAATCAAATACGAGTGCTAAAGCGGTGTTTGGGGACATTTGTGTTTCCGTTTTAGCCTTCATGGCATTGATGTACTTGCTTGCTCGCATGGGAGATGTGGTGGTAACATCTGCGACGACTTTCGATGCTAAGGTAGCTCCAGACTCACGAAGAACCATTTTCGTGGCGTACGATAGCTCTTGTGCACTGTAACTGTCACGCAATTTCTGAGCTTTCCTTCTCTTTGAGCGATCACTGGATTCCGAAAAAGAAGTTTCTGGACGCCCGCGCCCACCACTGTTCCTTGGTGTCGTTGACTTCAAACTGTCATCAGCACTGACTTCTAGATCCATAAAGTTGATCTGGTTTAATGAAAACTTCATTAATGTATATAAATTACTATAAATATATTTATATTAATGTAAATTTATGTAAACTATTCACCGTTACGCTCGTTGAATCATCCAACCAGCTTTTATTACTCTCCAGAAAACGATTTTCCGTACTGCGAGCATTTTTCCATTTCTTTTTCAAAACCGAAATAACTTTTATCAAAGCCATTTTTGATTTTTTTTCGATAACAAAGGAAGGTGTGACGTCGTCTATTAGTTTATTACAGAGAATTTCTATTAAATTATCAAATTTTTCTGACAGAAAAACATCATGGATGGCATCGAATATTTTCATCCTTGTCCATGAAAAAATTTTGCTCTTGAATCCTATTAAAAAAAAATTACTTTAAAATAATAATTTAATTACCATTTAAAAATACTTATTATATTACATTAATTATTTTATTATTATTATGATATGATTTTTGAATATAATCAAAACATGATTTTTAGCACTCTTTTGCATTTATTAATAATTATTTATTGTTTTAATAACAATATTCACTACAGAAATTGGGATAAAAGTAGAAATAAACACTCTGCATATATTACATTCATTCCTAACATTTCCCAGGCATACACACAAATAAAGCCAGTTTCGATCGCCCCCCGCGGCTCAAATGCCCCAACACGCGCGTCAAGCTCGGCAGCGACCTGCTGCAAAGAAAGCGTATTTTTGACAAGCGGGGATAGCGCGGGAGCAAGATCTAAACGGATTCGAAATCTGTATACTTTTCTGCACTAGGAAACGTAAATATCTCCGTGGCAATTCGTGGCAATAAAAATAATTATCTACGAGAAGAAGTGCAATTGAAAAAAAAGGGGGAAAAAAAGCTTGTATTGCGTCATTAATATTGCCTCTAAAAATACAACAATATGGCTACAGTAAAGTATTTTCGTAATGTACGTACCTTTCCGAACAACATCCATTTTAGTTTGCCCTTTTTCGTTGAAAAATGGTGAATTTGCAACTATTTTTGTGTGGCGCTCGAAAACGTGCATGCGTACTGTCGCGCGCGATTCCCGACAAATGTCAAGTTTGAGCGTTCACCACGGAACATCTGTTCAATGTAAACATCTGTTCCTTTGGATTTTAATGCTCCAGTGCCATCTGTTGACGAATATATGAAGCTTTACCTCAATCGGTAACTTTCGATTTTGGGATTTTTGGCCAGAACGCCGGGCTACTTGACCACAGTGCAACGATGTATTTGAGTTCTGTGCATCACCCTTTACTATATCTAGAGTAACAAAACAATCAATATAATCTGATGCTGATCGCCTCTTCGACCACCTAGGGGTTTTGACCCCCACAACGGTTGTAATTAAAATACTTTTTCAAGAATTAAGGTAAGTCAAACAAGAAAGGACAGATGAGGTATCCGCTGAAACAGCTATTCGTTGGATAAATCCGAGGAGCACACTTGAACTGCTAAATACGCTAAAAATTGCAAGAAGGGCGATATTTTAACTTGGTCACAACGAACTCGGCGGTTTCTGCGACGCGTCGCAAAATGAGTATGCAGCAGTTATATACTGCTGATCTGATTACCATGGTAGTCCCTAGACTCCGCTCGTTGCTTTAAAAAGTCGCGTGACTCCACTTAAAACGGTGTCATTACCACGACTTGAGCTGTGTGGCGCTGTGATTTTTTGCCGACTGATGAACGAAGGCATAAAGGCATTTGAATTTGACAGTACTAACGTATATACGTACATATGTGGACAAACTCCTCAATTGTTCTACATTGGATTTCAGCCTTGCGAAGGCGGTGTCAGTGTACGTGGCAAACAGAACGTGAGAAATTTTAACATCTTACATACGAACTAAGTGGAATCAAGTTAGGTCTGCAGACAATCCAGCGAATCCTCGGTCACGAGGGGTTTTGCCTTTAGAGTTGAAGTATTTAACCATCTGGTGGAATGGTCCAATTTGACTTGATAAGGGAAAGGAGTTTTGGCCACAAGCAAATTCGCTATTGTCCATATATCAATGCAACATGGAAGAGCGTAAGAGTTTAATTCAACCTATTACTAAACTTTTTCTTATATCAACATTACACCATGTCGTCCTTGGCTCATTGTTACAACACATGTCTATTTGTTCTCGAGTGGTGCGTGCCACAACTTATTATTTATAAATCTTAAAGGTTCTGTGCGGAAATATAGCTCATTTTTATCTTCCAATGTCTTGTAAGATGCTACAAAATTTATAATTCGTGCTATGCAATTATGCTGCGGAATTATTTGCAGCTAAAAGATAAAAGAGCAGTCGCAAATAAGAGTAAGCTTTCAAGCCTCGCACCATTTTCAGACAGGGCTGGAGTACTAAGGGTGGGGGAAGGACGCATAGGAAACTCATCAACGACGTTCACCATTAAACATCCTGTAATATATTCAGTGAAGCATCTAAAACGCGTAATTGGCCAGACTGCGTTAATTTATGAACGATTTTATACGTTACTCACTCGAATTGAGGCAGTTCTTAATTCCAGGCCGTTGTGTCCCAGTAACGACGGAGAAATTGATGCCCTCACTCCAGCTCATTTTTTGATCGGCCATCCATTTACAGAAAGAACTGAGGCGATTGTCAATCCTGCTATAAACACAAGTCCCTTGAAGCAGTGGGACAACTTGAAACATAAAGCGCAGGGTTTTCGGAATAGAGGGCACTCTGAGTACGTCACGAGTTTACAACAACGACATAAATGGCGAAAAGATGAACGAATTTTAAAATTGGTGACACTATCATTTTTAAAGAAGCAAATGTACCGTAGTCACAGTGAGTACTCGCAAAAGTCATTAAGCTACATATGTATGTACATAGTCCAGTCAAAAGAGCATTTAACTTCATAATTTTAGGAGGATGCGAGTTTATGGTTTTATTATGTAAAGCCCATCACTGTGAACTTAAATTTGAGTTTTCGGGGTCGGGGGTTGTGTCCCGCGGCCGCCATCTTGGAAATAAGGGTGTAACTAGTTTTTGCGATTATCTCGTGAATTTCGAAAGTTACGAAAATTTTGTAAATACTTTTTTGTAGATAATAATATTATATACAACTTTCATTCAAAACTTTTTTTTGTAAAATTAATAATAAAAAAGTTATAAACAAAATTACGCGAAAAATTAAGGGATCAATTGTTTTAAAGCGTAATAACTTCTTTTTTATAGATTTTATGGAAAATATACTTTAGAGCTTTTTTATAGAGCATTCTTTTGTGAACATTTTTGTCTATAAGTTTTTTCCGCTATCTTTATTTAGTCGTATGATTTTGAGCTGCTAAGCGGAGCAACCAACACATTAGCGAAGCGCGTACATGATTACACAGGCCGACAAAATTTAACCAACATTCAGACCCAGAAACCAGACTATATATTTCCGAAGGTTTATGATGCGCTGAATCCAAATCTGGCCTCAGAATTGCTCTATCTGCTCTGGTTTTCGAGATATCCTAACCTAAAAGTGCAAAAAACTCCATTTTTGCCCATATTTGAGGTTATGTACCCTTGCAGATGTTTTCTTTTACCAAAATTAAAGGATGGCATCTTTAAATACAAGCCTTCTGTTTTCAAATGGCGTTTTGTTTGCTCAAATATCATTTTTTTTCGCAGAGATATCGCATTTTGAAATTTTCATGTTTCGAAACTTTCCTACACCTGAAAATCGATTGAGATAACATAGACATGATATAGTCGATTACTAATTTTCTTGGGCTTGAGGGCCTGATATATATGGATTAATAGTATGTAAATTTGGAGTTTGTGGGTAAGCCTGCTTGCGGTTAAGTGGGTTAGCCTGCTCGCGGTATGATAGGGGTGGTTTCTAGGGGTTAGGGCTGTGTGTGACACACTTATGGTGTGAGACAAAATTTTAAGAAAAATAAGACTCAATTCAAGAAAATTAGTAATCGACTATATCATGTCTATGTTATCTTAATCGATTTTCAGGTGTAGGAAAATTTCGAAACATGAAAATTTCAAAATGCGATATCTCTGCGAAAAAAATGATATTTGAGCAAACAAAACGCCATTTGAAAACAGAAGGCTTGTATTTAAAGATGCCATCCTTTAATTTTGGTAAAAGAAAACATCTGCAAGGGTACATAACCTCAAATATGGGCAAAAATGGAGTTTTTTGCACTTTTAGGTTAGGATATCTCGAAAACCAGAGCAGATAGAGCAATTCTGAGGCCAGATTTGGATTCAGCGCATCATAAACCTTCGGAAATATATAGTCTGGTTTCTGGGCCTGAATGTTGGTTAAATTTTGTCGGCCTGTGTAATCATGTACGCGCTTCGCTAATGTGTTGGTTGCTCCGCTTAGCAGCTCAAAATCATACGACTAAATAAAGATAGCGGAAAAAACTTATAGACAAAAATGTTCACAAAAGAATGCTCTATAAAAAAGCTCCAAAGTATATTTTCCATAAAATCTATAAAAAAGAAGTTATTATGCTTTAAAACAATTGATCCCTTAATTTTTCGCGTAATTTTGTTTATAACTTTTTTATTATTAATTTTACAAAAAAAAGTTTTGAATGAAAGTTGTAGATAATATAATATTATTATCTACAAAAAAGTATTTACAAAATTTTCGTAACTTTCGAAATTCACGAGATAATCGCAAAAACTAGTTACACCCTTATTTCCAAGATGGCGGCCGCGGGACACAACCCCCGACCCCGAAAACTCAAATTTAAGTTCACAGTGATGGGCTTTACATAATAAAACCATAAACTCGCATCCTCCTAAAATTATGAAGTTGGCTATTTTTTTCGTCTCTTTTGACTGGACTAACACCCGAACGCAGATAAAAATATCAGAGTAATCACGATGAAATCATCAAAAGGAGAGTATATGCGGCCCAATCATAAACTGGTCCTGTTTCCAATCTCAGTTGGACCGGAGTCCTCCAGCGGAGGGGAAGATGTACAGTAACAACGCGCCACACCCTTTGTCTCTATGTGCATCTATGTATTAAATACCCAAAAACCGGTTTAGTGTACATAGAGAAAAACATGACGCCACTTATTACAGCAATATGAGGCTGCATATGCTTTGAGGCTAGTGATAACTTTCTTTCAAATTTCAACAGCATAAGTGCACAGAACATATATTATCTTTGCCAATAAACTCGTCTCGCAGAAATTCCAACTGGTGTTCTTCTTTTGTTTAGTACAGTTCGATTAAAAGTCAAAAGTTTGATTCCACAATAGTATGTATTTTAACATTAACATTTAATTATCTAATTTTATGTGACATATAAATATTTAGATAAAAAATAAAATATAACAGAGTAAAAGAAAATATTATAAAATCCTTCATAAAAAATAAAACTTAAATTAAAATAATTAAAAAATGCCTGCATAAATAAGTAATTAATTCATTAATTTCGAAATAAATACATACACTTGCCAGAAAAAGTATCCGTTCACAAAGAAATTAAAGCAATTTCTTAATATAATTCATTGTAAAAAAACTAAAACATTTTAAACTTTTATGAGAAATGCTTAGTCAGTTACTTTTTTACAATTTCTATACATTTTTTTCAGTACATCTTTAAAAATTAAATTTTACAAAACAAAAAACTTCACTTCAACGAAGCAGAACAAGTTTCCGTACACATGGAAAATGGGATTCCCCGCAGTGTGCACTGCAATATTCATACCCAATATATATATATACATATACTAGCGGCCCGGTACGTGCTTCGCTACGTATAAAGTGAAATATTAAATCAAACTCATTTATAAAAGAAAATATATATTTAATATATAAGTGTTTGCCCTTGAGCTTTGTTGATGGACATCGCAAATGATAAACGCACAGGATATTGTAATCGTTTGAATTCAATGGCATATCAGTTGGAATCATAGGGATACGCGGTATTAAACAAACTTCTCCTTTTGATTTACCAGTTAAGATCGTAGCTTCAATCAAATTTGACAATAAATTTTTCACTGCCAATCTGGTGCCATTACACAGTTTTGGTGGATTAACATTTCGTAATAATATAATCAAAGAACCCACTTTCAGATTCAAGCAATGCGGTGGCATACCAGCCGGTTCTAATGAATTTAAAAATTCAGTTGGATAATTCATTGCCTCATCTTGATTCATAGCACTGTCAATTGATTTATATGTCGTGACTACCCCTAGTAGTTTTGCTTGAATTTGAAAATTAATGGCATTGATATGAATGTTCTTCGGTGCTAAAATGGCGCGTTCTCTCAACCAATCATGATTTCTGTAATTCTGAAGAATATTTGGAAAAATACATTCAATCAATTCATCTATCGATTTCGTAATTGTACAAAAATTGTTCGGTACAGTAATCAATCCGTTGGTTCTGTCGATTTGTATTTTGCCATCACCAATTTGTAACAATTGTTTTGAAAACTCATGGGCACATTCAATGTGTAATACTGAGGCACTTCAGAATATAACAAAGTTATCGCAAATGTATCAGTTTCGCATAATTTGAAAAAACCTGTTAACGTAGTTGCTGGTGGTTGCGCTGCTCTTTCCAACAAATTTGCTACATTAAAATAAACACGTTGGCCATTCTCAAGATGCACAGCCAAGTGAACAACCGCAGGATGTCTTTCGTGCATTGGAAACGACATAATCCTCCAGACAGCTTCATTGCTACTAATATAGCGACCCATTTGACACTGAGTAATTTCATCATTTCTATTATCACCAGCAACACCGAAAATAGCCATATCGCTCCCTTTATTTCCATACTTGCAAATATATTTAATGGAGTTGACAGAATTACAATATTCCACATTTATATGAGCGTTGAATATTTTCGATAATAATGGACAATACGGAACCACCCAACGATTATCACCTTCAACTTCCTGGTTATGCATTCTAATGATTGCCGTTTTGCCATTATCATTAGGTGATCTACGTCGATACAACGGATATCCGCCATTGCCCGTTATTGTGTCTGAAGTAAATTGCCTTGGGTATCGTTTCGAAGACTTCTCATCAATCATACATGGTGAATTCACATTTAGTTCCCCGCACGGTCCATGTATCATGTTTTTAACGACAACTTGAAATAACTCAGGATCAGCAGTGTGGTTAGGAATTTCAGCTGATATAAAGCTATCGATTTGATCCGGAGTTATTTTATGTACCAGCCAAATTAGTATGTGTGCGTGCGGCAATCCCCTTTTCTGTCATTCGATGGAGTACATATGGCAACGCACCTCCCCAAATACATATAATTTCACAATTAAATCCATAAGTGCTTTACATTTTTGCCGAAATGGTTCAAACACATCCTAGGGTTATCCAGGTCCACGTTTTGGTCTATATCTCGAGACCCTTGTTACGGAGGGGCATTAAAAATACTTTATACTATAGAATCATCAGCAGCTTCTATTTGCTACCCATATTGTACAAACACATCGTAGAGTTACCCGGGTCCACGTTTTGGATTATATCTCCAGACCCTAGTCACGGAATGGTATGAAAAATACTCTATACTATAGATATCATCAATAGCTCCCATTTGCTACCCATATTGTACGAACACATCCTTAAGTTACCGGGGTCACATTTTGGCCGATATCTTGAGACCCTAGTCACGGAGCGGCATCAAAAATACTCTATACTATAGAATCATCAGCAGCTTCCATTTGCTACCCATATTGTACAAACACATCCTAGGGTTACCCGGGTCCACGTTTTGGATTATATCTCGAGACCCTAGTCACGGAACGGTATGAAAAATACTCTATACTATAGAAATCATCAACAGCTTCCATTTGTTACCCATATTGTACAAACACATCCTAGGGTTACCCGGGTTCACGTTTTGGCCTATTTCTCGAGACCCTGGTATCCGATTCTTAAAATTTCAAAACACAAACCATCTACTGAATAGTCCAAACAAAGCCTAAAAATTTGGTTTGGATAGGTGAGCCCGTTCTTGAGTTATAAGATTACCAAGAAAATGTAACTTTTTTTTATATATATAGATATAAGATATATATAATTGCGCGTAACCCTTTTTGGGTGTTTGTCCGAGCTCCTTCTCCTATTTGTGGTGTGCGTCTTGATGTTGTTCCACAAATGGAGGGACCTACAGTTTCAAACCGACTCCGAACGGCAGATATTTTTATGAGGAGCTTTTTCATGGCAGAAATACACTCGGAGGTTTGCCATTGCCAGCCGAGGGGCGACCGCTATTAGTAAAATGTTTTTATTAATTTTGCTTTCACCGAGATTCGAACCAACATTCTTTTTGTGAATTCCGAATGGTAATCACGCACCAACCCATTCGGCTACGGCGGCCGCCAATATATATATATATATATATATATAATTGGCGCGTACACTATTTTTAGGTGTTTGGCCAAGCTCCGCCTCCTATTTGTGGTGTGCGTCGTGATATTGTTCCACAAATGAAGGGACCAACAGCTTCAAGCCGATTACGAACGGCAGATATTTTTTATGAGGTGCTTTTCATGGCGGAGGTTTGCCATTGTCTGTTGAGGGGCGCCTGCTAATAGAAAAAACATTTTCTTCATTTTGGTGTTACACCGAGATTCGAACCTTTGTTCTCTCTGAATTCCGACCCATTCGGCTACGGCGGCCGCCCAATAACTTTTTTTCTTTAGTTTGTAATTGATTTTGCTGTGACTATGTGACTATGTGAAATTAGTGTCGGCGAGAGAAAAATTATCCTGAAACTTAGAAATTAAGGCAAATCTTTCCGCGAAATTGGGCATAGAAAGAAGTCACTCTTCTGTGCAGTATGCCGTGCAAACATACAATACAACTGGTTCAATTGTGTCAAAGCCACGTTCTGGTCGACCTATATAGCAAGCAGACCTTACGTGAAAAACGAACCATATTGAAATCAGTGAAAATTAATCCTCGAAATACGGCTTCTAAAATATGAAAAAACATTTCAAATTCCGTTCGCAAGCATATACACGACCATACTGTACGTAAAATACCTAAAAAAGATGGGTAGCGCGGACGTGTACCACGTCGAAAACCGTACATATCCGGAGTCAACAGAAAAAAAACGCATGGAATGCAAACAAGCCTCCAGAATTTTGCTATATTTTCGTATGAAAACAAATATTGCATATTTGGCATTGAAGGAAGAAAACTAGTGTGAATGTTGTCAACAATGAAGCCAAACTTTGTGGCATTATTTGTCAAATCGCATTGAAGACTATTAATATATTGTCGTATATCCATCTTATCTTATCTATAAACACCAAATCACCCATTCCCTTGCTGAATATGCATCCCCACACCATGACAGGAGGTATTCCAAATTTTCCTGTCACTACCAAATATCCTTTCATTGCTTTTAATGGCTGCTTTCGCACTCTATTGGGTCCATCCTTCTAATACAGCATGATTTTATTCTCATTGAAGAATAACACATCATCGCAGTAGCTATCTGGTTGAATTATAATTGCTCTTCAATATGCTGTGCAGAGAGCAAAGGCTTCCTTCGAGAAAGTCATGAAATATAATAGTGCTTTTGCAAAACTTGGCGGACTCTTTCATCGTACTCACACTCATTTCTCAACTCACTTGAAGAATTTCTTGACTGCGACTACGGGTTTGCGATTACTTTTCTCAACAAAATATGTTCGGTGCGATCAGATATTCTTCATGGTCCTCCACTTGCAGATTTTTGCTCCTGCCAAATAAAATTGGGTTAAATAGAACATTTCTGATATCTGTTGCACACTTTGCCCTATTTTAATTATAATAGACCAACTGAATCCCCACAAACGATGCCTGTTTTTCAGGCATTTTTGCATTTTTTATAATTTACGTAAGATTTGATATTTTGATTAAAAAAAAATCACTCTTATGATCACTCCATGAGTGATTGATGACTAACGCGTGTGTAGCAACTTAGTGAAATAATGAAATCATCTTAGCAAACGATGCAAAATATGTATATACTTAGAGTTATTAAAATAGCTTTCAGACGTTGGTACTCGTATAAGTCAAACTGACTGTTTAACCATTCGATTAAAAGAGATCACCCCTGATAACTCAGCCCATAAAGGCTGTTGTTGAAGGGATACAAAGAAAACTCAAAATGTATATATAATATGTAATACCCTCAACAATTCTAGTTTACAACGAAAAACACCCAAGAACCGACCGTCCAAAATCTATGTAAAAGTGGTTGCTGAGTCTGAAAATCTATACGTGCGTTCGATGCTATATTATAGCTTTCGAAATATCGCCAAAATAAATTCAAGATAACTAAATTTTATATCTTTCACTTCGCTTTATTTTCCATTGAAATTAAACGCTTTAAAGATATTTATTGGTCGGAGAATAAGTTGATAGCGTTTTTATATTTTCTTCTACTTAACAACGATTTGTTTGCTGTTTGGCAAAAGTTAAATATTCATACGATAGAACTCTTTCTGCTCAACAAAACTATGTATGTATGTTAATTGTATTTTTGATTTATTTAATTTTTTATTAGTTTTGAGGCTTAGAAATGGAATACCCAGGAGCAAAAATCAACATTTTCAGACACCTGCTGTTCTTTGCTTTTCATCGAGGTCAAAAAGCTGCCGAAGCAGCACGGGACATATGCGACGTGGAGGAAGAAGGTGCCATAGACGAGTATACGTCACGGAAATTGTTTGTAAAGTTCAAAATTTGTGGCTTTGACGTCTCAAACTACTTTTGAATTCGAACGATCGCCAAACCAGTCGTGAATTGGTGGAAAAAATCACGATCATAAAACGATTCTCAATCCCCTTCATTCAGTGGGATTTACCGAAAATTAGGAGCCTGGGTGCCTCACGCGCTCAACGTTAGGTTAGATTAGGTTGGTATGGTTGCCCAGGAAGTGAGCACAGGGAAAGACCGATGGGATGTAGGGAGAGGGCGGGGATAGGTGGTGCTGGGATGGTTAGGAGCGTGCGGATTACGAACGATGACTATGCTTGCGTCAACCGCTTTGTGCTGCTGATGAAATTCTTCAGATTTTTAATGTCAGCGCCAGCTATATCAGCAGGCGTGGCAAAGAAGTAAGAGCCAAGGTGCCTGGATCTTAGCCCCACCAGAGCAGGGCAGCTAAGGAGAAGGTGCTGAGATGATTCCACCTCATCCTCCATAAATGCACGCAAAAGGGACTCGAAGTGATTCTAAGTCTCACAGCACGCATTCCTCGCGCATTGTGTCCTGTGAGAGAACCTACTAGATTGGAGAGCTGATATTTGGTCAGCCTCAGTCCACAACCGGCCAGAAGGATTTCGCGACTTTACACGTTTGTGTATTTGCCCAGCGCTCGCTGAGTTGGCGCGATGCCCATCTTTCCAGGAGCAGACCGCAGGTAGTCAGGGGGATCCCAATTCTCTCCCTTCGCGGGGAAATCACCTCACATGTCCCTTGTCTGGCCAGCTCATCCGCTTCACAGTTTCCCGCAATGTCGCTGTGACCAGGAACCCAAATGACCAATTCCGAATGCACCGTCATATACCCGAGGGCCCTTATTGCCGCTTGGCTGTCGAAGTAAATATTTACTTTCTTGACTCTTAGTACGCATTTGAGCAGCCAATCAGCTGCCTCCTTGATTGCGGTTACCTCTGCCTGGAACACACTGCAGTGGTCCGGTAACCTGAATTTGAGTCTGATGGGGAGCCCCTCGCAAAAGGCTCCTCTGCCGACCCTTCCTTCCAACTTCGATCCATCCGTGAACAAGTTCACCAGGCCCTGCCTCCAAGTGTAGCCCTCCGTCCACTCTTTCCTTGACGGGATGTGAATGGAGAATGTTCCGGTTGGACTAAACGAGGGTATACACTGGTCTGTTAACAGAGGGATGAACTCGAAGTTTCTAAGGATACTTGAGTGCCAATAAGTGAGGTTGAGCTTATAGCTCCAGCCCCTCAGTCTGATTGCGGTACGTGTAGCGGCAATTCTGCCTGCGATGTCTACGGGTACAACATTTAACGTTGCGTTCAGCGCCAGAGTAGGAGTCGTTCGAAGCGCCCCACTGATTCCAATGAACTCTCTCCAGCTTCTTCACCAATGTCGTCTTCTCTAGTGAGTTCCACCAGACTATGACTCCATATAACAAAATAGGATTTACAATAGTATTATATAGCCAGAAAACAACTCTAGGCGAAAGGCCCCATCTTTTGCCAATTGCGCCCTTGCACCCATACAAGGCGATTGTTGCCTTCCTCACTCTTTCCTCAATATTGGGCTTCCATGTAAGCTTGCTGTCAAAGATAATAGGATAATACCTAGGTACTTCACCTTGCCAGAAAGCATCGGAGGAGCGCCCCCTAGGGAGGGAAGTTGAGCTCTGGGTATTTTATGTTTCCTCGTAAATAGGACGAGCTCCGTCTTAAGAGGATTCACCGACAGGCCGCAATCCGTTGCCCATCTAACAACTGCATTCAGATATCCCTGCATCAAGTTGTACAGAGTGTCCAAAAATTATTCTCTAAGAATTAGTGCCACGTCATCCGCGTAGGCAATTACCCTGCAGCTCCTCTTCACTAGCTCCTCCAACAGGTCATTTAAAACAACAACTCAGAGGAATGCTGAGAGAACTCCACCTTGCGGAGTGCCTCTACTCACCTGTCGGTGGATGGAGATACCGCCCCACTCTGCCGTGACAGTTCTGTCGCTAAGCATTTTGTGGATAAATCTTATAAGTTCGGTTCCGACCCCTAGTTTGCCTAGAGACCTGGTTATTGCCTCCGGGAGGACGTTGTTAAAAGCCCCCTCAATGTCGAGGAAGGCGCCTACCGCAAACTCCTTCAGAAAAAGAGACTCTTCAATCTCTTACACGATTGTATGTAGGATTCAACCGATCTACCCTTGCAATAAGCATGTTGAGTATGCGAGAGCCCAACCCGAGGAATTTCGCTTCTTATGTGTAGGTCAATCAGTCTCTCAAGGGTTTTCAGTAAGAAAGATGAGAGACTGATTGGCCTGAAGTCCTTAGCGGAGACATGCGAGTTCTTGCCTGCCTTGGGTATTAAGACAATCCTCACGGCCCTCCATGATCTTGGTATATAGCCCCTGGCTACGCAGCTCGCATAGATGGCCCTCAACCAACGGTATGATACCTCCACAAATTTCTGGAGTTGGGCAGGAATGATGCCGTCAGGACCAGGCGACTTAAAGGGCCTAAAGGAGTCAATGGCCCAAGCCAGGCGACGCTTATCCAGCAACCAGCCCCTGTTCGGAATGCAAGTTGATTATGCTATCCAGGCCGGTGCTGCTAGGTGCTGTGCTCATCGGAAAATGGGCTTCGAGAAGTAACTTCAGTGACTCCTCGCCGCTCATCGCCCAATGCCCCAATTCGTCTCTTAAGTACCCCAAGGGAGCGGAACTCTTCGTGAGTATTCGTCTAAACCTGGAGGACTCATGGCAGCCCTCTACACTCTCGCAGAAGCTTTTCCAAGAGTCCTTCTTAGCCTTCCTAATTTCAGACTTGTATATTCCTAGCCCTGCTTTATACAGCTCCCATCCCGAGGGAGACCTAATTCTTTTAGCCCTGTTAGAAAGGCGTCTGCATGAGGCCCTAAGCTCAGATAGCTCCGTTGTCTACCAGGGCGGCTTTTCCTTCCTGAAAAAAGCTGTTATTGGACAAGAGGTTTCCAAGACTTTGTTGCAAGCTGAGGTGAAAGTTTCCAGCAGTTCAACGATCGCTTCTTCCGATAGATCTAGATTTCCTCCCTTTGCGCTCAACGTAGAAATCAAAGAAAGTCGCCTTCATACGGCTTCTCAGCATCTCGCCCGCCATCGAGCAACACGCGGTCATAAACATCGCTTTTCACACCGAATCGTCAGGAGAGATGAGAAATGGAGCCTACACATCAATATGAAGCAAAGAAAAGAGTGGGCGGCTCCAGGAGATACACCAAAGTAGAGAATCAAGCCGGATCCTCATCCAAAGGAGGTCATGATATGTGAGGGCATGGTGCACTGGGAAATGCTCGAAAAGAAAGCCAGGGTCAAAAAGGACCTCTACATTGCCCAGCTTCACCGCGTGAATGATGCTATTACACTGGAAAAATCTAATCGACATGATCAAACCATACTCCTTCGCGACAACTTGCGGGTCCCATACTGCACAGGTCGTAAAAGCCGCATTCTAAGAGCTCGAATGTGAGGTTCTTCAGCAACCGCCGTATTATTCTGACCTTGCACCGACCGACTACCATCTTTTCAGCTCTCTGTCAAACCATATGAAGGGCGAAACCTTCGACAAAAAAGGTTCTTGAAAACTGGCTCAACAGCTTCTTTCACACCAGACCAGGGGATTTTTGGCAGAACGGCATCAACAAATTGGTCGAGAGGTGGGGAGAGGTTGTAAACAGCAACGGCGAATATGTAATTGATTACATTATTGATATAATTAATGTTTTTTGTTTAAATAAAAGTCTTTGGTAAAGACTTATTCCCCAACCTTGTGTGTGTGGTTTAAAGGTTGAACGCAACCAAACTAAAGTACAGTGCGGAAAATGTAATGAACTTTTTCATTTGGATTGTGTTGCGTGTTTTGCCAGCTGATTTAGAATTCCTACTCAGCTCGGGCAATAAGTATTTTTGTAAAAACTGTGCGGCCGCTCGCCGAAAACCTAGCCGCTCCCCTACTCCTTTCGTTAGTGGAGAAACGTCTGAAATCATAATATCTACTAACTCACCAACTGCCACTAAAATTAATGAGAATTGAAGTATTCCGCCGGTACAACTAATGCCTAATGAGCCTCAACGGCTTAGTGATAAAGAAATGGAAAGTATTTCACCAATTTCCCTATTAACCGTCCTTAATTAGATTGCTTCACTTAAAGCTGAGTATGCCCGGGCAATGACTGTTATTAGTGCTCTTCGATCAGACAAACAGCTTTTGATTGAAAAAACTGAAGCACTGCACTTAGAATTAAGAGCGATGCATAATAATAGCATCGAAGGTGTCACCTCTGCTCTTGCCTTGCTTACTACCGAGGTTAACGAACTCCGTGGTTGTATGCATGCATGTGATTGCCAGGTGAATAAAGCTAAAAGGGCCAAAATGATAACAAAACATCAAACTAACTCTCCTACATCTGCTGTAAATGCGAATGCTATCTCGCCCTCCCACGGAATTAGAGGCTTTAAATTTACGTTCACGCCTATTGTTTACCCTTCTGATGTAAGTTTGTCGCCCCCTCATCTAGCACTTTGATAGCACGCTCTGCCTCGAGCGTGCCACTCTGTTGCCCGCCCCTACTTTAAACCTTCTGTAACTGGGGATAATATAATTTCTTATGTTGCTAAAAATGTAAATATTGATAAAAATCAGATTTTATGTTTTAAGCTGATAATAAAGGATACTGATATCAAAAGTTAAAAAAAAATTAATTTTAAGCTAGGGGTTTTGCCATCATTATTTCACCAAGTTCTAAAGCCGTCCGTTTGGTCTGCTGACGTCAAGGTCCGCCCTTTCAATTTTTTTCAAAAGGAAGATCGTCCAGTCAAAATAATTTAGCCAATTGCGATAGTACTTGTGCATCACTAAATCATTTAAACATTTATTTTCAGAATATAGGTGGCATTCGTATTAAGTCGGAGACAATTCGCTCCCGTAGTTCTCATTTAGATTTTTACTTCATCATTTTTGTTGAAACTTAGCTCAATGCTAACTTTTTTGACGATGAATACTTCGACTCAAACGTATATAGTGTTTTTCGGAAAGACCGAAATGTAGAAAGTACGGGTTTCTCTTTAGGGGATGGAGTTCTCATTGCAGTGCAACGTAAGCTACAAGCATTCCATATCTCGATATGGCTCTTTATACTTACTTGTACAGTAATTTTGATCGCATCGAGTCGCATAGTCGCATAGTCCCTAGTTCTAAATAAGGTTGATGATAACCATATGAATGCTTTTGGGGATTTTAATTTTCCGAATGTTTCTTAGTCTACTAACTTCTGTAAGCACAGTCTAATCCCAACTAATGTCACATCATCACTAGAATCATATGTAATTAATAATCTATTTAGCCTTGATTTAGTACAAATTAGTTCTTTCGAAAATAGGCTTAATAGAGTTCTTGATCTCATATTCGTCAGCGCTAATATTAATAGTTCTATCTCTGAATGTTGCTCATCCTTCTCGCCTGCTGATAAACATCATGTCACTTTAATGCTTAACGTCGAGTTTTACGAGTTTGCGAGTAATAAACGAGACGAGACAATAGTTTCCAATTTCTCTCTTGTGACTTTTCTAAGTTAAACAGCATTTTACATGACATCAATTGGGAAGATTTGCTTTCTGGTTTAGATATTGTTGAGTGCTATTCTACCTTTAAAGCGCAGTTGCTCAAAATTTTTATGAAATATGTACCGCAATTTAAAAAAAAAACCTTTTAAGCTTGCATGGTACACTTATTAACTTAAAAAACTTAAAAATATGCGGAATAAGCTTCACAAGCAATTTTTAAAATCTAAGAATGAATCTATCTATATACTAAATTGCAAGCATTGCTTACAAAATTTAACTGTTTCTTCGGATCGAAGAGAATATTAAGTCTAATCCTAAGGCCTTTTGTTGATTTGTTAAATCTACGAGTAAAAGGTTAAGCGCTGGAGTCCCTTCTGCAGTTCGTTTTAAGGACAAATCGGCGTTTACTCCTGTGGACGTAGCCAATTTGTTTGCCGATTTTTTCAAATCTATTTCACTAGTGATGATACGTACTCGTTTTCTCCTTGTCGTGATAATCCTGGTTTCTCTGGACACTGAGAATGATTTTGGGTTTAAACCCTTCTTCGCAGACTAATAAGGATGGGATGTCCGTAATTTTGCTTAAAAACTGCTCGGCTATTGTCATTACTCTCAAATTAGTTTTTAATAAATCTCTATCTTCGGGAGTTTTTATCAACGATTGGAAAATCATAACTATCACCCCTACTTTCAAGAGTGGCACAAATAATGATGTGTGCAACTATAGGCCGATCTCGAAGATTTCTATTATTTCCAAACTTTTCGAAGGAATTGTAAAAGAAAAAATATATTATAATATATAATAATATTTGCAACTAAGAGCTTAATCTCGCCCAATCAGCATGGATTTATCTCGGCTAGATCTACAGTTTCCAACCTGGCTGCTTTTGGTGAATACTGCTTTGGAACTTTTGGTGAAGGCTTTCAAGTCGATTGTGTTTACACGGACTTTTCTAAAGCATTTGATAGAATTTCTCATACAATTCTATTTCGTAAATTAGCCTCGCTTGGCTTCCTTTCTTTTTTTTCAATGGTCGAAATCTTATTTATCAGATAGACGATGCGTGGTAACCATTGAGGGTGAATGTTCGGAACCTTTCATTGCATTTTCAGGGGTGCCACAAGGCAGTATTTTAGGGCCTCTTCTCTTCGCTCTATTTATTAATAATATTTGTACCTGTTTTTCATTTGCCAACTTTCTTTTGTATGCGGATGATTTGAAAATATTTTCGGCCATTAGAAAAAATGAGGATGTTCCTATGTTGCAAACGGAGATTAATGCGGTCGTTCCCTGCTGCAGTAACTCTGGCATCTCTCTAAACATTAAGAAATATTTTAATGTCACCTTTGCTAAAACTCAAAAGGTTTTCCAGTCATCTTACAGCATTGAAAATATTTTACTTCAATCTGTTTATGAATTCAAAGATCTGGAGGTGATCTTTGACTCACATTTTTCTTTCAACAGTCACATTAACTTTATTGTGCCCACTTCTTACTCAATCTGAGGTTTTATACGGCGTAATAGCTCGATGTTCTCGGACTCTTACACTCACAAATTACTTTTTACTTTCCTCGTTCGCTCTAGATTAGAATATGCAACTTTTATCTGGAGACCTTGCAACCAATTTGTTATTGAGAGAATTGAAGGTGTACAGAAGGTGCTCCTTAAATATGCTCTCAGGTCGTTAAAATTCTCAAATCCTATCCCTTCCTATCATTCTCGTTTGATTTTAATTAACTTAAAGTCTCGAGAGAGTAGAAGGTCTATACTCTCACTGTCTTTTGTTTTTAGTGTAATCAAAGGAGAAATTGACTGTTCATCCCTATTATGTTGCATTTACTTCCATATTCCAACTAGATCGTTACGCAATACTTATCCATTTCATCTTAAAATTCTTAACACGAATTATGCGCGTAATGCTCCTATTGCCTGCGCTTTAAGAGAATTCAGTGAGATCTCGAGTTCTATTCCGCTTGACTTTTCGGTTTTAAATAATGAATTTTATAAATTTCTAAACTCTTTTTTCTAATTTATTTAATAATTATAGTAAAATAGTAGTCATTTAAGCTCAAATTAGATCTAAGTGGTCTGTAAAAATAATAATTATGTTTTAGACTTATAATAAACGATATAAACGAATTATTAGGTTTATAATACAATGTTTGGAAGATTTTTTTTATCAAATATATGAAAATGTATACTTGTATTGGACAAAATATATGAGAAAACGGTTTTTCTTTCTAGTATATCTAGAAAAAATTAAGAAATGAATAAAAAAATACTCGAAAGTTAATCGCATGAGAATAAAAATACTAATTTTTGCATTGACCATACTTAAGCAAAGTTCAATAAGTGGTAAATTTAGAATTGATTTTATCACGTTTATATCCTCTCGCTTTCTGGTTTTTCCGAAACTTGAAACTAGTTCGGAACTTTGGAGTCGATTTTAAGCAACTTATTGATTAGCCAGATACATACGACTTTGACTAGAGCTGAAATCTTAATATTTATGAAATTGCTTCCGCTTTCATCAAGTTTTATAAAAGATTTAGCCGATTTCAGTTTCACACTTATTATGAATATAATTAAATGAATACATCTACAAATGCATGGCTTTAAGCACCTATAATAATAATAAGGAAGAAAAAATGCTTACCCCACATCTACATTTTTGATGAGATATCGCATAGAATCTGATAATTTCATTCAGAAAAGTTTCGGTACAAGGCACTCCTTACATTTGCGAACAAAAGTTTATTAAACGAAAATAAAAATGTCGGTAAATCAATCGATTTGCTGCTGATATGCGCTGATAATATTAAATTTGATTCTGTTTTGATTTTTAAATATTGCCACTAGGCCGTCAAAATGATAAAGTGGCGATAAACCTCTCGCCATAAGCTATGCGATATATAGCATGAGATCTGCGAAAAAAGGTCTTCATTTGCAGTACATCGCATGAGATGATTTGCATGCGATCATCGTCCACACGTCGAGACAGATTAAACTTTTAGACGCAGAAGATAAATCAATTAGTTATTTTTTGCTTTTGTTCGTATGCGTTGTCTACACATAAATTATGCTCAGTTTCGTGGAATATTTCGCTTGTTAACAATTCAGGAAAGTCGCATTGCAGTGATTTCGTTCCATAAGTGTGATAGAAGTGCAAGTGAGATTTAAGAATAGCTGAAAAACTTAATAACTAACTAACGAAACTTAATATTTCGAAAATGTTTGTGTGCCGCACGATCAATCGTGTCGCCTGAAGTGACATACAGAAAAAGAAGTAGTCGTCCTCACGTGGTTCGAACCAGTGCAGCCATAAAAACCGTTAGAGAAAAAATTCCTAGAAATTCGCTAAAAACAAAAAATCAGGCCTAGAGAAATGAATGTATCGACAAGATCAAGACTAGTTATAGATGATCTCCACATGAAAGCCTTCCGTCGCTCAACTGGTCATCTTTTAACAACGCGTTTGAAGAAAATTAGACTCGGCAGGTAAATGCAGCTTCTTTGGTGGTACGCGGTCAACGGCCATGGAAGTATTCTTCTCATTGTTGAAGAAGTTTTTAATAAGTGAAACCACAAAATCTATGCGAAAACTACTAAAGACGCAAAAATGTTGTAACAAGACAAATCTTTGAAATGAAAAAGTGTACTAAGTATTTTGGCATTCATATGGACTCAAAACTTAGTTGGAACACTTACATCCATAACAAAAGAAAAATGTTGGGCTTAAAACTTACTTCTCCCTACTGGTTACTAAACACAAAATCCCAATTGTTGCTACCTAACAAAATTTTCTTGCATAAAGGCATTCTCAAGCCCATTTGGACACACGGTATCCAGCTATGCGGTACTGCAGTCAATTCAAATATTGGAATACTACAGAGATTTCAGTCTACAGCTCTCGTGGCAATAATAAATTGCCCGTTGAATGTCTCCAATGCCCAATTCAAAGGGATCTCAAAATACTGACGGTCAAGGAGAAAATAAAAAAAAACAGCAGGCCGCTATAAAAACAGATTATTCCTGCACCCAAATATTTTGGCATCATGTCTAATGAGAGAAGACAGTCATCATAAGGGGCTTAAAAGAAAAACGCCGCTCGGCGCTAGTTGTATACTGTCATGTATTAAAGTAACGCAGTGTCAATTGAAACACCAACCTGAACGCATCGGTTTCCGATCAACATAGCTAAGCACACATTACATATATAAGTTTGTGATATAGTTTTACTTCAATAAATATCATCAGTTCGCATACGTAACACTGGCGACGAGAATGGGATGTGGTACAAAAAATCAATAACAACATACACACATATGAACGTATTGGGCTCAGATCAGTCGAGAAGTGAAACAAACCAAAACGACAAAGACTACCGGCGCACAACAATAAGAACAGTGAATATGCAAATAAAAAAAATGGACTGATATTCACATAACCTTGCGTTAAGTCGTCTTATTCGCAAAGAATATTTTGAGGTCATAAAAATCGGATCAGACAAAAAGTCGCAACTCAGCTCCCGTTGAGAGCACATGGATCGCAAAAACGACGGCAAATAAATAAAAAGCATCTGTCACCCGCATTCCTCAACTGATAGCAATATATTCGTTGTGAGAACTGAACGAGTTATTGTGGAAAAAGTTAAACGAATCAGCATTGCTGGAGTTGGAAATTTGGAACAATTTGATTTAAATAATCCAAATAAACGGTGAAGGTACTTAGCGCGTTTTGATTTGTTCCTTCTGTCCAGTGATGTACAAGAAGAAGGTCGTAAAAAGGCAGCATACCTCACATTGGCCGGAGCGCCACTCTACGACCTCTTGGCATCATAGGCCCCACCAAAGCAGGTTAGTAATCTGAATCTTGCCGATATAAAAACGATTATAATCAAACACTTTTCACCACGTCCATCCGAAATAGCGGCCTGTTATCATTCTCACAAAAGTAATCAATATCCGGACGAGTTTCTCAACAATTACATCGCAGCATTGCGCACATTGGCAGTGGACTGCAACTTCGGTATGGCCCTCGACCGAATGCTGAGCGACCGTATTTGTGTGTGGCCTGAAGGACGAAGGGCAGCAGAAAAGCTTACTGGAAAAAAGGATTTAACCGTGCAAAAGGTTATCGAACGTGCACTTTCGAATGAGGCAGCAGTGATATAGCTATGAGGTATTCCAGTGAACCAGTTAATGCTTTCAACGCGAATCGTTTTCGAACACGAACAAAAAACTCCGTCAACAGTAACCAGCAACTGTCATGCAATGGTTGTGGTGGATCACACCCTCGTAAGCAGTGCCCATATCCTGAATCACTTTACTGCGCATACGGAGTCAAAGGGGCATCTATAGCGAGCCTGCCGCAGCACGTCAAAGCAGTCAAATGTCAATTCACAAAGAGCGTCTTCATCCAACTCAACAAATGCTCGTTTAGGTTATGGTGGTAGTCGGTCTGTACGACCGAGGAATAGAATAGTCTATTTCTTGTTTATGACTGTTCAGAGTGTGCAAAATACAGGCGTGGTCAAACCACCGTTCTTTCCATAGCGCCATACTATTGAGTCTAAGCGCCGAGGCGACGGCCACGTTTTTCCCTACGAGATTTAGTGCAGGCAAATTGATTAGCACTTCTAGTGCTTTGTTTGGGGTAGTCCGTAAAGCATCGGAGAGGCATAAAAGAGCTGTTCTTTGGACCTTACTCATGATTTCAGCGTAAATCGCCTTTTGAGCAAATGCCCACCATACAAGTATTCCATATTTTAATATTGTTCTAGATTAGGTTATGTTATGATAGTAGTCGGTCTGCACGACCAACTCACTTAGACCTAATAGGTCTCATCAGTTTCCCTCAATATCTCTATGCCCCAGAACCAAGCCTTGAACACGTCTCCAATATCATTTAGGGCTCGGCAGTCCTGTGCAACCTTCGAAATTAGTATAGCCGCATTCATTGATTTGATGGCCATTGGCTATCCGAGAATATATTTATAGTCGTTTTTGTAACGGCGTTCGTATCAATATATGTAGCCACTTCTTTTATAGCTAGAACCTCTGCCTGATAGACGATGCAGTAGTCTCGTAGTTGAACGGATAGTTCCAGTCCTAATTCCTTCGAGAAAACTCCACTGCCAACCTTATCGCCTAGCTTACAACCATTTGTATAAAAATATAATTTCCCCCTTCTCCATGGCCTTGGCGACTGCCGGAAGTGGCAGGGAGTAGCAGAGAGTTTCTTGACAGTATACTCGTCTTAAAGAGCCTTTCAAAGGGGAGTCTAGGGATAAATTAGTCTATTTCTTGTTTGTGACTATTCAGAGAGTGCAAAATAGAAGCGTGGCCAAACCACCAGTCTTTCCATAGCGCCATACTTTTGAGTCTGAGCGGCGAGGCGGCGGCCACGTGTTTCCCTACTAGATTTAAGCCAGGTAAATTGATAGGAGTAGTCCCTAAGACCCCAGAGTGAGTTTCCTGTCTAATATGAGTCCTAGGTACTTGACATTCTCTTTCAAAGGAATCTCTTAAAAATTAGCGGGGAGATTATAGGGAGCCTATGTTTCTTTGTGAAGAGAATTATTTCAGTTTTTGAGGGGTTTATATCGAGTCCACTTCTCTCAGTCCAGCTTCTAAGTGTGGCCATGTTAGAGCGCAGAATATCCATAAGGGTGTTAGGATATTTGCCTTTAACGCAATTGCTAAGTAAGCTGTGACGTGGCAACCCCCTCTCTCTAGGGTCAGCAGTAGGGAGTTTACTGCCAAAATCCAAAGAAGAGAGAAGAGGACTCCAAATTGCGGTGTGCTTCTGCAGACCTGTCTGCTTAGAGTAGTGCTGCCTAATTTAGCCGTTACCTTTCTTTTAACGAGTATATCTTCTATCAGGGCTACGACATGTGGTTCAACTCAAAAATCTTCTATTGAATCTACTATAGCGTTTGCATTTGTATTGTTGAAGGCGCCTTCTATGTCTACAAAAGCAACCAATGCAAACTCTTTGTCTAATAAACTTTTTTCCACCAACCCGACGAGTTAGTGTAAGGCGGTTTCTGTAGACTTCCCTTTAGTATAGGCATGTTGCGCCGAGGAGGGCCTATTCAAAGGCACAGCGCCCCTGTATGTATTCTCGTGGCCTTGGCCAGATTAAATAGTGTGGACCACCAAGGGAGTTTAGACTTCCCTCTGAGTCGGATAACCGGACAGATGACTGCTAAGGAGCTGTTCATTGCTTAAGTTACCTGATTAACCAATTTATCCAGCTCCCCATAAGTAGTAGGGTTTTTAGGGGCTTTCTTTGGCAGTAAAGCTCTCTATTTTTTATTGTTAACCTCAAGTCAGTTTTCCGTATATTTCTGAACTGATTAACTTAGGGAGTCCTAGTGGCGATTTCGAATTCGATATACCGATGGTCTGAGAACGAATTTTCGTTTGAAACTCGCCATCTTTTGATGTGATTAGAAAACATGTCGAAAGCCAGGCTGATGTCCAAAACTTCCTTTCTGTTTATAGTAACAAATGTCGGTTCTGAGCCGAAATTCAAAACACTAATTTTATTTTCTAGAATAAAGTCCAGTAGTGACTCACCTCTAGCGTTAGTGTCGCTGCTCCCCCACAGAATGTTGTGAGTATTTGCGTCGCAGGAGATAACCAAATCTTTTTTCTTCCGGGCTGCCTCTTGCACCAGAGTACGGACTTCGTCCGGCTGGGAATATAGGCGGAGGATAACCAAAAACCGGTTTGCCCAAGCTAGATTCTTGCCACCACCATGGTGCCGCTACTAAGCTGTGGAAGCAAGAAGATATTTATATTATTTTTTGCGAGGATGCAGCTTCGAATCTTACCTGTGTGATTTACGGCAATCAGTTTAAAGCCCTTCACTCTGAGGCCGCAGATTTTATTTCCGTACATCCACGGCTCTTGGTTGGATGAGGGCTATGTCAAGCCCACCGGCAGCCAAGCGGACGGAAAATGCGCGGACGCAAGTTTGGAGTGGTGGAGATTAATTTGGACCAGCGTCATGAGAATATGTCCTTTCTATCTCCACCATCGTGACCTCGATGTCCTCCTCCGAGATCTCCCCACGTTCAGTGTCAGCGAGGCGACCCTCTGCATTAAAAAGCGGCCTCACACCGGTCAGCCTCTCCGAGTCAGTGGAGCATTGACTGTTGGCCAACCCTTTTGCAGTATCGCTGCGCAAGCTGACCTTGTCACACTCTTCATCTGAGCCCAAAGCAGGCTCGTCGCTGCGATAGATTCGAATGGTTGCGTCAACGAACCCGAACCTCACGACATTGTTTTTCTGCGCCAGTGGGGCGAGTGATTCTGCATTGAGGATGAGCATCAAATGTTCCCTAACTTTTACTGGCTCCTTAATTCTACCTACCTTCCAATTATGGGTTGGCAGATCTCAGTTGCAGGATTTGCAAATCTCCTCAACTTTATTTGGCTCTGCCGGCTTCGCTGGAGTCCAAACTTGAGTTTGAGGCCTCTTTGGAGTTTCATCATTACTGACCGGCTTCGATTTTGGCTCCCGGCTAAACCTCTCCTACCTTACTTACGCCGAACCTGTAGAGCGTGGCTGACCTAGTGTCTTCGCAGCCGATGAGTTTAGCTCTACCCTGATACCAGCCTGCTTCATGACAAAGGGAAGGAAGTTCGGGTGTTCCTCTAGGACCTGGAGGTACACTTCGGCGATAGCCTCCTCAATCCACCTCCATTTTTCCTTAGGAATGGCTCCTTCCTCTTCTGCCTTGTTGATGACGCCAGTATCTCAACGGTGCCCTTACAATCTCACTAAAGGTTGGACGACCCTTTCTATTGTCTGCTCGGAAGACCGTTGTCTTTTAGGAGTATCACCCACCAGTTTCCCAAGTCGGATATTACTCCCTTTGCCCACTCTAGCGATTTAGCCTGGTCTTCGGTTAGCTGATCTATTGCTACCTCTCATAGTCTTAATAAGAGTTGCCCCCGCAGCCCCTGCTATCGACTGATTTGAGGGCGGTTTACCCCAGCCTCCTCGCCCCCCGCTGCCTCCTGAAGTACTCGTACTGGGACCAGCCTTTTCGCTTAGGCCCCCTCTAGCCGAAGCCGCCTTTGTTGGTTTTTTGAGAGGACCGACCTTCTTGTAAGTAACTTTTTTCTTATTTAAATTCATTTTTGGTCCCACGAGTGTCGGACAAGAGAGGTCCGCCTGTGCAGAGGTACGTGTGCACAGGTAAGACTAGATAGAACCGCAGGTCGCCAGGTATCCGGAGCACTCCGTTCGCGACTGGGCTATTTTTGGTCTGGGTCCCAGCACGGCTGAACCTCGGCACGGGTCGTATAACACCTTGTTCCGACCCAGGGCTGAGTTTGGTCATCGTTCAAAAAGCGGCTCGAACCAAAGGAATGGAGTGCATTCGCTTAATACTGGAATGTATTCAAGCGACCACACTATCATCCATTGGTAAGGTCTGATTAGTGATTCGACTAAGCCTCCGCACCACGGCAAGATGTCTGCCTTCGCGGAAGCAGTTTATTATTAACTAAACACCAAATTTTATAACCCTCAACTAAAATTAATAATAACACAATTTATCAACAATTGCAAAATATGCACATTAGAAAAAAAACGAGATAATGGAAGAGAAAGTGCTTAGAATTAATAAAAGCCTTTACAATAATACAATACACAGTACAACGAAAATTAAACCAATAGACTTTGTTGATGGAAAAATCTATGAAAATAGCACAAAACCATCCACGAGCTTATTTCTACGAAAAAAGAGGAATATGTAGACAAATTAAACAGAGACAGATTTGACGTAGAAATAGGAGGAGGAACTAATTTTATTAACAAAATTAAAGGAGGTAAAAACCATAAAAAATATAGGAAAATAAATACTACAAAAATCGATGAAGACCACCTAGAGAATATAAAATCTGGGAACAAATATCATAAGGTTTGTGTAAGACAGAATAAAAAATATCAATCCAAAGATAACCCTAAAGTAAAAATTAACGAGCATAACCCTTCCAGATGACTTCCTGGGTACTGATAACTGTATTCCTAACGACCTATTTACACGAACGAAGAGATTTTAACGAATAATTTGAACAATCTCACAAGCATAAATAATATAATTTTCTCTCAAATACAAAATATCACCAATCATATAAATCAGAAGCAAATTCTAAAGGAAATTACATAAACAGCTTCAAGAACTTCTTACAAAATAAAATAGCTACAATAGAAGACGAGATATAATAACATTTTTAGAAAATATCTATCAAATAAATAACGATGTATCCCTTTTACGTGACCACATTGACGACATTGGACAAATAATAATCTCCTGTAAACTAGGAATAATCCCTTCCGACATACTTAATACAACAGAATTAGATTTAATACATGACTTCGACAGTTACACTAACATTAAAGTAGCCGTCGCATTGTCATGTCGGTCTCCTTGCCGCGGAGATGAGGCTTAAGTGGTGAGTTAACCCCATGTTATGCAGATTAACTTACCACGAACTAAGAGGGCAGCTCCATATAGGAATTGGGTATCCACTCATCCGCGAAACGGCAGAATTGGTGACCACCCAAGTACTATGTGGAGAGTACCGTTCCGACAACCTGGTAGGAGGTATAAAATACATTTTCTACAATGTGGAGGCTAACTATGGATCCCTCTGCACGAGGTAACCCACTCTCGGAAAATCCTCCCGTCGAGCAATCGACGGCTCGGGCATCGGAGGTGCAGGCCCGAGCCCCACACCCGCCTATGACCGGAGCTGACACCCAGGCTTCCGGAGGTAGTGGTGAAACATGGCACAGTGGCTATGCCAATGCAGCCAAGTGAGTGTGAGCGATACACCGTCGTCGAAACAATCTGAAGTAACTGAACAAGTTGTGGAGGATGTGGAGATGGCAGACAATCTCTCAGTAGACTCAGATGGATCTCTGGTAGTGAGTAAGTCTTTGACAATGGTTAAACCTGGTGAGAATCAGGTAAGTACCGGTAAAAAGACTGAAGTTATTGGAGAGTCGAACGCAGGTGTTGGTCTAACCGTAAGTCAGTTCAAATGAAGAAGACAGAAGGCGAAGCAAACCGAAGCATAAGCTAAGGTAAGTGCTCAAGCTCCGTCAACTTCGACACCTGTAATGCAAACGGGAAAGTGTGGCAGAACAGCCGATTTCTCTGTAGCGTTGCACTCTTCCGGAAACGAAACGGGGTCTGT
This sequence comes from Anastrepha obliqua, assembly GCF_027943255.1. Lineage (NCBI taxonomy): Eukaryota > Metazoa > Arthropoda > Insecta > Diptera > Tephritidae > Anastrepha > Anastrepha obliqua. The sequence goes on along the minus strand of NC_072897.1, from coordinate 36,984,632 downwards.
GCCAACGACCAAGAAGAGGAGAAAGACAAAGAAGAGGAAAGTCGAGAGACGGAAGTCGGAAATGCCTGCCTCCTCGACCCAATCCAAGGCAGACAAACCTTTACTTGACAAGGCAAAGGCTAAGGGACCTCAAATGTCGAATGACACTCTTCCGTCAACGTCTGGCGAATCATTCCCAAGAATGGCAGCAAAGGCAATGACGGGGGAGATACATACCGACAAACAATGCGGTCTACTGTCCACAAGGCAACAAAACTATCTTGACAGCTATCGGTGAGTCGAAAGACGCGCCGACTTTCGAGTGTAAAAGCGTGGTGGACGGAATCGTAAAGGTGCACTGTTCGAATGCTTTTTCCCGAGAACGGCTGGAAAAAGAGATAGCAAAAATTCCAGCCTGCGAAAAAAGCAAGTTCATTCTTGTTGAGAGTGGCAAAGAAAAGCTGGTAAGAGCGAGTATCTGGATTCCGGGTCCTTCTTGTAATTCAGCAGAACTCCTCACACGCATCCGTGTTCAGAACAAAGATCTTGACACGACTCTCTGGAGAGTATACTCGTGCACCAGGCAGAAATCCGCTACCACTTCGGAGGCGGGTTCCCACCTGGTACTGGGTACCGCTCTTGGGTCCCTCCAGGTGCTGAAGTCGAAGTACGGGTGCCGTCCTCACCTATATCTGGGGCGAATCCATTTCTGTGTCCAGGATAAGCTGGAGGACAAAGCGTAAATATAGTCAGTCTCATGACTGAAGTAATATTTACACAGATAAATCTGCAGCATAGCAAAGCGTCTACGGCTCTCTTGTGCCGTAGGCATGTAAAACTGCAAACACACCCACACATAATACTAATACAAGAACCATGGGTATGTCACAAGCGTATCTGTGGTCTAGGTGGTATGCCGTGGGGACAAATATTTCATTGTGAAGGGAATGTGAGACCGCGAGCATGTATCATCATGTCGAGGTTGATCGAACACACGATGTGAAAAGAGCTTTGCTCTGGAGATACCGTTGTTTCAAAAATAAAGTACTGGAAAAGTGGGAACAGTGTCGAAACTGTCATAGTTTCGGCCTACCTACCCTACGACTCTTTACAGCCACCTCCTTCGAGGGAGCTAAGAGAAGTGGGGATAATAGTGGGCTGTGATGCAAATTCTCAGAGCATTGTATGCCGAAGCAGCACATGTAACCACAGAGGTCTCAACTTACTGGATTTTATCCTGTCATCTGATTTGGTCATTCAAAACACTGCTAACAAACCAACTTTTGTGCCCAAAAGGAGACAAGAGGTGATTGATTTAACACTTACCAATCGGTCAGTTGGAAATCAAGTCAACGGATGGCGGGTTTTGGAAGAGGACTCTCTTTCTGATCATTGTCTTATCGAATGGGAATTGATACAATATCAATACCTTCCGGTAGGAATCCTCGAAATGTTGACTGGGACAGGTATGGTGAGCTTGTAACAGAGCGATTACCAAACCTGAAAAAACTCAAATCAATAGAAATGATTGAAGACGCTACTAAGAAATTAGGAGGTACTTTAATCAAATGCGTTGCGGAACTGTGCTCACTCAGGCAAAGTAGGCAGGGGAAAGCGCTTCGTTGGTGGAACCTTGAACTGTCAAAACTGCGTGTACGGTTCACAAAACTTCTTAATAGGGCCTTAAAGACCCAAACAGAAGAGGACTGGGCCAATCATCGACTTACACCGAGAGAATATAAGAAAAAAGTACGGCAAGTCAAATTTGAATCCTATTGAAATTTCTGCAGTAACGTCGAAGAAATGTGGGAAACAGCGCTCGACCGCTCAGTAAGACTGGATTCCATTCGAAAGTCTGATGGTTCATACACCATTTCCAAATCGGAAACGTTTAATGATCTAATCGAAACCCATTTTCCGGGTAGTAGAACTCTCTCTGAAGTAGATAGTGGCATGAACAATAACGGTAGCAACGGTGGAACCTCTAGGTACAGCTGGTATATTGCTAGTCGGATAGTGACAAAAGAATTGATAAAGTTTTCCTTGTCTTCCTTTGAGAACATTAAGTCTCCTAGACCTGACGGAATATATCCAGCAATGCTTAAAAAAGGAGGAGACAGGTTGATTGAGGACCTGAAAAGGATCTTCACATCCTGTCTTGCACTTAATTATATACCATTTCAATGGCGACACGTACGAATAGTATTTATTCCGAAACCAGGAAAATACGACTATTACCTAGCAAAAAGTTTTAGACCAATCAGTTTGACATCGTTCATGTTGAAAAGTCTAGAACGAGTAGTAGAGAAACATATTCGAGTGGGGGTATTGCCGAAAAGTCCACTTAGTAGAAATCAACACGCTTACCAGAGTGCAAAATCATGTGAGTCAGCCTTACACGATCTTGTTAGCAAGATTAAAGCCGGGCTGGAAGCTGACGAATACACAATGGGCGTGTCCGCGGACATTGAGGGAGCTTTCGATAATGCCACTTTCGGCTCAATAGGTTCTTCTGCCGGACGATATATCATATCCTTGTAAAGGGGATATATTCCATGCTCTCTGAGAAGCTGTTAACCGCTGGTGAGAACAGTGACGAACTAATCACCGTCAGGACCAAGAAAGGATGTCCCCAAGAGGGTGTTCTTTCGCTGTTGTGGTATTTGGTCATAGACTCTCTACTAGCGGAGATGCACGAACTCGGTTTTCATGTCGAAGCATATGCGGGCGATGTCTGTGAGCTAACATCGGGTAAATCCCTGAGGAGGCTTTGCATGAAAGTGCAGAGGATTCTTGACAAAATCCATGACTGGTGCATGAGACAAGGTCTTTCCGTTAGTCCGAACAAAACAACCATATTCTTGTTTACGAGAAAACGGAAATTGGATGGACTCAGTCTTCCAACACTGAAAGGTGTGACACTAGGTCTTTCCGATGAAGTTAAATATGTAGGAGGAATCTTGGTTAAGAAGCTGACTTGGAAGATACACTTTTCACAGGTGAATCACGCATTGAGAATTTTTCAGCAATGCCGCAGAGCCTTTGGTAAAACCTGGAGTCTGAAACCTGCTGTGGTTCTATGGATATACACAACACTTACCAGACCAATTATCACTTACGCCTCTGTGGTCTGGTGGCAACCGAGCATGGTTAAGTCCAAAATCCGGGAACTATACAGACAGATATGAAGTGTATGTTTATGCATCGCGGATGCCATGAGTACAACCTCTGGTGATGGCCTAAATGCCTTGCTCTCAGATGTAGCTGTAGGCGAAGCCGCCTTTGTTGGGTTTTTGAGAGGACCGACCTCCTTGTAAATAAAGTTTTTCTTATTTAAATTCATTTTTGGTCCCACGAGTGTCGGACAAGAGAGGTTCGCCTGTGCAGAGGTACGTGTGCACAGGTAAGACTAGATAGAACCGGAGGTCGCCAGGTATCCGGAGCACTCCGTTCGCGACTGGGCTATTTTTGGTCTGGGTCCCCAGCCAGGCTGATCCTCGGCACAGGTCGTATAACACCTTGTTCCGATTTGCTCCCCCTTAGTTTTAAGATACAACGGGAAGCAATAAAAGCAATGTGTAGACTCCATAAATATGGTTTCTGGCAAGAAGACGAAACTTCGGAACACAGGGAAATCTTTAAGTCGCTATCTGAGGTGTATCCACTGTTTCTGGCACCTAAAGACGACCTGATACCCCCAGTTTCATTTGGAAGGAAATTTGATGTCAGATTTCCATTGCGTGAGCAATGGAGCAATCCAGAATGCATGCAGGGAGGTTTGACGGATGTTTTCTTTACTTTATTTCCAAGAATTAAATAGGGTCTGGAGCCGGATGGTACTTAAACGATAGTAATAAGTATCACTGTACTGTGGAGGAAATGGCAACTGTTTTCCAAACGGAAGTTTTTGCCATCCTGAAAGTAGCCGAATGGATAATCGAGAGGAGATGGAGCGGGAAACAGATTGGAATTTTCAATAAAAGTCAGGCGGCACTGAAGGCCGTGGAGAACGCGAAGCAAACCTCAAAGATTGTTCAAGAATGTAAGAAGAAGCTCAATTCAGAATCACAGAGGACCCATTGTGCCTGTCGTGATTAGAGGAGGCGGATAGCACTGAGCAATTTCTCTGTGAGTGTCCTGCCTTTGCTAGAGCCCGGCTACGAGTTTTGGGTTCTGATGTCATGAGAATGATTAATATTCGTGTTCTAAAACTGGACGATATCTACAGATTTGCCAAAGAATCTGGAAAATTCTCACAGGACTAACTATCTCTATTTCTGTCTCTATTCTTTCCTCTCACTTTCTCTGGTACTTTTCTCCTTCCCTCCTTGACTATCCCCTCCAGAGCTTTAAACACAATGGGCTTTTTAGCCTGAGAGTTTTAGGAGCCACCAAATCTCTTGGTGCTTCTTGGCTCGACCTTTTCAAATACCTCAATATTCAGAAAGAATTCTATCAATAATCGTATTTGAACCCATGCCTAATATCAATAATAAATCTATTAAATTAAGCATATATGAAATACTTGTAGATTATAATAATAACATTTTTGGCACTTATGTTAAGGGAAACCTAGAAAGAAATTTAGTAAATATATTGTATTAAATATGTTTATTAAATAATTTCAATTTTGAAGAAGCATACTGTGATATGCAAGACTGCAAAGAAACTGAAGTAAAATAAATCATCCATGGAATACCTACATTTAAGAATTTTGATTCAAAGATAACACATAATTGTAATAAATGGAAATAAAACAAAAATGAAACTTTATGATCAAATTTGAAAATTGTGAAATCCAAACACTTAATATTATATAATATTTTTTAATACGAAAATTAAAATTTTTGACAAATTCATTTTACCAAACTCCCTAACAAAAATAAACGAAAGAAGAAAAGAAACAATAGACGACTTAAAATTAGAATCGCTGTACTTAGAACAAGTAAAACATTCAAACTCAATTCAAAAAGTTATTAAACAAAATGTATATTCAAGTTTAATTAATATCAGCATTAGCGCAATTATAATAGTCATAATTATTTTGTTAACAATTTTTTTCGAATATCATAAGAAAAAAGATGTATATCTTGTATATTTCTATAATACACACTTGCATATCCGTCATGTGCCGTCTGGAATTAAGCAATTTCCAAGAATTATTTTCTTAAAAGTGCAATAATGCAACTTATATTTTTATTCACCTTAATGCTGGATTTGCATTTCCGGCACTTGCCAAATAAACGGTAAACAATTCCACAGAATTTTTCACCGTGCTAATATGCAAAATAGTTAGTAATTTTTGGGCAGTCTTAAGATAGATTCAATAAAGTAAAGTTTGATTTTAATTGAACATAAATTTGTTTTTTTTTTTTGTTCATAAAAATATCGAACTCAAAAGTTTGAACCTTGTGACAAGCATCTAGGGATCTTACAAAAGTAATCATTGAGTAAATACTAACTCCAGGAAGCAATAAAATATTGTAGCCACCAGCGTGCTGCTAGTACGTATATATAAGTACATGCGTATACATATATACATTTCTTTTCTACATATTATATTTATGTAAATATGTTGAAAGAGACAATATATAAGATCTAAATTGCATATTTTTTAGTACATGTCAGAATACTGCGGAAGTAATATCTATTGTAAAATTGTATACAGACATTACGAAAAAGTAGGAAATACAATATAGGTAAACCAAATCAAAAAAAAAACTATTATATTTATTTTTTTAATTCTATGGGATCATTCTTGAAACGCAGGTAATCGTTTGTTTTCTTCTCTGACTAAAGGTTCAATTTTGCCATTAGTTTTTCCAATTGTATTACCATTTATTTTTGATACTTCTTTTTACAATGCTGCCTTTGCGCCCAGCTATCTCAAAAACCAAAGACACTCTCAAACCAGCAATACTTAGAGTATCCATTTTGAAAGATGGCATGCTCTACGTATTTCACACAATGTTCATGCGTTCATATGTTGCTTTGTGTTGACAGAGCGAACAATAAGTATGGATTGGTTCTCATTACCGTTATGCCGACTCAATTTATTGTTATCATTAAAAAATACACCATTAATTTGGATTTGGAATTTTTATGTTTTTGATCCGTCTTTTAAGTTTAATACCCGCATCCTTGATGTTCGGAACAAATTTTGTAACAGTTTAATTTTTATAAATAATTTTATATTTCAAATTAATTACCCTAATTAACTTGTTACCAGGAAAAGCAATTAAGTAAATAAGAGAACAATAGTTAAGCAGAGATTTTCTCAAGCCGTATCTCAGCTCGTCGATTGTGGTGGTGGGATCACCAGGTACTAACTCCTAAACGGAGAGCAGCAAAACTGACGGAGGGTAAAGATACCAAAGTACGTGATAAATTTGGATCTACGCCGATCAAAAACTATGACCCGTAAAGTGACAGACTCATGGAAGTGTCATGGGTCCCCAAGGATGCTTCAATACCTAAGGAGATTATCCCAAAGCCAAGCATGAGTACTGGACAGATTTCTGTACAAACCCCTGACTTCGGAGAGGACACACTGGTCTGAGTGACGCAGGCACCGAATGGTATCTATGCTATCTCAAAGAAAGCTTAACGCCACAGAATGCGAAGTAGAATGGGCTGGGCTGAACTCAATGTATGATACTCTAGAGGCGAAGGAATGCGTCGGTGCTGAAATCAGCCCAGTTGAAGGCAACTGGGCATCATTTGCAAACAGGGGCAAAACTTTGAGAGCAATATATTCTGCACCAAAAGCTTCGCAGCATACAAGGATGCAAAAGTTTCGGAAAGCTCAGCTGAAGAAACAGGCAGTGATCAAGCCAACCGAAGCCGAGGTGACTGTGGACGTCTCGCTACTACCTCACGAAAGTAAAGGAATCGGCAACGATGACAGCGGGCTGGAGGCGCTGATGTAACTCAGCATAGTAGACTCCGACGAGACATCACAATCGTGTATCATAATCGCAAGGGCGGCTCAGGTCTACACTGAGTATAACGTTGGCAAAAGAGTCCTTGGCTCTCAAGGGATAAGATGTATGGCCGCAACAAACACGCAGGTAATATGGGGAAATCCGACGTGAAAGCCCCAAAGTCTTCTTGGTATTGACTAGTAATATGAATTTTATTTATTTTTTATCTAAATATCTAGTAGTGGTTCCAGTGCCAATTAGCATCCGATGATGTAAAAGAAACGTTGTGGTGGCATCAGGGGGTTTACTAGGGTGAAACTAGGGGTTATCTACGACGGTAGAGACTGGAGCAGAATAGGCTCAAACTGTGGCAGGAGTTAACATGAATGAATAGATTATTACCATTGGAATATGTATGTACATATGTAAGACACCAAGATTGAACCGGGCGATAAATAGATTCGAGAGGCTAAAATCTTCTGATGTTGATGGCATTGTGTCGGAATTATTCCAAAAAGGCATACATGCACTTCTAGAACAACTTAACAGAATTTATAAATCAAGTATCGCACCTCGGTACCTACCAAAAATTTGGAGGTACCTACCAAAGAAGGACCCACTTCATCCTAAATCGTTCAAGCCAATTTGTCTTACTTCATTTACACCAAAAATTATAGGAAAGGTATTACACAACTACATCAGGACAAGCCGACGCACCAGAACATTCATGTCAACATGCGTATAGGGCTGGGCGATAAACAGAGATTGTTCTGTATCAACTAACCAATAGGCTTCGAGACAATATAAAAAAGAAGGGAATGATGACAATATGTGCTTCTTTGGATAAAGAAAGTGCCTTTGACAACCTCTCACACGAAACCATAATTATTAATAGTTTGGCAATATGCCAAAAGGTAGGTACACCAAACAGTTCGAGTGGTATAATGACAATCACATCGAGAGGGAGACCTCAAGGTGGTGTACTATCACCAATCATGGGGAGCTTAATACAAGACGAACTCTTGATGGAATTAGACAGCAAATGCTTATCATTTCGAGGTTCTTTTGACGACGATTAACATATAGAGGGAAATTCGAAGAAACTCTATTTAACAGAATTCAATGAGGGTTAAAACTAACTGAAAGAAGGTGTGTTAAGGTAGAGCTGAACATAAATCCAGCAAAAAGAACTAGGAAATAGAAACTCAAATATCTTAAACCCATTTGCTTAGATGACATTGAGGTAAAAATATAAAGATAAATAAAATTCTTGACCATTAGATCAAAAAATACAATGAAAGGAATACAGAATAAATGGCGAGAAAGGCTATTAGAGCATTCATGACGAGTAAATGAACTGCAGGGAAAATTGGGAGATGTACACCAGAAACACTGCAATGGATCTAAATGACTATTGCTAGACCTATGATTTTCCACGGACAGTTGTATGGGATAATTGCACGACGATGAAAATAGTAAAAAACACACTAACAAGGTTACAAAGGCTTCCATGCATATGCATAACTGGAGTCATGTGTGAATGTCCCACGGCATCAGTGGAGGTTCTTTTTAAACTCAGACCGCTTCACATTCATATCCAATCCCAGTCGAGGAAAACTATTTTAAGAACAAAAAAAACTAGAATTGGCTCAGACCTTCATCAAAATAGCACGAAGTTTAATACTCTTGCTGAACTTACCCCTGAGATCTCTTTGCTATGTGACATGATACAACCTATGTTCAGTTCGGTTAAATGCTTCAAGACTGAACTGGGAAATAAAAAGGTTGGGAAATGGTTATCTGAAACCTGCAGGATAAATCAGAATAAACATGATAATGTGGTATATAGACGGATCCCTTACTAAGGTGGAAGCGCTAGACAAGAAAACAAATTTTTTTCGAGGTTACATCAAAAGTGGTGCTCTAATGTCTGGCTGGCACAAATTAGCCAGAAAAGGGGCGGCCTCCCCATGTATACGCAAAAGTCATTTTGTGTCCTAGGAAAGGGAAACTTGTCATCTCTTATGCAGCAAGTAGAGGAAACACAAAGAATATCATACTAGGACAATACACCTGGTCTATCCCAACAAAAAAATGATAGGTAATTTAACATAAGCTGACTTAAAAGTTGTATGGAATTAAATAAGAATAATTTTAGAACTATCATTACGTTTGTTTTTCTAACAAGTTCATTTGTTAACCTTTTTTATAAAGTAATTAATATTTGTATTTAAATATAAGTAAAAAAAGACTATGAATACCTTATTTAAACAAAAACAAATTGAAAACAAAACTTAGCATTAAGTTTTTAAACTGAGATCACAAAAATTACGGTTAGTTGCAATAGTAAAGAGAAAAAACACAAAAAAGCTTTGTACTTTATGCCTACTTATTTCATTTTAAGAAAGAAATATGTTTTTAAGTAAAAAAATGAATTATTGCTCTGGACCATAGAGTTTGAAGCATTGAAAACTGCAGCAATCCTGACTGGCATCTTGCAAAAAGCAGCGGATAATGTATATTAGACTGGCCGTAACTTTTTTTTTGTGGAAATTCATAAATTTTCGGGTCTCAAAACAATGAAAAACGATTTAATTTTTTAACCCGATCCGATGATGCCTAACCGTGCCCATTTGATCCCAAAGTATGGACAATTTCAAAAAATCAAAATTTTTACAAAATTTTTTTTGTTTCCAATTTATATAATTTAATTTAATTTAATATGTATATACTTAATATATATATAATTTAACTTTATTTATATAATTTATTTTAATTTAATAAAATTTTAATTAAAGAATTAGATTGTCTATTTAATGAGAGATGTTTTGGTGTAAGACGGATACAATTGCCTGTAGTGCTCAACAACTTGCAGTAAGTACTGTTTACCTTCTTCATTATAAGTAAGCGATCTGTTGTAGTCTGTGATCAATTTCAATGCTCTCTCTGCAGCGTCATTAACTACAGACAAATGCTGACAAATTCGTTTGCCCGCTATATAGTCTTCACTTTCTTGCCATGTTGAAGGATCTGATTCCAAAAAACTTGTTTCAATTCCTAAGCGGGTAAAGAATGTTTTAGTTCTTGGTGAAATAAAATCATTTATATTCTTGCTGCCGTAAAGCGTTATTGCTGACATTGTTGCAACAACTCTCTTTGGAACAGCATCTTCCTTCTGGTTATCGCTAGTAATTGCTTCCACCATTTTTCGCTTAATATGTGAAGGAATTTGATCATCAAAAACTGAAAGGCCAAACGCCTCTTCCGACAAATACCATAGATGATTTTTAATTTTATGTAACAAGGCATTGGATACATTCTTATCGAAATATACAATCACATCTTGAATGAGCTTAAGGTCATTTTGTGGAGCAGCTATTGGATCCACACAACGAAACCAATATGGAACGTAGATGCAGGTTAAAAAAATACAAACGCTTCTTAGACTCTTTATCTCTGAAGTCGTTAACACGAATTGCTCACGAAACAGAAACATTTTGTAGCAATATAGTCACTACGACATAAACCTTACGTGTGATGTTGCACCAGGTGACCGTACTTGTGAAAAATTTGGTACGTCTTCCCCAACAAAGAGCAACGATAATCGGCACGAGTGTGGTGACTATTTAATGCAGTTAGACAAAAGTTCTTAAATATTTCCACTTCAGCTATTGTAAAGACTTTCCGAACTTCATTTTCCGATATTCCACTTTTAAATGACTTAGAATTAATGTTTTTCCAGCTGTTAGAGCTGGAACTCACTAACATGGTGACGACAGGGAAAGAAAAGTAGATTTCGGCCGAACCTTTTTTCAAGCAAGAACGCTGCTCCATTATTAACTCCCGTATTAGCAGCTGTTGTATCAAATGATACAATTTCCACTAAATCATCGAGCTTCCACTTGCACAAAAAATGATGTATTTCCGCAGCTATTGCATCTCCCGTTGAACTTTCAATTTTTGGCATCCCGAGCAGTTTTTCCATATTTTCTCCTGTGACAACGAGAGACAATCTATCTTTCTTTTCTGTGCCTCGGATTTCTGCAAGCAGCTTGCCATCCCAGTGAAGGACAAAAACGTCGGGAATCTACAAACAAGTAAAAAGAAAGGTCAAAAATCCAAAATCTTATAAACATATTCAGTAAAACCAATACATTGAATCCATTAATAATCTCTTGAGCTTGTCTGCGACGATAATCTCTCCTCATCGAATGTAATGTTGTTCGATTAAGAATTAAATCTTCCATTTTTACTGACGGCGTTCCATTAATATTTTGCAAGGTATTTATAAAGGCAGCAACCGTTGCACTCACCAAATGCATGGCATCTCTTGTTCAGAGGTTACATTTGTCCATGCATGCAAGCATTCTATCATCAATAAAATTAATTTTTCCTCGATTTGCCTTTTTCGGTAGTAAATTAATGTTACTTCCGTCTGTATCTTCGCCTTCATTCATATCTTTTGCTGCATTTTCTTCGTCAGCTGAAATATCCTTTTCAGCATCCTCGGTATCAGAGACTTCAAGAGCATAATTAGCTTCAAATGGGATCAAATATTAAAAAAAGAACCAGTAAAGCTTAACTTTAATAAACTTACTATGAACTAAATGCTTTTCAACGCGCTTTCTTTCTTCTTCAATTCGTTGCTCTTTGCGTTTTTCTTTTCTTGTGAGTACAGTATCGGCACCATACATACTACCTGGACGTCCTCTATTTCTTTGGAGCAAAAGAAATTCTTTATCTTCCTGCATTTTCATTATACCTAGAGCATCCATGGGTGCAATGTCAAATATGAAGTTTTCAATTTTATCCTTAAACTCTGCTTCATTTTTACGACACTTCTCGTTAGGAGTCTTCGAATGTTTTTGTAAATTTCTCCATTCCTCGTAAAGATTTTTAAGTTTTTTAATACAATCCAAAATTCAATCGTGGCACCAATCGTGTATTTCATACTGTTTTCCAAAGTCAAGTTTTCGTGCCTCATTTTGTAAAACAATAATTGGAGCACCTGTTTCATTGATGGCAACTTGGCCCCCAAAATAACACTTTCACATTCACCTCGAAGAAATATTTTTTGCTCAGAACGTAATTTTTTTTTCGGAATGTCTGATAATGATTTTGAACTCATTTTTTCACTAACTAATTACTTTTGTACTATTAAAGGCATAAGACAACTGAAACTGAATAAAAATGCAATGCCATAGCCTACCAATTCAAATATCGAGAAAAAAATTCACACTGAATAAGAATGCAATGTCAAAGCCTACTAATTCAAATGTCGAGTAAAAATTCAAAACTTTTAGCGTATTCAGCGAACACAACAGTTGATGAATTGTTTAGTGATCACCAAAGTGTTGATTATGAAACAAATTTTTATTTTTATTATTATAGTGAAGTATGAAAAATTATTTAAAAAGTACCTTTGCATAAAATTTAAAAATAATTATTCCATTTAGCAGCTGGCTCTACGCACCGTTCATAAAACACAATCTCTATTACTCAACTGACGGTGACATATTTTCCACGAATCACTAGTCAGTTATGTGTGCTGAAAGCGCCTTTTGTCAGGTGGCTTTCGCGATATAAATTTGGCCATACCGCAATAAAGTAAACAAGATCATTAATTAAAATCGCATCACATCAATAAATATAAGATTTGAACAAACAAATTCGAAACGAAAAAAAATTAGTAAAAATTGTGATTTTTTCAAATTTTCCATACTTTGGGATCAAATGGGCACGGTTAGACATCATCGCATCGGGCTGAAAAAATATACCGTTCTTTATTGCATCTAACCTCATGTTTTACGACCCGAAAACTTTTGGACTTTCAATTTTTAATTTTTCTCCATACAAGCTGCGGCCAGTCTAATGTATATATTTAGAATATTGCTAAATGTCAATTCGTTTTTGTTGCCGTTTGCTCCCACAGCAACTTTTGGATTTAAATACTCCATTTCCTTAAAAATCTCATTTTTTAGCGATAATTTACGCTGTATCTTTTCCAAGGCAGTAAGTCGTTTCTAATTTTCTTTGCAGTCATTTTTGGAACAGTGTTAAGCAGCTCGCCGCAAGAAGAAATATTTCTTCAAGCGGTAAAGAAATATGTGGAGATCTTACACTACAAACAGTGTTAAGCTCAGATTTTTTAATAAAATTTTGACCGAAACTTAAAAATATTTCTATCGACTCTCTCTCGTTGAAGCACTTGGTGCTAAGCTTATTGAAGTAATTGAGATCATACTTAAGGAAAAGAAAATACATCTTATTGCATTCATTATTGAGCTCAGATAAAATCATTTCCGTAGACTTTAATTTGTCTTGCGTGACAGCCTGTCTAAAAAATGCTAGCAATACATCCCAATCTTCTGATACACTATCCACTTATTTGTGATGAGACCGCCATCTGGTTGCACAAGTCCTAAGAATTTTCTTTTCCTTCTGGTTTAGCATTTTATCAAAGATCATCAGGTGCTCTGGAGAGTGCTACGCAGTTGCTTGCAATAATAGCTGTCAAATGGCATACATATACACTTTACAACAAGAGCATTTGGGATGTCATTATATAACCTTGATGCAAAGAAATTATGCAGCCCGACCATTACACTCGCACCATTCCTGCACATACCTTAAAAGAAATAAATTATGTAATTAGAAAAGTAAACATCCAACAAAAAATTTACTTTAATTACCAACTATGTTTTCGAATGGGATTTCAAGAGATAAAACGCATCCTTTAAAATCAATGTAGAGAGCTTCTGCAGTGCAATCAGTTCCTATAGGAAGGATAGCCAACAGCTTAAAAACAACTCGCCCGCTTTCTTTATCGAAAATTCTAACTAAATAGCAGACACCTATGCTTATTGAGCCCGTTGGCTGTGCTTTCATCAATCATCATGGAAAACTTGTTCGCTTTTAATTTACTTATTAACTTTTCTGTTCCACTTTGGTCAATACTTTTTAGTGGAAGTGGAATTAAATGGTCTACTACAAGTAGCGCCATATTATTTTCCGCAAGAATATACTGAGTCTTATTTCAAAATATTTGGAACTATCAGTCTTTAAAAAATGGTTTATCTTCAGTGTTGTTTTTACAGTCTTTGTTTTCGTTTTATTCGCTTTTGACTCTGAATACTTGATGAGATTTGCCAGATATTAAAATTTAATTACAACCAGCGCATTTACATTTATGTGGATCTTCTGCCACAGCCTCAAGCCAGTCTTTGAGGTGGTCGTCTTGAAGCCACTTACTGTTGAACTTTTTGTATTTTTCTAGCTTGCTTTCGCTTGCAGATTTTTATTTTGAGGAAACTTTTCAAAGTTTTTCCGCTCTGTCTTTGATATTTTCTGATTTGATATTTCCTAAAAAAATTTTCTACATTTGGTAAATTTTAAAAAATCTGTCCTTTTTTCCCCTACAACCATTTTTTTAGACAAAAATCCATGCATTCCCCACAGTTAACAGCAGTGGTTGGCGGACGCTGTAGCCGAATGTGTTGCTCGAAACGCACTGTGAGCACAAAACAAAATTAATAGAAATTGCTTTTTCTAATATCGTTTCGGCAGGCAATAGCAAGCCTCCGAAGGTATTTCTGCTATTAAATATCTCACACCACCTCCAAATAGCGTAAATTATAATACTTTCTATTTGTGAAAAAACATCAAGACGCTAGCCATATTTGTACTTAGTCCTGCCATAGGTTATATTACAAGTTAAGTCCGTTATAGGTATGATATTATAATACTTTTTTTAATGAAGTTAGTTTTATTCCATGCAAATATTAAAGAAAAAATTTTAAATTTTAAATTTTCATTCGAAACGATCACCATTTGCTTTTACACAAGTCTTCAAACAATTAGGCCATTCAGCTCTTGCAGTACGCACGGTTTCCATGGATTTTGACGTCGCTGCTCGAACCAAAGATTGTTCGGCCGACAAGCCATAATTTCCAATTCTGACCACAAAACAAAATCTACAATGAAATACCATAAACTAACAAGAAAACGTGTATTTTGCTGGAAACACGAAACACTATTAGCTCGGTAACTAAACAATGTAAATCCGTAGATCGGGTCGGCCGTAGACGTATCCGCATAAATCTGCGCCGAGTTTATTAATTGCGTAAAACCCTGTCGGCTGAGATGATTACAATAGTCTTAATTATAATGCTTAGAGCTAGACACATTTGGATCGCATGAGATAAAAAATACTATATTTTGCATTGACCAAGCTTAACAATTAACGGACTTAGAATCGATATTTGTGATATCATTACTTGGTTTTTCTAATAATAAACCGTTTAGTGTAATAAATTTGAATTATAAAATACATATTTATAATATAATATTAATGCCGAAGACTGCAAGTATGCAGGTATCAAACTTGACAGGTGAACTAACAACGACACCTTTCTGATTCTTCGAACTTGGAGAACAGTAAGAGCTTTTAATTTCGAAAAAAGAACTAACTTGTGACACTAAATTAGCGAGACAAATTTTTTTTATTAATATATTATAGTAAAAATAGTTACTATTCTAGGCCTCAAACTTATGAAAAATATTTCAAACTATTTCCTGATAAGAACTTACTCGTGCTGCATGGTATCGAAGATGCATTCCTGTACTATTAGTTCCTTCGTTTAAATGAATTCCACCGACAGAGCTAGCATCATCTTCAGGGAAATTAGTTTGTTTGTAATGTGCCATCTGAAATTAAAGAAAGTTTGCATTTTGGCGTTTTTCTAATTGTTTTTTAAATGTATGGTGTTTATTCCAAACACACACATCCCTGTATGGTCCTATTAAAATCTAAAAAGCGAAAGAAAGGCAAACCAGGAATGTATAACCGCGCCAACTTCACGGGAAAGGTTTTAGTTTACATGAACTATGAGCCCGCTAACAAGCACCAAGAAAGCAGCAACAACAACACAAACTCAGGATTCACACAATACGGAAACATCCAACACTTCATGGCTTAAATTAAACCTTTGTACTTATATAATTATGTTAATACAATAGCAAACATTGAACGAAACAATTAACATAGGTTTTATATAATATATACATATATATACCATATCCCATTTCACTCAAATACACATAGTACATATACTATATAATTTCAAGAAATATTTGTCTTGTGGTAATAAATTGTTTTAAATAATTGTGTGTTTTTTGAGTGTTAAAAAAACTACTATCACACACTTAGAGAATTGGAGGCTAAGCAAAACCTGGCAAGGGGTGCTCCTGTTTTCGGAGGTGAAAAATTCTCATTTACCCAGATACCCATTGGGACGAAGTGGCCAATAAATGAAATGTATTGGGGTCGCGCAAAGAAGTGGTGTTGAATGGAAAGAGGTGAGCATGGGCCCAGTACGCGCTCGGTAATATTTATTACTTTCGGTTATGTTAATAACGAATTCATTTATTAATATACATGAAAATATACTGTGAGCGCCAAAATAAAGTGTACAAAGCATTTTGTTATAATATGGATTTTATTTCAGTCTTTTATAACAAAACAATACCTTCTGCTCAAACATGAACGAGACGGTATCAATAAAACGGTCCGCGGATGACATATGGCAAAAATAATTTTTTTGTTTTTTGGTAGGACTGTTATCAGCTTACATGGCAAATTTCAGCGTGATATGTCACATAGTTTGTTTTCTGTGCTACTGTAAACAAGTCAAGCTCGAATGTGTTCTTCGAATTCTCTTTTATGACTTCAATTGTCTCACATGGAGCCATATCAGGCGAATACGGTGCTTGCGGAACGATATTAACATTATTTTTGTTCAAATAATCGCGAAAAAGACGTGATGTGTGAGCTGGTGCATTATCGTGATGCAAGAACCATGACTTGTTGTCCCACAATTCCTTCCTTTTAAGACGAATGTTCTCGCGCAAACGCTTTAAAACGTCTAAATAATATTCAGCGTTAACCGATCGGCCTTCCGGAAGGAACTCCGAGTGCACCACACCTTCGTAATCGAAAAAAACAGTCAGCATAACCCAAATTTTTGAGCGACTTTGGCGTGGTTTTTTGTGTTGATGTACGGCCCTCTTTGAACGATTTGTACCACTGGAAAACACGTGCACGCGATAGAACAGAGTCCCCATAGGTCGTCTGCAACATTTTTAAGGCGTCTGAGGCCGAAATTTTGTTGGAATAACAAAATTTCAAACAAATTCTTTGTTCAACTTGAATTTCCATCATTAAATTCGAAAAACACACTCGAGCTTGACTTGTTTACAGTAGCACAGAAAACAAACTATGTGACATATCACGCTGAAATTTGCCATGTAAGCTTATAACAGTCCTACCAAAAAACAAAAAATTTATTTTTGCCATATGTCATCCGCGGACCCTTTTATTGATAACGTCTCGTTCATATTTGAGTAGTAGTATATTTTAATATCATGTTTTTTAAATTAGTATTTGATTCTCTACTAATTACTAGAAAACAACAGAAAATAAATTACAACAACAAAAGTTGTAAGACAAAAACAAAATTTAGTGCAAATTTACGCGTCAAAATAAGGTGTACAGCGTACATCAGTAGCATTTTAGCGATGTTGTACGGTAAAAAATACCGTTATATGTATTTGCTTGTTTACTTCCTTTTTCGATGCATTGAAACTTTTTTCATATTGTATTTTAATTGGTTGCGATCGGTAGAGCGAAAAGTTTTTGTCTAGAGTAAATTAAATTCTATTATTTATTTTTTTTAATAATGGGTAAACAAACTTCGACTGATGTTAGAGAACTGGTATTAAAGCTTCGCAATGAAGGTAAAACCTTTCGTGAAATTGGCTCTATTGTCAACAGAAGCCATAATACTGTGAAAAAAATAGTTGACAAATACAAAAAGTTCGGCAAAGTAGAAAATCGCCCAGGTGCAGGCCGTCCAAAAATTGTAAATGAGACTGAAGTAAGGTCTATAGTGCGTGATGTGAAGAAAAATCCCTTTAAATATTACAAGAAGTTTCAACAGCATCAGATACTAGCGTAAGTGCCAGTACAATACGTCGAGCGTTGCACGCAAATGGGTTTCATGGTCATCTCCCAGGAAAAAAAGCCGCTAATATCGCCAGTTAATCAAAAACAACGTCTTGATTATGCAAAAAAATACGAAAATCGGGATGTTTCTTTCTGGAATAATGTCCTGTTTAGCGATGAAAGTAAGTTCGGGGTATTTGGGCAAAAAAAAACCGGTTAAAGTCTAGAGAACCAAAAATAAAGAGTATGCCGACCAAAATTTGATAAACACAGTTAAGCACGGAGGGGGTTCGGTGATGGTGTGGGGATGTATGGCGGCAAGCGGGGTTGGCAATTTGGTTTTTATTGAAAGTACCATGAACAGAACAGATTATCTGAATATTTTACAAAATATTTTAGTAACCAGTGTACAGAAATTAGACTTGCAGTGATCTTGGATCTTTCAACAAGATAATGATCCCAAGCACACAGCAAAAATAGTAAAAGAATGGCTGCTTTATCGTACTCCTAAGACATTGGATCATCCTCCACAGTCACCGGACTTAAACCCTATTGAACATTTGTGGGAGGATTTAAACCACCAAATCCGGAAAACGACAATCACCAATATGGATATGCTAAAACTCGCTATAAAGGAAGAGTAGGATAAAATTTCATCTGACGTGCCAAAAAAAACTAGCTGAGTCTATGCCCCGAAGACTGTCTTCCGTTATCAAAGCAAAAGGGAAATCAACAAAATACTAAATCGGTATCATTTTTGTAAAATATATCTCTGTACACTTTATTTTGACGCGTAAAATATGCACTAAATTTTGGTTTTGTCTTATAACTTTTGTTGTTGTAATTTATTTTTTTGTTGTTTTCTAATAATTAGTAGAGAATCAAATACTAATTTAAATTACATGAAATTAAAATATATTGTTTTGTTATAAACGACTGAAATAAAATCCATATTATAACAAAATGCTTTGTACACTTTATTTTGACGCTCACAGTACATATCTATAATATAAAAATGAATCGGAAAATGTGTTGGTAAGTGCATAACTCAACCACGCATGGACCAATCTTAACATTTCTTTTTTTAAAAAACTTCCGGGAAACCCCCAAAACAGCCCTTTTCTTTTTCCCATACAAATATTTCGCGTTCGTGTGTGTGTACGTGTTCGCGTTGGAGGATCTAATGCGTTTACACAAAAGTGATAATATCGTGAACCTGACCAAATTGAAAAGTTAAAAAATGTAAGATCTATAGATTTGATTGGTGTCGCATTATTCTTTCTTTTGTTTTAGTTTCAGAACGAATTAGGGAATGATTTCATTCACAAATAATAAGTAAAAATATTTAAGTAAATTCTAAGAATAATCATGCAGGACTGAACAAATCCGAACATATTTTAAGAATACCAAAAGATAAACATATGTATCAGGTCAGTCCATAAATTCGTGCGTTTTTTAAAAGTGGTTTTAAAATTAATAAAAAAGATGTTTAAAGTATTTTTTAATCAATAATATATTTTATTTCATTATTTACAATTTCTTCCCAGCGTTTAGGCAAATTTTTAATTCCCTGCTCAAAAAATTGTTTTTCCTTGGAGCCAAAATACGCTTCGATATCCCTTTTTATAGCTTCTTTTGCGGAGTAGGTCTTTGTTACTCATATGGGATTGAAGTCCACGGAAAAGGTGATAAGCACAAGGTGCAATATCCGGAGAGTATGGTGGGTGCGGTTTTAGCTCCCATCCGAGCTCGTTCAGCTTGCTTAATGTTTGCCTTGCGGTATGAGGTCTTGCGTTGTCGTGGTGAAACAAAACTTTGCGTCTATTCACTAAAGACGGTCGATTTTTGTTAAGCGTCTCATTCAGGTTTGATAGCTGATGGGAATAATAATCAGCAGTTATCGTCTGGTTTGGTTCCAGAAGTTCGTAATAAACAATGCCGGCCATATCCCACCAAATAGACAGGAGAATCTTCATGGGGTGAAGGCCATCTTTAGGGGTCGATTCTGGTGTTTCATCTTTATCTAACCATTGGCGTTTGCGAACAGGATTATTTTAAAATATCCATTTTTCATCCCCAGTAACGATACGGTCCAAAAAACTTTCATTTTCAAGCCGTTGCAGCAGCTGAGAACACACATTCACTCTCTGCTGAAGGTTGGCGACGGAAAGTCTATGTGTAACCCATTTTCCCAGCTTTGAAATCTTTCCCAACTGAACCAAGTGCCTGTGAACGGTTCTATGCGATGAATTCAACCTCTGAGCTGTCATTTACACAGTCAAATTTGGCTCAGCTTCCCCGAGTTCGAGCAAGGCGTCGGAGTTAAAGACTTCAGGACGACCAGCGAGCGGGACATCCTCCACGTCGCAGTTACCACTTCGGAATTTCGAAAACCACTTTTGCGCAGTCCTTACACTCACGGTATCCTTTCGGTGAGCAGTGTTTATTTCTGCAGCAACAGTTGTTGCAGTTTTACCACTTTTATAAAAAAAATACAAAATATGCCTCTTATACGCGTTCGAAGATTCCATTTTATTTTTTAACTACACGTGCTTCCATCCGCGATTAAAATCACTTGTTGAATGCACAATATATCAAAGAAAATATAAATAGTTCCGTTATATTCCGCGAATAATTTTTTGTATGCAAAAATCGTACAAAAGTGAAATTATGGGTAAAATACGCACGAACTTATGGACTGACCTGATATTTGAAGAAAAACTAAAGATAAGCATATGTTAAGAATAACAAAAGACAAACATTATTAATTAATCTAGAAAACCCATGTTTCTCACATGGTCAATTGTATGTTGCCTGTTCCCTTGTTGGAAAACCATCAGATTAGTTTGTATATTCACCAGGTAATCAAACAAAAAACATTGTATATCATAAAGCACTACAATAAAAATAAACCAGATTTTTAACATAGGCCTTCTGGCAAGCATCCCAGTTGGGGTTTTTAGTGGGTCTCAAAAGGGTGGCCAAAGTTCATGGAAGTGAAGATACTAAGGTCTCCCTAGCTGACCCTTTTCTTTAATTCTCCTGAACAGAACCGTCACCATGATGATAGGGCGGTGTGTGAGGGTCAGCAGAGTAAAAACGTCGTAAGGTCGAAATATAAACTGCCACATTCAAAATCTATTCACAATCTATTTGACAGAACGAAGTCAGTCTGGTCCGCTAGTGTACATATAAATACAAATGTGGAACTTTTTGTACGATTTTATCCATAGATTTGGGCTGATCTTAAAATACGGGCTTGGAATATCTGCACCTACAACACCATCTACAAAGCCACCAACAACAACATCACGACCTACACCATCGTCACCAAAATCTAAACAATTAATAAAAACTTCGATAGGCATAAAAATACCAATAGTGAACCGACCGCCCTTAGTGTTAGTACTCCAACAAGGCCACCACCGAAAAATCGCAGAAAACGCAGTTTTCAACATGCGATTGTCAAATCAGCCCACGATCAGGCCGAAGCAGCAAAAACTTTATCTGAAGTTTCGAAAAAATTGGCAGAAGCTGAAATAATGCGGGCTGAGGCAACAAAAACCAGCGCGGAAAGTTTACGATACATTGCCGACCTCACTATTTTTGTAGTAATTCTTAGCTATCCAGGTTTAGAAATACTACATGCCATTTTTTATATATCTGTTTGTTTCCTCGTTTTAAAAATGAATAATTGTGCTGTGTTTAATTCGAAGTTTTCTGGAATTTTCAGACGTATCATATATTTGTTGCAAATGAATGTGTGTCTTCAATTTCAGTTTCATTAATTAAATTCTGAGATAACTGACTGGAAGGGAACGCATCATTAAAACAAATGCACATATTCTGCATTGCACAATTTTTGTGTGTTTTTGACCGAATAATGTAAAATTTTTAAAACACTGAAACAACATTGAATGACGTTCCTTGCTTTGGATCTGGACCCTGTCACTTGACATCCGAAATGGTGTCATCAAATAGGTATGGTTATAGTGGATAACCAGAGTCACCTTTGAAGAAACATTTTAAAATTATGATTTATTTCAAAATTATTTATTATTATTTATCAAAATACTTATTTATTTCAATCCTATCAACGAGCTACGTATTAGTTTTCTCAGTGTTAACATTTGCTTTAACCATCGGTTCTGCTGCGCTATATGAGCCGCTCAGTGCACACATCGATTAACTCCATAAAATGAAAAGTTGAGAAACGCGATGATGTAATGTATATTGTTTTTAAAAATTCCTCTGATAATATGAATTCAAATATATAATGTGCAATGCATAATTTCAGATATAGCTTTCATCTAACGGTATATAAAATAATAAGAAAAAATAGCCAACAAACAATCGTTAGTAATGTTACAGTTTTTACGTGACTGATGGAGTTAATCGATATTGCAACTCAAATAAAAAATAGTTTAAAAAAACTAAAAAACACGCTTTTATTGCTACCTCAGAACAGAATTATAACAAAAATTAAGATACAAATAGAGTAATTCAAATTAAAGTTAAAAGCGTGGGATGCTTGATATAGTAAATATTACAATCATTCTATTGGCAACTACCTATGTGCAGAGGGTTATGAAAGTGAAGCAAAATGCATCCCACGCTTTTCAATTTTAATTTCTCCCGATCTCAAGCATTCAAAAGGAATGTAATGATGCCATTTTGTTTTAAGTCTAATTATTGTAACAGTCTAACAAATGTAAAAAAAAAATTATTTTCAGTAGTTACTTTAAATGTTATTCACGAAAAACCAAAAAAATGCCCTGACAAAGGTGTACATACGTTATATTAGGACACTTATTTTGCTCTTCTTTTCTGCGAATACTTAACTGTAAAGTACCGTTTATTTTATTTTGTGGTTCTACTTTGCATTCTTCTTAAAATTTATGGCATTTTGTCTTTTGAAAAAGTGTACGATCGAAATAATGTCGCTCCGCAAAGAAATCTTTACTGATTTGAGAAAATTAGTTGTTGAGTACAGAAGTAATAAGACATCCTTTGCTTAAATAGCTGATTTATTGCATTTAAGCAAGTCTACGGTACAAACTATTTGTAAAAACTTTGAAACAACCAATTCTCTGGAGATTAAGCCGCGTAGTGGCCGGCCCAAGAAGCTCAACCGGAGAGATGTATTCTTTATTCGCAAAGCAGTGAATCAGAATCCGAAAATGAATGCTACTGATTTGGCCCAGGAGGTAGCCGAGAGGTACAATAAGCAGGACCCTTAATAATGAAGGTAACCACTGCAGAACTCCTCGCAAGAAGCCCCTTATAAGCGAGAAAAACTGAAAGTTTCGTATGGAGTTTGCAAAAAAGCACCTTATAAGGGAATAGAATTTTGGAAACTAGTTTTATTCACTGATGAGTCCAAATACAACATATTTGGATACGACGGCAAAGCCAAAGTTTGGAGAAAACCAAATACTGCCATGGATCCTAGGAATCTGATTCCGACTGTAAAGCATGGTGGTGGCGGTGTCATTGTTTGGGGAGCAGTTGCAGCCACAGGAGTTGGAAACCTCGTTTTCATTGAAGGAAATATGGATCGCTTTAATACAAGCACGTTTTGGAACAAAACCTGATGCCATCCGTGGACAAACGAGGCCTAGGCTCGAGCTGGATCTTCCAGCAAGATAATGACCTGAAGCATTCTGCGCAAATCGTCAAGGACTAGCTGCTGTATTACATTTTATAATAAGTAATAAGAGGACAAAACGTTCATGGACACACGCTTTTTCTGTAAAATGAATCCCTATTTAATAATATTTGACAAAAATTTTATTAGAATTATGTTTACAGACCTGTTTTCTTTCCCGGCATCCATTTCATTTAGTTTTTATTTTGATGTTTCTCCTTACATTCGTAATAATAATTATCGATAACACAGTAAACACAGGGTTGTATGCCAAAAAATATCGTTATTATCTAGGATTATTTTATAATCTCAGATTTTGGGAGATAAATTTTGTATGGGAAATCGCGCTTTTTAATTACAGATTTTGAGTAAAGCGCGAAAAAGTCGATCATCTACTTATATGTGAACGTATTATAAGACACATTTAGTAGAAACGGTAGATGTTGGGGTTAAATACGCATAAAAGACGGATTTCATTAGAAATAAAGATTTTTCATTTTACAACCGAATTCCCCTTACATTTTGCCCACAGGAAAAAAAGAAAATATTAATCCTGGCAATCCTAATAAGGATAATGGAAAACTTTTATCAAATTATTGCATTGTCATCGGTCCTTGATAGGTGTGCAAAATTCCAAGTCGATCAGATTTTTAGAAGCCAGTGAAAATTAAGCTCAAAGATTCCGTTACATACATACAACCCGAGCTAAATGTGTTAAAAAGTAATAAAGTTAAATTTAGTCTTTTCATTTTTAAGTTTTTATTACAGAAAAAGTTAGTTATTATACATTTTTATCACAGCTTTTCCTTAAAAATTAATGTTAGAAGTTCGGTTATAAAATAATTTTCGTAATTAATTTATAGCAGCTTTATGTTAGCGGCATTATTCTTAGGGATTATTCAGCAATATTATAAATAATGTCTTCTTCGTCTGCTGTATGCGAGGACTCGTCATTTCGATTTGTTGACAAGTTCTTATAGTAATCGTGTTTAGCAGGAGGAATGAATTTTGGCAGGTCCATCATGTCTCTCCGCCCGCCGTAGCCGAATGGGTTGGTGCGTGACTACCATTCGCAATTCACAGAGAGAACGTTGGTTCGAATCTCGGTGAAACACCAAAATTAAGAAAAACATTTTTCTAATAGCGGTCGCCCCTCGGCAGGCAATGGCAAACCTCCGAGTGTATTTCTGCCATGAAAAAAGCTCCTCATAAAAATATCTGCCGTTCGGAGTCGGCTTAAGACTGTAGGTCCCTCTATTTGTGGAATAACATCAAGACGCACACCACAAATAGGAGGAGGAGCTCGGCCAAACACCCAAAAAGGGTGTACGCGCCAATTATATAGGTATATACCTATATATCATGTCTCTCCATTTTTTCTCCATTTTTTCTTTGTCACAGTTCTACCTTTAGGATGTAATAAAGACTGATCTATAATTTTCAAACTTTGCGGTCTTACCACTAAAGATTTTCTTATATTAATGGCTTGAAATTATGTATCCTCATTATAGTCACATTTGAATTGAATGAGATAGGGTTTGGACCTTTCTAACTTTATCCAGCGTATTTTAAGCCAATTTACTGGAAGCCCTGTGACGGTTACTTTTCTTTTAATGACAGACTGTTCTAAAGGTTTTTTTGACAAAAAATCTTGGTGAGTCATTTGGATTAGATGAAACGGCGCTTTGTTTTTACATGTTTTGATTATATGGTACCAATCATCTGGGGAAAAAATGTTTTGATTTTTTTTCGCACATGACTCAATAATGGCAAAATCTTAGTCATTGGGCAAATAGCTGTCAAGTTGACTATGTAAATTATACAATTCTTTCATGGCAGCCTCTCTCTTATCCAAAATAATTTTTGATTGCAATTTTGACGGCATCTGCATTGTATATCGACAAATATTTTTGCAGGTATTAATCTTCCACCCTCTATTCCTGTAGGCGGCCGCCGTAGCCGAATGAGTTGGTGCGTGACTACCATTCGGAATCCACAGAGAGAACGTTGGTTCGAATTTCGATGAAACACCAAAATTAAGAAAAACATTTTTCTAATAGCGGTCGCCCTTCGGCAGTCAATGGCAAACCTCCGAGTGTATTTCTGCCATGAAAAAGCTCCTCAAAATATCTGCCGTTCGGAGTCGGCTTGAAACTGTAGGTCCCTCTGTTTGTGGAACAACATCAAGATGCACGCCACAATTAGGGTGAGGAGCTCGGCCAAACACCCAAAAAGCTTGTACGCGCTAATTATATACATATATATATATTCCTGTATGCAAAACCATTTACCCAGTTATGCTTTTTTAAATTTCGTAGCCATTTAACACGACTACGACTTCTTTTTCTCCCAATCAATGTGTTTATTGGGTTTGTATTATTCCAATCCGATAAATCCGAGAAAAACGATAAACGTCTTCTTAACCCAGCATTTCTGTTAATAAATCGTATTGAAGAATCATCACTGCTTTCTTCACTCACATTATTAGTCACACTCATCTTGATTATAACGGTATAATATTTATTTCTTCAAAAAAACTCTGGGAGTAATGTTGAAAAGACTAAGAAGTACAACTGGATGCGAAACTCTTTTTCTCGTGAGAGCGCTGAAAAGTGTGCATATTTTATAACATACGTCAATAATATCACACCGGAAGAAACTATGAATGGGTATTTTTTAAACAAAAATTGGGAATTTTTAGTTTCCACATCGCCATTGAGGTTAGTATATAGTGCGCGGTTGCCCAGTAGCCTTATATCACCCGTATACACCTACATACATATAATAAAAATAGGCACAATCAGCATAAAATACATAAATAAGCTAAAAAATCAAATTTATTTAAATGCAATTATTCAAAATTGATATACAAATGCTATATAATAATGATACAGGTAAGAACTCGAAAACGTATAAATAAATACATAAAATATTCAAATGTTTTAATATAAGAATAAAACTAAAACAGATAACCTTCACGTTTTTATTACCTAAAAATAGTTAAGAATGTTTGCAAAATATTTCAAACTCAAATTCTATTCCCTTGCCTACGCTTTTTAACCATAAAATACTTACATATATACAAATTTACAGACATAAACCAACACACAGTTTTCAATAAAATGACACGTATGCAAAATGTATTCAGATATGTATACTAGACGAATTAAAAGTAGAAGCCGAAAAGGATATAAAAAACTTTGGAAAATTCTACAGACTCCTTACAAATTAAATTATTATGTTTCAATTAAATTAATTTTAAGACAAATAATTTTAAACATTTCAATCGCGTAATTTCTTCATTAACCAAAAAAGAACTGTTTTCGTCAGTTATTTTTGGCGCGTTTGCTCTGGCAGCCCACCATTTCGCCTATTAGCTGTTCAAAATCCCATAATGTGTGAATGCTGAAAAGTTTTGAAACGAGGTCATGGTCTCTCTCAAAATTAAAGAGTTTCGCATTTTATTATCTATGACTGCTATACTAACAACCGCTTGCATTGTGCTTCTTTTTATCTGTTTACCCATGCGATTTTGTTACGAATATTATTGAGAGGGGGAGAGCATCTTCGGCTGTTTAAAAACAAATAAGCGTCGATGCACGGCCAGAACAGATACAGCGTTACTGAAACGATTTATATTAGAGTATGGAAATCGAAATGTCATCTGAAATAAATTACTTATTATTCAGTTGCCAAAAAATGTGCCATTTAACGGTGAAAAATTTTATTATTCAGGAAAGTTATTATAAATATAAAAGGTTATGACTATGTCAAGAGCTTTGACACTTAAATTTAAGACTTTTGAAAAAGTGGAGCGGTATATGTATGTGGATATGAGAATTATGTGGTCGCAAATCTATTTTTTATTATTGATTATAACAAAAGGGTGATTTTTTAGCTATTCTCTTTTTAAACAGTTGGTTTAAAAAGCTGACGCACGTTTCGTGTTTTGTTTCACTGTCAAACATCTTCAGTTTCAAAATACGTGTTCTGTTAACAAAGTTTATCGCGCGCTTCTTCCATTTTATGGTCAGTTTAATCGACACCCTGAAGCGGCTATTCGAGCTATTGTGACTAAATTTAGAACCAAATTTACATTATTGGACATCAAACCACAAACACACTTACGTAGAGTGCGAACTGAAGAGAATATCGCACAATTATCGATTTTTGAGTGAAGATCAGCCAGAAGAATTGCAAGAGATACCAATGTATGCAGAAAAGGTCACAGTTTGGTGCGGTTTATGGGCTGGAGGTATCATTGGACCGTACTTCTTTAAAGATGCTGCGAATCGTAACGCAACTGTGAATGGTGAGCGCTAACGTGAAATGATATCTTTTCGCTATCGCTAACGTGAAATGATATCTAATGCCTATTCAGACAAGCCTGCTTCAATTAACGCATTGGAAGACAGCATTAAAGCATTTATATGTGAGATACCGGCTGAAACATTGGAAAGAGTATGCCAAAATTGGACTAAGCGGATCGACCATTTGAAGCGCAGTCGCGGTCATCATTTGCATGAAATAATCTTCAAACATTAAATTATATGGACTGTACTATCGCTTTAAATAAAAAATTCATGAATTTTAGAATATGATAGAGAGTACACCTTGATCCGGGAAGAGGTTTGTTACTATGTGTAGCATTTTAGCATGTGGTAGCAGCATGCTACCGTTCTGGAATTTTTTTGTAACAATTTTATAAGCGTTACCCCATGGATTCGCCTCTACCTCACTTAGGAGGCTATCCAATGCCTTCGCCTTGCTTTTTGCTATGGCCTTTTTGAGTGCTAGGCGTTTGGCTTTGTGTTCTGGCCACATCTGTTCCCCCTCTGGCCTATTTGTTTCGCGCTGATGCTTTCTCCGCAGTTTGTGGCATTCGCTTCTCAAATGCGCGATGT
The DNA here is from genome assembly GCF_027943255.1 of Anastrepha obliqua. Classification (NCBI taxonomy): domain Eukaryota; kingdom Metazoa; phylum Arthropoda; class Insecta; order Diptera; family Tephritidae; genus Anastrepha; species Anastrepha obliqua. Next base: position 36,956,177 of record NC_072897.1, on the reverse strand, counting down.
CGTCATTCCACCAAAATTGGGTGATCTTCGGTTTTCTCGGCAATTACGAGGCATTGCAGCATCGCACGCAACTGATAGTTGGCGTATTATGCAGTTGGCTTGCTGGATTGCTGTACCTCTAGCTTCTGGTTTTCCGACCTCGGTTTTGTACTTCTTCGACGTGTTTTCGCATTTGAAGGCGTCGTGTAGGACTCTATTCGAACACTGCAAAGGTGCTGGGGCTCTTTTTCCTTTCGCATCCTCGCCCCCTTTCCAATATCAAACTTCCATTAGTTTAAGTGAGACGGGGGCGGCAAGAGCAAAAACATTGAGAACCATTGCGTACGCGGCACTCTCGCGGAGAGAGTTAAAGACTTGCTTGTCTTTGGAAAATATATAAAAATTTATTTTTTATGAATATAATTTTAGGGAACTTCAAGCACTATGTTAAGACTGGATATATGGGTATGCCACAAGCGTATCTGTGGTCTAGCTGCTATGTCGCGGGGACAAATACTTCATTGTGAAGGGAATGTGAGACCGCGAGCATGTATTATCATGTCGAGGTTGATCGAACACACGATGTTAAAAGAGTTATGCTCCGAAAAAATCGTTACTGCAAAAATAAAGTACTTGAAAAGTGGGAACAGTGTCGAAGCTATCATAGTTTCGGGCTACCTACCCTAAGACTCTTTACAGCCACCTCCTTCGAGGGAGTTAAGAGAAGTAGTCTAGTATGCAGAATCCAAAAATCTGGGGCTAATAGTGGGCTGTGATGCAAATTCACAGAACATTGTATGGGGATGCAACTCCAGAGGTCTCAAGGTAATGGATTTTATCCTGTCATCTGATTTGGTCATTCAAAACACTGCTAACAAACCAACTTTTGTGCCCAAAGGGAAACAAGAGGTGATTGATTTAACACTTACCAATCGGTCAGTTGGAAATCAAGTCAACGGATGGCGGGTTTTGGAAGAGTACTCTCTTTCTGATCATTGTCTTATCGAATGGGAATTGATACAATATCAATACCTTCCGGTAGGAATCCTCGAAATGTTGACTGGGACAGGTATGGTGAGCTTGTAAAAGAGCGATTAACAAACCTGAAAAAACTCAAATCAATAGAAATGATTAAAGATGCTATTGACAAATAAGAAGGTACTTGAATCAATTGCTTTGGGGAACTGTGCCCACTCAGGCAAAATAGACAAGGGAAAACGGTTCCTTGGTGGAAGAAGTACTTGGCTAATAATCGACTAACACAAAGAGAATATAAGAAAAAAGTACGGAAAGCCAAACTCGAATCCTATAGAAATGTCTGCAATAACGTCGAAGAAATGTGGGAAACAGCGAGACTTTGTAAGGGACTTCATATAGACCGCTCAGTAAGACTGGATTCCATTCGAAAGTCTGATGGTTCATACACCATTTCCAAATCGAAAACGTTTAATGCTCTACTCGAAACCCATATTCCCGGTAGTAGAACTCTCTCTGAAGTAGAGAGTGGCATGAACAATAACGGTAGCAACGGTGGAACCTCTGGGTACAGCTGGTATATTGCTAGTCGGATAGTGACAAAAGAATTGATAAAGTTTTCCTTGTCTTCCTTTGAGAACTTTAAGTCCCCTGGACCTGACGGAATATATCCAGCAATGCTTAAAAAAGGAGGAGACAGGCTGATTGAGGACCTGAAAAGGATCTTCACATCCTGTCTTGCACTTAATTATATACCATTTCAATGGCGACACGTACGAATAGTATTTATTCCGAAACCAGGAAAATACGACTATTACCTAGCAGAAAGTTTTAGACCAATCAGTTTGACATCGTTCATGTTGAAAAGTCTAGAACGAGTAGTAGAGAAACATATTCGAGTGGGGGTATTGCCGAGAAGTCCACTTAGTAGAAATCAACACGCTTACCAGAGTGCAAAATCATGTGAGTCAGCCTTACACGATCTTGTTAGCAAGATTAAAGCCGGGCTGGAAGCTGACGAATACACAATGGGCGTGTTCGCGGACATTGAGGGAGCTTTCGATAATGCCACTTTCGGCTCCATAGGTTCTTCTGCCGAACGATATATCATATCCTTGTAAAGGGGATATATTCCATGCTCTCTGAGAAGCTGTTAACCGCTGGTGAAAACAGTGACGAACTAATCACTGTGAGGGCCAAACAAGGATGTCCCCAAGATAGTGTTCTTTCTCCGCTGTTGTGGTGTTTGGTCGTAGACTCTCTACTAGCGGAGATGCAGGAACTCTGTTTTCATAATCAAGCATATGCGGACGATGTCTGTGCGCTAACATCGGATAAATCCCTAAGGAGGCTTTGCATGAAAGTGCAAAGGAATCTGGACAAAAGCATTGACTGGTGCATGAGACAAGGTCTTTCGTTAATCCGAACAAAACAACTATAGTGTAAGGATGGCTTTCAAATCGTGACTGTTTTATTCATCATTGTCCTAATTTACATTTCAGTTAGGAATTCATTTTAAAAGATATTTACATGTTCAGATAAATGAGAGTAACTAATAAACTAAGATAATAATTTAGCTACATCGCAGGGATGTATTATGGATGGTAACTACTTGAATAGGTCATTGGATTTATGACCTTACATTCGGCCAATCCTGATCACTTGATACGACCTCGGGTCCACCGCCGCCTTCATTGAAACCGTCAAAATTCGGAAGGATACAGCATGGTTTTAGTTTGTCAGCTGCGTGTATCGAGGAGTAGTGCCGCTGTTTACGACTTGAACCTGACACATCTTCGATTAAATATCGGTCATTACCTATTACTTTTGTCATGATAAATGGCCCTTTGTACGGAGGTTCTAATTTGCGTGAACTTCCCGTACTAGCAGGCTCATTTTCTGTAAGTACTAAGTCACCTACAGTATAGCGTATTGGTCGACTATGCTTTTCGTCGAACCTTATCTTTGCTTTTCTTCTTTGTTGATTCGCCTTCTTGTTTACCACTACGTTGTTTATTGTACCCACATTCAATACAAGATTTTATAAATGACTTGATAAAATTACGCATTCTGGGGAACCAAAAATATTTTTGTGTCTCTTCTAAAGTCTTCTCGATACTTAAGTGCTTTACTTTTTCATGCATGCTCTGTATTATTTTGTAGCGTATCGCATTTGGCACTACCCATAATCTTTTACCTTTCTCTTTACGATAAAGCCTCTCATCCTCTACCGTATACTCTTCATTCAAAACATTGTCGCCATTTTTAAATTTATTAATAATCTCTTTTATTTTCTCGTCCTGTTGTTGCATGCTATACCATAAATCCAATCGCTTGTCTCTAATTTTGTCTTCGATACCTTTAACGATGCTGTGTCTAACTCTTCAGTATTTTCGTTAGGTATTCTACTTAAAAAGTCAATATGTTCCATGCGCCGACCTGGACGATGTTCGAACGTTACATCAAAATCTTGGATTCGCAACCACCAACGCGCTATTCTCGGTATGAGCTCTCTCTTGTTCATGGTTGACGTTACCGCACTACAATCGGTAACTACGACGACATGCGTGCAGGGTAATAAAATGTAAAACGTTCCAAACTGCTAACTACTGCCAACGCCTCAAGCTCGTAACTATGAAAGTTTCTTTCGCAATCAGTTGTAGACCTGCTGTAATAAGCCACTGGCTTCCAATCGCCCTCATCATTTTGCATTAACACGCCTGCTATGCCCATTGAACTTGCATCTGTGTGAATTTGATGTTCTGCGCTACTCTATATTTTGTCATTACAGGTTCTGACATTAAAGCTTTTTTCAATTTGCTAAAAGCTATCTCTTGCTGTTCAGCCCCCTCAAATGCTTGGTCTTTTCGTAACAGTTTTCTCAGTGCTTGATTGAATACCCCGGAACAAATCGACGGAAGTATCCGCTAAGACCACGAAACTTTCTCACATCCGTTATTGTTTTCGGCGTAGGAAAACATTCGATCGCTAATGTCTTTATACATACTTCCTGGGCTCGCGCCATCTTTATGTAATTTATGCCCTAAGAACTCTATAGTCTTCTTCAGGAACTCGCATTTATTTAGGTTTAGTGTTAACTTTAGCTGTCGCAATGCCTCAAATACTCTGCTTAATTTCTCGTACATTTCGTTGATACTATTACTGCCTACTAATATATCATCCATGTAATGGATTATGTCACCTGGTTTTACCTTATCCGCTATACACTGCATTAACCTTTGGAATACGGCTGGCGCATTCTTAAGCCCGAATGGCATTCGTTTGAATTCGTATAAACCCTCAGTGGTAACAAAAGCTGTAAATTTTCTACACTCCTCTCGCATAGGTACCTGATAATATCCACTAATAAGATCCAGTATTGAAAAATACTTAAACTTCATAGCTTCACTTAAACGTTCTTCAATATTCGGAGTCGGATAAATTTCTTTAGCTGTATGTTTATTAAGTCGCCTATAATCCTCCGTTCTTTTTCGCTACTAGTACAACTGGACTCGCATACTCAGAATGAGACTTAGTAATAATATCACACTCGAGGAGATCATTTATCATTTTCGATATGATGCACTTCTTCGGCTCTGGAACTCTATAAGGCTTTTGTGCAATCGCTTCTTTTGTCGTCAACTCGATCTTCATATCGATCACGTTAGTTAATCCAATATCATGCAAATTTTTAGCAAAAATGTCGCAATTTTCGTTAAGAAACTTTTGTAACTTATCTTTAGTTTGATTGTCATTAACGTTACAAATTATGTTACTTGAATTTGCTTTTGCAGCTTGCGTTGTAAACTCAGAATTTTTATTTGAAATTTCTATAATAACATATCTACCTTGAAATATATCTTGCCCAAGAAGAATGTCCGTCGACAAAATATCGTCATCGACAATAAACAAATCTAAATTCAAAACCTCATTGTCCAAACCGATGTTTGTGTTTATCTTTTCTGTCAAACAATTTTTACCGCCACAAATACCATAAATAATCATTGCACATTTCTGATATGGTATCGCTAAAGTATTTGCTACTGAACGCCTTATCATGCTGCAGTCACTTCCCGTATCAATAAAAGATAAAAAGGTCTTCCCGCTTATTGAAATATACTTTTCTCCAAATTTAATTTGCTGGTTGACTTGTGCTCGTTTCACATTAAATTTTTTCCCGCAATTTACCGGTTCACCGTCACCATGAAGTTTATTACAGTCTTTACACCGACGTGGCTGTTTTGGCTTCTTACAATTTCGTGCGATATGCCCTAATTCTTGGCAATTATAGCCCTTTAAACTCGTTTTATCGTAGCCACTTTTTTCGTTTTCGTTCTAAACCCAATTCACGTACTGTTTATCAGCCGTTTCGTTTCTCATAGTTTTCGTTAACACCGAATTTTGTAAATAGTCCTCAATCGTTTCACGCATTTCTTTTAATGATTTAAATCGTACCGCCGATATAGCAACCTGTAGTTCTCTATGTTTCAACCCGTCACGCAAATATTTTATAATCGCACTTTCACTCAGTCCATAACGCCGACCAAGTCCACTCACTCTAAAACAATAGTCCATTGTTTTCTCACTTTGCTTACGTGTACCATTCGACATTTTAATATGCCCTTCTGCTTCATTTAGTTTATACCCAAATTTTTCGACTAAACTATTCGAAAAGTCATTCCAAGTCGAATGAAACTTTGGTGATGCATCTAGCCACAGTCTCGCAGCACCCTTTAATTTGCTATATACTGCTAAGAGTAAACATTTTTCATCCCATTGATATGCTTCAATGGCACTGTTTACCCTATCATCGAATTGATCTACTGTTAAAGAATTTTCGCTTGTTGGGTCATATTCAGGAATTGTCTCGGCAATTTCCTTTACACTTACACAATAAACACTTACCAACTACAATAAATAAACCACCAACAACACAAACTAAAAGAGAAAAGGGCAACGCGTCATTTCCGTCAACGTACACTTCCGGTGATTCACGATTTTAATACCCATATTTTTCATACCATGGGCCTTATATTATATCGTTTCTTAAGGAGTAAACTCCAATAAGCCACAAGAGACCAGTACACAAGCATAACACATTTATTAAAAAAAAAAATGCACATTCTAAAGACAATTTGTCACGCATACAAAGTTCTTTAAGTGATTTAATAAAAATTTGCTATTTTATTTTCTTTAAATGGACATTTTAGTGCGTTTTTATATCCAAAGCTAGGCAACACTGCAGTCGCGAGAGAGATATTAGTTTTGGAAACATATGTATGCTGAAAACAGTTAACGACGTAAACGAATTCACCTGTCAGCTGTTACGATCAAACTAATGAGAACCCCATGTAAATGAAAAATTGCTTCCTTCCGTATCGTAGTATCGTAGATTTTATTTCACGATATTTGAAAATTCCCGTAAAACCCTCTCAGCTGATTGCTCTCTCAGCACACAGTGTTGCCAAGCAGTACATTTCGAAATAATTTACAAAATAAACTTAGAAAAATTATAATTTTTACTAAAATAACTTAAAAATAGTGAATAATGTTAATTATAGATAAATGGACTATTTGCATTTGTTGGTTTTTGGTTTTGGTTTATTAAACAATGAAAAATTGTAACTGATAACGCGGATTTGTGAAAAAGTGTGTAAGCAAAAATATCAATGGAAACATTGTGTAAATACAACCAAACACACACACACACAAACCGATGTATTGTGTAAATAAGTAATTAAAAGAATGCAGTTGTTCTCACGGGATGAGTTTTTGTGCTCGTTAGGGGCTGTGGTAAGGGTCTGTGTACATCGTTCACTGTTTTCAGCAATACGCTTGTAGAGGCATAAAGGCGAACATGCATTGTGTTGCTTAGAATGGAAACATCTACGTACATATATTGTCCCAACAACATATGTATTCATATATGCACACATACTAATGTATATGTAAACGCATACATATATTTTTGTATATTTTCTCTTGAATATTTTATGTGTAGATATGTACAAGTGTACAAGTCTGCTGTTATTTTATATTGCCTAACACCAAATCAGGCACCACTCAGTCGTAACCGAACTGTTAGCCTGTACGGTCGCATTTTTTCCGCTTGTGTTACTTTGTACTGTTCGCACCTTAACGTTTCGCGCAAACTAACAAAGCATTGTGTTTGATCGCTCCAAGTTTGCTATTTGTACCTGGCTGCGTTCTTTTGTTTATCGCACACGCTTCACACACATATACACACTCACATACAACTAAATCAGTATTCACACAATGCCCCCCGGGGCCAACAAACTTGGAGACAATAGGGCGAACCTAGACCAGAAAACGAAAAGGAAAAAACCCGATTATTCAACGCTGCATCTCTTCCCGGAACTACCGATAACAAAAAGAGATGACCTAATAATCAAGTCACTGCACGCCTACAAAACACTTGCCTCCGCCTCCTGCTTTGTTGTATACAAAGGTGTACAAGGTACTAGCAAAGAGGTAAACAACATTTCGTCACTGCGCGATGGAAGTCATCTACTCCTCGTAAGAAACCATAAAATCGCCGAAAAATTCTTAGCAACAAAATATCTTCCCGGCGCAGGCGAGGTTGAAGTTACTCTTCACGCCATACTAAACTCCGTCAAGGGCACGATTTACGCCCCCTTCATCTGCCACCTTCCGGATGATGAAATAATTGATGGCCTCAAAGACCAAGGTGTATCCGCTGTGCACAAATTAACACGATTAGAAAAAGGCTCCCGTGTAAGTACCGGTGCGGTGCTACTAACAATCGATAAGTGTACACTACCTAGCCGAATATAAGTCGCCTGGCGTACCCTTGACGTCCGTCCCTACTACCTCAACAACATGCCCTGCAAAAATTGTAATCCGTTAGGACACACATCAAACGCTGCAACAATACTCCAGCTTGCGTGGTTTGCAACCTCCCTCATAACCACCCCTCCCCTGCAGAATCCTCTGGAGTATACTGTGCCAACTGCGCAGATGAACATCCCTCATCATCGAATACTTGTCCGCAGTTTATTGAAACAAAAGAAATACTAAAAATTAAAACTAAACATAAATGTACAATGAGAGAAGCCATCACCACTTACAAACAACATCTTCCAAATATCCAATTATCTCTTCCCTTTCCATAGAAATACCTTCCACCAATAAAATTGTAGTCACTTGCGCTTGTACTCCTCCCAATCAAACCTTCACTTCAACCGGCATCTGTAATCTCTTCCCCCCTGACAATAGCTCCTTTTTACTGACCGGAGACTTTAACGCCTGGAGCCCCCTTTGGAGATCTCCCTCAACTAATCTTAGAAGGCGATTAATTGAAGATGATATACTCAGTTTCAACTGCGTTATTCTTAATGACGTTTCCCTCACCAACTTTTACACCTCTCACTCTGCTCTGCATCCCTCCCCCCGATTGGCACCGCATCGATGGCTTTCACGGTAGCGATCACTTTCCCATCCGTATTAAAATTCCTCCCCCTTCTTAAGCCCAGAATATTCTTCAAAACAAACTTAGCGGACTGGACCAAATATCAAAACTACTGCCTTCTCTACTCCGAATCCTTCCCCTTTTCATCCAACGTCAACCAGGAAACCTCCAGAATACAAAAAATCATTTGTACCGCAGCAAACCAATCTATCCCTCCATCCTCCGTCGAATTACTCAAACCCGTGTGGAATTGCCTGATCTCCCATCGGGCGCGTCCAAGGTGGTGGATATCACACGAGTGGCCTTCCCTGATGGGGTGGGTTAGACACTCGTGTGATGACTCAAAGTTGGCATAGAATCAGGGTGCCATTCGCGAACCAAACTGGCTAGGGAGGAGTCCCGAACAAAACCCATCCTTGGTAATGGACAACACACAGGATATTACTCCAGGTGGAATCCACACAAGTGGCAATCCACCCGCTTCGGCGGCAGGGGCATGGATTCTGGAGGCCCCAACCATTACCCAAGTCTCTCAGCTCTACGAGCGACAGCGCATCCTGGAGGAGACGGAGGTTGCTATCGCAATCTCCCCTCTTTCTGAGTCTGAAAAACGTTTCCCTGTTTCGGAGGGCCTGAGTTGTGAGGTCTCTTCGGTGGCTGCACGACCAACCAAAGAAGCTGGGAAATCGAAGAGCGTGGCAAGGAGGGAGAGAAGAAAGCGGTGGGCAAGGCTCATGCGGGAGAAATCCCCATGTGGCTGGGTCAGCGGAAGTGACACCCACGGCTCGCTCTCGAGGTAAGCGGAGAAGGACTGTGGCTGAAAGAAGTACACCTCTCTGCCCTGCAGTTGCCGCCAATGGCCGAGCCACGACCTCCAAAGTACGAGCGCGGTCTTGGCGCCAGTCAATGTGGCGGGAAAAAGTTCTACTGAGACACGTCTCTATCGGCGCCTCGACAAAATGTCCAGCACAGCTGTCTGCCCGGCGAAATCTTCGTTAGTGGACGATGGGGAGCTGTACCGTCGCACAAGCACATCCGAGGGTGCGGCCAAGCCATCCTATAGCGAGAAGGCTGCTGGCCCACGACCTGCGGCTGTGATTGGTAAACTGGGGCCTGACCATCAGCTGACGGATGCAGAAATCAAATATTGCAAAAGTCAACTGATGCGTCAGGTTATTGCCTCCGGTCCTGAAGCCAAAGCGAAGGGCTATGAGACAAAGGACGGCACGATAAAGTGCGCGTCTCCGGCCAACTTCGAGTGGATCAGGACCGTGTCTATTTGCTGGATTCCGGATCCAGACCTGTGTACGGCGGATGTCTTATCCTGTAAACGTGCCCAGAATCCGGGCATCAACACGAGGCTTTGGCGAGTCCTCTCGTATACCAAGGGCAAAATCCGGAAAGGAAAGGAAGGGAAAGGCTAGTGTTACTGTCATGGGCTCACGGTACGGGAACCGTCTGAGTCTCTTCTTTGGGACGGTCAGCTTTCATGTCTTTCCCAAATGATTGACTCGGACGGTTCCTGTAGCTACCGTCCCTGGACGGTGACGCAGATTAACTTGCAGCATTCCAAAGCCCCTACTGCACCACTAAGTAGAAGGCTTACCCAGCTGCCCCCATTACCCCACGTAACAACAGTGCAAGAGCCCTGACGGGCCCACTTTGACGGGTTTTGAGCAATTCTGTTACCAAGACCTGGTAGCGGCTGATGTATGTTACAAAGGTAGACGCGGATGGTCGAAGTTTGTGATTGCATCTGCTTATTTTCCTTACGATGCTCTGCAAGGGCCAACACCCGGGAAGGCCACTAGTCTCGTGATAAAGCTTGGGAGGTCAATCAAGAACTGGAGAGTCCTTGGCGAAGATTCGTGCTCGGACCACAGGTGTATTGAGCTTCAGAGTAGCGAGGAGGCACAAATGCCATTTCTCTCTAGAAACCCCAGAAAAGCAGACTGGTAGAAGTTAAGGGAAGCGTTGCGGGATCTTGACGTTACGCCACCAAGACTTCGAAAAGAACAGGCCATTGAGGCGGCTGTTGAAAAACTCAACGCTGCCCTAACTGATTGTTTTGAGTCAGCCTGTCCAATTCGACCTTTCCCTAACCGGACCCCCGTTCCTTCGTGGAAACGAGAGCTCCAGATGTTGAGGCGTGAGTCGAGAAAACTTCTAAACCGGGCCCTCAAGACTAACCTTGCTAAGGACTGGGAGCGATACCGTGATGTTCAGAAGAACTACAAGAGACTTAATCCGGAATCGAAAAGAGCCTCCTATAAGGAATTCTGCAGCGGTATTGAATCTCTGAGTGACACGGCGAAATTGGTTAAGATCCTGAAAAGAGACCCAACTGTAAAGCTGGGGTCACTTAGGAAATCTGATGGCTCCTTCACGGAGCGGAAAAGTGAGACACTCAGCTGGCTGATGGAATCTCACTTTCCTGGTAATCAGATAAGCGTCAGCCGGCAACAGCCCTTATTGATAGAGGCAGTTGTTAGAGCTGTTACACCTTCTCGGCATTACTGGTTCGTTGATTCGATTTGCCATCAAATCTTTTGGCGGCTACAAGTCGCCCGGACCAGATGGCATATATCTCGCCATGCTGAAGGAAGGTGCAGAGTCCGTGACAGCAGCCCTGAAGAAAATCTTCTCGGCATGCCTGGCACTTGCTTACATACCACGCTCTTGGAGGATGGTGAGGGTCGCTTTCATCCCAAAGGTTGGAAAAGACGACTACACCAGCCCCAAAAGCTTTAGACCCATCAGCATGACCTCTTTCATGCTGAAAAGTCTCGAATAACTGGTGGAATTGCACATACGTCAGAAGTCGCTGAAGGCTCACCCTCTGTCTCTATTTCAGCATGCCTATCAGAGTGGAAAATCCTGCGAGTCGGCACTGCAAAACCTTGTTGCTAGGGTAGAGCTGGCCATCGACAGGAGGGACTACACTATGGGCATCTTAGACATAGAGGGGGCGTTTGATAATGCCACTTTTGATAGTAAGTGTAACTCTGCTAGTAGGCACGGCATAGACCGGGTGGTAGTAAATTGGATTCGTTCGATGTTGGCCCAAAGAATCGTTTCAGTGCGTCCACAGGATGATTTGCTGGTGTCATCTGGGGTTAATAGAGGCTGCCCCCAAGGCGGTGTGCTGTTTCCATTACTCTGGTGCATGGTAATCGATCCTCTACTCACCACCTTAAACGATTGGGAGTCTACGCACAAGCATATGCGGACGATGTTGCTTGTTTGGTAACAGGCCCTTATGAACATCAGCAGGAAAGTGCAGAAAACTCTGGATCGGATTGACACTTGGTGCTGTGCGAATGGGCTATCGGCAAATACCGCCAAGACTGGTATTGTCCTCTTTACCAGAAAGAGGAAGCTTGATGGACTCGTTCTGCCAAAGCTAAAAGGAGTCACAATCCAGCTATCCAAGGAAATTAAATATCTTGGAGTAATCCTCGATAGTAAGCTCCTATGGAAATCACACGTTGAAATAAAGACATCCAAAGCACTGACAGCTTTCTGGCAGTGCAAAGGTGTCTTTGGGAAAACGTGGGTATTTCTCCTAGCAAGATCCTATGGATCTACACGGCTATAATAAGACCTATTATCACCTATGTATCAGTGGTCTGGATTAGTAGACTCTCTCTAGTGGGAGTCAGGAGGACCTTATCGAGACTACAACGCACTGTAACATTTGTTGCACCGGAGCATTTCCGACTACTTCAGGCCCGAAATTAGATGCTCTGATTGGTTTACCACCACTAGATGCTTTCATCCAAGGAGAGGCCTTGAAGGCCATCCGCAGGCTGAAACACAATGGGAACCGGTACGGCCCCTGTCCGGCATTGGGACACTGAGAAAGCATGGATGTCGATCCAACGATTCTCTCCATGCCCCTTGACTCCATGCCATCAAGAGTCGTACTTGAAAAGAGATACAGTGTAGTGCTACCAGCGGCTCAGTTGTTGTCAAACTCAGAAAATGAGCCCAGCAAACACTGTTTTCGCATTTTTACGGATGGTTTCTGGACAGAGCATGGCTCCGGCTCTGGGGTCTACGTGGAATCCAGCGGTACAAAACTGCACTTTGCTCTTGGAATGCCTTCATCTGTGTTTCAAGCGGAGATGTATGCAGTTCAAGAAGCCATGAACTTTGTTGTGGAAAAGCGATGAAGAGGCAGATCTATACAGAACCGAAAAAAATTGGGCTAATATAAAAAGGCTATCTGGTTTGCCCTCTTTTTCACCCATTTCGTCATTAAATACCCTTAGAGACAATCTACTACATCCTCAAGACATAGCCCTAGAATTCGCCAAAATTTCAGTAACTCCTCCTCTCATACCAATTTCACCTCAGAATTTTCTGCTAACAAACTATCCTTACTATCCTATACTTACTCTCCCACTCATCAGTTATCTACTTCAGCCAAACGGCTTGACTCTGAGCTCTCCTTACTCCAATTAAAAGTGGCTCTATCCTCAGTCAAAGTAAAATTCCTGGTATAGACAAAATATCCTACCCCATTACAAAATATCCTACACCTCCCTTCTCCCGCCTCATCGTCCATTACAACAATATCTTCCGTACTGGCATCTTCTCCCAACTTTGGAAAACAAAGGAATGGCTGCTTGCGAAATCGCTAGCTACCGCCCCATCTCTCTAATACCTTGCCTGGGAAAATTTATGGAAAAAATCGTTGCTACTAGGCTCTCCTGGAATATTCATTCCAACAATCTAATCCATCCAAATCAGGTAACCTTCAAAAAGGGCCAAAGCACTATCGATGCACTCTTACATCTAGACAAATTCATATCTGACGCCTTATCCAACATAAAGCATGTTTCGTTACTTTCACTTGACTTTGAAAATGCCTTCGATCGTATTGGTATACAGGTCATGCTAAGGCAACTCATCAAATGAAAGGTTGATAACGGCACTCCTCGGGGCTCACCCCTATCGGTCATTCTCTTCACCATAGTTTTTGATGGAAAATGCTCTATCCTGTCTAACTTCCCCAATATCCGGCATCAAACATATGCTGATGACATTATCCTTTTTGACCTTCACTCGACAATTTCTACTTTCGAGAAAACTCTCTCCAGTTTATCTTCATGGTCCTCTTCTTCCGGCGCTTCCATTTCCAAGTTACTACATATTTGTAAAAAACATAATTGTAGTTTCCCACTACTCACATTCAACAATACAAATATTCCATGCTCACATACTCTCAAGTTTCTTGGGATTGTATTAGACAGCAAGTACTCATTTAAATACCATTGTCAGTACCTCAGAGATGCACTTTAAGCTAAGGTTTTGAGGTACCCGTACCGAGAGCTGCATGACTGGTAGTACTTAAATAACCAGTCGTTAACCGTCCCCTCCGATGCCCAGGCAAGGTCGGTTGTATCAAGTGCTTAACCGCGGTATGACGGCTCTACCGCGGCGGACCATTTCCTTCCTTAGCCAGCGGTGGTTGCGCCAGCGAGGGTTGCTTATAGCGAGGTGGCCAGGGATCACCTTCAAGTGGCCCTCGTAGACGCGAAATTCCATAGTGGTAGGGAGGTGCTGGCCAATTGGGGTGCCATTGAGGAACGGCAGTCAGAAATGATCGTCGAATACCTCATGGCAGACCGAGGACAAGCACCTCTTTTTGACTCGGGAGACATCTGCCGTGGCTGTAGGGTGATAAAGTGTACCGATGAGTTCTCCAGGGGTTTTCTGGAGAAGTGCGTTGCTGTAGTCAGCAATGCCTGGGAGGGGCTCTCACTTAAGCTCATCCCAGCTTCGGAGATCCAAAAAGACCCAGAGCCCGCATTTAGCTATCGAAGGTCAGTCTGGAGGGTCCGAAGATCCTCCAAGGCCTCAAACCTTGATTGAGGTCCCCATGGACAACTGGTCTATGATCACGTTGGAGGAACCTCAGAAAAACAGCTCGACGGTACTGCTGCTAATTTCTGAAGAGTCCCTGAAGGTACTCGAAAAAAGGAAGCACAAACTGCGTTTTGGCCTCAGGACAGCCAAACTTAAGATCTTCCCCGCGTCTGGGGCTCCGGATGGCGAACTGGACGGAATAGGGGAAGTAGCAAATCAGCTCGGCGAGCTTCGGCCGTCTGCGACGGACGCGGTACCCGAAGCCAAGAGCTCCTTGAAATCCTCGGAGTCAGTCATAAAACAGACTCATGTGACCATCTTTTAACAGAGAAATGTTAAGGGTAGCTCAAATTAACCTTCGCCACTCTAGTTTAGCCACCGATAACCTCTGTGTCATCCTCAGGGAGGAAGACATAGATATCTGCCTAAGCCAAGAAGCCTGGGTTCGGCAGTCTAAGATCATGGGCCTCCAGAGCAGACACTATGATCTTTTTTATGTCCAGTCGCAAGGTAAGCCAAGGGCTTGCATCCTCGTTAGGAATGCTATTAATGCCTTTCTGACTTCTCATTTCAGCTCACCAGACGTGACAGTAATCCGTGTAGAAGCATCTAGTGCCCGCTGCTACTATTTGGAGCAGGTTCTTGATATCACTCTCTCGACTAACGCGCCTGCCATTAGGGTTGATAATGGGAAGGTTTCTCAGAGAAATTCCTTTTCGGATCACAGGTTGATCTTTTTTGAAATCAATTTCGCACGGGAAACCATATCTCCCCACAGGAACCCTTAAAGAACTGACTGGTTTCTGTTCAATAGGGTTTTCAATAATAAATTGAACAGACGAACTTTATCCTACTCATTCACTGATCAACTGGACAAACAGGTGGAACACTTGCAGCGATCCTATCAGGCGGCCTTCAAAGTGGCTTGTCCATTATCTTTTAGCAAGAAAGACCTTCCTCCTTGGTGGAGCAAGACGTTGACCGACTTGAAAAAGAAGGTTAGGAGGGCTTTTAACGTATACTACCAAACTAAAAACTTTAAAAATTACCGAGTAATTTTTAATGAATACAAAACAGCCATTAAGTATGCGAAACGCAACTCCTGGAAGGAGTACTGCGAGTCCATTGAATCCGTGAAGGATTCTGCCAGGCTGAGCAAGATCCTTTCGAGAGACCACTCCTGCAGAACTCTTGTAAAAAGAGAGAACGGGGAGTGGCCTTAATCTGCAGAAGAATCTTTGACTATCCTGGTGAATAATCACTTTCCGGAAAATTCAAGTACCCCACGTGACATTGTCGACATGAATCGACAGGTAGGGCTACTCAATGGAATCTATTCTGTCAGTTGACAGAATCACATGGGCAATAAATAGTTTTTCTCTTTTTAAATCTCCCGGTTCTGACGGTATCTTGCCTGTGATGCTTCAGAAAACAAGTACCTCGGTGGTTCCTGTCGTGCAAGAAAACTACAAGGCAGGGAGAAGGGGTCACGACTCGGCCAAGGACTTTAGGCCTATAAGTTTTACCTCATTTATTATAAAAGTGTTTGAAAGATTGATTGATTATCATATCCGAGAGCACATCGAGTCCAAATTATCTCCAGCGCAACACGCTTACCTGAAAGGGAAATCCACGGAATCAGCCTTACACGAGGTCGTAAGGACTGGGGAAAAATCTCTGGAAGGCAAACAATTCACTTTGGCGGCCTTCATAGATATAGAAGGTGCTTTTATTAACATCAGGGCGGAGTCAATTATCACTGCGTTAGATAGACTAGAGGTGGAAAACCTATCTGTCTCTGCATCTCGTCCCTGCTTGGTTGTAGGGAAATTAATGCGGTCGCAAGCGGGGCTAAAGTCACTAGATTCGCTCACAGGGGGATGTCGCAGGGAGGTGACCTTTCACCCCTACTTTGGCTAGTTGTAATAGATGAAGCTCTGATAATGCTAAATAAGGGTGGGCATACGCCGATGATTTGGTCCTGATGGTATCGGGACCGTTTCTTTCAGTCATGGCTGAGATTTTGGCTGTACTCAGTCGCTGACAAAACGGAGCTGGGTCTATTTATCAGAAAATATTAACCTCCGGCCTTTCGACTTCCCAAATTAAACAACCACGTTCTCCCGCTCTCATCGGAAGTTAAGTATCTTGGAGTGACACTTGACTCCAAACTCCATTGGAAGCTACACAATGAGGCCAATATAGCCTTCTACTTCTGCAAAGCTATGTTCGGTCAAAAATGGGGACTCAAGCCACAGGTCATGCTGTGGATGTACAACGAAGTAGTTTTGCCAATTTTAACGTACGGATGCCTGGTTTGGTGGGAAGCTCTTCGGAAAGGCTATAATATCACAACACTGGGCAGGATGCAAAGGACTGCATGCATTGGCATCACCGAAGCATGTAAAACTTGCCCCAGTGCTGCCCTGAATGTCCTTTTGTACTTACTTCCCATCGACTTTTCCATCATTTCTATCGCAGCTCAAAGTGCAATCAGGTTAAAGGAGATTGATCTCTGGAGACAATCTCTCAAGAGACATGAAAGCATTTTTGGGCAGTTAACTCCGTATTTCTTTGAACTTCGAACAGATCTCTCTATCCGCAAACTGGAGTTTGAGGGTCGTGCTAGAGCAATCTTTCCAAATAGGCAGGATTGGATCGAGGGGAAATTCTGCACCGAAGCGTGCGGTATAACTGACGGTTCCAAGATGGAATTGGGAGTCGGAGCAGGGGTTTTCTCTAAATCAGCCAATTTATCTATCTCCTTTAAACTGCCGAATACTGCCAATGTTTTTCAAGCAGAAGTCTTTGCGATCTTGCAGGCATGCAAAATTCTTAAGGAACTCGGGAGCGAGGGAGATATTAACATTTTCTCCGATAGAGAACCCGCGATTAAGGCTCTGACGACGCCATGGTGCAGATCAAAATTAGTAAACTCCTGTAAAGAGAAGATCAAATCTCTTAGGTGTGCAGGTAACATTTCTCTGATCTGGGTTCCAGGACATAGGAACATAGAGGGTAATGACATTTCTGATGAGCTTGCCAGGAAGGGGACTGGACTGGCCTCACAGACCTCCTACCCGGTCATCGGCATCCACTTAACACTTGTTAAAGGGGAACTGCACAAATTATTTCTGAGGAAAGCGCAGAAAAGATAGAGCTCCATTTTTTCATGTGCTATTTCGAAAAACCCTTTGGTCCCAATACGATATACGAAAAACTCAGAAAGTTCTTTGGACACCTCGCCATTCAATTTCCAAACTCGTAGCTATGTTTACCGGTCACTGGACGTTCGGCCCACACGCGGAAAAGCTAGGGTTGCCATTTAACCCCCATTGCAGAAGCTGTGGGGACCTTTCAGAGAAGGAGACCGTTGAGCATATTCTTTGTAAATGTCCGGGTTTGGCAGCTAGAAGACTAAGGTCACTGGACGCTCTTTTCTTCGACAGCCTGGGACAGTGCGCCAACCTAAATCCAATCAATCTTCTCCATTATATCAACAGCTCTGGTTGGCTGTAGATATCGTCCTCTTGGAGGTCTCATAATGGTATCAAAACGTCGCTTTAGTGCTACTTGAATCAACTTGTGATCAACTACGCTCTTGAAATCTACGGTCATCATGCAAAAAATAATCTTAAAATGCTTGCGGCATCATATCACACTGCTATTCGCAGAGCGCTTCGGGCATTTCCACGTCACCCATTAAAAACATTTTAGCGGAATCTGGGCTACCGTTCTTGAAAAAAAACATGGAGGACAGTATCTGCGAATTTTCCCCTAAGCTCACTCTCGGCACCAACTTGACGCTTCGCAATGCTTTCTACTCAGCTACCTCTCGTAACCGTATTCCAAAATTACAATCGTCTTTCTATAAACGCTCCATATTCGCCAAAGAAAATAACTTATCACTAAAAACTTACCACAAAAAAAATGAACCAATTTGATACGGCCTACTTTTCCCCTACTGCTCCATCTTTACAGCGGAAGCTACTGCAATATTGCACGCTATCCAACACGCGACTAAAAATACAGCAAAATACATAATTTGTACCAATAACCAATCCTGCTTTCACGCCATCAATCAATGCAATAACACCAATAACATCATCAGCTGCATTAGAGACAATCTCATCCAAGCCACGCCGGCATCGACGGTAATACCTACGCAGACAAAATGGCCAAAGACACGACTTTCATCCCGACAGTAACATCCAGCCTATTCATCAAGAGCGACATATATCGCCAAGTCAACCAAAACAGACACACCAAGCTGGCTCTCGACTGGATAGATTACAACCATCATTACTCCAGAATCAACCCAACCCGGACCAAACCTCACTACCCTTCATCCATACCAACACACATCCTCACACCTTTTATACGGCTCCGAATCGCACACACCATACTCACACATGCTCATCTCTTAGAAAGGGGCCGGACCAACCAATGTCCCTTCTGCAATGCCCCAACAAGCGTTCTCCATCTAATTGCTTTCTGCCCAGGACTCGATGCCAAAAGACAGTAAATTTCGTTGGAACCGACCAATCCGCACTTCTTATGAACCCATCTGAAAAAAAAACATAAGCTCAATGTATGGATTCCTAAAAGAAGCCGACCTACTCCGAAGGTCTTAAAACCGTTCATACTCCCCGGACAGCTGATAGCCTCTGATGCTAGTGCTGCATGACAACCCCAGTTTATACAATAGTTATTAACATTGTATAAGCTTAATTAAAATAATAAAAAAAATCATGGCACTTTACACTTCAATGCAAACGCTATATTTAGTTCTGTTGACTTCGCTCCGCTATGTTAACTCCCTAATGTTAACTTTTCCAAGGCCGTGGTGAAATACAATAATAAAAATTTCTTAGCCGGGTTTTGTTAGCATTTGACATTTAACCTGCTCATTCGTTCCTAAGCCTTCTCTATAAATTTACGTTCTCTGCCAAAAGGACAACGGGACTTTCTTCTTCGCACTGATCGTGACCAGTCAAAAAAACTAAGAAACGAAAAACGGTGGTGAGCAGCAGCAAGCAGTTTCAGTAAATTTATATAATTTTAACTTTGTTTAATTATATAAAACTGTTAACTGTTAAATAAAAATATATATAAATATAATATATAATAAAATGAAATTATTTAAACAAATAACAATAAATAATCTATACTAATATTATAAAGAGGAAAACTTTGTTTGTTTGTTTGTTTGCTTGTTTGTTTGTTTGTAACGAATAGGCTCAAAAACTACTGGACCGATTTTAAAAATTCTTTCACCATTCGAAAACTACATTATCCAAGAGTAACATGGATTACATTTTATTTTGGAAAAAAATAGGGTTCCGTAAGATATTTGGATTTTTCGGACACAAACTGAAAAAAATCTTATATATAAAATAAAGTCAACTTTTTGTGTGTGTTCGCTAACCGGCCGTGTCTGCACCGAATTAAACCAAACTTACACACATAGTTAAGAAGGTATTGAAGATGGTTTCCGTATAGTTTGGATACCTATTGGTGGATAGGGCTCGAGATATAGGTCAAAACGTGGACCCGGGTAACCTTCGGATGTGTATGTACAATATGGGTATCAAATGGAAGCTGTTGGTGAATGCTTTAGTTCAGAGTACTTTTCGTGCCGCTCCGTGACTAGGGTCTCGAGATAGAGACCAAAACGTGGACCCTAGAATGTGTATGTACAATATGGGTATCAAATGGAAGCTGTTGGTGAATGCTTTAGTACAGAGTATTTTTCATGCCGCTCCGTGACTAGGGTCTCGAGATAGAGACCAAAACGTGGACCCTAGAATGTGTATGTACAATATGGGTATCAAATGGAAGCTGTTGGTGAATGCTTTAGTACAGAGTATTTTTCATGCCGCTCCGTGACTGGGGTCTCGAGATATAGGTCAAAACGTGGACCCGGGTAACCTTTGGATGTGTATGTACAATATGGGTATCAAATGGAAGCTGTTGATGAATGCTTTAGTTCAGAGTATTTCCATCCGCTCCGTGACTAGGGTCTCGAGATAGAGACCAAAACGTGGACCCTAGAATGTGTTTGTACAATACGGATATCAAATGAAAGCTGTTGATAAGTGCTTTAATACGGGGTAATTTTCATACCTATTGATGACTAGGGTCTCGAGATATAGGTCAAAACGTGGACCCGGGTAACCTTCGGACGTGTATGTACAATATCGGTATCAAATGGAAGCTGTTGATAAGTGCTTTAGTACGGGGTAATTTTCATACCTATTGATACTAGGGTCTGGAAATATATGCCAAAACGTGGACCCGCCGTGTTTTTGCACCGAATTAAACCAAACTTACACACATTGTTAAGGAGGCATTGAAGATGGTTTTCGTATAGTTTGGATACCTATTGGTAGATAGGGTCTCGAGATATAGGTCAAAACGTGGACCCGGGTAACCTTCGGATGTGTATGTACAATATGGGTATCAAATGGAAGCTGTTGGTGAATGCTTTAGTTCAGAGTATTTCCATCCGCTCCGTGACTAGGGTCTCGAGATAGAGACCAAAACGTGGACCCTAGAATGTGTTTGTACAATATGGATATCAAATGAAAGCTGTTGATAAGTGCTTTAATACGGTGTAATTTTCATACCTATTGATGACTAGGGTCTCGAGATATAGGTCAAAACGTGGACCCGGGTAACCTTCGGACGTGTATGTACAATATGGGTATCAAATGGAAGCTGTTGATAAGTGCTTCAATACGGGGTAATTTTCATACCTATTGATGACGAGGGTCTCGAGATATAGGTCAAAACGTGCACCCGGGTAACCTTCGGACGTGTATGTACAATATGGGTATCAAATGGAAGCTGTTGGTGAATGCTTTAGTTCAGAGTAATTTTCATGCCGCTCCGTGACTAGGATCTCGAGATAGAGACCAAAACGTGGAGCCTAGAATGTGTTTGTACAATATGGATATCAAATTGAAGCTGTCATGCCGCTACGTGACTGGGGTCTCGAGATATAGGTCAAAACGTGGACCCGGGTAACCTTTGGTTGTGTATGTACAATATAGGTATCAAATGAAAGCTGTTGATAAGTGCTTTAATACGGGGTAATTTTCATACCTATTGATGACTAGGGTCTCGAAATATATGTCAAAACGTGGACCCGCCGTGTCTTTGCACCGAATTAAACCAAACTTATGCACATTGTTAAGTAAGTATTGAAAATGGGTTTCGTAAAGTTTGGTTGTAATTCGGAGCAGTGGCAACGGGTACAGCGTTCTTTTGAGCCAGCCATAATGTCGCTTACTTTTTTAACGCTTGGGGCGGAACTGAACTGTCAAATTGACAGTGTTAGTTACAATGTGTCAATATTTCTTTCTGATTTGGATGCCATAAGGAAAAAACGTAAGTGCAACATGTAAAAATTGTTTGTGAATTTTTTTGGAGTGGATTTTGGAACAGTGAATAATTTCTTACGAAATTTGAGAATTTAATGTGAAATCCGAATGAAATTATGTGTTCGTGGAAAAAACAATTTTTTTCGTTTTTTTTTTTTAAATATAAATGGATAATGGTTAAAAAAGCTCCAATGCTTAATAAAACATATAAATTGAAACGAAAAATTCATGGATGTTCAGGAAAAAAGACGATTGTTTATTCATATGCGTTGATTTGAAATTTAAAAACAATCTTCTTTTTTCCTGATTTTCAATTTATATTTTATATTTACTCAAAAACAAATAGAAAAACAAAAAATATTGTTTATGCCAAAGCGCTTGAATAAAGAATAAAGAAATAAATAATATGAAAACCATATATTTTCTGTTCTAAACCATATCTATTCTATTTTAGTGTGCCCAGCGAAGGGGGCCGGGTTTGCTAGTTTTAAATAAAATCATGCGAGGGCAACTTCCTTTAGGAGCTTCATTGGTGGGGTAATGTTGTTGACTTTTTGAATAAATATTGGTGGGGGTTTTTGGAGTTTTTTCACGGGCTTAGGGTTTTCCTCTGCTTGAGTTTCTAGAGAAAAAAATCCATTCTGGGTGAGCTCAGAGCTATTCAGCCAATATTCATCCAATTTAGCTTGTTTTTGAGTGGCTTTGGGCTTACCTGGACTCGCGGGTTGTCTCTTTTTCGATTCTACAGTTTGCCAATTGTTACCTAGGACATATTTACAGGCCGAAGGTTGTGGGGAGGCGTCGTCCTCTTGATAAAGCAGCTGTTGTTGTAGCAGCTGAATCTGCTGCAGAACATTTACCTTTGAGTTATTTGGAGCGATTTGCAAATTCGGGATGGAGTCAGGGATGACTGAAACACTGGGTGCCCCAGGTAGTTGAAAGAACTTCAGGGTTCGACATCTGTTTCTTTTCCTGTCCATTTTGTTGTTGTTGTGGCTGTTGTTGTGCTTTTGTTGCATTTGCTGCATATTTTGTTGCCAAGGAGTGGATTTGAGAGATTTGGTTTTTTTTATGTTGCTTTTTGGTACAGTTGTTGTTGTTGTTTTTGGATTCCACCGCCCGCTTTTGGCGAGGAATGTGCAATTACATTTTTTTTAAGATTATCTTATTTATTAAGATTATTTTTTAACTTAAAAACAGCATAAAATACAAAACATAAAATACATTGTATTGCAAAAAAGACAAAAACAACCAGAGAACTCACGCAGCTTAAATGATGCAGTTAAAAGTATCGCTATTTCCGGCGCAAGTTTCAACAAACGAAAATGTTTTTTTAGTATGCGAGAGTTCGTAAAGTGAGTAAGACATCAAACAAAATTATATTTTATGTACGCTTTTTTTAATATTTCAATTGAACGCTTAATGCATGAAAATGATGTGGTAAATAAGGGCTGATAGGCTCCAAATAAAAATTTCACAGAGAAAGATTATTAGTGGTTAGTGCGCCAATTTAAGAAAAATCGAGCTGCAAGCGTTTTAAAGTTACCTTAAATCGCCAACAAGGATTTAGATAAGCCTTGTCATTCAGAAACTGTTCCAAAAATACTGAAGGAAGCAAATTTAAATAGTAGAATAGCCTGTTATAAACCATTCGTAAGTGCAACGAATAAAATTGACAAATTGCAGTCTGCGTGGGACCATCGTACTTTTGAAGACGAACTAAAAATATACCTATTTGGACCATATAAAAGTATGGCGCGAGGCCAATACGGAGCTGAAACCCCAAAATTTGCGAGCTTCTTTTAAACCCGACCGTGATAATTTTATTGTTTGGAAATGCAATGGATTCGCAAATTTGACCTTTATCGAAGAAGCAACGAACAAATATAATATATTTATTTAAAATTTATGCAAGAAAATTTTGTGCAAAGCGCTAAAAAAATACAAACTGGAGATGACTTTCGCTTTTATCAAGATAACGACCCTAAGCACAAGTCACAAATAATACAAACATGGTTAACGTTGTTGAAACTCCTGCCCAATAAACGGATTTGAACGTCATCGAAAATTTGTGGTCGGTTTTGAAGACAAATGTAAGAAAATATGACATCCATAACAAATCTGATATTAACAAAGCGATTACTTGAAAAGTGGAACCAAATTAGTCCAGAATACAAAAAAAGTTGGTTGACTTCATGCCACATAGACTTCAAGCCATAATTGCTAATAAAGGATAACCAACAAATTACTAAATACCTTAAAATGTTAAAAGTAGTACACATAACAAAAGTGAGACTTTCAAGGCAGACAAAGAAAGAGGGACAGACCCGAGAGAGAATGACAGAGAGTGTTCATAGTATGTGCAAACGCACTGCAGCAACCATGAACTAAATTTTTTTCAATTTATATTTTACTACAGATGGTATAAGACTTTGAAATTTAAAATAAGTAAAAGAAAACTTCAAAGAAAAGAATTTGCATATATGGCACAACTAAGTTAATTGCATCTTTATTAAATATAGTGCTGCATGCATATGTATGCACTGAAGCAACCATGACCTACCTCACGAGCATCGCCTTATCATATTTCATGCAATTAGTAGGGAGTAAATATCCTAGTGATCAAATTCCTGCCTAACAAATGCTAAAACAATTATCTATTGCATATGCATGTACATATTTGTATGCCTACGTATGGTACGTATATATTTTTATTTTGAACTTCGAGCAAAACAATGATTATTAATATACACATATGCACGTACATATAACCGCACACACAGGGCAACTACTTTATTCCTCTAAATGCGTGTGTCGTCCAAAGCTGAAATTCGATGCCTAGCGACTACAAGAGCAAAATGCATTAATAGGCGCAGCCGTAGCGGCCATCATTTTAGTTGCCATAGTGCTGAACAGTCTGAAATAGTCGCGGCGGCGCCGAACAGTTTCAACTATTGCACTGTACAACAAAAACTCATCATAAAAAATATATAAGGGATAGCTCTCTCTCTCCTTTTCTTCGACGCGGAACGAAAATACCCAAAACGTTGCATGGCCTCGAAATTTTATTCTCCATTCTCGCTCGTCCATCGACGCGTAAGAAGTTTCACTTCAATAAATACTTCTTCCTTTTTATGTTGTATCGTTTAAACTGCGGCGTAAATTCTCAGCATACTTTTGTTATTGTATTTTTCAATTGATACAGCGTATATTATCCAGCTATTTATCTGATAGGGACTACAAAGTTGAAATTTGCGCCAGGGGTAGCGATACTTCTAACTGCATCATTTAAGCAGCGTGAATTCTCTGTATGTTTTTATTTTTTATTTTTTGCATTAAAATGAAATAAGTGGACACTTTTTGAAATAATATTACTAATATTATTCTAAAATAAGTTTTCAAATGTTAATGGCTTCTGTTAAAAAATAATGGAGTCAATTAACAAAAAAAAAAAATAAATAAATTAGTTGTGACTTATATTTAGCAATCCAGCGACCGAACTCAGAGAAATAATTGTGATTATGGCTGCAATATCTCAAATGTCGTCGCAAATTTCATTCAGAGGTCGCAAATGTCGTCACAAATCTCATCGCGAATTTCACAAATGTCAGCGAAGTTGTCATCGCAGATAAATGCGCAGCTGCGAAAACAGGATGCCTATATATCCAAATTAGAATGTCATACAGGGTAGGCCATATAGCGTTTGCTTTTTGAACCACCTATTTTTTTGAGAATGGTAACACAAATTACATGTCAGATGTGTTCGTAATTTTCCTAAAGGTTTGACATTTGCGAAATGGGACACTATACGCTTGAACAAAATTGGGAAATAGTGAAAAGCTATTTCCAAAGTGGTGAGTCTTCTTCTTATTTTCTGATTTTCACATCGGTGGCTACGTCAATAAGCAAAATTGTCGAATTTGGGGCTCAGAAAATCCACACGTTATTGTAGAGAAGCAAATGCATCCACAACGAGTCACTGTTTGGTGCGGTTTTTGGTCTGGCGGCATCTTCGGGCCATTTTTTTTCGAAAATGAGAGAGGAGTCGCGGTTACAGTAAATGGCGAGCGTTACCGTGACATGCTCAACGAGTTGTTTCCAAAAATTGAAGAGGATGACATGGACGACATTTGGTTTCAACAGGATGGTGCAACTTTTCACACTGCCAAAGTTACACTCGAATTGGCCGCCTCGGAGCTGTGATTTAAGCCCGTTGGACTATATTTTGTGGGGAGCTGTGAAGGACAAATGCTATGCGAACCATTCAGAGACGATTGATGCTTTAAAACACGAAATCGAAGTTGCCATTTATGAAATTAGAGCCCAAACAATCGAAAATGTGCTTAAAATTGGGTTAATCGAATGGCCTACTGTAAAGCCAGTGGTGGCAGTCATTTGAACAATATTATTTTTTATTCATAAATGACAATGTTCAGTCTTCAAAATAAAAAAAAGTTTGAAAAAATATTGATTAGTTTTTTTATATAGGGGATTCAAAAAGCAAATTTTACATGGCCCACCCAATACTGGAAAAGATTGAGACTGAGGTAGATGCAGTGAAGACTCGCCTCTGTGAACTGCAATTGAAACGTTCGAATATTTCAACAAGCGGCCCAAAAGTAGAAGCTCTACCCTTCGAGTTTGAAACAATGCAACAACAAGTCACTGGAGTACTCCATATAAAAGTTACGGCACAGGTTGTCTCATGTAATGGTTACCCACGGAAGTACTGTAGACACTTCCAGGAGCCGATAGAGTTAACTATGAGAGCCTGATAGCAGCAATAGAGAGACGATACGGGAGTGACCACAGTCAGTAAATGCTCCAAAAGGAGCTGACAAATCGCTGCCAGAGGACAAATGAGACCTTGCAGGAATACGCGACTGAGATTGATCATTTAGCGCTTTTGGCGTATGCAAAGGAATCTGCAGAGTTCTCGAAAAAGAGGAAGTGCCAAGTATTCATAAGAGTTATTCGAGATCCAGACATGAAACGGCCAACATAATAACGAAGGAGACGTTTGCTGAAACAATGTCTTTTGCACTGACACATGTAACAGCGGCTCTCTTCAGCAAGCCAGTGCACAAAGTCCATCGGGTTGAAGTTGAACAGACAACCTCGATGGAGGGAACGTTGGCATCGTGAAGCTTCGAATAGACACAGGAGATGCAAAGCCAATTCACTAAGACCCACGCCGAGTTCTATTAGCAAAGGCGAGGAAGCAAATCAGATAATCCAAGATATGCAGCAAAGTGGAGTAATTGAGCTATTAATAAGCCCGGCTGTGCTGGTTTGTGTAGATTATAGAAAGCTTAATGAAGCCACGAAAAATGACAGCTACCCATAACCACGAAGAGATGACACTCTCGACTCTTTATTTAGTGCGAAAAGGTTCTCCATGTTTGATTTAAAAAGTGGTTACTGTCAGGTGGAAATTGAGGGTTGTGATTGTGAGAAAACAGTCTTAGCATCGGAGATGGGTTGTGGCAGTTTTCTGTTTTCATAAGGACTCCACTGGAAAAGAGAGGCAATAAAACAGTGGCCACGTGCAAGAAATGTGCAGTTCCCCAAGACTGTAAACGTATTGCCCTCATTTTGTTTCAGGATTCGCAAATGTTGCCCAGAGTCTCTGCAAAAAGAACAAGAGGAAGCAACTGAAAGAGCTTCTTTGTACTGCGCCTATGTTAGCGTATTGGCTTGCGGGGCGAAATGTTCGTTTTGAATACAGACGCTAACGCGTACGGAATAGTTGAGTTCTGTCACAGATCATCAAGAAAAAGTGTTCGCATACTCTACCACAGACCTCGGAAAGTCGGAAATGAATTACTGCGTCCCCATACGAGAACTACGAGGGCGGGTCAATAAATCCGTGACTTTTTGTATTTCTCACCTCTTTACTGAAAAAGAAATACTGCTCCTGTCAAAAGGCATCTGTCAGTTGACTCCTGTCAAAATTTGAACGTGCTGCATCAGTTAGTTTGTGTTTTACAGCTACCTTTATCAGACTACCCAGTAATTCACTGTCGACCACAAACGCAATCGTGTAACAAGAGTTAGAGGAATTCCGCAATGGACCATGTGGAGGTCATCTGGGTATCAATAAAATGCTGGTAAATATTAAGCAGCTATTTTACTAGGTAAATTACAGAAAGTCAGTTACTGACTTGATTCGAAATCGAGTGCAGAGTATCCATTTAACAGTGAAAGGTGACAAGGTGAGAATTTGTGAAAACAATAAAACGCGAGTTCACCATTTGAGCGGTTCACCCATTGAATTGCATTCAGACCAAGGAAGAAACTACAAGCCCGCAGTATTTAAAGAGATATGTTGCTTGATGGGGATTAAGAAAACACGTACAACACCCTTGTACCCGGAATCAAGTGGAATGGTCGAACGATGCAACCGCACTCTGGAGGCGCGCTTCCGAAAGGTAGTTGGAAAGTGCTAGGAAAATTGGGACAAACACATCCTAATGTTCCTGTTGGCCTATTGCTCATATTTTTTGTTTGGGTTTTTGTTTTAATCCATTAATTCATTGCAATATGTTTTCTAACCTTCAGAAATATTTGTACTTAAAACCAAGACATTTTATTAGACATGTATGGAAAGCAACCAGTGGTGCAACCTTTCCTAGAATTTTTGGTTATTAGCATAATAAGCCCATTGTTGGCTTCCTCTCAGTCTGTTAAATGGGATATGGGATTGAGGATTATTTCTGTGATTAAAGGGTTTGTTTGTGATTTAACTCTTTTATTGTGAGATGTGGCAACCTTTTTTATTTCTTCAACATTTGCGATGTAAATGTTGTGTTTGTAATCATTATTGGGGTTTTTGACTGGAATCTTTTTAGTATTCTGATGTTAGAGCTAGTTGCAGTGCGCCAGAGTTGTATGCCATAAGTCCACATTAGTTTTAAGATAACAGAGTAGGGAAAGAGCTTGCTTTTGAAAAAAACATGAGAGTTTCAATTAAGTAACCAATATAGGTTTCGGAGTTTAATTCTAAGTGCTTTGCGTTTAGTGAAAATATGTGTTTTTCATGCTGTCTAGGTGCATTTAACATTTTGTAACATTATTTGGGGAATGATTACATTATTGCGTTTAACGGGTGGGCAAGTGTTTCTTTTGAGTGTAAAGGTAATTTTCAGCCATTGAGCTATTTTATCAAGTCCTTTCTTGAGTCTGAGGGAAGCCACTTTAGGGTGGGAGTCTATAGCGTTATGAATTCTATTTACGAGTTTGTGTACTTGTTCGATGGTGCCGGTTGTTTTTGTAGAGTTGATGGTAAGTAGGTAGGTGAAATGGTTGAGGTTCCGGTCTGGCACTCCTCAAGTAGCACTAAAGCGACGTTTTGATACCATTATGAGACCTCCAAAAGAAGATATCCACAGCTAGCCAGAGCTGTTGATATAATGGAGGAAATAGATTGGATTTAGGTTGGCGCACTGCCCCGGGCTGTTGAAGGAAGTAGCGCCCAGTGACCTTAGTCGTCTAGCTCCCAAACCCGGACATTTACAGAGAAAATGCTCAACGGTCTCTTTCTCTGAAAGGTGCCCACAGCTTCTGCGATGGGGGTTCAATGGTAGCCCTAGCTTTTTCGCGTGAGTGGCGAACGTCCAATAAACACAGCTACGAGTTTGGAAATTGAATGGCGAGGAGTCCAATGAACTTTCTGAGTCCTTCCTATATTGTATTGGGGCCAAAGGGTTTTCGAAATAGCACATGAAGAAATGCACTTTCCTGAGAAATAATTTGTGCAGTTCCCCTTCCTAGCAAGCTCATCAGCAATTTCATTTCCCTTTATGTTCCTATGTCCTGGAACCCAGATCAGTGAACACTCAAGACATTTGATCTCCTCCTTTTACTAATTTTGATCTGCACTATAGCGTCGTTAGAGCCTTAATCGCGGCTTGACAATTGGAGAAAATGTTAATATCTCCCTCGCTCCCGCGTTCCCTAAGTATTTTGCATGCCTGCAGGATCGCATAGACTTCTGTTTGAAAAAAATTAGCAGTATTCGGCAGTTTAAAGGAGATAGATAAATTTGCGGATTCAAAGAAAACCCTGCTCCGACTCCCGATTTCATCTTGGAACCGTCAGTGAAGACAGAGGTGCAACCTTCGGTGCAGATTTTCCCCTCGATCCAATCCTGCGTAGAGTTGATGATTTAGGAATAATTTTCGGTCTTCAATTGCTGAATGAGTTCCAGGGTGTCTTTGACTTTTCATGTGGTGTAAAGACTCGGTATAGGTGCCAAGCAAATGCATGACCTTTTTCAAGGCCTACATATTATTTTCCATTTTGATCGCTAACTGTCTAAACTAAGATTGGTCTTTGGAAATTGTAACTATTGAAATGGTCAACCGCAATTGTAATGTCTTCATTATAATTAAATGGGTACTCCAGGTTAATTGTTGAAGCAATTAATGTTTGTAAATACTGCCAATCAGCTTTATGACTGTGAAGTGTACAGAGAGTAGGATAATTAGCTGTGTCTTTATTTATATACACACTTTCACTTTCTGATAAACACAACGCAAAGGTCAATGAAATAGGGAATTTCGTTTGTGTGACTAAGCGAATATATAGCGTTATTCAATAGGTGCGCTTTAACTTTTTTCCGATAGGGAGGGCGAACGACGCAATATTTTTTATTTTTCGCTTGTCCTTTGTAAACTTCATTAGTATACATTTCATCATGGAACGCTACACACTTGAGCAACGATTGCAAATTGTGCAAATTTTTTATGAAAATAATCGTTCTGTTGCTGCTACTTTAAGAGCATTACGGCCATTTTGCGTCCATTTAACAAGCCGTCCCGTTTTGGGGTTATGTGAAGTCATTGGTCCACAGTAACAAGCCGGCGACGATTTGTGAGCTCAGAGCCAGTATTGAACGCGAAATTGCTGGAATTTCGGCCGATTTATGCAAAAGAGTGGTCGAAAATTGGGTTCAACGATTGGACTTCGTAAAACGTGCACGCGGTGGTCATGCAAAAGAAATCGAATTTCATACTTAAATGTATATGTTCAAACTCGATAATAAAAAAAAAATTAGTTAAAAAAGTCAAACCGTTTGTGTTTTATTCAAAAAAATTCAAAAGTTGAAGCGCTCTTACTGAAAAACCCTATATTTGAGAGCCTGAGGCTAAATTTTGTGACCAAGAGTTACCGACCTTTTGGGGTAGACACTCGGGATCTCCACTGTTTTCTTTTTTTGCGTTATAGTCTCCTCCAGCTAGAAATCTATATCCAAGAGTTTTAAGGAATTTTTCGTTTACATTCGTTTTGATAGAGTGCTTGGGTGGGCTGTATACAGATGAGAGTGTGAGGGGACCGTGTAAATTCTCAACAACTATGCTTATGATTTGCATAGCTTCCATACAATATGAGTTAATGCTGCAGTGTTCAATTTTTATTAAAATAGCGGAGCCAGCGTGCGCTTTTTTATCAGGGTGCATTGTGTGATAATCCTTGTAATTTGGTATTCGAACATAGCTTTTGTCGGTGAAATGGGTTTCAGGCATAAGAAAAATATCTATGTCATGGGAGTTTAGTAACGCTTTTATTATGTAGTATTAGTAATATGTGTTTTGAGAGTCCATTGCCATTCCACAAGAGAATATTTATGGGCTTGAAGGTTGAATTTTAAAATCGCGAGAGTAACGAGCAGATTCATTATTGATGAGACCTCTTATCTGATTTCACTTCAGGACTAAGATGTTGTTTCTTTGGACTGAGAGAATGAGGGGGCATTTGTATTTTATAGAATATTTTTAACAAGTTGTGAATAGGAAGGTAAGTCTGAGTTGTGTTTGGGTGATTGAGTGGCAGAGATGAGCTTGGATTCGGCCAATGGTTGGGTGACAGCAGCGGAAAATTCTTTATATCTTTTTATTGGTGGATATTTCAGTTTTTGCAAATTTTTATATATAATACAGCCCTTGTAGTTGGCAGAGTTATATCCTTCGCACAAAGCGCACTTAACGGTGTCACTTTTCATCTTGCGTGAACAGTTTATTGATAAATGAGCTCAAGCGAATTTTATGCAGACTGTTTTTTTTGTGGCAATAAGATTTAGTGTACCCATATTGCTGACAGTTAGCGCATTGAGGGATATCACGTGAGATTTAGGGCATACGAGGGCTTTTTCTTTTATGAGTTTCATCAGTGGGGTGATATTGTTAACGAATATTGGTGGAGGTTTTGACATTTTTTCCTGGGATTTTCATCTATCTGCTCGGTTTCTAAGGCGAAAATCAATTTCACCTACCTAGCCAAAGTTGGTTAAGTTTGGCTTGTTTTTTTTTATATTTTGAGCCCACCTGGGCTATTCAAGATTTCCGGGTAGTTTAGCGTTCGGAAGAGATTCAGCGAAGGTAGTGGTGCTTTCTTATCCCCAATCCCCAATCCCTTTTCTAATCCCCAAAGAAAGAAAGGGGCTTCTCGAAAACTGCAACCTCATTAAAAGGATGAATGGGGTGGTGTATCGTATAAAGCAATGTAAAACTGGGCAGGTATCATCCGTAGCTGTGTTGTGAAACTGCGAAGACTTTTTCACCTTGCCTAACTCGACGGCGGGGAAGTTCTTAGCAGAGCTGATTAAAGTGAATTATGTATAAGTATGATACATTGGCCCTACACGGTTTTTGGTTTCTGTGTGAAATCAAATTGCCGACAGTATTTGGCAAGGCATTTAAATGTGCATTAATTTGTTCCTTTGACAAACGGAATTTTATTCAATCTCCATTTTATAATAGGGAATAATATACATATGTATGCATTTTCTAGATTGTATAAGACTTTGAAATTTAAAATAAATAAAAAGAAGTTCAAAGAAACCAATTTGAATATATGGGACAACTAAGTTCAAAT
Source organism: Anastrepha obliqua (assembly GCF_027943255.1). Taxonomy (NCBI): domain Eukaryota; kingdom Metazoa; phylum Arthropoda; class Insecta; order Diptera; family Tephritidae; genus Anastrepha; species Anastrepha obliqua. The sequence goes on along the minus strand of NC_072897.1, from coordinate 36,923,639 downwards.
GCGTCTTTAATAAATATGGTGTTGCGCACATTTGTATGTACTGAAGCAACCATGACCTGCCTCACGAGTCATCACCTTATCATATTTATATACAGTAGGTTCTGTTTTTATGCGGTAGATACGTTCCGCAAGAAACAGCATAAAAAAAAACAGCATAAAAAAAGCTACTAGTTCTATAGTAAAATTATAGATACGTTTCAAATGCTAAAACCGCATAAATCTGAAATAATGTAATAAAATCGCATAAAAAAGGGCACTAGTCCCATATTATAACTATAGATACGTTCCATAGACCGCGTGAATCTGAAATAATTAAATAAAATCGCATAAACAAAATATTGTATTTTTGAAAATTATATCTTTATTTAAGAAACGTCAGAATCGAAGAATAAATTTAAGTCAGAAATAGAATCAGACAATACCCACATGTTGCGCGTTCGTTTAGGATTTGGCGTACAATCACTTTCGTCACTTTAGGAAATGTACACGTCTGATCTAGATAGTTATGCAGGCAGTTCCATGCTTGTAGGGTTAGCATTTCTGATGTAATCTGTGATGAGTTTTTGCTTAGCTGGTTTAGAATCTTGTTTATATGTACAATTCCCGATAGGTCGACATGCATTTTGTAATTAAAAAAAAAAACCGCACTATTTCAAAACCGCATAAGAAAAAGCCGCATAAAAACAGAACCTACTGTATAATATAATAATTAGAGAGTAAATACCCAAATGATTGAATTCTTGCCTAAAGCTACGGCGACACGCTCTTGCATTTGCTGGCCAGCAGCTTTTATGTGTGAGTGTCGGGTGACACACGTACTGGTTTCGTGAAAAATAACAGTGAAATAACTGACAGAACCCTTTGCTTTAATACCGATGCGGGTGTTAGGGGATATAAAATAACTGGCGGAGTTCCACAAGGCTCAGTCAGGAATATTATGTATGACGAAGTCTTACGTCTCAGTTTACCCCCAGGGTCAAAAAGTATTGGGTTTGCTGACGATATCGCTGTTATGGTCGTAGCTAAAGTAGTTTCAACCGGCAAAATTAGTTTCAACCGATTGTTTGGATTTGTTTTCCGTTTGTGGACAGCTTTAAGCTACGGCGCCACGCTCATGCTTTTGCTGTCCAGCAGCTTATATGTGTGCGTGTCGGGTGCATGATGCTTGCCCGTGAAAAAATCTAAAATTTTTGATTTTCGTCATGCAAAAGGCGACAACAAGTATGTGGTACACGAAACAAGTACGTGTGTCACCCGACACTCACACATAAAAGCTGCTGGCCAGCAAATGCAAGAGCGTGTCGCCGTAGCTTTAGGCAAGAATTCAATCATTTGGGTATTTACTCTCTAATTATTATATTATATATAAATATGATAAGGTGATAACTCGTGAGGCAGGTCATGGCTGCTTCAGTACATACAAATGTGCGCAACACCATATTTATTAAAGACGCATTTGAACTTAGTTGTCCCATATATTCAAATAGGTTTCTTTGAACTTCTTTTTATTTATTTTAAATTTCAAAGTCTTATACAATCTAGAAAATGCATACATATGTATATTATTCCCTGTTATAAAATGGAGATTGAATAAAATTCCGTTTGTCAAAGGAACAAATTAATGCACATTTAAATGCCTTGCCAAATACTGTCGGCAATTTGATTTCACACAGAAACCAAAAACCGTGTAGGGCCAATGTATCATACTTATACATAATTCACTTTAATCAGCTCTGCTAAGAACTTCCCCGCCGTCGAGTTAGGCAAGGTGAAAAAGTCTTCGCAGTTTCACAACACAGCTACGGATGATACCTGCCCAGTTTTACATTGCTTTATACGATACACCACCCCATTCATCCTTTTAATGAGGTTGCAGTTTTCGAGAAGCCCCTTTCTTTCTTTGGGGATTAGAAAAGGGATTGGGGATTGGGGATAAGAAAGCACCACTACCTTCGCTGAATCTCTTCCGAACGCTAAACTACCCGGAAATCTTGAATAGCCCAGGTGGGCTCAAAATATAAAAAAAACAAGCCAAACTTAACCAACTTTGGCTAGGTAGGTGAAATTGATTTTCGCCTTAGAAACCGAGAAGATAGATGAAAATCCCAGGAAAAAATGTCAAAACCTCCACCAATATTCGTTAACAATATCACCCCACTGATGAAACTCATAAAAGAAAAAGCCCTCGTATGCCCCTTCGCGATGGCAGACACCTTGCCGTGGTGCGGAGGCTTAGTCGAATCACTAACCAGACCTTACCAACGGATGATAGTGTTGTCACTTGAATACTTTCCAGTATTGACCGAACACACTTCACTCCCTTGGTTCGGGCTGCTTTTTGAACGATGACCAAGCTCTGCCCTGGGTCGGAACAAGGTGTTATACGACCCGTGCCGAGGTTCAGCCTGGCTGGGGACCCAGACCAAAAATAGCCCAGTCTTGAACGGAGTGCTCCGGATACCTGGCGACCTCCGGTTCTATCTAGCCTTACCTGTGCACACGGACCTCTGCACAGGCGGACCTCCCTTGTCCGACACTCGTGGGACCAAAAATGAATTCGTCAAACAAGAAAAACATTTTTCACAAGGAGGTCGGTCCTCCCAAAAAACCAACAAAGGTGGCTTCGACTACTGCTACAGCCGTGAGCAAGGCAGTGGTCAGACCGCCGATACTAGGAGCTAGAGTGGGCCTAAGCGAAAGGGCTGGTCCCAGCACGAGTACTGCAGGAGGCAGCGGGGGGCGAGGAGGCTTGGGTAAACCGGCCTCAAATCAGTCAATGGCAGAAGCTGCGAGGGCAACGCTGCGCAGGACAAATAACCCCCATCCCACCTCAACCTCTTATAGAGGACGGGGGTCGGCACCCGCTTCTAGGATTCACCGGCAGGTTGCCATAGAGGGGCCTAGTACCTCTAGGCAGTTTATAAGCGTAGAACGTGGGGGGCCGGCTAAACATGTCCGCCCCTCAAAACAGAACTACTATGAAAAGAAGGCGGCCAGCAGGGTCTTATTTAGACTAGGAGAGGTAGCAACAGACCAGCTAACCGAAGACCAGGCTAAATCGCTAGAGTGGGCAAAGGGAGTAATATCCGACTTGGGAAAACCGGCGGATGCTACTCCCAAAAGACAACGGTCTGCAGAGCAGACAATGGAAAGGGCCGCCAAAAACACCAAACCTTTAGTGAGGTGGTAAAAGGCGGCGGTGAGATACTGGCCGTCATCGACAAAGGAGAGGAGGAAGGAGTGATTACTAAGGAAAAATGGAGGTGGATCGAGGAGGCTATCGCCGAAGTGTACCTCCAGATCCTAGAGGAACACCCCGGACCTCCTCCCCTTTGTCATGACGCAGGCTGGTATCAAGGTAGAGCTAAACTCATCGCCTGCGAAGACACTAGGTCAGCCACGCTCTAGAGGTTGGCCGTAAACAAGATAGGAGAGGTTTGGCCGGGTGCCAAACTCGATGCGGTCAGCAAGGATGAAATTCCAAGCAGACCTCGAGCTCGAGTTTGGATTCCGGCCAAGCCGGCAGAGCCAAGCAAAATTGAGGAAATTTTCAAATCCTGCAACAAAGACCTGCCAACGCATAATTGGAAGGTAGGGAGAATAGAGGAGCCAGTAGAAGGTAGGCGACAGGTGATGCTCATCCTCAATGGAGAATCGCTCGGCCCACTGGCGCAGAAAAATAATGTTGTGAGGTTCGGGTTCGTTGACGCAACCATTCGAATCTATCGCAGCGACGAGCCAGCTTTGAACTCAGACGAGGAGAGTGACAAAGCCAGCTTGCGGAGCGATACTGCAGAAGGGTTGGCCAACAGCCAATGTTCAACCGACTCGGAGAGGCTGACCGGTGTGGGGCCGCTGTTTTACGAAGATGATCTCCTCGCTGACATTGAGGGTGGGGAGATCTCGGAAGAGGACGTCGAGGTCACGATGGTGGAGATGAAACGGACAGATTCTCATGAAACTGATCCAAATTAATCTCCACCATTCCAAACTTGCGTCCGCGCATCTTTCGGTCCGCTTGGCTGCCGGTGGACTTGACATAGCCCTCATTCAAGAGCCGTGGATATACGGCAATAAAATCTGCGGACTCGGAGTGAAGGGCTTTAAACTGATTGCCGTACAACACAGAGGTAAGATCCGTAGCTGCATCCTCGCTAAAAACAATATAAATATCTTCTTGCTCCCACAGCTTAGTAGCGGCGACATGGTAGCGGCAAGCATCGAGCTCGGGAAAACCGGCTTTTGGCTAGCCTCCGCCTATATGGCCTATGACAGGGATGCTCCGCCGGACGAAGTCCGTACTCTGGTGCAGGAGGCAGCCCGGAAGAACAAACATTTGGTTGTCTCCTGCGACGCAAATGCTCACAACATCCTGTGGGGAAGCAGCGACACTAACGCTAGAGGTGAGTCACTACTAGACTTTATCTTAGAAAATAGAATTAGTGTTTTGAATATAGGCTCAGAGCCGACTTTTGTTACCATGAACAGAGAGGAAGTTTTGGACATCACCCTGGCTTCCGACATGTTCTCTAATCACATTAAAAGATGGCGAGTTTCAAACGAAAATTCGTTCTCAGACCATCGGTATATTGAATTCGAAATCGACACTAAGTCTCCCCAAGTCAGTCGGTTCAGGAATATACAGAAAACTGACTGGGGAGTTTACAATAAAAAATTAAGAGCTCTACTGCCAAAGAAAGCCCCCAAAAACCCCACTACTTGTGGGGAGTTGGATAAACTGGTTAATCAGGTAACTAAAGCATTGAATAGCTCGTTGGCAGCCAGCTGTCCGGTTGTCCGACCCAGAGGGAAGTCTAAACCACCTTGGTGGTCCAAGCAGCTAACCTCGCTACGACAATCCCATAGAACACTATTTAATCTGGCCAAGGCCACGAGAAGGTCAGAGGACTGGCAAGCCTATAAGGCTGAATTGAAAAACTACAAAAAAGCAGTTAGAACTGCGCAGCGCGAATCATGGCAAAATTATTGCAAAGAAATTGAAGAGACTTCAGAAGCGGCCAGATTAAGAAAAATTCTCTCAAAGACGCCATGCAACCTAGGCTACCTACAAGGTCAAAGGAATACATGGACTACGTCAAGTGAGGAATCCTTAGGTCTTCTCCTAGACACACACTTTCCAGGAAACAAGCCGGTGGAACAAAACCATTCCGCCAATAATGAAAGGCAATCCGACCTAGGAAATCTCTTAGTCACACACTCAAAAATCGAATGGGCTATTAATACTTTTGGTCCTTATAAATCGCCAGGAACGGACGGTATCTACCCCGCTGAACTGCAGAAATCACGGGGCATTGTACTACCGTATATTAAAATTGTCATTAGAAGTTGTCTTAACATGGGCCACATTCCGCTAGGATGGAGGGAGGCAAAAGTCTCCTTCATACCCAAGGCAGGCAGGTCCTCACACACTAACCCTAAAGACTTCAGACCCATCAGTCTAACGTCTTTTCTTCTCAAGATCCTGGAGAGAATAATAGATGAATACATACGGGGTGTCGTGCCTTTAAATAGGCTCTCTTCGGCGCAACATGCCTATACTAAAGGGAAGTCCACAGAAACCGCCTTACACTCACTAGTCGGGTTGGTGGAAAAAAGCTTATCAGACAAAGAGTTTGCATTGGTTGCTTTCGTAGACATAGAAGGCGCCTTCAACAATATAAATGCAAACGCTATAGTAGATTCATTAGAAGACTTTGGAGTTGAACCACATGTCGTAGCCCTGATAGAAGATATACTCATCAAAAGAAATATCCAAATATCCTAACACCCTTATGGATATTCTGCGCTCTAACATGGCCACGCTTAGAAGCTGGACTGAGAGCAGGGGACTCGATATAAACCCCTCAAAAACTCAAATAATTCTCTTTACAAAGAAACACAGGCTCCCTACAATCTCCCCGCTAACTTTTAAGGGTGTGGAGATTCCTTTGAAAGAGAACGTCAAGTACCTAGGACTCATATTAGACAGGAAACTCACGTGGAAATCTAATATTGAGGAAAGAGTAAAGAAGGCCAACGTTGCATTATACACTTGCAAAAAAGCGGTCGGTATCAAATGGGGACTTACACCCCGTATTACGCACTGGCTCTATACTTCGGTAGTTAGGCCAATCTTAATGTACGAAATACTTGTATGGTGGCCATCTGCTCAAAAGGCGACTTACGCTAAAACCATGAGTAAGGTCCAAAGAACAGCTTTTTTGTGCATCTCTGGCGCCTTAAGGACTACTCCAAACAAAGCGCTGGAAGTGCTAATCAACTTACCTGCCCTAAATCTGGTAGGAAAACACGTGGCCGCAGCCTCGGCGCTCAGATTAAAAAGTATGGCGCTATGGAAAGACCGGTGCTTTGGCCACGCTTCCATTTTGCACTCTGTGAATAGTCATAAACAAGAAATAGACTACTCTATCCCTAGACTCACCTTTGAAAGACTCTTCAAGACGAGTATACCGTCAAGAAGGGAGTGGCATACAAGAAGGCCATGGAGAAGGGGGGAATTAAACTTTTATACAGACGGCTCCAAGCTAGACGATAAGGTTGGCTACGGAGTTTTCTCGAAGGAATTAGGACTGGAACTATCCATTCGACTACCAGACTACTGCAGCGTCTATCAGGCAGAGGTATTAGCTATAAAAGAAGTGGCTACTTACCTAAATACGCACGCCCTAACAAAAACGACTATAAATATATTCTCGGATAGCCAGGCGGCCATCAAATCAATGAATGCGGCATTACTAAGATCGAAGGTTGCACATAAATGCCGGGCAGCTCTAAATGATATTAGTGACGTATTCAAGGTCAGCCTCATTTGGGTTCCGGGACATAGAGATATTGAGGGAAACTGTAAAGCAGATGAGCTAGCCAGAAAGGGTACCGCTCTCCAACTGCTGAGTGATAAAAGTACCATTGGAATACCCATGACCACGAGTAAACTAATAATAAAAAACCACTTTATCCAAGAGGCCAATAGGTCATGGAGAAATGAAGATACGTGTCTAACAGCTAGGCTACTATGGCCGCAAATAAACAAGAAAAGAACAGTCTCTCAAGAGACAATATCTCGAAGGTCGTGGCCTGCTTAACCGGTCACTGGCTATTTGGCAGGCATTCCTCTAAGCTAGGAGTCTTCTCCCATGAGTATTGCAGAAGTTGCAGAGATGAGGAAGAGGAAGAAACAGTTGAGCACTTCCTCTGCAATTGTCCAGCCCTAGCTAAAATCAGAGCAGGTTGTCTAGGTAAATACTTTTTTAATTCTCTTACAGAACTGGCTGGCGTGGGGTTGGCATCAATACTACGCTTCATAAGAGCCACGAAATGGTTCCACGAAGGAAGATAAACGAGGTTCCCGTGTAGCACAGTGGTATCACAACGGACCTGTAAGGTCTAAGTGAGTTGGTCGTGCAGACCGACTACCACCATAACCTAACCTAACCTAACCTATGCCCTAAAGCTCACGTGATATCCCTCAATGCGCTAACTGCCAGCAATATGGGTACACTAAACCTTATTGCCACAAAAAAAACAGTCTGCATAAAATTCGCTTGAGCTCATTTATCAATAAACTGTTCACGCAAGATGAAAAGTGACACCGTTAAGTGCGCTTTGTGCGAAGGATATCACTCTGCCAACTACAAGGGCTGTATTATATATAAAAATTTGCAAAAACTGAAATATCCACCAATAAAAAGATATAAAGAATTTTCCGCTGCTGTCACCCAACCATTGGCCGAATCCAAGCTCATCTCTGCCACTCAATCACCCAAACACAACTCAGACTTACCTTCCTATTCACAACTTGTTAAAAATATTCTATAAAATACAAATGCCCCCTCATTCTCTCAGTCCAAAGAAACAACATCTTAGTCCTGAAGTGAAATCAGATAAGAGGTCTCATCAATAATGAATCTGCTCGTTACTCTCGCGATTTTAAAATTCAACCTTCAAGCCCATAAATATTCTCTTGTGGAATGGCAATGGACTCTCAAAACACATATTACTAATACTACATAATAAAAGCGTTACTAAACTCCCATGACATAGATATTTTTCTTATGCCTGAAACCCATTTCACCGACAAAAGCTATGTTCGAATACCAAATTACAAGGATTATCACACAATGCACCCTGATAAAAAAGCGCACGCTGGCTCCGCTATTTTAATAAAAATTGAACACTGCAGCATTAACTCATATTGTATGGAAGCTATGCAAATCATAAGCATAGTTGTTGAGAATTTACACGGTCCCCTCACACTCTCATCTGTATACAGCCCACCCAAGCACTCTATCAAAGCGAATGTAAACGAAAAATTCCTTAAAACTCTTGGATATAGATTTCTAGCTGGAGGAGACTATAACGCAAAAAAAGAAAACAGTGGAGATCCCGAATGTCTACCCCAAAAGGTCGGTAACTCTTGGTCACAAAATTTAGCCTCAGGCTCTCAAATATAGGGTTTTTCAGTAAGAGCGCTTCAACTTTTGAATTTTTTTGAATAAAACACAAACGGTTTGACTTTTTTAACTAATTTTTTTTTTATTATCGAGTTTGAACATATACATTTAAGTATGAAATTCGATTTCTTTTGCATGACCACCGCGTGCACGTTTTACGAAGTCCAATCGTTGAACCCAATTTTCGACCACTCTTTTGCATAAATCGGCCGAAATTCCAGCAATTTCGCGTTCAATACTGGCTCTGAGCTCACAAATCGTCGCCGACTTGTTACTGTGGACCAATGACTTCACATAACCCCAAAACGGGACGGCTTGTTAAATGGACGCAAAATGGCCGTAATGCTCTTAAAGTAGCAGCAACAGAACGATTATTTTCATAAAACATTTGCACAATTTGCAATCGTTGCTCAAGTGTGTAGCGTTCCATGATGAAATGTATACTAATGAAGTTTACAAATGACAAGCGAAAAATAAAAAATATTGCGTCGTTCGCCCTCCCTATCGGAAAAAAGTTAAAGCGCACCTATTGAATAACGCTATATATTCGCTTAGTCACACAAACGAAATTCCCTATTTCATTGACCTTTGCGTTGTGTATATCAGAAAGTGAAAGTGTGTATATAAATAAAGACACAGCTAATTATCCTACCCTCTGTACACTTCACAGTCATAAAGCTGATTGGCAGTATTTACAAACATTAATTGCTTCAACAATTAACCTGGAGTACCCATTTAATTATAATGAAGACATTACAATTGCGGTTGACCATTTCAATAGTTACAATTTCCAAAGACCAATCTTAGTTTAGACAGTTAGCGATCAAAATGGAAAATAATATGTAGGCCTTGAAAAAGGTCATGCATTTGCTTGGCACCTATACCGAGTCTTTACACCACATGAAAAGTCAAAGACACCCTGGAACTCATTCAGCAATTGAAGACCGAAAATTATTCCTAAATCATCAACTCTACGCAGGATTGGATCGAGGGGAAAATCTGCACCGAAGGTTGCACCTCTGTCTTCACTGACGGTTCCAAGATGAAATCGGGAGTCGGAGCAGGGTTTTCTTTGAATCCGCAAATTTATCTATCTCCTTTAAACTGCCGAATACTGCTAATTTTTTTCAAACAGAAGTCTATGCGATCCTGCAGGCATGCAAAATACTTAGGGAACGCGGGAGCGAGGGAGATATTAACATTTTCTCCAATTGTCAAGCCGCGATTAAGGCTCTAACGACGCTATAGTGCAGATCAAAATTAGTAAAAGGAGGAGATCAAATGTCTTGAGTGTTCACTGATCTGGGTTCCAGGACATAGGAACATAAAGGGAAATGAAATTGCTGATGAGCTTGCCAGGAAGGGGAACTGCACAAATTATTTCTCAGGAAAGTGCATTTCTTCATGTGCTATTTCGAAAACCCTTTGGCCCCAATACAATATAGGAAGGACTCAGAAAGTTCATTGGACTCCTCGCCATTCAATTTCCAAACTCGTAGCTGTGTTTATTGGACGTTCGCCACTCACGCGAAAAAGCTAGGGCTACCATTGAACCCCCATCGCAGAAGCTGTGGGCACCTTTCAGAGAAAGAGACCGTTGAGCATTTTCTCTGTAAATGTCCGGGTTTGGGAGCTAGACGACTAAGGTCACTGGGCGCTACTTCCTTCAACAGCCCGGGGCAGTGCGCCAACCTAAATCCAATCTATTTCCTCCATTATATCAACAGCTCTGGCTGGCTGTGGATATCTTCTTTTGGAGGTCTCATAATGGTATCAAAACGTCGCTTTAGTGCTACTTGAGGAGTGCCAGACCGGAACCTCAACCATTTCACCTACCTACTTACCATCAACTCTACAAAAACAACCGGCACCATCGAACAAGTACACAAACTCGTAAATAGAATTCATAACGCTATAGACTCCCACCCCAAAGTGGCTTCCCTCAGACTCAAGAAAGGACTTGATAAAATAGCTCAATGGCTGAAAATTACCTTTACACTCAAAAGAAACACTTGCCCACCCGTTAAACGCAATAATGTAATCATTCCCCAAATAATGTTACAAAATGTTAAATGCACCTAGACAGCATGAAAAACACATATTTTCACTAAACGCAAAGCACTTAGAATTAAACTCCGAAACCTATATTGGTTACTTAATTGAAACTCTCATGTTTTTTTCAAAAGCAAGCTCTTTCCCTACTCTGTTATCTTAAAACTAATGTGGACTTATGGCATACAACTCTGGCGCACTGCAACTAGCTCTAACATCAGAATACTAAAAAGATTCCAGTCAAAAACCCCAATAATGATTACAAACACAACATTTACATCGCAAATGTTGAAGAAATAAAAAAGGTTGCCACATCTCACAATAAAAGAGTTAAATCACAAACAAACCCTTTAATCACAGAAATAATCCTCAATCCCATATCCCATTTAACAGACTGAGAGGAAGCCAACAATGGGCTTATTATGCTAATAACCAAAAATTCTAGGAAAGGTTGCACCACTGGTTGCTTTCCATACATGTCTAATAAAATGTCTTGGTTTTAAGTACAAATATTTCTGAAGGTTAGAAAACATATTGCAATGAATTAATGGATTAAAACAAAAACCCAAACAAAAAATATGAGCAATAGGCCAACAGGAACATTAGGATGTGTTTGTCCCAATTTTCCTAGCACTTTCCAACTACCTTTCGGAAGCGCGCCTCCAGAGTGCGGTTGCATCGTTCGACCATTCCACTTGATTCCGGGTACAAGGGTGTTGTACGTGTTTTCTTAATCCCCATCAAGCAACATATCTCTTTAAATACTGCGGGCTTGTAGTTTCTTCCTTGGTCTGAATGCAATTCAATGGGTGAACCGCTCAAATGGTGAACTCGCGTTTTATTGTTTTCACAAATTCTCACCTTGTCACCTTTCACTGTTAAATGGATACTCTGCACTCGATTTCGAATCAAGTCAGTAACTGACTTTCTGTAATTTACCTAGTAAAATAGCTGCTTAATATTTACCAGCATTTTATTGATACCCAGATGACCTCCACATGGTCCATTGCGGAATTCCTCTAACTCTTGTTACACGATTGCGTTTGTGGTCGACAGTGAATTACTGGGTAGTCTGATAAAGGTAGCTGTAAAACACAAACTAACTGATGCAGCACGTTCAAATTTTGACAGGAGTCAACTGACAGATGCCTTTTGACAGGAGCAGTATTTCTTTTTCAGTAAAGAGGTGAGAAATACAAAAAGTCACGGATTTATTGACCCGCCCTCGTAGTTCTCGTATGGGGACGCAGTAATTCATTTCCGACTTTCCGAGGTCTGTGGTAGAGTATGCGAACACTTTTTCTTGATGATCTGTGACAGAACTCAACTATTCCGTACGCGTTAGCGTCTGTATTCAAAACGAACATTTCGCCCCGCAAGCCAATACGCTAACATAGGCGCAGTACAAAGAAGCTCTTTCAGTTGCTTCCTCTTGTTCTTTTTGCCACACGAAAGCGCCGCTCTTCTTAGTAACATTGCAGAGACTCTGGGCAACATTTGCGAATCCTGAAACAAAATGAGGGCAATACGTTTACAGTCTTGGGGAACTGCACATTTCTTGCACGTGGCCACTGTTTTATTGCCTCTCTTTTCCAGTGGAGTCCTTATGAAAACAGAAAACTGCCACAACCCATCTCCGATGCTAAGACTGTTTTCTCACAATCACAACCCTCAATTTCCACCTGACAGTAACCACTTTTTAAATCAAACATGGAGAACCTTTTCGCACTAAATAAAGAGTCGAGAGTGTCATCTCTTCGTGGTTATGGGTAGCTGTCATTTTTCGTGGCTTCATTAAGCTTTCTATAATCTACACAAACCAGCACAGCCGGGCTTATTAATAGCTCAATTACTCCACTTTGCTGCATATCTTGGATTATCTGATTTGCTTCCTCGCCTTTGCTAATAGAACTCGGCGTGGGTCTTAGTGAATTGGCTTTGCATCTCCTGTGTCTATTCGAAGCTTCACGATGCCAACGTTCCCTCCATCGAGGTTGTCTGTTCAACTTCAACCCGATGGACTTTGTGCACTGGCTTGCTGAAGAGAGCCGCTGTTACATGTGTCAGTGCAAAAGACATTGTTTCAGCAAACGTCTCCTTCGTTATTATGTTGGCCGTTTCATGTCTGGATCTCGAATAACTCTTATGAATACTTGGCACTTCCTCTTTTTCGAGAACTCTGCAGATTCCTTTGCATACGCCAAAAGCGCTAAATGATCAATCTCAGTCGCGTATTCCTGCAAGGTCTCATTTGTCCTCTGGCAGCGATTTGTCAGCTCCTTTTGGAGCATTTACTGACTGTGGTCACTCCCGTATCGTCTCTCTATTGCTGCTATCAGGCTCTCATAGTTAACTCTATCGGCTCCTGGAAGTGTCTACAGTACTTCCGTGGGTAACCATTACATGAGACAACCTGTGCCGTACCTTTATATGGAGTACTCCAGTGACTTGTTGTTGCATTGTTTCAAACTCGAAGGGTAGAGCTTCTACTTTTGGGCCGCTTGTTGAAATATTCGAACGTTTCAATTGCAGTTCACAGAGGCGAGTCTTCACTGCATCTACCTCAGTCTCAATCTTTTCCAGTATTGGGTGGGCCATGTAAAATTTGCTTTTTGAATCCCCTATATAAAAAAACTAATCAATATTTTTTCAAACTTTTTTTTATTTTGAAGACTGAACATTGTCATTTATGAATAAAAAATAATATTGTTCAAATGACTGCCACCACTGGCTTTACAGTAGGCCATTCGATTAACCCAATTTTAAGCACATTTTCGATTGTTTGGGCTCTAATTTCATAAATGGCAACTTCGATTTCGTGTTTTAAAGCATCAATCGTCTCTGAATGGTTCGCATAGCATTTGTCCTTCACAGCTCCCCACAAAATATAGTCCAACGGGCTTAAATCACAGCTCCGAGGCGGCCAATTCGAGTGTAACTTTGGCAGTGTGAAAAGTTGCACCATCCTGTTGAAACCAAATGTCGTCCATGTCATCCTCTTCAATTTTTGGAAACAACTCGTTGAGCATGTCACGGTAACGCTCGCCATTTACTGTAACCGCGACTCCTCTCTCATTTTCGAAAAAAAATGGCCCGAAGATGCCGCCAGACCAAAAACCGCACCAAACAGTGACTCGTTGTGGATGCATTTGCTTCTCTACAATAACGTGTGGATTTTCTGAGCCCCAAATTCGACAATTTTGCTTATTGACGTAGCCACCGATGTGAAAATCAGAAAATAAGAAGAAGACTCACCACTTTGGAAATAGCTTTTCACTATTTCCCAATTTTGTTCAAGCGTATAGTGTCCCATTTCGCAAATGTCAAACCTTTAGGAAAATTACGAACACATCTGACATGTAATTTGTGTTACCATTCTCAAAAAAATAGGTGGTTCAAAAAGCAAACGCTATATGGCCTACCCTGTATGACATTCTAATTTGGATATACAGGCATCCTGTTTTCGCAGCTGCGCATTTATCTGCGATGACAACTTCGCTGACATTTGTGAAATTCGCGATGAGATTTGTGACGACATTTGCGACCTCTGAATGAAATTTGCGACGACATTTGAGATATTGCAGCCATAATCACAATTATTTCTCTGAGTTCGGTCGCTGGATTGCTAAATATAAGTCACAACTAATTTATTTATTTTTTTTTTTTGTTAATTGACTCCATTATTTTTTAACAGAAGCCATTAACATTTGAAAACTTATTTTAGAATAATATTAGTAATATTATTTCAAAAAGTGTCCACTTATTTCATTTTAATGCAAAAAATAAAAAATAAAAACATACAGAGAATTCACGCTGCTTAAATGATGCAGTTAGAAGTATCGCTATCCCTGGCGCAAATTTCAACTTTGTAGTCCCTATCAGATAAATAGCTGGATAATATACGCTGTATCAATTGAAAAATACAATAACAAAAGTATGCTGAGAATTTACGCCGCAGTTTAAACGATACAACATAAAAAGGAAGAAGTATTTATTGAAGTGAAACTTCTTACGCGTCGATGGACGAGCGAGAATGGAGAATAAAATTTCGAGGCCATGCAACGTTTTGGGTATTTTCGTTCCGCGTCGAAGAAAAGGAGAGAGAGAGCTATCCCTTATATCCCTTGAGGAACTCCGGCAGTTATTTTATATCCCCTAACACCCGCATCGGTATTAAAGCAAAGGGTTCTGTCAGTGAAATAACTGACGATAATCCTGAGTATATACGTTGGAACCTGGAAGCAACCAAGCACCATCAGAATCTGGTTCCAGTTCGCGGTATTGAAGGCATTATTTACGTCGGTATCGAAGGCATTATTAGCGTTGCCATAAGGCAGTACTCCTTTCTACCATATAACCACCGAGTTCTTTCGATTGCCTTCTGCGCAATGGTTTAAACCGCAGCTACAGTATCTGTGGTTGAGCGAGCATTACGGAATCCGAATTGCGAGAATGATAGACCGCCTGCGTCTATTGATGGCACCTCAGACGATTCGCGATTCTAGAGTTTTGTCTGCGGTGTCGAGCATGGAAAGGAGGTGGTAGGTTGTAGGATCTTCCGCAGGCTTATATCCTTTTGGAATCAGCACCAGTTTCTGTAACTTCCACGGAGTTGGAAATGTGTCTTCTTTTAGGCATGTATTGTAGAGATCTATAAAAAAGTCGGTATGACTTTGAATTGCCACTTTTAGTGCCTCGTTGACGACTCCGCCTGGGCCAGGAACTTTATTGTTTTTGATCCGTTTAGTGATCATCAGGAGCTCGTCTTTGTTTGTCAACTGCATGTTTTGATCGCATTCGCAACACCTTTCCAAATCGTGGGCTCGGAGAGCATCTTGTAGGGGGAGCCTGTAGCCGAGTCCCCAAGGGTTACTATTGACTTCGTCACATAGTTGAAGAAAGCATTGTCGTTTACTGCTTTTAATTGCCTTTTTCAGGGCCTTCTTTTTTTGCGTATAGTGAAGCTGGTTCTCTTGGAAACTGTGCGAGTTACATATTCAATTCCAAAGACAAGCTCATATTTTAAGACAGACGAAATTGATGAATTTGTAACTAAAATAATAAACAATAAATAAAAGTAATTTGAAACGCATTTCCGGTTTTGCAACAATTTAACTTACTTAACAAAATATAAGAAAGGAAATGCTGAACAAGACATTACAAATAATTTTGTAAAATTAAAATAAATATTAAATGCCAAATAAGCAATTACATAAGTACATTAGTTTAAGTCTGAATGTAATGATTGAACAAGTAATAAATCAGTTGTTAAGAAGCCCCTCAAGGCAAAAGTCATTCTTTTTTTAAAAATTCTCCCGCTTGAGAAAATTATAAAATTGGCGCAGTCGGTAGGATCCTTTAAGAAATAAAAGGATCCAGTGAAACGAAAATACGGGCAGTGAAAAAAAGAACTAAAAATTTTATAACACCCAAAACTAATCTTGCGAATCCGTAGCCAACTCAGGAGTTGACCGGACCCTCCCGGGTATAACTTAACATACGTAACGTATAACTTAACAGAAAAGTGCAGTGAACATTTATTGAGTACAAAGAAAATTGAACACCACAAAAGATAAAGTGCAGTGAACATTTATTCAGTACAAAGAAAATTGAACACCACAAAAGATAAAGCGCAGTGAATACACAGGAAAAGAAAATCCGTGTACTAACCACTAAGCGATAAGCAATTGAAAAGGTGCAGCAAACACTCAAGAGAAAATCTGAGTGAAAGCCACAAAGGAAAGTGAAAAATTTCTTGTGAACAGCCACAAGAAAAACACTAAAGCTCAGCAAGCCAGGCAGAGAGAATTTGGCAAGAGAAGAATGGAGCAGGCCCAGCAAAAAATGGCCCCTGTAGATCTGGTAGAGCACTTGCAAGAAGGGAGCAGCAACTCGAGCAATTAAGATTTGCTTACATAAATTTACAACAAAGACAGCAACAGGATCAAAACAGACTAGAAAGAATATTGAAAAACATCAACCACCTTCCAGCATTCACAGGACAAGGAGATATAACCATAAACTCATTCTTCAGCAGCGTGGAATAGCGTAGAATGAGAACAATATATTACAAAACCATCCAAGGAGAAGCTAAAAATGCAATTATTAACATCCCCGAACCGGACAATTGGAAACTAATTAAAGACACACTGAAATTGAGGTACAAACCAGACACAGAGCCTCATGAAATTTACAAGCGAGTTGCCAATTTACGAGTCAATGCGGTAAGTGAGTTAATTACTTTAATTCAAAATATTAAGTATAAAACTGACGAGTTATTAGTATATTATAGTGGTGAACTTGGCATAGACTTGACAAACATAGACAGCTTGTTAGTGAATACTATAAAAGAGATGACCCAAGGGACATTACTCGACAAAATTTACGAACAAAGACAATTAAAAGATATTTTGTATATAATGAATCAAAGAAGGTTTGAAGACACGTGCATAAGACCCGAATACAAGAGATTCGGAAGAGAAGAATAACATAAAGGACAATTTCATAATAAAACATCTCATAATAATCAAAATAGGACATATAGTAATCAAAATAGGGATGAAGGAAATAACCGACAATTTCAAGAACGAAATAAGTGGACTAATGATTTTTATAGGCGCGAAGAGCAAAACGCTCTTAATAATTCTTTAAATAATTCGGGAAGATACAGATTCCAAAATGATGCAAGAAATAATAACACCCCAAGACATTTCCAACGTGTGCCACAAGTGGGACACGCTAGGCCGTATTCCAACCAAGTTCGCTGGCACCCCGCTAGACAAAACCGCACGGAAGCCATGGAAGTGGACAATATTGAAAGGTGTTATAGCAATCCTCGAGTGGCAGGACACCCTAATCATAAGTTTGGCCAAGATCGCTTAAACTTGGGTAGGCAAAGCCCAGAAGGACCTGAAATTAATAATAGCATATTTTTTACGAGGCAGCCACTGAATGCCTGCCAAAGGTAAAATTAAAGATCGTAAATAAAGAATACGTAGCACTAATAAATACAGGTGCCAGTCTTAGTTTAATTAATAAGGAAATAAATGATTTTGATATATATAAATTAAAATATCCCATAACATTTAGTACATTAACAAATAAAGATACAATAAATTATGAAATACACACAAAAAGCCCGGAGCAATTTAATTTACCTAACAATGCTAGGATTCGTTGGAAGATCACCCCATTAAAAGGGAGAACTTATGATTTCATTATAGGTATCGATATATTAAACTTTTTAAATGCCCAAATAAATATAGAAAAAGGACAAATAACACTAAATGGAAAAATATCTTATTTTATTAATAACCCATATAAATTTAATCAAATTTACATGCTTGAAACTGGTGATCCTAAATTCGAAAGGCTTCAATTAAATCATTTAAATAACGAAGAACGTAGTGAAATTATAAAGTTATTGTACTAAACCGATATAACAAATTATTGTTTAGAGAAGGCGATTTATTAACTAATACGACAGAAATTCAGCATGAGATAAAAACCATTACACAACAGCAAATCTATTCAAAGCTATATAGATACCCACCTCAACCGAAGCAGAAGTAAGGAAACAGATCAGAGAAATGGAGAAACAAGGTATAATTAGAAAAAGCCATTCAAGATATGCAAGCCCATTTATAGTCGTGCCAAAAAAAACGGATAATTCAGGCGAAAAGAAATATAGAATAGTTGTTGACTATAGAAAGCTTAATGAAATCACCTTAGACGACAAATATCCCTTACCCAATATAGACTCAACTCTAGACAAATTGGACGACATTAGACTTAGCGAAAGGCTATCATCAGATTTTAGTAAAGGAGGAAGACAGAGAAAAAACTGCCTTCGTAACTCCTCATGGTCTATATGAATTTATAAGAATGCCATTTGGTCTTAAAAATGCGCCAGCCACATTCCAACGGCTGATGAATAAAATCTTGAGAGATCATATTAACAAAACTTCTGTGGTATACTTAGATGATATACTAATCTTTAGTACTTCTTGAACTGAGCATATTAAAGCAATAAGAGACATTTTCAAAATTCTCGAAAGTAAAAATTTGAAGATACAAGTTGACAAATGAAATTTTCTAAAAAGAGAAACAGAATATTTAGGGCACATTTTAACAAAGGATGGCATGAAACCAAACCCAAATAAAATTGCAATTATCCAAAATTTAGAATTACCCAAAATCGAAAAACAGATAAAAAGTTTTTTGGGAATAACAGGTTATTATCGCAAATTCATAAAAGATTATGCGAAAGTAGCCCAACCGATAACAAAATACCTAAAGAAAGGCGCAAAAATTAATGTAAAACTCCCAACATACATAGAAGCTTTCGAAAAGTTAAAAACATTAATAAGTACACACCCTATTTTACGTTATCCCGATTTCAATAAACAATTCACATTGACAACGGATGCATCTAACTATGCGATTAAATAACCATGAGAAAAACTATTCTGCAACGGATAAAGAATTCCTAGCAATAATGTGGAGTGTAAATTATTTTTGGCCTTACATCTATGGTAAAAAATTTAAAATCCTTACTGATCACCAGTCAATTAAATATCTCCATTCCAAATACAAAGGAAAAGACATATCACCCAGACACCAGCGATGGCTATTAAAATTAGGTGAATACTAATTTGAGATAGAATACCTAAAAGGAAAAGAAAATAAAGTGGCAGATTTTTTAAGTAGACTAGAAAATAGTGAGGACACTATTTCAGAAAAAGCGGGGGGTGAAAATACCATGGTTGAAAATACCAATATTTTAAATTTTTTTTCAGTTAACAATGTAGAAGATGATGTTACAATGGCAACAGTACATTCAGTCGAGGAAGAATTGGGTGATCATTTTTTTATAAAAGAAGAAATTGTGAATAAGTACAAAACCCAAATAATATTAACAAATAATAAAACGGAAGAATTTAAGGAAGTACATGGGAAAAGAATTATTTTTATTGCAGAAATTGACTTTAACCTAATGGGAGACATTTTTAGAAGATACATTTCAAAAGGGAAAATAGGGATATTTTCGGAACTATCCGACCACAACTATAATATAGTACAAGAGAAGCTTATAGATATGTGTTCAAACGATAGCCAAATTAATTTTACTAAGTGCACCATGAGAGCACAGGACATTGAAACTGAAGTGGAAGCAGTAAGACAAATAAGAGTGAGACAAATGTAAGAGAGAGTACGCACTCTGGCATACAAGAAACTTATAATAAAATCAAAAATATAATATATTTTCCAAAACTCATGGAACTCATCCAAGTGGTAATTAATGTGACATTTGCCAACAAGTAAAGTATGATTAAAATAAATTTCATTACACAGAAACTTCTTCAGATAAAAACCAAATCATACACATGGATACATACGTAATCAAAGGATTTACCTTTTTAACGACTATAGATAAATTTTCAAAATTTGGCGCAGCGCATCCATTGAATGACAGAAATCACATGACTATAATAGAAGAACATATCACTAAAATGTAAAAACCAGATAAAATAATAGCAGACAATGAATTTAAAACAATAAGGATAAGGGAATTTCTAACAGAACAAGGAATCGAATTACATTTATCTAAGCCCAACAGCCATACAGGAAATGCCGATATAGAAAGATTTCATAATACGATGGCAGAAAAGTTTAGGATTTTGTACCAAACTAATAAAAATTTACCTATCCAACAATTAATTCAACGAACAATCAGAAATTATAACGAAAGGTATCATTCAAGTATTAAATGTGCACCAAAAGACGTTCAGGAAGGACGTTTAGATCTAGGAAAAATTAAACAAAACTTAGAGGAAAGCAAAAGAAAGAAAATTGATAAACTTAATTTAAAAGGAGAGGACTATAAAGAAAAAAGACGTGAGGGATTCATAAAGAACTACAAAGCAGTTAGGCACAACAAACAACCTTAACACAAAAAAGGACTGTTAAAAAATATTCATCCATGCAACATTAAAAGACAATATAAATTTACAGATAATGACCATACTCATACTGAAAATGACCTCGACACCGATAATTAAAGGAGAACTGACCACAAATGAGTTAAAAGACCAAACAGGATTCACGGACATTCAGTTAGGACATCAGGAAATAGTCAAGGAGACAGACTTAATACTAGATACATATAATGGACGAAGAAAACTTATAGAATATATTAAACGAAATGACAGACAACATAATGTTAATGAGAACTATACATAAAGACATACTTCAACAAGAACTATTAGAAGTTAGAAATAAAGTATTAACTATGATACCAAAAAGTAATAGACAAAAACGAGGATTAATGAATGCCGTAGGAGGCATGACTAAATAGTTATTCGGTACAATGGACGATTATGACAGACAGAACATTCATAGGCACGAAATAGAAAAAGGCCTGAACTCTATAAATAAATATATTGATAAAGAACACGAAGAAAATACATTTACAGCAACTAATGAAAATACAGTTGTTAAAAAGAAAAATTGAAAATATTCAAGATAATATTGTTTAAGCTAAATATGGATTAATTCATCCAAATATTTTAACGAGTAAAGAAATCTTAAAATATGAAATAGACTACAAAAAGGTAAAACATATTAAAGTGGACACAGCAGTTTTTAATAATACATACTTAATATTGGGTATAAAAATGCCTAAATCATTTGTACACGTAAATATAAGAAATATAATACCAATACCCAATAATGAACATAATGAAATTGATTCCAAAATAGAAAAAATATTTAGCTATGAAAATATCAACTATAGATTTGAAAAAGCCAAATCATTCGAACAATTAAAGCTTAGCACACACTGTGTAATAGAAGAAAATTGTAAACTAATAAAAACATAGAATTTGAAATAATATCAACAGACATAAAAACAATAGTTATTAAGAATGCAATAAATGTAACAGTCTAACATACCTGTAATGAAAATCAAACCATAGTGAATGGAAATTATATAATTCAATTTAATAATTGCTCATTAAAAATAAAAGATTACTATTTTTCTAATAGAATTGAGAAAGATGAAACAAAGATTCTAACAATTAAATATGAAAATATAAAAAACTTTACAAAAAAATTAACGTTCAGCGATATCATAGAAGAAAACAAATATAATGTTACAAAAATAGATAAATTGAAATATCATAGCAAGATAGTTATCACTTTAATTATCGTAATCATAAAAAATAAATATATCAAGATAAAACTAAACAAAAGATTTCAGGAGAACTCTACTCTAAAGGGGGAAGAATTTACATATTCAATTCCAAAGACAAGCTCATATTTTAAGACAGACGAAATTGATGAATTTGTAACTAAAATAATAAACAATAAATAAAAGTAATTTGAAACGCATTTCCTGTTTTGCAACAATTTAACTTACTTAACAAAATATAAGAAAGGAAATGCTGAACAAGACATTACCAATAATTTTGTAAAATTAAAATAAATATTAAATGCCAAATAAGCAATTACATAAGTACATTAGTTTAAGTCTGAATGTAATGATTGAACAAGTAATAAATCAGTTGTTGAGAAGCCCTTCAAGGCAAAAGTCATTCTTTTTTTTTAAATTTCTCCTGCTTGAGAAAATTATAAAATTTGCGTGCCCCTAGAACGTTGATAAACTCGCATTGCTCTGTTGCACTCGCAATTCCGCAATAGCCGCTGTCCACCAGTAAACGGGTTCACTGTTATGCCTGTTAGGCATTGTTTTATACATGGCTGCATCGGGTGCAAACATACATATGTATATACGGAGTTGCGACTACTCGACATGACAAAAATTCACACTTCACCAAATATATATATATATATAATTGGCGCCTACACCGTTTTTGGGTGTTTGACCGAGCTCCTCCTCTTATTTGTGGTGTGCGTCTTGATGTTGTTCCACAAATGGAGGGACCTACAGTTTCAAGCCGACTCCGAACGGCAGATATTTTTTATGAGAAGCTTTTCCATGGCAGAAATACACTCGGAGGTTTGCCATTGCCTGCCGAGGGGCGACCGCTATTAGGAAACACTTTTTTTTAATTTTTGATATTTCACCGAGATTCGAACCCACGTTCTCTCTCTGAATTCCGAATGGTAGTCACGCACCAACCCATTCGGCCAGCAAATATTAGCAAATATTTATTTCTATTTTGATTTAATTTCTTTAATCTTAAGCAGGGCACAAACGGACAACAAATCCAAACAATCGGTTGAAATTTCAACAGATTGATGCGTGTGGAGGATGGTTCCATGTGTAGAAGTCCACGCAAGTGGGGAAAGTTACTGATCGCCATTCACTTGGGAGTGGCCAGGACGATTCTTCTACATATGGTTCAAGCAGCTCACAACGTCCGGGATTAGCCCACGTATCCTCTGGTTAGCTTCCGAACACCCGTTCGGGAGTGAGCTAAAGTGAGAAGGCGAAGCATCCCAGCATAGCTGGTTGTGCGCTGGGTTTGGGACCCGCCACTTAAAAAGCCTCCCCAATGAAAACAGCAACAAAGCCTCGGATGAGAACTTCCAACACTGATGACGACCCCTGCAAACGAAATAAGGAATACGATTTGAGGGCATGCACCTGGAATGTCCGGTCCCTTAATGGGGAAGGTGCCTCTGCCCGGCTGGTTGATGTCCTCGTGAGAGTAAAGGCTGACATCACTGCCATCCAAGAGATGCGATGGACGGGGCAAGGTAAGAAAAACATAGGACCTTGCGACGTCTACTACAGCTGCCATGTAAAGGAGCGCAAATTCGGTGTCGGATTTGTTGTGGGAGAGAGACTTCGTCGCCAAGTACTGTCGTTCACTCCGGTGGACGAGCGTCTCGCAACAATCCGCATCAAAGCGCGATTTTTTAACATCTCGCTAATTTGCGTTCACGCCCCGACGGAAGAGAAGGACGATGCGACCAAGGATTCTTTCTATGAGCGCTTGGAACGCTCCTATGAGCGCTGCCCCCGCCACGACATAAAAATCGTGCTTGGTGACTTCAACGCCAGGGTGGGCAAGGAGGGAATTTTTGGTCCCACAGTCGGAAAATTCAGCCTGCACAACGAAACATCCGGTAACGGACAGAGGCTGATCGACTTCGCCGGGGCCCGAAACATGGTAGTCTGTAGCACCAGATTCCAGCATAAGAAGATTCACCAAGCTACCTGGCTGTCTCCAGATCGAAAAACGCGAAACCAGATCGATCATGTTGTGATAGATGGAAGACACGCTTCTAGTGTATTAGATGTACGTACGATCCGAGGACCCAACATCGACTCGGATCATTACCTTGTTGCAGCCAAACTGCGCACACGCCTCTGTGCAGCAAAAAACGTACATCTACCTACGCAAAGAATGTTCGACATCGAAAAGCTGCAATCACAACAGACAGCCAGAAGATTCGCCACTCGACTCTCACTCCTGCTCTCGGAGAGCACTGCCCAACACACCGGCATGCGCGAGCAATGGAGCAACATTTCTCGTTCTTTACGTACCGCCGCCGAAGAAGAAATCGGATTCCGGCGAGCCCGAAAAAACAATTGGTACGACGAGGAATGTCATGCTGCCGCCGAAAGAAAAGATGCCGCCTATAGAGCCACGCTGCGATCGGGCGCAACGCGAGCCATGTGGGATCGCTACAGAGAGCTAAAAAAGGAAGAGAGACGTATTATCCGACAGAAGAAACGAGAGGCCGAAATACGTGAGTGCGAGGAGCTTGAGATGCTGGCCAATAGGAACAACGCCCGAAAATTTTACCAAAAAGTTCGGCGGCTTACAGAAGGTTTTAAGACCGGGGCGTTGTCCTGTAAGAACAAAGACGGCGATCTGGTGACTGACGTACAGAGCAATCTTAAATTATGGAGGGAACACTTCTCGAACCTGTTAAACGGTGACAGCTGCGCATGTCATAGAGAATGTGAAGATCCCGATACCCCAATCGTTGACGACGGAATTGTCGTTCCGTTACCCGACCATGACGATGTGAGAATAGCAATATCACGGCTAAAGAACAACAAAGCCGCGGGCGCCGACGGACTGCCGGCTGAGCTATTCAAACATGGCGGCGAGGAGCTGGTAAGGTGCATGCATCAGCTCCTATGCAGAATATGGTCGGATGAAAGCATGCCTGCCGATTGGAATTTAAGTGTGCTCTGCCCAATCCATAAGAAGGGCGATCCTGCAATTTGTGCCAATTACCGCGGGATTAGTCTTCTAAATATCGCCTATAAGGTTCTAGCGAGCGTATTGTGTGAAAGGCTGAAGCCCACCGTCAACCAACTGATTGGACCTTATCAGTGTGGCTTCAGACCTGGAAAGTCTACCATCGACCAAATATTCACAATACGCCAAATCTTGGAAATGACCCATGAAAGGAGAATCGACACACACCATCTTTTCGTCGACTTCAAAGCTGCATTCGACAGTACGGAAAGGAGTTACCTGTATGCCGCGATGTCTGAATTTGGTATCCCTGCAAAACTAATACGGCTATGTAAGATGACGTTGCTCAACACCAGCAGCGCCGTCAGAATTGGGAAGGACCTCTCCGAGCCGTTTGATACCAAACGAGGTTTCAGACAGGGTGACTCGCTGTCGTGTGACTTCTTTAACCTGATGTTGGAGAGCATCGTACGAGCCGCAGAACTTAATCGCTCAGGCACAATTTTTTATAAGAGCGTACAATTGCTGGCGTATGCCGATGATATTGACATCATCGGCCTTATCAACCGCGCTGTTAGTTCTGCCTTCTCCAAACTGGATAAAGAGGCAAAGCGAATGGGTTTGGTGGTGAACGAGGACAAAACGAAGTACCTCCTGTCTTCAAACAAACAGTCGGCGCACTCGCGTATCGGCACCCACGTCACTGTAGACAGTTATAATTTCGAGGTTGTAAAAGACTTCGTTTATTTAGGAACCAGCATTAACACCGATAACAATGTCAGCCTAGAAATCCAACGTAGAATCTCTCTTGCCAACAAGTGCTACTTTGGACTAAGTAGGCAACTGAGCAGTAAAGTCCTCTCTCGACGAACAAAATTAACACTCTACAAGACTCTCATCATGCCCGTCCTAACGTATGGCGCAGAAGCTTGGACGATGACAACATCCGATGAAGCGACGCTTGGAGTGTTCGAGAGAAAGATTCTGCGTAAGATTTTTGGACCTTTGCACGTTGGCAACGGTGAATATCGCAGACGATGGAACGATGAGCTGTATGAGCTTTACGACGACATAGGCATAGCGCAGCGAATAAAGATCCAGCGGCTTCGTTGGCTGGGTCATGTCGTCCGAATGGATACAAACGCTCCGGCTTTGAAAGTATTCGATGCGGTACCAGCTGGTGGTAGCAGAGGAAGAGGAAGGCCTCCTCTGCGTTGGAAAGATCAGGTGGAGAAGGACTTGGCTTCACTTGGTGTGTCCAATTGGCGCCGGTTAGCACGAGAAAGAAACGACTGGCGCGCTTTGTTAATCTCGGCCAAAATCGCGTAAGCGGTTATCGCGCCAATTAAGAAGAAGAAGAAGATGCGTGTGGCGCAGTTGGAAAACCGATCGTAAATTGACAAAAAATTAGATATATATTTGGAGGAATAAAGTGAGTGTGTGCGGTTATATGTACATGCATATGTGTATATTAGTAAGCATTATTTTGCTGGGAGTTCAGAATACAAATATAAACATGAGCGGACAAATGACAACATTAAGCAAAACATTTATTGAGGCAGACCCATAGTCTTATATACTAGTCCCTTTCGCAATGTAATATAATTATAACTATATGAATTTAATAATTATATAAATATTCATAATTATATTACTACGAAATAAATAATTTGTTGGGGAGCTAATATATAATATTTGTTCAAAAGCCAGCCATCATTGTGGAAAAATAAGAGCGATGAATATATAGACAGAAATAACATATAAAATTAAAATCGCGGCAAATTTTATTAAAAAATTATAGAGATGTAGAAAAAAAACACTTATATAGAAAGTGTGAACAAAATCTTCGTCTCCCTCTTCTTTGTAAGCACATATAAATACCATACATGACGACAATTTTTTTCCGCGTTCGATGTTCACTCCTCAACGAACAGCGCACATAGGAGTATTTGAACAATATAAGGGTCCAAAAGTATTTTTTGGGTTTAACGTGTGCTAATGGATGTTTCTGAATAAAACCAACTAAAATAATGAACTTAAAACATTTATTGAATGAAATATAATATGAGAATGAAGAAAGATTTACAAGATCAAACATAAAAAAATATAAACAATTAAAAAAAGCATCCAATCAAATGGTATTATCTAGATTTTCTTCATCGCAACGTGAAGAAAATTCTAGGTTTGGATCGGCAGGCATGAGCATTTCCAATGTTTCTGGCAGAAATGATTGGGACTTTCTTCTTTTTATTTGCCTCCTAGAGCTCATTAAGGGGTCCGAGCTTAAAAGGAGGCGGTTAAAAATATCCCTGTTGCAATTTTCTCTAGTAAATTTTCGGGCAAAATCTAGCCGGTAAGAGCGGAAATGCTTATTTCGGGCTTCTGCAGCCTCTTCAGAGAGCTGGCCAATTGGTAACAAAGCACTTTTTATTATAACAGCTCCATGAATAAGTATTTTGTGCATTGTGGGTGTCATGGGATGCCACGGATAAAGATCCACATATAATCGAGCAGTTTCTGTTGCATAAATATCATATTTTTCAGAATTAATTTTATGACCACTAGAAATTGTTTCTAGAATAACTTTCAGTCTATATATTACAATAATTCGTAGCTAATTCGGATGCTAATTGAAGATTGTCGAAAAATCTTTGGCTTGTGTTACCGTCATTGGTATTACCGAAATTCGCCTTAGGCATATCTATTAACAATCCCGTTTCTTGGCGAAACCTGTCCTGGATCTCTTGTTTTCTCTCTTTCTCGAGGCTTTTTTCAGTTTCTCTTTTTCTTGCTCTATATTTTTTACTGGCAACTCATAAGCCAAAGGGAGAATGCTCTCAAATATTCTTATCCTGGCATGTAATACCGAAAGGCCGAATTGAATAGCCTCGAAATTAACATCTATTGTTTTATCCAAATTGTTGAAATCCTTTGAGGTTGTGCCGCAAATGTAGCAACGACTGGTTGATGTGGTTCCTGTGGCAGCATTACAGACCTTTCCGTCAACCATTGTCATTAAAAATTCGTGTTTCCGACAAAATCGAGGAGAAGATGGTGTTCGATTTTCCCATATAGTCTTTTCCATGTTTTGGCCGCATACTAATTTTACAGGAACAAAGTAGCTCTGAAAAAGTTCGTATCTGAATCCGTATCATTTTCAATCTTTTGTTTGAACTGGGTCTGTTGGGACCCGTCGCAACCCCATTTACAAAATAATTTAAGGGTCTCACATTCTTGGACCTTCAATGTTGTTAGTACTTCTTCCAGGTAGTCCGATAATCGTCTAACGGTAAGGTCGACCAAAGGTTGCAATTCGGCTTCCGCACCCGTCTATTTACAGTGCAAGATTCTGGTGGCGGATAACACTTATTTTTTTCTTTTTGTAAAAGACTATAACAAGGAAAGAATTTCTTATTTGTTCTTCTTATTGTCTCGTATTGGTCTCGTGTTAGATCTGCATCGATGAACAGTTGCATTGCTTCCTGGACAGATAAGGCGCAAATTTTATCTTTTGATGACTTTGTTCGATAACAGGCCTTTTTATATTTGATTTCGCGAGTTGGCGAAGTAATGATTTCTTTTAGCACATTCGAAGCATCTCGTTTTCCTGACTTTCTTAATTCTACTTGCGCAGCATGCACGATAAGGTTTTGATCAAAATTAGAGCGCATTTCCTCAGTTTTTCTTCTTTTACTTCTTTCGCTCAGATCTCCAAAAGATTTACTCGGTCGTCCTGTTCGATTTGAAGGACTGTCAGCAACAACGGGAATGGCGAAGGTTCCGTTCAGCGAAGATTCATTACTTTTTAGGAATACCGCTTCTTTATAATGAGCTTTAGTCCATCGATTTTTAAATTCTGATTTGAAATGTGCAAAATTGCTTTTCAACGTCTCAATTTGATTGTCAGAGAATCCTTTAATAGACATAAATTGATCTTTCAAGAAATTTAGCCTTGCCTCTATGTTGGGTAAGTTTTCATTGTTCATGAGGTCAAACAAGTACTTTCTAGTCACAATCCTCATTCGCGATGTTCCCATTGAACCTAACACAAATAAATATTTCGCTTAATCTCTTGTAATGGAAAATACCTTTTTCATAAAATTTTACCAACAACATTCAAAGTACTATAATAGAATACCGTTTATCCGGACTTATCCGGATCAAATTCTTTGATGAATTGTCAAAACAAGGTACATACTAAACAATTACAATCGAATCTTAACCGGATCTATCTCGATAGTATTACTTATTGACTAACAAATATTATTTTAAGAAAAAAAAAGTAGTTTGAGAAGGTGTGTACTTATAGGGTTGAAAAGTTAACTTTAATACTTGAAAATTATAAAGATTCTAATTGATTTCATTCATTACTATCCTGATGCTTCAGAATCCATAACTCTTTACTCCACTGTTGAACACAAAAACATAAAATTTCACTTTTAAAGTTTAGGTTTTGCAAGAGTGCCGAGAACAGATAACGTACACGAGGTGATACGATCGAATTCCGACTGCCGTTATCGTATGTCAAATGCTTGTAGAGTGCGCGGGAGGGGCTGGCTTTTGTTCTCGGAAGGGTCAGGTACCTCAGGAAGCCATTTTTGTAAATGTATTTATTGTTTTGTTAAATGGACTTTTGACCCCGTAGATCTTTCAAATACCTGTATGTGCAGCGTGAAACTAAAGTTGTCAACAATTCCACACGTGTCTGGCAAATTGAGTTCCAACCGATTGTTTCGATTGGTTTTCCGTTTGTGGACAGTTTTAAGCTACGGCGACACACTCATACATTTGCTGTCCAGCAGCTTATATGTGTGCGTGTCGGGTGCATTTATGTTTAAATGTCAAAAACATCCGAAATGTTACGGTAGATAAAACCATCTGGCAAGCTTTTTTATCAACAGCCCGCCCGCTTAAATTAACTATGGCTGGCACATATGGATTGATCCGCTAAACGCGGATAATTATGATATAGAGAGAAACCTTGTCCAACTGGCGAAAGATAAATATCGTTAAGTTATGGTAAATAAATTCATCAGGCATGCTTTTTGAAGTGAAACTTCTTCGATGGACGAGTGAGAATGGAGAGTAAAATTTCAAGGCCATGCAACGTTTTGGGCATTTTCGTTCCGCGAGAGAGAAAAAAATATAATGTAGAGGAAAAAAAGAGAGAGAGAGCTATACCTTATATATATTTTATGATGAGTTTTTGTTGTACAGTACAATAGTTGAAACTGTTCGGCGCCGCCACGACTATTTCAGACTGTTCAGCACTACAGCAACTAGAATGATGGCTGCTATGGCTGCGCTTATTAATGCATTTTGTTCTTTTAGTCAGATTGAATGTACTGATATAACGCTAGCAAATCTTCTTCGAAATTAAATGTCCGAATGTGAAAAATCGTAGGTTATCTGAAGGATGTGGAGGTATACTTTTTAATCGAAAGAGCCTGAAGGAAAAGCCACAGTCTTGAAACGCGTAGTCCTCGCACAAATGAAGGAAGGGGATAATACACGTAAACACACGTAAACGTCTAAATGAGGATTTCCACATCGTGATCAAGCTGAAAGAAATACACGTCACTGTGGGTGATGGTCTTTCGACAATTTTACTTCTATATATGTATAAGTAGTTTGCCTGATTACTTCGAGGCCTTTCGAAGCAAAACGAATATTACGGGCATAGGCAACGTCAAAGTAGTTATCAACGAAGAAGGTCAAGAAGAACTAATACAATTCGAACAAGTATTGTATGTGCCAGACTTGAGAACTACGCAGCAGAAACATTCACCGGGAAGAAAATAAAGCTGCTCCAATCGGACAACGGCTTAGAATATAAAGGGTGGTTAAGTTTTAAGGGCCGGTATTGATTTTGAATAAAATACAATTTTTTAGGAAATTATTGTCATTTCTCTTTATTATGATAATATTGGTATGTTTCAATTACGTATGAAAATGTTGACCAAATGGCCACCGCGGTCTCGGCGGCACACCTCCATTCGATGGTCCAAGTTTTCTATGACGCTGAGGCATAATTGAGGTTCTACGCCGTTAATGTGCCAAATTATCTCATCCTTTAGCTCTTGAATTGTTGCTGGCTTATCGACGTACACCGTTTCTTTCAAATAACCCCAAAGAAAGAAGTCCAACGGTGTCAAATCATTTAATCTTAGCGGCCAATTGACATCGCCGCGACATGAGATTATTCGGCCATGAAATTTTTCGCGCAAAAGAGCCATTGTTTCGTTAGCTGTGTGACAAGCGGCACCGTCCTATTGAAACCACATATCGTCCACATCCATATCTTCCAATTCGGGCCATAAAAAGTTCGTTATCATCTCACGATAGCGAACACTATTCACAGTAACTCCCTGACCGGCCTCATTTTGGAAAAAATAAGGCCCAATGATGCCGCCGGCCCATAAACCGCACCAAACAGTCACTCTTTGTGGGTACATTGGTTTTTCGGCAATCACTCTTGGATTATCATTCGCCCAAAAATGCGGCAATTCTGCTTATTGACGAATCCCTTGAGGTGAAAATGTGCCTCATCACTGAAGATGATTTTCTTCGAAAATTGGTCATTCACTGTTGCCGTTTCATGCCACCATTCTGACTATTGACGAGGCTTGAAGTGAATCCTTGTAAGCGTTTAAATGCGAGTCTTTATGCATAATGTTCATCAACGACGTGAGAGGTGCAATTGTTGGGCACAACGACGAGTTGAGGTGGCTCTTCAACCACACTATCGCGAACAGCAGCAATATTTTCTGCAGTACGAGCTGTACGAGCATGCACTGGTGTTTTCACATCTTCTACAAACCCGGTTTGCTCAAACTTTTGCACAATGTTTTCGATTGTACGCACATTTGGACGATTAAATTTACCGAAAAAATCACGAATAACTTTAAAGCGTTGCTCGATTGTGTGCCTTTCCATGGTTCAAATTAATTTAGTCTGAAATTTAAAAATATTAACTGAAATGCAGAAAAAAACTTCACATTTAGAAGTGGTTCGCACTGAACATCGGCTCTTAAAATTTAACCACCTTTTATTAGCGGTGATTTTCAAAAATATCTGCTCGATTGTGGAATTACGAGGCGGTTGCGTGCACCTTATACACTACAGCAAAGCGGCATAGTTGGACGAAAGAATATAACGCTATTGGAAATGTCTAGATTCATGTTGGAGAATTTACCAGTGATATTTGGGGCAGAAGCCATTAACAAAGCGAACTACTTATTTATATTAGGGATAAGTGCCAACTAATAAGTTACAAGTTCTACTGTTGTTCATTTGAGGCCGTTTGGTGCTAAGTGTTACGTTTTGATAAAAGGCTAGCAAAACGGTAAATTTGATCTCAATGCAAGTAAAATTCGAGATATAGCAGAAAAATGGTTGACAGCTTTATCCGAAAACAGAAACCACGTATGCAAATTCCGAAAATCGCTTCATGGCTTGAGACAATCTGGTTTCCAGTGGTACCAGAAATTGAGCACTAAACTGCGTGAAATGGGATTTCATTCATCCAAATGTGATCCATGCCTTTTTATTATGCGTAAGAATTCGAACCTTGCGGTGATTATCGCTTATGTTGACGATTTATTAATAGCTGCAAACGATCGGTCGTTCTTAATTGATATCAAACAATCTCTTGTCGCAAGCTTTCCAGTAAAACCTGTTTCGGTATAAAATTTCGCCAAGGGCTCACAAATCCCAGTGTGTTTTTAAATGAACGTGAGTATGCAGAACAAAGTTTAAAACGTTTTGAAATGGAGGACTGCAAAGCCATTAAAACTCCACTAGAATTCACCTCTAAACTAGAAAAATCCGAAATGAAATGTAATGAAGAAATTTCCATATCAAAGTTTAATATATGCCTTGTTATATTTGGCTGTAATAACGCACCAGTTCAATTTTAACTTCAACGGGACTCGTTAAATCTAATTAAAATTGTAGTATGAAAGACGAGAAGACATTATGTATACCTATACTACACTACCTAATATTTGCTTAGACCAAGCGTCCTGCGAATGTTTGTGTGTATGTTAGTACGTCTGTGTAATATACGCGTTACGACGCTCATAATAGCAACCGCGTGTGCTGTATTGCGTCAGTATTCTTATATTCGTAAATATTTCCATTTTTAAATATTTACCGCAATTATACCGAAAAATAATGCAGAAAAGTGTCGTGTCGTATTTTAGCTATCATAAGCAACTCGTATCATTTGTTGAAATTGAAAACATTGAGGATGAATAATAATAAAATGAAGAAAATAAAATATGAACTTTATAGCAATAGTATAATGAACCTATAATTATCCCGCTCCTAGTGCTGCTTTCGTCTCATTCTCTCTCAGTTTGTTTTACGGAAGGTTTCACTTCTATCGCGTCTAACCGTTAGACTGGTACTTTTTTTATTTATAAATTATTAATATAATTATTATAAGCAATTAATGTAATTTCAAACGTTTCACTAACAAACTAGTATTGCATCCAGCATTTCTTTTTCTTCTCTTTAAAACTTTCATTATTTTTCATTCACAATATTTTTCGGCAACGTCGAAAACTCCCCTAATCCGCTTAAAATATGAGAATTAAGTCTAGTTGCCAATCAATATGTATACATAATTGGCGCTTACACCAGCTGTGGGTGTTTGGCCGAGCTCCTCCTCCTATTTGTGATGTGCGGTTTGATGTTGATTAACAAATGGAGGGACCTGCAGCTTTAAGCCGAATCCGAACGGCAATTATTTTTTTTATGAGGAGATTTTTCATAGCAGAAGTACACTCGGAACTTTTTCTTAATTTTGGTGTTTTACGGAGATTCGAACCTACGTTCTCCGAATTCCGAATGATTGTCACGCACCAACCCATTCGGCTACGGCGGCCGCCATTAGTCAATCCGTATTATTAATTATTATTAATTCCTGAGATAATTCCTAATTAAGTCGTTATTCTCGATTAACGTCAGGTACTTAAAAGGTGCAATAAATTACGGTACTTTCTACGAAGAATCAAATGCAGAATTGTGTGCAATTGCTGATGCGCATTGGAGCACGAATGTAACTGATAGACGATCGTATTTTGGTTACGAATGAGAATTTATTCATTAGTTGGAGTCGAGTTCAAATTAAGTGTTAACTAAAAGGCAAAGTTGTGATTTTTTCTTATGGGTATTTGTACTGGAAAATTAACGTTAATAAAGCAAACAAAAACAAACTGTAAAAAAAAGACAAATACAAAAATGAAAAGTTCCGGGCCTAACACATATGTAGATGGGGATAGTTTTATTGCATTCACCTCTTCTTTAGTTTGTACTAACCTTAAAAAGACAGCTGTGAAAATTTTATGAGAATTTATTCATTAGTTGGAGTCGAGTTCAAATTAAGTGTTAACTAAAAGGCAAAGTTGTGATTTTTTCTTATGGTTATTTGTACTGGAAAATTAACGTTAATAAAGCAAATAAAAACAAACTGTAAATAAAAAAAAAAAATACAATAAACAAAACTCCGCTATCGCGAGTGTAAACAAATCTCGTGCGGCTGACAAGCAGCTGTCACCTGCATTATTGACCCTACGAAAAGAGTGTTACCATACGATACGTTTATGTAATTGATGAAGAACAGCTTGCTAGAGAAACCGACTGGATCCTAAAGAAAAAAAGGCCATCCAAAAAACGTAAAGCTAAATCTTCTCCTGAAGCTGTAACACCATCAAAATCTACAAATGGTGCTAATGATTCAACAAAACCAACAAAAACGGAACAAGTTAGTAAAATACCTCGTCCTCCTCCAATAATTATCAACGGTAAAAATGATTTTAAAAATCTTCATAGTCAACTTATTACCACACTAAAAAATAAATTTTTCATTAAACTTTTAAACAACGATGCATGCAAAGTAATAACGTTCGATTCGTACGACTATCGGTCTGTAACAAAATTAACACTTGAAATGTTTCTCATCACTTTCGATCCGTCTGAAGATGTGAAACAAATTTACGGAATTAAAAATATATTGAACACCATAGTAAAAGTTGAACCTGTCAAACCTACAAATCTGATACCGCAGTGTAAAAAATGCCAATCTTTTGGTCATACTAAAAACTTTTGCGGGAAATCCTCACGATGCGTCAAATGTGCAGGGAAGCATGCCACCATTGATTGCAAAAAAATTGAACTAGAAAACCCAAAGTGTTGTAACTGCGGAGAGTCCCACCCTGCAAATTAAAGAGACGAAAAAGCGATCCCAAAATTCAAAACCAGTAAACAGTACAAACAAACAACACACAATCCCAAAACGTGCTACAACTACTACAAGTCTTACAAATAATCCGACAAAAATCCCTATAATAAATAAACCGGCCGCAGAAATTACCAAAAATTTATTACCGAACGAACCTATTGTGCAAAATCCCCTTTCAGCTATATTAAGCAAATTAAATGAACAAGGCCAAATCTTCAAATCAATTGAAAAACGCTTGTGTGCCCTTGAACAAAACATGCAATTTTTTTACTATGAATAAAACACTTAAAATAATATTATGGAATGCCAAACAGAGCTAGAAGTTCTGTTAAACAACGACGAATTTGACGTCTGCCTAATAGCTGAAACACACTTCACAAGACATTCATATTTGAATTTTAAACATTATTTCCAATACCATACTATTCACCCCAACAATTGTGCAAAATGTGGCAGCGCCGTTCTCACCACTTGGAAGACCAACTCAGCGCCGAGGAATTTCAAACAACTTTCGTTTCTGTCGAGGCCTTCGAGCAACAAATAGCTTTATACAGCTCACCCAGACATCAACTAAAATCTGAAGATTACATATCTCTCATCGAAAGATACAAAGGACGTTTTATTACAGGAGGCGATTTCAACGCTAAGCACGTATATTGAGGGTGTAGGCTTACAACGATAAAAGGGCGCGAAATGTTTAAAGCCATAAGACAAAGAGGTTGGGAAATAATTTCAATTGGCAAGCCAACATATTGGCCTTCAGACACCAACAAAGTACCTGATTCGATTGACTTTTTTGTCTTCAAAAATTTTCCCGCAAACCATCTTTCTATTTCCGAAGTCTTCGATCTGAACTCTGACCACTCACCGATCCTTTTAGAAATATCAGGGAATGCGGTACTAAATAAAACGTCTCCTCGTCTATTTAATAACTTCACCGACTGGCAGTACTTCCAACTGCAATTACAAGCTGTAGTAGTAGACACCGACCGTATCGTGATTATTAATGATCTTGATGATGTCGTGCTTCAGTTCACGCAAATAATTCAAAACGCAGCATGGAACAGTACGCTCCAGCAAGATGTCACATCAAATAAGAAAAAATACCCACCATATATTAAGTTGCTAATAAATAAAAAAGGGAACTTAGACGTCGTTGGCAGCAAACCAGATATCCTGAGGACAAATTGAAACTCAACAAAACAACTACACGTTCAAATTCAGACATTCAAAAATGATAAATTCAATCGATTTCTTAAGAGCCTCACATCTGATACATCCACAGACTACTCTTTATGGAAGGCAGCAAAGTCATTTAATCGACCGACAAAACACATAGCACCCATCAAAATAAACGACACCCAATGGGCAAAATCCAATGAGCAAAAAGCACATTTATTTGCAGAGAATCTTCGTAAAACCTTCTATGCCAATGATGGATCTGAAGATATTGACATCTCGTCAAATTGGATTGAAAGCGATGTCAGCATTGAGCCAATTAGTAACGAAGAAGTAATAAGCGAAATTTTCAAAATGAAAACGAAAAAACGCCTGGTTTCAACCTCATAACTGCAGAAATTCTTCACAGATTGCCCAATAATTGTGTTACTTGTCTGTCTCAATTGATTAATTTGTGTTTTTTGTTAAAATATGTTCCTATGTACTGGAACACAGTAGAAGTAATTATGATTCTGAAAGCCGGAAAATCGCCAAATGATGTATCTTCATACCGACCTATTTCTCTGCTACCAATGCCGTCCAAACTTTTTGAACGACTGTTACTGACTCGAATGTTGCCGATTATAGAAAACAAGAGAATTATTCCAACGCACCAATTTGGCTTTCGAAAAAATGACTCCACTATCGACCAAGTTCACAGGGTTATTAGAACCATAGAGTGTGCGATAGAGGAAAACAAAGATTGCACAGCGGTGTTCCTTGATGTCTCGCAGGCGTTTGACAAAGTTTGGCATACGGGCTTACTCCACAAACTAAAATTGATTTTGCCCAGGAATTATTGCGAAATCCTTTCTTCATACCTTCATGGCAGATACTTTCGTGTCAGACTTGACAACGCCTATTCATCATTGCAAAAAGCACGCGAGTTACGTCACTCAACCATTCTACTCCAAAAGAAAATACAATTGAAGTGGACTGGTCATCGTAACTCGATACCCAACCAAATAAGTGCCATTGCACTAACGCATTTCGCAAGAGTTACGTCACTCAACCATTCTACTCCAAAAGAAAATACAATTGAAGTGGACTGGTCATCGTAACTCGATACCCAACCAAATAAGTGCCATTGCACTAACGCATTTCGCAAGCGACACAATTAGCTTGTAATGAAATGAGTGCAACGACACTTATGCAAATAATTTAGGAAACTTAGAATAAGCAATATTCATATTTCGTTGATTCACCAAATATTGTATTGTAAGTGAATCAACTATTAGCAATAGGAAATATTATAAATACTAGCTGTAAGCATATAAAAATTTGTAATTGAAAAATACCATTTAATCAATAAAGACGCGTTTCGACGCCGGTTGATTTTTTTTAAGCCACGACTTTCGCATTGGCTTATTTGGCGCAGTCGAAAGGGAATCAATTCCGAAGAATTGATTATAGAACGGAACGAGTCCTGAAGGACCGTTACAACAATTCAACACGGTACACTTAAAATACCGTCGCGGAAATCAAACTTAAGTTGTACACCGCCGTGAATAAATTCCGAAGAATTTATCCCTAACCCAGTCGAATCCTTAAGGATTATAAAAAAAAAAAAAAAAATTGAAATCTAACTTAAGATATACACCGCCGTGAAATCAATTCCGAAGAATTGATTGAAAGAGCTAGTGAAGAATTAGTGAGTAAAAGAACTATCGGCATCCTTAAGGACCGAAAAAGAAAAAATTAAAATTCCTGACTAAAGTCAAGAATTAGTGATTAAAATAACTATCGGCATCCTTAAGGACCGAAAAAGAAAAAATTAAAATTCCTGACTAAAGTCAAGAATTAGTGATTAAAATAACTATCGGCATCCTTAAGGACCGAAAAAGAAAAAAAAAAAAATTCCTGACTAAAGTCAAGAATTAGTGATTAAAAGAACTATCGGCATCCTTAAGGACCGAAAAACAAGAAAAATTAAATTCCTGACTAAAGTCAAGAATTAGGACCGAAAAATAATAGTGAACAGTCACAGTGATCAAAAGAAACTAAAAAGACGATTAAATTGGTCCTTCATATTTAAACAAAAGGAAAAGTTTATAAAAATGAACGACCAACCACAACCAGCAATAGCAGTAACCGAACTCATCAAGGAGGCGTCCCGCATTAAAGAGTTCAGAGGCGACAGATCTTATGACTTATCGGCGTTTATACGGGAAGTTGAAATCATCCTTCCGCTATTTAGCCAAAATCTACCGCTGCAAGAGTTCATATTCCAGCGTCACATCAGGACGAAGATCCAGGGACAGGCACTAAACACAATCAGGACATTGGGACAATCACCTACTTGGGACGAAATAAAAAGGGAGCTGATCAGGAATTTCGGCGTGAAAGAAACCTATCACAATCTGTACCACCAGGCGATCACAACAAAAAATTATAATGTAAGTGATTATTTTTCTAATTTAAGAAATATTTTAGACAAACTGAACACAAAATACGAACAGGACGAAAGCAAGCCAGTAGAGTTTGCACCTGAGGTTAACGAATCAATAATTTTAAAGACATTTCTTAATGGGATAGACCCAAATTTAGCTAGTATAGTTTATAGTAGGAATAAAAAGACACTTAGGGAATCTTACTATATACTCGAAGAAACTGGCATGCTCAAGAAATATGACTATAGGAACAATAGGTCAAATAGATTTACACAAAACAACCAACAGTACGAGTCGACACAAAACTATCCTCGACAAGGATCCGGACAAAATACAAGGAGTCACGGACCAACTACTAGTTCCGACACATCAGGACAATTTAAGCAGAATAAACCTGCTTCCGGACAATTTCATAGAAATTCACAACAAAGTAGGCGATTTCCAAATAACACAACAAGTAGGGGTTCAGGACAGTACAAGTCGAATCAGACCGAACCCATGGAAGTGGATAACATAGAAACCACTAACGAAGAAAGTGAAAATTTTCGGTTTCCTGCCCACACTACAACCTACCGGTAGTTAAATTGACAATAGGAAAAAACGAAATGACGTGCCTTATTGATACAGGCTCTAACACTTCTCTTCTCGGAGAAGACAAACTCCAAGACTATAAACGAAAAAGACTCACGAAGCCTCTCAATTTTAAGACATTGGACGGAAATGTAAGAGTGGATACAGAGATTATCACACCACTCCCAACTGAATTCAACGAAAAAAATTTAATGAGTTGGAAGTTGACAAACTTGAAGAACAAAAAATTCGACGGAATACTTGAACAAAACATTTTAAAGCCAATGGAGGCAATAATTAACCTAAAAGATGGATACATGGAAATCCACAATACAAGGACGAAGTTCATCGATACATGCCCACACAGTTACGAGGACATACACACACTGGAAACTACACAAATGGACAGTACAATTATACAAAAGCTTTCACGTGAAGATATGAACGAGGAGGTAAAAAGTCTATTACAAACAATAGTAGACGAAAATGGCGACCTATTTTTTCAGGAAGGACAAAAACTCTCTCACACACATGAAATAAGACACGAAATCGTCACAACTATTGACAGACCAGTATATTCTAAAATATATCGATACCCTCAAATTCATGAAGAGGAAATACATAAGCAAATGAAGGAAATGCTAGAGCACGGCATCATTAAAGAAAGCTGTTCTCCTTATAACTCACCATTGTGGATCGTCCCCAAAAAAGTGGACAAATCAGGTAAAAAGAAATGGCGCATCGTTATAGACTATAGAGCCCTTAACGAGATCACGGTAAGCGATAAATTTCCTATACCCAACATAGAAAACATTTTAGAAAAATTGGGAAGAGCCCAATATTTCACAACTTTAGATCTGGCCAAAGGTTTCCACCAGATCCTTATAAAAGAGGAAGACAGGGCGAAAACCGCATTCTCTACTCCACTAGGACACTACGAATTCGTTCGTATGCCCTTTGGACTAAAAAATGCTCCTGCCACCTTCCAAAGACTTATGAATTCAGTCTTGAGAGACTATATCAATAAAATTTGCGTTGTCTACTTAGACGACATTCTTATATTTAGCACTACAGCCCAAGAACACATGGACAGTATCAAGAAAATCTTCGATAGACTACGAAAACATAACCTACGAGTTCAAATTGATAAGAGTAATTTTTTCGCTACAACCACAGAATATTTAGGGCACATCCTGACTACAGAAGGTGCAAAACCAAACCCCACCAAAGTGGAGGCAATCCAAAAGCTCAAGCTGCCGCAAACAGCAAAACAGATTAAATCATTTCTGGGAGCAACTGGATACTACCGTAAATTCATAAAGAATTACGCTAAAATAGCTCAAGCTATGACTAAATACCTAAAAAAGGATGCAAAAGTCAACGTCCACGATACACAGTACATGGACGCCTTTTATAAATTGAAGAGATTACTTATATCCCCACCGATACTTAAGTACCCGGATTTCGAAAAAAATTTGAAATTGCTACAGACGCAAGTGATTACGCTATAGGTGCCGCATTAACGCAAGCAGGTCACCCCATATGCTACGCAAGTAGAACTTTAAATGAGCACGAAAAAAAATACTCTACCACAGAAAAGGAACTTCTCGCCATAGTATGGGCAGTCAATTATTTTAGGCCCTATGTTTACGGCAGGAAATTTGACTTACTAACAGACCATCAACCACTAAAGTGGCTACAAACAAAATACAGAGGAAAGGACATAAATCCAAGACTACAAAGATGGATACTGAAATTAGGTGAATATGACATCAACATCGGTTACATTAAAGGTAAAGAAAATACCCTAGCCGATTTCCTAAGTAGAATTAATAGCGAAACAGGTGACATCTACCTAACGAATGAGGACACACAAATCGAGGATAACTTAGACAATATGAGTACCTCTGCAACCATACACTCTCAAGAAGAGGACCTTAATGATCATTTTCCAATTCTAGATACAGTAGTCAATCGTTTCCACACACAAATAATATTAGTTGAGCACAAATATAGAGAGATTGAAATTATTGGAAATAAAAGAAAGATATATATTTGCCTAGACGATATAAATAGCGGTTTTATTTCTGATATATTTAGACGATTTCTCAAATCAGGAAAAGTTGGAATTTTCTCTGAGCTTTCTGACAGTGATTACAATACTGTACAGCAAAAACTAATAGAATTATTTAATGGAAATATAAAATTTTTCAAATGCTCTTACCATGCTAAAGACATGCAGAATGAAGACGAGACATTTAGGTATATAAAAAATTATCACTTCACCGAAAGTGGCCATTCAGGCATAAATGAAAATTACGAAGGACTGAAAAAACTCATATATCACAAAAATTTAAAGCAATTAATTCAAAAATTTATAAATAACTGTGATATATGTTGTCAAACAAAATATGATAGAAAACCTATCAAACCGAAATTTCATCTGACCGAAACACCAAAGGATACTAACGAAATAGTACACCTTGATACGTACACAATTAAGAAGCACAACTTTATGACTTTTATCGACAAATTTTCTAAATTCGCAGTAGCTATCCTCTTAGAAGACAGAAATAGCATTACACTTGTTGAAAACCTACGGATGTATTTTGCAATGAGAGGAAAACCTAAACTCTTTATAACTGATAATGAATTCAATTGCGTGAATGTAAAAGACTTTTTAAGAGAAGAAGGAGTTGAAGTCCATTTTACTAAACCAAATAGTCATACAGGGAACTCAGATATTGAACGACTTCATAACACGATAGGAGAAAAATTTAGAATTATGGAACTCCAATCACCAACTCTATCAACAAGAGAGAAAATGTACAAATGTATTCAAACCTACAATAATAATATCCATTCCACACTGAAAGAAAGACCTTCAGATATAGCATCTGGTAAAATTGACAAAGGGATAATCCATGACCGAATAAAAGAAGCTAAAGAAAAAGTTAATAACAAGATTAATAACAAAAGAGAGGTTTTTAACGATGAAAGAAGTACAGGACACGTAAAAAATTATAGAGCACTTAGACATAAACACGAACCTAGATATCGAAAGCTACCACTTCAAAACACTCATGCAAGTAACATTAAAAGACCAGGAAAATTTGCAGGTATTTCTTGACATCAATGATGTTAATAACACTGATAATAGGATCGACCGCAACGATAATAACTGAAGACATCAAAAGTGAAGACGGGTTTGCTGAAATAAAACTCGACAACATACAGGTGATCACAGATTTTGACATCATCCTCCACATAATCAAACCAAAGGAAATAGAAAATATTATTGACGCACTTGAGAATTTAACAAAAGACTCGAAACTGATCGAAAAGGGACAAATTCTAACACAGGAATTTGCAATATTACGAAGCAAACTTTACACATTACTACCTCACAGACAGAAAAGAGGACTAATTAACATATTAGGTACAACAATGAAATGGCTATATGGAAGTATGGACGACGACGATAGACAAAATATAGAAGAACATTTTAAAGTTATTGACACGAATAACCATATTGCCATAGACACCTTAAATAAGAATATAAAGATAAATGATAACTTTAACAAAACATTCCAAAATATTCAAAAAGCTATAGAATCAGATAGAAGACAAATCTCTTTAAAATTAAACTCAGTACAACATCAAAATCAAGACATACATAAAGAGCTTCTACATCTTGACATTCTTTTGAGAATTAGATCACTTAGCAATAGTATAGAGCACATCCAAAATAACTTAGCATCAGCTAGACTAAACTTAATGTCCAGCAACATTCTTACCCCTGAGGAAATAAATACATACAATATAGATATATTTAAACTAGAAAACATAGAATTAGGAGCAGCAACCGCCGCAGATAATATTATATTTTCATTAAAAATCCCAACAAATACAACTATAGCAAAACAT
The DNA here is from genome assembly GCF_027943255.1 of Anastrepha obliqua. NCBI lineage: Eukaryota > Metazoa > Arthropoda > Insecta > Diptera > Tephritidae > Anastrepha > Anastrepha obliqua. Next base: position 36,880,582 of record NC_072897.1, on the reverse strand, counting down.
ATATTCATAACTCCATGTGCAAACAAGAACTCGGAAGAATTACAATTCAAAAGCGAACATCTTTTGGAAATAAATAAAACAAGATTCACTTTTTCAAGAAATGTATACCAAAAAAAACCTAAAAGCCTCAAAATCATGTGTAATAAAGAAAAATTGTAAGAAAATCAAAAATTATAAAGAAGAAATTATGGAAATCGAAAAAGGCTTAATAATTGTAAAAAATTCTAAAGGAATTGAAATAAAAAGTACATGTAACGAAAGAACTTTAAATTCCATAGGAACTCAACTTATTTTATTCAATGATTGTGAACTTTATGTAAAAAACGAAACTTATAAAAATTTAAATAAATCATTTACACAAAAATATGTAATACGTCACCTTGAATCAAATATAAATAACACACAACTCGAACCTACATTTGACGAATTAATTATTAACCAAATTGAAAACGCTCAAAAAATCGAAGAACTAACCTTCCACAAAAAATCATATCAAATTAATATTTGGCTAACAATTTCATTCATCGCAGTAAGCACATTAGCTTTATCTGTAATTTTTATTCATTTCACAAATAAGCACAAAGCCATTGAACTTAACGTAAATGCAAAAACCCAGGAGTGTTTTCAATCAAAGGAAAGGGGAGTTACGTCACTCAACCATTCTACTCCAAAAGAAAATACAATTGAAGTGGACTGGTCATCGTAACTCGATACCCAACCAATAAGTGCCATTGCACTAACGCATTTCGCAAGCGACACAATTAGCTTGTAATGAAATGAGTGCAACGACACTTATGCAAATAATTTAGGAAACTTAGAATAAGCAATATTCATATTTCGTTGATTCACCAAATATTGTATTGTAAGTGAATCAACTATTAGCAATAGGAAATATTATAAATACTAGCTGTAAGCATATAAAAATTTGTAATTGAAAAATACCATTTAATCAATAAAGACGCGTTTCGACGCCGGTTGATTTTTTTTAAGCCACGACTTTCGCATTGGCTTATTTCGCGCGGGGGTACCTCAAGGAAGCATCCTAGGCCCTCTCTTGTACCTCTCGTATACGTATGACTTACCGGTTCACGAGCAACACGTTACCGCAACCTTTGCAGATGACACGGCTATCCTAGCAGTTGGAGAAGTGATCGAGACTACAACGACGAAATTGCAATCAGCGGTGAGCTCTATTGCAACATGGGCAAAAAAATGGCGTATCAAATTAAATAATTCAAAATCAGTTCACATTGTATTCGGCCTGAAAAAAACAATTTACAAGCCAGTCTACATAAACAGCGTAAATATACCGTACGTCAACGAGGCAAAATATCTTGGTATAACCCTTGATGCTAAACTGCGTTGGAAGGCGCATGTCAAGAAAAAGCGTGAAGAGCTGGAATTAAAAACAAAAAACCTTCTTTATCTTATTGGCAGACACTCTATTCTGTCAACGATCAACAAACTACTGCTATATAATCAAATACTCAAACCGGTCTGGACGTATGGCATTCAACTATGGGAATGCTCAAGCGAATCTTGCATGACTATTATCCAACGATTCCAAAATAAAGTGTTGTGCAACATCGTCAATGCTCCATACTATGTGAGAAATCTCGACCTCCATCGTGATCTTGCTATCCTACCCATCACTGACGTGGCGAGAAAGTACGCCATGGCTCACATACAACGTTTAAGTACACATGTCAACGCTGAATCATTGGCTTTGCTTCAGCCAAATACTCATCGTCGGCGGCTCAAGCGTAACAGTTTTAGACCAGATGGGCACCCAGTAGCAGCTGTACCTTATATATTAATACATTCCTAATGAATTTATTAATATTGAGGCATCTTAGTTTTTCCTTTTTTTAAAATATATGTTCAATAAAAATTGCTCGTTAGTATCTTTATTTAGTTGTAGTAGTTGTAATTTCTAAACGTTATTTTGCCTATACTTTAAGATGCGTTAATAAAAAAAAAAAAAAAAAATTAGTTGGAGTGTTATTGTGCTAACAGTGACGCTACTTTTGTTATTTTCAAAACAATAGATCAAAAAGAATTTCGTGTTTTAATTTTATATTGCTTCTTAATGGAAAAAAAACCGTTCAAGGAAAGTAACGACCTTAAAAGTGTTATGGGGACTCCGGTCCATCAGAAACAACAATAAAACGATGGTTTGCTGACTTCAAACGTGGTCGTAGAAACACTGATAATCCACAACGCAGTGGACGTCCAAATGAGCCGGTAACACCAGAAAACATCAAAAAATCCACAAAATCATGTTGAATCGAAAAGTGAAGTTGCGTGAGTTAGCTGACATCGTATAGATTTCAAAAGAACGTGTTGGCTTTATATTGCATGAGCATTTGACTATGAGAAAGCTCTGTTCAAAGTCGGTGCCGCTTTTGCTCACTGTTGACCAAAAACAAGAACGTGTTGATGAATTTGAGTAGTGGCAAAACTACATGAAGTGAAGTTCGAATTGCTCTCACATCCTCCGTATTCACCAGATTTGTCTCCCGACGACTAGCGGCTGTTCACAGACCTAAACACAATGCTCGCAGCTAAGAAATTTTGCTCAAATGAAGAGTTTTTCGCTGAAACTGAAGCCCATTTTGTGGCAAAAGATAAATCTTTCGACAAAAGTGGTATTGAAATTGATGAATAAAGCTAATTTTGAACAAAAAAACGTGGTTTCTTTGTTAAGCCCGGGACTTTTCAGTACATGTGTTACTAGTAGTCTTTGTGTGAAGCAACAGAGAGGCTGTCTACCTGCGTAAACTACTAGATGAAATCGGATTAGGTATAGCACGATTGTGATTTACGACAGTCAAAGTGCAAAAAAGTTAGTGCTCAGCAGTGTTTATCACTCGCGTACGAAACATATACCTATGTATGTACATATGCATATTAGACCGGAGTGAAATACGTAAATTTTTTCAAATCATATCGTAATAGCAGGGAAAAGTTGCTACATATCAATACAAATTTAGGAAAAAAAAGAAATTTCAAATCGGTTAATATCTTCCGTTCGCGCATTGCATTTAAAATTTACAAATTTTATCCCAAATCTAGCTGATTTACGAAAACTTGTAGAAGTGGTAAATGATTAAAGATCGAGCTCCCTTTTTATACATAGCACTTTCAGCATTGAGTAGTAGATTTTTAATTTACTAATCTATCCATTTCTGTGGTTCTGAGCGATTAACTTTTACCAATTTTACACCAAATCTACTAAGGAAGCCTATGCCAAATGAGGCTTGCGTGAAAGCGGCTTACGGCTACTACAACACGTCTGTGCTTTAAATCGTCTTCCACTTGGTTACTTGTATTCCATCGTCTTTCTTTTCATTTTGCTTTTGATTCTGGCATACCGATAAACGAAGTGCACGGAAGAGCTAGTACTCTCTGGTCATTACCAGTTCTGCTTTCACTCTTGTCGAACAGCGCTGTTTGGTCAAAAAAAATTCTATTCGATGTTCTTTTGAATTACATAGTTTACACAATTACTTAACATTAAATCTCTTGAAACATTTTATTCATGTCTCTTACTCGTAAGGACATACACTGCCCATTTTTTTGTGCACCTAAACCACTGCTGTCATCGGTCCTTCCCACTAATACCGACATTATACAATGTTGGCAAGAAGTGAGGTACAAAATGTCAGTAGAATCTTCTGCTGCCAGTTCTGGTCAGAAGTTAAGCTTCACAGTTGTAGCAGATACTGTAGCTCATCAGACTGAGTCCCTTTATTCCAAGGCTTCGATTCCAATAGTTTCCCACACAAGAGTTGTACAAAAGATTAAACATCTACATGATCGATACTACACTCTTCGTAAATCTTATTCAAGGGACAAAGACACACCTGAGAAACAAAAGAAGTACAATGATTTTATTGAACAATCTTCAAGTACATTATTTGACATTTCGTCCTGCAAGTGCGAGATGACACTCAATTGCTTTTGTCAAAGAAGCTTTGACAAGTGTATTTGTCCCAGGCCGGTAACTATCAACTACACATGCCCTAAAGATAGAAAGATACCGCCATTAGAAATCAAATTTCTATATGCTCAAAGATATCTCGGACAAGGAAAGATTGGGACAGTAGATACCAAAGAAACTCAAAAGCTTACATTAAAATTGCAGAGAAAAGCTCGTCACTTAAGTCAGACCTACTTACCTGGACCTTCTTGTAGTAGTATTGATTCTGAAACAGAGATAACTCCTGAAGTTGACAATGATAAGAATGATCCCGATTTTCAGACCCCACGCTCTATTTCCTCTCAGTCAGCAAGTTCAAAAAATGCACAGATGCGCTTATCACTTCCAGCAAGGGCCTTAACAAGTGATCATTTTGGAGTATCTGATAGAGCAGCAGCAGCTATTGTGTCTAGTGCATTTAAAGACGTTGGTCTTATAACGGACAAAGATACTTCTTTTGTTGTTGATCGAAGCAAAATGAGAAGAGAAAAAGAAAAATGTAGACTAAAACTTATCGAATCGGGGAATGCAATAGAGCAATTAAACGATCCGATGTGTGTGTATTTTGATGGCAGGATGGATGACACTTTAGTTTTAGTTGAAAAAGGAAACAAACGTTATCAATCTATAAAAAAAGAAGAGCACATTTCAGTAATAGCAGAACCAGGCTCAAAGTACCTTTGTCATTTAGTACCTACTTCAAAAAGTGGAAAGGACACAGCATACAGCATTGTAAATTATTTTGAAGAAAATGGTATAAATAAATCTAATGTTGTAGTGATTGGATGTGATGGTACGTCAACAAATACTGGGTGGAAGAATGGTGCAATAAAATTCATTGAAACGCGTTTAAAAAGACCAGTACAATGGGCTATCTGTCTCCTCCATTTTAATGAATTACCTATGAGGCATCTTCTGAAGATATCTTGCAATTAATTTCTGATAAAGAAAAACCTAAATTAACCATAGATTTAACAAATATTCCATGCCATACGCAAGCTGTGGAGAGTTGCGTAAAACTAGTAACTCAAGCGTCCTCAAAAGTGTATGGGAACGAGAGACGTGATGGGTTTATAAGAGCAGCACTCACTTCTCGTACAGTTATGCCACTAAAACAGACTTTGCCACTCCCGAATAAATAATTTTTCATCTTTGGTTGGTTGGTTGGGAAGGGAGTGGGTGGAACTCGTCGTACAGTAACCTTCACGCGGTGAGTTCTGAGTCGTCCAAAAAGGGCAGGCCAAGAGCTGTACAAAACTTCTTTAAGATAGTGTGGTCAGTGGGCGCGCTAAGAGGGGAATAATTTATTCTACTTATATACTCAAGAAGACTTATACAAAAATTAAAATAGAGAAACTAACCACCCGCAATTACGTAAATTTATACAAAAAATTACATTTTCCACTTCTTTTCAGGGGCTGTAGGGGCTTTGATAGAGCGGTAGACGCTTTTCTTTTCAAACTATACCTGATGTTGTAATAGTCTACAAAAAATGAACTTTATCTAACATCATTTCCACCTCTTACAATTTTTCGAATATTTGTTCAATTTATTATAAAATTTGTAAATTTTAAATGCAATGCGCGAACGGAAGATATTAACCGATTTGAAATTTCTTTTTTTTCCTGAATTTGTATTGATATGTAGCAACTTTTCCCTGCTATTACGATATGATTTGAAAAAATTTACGTATTTCACTCCGGTCTAATACATATGTACCAAATATATAAACATATGTATGTGTACGGCACCACTTCAAACATCAAAACGGCGATATCGTGTTAAACTATATACCTGCAGATGTGCTCATAAAGGGCTACCTGCCCTACACTACAGGTTCATTACAGATCTGGGCATGTCTGATGCAAATTGATTGTTGCCGCATTCGAAATTCTTCGAGGAAGCTGCTAGATAATACGACAATACGAAGTAATTTGCATGTCGGCTTTTGCGCCATATATTATCCATTTATAGTTAAATGCCACAAACTTCTGATATCAAAACAAATATTGCATTTTATATGTCAACATGTTATTTTCTGTACTTCCGTTTTGTAATATCTTCTTGAATATTCAATTGCTATTACAATGGAGACAAATGCCTATTTTATTAAAAAAAATTTTTATTCTCTAGTATAAATTTATTCTGAAGTCTAAGATTTTTCCTCAATATTTTAGCCTCGATTTTTTTTTTGGAAGTCCCAGAGCAGCCGCTCTCTTGCGCGCGGAGTGACGGTGATTATCGTATCGTCAAGTACATTGTTTTCATTTGTTCTCAAAGTACGGCTGGGCCGGGTTTGTCATCGAAATTGTTGCCCGGAACCTTCCCACCAATGAACGAATCAAATCTTCCCTTGGGGCATCAAGTAAACGTCAAATATTGTAACGTGAACAAAATCTATGACGAACACAGGAATCATTGGCCTTGAAATGCGATGCCCGTGACCCTGTATTTTTTTTTTGTAATGAGATACTGCTAATAGATATCGCCATGATTTTTTTACACAGCATAAAAAATGAACTTGTAGTCGTTTTTGCATTCTCATCTAAAAATATTTCTTTTTTGGATCTTAACATATGAAAATGAATTTGAATTACATATGAAAATGTAAAACTTAAGTTGATATGCTTAAAAAAAAGCAAATAAATTTTAACTCTCCACAAATTCAAATATGAAAATATGTTTTTTTACTGCAACTAATGGGATATTTTTAGATTGAGATAAAGTATCCAGGTAACTTTAAAAAAATAAGAACACATTTTAGGAAAAATGTTGGATACTTTAATTTGGGAGGATGCGGTAACACTGGAACAGAGCTTAATATTATCCTATCACTCAGAAGATCCAGTATTCCACTCTTAGGAAGATATGCACGGAGCGAACTCTTAATACAATTACTTCTTTGGTTATGCACCACACAAACTGATTTTAAACATTTTAGCAAGGATTCGTTGGTTGTCATAAACAAAACCGCCCAAAAAAACACTTGTATATATTACTTTCTTATGCTATATAATGAAGTATCGTGGTATTTTTACAAGTAAATGATAGCTGAATACGGGGTTATTAGCAAAAAAAAAAAAAGATTTAATATCTGTATCGTTTCGGAAGAAATCGGTGATATTAAAGTGAGCATTATTTTTTTTTTTTAAGTTTTTTCCATTTTAACTATAATGTACATGCTTTTATTCCACCTTTTTGATATGCTAATTCTAAATGTAAATTTTTATTAGCAGGGTTTTTACTGATTAAACAAACATATAGTGTTTATATACAAATTAATCCAATAGCCAATATGCATTTAAAAATTTTTTCAGTTAAAATTGTAACCCAACCTCCAGATACTCTTTTGATGAAACGCAATTTTTGTGGTAATTCTGCGTCACCAAATTTTTGCTACTCTGGTTTTAGTTATTACCTGGCAAATTTGTTTGTATACATAGTTATGGAAACCATTCCACTTGATATGAAAACTCTATGTTTGTTATTATAATAATATTTATTCTATTATTAATATACCGCCACTACGATCCAATTTTCTTTACACAATATACACTATAAAATTCTCACCTCTATAGTCACATCACTTTTCAAGCACAATTTCAAATAACTTTTTTCCCTCCGAATGGTAATCACGCAAATAGTATATGTCGTTGATAAATTAAGTACTGTTTTACAAAAACTACAAATATTGTTGTAGTGAACGGAAGTGCTTCAGTTACTTATTTGTAAAGCAGTATATTCTTCTTAAACGCAACAGGCTTTGTCTTTGGTTAGAAAATCATTTTTCTAATTTCTGTAAAAAAGTCATAATTATCTTTAAAGTAGTTAGCACCCGCACTAAAGTTTATTTTCGCGTGAAGATTTTTAACATATTATTTCTGTAAATTAAAGGTGACATTGAAATAAGTAAATAGTCTCGATGTAGTTATGTATTTCAGGAATCTTAGGTACACAAGTTTTAATTTGAAGTCTGAAGTATAAGCAATCCACAGGATGTTTATGAATGAAATGCGCAAACTCCAACTTTTGAGTTCCCCTGACAAAATGAAAATTGGAACATTTCTTTGAAATATGCGAGAACAAGGACGAGCATTTATTTCTAGCTACAGTTAGTAACAGAAGTAAGTATACACCGTACACGTTTTCGATTTTTCCCCAATCGATTCTTTCAAACAACCTAAGTTATAACAAAATTGTGTTTTATTTACATGAATGTTATACAAAAATCATATTTAATCCAAATAATGACAAAATTTTAAAAAGAAACAAAATTATAGCTTTTTATATTAAACTTTATAAAAATTCATGTCTCAAAAGTAAGTATACAGTTCATCACATTATTAATATGTGAAATCAGAAACATAATTAAAATCAAATCCTAGTATTTGGTAGGATAACTATTAGACTTTACAATCGCTTTAAGTCGTTATGGCATTGATTTCACCAAGTTTTTAGTTGCAGCTGGTGGTATTTTATTCCATTCCTCTTCAAGGACGTTTTTTAGTTGTTCCTTATTTCTAATCGGATGTCTACGTATTTGCCGCTTTAAATGATCGATTGTGTTGGTATCCGGGGACTGTGGCGGTGTTTTCAGCTGTCTTCGCACATTGTATAACAGCCACTCTCGTACAATGTTGGATGTGCGCTTGGGGTCATTATCCTGCTGGAAGATAAACGTTCCTCCAAGGCCTAATTTCGTAGCGCTTTCTTTTAAATTATTTTTCAAAATATTTAAATAACCATATCGGTCCATAATATTTTCGATAAATACTAAGTTTCCAACCCTGTTCGCAGCCATACATCCCCAAACCATCACAGAGCCCACCTCCATGCTTCACAGTGCCAGTCATATTGTTTGGATCCAATTCCGCGTTAACTTTTCTCCAAATTTTTTCACGGCCATCAGATCCACAGATACTGAACTTACTCTCATCAGAAGATATGACTTGGATCCAAAACGTTTGGTCATATTTTTCATGATCTTTTGCGAATGAAATCCGTTTACTCCGACTGACACTACTCACGAAAGGCTTTTTCCTAACATTGTGCCCATGATAACTAGCACTATGCAAAATCTGGCGAATAGTTTGGGTGCTACATTGTTTTCCAGGCTCATTTTCAACTTCAGATTTCAATTTGGGGGCACTTATTTTGGAGATTGTCCTGATTTTCCGTATGGTTAATCTTTTTTCTCTGGGACTTAAGAGCGGCGGACGCCCACAAAGCTCTTTATTAGTGATGCTTCTCGCACTATTTTGAACTGTAGCAAAACTCATATCTATCGAACGGCCGATTTCTCGCAATGATTTATGTTCCTTGGGATATTTTATATTCAGTTTTTTTAAATCATCAGAAGGCTCTTTTCCTCTTGGTGACATTACTAAAAATGTCGCAAACATTAATACAAAAAGTACTTCACTAAATTTTTATATTCACTTTAATTATTTCCTTTGAATAGCTTTAATTTTTGTAACCAATACGTAAAAATAAGTCTTATGCTAACTTAACAATCGTTCAATATTCAAATATTCAATATTCACATAAATTTCGCTGGCATCAAAGACAAAGCAAAGCGTGGATAACGGTATCTAAAATTTACAGCTAAATTAAGGCGCATATGAAAGCTTATCCCAGTACACAATTACCATGTGTAAAATATTTTGATTACATATTAAGGAAATCGTTAGCGTCAAACAATTCGATAAATCAGGCTCCTGTATACTTATTTATGTTACTAACTGTAAGTAAGTTCGCATGTAAGCATGAACTTACACGTCATGATATGCCTGCATATAAACATTTGGTTAATTGATGTTTAGAAATACAAATGCTTTGGTGAATTTTGAGATGAACGAGACTGATGAAACTCCATACACTTTACGTTTTGAGTAGGAAATGATATAGCTCGTTGCTTTGCTACTTGGCAGTTTAACTTGCTCCGCCGTGTTTTTTATTTATTGATTAATAATACTTACTTTACTCGGGCGGCCGCCGTAGCCGAATGGGTTGGTGCATGGTTACCATTCGGAATTCACAGAGAGGTCGTTGGTTCGAATCTCGGTGAAAGCAAAATTTAATAAAAACGTTTTTCTAATAGCGGTCGCCCCTCGGCAGGCAATGGCAAACCTCCGAGTGTATTTCTGCCATGAAAAAGCTCCTCATAAAAATATCTGCCGTTCGGAGTCGGCTTGAAACTGTAGGTCCCTCCATTTGTGGAACAACATCAAGACGCACACCACAAATACGAGGAGGAGCTCGGCCAAACACCTAACAGAAGTGTACGCGCCAATTATTTATTTTTATTTTAATACTTACTTTTTCGCTTTATTTTGGCATTTTAAGTTCTTTGTTTATAGTAAACTTGCGTGCGAAAGAGCATTACAAACCTTGTAGTTACAGATAATACTTCGCGCCTATCTTTCCACTTTGAAGCATAGAAGCACCCCTTCTACGCTAAATGTGCTCGCCTTTTCTTAACTTTTTTGAGATAACTGCTTCTGGATTGCCTTTTCGATTAGGTCGAAGTGTCGCAGTTGTGTAAGTTTTGAAATACAGTAAGTCATTGCATAGTTCAACACTATGATAAAAATTATCCGAATGTAGGTTATGTCCTTTATTCAAATACGTTTTCATTAAACGTAAAACAAGACTACTTGTTTTCGGTGATGTTATATTAGGTGGATGGTTTCATATGCAGAAGTCCACGCAAGTGGGGAAAGTTACTAATGGTCATCCACTTGAGAGTGGCTAGGACGATTCCTCTGCATATGTTCAAGCAGCTCCCAACTTCCGAAATTAGCCCAAATATCCTCTGGGTAGCTTTGGAACACCCGTTCGGACTTAGGACCTTTCGACGTCTACTACAGCTGCCATGTAAAGGAGCGCAAATTCGGTGTCGGATTTACTGTGGGAGAGAGACTTCGCCGCCAAGTACTGTCGTTCACTGCAGTGGACGAGCGCCTCGCAATATTCATGCGGATTTTAACAGAAGGACGATACGACCAACGATTCCTTCTATGAGCATCTGGAACATTCCTATGAGCGCTGCCCTCCGCCACGACACAAAAATCGTGCTTGGCGATTTCAACTCCAGGGTCGGCAAGGAGGGAAATTTTGGTCCCACAGTCGAAAAATTTATCCTGCACAACGAAACATCCGCTAACAGTCAGAGGCTGATCGACTTCGCCAGGGCCCGAAACATGGTAGTCTGCAGCACCAGATTCTAGCATAAAAAGATACCCCGAGCTACCTGGCTGTTTCCTGATCGAAACCCGCGAAACCAGATAGATCATGTTGTGATAGATGGAAGACACACCTCTAGTGTATTAGATGTACGTACGATCCGAGAACCCAACATCGACTCGGATCATTACCTTGTTGCAGCCAAACTGCGCACACGCCTCTGTGCAGCAAAAAACGTACATCTACCTACGCAAAGAATGTTCGACATCGAAAAGCTGCAATCACAACAGACAGCCAGGAAATTCGCCACTCGAATCTCACTCCGGCTCTCAGAGAGTACTGCTCAACAAACCGGCATGCACGAGCAACGGAGCAACATTTCTCGTTTTCTACGTACCGCCGCCGTAGAAGAAATCGAATTCCGGCGAACCCGAAAAAATAGTTGGTACAACGAAGAATGTCATGAATTATGGAGGGAACACTTCTCGAACCTGATAAACAGTGACAGCTGCGCATGTCACAGAGAATGTGAAGATCCCGATACCCCAATCGTTGACGACGGAATTGTCGTTCCGTTACCCGATCATGACGAGGTGAGAATAGCGATAACACAGCTAAAGTACAACAAAGCCGCGGGCGCCGACGGACTGCCGGCTGATCTATTCAAACATGGCGGCGAGAAGCTGGTAAGATGCATGCATCAGCTCCTATGCGAAATATGGTCGGATGAAAGCATGCCTGCCGATTGGAATTTAAGTGTGCTCCGCCCAATTCTGCAGACAGAGTGACTTGCTGTCTTGTGACTTCTTTCACCTGATGTTGGAGAGCATCGTAAGAGCCGCAGAACTTAATCGCTTAGGCACAATATTTTATAAGAGCGTACAATTGGCGTATGCCGATGATATTGACATCATCGGCCTTAACAACCGCGCTGTTTGTTCTGCCTTCTCCAAACTGGATAAAGAGGCAAAGCGAATGAGTCTGGTGGTGAACGACGACAAGGCGAAGTAGCTCCTTTCTTTAAACAAACAGTCGGGGCACTCACGTATCGGCACCCACGTCTCTGTTGACAGTTATAAAGTCGAGGTTGTAAAAGACTTCGTTCATTTAGGAACCAGCATTAACACCTATAATAATGTCAGCCTGGACTGGCACTTTGGACTACATAGGCACCTGAGTAGTAAAGTCCTCTCTCGACGAACAAAACGAATACTCTACAAGACTCTCATCATGCCCGTCCTAACGTATGGAGCAGAAGCGTGCACAATGACAACATCCGGTGAAGCGAAGCTTGGAGTATTTGAGAAAAAGATTCTGCGCAAGATTTTTGGACCTTTGCACATTGGCAACGGCGAATATCGCAGGCGATGTAACGATGAGCTGCTTGAGCTTTACGACGACAGAGGCATATGTAGCACTGCGAATAAAGATCCAGCGACTAGTATTCGATGCGGTCGAGTGTCGCTTAAGTCTGATCCAACCGATGAGATACCAAGTTCCTGAATCCAAAGGAAGCCCATCTCTACTGGTGAACTACTTTTTTCAGTTTAGCACGGCTAGAATCCTTCTAAGTTTACAGCACGCCGAAATTAGTAGTTCACCTTATTACTCATTGGCTGGGTATCTCCACGATAGGCGAACAAGAATATTTGGGTGTGGTTTCCCCGATTTTATTTGCATCTTCCCACTATCTCCATAATGCGGTTGAATCTTTGGACCGTTCCATTGCGGGTGTAAGGGTATTTTACGTGTTTTATAATTTCCATCAAACAACACATATCTTTATAAACTGCGGGCTCGAAGTACCTTCCTTGGTATGAATGTAACTCAATAGGTGATCCTAACCGAGTCACCCAGTTCTGCACAAAAAACAAAGCAGTTGGTTTGGTCTCTTGGCTTGGTAGAATATACACTTCTGGCCACTAAGTGAAGGATTTCACAACAACGATTACATATTTGTTTGCCAAAGTTACTAGTTAGAAACGAAGTGTGAGCAATTCCGAATCCTATATTTCAAGCCTATTGTGAGATTCCTCTAACACGTGTTTTATTCTGAATTTACAAACTATGATCAGATCACGGGTAAGATTTCCGTTATCGCTTTCTCATAGGTCTCGCAGACTTCCATCAATAATTTTAAGGCTATACCACTGCTCTTAATATGGCTTAGGCACCGGAATTCCTACCGTAATTTATTTTTAAACAGTCCAGATCAATATCATTTACCTTTTCTTATAGCACTGGGTTTTCACTCATCATCGGGTAGCAACAGCACTAATCTGATATGAATTATCCCCTCATATCTCTCGACTTTCGAACAATGCTTATATGAAACTCACAAGGTCACCGATATAATGCATCAGCATTTTCATGTTCCCTTTTCGATGCCCGATCTCGAAGTCGTAATTCTGCAGCCTTTCGATCCACCGTGCAGTTGTCTTTGTGAATACCTGAACTGGAGTAACTATCTCAATAATGAGTGATGTGGTCTTAACTGGAATCGTTGTCCATAAAGGTATTTGTGGAATAGTTTTACGGACTCAACCACAGCCAACAGTTCCCGCCTGGCCATATAGTAATTAATTTCCGGCTTCCTGTGGTCTCCACTATACTATGCGATCACTTTGTCCACTCATTAGTGGTCTAACACATTATGCCCTAGCGTCTATATCCACTGAGAACTTTTCTTCGGAGGTCGGATGCGCTAATATAGGTGCAGTACAAAGAAGCTCTTTCAGCTAATGGGGCGCTTCCTCTTGTTCTTTATGAAAAGAGCAATTCTTCTTAGTGAGATTATGAGCATATGCGAATTCAGTAACGGTAATACAAGCTCAGTCCTAGGAAACGTCGCAATTCGTGCAAATTTCTTGGTCGTGGATAATTTCTTATTGCCTTTACAGCTTTCTCCTTTGCTTTGACACCTTTAGTAGTCACCTTATATTCAAATAGGTGAGTTCAGTTTTACGCTAGGCGCACATCTCCGAATTCAATCGTAATCCCGCGGAAGCAATGCACTGAAGGGCTTCTTCCAATCGCAGGTAAAACTATAATAACTACGAATAATGTTATCATCCATACAGACTACACACCTTCTCCAGTGGAACACCCTCAGCATCACCGAAATCTACCACAATCCATCTCCCATGTTGAATTCTATCTTCTCACGATCGCAATTTTCACTTGCCACTACCACTTATTAAATCAAGCGTGGAAAACCAATTTGCAACAGATAAAGTGTCCAGAGTGTCACTTATATGTTGTAACTTCATTCAGCTTTTCCCATCAACTCTATAGCTTTCGTCCGCTCTAACCGTCCCAGTTAATGCAACCAAGGTTAGGTTAGATTGGTATGTTGCCCAGGGAATGAGCAGACTTGGACGAAGAAAGATTCGTCCTTTGTTATACCATTATGGGATGTAGGGAGAGGGCGGGCAGAGGTGGTGCTGGGATGGTTAGGAGCGTGCGGATTACGAACGATGACTATGCTTGCGTCAACCGCTTTGTGCTGCTGATGAAATTCATCAGATTTTTAATGTCAGCGCCAGCTATATCAGCAGGTGTGGCAAAGAAGTAAGAGCCAAGGTGCCTGGATCTTAGCCCCACCAGAGCAGGGCAGCTAAGGAGAAGGTGCTGAGATGATTCCACCTCATCCTCCATAAATCCAGTGCAAAAAGGACTCGAGGTGATTTCAAGTATCACAGCATGCATTCCAAGCGAATTGTGTCCTGTGAGAGAACCCACTAGATTGGAGAGCTGATATTTTGTCATCCTCAGTCTACACGTGGCCAGAAGTATTTCGCGACCTTACACGTTTGTGTATTTGCCCAGCGCTCGCTGAGTTGGCGCGATGCCCATCTTTCCAGGACCAGACCGCAGGTAGTCAGGGGGATATCAATTCTCTCCCTTCGTGGGGAAATCACCTCATATGTCCCTTGTCTGGCCAGCTCATCCGCTTCACAGTTTCCCGCAATGTCGCTGTGACCAGGAACCCAAATGACCAATTCCGAATGCACCGTCATAGACCCGAGGGCCCTTATTGCCGCTTGGCTGTCGGAGTAAATATTTACTTTCTTGACTATTAGTACGCATTTGAGCAGCCAATCAGCTGCCTCCTTGATTGCGGTTACCTCTGCCTCGAACACACTGCAGTGTTCCGGTAACCTGAATTTGAGTCTGATGGGGAGCCCTCGCAAAAGGCTCCTCCGCCAACCCTTCCTTCCAACTTCGATCCATCCGTGAACAAGTTCACCGGGCCCTGCCTCCAAGTGTAGCCCTCCGTCCACTCTTCCCTTGACGGGATGTGAGTGGAGAATGTTCCAGTTGGACTAAACGAGGGTATACACTGGTCTGTTGACGGAGGGATGAACTCGCGATTGTTGCCTTCCTCACTCTTTCCTCAATATTGGGCTTCCATGTAAGCTTGCTGTCAAAGATAATAGGATAATACCTAGGTACTTCACCTTGTCAGAAAGCATCAGAGGAGCGCCCCCTAGTGAGGGAAGTTGAGCTCTGGATATTTTAATATATGTTTCCTCGTAAATAGGACGAGCTCCGTCTTAAGAGGATTCACCGACAGGCCGCAATCCGTTGCCCATCTAACAACTGCGTTCAGATATCGCTGCATCAAGTTGTACAGAGTATCCACAAATTTTAATGCAACCAATGAAGTCGGGAGTTTTTCTCCTTGCTGCTTGGAATCAGTTGAGGGCAGTCGAAGGCTTCAGCTTCATTTTCCAATAATAGCTTTTTATTCAGAATAACTGGTGACCTGAAATCATTTAGCACCCTTACTGGAGTACGCGTATATTTTTCCGTTTCTTCCAAAAATTATACTTGTCGGATTTTCAGAAGCCTCTACAGTTTACACTTCATCTGTCCCAAGCTTTCTTCCAAATAAGTATATATGACTGTTTATGATTTTGGCGGATAGCGTTGGCGGTTTCCATTCTCTACCGTACTCATAGGCTTCTCCATGTTCTGACACGACATCATCATTTTTCTCACATCCAATGTAAAACTCCGAAACAGCATGAAATCTACACCAAGTATTACTTTGTCCATGATTTAATCAAGTGAAAATGTGTGAAAATCTTATAAAGCTCCAATCCCAACCTTGCTACCTTCAGTAGCGTCTGAAGCTTGCAGCCAACTAAGGTTTTAACATTACCTCTTACCAAATCTGACATGTCTCCGAGATAAGTACCTGGGATAGACCATTTACAATTCCCCTCACCCTCATCGTCTTTCTTCTTCGTCCAATTTGCGAAACGGAAACTGTGGTGCATTCAGTCGTGGGAATGAGTTCACGCCCATTTGAGCTGATTCATTTTTATTTAACGGCTGCTGTGCATCGGGCACGCCATTTTAAGCCCCAGTGCTTCCTTTACTTCCGCCTGTGTTCGTCTTCGAGTAGGTACGTAGCACACCAAAATTGCTTGCAATATGTATGCCCAGTCCTACCGCAGATGTACCTCTTTACATTCGAGATGTCAGAAGTGAAAGTGAAGTGGTTGTGTTTCAGAAGGCTCTTGGTTTTTAGAACCCTAAACGGTCAATTTAGTGAAGTTTTTATACGCGATAGTGCGAAAGTGTAGTGATTCGTTCTAGCTAAAGAACGTTCACGTTACCTGGGACACATAAAGTAAGTAAGTACTTAAAAACAAAAATAAAGAAAGCGACCTGAAACATTAAAAAATTGCGCGCGATCCACGAAACAGCTGTTTTAGTATTCAGCAAGTCAGCGATCCACTTTTTAAGGTGTGTGCCCAAACTACCACCCACACTGAAGGTAGGTGTCTTGGCTAAACAAAAGGTGGCGCTGCGAACGCAGCAACGGGTGAATCAGCTTCCTCAAAATGGAAAGTACTCCACCGGTAACCGGTTTGGAATACGTCGGAGAGGACATTTTAAATCCGTTTGAGCGACGACCGCGTTTATCGCATTCTCCGGTGCGCTCCACTTCCTTAAATATGGCGCCTGCTCTAGGTATCACATACCCAGTGGCAACTGAAATGGAAAAAGAAGACGAAGAAAATGTTTTCCAGTCCCTCGGTCGCCTTATAAATGATCTGAAGGACATCATTGGCAGTGGCAAACGCTCCATAAACCAGAATCTCAGGGATTTGGTGAAGGCGATTGCAATTTCCTACGATCAGGTAGCCGAGGAGATCGGAAAAACTAAGCCTCGTACAAAAGATACGAAGTTTTCGCAGACGACTCCTTCCCTTGGAATAACTGCACAGCAGGAGACAAAGCGGACCCAGGTACGAGCACCGGGTAAGGCATTACCAACAAAAGGACCGTCTAGGAAGGAGAATGAAATTCCTAAATCCATTGTCAATATCTCACAAAAGACAGCTATGGCAAACATGGAGGGGAAAAAAGCAACGGAGGGCGCGTGGATAACGGTTAATAAACGACAGCGCACAAGGGGTAAACCTACTCGTCCCGATGCCATCATTGTCAGAAGCACGGGCGAATGTTCTTACGCCGAGATTTTGAGGACAGTCAAAAATGAGGATTCTCTAAAAGAGATGAACGGGCTCGTTCAAAAAATCCGAAAAACCGCGAATGGCGATCTACTGTTCCAGTTGACTAAGCCTGCTGACGTGAACACGGCGAAATTGCAAGCAGCGGTGGGTCTTTCTCTCTCAGGAAAGGCGGAGGTTAAATCTTTAACAGAAGAATCACTTCTCGAGATTCATGATGTTGATGAAGTAGCTACGCCCGAAGAGGTTCGCGTAGCACTAAACTCCCAGCTCCTCAACCTCAACGTAGAGCCCTCGCAGATTCGCTCGATACGGAAGGCGTATTGCGGTACGCAAACGGCAGTTGTTTCACTACCTTCTGAGGCCGCCAAAAAGTTATTAGAAGTGGGTAAAATTCGCATTGGCTGGGTAGTTTGTCAGAAAATCCAACCTAGACGCTGCTTTAAATGCCTGGAATTCGGGCATATATCAAGAAATTGCACCAGCGGAATCGATCTCCAAGGAGTGTGCTTTAAATGCGGAGGAGAAGGGCACGTAGCAAAAACATGCACTAATACTCCAAAGTGCCTATTATGTGAAAGAAGACATACCAACCGCACTGATCATGCTACCAGCGGCAATAAATGCCCGGTATTTCAAGAAGCGCTTCAAAAAATAAAACAGTTATGAGATTGCTACAACTCAATCTCAACCACTGTGAAGCCGCACAAGATCTCTTGTCGCAAACAATTGCAGAACTCAAGGTTGATGTAGCCATATTAAGCGAACCGTATAGAGAAAGGTCAGCTAACTGGACGCAAGACGCATGCAAAAAGGCTGCAATATGGTCCTGCGGACGACATCCCTTACATCTAGAGAGCGTTGTAAATGAAAGAGGCTTTGTTTGCGGCAAGGTCTCAGATATTTTTATATATAGCTGCTACATACCTCCAAGCACCCCTTTAGACGAGTTTGAGGAGATAGTAGGGAAATGGATGCAACGGTAAGACAGCGATATATTATTGCAGGCGACTTCAATGCATGGGCTATGGAGTGGGGCTCACAGCGTACTACACCAAAGGGCAGAGCACTCCTTGAAGCATTTGCATGCCTGGATATTGTTTTACTGAACAGCGGCGCGGAACATACCTTCTTCAGAAATGGCTTTGGTTCAGTAATAGACATCACGTTCGTCAGCGCTAACATCTGCAGAGGGTCTAAATGGAAGCTTAGTGAGTGTTATACTCAAAGTGATCACTCAGCAATAATATGCGACATAGATTTAAACGAGTGCAAACTTAAAAATCAACAATTAAGTTTGAAGCAGCGAGGATGGAAAACCGGCACCTTAGATCCTGGAGTATTTAAAGAGATGTTGCCAACAAGCGAGTATACAGGATGCGCGAACGACATGGCAACCAAAATTATGGGCGATATTTGTAGAGCCTGCGATGCGTCAATGTCTCGCAAGACGTCAACAAATAAACACGTTCCTGTTTACTGGTGGAACGAGAGCATTCTTTCCTTCAGAAAAGAATGCATTAAGGCTAGAAGAAGCTTCCAACGGGCAAGAGGTAGACCTAACTTCCTAGAAGCCCGAGAAACGTATAAAGCTGCGCGACGTCAACTCAAGACAGCAGTAAAGGAAAGCAAGCGTAAAAGCTTCCTTTAGCTCTGTGATGATACTGAAAACAATCCTTGGGGGACAGCATACAAGGTGGTGACGAAGAAGCTAAAGTCTGCTCAGGAATCCATACCAACATGCCCGTTTTTCTTAAATGAAGTGGTAAACACACTTTTCCCCAAACAAAGGAAGTTAGTTTCTTTAACCTCGAAGCCAATCGCACATCAGTTTCCAAGAATCTCAGCAGACGAGGTCCTTCAAGCAGTGAATAGGATCGAAAATAATAAGTCTCCTGGCCCAGACGGGGTGCCTAACCAAGTACTTAAGCTGGCCTTTACCCAGGCCACATCGAATTTCGTACGCCTATTCAATACATGTCTCGCGGAGGGAACGTTCCCATCGATATGGAAGCGACAAAGGCTGGTTCTACTGCCCAAACCCGGCAAACCTCCCATGCAACCATCTAGCTTCAGACCAATTTGCCTGCTCGACTCGGCAGGTAAAGTACTGGAGAGGATAATTTACAACCGCCTCGAGAACGAGATCGATTCCGTCAGGGGGATATCGGACAATCAGTTTGGCTTCAGAAAGGGAAAGTCCACCGTTGACGCTGTGAATACCGCCAAAAAAATTGCACAACAGGCAATAAGTGGTACCCGATGGCTCGAAGGTGCCAAAGAGTACTGCTTAATAGTAACCTTGGACGTAAAAAATGCATTCAACACCGCAAACTGGGCCAAAATACTGGACGCACTGGACGAGATCGGAGTATCCTCTTACCTGCGGGCTTCGAAGACCGCGTACTGGATTACGACACAGCAGCAGGCAGAAAGAGCTATAAGGTTTCAGGCGGGGTCCCTCAAGGTTCAGTCTTTGGACCACTGCTCTGGAACATCATGTATGATGGTGTTTTGCGTCTCAATATACCCAATGGTGCCAACATTATCGGCTTTGCGGACGATATCGCAGTAGTTATTACGGCAAAGAGACTGAGCGACATCTGCGAAAAAGCAAATCGGACCATAGCGACCGTTAACTCATGGTTGGTGCAAAACGGCCTTCAACTCGCCGAGCAAAAAACGGAGACCGTTCTCATATCGAGCCGGAATAAAGTAGAGGTGGCAACGATACAAGTTGGCAATCACAGCATCACGACAGCACCAGAAGTTAAATATCTGGGAATAGTTATAGACAGGAGGCTATCTTTTAAAACTCACCTGGAGTATGCGGCCAAAAAAGCATCAGCAACTGTAGCAGCATTATCGCGAATAATGCTAAACGCCCGCGGGCCAAAACAACGGCGGCGCCAACTCCTAGCAGGCGTGGTGAAGAACCAAATACTATACGGTGCCCCTGTTTGGTACATGGCTACGCAACGTCCTTCCTACTTACGCGGTATAAAGGCGGCGTATCGTTTATGTGCGCTTCGAGTCTGTTCCGCCTTTAAAACGGTTTCAGAAGAGGCAGCGCTGGTTATCGCTGGAATGTATCCAATAGATATATTGGCAAACGAAGCTGCAGTATTGGCCGATAGTGAAACGGAACGCGTCGTAGTACGGGAAAATAGTACCCAAACTTGGCAGCAAAAATGGAATTCCACAACGAAGGGCCGCTGGACACATCGCTGCATTCCAGACTTGCGTAGCTGGATTGAAAGAAAACATGGTGAAGTAGATTTCTATCTGACGCAATTTTTAACCGGGCATGGATGCTTCAAAGCATACCTCCATCGGTTCAGACATGAATCGGATCCCACTTGCGATTACTGTGGGGTAAACGCGATAGAAGACGTTCACCACGTATTCTTCGAATGTGAGCGTTTTTATGGCTCTAGATCGAAGCTTCGGCGCATATTTGATGGAAACTACGATCCAGATACATTCGTACAATCCATGCTACAAAGCAGGGAGAAATGGACGGCAGCATGCGATGTCATAGCAGAGACCATGAAAAAACTAAGGACCCTCGAAAGAGTACGACGAATGACCGGCGACTAATTCGCCTTTCCCCCCCACGATGTAATGCTTGGCGGTTGTCCCGTGGGGTGTGGAGTGTCGACGAAACAACAGGCTTGTCCTGGTTTCAAAGGGCCACTTGAGGGTAGCGCGCTACCACAACGCCCATGGAAAAAAAAAAAAAAAAAAAAAAAAAAAAAAAACATTCGACCTGCTGGGTCGGCTCATTTGAGATAAGGATTCTTGAATTACCAGCTTCATGGCTTATTCCATAGAGAAAGGCTCTTCATCTTCAACCCTATAGACTTTGTATACTTGTTTGCTCAGGAGACTATATAAATATATAATTGGCGCGTACACCCTTTTCGGGTGTTTGTCCGAGCTCCTCCTCCTATTTGTGCTGTGCGTCTTGATGTTGTTCTACAAATGGAGGGACCTACAGTTTCAAGCCGACTCCGAACGACAGATATTTTTATGAGGAGCTTTTTCATGGCAGAAATACACTTGGAGGTTTGCCATTGCCTCCCGAGGGGCGACCGCTATTAGAAAACTGTTTTTCTTAATTCTGGTATTTCACCGAGATTCGAGCATACGTTCACTCTGTGAATTCCAAATGGTAGTCACGCACCAACCCTTCCGGCTAAGGCGGTCGCCAGGAGAGTATACCTCTTGATTAATTTGTAGTTCACAAGAAGCGAGCTTCTACTTCTCCCTCAATCGTTTCCTGTTGCGACATTATATAAAATAAAACTTAAATTCAGCAATAATTGATAAGAGTTCTCTGCAAAAAGTGATAAATAAAACACTTTCAAAACACAAACTGACAGATCATCAGCAATTTGAAAGTCATACTGAAGCAATGTTACTATTGTTAAAAACAGATAAACAAATAAATGCAAAAATATAAATAATGATAATAATACAATAATACAATAATAAAGAAATAAATATTGTCATATGTTTGCTCACGGCCGCCGGGCGGTGGAATAACGGCTAAAAATACTAAAGACTTAGATATAATAATGTTAATACAAAGATTAAACGATTTAGAAGTCCTCCGTCGTGAACTAAAAGACGAAAACGAAAAACTTAAGCTTGAAAATACGGTTTTACTAGTGCTTATGCTCCCAAAAAACCAGTAATGAGGTCAATACAAGATACATATGAAAGTAATGAAGAGGAATTAGCTCTATAACCCGATTGAATTTTAAAGGGAAATAAAAGACCAAATAAGAAACGCAAAGCTGAAGGATCTCCTGTATATCTAATATCCGATATGCCCCCTGCAACGTCCCGCCGTGTTAGAGATCTTCGCCCCGAAAACTGGCAACCAAAAATATGAACCTCGCTCTGCGCCCATCATTGTATCAAATATCACTAACTACCAAAAACTACGTATCGCAAAAGAGATTTGGTTAAAAACCTATTTACTATAAAATTATTAAACAATGATATTTACAAAACAAATGTTACTCACAGTGACCACCGTAAGTCAGTAACTAAAATGCTAACAAAATCAAGAATATCCTGGTTTTTGTACCAAAATTAGCAAACGTGACCAATTAAAGTGGTAATACAAAACCTGCACCCTACTTGTGAGCCTGAAGCAAGGAGTACCGCAGGGTGGTGTCATTTCACCCTTGCTTTTCAATTTCTATATTTCGAAACTCCCCCAGCCACTAGAGGGAGTCTCTCTAGTCTCATACGCCGACGAATGCACGATAATGGCGCCTTTCTCGCTTCTTCACTGCGAGGAACTTACAACTCTCCCCCACTAAATCCAAGGCGACCCATTTCACTACCTGGACAAAGGAGGTCAAGCTACAACTCAAGGTAAAAGTCGACGACACACAAACTCCGTCCATAAATATTCCAAGCCATAAATGTAACAATTAAAACGAAAAACCAACCTCTTTCAATTACTGCTATAATATATTGCCCACCAAGAGAAAGTATATCTTCAGACGAATACAAGAAACTCATCAAAATGCACAAATTTAAGTTCGTAATTGGTGGAGATTTTAAAGTGAAAAATGTTTATTGAGGATCACTTTTAACCACAGTGAAAGAACGTGAGTTGTATAAAGCAGTGCGAGAAACTGGATGTGACTTAATTTCAACGGCAAAACCAATATATTGGCCCACTGATGTCAATAAAACTCTAGACCTGACCGACTTTTACACTGTAAAAAACCTGTCAACGAATTTTATTCAAATAGCCGAAGGTTCTGATCTCAATTCTGATCATTCACCAATATTTTTAACTATCAGTGAAATAATAATCGAAGAAGAAAGTATTCCGATGCTCCATAATAAAAATATTGACTGGAAGCCTTTGCCAAAATTCTTCAAAATATTTAACAAAATGATTTCTTAGTAACCACCAAAAATCAATTAGAAGAAGTAGTTCAAAAGTTTGTCCGAGAAAATCTGAAAGTCGCCTTTATAAGTAAACCCAATTTCAAAAGGAAAACAACTGGAGCCAGTTACACCAAAGAGCTTAGCAGCTCATCACAAGCAAATGGCAACAAACTCCTTCCCCCAGTTACAAAACCATGCTGAACAAAGCAACACAAGAATTGAATAGTGAAATTTATTTTATTAAAAATGAATCAATTAATCAATACTTTCAAACGTAATACGTGATTAAAAAGATAACTACTCAATTTCGAAGTGTACTAAATATTTGAAAAGACCAAACTGCTATCTTCCTCCAATCAAACAAGATGATAATACATGGGCAAAGTGGCAAGGACATGGCAATAGCTTTTGCAAAACACTTTACAAAAACCTTCCAACCCACCGACAATCAATGCTACGAGTATAATTTGTTTCCTGTTACCGTAACGAAAACACCACTAATTCATTCATTACTATAAAAGTACTCAAAAGAGAAAAAAAAACTTCTTCTTCTTAATTGGCACCATAACCGCTTACGCGATTTTGGTCGAATTTAACAAAGGGCGTCAGTCGTTTCTTTCTCGTGCTAACCGGCGCCAGTTGGACACACCAAGTGAAGCCAAGTCCTTCTCCATCTGATCTTTCTAACGCAGAGGAGGCCTTCCTCTTTCCCTGCTACCACCAGCTGGTACCACATCGAATACTTTCAGAGCCGGAGCGTTTGTATCCATTCGGACAACATGACCCAGCTAGCGTAGCCGCTGGATCTTTATTAGCTGCGCTATGCCTAGGTCGTCGTAAAGCTCATACAGCTCATCGTTCCATCGCCTGCGATATTCGCCGCTGCCAACGTGCAAAGGTCCAAAAATCTTGCCCAGAATCTTTCTCTCAAACACTCCAAGCGTCGTTTCATCGGACAGAGGGACTTCATTTTGCCCTCGTTCACCACCAGACCCATTCATCGGCATACGCCAACAATTGTACGGTCTTATAAAATATTGTGCCTGAGCGATTAAGTTCTGCGGCTTTTACGATGCTCTCCAACACCAGGTTAAAGAAGTCACATGACAGCAAGTCACCCTGACTGAAACCTCGTTTGGTATAAAACGGCTCGGGGAGGTCCTTCCCAATTCTGACGGCGAGGCTGGTGTTAGCAACGTCATCTTGCATAGCCGTATTTGTTTTGTGGGGATACCAAATTCAGACATCGCGGCATACAAGTAACTCCTTTCCGTACTGTCGAATACAACTTTGAAGGCGACGAAAAGATGGTGTGTGTTGATTTTCCTTTCGTGGGTCATTTCCAAGATTTTGCGTATTGTGAATATTTGGTCGATGATAGACTTTCCAGGTCTAAAGCCACACTGATAAATTCCAATCAGTTGGTTGACGGTGGGCTTCAGGCTTTCATACAATACGCTCGCCAGAACCTTATAGGTGATATTTAGGAGACTAATACCGCGGTAATTGGTACAGATTGCAGGATCGTCCTTCTTATGGATTGGGTAGAGCACACTTAAATTCCAATCAGCAGGCATGCTTTCATCCGACCATATTTTGCTTAGGAGCTGATGCATGCAACTTACCAGCTCCTCGCCGCCATGTTTGAATACCTCAGTCGGCAGTCCGTCGGCGCCCGCGGCTTTGTTGTTCCTTAGACGCGTTATCGCTATTCTCACTTCGTCATGGTCGGGTAGCGTAACGTCAATTCCGTCGTCAACTATTGGGGTATCGAGATCTTCACATTCTCTGTGACATGCGCAGCTGTCACTGTTAAACAGGTTCGGGAAGTGTTCCCTCCATAATTTAAGATTGCTCTGTAGGTCAGTCACCAGATCGCCGTCTTTGTTCTCACAGGAAAACGTCCCGGTCTTAAAACCTTCTGTAAGCCGCCGAATTTTCTGGTAGAATTTTCGGGCGTTGTTCCTATTGGCCAGCATCTCAAGTTCTTCGCACTCACGTATTTCGGCCTCTCGTTTCATCTTTCGGATAATACGTCTATCTTCCTTTTTTAGCTCTCGTTAGCGATCCCACATGGCGCGCCTTGCGCCTGATAGCAACGTGGCTCTATAGGCGGCATCCTTTCTTACTCTCACGAGGACATCAACCATCCGTGCAGAGGCACCTTCCCCAAGTGCAAATCGTAATCCTTATTTCGTTTGCAGTGGTCGTCATCAGTATAGGGAGGTCTCATCCGAGGGTCTGTTAATCTTTTCATTGGGGGGATTTTAAAGTGGCGGGTCCGAAACCCAGAGCACAACCAGCTATCCTGGAATGTTTCGGCTTCTCATGTTAGCTCACTCCCGAACGGGTTTTCGGAAGCAACCCAGAGGATACGTGGGCTAGTCCCGGATGTTGTGAGCTACTTGAACCATATGCAGAAGAATCGCCCTGGCCAATCCCAAGTGAATGGCGATCAGTAACTTTCCCCATTTGCGTGGACTTCTACATGTGGAACCATCCTCCTACCTTCGCAACAATTTGCCCTTTGCCGTAAGCACTCTACCATCGATCAGGTGTACAGAATCATTGCTGAAATATACAACTCTTTTAACAGAATAACATCTGCTCAACAGTATTTTGGGACGTCGCACAAGGTTTGGCATGGCGGTTTAAATAAAAAAAATAAATACCTACCTTGCAAATGATTTTTGCACCCTCCTAAACTTATATCTGAGCGAACGTTACTTTCGCATTCAACAAGGAAACGAATACTCTAAAAAAATGCTGGTGTGCTGCCAAGAAGCATTCTTGGTCCGCTTTTATAAAGGGTGGTTAAATTTCAAGGGCCGATGTTGAATGTGAACCACACCTAAACGGCAACGACACCGTTAGACTTCTTTCTTTGGGGTATTTAAAAGAAAAGGTGTACGTCGATAAGCCTGCAACAATTCAAGAGCTAAAGGATGAGATAATTTGGCACATTAAGGGCATAGAACCTCAATTATGCCTCAGCGTCATGGAATATTTGGACCATTGGATAGAAGTGTGCAGAGGTTAAACTGCAAGAAATCCATTTGAAGATAATAGAAATGAAATGGCTGATTGGACGAAGATCAAAGCTATCCATATATGAAAAAAAACCTATGTATAAACAAATTATAAATCCTGTATGCTCCTATGGCGTGCAACTATAGGGTTGCGCAAGTCAAAGAATAAAATCCTTCGAGATATTCTCAACTCACCTTCTTTCGTTCGCAATAAAGGTATTCATCGTGACCTCAAGACTCTAACGGCCGCTGAAGAAATTAAAAGACCAGCAGAAGCACGCTTCCACAGGATTCAAAGGCACGTGAAGTAGCAAGCTCCTCAGGCCTATCCTTACGACTCCACCGAATCAAATGAAAATTGTCTTTATGCTACATAAATTGTACTGCTCGTTAGTTTTTGTCTAACTAGTTGCAGTGTCAACAAACATTGTTATGTATTTTATATTGTGTCTACCTTTGTAATAAAAAAAAAAAGTGTGATATTGCAGTCATCGTCACATTTATGCCCCTGGAGGCTCTGCCCTCTTTTTCCCTTTACTCGATGATTCCTCAGTTTCTAGCTTTAACACTTATTTGTCCACACTGATGTCCTTTTTCTCCATAGCCTCACGCAGTCGTGCCCGCAACTTTGGTTTGTTTCCAGATGTTGGTTAACTATGATGAGCCAACTCTTTCTCAAGTTGCGGAATCTTAAGTTCACTCTGTCATTTTTACAATATTGCTTTATGGGACTTTATTCAACATTCCCACTCTTGACACCATTTGTTACGTTTTTCTCAAATACTCGTACAACGTCTCCCTACACTTCCTCTCAATTTGATCGC
Organism: Anastrepha obliqua; assembly: GCF_027943255.1. Taxonomy (NCBI): domain Eukaryota; kingdom Metazoa; phylum Arthropoda; class Insecta; order Diptera; family Tephritidae; genus Anastrepha; species Anastrepha obliqua. The sequence goes on along the minus strand of NC_072897.1, from coordinate 36,853,155 downwards.
AGCTTTGTTAAATAGAACTCAAAAATTTTTTTATATATTCATGTAAAACATGAGCTGAAAAGTTCCGCGCCTAACAAATTTTTTGTTCAAAATTAGCTATATTCATCAATTTCCATCAAGAGCCACGCAATCATTTCAGCGCTCTAACATTTCAATACCACTTTTGTAGAACGATTTAGATTTAGCCTAAAAATCTGTGTTAATATCTTCATTCGAGCGAAATTTCTTACCGATGAACATTGTTTTTAGGTCTTTGAACAGCCAATAGTCGCTGGGAGCAAAATCTGGCGAATACGGTGGATATGGGATCAATTCGAAGTACAATTCTTGTGACACGGTGCGTTGTCTTGATAAAACAACATTTTTTTCTTTGCCATATGCGGACGTTCCTTTGCAATTTCGGACTTCAAACGCTCGAACAACTCTATATAATATTCACTGTTAATGGTATTTCCATTCTCAAGATAGTCGATTAGTACTACACCATGGACATCTCAAAATACCGAAGCCATAACCTTTCCACACAATTGTGGAGCTTTCGGGCGTTTTCGACGAGGTTTTTTGATTCCGATGTGAAGTGATGGATTCATGTTTCATCCATCACATATCGACGCAAAAATTCCGGTTTATTACGTTTAAACATAGCTAAACAACACGTTTTCGTTTTTGGTCAACAGTGAGCAAACGCGGAACTCAATTTGAACAGAGCTTTCTCATAGTTCGTGCCCGGGGATTCCAACCTGCGAACGGTAGTCACGCACCTCCTCATTCGGCTACGGCGGTAACCGTTAACATGCTTGCTTTATTTACTTTCATTGCTTAATCACTTTATTTCACTTTGTACGTTTGTTCGTTCATATTGTCAATGTGAGACTGATTACCTTGTACGCACGCACTTCTGCTTATACAATATGCTTTCTAGATGTGGCAACTCATATTTTCTTAACTTCTTTATTTCGTCCGCCATTCATGCTTTGTCTTAGTTCCTAATTTTTTCGGTTTTGTTGTCAGCCAATTCGCGAATGTTCATGAATTCACATTTACTTCATGCAGAGAACCTTAATGCATAGAGAAGTCTCAATGACAGGAACGTATGGAATTTCGAGGTGTACTCGTTTCGCGAAGACTAATCACCACAGACACATTTTTCACCAAAAGTTAACAGTAGGGGACTGAATTATGTAAATTTAGCAGCAGTCGATAAGAATTTGTTGGTGATTAGAAGCAAAGAATGTAAGGTAGTTTTTTAAGATGACCTATATATTTGAATTTTTTCCAAATCATCCAAAATTATATACATAATTATTATCTGTCTAAGAGTGCTCTGTAAAATGTTGAATTCCCCCTTCAACCAAATCGAAATCCTCTATAGAAAACGCTTCATTACCAGGCACACAGAAAGATGGCATATGCAAATTTAAATATGTGAATTTATGTACATATGTGCATATATATATGCTTTTTTTTTGTTCCGGGATGAAGAGGGAACTCTCATGAGTACTGCTATACCGACATAGCAGTATGCACGACTTGTAGTCTCACAGCTACACCTACGTACTAAACACCTATCCACTATCTACCACTCTCCCCGCGGAACTGTCGAAGAAGGAATTACCTCACGGGGCTGGTTAGCTCATAGGCTTCTAGTTATGTCGTCTACGAGCCTCCGCGCGTCTTAGATCATTGTGAATATATTTTGCATGCGCGCAGATTCGCTTCCAGCTATCGCTCGATTTTGGCATAAAATCTGTAATTTTTTCTCCGTTTATTATACCAGTTTCTATCTTACTGCTGCTTTTTAGAACTACATCGGTCTTATGCTCAGCTAATTCCAGCTTCATAGACCTTAGCCGAGTGTTGATCCTGCTTACTGATTCGCTGCCGATCCTCTCAATTTCGAGGATATGTTTTGCTACCATTATCACCGCGATGTCATCCGCGAATCCAATGACTTTAGTCCTAGTGGGTATATCCAGTCTTAGAACCCCATCGTACATTAGGTTCCATAGCAGTGGGCCCAGAACTGATCCTTGAGGAACCCCCGCTGATACGATATACTTCTCAACGCCTTTGTCACTTCCAAACCTCAGTTTACGGTCCCTGAAATAGCTCTCAATTATTTTGATTATGTAACTAGGCGACCCTATTTTTGCGAGGGTTTCTAGTATACGCTGCCAGCTAGCTGTGTTAAAAGCATTTTTGACGTCCAGAGCTACCACAGCGCAGTATTCTTTTTTCCCGCCGGGCCATCTCTTGCCTTCTACTGTTGAGCGGGATTTCCTGAAGCCAAGCTGGTATGTGGATAGAATACCTTTGTCTTCAGCGAAAGACGACAACCTGTCGCAAATAATTCTCTCCAGAATTTTCCCCATTGTGTCTAGTAAACATATTGGTCGGTAAGACTCGGGTTCGCCAGGCTTTTTGTTGCCTTTGGGTAAAAGTACAAGTGTTTACTTCTTCCACCTCTTTGGGAAAGTGCCTTCGTTAAGGATTACTGCTTGAAATATGTCTGGACGTTTGGAAATTGCTAATTTCAGGGCTCTATTTGGTATGCCATCTGGACCTGGAGCTTCCTTCGACTTTATTTTATTACACGCCGCTTGGAGTTCTTGCTCGGTGACACGAGGGATGTTGCCTGCTTCGTGTTGTATGCAGGTTGGCAAAATGTTTTCAGATCTTTGAGGAAAAAGAGTAGTAACAATTTTGCGCAGCCTAATTGTGCAAGTAATTTGGGGTGTGTGTACGCTTTTCGCTTTGGATAATACCACCCGGTACGCGGTACCCCAGGGGTTGATATCAGCTTCCTCACAAAGCTTCTTGAAGCTTTCTTGCGTGTTAGTTTTAATGGCTGTTTTTAGCGCCTGCCTAGGTGATCTAAGATTTTGAACAAAGTCAGGTCTCCCTCTACTGCGCTGCATCTTGCGTCTAGCGCGGAGGCATTGAGATCTTAGTGATTTCATGTTTTCGTTCCACCAGTAGCATGGGTATATGTGTTGGCGCATTACTCGCCTGGACATGGAGGCATCACAAGCTTCTCTTAGTCCTTCTACTAGGAGTTTCGTCCTATTCTCGGCAGAACCACCAGTGCGTTGAAGTTGCTCGATCATATATTTTAGGGCTTCGCTATCAAGCATCTCGTCCTTCCACTTTGGACTTGTCGACTTGGGTGCAATTTTAAGCCTCCTTTCAGTGATGTCCATTGTGATAGCTTGATGGTCACTGTGCGTGTAGCCCTCACTCACCCTCCATTTCATTTTTTGAGCAAAGGAATCGTTTTCCAGGGAAATATCTATGACTGACCCCATTCCCATCTTACGGTTTTTTTTTTGTTTTTTTTTGTTTTGGCGGTGAGGTTGGGTTAAAAATGCCTTCGCACAGTAACCGTCGCTACTACGTGTGTGGTGATTCCACTAAAAATATCCCTCCTCTTCTCGTGGATTTTTCCCTCCACCCCGAGACTGCTTCCGCATTGCTTCGAGGTAGAGGGCCAAGACGGCGTCCTAAGAAGGACACTTACTTACTCACCCTGCGTCCAGGGTCGCCTGTTTTGAGAAGCCTATGCTCAATGCTCTTCAGCATAGCTTTCCATTTCGCGCTTCTTTTTTCGGATAATATCCTCCACAAAATTTGCGACGGCATTCCATTTTTCTTCGTCTATCATCATTTTCTCGATAATTTCTTCAGGTGTAAATACACTTATAGCTCGCTGCAGACCTGTTCTCTCTACGTTCCACCTCTCGCATTTAAAGAAGGTGTGTTCCGCATCATCATCATACTCAGTACCTCCATATATGCAGTTTGGTTGGCTCACTTTTCCCATTCGCCACAAATACTTGCGAAAGGACCCATGTCCGGACAAAAACTGTGTGAGGTTATAGTTTACCTCACCGTGTTTTCTTTCTGCCCACATTTTTAGATCGGGTATTAGTCTCGCTGTCCATCTACCATACCGTTTAGAGTTTTATCTTGCCTGCCAAAGTGTGAGCTTTTGAACTGTAATATCGGAGAAGCGTGGTACTGGGATTCCTGTGTTTTTTGCCTCCCATCTCCGTTTGTGCTCTTGTGCTAGAATATCTATAGGGATGGTTCCGCTGATAACTAACACCACTGCTTCAGATACTGTTCTGTATGACGAAGCCACTCTGAGAGCACAGGTGCATCGAGTTCGTCGTGTCCATTAAAAGTTTTCGCTTGTTCTGCGTTTGACCTCCAGGGTTTGCCATGAGCTTACTTAACATGCCGCTTACCTTGGCAGCTCTTGTGGCAGCATGGTTTATATGCGCCCAGTTAGCCTTGTGTCTAATTGCACTCTTAGGCACTTGACCACTCTTTTTGCTGATGAAGTGGCATCAAGTACTTGTATATCTACTTCTAATGGGATACGTCTGTTCGTTAGAAGGATTAGCTCTGTTTTCTCTGTGGCCAGCTTTGATCCATGGTCTTTTAGCCATGTCTGGACTCGGATCATCACCTGATTTAACTTTCTTCTGGCTTCGTCGGTGTTTCGGGCGATTATTACAGCTGCAATGTCATCTGCGTATCCCACTAAATGCACATCCTCAGGCATCTTTATTCGAAGAATTTCATCGTAGCTTATATTCCAGAGTTCAGGTCCAAGTATTGATCCTTGAGCCGCACCTGCTGTTATTTGTTTAGTCTTACACCCTTCTCGCGTTTCGTATAAGAGCACGCGGTTGCTGAGATAGCTACGAATAATCTTCAATAGATTATTCGGGATCTTGAATGTTACCTTTAAGGCTTCAATTACGTTGTTCCAGCTTAAACTATTGAAAGCATTTCTAATATCCAGTGTGGCTAGTAATACTAAGCGTTTGAAGTATCGATTACCCGCCTGGGCATGTTCTACGCTAGCTATTACATCTTGGATGGCTCCTAAGGTGGATCTCCACTTCTAAAACCGTGCAGCCTGTCGGAGAGGCCGCCACTGTTCTCTACGGCTTCGCTAAGCCTATGCTTTATCAGCATACATAACGGTCTATAAGAGGACGCTAATGTTGGGTCTCCCTTTCCCTTACTGATTAGCACCAGTTTTTGTTTTTTCCATATTTCTGAAAAAATTCCTTCTTTTAGGCATGCGTTGTACATGTTTAGCAGCAAAAAAGGGCGTTCGATTGCCAATAGTTTCAATATTTCTGCAACTATGCCATCAGGTCCTGGCGCTTTATTGCATTTCATTGCTTTTGCAGCATCTATTAGTTCTTCTTCTGTGAATGGGACAGGTTCCGTTGCTTCATGCTCGAGTTCTTCCCTCTCAGCACAGTGTGTTGGGAAGAGTGTGTCGACTATTTTGCTTACCACTTCGGTTTCCATATCAGCAGCAGGGGATTTGGCTCCTAGCTTTTTCATAACGATTTTGTAGCCCAGCCCCCATGGGTTATTGTTTAGATCGTTTCGTAGCTCTTCCCATTTATCTTTTTTGCTTTGGCTTATGGCTTTCCTCAATTTTTTTCTGCTCTTTTTGTATTCTTCGGATTCCGGTATCGCCGGGCCCAATATTCTGGCTCTAGTATACTTTCTACGCTTATGGATGCACATATCTCTAAGTTCTGCGATCTCATGTGTCCACCAGTATACAACATTTCTTTTTTTGTTCTTATCTATTTTAGGCATAGATGCGTTGCAACCTATCGTAATGCATTGCATTGTGGTCTTGACTAGTGTTTTTGCTGTACTATTCGTACAGATCGTCGTTTTATTTTCGTCAATAGTTGCAAGGAGCGTCGCTGGGTTTAGCTTGTTTATGTTCCATTTGCGTGTACTTTTATTTCGATTTTCACGCACTCTTTGGTTTTCCATTTCAATGGAAAACGTGATGTATTGATGGTCACTCCCATTGTAATCTTCCAGGACTCTCCAGTCTTTAATAAAGAGACTATGCTTTCCGATGCTAGGGTTATGTCGGGTATTGTGCCTTCACAACCTGGCTTTCGGTACGTAGTCGTTCCTGTGTTGAGTACCACTAAACCTAGTCTGGCTGCCATGTCCAGCACTCGTCTACCTCTTGAGTTCGTTGTCGCCGAGCCCCATTCGGTTGCTTTTGAGTTGAAGTCTCCCGCTATTATTAGTCGTCCCTCTAAACTAAGGGCTTTGTCTTCAATACTTTCCAGTTTCCGAGTGAATTCATCTTTATTGTCGTTCGGTGTAAGATAACAGCTTATCATTGTGAATTGGCTGTTTTGAACGTAGACGAAACCATCGCCTGATCCTTTCGCGATTATTACGAAATTTGTGCCCCTAGGCAGCCAGATGGCGGCAGGTCCCGACTCGTCTTCGATCCAAGTTTTCTCGGATTGAGCGTATTGTTCGCTTATCAATACTGCTTGAACTCCTTTTTTTAAGACCATCTATTCCATTAGCAGGTCTGCGTTTTTACTCCTGTGCATATTTGCTTGAAGTATAATCATATTTTATCTTGTCTTGGCATGTTCTTTTGTCATCGGGCATTTGCCCGAGCCTGGCATATGCTTTGTCTCGCTGCGATTGGCATCAGTGCATAGGCAGCATTTGGGCTCTTTGGTGCACTCTTTCATTTTGTGCCCAGCTTCTCCACATCGGATGCATATACCTTTTCCGCTTCTGTCTGGTCCTTTACAGATTGATTGAAGGTGTCCGACACCGAAGCACCGGTAGCAGCGCTTCAGAGATGTGCTAGCTCTCATCCTTGCACTAACCCATCCGATTTTGATATTCGCTTGCTTAAGCAGCCTTTCTGCGCTTTCAATAGCGAGAGTAACATGAGCCCGTACTTGTTGTCGTTCATTAGGTTTTGTGATCCTAACATCGATATTTTCATTAGTGCCAGCTAGCATTTTTCTCACAGCGTCATCAACTTCCTTCTTCTCCGTGACGGCATCCAAGTCTCTGATCTCTACAGTTGAAGTTGGTCTGAGGGTTGTAATGGAACCGACCGCTTTTACGGTTTCCTCTAGTTCTTTCAAAAAATCAGCGTTAACTATTTTCCCCTTTTCTAACTCAAGTAAAAGAGCGCCTGTTTTGGTTCTTCTTATGCCTTTCACCGTTGCGGTTTCGTCCGGCATGGTCTTTTCTCGGATGCTTTTGAGGATTTCAGCATAACTGTGGCCCTCTACCGGCTTTACCAACACAGCCTCCGATTTTGGTTTTGGTGCTCGTTCATTCTTCTTTTGGCTCGCTTTAGCCTTCCTTGCTCCGTCGTTTTGCGCTCCATCACTTCCTTTTGGCACGGTATTGGGCCTAGATTTTTGCCGGCTTACCACTTGCCATTTCTCAGGCTCTCGAACTCTTAGATTCTTCGAAGAGTCGGGTGCGGCAGGGCTTGGTGCATTCCGTTTTGCGGTTAAAGGAGTACTCTCCTGAACAACACCTGTTTTTCGAGCTGTTGCGGGGGTGTCACCTCCGAATTCTTTCGTGGATGTGTCCGGCAAGAGACGACCTTTACCGGCTTTCTCAGCTCGGATCCAACCTCTTCTGCAGTTTTTCATGACGTCGAACAGTTCGTCAAGCTCTGAGACTCCGGTCTTTATTTCCGTGGAGGTATTCCTACTCTTCAATGTAACTGCTTTCATCTTCCTAAGCACTCTCAAACATTTCTCTACGGCTTCCTCTTCTTCAGCTCGCATTTTGAGAATAAACTCTTGTCGCGGAGATGCATTGGTTTCCCGTTCTGTGTTTGCGTCCTTTGCAGTTGCAGGGGTATGCGACGGCGTATTGGGCGCATTTGCAGTAGTTTTAACCTCTTTTGACGTTACTCTTACGTCGAATTCTTGAGGCGTCTTTTCAGCTCCTTCATTGACCGTCTTTGATTTTCCTATGTTTTGCAATGTTCCAGTCGTAAGGGGCAAATTCGTTTTTTGTGGTGGCGAGCGAAGCAGTCGAGGTTTCCTTACGAAAGGGCTCTGCTCTATATCTCCATCAGTAATGGCCTTCTGCTGTTTTTCTTCTTTTTGTCTTTTTTCCTTAATTGTTTCCATTCTTTTTTATTTAACCAGCGCATCGTGTGCAGGGGGGCGGGTCGAAATAGTCAAGAGTGGGTGTACCCTCGGAGGCAATGCTCCTACCCCAGTTCCCTGAGGCCTGACCTACGCTTTACCGATCCCGGAAAACACGGACGGACCGGCGCTCGCCCGGAGCAACGAAAGCTACTACCCTTTTGCCCAATGAACACTTCCTGACCAGGGTCCAAGGCGGCTGGTTACTGGTATACAACGAAGCTAACACATCGGCAGAGCGAACTCACATCACCCCTTTGAGGTCGCAGGTGGAAAGCCATAACGACCTATCCAGGGACTCCCAGTGCGCCCCGTTGCATACCGGTCATGCTTTTTACACTCGCACCTAACACGGTGAACAGACACTGACCAGCACACCGCCCAATATGGGAACAGACGTATGCTGGATTTTGTCTCCTAACTTTCTAGCTAACTTAAAGTCGCTGAAACGAGGGACATCTTGACTAGAGTCCGCGGGGTCGTCGTACCCGTCACCTCCTTGTGGGAGATGCCCTTGCGGGTCTTGACTAGGGTCCGCGGGGTCGTCGTACCCGTCACCTCCTTGTGGGAGATGCCCTTGCGGCCATCTTACGGTAGGGGAAAATTGACCTGCTATTTAGGACAGTAATGTGGAGAGGAGCGAATGCTTCAAGAAGCATCTCTCCTCTTTTGTTTGTGCGCCGTCTGCCCCATTCGGTTGCCCAGGCGTTGAAATCGCCCGCTATTATTAAAGGCGATTTCCCACTAGCTTCCAGTACAATGTTTTGAAGAAGCTGTTCGTACTGCGCTGTAGTCAAACTGGGTCTTGCGTAGCAACTGACGAAATTGATTCCATTTATTTTGGATCGCACGAACCCTTCACCAGCGCAGTGATTCTCTTGGAAAGTGAGGCCCATGTGCTGTGGTTTTCACACCTGTAGGGCTGACTTATGGCAATATCTGATCTAATTTCTTTAACTCTTTGTGACAATAGATCTTGGACAGCCTCACAGTGGTTAAGATTTATCTGAACAATTCTCATTTACTTTTATTTGTTAGAGCTCTCCTGAATGCAGGGCACCTATAGCTCTCGGTAATAGATCTATCGAATGCACTAGCACAGTTGCGCGACATATGTCCGTATTCTAGACATCTATAGCATTTTTGTAACGAGACACGTTCTCTTAAGCGACAGACGACCCATCCAATTTTGACTTTGCCAATCTACATAAGCTTTTTGGCTTTAAGAGCTGGCAGGGTAATGTTGGCCGTCTATGTCTTCCGAGGCAAGCATATTTTGTTTTTCTTGAATGGTTTGTACATTAGTTTCGTTTTTTTTTGTGTTTAATTGTTCCATGTTTTATTTTTTTGGTCCCCACTCAGAGCCGTTATCTTTAGTCGTGTGCGTAATTACCTATTTGATCCCATGGTTATCTATGTAAACAGGGAGGCCATGCGAGGGTTGACACAATCTCTTATGAAGAATTGTGTTCAGAGCCAGATCGGCATTAGTCAGGATTAAATCAACTGAGCCTACGCGGCCAACTTAATGACGACGAATAGAGAGCGTTTTCTGAGTCCTGCCAGGGTTTTAACGGGACGGGGGCAAACTTGGCATTAGCCTGAAACGGTCACTTTTCCTACTGGATAACATTTAACCGTATGTACGTATGTACGCGTGGGTGTACCAAGCAATGAAAAGGTATCCATTTTCGCATGCTGTTTAAGGGCGAGCATAGCGATTTAAACATATCATAACGCTATCAGCCTGCATAGGTTGAGTATGGTATTTTTACCTATAACTATTTCAGTGTCTTAACCCTTTGCGTTCGAGTGGCGACTCTCACTCGCCACGATGTTTCATGCAGCAACTCGAACGGCGAGTGAGAGGCGACAGTGTTTGTTTAGACTAGATTTCTTTATATCCAGTTCATAAAAATTCACTATTGGCTTATGAATAAAGATATAATATTAGGCTAATGTAAAGGAAATTTCGTGAATTTTGGTATAAAACGAAAAACAATTTTTACCCCTATATTCCAAAAATGCTTTGTAAAAGAATTATTTATAACTAGTATGTAACCCCCGAAAATCGGGTGGGCTTTTTTCCCACGGAAAGTAAACAGCATATGTGACACTTTTATATATTAAAAGTTATGATGATTAGAAAAGTGTATATTTTTATTCATATGTAATATGTAAGAACTTATGTATATAACATTTTTAAAATTTTTTCATTAAATCAGTAATTTTTTTTTAAATTAATATACTTCATTATAAACTACATTCAACGTCAAGTTTTCGTTATTGACCATTTGAACTCGTATATTTTCCCAGGATCTAACCCGGCTTAACGCAACATAAAGTTGGCCGTGGGCAAAGCAATCCTCCTTTAAATGAAGCCCCACCCTTGATAATGTTTGACTCTGGGCCTTATTTATTGTTATGGCGAAGGCTATTATAATGGGAAATTGGCGGCGTTTCAACGTAAAAGGAAGTGTGGTTTCGTTCGGCTGCAAATTTATACGAGGCAATAGAAATCGCCTTCCCTGAGCCTCTCCGCATAATAACTCCGCGTGCAAACAATTTGGATGCATTTGTTTTATGATAAGTCGTGTGCCATTCACCAACACAATTATATTTTTTTTTTTTTTGCCATTCGTAAAATTTCTTGGATTTGCAAAAGTGAAAATTTTGTTTTCACAGATCTTTACGTTTTAATAAATTTTAAGAAGAATGGTAAAAAAAATGTTCAAAGTTCATATTCATATATGATTTGATAATGGCTGCATACATAAAAATATACATGTATACACATAGAATAAAATACAAAGAAAAAAAAACACTTAAAAATGTATATTTGTGTCAAAAAGTTCGTTTATTTGATGGGTAATAGTGTTCTTTTAAATGGCGTTGGGCATCGTCTATTACTATAAAATTTGTCTGAGAATAGCCCAAATACAGTTTACCTTTGAAATAGTATCAAATAAATAACTAATTTGTACTAATTTGTTTAAGTACATACAGTTATGTGAAAAATAATAAGGACAGTGGTATTCACCGTTTTTTGTGTTTATGAATTCATGTAAAATGAAAGAATTTGTGCTAAAAGAGAGTTTTATAGCAAAGCTTGTAAACGACATTGAGAAATCGCGTTACAATTTGTGTGTCTTTTTCTTTCGTTTAGATAACAAATTATTTTCTTTAAGAAGTGCGCGATTTCTGCTGTGAAAAATAATAAGGACAGTTTTTTGTTTTGTTAAAAATACAATACTAAAAATTAGAGAGAATTGTTTTTTTTAAGTAAGTGCGTAAAACAAATTCACAGCTTCACATTAATTGCTAAATAAATTGCAATTTTGTAACTTTTTAGGCAAATATGGGTAGAAATACGCACTGCGACCACGCTACTAGAAATAATATTAACCCTGCTACTACGTTAGGGTCTTTTGATGACCCAAATTGCATATAACATCACCGTATTTCTAACTGGTGGAATATATTTGAAAGTTCTTACTACTCAGTGCATCAATTGTTGAAATATATTGAATTAAATTAGTTTTATCACCATTTTAGGCTTAGAAAATTGTTTATTGCAAGTGCTTACGCATATCATGTTCGGGTCATTTTATGACCCCTATCATATTTGTAAAACGAATAGTAAATATATAATGTAATATCCCCTGTTGCAGAGTCATCGTCTGGAACACCTCTTTGTTGTGAATGCTGGAATGCGTTTACAGTTATAAGTTTATATTCAATAACAGCGAAACCAAATACTTTCAGTTCTGTGCTAAATATTGTAGTGATCAGTTGCTATTGTAAATCTAAGTTTATAGACGATAGATTTTGATAAAACATGGAATCTAGACATACTGTAAGTATATATAATCTACATTTTCTAGACATACTGTAAGTATATATTATATAATCTACAAATTCATACTAGTATTTATACGGTAAAATTCGTTGTTGTATTTACTTGGCCATAATGTCAGCGTGGACAAATGACTGAGCATGACATTGGTGCATTCTTGAGTGACCTTGAAGACGATGCAAGTGATGATTGTGATGCTAATTTTGTACTTGAGGAAGACGAATGTTTATCTTCAGAACAATCCATTTCCAGTGGCACAGAAGCCTTCATTTCATTGACCGTAACTAATAGCACAGAAGTTTTTGATAAAGATCGGATGATAAAGTGGACAACAATACCTTCTTTGCAATGTCTAAGTCGTGCAGCAAGTGAAAATATTCTTCACGGAAAACCTGGAGTGACTTCTTAAGTTATTCAACGTATTTCAAAAATTCGTGATACTTTTGATGTATGCTTTACAGAAGCTATGAAAAGGGATATAATTCACTACAACAATTTGCAAGGAAGTGCTGTTTTCCAAAATTTTCAAGCTATAGATTCTACTGAGTTCGATGCTTACCTGGGACTTCTTATACTTATTGGTATTTATTTACAATATATTTTTCCTATAATAATTGTATAACGGACATATTATTCTTTTAGGAGTCTACCAGTCATACGGTGAAAGTCTTAACTCTCTGTTGGACGAGTTTCATGGACGTCCGCTTTTGAGAGCAATCATGTCTTTGGAGCGATTTAGCAATATTTCTCGTGTACTAGCATTTGACGATAGGCAAAGAAGAAGATCAGAACAAAGAGGAGATAAACTTGCTCCTATTCGCACATTTTATGAGCAGTGGACTCAAAACTTGCAGCTGCTTTACATAACGATTGACGAACAGCTTATTCCGTTCCGATGTATATTCCTTTCCCGATGTATATTCCTTTCAAAGTATACATTCCAAGTAAACCTGGGAAATATGGCATGAAAGCGTGGATAGCAGCGGATTCTGACACCGCATTTTGCTTACAGTTCCAAATATACTTGGGCAAAGTAGGAGACAATGCTGAAAGGAATCAAGGCGAACGGGTTGTTCTAGACTTAGTGTCTTCATACCGTGGACGAAATGTGACTGCGAGTCATAACCTTGCATTAGAACTGCTAAAGCAGAAAATTACTATTGTTGGCACAGTAAGGAACAACAAACGTTTTCTGCCGGTTCATGCAACATCACAAGAATTGCGTAAGTTTCCAATACACTCAAGTAAATTTTTTTTTTCATGAAAAAGAAACTGTAGTTTTGTATGTGCCTAAAAAATACAGAATGATTTATTTGCTTAGCACCCTTCACCATAATATCAATATTTTGGAAGATCATCCAAAAAAAATTCCGAAAATAATTGAATACTACAACTCGACAAAAGGTGGAGTCGACACATTGGACCAAATGGTTCGTGTATATTCGTGCAAAAGGAAAACCAATCGGTGGCCAGTTGCCCTGTTTTCTAATTTATTAGATATTTCTGCTCTAAACGCTTTTATAATATGGACCGAAAAATATCCTGAATGGCAAAAAAATAAATTGTACAAAAGGCGCCTATTTTTAGAGCAACTCGGTGAAGTTTTAGCTCAAGAACATATCAAGAGGCGTAGTCGGCTTCCTCGTGCGGAAGCCTCTGCATCATTGGTACGAAGAATTCGAGAAGAAGACAGTGCATCACCATCTACGAATTCGCCTTCTCCAAAACGAAAATGTGCTAGTGAACGGAAATAGTGCAAATTTGGCCCGTCGAAAAAGGAAAAAAAGACCTTTAATGAGTGCATAACTTGCAAAAAACCTATTTGTCCGTCACACCGACACACAACCACTCTAACGACGACATATTGCATTGATCACAAGCCTTAAAAATATTTTTGAACTGTACAAATTTGAATTTTCTCAATAAAAAAATGTGGGGTCAAAATAAAACCCGAACATAACATGTGTATTTTTTTTCTAACATAGTAGCAGGGTTAAAAATTTAAGTAAAAGCGGAAATTCGTATAGAAAAATTGCACAAATGCTCGGTATTTCAAAAACGATGGTCGAAAATGCTATTAAATGGATTCCCAAGGATGAAACCCGTGGTAGAAAACCAAAAATTGCACCTACTATATTATAAAGAGAAGTATTATTCGATGCGTAAAAAAAGATCCATTTATCACATCTTAACGAATAAAAAATGATTTAAACATTGACGCTGACACATCAACGATTCGAAAAACACTCATTGGTGAGGAATTGAGCGCCCGTAGGTCGAGAAAAGTCCCATTGTTATCTAAAAAGAACATAAAACAAAGATTACAATTTGCTAAAAATAATATCAATTGGCCTAAAGAAAAATGGCGTAACATTCTATGGTCCAATGAAACAAAAGTAAACTTGTTTTCTTCTGATAGAGGTCTCCACCATGTAAGAAGGCCTATCCATCAAGAATTCAATCCAAAATATACTTTAAAGACGGTCAAACACGGTGGTGGGTCATCCTCTTATTATGGTGTGGGTCCTCTATATCGCATCCAGAACATAATGAAATCGGCTGATTACATTGAAATTTTGAAAAATACAATGCTGCCGTATGCCAAAGAAAATATGCCACTCATATGGGTCTTCCAGTAGGATAATGACCCAAAACATACGGCAAAGTCCACAAAGAAGTGGGTTCAGGACAACAAAATCAATGTTTTAGAATGGAAAGCACAATCCCTTGATTTGAACCCCATAGAAAATTTGTGGAACGAAGTTAAGAGGGCAATCAGGGGAGAGTGTCCATCAAGGTGCGACCAGCTTTGGAATCTTATTCAGGATGCGTGGAACGCAATACCGGTACATGTTTGTCAAAATTTGGTCGACTCAATGCCTAGAAGATGTGCTGCTGTTCTGGATAACAAAGGATCCGCAACAAAGTACTAATATGCCACTAAGGCTTTATGCAACAATATTCAGTTAAAATATCTATTTAGTTTTACTTAAGGGGTCAGTCTACTTTGGAGACTCGAAAAAAAGGCTATATTCGTGATTTTTTTTTTTTGAGAAAACTATAAATGATAGTAATATAAAATTTGTTTGATTTATTAAATAAAGTCTTAAAATTCAGAAATAAATTTTTTTTTATTCAATTTTATAGTATTTTTAGTAAAAAAATAGCAGTGAAGCGTAACGTCTCAAACATGGGTTGGTGAGGCAGCTCCATCAGAACTCAAGAACGGCTTGTCTGAAACAAAAAAATCAAAATGTTTCAGATTCAGTAAGATACTGGCTACAAAATGACCCTCGGATATTAGGTTTTAATGAAGACAAAAAAAATGGCTGATAAAAATGGAAAATTTTTGATAGAACGGTTTTTTTTTTCGCATATTTAAAAAAAATATATAGTAAAAATTTAAAATTTCAAAACCCCCGAGCGTCAATTTGGTGCAAATTATGTCTAGAATAGGTGATCCAAATTTTATGAAAATCGGTTGATTAGTTTTTGAGATACAGTGGAGCTAGATTTTGAAAACGTTGTTTTGAGAAAAACGCGTTTAAAGTTTTTAATGCACGCTATACGCGCAGGTAGACGAAATGATGTTCAGGTAAAAAAAAAATAGTTAGAGTGCTCGGATTTTCTTAAAATTTTTACACAATATTTCTGGATATATATACTTTCAAATTATGCAAAAAAAAAAAATTGAAAAATTTTAAAGTGACAAAGTAGACTAACCCCTTAAGTTATTTATAGCTTTAAGATTTCATGAAGTGTCCTTATTTTTTTCACACGTTAAACTATATAAATTCATATAAAATCACAAAAAAAAAAACAAAATATATTATAGGAATAGCAAAAATTTTGTTATTAATCTTTTTTCTACCGTTTAAGAAAAAATAAATCGTTTAAACAAGAAAGAATTTTCGATTTTTTATTCGGTTGTAAATATAATGTAAGTTTGGGTAGGCACTGTCCCTATTATTTTTCACATAACTGTACATACGTTTATATATTGTAGTTCAATTGTACCATATATGAACGAAAACAAAAGAGGATGCTTCTACCAATCATATCCAATACGTGACGTTTCAAACATTTATCACTTACTTACCTGCTCTATTCCTCCACTTAAAGTAGGAACTCTTCTACGAACTCTTCTTGGTCGTCCTCTAGGCATATTTTAAAATTAAATATGGATGTACTTTTTTCTTAGAATAAATTCTATTTTGCGTCTGTCCAAAACTCTTTCTAATTTGCACTGTTACCGTTGTTTTAAGTGAATTGACAAATTTCAGGTCAATTATCAATTCATACCAATTATTGCCATCACAACAAAATTTTGAAAAAAATTCGCAGCACCCGTTGGGACTATGTTCATGAATCTATAGTATTATTTTAAAACATGGCGCTTATTCTGACTAAACTACAATATGTACAGATATGAAATATATATCAAAAGAAAGGTTTTGATGAGCATATTTCCGGAAAATTATAAAAATTAAAATTGGTTAATTTGTTCATGAAATATTTGCGTGTAAAGTTATCAAAATTTTCATATTGATAACAGCGATGTCTATGCAAAGCGGGATGACACACAAATATACGCATATACATGAGTACGTTTGCTTTGTTTAGCTCTTTTTCTAATGAGCACAGCATTGTATACATTTGGATTCTCAATAATTGTTTTGTTTTGTTCTCTTTACTAATAAATATGTATTCATGAACATAGTCCCAACGGGTGCTGCGAATTTTTTTCAAAATTTTGTTGTGATGGCAATAATTGGTATGAATTGATAATTGACTTGAAATTTGTCAATTCACTAAAAACAACGGTAACAGTGCAAATTAGAAAGAGTTTTGGACAGACGCAAACTAGAATTTATTTGAAGAAAAAAGTACATCCATACTTAATATTAAAATATGCCTATAGGACGACCAAGAAGAGTTCGTAGAAGAGTTCCTACTTTAAGTGGAGGAATAGAGCAGGTAAGTAAGTGATAAATGTTTGAAACGTCACGTATTGGATATAATTGGTAGAAGCATCCTCTTTTGTTTTCGTTCATATATGGTGTAAGAATCATAGCAACCCATGATTGTAAGAATCACAGCAACCCATGATTGTAAGAATCATAGCAAGCCATGTACAGTTAGTTGAAATAAAGCAACCGTAGCATTTAAACGTGCGTTTCCTTTTTTCCCGGATATATTATATAAAGGTAACATAACCTTACAGAGGTTATGGGCCCAGATCACGTGGGCAATTGATTTTGTTTCGTTTTTGGGTATCGCGTTGATACGGAAAAATGAGTGCAATCGCAAATATAGAAAAACTTTCCCAGGACAATTACGCGACGTGGTCGGTACAGGTAAAAAGCCTGTTAGTAACATTAGACTTGTGGGAATATGTGGTTGGCGAAAAGCCGGACGAAGAGATTGCAAGGGCTCTCTGGGTAAAAAGTGACCAGAAAGCATTGGCAACAATTACATTGTGCATAAAATCTAGCGAATTAATACACGTAAAAAGTTGTGCAACTTCACAGGAAGCGTGGCGGGTCCTAAATTCAATTTATTGCACAGATAGTGCCGCGCGTAAGGTTGCTCTATTAAAAAAGTTAATACACTTCAAAATTTCCATGCAAGACAAGTCCGCAGCGCGTGTAAATGAGTTTCGTTCAATTGTTGAGGATCTTCGAGAAATAGGAATTGTGGTGCCAGACGATTCCATCTCAATTTTGCTTGTCTGTAGTCTCCCTGATGAGATGGAAAGTTTTGTAGTGGCTATTGAAAGCCGCGATACCTTGCCGAAATTCGATGCGTTGGTGTCAAAAATTTTAGAAAGCGAAATACGCCAAAATGAAAAGTGTTCAACTCCTGATGAAAAGGTGTTTTTGGTCAAGTCCAAAAGTCGACAAAAAATTGTGTGTTTTAAATATGGCAAAAAGGGACATATACGTGCCCAGTGTAAAGTGTCAATGCCTAAAGAAAAAAGAAATGAAAAGGCATGTTGTTTGTTTGAAGAGCGAAAAAATGATAGTGACACGTGGATTTTGGATAGTGGTGCTAGTTCACACATGTGTATGGAACAAAGTTTTTTCAATTCAATTGAGCCCTGAAGGCAAGAAATAGTACTTGCAACGGGAAAAGGAATTTATGCGGAAGAAATAGGTACGGTGAGCTTAAAAACGGAATTTATGAACTTAATTTTACATAATGTGTGGTATGTTCCAAAACTAAAATCAAATTTTTTCTCAATTGGAAAAGCCATAGAATACGGTCATTCAATAAAATTTTCGAAAAATTACGCATTAATGGAAACAAAAGAAGGAGAAAGCATGTTAAAAGCAAAGTTAGTCGGTGGTGTATTTGTTGTTAAAATGACAATTAGAAAACCGGTTTAAAAGTTAAATGCCTTAATTGAAAACAAAATGTTAGAAAAGTGGCATAAAAGATTCGGACATGTAAATATAAACGATTTGCGAATTCTGTCAAACAAAAATCTGGTACGAGGTTTGAATATAAGTGGCGTTCATAACTATCAGTGTGTAACTTGTGCTGTTTGCAAAATTCGTAGCTTGCCTTACAATGCATATGGTAGGGTATTATCAGAAAACGTGCTGGACTTGATTCATACAGGTCTTTGTGGTCCCATGCGGGTTAAATCGTTGGGGGGAGCGTCATATTTCATTACATTTATTGATGATTTCTCCCGTTATATGACAGTGTACTTTTTGAAAAATAAATCTGATGCTTTTGATGCATTTAAACATTTTGCTGTGACTGCGGAGACGCAGATAGGCCGAAAAATAAAAACTGTGAGAAGTGATAATGGTAAAGAGTTTGCCAATATGATGTTTAAGCGGTATTTTAGTGAAAGGGGTATTGTTCACCAAACTTCAGTTAGCTATTCGCCTCAACAAAATGGCGTGGCTGAGAGAGCGAACAGAACATTAGTGGAAATGGCGCGTTGTTTACTCGAAAGTTCGACATTGCCTCAATATTTGTGGGGAGAAGCCATTAATACATCGGTGTACTTAAGAAATAGAACAATACCTAAAGTGTTGAAAAACTTAACTCCTTATCAAGTGTGGTATAAAAGGAAACCTTCGGTGTCACATTTTAAAATTTTTGGCTGTGACGTGGTGGCTTTAAAGAAAGGCCATATAAGGGTGGCAAATTCGATACAAGAGGCACTAAACTAAAATTTGTTGGCTATGCCGGAAGTGCTAAAGGCTATAGACTTTATAATCAAAACAAGCGAAGTATTGTTATAGCTCGTGATTTTATATTTTTTGAAACGTCTTTTGAACCAATTTTAATACAAGAAGACGTTAGTGAAGTACCTTTCTACCATGAAATAAAAGAGTCATCTCCATCGGATGATGGCAAGTGCGGTGAAATTCAGAATGAAAGTGTTGTTGAAGAGCAACTCGAAGACAATGGCGATGATGATGATGAGGGGTATTCTTTAGATGAAGAAAACGACCCGGTAGTTACGCGAAAAAGAGGTCGAGGAAG
Organism: Anastrepha obliqua; assembly: GCF_027943255.1. Classification (NCBI taxonomy): domain Eukaryota; kingdom Metazoa; phylum Arthropoda; class Insecta; order Diptera; family Tephritidae; genus Anastrepha; species Anastrepha obliqua. Next base: position 36,833,805 of record NC_072897.1, on the reverse strand, counting down.
ACCAAAATTATTACAAACAGGTACTGTTGGTAGACCAAATAGACAGTATAATGAGGTAGAGGTTTTAAATTACATTGCTGAGAGTCCTGAAACTGTAGAAGAAGCTTTGTCTTCGCCAGAACGTGAATATTGGGAGGAAGCTATGCAAATAGAGTTCGATTCGCTTACTAAAAATAATACGTGGGTGTTGGTGGACCGACCAAAACATAAAAACGTCATTGGTTGTAGGTGGGTGTTCACCAAGAAGCGAAAACCATGTGGTCGTATCGAAACGTACAAAGCGAGATTGGTAGCTCAGGGGTGCTCCCAAAGGCGCAATATTGTAGTATCAGCTTATTTAAATGGTGATTTAAACGAAGACGTCTTCATGGTACAACCATTAGCGTTTGAAAGTTCAAGATACTCCAACAAGGTGTGCAAATTAATTAAACCCATCTACGGTCTTAAACAGGCAGGCCGCGAGTGGAACAAAAAGATCTCCGAAATCCTCACGACTATGGGCTTCAAAAGATGTCAAGCGGATAGTTGTGTATATTTTAAGAGGGAGTATGGTTCCATGTGTCTTATTGGTTTGTACGTGGATGATATGCTGTTAGCTTGCTCTAATGCAGGGCAGACGAAAATTATTTTAAAGCAGCTAAATGAGTTTGTTGAAGCTGTAGATAAAGGGCGGGTATCGTTTTATTTAGGTATGGAAATATAGAGAGATGCATCTACTGGCGCAATATCAATTCATCAAGAACATAAGGTGAATCAACTTCTTAAAACATGGGGAATGGACTCATGCAAGTCGGCAAATACGCCTTGGGCTGATGGCACGGTACTCAAGAAGTGTGAGAAGCAGTGTAAAGATATTGACGAGATGCGATACCAAAGTTTAATCGGAGGGTTGATGTACCTGGCGGTAATATCTAGGCCTGATACCGCCCATGTTGTATCTAAATTATCACAATTTAATAATCATCCACATGAAGAACATTTTAAAGCCGCGAAGCACGTGTTACGATATTTGAAGCAGAGTTCAGCAGCGAAAATTACTTATTCATCTACAGGCGAAAATTTGGTGTGCTACACAGATTCCGACTGGGCTGGTGACGTATCTGATCGCAAGTCATACAGCGGTTACGTAGTATTCATGTCTGATGGTCTGGTTTCTTGGGAATTAAAAAGCAGTCTATCGTTGCCCTCAGTACAATGGAGGCAGAATATATAGCTCTATGTCAAGGCGCAAAAGATGTTGTTTTTCTTCGAGCGTTGTTGCGTGAAATGGGGTATGACGGATACGTAAATGAACCTACGAACATGTATTGCGATAATTAAAGTGCACAATTTTTGCTGAAGAACCCGATGATGCACAAGCGCAGTAAACACATAGATTTAAGATTTCATTACGTCCGTGAGTTGTTTGAAAAGGGCGAAACCGAGGTACATTTTGTAAATTTTGATGCAAATGCAGCAGATATAATGACTAAATTTTTAAAGAAATTAAAACATAACAATGGATGTAAATTGCTAAAGCTTACAATGTAATTAAAATGTACTCAAAAGTAGCAATATTATTATTACAGTTTTGTCGTAATGAAAATATTAAAATAGGGAAAATTTTGAAAAATGTAATTTATAAAATAACTGGGTTGAGAGGGAGAATTGTAAGAATCATAGCAACCCATGATTGTAAGAATCACAGCAACCCATGATTGTAATAATCATAGCAACCCATGATTGTAAGAATCATAGCAAGCCATGTACAGTTATTTGAAATAAAGCAACCGTAGCATTTAAACGTGCGTTTCCTTTTTTCCCGGATATATTATACTAGCAAACCCGGCCCCCTTCGCTGGGCACACTAAAATAGAATAGATATGGTTTAGAACAGAAAATATATGGTTTTCATATTATTTATTTCTTTATTCTTTATTCAAGCGCTTTGGCATAAACAATATTTTTTGTTTTTCTATTTGTTTTTGAGTAAATATAAAATATAAATTGAAAATCAGGAAAAAAGAAGATTGTTTTTAAATTACAAATCAACGCATATGAATAAACAATCGTCTTTTTTCCTGATCATCCATGAATTTTTCGTTTCAATTTATATGTTTTATTAAGAATTGGAGCCTTTTTAACCATTATCCATTTATATTTTTCAAAAAAAAAAAAACGAAAAAAATTGTTTTTTCCACGAACACATAATTTCATTCGCATTTCACATTAAAGTCTCAAATTTCGAAAGAAATTATTCACTGTTCCAAAATCCACTCCAAAAAAATTCACAAACAATTTTTACATGTTGCACTTACGTTTTTTCCTTATGGCATCCAAATCAGAAAGAAATATTGACACATTGTAACTAACACTGTCAATTTGACAGTTCAGTTCCGCCCCAAGCGTTAAAAAAGTAAGCGACATTATGGCTGGCTCAAAAGAACGCTGTACCCGTTGCCACTGCTCCGAATTACAACCAAACTTTACGAAACCCATTTTCAATACTTACTTAACAATGTGCATAAGTTTGGTTTAATTCGGTGCAAAGACACGGCGGGCCCACGTTTTGGCATATATTTCGAGACCCTAGTCATCAATAGGTATGAAAATTACCCCGTATTAAAGCACTTATCAACAGCTTTCATTTGATACCTATATTGTGCATACACAACCAAAGGTTACCCGGGTCCACGTTTTGACCTATATCTGGAGACCCCAGTCACGTAGCGGCATGAAAAATACTCTGTACTAAGGCATTCACCAACAGTTTCAGTTTGATATCCATATTGTACAAACACATTCTAGGCTCCACGTTTTGGTCTCTATCTCGAGATCCTAGTCACGGAGCGGCATGAAAAATACTCTGAACTAAAGCATTCACCAACAGCTTCCATTTGATACCCATATTGTACATACACGTCCGAAGGTTACCCGGGTCCACGTTTTGACCTATATCTCGAGACCCTAGTCATCAATAGGTATGAAAATTACCCCGTATTAAAGCACTTATCAACAGCTTTCATTTGATACCCATATTGTACAAACACATTCTAGGGTCCACGATTTGGTCTCTATCTCGAGACCCTAGTCATGGAGCGGATGGAAATACTCTGAACTAAAGCATTCACCAACAGCTTCCATTTGATACCCATATTGTACATACACATCCGAAGGTTACCCGGGTCCACGTTTTGACCTATATCTCGAGACCCTATCTACCAATAGGTATCCATACTATACGGAAACCATCTTCAATACCTCCTTAACAATGTGTGTAAGTTTGGTTTAATTCGGTTCAAAGACACTGCGGGTCCACGTTTTGGCATATATTTCCTGACCCTAATCATCAATAGGTATGAAAATTACCCCGTACTAAAGCACTTATCAACAGCTTTCATTTGATATCCGTATTGTACAAACACATTCTAGGGTCCACATTTTGGTCTCTATCTCGAGACCCTAGTCACGGAGCGGATGGAAATACTCTGAACTAAAGCATTCACCAACAGCTTCCATTTGATACCCATATTGTACATACACATCCGAAGGTTACCCGGTTCCACGTTTTGACCTATATCTCGAGACCCTATCTACCAATAGGTATCCAAACTATGCGGAAACCATCTTCAATACCTCCTTAACAATGTGTGTAAGTGTGGTTTAATTCGGTGCAAAAACACGGCGGGTCCACGTTTTGGCATATATTTCCAGACCCTAGTCATCAATAGGTATGAAAATTACCCGGTATTGAAGCACTTATCAACAGCTTCCATTTGATACCCATATTGTACATACACGTCCGAAGGTTACCCGGGTCCACGTTTTGACCTATATCTCGAGACCCTAGTCATCAATAGGTATGAAAATTACCCCGTATTAAAGCACTTATCAACAGCTTTCATTTGATATCCATATTGTACAAACACATTCTAGGGTCCACGTTTTGGTCTCTATCTCGAGACCCTAGTCACGGATCGAATGGAAATACTCTGAACTAAAGCATTCACCAACAGCTTCCATTTGATACCCATATTGTACATACACATCCGAAGGTTACCCGGGTCCACGTTTTGACCTATATCTCGAGACCCTATCCACCAATAGGAATCCAAACTATACGAAAACCATCTTCAATACCTTCTTAACAATGTGTGTAAGTTTGGTTTAATTCGGTGAGACACGGCCGGTTAGCGAACACACACAAAAAGTTGACTTTATTTTATATATAAGATTTTTTTCAGTTTGTGTCCGAAAAATCCAAATATGGAACCCTATTTTTTCCAAAATAAAATGTAATCCATGTTACTCTTGGATAATGTAGTTTTCGAATGGTGAAAGAATTTTTAAAATCGGTCCAGTAGTTTTTGAGCCTATTCGTTACAAACAAACAAACAAACAAAGTTTTCCTCCTTATAATATTAGTATAGATAAAGGTAACATAACCTTACATATGGTACAATTGAACTATATTAATATACAATATATAAACGTATGTATGTACTTGAAAATTTTGTGTGTGTTTGATCCTTTTTGCAAAACTCAATATATTAAATAGTTTTAAAAAATGAGGAGAGAGAGACAAATTAGTTATTTATTTGATACTATTTCAAGGGTAAACTGTATTTGGGCTATTCTCAGACAAATTTTATAGTAATAGACGATGCCCAACGCCATTTAAAAGAACACTATTACCCATCAAATCAACGAACTTTTTGACACAGATATACATTTTTAAGTGTTTTGTTTTTTCTTTGTATTGTATTCTATGTGTGTACATGTATATTTTTATGTATGCAGCCATTATCAAATCATATATGAATATGAACTTTGAACACTTTTTTTACCATTCTTCTTAAAATTTTTTAAAACGTAAAGATCTGTGAAAACAAAATTTTCACTTTTGCAAATCCAAGAAATTTTACGAATGGCAAAAATAAAATGTATAATTGTGTTGGTGAATGGCACACGACTTATCATAAAACAAATGCATCCGAATTGTTTGCACGCGGAAGTATTATGCGGAGAGGCTCAGGGAAGGCGATTTCTATTGCCTCGTATAAATTTGCAGCCGAACGAAACCACACTTCCTTTTACGTTGAAACGCCGCCAATTTCCCATTATAATAGCTTTCGCCATAACAATAAATAAGGCCCAGGGACAAACATTATCAAGGGTGGGGCTTCATTTAAAGGAGGATTGCTTTGCTCACGGCCAACTTTATGTTGCGTTAAGCCGGGTTAGATCCTGGGAAAATATACGAGTTCAAATGGTCAATAACGAAAACTTGACGTTGAATGTAGCTTATAATGAAGTAATTAAAAAAAAAATTACTTATTTAACTGAAAAAAATGTTAAAAATGTTATATGCATAAGTTCTTACATATTATATATGAATAAAAATATACACTTTTCTAATCATCATAACTTTTAATATATAAAAGTGTCACATATGCTGTTTACTTTCCGTGGGAAGAAAGCCCACCCGATTTTTGGGGGTTACATACTAGTTTGATACCATTTCAAAGGTAAACTGTATTTGGGCTATTCTCAGACAAATTTTATAGTAATAGACGATGCCCAACGCCATTTAAAAGAACACTATTACCCATCAAATAAACGAACTTTTTGACACAGATATACAAGTGTTTTTGAAGTGAAACTTCTTTTGTCTCGAAGGATGAAACGCTGTGAGGAGTAAAACCATAGCGTTTCATCGATATGTGACGCTACGCCAGCGCCATCTGTTAAAAGCGTGGCGTGGATGAAACGCTGTGAGGAGTAAAACTACGCTAAACTACGCAAAACTCACGCTATGCCAGCGCCATCTGTTAAAAGACTGGCGTGGCGTGTCGTCGTGAATGTAATGCGGTCGTTTATTATTGCATTCTTATCGAATGTAATTTGTAAATATGACATTTGATTGACGGCCGCCGTAGCCGAGTGGGTTGGTGCGTGATCACCATTCGGAATTCACAGAGAGGTCGTTGGTTCGAATCTCGGTGAAAGCAAAATTAATGAAAACATTTTTCTAATAGCGGTCGCCCCTCGGCAGGCAATGGCAAACCTCCGAGTGTATTTCTGCCATGAAAAAAATCTGCTCATAAACATATCATAAAACAAAATGAAATAGATGAATAAAAAAAAAAAAAAAATTTTCTTGTGATTCGAACCAAGGATTTCGGATCGGAAGCCCACATTGCTAGCCGCTGGGCTATCGCGCTGTGCTGTCGCCGCAAAATAATGTATCATAAATCTGTTTACCATACCAAAGACCATACACTTTGCGAACGCATTTCGGTGGAAACAGTTGACAGTTATCCCAAACACAATATTATATTAGTAACGCGAGACGCGTCATAGAGTGTGTGTGTAGTTTTGAGCAAATCTTACAAACATATTTTGTTTTGTTGATTGATTTCTGTTAAATATGGCATCAAATCAACAAAAACGGAAACCGAAAACAGGTGCTGAACGGCAACGTGAGTATTTGGAGCGTAAAAAATTAAGAGCTACTGTTGAACACCGTGACAGTGAATCCTCCGGTTGTACGATAAGTGATAATTTGTAGTACCAACAACAAGATGCGGAACTACCATTGATGCAGTATTTCATCGATACCTTGATAGATTAGAATGTAGATCATTTTTTACGTATTTCAGTTACCATAAAGCCCTTGTTTCATTTTTGGAAAACGAATCCAATAATGATAATGACAATGCCGAGAACCAAATGTAATTGAGTACAATAAATTCATTTCTTTTTATATTAAAATAAATAAATAATTCTGTTTAATAAAATTCCATTCCATGCTTTCCATGACTTCTGCATGCATTATATTGAAATAATAGTTAAATTATTGATTTGTTGATAAAAGAAGTTTCACTTCAATCGTGCGGGTTCCGTGAACTACCACACACTTTCTTTTTTTTTTCTTTGTATTGTATTCTATGTGTGTATATGTATATTTTTATGTATGCAGCCATTATCAAATCATATATGAATATGAACTTTGAACATTTTTTTTACCATTCTTCTTAAATTTTTTTAAAACGTAAAGATCTGTGAAAACAAAATTTTCACTTTTGCAAATCCAAGAAATTTTACGAATGGCAAAAAAAAAAATGTATAATTGTGTTGGTGAATGGCACACGACTTATCATAAAACAAATGCATCCGAATTGTTTGCACGCGGAAGTATTATGCGGAGAGGCTCAGGGAAGGCGATTTCTATTGCCTCGTATAAATTTGCAGCCGAACGAAACCACACTTCCTTTTACGTTGAAACGCCGCCAATTTCCCATTATAATAGCCTTCGCCATAACAATAAATAAGGCCCTGGGACAAACATTATCAAGGGTGGGGCTTCATTTAAAGGAGGATTGCTTTGCTCACGGCCAACTTTATGTTGCGTTAAGCCGGGTTAGAGCCTGGGAAAATATACGAGTTCAAATGGGCAATAACGAACACTTGACGTTGAATGTAGTTTATAATGAAGTAATTTAAAAAAAAATTACTGATTTAACTGAAAAAAATTTTAAAAATGTTATATGCATAAGTTCTTACATATAACATATGAATAAAAATATATACTTTTCTAATCATCATAACTTTTAATATATAAAAGTGTCACATATGCTCATTAGAAAGAGAGCTAAACAAAGCAAACGAACTCATATATATGCGTATATTTGTGTGTCACCCCGCTTTGCATAGACATCGCTGTTATCAATATGAAAATTTTGATAACTTTACACGCAAATATTTCATGAACAAATTAACCAATTTTAATTTTTATAATTTTCCGGAAATATGCTCATCAAAACCTTTCTTTTGATATATACATATTTCATATCTGTACAAATTGTAGTTTAGTCAGAATAGCGCCATGTTTTAAAATAATACTATAGATGAAAAATTGTAACTGATAACGCGGATGTGTGAAAAAGTGTGTAAGCAAAAATATCAATGGAAACATTGTGTAGATACAACCAAACACACACACACACAAACCGACGTATTGTGTAAATATGTAATTAAAAGAACGCAGTTGTTCTCGGGGATGAGTTTTTGTGCACGGTAAGGGACTGCGGTAGGGGGATTCCGTGCGGTGTTCACTGTTTTTAGCATTAGGGTGCGAACGTATGATAATACTAACATACATAACGCAGCACTAACTACACAGTAACACCAATAGTGCCCATTTACACGAGGAGACATCTGGAAGGGAGACACTGGAAATTCTCTTTTCATGTCTCATTCGCGGCCACACGGGCAAAATTGTTTTCGGCAACATTTTGACATTTCATGCTTTAGCATCGTCTGGTTCGGATGTATTCTCGCACGCGCTTACATGTAAAGCGGAAAACGTTCGTCAAAAATTTCTTAAATATATGAATGAAAAATGCAAACTGGTTAAATAATAAATAATTTGTTGTTTTTTTATTTAAATATATTTATAATTTGTTGTACTTGAATAAAAAAAATTAAATTAAAAATATTTCATACATAAATAATTAACTTAAATTATATTAACTTGAGTATCTAGAAATGCGGGGAAAATTAGAATTCAACGTAAACATGCCCCATAATATATTTTAAATTATACCTACTTTACTAGCAAAAATAATCGTGTATTTCCCAAGCAGTGTTCGGATGTTTGTCATCTTTGTTATCTTCCGTTTGGTTGAAAACCAACACATAACTCAGAACCTTCTCCCACAAAAGAAGAAAACAAATGAAGCAACTGTCAAAAATTGCTTTAAGATGGAAATACGAATAAGAAGAGCAAAGCGTGTCGCCAGTACAGGAGACAAATTCCCTTCTCTCTTCCGCGGCCGTCCTTCACCGCCGAACAAAATGTTTCCCTTCCAGATGTCTCCTCGTGTAAATGGGCACATAGTAACATTGACTGCTCAATAGGAAAAAAATGACTTTGAGGCAAACAATAGCAAATTTTGCTACTGCCAAGGTCCAGCGAGAGGAGTGAGTTTAAAAATAGAAGTGACCGCTTAATTGTTCTTTGTTTTGCCGCCTTTATTTTCCAACGTTATGATGCATTCTCTCAGCATTGAAAGGCTGAGCGAAGGCTTTGGCGAATTGAAATTGATAACATTTCAATACAAAAACAATTTAGAGGAAACAAATGGCAAAATAATATTAAAAGATATTTATTATACTTAGATTATTTTGCTTCCATATTTTACCGGTCTCGCTGGTGCGCACTTAGATGCAAATTAGCACCATTATTTCTTTAATTTCAGCGTTTAGAACCCTAAATTTTAAAAATTAAAGCATCACTTTAACATTCACGTCCACTCGCGACCACAACCTCTGTCCACATGCTGTGTGCATGTATGTGCACTTACCACAGCAAAAAATATTACGGTAAAACTTCTCAAGAAATCCAGCGCGCATTCATAGGCACAGCATTGCATGTATGTACAGTAACCTTCAAATACTCTGATTTCAGAGTAATGCTGAAAACAGTGAAGCCCGTAAACGCAATTCCGACCCAGCTGTTTCAATCAAACTAATGGGAACCCCATGTAAACGAAAAGTTCCTTCCTTCCGTATCGTAGTACCGTAGATTTTATTTCACGATTATTAAAAAAATTCCGTAATTTCGACCCAGCTGATTGCTCTCTCACCACGTAGTGTTGCCTATATAAGTTCCAGGGAAGGAAAACGATGATATGGGAAAGGAGCTGCGCACAAGTGGTGAGTGGGAGCTATATTTACTAGTATTTCAAATTTCATAACAAAGTTACTTTAAAGGTGAGGTATGCAGACGGAGGTGGTTAGCTCTTCGCGATCGATATGGCAGAGAAGCCAGAAAATCAGAAGCACCATCAGGCAGTGGAGCAGACTACCAGAGGCCGTGGTATCTGCTTGAAAGCATGTAATTTTTAAGTCCGCATGTTATTCCTCGACCGTAAGTATAGTTGAAATATTTTTATAAAGCGATAACTAATAATGTTTTTTTAAAGAATTAGGAGCTCACAAAATGTGTGCCCAGAAGTAGCTTCGCTTACGCCTTCAATTGCTACTTCTATGCTATCACCGTTGCCACCAATAGTGCCACCAGAAGAGTTTTTTGATGATGTAGATTCACCATTGCCATCAACATCAGCGACATCTCCACCCCAGTCACAGCGACCTAGCGGAAAAAAACGGGACAGAAGTGCTGAGGTTGAGAATGGCATCTTGGAAGCAATCGATCTCTTGAAAAAGAGATGCCTAGAAAAAGAAAATAAATCAAACAACTCGGCGGACTCATTCGGTTACATGATTGGCTCAACGGTTGCCAAAATGAGTGCAGCTAAGCAAGCCCGGGCCATGCAGAGTATCCTGGAGGTGATATTTAAAATAGAGCAGGAGCCGGAATGAGGGTTCGTAGTTTTTTTTTTCTTAGTTGGACTTTATATTTGTAAGTATATTTATGTACATAAATTGCATATCTAAAAGTTCGTAAATAAAATTCATAAATAAATAAACATAAATAATAAATAATTCATTATATATATATTTGTTTCACTTCACATGTCTTTCAATTTTATATGTAGGGTCCGCCAATGGAAAGGTCTATGTCATCTTGGTATGGTAAAGCTCCTTCATTTATGAAATAATCAGCAAGCCTATCGCGGATATTAAATGCATTTGTTGAGGCTCTCCGAATTGTAGTCCGTATACGTGGTAATGACGATTCACTATTAATTTCTCGTCGCCATTCCCCACAATGAACGATGCTGCCTGGTTCTTGTCGATCAACATAATTTTCAGGGCAATACCAACGATTGTGATCGTTTAAAATTATAAAATTGTGTAAAACAATGCAGGCTAGCACTACTTTTTCGCAATTTTTAGGGTCACATTCAATCGTGGTGCGAAGAATTCTCCATCGCGCCGTTAATATTCCAAAGCTGTTCTCTATTACTCTACGCGCTCTTGAAAGGCGATAATTAAAAATCCGCTTGGTTATTGGTAAGTTAAAACCCGGATATGGACGCATCAAGTTTGTTCTCAATGGGAATGCAGCATCACCAACGAAAAAATGTGGTAATGGTTGAGGCGATTCCATAGATATACGCGCGCGAGGCGGTAGTGGCAAAGTATTTTGCATCAAGTTCTGTCCAAACGATGAAAGTTGAAAAATGCCTGTAAAATATACATATGTATTAGGTGAAATAACTTATTACATTTAAAATGTATTACCTCCGTCACTCTGACTACCATAACTCCCGATACTTACTGCAGTGAAAGTATACTTGGCATCACAAACGGCCAGTTGTAATACATCGAACTTGACTTGGCTTGACATTTGATTGCAACATGCTTGCCATCGATTGCACGAACACAATTTGGAATGTTCCACATATCAAAAAAATCCTTCGCAATATCCCTGTACTGGGATTCTGTAGGTTCGCTAACGTAAACTGGAGAAAGTAGCCGCCAGATAACTTCACAAGTTTCCTGTACTATTTCACAGTCGTTGCACCTAACTTATAACTCCATGCAATGCTCTTCACAGATACACCTTGTGACAAATATCTAAACAACCAATAAGAAATAAATATTAATCGACTTGAAGCCTCGCTTTCTCAATATGCATTCAGCAAAACTAAAGATAGTCTTTCCTCAGGACCAATCCGCTGTTTTGGCTTCCTAAAGGAACTGCTCACTAATTTTAAAAGCAGCTCATACACAGGCGGGGACATCCTTGTGTGTGAAAACAATTCGTCAGGCTCCAATGCTTTCATTCTGCGGAACACTTGGATTTGATAACCACTTGTGCCCCAATTCCTATTTAATGGCCGAACTTTATACCTTCTGCACTTTTTTTGGTCCTTGTATTTTTTATATAAAATATATAGTTGAAATAAATTAAGAAATAAGTCGCAAATTTCGATGTCTTCTTCATCCATTTTGTCACCGATGTATTTTGTAAATATTGTTTGTGTGTATGTAACCAACTAAAACAGCTGTTATCTACGGGAAATAGTTTTGCTCAGTTTTGTGCACGGTAAGGGCATGCGGTAAGGAAATTCCGTGCGGGCTTCACTGTTTTCAGCATAAGTTTCTAATCCTCTAGATATATGCATATGTATGTTTTGTGCACTTTTTATCAATTGAAGAGCTACATACGTAAAGTAATATACTAATTAACTATTTACTTTCAGAAAACATAACCTAATTGTTTCGAAATTTACTTCTAGTATTGAAATGTCCGACACAGAACTTTTGTGCTGTTTCTGAAAGTTACTGTATGGTCATGCGCGCACTTTACGGAAAGCAGTTGCGGTTGAGCGTTTAAAAAAAACATATTTACATACATATATTGATGCATACATACATATGTATGTACGGAGCCGCGGACACTCGACTTGACAAAAATTCAAGATTTACCAAATATTGGCAAATAATTCTACGCGACATATTTCCAATATTGACTATTTTCGAATGGTTGAGAAAATTGGCATATGGGCGGCTTGTTTTATGAATGAAAGCACTTTGCTCTTAGAACTATGAACTCGAATTTATCAATAAACTTTTTGATGATGAGGTTTTGTTGTACAGTACTATAGTTGAAACTGTTCAGCGCCGCTGTGACTATTTTAAACTGTTCAGTACTATGGCAACTAGAATGATGCCCGCTACGGCTGCGCTAATTAATGCATTTTTTTTCTGGTAGTCGCTAGGCATAGAATTTTAGCTTTCGACGACATATGTACACATTTAGAGAAATAAATTGAGTGCCCTGTGTGTGCGGTTGTATGTACATGCATGTATATTAATAACCATTGTTTTGCTGGAAGTTCAGAATACAAATATGTACGTACATAGGCTAGGGTATCAAATGTGCATACGCACATACAAATATGTACATGCACATGCAAATGAGAATTGTTTTAGCATTTGTTAGGCAGGAATTTGATCATTAGAATATTCACTCCCTAATCATTCCATGGAATATGATAAGGCGATGCTCGTGAGATAGGTCATAGTTGCTGCATGCTTATGCACATATGTACATATGTAACACTATAAGAAGTGAATATGCAATTGAACTTTTGCACAAACATAACTCACATAATACATGCATATATATATATATATATATATATATATATACATATATATCAATATATCAAAACACTTGTATGCTCTATGAATTAACTTCGACTCAAAAAAGTAGTAAAAATTTTCATCAAATTTGTAAAGTTTTAAATTTACTAAAACGCACACACACCTAAATCTGAGGTCGTTTTATAATATATTTTGTTTAAATCCTTCTTTTTAAATTAAATCAATAAACAAAATGTTGGCGCATATACTAAATCAAATCATCATGATAAATCATTTAGGTTTGTTTGAAAATATAAATTGAATAAAATTTCGTTTCCCAAAAACCGGGAATTATCAAATTTGTGGAAGGAGAATTTGCGGATCTCACCCTCAATGCAAATACCAATGCATAATTCATTTGTATGCATTCAAAATTTTGAGGAGGATGCCGTGGGACCAAAGTATCTTAAGAATTTTAGGCCAAGTATAATGATTTATTTAATGAAACTTGGTTGAGATGTTAGGGAGTGGCTCATGAACAACTTTTATAACTTTCAATATTTACACACATTATAATACAATACACTTATAACTTGGTACAATAGAATACATATATGTATTTTGTTCTAAATTTCACTTCAATTCATAAAATATATGGTCACAAACGTTTTTTTACTGGTTTTTATACTTGTATTCAAAACAACAATATCCTTTCGCTAAATTACTCAATTTTAACAATAAATTACTTGAAAACTATAAATCTCCGGAGGGTGCGGTTGATTATGATGAATATACCTCAATTTAAATTTTGTAAAAATAAAAATAAAAATTTTAATTAGGCTATGATGATGTTCCACCGAACAAGTGGACCGAAAAAAAGAAAAAAAGGAGCTGCTGTATCGAGAGCTGCGTGCCTAAGGATAAAGCTTTAATTTTTGCGTTTCCTAGGGACGAAGAGACCCGTAAGAATTGGGCCCTGGCTTGCACCGTGCAAGTGTCAACCATTGAACGGGTTTTTATTTGCCAACGCCATTTTGAACCCACATTGGTTACAAAATATAAACTTTTGAAAGGGGCTTTTTAATTTAGAGCCAGTTAATAGAAGTCGCTCACCTAGTGCTGGCTCTGATTGGGTTTGCCCGCCCGTCACTGCAACTTATAGTAGGGTAGTTAAGCAAGTAGAAGAAGATTTAACTCTGGAAGAGTTTGAGAAATATTCGATATTAGAGGAAAACAGGCAGGCTAGTTATAGTAATCAGATCTGCGTGGACTTAGAAACCACAACCACTCGCGAACGGTTTGCTCACTCTGCTCGCTATTATCAGAGCAACGCGGTCAAATTAAATAAACGTATTGAGGAGCTTGAAAAAGAAAATAATGACTTAAAAAATAAATATTCTGAGTTGTAGAAACGTGCAATAAAAGGAAGAGAGTTGTAGCAGCGATGCCTTAACTTTTGCAAAAATGATCGTCAGTACCAAAAAAGGTTGGTATAATGAGGACGAAAAGGTATTGGCATAAAATTTGAACTATATGTCCACTAAAGCATATTCTTTTATACGTGACGATCTAGGTTTTTGTTTACCACACAAATCATCTCTTTTGCGTTGGCGCCCCATCAGGTATGTTGTTCCAGGTTTCGATGCCAATGTCGTTAAAAATGTAAGCAAAATTGCTAGCAAAATGTCCGGCACAGAACACATATTATTTGATGAAATTAGCATCAAGCTGGATCTTGAATTTGAATTTGAAAAGGTCGAGCCAAGGAGCACCAGGATATTTAGTGGCTCCTAAAACACTCGGGCTTAAGAGCCCATTGTATTTAAAGCTCTGGAAAGGGGGTAGATAGTCAAGGAGGGAAAGAGAAAAGTACCAGATAAAGAGATAGGAAAGAATAGAGACAGAGATAGAGATAGTTAGCCCTGTGAGAATTTTCCAGATTCTTTGGCAAATCTGTAAATATCCTCCAGTTTTAGAGAACGAATATAACTCATTCTCATGACATCGGAACCCAATACTCGTAGCCTTGCTCTGGCAAAATCAGGACACTCACAGGGAAAGTGCTCAGTGCTATCCGCCTCCTCCAAGCATGACAGGCATACCGGGTTCTCGATGATTCCAATGGTGGTCATATGCTGACCCCATGGGTTGTGTCCTGTAATGATGCCGACCATCAACCGAATATCTTTTCTTCTGACCATAAGTTTTCTGTTCGGACTTGTCACAAAACACTTTGCAGTTCTGCAGCGTTCCAGACCGGACCATCGCTCTTTATGTATATTGCCTACATAATCGCTAATCCAATTCTTGATTCCTGCGGGACTGATTCCGATTATTGGCTCTGGCCACTGTGGGAGCACCGCTGATCCACGGTTGGCCAATTCGTCGGCAATTTCGTTTCCTTGAACACCGGAGTGTCCCGGAACCCATATAAGTACAAGCCTGTTTTGTATTGAGACAGAATTAAGATTTTTCTTACATTCTTGAACAATCTTTGAGGTTTGCTTCGCGTTCTCCAGGGCCTTCAATGCAGCCTGACTTTTACTGAAAATTCCAATCTGTTTTCCGCTCCATCTCCTCTCGATTATCCATTCGGCTACTTTTAGGATGGCAAAAACTTCTGTTTGGAAAGCAGTTGCCATTCCCCCCATAGCATAGTGATACTTATTACTATCGTTTAAGTACCATCCGGCTCCAGAACCTATTTCATTCTTGGACCCATCGGTAAAGAAAATATCCGTCAAACCTGCATGCATTCTGGATTGCTCCATTGCTCACGCAATGGAAATCTGACATCAAATTTCCTTCCAAAAGAAACTGTGGGTATCAGGTCATCTTTAGGTGCCAAAAACAGTGGATACTGCTCCGACAGCAACTTAAAGATTTCTCTGTGTCCCAAAGTTCCATCTTCGTGCTAGAAACGATATTTGTGGAGTCTACACATTGCTTTTATTGCTTCCTGTTGTATCTTAAGATCCAGGGGGAGCAAATCAAGAATAGCATTTAGGGCATCACCAGAGGTTGTACTCATGGCACCCGTGATGCATAAACATACACTTCTTTGCAGCCTGTATAGTTCCCGGATTGTGGACTTAACCATGCTCCGTCGCCACCAGACCACAGAAGCGTAAGTGATGATTGGTCTGATAAGTGCTGTGTATATCCATAGGACCACAGCAGGTTTCAGACCCCAGGTTTTGCCAAATGCTCTACGGCATTGCTGAAAAATCTTCAATGCACGATTCACCTTCAGTGAAACGTGTGTCTCCCCAGTCAGCTTCTTATCCAAGATTACTCCTAGATATTTAACTTCGTTGGAAAGACCAAGTATCATACTTTTCAATGGTGGAAGACTGAGTCCATCCAATTTCCGTTTTCTCGTAAACAAGACTAAGGTTGCTTTGTTCGGATTAACGGAAAGACCTTGTCTCATTCACCAGTCATCGATTTTGTCAAGAATCCTTTGCACTTTCATGCAAAGCCTCCTTAAGGATTTATCCGATGTAAGCGCACAGACATCGTTCGCATATGCATGGACGTGAAAACCGAGTTTTGAATTTAAATTTATTTGATTTGTTTTGTACATAGTAAGACAGGGTCTTGTGGTAGTACATCTTTTTATAATTCTAGAATACGAGGATGGTATACATAGAAATGCTACTTAGATTTAAAACTATTTTAACTATTAAACTTATAGACTAAAACTTAGAGTAGTAAGTGAGAAGAAGAGGAAAGGGGTATTAAAGGTTAGAAGTAGTTGGAAACTGCAGTTTTAAAACTCCTTGCTTGTTTTATAAGCTTTATTGTAGTTGGTATAGAATTCCTTAGGCACTGACAAAGAACATGCGTTGTGATTCCAAGTAAGTGTAAGTCGGAACAATTAGATTCAATGTTCGGGTGCACTGGCATTGTTTAATGGTTTTTTACAGGTACAATGGTTTTTTTGTGTATATTAGTTTATGCAGGAACAAAACAGAGCGTATTTTGAGATACGAGTCGAGGTTATGATCGAGAATCTTTTTTGAGTAGATAGATATATGGTCATATTTTCTTTTTTCAAACACGAAACGCGCTGCATTATTTAAAGCGGTTTGCAATTTTTGTTTCGAATTATTATCAAGCCTGCAATATACTAATTCAGCGTATGATACATGAGGAACAATGAGTGATCTAACAAGTTTTAATTTAGTTTGCCGTGGCAGTAAGTAGGCAGTACAATATAGCTTTCTAAGAATATTATATACCTTGTTTACAACAAAGTTTACATGGTCAACGCATGATAATCTTGAATTTATTCTGAAACCCAGGTTAGTTACTATGTCATCAAAATTAATATTTACTTCATTAAGTAATATTGGCGGCAAAGAGCTAAGGTCATACTTTGAATGAGAAATAGCAATCGACTTCGTCTTTGACTCATTTAATTTCAAGTTGTTAGATTTGGGCCATTTAGAAATACGAGTGAGGTCTTCATTAAGCCTAGCTATCAAATCTTCAATAAGACCTATTGGCCTTGACAGTTAGATCTGGGTGTCATCAGCATAGAGATGAATCGACGAATTTTGGCAACACTCAACAATATCATTAATAAAAATGCAAAATAAAATTGGACCTAAAATAGAGCCCTGCGGCACACCTGACGTAATTGGTTTTAGACTTGAGTAGTTATCACCACACTTAACTTGTTGTAGCCGATTCCAAAGGTAACTTTTTATTAGTTGCAGAGAAAATGCTCCAAACTTATAGTGATAGCACAATTTTTGCAGTAAAATGTTGTGATCAATAGTATCAAATGCTTTTGAAAAATCGAGTAATACTAGCACTGTTAGGTAGTTTTTATCATAAGCAGAGCGAACATCTTCAAAAATTTTAAGCATAGCTGTGGAGCAATTATGCAGACTTCTGAAACCCGACTGGAAATTACTCAGCAGATTATTCTTGTCCAAGTAGCAGGTAATTTGTCGCGCCAAAAATTTTTCAAATACTTTCGATAGGGCAGGTAAAATGCTTATTGGTCTGAAGTGCTGAGGAGCGGTAGAGCATTTTATTTTAGGCACAGGTATTATATTTGCTATCTTCCAAAGATATGGAAATGTAGACGAGGTGATTGAAAAGTTAATTATGTGCGTAAGTGATGGTATTACAAATGGTAGAATAGTTTTAAGAAATGTAAGGCAAATGCCGTCGGTCCCTATAGCATTAGATTTGACAGTATGTACACACTGTATCAAATCCATCCCTGTTGCAGACACAAATTCAAACTCACCGTCATCAACATGCTCTCGTAGAGGAACTTTTACAGGTATGTCGGGTGGAGCCCTGTTAGATGCTAGAAAGTGAGTATTTAAGATTTCTGGGTCCAAACTGCACACGGGCTTATTCTCTCCTGAGACACCTAAGGTTTTAAGGTTTTTCCATGGGACTTTCGGAGGTAAACAATCATTGAGCTCCCATTGTAGATAAGCCCTTTTGGCATCTCTAGTGATTGCAGTTACTTTATTTCTTGCTACACGATATTTTTGCCACGAGTGAGTGTTTCTATCATTTTTGCATTTCTTATATGCTTTACTACGCTCTCTAATTAAAGACAATATCTCACGCGTAAACCATGGTTTTCTATTTCCGTGGACTTTAACTTTACGCAACGGAACAAACCTATCAAACCTATCAACCTGACTAAAGCATTGAAATGTTGCAGTTTTTCATCCACTGTTGTGAATAACCGACACATATTCCAATTAAGCTCGGCAGCCTCCTTATTTAAGAGATAATGCTGAATAAGCTTAAAGTCTCTAAAAAATATCTCCTTTACTTGATTGTGTCTGTTGAACTGGATGTTGTAAGATAAGAATATCAACTCGTGGTCGGAAACTCCAGCCATAGGAAGCTGATCAATATGACTGACGTAATCTCTGTCACTGACGCAAAATACATCCAAAAGACTTGGTTTGTAGTGGGGTGCAAAGCGAGTAGCATATTCATTGATTAAGGAAATTCCTAATGATTGGAAACTATCTATCAAACTCCTGGAAGAAAAATTATCACAAAGAAGGTCTTCATTTAAATTACCATACACAATAATATGTTCATAGGAGATGTGGAATTCCGCTAATTTATCAAATATCACTGAGAGGTCATTTCTATTGTTAGGGTTGTAAATGCATGCAACAAGACATTTGGTATTGTTATCATAAAATTCAACAAAAATGTATTCGACTTCTTGAAAATGATCTGATCTACAGATCTCTTTCCATTTAAAATTATTTTGAAAATATAAAGCAATGCCACCTCCTCGAGTCTTCGTAGTCCTATCACTTCTAATAATAGTGTAGTCGCACAGAGAATATATGTACATTATTATCAATATAGTCTTTAAACCATGTCTCTGTAATACATATTAAGTCAATGCTCAAATTATCAAAAACAAAATTTAAATAGTCAATTTTTTCAGCATTCAAACTTCGCGCATTCAACTGACAGACATTAAACCCATTGTAGCGATTAGAAATGAGTTTAAGCAATCCTCTTGCATGTTCTTTGTCTACTTCTTTTGCTATTTCATTACACATTGACAGTTTATGGTTGGGAGTATACGCAAGGTGGAGGAATTTAAATAAAGCAAGGGGATAGTGAGATAGATAGGTAAAGCCAAGAATATGAAAAGTACAAATGAGATGAACGAAATAAAAATGATACTAAAATAAAAATGATTACAATGCAAAGCAAAGAGTTTGGAAAACATAAATGATAAATAAGAGAATAAATTTAACGCAGACATAATATTAATAATATAACGCATAAATGTTTTTGTTTTTACATATTAGCAGTTGCAATGCTCTCTATACTCGTTTTTCAGTTATAATTACAGCATCAGTTTGGGGTCGAGCTCTAACAAACACTTGCCCACGAACAGAGAAAACTGACGTTAGACGCTTTTGCTTTTTATACTGCATAGCCAAACGCATTAGTACGCGATTTTTTCTCGTAAGACATTCGTGGATAAATAGCTTCCCTTCAATACTGACGCCGACATCACTAAGAGAAAGTGCTCGTCTCTTATCTTTGCAGAATTTAGCTACAGCTTTCAGCAGTTGAGAGCGATCTGCAGCAGAGTTCAATTTGATTATAATGGGAGCTACGCTTTTATTGTTTGGTCGTAACCGGGTGCGGGAATTTCGTATTCTACTCAAAAAGGGGAAGGAAAAAAAATAAAAGAAAGAACAAAGATTACTTTTGCCTTGAAGGGCTTCTCTACAACTGATTTATTATATTTTCAATTATTACATTTACACTTAAACTAATATACATATGTATTTGCTTACTTTGCATTTAATATTTAATTTTACAAAATTGTTGTCAATATCTTATTCAGCATTTCCTTTCCCACACTTTTTCAAGTAAGTCAAACTGTTGCAAAACAGGAAATGCGTTTCCAATTACTTTTACTTATTGTTCATTATTTTATTTACAAACTCATCAATTTTGTCTGCTTTACAATGTGAATTTGTCTTTGAAAGTGAATTCTCCTGAATTCTTTTATTTAGATTTATTTTAATATATTTTAGTTTTGTTCTCCAAATGACAATTATTAATATTATTGTTAAAATTAGAAAGAAATTACACCCGTATATGATTTTGTTATGAATTTTCAAATTAGATATATTTTTGAAATTTATTTTATTCTCTTCATCTATTTGTTCGAATGTAAGTTTTTCTGTAAAATTCTTTATATTGTCATATTGCAATCTCATAATATTTTCTTCGAGTCTTTCAATCCAATTAGAGTAATAATAATCATTAATTTTTATTGAACAATTGTTAAATTGGATTGCGTAATTTCCGTTCAAAACAGTGTCATTTATAATATGTTACATGTGTTATTTACAAATAAATTGAATGCATTTTTAACTAGGACTGTTTTTTCGTCTAGTGCTATAATTTCTAATTCTTTACTTGATATTAATTTACAATTTTTTGTTATTATACAATGAGTGCTGGGTTTTAGTTGTCTGAAATGTTTATTTTCTTCAAATTTCATAATTTTATCTTTATAAGTAAAACCTTCCTCTATTTCTGCTTCTATTTCTTTTTTATTCTTATTTGGTAGTGGTACAGTTTTTCTTATTTTTATTTGTATAAATGATTTTGGAATTTTAATGCTTAATATTAGATAGGTATTATTAAAAGTTGCTATTCCTAGTTGTAAATATTTTAATTTATTGAAATCAATGTTATAATTGGTAATTTCCTGATTTGTTAGAATATTTGGGTGAACTAGACCATATTTGGCTGCGACTACATTGTCTTGGATTTGTTCTATTTTACTTTTTATTAACTGAATTTTTGTCATCTGTTGTAAGTACATATGTTTGATTTTCTTCGTCTATGAATTTATTTATACTGTTAAGTCCTTTTTCAATTTCTTTCCTATCATCTTGTACAATATTTCTTATTTGTTTCATTGCCAAATTAAAATGTTCATTTATGTGTATTTGTTGATTCAACATTTCGCCCGTTTGTGTTAAATGTTTTTGAATTGTCTGTCTGTCGTCATCGTCCATTGTGCCAAATGTCCATTTTGCTACAGTACCTATTGCGTTTACAAGTCCTCTCTTATGCCTTTTTTCTATTGGTATTAATGTCATTAACTTATTTCTCGCTTCTAATAATTCTGTTTGTAATACATTTTTGTTAATTGTCTTTACTTGTATAATATTTTCTGTCATTTCATTAATAATATCTTCTATTTGTTTAACGTCAATTATATGGAGTACTATATCTGTATCCTTAACTATTTCCTGAAGTCCTAACTGAATGTCCGTGAATCCTGTTTGGTCTTTTAACTCAATTGTGGTCAGTTCTCCTTTAATTATCGGTGTCGAGGTCATTATTAGTATGAGTATGGTCATTATCTGTAAATTTATATTGTCTTTTAATGTTGCATGGATGAATATTTTTTAACAGTCCTTTTTTATATTTAGGTTGTTCTTTGTGCCTAACTGCTTTGTAGTTCTTTATGAATCCCTCACGTCTTTTTTCTTTCTTTTGCATTCTTCTAAGTTTTGTTTAATTTTTCCTAGATCTAAACGTCCTTCCTGAACGTCTTTTGGTGCACATTTAATACTTGAATGATACCTTTCGTTATAATTTCTGATTGTTCGTTGAATTAATTGTTTGATAGGTAAATTTTTATTAGTTTGGTACAAAATCCTAAACTTTTCTGCCATCGTATTATGAAATCTTTCTATATCGGCATTTCCTGTATGGCTGTTGGGCTTAGATAAATGTAACTCGATTCCTTGTTCTGTTAGAAATTCCCTTATCCTTATTGTCTTAAATTCATTGTCTGCTATTATTTTATCTGGTTTTCCTATTTTAGTGATATGTTCTTCTAGTTTTTCTATTATAGTCATATGATTTCTGTCATTCAATGGATACGCTGCGCCAAATTTTGAAAATTTATCTATAGTCGTCAAAAGGGTAAATCCTTTGATTACGTATGTATCCATATGTATGATTTGGTTTTTATCTGAAGGAGTTTATTTTTAATCGGATGTCGTTCATACTTTACTTGTTGGCAAATGTCACATTGATTAATTACCACTTGGATGAGTTCCATGAGTTTTGGAAAATATATTATATTTTTGATTTTATTATAAGTTTCTTGTATGCCAGAGTGCATACTCTCTCTTACATTTGTCTCACTCTTATTTGTTTTACTGCTTCCACTTCAGTTTCAATGTCCTGTGCTCTCATGGTGCACTTAGTAAAATTAATCTGGCTATCGTTTGAATACATATCTATAAGCTTCTCTTGTACTACATTATAGTTGTGGTCGGATAGTTCCGAAAATATCCCTATTTTCCCTTTTGAAATGTATCTTCTAAAAATGTCTCCCATTAGGTTAAAGTCACTTTTTGCAATAAAAATAATTCTTTTCCCATGTACTTCCTTAAATTCTTCCCTTTTATTATTTGTTAATATTATTTGGGTTTTGTACTTATTCACAATTTCTTCTTTTATAAAAAAATGATCACCCAATTCTTCCTCGACTGAATGTACTGTTGCCATTGTAACATCATCTTCTATATTGTTAACTGAAAAAAAAATTTAAAATATTGGTATTTTCTACCATGGTATTTTCACTCCCCGCTTTTTCTGAAATAGTGTCCTCACTATTTTCTAGTCTACTTAAAAAATCTGCCACTTTATTTTCTTTTCCTTTTAGGTATTCTATCTCAAATTGGTATTCACATAATTTTAATAGCCATCGCTGGTGCCTGGGTGACATGTCTTTTCCTTTGTATTTGGAATGGAGATATTTAATTGGCTGGTGATCAGTAAGGATTTTAAATTTTTTACCATATATGTAAGGCCTAAAATAATTTATACTCCACATTATTGCTAGGAATTCTTTATCCGTTGCAGAATAGTTTTTCTCATGGTTATTTAATGTTCTTGAAGCGTAGCACACTGGGTGACCTTCTTGCGATAGTACCGCACCAATCGCATAGTTAGATGCATCCGTTGTCAATGTGAATTGTTTATTGAAATCGGGATAACGTAAAATAGGATGTGTACTTATTAATGTTTTTAACTTTTCGAAAGCTTCAATGTATGTTGGGTCTTTTACATTAATTTTTGCGCCTTTCTTTAGGTATTTTGTTATTGGTTGGGCTACTTTCGCATAATCTTTTATGAATTTGCGATAAGAACCTGTTATTCCCAAAAAACTTTTTATCTGTTTTTCGGTTTTGGGTAATTCTAAATTTTGGATAATTGGAATTTTATTTGGGTTTGGTTTCATGCCATCCTTTGTTAAAATGTGCCCTAAATATTCTGTTTCTCTTTTTAGAAAATTTCATTTGTCAACTTGTATCTTCAAATTTTTACTTTCGAGAATTTTGAAAATGTCTCTTATTGCTTTAATATGCTCAGTTCAAGAAGTACTAAAGATTAGTATATTATCTAAGTATACCACAGAAGTTTTGTTAATATGATCTCTCAAGATTTTATTCATCAGCCGTTGGAATGTGGCTGGCGCATTTTTAAGACCAAATGGCATTCTTATAAATTCATATAGACCATGAGGAGTTACGAAGACAGTTTTTTCTCTGTCTTCCTCCTTTACTAAAATCTGATGATAGCCTTTCGCTAAGTCTAATGTCGTCCAATTTGTCTAGAGTTGAGTCTATATTGGGTAAGGGATATTTGTCGTCTAAGGTGATTTCATTAAGCTTTCTATAGTCAACAACTATTCTATATTTCTTTTCGCCTGAATTATCCGTTTTTTTTGGCACGACTATAAATGGGCTTGCATATCTTGAATGGCTTTTTCTAATTATACCTTGTTTCTCCATTTCTCTGATCTGTTTCCTTACTTCTGCTTCGGTTGAGGTGGGTATCTATATAGCTTTGAATAGATTTGCTGTTGTGTAATGGTTTTTATCTCATGCTGAATTTCTGTTGTATTAGTTAATAAATCGCCTTCTCTAAACAATAACTTGTTATATCGGTTTAGTACAATAATTTTATAATTTCACTACGTTCTTCGTTATTTAAATGATTTAATTGAAGCCTTTCGAATTTAGGATCACCAGTTTCAAGCATGTAAATTTGATTAAATTTATATGGGTTATTAATAAAATAAGATATTTTTCCATTTAGTGTTATTTGTCCTTTTTCTATATTTATTTGGGCATTTAAAAAGTTTAATATATCGATACCTATAATGAAATCATAAGTTCTCCCTTTTAATGGGGTGATCTTCCAACGAATCCTGGCATTGTTAGGTAAATTAAATTGCTCCGGGCTTTTTGTGTGTATTTCATAATTTATTGTATCTTTATTTGTTAATGTACTAAATGTTATGGGATATTGAAATTTATATACAATACAATATATCAAAATCATTTATTTCCTTATTAATTAAACTAAGACTGGCACCTGTATCTAATATTAGTGCTACGTATTCTTTATTTACGATCTTTAATGTTATCTTTGGCAGGCATTCAGTGGCTGCCTCGTAAAAAATATGCTATTATTAATTTCAGGTCCTTCTGGGCTTTGCCTACCCAAGTTTAAGCGATCTTGGCCAAACTTATGATTAGGGTGTCCTGCCACTCGAGGATTGTTATAACACCTTTCAATATTGTCCACTTCCATGGGTTCCGTGCGGTTTTGTCTAGGCGGTTGCCAGCGAACTTGGTTGGAATACGGCCTAGCGTGTCCCATTTGTGGCACACGTTGGAAATGTCTTGGGGTGTTATTATTTCGTGCGTCATTTTGGAATCTGTATCTTCCCGAATTATTTAAAGGATTATTAAAAGCATTTTGCTCTTCGCGCCTATAAAAATCATTAGTCCACTTATTTCTTTCTTGAAATTGTCGGTTATTTCTTTCATCCCTATTTTGATTATTATATGTCCTATTCTGATTATTATACGATGTTTTATTATGAAATTG
Source organism: Anastrepha obliqua (assembly GCF_027943255.1). Classification (NCBI taxonomy): domain Eukaryota; kingdom Metazoa; phylum Arthropoda; class Insecta; order Diptera; family Tephritidae; genus Anastrepha; species Anastrepha obliqua. Next base: position 36,808,296 of record NC_072897.1, on the reverse strand, counting down.
TCCTTTATGTTTTTCTTCTCTTCCGAATCTCTTGTATTCGGGTCTTATGCACGTGTCTTCAAACCTTCTTTGATTCATTATATACAAAATATCTCTTAATTGTCTTTGTTCGTAAATTTTGTCGAGTAATGTCCCTTGGGTCATCTCTTTTATAGTATTCACTAACAAGCTGTCTATGTTTGTCAAGTCTATGCCAAGTTCACCATTATAATATACTATTAACTCGTCAGTTTTATACTTAATATTCTGAATTACAGTAATTAACCCACTCACCGTATTGACTCGTAAATTGGCAACTTGCTTGTAGATTTCATGAGGCTCTGTGTCTGGTTTATACCTCAATTTCAGTGTGTCTTTAATTAGTTTCCAATTGTCCGGTTCCAGGATGTTGATGATTGCGTTTTTAGCTTCTCCTTGGATTGTTTTGTAGTATATGGTCCTTACTGCTTCTTTTTTCTGTCCTTCATCTTCGAGCGTTGATATTAAATATTCCACGCTGCTGAAGAATGAGTTTATTGTTGTGTCTCCGTGTCCTGTAAATGCTGGAAGGTGGTTGATGTTCTTCAGTGTTCTGTCCAGTCTGTGTTGGTCTTGTTGCTGCCTTTGTTGTAGATCTAGATAAGCTAATCTTAGTTGCTCGAGTTGTTGCTCCCTTCGTGCGAGCTGCTCTACTAGATCTACCGGTGCCATTTCTTGTTGGGCCTGCTCCATCCTCCTCTTATCAAATTCCTTCTGCCTGGCTTGCCGAATTTTGTACTTTTCTTGTAGCTTTTCACTTGATTATAGTTTAGTGGCTAGTACACGAATTTCTGTGTATTCACTGCACTATTGAATAACCCTATATTTTGTGGTGTCCACTGTTCTTTGTAATGAAGAATTGTTCACTGCACTTTATCGTTAGTGGTGTTCAATTTTTCTTTTTATTGAATCAATGATCACTGCACTTTATTTTTAGTGGTGTTCACTTTTTCTTTTTATTGAATCAATATTCACTGCACTTTATCTTTTAGGTTATAAGTATGTTAAGTTATACCCTGGAGGGTCCGGTCAACTCCTGAGTTGGCTACGGATTCGCAGGATTAGGATTTGGTGTTATAAAAAAATTTTGTTTATTCACCGCACGTATTTCGTTTCACTGGATCCTTTTACTTTTTAAAGGATCCTACCGACTGCGCCAATTTTGTATTCTACTCAAGCGGGAAGGAAAAAAAATAAAAGAAAGAACAAAGATTACTTTTGCCTTGAAGGGCTTCTCAACAACTGATTTATTATATTTTCAATTATTACATTTAGACTTAAACTAATATACATATGTATTTGCTTACTTTGCATTTAATATTTAATTTTACAAAATTGTTGTGAATATCTTATTCAGCATTTCCTTTCCCACACTTTTTCAAGTAAGACAAACTGTTGCAAAACAGGAAATGCGTTTCCAATTACTTTTACTTATTGTTCATTATTTTATTTACAAACTCATCAATTTCGTCTGTTTTACAATGTGAATTTGTCTTTGAAATTGAATATGTAACTCGGGCGCTAGTCTTACTTGAAGCGTTTTGCATAGCTTGGAGAAATCATTTAGAATGTCCGCATCTTTCCTTATAGGCAACCCGCTAACAATCACATCTGTTGATATTGCGCTGTTCTCATATACATTTAGTTGTTCGGTGAGTGCATATACCTCGCTGCGCAATTTGTCTACATTAGCACATTTCAGTTCAGTTTTTTTTACGTGCTCTTCCATGTGCTTAACTGCCGACTTCAAGTTCGTAACATCCGCTGAAAACTCACTGAATCGCTCCATTACTCGCTCTTCCGATTCTCTTAGTCGTAATGTTAGCTCTTCAATGATGCTCTGTTTTTGTGATTCTAGGCGACTCTCAATTATCGCAAACTACGCATTGAGAGTAGCGCTTGATGCATCGGTACTAAGGGACTTACTTTGTACTGAAGGCGTTTGCGGGGATGGTGACAATTTGTTCAAGGCCGTTGTTCGTGTTGACATTTTTGGCATGTTAGTAAATTCAAACAATTTAACAGGTGAACCAACCAGGTTTTTTCGCAGTATTTCAAGTAGTTATGTTAAACTTTATTACGATTTTGATTTACCCGGACAAAAGAACCGCTTTTAAAGGATTTACGTAGTTTTTTAGCAAACTAACACTCAGTAGATTAAATAAAAATACGGATTAAACTGCAACTACTCAAAAACACGTCTACTAAGTCTGCTGATACATTTGTAACACGTTTGTTCCTGCATCCCCTGACTGTGATTTGTTCGTCACTGCTCCCACCAGCGGTTAACAGCCTCTAAGAGAGCATGGAATACATCCATTTTATAATGGCTTGATTAACTCCGTGTCGTTCGGCAGAAGAACATATCGAGCCGAAAGTGGCATTATCGAAAGCCCCTTCAATGTCCACGAACACGCCCATTGTGTATTCGTCAGCTTCCAGCCCGGCTTCAATCTGGCTAACAAGATCGTGAAAGCTGGTTCACATCATTTTCCACTCTGCTAAGCGTGTTGATTTCTACTAAGTGGACTTCTCGGCAATACCCCCACTCGAATATGCTTCTCCACCACTCGCTCCAGACTTTTCAACATGAACGATGTCAAACTGATTGGTCTAAAACTTTTTGCTAGGGAATAGTTGTATTTTCCTGGTTTCGGAATAAATACTATTCTTACGCGTCACCATTCAAATGATATATGAATAACTACTTCTCTTAGCTCCTTCGAAGGAGGTGGCGGTAACGAGTCGTAGGGTAGGTAGGCCGAAACTCTGGTAGCTTCGACACTGTCCCCAGGATGTGAAGATCCTTTTCAGGGCCTCAATCAACCTGTCTCCTCCTTTTTAAGCATTACTGGATACATTCCATCAGGTCCAGGGGACTTAAAGTTCTCAAAGGAAGACAAGGAAAACCTTATCGATTCCCTTGTCACTAGCCGATTAGCAATATACCGGCTGTACCCAGAGGTTCCACCGATTTTACCGTTATTGTTCATGCCACTCTCTACTTCAGAGAGAGTTCTACTACCCGGAAAATGGGTTTCGAGTAGAGCATTAAACGTTTCCGATTTGGAAATGGTGTATGAACCATTAGGTTTTCGAATGGAATCCAGCCTTACTGAGCGGTCTAGATGAAGGACCTTACAAAGTCTCGCTGTTTCCCTCATTTCTTCGACGTTACTGCAGAAATTTCTATAGGATTCAAGTTTGGCTTTCCGTACTTTTTTCTTATATTCTCTCTATGTAAGTCGATGATTATCCCAGTCCTCTTCTGTTTTGGTCTTCAAGGCCTTATTAAGAAGTTTCCTGGACCGTACACGAAGCTTCGACAGTTCAGGGTTCCACCAAGGAACCGCATTCACCTGTCTGCTTTGCCTGAGTGGGCACAGTTCCTTAAAGCAATTGATCTGTTACAAGCTCACCATACCTGTCCCAGTCCACATTTCGAGGATTCCTACCGGAAGGTATTGATATTGTGTCAATTCCCAGTCGGAATTCGATAAGACGATGATCAGAGAGAGAGTCCTCTTCCAAAACTCGAAATCGGTTGATTTGATTTCCAACTGACCGATTGGTAAGTTTTAAATCAATCACCTCTTGTCTCCTTCTGGCCACAAAGGTTGGTTTGTTACCAGTGTTTTGAATGACCAAATCGGATGACAGGATAAAATCCAGTAACTTGAGACCTCTGGGGTTGCATTTGCTGCTTCCCTACGCAATGTTGTGTGAATTTGCATCACAACCCACTATTAGCCCCAAATTATTGGATTCTGCATACTTGACCACTTCTCTTAACTCCCTCGAAGGAGGTGGCTGTAAAGAGTCGTAGGGTAGGTAGGCCGAAACTATGATAGCTTCGACACTGTTCCCACTTTTCAAGTACTTTATTTTTGCAGCAACGATATCTCCGGAGCATAGATCTTTTAACATCGTGTGTTCGATCAACCTCGGCATGATAATACATGCTCGCGGTCTCACATCCCCTTCACAATGAAGTATTTGTCCCCACGACATAGCACCTAGACCACAGATACGCTTGCGACCTACCCATGGTTCTTGTATTAGTATTATGTGTGGGTTTGTTTGCAGTTTTGCATGCCTACGGCACAAGAGAGCCGTAGACGCTTTGCTATGCTGCAGATTTATTTGTGTAAATATTACTTCAGTCATGAGACTGAGTATATTTACGCTTTGTCCTCCACCTTATCCTGGACACGGAAGTCGATTCGCCCCAGATGTAGGTGAGGACGGCACCCGTACTTCGACTTAAGAACCTGGAGGGACCCAAGATTGATACCCAGTACCAGGTGGGAACCCGCCTCCGAAATGGTAGCGGATTTCTGCCTGGTGCACGAGTATACTCTCCAAAGAGTCGGGTCAAGATCTTTGTTCTGAACACGGATGCGTGTGAGGAGTTCTGCTGAATTACAGGAAGAACCCGGAATCCAGACACTCACTCGTACCAGCCTTTCTTTGCTACTTTTAACAAGAATGAACTTACTGTTTTCGCAGGCTGGAATCTTTGCTATCGCTTTTCCAGCCATTCTCGGGAAAAAGCATTGGAACAGTGCACCTTTACTATGCCGTCCACCACGCTTTTCCTCTCGAAAGTTGGCGCGTCTTTCGACACACCGATAGCTTTCCAAAGATAGCTGTCAAGATAGTCTTGTTGCCCTTTGGACAGTAGACCGTGTTGTTTGTCGGTATGTATCTCCACTGTCATTGCCTCTGCTGCCATTCTCGCGAATGATTCGCCAGACGTTGACGGAAGAGTGTCATTCGACATTTGAGGTCCCCTAGCCTTTGCCTTGTCAGGCAAAGGTTTGTCTGCCTCGGATTGGGTCGAAGATGCAGGCATTTCCGAATTCCGTCTCTCGACTTTCCTCTTCTTTGCCTTTCTCTTCTTCCCGGTCGTTGGCACAGATCCCGTTTCGTTTCCGGAAGAGCGCAGCGCTACAGAGGAATCCCTGCCACGCTTTCTCGTTTCCGTTACAGGTGTCGAAGTTGACGGAGCTTGAGTCCTTGCCTTAGCTAGTGCTTCGGCTTGCCTCGCCTTCTGTCTGCTTCGTTTGATCTGCCTTGCGGTTAGACCAACACCTGCGCTCGACTCTCCAGTAACTTCAGTCTTTTTACCGGTACTTACCTGATTCGCACCAGGTTTAACCGTTGTCAAAGACTTACTCGGTACCAGGATCCGTCTGAGTCTACTGAGAGATTGTCCGCCATCTCCACATCCTCTAAAACTTGTTCAGTTGCTTCAGATCGTTTCGACGACGGTGTATCGTTCACACTCACTTGGCTGCATTGGCATAGCCACTGTGCCATGTTTCACCACTACCTCCGGAACCCTGGGTGTCAGCTCCGGTCATAGGCGGGTGTGGGGCTCGGGCCTGCACATCTGATGCCCGGGCCGTCGATTGCGGGAGGATTTTCCGAAAGTGGGTTACCTCGTGCAGAGAGATCCATAGTTAGCCTCCACATTGTAGAAAATGTATTTTATACCTCCTGCCAGGTTGTCGGTACGGTACTCTCCACATAGTACTTGGGTGGTCACTAATTCCGCCGTTTCGCGGATGAGTGGAAACCCAATTCCTATATGGAGCTGCCCTCTTAGTTCGTGGTAGGTTAACCTCCATAGCATGGGGTTAACACACCACTTAAACCTCATCCCCGCGGCAAGGAGACCGACATGACAAGGAAGCCGGATCTTACTTATAATAAAAGTAGGGATATAATTGATGCGTTTGTGGAACATGGGGAAGGCCAACGTCAAAGCAGAATAGGGAACAAATGTTGTTTTTTTATGGTTAAGGGGTTGTGCTCTAAGTGGAAGTATGTATTTTCCTACTATATTTCCAAAAATGGGTTTAATGGTGCAGAGTTACATCAAATTGTGATGAGTAACATTTCCGCAATTACGAAAATTGGAATGAATATAAAAGTTATGATTTGCGATCAAGGGCCCGCGAATATAACTTTATTTAATCAATTGAAGATTTCTGAAATTAACACTTTTTTCATGCACGAAAACAATAAAATTTTTTGCATGTTTGACTATTGCCATCTCATAAAGCCCATCCGTAATGTATTTATGAAATATGTGTCAGGAACTTACCACTTCGGTTGTTGTAAATAAGGTATGTAGGTATGTGTGTGTTTGACTTTTTCTTCACATTTTATTTTGATTTATTGAATGATTTATTGAAATTAGTTTCTATAGCTGCCAATGAAGGCATTACAATTTTTACAATAGTGATTTGCATTCTGGCAGGAGTTCATGCAATTAGGCACACAAACGCAAGGCCAGCAACGAGTGAGATCCCGTACGCTTCGATCGTTCATCTCCACTGTGTCGTTGTCGTTAACTCTCTCCAACAGCTTCCTCAGATTGTTAGGGTTGCATTTTTATGCATGTGACAGCTCGGAAAAATTCTGACACTGACATCGTCTCGATGTCACTTCGCTCATCGTCGTCGGAATCAGTTTCATCTACCTCCGGTGGTAGGCTGCACCACGGTTTCATTTTGTCTGTTGCATATACGGAACAGAAACGTTTTTGCTTATGTTGCAAACTATCGATATCTTCAATCAGGTACCGATCATTGCCCAGTACCTTGGTTACCACGTAAGGACCTCTATAACGTATATCGAGTTTACGTGATTCACCTGTTGCTTGTAAGTCGTTCTCGATTACTACTAGATCGTCAACCTTATATACGACAGGCTGGCGATGTTTAGCATCGAAACGTTGTTTCCACTTTTCTCGTTGTTTTTGAATACATTCAACAGCTTTCTCGCGCTTTTCTGTTATATTGTTCACCTCACATTCTTCAGCTGCTGCTGCTAGGAGTTTATTACGGATGACATCACGCAGCTTAAAATCATAAATCAGCTCGTTTGGGCTGTATCCCGTACTAGAGTTACGTTGGGAGTTTACGCTCCATTGCAAATTCCTTAACTGCTCGTCCCATTGCTTTGCTTGAGACCCTGATGTACGTAGAAAGTCCAAAATGATTTTGTTGGCTCTCTCCACTTGCCCATTCGCACGCGGCGTTCTTACGGCGGTTTGGATGTGAACTATGTCATTTTGCTTACAAAAATTCTCAAATTGTTTCGACGTGTAGGCGGTACCTCGGTCACTGATTATGCGGCTAGGCAACCCGAAGTAACCCGTCATCTCACTCAACACTTGCAACACGGGTTGAGTCTTGCTATTGCGTACAGGTTTTGCCACCATATACTTTGTAAACGCGTTGCTTATGACGACCACATACGTATTTCCTTTTTTGCTTCGTATAAATGGCCCAAGATGGTCTATATGGAGCGTGCTAAAAGGTATTGGCTCCACCTCACTCATATGTAACTTCTCCTCTGGCTTACCACCTTTGCCCTTGTTATAGCAGCAATCAATACATGCCGAAATATAACCTTGCACGTACTTTCTAGCTTTAGGAATCCAAAAGTGTTCATAAATACGTTGTAGAGTTTTCTCTACACCAAAATGCCCCATGTCATCATGACAGTACTTCACGATTCTCCATCGCACTGCTTTGGGTACAACGTAAACAATTTACCACCGTAAAGCCTATACAACCTATTTTCCTGTATTCGATATTCTTTCTTAATTTGAGTCGATTGCTCTGACTCAGCCTTGCCTTGTATAACATTTATCAAATCACGTGATTGTGCGTCCTGCATCTGCATGGTTAGAAGCCAATCATCAGAGTATTCGGCTAAAATCATTACTTTGGTTTGGTCAGCAGGATCAACAAATTCGGCTGGCGCCCTACTTAGCGCATCTACGTGTCCCATGCGCACTCCTGGCCTGTGCACACAGTCAAAATCATATTCGATTATACGCATCCACCATCGAGCTATTTTTGGTATAAGCTGAGTTTTCGAACGAATACTACTGATTGCAGAACAATCTGTCACCACCTTAAAAGGTTTGCCAAGAATATATATTCTAAACCTATCTAGAGCTTCTACCACAGCCAATACTTCTAACTCGTAGCCATGGTATCGTGATTCTACCTCCGTACATCGTCGACTGTAATACATAACAGCTTTCCAAGTTTTGCCATCGTCACTTGATTGTAGGAGCACTGCGGCTAGTCCCACGCTACTGGCATCAGTATGCACTTATCGCGTTAAAATCGTATAAAGTCAATACGGGTTCACTACATAATGCGGCAACGAGCGCATCAAATGCTTTATCTTGATTTTCCCCCCAACAAAAATTTTTTATCGCTTCCTTTCTTGTAAGGTCAGTCAACGGACGTGCTATAACTGCATAATCTTTTACGAATTTCCGGAAGAATCCGGTTAAACCCAGAAAACGTCTTATTTCAGTTACAGAATTTGGTTTTTTAAAATGTTTTATAGCATTTACTTTGCATTCACCAGGTGTGACACCATCACGAGTAATTTTGTGTCCCAAAAAGTGTATTTCTTTCACCAGAAATTTGCATTTACTATAGCGTAGTGTTAAATCATATTCCTCTAACAGGCTCAAAAACTTTTGCAATATTTTTAACCCGTCATCGATCGTACGACTCGGAATTATAACATCGTCTAAATACGCAATCACTTGATAGGGTTTCATTTTATCCACGATTTTATTCATCATATTTTGGAATACGGACGGCGCATTAACTAACCCGAATGGCATACGGTTATATTCATAGTGTCCATTACTAGTCACGAACGCGGTGTATTGTTTCGCACTTTCTTCCAATTCGATTGGGTGATAACCCATATTAAAGTGTAATGTTGTAAAGTAAACATTACCTGCAAGCGATGCAAATAATTCGTCCATTACCGGCATAGGAAATGGTTGTTTCACAGTAACGCAGTTCAGTTGTCTAAAATCGACACACAATCTATGCTTATTATCTTTTTTCTCCACGAGAACTACCGGCGCAGCATATGCAGAATCAGATATACGAATTACGTCTTTTGCCAATAAATCTTGTATTATTTCGTCCAAGATTGGTCTTTTCGCGAAGGGTAACCGATATGGTTTCATATTAATCGGAGTATCACTATCAAGCTTTATATTCATTTTTAGTAGCTTAGCTTTTCCAAGAGTATTAAAACGGCCTTCGTATTGTAGTAGCACTTTCTTTAAGTTTTCATTTTCAACGGTTCCGTTATCAATTATTTTCACTTTGGATTTCATCCAACAATCCTGACCATCAATCACGAAAATATTTCCGTTTGCACATAACACATCTCTTCCCACTAGCACATCATAGTCAAGTTTACTGTCATCAATTATCAATAGATTCGAATCAACACACACGTCATCAATTACTATATTACTTTTCATAAGCTCAAAACATTCATATTCGCCTCCTTCGAAGCCTTTCAACCGAACAAAACATTTTTCTTTCAAATTATTTTCAAATTTATTTGCAAAGTTTCTTTTAATTAGCGATCGCGCACTGCCTGAATCTATTAGCGCTTCAACTACCACACTGTTTATTTTAACCATTTTCATATTAAAATTGTCTTTGTTTTTCTCAATTGTGTTACACTTCGATTTTTGTGCTACTTCACAATTTTCTACATCATGCCCATACTTGTTGCATTTTGTACACTTTTTACGCTTTTGGGGCTCTGTGGAATTTCGAGAAATATGCCCTGGCTTGCGACAATTGTAACACACAATATTTTGATTTTCTTTTCTTTCTTTGTTATTGTTATTATTTTTTAATCTTTGCTGTGCATGCTTTTCTCCAGAAACATCTAACTTTGACACTGAGTTTGGTTTGTACGAATATGTGTTAAACGAGCAGTAATTTACAATTGCTCTCAATAACTCAGTAGCATGATTATACATGATGCAAAGAATAATGAGATGGCGCCCATCGTGGTCCCGTTACTTTGCGCTCAGCGAATTTGGCAACTAGTTACGTGATTTTAGCACCAGTATGGCCAGATTACCATTTTCGTAACTTGATTTATCATTTTTTTTTGTTATTTTTATTATTTTGTGTCTCGGAGCTTTAGTTCTTTCTTCATGACATTTTTCTAGCTGTTCTAATTAAAATGTTATGTTTATAATTTTGTAAAATATACATTTTTTAATAATTAGTTCAATAATTCACTCAGTTTTATTTAGCTTTACTTTTTTTTAACATCTGGTGGCATTGCCCGCGAGTGCAGGTGTTGTTGGTGTTCTTCTGCTTTCGGCAGTCAAATCTCTCTCTCGCTACTGCAGAGTTGCCTAGCTTTGGATATAAAAACGCACTAAATGCCCATTTAAAGAAAATAAAACACGAAATTTGTATTGTGTTACTTAAAGAACTTTGTATGCGTGACAAATTGTCTGTAGAATGTACGTTTTTTTTTAATAAATGTGTTATGCTTATGTACAATTTAATTTATGAGTTTTTTTGTTAAGCGAAACTCTTTTGTTAAGGGAACGACTTTTTTGCTATATTTGAAGTTCTGTAACTAGATAAGGTACTCTTTTGGTAAAAATGTCTGTATAGTTTCTTTAGTATTTTCTGGTATTTTGTGGCTTATTTTTACAATGAATACATCTATTGATGCCCTATGTTCCACTAAGGATTGATGGCCGGGAGGAACGATTACACCTCTATGGTTTCAATTCGCATTCAGTAAATTCAAAGGCTTTTTAAAATGTGTAAAAAGGTTTTCAATCTTAAGAAGAGTTGAGAGAGGGGCATTTAATATTTTTGCATAGCCTTAAATAGAGCCAAAAATTAAATTTTCACTTTCAAATTATCAAATTTTTTAAGAGTAAAAAAATTGTGAAGAGCAAATGGTTGACAACACTGAATGTAATGTTTATAATTTTGTAAAATATACATTTTTTAAAAATTAGTTCAATAATTCAATTAGTTTTATTTAACTTTACTTTTTTTTAAGATCTGGTCACATTGCCCATGATTGCGGTTATTGTTGATGTTTATGAATATTCGTTTCTTCTTTGAAATGTGCGTTAATAAGAACAAACGGTAACAAACGTTTTAGTGAATATTTACGCAAAAATAAAATAATTCGTGAAAGTGTACTCGTATAAGTGAAAAATAAGAAAACATGAAATGTGCAGTGAAAAATTGTGCTAGTCAGAACCTCAATAAAGCGTGTGATATAAGCTTTTTTATATTTCCAAAGGATGAGGCGCTCTGCAAACAGTGGATGCATTTCTGCCGGCGAGGAAATGCCTTCAATCCAAAAACGAGCTTTATATGTATGAAGCATTTTACTAGTGATAGCATTGAAAATCAACTAATGTTCGAAATGGGTAATGTATATAATGTGTAGATTTTAAAATAATTGAGTTCAATATGATTTTTTCAAACGCCTTAGGATTTGCTAAAAATCGCCTTTTGAAGCGTGGTGCTGTGCCCACTATTTACACAGAGGATGTGGGTCCCCAGTACGCCGAAAATGTTAAAGGTGAAGAAAATAATAAAATCGTTGGCGAGTTACTTCAGCAGAGTACATCTGTCGCAGCCAACGAAGGTACCAATTTCAATTTACAAACGAGTTTGGAAATATGTTTCTAGTTATATTTTTATAGACAATGCGAATAAGGAAAATAGCCTGATGGAGGCAAATTTATCCAAAATGCCCGTGGCTACAACACCTAGCAAATTTTTCTACTACGACAGCAGTTTGCGGGAAGTTGAGGAGCTGAAATCAGAATTGTAAGTTTTTAAAAGCAGTAAGGCGGTATAAAAATATTTATATATTCCTAAGTTTTAATTTTTAATTTTGTTACATATAGAGATGCATTAAAGCGCGAAAACAAATGCCTTCTGATGGAAAGCAAAAAGAAAGACCTCAAACTGGCAGCACTTCAGGAAAATTACAAAAAACAAAACAAAAAACACATTTACGAGATGGAGCAGCTTCAAAAGCGCTTAGAAGAATGCGAAAATGTATGTAAAAACATGGAGAAAAAGTTAGAGACCATTTTCACGAAGGGCCAGGTAGCAAATCTAAAATTTAGTATCAAAAAACCTACCTGGGCTCAAGAAGATATAGCCAATTCAATTACATTATATGCCGCAAGTCCAAAAGCATATAGATTATTGTATAAAAAAGGTTTTCCGCTACCTGGAGTTCGAACGCTTCAGAAATGGGCACAAAAAATTGATATATCCAGAGGTTTGATTAAACCTGTTTTTAAATTATTAAAAGCCTCTACGGAAATGGATATTGTGCAAAAGGTGTGTGTTTTGAGTTTCGACGAAATGAAGGTCAGGCATACTTATTGTTATGACTCTTCTTCGGACTCCACACTAGAACCTGCCCATTTTGTGCAAGTAGCGATGCTTAGAGGTGAACACATATTGCAATAAACATTTAATAAGATATATGGAAATTATTATAATATGTTAATTGTCTTTTTAGGACTTGTGTGTAAATGGAAGCAGCCGGTTTTCTACGACTTCAATTGTAAAATGACGAAGAACGTGCTTTTTAATATTTTGGAAAAATGTAAAGACTGTGGGTACAACGTTGCAGCGATTGTGTGCGACCTTGGTGGCACAAACAGGTCCCTCCTTAACGAGCTCGGAATAAATGAGTACAAGCCGTGGTAAGTTTAATGAAATATACCCCTTGCCTAGTTTATTTCACATTTTGTAACATATGACGCTCTTGCAGGTTGGTTTTTGATGAGCAGCAAATCTTCGTATTTGCTGACGTTCCTCATATGCTGAAACTACTCCGTAACCACTTTCTGGACCAAGGGTTCATGCTAAAAGGGAAAGCTGTGAAGAAAGATATAATTTTTGATTTATTGTCATGCACCTCCAAGGGTTTGACAATAACTCATAAAATTTCAGCAATCCACTTAACCGTATCTGGACCTCAAAGGCAAAAGGTGAAACTGGCAGCAAAATTATTTTCACATACCGTGGCAATGGCAATTACGAGAGCAGCAAGTTTGGGACATTTAAGTGGCCACAATTGGAATGAGTGCTTTCAATTATTTAAATTGGTAAGCTTTACATACATACATATGTCTACATACATGTTTTTATATTTAAAATATAACATTTTCAGACTAACTATTGGTTTGATGTGATGAACGTCAGGATACCATGTGCTGACTCAAGAACACGGTGCTACGCCTACGGTCTAGCAATTAAGGAGCAAGTCCAGACATTAGATGGCATGACGGAAATGATGAAAAATATGAGGGTGATCGGAAGAGACACTTTACTGCCATTTCAAAGGGGTAAACTAATATATTTATGCCAATACCTAAAATTAATAAAATTTACATAGTTACTTCAACCTAAACAAATATTGTGAAATAATTACATACGAAAATTTACTTGCAGGCATCATACAGTCGAACAATGCACTGAAGTTTTTGTACGAAAGCGTTCAAAACCGTTACAATATTAAGTACGTTTTGACATACCGCTTGAACCAGGATGTGCTGGAAAACTTCTTTGGAATCATTCGAGCCAAAGGTGGTTTGCACGATCACCCGGACCAACAAGAGTTCAAATATCGACTTCGGGGATACTTACTTGGACGAAATGAAGGTGTGATTACAAACGCAGCAAATGTTGAAGAAGATGATACACCAGATCTGGAAATGTTGCAACCATCGCTAACGGGTAATAATTGCTTTTTACACATCACATATTAATTTTTACTTCTACAGGTGTTATACTGAAAAAAATAATTTCCGAGGAATGGCCGATCAATATAAAGCCAGCAGAATTCGATGATCTCGAATATGATGACCTCGAAAACTTAGCTGGCTATATTTGCCATCGATTACGAGACGATATTCCCAGCACTTCCCTCAAAGATGCCGATGATCCCTCCTATACCTGGGTAAATCATCTAAGTGAAGGTGGTTTATCTGTTCCTAGCAGCAGCATGATGGAACATATAAGTAGTCTAGAGTCAGTATTTAGAGCAATGAATGAAGATAGTTTGCTTATAACAAATGATTTTGTTAAAAAACATATTGAGCAAGCTTCTCATATAAATTGCGACATAAAAATTAAAAAACTATTTTTCAGGGCGAGAATGTTTTTTATGATCAGAAAGCTTAATAAAAAACTTATTGAAAACGCCCGCACAAGAAAACGAAAATATACTAAAATACTGACCTAGATGTGCTCTTCATCGAATTGACAAAACGGCCCTTTTCAGGGCCCCGAAGTATTAAACAAAGAGACGAAATTTCTCAATATGCATATATATTTTTGATAACAAACAATAATAATATATCTATATCTTTAATCATATAAATAACTGCATAAGCCGATCACTGTTCCATAGATGCAATTCTTAAGCCTACAAAAACGGTTTGTACACTGCCTCCGCCATCCATCCAGTGGCACCATCCGTTCAAGGCACTTCTCCTGGCGCAACTCCATCAGCACTATTAAAATCCACATTCACACATTGTTCAATCTTATCAGCGGCTGTGCAACAATATTAGACACTATAAAATGTGTAGATCCACGACTTGGTTGAACAATTTAATATGATTTGCAAAATATTTAACATTTTTCCCACCATTTTTTCAAACTACTAAATTTTATAAGAATCAACTAATTTTCATTAGCACTAAAATCTTCTCAGAGTGGCCTTTTTTAAACTTCTTTTATATAATAATACAGTTTTTTTTTTAACCTAAAGTCTCGGTAGCCTTAAATTAAAAACAAGAAGAAACAAACACCAAACTTAAAAATTGTCGCATTTTCGGTATAAAAAAGCACTAAATTTATTGCGAAGAGCAAATGGTTGGCAATACTGCACAACACTGCAAACGTGACGTCACGTACGCTCTGATGGGCGCAATCTTCTTTCTATCATTCTTGGATTATACGTTTTTGCCGAAAATGAGCGTTTCATATCGATATCGTTTATCCCATTGAGCACATATTTTATTATTGATTGGTCATCTAACCCCCCCTGTCTACTAACAGATAACACACGATAGTAGAATGTCTCTGGAGTTTCACTCAATGCACGGCGCATACTCATCAATCTCATATGAATTTCGGCTGCGTTTATTTGAGCAGGAAACTCAAACAAAAAGTCACTCACAAATTTTGACCAATTTGTATACACTTCTGGAGCAGAGTCCAGCCACAGTTTAGCACAACCTTTCATTTTTACACTCACTGCAAATAATAATAATTTATCACTCCAACCATATGCTTGGCGAAGTTGTTCTACTTTTCCAATAAATTGAGCTGATGTCAACTCTTTCACACTTGGGTCAAATGTTGGTAGAATACCAACGATATTTTGTACGCTCCCAAAATCTGAGCATGTTCTTCGTTCAGTTGCATACTCCCCCATATTGCAATACATATTTGTTGATGGATATGTATTTTGCACACATGTTGGTACGTGCATGTTTGCGGCGACGTGGTTTGGTTGTTTAATACCAGCAAAATGTACTCTTCTTGTCGCTGCTGTTTGATGATATCGCGACTGCATTCCAAAAGCTGTGTTATGGCTGTTCGCATTCGTCGGCTCTCTCTCTTCACGATTCATTTCATACCAACTTGTCGTATTGTTTGAGTTATACCTAACTCCGGCGGCATACTCTCCGCTGTGACATATCGGTTGTTGCGTAGTTGCAACACAATAAGACAAACTACCTGCTGTTTGCCCTCCTCGTGCATTTCGTATTATTTCACCATTTGGTAACGTCAGTAGTGCATTAGAGTGAGAAGATTGACATAGCGTCGTCAAGTCTTCCCCTGTTCTAACCGTCGGCGCCACTGAAAAATTTGAAATGCTTCGTTGATTCAACTGAATCTGTCCGTCTGTATACGACTTTGTGTTGTATATGCCATCGATTGTCCTGGAAGCAGAGCCTGCCATCGAACGTGTCACAATGTCTTCATTAAATGATGATGCAATTTCGTATCGATTTGTATCATTTCGCGAGGGTGACGATTCAATTAGCGGCGGCGTGTTATTGTTGTTACGAGACGAAATGTCTTTGCTGTTTTCTAGCACGCGTAACCGGCGTTCAAAACTTTCATTTAACGCGCTTTCGAATTGTATTTGTTCACTATGCTGGTGCGTACATAGCCTTTCGACCAGCTTTACTTTATTACCGGCGGTTGATAATCCAAGTTCACGCAACTTCTGGCGTAATTCTACCACTGTCATGTTACTGAATTTTTCTATTTCTATTTTATTTTTGTTCTTTTAATTTTCAATAAATCTTTTAACGCAAATCAACAGACTTTTCACTTCTGGACGCAACACTTTTTTTGCTTATAGACGCTTCGAGTTTCGCACACGAACATTCACGTTCCACTGTCAGGCATAGATCACGTCTCACCTCTGAAACTGTCAGGAACTTACCACTTCGGTTGTTGTAAATAAGGTACGTAGGTATGTGTGTTTTTGACTTTTTCTTCACTTTTTATTTTGATTTATTGATTTATTGAAATTAGTTTCTATAAATGTATCCAAAGCTTCCGTACTACAATAAAATCGATGCTGGAATTGTGCGAGGAACTTTTTCAACAGCGTCAAAATTTAAAATTTATTTTCCTTGAAAAGTTAAACCAAGATTGCTTAGAAAATTTCTTTTATCGGGTCCGAGCTAGTTAGGGTATTAATACTCATCCCAGAGCACACGAAGTACAGTAAATAGTAGCGCGATTGATATCTATGAAAATTTTACGACACCGGTTCGAAAACAAAGGCAATAATTGCGAAGATGATGATGATATTAACTTATACTGGAATTTAGGGACTGAGGATCATCATCTGGAGGAAGAAGTAGGAGAACCGCTAAATGAGCAACTCGTTTTAGAAAATATAGAGGTAGCAGACGAGAATTTTGCCGAAGAACCAAATATAGCTGAGGTACAGGTGCAGCGTTATTACACTGGGTATGGTATTTACCAAAAATTCATCATCTGGAGGAAGAAGTAGGAGAACCGCTAAATGAGCAACTCGTTTTAGAAAATATAGAGGTAGCAGACGAGAATTTTGCCGAAGAACCAAATATAGCTGAGGTACAGGTGCAGCGTTATTACACTGGGTATGGTATTTACCAAAAATTACTGTGTAAGCTAAAATGCGAGAAATGCGCCCACATTATTATGAAAACACAAGGAGACTTAAAATTGCATTCCAAAGCCCTGATAAGGTCTAAAAATTTCACGGATGACACCGATTTGAGACTGGTGAATCCTGAAGACAGGGTTTTCGAAATGTGTCGCCTTCAGATGATGTGGTACCGTCAGGTTTTTGAAAAATATGCTCACGTAGGTAATATTCGCAATGTAATCTTGCCAGTTATAAAACAAAAAACCGAAGAAGTATTTCCCCATTGGTTCGCAAGATCTGGCGAATGTCAAGATCATCGCATCAAGCTACTCGACTTTTTGATATATGTACTTCTATTAAAAAATGCAAAATGGATTTTACGGTAAGAAAATACCCAAGGTAGGTGTCAGAAGCGCAACGATAAACTAAAAAGTTGTCGTATGTTGTAGGTCAGGGTCCAACAAGGTGGGTTGCACAGGTCCTTAGGGTAAGTAAAACCAGCGTTTTTTTATTGTTTATTCTAATATGTATTTATTTATATTTATTTTTCCCATTTTCCAGATTTTTTTATTTTTCAGGTTTTTCTCCATCTCTCAGATTTTTCTCTATCTTTCAGGTTTTCCTTTTATCTTCTTTTTCAGGAAGCACCTGAGTCTAGATTTTTAAACCACTACAATTTTCACTTAATCACGATGGATTGAGATTGGTGTTTTAAAAATCAGGTAAATCGCAATGACTTAGTCGATGTCAATATCGAAGTCGTGTGAGAAATTGTTATAATATGAGAACTATTTCGTAATTCGTGCTTTCACAATTTTATATATTTTTTTCATTTCAGGAAATGTACAATAAATACCTATTATTTATAGTATTGTAATATATATACTATATATGAGTAGTTAACTTACTCGTTGATAAAAATAAAAAAATAGAAATTAAAAAAACTAGTGTTTCAATTTTCTTAAAAATAATAATATTTATTTGGTAAGAAGAACTTGAATGAACATATACCAATAATATAAGTCGACAGGATTTCCTTACAAAATCAATATATTCGTTCAGCTAAATCAAATGAATATCTGCATATGAAAAATCGTTCATATGGACGTGCAAAAAAAAATTTCGATTTGCTATTGCGGTCGAGAATTTAGATACATACATATGTACGGAGCCGCGACCACTCGACTTGACAAAAATTCAAGATTTACCAAATATTGGCAAATAAATCAACGCGAAATATTCCAATATTGGCCCTTATTATGAGCAACATTCGATCTTCGACTATAGTCGAAAGTGCTGATCGAACGAATTTTCGTTTGGTATTATGGTGCTCATTCGTTGAAGAATAGGACTATTGTGAATTTCGATCGCTCGACGCATTTACAATAGATAATTTTTCTCAGCTGATACAGCAAATCAAAATAAAAGAAAAACCGATTGTGTTGAAATTCTTTGCTAACAACATTTTTAAAAGTTAAAAAAAGTATTTTTTGTGAAAATGAGTACAACAGAGTTGTGGTTTGACGATTCATCGCTCGATGAAAGATTAGTGGAACTAGCTAGATGTAGAAAACAGCTGAGGGGCGCATCCAACCCCCTTGAAATGGCTTCCACTGAGTAAGTTTAGTATTTTCAAAATGTGTTGACGTACTTAATATTACAGAAATTTCCTTTCAGTTTTTTAAAGAACTATAGATTATCTAAAGAGGCGTTTATGAACCTACTGTCCAGTACCGAAAACCAGTTGCAGCAGTGCACCCGAGCCAAGAGCTTTTCACTATTATCCAAAAAAAGCAACACAAATTATTAATGTGTGTGCAGCTTTGCACAACATTTGCTTGCTTTATAATGTTCAACTTCCGGATGAAGAGTTTTCCAATGAGACCCTCAACGATGATGCTGGAGATATTGAAGTGGAGCCAAATAACGGAGAAGCAGAAAACATAAGAAATGAAATTCTTAGAATATTATAGAAAAATCTAAAAAGTATTAAATAGAAACCTTTACACCACAGTTTCTGTTTTATTTTTGTTATAAATTTTCTTTATTCAATTATTCGTCATTCGAAAAAAAATATGTATTTCAGTTCCTCTACGTATTTCAGCCCATACCTGCCAAGGGAAAATAAAAATGTATTTCTATAAACATCACAAAAAAAACCATTATTAACCTTAATCCATTTTGCTGCCGTTCTAACTGGTGGTCCCAAGCAATTCAGCTCCGTTGTAAATTCCTCCCATTTTTTGCTGCTTGTACTTTGGTGGAAATCCCTTTTGCGAATTGTGGATTCTCTTCCATTAATGCTTTCGACCTGCATAATATTAACAAAATTAGAATATATTTATTATTTGGTTACTATAAAACAATAAATAATCGCAAGCAACTTACATTTTAACAAGTTTTCCCACAATACGCTACACAATCGAAAGCAAAATTGCATTCGACTCTAAATTCGGTATACAACGAAAATTTCGACAGTGTTGCACCGCTCATAATACCAAATTGACATTCGATTTTCGATCTTCGACAACCAACGAATATCGAAGATCGAATGCAACTCATAATAGGGGCCATTGACTATTTTCGAATGGTCGAGAAAATTGGCATATGGGCGGCTCGTTTTATGAATGAAAGTACTTTGCTCGTAGAAATATGAGCTCGAACTTTTCAATGAATTTGTTTTTGTTGTGCTTTTTAATATTTGAAACTGGTCAGCGCCGTCGCGGGTAAATAATCATGGCCGCTAAAGCTGCGCCCTTTGAATGCATTTTGTTCTTGTAGTCGCTAGGCTTGGAATTTTAGTTTTGGAAGCAAACGCAACATAGTTAATTAGATACTTAAAATTTCATATTCATGCATGCATATACTTAGAATTAATTTATTCATCTCACAAGAAATAATCCATTTGCGCATGCAAAATGCCGACGGCAAATAAGCATGAAAGAAAAATGTACAAGTCTGCTGTTATTTTCTTTTCCCTAACACCAAATCATGGCATTTTACATTTCAATGCAAACACTATATTTAATTCTGTTGACATCAGAATTCGTTTTAGAGGTATGGTTCCTTCGGCAAAGTTTCTTATTTTGATCCCTGGAATATGATTTTCACAGAGCAATGGGCGATTTTTTTGCCTCCCCACAAAAGACACTAAAAGTTCGACCCAAATTGGGGGACATCAGAATTCGAGTTAGAGGTATGGTTCCTTCGGCAAAGTTTCTTATTTTGATCCCTCGAATATCATTTTCACAGAGCAATGGGCGATGTTTTTGCCTCCCCACAAATCGACCCGGCCTAGTATATACGTATGTACATATATGAAAATTGGGCCAAATATTGAAAAGCTCTTATGATTGCTTGTAACCAATTGAACTTTGGTTTGAATTTTAATTCGAAAAGAAAGGCAATTGTGAGTGCACGTGCGCGGCGAAATAAACATTTTAAAATTATTAATAACTAATTAATAAAACAAAAACAGAGGTTGTCTGTAAAGTCGGTTTACTGACGATAGTTTAACGTGACAACGTCATAAGAAAATATTGATGTAATGGTTGCAATTTTCAAAACAAAATTTTAATTTTACTTGTTTGATAAATATTTTGTATGGATATAGAGGAGGAGGTAAATGGAATCGCAATGGAATAGGTCAAGTTACATTTACACAAACGTGAAAAATGATGAAACATTTATAAAATTCATGAAAGATATGTTCAATTTCGATTGACTGAGAGGCAACATCATCGATTTGCCTTTTTCAAGACACTTTACACTCGAAACACTCCCTTTCATTTCCTACTTTTTCTATCATCGTCCTATTCTCAACAGAGAAATGGTACATTACCATGCACACAGGAAGAATGCATATGCAAATACAAGTATGTGAATTTATTTAAGTTAACGCTACTTATGTTTAAAGTTCATTCACTACACGCGTTTCCGCTAAAAGTTGATCCACCTCAGTTGCTCGATCTTTTCGCTGACGCTATGTCTGTAATAAACCGTGTGAACGGCAACAAGTGAAATTCCGCGAATATGGTCACGCGGCACAACAGGTGAATGAGGGAATGCATAGGTTAAATTAGCTTTAAGAAATTTTGTAAAGTTCAGTTTATAATTTACAATTGTGAAATAAATACGGAGTTGCTCCGCAAAAAATTATTTTTTTTTAAGTTATCAATGTGAAGATAACTAATTGGCGCCCAACGTGGCAGGAGGAATTCGGCGCGAGTATTTGTAAAAAGGACAAGCAAGTCAAAAATTTTGCGTGCCTAAGACGACCCCAAGTAGCTCGCCGCACCTCAAATAATTACAAGGACTTTGATTTTTGCGTGCCTAAGACGATCTCAAGCAGCTCGCCGCACCACAAATGTGCTGAAAACTCGAATAAACCACAACAACTTCCTGTGTAAGGACACCC
This sequence comes from Anastrepha obliqua, assembly GCF_027943255.1. NCBI lineage: Eukaryota > Metazoa > Arthropoda > Insecta > Diptera > Tephritidae > Anastrepha > Anastrepha obliqua. The sequence continues at coordinate 36,786,821 of NC_072897.1, read as the reverse complement.
GTACTGCTGTTCTGTAGCATCCGTTCGCAGACGCCCACACGAGTTGGACTTCGTAGACCCCCAGCAGCTGCCGAAATTGCAAAAAGGACCCCCTGCGGAAGCCTGTGTTGGAGTATTGCGGTATGTATATATTTATATAGCGAATAAGAAAAGTGAAAGAGAAATAAAAATATTGTGAAAAAATAAATATAATAAAAAAATTAAAGGAATATTTCAAAGTAAAATAAATTAGAGGAAAATAAAATTAATTTCTAGAGAAAGAAAAATTAACAAAGAATAAAAATTATTGTGGATTCTAAATAAATTAAGATAGCGAATAAGAAAAGTGAAGAAGAAATAAAAATATTGTGAAAGAATAAAATAATAAAAAAAAATTAAAGGAATATTTCAAAGTAAAATAAATTAGAGGAAAATAAAATTAATTTCTAGAGAAAGAAAAATTAACAAAGAATAAAAATTATTGCGGATTCTAAATAAATTAAGAAAGCGAAGAAGAAAAGTGGATACGAAATAAAAGTGAAAATATTGTAAAAACAAAAAATAATCTATATATATAAAAATGAAATAATGTTCGTTTGTACGCATTTTTTTGGGCCGATACGAGGCCAATTTTATTCGTTCTTTTTTCATATTATAGGGATCCACTAGAGGAAGGTTTTTAGCAAAAAAAAATGTCTTTTAAATATTTTCTTCATATAAAAAAAAGAAAAAATCAAAATATTGTACAAAACAAAACTTGCTCGATTCTTAGATTATAGTAAGTTTCGAATCGACATTCATTTTATGTGTACAAAAATAAATTAGAAAAAAATTTTATAGTTTTTCAAAACATTTCATTTTCAACAATTAACAAAGATGTGGCAGTGGCAGTGGTGCGCCATTTGAAAATGTCTATGCGCAAGGAAAGCAGCGGGAGCCGGCTGGAGGATGATAGTTACCGATAAGTTTTCAGAGGTTTTGTTGAGCGTGTGCGCACGAAAGCGCGGAAATGCGTTTGCAAATTTATAGTTTTCTCTTTGAATGAGTTTTAGTTAATTTGTTGATTTGTTTTCTTCACTTTCGTTTACTTCATTTTCGTGTGTTCTGTTGGAGCTACGCTGCATTTGCAAAAGAAAAATTTTGGAAATATTTTAAATTTTTTTCGATTTTTCTGCTTAATTTGTTATTCTTATAAAGTAGTATTCGGAAGCGATAGCAAAAGGAAGGCAAATACTTGACGCTACTTTTTACTTGCATAACAAACAAAAAAACGGTAAGGATTACTGGAAAGGAATAATTTTCATAGAAAAATACGTATTTCTCTACTGAAAATACACGAACGGCAAGTACCGGCAGTAAAAGAGTCGATGTAGTATAATAAAGAAACTGCTCCGCTGCCACAAAAAGGAAACTGCAAACATATCTGATGCACACTTTAACGCATGGTTAACCAAAGTTATTTCAACACACAGTTATCCTGCTTATGAAGTGTTATGGAAGCTAGAAAAGAAAAGAAATCATTGCTCAAAAAAGGGTTACAACAGTTTCATGCGGTAGAAATAAATGCATTCTTCAATAAACACCCAGACACACACTTAAAGGGGGTTTCAATAGGTGCACTCTCACTTTGACTGTGTACAAAAATATATTAGAAAAAAATTTTATAGTTTTTCAAAACATTTCATTTTCAACTATTAACAAAGAAGATATTTCATTTATAGGTTGAATAGAATTCACGTTGAACAAAAATTTATTAGTGTGTGCATCGACAACAATACGTACATATTTGCTGTGAGATTACATTAATGGACTATTCAATATTTTCGTTATTATAGTATTTATTGATGCTTTTTAGTGTCCCTTATTGCGAACAGGTGAACATTTTGAAAGTGTGGTTTTCGACGATTTTTAAAAATGCCGAAACAATCTGATCTTGGCCGTAAATCGCGCAAAACACGTAATCATGCTGCAAGGAGAAATGAAGAGACTGCAGAGCAACGAAGTCAGCATACTGAGCAAAGTAGACAACGTATGGACAGATCACGTTCTGCTCATTCGAATGAAAAACGGGAAACACGTAATAATAATGATCGTGAAAGAATGAGAAGAAATCGTGCAGTGCAAGGTCAACAAAATACGAACATGAATCAGCGTATTAGGAGACAGAGGTCAATTGTACAAAATCTCGACAGAGCAGCGTTTGCATATAATCATTTGTATGACTATAGTTTGCACAATTCTGTTGTAATTGGAACCATGACTAATGTTTGCAAACATTGTAAGGCACTGAAATTTCAAAATGAAACCGATGGTCTTTGTTTTTCCGGTGGAAAAGTTAAACTACCGGAATTAAAACTTCCCCCTGAACCATTACGTTCATTTGTATCGGGAACAACGCCATTATCAAGGCATTTTTTGGACAAAATTCAACGGTATAATTCCTGTTTTCAAATGACATCGTTTGGTGCTTCGAAAATAATCACAGATAATTTCATGCCAACATTCAAGGTAATTTGTCTTTATAATACGGAAGTTTGTGAAATTTACAATTTTGCAAATTCTTCCACACAGATTCAAGGACAAATTTACCATCAAGTCGGATCTTTATTACCATTCGCGGATGCAAATTATGAGTTTTTACAAATTTATTTTATTGGTGATACCGAAGATGAAATTGATCGACGCTGTACAATTGCCACTAATGCTCGACGAGCAATAGTTGGAGAACTGACAGAATTTTTCCATGCACATAATTTATTGGTTCGATTGTTCAAAACAGCGATGGATCGAATGCCATCAGACAACCATAAAATTGTGATTCGTCCAGACAAAGTACCTGTAGGCGAGCACTCTAGACGATTCAATGCTCCCACTATCGACGATGTTGCAATTGTAATTGTTGGCCAAGATTTTCAAAAGCGTGATATTGTGCTTCATCGTAGAACAAAGAAGCTAACACGTGTGTCTGAAACGCGTCGTTGCTACGATGCTTTACAATATCCAATATTATTTTGGGAAGGCGAAGATGGCTATCATTTAAAAAAAAAATGATAAACCCAGCTACAGGTAACTGAAAAAAAATTCACATATGATAATAATAATCTCACAAAGGTGATTTGTTTTTAATTCAGGCGCACAAACGAATAAAAAAGTTAGCGCTATGAATTATTATTCATATCGATTAATGATTCGTGAAAATGAAGAATCTCACATTCTGAAATGCAGAAGATTGTTCCACCAATTTGTCGTGGATATGTATGTAAAAATTGAGACCGAGCGCTTAAACTATATCAAATTCAACCATTCACTTACGGGATGCAGTGAATAACGATGGAAATGTGAATGACATCGGTACATATATTGGCAACATATACTGGTAGCCCGCGACACATGCATGAATATGCACAGGATGCCATGGCGTATGTTCGCGCTTATGGACGGCCGGATCTGTTTATTACTTTTACATGCAATCCGCAATGGAGTGAAATCAAAGACCATTTATTTCCTGGCCAATCCCCAATTGATCGACACGACCTAACTGCACGTATTTTCAAACAAAAACTAAAATCACTTATGGACTTTATTGTCAAACATAGAGTGTTTGGAGAGGTGCGTTGTTATATAAGGTTGGCAAAAAAGTCTTGCGGTATTTCCGCAAGCTTGTCTTTGCAAGCGCGTAGTTCTAGTTGTATTCGTCGCATCGGTTCACGCTAGAGCTTTTTGGAAAGCTCTTTTCACGTGCTAACACGTGTTTGATTAATTGTTGTTTGCTTTTAGTCGTTCGTGAGTTATAGCGTCGCAAACATGGAGCAAAATAAAGAGAAAATACGGTATATTTTACAGTACTACTACGATAAAGGCAAAAATGCATCTCATGCTACCAATAAAATTTGTGCAGTTTATGGACCCGATACAGTTTCCATTTCCACCGCACAACGATGGTTTCAACGTTTTCGTTCTGGTGCAGAGGTGATCGAAGATGCGCCACGGTCCGGAAGGCCTGTCGTCGAAAATTGCGATAAAATCGCTGAATTGATCGAAAGAGACCAGCATAGTAGCAGCCGTAGCATCGGCCAAGTGCTGGGCATGAGTCATCAAACCGTTATAAGCCATTTGAAGAAGCTTGGATTCAAAAAGAAGCTCGATGTATGGGTGCCACACGACTTGACGCAAAAAAACATTTTTGCCCGTATGGATGCATGCGAATCGCTTCTGAATCGCAACAAAATCGACCCGTTTGTGAAGCGGATGGTGACTGGCGAAGAAAAGTGGGTCACTTACGACAACGTGAAGCGCAAATGGTTGTGGTCCAAAGCGGTGAAGCTGCCCAGACGGTGGCCAAGCCTGGATTGACGGCCAGGAAGCTTCTTCTGTGTGTTTGGTGGGATTGGCAGGGAATCATCCACTATGAGCTGCTCCCCTATGGCCAAACGCTCAATTCGGACCTGTACTGCCAACAACTGGACCGCTTGAATGCAGCACTCATGCAGAAAAGGCCATCTTTGATCAACAGAGGCCGAATTGTCTTCCATCAGGACACCGCCAGGCCACACACATCTTTGGTGAAGCGCCAGAAGCTCCGGGAGCTCGGATGGGAGGTTCTTTTGCATCCACGGTATAGTCCGGATCTCGCACCAAGTGGTTACCACCTATTTCTGTCCATGGCGAACGAGCTTGGTAGTCGGAAGTTGTCCTCAAGAGAGTCCTGTGAAAATTGGCTCTCCGAGTTTTTTGACAATAGGGAAGCGAGCTTCTATAAGAGTGGCATTATGAAGTTGGCATCTCGTTGGGAACTCGTCATCGAACAAAACGGCGCATATTTGGCTTAAATCGCATTATTATAACCAATTTTATGAACAATTGAAAATTCAATAAAAATACCGCAAGACTTTTTTGACAACCTTATATGTATTCCGTTGAATGGCAAAAGCGGGGATTACCGCACGCACACATTTTGATTTGGTTGGTTGATAAAATTACACCGGATCAAATTGATAGTGTGATATCAGCTGACATACCGGATCAAATGATTGATCCAGATTTGTTCGAAGTCGTCACAAAAAATATGATACATGGACCTTGCGGTGCATTGAATCTGAACTCTCCGTGCATGATTGATGGAAAATGTTCGAAGCGATATCCACGAGCATTAATTTCGGATACGGTCACAGGTGACGATGGATATCCGGCATATCGTCGTCGATCAACTGATGCCAATGGTAAATCAACGATAATTAAGATGAGAAATCAAAATGTTGAAGTTGACAATCGTTGGATTGTTCCATATTGTCCATTGTTGTCCAAAACATTCAAGGCGCATATTAACGTGGAATACTGTAATTCCGTTAAATCAATTAAATACATTTGCAAATATGTAAATAAAGGAAGCGATATGGCTGTATTCGGTGCAGTCCAAAATGACAACGACGAGATTAAAAAATATCAAATGGGGCGTTATATAAGCAGTAACGAAGCGATATGGCGAATTTTTTAATTCCCAATCCACGAAAGAAATCCAACAGTCGTTCATTTAGCGGTTCACCTTGAAAATGGCCAACGCGTTTATTTTACTCCTGAAAATGCAGCGCTTAGAGCAACAAGTGCACCGATTACAACTTTGACTGCCTTTTTTCATTTATGTCAATCGGACAATTTTGCAAGAACATTGCTATATGCAGAAGTGCCACAATATTTCACATGGGATAAATCCAGGATAACATTTCAAAGGCGAAAACAAGGTAAACCAGTTCAAGGTCATCCTAATGTGTTCTCAACAGATGCATTAGGACGCATTTATACAGTTCATCCAAATAATGCTGAGTGTTTTTACCTGCGATTGTTGTTAGTTAATGTTCGTGGCCCAACATCATTCCAAGCTTTAAGAACAATTACTGGTGAATTGTGCGCTACATATCGTGAAGCATGTCAACAATTAAATTTGTTGGAGGATGATAAGCATTGGGAAGATATGCTTGCCGTTTCAGCTGTAATAGCCAGTCCACATCAAATACGAACATTATTTTCGATAATAATTGCAATGTGCTCCCCATCTAATCCATTGGAATTATGGAATAATTTCAAAGATTATATGGCAGACGATATTTTAAACCAAATGCGTCGAGCTACTGCAAATTATGAGTTGGAATTCACTTTGGAAATTTACAATGAAGCATTGATAAGGATTAACGACATTTGTTTGTCGATGTAAAACAAATCGTTAGTACAATCGGGCATGCCAGCAGCAAATCGTCCAGTGCATGATACGTTCAATCGAGAACTGGAGCGTGAATACCATTATGATTGTAATGAACTAAACACATTTGTAACATCAAATTTAACGAAATTGAATGACCAACAGCAACATGTTTATGATACAATCATAAATAATGTTAGCCATTATTAATTGTCATAGCGAAGGCAAGGCGAATAGGGAACTGCAATCGTTTGAAATCGAATGGTAAATCCGTCGGAATCAGTGGAATTCTGGGTATCAAAACGTCTTCTCCTTGGTACTTCCCTTTCAAAATTGTTGCTTCGATAACGTTACCCATTAGCTTCTTCACAGCGAGTCTGGTACCGTTGCAAAGTCGTGGCACATTAATGTTGCGCAGCATAATAATCGGTGCTCCAATTTTTAATCGTAAATTATGAGCTGGTAGACCTGGCAAATCGAGTGAGTTTAAGAATTCAGTTGGATAATTTACAACATCATCTTGATCAGTAATAGTGTCCATTGACTTATACGCAACTATGTCACCAGGTATTTGATCTAAAATATCTGAATTTATATCATTGACGTCCTTATTTTTCCCAGCTAAAATTGCTCTTTCGCTGAGCCAATCATGGTTTTTGTAGTGTTGAACTATGTTTGGAAATACACTCTGTATCAATGCCTCTTTAGACTGTGCAAAAGTGCAGAAATTGTTAGGCAATGTAATCATTCCTGTTGGATCGACAGACATTTGGCCATTTCCGATTTTCAGTAATTGGTGTGAAAATTCAGCTGCTGACGGATCGTTCTGTAGTTGAACACGTACGTTTGTGGTAAGTGTAAGCGTGTTTACATGTCTCCATAAATACGATGATTTTAAACATGCATTGATTTCATCTGCGGCCGTAGATTTTGGGATCACAGGTAACGTTTGCCTGAAATCCCCAGCCAATAAAATCATGGCACCTCCAAAGACTGTTTGGCTTCCTCGTAGATCTTTCAAAGTTCTATCAAGTGCTTCTAATGATTTCTTGTGTGCCATAGTACACTCGTCCCATACGATGAGCTTACATACTTTAAGAACTTTTGCCATTCCAGAAGTTTTCGAAATATTACATGTTGGTGTTTCATTTACCTGCATATTCAAAGGCAACTTTAATGCAGAATGTGCTGTGCGACCACATTACAGTAATGTAGCCGCAATTCCGGAAGAAGCGAGTGCCAATGCAACGTTATTATTTGATCGAATTGTTGCTAATAGCAATGAAATCAAAAAGGTCTTTCCTGTTCCCCCCGGAGCATCCAAGAAAAACAATCCACCAGTTCCATGGCTAACATTATTCATGATTGTATCATAAACATGTTACTGTTGGTCATTCAATTTCGTTAAATTTGATGTTACAAATGTGTTTAGTTCATTACAATCATAATGGTATTCACGCTCCAGTTCTCGATTGCTTCATCGTAAATTTCCAAAGTGAATTCCAACTCATAATTTGCAGTAGCTCGACGCATTTGGTTTAAAATATCATCTGCCATATAATCTTTGAAATTATTCCATAATTCCAATGGATTAGATGGGGAGCACATTGCAATTATTATCGAAAATAATGTTCGTATTTGATGTGGACTGGCTATTACAGCTGAAACGGCAAGCGTATCTTCCCAATGCTTATCATCCTCCAACAAATTTAATTGTTGACATGCTTCACGATATGTAGCGCACAATTCACCATTAATTGTTCTTAAAGCTTGGAATGATGTTGGGCCACGAACATTAACTAACAACAATCGCAGGTAAAAACACTCAGCATTATTTGGATGAACTGTATAAATGCGTCCTAATGCATCTGTTGAGAACACATTAGGATGACCTTGAACTGGTTTACCTTGTTTTCGCCTTTGAAATGTTATCCTGGATTTATCCCATGTGAAATATTGTGGCACTTCTGCATATAGCAATGTTCTTGCAAAATTGTCCGATTGACATAAATGAAAAAAGGCAGTCAAAGTTGTAATCGGTGCACTTGTTGCTCTAAGCGCTGCATTTTCAGGAGTAAAATAAACGCGTTGACCATTTTCAAGGTGAACCGCTAAATGAACGACTGTTGGATGTCTTTCGTGGATTGGGAATGAAAAAATTCGCCATATCGCTTCGTTACTGCTTATATAACGCCCCATTTGATATTTTTTAATCTCGTCGTTGTCATTTTGGACTGCACCGAATACAGCCATATCGCTTCCTTTATTTACATATTTGCAAATGTATTTAATTGATTTAACGGAATTACAGTATTCCACGTTAATATGCGCCTTGAATGTTTTGGACAACAATGGACAATATGGAACAATCCAACGATTGTCAACTTCAACATTTTGATTTCTCATCTTAATTATCGTTGATTTACCATTGGCATCAGTTGATCGACGACGATATGCCGGATATCCATCGTCACCTGTGACCGTATCCGAAATTAATGCTCGTGGGTATCGCTTCGAACATTTTCCATCAATCATGCACGGAGAGTTCAGATTCAATGCACCGCAAGGTCCATGTATCATATTTTTTGTGACGACTTCGAACAAATCTGGATCAATCATTTGATCCGGTATTTCAGCTGATATCACACTATCAACCAAATCAAAATGTGTGCGTGCGGTAATCCCCGCTTTTGCCATTCAACGGAATACATATAACAACGCACCCATCCAAACACTCTATGTTTGACAATAAAGTCCAGAAGTGATTTTAGTTTTTGTTTGAAAATACGTGCAGTTAGGTCGTGTCGATCAATTGGGGATTGGCCAGGAAATAAATGGTCTTTGATTTCACTCCATTGCGGATTGCATGTAAAAGTAATAAACAGATTCGGCCGTCCATAAGCGCGAACATACGCCATGGCATCCTGTGCATATTCATGCATGTGTCGCGGGCTACCAGTATATGTTGCTGGTAATATGATCATTCTACCGATGTCATTCACATTTCCATCGTTATTCACTGCATCCCGTAAGTGAATGTATTCCTCGGACCGTAACTTAGTCTGGTTGAATTTGATATAGTTTAAGCGCTCGGTCTCAATTTTTGCATACATATCCACGACAAATTGGTGGAACAATCTTCTGCATTTCAGAATATGAGATTCTTCATTTTCACGAATCATTAATCGATATGAATAATAATTCATAGCGCTAACTTTTTTATTCGTTTGTGCGCCTGAATTAAAAACAAATCACCTTTGTGAGATTATTATTATCATATGTGAATTTTTTTTCAGTTACCTGTAGCTGGGTTTATCATTTTTATATTGAAATGTTAGCCATCTTCGCCTTCCCAAAATAATATTGGATATTGTAAAGCATCGTAGCAACGATGCGTTTCAGACACACGTGTTAGCTCGTTTGTTCTACGATGAAGCACAATATCACGCTTTTGAAAATCTTGGCCAACAATTACAATTGCAACATCGTCGATAGTGGGAGCATTGAATCGTCTAGAGTGCTCGCCTACAGGTACTTTGTCTGGACGAATCACAATTTTATGGTTGTCTGATGGCATTCGATCCATCGCTGTTTTGAACAATCGAACCAATAAATTATGTGCATGGAAAAATTCTGTCAGTTCTCCAACTATTGCTCGTCGAGCATTAGTGGCAATTGTACAGCGTCGATCAATTTCATCTTCGGTATTACCAATAAAATAAATTTGTAAAAACTCATAATTTGCATCCGCGAATGGTAATAAAGATCCGACTTGATGGTAAATTTGTCCTTGAATCTGTGTGGAAGAATTTGCAAAATTGTAAATTTCACAAACTTCCGTATTATAAAGACAAATTACCTTGAATGTTGGCATGAAATTATCTGTGATTATTTTCGAAGCACCAAACGATGTCATTTGAAAACAGGAATTATACCGTTGAATTTTGTCCAAAAAATGCCTTGATAATGGCGTTGTTCCCGATTCAAATGAACGTAATGGTTCAGGGGGAAGTTTTAATTCCGGTAGTTTAACTTTTCCACCGGAACAACAAAGACCATCGGTTTCATTTTGAAATTTCAGTGCCTTACAATGTTTGCAAACATTAGTCATGGTTCCAATTACAACAGAATTGTGCAAACTATAGTCATACAAATGATTATATGCAAACGCTGCTCTGTCGAGATTTTGTACAATTGACCTCTGTCTCCTAATACGCTGATTCATGTTCGTATTTTGTTGACCTTGCACTGCACGATTTCTTCTCATTCTTTCACGATCATTATTATTACGTGTTTCCCGTTTTTCATTCGAATGAGCAGAACGTGATCTGTCCATACGTTGTCTACTTTGATCAGTATGCTGACTTCGTTGCTCTGCAGTCTCTTCATTTCTCCTTGCAGCATGATTACGTGTATTGCGCGATTTACGGCCAAGATCAGATCGTTTCGGCATTTTTAAAAATCGTCGAAAACCACACTTTCAAAATGTTCACCTGTTCGCAATAAGGGACACTAAAAAGCATCAATAAATACTATAATAACGAAAATATTGAATAGTCCATTAATGTAATCTCACAAAGCAACAGCGAAGATAATTCACAGCAAATATGTACGTATTGTTGTCGATGCACACACTAATAAATTTTTGTTCAACATGAATTCTATTCAACCTATAAATGAAATATCTTCTTTGTTAATAGTTGAAAATGAAATGTTTTGAAAAACTATAAAATTTTTTTCTAATATATTTTTGTACACAGTCAAAGTGAGAGTGCACCTATTGAAACCCCCTTTAAGTGTGTGTCTGGGTGTTTATTGAAGAATGCATTTATTTCTACCGCATGAAACTGTTGTAACCCTTTTTTGAGTAATGATTTCTTTTCTTTTCTAGCTTCCATAACACTTCATAAGCAGGATAACTGTGTGTTGAAATAACTTTGGTTAACCATGCGTTAAAGTGTGCATCAGATATGTTTGCAGTTTCCTTTTTGTGGCAGCGGAGCAGTTTCTTTATTATACTACATCGACTCTTTTACTGCCGGTACTTGCCGTTCGTGTATTTTCAGTAGAGAAATACGTATTTTTCTATGAAAATTATTCCTTTCCAGTAATCCTTACCGTTTTTTTGTTTGTTATGCAAGTAAAAAGTAGCGTCAAGTATTTGCCTTCCTTTTGCTATCGCTTCCGAATACTACTTTATAAGAATAACAAATTAAGCAGAAAAATCGAAAAAAATTTAAAATATTTCCAAAATTTTTCTTTTGCAAATGCAGCGTAGCTCCAACAGAACACACGAAAATGAAGTAAACGAAAGTGAAGAAAACAAATCAACAAATTAACTAAAACTCATTCAAAGAGAAAACTATAAATTTGCAAACGCATTTCCGCGCTTTCGTGCGCACACGCTCAACAAAACCTCTGAAAACTTATCGGTAACTATCATCCTCCAGCCGGCTCCCGCTGCTTTCCTTGCGCATAGACATTTTCAAATGGCGCACCACTGCCACTGCCACATCTTTGTTAATTGTTGAAAATGAAATGTTTTGAAAAACTATAAAATTTTTTTCTAATTTATTTTTGTACACATAAAATGAATGTCGATTCGAAACTTACTATAATCTAAGAATCGAGCAAGTTTTGTTTTGTACAATATTTTGATTTTTTCTTTTTTTTATATGAAGAAAATATTTAAAAGAATTTTTTTTTTGCTAAAAACCTTCCTCTAGTGGATCCCTATAATATGAAAAAAGAACGAATAAAATTGGCCTCGTATCGGCCCAAAAAAATGCGTACAAACGAACATTATTTCATTTTTATATATATAGATTATTTTTTGTTTTTACAATATTTTCACTTTTATTTCGTATCCACTTTTCTTCTTCGCTTTCTTAATTTATTTAGAATCCGCAATAATTTTTATTCTTTGTTAATTTTTCTTTCTCTAGAAATTAATTTTATTTTCCTCTAATTTATTTTACTTTGAAATATTCCTTTAATTTTTTTTTATTATTTTATTCTTTCACAATATTTTTATTTCTTCTTCACTTTTCTTATTCGCTATCTTAATTTATTTAGAATCCACAATAATTTTTATTCTTTGTTAATTTTTCTTTCTCTAGAAATTAATTTTATTTTCCTCTAATTTATTTTACTTTGAAATATTCCTTTAATTTTTTTATTATATTTATTTTTTCACAATATTTTTATTTCTCTTTCACTTTTCTTATTCGCTATATAAATATATACATACCGCAATACTCCAACACAGGCTTCCGCAGGGGGTCCTTTTTGCAATTTCGGCAGCTGCTGGGGATCTACGAAGTCCAACTCGTGTGGGCGTCTGCGAACGGATGCTACAGAACAGCAGTACGGGTGTCCTTATACAGGAAGTTGTTGTGGTTTATTCGAGTTTTCAGCACATTTGTGGTGCGGCGAGCTGCTTGAGATCGTCTTAGGCACGCAAAAATCAAAGTCCTTGTAATTATTTGAGGTGCGGCGAGCTACTTGGGGTCGTCTTAGGCACGCAAAAATTTTGACTTGCTTGTCCTTTTTACAAATACTCGCGCCGAATTCCTCCTGCCACGTTGGGCGCCAATTAATTATCTTCACATTGATAACTTAAAAAAAAATAATTTTTTGCGGAGCAACTCCGTATTTATTTCACAATTGTAAATTATAAACTGAACTTTACAAAATTTCTTAAAGCTAATTTAACCTATGCATTCCCTCATTCACCTGTTATGCCGCGTGACCATGTTCGCGGAATTTCACTTGTTGCCGTTCACACGGTTTATTACAGACATAGCGTCAGCGAAAAGATCGAGCAACTGAGGTGGATCAACTTTTAGCGGAAACGCGTGTAGTGAATGAACTTTAAACATAAGTAGCGTTAACTTAAATAAATTCACATACTTGTATTTGCATATGCATTCTTCCTGTGTGCATGGTAATGTACCATTTCTCTGTTGAGAATAGGACGATGATAGAAAAAGTAGGAAATGAAAGGGAGTGTTTCGAGTGTAAAGTGTCTTGAAAAAGGCAAATCGATGATGTTGCCTCTCAGTCAATCGAAATTGAACATATCTTTCATGAATTTTATAAATGTTTCATCATTTTTCACGTTTGTGTAAATGTAACTTGACCTATTCCATTGCGATTCCATTTACCTCCTCCTCTATATCCATACAAAATATTTATCAAACAAGTAAAATTAAAATTTTGTTTTGAAAATTGCAACCATTACATCAATATTTTCTTATGACGTTGTCACGTTAAACTATCGTCAGTAAACCGACTTTACAGACAACCTCTGTTTTTGTTTTATAAATTAGTTATTAATAATTTTAAAATGTTTATTTCGCCGCGCACGTGCACTCACAATTGCCTTTCTTTTCGAATTAAAATTAAAACCAAAGTTCAATTGGTTACAAGCAATCATAAGAGCTTTTCAATATTTGGCCCAATTTTCATATATGTACAGGGTGGCTGATGAATTTTGCTACATTAAGAAACTCAAATAACTTTTTTTTAGTGTATGGAATTCATTTTTTTTTTTTCAAGTTGAAGGTCATTAAATTTTATTAAATGTAGCTTAACTAGTTTTAAAAATAATTGAATTTAAATGCCCCCCATGCTCGTTGACACAAGTGCGGCATCTTAGTAAAAAGTTGTTCATTGCTGCTTTGAGAGTTGCGACAGAAATAGCCGCAATTGTTCCCCGAATGGATTGTTTTAGTTCATCCAAATTTGTTGGCTTTGTTTTATAAACTTCTTGTTTACATAAACCCCACAAGAAAAAGTCAGGTGCAGTAAGGTCAGGCGACCTGGGGGGCCAACGAAATTCGGAGTTTCTTGAAATCAGTTTATTGGGAAATTTTCGTCGCAACTCTGTCATAACAGTCTGGGCTATGTGAGACGTTGCCCCATATTGTTGAAACCACACAGAGTTGAAAGGAATTCTCTTTCGGCGTAGTTCTGGATAGAAAAATTCTTTCAGCATTTTCAAATAACGGTCTCCAGTAACCGCAACGGTGTGACCATTTTCTTCAAAAAAATAAGGCCCGACAATACAGCGTGAAGAAACCGCACACCACACTGTCACGCGAAGAGGATGCAATTCCGTCTCGTGGAGTATCTGTGGGTTAGAAGTACTCCATATTCGACAATTTTGTTTGTTCACATTGCCGTTTAAATCGAAATGGGCCTCATCAGACATGAAAAGGCAGTTTAACATGGTTTGGTCTTCTTCCACCATTTGCAGGATCTTCTGGCAAAATTCCAAGCGAATCGGCAAGTCTGTTGCATTCAGTTTGTTAACCATTTGAATTTTGTAGAAAAATAAGTCTAAATCTTTGTGCATTATTGTTTGCAAAGACTGTCGGCTGACACCAAGTTGAGTAGATAAGCTTCTTGTTGAAACCCTTGGATTGCTTTGTATAGCTGCAGCTACAGCAGCGATCGTTTCCTCCGTCCGAACTGGTGGGTTTCGATGATAAGGCCTTCTTGCGACTGTTCCTTGCTCAGCAAAATTATTCACCAGTCTCATTATGGTCCATCTGCTCGGGGGATCGCCGCCAAACATCCGCCTGTACTCTCTCTGTACCAAAACTACGGACTCCAGTGCGTGATAGCGGCGGACTATCCAATTCTTGTTTGCGTGTCCCAGTTATCCATTTTAATAAATTTTAAAGATCAATCTGCAAATTAAAACAAAAATGGAACAGATAACTTAAAAAGAAAAAAAGTTATTCAATTTTTTTTTGGTAGCGGCTTTCATCAGCCACCCTGTACGTATATACTAGGCCGGGTCGATTTGTGGGGAGGCAAAAACATCGCCCATTGCTCTGTGAAAATGATATTCGAGGGATCAAAATAATAAACTTTGCCGAAGGAACCATACCTCTAACTCGAATTCTGATGTCCCCCAATTTGGGTCGAACTTTTAGTGTCTTTTGTGGGGAGGCAAAAAAATCGCCCATTGCTCTGTGAAAATCATATTCCAGGGATCAAAATAAGAAACTTTGCCGAAGGAACCATACCTCTAAAACGAATTCTGATGTCAACAGAATTAAATATAGTGTTTGCATTGAAATGTAAAATGCCATGATTTGGTGTTAGGGAAAAGAAAATAACAGCAGACTTGTACATTTTTCTTTCATGCTTATTTGCCGTCGGCATTTTGCATGCGCAAATGGATTATTTCTTGTGAGATGAATAAATTAATTCTAAGTATATGCATGCATGAATATGAAATTTTAAGTATCTAATTAACTATGTTGCGTTTGCTTCCAAAACTAAAATTCCAAGCCTAGCGACTACAAGAACAAAATGCATTCAAAGGGCGCAGCTTTAGCGGCCATGATTATTTACCCGCGACGGCGCTGACCAGTTTCAAATATTAAAAAGCACAACAAAAACAAATTCATTGAAAAGTTCGAGCTCATATTTCTACGAGCAAAGTACTTTCATTCATAAAACGAGCCGCCCATATGCCAATTTTCTCGACCATTCGAAAATAGTCAATGGCCCCTATTATGAGTTGCATTCGATCTTCGATATTCGTTGGTTGTCGAAGATCGAAAATCGAATGTCAATTTGGTATTATGAGCGGTGCAACACTGTCGAAATTTTCGTTGTATACCGAATTTAGAGTCGAATGCAATTTTGCTTTCGATTGTGTAGCGTATTGTGGGAAAACTTGTTAAAATGTAAGTTGTTTGCGATTATTTATTGTTTTATAGTAACCAAATAATAAATATATTCTAATTTTGTTAATATTATGCAGGTCGAAAGTCGTGAGTACCAAACAGCAATTAGAAAGGCTAGTTGCATTAATGGAAGAGAATCCACAATTCGCAAAAGGGATTTCCACCAAAGTACAAGCAGTAAAAAAATGGGAGGAATTTACAACGGAGCTGAATTGCTTGGGACCACCAGTTAGAACGGCAGCAAAATGGATTAAGGTTAATAATGGTTTTTTTTTTGTGATGTTTATAGAAATACATTTTTATTTTCCCTTGGCAGGTATGGGCTGAAATACGTAGAGGAACTGAAATACATATTTTTTTTCGAATGACGAATAATTGAATAAAGAAAATTTATAACAAAAATAAAACAGAAACTGTGGTGTAAAGGTTTCTATTTAATACTTTTTAGATTTTTCTATAATATTCTAAGAATTTCATTTCTTATGTTTTCTGCTTCTCCGTTATTTGGCTCCACTTCAATATCTCCAGCATCATCGTTGAGGGTCTCATTGGAAAACTCTTCATCCGGAAGTTGAACATTATAAAACAAGCAAATGTTGTGCAAAGCTGCACACACATTAATAATTTGTGTTGCTTTTTTTGGATAATAGTGAAAAGCTCTTGGCTCGGGTGCACTGCTGCAACTGGTTTTCGGTACTGGACAGTAGGTTCATAAACGCCTCTTTAGATAATCTATAGTTCTTTGAAAAACTGAAAGGAAATTTCTGTAATATTAAGTACGTCAACACATTTTGAAAATACTAAACTTACTCAGTGGAAGCCATTTCAAGGGGGTTGGATGCGCCCCTCAGCTGTTTTCTACATCTAGCTAGTTCCACTAATCTTTCATCGAGCGATGAATCGTCAAACCACAGCTCTGTTGTACTCATTTTCACAAAAAATACTTTTTTTAACTTTTAAAAATGTTGTTAGCAAAGAATTTCAACACAATCAGTTTTTCTTTTATTTTGATTTGCTGTATCAGCTGAGAAAAATTATCTATTGTAAATGCGTCGAGCGATCGAAATTCACAATAGTCCTATTCTTCAACGAATGAGCACCATAATACCAAACGAAAATTCGTTCGATCAGCACTTTCGACTATAGTCGAAGATCGAATGTTGCTCATAATAAGGGCCAATATTGGAATATTTCGCGTTGATTTATTTGCCAATATTTGGTAAATCTTGAATTTTTGTCAAGTCGAGTGGTCGCGGCTCCGTACATATGTATGTATCTAAATTCTCGACCGCAATAGCAAATCGAAATTTTTTTTTGCATGTCCATATGAACGATTTTTCATATGCAGATATTCATTTGATTTAGCTGAACGAATATATTGATTTTGTAAGGAAATCCTGTCGACTTATATTATTGGTATATGTTCATTCAAGTTCTTCTTACCAAATAAATATTATTATTTTTAAGAAAATTGAAACACTAGTTTTTTTAATTTCTATTTTTTTATTTTTATCAACGAGTAAGTTAACTACTCATATATAGTATATATATTACAATACTATAAATAATAGGTATTTATTGTACATTTCCTGAAATGAAAAAAATATATAAAATTGTGAAAGCACGAATTACGAAATAGTTCTCATATTATAACAATTTCTCACACGACTTCGATATTGACATCGACTAAGTCATTGCGATTTACCTGATTTTTAAAACACCAATCTCAATCCATCGTGATTAAGTGAAAATTGTAGTGGTTTAAAAATCTAGACTCAGGTGCTACCTGAAAAAGAAGATAAAAGGAAAACCTGAAAGATAGAGAAAAATCTGAAAGATGGAGAAAAACCTGAAAAATAAAAAAATCTGGAAAATGGGAAAAATAAATATAAATAAATACATATTAGAATAAACAATAAAAAAAACGCTGGTTTTACTTACCCTAAGGACCTATGCAACCCACCTTGTTGGACCCTGACCTACAACTTTTTAGTTTATCGTTGCGCTTCTGACACCTAACTTGGGTATTTTCTTACCGTACAATTTTCGTTATTGTGGAAATGTTACTCATCACAATTTGATGTAACTCTGCACCATTAAACCCATTTTTGGAAATATATATTAGTAGGAAAACACATACTTCCACTTAGAGCACAACCCCTTAACCTTAAAAAAACAACATTTGTTCCCTATTCTGCTTTGACGTTGGCCTTCCCCATGGTCCACAAACGCATCAATTATATCCCTACTTTTATTATAAGTAAGATCCGGCTTGATGCTAATTTCATCAAATAATAAAATGCATATGCGTTCTGTGCCGGACATTTTGCTAGCAATTTTGTTTAAATTGTTAACGACATTGGCATCGAAACCTGGAACAACATACCTGATTGGGCGTTAACGCAAAAGAGATGATTTGTGTGGTAAACAAAAACCTAGATCGTCACGTATAAAAGAATATGCTTTAGTGGACATATAGTTCAAATTTTGTGCCAATACCTTTTCGTCCTCATTATACCAACCTTTTTTGGTACTGACGATCATTTTTGCAAAAGTTGCTACAACTTTCTTCCGCAATTATTGCACGTTTCAACAACTCAGAACATTTATTTTTTAAGTCATTATTTTCTTTTTCAAGCTCCTCAATACGTTTATTTAATTTGACCGTGTTGCTCTGATAATAGCGAGCAGAGTGAGCAAACCGTTCGCGAGTGGTTTTGGTTTCTAAGTCCACGCAGATCTGATTACTATAACTAGCCTGCCTGTTTTCCTCTAATATCGAATATTTCTCAAACTCTTCCAGAGTTAAATCTTCTTCTACTTGCTTAACTACCCTACTATAAGTTGCAATAACGGGCGGGCAAACCCAATCAGAGCCAGCACTAGGTGAGCGACTTCTATTAACTGGCTCTAAATTGAAGCAAGGAAAATCCCCTTTCAAAAGTTTATATTTTGTAATTAATGTGGGTTCAAAATGGCGTTGGCAAATAAAAACCCGTTCAATGGTTGACACTTGCACGTTGCAAGCCAAGGCCCAATTCTAAAAAGTATAGCTTTATCCTTCGGAACGCAGCTCTCGATACAGCAGCTCCTTTTTTCTTTTTTTCGGTCCACTTGTTCGGTGGAACATCATCATAGCCTAATTAAAATTTTTATTTTTATTTTTACAAAATTTAAATTGAGGTATATTCAGTATAACTATATACATATATAAAACTAGAAACCGCACCCTCCGGAGATTTATAGGTTTCAAGTAATTTATTGTTAAAATTGTATAATTTAGCGAAAGGATATTGTTGTTTTGAATACAAGTATAAAAACCAGTAAAAATACGTTTGTGACCATATATTTTATGAATTGAAGTGAAATTTAGAACAAAATACATATATGTATTATATTATATTGTACCAATTTATAAGTGTATTGTATTATAATGTGTGTAAATATTGAAAGTTATAAAAGTTGTTCATAAGCCACTCCCTAACATCTCAACCAAGTTTCATTAAATAAATCATTATACTTGGCCTAAAATTGCTCATACGGCATTATACTATACTAAGCCCAATCCTTTAAATTCAAAAGTTTGTTATAAATATGTAAATAAACTAATGAGAAAGTGCGCATTCTATGTAAATAAATAAATCACTTCTCTGCTTTCTATGTCATATTAAGCTTTTCAATAGGCACGAAGTATTGAAAACGACATCCAAGCATACGATTATCAGTTAATGTATGTACAGTGAACCAAAAAGAAACTGGGACACTAATATTTAAAAAATTATTCACAGATTTATAAGAAATAATAATATTGACGGTAACTCCGTTTATTTTTTCTTCACTGTACATACATATATGAAGACATAATAATAAATTAATTTACTTACCCAAGTTTAGAGTTGGAACCGCTCCATTCTTAAGATACTTTGGTCCCACGGCATCCTCCTCAAAATGTTGAATGCATACAAACGAATTATGCATTGGTATTTGCATTGAGGGTGAGATCCGCAAATTCTCCTTCCACAAATTTGATAATTCCCGATTTTTGGGAAATGCAAAAGAACGAACGTTTTGTTCACTATTACACTCCCGAACACGACATTTTGAAGCTTTAGGCATTTTGACGTGATAACGTCTTATAATTCGATTTAGCCGGCTGCACGCTCAAAAAAATGTGTCGTTATCTTGCTCAATGGTCGTTATCTTGCTCATTCGTCGCTACCTTGCTCATTCGTCGTTACCTTGCATGAACAGCAAGCGAAAGCGTGGAACGAACGACAAAGAGCACAACGTTCGGCAACGTTCGACATCTTATTATTAATTTGATTTACTTGAAGAATTTAAAATAAAATCAAGTGTATCATCATCATCCTTACCGAATTTATAATTAGTGACGACTAGTTGTTAATAATACCTGTTGTTTTAATGTTATTATTATTAATTTTTTTATTATATATGAAGGAAAAAATGTATGGTAATATTTTACACATACCGTATAAGATATGTTGTATACTAATACATGCCCTGCAAACCAACCATCTGCTATTAACACTGCTAAATTGTGGGTATCGTTCACTTGTGAAGTTGTGAGCTTTATAGTAATTTTATGTTCTACGCCGCGCCGTGCACTTGCTGTCTACTTCCAGCAGAGAATGTTAATGCAATGAGAAGGTGCAAATGTTACTGTGAGCTTTTTTTACAATTGAGATTTGTAGGAAGGAAATTTAGAACACCGAGTTTATAGACAGCTCACTGACTTTTGCCCACACAAAAATTAGAAACACCACACATCTTTCACCTCAACAC
The DNA here is from genome assembly GCF_027943255.1 of Anastrepha obliqua. Taxonomy (NCBI): domain Eukaryota; kingdom Metazoa; phylum Arthropoda; class Insecta; order Diptera; family Tephritidae; genus Anastrepha; species Anastrepha obliqua. Next base: position 36,766,139 of record NC_072897.1, on the reverse strand, counting down.
ACAACACATTTCTCACCTCGACATTAAACCAATTAAATTTTTACTATTTTCGTATTTTTGTAATAATAAGAGAATACGTAAAATTTATTACATAATTTTTTTTTTTCAATTACATTAAAAATAAACGAAATAAAAAAAAGTTTGCGCCGGGAATTGAAATCGAGTCTAATGGCCTCTGGTGACGGTCAAGCATTGTTTGACAAGAACTTTATATGTGTGCGTGTCGGGTGCTTGACGCTAATATCTAAAATTTTTGATTTTTACCGACAACAAGTATGTGTGACACGACGCCACCCGACTGCACTAACACATACAAAGCGCAGTCAAGCATGCTGTATCGTCACCAGAGGCCATAACATGTGGCGAGGAAAAATAGGCGGTGCGTTTATTTCTTCGACTGCTTATTTTTTTACCATTTTGTTTACTTTTGAAAGCGGATACATAAAATTTATGACAAATTTTTTTTACGATTACATTAAAAAAATTAAAAAATTTAAAAACGAAAAAAAAAAAAAAATTTGAGCCGAGAATTGATGGCGAGTCACGTGGGGAGGATAAATACGCAGAGCATTTATTTCTGCGCCTGCGTTATGAACTAAAGGTTTGTGATGTCTACGTAGATATGTATGCGCGCGACGCGAATAAGTTTTAATAAATTCTGAAAGTCATTCATGACGTTTTTCATTACATACATTCATAAATGAACGTATACTCTATATGTAATATACATAAATTATGGTATATGACAATATACATAATATGTATGTACATGTCAATAGGAGGTATTTGCATTTAGAAAAAAATAACGGTTTAAGATAAATCAACACTTATTTTATATTGTATGTCAATTTATAGTTTATGTTTTCGACAGCATTTACATACATATGTATGTATGTATGTAGACTTGTATATGAAAAACAATAATGCACAAGCGTAAGAACATCGTCTTGCTTTCATTCATATGTACATATGCATGTATGCCCAATAACCTTGACTTATGTACATATGTACACATGTACACATGCCACAGCACATCACATTCTAACAAGAAATCAAATACACATACGCACTAGTGAACGAGTTTCTTCCTAAGTGCAAAAACAATTCTGCTCTATGTATGTATATATACCCACTTTATGTCCTAGCATATATACATACATATACGAGTATACCTACTTGCCTTCTAAACTTCCTACAAAATAATTGTATTCATATGTTACTACATCCATGCAAGTTAACGCCTCCTATACCACACACCACTAACCCAGGATGTAAACAGTTAAGCATAGATTAATAGCGCAAGCCACTTCCCAAAAAAATAAACAATAAATATAAGCACTTACCATTAGCGAAAGTGTCAAACATGTCATTGACACTTTGCTAATGAAAGAAGTGGACATCACATATCACGTATGGTCCGCTTTCAATAGAATTAAGAAAACAATAAAAATAAGCGCTTACCTTAGCGAAAATGTCAAACATGTCACATATCACGTATGGTCCGCTTTCAATAGAATTAAGACATACTAACCTAAGATTTAAGCTTCAGATTCTGTATAAATATTAAGATTAATAAAGTTTCGGATCAGTTTGTATCCGGTGTGCAACGAAGACTCACAATGTGTTTTTAAAAAGCTTTTGCTAGTTAAGCAAAAGATAGTTTGCACGTTAATGTATTCATGCATATATGCGCGAGCACAGCGCTCCCTTCTTGCTTCCGTGTACTTTTGTCTTTCACCAGTCGATATCCTAATATTGTACTTACAAAAACACAATACTTTGATAGACGCAAAAGCAACAGCAAGCGCAACGCGATGGCCGCTTTGCCACCACACATTCTAAAATGTTCTAGAACACAACAAAAACACATAACTCACATGCGATTTACGTTGACGGATCGCGGTTGACATAAAAAAAAAAAACTAAATTTGTATTCTTTTTATTTTACTTATAAACTTTATTTATTCTATATTATTTCAGTTTAGTTAAGTTTGACAACTATTCCAATGAACGGGAGGAACAAGACTAACTTTATTATTTTACTTAAGGTAAAATCAAAGCTTACATATGTATACATATTTGCTTACTCGGTATATTTTACAATTTTGTTTTCTTACTTGCTAATTACATTGGTTTATAAAAAATTGTTGTGTTACTTATTAATATTACATTTTCGTGTGGGAACGGAAATGCCGATTTGACAATATTTATTGTAAGCAGACAGTGAAGTTAGTTAATTTGGGAATTGCGACCGAAAAATAATTTTGATTTATGAATTTAATCGTAATTTCTGTAAATAAATCGGAAATAGGTTTAGTATTACACTTTGTCTTTAATTATATTTGCAATGAATTCATCTATAGTGTTAGTGCTTGGTTTTATATATATAACTTCTCCCTCCCTTAGATTAGAATTCTCCTGAATTCTTTTATTTAATTTTATTTTTATCTGTTTATGTTTAGTTAGAATTAACACAATTAAAATAAGTACTACAATTATTATAAAAAAGTTACATCCATATGTTAATTTTGTATGATAATCTAACGCTTTAATATTCTGTACATTATTTTTTTGTTGTAATTCAATTTCTTGAAAGGATAATTTATGTGTAAAATTCTGATCTCTATTTGGATTTTCGATAATTTGTTTTTCTTTTATATTTTCGATAGTGTTTGAAAAGTAATAGTCTTTAATTCTTATTGAACAGTTACTGAAATTTTTTAAATAATTTCCGTTTAACATAACTTTTTCGGAATTACAAGTTTCATTAACACTGACATTCATTGCATTCTTAATTATAATTGTGTCTATATCTAGTTGTATAATTTCAAAATCTTTGTTACTTACTAGTTGACAGTTATTTTTTATTATACAATGAGTGCTTAATTTTAAGTCTTTTAAATGCTTATTTTCTTCAAATCTATATTATATGTTTTATTTTCAAACTCGAAGCTTTTTTCTATAATAGCATCTATTTCGTTATTGTGCATATTGGGTAGTGGAACAATAGTTCTTAATTTAACAATTATGAAATTTTTAGGTATTTTTACTCCTAAAACTAAGCATGTCCTATTAACAAATGTTGTACCACACTGTATATATTTCAACTTATTATAATCGATATTGTATTTTTTTATTTCGTTACTGGTTAGAATACTTGGATGTAATATACCAAATCATGTTTTGCAGAAATTACATTATCTTGCAAATGCTCTATTCTACTATTTATTAGTTGTATATTACTTAATTGCTCTAAATATCTACTTTTATTATTTTCTATTTCTACAAACTTACTTATAGAATTTAGTTCTTCTTGAATTTTTTGTCTGTCATTTGTAATTACCTTTTTTAAATGATTTATAGTTATATTAAAATAGTCATTAATTATAATTTGTTGATTATTGTTGTTAACAATTTCATCAATATTGAACAACTGTTTTTGTATGTTTTGTCTGTCTTCGTCGTCCATAGTCCCAAATAACCATTCTTGTATGCTTCCTATTCCATTAATTAGTCCTCGTCTTTGCCTATTTTGTCTTGGCAATAATGTCAATAATTCTGTGGTCATAAGCAATAATCGCCTAAGTCGTTAACTTTTCTTCCGAGATAAATAGCTTTTTATATTCAGAAGCGTTTCTGAGAAATGTAGAAAGAAGCTTTAAAAAACTGTAAATACATAATTATTGATCATTTCAAGCACAATGCTCAGTTAAACAATTATAATGAAACTTGCCTTTGTTTAGGAGATATTTAATAAAAAGAAATAAAAGTGTTTATTGCAAACATAACATATGATATAAGAATGACTATGTTGACTAAGGCTTTTATTGTAAAAGAATTGGTTGCTGTTTGTGTGGCACATATTAAGTTAAGGAACTATTGCATATATAAATTTATCAAGATAAAGAGTTAGTCCATTTCACTAATACGAGTTTATTTAAAAAAAAAAGGAATTTTACAAATTCATTATTTTAAACTAAATGACATTTTCCGAAAACTTATTTTTGTAATATTTATATGTAATATTTATTTATTTAAAAGTATAAGTATAATATGTATATCAGTCGAAGTTATTCGGTTTCTGATTCACCTTCTACTAAATCTGGATGTACATCAGTTGAGTTATCTGTTAACAAACTTTTATAAAAAGGATGAAAGCATGGATTTACAAATGGTAGTAAATCAAGGAGATCCTTTTTCTTTTTTGAGCTGATCTTAATGTCTTGTGTTAGCATTGATATGTCGCTTATTGCTATTTACACCACGTTGTAACAAGTTCAATGTTTTAAAAGGAGCATATTCGTCTAAAGTGGTTTTATAAAGAATTTTTGCAAAATTTCTCTTTGTAAATCTTAGCCATCTAATATCTTTCCAAACGAATTTTCCCCCATCTAGATTATTGGTTCTCCACATTAGCTTTGTTTTTAAGAAAAGCTGGAAATCAAAAAAAAATCTTGTAAGTTCATTTCAATTACGTTGAACGGATTTCTGCAACGTACACTTCTTATAAAATTGTACCAGTCACGTGGATGATATATTTGTGTCTATCACAGCGTGATCCACATCGCATTCCATGTGCGTGTGTCAAGGTTCTAAAAATTTGTGATCATTAATTTCTAAAGTGGGGTTAATTTCAAGAGCCAATGTGAACATTGCACACACGAATGAATTCTTATTTTGTCCCATACAGGAATCACTGTAAAAGATTGCATGATTAACTTGTGGAAGATTGTTTATATGTTTGAATAAGCATGATGCGATTTGATTGCCGCCACGGGCAGAAAGTGCCTCATGCCACATAAAGCAATGTGGGGTGCCAGTTGTACGGTTAAATTATAGGTCCAAAGCTGCCTTTTGTAGAAACTTATTGAGTTTCTTAAGTATGGGGTAGGCAAGCACTGCTGCAAATCAAAAGTATACACTTTAACTTTAGGATCATCGGAAGAGCAAGTTTTGTCATTTCTTTTTGACTCATATGCAAAATCTGCTTTACTCTGATGGGCTAAAAGTTCCTTTTCTAAATCACGTAGTAGAATATCATCGGATTCCTGTTTAGCAATAGCAATTTTAGCTTTAAATTTTTCGCACGTAGAACAGGCTGTAAAACATTTTTTAATTAAATAATTATAAGAAGCGTAAAAGGCTTCTTACACTATATGTTTTGTCATATGTATATGTATGTCTATTTAGAAAAATGCAGATACAAAATAGAAACGATTCTATTTTCGCCTGACACATAACTACATTAACCTATTCCTTAATTTGTTGGCAACATTTTTTGGAGTTATTTATTTATTGTAAGAAAAAAGCAAATAAATTGAACTACTTAAAGCATTGGAAGTCATACGACAATACGTGAGTGTAGAAAGAATGACAAGTCATATGTAGAAACCATATCGTGTAAAAAGGCCTTAAAGATGTAACTTACTTTTAAAAATACCACTGTATGAGGAAACACTAACTACGTTGGCTTTGTATTTATCGCAAAACAAAGTATACATTACCTTGTCATGTCGGTCTCCTTGCCGCGGGGATGAGGCTTAAGTGGGGAGTTAACCCCATTCTATGGAGATTAACTTACCACGAACTAAGAGGGCAGCTCCACATAGGAATTGGGTATCCACTCAACCGCGGAACGGCGGAATTGGTGGCCACCCAAGTACTATGTGGAGAGTACCGTACCGACAACCTGGCAGGAGGTATAAAATGCATTTTTCTACAATGTGGAGGCTCAACAAGGATCTCTCTGCACGAGGTAACCCACTTCTGGGAAATCCTCCCGTCGAGCAATCGACGGCTCGGGCATCGGATGTGCAGGACCGAACCCCACATTCCCCTATGACCGGAACTGACACCCAGGGTTCCGGAGGAAGCGAACTACTAGTGGTGAAACATGGCACATTGGCTATGCCAATGGAGAGCCGAGTGAGTGTGAGTGATACACCGCCGTCGAAACGATCTGAAGCAACTGAACAAGTTGTGGAGGATGTGGAGATGGCGGACAATCTCTCAGTAGACTCAGACGGATCTCTGGTACCGAGTAAGTCTTTGATAACGGTTAAACCTGGTGCGAATCAGGTAAGTACCGGTAAAAAGACCGAAGTTATTGGAAATTCGAACGCAGGTGTTGGTCTAACCGCAAGGCAGATCAAACGAAGGAGACAGAAGGCGAGGCAAGCCGAAGCACTAGCTAAGGCAAGGACTCAAGCTCCGTCAACTTCGACACCTGTAACGGAAACGGGAAAGCGTGGCAGAACAGAGGATTCCTCTGTAGCGCTGCGCTCTTCCGGAAACGAAACGGGGTCTGTGCCAACGACAGGGAAGAGGAGAAAGGCAAAGAAGAGGAAAGTCGAGAGACGGAATTCGGAAATGCCTGCATCCTCGACCCAATCCAAGGCAGACAAACCTTTGCCTGACAAGGCAGAGGCTAAGGGACCTCAAATGTCGAATGACACTCTTCCGTCAACGTCTGGCGAATCATTCGCGAGAATGGCAGCAAAGGCAATGACGGTGGAGATACATACCGACAAACAAGATGGTCTACTGTCCAAAGGGCAACAAGACTATCTTGACAGCTATCTTTGGAAAGCTATCGGTGAGTCGAAAGACGCGCCGACGTTCGAGGGGAAAAGCGTGGTGGACGGCATCGTAAAGGTGCACTGTTCCAATGCTTTTTCCCGAGAATGGCTAGAAAAAGCTATAGCAAAGATTCCAGCCTGCGAAAACAGCAAGTTTATTCTTGTTGAGAGTAGCAAAGAAAGGCTGGTACGAGCGAGTGTCTGGATTCCGGGTCCTTCCTGTAATTCAGCAGAACTCCTCAAACGCATCCGTGTTCAGAACAAGGATCTTGACACGACTCTCTGGAGAGTATACTCCTGCACCAGGCAGAAATCCGCTACCACTTCGGAGACGGGTTCCCACCTGGTACTGGGTATCGATCTTGGGTCCCTCAAGGTGCTTAAGTCGAAGTACGGTTGCCGTCCTCACCTACATCTGGGGCGGATCCAGTTCCGCGTCCAGGATAAGGTGGAGGACAAAGCGTAAATATACTCAGTCTCATGACTGAAGTAATATTTACACAGATTAATCTGCAGCATAGCAAAGCGTCTACGGCTCTCTTGTGCCGTAGGCATGCAAAACTGCAAACAAACCCACACATAATACTTATACAAGAACCATGGGTATGTCACAAGCGTATATGTGGTCTAAGTGCTATGTCGTGGGGACAAATACTTCATTGTGAAGGGAATGTGAGACCGCGAGCATGTATTATCATGCCGAGGTTGACCGAACACACGATGTTAAAAGAGCTATGCTCTGGAGATATCGTTGCTGCAAAAATAAAGTACTGGAAAAGTGGGAACAGTGTCGAAGCTATCATAGTTTCGGCCTACCTACCCTATGACTCTGTACAGCCACCTCCTTCGAGGGAGCTAAGAGAAGTGGTCAAGTACGCAGAATCCAATAATCTGGGGCTAATAGTGGGCTGTGACGCAAATTCACAGAACATTGTGTGGGGAAGCAGCAAATGCAACCCCAGAGGTCTCAAGTTACTGGATTTTATCCTGTCATCCGATTTGGTCATTCAAAACACTGGTAACAAACCAACTTTTGTGACCAGAAGGAGACAAGAGGTGATTGATTTAACACTTACCAATAGGTCAGTTGGAAATCAAATCAACCGATGGCGAGTTTTGGAAGAGGACTCTCTTTCTGATCATCGTCTTATCGAATTCCGACTGGGAATTGACACAATATCAATACCTTCCGGTAGGAATCCTCGAAATGTGGACTGGGACAGGTATGGTGAGCTTGTAACAGAGCGATTACCAAACCTGAAAAAACTCAAATCAGCAGAAATGATTGAAGATGCGACTAAGAAATTAGAAGGTACTTTAATCAATTGCTTCGAGGAACTGTGTCCACTCAGGCAAAGCAGACAGGGGAAAGCGGTTCCTTGGTGGAACCCTGAACTGTCGAAGCTTCGTGTACGGTCCAGGAAACTTCTTAATAAGGCCTTGAAGACCAAAACAGAAGAGGACTGGGCCAATCATCGACTTACACAGAGAGAATATAAGAAGAAAGTACGGCAAGCCAAACTTGAATCCTATAGAAATTTCTGCAGTAACGTCGAAGAAATGAGGGAAACAGCGAGACTTTGTAAGGTCCTTCATTTAGACCGCTCAGTAAGGCTGGATTCCATTCGAAAACCTGATGGTTCATACACCATTTCCAAATCGGAAACGTTTAATGCTTTACTCGAAACCCACTTTCCGGGTAGTGGAACTCTCTCTGAAGGTGAGAGTGGCATGAACAACAACGGTGGCAATGGTGGAACCTCTAGGTACAGCTGGTATATTGCTAGTCGGATAGTGACAAGGGAATCGATAAGGTTTTCCTTATCTTCCTTTGAAAACTTTAAGTCCCCTGGACCTGACGGAATATATCCAGCAATGCTTAAAAAAGGAGGAGACAGGCTGATTGAGGCCCTGAAAAGGATCTTTACAGCCTGTCTTGCATTTGGTTATATACCATCCCAATGGCGACGCGTAAGAGTAGTATTTATTCCGAAACCAGGAAAAGATGACTATTCCCTAGCAAAAAGTTTTAGACCAATCAGTTTGACATCGTTCATGTTGAAAAGTCTGGAACGAGTGGTGGAGAAACATATTCGAGTGGGGGTATTGCCGAGAAGTCCACTTAGTAGAAATCAACACGCTTACCAGAGTGGAAAATCATGTGAATCAGCCTTACACGATCTTGTTAGCAAGATTGAAGCTGGGCTGGAAGCTGACGAATACACAATGGGCGTGTTCGTGGACATTGAGGGGGCTTTTGATAATGCCACTTTCGGCTCGATATGTTCTTCTGCCGAACGACACGGAGTTAATCAAGCCATTATAAAATGGATATACTCCATGCTCTCTGAGAGGCTGTTAACCGCTGGTGGGAGCGATGACGAGCAAATCACAGTCAGGGCCAAGCAAGGATGTCCCCAAGGGGGTGTTCTTTCTCCGCTGCTGTGGTGCTTCGTCGTAGACTCCCTATTAGTGGAGATGCAGGAACTCGGCTTTCATGTCCAAGCATATGCGGACGACGTCTGTGCGCTAACATCGGATAAATCCTTAAGGAGGCTTTGCACGAAAGTGCAGAGGATTCTTGACAAAATCGATGATTGGTGCATGAGACAAGGTCTTTCCGTTAATCCGAACAAAACAACCATAGTCTTGTTTACGAGAAAACGGAAATTGGATGGACTCAGTCTTCCAACACTGAAAGGTGTGACACTTGGTCTTTCCAACGAAGTTAAATATCTAGGAGTAATTTTGGATAAGAAGCTGACTTGGGAGACACACGTTTCACTGAAGGTGAATCGTGCATTGAAGATTTTTCAGCAATGCCGTAGAGCCTTTGGCAAAACTTGGGGTCTGAAACCTGCTGTGGTCCTATGGATATACACGGCACTTATCAGACCAATCATCACTTACGCTTCTGTGGTCTGGTGGCGACGGAGCATGGTTAAGTCCACAATCCGGGAACTATACAGGCTGCAAAGAAGTGTATGTTTATGCATCACGGGTGCCATGAGTACAACCTCTGGAGATGCCCTAAATGCTATGCTCGATTTGCTCCCCCTGGATCTTAAGATACAACAGGAAGCAATAAAAGCAATGTGCAGACTCCATAAATATGGTCTCTGGCACGAAGATGGAACTTCGGGACACAGAGAAATCTTTAAGTTGCTGTCGGAGTAGTGTCCACTGTTTTTGGCACCTAAAGATGACCTGATACCCACAGTTTCATTCGGAAGGAAATTTGATGTCAGATTTCCATTGCGTGAGCAATGGAGCAATCCAGGAGGCATGCAGGGAGGTTTGACGGATATTTTCTTTACCGATGGGTCCAAGACTGAAATAGGGTCTGGAGCCGGATGGTACTTAAACGATAGTAATAAGTATCACTACGCTATGGGGGGAATGGCAACTGTTTTCCAAACAGAAGTTTTTGCCATCCTAAAAGTAGCCGAATGGATAATCGAGAGGAGATGGAGCGGGAAACAGATTGGAGTCTTCAGTGACAGTCAGGCTGCATTGAAGGCCCTGGAGAACGCGAAGCAAACCTCAAAGATTGTTCAAGAATGTGAGAAGAAGCTTAATTCTGTCGCAAGACAAAACAGGCTTGTACTTATATGGGTTCCGGGACACTCCGGTGTTCAAGGAAACGAAATTGCCGACGAATTGGCCAACCGTGGATCAGCGGTGCCCCCACAGGGGCCAGAGCCAATAATCGGAATCAGTCCCGCAGGAATCAAGAACTGGATCAACGATTATGTAGGCAATCTACATAAAGAGCGATGGTCCGGTCTAGAACGCTGCAGAACTGCAAAGTGTTTTGTGACAAGTCCGAACAGAAAACTGTCAAACTTTCTACTAAAACTTAGAAGGAAAGACATTCGGTTGATGGTCGGCATCATTACAGGACACAACCCATGGGGTCAGCATATGACTACCATTGGAATCATCGAGGACCCGGTATGCCTGTCATGCTTGGAGGAGGCGGATAGCACTGAGCACTTTCTCTGTGAGTGTCCTGCCTTTGCTAGAGCGCGACTACGGGTATTGGGTTCCGATGTCATGGGAATGGGTAATATTCGTTCTCTAAAACTGGAGGATATTTACAGATTTGCCAAAGAATCTGGAAAATTCTCACAGGACTAACTATCTCTATCTCTGTCTCTATTCTTTCCTATCTCTTTCTCTGATACTTTTCTCCCTCCCTCCTTGACTATCTACCCCCTTTCCAGAGCTTTAAATACAATGGGCTTTTTAGCCTGAGTGTTTTAGGAGCCACCAAATCTCCTGGTGCTCCTTGGCTCGACCTTTTCAAATTCAATTCAATTCAAGTATACATTTGGGCCCGGGATAATACCGCATGTAAGTATTGGCAATTTGTATCTCTCCTGGTATAGTGACTTTCGTATTTTGGAAAGCTGTTTATGTAGTCCTTTACAAGTTGAACTTTATCATCCGTAAGTATATTTTTTCCTCCACCTGATCCACGCTTATCAACAAGGTCACTGTTAGGATAGTGTAATTTCTTCTTCAAAACAGTTTTGACGAAACTGGCACTCTATCAATGAACAAAATTCTCTGATTGTACGTACCCAACGACTAATATTTATTAAAAATGCTTTTCTGAAATGCAAGCGGAACCTTTGATTTGCACTTCATGCGACAATCAATAATAAGAGGTCTCAATTTTCTTTCCGACACAACAACATCCTTTACATTAACGTATGCCTTTCCCAAGTTCCGTCTTGTGCACGATTGTTTCCTCGAATAAGCTCTTTGGGATGTAGTCGGGGCCTCGTTGAGCAGTTCATCATCATCTAAATTGCTACTATTTCCATTATTAGTAGAAGTTGAGTCCTCATAGTCGGAATCTAGGACTGAGTCATCACTGTCAAAACGGAGATTTTCCTGTAAATTTGATTTATCTGCCTCATTCTCACTGCATAGTGGAGTATTAGAAACATTTGTTAGTAAATCAGCCCCACTGCCCTCTAAAAACGAGAGGTGACTGCTTTCATCATAACCTATTAATTGCAAAAATTTAAGCAACTTAGCAAAGCTATTTGTTTGTTCAATCTTACCTGTTACATTTACTTCGTTTTCCAATTCATTAATTTTAAATATTTTTATTAATTACTTTATTAAATTTTTTTAGTTCAGAAAATATTCAATTTTACCGAAACTTTTTTTTCTGACCTCTTATAACCTCTGCATTAATCACAGGAAATTGCTTAACTCAAATGATTTTAAAATGGCGCTTTAGGCATACCAATCTAACTGCACTTTGCAAAAAGAATAAGAGCATATGTCATTCGCATTTGTCGCGTATGAAGATATAGCTCTCTTAAAAACTCACAACAAAAATGCATTAACAACTTTTGAAGAGATAGTGCATGCTTATATATATTTTCAACTTGTAATAAACACTCACCTTCACTTTGGCTCTTATGTCAGCTCTCTTGTGTATGACAAACTTAAAAAAAATGTAGGTGCAAAAACAACTTAAGTTATTATAGGCCATTTAAATATAACATTATTGTAATTGACCATCTTCTTAAGTATACTTAGACTCATATAGTAAATGCAATAGCGCTTCGTTGCGAGTTAGGCTAATATGTTTTTATTAATATTTACACTAAAAAAATAGTTAGAGTGATAGGAACTTCGCGTAAATATACAGTTTTATTAGTTGAATATGCTAGTATACATAATTCATTTCTTTCTTAAGTCGACTTAGGCGATTATTGCTTATGACCACAGAATTTATTTTTAGCGTCACTTAGTTCTAAATTAAGCATTTCTTTATTATCAATCCTCATTAATTTTATATTTTCTGTCATGTTGTCCAAAATGGTTTTGATATCATGCAAATTTATGATATGTAATATTATGCCCGTCTCCTGAACTATTTCCTGACTATTGATATAAATGTCTACAAATCCTTTTTATTCTGTAATTCGTTTGGTATTCATTATTCCTTTAATCGGTTGTGTCCATAAGAGTATCGTCAGTATTGTCCATAGCTGTAAATTTAAGAGGCCGTTTGATGTTGCAATGATGCACTCTCTCTAATTTGGATTTTTTATATTTTGGTTGTTCTTTATGCCTAACTGCCTTGTAGTTCTTAATGAATCCTTCTTCCCTACCTTCTTCCCTAGATCTGTTTAATTTTCAATTATTTTTCTTTTATTTTCCTCTACATTCCTTTTCACTGTACCATTTTCAATTTTTCCCAAATGTACGTCACTAGGTGTGCATTTAATGCTTAAGTGGTGGCGCTCATTATAACTTCTAATTGCTTTTTGAATCAATTGTTTTATTGGAATATTTTTCTCTAATTTATATTTATATCTTGAATTTTTCGGCTATTGTGTTATGCAAACGCTCTATGTTGCATTACCCGTGTGACTGTTGGGTTTAGTTAGATGTAACTCAATGTTCTCTTTTTCTAAAAATTCTTTTATTCGGATTGTGTTAAATTCATTGTCTGCCACTATTTTCTTTGGTTTTCCTATTTTGGCAAAATGATCTTCTAATTGCTCGATAAGAGTAACGTGGTTTCTATCGTTTAACGGGTATGCCGCCCCAAATTTAGAAAATTTGTCTATTACCGTTAGAAAATAATTCCTTTTCATTACATACGTGTCTATATGAACGATCTCATTTTTGTCTGAGGGTGTTTCTGTGACTAAAAATTTAGGTTTTATTGGTTTTCTATCGTACTTGACTTCTTGGCATATCTCGCATTGATTAATCACCAATTGAATTACCTCCACGAGTTTTGGATAGTAAATTTTATTCTTAAGTTGGTTATATGTTTCGATTATCCCTGAATGCATGCTTTCCCTTACGTGATACAATGATATTTGCTTGACTGCTTCTACTTCTGTTTCTATATCTCTAGCCCTTGCAGTACATTTAGTTAAATTGTTTTGTTTATTGTTAGAAAACATTTTTATCAATTTTTCTTGAACTATGTTATAGCTTCTGTCTGAAAGTTCAGAAAATATTCCTACTTTACCTTTAGTGATATACTTTCTAAATATTTATCCCATTACTTCAAAATCACTTTCCGCTATATATATTATCCTTTTTCTATGTAATTCCTGTAATTCTTCAACTTTATTGTTTGTTAATATAATTTGTGTCTTATACTTGTTTACTATTTCTTCCTTAATGTAGAAGTTATCGTGCAAATTTTCATCTGCTGAATGGATTGTTACCATTGAAACATTTTCGTCCTCCACATTATCTATTATATCAAAATCTGATTCATTATCCCAGTTTTTCCGAACATTTTCTTCATTAACATGTTCCAATCTACTCAGGAAGTCCGCGACTCTATTCTCTTTTCCTTTAATATACTCGATCGTAAAATCATATTCACCTAATTTTAAAATCCATCTTTGATGTCTTGGCGACATGTCCCTTCCTTTGTACTTTGCATGTAAAAACTTAATTGGTTGGTGATCCGTTAAGATCTTAAATTTTCTCCCGTAGAGGTAGGGTCTTAGGTAATTAACGCTCCATAATATTGCCAAAAATTCCTTGTCCGTTGCTGCGTAATTTCTTTCATGATTATTCAAGGTTCTTGAAATGAAACAAACCGGATGTCCTTCTTGTGATAGAACGGCTCCAATTGCATAATTGGAGGCATCTGTGGTTAATGTGAACATTTTTTCAAAATCTGGATATCTTAAAATGGGATGACTACCAATCAATAATTTTAGCTTTTCGAATGCTTCTATATATGTTGGGTCGTTTACGTTTACTTTTATGCCTTTCTTTAGATATTTCGTAATAGGTTGGGTTACCTTCACGTAATCTTTTATAAATTTCCTATAATATCCGGTGAGCCCAAGGAAACTTTTAATTTGTTTCTCTGTTTTTGGTAACGTGATTTCCTGAATTATTTTAATTTTGTTAGGGTTTGGTTTAAGTCCGTCTTTTGTCAGAATATGTCCCAAAAATTCCGTCTCTTTTTTTAAAAAAATTGCACTTGTCTATTTGAATTTTTAAATTCACTTTTTTAATGCCGTAAAAATCTCCGTGATCGCCCTTATATGTTCTTTCAATGAGGTGCTGAATATTAATATATCATCTAGATATACTACGCAAGTTTTGTTTATGAATTCTCTTAGGGTCTCATTCATCAGCCTTTGGAACGTCGCTGGGGCGTTTTTTAAACCGAAGGGCATCCTTACGAATTCATATAATCCATGTGGTGTCACAAATGCGGTCTTCTCTCTATCTTGTTCCCTCACCAAAATCTGGTGATAACCCTTCGCTAAATCCAGAGTGGTGAAGTATTGCGCCCTGCCCAGTTTGTCCAGAATGGAATCTATATTTGGCAGTGGAAATTTATCATCGATAGTTATTTCATTTAGCTTCCTGTAGTCCACCACGAGTCTATATTTCTTTTCTCCTGAATTATCGATTTTTTTAGGTACTATTATCAAAGGGCTTGCATAACGCGAAGAACTTTTCCTGATTATCCCCTGTGCTTCCATTTCCCTTACTTGTTTTCTCACTTCTGTCTCATGTTGGGGTGGATATTTGTATAGTTTTGAATTTATTTTTTCTTCGGTTGTTGTCCTAATTTCATGCTGTATTTTCATTGTACTAGTTAATCTATCTCCTTCTTTAAAGAATAATTTCTGGAATCTACTTAACATTTTTAAAATTTCTCTTTTTTCTTCTTCATTCAAGTGCTCTAACTGAATTCTGTTTTGAAGTTCACTATAAAATTCTATGGCTTCTAATGCACAAATCTCCAAATTATTATATGGGTTTATTAAAAAATATGTTACTTTATCATTAAATGAGATATATCCGTCTTCCAAATTTACCATTATTCTAAAACAATTTAACAAGTCGATTCCTATTATAAATTTATATCTTCGTCCCTTTAATTCAGCTACTTTCCATCTAATCTTCGCATAATGGGGTATATTAAATTCGTCAGGTGCATCCGTCACAGCTTCATGTCTAATAAAATCTTTTTTGTGAATGGTACTAAACTTTATTGGTTCCTTTAATAAATTTTTTCTAAAATCTTTAATGTTACTGTCTATTAAACTAATACTCGCCCCTGTGTCTATTAATGCGTCATATATTTTTCCTCTTATTTTAATGTTTATGATGGGTAAAAAATCTGAGGTCGTTCACAAAAAAAATTATTTTGATTGTTTGGGGTTCGTTTAAATTGACCTCCGTCGTACTTACATTCTTTTAGTTCAGAATTTTCTATTATTTCATTTAACTTATAGTTTTGTACATCATTTCTGGATTCCATGGGTGCGTTTAGGTCTTGCCTAGGTTGTTCCAAGCGATTTTGGCTGAAACATGGCCTAGGGTGTCCTACCTGCCCGACCCTCTGGATATTGTGTACACCATAAGGTTCTATATTATCAACGTCCATGGGTTCGTTTAGGTTTTGCCTAGGTTGATTCCATCTATTTTGGTTGAAATTTGGCCTAGGGTGTCCTACCTGCCCGAAACGCTGGAAGTTGCCTGATGGGTTATTATAATTGTTATTATTATTAGTTTGTGGAACTCTATAGCGTCCTGAATTATTAAATTGTTTATTCCAATTATTCCAATTATTATTATTCCTATTGTTATTATTATAATTATTACGATTGTAGTTTTCTATACGTTCTTGTGTATAATTATTATGTTTATTCTTGTAGCTTTGGTTCATATTTGAATCGTATTTAGTATTTTTGAATTTCCTGTATTCTGGCCTAATACAAGTATCTTCGAACCTTCTTCTCGTCAAAATTCTAAGTATGTCATTAATATTGTCCACCTCATAAATTTTGTCTAACAATACACCTTGCGTCATTTCCTTCGCGGTATTGACTAAAAGGCTATCTATGTTCGATAAGTCAATGTAATGGTCGTCTTGGTAATATATGATTAGTTCGTCTGCCTTATACTTAATGTTTTGTAATTCTATTATAAGTTCACTTACCGAGTGTACCTTTAGGTTGGCTATTATTTTATATAGATGGTGTGGTTCCACGTTGGGTCGGTACCTCAATTTTAGTGTCTCCTTTATTAAATTCCAGTTGTCTGGTGTAGGTATATTGATGAGGACGTCCTTGGCTTGTCCTTGGATAACTTTATAAAATATTATTCGGACCCCTTCTTTTTTTAGATTTTCGTATGAAATTGTTGAAAGCAAATATTCGATGCTGCTGAAGAAACTGTTTACCGTCACTTCTCCTGTACCGGTAAAAGTTGGCAAGTGATTTATCATCTTAAAAATGTTGTCTCTTTTGCTGTTGTCCTGTATATGGTGTTGTTCCAGGTTTTGCTTTTGTTGCTGTAACTGGTGTGTTTGTTGTTGTAGGTCTAAGTATGCTTGGCGTAAGCGTTCTAATTGTTGATCCTTTCTGGCCAGTTCTTCGGCCACGCTGACGGATGCAATGTGAGCCTGTTCTTCCATTCTTCTCCGTTTGTCAAAGGATTGTTGCCTCTTGGAATACAGTTTTAGAAAAAATTATAGTGGTGTCTATTGTAAATATTCACTGCACTATAACAATTTTTTATTTTTTTTTTATTTTTTTTATTTTAGTGGTGTTCAAGTTGCAAAAATGTTCACTGCACTATTTTTTCTTTTTAGTGGTGTTCACGTTGCCTAAATGTTCACTGCACTATTTTTTTTTATTTTAGTTAACGTATGTTAAGTTATACCCTGGAGGGTCCGGTCAACTCCTGAGTTGGCTACGGATTCGCAGGATTAATTTTGGGTGTTTATAAAACTTTTTATTTTTTTCACTGCCCGTATTTCGTTTCAATGGATCCTTTTTACTGCTTAAAGGATCCTACCGACTGCGCCATTTACGTTTCCGGATCGCGGTTGACATAAAAAAAACTAAATTTGTATTCTTTTTATTTTACTTATAAACTTTATTTATTCTATATTATTTCAGTTTAGTTAAGTTTGACAACTATTCCAATGAACGGGAGGAACAAGACTAACTTTATTATTTTACTTAAGGTAAAATCAAAGCTTACATATGTATACATATTTGCTTACTCGGTATATTTTACAATTTTGTTTTCTTACTTGCTAATTACATTGGTTTATAAAAAATTGTTGTGTTACTTATTAATATTACATTTTCGTGTGGGAACGGAAATGCCGATTTGACAATATTTATTGTAAGCAGACAGTGAAGTTAGTTAATTTGGGAATTGCGACCGAAAAATAATTTTGATTTATGAATTTAATCGTAATTTCTGTAAATAAATCGGAAATAGGTTTAGTATTACACTTTGTCTTTAATTATATTTGCAATGAATTCATCTATAGTGTTAGTGCTTGGTTTTATATATATAACTTCTCCCTCCCTTAGATTAGAATTCTCCTGAATTCTTTTATTTAATTTTATTTTTATCTGTTTATGTTTAGTTAGAATTAACACAATTAAAATAAGTACTACAATTATTATAAAAAAGTTACATCCATATGTTAATTTTGTATGATAATCTAACGCTTTAATATTCTGTACATTATTTTTTTGTTGTAATTCAATTTCTTGAAAGGATAATTTATGTGTAAAATTCTGATCTCTATTTGGATTTTCGATAATTTGTTTTTCTTTTATATTTTCGATAGTGTTTGAAAAGTAATAGTCTTTAATTCTTATTGAACAGTTACTGAAATTTTTTAAATAATTTCCGTTTAACATAACTTTTTCGGAATTACAAGTTTCATTAACACTGACATTCATTGCATTCTTAATTATAATTGTGTCTATATCTAGTTGTATAATTTCAAAATCTTTGTTACTTACTAGTTGACAGTTATTTTTTATTATACAATGAGTGCTTAATTTTAAGTCTTTTAAATGCTTATTTTCTTCAAATCTATATGTTTTATTTTCAAACTCGAAGCTTTTTTCTATAATAGCATCTATTTCGTTATTGTGAATATTGGGTAGTGGAACAATAGTTCTTAATTTAACAATTATGAAATTTTTAGGTATTTTTACTCCTAAAACTAAGTATGTCCTATTAACAAATGTTGTACCACACTGTATATATTTTAACTTATTATAATCGATATTGTATTTTTTTATTTCGTTACTGGTTAGAATACTTGGATGTACCAAATCATGTTTTGCAGAAATTACATTATCTTGCAAATGCTCTATTCTACTATTTATTAGTTGTATATTACTTAATTGCTCTAAATATCTACTTTTATTATTTTCTATTTCTACAAACTTACTTATAGAATTTAGTTCTTCTTGAATTTTTTGTCTGTCATTTGTAATTACCATTTTTAAATGATTTATAGTTATATTCAAATAGTCATTATTTATAATTTGTTGATTATTGTTGTTAACAATTTCATCAATATTGAACAACTGTTTTTGTATGTTTTGTCTGTCTTCGTCGTCCATAGTCCCAAATAACCATTCTTGTATGCTTCCTATTCCATTAATTAGTCCTCGTCTTTGCCTATTTTGTCTTGGCAATAATGTCAATAATTCTGTGGTCATAAGCAATAATCGCCTAAGTCGTTAACTTTGCTTCCGAGATAAATAGCTTTTTATATTCAGAAGCGTTTCTGAGAAATGTAGAAAGAAGCTTTAAAAAACTGTAAATACATAATTATTGATCATTTCAAGCACAATGCTCAGTTAAACAATTATAATGAAACTTGCCTTTGTTTAGGAGATATTTAATAAAAAGAAATAAAAGTGTTAATTGCAAACATAACATATGATATAAGAATGACTATGTTGACTAAGGCTTTTATTGTAAAAGAATTGGTTGCTGTTTGTGTGGCACATATTAAGTTAAGGAACTATTGCATATATAAATTTATCAAGATAAAGAGTTAGTCCATTTCACTAATACGGGTTTATTTAAAAAAAAAGAATTTTACAAATTCATTATTTTAAACTAAATGACATTTTCCGAAAAGTTATTTTTGTAATATTTATATGTAATATTTATTTATTTAAAAGTATAAGTATAATATGTATATCAGTCGAAGTTATTCGGTTTCTGATTCACCTTCTACTAAATCTGGATGTACATCAGTTGAGTTATCTGTTAACAAACTTTTATAAAAAGGATGAAAGCATGGATTTACAAATGGTAGGAGGATGGTTCCATGTGTAGAAGTCCACGCAAGTGGGGAAAGTTACTGATCGCCATTCACTTGGGAGTGACCAGGACGATTCTTCTACATATGGTTCAAGCAGCTCACAACGTCCGGGATTAGCCCACGTATCCTCTGGTTAGCTTCCGAACACCCGTTCGGGAGTGAGCTAACGTGAGAAGGCGAAACATTCCAGGATAGCTGGTTGTGCGCTGGGTTTGGGACCCGCCACTTAAAAATCCCCCCCAATGAAAAGATTAAAAAAGCCTCGGATGAGAACTGCCTTTACTGATGACGACCCCTGCAAACGAAATAAGGAATATGATTTGAGGGCATGCACCTGGAATGTCCGGTCCCTTAATGGGGAAGGTGCCTCTGCCCGGCTGGTTGATGTCCTCGTGAGAGTAAAGGCTGACATCACTGCCATCCAAGAGATGCGATGGACGGGGCAAGGTAAGAAAAACATAGGACCTTGCGACGTCTACTACAGCTGCCATGTAAAGGAGCGCAAATTCGGTGTCGGATTTGTTGTGGGAGAGAGACTTCGTCGCCAAGTACTGTCGTTCACTCCGGTGGACGAGCGTCTCGCAACAATCCACATCAAAGCCAGATTTTTCAACATATCGCTAATTTGCGCCCACGCCCCGACGGAAGAGAAGGACGATGCGACCAAAGATTCCTTCTATGAGCGCCTGGAACGTTCCTATGAGCGCTGCCCCCGCCACGACATAAAAATCGTGCTTGGCGACTTCAACGCCAGGGTGGGCAAGGAGGGAATTTTTGGTCCCACAGTCGGAAAATTCAGCCTGCACAACGAAACATCCGGTAACGGACAGAGGCTGATCGACTTCGCCGGGGCCCGAAACATGGTAGTCTGCAGCACCAGATTCCAGCATAAGAAAATACACCAAGCTACCTGGCTGTCTCCTGATCGAAAAACGCGAAACCAGATCGATCATGTTGTGATAGATGGAAGACACGCTTCTAGTGTATTAGATGTACGTACGATCCGAGGACCCAACATCGACTCGGATCATTACCTTGTTGCAGCCAAACTGCGCACCCGCCTCTGTGCAGCAAAAAACGTGCATCTACCTACGCAAAGAATGTTCGACATCGAAAAGCTGCAATCACAACAGACAGCCAGAAGATTCGCCACTCGACTCTCACTCCTGCTCTCCGAAAGCACTGCCCAACAAATCGGCATACGCGAGCAATGGAGCAACATTTCTCGTTCCCTACGTACCGCCGCCGAAGAAGAAATCGGATTCCGGCGAGCCCGAAAAAACAATTGGTACGACGAGGAGTGTCATGCTGCAGCAGAAAGAAAAGATGCCGCCTATAGAGCCACGCTGCGATCGGGCGCAACGCGAGCCATGTGGGATCGCTACAGAGAGCTGAAAAAGGAAGAGAGACGTATTATCCGACAGAAGAAACGAGAGGCCGAAATACGTGAGTGCGAGGAGCTTGAGATGCTGGCCAATAGGAACAACGCCCGAAAATTCTACCAGAAAGTTCTGCGGCTTACAGAAGGTTTTAAGACCGGGGCGTTTTCCTGTAAGAACAAAGACGGCGATCTGGTGACTGACGTACAGAGCAATCTTAAATTATGGAGGGAACACTTCTCGAACCTGTTAAACAGTGACAGCTGCGCATGTCATAGAGAATGTGAAGATCCCGATACCCCAATCGATGACGACGGAATTGTAGTTCCGTTACCCGATCATGACGAGGTGAGAATAGCCATAACGCGCCTAAAGAACAACAAAGCCGCGGGCGCCGACGGACTCCCGGCTGAGCTATTCAAACATGGCGGCGAGGAGCTGGTAAGGTGCATGCATCAGCTCCTATGCAAAATATGGTCGGATGAAAGCATGCCTGCCGATTGGAATTTAAGTGTGCTCTGCCCAATCCATAAGAAGGGCGATCCTGCAATTTGTGCCAATTACCGCGGGATTAGTCTTCTAAATATCGCCTATAAGGTTCTAGCGAGCGTATTGTGTGAAAGGCTGAAGCCCACCGTCAACCAACTGATTGGACCTTATCAGTGTGGCTTCAGACCTGGAAAGTCTACCATCGACCAAATATTCACAATACGCCAAATCTTGGAAAAGACCCACGAAAGGAGAATCGACACACACCATCTTTTCGTCGACTTCAAAGCTGCATTCGACAGTACAGAAAGGAGTTACCTGTATGCCGCTATGTCTGAATTTGGTATCCCCGCAAAACTAATACGGCTATGTAAGATGACGTTGCTCAACACCAGCAGCGCCGTCAGAATTGGGAAGGACCTCTCCGAGCCGTTTGATACCAAACGAGGTTTCAGACAGGGTGACTCACTGTCGTGTGACTTCTTTAACCTGATGTTGGAGAGCATCGTACGAGCCGCAGAACTTAATCGCTCAGGCACAATATTTTATAAGAGCGTACAATTGTTGGCGTATGCCGATGATATCGATATCATCGGCCTTAACAACCGCGCTGTTAGTTCTGCCTTCTCCAAACTGGATAAAGAGGCAAAGCGAATGGGTCTGGTGGTGAACGAGGACAAAACGAAGTACCTCCTGTCTTCAAACAAACAGTCGGCGCACTCGCGTATCGGCACCCACGTCACTGTAGACAGTTATAATTTTGAGGTTGTAAAAGACTTCGTGTATTTGGGAACCAGCATTAACACCTATAACAATGTCAGCCTTGAAATCCAACGTAGAATCTCTCTTGCCAACAAGTGCTACTTTGGACTAAGTAGGCAACTGAGCAGTAAAGTCCTCTCTCGACGAACAAAACTAACACTCTACAAGACTCTCATCATGCCCGTCCTGACGTATGGCGCAGAAGCTTGGACGATGACAACATCCGATGAAGCGACGCTTGGAGTGTTCGAGAGAAAGATTCTGCGTAAGATTTTTGGACCTTTGCACGTTGGCAACGGCGAATATCGCAGACGATGGAACGATGAGCTGTATGAGCTTTACGACGACATAGGCATAGCGCAGCGAATAAAGATCCAGCGGCTACGTTGGCTGGGCCATGTCGTCCGAATGGATACAAACGCTCTGGCTTTGAAAGTATTCGATGCGGTACCAGCTGGTGGTAGCAGAGGAAGAGGAAGGCCTCCTCTGCGTTGGAAAGATCAGGTGGAGAAGGACTTGGCTTCACTTGGTGTGTCCAATTGGCGCCGGTTAGCACGAGAAAGAAACGACTGGCGCGCTTTATTAAGCTCGGCCAAAATCGCGTAAGCGGTTATCGCGCCAATTAAGAAGAAGAAGAAGTAAATCAAGGAGATCCTTTTTCTTTTTTGAGCTGATCTTAATGTCTTGTGTTAGCATTGATATGTCGCTTATTGCTATTTACACCACGTTGTAACAAGTTCAATGTTTTAAAAGGAGCATATTCGTCTAAAGTGGTTTTATAAAGAATTTTTGCAAAATTTCTCTTTGTAAATCTTAGCCATCTAATATCTTTCCAAACGAATTTTCCCCCATCTAGATTATTGGTTCTCCACATTAGCTTTGTTTTTAAGAAAAGCTGGAAATCAAAAAAAATCTTGTAAGTTCATTTCAATTACGTTGAACGGATTTCTGCAACGTACACTTCTTATAAAATTGTACCAGTCACGTGGATGATATATTTGTGTCTATCACAGCGTGATCCACATCGCATTCCATGTGCGTGTGTCAAGGTTCTAAAAATTTGTGATCATTAATTTCTAAAGTGGGGTTAATTTCAAGAGCCAATGTGAACATTGCACACACGAATGAATTCTTATTTTGTCCCATACAGGAATCACTGTAAAAGATTGCATGATTAACTTGTGGAAGATTGTTTATATGTTTGAATAAGCATGATGCGATTTGATTGCCGCCACGGGCAGAAAGTGCCTCATGCCACATAAAGCAATGTGGGGTGCCAGTTGTACGGTTAAATTATAGGTCCAAAGCTGCCTTTTGTAAAAACTTATTGAGTTTCTTAAGTATGGGGTAGGCAAGCACTGCTGCAAATCAAAAGTATACACTTTAACTTTGGGATCATCGGAAGAGCAAGTTTTTTCATTTCTTTTTGACTCATATGCAAAATCTGCTTTACTCTGATGGGCTAAAAGTTCCTTTTCTAAATCACGTAGTAGAATATCATCGGATTCCTGTTTAGCAATAGCAATTTTAGCTTTAAATTTTTCGCACGTAGAACAGGCTGTAAAACATTTTTTAATTAAATAATTATAAGAAGCGTAAAAGGCTTCTTACACTATATGTTTTGTCATATGTATATGTATGTCTATTTAGAAAAATGCAGATACAAAATAGAAACGATTCTATTTTCGCCTGACACATAACTACATTAACCTATTCCTTAATTTGTTGGCAACATTTTTTGGAGTTATTTATTTATTGTAAGAAAAAAGCAAATAAATTGAACTACTTAAAGCATTGGAAGTCATACGACAATACGTGAGTGTAGAAAGAATGACAAGTCATATGTACAAACCATATCGTGTAAAAAGGCCTTAAAGATGTAACTTACTTTTAAAAATACCACTGTATGAGGAAACACTAACTACGTTGGCTTTGTATTTATCGCAAAACAAAGTATACATTTGGGCCCGGGATAATACCGCATGTAAGTATTGGCAATTTGTATCTCTCCTGGTATAGTGACTTTCGTATTTTGGAAAGCTGTTTATGTAGTCCTTTACAAGTTGAACTTTATCATCCGTAAGTATATTTTTTCCTCCACCTGATCCACGCTTATCAACAAGGTCACTGTTAGGATAGTGTAATTTCTTCTTCAAAACAGTTTTGACGAAACTGGCACTCTATCAATGAACAAAATTCTCTGATTGTACGTACCCAACGACTAATATTTATTAAAAATGCTTTTCTGAAATGCAAGCGGAACCTTTGATTTGCACTTCATGCGACAATCAATAATAAGAGGTCTCAATTTTCTTTCCGACACAACAACATCCTTTACATTAACGTATGCCTTTCCCAAGTTCCGTCTTGTGCACGATTGTTTCCTCGAATAAGCTCTTTGGGATGTAGTCGGGGCCTCGTTGAGCAGTTCATCATCATCTAAATTGCTACTATTTCCATTATTAGTAGAAGTTGAGTCCTCATAGTCGGAATCTAGGACTGAGTCATCACTGTCAAAACGGAGATTTTCCTGTAAATTTGATTTATCTGCCTCATTCTCACTGCATAGTGGAGTATTAGAAACATTTGTTAATAAATCAGCCCCACTGCCCTCTAAAAACGACATACTTCGTTTTCCATTTCATTAATTTTAAATATTTTTATTAATTGCTTTATTATATTTTTTTAGTTCAGAAAATATTCAATTTTACCGAAACTTTTTTTTTCTGACCTCTTATAACCTCTGCATTAATCACAGGAAATTGCTTAACTCAAATGATTTTAAAATGGCGCTTTAGGCATACCAATCTAACTGCACTTTGCAAAAAGAATAAGAGCATATGTCATTCGCATTTGTCGCGTATGAAGATATAGCTCTCTTAAAAACTCACAACAAAAATGCATTAACAACTTTTGAAGAGATAGTGCATGCTTATATATATTTTCAACTTGTAATAAACACTCACTTTCACTTTGGCTCTTATGTCAGCTCTCTTGTGTATGACAAACTTAAAAAAAATGTAGGTGCAAAAACAACTTAAGTTATTATAGGCCATTTAAATATAACATTATTGTAATTGACCATCTTCTTAAGTATACTTAGACTCATATAGTAAATGCAATAGCGCTTCGTTGCGAGTTAGGCTAATATGTTTTTATTAATATTTACACTAAAAAAATAGTTAGAGTGATAGGAACTTCGCGTAAATATACAGTTTTATTAGTTGAATATGCTAGTATACATAATTCATTTCTTTCTTAAGTCGACTTAGGCGATTATTGCTTATGACCACAGAATTTATTTTTAGCGTCACTTAGTTCTAAATTAAGCATTTCTTTATTATCAATCCTCATTAATTTTATATTTTCTGTCATGTTGTCCAAAATGGTTTTGATATCATGCAAATTTATGATATGTAATATTATGCCCGTCTCCTGAACTATTTCCTGACTATTGATATAAATGTCTACAAATCCTTTTTATTCTGTAATTCGTTTGGTATTCATTATTCCTTTAATCGGTTGTGTCCATAAGAGTATCGTCAGTATTGTCCATAGCTGTAAATTTAAGAGGCCGTTTGATGTTGCAATGATGCACTCTCTCTAATTTGGATTTTTTATATTTTGGTTGTTCTTTATGCCTAACTGCCTTGTAGTTCTTAATGAATCCTTCTTCCCTACCTTCTTCCCTAGATCTGTTTAATTTTCAATTATTTTTCTTTTATTTTCCTCTACATTCCTTTTCACTGTACCATTTTCAATTTTTCCCAAATGTACGTCACTAGGTGTGCATTTAATGCTTAAGTGGTGGCGCTCATTATAACTTCTAATTGCTTTTTGAATCAATTGTTTTATTGGAATATTTTTCTCTAATTTATATTTATATCTTGAATTTTTCGGCTATTGTGTTATGCAAACGCTCTATGTTGCATTACCCGTGTGACTGTTGGGTTTAGTTAGATGTAACTCAATGTTCTCTTTTTCTAAAAATTCTTTTATTCGGATTGTGTTAAATTCATTGTCTGCCACTATTTTCTTTGGTTTTCCTATTTTGGCAAAATGATCTTCTAATTGCTCGATAAGAGTAACGTGGTTTCTATCGTTTAACGGGTATGCCGCCCCAAATTTAGAAAATTTGTCTATTACCGTTAGAAAATAATTCCTTTTCATTACATACGTGTCTATATGAACGATCTCATTTTTGTCTGAGGGTGTTTCTGTGACTAAAAATTTAGGTTTTATTGGTTTTCTATCGTACTTGACTTCTTGGCATATCTCGCATTGATTAATCACCAATTGAATTACCTCCACGAGTTTTGGATAGTAAATTTTATTCTTAAGTTGGTTATATGTTTCGATTATCCCTGAATGCATGCTTTCCCTTACGTGATACAATGATATTTGCTTGACTGCTTCTACTTCTGTTTCTATATCTCTAGCCCTTGCAGTACATTTAGTTAAATTGTTTTGTTTATTGTTAGAAAACATTTTTATCAATTTTTCTTGAACTATGTTATAGCTTCTGTCTGAAAGTTCAGAAAATATTCCTACTTTACCTTTAGTGATATACTTTCTAAATATTTATCCCATTACTTCAAAATCACTTTCCGCTATATATATTATCCTTTTTCTATGTAATTCCTGTAATTCTTCAACTTTATTGTTTGTTAATATAATTTGTGTCTTATACTTGTTTACTATTTCTTCCTTAATGTAGAAGTTATCGTGCAAATTTTCATCTGCTGAATGGATTGTTACCATTGAAACATTTTCGTCCTCCACATTATCTATTATATCAAAATCTGATTCATTATCCCAGTTTTTCCGAACATTTTCTTCATTAACATGTTCCAATCTACTCAGGAAGTCCGCGACTCTATTCTCTTTTCCTTTAATATACTCGATCGTAAAATCATATTCACCTAATTTTAAAATCCATCTTTGATGTCTTGGCGACATGTCCCTTCCTTTGTACTTTGCATGTAAAAACTTAATTGGTTGGTGATCCGTTAAGATCTTAAATTTTCTCCCGTAGAGGTAGGGTCTTAGGTAATTAACGCTCCATAATATTGCCAAAAATTCCTTGTCCGTTGCTGCGTAATTTCTTTCATGATTATTCAAGGTTCTTGAAATGAAACAAACCGGATGTCCTTCTTGTGATAGAACGGCTCCAATTGCATAATTGGAGGCATCTGTGGTTAATGTGAACATTTTTTCAAAATCTGGATATCTTAAAATGGGATGACTACCAATCAATAATTTTAGCTTTTCGAATGCTTCTATATATGTTGGGTCGTTTACGTTTACTTTTATGCCTTTCTTTAGATATTTCGTAATAGGTTGGGTTACCTTCACGTAATCTTTTATAAATTTCCTATAATATCCGGTGAGCCCAAGGAAACTTTTAATTTGTTTCTCTGTTTTTGGTAACGTGATTTCCTGAATTATTTTAATTTTGTTAGGGTTTGGTTTAAGTCCGTCTTTTGTCAGAATATGTCCCAAAAATTCCGTCTCTTTTTTTAAAAAAATTGCACTTGTCTATTTGAATTTTTAAATTCACTTTTTTAATGCCGTAAAAATCTCCGTGATCGCCCTTATATGTTCTTTCAATGAGGTGCTGAATATTAATATATCATCTAGATATACTACGCAAGTTTTGTTTATGAATTCTCTTAGGGTCTCATTCATCAGCCTTTGGAACGTCGCTGGGGCGTTTTTTAAACCGAAGGGCATCCTTACGAATTCATATAATCCATGTGGTGTCACAAATGCGGTCTTCTCTCTATCTTGTTCCCTCACCAAAATCTGGTGATAACCCTTCGCTAAATCCAGAGTGGTGAAGTATTGCGCCCTGCCCAGTTTGTCCAGAATGGAATCTATATTTGGCAGTGGAAATTTATCATCGATAGTTATTTCATTTAGCTTCCTGTAGTCCACCACGAGTCTATATTTCTTTTCTCCTGAATTATCGATTTTTTTAGGTACTATTATCAAAGGGCTTGCATAACGCGAAGAACTTTTCCTGATTATCCCCTGTGCTTCCATTTCCCTTACTTGTTTTCTCACTTCTGTCTCATGTTGGGGTGGATATTTGTATAGTTTTGAATTTATTTTTTCTTCGGTTGTTGTCCTAATTTCATGCTGTATTTTCATTGTACTAGTTAATCTATCTCCTTCTTTAAAGAATAATTTCTGGAATCTACTTAACATTTTTAAAATTTCTCTTTTTTCTTCTTCATTCAAGTGCTCTAACTGAATTCTGTTTTGAAGTTCACTATAAAATTCTATGGCTTCTAATGCACAAATCTCCAAATTATTATATGGGTTTATTAAAAAATATGTTACTTTATCATTAAATGAGATATATCCGTCTTCCAAATTTACCATTATTCTAAAACAATTTAACAAGTCGATTCCTATTATAAATTTATATCTTCGTCCCTTTAATTCAGCTACTTTCCATCTAATCTTCGCATAATGGGGAATATTAAATTCGTCAGGTGCATCCGTCACAGCTTCATGTCTAATAAAATCTTTTTTGTGAATGGTACTAAACTTTATTGGTTCCTTTAATAAATTTTTTCTAAAATCTTTAATGTTACTGTCTATTAAACTAATACTCGCCCCTGTGTCTATTAATGCGTCATATATTTTTCCTCTTATTTTAATGTTTATGATGGGTAAAAAATCTGAGGTCGTTCACAAAAAAAATTATTTTGATTGTTTGGGGTTCGTTTAAATTGACCTCCGTCGTACTTACATTCTTTTAGTTCAGAATTTTCTATTATTTCATTTAACTTATAGTTTTGTACATCATTTCTGGATTCCATGGGTGCGTTTAGGTCTTGCCTAGGTTGTTCCAAGCGATTTTGGCTGAAACATGGCCTAGGGTGTCCTACCTGCCCGACCCTCTGGATATTGTGTACACCATAAGGTTCTATATTATCAACGTCCATGGGTTCGTTTAGGTTTTGCCTAGGTTGATTCCATCTATTTTGGTTGAAATTTGGCCTAGGGTGTCCTACCTGCCCGAAACGCTGGAAGTTGCCTGATGGGTTATTATAATTGTTATTATTATTAGTTTGTGGAACTCTATAGCGTCCTGAATTATTAAATTGTTTATTCCAATTATTCCAATTATTATTATTCCTATTGTTATTATTATAATTATTACGATTGTAGTTTTCTATACGTTCTTGTGTATAATTATTATGTTTATTCTTGTAGCTTTGGTTCATATTTGAATCGTATTTAGTATTTTTGAATTTCCTGTATTCTGGCCTAATACAAGTATCTTCGAACCTTCTTCTCGTCAAAATTCTAAGTATGTCATTAATATTGTCCACCTCATAAATTTTGTCTAACAATACACCTTGCGTCATTTCCTTCGCGGTATTGACTAAAAGGCTATCTATGTTCGATAAGTCAATGTAATGGTCGTCTTGGTAATATATGATTAGTTCGTCTGCCTTATACTTAATGTTTTGTAATTCTATTATAAGTTCACTTACCGAGTGTACCTTTAGGTTGGCTATTATTTTATATAGATGGTGTGGTTCCACGTTGGGTCGGTACCTCAATTTTAGTGTCTCCTTTATTAAATTCCAGTTGTCTGGTGTAGGTATATTGATGAGGACGTCCTTGGCTTGTCCTTGGATAACTTTATAAAATATTATTCGGACCCCTTCTTTTTTTAGATTTTCGTATGAAATTGTTGAAAGCAAATATTCGATGCTGCTGAAGAAACTGTTTACCGTCACTTCTCCTGTACCGGTAAAAGTTGGCAAGTGATTTATCATCTTAAAAATGTTGTCTCTTTTGCTGTTGTCCTGTATATGGTGTTGTTCCAGGTTTTGCTTTTGTTGCTGTAACTGGTGTGTTTGTTGTTGTAGGTCTAAGTATGCTTGGCGTAAGCGTTCTAATTGTTGATCCTTTCTGGCCAGTTCTTCGGCCACGCTGACGGATGCAATGTGAGCCTGTTCTTCCATTCTTCTCCGTTTGTCAAAGGATTGTTGCCTCTTGGAATACAGTTTTAGAAAAAATTATAGTGGTGTCTATTGTAAATATTCACTGCACTATAACAATTTTTTATTTTTTTTTTATTTTTTTTATTTTAGTGGTGTTCAAGTTGCAAAAATGTTCACTGCACTATTTTTTCTTTTTAGTGGTGTTCACGTTGCCTAAATGTTCACTGCACTATTTTTTTTTATTTTAGTTAACGTATGTTAAGTTATACCCTGGAGGGTCCGGTCAACTCCTGAGTTGGCTACGGATTCGCAGGATTAATTTTGGGTGTTTATAAAACTTTTTATTTTTTTCACTGCCCGTATTTCGTTTCAATGGATCCTTTTTACTGCTTAAAGGATCCTACCGACTGCGCCATTTACGTTTCCGGATCGCGGTTGACATAAAAAAAACTAAATTTGTATTCTTTTTATTTTACTTATAAACTTTATTTATTCTATATTATTTCAGTTTAGTTAAGTTTGACAACTATTCCAATGAACGGGAGGAACAAGACTAACTTTATTATTTTACTTAAGGTAAAATCAAAGCTTACATATGTATACATATTTGCTTACTCGGTATATTTTACAATTTTGTTTTCTTACTTGCTAATTACATTGGTTTATAAAAAATTGTTGTGTTACTTATTAATATTACATTTTCGTGTGGGAACGGAAATGCCGATTTGACAATATTTATTGTAAGCAGACAGTGAAGTTAGTTAATTTGGGAATTGCGACCGAAAAATAATTTTGATTTATGAATTTAATCGTAATTTCTGTAAATAAATCGGAAATAGGTTTAGTATTACACTTTGTCTTTAATTATATTTGCAATGAATTCATCTATAGTGTTAGTGCTTGGTTTTATATATATAACTTCTCCCTCCCTTAGATTAGAATTCTCCTGAATTCTTTTATTTAATTTTATTTTTATCTGTTTATGTTTAGTTAGAATTAACACAATTAAAATAAGTACTACAATTATTATAAAAAAGTTACATCCATATGTTAATTTTGTATGATAATCTAACGCTTTAATATTCTGTACATTATTTTTTTGTTGTAATTCAATTTCTTGAAAGGATAATTTATGTGTAAAATTCTGATCTCTATTTGGATTTTCGATAATTTGTTTTTCTTTTATATTTTCGATAGTGTTTGAAAAGTAATAGTCTTTAATTCTTATTGAACAGTTACTGAAATTTTTTAAATAATTTCCGTTTAACATAACTTTTTCGGAATTACAAGTTTCATTAACACTGACATTCATTGCATTCTTAATTATAATTGTGTCTATATCTAGTTGTATAATTTCAAAATCTTTGTTACTTACTAGTTGACAGTTATTTTTTATTATACAATGAGTGCTTAATTTTAAGTCTTTTAAATGCTTATTTTCTTCAAATCTATATGTTTTATTTTCAAACTCGAAGCTTTTTTCTATAATAGCATCTATTTCGTTATTGTGAATATTGGGTAGTGGAACAATAGTTCTTAATTTAACAATTATGAAATTTTTAGGTATTTTTACTCCTAAAACTAAGTATGTCCTATTAACAAATGTTGTACCACACTGTATATATTTTAACTTATTATAATCGATATTGTATTTTTTTATTTCGTTACTGGTTAGAATACTTGGATGTACCAAATCATGTTTTGCAGAAATTACATTATCTTGCAAATGCTCTATTCTACTATTTATTAGTTGTATATTACTTAATTGCTCTAAATATCTACTTTTATTATTTTCTATTTCTACAAACTTACTTATAGAATTTAGTTCTTCTTGAATTTTTTGTCTGTCATTTGTAATTACCATTTTTAAATGATTTATAGTTATATTAAAATAGTCATTATTTATAATTTGCTGATTATTGTTGTTAACAATTTCATCAATATTGAACAACTGTTTTTGTATGTTTTGTCTGTCTTCGTCGTCCATAGTCCCAAATAACCATTCTTGTATGCTTCCTATTCCATTAATTAGTCCTCGTCTTTGCCTATTTTGTCTTGGCAATAATGTCAATAATTCTGTGGTCATAAGCAATAATCGCCTAAGTCGTTAACTTTGCTTCCGAGATAAATAGCTTTTTATATTCAGAAGCGTTTCTGAGAAATGTAGAAAGAAGCTTTAAAAAACTGTAAATACATAATTATTGATCATTTCAAGCACAATGCTCAGTTAAACAATTATAATGAAACTTGCCTTTGTTTAGGAGATATTTAATAAAAAGAAATAAAAGTGTTAATTGCAAACATAACATATGATATAAGAATGACTATGTTGACTAAGGCTTTTATTGTAAAAGAATTGGTTGCTGTTTGTGTGGCACATATTAAGTTAAGGAACTATTGCATATATAAATTTATCAAGATAAAGAGTTAGTCCATTTCACTAATACGGGTTTATTTAAAAAAAAAGAATTTTACAAATTCATTATTTTAAACTAAATGACATTTTCCGAAAAGTTATTTTTGTAATATTTATATGTAATATTTATTTATTTAAAAGTATAAGTATAATATGTATATCAGTCGAAGTTATTCGGTTTCTGATTCACCTTCTACTAAATCTGGATGTACATCAGTTGAGTTATCTGTTAACAAACTTTTATAAAAAGGATGAAAGCATGGATTTACAAATGGTAGTAAATCAAGGAGATCCTTTTTCTTTTTTGAGCTGATCTTAATGTCTTGTGTTAGCATTGATATGTCGCTTATTGCTATTTACACCACGTTGTAACAAGTTCAATGTTTTAAAAGGAGCATATTCGTCTAAAGTGGTTTTATAAAGAATTTTTGCAAAATTTCTCTTTGTAAATCTTAGCCATCTAATATCTTTCCAAACGAATTTTCCCCCATCTAGATTATTGGTTCTCCACATTAGCTTTGTTTTTAAGAAAAGCTGGAAATCAAAAAAAATCTTGTAAGTTCATTTCAATTACGTTGAACGGATTTCTGCAACGTACACTTCTTATAAAATTGTACCAGTCACGTGGATGATATATTTGTGTCTATCACAGCGTGATCCACATCGCATTCCATGTGCGTGTGTCAAGGTTCTAAAAATTTGTGATCATTAATTTCTAAAGTGGGGTTAATTTCAAGAGCCAATGTGAACATTGCACACACGAATGAATTCTTATTTTGTCCCATACAGGAATCACTGTAAAAGATTGCATGATTAACTTGTGGAAGATTGTTTATATGTTTGAATAAGCATGATGCGATTTGATTGCCGCCACGGGCAGAAAGTGCCTCATGCCACATAAAGCAATGTGGGGTGCCAGTTGTACGGTTAAATTATAGGTCCAAAGCTGCCTTTTGTAGAAACTTATTGAGTTTCTTAAGTATGGGGTAGGCAAGCACTGCTGCAAATCAAAAGTATACACTTTAACTTTGGGATCATCGGAAGAGCAAGTTTTTTCATTTCTTTTTGACTCATATGCAAAATCTGCTTTACTCTGATGGGCTAAAAGTTCCTTTTCTAAATCACGTAGTAGAATATCATCGGATTCCTGTTTAGCAATAGCAATTTTAGCTTTAAATTTTTCGCACGTAGAACAGGCTGTAAAACATTTTTTAATTAAATAATTATAAGAAGCGTAAAAGGCTTCTTACACTATATGTTTTGTCATATGTATATGTATGTCTATTTAGAAAAATGCAGATACAAAATAGAAACGATTCTATTTTCGCCTGACACATAACTACATTAACCTATTCCTTAATTTGTTGGCAACATTTTTTGGAGTTATTTATTTATTGTAAGAAAAAAGCAAATAAATTGAACTACTTAAAGCATTGGAAGTCATACGACAATACGTGAGTGTAGAAAGAATGACAAGTCATATGTAGAAACCATATCGTGTAAAAAGGCCTTAAAGATGTAACTTACTTTTAAAAATACCACTGTATGAGGAAACACTAACTACGTTGGCTTTGTATTTATCGCAAAACAAAGTATACATTTGGGCCCGGGATAATACCGCATGTAAGTATTGGCAATTTGTATCTCTCCTGGTATAGTGACTTTCGTATTTTGGAAAGCTGTTTATGTAGTCCTTTACAAGTTGAACTTTATCATCCGTAAGTATATTTTTTCCTCCACCTGATCCACGCTTATCAACAAGGTCACTG
The DNA here is from genome assembly GCF_027943255.1 of Anastrepha obliqua. NCBI lineage: Eukaryota > Metazoa > Arthropoda > Insecta > Diptera > Tephritidae > Anastrepha > Anastrepha obliqua. The sequence continues at coordinate 36,731,653 of NC_072897.1, read as the reverse complement.
TTAGGATAGTGTAATTTCTTCTTCAAAACAGTTTTGACGAAACTGGCACTCTATCAATGAACAAAATTCTCTGATTGTACGTACCCAACGACTAATATTTATTAAAAATGCTTTTCTGAAATGCAAGCGGAACCTTTGATTTGCACTTCATGCGACAATCAATAATAAGAGGTCTCAATTTTCTTTCCGACACAACAACATCCTTTACATTAACGTATGCCTTTCCCAAGTTCCGTCTTGTGCACGATTGTTTCCTCGAATAAGCTCTTTGGGATGTAGTCGGGGCCTCGTTGAGCAGTTCATCATCATCTAAATTGCTACTATTTCCATTATTAGTAGAAGTTGAGTCCTCATAGTCGGAATCTAGGACTGAGTCATCACTGTCAAAACGGAGATTTTCCTGTAAATTTGATTTATCTGCCTCATTCTCGCTGCATAGTGGAGTATTAGAAACATTTGTTAATAAATCAGCCCCACTGCCCTCTAAAAACGACATACTTCGTTTTCCATTTCATTAATTTTAAATATTTTTATTAATTGCTTTATTATATTTTTTTAGTTCAGAAAATATTCAATTTTACCGAAACTTTTTTTTTCTGACCTCTTATAACCTCTGCATTAATCACAGGAAATTGCTTAACTCAAATGATTTTAAAATGGCGCTTTAGGCATACCAATCTAACTGCACTTTGCAAAAAGAATAAGAGCATATGTCATTCGCATTTGTCGCGTATGAAGATATAGCTCTCTTAAAAACTCACAACAAAAATGCATTAACAACTTTTGAAGAGATAGTGCATGCTTATATATATTTTCAACTTGTAATAAACACTCACCTTCACTTTGGCTCTTATGTCAGCTCTCTTGTGTATGACAAACTTAAAAAAAATGTAGGTGCAAAAACAACTTAAGTTATTATAGGCCATTTAAATATAACATTATTGTAATTGACCATCTTCTTAAGTATACTTAGACTCATATAGTAAATGCAATAGCGCTTCGTTGCGAGTTAGGCTAATATGTTTTTATTAATATTTACACTAAAAAATAGTTAGAGTGATAGGAACTTCGCGTAAATATACAGTTTTATTAGTTGAATATGCTAGTATACATAATTCATTTCTTTCTTAAGTCGACTTAGGCGATTATTGCTTATGACCACAGAATTTATTTTTAGCGTCACTTAGTTCTAAATTAAGCATTTCTTTATTATCAATCCTCATTAATTTTATATTTTCTGTCATGTTGTCCAAAATGGTTTTGATATCATGCAAATTTATGATATGTAATATTATGCCCGTCTCCTGAACTATTTCCTGACTATTGATATAAATGTCTACAAATCCTTTTTATTCTGTAATTCGTTTGGTATTCATTATTCCTTTAATCGGTTGTGTCCATAAGAGTATCGTCAGTATTGTCCATAGCTGTAAATTTAAGAGGCCGTTTGATGTTGCAATGATGCACTCTCTCTAATTTGGATTTTTTATATTTTGGTTGTTCTTTATGCCTAACTGCCTTGTAGTTCTTAATGAATCCTTCTTCCCTACCTTCTTCCCTAGATCTGTTTAATTTTCAATTATTTTTCTTTTATTTTCCTCTACATTCCTTTTCACTGTACCATTTTCAATTTTTCCCAAATGTACGTCACTAGGTGTGCATTTAATGCTTAAGTGGTGGCGCTCATTATAACTTCTAATTGCTTTTTGAATCAATTGTTTTATTGGAATATTTTTCTCTAATTTATATTTATATCTTGAATTTTTCGGCTATTGTGTTATGCAAACGCTCTATGTTGCATTACCCGTGTGACTGTTGGGTTTAGTTAGATGTAACTCAATGTTCTCTTTTTCTAAAAATTCTTTTATTCGGATTGTGTTAAATTCATTGTCTGCCACTATTTTCTTTGGTTTTCCTATTTTGGCAAAATGATCTTCTAATTGCTCGATAAGAGTAACGTGGTTTCTATCGTTTAACGGGTATGCCGCCCCAAATTTAGAAAATTTGTCTATTACCGTTAGAAAATAATTCCTTTTCATTACATACGTGTCTATATGAACGATCTCATTTTTGTCTGAGGGTGTTTCTGTGACTAAAAATTTAGGTTTTATTGGTTTTCTATCGTACTTGACTTCTTGGCATATCTCGCATTGATTAATCACCAATTGAATTACCTCCACGAGTTTTGGATAGTAAATTTTATTCTTAAGTTGGTTATATGTTTCGATTATCCCTGAATGCATGCTTTCCCTTACGTGATACAATGATATTTGCTTGACTGCTTCTACTTCTGTTTCTATATCTCTAGCAATTGCAGTACATTTAGTTAAATTGTTTTGTTTATTGTTAGAAAACATTTTTATCAATTTTTCTTGAACTATGTTATAGCTTCTGTCTGAAAGTTCAGAAAATATTCCTACTTTACCTTTAGTGATATACTTTCTAAATATTTATCCCATTACTTCAAAATCACTTTCCGCTATATATATTATCCTTTTTCTATGTAATTCCTGTAATTCTTCAACTTTATTGTTTGTTAATATAATTTGTGTCTTATACTTGTTTACTATTTCTTCCTTAATGTAGAAGTTATCGTGCAAATTTTCATCTGCTGAATGGATTGTTACCATTGAAACATTTTCGTCCTCCACATTATCTATTATATCAAAATCTGATTCATTATCCCAGTTTTTCCGAACATTTTCTTCATTAACATGTTCCAATCTACTCAGGAAGTCCGCGACTCTATTCTCTTTTCCTTTAATATACTCGATCGTAAAATCATATTCACCTAATTTTAAAATCCATCTTTGATGTCTTGGCGACATGTCCCTTCCTTTGTACTTTGCATGTAAAAACTTAATTGGTTGGTGATCCGTTAAGATCTTAAATTTTCTCCCGTAGAGGTAGGGTCTTAGGTAATTAACGCTCCATAATATTGCCAAAAATTCCTTGTCCGTTGCTGCGTAATTTCTTTCATGATTATTCAAGGTTCTTGAAATGAAACAAACCGGATGTCCTTCTTGTGATAGAACGGCTCCAATTGCATAATTGGAGGCATCTGTGGTTAATGTGAACATTTTTTCAAAATCTGGATATCTTAAAATGGGATGACTACCAATCAATAATTTTAGCTTTTCGAATGCTTCTATATATGTTGGGTCGTTTACGTTTACTTTTATGCCTTTCTTTAGATATTTCGTAATAGGTTGGGTTACCTTCACGTAATCTTTTATAAATTTCCTATAATATCCGGTGAGCCCAAGGAAACTTTTAATTTGTTTCTCTGCTTTTGGTAACGTGATTTCCTGAATTATTTTAATTTTGTTAGGGTTTGGTTTTAGTCCGTCTTTTGTCAGAATATGTCCCAAAAATTCCGTCTCTTTTTTTAAAAAAAATGCACTTGTCTATTTGAATTTTTAAATTCACTTTTTCTAATGCCGTAAAAATCTCCGTGATCGCCCTTATATGTTCTTTCAATGAGGTGCTGAATATTAATATATCATCTAGATATACTACGCAAGTTTTGTTTATGAATTCTCTTAGGGTCTCATTCATCAGCCTTTGGAACGTCGCTGGGGCGTTTTTTAAACCGAAGGGCATCCTTACGAATTCATATAATCCATGTGGTGTCACAAATGCGGTCTTCTCTCTATCTTGTTCCCTCACCAAAATCTGGTGATAACCCTTCGCTAAATCCAGAGTGGTGAAGTATTGCGCCCTGCCCAGTTTGTCCAGAATGGAATCTATATTTGGCAGTGGAAATTTATCATCGATAGTTATTTCATTTAGCTTCCTGTAGTCCACCACGAGTCTATATTTCTTTTCTCCTGAATTATCGATTTTTTTAGGTACTATTATCAAAGGGCTTGCATAACGCGAAGAACTTTTCCTGATTATCCCCTGTGCTTCCATTTCCCTTACTTGTTTTCTCACTTCTGTCTCATGTTGGGGTGGATATTTGTATAGTTTTGAATTTATTTTTTCTTCGGTTGTTGTCCTAATTTCATGCTGTATTTTCATTGTACTAGTTAATCTATCTCCTTCTTTAAAGAATAATTTCTGGAATCTACTTAACATTTTTAAAATTTCTCTTTTTTCTTCTTCATTCAAGTGCTCTAACTGAATTCTGTTTTGAAGTTCACTATAAAATTCTGTGGCTTCTAATGCACAAATCTCCAAATTATTATATGGGTTTATTAAAAAATATGTTACTTTATCATTAAATGAGATATATCCGTCTTCCAAATTTACCATTATTCTAAAACAATTTAACAAGTCGATTCCTATTATAAATTTATATCTTCGTCCCTTTAATTCAGCTACTTTCCATCTAATCTTCGCATAATGGGGTATATTAAATTCGTCAGGTGCATCCGTCACAGCTTCATGTCTAATAAAATCTTTTTTGTGAATGGTACTAAACTTTATTGGTTCCTTTAATAAATTTTTTCTAAAATCTTTAATGTTACTGTCTATTAAACTAATACTCGCCCCTGTGTCTATTAATGCGTCATATATTTTTCCTCTTATTTTAATGTTTATGATGGGTAAAAAATCTGAGGTCGTTCACAAAAAAAATTATTTTGATTGTTTGGGGTTAGTTTAAATTGACCTCCGTCGTACTTACATTCTTTTAGTTCAGAATTTTCTATTATTTCATTTAACTTATAGTTTTGTACATCATTTCTGGATTCCATGGGTGCGTTTAGGTCTTGCCTAGGTTGTTCCAAGCGATTTTGGCTGAAACATGGCCTAGGGTGTCCTACCTGCCCGACCCTCTGGATATTGTGTACACCATAAGGTTCTATATTATCAACGTCCATGGGTTCGTTTAGGTTTTGCCTAGGTTGATTCCATCTATTTTGGTTGAAATTTGGCCTAGGGTGTCCTACCTGCCCGAAACGCTGGAAGTTGCCTGATGGGTTATTATAATTGTTATTATTATTAGTTTGTGGAACTCTATAGCGTCCTGAATTATTAAATTGTTTATTCCAATTATTCCAATTATTATTATTCCTATTGTTATTATTATAATTATTACGATTGTAGTTTTCTATACGTTCTTGTGTATAATTATTATGTTTATTCTTGTAGCTTTGGTTCATATTTGAATCGTATTTAGTATTTTTGAATTTCCTGTATTCTGGCCTAATACAAGTATCTTCGAACCTTCTTCTCGTCAAAATTCTAAGTATGTCATTAATATTGTCCACCTCATAAATTTTGTCTAACAATACACCTTGCGTCATTTCCTTCGCGGTATTGACTAAAAGGCTATCTATGTTCGATAAGTCAATGTAATGGTCGTCTTGGTAATATATGATTACTTCGTCTGCCTTATACTTAATGTTTTGTAATTCTATTATAAGTTCACTTACCGAGTGTACCTTTAGGTTGGCTATTATTTTATATAGATGGTGTGGTTCCACGTTGGGTCGGTACCTCAATTTTAGTGTCTCCTTTATTAAATTCCAGTTGTCTGGTGTAGGTATATTGATGAGGACGTCCTTGGCTTGTCCTTGGATAACTTTATAAAATATTATTCGGACCCCTTCTTTTTTTAGATTTTCGTATGAAATTGTTGAAAGCAAATATTCGATGCTGCTGAAGAAACTGTTTACCGTCACTTCTCCTGTACCGGTAAAAGTTGGCAAGTGATTTATCATCTTAAAAATGTTGTCTCTTTTGCTGTTGTCCTGTATATGGTGTTGTTCCAGGTTTTGCTTTTGTTGCTGTAACTGGTGTGTTTGTTGTTGTAGGTCTAAGTATGCTTGGCGTAAGCGTTCTAATTGTTGATCCTTTCTGGCCAGTTCTTCGGCCACGCTGACGGATGCAATGTGAGCCTGTTCTTCCATTCTTCTCCGTTTGTCAAAGGATTGTTGCCTCTTGGAATACAGTTTTAGAAAAAATTATAGTGGTGTCTATTGTAAATATTCACTGCACTATAACAATTTTTTATTTTTTTTTTATTTTTTTTATTTTAGTGGTGTTCAAGTTGCAAAAATGTTCACTGCACTATTTTTTCTTTTTAGTGGTGTTCACGTTGCCTAAATGTTCACTGCACTATTTTTTTTTATTTTAGTTAACGTATGTTAAGTTATACCCTGGAGGGTCCGGTCAACTCCTGAGTTGGCTACGGATTCGCAGGATTAATTTTGGGTGTTTATAAAACTTTTTATTTTTTTCACTGCCCGTATTTCGTTTCAATGGATCCTTTTTACTGCTTAAAGGATCCTACCGACTGCGCCATTTACGTTTCCGGATCGCGGTTGACATAAAAAAAACTAAATTTGTATTCTTTTTATTTTACTTATAAACTTTATTTATTCTATATTATTTCAGTTTAGTTAAGTTTGACAACTATTCCAATGAACGGGAGGAACAAGACTAACTTTATTATTTTACTTAAGGTAAAATCAAAGCTTACATATGTATACATATTTGCTTACTCGGTATATTTTACAATTTTGTTTTCTTACTTGCTAATTACATTGGTTTATAAAAAATTGTTGTGTTACTTATAATATTACATTTTCGTGTGGGAACGGAAATGCCGATTTGACAATATTTATTGTAAGCAGACAGTGAAGTTAGTTAATTTGGGAATTGCGACCGAAAAATAATTTTGATTTATGAATTTAATCGTAATTTCTGTAAATAAATCGGAAATAGGTTTAGTATTACACTTTGTCTTTAATTATATTTGCAATGAATTCATCTATAGTGTTAGTGCTTGGTTTTATATATATAACTTCTCCCTCCCTTAGATTAGAATTCTCCTGAATTCTTTTATTTAATTTTATTTTTATCTGTTTATGTTTAGTTAGAATTAACACAATTAAAATAAGTACTACAATTATTATAAAAAAGTTACATCCATATGTTAATTTTGTATGATAATCTAACGCTTTAATATTCTGTACATTATTTTTTTGTTGTAATTCAATTTCTTGAAAGGATAATTTATGTGTAAAATTCTGATCTCTATTTGGATTTTCGATAATTTGTTTTTCTTTTATATTTTCGATAGTGTTTGAAAAGTAATAGTCTTTAATTCTTATTGAACAGTTACTGAAATTTTTTAAATAATTTCCGTTTAACATAACTTTTTCGGAATTACAAGTTTCATTAACACTGACATTCATTGCATTCTTAATTATAATTGTGTCTATATCTAGTTGTATAATTTCAAAATCTTTGTTACTTACTAGTTGACAGTTATTTTTTATTATACAATGAGTGCTTAATTTTAAGTCTTTTAAATGCTTATTTTCTTCAAATCTATATGTTTTATTTTCAAACTCGAAGCTTTTTTCTATAATAGCATCTATTTCGTTATTGTGAATATTGGGTAGTGGAACAATAGTTCTTAATTTAACAATTATGAAATTTTTAGGTATTTTTACTCCTAAAACTAAGTATGTCCTATTAACAAATGTTGTACCACACTGTATATATTTTAACTTATTATAATCGATATTGTATTTTTTTATTTCGTTACTGGTTAGAATACTTGGATGTACCAAATCATGTTTTGCAGAAATTACATTATCTTGCAAATGCTCTATTCTACTATTTATTAGTTGTATATTACTTAATTGCTCTAAATATCTACTTTTATTATTTTCTATTTCTACAAACTTACTTATAGAATTTAGTTCTTCTTGAATTTTTTGTCTGTCATTTGTAATTACCATTTTTAAATGATTTATAGTTATATTAAAATAGTCATTATTTATAATTTGCTGATTATTGTTGTTAACAATTTCATCAATATTGAACAACTGTTTTTGTATGTTTTGTCTGTCTTCGTCGTCCATAGTCCCAAATAACCATTCTTGTATGCTTCCTATTCCATTAATTAGTCCTCGTCTTTGCCTATTTTGTCTTGGCAATAATGTCAATAATTCTGTGGTCATAAGCAATAATCGCCTAAGTCGTTAACTTTGCTTCCGAGATAAATAGCTTTTTATATTCAGAAGCGTTTCTGAGAAATGTAGAAAGAAGCTTTAAAAAACTGTAAATACATAATTATTGATCATTTCAAGCACAATGCTCAGTTAAACAATTATAATGAAACTTGCCTTTGTTTAGGAGATATTTAATAAAAAGAAATAAAAGTGTTAATTGCAAACATAACATATGATATAAGAATGACTATGTTGACTAAGGCTTTTATTGTAAAAGAATTGGTTGCTGTTTGTGTGGCACATATTAAGTTAAGGAACTATTGCATATATAAATTTATCAAGATAAAGAGTTAGTCCATTTCACTAATACGGGTTTATTTAAAAAAAAGGAATTTTACAAATTCATTATTTTAAACTAAATGACATTTTCCGAAAAGTTATTTTTGTAATATTTATATGTAATATTTATTTATTTAAAAGTATAAGTATAATATGTATATCAGTCGAAGTTATTCGGTTTCTGATTCACCTTCTACTAAATCTGGATGTACATCAGTTGAGTTATCTGTTAACAAACTTTTATAAAAAGGATGAAAGCATGGATTTACAAATGGTAGTAAATCAAGGAGATCCTTTTTCTTTTTTGAGCTGATCTTAATGTCTTGTGTTAGCATTGATATGTCGCTTATTGCTATTTACACCACGTTGTAACAAGTTCAATGTTTTAAAAGGAGCATATTCGTCTAAAGTGGTTTTATAAAGAATTTTTGCAAAATTTCTCTTTGTAAATCTTAGCCATCTAATATCTTTCCAAACGAATTTTCCCCCATCTAGATTATTGGTTCTCCACATTAGCTTTGTTTTTAAGAAAAGCTGGAAATCAAAAAAAATCTTGTAAGTTCATTTCAATTACGTTGAACGGATTTCTGCAACGTACACTTCTTATAAAATTGTACCAGTCACGTGGATGATATATTTGTGTCTATCACAGCGTGATCCACATCGCATTCCATGTGCGTGTGTCAAGGTTCTAAAAATTTGTGATCATTAATTTCTAAAGTGGGGTTAATTTCAAGAGCCAATGTGAACATTGCACACACGAATGAATTCTTATTTTGTCCCATACAGGAATCACTGTAAAAGATTGCATGATTAACTTGTGGAAGATTGTTTATATGTTTGAATAAGCATGATGCGATTTGATTGCCGCCACGGGCAGAAAGTGCCTCATGCCACATAAAGCAATGTGGGGTGCCAGTTGTACGGTTAAATTATAGGTCCAAAGCTGCCTTTTGTAGAAACTTATTGAGTTTCTTAAGTATGGGGTAGGCAAGCACTGCTGCAAATCAAAAGTATACACTTTAACTTTGGGATCATCGGAAGAGCAAGTTTTTTCATTTCTTTTTGACTCATATGCAAAATCTGCTTTACTCTGATGGGCTAAAAGTTCCTTTTCTAAATCACGTAGTAGAATATCATCGGATTCCTGTTTAGCAATAGCAATTTTAGCTTTAAATTTTTCGCACGTAGAACAGGCTGTAAAACATTTTTTAATTAAATAATTATAAGAAGCGTAAAAGGCTTCTTACACTATATGTTTTGTCATATGTATATGTATGTCTATTTAGAAAAATGCAGATACAAAATAGAAACGATTCTATTTTCGCCTGACACATAACTACATTAACCTATTCCTTAATTTGTTGGCAACATTTTTTGGAGTTATTTATTTATTGTAAGAAAAAAGCAAATAAATTGAACTACTTAAAGCATTGGAAGTCATACGACAATACGTGAGTGTAGAAAGAATGACAAGTCATATGTAGAAACCATATCGTGTAAAAAGGCCTTAAAGATGTAACTTACTTTTAAAAATACCACTGTATGAGGAAACACTAACTACGTTGGCTTTGTATTTATCGCAAAACAAAGTATACATTTGGGCCCGGGATAATACCGCATGTAAGTATTGGCAATTTGTATCTCTCCTGGTATAGTGACTTTCGTATTTTGGAAAGCTGTTTATGTAGTCCTTTACAAGTTGAACTTTATCATCCGTAAGTATATTTTTTCCTCCACCTGATCCACGCTTATCAACAAGGTCACTGTTAGGATAGTGTAATTTCTTCTTCAAAACAGTTTTGACGAAACTGGCACTCTATCAATGAACAAAATTCTCTGATTGTACGTACCCAACGACTAATATTTATTAAAAATGCTTTTCTGAAATGCAAGCGGAACCTTTGATTTGCACTTCATGCGACAATCAATAATAAGAGGTCTCAATTTTCTTTCCGACACAACAACATCCTTTACATTAACGTATGCCTTTCCCAAGTTCCGTCTTGTGCACGATTGTTTCCTCGAATAAGCTCTTTGGGATGTAGTCGGGGCCTCCTTGAGCAGTTCATCATCATCTAAATTGCTACTATTTCCATTATTAGTAGAAGTTGAGTCCTCATAGTCGGAATCTAGGACTGAGTCATCACTGTCAAAACGGAGATTTTCCTGTAAATTTGATTTATCTGCCTCATTCTCACTGCATAGTGGAGTATTAGAAACATTTGTTAATAAATCAGCCCCACTGCCCTCTAAAAACGACATACTTCGTTTTCCATTTCATTAATTTTAAATATTTTTATTAATTGCTTTATTATATTTTTTTAGTTCAGAAAATATTCAATTTTACCGAAACTTTTTTTTTTCTGACCTCTTATAACCTCTGCATTAATCACAGGAAATTGCTTAACTCAAATGATTTTAAAATGGCGCTTTAGGCATACCAATCTAACTGCACTTTGCAAAAAGAATAAGAGCATATGTCATTCGCATTTGTCGCGTATGAAGATATAGCTCTCTTAAAAACTCACAACAAAAATGCATTAACAACTTTTGAAGAGATAGTGCATGCTTATATATATTTTCAACTTGTAATAAACACTCACCTTCACTTTGGCTCTTATGTCAGCTCTCTTGTGTATGACAAACTTAAAAAAAATGTAGGTGCAAAAACAACTTAAGTTATTATAGGCCATTTAAATATAACATTATTGTAATTGACCATCTTCTTAAGTATACTTAGACTCATATAGTAAATGCAATAGCGCTTCGTTGCGAGTTAGGCTAATATGTTTTTATTAATATTTACACTAAAAAAATAGTTAGAGTGATAGGAACTTCGCGTAAATATACAGTTTTATTAGTTGAATATGCTAGTATACATAATTCATTTCTTTCTTAAGTCGACTTAGGCGATTATTGCTTATGACCACAGAATTTATTTTTAGCGTCACTTAGTTCTAAATTAAGCATTTCTTTATTATCAATCCTCATTAATTTTATATTTTCTGTCATGTTGTCCAAAATGGTTTTGATATCATGCAAATTTATGATATGTAATATTATGCCCGTCTCCTGAACTATTTCCTGACTATTGATATAAATGTCTACAAATCCTTTTTATTCTGTAATTCGTTTGGTATTCATTATTCCTTTAATCGGTTGTGTCCATAAGAGTATCGTCAGTATTGTCCATAGCTGTAAATTTAAGAGGCCGTTTGATGTTGCAATGATGCACTCTCTCTAATTTGGATTTTTTATATTTTGGTTGTTCTTTATGCCTAACTGCCTTGTAGTTCTTAATGAATCCTTCTTCCCTACCTTCTTCCCTAGATCTGTTTAATTTTCAATTATTTTTCTTTTATTTTCCTCTACATTCCTTTTCACTGTACCATTTTCAATTTTTCCCAAATGTACGTCACTAGGTGTGCATTTAATGCTTAAGTGGTGGCGCTCATTATAACTTCTAATTGCTTTTTGAATCAATTGTTTTATTGGAATATTTTTCTCTAATTTATATTTATATCTTGAATTTTTCGGCTATTGTGTTATGCAAACGCTCTATGTTGCATTACCCGTGTGACTGTTGGGTTTAGTTAGATGTAACTCAATGTTCTCTTTTTCTAAAAATTCTTTTATTCGGATTGTGTTAAATTCATTGTCTGCCACTATTTTCTTTGGTTTTCCTATTTTGGCAAAATGATCTTCTAATTGCTCGATAAGAGTAACGTGGTTTCTATCGTTTAACGGGTATGCCGCCCCAAATTTTGAAAATTTGTCTATTACCGTTAGAAAATAATTCCTTTTCATTACATACGTGTCTATATGAACGATCTCATTTTTGTCTGAGGGTGTTTCTGTGACTAAAAATTTAGGTTTTATTGGTTTTCTATCGTACTTGACTTCTTGGCATATCTCGCATTGATTAATCACCAATTGAATTACCTCCACGAGTTTTGGATAGTAAATTTTATTCTTAAGTTGGTTATATGTTTCGATTATCCCTGAATGCATGCTTTCCCTTACGTGATACAATGATATTTGCTTGACTGCTTCTACTTCTGTTTCTATATCTCTAGCCCTTGCAGTACATTTAGTTCAGAAAATATTCCTACTTTACCTTTAGTGATATACTTTCTAAATATTTATCCCATTACTTCAAAATCACTTTCCGCTATATATATTATCCTTTTTCTATGTAATTCCTGTAATTCTTCAACTTTATTGTTTGTTAATATAATTTGTGTCTTATACTTGTTTACTATTTCTTCCTTAATGTAGAAGTTATCGTGCAAATTTTCATCTGCTGAATGGATTGTTACCATTGAAACATTTTCGTCCTCCACATTATCTATTATATCAAAATCTGATTCATTATCCCAGTTTTTCCGAACATTTTCTTCATTAACATGTTCCAATCTACTCAGGAAGTCCGCGACTCTATTCTCTTTTCCTTTAATATACTCGATCGTAAAATCATATTCACCTAATTTTAAAATCCATCTTTGATGTCTTGGCGACATGTCCCTTCCTTTGTACTTTGCATGTAAAAACTTAATTGGTTGGTGATCCGTTAAGATCTTAAATTTTCTCCCGTAGAGGTAGGGTCTTAGGTAATTAACGCTCCATAATATTGCCAAAAATTCCTTGTCCGTTGCTGCGTAATTTCTTTCATGATTATTCAAGGTTCTTGAAATGAAACAAACCGGATGTCCTTCTTGTGATAGAACGGCTCCAATTGCATAATTGGAGGCATCTGTGGTTAATGTGAACATTTTTTCAAAATCTGGATATCTTAAAATGGGATGACTACCAATCAATAATTTTAGCTTTTCGAATGCTTCTATATATGTTGGGTCGTTTACGTTTACTTTTATGCCTTTCTTTAGATATTTCGTAATAGGTTGGGTTACCTTCACGTAATCTTTTATAAATTTCCTATAATATCCGGTGAGCCCAAGGAAACTTTTAATTTGTTTCTCTGCTTTTGGTAACGTGATTTCCTGAATTATTTTAATTTTGTTAGGGTTTGGTTTTAGTCCGTCTTTTGTCAGAATATGTCCCAAAAATTCCGTCTCTTTTTTTAAAAAAAATGCACTTGTCTATTTGAATTTTTAAATTCACTTTTTCTAATGCCGTAAAAATCTCCGTGATCGCCCTTATATGTTCTTTCAATGAGGTGCTGAATATTAATATATCATCTAGATATACTACGCAAGTTTTGTTTATGAATTCTCTTAGGGTCTCATTCATCAGCCTTTGGAACGTCGCTGGGGCGTTTTTTAAACCGAAGGGCATCCTTACGAATTCATATAATCCATGTGGTGTCACAAATGCGGTCTTCTCTCTATCTTGTTCCCTCACCAAAATCTGGTGATAACCCTTCGCTAAATCCAGAGTGGTGAAGTATTGCGCCCTGCCCAGTTTGTCCAGAATGGAATCTATATTTGGCAGTGGAAATTTATCATCGATAGTTATTTCATTTAGCTTCCTGTAGTCCACCACGAGTCTATATTTCTTTTCTCCTGAATTATCGATTTTTTTAGGTACTATTATCAAAGGGCTTGCATAACGCGAAGAACTTTTCCTGATTATCCCCTGTGCTTCCATTTCCCTTACTTGTTTTCTCACTTCTGTCTCATGTTGGGGTGGATATTTGTATAGTTTTGAATTTATTTTTTCTTCGGTTGTTGTCCTAATTTCATGCTGTATTTTCATTGTACTAGTTAATCTATCTCCTTCTTTAAAGAATAATTTCTGGAATCTACTTAACATTTTTAAAATTTCTCTTTTTTCTTCTTCATTCAAGTGCTCTAACTGAATTCTGTTTTGAAGTTCACTATAAAATTCTATGGCTTCTAATGCACAAATCTCCAAATTATTATATGGGTTTATTAAAAAATATGTTACTTTATCATTAAATGAGATATATCCGTCTTCCAAATTTACCATTATTCTAAAACAATTTAACAAGTCGATTCCTATTATAAATTTATATCTTCGTCCCTTTAATTCAGCTACTTTCCATCTAATCTTCGCATAATGGGGTATATTAAATTCGTCAGGTGCATCCGTCACAGCTTCATGTCTAATAAAATCTTTTTTGTGAATGGTACTAAACTTTATTGGTTCCTTTAATAAATTTTTTCTAAAATCTTTAATGTTACTGTCTATTAAACTAATACTCGCCCCTGTGTCTATTAATGCGTCATATATTTTTCCTCTTATTTTAATGTTTATGATGGGTAAAAAATCTGAGGTCGTTCACAAAAAAAATTATTTTGATTGTTTGGGGTTCGTTTAAATTGACCTCCGTCGTACTTACATTCTTTTAGTTCAGAATTTTCTATTATTTCATTTAACTTATAGTTTTGTACATCATTTCTGGATTCCATGGGTGCGTTTAGGTCTTGCCTAGGTTGTTCCAAGCGATTTTGGCTGAAACATGGCCTAGGGTGTCCTACCTGCCCGACCCTCTGGATATTGTGTACACCATAAGGTTCTATATTATCAACGTCCATGGGTTCGTTTAGGTTTTGCCTAGGTTGATTCCATCTATTTTGGTTGAAATTTGGCCTAGGGTGTCCTACCTGCCCGAAACGCTGGAAGTTGCCTGATGGGTTATTATAATTGTTATTATTATTAGTTTGTGGAACTCTATAGCGTCCTGAATTATTAAATTGTTTATTCCAATTATTCCAATTATTATTATTCCTATTGTTATTATTATAATTATTACGATTGTAGTTTTCTATACGTTCTTGTGTATAATTATTATGTTTATTCTTGTAGCTTTGGTTCATATTTGAATCGTATTTAGTATTTTTGAATTTCCTGTATTCTGGCCTAATACAAGTATCTTCGAACCTTCTTCTCGTCAAAATTCTAAGTATGTCATTAATATTGTCCACCTCATAAATTTTGTCTAACAATACACCTTGCGTCATTTCCTTCGCGGTATTGACTAAAAGGCTATCTATGTTCGATAAGTCAATGTAATGGTCGTCTTGGTAATATATGATTAGTTCGTCTGCCTTATACTTAATGTTTTGTAATTCTATTATAAGTTCACTTACCGAGTGTACCTTTAGGTTGGCTATTATTTTATATAGATGGTGTGGTTCCACGTTGGGTCGGTACCTCAATTTTAGTGTCTCCTTTATTAAATTCCAGTTGTCTGGTGTAGGTATATTGATGAGGACGTCCTTGGCTTGTCCTTGGATAACTTTATAAAATATTATTCGGACCCCTTCTTTTTTTAGATTTTCGTATGAAATTGTTGAAAGCAAATATTCGATGCTGCTGAAGAAACTGTTTACCGTCACTTCTCCTGTACCGGTAAAAGTTGGCAAGTGATTTATCATCTTAAAAATGTTGTCTCTTTTGCTGTTGTCCTGTATATGGTGTTGTTCCAGGTTTTGCTTTTGTTGCTGTAACTGGTGTGTTTGTTGTTGTAGGTCTAAGTATGCTTGGCGTAAGCGTTCTAATTGTTGATCCTTTCTGGCCAGTTCTTCGGCCACGCTGACGGATGCAATGTGAGCCTGTTCTTCCATTCTTCTCCGTTTGTCAAAGGATTGTTGCCTCTTGGAATACAGTTTTAGAAAAAATTATAGTGGTGTCTATTGTAAATATTCACTGCACTATAACAATTTTTTATTTTTTTTATTTTAGTGGTGTTCAAGTTGCAAAAATGTTCACTGCACTATTTTTTCTTTTTAGTGGTGTTCACGTTGCCTAAATGTTCACTGCACTATTTTTTTTTATTTTAGTTAACGTATGTTAAGTTATACCCTGGAGGGTCCGGTCAACTCCTGAGTTGGCTACGGATTCGCAGGATTAATTTTGGGTGTTTATAAAACTTTTTATTTTTTTCACTGCCCGTATTTCGTTTCAATGGATCCTTTTTACTGCTTAAAGGATCCTACCGACTGCGCCATTTACGTTTCCGGATCGCGGTTGACATAAAAAAAACTAAATTTGTATTCTTTTTATTTTACTTATAAACTTTATTTATTCTATATTATTTCAGTTTAGTTAAGTTTGACAACTATTCCAATGAACGGGAGGAACAAGACTAACTTTATTATTTTACTTAAGGTAAAATCAAAGCTTACATATGTATACATATTTGCTTACTCGGTATATTTTACAATTTTGTTTTCTTACTTGCTAATTACATTGGTTTATAAAAAATTGTTGTGTTACTTATAATATTACATTTTCGTGTGGGAACGGAAATGCCGATTTGACAATATTTATTGTAAGCAGACAGTGAAGTTAGTTAATTTGGGAATTGCGACCGAAAAATAATTTTGATTTATGAATTTAATCGTAATTTCTGTAAATAAATCGGAAATAGGTTTAGTATTACACTTTGTCTTTAATTATATTTGCAATGAATTCATCTATAGTGTTAGTGCTTGGTTTTATATATATAACTTCTCCCTCCCTTAGATTAGAATTCTCCTGAATTCTTTTATTTAATTTTATTTTTATCTGTTTATGTTTAGTTAGAATTAACACAATTAAAATAAGTACTACAATTATTATAAAAAAGTTACATCCATATGTTAATTTTGTATGATAATCTAACGCTTTAATATTCTGTACATTATTTTTTTGTTGTAATTCAATTTCTTGAAAGGATAATTTATGTGTAAAATTCTGATCTCTATTTGGATTTTCGATAATTTGTTTTTCTTTTATATTTTCGATAGTGTTTGAAAAGTAATAGTCTTTAATTCTTATTGAACAGTTACTGAAATTTTTTAAATAATTTCCGTTTAACATAACTTTTTCGGAATTACAAGTTTCATTAACACTGACATTCATTGCATTCTTAATTATAATTGTGTCTATATCTAGTTGTATAATTTCAAAATCTTTGTTACTTACTAGTTGACAGTTATTTTTTATTATACAATGAGTGCTTAATTTTAAGTCTTTTAAATGCTTATTTTCTTCAAATCTATATGTTTTATTTTCAAACTCGAAGCTTTTTTCTATAATAGCATCTATTTCGTTATTGTGAATATTGGGTAGTGGAACAATAGTTCTTAATTTAACAATTATGAAATTTTTAGGTATTTTTACTCCTAAAACTAAGTATGTCCTATTAACAAATGTTGTACCACACTGTATATATTTTAACTTATTATAATCGATATTGTATTTTTTTATTTCGTTACTGGTTAGAATACTTGGATGTACCAAATCATGTTTTGCAGAAATTACATTATCTTGCAAATGCTCTATTCTACTATTTATTAGTTGTATATTACTTAATTGCTCTAAATATCTACTTTTATTATTTTCTATTTCTACAAACTTACTTATAGAATTTAGTTCTTCTTGAATTTTTTGTCTGTCATTTGTAATTACCATTTTTAAATGATTTATAGTTATATTAAAATAGTCATTATTTATAATTTGCTGATTATTGTTGTTAACAATTTCATCAATATTGAACAACTGTTTTTGTATGTTTTGTCTGTCTTCGTCGTCCATAGTCCCAAATAACCATTCTTGTATGCTTCCTATTCCATTAATTAGTCCTCGTCTTTGCCTATTTTGTCTTGGCAATAATGTCAATAATTCTGTGGTCATAAGCAATAATCGCCTAAGTCGTTAACTTTGCTTCCGAGATAAATAGCTTTTTATATTCAGAAGCGTTTCTGAGAAATGTAGAAAGAAGCTTTAAAAAACTGTAAATACATAATTATTGATCATTTCAAGCACAATGCTCAGTTAAACAATTATAATGAAACTTGCCTTTGTTTAGGAGATATTTAATAAAAAGAAATAAAAGTGTTAATTGCAAACATAACATATGATATAAGAATGACTATGTTGACTAAGGCTTTTATTGTAAAAGAATTGGTTGCTGTTTGTGTGGCACATATTAAGTTAAGGAACTATTGCATATTTAAATTTATCAAGATAAAGAGTTAGTCCATTTCACTAATACGGGTTTATTTAAAAAAAAAGAATTTTACAAATTCATTATTTTAAACTAAATGACATTTTCCGAAAAGTTATTTTTGTAATATTTATATGTAATATTTATTTATTTAAAAGTATAAGTATAATATGTATATCAGTCGAAGTTATTCGGTTTCTGATTCACCTTCTACTAAATCTGGATGTACATCAGTTGAGTTATCTGTTAACAAACTTTTATAAAAAGGATGAAAGCATGGATTTACAAATGGTAGTAAATCAAGGAGATCCTTTTTCTTTTTTGAGCTGATCTTAATGTCTTGTGTTAGCATTGATATGTCGCTTATTGCTATTTACACCACGTTGTAACAAGTTCAATGTTTTAAAAGGAGCATATTCGTCTAAAGTGGTTTTATAAAGAATTTTTGCAAAATTTCTCTTTGTAAATCTTAGCCATCTAATATCTTTCCAAACGAATTTTCCCCCATCTAGATTATTGGTTCTCCACATTAGCTTTGTTTTTAAGAAAAGCTGGAAATCAAAAAAAATCTTGTAAGTTCATTTCAATTACGTTGAACGGATTTCTGCAACGTACACTTCTTATAAAATTGTACCAGTCACGTGGATGATATATTTGTGTCTATCACAGCGTGATCCACATCGCATTCCATGTGCGTGTGTCAAGGTTCTAAAAATTTGTGATCATTAATTTCTAAAGTGGGGTTAATTTCAAGAGCCAATGTGAACATTGCACACACGAATGAATTCTTATTTTGTCCCATACAGGAATCACTGTAAAAGATTGCATGATTAACTTGTGGAAGATTGTTTATATGTTTGAATAAGCATGATGCGATTTGATTGCCGCCACGGGCAGAAAGTGCCTCATGCCACATAAAGCAATGTGGGGTGCCAGTTGTACGGTTAAATTATAGGTCCAAAGCTGCCTTTTGTAGAAACTTATTGAGTTTCTTAAGTATGGGGTAGGCAAGCACTGCTGCAAATCAAAAGTATACACTTTAACTTTGGGATCATCGGAAGAGCAAGTTTTTTCATTTCTTTTTGACTCATATGCAAAATCTGCTTTACTCTGATGGGCTAAAAGTTCCTTTTCTAAATCACGTAGTAGAATATCATCGGATTCCTGTTTAGCAATAGCAATTTTAGCTTTAAATTTTTCGCACGTAGAACAGGCTGTAAAACATTTTTTAATTAAATAATTATAAGAAGCGTAAAAGGCTTCTTACACTATATGTTTTGTCATATGTATATGTATGTCTATTTAGAAAAATGCAGATACAAAATAGAAACGATTCTATTTTCGCCTGACACATAACTACATTAACCTATTCCTTAATTTGTTGGCAACATTTTTTGGAGTTATTTATTTATTGTAAGAAAAAAGCAAATAAATTGAACTACTTAAAGCATTGGAAGTCATACGACAATACGTGAGTGTAGAAAGAATGACAAGTCATATGTAGAAACCATATCGTGTAAAAAGGCCTTAAAGATGTAACTTACTTTTAAAAATACCACTGTATGAGGAAACACTAACTACGTTGGCTTTGTATTTATCGCAAAACAAAGTATACATTTGGGCCCGGGATAATACCGCATGTAAGTATTGGCAATTTGTATCTCTCCTGGTATAGTGACTTTCGTATTTTGGAAAGCTGTTTATGTAGTCCTTTACAAGTTGAACTTTATCATCCGTAAGTATATTTTTTCCTCCACCTGATCCACGCTTATCAACAAGGTCACTGTTAGGATAGTGTAATTTCTTCTTCAAAACAGTTTTGACGAAACTGGCACTCTATCAATGAACAAAATTCTCTGATTGTACGTACCCAACGACTAATATTTATTAAAAATGCTTTTCTGAAATGCAAGCGGAACCTTTGATTTGCACTTCATGCGACAATCAATAATAAGAGGTCTCAATTTTCTTTCCGACACAACAACATCCTTTACATTAACGTATGCCTTTCCCAAGTTCCGTCTTGTGCACGATTGTTTCCTCGAATAAGCTCTTTGGGATGTAGTCGGGGCCTCGTTGAGCAGTTCATCATCATCTAAATTGCTACTATTTCCATTATTAGTAGAAGTTGAGTCCTCATAGTCGGAATCTAGGACTGAGTCATCACTGTCAAAACGGAGATTTTCCTGTAAATTTGATTTATCTGCCTCATTCTCACTGCATAGTGGAGTATTAGAAACATTTGTTAATAAATCAGCCCCACTGCCCTCTAAAAACGACATACTTCGTTTTCCATTTCATTAATTTTAAATATTTTTATTAATTGCTTTATTATATTTTTTTAGTTCAGAAAATATTCAATTTTACCGAAACTTTTTTTTTCTGACCTCTTATAACCTCTGCATTAATCACAGGAAATTGCTTAACTCAAATGATTTTAAAATGGCGCTTTAGGCATACCAATCTAACTGCACTTTGCAAAAAGAATAAGAGCATATGTCATTCGCATTTGTCGCGTATGAAGATATAGCTCTCTTAAAAACTCACAACAAAAATGCATTAACAACTTTTGAAGAGATAGTGCATGCTTATATATATTTTCAACTTGTAATAAACACTCACCTTCACTTTGGCTCTTATGTCAGCTCTCTTGTGTATGACAAACTTAAAAAAAATGTAGGTGCAAAAACAACTTAAGTTATTATAGGCCATTTAAATATAACATTATTGTAATTGACCATCTTCTTAAGTATACTTAGACTCATATAGTAAATGCAATAGCGCTTCGTTGCGAGTTAGGCTAATATGTTTTTATTAATATTTACACTAAAAAAATAGTTAGAGTGATAGGAACTTCGCGTAAATATACAGTTTTATTAGTTGAATATGCTAGTATACATAATTCATTTCTTTCTTAAGTCGACTTAGGCGATTATTGCTTATGACCACAGAATTTATTTTTAGCGTCACTTAGTTCTAAATTAAGCATTTCTTTATTATCAATCCTCATTAATTTTATATTTTCTGTCATGTTGTCCAAAATGGTTTTGATATCATGCAAATTTATGATTTGTAATATTATGCCCGTCTCCTGAACTATTTCCTGACTATTGATATAAATGTCTACAAATCCTTTTTATTCTGTAATTCGTTTGGTATTCATTATTCCTTTAATCGGTTGTGTCCATAAGAGTATCGTCAGTATTGTCCATAGCTGTAAATTTAAGAGGCCGTTTGATGTTGCAATGATGCACTCTCTCTAATTTGGATTTTTTATATTTTGGTTGTTCTTTATGCCTAACTGCCTTGTAGTTCTTAATGAATCCTTCTTCCCTACCTTCTTCCCTAGATCTGTTTAATTTTCAATTATTTTTCTTTTATTTTCCTCTACATTCCTTTTCACTGTACCATTTTCAATTTTTCCCAAATGTACGTCACTAGGTGTGCATTTAATGCTTAAGTGGTGGCGCTCATTATAACTTCTAATTGCTTTTTGAATCAATTGTTTTATTGGAATATTTTTCTCTAATTTATATTTATATCTTGAATTTTTCGGCTATTGTGTTATGCAAACGCTCTATGTTGCATTACCCGTGTGACTGTTGGGTTTAGTTAGATGTAACTCAATGTTCTCTTTTTCTAAAAATTCTTTTATTCGGATTGTGTTAAATTCATTGTCTGCCACTATTTTCTTTGGTTTTCCTATTTTGGCAAAATGATCTTCTAATTGCTCGATAAGAGTAACGTGGTTTCTATCGTTTAACGGGTATGCCGCCCCAAATTTAGAAAATTTGTCTATTACCGTTAGAAAATAATTCCTTTTCATTACATACGTGTCTATATGAACGATCTCATTTTTGTCTGAGGGTGTTTCTGTGACTAAAAATTTAGGTTTTATTGGTTTTCTATCGTACTTGACTTCTTGGCATATCTCGCATTGATTAATCACCAATTGAATTACCTCCATGAGTTTTGGATAGTAAATTTTATTCTTAAGTTGGTTATATGTTTCGATTATCCCTGAATGCATGCTTTCCCTTACGTGATACAATGATATTTGCTTGACTGCTTCTACTTCTGTTTCTATATCTCTAGCCCTTGCAGTACATTTAGTTAAATTGTTTTGTTTATTGTTGGAAAACATTTTTATCAATTTTTCTTGAACTATGTTATAGCTTCTGTCTGAAAGTTCAGAAAATATTCCTACTTTACCTTTAGTGATATACTTTCTAAATATTTATCCCATTACTTCAAAATCACTTTCCGCTATATATATTATCCTTTTTCTATGTAATTCCTGTAATTCTTCAACTTTATTGTTTGTTAATATAATTTGTGTCTTATACTTGTTTACTATTTCTTCCTTAATGTAGAAGTTATCGTGCAAATTTTCATCTGCTGAATGGATTGTTACCATTGAAACATTTTCGTCCTCCACATTATCTATTATATCAAAATCTGATTCATTATCCCAGTTTTTCCGAACATTTTCTTCATTAACATGTTCCAATCTACTCAGGAAGTCCGCGACTCTATTCTCTTTTCCTTTAATATACTCGATCGTAAAATCATATTCACCTAATTTTAAAATCCATCTTTGATGTCTTGGCGACATGTCCCTTCCTTTGTACTTTGCATGTAAAAACTTAATTGGTTGGTGATCCGTTAAGATCTTAAATTTTCTCCCGTAGAGGTAGGGTCTTAGGTAATTAACGCTCCATAATATTGCCAAAAATTCCTTGTCCGTTGCTGCGTAATTTCTTTCATGATTATTCAAGGTTCTTGAAATGAAACAAACCGGATGTCCTTCTTGTGATAGAACGGCTCCAATTGCATAATTGGAGGCATCTGTGGTTAATGTGAACATTTTTTCAAAATCTGGATATCTTAAAATGGGATGACTACCAGTCAATAATTTTAGCTTTTCGAATGCTTCTATATATGTTGGGTCGTTTACGTTTACTTTTATGCCTTTCTTTAGATATTTCGTAATAGGTTGGGTTACCTTCACGTAATCTTTTATAAATTTCCTATAATATCCGGTGAGCCCAAGGAAACTTTTAATTTGTTTCTCTGTTTTTGGTAACGTGATTTCCTGAATTATTTTAATTTTGTTAGGGTTTGGTTTTAGTCCGTCTTTTGTCAGAATATGTCCCAAAAATTCCGTCTCTTTTTTTAAAAAATTGCACTTGTCTATTTGAATTTTTAAATTCACTTTTTCTAATGCCGTAAAAATCTCCGTGATCGCCCTTATATGTTCTTTCAATGAGGTGCTGAATATTAATATATCATCTAGATATACTACGCAAGTTTTGTTTATGAATTCTCTTAGGGTCTCATTCATCAGCCTTTGGAACGTCGCTGGGGCGTTTTTTAAACCGAAGGGCATCCTTACGAATTCATATAATCCATGTGGTGTCACAAATGCGGTCTTCTCTCTATCTTGTTCCCTCACCAAAATCTGGTGATAACCCTTCGCTAAATCCAGAGTGGTGAAGTATTGCGCCCTGCCCAGTTTGTCCAGAATGGAATCTATATTTGGCAGTGGAAATTTATCATCGATAGTTATTTCATTTAGCTTCCTGTAGTCCACCACGAGTCTATATTTCTTTTCTCCTGAATTATCGATTTTTTAGGTACTATTATCAAAGGGCTTGCATAACGCGAAGAACTTTTCCTGATTATCCCCTGTGCTTCCATTTCCCTTACTTGTTTTCTCACTTCTGTCTCATGTTGGGGTGGATATTTGTATAGTTTTGAATTTATTTTTTCTTCGGTTGTTGTCCTAATTTCATGCTGTATTTTCATTGTACTAGTTAATCTATCTCCTTCTTTAAAGAATAATTTCTGGAATCTACTTAACATTTTTAAAATTTCTCTTTTTTCTTCTTCATTCAAGTGCTCTAACTGAATTCTGTTTTGAAGTTCACTATAAAATTCTATGGCTTCTAATGCACAAATCTCCAAATTATTATATGGGTTTATTAAAAAATATGTTACTTTATCATTAAATGAGATATATCCGTCTTCCAAATTTACCATTATTCTAAAACAATTTAACAAGTCGATTCCTATTATAAATTTATATCTTCGTCCCTTTAATTCAGCTACTTTCCATCTAATCTTCGCATAATGGGGTATATTAAATTCGTCAGGTGCATCCGTCACAGCTTCATGTCTAATAAAATCTTTTTTGTGAATGGTACTAAACTTTATTGGTTCCTTTAATAATTTTTTTCTAAAATCTTTAATGTTACTGTCTATTAAACTAATACTCGCCCCTGTGTCTATTAATGCGTCATATATTTTTCCTTTTATTTTAATGTTTATGATGGGTAAAAAATCTGAGGTCGTTCACAAAAAAAATTATTTTGATTGTTTGGGGTTCGTTTAAATTGACCTCCGTCGTATTTACATTCTTTTAGTTCAGAATTTTCTATTATTTCATTTAACTTATAGTTTTGTACATCATTTCTGGATTCCATGGGTGCGTTTAGGTCTTGCCTAGGTTGTTCCAAGCGATTTTGGCTGAAACATGGCCTAGGGTGTCCTACCTGCCCGACCCTCTGGATATTGTGTACACCATAAGGTTCTATATTATCAACGTCCATGGGTTCGTTTAGGTTTTGCCTAGGTTGATTCCATCTATTTTGGTTGAAATTTGGCCTAGGGTGTCCTACCTGCCCGAAACGCTGGAAGTTGCCTGATGGGTTATTATAATTGTTATTATTATTAGTTTGTGGAACTCTATAGCGTCCTGAATTATTAAATTGTTTATTCCAATTATTCCAATTATTATTATTCCTATTGTTATTATTATAATTATTACGATTGTAGTTTTCTATACGTTCTTGTGTATAATTATTATGTTTATTCTTGTAGCTTTGGTTCATATTTGAATCGTATTTAGTATTTTTGAATTTCCTGTATTCTGGCCTAATACAAGTATCTTCGAACCTTCTTCTCGTCAAAATTCTAAGTATGTCATTAATATTGTCCACCTCATAAATTTTGTCTAACAATACACCTTGCGTCATTTCCTTCGCGGTATTGACTAAAAGGCTATCTATGTTCGATAAGTCAATGTAATGGTCGTCTTGGTAATATATGATTAGTTCGTCTGCCTTATACTTAATGTTTTGTAATTCTATTATAAGTTCACTTACCGAGTGTACCTTTAGGTTGGCTATTATTTTATATAGATGGTGTGGTTCCACGTTGGGTCGGTACCTCAATTTTAGTGTCTCCTTTATTAAATTCCAGTTGTCTGGTGTAGGTATATTGATGAGGACGTCCTTGGCTTGTCCTTGGATAACTTTATAAAATATTATTCGGACCCCTTCTTTTTTTAGATTTTCGTATGAAATTGTTGAAAGCAAATATTCGATGCTGCTGAAGAAACTGTTTACCGTCACTTCTCCTGTACCGGTAAAAGTTGGCAAGTGATTTATCATCTTAAAAATGTTGTCTCTTTTGCTGTTGTCCTGTATATGGTGTTGTTCCAGGTTTTGTTTTTGTTGCTGTAACTGGTGTGTTTGTTGTTGTAGGTCTAAGTATGCTTGGCGTAAGCGTTCTAATTGTTGATCCTTTCTGGCCAGTTCTTCGGCCACGCTGACGGATGCAATGTGAGCCTGTTCTTCCATTCTTCTCCGTTTGTCAAAGGATTGTTGCCTCTTGGAATACAGTTTTAGAAAAAATTATAGTGGTGTCTATTGTAAATATTCACTGCACTATAACAATTTTTTATTTTTTTTTATTTTTTTTATTTTAGTGGTGTTCAAGTTGCAATAATGTTCACTGCACTATTTTTTCTTTTTAGTGGTGTTCAAGTTGCCTAAATGTTCACTGCACTGTTGTTGTTGTTGTTGAGGTGGTTGAACATTTCTTAGCTGAAATGCTCCTAATTAGTGACCAGCACCGTTTTAATACCACTATCTCGTGAAATGATGAGTTGTTGTTGCATTTTTTTTTTTTTTTTTTTTTTTTTTTTGTGGTGTTTCCGGGTCAGATCCACTTAGTGAGGTCCAAGTATAGGAGCAAATCCTTTATCTCGATGACTGAGATCTCCTTAATTTGCTGTAGGAAAGGCTTACCGAAGGATCGGAGTCGTGCCCTGGCTAGTCCCGGACATTCACATAAATAGTGGAACAGACTTTCCTTCACCCCTTCCGTTTGACAGCTTCTACAGATAGGATTAAAGGGTAGGTTGAGTCTAGCTGCGTGATCCCCTACTTTCCAATGTCCTGTAAGGGTTGCAGTGATACGTGAAATGTTTGGCCGAGAACATCCTAACAGGTCATTCGTCCTTTGGATTTTATATGACGGCCATGTGTTTTTTGTTGTGATACATGTAGGTATTTGCTTCCATCTTCTTTCGGCTAAAGCATGATAGTGTGAAGCAATAGATGCTTTAAGTTTGTTCAGTGGGGTGGAAACTGCCACCGCCTCTGCTATGTCTAGTGTTGAGCCCTTTCTTGCTAGCTCATCCGCTGTCTCATTGCCTCGTATGTTCCTATGACCGGGAACCCATATCAGGGTAATTTCAAGCCAATGGCTGAGCAGTTTCAGCTTCTCTCTACACTGTAGGACCAGTTTGGATGAAATGTAGTTGGAGTCTAAGGCCTTGATAGCTGCTTGACTGTCTGAGAAGATAGCTACTCTTGCACCAACTACCTTGTAGAGTTCTAGGGATTTGCATGCTTCTCTGATCGCTAAAAGTTCTGCCTGGAACACGCTGGCATAATCAGGAAGACGAATTGATTGAGATAGGTTGAGTGGCTCCGAATGGAAGCCAGCTCCCACACCACAGTTCATCTTAGAACCATCGGTATAGATTTCGATATCGTGTCTTCCAATCACCTCTCCTTTGCTCCACTCGGCTCTCGGTGGGAAGCGTACCGTAAAGCCTTTCTTGAAGTTTAGGTCGGGGACTGTGTAGTCTGATCCGTTTTTGAGCAGCGGGGGTCCCTGTAGGAGGATCTTGCTGTGACCGTACGGCCTTGTTGTCCAGCTTCCTATGTCTCTGAGTCTCACCGCGCTGCAAGTAGCTATTGTTTTAATGTGTAAATCTAATGGCAATAGATGTGTTAGTACATTGAGCGCTTCAGTAGGACTGGTGCTAAGCGCTCCTGTAGTTAGGATACACGCTGTTCTTTGTATCTTGTTCAGCTTAGTTTTGTTGTATTTCCTTTCTGTTGCAGGCCACCAAACTAGTGCCGCATATGTTAGTATTGGCCTTACAATGGCTGTGTAGGACCAGTTGGATAATTTTGGTTGGAGACCCGATTTATTTTCCCAACATTCTCTTACATGTGTAAAGTGCTATGTTCGCTTTCTTTACCCTGTACTCTACGTTGGACTTCCAGCTGAGTTTGGGGTCCAGGATAACGCCTAGGTATTTGGCCTGTTTGGTTAGCGTGAGGCTGACGCCGTTTAGTTTTGGGAGATTAAAGTTTGGCACCTTGGTTTTCTTGGTGAATAGCATCAGTTCAGTTTTTCTCGGGTTTACGCTTAAACCACAGTCCGTGGCCCAATTGCTGAGTAATACCAGAGCTCCTTCCATAATCTCACTGATTGTGGTTGGAAACATTCCTGAAACCATAAGCACTATGTCGTCCGCGTACGCCACCACTTTAATTCCCTTTTGGTTAAATTTGGTGAGGATGTTGTTGGCGACTAGTAACCACAGTAGAGGGGATAAGACTCCTCCCTGAGGGGTTCCCCTGTTGACAGAGCGTTTTATCGTGCTGCTGCCTACCTCACCGATGATTATTCTAGTTTTGAGCATGTTCTCTATCCATTCGTTGAGACCTGTGTCTATGCCTAACATGTTAAGAGCCTCAATTATGGATCTTGTGGTGACATTGTTGAAGGCCCCCTCTATGTCGAGAAAAGCGACTAGTGAGTATTGCTTGTATTCTATGCTCCTCTCAATCGCACTTACAACCTCGTGAAGAGCTGTCTCTGTGGATTTTCCTTTGAGATAGGCATGTTGAGATGGTGAAATCGTTGAGTCTGTAATCTTTTCCCTGAGATATACATCCAACAGTCGCTCGAGAGTTTTGAGGATGAAGGAGGATAGGCTGATGGGTCTGAAATCCTTCGCTGTATCATGACCGCGTCTACCAGCTTTAGGGATAAATATCACTTTTACCCTCCTCCAGCTCTTTGGTATGTGCCCTAGCATAAGGCTTTTCCTGAAAAAGACCTCCAGCCAGGGAATCGTCGTTTCTCGAGTGTTCCACAGCATGGCTGGGAATATCCCATCTGGACCGGCTGCCTTATATGGTTCAAAGTTTTTTATCGCCCATAATATTCTATCTTGGGATACGATGTGGTTGATTATAATGGGTGGTATTTTGGATGTTTGAACACTGTCAGTATTGTTCTCAATGTATTCTGTGTTGCCTGGGAAGTGTGTATTTATAAGATGTTCTAGTGTGTCGGCCGATGATTTTGTCCACTCTCCGATGTCTTTCTTCAAGAAGGAAGGGCAGGAGTGTTCCTTGGATAAAAGCTTGCCTAGTCTCGCCGTATCTTTGGTTGATTCTATGGAACTACAAAAATCTCTCCAAGCCTCTGTCCGAGCCTCTTTGATTGCTTTCTTGTACTCCCTAAGGCAGTCTTTGTAGGGTTTGAAATATTTGTGTTTGTAGCAGATGTTGAAGATTTCTCTTGTCATTTTCCTGAGTTGACTTAGATCTTCATTCCACCAGGTAGGATAAGTTGTTTTACCATATGTGGCAGGGCATGAAGCTTCAAGTCCTTTCGTCAAGGAAGTTTCGAAAGCTCTTACTTTCTCATCTAGGTCTTCCTTTGACGTTATGGTTCTGTTTAAGTGTTGAAGTTTAGACTGGGCCACTCTACGGAATGTGTGCCAGTTTGTTCTTCTAGGATTTCTATATGGGAGAGGTTTCTCAAGCTTGAGATTAATATCGAAGAGAATCCAGCTGTGGTCCGAGAAGGATCTCTTGTCGGATACCCTCCAATTTGTGACTATTTGGGAGTTATTGTTTGTGCATAGGGTAACGTCTAAGACCTCTTCCCAGCCAGGAAAGTTTGCCGAGCTCGGAAAAGTGAAGGTTGGGGTGGTCCCTACATTACATATGTCTAGGTTGGTGTTTAATAGGAATTCAAAAAGTGACTCACCTCTTTCATTCGTCTCTGAACTGCCCCAGAGCTCATTTCTAGCGTTTGCGTCGCAGCCCATCAGTAGTTTGTCAGTGCTGCTTAGTGTTGTCAGGAAACGAGCCACTTCGTCTGGCGGCGCCGGTTTCTCGTGTGGCATGTACACCGATGCCAGGTATATCGCCGATTTCTGCAGCTCCACTTTCACCACCGTAAAATCAGGAGTACTGAAATCAGAACACAGAAAAGCTTTTAGGTGTTTTTTGGTGATTATGCATGACCGTGGCTTACCGTCTGCTTTGTTGTAGAAAATGTTGATGCTCTTGTTGTTTTGGAACCCCTTAATTTCGTTGTCTCTGACCCGGGGCTCCTGTATGAAACCGATGTCGATGTCCCCTTCCCTGAGGAAGACATCCAAGTTCTCTGTAGCACATTTCGAGTGCTGCAGATTCACCTGTATGGCTCTAGGCATCGGATTTATTGTCGTCTTCAGCTAGGTCCAGCTTTTCTAGCCTTTCTAGCTGTATGTTGTTGTCGACCTCGTCTGGATCTTCCTCATTTTCATTGCTGTCTGCTTTGAAAATCTTCAGTTTGGCCTTTCTTAGACCAAACCGCATTTTGTTGTCTTGTTGTTTCAGTATTGGTAGACACTCGTCGTTGATCTGCAGAACGAACGACATCCTGCTCTTTTGCGGTTTTTCTGCCTTCACGATTGCCCAGTCGTCCATCGGCACCGCAGGGTTGTGTGACTTGAGGTATTTCAGCACTTCTGCACCGCTCAAGTCCATCACTGGTAGCCAAATGCGAGCGCGAGGAGGGCAAGGGATGTCTTTGGCCGGAATTAGCTTAAGTTTTAAGCCTTCCAGTGTGCTGCTGATCTCAGCAACACACCTTTCTAAGACAACCCTTGACCAGTCGTCGTCGCACTTGATGACCCTGCAGCCGCGAAGTACTCCTGCAGAATCGAAGGAAGGGAGAGTTCCGCCCTGTGCTCCAACCACATGCTTGTCTAGCACGAGCTTGGACAGTTTGGCCTCCACTTGCCCCCACTTCTGCAGGACCACTTTGCCACTGTTTGTGGTTTCATCGATTAGTGCATAGAGGAGGTTATCCTTAACCACCTCACTGAACGGTCGTTGTTTTGCTTCTTCGATGCTGCTGGACACCTTAGGTCTCTTCGGTGCCTGATCGATCACGTCCTGTGACCTGTTTCTCTTCAACGCATCGCCTTTTTTCCTGTCGTCTTCTTTAGGTTTTTTGGATAAGAAGTCTTCATACTCCTTAACCACCTGCTGGTATTTTAATTTGTCAGCCGCGTCGCGCTCGTCAGTCGCTCCAGCGAGTTCATTTTTGGCAATCTTGCTTAGAATGAACCTTGCCTTCGTGTAGCGAGATTTCATGAGAGCACCCTCGGATTTGTGCTTTTTAGCGACCTGACTCTCTCTCTGAGTGCCGTCTGCCGCCTTTTTCGATGCTTGTGGTAGAATTGTTTGTTGTTGTTGTTGCTTGATTGGTAAGGGTGTGCTATGGCTGGTACTTCCCTTACTCTTTGCTGACTCAGCCGTATCTTGGCTAGAGGCCAGCAGGGTATCCTCTTCGGAGGATGGTATTGTGTCGCAGCGCGGCACATATTTTTTGTTTTTTTTCATTTTGTTGTGTGTTCATTTTCATCTATTTCTTACGGTTGCTTAGCCTGACTACGTCAAGCTCCACAACCAACGAGTATTTAGGGGAAGTAATGGGGTCCTCCGCGGCAGCGCCCCTTACCGCGGTAAGGCCACAGTTACTCTCGAAGGCGGCCAGGTATTCGAGAGGGAAACTCCGTTCGCGATGCACACGTTTTAATTCCCTGCACCATTCAGCCCTCGGCACGATTCCAAGCACACCTTGACTTGGGAATGTGTTGGTACGGTACTCTCTGTATAGATGATTGGACGAGCATCCCACACGCCGTAGCATGTAAGGGTGTTCTACCAATCCTCATACAGAGCTTCCCTCTTAGTTCATGACAGGTTAAATTCCTAAGAAGGAATTTAGCCTTCATTTAAGCCCTATCCCCGCGGCAAGGAGACCAACCACGATAGGGCACTAGTTTTTTTATTTTAGTTAACGTATGTTAAGTTATACCCTGGAGGGTCCGGTCAACTCCTGAGTTGGCTACGGATTCGCAGGATTAATTTTGGGTGTTTATAAAACTTTTTATTTTTTTCACTGCCCGTATTTCGTTTCAATGGATCCTTTTTACTGCTTAAAGGATCCTACCGACTGCGCCATTTACGTTTCCGGATCGCGGTTGACATAAAAAAACTAAATTTGTATTCTTTTTATTTTACTTATAAACTTTATTTATTCTATATTATTTCAGTTTAGTTAAGTTTGACAACTATTCCAATGAACGGGAGGAACAAGACTAACTTTATTATTTTACTTAAGGTAAAATCAAAGCTTACATATATATAATTACATATACATAATTACATTGGTTTATAAAAAATTGTTGTGTTACTTATTAATATTACATTTTCGTGTGGGAACGGAAATGCCGATTTGACAATATTTATTGTAAGCAGACAGTGAAGTTAGTTAATTTGGGACGGTTGCAATTCTTGGAATTGCGACCGAAAAATAATTTTGATTTATGAATTTAATCGTAATTTCTGTAAATAAATCGGAAATAGGTTTAGTATTCCACTTTGTCTTTAATTATATTTGCAATGAATTCATCTATAGTGTTAGTGCTTGGTTTTATATATATAACTTGCGCATGTCTCCCAAAGCTAAAATCTAAGCCTAGCGACTACAAAAACAAAATACATTCGTAGACGCAGTCGCAGCGGCCATGATTCTATCAGCGACGGCGCTGAACAATTTAGAACAAAAACAAAAAGTTCATTCATAAGTTCGAGCTCATATTTCAATTTCATTCATAAAACGAGCCGCCCATATGACAATTTTCGCGACCATTCGAAAATAGTCAATATTGGAATATTTCGCGTGGAATTATTTGCCAATATATGATAAATCTTGAATTTTTGTCATGTCGAGTGGCCGCGGCTCCGTATGTATGTATGCACCCTTATATGTATGTAAATATGTCTTCTAACTGTTCGACAGTCACGAGTTAATGCGACTTAGATTCCTTGAACAATTCCAGCGAATCACACATTTCTGTCCACAAAGCCGCATATATGTACCCTATGATCAAAAAGTACCGGGAATGTTTAAATTAAACAAAACAGAGTTACAATAAATTTCAGGCAAATTTATATTATCTCCTTCAAAATATGACCCGTCTGAAGCAACACACATGTGCCAACGTTTAACCCAGTCCTCCAAACACCCCCGGCAGGCCGACATGGCCTTCAGCTCCTTCGTTGTATTCTCTGTGATCAGTGCGATGGCGCGTTACCATTATGCAAAATCCAAGAATTGTTTGCTCACATTTCCGGCCGTTTGCAACATACAGCATCTCTCAAAGGCTTCAAAATGGATAAATAATATTCTTTATTGACTGTCTGGCCCGATGGAAGGTACTCATGGTGGACTATGCCTTGGCAATCGAAGAAAACAGTCAACATCACCTTCCCGGTTCTTTTTGCTCATAGGGTATACATATCCCATCTTTTCACTGACGGACAAGAAGACGGTCGCAGTTGTTGTTTTTTATATGCATACATTTTGCGTTCGTTGAAGGTTTGTATATAATTATATACATATGCGTGTATGCGCGTTTGGCTTTCTGGATGCATCCATGGATATTAGAATATTTTCTCATCAATATGTGTATGTAAGTAGTTCAGATTTGACTGAAGAGATTAAATACATACATACATATATGAAAGCACATTCATATGCATTGCCTTTATGGCTGTTTTACATATAAATCAATTCAAAAGAAGTATGAATAATTTTATATAGAAAATAAATTTATGAATAACAGGTATTAGAAAAGCTGAATACACTATTTTAAATCAATTCTAATTAAACCAAATATAAAAAATTAAATAAAAATATCGAACAAAGAAAAATACCTAAGGGACTTGAACCTGAGTCAAACATGAGACTATGTACTGCATATACAACACGTCTTTCACGATTGCGCTAATCTATAACTTCTAGTGAACTTTTCGAAACCAGTCATTTATTCGATTCGCAGTTTTATATGCACATATTCTGCATTAGTTGAAAGTTTGTATGTAATTATATGCATATGTATGTGTGTATGCGTGTTTGGCTTTCTGGACGGATATTAGCCTTCCTATACCCGCGTTAATTTTTGTAACACATATACCCGCGCACGGTCTCACAGACCGAAAGTTCAAACTACATAAAATATTAGTTTTTTCAAACAAAACTAAAAACAAATTATTATTTTTCAATCCCGTAGATGTAATAAAAAAATAAAACTACGCATTAAATTTGTATTCACTTATTTTATTGATTTTAAGTGATTAACGAAAAAGCCATCGAAATCGATAATTTTTTCTTAAGTACTACAAAAACAAAACAATAACATATTTTTTTTATTCACATAAATAAAAATAAGTTATAATAACTTAAAAACACTTCTTGGACAATACATAAATTATATTAGTTTTTAGTCTTGAAATAAAAAATCATGGCATATCGCAATTCATGTAAAAATCTGTCTTAAAAAGAACACTTACGCTTTTACCTCATCAAAAAAAAAAACAAAAAATGCCTTTTCTAGCTTAAAAAATATTTATTTGCAATAAAAACGTCAGACTAAAGTGGGACACACTGTAGTATTTTTGAAACGCGGCTACAACTTCTTCATTCCCTTCATTCCCTTATTGGAGCTAGTTTATCTACGGCAGTCCTTTCCGCTCGCGTGAATTTATTGTCAAATCTTAGACAACGCATTAATAAATAAAATCGATTCCAGCTCATAGTTAATCGAAATATCTCCGAAGAGGAACCATCTGTTTTGAATAAATCTTTAGCATTGAAGCGACTATTTCTCCTAATTCCAGCAAAGATTAAAAGGCCTAAAATGGCTTCGATTTCTATGTTGCCTGTATAGGTACAGTCGCTTTTTCTTGAAAAATTAGGTTTTATGAGATGATTAGAACTGGTGAATTTCGTTGTTAACATGTAGTGAACCGAATTTCATGAACTAGTGAATTTCGTTGTTAACATGTAGTGAACGGAATTTCATGAACTAGTGAATTTCGCTGTTAACATGTAGTGAACAGAATTTCATGAACTAGTGAATTTCGTTGTTAACATGTAGTTAACAGAATTTCATAAGCTAGTGAATTTCGTTGTTAACATGTAGCTGACAGAATCTCATGAATAAGTGAATTTCGTTGTTAACACATAGTTAACAGAATCTCTTCAACTGGGTAATTTTGTAGGTAATACTTACGGATCCCATATACAATAATCCTTCAAAATTACTAATACAAATGGTTATTTATTGCATATTATTTATTTAATAAATAATTTTAATATTTATCTAGTTAATTTTTAGTTTCTAAAGAAAATTAATACAATATAACTTAATGAGAAATGTATTTTTGCCCAATATAACATCTAATTTAATAGGAAGGTTTTTAAGTTAATAACATACATATATTTCAAGTATTAAAAAAGTTATTAATTTTTTCAAAGTTTTAGTTTGTTCTATTTATGTACAGCTATTTATTTTAGTTTTATTACATATAAAATTACGTTATTACATATTACATATAAAATTACGTTAAGTTTTAGTTATTTATTTTAATATTTACATTGTAAAATTAGGTTTGGTGTTAGAAAAATTTACTTTTTACTTTTAGTTATTTATATACATGAACTAGCGTACCCTCGCCCACTTCGCTAGACGATAAATTCAATGATTTGCTGAAAGAGAATAAAATTAATACGAAACAAAGCAAATTCTTTGATACAATTTCATTCGAACTGTATTGTAACACTTTTTGGTAGACAACGTTTTTGGTTTTTTCATCTTTCGCGTGAATAATGACGATGGTTTGCCAACTCGTGAGCAAGCTACATACAATTGTCCATGAGAAAAAATTGGGTATTCTAAATTAATACCGCACATTTGTAGAGACTGTCCTTGCGCCTTATTAATTCTCATAGCGAAGGCAAAGCGAATAGGGAACTGCAAACGTTTGAAATCGAATGGTAAATCCGTCGGAATCAGTGGAATTCTGGGTATCAAAATGTCTTCTCCTTTGTACTTCCCTTTCAAAATTGTTGCTTCGATAACGATACCCATTCGATAACGTGCCCCAAAGTCGTGGCACATAACTATTGCGCAGCATAATAATCGGTGCTCCAATTTTTAATCGTAAATTATGAGGTGGTAAGCCTGGCAAATCGAGTGAGTTTAAGAATTCAGTTGGATAATTTACGACCTCATCTTATCAGTAATGGTGTCCATTGACTTATACGCAACTATGCCACCAGGTATTTGATCTAAAATAGCTGCATTTATATCATTGACGTCCTTATTTTTCCCAGCTAAAATTGCTCTTTCGCTGAGTCAATCATGGTTTTTGTAATGTTGAACTATGTTTGGAAATACACTCTGTATCAATGCCTCTTTAGACTGTGCAAAAGTGCAGAAATTGTTAGGTAATGTTATCATTCCTGTTGTTTTTGAAAAAAGGTTTATTTTTTTTGGTTAAAAAGTGTTTTTTGAAGTTTTGAAAAACACTTCGCTCTAACAAATTTCTTCTCAGTTAATAGCTGAAAATTAAATATTTTGAAAAAACTATTTTTTTTTAATTTAACGTTTTTGAAAAAATTTTGTTGTTGAAAAAATTTCATACTTTTGTAAAAGTTTAAATTGATTTGTTAAAAAAGATTTCTTTCCGCTTTGAAAAACACCCCCTCGAAAAAATGTATTCTCTATTAATAGTGGAATATGAAATGCTTTGAAAACACCATTTTTTTTTTTAATTTTGTTTGGTTTTTAGAAAATTTTGTTTTGAAAAAATTTCATACCCTTGAAAAAGTTTTATTTTATTTTATTTGTTTAAAATTTTTGAAATTTTTTTTTTGTAATTTTAGAAAAACACCTCTTCGAAGAAATTTCTTTTATCTTTTTGAGGAAAATTTGGTTTTGAAAAAATTTCATGCTTTCGAAATTTTTTTATTTTACTTTATTTCTTCAAAATTTTTTAAAACAATTTTTTTTATAATTTTCGAAAAACACCCCTTTGAAAAAATGTTTTCTATGTGTCATAGTGGTATTCCATTAACTTTTAGGATTATAGTCAAATACTTACAAATATCTACGCTTTCACAAATAGCAACAATAAACAAATTTCCTCAAAACCAAAAAATTTACTTTTTTTCTAAAAAAATTCTAAACAAACAACGTAATAAATTTAGAATTTTGTGTTCACTAAAAAACAGTATTGTTTTTATTGTATTAACTGAAAACCAAAATGTTGCAAAAAATCAAAACAAAACTAAATTATTTTTTTGTGTTCATTTGGTCCATATGTTCCATAAAAAGTTGATATGGTAAATAATATGCAGGGTCTGATACACGCAAATTTCCATTGACCATTATAGTGACAAAATTATCGATCACCAATTCCAACAGGATTTCAAAATCAGAGTTGGAATGAGTTGTTGTGTGGTGTACTTCTGAAAAAATGAGAAATAAACAAAATAAATCTAAAAATTCGAATTCTAACTTTATCTTGTTTATGTTCTTATTACCTTTGAATTTTTCCAATGAAGCACCATTCATTTTAAATTTTCCAAGAATTTTTTTTATCATTTCGCGTTTCTTTCCTTTTTCATTCGATTCCAACATTTGTTCATAGCCGAAAACATCGTTTGCAAACGCATTCATTTCCATATAGAATTGGTCAAAGAAATCATTGCTCAATTGAATTGAAACATTATTTTCATAAATACTTAGGACCTTAACTAATGCACCTTGGTACATACCTAACGCAGATATTCATCGCGACCTTGACATCGATACTATTGATGAAACAATACAAAGCGCTAGCAGAAGACACATAAATAGACTATTAACGCATACAAATCCTATGATGAGAAGACTACCAAATAAAGAAAAATCTACCCAAAGTCGGCCTAACCGTCAAACACCAACAGATCTTGCAAAATCCTTGTAATCAATTGTCAACTAATCGTATATGTCATTGTTTGTTAACCACTTGTTTTTAAATAATATGTATATATTTCTTCTAAATGAGCTTGGGGGCATTGGCCCTTCAATATCACTCTCATTCCATCTTTTTGTAAATCAAATTACTTATTGTCTAACGACAGGTGTAATATTTTATGGAAGAAATAAAAAAAAAAAAAAAATTTTTCATTCGAATCATTTGAAATTTCTGTATACAATAACGAAAAATTCAAAAAAAGTTGTACACATAAAATGAATGTCGATTCGAAACTTACTTTAATCTAAGAATCGAGCAAGTTTTGTTTTGTACAATATTTTGATTTTTTCTTTTTTTTATATGAAGAAAATATTTAAAAGAAATTTTTTTTTGCTAAAAACCTTCCCCTAGTGGATCCCTATAATATGAAAAAAGAACGAATAAAATTGGCCTCGTATCGGCCCAAAAAAATGCGTACAAACGAACATCATTTCATTTTTATATATGTATATAGATTAGTTTAGTTATTAGAAAAGTTTACTTTTTAGTTTTTATGTACATAAATTAGTATAATATTTACATTCTAAAATTAGGTTTTGGTGTTACAAAAATTAACTTTTTAGTTTTAGTTATTTATATATATTACATGAATTAGTTTAGTTATTAGAAAAGTTTACTTTTTAGTTTTTATGTAATAGGACTATGAATAAGTTCGTGCGGTTTTTTTTCGAAATTTGAAACTTTATTGACGTAAAATGGTTACAAATTTAATATTCAAAGTATTGTCCATCGCTTACTACTACTTTTTCCCATCTTTCTGGCAATTCACAGATTCCCTTTGTGAAAAATTCGGTCGGTTTTGCCGCAATCCACGAATCGATCCATTTTTTGACTTCATCGTAATTACGGAAGTGCTGGTCAGCCAGGCCATGTTGCATCGATCGGAAGAGATAGTAATCGGATGGCGCAAGGTCTGGACTATACGGCGGGTGGGGTAGGACATCCCATTTGAGCGTTTCTAAGTATGTTTTGACCCACACTGAGCATATGGAGGGAACACTTCTGCAATTTACTTGCTGGCGATGACGCACACAATTCCGACCCAGTAGAAGATGACCCGATACCGCCAATCGACGATAATTTGGACGTTCCACCACCTAGTCATGCCGAAGTCAGAGTTGCCATTCAGCGGCTCAAGAATAACAAAGCGGCTGGCGCTGACGGCTTGCCCGCTGAATTGTTCAAGACTGGCGGCGATGTGCTGATAGGGAGCATGCATCAGCTCATCTGCAAAATATGGCTAGCAGAAAGCATGCCCAACGATTGGAATCTCAGTGTCCTTTGTCCTGTACTGAAGAAGGGTGACCCGACGATCTGCACCAACTACCGGGGCATCAGTCTTCTAACCATCGCCTACAAGGTCCTGTCTAGCGTCCTATGTGGAAGACTTAAGCCGTTTGCCAACACACTGATCGGGCCTTATCAGTGCGGCTTCAGAAGTGGTAAGTCCACCATCGACCAAATTTTCACATTACGCCAAATCCTGGAAAAGACCCATGAAAAGCAAGTCGACACCCATCATCTGTTTGTCGACTATAAAGCTGCGTTCGATAGCCCGATAAGGGATTGTCTGTACGCCACCATGTCTGAGTTCGGTATACCAGCGAAGCTCATACGGCTTTGCAGAATGACGTTGAGCAACACAACCAGCTCCGTCAAGGTAGGAAATAACCTCTCCGAGCCATTCAGTACCGTTCGAGGTTTCAGACAAGGCGATCCACTGTCATGCAACCTCTTCAACTTCGTGATGGAAGGGGTGCTCCGAAAAGCAGGTGTGCATCGTAATGGCACTATCTTTTACAAATGTGTCCAGCTCCTTGCGTACGCCGATGACATTGACATTATCGGCCGCTGTAAGCGAGATGTCACGGCTGCGTTTTCTGCTATCGAGAAGGAATCATCACGAGTGGGTCTGGCAGTGAACGAGGGTAAAACGAAGTATATGTTGTCTACAACGCGGAACACACGGCGTGTAGGAACGCACGTCATTGCGGACAACTATACTTTCGAAGTTGTGCCAGAGTTTGTTTATCTTGGCACCGCCGTTAACAGCAACAACGATATCAGCCTGGAGATCAAACGGAGAATCACTCTTGCTAATAGGTGTTACAATGGGCTAAGTAAGCAATTGAGTAGTCGAGCCCTCTCTCGCATGACCAAACTAACACTTTACAAGACGCTCATCATACCCGTGTTGCTTTATGGCGCAGAGGCATGGGTAGTGTCACAAAGCGATGCAGCCGCTCTTGGGGTGTTCGAGAGAAAAGTTCTTCGTAAGATCTTCGGTCCTGTGCGCGTTGGCGAAGACTACCGTTCAAGAATGAACTACGAGCTGTATGAGCTCTACGCCGACATTGACGTAGTTCAACGCATCGCCATCCAACGCCTGCGCTGGCTAGGGCATGTCGTGCGTATGGATGAAGAAGCTCCAGCAAGGAAGGTGTTTGAGGGCGAAGTCCAAGGGAGCCGACGAAGAGGAAGACCATTGCTCGGTATACAGAATTGGAGAAGGCGCGCGCGGAGCAGAGGCGCCTGGAGAGAGCTAGTGAGGTCGGCCGTAACTCGGTAACGGGTTGTTATGGCCACCTAAGTAAGTAAGTAAGTAAGTATGTTTTGACCACTTGTGCAACATGTGGCCGAGCATTGTCATGTTGCAAAATAACTTTGTCGTGTCTATCGGCGTATTGCGGCCGTTTTTCTCGCAGTGCTCGGCTCAAACGCATCAATTGTCGTCGGTAGACATCCCCCGTAATCGTTTCATTCGGTTTCAGTAGCTCATAATACACAACACCCAGCTGGTCCCACCAGATACACAGCATAACCTTCAGGCCATGAATATTCTGCGCCGACGTCGATGTTGAAGCATGGCCAGGGTATCCATACGTTGCCCGACGTTTTGGATTGTCGTAATGGACCCACTTTTCATCGCCAGTCACATTTCGATGCAAAAAACCCTTTCTTTTGTGCCGTTGAAGCAGTTGTTCGCATGCCATAAAACGGCGTTCAACGTCTCTTGGCTTCAATTCATACGGCACCCAATGGCCTACCTTTCGGAGCATTCCCATGGCTTTTAAACGTTTGGAAATGGTTGATTGATCAACTCCCAAAGTTTTTGCAACCTCTTCTTGCGTTTGAGCCGGATCTTGATCGAGCAATTCCTCCAATTCGGTATCCATGAACTTTGGCGGCGCACCCTCGCGTTCTTCGTCTTCCAAGCCAAAATCACCACTTTTAAAGCGTGCAAACCACTTCTGGCACGTTCGCTCAGCTAGAGCATGCTCACCATAAACTTCCACCAAGATACGATGACTTTCGGCTGCTTTTTTCTTCATATTAAAATAATGAAGAAGAATTCCCCGCAAAAACACATTATTTGGCACGAAATTCGACATTTTCAAGTGTGGTAAAAATATTGTTGTTTACGCTTGAAATAAAAAACTTATACTGACGTTTGTGCCTTACGACAGTAGCTCTCCAATGAATGTTTGGAAATGTGGATCGATGGAATAATAATCAAGTTACGCCATCTGTTGTAAAACCGCACGAACTTATTCATAGTCCTATTACATAAATTAGTATAATATTTACATTCTTAAATTAGGTTTGGTGTTACAAAAATTAACTTTTTAGTTTTAGTTATTTACATGCATTAAAGTAATTTTACCATAATAAAATATTTCAGTTTTGGTTATTATTTTGATTATAAAATTTTTGCTTTTGTTTTCTTATGACTTGCTTGTGTCTGTTGTGGCTCATTACTACCGCTTTTCGAATTTCTGCGATGACTTCGCTTTTCGGGGTACCATTAAATGTATCTGTTGGATATACATAAAAACATGTTATATATATAAAAAAAAGTGTAAACGAAAAAATGTAAATACCGAAAATAAGTTCCAGACTTTTGAGTCCCAAAAGCGCCGATTTATTGGCTTTCTCCTCAAAATTATAGTGGAACATCAAGGCATCTGAGTACACGCGCTTCATTACTCCTTTGATGCATCTTTTGCACCCCTCAGCTCCAGCAAAATATTTAGCTAGAAAAGATAAAATTAAGTTATTTATTTTATTAAAAATTTTTTGAGCTTATTTGATATTGTATGCATCCATATGTATGCTTCTGAAATAAATATTCTAAGTTAAAATAAATTTTCCAATTTCTACAAATAGCCATACTTTTGAACACCCCATTGTACGTAATTTTATGTAAATCATAGTTGTTTGAGTGGAAATACCTTTTACTAAAAGATGAACGAGACGGTATCAATAAAACGGTCCGCGGATGACATATGGTAAAAATAAATTTTTTGTTCTACTGTAAACAAGTCAAGCTCGAGTGTGTTCTTCGAATTTAAAGATGGAAATTCATTTATTAAATAAAAACAAATAAAAAATTTTTTGTTTTTTGGTAGGACTGTTATAAGCTTACATGGCAAATTTCAGCGTGATATGTGACATAGTTTGTTTTCTGTGCTACTGTAAACAAGTCAAGCTCGAGTGTGTTCTTCGAATTTAAAGATGGAAATTCAAGTTGAACAAAGAATTTGTTTGAAATTTTGTTATTCCAACAAAATTTCGGCCTCAGACGCCTTAAAAATGTTGCAGACGACCTATGGGGACTCTGTTCTATCGCGTGCACGTGTTTTCCAGTGGTACAAATCGTTCAAAGAGGGCCGTACATCAACACAAAAAACCACGCCAAAGTCGCTCAAAAATTAGGGTTATGCTGACTGTTTTTTTCGATTACGAAGGTGTGGTGCACTCGGAGTTCCTTCCGGAAGGCCGATCGGTTAACGCTGAATATTATTTAGACGTTTTAAAGCGTTTGCGCGAGAACATTCGTCTTAAAAGGAAGGAATTGTGGGACAACAAGTCATGGTTCTTGCATCACGATAATGCACCAGCTCACACATCACGTCTTGTTCGCGATTATTTGAACAAAAATAATGTTAATATCGTTCCGCAAGCACCGTATTCGCCTGATATGGCTCCATGTGACTTTTTCCTGTTTCCCAAGCTCAAGTTGCCGCTCCGTGGAAAACATTTTGAGACAATTGAAGTCATAAAAGAGAATTCGAAGAACACACTCGAGCTTGACTTGTTTACAGTAGCACAGAAAACAAACTATGTCACATATCACGCTGAAATTTGCCATGTAAGCTTATAACAGTCCTACCAAAAAACAAAAAATTTATTTTTGCCATATGCCATCCGCGGACCGTTTTATTGATACCGTCTCGTTCATATTTGACCAGAAGGTAGGTATCTCAAAATTTGTGAAATCTCTTATTTCGGCAAATTTTAAAAACGCTATACGGAGAATTCTTAGATGTTACAATTTTAATTTTACAATTTAACTCAAGCAACCATGATCACATGTGTATATTTATAGTAGAAATAATAGTTATCATTGCTTCGGAGTATGGATTGGTATTCAATCCTGTGATGTTATTGGGAGCATACTCTGAATCCTGATATACTCAGGACTCAGAGCATCTCCCGTGATGCGCGCAATACTTTGGTGAACTCTTGTCATTACCACTTTCACCTCCCTCATTAGCTATTTCTGGACCTGAAATTCCGCTCTTTCTGGCATCTAAATAATAAAGAGCTTATAAAGTTATAGTTCATTACTTCAATAATATACTTGTATAACCTTTTTTTCGAAGTCCTTGAAATTCCTTTGCACCTAACTTTCTAGGTCCCTTAAGGTGGTCTTTATTTCCCCCAATGATTCGCGGATATCGCTCCGCATTTCTCTCAGCTCCTTTTGTAAAGAAGCCAGAGAAACTGGTTCACCTGAAATAAGTGTTCTTTTTTTAACAACCTCGCAAAAAAATAATGGTAAGAATTAAAATTTATTAAAATATAAAAAAATTTACTTGGATCCGCAGTAGCATGGTTGGATATCGTTGCGCTGGTGGAATGTGGGACTGCTGTACGCCTTTCGTAGGGCTGCGATACAGCAAACCGCTTACGCTGCACGGCAGACCCTAAAATGGAATTAGTTTTAAGTATGAATATAAGTATTTACAATTCTGTTAATACATTTTTATATTTATACCTGTAAAAATTGGTGGGCCCGAGCGTGGTGGATAGATCATTTCGCTTTCCGAAAAAAATGTCCTCCATTGTACTTAAAAAAAAGAACGAAATAAATTATGTAGAATGGGGACAAGAATAAGCTTATTTCTATCATTTATACAAAAATATTTATAACTTGTATCACTACGACTAATTAATACTACATTACTTAATATTTCACCTATACAAATACCTACCCCTGACATAGATTCTACTGGCTCGGTAAAATAATTTTCTAAATTAGAAATAAGGAGCGCTTTAAAACTGTTGG
Source organism: Anastrepha obliqua (assembly GCF_027943255.1). NCBI lineage: Eukaryota > Metazoa > Arthropoda > Insecta > Diptera > Tephritidae > Anastrepha > Anastrepha obliqua. Next base: position 36,687,823 of record NC_072897.1, on the reverse strand, counting down.
TTTCCTTATCTAATCCAACAATTTTAATGGGCCCCTTATTACCATGAAAATAACTATCTTTATCTTTGTTAAAATCTATCTGGATGATGACTGGCCAACCCAGTTGACTTAAATTTTATCCGCAAATTAAAACAAGAAATTAGATTGAAAAACAATTCTTTATTTCTTAAACGTAAATTATTTCGATCCGAAGCAAAAAAGGGCGATGAAGTAATTTATGCTTAATTGCTTAATTACCGATACCGGGGGAGCTGTGATGGAAAACGAAACGAAACTGTATCAAAAGTGCTTAGGCTGGTCCTTTTATATAATGGTTTTCGGCACCGCTATCCCTTTATCGATGCTAGGTAAAGAGGAGATCACGCGAAGACGATGCGACGTGGGCTTTATGTATTTTTTCGGTATACATATGTATCGATGTGCATGTATGTTGTTGGCAATGCAGATGTACTAAATTCTGCACAAAGAAATGATGAGTAAGTGATAACAACAAAATGTAAAGGAGCGAAGAGCGAAATGAACGATGAGAAGAAATGTGAGCGATGAGGAAGATAGAGAAGCGAAAGGAATAGGGTGAGCCCAAATTGTGGGTGATGCGAAAATAAGGTTTAAATTGTCTACATAGAAATCGCTTAGTGTTACCTTTGATCCGATTGGGTAAGTTTTCGCTTCATCAATTGCCAGCTGTTGAAGGCATTTTACAGCAAGGTACGGTGCGCAACTAGTTCCATAAGTAACTGTTTGTAGCTGATATGTGGTAAGTGGTTGTTGAGAGGTAGGGCGCCAGAAAATGCATTGCCATTGGGTATCTCGTTCGTCGACCCAGATTTGCCTATACATTTTGGCAATGTCAGCCATAATGACATATTTGTGTTTTCTGAATCGTGTCAAAATTGTGAATATCGTATCTTGTAGCTGGGGACCAACTCTCAACATATCGTTGAGGCAATATCCATTTGAGGTTTTGCAGGAGGCGTCAAAGACTACCCACAGCTTAGTAGTCGAGCTATCAAGTTTTGCGACCTCGTGGTGGGGGATATAGTTTAGGTGATTTCTTGGTGAATATTCTAAGTTAACTGGAATCATATGCTTCATATTGATATATTCTTCCATGAATTCATTGTAATCTCTGCGAAGAGTTGAGTTTTGATTCAGTTTGGATTCTAACGAAAACATTATTTTGCCTGCGGTTTCTTCTGAACTACCCAGGTGATGCGGTTCTTCACGAAATGGAAAGCGAACAATGAACTTATTGGTAACGAGACACCTGTGAGTAGTAGAGCTGAAATAGGATTCACATTCCAGCTCATCCGATGATAGAGTCGACGATGACGATGTTGGAATGTCTTCGATTGCCCAAAACCTTTCCAGGAGCTTATCTAAAATGGACTCTGATGTGACTGATGTGAATGCTTTGTATGGAGGTGATGGATCAGCTGCTGATGTTACGTGCGCAGGAATTGCACCTGCAACCACCCAACCAAATTTGGTATTTTGTATTACTGGACCATTGAGACGTATTTGGCCCTTACTAAGTATCTCAAAAAATAATCCTGCTCCAATGAGTATGTCAATCTGTCCTGGTATGTTGAATGTCGGATCAGCGATGGAAATGGTATCTGGAATCGAAATGGTTGCCTGATCGATGCGACGACTAGGTTGACATGACGTAATGGATGGTATGATTAGTGCATCAATGGTGGCACTATACTCTTCAACATTATGCAACATAAATGTTGTGCCTTTGCTGTCCTTTGACCTATTCCACTGACGTCGATATCTACGCCCTTTCGAGTTACTCTTAAATGTTGTGCCAATTTCTCCGTGATGAAATGCAGTTGAGATCCGGAATCTAGCAGAGCGCGAGCTCGGATGCTCACTCCCCGAGAATTAAAAACATAAATAATTGCTGTTCCAAGAATAACTTCTGATTGATCGAGACTCACCTTAAGAGCAGATGATGAGAGCAAACCTGCTCTTGGTGATATGTTGGTAATGGCTGAATCATTTCGATGTAATAGTGTATGATGTTTTACATTGCAGTGTTTACAGCGATGGACTGAAGGACAATCATTCGATTTATGACCTGATCCAAGGCAATTCAGGCACAAGTTCAGTCTTTTCACACAGTTATATCTTGCAAGAGAATCCATTGCACGGAACGTGTCGCATTTGAAGGCATTATGATGGGGAACCGCATTGCAAAATTCACACTTTGCTTGTTTGGTAGTCACCATAGCCCATTTTTCGTCACGTTTGTTGTGCCTATATGTTGTTAGCTGAGTTCTTGGCATGAGTGTTTTAGGCTGCCAGGCTTCCAAAATATCTGCAATTTGACAACGACGTTCTAAGAATTTTGCTAAGTCCTCCCAAGTGGGCAGATGAAAACTCATGGCAGTTGATCGCTGATCAAACAAGTGGGTAACCTCTTCCTCCCACTTGGCCTTCGTGTCTGTATTGAGCTTTGAGGATACCAGATGCAAGAGTATGCCATCTGACACTTGCTGATTTGAAGCTAGTGATTGCACAGCTCGTAAATTGGTATTGACGACGTCTATGAACGCCCTCATAGATGATGCATTCGGCCTTGTTTCTCCCTGTACTTCGAAAATATGTTGCATATGAGCTTAGAAAATTAGCCGCTTGTTTCCATATCTAGATCGTAACAGATCCAACGCCTTGATATAATTTTCATCGGTCACCTCAAACGATTGTTTGACCTTGATGCGGTACTCATTTTGCGTTTTCAAATGAGCAGACGCATCATTAGCCTGAGACCACACGGATTGGGAAGTTCGTGGTGTTCCCGCCTCATGATGCACCGAATCGCTTTCTCTAAAGGGGGTTGCTGATGGTGGTGACGTATCCGCAGGTATATTGTGAGGCTCCATTTCCAATACTTGTATGTGATGATTAAAACTTAAGTGATGACTGGCCAACCCAGTTGACTTAAATTTTATCCGCAAATTAAAACAAGAAATTAGATTGAAAAACAATTCTTTATTTCTTAAACGTAAATTATTTCGATCCGAAGCAAAAAAGGGCGATGAAGTAATTTATGCTTAATTGCTTAATTACCGATACCGGGGGAGCTGTGATGGAAAGCGAAACGAAACTGTATCAAAAGTGCTTAGGCTGGTCCTTTTATAATGGTTTTCGGCACCGCTATCCCTTTATCGATGCTAGGTAAAGGGGAGATCACGCGAAGACGATGCGACGTGGGCTTTATGTATTTTTTCGGTAAACGTATGTATCGATGTGCATGTATGTTGTTAGCAATGCAGATGTACTAAATTCTGCACAAAGAAATGATGAGTAAGTGATAACAACAAAATGTAAAGGAGCGAAGAGCGAAATGAACGATGAGAAGAAATGTGAGCGATGAGGAAGATAGAGAAGCGAAAGGAATAGGGTGAGCTCAAATTGTGGGTGATGCGAAAATAAGGTTTAAGCCCTTAACACTATCTTTATCTTTGTTAAATTGCTAGAATCTGAAATTTTTAATCTTTCCGATATTCTGAAAAAACATTTGCTGCAAAACTTTGCTAGGTTTATTAATTATTTTTTTTAAATGCTGCATGTAGTTCTCAAATTTGTACGCGGAAAAATTGTCTAAGGGACCAAATTCTCTAACACAATCCGAAAGGTGTAACAACCCGCGAACATTATAACTTATTAGATGATCGCCATAAATATTTCCGAACAAGAACAAATTTAACAAATTCCTTTAACAATTCATTGGCGACATTCGATTCTACGATAAAAGATTTCTCACAAGAGAGAAATCGAATTCAGGCGTGTAGTAAAAGAAAATGATAATATAAATCTTCATTAATGCAGTCTTTCAAAACAAATATCCCGGTATATAATAAAAACTGCCGGAATTCAGTTGACTTCCAATTACTTATCTGGTCAAGGTCTCAGCTAAGCCGGCTAAACTCAGAAGGTACGAACCTGTTAAGAAGCAAAAGCTTCTCATTCATTTTCGTAACGTTACCTTTCTTGAAAAGTAACTGGAGCAACTTTTTTGTTACACCCAAATGTACTAAATGCATGGGTTCAAGAGGAAATTCTGAAACCATGCCAAAGTTAAAAGATTCTAGCAAACTTTCTGCTTGCCTAAGTTCTAAACTATGATAACTTAAATCTATTCTATTTTCAAATGAACTATCTTATCTATCTTATCCCCAACTTGCTTTGGGAAGCTTACCCTTCTTTGTGTATAGACGCCCTCGATCGTGCATTTGGAAGAGGAGTTCTTTGCCGTATGCGACTTAACTCCTGTAACAAATGCACGAGCGGGGGCGTCACAACTAAATAGTCTTATATTAAATGGCCTACATACTAGATTGCTACCTACCTTAACTCCGTTCTTCCTCAAAAAACTTACTTCCTCACAAAAGTCCCTCAAAAAATCATTAACGCTACCTGGCTTACTCATCCCTGAAAAACACGCTATCGTAAATGGGCCTAACTTAGAACCTACGACATATCCTAAAATCGGCCAAAGACACCTATTACTACTCTTAAATAACTTTAACCCATCTATCCCAATATCAATATTTACTACCTCAAAATTTTCCAATACATTAAATTCTGCACCCCATAAATAAAACTGAATACCTATATATAAAAACTCACCTCCTGGAATTAATTTAATATTAACTTTTTGCCTACTTATACCTAAAAGAGACCTAGCTGACAGTGGCAAACCTTCTACACCCATAAGTTTTAGAGTCCTAAGCAAATCGTCTACGCTATTCTGAGGAATATTATTACTAACCGCCCAAGTTGACAAAAGGAAGGCATTTTCTAAATTATTATCCCTATCCTCTGAATAACTATCTACCTCAATATCTTCTACATCTAAATCTTCAAAAAACACACTGTCATCTCCGCTATCTATATCATATTCTAAATTTTGCAAAGCTACTCTACTTGTTGATGGAACATCATCGTCGTCTAATCTGTTGGGAAAGTTTTCATTTCCTTCTACGTTAACATTTTCAGTTAATTTGCGAAATTTCGCTACATTTTCCTCATAATTTCTTTTTTCTTTTCCCAATAAGTAAGATAACGTTCTTTTACTCATTTTTCTAACTACGATACTTAACAAATACGTCCGCTGCGTGTAAGTGGGTGTGTATTAATGTGTTCTGTAAGAAAACTTACGGCACTGGTCATGCTTTTGCACATTTTATAAACGAAAAAGAATTTTTTCACGTTGAGCAAACTTACCAAAAGAAAGAGGCCCGCTTTTTGCCTTATTGTTTTCTTCTTTTCTTGCTTTTTATTTATTGCGGTATGAAATACGTTTTTCTGAAAATAAAAATACATTTTATTAGTTTAAATATATCTATAGTATTATTTTAAAACATGGCGCTTATTCTGACTAAACTACAATATGTACAGATATGAAATATATATCAAAAGAAAGGTTTTGATGAACATATTTCCGGAAAATTATAAAAATTAAAATTGGTTAATTTGTTCATGAAATATTTGCGTGTAAAGTTATCAAAATTTTCATATTGATAACAGCGATGTCTATGCAAAGCGGGATGACACACAAATATACGCATATATATGAGTACGTTTGCTTTGTTTAGCTCTCTTTCTAATGAGCACAGCATTGTATACATTTGGATTCTCAATAATTGTTTTGTTTTGTTCTCTTTACTAATAAATATGTATTCATGAACATAGTCCCAACGGGTGCTGCGATTTTTTTTCAAAATTTTGTTGTGATGGCAATAATTGGTATGAATTGATAATTCACTTGAAATTTGTCAATTCACTTAAAACAACGGTAACAGTGCAAATTAGAAAGAGTTTTGGACAGACGCAAAATAGAATTTATTTTAAGAAAAAAGTACATCCATATTTAATTTTAAAATATGCCTAGAGGACGACCAAGAGGAGTTCGTAGAAGAGTTCCTACTTTAAGTGGAGGAATAGAGCAGGTAAGTAAGTAATAAATGTTTGAAACGTCACGTATTGGATATGATTGGTAGAAGCATCCTCTTTTGTTTTCGTTCATATATGGTACAATTGAACTACAATATATAAACGTATGTATGTACTTAAAAATTTTGTGTGCGTTTGATCCTTTTTGCAAAACTCAAAATTTTAAATAGTTTTAAAATATGAGGAGAGAGAGACGAATTAGTTATTTATTTGATACTATTTCAAAGGTAAACTGTATTTGGGCTATTCTCAGGCAAATTTTATAGTAATAAACGATGCCTAACGCCATTTAAAAGAACACTATTACCCATCAAATCAACGAACTTTTTGACAGAGATATACACTTTTAAGTGTTTTTTTTTTCTTTGTATTGTATTCTATGTGTGTACATATATATTTTTATGTATGCATATGCATTCATATATGAATATGAACTTTGAACACTTTTTTTACCATTCTTCTTAAAATTTTTTAAAACGTAAAGATCTGTGAAAACAAAATTTTCACTTTTGCAAATCCAAGAAATTTTACGAATGGCAAAAAAAAAAAATGTATAATTGTGTTGTTGAATGGCACACGACTTATCATAAAACAAATGCATCCGAATTGCTTGCACGCGGAAGTATTATGCGGAGAGGCTCAGGGAAGGCGATTTCTATTGCCTCGTATAAATTTGCAGCCGAGCGAAACCACACTTCCTTTTACGTTGAACCGGCGCCAATTTCCCATTATAATAGCCTTCGCCATAACAATAAATAAGGCCCAGGGGCAAACATTATCAAGGGTGGGGCTTCATTTAAAGGAGGTTTGCTTTGCTCACGGCCAACTTTATGTTGCGTTAAGCCGGATTAGATCCCGGGAAAATATACGAGTTCAAATGGTCAATAACGAAAACTTGACATTGAATGTAGTTTATAATGAAGTAATTTAAAAAAAAATTACTGATTTAACTGAAAAAAAAATTTAAAAATGTTATTTGCATAAGTTCTTACATATTACATATGAATAAAAATATACACTTTTCTAATCATCATAACTTTTAATATATAAAAGTGTCACATATGCCGTTTACTTTCCGTGGGAAAAAGCCCACCCTATTTTCGGGGGTTACATACTAGTATGTATATAATTGGAAAATTTAATAAAAATTGTTCAACTTAGGGGGCGTCCATAAATTACATGAGATGTTTAAGGGGGGAGGGGGTCGAGTCAAATCTCATCTAATCTTACGTTGGAGAGACGGGGCGGTCTCGGCAAATATCACGCAATTTTTTTTCTGATTGAAACAAAAAAAAATTATACTATTGTCCAGATTGTACATGCTTAAGATTTAATCTTAAGCGTAATCGTAGTATGATTAAGATCATTCACTAATTCGTTCGAAATAAAATAATTTCATTCGTTATACGTACATTACAGCAAATAGCTCAATTTAATCTGAATTTACGGTACAGTGTAGCCCGTCGTTTGTTTTCGCGCCACTATCAGCCGAACGCGCGACTCGATGAACAAGAGCGTACGAGCTGAGTGGCAGCAACACACGGACAGGTTCCAACCTTCTTTGTTTAGAGAGAGCCAATATTTATTCCAGGTACATTGCAGTTGATTCATATCAAATTTTTATGCGTGCCTATTTTATTTTTCTTTTTTTAGTTTTTTAACGAGCGCGAATGTCAATAAATTTTTATTAAGAATTACAATAGGAAATTGTTTTTAATTTTTTTTTAGGTTGTGAAATGCGATGATCGGAACTGCTGCAGCCCACGCCGGAATGATCTGCATATGATTCTTCACGGCCGTTTTCTGCCACCTCCATACCCTATCACTTAGGTTGATTGACGTTTGATAATTCCGGACTTTAAAGAACATGACGGAAAGTCATTTGCTCCATTTCTAATACGCTTACCGATTCAACCGCGGAATGCCTTTATCAACACGCCTTATGATCTCTATTGCCCAAGTATACGTGATGATTTAGAGAAAATATACTGCAGTACATGCGGTATTTACTTCGCATCTATCACAAGAGCTGCAGAGCACAGGCGAGCAGCTCACATTGCACCAGCTAAGCAAGCGCGTATGTACCGCAAAGTGCGACCCTCACGGATTGTCGCAAGACGAGCTAATGAGTTACTGTGCGCAAGCGTCAACGGCTTAGAGTGGCTAGATCAGAACGAAGTTGAAGGAGCAGATGATTTTACTGAAAATCATATGGACATTTTGGTCCCAATAGTCTCTCTTGAAACCGCGCATGATTCTCCATGGACTGAATTAGAGTAGATATTCTGTTTTTAATCGCAGTAGTTACGATTTATGTAAGTCTTCTACTTGTATTGTTAAATTTTTATTACACTTATAACTCTCAGCAATATTGATTACTAGTCTTAACTAGTCGTAAATAAAAGCACGAAGCAATTTTTTTTCTTTTTACAATAACAGTCTAACGCGTTTACGTAAGAAACCCACATTTTGAAAAATCTCACGTGTGTTTGGGGGATGGGGGAGGGGGTTGAATAAAATCTCACGACATCTCATCGGGAGGAAAGGGAGGTACAGAAAATTGAAAAAAACACCTCACGTAATTTATGGACGCCCCCTTACCTTTTCGCTTGCAGATTTTCACCGAATTAAACGCGATTCTTTTTTTTATTTCTATTTTCGCGGATGTCATTATGACATTTGCAACTTGTTTTTTGCTGTCACTTTCGCACTCACTATAGTTAAGCTTAATAAGTATTCACGAAAACTATGAGATAAATATATGTATAACCCATCCAAAATGACAGCAGAATTAAATGTGATTGTGTGGGAATTATTGGAAAAAATTGAGTGAATGTGGTGGTAAAATTGGAAAAACTGGTGAACGTTGGTTTGCAGGGTGTATATAAACATGCATATATTATACATATACAATACAATTTCGCGCAATTTTCAAAATGAACAAATCTATATGTAAAGATGCATACAAATCATATGGACATATCAAATGTGCGAATCTATTCTGTACGCAAGCAAATGTAAGCTAATGTGCTTGAACTGCAAGCGAGAGCGCGGAACGAACGACAAAGAGCACAATCGGCCCCCGCGTCCGGCAACGTTCGACATCTGGCTCTCTCCTACTTGAGTGAGCATATGTATGTATGTATATGCGCGTTTTTGTAAATTAATTATCTTCACATTGATAACTTTAAAAAAAATATTTTTTTGCGGTGCAACTCCGTATTTATTTCACAATTGTAAATTATAAACTGAACTTTACAAAATTTCTTAAAGCTAATTTAACCTATGCATTCCCTCATTCACCTGTTATGCCACGTGACCATATTCGCGGAATTTCACTTGTTGCCGTTCACACGGTTTATTACAGACATAGCGTCAGCGAAAAGATCGAGCAACTGAGGTGGATCAACTTTCAGCGGAAACGCGTGTAGTGAATGAACTTTAAACATAAGTAGCGTTAACTCCTCCCTTCTTAAAAACGATTGTCCTCGATCGTCTTATTAGAAATAGGGTAGGTCATGTAGTCGAAGATTTGAATAACTAACGACGTTTCCTAGTTGGTTATTATTTGTGTTAATTGAAGCATCTGGGAGATTCGGTAAGGTGCTGGTCCTTAGGTCGACTAATTTGAATGGTTCCGTTGGTACTTCTTGGATGATTATTTTTGATGTGGGTAGTATCCAAAATTTGAAGGTTATTATAATTGCTGTGAAGATTATTGCTAGTCCTAGCAATGCGCTCTTATTTATTGTCGAATCTGTTCTTAACAGACTTATCTTTTTCGTGTTGTTAATATGTAGTACGTTGAGGGCTTCTAATGATAAAATGTTGATGCGTTCCCTTTCTAGCGGTGTTGGCTGTATGACCGCTGGTTCTGCTGTAAACGTAGACATTTCGATATTGGTGAAAGTTTCGTTATTGATGCTCAATGATGTGTTGTGAAACTTGATTAGATAAGTACCAGTAATTGTTCGCTGCTCTTTTTCCGTTTTTAGTGTTCCATTGAAGTCGTTTAGTAAGATTATCCCGGGCTGCATTTTCTCGATTGTTGGTACGTGTTGATTATTACTTATTGTGCAACATGATTTTCTACTACTTAGTATTTGAGGGATGCAGGTGCTGTTACTAATATTAATTATGTTATTTCTCTCACAAATTTTTATTTCATTGTATTTCATACATTTATTCTTAATTCCATATATTTCATTTTTGTTTTTTAGTATTTCTTCGTAATCAAATTTAGTAATTTCTTTATTTCTCTTAACTGGTCTTATTATAATATTCTTATAAGTAATATTGTTTGTTAGTGGTATTTTTACCAAAGATAAAATTCTTGACTCTTTAGTTATTACGTTAAGTTTGCATATTCTAATGCTTCTTCAACTGATGCGAATGGCATTCTTTCTTCTTTTAATTTCATGATTGCTATCTCAATTTCCTTTTTATTCAACAATATTGTATTCATAATTCCAATTTTAGCCCATTGAATGGCGTACTTAATGTTTACTAATTCTTCTTTAATAATTCTTATTTTACTTTCCAGATTCAGAGTTATTTCACTTATTACATAATTGTCTTTTCTTATCGAATTTAGTAGTTGATTTCCTAATGTTGTTAAGTTGTTAATTCTTTCATTGAAAACTTCATTAATTATTACTTGATCATTATTATTTTCCTTTAGTTTGTTTAGATCATTATTCAAAATATCAAAATCTTCGCTGTCAGGAGTACCAGCAATGTACTTCCATGCCATACCTAATGCATTAATAGCTCTCTTATTTCTAAATTCCATTTTTGGTTTTATGTTCGAAAGTATTACTAAGGATATGTCTATCGGAGACTTAAGGATGGGGTAGAAAAGGTTGTTAGCGGGAATATTCTTGTTAAGGTAGATTAGTACGTCTTTTAAAAAATTGTCGTATTGGTCTAGGTCAATATGGTGTACTATCTTGAATGTCCCTTCTTGTATTTTAGCTTGTCCGTCATTGATCGTTATTAAATGATTTTTAGAGTAGTCTAGTATATATTTCCATTTCTGTTAAGCTAGTGGTTGTCATGATTAGTATGGTTAGTATTAGTAGGATGTCCTTGTTGTCTGTCATATTGTTTCTATAGAAATCAGAAAATTGTTAGTTTTTGTTATCAGGATTATAATTATAACTATTTTGTTTTATGTAAATTTTTATTATTGCCTAATTAATCCTTTATGAACTGTTCTGCCTGATTGAGTGATAACTGTATTTTTTTTTGTTTTCTTTTACCTTTTCTTCTCTGTATCTATATGAAAGTTTGTTTCCTATTCTTTTGTTGGTTTTTACAAATATAATATCTCCCGGGTTATAGTCTTTAAAAACTTGTCTATTTTTATTCTGATAGTTAAGATCCTTTACTTGTTTTGCTTTCAATCTATTAATATTTTCATTTCTATCTTTTTGTAATTCCAAAGGATTTGTTGATACTCTTCTTCCCAACAATTACTCGATTGGTTTTTGGTTGGTAGTGGAATGAATTGTGTAGTTGTATTTATACATGGATTTTTCTAATAAATCTTGAAATGAGGTATGGATTTTCACGGCTTTTATGCATCTCATGATTTCTCCTATAGTTGAATGGAATCTTTCTATTTGTCCATTGACAGTACTGGTGTAAGGGTGTGCTCTGAAAACTGCTATATTAAATTGATATTCTATCAAATGAGTTATTGGGTGTGATCCCAAAGATTTTTCGTTATCAATGACTATTTTTTCGGGGATTCCGTAGTTTAAAAGGATTTCTCTCAAGGGTTGTATTATATCTTGGGTTGCTCTAGAATTGACTATTTTTGCTTGGGCATACTTCGAGAATTTATCTATGGCTGTTAGTATTACTTTTTTGTGAGTATGATAAATGTCGAGATGAACTATTTGTCTTGGATATAGAGGAATAGGAGTTGATTGTAATAGTGGTTTCGTAGGATGTCGTTCGTATTTCTGTTCCTTGCATATTTTACACTGTTTAACGATTCTATCAATTTTCGCTTGCATTTGTGGGAAGTAAAAGTTTCTTAGAATTTGTGCTTTCTTTTCGCGACCATTTCTGTGAGCGCGTTTGTGTTCTTTAATTATTTCATTATTCTGTTCTGTTTCGTTAGGTAAGTCTTTCACTATGTTTCTTGCGAATCTTACTCTGCAGTTGCTAAAATAAATTGTTTAAATTTCTTGGATTTTTCCTAAGGTGTTCTCGTCAGTATGAAGGCCATTAATAACTGATGGGTTTAGATATCTTTTCAGAAGATTTATTAAGTTTTGTTGGTTGAATTCGGTTTCAGTAATGATATGCCTATGATAAGTTGGAAATATAATTTGAAATTGATAAGATGACGTTTCTTCTATTTTAAGAAAAATTTGATTCTTGAACACATTTATTGGTTCTTGGGCTATTGGTATCAAATGATGCGAAGAACTAGTGTCGTTGTGGATAGTTTCGCTTAATGAATTATTGTCATTTTCAGAATTTCTTAGATGGTTGATTTGGGGTAGTCTGGATAGGGCGTCTGCTACGACGTTTGCCTTTCCTGGTTTGTAGTATAATTCATAATTATACTCTTCAAGGATGGTCTTTCATCGCTTCATTTTATTGTTATTATTCTTATTGCTGAGGGCGTAAGTTAAAGGCTGATGGTCCGTAAAGATTTGAACTTTTCTCGACCCATAGAGATAATTACGTAAATTGTTTAGTGACCAGATGATGGCTAACATCTCTTTCTCGTTGGTAGCGTAGTGCTCTTCTGTTTCGCTTAATGTACGAGATATGAAAACGATGGGCCTTTCATTTTGAGATAGGACTGCTCCTATTGCACAGTTAGATGCATCTGTGGTTAGTTGGAAGGGTTTTGTAAAATCGGGATAGTTTAGTATTATATCTTCTGTAGTCAAATAAAGTTTGATTTTGTCGAATGCACTTAAGGCTTCTTCATTTAATGTGATTTGAATATTTTTGGATCGATTTTTGGACACACGTCCATCCTCCCCTCTTAAAAGGGCTGTCAGGGGTTTCGCAAGCTTCGCATAATCCCTGATGAAGTGGCGATAAAAACCAGACAGACCTAAAAATGATCTTAAGTCTTTCAAGGTTTTGGGGGCTGGAAAATTTATTATTGACTCTACTTTTTTGGGGTTTGTTTTGAGACCGTTTTCCGAAATAATAAAACCTAAAAATTCTACTTCTGTCTTTAAGAATTCACATTTGTCAAGCTGAATTTTTAAATTTGCTTGTTTCAAGGTATCAAAAATTGTTTTAGTATCATTAAAATGGGTTCCTTGGTCTTTACTGAATATCACAACGTCATCGATGTAAACATAACATCGTTTGCCTATGTGGTCCCTTAAAATGTCATCAAGAGCTCTTTGGAAAATAGAAGGAGCATTCTTGAGACCGAAATGTATTCGGGTGAATTCATATTTCCCATTATTCACCAAAAAAGCTGTCTTCTCTATATCTGATTCTTTTAAAGGAATCTGAAGGAAGCCGCTCTTTAGATCGAGTACTGAAAAGAATTTATTCTTTCCAAGTTCTGAAAGTACTCCATTTATTTCGGGTATTGGATATTTATCTGCTATTGTTACTGAGCTTAGTTTCCTATAGTCTATCACCGTTCGGTATTTTTTCTCTCCTGACGCATACAGGCGAGTTATATGGAGACCTAGATGGTCGAATAATACCGTCGCGGAGATATTCCTCAATTTGTTTTTCGACATGGCCTTTGAGACACATCGGATAGGGATAGTTTTTTGTATATACTGGTGTTCCTGATGTTGTTTTGATTTCACTTTTTACGTTGGTTGTAAACGTCAGTTTTTCGCCTGCATAGCTAAATAAAGATTTGTAGTTTTCTGTTAATTTTCTCAACATTGAGTTTTGGATTGGGGTCAAATGCTCTGACCGTATATTGATTGAATTCACCTCTTGTGAAATCTGTTGCTTTAGTTTTATTCTTAAACAGTTTTTAATAGTCATATAATTGTCTTTGGTGTGTATTATTGCACCTAATTTTTTTAAAGAGTCGTTTCCTATGATGGCGTGAAATGATTTTAAACTGGGTAGAATAAAAAATTTTATATTGGATTCTTTTAAGTTAAAGAGGTTTGCAAATGTGTGGTGGGTAACATCGTTATATCCTCCTACTGAATTGGCTTTAAAAGGGGTTTCATTTCTAATTTTCTTTTTTACTAAACGAGGATGAACGTAGTTCTTGTTAGAACCAGTATCTATCAAGATTTTTATTATCTCTCCATCGCTCGATTTGCTTTCAATGTATGGCAACGAAGAGACATTCATTCTAAAAAATGAATGTCTGTAAAATCAATGTCCTGAAATTGGTTCTTGAAATCGGGTTGGTCGTCTTCTTCTATGTTATAGTTCCTGATAGGGTCGACGTATTCGGGTAATGTTAGAGTGTCTTCGTAGTATGGCGTGTTGGTTACATCTTCGTAATGTGATTCTATATTAAAATTGCGTTGACGTTTATCCTGTACTGGTGGTTGCATTGTTGTTGGTCTTTTTCCCTGAAAATTTCGATTCGATGGTGTCCGATTCATATAGTTTACTCTTCTTGTTTGTAGACTCTGGTCTACTTCCAAAGGCTCTGGTTTTTGCTGGGGTTTTGGTGCAAAATTTCGAGGTGGTACGAATTGTGGACGATTATTATTGTTTTGGTTAAAGAAGGGTCTTTGGAAATTATTATTATGGATAGCATTATTTTGGGGTTGCGGGATGTACGCTAACTGAGGGTAAAATGTTTGTTGTCTTTGTGGGGTTGGCTGGTTGAATCTTCTTGGTGGCACTGGTGGTGCTTTGTTCTGAAAACTTTTTCTGTTTTGGTTATTACAAGCGTAGTTCGTACGGTAATTTTGGTTTTCGAGTTTTAAACACAGGTGGAGTGCCTGTGGTAAGTCAACAGGTTCTCGCATTCCGAGAAGGCGTGTAAGGTCTGCTCTTAGTCTACGTATGAACGTGTCGAAGGTTTTATCCCTATAAGTTTGTGTAAGGAGGCAGGTTGCTTCATGAGATATGTCCATAAATCCTATTTTATTTAGTATTAGAGATAGATTCTTGTATAGATTGATTGCCTTGTACTAGGGTGGTCACTTGATATTCTAAGGTTGATATATCGCGTTTATCCGCGTAATGAAGTGTTAGACATTTAAGTATGGATTTCCAATTTAATTGAGTATTGTATGACTCCAAAATAGCATCAGCTTCACCGATAATTTTATTTCGAATGACATTTAAAATGCCATAGAATTTTGGTGTTCCTACAGATGGTTCGTAGATCTTAAGGATTCTTTGTACCGATTTCTTCCATGAATTAAATTCATCTTCTTTTCCTGAAAATTCCCTTATAGCCCTGACAATATCCGGTATTTTGTCTAGTTCGTTTAAATTATTAAGATGTTCGGGATTAATTATTTGGTCCGTCCCTATGTCTTCTCTGTTCGTGTTTCTAAGAACGTTCGTTACAATATTAGTAATAAATTTACTGAGTCCGGGTATAGTATTGGGATTTGGAGGGATTGTTATGTTTGGTGCGTTAAGGACTGGGGGCCTAAAGAGGTTATTTGGGTTACTCATTTTATATGTAACTAGCGTACCCTCGCCCACTTCGCTAGGCGATAAATTCAATGATTTGCTGAAAGAGAATAAAATTAATACGTAACGAAGCAAATTCTTTGATACAATTTCATTCGAACTTTATTGCAACACTTTTTGGTAAACAACGTTTTTGGTTTTTCCATCTTTCGCGTAAATGAATAATGACGATGGTTTGCCTACTCGTGAGCAAGCTGCATACAATTGTCCATGAGAAAAAATTGGGTTACCTAAATTAATGCCGCACATTTGTAGATACTGCCCGTGCGCCTATTAATTGTCATAGCGAAGGCAAGGTGAATAGGGAACTGCAAACGTTTGAAATCGAATGGTAAATCCGTTGGAATCAGGGGAATTCTGGGTATCAAAACGTCTTCTCCTTCTTTGAACTTCCCTTTCAGAGTCTGGTACCGTTGCAAAGTCGTGGCACATTAATGTTGCGCAGCATAATAATCGGTGCTCCAATTTTTAATCGTAAATTATGAGGTGGTAGGCCTGCCAAATCGAGTGAGTTTAAGAATTTAGTTGGATAATTTACGACATCATCTTGATCAGTAAATAGTGGCCATTGACTTACTTATATGCAACTATTTCACCAGGTATTTGATCCAAAATAGCTGCATTTATATCATTGACGTCCTTATTTTTCCCAGCTAAAATTGCTCTTTCGCTGAGCCAATCATGGTTTTTGTAATGTTGAACTATGTTTGGAAATACACTCTGTATCAATGCCTCTTTAGACTGTGCAAAAGTGCAGAAATTGTTAAGCAATGTAATTATTCCTGTTGGATCGACATACATTTGGCCATTTCCGATTTTCAGTAATTGGTGTGAAAATTCAGCTGCTGACGGATCGTTCTGTAGTTGAACACGTACGTTTGTAGTAAGTGTAAGCGTGTTTACATGTCTCCATAAATACGATGATTTTAAGCATGCATTGATTTCATCTGCAGCCGTAGATTTTGGGATCACAGGTAATGTTTGCCTGAAATCTCCAGCCAATAAAATCACGACACCTCCAAAGACTGTTTGGCTTCCTCGTAGATCTTTCAAAGTTCTATCAAGTGCCAATGGTTTCTTGTGTGCCATAGTACACTCGTCCCATACGATGAGCTTACATACTTTAAGAACTTTTGCCATTCCAGATGTTTTCGAAATATTACATGTTGATGTTTCATTTACCTGCATATTCAAAGGCAACTTAAATGCAGAATGTGCTGTGCGACCACCTTCCAGTAATGTAGCCGCAATTCCGGAAGAAGCGAGTGCCAATGCAACGTTATTGTTTGATCGAATTGTTGCTAATATCAATGAAATCAAAAAGGTCTTTCGTGCTCCCCCCGGAGCATCCAAGAAAAACAATCCACCAGTTCCATGGCTAACATTATTCATGATTGTATCATAAACATGTTGCTGTTGTTGTGTTTAGTTCATTACAATCATAATGGTATTCACGCTCCAGTTCTCAATTTTCATTTCATTTCATTTATTGCCCAAAATCATTTTAACATAGGAGTTTACAAAGTTATGATAAAATTAGATTATTTAGCATTATCGTAACATACATTTGTATTTATCTAGGAGTTCAAAACTTATTTTTCTTTTGATATATACAATAGGTTATGATTATTATTTTAAATGTCTTTGGCATAATTTTAAAACTTATTTATATTCTCCCAAAAAGGGCTTAAAAAGGAGATAACGTATAATAAACTTCTATAATTTATTTGGCTATAAATTGATCAATGTTATAAACTAAATTTTCATCGTTGAAATTGTTCATCACGAAACGAAAACACAATCCGAAGTTCTCAATCGAGTTGTTGTAATGAATTAAACACATTTGTAATATCAAATTTAACGAAATTGAATGACCCATGTTGCTGTTGGTGATACAATTATGAATAATGTTAGTCATGGAACTGGTGGATTGTTTTTCTTCGATGTTCCTGGGGAACAGAAAAGACCTTTTTGATTTCATTGATATTAGCAACATTGCATTGGCACTCGCTATTTCCGGAATTGCGGCTACATTACTGGAAGGTGGTCGCACAGCACATTCTGCATTTAAGTTGCCTTTGAATATGCAGGTAAATGAAACACCAACATGTAATATTTCGAAAACATCTGGAATGGCAAAAGTTCTTAAAGTATGTAAGCTCATCGTATGGCCATGATTTCAGGCAAACCTTACCTGTGATCCCAAAATCTACGGCCGCAGATGAAATCAATGCATGCTTAAAATCATCGTATTTATGGAGACATGTAAACACGCTTACACTTACTACAAACGTACGTGTTCAACTACAGAACGATCCGTCAGCAGCTGAATTTTCACACCAATTACTGAAAATCGGAAATGGCCAAATGTCTGTCGATCCAACAGGAATAATTACATTGCCTAACAATTTCTGCACTTTTGCACAGTCTAAAGAGGCATTGATACAGAGTGTATTTCCAAACATAGTTCAACACTACAAAAGCCATGATTGGCTCAGCGAAAGAGCAATTTTAGCTGGGAAAAATAAGGACGTAAATGATATAAATCTAGCTATTTTGGATCAAATACCTGGTGACATAGTTGCATATAAGTAAGTCAATGGCCACTATTTACTGATCAAGATGATGTCGTAAATTATGCAACTGAATTCTTAAAATCACTCGATTTGTCAGGCCTACTACCTCATAATTTACGATTAAAAATTGGAGCACCGATTATATGCTGCGCAACATTAATGTGCCACGACTTTGCAACGGTACCAGACTCGCTGTGAAGAAGCTAATGGGTAACGTTATCGAAGCAACAATTTTGAAAGGGAAGTACAATGGAGAAGACGTTTTGATACCCAGAATTCCACTGATTCCAACGGATTTACCATTCGATTTCAAACGTTTGCAGTTCCCATTCGCCTTGCCTTCGCTATGACAATTAATAATTTTTTCTCATGGACAATTGTATGTAGCTTGCTCACGAGTAGGCAAACCATCGTCATTATTCATTTACGCGGAAACGTTGTCTACCAAAAAGTGTTGCAATAAAGTTTGAATGAAATTGTATCAAAGAATTTGCTTTGTTTAATTTTATTCTCTTTCAGCAAATCAATGAATTTATCGCTTCGCTAGGCGTAAAATTCAATTATTTGCTGAAAGAGAATAAAATTAATACGAAACAAAGCAAATTCTTTGATATAATTTAATTCGAACTTTATTGTAACACTTTTTTGTAGACAACGTTTTTGGTTTTTCCATCTTTGGCGTAAATGAATAATGACGATGGTTTGCCTACTCGTGAGCAAGCTACATACAATTGTCCATGAGAAAAAATTGGGTATTCTAAATTAATACCGCACATTTGTAGAGACTGTCCTTGCGCTTTATTAATTGTCATAGCGAAGGCAAGGCGAATAGGGAACTGCAATCGTTTGAAATCGAATGGTAAATCCGTCGGAATCAGGGGAATTCTGGGTATCAAAACGTCTTCTCCTTGGTACTTCCCTTTCAAAATTGTTGCTTCGATAACGTTACCCATTAGCTTCTTCACAGCGAGTCTGGTACCGTTGCAAAGTCGTGGCACATTAATGTTGCGCAGCATAATAATCGGTGCTCCAATTTTTAATCGTAAATTATGAGCTGGTAGGCCTGCCAAATCGAGTGAGTTTAAGAATTTAGTTGGATAATTTACGACATCATCTTGATCAGTAATAGTGTCCATTGACTTATACGCAACTATGTCACCAGGTATTTGATCTAAAATATCTGAATTTATATCATTGACGTCCTTATTTTTCCCAGCTAAAATTGCTCTTTCGCTGAGCCAATCATGGTTTTTGTAGTGTTGAACTATGTTTGGAAATACACTCTGTATCAATGCCTCTTTAGACTGTGCAAAAGTGCAGAAATTGTTAGGCAATGTAATCATTCCTGTTGGATCGACAGACATTTGGCCATTTCCGATTTTCAGTAATTGGTGTGAAAATTCAGCTGCTGACGGATCGTTCTGTAGTTGAACACGTACGTTTGTGGTAAGTGTAAGCGTGTTTACATGTCTCCATAAATACGATGATTTTAAACATGCATTGATTTCATCTGCGGCCGTAGATTTTGGGATCACAGGTAACGTTTGCCTGAAATCTCCAGCCAATAAAATCATGGCACCTCCAAAGAATGTTTGGCTTCCTCGTAGATCTTTCAAAGTTCTATCAAGTGCTTCTAATGATTTCTTGTGTGCCATAGTACACTCGTCCCATACGATGAGCTTACATACTTTAAGAACTTTTGCCATTCCAGAAGTTTTCGAAATATTACATGTTGGTGTTTCATTTACCTACATATTCAAAGGCAACTTTAATGCAGAATGTGCTGTGCGACCACCTTCCAGTAATGTAGCCGCAATTCCGGAAGAAGCGAGTGCCAATGCAACGTTATTATTTGATCGAATTGTTGCTAATAGCAATGAAATCAAAAAGGTCTTTCCTGTTCCCCCCGGAGCATCCAAGAAAAACAATCCACCAGTTCCATGGCTAACATTATTCATGATTGTATCATAAACATGTTGCTGTTGGTCATTCAATTTCGTTAAATTTGATGTTACAAATGTGTTTAGTTGATTACAATCATAATGGTATTCACGCTCCAGTTCTCGATTGAACGTATCATGCACTGGACGATTTGCTGCTGGCATGCCCAATTGTACTAACGATTTGTTTGACATCGACAAACAAATGTCGTTAATCCTTATCAATGCTTCATCGTAAATTTCCAAAGTGAATTCCAACTCATAATTTGCAGTAGCTCGACGCATTTGGTTTAAAATATCATCTGCCATATAATCTTTGAAATTATTCCATAATTCCAATGGATTAGATGGGGAGCACATTGCAATTATTATCGAAAATAATGTTCGTATTTGATGTGGACTGGCTATTACAGCTGAAACGGCAAGCGTATCTTCCCAATGCTTATCATCCTCCAACAAATTTAATTGTTGACATGCTTCACGATATGTAGCGCACAATTCACCATTAATTGTTCTTAAAGCTTGGAATGATGTTGGGCCACGAACATTAACTAACAACAATCGCAGGTAGAAACACTCAGCATTATTTGGATGAACTGTATAAATGCGTCCTAATGCATCTGTTGAGAACACATTAGGATGACCTTGAACTGGTTTACCTTGTTTTCGCCTTTGAAATGTTATCCTGGATTTATCCCATGTGAAATATTGTGGCACTTCTGCATATAGCAATGTTCTTGCAAAATTGTCCGATTGACATAAATGAAAAAAGGCAGTCAAAGTTGTAATCGGTGCACTTGTTGCTCTAAGCGCTGCATTTTCAGGAGTAAAATAAACGCGTTGGCCATTTTCAAGGTGAACCGCTAAATGAACGACTGTTGGATGTCTTTCGTGGATTGGGAATTAAAAAATTCGCCATATCGCTTCGTTACTGCTTATATAACGCCCCATTTGATATTTTTTAATCTCGTCGTTGTCATTTTGGACTGCACCGAATGCAGCCATATCTCTTCCTTTATTTACATATTTGCAAATGTATTTAATTGATTTAACGGAATTACAGTATTCCACGTTAATATGCGCCTTGAATATTTTGGACAACAATGGACAATATGGAACAATCCAACGATTGTCAACTTCAACATTTTGATTTCTCATCTTAATTATCGTTGATTTACCATTGGCATCAGTTGATCGACGACGATATGCCGGATATCCATCGTCACCTGTGACCGTATCCGAAATTAATGCTCGTGGGTATCGCTTCGAACATTTTCCATCAATCATGCACGGAGAGTTCAGATTCAATGCACCGCAAGGTCCATGTATCATATTTTTTGTGACGACTTCGAACAAATCTGGATCAATCATTTGATCCGGTATTTCAGCTGATATCACACTATCAATTTGATCCGGTGTAATTTTATCAACCAACCAAATCAAAATGTGTGCGTGCGGTAATCCCCGCTTTTGCCATTCAACGGAATACATATAACAACGCACCTCTCCAAACACTCTATGTTTGACAATAAAGTCCATAAGTGATTCTAGTTTTTGTTTGAAAATACGTGCAGTTAGGTCGTGTCGATCAATTGGGGATTGGCCAGGAAATAAATGGTCTTTGATTTCACTCCATTGCGGATTGCATGTAAAAGTAATAAACAGATCCGGCCGTCCATAAGCGCGAACATACGCCATGGCATCCTGTGCATATTCATGCATGTGTCGCGGGCTACCAGTATATGTTGCTGGTAATATGATCATTCTACCGATGTCATTCACATTTCCATCGTTATTCACTGCATCCCGTAAGTGAATGTATTCCTCGGACCGTAACTTAGTCTGGTTGAATTTGATACAGTTTAAGCGCTCGGTCTCAATTTTTGCATACATATCCACGACAAATTGGTGGAACAATCTTCTGCATTTCAGAATGTGAGATTCTTCATTTTCACGAATCATTAATCGATATAAATAATAATTCATAGCGCTAACTTTTTTATTCGTTTGTGCGCCTGAATTAAAAACAAATCACCTTTGTGAGATTATTATTATCATATGTGAATTTTTTTTCAGTTACCTGTAGCTGGGTTTATCATTTTTATATTGAAATGATAGCCATCTTCGCCTTCCCAAAATAATATTGGATATTGTAAAGCATCGTAGCAACGACGCGTTTCAGACACACGTGTTAGCTCGTTTGTTCTACGATGAAGCACAATATCACGCTTTTGAAAATCTTGGCCAACAATTACAATTGCAACATCGTCGATAGTGGGAGCATTGAATCGTCTAGAGTGCTCGCCTACAGGTACTTTGTCTGGACGAATCACAATTTTATGGTTGTCTGATGGCATTCGATCCATCGCCGTTTTGAACAATCGAACCAATAAATTATGTGCATGGAAAAATTGCTCGTCGAGCATTAGTGGCAATTGTACAGCGTCGATCAATTTCATCTTCGGTATTACCAATAAAATAAATTTGTAAAAACTCATAATTTGCATCCGCGAATGGTAATAAAGATCCGACTTGATGGTAAATTTGTCCTTGAATCTGTGTGGAAGAATTTGCAAAATTGTAAATTTCACAACCTTCCGTATTATAAAGACAAATTACCTTGAATGTTGGCATGAAATTATCTGTGATTATTTTCGAAGCACCAAACGATGTCATTTGAAAACAGGAATTATACCGTTGAATTTTGTCCAAAAAATGCCTTGATAATGGCGTTGTTCCCGATACAAATGAACGTAATGGTTCAGGGGGAAGTTTTAATTCCGGTAGTTTAACTTTTCCACCGGAACAACAAAGACCATCGGTTTCATTTTGAAATTTCAGTGCCTTACAATGTTTGCAAACATTAGTCATGGTTCCAATTACAACAGAATTGTGCAAACTATAGTCATACAAATGATTATATGCAAACGCTGCTCTGTCGAGATTTTGTACAATTGACCTCTGTCTCCTAATACGCTGATTCATGTTCGTATTTTGTTGACCTTGCACTGCACGATTTCTTCTCATTCTTTCACGATCATTATTATTACGTGTTTCCCGTTTTTCATTCGAATGAGCAGAACGTGATCTGTCCATACGTTGTCTACTTTGCTCAGTATGCTGACTTCGTTGCTCTGCAGTCTCTTCATTTCTCCTTGCAGCATGATTACGTGTTTTGCGCGATTTACGGCCAAGATCAGATCGTTTCGGCATTTTTAAAAATCGTCGAAAACCACACTTTCAAAATGTTCACCTGTTCGCAATAAGGGACACTAAAAAGCATCAATAAATACTATAATAACGAAAATATTGAATAGTCCATTAATGTAATCTCACAAGGCAACAGCGAAAATAATTCACAGCAAATATGTACGTATTGTTGTCGATGCACACACTAATAAATTTTTGTTCAACGTGAATTCTATTCAACCTATAAATGAAATATCTTCTTTGTTAATAGTTGAAAATGAAATGTTTTGAAAAACTATAAAATTTTTTTCTAATATATTTTTGTACACAGTCAAAGTGAGAGTGCACCTATTGAAACCCCCTTTAAGTGTGTGTCTGGGTGTTTATTGAAGAATGCATTTATTTCTACCGCATGAAACTGTTGTAACCCTTTTTTGAGTAATGATTTCTTTTCTTTTCTAGCTTCCATAACACTTCATAAGCAGGATAACTGTGTGTTGAAATAACTTTGGTTAACCATGCGTTAAAGTGTGCATCAGATATGTTTGCAGTTTCCTTTTTGTGGCAGCGGAGCAGTTTCTTTATTATACTACATCGACTCTTTTACTGCCGGTACTTGCCGTTCGTGTATTTTCAGTAGAGAAATACGTATTTTTCTATGAAAATTATTCCTTTCCAGTAATCCTTACCGTTTTTTTGTTTGTTATGCAAGTAAAAAGTAGCGTCAAGTATTTGCCTTCCTTTTGCTATCGCTTCCGAATACTACTTTATAAGAATAACAAATTAAGCAGAAAAAACGAAAAAAATTTAAAATATTTTCAAAATTTTTCTTTTGCAAATGCAGCGTAGCTCCAACAGAACACACGAAAATGAAGTAAACGAAAGTGAAGAAAACAAATCAACAAATTAACTAAAACTCATTCAAAGAGAAAACTATAAATTTGCAAACGCATTTCCGCGCTTTCGTGCGCACACGCTCAACAAAACCTCTGAAAACTTATCGGTAACTATCATCCTCCAGCCGGCTCCCGCTGCTTTCCTTGCGCATAGACATTTTCAAATGGCGCACCACTGCCACTGCCACATCTTTGTTAATTGTTGAAAATGAAATGTTTTGAAAAACTATAAAATTTTTTTCTAATTTATTTTTGTACACATAAAATGAATGTCGATTCGAAGCTTACTATAATCTAAGAATCGAGCAAGTTTTGTTTTGTGCAATATTTTGATTTTTTCTTTTTTTTTATATGAAGAAAATATTTAAAAGAAATTTTTTTTTGCTAAAAACCTTCCTCTAGTGGATCCCTATAATATGAAAAAAGAACGAATAAAATTGGCCTCGTATCGGCCCAAAAAAATGCGTACAAACGAACATCATTTCATTTTTATATATATAGATTATTTTTTGTTTTTACAATATTTTCACTTTTATTTCGTATCCACTTTTCTTCTTCGCTTTCTTAATGTTTTTAGAATCCGCAATAATTTTTATTCTTTGTTAATTTTTCTTTCTCTAGAAATTAATTTTATTTTCCTCTAATTTATTTTACTTTGAAATATTCCTTTAATTTTTTTTTATTATTTTATTCTTTCACAATATTTTTATTTCTTCTTCACTTTTCTTATTCGCTATCTTAATTTATTTAGAATCCACAATAATTTTTATTCTTTGTTAATTTTTCTTTCTCTAGAAATTAATTTTATTTTCCTCTAATTTATTTTACTTTGAAATATTCCTTTAATTTTTTTATTATATTTATTTTTTCACAATATTTTTATTTCTCTTTCACTTTTCTTATTCGCTATATAAATATATACATACCGCAATACTCCAACACAGGCTTCCGCAGGGGGTCCTTTTTGCAATTTTGGCAGCTGCTGGGGGTCTACGAAGTCCAACTCGTGTGGGCGTCTGCGAACGGATGCTACAGAACAGCAGTACGGGTGTCCTTACACAGGAAGTTGTTGTGGTTTATTCGAGTTTTCAGCACATTTGTGGTGCGGCGAGCTGCTTGAGATCGTCTTGGCACTTAAAAATTGAAGCTATTTGAGGTGCGGCGAGCTGCTTAAAGTCGTCTTAGGCACGCAAAAATCAAAGTCCTTGTAATTATTTGAGGTGCGGCGAGCTACTTGGGGTCGTCTTAGGCACGCAAAAATTTTGACTTGCTTGTCCTTTTTACAAATACTCGCGCCGAATTCCTCCTGCCACGTTGGGCGCCAATTAATTATCTTCACATTGATAACTTAAAAAAAAATAATTTTTTGCGGAGCAACTCCGTATTTATTTCACAATTGTAAATTATAAACTGAACTTTACAAAATTTCTTAAAGCTAATTTAACCTATGCATTCCCTCATTCACCTGTTATGCCGCATGACCATATTCGCGGAATTTCACTTGTTGCCGTTCACACGGTTTATTACAGACATAGCGTCAGCGAAAAGATCGAGCAACTGAGGTGGATCAACTTTCAGCGGAAACGCGTGTAGTGAATGAACTTTAAACATAAGTAGCGTTAACTTAAATAAATTCACATACTTGTATTTGCATATGCATTCTTCCTGTGTGCATGGTAATGTACCATTTCTCTGTTGAGAATAGGACGATGATAGAAAAAGTAGGAAATGAAAGGGAGTGTTTCGAGTGTAAAGTGTCTTGAAAAAGGCAAATCGATGATGTTGCCTCTCAGTCAATCGAAATTGAACATATCTTTCATGAATTTTATAAATGTTTCATCATTTTTCACGTTTGTGTAAATGTAACTTGACCTATTCCATTGCGATTCCATTTACCTCCTCCTCTATATCCATACAAAATATTTATCAAACAAATAAAATTAAAATTTTGTTTTGAAAATTGCAACCATTACATCAGTATTTTCTTATGACGTTGTCACGTTAAACTATCGTCAGTAAACCGACTTTACAGACAACCTCTTTTTTTGTTTTATTAATTAGTTATTAATAATTTTAAAATGTTTACTTCGCCGCGCACGTGCACTCACAATTGCCTTTCTTTTCGAATTAAAATTCAAACCAAAGTTCAATTGGTTACAAGCAATCATAAGAGCTTTTCAATATTTGGCGCAATTTTCATATATGTACATACGTATATACTAGGCCGGGTCGATTTGTGGGGAGGTAAAAACATCGCCCATTGCTCCGTGAAAATGATATTCGAGGGATCAAAATAAGAAACTTTGCCGAAGGAACCATACCTCTAACTCGAATTCTGATGTCCCCCAATTTGGGTCGAACTTTTAGTGTCTTTTGTGGGGAGGCAAAAAAATCGCCCATTGCTCTGTGAAAATCATATTCCAGGGATCAAAATAAGAAACTTTGCCGAAGGAACCATACCTCTAAAACGAATTCTGATGTCAACAGAATTAAATATAGTGTTTGCATTGAAATGTAAAATGCCATGATTTGGTGTTAGGGAAAAGAAAATAACAGCAGACTTGTACATTTTTCTTTCATGCTTATTTGCCGTCGACATTTTGGATGCGCAAATGGATTATTTCTTGTGAGATGAATAAATTAATTCTAAGTATATGCATGCATGAATATGAAATTTTAAGTATCTAATTAACTATGTTGCGTTTGCTTCCAAAACTAAAATTCCAAGCCCAGCGACTACAAGAACAAAATGCATTCAAAGGGCGCAGCTTTAGCGGCCATGATTATTTACCCGCGACGGCGCTGACCAGTTTCAAATATTAAAAAGCACAACAAAAACAAATTCATTGAAAAGTTCGAGCTCATATTTCTACGAGCAAAGTACTTTCATTCATAAAACGAGCCGCCCATATGCCAATTTTCTCGACCATTCGAAAATAGTCAATGGCCCCTATTATGAGTTGCATTCGATCTTCGATATTCGTTGGTTGTCGAAGATCGAAAATCGAATGTCAATTTGGTATTATGAGCGGTGCAACACTGTCGAAACTTTCGTTGTATACCGAATTTAGAGTCGAATGCAATTTTGCTTTCGATTGTGTAGCGTATTGTGGGAAAACTTGTTAAAATGTAAGTTGTTTGCGATTATTTATTGTTTTATAGTAACCAAATAATAAATATATACTAATTTTGTTAATATTATGCAGGTCGAAAGTCGTGAGTACCAAACAGCAATTAGAAAGGCTAGTTGCATTAATGGAAGAGAATCCACAATTCGCAAAAGGGATTTCCACCAAAGTACAAGCAGTAAAAAAATGGGAGGAATTTACAACGGAGCTGAATTGCTTGGGACCACCAGTTAGAACGGCAGCAAAATGGATTAAGGTTAATAATGGTTTTTTTTTGTGATGTTTATAGAAATACATTTTTATTTTCCCTTGGCAGGTATGGCTTGAATAAAGAAAATTTATAACAAAAATAAAGCAGAAAGTGTGGCGTAAAGGTTTCTATTTAATACTTTTTAGATTTTTCTATAATATTCTAAGAATTTCATTTCTTATGTTTTCTGCTTCTCCGTTATTTGGCTCCACTTCAATATCTCCAGCATCATCGTTGAGGGTCTCATTGGAAAACTCTTCATCCGGAAGTTGAACATTATAAAACAAGCAAATGTTGTGCAAAGCTGCACACACATTAATAATTTGTGTTGCTTTTTTTGGATAATAGTGAAAAGCTCTTGGCTCGGGTGCACTGCTGCAACTGGTTTTCGGTACTGGACAGTAGGTTCATAAACGCCTCTTTAGATAATCTATAGTTCTTTAAAAAACTGAAAGGAAATTTCTGTAATATTAAGTACGTCAACACATTTTGAAAATACTAAACTTACTCAGTGGAAGCCATTTCAAGGGGGTTGGATGCGCCCCTCAGCTGTTTTCTACATCTAGCTAGTTCCACTAATCTTTCATCGAGCGATGAATCGTCAAACCACAACTCTGTTGTACTCATTTTCACAAAAAATACTTTTTTTAACTTTTAAAAATGTTGTTAGCAAAGAATTTCAACACAATCGGTTTTTCTTTTATTTTGATTTGCTGTATCAGCTGAGAAAAATTATCTATTGTAAATGCGTCGAGCGATCGAAATTCACAATAGTCCTATTCTTCAACGAATGGGCACCATAATACCAAATGAAAATTCGTTCGATCAGCACTTTCGACTATAGTCGAAGATCGAATGTTGCTCATAATAAGGGCCAATATTGGAATATTTCGCGTTGATTTATTTGCCAATATTTGGTAAATCTTGAATTTTTGTCAAGTCGAGTGGTCGCGGCTCCGTACATATGTATGTATCTAAATTCTCGACCGCAATAGCAAATCGAAATATTTTTTCTGTGGCAAGTGCTCGCAGCCTCATATGTATGTATGGCTATGGAAGTTTGTATGCATGTATTTATGTATATGCGTGTTTGCTTTTGCACGTCCATATGAACGATTTTTCATATGCAGATATTCATTTGATTTAGCTGAACGAATATATTGATTTTGTAAGGAAATCCTGTCGACTTATATTATTGGTATATGTTCATTCAAGTTCTTCTTACCAAATAAATATTATTATTTTTAAGAAAATTGAAACACTAGTTTTTTTAATTTCTATTTTTTTATTTTTATCAACGAGTAAGTTAACTACTCATATATAGTATATATATTACAATACTATAAATAATAGGTATTTATTGTACATTTCCTGAAATGAAAAAAATATATAAAATTGTGAATGCACGAATTACGAAATAGTTCTCATATTATAACAATTTCTCACACGACTTCGATATTGACATCGACTAAGTCATTGCGATTTACCTGATTTTTAAAACACCAATCTCAATCCATCGTGATTAAGTGAAAAGTGTAGTGGTTTAAAAATCTAGACTCAGGTGCTACCTGAAAAAGAAGATAAAAGGAAAACCTGAAAGATAGAGAAAAATCTGAAAGATGGAGAAAAACCTGAAAAATAAAAAAATCTGGAAAATGGGAAAAATAAATATAAATAAATACATATTAGAATAAACAATAAAAAAAACGCTGGTTTTACTTACCCTAAGGACCTATGCAACCCACCTTGTTGGACCCTGACCTACAACATACGACAACTTTTTAGTTTATCGTTGCGCTTCTGACACCTAACTTGGGTATTTTCTTACCGTACAATTTTCGTTATTGTGGAAATGTTACTCATCACAATTTGATGTAACTCTGCACCATTAAACCCATTTTTGGAAATATATATTAGTAGGAAAACACATACTTCCACTTAGAGCACAACCCCTTAACCTTAAAAAAACAACATTTGTTCCCTATTCTGCTTTGACGTTGGCCTTCCCCATGGTCCACAAACGCATCAATTATATCCCTACTTTTATTATAAGTAAGATCCGGCTTGATGCTAATTTCATCAAATAATAAAATGCATATGCGTTCTGTGCCGGACATTTTGCTAGCAATTTTGTTTAAATTGTTAACGACATTGGCATCGAAACCTGGAACAACATACCTGATTGGGCGTTAACGCAAAAGAGATGATTTGTGTGGTAAACAAAAACCTAGATCGTCACGTATAAAAGAATATGCTTTAGTGGACATATAGTTCAAATTTTGTGCCAATACCTTTTCGTCCTCATTATACCAACCTTTTTTGGTACTGACGATCATTTTTGCAAAAGTTGCTACAACTTTCTTCCGCAATTATTGCACGTTTCAACAACTCAGAACATTTATTTTTTAAGTCATTATTTTCTTTTTCAAGCTCCTCAATACGTTTATTTAATTTGACCGCGTTGCTCTGATAATAGCGAGCAGAGTGAGCAAACCGTTCGCGAGTGGTTGTGGTTTCTAAGTCCACGCAGATCTGATTACTATAACTAGCCTGCCTGTTTTCCTCTAATATCGAATATTTCTCAAACTCTTCCAGAGTTAAATCTTCTTCTACTTGCTTAACTACCCTACTATAAGTTGCAATGACGGGCGGGCAAACCCAATCAGAGCCAGCACTAGGTGAGCGACTTCTATTAACTGGCTCTAAATTGAAGCAAGGAAAATCCCCTTTCAAAAGTTTATATTTTGTAACTAATGTGGGTTCAAAATGGCGTTGGCAAATAAAAACCCGTTCAATGGTTGACACTTGCACGTTGCAAGCCAAGGCCCAATTCTAAAAAGTATAGCTTTATCCTTCGGAACGCAGCTCTCGATACAGCAGCTCCTTTTTTCTTTTTTTCGGTCCACTTGTTCGGTGGAACATCATCATAGCCTAATTAAAATTTTTATTTTTATTTTTACAAAATTTAAATTGAGGTATATTCAGTATAACCATATACATATATAAAACTAGAAACCGCACCCTCCGGAGATTTATAGGTTTCAAGTAATTTATTGTTAAAATTGTGTAATTTAGCGAAAGGATATTGTTGTTTTGAATACAAGTATAAAAACCAGTAAAAATACGTTTGTGACCATATATTTTATGAATTGAAGTGAAATTTAGAACAAAATACATATATGTATTATATTATATTGTACCAATTTATAAGTGTATTGTATTATAATGTGTGTAAATATTGAAAGTTATAAAAGTTGTTCATAAGCCACTCCCTAACATCTCAACCAAGTTTCATTAAATAAATCATTATACTTGGCCTAAAATTGCTCATACGGCATTATACTAAGCCCAATCCTTTAAATTCAAAAGTTTGTTATAAATATGTAAATAAAATAATGAGAAAGTGCGCATTCTATGTAAATAAATAAATCACTTCTCTGCTTTCTATGTCATGCATGCATGCATGGATGTGTATATTAAGCTTTTCAATAGGCACGAGGTATTGAAAACGACATCCAAACATACGATTATCAGTTAATGTATGTACAGTGAACCAAAAAGAAACTGGGACACTAATATTTAAAAAATTATTCACAGATTTATAAGAAATAATAATATTGACGGTAACTCCGTTTATTTTTTCTTCACTGTACATACATATATGAAGACATAATAATAAATTAATTTACTTACCCAAGTTTAGAGTTGGAACCGCTCCATTCTTAAGATACTTTGGTCCCACGGCATCCTCCTCAAAATGTTGAATGCATACAAACGAATTATGCATTGGTATTTGCATTGAGGGTGAGATCCGCAAATTCTCCTTCCACAAATTTGATAATTCCCGATTTTTGGGAAATGCAAAAGAACGAACGTTTTGTTCACTATTACACTCCCGAACACGACATTTTGAAGCTTTAGGCATTTTGACGTGATAACGTCTTATAATTCGATTTAGCCGGCTGCACGCTCGAAAAAATGTGTCGTTATCTTGCTCAATGGTCGTTATCTTGCTCATTCGTCGTTATCTTGCTCATTCGTCGTTACCTTGCTCATTCGTCGTTACCTTGCATGAACTGCAAGCGAAAGCGCGGAACGAACGACAAAGAGCACAACGTTCGGCAACGTTCGACATCTTATTATTAATTTGATTTACTTGAAGAATTTAAAATAAAACTAAGTTTATCATCATCATCCTTACCGAATTTATAATTAGAGACGACTAGTTGTTAATTAGTTGTTTATTATATATGAAGGAAAAAATGTATGGTAATAGTTACCACATACCTTATACGATATGTTGTATACTAATATATGCATATAAACATGCATATTCATATACAATTTCGCGTAATTTTCAAAAAGAACTAATCTATATGTAAAGATGCATACAAATCATATGGACATATCAAATGTACGAATCTATTCTGTACGCAAGCAAATGTAATCTAATGTGCTTGAACTGCAAGCGAGAGCGCGGAACGAACGACAAAGAGCACAATCGGCCCCCGCGTCCGGCAACGTTCGAAATCTGGCTCTCTCCTACTTGAGTGAGCATATGTATGTATGTATATGCGCGTTTGTATATAAATTCACATACTTGTATTTGCATATGCATTCTTCCTGTGTGCATGGTAATGTACCATTTCTCTGTTGAGAATAGGACGATGATAGAAAAAGTAGGAAATGAAAGGGAAAGGGAGTGTTTCGAGTGTAAAGTGTCTTGAAAAAGGCAAATCGATGATGTTGCCTCTCAGTGTTGTTGACTTATTAACGTCTGATGCACAATCGAAATTGAACATATCTGTCATGAATTTTATAAATGTGTCATCATTTTTCACGTTTGTGTAAATGTAACTTGACCTATTCCATTGCGATTCCATTTACCTCCTCCTCTATATATCCATACAAAATATTTATCAAACAAATAAAATTAAAATTTTGTTTTGAAAATTGCAACCATTACATCAGTATTTTCTTATGACGTTGTCACGTTAAACTATCGTCAGTAAACCGACTTTACAGACAACCTCTTTTTTTGTTTTATTAATTAGTTATTAATAATTTTAAAATGTTTACTTCGCCGCGCACGTGCACTCACAATTGCCTTTCTTTTCGAATTAAAATTCAAACCAAAGTTCAATTGGTTACAAGCAATCATAAGAGCTTTTCAATATTTGGCGCAATTTTCATATATGTACATATATACTAGGCCGGGTCGATTTGTGGGGAGGCAAAAACATCGCCCATTGCTCTGTGAAAATGATATTCGAGGGATCAAAATAAGAAACTTTGCCGAAGGAACCATACCTCTAACTCGAATTCTGATGTCCCCCAATTTGGGTCGAACTTTTAGTGTCTTTTGTGGGGAGGCAAAAAAATCGCCCATTGCTCTGTGAAAATCATATTCCAGGGATCAAAATAAGAAACTTTGCCGAAGGAACCATACCTCTAAAACGAATTCTGATGTCAACAGAATTAAATATAGTGTTTGCATTGAAATGTAAAATGCCATGATTTGGTGTTAGGGAAAAGAAAATAACAGCAGATTTGTACATTTTTCTTTCATGCTTATTTGCCGTCGGCATTTTGCATGCTCAAATGGATTATTTCTTGTGAGATGAATAAATTAATTCTAGGTATATCCATGCTTGAATATGAAATTTTAAGTATATACATACAATTTCCAGTTGAAAAGTTTGCCCGTGTAATGCAAATACTGGAGAAGCAACTCAAAATAATGTTTAAATTTTACTGCCGGCCACTTGAATAGTACGAGTACCGCAACATATTGACCTTTTGGCTATTCTTGTTTGTTTATTGAGCGAGTAGTACATTTTATAAAGCGCACTTACTTATATAACTGTGACTATAGCTGTCTTCATGAAGAAAATAGTTTTTAACAATTGTTACAAATTATCACGTTTTGGAGTTCAAATAGCCAAAAAACTTGCAAAGAAGAGGAAAGTGAGAGAGTAAAATGATACTTCATTTTGAGGGGAATTTGCTCGATACATTTTTACTTGTAAGACTTTTCGAGATAAAAAAATAGCTGATCGCAGAGTAAATATACACAATAACTAAAATTTGCGCGTTGGGTTAAAGTTGTACATTTAAATAAAAAAGGTTATTAAAATAAAGAATGTAAGTAAATATATGTTAGATAAAATTTAGAAAATTTATTTGAAGTCATATTTTAAATAGAAATCGGTCAATGATGAAGAGGCATGTATAAGGTAGGCCATGTAAAATTTGCTTTTTG
Source organism: Anastrepha obliqua (assembly GCF_027943255.1). Lineage (NCBI taxonomy): Eukaryota > Metazoa > Arthropoda > Insecta > Diptera > Tephritidae > Anastrepha > Anastrepha obliqua. The sequence goes on along the minus strand of NC_072897.1, from coordinate 36,653,988 downwards.
AATCGGCCATAAAAAAAAACGAATCAATATTTTTTCAAACTTTTTTATTTTTTTTGAAGACTGAACATTCTCATTTATGAATGAAAAATAATATCGTTCAAATGGCTGCCACGACTGGCTTTACAGTAGGCCATTCGATCAACCCAATTTTTAAGCACATTTTCGATTGTTTGGGCTCCAATTTCATGAATGGCAACTTCGATTTCGTGTTTTAAAGCATCAATCGTCTCTGAATGGTTCGCATAGCATTTGTCCTTCACAGCTCCCCACAAAAAATAGTCCAACGGGCTTAAATCACAGCTTCGAGGCGGCCAAATGATATCGGAATTCAAAAACGGTAGCCAAAAGTTCGAGTGTAACTTTGGCAGTATGACAAGTTGCACCGTCCTGTTGAAACCAAATGTCGTCCATGTCATCCTCTTCAATTTTTGGAAGCAAAAACTCGTTGAGCATGTCACGGTAAAGCTCGTCATTTACTGTAACCGTGGAAGAAGAAGAAGACTCACCACTTTGGAAATAGGTTTTCAGTATTTCCCACTTTTGATCAAGCGAATAGCGTCCATTTCGTAAATGTGAAACCTTTAAGTAAATTATGAACACATTTGGCATCTCATTTGTGTTACCATTCTCAAAAAAATAGGTGGTTCAAAAAGCAAACGCTATGTGGCCCACCCTGTACTTCTGAACTACAGTCCTCAGTCTCCTGCAACTTTCGAAATTTGCTATTTTTGTATTGCAAACGAATACGATTTGGGGTTTATTTCCGAGATGGCAGCAAACATATCTTATGAACTTACAATATATGGCGAAGTTTCCAGAGGAAATGAAGTGAGAGATCCTATATGCCGTGAAATAACAAAACATCGCTAAAATGTATGAATGGTAAAATCAAGAATTACGAAAAACCCTTTAACACGAAAAATTTATTTAAAAGAAATCACCTTACATCGTGAGTAAAATACATACACATATAACTAAAAATTTTCTGAATTGAATGAGAAAACCAATATGTATTAAAAAATTAAATTAAAAAAAAAACTATTAAAATTAATAACAAAAATAAATAAAGAAATTCAGCATTCTCTTAATTAAAATTATAAGGCAGTGTAGTAATTAATTATCAGTCTGTCATTTTCATACCACTTCAAATACATATGTACATATATTATATATACGTACATATATTTACTTTTTGAGGAAATCGACCAGCGACTTCAAAAGATCGACTTACTCCCTTTCTATCTGGGCTTTCCGTTCTGCTCTTTCTTCTTTTTTTCATATTTTCTTTCAGCATTTTAAATAATTGAGCATCGGCCCTTTTTTTCTCATCCATATATTGCTCCAGTGCTGTTTTTCTTTTCTTTGGATTTGTGGATGTACATAGATGAAATGCTTTCTTTTAAATATCCACGCGTAAAATACGAGATAAATAAATATATGGGAGTATTAAATAAAATTAAAAGCTACCTGATGGTAAGGCTATGCCATCTTCTAAATTGATCTTCTTTCTTGGAATATTTCGTCGAGATCACTGTTTATTAGTTGAAAATGAGAAAAAGATTTGATAACCAAAGCCTTTTTAAAACTAGGCATACTAGCTTGGATCTACCCGTTTTTGCATTATGGAGCTTTATTCACTCTTTCACTCAACTCGTTGCTTATAGTGACCAAGTTCTTTAAACTGATGCTTTTCCTACTTTTGCACTTAAGTCTCTTACTTTAAAGATGAGGAACTTTGTTGTCGCATCCAACCACACATTTTTGGTTTCCGGGACAAAAGTTTTGATCGCTGCTGCCACAAGTCACAGGCAAAACCTCGTGCGAAGCTTCATCTCTCTCGTCTCGTATGAAGTTTTCCCAGACATTTGTTGTATGACTTGCTCTCGGAAATTTTGGTCTGCAAATATATATGGGACGTTCCACGTCAACCGGTACACTAGCCGGTCCAAAATTCTATGGGACCGATTTTGAAGTCCAAGGTCTCAAAATGATCGTCTGAATGTCCACTATTGAAAGCCGTCTGGCCCATTGATAAATTCAATATGGCGTCCAAATTATGGCGTCTAAGCTGACTAAAAATTAGAGTTTATTTAAAATCTTGTGTGCTCCTAAGAAAACCAGGAGCAATGAAAAAAAAGTAATACTGATTCTTTATGTTCTTAGGGTCGCAGATTACGATTTCGGAAGCAGATTTCCAAAATTCAAAATGGCGGATCCAATATGGCGGCCGAAAATATTAATTTATTTCGATTTGTTTAAAATGTATTTCTAAGGGGTTTTTGGGGTCGCTGATTACGAATCTGAAGTCAGATTTTTTAAATTCAAAATGGCGGATCCAATATGGCGGTCAAAAATAAAAAAATTATTTCGATTTTTTTGAAACCTGTTTTAAAAGGGTTTTTGGGGTCGCTGATTGCGATTCTGGAGTCATATTTCAAGAATTCAAAATAGCGGATCCAATATGGCGGCCAAAAATAAATAACGTTATAAAATAAAAATATAAAAAAAAAATAAAATAAAATAAAATAAAATAAAATAAAATTGGTGGTCCCAAAATTTGTTTTTATTTCATTGCTGTAATTGTACGTGTATGTTGCAGCGATAACGTGCTATTTGGGTCTTTTGTAGCTGTGTTCTTGACAAACATTTATTCCATTTACTCTCACAGTGTATTTCAAGGTGCTTCAATTTCACTTTATGTGATTTTATTTTGTTTTTTCAATCTAAAGAAGGAAGGTCGTTTTCTTCTTATTGACTTAGCAGATAAAATTCGTGGTCCCAAAATTTGCTTTTATTTTATTTTTTATTTTATTTTATTTTATTTTATATTTTTATTTTTATTTTTATTTTTATTTTTATTTTTATTTTTATTTTATAACGTTATTTATTTTTGGCCGCCATATTGGATTCGCTATTGTATTTTGAATTCTTGAAATATGACTCCAGAATCGCAATCAGCGACCCCAAAAACCCTTTTAAAATAGGTTTCAAAAAAATCGAAATAATTTTTTTTTATTTTTGACCGCCATATTGGCTCCGCCATTTTGAATTTAAAAAATCTGACTTCAGATTCGTAATCAGCGACCCCAAAAACCCCTTAGAAATACATTTTAAATAAATCGAAATAAATTAATATTTTCGGCCGCCATATTGGATCCGCCATTATGAATTTTGGAAATCTGCTTCCGAAATCGTAATCTGCGACCCTAAGAACATAAAGAATCAGTATTACTTTTTTTTCATTGCTCCTGGTTTTCTTAGGAGCACACAAGGTTTTAAATAAACTCTAATTTTTAGTCAGCTTAGACGCCATAATTTGGACGCCATATTGAATTTCTCAATGGGCCAGACGGCTTTCAATAGTGGACATTCAGACGATCATTTTGAGACCTTGGACTCCAAAATCGGTCCCATAGAATTTTGGACCGGCTAGTGTACCGGTTGACGTGGAATGTCCCATATATATATGTACAATATATTTACTTACTTACTCGTACATATCCATATATAAAATTATTCCCAGTTTCTTATCTGATTCACACTTGCGAAATGCTCCTGGGGAACAAGTGAGCTAGCCTGTTATTTTGCATTTTATTTGCTTAATTTTTTTTTTACAATAATTTAATACGAGGTAGCTCAACTTAAAAACTGTTTACTTGTTTCTATTTTTCCCGCCACCAGTTGTTCGTAAAACTTGCAAATTGTTAATGCTTTTGCGTTCAAGTACTTTTTTTTTTGATATTTTTTCTCTGAGACTGAGTTCTCGGAAATTAAGTTATTGGCAAGTTACTGGACAATTTTTACATGAACAGACCTTACATAAATCCAAATTACACACTTTGTGTGCCATACGAGCAGGTCCGAAAATTTCTTTAAATGAAAGAAAATATTTAAATATATTGTATATAATAAAATAATACTTTGCAGTCGCCTAAAACTTACATTTGCACAACTGAAATTAAATGGCATTAATATTTCTTACATATTTTTTTAATAAAAAAGTGTTGCCAGCCTTTTGAATACCACATCATTTTTATAATTTCTGTGTGTGTAATGTGGATTTGTGTGGTCTGAGTTATTTAATGAGCTAGCCTTTTATAGAAAGTATTAATAATAATATGTGTCGATCCTTCATTGGGTGTTCGGCCGAGCACCTCCTCATGATGTTTTTTTACAAATAACCCCACAGTTTTACGCCTACACGCAGCGCCAGATGGTTTTTTAAAAGGAGCTTTTTTACAAGGATGATAGATTACAAGATTTGATCATCCGAAGCAAAATTGTGAGAGTAACTTGAACTGCCACCGGGTACTTGGGAGCCGAATTTCTTCCGCTCGTTTCACACGTATTCACACACACGTCCAATCAGTCGTTGTTAAGACCATAGATGACTAGATGTGAAACTCTTTTTCTCGTGGGTGCGCTGTCAAAAAGGGCAGCCTTTTTTAATGGGAATTTTCCTTTTCAATACCACCATTGAGATTAGGAATGAGTGCTCCTTCCCAAGCAAACTAATATCAGCCGTATTTAATATACATACATGCAATAAAAATAAGCACCATCAATATAAAACACATAAATAAACAAAAAATTAATACTTTAATGAATTGAATATAAAATAAGAAGTGTATAACAAAAACAATTTTTTTAAATATGGCAATTGGCGGAAAAAACCTTTATTTTTTAAACTCAAAAATAGTTGACAAAAGTACATTTATAAAATATCTCAAACTAACGAGCTCACAACGGCGACCGCCGTAGCCGAATGGGTTGGTGCCTGTCTACCATTCGGGAGTACTTAGGCTCGAATGCGTGAACATCAATTAACAAAACAGTTTTTTCTAATAGCGGTCGGCCCTCGGCAGGAAATGGCAACCTCCGTGTGTATTTCTGCCATGAAAAAGCTCCTCATAAAACCATTTGCCGTTCGGAGTCGGCTTAAAACTGTATGTCCTTCCATTTGCGAAACAAGATCAAGACGCACGCTACAAATAGGAGGTATTCGGCCAAAGTAATGAGCCTTATTTGTTTTAAGCAGTTTTATTAAACCTTTTGGCTTAAGCAACTAATATTCTTATACCGCTGGTAGCGGTCCTTCTACTGCAGAAAACATTTTTTAAACTCATCCGCCGGAATCGCGTTCAATTCGGCTGTCACTGTTTTTTGGATCGCCTCGATGGAGTCGAAACGCCTCCCCTTCAGCTTTCTTTTCAGGCGCGGGAACAAGAAGAAGTCCGTAGGGGACAGGTCTGGGCTGTAGGGAGGGTAGGGAAGCACCGAAACCCCCAGCTTGACCAATGCAGAGGTGCAGAGGAAGGCGAGGTCGGGCCGAAGGAGCACTTCTTTGTAAAATGCCGCGTTTACAGTGCTTCCTGGAGGTACAAACTCCTTGTGGACGATGCCTCGAGAGTCGAAAAAGATGATCAGCATCGTTTTGAGCTTATTTTACCTGGGCACTGGACAGAGATTGGTCCCCGTAAGCCTCCTTGAGTAGCCCAATGGTTTCGGTACTCGTTTTGTTTAGCTTTACGCAAAATTTGATCGAGTAACGTTGCTCCAACGATCGCTGCATTTTCGCCACTGTAAAATCCTAACACACTTTTAAAACAGCTTTCACGCGCGGAGCGGTGTTGACTGCACCGCTGTTGACAGCGAACTGGGACCGGTTTCTAGTGGAAGGGGAAGGTCCAACGATCATTTTCCCCCACCAGCCGATTCGGTTGATCGCTTGGCAGACGCTCCGCGCGGGAAGGCTCATTACTTTCCAATCAAACCCTGTACACGCAAATTATTATTTTTTTAAGAGATCACAACTCAAATTCGATTCAATTACTTGCGCAAGATATAAAATATTTATATAAATACATACATACATATTTACATAAACAAGCACCCAGTTTTCAATAGAAATACAGTACTCAAGAATGAGTTTTGACATAGAAAATAAATTCAAATTTTCCACTTCAATAGCAAAAAAAAACCACTCTTCATTTATCTTTGACTTATTTTTTGTACTGATTCTTATTTGTTCCCAAAATTTAAAGGGAATTAAACGAAATCGATTAACAACTATTTCGACACTGACAATAAACAGTTTTTACATTTTGCTTTTTAATTCCTTTAGAATGTGTTGCGCGATGAACGTCGATTTACCCTTATCTCTGCTTTACAATGATCACTTTGAGGCTTCCGTTTTATCATTCAGTGACAAATTTATGCTTTATTCGGAATTCAAATTTAAAAATGTATTGTGTTTTTTAATTTAATTAATTATCAGTCTGTCATTTTCATACCACTTCAAATACATATGTACATATATTATATATACGTACATATATTTACTTTTTGAGGAAATCGACCAGCGACTTCAAAAGATCGACTTACTCCCTTTCTATCTGGGCTTTCCGTTCTGCTCTTTCTTCTTTTTTTCATATTTTCTTTCAGCATTTTAAATAATTGAGCATCGGCCCTTTTTTTCTCATCCATATATTGCTCCAGTGCTGTTTTTCTTTTCTTTGGATTTGTGGATGTACATAGATGAAATGCTTTCTTTTAAATATCCACGCGTAAAATACGAGATAAATAAATATATGGGAGTATTAAATAAAATTAAAAGCTACCTGATGGTAAGGCTATGCCATCTTCTAAATTGATCTTCTTTCTTGGAATATTTCGTCGAGATCACTGTTTATTAGTTGAAAATGAGAAAAAGATTTGATAACCAAAGCCTTTTTAAAACTAGGCATACTAGCTTGGATCTACCCGTTTTTGCATTATGGAGCTTTATTCACTCTTTCACTCAACTCGTTGCTTATAGTGACCAAGTTCTTTAAACTGATGCTTTTCCTACTTTTGCACTTAAGTCTCTTACTTTAAAGATGAGGAACTTTGTTGTCGCATCCAACCACACATTTTTGGTTTCCGGGACAAAAGTTTTGATCGCTGCTGCCACAAGTCACAGGCAAAACCTCGTGCGAAGCTTCATCTCTCTCGTCTCGTATGAAGTTTTCCCAGACATTTGTTGTATGACTTGCTCTCGGAAATTTTGGTCTGCAAATATATATGGGACGTTCCACGTCAACCGGTACACTAGCCGGTCCAAAATTCTATGGGACCGATTTTGAAGTCCAAGGTCTCAAAATGATCGTCTGAATGTCCACTATTGAAAGCCGTCTGGCCCATTGATAAATTCAATATGGCGTCCAAATTATGGCGTCTAAGCTGACTAAAAATTAGAGTTTATTTAAAATCTTGTGTGCTCCTAAGAAAACCAGGAGCAATGAAAAAAAAGTAATACTGATTCTTTATGTTCTTAGGGTCGCAGATTACGATTTCGGAAGCAGATTTCCAAAATTCAAAATGGCGGATCCAATATGGCGGCCGAAAATATTAATTTATTTCGATTTGTTTAAAATGTATTTCTAAGGGGTTTTTGGGGTCGCTGATTACGAATCTGAAGTCAGATTTTTTAAATTCAAAATGGCGGATCCAATATGGCGGTCAAAAATAAAAAAATTATTTCGATTTTTTTGAAACCTGTTTTAAAAGGGTTTTTGGGGTCGCTGATTGCGATTCTGGAGTCATATTTCAAGAATTCAAAATAGCGGATCCAATATGGCGGCCAAAAATAAATAACGTTATAAAATAAAAATATAAAAAAAAAATAAAATAAAATAAAATAAAATAAAATAAAATAAAATAAAATTGGTGGTCCCAAAATTTGTTTTTATTTCATTGCTGTAATTGTACGTGTATGTTGCAGCGATAACGTGCTATTTGGGTCTTTTGTAGCTGTGTTCTTGACAAACATTTATTCCATTTACTCTCACAGTGTATTTCAAGGTGCTTCAATTTCACTTTATGTGATTTTATTTTGTTTTTTCAATCTAAAGAAGGAAGGTCGTTTTCTTCTTATTGACTTAGCAGATAAAATTCGTGGTCCCAAAATTTGCTTTTATTTTATTTTTTATTTTATTTTATTTTATTTTATATTTTTATTTTTATTTTTATTTTTATTTTATAACGTTATTTATTTTTGGCCGCCATATTGGATTCGCTATTGTATTTTGAATTCTTGAAATATGACTCCAGAATCGCAATCAGCGACCCCAAAAACCCTTTTAAAATAGGTTTCAAAAAAATCGAAATAATTTTTTTTTATTTTTGACCGCCATATTGGCTCCGCCATTTTGAATTTAAAAAATCTGACTTCAGATTCGTAATCAGCGACCCCAAAAACCCCTTAGAAATACATTTTAAATAAATCGAAATAAATTAATATTTTCGGCCGCCATATTGGATCCGCCATTATGAATTTTGGAAATCTGCTTCCGAAATCGTAATCTGCGACCCTAAGAACATAAAGAATCAGTATTACTTTTTTTTCATTGCTCCTGGTTTTCTTAGGAGCACACAAGGTTTTAAATAAACTCTAATTTTTAGTCAGCTTAGACGCCATAATTTGGACGCCATATTGAATTTCTCAATGGGCCAGACGGCTTTCAATAGTGGACATTCAGACGATCATTTTGAGACCTTGGACTCCAAAATCGGTCCCATAGAATTTTGGACCGGCTAGTGTACCGGTTGACGTGGAATGTCCCATATATATATGTACAATATATTTACTTACTTACTCGTACATATCCATATATAAAATTATTCCCAGTTTCTTATCTGATTCACACTTGCGAAATGCTCCTGGGGAACAAGTGAGCTAGCCTGTTATTTTGCATTTTATTTGCTTAATTTTTTTTTTACAATAATTTAATACGAGGTAGCTCAACTTAAAAACTGTTTACTTGTTTCTATTTTTCCCGCCACCAGTTGTTCGTAAAACTTGCAAATTGTTAATGCTTTTGCGTTCAAGTACTTTTTTTTTTGATATTTTTTCTCTGAGACTGAGTTCTCGGAAATTAAGTTATTGGCAAGTTACTGGACAATTTTTACATGAACAGACCTTACATAAATCCAAATTACACACTTTGTGTGCCATACGAGCAGGTCCGAAAATTTCTTTAAATGAAAGAAAATATTTAAATATATTGTATATAATAAAATAATACTTTGCAGTCGCCTAAAACTTACATTTGCACAACTGAAATTAAATGGCATTAATATTTCTTACATATTTTTTTAATAAAAAAGTGTTGCCAGCCTTTTGAATACCACATCATTTTTATAATTTCTGTGTGTGTAATGTGGATTTGTGTGGTCTGAGTTATTTAATGAGCTAGCCTTTTATAGAAAGTATTAATAATAATATGTGTCGACCCTTCATTGGGTGTTCGGCCGAGCACCTCCTCATGATGTTTTTTTACAAATAACCCCACAGTTTTACGCCTACACGCAGCGCCAGATGGTTTTTTAAAAGGAGCTTTTTTACAAGGATGATAGATTACAAGATTTGATCATCCGAAGCAAAATTGTGAGAGTAACTTGAACTGCCACCGGGTACTTGGGAGCCGAATTTCTTCCGCTCGTTTCACACGTATTCACACACACGTCCAATCAGTCGTTGTTAAGACCATAGATGACTAGATGTGAAACTCTTTTTCTCGTGGGTGCGCTGTCAAAAAGGGCAGCCTTTTTTAATGGGAATTTTCCTTTTCAATACCACCATTGAGATTAGGAATGAGTGCTCCTTCCCAAGCAAACTAATATCAGCCGTATTTAATATACATACATGCAATAAAAATAAGCACCATCAATATAAAACACATAAATAAACAAAAAATTAATACTTTAATGAATTGAATATAAAATAAGAAGTGTATAACAAAAACAAATTTTTTAAATATGGCAATTGGCGGAAAAAACCTTTATTTTTTAAACTCAAAAATAGTTGACAAAAGTACATTTATAAAATATCTCAAACTAACGAGCTCACAACGGCGACCGCCGTAGCCGAATGGGTTGGTGCCTGTCTACCATTCGGGAGTACTTAGGCTCGAATGCGTGAACATCAATTAACAAAACAGTTTTTTCTAATAGCGGTCGGCCCTCGGCAGGAAATGGCAACCTCCGTGTGTATTTCTGCCATGAAAAAGCTCCTCATAAAACCATTTGCCGTTCGGAGTCGGCTTAAAACTGTATGTCCTTCCATTTGCGAAACAAGATCAAGACGCACGCTACAAATAGGAGGTATTCGGCCAAAGTAATGAGCCTTATTTGTTTTAAGCAGTTTTATTAAACCTTTTGGCTTAAGCAACTAATATTCTTATACCGCTGGTAGCGGTCCTTCTACTGCAGAAAACATTTTTTAAACTCATCCGCCGGAATCGCGTTCAATTCGGCTGTCACTGTTTTTTGGATCGCCTCGATGGAGTCGAAACGCCTCCCCTTCAGCTTTCTTTTCAGGCGCGGGAACAAGAAGAAGTCCGTAGGGGACAGGTCTGGGCTGTAGGGAGGGTAGGGAAGCACCGAAACCCCCAGCTTGACCAATGCAGAGGTGCAGAGGAAGGCGAGGTCGGGCCGAAGGAGCACTTCTTTGTAAAATGCCGCGTTTACAGTGCTTCCTGGAGGTACAAACTCCTTGTGGACGATGCCTCGAGAGTCGAAAAAGATGATCAGCATCGTTTTGAGCTTATTTTACCTGGGCACTGGACAGAGATTGGTCCCCGTAAGCCTCCTTGAGTAGCCCAATGGTTTCGGTACTCGTTTTGTTTAGCTTTACGCAAAATTTGATCGAGTAACGTTGCTCCAACGATCGCTGCATTTTCGCCACTGTAAAATCTTAACACACTTTTAAAACAGCTTTCACGCGCGGAGCGATGTTGACTGCTCCGCTGTTGACAGCGAACTGGGACCGGTTTCTAGTGGAAGGGGAAGGTCCAACGATCATTTTCCCCCACCAGCCGATTCGGTTGATCGCTTGGCAGACGCTCCGCGCGGGAAGGCTCATTACTTTCCAATCAAACCCTGTACACGCAAATTATTATTTTTTTAAGAGATCACAACTCAAATTCGATTCAATTACTTGCGCAAGATATAAAATATTTATATAAATACATACATACATATTTACATAAACAAGCACCCAGTTTTCAATAGAAATACAGTACTCAAGAATGAGTTTTGACATAGAAAATAAATTCAAATTTTCCACTTCAATAGCAAAAAAAAACCACTCTTCATTTATCTTTGACTTATTTTTTGTACTGATTCTTATTTGTTCCCAAAATTTAAAGGGAATTAAACGAAATCGATTAACAACTATTTCGACACTGACAATAAACAGTTTTTACATTTTGCTTTTTAATTCCTTTAGAATGTGTTGCGCGATGAACGTCGATTTACCCTTATCTCTGCTTTACAATGATCACTTTGAGGCTTCCGTTTTATCATTCAGTGACAAATTTATGCTTTATTCGGAATTCAAATTTAAAAATGTATTGTGTTTTTTAATTTAATTAATTATCAGTCTGTCATTTTCATACCACTTCAAATACATATGTACATATATTATATATACGTACATATATTTACTTTTTGAGGAAATCGACCAGCGACTTCAAAAGATCGACTTACTCCCTTTCTATCTGGGCTTTCCGTTCTGCTCTTTCTTCTTTTTTTCATATTTTCTTTCAGCATTTTAAATAATTGAGCATCGGCCCTTTTTTTCTCATCCATATATTGCTCCAGTGCTGTTTTTCTTTTCTTTGGATTTGTGGATGTACATAGATGAAATGCTTTCTTTTAAATATCCACGCGTAAAATACGAGATAAATAAATATATGGGAGTATTAAATAAAATTAAAAGCTACCTGATGGTAAGGCTATGCCATCTTCTAAATTGATCTTCTTTCTTGGAATATTTCGTCGAGATCACTGTTTATTAGTTGAAAATGAGAAAAAGATTTGATAACCAAAGCCTTTTTAAAACTAGGCATACTAGCTTGGATCTACCCGTTTTTGCATTATGGAGCTTTATTCACTCTTTCACTCAACTCGTTGCTTATAGTGACCAAGTTCTTTAAACTGATGCTTTTCCTACTTTTGCACTTAAGTCTCTTACTTTAAAGATGAGGAACTTTGTTGTCGCATCCAACCACACATTTTTGGTTTCCGGGACAAAAGTTTTGATCGCTGCTGCCACAAGTCACAGGCAAAACCTCGTGCGAAGCTTCATCTCTCTCGTCTCGTATGAAGTTTTCCCAGACATTTGTTGTATGACTTGCTCTCGGAAATTTTGGTCTGCAAATATATATGGGACGTTCCACGTCAACCGGTACACTAGCCGGTCCAAAATTCTATGGGACCGATTTTGAAGTCCAAGGTCTCAAAATGATCGTCTGAATGTCCACTATTGAAAGCCGTCTGGCCCATTGATAAATTCAATATGGCGTCCAAATTATGGCGTCTAAGCTGACTAAAAATTAGAGTTTATTTAAAATCTTGTGTGCTCCTAAGAAAACCAGGAGCAATGAAAAAAAAGTAATACTGATTCTTTATGTTCTTAGGGTCGCAGATTACGATTTCGGAAGCAGATTTCCAAAATTCAAAATGGCGGATCCAATATGGCGGCCGAAAATATTAATTTATTTCGATTTGTTTAAAATGTATTTCTAAGGGGTTTTTGGGGTCGCTGATTACGAATCTGAAGTCAGATTTTTTAAATTCAAAATGGCGGATCCAATATGGCGGTCAAAAATAAAAAAATTATTTCGATTTTTTTGAAACCTGTTTTAAAAGGGTTTTTGGGGTCGCTGATTGCGATTCTGGAGTCATATTTCAAGAATTCAAAATAGCGGATCCAATATGGCGGCCAAAAATAAATAACGTTATAAAATAAAAATATAAAAAAAAAATAAAATAAAATAAAATAAAATAAAATAAAATAAAATTGGTGGTCCCAAAATTTGTTTTTATTTCATTGCTGTAATTGTACGTGTATGTTGCAGCGATAACGTGCTATTTGGGTCTTTTGTAGCTGTGTTCTTGACAAACATTTATTCCATTTACTCTCACAGTGTATTTCAAGGTGCTTCAATTTCACTTTATGTGATTTTATTTTGTTTTTTCAATCTAAAGAAGGAAGGTCGTTTTCTTCTTATTGACTTAGCAGATAAAATTCGTGGTCCCAAAATTTGCTTTTATTTTATTTTTTATTTTATTTTATTTTATTTTATATTTTTATTTTTATTTTTATTTTTATTTTATAACGTTATTTATTTTTGGCCGCCATATTGGATTCGCTATTGTATTTTGAATTCTTGAAATATGACTCCAGAATCGCAATCAGCGACCCCAAAAACCCTTTTAAAATAGGTTTCAAAAAAATCGAAATAATTTTTTTTTATTTTTGACCGCCATATTGGCTCCGCCATTTTGAATTTAAAAAATCTGACTTCAGATTCGTAATCAGCGACCCCAAAAACCCCTTAGAAATACATTTTAAATAAATCGAAATAAATTAATATTTTCGGCCGCCATATTGGATCCGCCATTATGAATTTTGGAAATCTGCTTCCGAAATCGTAATCTGCGACCCTAAGAACATAAAGAATCAGTATTACTTTTTTTTCATTGCTCCTGGTTTTCTTAGGAGCACACAAGGTTTTAAATAAACTCTAATTTTTAGTCAGCTTAGACGCCATAATTTGGACGCCATATTGAATTTCTCAATGGGCCAGACGGCTTTCAATAGTGGACATTCAGACGATCATTTTGAGACCTTGGACTCCAAAATCGGTCCCATAGAATTTTGGACCGGCTAGTGTACCGGTTGACGTGGAATGTCCCATATATATATGTACAATATATTTACTTACTTACTCGTACATATCCATATATAAAATTATTCCCAGTTTCTTATCTGATTCACACTTGCGAAATGCTCCTGGGGAACAAGTGAGCTAGCCTGTTATTTTGCATTTTATTTGCTTAATTTTTTTTTTACAATAATTTAATACGAGGTAGCTCAACTTAAAAACTGTTTACTTGTTTCTATTTTTCCCGCCACCAGTTGTTCGTAAAACTTGCAAATTGTTAATGCTTTTGCGTTCAAGTACTTTTTTTTTTGATATTTTTTCTCTGAGACTGAGTTCTCGGAAATTAAGTTATTGGCAAGTTACTGGACAATTTTTACATGAACAGACCTTACATAAATCCAAATTACACACTTTGTGTGCCATACGAGCAGGTCCGAAAATTTCTTTAAATGAAAGAAAATATTTAAATATATTGTATATAATAAAATAATACTTTGCAGTCGCCTAAAACTTACATTTGCACAACTGAAATTAAATGGCATTAATATTTCTTACATATTTTTTTAATAAAAAAGTGTTGCCAGCCTTTTGAATACCACATCATTTTTATAATTTCTGTGTGTGTAATGTGGATTTGTGTGGTCTGAGTTATTTAATGAGCTAGCCTTTTATAGAAAGTATTAATAATAATATGTGTCGACCCTTCATTGGGTGTTCGGCCGAGCACCTCCTCATGATGTTTTTTTACAAATAACCCCACAGTTTTACGCCTACACGCAGCGCCAGATGGTTTTTTAAAAGGAGCTTTTTTACAAGGATGATAGATTACAAGATTTGATCATCCGAAGCAAAATTGTGAGAGTAACTTGAACTGCCACCGGGTACTTGGGAGCCGAATTTCTTCCGCTCGTTTCACACGTATTCACACACACGTCCAATCAGTCGTTGTTAAGACCATAGATGACTAGATGTGAAACTCTTTTTCTCGTGGGTGCGCTGTCAAAAAGGGCAGCCTTTTTTAATGGGAATTTTCCTTTTCAATACCACCATTGAGATTAGGAATGAGTGCTCCTTCCCAAGCAAACTAATATCAGCCGTATTTAATATACATACATGCAATAAAAATAAGCACCATCAATATAAAACACATAAATAAACAAAAAATTAATACTTTAATGAATTGAATATAAAATAAGAAGTGTATAACAAAAACAAATTTTTTAAATATGGCAATTGGCGGAAAAAACCTTTATTTTTTAAACTCAAAAATAGTTGACAAAAGTACATTTATAAAATATCTCAAACTAACGAGCTCACAACGGCGACCGCCGTAGCCGAATGGGTTGGTGCCTGTCTACCATTCGGGAGTACTTAGGCTCGAATGCGTGAACATCAATTAACAAAACAGTTTTTTCTAATAGCGGTCGGCCCTCGGCAGGAAATGGCAACCTCCGTGTGTATTTCTGCCATGAAAAAGCTCCTCATAAAACCATTTGCCGTTCGGAGTCGGCTTAAAACTGTATGTCCTTCCATTTGCGAAACAAGATCAAGACGCACGCTACAAATAGGAGGTATTCGGCCAAAGTAATGAGCCTTATTTGTTTTAAGCAGTTTTATTAAACCTTTTGGCTTAAGCAACTAATATTCTTATACCGCTGGTAGCGGTCCTTCTACTGCAGAAAACATTTTTTAAACTCATCCGCCGGAATCGCGTTCAATTCGGCTGTCACTGTTTTTTGGATCGCCTCGATGGAGTCGAAACGCCTCCCCTTCAGCTTTCTTTTCAGGCGCGGGAACAAGAAGAAGTCCGTAGGGGACAGGTCTGGGCTGTAGGGAGGGTAGGGAAGCACCGAAACCCCCAGCTTGACCAATGCAGAGGTGCAGAGGAAGGCGAGGTCGGGCCGAAGGAGCACTTCTTTGTAAAATGCCGCGTTTACAGTGCTTCCTGGAGGTACAAACTCCTTGTGGACGATGCCTCGAGAGTCGAAAAAGATGATCAGCATCGTTTTGAGCTTATTTTACCTGGGCACTGGACAGAGATTGGTCCCCGTAAGCCTCCTTGAGTAGCCCAATGGTTTCGGTACTCGTTTTGTTTAGCTTTACGCAAAATTTGATCGAGTAACGTTGCTCCAACGATCGCTGCATTTTCGCCACTGTAAAATCTTAACACACTTTTAAAACAGCTTTCACGCGCGGAGCGATGTTGACTGCACCGCTGTTGACAGCGAACTGGGACCGGTTTCTAGTGGAAGGGGAAGGTCCAACGATCATTTTCCCCCACCAGCCGATTCGGTTGATCGCTTGGCAGACGCTCCGCGCGGGAAGGCTCATTACTTTCCAATCAAACCCTGTACACGCAAATTATTATTTTTTTAAGAGATCACAACTCAAATTCGATTCAATTACTTGCGCAAGATATAAAATATTTATATAAATACATACATACATATTTACATAAACAAGCACCCAGTTTTCAATAGAAATACAGTACTCAAGAATGAGTTTTGACATAGAAAATAAATTCAAATTTTCCACTTCAATAGCAAAAAAAAACCACTCTTCATTTATCTTTGACTTATTTTTTGTACTGATTCTTATTTGTTCCCAAAATTTAAAGGGAATTAAACGAAATCGATTAACAACTATTTCGACACTGACAATAAACAGTTTTTACATTTTGCTTTTTAATTCCTTTAGAATGTGTTGCGCGATGAACGTCGATTTACCCTTATCTCTGCTTTACAATGATCACTTTGAGGCTTCCGTTTTATCATTCAGTGACAAATTTATGCTTTATTCGGAATTCAAATTTAAAAATGTATTGTGTTTTTTAAATGCCTGGCAAAAGATTATCCATTGATATTACGCAATTATTATATTATAATTACCACTTGGGTAAAATATTCAGGAATTCTTTGAAATGTTTTCGGTAACACAACAGATAATTTATAATGTTACTGGCGACCCGCCGCGACTTCGCACAAGTACAAAATATATAACCTATGTCACGCACTGAAAAAATGATTAAAATCGATCCAGTAGTTTCGACTTATTCATTACTGTCCCTGGCCCGCATGCGTTAAATTTGCATTAAAGCAATCCCCCTTTGCCTATACCATGAAGATTTCCTGCTATGTTTGGAATATCTAAATTCATATTCTACATTTTTACATATTTACTTTTTCCATTTATACCTATTTATTTTATTTTTACAATTACAACAATTAATATATTACAACAATCTTTATATACAACGTTCCCAGCTATCATTAGACAATACAAACATGTTTTCTCTAGAGGTTACTCTTGAAAAAGCGACATACTATACAGTTGGCCATGTGAAAAACAGCCAACGCTCAAATCTAACCCTGCAACGTTGATAGTTTGACCCTGCGATTTATTAATGGTCATTGCAAAAGACATCTTTACCGGAAACTGTAAACTTTTAAATTGGAAGGGTACATTTGATGGTATCAGAGGGATTCGGGGAATCAATACATCTTTTTCGGTACCACATCATTTGCACTCTTTTATGAAAGTTTTCAGTGCAAACGCGTGCCATTGCAAAGTGTAGGTAGACTCAGGTTTCTTAGTAAAATAACAGGACAACCTACTTTCAACACCATTTCGTGAGGAAGGAGTTCAGACGGGTTCAAAGAGTCTAGAAATTCTGTAGGAAAATTAACAGATTCTTCTAAATCGAGAACATATCGACTGAGTAGTATCATATATTTTCGTCGGCGCATCAATCTTTGAAAGAATCAAGTTATTTGCCTTGCCTACTCTCTTTCTTTAAACCAAGATATTGTCTTATAACTTATGTTATCAATGGCAGGATAGACATTGTTGACTAACTCTTATATGTTGTCAATCAAAACAGAAAGGTTCTCTATGTTAATCCTTCCCACACTTTGTGTTAACTCTCCATTGCCAACTTTTAGCAGCATTTCTGGAAATAGCGTGTTCTCATGTGAAGATGACGAAACCTTCATATTAGTTTTAAGCTCTAATTTATTGACATGTTGCCAAAGGTTGGGATCTTTTTAGGGAAGCATTTATTTCGTCAGCACATGCTCCTCGGGTCACAACTGGTAGGATTTGACGGTAATCTCCTGAGAACAGAATTGTACATCCACCCATAGGTGAATTTTTTTTGCGCTAATCGCGCATTGTCCTATCCAGTGCTTCCACAGACACCTTGTTTGACATGACAGCTTCGTCCCAGACTATCAATGAGCAGTCACGCATCAATTTTCCGGTATTGCTCTGTTTGGAAACACTACAGGCGCTGTTATTATCATCGGTGGCGATTTTCAGCGGGAGCTTGAACGTAGAGTGTTCGGTTCAGCCTCCTTCCAAAAGCGTAGCGGCAATGTCGTATGGCGTAACAGCTAACGCAATTTTTCCGGTAGATCTCTCTTTTTTTAAAACAGATTGATTAAAAATGTTTTTCCTGTACAATTTCCCTTCATTGTTATCAATTGTTGATAGTGAAAGACTCGTTTGGTCGAATGATGTTTCTCTTGTGAATTCGGCAGTGCTAGTTAAATCTGAGTTAGTAGTATTAGCTGGCATCGGAAGCACAAAATTCTTGATCGATTTACCCGAAAGTAATTGCACTACTTTGTTCAATTCAAGTAATTCTTCGTCAAATATGTTTTGATCATATTGTTCATCATCTGAGGTTAACTCTGATAATGTGTTTTCCCAGTGAGAATCCTCTTCCAAGAGCCCCGTAGCTTTGCATGCTGCTTGATAAGTATTGTAAACAATACCTTGTACAGTTTTTAGGTGTCCAAAGGTTGTCGGGCCTTTTACAATATGCAGTAACATTCTCAGATAAAACCATTCGCTGTTGTTGGATGAATCACATAGACTCTGCCAAGAGCATCCGCTTTTTTTACTCCGGGGAAATCATCAACCGAAGTACCGTGTGTTTGCCGTTGAAAAGCGGATTATAGGGAACGATCCATCGGTTATCAATATCATGGTTTCGGACGGTAGCATTTTGCCCACCCTGTTCTGGCGATCGTCGACGATATTTGGTATATCCGTTATCGATAGTACTCGTTTGAGTTTGGAACGACTTCGGAAATTATTTGCTGCATTTAGCATATCGCTTACATGGAGAATTCGGGTTTAAAGTCCCGCAAGGGCTTCGTACCATATGTTTTTTTACGATTTCGTACAGGATAGGATCTTCATCTTTATCCGGTAATTCAGCTGAAATTACCCTGTCAATTTGGTTTGGTCTAATTTTGTTCACTAACCACACCAGCAGGTGTACATGTGGTAAGCCACGTTTCTGCCATTCTATTGTGTACATATAACAGCGCGGCGGACCGAATATATGAGACTTGTTAATGAGGGGCAGGAGTTTCTGTACTTTAACAGAAAAACTCTGTTAAATATATCGCATCTGTCTTGTATAGTTAAATTAATGTTAAAATTTTCTTTGATTTCCCACTAATTTGGGTTACATGTTGTAGTTATAAATAAATCAGGTTTGCCGTAATTTCTGATGTAAGCCATGGCGTCCTGCAAATTTTCGTGTAAATATCGAAGTCCACCTGTGAATGATGAAAGTAGTATAACCAACGGCCCAATGCCGTTGCAGTGTTCATTCGTCTGTAAAGCATCCCGAAGATGAACGTAATTTTCGGCTCTCAATTTCATTTGATTATTACGGATGTAGGCCCATCTCTCAGATTCGATTTTCGCTTATTGATCTACCAAGTATTTGTTTGTTAACATTCCATATCTAAGTAAAGTGTTGAAATTGTTACGTCTTGTCATTATACGGTAGCAATAGTAATTCATGCTTGACACTGTTTTACTCAGAGGTGTACCACCGATTGGGTCAACTTGAGAAATATTAATGGCATAACCATTTTCTCCACGACATAGCATCAAAGGATATTGTAAGCTGTCATAGGATCTGTGCAGCTCTGAAATTTTTTGCAAATTATCATCACGACTATGCAATACAATATCTCATTTATCAAATTGCTGTCCAGCTATCACCACTGCTACTTCACTCGTTTAAGACGCATTGTATCGTCCTCTGTTTTCTCCAACAGGAACTTTATTTGAATGGATTACGGCATTACAGTCAGGAGGATCTGCTGGAACACTCTCAATCGCAGTTTTGAAAGTATGTATGTAGCAATTATGAGAATGTAACATACCTTTGAGAGATGTAATCAAATCTCTATCAATTGGCTGGGCAACACTTGAACACCGCGTAGATGCTTGTGTACCTGGATCTGCAATAAAATATAGAGGGTGATTTTTTAAGAGCTGTAGGAAAGTTATTCAAAAAAACACGTAAAACTAAGAAAAATGCATGAAATTTTTATTTAAATCTATATTACAGTCCATATAATTTAATGTTTGAAGAATATTTCATGCAAATGTTAACCGCGACTGTGCTTCAAATGGCCCATCCCCTTAGTCCAATTTTGGCATACCCTTTCCAATGCTCGGCCAGTATCTCACATATAAATGCTTTAATGTTGTCTTGTCCAATGATACCTCCAGCCCATAAACCGCACCAAACTGTGACCTTTTCTTGATACATTGGTAGCTCTTGCAATTCTTCTGGCTGATCTTCACTCCAAAATCAAGAATTCTGCTTATTTACGTACGCATTGATCCAAAAATGAGCTTCGTCGCTGAACGCAATTTTTCGATAAAAAAGTGGATCTTCGGCCCATTCACCAAAAATTCTTCGTTTCGGTAGGTCGTTGGGCTTCAATTCTTGCACCAGCTGTATTTTGAAAGGCTTCACACCTAAATCCTTTCGCAAACTTTTCCATGTTGTTGAGTAACAGAGGCCCAATTGCTGCGAACGGCGACGAATCGATAATTGATGGTCATCATTAACACTGGCCGATACAGCTGCGATATTTTATATTCAGTTCGCACTCTACGTAAGCTTGTTGGTGGTTTGATGTCCAATAATGTAAATTTGGTTCTAAATTAGTCACAATAACTCGAATAGCCGCTTCAGTGGGTCGATTAAACTGACTATAAAATGGAAGAAGAACGCGATAGACTTTCTTAACAGAACACGAATTTTTATAATAAAATTGAATGATTTGCAAGCGTGCCAAACATTAACGGACAAACTCTCTCATTATCACCCACGGCAAAGTACTTAGGGGTAATTCTGGACTCCAAACTTAGCTGGAAATTAAATGTCGAATAACGGGTAAGGAAGGTAGAAATTGCTTTATATGCCTGTGAACGTATGTTTGGAATAAGATGAGGTCTTCAACCTAAGCATACATTATGGCTGTATAAGACGGTTATACGACTTATTTTATCGTAGGTCTCTTTAGTTTGGTAGAAATTTCTAGGGATAGAGTACAATACCAAATTACTCTGCAGAATCCAAAGATCTTCATGTAGGTAGATAGGGAATTGCATCGCACGGAGGGCGTGTAGCATGTCTATCCATCTGGCACTGTTGAACGTATTTTTGACAACTATATTTACGGCTTCTATCGCGTCTGTGGTAAATCGCTTCCTCCTAAAGCCAAACTGGTAGCTTGGCAGCTGTCCATCTACATATGTTTCCAGCCGGTTTTTAATCACAAGCTCAAACAACTTACCAATGGAGTCCAGCATGCACAGTGGACGGTATTCATTTGGAGAGCAAGCACCTGGTTTTTTTAGTACAAGTACCAATTTTTGTAATTTCCAGATATTTGGAAAGAGTCCTTCTTGCAGGTACACATGAAAAACTATCGCAAACAAGCACGGGTTTTGCGACACTGCTTTTCTCAACGCAGTTTGGAACTCCATCTGGCCCTGGCGCTTTTCGAGGCAATAATTTGCTACTTAGTTAGCTGCGAAGGGAAGAGTTCTCGTACAATATGGTCGAAGAGAGTGGGACATGTTGATTGTACCGTTTGCTTCATCTTTCTCTGCATTATTTTATAGGTCGAGCTCAATGGGTTATTATTGGCGTGGTGACATAGCTCCTTGAACATATTGCGCTTGCTATCGCAAATGGCCGGTTTAAGCGCTTTACGCTTAGTATTGTAGTTGAGCCTGAGTTCTACGGTGTTGGTTGCATTGCGTGAGCGATGGCATATCCTTCTGGCCCGATTGCATTGTGCTCGCAACTCAGCAATCTCATGGTTCCGCCAGTATGCTGGCTTACGCGTTTGGCGTCTTCCTTGTCGGACCATAGCGGTATCGCATGCTTTGGTGATGGCTGACCTTATCCCCGACGCTGCAATTTCAACCGTAAATATTACTTTGGTGTCGTCGAAGACTCTCTCAAAGAGCTTCTCGTCGAAGCTTTTCGTTTTCCACCGTTTTCTGCCGTTTGTAGGGTATCGTGCCTACTTGAACTTTTTCGATGGCAATGATTATTGCCCTATGATAGCTATGTGAGTAGCAGTCGCTGATGTACCATCTTGAAGCTTTACTTAGTCCCCTGCTTTTGAACGAAAGGTCTATGATGGAACCCGTACCATTTTTGCTAAATGTGTTCTCTGTGCCACTCTTGAGTAGAACGAAATCAAGAGCTGCTAGTGCATTTAAAAGCTCCCTTTCGGGTTCATTCTATTACATCCCCACTTTACTGCAGCTGTATATGTGTATGTTATTTATTTTGCCACGCACATAGCCAGTTGTTGCAACTGCTTCCCCAGATGGGTTGGGTTACTCCCGTAGCTCCATATGGCCCACTTGCCAGTTGCGTTGCTGGCCCATGACGCCTCATGCCTGTTTTTATACTGCTCGCTAAGTATAGCAACATCGATGTCCAGCTCGTATACCGTTTGGGTAAGCATGCTTTGCGCTGCTTCGCAGTGGTTGAGGTTAAGTTGCAAGACCTTCATACTTTCTTCGGTTGGGCTCCTCTCTGGAATGCGGGGCATGTTCGCCCTCCCGACACATGGTGAGTGTCACTTTCGCCGTGCTGTAGGCATAGCGCACACCTCGGCGTACTTAAGCAGTTTTTAACCTTATGGTCTTGCCCTCCACATCTGAAACACTAAGTAATGGTAGGCTGATGGTGCATGTCTGCGTGCCACCGTATGCTGTGCCCATTGCTCAAAGGACCGATAGCGCAACTTTTCCGTCAGGGAGGCTATTTTTATCGCCTCTAACACTTCTTCTCTGGACGTCACTTCATCAATACCTTCTATTTGTATGGCCGTTTCTTGTGTTATGGAGCGAGCCTGTGCACTTTCGCCAAGGACACCTTCTATTGCCGTCTTGAGCTTTTCAGTAGCTGGATCAGCTTGCCGCTTTAGTTTGAATAATAATTCGTCCTTCGCCGTCTTTCTAATGCCCTTTTGATGGGTTGGAGTAGTGTTGTTGCTCTTTGGGCCTGACCTCTATTGGTCATCTCGGCGATTCTAAGCGGATGCACTTTGCTATTTGTGTGCGGCGAATTGGGCGCATCTCGCCCGCTACTGGCAGCTGTGAGGGCTCTCTTTGCTTGCTTTTTCGTTCTCCATTGTGTCGGTTTGTGTGCTTTGATTGGCAAGCACAGTGGGTGGCTTAGATATGCTGTGCATGACTAATGCTTTCTGATGCTGCCTTCCTATTGCACTCACCAAGTCTTTCATTGGAATGTTGATATGCCTCTGTACTTCCATCATACTAATGAGCTCTTTTTTTTCTCCCATCACACTTAGCGGCTCCACGTCTGATTCTCGCTTTGTCGCTTTTTTCCATGTCTGGAGTTTTATGCTCGCACAGGAGTGAGTATTTGTCTTTTTACAGGTGAGCGAGCGATTCTCGCTTGCCCTAGAAACGGATTGATCGTATCGCTCTTTTCCTTCGATTCTCCGCATATGCCCGGAGACTCATTCGGCATGTGTTGGGTGGTTTGTTTATACCTGTGGGAGTCATACGTCATTCACTTCGGAGAGGGTAGATTAGATTAAAGGCGTGCAGGTGGATCTAAAACAAAAATTACTGGACGTGCAGAAAGCTTGATGATCCGAAAATTGGATCAAAACTCAAGAGTTTCCTTGAGAACACTTGCAAAGGAGCTCAACAAGGAGTGTGGTATTGTTGTCTCTCATGAAACAGTGCATCAAGCCATACTGTACCAGAAATATTCATCGAGATCACACGTTAGAAACTATTGCTGTCTGCAAAAAATGTAGAAAAACGCCTGTGTTTTGCTTTCAACCACATTTTCGAACCAGAAGATTATTCGGACGACGTTATGTTTTGCGATGTGACAAAGATAATGCTATATTACAACAATGGACCGACTAGAGCATGGCGCAAGTCTTTGACAGCTTTACAATATCGAAATATATTATACTTCCCACTGTTAAATTTGGGAAAATTTCCGTAATGGTTTGGAGGTGTATTTCAAGTAAAGGAGTAGGAGACTCGGTGTTTACGGACGACACAATGGACGCCAAACAATATTTAAATATATTGAAAAAATAATTTGGTTGGCAGTGATAAAAAAATTGGGCTTATCACTAAGAATAGTCCAAATTTGAAATTTAGCTAATTGCGGTAAAGTGAAAAATGCACAAACCCCCAAAAGACATAAGACCATAAAAGACATTCAAAGAATGCCGCAGCATTAAAAACTGCAATAATGTAGGAATGACAGAATGTACCGAACGTACTCGTTATAAACAAATTGATAGATTCTATGAAAAAGCGCCTACAAAATGTTATTGAAGCTAACGGTTAACATACCCAACATTAAATTAATCAAAAAATTATGTGAAATACATTGTATATTTCATAAAAAAGCGGGAATTAAAGTTTGTGAAAACAGTTTATTGACAGTGTCGATATAGTGTGTTATTTGTTTTTGTTGGTTTAGTAGTGGTTTTTCCAAAGAATTTGAAGTTCTTTTACTAATTCCCTTTAAGTGCTGTGAATAAGTATGAATCAATACAAAGAAGAAGATAAATAAAGAGTGCTTTTTTTGCTTTGGAGTCGAAAAATTGAATTTATTTTCATTATCAAAACTTATTCTTCACAAATATAGTATATGCAAAAGGTATTCAACAAAGTGTGAATGAATTTGACAGTGGTCTCATTAGAACCATACTATAATGTACATATTATCTACACAAGATGAAGTAAAACGATAAGGATAGAATAGGCTCTGTGAAAATTCTAAAAACAGACTATAATGTAAGCATTTTGTTGTAATGATATGTAAGCCACGAAACTTTTCCATTAACGTAAAAACGAACTATTTTCATCAGTTTCTTTGGTGTCTTATTTTGGGCACCGCAATTGTATATAAGCTGTTCAGGTATTGACAATGCTACAAAGTACTCAAACAAGTTCCCAGGTGCGCTCTAATATAAAATGATCCGCTTCACATTTTGTCATCTATGTATGTTTCAAACGCTAACGAAGCAACATGGACGAATTTTTTCGTATATCACCAGCCAATCTCAGTTTTTGCGTAAATAACCCGGTTACGTTAGTCCATCAGCTGTTCCTTTTAAATTCGCTGAGAGTCGGTCTAATATTGGCCGCACCTTTTAAATTTTTTTACCATACAATCAGCTGTTGTTCAGATGTCAACGAAGTAACATGAGAGTTGGCTGAGTTGATTTTTTCTTCATTTCAATAACACCTTCTCAGGTTTACCTTAAACAAACCGCTATCATAATATGGGTTACGTCAGCAAATCAGCTAGCGCCATCAAAATTTGCTAAAAGTCAGTTAATGGTCTGACGTTGGCCACACCTCTGCATTTTGTACACAGTGGCTTCTTCATGAAAAAATTCACCTGCCAAGTGGCGACCACTATAAGGAAAAACTTGACCTATCATGTAGTGTTCATTGACCGGAATTTTGAACCCGAGCATAAACGGAAGGCAACCCGCACCAGTCCATTCGGCTACGATGACCGCCAGGAAATAATAAAAATTAAGTAAACAAACGAAAAATAACCACATTTATCAAAATGTTTCGTTGATGTTCAAGAGGCCGCTAGTATGTGTATTATCATTTTATATTTATATTAATGCTATTAGAATTAGTTCCTGAGTTAAAATAAGAAAGTAATTTATCATTTTTCCGAAAATTGTTTGGGCAAATGGTTTAAAACTATTTTATGGACGGTTTTAGCTCCTGGACGATGCTACGACTACTAACATGCTGGTCAACATCGATTATTTCTCTGATTTTATCGACATTTTCGACATTATCGACATCAAAAATGCCTGAACGGAATCAACGGAACCAAAACTGCCAGTAATTAGCTGTTACAGTACGAGGGGTGCCTTTTATATTTCGGGATTTGGCAACCCTGGTGTTGCAATCTGGCAACTGACAGCTGTATCGCAAAGTTTGACATTTTTTGGCTTTTACGTACTCAGAGCGCTTTAAAATACCAGCGCTATTTGTGTTGTTTACAGTAACTTAAAAGATTCATCTCGGTCCAAAAATGGAATTAAATCGTGAACCTTTTCGTGCGATTATTTTTTACAACTTTCGACGTGGATTAACTCAGCAACATTGCATGGATGAACTTAATTCATTTTTTGACGATGAAGCTCCATCAAGGACCAGTGTTTATCGATGGTATGGTGAATTCAATCGTGGTCGTAGTTCACTCCAAGACGAATTTCGTGAAGGTCGTCCAAAATCAGTTGTTGTTCCGACAACCATTGATGCTGTGCGCGAACTGATATTGCAAGATCGTCATGTGACCTATCGTGAGATTGAGACAATCTTATGCATTAGTGGGACCAGCATACATTCAATATTGCATAAACATTTGACTGTCAAAAAAATTTGTTCGCGTTGGATCCCACACAATTTGTCAATCGCACAAAAAAAGACTCGTGTCGATTGGTCGAAGGAAATGCTCAAAAAATACGGTCGCGGGGCTCCGAAACACGTCTATGACATCGTGACAGGTGATGAATCATGGATTTACGCGTATAAGCCAGAAAGTAAACAGCAATCGACTGTATGGGTGTTTCAAGATGAGCCAAATCCAACAAAAGTTGTTCGCGCACGAAGCACTTCCAAGCAAATGGTCGCCTGTTTTTTCGGAAAAACTGGACATGTCGCAACCGTACCACTAGAACAACGCAGAACAGTAAATTCTGAGTGGTACACAACCATTTGCTTGCCAGTTGTCTTCCAAGAAATTAGGAAAACCAATCGCCAAAGACGGATCACTCTTCACCAGGACAATGCGAGCTCTCACACATCGGCTCAAACAACTGCATTTTTGAGCACCCAAAACATCAAATTAATGGGTCATCCGCCGTATAGTCCTGACTTGGCACCGAATGACTTCTTTTTATTCCCGTTGGGTTGGTTGGTTGGTTAGAGTGGTGATTCATCCAGAATCCAACTAGCGCTTCCGCACCATTTTGTTGCCACATCCTCGTTACCAAATTGTTTAGCAGTTATTTACAGCAGGACTATATCCAGTCTGTGCGGTTTAGGAACCTTATTAGGTTGTTGACGTCTAAGCCAGACAGCTGCTCGAGACTCTCGAACAGCGGTTTGCCCAGGGTTGACATTCTGTCCTTCCATAGAGCAGGGCATTCACAGAGAAAATGGAAGATTGTTTCTTTTTTCTCCGGTTGTTTACAATTATGACAGTATGTGTTGTGAGGGATGCCCATTTTGGCGGCTTGTTCTCCGATAGACCAGAAGCCAGTTATGACTGCCGAAAGTCTGCAGGTGTCCCGTCGTTTCATGTTTATTAATGTCGACGATTGCTTGAGGTTGTAGGTGGGCCATAACGTTCTGCTGATTTTGCATTTCGTCTGGTCTCTCCATCTACACTCTGCAATTCGAAGGTATTTTAGGGAAATTGCATTCTTGACCGCACCTAGTGGAGTGAGTACTAGTACTGCAAGAGCGCTATTCATGGCAGATCCCCCTCTTGCCAGTTCATCAGGTTTTTCGTTACCTTCTATGTTCCGGTGTCCCGGGACCCAAATTAAGGTTACGCTATGGTTTTCACTCAAGTTGGTGAGGCTATTCCTACTTTGCTCCACCACTTTAGAGGTTGTTATAGTCGCATCCAGCGCCTGGATTGCAGCTTGGCTATCCGAAAGAATAGGGCAGAGAAATCTGCGATTAGTAACCTACAGGCATCCCCAATCGCTAGTACTTACGCTTGGAAGACGCTATTGGTATTAGGGAGACGCACAGATTTTTCAATTCCAAGTCTCTGAGAATATATACCAGCTCCGACACCACAATCCATTTTACTGCCATCTGTATAGACTGTGGTATTCCATTCTTTTTTGGATGGAAAGAGTGTGGCAAAATTCCTATTGAACGTTACCATCGGGACGATGTAGTCAGTCCTCACCGAGGTTAACTGAGTTTGTCGCCATAATAGACTAGCGTGACCATTAGTTTTTTCTTTCCAGCGACCCGCTTCATTTAACCTAAATGCACTCATGGTTGCCGTCTTCTTTATATGTAGGTCTATTGGAATAACGTGTGTCAGTGCATTGAGAGCCTCTCTAGGACATGATCTGATTGCACCGACTGTTATTGCACAGGCTGATCTTTGTATTCTGCCGAGTAATTTGGTATTGTACTCTCTCTCTAGAGCTTTCCACCAAACTACCGAGCCATACGTTAAAATTGGTCGTATAACCACCTTATACAGCCATAATGTATGCTTAGGTTGAAGACCCCATCTTCTTCCAAGCATACGTTTGCAGGCATATAAAGCAATTTCTGCTTTCCTTACCCGTTCTTCGACGTTTAACTTCCAGCTAAGTTTGGAGTCCAAAATTACCCCTAAGTACTTTGCACTGGTTGATAAAGACAGAGTTTGTCCGTTGATATTTGGTAGGGTAAAAATTGGTACCTTGTATCTGGTGGTAAAAAGCATAAGTTCTGTTTTACGCGGGTTTAAACTTAGCCCACATCCTGTGGCCCAAGAGTTAAGCTCGCCTAACGCCCTTTGGATGATCCCACTGATCGTATTTGGACAAAGTCCTGACACCATTAGCATCATCAGCGTACGCCACCACTTTTACCCCACCTCCGTCAAGTCTTATTAAGATTTTGCTGATCACACATAGCCAAAGAAGTGGAGATAATACTCCTCCTTGTGGAGGGCCCCCGTGGACCTTCTTGGTTATGTTGATATTACCCATATTAGCTTTGATGATCCTGGTTTCTAGCATGGAGATGACCCAGCTACTAACGCAACTGTCCACCTCCAGGTCTATCAACGCCCGTTGGATGGCATCTGTGCTAACATTGTTAAAGGCGCCTTCGATATCCAAGAATGCCGCAATGGTATAATGTTTGCTCTCTAGAGAGCCCTCTATAGTTCGGATTACCTCGTGAAGCGCTGTCTCCGTAGATTTGCCTTTAAGGTATGCGTGTTGTGAAGTTGATATACCAGAGCTCTCCAAAGAGCTTCTGAGGTGCATATCCAAAAGTCTTTCAAAGGTTTTTAACAGGAAAGACGAAAGACTGATACAGTCCAAGGTTTCCTGTAACATCTTTGGAATGATCCCATCTGGCCCCGGAGATTTAAAGGGTGAGAAAGATTTGATTGCCCATGCACCTTTTTCTTTGGTAATAATTTCATTTGCAAGATGCTGTGGATTATATTGGCTCCGCCTAATGTTTCCCCTCTCACTTTCGTAAGCGCTGCATCCCGGAAAATGCGTGTTTAGCAGAAGCTCTAGCGATTCCTCTGCTGTAGCAGTCCAAGTTCCGTCAGGTTTCTTGACCCAAGAAGACATTGAGTGGTCTTTGGAAAGAACACGGCTGAGCCTAGCAGAATACCTGGTGGATTCGATTGACGAGCAAAATTCCCTCCAGCTCTCTTTTTTGGCGGCCCTGATTGCCTTTTTGTACTGTCTCCGACTTTCTCTGTACAATTCCCAATTTCCCGTCGAGTAGCTGAGGTTAAAGTTGATCTAGATTTTTCCCTTAGTTTTAAGAGCTCACTGCTCCACCAAGGAGGGTGAGTTTTTTTGCTAAATTTTATGGGGCAGGACGTTTTGTAGGCCCTACTAAATGCCTTTTCCAGTGTTATGACCCTACTCTCAAGGTTTTCCGTGAGAGTGATTTGAGAGATAGGAATCTCTCCTAACCTATTGTTTACTGCATTTTTGAACCTCTTCCAGTTAGTACTTAAAGGATTTCGATACGGTAGGGGTGGATCTACCTTAAGATCCAAATCGTAGAGGATCCAACTATGATCAGAAAAGGACCTTTTATTGGATACCCTCCAATTATCTACCCTTACTGAGCTATTTTCAGATAGTAGAGTAACATCAATCACTTCCTCCCATCCTCTGAAGTACTCCGTACTAGGAAAGGTGAAAGTGGGAGTGTTACCCCTGTTACATACCGATAAGTTAGTATTAATAATAAAATTATATAAAGACTCACCTCGGTCGTTTGTCTCAGAGCTTCCCCACAACGCATGCCTCGCGTTGGCGTCGCATCCGAGTAGCAGGGTTTTGTTTCTGGTACCTTCAAGCACAAGCCCACAAGCCTCCTCGGGCGGTGCTGGCCGATCATGTGCCATATAGATGGATGCAAGTGTGATGCTGACACCGTCAGCAGCTTCCACCTCAACGGCCGTCACATCCTGTGAACTGTATGATGGGATTAAAAATATGTTTAAGTGTTTTTTGGCTACAATACATGATCTAGGATTACCTTGAGTACGTTTATAGTACAGATTGTAGTTTCTTCCAGGGAACCCCTTCACCTCGTTGCTCCGCACCCAGGGTTCCTGGATTAAGGCTATGTCAACGTTCTCCTCCCCTAGGAGAATGGTTAGGTTGCCCGTTGCAGTTCGTGAATGCTGCAGGTTAATTTGGACAACCTTTAAAACCATTTTTATTGGTTTGCTTCCGCAGGTTCGGCGTCATTTAACTGCATGCCAGTTCACTGGTGCCGTCAACCTCATCCTGCTCCTCCTCCGGATTCGCAGAACGGAATATCTTCAGCTGGGCCTTCCGTATGCCGAACCGAAGTTTGTTTTCCACTTTTTGCAGTGGTTCAAGGCTCTCTTCTGTAATTTGAAGGAGGAACGACACGCTGTGCTTTTGCGGAGCCTCCGCTTTGATGATCGACCAATCGGCCATCGGCCCTGCGCGGTTGTGAGCCTGGAGATAGGGAATCAACTGATTGGCTTCAAACTCCATGTTTGGTATCCAGATGCGAGCCCTCGGCCTTCGTGGTATCTCGCTAGCTGGAATGAGCTTGAGCCTCAAGCCATCCCAGCTGTTCTGAATTTCGCCAATCGCTTTTTTCAGGAAATGCAATGAGTACTGGTCATCACATTTGATTACCCAGCAACCGCGAACCACTTCCACCGAGTCGAAACCTGGCGATTGACCCTCCGGGTTCGCCATGACATGGTCGACGATTATGCGAGACAACCGTGCCTCAATCTCCGACCATTTTTCAAGCACAGGTTTGCCGCGGTTGGAAGTTTCGTCCACCAGTGCCATTTGAAGGTGGTCCCGTGCCACCTCACTGAACTGTTTGGTAAGTTTGGGGACAACCGCACCCTGATCTGAGATCTTGTGCTTCTTTGCTGCCCTTTTGTTTTCGTCTTGCGAACGGTTACGTTTTTTGGCCTCTGTTTTCGGGGGGTTTGGAATGCCAGATATTCGTCCACCACCTTTTGATACCTTGCCTTGTCAGCCTCATCTTTGGGATGAGCTTTGCCTTCGGTCTCGTTCTTACGAATCCTGCCAAGGATAGCGAGAGACCTCTGGTAGAGCTTCTACCTTGATGGGCCTTTATTGGCGCGCTTTTGCCCCATGGCTTTAGCGGATGTTGTCGGTTTATTTATTGTTGTTGGCGTGCTGTGGCCCACAGCTTTACCCTCAACTACTTCCTGGCTAGAGGCCAGGAGCTCATCCTCCGTGGAAGATCCGATCCCCAGTTTGTCATGGGTGACCGATTGCTTGTCCTGTCGCTTAGTTTGTGTGTCCGTTTGTCTGTCTTGTGCTGTCAGTGCGTCCGTTTGTCTTTCCGTCACTTTGTCCGTCTGTTTCCCGCCGCTATCCGATTTTTGTTTTTTTGTTGGTTTCATTATTCTGGTTCGTACGGTCACCTGCCCCGCCTAAGAGGCTGCGCATGTCGCCATGCGCGGTGACCAAGGAGGAATTAGGGGAAATAACCGGTCGACCATGGCAGCGCCCCATACCATGGCAAGGCCACCGTTACAACCTGAAGCTGCCTGATATCAGGAGGACTCCGTTCAAAGACAGC
Organism: Anastrepha obliqua; assembly: GCF_027943255.1. Classification (NCBI taxonomy): domain Eukaryota; kingdom Metazoa; phylum Arthropoda; class Insecta; order Diptera; family Tephritidae; genus Anastrepha; species Anastrepha obliqua. Next base: position 36,622,072 of record NC_072897.1, on the reverse strand, counting down.
CTTGTTTAGTCCCCCGGCTGCCAAACCCACCCAATAGGCACGGGTCGCATCACACCTTGGGTTGAGGGAGTTTTTTTAACGAAATTTACGTCTTCGGCCTGTGTGGTTCGCGGGAGACCTACTCTCCTACCTTCCATATCTGGGAGGTGTTCCCCTATCCACCACCTGGGGACGCGCCCTCTCGGGATAACAGGCTCCCCCAAGGGTTTATTCCCGTACGTACAAAAAACAAAAAAAAAAAAAAAACTGAGAGGTCAACGTTTTTCGACACCTGAAGAAGCGGTTTCGGCATTCAGAATGCATGTTTTGGAGGTCCCTCATTCAGAGTGGCAAAAGTGCTTCGACAATTGGTTCAAACGCATGCAAAAAGTGTATAGATCTTCATGGAGAATATTTTGAAAAACAATAAAGTGATTTTCGATGATTAAAATTTGGTTTTGTTCTCTAATCCCGACATATAAAAGGCACCCCTCGTATCAAAACTATAAGCACCACTCACAATTTCAACGGTGTGGCTTGCATTTTTACCTTAATCAAAGAAAAACTATAAAATGTACCGAATTTACCCTTTGTTGACTTCCATTGCTAACTCACAACTGAATGGAACAAACAAAAAAAATTCCCGTATTCCCGTACGTAAAAAACAAACTGAGAGGTCAACGTTTTTCGACACCTGAAGAAGCGGTTGCGGCATTCAGAATGCATGTTTTGGAGGTCCCTCATTCAGAGTGGCAAAAGTGCTTCGACAATTGGTTCAAACGCATGCAAAAAGTGTATAGATCTTCATGGAGAATATTTTGAAAAACAATAAAGTGATTTTCGATGATTAAAATTTGTTTTTGTTCTCTAATCCCGACATATAAAAGGCACCCCTCGTATCAACACTATAAGCACCACTCACAATTTCAACGGTGTGGCTTGCATTTTTACCTTTATCAAAGAAAAACTATAAAATGTACCGAATTTACCCTTTGTTGACTTCCATTGCTAACTCACAACTGAATGGAACAAACAAAAAAAATTCCCGTATTCCCGTACGTAAAAAACAAACTGAGAGGTCAACGTTTTTCGACAACTGAAGAAGCGGTTGCGGCATTCAGAATGCATGTTTTGGAGGTCCCTCATTCAGAGTGGCAAAAGTGCTTCGACAATTGGTTCAAACGCATGCAAAAGTGTATAGATCTTCATGGAGAATATTTTGAAAAACAATAAAATGATTTTCGATGATTAAAATTTGTTTTTGTTCTCTAATCCCGACATATAAAAGGCACCCCTCGTATCAACACTATAAGCACCACTCACAATTTCAACGGTGTGGCTTGCATTTTTACCTTTATCAAAGAAAAACTATAAAATGTACCGAATTTACCCTTTGTTGACTTCCATTGCTAACTCACAACTGAATGGAACAAACAAAAAAAATTCCCGTATTCCCGTACGTAAAAAACAAACTGAGAGGTCAACGTTTTTCGACAACTGAAGAAGCGGTTGCGGCATTCAGAATGCATGTTTTGGAGGTCCCTCATTCAGAGTGGCAAAAGTGCTTCGACAATTGGTTCAAACGCATGCAAAAGTGTATAGATCTTCATGGAGAATATTTTGAAAAACAATAAAGTGATTTTCGATGATTAAAATTTGTTTTTGTTCTCTAATCCCGACATATAAAAGGCACCCCTCGTATCAACACTATAAGCACCACTCACAATTTCAAGGGTGTGGCTTGCATTTTTACCTTTATCAAAGAAAAACTATAAAATGTACCGAATTTACCCTTTGTTGACTTCCATTGCTAACTCACAACTGAATGGAACAAACAAAAAACAACAAAAAAATTTGTTTAGTGAAAATGTCACCTTGACAAGGAGTATAAACTTTAAATTTACAGCCATCTACCGAGAAAATAATGGATTTCTTTTTGAGGGAAAGAGGGTTTGAACTTCGAAAGTGGGCACCGAAACGCGCTGAACTAATCGCAAGCATTTCCAATTCATCTACTAACATATCAGTTTACATCGTCGACGGAAAGGATGTTCACACCTCATGGTCTTTTGTGCCTTTTCGAACACATAGGGAGACTATTTCATGTTTACCGTTAATTTGAGGGAACCGCCTCTTAAATTCAAAGACGGAGTTTCAAGACATATGGCGCAATACACTAAGTTGGGATGACATAATGTCTGAGCCCATCACCATAAAGTGATTGGAGCATTGCATAGAATTGGAGCACCTGGCACACTTGAAGCTGAATCGTGGTCCTATTTTCCTGAGTGCTGAACAATAGCCGAAGCAGAAGTCAGCACAGGACAAATCTGGGCATTCGAAGTAGCATGCGTGCCCATTAGGGTGGTCCAAAAATGCATGGGAAAAAATTTATATTAAAATTTTTATGCTGCCACCCCCATAATGGTAAAGAATGAAAAATAAAAATACCCGTATTTTTTTTTTAATCAGACCATATTTAATGGTGCCGCCGGGGCTTTGAAATATCCCATGTATTTTGCATGGGAAAAAAATACTTTTTCGTAGATTTCATGTAAAAACCTGGAAAATTAATATATTTTAACCGGATACCTCAGTTTCTCTTCATAATTGGTCAGGGAATAACAACTAATTATGAAATAATTAATTTTTTTGTATTAACTTTTTTTTATAGAACCCCAAAAAGCCCCCATAAAACGAAAATCTAAGAAAAAATCGAAAAACAATATTTTATATTACTTATATTATATTATTATATTACAAAAAAAATTAATTATTTCATAATTGGTTGTTATTCCCTGACCAATTATGAAGAGAAACAGAGTTATCCGGTTAAAATATATTCATTTTCCAGGTTTTTACATGAAATCTACGAAAAAGTATTTTTTTCCAATGCAAAATACATGGGATATTTCAAAGCCCCGGCGGCACCATAAATATATGGTCTGATTAAAAAAAAAAAAATACGGGTCTTTTTATTTTTCATTCTTTACTATTTTGGGGGGCGGCAGCATACACATTTTTTTTGGACCACCCTAGTGCCCATGTGACTAAGTCTAAGGATCGACTTGATCGATCGTAACTTTGCATTGCAATCGACGAGTGACCTTCCTGCGTCCCGAACAACATAGGTTTGCTGCTTTATACTACGAACTGCCCTGGACTTCTCTAATCAGTATATATATATGTATGTATATAATCAGTATATACACATGGTAGGGTAATGAAAACTATCCATGGGTATATATGCAAGTTCATTTGTATGTGTACTGGCGCTATGCACCTAGTTTAGGTTAGACTTGGTTGATCCACAGTGATACCAAGTGTTAGTATGAAGAGTTTATTTTATATTTTTTCTTTAATACACAGTTTGAATAATTTAAGTAGGCTGCTGATTTTTTGATCTGCCACATTTTCTTATGCTGAAAATGATGCGCACCCTAAGCAGTTTATTAGTGTCTTGCGAAGTGCAGGGCAGTTGCAGAGTAGGTATTCAGAAATCCTCTCTCGTTGACTTCGTTACATATTGTACATGTCTACTTCTACACTAGCTTCAGTTTGGCCGCATATGATGTAGTAAGACAGTGTCCCGATAGTATCCCCACTACAAGTTTACACTCTTTCCCTGGAAGATATATAATATAATTTGTAGACCTAAGGCTTGCGTAGCATGATTTTCGAGATCCTATATTACTCTTTTATGACTATGGCTCTTTCCCATCTTGAATTCGCTTCTTGAATCATTGCTGCATGTATATCTAATCGGCTGTGCTAGCTACTAGAAAATTAGCGCCTGCTTTAGCTAACATATCCAGTTTCTCGTTCCCTTCAATTCCCTTGTGACCTGGAACTCAGTAGATCGTGCCGTGTTTCTCAGTTCCTAGCTCATCAAACCTGTTCCGCCATTGTCGTACGCAGTGTGAGTTTGTCATTACAGCTGCTATTGCCTTGATGGCTGTTGGCCGTGTAAATCCAATGTGAAAGTGGTATTAGCCCAATCTTACAGATAATTTTTTTATTTTTTTATTATTGAGAATTGTATTTACAGTTAACTATAAAATACAATATGCTTATAGCTATTGCTACTGAGGCCTTAAGTTAATATACTGGATGTGTACATATACATACATATATGTGTTTGTAGAGTGTAGGTTAAGGATATTACAATATTTTAAATATTATAGCTTAAAAGTTTAATAATCTTGTCCGTAAAGTCGTTAAAGAGTAGATCTGTAGGTTTTGTGTTGTTTAGTGATTTTCTGTGATTTGTAAAATGTGTAGAGTCGACTTACATAGATACCGTCAATATAGACAACATGCAGGACTCATACTGATCGCTAAGGGTGCACAGTCAGTATACTGCTACTAAACTGGACTTTCAAACAGTACACCTACGTACTAAACCCTAACTCCGACCTCTGTAGCTTTAGTTTGCCCTGCGGTACCGCCGTTTAAGCATTGCATCGCAGGACCAAGCTAGCCATTATGGTTCTTCATTTATATTTCTGTCTCCATCTACCCTTCATTACTTCTTTGTATTCTTTCTTTACTGCGTTCCCATTCCTTTTTCCGCAGTTCCTGTAACGCATTTGCGGACTATTCTGTGCTGACCATGTGATCTACAATGTTGCTCGGGGTTAGTCTTTCTTTTATGATTTCTTCAATGGCCATTCTTTCGGATGCGTATCTCGGGCAGGATAAGAAGACATCCTCTACGTTCTCACTACCGTTGCCGCAGAACGAGCAGTCTGCTTCGTCCTCGTGGCCGAGTCTTTGGAGATACTCTCTGTAGCATCCATGTTCCGTCAGGGAGTAATCTGAGACACCATGTCCTCTCTCAACCCAAGCCTGCACGCTTCTGATAAGTTTATGCGTCCATCTCCCTTTTGTCGCTAGGTCCCAGCGATTTTGTGACTCAATTATGCTCCCCCGTCTTTGTTCTTTACGCTCTTCCACCGTTAGTCGCCTGTTTAGGCTTTTGGCTTTGTCGTACACTCTACCCAGTTCAGAGGTCATTATATCTGGTGTATGATACCCGAAATGGCACATACTGCTTCAAACGACACTGTCCTGAAAGCACAGGCAACTCTAAGGGCACTTAGTCGAAAAACTATTTCCGCCTTCTTCGCGTATGTTTTCTGTCTCAGGGCTTTACCCTATATGGGTGCTGCATACATGAGTGTAGACTGGGTAACTTAAGCAAGGAGCGCTCTTCTACTCTGAGTGGGACCACCGATGTTGGCCATAATTCTTAATGCTTCTAATTCTACATGCTTTTTTAATGTGCTTCTTGAAGCTTAGTCGAGCATCGATCATTACACCCAAATATCTTAGTGCCACTTGTGTTGTGACGTTAAACCCATCAATGTTTAGTGTGGTCGTTTCTAACTTTTTTCTACTCGCAATGAGAACTGCTTCTGTTTTTTGTCCTGCTAGCTGGAGTTTAACTACTGTTAACCATTGTTTGACCTTTGTTGTGTCCTTGCTGCAGATGCTCTGAATCTGAGGGATTGTTTTGGCGACTACGGTCAACGCAATGTCGTCTGCGTATCCTATTATTTGCACTTCCCTCGGCATTGGGAGTTGCAGTACCCCATCATACAGTACATTTCATATTATCGGGCCCAGTACTGCATATCTCCTAGGACCTTCATCTTTATTGTACAGAAGTACTCTTTCCGACAGATAACTGTTTATAACTCGTACTAAGTATGCTGGCGTTTTTTTCTCTTCAAGAGCCTTTATAAAATGGGGCCAGTATGCCGAGTTGAAGGCGTTCTTGACATCCAGAGTGACAACTGCACAGTATTCTTTATCACCATGCATCCACCTGTCACCCTCAATAGCCTTGCTTGCAATGTCTGTCACCCTCCTGACGACGTCCTTTTCGGAAATCAAACTGATGTTCGGATAGTTCAGCCGGCACTTTCTCCAGATGCTGTTCTAGGCGCGTGTAGACTAGTTTCTCCAAGATTTTACCCATAGTGTCTATCAAGCAGAGTGGCCGATAAGAACTTGGTTCACCCGCTGACTTATTTGGTTTCTAAAGTAGGACTAGTTGTTGCTTCTTCCATACTTTTGGAAACATGCCTTCATTTATACACTTGGGGAAGTGTTCTGCAAATGGCTTTGCGTTGCGCCTGACAGCGATCTTCAGCGGTTTGTTCGGAATGCCGTCAGGGCCTGGTGCCTTAGCATTGCCGAAACTTTCCGTTGCCAAAATCACCTCTGCTTCACTGATTGTGACACTATTTTCTGTTGCGTGCAACTGGGTCTGGCTTGGTTGCATCTCTTGCTTTGGAAAGAGTATATGTACAATCTTTTCAAAAAGTATGGGGCAAGTTGGTGCCTGTCCTCTACCTCCTTTGACCTTGGCCATATCGAGTTTGTAACCATCACCCAACGGGCTTTCGTCCACATTATGGCACAGTTCTTTAAAGCTGACTGCCTTGCTGCTTTTAGTGGCTTTCTTTAATTGTTTCCGTTTCTTTTTATAATTCTCTCTGATTTCCTCGTTCCACCAGTATACTGGCTTTCTGGGCGCGCTCTGTCTTTTCCTGCACATAGCGGCATCGCAGGCTCTGCTAACATGCTCTACTAGCAGCACCGCCTGTAGTTCTACATTGTTGGTGCTAGTCAAGTTCTCTCTGGAACAGTTCTTCGTCAAGCGGCTTCTTTTCCATGCGAAAAGTCTACCTTAATGGCAAGGTGGTCATTGCCTGTGTAAAAATCACTCACTTGCTAGCTTGCTGATCGTACTAGAGCCCTGCTGGTGTAAGGGATGTCGATTATTTATGCACGACCACTCACTTTGAAGGGGTTTTTTCCCCCAGTGTTTAGCAGAACCGCATCAAGCAGTGAAAATGCCTTAATCAAGGCATCTCCCCTTTTGTTGGTGTATCTGCTACCCCATTCCAAGGCCCACGCATTGAAATCACCTGCAATCACGTTTGGTGTGGTACCACGAGCGTTTTGCACAAGTTCATCCAGTAGGTTTTCGAACTCTGCTTGCGTCAGTTTCGGTGGCGCGTAGCAACTGTAGAAATATATGTCACATATTTTTGCTCGGGTATAGTAATAATTGTCGGTGTGCGGTTTGTCCTGCAGGGTATTTCCTCCACAGGCTCAAATAGCAGCTTTACTTTTCCTGTCCGAGACCCACGTTCCGACGTTTAGGTTTTTATGCTGGTCGCTGACTAGCACAACATCCACCTTATTTTCGTATACCCTTTGTTTTGGGAGCTCTTGTGCAGCCTCGCAATGGTTTAGATTGATCTGCTCAATCCTAATTTTTTCGTTTTAATATACGCCGCTTGATACAGGGGACATTTTCTGCTTCCAATCTGATGGCTTGTTTCTTCTCCTCCATTTGTTTTACAAGCTCCGCATAAGGGCTTTTTCTTGCATGCTTTCGCTTGGTAACCCTTCTATCCACATTTAAGACAGTTCTGGCTTCTGTCGTCTTCGTTTGTACACGCCCTCGCTAGGTGTCCATACTCCAGACATCTGTAGCATCTCCTTAAGTCAGGCTTTTCTCTTATTCGGCATACCACCCAGCCGATTTAGAGTTTTTTCTTATCAAGCAGTGGCCTTGCGTCCACCGCTGTTTGCGTGCCTGCATACGCTGCTCTAACGATTTTTATTGCGTATTCACTAAATAGGTTAACTTGCGTTCGTATTGCCTCACCTATGTCCTCTTTGGCTGTGATTTCATCTAAATCACGGATTTCCACCAACATCTCGTGGGTTAGGACCTTGATTTGCGCCTGGTCACCTAGCACCTTGCCAATCTTCTTCTGGTATACTCCTGTATTGGCCATCTGCTCTTTTTTCAATTGAAGCAGGATTTCGCCTTTGGTCGTCTTTCTTATGCGCATAAGGTTTTCGACGAGTTCTTGCAGGGCATCATCTTTTTCAACCACCCTGAGAATGTCACTGTACGTCATTGTTCCGGCACGCGCAATGACAATCGCATCCGGCCTCGGGGGTGGTTTATTTGTCACTTTCTTCTTGGCTAGTTTGCGTTTGACACTCATCCAGCCATTTTCCATATCCCCGTTCGTCGTCATTGTTCCGGCACGCGCAATGACAATCGCATCCCGCCTCGGGGGTGGTTTATTTATAACTTTGTTCTTGGCTGGTTTGCGCTTGATACTCATCCAGCCATTTTCCATATCCCCGTTTGTCGTCTTGGCATTACTCTCTCCTTTGCCTTTCTTGTGCTCTTCTCCGTCTGTGGTTTTGCTTTTCTTGGGCGGCGTTTCTCTGGCCGGTTGTTTATCGTCACGTGGTCTTTCGGTGTTCCCTTAGCTATTACACTTCCAAGAACGTTTCACTTGGGTTCCTTGCTTTTGGCTTCTTCCTGAGCTCTCGAGTGTAGCTTAGTGATCGTTTCGAGGAGTTCCCTTATGTGGTTGTTAATCGAGCGTTGCGGTAGACGCATTGCTTCAGTCAACTTCCCAATCGTCTCACCAAGAAGCGTTAAGGTATCACCACCCGATTGTGTTGCTTTCTCATTGCTTTCTTGCAACGCAGGTGGCGACGATTTTGTTCTCTCAGGCCTTTCTACACTGAGCGTCTTGTTAAGACTCCGTCTCAGCTTTGGTGGGCGCTTAAAAGGATCAGCCCCCGTGATTATACGGACTTTGGGGGTCTTTTACTCCTCAGTTAGGTCCACTAGTAGATCACTCGATCCACTATACCCTCTGTGAGCCCCTTCCAGGTCTTCATTTCCGCTGCCCATAATGGGTCCATAAATGTTACTGCAGCTGTTTGTTGTATTTCTCATATATTTTACTATTCTTTTTTTGTTTATCAGCGCATCGTGTGTTGGGGGGCGGGCCGCAATAAATAGGAACGGGTATACCCTTGGGGAAGGTGCCCCTACCCCAGTTCCCTGAGGCCTGTTCTTCGCTTTACCGGTCCCGGAAAACACGGACGGACCGGAGCTCACTCGGGGCAACGCATACTATTACCTCTGCATCCAATACACACTCCCTGACTAGGGCCCGAAGGGGCTGGTCACTGATACACCCCGTGGCTAACACCTCGACAGAGCAAGCTCACATCACTCCCTTCACTTCAACAACAGAAATGGTTCTCAAAGTGATGAGAGACTCCCATTGCGCCACGGTATATACCGGTCAGTTAGCAGCCGCACCTAACGAGTTGAACAGACGCTGACCAGGAAGCCGCCCATTATGGAAACCGCCGCGCCTGGAGTTTTGTTTTGCTCCCCATGGACTTGCATGAGTTGGAGACAACTATTTCTCAGAGGCATTGAATTTGGGCCTCTGTCACCGGAAGCCTCATCGGATGGGCTGTCATTTATTTATTTATTTTTATTTATTTATTGTCTTTGAATGGATACATTCTTACAGACTATATTAAGCTAATGTACAATAGTTTAGTAGTTACTAAGAAAAGAACGATTTAAGATGATTGACTAAGATGTCATACCGCCATGTAAAATCAGCACCAGAAGAATTGAAAAAACTTATTTAAATCTGCACATGCCCTGGGAATCGAAGCATTCACCCCATAGTTGGTTCTCGAGGAGCCAATTTTAAAGATTTCGTACTGTCAAAGCCTCATATTGGGTATGTTAAATTGAATTTTACTTAAAAGGGAAGGACAATCAATAGATCCAGATAAATCAATAAACATCGAGAGCGGTACGATGGCACAGGTTCAGAAAAGTTTAAAGATCGGAGCGCAAAACGAAGAAAGACTTTCTGAACTCTCTCAATCCGATTAGACAGACCTATTTGGTACGGTCTCCAAATAACAGCGGCATACTCTACTCTTGATCTAACAAAAGCACAATACAATGTTTTGAGAGTGTGTGGGTTGGTAAATGCAGAACAATTTCGGCGTACGAATGCTAGCATCGCATATGATCGTCTTATGACGTGGTTCACATGGCTGGTGAAATTCAGCTTAGAGTCGAAAATAACGCCTAAGTCTTTAATTTCCTCAACGGATTGCAAAGGTAAGCCAGCAATACTATACGAAGTATGCAAAGTATTGTTTGATATAGCATATTTTACGTGAAAGCATTTGCTAATATTTAGTGACAAACGGTTTAAATAGCACCAGTTCCGGACATTGTGCAAGTCGGTTTGCAACTTTTCAGAGTCCCTAATATTGTTAATCACCGCAAATATTTTAAGATCATCAGCATACAACAAGTGTTCAGCAAAAGAAAAGCAAGAACCAATATCGTTAATAAAGAGTATAAAGAGAAGGGGTTCTAGAATACATCCCTGTGGGACACCAGAGGACGCAATAAATGCACGGGATGTCGTGTTATCAACGGCTACAACGCAGTGTTTGTTGGACAAATATGATTTGATCCACGATAAAAACGTGGAGTGTATACCCAATGATGCAAGCTTCGACAAGAGAGATAAGTCTGTATAAATTGTATCAACTTGAGATCTGTTCTGGAATGCTGAAATGCAGTAATCATTGAAAATAGACAAATTAGTGGCAGTGGAGCGACTTGCAACGAAACCATGCTGGTTGGTAGATATTAGGCCTTGGACAGCAAAATATAACTTATCATTCACTGTTATCTCAAAAAGTTTTGAGACAGACGAAAGCTTCGAAATCGGTCTGTAATTGCTAACATCGTTTTTATTTCCACTCTTAAATATAGGCGTAACGGAAGTAAATTTCCAGTCGTCAACAAAGATACCGGAGGACAAAGATTTATTAAATATAATTGTAAGAGGCTCAGCGAGACACAAGCAGTTCTTCAGCAAAATGCCCGAAAGGCCATCCGAGTCAGTTTTCGTTGTAGGCTTGAGCTTCATAATACCCTTGACGACATCAGTAACAGATAAGCACGAATTCCCAAAATTAAGAGGTGAAAAAAAAAACTATTAGAGGGCAAACTAGAATCGAAGTCTAAGTTGGGTTTAAAATTAGAGCAAAAAAAGTCGGCAAATATATTGGCAGATTCTATGGCAGAATTTGCATATTTACCATTATAAAAAACATTGTTTGGCACCATTGAGCAAGACTTTTTTGATTTGATGAATTGCCAAAAGACATTCAAATCCGAAATAATATTGTTTTCGAAATTCAAGTTGTGGTTTTTATATAAGAACTCGTTCAAACAGTTAAATTCTTTTAAATGGCATTGGAATTTTGAGTAGTGCATTGGGTCTCCAGACCTTTTATACAGTTTAGAATATTTGTTTTTTAGATTCTTTAGATGCCTAAGCCGTTTGGTATGGCAAGGTGTCTTATATACTTTCTAATGATAAATAGGAATGTGCTTCAAGCACAGCTCAGAAACCTTAGTCTTAAAAAAATGAAAACAAGAGGTAGCATCATTGTCGTGGAAGGCATTATCCCAGTCAATACTTAATAAAATTTCGTTAAAAATTGAGAAGTCGCATGAGTTGTAGTTAAGTTTGATGTTAGGCTCATCGGATACCTCAGAAAATTCATAAAATTCCAACTCAAGAGAAAGGGGAACATGATGTTTATCAGTTAAAGATATGGGAGCAATGCCTTCCGACACATTGTCGGTTGTTGATGTTGTTTGAAATAAACACTAGATCTAGGATTCTATTAAGGCTATTGTAAAAACCATTAATTTGTGATAAATCAATGCTTAAAAAGCTATCAATGACATGAATTTCGGCTGAAGAATTTACGTTAGAAGCCATAAAAGCAGCCGAGTTTCTAAGTGGGGACCAACTCAGGCGACATAAATTAAAATTACCGAAGACACAAAGATGACTGTCACCAGCTATGCTTGATGCTAATGTCACAACATTGTCAGCATGTGCAAAGTATAAATAATCCGGCCTATTCGGCGGAATGTAGGATGCACACACATAAACTGTTCCAGATGAGCCATAAACACGTACACAAAGCTGATCGATGAGTGTGTCAGCATTGGTAAGTGTAACCAATGATGCCCAAAATTTTCTGCGAACAGAAATGAGAACACCACCTCCTCTGGAACATCCAGATTTGACAGGGTCACGGTCTTTACGGAAAACATCGTACAAATTGAGGGCAAAAATTTCACAGTCAAAAAAATTTTCATTCAGCCACAATTCAACGAATACAAAAATATCAAAGTCTAAGAAAGAACATTTCATATACACCGTGGAACATTTAGTTTGAAGTCCAGATATATTTTGAAAATACAATTTTAGTAATTTATTACTAGCGATGGAGTTAGCTGCAGAAGTTACGGAATTAGAGGTGGAGTGACGTCTTTTTGAAAAAAAATGAATGGCCGCATTTTTACGTTCGTAGGCCATATATCCGCATTTAAAAGCTTATCATAAGAAAACTCAGATATGCCTAGCTTAAAGTTGATTTTCTCGAAATCCTGTACGAGGGTATCCTTTTTGATAAGCATATAGCATTAAAGAAATTTGCGGTCAATTTCTGCATGTTTCGCAACATAGTCCACAATATCGGCAGCTGTCACAGTGTTTGAGAAGGACGATATGTGCAGCCACTTCATGTTAGGAACTACACTTATTATTATTATTAGAAGGCCATTACGCACTGCGACCAGAGTTGATCTATTGTGCACGACCTATTTTGTAACCCTAGAGTTTAAGGCTTTTTATAAATTTTAGCACTATTGTGGGTTTGTTGTTCCAAAGATTACATGGAGATACTACGATACCACCAAGGTGGTGAAGTCTTTGTCTGCCCAGCGCAGGACATTCACAAAGCACATGTTCTGAGCTTTCTATATCCATTTCGCAAAAGCGGCAGACATTGGTCTCTGATAGACCAATGTTATTTAAATGATACCTCAGGCTGCAGTGACCTGTGAGGTATCCTGTTAAAAGACGCAGATCTACTCTGTTTAGTGAGAGTAGCTTGTCTGATATTCCTTTGTTGGGACTAAGAAATTGTCTGGCTTGACGCTGACCGGCACAATTTAGCCAGTGTGCAGCAAATTTCCTTTCTTCCCATTTCCTGAGGAATTCATTAATGTGGCTTTTCGTGAGTCCACAGAAAGGCTCAGGACCAGTAAGTTGCATATTTGCTCCTTGTTTTGCGAGGTCATCAGCCATTTCATTCCCCTCACTTAATTCACTATTTTGGTTTGAACCGATAACCAAAGGTTGTTTAACCTCTTTTCTATTAGCTCTAGTTACGGTTTTCTATTCACGTGTACGATTTGATGTAGGTGCAAGAGAAGTCGGCATTGCCGACGCTTTTTTGCAAGTGGATGTTGATGGGAGAACTGACGTGGTAGCAGTAGCAGCAGCAATTGGCGTCAGCTTCACTTTAGCTGTATTATATTACGTTTCCACCAAAAGCAAACACCGTGTTTGCAGGAGTTGTGTTTGGGAGAACTGTCAACTGTTTCCACCGAAAGTTTGGGCGAAACTGTGTTTGAACTGTCTTTTGTTGACATTGTGAAATAAGAATAAGAATTTGAAAAATTTTCCACTGACAAGGGCGCAAATTGAGAATGGAGTCGCAGATTTTAATGCAATGGGCTATCCACAATGTATTGGAGCAATAGGTAGGTTTATAAGTAATGCGATAAAAATAACGTTTAATCAAAAGCATTTTTATTATACAGATGGATGTCATATTGAAATTCATCCAAGAAAGGAAGAAGCCATTGATTACTACAAATACAAAGGGTGGTATTCCGTAGTACTATTGGCTTTGGTAGACGCAAAATATAGATTTGCTTATATACATTGCGGCAGTCCTGGAAGATGCAACGACTCCGGAATTTTTGAAAAATCATCGCTAAAGCGCGAGTTGCAAAGTTGTGCACTTCTTGATGAATTGAGCTTGCTGTATGGATCCACAAAAATACCAGTCCATATTATAGGGGACTCTGCTTTTCGTCTCTCTCAGCATTTAATGAAGCCATATCCTACAAAGAGTCCAATTGGTTTAAATCTGAAAAACAACTTTTCACCAGAACAATAAAATTTGTAATACATAATTTTATAAAATAACATTTTATTCATTTTTGAAAAAAGATAGTAGTAGGCACTAAGTGCAACTTTAAAAGGCACAATTCATTAAAACTTAAATATCATTTCACATATTAATTTTTAACAATAAAATTTGCAATACATAATTTTATAAAATAACATTTTATTCATTTTTGAAAAAAGATAGTAGTAGGCACTTAGTGCAACTTTAAAAGGCACAATTCATTAAAACGTAAATATCATTTCACATATTAATTTTTAACAATAAAATTTATAATACATAGTTTTATAAAATAACATTTTATTCATTTTTGAAAAAAGATAGTAGTAGGCACTTAGTGCAACTTTAAAAGGCACAATTCATTAAAACTTAAATATCATTTCACATATTAATTTTTAACAATAAAATTTGCAATACATAATTTTATAAAATAACATTTTATTCATTTTTGAAAAAAGATAGTAGTAGGCACTTAGTGCAACTTTAAAAGGCACAATTCATTAAAACTTAAATATCATTTCACATATTAATTTTTAACAATAAAATTTATAATACATAGTTTTATAAAATAACATTTTATTCATTTTTGAAAAAAGATAGTAGTAGGCACTTAGTGCAACTTTAAAAGGCACAATTCATTAAAACTTAAATATCATTTCACATATTAATTTTTAACAATAAAATTTGCAATACATAATTTTATAAAATAACATTTTATTCATTTTTGAAAAAAGATAGTAGTAGGCACTTAGTCCAACTTTAAAAGGCACAATTCATTAAAACTTAAATATCATTTCACATATTAATTTTTAACAATAAAATTTATAATACATAGTTTTATAAAATAACATTTTATTCATTTTTGAAAAAAGATAGTAGTAGGCACTTAGTGCAACTTTAAAAGGCACAATTCATTAAAACTTAAATATCATTTCACATATTAATTTTTAACAATAAAATTTATAATACATAGTTTTATAAAATAACATTTTATTCATTTGTGAAAAAAGATAGTAGTAGGCACTTAGTGCAACTTTAAAAGGCACAATTCATTAAAACTTAAATATCATTTCACATATTAATTTTAAACAATAAAATTTATAATAGTGTACATAGTTTTATAAAATAGCATTTTATTCATTTTTGAAAAAAGATAGTAGTAGGCACTTAGTGCAACTTTAAAAGGCACAATTCATTAAAACTTAAATATCATTTCACATATTAATTTTTAAGCAGAAAAAAACTGCAGGCATTCGAGGTCAATCTCTATTTAGCACATTACTGCCGCCTTGATTTAAAAACTTGGTATCTTTTCTTTATTGAAAATAATTTGTTTATATCGTTAATCTGGAAAAAGCGAATTTAATTATGCATAGACTCATGGATACGAACTTTAAATCAGACGGCAGACTATTATCCTTTTAAATTTGGTGTTCATCTGGTTGCCCGATTGGCCACTTGATCCTGCTTCCACTCTTATGATACAATTTTCTAGAATTCGTGATCTGAGCATCCATTGACAGTGTATGAACCATATTGTAAAAAAAATCGCCACAACTGCTCGTACACATATGTAGCGTATAAAAATAATTACTCTTATTTTCATATTAATTAGCTTTTTTCATTTTTACTCATTATTAATGTCTTATTTTATTATGTTTATTCTTTTGGTTCCATTTCTTTCATATGAAACTATGTCATTCCTAAATGGTTAGCAAACAATAATTATGCTTTTATGTCTAGAATGAAACACAAAAATTGTCGCTTCTTATTGCTCGTTACATGACATACCATACCATATATCTCTTCATTTATTGTATAATCATTTGGCTTTTGAAGAATGCCACAATCTCTGTGCAAAGCGCAATGGTATGCCCATTTTAAGCAGCTGTGAGTGGCCATTCAATTTGAGATTTGGTCTGTAATGTAACACTGCCTCCCAGCAAATTTCACTTAATAATGGTATGGTCATCCACATTGCACCGTCGTATACGTTTTTCATCATATTCAATACCACCGAATATGTACATACAACCATTTTGACTGTGCGCTGCGGCATGGAAGTACAAAGCTTTTGGTAGAGAGGCTGTTTTTATAAGTGTCCATTGCTTAGTAGTAAAATTTAATCTCCATATATCTGAAAAATATACTTGATCGGCCTGCAAATGGAAAAGGGATATCCAACTTCAAATATAGTTTAATAATACTAAATTTAATTATTACGCACCTGCAAGCCTCCCGTAATGAATGCTTCGACCTCAACCTTCGATTTCGTGTGCTGTACGCAGGAAAAGCACTTTCGTGGGTTTGGATATCCGGAATTTTGTCGCTCGATTGTTAGATTTGTTTGTGATGTTCGATCGGGTAATGTGACGAAATATTCCCATCGGTTTGTAATTAAATTAAATGCAGGGATGCGTTGTAAATCCTACACTAAATTCGATGTACCACCACCCAGCACATATATGTATTGCCCATCGTAGACAACTTCGTGATGATAACGACCCTCTGGATCTTCGCGTATATCTGGACGACAGATATATACGCATTCCCACACTCGTGTGCGCAAATTTAAGCGATGCACATCACAAGAGTAATCATAGCCAGTTGTTCCCCCAACCGTATATAAATAATGTTCGTGTAAAACTATTCCCGGTCCATATTGCGGAATTGGCGCATCACCAGTAGCCTCTATTCGCTTAACACTCGGTTTTTTACCTGTTGTTTGATATATATAACAGTCGTTTGAGCAAGATTCACCAAATGGATAGCCGGTGCGTCAATCCAATGTCATATTGACAAATTGCAATCATTGTTGCCATGTTTCGATAAGAATGCAATAATAAATGAGGAAAATGAGCAACATTGCCACCACTTAATAATTATATTAGACGCAAACCCAACAAAACACGCTTTGAAAAGTAGGTTTAGGTATGGAGTTGTGTTTTAATTTTATATGGGATTTGACAGGTGTTTTGTTTCATGTTTGCGCTAAGAACACGATAGCGGCAGAGAACCCAAACTCCGGCTGCGGTGGAAACTTAGTATTAGTAAGCAGCGCTATAAGAGAGCGGCGCATCGCCAACAGCAGCATGAGAGTGCGAAGCAGAGGACAGCGAATCTGTCTCACCATGCGGAGCAGCAACAATAGACACGTTTACAGGCGACGTAGCAGCAGTCACTGGTAGTAATGGCTCCTGTCTCTTTGGTTTGCTTTTCGCATTTTCTGTGTTGCATGCATGACACTCACATGCAGGAACACAAGCACTAAGGCAAGGTGGATTTATTAAGGTGACAGCATTCACGCAGCTGAATTTTTCACCGTAGGTATGGCTTACGTCAAAATGATATGCTTTGTTTGTATGTATTGGTATGTTTACATTCGTATGTTTACATTTGCTTGCTGATTTTGACGTGATGGTTTCACCAAACGCAACAACAAGTACATGTAGGGTTTTACTTATATGTGTTTGCTGTCACCTGTAATGAATTCGCCTTGCACTAAGGTCTTTCACCTCAGCGGTTAGCTGTACAAGAGCAGAGGAGACATCAACCGTTTGATGTTTTCGTAACTCCTTTACTTCTGCACACAATTCACTTATTTGCGAAATCAGCAACTGCTTATCCTCTTTGAGAGAGCTAATTGCAGCCATCGCACGAGCATTTTCTGATTTCAGAGCAGCAATTTCTCTGATAATTGTTTTCAGACTGATATCTGATTTGTTTACGTCATCAGCTGATGTTGATTTCGGCAGTTGTTGATGTGGTGATAACTGTGCACTTAGGTTAGCTGGATTCACTGGTACATTACCAGCAGTGGCTATTTCGTCATCCAGGTTGATGGAAGCTGATGGTGCTCGAAGGAATTCACGTCGAACAGCAGCACACTTATCACAGATAAATTGCTTACCCGTTTTAAGCAAAAATTCTAAGTCAACAGGTTGTAGGTTGACACAATTTAAATGAAAAGAGAAAAAGGCCTCCATTTATCATTTTGAGTAAAATCCTGTTTACTACCTGAGTCCACAGTACTCTTCACCTCCTTAGCTCTCCAATACATGACCAAAGACCCCATTCTGTTACCACTGTACGACAATTCAATAGGTTGCCGATCCAGTTTTGTATCGATGGATATGTGTCAATTGATCATAGACCCTCAATCAGTGCCTCCTTCGAAACATTGTTGAAAGCTTCAGATATGTCAAGAAAGAAGAAATTAAAGTTAATTTAATATAGTACAATAATATAAAAATATGCTAACATTTGTGCCCTTTATCTGGATAGTACACGCTCATCTTTTAAATTCACAAAATGAACTGAAACTAAATATGCTCAATCGCTTGATAACAAGCCTATCAGGCAAAAAACTAACGATTACACCTGAAAGCAACGGAACAGCAACATTGCTATATATATATGTATATTGGAAATAGAGAGAGCGGTTGAAGTACAGCGGTCAACCGCTTAACAACGTTTCAGAGTCTCCAATTTTTCAGAACATAGTTGAATTTCAAACAGTATTTAAAGATGTCCTCCAGCCAAGGTATTAGGATGCACTTCCCTTTTGCAAGAGCGCTGGAAATATGCCGTCCGGTCCTGATGACTTAAATTGGCAAACTATTTTAGGGCTCATTCCAGTCTGCTTCCGCGGAATATGCGACATCTGTGATAACCGTACATCTCGGAAAGTCGTTTTCAGTGGGAACGTCAATCGTCTCCTTTCCGCCCTTGGTCCACTCGCCTGTATCTTTGCGAATCAATTTTGTAATAATAGGAGATTTGGCGAGAATTTTCCAAAGTCTTGATGCTTCCGATATTCTGTGTGCAGAAACCTTGCCAAGAGATCCTTCTGGCCTTCCTAATATCCTTTTTGTATAAGCTGCGTAATGCGTTATATTCTCTCCAACACTGATCATAATCTGCAAGTTTAGCTAGCTTCAGAAATTCTCTAAGTTCTCTTTGTTTACCAATATCCTTGTTCCACCACGGGTACTTTAACTTGCCTCTGAGCCTTGTAAGCGGACAGACATATGCAAGAAGGGTTTTGGAAGTTAGTGAGTCCAAAGCTGCTTCTATGTCCCTGATGGAGAGTATTTGGGGGTTTTTGAGAGTGTAGTCCAAAATTTCATAAAGATCCCAGTTGGTTTTCCTGGAATTCCTTAAATGTTGCTATTGGCTTCGGGATTTTACCAGAAAGTATAAAACTAATGTACCTATTATCAGAATAGGAGGGTTGCTCCAGCATTCTCCAATTAAAGATTTGTTGGTTTTTGCCATAAAAGAGATTGATATCCAAGACTTCTTCAGAAACTGGACCCTTAGCCAAACCTATATTATTTTATAATAACTGTGGTCATAAGCAATAATCGCCTAAGTCGTTAACTTTGCTTCCGAGATAAATAGCTTTTTATATTCAGAAGCGTTTCTGAGAAATGTAGAAAGAAGCTTTAAAAAACTGTAAATACATAATTATTGATCATTTCAAGCACAATGCTCAGTTAAACAATTATAATGAAACTTGCCTTTGTTTAGGAGATATTTAATAAAAAGAAATAAAAGTGTTTATTGCAAACATAACATATGATATAAGAATGACTATGTTGACTAAGGCTTTTATTGTAAAAGAATTGGTTGCTGTTTGTGTGGCACATATTAAGTTAAGGAACTATTGCATATATAAATTTATCAAGATAAAGAGTTAGTCCATTTCACTAATACGAGTTTATTTAAAAAAAAAAGGAATTTTACAAATTCATTATTTTAAACTAAATGACATTTTCCGAAAAGTTATTTTTGTAATATTTATATGTAATATTTATTTATTTAAAAGTATAAGTATAATATGTATATCAGTCGAAGTTATTCGGTTTCTGATTCACCTTCTACTAAATCTGGATGTACATCAGTTGAGTTATCTGTTAACAAACTTTTATAAAAAGGATGAAAGCATGGATTTACAAATGGTAGTAAATCAAGGAGATCCTTTTTCTTTTTTGAGCTGATCTTAATGTCTTGTGTTAGCATTGATATGTCGCTTATTGCTATTTACACCACGTTCTAACAAGTTCAATGTTTTAAAAGGAGCATAAAAGTGGTCTAAAGTGGTTTTATAAAGAATTTTTCCAAAATTTCTCTTTGTAAATCTTAGCCATCTAATATCTTTCCAAACGAATTTTCCCCCATCTAGATTATTGGTTCTCCACATTAGCTTTGTTTTTAAGAAAAGCTGGAAATCAAAAAAAAATCTTGTAAGTTCATTTCAATTACGTTGAACGGATTTCTGCAACGTACACTTCTTATAAAATTGTACCAGTCACGTGGATGATATATTTGTGTCTATCACAGCGTGATCCACATCGCATTCCATGTGCGTGTGCCAAGGTTCTAAAAATTTGTGATCATTAATTTCTAAAGTGGGGTTAATTTCAAGAGCCAATGTGGACATTGCACACACGAATGAATTCTTATTTTGTCCCATACAGGAATCACTGTAAAAGATTGCATGATTAACATGTGGAAGATTGTTTATATGTTTGAATAAGCATGGTGCGATTTGATTGCCGCCACGGGCAGAAAGTGCCTCATGCCACATAAAGCAATGTGGGGTGCCAGTTGTACGGTTAAATTATAGGTCCAAAGCTGCCTTTTGTAGAAACTTATTGAGTTTCTTAAGTATGGGGTAGACAAGTACTGCTGCAAATCAAAAGTATACACTTTAACTTTGGGATCATCGGAAGAGCAAGTTTTGTCATTTCTTTTTGACTCATATGCAAAATCTGCTTTACTCTGATGGGCTAAGAGTTCCTTTTCTAAATCACGTAGTAGAATATCATCGGATTCCTGTTTAGCAATAGCAATTTTAGCTCTAAATTTTTCGCACGTAGAACAGGTATCAAGCATTGGCTTCTTAAATTTTATATTAATGGCTGTAAAACATTTTTTAATTAAATAATTATAAGAAGCGTAAAAGGCTTCTTACAAATTATGTTTTGTCATATGTATATGTCTTTTTAGAAAGCTGCAGATACAAAATAGAAACGATTCTATTTTCGCCTGACACATAACAACATTAACCTATTCCTTAATTTGTTGGCAACATTTTTTGGAGTTATTTATTTATTGTAAGAAAAAAGCAAATAAATTGAACTACTTAAAGCATTGGAAGTCATACGACAATACGTGAGTGTAGAAAGAATGACAAGTCATATGTAGAAACCATATCGTGTAAAAAGACCTTAAAGATGCAACTTACTTTTAAAAATACCACTGTATGAGGAAACACTAACTACGTTGGCTTTGTATTTATCGCAAAACAAAGTATACATTTGGGCCCGGGATAATACCGCATGTAAGTATTGGCAATTTGTTTCTCTCCTGGTATAGTGACTTTCGTATTTTGGAAAGCTGTTTATGTAGTCCTTTACAAGTTGAACTTTATCATCCGTAAGTATATTTTTTCCTCCACCTGATCCACGCTTATCAACAAGGTCACTGTTAGGATAGTGTAATTTCTTCTTCAAAACAGTTTTGACGAAACTGGCACTCTCATCAAAACACTGTAGGAAGCATTTTTGGCATACCTGCACTCTTTGGCCTTCAAACTCAACATAATAAGCAGCCTGAAATTTTTGCTCACCTTTCCTTTCAGGGTGTTTTTGCATATATTGAGTTTTTTTGTCGTTGATTTCAATTAAGGAACCAATGAAAAAAATTATCTGATTGTACGTACCCAACGACTAATATTTATTAAAAATGCTTTTCTGAAATGCAAGCGGAACCTTTGATTTGCACTTCATGCGACAATCAATAATAAGAGGTCTCAATTTTCTTTCCGACACAACAACCCTCTTTACATTAACGTATGCTTTTCCCAAGTTCGGTCTTGTGCATGATTGTTTCCTCGAATAAGCTCTTTGGGATGTAGTCGGGCCTCGTTGAGCAGTTCATCATCATCTAAATTGCTACTATTTCCATTATTAGTAGAAGTTGAGTCCTCATAGTCGGAATCTAGGACTGAGTCATCACTGTCAAAACGGAGATTTTCCTGTAAATTTGATTTATCTGCCTCATTCTCACTGCATAGTGGAGTATTAGAAACATTTGTTAGTAAATCAGCCCCACTGCCCTCTAAAAACGAGAGGTGACTGCTTTCATCATAACCTATTAATTGCAAAAATTTAAGCAACTTAGCAAAGCTATTTGTTTGTTCAATCTTACCTGTTACATTTACTTCGTTTTCCAATTCATTAATTTTAAATATTTTTATTAATTACTTTATTAAATTTTTTTAGTTCAGAAAATATTCAATTTTACCGAAACTTTTTTTTCTGACCTTTTATAACCTCTGCATTAATCACAGGAAATTGCTTAACTCAAATGATTTTAAAATGGCGCTTTAGGCATACCAATCTAACTGCACTTTGCAAAAAGAATAAGAGCATATGTCATTCGCATTTGTCGCGTATGAAGATATAGCTCTCTTAAAAACTCACAACAAAAATGCATTAACAACTTTTGAAGAAATAGTGCATGCTTATATATATTTTCAATTTGTAATAAACACTCACCTTC
The DNA here is from genome assembly GCF_027943255.1 of Anastrepha obliqua. Taxonomy (NCBI): domain Eukaryota; kingdom Metazoa; phylum Arthropoda; class Insecta; order Diptera; family Tephritidae; genus Anastrepha; species Anastrepha obliqua. Next base: position 36,599,572 of record NC_072897.1, on the reverse strand, counting down.
ACTTTGGCTCTTATGTCAGCTCTCTTGTGTATGACAAACTTAAAAAAAATTTAGGTGCAAAAACAACTTAAGTTATTATAGGCCATTTAAATATAACATTATTGTAATTGACCATCTTCTTAAGTATACTTAGACTCATATAGTAAATGCAATAGCGCTTCGTTGCGAGTTAGGCTAATATGTTTTTATTAATATTCACACTAAAAAAATAGTTAGAGTGATAGGAACTTCGCGTAAATATACAGTTTTATTAGTTGAATATGCTAGTATACATAATTCATTTCTTTCTTAAGTCGACTTAGGCGATTATTGCTTATGACCACAGATATATAGTTCAAAAGGTACTCACTTCATTTTTATACCCTTGCTGCTCCATTGAGAGTGGTGCGAGTTTGCATCCGCTTTTACCACAACTTTCAGTCCCCGCTGTTGAGCTTCTCCCATGAGGTGCTGTAGTTCCATGGATGACGCCTCGATGTTTTGGCCATGTAGCAGTGGCGAAGATCTTTTGTCCTTCGTCCATCTCTAAGGCTATACCCGTCAGGTCATCTGTGCTAATTTAGGAATAAAATAAGAGTTGTCACACTACAAATGTTCTCGAGGTCTGAGTTTGTATCGATTACAGTATTTCGGATGGTTTTTTATTCGTTTTTGCAATAGTACTATAGGGTTTTCCAATAACGAGTGTTATTTTGAATAGCCGGCTATTTTGGTAGATGTCACTTTTGAAGCTGTCATTTTTTGATATTTGACAAGTAAAAGCTAGGGCATGAATAAAAATTGAACGATAAAGGCTTATACAACGCATTGAATTATTAAAATTCACTATCAAAATTCTGAAAATTTGGCAGAGACGGTTCGTAAAACTCGAACATTTTCGGGTCATCGTGAAACACCTTGTCGGACCGCAATACATAAATTGGAGAAAAATTTCGAAGCTAGAGCAACAGTTACGCTGAATGGATTGCGCTATCGAAAGATGATTAACGATTTTTTATGGCCAGAATTGGATGATTGTATTCGCTCGGATGCGACGCAATGGGCGGTTTGAACTGTGGGCCTCCACGGTCGCTCCGATGAAATATTTTATATAAAAAAACAGAAAGCACAGCGTGTCAGTATATATTCTTTAAGTTTATTTCAGTATATATATATAGATATACATATGGATACGTGCATAGAAATATACATATATGCGATACGTATTATTGTACATATGTGTATTATTATATTAAGTATGATTAGTAGTGTAATTTATAATTTACAACATATTACCTGTTGGCTGACACGTCTGGTGGCTCCTGATTGTACAATCGCAGTGAAAGTTATAGGTAAAGTTAAAGTAAAAGTAACCTCGCCGAACAACGTTTAACACGGTAAACGTTTTAACTGTTCGGCGGGGAAATGCCAGAGTTAACGGCCTTCACGTTGCAGCGACTGGAAACGGTGGTTAGCAACAGTCGGAACGGTAGGCGCAGTTACCATTAGGGTGGCTAAAAATTTATATTTAATATTAGGGTGCGGCCTAAACAATGATATTATCTGGACAACGTTTATTTTCAACAAGACGGCGCTACGTGCCACACAAGCAACGAAACCATTGATCTTTTACGGGAATAACACCTCCCATTAGAAAACCCTTTACAACCCCTGGGGCCTGCATCCGCCCCAGTAGAGGTGTGACCATGGCCACAGCAAGGCTCTGCATCTCTTATTTCATCACAAAAAATGCTAAAGAGAGACATACATACTTTGCATACAGCCTTTGCTAGGCCTCGTGCTGTATTGCTCCCCACGTCCCTGTCCCCCATACCAACCCTAAGTGTAAATACTTAGTTGTTAGCACAAAAGCAGGGGGAGAGGAGCAGGAATGAAGAGACTCATTGCCCAAGTGGCCCCCTCGCGGAGCACCCTCTTATGAAGAGTTAAACACGCTCTTTACTGAAGTGGAGGTCTGCATAATCTCCCGCCCACTATGTAATAACTCTGGGATGCTTGTGATTTAGAAGTGATAACACCAGGGAATTTTATTGTGGGCGAGCCTCTAAGGTCACTCCCAGATCCAGATAGTGAAGGGCTCTGTGGTAGCCTCAACGATGACAGCTAATTTCGGCAAGAGTATTTTGTCAGCTTGAAACGTTGTTGTTGTTGTATAAGTAATAGAAGCCTTGTTAGTGCAGGGTATATCATCGGTCATTTACGTCTGGCTCATCTAAAGGTAGGCCCAGAAAACATGCTCTTTTGATAGGTTGGGTCCAAAGGGAGAGGGGTGTTAGATGAGTAAGTTTTAAAGGGCATAGGTGGTTAGTGTCGGGAGGAGTGCCTTCACATGCCGGACATATGTTTGGTATGTTGGCGTCAATTCTGAATAAGTATGAGTTTAACCTGCTACAATAGCCAGAACGTAATTGGGCCAGTGTTACGCGGGTCTCACGGGGAAGCTGGAGTTCTTCATCTGCTATATGTAGTGGTTGGACTCCGATTACGGCATTTGGGGGACGGGAGCTTATGAAGGTGGTAATAATCTCCCGGTAAATGTCTGTTTGTTTGTGACTAAAAGCCAGGGTGACCAATTCCTGAGTAGGGGAGCTCAACTGGTACTGTCTTCGGGTGCAAGGTCTGACCAAGACCTTATCTCAGTGCCAGGAGGAACAGAACCCCTCAGAGTTTGCTCCTACATGAAGAGTCAAAAACACCAAGTGCAACTGGGGCTATGCAGCACCCGTTAGTTAAATGCACTGCCAGAGAACTAAAAAGGCCCGAAGACATACCGCCACAAAGCGGCGTGATAACGCCAACAACATGGCTCATAGGAGGCTCAAACGGAGCAAAAAACAAAGAGATGGAAACACCAGTGGGTGGATGCTGCATCAGAAAACCTGCTGGAGAAGGGAAGAGTGCAACTGAAAAAAAGAAGGCACTACAAATAAAAATGATAAGTCTGGGAGAAGCTATTGGCTCTCTCCTGGAACACTGCAAAGGCCATCACAATGTGCATCATGAAATATAAAAGGTCGGTTAACTTAAAGCAAAGAGGCACCTGGTCATGGAAGAGTGTGAGAAACAATAGACAACTCCAAAAAAGAATAATAAAGTATAATTACACAATCGGTTAAAAGGACGAAAACAAGAAATAGTCCTAACACGTAAGGAACTGGTAACCCGGTCGTGAACGCACTATCGCCTGCGGCAAAAAAAAGTGTGCAAAGTCAGCGATTCATCAGACAAAGACAGTACAGACACCAAGACCAAAATGCCGGCTGGACGGTTGTCAAACCAAGAAAAGAAAAGAAGCCGCCTAAATCGGTGAGGACAAGGCCTGATGCTATAATCATATCCAAGTCTGAAAATGCTACGTATGCTGACATTCTGCGCAAGGCAAAAACGTCGGACTCTCTCAAGACTCTCGGAGAAGATCCAAAAGCAATCCGCAGAACAGCTAAACAGGAATTGATCATAGAGCTTAAAGAGGCACCGTACGGAAAAACATCAGGATATCAAACAGCGATTGAAGATGATCTGAAAACCGCAGCAAAAGTGACGGTTAAAACTCACACTGTAACAGTATAGTGCAGAGATCTGGATGAAGTAACGACTGCAGAAGAATTGTGGTCAGGAAGGCCATAAGACACTTACGTGCAAAAATCCTGAACAATGTGCACTGTGCAAGGGGAACCACGCAGCTACAAATGTCCGTTAGCTAAAAAGGCGCGAAGAGAAGCCATCCAATGAGGGTTTTAAAGTTTAATCTCAAGCACTGTCAAACTGTAGACCATGCAAGAGCACAAAATAGATATTGCACTTATATCCGAGCAATATCAAAACATTGATGGTTATTCCTGGAGGTCGGATGGTCCAAACAAGTCGGCGATTTGGACAATGGGACATATTAAGTTGCAGAGCAAAATGATGACTGCTAAACACGGCTTTACATGGGTTAGGACGAAAAGCATCTATTTCTTCGGTTGTTATGCCCCACCGAGCCTCACTACAGAATAATATGAACGAATGCTGACAGCATTGGCATTTGAAGCACGTGGCAAGCATCCAGTACTTTTAGCTGGCGATTTCAATGCCTGGTCTACTACCTGGGGAAGTACGCGTACTATCAGAGATGGCAGAGTGCTTTTGGAAAGCCTTTGGCTTAAAAATATGAAGTTAGAACTTGCAGCTCAAAAAACTGAAGTCGTATTACTGACAACACGACGGGTACGTGAAGAGTTAGTGATTACGGTAGCTGACCATGATATAAGGCCGCAGCCATATATCAAATATCTGGGAGTACTCATTGACTCGAAAATGACCTTTAAGCATCATTTACAGTCAGTCAGTGAAAAAGCCGTAAGAATAAATAACGCGTTGACTAGACTAATGCCTAATATTGGCAGCCCTCGCGCAAGTATTCGGAGACTCCTGTTAACAGTCACGAGCTCAGTGATTCTGTATGCAGCACCAAATTTTAAACACGAAGCCATTGTAGCTCCAACACATATGAGCAACATATAGACTTGGCGCCCTGCGAGTAGCCGGTGCCTATCGCACTGTCTCAGATGACGCAATCCATGTGATAACGGGAATGGTGCCTATCAACCTTCTCCCGTTTGAGATGTATAGGTTACATAACGCCATTGGGTAGAAACCGTCGAACGTGGCTAATAAAGAAGAAGAGGGTGAGTAATAGGGCTTCAAGTGTCTTCACAATTGGGGAAAGGAGAGTTATCGGACGATAAGACTCCCCTTGGTTGGCGGGTTTCCAAGCTTTCAGTAGTAGGACCGCTCTCTCTGCTTTCTAATTGTCAGGGATAGTGAGAGTGGTCAAGGACAGATTGAAGACCCTTTTGAGAAATCCTACTTCCAATGGTCCCAGGTGCTTCAGCATCAGAGTGTTCAATCCGTCAGGGCCAATGGCTTTTCTTGATTTCGCTTTATTGATGGCCCACCTCATCGCTGGAGAAAGCAAGTGGCGCACTGTCGTTCGTCAGCTTGCGCAGCCGTCTGGTGGCGCGACGCTTGGTTTTGTCGGCCAGAGGATGCAGTGTAAAAACTCGGCTAAAATAGCTCGCCCATCTCTTGGGGCCGACGAAGTGCAACCGTGGGAGGTGATAGCCACCTTGTCGTTGTGTTTCGTCGGGTTCGACAGGGACCTAATGGTGGACCAGAGCTTACTCACACCAGTGGTAAAATTACAGGTCTTGAGGTGCCCAACCCATTTGGTCCGCTTGTGTTGATCTACCAGTTGCCGGATCTCCAAATTGAAATCCCTTATGCGCTCGTCACGCTCGTTTGCTGAACTGGCTGCTTCAGCTGGGAAATTAGGACGTATGTCGCGGATCCTTCCAGCGGGGATGAAGCGAGCCGCAGCAGCTGTGAGCACCTTGCGGAATGCGCGTTCTCCTGCGCGCATATCAGCGGGGATGGGAAGAGCGGCGAAGGCGTCTTCGATGAATTCCGCGAAGCCGGCCCAATTAGATTTGGTAAAATTAATATAGGATCGGTGATTCGCCGAAGCGATATCGGCAGGTCTCTCAGTCGAGACGATAATGGGCAAGTGGTCTGATGCAAGCGATAGCATAGGTCACTAGGTTATGCTATTTATCAGACCAGCGCTAACTATTGTTATATCAGGCGAGCTGCTCCAATTTCCCACTACCCTGATGGGGGCGTCGTCGTTCACAGTGCCGAATGTCGAATCGTCTATCTGTTCTGTCAGTAGTTGTCCACTACGATCATTTGGCAGGCTTGAATATCAAAGATCGAGATGCGCATTGAAGTTACCTACAATCAGTCGGGTTTTACCTGTTACGAGCGCACCTACATCAGGGATATATCCTGCCGGGCAGCAGGTGGCAGGGGGTATGTAAATATTAAAGATTTCGAGCTCGGTATCGTCTGACCGGACCTTGACATTCTAAAGTGCTGTCCCTGCAGTCGATGACTTCGTCAATGACACGCTACTGCACTGTGTGGTGGACTATGAACGCTAGGCCACCTCCATTGTCTCGCTCGCGATCATATCTGTGCACGTTATAGCCATCCGTGGTGATCAGGGAGGACGCTAGCAGCTTGGTGCATAAAGTCAACTATCTGGTCGACCTTACTGTCATATAATACCGTGCCCCCTTTCTACTTGCTTAAACCACAGAAGCGGCCCCTAAAGACCCAGGGCTCTTGCACTGTGGATATATGAGGTAATGAGGGCAGCTGGGTAAGCCGTCTACTTAGGAGTGCGGTAGCGGCTTTAGAATGCTGCAAATTAATCTGTGTCACCGTCAAGGGACGGTAGCTACAAGAACCACAGTCTGAGCTTCTCATTTGGAATAGACATGGAAGGTGAAAGTCCCAAAGAAGAGACTCAGACGGTTCCGGTACCGAGATCCCATGACATAAACACTGGCCTCATCCACTCGCATCACAAGGGAAGTCCCTTGCTTTCCTTCCCTGTGGCTACTCTTTGTGTGCGAGAGGATTCGCCAAAGCCTGGTGTTGATGCCTGGATTCTGGGCACGCAAGCAGGACAGAAAATCCGCTGTGGACAGATCGGGATCCGGAATCCAGCAGATGGCCTTCCTGAACGATACGCTCTCCTCGCTGTAGACCGCGAAGCTAGTGGTACCCATGGGGGCACGTTACTAACAGCGGTCCTGATCCACTCTAAGTTAGCCAGAGACGCGCACGTCCCCCTTATGGTGCCGTCCTTCGTCTCATAGCCTTTTGCGTTGGTTTCAGTAGCGGAGGCAACAACCCAGCGCATCAGCCGGCTTTTGCAATATTTAATTTCTGCATCAGTCAACTGATGGTCAGGCCCTAGTTTTCCGATCACAGCCACAGGTCGTGAGCCAGCAGCCTTATCGCTGTTGGATGTCTTGGCCGCTCGGGCGAAGATCCAGCTCGCCATTCTCTAATGACGAAATTTTCGCCGGGCAGACAGCTGGGTTGGATTTGTTGTCGAGGCGGCGGTTAGACAGCGGCTCAGTAGAACCATCGCCCGCCACATTGGCTGACGCCGATATCACGGTCGTACATTGAGGGGTCGTGGCGCGGATATCAGCATCAGCCTCAGGGCAGGGAAGTGTTCTGCTTTCAGCCACCGTCTTCCTCTGCTAACGTCGAGAGCGAGACAATTAGGGAGCGCCAGTGTCACTTGCGCCGATCGAGGCCTTTTGTAGGACACAGACGCAGAAGCGCTGACAGAGCCACATGAGGATTTCTCCCGCATGAGCCTTGCCCGCCCTTTCTTCTTTCCCTTCTTGCCACGCTCTTCGATTTCCGGCTTCTTTGGGAGGTCGTGCCGCCACCGAAGCACAACTCAGGCCCTCCGAAACTGAGAAACGTTTTTCCGTCCCTGAAGAAGAGGAGATTGCTATAGCAATCCCCTACTCCTCCAGGATGCGCTCTCGCTCGTAGAGCTGAGAGATTTGGGTAATGGTTGGGGCCTCCAGAATCCATGCCCTTGCCGCCATAGCGGGTGGATTGCCACGTGTGTGGGTTCCTCCTGGAGTAATTAATCCATAGTTTTCCATTACCATTTCGGTTTTTGTTCGGGACTACTCCCTATTATGTGGCCAGGGCTTCCCTATCCACCACCTGGGACGCGCGCGACGGCAGCAACATTACAACTTTTTGTCTGGACCTTCCCCAGCAGTTTTGGAAAGGCACCTGTAGTATTTGAGGGTAACAAAGAAGCAAAAAATTGTCTTTGCTAAGTCTTGGGGAGCTCACAATTTTGCGTCATATGATGGTGTAGTTCATCCCTGCCACCCTGCAGTATTTTCTAATGACTACTATCGTCATTGCACCCCTTCCGAATGCTAAGTTCCCGGAAGACTTAAAGCGCTTCCACAGATGGTCTAGGTAACCGGAATGACTCGGGATTTTACCGACCAAGGGCTGTCGCCCCAGTAAGCTAGCCGCGTCTAGTGCATCGTACCTTACACTTCATCTGTCGTCACAAGAGCAGATCTATGCAGCAAGTCTGTTCCAAATACTACTATCTGCCTCCCAAAGCAAAACTCAACGGTTTCTAGGAGCTCATCAGAGCAACACAACTCCCTCAACATACACCTACCCCAAAACTTCTTGCTCCAACCCTAGTGCGGGGACAAATTTGCAGCTCTTGGTCCCCCGTACAGTCTGTTCCGTATCAACCCAGAATACCTCGGAACCTGGCATCAGCCAAATGCAATTCCTGTAATCGCTGGCGCCATTCTTGGAGGTACCTCGGCCTACGCACCACCCGAGATTGGGCATATGACTACATTCCTCCCTGCTGTAGAGCTCTGTACCCGCAACCGCCCACTGTGGCGCGGACGCCTACCACCGCAACAACAATAGCAGATTGCACAGCGGGGACGACGAAGACAACCTCGCGCGTCCTTACACCCCATACTACAGCAGTCATAGCGAGGAGCTTTAAGCTCCTACAATTTAACTGCAATGGACTCACGAGCAATATCGATTAGATAATCCTCCCCTATAACCAGAGATGGCTATAACGTGTATAAACAAGATCACGAGCGGAACGCTGGTGATGGCCTAGCGTTAATAGTTCACCCCACAGGGCAGTATCGTCCTATCGATAAAATCATCGATCGTAGGGACAGCACCTTAGAATGTTAGGATATAGCTTAACATACCTACTGCTCAACAGGACATCACCCTGAAACTCGTTCGTTAATCCGAGGTAAAAACCAGTCGGTAGTAGGTGACTTTAATGCGCATCACGATCTTTGACATTCAAGCCTACTAAATGATCGTGGGAAACAGCATTTTGCAGATCAGATAGACGATTCGACATTCTTCACAGTGAACGACGACGCCCCCATCAGGGTAATGGACAATTGCAGTGGCTCGCCAAACATAACAATTACTAGCGCTGGTCTGATAAATAGCATGATCTGGTGACCTGTGCTATCCCTAGCTTTAGAATTCACCGAAGATACCTTCGCCGCCTTTCATATCTCCACTGATGTGCGTGCAGGCGAACGTGCATTCCGCAAGGTGCTCACAGCTGCTGCGGCCCGCTTCATCTCCGCTGGAAGGCTCAAGTACATTCGTCCTAATTTACCAGCTGAAGCAGTCGTTTTAGCTACCTAGCGTGACCACATACACCAGAGCGATCCCGGGGATCCCCGCATAAGAGATCTCAATTTGGAGATTCAGCAAGTGGTCACTCAGGATAAGCGGACCAAATGAGAAGAGGATATAAAAGCCTTTAACTTTACCACTGGTATGAGAAAGCTGTGATCCCCCGTCAGGTCCCTTTCGAACCCGACGAAGCACAACGATAAGGTGGCAGACACCTTCAGTGGTTGCACTTCGTTGGATCAAAAGAGATGCGTCAGATATTTTAGCCGGAAATTTATATTGCATCTTCCGTTCGACAGATCCAAGCGTTGTTTCATCAGGCTGCATAAACTGCGGCGCATTAGCGCGCCACTTACTTTCTCCAGTGATGAGTTTCAGGGGGCCATCAATAAAGCTAAAGCGCCCAAAGTCATCGGTCCTGACTTAACATACTGATGCTGAAAAGCCACTTGGTTCCATTAGGAGGGTATTCAACTTATCTATGGCAACTCTCATAATTCCTGAAAAGTGCAAAATAATGAGAGTGGTCCCACTACTGAAACCTTCCAGCCAAGAGTAATTTTATCGTCCGATGACTCCTATCCCCAGTTGTGAAGACACTTACAGCCCTCCTACTCCCACTCTACACGAAACATCTGACCCCAGCCACACATCAGCATGGATTCCCAAGAGTGTACAGCACCATCACAGCACCCACCGCCATAAAACCCAAATTACCCCCGGGCTTAACCAAAACCGCCCCTGCAAGAGTACTGTTCTAGTAACGTTGGGCCTGAAAAAGGCTTGCGATACAGTCAGCCACTCCACGCTACTAGCTGATATTATACAGTCTACACTCCCGCCGGGTCTGAAGTGGTCGGCACTTTGCAGTCATTTTTCGAGACCAAAACTCAAGGCAGAGGAGGATAAAGCAAGGTGTTCCGCAGGTTGGTGTCCTATCGCTCTTGCTTTTCTACTTCTACATATCTACCAGAGAGAGTCTTCCTGGTCTTCTATGCTGATAATTGTTCAATAATGGCGTCGGGCAATAACATCGAAGACCTGCGTGCATAGAAAACGTCTACCTCACCAGTCTTTCTCGCTTTTTCACTGCAAGAGATCTCAAAATTTCTCACTAAGTCCACGGCGACCCTTTTTACCGACTGGACAAAGGAGCTTAAGGTTAAAGTCTCATAACACACCAAAACCGACATACCCACAAAATTTTGGGGGTTACCTTCCATAGTTAGCTCTCCCTTTCTTCGCATACAACCGCAATTGCTACTAAAGTCCAAAACCGCAACCTCATCTCGCTAGCCGGCATAACTTGCGGCAAAGGCAAAGTGTTGCTGACGACTTTTAAAGCAATTGGCCAGGCGGTTTGAAACTATTCTGCGCCTGTCTGGTGACCTGGACCGCCTCCCAGGCACGTCAGGAAACATCTCTTAAACTATTCTGACGAGATCCAGGACAAAATGAACCTACAGCTGCTGGATCGGACAGTATTTAGACAGAAATAAATCCCTTATCCTAAATTCCTGACCCCTAAATGCCGTAATCGGAGTCCAAGCACCACCTATAGCTTTAGCGTAACCTTTTCACATGCCCCATCAAACCTACCAACCCAGCATACCTCTCCTTCCGGACCCAACCTGTCGAAACAGCAAGTTTCCTGGGCCTACCATTAGATGAGCTAAACGAAGACGGTAAATACATTACACTGATAGGGTTTAGTAAGCTGCTACAACAACAACATGGTCTAGCGGGGGATTGGCCAGTAGTTTCATGTACAGCTGAGCTATAGGCCAGCAGAAGCTTTTGGATGTGTTTTTTCCAATTTCGGTGGCACTTTCCAACTACCATTCGTAAGTGCTCCTCTGGAGTATGGCGGAATCTTTTAACCATTCCTTCCGATTGCGGGTGCATGGATGCTGAACATGTTTTCTTAATCGCAACAAACAATACATCTCTTTAAATATTGCGGACTGGAAAAAAAAATACATTATTTTTGCGAAAATTTTTTGCGCAAGTGGTTTAAAACTGTTTTATGGTCCATCTTTGGCTCCTGGGCGATGCTACGACTACTAACATTGTTAGCTGTTGCAGCATCGACACCATAAACACCATTCACAATTTCAGCGCCCTGGTTTGCATTTTTACTTTTATCAAAGAAAAACTGTGAAATGTACCGAAACTTCTGTTTTTTGTCTCCCATGGTTAACACCCTGTAACTCACAACTGAATGGAACAATGTTATTACATTAGTTTTGTTTTTTGTTAGCATTATATTAATTTAAATGTATGATGTAGTTTTTTGTTTTTGCTTTTTTATTTATAAAAATGTATTATTTTAATGATTTCATAAAGACGTACACCACTTTCAAAGTCAGCAAAAAGTAAAAATCTTCCATTTACAAAATAGTAACTACTTAATCTTAATTGAAACAAAACAACTTTTTTTTTTGTTATGACATGGCTTTTGGTTAATAATTCACCAAAAAAAAACTAATATATTATAAAAAGGCTTAATTCACTACTACTATTCAATCGGAAATTATTTATACTCTTACTGTTAAACGGTTGACCGCTGTACTTCCAACCGATCTCTCGATTTTCAGTATACAAATGTATTGCTCTAACTCTTTCTTATACACGCGCAATATATAATATATTTACATTGGCAGTCACCGACAAGCATTCACCGCGAACGGTCACCAACGCTCCTCGACTGTTTATATTTACAAAGTGGTTACAGTGTTTCACATTATTGTTCAGTGCCCAAACAGCAACATCGTGTTATTGTGCTATTTGCGTTATATTTATGCTAAAATTTACTTACTTTCACCGTACACACACCCAACTCTGCATACAATACAATGTCAAATGGCCCCTGGGGCCACCAACCTTGGGGATAATAGGTTTGCTCTATTAGCCTCCAGCCTCCGAGCAAAAAGAAAAAAAAACAAACCGAAAATCTATTTACAGAACTTCCTGAACTCCCGATTACCAAAAAAGATGATCCAAAGGGAATAGCCAGCGATCCAAAAAGAACCTCTCATCTTACTCCATCTTCGCGATCCACAAATCCTTCCTGGCTATATGCAGAGACGTAAATAAGATAATCCCAGTTTCGGATGGAAGCTTAATACTCCAACGCACAACCGATGGAACCTTGAAACCAACCGGAGTCGTCCTTCTCACTTTCGACAGTTATCATCTACCTGATAAAATGAACCTCGCATGGATCAACACATCCGTCAAGCCTTATTACCCCAACCCAATGCGCTGCAAAATATGCCAAAGAATTGGCCACACGCAAAAACATTGTAAAGGCATGCCCGCTTGTGTCTCGTGCAATTTACCTCCCCACGTTCCAGAACCATGTATAAGAATCTACTGTGCAAACTGCGCTGGAGATCACACAGTAACATTCAACTCCTGCCCAAAATATGTACCTACAACCAAAAGAAGTGCTAATAATAAAAACACAAGAAAAATGCTCTATGCGCGAAGCCAACAAAATTTACAAGTAATCCAATCCAATGTCAGCTCCTCATCCTACGCAAGCGCCGCTTCAAAAAGCAACGTACCTGAAGAAAAAAAAGGAAAACACCCTTCAATAATAACCAAAAATATCACAGAAAACCTACAATCAACAAAAGAAACCAAAACAAACACCAACCATCAAAAACAACACCACAATCACATCTCATCTACCGTTACCCAAAACACATGCCTACCGGCAAACGAAACACATGGAACCTCAAATGCAAATTACAAATACTCATCCCCTATTATCTCACCACACTACACTGCCTGCGAAATAAGTAAAAAAGTAGTATGGAAATCCACACCTTTTCACAACAACAATCAAACACAACAATACACTCCAGAGCCTCATCTGCGACCACAAACAACAACATACTAGTTACACCTCCAACAATAGCAACATCCGAAGAATACCTAGACAAAGCAACTACGCTCAATAAGGACCGAAACTCCATCTCGTTCACACAATAACATATTTACATAGAAATTATTATTTACATATAATATAAGTTAATGCAACATTTATTCATATTTCAATATTTAGTCAGCGTATTTAGCTAAGTTCGTTGTACTGATTTCATATATCAATATTTAGTTATTTCATATCAGTTGTCATATTTCAATATTTAGTCAGCATATTTAGCTAAGTTCGTTGTACTGATTTCATGACTGCTTACATTGCAGCTAAATGCTTATAAATCATTTATGCTTACATTGCAGCTAAATGCTTATAAATCATTTATGCTTACTTTTGCTGAACTGTACCAAATAATTAAAATGCTGATCTATAAAGAATTATGTAAAAGACCAGCATAAGATTATTTATAAGAGATATTGTAATTTTAAGTCATAGATAAAAGATAATTCAATTAATAAAGAGCTAAGCTCTTAAGTATTTTTTAAAAACCAAAATAAATATATAGGGGCTTTCAGTAAGAGCGCTTCAACTTTTGAACTTTTTTGAATAAAACACAAACGGTTTGACTTTTTTAACTAATTTTTTTTTTATTATCGAGTTTGAACATATACATTTAAGTATGAAATTCGATTTCTTTTGCATGACCACCGCGTGCACGTTTTACGAAGTCCAATCGTTGAACCCAATTTTCGACCACTCTTTTGCATAAATCGGCCGAAATTCCAGCAATTTCGCGTTCAATATTGGCTCTGAGCTCACAAATCGTCGCCGGCTTGTTACTGTAGACCAATGACTTCACATAACCCCAAAACGGGACGGCTTGTTAAATGGACCGTAAAATGGCCGTAATGCTCTTAAAGTAGCAGCAACAGAACGATTATTTTCATAAAAAATGTGCACGATTTGCAATCGTTGCTCAAGTGTGTAGCGTTCCATGATGAAATGTATACTAATGAAGTTTACAAATGACAAGCGAAAAAGAAAAAATATTGCGTCGTTCGCCCTCCCTATCGGAAAAAAGTTGAAGCGCACCTATTGAATAACCCATTATAATTTATTAACTGGCGCCCGAGCAGGGACCAGTTGTGTCAAAAAGGATCAGTCGGTAAACGTCCCAGTAAAATTGCATAAGTCGACCTAAAGTAGCCCGCCGCAATCGGTAAAAAAACGAGTGTGAAAAAAATAAAAAAAATATTTTCTCCGCATAAGTCGGCCTAAAGCAGCCCGCCGCAGGTAATCACCCGTAACCGCAGGACAACCGACCGAGACCCATAACTTCCAAATCGCGTAACTCGGACTACAAGAATAGTCTGCAGCGAAAAAAAGGAGAAGACATTTACTGGTCCAACCAACCAAAAAAAGTCCACGGGAAACAAGGCACCTGAGTAGAGCAGCAAAAGGGGAGTGGAATCAAACACTAGCCACCCGAGGTTCCAGAAAAGATAATGATATTCCTACTAATAACGTAAGACACACTAAGAATTTTTTATTAAAATTTTATTAGAAATAATATATTAAAATTAGAATTAATTTTACATACTAAGAAGTGAAAGTGATCAAAATAAAATCAAAGAGAATTTGTACGATATAACTAAAACTAAATTTACATATAAAAGTGAAAACAAATATATCAGGAAAACTGAAATTTTAAGCAAGTGATTAAAATAAGACTAGTTAAAATTCGAAGAAAAAAGAGAGATAAGAAATAATAAATCTGTTAAATCAATAAAACATTTTAGACAAGTTTAAAGAAATTTCTACAATTGCAAGGAATTTTATACAATTTAAGAAAAAGTAATATCTAAATTAAAAAATATGACCAACCCCGAAAACCTAATTAGACCCCCTGTTCTAAACGCCCCCAACCCACCATCAGTAGCAAACCAGAGGTCTATGGACCAATATGTGACACAACTAGTTGACAGACTGTTTAGCGAACGAATAGACGGACGGAATACGTTTGAAGAAGACGAACTCATTAGCGGAAATAATAACTTAGGAGAATTAGACAAAATTCCCGACATAGTACGATGTCTACGGGAATTCACAGGAAATCCAGCGGACTATGGTTCCTGGAAGAAGAGCGTAGAACGTATACTAAACCTATACGAATCGATACGCGGATCGGCAAAGTATTATGGCATTTTAAGTATTATGACATTTTAAGAAATAAGATAATAGGACATGCAGACATAGTGTTAGAATCATACAACACACCTTTAAACTGGACGGCAATTTCTCGTTGTTTAAATACCCATTATGGAGACAAACGCGACTTGCGAACACTAGAGTATCAAATGCCATCTCTCACCCAAGGCCACCTCAGTATACAAGACTTCTACCAAAAAGTATACTCTCATTTTTTACTTATATTAAACAAAATTTCTTGCCTCGAAGCAGGAAGAGAATCGCGCAATCTACTCATATCTACTTATCGAGATAAAGCTCTCGATACCTTTATAAGAGGTTTGAATAGAGATTTACCTAGGCTTCTTGCAATGCGAGGACCTCAAGATCTCCCAGAAGCACTTCAACTCTGTATAAAACTGGAAAATCAAAATTTTAGATCAGTTTTTGTTCATAACAACTTCAACCCAAGGAAAAATAACATAGGGCAAATAGCACCTCCTATTCCACCACGACGATTTAACCAACAACCGAATCGCCAACCATTTTATCCCCAACTTACTAACTGGGCACAACCAGCCCACAGAAATTATATCTATAGAGCACCTTTGCCACCAAAACATTTCCAGCAATATTCAAATAACCAACCACGTTGTTTAATGAGCAAAATCAATCAACACCTCCTCGAGCGTTCGGTACAAAACTACTTCCAAAACCACAACCAATGGAAGTTGACCAGAGTATGTAGACTCGTCACATAAATTACATGAATCGACCAGCCCAAACTCAACAGTTTCAAGGAAAAAGGCCAGCACCTCATCCAAATGCAGACAAAAGGCAGCGAAACTTCAATATCGGGATAAAAGAATATGAAGACATGATGGAAGCAGCAGTTAACCCAGAATTTGATCAACCACTTTCAGAATATACAGGCCCATATCAAACGGAATACTACGAAGGAAATCAAAACCAGAATACCCACATCGATACCGTGGAAGAAATTGATTTCACAGACGTTCATTTTTTAGAATGAGCGGCTCTTCATTACCGTATATTGAAAGCATATTAAGTAATGGAGAGATTATCAAAATATTGATAGACACCGGTTCTAACAAAAATTACGTACAACCACACCTTGCGAAAAAACTAATAGAAAATAAAAATCCATTTTATGCATTTTCCGTAGGAGGAAACATAAAAATTTGGAGTGAAAGACACCCCTAGAAAATTCTTTATCTTGCCCACACTAAAATCTTTTCACGCAATAATTGGCAATGACTCTCTAAAACAGTTAGATGCCGTAATACACACAAAAGGCAATTTCATGTTAGTAAAAAACCGTATAAAAATAAAATTAAAACAACAATATTCACAGGACGTAAATCTCATAAATATCAGATCAGACTATATGACTCACTCTCAAAAAGAAATTATCCGAAAGTTAGCAGTTGACTACCAAACACTTTTTAGTGAACCAAACGAGAAACTACCATTCACCACAACAGTAAAAGGCGAAATCCGCACCACAACAAATAGCCCCGTTTACACCAGATGTGCGGGAGGAAGAAGGGCCCACAGTTGAGGAAGCTCCTGTGGGCATGGAGATAGACTCCGTCACGTCGGAGGCTGACAGTGTTGGTGACGCTCCCTCACGACCAGGGTCCGTTATTAGCATAGGGTCATTCTTCGACAGGGCGGAGGAGGAGAGGCTTCTGGCCTCGGAATGTGAGGACACCGACCTTGGGATGCTGGAGAGGATTATCGAAGATGATTATTCTTCAGATAAATCTTCAGCATTCTAAGGCGACGTCCGCCAATCTACTGCTCCACCTTGAACAAGGTGGAGTTGATATAGTTCTGATCCAGGAACCGTGGCTGAGCAGCAGCGGCATTTCTGGACTCAGGACGAAAAGATACAAACTGATGGCGTACAGCGGGTTAGGTAAACCAAGATCTTGTATGCTCGTCAGGAAGGAACTTAATGCATTTATCTTGCCTAATTTTAGCAATGAAGACATTGTGACTGTGAGCCTAGAGGGCCCTGCGGGGAAGCTATGGCTGATGTCGGCATATATGGCGCTTGAGGACGAGGTGGAGCCACCTCCAATGATGCTGAGGGAAGCCCTGGCTGAAGCGAGACGCAGGAAAACCGGCGTAATTGTAGGGAGGGATGCAAACTCTCACCATACCTGTTGGGGAAGTTCCAACATAAATGCTAGAGGTGAGTCACTTTTTGATTTTATTTTAAACGAAGACTTGTTTATTTGCAACAGGGGTAAGGACCCCACTTTCATTACCGCAACCAGGGAGGAGGTGCTGGATCTTACTCTGGCCTCCTCCTCACTGTTAAACCGAATTTCCGATTGGAGGGTGCTTAACACTCACTCCTTCTCGGATCACAGGTATATTCAATTCTCTCTCACTGAAACTCGTCCAAAAAGACCCTCCTACAGGAATCTGAGGGGAACGGACTGGGATATTTACGGCAGGAATCTGCTGAACCTTCTCCCCGAAGCACCCAGGGAAAATTTAGATCTCTCGGAGGGAGCGATCGATGATCTGGTGGAGATCTTCACCTCAGCTTGTAATAAGGCTCTTGAAAGCTCCTGTCCACTTAGAACGCTCCCTAAGAAGGAGAAACCACCTTGGTGGACAGCAGAGCTCTCTGAGCTTAGGGCCTCGTTCAGACGCCTCTTTAATAGGGCTAAAGGAATTAAGTCTCCCTCAGGATGGGAACTGTATAAGGTAGGACTTGGAATAAACAAGTCCGAAATTAGGAAGGCCAAGAGGGACTCTTGGAGGAACTTCTGTGGAAGCGTGGAGGGCTGTCATAAGTCTTCAAGATTCAGACGAATACTCACGAGGAGCTCGGCTCCCTTGGGATACCTGAGGGATGAATCGGGACGCTGGGCGATGAGCGGCGGGGAATCACTAAAAATGCTTCTCGACGCTCATTTTCCTACGAATCCGGTATCTAGCAGCACCAGCTTGGGAAGTACACCAATCGGACTTCAGAACCGGGGCTGGCTGCTGGATGAGCACCGCTTTGCCTGGGCCATTGGCTCCTTCGGGCCCTTCAGGTCACCTGGTCCTGATGGCATCATACCTGCCCAACTGCAGAAATCTGTAGTGGTGTCATGCCGCTGGCTGAGCCCCATCTATGCGAGCTGCATAGCCAGGGGCTATATACCGGAATCTTGGAGGGCTGTGAGGGTTGTGTTTATACCCAAGGCTGGCAAGAGCTCACATGTCTGCCCAAAGGATTTTAGGCCAATCAGTCTCTCATCTTTCTTGCTGAAAACCCTTGAGAGGTTGATTGACCTACACATAAGAAGCGGAATTCCTCGGGGGCGTTTGTCGCACACCCAACATGCATACTGTAAAGGCAGATCAGTGGAATCTGCTCTGCACACAATTGTTAACGATATTGAGGAGTCTCTATATCGGAAAGAACTCGCAGTCGGCGCCTTCCTCGACATTGAGGGGGCTTTTAATAACGTTCTCCCGGAGGCAATCACTAAAGCCCTGGATAGGCTGGGGGTCGGAGCCGATCTTTCTAGGTTTATCTACAGAATGCTCAGCGACAGAACGGTCGTGGCAGAGTGGTGCGGCGTCTCTCTCCGCCGGCAGGTGAGCAGAGGCACGCCGCAAGGCGGGGTCCTCTCACTATTCCTCTGGATCATTGTTATCAATGACTTGCTGGAGGAGCTTGTGAGGAGGGGCTGTAGGGTGATTGCCTACGCGGATGATGTAGCATTAATTGTTAGACGAAAATTTATAGATACCTTGTACGATTTAATGCAGGGATATCTGAACGTAGTTGTTCGATGGGCAGCAGATTGCGGCTTATCGGTGAATCCTCTTAAGACGGAGCTCGTCCTATTCACGAGGAAATATAAAATACCCAGAGCTCAACTCCCCTCGATGGGGGGCGCTCCGCTGGTGCTTTCTGACAAGGTGAAGTACCTAGGTCTAATCTTTGACAGCAAGCTGACGTGGAAGCCCAACATTGAGGAGAGAGTAAGGAAGGCAACAATCGCCTTGTATGGGTGCAAAGGCGCAATTGGCAAAAGGTGGGGCCTCTCGCCTAGAGTTGTATTCTGGCTCTACAATACCATAATAAAGCCAATTTTGTTATATGGAGTCACTGTCTGGTGGAACTCACTGGAGAGGACGACATCAGTTAAAAAGCTAGAGAGAGTCCAGAGGTCTGCTCTCATTGGAATCAGTGGGGCGCTTCGAACTACTCCTACTCTGGCGCTTAATGTAATGTTAAATGTGGTACCTATAGACATCGCAGGCAGAGTTGCCGCTGCTCGTACCGCAATCAGACTGAGGGGCTTGGGCTATAAGCTCAACCTCACATATGGGCACTCAAGCATCCTCAGAAACTTTGAGTTCATACCCTCGTCGACGGACCAGTGTGTGCCTTCGCTAAGTCCAAGCGGAACTTTCTCCACCTATATTCCACCAAGGGAGGAGTGGAGCGGGGCAACACCTGGGGACAGGGCCTCGTTAACCTGTTCACGGATGGCTCGAAATTGGATGGTAGGGTTGGAGGAGGAGTATTCTGCAAAGAGCTCCCCTTCAAACTCAAATTCAGGCTACCGGATCACTGTAGTGTGTTCCAAGCAGAGGTGGCCGCAATTAAAGAAGCAGCTGACTGGCTACTTACTTGCGTAATAACTGCTAAAAAGGTAAATATTTACTCCGATAGCCAAGCGGCCATTAGGGCTCTAGGCTCTATTATGGTGCATTCGAAGCTGGTCAGGGAATGCCTGGTCTCACTCTCGATTGCATCAGAATTCTTCGATATTAAGATAATTTGGGTACCTGGTCACAGTGACATTGCAGGAAACTGCGAAGCCGACGAGCTGGCCAGACAGGGGACCTGTGAGGCAATGTGTCCGCGAAAGGAGAGGATCGGGATCCCCTTGACAACCTGCGCTCTACTCCTGGAAGGATGGGCTATGCACCAACTCAGCGAACGCTGGGCAAGTACACGAACGTGTAGGGTCGCGAAGTCCTTCTGGCCACGTTTGGATAGGAGGCGTTCGAGGGATATCCTGGGGATGACAAAATGTCATCTCTCAAATTTTGTGGGCATCATCACGGGGCACTGTCCGCGAGGTACACATGCCGTGAGACTCGGAATTACTTCCAGTCCTTTTTGCGTCAGCTGTATGGAGGATGAGGTGGAATCATCTCAGCACCTGCTCCTAAGCTGCCCAGCCTTCGCGGGACTAAGATTCAAATATCTTGGTTCTCACTTCTTTTCTGCGCCTGCTAATATAGCAGGTGTTGATAACAAAAATTTGATGAACTACATCAGCAGCATAATGAGGTTAACACAACCGCGGGCTAGTCACCGTTCGTAGTCCATAAACACTCACCACTCCCCATCTCTTCCCTTCCTCCCCCCTCTTTGTCCTTCAATGGTATCACAAAGGACGAACCAAACTATTTCGTCCAAGTGGGCCCTACCCTCTGGGCAACCATTACAACCTAACCTACACCAGATGTTACCAATACCCAATGTGCCTTAAGGACCAAGTAGGAAAACAAATAGAAGAATACCTACGAGATGGTATTATCCGACCATCGAGATCTAAATACAACTCACCCGTATGGGTTGTTCCCAAAAAAATGGACGCATCGGGAGAAAAAAATATCGTATGGTAATTGACTATAGGAGATTAAACCTAGTCACAATACCTGACAGGTATCCAATACCTGAAATAAACGAGGTACTTTCCCAACTCGGCAAAAATAAATTCTTTTCCGTATTAGATTTGAAAAGTGGTTTCCACCAGATCCCTTTAAAAGAAACGGATATTGAAAAGACAGCATTTTCAGTGAACAACGGAAAATACGAGTTCACACGGCTTCCCTTCGGACTTAAGAATGCTCCTTCTATCTTTCAAAGGACGCTTGACGACATTCTAAGAGACCACATAGGGAAAAGATGTTATGTCTATATAGACGACATCATTATATTCCGTAAATATGAGGAAACTCATCTTAATGACATAAAATTAGTTTTCGACATGTTAGACAAAGCCAATTTGAAAATACAATTGGACAAGTGCGAATTTCTAAAATCAGAAGTCGAATTCTTAGGCTTCATAATATCTGGGAATGGTATAAAAACCAATCCAAAAAAGGTGGAAGCAATAATAAATTTCCTAGTTCCTCAAACCCTAAAAGATCTTCGTTCCTTTTTAGGACTATCAGGGTATTACCGTCGTTTTATAAAGGACTACGCCAATTTAGCGAAGCCCTTAACACTCCTTCTAAGAGGCGAAGATGGACGAGTTTCCAAAAACCATTCAAAAAAAGTTTCCATCACTTTAAACCCAAAAGCAATTGAGGCATTTGAAAAACTCAAATTGTCCCTCACTGCTAAAGACGTGATGCTCAACTACCCGGACTATACCAAGGAATTCCAATTAACTGCAGACGCATCCAATCACGCCATTGGAGCAGTTCTGGCACAAAATGACAGACCAATAATTTTTATATCACGGACTTTGACAAAAACCGAAGAACATTACGCCACCAATGAAAAGGAGATGCTTGTGATCATATGGGCTCTAAATAATTTGCGAAATTACCTCTACGGATCAGTTAAAGTAAAAATATATACAGATCACCAACCACTTACTTACGCCCTCAGCAACAAAAATAATAACACCAAAATGAAAAGATGGAAAGCAATCCTTGAAGAGTACAATTACGAACTGTTTTACAAACCAGGAAAATCGAACGTCGTTGCCGATGCCCTATCTAGACCACCTCAAATTAATATCCTACCTACTACTAATAATGATGACAACAATTCGCTTAGTGCAACTGTACATTCCGACGAAAGTTCCTCCCATCAATTAATTCCAGCAGTGGAAGCACCAATAAATGTATTCAAAAACCAACTATGGCTCCTAACAGGAGAAGAACCCAGTTACCAGTTTAAAATTCCTTTCCTCACCTTCCATAGACACATTATTATACAACGTGAGTACACACGAGATAACATCATTTCAATTTTCAAGAGACATCCGAAGCCATAATGGCGAAAGTTCAAGAAATATACCCCCTTCATTTCAGTAACAGTAAAATTCGATTTACACAGACCAAAGTTAAAGACTTAACAGACGAAACTGAACAAGAAAACGAAATACTAAGGGAACATAAGCGAGCACACCGAAACCCTCAAGGAAACAAACTTCAACTAATACAAAATTTCTATTTTCCTAATATGAAAGCGAAGATAACAACCATAACCAAACAATGTAAGATTTGCAAAGAACACAAATACGACCGTCACCCAAACACACCAATTAGCTGAAACACCTATCCCACAATACCCAGGTGAAATAATCCACATAGACATATACAGAACCGAAAAAAATTTAGTTCTCACAGCAGTAGATAAATTTTCTAAATACGCGCAAACGAGGATCATACAATCCAAAGCAATAGAAGACATCAGAGAGCCATTAAGACAAATCATTTTCGCCTTCGGCGTACCCAAACACATAATAGTAGACAATGAGAAATCTCTTAATTCTGCATCAATCTATTTCATGCTTGAAGATCAACTGGGTATTCAAGTGTATAAATGCATGCCAGTACAGTAAACGGACAAGTAGAACGTTTTCATTCTACTCTTTCTGAAATAATGAGATGTCTGAAAACAGACCGAATTCACAGATCCTTCATAGAACTTCTTGACAGATCAGTATATGAATACAACTACTCCATCCACTCAACAACAGGGAAAAGACCGAATGAAGTATTCTTTGGAAGAAGAGTTTCAACAACCCCAGAACAATATGAAATTGCTAGACAGGAAAACATAGAAGCACTCAGACAGAAACAAACAAAAGATTTGGAATCACATAATAAAAAAAGGAACCCACAAAAAACTTATTCTCCAGGTGATGCAATATATGTAAAAATCAATAAACGCTTAGGATCGAAACTAACTGCTAGATACAGAAAAGAAATTGTTAAGGAAGACAAAGGAAGTGTAGTCATAACAGAAACAGGACGGACAGTATACAAAGCCAATATAAGGACCTAAAACAAATTTTTTTCCCCTTGCTATATTCCCACTTTAGATTATATTTTCAAATGGCAAACGCAGGATTTCGAATAATTGACTATACGAACGCACAATTAGTTACATTTAATACAGGATGGACAAGACTACAAACTGGAATATATAGGATCGTATACGTTATTAACTGAGACGAATACCAAGAGACCTTGGACTACCTTAACACTACCATACAGCAAAAAATCATTAACACTAACCCACTCCTTCCTTTTCTAGAACACGAAGTTGAAAACATCCAGAACAATTTGGATAAATTAAAAACACAACCGAAACATAATAAAAATAAACGCTCAATTAAAATATTAGGCACTGCTTGGAAATGGCTTGCAGGAAGCCCAGATTATAACGACTTTAGAATCTTAAGTGAAAAAATCAATAATGCATTGGAAAACAGTAATAATCAAATAATTATAAATAGAGTACTAAGTGAAAGAATAAAAAACATTACAGAACAATCTAATAAAATATGCATTAAAAAATAATGAAAACATACAACACAATGTAGCTGTTAATATTAAGTATAAGCTAGATATAATGAAAGGAAATATTGCTAACATAAATTACGCCTTTCATTGGGCAAAAACAGGCACAGTAAATTCTTACATATTTTCAAATAATGAAATAAATTTAATGAAAAGCATTCATGAAAATCAAAATAACCCCTTTAATAATATAGACGAAGCCTTTCTAACATTAATGTAGCTGCAAATAACTCAGTAATATTATATGTAGTAAATATTCCCTTAACCAATAAAAATACATGCGAATCATTACTAATAAAACCAATAAAAAAGGGAAACAAAATAAATAAAATACAATTCGAAAAAATTTTAATATGTGAAAATACAATATTTGGGAAAAGAAATGAGTGCGAAAAGCATAACACATTAGAAATATGTAATGACTAGCAAACCCGGCCCCCTTCGCTGGGCACACTAAAATAAAATAGACATGGTTTAGAACAGAAAATATATGGTTTTCATATTATTTATTTCTTCATTCTTTATTCAAGCGCTTTGGCATAAACAATATTTTTTGTTTTTCTATTTGTTTTTGAGTAAATATAAAATATAAATTGAAAATCAGGAAAAAAGAAGATTGTTTTTAAATTTCAAATCAACGCATATGAATAACTAAGAAACAATCGTCTTTTTTCCTGATCACCCATGAATTTTTCTTTTCAATTTATATGTTTTATTAAACAGTGAACCTTTTATAACTATTTTCAATTTATATATTTGAAAAAAAAACGAAAAAATTTTTTTTTTCCACGAACACATAATTTCATGTAAACATTCGGATTTCACATTAAATTCACAAATTTCGTAAGAAATTATTCACTGTTCCAAAATCCACTCCAAAAAAATTCACAAAAAATTTTTACACTTTGCAATTACGTCTTCTCCTTATGGCGTCCAAATCAGAAAGAAATATTGACACATTGTTACTCACATTGTCAATTTGACAGTTCAGTTCCACCCCAAGCGTTAAAAAAGTAAACGACATTATGGCTAGTTCAAAAGGACCCTGTACGCGTTGCCAGTGTTCCGAATTACAACCAAACTTTACGAAACCCATTTTCAATACTTACTTAACAATGTGTGTAAGTTTGGTTTAATTCGGTGCAAAGACACGGCGGGTCCACGTTTTGGCATATATCTCGAGACCCTAGTCATCAATAGGTATGAAAATTACCCCATATTAAAGCACTTATCACCAGCTTTCATTTGATACCCATATTGTACATACACAACCAAAGGTTACCCGGGTCCACGTTTTGACCTATATCTCGAGACCCCAGTCACGGAGCGGCATAAAAAATACTGTGTACTAAAGCATTCACCAACAGCTTCCATTTGACATCCATATTGTACAAACACATTCCCGGGTCCACGTTTTGGTCTCTATCTGGAGACCCTAGTCACGGATCAGCATGAAAAATACTCTGAACTAAAGCATCCACCAACAGCTTCCATTTGATACCCATATTGTACATACACGTCCGAAGGTTACCCGGGTCCACGTTTTGACCTATATCTCGAGACCCTATCCACCAATAGGTATTCAAACTATACGGAAACCATTTCCAATACCTACTTAACAATGTGTGTAAGTTTGGTTTAATTCGGTTCAAAGACACGGCGGGTCCACGTTTTGGTATATATTTCGAGACCCTAGTCATCAATAGGTATGAAAATTACCCCGTATCAAAACACTTATCAACAGCTCTCATTTGATATCCACATTGTACAAACACATTCTAGGGTCCACGTTTTGGTCTCTATATCGAGACCCTAGTCACGGAGCGGCATGAAAAATACTCCGAACTAAAGCATTCACCAACAGCTTCCATTTGATACCCATATTGTACATACACGTCCGAAGGTTACCCCGTTTTGACCTATATCTAGAGACCCTATCTACCAATAGGTATTCAGACTATACGGAAAACATCTTCAATACCTACTTAACAATGTGTGTAAGTTTGGTTTAATTCGGTTCAAAGACACTGCGGGTCCACGTTTTGGCATATATTTCCAGACCCTAGTCATCAATAGGTATGAAAATTACCCCGTATTAAAACACTTATCAACAGCTATCATTTGATATCCATATTGTAAAAACACATTCTAGGGTCCACGTTTTGGTATATATTTCGATACCCTAGTCATCAATAGGTATGAAAATTACCCCGTATTAAAACACTTATCAACAGCTCTCATTTGATATTCACATTGTACAAACACATTCTAGGGTCCACGTTTTGGTCTCTATCTCGAGACCCTAGTCACGGAGCGGCATGAAAAATACTCTGAACTAAAGCATTCACCAACAGCTTCCATTTGATACCCATATTGTACATACACGTCCGAAGGTTACCCCGTTTTGACCTATATCTCGAGACCCTATCTACCAATAGGTATTCAGACTATACGGAAAACATCTTCAATACCTACTTAACAATGTGTGTAAGTTTGGTTTAATTCGGTTGAAAGACACGGCGGGTCCACGTTTTGGTATATATTTCGAGACCCTAGTCATCAATAGGTATGAAAATTACCCCGTATTAAAACACTTATCAACAGCTTTCATTTGATATCCATATTGTAAAAACACATTCTAGGGTCCACGTTTTGGTATATATTTCGATACCCTAGTCATCAATAGGTATGAAAATTACCCCATATTAAAGCACTAATCAACAGCTCTCATTTGATATCCATATTGTACAAACACATTCTAGGGTCCACGTTTTGGTCTCTATCTCGAGACCCTAGTCACGGAGCGGATGGAAATACTCTGAACTAAAGCATTCACCAACAGATTCCATTTGAAACCCATATTGTACATACACATCCGAAGGTTACCCGGGTCCACGTTTTGACCTATATCTCGAACCCTATCTACCAATAGGTATCCAAACTATACGGAAACCATCTTCAATACCTCCTTAACAATGTGTGTAAGTTTGGTTTAATTCGATTTAAAGACACGGCGGGTCCACGTTTTGGCATATATTTCGAGACCCTAGTCATCAATAGGTATGATAATTACCCCGTATTAAAGCACTTATCAACAGCTTTCATTTGATACCCATATTGTACATACACAACCAAAGGTTACCCGGGTCCACGTTTTGACCTATATCTCGAGACCCCAGTCACGGAGAGGCATGAAAAATACTCTGTACTAAAGCATTCACCAACAGCTTCAATTTGATATCCATATTGTACATACACATTCTAGGGTCCACGTTTTGGTCTCTGTCTCGAGACCCTAGTCACGGAGCGGCATGAAAAATACTCTGAACTAAAGCATCCACCAAAAGCTTCCATTTGATACCCATATTGTACAACCACAGCCAAAGGTTACCTGGGTCCACGTTTTGACCTATATCTTGAGACCCTATCTACCAATAGGTATCCAAACTATACGGAAACCATCTTCAATACCTCCTTAACAATGTGTGTAAGTTTGGTTTAATTCGGTGCAAAGACACGGCGGGTCCACGTTTTGGCATATATTTCGAGACCCTAGTCATCAATAGGTATGATAATTACCCCGTATTAAAGCACTTATCAACAGCTTTCATTTGATACCCATATTGTACATACACAACCAAAGGTTACCCGGGTCCACGTTTTGACCTATATCTCGAGACCCCAGTCACGGAGAGGCATGAAAAATACTCTGTACTAAAGCGTTCACCAACAGCTTCAATTTGATATCCATATTGTACATACACATTCTAGGGTCCACGTTTTGGTCTCTGTCTCGAGACCCTAGTCACGGAGCGGCATGAAAAATACTCTGAACTAAAGCATCCACCAAAAGCTTCCATTTGATACCCATATTGTACAACCACATCCGAAGGTTACCCGGGTCCACGTTTTGACCTATATCTTGAGACCCCAGTGACGGAGCGGTATGAAAAACACTCTGTACTAAAGCATTCACCAACAGCTTCAATTTGATATCCATATTGAACAAACACATTCTAGGGTCCACGTTTTGGTCTCTATCTCGAGACCCTAGTCACGGAGCAGCATGAAAAATACTCTGAACTAAAGCATCCACCAACAGCTTCAATTTGATACCCGTATTGTACGTACACATCCAAAGGTTACCCGGGTCCACGTTTTGACCTATATCTCGAACCCTATCCACCAATAGGTATCCAAACTATACGGAAACCATCTTCAATACCTACTTAACAATGTGTGTAAGTTTGGTTTAATTCTGTGCAAAGACACGGCCGGTTAACGAACACACACAAAAAGTTGACTTTATTTTATATATAAGTTGTTTTTCAGGTTGTGTCCGAAAAATCCAAATATCTTACGGAACCCTATTTTTTTCCAAAATAAAATATGATCTATGTTACTCGTGGATAATGTAGCTTTCGAATGGTGAAAGAATTTTTAAAATCGGTCCAGTAGTTTTTGAGCCTATTTATTACAACCAAACAAACAAACAAAGTTTTCCTCTTTATAATATTAGTATAGATAAGGACATTATTGACATAAGCAACTCCTCGTGCATACCAAACCTACTCAACAGTCATCCAGCTAACTGTACAACAATCAACAACCAACACGTATCCGCAATAGAAGCCATTTTACCAGGAATACTATTTTTAAACCAATACGAAGAGTCAGTCACATTGGACAATGAAGAAATGCGACTCAATGGATCATATGCGATGCAATTCCAAAATTCCACAGTTATCATCGACAACCAGCAATATATTTTCAACGGAATATCAGCAAACAACCCACTTCCTGCTATTCTCCAGCCCAGCAATACAATAAGCCCAGAGGAAGAAATTCTAAGTCTTGAAATGATGAAGGAATTGCATTTAAAAAACCTTAAGCACATCGAAGAAGCAAAAAGAAGAACCTTAATATCAACAGTAACAAACTTTGGCGTATCCAGCCTATTACTGGTTCTAATAATAGGGCTAATGATGAAATTTAGACCAATAAAGGAAAATAAAGTAATCGGAAAATACGTAAAACAAATACCATTGGAGAGAATGAAAACTACACAAGAAGAGGCTAACACACAGTCAACAGAATACGATGACCACACGAATAGTACAGCACCATATTTCAATTACAACACGTAACGCTCGAGGACGATCGCTTTTAAGAGGGGAAGAGTTAATGCAACATTTATTCATATTTCAATATTTAGTCAGCATATTTAGCTAAGCTCGTTGTACTGATTTCATATTTCAATATTTAGTTATTTCATATCAGTTGTCATATTTCAATATCTAGTCAGCATATTTAGCTAAGTTCGATGTACTGATTTCATGACTGCTTACATTGCAGCTAAATGCTTATAAATCATTTATGCTTACATTGCAGCTAAATGCTTATAAATCATTTATGCTTACTTTTGCTGAACTGTGCCAAATAATTAAAATGCTGATCAATAAAGTATGTGCAAATAATTAAAATGCTGATCAATAAAGAATTATGTAAAAGACCAGCATAAGATTATTTATAAGACATATTGTAATTTTAAGTCATAGTGTAAAAAGATAATTCAATTAATAAAGAGCTAAGCTCTTAAATATTTTTTAAAAACCAAAATAAATATATAATTTATTAACTTATACACGATTTCCACAACAATCTGTACAAAACTATATCTATTAACACACACACATACACTTATCCATTAGAGTATAATTATATCATAAGTATGTTACTTGCTGTATAGCAGTGGTCGCCAACCCGTCGATCGCGAGCTACCGGTAGCTCGCAAAGGCAATTCTGGTAGCTCGCGCTGCTCACGTTGCAAAAAATCCAACAGTCTGAAAATCATACCAGTATTAGCAAATTTCAGAAATTTTCATAATAAATAGATAAACAGCGGCAACACTGCGGTAAGCGATTTCGCGCCGACAAACACGACGCGAAGTCGCGTCTCCGTTCTAGGATCGGCTGGAACCGATTAGTGTGTTCGAGAATTTTTTGACTTTATATATACGCAATGCACGCACATTGCGCTCAGTTTAATACTGAACGGCATTATCAACGTTCTGCGTGCAGCGGTTGGGTTAGAGTTCGAAACATTATGGCAAGCAGTAGTAAGAAGGCGAAGACATACCATTTCCATTCGGAATGGGAAGAACAATTCTTCTTCACAGAAGTTAAAGGCAAAAGTGTTTGTTTGTTATGTAATACATCTGTGTCAGTTCCTAAAAAAGGAAATATTGAGAGGCATCATAAAACTGTACATTCGAATTTTGAGAAGGCATTCCCGTTAAATTCTGCCACCAGAAAAGAAAAACTGAAACATTTAAAAATCCAGTTAATTGGACAACAGTCAATATTTTTGAAAACAATCGACAAAAATAAGGCTGCAACTGAAGCATCTTATCGTGTTTCCCAGATAATTGCACAAAAGAAAAAACCTTATGAAGACGGGGAAATCATAAAACAAGCTTTTTTGGAAGCTGCAGATTCTTTATTCTCCAACTTTAGAAATAAAGACGAAATAGTGTCTGCTATCCTTCGCGATGGCAGACACCTTGCCGTGGTGCGCAGGCTTAGTCGAATCACTAACCAGACCTTACCAATGGATGATAGTGTTGTCACTTGAATACTTTCCAGTATTGAGCGAACGCACTTCATTCCCTTGGTTCGGGCTGCTTTTTGAACGATGACCAAGATCTGCCCTGGGTCGGAACAAGGTGTTGTACGACCCGTGCCGAGGTTCACCCTGGCTGGGGACCCAGACCAAAAATAGCCCAGTCTTGAACGGAGTGCTCCGGATACCTGGCGACCTACGGTTCTATCTAGCCTTACCTGTGCACACGGACCTCTGCACAGGCGGACCTCCCTTGTCCGACACTCGTGGGACCAAAAATGAACATGTCAAATAAGAAAAACATTTTTCACAAGGAGGTCGGTCCTCCCAAAAAACCAACAAAGGTGGCTTCGACTACTGCTACAGCCGAGAGCAAGGCAGTGGTCAGACCGCCGCTATTAGGAGCTAGAGGGGGCCTAAGCGAAAGGGCTGGTCCCAGCACGAGTACTGCAGGAGGCAGCGGGGGGTGAGGAGGTTTGGGTAAACCGGCCTCAAATCAGTCAATGGCAGAAGCTGCGAGGGCAACGCTGCGTAGGACAAATATCCCCCATCCCACCTTAACCTCTTATAGAGTACGGGGGTCGGCACCTGCTTTTAGGATTCACCGGCAGGTTGCCATAGAGGGGCCTAGTACTTCTAGGCAGTTCATAAGCGCAGAACGGGGGGGGCGGCTAAACATGTCCGCCCCTCCAAACGAAATTATTACGAAAAGAAGGCGGCCAGCAGGGTCTTATTTAGACTAGGAGAGGTAGCAACAGACCAGCTAACCGAAGACCAGGCTACTTCGCTGGAGTGGGCAAAGGGAGTAATATCCGACTTGGGAAAACCGGCGGATGCTACTCCCAAAAGACAACGGTCTGCAGAGCAGACAATGGAAAGGGCCGCCAAAAGACAGAAGGTAGGTGGCCAAAAACATCCAACCTTTAGTGAGGTGGTAAAAGGCGGCGGTGAGATACTGGCCGTCATCGACAAAGAAGAGGAGGAAGGAGTGATTCCTAAGGGAAAATGGAGGTGGATTGAGGAGGCTATCGCCGAAGTGTACCTCCAGATCCTAGAGGAACACCCCGGACCTCCTCCCCTTTGTCATGACGCAGGCTGGTATCAAGGTAGAGCTAAACTCATCGCCTGCGAAGACACTAGGTCAGCCACGCTCTACAGGTTGGCCGTAAACAAGATAGGAGAGGTTTGGCCGGGTGCCAAACTCGATGCGGTCAGCAAGGATGAAATTCCAAGCAGGCCTCGAGTTCGAGTTTGGATTCCGGCCAAGCCGGCAGAGCCAAACAAAATTGAGGAAATTTTCAAATCCTGCAACAGAGACCTGCCAACGCATAATTGGAAGGTAGGTAGAATAGAGGAGCCAGTAGAAGGTAGGCGACAGGTGATGCTCATCCTCAATGGAGAATCGCTTGGCCCACTGGCGCAGAAAAACAATGTCGTGAGGTTCGGGTTCGTTGACGCAACCACTCGAATCTATCGCAGCGACGAGCCAGCTTTGAACTCAGATGAGGAGAGTGACAAAGCGAGCTTGCGGAGCGATACTGCAGAAGGGTTGGCCAACAGCCAATGTTCAACCGACTCGGAGAGGCTGACCGGTGTGGGGCCGCTGTTTAACGAAGATGATCTCCTCGCTGACATTGAGGGTGGGGAGATCTCGGAAGAGGACGTCGAGGTCACTATGGTGGAGATGAAACGGACAGATTCTCATGAAGCTGATCCAAATTAATCTCCACCACTCCAAACTTGCGTCCGCGCATCTTTTCGTCCGCTTGGCTGCCGGTGGACTTGACATAGCCCTCATTCAAGAGCCGTGGATATACCGCAATAAAATCTGCGGACTCGGAGTGAAGGGCTTTAAACTGATTGCCATACAACACAGAGGTAAGATCCGTAGCTGCATCCTCGCTAAAAATAATATAAATATCTTCTTGCTCCCACAGCTTAGTAGCGGCGACATGGTAGCGGCAAGCATCGAGCTCGGGAAAACCGGTTTTTGGATAGCCTCCGCCTATATGGCCTATGACAGGGATGCTCCGCCGGACGAAGTCCGTACTCTGGTGCAAGAGGCAGCCCGGAAGAACAAACATTTGGTTGTCTCCTCCGACGCAAATGCTCACAACATCCTGTGGGGGAGCAGCGACACTAACGCTAGAGGTGAGTCACTACTGGACTTTATCTTAGGAAATAGAATTAGTGTTTTGAATATAGGCTCAGAGCCGACTTTTGTTACTATGAACAGAGAGGAAGTTTTGGACATCACCCTGGCTTCCGACATGTTCTCTAATCACATTAAAAGATGGCGAGTTTCAAACGAAAATTCGTTCTCAGACCATCGGTATATTGAATTCGAAATCGACACTAGGTCTCCCCAAGTTAGTCAGTTCAGGAATATACGGAAAACTGACTGGGGAGTTTACAATAAAAAATTAAGAGCTCTACTGCCAAAGAAAACCCCCAAATACCCCACTACTTGTGGGGAGTTGGATAAACTGGTTAATCAGGTAACTAAAGCATTGAATAGCTCGTTGGCAGCCAGCTGTCCGGTTGTCCGACCCAGAGGGAAGTCTAAACCACCTTGGTGGTCCAAGCAGCTAACCTCGCTACGACAATCCCATAGAACACTATTTAATCTGGCCAAGGCCACGAGAAGGTCAGAGGACTGGCAAGCCTATAAGGCTGAATTGAAAAACTACAAAAAAGCAGTTAGAACTGCGCAGCGTGAATCATGGCAAAATTATTGCAAAGAAATTGAAGAGACTTCAGAAGCGGCCAGATTAAGAAAAATTCTCTCAAAGACGCCATGCAACCTAGGCTACCTACAAGGTCAAGGGAATACATGGACTACGTCAAGTGAGGAATCGTTAGGTCTTCTCCTAGACACACACTTTCCAGGAAACAAGCCGGTGGAACAAAACCATTCCGCCAATAATGAAAGGCAATCCGACCTAGGAAATCTCTTAGTTACACACTCAAAAATCGAATGGGCTATTAATACTTTTGGTCCTTATAAATCGCCAGGAACGGACGGTATCTACCCCGCTGAACTGCAGCAATCACGGGGCATTGTACTACCGTATATCAAAATTGTCATTAGAAGTTGTCTTAACATGGGCTACATTCCGCTAGGATGGAGGGAGGCAAAAGTCTCCTTCATACCCAAGGCAGGTAGGTCCTCACACACTAGCCCTAAAGACTTCAGACCCATTAGTCTAACGTTTTTTCTTCTTAAGATCCTGGAGAGAATGATAGATGAATACATACGGGGTGTCGTGCCTTTAAATAGGCTCTCTTCGGCGCAACATGCCTATACTAAAGGGAAGTCCACAGAAACCGCCTTACACGCACTAGTCGGAGAAAGAGTTTGCATTGGTTGCTTTCGTAGACATAGAAGGCGCCTTCAACAATATAAATGCAAACGCTATAGTAGATTCATTAGAAGATTTTGGAGTTGAACCACATGTCGTAGCCCTGATAGAAGATATACTCATCAAAAGAAAGGTAACGGCTAAATTAGGAGCACTACTCTAAGCAGAAAGGTCTGGAGGGGCACACCGCAAGGTGGAGTCCTCTCCCCTCTTCTTTGGATTTTGGCAGTAAACTCCCTGTTGCTGACCCTGGAAAGAGGGGGTTGCCACGTCATAGCTTACGCAGATGACGTAGCAATCGCCGTTAAAGGCAAATATCCTAACACCCTTATGGATATTCTGCGCTCTAACATGGCCACGCTTAGAAGCTGGACTGAGAGCAGGGGACTCGATATAAACCCCTCAAAAACTCAAATAATTCTCTTTACAAAGAAACATAGACTCCCTATAATCTCCCCGCTAACTTTTAAGGGTGTGGAGATTCCTTTCAAAGAGAACGTCAAGTACCTAGGACTCATATTAGACAGGAAACTCACGTGGAAATCTAATATTGAGGAAAGAGTAAAGAAGGCCAACGTTGCATTATACACTTGCAAAAAAGCGGTCGGTATCAAATGGGGACTAACACCCCGTATTACGCACTGGCTCTATACTTCGGTAGTTAGGCCAATCTTAATGTACGGAATACTTGTATGGAGGCCATCTGCTCAAAAGGCGACTTACGCTAAAACCATGAGTAAGGTCCAAAGAACAGCTTTTTTGTGCATCTCTGGCGCTTTAAGGACTACTCCAAACAAAGCGCTGGAAGTGCTAATCAACTTACCTGCCCTAAATCTGGTAGGAAAACACGTGGCCGCCGCCTCGGTGCTCAGATTAAAAAGTATGGCGCTATGGAAAGATCGGTGCTTTGGCCACGCTTCCATTTTGCACTCTCTGAATAGTCATAAACAAGAAATAGACTACTCTATCCCTAGACTCACCTTTGAAAGACTCTTCAAGACGAGTATACCGTCAAGAAGGGAGTGGCATACAAGAAGGCCATGGAGAAGGGGGGAATTAAACTTTTATGCAGATGGCTCCAAGCTAGACGATAAGGTTGCCTACGGAGTTTTCTCGAAGGAATTAGGACTGGAACTATCCGTTCGACTACCAGACTACTGCAGCGTCTATCAGGCAGAGGTATTAGCTATAAAAGAAGTGGCTACATACCTAAATACGCACGCCCTAACAAAAACGATTATAAATATATTCTCGGATAGCCAGGCGGCCATCAAATCAATGAATGCGGCATTACTAAGATCGAAGGTTGCACAGGAATGCCGGGCAGCTCTAAATGATATTAGTGACGTATTCAAGGTCAGCCTTATTTGGGTTCCGGGACATAGAGATATTGAGGGAAACTGTAAAGCAGATGAGCTAGCCAGAAAGGGTACCGCTCTCCAACTGCTGAGTGATTAAAGTACCAAGAGGCCAATAGGTCATGGAGAAATGAAGATACTACTATGGCCGCAAATAAACAAGAAAAGAACAAAGGAATTGCTTAGTCTCTCAAGAGACAATATCTCGAAGGTCGTGGCTTGTTTAACCGGTTACTGGCTATTTGGCAGGCAATCCTCGAGACTAGGAGTCTTCTCCCATGAATATTGCAGAAGTTGCAGAGATGAGGAAGAGGAAGAAACAGTTGAGCACTTCCTCTGCAATTGTCCAGCCCTAGCTAAAATCAGAGCAGGTTGTCTAGGTAAATACTTTTTTAATTCTCTTACAGAACTGTATGGCGTGGGGTTGGCATCAATACTACGCTTCATAAGAGCCACGAAATGGTTCCACGAAGGAAGATAAATTAGGTTCCCGTGTAGCACAGTGGTATCACAACGGACCTGTAAGGTCTAAGTGAGTTGGTCGTGCAGACCGACTACCACCATAACCTAACCTAACCTAGTGTCTGCTATAAAATCTATGCAACTTTCTGCTAATACACTGATGAGGCGAGTAGAAGTAATGAGCAATGATATTTTTTTACAGTTAAGAAGTGACTTATATAACTGTATTTATTTTTCACTGCAACTGGATAAATCAACAGATGTAGTTGACACCTCACAGATGGCCATATTTGTCAGGATGGCTTTTAGTGATTTTACAATTAAAGAAGATCTTTTGAAGTTTATTCCACTCAAAGGACATTCTACTGGGCTAGAGCTGTTTTCTCATTTAGAAAATCTCATCTCTTCTGAGAAAATTCCAATATCAAAAATGGTAGGCCTGACAACTGACGGTGCTCCAGCTATGTTCGGTTGTGATAAGGGGCTCG
Organism: Anastrepha obliqua; assembly: GCF_027943255.1. Lineage (NCBI taxonomy): Eukaryota > Metazoa > Arthropoda > Insecta > Diptera > Tephritidae > Anastrepha > Anastrepha obliqua. The sequence continues at coordinate 36,563,522 of NC_072897.1, read as the reverse complement.
TGGCGCTATGTCATAAGGATGAAAGTTTTCCACAATTTCTTAGTTACCACTGTATTATACAACAGCAAGCATTATGTGGAAATTTTCTAAACTTGAACAACGTTATGAAACTGGTGGTGAAAATTGTGAACAAGATTAGAGCTCAAACGTTACAAAGAAGATTATTTAAAACCTTGGCTGATGAAATTGACTGTCAATACGGAGAGCTACTTCTTCACTCTGAAGTGCGATGGTTAAGCAGAGGACGAGTGCTCAAACGTTTCAATGATGTTCTGCCTACTATACTCCAATTTTTCAAAGAACGCGATGAACCGATTCCTGAACTGGAAAATTCGACTTGGCTCAGAGATTTTGGTTTTCTTGTGGACATTACAGAGAAATTAAAGGAGCTTAACTTGCAGCTTCAAAGCAGGAATAAAGAATTAGCGGAAATGATTTCTGATATAAATGCATTTATTACAAAACTTGAATTTTGGGAACAAAACCTAAAAAACCGCGATACTAACAACTTTGGCGAAGACATTGCTGGACAATGGAACTGATTGCTTTTCAAAGTGACTTGACTTTAAAATCTTTAGGTTCAAATACAAAATGTATATGGACTTTAGTAAGTAAAGATAAGTATTCAGTTTTATGTCGTGTTGCGTTGAAAGTGAAAGCGTTATTCAGTTCAACTTATTTGTGTGAATCTTCTTTTTCCAATATGAAATTTATTAAAAATAAATACCGCAATCGGCTTACAGATATACATTTGGATAACTGTATTCGAATGACTGTATCAAATTATACTGCAAATATTAAAAAAATTATCGATGAGTCAGAATGTCAACCTTCTCATTAAATATGCTCTTTTTATCTGCCCATATTTTATTTATATAATAATGTATTATTACTGTTTTGTTGTTTTTTTAAGTCGCTTGTGATTTGCCATTATGACTGCAAAAAATTTTGTTACGATTGATAGGTGTGAACATGGATGTAGTTATGCATAAGTATAAGCACTATAAGTCATAAGTTTATTATATAATATATAGAACGTATATTAGTAAAATAAATACATGTATTGCATGTCGAATATAACTGTGTATTATTTAATTTATGTTGGCTTGTGCAAGTAGCTCGCTGTTTATTTCAAAATCTTGAAAGTAGCTCAACACATAGGAAAGGTTGGTGACCACAGCTGTATAGCCTACAATATGTACCATAACAATGTCTGTTAAAATTGCACAGTGGAAAATCAAAGGATATTTTAACAATTACAATGAGCTAGATCTCTTAGCCAGAGACACGAAACCTCATTTGATATGTCTCCTAGCAACCCATATCCCCCACCACATTAAAGACGCAGTCACACCAAAAAACTACGTAGGGTACTTCAACAACAGCCAATGCACTAACACTTATAAGCAAGGAGTGGCCATTCTTATCAAGCGCGATATACCCCACAGAATAATATTCCAAAATTCCATGCCTTTATCCATAGCCATTAAATTCCATCTTTCCCCGCCATTCACAATAATCAACACCTACATACCTCCGAGTCAAAAATTCTCTGAGAGTGATATCTTCCCTCTGCTATCCCACACCCACAATTCCACACTACTTCTAGGTGATTTCAATGCCTGGATCCCATTATGGGGCTCTCCAAAACCAAACCCTCGCGGTATAACGATATAAAACATAATCTTAACAAAAAATCTTATCATCTTAAATGACGGATCTCCAACACACCTTTCTACACACACAACACTTTCACACACATTGACCTTACGCTAGTTGACGCCAATCTAAATCCTCGGTGCACTGGGCAAGTACTTGACAACCTATATGGAAGTGATCATTACCCAATACTTTGTGAAATACAAACCAACTGACCTCCATGTAACCTCAAAAAATCGCCAAAATTTAAAACAGACGCCGCCAATTGGCAACTGTATCAATCCCTCTGTGAAAGAAACTTCGGTAACTAACGTCCACCAACATGCATCAAAAATTACAAAAGCCATCAAAATTGCGGCCAATATAACTATCCCACAGTGTAACACCTCACACATCAGAAAATATTCAACATGGTGGAACAAAGACTTAAACACTCTTCGTACCAATAACCAAAAGCTTTACAAATCCACCTCCTCCCTTCCCAACTTAATAGAGTACAAAAAAGCTAAAGCACTGTTCAAAAAATCCGTTAAAATTCCCAAAAGATCATCAATCACAGAATTCACAAAAAAAATAAACCCTACCTCCACCTCAAAAAAAATTTGGGCCTCCATAAAATCTCTTACAGGCATCCCACCAATTCCCATTACAAGAATCCAACTCCCAAACAACAAGATACTTTCCAGCTCTTCGGATATTGCACCGCCTTCAAAAAAACTTGGTCAGATTACGCAATGGACTGCAACTTCCCATTAAATTATATCACAAGCAAAATATCAATACTATCCCAATCACATAACCCTCATAAACTAACAGGTGATGCACAAAGCCTAGAAGTTGATTTTAGTCCAACAGAACTACAACTTTCCCTGCAACACGCCAAAGGCAAGTCACCCGGTAGAGACAGAATATCCTACCCTATCCCTGCATCCCATCGGTCCTTCTCTTTCACCTCACCTCCTCCATAATGGTATCACAAAGGACGAATCTTTCTTCGTTCAAGTGTGCTCACTCCCTCGGCAGCCATACCAACCTAACCCTATGCTATACAACCTGCCCATTTCTTGCAAACAATCTCTGTTATCCCTCTACAACAAAATCCTACAGCATGGCTGCTACCCACACCCATGGCTTTCAGCCACAATAATTCCTATAACAAAACCCAATAAGCAAATAAACAAAACCGACGGGTACAGATCCATTTCCCTTTTATCCTGCATGGGCAAAACTCTAGAAAGGATGATCGCCAAACGCCTAATGTGGTTCATAACAAAAAAAATCTCATCAGTCACAAACAAACATCGCCTTCAAAAAACAACATGGCACTCTGGACGGACTCCTCCCACTACAACACTTCATTGCATACTCCCTAACAAAAAAAAACCGCGTCACAATCTTGGCTACAGACTTTGAAAAGGTCTTTGACCGCATCGGCACCCACATCGTTATCGAACAGCTAACATCCTGGGGAGTTGGACCAAAGATATATAATCTCATAAAATCATTCCTCACCAATCGTAAATTCTATACACGAGTAAACGGGTTTTTTTCCCCCTATATACTCACTTGAAAACGGTATTCTATAGGGCTCGCCCCTTTCCGTAGTTCTCTTTATTATAGCCTTTGAACAGTTAAATAAGACCACATCCGTGCACAAAAGTTTAGACTTCAGAATATATGCCGACGACGCTTCCTTCTATACAAAATCTAAAGAAATAAACAACATACGAAGAACTCTGTCGAAATTGCTGGAAGATATTAACTCCTGGGAACAATACTCAGAAGCGCTCTTAGCTCACGGCAAATGCAAAATTCTACACATTTGTCGAAAATCCAACCGCCCCCAGCTACAAGTAAACACGATGAATACAACCATTGAAAATGTCAATTACTTGAAAGTACTGGGCATCATTTTCGATACCAAGTACACATTCAAAGAACATAGTATCTACCTAAAAAACACCTTATAGCCCGACTTAACATAATCAAATACCTTACCTCAAAACACCTACATATTCACACCAACACACTTGTGAACATAACCAGGTCATTGATTCTATCCATAATAGACTACGGTCTTCCAATATATGGAGGATGCGCCAGCTCCCATCTTAAATTTCTTAATAAACCTTATCACACCGCAGTACGCAGAAGTGTGTACGCCTTCCCATCATCTCCAATTAAATGCGTCCTCGCCGAGGCCGGGCTGCCACTTATCCTTGAACGATATAAAACAGCCACTTTGAGGCTCATTCCGAAAATATTGACCACAACCAACAGACCTCTATTTGATATCTTGAAAAACGCTTCCATGCACAAAGGAACTTACAAAATAAAGTCCGCCGTACGAAACTGCATCTCCAAGCTTAATGACCTGGATATAAAAATACCTCCAACTTGTTCGACGGTAAGTCGCCAGGCGCCATGGCTCCTACATCCTAACTCAATTAATTACAGTCTTCAATTCTTCAAAAAAAAATAACACCAGTCCTGACACATTTAGACAGCTGTATCATGAATTAGTCAACAAGAAAGATTTAGCCAATAGATCCCTATTATTTACCAAAATCGACCACAGTACAACTTTTGCTGTTGTTGATAACAACGGCAAATTATTAACAGGTGGTCGACTACCAAGTTACAGCTCTATCTATTCATCAGAAGCCTTCGCAATTCTGAAGGCAGTAACCCTCGCATCTAATGCAAAAGGCAAGTTCGCAGTCTTCACCGATAGTTTCTCTGTCCTCCAGAGTATGGACAATATTCACAACAGCAATCAAAGAATCTCCCAAATACGTGACCATTTAACAAAAAAACTGGTAAAACAAAAATAATATGGACCCCAAGTCACAAAGGTATTACTGGAAATGAATATACCGACTCTGCAGCCAAAAGTTTACACCTCTCTCCCATTATCACGTTCAACCCCCTCATGCAAAAAGACAACCGCAAGCTTATCACTGATTACCTCTACTTACAGCAACACAACACCTGGACTCAATCCTGAATGCAAAAAATCAATTTTCCCATCTACACTATCGAAAACGCAAACCAGTATCTTCACCCGCCTAAGAATTGGCCACTCCAAACTAACTCACGAACACCTCCTCTCATCCACACCTCCTTCTGCTTGTCCATTTTGCAGAAACAACCTAAGCATACTATATACACATCCTTGACAACTGCCCAGCTCTGTCCACCAAAAGACAAGTCCACTTCAATTCCGCACAACCTTCCAAACTCCTAAAAAACATAACCGTAGACAATGTACTTAAAATATTCAATTTAATAAAAGATACCATTTAAACCAATATCGACGAATTAAAAAGCTTAACAATTTTCTATACGTGTAAAATACAATAGCATATAAAGTAATATTTAAAACAATAGCACCGTAGGCCTAAGTAGCTATTGTGCTCTGTCAATTAATGTTATATTTCATATTGCTCTAATAAACAATAATAAAAATAATATTTACATATATAGCGATATTGCAGTTCCGTTGCGTTTAGGAGCAGCCGTTAGTTTTTTGTCTGATAGGCTTATTTTAAACCGATTGATCATATTTAGTATTACTTCATTTTGTGAATCTAGAAGGTGAGACTGTGCTACCCAAATAAAGGGCGAAAATGTAAGCATATTTCTTTGTTTTTGTATACTATATTAAATTAACTTAAATTTAATAAAGATTTCTGCGCAATCACTAAGCATCAGTTGTTTTATTTAGAAGGTGGCGCTTGATTTACCTGCCTAACAAGCACATGACTCAACACTTACCATTAATATAATTTAATTGTTAATGGTCAAGTTTTCGAAAATAGTCATGATGTAAGTTTTTCGAACGTTATATTATATTTCCGAAAGTTCTGTCGTCTTAACTGTGGGGGCATTAAATGTAGTGACATAAAATCCTCATTCTCCCCTTATCCAAAATATCTTCAACCAGATTTCATGCAAAATAAACTGTTTACATTTACGGCATTATTTTATGACAGTTTAATAGCGGCCTCGGTAGTCTAGCGTATGTGAATTAGCCTGCCATCCCAGAGGTTATGGGTTCGAATCCCCACGTAAAGCACGGTCCTCGCACTTTTCCAGACTTTACCTACTTTCCTAGTTTCTAAAAAAAAACCTTCATTCTTCAACCCCAAAAACCTTATCCTTCCACCCCTCACTTCTGCACAAAAGTCAGCGCATTACTTGCATTGTGGCTGCAAAACAAGCAAAAAAACAAAGAAAAAGACACAATCACACATTGCATCAGTGGCGCCAGATGGCGCGCTACACAGTAAGAAGGCGTTGTTCCTAAGCAACAACAGGCATGTTAATCACCTAACCCTGTCAAAAATCAAAATAAATTAACGAAACCAACACAAGACTCAGTCTTGTCGACGCCCTATGCTCCCGAATGGATGAAAAAAAAAAATAATAAGCGGCATACAATAATGGTATCATTTGGTAGATAAGAGTGTCCAGAATATAAGAATTTGTGGTCGATAATTTCTACGCAGTTCTTGGGAGACTGAAAAACTTTAAGCCACATTAAAGCCAATTTCAAATTTCTATTTTGTCCAGTGCTCATATCGCATGTTCAAGCACTAACAATTTCTTGGGCCCGAAATTCCGGGAGACTCTAAAAATGTTTATGTGATTTACAATGTTGCAACACATATAAAATTTCACTAAATAAATTATGTAGTAAAATTTTTAACTAAATAGTAGTATGTCTTTGAGAAAAGGGGGCTTACACCATTTGCAAAGTAATCATTGTATATTTATAACTTTATTAACTACGAAAATTTATAATGAAAAAAACACAGATCTTTTTTTGGAAAAAGTTTTTAAATAAAAAGTTCATAGTACATTGCAATAAATTTTTTTCATTTACAATTTTTTTATGGGCTTACCCCACTTTCGAAGAAAACGGCTCACGTGTACTAATTTGTTGTTTTAATTGTATGCTCTATACTTTCTCTCTTAAGGGTTAGAAGTTCGTTTTATTGGCGCAGTCGGTAGGATCAGCGAAAAGGCTTCTATAAAGAGCTTACTTAATGATATCAAGTTTAAGGACCTACAAAAGTGCACAAATACAGATTATTAAAATATTGCGAAGTGGAAATTTATCACTTTCTAAAACACTAAAACCCCGTGTATTATGAAGGTAGCCTTCAATGGCCTTGGGTAAGAGAGTAATCAATACATGTGCGACAACGCATTTGATGACCTTTGTCAGCCATTGTTGTGTATGAGCATCGTAACTGCAAAAAACACTTTGCTAACAAACATAAAACAAGTCAGAGAGGTAACATCGATAGTTGAATTATCGGAATCTGTAATAAACCCACAAACAACATTAACAATAACCCTCTTCGGTTCACCACTTCTCTGCTCGTTATGTTTCTGCTCTACTCACTTCACGATAAATTTGCATGTGAAGGCTATAACAGAGTTGTCGAGCAAATTCGCCGCTAACGAGTATGGTTATACCCCAATGATGATAGAATATAAGGTTGCGCCTTCCGAATTTGCTATGTCCTCAGGTTCCAAGAGTAAACAAACAAAAGGGAGGGGAATTACTTGTTTGTGAAGAGGAAGTAATTATATACATACACACACTTTCTTGCCGCGGCGTCTTCCATATAAAAACGCAAAAAACTGCATTTGGCGGCTTTATATTCATATGTGCTTTCAAAATTGAACAAAATTCTATTCGTTTTCATTAGTTTGTTTAGTTTAAATCCCAAAATTCATAATATTGCTAAGACATTCACTGAATTTTTACAAACATGTAATTTCTCCTCTTTTTATTTGTTTTGTATTGGACCTGTCGTCAGACTTGTCAAAATAGCGAAAAATTAAGTAACTGTCTTGGGAGCACGCTACCTTCAGTATTCAATTTTATTAGAAGAGAACAACCAACAAGTTAGAAAATTTTGAGAAGGCTGTTAGGGAATGTAGATCCCTCACCAGTTACCACATTAATATTATATTATTATCGAGCATGGTACATAGCATTGAAGTTGATGCATAGGAACAAATGCCTCCGTTTGAAGTTTGCATGAGCAAGAGGCAAACACAAGAGAGTTTCGATAAACATAATAATAGAGAACGCCGTACGCCAGATTTGATTGAGATCGTACATACAGACGCTTGCGGATCGATGAGAACTTGTTCTCACTCTGGGGCTAAATACTTTGTAACCATTACAGATGACTACTGCAAATAGAGTGATGTTTATTTTATCAAGCATAAATCTGAAGTGGTTGAGATGTTCAAGAAATTTAAAAACTCAGCTGAGATACTCACTGGCAGAAGAGTGAAGGCGTTGCAATCCTACGACGACAGGGAGTATATAAATTGTGATTTTCAGAAGTATTTAGATGATTGGCGTTTCTGACCGCAAAAACCGCACACTATTAGAAATGACTAAGTGTATGTTAAAGCAAGCTAATTTACCGCTGATGTGTTCTGGGTAGCAGCGGTTAATACAGCCAATTACTTAAGGAATAGGTGTCCAACAAAATCTCCCAGCGATGAAGTACCACTTAAGGTTTGGACTGGAAAAACACCTACCGTTATGCATATGAAACCTTTTAGTGTCAAGGCGTTTGTTTTGATAAAGGGAAAGCAAATAGGAAATTCGACTCTTGCTCAAAAATATTTTTTTTTTTGGGTATTCTAACCAAACCAAGGCTTATAGGTTGCCAGAGAAGCGGCGAATAATCATTAATCGTGATATAAAATTTTGCACAGAATTGTTTTACGGCAGTAAGAGTGACATCGATGAGCCATTTGAGCAACAAGTAATTGAATTTGGTATGCGAAGGTTCTAAAAAAGGTAGCATTAACGGAGTTTTAATCAACTCAAGGTCAGAAGGCAAAACGCATCCAGGGCGCGGCCCAGATACGGCAAAAACCTATAATAAGCCGATATGCAGACTTAGACAATCTTTATATGGTCTGCGCTTGTCTGGTTACCAATGGAATCAAAAGATTACGGCTAAATTGTTTAACACAGTTGAACCGTGATCCATGTTTATTTTTTACGAGAAAAAATTAAAAGATAATGCTAATTACGATTACGTCGATGATTTGTTGATGACGTCAAATGATGAGCAAGTGAAGCGGTCCCTAGCTGAGAGTTTCGAAAGGAAGGACATTGACCGGTTAAAGCATGTTTAGGAATATATTATAATTCCACCAAGATATAAAAAATAGCGTATTTGTAGGGCAATGTAAATATGCCGAGGAGATTTTAACGCGATTGCGTACGGATCAGTGCATTACAACATACAACATTTGTATGAACCTCAATTACATATTGGAGAAAACAGCCCAGCCCAGTGAAATGAGAGTCTAACTTATAAGGCGCTCTGATGTTTATCTGCACTGCATTTGCGGTGAGTTTTTGAGTCAATTCAATTTCAATTACAGTCTAGAACATTTGAAAGCCGCTAAGCGAGTGCTAAGGTATGTGAAAGGCGCCCTCAACTACGGCCTGCATGGCGCTGTTGGTATTGAGCAACGTCATCTTGCATAGCCATATTAGTGCTGCGGGGATATCAAAACAAGACATCGTGGTATCTAGGTAACTCCTTTTCGTACTGTCGAACTCTGCTTTGAAGTCGGTGAAAATATGATGTGTGTCGATTCTCCTTTCATGGGTGTTTTCCAAGACTTGGCGTATTGTGAGTATCTGGTCGATAGTGGACTTCCCACGTCTAAAGCCACACTGATAAGGTCCAATCAGTTGGTTGACGGTGGACTTCAGCCTTTCGTCCAATACGTTCGCTAGAACCTTATAGGCGATATTTAAAAGACTAATCCCGCAGTAATTGACACAGATTGCAGGATCACCCTTCGTATGGATTGGGCAGAGCAAACTTAAACTCCACTCGGCAAAAAAATTAGATGCATTAGTCTTATAAACCTAAACAATCAGCAAGAGGTCTTCAAAGCTTTGGACATGCGCTTGGAGCACAACATGCACTTTTTAGATTATGACTCAATATCACAAAGTTATTTTATGGAATGCAAGCACAAAAATGAGATAGAAGTGATTCTTCATAACGAAAACGTCGACATTGATTTAAAAGCAGAAACTCATTTCATGAAACAAACGTAGTTAAATTTCAAAAACTACTCCATACCCTATTTGAATACATCTTCCTCTTCTTCTTAATTGGCGCGATAACCGCTTTTGCGATTTTGGCCGAGTTTAACAAAGCGCGTCAGTCGTTTCTTTCTCGTGCTAACCGGCGCCAGTTGGACACACCAAGTGAAGCCAAGTCCTTCTCCAACTGATATTTCCAACGCAGAGGAGGCGTTCGTCTTCCACTGCTGCACCAGCTGGTATGGCAACGAATACTTTCAGAGCCGGCGCGTTTGTATCCATTCGGATAACATGACCCAGCCAGCGTAGCCGCTGGATCTTTATTCGCTGCGCCATGTCTATGTCGACGTAAAGTTCATACAGCTCATCGTTCCATCGCCTGCGATATTCGCCGTTGACAATACACAAAGGTCCAAAAATCTTCCCCAGAATCTTTCTCTCAAACACTCCAAGCGAGCGCTTCATCGGATGTTATCATCGTCCACGCTTCTGCGCCATACGTTAGGACAAGCATGGTGAGAGCCTTGTAGCGTCCTAGTTTTGTTCGTCGAGGAGAGATTCTACGTTGGATTTCCAGGCTCACATTATTAACGGTGTTAATGCTTATTCTTAAATAAACGAATTCACCAGTGACGTGGGTGCTGATTCGCGAGTGCGCCGACTGTTTGTTTGAAGACAGAGGGACTTCGTTTTGCCCTCGTTCACCACCAGACCCATTCGCTTTGCCTCTTTCTTCTTCTGTCTTCTGTTTGTTAAGGCCGATAATGTCAATATTATCGGTATGCGCCAACAATTGTATGCTTTTATAAAAAATTATGCCTGAGCGATTAAGTTCTGCAGCTCGAAAGATCCCCTCTAAAATCAGGTTGAAGAAGTCACACGAAAGCGAGTAACCCTGTCTGAAACCTCGTTTGGTATCTAAAGGGTCGGAGAGGTTCTTCCCAACTCTGACGGCGCTGGTGATATTGAGCAATGTCATCTTGCGTAGACGTATTAATTTTGCGGGGATACCAAATTCATACATGGCCTAAGGGCCATGCTCCGTATGACCAACTCACTTAGACCTTACAGGTCCGTTGTGATACCACTGTGCGACACGAAAACCTTGTTTATTTATTTTCATTAAACCATTTTGAGGCTCTTATAAAGCGCAGGATTGGTCAAGTCCCCGCGAAGAGAATTGAAAAAGTGTTTACCTAGACAATCCGATCTGATTTTAGCTAAGGCTGGACAAGTGCAAGGGAAGTGCTTATCTGTTTCTTCCTCTTCCCCATTTCTACAGCTTCTACGATATTCATGGGAGTATACTCCTAGTCCTACATCCCTTGGGGGGACCTGTTATCCGTAAGTGGTGGATAGGGGAACGCCTCTCAGATAGGGAAAGTAGGAGAGTAGGTCCCCCGCGAACCCCACAGATCGAAGACGTAAACTTCGTTAAAAAAAATCCCTCAACCCAAGGTGTAACGCGACCCGTGCGTATTGGGGGGGTTTCGTAGCCGGGGGATAAAAATAGGCTGTCTCTTAACGGATCCCTCCTGACATCAAGCCGCCTCAGGTTGTAACGGTGGCATTACCATATATGGGGCGCTGCCATGGCGGACCGTTTATTTCCCCTTAATCTTCATTGGTCACGCACATGGCGACATGGGCAGTCCTCGGGAAGGATAAGAAACAGAAGAATGAACAAACAACAAAAAACTAAAATTTCGGATAACGCTACCAATAAGACGGACAAACTGACGGACACAAACCCAAAACGAACGGACAAGCGTACGCACCCATTGACACAACAGATGGACAAATGGACAACACGGACCGACACTAACGAACTGAGGAAGTTGGGAAAGCTGTGGGCCACAGCACGTCATCAACCTTAAATCAAACATCTACATCCGCTGATGCCAAGGGGCAAAAGCGTCAAAACGTTAAAAAAAGCCCGTCCAGGTATAAGTTTTACCAGAGGTCTCTGGCTATTCTCGGTAAAATAAGCAAAAATGAGACCGAAGGGAAACCTCTTCCAAAGGACGCGGCCGATAAGGCAAGGTGCCGAAAGGTGGTCGATGAATACTTGGCTTTCCAGGCCACGTAGAAGGCAGTAACCGTGAAACCCAATCGTTCGCAGGACGAAAGCGACAAACCTACGAAGAAGCACAAAGTGTCGGTTCCCACCGCTTCAATGCCAAAGCCAGCCAAACGCTCATTCAATGAGATGGCAAGGGATCACCTGCAAATAGCGTTCGTTGATGATATAACTAACCGCGGTAAACCTGCATCGGCGAAGTGGTCTGAAATTGAGGCACGGCTGTCTCGCATTGTAGTTGATTCCGTCATGGCAAACCCGGAGGGTCAAGTGCCGGGATTTGATTCAATGGAGGTGGGTCGCGGATAGAGCAACTAATTCCATACTTGCAAGCACACAACCGCACTGTTCCGATGGATGACTGAAGCATCATCAAAGCGGAGGCTCCGCAAAAGAACAGTGCGTCCTTCCTTCTCCAAATATCGGGGGAGAGCGTCGAGCTACTCTGAAAAGTGGACAACAAACTTCGGTTCGGCGTCAGGAAAACGCAACTGAAGATATTCCGCTCTGCAAATCCGGAGGATGAACAGCGCGAGGTTGACCGCGCCAACGAGTTACTTACAGGCATGCAACTTGACGACGCCTCATCTACCAAAAACGACGGCGCTAATGAGCAGCACCCCGGAGTGCAGCTTGGCGACGCCGTCGCATTGTAAAGCGACCAGCAGCATGGGTCTCAAGGTTGTCCAAATAAACCTGCAGCACTCGCGGCCGCCGTAGCCGAATGGGTTGGTGCGTAACTACTACTCAGAATTCACAGAGAGAACGTTGGTTCGAATCTCGGTGAAACACCAAAAATTAAGAAACAAATTTTCTAATAGCGGCCGCCCCTCGGCAGGCAATGGCAAACCTCCGATTGTGCTTCTGCCATGAAAAAGCTCCTCATAAAAATATCTGCCGTTCGGGGTCGGCTGGAAACTGTAGGTTTCTCCATTTGTGGAGCAACATCAAGACGCACACCACAAATAGGAGGAGAAGCTCGGCCCAAACACCCAAAAAACGGTGTACGCGCCAATTATATATATATATATATACAGGGTGAGCCACATACGGTTGCTTTGTGAACCACCTATTTTTTTGAGAATGGTAACACAAATGACATGTCAAATGTGTACATAATTTATTTAAAGGTTTGACATTTACGAAATGGGACGCTATACGCTTGAACAAAATTGGAAATATTGAAAACCTATTTCCAAAGTGGTGAGTCTTCTACTCGAACTGTGAGAAATTTGAACAAAAAATCATCTTTTCTGATAAAGCTCATTTTCACAAACGGACTGAAGGTAACTGTTACCGACGAAAAGTACGACCGAGCAGTAAATATCATTCTCTTATTTTTGTATGTTGCCATTATTCTCATATTCTCATTCTTTCTCACTTGCACTTTATTTCTGTTATGTTATGAGCATCTCTCATTATTTGCATATATACATACAGTTAGCATAATTACAGTAACATACATTCTATTGCTATTTATTACATATTTACTAAATCTAACTGAAATATCAGGCCACTCTGACTAGCTATAAATATGTGTCACTTGGTGTAAATCGGGGTAGTCGTAAGAAATAAGAGAGAAATACAAAAAGTTTTAAAGCGTACGGACGCTGTTGGAAATTTGTGTTTGAATTTGAAACAATACGACTGCCGCGCTTGAGAAATACGCGCAACAATTATTTAAAACTTTTTTTGGTGATTCTTTAAAACTTTTTTGCCGTAATTCTTTAAAATTCTTTTGCCGTAAAATTAAATTTTATTTAACTAATTTTAATATTTGCTAAATGGTCAATATGGACAAAGAAACAACGGGGCAAAGTTGTCGAAAATGTGACGCAGCGGACAACGAGAGTATGGTCCAGTGTGACACCTGCGACGCCTGGTACCACTTACATCAGGGCTACAACAATTCACAACGGGCAGCATCGCCACCTCTGCAAATGAGATTTCGTACAGTCAACCAAAAGTATTCTCGTCGGCGCAGCAAGTAGGTATACGAAATGACCAAGGTATGCAGATGCCATTCAACTCCGAAATATATCGAAACCTTCAGCTTCAAAAGTTGGAAGAGCAGATGAAATTGCAACAACAATATTTGGACAACAAATATAAGATTCTTTCGCAGCATAACGACCTGCCCTCATCCAGCACTTCGATGGCCTCTTTTAACAATGGGCCTACACCTGGGCAATTAGCGGCAAGGCAGGCCATACCTAAGCAGCTCCCAACCTTTAATGGCGACCCTGAAGAATGGCCGCTGTTTATTAGCAGTTTCGATAACAGCACTACGGTCGCGGGGTACACCGATGCGGAGAATTTAATTAGATTACAAGCGAGCCTTAAAGGCAAAGCACGGGAGATGGTAAAATGTAAATTGTTTTTGCCGTCCATGGTCCCTGAGATCATAAAAACTCTTAGAATGTGCTTTGGCAGACCTGAACACATCCTTGAGCGCGCAATGAATAAAGCTCGTGCTATGCCTGCACTGAAGGATAAATTGGAGGGCCTTATTGAATTTGCACTCTGCGTCAGGAATATTTGTGCCACGATGGAGGGATGCCAAATGTACATGCACCTGCATAACCCACTGCTCGTCAAGGAGTTGGTTGACAAGCTCCCCAACAACCAAAAGCTGAACTGGGCGGTTCACCCGAAAGATGAAAAGACTCCGGTGGTGAAACAATTCAGCGACTGGTTGTGCAATCTAGCCGAAGCAGCCAGTACTGTCGTCTCTTTAGCACCTGCTAAAAGTAGTGCTACGGTTAACACGCATACTTTCGACGTGAACACTCAGCATCCATCACCAGCTCGCAACATACCAAGGAGCAAGCAGTGTATAATTTGCAAGAGCAACGATCATAAGGTAATGCAATGCGACACTTTTAAAAAATTTACACTTCAGCGAAAATGGGAGGAAGTTAAGGCGAACAACCTCTGTCGCCAATGTTTGAATCCGCATAGACGGAAATGTTTTATGAATAAAGTATGTGGTGTAGATGGTTGCACTATAAAACATAATCCGTTACTACATAAAACAATCACGGTAATGAGCCAACAAAAACCCATCGCCGTAAGTACAAATACAAACGAATTTTTAGATGCGCAGATAAATACGCACAGTAGCAGCCACGAAGAAATGCAGCCACTCTTCAGAATCGTTCCGATTCGCATTTATTCTAAAAATAAAGTACTGAATATATTTGCATTTTTAGATGAAGGCTCTTCTGTGACGCTAATGGAAAAAAGAATATTTGATGAATTAGGCTTGAAAGGTGAACGAGACCCTCTGTGTTTGCGGTGGACAGGTAACACGACGCGTGTTGAAGAAAATTCTGTGCGGGCGGCCATCGAAATTTCGAGTGTGACAAATTGGCAGAAATATACTCTCAAGAATATTCATACTGTTGACGATCTCAATCTTCCGGCACAGTCAATCAATGCATCTGCGATGGAGTGGCTATATCCATATCTAGCGGGACTGCCAATTGCATCATATAACAACGTAAAACCATCATTGCTTATCGGTGCGGACAACTGGAGGTTGGCAATTCCACTCAAAATTAGAGAGGGAACCTGGTTCCAGCCCATAGCGTCAAAAACCCGTTTAGGATGGGCGTTGCAGGGGTGCAATTCAAGACAGACTGCCGAATATCGACTAAATATACATACATGCGATTGTCAAAAAAGATACGATGAGCTGCACGAGACTGTAAAAGAATTCTTCACGTTAGAGTCATCCAAACCTACTCAGCTACTGTCGGAAGAAGCTGCCAAAGCTGTGAGTATTGCGAATAACACTTGTAAAAAGGGCGATAACTTTTACGAAATTGGGCTACCGTGGCGTACCTCAAGTGTATTGCTACCCAATAACTATGTATATGCTTTACAACGGCTTATGTGTTTGCAGAGGAAGTTTGTTAAGGATCCTATGCTAAAATCTAATATTCAAATTCAAATCAATAATCTACTTTCCAAGGGGTACGCGAAAAAACTCTCCCCGATTGAGGCTGCTATTTCTAACGGTAAAACATGGTATTTGCCTATTTTCATTGTAAGCAATCCAAATAAGCCTGGAAAACTTCGGATGGTGTGGGATGCTGCTGCAAAGGTGAACGGGGTGTCACTCAACGACTTCCTACTGAGTGGCCCAGACTTGCTTAACCCACTCGTTAGTATTTTATTAGCTTTTAGAGTAGGCAGAGTGGCTATATGCGGTGATATAGCGGAGATGTTTCACCGTATCAATATACGGGACAGCGACATGCATGCTCAGTGATTTTTGTGGTGCGATGACGGTGATGATCCTCAGCAACCAAGTATTTATGTCATGCGAGCGTTGACCTTCGGATTGAATTGCGCTCCGTTTATTGCCCACTACATACGTGACAAAAACGCTGACCATTTTGAAAATGAACTTCCTCGAGCCGTAGAAGCTGTAAAGAAGAACCATTACGTGGATGACTTTATTGACTGTGGAGATGATGAACAATTTGCGTTAGAATTGGCTCAACAAGTAAAAAAAATTCATGGCGCCGCTGGCTTCAATATACGTGGCTGGTCTTCAAATACCAAATTTGTCGTGGAGCAGCTCGAAGAAGATCCTATGTCAGTTCAATCCGTCAAAGAATGGGGTTCAATCACGAAAGTCCTCGGTATGTTTTGGGACCCTTTAAGCGATAATTTCAAATATATTTGTAGATTTGCGAGACTTCGTCGCGATGTTATTAACGAATCGATCATACCAACGAAAAGAGAAGCACTCCAAGTTTTAATGTCGATCTTCGACCCTCTTGGATTTGTTTGCTGCTACACCGTAGGGTTAAAGATCTTGCTGCAAGATGTATGGCGATCTGGTCTCGCCTGAGACGACCCGCTCCAAGACAATCTTTTCGACAAATGGAACCAGTGGAAGTCCATTATGCCATTAATAACAGCTGCCGAAATACCTCGATGTTATTCACTATTGCTGAAAGATGCTGAAGATGTTCAACTTCACACCTTTGTTGATGCCGGGGAAAGCGCGTATGCAGCCGTTTGCTACTTGCGTGTATCAAAGGGAAACGACGTCACGGTTAGTCTAGTGGCTGGCAAATCCAAAGTCGCACCGCTAAAGCCATTATCGATACCCAGACTAGAGTTGCAGGCGGCGGTAATTGGTGTGAGGCTGGCGAACATGGTAAGCAATACGCAACGTATTAACATAATGTCGAAATATTGGTGGACAGACTCAAAGACGGTGCTAAGTTGGATGCGAATGGACCCTAAAAACTTCCACCAATTCGTGATGCATAGAATAGGCGAAATTCTAGAGGCATCAAACGTAAGCCAGTGGCGGTGGGTTCCCTCGAGAAATAATCCCGCTGATTTAGCTACAAAAACAACTACACGTCAGTGCTACCAATTGTGGTTTACCGGCCCAAATTTTTTAAGGTCGAGCGCAGAAGTTTGGCCGCAGTGCGAAGAGTTAAGCTTAGAGGAGTGCGACGATTCGGAAATTAAACATTATGTTCTACATATGAAAAAGGAACACATGAACAACCTGATGCTGAACGTGGAGCACTTTTCCAGCTGGAAACGTTTGTATCGAGCTGTGGCTACATTTTTATTTTACGTCGACCGATTACGGTCAGTTGTGCTAGCAAGGCAACGGAAAACATCCATCGACTTTGACATGATTCAGAAAGCTCAATGTCTTCTTATAAGGTATGCTCAGTCCATTGAATATTGTGAAGAGATCAGGTGCCTCAAACGCGGTAAGAATATTGACAACTCTAGCAAACTCTTTACTTTAAACGTTTACTTAGACACAGATGGCATAATAAGATGCAAAAGTCGAGTTGAACACTTAAACAACCATGAAGATATTATAGTGATGCCTAATTCTCATCATGTCACCTTTTCAATAGTGCGTTGGGCTCACGAAAATTTCCATCACCTGATGCATGAGTCTGTAATCAATCAAATTCGTGGTACATACTTAATAAATCCACTGAGGGTGTTGTATAAAAGAGTGCGCGCAGAGTGTCAAAAATGTAAAAACCATAGCTCTATTCCTCAGCCGCCACAAATGGCAGCGCTGCCGGCTGCAAGGATTGCCGCTTTCGAGAGGCCCTTCACGTATGTAGGTATCGACTATTTTGGCCCATTGCTTGTCATCGTGGGAATAAGGCGAGAAAAGAGATGGGGCGTTCTATTTACATGTTTAACGCTTCGCGCTATACACATCGAAGTTGCCCACAGCTTAAATACCAGTTCCTGTATCATGGCGATACGCAACTTTATATCACGACGCGGCTATCCCAGGGAGATATTCTCGGACAACGGCACCAATTTCAAGGCATCTGAAAAAATAATTAGCGAGAATCTGAAAAATATCGATTTGAATGGTATCGCTTCTTCTTTCGACCGAGTAAAATGGAGATTTAATCCCCCATATGGGTAGTGCATGGGAAAGGCTTGTGAGATCAGTGAAGACTGTGCTTTATGAAATACTACCTTCAACAAGTTTCAGCGATGAAAGCTTGCGAAGTGCATTGAATGAAGTAGAATTTATCCTGAACGCCCGCCCGCTTACATTTGTTTCTTTGGAAAATGGTGACGACGAGGCTCTTACTCCCAACCACTTGCTGATTGGGTCATCGGATGGCTACAAGCCAATATGTAGCGACACCGTCAATCTGCGTCAACGTTGGCAATTGACCCAACAATTCGCTGACCGCTTTTGGCATCGATGGGTGAAGGAATATATACCGGTCATCTCTAGACGTACCAAGTGGTTCACAAAACAACGCCCAGTACGTATTGGCGATGTCGTGGTAATTGCAGACCAAGACCTGCCGAGGAACTGCTGGCCGAAAGACAGAATTGTAGATGTGGTAAAAGCGAAGGATGGCCAAGTTCGGAGCGCTATGGTAGAAACCAAATCAGGCATTCTTCATCGACCGATTGCAAAAGTAGCGGTGTTAGATGTCGGTACCTAGTAAAGGAAACATGTGTTGTCAGACTTGTTTACGGGCAAGGGAGTGTTACCGACGAAAAGTACGGCCGAGCAGTAAATATCATTCTCTTATTTTTGTACGTTGCCATTATTCTCATATTCTCATTCTTTCTCACTTGCACTTTATTTCTGTTATGTTATGAGCATCTCTCATTATTTGCATATATACATACAGTAAGCATAATTACAGTAACATACATTCTATTGCTATTTATTACATATTTACTAAATCTAACTTAAATATCAGGCCACTCTGACTAGCTATAAATATGTGTCACTTGGTGTAAATCGGGGTAGTCGTAAGAAATAAGGGAGAAATACAAAAAGTTTTAAAGCGTACGGACGCTGTTGGAAATTTGTGTTTGAATTTGAAACAATACGACTGCCGCGCTTGAAAAATACGCGCAACAGTAACCCCAGATCTTGTATTGTAGCTAAGAAACATTTGAACATATTTTTAATCCCATTATATTGTTCACAGGATGTGACGGCTGTGGAGGTAGAAGCCGCTGATGGTGTCGGCATCATACTGGCTTCCATTTGCATGGCACGTGATCGGCCAGCACCACCCGAGGAGGCTCGTCGGCATGTGTGTGAAGCTAGAAATAAGAACCTGCTACTCGGATGCGATGCCAACGCAAGGCACTCTCTATGGGGCAGCTCGGAGACGAACGAACGAAGTGAGTCACTTTACGACTTTATTATTAATACTAACCTGACGGTATGCAACAGAAGTAACACCCCCACTCTCACCTTTCCTAGTACGCAATACTTTAGGGGATGGGCGGATGTGATTGATGTAACACCGAAAACAGTTCGGTAAGGGTAGACAAATGGAGGGTTACCAACAATAATTCTTTCTCGGATCACAGCTTGATCCTTTACGAGCTGGATCTAAGGGTGGAGACACCCTTACCGTATCGAAACCCACTAAGAACTAATTGGAAAAAGTTCAAAAATGTAGTGAACAACAGGTTGAAAGGAATTCAGATCAGCCAAATCATTCTCACGGAAAACCTGGAGAGTAGGGTCCCAACATTGGAGAAGACATTGAGTAGGGCCTACAAGACGTCGTATCCAATAAAATATAGCAAAATCACATATCCTCCATGGTGGAGCAATGAGCTCTTGAAATTAAGGGAAGAAGCCAGAAATAATTTTAATCTCAACTACTCAACAGGTAATTGGCAGCTGTACAGAGATAGTCGGAGACAGTACAAAAAGGTAACTAGGGCCGCCAAGAAGGAGTGCTGGAGAGATTTTTGTTCTTCTAATCTACCAGAGATTTTGCCAAAGATCATTCAATGGCTTCTTGGGTCAAGAAGCCAGATGGCACTTGGACTTCTACGGCAGAAGAGTCTCTAGAACTTCTCTTAAAGACTCATTTTCCGGGATATAGCGCTCACGATAGCGGTGTTGGGAGAATTCGGCGGAGCCGCTGTGACCCACAGCATGTTGTCGATGTAATAGTCACAAAAGAGAAGGTTGCGTGGGCAATCCAATCGTTCTCAAATCCCTAGGCCCTGACGGGATTTTTCCCAAGATGTTACAGGAAACTCTTGATAATGTTCTGCCATGGCTAATGGAAGTTTTCGAAGCGAGTTTAAACCAAGGTTATATTCCAAATAGCTGTAAACCTGTTAGAGTCATCTTTATACCAAAGTTAGGCCAATTAGTCTGTCGTCCTTCCTTTTAAAAACATTTGAACGGCTTTTAGACATACACATTAGAAGCTCGCTGGAGAGCTCTAGTATATCAATTGCGCAAAATGCTTACCTCAAGGGCAAATTGAAGGAGACAGCGCTTCACGAGGTAATCCGAACAATAGAGGGGTATCCAGCAAACAAACAGTACACCATGGAAGCTTTTGTTGACATAGAAGGCGCATTTAATAACGTTAGTACTGATGCTATGCAACGGGCGCTAATAGACTTAGGGGTCGAAAATTGTATCAGTAATTGGATCATCTCTATGCTAGAAACCAGGATAGTTAGTTAGTTAGAGCTAATATGAGTAATATCAACATAATAAAAAGAGTCCACAGGGGCACTCCACACGAGTATTATTTCCACTTCTTTGGTTATGTGATATTAGTAAAATCTTAACAAAACTTAATAGAGGTGGGGTAAAAGTGGTTGCGTATGCTGATGATGTGGTGTTAATGGCATAAGGATTGTGTCCCAATACGATCAGTGGGATCATTCAAAGGGCGCTAAGCGAGCTTAACTCTTCGGCTACAGGCTGTGGCCTAACTTTAAACGCGCCTAAAACAGAACTCATGCTATTTACGAACAGATATAAGGTACCAATTTTTACTCTACCCTCTCACTTTCACCAGTGCAAAGTACTTAGGGGTAATTCTGGACTCAAACTTAGCAGGAAATTAAACATTGAAGGACGGGTAAGGAAAGCAGAAATCGCTTTATATGCCTGTAAACGTATGCTAGAAAGAAGATGAGGTCTTCAACCCAAGTATACATTATGGTTGTATAAGGTGGTTATACGACCAATTTTAACGTATGGCTCGGTAGTTTGGTGGAGAGCTCTAGAGAGAGAATACAACATCAAATTGCTTAGCAGAATACAAAGATCAGCCTGTGCAATAACAGTCGGTGCAATCAGACCATGTCTTAGGGAGGCCCTGAACGCTCTGACACACGTTATTCCGGTAGATCTACATATCAAGAAGACGGCAACAATGAGTGCATTTAGGTTAAATGAAGCGGGTCGTTGGAAGGAAAAAGCTCATGGCCACGCCAGTCTATTACTGCGACAAGCCCAGTATACCTCGAATAGGGCTGACTACATCGTCCCGACGGTAACATTCAGTAGAAACTTTGTCAATCTCTTTCCATCTCCGAAAGAATGGAATAAGGGATTCTCAATAAACAACTTCGATACCACAGTCTATACAGATGGCAGTAAAATGGATTGTGGTGTTTGAGCTGGTATATATTCTCACAGACTTAAAATTTAAAGATCTGTGCGCCTCAATAATGCTTGCAGTGTCTTTCAGGCGGAAGTACTGGCAATTGGGAAGCTTGTATGCTACTAACCGCAGATCCCTCTTTTAAGAGCAATATCGCTATTCTTTCGGATAGCCAAGCTGCAATCCAGGCACTGGGTTTAGCTACAACAATCTCTTAGGTGGTGGAGCAAAGCAGGACTAGCCTTACGACCTTGAGCGAAAAGTTACCTTAATCTGGGTCCCGGGACATCGGAGCATCGAAGGTAATGAAAAAGCGGATGACTTGGCAAGAAGGGGATCTGCCATGAAAAACGCTCTTGCAGAATCGGTATTCACGCCACAAGGTGCAGTCAATTGCAATTTCCCTAAAATACCTCCGAGCCGCAGATTATAGATGGGGAGACCAGACGAAATGCATAATTAGCAGAACGTTATGGCACACCGACAACCTTAAGCAATCGTCAACATCGATAAACATGAAACGACAGGAGGCCTGTAGACTAACGGCAGTCGTAACTGGATTTTAGTCTGTGGGAGAACAAGCAGCCAAAATGAGCATCCCTCACAACACATACTGTCACAGTTGTAAACAAAGGAAATAATCTTCCATTTCTTCTGCAAATGCCCTGCCCTATGGAAGGATAAAAGGTTAACCCTGGGTAAACTACGGTTCGAGAGTCTGGAACAGCTATCTGGCTTAGATGGTAAGAACCTGATAAGAATCCTGAACCGCTCAGACTGGATATAGTCATGCTGTAAATAACTGTTGCTTTTTATTATTAATTTACTCGTGGCCAAAGGTATTTCAATGGTACTTTTATCACGGAACAATTGAAGAGCAGTACCTTTTCTGGCTAGCTCATCAGCTCTACAGTTTCCCTCAATATCTCTGTGTCCCCGAACCGAAATAAGGCTGACCTTAAATACGACGCCAATATCATTTAGGGCTGCTCGGCATTCCTGTGCAACCTTTGACCATAGTATAGCCGCATTCATTGATTTGATAGCCGCTTGGCTATCCGAGAATATATTTATAGTCGTTTTTGTAACGGCATGCATATTTAGGTATGTAAGCACTTCTTTTATGGCTAGAACCTCTGCCTGATTAACGCTGCAGTAATCTGGTAGTCGAACGGATAGTTCCAGTCCTAATTCTTTCTAAAATACTCCATAGCCAACGTTATCGTTTAGCTTGGAACCATCTGTATAAAAATTGAATTCCCCCCTTATCCATGGAGTTGGATACCACTCCCTTCCTGACCGTATACTTGTCTTGAAAAGCTTGTCGAAGGTAAGTCTAGGAATATAATAGTCTATTTCTTGTTTGTGACTGTTCAGAGTGTGTAAAATACAGGCGTGGCCAAACCGCCGTTCTTTCCATAGCGCCATACTTTTGAGTCTAAGCGCAGAGGCGGCGGCCACGTTTTTCCCTACGAGATTTATTGCAGGCAAATTGATAAGCACTTCTAGCGCTTTGTTTGGGGTAGTCCTTAAGCACAAGAGTTGCATAAAAGGGCTGTTCTTTGGACCTTACTCATGATTTTAGCGTAACTCGCCTTTAGAGCAGATGCCTACCATACAAGTATTCCATATTTTAAGATTGGCCTAACTACGGAAGTATAGAGCCAATGTGTAACACGCTCTTTTAATACTGACCGCTTTTTTGCAGGCATATAATGCAGCGTTGGCTTTTTTTTACTTTTTCCTCAATATTAGGTTTCCATGTGAGTTTCCTATCTAATATGAGTACTAATTTTTTGACATTCTCTCTCAAAGGAATCTCCACACCCTTAAAAACCAGCGGGGAGATTGTAGTTAGCCTATGTTTCCTTGTGAAGAGAATTATTTCAGTTTTTGCGGGATTTATACCGAGTCCCCTACTTTCAGTCCAGCTCCTAACCGTGGCCATGTTAGAGCAAAGAATGTCCATTAGGGTGTTAGGAATTCTGCCTTTAACAGCAATTGCTAGGTCATCTGCGCATGCAGTGACGTGGAAGCCCCCTCTCTCCAGGGTCAGCAATAGCGAGTTTAACGCTAGAATTCAGAGGAGAAGGGAGAGGGCACCACCTTGAGGTGTGCCGCTGCAGACTTGTCTGCTTAGAGTAGTGCTAGCTAAATTTGCCGTTACCTTCCTTCTGACGAGTATTGCTTCTATCAGGGCAACAACGTGTGGTTCAACTCCAAAGTCTTCTAAAGCATCTATGATACTATAGCGCTCGCCTTTATATTGTTGAAGGCGCCTTCTATATCCACGAAGGTAACCATGATAAACTCTTTATCTGATAAACATTTTTCCACCAACCCGACAAGCGAGTGTAAGGCGGTTTCTGTAGATTTCCCCTTAGTGTAGGCATGCTGCGCCGACGATAACTTATTTATTGGTATAACGCCCCGCATGTACTCGTCCACTATCCTGTCTGAAATTTTGAGAAGGAAAGACGTAAGGCTAATTGGTCTCAAGTCTTTGGGGTTAGTGTGTGAGGACCTGCCTGCTTTGGGTATGAAAGAGACTTTTGTGGAATGTGGCCAATGTAAAGACAACTTCGAATGATAATATTAATAACCCGTGAGGCAATATCCCGTGATTTCTGTAACTCCACAGGATAGATACCGTCTAGTCCATGTAATTTATAGGAACAAAAAGTGTTGATAGTCAATTTAATCTTTGCGTTTGTCACTAATAGACTCATCGTGGCCTTGGCGAGATTAAATAACGTTCAATGGTATTTTTGTAGCGAGGTTAGTTGCTTTGTCCACCAAGGGGGTTAAGACTTTCCTCTGGGCCTGAGAACCGGGCAGCTAGCTGCTAAAGAGATATTCATTGCTTTAGTTACCTGATTAACCAATTTATCCAGCTCCTCACATGTAGTGTGGCCCTTGGAGGCTATCTTTGGCAGTAAAGTTTTTAGTTTATTATTGTAAACTCCCCAGTCGGTTTTTCGTATATTTCTAAGCTTACCGACTTGAGGAGATCTAATTTCGATTTCAAAATTGATGTATCGACGGCCTGAGAACGAATTTCTTAACGTAGTTGGAAAACATGTCAGTAGCCAAGGTGATATCCAGAACTTAAATTTTTCCTATTCATTCTGACAAAGGTCGGCTCTGAGCCTAAATTCAACACACAAATTTTGCTTTCTAAAATAAAGTCAAGTAAGGACTCACCTATAGTGTTAGTGTCGCTACTCCCACACAGGGTGTTATGTGCACTTGCGTCGCAGGAGACAACCAGGTGTTTCTCATCAGGGTTGCCTCTTTCACGAACACCCGAACCTTTTCCGCCGAGGCGTCTTTTTCATGGGACATATAGGCGTAGGCTAGCCAAAAGCGGGTTTCCCAAGCTCGATGCTTGCCGCCACCAAGTCGCCCCTACTAAGCTGTGGAAGCAAAAAAATATTGATATTATTTCCAGCTAGAATGCAGCTGCGGATCTTATGTACCTGTGCTTGTACTGCAAGATCCTCTTCGTTGAAGAGCGGCCCCACACTGGTCAGCCTTTCAGAATCGATCGAGCTCTGTCTTCAGATCAACCCTTCTTCCGTATCGTTACGCAAGCCGGCTTTGTCACCCTCTCCATCTGAGTCCAAAACTGGTACGTCGCTGCGATAGATCCGAATGGTTGCGTCAACAAACCCGAACCTTACAACATTATTTTTTTGCGCCAGTGGGGCAAGCGATTCTCCATTCAGAATGAGCATTACCTGTCTTCTTCCCTCTATTGGCTCTTCTACTTTCCCTACCTTCCTGTTGTGAGTTAACAGGTCGCTATTCCATGTTTTGAACATTTGCTCGATTTTGTTCGCCTCTGCCGGCCAAACCTCTCCTAGCCAGGCTCCGGCCAACCTGTAGAGTGTGACTGACATAACGTCTTCGCAGGCGATGAGCTTTGCTCTACCTTGCTACCAGCCTGCGTCATGGCAAAGTCGAGGGGGGCCGGGGTGTTCCTCTAGGATCTTGAGGTAAACTTCGGGGATAGCCTCCTCAGTCCACCTCCATTTTTCTTAAGGAATGTTCCCTTCCTCCTCCCCCTTGTCAATGACGGTCATTATCCCACCGCCGTCTTTTACGACCTCACTAAATGTTGGGTATTTATGGCCACCTATTTTTTGCTTTTTGGAGACCTTTTTTTCTCCTTTCTCTGCAGAACGTTACCTTTTAGGAGTAGCACCCGCCGGTTTCCCCAGTCGGATATAACTCCCTTTACCCATTCCAGCGACTTAGCCTTTTCTTCTGTTAGCTATTCTGCTGCTACCTCTCGTAGTTTACATAAGACCCTACTGGCCGCCTTTTCTCGTAGTAGATTTGCTAAGCGAAGTTGATCCCGTAACTCCTGTTGTTGGTCGCTCCTTGTCCCCCGCTGCCTCCTGCAGTACTCGAGCTGGGACCATCCCTTTCGCTCAAGCCCCCTCTGCTTCCTATTAGTGGCGGTCTGACCACTACCGTGCCCCCAGCTCTGACAGCAGTCGGGTTCACCTCGTCGGTTTTTTGAAGGAGGAACGTCCGTCTTGTTAGATATATATTTATTAAAATTCTTCTCCATTTTGGTCCCACCGGTGTTTGACATGGAAGGCCCACCTGCACAAAGGTCCGTGTGCACAGGTAAGGCTAGATAGAACCGTAGGTCACCAGGTATTCGGAGCACTCCGTTCAGGACTGGGCTATTTGATCTGGGTCCCCAGCCAGGCTGAACCTCGGCAAGGGTCGTACTACATCTTATTCCAACCCAGAGAAATTTTGACATTGCGTGAATACCAAATTCAGACGGCATATAGGTAACTCCTTTCCGTACTGTCGAATGCAGCACTGAAGTCGACGAAAAGATGGTGTGTGCCGATTCTCCTTTCATGGGTCTTTTCCAAGATTGCGCGTATTGTGAATATTTGGTCGATGGTAGACTTCCCACGTCTAAAGCCACACTGATAAGGTCCAATCAGTTGGTTGACCGTGAGCTTTAGCCTTTTACACAATACGTTCGCTAGAACATTATAGGCGATATTTAGAAGACTAATCCCGCGGAAATTGGCACGGATTGCAGGATCACCCTTCGTTTGGGCAAAGCACACTTAAATTCCAATCGGCAGTCATGCTTTCATCCGACCATATTTTGCATAGAAATTAATGCATACATCTTACCAGCTCCTCGCCGCCATGTTTGAAAAGCTGAGCCGGCAGTCCGTAGGCGCCCGCGGCTTTGTTGTTCTTTAGCCGCGCTACCGCTATTCTCCCCTCGTCATGGTCGGGTAGAAGAACGACAATTCCGTCGTCAACGATTGGGATATCGTGATCTTTGCATTCTATGTGACATGCGCAGCTGTGACTATTAAACAGGTTCGAGAAGTGTTCACTCCAAAATTTAAGTATGCTTTGGATGTCAGTCACCAGATCGCCGTCTTTGTTCTTGCAGGAAAACGCCCCGGTTTTAAAACCTTCTGTAAGCCGCCGAAGCTTGTGGTAGATTTTTCGGGCGTTTTACCTATTGGTGAGCATGTCAGGGCCCTCGCAATCACGTATTTCGGTCTCTCGTTTTTTCTTTCTGAGTTCCCAGTAGCGATCCCACATGGCTCGCGTTGGGCCCGATCGCATGATATTCCTCGTCATACCAACTGTTTTTTCGGGCTCGCCGGAATCCGATTTCTTCTTCGGCGGCGGTACGTAGGGAACGAGAAATGTTGCTCCATTGCTAGTTTGTTGGGCAGTACTCTCTGAGAGCAGGAGTGAAAGTCGAGTGGCGAGTCTTCTGGCTGTGTGTTGTGATTGTAGCTTTTCGATGTCGAATCTCCTTTCCGTAGGTACATCTACGTTTTTTGCTGCACAGAGACGTGTGCGCAGTTTGGCTGCAACAAGGTAATGATCCGAGTCGATGTTGGGTCCTCGGATTGTACGTACATCTAATACACTAGAAGCGTGTCTTTCATCTATCACAACATGATCTATCTGGTTTCGCGTTTTTCGATCAGGAGACAGCCACGTTGCGTGGAGTATTTTCTTAGGCTGGAATCTGGTGCTGCAGACTACCATGTTTCGGGCCCCGGCAAAGTCGATCAGCCTCTGTCCGTTCCCGGATGTTTCGTTGTGCAGGATGAGTTTTCCGATTGTGGGAACAAAAATTTCCTCCTTGCCCACGCTGGCGTTGAAGTCGCCTTGCACAATTTTTGTGTTGTGTCCATAGGCACGTTCAATAGCGCCCATAGGAACGTGCCAGGCATTCATAGAAGGTATCTTTGGTTGCATCGTCCTTCTCTTCCATCGGGGCGTGCGCACAAATGAGCAAGATGTTAAAAATTCAGGCTTTGATGCGGATTATTGTGAGGTACTTGGTGACGAAGTCTCCCTCCCACAACAAATCCGGCACCGATGGCAGCTGTAGTAGACGTCGCAAGTTCCTAAGTTTTTCTTGCCTTGTCCAGTCCATCGCATCTCTTGAACGGCAGTGATGTCAATCTTTACTCTCACGAGGACATCAACCAGCCGAGGCACCTTCCCCATTAAGGGGCCGGACATTCCAGGTGCTGATGTTGTTCCACAAATGGAGGGACCTACAGCTTCAAGCCGACTCCGAACGGCAAATGGTTTTTATGAGGAGCTTTTTAATGGCAGAAATACACTCGGAGGTTTGCCATTGCCTGCCATTGTGTGTTTGACCGAGCTCCTCCTATTTGTGGCGTGCGGCTTGATGTTGTTCCACAAACCTATAGTTTTAAGCCGACTCCGAACAGCAGATATTTTTATGAAGAGCTTTTTTATGGCAGAAACATAATTTAGATGAAGAAATTTGGAAAAGAAATTCCAAGCTGCATCTGTTACCATTGAAACTTTAAAACAACCACCGACGTTAATTGTTATTTATAGTCCATCCAGACACCACCTGAAATCTGCACCACTTTAGATAATTTTTAAGGTTGGCTTATAATTGGTGGCTTCTTCAACGCGAATCAAACAGCATGGGGCTCAAAGCTCATTTCAACAAAAGGATGAGAATTATTTATTTATTCATTAATGTATAACAAATTCAGAACAGATATTTAAGATATGAATAACCTAATATATAAATTATACAATATTAAATTATCAACTCAAAAAACCATTATCAACTCATATAAACCATGGTAAAAGTATATACAAATTACAATTGAATTTTAACCAAACTAATAATTATGAAACTAAAATAACAAATATTTACAAAGTAACATTGTGATCCCTTACATAGAAAGTAAGTAAGTAAGAAAGTCTAGGCTTCATCATAAATCGACATACATATTAATTGTTCTCATGAGAATCTATTTGCGGATTATATATATATTTGAAAACACTTTTTTATAGTTTATAGTATAGTATAGTGAGTGTAGCCTTAAAATCTTTTTGTGGTAAATAAACTAATTTTCAGTAATAAAAATAATTTCATTTGATTACACAGTATAAAAATTACAAATGGGTGATCCACACGATAGTTTTGGAATACGAAGCTCTGATGGATTCAATTATATAAGGATGAAAAATTGATTATAATTTCTCCAGACACCAAATACCCCATAATGACGGGAATTAATAATGAAAAAAATTTAAATAGCATTTCTCCATGCCTAATAAAAAAACCATTCATTCTGTTTGTGGTGAAATAGAAAAATGCAAGCTTCAAAACGGTACCCGTCTACTTAGAAAAAATTTAAGCCAGGCGCAGAAACTTTTTACTCTCACCGCTCTCAAGTTGAAGTAAGTGAGCACAAAACATTAAATGTAACCAAAGGAATAATTTACACAAATGAACTGAGATGAATTTAAGAAGAAGAAATTCTAAATGAATTATGTGAACAAAGCATAATATATATATATATACATATATAATTGGCGCGTATACCCTCTTTGGGTGCTTGGCCGAGCTCCTCCTCCTATTTGAGGTGTGCGTCTTGATGTTGTTCCACGAATGGAGAAACCTACAGTTTCAAGCCGACTCCGAACGGCAGATATTCTTTTATCAGTAGCTTTTTCAACGCAGAAATATACTCGGAGGCTTGCCATTGCTTGCCGATGGGCGACCGCTATTAGAAAGAACTTTTTCTTCATTTTGGTATTTCACCGAGACTCGTATTGGTATTTCACCGAGAACCTACGTTCTCCTGCCTTCCGAATGGTTGTAATAGCATAATAGAGTTTCGAAAAAATCTTAAAAAGGAAATTGAAGATCTAGATTAATTATTCTACCGTTCGAGTCGATTAGTTTCCCAAAAATAATAGCTTCTGAAAAAACGATCGAACGACCTTACATTTCTCTTCCAATGGCTTGTGTAAAACGCTGGAAATATAATCACACTGCAAAATGGTGCAGAGGTATGAAGACATGTTAAAACTTTATCTGACGATGTAAAATGCCTCAAACCATAGTCATGCATAATATGTACCAACAGCAAATTTGGATAATGTATGTACAATGCCCTTGACGAAAAATTTGTATTATTTTTACAACAAAACAAGCAATTGAAAAAGTTGACTACTAGACAGCTACTTAAAGTTATAGAGAGCATCACAACAACAAAGATGTAACCTCCGCTTAAATTTTACAATCTACAATAAATAACAATTGTTAAAAATAATAAAGCAGATACAACTAATCTCTCCAATAAGTTGCCAGACCATCAACCAAAGAGCACCATTTAATCAGATAATATCGCCAATAGCCACGATAACGGTAACTCTGATGCAGCCGAACCACTCCCACCGACCTTTACAATGACACCTACTATTAAACTTCTCCACAAAAATACTCCAAGGCATCTTGTAAGAAAACTAAAAACAACAATAGAAAATTAAAAAAAATAAACTAGAAAACAACAATAGCAACAAAAAAATAACTGCACTCTCCCCAACCATCAGGCAGAGAACTTTAATGTATAGAGAAGTCTCAATTTATATTTTCAAACAAACTTAAATGATTGATGAAAGTTTGAATGCGCCAACATTTAAATTAAAGTAAATTTAATGTTCGTTGATTTAATTTAAAAATAAGAATTTAAACAAAACACATTATAAAACGACCTCACATTTTGTTGTGTGCGTTTTAGTAAATTTAAAACTTCATATAATATAATATAAATTTGATGAAAATTGTTACTATTTTTTTGAGTCGAAATTAATTTTAGACGAGAATTCATAGAGCATGCAAGTGTTTTGATATATTGATATATAAGCCAATATCAATACATACATTTCTTATGCTAGTTATGTTTTTGCAAAAGTTCAATTGCATCTTCAATTCTTATAATGATATGTGCATACGCACCGCAGCAACCATGACCTATCTCACGACGCATTGCTTTATCATATTTACATGCAATAATTAGGGAGTAAATACCCGAATCATCGAATTCCTGCCTAACATATGTATGAAAGCTAAAACAATTCTATTTTGCATATGTATGTATATATTTGTATGTGCGTATGCACACTTCATGCACTAGCCTATGTGCGTATATATTGGTATTTTAAACATCCAGCAAAACAATGCTTATAAATATACACATATGCATGTACATACAACCGCACGCACGAGCCACTCAATTTATTCCTGTAAATGCATATGTCGTTCAAAACTAAAACTCTAGTGACTACAAGAACAAAATGCACTAATACGCGCAGCCGTAGCGGGCATCATTCTAGTTGCCATGGTGCTGAACAGTCTAAAATAGTTTCAACTATTGTACAGTATAATAAAAGCTCATCAAAATATTCATTGACAAATTCGAGCTCATAGTTCTAAGAGCAAAGTTTTTTCATTCATAAATCGAGCCGCCAATATGCCAATTTTCTTGACCATTCGAAAATAGTCAATATTGGAATATTTCGCGTTGAATTATTTGCTAATATTTGGTAAATCGTGAATTTTTGTCATGTCGAGTACCCGCGGCTCCGTACATATGCATGTAAATATATCTTTCTAAATGCTCGACAACCGCAGCTGGTTTGCGTAAAGTGCGCGCATGAGCATACAGTAAGTTGCAGAAAACAGCAAATATAAAAAAGTTCTGTGTCGGACACTTCAATACTAGGAGTAAATTTCGATACAATTATTTTATGTTCTCTGATAGTAGGTAAATAGTTAATTAGTATATTACTTTACGTATGTAGTTCTTCAACTGATAAATAGTGCACA
Organism: Anastrepha obliqua; assembly: GCF_027943255.1. NCBI lineage: Eukaryota > Metazoa > Arthropoda > Insecta > Diptera > Tephritidae > Anastrepha > Anastrepha obliqua. Next base: position 36,531,561 of record NC_072897.1, on the reverse strand, counting down.
AACATATCTAGAAGGTTAGTAACTTACTCTCAAATCAGAGTATTTGAAGGTTACTGTACATACAATGCTGTGCCTATGAATGTGCGCTTGATTTCTTGAGAAATTTTACCGTAAAATTTTTTGCTGTGGCAAGTGCACATACATACGTACAGCATATATATAAATAAATTCACATATTTAAGTTTGCATATGCCATCTCTTTATGTGCCTGGTAATGAATGAGTTCTCTAGGATTTTGATTTGGTTAAAGGGAAACAGACAGACATAATAATATATGTATGTGAATTGTTCAGCGCTGTTCATAACAACAGCACAATGCTGTGTATATGAGTGCACGCTAGATACCTTGGACATTTTTTGCGAAGCGTAATATTTTTTCTGTGGCTAGTGCACGCAGCCGCATACATATGTACATATAAATTCACAAATTTATATTTGCATATGACATCTTCCTGTGTGCCTGGTAATGAAGCGTTTTCTATAGAGGATTTTGATTTGGTTGAAGGGGGAATTCAACAAAGTTTTACAGAGCACTCTTAGACAGATAATAATTATGTATATAATTTTGGATGATTTGGAAAAAATTCAAATATAGAGGCCGTACCTACCTAACATTCTTTGCTTCTAATCACCAACAAGTTCTTATCGACTGCTGCTAAATTTACATAATTCAGTTCCCTACTGTTAAATTTTGGTGAAAAATGTGTCTGTGATGATTAAACTTCGCGAAACGAGTACCCCTCGAAATTCCATCCGTTCTTGTCATTGAGACTTCCCTATACATTAACGTTCTCTGCATTATCATGGAAAACAAATGCATATGCTAAGTTCAATAGTGACTAATAATACTTTCACATATAAGTAGATGATCTACTTTTTCAGGGTTAACTCAAAATCCGTAATTAAAAAGCGCGATTTCCCATACAAAATTTCTCTTCCAAAATCTGAGATTACAAAATAATCCCAGATAATAATGATACTTTTTGACATACAACCCTGTGTTTTCTGTGTTATCGATAAATATTATTACGAATGTAAGGAGAAACATCAAAATATATTAAAAACTAAATGAAATGGATGCCGACAAAGTAAACAGGTCTGTAAACATAATTGGAATACAAATTCTGTTAAATATTATTAATTGGGGATTCATTTTACAGAAAAAAGCGTGTGCCCATAAACGTTTGGTCTTCTTATAACATACCATAAAATGTAATATCGAATTTCGAATGCGCTGTCATAATTTTTTGAAACCTCAGTAATCGTCGTTTAAGATTTGCTCCAACTGTTTATTATAAGCAGCCAATTGCGCAATTAAATTAGCTATACCTGCTGCTTGTATTTTCTTCATATCACTAATAATAATTAAAGAACCAAGAACACCGAAATATTCCACCAAAATAATTTCTATGAAGAAAAACCTCTCAAAGCAGTATTGACAGCTGATTGTAGATTTTCCAGGTAACCTGCTATATGCGAAGGGGTTGATTAATTTGGTGGATTTATGGGTGATTAATGCATATATCATGCCACTCCGTGACTGGGGTCTCGAGATATAGGTCAAAACGTGGACCCGGGTAACCTTTGGTTGTGTATGCACAATATGGGCATCAAATGAAAGTTATCGATAAGTGCTTCAATACGGGGTAATTTTCATACCTATTGATGGCTAGGGTCTCGAAATATATGCCAAAACGTGGACCCGCCGTGTCTTTGCGCCGAATTAAACCAAACTTACACACATTGTTAACACTTGATGATCATGAAAAAAGAAGATTTTTTTTAAATTTCAAATCAACGCAAATGAATAACTAAGAAACAATCGTCAAAAAGAAAAAAAGAAATTTACTATTTTTTCAATTAACAATCGCTCACGTGCTTATATTTTTCTTATTCATTTAGGAATTTTCACGTGGTAAATTGGAATTAATTAATGTACGTTTTCATCAAATTTAGTGGATTTATTTTTTCGGTTCATATGCGATAAACTACGATGCACCATGAGTGAATCAAATGATAAAAAAAAAATAAAAAAACAAAAAATATAATCCACAAAATTTCAGAATACCATAATTACAATAATGTTTATTAGAGTACAAATGCCAAGACAATCGCGTATTCATATTAGTCGCTCGACAAATAATAATAGGCGCATGAGAAATGCTCGGAATAACGCGACATCAGAAGAGCGTCAAGAAGAAAATTAAACAAATCGGCAACGAATGGCACGGTCCAGATCAAATCGACCAAGAGACATCAATTTGAACAAAGCTGCTATGTAACGGAACTAGACTTGTAGTCAAACGATTGATGAATAATGTTATCGAAACAACTATTTTAATTGGCAAATTCAAGAATGAAGACGTTCTAATACCGAGAACTCCAATGATTCCAACTGAATTGCCATTTGAATTCAAGCGTTTGCAACTGCCCATTCGTTTAGCATTTGCAATAACTATTAATAATTCAGAAGGGCAAACTTTAGAAATATGCGGGATGAATTTAGAAGAACCAGTATTCCCCCATGGTCAACTATACGTTGGCTGTTCACGTGTTGGGAAGCCAACAGCATTATATATTTACTCAAAAACAAATAGAAAAACAAAAAATATTGTTTATGCCAAAGCGCTTGAATAAAGAATAAAGAAATAAATAATATGAAAACCATATCTTTTCTGTTCTAAACCATATCTATTCTATTTTAGTGTGCCCAGCGAAGCGGGCGGCGTTTGCTAGTATATGTATATTATGTTAGTTATGTTTGTGCTAAAGTTCTATTGCATCTGCACTTCCTATCGTGTTACATATTTTTTTCTTTTTTTTTGTTGAGGTGGCACAACGCATTTCGACGCACCTACTAAAAACCCACCCCAGCTCCGTTTCCCTCCCACCGCGGGACAACCGTTAGACATGACTTCGCGGGAGGGGGAGCGGCCTATTGCCAATTCTTGAAAATTTGCGCTGTATTCTTCAGCGACGTCAACCGTCAAGTATCACTTGACGGGAAGGGGAGCGGCCTAAAAGAGGCATGAAGATCTGTGCTGTTGTTCAGCGCGACGCAGTTTGGAGATTACTTTTTTTGCCATATTACATACAGCGGACCAGTGTTCTTCTGACTCTAACATAATATCCACTAGGTTATCAGCCGAAATTGGCTTCCCCACCCTAGTGCTTAATTCCTCCCTTTCGAACACAAATCGCGGACAGACAAACAAGACATGTTCTGCGTTTTCTACAGCTGGTGCACAATGAGAATAGTACGGGTCGTCTTCGTGCTTAAACCTATATATATAGGATTTAAAACACCCATGTCCCGTCAGTATTTGGGTCAGATAATAGTCTAACTGTCCATGCTTACGGTTAACCCATTTGGCTATTAAGGGAATCAGACGGTACGTCCAGCGTCCGTTCAGGGACGAACTCCATTTTCCTTGCCATGAACGCAAGCTACGCTCTCTTGCTTCCTTGCGTATTGTCTGTCGTTCTGAAGTAGCTTTGTTTTGGTAAACTTCAGCGTACTCTTTTGCCATTAAATTTATTGGGAGTAGTCCTGCAATAACCATAATGGCGTCTTCTGATACCGTTCGAAACGCGCGGCACACTCTGAGGGCACTCAGTCGATACACTGATTTCATACAACTCACATATGAGCTGCAATTAGTTGCTTCCGCCCATGCTGGAGCTGCATACAGCAAAATCGATGAGACCACGGTATTAAATAGTCTCCTATGGTTTTGCCTAAGGCCTCTAGTGTTCATCATTATGCGCGTCAGTGCTGTTACTGCCTCTGCCGCTTTTCTGCTTGTGTATGATAGGTGATCTCTGAAGTTCAGCCTATTGTCGATTAATACGCCCAGGTATTTAATGAACGGTTTCGATCCTATGGTATTTTCGCCCACCATTATATTTACCGACTCCACCTTCTTCCTGCTGCTAATGAGCACTGCTTCCGTCTTATGATCCGGAAGAGTTAGACCGTTCTTGCGCAGCCATTCTTTTACCATGCCGACAGCCTGGTTGCAGGTTGCTTCGGCTTGGTGTAGTACTTTAGCTACGACCACAAGAGCGATATCATCAGCAAACCCTATAATTTTGGACCCTGTGGGTAAACTGAGACGTAAAACTCCGTCATACATAATATTCCACAGCAAGGGACCTATGACTGAGCCTTGTGGAACTCCGCCAGTTATTTTATATTCCCTAACACCCGCATCGGTATTATAGCGAAGTGAAATAACTGAGGATAATCTTTCGTATATACATTGGAACCTGGAAGCAATGAAGCGCCATCAGGATCTGGTTCCAGTTCGCGGTATTGAAGGCATTCTTTACGTCTAGCGTTGCCATTAGGCAGTATTCCTTGCCACCGTATAACCACCGAGTTCCTTCGATTGCCTTTTGCGCAATAGTTTTAACCGCAGCTACAGGATCTGTGGTTGAGCGAGCCTTGCGGAATCCGAATTGCGCGGATGATAGACCGCCTGCATCATCAATGGCAGCCTCTAGACGATTAGCGATGAACCGTTCTAGAATTTTACCTGCGGTATCGAGCATGCAAAGGTTTAGATCCTTCTGGAATCAGCACAAGTTTCTGTAGCTTCCACTGAGTAGGAAATATGCCTTCTTTTAGACGTGTACGAGGGGTGCCTTTTATATTTCGGGATTTGGCAACCCTGGTGTTGCAATCTGGCAACTGACAGCTGTATCGCAAAGTTTGACATTTTTTGGCTTTTACGTACTCTGAACGTTTTGAAATACCAGCGCTATTTGTGTTGTTTACAGTAACTTAAAAGATTCCAAAAATGGAATTAAATCGTAAACATTTTCGTGCGATTATTTTTTACAACTTTCGACGTGGATTAACTCAGCAACATTGCATGGATGAACTTAATTCATTTTTTGGCGATGAAGCTCCATCAAGGACCAGTGTTTATCGATGGTATGGTGAATTCCATCGTGGTCGTAGTTCACTCCAAGACGAATTTCGTGAAGGTCATCCAAAATCAGTTGTTGCTCCGAAAACCATTGACTCTGTGCGCGATCCCATATTGCAAGATCGTCATGTGACCTATCGTGAGATTGAGACAACCTTAGGCATTAGTGGGACCAGCATACATTCAATATTGCATAAACATTTGACTGTCAAAAAATTTGTTCGCGTTGGATCCCACACAATTTGTCAATCGCTCAAAAAAAGACTCGTGTCGATTGGTCGAAGGAAATGCTCAAAAAATACGATCGCGGGGCTTCGAAACACGTCTATGACATCGTGATAGGTGATGAATCATGGATTTACGCGTATGAGCCTGAAAGTAAACAGCAGTCGACTGTATGGGTGTTTCAAGTTGAGCCGAATTCAACAAAAGTTGTTCGCGCACGAAGAACTTCCAAGCAAATGGTCGCCTGTTTTTTCGGAAAAACTGGACATGTCGCAACCGTACCACTAGAACAACGCAGAACAGTAAATTCTGAGTGGTACACATCCATTTTACTTGCCAGTTGTCTTCCAAGAAATTAGGAAAACCAATCGCCAAAGACGAATCACTCTTCACCAGGACAATGCGAGCTCTCACACATCGGCTCAAACAACTGCATTTTTGAGCACTCAAAACATCGAATTAATGGGTCATCCGCCGTATAGTCCTGACTTGGTACCGAATGACTTCTTTTAATTCCCGTACGTAAAAAACAAACTGACAGGTCAATGTTTTTCGACACCTGAAGGAGCGGTTGCGGCATTCAGAATGCATGTTTTCGAGGTACCTCATTCAGAGTGGCAAAAGTGCTTCGACAATTGGTTCAAACGCATGCAAAAGTGTATAGATCTTCATGGAGAATATTTTGAAAAACAATAAAGTGATTTTCGATGATTAAACTTTGTTTTTGTTCTCTAACCCCGACATATAAAAGGCACCCCTCGTATTGTAGAGATCTACAAAAATGTCGGTATGGCTTCGAATTGCCACTTCTAGTGCCTCATTGGGGACTCCGTCTGGGCCAGGAGCTTTTTTGTTTTTGATCCATTTAGTGATCGTCAGGAGCTCGTCTTTGTCTGTCAACTGCATATTTTGGTTCCCCTTACAACATTTTTCCAAATCGTAGGCTCGGAGAGCATCTTGTGCTAAGAACAATGTTTGAACTACATTACGCAGTGTGGCCAGGCACGTTGTTGGGAGTGGCTTGTTGGGAAAACCCGGAAGGATTTAACACAAACTACACCCAAATCAAATGCAAAGGCAGAAAGGAACGATGTAAGAAGAAATCGAAAACGGCAGAGGCCACCGCGAAAGGACGCGATAGTAGTAAAAAGCATTGGCAGCATATCATATGCGGAAATTCATAAGCGGGTTAAGTCATAGCCAAACCTAAAGGAGTTGAATAATGACATACAATGGGTCAAAAAAACTGCCAAAGGGGAGTTACTTTTGGTGCTGGCAAAACCATCTGACCCAAACACCTTGAAAATTCATAAAGCCGTTAAGGCGGTTTTGGGAGAAGCGGTAGAAGGCAGGGCTCTAACGGAGCTGCGGCAAGTGGAAATCCGAGACCTTGATAAAATCACCACAAAAGAAGAAGTACATGAGGTGATAACAAAACAGTTCAAGGAGCTTGACGTACATGCCTCAGCGATTCTGGGTCTACAAAAGGCAGGAACACAAAAAAGAAGTTGCTGTACTCAGTGAACCCTATAAACACCAAGAAGACAATGGCTGGGCCTCTGATATTACTGGCAAGTCGTCAATCTGGAACTTATGAGCGTGAAGGCAGATCGTGGATTTGTACGAGCGCGTATTGGGGAAACATACGTCTATAGCTATGGTTTGTTAGCCAGCATTATACCCGGAGCGACCTACTTGCGATAATTTGCGAAATAAAGAAACATGGCGAACCAAAGGTGCCATATACATACGACGCGAGATACAGGGTCGACTCAATGGAGGCTGGTGATGCAACTGAGACGCCTACTCAAGCTATGAAGCACCTAACAAAAGCATGCGACGCAGCTATGCCTAAAACAAGGCCTAACAGGCATAACAGTGAACCCGTTTACTGGGGACTCGGGTATAGGCTAGTCATGAAAAAACTGAAAGTTTTCAAGCCACTCCCAACAACGTGCCTGGCCACACTGCGTAATGTAGTTCAAACATTGTTCTTAGCACAAGATGCTCTCCGAGCCTACGATTTGGAAAAATGTTGTAAGGGGAACCAAAATATGCAGTTGACAGACAAAGACGAGCTCCTGACGATCACTAAATGGATCAAAAACAAAAAAGCTCCTGGCCCAGACGGAGTCCCCAATGAGGCACTAGAAGTGGCAATTCGAAGCCATACCGACATTTTTGTAGATCTCTACAATACGAGGGGTGCCTTTTATATGTCGGGGTTAGAGAACAAAAACAAAGTTTAATCATCGAAAATCACTTTATTGTTTTTCAAAATATTCTCCATGAAGATCTATACACTTTTGCATGCGTTTGAACCAATTGTCGAAGCACTTTTGCCACTCTGAATGAGGTACCTCGAAAACATGCATTCTGAATGCCGCAACCGCTCCTTCAGGTGTCGAAAAACATTGACCTGTCAGTTTGTTTTTTACGTACGGGAATTAAAAGAAGTCATTCGGTACCAAGTCAGGACTATACGGCGGATGACCCATTAATTCGATGTTTTGAGTGCTCAAAAATGCAGTTGTTTGAGCCGATGTGTGAGAGCTCGCATTGTCCTGGTGAAGAGTGATTCGTCTTTGGCGATTGGTTTTCCTAATTTCTTGGAAGACAACTGGCAAGTAAAATGGATGTGTACCACTCAGAATTTACTGTTCTGCGTTGTTCTAGTGGTACGGTTGCGACATGTCCAGTTTTTCCGAAAAAACAGGCGACCATTTGCTTGGAAGTTCTTCGTGCGCGAACAACTTTTGTTGAATTCGGCTCAACTTGAAACACCCATACAGTCGACTGCTGTTTACTTTCAGGCTCATACGCGTAAATCCATGATTCATCACCTATCACGATGTCATAGACGTGTTTCGAAGCCCCGCGATCGTATTTTTTGAGCATTTCCTTCGACCAATCGACACGAGTCTTTTTTTGAGCGATTGACAAATTGTGTGGGATCCAACGCGAACAAATTTTTTGACAGTCAAATGTTTATGCAATATTGAATGTATGCTGGTCCCACTAATGCCTAAGGTTGTCTCAATCTCACGATAGGTCACATGACGATCTTGCAATATGGGATCGCGCACAGAGTCAATGGTTTTCGGAGCAACAACTGATTTTGGATGACCTTCACGAAATTCGTCTTGGAGTGAACTACGACCACGATGGAATTCACCATACCATCGATAAACACTGGTCCTTGATGGAGCTTCATCGCCAAAAAATGAATTAAGTTCATCCATGCAATGTTGCTGAGTTAATCCACGTCGAAAGTTGTAAAAAATAATCGCACGAAAATGTTTACGATTTAATTCCATTTTTGGAATCTTTTAAGTTACTGTAAACAACACAAATAGCGCTGGTATTTCAAAACGTTCAGAGTACGTAAAAGCCAAAAAATGTCAAACTTTGCGATACAGCTGTCAGTTGCCAGATTGCAACACCAGGGTTGCCAAATCCCGAAATATAAAAGGCACCCCTCGTACACGTCTAAAAGAAGGCATATTTCCTAATCAGTGGAAGCTACAGAAACTTGTGCTGATTCCAGAAGGATCTAAACCTTTGCATGCTCGATACCGCAGGTAAAATTCTAGAACGGTTCATCGCTAATCGTCTAGAGGCTGCCATTGATGACGCAGGCGGTCTATCATCCGCGCAATTCGGATTCCGCAAGGCTCGCTCAACCACAGATCCTGTAGCTGCGGTTAGAACTATTGCGCAAAAGGCAATCGAAGGAACTCGGTGGTTATACGGTGGCAAGGAATACTGCCTAATGGCAACGCTAGACGTAAAGAATGCCTTCAATACCGCGAACTGGAACCAGATCCTGATGGCGCTTCATTGCTTCCAGGTTCCAATGTATATACGAAAGATTATCCTCAGTTATTTCACTTCGCTATAATACCGATGCGGGTGTTAGGGAATATAAAATAACTGGCGGAGTTCCACAAGGCTCAGTCATAGGTCCCTTGCTGTGGAATATTATGTATGACGGAGTTTTACGTCTCAGTTTACCCACAGGGTCCAAAATTATAGGGTTTGCTGATGATATCGCTCTTGTGGTCGTAGCTAAAGTACTACACCAAGCCGAAGCAACCTGCAACCAGGCTGTCGGCATGGTAAAAGAATGGCTGCGCAAGAATGGTCTAACTCTTCCGGATCATAAGACGGAAGCAGTGCTCATTAGCAGCAGGAAGAAGGTGGAGTCGGCAAATATAATGGTGGGCGAAAATACCATAGGATTGAAACCGTTCATTAAATACCTGGGCGTATTAATCGACAATAGGCTGAACTTCAGAGATCACCTATCATACACAAGCAGAAAAGCGGCAGAGGCAGTAACAGCACTGACGCGCATAATGATGAACACTAGAGGCCTTAGGCAAAACCATAGGAGACTACTTAATACCGTGGTCTCATCGATTTTGCTGTATGCAGCTCCAGCATGGGCGGTAGCAACTAATTGCAGCTCATATGTGAGTTGTATGAAATCAGTGTATCGACTGAGTGCCCTCAGAGTGTGCCGCGCGTTTCGAACGGTATCAGAAGACGCCATTATGGTTATTGCAGGACTACTCCCAATAAATTTAATGGCAAAAGAGTACGCTGAAGTTTACCAAAACAAAGCTACTTCAGAACGACAGACAATACGCAAGGAAGCAAGAGAGCGTAGCTTGCGTTCATGGCAAGGAAAATGGAGTTCGTCCCTGAACGGACGCTGGACGTACCGTCTGATTCCCTTAATAGCCAAATGGGTTAACCGTAAGCATGGACAGTTAGACTATTATCTGACCCAAATATTGACGGGACATGGGTGTTTTAAATCCTATCTATATAGGTTTAAGCACGAAGACGACCCGTACTATTCTCATTGTGCACCAGCTGTAGAAAACGCAGAACATGTCTTGTTTGTCTGTCCGCGATTTGTGTTCGAAAGGGAGGAATTAAGCACTAGGGTGGGGAAGCCAATTTCGGCTGATAACCTAGTGGATATTATGTTAGAGTCAGAAGAACACTGGTCCGCTGTATGTAATATGGCAAAAAAAGTAATCTCCAAACTGCGTCGCGCTGAACAACAGCACAGATCTTCATGCCTCTTTTAGGCCGCTCCCCTTCCCGTCAAGTGATACTTGACGGTTGACGTCGCTGAAGAATACAGCGCAAATTTTCAAGAATTGGCAATAGGCCGCTCCCCCTCCCGCGAAGTCATGTCTAACGGTTGTCCCGCGGTGGGAGGGAAACGGAGCTGGGGTGGGTTTTTAGTAGGTGCGTCGAAATGCTTTGTGCCACCTCAACAAAAAAAAAGAAAAAAATATGTAACACGATAGGAAGTGCAGATGCAATAGAACTTTAGCACAAACATAACTAACATAATATACATATACTAGCAAACGCCGCCCGCTTCGCTGGGCACACTAAAATAGAATAGATATGGTTTAGAACAGAAAAGATATGGTTTTCATATTATTTATTTCTTTATTCTTTATTCAAGCGCTTTGGCATAAACAATATTTTTTGTTTTTCTATTTGTTTTTGAGTAAATATATAATGCTGTTGGCTTCCCAACACGTGAACAGCCAACGTATAGTTGACCATGGGGGAATACTGGTTCTTCTAAATTCATCCCGCATATTTCTAAAGTTTGCCCTTCTGAATTATTAATAGTTATTGCAAATGCTAAACGAATGGGCAGTTGCAAACGCTTGAATTCAAATGGCAATTCAGTTGGAATCATTGGAGTTCTCGGTATTAGAACGTCTTCATTCTTGAATTTGCCAATTAAAATAGTTGTTTCGATAACATTATTCATCAATCGTTTGACTACAAGTCTAGTTCCGTTACATAGCAGCTTTGTTCAAATTGATGTCTCTTGGTCGATTTGATCTGGACCGTGCCATTCGTTGCCGATTTGTTTAATTTTCTTCTTGACGCTCTTCTGATGTCGCGTTATTCCGAGCATTTCTCATGCGCCTATTATTATTTGTCGAGCGACTAATATGAATACGCGATTGTCTTGGCATTTGTACTCTAATAAACATTATTGTAATTATGGTATTCTGAAATTTTGTGGATTATATTTTTTGTTTTTTTATTTTTTTTTATCATTTGATTCACTCATGGTGCATCGTAGTTTATCGCATATGAACCGAAAAAATAAATCCACTAAATTTGATGAAAACGTACATTAATTAATTCCAATTTACCACGTGAAAATTCCTAAATGAATAAGAAAAATATAAGCACGTGAGCGATTGTTAATTAAAAAAATAATAAATTTCTTTTTTCTTTTTGACGATTGTTTTTTAGTGATTCATTTGCGTTGATTTGAAATTAAAAAAAAATCTTCTGTTTTTCATGATCATCAAGTGTTAACAATGTGTGTAAGTTTGGTTTAATTCGGCGCAAAGACACGGCGGGTCCACGTTTTGGCATATATTTCGAGACCCTAGTCATCAATAGGTATGAAAATTACCCCGTATTGAAGCACTTATCGATAGCTTTCATTTGATGCCCATATTGTACATACACAACCAAAGGTTACCCGGGTCCACGTTTTGACCTATATCTCGAGACCCCAGTCACGGAGCGGCATGAAAGATACTCTGTACTAAAGCATTCACTAACAGCTTCAATTTGATATCCATATTGTACAAACACATTCTAGGTTGCACGTTTTGGTCTCTATATCGGGACCCTAGTCACGGAGCGGCATGAAAAATACTCTGAACTAAAGCATTCACCAACAGCTTCCATCTGATATCCATATTCTACAAACACATTCTAGGCTCCATGTTTTGGTCTCTATCTCGAGACCCTAGTCACGGAGCGGCATGAAAAATACTCTGAACTAAAGCATTCACCAACAGCTTCAATGTGATATCCATATTGTACAAACACATTCTAGGCTCCACGTTTTGGTATCTATCTCGAGACCCTAGTCACGGAGCGGCATGAAAAATACTCTGTACTAAAGCATTCACCAACAGCTTCCATCTGATATCCATATTGTACAAACACATTCTAGGCTCCACGTTTTGGTCTCTATCTCGAGACCCTAGTCACGGAGCGGCATGAAAAATACTCTGAACTAAAGCATTCACCAACAGTTTCCATCTGATATCCATATTGTACAAACACATTCTAGGTTGCACGTTTTGGTCTCTATATCGAGACCCTAGTCACGGAGCGGCATGAAAAATACTCTGAACTAAAGCATTCACCAACAGCTTCCATCTGATATCCATATTGTACAAACACATTCTAGGCTCCACGTTTTGGTCTCTATCTCGAGACCCTAGTCACGGAGCGGCATGAAAAATACTCTGAACTAAAGCATTCACCAACAGCTTCAATGTGATACCCATATTGTACAAACACAAACTCTGAACTAAAGCATTCATCAACAGCTTCCATTTGATACCCATATTGTACATACACATCCGAAGGTTACCCGGGTCCACGTTTTGACCTTTATCTCGAGACCCTAGTCATCAATTGGTATGAAAATTACCCCGTATTAAAGCACTTATCAACAGCTTTCATTTGATATCCATATTGTACAAACACATTCTAGGGTCCACGTTTTGGTCTCTATATCGAGATTCTAGTCACGGAGCGGCATGAAAAATACTCTGAACTAAAGCATTCACCAAGAGCTTCCATTTGATACCCATATTGTACATACACATCCGAAGGTTACCCGGGTCTACGTTTTGACCTATATCTCGAGCCCTATCCACCAATAGGCATCCAAACTATCCGTAAACCATCTTCAATACCTACTTAATAATGTGTGTAAGTTTGGTTTAATTCGGTGCAAAGACACGGCCGGTTAGCGAACATACACAAAAAGTTGACTTTATTTTATATAAGTTAGTGGAACGTGTTAACTTTAGTGGAACGTGTTAACTTCCCCAACTTATTAATTCATTCAGAGAATAGTAAGAGCGAATGAGAACGAAGCTGCAACTACAACTACAACTATATGAATGATCTTCATTGATTGCAAAGGACAAATTGCGGGATTGGAAAAGCTTTTGCACACGGCACGCTAAGCGACAGATAAGTAGTAAGAGCGAATGAGAACGAAGCTGCAACTACAACTACAACTATATGAATGATCTTCATTGATTGCAAAGGACAAATTGCGGGAATGGAAAAAGTTTTGCACACGGCACGCTAAAGCGGTAGATAAATTCCTGGAAAACGTTATTTGATGGAATTAGCAAAAACATATTGTATTTTCGATTAACGGTTAGCAAAATTGGATAGGCTTAGCTTAAGTAAAATATTGTAAAAGAAGTGCAGAAGAAGATCGGCTTTGAAAGTGATCGGTTCATAAAAATAAAATTTGAAAATAAATTGAATTGTTTAATTGGCGCCCAACGTGGGGCCTGTCGCAAAAAAATGTTCAACCGTAAGAGGACTACATAAAAGTACAGTTCCAAATCGAGAAACAGCCGGCAGGATAAGGACCTCACTATAAAAATTAAACGGACCAGAACTTTGCAGGAGATCAACTCGAGAAATTATCAGAAAGAATTTTTGTAAGTAAATATTCAAGATTATTTCTTGTTGTGATTTTTTGTGATGTGATTTGGATTTCAATTTGAAAATAAATTTTTGATATTAAATATAAATTTGAACTACAAAGTGATTTTAACAATAAATTTTGGAAGAAAAAAAGAACTAGATACGCTTTTGGAATACTAATACTTTTGTAATTTTCGAAAAACTTTTGTTTAAGTTGTAATTTGAATACTAAAAAAATACCTAAGTAACATTTTTGGATATATTATTTTTCGTTTTCGTTTATGTGCTCAGAATCTTGTAAAATCGCGTAACTTTTCTAAAAATTTTTTTTTCATTGACCCACATATATCGTTTAAAGCGATAAGGTTTTGGTGCTTTAAAAAGAATTAATAGTAAGCATAAAGGAAGTAAGCTAAAATGAGTTTTACACGTGAACAAGTGTTAGAAATAGTAAGGAATTGTTATGAGGAGGCTAGGAATGGATTTTCAGAGGAAATTAATCGCCTCTCCGAAGCTCTCAATCGTTTAGCTCCACCCAGCATAGAAACTTATTTGCCGGTCGCCATTGATCCTAGTGTTAGTTCAGATAATACGAGCTTAGATTTAATAAAGTCTCTTCCGGAATTCAAGGGTGATACTTCTGCATACCCTGCTTGGCGATCTGCGGCTCATTTCGCTATGAATTACTATAAGCCAAATTCTGAAAAATATTATGTAGCTATGGGAATATTCAGAAACAAAATAACAGAATCTGCTAACACATCTCCTTCATCTTTCAACACAGTGCTTAATTTTAAGGCTATAATCGCAAGATTAGATCAAACATATGCCGACAAAAGACCGCTTTACGTGTTAGAAAATGAAATGAGTATTTTGAGACAGGGTAATTTACAAATAACGGAGTATTTCGATACAGTTGACAAGCAATTGACGCTTATTATTAATAAGCAAATCATGTCACATAGCGGAAATTCCCAGGTTATCAATGCACTTAACGATAGGGCAAGAGAAAATGCACTTCGTGTATTTATTTCGGGTCTTCGTAGGCCATTATGTGACATACTTTTTTCCACTAGGCCAAAGGATCTCCCCACTGCCCTTGCAGTTGCCCAAGAGCTTGAAACCAGCCATAAGAGGTACGACTTTGCCAGCACATTTGCTGCGGGAACGTCGGTAAAGCCGAATATCTCAGTTACTCCTCAATATCGGCAGCCATTTCATTCTAATCAGCAAAATTTTCGCGCTTATTCTAATAATAAGCCAACGTCAATGGAAGTTGATCGTAGTTTACCTTCTTCTCGACAACAAGCTAATCTGCCAACCAATAACGGTTTCCAAAAACAATTTCACAAATGTTTCACGCCCCCAACATAATTCAAACTCTTTTCAGCCTGTGGCTTTTAAACGTAATCGCGAGCAAACATATTCCAATCGATCACCTTTTCCCAAAGTGCAAAAAGTCAACTATATGTCACATGAAATAGGAAGCAATCTCAACAAGGGAGAGTTCGAAGAATACATCCCTAATTCTGATCAGGATGAATATGGCTGCGATTATCCTGAAACAGATAGGAATGCTTATGAAAGTCTGGAAGATATTGATGGTAATTTTACAGATGAAATTAACCTTTTAGTACTAAATTCGCTCCTGCCATTTGTTAAGAAGAAAGCAACAAACGGACAGGAGCTACGCATTTTAATAGATACCGGTACCTCCAAAAATTATATCAAAAACTTTGAATTTCTGAAAGGCGTAAAAAATATGGATAAGCAATTTAACCTAAAATCTATTAATGGGGTTAACGTTATTAATAAAAAGTGTCTAGTAAATATTTTAGATAATACGACAACTTTTTATTTGCTCGAGAATTTAAAAACATTCGATGGTATCGTTGGATATGACTTTTTAAAAAAAATCAACGCAAGCATTGACATAGAAAAAGGGTATTTGTTGTACCACAATGGGCAGACAAGACTTGAGCATCTTCCTTGTAGTCAAGTGAATTTGATAACAATAGAAGACTCTGTTCCAGTTAGTATTGAAAACGAGTTCAATGATATGATTAATATCAACATTAATGCGTTTGCCGAGGTAAATAGGGCATTGCCCTATAACACCAAAGTACAGGGCAGAATTCGAATGACCACAAATGAGCCAATTTACACCAAAAGTTATCCCTACCCTGTTTCCGCTGCAAAATTCATAAATTCTGAAATATCGACTCTCCTAAAAGATGGAATAATCCGCAAATCGTTTTCCGCTTACAACTCTCCCGTTCATGTAGTTTCCAAAAAAGGACTAGATGAAAATGGTAGAGGAAAATTACGAATGGTGATAGATTTTAGAAAAATAAATGAATACACAATTTCGGATAGGTATCCTATCCCAGACACATCAGTAATTTTGGCGAATTATAAAACCCCATTACGTTCATTCCTCGGGTTAGCGGGGTACTATCGGAGATTTGTGAAGGACTACGCCGGCATTGTAAAACCGCTTACAAAATTTCTTAGGGGTGAAAATGGGAATGTTGGCGCGAATAAGTCCAAAAGTGTTTCTATAACTTTTGACTCCGAGGCTATAAATGCATTTCAAAAAATAAAAAAAATATTGGCATCGGAGGATGTTCTCCTCCAACACCCAGACTACAGTAAACCATTTGAACTTACCACAGATGCATCTTCGAGCGCCTTAGGAGCAGTTTTATCACAAAATGATAGGCCTATTACTATGATTTCCCGTACGTTATCTAGTACAGAACAAAACTACGCTACCAACGAACGAGAACTCCTTGCGATTGTGTGGGCATTAAAAAGTTTGCGCCATTATTTGTACGGTGTTACTAAAATTAACATTTTTACTGATCATCAGCCACTAATTTTTGCTATGTCGGATAAAAATCCAAATACAAAAATGAAAAGATGGCGCGCTTTCATCGAAGAATTCTCACCGAACCTACACTATAAGCCAGGCAAGGACAATAAAGTAGCCGATGCATTGTCCAGGCAATACATCCACAGCCTGAGTCAATCAAATGAAGTTGAAACCGTTCATAGTGAGAAGTCTTCTAGCAAAGTAATTAAAACAATCAAATACCCTGTCAACCAATTCAAAAACCAGTTAGTGATATCTAAGTCTGACCACTTCAGCAAAATAACAAAAATTCTTTTCCAAAGATTACGACGACATATCATTTGTTTTGACACCATCGAAAGGCTAATCGAATGTCTGAAAGATGTTATAAATCCAACGGTTACAAACGGCCTGCACTGTGAATTTGAAGTCCTAGCCAAAATCCAGAATGACATAACAAAGCATTTCCCGGGGACAAAATTTGTTCACACCGAAAAGTTTGTGATCGATTTAGTCAATAAAAACGATCAATTAGAAACGATAGCCACAGAGCATAACAGGGCTCATAGGTGTCTCCATGAAAATTTTCAACAGATTTCGAATGAATATTTTTTTCCAAATATGAGAAAAATGTTAAAGTCTTTAATTTCCAACTGCAAAATTTGTATGGAAAACAAATACCAGAGGAAGCCACCTAACCCGGAGATAGGGAAAACACCGATACCAAATTACCCTGGGGAAATACTCCACATCGACATATTTATTACAGGAAAACAATATTTTTTAAGTTGTATTGACAAATTTTCTAAGTTTGCCATTGTCAAGCCAATAGCTTCACGTTCTACCATCGACATTAAGGATGCTATGCTAGAAATACTTTTAACATTTAAAAATAAAAAATCATAGTGTCTGATAATGAAAAAGCCTTCCATTCTAACTTAATAAAAACAACTCTAAGGGACAATTTTTCAATTGAACAATTTTTCATCCCTACACTTCATAGCGAGAGTAATGGACAGGTCGAAAGGTTCCAGTCCACACTGCTAGAGATAGCTCGTTGTATCAAGGAACAACAACAAATATCTGAGACTAATGACCTAATCTTAATAGCTACACATAAGTACAATAATAGTATCCATTCAACTATTAAATCTAAACCCGTTGATGTTTTTCACAGCCCATCGATAGATACACTAGAAATTATTAAAAACGAATTAATGTTAGCCCAAGAAAAAACTTTAGAAAAATTTAACAAGAAGAAAAGCACTAAAACCTATCAGCCTGGTGAAAAGGTGTTTCTTAGACGAAATAGAAGATTGGGAAATAAATTTGACAAAGTGTTTGTGGAAAAGGTAATTGGAAAAGATTTAGGATCTACTGTTTTGATAGATGGCACTAGAATTCACAAAAGCAATTTACGTTAAAAAATTATACAGAAATGTATTGTTGCCTCAATGAAAGGGGACTATTTGAGAGAGGCTAAGCAAGTGATTGATTTCGAAGTAAAACCAACAAGCATTTAAACTTGAATATTTACCATTATGGTTTAATACCTATGTATGAAAAATGTATAAAAAATTTAAATGTTGTTTAAGCTAATTTAATATTTTTAAATCAAATTCTGTAAGTGTTAAAAGCCAATCTGAAATGCCTACGTGTGACCGCTCACGCAAACTTGTTGATAAAAGGAAGTATGCATTGTGATAACCAAAACTTACGTCTACCTGCATTACATACATGCCAATAACCGCTTTTACCTAAAGATTTCACTACGCACACAATCTCGCTATCGAACCGCGGACGTTCCGATATTGAAAGGGGGGATAGTTAGTGGAACGTGTTAACTTCCCCAACTTATTAATTCATTCAGAGAATAGTAAGAGCGAATGAGAACGAAGCTGCAACTACAACTACAACTAAGTATATGAATGATCTTCATTGATTGCAAAGGACAAATTGCGGGAATGGAAAAGCTTTTGCACACGGCACGCTAAGCGACAGATAAGTAGTAAGAGCGAATGAGAACGAAGCTGCAACTACAACTACAACTATATGAATGATCTTCATTGATTGCAAAGGACAAATTGCGGGAATGGAAAAAGTTTTGCACACGGCACGCTAAAGCGGTAGATAAATTCCTGGAAAACGTTATTTGATGGAATTAGCAAAAACATATTGTATTTTCGATTAACGGTTAGCAAAATTGGATAGGCTTAGCTTAAGTAAAATATTGTAAAAGAAGTGCAGAAGAAGATCGGCTTTGAAAGTGATCGGTTCATAAAAATAAAATTTGAAAATAAATTGAATTGTTTAATTTATATAATATAAGATGTATATAATATATTGATATACATACATACATATACATATGTTTATCAATATACCAAAACACTTGTATGCTCTATAACTTATCGTCTAGAATTAATTTCGACTCAAAAAATTAGTCATAATTTGGATCACCTTTTTTAGTGATGACTTGGCTGCTTTTTGTTGCGTATTGAGAATATCAACGATACGAGTACTTTTAGGAACACGATGCATCGCCAAAGATTTCAGGGTTGCGTTTAGGAATATGATACTTTTTTCGAATACAAAGCAACAGGCGTTTTGGAAAACGCCTACACTGTTCTCATCATTACACAAATTATGAAAACAAATGCTAATACTTCCACCGGCCTCTGTAGCCGAATGCTTTTGTGTGTGACTACCATTCGCAAGTACGTACGTTCGAATCTCCGTGTATGAAGCACCAAATGATAGAAAACGTTTTTTTCTTATAGCGATCGCCCGTCGGCAGGCAATGGCAAACCTCGGAGTATTCTTCTGTTCTGCTCAGCCGGAGTCGGCTTAAAACTGTGGGCCTCTCTGTTTGTGGAATAACATCAAGACTGACTACATAAATAGGAGGAGGAGCTCGGCCAAACACCTGAAAATTTTGTAGTCCCCAATTATTAATTTTCTTTAATACTTACACATCTATTATATAGTATATAACTGTTGACACTTATAATTTCGAGGTTGTAAAAGACTTCGTATATTTAGCAACCAGCATTTACACCTATAATAATGTCAGCCTGGAAATCCAACGTGGAATCTCTCTTGCCAACAAGTGCTACTTTGAACTAAGAAGGCAACTGAACAGTAAAGTCCTCTCTCGACGAACAAAACTAACACTCTACAAGGCTCTCATCATGCCCGTCCAACAACATCCGATGAAGCGACGTTTGGAGTGTTTGAGAGAAAGATTCTGCGTAAGTTTTTGGTACCTTTGGACGTTGGCAGCGGCGAATATCGCAGGCGATGTAACGATGTGCTGTATAAGCTTTACGACGACATAGACATGGCGCAGCGAATAAAGATCCAGCGGCTACGCTGACTGGGTTATGTTGTCCGAATGGATACAAATGCTCCGGCTCTGAAAGTATTTGATGCGTTACCAGCTGGTGGTAGCAGAAGAAGTGGAAGGCCTCCTTTGCGTTAGAAAGATCAGGTGGAGAAGGACATGGCTTCACTTGGTGTGTCTAACTGGCGCCCGACACAGAAACGACTGGCGCGCTTTGCTAAACTCGGCCAAAATCGTGTAAACGGTTATCGCGCCCAATAAGAAGAAGAAAATATTACAATTTATTACCAGCACAAACACAGGACTATGTTATTTAGCATACTGTATGATTTCTCTTTATTTTAAACCTTCGCTTCCTATATATAACATACACTATTTATCGAAATTAAAGTTTTTTCAGCATTTCGAAAATCCCACTTGCACGTTTACCGCACTTATGTAATGAAATCACTGCAATGCAATTTTCCTTAGCTCCCCAAATCAGTGTTAACAAGCAAAATTAGCCACGAAACTTAGTATAGTTTATTATCGCCGTATGCACTGTAAAGTTTGTCAGAGAATTTATGGTAAGACTAAGTATACATATAGGCCAACATAAGATTTCACACTAACAAACTTGATAACGTGTTTTAAGTAAAGTGTAAAGTAAAGTGCTCACTCCATTATAACAGCTGATTTTACTTGGCTTTGTAGTTGGGAATCTCCAGAAATATTAGGAGAGGCTCGATTCTATCTCATTTTATTTACAGTTCAAACTTCATTCTGTTAAGCGAAGGTTCTCCCAGAGAATGTTAATGGAATGAGACGGGGTAAATGTTACTGTTAAGAATTTTTAGTACAATTGAGATTTGAAAAGTTTGTAGTAAGGGATTTTAGAATATCGACTTTAAGGACACCACGCTGAGTTTTGCCCACACAAAAATTGAAAACACCACACATCTTTCACCTCAACACACAACACATTTCTCACCTCGACATTAAACCAATTAAGCTTTTACTATTTCCGTATTTTTCAAATAATAAGCGAATACGTAAAAATTAGTACACAAATTTGTTTTCGATTACATTAAAAAAAAAATAAATAAAAAAAAAAACAAATTGAAAATAAATTATACGCCGAGAGTTGATGCCAAGTCATGTTTGAAAGGGATAAGGACGCGGTACGTTTGTTTCAGCGACTTGGTTGGTTGGTTAGAGTGGTGATTCATCCAGAATCCAACTAGCGCCTACGCACCATTTTGTTGCCACATCCTCGTTACCAAATTGTTTAACAGTTATTTGCAGCAGGACTATATCCAGTCTGTGCGGTTTAGGAACCTTATTAGGTTGTTGACGTCTAAGCCAGACAGTTGCTCGAGACTCTCGAACAGCGGTTTGCCCAGGGTTAACATTCTGTCCTTCCATAGGGCAGGGCATTCACAGAGGAAATGGAAGATTGTTTCTTTTTTCTCCGGTTGTTTACAACTATGACAGTATGTGTTGTGAAGGATGCCCATTTTGGCGGCTTGTTCTCCGATAGACCAGAAGCCAGTTATGACTGCCGTAAGTCTACAGGTGTCCCGTCGTTTCATGTTTATTAATGTCAACGATTACTTGAGGTTGTAGGTGGGCCATAACGTTCTGCTGATTTTGCATTTCGTCTGGTCTCTCCATCTACAATCTGCAATTCGAAGGTATTTTAGGGAAATTGCATTATTGACCGCACCTAGTGGAGTGAATACTGGTACTGCAAGAGCGCTATTCATGGCAGATCCCCTTCTTGCCAGTTCATCGGCTTTTTCGTTACCTTCTATGTTCCAGTGTCCCGGGACCCAAATCAAGGTTACTCTATGGTTTTCACTCAAGTTGGTGAGGCTATTCCCACTTTGCTCCACCACTTTAGAGGTTGTTATAGTCGAGTCCAGCGCCTGGATTGCGGCTTGGCTATCCGAAAGAATAGCGATATTGCCCTTAAAAGAGAAATCCTACAGGCTTCCTCAATTGCTAGTACTTCTGCTTGGAAGACGCTGCTGGTATTAGGGAGACGTACAGATTTTTCAATTCCGAGTCTATGAGAACATATACCAGCTCCAACATCACAATCTATTTTACTGCCATCTGTATAGACTGTGGTATCGAAGTTGCTTAGAGAGAATCCATTCTTTTTTAGATGGAAAGAGAGTGTCAAAATTCCTATTGAACGTTACCTTCGGGACGATGTAGTCAGTTCTCACCGAGCTTAACTGAGTTTGTCGCAATAATAGACTAGCGTGACCATAAGTTTTTCCTTTCCAGCGACCCGCTTCATTTAACCTAAATGCACTCATGGTTGCCGTCTTCTTTATATGTAGGTCTATTGGAATAACGTGTGTCAGTGCATTGAGAGCCTCTCTAGGACATGATCTGATTGCACCGACCGTTATTGCACAGGCTGATCTTTGTATTCTGCCGAGTAATTTGGTATTGTACTCTCTCCCTAGAACTTTCCACCAAACTACCGAACCGTACGATAAAATTGGTCGTATAACCACCTTATACAGCCATAATGTATGCTTAGGTTCAAGACCCCATCTTCTTCCAAGCATACGTTTGCAGGCATATAAAGCAATTTCTGCTTTCCTTACCCGTTCTTCGACGTTTAACTTCCAGCTAAGTTTGGAGTCCAAAATTACCCCTAAGTACTTTGCACTGGTTGATAAAGACAGAGTTTGTCCGTTGATATTTGGTAGGGTAAAAATTGGTACCTTGTATCTGGTGGTAAAAAGCATAAGTTCTGTTTTACGCGGGTTTAAACTTAGCCCACATCCTGTGGCCCAAGAGTTAAGCTCGCCTAACACCCTTTGGATGATCCCACTGATCGTATTGGGCCACAGTCCTGACACCATTAGCACCACATCATCAGCGTACGCCACCATTTTTACCCCACCTCCGTCAAGTTTTATTAAGATTTTGCTGATCACACATAGCCAAAGAAGTGGAGTTAATACTCCCCCTTGTGGAGTGCCCCCGTGGACCTTCTTGGTTATGTTGATATTACCCATATTAGCTTTGATGATCCTGGTTTCTAGCATGGAGATGACCCAGTTACTAATGCAACTGTCCACCTCCAGGTCTATCAACGCCCGTTGGATGGCATCTGTGCTAACATAGTTAAAGGCGCCTTCGATATCCAAGAATGCCGCAATGGTATAATGTTTGCTCTCTAGAGAGCCTTCTATTGTTCCGATTACCTCATGAAGCGCTGTCTCCGTAGATGTGCCTTTAAGGTATGCGTGTTGAGCAGTTGATATACCAGAGCTCTCCAAAGAGCTTCTAAGATATATATCCAAAAGTCTTTCAAAGGTTTTTAACAGGAAAGACGAAGCACTGATTGGCCTTTAGTCCTTCGCTGATTCATGTCCCCTCCTGCCTATTTTTGGAATGAAGACGACCTTGACTAGTTTCCAACTATCTGTAATATGACCTAGGTTTAAACACGCTTTAAAAATTTCCTCTAGCCATGGTAGGATACAGTCCAAGGTTTCCTGTAACATCTTTGGGATGATCCCATCTGGCCCCGGAGATTTAAAGGATGAGAAAGATTTGATTGCCCATGCAACTTTTTCCTTGGTAATAATTTCATTTGCAAGATGCTGTGGATTATATTGGCTCCGCCTAATGTTTCCCCTCTCACTTTCGTAAGCGCTGCACCCCGGGAAATGCGTGTTTAGCAGAAGCTCTAGTGATTCTTCTGCTGTAGCAGTCCAAGTTCCATTAGGTTTCTTGACCCAAGAAGCCATTGAGTGGTCTTTGGAAAGAACCCTACAAAATGCCCTCCAGCTCTCTTTTTTGGTGGCCCTGATTGCCTTCTTGTACTCTCTCCGACTTTCTCTGTACAATTCCCAATTTCCCGTCGAGTAGCTGAGGTTAAACGTTGATCTAGATTTTTCCCTTAGTCTTAAGAGCTCACTGCTCCACCAAGGAGGGTAAGTTTTTTTGCTAAATTTTATGGGGCAGGACGTTTTGTAGGCCCTACTAAATGCCTTTTCCAGTGTTATGACCCTACTCTCAAGGTTTTCCGTGAGAGTGATTTGAGGGATAGGAGTCTCTCCTATCCTCTTGTTTACTGCATTTTTGAACCTCTTCCAGTTGGTTCTTAAAGGATGTCGATACGGTAGGGGTGGATCTACCTTAAAATCCAAATCGTAGAGGATCCAACTATGATCAGAAAAGGACCTTTTATTGGATACCCTCCAATTATCTACCCTTACTGAGCTATTTTCAGATAGTAGAGTAACATCAATCACTTCCTCCCATCCTCTGAAGTACTCCGTACTAGGAAAGGGGAAAGTGGGAGTGTTGCCCCTGTTACATACCGATAAGTTAGTATTAATAATAAAATTATATAAAGACTCACCTCGGTCGTTTGTCTCAGAGCTTCTCCACAACGCATGCCTCGCGTTGGCATCGCATCCGAGCAGCAGGTTCTTATTTCTGGCTTCACACACAAGCCGACGAGCCTCCTCGGGTGGTGCTGGCCGATCATGTGCCATGTAGATGGAAGCCAGTATGATGCCGACACCGTCAGCGGCTTCTACCTCCACAGCCGTCATATCCTGTGAACAATATGATGGGATTAAAAATAAGTTCAAATGTTTCTTAGCTACAATACAAGATCTGGGGTTACCTTCAGTCCGTTTGTAGAAAAGGTTGTGGTTGTTCCCAGTAAACCCCTTCACCTCGGTGCTCCGCACCCAGGGCTCCTGGATTAAAGCGAAGTCGACGTCCTCCTCCGTCAGGAGAACGGTTAGGTTGTCCGTTGCACTCCGCGAGTGCTGCAAGTTTATTTGGACAACCTTGAGACCCATGCTGCTGGTCGCTTTACAATTCGACGGCGTCGCCAAGCTGCACTCCGGGGTGCTGCTCATTAGCGCCGTCGTTTTTGGTAGATGCGGCGTCGTCAAGTTGCATGCCTGTGAGCAACTCGTTGGCGCCGTCAATCTCGTCCTGTTCATCCTCCGGATTTGCAGATCGGAATATATTCAGTTGCGTTTTCCTGACGCCGCAAAGAAGTTTATTGTCCACTTTTCCCAGTGGCTCGATACTCTCCTCCGATATTTGGAGAAGGAATGGCACACTGTTCTTTTGCGGAGCCTCCACTTTGATGATGCTCCAGTCATCCATGGGAACAGTGCAATTGTGTGCCTGCAGGTATGGAATAAGTTGCTTAGCTTCGAATTCCATGTTCGGAATCCTGATGCGAGCCCTCGGCCGTCGAGGGATTTCGCTGGCCGGGATTAGTTTGAGCCTCAAACCTTCCCAGTCGCTCTGGATCTTGCCCACAACTGTTTGCAGGAAGTTAAGGGAGAGTTGATCATCGCACTTGATCACCCTGTATCCGCGGACCACCTCCATTGAATCAAATCCTGGCACATGACCCTCCGGGTTTGCCATGACGTGATCGACGAAAATGAGGGACAGCCGTGCCTCGATTTCGGACCACTTATCCAGGTTTACTGCGGTTAGTTATTTCATCAACCAACGCTATTTGCAGGTGATCCCGTGCCACCTCATTAAATGAGCGTTTGGTTGGTTTTGGTATTGAAGCGGTGTGAACCGACACTTTGTGCGTCTTCGTTGATTTGTCGCTTTCGAGCTGCGAACGATTGCGTTTCACGGCTTCTGCCTTCTGGGTGGCCTGGAACGCCAAGTACTCATCGACCACCTTTTGGCACCTTGCCTTATCGGCCGCGTCCTTTGGATGAGTTTTCCCTTCAGCCTCATTTTTATTTATTCTTCAGAGAATAGTCAGAGACCTCTGGTAAAGCTTATACCTGGACGGGCCTTTTTTAACATTTTGGCGCTTTTGCCCCTTGGCATCAGCGGATGTGGATGGTTGATTTAAGGTTGATGGCGTGCTGTGGCCCACAGCTTTGCCATCAACCGTCTCTTGGCTGGAGGCCTCTGAGGAAGTTCCCAACTTCCTCAGTTCATTGGTGTCGGTCCGTGTTGTCCATTTGTCCATCTGTTGTTCAGCGACTTAATACATACATATATTTTTCAGAAGTAATTCATAGCGTTTTTTCATTACATACACAAATGAATAAGTATGTCTGCTATGTATTTAATTAATGAACATATACAACATTACTAAATTCATATTCTACATTTTTACATATTTACTTTTTACATATTTACCTATTTTTTTTATTTATACAATTACAACAATTAATATATTACAACAATCTTTATATACAACGTTCCCAGCTATCATTAGACAATACAAACATGTTTTCTCTAGAGGTTACTCTTGAAAGAGCGACATACAGTTGGCCATGTGAAAAACAGTCAACACTCAAATCTAAGCCTGCAACGTTGAAGGTTTGACCCTGAGATTTATTAATGGTCATTGCAAAATATGTCTTTACCGGAAATTGTAAGCATTTAAATTGGAATGGTAGATCCGATGGTATCAGAGGGATTCAGGGAATCAATACATCTTCTCCGGTACCACATCCTGTGAGTATTGTGCACTCTATTATGAAAGTTTTCAGTGATTTTACCAGCAAACGCGTGCCATTGCAAAGTTTAGGTGGACTTAGGTTTCTTAATAAAATAACAGGACAACCTATTTTCAGCTCCATTTTGTGAGGAGGGAGTCCAGACGGGTTCAAATAATTTAGAAATTCTGTAGGAAATTGAACAGCTTTTTCCAAATCGAGAACAGTATCGACCGAGTAGTATCATATATTTTCGTCGGCGCATCAATATTTGAAAGAATCAAGTTATTTGCTTTGTCTACTCTCTTTCTTTAAACCAAGATATTGTCTTATAACTTATGTTATCAATGGCAGGATAGACATTGTTGACTAACTCTTGGATGTTGTCTATCAAAACAGAAAGGTTCTCTATGTTAATCCTTCCCACATTTTGTGTTAACTCCCCATTGCCAACTTTTAGCAGCATTTCTGGAAATAGCGCGTTCTCACGTGAAGACGACGAAACCTTCATATTAGTTTTAAGCTCTAATTTATTGACATGTTGCCGAAGGTTGGATCTTTTTAGGAAAGCATTTATTTCGTCAGCACATGTTTCTCGAGTCACAACTGGTAGGATTTGACCGTAATCTCCTGAGAACAGAATTGTACATCCACCCATAGGTGAATTTTTTTTGCGCTAATCGCGCATTGTCCTATCCAGTGCTTCCACAGACACCTTGTTTGACATGACAGCTTCGTCCCAAACTATCAATGAGCAGTCACGCATCAATTTTCCTGTGCTGCTCTGTTTAGAAACACTACAGACGCTGTTATTACGAGTATCGTCGGTGGTGATTTTCAGCGGGAGCTTGAATGTAGAGTGCGCGTTTCGGCCTCCTTTCAAAAGGGTAGCGGCAATGCCGGATGAGGCAACAGCTAACGAAATTTTGCCGGTAGATCTCCCTTTTTTGAAAAGCAGATTGATTAAAAATGTTTTTCTTGTACCTCCTGGGGCATCAAGAAAAACCATTTTGCCTTCATTGTTATCAATTGTTGATAGTAATGCAGGGAATACTTTTTTCTGATCGATGTTTAATGGTGGCTTATCTCGTTTTGTCGTATGATGTTTCTCTTGTGTATTCGACACTGCTAGTTAAATCTGAGTTAGTAGTATTAGCTGGCATCGGCAGCCCAAAATTCTTGATCGATTTACCCGAAAGTAATTGCACTACTTTGTTCAATTCAAATAATTCTTCGTCGAATATGTTTTGATCATATTGTTCATCATCTGAGTTTAACTCTCGCCGTGGTTGAATCAGAATATCACTGGTCATATTTTCTTGAAATTTATTCCATAGATTAACAGAATCAGTTACTTGACAAAACACTACTATGACGGCAAATAAATATCTTAATGATGTAGCTGAACTACAAACAGCTGCTTCTGATAATGTGTTTTCCCAGTGAGAATCCTCTTCCAAGAGCCCCGTAGCTTTGCATGCTGCTTGATAAGTATTCTAAACAACACATTGTACAGTTTTTAGGTGTCCAAAGGATGTCGATCCTTTTACAATATGCAGTAACTTTCTCAGATAAAACCATTTGCTGTTGTTGGGATGAATCACGTAGTCTCTGCCAAGAGTCTCTCTGTAGGCTTTACTGAATTGCACAACTCTGCGTTGATGTGGACATCAAAAATGTTAGAAAGGAGCGGATTATAGGGAACGATCCATCGGTTATCAATATCATGGTTTCGGACGGTAGCATTTTGCCCACCCTGTTCTGGCGATCGTCGACGATATTTGGTATATCCGTTATCGATAGTACTCGTTTGAGTTTGGAACGACTTCGGAAATTATTTGCTGCATTTAGCATATCGCTTACATGGAGAATTCGGGTTTAAAGTCCCGCAATGGCCTCGTACCATATGTTTTTTTACGATTTCGTACAGGATAGGATCTTCATCTTTATCCGGTAATTCAGCTGAAATTACCCTGTCAATTTGGTTTGGTCTAATTTTGTTCACCAACCACTCCAGCAGATGTACATGTGGTAAGCCACGTTTCTGCCATTCTATTGTGTACATATGACAGCGCGGCGAATCGAATATATGAGACTTGTTAATGAGGTGCAGGAGTTTCTGTACTTTAACAGAAAAACTCTGTTAAATATATCGCATCTGTCTTGTGGAGTTAAATTGGTGTTAAAATTCTTTTTTTCCACTAATTTGGGTTACATGTTGTAGTTATACATAAATCAGGTTTGCCGTAATTTCTGACGTAAGCCATGGCGTCTTGCGATTTTTCGTGTAAATATCGAGGTCTACCTGTGAATGAGGAAAGTAGTATAACCAACGGCTCAATGCCGTTGCAGTGTTCATTCGTCTGTAAAGCATCCTGAAGATGAACGTAATTTTCGGCTCTCAATTTCATTTGATTATTACGGATGTAGGCCAATCCCTCAGATTCCATTTTCGCATATTGATCTACCAAGTATTTTTTTATTAACATTCCATATCTAAGTAAAGTGTTGAAATTGTTACGTCTTGTCATTATACGGTAGTAATAGTAGTTCATACATGACACTGTTTTACGCAGAGGTGTACCACCGATTGGGTCAACTTGGGAAATATTATTGGCATAACCATTTTCTCCACGACATAGCATCAAAGGATATTGTAAGCTGTCATAAGATCTGCTCAACTCTGAAATTTTTTGACATAGTACCTATTGATACTATACGATCGTCCTTGTAAGAAATCGAAGGATCGTAATTCATGGCAGAATTTCTTTTACTTACCCATGAATAAGTAACTCGTGCTGATGATTCTCAGGCTCTTTGTACTCTATGTCTATCTCTATCTCGTCTGCAGCGCACCTCACGCTCTACTGAAGATTCTCTCTCTCTCTCAGCTCTATATCTATCCCGAAGCTGACTGAGTAGAGCCTCTCGTTCCGTTGACGATTCTTCACCTCTTGCTGAACGTACTCTTCTAGCATTCACTGCACTACGACCTATGTTCCAACGACGACGTCTTCCAGACATGACTTTCTGTACAAAACTTGCACCAATTGCCATATTATTAGTATGTGCCGCAGTAAAAAATATGTAAATACTTACCATTTAGAAACAAAACATAATTACTGATGTAATATCTTCAAAAATATTAATTTAAATCATATGCTGTAAAGGGCTATCTATATTGAATCAAAAATGTGTTTAAGGTATTTAATTGGATAAGGATCGCATCGAAAATTACCCATTAGTTGTCGTAAAAAGTAAAGTAAAGTCGTCGTTGGAATGGATAGCAAATTTAACGCGCTCCAAATCAATAAAAACTATCCAAAAACTATTTTAATCATGTGCGATTTATTAATACTCGTATAGAAAGTGAACAGTGCGATTTATTTCCCTGTTTTTAGCATGGCTGTTTTCCAACGAATGATTTGCAAATAGATACAAATGGTCAGCCGAACCAACCCAACAGCGCAAGTAAAATACAGGGTGGGCCATATAGTGTTTGCTTTTTGAACCACCTATTTTTTGGTAACACAAATGACATGTCAAATGTGTTCATAATTTACTTAAAGGTTTGACATTTACGAAATGGGACGCTATACGCTTGAACAAAATTGGGAAATATTGAAAATCTATTTCCAAAGTGGTGAGTCTTTTTCTGATTTTCAAATCGGTGGCTACGTCAATAAACAAAATTGTCGGATTTGGGGCTCAGAAAATCCCCACGTTACTGTAGAGAAGCAAATGCATCCACAAAGATCCACTGTTTGGTGCGGTTTTTGGTCTGGCGGCAACGAATTGTTTCCAAAAATTGAAGAGGATGACATGGACGACATTTGGTTTCAACAGGACGGTGCAACTTTTCACACTGCCAAAGTTACACTCGAACTTTTGGCTACTGTTTTTGAAAACCGAATAATCAGCCGAAATTCCGATATCAATTGGCCGCCTCGGAGCTGTGATTTAAGCTCGTGTGACTATTTTTGTGGGAAGCCGTTAAGGACAAATGCTATGCGAACCATCCAGAGACGATTGATGCTTTCAAACACGAAATCGAAGTTGCCATTCATGAAATTGCGTGGTGCACCCTGGGTAGCGCTAAATGATCTACGGCGTTAACGGCCTTCCTTTCAGTTCTCTCTCGCTGAGACCCGTCCAATAAGATCCCCCTACAGGAACCTGAGGAGGACGGACTGGGATGCATACAACAGAAATTTACTGAACCTCCTCCCCAAAGCACCGGGAGGAAATCAAGATTTATCGGAAGAAGCGATCGACGAACTGGTGGAGACTTTCACCTCAGCTTGCAACAATGCCCTAGAAACCTCTTGTCCAACAAAAGCTTTTCCCAGGAAGGAAAAACCGCCTTGGTGGACAGCAGAGCTCTCTGAGCTTAGGGCCTCATGTAGACGCCTTTCTAACAGGGCTAAAAAAATAAGATCTCCCTCGGGATGGGAGCTTTATAAGGCAGGGCTAGGAATATATAAGTCCGAGATTAGAAAAGCTAAGAGGGACTCTTGGAGAAGCTTCTGCGAGAGCGTAGAGGGCTGCCATGAGTCTTCCAGATTTAGACGAGTACTCACGAAGAGTTCCGCTCCCTTGGGGTACTTAAGAGACGAATTGGGACGTTGGGCGATGAGCAGCGAGGAGTCACTAAAGTTACTTTTCGACGCCCATTTTCCGACGAGCCCAGCACCTAGCAGCACCGGCCTGGAAAGCAGTTCAACCTGCACTCGAGACCGGGGCTGGTTGCTGGATAAGCGCCGACTGTCTTGGGCCATTGAATCCTTTAGACCCTTCAAGTCGCCTGGTCCTGACGGCATCATTCCTGCACAACTGCAAAAATCAGTGGAGGTATCGTGCCGTTGGTTGAGCCCTATCTATGCGAGCTGCGTAGCCAGGGGCTATATACCGAGGTCATGGAGAGCCGTGAGGGTTGTCTTTATACCCAAGGCAGGCAAGTGCTCGCATGTCTCCCCTAAGGACTTCAGGCCAATCAGTCTCTCATCTTTTTTGCTAAAAACCCTTGAGAGATTGATTGACCTGCACATAAGAAGCGAAATTCCTCGGGGTCGGTTGTCGCATACCCAACATGCTTATTGCAAGGGAAGATCGGTGGAATCTGCCCTGCACACAATTGTGAAAGAGATTGAAGAGTCTCTTTCTCAGAAGGAGCATGCGGTAGGCGCCTTCCTCGACATCGAGGGGGCTTTTAACAACGTCCTCCCGGAGGCAATCACCAGGTCTCTGGGTAAACTGGGGGTCGAAACCGATCTGATCAGATTTATCTATAAAACGCTTAGTAGTCCAGTCAAAAGAGACGAAAAAAATAGCCAACTTCGTAATTTTAGGAGTATGCGAGTTTATGGTTTTATTATGTAAAACCCATCACTGTGAACTTAAATTTGAGTTTTCGGCGTCGGGGGTTGTGTCCCGCGGCCGCCATCTTGGAAATAAGGGTGCAACTGGTTTTTTGCGTTT
This sequence comes from Anastrepha obliqua, assembly GCF_027943255.1. Taxonomy (NCBI): domain Eukaryota; kingdom Metazoa; phylum Arthropoda; class Insecta; order Diptera; family Tephritidae; genus Anastrepha; species Anastrepha obliqua. The sequence goes on along the minus strand of NC_072897.1, from coordinate 36,499,737 downwards.
ATCTCGTGAATTTCGAAAGTTACGAAAATTTTGTAAATACTTTTTTGTAGATAATAATATTATCTACAACTTTCATTCAAAACGTTTTATTGTAAAATTAATAATAAAAAAGTTATAAACAAAATTACGCGAAAAATTAAGGGATGCATTGTTTTAAAGCGTAATAACTTTTTTTTATTGATTTTATGGAAAATATACATCAGAGCTTTTTTATAGAACATTCTTTTGTGAACATTTTTGTCTAAAAGTTTTTTCCGCTATCTTTATTTAGTCGTATGATTTTGAGCTGCTAAGCGGAGCAACCAATACATTAGCGAAGCGCGTACATGATTACGCAGGCCGACAAAATTTAACCAACATTCAGACCCAGAAACCAGACTATATATTTCCAAAGGTTTATGATGCGCTAAATCCAAATCTGGCCTCAGAATTGCTCTATCAGCTCTGGTTTTCGAGATATCCTAACCTAAAAGTGCAAAAAACACCATTTTTGGCCATATTTGAGGTAATGTAGCGTTGCAGATGTTTTCTTTCACCAAAATTAAAGGATGGCATCTTTAAATACAAGCCTTCTTTTTTTAAATGGCGTTTTGTTTGCTCAAATATCATTTTTTTCGCAGAGATATCGCATTTTGAAATTTTCATGTTTCGAAATTTTCCTACACCTGAAAATCGATTAAGATAATGGTCTATGAATAAGTTCGTGCGGTTTTTTTTCGAAATTTGAATTTCGGATCATTCCCATGGCTTTTAAACGTTTGGAAATGGTTGATTGATCAACTCCCAAAGTTTTTGCAACCTCTTCTTGCGTTTGAGCCGGATCTTGATTGAGCAATTCCTCCAATTCGGTATCCATGAACTTTGGCGGCGCGGCCAAAATCACCACTTTTAAAGCGTGCAAACCACTTCTGGCACGTTCGCTCAGCTAGAGCATGCTCACCATAAACTTCCACCAAGATACGATGACTTTCGGCTGCTTTTTTCTTCATATTAAAAAATTCCCCGCAAAAACACATTATTTGGCACGAAATTCGACATTTTCAAGTGTGGTAAAAATATTGTTGTTTACGCTTCAAATAAAAAACTTATACTGACGTTTGTGCCTTACGACAGTAGCTCTCCAATGAATGTTTGGAAATGTGGATCGATGGAATAATAATCAAGTTACGCCATCTGTTGTAAAACCGCACGAACTTATCCATAGACCTATATATTAACATAGACGGAGCTCGTCTTATTTACGAGGAAACATAAAATACCCAGCGCTCAACTTCCCTCACTAGGGGGCTCTCCTCTGATGCTTTCTGACAAGGTTAAGTACTAGGTATTATCCTTGACAGCAAGCTTACATGGAAGCCCAATATTGAGGAAAGAGTGAGGAAGGCAACAATCGCCTTGTATGGATGCAAGGGCGCAATTAGTAAAAGATGGGGCCTCTCGCCTAGAGTTGTTTTCTGGCTATACAATACTATTGTAAAGCCTATCTTGTTATATGGAGTCATAGTCTGGTGGAACTCACTAGAGAAGACGACATTGCTGAAGAAGCTGGAGAGAGTCCAGAGGTCGGCACTCATGGGAATCAGTGGGGCGCTTCGAACGACTCCTACTCTGGCGCTCAACGCAATGTTAAATGTGGTACCCGTAGACATCGCAGGCAGAATTGCCGCCTCGCGTTCCGCAATCAGACTGAGGGGCTGGAGCTATAAGCTTAACCTCACTTATGGGCACTCAAGCATTCTCAGAAACTTCGAGTTCATCCCTCTGTCAACGGATCAGTGTATACCCTTGTTTAGTCCAACCGGAACCTTCTCCACTTATATTCCGTCAAGGGAAGAGTGGAGGGAGGGCTACACTTGGGGGTAGGGCCTGGTGAACTTGTTCACGGATGGATCGAAGTTGGAAGGAAAGGTTGGCGGAGGAGTCTTTTGCGAGGAGCTCCCCATCCGACTCAAATTCAGGCTACCGGACCACTGCAGTGTGTTCGAGGCAGAGGTAGCCGCAATCAAGGAGGCAGCCGATTGGCTGCTCAAATGCGTATTAACGGTCAAGAAAGTAAATATTTACTCCGACAGCCAAGCGGCAATAAGGGCCCTCGGGTCTATGACGGTGCTTTCGGAATTGGTCATTTGGGTTCCTGGTCACAGCGACATTGCGGGAAACTGTGAAGCGGATGAGCTGGCCAGTCAAGGGACATGTGAAGTGATTTCCCCACGAAGGGAGAGAATTGATATCCCCCTGACTACCTGCGGTCTGCTCCTGGAAAGATGGGCATCGCGCCAACTCAGCGAGCGCTGGGCAAGTACACAAACGTGTAAGGTCGCGAAATCCTTCTGGCCACGTGTGGACCGGAGGCGCTCGGGCGAGCTTCTGAGGCTGACAAAATATCAGCTCTCTAATCTCGTGGGTTTTCTCACAGGACACAATGCGCGAGGAATGCATGCTGTGAGACTTGGAATCACCTCGGGTCCTTTTTGCGCTGGATGTATGGAGGATGAGGTGGAATCATCTCAGCACCTTCTCCTTAGCTGCCCTGCTCTGGTGGGGCTAAGATGTAGGCATCTTGGCTCCTACTTCTTTGTCACGCCAGCTGATATAGCTGGAGCTGACATTAAAAATTTGATGAATTTCATCAGCAGCATAAAGCGGTTGACGCAAACATAGTCATCGTTCGTAATCCGCACGCTCCTAACCATCCCAGCACCACCTCTCCCTGTATCCCATCGGTCTTTCTCTCCCGCCTCACCCCTCCATAATGGCATCACAAAGGACGAATCCTTCTTCGTCCAAGTGTGCCCATTCCCTGGGCAACCATGTCAACCTAACCTAACCTAAAGCCAGTCGTGGCAGTCATTTGAACGATATTATTTTCCATTCATAAATGGCAATGTTCAATCTTCAAAATAAAACAAAAAGTTTGAAAAAATATATATGTATATATTAGTAATTACGTTGTTTAACAATTTGGCCAGAGTTTACATACATCGCTTAATGACCAGTGCCAAAGCGATAAAAATTAAAATAAACGAAATAATATACGTACAATTAAATAATATTCAATACAAGTTTTACTCGACATAATTACAATTGTACAACAATATAACAGCAATTTAAGCCCTTTGCACATTTATTATTTTCTAGCATTCATTAAGTCGCTTGGTCGAGTTCTCTTTAAGCGTCTTTCAGTGTTTTTTCCCCTTTCCAGAAGTTTGTTGATTTCTGCATTATTGTGTTCCTGTATTTTTTCAAAGTGGCTTCTTGCTATTTTTTTGGTCTCTTCGTCTACTGTTGCTTTATTAGAAGTCCTGTGGATGTCATCATTTTTCGTGTACCTGGCAGACATGGTCAAAATTCGAAGAATCTTCGATTGTTGTCGTTGAATTTTTACTATATGAGACTTTTTAGCCGTTCCCCACACCTGTAGTCCATAAAGCCAGATTGGTTTAATCATGGCTTTGTACAATAATAGCTTGTTCTGTATAGTAAGTCTGGATTTTGTGCTGACTAACCAATGAAGTTGTCGAAGTTTTTCTTTTATTTGTTTGATCTTTTGCTATATGTGGTGATTCCAATTTAGTTTCGAATCCAAATGTATTCCAAGGTATTTAGTAGTTGGTTTAATTGTAATTGCTTTGCCATTTATTTTAATTGGAACTGCAGTAAATTTTGTTTTGGTAGTAAATATAACCTGTACGGGTTTGTCTTCATTTATTTTTAGGCACCAATTGTCGAACCATTCCTTAACTGCGTTTGTGTATCGCTGCAGTATTTCAGTAGCGATAGTTAAGCTTTTGTCCGATGCCAATAGTATTGTATAGTCTGCGAACTTAGCAATTGATGAATTAGTTTCGTCAGGAGGTGGTATGTCTGCGGTGAATAAAACATACCTATAGTAGAGGTCCAAGAACGCGTCCTTGCGGAACTCCAGCAGTTATTTGATGAATATCTGAACATTGATTGTCATATTTAATATAGAAACTTCGGTTAGTCAGGTAGCTTTTTATGATAAGATAGTAGTCAAAAGGAATCATTATTTTTATTTTGTGGAGTAAGCCTTTGTGCCACACTTTGTCACATGCTTTAGCTACGTCTAAGAATACTGCCGCACAATAACGATTGTTTTCAAGGTCTGATTGGATTTTATTTGTAATTCTATGGATTTGTGGGATAGTCGAATGTTTTTTTCTAAATCCAAATTGATGATCCGGTATTATACGTTTTTTTTTTTCAGAAATTGGCTTAGTCGATCATGCAGTAATTTTTCAGCACTTTTAGATATTGCCGGTAGTAAGCTTATCTATATGGTATATACAAATTCAGCCGTTTTTCGCGATGTGATGAACTTTACGGAGAATGGCTCAACCGATTTGAACCAAACTTTGCCACATTGAAAAGACGCATGTGGAGAAGGTTTGTGTTTTAAAATTTTAAGAATCGGATACCAGGGTCTCGAGAAATAGGCCAAAACGTGGACCCAGGTAACCCTAGGATGTGTTTGTACAATATGGGTAGCAAATGGAAGCTGTTGATGATTTCTATAGTATAGAGTATTTTTCATACCGTTCCGTGACTAGGGTCTCGAGATATAGGTCAAAACGTGGATCCGGGTAACCTTTGGTTGTGTATGTACAATATAGGTATCAAATGAAAGCTGTTGATAAGTGCTTTAATACGGGGTAATTTTCATACCTATTGATGACTAGGGTCTCGAAATATATGCCAAAACGTGGACCCGCCGTGTCTTTGCACCAAATTAAACCAAACTTACGCACATTGTTAAGTAAGTATTGAAAATGGGTTTCGTAAAGTTTGGTTGTAATTCGGAACACCGGCAACGCGTACAGCGTTCTTTTGAACCAGCCATAATGTCGTTTACTTTTTTAACGCTTGGGGCGGAACTGAACTGTCAAATTGACAGTGTGAGTTACAATGTGTCAATATTTCTTTCTGATTTGGACGCCATAAGGAGTAGACGTAAGTGCAAAGTGTAAACATTTTTTGTGAATTTTTTTGCAGTGGATATTGGAACAGTGAATAATTTCTTACGAAATTTGAGAATTTAATGTGAAATCCGAATGTTCAAATGAAATTAAGTTTTGTGGATTTATTTTTACGGTTCATATGCGATAAGCTACGAGACACCATGAGTGAAAAAAATGGTAAAAAAATGAAAAAACAAGAGAAATTGTTAAAGGATGCAAAAGAAGAGCACGAAAAATAAGTAACTTTGATGAATGAAATGATGAAATTAATAGTCTTATCATGCAAATTGTCAACAATTTTCAGAAGAAAAGAGATGATTTAAGAAAATCACAACAAAATAAAATAATTCTGACCATGTGGACTTGGGCTTTTAAACACATATGCATCGAAAATATAATCCGCAAAATTGAACAAAAACATGTTTTAAAATCTCAGAATACCATAATTACAATCATGTTTATTACAGTACAAATGCCAAGACAATCACGTAATCATATTGGTCGTTCGACAAATAATAATAGCCGCATGAGAAATGCCCGGAATAACGCGACATCAGAAGAACGTCAAGAACAAAATGAAGTAGTCAAACGATTGATGAATAATGTTATCCAAGCACCTATTTTAATTGGCAAATTCAAGAATGAAGACGTTCTAATACCAAGAATTCCAATGATTCCACCTGAATTCCCATTTGAATTCAAGCGTTTGCAACTGCACATTCGTTTAGCATTTGCAATAACTATCAATAAATCACAAGGGCAAACTTTAGAAATATGCGGGATGAATGAAGAAGAACCAGTATTCACCCATGGTCAACTATGCGTTGGCTGTTCACGTGTTGGGAAGCCAACAACATTATATATTTACTCAAAAACAAATAGAAAAACAAAAAATATTGTTTATGCCAAAGCGCTTGAATAAAGAATAAAGAAATAAATAATATGAAAACCATATCTTTTCTGTTCTAAACCATATCTATTCTCTTTTAGTGTGCCCAGCGAAGCGGGCCGGGTTTGCTAGTTGGTCTATAAGATGATACGGTAGTTTGATCTTTACCCGGTTTTTGCAATGCAATAATCTCTGCCACTTTCCAGAGTTTCGGAAAATATTGCAAGCGAAACATTGCATTAAAAACGTTTCGCAAGTATATACTATATATGCCTTGGTTGGTAGCTCCAGTAATGCTTTTCCTGTTATCAAGTCATATCCTGGTGCTTTTTTATGTTTTATTCCTTTTTTGATACAAGCTATTATTTCGTGTGTATTCGTTCTTTTTATTTTTGTAAAATCATAATGGTAGTTGTTTTGGTTTTCAATTTTCTTTTCTTCGTCATTTGATAGAAACTCTTCAAACTATTTTGCTAAAGTTTTCGCTTTTTCCTCTTTTGTAACGGCCCATGAATTGTCGTCTTTCTTTAGAAGTGGTTGATGTTTTATTTAGGTTTTTAATGTTTTAGTACATTTCCAAAGAGAGTAGTTTGTATCTTTGTTGGGAGTCAGGTTCTTCAAATAGTTTTCGATTTCTTTGTTATTTCTTTTGTTTAAAGTATCCTTAAGAATTTTTGTGGCTAAGTTTAGTTTTCTCTTGTCGTCAGGTGATCTAGTTTTTTGCCATCTTTCTCTTAACTTTCGTTTTTCAATAATTTGCGTCTTTATAGAAATGTCAGTTGCTGCTGAATTTGTTCTATTTGCTTGGTTTGGTGCCGATCTAATCCCTGCTTCTAGTACTACGCCGTTGAAATGTATAATGGCACGTTCAATGTCAAGTTGCGTTTTTAATATCACATTTGGTATAAGTTGATCGTCAATATGGTGGCGGAATTTTTCCCAGTTGGTTCTGTCATTAAGTATGCGAAAAAATGTATCTATAGATTTTATATAACTTACATATTCAAGTAATATCACCGAGTGGTCAGAAGAAAGTTCATAGCACGACTGAATTGTCAATTGGTTATGGCTTATGTTTTTGGTTATGCAGAAATCGATCAAGTCTGGAATTTTCTTTACATCAGTTGGCCAATAGGTAGGTTCTCCGGTACTTATAAACCTGCAATTGTTTTTGTTAATTGCGTTAATTAGAATACGCCCCTTTTTGTTGGTGAGTCTTGAGCCCAGTCAATGTGTTTTGCATTGAAATCTCCAGCTGCAATAAATCTATTGTTAAGCGTTCTTATGTATTTGTCATATTCATCCGAGTTTATTATATGTCTAGGTGGACAGTAAATGGAAGAGATAGATACTGCTCCATTTTTGTCATATATTTGCAATGTCGTGGATTGAAGATGAGGCTTCGAATACTGGAGTTGTTCTATGTGAGTTATGCTTGATTTAATAGTTATAGCTGTCCCTCCATGGGCTTTTCCATCAGGATGGTTAGATTGATTAGTTTTTTTTTATAGCCGATTCAAAAAGCAAATTTTACATGGTCCACTTGTTACGTAGTTTTAAAGATTTAACCATACATAGGGACAGAGAGAGAGCGACTTTGTTTTATACTACATACTATATGTTATGATTTCAATTTATAGTTTCAAATAGTGCTTGCAGGTCATTGTTCTGTTATTTGCATTTCCGGCACGCTTTAGAAATAAATTGCTTACCTAATGTCTACAATGTTATTAAATTTAACAATTAAGTAAAAAGTAGCAAAAGCAAGAAAAATGTAAAATAAATGTAGCGCGTGTTAACTCCTCCGCATTTAAAAACGAACGTGC